>NC_090941.1:658457897-664348059 GCF_040938575.1 Ambystoma mexicanum | reverse complement strand
CAGTGGAGTTTGGAAAATGAGCCACAGGTGAGTAATGGATTTTTGAAACCACCCTTACTTGTGCAATAAACACAGCTCTGCCCGCGATGAGGATTTACAAAGCGTTTTTTCAACAATGTTTTCCCGTTGACAATGCTTTCGCAAAATGTACCTATAGCCATATATACTAACTTTGCGCCGGTGCATGTGTTTAGTTGCCCAGGTTTTTGTGCCACTGCTACGGGTTTGCCCCCGCCCAGCGACATTGTCTAGGGGGCCGCTTAGCAAAGCAGCCCCGTTGGCTTTCAATGCTGGGCTCGCAGCACTGCCCGGCGTTTGAAGCTGTTTAAGTATTAAAGCGCCAGACAAGAGGGCCGCCATCCAAACACCGCCGTCGCTTCAAACACCCTGTCCCCGCCCAGCGGCCCCTTCTCACTCAGGCGGGGGCACCTGTGCGAGCTGAAGCGGCACGGGCAGGTGTGCGTGGAGCTGGCACCGCCACGGAGAGAGGGTCTGGGGGGGGGGGGGGGGGGGTTATAGGCGAGCTTCCATCCACACATGAATCGTGCGCATGATTCAGATGAGCTGCGGAACGAAATGAAGCGCGTGCGAGACAGAGAGCCTCCCTGTCCCCTGCCCACATCAAAAAAAGAAGATTTTAAAATTGTCGCCACCCGGGGAAGGGCTTAGGGTGGCTGGAACAGCGGGCGGAGAATGCGTATTCTTTCCCGCTGAGCGCCCCTTCTACGGGTTCGAATTGCGCATATTTGAGTGTGCGCAAATCAATTGCCTCCTCACAAACTTGACGGTGCAGATAAGTTGGGTCAGCGCAGCATTTCACCCTTCAAGCTTCACTGAGCTGGGGTACTAATACTACCCGCCTCCGGTACTTTACGACCTTTCGGAGTTGAACAATAGTGCAGTGCGCACTAGAAGCATAGCACGCAATTATACAAGTCGGTTCATTTACCCAGAGATGCGCATTCTGCAGTGCGTATACCGAGCATACACCACAACATGTAACAGGTGTTTCCATCAGAGGAACGTGGGCGCTGCAATATCACAATACAGCCGGGGCAGTATTGCACGGATACACGAGGGCGGTCGGGGACAAAAGACACATTTACACGAATCAAAGATAGATAGATAGATAGAAGATAGATAGATAGATAGATAGATAGAAGATAGATAGATAGATAGATAGATAGATAGATAGATAGATAGATAGATAGATAGATAGATAGGCCCATAGAAAGATGGATAGGAACCCAAAGGGAGATAGGGAGATAGATCGAAAGACACGCACATTAATATAGATGGCTATCTAAAGGAAGACAGATAGATAGATTGATGGATGACTAGATAGAAAGGCTTATAGAAAGATGGATAGCTGGACACCCAAATGAACATAGGTAGACAGATAGATTAATAGAGAGACGCCCACATTAATATAGATGGAGTCCTAAAGATAGATACATACACACATAGATCATTGGATAGATAGATTGGTGTGTTGGATGGATTGATAGATGGGGAGATAGAAATGCCTATAGAAAGATGGGTAGACATCAAAAGGAAGATAGGTAGATACATGGAAAGACACCCAGGTTCATATAGATGGATACCTAAAGGAAGATAGTCACCTATATATATGTATATATGAGACCCAAATATATATATATATATATATTAGATAGATAGAAACCGAAAGGAAGATAGATAGAAAGATAGATAGATAGATAGATAGATAGATAGATAGATAGATAGATAGATAGATAGATAGATAGATAGATAGATAGATATGTTTGATGGATAGATCAAAAGTCAGGTAGATAGAAGGCTTGCAGAAAGATGGTAGATATAGCGACCCACAGGAAGATAGATGGACAGGCAGAGGGATAGGTAGGTAGATAGATAGATCGACACCCAAAGGAAGATCGGTAGATATATAGATGGACAGACAGACAGCCAAACCAACTTGTTATTTCGATGAATCATTACACATTTCACCCCGCGAGTGAGAGGGGGGTTTCTAAGCGGGTGGTGCGACGGGGTGGCGCCCGCCCCCCCCGCTGTAGGGTGAACACACACAGAGAGGTAGGTCGCAGGAAGGGGGGCAGATGCATTCTGCAGGTGGCAGGGGTGCCCCGGGCCCCGATCAAATATGAGGCAAAATGCTTAAGAATGGTTTATGAGCGGCCTCGGGACACTAAATGGCCGGGCCGAGGGCGGCCTGAGCCCGGCCTGAAAGCAACAGCGCCGAATAAAGAGGATGAAAAGAATATTAAATGGCAAGGGGATGAGAAAATAACCGGGACCGGGGGAAGGCGGGGGTCCCGGCGCGGCGTGGGTGGGGCTGGCCCAGAAGGGACTACATTATGCACTTCATTTAGTTAACAAGGGGAATAATGAGGAAGCGTGCAGGGGGATGCCGAGAGAAGGGGGCGCACAAAGCCCTTTGAGAGCGCAGCCCCGAGAGGAGGCTATATAAAGCGCAGCCCCGCGGGCTTCAGCACCACAGCTCACTGGCCAGCACCCGCCCGGCACCTGCAGCACAGCGCAGAGACTCCGTCCAGAGCGAGGGACCCCGCAGCCCCGGCGCTGCTAGCCCCCAAGCACAGGGCCCCGGCCAGCAGAGAGAGAGAGAGCGAGAGGCACAGGGACCCAGACCCAGCAGGGCCCCGGCCTGCAGAGAGAGAGAGAGAGAGAGAGCGAGAGGCACTGGGACCCAGACCCAACAGGGCCCCGGCCTGCAGAGAGAGAGAGAGAGAGAGAGAGGGAGAGGCACAGGGACCCAGACCCAACAGGGCCCCGGCCTGCAGAGAGAGAGAGAGCGAGAGGCACAGGGACCCAGACCCAGCAGGGCCCCGGCCTGCAGAGAGAGAGAGAGAGAGCGAGAGGCACTGGGACCCAGACCCAACAGGGCCCCGGCCTGCAGAGAGAGAGAGAGAGAGAGAGAGAGGCACAGGGACCCAGACCCAACAGGGCCCCGGCCTGCAGAGAGAGAGAGAGCGGAAGGCACTGGGACCCAGACCTGCAGAGAGAGAGAGAGGAGAGAGAGAGAGAGCGAGAGGCACAGGGACCCAGACCTGCAAAGAGAGAGAGAGAGCGAGAGGCACTGGGAGCCAGACCTGCAGAGAGAGAGAGAGAGAGAGAGAGAGAGAGAGAGAGAGCGCGAGAGGCACAGGGACCCAGACCTGCAGAGAGAGAGAGAGAGAGAGAGAGGAGAGAGCGAGAGGCACTGGGACCCAGACCTGCAGAGAGAGAGAGAGAGCGAGAGGCACAGGGACCCAGACCTGCAGAGAGAGAGACAAGGGACAGTGGCTCCTCAGACAGGTCCAAGGGAGACATTGAGGGAGAGACAGAGGTCACTCAGCACCGGTGCCGGGACAGGGCCCAGGCCTGGATATATATATATATATAGAGAGAGAGAGAGAGAGAGAGAGAGAGAGACCCAGGGGACAGGGACCCCTCAGCACAGGTGCAGCCGAGGTGGCAGCGTCTAGAGAAAGAGAGAGCCACGTCAGAGTCAGGAACCTCTCTCCAGAGAGACCCCAGAGCCAGGTCCCAGACAGACAGAGTTAAGCAGCTACAGAGAGTCTCGTGGAGTCAGGTCTTAGGGTCCGGACTTGCAGGCCGCCCACACCCAATTCATCCTTTGCCAGGCGCTTTACTCGCAGCGATGCCTCGCTCCTTCCTGGTGGACTCCCTGATCATGAGGGACGGGCACGAGAAAAAGAGCGAGAGCAGCCCCGCCGCCGCTCTTCCCTTACGCCCTGCACCCCTCGCACCCGCTGCACGGCCTCTCTGGCACCTGCCACACTCGCAAGCCCGGCCTGCTCTGCCTGTGCCCGCTCTGCGTGCCCGGCCCGCCGCTCCACGCCCCGCATCCTCTGCTCAAGGCCTCCTTCCCGGGCTTCGGCTCCCAGTACTGCCCGCAGCCCTGGGCCGCCAGCACCCGGCCTCCTCCGGGGTCAACGTGGGGCCAGGAGCCACCATCTACCAGGCAGCGGGCTACCCCCTGGAGCCCCGGCACTTCCACTGTATCTCTCTGGGTGAGTATCGCGTGAGCATGCCTGTCTCCTCCTCCTGCTGCTGCGGTCATTCCTGCCTGCTCATGCTGCCTGTCCTCTGTCTCCACTGCCTGCCGTTCACACCTCTCTATTCTGCCTCTGATGCGTGACTGTACTGCCTGGCTATGCTGCGCTATACTGGCCGGAGCACACGCTCCTATAGTCGGAGCACACCGCGCCATAATGTCATCGCTGCCTGCTCCCACTGTCCGGCCATACTAGACATCCTGGCCGGCCCTGTGTTGCCTGCACACCCCGTTCCTACAGCCTGCGCCTACTGCCCGATCCCCACTTCCTGCACCTACTGCCAGGGTGTATTATAGTACTCTTAGGCCCGATTCGTGGAATGTTCAGACACAGGCCCTGATTCATGGAACGGTGCAAAGAGTATGTTTGCAGTGCAAAGTACGTGCAACGCCATTTTGGAGAGCAACAATGACATTGTACTGACTTTGCAAGAAAGAAAGAGGATTCTAAAGTCCAATCCTCCCGATTCTGCACTGCAAAAATACAATTTGTAGAGTTCGTGAATCAGGGTTTGTGTGGCAGTGGAAAGTCACTTTCCAGCAGTGCAAAGTCACTTTGGACCGTGCAAAAAAGGGGGAGGGGGTTGCTATTATCAAAGTACTGTTGGTTGACCTTTGATCGAGGGCAGGTTGATAAACTGAGGAAAATGTTATAAAGATGTCTTTCTTTTCTTTCTTTCTTTCTTTCTTTCTTTCTTTCTTTCTTTCTTTCTTTCTTTCTTTCTTTCTTTCTTTCTTTCTTTCTCCTCCCTTCCTTCCTTTCTTTCTTTCTTTCTTTCTCTTTCTTTCTTTCTTTCTTTCTTTCTTTCTTTCTTTCTTTCTTTCTTTCTTTTCTTTCTCTTTCTTTCTCTTTCTTTCTTTCTCTCCCCTCCCTCCCTCCCTCCCTCCCTCCCTCCCTTCCTTCCTTCCTTCCTTCCTTCCTTCCTTCCTTCCTTCCTTCCTCTTTCTTTCTTTCTTTCTTTCTTTCTTTCTTTCTTTCTTTCTTTCTTTCTTTCTTTCTTTCTTTCTTTTCTTTCTTTCTCCCTCCCTCCCTCCCTCCCTCCCTCCCTTCCTTCCTTCCTTCCTTCCTTCCTCTTTCTTTCTTTCTTTCTTTCTTTCTCCTTCCTTCCTTCCTTCCTTCCTTCCTTCCTTCCTTCCTTCCTTCCTTCCTTCCTTCCTTCCTTCCTTCCTTCCTTCCTTCCTTCCTTCCTTCCTTCCTTTCCTTCCTTCCTTCCTTCCTTCCTTCCTTCCTTCCTTCCTTCCTTCCTTCCTTCCTTCCTTCCTTCCTTCCTTCCTTCCTTCCTTCCTTCCTTCCTTCCTTCCTTCCTTCCTTCCTTCCTTCCTTCCTCCTCCTCCCTCCCTCCCTCCCTCCCTTCCTTCCTTCCTTCCTTCCTTCCTTCCTTCCTTCCTTCCTCCCTCCCTCCCTCCTTTCTTCCTTGCTTCCCCCCCCCTCTTTATTTTCCCGCTCCTCTCTCGTCCTGGCCCCCGTAAGTAACCGCTCGTTTCCTCTTGTGTCCCCGCAGAGAGCCCCCCTGGTCCCCTGGGCTGCGGCAGTGGCGGCAGCAGCAGCAGCAAGCGGATGCGCACGGCCTTCACCAGCACGCAGCTGCTGGAGCTGGAGCGGGAATTCGCCTCCAACATGTACCTGTCCCGCCTGCGCCGCATCGAGATCGCCACCTACCTGAGCCTGTCCGAGAAACAGGTCAAGATCTGGTTCCAGAACCGCCGGGTCAAGCACAAGAAGGAGGGCAAGGGGAGTTCCCACCGGGGCAGCCCGCACGCTTGCAAATGCTCCTCGTCTGGCAGGTGCTCAGACGACGAGGACCTGCCCTTGTCCCCCTCGTCCTCTGGCAAGGAGGACAGCCCAGACCTCAGCCCCTAGGCCGCTCAGCAAAGGCAATGCCGTGTCCTGCCTCCAGCCAGTGCTCCGGGGACCAACGCCCCATCCTCAGGGGAAGACTCGACCGCCAAACACATGCGCGGCGGGAGAGGAACTCAGCTCAAAGGCCCGGCCACCAAACTGCAAGCCGGGATACCCAGAAGCGACTCCTTGCCCCTCAGGGATGCTGATCACGACCTCCTTGCAAAGGCCAAATCATAAACCCAAAAGAGGGGTATGCAACGCCCTCGCCCCCCTTACCATGTGGTCCTCATAGAGGGGATTGGGGACATCCATGCCAGTACCAAGGTCCAGGCTAATATATGACATTTGAATGGACTCATATGACTTTGCCAGCAGGACCGGTGACAGGCACAGCGCAAGCCAAGTTTCCTCTGGGTCTCCACCCACTGACACTGCCCAGCCCCTGTACATATTGCATCTCTCTGACCCACCTAGCGAAAGCGAAGCCCCTCGCCGCGGACCCCCGTCTACAAGCGACTACACTGACAGAGATGTTACTCCGTGTGGGTCCGCGGCGCTACGAGACCACGCCAGCGCCGTTTGCGCGCTACATACATGTCTATGAACAGTAACTTTTGTCTGTCAGTCTTGTGCGCCTCCTGTGGTCCGGCTGCTTGCCAATGTGCGTGTTTGCCCAAACTCTTGCAATTGATTGGTTTCTAGTACATCAGAATATATTTATTTATTTATTTATGTAAAACAATAAAAACTTTTTTTCAGATAAAATGCGCTTTGTCTCTACTCGTGTGTTTGTCCAGGCTTGTGTGTTGCTCCGCAGCGCGTTGGGTGGATCGGCGCATCCGTGCTTATGCTCCAGGGCCCTGGCACTTGGCCTCAAGTGTAGGAGAGCTACGAGGGAAGGCTTCTGGACTCAGCTCACGTCCCTGTGGTTGTAAGGGCGGGGGATTCCCGCTCTGATCTCACCGCAGCAAAAACTGTGAAATTAGATACCGTGTCCATGCTGTATAATGGAAACCAATGCAACGAAAAGGCAATATTTATTTATTTTATTTTAATGTGTTTTAACTCATATAACTTTTTTCACATGAATACACAATAGCATAACTAAACAGTATAATCAATTTCATAGTATAAAATCACTGGGCCAATAAGCAGAATGCAGAGATTTCACCACATAACATCAGCCAAGCATGCCACAATACAATAAATACATTGCAAAATACAATACAACACCAATGTGTAATCCTGCGTTCGTTGACCTCAAATCAACAATTATAAAGATTCGACGACGCCACACCCCAATACTTCGCCTGTACAATCAGCATTACCCAGTTTTAATAAAGGCTCAAGTTGCAACCAAACAGAAAAAAGTGCCATGTCCAAAGACTTTCTCGGGGTATTTAAGCAATAATCCCAAAATATATCACTCTTAATACTCTCATAGTTACTCGCAAATGTACCCGACCTTGTCATAGATAGGGGGCCATTTGACGACACTCTGTCAGAATATGTCGTGCCGTTGCCTCTTTATCTTCTAATTTACATATATGAAATCTTCTATCCTTTTTTTTCATGCCAACGACCAACCTTTGATAACCCTGGTAGTTTATAATAATAATACAAATCTTCTCAAATGGGGCGATGTACGCGACAGTAATTCGCCCTCAGGCACTTTATATATGTGTGGCATAGACTTGAACACTTGATGATAGCTACTAAGTTATACCATATGTGCATAACTCTGTGACCAATCCCATATTTCCACTTTCAGGACACATCTCCCCGCCAGAAAGTGGAAGTCTAGACCCCGATCTGGTTCCAGGATATGGCTTCAAAAGTCCCCCCAACACCTAGTGAGAATATAGACCCCCCTCCCACGCTTAATCGCCCAATAGTTCCAAGAGCGGGCAGATAGGTCTCGACTTAGCTTTTGCATAAAGGAGACCCCCACCCATTTTAATACATGTGAGGGTAATGAGATAAGGCCCAACACTCTAAACGGATAGCTTCCACCGGGGTGCTTGGCCCCCGAGGCCTAACACCCTCCTCCAAGACTTACCCTGGATAATATTCAGCCATTTGAGATCACTCAAGCATAAGGCTTCCAGGCCCTATGATACAGTAGGGCAATTCAATATGTAACCAGAGAGGCGACATTTACTGAAGCAGAAATCTGTCTATCACCGCCAATACCTCGGTCGCTGCCGGAGGAACATGGCCGAACAGCCCTGGGCCGTCTAGGATGTAAGTGCACTTTGGCGAGCTCTCGCCGCCATTTCCTGCTCACGTTTCACTGTCTCAGGCTGTGCAATTCAGGAGCCCCTCCCCCTGCAACCCCTTTTCCTCGTTCTACGAGCTTCTTTCTGTAATATCGTTCTTTCATTATTTCAATTAATATTTTTCCTATTGTAATTCTTTCTTTCTTCCCTCGCCATCATTCAACATAATTTCTCTCTTTTCCTCATAGGTTAACGTGTTCTGTTTCGGTAATCCTCTTTTCTCTCCATTTGTCAGTCTTTCTTTCTTTCTTTCTTTCTTTCTTTCTTTCTTTCTTTCTTTCTTTCTTTCTTTCTTTCTTTCTTTTTTTCTTTCTTTCTTTCATTCTTTCTCTCTCTCTTTCTTTCTTTCTTTCTTTCTTTCTTTTTTTCTTTCTTTCTTTCTTTCTTTCTTTTTTTTCCTAGTATTATTTCTCGCCGCAGTTATCCGTCCCTCCAACTTCCTATTTCTATTTCCCTTTCTGGCGGGTAACAACACGATATTTGATGTTCATCTGACACTGCAACACAGCGTGCCTGTACATTTCGAAAAATAAATGCCACCAGTCCCAAGCGCACCCCCCTCCCTCCAGCAGAAGGGGCAATGACGCCAGTCCCAAGCGCACCCCCCAGTGAAAGGGGAAATGACACCAGTCCCAAGCGCACCCCACAGCAGAAGGGGCAATGACCCCAGTCCCAAGCGCACCCCCCAGCAAAAGGGGTAATGACACCAGTCCCAAGCGCATCCCCCAGCAGAAGGGGCAATGACACCAGTCCCAAGCGCATCCCCCAGCAGAAGGGGCAATGACCCCAGTCCCAAGCGCACCCCCCAGCGAAAGGGGAAATGACACCAGTCCCAAGCGCACCCCCCAGCAGAAGGGGCAATGACCCCAGTCCCAAGCGCACACCCAAGCAGAAGGGGCAATGCCACCAGTCCCAAGCGCACCCCCCAGCAAAAGGGGAAATGACACCAGTCCCAAGCGCACCCCACAGCAGAAGGGGCAATGACCCCAGTCCCAAGCGCACACCCAAGCAGAAGGGGCAATGCCACCAGTCCCAAGCGCACCCCCCAGCGAAAGGGGAAATGACACCAGTCCCAAGCGCACACCCAAGCAGAAGGGGCAATGCCACCAGTCCCAAGCACACCCCCCAGCGAAAGGGGAAATGACACCAGTCCCAAGCGCACCCCACAGCAGAAGGGGCAATGACCCCAGTCCTGAGCGCTCCCCCCAGCAGAAGGGGTAATGACACCAGTCCCAAGCGCATCCCCCAGCAGAAGGGGCAATGACCCCAGTCCCAAGCGCACCCCCCAGCGAAAGGGGAAATGACACCAGTCCCAAGCGCACCCCCCAGCAGAAGGGGCAATGACCCCAGTCCCAAGCGCACACCGAAGCAGAAGGGGCAATGCCAGAAGTCCCAAGCGCACCCCCCAGCAGAAGGGGCAATGCCACCAGTCCCAAACACACCCCTCCAGCAGAAGGGGTAAGGACGCCAGTCCCAAACGCACACCCAAGCAGAAGGGGCAATGCCACCAGTCCCAAGCGCACCCCCCAGCGAAAGGGGCAATGACCCCAGTCCCAAGCGCACCCCCCAGCAGAAGGGGTAATGACACCAGTCCCAAGCGCATCCCCCAGCAGAAGGGGCAATGACCCCAGTCCCAAGCGCACCCCCCAACAGAAGGGGCAATAACCCCAGTCCCATGCGCACCCCCAGCAGAAGGGGTAATGACCCCAGTCCCAAGCGCACACCCAAGCAGAAGGGGCAATGCCACCAGTCCCAAGCGCACCCCCCAGCGAAAGGGGAAATTACACCAGTCCCAAACGCACCCCACAGCAGAAGGGGCAATGACCCAGTCCCAAGCGCACACCCAAGCAGAAGGGGCAATGCCACCAGTCCCAAGCGCACCCCCCAGCGAAAGGGGAAATGACACCAGTCCCAAGCGCACACCCAAGCAGAAGGGGCAATGCCACCAGTCCCAAGCACACCTCCCAGCGAAAGGGGAAATGACACCAGTCCCAAGCGCACCCCCCAGCAGAAGGGGCAATGACCCCAGTCCCAAGCGCACACCCAAGCAGAAGGGGCAATGCCAGAAGTCCCAAGCGCACCCCCCAGCAGAAGGGGCAATGCCACCAGTCCCAAACGCACCCCTCCAGCAGAAGGGGTAAGGACGCCAGTCCCAAGCGCACACCCAAGCAGAAGGGGCAATGCCACCAGTCCCAAGCGCACCCCCCAGCGAAAGGGGCAATGACCCCAGTCCCAAGCGCACCCCCCAGCAGAAGGGGTAATGACACCAGTCCCAAGCGCATCCCCCAGCAGAAGGGGCAATGACCCCAGTCCCAAGCGCACCCCCCAACAGAAGGGGCAATAACCCCAGTCCCATGCGCACCCCCAGCAGAAGGGGTAATGACACCAATCTCAAGCGCACCCCCTAGCAGAAGGGGCAATGACCCCAGTCCCAAGCGCACCCCCCCCCCAGTCCCAAGAGCACCCCCCTAGCAGAAGGGGCAATGACCCCAGTCCCAAGCGCACCCCCCCCTCCAGCAGACACGGTAAGACGCCAGTCCCAAACGCACACCCAAGCAGAAGGGGTAATGCCACCAGTCCCAAGCGCACCCCCCAGCGAAAGGGGCAATGACCCCAGTCCCAAGAGCACCCCCCAGCAGAAGGGGCAATGACCCCAGTCCCAAGCACACCCCCCAGCAGAAGGGGCAATGCCACCAGTCCCAAACGCACACCCAAGCAGAAGGGGCAATGCCACCAGTCCCAAGCGCACCCCCCAGCGAAAGGGGCAATGACCCCAGTCCCAAGCGCACCCCCCAGCAGAAGGGGTAATGACACCAGTCCCAAGCGCATCCCCCAGCAGAAGGGGCAATGACCCCAGTTCCAAGCGCAGCCCCAGCAGAAGGGGTAATGACACCAGTCTCAAGCGCACCCCCTAGCAGAAGGGGTAATGACCCCAGTCCCAAGCGCACCCCTAGCAGAAGGGGCAATGACCCCAGTCCCAAGAGCACCTCCCAGCAGAAGGGGCAATGACCCCAGTCCTAAGCACACCCCCCAGCAGAAGGGGCAATGCCACCAGTCCCAAACGCACACCCAAGCAGAAGGGGCAATGCCACCAGTCCCAAGCGCACCCCCCAGCGAAAGGGGCAATGACCCCAGTCCCAAGCGCACCCCCCAGCAGAAGGGGTAATGACACCAGTTCCAAGCGCATCCCCCAGCAGAAGGGGCAATGACCCCAGTCCCAAGCGCACCCCCAGCAGAAGGGGTAATGACACCATTCTCAAGCGCACCCCCTAGCAGAAGGGGCAATGACCCCAGTCCCAAGCGCACCCCTAGCAGAAGGGGCAATGACCCCAGTCCCAAGCGCACCCCCCCTAGCAGAAGGGGCAATGACCCCAGTCCCAAGGCGTGTATTAGCTTCGGAACCAGCCCCTCCCACCGGAGAACAGCACCAGGGCAACTGAGCGGGAAAGTGGGGATTTGAAATCAGGCGTGTCCGCTATATTCCCGCCACTGGGTCCCCACTGCTCCCCCATAGGAAGTGGGTGCGCGTGGCCCATAGCGCAAGCTAGCCCCAAGTCCCAAATATACCAACAGGTCCAGGAGTACACTGGCTGGCGTACATGGCTGCCAACATATGTATATAGTCGACAAGTTTTCATGGCATGCATAATATCGCCCTGTGCCCCCACTCTCTCCCCGTCGGCCGGGCCTCTGCGTTGTCTAATAACCTGAAAATAAAGATGACGCAGGAGAACAGCGGGCGCATTGAAAACACCAGCCCGAATGAAACGGATACACATTGGCTGCAATCCGCCCCCTACGCGGGCCACTAAGCGGGGCCACTAAACACGCTGGCATCCCCCCAGCTGGTCATGCCACCTCACGTGGCTGCTATCACGCGGTGGGTGGGAGTCCTGTACACCTCTCTACAGAGTGCGCAGGAGGCCGTCTACAATGTGAGCCCTGCCCGGCTGCCCACTTTCAGTGTAACACTGCACCCCACTTTTCACACACACTGGGGTCCAATGCGCAGCCGGAGGCTTCGTATAAAATAGCAATTCACGAGGCGGGGCGTAAACATTGGCACAAGCTTGCCACCAACAAGAAGTGTAGATTAAAACAATAGCCTCGCCCAGGCAGGCCCCGTCTGGCCTCATTTGTTCCGGTTACATCTAGACGCAGCTTTTCAGCGCAAAACGCGCCCCTAATCCTCTGTCTGGGCCGGGGTATATCAATGGCGGTTTATCCACTGCATGTGAACTGAGTGGCACCCCGCTGCGAGGCCCGGGAGCCTGGCGTGGTCTGAGAACGGCCCGGAGGCTGTGAGCAAAGGCTGCCCTGGACCACAGCATGCCAGGCCAGCCAGAGAGGGTGGGGGCGCGGCCTCACAATCCGGCTTTCCCTGCAGCAAGGGAAGGCGACCGCGGCTAAGCTGAGTAGGGCTGGCATACCTTGCTAAGTAGCTCCCCATGTACAGATTTATGAGGAATGCAAATTCCGGCCATAGGCTTTATTGCGTGCAACATCGAAACACAACAAGCAGATCAGAAAACAAACTCAAGGTATTCCTTTGGGCACCTCTTGGACCAGGAGGGCGGTGTCTGCCAGCAGTCAGGTGCAGTGGAGTAACTTTAATAAGACACCACAAGAGTCCCTTGCCGCTGCTCTGTTATAACTTGCATAAGACTGGTGCCCTAGCTTTAAAATGTAATTCTAAAGCCAAGCCAGTCTTCTGAAAGTTACAACACCACAGTGTGTCTTAACAATTCACTGCATTGCCAACAGTAAAAATGACAGTCTAGCCAATTAATAATACATACCATGCTTGCTTTATCAAGATGCCCAGAATAAAGTCATGTTGTCCCGGGAGGATAGTGCTCGCCTTGGAAACAAGACAACAAGAAGCAAAAAAGGTTCAATACCCAGTACGTGCTTAGAAACCTCTGGGTGATAAGCACGTTATAAATACGCAACTAATAGACAAATTCCTGTAACAGCGCTTCGAGGCCCCCGGGCTGTGTGAGCGCTTTAAAATGCAAATAAATAAATAACAGTAAGACAGGGCTAGACTGGCTGCCCCAAAATCCCAGTCTGTGTCAAGCCATGTAATATTTCATATTTGCCTTCTCTTCATACCCATTCGCCATGGAGGGCATTAGGCCAATGGAACCTTTTAAAATAAAAGAGGCATTGAGCCTTAGGGGTGGCCCCCAGCCCCTGCCCCCATGTTGCCAGTCAGCACTCAGCGGTCTTCTAACACAGCATTATATTCATTTCTCTCTATTTTAATTCTGGGGCTTAAAATGTGCACTTTGCAGCACTCACATTACAAACTGTGTTTTTCTATTCCCATGGGATACACCGAAGTGTTATCACCTCCATTGCCTTCTAACACTGGTTCCTCCACATCAGCCACTTGCTGTCAAAGAAGGGTTTAGAGCTCTTCAGTGGGCATTAAGCTGGCTGGCCGCATCGAGATAATTGGCGGCTATTAACCTTCTCTTTGTTACCATTGTAATGTATGCATCCCACAGGTGCCTCAGACTGTTTTTTCCCTAAGCAGGTGTCCCCCAACCAACATGTTGAAAATGGGCTCCCACACATCTTCATTCCTGCCTGCCACCCACCTAGTGACACAACAACATAAAATTCACAAAATGCATTCCACCCAGAACAAACAAACAATGCATTATCATTCATTCAGACACAAAAGTCAACACACATATGCTTGTACACATTCACCTACTCACACAAACATGCACCCAGCACCTCCATTGCAATGCAGTGTGTGCCCACAACATTGATATGTACATTACATACACAAAAACACATGCAAACAGTGGCGCAAGCCATTGAGCAAACCATGCTTTATTCCACCCCCCGGCCAGGACCTGCCAAAAAGTGCTTGGGGGAGGGGTGCACTTTTAACAAAGGCCAGGCAATTAGTAATAACTTAGCGCATTTCATTGTTAGCACCTGAGTTTGTATTCATACATTTTTAGGCAATTGAAATCATGATGAGTGACTTGGTACTTGCATGTCAGGGGAGTGAGCAGGACATGGGAGACAGCAGGCAGCTCATTCTAACAGTTCCTAAGTAAGTGTGTGTTTCAGACACAGAGAGTCAACAGCTTTTAACATTTAAGCTGACTAGAATAGTCTCATTAGAATATGCAGATGCACACACAAAGTTTGCCCCTCTCCCGGCGGCTCCTGCAGTCTCTAAAAGTTAGCCCCTCACTACAAGGTTAGCCCTCAGTCAGGGCCAGCACTAGGATTTGCGAGGCCCTGGCTGGCAAATGATGTGTGTCCCCCCTCGTAGAAAATGATGTACAAAAATGAGTCATTAATATCCGTAGGGATCAGATAAACTGTCGTTCAATATCTGAAATTTAACTGTTAATATTACGGTTGTAGCAATATCAGGAGAGAGGCTTATTTTGGAGTAGCCGACCAAGTGAGCTGAATCATTTGTAGAGATGGTGACCTCAAAAGAAACTACTGTGACGAGGAAGATCAGGGCAAAGAGTAATGAAGATCACCAGTAAGTAATCTAAACATACCTAAGGTGACTGCACGCTCCAAGGATGTAAGGGCAGGGATTGGTCCTGGGCCAGACAGGTCAAAGTGCTTTTGCTGCAGGATAGTGCAATCGTAACAAAGCCTATTTACCCAAAAGGTACTAAGGCAGTCAGAGTAAGCAATTCCGCTGCTCTTCAAATGTCATCAATAGGTGTTAAGTCCAGGAAAGAAATGTGTGGGGGTTCATTAACATATGGACAGGGATTGAAAGTATCCTACAGTTAAATACGTACATTTAATTCAACTAGCCTTTCCTAATGGAGGAAAATTCAAAATAGAAATGAGCATTGTCTTTTATGAAATGAATCATCAGTAGCAGGAGGAAAAAAAACAGCTAGAGGAGATTTTTCTAGTAAACTGCTGGCAAAGTGTAAAAGGTGTGCACCTTTTAACCCCAAAATCTACATTGAAATATTCTATGGAACGCAAACAACCAATACAATATGTGTGCTTTGGGGACACTTCCATGTGGTTTTGCTGGTTCAAATACTGGTGGGCGAAAACTTGAGCAAACAAGCTTTTTTGCATGCTGGCCTCAAAAACACCTAAGCGGAATGGAGGCGGCACTGTGAAAAAATTGAGCGGACGCAGTCAACCCACATGTACTCTCAGCTTGTACCCTGAAAATCAACACAGGACCAGGGAGAACATCTTCAGTCCAGCCACCTCTCTTCCCACATCCATGGACCTGCTAAATCATCACAACAAATGTGCCCTCTGATCCTTTCCCCTCCTCCCCATGAAGTTTGGCTTTCAGCAATACTTTGTTTTATAAATCAGACCTGACAAGTACACACATCATAATTAAAGTACTCCAGCAATATAGGAATCCTTATTGAAATATGTCAAACAATAAGGGTACACATGTGTTATTTTCACTCCATCTTGAAGACTACAAATAGCAGAATGCAATTCCACAAAATTATAAAGAATAGCTTGTAGGCTGTCTTTTAAGACTTAATCATAACAAAAGATAATTTGAAATGGTAACCTTCTGGATCTTTTGACAAAGGCATTCTCCACCCAAAATAAAAAGGTATTTAACACACTAAATGCGAACATATGAATATTATCGATGAATACTATGAATTCCACCCAGTCCAGCACCCTGGCAGTGGCTCCCGACTTTGAGTCAGTCCACCTGCCAGGGTGAGGAGCTGAGCAGTGCGGGTATCCCTGCTGCCCGCTTTATATAATGGACAGCCAGGCTTGTGCTGTCCAATTACTTAATGGATGCTGCAGCTGCAATGTGGCCTCCCAGCCGTGCTCTCGCCACAAGATGGGGGACACTTTGGCATACCACAAAAGTTGGGGGGACTTGTCCCCTCGTACCCTCCTATAATTACACCCATCGCCGGGTGGCCTTTCAGATATCCTCTTAGTACCCGACAGCAGGCTTTCCACTGTCCCAGAGCTCTGATTGACAATTCCCATTTTGCATCTGCCAGCTGCATGATTGCCTCTCCAACTTTTACCATTACTTCCATTTCTGGCTGGCGCCCCTTGGGTGTCCTAAAAGGCATTCTCTCCTCTGACCCGTGCCACCATCTCTCTGCACATTGCTGCCTGGCTGCTTTGCACCTCCTTTTCTTGTGTCCCCTCTTGCCTTGTCCGTCTTCACACCTTCCTTCTATCGCAGAGCGAGTGGGTGTGGTGGAAAACCAAATGCTGCCCTGGCTGCCCTTGCAAGCACTTCGACTCCACACTCTCCTTCTCTCCTCACATCTCTGACGTCTCTAAGAAGTCACACTACCAGCTGCACCTCCTCAGAGGTATTCTTCCTTTCCTCTCCTTCCCTCAGAAGCTCACTGTCTCCAGATCTCTGGTTCTCTCTAAGCTGGACTACTGCAACAGCCTTTTTCTAAATCTGCCTGCTTCTACTCTCCACCCTCTGATACTCATCCAGAACAGGACTGCAACACTTGTCCTTGACCTCAAGCCCAGCGATTGCATCTCTCCAGGACTGAAATCTCTGCACTTGCTCCCAGTGGCTGCAAGGATTGAGTTCAAAACCCTCTGCAGTTGTGGGGTTCATTTAAGGCCTAAGACAGAACCCTGCTACAACAAAAACGACATTTCAGCAGTCACCCAAAAATGGCTGTGCTTTTTTCTGCTGGGCACAAGTGGGGCAAGAGTTGAACACAGCCACCCAAAGAATGGCTGCATTTTGTTTTCTTCACGCGAATCCAGAGAAGATAACTTAAATACAGAATGGGTCTGCACTGCTGTTCTGTCATTTAAAATACGCAAGGCTGCACAAGAAAATGACCTGCATTCAAGATGGCTTCGCACTGGTGCCTACTTTCATTTTAAACATCACACAATTATGTTCTATTAAAACACAACCCTGCCTGTGTATTTCATTTGAATGCCATCAAATAAGACCATCCCTTTCAGAATGGCATTGTTTTCATTAAATAAAGTCCATGAAGAGCAGAGGATGTTGTTCAAATCCGTACGGCTAGGATTTACTTTTGAACTGAATCAACACATGCAAATTACTTCAAAGGAAAGCTATAGCATGGCTTTCTCCCTTGTCTCGTGTCAATTATGAAGAAACTATTTTCAAGCATATCTCTGTGTCCAGACACTGACCAGATATTTAAAAAGCCTTTCAGTAAGTTAATGCAAAGGAAACTGTGTGTGGCAGAAACCACATTTTGTGAAATTAACATAAGAGAAAAAGAACACGTGTGAACCTGCTTTTGCAAAGCAGGTACATGACATTTTGAAAACGAACAGTTTCGGCGCAAGCATGCGAAAACGTGCGATTCGCAGTGAAAGAGCGAAAATCGCAGTGCAAGTGCGAATATCGCAGGGAAACCAGCGCACATCTATACATGGAAGTCCGTGCGCGAGTAAAATCAGGGATGTGCGCTGAAAAAGTGCGCGGCGCACGCCGGCACACAGGTCATCTAACGGCGTGCGCTAAGGCAACAGCGAAAGCGCACATAGCGCGGCGCACATAACAAAAGTCGGCGGAACACGGGGCGTAACACTCGGAATGGGGAACAACTCGTGAAAATGTGGGCGTCACGGGGGAAGTACAGGAGGCAAGTGCGCGGAACGCCCACACGCTCGCCTACAACACGTATTCATGGAATCGAATAGGGCAAACCCGTGCACGGGCAAAGACGCGCACTGACCCAAACCCGTCCGCCACACGAAGGCAGGTGGTAGCGTCCATGCACTGGAAAAAAATGTGCGCCAAAATGTGCGCCAACAAAAAGCACGAATATACAGCTCTGATGAATGTCCCATACTGTGGCCCCCTAGGACATATGACGTGCAAAGGGGTACGCGACAAACAGCGACACCCGCTGTGTGAAAAATTAGCTTGTGCGTGTATTTCGTGTGTGCGCATGAAGTTTCACATGCAATTGGGCCTGGGTGAGCGGGGTACGTGTATTTCAGGGCTGCGCATGAAGTTCTACATGTGATCGTGCCTGGGGGAGCGGGATACGTGTATTCCAGGGGTTCGCGGGAAGTTTCAAATGCGATAGGCCCTGTGAGAGTGGGGTGCGTGTATTCCTGGGGTTCGCGTGAAGTTGCACACGCAATTGGCCTGGGTACGTGTGAATCTCGTGTTCATGGGAAGTCTCACACACGATAGGCCCTGTGCGAGTGGGGTGCGTGTATTCCTGGGGTTCGCGTGAACTTTCACACGCGATTGGGCTGGGTACGTGTAAATCTGGGGTGCGCGGGAAGTTTCACACGCGATTGGCCTTCGTCGAGTGGGGTACGTGTATTTCGGGGGTGCGCGGGAATTATCACACGTGACAGGCCCTGTGCGAGTGGGGTACGTGTATATCTGGGGTGCAGGGGAGTCCTACACGTGAATTGGCAGTGTGGGGCCTCCCAGGTGTTCCCTCTACACCATCCACGGCCCCTGCAGGCAGCCCACACCACAGGGGACTTCATGTTCCGCAGGCAGCCCATCCACCATGGGCATGCCCCCCAGGCAAGCCACATGTCAGCTTGCACTACTGATCACCAACGCATGACCCCCTCCACCCCCACCCCCCAGCAGTGCAGGGCACCTGCCAGCAGGCCCCCACTCATGTCCCACTCATGTCCCCTTGCACCCCCACCCCCCAGCAGTGCAGGGCACCTGTCAGCAGGCTCCCACTCATGTCCCCTTGCACACCCACCCCCCAGCAGTGCGGGGCACCTGCCAGCAGGCCCCCACTCATGTCCCCCTGCACCCCCACTCCCCAGCAGTGCGGGGCACCTGCCAGCAGGCCCCCACTCATGTCCCCTTGCACACCCACCTCCCAGCAGTGCGGGGCACCAGCCAGCAGGCCCCCACTCATGTCCCCTTACACAACCACCCCCCAGCAGTGCGGGGCACCTGCCAGCAGGCCCCCACTCATGTCCCCTTGCACCCCCACCCCCCAGCAGTGCGGGGCACCTGCCAGCAGGCCCCCACTCATGTCCCCTTGCACCCCCACCCCCAGCAGTGCAGGGCACCTGCCAGCAGGCCCCCACTCATGTCCCCCTGCACTCCCACCCCCCAGCAGTGTGGGGCACCTGCCAGCAGGCCCCCACTCATGTCCCCTTGCACCCCCACCCCCCAGCAGTGCAGGGCACCTGCCAGCAGGCCCCCACTCATGTCCCCTTGCACACCCACCCCCCAGCAGTGCGGGGCACCTGCCAGCAGGCCCACACTCATGTCCCACTCATGTCCCCTTGCACCCCCACCCCCCAGCAGTGCAGGGCACCTGCCAGCAGGCCCCCACTCATGTCCCACTCATGTCCCCTTGCACCCCCCCCAGCAGTGCAGGGCACCTGCCAGCAGGCCCCCACTCATGTCCCCCTGCACCCCCACCTCCCAGCAGTGCAGGGCACCTGCCAACAGGCCCCCACTCATGTCCCCTTGCACACCCACCCCCCAGCAGTGCGGGGCACCTGCCAGAAGGCCCCCACTCATGTCCCCTTGCACACCCACCCCCCAGCATTGCGGGGCACCTGCCAGCAGGCCCCCACTCATGTCCCCTTGCACACCAACCACCCCCCAGCAGTGCAGGGCACCTGCCAGCAGGCCCCCACTCATGTCCCACTCATGTCCCCTTGCACCCCCACCCCCCCAGCAGTGCAGGGCACCTGCCAGCAGGCCCCCACTCAGTTCCCCCTGCACCCCCACCCCCCATCAGTGCAGGGCACCTGCCAACAGGCCCCCACTCATGTCCCCTTGCACACCCACCCCCCAGCAGTGCGGGGCACCTGCCAGCAGGCCCCCACTCATGTCCCCTTGCACACCAACCCCCCAGCAGTGCAGGGCACCTGCCAGCAGGCCCCCACTCATGTCCCCTTGCACCCCCACCCCCCCAGCAGTGCAGGGCACCTGCCAGCAGGCCCCCACTCATGTCCCCCTGCACCCCCACCCCCCATCAGTGCAGGGCACCTGCCAACAGGCCCCCACTCATGTCCCCTTGCACACCCACCCCCCAGCAGTGCGGGGCACCTGCCAGCAGGCCCCCACTCATGTCCCCTTGCACACCAACCCCCCAGCAGTGCAGGGCACCTGCCAGCAGGCCCCCACTCATGTCCCACTCATGTCCCCTTGCACACCCACCCCCCAGCAGTGCGGGGCACCTGCCAGCAGGCCCCCACTCATGTCCCCTTGCACACCCACCCCCAGCAGTGAAATGGCGATCCCACGACACAAACCAAAAGTCAACTATGTACATCAACACATGTCCGCCACATGAAGGCAGGCGGTAGCGTCCCTGCGCATTAAAAAAATGTGCGCTAACAAAAAGCTGTATATACAGCTCCGATGAATGTCCCATACTGTGGCCCTCTAGGACAAATGACGTGCAAAGGGGTATGCAACAAACACGGACACCCTCTGTGTCAAAAATAGCATGTATTTCGGGGGTGCGCGGGAAGTTTCACACGCGATTGTGCCTGGGCGAGCGGGGTACGTGTACTTCAGGGGCTCGCGGGAAGTTTTACACGCGATTGGGCCTGGGCGAGCGGGGTACGTGTACTTCAGGGGCTCACGGGAAGTTTTACACGCGATTTGGCCTGGGCAGGCGGGGTACGTGTACTTCAGGGGCTCGCGGGAAGTGTTACACGCGATTGGGCCTGGGTGTTAGGCGGAAACCTTTGCAGTTCCCTCTGGGACCACTGCAAAAGATTTAGGACTACAGGTGTTTGGCAGTAAACCCACTTGGTAGCAGTCTGTACCACACAGATTCACTTAGTAGCTGTGACTGAGCAGTCAGACTTCCCTCAAGAAGAGTTTGGCAGTATGTGGAGTATACAAAATAGGGCAATTTACACAGTAGAACAAGCAAACACGGAACAGAGCTTCGGTGTAAAGATATATAGGTATTTATTTATAACAACACATCTATGAAAAACACACTGGCACTAATACGGTAAACAACTTCAAGCACAATTACTATAAGTAAATCAATCCCCCTAACAATAGTTCGGCAAGTCTAGGTTCAACGGCACCACTTATTTGCAGACAGAGGTGAATGCTTTAACCTAGATGGCACTCTAGTATTCGTTAGGACGGGAGAGAAAAGGCAGGGTAAGAAATCAACTCGGTACCAACACTTTTACGAACAAATGCAAGGCAAGTAAGGCAGGGTCTACTGTAGATCGCAAAGTTCAGAGGCCAGGCCCACTCGGAGAGAGGCAAGGCGATATGTCCCAAAAAGTATCACAGTGGAAATGCACTTCGAGTCTTTGTCGCAAATTGTCACAGAAAGATTGGACCAGTTCAGAACAGAAAGTTAAGAAAGCTTGGAGGCGACCCAAAGGATAGGCGAGGATTAAGACACCTCACACTAACCGTCAAAAAGGGAAGCCAGGCGGACACGGTACCTTGTATGTGGAGAGACAGCTCCGGCGGGGGCAGTTGTTCCTGGTGGTGGATGCAAGTCGGGGCTTTGCCAAGAGAAGAGATGCTCTCATCGTCGAAGGAAAGTTGAAGATCGTTGCACCACCAGGGAAGAGACCAGCCGCGGAGTGCTCCGTCACAAGGCACCACCTTTTGGTTGCAGTACGGGTTAGTGGCTATCCGGTTGCCGGGGTGCTCAGCACGGGCAATTCGACCACTACGCCCTGGAAGCAAAGAAAAAGCAAAGGGGACTGGTTGTGCCCACCAGTCAGGGGAAGAAGATTCTCCGGCGGGAGATATCCTCTGTCGTTGGGAAGTGGTGAGTCGGTTCAGCAGGGCTCCACGGGAGGTGTCGTCGTTGCAGGTCGGCTAAGCTTTACCCTCGTCGGATTCTTAGGTCCTGTGGCGGCTTCTGAAGATCCAGTCCCAAAAGCCATGCTTTTATGCAAAAAACCCCCATTCATACAGCCTAGCTGTCACTCAAAACACGCTAAGTGGTGAGCGGGGTGGCTCACCACTTGGGCCAATCACACCAGAGTGCGACTTGAGTTGGCAAGGCAACACAGTCCAGGGTGCCTAAACCCCCTCCCATACCCCCTGTGGTACCCAGACAGAATGGCACCACTTTGGAGGGCCTTTGCGCAGAAGCCCTCCAAAAGTGGAACAAAGGGCTCAACCTTTTGGTTTGGGAGTCACAGAGACGAACACAGACGCCATTTTAAAAACCGAGTTCTGGCAGAAAATACCAACCGATAGATTTATTTAAGATACCTAAACCGGTGGTATGTTAGAGATTAACAAGAAAAAGTATTAACCTCCAACAATGGGAAGAATCCCATAGAGTTACATTCGGGGTCGAATATAACAAGTAGTTTCCACTGCCACCAGCCAAAACTCGACAAGGGGGGACGGGGCTGTGCCCCCTCGAATAACAGACTCAGGGGTAATCGAATTACCCCTACTAGTACGTCCACAATAGGATGGTTTGTACTAGTTCTGTGAGACAGTAGTCGGTCCCAGGGTATGGAGTCTATGGTGGGGATCCTCTAGGACGCCCCAGTGTTACGGCATGGAGGGTGCGGCGTAACACACATAGAAAAACATATGAGACCCTATGGAGTAAAAGACCCCATAGCCCATAGAACACATTGACATTCAAAGGAATTAACCACATTCATGTCCAAGAGTGGGAGAAAAGAGTCTCATTCTTGGCAGGATGGAAAAAAACTAATTCCAGAAATCCAGCAAAGCTGCTGGGGGACTCACTAGGTTAGGAAATTCAGCCTAAACAGAGAATTCTCCCTAACACTCGCCCCTCCCCAGACTAAGGGACAGGATGATTTAATCCACTCCTGGATGAATCTCATACCTCTAGTCGATGACATACATCCTAGAGAGACCATCAGCATTTTGGTGGTGACACCCTGACCTGTGCTCAATGGTGAAATCAAACCCTTGCAGGCAGATCGACCATCTCAGTAGTTTTGGGTTTTCCCCTTTCATTTGCATTAACCATCTCAAGGGTTGGTGGTCAGTCTGAATGACAAAAGTAGAACCATACAAGTATGGACTAAACTTCTTCAGAGCCCACACAATAGCAAAGCATTCTCTTTCGATTGTTGCCCACCTTGTTTCAGGATCCTTCAGCTTGCGGCTGATGAAGCAAACGGGGTGCTCCCTACCTTTCCCATCCAGTTGACTGAGTATGGCACCTATTCCTACATTTGAAGCATCTGTCTGCACAATGAAAGTTTGGTGGTAATCAGGAGCTCTGAGTACTGGGGCTTGGCAAAGAGCCTTTTTCAGATTTTCAAAAGCCTGGTTGCACTCCTCGTTCCATCTAACCTTTTTAGGAAATTTGGGCGAGGAGATGACATTCAGTGGAGAGGCTATGGTCCCATAGTTGTCAATGAAATTCCTGTAATACCCAGTGAGACCTAAGAAGGCTCTCACCTGGGTCTGAGTAGTAGGTGTTGTCCAATTTTGCACAGCTTCAATCTTACTGAGCAAAGGCCTTATTTCTCCACCTCCTACCTCATGTCCAAGATAGACTACCTTACTCTGTCCAATTTGGCATTTACTCGCCTTTATGGTCAGATTGGCTCGTCCAAGAGCCTGCAAAACATCTCTCAGGTGGGTTACATGTTCTTCCCAGGAATTGCTGAACACTGCTATGTCATCCAAGTATGCCATGCAGAAGTCCTCCATCCCATTCAAAACCTGGTTTAACATCCGTTGAAATGTAGCAGGTGCATTTTTCAATCCGAAAGGCATTACCTTAAACTGGTATAAGCCAACGGGGGTAGAAAATGCAATTTTCTCCTTGGCATGGTCTGTCAGGGCTATTTGCCAATAGCCTGACGTCAAGTCAAATGTGCTGAGGAACTTGGCGGCGCCAAGCTTATCCACCAACTCATCTGTTCTTGGCAAAGGGTGGGCATCAGTCTTGGTGAATGCATTAAGAGCTCTATAATCCATGCAGAATCTAAGTTCTTTAGATGCAGCCTTTGGTACTTACACAACTGGGCTAGACCATGGACTAGTAGAGGGCTCTATTACCCCGAGATCAAGCATCTTGCTGACCTCACCTTTGATGTGGGTTCGTACGTTTTCTGACATTCGGTATCCTCTGCTTTTGACTGGCCGACAGTCACCAGTGAGTATGTCATGCCGGCCCCAAGGGGTCAAGCCTGGTGAAAGCGAGAACAGAGAGGCAAACTGATTCAACATAGATTTGCACTCTTTTTGTTGCTCGGGTGTCAGATTTGAAGAGAGATTTACTCCTTCAATTTTTTCGTCTAAAGGTAAGCCTCGAAGGAGATCCAGAAGAGCTTCACTCTCTTCTTCTTCCTCTGATGATGCTAGAAGCAACGCTCCTACATCAGGTCTTGAGACATTCGCTTTGAGTCGGTTGATGTGGAAGACTGTCAGAGCCTCCTTGGGGTTGCCCAAGTCCACCAGATAGTTGACCTCTCCGAGTTTACCCACAACTCTGAAGGGTCCCATCCATTTGTCTTGGAAGGCCCTCTGCCTTGTTGGGATCATTACGAGAACTAGCTGGTCTTGAGCGAACTCAACCATATTAGCCTTTTGATCATGCCAGTGATTGACCAACACTTGTCCAGCTTTCAAGTTATCGCTTGCTTCTGTCATCATGTGCGACATTCTCCTCCGGAGACCTATCACGTAGTCAGTCACTCTGACTGGCTTGGGGAAAAGAGCACTCTCCAACCCCTCCTTAATCAGGGCCAATGGACCTCTGACAGGATGACCATAGAGAAGCTCAAAGGGAGAATAACCTACTCCCTCCTGAGGGACTTCTCTATAAGCAAAGAGAAGGCATGGCAGTAGAAGGTCCCACTTTCGTTTAAGGGGTTCTTCTAAAGCACCTATCATGCTCTTCATGGTTCGGTTGAACCGTTCTACCAACCCATTGTTTGGGGGTGGTAGGCTGTTGAGAACTTGTAAGTAACTCCACAGGTTTTCCACATGGCTTTCATGTAGTGGGACATAAAGTTTAACCCCCTGTCAGAGATTACTTCCTTAGGAAACCCGACCCTGGTAAAAATACCAAGGAGGGCCTTAGCCACAGCCGGAGCTGTAACAGTCCTCATAGGAATTGCCCCAGGATACCTAGTAGCATGGTCTACTACAACAAGTATAAATCTGTTGCCTGAGGAGGTTGGAGGATCAAGGGGACCAACAATGTCAATCCCTACTCTCTCAAATGGGAATCCCACCACTGGGAGAGGCACTAAAGGTGCCGCATTCTTGGAGCCAACCTTACCAGAGGTCTGGCAGGTGTGGCAGCTCCTGCAGTGTTTCTCTGCTTCGGCCCCCATCTTCGGCCAGTAAAAGTAGAGAGAGAGCCTTTCCTTAGTCTTCTTGAAACTCAAGTGACCAGCCAAAGGAATCTCGTGGGCTAACTGCAAGAACTGTGGTCTGTTCTCTTGGGGTACTACAAGTCGTTTGTAGTCTCCAGGTGCAGACTCGGTCGGTTCACTGTAGAAGAGGCCATCTTCCCAGTGCAACCTGTATTTCCCAGGATCTTGCCCTTCAGCCTTAGCTTCTGCCTGGTGGCGAAGACCTTCCAGAGTTGGACATTCTCTCTGTCCCTTACTGAAGTCTGCCCTGCTGGGTCCACCTTCTGCCAGTAAAGACTGCAGCTCAGGATGGTCAACAGGATCCAGATCTGCAATGAGTTCCTGGCCTTCCATTAGCTCCTCTTCAGAGTCTAATTCTACCACACAGGGTTGTACCTCCCTCTCAGCCTCAGCTGGAGGGGGAGTTACGGGTGTAACTTTGGACAACCGCGGGGAAGTCCTTGTTGGCTGCACTGAAATGCCGGCTGCTGGTTTCGGTATAGAAGTCTTAGGTTTCCCTTTCGCTTCTGATTTCTTTGAGACAGCCGCTGACAATTCCAGTGGAGCAGGAGTGATATCTTTCTTCATCATCTCCTGGAGAGTACCTCGCATGGTTCTCTCCCTTGCAGGTCTGGTTAGCTCCTGTAACCGTTTACTAGGAGGTCTGGGGGTATGTGACACAACTCCGAGAGTTTTCAAGTTGTTACCCAACAGAACGCGTCCTGGTACCTCACTCTGTATGCTGACAGGTATCTTCACAGTCATGTCGTTACACTGGATGAGAACTGGTAATTGGGGAAGCATCTGCACAGGCCCTCCAGCTAACTTGGTGAGGCGTTTGGGTGCCTTAGCAACATCCTCAGCCTGAAAAAATGATTTGTCCACCACAGTTATGCTGGCCCCAGTGTCCCTAATGGCAGGAGTCTCCTGACCATTCACCTGGACACTGTCCTTATAATACTCTTTAGTATTATCAGGGATAGAATTATAGACACCTAAATTCTGTTGTTCCCACAACCCCAGAGATACTAAAGAAACACTGGCTGAGACTCCAATGGGTTCATCAGCCAGCAGTAGAAAGTTTCCACTTGCCATTTGGACTTCCTCCTCTGGAGCGAAGGCTAAGGAGACAAGCTGGACCCCTGAAGGTTTACCCTTACATCTGGGATCTCCTTTCACGTGGTCAGTCGAGCCACAAAAAAAGCATTTACGGAATGCTTTCTGGAATGGTGGCTTGTTCTGGCCTCCTTACGGTTTGGCACCAGAAGGCACACTATTCTGCTGCGGTTTTCCTGTTGGCTTACCCTTCTGGTTTTGTTTGGAGCCCTCTTTGGAATTTGAGTTATTAGAATTCTCTTTTGAGTCTTTTTTAGGCTGTTTTCCCTCATCCTTTTTCTGAGTTGC
This sequence comes from Ambystoma mexicanum, assembly GCF_040938575.1. NCBI lineage: Eukaryota > Metazoa > Chordata > Amphibia > Caudata > Ambystomatidae > Ambystoma > Ambystoma mexicanum. The sequence continues at coordinate 664,321,175 of NC_090941.1, read as the reverse complement.
CCCAGAATCCTTATGAGTGGCCCTGTTGGCAACCCACAAGTCAGCAGCCTTAGCTAGCTTCCTGGAATCCAAATCCCTCGAATCAGCCAAGTGCTGTCTGAGCTCCGGAGAACAGGCATCATAAATAGACTCCAACATAAAAAGATCCTTCATACCCTCATAAGTGTTCACTTTGTAACCCTTAATCCATCCCTCTAAGTTTTTCAACCCTTCACTCACCCAGGTAGCCCAAGGGGTACCGTCATGCTTTTTGAGGGTTCTAAACCTCTTAAGATATTGGGAAGGGGTCTTCCCGAATCTAGCTATCAAAGCTAGTTTCACACTTTCATAATCCTTCTTATCCGCCTCCCCCAACTCCATTACCACATCAGTCGCAACAGGGGGGAGCCTAGAGAACAACCAGGGAAGTAACTCATTCCCGGCGATGTCCTGGAGCCCATGATTGTACTCAAACAGTTTTAACCAATCCAAAACATCCAATCTCGGTTCATACATACCCACTAATTCCTTCGGCATCCGGGGTCCTTTGGGACTGGAGCTTCTAGAGGAACCAGAGGAGAGAGAAGCATTTTCCACAGACAACTTTTTCATCTCTAACTTGTGATTAAGTTCTATTTCTCTGAGCCTTAACTCAGCTTGCTTCTGCTCAGCCTGGGCATTCATCCGTCTGAACTCGAGCTCTTGGTTTCTTTCAGATTGAGCCAAAAACCGTTTGTATTCTAATTCGAGCTTCATTTTTTCAAGTTCAAAATAAGCAGGGTTACATGTGGGACCTGGTATGGGCCCCGTAGGTACAGTAGGTAAGGCAGACAGAGGCTCAGAGTGGCTAACTTCATTAGGTTCACTTTCCTCTTCTGACTCATTATCAAGACTTTGATTCAGATCAATACCATCACTGTTTTCTACATTCGCTGGAGAAGTTGGCTCCTCTGAACCAGTACCCAGACTTTGTTTTTCCAGCAATCTCACTATCAGTTCTACTTTCTTGCCTCTTACAGAAAGATTCTCTTCTCTACAGAGAGCTCGCAAACTCTCAGTATTTTCACCTGACAAGGACTCTTGACTGTAAACTTCCATAGTAGACATGTTTTTGAAAGTTGCTTTTTAGTGCTAAGCTTTGTGGTTAGTTTTCCTAAAGTGTTGAAACGCACTCTAAACTGTGTACTCGATACAAATCCCACCGCTGTACACCAGTGTTAGGCGGAAACCTGTGCAGTTCCCTCTGGGACCACTGCAAAAGATTTAGGACTACAGGTGTTTGGCAGTAAACCCACTTGGTAGCAGTCTGTACCACACAGATTCACTTGGTAGCTGTGGCTGAGCAGTCAAGAAGAGTTTGGCAGTATGTGGAGTATACAAAATAGGCCAATTTACACAGTAGAACAAGCAAACACGGAACAGAGCTTCGGTGTAAAGATATATAGGTATTTATTTATAACAACACATCTATGAAAAACACACTGGCACTAATACGGTAAACAACTTCAAGCACAATTACTATAAGGAAATCAATCCCCCTAATAATAGTTCGACAAGTCTAGGTTCAACGGCACCACTTATTTGCAGACAGAGGTGAATGCTTTAACCTAGATGGCACTCTAGTATTCGTTAGGACGGGAGAGAAAAGGCACGGTAAGAAATCAACTCAGTACCAACACTTTTACGAACAAATGCAAGGAAAGTAAGGCAGGGTCTACTGTAGATCGCAAAGTTCAGAGGCCAGGCCCACTCGGAGAGAGGCAAGGCGATATGTCCCAAAAAGTATCACAGTGGAAATGCACTTCGAGTCTTTGTCGCAAATTGTCACAGAAAGATTGGACCAGTTCAGAACAGAAAGTTAAGAAAGCTTGGAGGCGACCCAAAGGATAGGCGAGGATTAAGACACCTCACACTAACCGTCAAAAAGGGAAGCCAGGCGGACACAGTACCTTGTATGTGGAGAGACAGCTCCGGCGGGGGCAGTTGTTCCTGGTGGTGGATGCAAGTCGGGGCTTTGCCAAGAGAAGAGATGCTCTCGTCGTCGAAGGAAAGTTGAAGATCGTTGCACCACCAGGGAAGAGACCAGCCGCGGAGTGCTCCGTCACAAGGCACCACCTTTTGGTCACGGTACGGGTTAGTGGCTATCCGGTTGCCGGGGTGCTCAGCACGGGCAATTCGACCACTACGCCCTGGAAGCGAAGAAAAAGCAAAGGGGACTGGTTGTGCCCACCAGTCAGGGGAAGAAGACTCTCCAGCGGGAGATCTCCTCTGTCGTTGGGAAGTGGTGAGTCGGTTCAGCAGGGCTCCACCAGAGGTGTCGTTGTTGCAGGTCGGCTCAGCTTTACCCTCGTCGGATTCTTAGGTCCTGTGGCGACTTCTGAAGATCCAGTCCCAAAATCCCTGCTTTTATGCAGAAAACCCCCATTCATACAGCCTAGCTGTCACTCAAAACACGCTAAGTGGTGAGCGGGGTGGCTCACCACTTGGGCCAATCACACCAGAGTGCGACTTGAGTTGGCAAGGCAACTCAGTCCAGGGGGCCTAAACCCCCCCCCACACACCCTGTGGCACCCAGACAGAATGGCACCACTTTGGAGGGCCTCTGTGCAGAAGCCCGCCAAAAGTGGAACAAAGGGCTCAACCTTATGGTTTAGGAGTCACAGAGACGAACACAGACGCCATTTTAAAAACCGAGTTCTGGCAGAAAATACCAACCGATAGATTTATTTAAGATAACTAAACCGGTGGTATGTTAGAGATTAACGAGAAAAAGTATTAACCTCCAACAATGGGAAGAATCCCATAGAGTTACATTCGGGGTCGAATATAACAAGTAGTTTCCACTGCCACCAGCCAAAACCCGACGAGGGGGTACGGGACAGTGCCCCCTCGAATAACAGACTCAGGGGTAATCGAATTACCCCTACTAGTACGTCCACAATAGGATGGTTTGTACTAGTTCTGTTAGTAAATTTAGGTCTAGTAAAGCCAATGGTGACTTTACAGGCCCTGGGAGACAGTAGTCGGTCCCAGGGTATGGAGTCTATGGTGGAGATCCTCTAGGACGCCCCAGTGTTACGGCATGGAGGGTGCGGTGTAACACACATAGAAAAACATATGAGACCCTATGGAGTAAAAGACCCCATAGCCCATAGAACACATTGACATTCAAAGGAATTAACCACATTCATGTCCAAGAGTGGGAGAAAAGAGTCTCACTCTTGGCAGGATGTAAAAAAACAAACTCCAGAAATCCAGCAAAGCTGCTGGGGGACTCACTAGGTTAGGAAATTCAGCCTAAACAGAGAATTCTCCCTAACACTGGGCGAGCGGGGTACGTGTACGTGTACTTCCGGGGCTCGCGGGAAGTTTCACACGCGATTGGGCCTGGGCGAGCAGGGTACGTGTATTACTGTGGTGGGCGTGGAAGTACAGGAGGCAAATGCGCGGAACGCCCACACACACATGCCAAAAAAGACGCGCTAATCCGGAAACACAACAAACAAGCTCAGACGCCAGGATGAATATACCGTTCCTAGCAGCAGTGGCCGTGGGATACCGCAGGAGGAGGAGGAAGATAGCCAGGGCCAGAATTTTTACACCCAGAACCAGCCTTTTTGGGATGCCTGATGACCACGTGTATCGGAGGTACAGGTTTCCACCTCACATAATACTCGACCTGGTCAGTGAGTGGGAGGATGACCTCACATCACCCACGCTCTGCTCCAAAGCACTCAGCCCCCTGGTGAAGGTCCTTAATGTACTGCACTTCTTGGCCACTGGATCATTTCAGCGGACAAGTGCCATAGTGGGGGGGGGTGTCACAGGCCACGCAGTCACACTGCCTACACCAGGTCTTGGCCATCATGACTGCACGCCCATCAGTACGCAGGCACATACACCTGCCCAGAAAACCTGCAGAAAGGCAGGCTGTCGTCCAGGATTTTTACGGGGTGGCACACTTCCACAAAGTGCTAGGTGCCATTGACTGCACCTTTGTGGCTCTACGTCCCCCCAGGGCATCTGAGCACATCTATAGAAACCGCAAGCACTGGCATTCCATCAACGTCCAGGTAGTATGTGATGCCAAGGGAATCATCACCTCAGTATATGCCAACTATCCAGGGTCCATCCACGACAGTTTCATTTACAGAATGTCAACCCTAAACCGGGACCTAGAAGCTGGTCGGCATAGCGATACATGGATGATTGGTGAGTATAAATGCCACAGCACATGCATGCATGTCAGATACTGAGTAATGTCACAGCCCCACTAATGATACCCATCACCACCTCCCCAGGGGACAGTGCCTACCCTCTGAGCACCCACATGATGACGCCAATTCGGAACCCCACCACGCCACCCGAGGTAAGATACAACACAGCCCATATTGCAACCCAGGGCATAGTGGAGCGTACATTCGGAGTGCTCAAGTCACACTTTCGCTCCCTTGACCGTTCTGGCGGGCAGGTGTTATACGCTCCCCCAGTAGTGTGCAGGATCATAGTGGAAGCATGTGTCCTGCACAACGTTGCAACACGCCGGGGCCTGCCCATGGACATGGTGGTGCCCCCACATCCCCAACAACATGCACTCCCGCTGCGCATGGGAGGGGAAAGGGCACGGGGTGAGGCAGCCCGTACGCAACTGGTGGCTAATTACTTCACCTAAAATCACACCCCTGTGGAGTGCACACAGCCCTGGCACATACCAGCTGACTATCAATGATGATGAGTCAACTGACAGTCAACTGTCACAACCATACCAGCCTGAGATTGTTCACCTGGTAGTGTTCCATTGTGTGCATCCCTACCTACACAAACACCACCAATGCTGTGTCATCAAAAGACACACTTCTATGCTGCTAAAATCATTACCCCCTTGCAGGATACAACATGACAACAGTGCCATGTCACCCAACACCTCCCCAGCACCGCCACCCAACACACCATGGCATGTCATGCTATGTGAAAGCAAACAAAGGAATCCCCAAAACATGACACAAGTGTCACAAAGTACAGTGTCCCGAATGGAAATTGGCCACACACAATATGCTCCCATTAATGTAGAACTGACAACACACATGACGAAAGACTTACCACAATACAATGCAGCTAGCCACCCCAAACATAGCATTCACATGACAGTACTAAGTTAAAGGATACATAGACTTACAACCTGGTGATGCTAGCACATCGACCACTTCCAACTGTACAGTGTTGGTGCCACGCAAATCTGGAAGTGCACTGCTTACAACATGAACTCCATCTCCAAAGTAGACGGCCTTGTGAAGACATGTGGAATGCACCTGCAAATTAGGAGGGAGACATGGATGCACAAGCACACATCAATACACCATGCAGTGTACAATACTACAACAATATGCACTATGAATGTATACACAGTATTGACTACAGACTGCCCACACATGTCATGGGAGTCCAAAGTCACTGTGTAAGTTACTGTCACTTGGGCACACCCTTTGCAAGCCCATGGTAACGGGAAGCAGGAGGGGTGTGTGTCTCATGAGCCCAAGCATCTAACCCAAACTCAGGACAAGCCTGCATGTGCCCAGCCGGAATACAATGGATGCCCACGGGAGCCACACAAGGCAACACACTGTAACAAAAACTCAAAAATCAAAAACCAAAAATCAAAAATCAAAAACCAAAAATCAAAAATCAAAAATCAAAAATCAAAAATCAAAAATGGCCATGTGGGGGTCAGGGGGGTGGGGGAGGCCACCCAGGAGGTCCGAGGACAAGGTGCACACCAACAGCCACCTGTGTGGATGTTGCGAAAAAAAACCACCTCCATGGGCTCATGGCCTGCACGGCTATGCTATCATGAGAGATTCAGAATTGCTGTGGTCGCTCTCATCACCCTGTGCTGCTGCCGCCACAGGAGGTGGTGGTGCTACGGGAGGCAGCCCACGCAAAGCCCTAGTCTGGTCCTCCATGGCAGCAAGCATGCGGGTGTGGAAGGTCTCGTTCTGGAGGATTATGGTGCGGAGATGCCCATGCACCACCTGACGTGATGCCCGGACCTCCTCCCGAGTTGCCTGCATCTCTGCTGAGAGCGTACGTGTGACCCACTCCAGCAGCTGTTCTGTCCTCATGACAGTGGAAGCCTCAAGCTCCACAAGAGTCTGCCTGAGCTGACGGACTTCTACCGTCAGGGCTTCCCTCTGTCCCTGGGACTCTAAAGAAATGGCTTCCTGCAGAGTGTCCAGGGCTGCCCGTCTGTCCCTGTTGGACGCCAACATGTCCTCCCTGAGTGATTGGCAAATGGAGTCTGTTGCCTGCTGTAGCTGCTTCATCTGCCTTTCTGGGGGGACAATGGAAGTGGCCACCCTCTCCATAGCTTGAGCCATCATCTCAGATGCTGCTGCCTGTTGGTTTGCCATACCGTATATGGATTTGTCCCATGCGGTATTGCCTGGTGCTGTACGGCTACCGCGTTGGCGGGCACCACACCTGTCTGGGGCAAGGCGAACTGTGCCTTGCTGTGTTGGCACTGCCTGAGGCTGCAGGACTGCATTCCCCCTCTGATCTGCTGGCCCAGGAACAGGATCACATGTTGCGAAGTGTGGCCCTGCATCCGTAACCACCAAAGGCAGACCTACCAACACTGACATCCCCATAGTGGGCTGTACTCCTGGTGCAGGTGGGTCGGACAGAACAGAATCCCTCCCAGAATCACCTACCTACGAAGCCACATAGGTCTCATCATCCGAATCAACACCCGAAAAGAGGTCTGGGGAGGTGTACCCAGAGACACCCCTGGAGAGAACGGTCTGCAGCAAGAGTGGGTTCTCACCCACCACCACACCCGTCCCCCACTGGTGCCCGGTCGTGCCTGAGATCCCTCCTGGGTCTGCACCATCTCCTCACCCTCAACAGCATCACATGCGTCATCCCCTGCAGAACCATGAAAGACAAAAAATGGAAACAGGCATTAGCACCATGGCACACAATTAGGCCACACAAGGTACAGAACCAGTACTTGATTGACACATGTCCCACATGACTATAACCCTCCCATGCATGCACTGTCACTGAGTTTGAAGGGGAGGAAAATGTCAGACACTGATGACACCAAGATGGAAGAGCAACACATTAGCTGCATGCTGGCTAGCAGAGCCATCACACATTGGCCTGTGAGTGGCATGTCCAATCCACATACATGACACATGCCATCACACAGATGGCATGTACCATAGGCATGTCACATATCGTTTGACAATAGGGCTGAGAAATGCGTAGTGAAAGTGGGGGGATCGAAACAATCAGCCTGAATGAACAATGAGAAATACGGAACAATGTTGTTGCAAGATGCCACTTCAAGGGCAACTGGCGTGATGTTGCACAAAAAGTCTACTGTGGGCAGAAGGGATACTGTAATACCCAAATCCAGGGGGGCAGAATGTTTTGGATGAAGCACATGGGTGACCCAAACCACTCAGGCACACACCTCACCTGGCACTAAATCAGAACCCCTCACACACACAACATACACATGGATCACACACACATGCATGTGCACTCACTGGACAATTCCTCGTAATCTGGCAGATCTCCCACACCTTGGATCTGTTCCTCTGTGATGTAGGTCTCAGCAACAGACTCATGTACAGTGAGTTCAATGTCCTCTTGTGGAGACCCACCTCCAGTCACCAGAGTAGCGGCATGACTTGAGGCCAGCTTTTTCTTTGCCCTGCGCTTAAGGTCATTCCAGCGCTTGTAGCACTCACCAGCTGTGCGCCTCACTGATCCAAGGGCACTTATGATGTCCGCGACGGTCTGCCAGTGTGCCTGACGTCGGGCAGGTGTGGTCTTGCACCCTGAAGTGATCAACATTTCGCTGTCATGTGCGGACACATACTGCACAAGTGCATCACGTTCAGCATCATTGAAGCTAGGTTTCCTTTGCGTGCCGGACTGCGTAGCCGTGTCTGGGGTATCAGCCTGTAGTGGACAAGCACTCTTCCTCTTTTTTTTGGAAGGTGGTGGGGATCCTGAGTGGCCTACGCCGCTCTGGCCACTAGGGGCAGGAGCACCGGTCGACTGGGTAGTTGGAGTGTGGGAATGCACACTGAGCATGGGACTTGGTGCAGGCATTAGCTGAAGTGTTACGTAGTCAGGGGAAACGTTAGCAAGATGGACTGGGACCAACACTGCCCTGGCTGGGAGAGTCAGAGCTGGGGTGGATGGAGCTGCAGCTGCCCCTGCAGCCTCCCCACCCTGCCTACTCGGGGCAGCAGATGACATAGCTGCCCCTGATCCATGTGGCCTGGTGACACCAACTTGTACCGCCACACGTGGCCTAGACTTGGCGACCTGGAAGTCAGCCTGGGAGTCACCCTCTGCCAGGTCAGGTGCCACAATGGGCCGGTCCAACAAGGGCTGAGCAGAGATGGTGTCAGCCACGTTTCCCTCAACTATGGGGGGGGCATGGGTGTCCCTGACTGGTCCTCCACACATGGGGGCTAGGGGTACCCTGCAAATCCTGGCCACGTCCCCTACCGCGCCCACCATGGCCACCTCTTGAGGCTCGGCCACCTTTGCCACCATTACCGATTGGTCGCCTCCCAACCATGGCACTGATGTTGTTGTGCGTATGGGAGTTGCAGTAAACTATTGTCCTGGGCAATTGGGTGTCAAAGGGGTAGGGTACTAGATGGAATTCGTACCCTAGTGCTCTAGCAAGGCTGTATGTGACCCCTGGGGAAAGATGACGGGTCACGCAACGCACAGGCACCCCAAAAACAGAAAATAACGTGCACGCAACCCCTCGTAGACCACGTGTGTGGAAAAATGAACCCACCCTACGCTGTGGCACCCAGAAACACAAAAATGAACGTACGCGTGTTACACGCAGCCTACAATGACCTCTGAAGGGGTATGCGACACACAGGGCAAGCACAGTTGGTAAATACGTGCGCGACTCACCATCTGCCTGGAAAATGAGCGTGAAAAATAAGCGCGTGTGCGCGTTGGCACACCCCCGCCAAAAGAAGAATTTTACACTGTCTGAGGAGACAGGACAAAAGAAGAAGTGAACGCTGTTTGAGGAAACAGGCCCAACAGAAAATCAGAAAAAAGCTGTCAGAGGTAACAGGGAGTACGAACTAGAAACGCTGTGAAGTAAATCGCGTGTGAACCGACAAGAAGTACAGAATTCACCCACTCGCTCTCCACGAAAAGCACGTACAAGGAAATGACATCCTACACGTGCCTTTTTAACCGCCCACACGTCCAACATCACTTCCACGTATACACGCTAAGGCCCTAACCTCCAATTACATGAGCTGACACTCGGATGTGCAGTTTTTGGACGTGTAACATGCACCCGGGTTCAGGGAAACGCCCGTGCGTGCACGTCACAGACGCGCTTACGCGCTAAGGGCCTTTGGTCCAATGAAATCGCGTACGCGTGCTGACGCGCTTACGCACTAAGGGCCTTTCCTCGAATTACACGCTGACGTGCTAGATTTTCACGTGCCAAATCACTCCGTATCAAGCTGGCCACGCGTTCACACATGGAAGACCACGCTCCTGCCCAGAAGGCCGAATTACTGCCCCCCAGAGCCCTGAGCACGCTCCCACCTGCCATCTGCTGCTGCCTGATTGCCTGCTGCCCACGTGCCCTGCCATTTGCTGCCTGCACGTCATCCCGGGGTGCTGTTGCTGTGACCACCCATGCTGGAACAGAAGACTCCCGACTGCTATTCCATCGCTCCACAGCCCAGCCCCAGGACCCAGTTGCCCACCCACACCTGCCTCTGGGGTTGCCATGTCGGGCACTACACCATCTGGCACCACTGGCAACCCCCAGCCAGAGACGCAGAGGGCCACCAGCTTCACTGCCACCGAAGTTGGTGTCCTGGTGGAGCAAGTCCTGGGGCAGTATGATGCCCTCTTCGGAAGGTCGGCCGCCGACAAGGAAGGACGGACTCGGATCTGGACAGACATCGTGACTGCCATCAATGCGGAGGGGGTGGCAGTCCGCGACTTCCAACATGTCAAGAAGCGCTGGGAGGACTTCAGGTCCAGGACCCTCAACAAGGCCCGGCGCCTCTTGAAGGCAGCAGATGCTAAGGGGCGCCGGGGCCACCTGTCGGAACATCAGATGAGGGTCCTGGAACGCATACGCCCAGCGCTCCACGTCCAGGTCCTTGAGAGGCAGACCCGTCTGGAGTCGAGCGGTAAGTGTACATGCATACTGATTGGAAGCTCTGCGTGTGGTGGTGTGCCAGTAGTGTGCAGGTTGTACATGTGGTTTTGTAGGGCCATGTATGGATGTGTATGTACAGGGCTGTGAGGCTGACACATGCAAGTCCTTTCATGTGTGAGACACATGGATGGTGTATGTGCGGGTAAGCATGCAGGCCAAATGCAGATGTGTGAGCACACATGTTTTGATTACTGTGTTTGTAAGTTGGCATGGTTGTGGTGTCACACATGGATGTTGGTTCCAGCTGCATGTGTCTGCACCGTGTACATGTGCATGTGTGTGTATTTGACATGGGTGCAACATGGATGCATGTGAGACTGATATGTAGAAGACTGATTGCCAGATGTGACATGGATGCCCATCCCATCACTGCGACAGTTGGCGGAGGTGTACACATGCATGTAATTGTGGTGGCGTGTGTGCATGTCTACTGCACTCCCTGTGTTTCATGTGATGTCTGGCTCACCTTTGGCTGCTCATGCTGTTTGCATGTGTATGGATGGTGCTGGCTGTTGCAATATGGCTGTGGAATAGCTCATGTGTGTGAGTTGCAATGACATGTGTGTTGGGGATTGTGATGCCATGTCTGAAGTTTGACAATGCCACTCATGTACAACTGTCATGTGTGTATGAGTCCATTGTACAGTGCCCTGATGCCTGTCTCCTATCTCTCCCTGTCTGCAGTGTCAACTGATGAAGAGGGCGGAGAAGGTGCTGTGGAGCACCCCTCCCAGGTTGTCATCTCGTCGGGGAGTGAGGAGTCTGGTGCCGCATCCCAGGCGCAGCTGCCAAGGGGAGGTCCAAGAGGCGGAGGTTGGAGTTGGACTCTTCGGCAGCCGAAGGGGCAGCTGAGACCCCACAGGGACAAACAGAGGAAGATGGCACGGAGTCATCCAGGTTGGTGGGGGGTTTGGTGGAGGAGGAGGCTGTGCAAGAGACAGAGACGGGGTCTGGAGGTGGGGATTCCACTGGTGCTAGTGGTGCAGTGCAGGGGCAGGGACAGGAGGCAGCACTGGCTGCCGCGGAGGTTCCGTAATCCTGTCCCCGATCCTGTGACTGCATCATCTTGCACCAGCAGGGATACCTACGTCCAGACCCGTTCTCAGGGAGGGGATTGGCTTACACCAACTGGCCTTCCTCTGCCTGCGGATGTGGCTATCCGGCACCGGGTTGAGCCTGTCCTGGGTGGGGTGGCTTTGCGTCAACGTGCCATGCGAGCTGACCTGTAGTCTTTTCATGAGGAGACTGCACGTCTTCTCGCATGGCTCGTTGACCGCGTTGAGCCACTGGGACAGCTCACCATGTCCGGATTCCTCTGTTTTGTGGACCTTGTTCCGACCCCCTCCTCAACTGAACCCCCTATGTGCCAGTCGTCCTCCGTGCCATCTTCCCACCCATGTGTCACCTGGGTGCCCTGTGGAGCTGCCTCTGACCCTGCGGCCAGGCTGGTGGAGGACACATCCCTGCCACAGTCGGGAGTCGGACGTCCAGCAGGGGTGGGCACCTCAACAACTGCACCCCAGCTGGAGGAGGATGTGCAGGCAGCAGGAGCCAGGGCACAGGCAGCGGCACAGCAGCAGCAGCAACAAGGTGTGAGCCATGATGGCTCGGGCCGACATCTTCGGAAGGACAGGCATCGGCCGGAGGGCAGGAGGACTCTGGCCGGGAAGTGTCTTCCACGTGGCAGCGGTTGGGCCATGCGGAGCGGCAGCGGGCGGAAGAGGCACGGCTCACTATGGTCAGGGCGGATAACTCCATGCGTAGGGCCCTGAGGCGGGCCGAGTGCCTCGAGGCCATTCGCAGGGACCTGGAGTTTCAGATGTCATCGTCCCTGCGATCCCTCGGGGCCATGGAAGAGGACCGCCTCCGGGACATCGAGCAGGAGTTTCAATGATGCCCTGGCCCGGAACATCAACATGTGAGCCGTTGGACTTGCCCGCTGCCCTTGTAAATAGTTAGATAGTGGTAGGTTTCCTTTGGTTTTTTCTTTATTTTGGTTGCGCTTGGACAATGCACCACCTTTCTGTATATATAGTTTTTCATTAGGTAGTATTTTTGATAGGTTTCATTTCTTCAGTTGGGATCATGGACCCTGGATTGTTCTTCTGTATATAGTTCACTATTGGATTCATCTTTTTTATTATTTTATTTCCCCATGGAGCAATGGTTTTCCCTTGGATTTCATTTTTGGAACTGTGACTTTGGACACCTTCCCTTTGGATTATGATTTGTTGTTTTTCATTATTTTACGGACATGCAGCTTTTCGTTTTTAATTCCCTTTGTCGTTTGTTTGTTTTTTATTTCATTCATGTTGCTTTTGATACATTTTTTTGTTCATACTTCGATGTGTGGTATTATCTCATTGGTTTCATCCGTGTCATGATATGGGTTTTGACATTCACTTGCACCCATTGTGTGTGTGTGACGGACATGTGTTCATTACATACTTGCCATTTGGGTTGTATCATGAAATTGGCATTTCTATGTGGGTGGATGCAATACTTGGGTGGGTCTTTGGCATGTGGAGGCTGGCCATGAGGGCCAGGGATCTAGATTGTGATGACGTGTTGGCTGGGGGACATGAGTGGGGGCCTGCTGGCAGGTGCACCACAATGCTGGGGGGTGGGGGTGCAAGGGGACATGAGTGGTACATGAGTGGGGGCCTGCTGGCAGGTGCCCCACAATGATGTGGGGTAGGGGTGCAAGGGGACATGAGTGGGGGCCTGCTGGCAGGTGCCCACAATGCTGGGGGATGGGGGTGCAAGGGGACATGAGTGGGGGCCTGCTGGCAGGTGCCCCTCAATGCTGGGGGGTGGGGGTGCAATGGGACATGAGTGGGACATGAGTGGGGGCCTGCTGGCAGGTGCCCCACACTGCTGGGGGGTGGGGGTGCAAGGGGACATGAGTGGGGGCCTGCTGGCAGGTGCCCCACAATGCTGGGGGTGGGGGTGCAAGGGGACATGAGTGGGACATGAGTGGGGGCCTGCTGGCAGGTGCCCCACACTGCTGGGGGGTGGGGGTGCAATGGGACATGAGTGGGACATGAGTGGGGGCCTGCTGGCAGGTGCCCCACACTGCTGGGGGGTGGGGCTGCAAGGGGACATGGGTGGGACATGAGTGGGGGCCTGCTGGCAGGTGCCCTGCACTGCTGGGGGGTGGGGGTGCAGGGGGACATGAGTTGTTGATCAGTGGTGCAAGTGGACAGGTGGCTTGTCTGGGATGCATGGCCATGGTGGATGGGCTGCCTGCGGGACATGACCAGGGGTGCGTGGTAGTCCCCTGTGGTGTGGTCTGCCTGCAGGGGCCGTGGAGGGTGTAGAGGGAACACCTGGGAGGACCCACACTGCCAATTCACGTGTAGGACTCCCCGTGCACCCCCGAAATTCACGTACCCCGCTCTGACAGTTAAATCGCGTGTGAAATGTACCAAGAACCCCTGAAATACACTTACCCCACTCGCACAGGGCCTATCGCGGGTGAAACTTCCCGCGAACACCAGTAATGCACGTACCCCACTCGCACATGGCCTATCGCGTGTGAAACTTCACGCGAACCCCTGAAATACACGTACCCCACTCGCACAGGGCCTATCGCGGGTGAAACTTCCCGCGAACACCAGTAATGCACGTACCCCACTCGCACATGGCCTATCGCATGTGAAACTTCACGCGAACCCCTGAAATACACGTACCCCACTCACACATGGCCTATCGCGTGTGAAACTTCATGCGACCACAGGGATATTGGCCCTGTGTGAGCGAGCGGGGTACGTGTTTTCCTGGGGTTCGCGTGAAGTTTCACTTGCGATTTCAGCAGGGTACGTGCATTACGGTGTTCGCGTGAAGTTTCCCACGCAAAAGGGCCCTGGTCGAGGGAGTATGTGAAGTTCAGGGGTGCGCGGCAAGTTATACACACGAAAGGGCAACGCCCGTGCACAATACATCACAGACGCGCCTACGCGCTAAGGACCTTTGGTCCAATGATATCACGTACGTGTGCTGACGCGCTTACGCGCTAAGGGCCTTTCCTCGAATTACACGCTGACGTGCAAGATTTTCCCGTGCCAAATCACTCCGTATCAAGCTGGCCACGCGTACACACACGGAAGAACACGCTCCTGCCCAGAAGGCCGAATCACTGCCCCCGAGAGCCCCGAGTACGCTCCCACCAGCCATCTGCTGCTGCCTGTCTGCCTGCTGCCCACGTGCCCTGCTATTTGGTGCCTGCATGTCAGCCATCTGCAGGGGTCCAGTTGCTGTGTCCACCCCTGCTGGAACAGAAGACTCCCGACTGGGATTCCATCACTCCACAGCCCAGCCCCAGGACCCAGTTGCCCACCCACTCCTGCCTCTGGGGTTGCCATGTCGGGCACTACACATCTGGCACCACTGGCAACCCCCAGCCAGAGAGGCAGAGGGCCACCAGCTTCACTGCCACCGAAGTTGGTGTCCTGGTGGAGCATGTCCTGGGGCATTATGATGCCCTCTTCGGAACATCACGCTCCAACAAGGAAGGACGGGAGAGGATCTGGGACGACGTAGTGGTTGCCATCAACGCAGAGGGGGTGGCATCCCGCGACATCAAGCACGTCAAGAAGTGCTGGCAGGACTTCAGGTCCAGGACCCTCCACAAGGCCCGGTGCCTCGCGGAGGGGGGCCGGGCATGCCTGAGTGCCATCCAGATGAGGGTCCTGGAACGCTTAGGCCCAGCGCTCCACGCCCAGATCCTTCGGAGGCAGACCCGTCTGGAGTTGAGCAGTAAGTGGCCAAGCATTGCTGTGTGAGACAGTGCATGTTGCAGTATGCTGGTAGTCTGATGCTTGCCTGTATGTGTGACATAGGCCATGTATCGATATGTGTGTGTGCAGGGACATCATGGTCATGCATGTGAAACCAGTTTTGTGTGAGCCACATGGTTGGTGCATGTGTTTTAAAGAAACATGGGGAGCTCTATGTGGAATGCACACAGGAATGCATGGCTGTCTCTGTTCCTGGACATGGAGGGGGGGTGAGGAATGGGTGCTGATGTCATGTACATGTATGGTGCACATGTGTGTGTGTGTGCCTGAGAAGTGTGTGTGTGTGAGTTTGAAACGCCATGGATGCATGTGACTTTGAAGGCAACATCTTGGTTTACAGGGGCCCTTCTACATGGATGTTGATGTTGATTGCAGGTGCACGGACTGTTTCTGCATGTGTGTTGTGTGCATTCACCCATGTGTTGTGGAATGACAGGATGGAAGTGACATTTGACAGTGCCACTCATGTGTTATTGCTTCCTGTCTAGGGTATTTTGTACTGTACCCTGATGCTTGTGTTCTATGTCTCCCTCTACGCAGTGTCAAGTGAAGAAGAGGGCGGAGACGGCGCTGTGGAGCCAAGCGGCGGGGATGCCTCCACTGGGCGGCGACGCAAGACCCAGCCACCCTCCCAGGAATTACCATCATCCGGGAGCGAGGGGGCTGGTGCTGCGTCTGCCTCAACGGCTGTGGCGGAAGGGCCGGGTGAGCCCCCACAGGGGCTTCCAATGGCGGAAGACGGTGTGGAGACATCCAGGTTGGTGGTCTCCACAGAGGAGGAGGAGCCCGCTACTGAGACGCACATGGGGCCTGGTGGGGGTAGTACCACTGGTGCAAGTGGTGCAGTCCAGGGCCAGGCTCAGGAGGCAGCACAGGTCACCGGGGAGGGGCCTGTGCATGTCGCTGTCCTTGACCCTGTGACTGCACCATCATGCACCAGCTTCGAGACCCCGTCCCAGGCCCGTCCGAAGGTAGGGGAGAGTGCCATATCACCTGCCTCTCCACTACTTGCAAACAAGGGGTCCCGCGACCGTATGGGATCCGTCCTGGTGGGTGTCGCGTTGCGCGTGCGTGTCTTTCGTGATGACGTGCGTTCTTCCTGGGTGGAGAACGCACGCCATCATGAAGAGCAGCGTCGTGACGTGGCACTGCTGGGAGGGGCCCTGGTCGGAGGATTCCTACATGTGACGCGCACTCTGGCGGACCTCTCCTCCTCTGTGGAGGCTATGGGCCGGTCGTTCTCCACATCGTCTTCCGGCCCAGATTCCACCAGGGCCCCCTGTGGACCTGGCCTGACCAACACAGCCAGCTTGGTGGAGCTCACATCCCTGCCACAGTCGGGGGTCAGCGGTACAGCAGGGGTGGACACCACAACTGGAGACCAGCAGATGGAGGATGTGCAGGCACCATCGGACAGGGCACATGGACAGCAGCAGCAGCAGCAGCAGGAGCAGGCTGTAGGTGGGAGCAATGATGGCTCGGGGCCATCAACATCGGAGGGGCAGCATCGGCCGGAGGGCAGGAGGACCCTGGACGGGAAGTGTCTTCCATGTGGCAGCGGCTGGGCCATGCGATAGATGCGGAGCGGCAGCGGGCGGAAGAGGCACGGCTCACGATGGTCAGGGCGGAGAACTCCATGCATAGGGCCCTGAGGCGGGCCGAGTGCCTTGAGGCCATTCGCAGGGACCTGGAGTTCCAGATGTCATCATCCCTGCGAACCCTTGGGGCCATGGAAGAGGATCGCCTCCAGGACATCGAGCAGGAGTTCGATGATGCCCTGGCCCGGAACATCAAAATGTGAGCCGTTGGACTTGCCCGCTGCCCTTGTAAATAGTTATTTATTTAGTATGAGGTTTCCTTTGTTTTTTTCTTTATTTTGGACGTATTGGACAATGGACCACATTTTTGTATATAGTTTTTTTATTAGGTAGAAGTTTTTGATAGGTTTCATTTCTTCAGTTGGGATCATGGACCCTGGATTGTTCATCTGTGTATAGTTGACTGTTGGATTCTACTTTTTAGTTTGGATTTCCCCATGGAGCAATGGTTTTCACTTTTGTTTTTCCCTTGGATTTCATTTTTGGAACTGTGACTTTGGACACCTTTCCTTTGGATTATGATTTGTTGTTTTTCATTATTTTACAGACATGCAGCTTTTCTTTTTTAATTTCCATTGTCGTTTGTTTGATTTTAATTCCATTCATGTTGCTTTTAATACATTTTTTTCTTCAAACTTCGATGTGTGGTATTATCTCATTGATTTCATGCATGTCATGATATGGGTTTTGAGATTCACTTGCACCTATTGTGTGTGTGTGAGGGACATGTCTTCATTTACATACTTGCCATTGGGGTTGTGTCATGTAATTGGCATTTCTATGTGGGTGGGTGCAATACTTGGGTGGGTCTTTGGCAAGTGGAGGCTGGCCATAAGGGCCAGGGATCTAGATTGTGATGGCGTGTTGGCTGGGGGACATGTGTCAGGGCCTGCTGGCAGGTGACCTGCACTGCTGGGGGGTGGGGGTGCTGGGGGACATGAGTGGAGGCCTGCTGGCAGGTGTCCTGCACTGCTGGGGGGTGGGGGTGCAAGGGAACATGGGTGGGACATGAGTGGGGGCCTGCTGGCAGGTGCCCCACACTGCTGGGGGGTGGGTGTGCAAGGGGACATGAGTGGGGGCCTGCTGGCAGGTGCTGGGCACTGCTGGGGCGTGGGGGTGCAGGGGGACATGAGTGGGACATGAGTGGGAGCCTGCTGGCAGGTGCCCCGCTCTGCTGGGGGGTGGGGGTGCAAGGGGACATGAGTGGGGGCCTGCTGGCAGGTGCCCCCCACTGCTGGGGGGTGGGGGTGCAGGGGGACATGAGTGGGACATGAGTGGGGGCCTGCTGGCAGGTGCCCTGCACTGCTGAGGGGTGGGAGTGTTGGGGGACATGAGTGGGACATGAGTGGGGGCCTGCTGGCGGGTGCCCCGCACTGCTGGGGGGTGGGGGTGCAAGGGGACATGAGTGGGGGCCTGCTGGCAGGTGCCCCCCAGTGCTGGTGGTGCAAGGGGACATGAGTGGGGGCCTGCTGGCAGGTGACCCTCAGTGCTGGGGGGTGGGGGTGCAAGGGGACATGAGTGGGGGCCTGCTGGCAGGTGCCCCGCACTGCTGGGGGGTGGGGGTGCAAGGGGACATGAGTGGGGGCCTGCTGGCAGGTGCCCCTCAGTGCTGGGGGTGCAAGGGGACATGAGTGGGGGCCTGCTGGCAGGTGACCTGCACTGCTGGGGGGTGGGGGTGCAAGGGGACATGAGTGGGGGCCTGCTGGCAGGTTCCCCGCACTTCTGGGGGGTGGGTGTGCAAGGGGACATGAGTGGGGGCCTGCTGGCAGGTGCCCCTCAGTGCTGGGGGGTGGGGGTGCAAGGGGACATGAGTGGGGGCCTGCTGGCAGGTGCCCCTCAGTGCTGGGGGTGCAAGGGGACATGAGTGGGGGCTTGTTGGCAGGTGCCCCGCACTGCTGGGGCATGGGTGTGCAAGGGAACATGAGTGGGGGCCTGCTGGCAGGTGCCCTGCACTGCTGGGTGGTGGGGGTGCAAGGGGACATGAGTGGGACATGAGTGGGGGCCTGCTGGCAGGTGCCCCGCACTGCTGGGGAGTGGGGGTGCAGGGGGACATGAGTGGGGGCCTGCTGGCAGGTGCCCCGCACTGCTGGGGGGTGGGTGTGCAAGGGGACATGAGTGGGAGCCTGCTGGCAGGTGCCCTGCACTGCTGGGGGGTGGGTGTGCAAGGGGACATGAGTGGGGGCCTGCTGGCAGGTGCCCTGCACTGCTGGGGGGTGGGGGTGCAAGGGGACATGGGTGGGACATGATCGGGGGCCTGCTGGCAGGTGCCTCACACTGCTGGGGGTGGGGGTGCTGGGGGAGATGAGTGTGTGCCTGCTGGCAGGTGCCCTGCACTTCTGTGTGGTGGGGGTGCAAGGGGGTAATGCGTTGGTGATCACTAGTGCAAGGTGACATGTGGCTTCGTTGGGGGGGCATGCCCATGGTGGATGGGCTGCCTGCGGGACATGACCAGGGGTGCAGGGTAATCCCCTGTGGTGTGGTCTGCCTGCAGGGGCCGTGGAGGGTGTAGACGGAACACCTGGGAGGACCCACACTGCCAATTCACGTGTAGGACTCCCCTGCACCCCCGAAATACACGTACCCCACTCGCACAGGGCCTATCGTGTGTGAAACTTCCCCGCACCCCAGAAATACACGTACCCTGCTGGAATCACGTGTGGGACTTCCCGCGCACCCCTGTAATACACGTACCCTGCTGTAATCGCGTGTTGAACTTCCCCGCACCCCAGAAATACAGGTACCCTGCTGAAATCGCGTGTGTAACTTCCCGGGCACCCATGTAATACACGTGCCCTGCTGAAATCACGTGTCAAACTTCCCCGCACCCCAGAAATGCACGTACCCTGCTGAAACCGCGTGTTTAACTTCCCGCGCACACCAGTGAGACACCTACCCTGCTGTAATCACGTGTAAAAGTTCCCCGCACCCCAGAAATGCACGTACCCTGCTGAAATCGCGTGTGTAACTTCCCGCGCACCCCAGTAATACAGGTACCCTGCTGAAATTGCGTGTAAAAGTTCTCTGCACCCCAGAAATACACCTACCCTGCTGAAATCGCGTGTGGAACTTCCCGCGCACCCCAGTAATACTGGTACCCTGCTGAAATTGCGTGTAAAAATTCCCCGCACCCCAGTAATACACGTACCCTGCTGAAATTGCGTGTGAAACTTCCCGCGCACCCCTGTAATACACGTGCCCTGCTGAAATCGCGTGTCAAACTTCCCCGCACTCCAGAAATGCACGTACCCTGCTGAAACCGCTTGTGTAACTTCCCGCGCACACCAGTGAGACACCTACCCTGCTGAAATCACGTGTGAAAGTTCCCTGCACCCCAGAAATACACATACCCTGCTGAAATCGCGTGTGTAACTTCCCGCACACCCCAGTAATACAGGTACCCTGCTGAAATTGCTTGTAAAAGTTCCCCGCACCCCAGAAATACACGTACCCTGCTGAAATCGCATGTGGAACTTCCCGCGCACCCCAGTAATACTGGTACCCTGCTGAAATCGCGTGTAACAATTCCGCGCACCCCAGTAATACACGTACCCTGCTGGAATTGCGTGTGGAACTTCCTGCGCACCCCTGTAATACACGTACCCTGCTGTAATCGCGTGTGGAACTTCCCGCGCACCCCAGTAATACACGTTCCCCGCTCGCTGTTTGCTGTTTGGCAGCCCTGTATACTGGTCCAGGGTTAGTGCAGCCCTTTGCGATGAATTGTGAATTTTGATGGCTTTTCCTTGCACGAGGGCGTTCTTGGGGGCGTAACTGGTGCAGCTGCAGGGTCGCTGCGCCACTCTGCACCACGGCTGGTTTTGGAGGCTGAAATCCATGAATACGCTGTGCGCGGATATCGATTTTAGCGCACGCAGCTGGCGCAGACATTCGCACGCGCACACTTTGCGCTAGCCGCGTGTGCTACTTTTGTGCGAAATTCTATGAATTACCCTGTAAATGTGAAATGATACCGTGCCTCGTACAGAAACACAATTGTATACGTATATTGTTCTCTTTTGTCCCTTAAAAGAGAAATCAGCCTGGCTGATGCCCAGGAATTTCTGTCAAACCAGTTTGGCAGAAAGGCTAATGTCACACCTACCAGTGAATTGAGGCTGCAAGGGCATGTGCCCTGTTCTTATGGACCTGACACTCTGATAATTACAGGTTCTCCCAGACCGCCAGGTAGAACTTCTCCCAAGAACAAAGGAAGGGGGTAAAGCCCTGTGTTTTGCCTCGGAAGTGTGATTTCCTTTACATTCATTCCCAGTTCCCACTGGATGGCTTCAAGGAGGAGCCATGGAAATCATTTGTTCAATCGGACATAGGAGGAAGACAGTTTGGCTGAGGGAGTGGAAGAACCGCCCATACAAGGGACTAATCTGGCCCATTGATTTTAAAAACTGTTATACATAAAGAAATTTTGCCCAGCACCCTGATAAGCAATAATTCAATATTTTTCTATTATGTTATGTGATTTTTGGACAAACAGAATGAGACAATGTGCGTCTTTCTGGCATGTGGTGAACTGTAAGGACAGGAAAAATGCATTGCTGGGTGAAGCATAAATGGCACAGACATTAAACTTGGGGAACATATGCCAAATACTAGTATGCATATATGTAGCCAATTGCAGAATTTCAGATACTATGCTTCTCCTGAAAACTGAGAAATTGTGTCAAAGGGTGATGCATCATCACGCAAAATTGGTGTTCGGACTGGCCAATTCCTTGTGAAGTATGAGAGCTGCATATCTGCTTTTTATGATGGTGACTAGTGTAAATATGAAGTTGTGTTCAATAACTCATTCCTGTAAACAATAGGCTTCTGAGACAAAAGGCAGTCATAAAATGCACACACATAAAATTAGGTCACTTTCCCCAATCCAATCAGCCCGGAGGGAGGAGGGGACATCAGTAGCCTGGCCTATCCCATTCGAGGGGTAAGTCCAGAACACTTCTGCCCATATTTTATAATTATCTGATGTCAGTCTGGCTATATAAGCATATTGGGATATTCAAGATTCAACCTTCAATATTCAGGATTCCAAGACTCCAAAACCAGATCGATAGGCAGCTGAATCCAGATCCAGGCAGGGCCATCCAGGTCTAGGCAGAACCACCCATCTAGATCTAGGCATACCCAAATAATCCAGGGAGAAGGGAGGAAAGGCCGCTTATCCCCGTTAGGAGAATCCAGTGACCAGACCTTTCCCAGCTGTTTCCATCCAAGAGAGCCCAGCTGTCCCTGTGACCAGATCTCTTGACCCTGCTGCCCAGTAACCAGATCCTTGGCCCCACTGTCCAGAGAACCAGCTGGCTGTCCAAATTACCAAACTCAAGTGTCCCTTGTAAGTATCACATCACCCAGTACCCAAAAACTGTATATTCGGTTCTTTTACCTTGCATTCTGTTCAAATCCTATAAAAGTCCCATGAAAACCCTAATCATTTCCCATCTTGCCAGTATCCTCCGTTTACCCTTTTCCTAGAAGAATCCATGTTAGTCTATATCTGTTAGCATATTTCTTTTCCATTTCTTTCAGTTATCTGTGTAACTCCTTAGTATCATTTGAATTAAATTAATTAATTCCCCTATAAGGAGGTACGTAGTGCGAGCAGGTTAAAATTCAAAATTAACCCCCTTGCAAGCAGTGCCTTTCCTTAAGGATATAGTCATTAAAATATAGCATTAGTAGAACCTCTCATTGTGCAACCAAAACCGAATTTGCCAGTTTATTTTGCTTTTCTTTAAAATCTGATTTGCATTTCCTATAGAAAAACCCACACTATCATCATACAAACAGTCATCCTTTCCCCTCAGTATCATATCTGTTATGTGCCTTTGTTTCCCATCCCAAAAAACAATTTCCGGTTTTGACTGCTAAGCCCAATTTCTTAGCTGTTTGCCTGTTTAAAGCCTGTTTAAACTAAGGAATTGCAATGCTGCCATGTGTGATTCCTGCTGCATTGTTTTCCTTTCCAAAATCGATTTTCTCACCTGTGTTCTTGTTGCTTTAGTGCCCTGCTCAGTAGCCTGTAAGCTTCCTTGCCCCTTTAGTGCAGCCACCCAAATCTCTGTCCTCGCTATCCTACCGCAAGTGTAAACTGATCTATAAGTAACCAGTAAATCTAAGTATGCCATTTCACTCATTTTGAAGGGTTTTTTATTTTTCGTTTTGGCCTCCCATTCTGGGGTGGTGGGTTGAATTTAAAAATTGATTTTCCCCTCTTCTTTTTGACTCCTTGCCACTGATTTACATCCACACAGAATTTAGTCAGCAGGTGTTTGGGGAAAGTGTTGTAGGGGAAGTGCATAACCTATGTGTTATCTGTGATTGTGAAGAAAAGTGATTTTGTTTCCATTTCTATTAAAGGTGTAAGTAGCTAGTGTTAGAAGTTGAATTAACTGTGTTATAAGGTTTTGCATGTGTATCACCACACCGTGGTGGCTGCTGCCATAAATTTTGTTTTGCTCTGATTTTTTATTTGAATTCTAAAAATAAATAAATATTTCAGTGTCACACACCGGCCTGGTTCCTGGTACATTGCGACACAGGGTATTTGTTAAGGTGGGTGTGAGACGGGCCGGGTGCCTTCTCAAGAAAGAACCCAGGGTTCAAATAAAAATAAAAGGGCATGTTTTATTGTGCGCCACCTTCAGCGTCAGTGGTAGAAGTTTCTGGCTGGAGTGTTGTGTGGCAGACAATCCGTTACACGTTGGGGGCTCATGTGTTTCCACCTGTGACAGCTTAACACAGCAGGCTAACCCAGAAAAGGTAGTGATACTTTTTGTGGTTAGAAAACTGTGTTACACTGTAAAAGCGCCATCCCAAAACTTATACCCTTATACCCTGGGTATCAGGCCTGTATGTAAAAATAAAGTAACATTAACCCTAAACTAGACAAAAGCAGCCGAGTACAGATTTGTCCTTGGATAAATAATGTAATAAAGGAGAAAACCTTTTATAATGAGCACCATTGAGATCAACATGGCTTGGCAGCACCTTCTGTCCAAACTATTCATTAGAGGAAAATGGGCAGAGCAGGAGCAGCAGGCTCGGCTATCAGACATGATGCAACAGGTCACCTCCATAAGCATGGATGTGTGGCAGGACAGTGGCCTATTGCATCAAGCCCTGACTGAGTTTTATATGACTCAGAATCTCAAAGCGGAACAAATTAAGATCGTCCAACTCACTGTGTACATATATTTCCACCTGATAGTTATAGAAGAAAAGTATAGAGAAAGTGTAAAAGTTGCGCAAAACTACTCTGAGCTCCTAAATCAAATATAGAGTGAATTAAGGCAGGTAAAAGAAAAAATGCAAGAGGGCCAACATTCTGAGTCAGAGTTAAGAAATCTCCTTAAACAAGCAAAAGGGGAGTTGGCAGTACAGTAACTAATAGAGAGCAGGAGGCTCAACTAGCTACATTAAAAGAAGAGTGTCAAGAAAGGGTTGATTCCTTGAAAGAGAGTCAACAAAAACGAAACCAACCAATAACATACAATAGGATTTACTTAGAGGACCTGGGCGCTCTACAAAAACAGATTGAGGAATTAGACAAGGAGAATACTCAGCTAATCATTAAAGGTGTTCAGTCCCAACAGATTCTGACCAGATACGCCAGAAGTTAGGCGCTATAAAACAACAAAAGGGTGAACTAACTGAACAGATTGGCACCCTGTGTCAGGAAAAAGATGCCCTATGCCTGGAAGTGTGCAAATTAAAAACAGATTTACAGAAAAGAGAGTCAGACCTTCAGTAACTGACTGAACTGCAAACTGAGCATCCAAAATTAATGGGACATAGGAGACAAATGGAACTTGATCTAGAGCAGGACATAGAGGACAAAACTGTTCAGAATGAGGAGATGTATCTCCTGCAACAAAAATGGTCTCAGTGTTCACAGGCAATACAAGAACTAAAAAAAGACAATGGGGCCCTTTGTGATGAGAACAGGGGACTCCAGAGCCAGGTGGCAGCCCAAGAGAAGGTAATAGAGATCAGTCAAGGCCTGATAGCAGAGCATTAGGCTCAGGCCTTTGTCTACTGTCAGGAGATAGGGGCTGAGAGGGAGAAACTTGAGCTGTTAGAAAAAGAGTATGTTAGGTTTAATCAATACTTGAGGGACCCCAAACCAGTAGAGAGGGACAGGGCCAGCCCTGATCACAGTGTGATGCCCTCTAAATCAAGGGCCTCAACCCATTTACCACCTTGTATGCACAATGCACTGCTGACTTCATGTCCACCGGTTCACAAGAACCGTGAATCATGAGGCAGCGAGACTCAAGTAGGTTCAGCATGATTAAGCAGGCAGGCCACCGCCCACCAGAGATTGATGGACGGGCATCCCTGTACAGGTTCAAAAATATTATGGCCGAGGTATCTGACTAGGAAGACTCCTATGAGGAGAAAATCAGGCCTTCTCACTGGTTCTTCCAAATGTAACTATGCTATCTCCTTACATATCCCCATACCTGTAGAAGTTGCTTGTGCTGCCTCCTCCTCTCTGCTTTCCCCTCTCTCTTCATCTTCGAACATAGTGTCATCACTTTCATCCCCATCATCATCTTCTCTGTTTTCAGAATCTAGTCTCCCAAGGGGAGCCGTCCTATATGTTCCACTCATCACTTCCTCCAGTACATTCCCTTCTCCATCTTGTGGAAACCCTCTCCTACTCTCCACCATGCTGCTGGTACTATCCCTGCTGTTCCTATACAGGTTACCAACCTTCCTTCATATGTCCCCTTCCTTTCCTTCATCCGGAAGAGTATGCTTTTTAAGAAAACTCATCTTATTCCTTCCAGCGTCTTTCTAAGCTCTTCTCTCTTTCTCTCTGTTCTCGTCTCCAGTCTCACTCTTTGTCTGGGATCATACGTCCCCTAATAATATCATCAACTGCTTTTCTCTGCCTTTCTCTGCTTCTTTCAATTTCTCATATTTCTCTGTCCCTCTCTTCTTCCTTTTGCCTTTCTCTTTCTCTACCTACATTTCTTTGTCTCTCCCTTTCTTCTTGTCATCTCTTTTCCCTTTCTCTATCTGCCTCTTGCTTCCTTTCTCTTTCCCGTCCTTTATTCCTTCTTTCTGTCTCTCTCTCCTCTCTTTTCTGCTCTCTTTCTCTCTCCTCTTGTTCCCTTTTCCCTTCTTCTTTCTCCTGCCTTTCTCTAACTTCCCTTTCTCTTTCTTTAAAATCGTCCATGCATTTGCCATCCAATTTGAACATTATCTGTCCTCCTACCACTTCATTCAATAAAGTCGCTGTCTCATCATTTTTGCCCTGCCTTCCTCTCTCTCTCTCTGGAGCTCCTCCTCAGCTTCTGTTAACTTTGCCTGTAAATTGTGGCACCCATCAAATTCCACATGTGTGGACACTGGTCATTGCTTGTTTGTTTATTTTTTCACCACTTATAATGTCTTCACTACTGTATGCAGGTGGCACATATGTGTGATCAGAGTACCCTGCCATTGCTTTTAACCCTTGTAATTAATTTAATCCGTGATTCCAAATAAGGATCAATGCTCTGGGAAGGCGGAGGAGAAGCTGTGAGTGCTGTGCCCCCTGTGTTATGCTGATCAAGCATTTATTGCTTCACAGGCAGCTCATTTATCTCTTCCCCATACATTTTTCCACAGTTCCAAAATGGCTAGTCGATTTTGTAATGATTTTCCCTTGAATACGACATGTGAATTTGTGCACATCTGTTGCAGAACTGCCTTCAAAAAAGTGCCTGCCTGCAGCCAGGGCATAAAGATTTTGCTCACAGTGTCATGCACCCACTGAGTGTGGTAGTTAGGGACTTTGTCCGTGTACCGGGATAACGCTTTGCATAGGTGAATGAGGGGAGTGTCTCCCATGATAACACATCACAGTTTAACTTACCAATACTTACCAAATCTTATTTCAATTCTCACTCTCTTTTACCTCCCCTTCACACCTTTGCCCAACAATACTTCTCTTACACCTAATACTTTTGCGTCTCTCTTCAAGACCAAGCCTTCTGCATAACCCAATGTTTCAGAGCGGCAGCACAAATGCCACTCACGCTTTGAAAAAGTTCCACCTCACTGTTCCCTTCTAACCTTCTGAGGGACATCACAACCGCCACTCAAGCCCTGAGCAGCCCCATCTCACTTCTCCCCACCCTGGACCACACTCCTCGGTCCACACCACAAAATCACGTCCTCCACAATAAACATAAATATACACAAAAAGTTCACTTTTCACAAAGCCAAAACTATCTTACAATGTGAGGCTGGCACTAGCAACAACTACACAAATAAATACACCAGGTCTGACTTCTCAACTACAGGTGAGGTTATCCTTCTCTTGGTATTACCCCATAATGAGGTGTACCTCATGATCATTCCCGACCCTTGTTATAAGATATCTCTCTATCTTATCTCCCGATCTCATTGCAATCCCCCAATATACAACACAATACCCTGCCCTGTTTTGTCCAGCCTATGTCATACTTACATCCGTGTATCTGCTGAGGGTCTTCCGTTTCAAGTCTCCCTCAACTGCCAGTTGCCATCCGCCCTTAGGGGTATCCTGTGGGGACCAGACAGGAATTTTCTCCAAGGGGGCTCCTGTCACCTCTCTCTGTTGCATCTAATAGCACTCTACACAGGTCACCTCTTTAGTCTTCGGGTCACGGCAGGGACCCCTCAACAATCCGAGAACTCTCTGAATCCATCCTCTGCTACCATCTGTTAAGACGGCCTAGCAAACCCCATTTTAAATAGAGGATCAGGGGCCAGTAAAACCAGGACTCAATAACTGAAATTGACAAAGTGAAAGGCAAAACCCAGCTTTATTACCATCCAAGTATAGCAGTGACCGCAGACAAGCGTGCAATGTCGTTGCTCTCAGCGGGCTTATCAAAAACAACTGGTTTTATACTCTGAATGTGTCATCAATGACGTCATAACATAATATCAGTTTGCAAAACCTATGGGTTACAGGGATTGGTTAAGGGGATTGACTACATATTCATTGTATAGGGGTTAAACCTCTAATTGGGAAACAACAATCTGATTGCTCCTCTTGAGACCGCCTCTAAATTGATAAAAATAAAAAGGAATCCGTTGTACAATAGACTATTTGTTGGCCTAATACGGACTGGGTGACTGAGCATTGGGGGTTTTGATTGGTTGGTTTTCTACTGACCAACCTTGTGAAACTGACAGGTCGTCAAGACATGAGCCAGACAGGAGATGGGGAGGTCCATGGACTGCTTTGCTTTAAATGAAAGAAAATATCATCCCTTAGTCTAGGCTGTGAGCCAGGGTGATCTCTTTGAAGTTGGCTTAGTATGAAGCTCTGTCTCTGGAAATGTGTGTAAGGAGTGAGACAGTTGTCCTATCTGAATCCATTCCTAATGAATAGACAGTGTTATTCTCTTATGGCTCATGTCTGGTGAGACCGCATTTGTAATTATTTCACACTGCATTTATTGTGATTTTAGCTATTAGCAATGCGAATGCTATAATTCCTTTTACCACGGGGGACACTCTTGGGTTATTCTTTATGGAGTCTTTTGACTTCTAGTTGTCCTGCACCTGTCTTGCAATGGTCAGCTGTGCTCTTGCAGACTTTTAATCAGACTTCTTCTTGTGCTGAGATGTATTATCTTGTGCATTCTCTGTAATATTCAAACCCTGCTTCATTTCTCAGTACCCTTGGCTCTGGTTGCCAGATAGGGTATAAACTCTACACGGATCTGTAGTTCGGCATTTTGAGTGCTCATAAGGCCTTTCATTTACTTAGAAGCGTACTGTGACTTCCATTTTGAAAAAAATGGCTGCCCATTACTGTTGGATTTCTATGTTAGTGAGCTATATTTGCGTATCATTCATGTTGCATTCAGCTTATACATTGCTTATGTTAGTATTCTTCATGTCTTTATGGATGCCATGGTACTATTCTTCATGTATAAATGCATATATTACCTAGTGTTTGTGTCCTTTGTGTCAAGTGCACATTTGCTTCATGTCCAATCATTGTACATGTGTTGTTTCATTGTCGGTGTGTTTATTCTTGCCATATTTAGCTTAGATCATGTCCATCTCCTGTTGTACCTGCCTGGGAAATGGGTGGTACAGTTGACTTAGTAAGTAACGTTTCTCACCAATACGGTATTGGGCCGGGGGAAGGGCAGTAGCTATTGATGATGTAACCATATGACTCCCAACATTTGGGACGAAATGGTGGAATTTGCAATAGAAGTTTCAAATTGGTGATTTCATGTGATTTTATCATGCATCAATATATTATCTTGGAAACATTTGACTGCTTGTATCTCCTTCTGGGTAACCAACATCAGTCTCCAAAACATGAAAGCTCATGAGAGCAGCCCAGACAGGATATTGGAACGCTTCAAACTATTTTATGAAAGCTGCTTGATGGTTGTACATGGGGTGCGGTTTCACCAGGCGATAGGCATTACTCATGCCCAGGTTAGTAAACTCGCTTGCTCCAGTTAGCGATAGTACCAGCTCAGTTATGTCAAAGATTGACTCTTTGTTGAGGTCCTTCAGGTTGAGACACAGCTCAATGTGTTTTTCTCCACCACCTTGGTTAATACGATGGGATTCGGACACTCACATTGCCTCTACTGGTTTTATTTACTAGCACTGGCTTTTCTTGAGAAACATTGCTTTTATGATGTGTATTTTATGCGCAAAGCACCTAAGGGTCACACTTGGTGGTTGAAATACCCCTATATATCTTTCTGTATTACAATCCCATCAAAGTCTGGCCATTGAGGTGCCATTATTGGTTAAACTGAATTGGGTCTTGGTCGTTGTAGAGTTTTCCTTGGTAGGGCCTACCCATCACAGGCATCCCCTTTTCAAAATGTGCACTTTCCCTTTGATTTTGCCATCCTTAAACTATATGCTGCATCTTATGTGGTCCTCAAGATTATGGAATGACCTTCGTAGATCCCCCGTCAGCATTGGTCACGTGCACCTTGTTTTAGTATTTGCTGGACAGTGCTCAAAACCCCTTTTTTATGATGAGAGCCTGCACAAAATCTTAAATGTTCTTTCACTGCTGTTATTTCAGTGTGGTTTCTTCCTTATGCAGTCACTTGGGGTGTTGAAAACATCAGAGCTGTCAGTGCTCTTCTACCTGCGTGTCACTTACATGATGTTCTTGCCTCTGCACGTTTTTGTGAAGTGCCCTTGTTTATTGCATTTGGTGCACAATCTGTATGCACCTCGCTTTGGAGGGGGGAAATGTACACTTTCCGTACATCTCTCACAGTCCAAAGCAGTAGTAGAGTGCCAAGCTGCAAAGGCCCCATCCCTGCCCCCAGGTCCTTTATATTGATGGGGGCAGTGCTGCCTGGCTCTGAGCTGGAGCGAGTCCCTCCACCACCCCCCACCACATATTTTCTTTTAATGTTCAATATGGAGCAGCCCAATAATGAGAGGCCGGTACAGCATACCACCTCTCATTATTGTGCTAATGTCATAAGCACTGACTGACAGAATAGGAACGCTCTGCTGTCAGCCAGTACGCTCTGTAGAGTATGGAAGTTCATACAGTTGTGCCTCGTGCGTGGCAGCGGTGATGTGCTAAGGGTGTGAGCAGGTAAGTGACGTGTTAATGTGAATGTGTAATGTGTCTGTATGCATGCGTACACGCAAGGGGGTTATCTGAGTGTGCATGTATGACTGTGTATGCATATGAATGTGTGTATGTTTGTATGCATGTATGTGTGCATGCAAGGAGTTGTCTAAATGCTGTATTAATGTATGGGGAATGAGAATGTGAGAGAGTATATGTTGCATCTATGCGTGTGAATGAGAGTGTGTGGTCTGTATGATGAGTGCCTGTGTGGTGTGAGAAGGGGAGCACCCCTTTAAGTTTAGGGGGAGGATAACTACTGGCAGCATGGAACTTTTTACTGGGCATCAAGGGTAAAGCAAACATGACAAGTGTTATTGAACCTCGATTGGCCTACGTGGTATCGGATTTTGTACTGGGTGTTCAGGGTAAAGCAAACATGATAAATATTATTACTTGACTAGACTGGCCCATATTGGAGCCGCCATTCTGGACATATATTCTTACAATACCATGGTATTTTGTTCCTGGCATCAAGGGTAAAACAAACATGATACAATTGGTGCAGCCAGTCTGGACATGTTTTCTAAATGTGGCATGGCATTTATCATAGGGCATCAAGGGTAAAGCAAATATGAAAGGCTAGACAGGCCTACCTTGGGAGAGCCAGTCTTACTGTGGCACAATACTTTTTACTGGCCATCAAGGGTAAAGCAAACATGATAAGTGTTTTTACATGTCTAGACTGGCCTACGTTGGTGCAGCAAGCCTGGATGTGTTTTCTTATCTTGGCATGGCATTATTTACTGCTAAGGCCAATGGGAGTAAGTTCTTATATGATAATGCTTCACATATTGGGGTGGACTTCATGGTCATCTATGGGCACAGCCAGTGTGAAAATGGTTTTATGCTGACATATTGAAAAGACATCATGAACATGCATTTGCAAATGTTCCTGTATACTGTTGGTGACTTGCATCCATTTGATTTTTTCATTTGCTACCATACAAAACCGATTTAAAACTGTGTAGAACACAGCATTGTAACCCGTAAATTAAAACATTTTCTCCAGGGGAAAACTACTCAGGACACACTTGCCTGGTTTGAGCTACCTCGATATGCTCAGTTTCTCTCACATATTGGAGGCAAACATTTACACCCTTTCAAGTAACAAATACACCCCATTCCTCTGCTCGCTGGGTAGACTTCATTGCTGGATGCATGACTTTGAGTAACAATACAGAGGAATACCTTTTTTGCTGTGGTTTTGCTTTTCTGCTCTTTCTTTTGGCTACTCAGGTTTTTCAGTGTTCTAGTGAAATCGCCAGTGGCGTTTCTTCCTTTTTGACTTGGAATATCCTCTTCAATCAGCCAAACATGGGTGGGTAATGGACACAGCAACTGGGGGTATGCCTCTGTGGAGGATCCTGTGGCTCCCCAGACACAAGAGACTGCGGCTGTATTATAGGAACTCAATACCAGGGACACATCTGTAATATGGTGGGACACAGTAGCCACACAGAAGAAACTTACCACGTTTCCATCACCACTAACCATGATACACAACAATCCAGATTTTTCGCCAGACCTGCAGAGGGGGCCATATAGAGGTGGGAGGGAAAACAGGGGTTGGCGCATAGTCGAAATGTTTAAAGGAAACAAGATCAAATCCTATGTGGAGTGCAAGCAGGAATATGGTTTGGGAGAACCAGACGCTTTCCAATACTTCCAGTTACTGCACTGGGTGATGTGCAAACCAATGAGGGAAGTCGCCTCAAGGGCACTGACACCCTTTGAAAGATTTGTAACTGAGTCGACCACGACAAAAGGACTCATTTCCACCCTCTACCGTATACTACTCAATGCCGAGGGGAAGAAGAGATAAGCATACAGGAACGCGTCGGATAGGTACCTGGGGAGGCAAGTCAAAGAGACGGAATGGGGAGGGATTTGCAAATAGTAGAGCATCACATTCAGCGCTGCAAAGATTGCAGTTTGAAGTCACATTGTTGGTACAAAACTACTCAAACTGGTGGGTGAGCCTGTGAGTTGGGAGAAAATCTGCCTAATTTTTAAAACCTAACTGTTTCAAAAATGTAGTTTTATCTCTATTTCCATTACATCTGGCTCAGGTAGTGTGACCAACACCTTTGTTTATCCTAGCCGGCATTTCTATTTCCCAGAAGCATCTTTATCCGTTTCATCTTTGACCACAATGTCTTGATACAAAACGCTATGTTTTTGTTGGGAGATCCAGTGGCTCAGAGGGAAGAGCCAGGGTTTTCCACTGACAAGATTGAAGCTTCAAGTCTCTTCACTGGCATGAAAGTATGCAAACTACTTGGTTGGCCTGTGTGTTGGGAGCTGATAGGTAATGTTTTTCATTGTTATAAAAATATTGTTTAATCTTTATTTCGATTAAAAAATGCCTCATAGAGAAAGACCAACACCTTTGTTTATCCCAAATGGTATTGCTAGTTTACAGATGCATCTTCATCCAGCCCAACTTTGAGCCCCAAATCATAATGGAAACAGCTAAGCTCATGGAGGTGAGATGCAGTGGCACACACATTAGTGAATCACATTCACAAGTAACAAGATTGCAGGTTCAAGGAACATTGTTGGTACAAAAGTATGCAAACTGGTAGGTTAGCTTGCAGGTTGGGAAGAATTAAGTAACTTTTTCTGACCGTTTTAAAAATGTAGTTTTATCTTTATTTCTATTACAACCGGCTCAGGTACAGTGACCAGCACCTTTGTTCATCCCAAATGGCATTGTAGGTCCCAAGTACATCTTTGTCCATTACATCTTTGACCACCATGTTTCAATGTAAAAAGCTATGTTTTTTTAAGTAAGACCCAGGGGCTCAGAGGTTAGAGCATGGGTTTACCAATGACATGACAGAAGGTTTAACTCCCACTGCTGGCATGAAAAAACACAAATTGGTAAGTTGAGCTGTGCATTCACAGAAAGTAGGTGATGCTTTTCTATTTTTTTACTGTTACAAAAATGTTGTTTCATCTTTATTTCCAGTACAACTGGTTCAGGTAGAGGGACCAGCATTGCTAATTTTCATGCAAAAAGCTATTCCTTCTGAAGAGCGACCCAGTGGCTCAGAGGTCAGAGCATGGATTTACCCGTAAAAAAAGTAGCAAGTTTACATTCCTTCTCTGGCATGGAATTCCTCAAACTAGACAATTGACCTGTGTGTTGGGAGGACATAAATAACATTCTTAATTTTTTTATTGTACAAATATTGTTTGATCTTTATTTCCATTACAAATGACTCCAATAGAGACCATTAACTGACATTGCTAGTCCCCAAACGCCTCATCATCCATCAGAACTTTGAACCTTATGGCAAAATGAAAAAAGCTACGCTTTCCGAAGTGAGACCCTGTGCGTCACATGTTAGAGCATCACATTCACCAATGGCAAAGTTGCAAGTTCAAGTCATGTTGTTGATACAAAACTACTCTAAATGGTAGGTTAACCTCCACGATGGGAAGAAATAGATATCATTTTTAACATCTTCTAACTGTTTAAAAAATGTTGTTCTATCTTTATTTCCATTACAGCTCACTCGGGTAGCGTGACCAGCACTTTTGTTTGTCCCAAACAGCATTGCTAGTTCCCAGATGCATCTTCATCCATTACACCTTTGAACACCATGTCTTAATGCAAACATCTATGTTGTCTTAGGGGAGACTCAGTTGCTCAGAGGTTCTTTTATTTTGTATAATTGTTGTTTTATAACACACTTAATACCAGCGAGTGGTTTCTAAGTGCAGGATCAAGATTCAAACATGCGTTGCGTTGTCTTGCTTCCAGGACAAACTCGTTGCCCCTGAAATATCCTTCCTCCCTTAGATCGTGGATCTAGCAATGGAATGCCTTATGATTTGACTCTCATTGGTGACAAGAAAAAAACTCATATTGATAAATTGAGCTGACCATTGCGAGAAAGTAGGCAACATTTTTCATTTTCTTTTACTGTTATAAAAATGTTGTTTCATCTTTATTTCCATTACAACTGGCTCAGTGAAATGCCTACCTGATGCCTGCGGAACCGCCTGGACACCTGCTTGCTTGCCCCACACCACACACCACTCCAAGCATGTGTGTCACTCTAAGCAGTACATTGCCGTGTTCAGGGTAGAAGTGGTTGGGATTTTGTAGGGCTGAGGATGCACTGGACCCCAAGCAGTTGGAGAAGTATGTGGTTGAAGTGGATCCCTAGAAATAAAGATGGGTGATTTTTGCACTAGTGTGCTAGTACTCCCCTATGCTTCTCTTTAGTTCAGGCTGTTCTACAATAGGGATAGGTTGAACTCACTTACTTAAGAGTTATGCTGGAGATGTGGACTGTACTTCTCCGCCAGTTACTTCACTGGCTGATGGCAGACCAGGCCTGCAGTGATGTGTGACCTGCGCTGTGTGGGAAAGTTCCAGTGTTCTTTTTAGAAATCTAAATCTGTCAATGCTTGTCTCTTGCCACCTTGTTTGTTGAGTAATGTCTTTCTTTGCAACTTTGCTCTCTCTTGCTGCTTTGCTTGCTGAGTAATGTCTTCTTTTGCAACTTTGCTCTCTCTTGCTGTGTTGTTTGCAGCTTTGCTTGCCTTTCACTTCTCTGATGTAATATGTGTCTGCATTTGTATTTTCCTCTGCTTTGTCTGCACCTTGCTATCTGCAACCTACTGTAGAGCTGCCTGATAACTGTGCCATCGCAGGAGTCTTCTGGCTTTCTTACGGCAAGTTCTCACCTGCTTTATTTCTCCCTCTTGCAGAATGATTCAGGCTATGGGATTGCTCCAGGTGATGGCGCATTACGGTCTTGCTGCAGTACGATGATGACAGTGTTTTCGGTGAGTGCAAGCAGCTTATACACCGATGATTGTCCATGCGCGCGAGCACACTGATCATACAGGCCAGGATCAGAGGAACCGGTAGTGCTGGTAAGTATTAGAAGGGAGAAGGAGCACGGTAAGCATCTTGCTGTGTGATAACAGCAGGGCAGTTTCTAGTCCATTTGGTGCCCAGGTAACACTAGATTCTGCCCCCCACCCCCTTGCGCGTGCACCACTCCCAAACTACATTCCACGGTTAAGTAACCCCTACCCAATGTCAATAAATCATTGCTATACACAAATGAAACAGATTTTATTACATTGTGTTTCAAGATATTTGCAGTAATTCCTCAGACAAAGCAGAGTACACAAACAGTACACACTAGTCTTGTTTTTTAAAGTTTGTGTCAATTATTAGCCTATGTTAAGGGCACTCTCCTTGACTTTACTGCTGCGAAAACATTTATCGTGCCCCCTCCTCCCCGAGCCTCTGCTCCTTATCAATTTCCCCATACCCTGCCTCCTGGCCTTGCCATCTCTGTTTTCCCTAATCCCTGCAAATCCCTCCCCAAATACTGCCCTCCTTAATTCAGCACCAGGTACAGCTCCTGTTGTGCTGCAAGCACAGCTTCAGTAACCCAGCAGCATAAGCATACGTGAAAGGGAGCTGAGCTCCATTAAGTCTGCAGAGTGCAATAAGAGTTCATTGGAATTTGGTCTGTCAGTTTAGCAGACGCTCAATAAATTCACATGCTGATGGGTGGTTCGGTAGAAACCATTTGTAACAAGTCAGCTGTAATTTTCACCAGGGCATTTCAGTCCCCAGTCAGACACACAATGGAGGAAAGGATTACACATTTTTATTGTTCAATTTAGCACATATGACAGCCTGACACGCAAGGACAAACGATTCTCCTGGACACCTCATCGTATATGTCTTCTAAGTTGTATGAGTGGGGGCCTCCAAAGAGAGGTTCACAGTAAACACTCTGCTGAAACAGTCCCTTGCCACTGCTTCCCATTCTAAACTCTCCTCAATTCTCATCCACCTCAAGCTTTCTGCCAGTTTTACTGCTATTTGCCATCCTTATCTCCATCGCAATCTCTCATGGGGTTCCATGATGCTGCCCTTGGAAAAGATTGGCAACTACCTGTTTAACCCACCCCCATCTCCATCCCTATGAACCACAGACCCTCGTCTGCAGTGCCCTCCGAGTGAAAGGTCCCCACAAGGATCATTCCTTGTCCCCGATACTCTCTACACCTTCTCTCTCTCCCACCTTCATATTCTCTCTCTCTCTCTCTCTCTCTCTCTCTCTTTCTCTCTATCTCTCTTTCTCTCTCTCTCTCTCTCTTTTCTCTCTTTCTTTCTCTCTCTCCCAGCAAGCGTGTTAGGCTCTCATATCACATTTTCTTTGCTGACAACACCCACATGTTTTTCTCCTTCTTCACTCCAGAGCTATCCAATCGTACTTCTCACTGCCTCTTTGTCACTGGATTACACTTAGTTCTGCAATACTCTACTCTTTGAATTGACCTCCGGTTGTCCACAAGCCATCACCCTCAAACTGATGGGCAAATCG
This sequence comes from Ambystoma mexicanum, assembly GCF_040938575.1. Taxonomy (NCBI): domain Eukaryota; kingdom Metazoa; phylum Chordata; class Amphibia; order Caudata; family Ambystomatidae; genus Ambystoma; species Ambystoma mexicanum. The sequence continues at coordinate 664,284,552 of NC_090941.1, read as the reverse complement.
AACAAACTAATCAGACGTTAGAGTAGTATTTAAGGTGTATGCTACAGCACTCCGAAGACTCCTGGAAAAACATACTCTGGGTAGCCGTGTATCCATACAACTCTGTTCACACGAGTACTGGGCAAACCCCATTCTATACTGTGTACGGAAGACATCCTCGGACATCAGTGTTTGATCCACTAGATACTTTGGAAATGCCAGCAATAAAAACCTTGTATAAAACCATCACTCAGGTTCTTGAGGAAGCGACAGAACACTTGACTAAGGCCAAAGAAAGACAAAAACTGTTTGCTGACTGGCACCAAAAAGAAGCTCCTGATTACCAGATTGGGGATAAAGTCTGGTTGTCCTTCTGATACATACCATTGAAACGACCAAGGGCCTTTCCGCCCCAGATATTTGGGCCCCTATACTATCAAAGCAATAATCAACCCTGCCGCCATGAAATTGGAGTTACCATCTCACATGAAGATTCACCCAGTATTTCATGTCTCTCTCCTCAAACCAATGAAACCGGATACACAAATTAGTCCTCCACCAGAGCCCGAATTACTAGATGGGGAACCGGAGTATGAAGTTAAATCCATCCTGGACTCCAAGGTGGTTCGGTCCAAATTGTATTACCTTATAGACTGGAAAGGTTACGGACCTCAAGACCGAACTTGGGAACCCAGTGAACACGTCCATGCTCCACGTTTAATCAGGCAATTCCATTACAATAACCCCACCAAGCCAGGACCAGGAGGAGGACCACACTTGAGAGGGGCCTTGAGGGGGAGAGCTGTCATGGTAATCAGGCCAAGGGCACAAACATTACAGGACATACACCAGGGGCCCGGATGGACACAGTCCTGGTGCCTTTTGTGCCAGGCTCATGAAAAACAATATGTAAGAACATTTATTTGGGTCAAGAATACTTTTATTATGAACATAGCACCTCATTTCGGGTGCAAGGTGTATTTGACATGGGAACTTCCATCACTAAAGCAGACCCACGTGTACTCTTGGGTAGGGCTGCTGCTATTGGGTTGCCTTGCAGGTGCTGACTCTCTGGGAGTGGCAGGTTGTGGCAGGTAAGGCGTGCCCACGATCGCAGCTATATAAGCTGCTCCGCTTCATTCTGCACTTCCATCAGCATAACGCTCACTGCCGCCTGGAATTAAACTTACCTTTGGAAATCCTGCTTTCTGCCTCCATACTTACCACCTGGGGAACCTGCTCTCACCTGTGCGCGTCTTCGTTGGCACCGCAGCTCATCTTCAAATCTTCCAGAACGCCGAAATCTTTATCTTGGTACCACAACTCATCTTCAAATCTTCCGGGACGCTGAAATCTTCATATTGGTACCGCAGCTTATCTTCAAATCTTCTGGGATGCTGAAATGTTCATCTTGACACTGCAGCACAACGCGCTCCACCCGCGACCATAGCACCTGCAAGTAAAAACAAAAGGCAAGGTAAGACACTTAACAGACATGAAGTTTAAGGTCGTGCCAATCACCGAACCTCACGCTTTTCCTTAAACCGTCACTCACCTGTTGTCGGACATTACGGTTTCAGCCTTCTTCTTCCCGTCCGCATTCCGCGCCTTCACAGCTGCCTTTGGGCCGCATTTCCATCTATTGGGAAGAAAACAGAAGAGAAAACGTTATTCTGGAATTAACAACAATATTGAGAGCAATAATACAAAGACAGAAAACAGAAAGGGGAAAAGAGAAGAGACATTGAGAGACACCAACCAGGGGAAGCATAGTGGCAGCTGGACTGGACTATTACTTACCAAGAATCAGTGAAGGAACTAGATCCCATCAACAAGCGCCCCTGCCAGAAGTAGCAGGATGGTGAGCTCATCATCAATAATTAACAGGTGAGCCTTATGGGCCCGTACATGACCACAGAAATCGTCCCTTGGGTAGAAGGGTTTCAGAGATACAACAGTCACCGATCAGCGCGCTCATGTTTTCTCATATCCACGCAGGAGCAGTGTCACCAATTGTCACCACCCACAGCTTATCCACAGGGGGAGAGACCTGACGGGGGTGATCTAAGGCCTGGGAGGGCTGCAACTGTGCCCCAATGCCTCTGCAGACACCAGGTGAGCGTAACAAAGACTTTGGGTGGATCATTTACAAAGATATGAGGGTACCTACCATGAAGTAAAAAGAAAGGTTTGAAACCTGTGGTGCTGTGCAAGGTGTTATTTATAGGCAGACTCTGCCACCTAGAGCAGGTCCACCCAATCCATATCTGTGTGAGGAAACATACAACACAACTATTGAACTAGAGTCTGATTTTTCCTTTCTGTTTGCCCATCAGTTTGTGGGTGTTGACTTGTTGATAAGCAGACTTCAATCTGGGCAATGGTACAACACTTTTTCCAGAAATGGGAAATGAACTAGCTTGCCCTGTCTGAAATCACTATGGAGGGAAAACCAAGTAACCTGAGTATTTGCTTTAAGAATGTCTGGGCTAAGGCACTGGCATTTGGTAACCCTTTGAGGGCTATTTTTGATAACAGATCAACTACAACCAGGATGGTGTTAAAGCCACAACATGGCAGCAGGTCTGTGATAAAATTGAGGGATACAATGTGCCATGGAGCAGAGGAATTGGCAATGGTTGATGGAGTTCCTGTGGCTTTTTCTTCTGCGTTATGTGTTTAGCGCATACATCAGCGGTCTTGACGTATCAGTTTCTATCTTTTCAGAGCGTTGGCCACCAATAGTCTTGTAAGACCTTTGCAAGGGTCTCCGTGATCCCTGGATGCCCTCTAGTAAGGAATCATAATAGCTCTTCAGTATCTGTAAGTGCCGCAATGTATCAAGGTAGGTATAGTCAATTACAATGGTAGGGCAGACCATTCCTGGTCTCTCGTAGTGGATCTTGTTCAACCCATGCTTGTAATTTCTCTGGTGTGAATGTCTGCTTGATGGACTCTTGCAATTGCACCAGTTCAATGGATTTGACATCCATGGATCATAGGAGTTTGTGTACCGGGACTATTGCCACAGGTGCAGTAGCTGCATAATCACTGTCTTCTTCCCCTTCATAGCAACCTATGTTAGATAGAGCATCCGCCTTGCCATTGCGTACCCACGCTGATATGCCATTATAAAGTCCTACTCAGCAAAAAAAGTACCCATTTTAGCTGTTAAGTAGATTGAGCCTTGGCTGTCTTGAGATACTGTAAGTTTCGGTAATCTGTAATATCTGTAACGGGATGCCGTGCTCCCAATAGGTACTGCTGCCATTCCTTAAAGGCAGCCTTGATAGCCAGCAGCTCTTTGTCTGTGATAGCATAATTATTTTCTGCGGGTGAGAACTTCTTCAACCAGAACACCACTGGGTGAAGCTTTGGGTATGGATCTCGTTGGGACAGCACAGCCCCCATAGACACATTGGAGACATTGGTCTCAACCACATTAGGAAGGTCTGGTTTAGGGTGTTTCAAAACTGGTGCTGTGGTAAACCATTGTTTCTGGTTGACAAATGCTGTTCTGCATCTTGAGTCCAACAAAAGGTTGTATTCTTGTGGAGTAGTGATGTAATTGGGTGTACAGTAGCCGGAAGTCTGGTATAAATCGTCAATAAAAATTACTGCACCTCAAGAAGCTCTGGACGGTTTTGACAGAGGTAGGTGAAGGCCACTGGAGGATCGCTTCAACCTTCTGGTGGTCAATTCGCACTCCATGCAGTGTCAGGATGAAGCCTAAAAACTCCACTTCTGTGACATGGAAGGCACATTGCTCCACAGACTGTGTTGACGCAATTTCTCCAGAACTTCTCTTACATGTGTCACATGGCCTGCGAGTGATGTAGAATAGATCAGAATGTCATCTATGTAGATGATTGCACAGAAGTCCAGGAGTTCCCGCAGAACATCATTAAAAGAAATGTAAATGCCGCATGGGCATTGCATAGTTCAGATGTCATGACTTGATATCCGCATATCCCAAATTTAGTGCAGAAGGCGGTTTTCCATTTGTTGCCATTCATGACATGCACCAAATGATATGCTCCCTTAAGATCCAATTTTGTGTAAATGTTAGTGTCTTTGACCTGGTCTAAGACTAGGGATATTAACGGCAGTGGGTACCAGTTGTTCAGAGTGATTCGATTTAGGGCTCTGTAATTGATACAGGTACATAGATCCCATCCTTCTTAGAGAGGAAGAAGAGGGGCGAGGCTGCAGGGGAGTTTGATGGTTTTATAAAACCATTTGCCATATACTGATCCAGATAGGCACGCAGTTGCTCATTTTACAGCTCTGTGTGTGCATAAATGTGGCTGCAAGGTATTTGTGCACCAGGTATGAGATCAATTTGGCAGCCATAGGGTCCATGCGGAGGCAAAGTATTGGCCTGTTCCTTCTGAAAGATAGCTTGGTTGACAGCGCACTCAGGTGGCAAGGTCCCTACAATGCCCAAGACAGAGTCCGGTCTTCTAGATGGTGCTGCAGAGGGAGGCTGGTTAGAAGCTGTTGGCTTACTGTAACAGGTATTCGCACAGTGACATGAAAAGGTCACAGTCCTTGCTCGCCAATCAATACCTGGGTTGTGGGACTGTAACCAGGGCATGCTCAAAATATTCTGGAACTATGGGGCACTGATAAGATCGCATACAATGCTCTCCTGATGTTCTACCTGGCAGCACAATTATTTCCGTACATTGGGTCACTCGACTGGAGGTCATCGATGTGCCGTCCAAGGCAACTACATTGTACACTGTAGTTTTATCATGTAACGGGACACCGATCTGGCGAGCCGTTGTGAAGTCCATGTAATTACTCACAGCCCACACGCGCTTCTAGTTCGTGCATCTTCTGTGGTTGCTGCAGATAAATAAGCACTACGCATATAACAAGATACGATACTAAGGATGGCTTTTCTTCTCTCGACAAGTGGACCTCTACACTTGCCGGGCTGTGCAGTATTCCAGAAGCCCTGCTTTTGTGGATGTAGTGTCTATAGGTCCTGCTGTCATTCAGGGTGGTTTTACGGTACAATCATGCAATAAAATGACCAGACTTGCCACAGTACAGGCATAGATGGTGTGTGCATCTGCTCCTTTCCTCTTCAGCCAATGGTCCTCAAACACTCCCCAGTTGCATGGGTTTAGGCAGTGTTTTCGTATGACATAATTGGTGTTCTTTGGGACGTGTATATAGAGGCTCTGATCACGACGATCATCTTTCTGTTCTTGTAAATGGTAGTCGAGCTGGATAACCAAGTCTCTGCATTCAGAACAGCGGTCAGGTGGATTCAACACTTGAGCTAGGATGTCCTTGAGCTCCCCACTGAACCCTCTGTTGAAGAGAGTGATTTGCTTATCCTCCTGCCAGTTCGTCTCTGCTATCAGCCTGTCGAAGTTGGCAACATAGGCTAACAAATTTTGTAATCCTTGTCACAGTGACAGCAAATCATTGTCGAGGGCCTGTCCCTGTGTCATTTGAGCAAACAGTTTCTCTAGTTCTGTTTGCCATCCTAGGGAGGTACGTAATATGAGGCATCCCAATCGACTAGCAGAATCGACCAACTGGCCGCATTACCCCACCCCTCCAAGTAAGACAGTAAGAAGGCCACTTTTGTTTTGTCATCAGGAATGGCCCCGGGTCTGCAGAGGAAATGGATACTACATTGATTCAAGAATACTGTGCATTTATGAGGATCTCTCAGGAATTGCTCTCGGGGGCCGAGGGAACTGAAGCAGGAGTAATGACTTGGATAGGTACCGGATGGGGTAAGAATGGAACTGAGGCCCTGGCAGTGGGGTTTGTCCTGCTTGCGTCTGTGTGAGATGCCTGGCTGATTCTCTGTTTGATCTCTATTGACCACTAACTCATCGGAGAGCATTTGTTTCTTTACGGGCTGCATGAACTTCTGCTCTGAGCTCCCCCAGGACTGTGTCTAACTGATCTACCTCTGAGGACTCAATGGCGCTCAGGAAAGGCTGTTACTGTGGGCTTTGCATGCTGTAACACTTACCTGATGCCTGCGGTAGCACCTGGATGCCTTGTTGCTTGCCCCACACCACTCGCCACCGTAAGCATATGTGGCACTTTAAGGGATACACTTCCGTGTTCAGGGTTGAAGTAGGTGGGATTTTGTAGGGCTGAGGATGTACTGGACTCCACGCAGATGGAGAAGGCTGTGGTTGAAGTGGATCCTTAGAAACAAAGATGGGTGATTATTACACTACTCTTTAGTTCAGGCTGTTCTACAATAGGAATAGGTTAAACTCACTTACTTAAGAGTTATGCTGGAGCTTGTGAACTGCACTTCTTTGCCAGTTACTGTACTGGCTGATGCCAGGCCCAGACCTGCTGTGAGGTGCACTCTGCTGTGTGGGAAAGTTCCAGTATTCTTTTTAAGAATCTTGTTGATGCCTGTCTCTTGCTGCCATGTTTGTTGAGTAACGTATTTCTTTGCAACTTTGCTCTCTCTTGCTGTTTTGTTTGCTGAGTGGTGTCTTTCTTTGCAACTTTGCTCTCTGTTGCTGCTTTGTTAGCTGCTTTGTAGCTTTGCTCTTGCTTGCCTTTCACTTCTCTGATGCAATTTGTTACTGCTTGTATGACTTTTCCTCTGCTTTGTCTGCTGCTAAACTCTGCTGCGTTTAAGTATTTTCCTCTGCTCTGTCTGGACCTTGCTATCTGCAACCTCCTATAGAGTCGCCTGATAACGGTGTTGTGGCAGGACTGCTCAGGCTTTCTTACACACGGCTTCTCACCTGCTTTCTTTCTCCATCTTGCAAAACGCTTCAGGCTTTGGGGAGGCTCCAGCTGATAGCGCGTTACGGTCTTGCTGCAGAACGCTGATGAACGCGTTTTCGGTGCATGCGAGGGACTTGTACACCGATATTTGTCAATGCACGTGAGTGTGCTGGTCATTCACTTATGCAGCTTTCTGTAACTTCTTAGATGCAGAGATGTGGTATGCGTTGCTACGATCAAAGGAACCAGTGGTGCTGGTAAGTGTTAGAAGGGAGCTGTAGCACGGGGAGTATAACGTGAAGCAAGGGTGTGTGCCCAGGCCATGGATTAAATCGCCCTGAGTCCACTGCTCTTCTCAGCTGGAGTAGAGCACAGAGGCCGCAGTTGATGGGGCATCTGGTGGCCATATTGGAAGTCTATCTGAGCCTTACAGTGGCAGCCATCTTGGAATTGTGTTTTAACACCTGAGAATAAATGGGGCAAGGCCAAGTGCTCATTAGTGACATCCCGTCTTTCACTGTCTCTGACCCAGCCGTGACAAGGGATGTAACAGGGACCCCCACTGAGGTAGCAACTGAGTTTAACAGTGGTTTCTGGGGCACTGAAACCCATTGAAATAAAACTCAGGTAGAGGGACCAGCATTTGGTTTATCCCAACCGGCATTGCTAATTCTCAGTTGTACCTTCCTCCATAACACCTTTGACTCCCATGTCTCAATGCAAAATGCTATGGCTTTTGAAGTGAGACCAAGTGGCTCAGAGGTTAAACTGTTAGTTTCCCAAGGACACGGTTGCAGGTTCAAGTTGCCTTTTTGTCTTCAAACTGCTCAAACTTGAGGAGTTTGTTGGGAGCACATAGGCAATATTTGTCCTCTTTTCTGTTATAAAAATATTGTTTTATCTTTAGTTCCATTAACGAAGGTTCAGGGAGCGAGACCAGAACCTTTTTCTATCCCAACCGGCCTTGCCAATTCTCAAATGTATCTTCGTCCATTACACCTTTGTATGAATGTCTTAATGAACACAGCTGTACTGTCCCTGCAGAAAACCAATGGCTGATGAGTTAGGGCATGGGTTTACGCATTATAATGTTGCAGATTCAGCTCTGCTTGCTGGAATTAAAATGTTGAAAGAGGTAGATAGACCTGTTTGTAGCGAGAATATAGGTCAAATGTTTTTACTGTTGTAAAAAAATTGATTCATTTTTATTTTCGTTAAATATGGATCAGAGAGCGAGAGAGAGAGACCAGATTTTCTTTTTTTTATCCCAACTGGCATTGTTAACTCTCAGATGTATCTACTTCCATTACACCTTTGGCTCGCATATCTCCATGCAAAAAAACAAAACTCCAAGTGGCTTAGAGATGCGAGCATGGATTTAACCAGTACAAGGTTGCAGGTTTAAGTCCCTTCACTGGCATTACATGGCCAAAACTGGTCAATTGGCCTGTGTGTTGGGTGCACAAAGGTAACCGTTTGAATTTTCTTAGTGTTGTCAAAATATTGTTTGAACTTTCTTTCCATTACAAATTTCTCAAAGAGAGAGAACAGCACCTTTGTTTATCCCAACTGGCATTGCTAGTTCCAAGATACATCTACATCCATCAGAACTTTGAACCCCATGTCACATATTAGAGCATCACGTTCACCAATGGCAAAGTTGCAAGTTCAAGTCGATCACTTCATTGTGCCTTTCAACATTTGCTCACCTGCCCCCCTCCCCAAACTGGAACCAGAACCCACAAATTAACGCAAATGCTGGAAGAAAGTAAAAATCCTCCTGGACCTAGCCGATGCGCTCCTTCAATCTCCTCCCCCAACCACTCCACGCAATGAACCCTTAACCACCGACACCTTTGTCTCATGACTTAATATCTCATTAATCCCGCTCATCCCCACCTGCCAATCCTCCACTCGCCGTGGCCCTTTTCCAAGATGGTTCACACCAGAACTGAAGACTGCCAAACAACTATATAAATCCCTCGAATGCAAATGGCGGAAAGATAAAACCAACCTGAGTAGATCCACTCTGGCCCGGCACCATCGACACTACAAAGCCGAAATCCGAAAAACAAAAAAAGCCCACTACAACTCTCGAATTCTCAACTGTGAAAACCCCAGCAAGGAACTCCACCAAATCATCTCTGAATTCACCAAACCAACCAGTACCACCACCCAATCGACCCCTTCTCAATTACTCTGCGACTCACTCACTCTCCACTTCTACACCACTGCTCTCGAAAGAAGAAATTCTTTAAACAACAAAGTGACCCTCATGCCCCCGCCACGTAATCCACCCACCTTACCTGTCACTCCCCAGCCTACCACAGCAACTGCAACCCATCCCACCTTTGACCCGTTCACACCAATATCAACAGACCAATTTCTCAAACTTCCCTCTGCCCGGAAACCATCTGGCTACCCCCTATACCCCTGCCCAGCCTCAACCCTCAAAGAAATATTTGCATCTACCTGTGCATCTACCTGTGCAGGAGAGTACGCGAGAACCATCATAAATGACTCCCTCTCCTCGGGAATTTCCCCAGACACCTTCAAAACTGCTCATGTCAAGCTTCTTCTAAAAAAAACTTCCTCGACCCTCTCGACCCCAAAAACTACTGCCCCATCTCAAACACCAGGTTCCTTGCTAAACTCATCGATCAAACCGCATACTCCCAACTAAATGCATTTGTCGAAGCCAACAATCTCCTAGACTCTGCACAATCAGGCTTCAGGTCTCGACACAGAACGGAAACCACTCTGACCTCAATCTGGGACGACCTTAAGATCACTGCAGACTCTGTGGGATGCGCTGCACTAATCCTTCTAAACCTATCCGCCACCTGTGACACATTCAACCACTCAATCCTCGTCGACCGCCTCCACTCCCTAGGAATCCGTGGAAACGCTCTCAAGTGGATAGCATCCATCCTCATCAATAGGAACCAAATAACCCTTATCTCCTCCTTTGCTTCCGGCGCCCAACCAGTCAACACCGGAGTTCCAGAAGGAGCGTGCTTATCAGCCCTCCTGTTCAACCTCTATGTGTCCACCCTCCCAAGAATAATCTGCTTGCACAATATCCTGTGCTACAACTACGCTGATGACACCCAACTAATCCTTAAACTCCTCAACTCAAACCCCAACTGTCAGCCCAACCTCGCTGCCTGCCTCCTTGACATTGATCGCTGGATGACCACAAACCACCTCCTCTTAAACCCCACCAAAACTGAAATCATGGGGTGCAGCAACACCAAACTTCTCCCCCAGCCTCTCCCCTGGCCATCATCCATGGGCAATCCACCGACCACCTCAACCACAGTAAAAAACCTTGGATCCACTCTCGACTCTGACCTAACACTCTCTCGCCAAATCAAAAACGTCTCTAAGTCCACCCATTACCACCTCATAATTCTTAGACGCATTTTTCCGTACCTCTCCTTTCCCAACAGACTCGCCACTGTCCAATCTATTGTAATGTCAAGACTGGACTATGCCAACTCCCTCTACCTCGGGGTTCAAGCATACCACTTCATTAAACTACAAAGAGCACAAAATGCTGCAGCCAAATTGCTTCTAGCAATTGGCCCAAGAGATCTCACCTCTCCAGCTCTCAAAACTCTCCACTGACTCCCGGTTGGATAAAGGGTGACTTTCAAAACCTTATGCATCTCCCACAGAGCAATGCATAAAACCAGACCTCTATACCTACAGGACAAGCTAAAACCATACCACCCACCACACACTCTAAGATCAAGCTCTGCCCTCATCCTAGTGATACCAAACACCAACTCAGTGAGGTTAGGAGGATCATCATTCTCAGCCTTGGCCCCAACACTGTGGAACTCGCTTCGACCCCACATTCCACTCACTGTTACGCTCACCTGGCTCCCACAGAGGCGTCGATCTGAACTGGACAGCTGCGGTCTCCACCAATGTGACGCGTAGAGCCGAGATGACAGACTGGACTGGCCCACCTAGCTTCGTTTGCTTGGCCTGTAGGAATATTCTTCTGCAAATGGAGAAAGGGAATTAACCACCCGTGGAGTTGAGCGTAAATTCCCCTCCACCCCCGCTGTTCTCCCCACAGATCACCTTTGATGTCCCTCTTATTGTCTCACCTGATGGTTTGAAAAGATGAGCTCTCCATCCTGCATTGAGCGCAGGGGCGCGTTGATAACCAGTTGCTTCACTGGCTCGAAGGAATTGGTGAGTTCCAGAACAATATTGACTCCGAAAAATATGTAGTTCGTAAGAGTTCACATGTCTGACTTTCACTCTTGTCCGATTCCTTGCAATTTGCAGCTTGACCCCAGCGAAGAGTTCCTCGTGATAGCTGACGAAGTTCAGGTAAGGATTTAGCTTATCCTACACAGTTCAATAAAATAAGGCCAGAATGTAAGCTGCTTGTTCCCTTATTCAGGTGTGGCGAGAAAATATGAAGTTCGGGGAATTATGCCTCTGGCAGTAAAATTAGGTAAGTCTATTGCGGAGAGAAGAGTTCCCCTTATTTGTCCCGTTGTCTCACCTTGTTGTCCTTTTGTTCCCCTTAGGGGCTGGGGTGAGGCGAGGATGCACTGGAGGCTGCGCCGACCCGTGAAGAGGAATAGTACCCCCGGCGGTAGTCAGGTAAGTCTATGGGGGTAGTTATTATTGCCTCTGTTTATTTCCTTGGCTCACCTTTGCTGTTCTTGTGTTCCCCTTAGGTGCCAGAATGCGACGGGAATGTGCAGAAGGATGCGGTGGATCGTGAGGATGCTGCGAAGGCCGGTGCGTTCAGCGCGGCGCTGCAGTAGGCGAGGCGGCACGCGTAAATGCTTCTTCCTTCCAGCTAGAAGGTGCGGTGGATCCGGAATCAGGTATGGATCGAAGGTTTGCTCTTATTCTAACCTTTTCTCCTTCTGTTCCTCCCTTTTTCTAGGAGCTGCAGACTCGAGGCTGGCGTGGCAGAAGACTGGATGCAGGCTTGTAGACACGGTGAGCGTTACGCTGCTGGATGCAGAATAACGCGAAGCGTGTGCTGCTCTTCGGGCATGGTTTAAATAGCCTCCAAAGTAGTCCCAGGTAAGTATTCTTCCCCAGCCCCACCCGAGTAAAAAATAGTCCCTAGGTAAAATAGTCCCTTCCAAGCCTCATTTGGCTTGGAGCTCTGCAGCATGGTCTGCACCAGGTAAGCTTGCAGCATGGTCTGCATCAGGTAAGTACTACTCTATGAGCCTGGCGCCTATGGTGATAGAAGACTGACTCTCTATGGCGCCAGGACCGCACCCAAACAGCCCCTACCAGGGGCTTTTGGGCTTGTTCAAAACAACTTGATGCCTGCTTCCGGGGTTGCTGGACCTGGTCTGGTTCCCGGGGGTAGGCATCATGACAGCACTCCCCCCCAAGGCCCCTCCTAAAGTCGTTCTTCCCAGTGGTTTTGGTTTGTCTGGGAAATTTCGGTGGAATCTTTTCACCAATCGAGGTGCATGCACGTGGTCACTAGGTTCCCAAGACCTTTCCTGTGGTCCGCACCCTTTCCAGTTGATTAAATAAAAAAGTTTTGACTTCACCATCTTGGAGTCCAGGATGTTCTTAACTTCAAATTCGGGTTCCTCGTCTATAAGGACGGGGTCTGGTGGCTTGGTTAGTCTTGTCCCTGGTTGCACTGGCTTTGAAAGTGACACATGAAAGACGGGATGAATTTGCATATTAGCAGGTAAGTCCAACTTGACGGCCACCGGGTTGATAATGGCCTTAATAGAGTAAGGTCCCAAATATCTAGGGTAAAAGGTCCGCTTTCCCTTGAGAGGTATGTGTTTTGTGACCAACCATACTTGGTCCCCTATCTGGTACTGTGGAGTATCACATCTATGCCGATCAGCATCTTTCTTATATTTCTCCTTCGCCTGTTTCAAATGTGCAGTTGCCTCCTTAAAGACTTGTGTAATCGTAGCGTGTAGATGGTCCACTGCGGGACATTCTAAGTGTTGGGGTGAGTCAAGGTCTGAGGTTCGAGGGTGGTGCCCATATAGGGTATAAAAGGGACTTTGTCCAGTTCCAGAATGTACTGAACTATTGTATGCATATTCGGCAATCCAAAGGATGTCCTTCCAATTACTCTCAGTTTGGTGTAACATACAACGCAGGTATTGTTCAAGAGTCTGGTTGGTCCTCTCCGTTTGACCATCGGTCTGGGGGTGGTGACTGGTCGATAATCTCACGTCGATTTGCGCCAATTGACAACATTTCTTCCAAAAATGTGAAATTAATTGACTGCTCTGGTCAGAGACCAACACGGACAGAAATCCATGTAAGCGAACAATGCTTTTGAGGAATTCTTTGGCAAGGATTAAGGCTGAAGGTAGTCCTTTTAAAGGAATAAAGTGGGCCATCTTGGAAAAAAGATCCACAATAAATAGAATGGTGTTAAACCCATTACAAGGAGGTAGATCAGTAATAAAGTCTAACGATAAGGTGTGTCATGGTGTAGGCGGAATGTCTAAAGGTTGTAAGAGTCCAGCTGTTTTTTTCTTTTGACTTTTGTTTTGGGCGCAAATGCCACAAGACATCACAAATGATTTAATATCCTTTCGCCAGGTGGGCCACCAGAATTGTCTTTTAATCTTAGCTTCAGTTTTTGCAATACCTGGGTGCCCCTCCATTAGGGTATCATGATAATGGGAAATGACTTGCTCTTGTAGTTCCTTGTGTGGCAGAAACAGTCACCCTTAGTAATAAGGCAGATCATTGGTGACAGAGTAGTCAGGGCCTTTCTTTACCCAGTCCTGCAGGGCTTTAGGATCAAAGAGTTGCTGGATCTTTACCTGAATGTCTTCTAGTGTCTGTAGAGTTGTCATGCCAAGGATCCTTTGTTCGGAAATTATAGGTACTGGTTCTGGATTCACTTCTGCCTCTCCCATCCCTATTCGGGATAAGGCGTCTGCTTTACCATTCTTACAACCTGGTCGATAGGTTATCAGGAAATCAAACTCGGCAAAGAACAATGCCCATCGGAGTTGACGTGACGATTGGGCCTTGGCTGTTTTTAAATACTGTAAGTTCCGGTGATCGGTGATCACAGTAATGGTATGCCTGGCGTCGAGAAGATAGTGCCGCCAAGCTTTGAAGGCGGATTTAATGGCTAATAACTCCTTGTCGGTAACCTCATAGTTTAACTCGGGTGCCGAGAACTTTCTGGACCAAAATGCTACTGAGTGAAGCTGGCCAGTTTCAGGGTCCTTTTGAGACAGGACAGCTCCCATGGCTAGACTGGATGCATCAGTTTCCACTATGTATGGAAGTTCAGGGCGCGGGTGCTTTAACACAGGTGCAGACGTGAATTTCGCTTTCAGCTCTTGGAAGGCTTTTTCAGCTTCTTCAGTCCATATAAAGCGTTTATTTTTTCGCAAGAGTGCTGTGATGGGATGTACGACATGTGAAAAATCTGGGATAAATCTGCGGTAGAAATTGGCAAAGTCAAGCATGCTTTGTACTCCTTTAACTGAACTTGGTGATGGCCACTTACGGATTGCGTCCACCTTTCGTGAGTCCATTCGGACTCCCTTTGGGGTCAGGATAAACCCAAGGAATTCAACTTCTGTGGCATGAAAAACGCATTTTTCTAGTTTTGCATATAGTTTATGCTGGCGCAATTTCTCAAGGACTGCTCAGATGTGCTTCTCATGGTCATATTCTGAAGAAGAGTATACTAGAATATCATCGATATACATGACAACACAAACGTCAATGAGTTCACGAAGGACATCGTTCATGAAGTATTAGAAGGCTGCTGGTGCATTGCACAACCCGAAAGGCATCACCTGATACTCGAATAACCCATACTTAGTGCGGAAAGCAGTCTTCCATTCGTCACCCTCTTTTACACGTACCAGATGGTATGCCCCCCAGAGATCTAATTTAGTGTATATATATCAGGATTAGTCAGGCGAGTACAAAGGCAGCGAATATGGCAAGGGAAATGTGCACCCAGGAACAACGACTCAGGTATGCTAGAACCCAGGAGTGCAAATAGAGTGTGAAATCAAAACCAATATATGAAAAGGGATGTGGGGTAAGCACCTGACCGCGAGGAAAGTCGGCAAGCGCCTTACCCCCAATTGCTGTTACAGGTACTGACAGCGCTAAACCCACGTGGAGGGCAAGCAATGACAGGATCTGTGTACTAACACTCTTGATGGTATTACATAAGGGAACTTAAGAACTGTACTCACGAGGACGAGAAAAACCTCTTGAATGTCAGCTAGCCCACGAATCCTGTTGAAGAAACTGGGACCCCGAAAGGCTAGAACAGCAATGGAAGGAAAACTAAATACCTAAGTTGGAATAGTGTTTACAAAATAATGAGGAAAACATAAGCATTCACACAGGAGCTAGCTACTACCGCACACCACACCTAATAATCAAAGGGAAAATAAATGCAGAAGTACAGTGGAAAACATGGAATGGATCCTCTAGAAAGTAAGGATCAGGAGCAGGGAAAAAACGAAATAACCTATGCAAACTTCTCCCTACCCCTCCAAGGGAAAGACAGGAAACTAAACTAAGAGGAAGGCTAAGGCAAACGGGTAACAGCAGCAAAGGACAGAGTCAAAGAAATATAGAACACAGACAAACTGGGCTGCATCTAAAAGGGGAAAACACTGAGAAATGCTGCCTGCAAACAGAGGAAGACAAAAAGGGAAATCAAGGGAGCAGAAATCAATTAGCGCATGAATCCGAAATTCAGGGCGGAGGAAACAAGAAAACAGGAACAAGGAAGTAGGTACAAAGGCAAGGAACCAGGAACCAGGGACTAGTCAAAAACAGGAACACTGCAAACGATGACCAGCGCTGGACTGAAGTAAGACTGAGGCTTTTAAAGCTGCTTAACGAGCACACGCCTCGGGTGTGCTGATTGCTGCACCTGCCGCCACAGCTGTTACCTATCCTCCACCCAACCTTGTCCTGCAAGGGTGGAGGTGGAGCAGTGGGCCAGGCATTCTGGGAAGCATAGTCATTTGGTTAAAGAAGCATGCTGGCTGCCAAAAACCTGGAATGGATCCGGAAGGGAAGTAGCTTGGAAAATAGGGATTTAGCGCTCCCAAATCATCACAGCACTGTAGCATTAAGTTCGGAGGAAAAGTCCAGTAGGGAATAAACCCCAAATCATGCCCCCAAATGGTGGGAACGGGAGCGAAGGGAGCGAGTCGTGACAGTATACCCCCTCCTACGGCCGGCTTCGGGTGCCCGCCACCCGCACGAGACATCTTCTTTCCATGATGGGAGTGCTTTGTCTTTGGAGGTGGTACTGATGGAAACGGTGGCTTCTGGTGAGGAAGAGACTCATGGTTCGAAGAAAGGCATGAAGGACTTGCAGGACCAGAAGCAGAGTTGGAAGGTCCAGGAAGCTCAGTCACTGGGAGTGGACCCTTATAAGTCTTTGAGGAGGGAGGCAGGCTGGTGCAACATGCCTTAGACAATGGTAGAAGCTCTGTTAGTCTTTCTGCCGAGAGTGGACATGCGGGAGGTGAGGAAAGTGCTGGCTTCAGGAAAGGTTTATGTTCAGCCATTAGAGAAGGTGGTGGCTGAGGTAGAGGTTCAGATTTCCTTCTGTCATCCATCTGGGAAAAGGCTTGTGGTTGAAAGTGACTAAGGTTTGACTGCACATGTTCTACGCCTTGGAGACCTGAAAGTCCAATGGGTTGTACAAGGCTAGTACTCCTGGTGACAGTCGTGTCGCCACTTTGTTTCACTTGGGATACAACAGCAGGGATGTTTGGCATACTGATAGGAGTGATAGACGCAGTACTTGGTATTTCAGGCAGACTCGCAGAAGGAGCAATAACAGACACATCTTGAACTGCAGCAGTCATTCCCTTCCTTTGGCTACTAGCACCCGACTGGTGCTTCTTGGCGGAATTCTGTTGCACGAGTCCTGTAGGTAATACACCGGTCTGCACCACCCCTTGCGCACACCCAGGTGAGTGGTTCTGACTCACCACTTGGTCCAGCTTGATGACTCTGAAGCGGGAGCTGGCAAAAGTCTCAAACTCTGATGCTGCATCTTTAGGAGGCTCTGATGCTAAAGTGAAGCAGTTGGGAGAATCGTCTTGTGGAAAAGGCAGGCATTCTGGTGCTCCTCCTGAAGCAAAAGAAAGGCAAGCTAGACGTTCATCGACAGTAAATGGTTGGGATTCAGGAGGAATGGCTGGAGCAGAAGAAAATACAGCAGGATCTGATGGTGTAGACAGGTATACCTCTGATATTGGCAGCGAGGCTATGCAGGATACAGGCGTCTCATGAACTGAAGGCAAATACTCAGTATACTCCGGGACTGAAGACATGCACTTTTGATGGACTACCGGAGGCTCTAAAGCTGAAGGATGATCTGCAGGATGAGTCACTGTAGCTGAAGACAGGCAGGCCAGGGGAAACCTTGAGGCTGAAGGCATGCAAGCTGGAGCAATCTCGGTTGCTGAATACAAACATGTCCAGGTCTTTGGGACTGGCTCTTGAGTAAATGGCAGACATGGCAGCGGTTCATTGGTTGAAGACACGTGTACAAAAGATGACTGCAGGGCTGTGGATTGGATCATAGAAGAGTCAATGGTTGTAGGAGGACAGACAGAAGTCTCAGAAGTTGACAGACACATTGGTGGCTCAGGAATGGAGGACACCTTTAGGGCAGTAGACTCCTTGGCACCAGTAACCAAAGACTGAGCTGTACCCTTGCAGTCCCTTTCTTTAGTGGGTGACACAGAGTCTCTTTCTTTGTAGAAGTCAAAATCAACCAGTGGAATCACCATAGTAAAGTCTCTGTTAATCAGGATTTCGTCAATTGTCCATTCCTCTGTTTTAGCTTCTGAAAGAGGCAGATTAACAATCAACAGTTCAGGAATCGCCTGCCGGTTTTTTGATTCTGTATACTGTGGAATGAGTCCATCAGAACATGAATTCTGTACTGTCTCTGACTGTTCGTATTGATCAGAATTGGCAGAAGGAAGAGTGAACCCAGAGGTAACATCGTTTTCCACATCAGCTTTAACATCTACTTCAGTCTCAGCAGCTGTATCAAGAGCAGGGCCTAAGCCTACTGTAGTGACTGAATCTGTGTATGCCACCATTGTGGATTGTGTTTGGAAATCAGAAGCTTGTATGTGTGCTAGCTCAGAATTATGACAAACAGCTACACAGGAAATTTTAGGTAAAGGAGTGGCTTGTAAATCTTCAGCTAACTGCAATCCCTGACTAACAGCAGAACAATAGTTAGAAACTGTGCCCAGATTAAGCGCTGTGCTAGACGAAAGACCTTCACTCCCAATAGATCTAACATATTGACAAATATCATGGTTTACCAAAGTCTCTGCACTCAGGGGCTGAACAGTGTTCACTTCCTCAACATCAACAGATAAAGTCTGAGGTGTATTCAGTAAAGAGTGCAAGGTTTTATTCTCCTCTTGTAAAGAAATGAATTCTTGTCTTAACTCCTCAAGCTTAGCTCTTAGCATGCCCTGCATTAACTGTACATCACTATCAGTAGGCACATGGGGAAGCATAGTGACATCAGGGCTGGATCCTGCACTAGCAATCTGGATGTGCACCGATTGTACATTGTCCTCTACTGCTGGCAGGTTCTGTGATTTATAGTTTATCTTACCAACTTGGTCTGTGTTTCCCTTAACCAAACTATTGACATTAGACCTCTTGGCATTAGGGACTACAGTATGTACCTGTGCAACGGAGTATGCTTTAGACTGAGGGTAGAAAACAGAAGTTATGCAAGAAACCCCTCCATTCTTTATGTTTGTATCATGAAACTGTTCTATCTGAGGTGAAGCACAACTGGAATCATGGGGTTCAACAACAGAGGTACTCTCGTATAATAAGTCTAACAGTGTGTTGTTTTCTGCGGCTAAGGCTTGCGCTGACATAGAGTCGGGATCAAAACAAAAGATAGAACTAGGATCAGGCAATGTAGGATGTGCCATCCTATGGGAAAAATACTTTGCACGTAAATGCCCATTCGTGACAAGGAGTTCATTTGAGTCAGGACTAGTGATTTGATTGTCACAGGTAAATGTGGGGGAAGCTTTCTGTACAAACTTGTTAGAGGCCTTGCTGCCTTTCTTTCTTAAACTTGCCATATTCAATGGGAATTTTCGGCTGGTCATACTATCAGGATTAGTCAGGCGAGTACAAAGGCAGCGAATATGGCAAGGGAAATGTGCACCCAGGAACAACGACTCAGGTATGCTAGAACCCAGGAGTGCAAATAGAGTGTGACATCAAAACCAATATATGAAAAGGGATGTGGGGTAAGCACCTGACCGCGAGGAAAGTCGGCAAGCGCCTTACCCCCAATTGCTGTTACAGGTACTGACAGCGCTAAACCCACGTGGAGGGCAAGCAATGACAGGATCTGTGTACTAACACTCTTGATGGTATTACATAAGGGAACTTAAGAACTGTACTCACGAGGACGAGAAAAACCTCTTGAATGTCAGCTAGCCCACGAATCCTGTTGAAGAAACTGGGACCCCGAAAGGCTAGAACAGCAATGGAAGGAAAACTAAATACCTAAGTTGGAATAGTGTTTACAAAATAGTGAGGAAAACATAAGCATTCACACAGGAGCTAGCTACTACCGCACACCACACCTAATAATCAAAGGGAAAATAAATGCAGAAGTACAGTGGAAAACATGGAATGGATCCTCTAGAAAGTAAGGATCAGGAGCAGGGAAAAAACGAAATAACCTATGCAAACTTCTCCCTACCCCTCCAAGGGAAAGACAGGAAACTAAACTAAGAGGAAGGCTAAGGCAAACGGGTAACAGCAGCAAAGGACAGAGTCAAAGAAATATAGAACACAGACAAACTGGGCTGCATCTAAAAGGGGAAAACACTGAGAAATGCTGCCTGCAAACAGAGGAAGACAAAAAGGGAAATCAAGGGAGCAGAAATCAATTAGCGCATGAATCCGAAATTCAGGGCGGAGGAAACAAGAAAACAGGAACAAGGAAGTAGGTACAAAGGCAAGGAACCAGGAACCAGGGACTAGTCAAAAACAGGAACACTGCAAACGATGACCAGCGCTGGACTGAAGTAAGACTGAGGCTTTTAAAGCTGCTTAACGAGCACACGCCTCGGGTGTGCTGATTGCTGCACCTGCCGCCACAGCTGTTACCTATCCTCCACCCAACCTTGTCCTGCAAGGGTGGAGGTGGAGCAGTGGGCCAGGCATTCTGGGAAGCATAGTCATTTGGTTAAAGAAGCATGCTGGCTTCCAAAAACCTGGAATGGATCCGGAAGGGAAGTAGCTTGGAAAATAGGGATTTAGCGCTCCCAAATCATCACAGCACTGTAGCATTAAGTTCGGAGGAAAAGTCCAGTAGGGAATAAACCCCAAATCATGCCCCCAAATGGTGGGAACGGGAGCGAAGGGAGCGAGTCGTGACAATATACAAGCGTCCTTCACTTGGTCTAATAGTTCAGGGATCAGAGGCAATGGGTATCGGTTCTTAACAGTTATCTGGTTCAATATGCGGTAGTCTATGCACGTTCTGAGGTCACCTTCCTTTTTGGGCATGAAGAACAAAGCTGAAGAGGCAGGGGACTTGGATGGGGGCGAATAAAGTCATTGGCAAGGTATTGGTCTAAATATCGTCGTATGTGAAGGTTCTCAGGTTCCGTAAGAGCATAGATCCAGCTACAAGAGGGTTGTGCACCGGGTATGAGATCGATTTGACAATCGTACGATCTGTGAGGAGGTAAGGTGTTTGCCTGTTCCTTTTGGAAGACATCCTGGAATTCTTGGTATTCTGGAGGTAGTTGCATGACTGCTGTGGTTACTGTGGCCAGGCCTATGTTCTGATTTTTCTGTGGGTAACAGGTTTCTGCACAATCTGGGAAGGTTATTCTCTTCTCTCGCCAATCAATACAAGGATTATGTGTTTCCAACCAAGGTATTCCCAGTATTATATGGAACTGTGGGGCTTTGATTAAATCAAACACAATAGTCTCTCGATGCCCATCCTGACCCAATAGTGTCATCTCTGCGGTGGAATGAGTTACAGGCCCAGAGGCAATTTCAGTTCCATCGACTGTGGTGATGACATCTGAGGTGGTTTTTCAGCAGAGAGGTAGATTCATCCTGGAAGCCAATTCATAGTCCACATAGTTTCCTATGGCCCGCTATCAATGTATGCCCTTACTGCGTGCATACGCGATGGCTGCCCTGGATCTATGAGGACCATTGGTATGATGAAATGCGAGGTCTGAGTATCCTTCTTCAAGCTCGGCAAGCGGACCTCTACGCTTGTCGGACGTGGTCGTTTCCCGAGTCTGACTCCATATGGCTTTTATCAGCAGCTCCTACCACCTTCTTGGATGGTTTTACAGGGCAATCCCGTAGAAAATGCCCAGAAGTTCCACAATATAGACACAATTGCATTTGTCGTCTCCTTTCTCTTTCCTTCTGGGTTAAGGGTCCTTTAACCCCTCCGATTTGCATGGGTTCTGAAGCATCTGCTCCTTTGGGGTTAGCGTGGGTTTTGACCAACACCTGATTCTCAAACTTGGCTCGATCAGCCTTTCTGTTCTGAAGTCTGTAATCTAACTGGACCACTAAGTCTATATATTCAGTGCAGTCTTGAGGTGGGTTCACGACTTGAGCCAAGACATCCTTGAGTTCTCCTCGAAGCCCACGATGAAATAACGTGATTCGTTTTACCTCAGGCCATCCAGTTTCCACTATCAACCTATTAAAGGTCGCGATGTAGGATAGAAGGTCCTGGTTACCCTGTCGTAGGGACAAAAGTTCATTATCCAGGGCCTGTCCTTGGGAGTGCCGGGCAAATAGTCTTTCCATGCTAGTTTGAAAGCCCTGAAAATCCCGAAGAATTGGGTCATCCTGAGTGACTAGTGGAATTGACCAATCAGCTGCACTGCCGCTGAGATATGACAATACAAAGGCTACCTTTGCTTGGTCGTTTGGGAAGGCTCCAGGTCTGCATAAAAAGTGCAGGCGGCATTGGTTCATAAACACGGCAAACCTTTTGGGATCTCCGGCAAAGCGTTCGGGGGGAGCTAATGGAATATTTCCTGCTAGGTTTATTTGCACAGGGTTACTCGGTAACACAGGAGCTGGATTACCCCCGGAACCAGGTAGGGGCGCTTGTCCAGCCTGGCTTTGCAATAGTTGCCTAGCAAGGTCATCAGTTCGCTCCTTTGACAAAATCAGTTCTCTCCTAAGAGCATTAGTTTCTTGACGGGCTGAATGCACTTCAGCCCTCAGTTCCCCTAGTAATTGGGCCAATTGGTCAATCTCTGAGGTATCCATAACGCCCGGGTGGGAATTTGTGGGTAGGCTTCGCGTTCTGTTACGCTCACCTGGCTCCCACAGAGGTGTCGATCTGAACTGGACAGCTGCGGTCTCCACCAATGTGACGCGTAGGGCCGCGATGACGGACTGGACTGGCCCACCTAGCTTCGTTTGCTTGGCCCTTAGGAATATTCTTCTGCAAATGGAGAAAGGGAATTAACCACCCGTGGAGTTGAGCGTAAATTCCCCCCCACCCCCGCTGTTCTCCCCACAGATCATCTTTGATGTCCCCTCTTATAGTCTCACCTGATGGTTTGAAAAGATGAGCTCTCCATCCTGCATTGAGCGCAGGGGCGGGTTGATAACCAGTTGCTTCACTGGCTCGAAGGAATTGGTGAGTTCCAGAACAATATTGACTCCGAAAAATATGTAGTTCGTAAGAGTTCACATGTCTGACTTTCACTCTTGTCCGATTCCTTGCAATTTGCAGCTTGACCCCAGCGAAGAGTTCCTCGTGGTAGCTGACGAAGTTCAGGTAAGGATTTAGCTTATCCTACACAGTTCAATAAAATAAGGCCAGAATGTAAGCTGCTTGTGCCCTTATTCAGGTGTGGCGAGAAAATATGAAGTTCGGGGAATTATGCCTCCGGCGGTAAAATTATGTAAGTCTATTGCGGAGAGAAGAGTTCCCCTTATTTGTCCCGTTGTCTCACCTTGTCGTCCTTTTGTTCCCCTTAGGGGCCGGGGTGCGGCAAGGATGCACTGGAGGCTGCGCCGACCCGTGAAGAGGAATAGTACCCTCGGCGGTAGTCAGGTAAGTCTATGGGGGTAGTTACTATTGCCTCTGTTTATTTCCTTGGCTCACCTTTGCTGTTCTTGTGTTCCCCTTAGGTGCCAAAATGCGGCGGGAACGTGCAGAAGGATGCGGTGGATCGTGAGGATGCTGCGAAGGCCGGTGAGTTCAGCGCGGCACTGCAGCAGGTGAGGCGGCGCGCGTAAATGCTTCTTTCTTCCAGCTCGAAGGTGCGGTGGATCCGGAATTCAGGTAAGGATCGAAGGTTTGCTCTTATTCTAACCTTTTCTCCTTCTGTTCCTCCCTTTTTCTAGGAGCTGCAGACTCGAGGCGGGCGTGGCAGAAGACTGGATGCAGGCTTGTAGACACGGTGAGCGTTATGCTGCTGGATGCAGAATAACGCGAAGCGTGTGCTGCTCTTCGGTGCGTGGTTTAAATAGCCTCCAAAGTAGTCCCAGGTAAGTATTCTTCCCCAGCCCCATCCGAGTAAAAAATAGTCCCTAGGTAAAATAGTCCCTTCCAAGCCTCATTTGGCTTGGAGCTCTGCAGCATGGTCTGCACCAGGTAAGCTTGCAGCATGGTCTGCATCAGGTAAGTACTACTCTATGAGCCTGGCGCCACAGGCGCCAGGACTGACTCTCCATATGAGCCTCGTGCCGAAGGCGCCAGGACTGCACCCAAACAGCCCCTAGCAGGGGCTTTTGGGCTTGTTCAAAACAACTTGATGCCTTCTTCCGGGGTTGCTGGACCTGGTCTGGTTCCCCGGGGGTAGGCATCATGACCCTCACCGAAGACTACATGTCTTTCCGCAAACTATTAAAACCGTGGCTCTTCCCTTAAAGAACTGATGATTAGAACAAACGGAATAAATAGCCACAATAAACATGAACCCTAGGTCGTCGAACAAAGAAAACAAAGAGCAAAGGGAATCGATTTACAGGTAGAATAAAACAGATAGCACAACTAAAACCAATAGACTGAGTGGAACGAACAAAGTGGATGGAACGGATGAAGTGGATGGAACCGATGAGGTGGATGGAATGGATGGAGTAGATGGAACGGATGGAGTGGATGGAGTAGATGGAACAGATGGAGTAGATGGAACGGATAGAGTCGATGGAACAGATGGAATAGATGGAACGGATGGAGTGGATGAAACGGATGGATTGGATGGAACGGATGGAGTAGATGGATGGGATGGAGTGGATGGAACAGATGGAGTGGATGGAACATATGGAGTGAATGGAACAGATGGAGTGGATGGAACGGATAGAGTGGATCAGATGGAGTGGATGGAATGGATGGAGTGGATGGAGTAGATGGAACGGATGGAGTTAATGGAACAAATGGAGTGATAGGAACAAATGGATGGATGGAATGGATGGAACGGATGGAGTGGATGGAACGGATGAACAGATGGAACGGATGGAGTGGATGGAACGAATGGAACGGATGGAG
Organism: Ambystoma mexicanum; assembly: GCF_040938575.1. Lineage (NCBI taxonomy): Eukaryota > Metazoa > Chordata > Amphibia > Caudata > Ambystomatidae > Ambystoma > Ambystoma mexicanum. Next base: position 664,260,290 of record NC_090941.1, on the reverse strand, counting down.
TGAATGGAGTGTATGGAGTGGATGGAACGGACGGAGTGGATAGAAAGGATAGATGGAATGGACGGGGTGGATGAAACGGATGGAATGGATGGAAGGGATGGAATGGATAGAGTGGACGGAGCGGATATAGCGGATGGAGCGGATGGAACGGATGAAACAGATGGAGTTGATGGAAAGGATGGAGTAGATTGAACAGATGGAGTAGACGGAACGGATGGGATAGATGGAACCGAATAGAACAGATAGAAGTGGATGGAACGGATGAAGTGGATGGAACGGATGAAGTGGATGGAACAGATGAAGTAGGCAAAGGGGATAAGTGGATAAAATGGATGAGTGGATGGAGTGGATGAAACGGATGAAATAGAACAATGAAGAGGATGGAATGGATGAAGCGGACGGAGCGGATGAAATGGATGGAGTTGATAGAACGGATGGAGCAGACGGAACGGATGGAATAGACAGAATGGATGGAGTAGACAAAACGGATGGAATAGACGGAACGGATGGAATGGACGGAACCAGATGCAATAGACGGAACGGGATGGAACGGATGAAGTGGATGGAACGGATGAAGTGGATGGAACAGATGAAATGGACAGAGGGGACAAGTGGATAGAATGGATAAGTGGATGAGCAGATGAACGGATGAAGGGGATGGAACGGATGAAGTGGATGGAGCGGATGGAATGGATGGAACGGATGAAGTGGATGGAATGGATGGAACGGATGGAACGGAATGGAGTGGATGGAATGGAATGGAGTGGATGGAACAGGATGTAGGGGATCGAGGGGATGGAGAGGATGGAACGGATGAAGTGGATGGAATGGATGAAGTGGATGGAACGGATGAAGAGGATGGAACAAGTGAAGTGGATGGAGGGGATAAGTGGATGGAACAAATGAAGTGGCCGGAGGGGACAAGTGGATAGAATGGATGAGTGGGTGAGCGGATGAAACAGATGAAATAGATAGAGCGGATGAAGGGGATACAACGGATGAAGTGGATGGAACGGATGAAGTGAACAGAACGGATGAAGTGGATGGAACGGATGAAGTGGAAGGAATGGATGAAGTGGAAGGAATGGATGGACTGGATGGAACGGATGAAGTGGATGGAACGGATGAAGAGGATGGAACGGAGGAAGTGGATTCTACGGATGAAGTGAAGGGAACGGATGGAGTGGATCGAACGGATGGAACAGATTAAGTGGATGGAACGGAGGAAGTGGATGGAACGGATGAAGTGAAGGGAACGGATGGAACGGATGAAGTGGTTGGAATGGATGGAACGGATGGAACGGAATGGAGCGGATGGAATGGAATGGAGCGGATTGAACGGGATGGAGGGGATGTAGAGGATGGAACGGATGAAATGGATGGAATGGATGAAGTGGATGGAATGGATGAAGAGGATGGAACAGATGAAGTGGATGGAACGGATGAAGTGGAAGGAATGGATGAAGTGGAAGGAATGGATGGAGTGGATGGAACGGATGGAACGGATGAAGTGGATGGAACAGATGAACGGATGAAGTGGATGGAACGGATGAAGTGGATGGAATGGATGGAACGGATGAAGTGGATGGAACGGATGAAATGGATGGAAGGAATGAAGTGGATGAAGTGGAAGGAACGGACAAAGTGGATGGAACGGACGAAGTGGATGGAACGGCTCGAAAGGATGAAGTGGATGGAGTGAATGGAACAGATGGAGTGGATGGAACGGATGAAATGGATAGAGTCGATCAGATGGAGTGGATGGAATGGATGGCGTGGATGGAGTGGATGGAACGGATGGGGTGAATGGAACAAATGGCGTGAATGGAACAAATGGAGTGGATGGAATGGATGGAACGGATGGAGTGGATGAACAGATGAATGGATGGAACGGATGGAGTGGATGGAGTGGATGGAATGGATGGAGTGGATGGAGTGGATGGAACGGATGGAGTGGATAGAACGGATGGATGGAATGGACAGGGTGGATGGAATGGACGGGTGGATGGAACGGGTGGAATGGATGGAACGGATAGAGTGGATGGAGCAGATAGAGTGGACAGAGCGGATGGAACGGTTGAAATGGATGGATTTGATGGAACGGATGTAGTAGATTGAACGGATGGAGTAGACGGAATGGATGGAATAGATGGAACCGGATAGAACAGATTAAAGTGGATGGAACAAATGAAGTGGATTGAACGGATGAAGTGGACGGAGGGGATAAGTGGATAGAATGGATGAGTGGATAGAGCGGATGAAACGGATGAAATAGAACGGATGAAGAGGATGAAATGGATGGAACAGATGGAGCTGATGGAGCGGATGAAATGGATGGAGTTGATAGAATATATGGAGTTGATGGAACGGATGGAGTAGACGGAACGGATAGAATAAATGGAACGGATGGAGTAGACGGAACGGATGCAATAAACAGAATGGATGGAATAGACGGAAATGGATGGAATAGACGGAACCGGATGGAATAGACGGAACGGGATGGGACAGATAAAGTGGATGGAACGGATGAAGTGGATGGAACGGATGAAGTGGACGGAGGGGATAAGTGGATAGAATGGATGAGTGGATGGAGCGGATGAAACAGATGAAATAGATAGAACGGATGAAGAGGATGATATGAATGGAACGGATGGAGCGGACGGAGCTGATGAAATGGATGTAGTTGATAGAACTGATGAAGTTTATTTATTTATTTATTTATTCACATTTGTTGAGCGCACAGCAGACCGAAGACATCGTGGCGCTAGTTACAGTGTTGCTTATACTTAGTTACATACAGTTCATGTCCGTACGGTTACATTGGACGAGATATACTTTTTTACAGATATGCAAGAGCATCAGGAGCACATGAAAACAGGGTTAGTTGAATAGGGCAGTTTTGAGCTTTTTTTCGGAAGGAAAAGAGAGATGCATCAGCTCTGAGGTCAGTAGGTAGGGAATTCCAGAGTTTAGGTGCGAGGAAGGGGAAGCCTATGCCTCCTGCTTTGGTTCTGTTGATGCAAGGTATTGCTAGTTGATTTGTGTATTGTGCTCTTCTTGGTCTCGTGGATTGATATCTACCTATCGTGTCAGATAAATAAGAGGGAGCTGTGAGGTTGATGCATTTATGGGTGGTTGTGGGAATTTTGAAGGAGATACGGTCTTTGACTGGGAGCCAGTGAGCTGCCTTTCTGGCTTGTGTGATGTGTTCTCTTTTTGGTATGCTGAGAGTTGCTCTGAGAGCGTTGTTTTGGGTTGTTTGGAGCCTAGATAAGTTTTTATTGGAGGTGCCGGCTAGGAGAGCATTACAATAGTCTAGTTTGGCTCCTATAGTTGCTCGGGCGATGGAGAGGCAGTTATCCTTGGCTAGGAATGGTTTTATTGCGTTAATGAGTTTAGTACTCAGTGCTGAGGCCAAGACTATGGCACTGATTTGTTTGTCCATGGATAGCATGGCGTCTATGTGAACCCCCAGTGTTTTGACTGAGGATAGGACTGGGATGATACAATTGTCTATGTTGGAATTGATGTACAGTGGGTTGAGGTTGGAGAGGGTGGATTTCTGTCCTAGAATGAGGATTTCGGTCTTGTCCCCGTTCAAGCAGAGGCCGTTAGTAGCCATCCATGCTTGTATGGTAGAGTAGATTTGCTGTAGAGTAGAGGCGTTTTGGTGATAATTCCCTGTCAGGGGGAGGAGAACCTGCGTGTCGTTGGCGTAATTTGAGTAGGTGATCCCCAGCGCGTCTAGTTTATCAAATAGTGGCTTGGTAAAAAGATTGTAGAGCGTGGGGGCAGTACAGGAACCTTGTGGCACACCACAGTGGATGATGGAGGGTGCTGCATGTGCAGTGTTAGAGAACACTTTCATAGCTCTACCCTCTAAGAATGATGTTACCCAGGATGCTGCGTCATTTGAGAAGTGTGCAGCGTGTGTCAGGTGATTGGAAAGAGTAGTGTGGTCTACCAGATCAAACGCAGCTGAAAGGTCAAGGAGAAGGAGGAGGGCGAGCTTGCCTTTGTCTAGGATGTTGGTAGTTTCGTTTTTTAAGTCTAGAAGGGCGGTTTCAGTTCCGTGTCCCTTGCGGAACCCAGATTGTCTTTTACCTAGGATTGTGTTTGATTCAAGCTATAGTTGAATCTGTTTGTGGGTGGCCTTGTCAAGTAGTTTCAGGAGGAATGGGACTGTGGTTATGGGCCAGTAGTTGTTAGGGTTAGCAGGGTCTAGCGTCGGCTTTTTTAAGAGAGGGCGTGCCCAGGCCTCTTTAAGGCTGTCTGGAACTATGCCCGATTTGAAGGATGCATTGATGAAGGCTGTGAGAAGAGGGGCGAGTGGTTCTGCGCAATCTTTGATGATTTTAGGGGGGCATACATCACCCTTGCATTGTGAGGGTTTGAGGTGTCTGAGAATGTCAGTGACCTCGGCTTCAGAGATTTCGGTAAATGCAAATTTGGGCAATTTTCTTACTTTTACATTAGGTTTTGTCTGTGCATGTGCACTTTGCTTTTGTAAAGTATTGAAGTGGTGGGATATTTTGTTTTGGAGGAGGTTTATTTTTGTAAGCATGGCTGATTGAATGCCTGTACACCATGCCTCGTCTTTGACAATCTCATCAGGGCATGTAGGTGGTACGGTTAGTTCTTTGAATATATTGAAAAGTTCTTTAGAGTGAAAAGTACTCCCTGTTAGATAGATATACCCATGGACCTACCTATTTGCTTCTGCTTTTTTTTTTCTTTTTCTCATTCTCCAGATGTCTCCTCTATTTGACTTCCTTCGGCTTCTCAATCAGCTGCAAAGTGTGTCTCAGGTGACAACATTTTAACTGGTTAATGTCTTCTGACATCTAGCCTTTGGGGATGCGGATTCTGTAAGTGACAGGTGAAATCTTGTCTACAATTTCAAAGGGACCGCACCAGGAGGGGATTAATGTTCTCTCCCTAGTCTCATTCCTCTGAAATTGTACAAGTAGACCCTGTCTCCTACTTGGTATTCCCTTTTTGTTGTTTTAAAATCATATTGAGTTTTCATCCCTTCTGCCGATTTCTCCAGATTCCACTGAGCGTACGCAAAAGCATGCTGAAGGTGTTTTCTTAGATTCTCAAAATATTCATGTGTTGTGCAGGCGTTTATCAGTGTCTGCTCTTGTTTTCTATAGAGCAGATGCTGATGTAGCACCATTTTATGCCCAGACATTAGCTCAAATGGAGACATTTTGGTTGCAGAATATGGGGTAGATCTGATGACCATCAGGACAAGCGGTAATCGGACATCCCAACTTGGCTCAGAATCTGCCACAAATTTTCTTAGAATGCTCACAATGGTTTTATTGTACCTCTTAACTCCCCCACTAGAGGTGGCGGTATGCAATATGAAGTTTCGTTTTTACCCCAAGTATCTCCCACATCTTTCTCATCACTTCGCTGGAGAAGTGACTTCCTCAGTCTGACTCAATCCTTTGGGGTAGGCCAAGATGCGAGAAGATGTGGTTGATCATCAGGGCAGCTGCTGTTTCTGCCTTGCAATTTGGGGCCGGGAGACATTCCACCCATCTGGTGAACAAGCACGTTACTGTTAACATGTACTTGTTCCCCCTATAGGAGCGAATCACGGGCCCGATGAAATCTATTTGAAAAACTGACCAAGGCAGTGCATCTGGACCTGGAAAGGGAAGAGAGGAAAGTGGGTGTTGCTCCACACTCTCCAATGAAAGACAAAGGAAACATCTTGGCGTACTGCTCCACAAGGAAAGACAAACTCCACCCAATGAACCCCACTTTGCCCTACTCTCCCTCAACAAGACATCCCGGGTAATCAGGGGGGATTCTGTGGGGTACATTTACCAGGCCAGAAGAACTCCCCTCTACCACTAAACTGCAATTTCAGCAGTTACAAGAAGAATGGCTGCACTGGCTCTGCTGAGCACTTATACCCTTGATTCAACATTTTTAACATTACACATTTTGGTTCCAGTAAAACACATTCATGCCCATCTATCATCAGGATGAACACCATCAAAGGAGGGCTATTCCTCCCTGAAGGAATTGTGTGTCAAGTATAGTCCAATTTCAGGCCATACGGCAAGCGTTTACTCTTGCAAAAAAGTAACACTGGCCAAACTCTTCACAAGAAGCTCTCTCTCTCTCTCTCTCTCTCCCTTTGCTTATGTCAGTTGCAAAGAACACCTTGTGTTGAACAGATTCCTGTTTATTAGCAATTGACCAGAGCTATGGAAATGTTCAGAATAAAGGTGCGAGGAAAAGCGCATTTGTAAAGTGACATCCACGATAAATTAACCCACGTGTAAAACTGTATTATTGCCAAGCAGGAAAATGCCTTTTAAAAGTGAAATGTTAAAATGAAGCCCTGTGCTTGCACAGAAATGTGATGGAAAATGGGTGTTTGGCTAAAAGGTACATAACATTTATTCCCAAAAAGTCTTAGTTTCTGTTTTAAATAAAATAATAATACATTTGAGTCCAGCAGAACAGGTTTAGCAGGCCTGACTTCAAAGGTGTCATGCCTCCCATGGGAACAGAATTACATTCCCCAAGTGGACCAGCCCAGTGGACACATGAAAGGGGCCAAGGTGGAGATTCTAGTGACCTCGGCAGACTTCCTGACATTTCTTCAGCCAGGAACAATGGATCAGGGGAACTGGCCTTGTCACAGACAAGTGTGAATTCCTTGTGATACCTCTCCTCAGGTTCAACTGCCTAGGATCAAAGGCGAATCGATGGGTACCCTGGGCAAAGTTGACCAGAGCATGACATTTGGCTGGGGGTTTGAAAGGACAGCCTACTTTTGGAAACAAAGCCGACCCATATGATTGAAAAGACTTTGTATATCAAAATATTTATTTCAGTAACCTAAAGAAGCAGTAATGTAAAATTTTGACAGCTTTAATGTAATTTTTGCACCATTAAAATGAAACAATGTGTGTTACCCTAGCATGTGGGGGACGGAAACGCCAGTAAAATGAAATTTCTAGAAAAATCGTACGTGACACGGTTATGAAACTTAAATGCAAAAATGCCAGATACTGTCAGGCTCATGTATATCTATTTGTAGGATGTTTGATCACATTTTTTCCATAGAATTTGCAAAAGAATGTCAGGAAAACAAAGCAATATCACACAAACTTGGCATTTGGACAGCAATGTTCATCATGAAATATGGAATCTGCCTATCTAATTTCCAGATTATGATATTTGTGAATATATGTGTTTTGTGTCGTAACTGATTTTGGCAAAAGTAACTTTGGTAAAACAAAGCACATTGTAAAAAACACCCACACTAAAATTGAGTCACTTCTTTCAGTCCAATCTGTGTCATGGTCATGAAGTCAGGGGCACAGGCATGCAGGCGTCGCATGCACAGGAGACCTGGGTGAACAATGGCCTGGTGCCTTTGGCACCAGGCTCATGAACAAAAGTAAACAAGAACATCCATTTAACACCAAAAAGCTTTTATTATGGACATAGCACTTCAGATGCATTAACCTTGAACATCCCATCCATTAAGCAGGATGCATTAACCTTGAACATTCCATCCATTAAGCAGCCTCAAGTGTATTCTTGGGTGTGGCTGCTAGTGGATTGCCTTCGCACATGCTCACTCTCTAGGAGTGGCAGGGTGTAGCTGGTAAGCCGGCCCTAATGGGCGTGCCCATGATCTCAGCTATATAAGCTGCCCCGATCCTCAAGACAGACGCTTTGCGTTATTCTGCACTTGCAAGCAGTGTAACGCTCACTGTCGCCTGAGGTCAGACTTACCTTTGAAGATCCTGCTTCCTGGACATCCTGCTTCCTGCCAGCATACTTACCAACTATGGGGAGCTGTTCTTACCTGCACATCTCTTCAGCGAACCAAGTATTCATCTTTACATTTTCCGGAATGCCAAAATCTTAATCTTGGCACCGCAGCATGACACGCTCCATCGTCGACAGAAGCGCCTGCAAGGAAAAATAGATGACAAGGTTAGACATCGAAAAAACAGTCAGTTTAAGGTTGCGCTTTGCCATACTTCGTGCTTTTCCTTAAACCATCACTTACTTACCTGCTGTCGAACATTGCGGTAGCATCCATCTTCTATCCGGCCGCGTCTCACAGCTGCATTGAGACCGCATTTCCATCTAAGGGAAGAAAACAGAAGAGGGACATTATTGCGGCCATAAATAGGAGCAACATATAAAGACATTAAACAGAACGAACAACATCACAAGAGCTTAAGAAAGAGTTACCAATCATAAGGAGAAGCATAGTCGCAGCTGGACTGGACTAATCCTTATCAGGGATCAGTGAAGGAACTAGATCCCATTCGACGCACCCCTGCCAGAAGTAGCAGGACGGAGAGCTTATCTTCCATAATTCACAGGTGAGCTTTATGGGCTGGCGTATGCTCATAGAAACTGTACCTTGGGGTGAAGGGTTCCATAGGTACAACAATCACAGATTGGCACACTCACACACTCTTATCTACACGCAGGAGCAGTATCACCACGTACTACCGCTCACAGCTTTTCTACTGAGAGAGACCTGAAGGGGATGATTCAAGTTCAGGGAGGGCTGCAACCATGCCCCAACGCCTCTACAGAGACCAGGTGAGCGTAACAATCTGCTTACAGGGAGGCAGCGACATCCTCAGCCTGACCTATCTGATTTCTAGAGGTATGTCTAGCTTAGTTCTGCCCATATAGTAAAAATCCTCTGATGTCATCCGGTTTATAAAAGAAGGAAGCTTAGGGGGAGTCAGACATTCAAAAATCCAGACATTCAAGAACCCTTCATTCAAAAATCAACATCCAGAGATCCAGACATCCCACATTCACCCTGCAAGATTCCAGATTCCAGTGCCAGGCCAGAGGTAGCGGTTCCAGGCAGAACCAATGATACAGAATTAGAACCCTACAAAATCCCAATAATTCAGGGAGAGCCCAGCTGATGCACACCGCTGACTACTGTGACCAGACCCCGGTTGCACCACTGTGTCAGTAGAGTAGAGCCCAGCTGTTGCCCAAGTGACCAGATATTTGTCCCATGTCCTGAAGGCCCGGCTGGTGGTCCCAACTACCGCATTCAAGTGCTTTGTGTAAGTATCACCCCATCCCAATATCAAAACTCTGCATCCTTTGCTCTATCTTGCCATTTGTCCAACTCTATAAGAAACCCTATAAGAAATCCTATACGTGTCCTAGTAACTTCTTAAAATTGTTAGAATCCTCTATGTATGCTGTTCTTAGAAAACTCGAGTTAGTCTCTATGGGTTAGCACAATTCTTTCCAACTCATTCAGTTATCTGTGTAAGTCCCTAGTATTATTTAAAGTAAATCAATTAATTTCCCAGTTGAAAATTCACGGTCATTATTGTTGCTATTCGAAAAAACAACAATTTTGTCAAGTGTTTTTACTAATTACAGTCACTAAAATAGTCTCAGTAGACAAATCATGTTTGCTAACAAAATCGAGTTTGCCAGCAAAATTGTTTCCCTTTAACTAATCCCATACTGTCACCCATCAGATGTTACCCTTTCACTTTCATATCATACCTGCTATGTGCCTTTGTACCTTAGCATTAAAACCGCATTCCGATTTTTGTCTGTTTAGCTCGTTTTTCCAGCTGTTTTGCTATTTTAAACCCGTGAAATGAAGCAATTGTAATTTTGCCACGTGTGATTCTTGCTGCACTGTGTTTTTCCCCCCAAAGTCAATTTTCTACACTGTATGCCCGTTGTTTAGTACATTGCCTTGTAGCTTGCAAGTTTTCTTGCTTCTTTGATACAGCACTACACATTCTTGCCTTATCCGTTCAACCACACATGTAAAATCCCCATTCAGTAATTCTGAGTGCCATTTTGATCATTTTTCAAGGGAGCTCACTCCAATTTTTGCCTCCCATTCAGGTTTGCATAGTATACCTGACTCCTTGCTACTCCTCTCCACCCACACGAAATTTGATTAACAGGGGTTTGAGGGAGTGTTGCAGGGGGAATGCTTAACTGTAGTGACATTTAAAAGCACTACCCAAAAGTAATTTTGCTTTCTTTCAATTGTGCATTGTGTCTCTTATGTTAGAAGGTTAAACCAAATGTGTTCTATAATTTTACTGTGTAATTATCACCACCCTGGTGATTGCTGCCCCACATTGAATGTGTTTGAGTTTTATTCAAAATTAATATAAATAAATATTTCCTTATTACACACAGGCCTGGTTCATGGTCCATTGAAACACGGGGTGTACGTTAAGGGGGTTGTGAGATGGGTTGGCTGCCTTCTCAAAGACTGAATCTGAGTGAAACAAACTTAAAAGCGTTTTAATTGTGTGCTGTATCCCTGGCCAGTAGAAAGAGTCCAGGTCTGAAGTATGCTGCATCTTCAAAATCCTTAACAACACCACAGAACCCACGATTGACAGAGCCCACAGAGCCCACAGAGCAGGGGGGTGGAACCTGTGGCCCATGCTCAATATTGGCGAGGTTCCAGTATTACTCAGAGAAAGCCAAAATCTTGGCCAGGACTGCGGGCCCCATAGAGTGGGGTACGCCCCATATTGGCATCTATCAAGACCTCTCAACATTCACCTTGGCCAGGTGAAGGCTCTGTGACCCATCCACTTCATCCGTTCCATCCACTCCATCCGTTCCATATACTCCATCCGTTCTATCAACTCCATCCATTTCATCTGCTCCGTCAGCTCCATCCATTCCATCCATTTCATCCTCTTCATCCGTTCTATTTCATCCGTTTCATCCGCTTTATCCACTCATCCATTCTATCCACTTATCCCGTCCGTACACTTCATCCGTTCAATCAACTTCATCCGTTCCATCCACTTCATCCGTTCCACGCACTTCCATCTGTTCTATCCGGTTCCATCTATTCCATCCTTTCCGTCTACTCTATCCGTTCAATCTACTCCATCCGTTCCATCAACTCCATCCATTTCATCCGTTTCATCCGTTCCATCCGCTCCATCCGCTCTATCTGCTCCGTCCACCCTATCCGTTCCATCCTTCCCATCCGTTCCATCGATTCCATCCGTTTCATTCACCCCGTCCATTCCATCCATCCGTTCTATCCACTCCATCCGTTCCATCCACTCCATCCGTTCCATCTGTTCCATCCATTCCATCCACTCCATGTGTTCCATTCACTCCATTTGTTCCATTCACTCCATCCGTTCCATCCACTTCATCCACTCCATCCGTTCCATCCACTCCATCTGATCCACTCTATCCATTCCATCAGTTACATCCGTTCTATCCACTCCATCTGTTCCATTCACTCCATCCACTTCATCCTTTTGAGCCGTTCCATCCACTTCGTCTTTTCCACCACTTAGTCCGTTCCATCCACTTTGTCGGTTCCATCCACTTCATCCGTTCCATCCATTTCATCCATTCCAGCCACTTCATCCGTTCCATCCATTCCATCCACTTCATTCGTTCCATCCTCTTCATCCGTTCATCTGTTCCATCCACTTCATCCGTTCCACCCTCTTCATCCGTTCCATCCGCTCCATCCATTCCATCCACTTCATCCGCTCCATCCGTTCCATCCATTCCATCCACTCCATCCATTCCATCCACTTCATCCATTCCATCTGTTGCATCCACTTCATCCATTCCACCCACTTCCTCCGTTCCATCCACTTCGTCCGTTCCATCCACTCCATCCGTTCCATCTACTCCATTCGTTCCATCTACTCCATCCATTCCATCTACTCCATCCGTTCCATCAACGGCCGGCCCACTCACCTCAAGGCCCACGGAAGCAAGGCTAACACCTGTTCCTTGCCTGTTTCTTGCCAATTCTGCCTCTGCCAGTCCCCCTGGGCCACACAGGAGAGCACCAGCATGGAGGACCCGCTGCCCCAGGACCATTCACCGTTGCCTTCCAGCTCCTGAGGTCAACGGGTAAGCCCACCACCAGCATATTACGCGCACCCACTTATCCCTAAGCTGGCTAACTCCCACCCCCATGCGCTAAACCCTACCACCTGGCTGTCGCCCCACACACCTACCGCCACTGGCCCACACCACTATGGTCACGGCAGCTGCCCAACCATTACATGACAATTGTACTCAGAACTTGCCTTGATCGCACACTGCTCACGGCTGCACACCTCTTTCGAACCATACTGTGTTTCAATGCTGTTACACTGCTTGCACCGTTATATGTTTATTTGAATGCCGCTGATTGCTACTCTTAGCACCTAGGTACACCCACCTCGGTTTACATGATCTGAACTATCTGTTACACCTAACACCTAACCTGCCTGTCTGCTACCATCAGCTCTGTCCATTGACGCTAGCGTATGCTGCCCACTTGTTACCTGCTTTGCATTACCCAGCACGCATCAGTAAACCCATTTTGTGATATTCGAATCTAGGCAGGTTGCCACTGTTATTATTTACTGCCTGAACACTGCATTTTGCTCCATTTTGTGATATTCGAATCTAGGCAGGTTGCCACTGTTAATATTTGCTGCCTGAGCACTGCATTTTGCTCCACTTTGAATCCAGGCAGGTTGCCACCGTTATTATTATCTGCCTGAACATTGCATGCTGCCCATTTTGAGACTGTGATTGTGATTTAGTGCCATGTGCGCCCTGCCCTATCTCAGGCTAATCGGCGAGGTATTACCGGTGCAGTCGGCTCTCCAGGGCTCCATTTGTAGAGAACACATTGAGTCCCCCCACTCACAGTTCCCCATGGGATGTTTATTATGCACCCCCCACATGGATGGGCGATGGGGTTGGCGTGGAGAAGTTCCTGGTGCTCCCGATTGATGGCGCTTGATTTCCGGGGTGTGAAAAACTCTGCTTGATATCCAACACTCGAGTCCCCCAAACAGGCGTCCCTCACCCCCTACTCACCCCCTACTCACAACTCCTCCGGGATGTCACATAGTGCCGTTCTCTGGGGGATTTGCCTTCATGGGCCCATCCACATTCAGCTCCCTTGTGTGAGGTGTGTGTGTGGAGCTCTGATGCAGTTTTGGGGACAGTTTCAAGGTCCCGCTGCAGACATCAGGGCGAGCACACGCATTGTGTGGGGAGTTCATGCTCTGTTCTTTTTCTCAGCCGTAGCTCGTAGTTTTGGCTCGGCAGGGGGGTTACTTAGGCAGCGCGATAGGGGCTATAATGGGGGGCTCATCACCCATATGTACCTGGTTGAAGGGGAGCTATGCAGGGGTGCTAGGGCATCTCTCCGCCCCCGTGGTGGCCGATCGAGCATGTGTTTTTCAATGGAAAGGTTAGAGATCCACATCCCCTCATTGACATGAAAATACTCAAAAATGGTAAGTTGAACTGTGCATTGCAAGGGGATAGGTAACATTGTTAAATAGTTTTACTGTTAAAGAAATTGTATTTATTTTAATTTCCATTACAAAAGGCTCAGCGAGAGAGAGACAAGCACCTTTGTTTTTCCCAACCGGCATTGCTCTATCCCAGATGCATCTTCATCCATTACACCTTTGCCCACATACCATGATGAAGAAAGCTATACACGTTTAAGGGAGATCCAGTAGATCAGAGAGTGAGTTTATCAATGGTAAGGTTGCAGGTTAAATTCCCCTCTTTGATATGAAAGCACTCAAACTGGAAGATTGGGAGGACATTGGTAACATTTTTAATTTATTTTACTGTTATAAAAATATTGTTTTAGCATTATTCTCATTCCAAATGGTCCATAGAGAGTGGCCATCACTTTCTTTATCCCGACTGGTGTTGCTAGTTCCCATATGCATCATCAGCCATTGCACCTTTGAATGCCATTTCACAATGGAAGAAGCAGTGCAATCTGAAGGGAGATCTAGGGATTCAGTGGTTGAGGATGGGTTCACCAATGGCAAGGTTGCAGATTCATGTCCCCTCTTTGGCAAGAAAATACTGAAACTGAAAGCTTCAGCTGTATGTTGGGCAGAAATAGGTGTACTTTGATATTTTTGACTGGTTTCACTTTTATAAAAATATGACGTTATCTTTATTTCCATTGCAAATGGCTCAGAGGGAGAAATCAGCAACTCTGTTTATCCCAATTGGTATTGCTTGTTGTCAGACGCATCTTTATCGTTTTTATTAAAATATTGTTTTATCTTTATTTCTATTACAAATGGCTCAGAGAGACAGCCCAGCACCTGTCTTTATCCCAACCGGCATTGCTAGTTCCCAGATGCGTCTTGATCTATTACACCTTTGAACAAAAAGCTGTGCTTTCTGAAAGGAGACAAGTAGCTCAAAGGTTAGAGTATGGGTTTACCAATGGAAATGTTGCAGTTTCAAGTCACATCACTGACATGGAAGTATTCACACTGATAGGTCAGGCTGTGTGTTGGGAGGAAGCAAGTGAAATGTTTATTTTCATTTTTTTTACTGTTATAAAAATATTGTTTTATCTTTATTTCCATTACAAATAGCTTAGAGAGCGAGACCAGTGACTTTGTTTATTCAAACCGGCAATGCTAGTTCCCAGGTGCATCTTTGTCCATTACACCTATGTCATAATAGGTAAAACTGGACTTTCTGAAAAAGGCTCAGTGTCCAGTCCCAGAGTTTAGAGCTTGGGTTTACCAAGCTTGCAGGTTCAAGTCCCCTTGTTGATGGGTTGAGCTATCCACTTGAAAGAAATGGGTAACATATTAAATATTTTACTGTTATACAAATATTTTGTTATCGTTATTTCTGATTAAAAACAGCTCACAGAGAGAGACCAGTAACTTTGTTTATCCCAGTCATCATTGCTAGTTCCCAGATGCATCTTCATGCAGTACACCTTTGGCTGCCATGCCACTTTGCTTTGCAAAATAGACACAGTGGCACAGTGGTTAGAGCATGGGTTCACCAATGGCAAGATTGCAGGTTCAAATCAACTTGTTGGCATGAAACTACTGAAATGTTTGAGCTCGGTGTTGGGAATAAATAAGTGCAGTTTGACATGTTTAACTACTTTTACTGTTACAAAATATTGTTTTATCTTTATTTCCATTCCCAATAGCTCAGAGAGGGAGAGGGAGAGGGAGAGAGAGAGAGAGAGAGAAGAGAGAGAGAGAGAGAGAGAGAGAGAGAGAGAGAGAGAGAGAGACCAGCACCTTTGTGAGAGAGAGAGAGAGAGAGACCAGCACCTTTGTTAATACCAGCCGGCATTCTGATTTCCCATATGCATCTTCATCCATTACACCTTTGACTGCTATATCATAATGCAAAAAGCTATGCCTTCTAAAGGAAGAAATTAATGGAAGTGCAGAAGTGGCACATGCGGCTGGCGCACAGAGGGAGCGTGCGCCAGCTTGCACCAGCCACGTGTGCCAAAACCCATTTTCACGCACAGCGTATTCATGGATTTAAACATCCATAAACAGCTGTGGCACAGCGTGGCGCAGCGACCTTGCAGCAGCGTCAGTTACGCCCCCAACCCCGCCCTGTGCGCCAAAAACATCTGCACAAATCCCCTACATGGCGCAAAGGCCAGTGGATCAGCATAAACCCCCAACCACAAAATTGCGCTAAAAACACCACTCAGCCTTCACATGACTACCCATTCGCGTGTAAAGCTCCCCACACACCCCTCGGAAAATATGCGTACCCCACTCGCGCCCCACAATCGCGTGTAAAACTCCCTGCGCACCCCTCGGAATATGCGTACCCCGCTCGCGTCAGCCCAATCGCTTGTAAAACTCCTTGCGCACCCCTCGGAATACGTTTACCCCACTCGCGCCAGCACAATCGCGTGTAAAACCCCCTGTGCACCCCCCTCAGAATACACATACCCCGCTCGCGCCGACACTATCACGTGTAAAACTCCCCACGCACACCTCGGAATATGCGTACCCCGCTCGCGCCAGGCCAGTCATGTGTAAAGCTCCCCACACACCCCTCGGAATATGCGTACCCTGCTCGCGCCCCAC
The DNA here is from genome assembly GCF_040938575.1 of Ambystoma mexicanum. Lineage (NCBI taxonomy): Eukaryota > Metazoa > Chordata > Amphibia > Caudata > Ambystomatidae > Ambystoma > Ambystoma mexicanum. The sequence continues at coordinate 664,244,382 of NC_090941.1, read as the reverse complement.
AATTGCGTGTAAAACTCCCTGCGCACCCCTCGGAATATGCATACCACGCTCACACCAGCCCAATCGTGTGTAAAGCTCCCTGCGCACCCCTCGGAATACGTGTACCCCACTCGCGCCAGCACAATCGCGTGTAAAACTCCCCGTGCACCCCCCCTCGGAATACACATACCCCGCTCGTGCCGACACTATCGCGTGTAAAACTCCCCACGCACCCCTCAGAATATGCGTACCCCGCTCGCGCCAGGCTAATCGCATGTAAAAATCTGTGTGCACCCCTCGGAATACGCGTACCCCGCTCACGCCAGCACAATCGCCTGTAAAACTCCCCGTGAACCCTTCGGACTACACATGCCCCACTCGCGGCAGGCAAATTGCATGGAAAAAGTCCCCCTTGTGGTGTCGGCTCACTGTGGGGCATGGCCAGCGGTTGTAGGGGTGTCCCCTGTGGTTTGGGCTGCCTGTGGGGTATGGGGAGGATGGATGGGCTGCGAGGCATGTTCAGGGTGGATGGGCTGCCTGCAGGACATGGGGAGGGTGGATGGGCTGCCTGCGAGGCCTGGTCAGGGTGGATGAGCTGCCTGCGGGGCATGGGGAGGGTGGATGGGCTATCTGCAGGGCATGTCCGGGGCTGATGGTGTAACGCTTACCTCTGGGGCCTTACAGGAGTGCCTGGTCCGGTCTGTCAGCGAGTTCAGGGCCGGTCTGTGGATGTCTCCTGATGTTGCCCAAAACACTCCCTCCACTCTGCCCACTGCAGGTTTAGTCACCCAGTGGTCAGAGAGGCAGGAGTGGCCTGGAAGACTTGGATCTGGAACGCTCTTGTGTTGCGCCTTCAGGCGTTTTGCACCAAATGTCACTTCCAGTTTCTTCACTGGTTTGTTGATGCTACTGCCCAGTTTCCTCACTGGACTTGTACCAGTCCTGCTCAGTTTCTTTACTGAGTCTTGGGCTAATTCCCCAGCGTCTTTGGATGACTCCCCATTTCCTTCACTAAGTCTTTGGTTGCTTCCCCAGTTCCTTCACTGAGGTAAAGGCGGTTTGTCAGTTTCATCACTGAGTCACTTGGATGCCCAGGCCTGCTGCGACACTGCAATCGGCCTTGGGATTTGTCCTTATATTAGTTACAGGCACCACTCCACGTGATTGTGGGTAATATGTTCATGTGCCTACTGATGCGTTGTCCTAACTCTTTTTCTGATTCTTTCCCCAGATCTGGTATTCCAGTGAAGGAGGTCGGTATGGGTACTTGAGGAAACTGCTACTGAGGACAACTGTCCAGGTAAGTGATGCACGGGTGGTGGGCGGGGTAAGAACAAAACAATCAGGCCTCTACTTACCCCTGTGTTTGTGTCTTTTCAGATGCTGCGGCGTGCAGAATGCGGTGGCGCAGAAGGAATCTAAGAGGCAATGAAGACACAGAGTCAGAAGAGTTCCGCGGTCCGCATGCGTTCCGGTAAGTAACTGGAGTGGATTTTGACTCGCGTTGTGAAGTCCTTGGCTTCCCGAGGCTGACATGTTGCGCAGAGCTGAAGTCACGAAGTCTTGACACGTCGTGCAGAACAGGTTACAGATGTCTTGCTCTGTAGTGCAGAACGGAGGTAATCCATGACAGGCAAGTGTCACGCTGGCAGCCGGAGAAAACGCTAAGCGCTGGGTGTGGCCCAGGGCGGGGTTTACATACCCCTGGGCCCACCCAGCACAACCAGACCACCATGAAAACTTGGACAGTGGCCCTCTAGAGGCCATGTTGGATATCACTGACTGGTTTAACCCAGGGACCATTTTGGATGGGGCTAAGACACAGGCAGCAGCCTGTGCCTGTGCCAGGCAGCCAGTTTCTCCGCCCAGGTTCCTCCCTGAGCCTTGGGGGTTCCTGGGATCATGACAGCACTACAGCCTAAAGTCCCCCCAAGGAGAGCTACTCCCAGGCCTGGTCGTTCTGGATGTTCCCTATGGTATCGAGCCACTAGGCGAGGTGCATGTAAATGTTCCACTGGTTCCCAAGTTCGATCTAGAACTCCATAGCCCTTCCAGTCCACTAGGTAATAGACTTTCTTTCGGACTATTTTGGAGTCCAGGATGCTTCTGACTTCGTATTCGGCTTCCCCCTGCACTATTATAGGTGGAGGTCTCTTAAGGGTGTCTCGGGTGCCTGGATGTACTGGTTTCAGCAATGAAACATGGACTACTGGATGTATACAGAGTACTGGTGGTAAGTCCAGTTCCATGGCCACAGGGTTGATAATGTTCTTTATCGGGTATGGGCCAATGTATTTTGGGTGGAATTTCCTGGGTCCTTTTCGCAATATATTCTTTGTAGACAGCCATACTTTGTCTCCAATCTAGTACTGGGGCTCAGATGTTCTTTTTCGGTCTGCAAAACGCTTTTGGTTAGTTTTGGCTTCCTGGAGGGCTTGTGTAGCCTTTTTCAGGGTTTCTTTAATGTTGGTGTGCAGGGTGCACACGGCTGTCATGTCAAACGGCGCTGGTGGATCTAAGGTTGAAGTTCGTGGATCCCGTCCATATAAGAAGAAAAAAGGTGATATTCCGGTGGAGCTATGAACCGTGTTGTTGTATGCATATTCAACTGCCCACAGTAGTTCCTTCCAGTTCTGGTCTGTTTGGGCAAGCATGCACTGGAGGTATTGCTGAAGTGATTGATTTGTTCTCTCGTTCTGTCCATCGGTTTGTGGATGGTGACTGGTAGACAGGCAGACTTCGATCTGAGCCTTGGCACCGCAAGCCCTCCAAAATTTGGACACAAACTGTCTTCCCCGGTCCAAAACCACCACTGAAATGAATCCGTGTAGTCTGACAACGTTGGTTAGAAAGGTTTGAGCTAACAGTCCTGCATTAGGTATACCTTTCAGAGCGGTGAAGTGCGCCATTTTAGTTAAGAAATCTACTACCACCAGTATGGTATTATAATCTCTGCAGGGGGGTAGGTCTGTGATAAGGTCTAAGGAAATAGTGTGCCATGGGGCCGGTGGAGTTGACAAAGGACAAAGCAACCCTTGAGGCTTGGTTCTGGACGCCTTGTTCCTAGCACAAACATTGCAGGACTTCACATGTTGTACAATGTCTTTCTGCCATGTAGGCCCTCTAGAGGCCATGTTGGATATCACTGACTGGTCTAACTCGGGGGCCATTTTGGATGGGGCTAAGACACAGGCAGCAGCCTGTGCCTGTGCCAGGAAGTCAGTTTCTCGGCCCAGGTTCCTCCCTGAGCCTTGGGGTTCCCGTGAGAGATGGGCTGCCTGCGGGGTATGGTCAGGGGTGATGGGCTGCCTGCAGGGCATGGGGAGGGTGGATGGTCTGCCTGGGGGGCATGGGGATGGTGGATGGGCTGTCTGTGGGGCATGGCCAGGGTAGATGGGCTGTCTGTGGGGCATGTCCAGGATTGTAGGGGGCACACCTGTGGTGTGGGCTGCCTGCAGGGGGTGCATGTGGCTCCTCACCACACGGGTGCATGAATATGGAGGTATGTGAGTGTGCTTTTCACGTGATTCCACTGGCGTGAGCGGGGTACGTGTATTCCGGGGCGTATTCCGGGGATGCACAAGGAGTTTTACACGCGATTGGGCTGGCGCGAGTGGGGTACATGTATTCCGAGGGGTGCGCAGGGAGTTTTACATGCGATTGGCCTGGCACGAGCGGGGTACGTGGATTCCGGGGGGTATGCGAGTGTGCTTTACACGCCAATTGGCAGTGCGGGCCCTCCCGGGTGTTGCCCTCCCCATGCCCCACAGGCAGCCCACACCACAGGGGACCACCCTACACCCCTGGGCATGACACGCAGCCAGCCCATCACTCATGGGCACGCCCCACAGCAACCCATCACCCCTGGACATGCCCTACAGACAGCCCACACCACAAGGGGACCCCTAGAACCTCTGACCATGCCCCACAGGCCGCCCATCATCCCTGGGCATGCCCTGCAGGCAGACCATATGGCAACATGCACTTGTGAGCCCCAACACATGCCCCCCCACCAGTGACGGGCACCTGCCAGCAGGCCCCGACATGTGTCCCCCCCACCAGTGACAGGCACCTGCCAGCAGGCCCCGACCCATGTGTGGTGTTCGAGCTAAAACATGGCGCTGGTGCGCAGTGCATTCTGGGGGAACTCAGAGCCATAATGGATATTTATCCATGCCTCAGTGGAAAGCTGCACTTGTTTTGCGAAGCAACATGTTCTCAACGTTATTCGCTGATGGGTTTGGAATGCAGGCCTTCTCAGCCAAGGACACGGCGCTGGGAAAGCTAAGATCCGCAGGTGCCGGCTGGTACCTGATAGCGAAGTTTGTTTTAGTTTGCTATGCCTGCGCCAAGGTTTTGAGATGAGTTATGGAATTGTTTTCTGGGGCGTTTAGGAGAGAGAAGCGCTTTGCTCCTTGAGGTTACTGTCGGTTGACCCAGCTGGCAACCAACAGTTACCCATCAATGCGCAAGCGCATTGCCAGAAGGTTCGAGAAGTTTCCACCCCTTGTTGAGGAGGGCATATATGCGGAACCCCTCAACAGTCAGACGGGATAAGCACAAAGACCTCAGTCGGAGGGGGGACGCTTCGGTCCGACACTCCTGTGGGTTGTTGTGCTCTCGGCCTGGCTGTTATTGCGGTCTTTCAGCCGCTTCTGGCGAGATGAAGTTTCATTGAGTTACGCCCACGGTGATATATTCTTTCTTTGACTTCTTTATGTTTTCTGTGATCTATGTCCATGTGAGTTGTATGAGTTATTTCTATGTACCTGTAAGCTTTGAATAAATAGCCGTAAAGAGCTGATTATCTTCTAAAGTGTGCGTGGCTGTGAATTATTGTGTCTGTTTTTGGGTTGAAGTATTTGCTCTATAATTGCATTGGTGATTTATGGTAGTTCCTTGCACTTTTCAGAGGAGAGCAATACATTTTGGCGACGAGGATGGGATATTTGTGATGAATTGCTCCAAATTTTAAAGAATCTGTTTGAACGCAGATAGGCTTTGCTTACATTGCGAGCGAAAGGTTGTTTTCATTGGGCAGTGAATGTTGAACTGTGTTAAGCTGTTTTGTTTTTTCCCATTTCCCTTGCTGTGAAATGACGATTGTGTGAGAGAGTGCAGAGCAGGCTGTCGCCTTTCCTTGGTCGTCTCACTGCAGCTCTGAGACAGCCAATAGACAGCACCTTTTGTGTCGGCCTGCCGCGGCCGATAGCATGTGTGGTTGAGATCTTTCCCCTTCAGTAAAGCAGTCGTGGCTGACTTACTGCTTGGGAATGAAACCAGGGAGCCGAAAAGCAGTGAGCAAAGCGGAAAAATGGCTATGTTCACAGTGCTCCGATGAATGATGAATTAAAGATTTATGTGCAATTAGGAAATAATTTTTTATGCGGTTTCCCTTGACAAAGTTGCAACGTGAAAGCTTGCTCTATTTTGGCATGAGGGCGAGAAAATAGTTGCAAGTATTTGGCAGGCAAATTGTGACTAGTATTCAAACATTGTGACTCAGCCCCAGTGTGCTAGAGAGTGGGGGGCTGTAATATAAGGAGGCGAGGATGCGCCTTTCTTATAATGTATGCTTTTGAAGTTTTCACATTCCTGAAGATAACGTGGGAATGAGCCGTGTTTAGGAGAAAGAGTAACATCAGTGTTGAAAGATTAAAGGGTTTGTTTTTGGCAACTGCAAATTTCATGTGCTGGTGGTGCATTTCATTTAAAGGAACACACTAAAATTGCCTGCATTGCATTTTAGCTGTGCCGTGTTTGCAAGGGGTGAGAGACTCACTTGATGAAAAAAAAAGTGAGTGAATGGCATTTGAATTTTCGATTTTTGTGTATTGATTTGAAATTGCAGAACCAGTTTGCACTGGTTTGGGGGGAAAAGACAATTTATAGTTTCTAAATTGCCCCTAGAGTAGTTTGACTGTTCGCACGCTATACCATGGAATTGCTGCTAAAAGCAAAAGTACTGTTGTTATTAAGGGATGTATGTTTTATACGTGACAAGGACAAGTTGATTGTGATATATAGTGATAATGTTGTTGACAAATTAACAGCCCACAAGCAATATAGAGTGTGTGTTGCTTTTGCAGATAACGTGCAGGGAGCTGCACTACACATGACATGTTTTAAATGCACTGACGTAAGTGGTTATATTCTGGCAATGGTACAACAGAATGGAAAATCTGTGTGTGATAAGACAGCACAAAGATTTAGTGGGTTGCGGGTTCTTTTGAAAGATCGCACTGTGCATTGGAGTGAGTTTGTGAAGCCAAACTACAAGGTTACGAGGAAAAAGAAAAATATATGCCTTTAAATGGGACATCAGTTTAAACAGGCTAAAAGACGATTTGCAAAATTACATGGAGTTGAATCTGACGACAAGAAAAAGTGTCTCTTTTGAAAATAAGAGTCTTGCTGTGCAGAGCTTGTGGCTTGAAGATAACTTGCACTGTCTTGGGCGAGGTGCGCGAAAGAAAAAAAACTGTTAGCTGGAAGGCAGAAAAGTAGAATGCTCTGCGCTCCTGTTAAGTAAAATGGTGGTTACAGAAGCTGGCAGATATTGGAGCTTTTCTGAGTTGCTGAAGCAGTGCAGGAAACAGTTAATCTGGGTGAACTGTCTGAAACGAGTGCCTTCCATTGAAGCCGCTCCAGTTTATGAGTTATAGGCAAAGAGACACGCTTGCTGCGTCAGGAAAGATAAACAATGACATTCCTGCATTCCATCCCTGTGAGAGACACCATTAGTGTGAGCAAAAACCGAGGAGGGGGGTGCAAAGCCAGAATGCTGAAACTGAATTTAAGGCAATCATTGCTGTGAGTGAGAAGATGAAAAAAAAAAGAGCGCAATCTACCGTACACATGCTGATGTACGCATGCTTTCTGACACTGGCATGCAATAACAGAGCTGATCAGAAGTAAAGAATTTGCTCAGTATCAACACTGGAAGGAAAACAAATGCTGCATGCAGAATGGCAGACGGGCACATCGCATCTGAACATTTGGGAAAACTGTGCATCTGTGAATGGGCTAAGAAAAGACAGCTGCCCATTTCAAGAGACATTGCCGTACAAGCTGCATCCCAGTGCCCCATGTGATGTGAACTGAAGTAAAGCGCTGTGCACTGGAGAAGAAACCTCTAGGCGCTTTGAGAAGTGAAAATACACAGCTGGCAAAAATGCAAGCTACATTGCCAGGGCTGGAGTAATTGACAAAGACATTATGGTGTTCCAGATGAAAAAAAAAAAAACTGTCAAAGGTAGCCGTTTTGCAAGAAACAACATGCAGAGCAGGGCTTTGGAGTATAACATGAACACTGCACATTAGCCATGATCCAGAAGCCTCACGGCTTAGTGCAAGAATGAATGATTTGTTGAAGCAAATAAAGGAACTGACTCAGACTATCGCTCTCAAAAGGGTGGCCCAAGAAATCAGCAGACACCCTTTGGGAAAATGACAAGTGGAAAACCAGAGGCTTTAGAGATACTGGCTGTATGGAGAAAAATGAACAAAGCTGCTTGTGCAACTGCAGGAGGTATTGGACTAAAGGACTTTACCTATGAAAAAAAATGGAGTGATGCCAGCAGGGCAACCTAAATCAAGATCATGAAACACTGGAAGCAAGTTGGCGCCTGGCATTCGTGATTGCTTTGGTGACAAAGAAAAGCATTGATCCATTGAGAAGTGCGACCTGGGTACTTATTATATGGCTTTTGTAAAATCACAGATCAATCTGAGGTACCATTGACCAACTATGATCGCATTACACAAATGAGTTTGTGACTAGGCAGTTACACCCTGTATGGTTGAGTACAAATAAGCCCCCAGTAACATGCAGAAGGGTGACCTGATGAGACTTCTGAAGGCGGGGTGGTGTTAAGGGAAGGGGTGGACAACGCTGATATTGAAGTTTTGATGACATCCTAATGTGGATAACACTGATAGTGTACCTTTTGATGAAATCTTAACCTTTCTGTTTGTATTTTGCCTAGGCAAATAACCACGAAAGTAGCGTGCCATGATTGGGGGTAGATGTGTGCAATTGCCGGGTGACACTGATCAGTCAAGCAGACGCATTCTCAGAGAAAGTGAGTCACTGCAAGATGAAATGTGAACTTTGAACCTTTCCTGCACCGCACTCAATGCTACCTACGTGCGTGAAGCGTGAGGACATTTGTTCTGCAACCTGCGAGAAGTGTCCAACAAAGTAATAACTTTTGCTGAACTGTCACGGTGCGGACTTGGCATATTGTCAAACATTTGATGCTGCACATTCAAATGATTCAGTCGACGGTTGTAATGACCTTATTGATATGTTTTGCCTTTCTTGTCTAAAGGACTGTGGACAATGGGTTGTGGACTGTGGCATCATGCACCACAAACAGCTGTGTGAAACAGCACTTGAATGCCAACATGTTGAAACCTGATTCTTAAATGCATTTTGAGATTAATGTGTGAAAAAAAAATGAAATGTTTTGCCCTTTCAACTGAATTGCCTCAACCCAAGATGTTAAGGTTTTGCCTTTTCCAAAATTACTACATTGCATGTAGCCAGAAAAATGATTCATGAATTGTTGGGGCAGCAGGGTTGGGCGAGCAGGAGCATAATGTATTTTGAGATAAGAGGAATGCGCACACCAAAATTAACTGTGCGTATGTTGAGGCCTTTGATTTGTAATAATGCTGCCAAGCGTGTGAGCTCTAATTAGAGATGGTAATATTTGAAACAGGATGGCTCTTTTCATGTGGTAACATTACATATACTTATATTCCAGCTAACATTTCTGGAGGTCCATGTGCTTTAACTCGATTAGGACTAATGATGTTTCCTTTACACTCAGTGATAACTCGAGGTAAAAGGTCAACTTTTGAATCTATGGGATTATCTCCCGATTGTGATTCACATGTGCATTTGCTATCAGAAGCTGAGGTTCTAGCATTAACCCTTTCATTAGTGGGAGTTTGGGGTTTAGCTGCTAGGGGGTACAAGTCTTTGATCAAATTAGCATGTTTAGTTAAGAGTCTTAATCATATTTCGCAAGCTTTAGAAGAGTTACCCCTTGATAGTGAAATTATCAGAAGAGCTACTTTGCAGAACAGAGCTGCTGTTGATTATCTATTGCTGAAATATAATTTAGGGTGTGATGCCTTTGAAGGTATGTGTTTCAATTTGAGTGACCACTCACGATCCGTTGAAAGTCATATTAGAGGTTTAAGGAATCTCATTTTCTCAAGTATCAAAAGATCAAAACAGAAGCTGGTGGGATTGGTTATTTTCATGGGTTCCTGATATTGGAGGTACACTGCGTTATGCTTTTGCTTGCATTTGTATTATATTAGCTATCATAATAGCTTGTTGTTGTTGTCCCAACTTGGTTCTAATATTTCGTCGGTTTCAAAGACCGCCTCCTTTGCCACTGGGCTATGGAAAGTAAATATCCAAGGGTGGATTGTGGTGTTCGAGCTAAAACATGGCGCTGGTGCGCAGTGCATTCTGGGGGAACTCAGAGCCATAATGGATATTTATCCATGCCTCAGTGGAAAGCTGCACTTGCTTTGCGAAGCAACATGTTCTCAACGTTATTCGCTGATGGGTTTGGAATGCAGGCCTTCTCAGCCAAGGACATGGCGCTGGGAAAGCTAAGATCCGCAGGTGCCGGCTGGTACCAGATAGCGAAGTTTGTTTTGGTTTGCTATGCCTGCGCCAAGGTTTTGAGATGAGTTATGGAATTGTTTTCTGGGGCGTTTAGGAGAGAGAAGCGCTTTGCTCCTTGAGGTTACTGTCGGTTGACCCAGCTGGCAACCAACCGTCACCCATCAATGCGCAAGCGCATTGCCAGAAGGTTCGAGAAGTTGCCACCCCTTGTTGAGGAGGGCATATATGCGGAACCCCTAAACAGTCAGACGGGATAAGCACAAAGACCTCAGTCGGAGGGGGGACGCTTCGGTCCGACACTCCTGTGGGTTGTTGTGCTCTCGGCCTGGCTGTTATCGGGGTCTTTCAGCCGCTTCTGGCGAGATGAAGTTTCATTGAGTTACGCCCACGGTGATGTATTCTTTCTTTGACTTCTTTATGTTTTCTGTGATCTATGTCCATGTGAGTTGTATGAGTTATTTCTATGTACCTGTAAGCTTTGAATAAATAGCCGTAAAGAGCTGATTATCTTCTAAAGTGTGCGTAGCTGTGAATTATTTTGTCTGTTTTTGGGTTGAAGTATTTGCTCTATAATTGCATTGGTGATTTATGGTAGTTCTGTGCACTTTTCAGAGGAGACCAATACACCATGTCCCCCCACCAGTGACGGGTAACTGCCAGCAGGCCCCAACACATGTCCCCCCACCCCACCCCCATTGAGGGCAACCTGCCAGTAGGCCCTGATACATGTCCGCCCCACCAGTGACGGGCACCTGCCAGCAGGCTCGACACATGTCCCCCCCAAACACCACGTCATAACAATACAGACCCATGGCCCTAATGCCAACCCAAATCCCACCCCCCCGCTCCCCAGTACAAACACCCAACCATCCACTGCACCCACTCCCTAGTAAATTACCCATGCCATGAGAGTCTAAAAAGAACCAGCATGCCCATGAATAAATGTCCTACAGAGCCAGGCAGTGGCAACACATGACTGAGCCAATGCTCATAGAGAAATGCATGAAACCAATGAGAGAAGACCACACAAATAATATAGATACAAAAAATATATTAAATGTAACATGCAAACTCAAAACCAAAAGCACACATGAAAATGGAAATTATTCAGGGTCAGTATGAAAAAGAAATCTAATCCAAGAAAAAAGTGATATCCATGAAAAGCCAAATGAAAAGTGGCCCATCGCCAATGTCCAAGAAACGAAATCCAAAGGTCAAAATAAAAAAGAAAAACATTACTCCAATGGTCCAAAAAAAAGAAAGAAAGTATGTAAATGTCTGCAACTATTGACAAAGGAAGTCACAAGGGTCCATGATGCACAGAAGAAAGAAAACCTATACAAAAAAACAATACAAAACAGAACTATGTACAAAATGGCAGAGCAAAGTCTAGGCACTCCAAATAATAAAAAATAAAAGGAAACCTATGTCTAAAGAACTATGTACAAAGGCGGCGGGCCAGTCCCACGGCTCACTTGGTGATGTTCCGGGCCAGGGCATCATCGAACTCCACGTCGATCATCCGGAGGCAGGCCTGTTCCCTGCCTCAAGGTCTCGCAGGGATGCAGCCATGGTATCTACAAATTCCCTGTGAGTTTCCTCGAGGCACTCAGCCCATCTCAAAGCCCGGTTCATGGAGTTCTCCGCCATGGCCATCCTGAGCCGTGCCCTCTCCGCCCGCCGCCACTCCGCATCTATCTGCTGGTCCAACTGCTGCCACATGGAAGACACTCCCAGTCCTGGGTCCTCCTGCCCATCGGCGGATGCCTGCACCCGGGATGTTGATGGCCCCGAGCCATGATGCCTCCCACGCTGAGGCTGTTGCTGCCTCCAATGCAACTGCCTCTGACACCACAATGGCATCCAGGCTGATGGAATCCCCTGGCGCTGTCGTGCACGTGCCCTGCTTGTTGATGCTTGCACGTCCTCCATTTGCTGGGGTCCAGTTGGTGGGGTGGCCACCCCTGTTGGACCTCCGACTCCCGACTGTGGCAGGATGTGTTCTCTACCAGCCTAGCCGCTGGCTCAGGGGCAGCTCCACAGGGGACCCAGGTGATACTTGGGTGGGAAGACGGCATGGAGGACGACTGGCGCATAGGGGGTTCAGTTGAGGAGGGGGTCGCAAGACCCTCCAGCACACGGAGGAACCCAGTGCCGATTACCTGTCCTAGTAGGTCGATGCACCCAAACAGATATTTGAAATGACATGCATTGTCCTGACGAGAACCCTGCACGTCATCCCGAATACCACGTGCAAGCTACGCCAACCCAACCAGGACAGGCTCAACCCAGTCATGGATTGCCATGTCCGCAGGGAGAGGAAGGCCAGTTGTTGTTCGTGCATCCCCTCCCTGAAAACAGGTCTGGACGAAGGCATCCCTGCTGGTGCCAGATGATGCAGTCACAGGATCGGGGACAGGATTACACACAGGCACCTATGCGGCGGCCTGTGCTGCCTCCTGTCCCTGCCGCTGGACTGCACCACTAGCACCAGTGGAATCCCCCTTCCAGGCCCCATGCATGGGGCTGTCACGGCCTCCTCCTAAACCAAACCCCCCACCAACCTGGATGACTCTGTGCTGTCTTCCTCCATAGGCCCCTTTGGGGGCTCAGCTGCCCCTTCTGCTGCGGAGTCCACCTCCAACCTCCGTCTCTTGGACCTTCCCTCAGCAGCTGCGGCCATGGACACGGCACCAGACTCCTCACTCCCAGAAGATATGATTACCTGTGAGGGGAGCTGGGCCTTGCGTCTCCGGCTGGCGGTGGCATCCCTGCCGCTGTGCTCCACAGCATCGTCTCCGCCCTCTTCATCAGTCGACGCTGAAGACAGGGAGAGATAGAAAACAGGCATCAGGGCACTGTACAATGGTCTGATACACACATGACAGTTGCACATGAGTGGCAGTGTCAAACTTCACAGATGGCATCACACTCCCCAACACTCATATAATTTGAACCCACACACATGCACAAATAAACTGGTATCGTGCAACAGGCACCAGCATCCATACATACGTAACTGCATGAACAACCAAAGTTTGGCATGACATCACAAGCAACATGTGGAGTGCCGATCACATGAACACACACCACCAGATAGACATGCAGCTGTACATCTCCACCACCTGTCACACTGCAATCATCGGCAACTAAGCCACATCTGCCAATCAGGTACCCACATGTCCAGGACACATGCATCCATGGCATCTCACAGTCACACACATGCCAAACACACACATGCATATGTACACTGTGCACGTACATGAAGGTGGGACCAGCATCCACGTGTCACACCCCAACCATGGCATAGTACATACACAGAAATGTAAACATGTGTGCATCTCCACATGCAGTTCGGCGTCATGCATTGGAACACATACACCATTGATGTGCATCACACATGACTGGATTCACATACAGCACAGGCATGTCCCTGCACACACATACCCATACATGGGCCATTTCAGACATATGTCCAAGCTGCACATTCCTGCGACACCTCAACATGCACTCTGTGGAATGGGACAGCCCAGACACTCACAGCTTGACTCCAGACGTGATGGGAAACCAGGCACAGGCGCATATGCCATTAGGACCAAAAGGACCAAAAGGCACTACAGAATTCGTACAATTCTCCCATGGGATTGAGAGAGGACAACGTTGCTAATGTGCACACATTCACCCGTTCAAGATCCTTATTGAAAGTGTATTACCGGACAGCAGATTCGTAGTATTGAATCGTGCGAAGATCCTGCACCTTTTAGAGGAAGTTCCGAATGTGTCTGGTATATCAACAAGTGATCCTAAGAGAGTAGACTTCATTGACTTGTATGGGACTGACAGCTTGGTCATCTATGTCAATTTCATAACTGTTTTTGCCGCAATTCTGATAGAGTAAGTACATAGAATGCAGTAAGGGGAGGGGGAGAATAGAGAGGGGAAAAAGATAGGGAGAGGAAGGGAAGGCTGAGTGTAAATACAGTGTTATAGAGCGGAAAGCAAGTGGAGAGAGCACATCAAGTCTCAGAGGAAAGTACTGAACACAGAATGTTGTAAGAGAAACAGCAAGTGCAAGCCAGAATTCAAGTCAAAGATGGGTACAGCATGATTCAAGGATCATGACTCAAGGCCACCAGGATTACATGATGCTAAAAGAAGTCCCGCATGAGAACGACGAGATTCGAGATGGGTGAATCAACATGAGTGGGCAGGGAGGGTTTGATTGCTGTAGGGGGTATAGAAGGTGAGGACTACTGTGGGGGAGGGGACAGCAAGAAGAAGGATTCAAGCATACAGGCATCACATGCATACAAACAGTGGGGAGCAAAATACATCAGGCAGGCATATAGGCATCACATGCATACAAACTGGGGGGTGCGAAATACAACAGGCAGGCATACAGGCATCAAATGCTGCATACAAACATGGGGGAGAGAAATACAACAAGCAGGCAAAAAGCCTTCACGTGCATACAAACAGGGGGGAGTGAAATACAACAGGCAGGCATACAGGCATCACATGCATACAAATGCAGGGCACTGAAATACAACAGGCAGGCATATGTGGAATATTTGGACCCATTCCAATGTGCTCCACTGCATCACTTTACTGAAATGGTGAAAGAAACAACCCAAAATGGATGCGCTGACTCCTGTGAGCACCAAAATCTTTAAAACTGTGTTTGGGTCACAGCCAGAAAAAGACTGCACACCCTAACACACACAGTCAGGGGGGGGGTGAAAACAGAGTTCTCACTGCATGAGCATGCCAGCGGGCTCTGCAACATTCAACATGAAGCAAATTGAATGAATTGTGCTGAAAACCGAAAATGACTTTTAAAATGTTAGCTTTGCAACCTTAAAAAGTGCTGTTTTGGCACTAGATCCATTCATTTCCATTGAATAATTGAGATTAAAGGGGTACTGCAATGCCCAGGATCATCCAGTGTGGCTCAAAGGAACCGAACCTCATTGACTGACAGGGCTATAAAACCCAAGTCAGGAACCCTTGTTTTCATTTTCCATGGGGGGAAAAACACAGCTAAACTTTGCAGCAAGTAATATAATCAACTGTGCAGAGAGAAACTCTAAAAAAAGGCATGATACATGTATGCAGACTGCAAACAATCCCAGCACTCAAGGGAAGAACTAAAGCTGACTAAAATGTGTATGTGCTGCAGAGGAAAATCTGATTTAAAGAACTCATTTTAATGTGCTTTTTCATGAATGAAGTGCAAAATCGCCTATTGTGAAACCATGTTTTTGTTTAAAGGCTCAATTCTTTAAGAATGTCAAAGGATTGCTAATGTGAAAAATCTACCTATAAACTGTGTTCATTTTATATGTTTAAATGAAAGATTTAGGTGAAACTTAAAGCAAGCTAAACCCAGTCTTGAGTTAATTAACTATTTTAAAAAAACAATTCTGCTCTGACAGTCCAGAGCCTGAGAAAGGTTGACACTTCACTGCTGGCAGGAAAAGCTAATTGCTGTTGGGAGGCCTTACATACTCATGACAATGGGCTTCATTAGACATTCGTCTGGTCCCCAGGCAAAGACTAAGCAGGCTTGGACACTCATCCTTCCGGGGGAGGGGCAGGAAGCTCAACTCTCCAGGAAGAGGCTTATCATTGAATTTCAAAGGACTTGCCATTTGCTCACACTTGGGAAGGAAGAAAAAAAACTGACATGTGATTTTTGGATTTAAAATGCTTATTTTGCCACTGAACTTCAAGACATTTAACTTGGCAGCAAGAATAGGTAAACGAGTGAAAAGTACATACATATAAATCTGAATTTATGCTAGCCATTTGAAAACTTGGTAGGATTTCTTACTGCATAAGGAACATAAGTTATGAAGAATGACAAATTGCGCCACAGCTATTAATGTTGCAAATCTAATATTGTGTACCCATGTTCCAGGGTTGATTGTGCATATATGTACAGAATTAGGAAATGTTAGGCCAAATCTTTCATGGTTAAAATTCCCAAAATTCAACAGAAAGGCAAAACCAACTCCCACCAACTTGGGAGTTGGATGTGAATGCGACCCACAAAATATGTCATTTATGTATCCAATTTTCTTAGAGGGCATAAGTACATAAATATGTATTTGTGGGAAAGTTAGATTTTGGTCCCAATAACTATCGGAGGTTTCCAGATCATATCATAAAACATGACAACCCTTTCTGTCATCCAACCAGCCAAGAGCAAGGCGGGTACTGTGCTCTTGCCCAATCATAGCCTTGTGGGTGTGGGTTGTAAGTCTGCCCCTACCATAAACTGAGTGATGTCATTTGGCATGATAATTAAGGGAGCCTCACAACACACAGACACACACTGATTCCTGACTCCATCCTGATTTCTGTGTGGCGCCCTGTTGCTGAATTCTCCATCTTGTTCCTGATTCCAGATTTCTTTGTCTGGCTTGCTACCATTAATGCTTGCCTGCTCCGAACTCGCCATCCCACTGATCTACAGTGTCTAGCAACCAGAAGGGCCAATCCAATCCAGTCCAGTCCAGTCTGAGGTGCCAGTCCAGCTGACCAGAATCATCCCGCTGTTCCAATTCCACCAGATGTGCCCTGCTGTCCGTTGATTAGACCCGACCCGTGGGATGACCAGAACCCTTGACGGTCCAAAATCTTAAAATAAAGTGGACTGTAAGTATAAATAGGAATCATAGTAAACCATACCATATCTTGCCTTGTCCTTATCCCAATCTATAATCCATCCTGTCTTTACCTTAAGAACCTATAATATTGTCAGAACCATTCTTGCAACCCTGTCTGTAATTCCGCATCCAGAAACAGTGTATTTCACCTGTTATTCTTAAAAACCGTTTAGTGAATATTAGGCGGGAATTTGCAATTCTGCAAAGTTTTACACATGTGATTTTCAATTTCAAGTATTTCCAAACTTCCATAAATATTCAAAGTGTTTACTGTTGCTCATCCTAAAGCTTATGATTATTAGCATTTTTTCAGTGTTGCTCCCACAGAGATTTATATCAATTTAAGGACTTTTTGCATACTTTTCATTGTTTTGCTCAGCCATTTTCAAATGTCACCCCAAAATGTTTTTTCTCTTGTTTGGGAAGGGAAGATTGTATTCAACCCCTGTACACTGTTCTTTATTCCTGAATACCTGCTGCTTCCTTACACCTGTGTAGAATGCTTCTTTGTGAGTTGAGAAATTTGGAGGGGGAAATCTTAACTTAAGCACTATCTTTTCAGTAAGCCAAAACTGTTCTTTCACCTGTGTTTTATATTCTGTGTTGCTATAAGTGAATTCAACTGCCTTACCTACTTTTGTATTGTCACCCCATGGGTGATTGCTGCCCCATATATTAAAACATGTGTTTGATTTGAATTTTAAATAAATAAATAAATATTAACTTTACCAAACAGCCTGATTCCTGGCCCATTGTGACATGGGGGTATTTTGAGAAGGGGTGTGATATGAGTGGTATATCACTCAGAATATTGAATCTATAGACACAATAAAATAAGTATTTCATTTGTGCACTGCATACTAGGCTGAGACCAGGGTGTATTGCCTGACTGAAATCTTTAACAGATTTCGGGGGTCGTGCCGTGATTTTGAGTTCAAGTTACCACCCTTGACAGTCTAACACAGCAGACTAGCCTGCAGGTAGACACACCTTGCTGGGTTGGTGTACTGTGCTACACTGTACAAGCACCTCTCAAAATAAATACTCCAAAACTAGCCCTGTTTGTAAAAGTAAAAGTAAATCAACCCTGAAATAATTCATAAAGAAATTAATATTTCCAAAATGGCGATCCCAGTAGAAATCAATATGGCTAGGGAGCACTCTCTGCACAAGCTTTTTGTCAGAGGTGAGTGGCCGGAACAGAATAAACATGTCTGGCTGCAGGAAATCAAAGAACAGGTCACTGCCATGGACCTGGATAAATGGCAGGACAAGGGCCCATTACACCAAGCTCTTAGTATTGTACAAGGCCCCAAAAGTGAAAAAGGAGAAGAAAAACATTGCCATAATAGTGGCCTACCTATAGGTAGATATACCTTCACATAGGAGTAATGCAGGAAAAGCATGCTGAGAACATAGTTCTGGCAAAGAATCAAGTGGAAACACTAGATGGGATCCAGACTGATCTGGACTCTGCAGAGCAAAGGCTACAGAAGAGCCAAGAATTAGAGACAGAATCTAGACAGTATGTTACCAAATTAAAAGAAGATCTGGCTCTCCTAGAGCAAGAGAAGGCAGAGAAAGAGACGCAATTGCTGTCACGATCCATGCCCCTGACCCACTCAGGTATAACAGCCCTGTGGCAGCAATGGGGCTAAAGCCCATCACACTGGCCCCAAGCGCCTTACAACTCCATCAGAAACATACATGGAGTCAGTCCTAGTGCCTTTGAGCAAAGGCTCATTATCTGGAATAAAGCAATACCAGTTTTGGACCTTAATCCAACATGGAAGCCTATTACACAGCTCAGTTCTTTAGAACCAAGCCATGCCGTCTAGTGTTTTGGGTGTGGCTGGGCCTGAAACTACTTGGCCTGGAACTACTTTACCTGGGCTATTTAAACCACACCCAAACAGCATGGCATGCTTCGAGATATTCTGCCCTCCTGCAACGTGACGCTCACCGTTTCCAGCTCCTGCTCATCTGCTTCTCCGGCGGCCCGATCCTGAAGCCCTAGATCCGGATTCCATTAATGACCTGGAAGAACAAGAACAGCATTAGGAAGCAAGAACACTTACCTGTGAAGTAACCGGCCTTGAATCCATCCTGCGCTTCGCTTACCTCGCCCATCTTCAGAGTTCGCCGCAACCTGCAAAAGTAAAGAAACAAGGACAGCTTTAATAACAATTCTTACCTGGGCAAGCAGCGAGTCCTGGCAGCACTCTGCACTTCTCTTACCTCGCCCACCTCTGGGTTTCACCACAACCTGCAAGGGAGAAGGAACAAGGTCAGCATTAACCAAGCACTTACCTGGGCAAGCAGTCCTTTGATCGCTCCTCACTCCGGAACATCACCGCAACCTGTACAAAGAAGAGAAGAGAACACAGGTTAGCAATTAACACCAATAAGCAGCGCAGTGCTCTACTCATTAATAACTCACCGTGGTCTTCGCCATCGGTGCGGCAACTCCGAGATCGCAACCATCCCTGTGAAAGCAAAAAGGGACATTGTTAGGGAAAAGCGTAGTGGAGCAAGACACAGAGAAGACAGAGAAAACAGAGGGAAAGAAAGAGACAGAATAAAGACAGAAAAGACATTATAACTCACCTGGAAGACAGCAAGCAGAGTCGGAGTCACAGCCGGTCTGGACCCGACATAAGGGCACACGGACCAGTGAAGCAACTAAGTCCATGGAACGCCCGCACCAACCACGCGCCCCTGCACAGAGACGCAGGACGGAGAGTTCAACGCACAAAAACCTAAGGCGCTACCCAACGTCTGGCACATAACCAAGCAGAGAGGGGTCCAGGATAGCGCTTAGACTTCCATCCAGTATCGTGTGGCACCCCCGTGGATACCAGGTGAGTGTAACAGAACTCGAAGCCTTAATTAAAACATCCACCTCAGCGTCATGGAAACATCAGACACTGACCAACTTGCCCAGTTACCGGGAGAATTACGGGCCGAGGTGCATTCTGCCCGGCAAGAAACCAACGCCCTTAGGAGGGAGTTGACTGTCATCAAGGACTGCACTGATGAATTAGCCAGACAATTGCTCCAACCACAAGCTGGGCAGGCTACGTTGCCAGGAAGTATTCCGTAGGTACCAGCCACATCCGTCAATCCAGTGCAGGTGGTCCTCCCTTTGGCAGTTCTTTTGGCCCCACCGGAATGTTTTACGGGGGACCCAAGAAAACATGCAGTATTCATGAACCAGTGATGCCTCCATTTTCTTTGTAGATCTGGAGCCTTTCCTAACGATCAGTCACAGGTTGCCTTCATTCTGTCATATCTGAGTGGCAGTGCCGCAGATTGGTCCATACCAATAGTAAGCCAGGATGACCCACTCCTGCGGGATTTGAGGTGGTTTCAACAGGAGATGGAGAAGCTGTTCGCCCGACATACCCAGGGCCAAGCTCTGGATAACGAACATCTGTCCCTCGCCAAGGCAGCCAAGATTTGTTAACATATATCGCCACTTTTAACAGACTTGTCGTTGAAACTGGGTGACCTGAGGAGAAATGAACAACGATATTCCATTGAGGATTACGGTGGGAATTGAAAGACGTCCTAGCTCAGGTGGTAAACCCGCCAGATGACTGTGCAGAGTTCATCAACCTAGTGGTGCAGCTAGACCACTGGCTGCAAGATTGAAGGACAGATCGAGCCAGAACAGAGAATCGGACTGTGTATGTACGCTCAAAGGAGAACAGTCCGCGTTCATCAGAAAACACTTCGGAACCCATGCAAATTGGGGGGGTATGGAGCCCATTAACCAAGGCCGAAAGAGACAAAAGGAGACAACAGCAATTATGCCTGTACTGCGGGAAATCAGGTCACTTCCTCAGAGAATGTCCCGTAAACCCCCCTAGGAGAACAGTTGGAGCTACAGAGAAAGAAGGAGTAGAACAAGAGTCAAAAAACATCCAGGCCCGGCAAGTGTAGAGGTCTGTTTGTCGAGCGAAGGAAAAGAGCCACAGACCTCACACCTTGCCCTGCCTGTGATTTTGATCAGTCACCAACAACCATCTCAGATGCATGCTGTGGAGGCATACGTAGACAGCAGAGCCATTGATAACTACATAGACCAAGGCCTGGCAATAAGGATGGCTTCCCATCTTTTAGAAAACGACAACTGAGAAGATCACCATTGTCGACGGCATGGAGTTAGCTTCTGGTCCTGTAACTCAACGCACAGCAGAATTCACCCTTCTGTGCCAAGACGGACATCGGGAAGCCATTGCCTTCGACCTTATCAAGGCCCCTCAGTTCCAGGTGATTCTAGGGATGCCGTGGTTGTTGGCTCACAATCCTAAAATCGACTGGTGAGCCAAGAAATTAGCCTTCTCCAATAAGTGTGCTCATGCGTGCTACCAAGTGTGAATGCCAACGTCTGACCCAGAGACACCTGTCCAAGATAAAGAGGCATTGGTACTAGGTGTAACAAGTACACTACCAAGCGAATACCACAATTTACAAGACATTTTCCAAAAAGAACAGTCTAATACATTACTCCCTCTCAGGCCATATGACTGTCACATCGACCTCGTACCTGGTGCACAAATCCTGTGTAGTCGAATGTATGCACTCACTGAACCTGAAAATCTCCACTTGAAATCATATCTGGACCAATCCCTGGCAAACGGTTTAATCCGCCTGTCCAAATCCCCGGCAGCCTCGCCCCTATTCTTCGTACCTAAGAAGGAGGGGTACTTGAGAACGTGCATCGACTACCGCGCACTAAACCAGGTAACAGCTAAAAACCGTTATCCCCCACCCCTTATCCCAGAACTGCTGGACCAAGTCAAGGATGCCCACATTTATACCAAATTGGACCTCAGGGGGGCATACCATCTCGTGCATGTAAAGAAAGGAGACAAATGGAAGACCGCCTTTCGTACTATGTATGGGCTGTACGAAGATCAGGTGATGCCCTTTGGGCTTTGCAACACTCCCGCTGCATTCCAGTACTTCATGAACAATGTACTATGGGAATTGATCGATGTATGTGCCCTAGTTTACATCGACAACATCTTGGTGTACCCCTCTTCTAAACACGACCATGTCAGGCACGTTCACTCCATCCTTGCAAAACTCTGACAGCACCAGCTAAAGGCAAAACTTGAAAAATGCTCCTTCCATATCACCGAAGTAGAGTTCCTTGGTTTTGTCCTCACTCCCAGAGGCGTCCGGATGGATATGCACAATTAGACGCCATCCTTAGCTGGCCATCACCGTCTTCAGTCAAAGGTGTCCAAAGTATGCTCGGCTTTGCGAACTTTTATTGCCGATTCATCCAGGGTCTCTCCCAGATTGTGCACCCAATCACTTCTTTATTACGAAAAAACAACAAACTGTTCCAATGGACAGAAGAGGCGGTGAAGGCCTTCCAGGAAATCAAGAAAAGATTTACTTCATCCCCAGTGCTACGACACTCCTGCCTAGATCTCCCATATGTAGTGGAAACAGATGCCTCCAGCATGGCAATGGGGGCTGTTCTTTCCCAAAGGGATCCCGAAACAGGTCAGTTACATCCCGTGGCCTTTTGCTCATGAAAATTTACTACACCTGAACTTACCTATGCAATAACAGACAAGGAACTCCTAGCATTCAAGGCAGCCTTTAAGGCTTGGCGGCATACCTCCTAGGCGCCAGAAATACCAATACAGTAATCATCGACCATCGCAACCTATAATACCTCAAGACGGCAAAGGCTCAATGATCCCGTCAACTCCGATGGGCTTTATTCTTTGAAGAATATGATTACATAATCACATACCGACCTGGAGTCCAGAACGGAAAAGATGATGCCCTATCCCACATGGGTATTGATGAGAATGCATATTCAACCCGAGACCCGGTGGCCATTATTCCAGGTGACAAACTATTAGGACTTACAACAACTTTATCACTGGACAAACTCCAAAAGGAAATTCGGCTCCTAATGAACACCGAGGCTCTACAAGACTGGACTAGTCAAGGTGAACATTACACAACAAAGAACCAACTCCCATATTTCAGAGGGTGTTTATATCTACCGAATAAGGCACTACAAATACAAATCATTTCTGGTTATCACGACCCCCTGATAGAAGGACATCCAGGTATTGCCAAGACCCTAGCCAAGATGAAAAGAAATTATTGGTGGCCGACCTGGTGAAAGGAAATTACGCAGTTTATTCTGTCATGTGGCATTTGTGCACAGATAAATCCCAGAAACAAAGGCCTGCGGGCCTTCTTCAACCCCTGGAAATTCCACCTGCACCTTGGCACACACTCTCCCTCGATTTCATCACAGATCTGCCTCCCTGTCAAGGGTTCAACACTATTCTAGTGGTTGTTGACCTATTCTCTAAAATGGCCCATTTCATTCTGCTTAAGGGTCTACCAAACGCATCCAGTCTAGCAAAGGTGTTTTTAGAGCAAATCGTACGATTACATGGTTTACACTCCATCCTGATTTCTGACCACCGAGGAAGTCAGTTCATGTCTAACTTCTGGAGGAAGAATTGTGCAATTGCCCAAATCGATATTCGTCTGTCCACTAGTCACCATCCCCAAACTGATGGCCAAACGGAGCGGACGAATCAGACACTAGAGCAATACCTACGGTGCATGTTACATCAAGTGGAAGAAAGCTGGAAGGATGTGCTGTGGATAGCCGAATATGCCTACAACTACTCGCTACACACCAGTTCCGGACAGAGTCCATTCTGTACCATATATGGAAGGCACCCACGTACTTCCAAATTAGATACCCCCATGAACTTGGAAATGCCTGCGGTGAAAACTTTACATACGACCATCACTCAAGCCTTCAAAACGGCAGCAGAACACTTGATCCAAGCCAAAGAAAGACAGGAAAGATACTCTGATCAACACCGAAAAAAAGCCCCAGACTGCCAAGTCGGAGATGATGTCTGGTTGGCGTCTTGGCACGTGCCCATAAGAGGAACTCGAAGATTTCGTCCCAGATATCTAGGGCCCTATACCATCAAGGCTATTATGAATCCCGTGGCAGTAAAACTAGCTTTACCACCAAATATGCAGATCCACCCCGTATTCCACGTGTCACTCTTAAAACCTGTTCAGCCTGGAACTCGGGTCAAGACACCACCAAATCCAGTAATGGTTAACCGAGAACCCGAATTTGAAGTCAAGGACGTCCTAGATTCTAAACTCACCAGGTCCAAGTTATATTACTTAGTGGACTGGAAGGGATACGGCCCTCAGGACAGGACATGGGAGCCTAGCAAGCACGTCCATGCGCCACGCCTGGTAAGACGATTTCATCGGGAACATCCGACCAAACCAGGGCCAGACAGAGGAAATACCTTGAGAGGGGCCTTAGGGGGAGTGCTGTCATGATCCATGCCCCTGACCCCCTCAGGTATAACAGCCCCCTGGCAGCAATGGGGCTAAAGCCCTTCACACTGGCCCCAAGGGCCTTAAAACTCCATCAGAAACATACATGGAGTCAGCCCTAGCGCCTTTGTGCAAAGGCTCATTATCTGGAATAAAGCAATACCAGTTTTGGACCTTAATCCAACATGGAGACCTATTAGACAGCTCAGTTCTTTAGAACCAAGCCATGCGGTCTAGTGTTTTGGGTGTGGCTGGGCCTGGAACTACTTGGCCTGGAACTACTTTACCTGGGCTATTTAAACCACACCCAAACAGCAGAACACGCTTCGAGTTATTCTGCACTCCTTCAGTGTAACGCTCACCATGTCCAGCTGCTGCTCATCTGCTTCTCTGGCGGTCCGATCCTGAAGCCCTAGATCTGGATTCCATAAAAAACCTGGAAGAACAATAACAGCATTAGCAAGCAAGAACACTTACCTGTGAAGTAACCGGCCTTGAATCCATCCTGCGCTTCGCTTACCTCGCCCATCTTCAGAGTTCGCCACAACCTGCAAAGGTAAAGAAACAAGGACAGCATTAATAACAATTCTTACCTGGGCAAGCAGCGAGTCCTGGCAGCACCCTGCACGTCTCTTACCTCGCCCATCTCCGGGTTTTACCACAACCTGCAAGGGAGAAGGAACAAGGTCAGCATTAACAAAGCACTTAACTGGGCAATCAGCGCTTTGATCGCTCATCACTCCGGAACATCACCGCAACCTGTACAAAGAAGAGAAGAGAACACAGGTTAGCAATTAACACCAATAAACAGCGCAGAGATCTACGCATAAATAACTCACGTGGTCTTCGCCATCGGCGCGGCAGCTCCGAGATCGCAACCATCCCTGTGAAAACAAAAAGGGACATTGTTAGGGAACAGCATAGTGGAGCAAGACACAGAGAAGACAGAGAAAACGGAGGGAAAGAAAGAGACAGAATAAAGACGGAAAAGACATTGGCCCTCATTAGGACCCTGGCGCTAAGTGTTTAACGGCGGCGTAAAAGGCTGCAGCGCCGTTAAACACTTAGCGCCTTACTACGAGGTCCCTTTGCAGGACCCGACCTGAACGGCTGGTCTAGACCAGCCGTTAAAGTAGGGACCCGCAAAGGGACCTTGGTGCTAAGTACTGTCGGGGGGAAATTCTCCCGGGGTCGGCTGAGCCGTCCGCGGACCTCTGGGAAGGGAGGCCCCAACTCCTCCCGTGTATCCCAAAAAATGAGTATGAGGCACACGCAAGAAGCAAGGTGGTTCTGCTGTTTATTGAACAAACGGCAGGGATGGGTCAAGGAACGTACGCGTCCGTCCTGACTCTCTCTCCTCATCATGGGCTCGCAGGCCCTTTTTACCTTAGTATGACGCGCTACTTGCGTCACCTTGGAAAGTTAGCAAAAAACCTATCGCCACTCTGGATTGGTTCCTCGAGTGGTAGGGTTAGTATAGCATACGTATAGAGAGCGATATTAGTGGGTGAGGGTTAGTCAGGTGGTATACTTGGGTTGTCCCTTCAATTCGATACATGAAAATTGTTACATGAAGACCCCTGAGGATTGGCTAATGTTAATGGCGTCAGTGATAAGAGCCTCATGTTCTGATTGGTCCATTTGCGAGCCCCCCAGTCTGGGACCATCGCTGTTCCCAGCTCGCGGTGCACCTGTCATTTGCAACAATGTTTCACTATGGGTATGTGCAGACAATGTGAAGATTTATTCATATGCCGGAAGGCAGACTACTCCCACCGCTGCAGATGTCCTTTGAGACGCTTAATTGTATCTGCCTGAGTCTTGAAGCGGGGAATCCAGGCATCCCCCTCCTCCCGGGCCTGGCACCCTGTAAGGTTCGGCTTGGTCACGTGAGGTGGGACCGTGGTTGAGGCAGAATTCTGCACAATTAATATTGCATTTTCCACTGTGTGCCTGGCTTAATTGCAGGTGTGACCTTGGCGTCGGCTTGTGGCATGCGAGTTAGCAACATTGTGCCCTTGACTGTCTGCTTTCGCCGGGCTCATTCTGCGGGATCAGCAACTGAGTATGTTCTTCGTGTGGATTGGTGTGGGAGTGTCCAGTGTGTATGTTGCACGGGCATTCTGGCCGTTGGCTGGGTCGTCATGGCATCTCTAACGATGTGTTGAGTTAGTGCTGGATGATTCAGTCGAGTCCCTCCATGCCGCAGGCGTCGGCAAGGGTATGGCAGGCTGGCGGGCACGCGGGAGGGCACATCCGTATGTTCTTGTACCAGGGTATTTGGTCGTCTGGTAGATGGGCAAACTCCTCTCGTGGCGGGTGCCTGGGCCGTGATCCTCTAGGCCAAGGGAGAGAGGGGATTGGTGGGAGCCTTTTCTTCCATTCTCCCACTTCAGTCTCCCCTCTGGTCGACTTGTCGACCACAAACATATCCTTTTCCTTATCTCCTCTCACCCTCCATATTTTAGTTACTCCTCCCAAATGTCCATAGTGGTTAACATGGTCTTCAAATGACCAATACATATATACACATGTTCCTCCAGGTGTGCAGTATACCCACTTTCCTATGTAGCTCCTTGGGTTTCTTGGGTTTTCGAGCTTCACAGATGGTGGGTCCAGATGGTTGGTGATGATCTGGTTGCGCAACTTTTCTCTCTCTTTTATTATTATTCCAGTGTGTTGGCCGTCATCTGCTGGCATCAAGGGGTGCATACCAACCATTTCGATCATTTCGTCAGTGGTGCGTGTCTTCTGGGCCTTCCAAAATCTTATCAAGAGCAGTGCAGCTCCAGCCAAAATAATGCACCCAACTATAATCTTCAGTCCGTCTGACAACCAAGATGGCATCCATGACCATAATACTGAAAACCAGCTCTCATCCTTTTTCACACCTTTACTTTCATCCATCATCTTGGAGTGCATCTGGGCCAATTGTGATACTGCTTCTGTCAGTGTACCATTGTCAGCATCGTTAGCAGGAATGAATGTGCAGCATGATTGTCCTATCTTTGCGCAAACTCCTCCTTCCATTGCTGTGAGGAGGTCCAGTACATATCTGTTCTGTTGTGGTACCATCCTCACTGCTCGCAGTTCTTCTTTTATTGCGTTGAATCCATTTACTGTAGAATTAATTGTCATCATTAGTTCCCACCCAGTTATCTGGAGCCATTTTGCGTTTGCGTAAGCCTGTAGTCCCGGATGTATTATTGAGGAGAAGAACATTGCTGCTCTGCTGAATAGTCTGTGTTCTGGTGGGATTGAAGAGAGTGCTGTTTCCGACCGTCCCCATAGGTAATTTCCTGTCAGAGGTTCTCCTTGTCTCTTCTTCCTATTCAGGACAGAATTGTTGCCGCTGTTTTGGTTCTCTGGCTCCTTTTGAGTGTGTACAGATCTCTTCTTCCTCTTGTTTCCTTCATCCATTTTGGGAAAGCTTGCCACATTCACATGTTTCTGGGGCACCACTAGTGATGGTACATTGACGTGTACCATTGTGCATATAGCATTCCACAGAGGGGGAAGTGTGTGGTATGCCTTGTTTCCGCAGGCCCAGTAATGGTCCATTACCACTGCTGTTCCTGCTCCCCCCTCAGGTAACTCCGTCACACTTGCACAGTTGGTGTTGTATCCCACGTCCACTTCTCCTTTATGTTGGTAGCATACCTTAGGCGCAGTCAGCGGCAGTATTGTTATTGGGTCTTCATCCTTCTCTAACCATGTTAGCATGGGTACGTATTTGACCCAAGTCATCCAACATCTGTCGTTGTGTTCAGCAATACTCTTAGTATCCTCTCTCGTTACCATGTTGCTGCCAGCCACTCCTATGTCCCATTTGTCACCCAGGTACACCTTCCCTGTTATTATTATCAGTGGTCTTTCCCAACATCCTTGTTTACCAGGGACTTCAGTGGCGTACCAATCACATGGTAGGTACTGTAATATTACTTTCTTTGGTTCTCCTTTTTCAGGGCCGCTTGTTATGTATTTGAATGCCTCAGCGTGTAAACTGGCCTTGTTGTAACTCAAGTAAACCTTGAGGAAATTGTTTTCGTACGGGTATGTGTCTCGTGTTTTCCATACCAGGTGCACCGTGTTCCCTTGGAATCTCCCTTTCGTTTGGAACAGTGTCAAGTATATTATACATCGTGCTGTTTTTTCATCAATTTCCGTGGCAACGAAAGTTCTGTAAGCGCTCATGGCGTATGGGATCAATGAGCAGACATAGCAGCTGTCTTCCATTGTCTGCTTACCTATTTGGGTCATGTGTTGGTACCACATGTTATTCGAGATGTGTGCTGAATCTTGTATGTAGTTGTCAATACCTTTACGGTCTGAGTATGTGCTGCGTTTAACTCTATTTCCCTTTTGTGGGATTTTGCTAGTACCACCTGACGTAACACCTGTTGCAGCCGGGGGTGGGGGTATATTAGATTTGGGAACAGCCAAAATATTGATAGCACAACTGTTCTGCCATACAGAGGCAGCCAAGAACCCGGTGATCATCAAGATCCCTATCATTTTTATTACAGATGCTAATCTCACCGGCATTTTTGCTCTTACCTTGCTGCAGTCCGGCAGCTAATTCTTGCGACGTTAAAGTTGCCCGCCTGAAAATTATCAATATGCTCGTTATTAGTGTTAGTTGTTGTTTTCAAGCTCTCTCTATCAGGTAGTCGTTCAGTGCCCAGGCGAAGAGCTGTTCCCACGCCAATCTAAGTGATCTATCTCTTAGGACAGGCAAGTAAGGGTGGAGATGGGGCATTGATTGTTCTATGGCCAAGAGAAATGCCATGTAGTAGACACGTACCCTCCTTCTTTTTAGGTACTTTGGCCTTTTTATGTGATGGACAAATTGGTGTGATAATTCTTCAGGGTAGTTATTGTCTGAGGGTAGCATCTACTCCTGGGCAGTGAACCTTGTTAGTTATTTATATTCTTGGCAGTACAATAATACACAGTACCTGCATGTGCGAGAGAAAAAAAGAAGAGAGAACATTCAAGTGTTTACATGTGTATATGTGCAAAACAATGTCCTTCAAATGTCCTTCAGTTGGGTTATTCAGGCAGGGGGCTTAGGGCTCAACTGGCGGAAGTTACTTTACTCTTTGATCGTGTGACCATGGGGTGGGTGGTGTGGGAATTACCCTTCTCTATGCCAGTAGTTGTCTCTGGGGAATCAGGGGGGTGGTAGGGTAGGGGGACACTTGGGTCGTTAGCTGTGGTAAAAGTCTCTTCCTCCGTGGGAGACGCTGTTGCTGTTCTTCCAATGGCCCTGTCGGTGACGCTAGGGCGGGTCTGGAGTTTGCAGATCTTTACGTCGTGTAGATGATTCCAGGCACGTTTGTCCTGTAGCTTTACTACTCTCGTTGATACTTCCTCTACCAGGTGGGGGTTAGTGAAGTGTGGGCTGTTCCACTTTCTGTTGAAATTGCGGAGTAGTACGTGGTCACCTTTAGCAATTTTGCACAGTTTTCCCTTTTCCAATTCTTTATCTGCGTCTTCTTGTTGATCACTCTTAGACCCGCCCCGCGTGCGCTCGAGCTGTTGAGACACAAACACCACACTAGTAATCAAGGAAGACACATATTGGTACATTTCATCACCAAGAACAATTGCTGTATTGTCATAGTCTGTGAATGCTCTTGATGTAGGCGTTAGAGGAAGGCGCATTTGTCATCCGGTCACCACCTCGTGAGGGGTGAGGTGGTGATCGGAGCCTGCTCTATTCCTTAGCTCAAATAGGGCTAGCGGAAGGCTGTACAGCCAACTTTTCTTTGTTGTCTGCTGTATCTTTGCAATTGCCTCCTTCAGTAGGCCATTCAGGCGTTCGCATATACCGTTGGCCTGCGGGTGATATGCACAGGCAAATTTATGCTTGATATTCAGTAAGGATGTGATGTGCTGGAACATTTCATTAGCGAAATGCGGACCATTATTTGACCGCAGTACCTCGCACACTCCCCACCTGGGGAAAACCTCCCTCACTAGAAATTTAGCTGCTCTGAATGCATCTGGGTGTGAGCAGGGTCCTGCCTCAATCCACCTGGAGAATGGGCATACTACTACAATCATATACCTATTTCCTTGACATACGTTGATCATATCAACATAGTCAATATGAATGTGCAGGAAGGGTCCCTCAGGCCGGGGTATAGTACCTTTTATCACCTTCAGCGTGTGACCGGCCGTGAACTGTTGACATGTGAGACAATTGCTGATAAAATTCGTCACATGGGAATCTAACTCGGGACAGAACCAATCTTCCCTAATTTGTGCTGCGATAACTTCCTTGCCTGTGTGGGCTGGGTGGTGGAGTTGGCTCAGGGCGGTGTTCAATAGTGCCAATGGCATTACCATCTTTCCAGTGTTACCCTGGCGCCATAGTGCGTCCGTTGGTGACATTGTACATCCTCTTTTTACCCATATTTCTTTTTCTGCCATTGGTGCAGCCACTTGTAGCTCCATTATCTGTGTGGCTGGGAGATGGGTGTATCCTTCTCTTATCAACATCTCCTTAGCTATTCCCCTCCCTCTCCCTCTCTCTGACTCTGGGGGGTTCCATATCTCACCAAAATATGCAGCATGCTTCGCATGTGCGTCAGCTGCTGCATTCCCTTTTGAGATATGATCTTCTCCATCGGTGTGTGCGGTACATTTGACTAAAGCTAATTCTTGGGGGTCATTTATTACTTCAATTAGTTCAGCCAACAAGAGAGCATGTTGCACTGACTGGGGTGCCGTCAGCTCTCCTAAACCCTCTTCTCCTCCATTTGGACAATCCGGAGTGGACAGTAGACGTGACATATGCGCTGTCACAATATATAGTCACTCGTTTGTCGAAACTTTCCTTCAACGCCAAGATCAGTGCAACCAATTCGGCTGCTTGAGCAGAGTAATGCTGTGGTAATTGTACACATTTCATCGCCACACACACCGGTTCCTCTATCATTTTTACCACTGCTGCCCCAGTTCTCCTTATCCCATCACTTTGGTCTATCGTTGAGGACCCATCAATGAACAAGAGCTCACCTCCATCTAGTGCGTTCTCTTCAACCTTTCTAGTACACGAGTACATTTCGGTAGTCTGCGTACAATCGTGTGCATAATCTCCTTCCTCAATTACTTCTGCTATAAACCTTGCAGGGTTAACCGTGCTGCATCTAACAATTGATAGTTCTGGTCTAGATAGGATAATCTCATAACCTGACGCCCTCTGCGTGGTGAGTGTGGACTTAGGCTTGTTCAATATTGCAAATAGTGCATGTTCCACAAATAGTGTGGTTGAGCACCCCATTGTGATTGTTGATGCTTTCTCTACCGCAAAGGCAGCTGCGGCGAGACCTTGTTCGCAAGGGAAATGACCTAACATCACAGGATCCAAGTGACCACTGTAAAACGCTACTGGTTTGTAGCCCATGCTTGTTTTTTGAGCCAACACTGCTTTCATTACTGCTGAGTCGCAAGGTGAAAATATAAAAAATTGTCGTTCATAATCTGGGGTGGCCAGCACCGGAGCAGTTGATATTGCATCTTTCAGTTCATCAAAAGCCTCTTTCATTTCCATTGTCCACCCCAACTTTTTCTCCCCTTTGTTAGCTTCTTTTAATGCCTCAAGTAGGGGTCTTATGTATGAGCTGTAATCAAATACCCAGGCTCTACAGTAGTTGCACAATCCCAGGAACTGCTGCAGTTCCCTCACTGTGTGGGGCGGCGGCGTTTTTGAAATAGCCTGTGCTCTTTGTGGTGCACTCTTTCTCCCGTATTGAGATATGAGCTGACCAATGTAAAGTACCTGTTCCTGACAGTACTGTAACTTCTCCTTGTCTACTTTGTAACCCTTTTCAGCCAATACCGTCAGCATCTTCAATGAGTCCTCTCTACATCTTCTTTCGCTTGTGCTGCAAATTATTATGTCATCAACGTACTGCAACACTGTGCTTTCCACTTCAATGTTACCCAAATCCATCTGTATTACCCTGTTGAAGATTGAGGGTGACTCGCAGTAGCCTTGTGGCAATCTGGTGTGTTTCCACTTTGTGTTCCTGTACGTGAAGCTTGTCAGATCTTGTGAGTCTGGGTGCAGGGGTATTGAGAAAAAGGCATTTTTTAGGTCTATCACTGTAAATCGTGATGCCTCTGCTGGAATGCCGCACAATATTGTGGCCGGGTTCGTTGCTATGGGGTATTCTGCTTCCACTATGTTGTTCAAGGGCCTGAGGTCCTGTATGAAGCGCCAAGACCCCCCTTTGGCTTTGCGCACTGGGTATACAGCTGTGTCACATGGTGATTCTGATGGTACCAATATGCCACTATTTATAAGGGCCGTTATTGTTTCATATATGCCCTCATCTGCCTCTTTTGATAGTGGGTACTGTTTCACTCTGGGGAGTATGGCACCTTTTTTCAATTTTATTCTTACTCCCCTATACTTTTTATACACCCCACGTCATAGGGACTAGTAGTCCATAATGATGTCGGTACCTTTGCCATATCCTCCTCAAAGAAGGGAGCTGGGGTGGATGTGGGTGCTTCAAGTGCCATTGCAATTTTCTGTGCCACTTGTTTGTACGTCACTCTAAGCCATATTTCTACACTCATCATAAACACCATTTCACCTTCTTCCTTTTCTTCTGAGAAGAGCTCCTCATCTGACACCTGGGTGAGTCTACATCCCTCTGCTAGTGCTATCACTGCCCTCCATGCTCTCCCTTCTCCGTCATGGGCGTGTACTGCAATGTAATCAGCAGTTGCTATAATGCTCTCTAGGTTCACTGCAATCACCTTTCCTTCTGGTTCATTGGCTGGTGTTTCTGGTCTAAACAAATAGGCTGCTGGCCTCCTCCAGATCTTTCCTTCAATTCCTGGCATCCATGCAAATGCCATGTCTGTCCCGTACTGGAACAGTTCACCATCTACTGGCTCAGCCCTAATCACTGTCTGTCCACAGTATGCTTGCATAATTTGTCGTGCAGTGAGCATGTTAATTCCTGGAGTGGAGCAAACTATGCCGTCCTCCGTAAAGGAGATCGTCATATTCAACCTGCTCATTATGTCTCTCCCCAGTATGTTTACTGGTGAGGCCCTAGAATATAAAAGCGGGACTGACATGTCATAATCCCCAATCGATAAGGGAATGTTATCAGTAAAGGGAACCAATCCCCTAGCCCCAGAAAATCCTTGGGTGTTCATGGCTTCACCTGACATCTTAAATTTACCTTCCCTTATGCAAGACCGGGTCGCTCCGGTGTGAACAAGGAATGATAATCTTTTGTCACCTATCGTCACCTCTATGCGTGGTTCCTCCGCACTATTAGGTGTTACCGACAGGATGGGACACACCAAGGTCGTCTGTGGGCTGTCCTATTGAGGGTATAATGATTGACCACTTCCTGTGTAAGGGTTGTGTCCCAGGACCGTCACCCTTCCCAGTTGTGTTTGCTGTAGTTGTGTATTGGTAGAGGTTATGTTATGGTCTTGGATTTGGGCAGGTTGCTGTGCTTGCTGTACTTGGGGTTGTTGTGTCATTGCTACCTGTTGTTGTGGCAGCGAATATGTCTGCGGCTGTTGTTGTGTTACTGGTTGTTGCTGCCCATTTCCCCGTTGCAATATCTGCTGTTGCTGGATGCCCTGCTGTTCCTGTGTGGGCCTTTGTTGTCCCTGTTCACTCCATGATGGTGTGCCTGGTCTCACTCTACACGTGCGTGACATGTGCCCTACTAATCCACAAATCCAACACCGGTGGTTCCCTGTTCTGCCATGGAAAGCTTCCTGGGTTGTCCTGGTATACTGGTTGCACGGTGGGGTAGAAATTTTGAAATCCTCCCCCCTGCTGTTGTGTGCTATATCCGTATCCTCTCCCCCTCATTATTCCTCCCCTTCCCCTGTTGTAATTATAATACCCAGCTCCTGGCGTTGAGTATCCTCCTCCCATGTTAGTCGTGTATGGTTGGAGTGGCAGCAGCTGTTGTCTTACAGTCTGTGATGATTGTATTTGGGAGGGATCTTGTGCAGCTACTACTTGTGCGGTGTTTTGAGTCATTGTTGCAGGTGTAGTTATTAGTGCGCCTTCCATTGTATATTTAGTACGTTTTTTCTGTACTAATTTAGCCTCTTCCGTTATCCTATCGTCTTCCTTTTGCTTCATTTTTTCTTGCCATGTCCTACAATGATGCACTATTGTCAGTTGTATTTCTGGCCATGCTTTTGCTTCCATCCCCACTACTTTCTTCAGTTGTTTCTGGACTGCTTCTGGGAGCTCTTGTACTAGTATATGATAGAATATTGCTGGTGTCTTGTCCCATTGTTCTCTAGTTTCCATACGCCACTTCTCTTGAATTTCCTGGATATAATCAACAGGATCTTCGTTCTCACGCATCTTGCGTGAGGTAATAGCTCCTATGTCTGATGTGTCCGGGTACTGTACCCTCAGTGCCTGCCATAAAGCATGTCTGCAGTTTGTGAATGGTGCCCCATCGTGTGATGTGTTTGTTATTGTGACCCCGGGGAAGCCTGCTCTCTTCCAGATGTCATCTGCTGCATCCCCTAATATTGATATTAGAAGGCCCTTTACATCCCCCACTGCCAATTTCTGTCCTGCAGTGTGTTTTTCCATTTCATATATCCATTTTCCCGCACCTCCACTTAATGATGGGAGCCTGCACTTTATATTTTCCTTGTATGCATGCTTCCAGGGGACGTATTGTGGTCTAACCCCTCCCTTTTCCAGAAGTGGCATTAGGTTGTGTCCTTGTTGGCCCTTTGGGTCCCACACAATCGAATCCGTACACCCCTCCTCTTCTTCCCTGTCTTCTACATCGTCAATGGAGTCCATACTTCCCCTGCTCGTAACTGTTTCTCCTCCATCTCTTCCCTTTCTTTTGCCATTTCCTTTATTTAATGTGGGCGTGTGTATTCGTACTTCCTGCCTGCGTCCAGGGAGGTCTCTAAGCCTGCCTGCATAGGGTGTTAGTTCGTGTGAGAAGGGCGCGAGTTTAGATGGGTATGTTGCACGTAATGAACGTGAGGTAGTGGAGCATGTGGGATGGGATGGCGACGGTGTGGCTGCGCGTGTCTGCCTTTCCGCTATTCCTTGCTCTTCCTCCTCACTTCCC
Organism: Ambystoma mexicanum; assembly: GCF_040938575.1. Taxonomy (NCBI): domain Eukaryota; kingdom Metazoa; phylum Chordata; class Amphibia; order Caudata; family Ambystomatidae; genus Ambystoma; species Ambystoma mexicanum. The sequence goes on along the minus strand of NC_090941.1, from coordinate 664,209,607 downwards.
TCCAGTTCTTCCTTTCTCCTGCAGATCCATGGTGATTCTCCGTTTGTCCGGGTGATGTATAATTTGTCTAAGCTTTCCCTTTCACTGTCTCTCCCTTCCTTTTCTATCCCTTCTCCTTCCTCACTGCAAAAGTCCTCCATTAATGGCAACCCCAAATCTATCTTTTTCCCCTTAATCATCACTGTTCTTAAGTCTATTAGATCCGTTCCTCCCTTGTCTTCATTGCCAATTGCTCCCCTTTGTGCTGAGGTTGTTGCTACTTCTGTGTCTCTGTATACATACCTCCTTACTTCACTCCCCCATCCCCGTTCTTCTCTTTCCCCTTCATTTTTCTCCGCTATTTCTCTATCAATTTCCTCTCTTTTCCTTTTCAATTCTTCCATTACTTCAATACTCATCTTTTCCATTATCCTTTCTTCTTCTTTCTTCTTTTCCCATTTCGCTCTTTCCTGCTCTAATATACCTTCTATCATCCTTCTTTCTTCATATTTCCTTGTCGTTTCTGATAGTAATCCCCTTCTCCATATTTCCACTTCCTTTTCTTTCTCTTCTTCTTTCCTTTTCTTTTCACGCAGTGCTGCTCTCGATACCCTTTCTGCTACTGCCTTCGCCCTTTCTGCTTCTCTCTTTTTCTCCTCAGTTCGTTCCCTCATTCTGTCCAACTCATCCTTGCTTTCTTTCCTTTCCCGTGCTCTCTCTCTTTCCTCTCTCTTGAGCTGCTTGATCAGTGTATTCTGCTCATCCCTTAATTCTGCTAATCGTTCTTCCAAAATCTCTTCCTTTTGTCGTAACAGCTCCTCCCCCTTTCCTTTCCCCTCTTCTCTTTTCTTTTCGCTCTTTCTAATGTTTTCCTCGTCCATTTTCCTTACCACCTCTTCCTCTTCTTCTGTTAATGAACCTCGTAATTTTAATAATACCTGCGCAGCTACCCAGTCATCCTGTCCTATTCCTGCTATTTGCTCTTTGTCAATCCCCCCTTCCCCTGCGGGTATTTTTGCGCGAGCTGATCCCGTCGTGTTACTCTGCTCCCTTTCTGTGTGGCTACCTGTGGCTGTATATGGTGGCGGGCTGTGTGAATGCCGGGTTCGAGTACCCCTCAGCTGCCCTTAATTGAACCATGTCTCGTAGTTCTGTTAAAGGATATAACCCCCCTTCCTCCTTTTTCACTACCTTCGCTAGGGGTATATCGTCGCTCTGTTCCTTTTTTATTTCCTTTTCTTTTATGTTGTTACTCTTCTCTCCCTCTTCTCCATTCCCTGTGTTCTGTGGGCTTTCACTCTCCTTTTCCCCATTCTCTCCTCCCTCTTTAATCTTCTCTTCCTCCGTTGTTCCACCCATAATAAGCATTCCGTTTGGTCCTGGTCGGGACCCTTGGAACATTCTCCATAAGTTAAACACCTCCACGTGGTGTGTCAACTTCTTCCCCTTGTATGTGTTATGCAGATAGGTCAGTAGCGAATGTTGAGTATATGGATCGAAACTACCATTAGGTGGCCATGGTGTCGTAATTTTGTTGTCCGTCCCCTGTGTCCATTCAATGCTATACTTGATCAGTTTCTCCCTATGGGGCGACAATGTTTTACATATGTGTTGTAATGGGGTAGTGAGGGTGTTCCCCCACCCTCCCGATCCTGCCCCGTATGACATGGTAGCTCTTTACTTGTTGTCCTTCCCCTATTTGGTAGCCGTTATCTTACTGACAGTTTATAATGTACAGCCTCTTACCTGGCCCCGTAAATTTTGGGGACTTGTGATAATCCAATAACGTAAAATATAGCATTCACGTTTGTATATTCTTTTCTTTCTTTTCCACCTTTACGTCCCCCTGCGGCCGAGGCGCACGTAGCCCCCTGCGGCTGCGTGCCCCTTATTACGTTCTTATACAGCCGCCCCACTTCCACTTGCTCCTCCTCCCTCCTTTACACTTGCCGAGGCCGGCGTTCTTCGTGCGCAGCCACGTCCCCGTTTCCGCCTTCCCCCCGATCAATTCACTACCGTTTACCTTCGTTTCCACTCCCCTACCACAACTCTCTTCCCCTCCACTTTCAAAAATAAAGATGCCTTGTGCTCGAGATATCCTATGAAAACCCTACTGGTGACGTCACCGATTTCTTCAAACTACTGGTAAGTTCTTCAAAAGTTCAAACTATATTTGCAATCCACCCCCGTTAACCCCACAGCTGTCTTCCTGTCACGCCTGGAACAAGGTAATCAACAATATAATCGGACTGCGCACGCTGCGTCGCCTCGCGTGTGATACGCCCCTCGACAGGAGGGCTTAACCAGCCAATTATCTTCCGTATTGGGCAACCAGCTAGCTACCGCCTACAGGGAAACGTCATCTATCTATCGAGTTTCCTGCTTGATCAATAGGGATCCTCATCTACTCATTGATCAATAATCGCCAAATCGTAGGAAACCGCGCACGCACACACACCCTTACACGTGGTCGCGACCTAGGCCAATCAGTGTCTCCGAGCGGCCGCACGTGATGTTTCCGTGCTCCGCCCCCTTCTCTCCCGTAGCGTAGCGGACTGCTCTCGCACTTGTCCGGCTACCATTCATTCATTGCCAACACTAATTTGTCAAACCTTCGCCGCGCACCTGTGCAACACCTCCCGCCTCCCTCATTCAATTCCTCCCCCCTCCCTCACAATTTCACATTGCTTGTTGAGCGTGGCATACTCACCAAGTGCTCTTGATGCAGGGCCGCTCGACTGCGTGCACCCCTCCAAGCGGCTCGCCACCTCCCCTCGTCTGGACCACCTCTGGACACTCGCCAACCGCGGGCGGGATACTTCTCAACCGGCTCCCGAAGGCCAATATCCGGATTGCACTGTCCGGTCTTCTCGCAGTTCCGCGATGGTCCTGTAGTCCTCAAAAGGGGGCAGCGGCAGAGGGGGCCGCGCCGCCGGGCCTCCTCGCAACGGGAGCACTCGGAAAAATAAAAATAAAAGCAGACCTCAAACAGATCTCAGCAGTGCCTCCAACTTGTCGGGGGGAAATTCTCCCGGGGTCGGCTGAGCCGTCCGCGGACCTCCGGGCAGGGAGGCCCCAACTCCTCCCGTGTATCCCAAAAAATGAGTATGAGGCACACGCAAGAAGCAAGGTGGTTCTGCTGTTTATTGAAAAAACGGCAGGGATGGGTCAAGGAACGTACGCGTCTGTCCTGACTCTCTCTCCTCATCATGGGCTCGCAGGCCCTTTTTACCTTAGTATGACGCGCTACTTGCGTCACCTTGGAAAGTTAGCAAAAAACCTATTGCCACTCTGGATTGGTTCCTCGAGTGGTAGGGTTAGTATAGCATACGTATAGAGAGCGATATTAGTGGGTGAGGGTTAGTCAGGTGGTATACTTGGGTTGTCCCTTCAATTCGATACATGAAAATTGTTACATGAAGACCCCTGAGGATTGGCTAATGTTAATGGCGTCAGTGATAAGAGCCTCATGTTCTGATTGGTCCATTCGCGAGCCCCCCAGTCTGGGACCATCGCTGTTCCCAGCTCGCGGTGCACCTGTCATTTGCAACAATGTTTCACTATGGGTATGTGCAGACAATGTGAAGATTTATTCATATGCCGGAAGGCTGACTACTCCCACCGCTGCAGATGTCCCTTGAGATGCTTAATTGTATCTGCCTGAGTCTTTAAGCGGGGAATCCAGGCGTCTCCCTCCTCCCGGGCCTGGCACCCTGTCAGGTTCGGCTTGGTCACGTGAGGTGGGACCGTGGTTGAGGCAGAATTCTGCACAATTAATATTGCATTTTCCACTGTGTGCCTGGCTTAATTGCAGGTGTGACCTTGGCGTCGGCTTGTGGCATGCGAGTTAGCAACATCGTGCCCTTGACTGTCTGCTTTCGCCGGGCTCATTCTGCGGGATCAGCAACTGTACTCTTGCTCATTCAATGTTCATGGAGACTCTTGCTTGAGGCCTACTTGGGCATGGTGTATAGGTAGAGCCGTTTGATACACAGGCGCTTTAGGGTATCGTATCATATTGCTTTATCCCCATTATCGTGTCTTCATTATGATTTTCATTATTGCGCATGGGTTTAGGAGAAGCGTGAGCAAGCTTTTAGATGAGTTCATTGTGCGTCTTGCGTTTCTGCATTTTGAGAAGCCTATGTGAAAAATAATAAAGATGCGCGTCTGTGGGTGTGTCCGTCACCTACGTCATAGCACTGAGTATGTTCTTCGTGTGGATTGGTGTGGGAGTGTCCAGTGTGTATGTTGCACGGGTATTCTGGCCGTTGGCTGAGTCGTCATGGCATCTCTAACGATGTGTTGAGTTAGTGCTGGATGATTCAGTCGAGTCCCTCCATGCCGCAGGCGTCGGCAAGGGTATGGCAGGCTGGCGGGCACGCGGGAGGGCACATCCGTATGTTCTTGTACCAGGGTATTTGGTCGTCTGGTAGATGGGCAAACTCCTCTCGTGGCGGGTGCCTGGGCCGTGATCCTCTAGGCCAAGGGAGAGAGGGGATTGGTGGGAGCCTTTTCTTCCATTCTCCCACTTCAGTACGGTACCGCAACTTGCGGTACCGTACTTAGCGCCTTCCCCAGTCCCATTGAGCCCTATGGGGTAAAAATGGGAATGGGGAAGGGCCAGTGTTCAATGGGGAATTACCGCCCTGCCAACCTTGCAATGGGGTGGTAATTCCCCATTGAGCATTGGCAGACTCGTTACGATACCGGCACCAACCATGGTGCTAATAGCGCCATCGTTTAGCGCCAGTATCGTAATGAGGGTCATTATAACTCACCTGGAAGACAGCAAGCAGAGTCGGAGTCACAGCCGGTCTGGACCCGACATAAGGGCACACAGACCAGAGAAGCAACTAGGTCCACGAACGCCCGCACCAACCACGCGCCCCTGCACAGAGACCCAGGACGGAGAGTTCAACTCACAAAAACCAAAGGCGCTGCCCAACATCTGGCACATAACCAAGCAGAGAGGGGTCCGGGATAGCGCTTAGACCTCCATCCAGTATCGTGTGGTGGACCCGTGGATACCAGGTGAGCGTAACAATTACAGACACTGAAAGAGGAGTGTCAGGAAAGGGTGGACTCTCTGCAACAGAGTCAACAAAAGCTGGCGCAACAATTAACTTTTAATAGAGTCTGCGCAGAACAGGTGGTTATCCAACAAGACCAGATAGACAAATTAAAAGAGGAAAATAATAAATTAATTATTAAAGACCTAGACTCTGAAACAGAATTTTATGAGGAGGGCCAGAAATCCAATGCATTAAAAAAACAAAGGGACGACCCTGCTGAACAGAGGGGCACCCTGAGTCAGGAGAGAGACGCCTTAGGCCAGGAGGTAAGCCAATTAAAAACCAAGCAAGAGGGAAGAAAGCTGGCCCTCCAGGAGCTCAATGAATTAAAAACAGAATATGAGAAGCTCCTAGAGCACACCAGACGGGTGGAGGATGTTCTGGAAAAGAACACCCAGACCATTGATGCTAAAACTCAGGAGGTAAGTCTCCTGCAGCAGAAATTGGCCCAGTATTCCCAGACCAGGCAGGAAGCACAGAGAGACAATGGGGCACTCTGTGAAAAGAATGATGTTCTCCACCAGCAGATAGCAATGCAAAAGCGAATCATTGAGACCAGTAAGGCCTTGATAGAGGAACAAAAGGCTCAGATTTGTGCTTGTCATCAGGGATTAGGGGCTGAAATAGAAAAGGTAGAGAGGGACAGAGTAAACCCTGATCCTAACATCAGCGACTCTAACCCCTTCAGTACCATGGACTCTGCCAGCTTCATGTCCGCTGGCTCATATGAACCAGGGGCCATGGGGATGGTAAACTTCAACAGAATTGGGAAGATGGGACTGACAGATCAGCGCCCCCCAGAAATTGATGGACAGGCGTCTCTGTACAGATCCCAAAATGTTAGGGCTAACATCTCTGATCAGGAAGACTCCTATGAGGGGAGAGTCAGGGAACTGAATCCACAAAACTACTGCCTTCCAAAAGATCAGTTTGTTAAATTTGGTGGGGAACTCCAGGAAATAAAGCCCAAAAAGAGTATCCTTAAGACCTCTTCCCAGGTAGGGCAGTGGGGGGGTGGGGTACTGCGCCAATTCTGGGAGCAGGGGAGAGTCAGAAGACTCTTCTGGGCACCACATGACTAGGGAAACTAGGCCGCCACATTCTGCAAGCCATTCTCATGCTCGCAGAATCAGGCAGTGCCTAGAGGAGCAAGAAGCCATCTCTATTAGCAGTGCCTCTGAGTCAGAGGACGAGTGGACTTGGGTGACTAAGACCAAAAAGGCAAACAAAATCAAGCTATGTAAAAAGATCCCCTGAAGCAAATCAAGGCCATTAGGAGTGTTATAACTTCCTATCATAAAAATGCCAAGTATTCAGTCTGGGGACACATTGAATTATACGAACATATGATGGATACTTTTCATCTGAAATATAGTCAGAATTGCATCCAATATGTGAAATGGACATTCTCCCCTGAGTACTCCAGCTTCTTTGCCGGACTGGAGGATCAGAATCACTCAAGATGGTCCACCTACAGGGCGTTTAACAGTGAAAGTCAAAAGGGCTTCCACTACTTGTCTACGCCCCAATATTTATAGCACAAAGCAGACAGTAGTTACTTCATTAAAAGTTAAGTTATTCCTGAGTCCCTATAGATAGCTCACTGGCCCTGTGTGTAAATATCTCATGTCCCCAAGTGTGTGGCACACCCATCCCTAGGATAGCGATGCTGTGCCGCCTACTGTGCTGATCTACGGCAGACGGCTCTGCGTAGCAATACGAGAGAATAATTCTGCGACATTCAGCACCCCCACACTGAAGTAGGAAGAGTGCCTGACGCTAATTAAGATGCCAGTACAGAACACCCTGAAAACTGGAGAGGAGGGGACACGAACCCTGCAGGCTATGTGAGCAGGAATTAATGAAGCACACAAGGAATATCTGCTAAGCCTTCACCAGCACTAATGAAAACCTAGTGATACTACAGGGACCGGGGTACTGGCCATGGGAAACCCCGAGAAAACTCTCCATTGATCCACGTAGTGGATACCTGTGAAGAAATAAAAGTGCCATTGAGAATGCAAGATTCTCCATCCTGAAGAAGGCGGCGAGTTATCCACTCCGCTGAAACCGGTTGACATTTTTAAGTTGAGAGGCCGATGGCCAAAACTCCGAGATCCCACATACATTTGAAGATAGGACTCGAGCAACTATACATCTTTTTAACTTTATCTAACAGTAATAGGATATTAACTGATAGATTTTACAATCAGTTCTAATGTTGATGTTGGCCAATATGACCCTAACATTTTAATTTAGTTGATTTTCTATAAGACACATTGACGGTGGCGGTGAAAATAAAGAAGAGAACCGACCACCAACTTATGTGCACCTAATTAGCTTGTTTTAGGAAAGTAGTGAGAGAGCTGAGGGCCAGTATCTCTACACCCCTTTACACACATAGGGACTCAGACCCACCTACAGGGCGGCCATTTTAAAACACTTCTCTGTCCATAGAAATCCCCAAGAGGCCCACAAGGTAGCCTACAATCTGCAGTGTGGGGAAGATCAGGCCCCACAAGAATTTGTGAAGGAACTCAAACGTGCCTTTGCGCAGACCACCAGGAGGGTGCGCACAGATAGTAGGGAGTTCATCAACACCTTCTTCCGTGCACTCCCCAAATATATAATGACTCAGCTGGTGAGGGACTTTCATGAGAAGAGATCCCTGGACTGGGTCATAGAACAGGCTACCCGTATTTATGAGGTGCAGAAACCTGTAGATAACAAGAACACCAATAAAAACCCCAAACCAGCCAACACCCCTGCTGCTGCTAAGGTGGCGGAGGTGAGGTTGCCTCCATTTTAGTTCTGGAGGTGGGGGGGGGGCCTAAAAATATACCTCTACAGAACCTATCCAATCAAGGAACCAGAAGGCCCGCGGGCCAATCCCAGACTGGTGGTCAGGGAGGTAATCACTCAAATGTCACCCCTAACTTCTGTCACGTCCCCGGTCACACATTGCACTACTTTCATGCCCCCATGTAATTCCCAATGGCAGTTGGACTACAGCTCATGTTGGCATAGAAAACGACTCAAGAGAAACTCCTTTCCGACACAAGCCCCTTACCTCCAGTGGCGGTTACCATGGAGACTGTCCACGCCACTTTATGGTCTCCGATTTGGTGTTGGGCCCCATCGCGTTAAGCGGCACGTGATCAGGAAATAACAGGCTCGATGGGTTACACGAGACGAGGAACATGCATCATGTGATCAGGAAGGAAGCGTAACGTGACGCGCTCACGTGACTTTTCTGCTTTTCAAAAGGTTTGAGCAAACGCTCAGACTGCGCTTCACAGCTGCTCACAGCAAGTTTGTAGATTGTTTTCTTGCTTCTTGTTCTTTGGAATCCTTGATCACGGACTGCTTTCACGCACCTGCTCTGCTTCTCCTCGGTACCTTTGTTTTGGCGATCTTTTTCGGATCAAGATACAAAGTTGGTTTTTTCCTCGGATTTGCTTTTGGATCATCCATTGTTATTGTCATGACCGGCCGGTTTTCTGACCACGGACTTCATCTTGGACTGATTACGGATTTCCCATCACAGTACTTTGTTCATGTTTCTTGGCAAAATCAGGTGTTTCTTTCCATCAACAGTGCCACATTATCATCTGCTGCCTACCGCCGACGATCATCATAGAACCCCGCCCAGTTCTTCACCCAGGGTATCTGACCACTGCCATTGGGGTAAGAAAGATTGTGACTTGTCCTTGTACTCATTCACTGTCTTGTCTTGCCTTCTCTAACCTGGTTGCTTGCCTTACAGTGGTCAGGGGGTTCACTTCCGGTGTTCCTGGTTCCAGGCTGACAACACTCAACACCTGTGGCCCCAAAGATTGCACGGGCAGTTATATTCTATACTTGTCCGTGTGGTACTTGGGGACGGAGGTTTCATCATCTACACGACCATCAAGTCTGAACAGACTGTGAAGCCAATTGGTCGTTCAGATGATGGAACCCACAGCCGAGGACCCCGTGGCTGCTCTAATGCAAGCTGTCACAGCTCTAAGAACAGACATGGCGACAGCCACAACCGCCATACACCACTGGCTAGACCCTTTGCAGAGTGCCCGCCATCCATTACAGGCGGACGCTGAGTTCGGAGACACCACGCCCCCAAACCCAAGTCCTTCCACGCCTCCCACAACTCCTGTCCCAGTGGTTGTTCCTACCCCTTTTCCTCTAGCAGCTCCAGAGTCCAGAGAGGTATCAGGGTGATCCCAGGGGGTTCTGGACATTTCTAAATCAATTCAAGCTCCATTTCCTCTGCCGGCCACAGGCTTTTCATGATTCCACCACTAAGGCGGCCTTTTTGCTTTCACATTTGACGGGTATTGCTGCCACCTGGGCAAATCCATTATTAGATAATGATAATCCAGCGCTCTACGATTTCGATCTCCTGGTGAGCGAAATGTCCAAAGTTTTTCACACCAGACACAAAGCACAACCCAGAGATTTAGAGCTACTAGACCTCTTTCAGGGCAAGCTATTCTTGATTGAATCCATCACACGATTTAATCAGTTATCCGCAGACACAGCTTGGCCCGAAAATAAAAAGTCGGTAGTTTTCTATCGAGGCTTGTGCAATACTATGAAGGATGCCCTTTTGGTTGTGCCGTCCCTCCCAGCTGCCTTCTCTGATCTGGTTGATCTAACACTCCAAGTAGATGCACGGAGAACTGAGAGTCGGGCAGAAATCGGCCTTTCTACCAACCAGTCCCCCAGTACGGCAGAACCTTCTAGTGAACCCATGCAAATAGGGGGAATACGTAGCCCTATCACTCATGCTGAACGGGAGCGTAGGAGAACCGACAATGCTTGTTTTTACTGCGGCCTAAATGGGCACTTCGTTAAGGAGTGTCCGCGTCGCCCAAAGAACAGGCACTTGGGTTTTCAGAAAGCTCGCCCTTTAGAACGGGGGACAAGGCGAGCTTTACGCAGAACTCCTCCGAGACTCTCCCTATGTTCGGTCCTATCAGACCAGTCATAGTTCATGCTCTCTTGTACCCTACTAGAGAACATTCACACTCAGTACACATAATCATCGACTCTGGGGCTACCGGTTGTTTCATAGACATCATTTTGGCAAAAGAACTGAACTTACCACTGATATCAAAGAAACACCCCGAACCAGTACAGGCTGTGGATGGTTCTTCCCTGGTCTCTGGTCCAATTAAGCAACAAACAGCCCCTATGGAAATGATTATCCATGATACCCATGAAGAAATCGTGTCTTTTGACCTCATTTCCACACCACAGTTTGGGATCATACTCGGTATTCCTTGGATGAGGAAACATAACCTTCACATTAATTGGGGTACAGGCCAGGTTTTGTTTGAGTCCGATATTTGTCAACACTTCTGCCTGATAGATTCTGGGCACATCTCGAATCCCGCAAGAGCCCTTGGGGCGTTGGCTTCATTAACTGTCAATGAGATCGAATCCTCCAAAACTATTCACACGGTAGGGGCCACCCTTGCGGGTATACCTTCAGTGTACCATGATTACCAAATGGTGTTCGACAAGGCTTCGGCTGAGGGTCTGCCACCCCACAGACCTTATGATTGTCCTATCAATCTAGTTCCCGGGGCCTCGATACCTAAAGGCCGTATTTATTCTTTGTCACCAACTGAAGAAACAGCCCTGAGGGAATATATCCAGAAAGCCCTGCTGTTAGGTCACATCAAACCCTCCTCCTCTCCTGCAGCAAGCCCCATTTTCTTTGTTCCGAAGAAGGAGGGGGACCTTCGTCCTTGTGTGGATTACAGGCGGCTGAATTCTGTCACCATAAAGAACCGATAGCTGATTCCTCTCATTTCTACTCTTCTAAACAAACTCACACATGCTTCCATCTATACAAAACTAGACCTCTGAGGGGCTTACAATCTAATCCGTATGCGCAGAGGGGACGAATGGAAGACAGCTTTTTGTTCACGCCAAGGTCTGTTTGAATACACCGTTATGCCTTTTGACCTATGTAACGCACTGGCCACTTTTCAAAGGTTTATTGACGACATATTCAGTGACATCATAGACATTTACGTAGTGATATACTTAGATGACATACTTATCTTCTCTCCTACACTCGAAGAACACATAGTCCATGTCAGGGAGGTGCTATCCCGACTTCAGAAGAACGCCTTGTTCGCTAAACCTGAAAAGTGCCTGTTTCACACAAAAGAGGCCGATTTCCTGGGATTTCACATCTCTCCTGGGGGGTTAGCAATGAACCAGTCGAAAATATGTGCAATCACGGACTGGCCGATCCCAAAAACCTTGAAGCAACTCCAATCATTCTTAGGGTTTTCGAATTTCTACCGGTGTTTTATCGCAGATTTCTCATCCATCGTAGCCCCATTGACTGCCCTGACCAGTCCGCTGGTGCCGTTTCATTGGTCCTCCGAACATCAGGCTGCCTTCGAATCCCTCAAAATCTCTTTCACTACCGCTCCGGTTTTACAGCACCCAGATCCAGAACTTCCCTTCATTGTAGAGGCTGATGCGTCCTTGTTTGCATTGGGTGCGGTTCTCTCCCAATCTTGTCCAACCATGGGCCACTTGCACCCAGTGGCTTACCATTCCAGGAAATTCACGTCGACCGAGACACATTACACAGTCACTGAAAAAGAGCTCCTGGCCATCAAGGATGCATTTCAGGTTTGGAGGCACCATCTCCTAGGGGCAAAACACCAAACAGTTGTTTACACTGATCACAAGAATCTGCAAGACCTGGCGTCACTAAAGTGCGTTAACAGTCGTCAGGTGCGTTGGCACCTGTTCTTTGCAGCATACGATTTTGTGGTTAAACACAGACCAGGGATTGTTCACGGCAAAGCGGATGCTTTATCCTGTTCACCGGGGGGGGGGGGGTTTCTCTGCCTTCCTTTCAAGAAACCTTGTTGGACGAGGGACACGTGATATGTGCCTGTACACCCTCGCTACCTATGTTACAAACTACCCGTCAATGGATCGTACAGCATCCTCATGCATTGTCAGAATGGGATCCGGTATTGCAGGATGGGTTGCCTCTCGTACAGGGGAAGTTATTCCTGCCCACAACTGACACACGCATCCAAGCACTAGAGTGGCCCCACAATGCCCTCATCAATGGTCATCTGGGACAACAACGCACTTTGGATCTGCTCAAACATTGGTGTTGGTGGCCGTCGATGAGACGTGATGTGGAGGATTATGTGAACACCTGTTCGGTGTGCTCGCAGTGTAAGTCAAGTAGGAGTCGCACGCTCGGACTGCTCCAACCCCTACCTATACCCCTAAGACCCTGGCACACGGTCTCAATGGACCTTATCACTGACCTACCTCGTATACAAGTGTTTGATAAAATCTGGGTGGTGGTGGATTCTTATACCAAAATGGCTCGTTTTCTACCTTGTAAAGGAATCCCTTCCACTCCATCCCTGGCCCGGTTGTTCTTTAGGTCTGTGTTTTGTCTGTTTGGTCTGCCTCAAGTCATTGTGTCAGACCGTGGTTCTCAATTCACGTCCCGTTTCTGGAAGGCCCTCACTAAAATTCTGGGTATTGACGCCCGTTTCTCGTCAGCCTATCACCCTGAAAGCGATGGACAGACAGAGAGGGTAAATCAGGTGTTAGAGCAGTACCTCCGTTGTTTGTCCCTGCAGTTTCAGTATACCTGGATTGATTCACTCCACCTTGCAGAATTCGCTTATAATAATGCACTACATTCTTCCACTTGCTTTTCCCCATTTTATGCCCTCTATGGCCAGCATCCACGCACTCTGCCCTTTCCTGATTTCACGCCTACCAACACCCCTGCTGTTAATGATTGTGCCCGCGATCTCACTATGATTCACGCCCAGAGCCTGGTCCATCTCCAGGAAGCACAATCGTCCATGAAAACGGCGGCAGATAAGAAAAGAGTGAATGCCCCAGTTTATCAAGTGGGTGATCGGGTCTGGTTGTCCTCTCGGCATTTACACATCCCTGGTTGCCGAAAGTTGCTCCCACGCTTTGTTGGTCCTTACCAGGTGTCCAAAGTCCTGAATCCAGTCGTTTATCGCCTAGACGTCCCTTCCTCTTGGTGGTTACACCCAGTGTTCCACACCTCCTTAATCAAGCCATGCCCTGGCCCTAACCGCCTTGTCTCCCCTCCTTCTCCCGTCTCTGTGATTTCCCCTGATGAGTTTGAGGTTAGTGCCATTCTGGGTTCCCATCTGTTTAGGGGGTGATTACAGTATTTAGAGGATTGGGTGGGTTACGGTGTGGAGGATCGGTCATGGGTCCCCTCTTCTGATGTCCATGCCCCGAAATTGGTTGCTCAGTTTCACCGGGAACATCCTTCCAGCCCACGGGGTCATGGGCCTTTAGGGGGGGCTCTGTCACGTCCCCGGTCACACATCACACTACTTTCATGCCCCCATGTAATTCCTGACGGCGGTTGGACTACAGCTCATGTTGGTATAGCAAACGACTCAAGAGAAACTCCTTTCCGACAAGAGCCCCTTACATCCAGTGGCGGTTACCATGGAGACTGTCCACGCCACTTCATGGTCTCCGATTTGGTGTTGGGCCCCGTCGCGTTAAGCGGCATGGGATCAGGAAATAACAGGCTCGATGGGTTACACGAGACGAGGAGCATACATCATGTGATCAGGAAGGAAGCGTAACGTGACGCGCTCACGTGACTTTTCTGCTTTTCAAAAGGTTCGAGCAAACGCTCAGACTTCGCTTCACAGCTGCTTACAGCAAATTTGTACAGCATTTTCTTGCTTCTTGCTTCTTGTTCTTTGGAATCCTTGATCACGGACTGCTTTCATGGACCTGCTCTGCTTCTCCTCGTTACCTTTGTTTTGGCGATCTTTTCCGGATCAAGATACGAACTTGGTTTTTTCCTCGGATTTGCTTTTGGATCATCCATTGTTATTGTCGTGACCGGCCGGTTTTCCGACCACGGACTTCATCTTGGACTGATTACGGATTTCCCATCACAGTTCTTTGTTCATGTTTCTTGGCAAAATCAGGTGTTTCTTTCCAGAGTGCCACATTATCATCTGCTGCCTACCGCCGTCGATCATCATAGAACCCCAAAGATTGCACAGGCAGTTATATTAGGTTTCATCATCTACACGACCATCAAGTCTTAACAACTTCCCTGATTATATTAGCCCCCGATAGAAGGGCAAAAAACCCATGCTGGGGTATGTGTGGACTCCTCCAGCCCAAGGGGGGAATCCAACCAGGTAGGTACCACCCCAGGAAGCTCCCCTCCTAACTTTCCCCAGGAGGGCACTAATCCCCCAAATACCGGGTTGACTTTCTTTCCCCGGTACCCTCAAAACTTCAACCTACAAAACAACCGCCCTTTCATTCCCCATTTTCCTGAGCCCAGACAGCCCAATCCGGGAGAGGGAAGGCCATGGGTGGAGGGTTACCCAAACTATCCAAACCCAGGGTACTATGGGAGAAGGGACAGTTAACCTTCCTGTGATCCACCTAGGATGGACCAGAGACCCCCGTACCAGCAAGAGCAGGTGTCCCAACTGGAGCGCCAGGTCCAGAACTTGTCCCAGGATCTGGGTCGCATGTTGAGGGCTCAGCAGAACCCTCAGATGAACATGGCGGCTCAGAACTCCACAAACCAAAGGTCTGGTACTCCAGAACAATGACAGGGAGAGAACCCCGATAACTCACCGGTTCCAAAGGAGGAGGCACGGGGGAAGGGAGGTGTAAAGCCTTAGAGGAAGCTTCCTTCCCCACTTGTGAAAAGCCCTGGAAACCCAGGAACCAGAACCAAAATCTCCTACCCCCAAAAGGGTGCAACCCAAGGAACAGAGGGAGGGTAGGAGAAATAAAGAACCTAAAGAGACCCGTTTTGTGGAGGAGGTTAGTGTCCTCCAATTTGAAGGAGAGGGGCCCTCAGAGGACTCTGGGAAAAAGATCTTCTCGTTCAGGAATGGGGGAAATCTTCCCAAAGAAAAATGGGTCCCGAGAGATCCTAATGAAGACTGGGTGAATGAGGGGACTCAGTTAGAATCACCCATCATTGAACCCCAGAATGATAATCCAGAAAACCACCTTGCCCAAAACTATTCTGGGGATTGCCTCCAAAAAGGCAGGGCGGCCCAGAGTCAGAACCAGGGGAGCCCATAACTCCCCCAATATCCAACTGCCATATTTTTCTTGCAGATCCCCAAGCTCTCACACAGAATCCTGCCCAAACTACCCCTGTGTCGGAATCAAGAATCAGGAAACTAACCCACCACCTGGCCCAAAATGCACATTATCTTTACCCTCTTGAGGAGAAGGAGGGAAGATTTTATGCCCCGGTCCAAGTACAAGGGCAATGTACAATTTCGGCACTCGTGGACACTGGATCCCAAGCCACTCTTCTGTCAAAGAGAGCCTTTGATCAGCTCAATTCAGGAAGGGGGGAGAGATACCAGATCCCTCTCACCCCTCTTCCTGGACAACTTCAGAATTTCGATGGGAATTAAATTCCAGTCGAGGGGACAGCGGATTTAGAAATTGAAATTGGGCGACACAATGTGAAACACCCGGTCATAGTCGTGACGTCGGAGAGAACACCGTGTCTACTAGAAAATGACATCCTGCAAAGGTTGTCTCCCCTAATAGACTGCATGAACAAAGTCCTCTGGACCCAGACTAACCGGCCAATAAAATTAAAACATTGGCCCTCATTACAACACCGGCGCTAAACCATAGAGCTATTAGCACCATGGTTGCTGCCGGTATTGTAACGAGTCCGCCATGGTGAAATGGGGAAGTACCACCCCATTCCAAGGTTGGCAGGGCGGTACTTCCCCATTTCAACATGGCCTTTCCCCATTCCCATTTTTGCCCCATAGGGCATAATGGGAATGGGGAAATGCGGTAATTACGGTACTGCAAATTGCGGTACCGTAATTATCGCCAGGGTTCCTTTGCGGGTCCCTGCAATAACGGCTGGTTCCAGCCGCCGTTATGGGAATTGGGCGCTAAGGGATTCCCGGTACCCTTACCGGTACCGGTAATCCCTTAGAGCCAGGGTCGTAATGACCCCCATAGTGTCAAACATGTTAGTTTAAATGGCACATGCCACATAGTTGAACAAAACAGGATCATATTGAGTTCTAGTTTCAAAACAACCAAATCCCTGACGTGACAGTAATTGCAGTAGGACAACAAACTGGTGATGGGAATTCTTCTCTATTTCCAGTTTCAAGTGGCATTCCACACTGGAAGGAAATACTCTGAAATTCTATATTAATTCACAATCAGAAAATCTCACTTCCATAGTTCAAAATGTTGAGCAACCAGCTCAAAGCTTAGCTGACATTCAGAAAAGTAGAGAACAGTTATACATCCCTATTCAGTTAAATGAGGGGAAGGAATCTGTTCTCGTCTGAGTGTCCGTCAACAATGGTAAGAGCTTCATCAGCGAAGCCATGTTCCGAAAACTCCCAAAGGATCCAGCCATTCCCATATTTAAATTGATAGACAATTGGGAAATGGATCTGGAAACTCCCAATTCCAAACATCTCCTGCCTAGCAGGTGTATGCTCAAAATTTCTATAGGAAATAAAAGCATAGTACATAACTGTTGGGTTGTGCGAGATGTCCCTGCTGCATTTTATTTAGGCGGTGACATTCTCAATCGCTTTGCCATTAGTTTGGACCTGATAAACTACAAAGCCTGGTCCCGATTAGTGCATAATCCCATGGACTTTGATGATTCAGAAAAAGCATTTCGGTCAGCTCAATTGCTGCCATAAGCAGTTGAAGTTCAAATTGGAGAGGAAGTCACCATCCCAGGACGGACACGACTATGCTCACTGGAAGTAAAAATTAAAAGAGGACAGAAACTGCAAAATCCTGATGCATATGTAAACCTCAACGCCCATCTCCAACAGTAAGGGTTGGGGTTAAACCCAACACCATTAGTCAATATAGAACACAACACCATTCCAATATTGGTGGATAACAGCGACCTTAGGAGTATCACTTTGGGCGCAGGCACCATTATTGGAATGGCGGTTGATGACCGACATTTTTCCAATGGATTTAGGTAATTAACTGATAGGACCCATCCCCAATGACTGTTTTTACAGTGATAGCGACAATGACAAAACACCGGACAGGATCTTCACCCGGCATGGGGAGAATATACTGGTGTACTCTTCCTGCCCCTATGGTAAGGAAGAGGTGACCTGTGACTTCAGGAGGGATGAGGTGATCTTCCAAGTACACCAGAACTGCCTTCCCTGCCTTAAACCCTCAGTCCATGTCAATACTTTAACCAGGGACTTCTCCACCCAACTGGAGGAGGCCACTGGGATAGCCACACCAGAAGTCTTTCCGGGCTTCAGGCAGATGGTTGAAGAGAGGGTTAACCTAGCTGATGCATGTGAGACTCTGGAGCAAAAGCAAAAGTTGAAACAAGTTTTCTTAGATATTCAGGATCTCATTGCGGTGGACTCATATGACTGTGGTCGCACCGAAATCCATACAACAACAATTCCCACAGACCCTGGCATGACACCAGTGTTTGTGAAGCAATAACGCCTGCCTCTCACATCCATGGAGTCCCTCACAGAAATAATAAAAAACCTTGAGTCCCGTGGGATAATTCGTCCAGTCCACATCACGTTTACTAATCCGGTGCTGGGGATTTTAAAACCGAACGGCCAGTGGAGACTCTTTGCTGACCGAAGGGAGCTAAACAAACCTGTCCATACCTCCCGATGGCCCCTCCCCTACATTGACCAGGTGCTGGCCCAGATCCAGGGCTCAAAAGTCTACACTGCCATTGACCTGACCAATGGGTACTGGAACGTACCTGTCAGTATGGAGGACCAATACAAGCTGGCCTTTCCCTTCGGAGGGCAGCAGTATACATGGACCCGGGCTCCCTTCGGATACATCAACTCTGGAAATGAATTTAATATCTTCTTACACAAGGCCATGCCCGACTTGGGTGAAAGGGATAACCTGGCCGATGTAGATGATGTTATGATCCAGAGCTCAAATGTGGAGGAACACATTGCGGAAATCCGTTATGTTCTGACACAGTTGAGGGATGCCGGAGCAAAACTATCTTTCCAAAAGGCACAGTGGTGCAGGACCCGTGTCAATTTCTTGGGGCATGAGATAACTCCTGAGGGTCTCTGTCCCCAGGGAAAGAAAGTTGAAGCACTCCTGAAACTAAAAGACCCCACAACTCTGCGTGAGCTAAGGAGCCTCCTTGGACTGACTAATTACAGTAGGAAGTTCATTGAGGATTATGCAGAGATCACAAGACCCCTGATCCATCTGTTAAAGGGGGGGGTCAAGTGGGAGTGGGGTCCAGAACAAGCTGAGGCAGTAAAGCAACTCAAAAGAAGCCTCTCACAAGTGCCTTGCCTAGCTTACCCTGTCAAAAACAAGGAGTTATTCTTGGAGACAGGGTTCTCAAATACATGTTTGACCGCAGTATTATAACAAAAGCATGACAAGGTTAATAAAGTCATCTCCTATGCAAGTAAGAGTAAGAGGAAAAATTCTGTGGAGGAAAAATTCAATGATTGTGAGAAGGCACTCCTGGCAACGGTGTGGGCATTGAAAAATTACCGCCCGTTCATCCAGGGGGAACACATCAGAGTGGAGACTCCACACCAGCCTCTGCAATATCTTCAAAGTGATAGAATCCGTCCGGAAATGTGAGTAATTCCAGAATTACTTCCTGGATTCTGTCAATGCAAGTCTTTCCTGTGGAGGTCAGATATGGCCAAAACCAGAAGAGTCCCCTCGCGCAGCTGACTTGCATGATTGTGCCAGAGAAAACTGTTTCGAGGATGAAAGTCTTAAAATCCAGGACAACATGGAGGCGCACCTGAATTCCCTGCATAAAGTCTATGAAGAAGACAAGTGTGAGGGAATGCCCACTGTCTATATGGATGGGTGCTCCTACCATGTTGACAGCAACAGGGAAAAGGAACTGGTGGCGCGCGTTGGGAATGCCTGTGTGAATCATACCCCAGAACCCTCCGCTGGGTACAAAATCGGTCCCCGTAATAGTCAGGTGGCAGAGCTGATGGCAGTTTATCAAGCCATCCTCACTGCTGTCCAACACCAACTCCACGAACTGGTCATAATCACTGATTCAGATGATGTCCGGAATGGGTTCATGGAGCACCTGGTTAATTGGAAAACCAGAGGCATGCTGTGTGCTAACAACAAACCACTAAACATGGCAAGCTAATACACAATATTGATGATCTGGTCACCTCTAGTGGGATGACCATCTACTGGAAAAAGATCAAGGGTCATTCCAAAGTAGAGGGACCAGACAAAACTGGAAATGACTTTGCTGATCAGCTGGCCAAAACCAGAGCCATCCAAGGGGATCTCCTTGAGATCAAGTTCCTGTTGGGGGAAATCCAGGTCACTGCTATCACTAGGTCCCAAACAAATGCTGACAATGAACTCTCAACTGCCCAGTGGAGTAAGGAGACCACAGATGCTGATTTAATCACGGCTCAAAAAAAGGGGATCCAATCATTGGTAAGTTTTATCAACACATTGAGGACCCTGAGAACTTTCCCCTGACGGATACTGATTGCATTGGGAAGGAGGACCTCAGAGTGTTGATGAAATGTCCAAAAAAGTTCTGAATCCAAGATGGTTTGTTGGTGAGGAGATCCATATCTGGCTGTGACCAGTGGATGGTCCTTACCTCATTCCGAAGCCTGATACTAAGTCACGCCCATGATGCAGCCACAGCCGGTCATCAAGGTTTTCATACTACATTACAAATCTTGTGAGAGCTTGCATACTGGCCACACATAGGGCCGGACCTTGACCAATACTTGAAGGGGTGTATTGTGTGTGCACAATTTCAGCCAACATCACTCACACACCGTGCTCCACTCCAAAAGAGGGGAATGACACTGCATTGGTCAGATTTACAAGTAGATTTCATCGGGCCTGTGATTCGCTCCTCTAGGGGGAACTAGTACATGTTAACCGTAACATGCTTGTTTACTAAGTGGGTGGAATGTCTCCCGGCCCAAAATTGCAAAGCAGAAACAGCAGCTACCCTTATGATCCATCACATCTTCTCACATTTTGGACTACCCCAAAGGATTGAGTCAGACCGAGGTAGTCACTTCACCAGCAAGGTGATGACAAAGATGTGGGAGATACTTAGGGTAAAAGAAAACTACACATTGCATACCGCCGGTCCTCTAATGGTGGAGTTGAGAGGTACAATAAAACCATTGTGAGCATAGTAAAAAAGGTTTTGGCAGACTCTGGGCCAAGTTGGGATATTCGATTACCCCTTGTCCTGATGGTCATCAGATCTACCCCTTCTTCTGCTACTAAAATGTCTCCATTTGAGCTGATGACTGGACGAAGGATGGTGCTACCCCAGCATCTGCTCTATAGAACCCAAGAGCAGACATTGATAAATGCCTCCACAACTCATGAGTATGTGGTGAATCTGAGAAAACACCTTCAACATGCTTTTGCGTATGCTCAGCAGAATCTAGAAAGATCTGCAGACAGCATGAAGACCCACTATGACCTTAAGACAACCTAAAAGTAATATCAAATAGGAGACAGGGTCTACTTGTACAATTTCCAAAGGAACCAAGCCAAGGAGCGCAAATGTTTGCCCAGCTGGTGGGGACCTTTTGAAATTTTGACAAAATCTCACCAGTCGCCTACAGAATACGCATCCCCAAGGGTGACTTAAGAGAAAAAGAAAAGTGGGTTCACATCAATCAGCTAAAGAGTTGTCACCCCAGGCATACTTTGTGGCAAATAGAGGAGCCTACAGAAAACACAGACGGATAGAATTCTCAAACATAGGAATATTTTAAATTGTTATTGAATACATGTGTGGAATATTGTAAACTGTTACTGAATGCATATGTATATCCCATGGCTGTCCTCCCTATTGGAGGGCATTAGTGGGAACATTATGATAACTGGGTTGTGTTCTGTTTTATAGTTTGGCACTGAGTGTACCTAACAATCAAGGAGGACCTCCTCGGGGACTCGGGAGGAAAAACCGAAGAAATCAGAGTGTTGCTTCACACCGGAAAAGAAAGCATGAAAGAAAACAGGGGTATCGATCCCATTCCAACCAGAGCCGGCGAGGAGAGCGCGTCGCATCATTCGCTGATGGAAGAAGAACTTACACCCGAAGAAACCTGTGTTCTTCACGAAAAGAAAGAAAAACCCCATGTGCCCGATTTCCCCATGACTGGAAGTCAAGCCGAAGTCGGGGGGGGGGGGCTTCTGTAGGATATTTTGACCCATTCCAATGTGCCCCACTGCATCACTTTACTCAAATGGTGAAATAAACAGCCCAAAGTGGATGCACTTACTCCTGTGCACGCCAAAATCTTCAAAACTGCATTTGGGTCACAACCAGAAAAAGGCTGCAAACCCTGCCACACACAGTCAGGGGGGTAAAAACAGAGTTCTCACTGCAGGAGCATGCCAGTGGGCTCTGCAACATTCAACATTGAGCAAAGTGAATGAATTGTGCTGTTTTGGCGCTAGATCCATTCATTTCCATTGAATCATTGAGATTAAACGGGTACTGCAAGGCCCAGGATCATCCAGTGTGGCTCAGAGGAACCGGGCCTCATTGACTGACAGCTCTTTATCTATATAATATATCTAATGAAAAAGCAACCCAGGAACCCTTGTTTTCACTTTCCAGGGAAAAACACAGCTAAACTTTGCAACAAGTAACAGAATCAGCTGTGCAGAGAGAAACTCTAAACAAAGGCATGATACATGTATCCAGACTGCAAACAATCCCATCACTCAAGGGAAGAACTAGTGCTGACTAAAATGTGTATGTGCTGCAGAGGAAAATCAGATTTAAAGAACTCAGTTTAATTTGCTTTTTCATGAATGAAGTGCAAAATCACCTGTTGTGAAAGCATGTTTTTGTTTAGAGGCTTAATTCTTTAAGAATGTCAAAGGATTGCTAATGTGAAAAATCTACCTATAAACTGTGGAAAGGCTAATTGCTGCTGGGAGGCCTTGCACACTCATGACAATGGGCTTCATTAGACATTTGTCTGCACCCCAGGCACAGACAATAGCAGGCTTGGACACTTATTCTTCCAGGGGAGCGGCAGGGAGCTCCACTCTCCAGGAAGAGGCTTCTCATTGAACTTCAAAGGACTTGCCATTTGCTCACACTTGGGAAGGAAAAAAGAAAACTGACATGTGATTTTTGGGTTTAAAATGCTTATTTTGCCACTGAACTTCAAGACATTTAACTTGGCAGCAAGAATAAGTAAACGAGTGAAAAGTACACACATATAAATCTGAATTTATGCTAGCCATTTGAAAACTTGGTAGGATTTCTTACTGCGTTAGGAACAGGAGTTATGAAGAATCACCAATTGCGCCGAAACTATTAATGTTGCAAATCTAATATGGCGTACCCATGGTCTAGGGGTGATTGCACATATATGTACAGAATTAGGAAATGTTAGGCCGAACCTTTCATGGTTAAAATTGCCAAAATTCTACAGAAATGCAAAACCAGGTCCCACCGACTTGGGAGTTGGATTTAAATCCGACCCACAAAATATGTAATATATTTATCTGATTTTCTTAGATGGCATAAGTATATAAATGTGTATTTGTGGGAAAGTTAGATTTTGGTCGCAATAACTATGGGAGGTTTCCAGATCAAATCATAAACATGACAACCCTTTCTGTCATCCAGCCAGCCAAGAGCAAGGTGGGAACTGTGCTCTTGCCCAATCAAAGCATTATGGTTGTGGGTTTTAAGTCTGCCCATACCATAAACTGAGTGATGTCATTTGGCATGATAAATAAGGGAACCTCACAACACACAGACACACTCTGATTCCTGACTCCATACTGATTTCTGCGTGGCGCCCTGTTCCTGAATTCTCCATCTTGTTCCTGATTCCAGATTTCTTTGCAAAGCCAAGGCATCTGCATTGCTGAACTTCTTTTCAGCTAGGCCCAAATCCTGAAGCAATCCCAAAACTTAAGGAAGCATTTTGATACAGTCTGGCTTGCTACCATTAATGCTTGCCTGCTCCAAACTTGCCATCCTACTGATCTACAGGGTCCAGCAACCAGAAGGGCCAATTCAATCCAGTCCAGTCCAGTCCAAGTGACCAGAACCGCCCCGCTGATACAATTCCGCCAGATGTCCATTGATTAGACCTGACCTGTGAGATTACCAGAACCCTTGATGGTCCAAAATCTTTAAATAAAGTGGACTATAAGTATAAATAGGAATCATAGTAAACCATAGCATATCTTGTCTTGCCTTGTCCTCTCCCAATCTATAATACATCCTGTCTTTGCCTTATGAATCTATAACATTGTCAGAACCATTCTTGCAACCCTCTCTGTAAATCCTAGTGTTAGCACTGATTTTATCTTCATTTGTGTTTTACTAGACTATAAGCCATTAGTGATTTGGATTAAATAAAGTAATTCCCATAAAGAAAACGGGGTATCCAACACGTGAAGGGTTGCAAGCAGCCGTGTAACTGTGGAGATTCACGGGTGGCATTCTCTTTTTCTTAGCCATTAATCTAGTTTAAGTAAAACCTGTCATTTTAAAACCGATTTCTGCTTTTCTCTGTTCTATTTTTCCTAAAAACACCTCTCATTCAAACTTGCATTACTTCCTCAATTTCATAGTTAGAGACTTAATTTCAACTCTGACTTAAACCTAAGACCTGTAGCTACATCCCAATACAAAAACCGTTTTTCTAAAAAAAACGTTTAGTGAATTTTAGGCGGGAATTCGCAATTCTGCAAAGTTTTAGATGTGTGGCTTTCAATTTCAAGTTTTTCCAAACTTCCATAAAGATTCAAAGTGTTTACTGTCACTCATCCTAAAGCTTATGATTGTTAGCATCTTTTCAGTGTTGCTCACACAGAGATTTATATCAATTTAAGGACTTTTTGCACACTTTTCATTGTTTTGCTCAGCCATTTTCAAATGTCATTTTAAAAGTGTAAAATTTCCAAAATGTTTTTTTCTCTTGTTTGGGGAGGGAAGATTGTATTCAACCCCTTTACACTGTTCTTTATTCCTGAATACCTGCTTCTTCCTTACACCTGTGTAGAATTGCTTCTTTGTGAGTTGAGAAATTTGCAGGGGGAAATCTTAACTTAAGCGCTGTCTTTTCAACAAGCCAAAACTGTTCTTTCGCCTGTGTTTTATATTCTGTGTTGCTATAAGTAAATTCAACTGCCTTACCTACTTTCTTATTTGTATTGTCACCACATGGGTGATTGTGGCCCCTTATATTAAAACATGTGTTTGATTTGAATTTTAAATAAATAAATACATAAATATTACCTTTACCAACCAGCCTGATTCCTGGTCCATTGTGACCTGTGGGTATTTTGAGAAGGGGTGTGATATGAGTGGTATATCACTCAGAATATTGAACCTATAGACACAAAATAAGTATTTCATTTGTGCGCTGCATACTAGGCTGACACCAGTGTGTATTGCCTGATTGAAATCCTTAACACATACAGGCATCACATGCATACAAACAGGGGGGAGAGAAATACGACAGGCAGGCATACAGGCATCACATGCTTACACACAGGGGGAAGTGAAATACAACAGGCAGACATACAGGCATCACATGCACACAAACAGGGGGGAGCAAAATACAACAGACAGACATACAGGCATCACATGCATACAAACGGGGAAGCAAAATACAACAGGCAAGCATACAGGCATCACATGCATACAAATAGGGGGGGTGACTGAAATACAACAGGCAGGCATACAGGCATCACATGCATACAAACAGTGGGCTGAAATACAACAGGCAGGCATACAGGCACCACATGCATACAAACGGTGGAGCGAAATACAACAGGCATTGCCTACAAGCATCACATGCATACAAACAGGGGGGAGCAAAATACAACAGGCAAGCATACAGGCATCACATGCATACAAATAGGGGGGTGACTGAAATACAACAGGCAAGTTTACAGGCATTACATGCATACAAACATGGGGGGAGAGAAATACAACAGGCAGGCATACAGGCATCACATGCATACAAACAAGGGGGGCATGAAACACAACAGGCAGGCATACAGGCACCACATGCATAGAAACAGGGGGCTGAAAGACAACAGGCAGGCATACAGGCATCACATGCATACAAATGGGGGTGAAATACAACAGGCAGGAAGCATTAGAGTAGTGGACAGAGAGCAGACAGGGGCCTTCGGAAGTGGGCCTTTGGAATGTGTGGGCCGGCTGAAGCCTCCGGGTCCACAATAGGCTGAAAGTAATGTGCAGGTGGCCAATGGCAGGCAGCAGATGCTGAGGTGCACCAGAGCCTCCTTGCTGTTAAGGGAAGATGGCAGCCATCTTAAGTAACCACAAGGCCTGCCGACAAACAATAATTCACTCTTTTGCTTGAAAGCCTTATCAAATTCAGAACATGAGTATGGTTTCTCACCAGTGAGATTTCTCTGCTGTATCACAAGTTGAGCATTTGGCTTGAAAGCCTTATCGCATTGAGTATATATATATATATATATATATTAAAGAAAACAGAGGAGAGGGGACGGACCGCACTCTCCGTGGACCCAGTGAAATCCTGCAATCCCGGAAGGGAAGAGAAAAAAATATATACAGCTCACACGGTATAATAGGAAGTTATTTTAATGATGAAAAACTGCACATAATATGCAGAGCAAACGGCTGGGGAAACAGCAAGACAAACAGGGGCAGGACGCCTAGGGCACGGCCCGCTTACAACGCGTTTCACGCTCGACTGAGCGCTTGATCACGTAACACAACAAAAGACAAGGACACAATTAAAAAAGCATGTAGTCCATCATCTATGTCAATTGGAATAGAGGTGCTTCCAGGGACTGGTTCGATGGCGGCCATGTTGAAAGGGAGAGTCGGATCTTAGCCAACAATGTGACAATAATACCTGCTTAAAATGTAAAGAGCAAAAGTACCCCCAATAAGCAAATGATCAAATTCCAAAAGAATAGCCATATGAGCCAAATCCCTTGCACCCCAATTTCCGACATGTGTTACTGGTTAAAAACAAGA
The DNA here is from genome assembly GCF_040938575.1 of Ambystoma mexicanum. Classification (NCBI taxonomy): domain Eukaryota; kingdom Metazoa; phylum Chordata; class Amphibia; order Caudata; family Ambystomatidae; genus Ambystoma; species Ambystoma mexicanum. The sequence goes on along the minus strand of NC_090941.1, from coordinate 664,183,465 downwards.
CATTACAATACATATTTTATGATAAAGTAAGTGCATAGTGCGCTTGCATAAATAAGATTGCATCTTATAAGAATCAGTCGGTCAATTGTAAAACAGGCTAAAAGGCAACATAATACCATGTACAATATGGCTTTGTGCAAACACGCAAGATAGCAGCATAAGTATGTACAATATGGCTTTGTGCAAACAGGCAAAATACCAGCATAAGTATGTGCAGGATAGCAAACATTGCATAACATTCCTAACAATGATATGTGCAAAAAGAGCAGCATTGCAGTTCCGATGGCTGGGTGCCTGCCAGTAGATCATAACTAAACCATAGATCTTGTATAAAAATGGGAGCACGAAGTACAATATGATCAAAAATACAGTCCTGATAATAGAATACAGGACAACAATAATTTATACAGATCAATCAAAGAACATGTCATACTCTATCCAATATTGACATAAAGTGCAAGTGCAAGCCAATCAAGAGCAGCATGAAAATGTGCAAATAGGCAAAGTCACATAGGCAACCACAATTAGCAGCAGTATGGCAAGAACATTGGCAGATTGTATCGTGAGTTCCATACATGTAAACTTTTATAAGCCTGACTGAATACCTGAACTGAAGAAAACAAATTTGGAATAACCTTATACAAGGCGCACGAAAAAATGTATTATAATCAAGAAAAACAACTTAAGAAACCAAGTAACCAAGGTGGAGAGGGTGACATAGAGCACCATGTTATTGAACACCAGAGACTACAACAGAAAAATAAATAAAATGTGCCAAATGTCCTCCTAGGTCGTGGATACAGCAGTTTAAAAATAAAAATAAAGCCAATCCCAATTGCAAACCATAATGGTAATGTATATATATTACGGTAGTGGCCGTGTAGTTATGGTTAAGTTGCTAATCCCATAGGAAGAGCACTTTTTGGGTGGCTTATAACTTTGCTCCCCCTGGACGAATCCTCACCAAACTTTGCAAAAAAATATATGACCCACTCTGAACTTTTTTGCAAATTCTGGTGAGGTTTGGTCCAGGGGGGGCAAAGTTATAGGGGCGGTCCCAACATTTATTTTTTCCCCATAGACATAATGGGAAAAAACTTTGCTCACGCCTACAGCCCAAACTGCTGGACGGATTTTCACCAAATTTGCAGCAGGAGCCGTGGCTTGGTCACAAAAGTATGCTTTTGTTAATTTGGTGTAAATCCGTCCAGTAGTTTTTTTTAAATTACCAAAACGTAAAGCAAAATTTGTGATATCTATGTCCGCTGTGCGGACACACTTCCCTGTTCGCTCCGCGGACAGGACACTGATTGGCTAATTGACTTGCGTCATGCCCGCGGACACCCAATGTGTTCGCTGATTGGTTGGTGTGAAGCGTGAGGTGTGTCAGATTTTTGGAAACGCCTGCCATCTTGGATTCGCGGACATCATCCGATGTCCGCGGACATCGCGGTAAAAACATATTAAAAAACACAACATTGCACTTGTCAAACTTATCAAATAATCTCTGGGGAGGTGAGGGGTGATGAGGATGGGATGGAATATGGCTGCAAGAAGCAAAAAAACAAGTGTTTTTCACCGTGAAAGTCCGGGAACAGTCCGGATGTTCGCGAACAGTCCTGTGAAAGTTTGCGGACACCTCTGCGTTACTGGTTTGGTGAAAAGCAGTTCTTTGATGGCTTATAACTTTGGCACCACTTAATGGAATTGCATTTAGTTTAGCAATTATATTCCTAAACTGGTCCCAGATGAGTATGCAAAGTTTGGTGGGATTCTGTGAAGAGGGGGCAAAATTAGAGGGGGGGTCCCAAAATAATGTAAAGGTTTATAAATGAGGTGCCATTTGACGAATATACACTTAATTTGGCAAACTGATAATACAAATAGATATAAATGTTTTTCTGAAGTTTGGTGGGAATTTGTCAAGAGGGGGCAAAATTAGAGGGGGGTTCCAAAATTATGTAAAGGCTTATAAATGAGGTGCCATTTGACGGATCTACACTTAATTTGGCAAACTGATAATATATCTAGATACAAATGTTTTTCTGAAGTTTGGTGGGAATTTGTCAAGATGGGGCAAAATTAGAGGGGGGTCCCAAAATATTGTAAAGGCTTATAAATGTGGTGCCATTTGACAAATCTACACAAAGGTTTGCCACAAGATTATAGATCTAGATATAAATGTTTTCGTACAGTTTGAATTGATTTTGTCAAGTGGGGGCTAGGTTATATGACGATTGTATGTGCATCATTTGGCACTTTTGAAAAAATAAAACATGGGTGGATTTCCAGCAAACTTGTGTAAGGAGCATTGAGAAGGACATGAAAGCATGGTTTTGCAAATGTGCCCGTGTTTTATTTTTTGACAAGTGTTATAATGTAGGTAAAAAAATAGCGATATACCTTTGGGGACTGAGTTGTAGCCTATGGCCATGGACAGTGGCCAAAATTGTCTGGGTCATGGAATAAGGTCATGATCCGGACAATCTGGCTACTGGCCATGACCACAAGGGGCAAAACATGGGGTTAAGGTGGCCATGTTCACCTGGAACTGGCTTTGTGGTAAAGCTATTCGAAACTGGGATAGATTTGAAAGGAAGAAAAATGTGCTTGTGGTAATATGGTCATAGAGTTCTCTTTTTGCCTTCTGCAGACTGCCATGGAAAGCGAAGAGGGGCCCTGTATGGAACCCCGCCTTCCCTTTCCATGGTGGACATCTTGGAAAAGGATTTTCCTTCCTACACCGGGACACCAGAGGCGTCCCGGTGTATGAAGAAAAATCCAGCACCCTGGGTTCCCGCTTTGGGAACCTAGGGTGCTAATGGCCTTCATCCCTCATTACAGGGGCTGGAATGGGGGATAATGGTCCAGAGACCTCTCTATCCACCATCGCTTCCCTTGGGCTGATAACTTGGACTGCCAGGCCGGTATCCACCATTCCATCCCTGGAACGGAGGATAAACGCCACAATATTGCCATTAGCATAACACAAAATGCAAATGGAAATGTTGGAAAATCTTATTGAGTCTATGTACTTTACTGAGAAATATAATGTAGATGGAGTCTATAAGTTTTTTTTAGTTCTATTTTTTAACTGTGAAAGGTGGTTCCTAAAGGAACAATTCTTTTATTGTTTTTGGATGCATTTTTTATTGGCAGGAGAACTTAGAATGAAACGTGGGGAGGGAAATGACCGAAGAGGCACCAAACACTAATATTTAGGGTCAGGTGGACGGGGAAAATGTTGCGCATGTGTTATTTCTAAGGTAGGGGACAGTGTTTCTCATGCTCCTTGATTACAGCAGTGGTGGTGTCTCTAGGGGAGGAGGGATGGCATTAGCTGATTCCATTTTAAGATAAATAGCAGTTTTGCTAAAAGTATGTACTGTGTACTAGATTGTTAATGGATAAGTAGGAATAGGTGTTGGAGCTGTGTAAGGGAAATTTTGAAGTTGAAAGTTCCTAGATCAGTAGAAAATGCAGTTCCAAACTGTCTGTGAAGCACAGATCTTATTGTGAAGTGCGGACGGGTTCTCGGACACGTCATCATGCCGCGCGCCAGCATATGGTCATGTGGCACTTTCCGGAAGGTTCACAATGAAGTCAGATGTTCGTAGACGTTATGGTTAAGTTGCACTAATAAAAACCTATGAAATTCAATGAAAGAACCTTGTTAAGGGGACATTATGGTTAAGTTGCACTTATAAAAACCTATGAAATTCAATGAAAAAACTTTGTTAAGGGGACGTTATGGTTACAATGCACTAATGAAAACCTATGAAATTCAATGAAAAAACTTTGTTAAAGGGACGTTATGGTTAATTTGCGCTACTAAAAACCTATCAAATTCAGTGAAAAAATGTTGTTAAAGGGACGTTATGGATACAAGTAAAACCGAAAAACCCCTGAAATTCGCCAGTTATGGTAAACTAAGCAACCATAACCCGCGCCACCACCGTGCACTGCTAAGAATAACACACATGACATCAAAGATGACATCACAAATATGATTGATGACATCACTGATGACATCACATATCTAGCCCCTTCTTTTTTGTTCACTGACATATCTAGGCCAGGTGAGTATATAGACACCTCCTCTGATGAGGGAGACAGATATCAAAAAGGTAGGAGAGGTACTCAGCAAAATCAGAGACAACTGGGCAGAGGCTTGCAAAGGGGAGGAAGGAGAGGAAGACAAAATATCTTTTTTCAATACCCTCCCTATTTTTACCCGCAAGGGTTTGCCCCTCAGGGGCAGATGCAGCCTTACCCACCCCCAGAACTTCCTTTTCCTCCACCTCAGACAGGCCCCCCTCAGTTAGGAAATTTATTCGAGACAAGAAGGAGGGCGTACAGAAGGTAAGCCCTCCTTCTGCTGTATACAATTTGTTGGATAAGATTCTAACACCCAACGAAGTTTCTATACTAGAAAAAGGTTTTTCTTTCATTCCAATGAAGGATCCCAGCAAAATGGAAGTAGAAGTTGAATTAAGGAGCCTGTTCCGCAAGATTAGGCTTAAAGACTTCTTTGGTAACACTCAGATTCCTCCTTTGGAACCTAGTCCCAACACACCTTTTAGACCCCCTTCCAAATTTACTCCGTCATTGAATATGATATCAAAAGAAACGGCCACCTTTGAGAAAGCGGTGCTCAGAGATTTTCATGCTATTTATGAGAGCAAGGATAAGACTAAGCCGGCTAAAAAATGCTTCAATTTTACCAAACAAGATTGGGCAGTACTCAAGCAATTACAGTCAGATAGAACGATTGTGATAAAAAAAAGCTGGGCGGAGGAGTGGTAGTCTGGGATGCCATGAAATATGACCAAGAAGTTATGCGACAGCTTGAAAATAAAGAGGTTTATGTTAAACTACAAGGAAATCCCTCGCATAAGATCTGGAAGGAAATTGAAATATTGGGTAAAGACGCATTGGAAAGAGAGATCATCACTCAAAAAGAACTTAATTTCCTGTTACCCATTAACACTAGGACCCCTCTTATCTATATGTTACCTAAGATACACAAAAGCATGAGCGTGCCTCCAGGCCGACCCATTGTGTCGTTGAGCGGTTCCATTTTGGAACCTATCGGCCAATACTTAGACTTCTTTTTGAAACCCTTGGCAAAGATCACTCCTACTTATCTTTCGGACTCGACGGATGTCATAAGGATGGTAGAGTCCTTTCCTTTTAATAAGGATAGTGACATACTGATCACATTAGATGTTGAGTCACTGTATTCCAATATCCCACAAGTGGATTCCCTTGGGATTATGAAGAGATTCCTTCAAATCAGGACGGATATTATTTCTGTGCCTAGCGAGTTTCTGGTAGAACTTTTGGAAATTGCCCTTACCAAAAAAAATTTCAGATTCAAAAACACATATTATATGCAAATAAAGGGGACTGCAATGGGGGCAACTTTTGCCTCAAATTATGCCACCCTATATATGTGGGACTTTGAAGAATCTAATATCCTCACAGAATCCAATCCATTCAAATCGGCTCTGAAACTCTACAAGAGGTATATTGATGACATTCTCATCATTTGGGATTGTTCGAGGGGGGATTATAACGCCTTTTTCGACTGGATTAACAATTTAAATCCCAATTTGATATTTACGATCCAGACCAGCAACCAAGAGATTGCGTTCTTGGATTTGTTGATAAAGGTGGATGATAACAGATTGGCAGTGGACCTGTATAGAAAGGATTCCGATAGGAATACAATACTGCACCATCAGAGTTTTCATTCCCAGTCTTTGAAATCTAACATCCCTTGTGGGCAGTTCCTTAGAGCCCGTAGGAATTGTACCAAAATAGAAGATTACACCAAGCAAGCCTCTATTATAGAAGGGAGACTATTGGAAGGAGGATACCCTAAACAACTCCTTAGACGCTGTAAAAAACGAGCATGCCACCAGCACAGAGAAACCCTTTTGGAAAAGGACACAAAAGAAGATAAAAAGTTGAAGGATGACCAAATAGTTTGCGCACTTACATTTAATACCCAGCATAACCAAATCAAGAAAATCATTTCCAGCCATTGGCATTTACTTCAATTAAATATGCATAATTTACCCAGACCGATTTATGCCTTTAAGAAAGGCAAGAACATTAAAAACTGGGTATCCAAAGCAGATAGGAATCATCTACAAGAGACTCAACCTTCTATCACGACATCTTGGGGTATGCCCCCAATTGTTGGTCATTTTCCATGTGGGAACTGTTGCAATTGTTCTAGCACCTCAGCCACCTCTATTGTGAACATCCACGGGAGGGACTGGAAACTTAGGCAACACACTACGTGCCTCAGTACCAATGTAATTTACGCTATAATTTGTCCTTGTAAAAAGGCGTATATAGGTAAGACCACTAGAGCAGTTAAATTACGTATAGGGGAACATCGCTCTAAGATTAGAACAAAACAACACAATGCCCCCCTGACCACGCATTTTCTGGAACTCAACCATAGCCTTGAAGATCTGCAATGGTGGGTGGTAGAAAAAGTATGTGGCACAGATAGGGCTAATGTGGCGGCTCACCTTATGCAAAAAGAACAGTGGTGGATATACCACACTAATAGTCTTACTATAGGTTTGAATCAGCAGGAGGAATGGAGTTAGGTCCATCATTATTTCATCATTTTTTCATCGCTTTTTCCTCGTGCTTGATCACTCTATATTTTTTAGACCCCACCAGTTGCGAATAGACTTTATTGGACCTCTTCCGCTCTTAATGTGTTCCTGACCATGGGAAGTGTCAGATTCGTATACATACAATTGCTTTGGGAGCCCTTTGATTGGGCTATAGGATACATAGGTCTATTCTAGTTTCTGCTTTGCTCTAAAATGTGAAATATCCTTCTCTCATTCACATTTCCGTTAGGGTACAGGACACATGTGCCTTTATTTTGCATTTTTTCACCATTTTTTCTTATTATTATTTGTTTTCCGCATTTTTTCGCATTGGGTTTTTTCGTTTTTCATTTTTTGATTTTCTCACATTGGGTTTGCCCTATTGCTAAGAATGCGGACGGTCCAAGTTTACCAGTAGTTACATGCAGACCAAATGAGGGATAAACTGATCTTTTGATTTCATTTAATTTTTTCTTCTTTCTGCAAGTTCTTGGCCGCACACGCGACATTGGTCCTTTGTTTGTGTTATTTGGGTTAGGCTTGTGGCATTGGTCCTTCGTTTGTGTTGTTGAGACTTCCGACATAAAAGAGGCACTTGCGTATCACGCTTGGTCTCCTCTACCAGCCGGAAGTCATTGCGGGCGGCATCCGTTCTGTCCAGTTTTTGCGAGGTAAGCAGTTTGCAAGCAAAGTTAGTTCACTTTAACATGTTGGCACGTATGCAATTGCTTTCCGAAGTAACATTAGTGTTACTTGTTTGACTTTGACTCTTCTAGGAAACATCCACGCATATAGAATAGGAACGGTCGCATTGAAGGGGGCATGACCTGCGGTTTGCCGTCTGTTTGTCCTAACGGTGCGCACAGATGATACCTTGAAGAGCTGAAGATCTTCGTATGGGGTAAGAGGATCTGGTCTCTTCTTCATATAACGGCTCTTTCTTTCATCTCGACTTTTTCTCTATGGGTCATATTTATAGCCATTCTTTTAATAGAAAAGGCACTTAAAGTGATATATTGCCTCATATCTGTCTTACAGAGAAAGAGTGAGTTTATTGCCTGAGCTTTATGAAATTGATGACAAACCTGTTGACTGCAACAAGAGACAGATTGTGTTTATAATCTGTGTAAACAAAGCCAAGGAAACTTATCCGTTTGACACTGAGGTAACTCTGGCGATAGTTTTCGCGGTATTGGCCGTGGCATCTTTTTCATCACTGTCAAATATATTTAAAGCCAGAGGCTGACACAGTGGTTACATGGGCATTTTATATTTATTTTTATTTCTGTTTTTGTTTTGTAGAGATCTTTCATGCATATAGGAGCGTGCTGCGTTACGACGCGAACCTATTTCTGACCCAGTATCTTGAGCTTAGAAGAGACGCGGGTCAAGTTAGGACCATCCAACCGTTTCCTGTATGGTTTTCAGGTATGATTCTAGTCAATACCTAAATGCAGACATGGAGGGATTGGGGTGTTAGATTGGGTGAAACACAGTGGCACGAAATTATAGTGTTCCACTTTTGGAAAATTATTGTTCTTTTCCCTTGTAGCAAATTGTTTCTATCTTCCACTTATGTCTGGAGGGAGATGGGGGGCTGGATTGCATGCGAGGCCTTCGGGCTCTATACTGCCCTACTAGCAGTAGAGCCAAAATGAACTGGAGTCAGCTCCCTTCATTTGGCCAAATTTCGAATAGGTTGTAGAGTGAGACTTTATTTGCCCTCTCCCCTTATTTGGACTATTGTTATTAAAAGAGAGCAACTGAGAGAACGAAGGTTTTTAGGTATTTGTGTATTGTATTTTTATTATATTTTAATTGTTTTACTTTATCCTGTTTTGCTTTTAGAAGTGTTGTTAGGTTCATCCCTATCCTGATGAAGACATAGATTACCAATCAAGTTGAAACTATTTAATAAGAAGCCTGTTTGATTAAGAAGACTCATGTTTATGGGCACTAATAGTCTGGGCACTAATAGTTGATATTTTCTGTCTGGAGTGAACCATTTAATACGGGAAATATATTTGTATTCTCTTTTACATATGAATTATATTCGTAAAAATACAAATCGAATGCTTTAGACAATATTGTCTTTTTGAATGAACAAAATCATTTTTTATTTCAATAATGGAATTGTTGTTGCATTGTCTCACATTTCCATAAGAAAATCTAAATGCATTATTTTTAGAGTTGTATTAGCTGAATGAATGTATGAATGCATGTGATTTAGGATGTTTTTTAAAAAAATGAATTAATTAAAGATGTGTAAAATGACTTTTTTACTTCAATTTATAATAAAAAGAAATTGATGATTTAATGTGATACCTCTTGCCTTATCCTTCAGTTGCTCTCTTGATTCTGGCACCATTACCTGTTTCATATGAGTTTATTCACTGACAGTCAAAAACTTAAAATTGAAAAGGTATTACATTTGTAGACGTTGCTATTCTCACATGATATATATGATATTTTATTTATATCGCGCTCATACACAGATGTTTCAGAGCGCGACCAGGCAAAGGGAGGGGAACAGTGGAGAACAAACACAATGATCTTACTAGGCCCAGTGACATTGAGAACGTGCAAGTGCATGGGGAAGGGAAAAAGGGGGAAAGTGCATGGAAGGGGGGAGAAATTGGAAAGTGCAGAAGCATAAGAGAGGACAAGATAAATAATAAGCAAATAAATAAATAAATACGGTGATCAGAAACAGTGGTAGTGCAAGCCTGTGTGGGCCAAGTGCAAGGTTAGTCAGATAGGGAGTATCTGATCAGTGCAGACGAAGAGTGGGGGGGGCCTGTATGGGTACAGATACAGGCCCCAGTGCATGGGGTGGCCAGGGGGCAGTGCAGGAGGGCGACAGGGTGAGCAGGGACCTGGGAACGAAGGGCAGACGGTGGCCAGGTGCAGCATTGCTGAGAGAGAAAGCAGATCAGCAAGGGAGAGGAGAGGGAAAGGCAGAGGCGAAGAGGAAGGTCTTGAGGAGCTTCCGGAACCGTAGGTGGTTCTCCTCAAGTTTCAAGGTGGCAGGTAGGCAGTTCCAGAGGGAGGCCCCAGCAGAAGACAAAGATCTAGCACCAGCTCGTTTCTTTGAAAAACGACTGACCCTGAGGGAGTTAGAGGTATAGGAGGGAAGGGCTCTAGAGGGGAGGTATTTACGGAGGAATAGTTGAAGGTAATTTGAACCCAGGCCCCAGAAAGCCTTGTGGACAATGCAGAGGGTTTTAAATTTAATCCTAGCAGCCACAGGGAGCCAATGAAGGGATTTCAGAGCTGGAAAGATACGATCCCAGGGCTTGAGGCCAAGGACAAGTCTCGCAGTCCTGTTCTGGATTAGTTGTAAAGGGCGGAGAGTGGAGGCAGGTAGATTTAGAAAAATGCTGTTACAGTGGTCCAACCTAGAGAGAATCAGAGCATGGGAGACAAGGAGCTTCTGAGGGAAGGAGAGGAAAGGAAGAGTACCTTTAAGGAGGTGCAGTAAGAAGTTAGACTTTTTGGAGACATCAGAGATGTGTGCGGAGAAGGAAAGTGTGGAGTCAAAGATGACCCCAAGGTTCTTAGCTTCTCTGGTAGGGGCAGGAGGAGGGCCAAGGGAGGCTGGCCAGACAGTGAGGGGAAAGGATGGAAGGGGTGTACCAATGAGGAGGATCTCAGTCTTGTTGGCGTTTAAACAAAGATCATTTGCAGCACACCAATTTTGAATGGCGATTAGGCAGTCAGAGATGAGGGAAGGAGAGGAGGTCGCCGAGGGAAGCCTGAAAATGAGTTGGGTGTCGTCAGCATAGCATTGGAAATTTGAGCAGAAAATGGAAATGCAGTAGGCAAGAGTTGCCAGATATTGATTGAAAGGCCAGGGTGAGAGGTTAGACCCCTGGGGAACACCGCAGGTAGAGAGGGAGATGGAGGATTGGAAGGACCCAAGTTGTACCTGGGAGGGTCGATCAGAGAGAAAGGAGGTCAGCCAGGCCAGAGCCTGATCGGTGATACCCAGGTTGTCACAGAGACGATTTAGCAGGGTGGTATGGTTGACCGTGTCAAAAGCAGAGGAGAGATCAAGTAGGATGAGGACAGAGGGAATGTTAGAGTCAAGGTTGGAGAGCAGGTCTTCACGGATGTTCAGAAGAGCAGTTTCCGTACTTCTGGCAGCTCTGAAGCCAGATTGGTGGTCATGGAGAGAGCCAACTGAGTCAGAGTGAAGGTTAAGCTGAGAGATGGCAAGCTTTTCCAGGAGCTTACCCAAAAAGGGAGTAATGGAAATTGGGCGATAGTTAGCCGGACAAGAGGGATCAGCTGTGGGTTTCTTGAGGAGAGGATGTACAAGGGAATGCTTGAGAGGGGAGGGGAAAGTTCCAGAGGCAAAGGATAGGTTGCAGAAGTCGGCATGGGCCGGAGCAAGGGTATCGATGTGGTCCTTAAGAGTTTTGGAGGAGCAGGGTTGGACCTGTCTTGAGGAGGCTTTCATGGATCGGACTTGTCTAGCGACCTCATCGGGGGAGAAAAGAGGAAAAGCAGAGAAAGAGGGAGGAGGGTAGCTGAGGGTGGGTCAGAACGCAGAGAGGGAGATGGGAGAGGAGCAGGGGAGGAGGAGAGTGAGGACAAGATGTCCTGGGTTTTAGAGATAAAGTTTGAGGCAAGGTCATTGCAAAGAGCCTGAGAGGCGAGAGGAGGGGTGGATACTGCGTCAGGGTTGGCCTGCTCCTAGCAGATTTTAAAGAGTTTGGCCGATTTGTTTGATGCCGCAGAGATACGGGCTTGAATATGGACTTGCCTCTTGGTACGTACAGAGAGTCGGTATTGCCGTTGGAGTAGGCGGCAGGCCAGTTTGTCAGAGGATGAGCAAGAGGCCCTCCATTTCCTCTCGGCCGCCCTACACTTGCTTTTGAGTGTAGCTAGGTCGGAGTCAAAACAAGAATTACACTTGGTTTTGGGCTTCAAGCGGATCCTCATGACAGGGGAAAGAGCATCAAGAGTATCAGAAATAGAGGAGTAGAAGAGAGACAGGGCTGTGTCAGGGTGTGAGTCAGCCAGGAGTGGAGGAGGGGGTGAGAAGGTGGCAGCGAAAGCCTCGATTGACACACGTTTCATGGGCCGGATGTCCAAGAAGGTGGGTGGCAGTCTTGGGGTAGGCTTGGCATGAGGGGAGGAGATGGGAAGATGAGAGGAGAGGAGGCAGTGATCACTCCAGGAAAGAGGAGTGGTGAGGGGAGTAGATAGGGGAGGCCAGAGGAGATCAAGACATCCAGTGTGTGGCCAGCAGAGTGAGTCAGGCCGGAGGGGAGGATAGAAAGGGAGAGTGAATCGCAGAGGTCGCGAAAGAGCACAGATGAGGAACAGGGAGAATCAAGATGGATGTTAAGGTCACCAAGGAGGAGGAGTTGAGAGGTAGAGGCCAGGAGGGCGGAGGAGAGATCTGCCCACTCAGAGAGAAAAGAGGTGAATTGACAAGGTGGCCGGTAGAGTGTAGCAACAGTAAGGGAGTGGCTCGGAGAGAGGGAGAGCCTACAGACAAGGCATTCGAGAGAGGAGTTAGTCTGAGTGGGGATGATAGAGGCAGGAATCCACTCAGGGAAGATCAGGGCTACACCACCTCCAGGCCGGGTGGATCTGGGGGCGGAGAGGATCTTGTAGCCATCTGGGAGGAGGGTGTCAAAACTCGTGACAGAGCTGGCCGTGAACCATGTCTCGGTAAGACCGAGGACATCGAGGTCAAGTTCTTCGAGGAGGTGTTCTTACAGTACTTTCTTTAGAATTCAATCGCATTTTATGATGCACATACATAGGGGAAAAAGCAGGCCTGAAACACAGCAATCATTTCTATGCGTAAAGATAATCATGTTGGTTATACCCAGTGGCTCATGATACTGCCTCTTGTTTGCTTACTTTACTCTCCCTGTATAAGGCCCATATTTGTATACATTGTGGTCTCTTAATGTTTTGTGTGTAGTAGTACAAGCACATAGTAAGTGATGCATTATCTTTTTACTATCCAACATGGTAAAATTTGAAATATTACATCTCTATGGTGCATGCTGCGGCCAATGCCTATGTTTCTGTATGAGTAGGTTCCTGTTCTAGAAACAACACTGCAATGGAATGTTCTTTAGAGCAATACATTGCATAATCAAGTATGTAGTTCATCACACATCTCCAGATGACCCCTCACACTTTTTTGCCAACATTAAATTCACAACCCCTTGTAGGGACTTCCTATGAAAATTAAATGCACATGTGATGTCATCAGTGATGTCATCAATCATATTTGTGATGCAATCTTTGATGTCATGGGTGTTATTCTTAGTAGTGCACGGTGGTGGCGCGAGTTATGGTTGCTTAGCTTACCATAAGTGGCGAATTTCAGGGGTTTTTCGGTTTTACTTGTAACCATAACGTCCCTTTAACAACATTTTTTCATTGAATATATATATATATATATATATATATATATATATGTATATATATATATATATATATATATATATATATATATACATATATGTTACATGGATTTACAAGTCCGCGGACGGACTTCCCGGTTCGCTCCGCGGACAGTGCCCTGATTGGCCGAGCAGCTTGCGCGATGTCCGCGGACATCCAACGTGTTTGCTGATTGGACGGCGTGGTGCGTGTCAGATTTTCTGTGACGCCCGCCATCTTGCATTCGCGGACGACCACGGACAGCGCGGTGAGACTTGGATTAAAAATTGTATTTAGTGGAGTGTGTTGGTGTGTAAGAGTGTTTGGGGAGGGTGGGGGAGTGTGAGATAGGTTCAATGTTCTGTTTTTTTTATATGCTAGACACTTTTGTTGTGTTTGATTTGTCTGCGGACAACACGGCTGTTCTGAAATGTTCTATATAAACTAAATGGTGTTCTGAGGACGGAGTATGTGTCCGTTTTGTTCGCAACCAAGCTAAAATTGAGCTAAGAACACTTGCGGTGTCCTTAAATGTTTGTACATAAACAAAATGGGGGTGTCCTGAGGACGCTGTCCGTATTGTACTCTGGCAAGTTGAATGTGTTCTAAGAACACTCGCGGTGTCCTGAAATGCTTTGATTACTTACCGGTAATCTTCATTACTCCTAGTCCTACTCTTCCATGTCACAGTACTGACGACCCTCCTCACCCTCCCTGCGGGGAAGGTCCCATGCTCCGGCTTGGTAATATGAAACTGAGTGATGTGGATGTGGGGGAGGAGTTATAGGAATTTAAAGAAATAGAAGAAGGTCCTGTGTCTGAGGCAGGGGCCTCATGAAGTAAGTACTGGGACGAGGAAGAGTGGACGTGGAGGTAATGTTTGCAATTAAACAAAATGGGGGTGTTCTGAGAACGCTGTTCGTATTCTTCGTTGTCAGGTTGAAAGTGTTCTAAGAACCCTCCTTATGTCCGTTGACATTACAATTTCCTATGGCCCTTACCCGACTTTTTGTCCACTAAACAAACGATAAATCAGGCTGCCTTGCGTCGACATTATGTGATAATCCTATCACTTGCCCCATCGACCTGGCTGACCTGCTTTTGCGACACTAAATCATATCTCCCGCCCCTAAGCCTGACATTATCAAACCATTCATATTCCCTGTCTCTCTCTGTGACGGTGCAGGGTGCGTAGCCAAACGCGCCCAGTCGTCTGCAGTCCTACGCGACTTTACACAGAACCCGGAAAACAACACAGATCATATCACAACACAGCGCGCAACAATTCGGAATATGAAACTGTGATTTAAAAGCAAACAGCAAGATTGTACATTTCGTAAAGTACTTTTATTTGACATCAAATGTTTAGAGAATATTCAGCGATTTGCATTTGTCTTTGCTGTCGATCCGCAAAAGTTCATCTTGAGTCACGTGCTGTTCCTTTGCGGTACACAGGGTGTTGGTTTATGATAAAAGAAGCACTATGGTTGCACTGATAATCGGAAGGCTGTTCCAACAACGAGGCATTAGACCACCATAATGGTTGGTATGCTGCTTCTAGCTGCTAGTACCGCGTAAGGCACAATAGTCTCCAGTCCTACGCGACTTTACACAGAACCCGGAAAACAACACAGATCATCTCACAACACAGCGCGCCACAATTCAGAATATGAAACTGTGATTTAAAAGCAAACAGCAAGATTGTACATTTCGTAAAGTACTTTTATTTGACATCAAATGTTTAGAGAATATTCAGCGATTTGCATTTGTCTTTGCTGTCGATCCGCAAAAGTTCATCTTGAGTCACGCGCTGTTCCTTTGCGGTACACAGGGTGTTGGTTTATGATAAAAGAAGCACTATGGTCGCACTGATAATCGGAAGGCTGTTCCAACAACGAGGCATTAGACCACCATAATGGTTGGTATGTTGCATCTAGCCGCTAGTACCGCGTAAGGGCACATTGGTCCTTGGCGATTGTCCCATAAAATGGTGAGGGTCATGAAGTTGTTTAGAAGTAGCTGCACCTGGCACATAAAAAATCCGTCGGCCGGGGTCTGAAAATCATGACATTGAAAGTACTGAAGGACATACCTGTTTTAAAAAACAGAAATTAGTCTCACCAGCCGATCTTCATTAAAAATATTAATTTTATTTATTAGGGCGTGAAACTATTTGCTAGCGAGGATAGTGCAACGGAGTATGTTAACTTATTCCCATTAACCCACCCTCTGTCCTCTGCCTTTTTCAGAGCCCTCTAAGCGACAGAGGACCAATTCAGCGGTGATAGTGCGCGGTAGAAAACACTATGCCACATTGAACGAACAAGTACAACTTAACCGGGCTTTAACGCCACGCTATTGTTATTATATTCCGGTATGAAATAATCTAAAGGGTTACTTACATTACATTGGCATTTTCCATTGTCTAAGCGTAGTGCAGTCCCAAAATACGACTCCGTCTGTGCCAACGATCTTTCTCATAGTGATATAATATATAAAAGTGGTTTTGTTTCAGAAATTTCATCCTTTTTGTGTCTTATGTTTTTGCAACACTCCTTCAAAAGAAGTCTTTTAGCACGATCCCTGTCTGTCAAGGTCAAAAAACAATAGAACCTTATAGTGCGAGTCGTGGGCCTCTCCGGCACGCGAGCAAAAAATGGAAGCAGCTGACCTTCACTGTAAACGACCATAAATTCTTAGTTTCCAACATTCTGTGTACAGCCATCTCTGAGAAATTGCTTTTTACACTCCATCTTTGTATATTGTTTGCGTGCTAATAAAATAACTTGGTTAAAGGGACGTTATGGTTAAGTTGCGCTACTAAAAACCTATGAAATTCAGTGAAAAAACTTTGTTAAAGGGAGGTTATGGTTCAAAGAAAAACCGAAAAACCCCTGAAATTCACCAGTTATGGTAAGCTAAGCAACCATAACTCGCGCCACCACCGTGCACTGCTAAGACTAACACCCAGGACATCAAAGATGACATCACAAATGTAATTGATGACATCACTGATGACATCACATGTGTATGTACTTTTCATGAAATATGTGTACAAGGGATTCTTATTATAATGTTGTGAAAAAAGTGTCAAGGATCATTGCAATAAATATCATACCCTAATCAGTGCTTTGAACGATGCATTGAAATAAATAGCATTCTATTATGGGGTTCTATCTAGTATACTAAGCTACTAATACAGAAACATAGCATTGTGTGCAGCGTACAAGATGATGGTATAACATTGGTAATGTTAATATGTTGAATAATGAAATGATAATTGTTTTATTAATAGATTTTTGTGTACTGTGAAATATGTAATAAGTAGCTAATAAAACCCTTGTATTACATAATTGCATTACTATAGAGAAAACAGAAAGGGGCAAGAACACATACCAATATACATATACATAGAGTAAATAGCAGCTTTGAAACAGAGAAATCATCATTTATTTGATTGAAAATAATGCTGTCTTTAAAGCTTGTGTCTTCCCCTATGTATATGTTTCATATGATGTGACTGGACTCTAAGGGAATTACTATAAGAACCTACTTGTAGGATACGTCTACAAATAAAATACAATTTTTAGTTTCTGACTGTTACTGAAGAAAACCATGTGGCCTAGGTATGTCAGCAAAAGAAAAAAAGAGTGAGCCAGAAGAACACTCGCGGTGTCCTGAAATGTTTGTACATAAAGAAAATGGGGGTGTTCTGAGGACATTGTACGTATTGTTCGCTGGCAAGTTGCATGTGTTATAAGAACACTCGCGGTGTCCTGAAATGTTTGAACAGGACGTGCTACATCTGGGGTTTTCCAGCAAATCCAGCATGGAAAGAAGACTGTAGGGATCAGCCAATCAGATGTTGAGGTTGTGGATTTGTGTTGAAAGAGACTGTGTGTAGTGAAGATGGCAGAAGTGGAGAAAGTCAGGGTGCTGGTGCTTGCAGATATGTTTGTGCATGGTTTACAACAGTATGCTCAATGCAGGCATGTTGCAAAGAATTTTGATGTTAAAGGAGTGGAGGTCGAGTGGAGCACTGTGCCTGATTGCAATGTACAGGGAATTGTACAAGTTTGTGAAGATATGGGCAGGATCAACAGTCCCCATGTGGTAGTTTTGCACTATGGTGCTTTCCGTTTGGGCTATGTCAGTGCCCCTACTTTGTTGGCAGATTTGGAAAACTTGGTTCAAGCAGTAATGAACATCCTTCCAAATGCCAAAGTAATTTTTTCTGGATTACTACCTAGAGCAATATGGGACAATAGTTCAGTTTTTTGTCCTCAGCAAAACAATGCTAGGTGTGTAATCAACCGAGGCATGTGTGCCTTCATGCTTAGAGCTGGTATGTTCTTCTGTAATAATGAGAAAATTGATTCCAGTAATGCTGTTTATTTTAAAGAAGATGGCATTTCCTTATCTTTAATGGGAAATGCCATGCTGTTTTGGAATGTAGGGGTTGCTTTGGAGAAGGTGATGTGAAGATTTTAGGAGTAAAGTAAGAAAAAAAGAAGAAAAAAATACAAAATAACAGGTGTCTGTCAAGCATCTGCAAAAAAAACAAAAAAACGGCTCTTTTCAGAGCCTACCTCAAAGGGGAAATCGGGCACACTATTTAAATTTACATTCACCACGCTCAGATTTTCGATATGTCCGCGGACATGGCGGTAGTCCGCGGACATCGAAATCACTAGCTAGGGGTTCAGTATGTTCTATCTTACATGTGTTTAAAGTCAGGGATATTATGATTAAGTTGTGCTACTAAAAACCTATGAAATTCAGTAAATAAACTTTGTTAAAGGGACGTTATGGTTAAGTTTCGCTACTAAAAACCTATCAAATTCAGTAAAAAAACTTTGTTAAAGGGATGTTATGGTTAAGTTGTGCTACTAAAAACCTATGAAATTCAGTGAAAAAACTTTGTTTAAGGGACGTTATGTTTAAGTTTCGCTACTAAAAACCTATGAAATTCAGTAAAAAAACTTTGTTAAAGGGACGTTATGGTTAAGTTTCGCTACTAAAAACCTATGAAATTCAGTAAAAAAACTTTGTTAAAGGGACGTTATGGTTCACAGTAAAACCGAAAAACCCGTGAAATTCGGCAGTTATAGTAAGATAAGCAACCATGACTCGCGCCACCGTGCATTGCTAACACTAACACCCAGAACATCAAAGATGACATCACAAATGTCATTGATGACATCACTGATGACATCACATGTGCATTTACTTTTCATAAAAACTCTGTACAAGGGATTCTTATAATGCTGACCAAAAACTGTCAGGGATCATTGGGATAAACATCATGAGCTAATTAGTGCATTAAGCAATACATTGATATAAATAGCATTCTATTATGAAGTTCTATCCAGAATACTAAGCTACTCATGCAGAAACATAGGCAGTGTGTGCAGCATACATGATGAAGGTGCCATATTCATAATCTTGCCATGTTGAATAGTTAAATGATAACTGCTTTCTTATTAGAGTTTTGCGTACTGTGAAACATGTAATAAGTAGATAATAAAACCCACTTAATACATAATTATTACAGACAAAACACAAAGAGACAACAACACATACAAATATGAATATATACAGGGACAGTGAAGTAAACAAAAAAGCAGAAGTAGTAGCAGAAAGAGTTCATAACCTAACTGATTGTCTTTATGCAGAGAAACTATTGCTCTGTTTCAAAGCTGCTACTTACCATATGTATGTGTATCACATGATGTGACTGCACCCAAAGGAAAGGAGAGTGAGTATAATGTATACAAATATGAGCATATACAGGGAAGGTAGATTAATAAAAATAAAACTATGAGAAAGTGCTGATAACCCTAATGATTATCTTCATGCACAGAAAGGATTGCTCTCTTTCAAGCCTGTGTCTTCCGCTATGTATATGTTTCATATGATGTGACTTGACCCTAAGTCTACAAATATACTACCTTTTCAATTTTTACTTCCTGACTGTTACTGAAGAAAACTATGTGGCCTAGATATGTCAGTAAAGGGAAAAAAGGGAGAGCCAGACATGTGATGTCATCAGTG
The DNA here is from genome assembly GCF_040938575.1 of Ambystoma mexicanum. Lineage (NCBI taxonomy): Eukaryota > Metazoa > Chordata > Amphibia > Caudata > Ambystomatidae > Ambystoma > Ambystoma mexicanum. The sequence continues at coordinate 664,164,356 of NC_090941.1, read as the reverse complement.
ATGTCATCAGTGACATTTGTGATGTCAACTTTGATGTCCTGGGTGTTAGTGTTAGCAGTGCACAGTGGCGCGAGTTATGGTTGCTTATCTTACCATAACTGCTGAATTTCTGGGGTTTTTCGGTTTTACTTTGAACCATAACGTCCCTTTAGCAAAGTTTGTTCACTGAATTTCATAGGTTTTTAGTAGCGCAACTTAACCATAACGTCCCTTTAACAAAGTTTTTTCGCTGAATATATATATATATATAAACCCCAGTGTGAATTCTCTGATGACTCAACAGTTCAGCCTTTTGCTTGAAAGCTTTATCACATTCAGAAAATGGGTTTGGTTGCCACCCCAGTAGGGTTTCTCTGATTTATCAATAGATCATTTGTTTCTGTAGAGGCCTTGTAGCACCTAAACGTTTTTGTTCTTTCTCTTCGGTGTGACATCTCTGATGTTGCCATAAACTTTACTTTAACTTTAATCAATTTCTAACGTGCAGCCATGAGCCCTGAGGAGTTAGGGCGCATACAAGACGAAACAAACATAGTAAACATAAAGTAATCAGATCATCAAGAAGTAAAGAACCATGGCCGAAGTAATGGTAACAATGAGAATAAGAGGTCAGTAAAAGAGCCAGGTCTTATGGGCCTTCTTGAACGAGGTGATAGAAGGATACTGTCTGAGAATGTGTGGAAGAGAGTTCCAGTATTTGGGTGCCGCAGTGTAGAAGGCCCCATTCTCGACCCTCTTGAGTTTACAGCGCGGGAGTACTAGCAGATTCTGGTTGCTTGATCTTAGAGCCCTGTAGTTAACCTTATCAAGGATGTGATCTTGCAGGTATTTGGGCATTATGCCAAGTCTACATTTATAGACTATCGTCAATAGTCTAAATTTAAAGCGTGCCTCGATGGGCAACCAATGTAGGGTGCGTCGAGCAGCTGAGACATGGTCATGCCAGGCTAAACCCATAGTTACACGGACTGCACCGTTCTGGACTACTTGCAGTCTATTGGTGTCAATTGTTCCCAGACCGACAAGGAGGCTACTGCAGTAGTCAATCTTTGCGCCAACTATGGCTCTGACAATGGTTTCAGCATTTGCTTGCAAGATAAAAGGACTCAGGTGGGCTAGCAGTTTCACGTAATAAAAGGAGGCACCAAAAACGCTGCTTACGTGAGCTCTCATATTGATGGACTGATCCAACACCACGCCTAATATTTTTCATTTTGGTTGAGGGAAGATTTCCACAAAACTGGCTACTCAGCCCACATAAATAACCCATTTGTCCAATTCAAAACATGTACAAAATGATCTGAATCTCTCGGTTAGTCTCACAAGGTCGAGTGCATTTTTTGCACACATGAAAGTCAAGAAAGAACCCCAATCTACAGCCAGAGCAGGCAAGTCTGAAAATAAAGGAAGCTTGTGCTTGTAACCTTTCCATGTCCAGAACATAGTTTTTAGCTTTACAGTCCTGTTTTTTGGGCTTTAATCACTGTCTGCTGCCACTGGAACATCAACTACTAGTGACTAGCACCACAGCAGGGGTGCCATTGATTCTAAAGGATTAAGTCCAAAGCAGGTGTTGAGCACCTTTTTCATACTGAATGTGTTGCAAGGCATGAAAATGCACTGCCTCTATTTTGAAGTGGCAGCCTTTGCCATCTCCACTGTTCATTCATATTCTCTCCAGTATAGATTCAGTGGCCTACCATTAGATGGCTCTATGTCCTGAGAGACTTGTCACAGCCAGTGCACCAGTATAGTTATATTCCTCTGTGGCACATAAGAAACATCATTAGATGGCCATTTGTATTGAATGTTTTGGCATGTCAGTTTGCTTACAAAACACCTTGTATTAGCCTCTCCTTAGTGTATTCTTCAAAGTGTATGGTTACCCTTTACAGATGAGGCTGTTCCCAGTTCAGTACATTTATATAGACTGTCTTGATGTTAGTACCTCCTGTGTGGATATTCCCATATACAGTTACGTATGGCTACAGCCCAGAATGCTGCATAGGTACATAATGCAATGGGCCAACTCCCCCACTCTCCTCACTTTAGTGGTACAGTGATGTTAAATCGGTTGGACATAGATAACCTCTCTATTGATTGGTATTGATAGGAAACGTCTGATTATTACAACCCCTGGCCTTCACAAATATCTGAGCCGGGCCAATCTCCCGTCCCAGCGTTGTCCTGTCTCAAGGGCGCATTTTAACTGTATACATCAGACAGCTGTGACGTCGGTTTGGTCTAAAGGGAGGGTGGACCAGTCATGTCCCTTTTGTAGGGCATCTAAAAAAGACCTGGCACATTTTTTTCTGTTCTGTCCTACTTTCTCAGTGATCACAGATCAAACAATGAAGCCTGTTGTACAGGGCCGGCTTTCGATGTTATGAGCCTGCACTGTATTATCTGTTACAGTCAGATACGGCTGCAGTGGGGTGAGCAGTTTTGACATTCCTAAAGTGTGCCTCATCATTAAGAGAACTTCTATTAAATTGTGACTGTTCATGATTTCACAATATTGTTCGGAAGGAGAATCGACAAATGGCAGATTGGTTTCAGGAGATATATGGGTACATCTTTGAATGGCCTCATGTTAAAATGCATAAGATCTAGCGTGGGTGGAGAACCACAACTCCATTTACATGGCACTCTATAGACCTTTCGGTGGCATTTAATGCTGTGGACCGCAGTATTTTGTGGTTCAACCTAACACATGGTGAATCCCTATAGGCCTTCTATGGATGATAGTCGGACTCTTTGGGAACTCTAACATCTATATCCATTTAAACCATGCAGAGTCACTATCTAGCCAAATTCATACATATCGTGGGGTAAAACAGGGCTGCGTATTATCGCCCTGTCTGTTCAATTTTTATATGGCTGACATAGGTGATTATTTGGAGTCGGTAGCGTTTGTTTCCCCATAATTGCATAACATGAGGCTGCTCTGCATGGCTTACGCAGATGGTTTTTTGATCTTTGGCCGCACTCCCATCGGACTACAACACCTCATTAATGGTTTTTCCAACTTTGTGGCTATTCATTCCCTCAAGATTAATCCATACAAAACCATGCAGTGTTCGCAATGGACAAAGGCTACAACCTTCCGTTGGCTGATTGGGACTGAGCCAGTGGAGAGAGTGGATAGTCATCTTTACCTGGGCTTTTTGATTACATCAAAACCATGTAAATCTCAGCTACAGAAGTGGCTGAAATCATGTGCCATAGCCCTTGCTAACCAACTAAGTAGAGTTGATGCTAGATTTGGTAAATGTCTCTTCTGCCTTGCATTTGTTATTATGAGGGAAAAATTATTCCTAAGATTCTATAAAGGATGGAAATACATTCACTATCGACCTTAGAATATCTGCCTACTCTTGTGGTGTTAATCTGGCGAAGAGCCCTTCATATCCCCAGCTTGGTCCCTTTAAAGGCCATAATTTTGAGCTGTATTTGGTTTCCAAGAAAGATAGAGCTTACTGGAAATGTCTCTCATTATTTAGGAAGGTCTTGTGCTCCGCAGAAGTCTCTCTGTTTGTAGACCTTAATGTTATGCTACTGGAGAATGGAAGTGGATTAGTACAATAACTAAATGTGTTTGTTACAACTATCTTATTAGAACTGGTTGCTCACTGAGCGACTTGTTTGAGAACCCAGTCAAAGTTAATAATTAATTATATAATCTTGATTGGATTCCCACAATAGAAGGTATGCACAAGTATGTTTCATTGGTTCACCTGTTTGATGAACATAAAAAGCTGGGTATGCTGGTACCCTACCTTGCAATTTACCCTGATATGAGCATTAGAAAGCTTGTCCTTCGGTTTCACTGGAATCTCGTGCTGACCAAAGAGATCTTGAATAGATATGGTTTGTTGCAACTCGAACAAGCAATGTGTAGATTCTGTCATGACAAAAAGCAAAGCAAAACCTTAAAACATCTATTGGTATTTTGCCCAGCAGTAAAATGTCAGAGGTGGATTTTTTTTTAAAGTTCTCAGGTCTGTTTAAATTGGGTGACGAAGAATGGGTTTGACAATGTTGCCTGGTGGGAAGAACTACATCCACTGTTGTGGCAGTAACTAGTTTCTGGAAATCCTTGAATCTTGAATGTTTAAATGACTAGTTATTGGTCCACCTCAAATAACATCATGTGCAATCGTGTCTGGCTACAATCTTCGTTGAGATGTGGTGGGATAGAAGGCACTATCTGGCTTTTATTTGTGTCATCTTTCTCCTTTTTTTCTGTTTTCTTGAATTGTGAACGAGAAATATCCCTTGTTAGTAGAAATGTAGATACAGATTTGTTTTTTGCCTTTTTGATTCTTTGTGAGATGTGAATATGATCTGGTTTTATTTTTTTAAGATATGTAGAAATGGATTTATTTTGTTTATATAATCTTACTGTAATGACTTTCTTTTAAACTTTGCTTTTTACCATAAAACAATAAAAAAACATAACGTAATCTTTATACAAATGTAAAAAACGTTATATCATAATCAAGCATCATGATAACCTTAACACACCATGAAAAATGAACTATTACACACAAATACTAACACATCTGTTCAATAACATACTTTTATGGAAGTAAGCAAATTATCAAAGAAACTGAAATGTGAACATAAAAATAAATGTGCGAAATTCACTATAATTTAACATGAAAGTTAATAGAACTGCATATATAAATCCCAACACATTTAATAATCTATACATATAAAACAAAGTTGTGTTTGTTTGTGGGTATTGATGTGGTATTCTTGGGGACATAACTCCTCATGGCAGGTGAGGTCTAGTGTCATGAATTTTGCATGGAGTATTCTTTTTTTAATGAAGAAATACCCATTGGGCATTCACACCTATCACGTCCTTCCTCAGGCAGGTGAGTCCAGTTACCCACTGCACACCTGCCTCCTGAAGCCCTACAGGGCGCAACAGCAAAGGTACAATTTGGCACTCAGGGTCACCAGGGCCATCATTGAGTGGGCCATAGGAACCATGAATTCCCACTTCAGATGCTTTGACCACTCTCAGAGTGTGCTCATTTACAGGTCATGCATCGTGTCAACATCCTCCACGTATGTTGTGTGCTACAGAACAATGCAGTGAGCAGGGTCCTACATGCTGACATCATACCTGAAGTCTGACCCTAGCCACCTGTCATGCCATCGATCTAGGGGGAGCACAGTGTGAATGCAGCACGAGTGAGGGAGCAGCTGGGCAACGGCTTCTTCACATGTGTGTGTATGCATCTGGAAAGGTACAGTGACTGAACACAAGTGGGTGTCAATAATGCAAGTTAACTCTTGCACACAGCCATCTGCCTAAGGCCTACCTATACAGAGGTATGTGGACATGCCAACACATTCTAAACACATACATACTTAGCCATCCTGCCTCAACTCCCACAGTGTCCAACTGCATGACCATCCAATGACCAGATATTCACACACAAGCATGCTGCCACAACACTTCTGCCCAATGAACAAATCATAACAAGAAAGACGTGTGAAGTTTGTGAGGATAACAGCAGGTCCATTGCACACAACAGCACTCAATCAAGCATGTGGCCATGATCACAACCACCTGCCGACACAATGTCCAGATGCGACTCCTCACCAACAAGCATGTGCAACACAACACACATCACACATAATAAATTGTCTGCAGGATGTACACACAGCAATTACCATTACTGCAGGACTCATCGTGCCACAACGACAGTGCAGTCGAACACTTATTCCAAAAACTCCCCTGCGGTATAACAAGTTGTGAATGTGGTGGAATGAAAATTCAACATTTGCTGCTTCAACCTGGCAGAAAATAGGCAAAGATGACCTTATCCCCCAGCAGAGCATCCACCACCTGTCGCCGGCCTGAGGCAGGCAATGGCGACACACCACTACACCACACTCACATCACTGTTATGGTGGAGGGAAGGAGGCCCGCTCTGCCACATCTGAGAGAGCCAATTAGGACATTATGCCTCAATATGGCATATAGAAGTGGATGCATCACGCAGTATAGGCACATTGCCCACAATGACACCACGCACAAATACGACCACAGGCACATAGTACATGGGGTCTGCAGGGAGAGGAGCCCACATTCACCAGGAGCAATAGTGGCAATAGTATCATACTGCCCCATGGAGTACTTGAAAAAATATGAACACATCCGGAATGTGCCCATTGTTCCCATAACATCATTGGGATCTTTGGGATGCACTCCCGATGGCCACAGCCTTGGTGCAGTGCAGTGTCTGCAAGCATCTTACAAATGTCATGAGTCCTGCAAACTAAAATGTCTGAAATCTTAACCATCATCATCTCTGCATTGGTCAGAGGGGTGAGGACATGGAAAAGCATCGGTATGGGCGTCGGAGACCCAGGGTATCCAAAAGTGGAATACAGCAAAAACAGAAAACCATGTAAGGTGAAGATTGCAAACATGTCGCGTGTAGTGGCCCCACGACCATTGGACCAATGTGTCCCAACAACCACCACCCCTCCCCAATTATGGAGTGCATGTGTTGATCTGACAGAGGCCACCTCCCGGCCCCTTGCCAGGCAGGAAAGGACACAGCCAGTAAACTGGCAGTGGGGCTGCACTGATGGCAAAGGCACTGCAATTGGCAATTGAAAGCAGTTCACTGTTAGCAATTGTGTACGCATGTACACCTGGGGTGAAGTGGGCGGGGGCAATTGAGAGCAGAGCGCCTCTACTTTTTAAAATTAGTATACTAAGCTACTAATGCAGAAACATAGCATTGTGTGCAGCGTACAAGATGATGGTATAACATTCGTAATGTTAATATGTTGAATAATGAAATGATAATTGTTTTCTTAATAGATTTTTGTGTACTGTGAAATATGTAATAAGTAGCTAATAAAACCCTTGTATTACATAATTGCATTACTATAGAGAAAACAGAAAGAGGCAAGAACACATACCAATATACATATACATAGAGTAAATAGCAGCTTTGAAACAGAGAAATCATCATTTATTTGCTTGAAAATAATGCTGTCTTTAAAGCTTGTGTCTTTCCCTATGTATATGTTTCATATGATGTGACTGGACTCTAAGGGAATTACTATAAGAACCTACTTGTAGGATACGTCTACAAATAAAATACAATTTTTAGTTTCTGACTGTTACTGAAGAAAACCATGTGGCCTAGATATGTCAGCAAAAGAAAAAAAGAGTGAGCCAGAAGAACACTCGCGGTGTCCTGAAATGTTTGTACATAAAGAAAATGGGAGTGTTCTGCGGACGTTGTCCGTATTGTTCGCTGGCAAGTTGCATGTGTTATAAGAACACTCGCGGTGTCCTGAAATGTTTGAAAATAAACAAAATGGGGGTGTTCTGAGGACGTTCTCCGTATTGTGTGACTGCTTAGCTGTATGCAATGAGGGAATGGCACAGAGAGTGAAGTGGAAATGGTAGAAGGGCTGTCCGAGAGTTGCGCGGTCTGCGGACACCGCGGCTGTCCGTGGACAGGACGTGCTACATCCGGGGTTTTCCAGCAAATCCAGCATGGAAAGAAGACTGTAGGGATCAGCCAATCAGATGTTGAGGTTGTGGATTTGTGTTGAAAGAGACTGTGTGTAGTGAAGATGGCAGAAGAGGAGAAAGTCAGGGTGTTGGTGCTTGCAGATATGTTTGTGCATGGTTTACAACAGTACGCTCAATGCAGGCATGTTGCAAAGAATTTTGATGTTAAAGGAGTGGAGGTCGTGTGGAGCACTGTGCCTGATTGCAATGTACAGGGAATTGTACAAGTTTGTGAAGATATGGGCAGGATCAACAGTCCCCATGTGGTAGTTTTGCACTATGGTGCTTTCCGTTTGGGCTATGTCAGTGCCCCTACTTTGTTGGCAGATTTGGAACACTTGGTTCAAGCAGTAATGAACATCCTTCCAAATGCTAAAGTAATTTTTTCTGGATTACTACCTAGAGCAATATGGGACAATAGTTCAGTTTTTTGTCCTCAGCAAAACAATGCTAGGTGTGTAATCAACCGAGGCATGTGTGCCTTCATGCTTAGAGCTGGTATGTTCTTCTGTAATAATGAGAAAATTGATTCCAGTAATGCTGTTTATTTTAAAGAAGATGGCATTTCCTTATCTTTTATGGGAAATGCCATGCTGTTTTGGAATGTAGGGGTTGCTTTGGAGAAGGTGATGTGAAGATTTTAGGAGTAAAGTAAGAAAAAAAGAAGAAAAAAATACAAATAACAGGTGTCTGTCAAGCATCTGCAAAAAAAACAAAAAAACGGCTGTTTTCAGAGCCTACCTCAAAGGGGAAATCGGGCACACTATTTAAATTTACATTCACCACGCTCAGATTTTCGATATGTCCGCGGACATGGCGGTAGTCCGCGGACATCGAAATCACTAGCTAGGGGTTCAGTATGTTCTATCTTACATGTATTTAAAGTCAGGGATATTATGGTTAAGTTGTGCTACTAAAAACCTATGAAATTCAGTAAATAAACTTTGTTAAAGGGACGTTATGGTTAAGTTTCGCTACTAAAAACCTATGAAATTCAGTAAAAAAACTTTGTTAAAGGGATGTTATGGTTAAGTTGTGCTACTAAAAACCTATGAAATTCAGTGAAAAAACTTTGTTAAAGGGACGTTATGGTTAAGTTTCGCTACTAAAAACATTTGTGATGTCATCTTTGATGTCCTGGGTGTTAGTGTTAGCAGTGCACAGTGGCGCGAGTTATGGTTGCTTATCTTACCATAACTGCCGAATTTCTGGGGTTTTTCGGTTTTACTTTGAACCATAACGTCCCTTTAGCAAAGTTTGTTCACTGAATTTCATAGGTTTTTAGTAGCGCAACTTAACCATAACGTCCCTTTAACAAAGTTTTTTTACTGAATTTCATAGGTTTTTAGTAGCGAAACTTAACCATAACGTCCCTTTAACAAAGTTTTTTCACTGAATATATATATATACATATATATAATCCCCAGTGTGAATTCTCTGATGACTCAACAGTTCAGCCTTTTGCTTGAAAGCTTTATCACATTCAGAAAATGGGTTTGGTTGCCACCCAGTATGCTTTCTCTGATTTATCAATAGATCATTTGTTCTGTAGAGGCCTTGTAGCACCTAAACGTTTTTGTTCTTTCTCTTCGGTATGACATCTCTGATGTTGCCATAAACTTTACTTTAACTTTAATCAATTTCTAACGTGCAGCCATGAGCCCTGAGGAGTTAGGGCGCATACAAGACGAAACAAACATAGTAAACATAAAGTAATCAGATCATCAAGAAGTAAAGAACCATGGCCGAAGTAATGGTAACAATGAGAATAAGAGGTCAGTAAAAGAGCCAGGTCTTATGGGCCTTCTTGAACAAGGTGATAGAAGGATACTGTCTGAGAATGTGTGGAAGAGAGTTCCAGTATTTGGGTGCCGCAGTGTAGAAGGCCCCATTCTCGACCCTCTTGAGTTTACAGCGCGGGAGTACTAGCAGATTCTGGTTGCTTGATCTTAGAGCCCTGTAGTTAACCTTATCAAGGATGTGATCTTGCAGGTATTTGGGCATTATTCCAAGTCTTCATTTATAGACTATCGTCAATAGTCTAAATTTAAAGCGTGCCTCGATGGGCAACCAATGTAGGGTGCGTCGAGCAGCTGAGACATGGTCATGCCGGGCTAAACACATAGTTACACGGACTGCACCGTTCTGGACTACTTGCAGTCTATTGGTGTCATTTGTTCCCAGACCGACAAGGAGGCTACTGCAGTAGTCAATCTTTGCGCCAACTATGGCTCTGACAATGGTTTCAGCATTTGCTTGCGAGATAAAAGGACTCAGGTGGGCTAGCAGTTTCACGTAATAAAAGGAGGCACCAAAAACGCTGCTTACGTGACCTCTCATATTGATGGACTGATCCAACACCACACCTAATATTTTTCATTTTGGTTGAGGGAAGATTTCCACAAAACTGGCTACTCAGCCCACATAAATAACCCATTTGTCCAATTCAAAACATGTACAAAATTATCTGAATCTCTCGGTTAGTCTCACAAGGTCGAGTGCATTTTTTGCACACATGAAAGTCAAGAAAGAACCCCAATCTTCAGCCAGAGCAGGCAAGTCTGAAAATAAAGGAAGCTTGTGCTTGTAACCTTTCCATGTCCAGAACATAGTTTTTAGTTTTACGGTCCTGTTTTTTGGGCTTTAATCACTGTCTGCTGTCACTGGAACATCAACTACTAGTGACTAGCACCACAGCAGGGGTGCCATTGATTCTAAAGGATTAAGTCCAAAGCAGGTGTTGAGCACCTTTTTCATACTGAATGCGTTGCAATGCATGAAAATGCACTGCCTCTATTTTGAAGTGGCAGCCTTTGCCATCTCCACTGTTCATTCATATTCTCTCCAGTATAGATTCAGTGGCCTACCATTAGATGGCTCTATGTCCTGAGAGACTTGTCACAGCTAGTGCACCAGTATAGTTATATTCCTCTGTGGCACATAAGAAACATCATTAGATGCAGTGGTCGAAGTGAGCGGGAGCGGTCGGGAGCGGTGCTCCTCTACTTTTTTAAATGAGGTTTTACAGCTCCTATACTTTTATTTTAAAAATAAACCGTTCCGGAATGGTTTAGTTTTAAAATAGAAGTGTAGGAAGACGTTGCAGCTTGCACTTTCAGTGCACTGCACTGAACGTTCCCTTAAACAGCAGATGCAAGGGTTTGGGGGTTTGTATTATGTGTGGGAGGGGGCGTGGTGATGGATTTGTGGGGAGTGGGTGCAGGCCAGCAGGGAACATAGTTCCACTACTTCTTTTTGTACACTTCGACCACTGATTAGATGGCCATTTGTATTGAATGTTTTGGCATGTCAGTTTGCTTACAAAACACCTTGTATTAGCCTCTCCTTAGTGTATTCTTCAAAGTGTATGGTTACCCTTTACAGAGGAGGCTGTTCCCAGTTCAGTACATTTATATAGACTGTCTTGAGGTTAGTACCTCCTGTGTGGATATTCCCATATACAGTTACGTATGGCTACAGCCCAGAATGCTGCATAGGTACATAATGCAATGGGCCAACTCCCCCACTCTTCTCACTTTAATGGTACAGTGATGTTAAATTGGTTGGACATAGATAACCTCTCTATTGATTGGTATTGACAGGACACGTCTGATTATTACAACCCCTGGCCTTCACAAATATCTGAGCCGGGCCAATCTCCCGTCCCAGCACTGTCCTGTCTCAAGGGCGCATTTTAACTGTATACATCAGACAGCTGTGACGTCGGTTTGGTCTAAAGGGAGGGTGGACCAGTCATGTCCCTTTTGTAGGGCATCTAAAAAAGACCTGGCACATTTTTTTCTGTTCTGTCCTACTTTCTCAGTGATCACAGATCAAACAATGAAGCCTGTTGTACAGGGCCGGCTTTCGATGTTATGAGCCTGCACTGTATTATCTGTTACGGTCAGATACGGCTGCAGTGGGGTGAGCGGTTTTGACATTCCTAAAGTGTGCCTCATCATTAAGAGAACTTCTATTAAATTGTGACTGTTCATGATTTCACAATTTTGTTCGGAAGGAGAATCGACAAATGGCAGATTGGTTTCAGGAGATATATGGGTACATCTTTGAATGGCCTCATGTTAAAATGCATAAGATCTAGCGTGGGTGGAGAACCACAACTCCATTTACATGGCACTATATAGACCTTTTGGTGGCATTTAGTGCTGTGGACCGCAGTATTTTGTGGTTCAACCTAACACATGGTGAATCCCTATAGGCCTTCTATGGATGATAGTCGGACTCTTTGAGAACTCTAACATCTATATCCATTTAAACCATGCAGGGTCACTATCTAGCCGAATTCATACATATCGTGGGGTAAAACAGGGCTGCGTATTATCGCCCTGTCTGTTCAATTTTTATATGGCTGACATAGGTGATTATTTGGAGTCGGTAGCGTTTGTTTCCCCACAATTGCATAACATGAGGCTGCTCTGCATGGCTTACGCAGATGGTTTTTTGATCTTTGGCCGCACTCCCATCGGACTACAACACCTCATTATTGGTTTTTCCAACTTTGTGGCTATTCATTCCCTCAAGATTAATCCATAAAAAAACATGCAGTGTTTGCAATGGACAAAGGCTACAACCTTCCGTTGGCTGATTGGGACTGAGCCAGTGGAGAGAGTGGATATTCATCTTTACCTGGGCTTTTTGATTACATCAAAACCATGTAAATCTCAGCTACAGAAGTGGCTGAAATCATGTGCCATAGCCCTTGCTAACCAACTAAGTAGAGTTGATTCTAGATTTGGTAAATGTTCTCTTCTGCCTTGCATTTGTTATTATGAGGGAAAAATGATTCCTAAGATTCTATAAAGGATGGAAATACATTCACTATCGACCTTAGAATATCTGCCTACTCTCGTGTTGTTAATCTGGCGAAGAGCCCTTCATATCCCCAGCTTGGTCCCTTTAAAGGCCATAATTTTGAGCTGTATTTGGTTTCCAAGAAAGATAGAGCTTACTGGAAATGTCTCTCATTATTTAGGAAGGTCTTGTGCTCCGCAGAAGGCTCTCTGTTTGTAGACCTTAATGTTATGCTACTGGAGAATGGAAGTGGATTAGTACAATAACTAAATGTGTTTGTTACAACTATCTTATTAGAACTGGTTGCTCAATGAGCGACTTGTTTGAGAACCCAGTCAAAGTTAATAATTAATTATATAATCTTGATTGGATTCCCACAATAGAAGGTATGCACAAGTATGTTTCATTGGTTCACCTGTTTGATGAACATAAAAAGCTGGGCATGCTGGTACCCTACCTTGCAATTTACCCTGATATGAGCATTAGAAAGCTTGTCCTTCGGTTTCACTGGAATCTCGTGCTGACCAAAGAGATCTTGAATAGATATGGTTTGTTGCAACTCGAACAAGCAATGTGTAGATTCTGTCATGACAAAAAGCAAAGCAAAACCTTAAAACATCTATTGGTATTTTGCCCAGCAGTAAAATGTCAGAGGTGGATTTTTTTTTAAAGTTCTCAGGTCTGTTTAAATTGGGTGACGAAGAATGGGTTTGGCAATGTTGCCTGGTGGGAAGAACTACATCCACTGTTGTGGCAGTAGCTAGTTTCTGGAAATCCTTGAATCTTGAATGTTTAAATGACTGGTTATTGGTCCACCTTAAATAACATCATGTGCAATCGTGTCTGGCTACAATCTTCGTTGTGATGTGGTGGGATAGAAGGCACTATCTGGCTTTTATTTGTGTCATCTTTCTCCTTTTTTTCTGTTTTCTTGAATTGTGAACGAGAAATATCCCTTGTTAGTAGAAATGTAGATACAGATTTGTTTTTTGCCTTTTTGATTCTTTGTGAGATGTGAATATGATCTGGTTTTATTTTTTTAAGATATGTAGAAATGGATTTATTTTGTTTATATAATCTTACTGTAATGACTTTCTTTTAAACTTTGCTTTTTACCATAAAACAATAAAAAAACATAACGTAATCTTTATACAAATGTAAAAAACGTTATATCATAATCAAGCATCATGATAACCTTAACACACCATGAAAAATGAACTATTACACACAAATACTAACACATCTGTTCAATAACATACTTTTATGGAAGTAAGCAAATTATCAAAGAAACTGAAATGTGAACATAAAAATAAATCTGCGAAATTCACTATAATTTAACATGAAAGTTAATAGAACTGCATATATAAATCCCAACACATTTAATAATCTATACATATAAAACAAAGTTGTGTTTGTTTGTGGGTATGGATGTTGTATTCTTGGGGACATAACTCCTCATGGCAGGTGAGGTCTAGTGTCATGAATTTTGCATGGAATATTCTTTTTTTTTTATGAAGAAATACCCATTGGGCATTCACACCTATCACGTCCTTCCTCAGGCAGGTGAGTCCAGTTACCCACTACACACCTGCCTCCTGAAGCCCTACAGGGCGCAACAGCAAAGGTACAATTTGGCACTCAGGGTCACCAGGGCCATCATTGAGTGGGCCATAGGAACCATGAATTCCCACTTCAGATGCTTTGACCACTCTCAGAGTGTGCTCCTTTACAGGGCATGCATCGTGTCAACATCCTCCACGTATGTTGTGTGCTACAGAACAATGCAGTGAGCAGGGTCCTACATGCTGACATCATACCTGAAGTCTGACCCTAGCCACCTGGCATGCCATCGATCCAGGGGGAGCACAGTGTGAATGCAGCACGAGTGAGGGAGCAGCTGGGCAACGGCTTCTTCACATGTGTGTGTATGCATCTGGAAAGGTACAGTGACTGAACACAAGTGGGTGTCAATAATGCAAGTTAACTCTTGCACACAGCCATCTGCCTAAGGCCTACCTATACAGAGGTATGTGGACATGCCAACACATTCTAAACACATACATACTCAGCCATCCTGCCTCAACTCCCACAGTGTCCTACTGCATGACCATCCAATGACCAGATATTCACACACAAGCATGCTGCCACAACACTTCTGCCCAATGAACAAATCATAACAAGAAAGACGTGTGAAGTTTGTGAGGATAACAGCAGGTCCATTGCACACAACAGCACTCAATCAAGCAGGTGGCCATGATCACAACCACCTGCCGACACAATGTCCAGATGCAACTCCTCACCAACAAGCATGTGCAACACAACACACATCACACATAATAAATTGTCTGCAGGATGTACACACAGCAATTCCCATTACTGCAGGACTCATCGTGCCACAACGACAGTGCAGTCGAACACTTATTCCAAAAACTCCCCTGCGGTATAACAAGTTGTGAATGTGGTGGAATGCAAATTCAACATTTGCTGCTTCAACCTGGCAGAAAATAGGCAAAGATGACCTTATCCCCCAGCAGAGCATCCACCACCTGTCGCCGGCCTGAGGCAGGCAATGGCGACACACCACTACACCACACTCACATCACTGTTATGGTGGAGGGAAGGAGGCCCGCTCTGCCACATCTGAGAGAGCCAATTAGGCTATTATGCCTCAATATGGCATATAGAAGTGGATGCATCACGCAGTATAGGCACATTGCCCACAATGACACCACGCACAAATACGACCACAGACACATAGTACATGGGGTCTGCAGGGAGAGGAGCCCACATTCACCAGGAGCAATAGTGGCAATAGTATCATACTGCCCCATGGAGTACTTGAAGAAATATGAACACATCCGGAATGTGCCCATTGTTCCCATAACATCATTGGGATCTTTGGGATGCACTCCCGATGGCCACAGCCTTGGTGCAGTGCAGTGTCTGCAAGCATCTTACAAATGTCATGAGTCCTGCAAACTAAAATGTCTGAAATCTTAACCATCATCATCTCTGCATTGGTCGGAGGGGTGAGGACACGGAAAAGCATGGGTATGAGCGTCGGAGACCCAGGGTATCCAAAAGTGGAATACAGCAAAAACAGAAAACCATGTAAGGTGAAGATTGCAAACATGTCGCATGTAGTGTCCCCACGACCATTGGACCAACATATCCCAACAACCACCACCCCTCCCCAATTATGGAGTGCATGTGTTGATCTGACAGAGGCCACCTCCCGGCCCCTTGCCAGGCAGGAAAGGACACAGCCAGTAAACTGGCAGTGGGGCTGCACTTATGGCAAAGGCACTGCAATTGGCAATTGAAAGCAGTTCACTGTTAGCAATTGTGTACGCATGTACACCTGGGGTGAAGTGGGCGGGGGCAATTGAGAGCAGAGCGCCTCTACTTTTTAAAATTAGTATACCAAGCTACTAATGCAGAAACATGGCATTGTGTGCAGAGTACAAGATGATGGTATAACATTCGTAATGTTAATATGTTGCATAATGAAATGATAATTGTTTTCTTAATAGATTTTTGTGTACTGTGAAATATGTAATAAGTAGCTAATAAAACCCTTGTATTACATAATTGCATTACTATAGAGAAAACAGAAAGAGGCAAGAACACATACCAATATACATATACATAGAGTAAATAGCAGCTTTGAAACAGAGAAATCATCATTTATTTGCTTGAAAATAATGCTGTCTTTAAAGCTTGTGTCTTCCCCTATGTATATGTTTCATATGATGTGTCTGGACTCTAAGGGAATTACTTTAAGAACCTACTTGTAGGATACGTCTACAAATAAAATACAATTTTTAGTTTCTGACTGTTACTGAAGAAAACCATGTGGCCTAGATATGTCAGCAAAAGAATAAAAGAGTGAGCCAGAAGAACACTCGCGGTGTCCTGAAATGTTTGTACATAAAGAAAATGGGGGTGTTCTGAGGACGTTGTCCGTATTGTTCGCTGGCAAGTTGCATGTGTTATAAGAACACTCGCGGTGTCCTGAAATGTTTGAAAATAAACAAAATGGGGGTGTTCTGAGGACGTTCTCCGTATTGTGTGACTGCTTAGCGGTATGCAATGAGGGAATGGCACAGAGAGTGAAGTGGAAATGGTAGAAGGGCTGTCCAAGAGTTGCGCGGTCTGCAGACACCGCGGCTGTCCGTGGACAGGACGTGCTACATCCGGGGTTTTCCAGCAAATCCAGCATGGAAAGAAGACTGTAGGGATCAGCCAATCAGATGTTGAGGTTGTGGATTTGTGTTGAAAGAGACTGTGTGTAATGAAGATGGCAGAAGTGGAGAAAGTCAGGGTGTTGGTGCTTGCAGATATGTTTGTGCATGGTTTACAACAGTATGCTCAATGCAGGCATGTTGCAAAGAATTTTGATGTTAAAGGAGTGGAGGTCGTGTGGAGCACTGTGCCTGATTGCAATGTACAGGGAATTGTACAAGTTTGTGAAGATATGGGCAGGATCAACAGTCCCCATGTGGTAGTTTTGCACTATGGTGCTTTCCGTTTGGGCTATGTCAGTGCCCCTACTTTGTTGGCAGATTTGGAACACTTGGTTCAAGCAGTAATGAACATCCTTCCAAATGCCAAAGTAATTTTTTCTGGATTACTACCTAGAGCAATATGGGACAATAGTTCAGTTTTTTGTCCTCAGCAAAACAATGCTAGGTGTGTAATCAACCGAGGCATGTGTGCCTTCATGCTTAGAGCTGGTATGTTCTTCTGTAATAATGAGAACATTGATTCCAGTAATGCTGTTTATTTTAAAGAAGATGGCATTTCCTTATCTTTTATGGGAAATGCCATGCTGTTTTGGAATGTAGGGGTTGCTTTGGAGAAGGTGATGTGAAGATTTTAGGAGTAAAGTAAGAAAAAAAGAAGAAAAAAATACAAAATAACAGGTGTCTGTCAAGCATCTGCAAAAAAAACAAAAAAACGGCTCTTTTCAGAGCCTACCTCAAAGGGGAAATGGGGCACACTATTTAAATTTACATTCACCACGCTCAGATTTTCGATATGTCCACGGACATGGCGGAAGTCCGCGGACATCGAAATCACTAGCTAGGGGTTCAGTATGTTCTATCTTACATGTATTTAAAGTCAGGGATATTATGGTTAAGTTGTGCTACTAAAAACCTATGAAATTCAGTAAATAAACTTTGTTAAGGGGACGTTATGGTTAAGTTTCGCTACTAAAAACCTATGAAATTCAGTAAAAAAAACTTTGTTAAAGGGACATTATGGTTAAGTTTCGCTACTAAAAACCTATGAAATTCAGTAAAAAAAACTTTGTTAAAGGGACGTTATGGTTAAGTTTTGCTACTAAAAACCTATGAAATTCAGTAAAAAAACTTTGTTAAAGGGACGTTATGGTTAAGTTTCGCTACTAAAAACATTTGTGATGTCATCTTTGATGTCCTGGGTGTTAGTGTTAGCAGTGCACAGTGGCGCGAGTTATGGTTGCTTATCTTACCATAACTGCCGAATTTCTGGGGTTTTTCGGTTTTACTTTGAACCATAACGTCCCTTTAGCAAAGTTTGTTCACTGAATTTCATAGGTTTTTATTAGCGCAACTTAACCATAACGTCCCTTTAACAAAGTTTTTTCACTGAATATATATATATATAAACCCCAGTGTGAATTCTCTGATGACTCAACAGTTCAGCCTTTTGCTTGAAAGCTTTATCACATTCAGAAAATGGGTTTGGTTGCTCCCCAGTATGCTTTTTCTGATTTATCAATAGATCATTTGTTTCTTTAGAGGCCTTGTAGCACCTAAACGTTTTTGTTCTTTCTCTTCGGTATGACATCTCTGATGTTGCCATAAACTTTACTTTAACTTTAATCAATTTCTAACGTGCAGCCATGAGCCCTGAGGAGTTAGGGCGCATACAAGACGAAACAAACATAGTAAACATAAAGTAATCAGATCATCAAGAAGTAAAGAACCATGGCCGAAGTAATGGTAACAATGAGAATAAGAGGTCAGTAAAAGAGCCAGGTCTTATGGGCCTTCTTGAACGAGGTGATAGAAGGATACTGTCTGAGAATGTGTGGAAGAGAGTTCCAGTATTTGGGTGCCGCAGTGTAGAAGGCCCCATTCTCGACCCTCTTGAGTTTCAAGCGCGGGAGTACTAGCAGATTCTGGTTGCTTGATCTTAGAGCCCTGTAGTTAACCTTATCAAGGATGTGATCTTGCAGGTATTTGGGCATTATGCCAAGTCTTCATTTATAGACTATCGTCAATAGTCTAAATTTAAAGCGTGCCTCAATGGGCAACCAATGTAGGGTGCGTCGAGCAGCTGAGATGTGGTCATGCTGGGCTAAACCCATAGTTACACGGACTGCACCGTTCTGGACTACTTGCAGTCTATTGGTGTCAATTGTTCCCAGACCGACAAGGAGGCTACTGCAGTAGTCAATCTTTGCGCCAACTATGGCTCTGACAATGGTTTCAGCATTTGCTTGCGAGATAAAAGGACTCAGGTGGGCTAGCAGTTTCACGTAATAAAAGGAGGCACCAAAAACACTGCTTACGTGAGCTCTCATATTGATGGACTGATCCAACACCACGCCTAATATTTTTCATTTTGGTTGAGGGAAGATTACCACAAAACTGGCTACTCAGCCCACATAAATGATATGATATGATATGATATGGCATTTGTAACGCGCCTATACACAAGTGTTTCAAGTGTTTTTCAATAACCCATTTGTCCAATTCAAAACATGTACAAAATTATCTGAATCTCTCGGTTAGTCTCACAAGGTCGAGTGCATTTTTTGCACACATGAAAGTCAAGAAAGAACCCCAATCTTCAGCCAGAGCAGGCAAGTCTGAAAATAAAGGAAGCTTGTGCTTGTAACCTTTCCATGTCCAGAACATAGTTTTTAGCTTTACGGTCCTGTTTTTTGGGCTTTAATCACTGTCTGCTGCCACTGGAACATCAACTACTAGTGACTAGCACCACAGCAGGGGTGCCATTGATTCTAAAGGATTAAGTCCAAAGCAGGTGTTGAGCACCTTTTTCATACTGAATGTGTTGCAATGCATGAAAATGCACTGCCTCTATTTTGAAGTGGCAGCCTTTGCCATCTCCACTGTTCATTCATATTCTCTCCAGTATAGATTCAGTGGCCTACCATTAGATGGCTCTATGTCCTGAGAGACTTGTCACAGCCAGTGCACCAGTATAGTTATATTCCTCTGTGGCACATAAGAAACATCATTAGATGGTCATTTGTATTGAATGTTTTGGCATGTCAGTTTGCTTACAAAACACCTTGTATTAGCCTCTCCTTAGTGTATTCTTCAAAGTGTATGGTTACCCTTTACAGATGAGGCTGTTCCCAGTTCAGTACATTTATATAGACTGTCTTGAGGTTAGTACCTCCTGTGTGGATATTCCCATATACAGTTACGTATGGCTACAGCCCAGAATGCTGCATAGGTACATAATGCAATGGGCCAACTCCCCCACTCTCCTCACTTTAGTGGTACAGTGATGTTAAATCGGTTGGACATAGATAACCTCTCTATTGATTGGTATTGACAGGACACGTCTGATTATTACAACCCCTGGCCTTCACAAATATCTGAGCCGGGCCAATCTCCCGTCCCAGCACTGTCCTGTCTCAAGGGCGCATTTTAACTGTATACATCAGACAGCTGTGACGTCGGTTTGGTCTAAAGGGAGGGTGGACCAGTCATGTCCCTTTTGTAGGGCATCTAAAATAGACCTGGCACATTTTTTTCTGTTCTGTCCTACTTTCTCAGTGATCACAGATCAAACAATGAAGCCTGTTGTACAGGGCCGGCTTTCGATGTTATGAGCCTGCACTGTATTATATGGGTACATCTTTGAATGGCCTCATGTTAAAATGCATAAGATCTAGCGTGGGTGGAGAACCACAACTCCATTTACATGGCACTCTATAGACCTTTTGGTGGCATTTAATGCTGTGGACCGCAGTATTTTGTGGTCCAACCTAACACATGGTGAATCCCTATAGGCCTTCTATGGATGATAGTCGGACTCTTTGAGAACTCTAACATCTATATCCATTTAAACCATGCAGGGTCACTATCTAGCCAAATTCATACATATCGTGGGGTAAAACAGGGCTGCGTATTATCGCCCTGTCTGTTCAATTTTTATATGGCTGACATAGGTGATTATTTGGAGTCGGTAGCGTTTGTTTCACCATAATTGCATAACATGAGGCTGCTCTGCATGGCTTACGTAGATGGTTTTTTGATCTTTGGCCGCACTCCCATCGGACTACAACACCTCATTAATGGTTTTTCCAACTTTGTGGCTATTCATTCCCTCAAGATTAATCCATACAAAACCATGCAGTGTTCGCAATGGACAAAGGCTACAACCTTCCGTTGGCTGATTGGGACTGAGCCAGTGGAGAGAGTGGATAGTCATCTTTACCTGGGCTTTTTGATTACATCAAAACCATGTAAATCTCAGCTACAGAAGTGGCTGAAATCATGTGCCATAGCCCTTGCTAACCAACTAAGTAGAGTTGATGCTAGATTTGGTAAATGTTCTCTTCTGCCTTGCATTTGTTATTATGAGGGAAAGATTATTCCTAAGATTCTATAAAGGATGGAAATACATTCACTATCGACCTTAGAATATCTGCCTACTCTCGTGGTGTTAATCTGGCGAAGAGCCCTTCATATCCCCAGCTTGGTCCCTTTAAAGGCCATAATTTTGAGCTGTATTTGGTTTCCAAGAAAGATAGAGCTTACTGGAAATGTCTCTCATTATTTAGGAAGGTCTTGTGCTCCGCAGAAGGCTCTCTGTTTGTAGACCTTAATGTTATGCTACTGGAGAATGGAGGTGGATTAGTACAATAACTAAATGTGTTTGTTAGAACTATCTTATTAGAACTGGTTGCTCACTGAGCGACTTGTTTGAGAACCCAGTCAAAGTTAATAATTAATTATATAATCTTGATTGGATTCCCACAATAGAAGGTATGCACAAGTATGTTTCATTGGTTCACCTGTTTGATGAACATAAAAAGCTGGGTATGCTGGTACCCTACCTTGCAATTTACCCTGATATGAGCATTAGAAAGCTTGTCCTTCGGTTTCACTGGAATCTCGTGCTGACCAAAGAGATCTTGAATAGATATGGTTTGTTGCAACTCAAACAAGCAATGTGTAGATTCTGTCATGACAAAAAGCAAAGCAAAACCTTAAAACATCTATTGGTATTTTGCCCAGCAGTAAAATGTCAGAGGTGGATTTTTTTTTTAAAGTTCTCAGGTCTGTTTAAATTGGGTGACGAAGAATGGGTTTGGCAATGTTGCCTGGTGGGAAGAACTACATCCACTGTTGTGGCAGTAACTAGTTTCTGGAAATCCTTGAATCTTGAATGTTTAAATGACTGGTTATTGGTCCACCTTAAATAACATCATGTGCAATCGTGTCTGGCTACAATCTTCGTTGTGATGTGGTGGGATAGAAGGCACTATCTGGCTTTTATTTGTGTCATCTTTCTCCTTTTTTTCTGTTTTCTTGAATTGTGAACGAGAAATATCCCTTGTTAGTAGAAATGTAGATACAGATTTGTTTTTTGCCTTTTTGATTCTTTGTGAGATGTGAATATGATCTGGTTTTATTTTTTTAAGATATGTAGAAATGGATTTATTTTGTTTATATAAACTTACTTTAATGACTTTCTTTTAAACTTTGCTTTTTACCATAAAACAATAAAAAAAATAACGTAATCTTTATACAAATGTAAAAAACGTTATATCATATTCAAGCATCATGATAACCTTAACACACCATAAAAATGAATTATTACACACAAATACTAACACATCTGTTCAATAACATACTTTTATGGAAGTAAGCAAATTATCAAAGAAACTGAAATGTGAACATAAAAATAAATGTGCGAAATTCACTATAATTTAACATGAAAGTTAATAGAACTGCATATATAAATCCCAACACATTTAATAATCTATACATATAAAACAAAGTTGTGTTTGTTTGTGGGTATGGATGTGGTATTCTTGGGGACATAACTCCTCATGGCAGGTGAGGTCTAGTGTCATGAATTTTGCATGGAATATTCTTTTTTTTTTATGAAGAAATACCCATTGGGCATTCACACCTATCACGTCCTTCCTCAGGCAGGTGAGTCCAGTTACCCACTGCACACCTGCCTCCTGAAGCCCTACAGGGCGCAACAGCAAAGGTACAATTTGGCACTCAGGGTCACCAGGGCCATCATTGAGTGGGCCATAGGAACCATGAATTCCCACTTCAGATGCTTTGACCACTCTCAGAGTGTGCTCCTTTACAGGGCATGCATCGTGTCAACATCCTCCACGTATATTGTGTGCTACAGAACAATGCAGTGAGCAGGGTCCTACATGCTGACATCATACCTGAAGTCTGACCCTAGCCACCTGTCATGCCATCGATCCAGGGGGAGCACAGTGTGAATGCAGCACGAGTGAGGGAGCAGCTGGGCAACGGCTTCTTCACATGTGTGTGTATGCATCTGGAAAGGTACAGTGACTGAACACAAGTGGGTGTCAATAATGCAAGTTAACTCTTGCACACAGCCATCTGCCTAAGGCCTACCTATACAGAGGTATGTGGACATGCCAACAGATTCTAAACACACACATACTCAGCCATCCTGCCTCAACTCCCACAGTGTCCAACTGCATGACCATCCAATGACCAGATATTCACACACAAGCATGCTGCCACAACACTTCTGCCCAATGAACAAATCATAACAAGAAAGACGTGTGAAGTTTGTGAGGATAACAGCAGGTCCATTGCACACAACAGCACTCAATCAAGCATGTGGCCATGATCACAACCACCTGCCAACACATTGTCCAGATGCGACTCCTCACCAACAAGCATGTGCAACACAACACACATCACACATAATAAATTGTCTGCAGGATGTACACACAGCAATTACCATTACTGCAGGACTCATCGTGCCACAACGACAGTGCAGTCGAACACTTATTCCAAAAACTCCCCTGCGGTATAACAAGTTGTGAATGTGGTGGAATGCAAATTCAACATTTGCTGCTTCAACCTGGCAGAAAATAGGCAAAGATGACCTTATCCCCCAGCAGAGCATCCACCACCTGTCGCCGGCCTGAGGCAGGCAATGGCGACACACCACTACACCACACTCACATCACTGTTATGGTGGAGGGAAGGAGGCCCGCTCTGCCACATCTGAGAGAGCCAATTAGGACATTATGCCTCAATATGGCATATAGAAGTGGATGCATCACGCAGTATAGGCACATTGCCCACAATGACACCACGCACAAATACGACCACAGGCACATAGTACATGGGGTCTGCAGGGAGAGGAGCCCACATTCACCAGGAGCAATAGTGGCAATAGTATCATACTGCCCCATGGAGTACTTGAAAAAATATGAACACATCCGGAATGTGCCCATTGTTCCCATAACATCATTGGGATCTTTGGGATGCACTCCTGATGGCCACAGCCTTGGTGCAGTGCAGTGTCTGCAAGCATCTTACAAATGTCATGAGTCCTGCAAACTAAAATGTCTGAAATCTTAACCATCATCATCTCTGCATTGGTCAGAGGGGTGAGGACATGGAAAAGCATCGGTATGGGCGTCGGAGACCCAGGGTATCCAAAAGTGGAATACAGCAAAAACAGAAAACCATGTAAGGTGAAGATTGCAAACATGTCGCATGTAGTGGCCCCACGACCATTGGACCAACGTGTCCCAACAACCACCACCCCTCCCCAATTATGGAGTGCATGTGTTGATCTGACAGAGGCCACCTCCCGGCCCCTTGCCAGGCAGGAAAGGACACAGCCAGTAAACTGGCAGTGGGGCTGCACTGATGGCAAAGGCACTGCAATTGGCAATTGAAAGCAGTTCACTGTTAGCAATTGTGTACGCATGTACACCTGGGGTGAAGTGGGCGGGGGCATTTGAGAGCAGAGCGCCTCTACTTTTTAAAATTAAGTTTTACTGTTTCGATACTTTTATTTAAAAAAGAAACCATTCCTACAAATGTGTAGGAAGAAGTTAAAACTTGCACTTTCAGTGCACTGCACTTAACTTTCCCTTAAACAGCAGGCGCATGTGTTGTGTATGTAGGGGTTTGTATTGTGCGTGGAAGGGGACATGGCAATATGGTTTGTGGGGAGCGAGCACAGGCCAGAAGGAAACATAGTTCCACTACTTATTTTTGGACACTTCGACCACTGATGCGCACACACATAGGACATTGAAATGGAGTGTGATAACAGCACTTGCATGTTCGGGCAGATTCCGAGACGATAGGAGACGATAGGAGGTTCCACTTTCACACAACAGCCTCAAAACCCTCGTTTGAGACGTGAAAGGGACAGTCCACTGCTTTTAACAATGAAGCTTCACCAGAATAGTACCTCCAGAATGTGCAAACACGTCTTATGCCCCCACATAAGTAAAACTCCCTCCCCTCCCCACATTCAGTGCAGACAATACCTCTTCCACATGTTAGATCCTCTTCAAAATTTTAAACTAGTTGCACCTCTGCACACATTTGTGCACTGGCCATTGCGTCACCTGGCTGTGATCAAATTGTCGCTGAACAAAGTGCTGTACAATGTGGTCCTTTGAATAGGGCCGCGGTGCTCACTGTCACTCAGTTTGGTGCGGGAAGACATGCACCTGCAGGCATCAGCAGTAGAAGTCACCACACACACGCATGGGAACCCCCACATGCACATCCTGCCGAACATGCGCCAAGTGTCTATGTGCCGTCACTCCACAGCCCAGTTTGAGAACATGCTGAATAATGAACATGTGCCATGCATAAACTCACACTGAAAAGGCAGTTATGCCACGCAAACAGGCAGAAATTGCAGTCCGTACATGGCCCATCATGGAAACGCGTTGCAATGTGCAGCGGCATACAAGACTAACTGCACCCGAGAGTGAGAGTAACTCCATCCCGTCCATATTCGGCAGCTCAAGCATAGGCTGAAACACCCAAACACACATCATGGCATGAGTGCTGTAACCTGAACAGGTGACTTAGGACAGCTACACAGTAGCACATTAACAAGCAACACAACACATTTGGAAGTGAAATCGAACAGGACCCCTACATTTCCCACAAGTTATGGAACACCAAAGCACAGTGCCCCCAGCACCCACCTCTCCTACACAGTCACTAAGCACGCACAGGAGCCAACCTGGCAAAGAACATCATAGTGCATTGCAGTGCTGGCCACCAGGACGATCGTACAATACAATGGATGACCCACAGACAATCAGAAGGTGAGCGAGTTGATTGTACACATTACTTCAAATTCCAAAGACAATATCACAGGGACAGGACAAGTGCATCAGTAACCATGGACATGGCCGCATAGGGGCAAATCACTCAATCCATGTCACCAGGCATGATCAACAGTGAATCACCAAATGGCAGGTGTGTGGCTGTAACCTGACGATAAGATTCATCAACAGGGTCAAATCCACAATCCCCTTCAACACAACAAGTGGCACTGGGAACCTACTGAGGTCGATTTTTGGTGACAAAAACTCCAGGCGGAGGATGTTTTACATGCTACCGGAATATAACCAGCCCCAGACAGATTTTCCAAGGACTCACCTGTACCCCGAAGTCTAGGAGATTCCGTTGGGCATACAACTTCAGGGGACGAGAACATACTTTAGATGATCTCCCTCTTTTCTTCGGGGTTGATGGTTTTTCAGGACCTACGTACAGGCATTGGAGGGCTATGTTATTCTCCTCAACAGGGTCTTCCTCAATTGGATACCGGATCTGATCTATCTGATCTTTGCTCACCCCCAGGTAGCTATATTCTGGCCATAGCTGTAACACAAAAGCCCGTAAATTCTCAATATCGTCTTCTGAGAGACCTTCTTCCTCCTCATCCGAAAAAGTGTCTGGCCAGTAAGATGGTCTCCAAGCAGTTCTTGCTGGTTCCGCTTTAGGACAACGTTTTCCATGAAGCCCAGATGTTTGGCTTCTCTCATCACCATCTGCTAGTGGGTATATTTCAGTCGTTTGGCATAGATTCCCTCTGGAGACCTGTTCTGATCTTGTCTCATTGTTACTTCCCTGGGTTGATACTGGGGTTTCTGTCATTCTCTTCTTGTCCGTCCTTCTGTTGTGTTCACTTCCCGGGTCTTACTGGAGAGTCTTTTTAGACTTTCCTCTGTGACAAGATATTCTTGGGTGATTTTTCCTGAACCTGTATCTGCTTCCTAGACTCAGGCTGAGAAACACCCTTTTGGTTTTGGTGGCAAACTGCCAGGAATAACATTGGATCCTCCATCCACTCCCATCATTCTGAGTCTGACTCAGTTTCCCAAACCATGTTGCGACAGAGCTAACCGAAAACCTCCCCTCTCCACAGTTGTAAGGCCTCAGGTGACACATTGGCCAAGAGATCCCTAATGCTGCTGGAATGTTCACTGATCATTGCGTACAATTCATACAGTGGTTGTGGTTGGACCTGATGCGCCGGAAGAAAGTAACCTATGCAGTTTTGGGGCATCTGCAGCTGATGGTCTTTCTCCAATTCCATCTTCTCTCTCACTGGGATCCAGTAGGCATATAGAACCCGAATTTCATAGTATATTACCAAAGGGGACATTCTAGCTGGTATATATGCCTGCTCCGGTTTGGGGTGGAAGAGCGATCCTCCAACTCTCGTTCCCATTTCCAGAAGGATGTGGGTGACCTTTGCATCTCTGTCTGGCCGATCCTATCTCTGACACCATGTGTGGTATGATAGCCGCCACAAATAATCAAGCTGACACCATCAAACAGTCCAATGATGTTTATTCTTCCAATCATACAGACAGAATGACTGTGAATTCTTAGAAGAGGTCTTTTATGCCTAGCTGGGTCTTTAGGGAAGATGGCGCTAGGGTCTTCACTCTCTCTCTACTTCTCTTGGTTTTCCACCTAGCTAGCTCAAGTGTCCTTAATGGGGATGTTGCTATCTACCGCTGTATACCTATCTGTAACGCCTATCTTTCTTCTCTCTCATCTGGGCTATTGGTGAAATCCCTAACACAATGGCTAACTGACTCCCTAGGGCGCCTTCTAGCTTTCCCAAGCCTAGCCCCTTTAGTTTTCTGAGGGAGTCTTTTTTGGGATGGTGCCTTCTTCCACTCTGTGCCACTTGCTCTATAAAACACATGATTTTATATGGCCCTTTTCTTTGTTGGGCCACCAGATGTTCTCCTACCTCTGTACGACTGTCCCTCCGAGCTCACACTCTGCCTTCCTGCCTCCACCCTTCAGTCTTACTTACTCTCTCACTTGCTGCTACAATTTCCACTACTGCCACTACAACTCACTATTCTCTGCTACTACCAACAACCACTTCCTACTCCCACTACTACTCATCTACTCTCACAACTCCTATGACATCCACTACCATTACAACTCCACCCTGCTGCTCTTATTCTACCTCTACCCCTCACAGCCTCCACTCTCACACACAATCACTCGTCAGACCCCCCTCTCTGGTAACCTCCACGCTCCTATGCAATCTCCTCCTCTAGTCTCTTGGACATTTCCTTCACCTCCTATCCCCACAGAACTAACCCACACTAAACCATTTGCACACACCTCCTTAAATACCCCACCTCCTGCCAGCATTGGTCACTTGCCCTGGTGAATCACTTATCTTGCTTGAGGGTGAACAGGGAACCACTTGGGAAGGGATCATAAGGGCTTGTAAGCCCCTCCATCTTTCTACATGGGATGGCCATGTTTTTAACCTGGGCAATGAGGGGGTCTGGGAGGTCTGTTGTTTCTAGCCTTTTTGTAGGCCAAGGTTTACCACACATATCCCTGGTGGGCTAGTGGGGCTACCAGAGCTTAATTTAATTAAATATGTCACTGGTTGTCTAGTGGTTTCTTTGAGTGTAGGCTGCAGCAATTGCTTTCACCTTCCACCATGCAGCCGCATTCTCCCTGCTGTCATATCTGCAACCGGTATGGTCACATTGGCCGCATCACCAGGCGATGTGCCGGCCAGTACTGCATGTGCTTACCACTTCCCAATGTGTTCTTCACAACCTCCTCCAGTGACCGGGCTGTGTCGGCTGTGGCATTGTGTGGGCCCAGTGTGGTTCCTCCTCTCTTCACTCCTTCTGCGGCACTGGAGCAGTGACCTCTCCAGATAAGGAGGGGGCTATGAGGGGGTCTGCAACACTCAGGCACCTGGCAAGGTTAGGGTTCAGACTCTCCCATTCCCTCCTCTGACAGGGCTGAGAAAGTGGCCCTGTCACACTAGGCAGGGAAACAGAAGTGGGATGGACACATTAGGAAATAACAATACATGATCACAAGACACACTCTAACTCCTCGTCATCACTACCACAAACACCTCAATATCCTCTTTCTTCACCTCGTTAAGCAGGGGCCACTGGCTTGACGGGTTGGAGGTGAAGGAAAATGAGGCACCCAGGTGGTGAGACCTGTGCCCTGGTGAAATCAGGCGTCTCACCTGAAGGTGCAGTGGCAGTGGTTGCTGGGGCAGGCACAGTTACTTCCATAGGTGGCTGACTTGTTGCCAACACATATAGTCCTCGTGGTGGAATGTGCCGTGGAGGCCACTCCCCTGCAGGTGTCCTGATCCCAAAGTGGGTCCCATGCAGGGCAAGAGGAGGGGGAGCACCCCCTGTGCACCTTTGCTGGCCCCACATCCAGAAGGGAGACAGGACTCACAGGGGGACAAGGGCGTGGCACAGTCCAGGAAGGGGAGCTGGCCTCCTGCAACTGGTTGGGACACAGGGACAATGGGACAATGGGACAATGGGACAATGGGGGGGCAGGTGGAGCATGAGGTGGCCCATGAGCCACAGCTGACAGAGCTACAGTAGTCACTTGGGGGATACATGGCCGTGAAAACTCAGTCTGCTGCTGCTCCACCTGCCCTGGCACCTCTGATGCTCCCCCCTCCTCCATCCACCTCCCTTTTGACAGTCTGTGGGCAGGTTGCAGCTCTGGCACACCTTCCCGGTGACATGGGCATCGTCCTGGGCCATAGGGTCACTGGAAATTGAGGCTGCAAGAGAGGAGAAAGGGACAAACCAACAATGAACACAGCAACACATCACTGACATGTGACTGACACATGCAACAGACACAAGGCACATTTGTAATAGTGGATTCCATGCCACTTCTATCTGGCATTTGAGGTGTAGTCAGCATGCAGCGGGCAGACACATGCGGGAATCGCAAGACATGACAGGACCACCAACCCTCATCTGTGAGTAAGTGACGTCCGAAGGGCAATGGGCGTCAATCTCGGCCACAGATGTGACTCTGACACCTCAGTAATTTGCTCACATTCACTGTGCAGGTGTTCGCCAGTAGCCAGATTTACCTGCGTGCCACATCAACGCCACTCCCCAAGCTGATGGCACAGCACAATCGCCTCAAGACATGTGTTAACGCAGATGTTTGAGTGCAACATTCTGGGTTCTAGTGTGCTAGGTCTAACGCCATGGTGCAACTACAACACTGCACCCATGCCATTGAATGCACATATCTGACATCATGCGACAGACACCTTCCACACACCCTACAAAACCTGGGCATTGATACATGTGAGACACAGACACATTCAGTGTATTGGGCAGACATGGACCGCAATCAACAACATGCCATGACCATTGATATGGACACGTATCTAGCAAATCACATTACGTTCTGCATTATGACAAACGTGTGCATTGATAGTGGACTGTGGCAGTCACTATGCACGTATTACTCACATGCCACTAGTCTGTGCACGGCAACCCAGACTGTAACGTGGATGTTCTAAGTCAACCCAACCACTGATTGGAGGCCAAGGCATGTCCACACATGACAATGCTAACAAGAATTACTTCCATTCAAGTTAGCCATAGCCACTTGAAGGTCCTGCCCTACAGAATCAATGTACCCTATGGCAGTGAAGTGAACACTGCTCACAGTGATTATTAGATGCATGCTGGCAACAGCCCCTTCACCATGATGTGCGCACTGCTCTGGCTCCATACCATGAGCATCAGTGCCATGCCATAGTGGCAGATGCCACACAATTACCGGCATGTGCTGGGGTCTCCTGGTTTGGTACTGCTCAGGACTGATTATGTGCAGTACCCAGAGTTCCAGGGGTCTGATGCGGGCCCTCAGCATGGGCTGCGATGTACCCCCTGGCCCCTCCTTAAGGAACATCTGTGACTTTCTGCCAGTGACCCGCCTAAGGTCGTCCCAGCAATTCTTGATGTCCTTGGCATTTTGCTGGTAGACTCCAAGCACATTGATGTGCCATGCTATAATGGCCCATGACTTGGCCCATGCTGCCACCTCTGTGTGCATCAAGCTGCAAATGGTGAGGTGCTCATACTTGCTGAGCATCTCTGTCACTAGTACCTCCACCTCCTTTTGGCTGAAGTTGGGGTTCCACAACCCAGGAGGTAAAGAGGAGGAGTCATCCCCAGAACGGGGAGAGTTCTCTTGCAGTGTGGAGGGCTTCAGGGAAGATTTTGCTGACTGCCCAATGGGGGCAGACATGGATGGCTGTGAGGGAGGACGGCCCTTCCCTCTATGGTGCTCCATAGTACCCACATGACTTGAGCTTCTCCTCCCCCGCGCTCCCTCGTCCAGAGTCAGTGAACGTTGTGTGCAGGAGTGACTTTGGAGACCTCGGCAGGGGCAGTAGGGATGTTTCACTAAGCAGGGTACTCTGTTGCTGGTGGGCTCATCGGTGCTATGGTCAGCTGTGGTGCACCCTTCTCCTGGATGCTTTGATTGAAGCTACTGGTGGCATCCTCTCCCTTGACATGCCTGTCCCTGCTCCTTGTGGTCCTCCTGCACAAACGGATGTTCCCTTTTGCGGGTGCAAGGGGTCCCTGCCTCCACAGCATTGCCTGCTCCCTTCCATTACAGCAACCAAACGATGAGCACATGCACTGCAATGGACCGCCTTTATGCAGTGTGAAAGGCAGTCCATTGCAAAGTCACTGAGCACGCTTACTGTGGGATTGTTGACATAGCAAGCCGGAAGTTAAGCAATGCTGTCTTGGAGATTCTTCTTCAGGCAAGGTTACAAGTGTGGGGGGTTATGGGAAAAATATTTTCTTGTGTGAAGTGAAACTGTTTGTCAGGTTGGAATGGTGTTTGCTTTCTGCCTTCACATGCGCTGGCATGATGTCCACTGACAGAAGTTGGATTTACTATTTTGCGTCGTAAATGCTTTTTCTCAGTGAATCAGGTGAGACGTATACTAACAGGCCGATTCATGGAATTCCTCACAAAAGTGTCGCACGCGGCTGGCGCACAGCGTGCCCGTGCGAATGTCTGCGCCAGCTGCGTGCGATAAAATCAATTTCCGTGCACAGCGTATTTGTGGATTCTCGCCACCAAAAGCAGACGTGGCGCAGAGTGGCACAGCGACCCTGCAGCAGCGCCAGTTACGCCCTCAAGAACGCGCTCGCGCAAGGAAAAGCCATCAAGATCGCAAAACCATCACAAAGGGCTGCGCCAACCCTGTACCAGTTTACCGGACTGGCAAACAGCAAACGCAAAGCGGGGAATGTGTATTACAGGTTTCGGGAACATGCATGCGCGAGAAGTCTCACATGCGATCTGGCCTGGGGGAGCGTGTGCGTGTATTTCAGAGGTGCGCGAGAAGTTTCACACGCGAACGGGCTGGGTGCGTGTATTTCAGGGGTGCGCGAGAAGTTCCACACGCGATCGGGCCTGGGGGAGCGTGTGCGTGTATTTCAGGGGTGCGCGAGAAGTTCCACACGCGATTGGCCTGGGCGCGTGTATTCCACAGGTGCGCGAGAAGTTCCACACGCGATCGGGCCTGGGGGAGCGTGTGCGTGTATTTCAGGGGTGCACGAGAAGTTCCACACGCGATTGGCCTGGGCGCGTGTATTTCAGAGGTGTGCGAGAAGTTCCACATGCGATCGGGCCTGGGGGAGCTTGTGCGTGTATTTCAGGGGTGCACGAGAAGTTCCACACGCGATTGGCCTGGGCGCGTGTATTTCAGAGGTGCGTGAGAAGTTCCACACGCGATTGGCCTGGGCGCGTGTATTTCAGGGATGCGCGAGAATTTTCATACGCGATTCCAGCAGGGTACGTGTATTTCAGGGGTGCCGGGGAGTCCTACATGTGATTTGGCAGTGTGGGTCCTCCCAGGTGTCCCCTGTACACCCTCCACGGCCCCTGCAGGCAGCCCACACCACAGGGGACTACCCTGCATCCCTGGTCATGTCCCGCAGGCAGCCCACCCAACATGGGCATGCCCCCCAGCAAAGGCACATGTCTCCTTGCACCACTGATCACCAACTCATGTCCCCTTGCACCCCCACCCCCAGCATTGCGGGGCACCTGCCAGCAGGCCCCCACTCATGTCCCACTCATGTCCCCCTGCACCCCCACCCCCAGCATTGCGGGGCACCTGCCAGCAGGCCCCCACTCATGTCCCACTCATGTCCCCCTGCATCCCCACTCCCCAGCATTGCGGGGCACCTGCCAGCAGGCCCCCACTCATGTCCCACTCATGTCCCCCTGCACCCCCACACCCCAGCATTGCGGGGCACCTGCCAGCAGGCCCTCACACATGTCCCCCAGCCAACATGTCATCACAATCTAGATCCCTGGCCCTTATGGTCCGCCTCCAAATGCAAAACACCCACTCGAGTATTGCATCCACCCACTTAGAAATGGCAATGACATGATAGAACCCCAATACCAAGTTTGGAAATGAACACATGGCCCTCACATACACCCAATGGGTGTCAGTGAATCTCAAAACCCATATCATGATATGCATGATACCAATGAGATGATACTACACATTGAAGTTTGATGAAAAAAATGTATTAAAAACAGCATAAATGGAATTAAAAATAAACAAATGACAATGGGAATCAAAAACAAAAAGCAGCATGTCCGTAAAATAATTAAAAGTGACAAATCATAATCCAAAGGAAAGGTGTCCAAAGTCACAGTTCAAGAAAGTAAATCCAAGGTAGAAACAAATCCGAGAACCATTGCTCCATGGGTAAATCCCAAAAAATATAAAAAAATCCAACAGTCAACTATATACAGATAAACAAACCAGGGTCCATGATCCCAACTGAAGAAATGAAACCTACATTAAAATACTACCTAATAAAATAAAACTATATACAAAAATGTGGCCCATTGTCCAAAAGGTCCAAAATAAATAAAAAAGCAAAGGAAACCTAACACTAACTACATAACTATTTACAAGGGCAGCGGGCTAGTCCGACGGCACACTGGTTGTTCACATGGGCCAGGGCATCATCGAACTCCTGTTCAATGGCTTGGAGGCGGGCATGTTCCCTGGCCCAAAGGTCCCGCAGGGATAATGCAGTGTCCAGCTCCAACTCCCTGCGAAGACCCACGAGGCACTCAGCCCGCCTCAGCGCCCTCCGCATGGAGTTCTCCGCCCTGACCATTGTGAGCCGTTCCTCCTCTGCCCGCTGCGGCTCCACACCTATCTGCTGGCCCAACCGCTCCCACACGGAAGCCACTCCCATTCCAGGATTCTCCTGCCCTCCAGCCGATGCCTGCACCCCTGATGTTGATGGCCCCGAGCCATGATGCCTCCCACGTCGAGCCTGCCGCTGCCTCCGACGCAACTGCCTGTGCTAGCAGGACGGCATCCAGGCTGATGGAAACCACCGACGCCGTTGTGCACGTGCCCTGCCCGATGATGCCGTCACATCCTCCATCTGCTGGGGTCCAGTTGCTGGTGTGTCCACCCCTGCTGGACCTCCGACTCCCGACTGTGGCAGGGATGGGATCCCCACCGAGGTGGCTGCATTGGTCGGGGCAGGTCCACAGGCGGCCCTGGTGGCATCTGGGCCGGAAGACGGCATGGAGTACGACTGGCACATAGCCTCCACAGAGGAGGAGAGGGTCGCCAGAGTGCCCGACACATGTACGAGACCCCCGACCATGACCGCTCCCAACTGGGCCACGTTGGCACGGTGCTCTTCGTGATGACGTGCATGCTCCCCCCGGGAAGCACGCACCTCATCACGATTGACAGCCGTGCGCAACGCGACACCAATCAGGACCTTCTCCATACGGCCAGGGGTCCCCTCGTCCGCAGGTGGAGGGGAGTCAGATGACATGGACATCCCCCCTACCTGCAGACGGGCCTGGGATGGGGTATCCCTGCTGGTGCATGGTGGTGCAGTCACAGTGTCAGGGACAGTGACATGCACAGGCACCACCACAGCGACCTGTGCTGCCTCCTGCCCCTGCCCCTGGACTGCACCACTTGCACCAGCAGGGATGCCCCCACCAGGCCCCATGTGCGGCTCAGTAGCGGCCTCCTCCTCCTCAGTGGAAACCACCAACCTGGATGGCTCCACACTGTCTTCCGCCGTTGCAAGCCCCTGTGGGGGCTCACCCACCCCTTCCGCTGCAGCCGTGGGGGCATCCCCGCCGCTTAGCTCCACAGCGCCGTCTCCGTCCTCTTCTTCACTTTGCGCTGTGTAGAGGGAGACATAGAGCACAAGCATCAGGGTACTGTACAATGGTCCCCTAGACAGGAAGCAATAGCAGATGAGTGGCACTGTCAAAGATCACTTCCATCATGTCCCTCCACAACACATGGGTCAGTGCAGGCAAAACACATGTAGTAACAGGCATGGCGCATGCTATGGACATAAGCAAACATGTCCAAGGGACTCTTGAAGCATACAATGGTGTTTTTGGACTCACATGCATCATGGGTCATGCCTATCACATGCACACACTTCAACGTACTTTCATCCATCTGGACTCGTACACCCCAGACACAGTGGATGCAAGGAAAACTAGGCTGCATCAGTGAATCTGAACATTGTCACAGACATGTGTCATGCATCCATGGCATCCACAAGTCACAGACACGCAGGTCAGAAACACAGACATGGACACCAAACATGTACATGGCATCAGCACCCATCCCTCACCCACACCCATGTCCAGGAACAGAGACTGGCATGCTCTCATGTGTCCATTCCGCATAGGGCTCCCCATGTTACATTTAAACACATACACCAACCGTGTGCTTCACACATTACTGGTCTCACATGTATCACCATGATGTCCCTGCACACACACGCGTACATGGCCTATGTCACACATACAGGCAAGTATCAGACAACCAGCACGCTGCAACATGCCCTGTCTCACACAGTAATGCTTGGCCACTTACTGCTCGACTCCGGCGGGTGTGCCTCTCAAGGATCTGGGCATGGAGCGCTGGGCGTACGCGTTCCAGGGCCCTCAGCTGGATGGTACTCATGCTGCCCCGGCCCCCCTCCACGAGGCGCTGGGCCTTTATGAGGGTCCTGGACCTGAAGTCCTCCCAGTGCTTCTTGACTTGCTTGATGTTGCGGGTTGCCACCCCCTCCGCGTTGATGGCAACCACAAAGTCGTCCCAGATCCTGTCCCGTCCTTCCTTGTCGGCGCGTGGTGATCCGAAGAGGGCATCATAATGCCCCAGGACAAGCTCCACCAGGACACCAACTTCCTTCTGACTGAAGCTGGTGGCCCTCTGCCCCTCTGGCTGGGGGTCGCCAGTGGTCTCGGATGGTGTTTGCCCCGACATGGCGACCCCCGAGGCAGGCGTGGGTGGGCAACTGGGTCCTGGGGCTGGGCTGTGGAGCGATGGTATCCCAGTCGGGAGTGTTCTGTTCCAGCAGGGGTGGACACAGCAACTGGACCCCTGCAGATGGCTGATGTGCAGGCACCAAATGGCAGGGCACCGTGGCAGCAGGCAGGCAGGCAGCAGCAGATGGCTCGTGGGAGGCTGCTCGGGGCTCTGGGGGGCAGTAATTCGGCCTTTTGGGCAGGAGCGTGGTCTTCCGTGTGCTTACGCGTGGCCAGCTTGATACGGAGTGATTTGGCACGTGAAAATTCTGCGCGTCAGCGTGTGAATCGAGGAAAGGCCGTTAGCGCGTAAGCGCGTCAGAACGCATACGCGATTCCATTGGACCAAAGGCCCTTAGCGCGTATGCGTGTCTGTGACGTATCGCGCACGGGCGTTGCTTTTCGTGGGGTGCGGTGCGTGTGTTTTGCAGGCGTTGGGGTTCACACGCTATTACTTCACAACGGGTGGGTATTGGCTATGCGTTCTTCTACACGCAAGGCAGACGGTGAGTGGTACCCTGCTCCCCCAGGCCCGATCGCGTGTAAAACCACCCGCGAGCCCCTGAAATACACGTACCCCGCTCCCCCAGGCCCGATTGCGTGTAAAACCACCCGCGAGCCCCTGAAATACACGTACCCCGCTCCCCCAGGCCCGATCGCGTGTAAAACCACCCGCGAGCCCCTGGAATACACGTACCCCGCTCCCCCAGGCCCGATCGCGTGTGAAAACACCCGCGAGCCCCTGATATACACGCACCCAGGCCAATCGCGTGTGAAATTTCTCGCGCACCCCTGAAATACACGCGCCCAGGCCAATCGCGTGTGAAACTTCTCGCGCACCCCTGAAATACACGCGCCCAGGCCAATCGCGTGTGAAACTTCTCGCGCACCCCTGAAATACACGCGCCCAGGCCAATCGCGTATGAAACTTCTCGCGCACCCCTGAAATACACGCGCCCAGGCCAATCGCGTGTGACACTTCTCGCGCACCCCTGAAATACACACGCCCAGGCCAATCGCGTGTGAAACTTCTCGCGCACCTCTGAAATACACGCGCCCAGGCCAATCGCGTGTGAAACTTCTCGCGCACCCCTGAAATACACGCACCCAGGCCAATCGCGTGTGAAACTTCTCGCGCACCTCTGAAATACACGCGCCCAGGCCAATCGCATGTGAAACTTCTCGCGCACCCCTGAAATACACGCCCCCAGGCCAATCACGTGTGGAACTTCTCGCGCACCTCTGAAATACACGCGCCCAGGCCAATCGCGTGTGGAACTTCTCACGCACCCCTGAAATACACGCGCACAGGCCCGATCGCGTGTGAGAAACTTCTCGCGCACCTCTGAAATACACGCACACGCTCCCCCAGGCCCGATCGCGTGTGAAACTTCTTGCGCACCTCTGAAATACACGCACACGCTCCCCCAGGCCCGATCGCGTGTGGAACTTCTCGCGCACCTCTGAAATACACGCACACGCTCCCCCAGGCCCAATCGCGTATGAAACTTCTCGCGCACCTCTGAAATACACGCACACACTCCCCCAGGCCCGATCGCGTGTGAAACTTCTCGCGCACCTCTGAAATACACGCACACGCTCCCCCAGGCCCGATCGCGTGTGGAACTTCTCGCGCGTGTAGAACTTTAGCGCACATTTTTTTCCTGCGCAGGGACGCTACCGCCTGCTTTCGTGTGGCGGACATGTATGGGCCTGTGCGCGTCTTTGGCCGTGCGCTGTTTTTCCCTATTCGATTCCATGAATACGTGTTGTAGGCGAGCTTGTGGGCGTTCTGCGCGCTTGCCTCCTGTACTTCCCCCGTGACGCCCACATTTTCACGAGTTTTTCCCCATTCTGCGTGTAACGCCCCGTGTTACGCCTACTTTTGTTATGTGCGCCGCGCTATGTGCGAATTCGCTGTGGCCTTATCGCACGGCGTTCGATGACCTGTGCGCCAGCGTGCGCCAGCGTGCGCCGCACACTTTTTCAGCGCACAGCCCACATTTTGCACGTGCACGGACTTCCATGAATAGATGTGCAATGTTTTCTGTGCGATAATCGCACTTGCACTGCGATTTTCGCTATTTCTCTGTGAATCGCACGTTTTCGCACGCGTGCGCCGTTTTTTCGGCGCACATTAATTCCATGAATCGGCCTGTAAATGTTGTGAAAAGTGTAAGTCGAACAGGATTAATGTGCCTGACTTTGTAAATGCCATAATTTTAGCATAGTTTACACTTTACTGACGCAAAATGATTTTCTTGTAACTTACGAGAGAAAAAAGTGTAGTTAGAAAATTGGTCCCATATGAATATATGTACCCCAATGCTAAAAAAAAATGTGTTAGCGTGAAGTTACGGTTGTACCACCAACTCTAAATATCCTAGAAATCCACCAGTTATAATAAGCTAGACAACCATAACTCATACCACCAGCAACCACTCCTCATACTCACACACATGACATCACAAATGTCATCATCGATGACATCACTGTTGAAATCACATATGACATCATCAAATACATGATATGCACATGGTGACACTTTAAGAGTTCTATAGAAAGAGGTTGCACAATACATTCGGTCCACAGAATGACGATAACTATTTAATGTAAATAATTGTAATGACTTTGACAGTAATCATCGACATTGACCTATAGGTAATGCATGGAGAACATAACATAAATATATATTTGAAGTGCTGAATATGTTTGCTTTAACCTGGAAGAAAGGACTTGGGAAAGGTTCCTTAAGGTTTGGTCTGTGCTCATGGTCCCCATAAAGATGATGCTATTTGTATGCCTTATATGTACGATGATTGACACTAATCCTACGTTGTTGCTTTCGTCATCGTATTCATTTCCCTCTTATTTGACGTTAACTGACTGTGCATTAGAGCCGTATGCACAAAAGCCATACAATTTGTATTGATATCCACATGCATGCCTTGTGCTTGATGTAGATAGTGACTTCAAGTTTAGAGTTCTGACAGCCTGCATATTTCTACTGGCTGAGTACACCAAATAAGGTATGTAATGCTCCATGCTGTAGCCATTGTGTTTTGGTAATGTAAGGTTGCCATATTTTTTTAAAGATATTTAGTTTATTACCTATAACTATACATCAATTTACATCATACAAAACGTCTCTTTCCATTTCTTAAAATTCACAATTAATTCATTATTAAAATCCAACTTATTTTCATCTAAATATTTCATTAAAGAATGTAATTGCTGCAAAAATTAACAAAAAGTGATCCCTTGTTAACAGTGTAAGCCAAAACTCTTAAGCATTTAGATATTTCCTTTTTTTTATAAAGTCTTCCAGATATCTTGTCCTAACCGAGGTTAAGCCTGTGCAAAACGGCATAATGTGTTTTACATTTCCCATCTTTCCCTTTACTAGGCAGAATCTACATGTTAGCTCTGTTTCTTGTTTTCGAGCAATCAGAATCTGCCTCATCGAGTAGAGATTTAGTCGGGATCTGATAAAGTGATGGCGATGGACAGAACTAGGAAACTTCATCAAATATTTAGGAAGAGCATTATAGTCCCTGACCTCTTTATTCATCGCCAAAATATAATTTGAGTTTGTTCCAACACAAGTCTGTCATATTCCAATCTTGTGTCTATAACATTCTTTTCACAAACCCCGGGTTCTCCACTAGCTGTTCTGCTGATACTTCCAAATAATTCAAAGTTATCACACATTTACATTTACATTGTTCAAATATTCGGTCTACTCCCTTCTCATTCCCAGTTTTTAAAATGTCAAAAGGCAATGGCATGTCAGACATTATACATTCATGGTATAATGAGAACGTTTTCCAAACAGTGACGGCATACATCGATTTTAAAACCAATTCATATCTAATCACTGTGATCGAAACTCCATTTGGTAAGCGCAGTAGTCTCCTCCAAAAGAGTCCCTCAAAGATGGACCATATTTTCTATGAAAGGAATGGGAACGCCTCTGCTCCGTATTTTAATGTGGGTATTACTTTCGATTTAAAAAAGGTAATCAGCAGGAATATAGAGAATCTACCATACTTTCTATGTATCAGGATTCTTAATCCTCACCCACAATTCCAATTTCCATGGATTGTCATTTATGCACAAATTAATACAAAATGCCTAGATGTGTCGTCATCTTTACTTTTTTCAGGCTTTCCTGATTCAATTGCCATACAAATAAAGTTTTTGTTTTACTCTCAATTGGCGCAGAATCAAAATGTTTGTTTTATTGGTATTTATCTCTAAATCATTCCCATCCATTCCATATATTCTTGTAGATGATTTAGCCTGCGCTGTAATCCAATTGGAGTTTGTTCTGCAATGAAAAGATCGTCTGCATAAAGCATCCATGCCAATGGCTGACCATTAATTTTAGGAAGGAAAGCCTAAGCTATTTTTAAGGTCTCAATCAGATCAGATAGATATAGATTAAATTAAATTGGGGCTAACGGGCATCCTTGTTTAAGTTCTCTATAAGAATTAATTTCATTGGACAATGTGCCATTAGAATATATTCTAATGTTACAGGCCGGTAGATTTGTGGATTCTTCATGCTTGAATATAGGCACTATTATCGCTAGTCTACAGCAGTCAGGGATATCCCTGCAGATCTTTATCTATTGATATAGTTTGAACATAAAGCGTGACCACTCCTCCGGAAACTCCTTGATCATATTATTTGTAAGGCCGTCAGGGCCCGGGGCTCTTGAAGAATAAGCCTTTTCAATTACCATTTCTATGTCGCGTTGAGCAGAAAGAACCATAGTCTCTTGGCTTTTTTATGCAAAACCCTTTTTTCCCACCTATAGGGGCGAATAGATTGCAGAAGAATTCTATCCAATTCGCTTCTGTCACGGCATTCGTCATAATCGCTGGTCAAGGTGTAATTTTGTTATTTATAATTCACCAGATCTCGTTGGATTCTTTTCTCCCTATAGCTTTTAACATTTGTTCAGCGTAAGTTGGCGTCATTATCGTTTTAGTGACCTTACACAGTTTTTGTACATTTGTTTCCTTTTGTTTCTCAGTTTATCCTTTGGCTCATGTACTGAACGGTTTCTTTTTTGTATGTCAGACTTCATAGATTTCATAGCAAATGTAACCTCTTGGTCTTAAATGTGTTAAGGGGCAAAATTCATTTTGCATTCTCTTTTTTTAACCTCTGTGTATTCCAATAATAAGTGTGTATAATTCAAACCCATCTCCCTTTTTTCCGATAATTTCTCGTATTTCACTACCAGGGAGATACATCGTGCTGTTTAGCTGCAATCTATTCCTTCCCTGTGAAACCTCTAAGTTAATATGCTATTGATTGTATACCGGCCTATTTGTCACATTCCAAGTCTTCTCTAGAAGCTGACGATCACTCTTTTCCATTGCCCTCACCTGCAAAGTTTGATGTTTTATTAATTAATTATGTTTCCTGAGATGGAAAAATAGTCCAAGACTTGTAATTGCAGCCCATTAGACCATGTTAGGTTACCTGGGATATCACCCTTTGTTTGTTCATTCAACATGTGCAAATCTCTCATCTGCAATTCATTAACCCGGTTTACTGCTCTTTGTTGCTGCTGGTTGGTAATAATATCAAAGGCCTTTATTATATGGCCCTTTTTATCAATACGTGCAATATTTAGATCTACACATATTAATGTAAACATTATTTTCT
Organism: Ambystoma mexicanum; assembly: GCF_040938575.1. Classification (NCBI taxonomy): domain Eukaryota; kingdom Metazoa; phylum Chordata; class Amphibia; order Caudata; family Ambystomatidae; genus Ambystoma; species Ambystoma mexicanum. The sequence continues at coordinate 664,122,562 of NC_090941.1, read as the reverse complement.
CTTGGGTACTATGACCATCTATAATACTATTTACGCTGTCACACAAATCCACTTGATTCAATCACCAGCAAATTCCAGTATAGCTTTAAAATAAGCCCCAATTTCAAATACCAGCTACCATTCAGCTGCAATGTTACCAAAATGGCCTGGACAAACGCAGAAGGATTCCAGGTCTTTGTTAACACAAATCCTGAGTCATGCCTAACCAATGTAATTATACCTGACAACGGCCTTCCCCTAGCACCTTTGTAAGCAGGATTGAGATAAACTCTAAAACCATGACGAATGGGGAGGGGGACTGGAGCCATGTTTCTTGTAAGCATAAGATTTCAAAATTCTCATAATCCAGTATATGTCTATTAAAAAAATGAGTGAAACCTTGAGTGTTCCAAGATCCTACAACCCCATCCTTAGTGTTAGAACTTCTTTCATGTTATTTATTCTTGGATAACACTAAAGTCTCAGCCATCCGAGCCCATTGATCATCTTGTGGTATCTTTTTTGCCCTTTTCACATTCCCATTAACCTGTCTGTCTCTTCGGTTTTTACAATTAAAGGTAATTTCAAACAGTGATCTCTGTTGACTTTAGCAGCTCTCAAGCCTCCACTCACTGTTTCCATCCTTAAGCTTGACGATTTTTTCAGGTTTAAATTAGAGCATGGCAAAGGTTTTGTTGAAATATATTTATCATCAAGCTCTTTATGATCATGGAACTGCTCTCGGTACAATTGCCATTCGATTAAGGGTTCTGTAAGTTCAAACCCCAATGGTAGAAGTAGATGAGCTGCTTCAAGCAGAGTCCTTAACCACATTTGACATTAAGTGGAGTAACACCTTATCTAATTGATTTTCATTGGTAAATGCCACTATCTTTATGTCATCTATAGTAATGGAAGGTAATTTTGCTTTGTGATGCAGTAATTTCAGTACATTGTGTTGGTATAACACTAAGCCGTCTTTTGTAGATAAAATTAATTGCAGAAACCAGCTTTTACTTCCATTTACTTTTTTGAATGACGCATGTGTGTGATCAGGTTTCCTAAAGGTTTCCCACAAAGTTTTAGACTCTTCCAGCCGTCTCAGATTTCAGTTCTAAAGCCATTATTTTGTTGGATCAAGTCAAAAAAAGGCGAGTCTATCACTGACAAAGTCACATTTATGGCTTCATCTTCGATCTCTGAGCCAATCTGAGTTTGAATTTGGGAATCAATGGGGGTCATTCCGAGTATGGAGGTACCTATTCCACTATTTGCGGCATGGCTACCCCCATACCGGGTACCGGGTCCGGGTTCCCTGAATGGAGAAATACCGGGCCATTCCGACCTCGGAGGGCCCGGTATTTCCCCATTCAGGGAACCCAGACCCTGTGCATCCCCATTCCCATTCGAGCCCCCATAGGGCTCAATGGGAATGGGGAGCATGCTAACAGCGGGCCTGTTAATGACGGGCCCGTTGTTAGCATGCTGAACCGCTTGCGGGACCCTCTAAGGATGCCTGGTTTAACCAGGCGTCCTTAGCGGGTCACGCAAGTGGTCCTCGTAATGAGGCGGTAGGGGGTTAAGTGGGCCGGCAGCTCTACCAGCCCATTAACCCCCTACCGCCAGGGTTGTTATGACCCCCAATGTCTATTCTCTCAGGTTGCTCAGAATCTTCTTCAATCGATTGTTGACATATTGAGAAGGTCTTGTAAATACTACACGCTAGATATTCGAAATTTGCAATGACACCTTTGATCACCTTTTACAATCAAAAGGGGATCCCGACCATATAATTTGGAGGAGAACTGGACGAAATCTCCCACAGTCACTATGGAATGTCCTGGAGGGACAATTTTAGAAAAAAGTCCTCCGACTTCCAGGATGTGTACCAGTAGTGGCAATCTGATTTGAACTAGGACTACAATCCTTACACTCTGTTGTGCTCTGGAAGACGCTTTTACTGTTGCGGAAAGTGTCAATGGTAACTCCAACAAAAACGTACCAGATTCTAACGTTACCCCTGAGTGGAATCTATCCAGGGCTTTCAAACGTATGGCATAGCAAATGTATAGATCACCTGAATCATCTGGATGTAACATTAGACACTCTAATAACAGACCCATTTGTGCTTTGAAACACTTGTGTATAGGCGCGTTATAAATGCCATATCATATCATATCATATCATATCATATCATATCATATCATATCATATCATATCATGGCCACTGTACATGTTGCACCAATATGTTTATTTGGGGTGCAATAGACATGGCAAGTGGGCAGGGACTGTTGAATGAATAGGTTTCTGTGGGGCTCACCAGCCATGGCCTTCATTTATGGATAATATACATGTTGCACCAATACGTTTCTTTGGGGCCCGCTGGCCATGGCTTCTGCCCGTGGCCACTGCACATTTTGCACTAGTAGGTTTCTTCTGGGCCCACTAGCCACTGTACATATTGCACTAAGAGGTTTCTTCGGGCCCACTAGGCATGGTCTTCAGCCATTGCCAGTGTACATGTTGCACCAATATGTTTATTTGAAGCACACTAGCCATGAACGTTGGCCATGGCCAGTGGGCAAGGCAATCGGTTGTGATCACTGAACATGTTGCACAAATAACTGTCTTCGGGTCCCACTAGCCATGGTCTTTGGCCTTGGCCACAGTGCATGTTGCACCAATAGGTTTTTTGAGGCCACTAGCCAGTGGGCAAGGCCTTCTACTATGGCGACTGTACATGTTGCATGAATAGGTTTCTTTGGACACTGAATTTAGGAGGGAGTCCCATCAGTACCACCTGGGTGGGAGCTCTACCTTGTGATGGGTAGTGAAAACTTTATATAAACACGAGATAGAAAGCTCTTAGTCAACAGTTATCAACATTAAACACATAACTGTTCTGAAAGTAATCAATTCGTAATTTATTAAATCATAAAAGTACAAGTTATAAAAATCTTTGACAATTATAAAACACTGTATAAAAAATACAAATCCTAAATAGTGACAAACACTGCCTTTTAGACTAGGCTTCGATCCTAATTGATCAGAGATCGGTAAGGCTAAAGAGGCTCAAATTAGCATCTCTTAAACACATTCATCAATAGTTTGACATATAACTGTTCTAAATGGTAAAAAAGACATAAACCATTGTCATATGCTCAACATGTTTCAGTCCTCTATTGGTTGTTAAAGGGAGTAGTGTAGTGTCAGGAGTAGTGTCACTGATAATTCTATTAAAACAATTACAAGATCTACTATTAAGTGATCCTGAGTTAGTAGATTGCTAGATATTGACATATTCACGAACTGTATATTAGTGGTCGCACAGATTATCTAGATCGACTGACCTTTACATCTAAAATCGGGATATTAAGACCCGTTCCACTCTGTTCTATACTTAGAACTGAATGAACCTGGACATTAAGAAACAGAAGGCTGTTTTCCGAAGGCCGGCCTGTTCTCTATCCCTGACTAACAGAGTGTTATACATCCGCTAGGTAAGAGATCGTATTAGACTTTTTAATTTAGCCTCAATATCTAGCAATCTACTAACTCAGGAACACTTGTCTACCACTATTTTTTAACCTTTATACAGGTGGCCAATCTGAAATTCAATATTAGCGTACAAGGCAGACGCCCAGAGGTTTCCATCTTATATTAACTAAGAGCCTACAAAGAAGGAGATTTGAGACTCCTATAACTCGCTACAGGTATAGAAATCTCCTGTTTTTCCCTGTTTTTCACGCCATATACTTATATATAAATAATTTTATATATTCTTTTACGTAGATTTTTAATTTAGTATTTTTGGATAGACGTGTGCATGTGTCCCTCCTCCCGGCCCGCTTGAGTCTAAAGCACTCAGGATCTGATTAGCATAATATTTGCTTTACAGGTGAAGTATCTCTACAATTAGAGGGAATTTCAACCAAATGAGAAGACATTTCTAACTATATTCAGACAACTTCTGCAACATACTCCACAGAGCAGACAAGGTACTTTGACCGTTAGGCCCGCTCTAGACTAATAAATGTCTATAAGAAACCCTATCTAGCATTTAGAGCTGATTCTCTCTTTTTCTCTCTTTTGTTGTCTTTCAGCAGTTACAACGGTTACTGTATGAAGAAATTTACAGCCACACTGTTTTACAAGCAACTGTAGATATTCTACAGCCATTTACATTAATAGTAGATCTTGTAATTGTTTTAATAGAATTATCAGTGACACTACTCCTGACGAAGGTCCCTTTAACAGCCCATAGAGGACTGAAACATGTTGAGCATATGACAATGGTTTATGTCTTTTTTACCATTTAGAACAGTTATATGTCAAACTATTGATGAATGTGTTTAAGAGATGCTAATTTGAGCCTCTTTAGCCTTACCGATCTCCGATCAATTAGGATCGAAGCCTAGTCTAAAAGGCAGTGTTTGTCACTATTTAGGATTTGTATTTTTCATACAGTGTTTTATAATTGTAGAAGTTTTTTATAACTTGTACTTTTATGATTTAATAAATTACGAATTGATTACTTTCAGAACAGTTATGTGTTTAATGTTGATAACTGTTGACTAAGAGCTTTCTATCTCCTGTTTAAATAGGTTTCTTTGGAGCCACTAACCATGGCCTCAGGTCATGGCCACTGTACATGTTGCACCAATACTTTTCTTTGGGGCCCACTAGCCATGGTTTCGGTGTGGCCACTGTAAATTTTGCACTAATAGGTATCATTGAGGCCCAATAGCCATGGCCTTTGGCCGTGGCACTGTACAGGTTGCACAAATAGTTTTCTTTGGGGCTCACTAGCCACAGCCTTTGGTTTTGGCCAATGTACCTGTTGCACCAATACGTCTCTAGGGGCCCACAAGCCAAGGCATTCAGTTTTTTCCACAGTACATGTTGCACCAATAAGATTCTTTGGGGCCCAGTGGCTACTGTACATCTTCCACCAATTGGTATAATTGGGGGCTATTTTCCATGACCTTTAGTCATGGCCACCATACATGTTGCACCAATACCAATAGGTTTCTTTGGCGCCGACTAGCCATTGCCTTCAGCCGTGGCCACTGTACATGTTGCACCAATCATTTTGTTTGGGGTCAACTAGCCATGGCCCTTGAACATGTCCAGTGGGTTTGGTCATCAGCCATGACCATGGTACAGTTGCACAAATAGCTTTCTTTGGGGCCCACTAGGCATGCCTTTTCCTATGGCCAGTGGCCACAGCCTTCAGCCACTGCCACTGTACGTGTTGCACCAGTAGGTTTCTTTGGGGCCCAGTGGTCATGGCCTTTGACCGTGGAAAATGTACATGTTGCACGACAGGTTTTTTTGGGGCCCACTATCCACGGCCATTCATCCATGGAAACTGAGAAGGGTCATTTATCTTTGCCACTTTACATATTGAATGAATAGGTTTCTTTGGGGCCCACCAGCCATTGCCTTTGTTCATGTACACTATACATGTTACACCAAAAAGTTTCTTTTGGGGCCCGCTATGGCCACTACACACGTTGTACTAATAGGTGTCTTCTGGGCCAACTAGCCATGGCATTTGGCTATGGTCGCTGTACATATTGCACTAATAGGTTTCTATGGGGCCCACTAGACATGGCCTTCAGCCATTGCAACTGTAAATGTTGCAGCAATATGTTTATTTGAGGCAGACTAGCCATGGGCATTGGACATTAGCAGTGGCCACGGCCTTCAGCCATGGGTTTCTTTGTGGCGCTAGAAAATGCCTTTGGCCTTTATTTGGAGCCCACTGTACATGCTGCACCAATACGTTTATTTGGGCCCACTAACCATTGCCTTTGACCATGGCCATGACCACTCTACATGTTGTCCAAATAGCTTTCTTTGGAGCTAACTAGCCATGGTCACGAGCCATTGGCAGTGGCCACGGCCTACAGCCAAGGCTACTGTACATGTTTCAGTAATCAATTACTTTGGGCCCTCGTGCGATGGCATGTTGAATCAAAAGCTTTCTTTGGGGCCTACTAGCCATGGCCTTTAGCCATCTCCACTGTATGTTTTGCACGAATAGGTTTCTTCCATGGCAAGTGGGCAGGGCCTTTTATTATGGCCAATGTACATGTTGAACAAATAGCTTTCTTTGGGGCCCACTAGCAATGTGCTTTGGCCATTGCCACTGTGCAAGTTGCACCAATATGTTTATTTGGGGTGCACTAGCCATTAACTTTGGCCATTTCCAGTGGCCAAGCAATCGGCTGTAATGACTGAATAAGTTGCACAAATAGCTGTCTTTGGGGCCCACTAGCCAAGGCCTTTGGCCCTGGCACTGTGTCTGTTGCACCAATAGGGTTTTTGAGGCCACTAGCCATGGCCTCTGGCCATGGCCAGTGGGCATGGCCTTCCGACAGGGCCACTGTACATGTTGCATGAATAGGTTTCTTTGGGGCCCACTAGCCATGGTTTCGGTGTGGCCACTGTACATTTTGCACTAATAGGTATCACTGAGGCCCACTAGCCATGGCCTTCGGCAGTGGCCACTGTACATGTTGCACCAATAGTTTTCTTTGGGGCTCACTAGCCATGGCCTTTGGCGGTGGCCAATGTACCTGTTGCACCAATAGGTTTCTTGGGGCCCACAAGCCAAGGCATTCAGTTGTCGCCATTGGAAAACTTCCACCAATGGATATCATTGGGGCCTATTGCCCATGACCTTCAGTCATGGCCACCATACATTTTGCACCAATACCAATAGGTTTCTTTGGGGCCCACTAGACATTGCCTTCAGCCGTGGCCACTGTACATGTTGCACCAATAATTTTATTGGGGCCCACTAGCCATGGCTCTTGAACATGTCCAGTGGACACAGCCTTCAGCCACTGCCACTGTACATGTTGCACCAATCGGTTTCTTTGGGGCCCAGTGGCGATCGACTTCGATCGTGGACAGTGTAAATGCTGCACAATAGGTTTTTTTGGGGGCCCACTGTCTGTGGACTTTGGTCATCACCACTATAAATGTTGCACCAATACGTTTCTTTGGGGCCCACGATCCATGGCATTCAGCAATGGCAACTGGGTAGGGACACCTATTGTTGCCACTGTACATGTTGAACAAATAGGTTTCTTTGGGGCCCACCAGCCATGGCCTTTGTTCATGGGCGCTACACATGTTGCACCAACATGTTTCTTTGGGGCCTGCTATGGCCACTGCACACGTTAAACTAACGGTGTCTTCTGTGCCCACTAGTCATGGCATTTGGCTAAGGTCACTGTACATATAGCACAAATAGGTTTCTATTGGGACAACTAGCCATGGCCTTCGACCATTGCAACTGTACATGTTGCAGCAATAAGTTTATTTGAAGCACACTAGCCATGGGCATTGGCCATTAGCAGTGGCCACGGCCTTCAGTCATGGGTTTCTTTGTGGCGCTAGCCATGGCTTTTGGCCTTCAGCCATGGCAATATGTTTTTTAAGGCTACTGCCCATGGCCTTTGGCCATGGCCTTCTGCCATGGCCACTGTACATGTTGCATGAATAGTTTTCTTTGGGGCCACTAGCCATGACCTTTGGTCATGACCACAATACATGTTGCACCAATGTGTTTCATTAGGGCCCACAAGCCATGGTTTCGGGTGTGGTCACTGTAAACTTTGCACTAATAGGTATCAATGAGGCCCACTAGCCATGGTATTTGGCTATGGTCACTGTACATATTGCACTAATAGTTTTCTATGAGGCACACTAGCTGCAACTGTACGTGTTGCACCAATATGTTTATTTGAGGCACATTAGCCATGGGCATTGTCCAGTAGCAGTAGCAACGGCCTTCAGCCATGGGTTTCTTTGTGGCGCACTAGCCATGGTCTTTGGCCATAGCTGTGACAACTCCACACGTTGTTCATATAGCTTTCTTTGCGCCAACTGGCCATGGACTCCAGCCATTGGCAGTGGCCACAGCCTACTGCCAAGGTCACTGTGCATGTTTCAGCAATCAGTTTTTTTCAGGCCACTTGCTATGGCGTGTTGACTAAATAGCTTTCTTTGTGGCCTACTAGCCATGGCCTTTAGCCATCTCTACTGTACGTGTTTGTTAGGGAGAATTCTCAAGAATGTTCTAATTTCCCTTACCTTTTGAGACCCCCAGCAACTTTGCTGGATTTCTAGGATTAGAATTTGTACCTGGAAAGAGTGTGAGCCTTTTTTCCAAGTCTTTCATGTATTTTGATGTGTGTTTTACTTTTGTGTTCTTTGGATATGGAGTTTTAAAACAACTCCATAGGCATCATCTTTTTCTTGTGTGTCACACAGCACCTTCAGTGCAGTGGCACAGGGGTGTCTTTCAGACTCCCCAAGGTTTAAATACCTTCTCTGGGACTGACTACTGTCTCCCAGAGCATGTAAAGTTAAACTGACTTTACTAGACTCTTTAAATGTACAGACCCAGCAGAAACTATCTTCCTATAGAGTGCTGGTGGGGTTGCCTAGCATCCCCTGAGTCAAAACACTCATGTAACAGTCAAGTGTTACCCTTTCCTACTTGAAATGGCTGGTGGCAGTAGTTTATATCAAACTACCATGATGTTTCCCGACCGTGAACAACGGTAGCTAAAAATCGGGTCAGACATGTTTTTCAATATGGTACCCAAGACCTATCTGTAAAAACAGACTCTGGTCAACTTTTTTCACCATTTCTTTTTGGAAAGGTCCTTCTTGTGCGTAACTTTGCGCGCAAAACCAGGTTTGGTCCCTTTGTTCGTTGGCCTTTGGAGGGCTTCAGTGCTGAAGCCCTCCTCTGGCGCCTGAGTATCTGGGGTGGACAGGATGTGAGGGAGGTGCTCGAACCACCCTGTACTTAGTCTCCTAGGAGACCTGAATGCACTCTCGCGTGATTGGCCGGCTGGCTGTCCGGCAAGGACAGCCACTCTGCTGTGTGAGTGACAGCCAGGCTGGAATGAATGTGTAACACTCACCTGGCTCCCACAGAGGCGCTGGTCTGGTCTGGGTTGCTGTGGCCTCTTCAAGCGTGATGCGCAGAATTCGGACCACCGATTGAACAGGACCCCCAAATCTTGCTTGTCTGGCCCGTAGGAATATCCTTCTGCAGATGAGAAAGGAGATTAACTTCGTTCTTCTCTGACTTCCTCCAAAACCCCCGGTATAAGCTCACCTTATGGTTTGGAAGGATGAACTCTCCATCCTGCTTCTGGTGCAGGGGCGCGCGTTTGTCCAGTTACTTCACTGGTTTTCAGAATGGCGCTGGCACATCCACTTGACTTTTCTGAGCGATACGCCGTAAGTATGAAGTTGCAAAAGTTCAAGTGTGAGCCTCCTTTTATGTTGCTTTTTCTGTCCTTTATTTCAGGTGCAGAACAAAGGCGATGCGTTGAGGGGTTAAATTGCCGGTGGTAAAATCAGGTGAGTTAGTGACCCCTCTAAATGTCTTTATAATTCCCCAGTAATGTCTTTTGTCCTTTTGTCCTTTCCCCTTAGGGGCCGGGGTGCGGTGCCTGCCAAAGATGCGGCGCCGACACGAGATGTGGAATGGTTCACCAAGAAAAGCCGGTAAGTAATATGGCTGAAAATTCGGCTTTCCTCTTGTGTTCCCTTGCTCACCTTTTGTCTCTTCTTCTCTCATCTAGGTGCAGAGATGTGGCGACCGGTGCTGAGAGCCGCGATGGAGCCGGGCGGCGTCTCGGGAACAGGTGAGTGAAGCGCGGCGCTGCAGCGAGCAAGGCGGTGCTTTTTAATGGAAGTCTTCCTTCAGGAATGCTGGCGTGAAGATTCCGGATGCAGGTAAGAAGTTTGAATAAGTTATTGGTTTTCACCTTTCTCTTCTCTTATTCCCTTACAGGTGTTCCAGGTTCGAGGCGGGCGTGGCTGGAGTCCAGGTGCAGGAGCAGACACGGTGAGCGTTCAGCTGCTGGGATGCAGAACAACGCGAAGCACGTGTGGCTGTCCGGGCGTGGCTTAAATAGCTTTGGAAGACGTTCCAGGTGAGTATTCTTCCACAGCCCCACCCAAGTAACAAAATAGTTCCGTCAGAAAAATAGTCCCTTCTAAGCCTCATTTGGCTTGGTTCTTCATGCAGCATGGTCTGCATCAGGTGAGTGTGCAGCATGGTCTGCTTCAGGTAAGTGCACCAAACACTTCCCCTTATGAGCCTGGCGCCCCTGGCGCCAGGACTGATGTCCAACATGAGCCTGGCGCCAACGGCGCCAGGACAGAGTCCAAAGAGCCCCTATAAAGGGCCGCTGGGCTTTTACCCGGGGGCGTGATGCCTGCTCCCGGGGGTGCTGGGCCTGGCTTGGTACTCCGGGGGTAGGCATCATGACAGAATGGGGGAAAACTGTTTAAAAGCAGGTCTCTTGAACTTGGAAAACAGAGTCGACCACTGGAACGAAAGAGCCAAAGACGAGCTGAAGGAAGACGACTGCTGCAACTCTTGGACGACAGGTGAAACCCTGCTGCAGGTCCGAATTGCCTGAAACTCCATCGACAGAGAAGCCTTCAAGGTTAACTTCTTCCCTTTAGTTTCGTGGGAACAACCAACTCGCAAGCCGCCTGGACACCGTCCCCTCCTGGTCGAATTTTCTGTAGAGTGCTGTGGAAAACCGGACAGCCAGTGGGAAGGATACCAGTTTGTGGTCTTTAAGGCACTCACACCTTAAACCAACGTTTTGCCAAGCATGTGGGCTCTTCCCTGGGCAGTGCAGGAACCTCCCGACGTCCTCCTTCTTGTGCCCCGACTGAAGCTCAGGAACAGCGAGATCTGCTCGAACTGCCAGGAACAACTGCCTCAGCTACAGCTCTTCTTCACTTTAAAGGTACTGTGCAAATGCGGTTCAGAAATCTTTTAGGCCACAGCAAAAGTTTGTGAAACTTCCCCAACTTCGAAGGCTTGTCCTTCCCTAAACCAATATCTAACTTTTCATCTGACAAAATTCCTCTAAGGTCCGTGCAAAGACTTAGCTGATTACTAACAGAACGGTGCTATCCTATACAAAGACTCTGAACCATTGACTTTGGCCCAGGCCTATGAACTGAATTGATGGTTGTAGTTAACTGAAACCCTTTGCCCTGCGTATGAAAGTATTTGCGCTTCATTTCTTATAACCTTATCTTTTTACCCCTTTTTAAAGTAACTGAAGTGCCATTTTGCTTCCCCCTCAGAGGAGCTGAACTTGTTTGGTAACTTATTGGTTGTGTATTTGTAGTATATTGGTATATGATATTGAGCTGCTCTTGCTAGTGTAATGTTTTCCAACTGACTGTGTAAATAAATGTATATTCTTTACCAAGAAACCTTGATTAAGTGTTTGTTTGAATCACTGTATTTGTTGGTCCTTTGTGTAACTTGTTCTACTGCTCACTTTACTCTTGAGATAAGTCTGGCTGCTCAGCCACTGCTACCACATTACTGTGTACTACATGCTTGTACCAAAGGTGAAATTGTACTGACACTTGTAGTCTTAATTGCGTGTAGTGTTCCCCAAGGGTACTGCATGCGATTCTGCCTAACACTGGTGTACAGTGGTGAGGACAAAGTATACTTGTTACATTTAGTGTGCTACTCTTACCTTTGTTCAAATAACCCTTACAATGCTAAGCAACACTAGAGAAGCAATTGTTTTATCATGCGTGATATGGAAAGCTACAGACAGGAGACCTTAGTCACTTTAACAGTTGATCAATTGAGAGATATGTGTAAAGTTAGGAATCCCACTGTAAAAGGCAAAAAGTTTGAATTGATAGAAAAATTGTTGGAATACCAAAGTCTGAGGAGTGGGTCTGAAACACCTACCCCTACAGCAAATGTGGAAATGTTGATGACGATGATAATGTTTCAGAAGGTAACTCAAATGTTATGGACAAGTTAGATGAGGCAAAAGAGTCTGAAAATGTAGACCCTGTTTTACCTCTACCTGCTCATAGGCATTAACCTTTGACCACAGGGACCCCATCAGGTACAACACTAAGTCCTGATGTGTCTCTTTGGAAAGAATGAGACTTGAGTTACAATTAAAAAGAATCCAAGCCGAAACTGAAAGCAAACATCAAGAACCTAAACTCAGAGAAATGGAGTTGAATCATGCACTTGAAATGACAAAGTTGTCTCTCGAAACTGGTTCTCTCCCAGAGTCTTCTAGGTCTTCCAGTCGTAAGAGGCCTCGCATGCCCAAAGATGCAGTAAGCATGTATGATGTTAAGCTTGATATTTTGGATTGGTTGGCTGATTCTGAATATAACCATGGAATTCCGACATTACAGGGAATCAGCTGATTCTTTGGCTTTTTTCTAGGCTACCCCCGTTGCAACTGATGTGGTGATGGAGTTGGGGGAAGAAGAAAGGAGCATGAAAGTGTGAAACTAGCTTTAATAGCTAGGTTTGGGAAGACACCTTCCCAGTATCTTAAGAGGTTTAGGACCCTCAAAGAGACTGATGGTACCCCTTGGGCTACCTAGGTGTGTGAATGGTTGAAGAACTTAGATGGCTGGGTAAAGGGTTACAAAGTTAACACTTATGAAGGAATGCGGAATCTGTTTTTATTGGAAACTATTTTTGATGCCTGCTCTCCTGAGCTGAGACAGCACTTGGCTGACTCAAATGAGATTTATCCCAAAATGTTAGCTAGAGCAGCTGACTCATGGGAAGCCAACAGGGCCACTCATAAGGATTCTGGGGCAACTCACAAAAAGGATGATGGTAAACAGCACCAAAATGAGAATAAAGATAAATGTAATTCCTACCCACCACAGGAGGCCCCCAAACAACAGAAGGATAGGCCCCATGTGAAACCTGGTATGTCTAGTGAATCCGCTGGTGTCCAACCAGAGGGAGGTCAGCAGAAACCCCCATTCCAAAAATCATTTGGTAAATGCTATGTTTGTGGGTCAAATGACCATGTGAAAGGAGATCCCAGATGCAAGGGTAAACCTGCAGGGATCAGCACTGCCTCCTTAGCCATCTCCCCAGAGGAAGAAGTACAAATGACTAGTGCCCACTTTCAACTATTTGCTGAAGCAATCGTGGGTCTTCAAGCTACTGTATCCTTAGAGTCTATGGGTCTGGGTAAGAAACAGCATATGGGTATGTATGACTCCATTGCAGAAAACTCGGAGTCTAAAGGGTATTATATGGACAGTGTTCTTGTCAATGGTCAAGACAGCCCTGCCATGAAAGATACTGGGGCCAGCAGAACAATTGTGGATGAAAGCTTTTTCAAGCCTGAGGATGTTGCTACGGCACCCAAAGGTTCCACTAAATTTTCTCGAGGCCCTGTTCAGTTGGTTCCAATTCTACCAGCTCTCATTCAGTGTAATAATATGAAAGTGAGGATTCCTGTCAGTGTCCAGAATGAGGTGCCTGGGAGAGTCCTGTTGGGGAATGATTTAAAAGTAGTAGTATCCAGTACCCACAGGCCTCCCATTTAGAGGAAAGAGAACCAAACCATGTTGGCTAGCGAGGCAATCTTAAGAGACTCTTCTGAGCCTATGGGAACCTCTACAGAGACCCCCACTGAAAGCCCTGGTGTTAGTAGGTTGACCTCTAACCCAGGCAAATCTGAGGCTTGCATAGCAGTGAAATGGGAGCCCCAACCAAGCACCATCATTGCCCATCCAATTGTACAGTCTTTGACCCCCCCTGTTTCTGAGGAAGAGGTGGGTAGACAAATTCAGCCCCTCTCTAGGCCTGTGAGAACTGGTAATTCTCAAAGCTGGTGGAAAACCAGGAAAAATAGGTCTAAGGCTAAACACCTTAAGACTGTTGGATCTTCTACTGGAGACTCCAGGGTAAATCCTAGTTTTAGGAGGGAAACTTCTAAGCCAGGTAAAACCAGATCTCAGAGGAAGTAGAAGCATGTACCTTGCTTGACCACAGCCCCTCCAACCAAGATGTCTGAGACTCGACCTGCTCCTGAGAGAGAGGTGGTGAGGAACCATGGAGGCCCCTCTAAATCTAAGGGGTTCCTTTCCAAGGACCCCTTGAAAAAGCCTCTTGTAGGTTCAGAGGTTGTTACAACTTCTGAGGGATTGTTAGATCAGCTCCCTTATAACTTAAACAAGAAAGATGTACCACACAATGCTTGTAGGTCATATAGCTTGCAAATGAAAACACCTGATAAAAAGTGTCATAGCAAGGGTTACAAAAGGTTGCTGGTGTACTTAGCACGCCATTTAACCGACTTCCAACAGGAGATCCATCCTGGTGGGGATTAGATCCTTCTGTCCCTTAGTCTGGGAGGGACGAGTGTTAGGGAGAATTCTCACCCAAGTGCTGGATTCCCTCTACCTTAGATCCCTCCAGCTCTTTTGCTATATTTTGGGACTTTCAACTTTTCATTTTCAATGTGTTTTAATTTTGTGTTCTTTGATTATGGAGTTTTAAAACAACTCCATAGGCATAATCTTTTTCTTGTGTGTCACACAGCACCTTCAGTGCAGTGGCACAAGGATGTCTTTCAGACTTCACAAGGTTTAAATACCTTCTCTGGGACTTATACTGTCTCCCAGAGCATGAAAAGTTAAATTGACTTTACTAGTCTCTTTAAATTTGCAGACCCAGCACACACTATCTTCCTATAGAGTGCTAGAGGGGTTGCCTAGCATCCCCTGAGTCAAAGCACTCATGTAACAGTCAAATGTTACCCTTTCCTAATTGAAATGGCTGGTGGCAGTGGTCTAGATCAAACTACCATGATTTTTCCCAACCGTGAACAACGGTAGCTAAAAATTGGGTCAGCCATGTGCTGTGGCTTGTTGAATGTGGATTGCAGTGGGAATAGAACTGGAATGGGGTTAGAATGAAAAGAAAAGAAATGCAGGCAGTTAATATGGATCAATAAAGAAGGATGGATGTGTAATCCATCTCGGGATATTATTCAAGGTATGAAAGAGTTACACAACATTTGGTGACGAAGGGAAGTAACCTGCGAAAATTAACTCAAAGGATCAAGGAACATTGGCGGCCTGGGAAGAAGACTGATGAAACACAGCCTGTGGAGGTGACTGATACAGCAAAAAAAAAGAGGGATACAAAAGGAACCAACCAAGACAGTAGGAAAAGTGTAGCAAGTCTCATATCAAGAGTGGAACAATATATGGTTGAAATGGAACATTAGAAAAGCAACAAGTGAATAACTGAAGAAAGAAGAAAGGAGTTAAGTGTACAAAACTGGAAAACAAATATATAAATGCCCTGAGGAGGAGGTCATGTCCGGAGTGGAGAGGTGACACGAAAAGTGAAAGCTTGTGGGCAACTATCACAAGAAAGAATAGTGCATGAACGATGGAGACACTGCTGAAATAAAGGAAATAGCAAGCGGCAACTGTGACAAAAGCGGTAAGGTGCGCAAAACATTTTAAAATAGTTTGTGGTAATTGTGAGTAGGGATTGACAGTGATGATAAGTGGAAAGGCATTTTTTAAAAAGTCGCCACATACAAAGATTTTTTTTTAAACAATGCATGCACACGCGCACCACTTACCAGAGTGCTGAGCCCGAAATTCTACGAACGATGTTGCGGGAGCGTGTGATGTGGCACACAAGAAAGAAAACATTAAAGAAAGGGACCCTCGTGCATGTAAAATGTGCAGCCATTTTGGCTTAAGTGAAAGAAAACATTAAAGAAAGGGACCCTTGTGCGTGTAAAACGTGCAGCCATTTTGGCTTAAATGGTAACGTTACATATAATCAATCGTTGCCATAGCAACAATGTGACCGTGAGAAATGAAATATTGAGGATACGGCTGCGAGTGCGTTCATCATTGAGTGCAAAAGAAATTAGAGCTGGCACATGGGCAAAGCTGGTGAAGGTATAAATAAACAATGTTTAGAGAACAAATTCAAATAAACAGTCACGCCTGTATGATATGTGTAAATACAACCTCAAGAGCAAAACAACTGCTTTTGAAACAACAAATAAAAGCACACAATCAAAAGCGACTTTCAGCATTGTGGCGTAATGTTCTAAAAGTGCATAAAGAGGAAAAGATAACGGCTTTGAATCAGCCAATATGACAGCAGTAGAAAGTAGACTGTTTTCTTTTTCTCACCATAGTGCAATGGAAAAGAAATGTGCTATGTTGCACTTGAATATGAACAGTGACAGAGCTGGTGTGTAGCTAAGAGTGACGCAGAGAGGTTGCTGCACCTGTATTTGCACAACACAGCTGATAAAGGTGCAGTGTTTCAGTGCAGAGCAACCATTAACGGTGTACACACAAAACCACAAAACACCAAGGTGAAGACAAGCTAACAATTCAAAATGTTGTCTGACAATATAAGTGGAGATCTTAATACAGCTCAAGGCATGCAGGGAATCCCTACATACATGAATTTAGTGAATTATCTGCACCGTCCAGCTTCATTTGATCTTGAGCTGCATGATAATCAGGCAAGAGTGGGTAAATGAATTTGAAGTATTTCTAAGAGCAGTAGGAAATGAGAACCTTCCAAACAAGTTGGACATATTTATGAATCTGGTAGGACGGGAAATGAAGCTTGTCATAAAGGCATTAACGACGATTGAAGAGAGAACATCATATCAAGCCCTTATTGCCGCTATAAGTGAACGGTTAATAGTTGCTCCCAACAGAGACTATGAAAGGTTTGCATTTAACCAGTGTATAAAGGGGCCACAGGAGGCAATTGCACAATTTGTGTTGCGGCTTCAGGAGAAGGCAATGTATTGTGAGTTTGCAAAATTTGATGATGAAGAAGCAATTAGGTTGAGAATAATTGAGAGCTGCACATCCATGGAGCTGCGGAAACATCTCCTAAGAGTGCCTCTTCCATTGAAAGATATTCTGGAACTAGCAAGAATATATGAGATAATTGAGAAACAAGTGGATAATATGGAAAACAAAAGGGAGCAGGAGACACTAGATGGCATCAGAAGTAATGTACAGAAACAGTTACAACACTCAAGCATGCTACTCTGTCAAAGCACATGGAATGGTATTGACAAAAGTAGATTGAGAAGATCGTGTTATAGATGTGGATCTAGATTTCCGCACAAAGGTCGGTGTCCAGCTATTGGTCGAATATGTGTAGCATGTGGTCAGAGAGGTCACTTTTGGGTCATCTGCAAAGAGAGAGCAGCTTTATTGTCAACCTGTGGATCTAATGCCCAGTCAATAATGAATGGGAGACAATGCATAGTGGTGAGACATTCTGAGCGGGGAGAGGTAAGCCGAAGAGATGTGAAGAGTGTGATGAGAAGTCAGAATGAACAGAATAATGTGGCCACACTGGATCAAAGACTAATGATTAGGAGAAGGTGGCTGTCTCAGGAAGAGCTGCAGGACAACTCACAAGTCCTAAGAAGTTGTCGAGAGATTCCCCATGAAGTGATGGGAGGGGCTCCCTATGAAAGAATGGTCAAATAGCAGCTGAAGGATCACAGCCCAGGGCATAAAGGTTATAACTGCATAAATGGAGAAGGGAGTGGTGAAAAGAGTGGTGAAAATGAAAGGGAAGTAAGAATGAGGGACACAGTTTGGACAACTCGCAATAGGAGAGTTGAACATGAAGAACATCAGATGCCAGGAGATAAGAGTATGCTAGTGGGGCAGAGGCAGCAAAGGAAGATGGACCCTAGTGATGAGTCAGAGCTCCTAATTGTGATGGATGCTAAAATGTCTGTGGTCACTGCCATGAAGGATGATAGTGAAGTGACTGGGGACGCCTCGTTCTTTCATGCAATGTTTCAAGATGATTCAGGTGGGGGAGAAGCATATGAGGAGAGACGAAATGAAGAATTGCACGAGGAGCGGGGAAATGAAGAACTTGTTGATCAATTGCATGAGGAGCAGGGAAATGAAGAACCTGTTGATCTCATGTCACTTAAAGACTGTGGACATTCTCCACCTTGTTTGATTGGTGAGGGAGTTTGAGGGGCAGCCAATGTTCGGCCTCAAATAACTATTCTTAAACCTTTACGTCTGATTGAGCAGATGGCGAGGTGATCATGCTGGACATATGGAGGGTGAACTCATATGATAAGCAAGGGGGGGGATGTTGTGGCTTGTTGAATGTGGAATGCAGTGGGAATAGAACTGGAATGGAGGTAGAATTAAAAGAAAAGAAATGCAGGCAGTTAATATGGATCAATAAAGAAGGACGGATGTGTAAACCGTCTCGGGGTATTATTCAAGGTATGAAAGAGGTACACAACACCATGTTTTTCAATATGGCGCCCAAAACCTATCTGTAAAAACAGACTCCGGTCATCTTTTTTCACCATTTCTTTTAGGAAAGGTCCTTCTTGTGTTTGTCTCTGCGCGCCAAACAACTGCCTCAGCTACAGCTCTCCTTCACTAAAAAGGTACTGTGGAAATGCAGTCCGGGAATATTTTCGGCCACTGTGAAAGTTTGTGAAACTTTCCCAACTTCGAAGGCTTGTCCTTCCCTAAACATTCGTCAAACTTTTCGCCTAGCCCAATTCTTCTAAAAACCGTGGCACAGACTTTACCGTTCCTACCAGAACGGTGCTATCTAATACACAGTCTCTGAACCATTGACTTTGGCCCGGGCCTATGAGATGAATTGATGGTTGTATAGTATACTGAAACCCTTTGCCCTGCCTATGAATGCATTTGTGTTGTTGATTTGAATAAGCTTGTCTTTTTACCCCTTTTAAAAGTAGATGAAGTGCCATTTTGCTCACACTTCAGTGGAGCCAAACTTGTTCATTTACTTATCGTTTGTGTATCTGTGGTTTATTGGTGTGTGATATTGAGATGCTCATGCTAGTATAATGTTTTCAAACTGACTTTGTAAATACATGTATATTCTTTTACCAAGAAACCTTGAGTAAGTGTTTGTTTGAATCACTGTATTAGTTGGTCCTTTGTGTAACTTGTTCTACTGCTCACTTTAACTCTTGAGATACGCCTGGCTGCTCAGCCATAACTACCACTTTACTGTGTAGGACAGGCTGGTACCAAAGGTGAAATTGTGCTTACACTTGTAGTCTTAATTGTGTCTAGTGTTCCCAAAGGGTACTGCATATTATTCTGCCTAACATGCATGTTGCACCAATAGGTTACTTTGGGAAAACATCCCATGGCCTTCAGCCATGGCCAATGTACATGTTGCACTAATAGGTTTTTTGGGATGCACTAACTATGGGCAATAGGCACAGCCATCAGCTGTGCCCACTGTACATATTGCACAAATAGGTTTCTCTGGGGCCCAGTAGCCATGGCCTTTGGATATGGGCACTCTACATGTTGCACTAATCGGTTTCTTTGGGGGCCATTAGCCATGGGCTTAGGTCTTGGCCACTATACATGTTGTACCAATAAGTTTCTTTGTGCCACTAGCCGTAGCCTTTGGCCATGGCCACTGTAAATGTTCCACTCATGGGTTTATTTGGGGCTACCTAGAAACTGCCTTCAGCTGTGGCCACTGTACATATTGCATCAATAGGATTCTTTGGTGCCCACTAGCCATGTCCTTCCGCTGCGGCCACTCTACATGCTGAACCAATAGGTTTCTTTGGGGCCCACTAGCCATGGAATTTGGCCATTACCAGTTGTCTTGGCCTTCTTTCGTGGCCAATGTTCATATTGCACGTATAAGTTACTTTGGGGTCCACTAACCAAAGCCTTCAGTCAGTGCCACTATAAAAGTTGCACCCATATGTTTATTTGGGGCCCACTAGCCATGGCCTTCAGTCGAGGCCCCTATACATTTTGCACCAATATATTTCTTTAGGGCCTACCAGCCATGACCTTCAGTCATGGCAAGTGGGCAGGGCCTTCTATTGTAGCCAATGTATATGTTGAACAAATAGGTTTCTTTTGGGCCCACTAGACACGGCCTTCCGTCATAGCTAGTATACATGTTGCACCAATATGTTTCTTTTGTCCTCAAACACCATGATTTTCAGCCATGGCCACAGTAAACATTGCACTAATAGGATTCTTTGGGACCCACTAGACATGGCCTTTGGTCATGGCCAGTGGGCACTGGACATCAACTTTGACCACTGTACATGTTGCACAAATAGGTTTTTTTGGGGCCCACTAGCCATGGCTTTCGCCATTGCAACTATACATGTTGCAGCAATTGTTTGAGGCTCACTAGTCGTGGGCATTGGCCATTAGCAGTGGCCACGCCTGTCATGATTCCTGCCCTCATGTCCCCAGCCCTCCAAGATGTCAGGCTGGAGCCAGGCCACGATCACCTACATGGCCCTCAAGGGCCTCTCCATCCCTCCAAAGACCCACTTGGAGTCAGACTTGGTGCTTGTGGCACCAGACTCACTCACTCCCATAGGATAACATTGGGGATTGGACTTGTAGTGCATTGATGGGCACTAGATGGATGCCCCCACATATTTCGGTTCGCAGAACTGCATGTGCGATCTAGTCTTTTGGGTGTGGTTCAGCCCAGAGGCACCTGGGATACCCATAGACTTTTTAAGCCACACCCAGGATGAGAAACATGCTTTGCGTTTTCTGCGCCTGCAGCGTGACACTCACTGTGTTCGGATCGGTCTCCAGTAGGCCTGCATCTTTCTTCTGCGCTCAGCTCCTGTAAGAACAAGAACACCGTTAGGAACAGCCTTACCTTGCAGCGCTTCTGCCCATCAGTCATCGCTACTTCTGTTCTGCGGGCATCTACGGCGGTGTCATTCTCATCCTGGCACGCCGCTTCATAAGGAAAAGGGAAAAGAACAGAAACAAGGCATTGGTAAGCATTCTGCAAATCTTCTCTTATTTTTAAATCCTGTACGAGCTTCAAACACTTACCTGAATCCCAGCCGCTCTAGGGGAACTCTGTCTCCGGAACTTCTCATCCATCTGCAAGAGGGAAAAGACACTCCAGGTTAGTCTGGAAACATCTAGAGGCGCTGCATACCGCGCTTACCCACCGCATTTGTTCTTCATAACCGGCATCCACGCTGAAAACGTTGCGGCACCTAAAAGACACAGAAAAAGAACTCAGTTCAATGCAAATACGAAAGGGGTGCATCGGGCATCGCGCTCTCACTCACCTTCATCGCTACTCATCTCAGCAGCACACCGCCATCCCGGGACGCCGGCCATCATCTAAGGAAGGAAAGGTACAAAGTTAGAGAACTGTTCAAAAGACTCATTATACTTACCTGTTGGACTCTTGCCAGTGAAGTAACTACGAGCTCGAATCAATCAATGTGCTGAAGGCAGGACGGAGAGCACACTATCCAAGAAAACAAGGAGCAGTCTCCAGTCGAATAGCCTCCAGGGAAGGGTTTGAGGTCGTAAGAGGTCAGAACAGTCTGAGTTAAGTCCCCGTGGATACCCGGTGAGCATTACAGAACGCAAAGCATCACATCAAAATCCACCTGGGCGTCATGGAAACGTCAGAAACCGACCAGTTAGCCCACATGTTGGGGCAGCTACGTTCCGAAGTACATGCAGCCAGGCAGGAGACCAACACCCTGAGGAGGGAGCTGATAGTAGCCGAAGAACGCACTGATGATTTAAACCGGCAACTTCTCCAGTCACAAGCAGGGCATGCACCATTGCCGGGAAGCGTACCCTCGATGCCAGCGCCATCAGCCAATCCCGTTCAGATAACCCTTCCTGGGGCAGTTCCCTTGGCACCGCCCGAACGATTTACGGGGGATCCCAAGAGGCTTGCAATGTTCTTGGACCAGTGCCGCCTGCACTTCCTTTGTAGGCCAGGGGCCTTTCCGAATAACCAATCGCGGGTCGCTTTTGTGCTATCCTACCTGAGTGGTAGCACCGCGGACTGGTCTGTACCCTTTGTGGCCCAAGACAATCCTTTGCTGCATGACTTCAGGGGCTTTCAGCAGGAGATGGAAAAGCTGTTCGCCCGTCGTACTCATGGGCAGGCATTAGACAACGAACTTCTGTCCCTACGCCAAGGGAATCAAGACCTATTGACATACATAGCCACCTTCAATAGACTCGTAGTTGAAACAGAATGGCCAGTGGAGAAGAGAACCACGTTATTTCATCGGGGGTTGCTGGGGGAGCTCAAGGATGTTCTCGCACAAGTAGTGAACCCCCGAAAGACTGCTCAGAATTCATTGACCTTGTTGTTCAACTGGATCATAGGTTGCAGGACCAAAGAGCAGATCGAACCAGACCGGACCCTCGCCCTATGTATGTGCGTTCAAAGGACAATACTGCCCGAACAACGGAAGGTTCAGGAGAACCAATGCAAATCGGGGGGGTCAGATCCCCCTTGACTAAAGCGGAAAGGGATAAAAGGAGACAGCAGCAGTTATGTCTGTACTGTGCAAGGTCAGGTAATTTCCTTAAAGTGTGCCCTATGAAGCCACTGAGGAGGATGGTAGGGGCCACGCACAAGGAAGATACCATCAAGGAATAGGAAAACTCCCCAGCCCGGCAAGTGTAGGGGTCCACTTGTCGAGCGAAGAAAGTGAACTACAGACCTCCCATTTTGCACTTGCACTATCTGTGGTCTTGATCAATCACCAACAACCATCTCGGATGCACGCAGTAAGAGCATACATAGACAGTGGAGCCATTGGGAATTACATCGACCAGGATCTTGCGGCAAAGATGGGGCTTCCGTTATGCCCTAAATCAACCACCGACACTATTACCACTGTTGACGGCACGGAAATAGCTTCTGGTCCAGTATCCCAATGGACTGCAGCTTTAACCCTTCTGTGCCAGGATGGACACCAAGAATCTATCGTTTTCGACCTCATTAAGGCACCACAGTTCCGGTTGATTTTGGGAATGCCATGGTTGGTAGCTCGCAATCCTCGAATCGATTGGCGAGCAAAATAAGAATTGGCCTTTCCCGAGACTTGTGCCCACACATGTTATCGCCAGGAGAAACAACCAATAGACACCAGAACCTCCACGCTTGAGACTGTGGCAATCAGCACCCTACCAAGTGAATACCAGGACTTTCAAGATGTCTTTCAGAAAGAACAGGCTAATACCCTGACACCGCATAGACCATACGATTGCCAAATCGACCTGATACCCGGCGCACAAATCCCTTGTGGGTGAATTTACGCACTCACGGAACCAGAAAACCAACACCTGAAGGCCTATCTTGACCAATACCTGGCCAACGGGTTCATCCGTCCTTCGAAGTCTCCAGCAGCCAGTCCTCTATTCTTCGTACCAAAAAAGGAGGGGGACTTGAGAACGTGCATCGACTATCGCGCGCTGAACCAGATTACCGTAAAAAATCGCTACCCCCTGCCACTGATCCCTGAATTGCTTGATCAAGTCAAAGATGTCCAAATCTACACAAAACTAGACCTGAGGGGGGCATATCACCTTGTTCGCGTAAAACAGGGGGACGAATTGAAAACCGCTTTTCGCACCAAATATGGCTTGTACGAATATCAAGTAATGCCCTTTGGCCTTTGCAACACGCCTGCTGCATTTCAATACTTCATGAACGATGTCCTACGGGAATTGATTGATGTCTGTGCTCTTGTGTATATCGACGATATCCTAGTATATTCTGCATCAAAGCAGGACCACGTTAAACACGTCCGATCCGTATTGGAGAAACTCTGTCAACACCAGCTCTACGCCAAGCTCGAAAAGTGCTCATTCCATGTCTCCGAGGTGGAATTCCTGGGCTTTATTCTCA
Source organism: Ambystoma mexicanum (assembly GCF_040938575.1). Taxonomy (NCBI): domain Eukaryota; kingdom Metazoa; phylum Chordata; class Amphibia; order Caudata; family Ambystomatidae; genus Ambystoma; species Ambystoma mexicanum. The sequence continues at coordinate 664,098,996 of NC_090941.1, read as the reverse complement.
GCCCGAATGGAATCCGAATGGATGTACACAAGGTAGATGCTATCCTGAACTGGCCATCCCCAACTTCATTCAAGGGGGTTCAATGTATGCTGGGTTTTGCAAACTTCTACCAACGGGTTCATCCCAGGATTTTCGCAAATCGTGCATCCCATCATGTCATTACTAAGGAAAAGCAACAAAAAGTTCCAGTGGACAACAGAAGCCGAGGAGGCTTTCCAGGAACTCAAAGCAAGATTCACATCTGCCCCAATCTTATGCCACCCTCGCCCTGATCTCCCATACCTGGGGGAAACGGACGCCTCAAGCATGGCTATGGGAGCCGTCCTCTCACAAAAGGACCCCGAAACGGGCCAGTTACACCCTGTTGCCTTCTGGTCGCGTAAATTCACACCCCCTGAACTCAATTACGCTATCACAGACAAAGAACTCCTGGCCATTAAGTCAGCCTTTAAGGCATGGCGGCACTACCTCTTGGGCGCCAGACACACAATCACCGTAATAACTGACCACCGGAACCTCCAGTACCTAAAAACGGCAAAGGCCCAATCCTCACGACAAGTAAGTTGGGCTCTTTTTTTTGCTGAATATGACTACATGATTACATTTCGACCAGGGGTGAAAAACGAGAAGGCTGATGCCCTTTCCCGTATGGGGGTGGAAGAGCAAGGGTATCAGACCCCTGACCCAATAGCAATCATCCCGAGTGACAAGCTCCTAGGAATCACAGCAACCATAACTCAGAAAGAATTACATGAAGAAATCCAAAACCTGATGAGTCCGGAGCAATTACAAGCATGGAGTGCACAAGGAGAACATTAGATGATAAAAGATCAGTTACCCTACTTCAGGAATCGTTTATTCTTACCAAACCAAGAACTACAAGAACAAGTCATGTCGGGTTATCATGATTCCTTGATCGAGGGCCACCCCGGAATCGCTAAAACCCTAGCCAAGGTAAAACAAAATTATTTGTGGGCCAAGTGGCGTAAAGACATTATCCAATTCATCCTATCTTGTGGAGTGTGTGCTCAAAACAAGTCATCCAAGCAGAAACCGTCTGGGCTATTACAACTATTGATTGGAAATCCCACCAGCACCCTGGCACACATTGTCCCTCGATTATATTACTGACTTACCACCCAGTCAAGGGTTTAACACTATTCATGTGGTTGTGGACCTATTTTCAAAAATGGCACATTTCATTCCTCTTAAGGGTCTCCCAAATGCTTCCACTCTGGCAAAGGTATTTCTTGAAGGCATCGTACGGCTCCATGGGTTTCCTTCAGTTTTGGTCTCAGACCGAGGTACTCAATTCATATCTAACTTCTGGAGAAAATGCTGCTCTATGGCCCACATCGACATCCGGCTATCCACCAGTCACCATCCTCAAACGGATGGTCAAACTGAGAGGACAAATCAGATGCTCGAGCAGTATTTGCGTTGCATGTTACACCAAGCTGAAGGAAGCTGGTCCGACCTATTATGGATAGCTGAATATGCTTATAATAATTCCCTACACACCAGCACTGGGCAGACACCCTTTTATTCCGTGTATGGCAGTCACCCACGTACTTCTGAGTTGGACTTAACTACAACCCTAGAAATGCCAGCAGTCAAAACCTTGCACATGACCATTTCTCAAACCTTTAAAAGGGCAGCTGAACACCTACTTCAAGCTAAGAATCGCCAAAAGAAGTTAGCTGATCAACACCGAGCAAAGGCCCCCAACTACCAATTGGGAGACAATGTCTGGCTGGCGTCTAAATATGTGTCCATTAAAGGAGCCCGAACTTTCCGTCCAAGATACCTGGGACCATTCACTGTCACCTCCGTGATAAATCCTTTGGCGGTCAGACTAGCTGTGCCGTCAAACATGCAGATTCATCCTGTGTTCCACGTGTCTCTCCTTAAACCTGTTCAACCTGGGGCCCGGGTAGCAACGCCACCGCAGCCAGTAGTAGTCGCCGGGGAGCCAGAATTCGAAGTCAAGGACATCCTAGATTCAAAGTACGTCAGATCCAAATTATACTACTTAGTAGACTGGAAGGGGTATGGTCCACTAGACAGGACATCGGAGCCTTGTGAGTACATCCATGCACCTCGCTTGCTTAGACGATTTCATCAAAACCATCCCACCAAACCAGGACCAGACAGAAGAGCCACCTTGAGAGGGGCCTTGGTGGGGAGTGCTGTCATGATTCCTGCCCCTCATGTCCCCAGCCCTACAAGATGTCAGGCTGGAGCCAGGCCATGATCAGCTACATGGCCCTCAAGGGCCTCTCAATCCCTCCAAAGACCCACTTGGAGTCAGACTTGGCGATTGTGGCACCAGACTCACTCACTCCCATAGGATAACATTGGGGATTGGACTTGTAGTGCATTGATGGGCACAAGATGGATGCCCCCACATATTTCGGTTCCCAGAACTGCATGTGTGGTCTAGTCTTTTGGGGGTGGTTCAGCCCAGAAGCACCTGGGATACCCAGAGACTATTTAAGCCACACCCAGGCTGAGAAACATTCTTTGCGATTTCTGCACCTGCAGCGTGACACTCACCATGCTCGGATCGGTCTCCAGTAGGCCTGCATCTTTTTTCTGCGCTCAGCTCCTGCAAGAACAAGAACACTGTTAGGAACAGCCTTACCTTGCGGCGCTTCTGCCCATCAGTCATCGCTCCTTCTGTTCTGCGGGCATCTTCGGCGGTGTCATTCTCATCCCTGCATGCCGCTTCCTAAGGAAAAGGGAAAAGAACAGAAACAAGGCATTAGTAAGCATTCTGCAAATCTTCGCTTATTTTTAAATACTGTACGAGCTTCAAACGCTTACCTGAATCCCAGCCGCTCTGGGGGAACTCTTTCTCCGGAACTTCTCATCCATCTGCAAGAGGGAAAAGACACCCCAGGTTAGTGTGGAAACATCTAGAGGCGCCACATACCGCACTTACCCACCGCATTTGTTCTTCATAACCTGCATCCACGCTGAAAACGTCGTGGAACCTAAAAGACACAGAAAAATAACTCAGTTCAATGCAAATACGAAAGGGGTGCATCGGGCATCGCGCTCTCACTCACTTTCAGCGCTACTCATCTCAGCAGCACGCCGCCATCCCCGGACACCGGCCATCATCTAAGGAAGGAACGGTACGAAGTTAGAGAACTGTTCAAAAGACTCATTATACTTACCTGTCGGACTCTTGCCAGTGAAGTAACTAGGCAGCAACAAGCCTGCATCAATCAATGTGCCCCTGCGCTGAAGGCAGGACGGAGAGCACACTATCCAAGAAAACAAGGCCCAGTCTCCAGTCAAATAGCCTCCAGGGAAGGGTTCTAGGTCGTAAGAGGTCAGGGCAGGCTGAGTGACGTCCCCGTGGTTACCAGGTGAGCGTTACAACGCCATTCAACCATGGGTTTCTTTGTGGCGCACTAGCCATGGCCTTCAGCCATGGCCACTATACATGTTGCTCTAATAGGTTTATTCGGGGCCCACTGTACATGTAGCACCAGTACTTGTATTTTGGCCCACTAACCATTGCCATTGGCCGTGGCTGTGACCGCTATACATGTTGTCCAAATAGATTTCTTTGGGGCCAACTAGCCATGTTCTTTAGCCATTGGCAGTGGCCACGGCCTAAAGCCAAGGCCACTGTACATGTTTCAGCAATCTGTTTCTTTGGCCCCACTTGCCATGGCGTGTTGAAATAACAGCTTTCTTTGGGCCCACTAGCCATGGCCTTTAGCCATATCCACTGTACGTGTTACATGAATAGGTTTCTTCCATGGCAATTGGGCAGGGCCTTTTATAATGGCCAATGTACACTTTGAACAAATAGATTTCTTTGGAACCCACTAGCCATGGCCTTCGGCCCTGGCCACTATACATCTTCCACCAATGGGTATCATTTGGGCCCATTGTCCAAGACCTTCAGTCATGGTCACTATATGTGTTGCACCAATAGGATTCTTTGTGGCCTACTAGCCATGGCCTTCAGCCATGGCCACTATACATGTTGCACCAATAAGTTTATTTGGGCCCACTAGTCATTGCCTTTGGCCTTGGCCAGTTGGCACGGGCATCGGCCGTGACCAATGAACATGTACATGTTGAATCAATAGCTTTTTTTGGGGCCCACTAGTCATGGCCTTTAGCCATCTCCAAACTTCATGTTGCACTCATATTTTTCTTTGGGGCCCACTAGCCACAGCCTTCAGCCGTGGCCACTGTGCATGTTGCAACAATAGACTTCTTTGGGGCTCAATAGCCATCCCTTTGGCCATGGTCACTGTACGTGTGGCACCAACAGTGTTCTTTGGGGCCCACCTGCCAGGGCATTTGGCTCCAGCGACTGTGCCTGTTGCACCAATACGTTTCTTGGGGAAACAGCCCATCGCCTTCAGCCATGGCCAATGTACATGTTGCACTAATACATTTTTTGAGATTCACTAGCCATGGCCTTTGGCCTTGGGCAGTGGGCATGGCCATCAGCTGTGCCCACTGTACATGCTGCACAAATAGCTTTCTTAGGGGCCCAGTAGCCATGGCCTTTGGATACAGCCACTCTATATGTTGCCCTAATCCGTTTCTTTGGGAACCATTAGCCATAGGTCATGGCCACTATACATGTTGTACCAATAGGTTTCTTCGTTCCACTAGCCATGGCCTTTGGCTATGGGCACTGTAAATGTTGCACTCATAGGTTTCTTTGGGGCCCACTAAACACTGTCTTCAGACGTGGACACTGTACATGTTGCACCAATAGGTTTGCTTGAGGCCCACTAGCCATGTCCTTCAGCCGATGTCACTGTCCACGTTGAACCAATAGGTTTCTTTGTGGCTCACTAGCCATGGCATTTGACCATGGCCAGTTGGCCTGGCCTTCTTTCGTGGGCACTGTACATATTGCACGTATAAGTTACTTTGGGGTCAACTTGCCAAAGCCTTCAGTCATGGCCACTATAAATGTTGCACTAATACGTTTCTTGTGGGCCCACTAACCATTCCCTTCGGTCGAGGCTCCTATAGATGTTGCACCTGTATGTTTTTTTGGGGCCTACTAGCAATGGCCTTTAGCAGTGGCCACTGTACATGTTACAGAAATCAGATTATTTGGGGCCCACTAGCCATGACCTTCAGTCATGGCAAGAGGGCAGGGCATTCCATAGTGGCATATTTAAATGTTGAACAAATAGTTTTCTTTGGAGCCCACTAGCCATGTCCTTCAGTGATGGCCACTATACATATAGCATCAATACAATTCTTTGGGGCTTGCTAGCTATGGCCTTTTGCCATGGCCACTTTACATGCTGAAATAATAGTTTTCTTTGGGGGACACTAGCCATGGTCTTCGGCCATGGCCACTGCACATGTTGCACTCAGAGATGACTTTAAGGATCATTAGCCATGGCCTTTAGCCAATGCCACTGTAAATGTTGCACCAATAAGTTATTTGTGGCCACTAGCCATGGCCTTTCCAGTGGGGAATGTAATCGGATGTAACCATTGTACATGTTGCACAAATAACTTTCTTTGGTGCCCACTAGGCATGGTCTTCGGCCTTTGGCAGTGGCCATGGCCTTTAGCCATGGCCACTGTACATGTTACAGCAATCAGTTTCCTTGTCCATGTGCCGTGGCCTCTGTATATGTTGCAACAATACATTTCTTTGGGTGCCGCTAGCTATGGCCTTCAGTCGAGTCCACTGTACATGTTGCACCTATACGTTTATTTGGGGCCCGCTAGCCATGGCCTTTGGCCATTTCCAGTGGGCACTGCCATTGGCCGTGGCCACTGTTCAGTTTCACAAATATCTTTCTTTGGGGCCCACTAGGACTTCAGACATGGCCACTGTTTATGTTGCATCATTTGGTTTCTTAGGGCCCACTAGTCATGGCCTTCAGCAGCGGCCACTGTACATGTTGCACCAATACATTTCTTTGGGGCCCAATGTCCATGGCCGTCAGCCATGGCCAATGTACCTCTTCCACCAATAGGTATCATTTGTGCCCACTGTCCATGACCTTCAGTCGTGGTCTCTATATGTGTTGCACCAATAGGATTCTTTGTGGCCTACTAGCCATGGCCTTCAGCCATGGCCACTATACCTGTTGCGCCAATAAGTTTATTTGGGCCCGCTAGTCACTTCCTTTGGCCTTGGCCAGTTGGCACAGCCATCGGCCGTGGCCAATGTACATGTTACGCAAATAGCTTTCTTTGGGGCAAATTAGCCATGGCCTTTAGCAATTGGAAGTGGCCACGGCCTACAGCCATGACCACAGTACTTGTTTCAGCAATCAGTTTCTTTGGGACCACTTGCCATGGCGTTCGGCCATGGCCACTGTACATGTTGAATCAATAGCTTTTTTTTGGGCCCACCAGTCATGGCCTTTAGCCATCTCCACTCTACATGTTGCACTCATAGGTTTCTTTGGGGCCCACTAGCCCCAGCCTTCAGCCGTGGCCACTGTGCATGTTGCAACAATAGACTTCTTTGGGGCTCAATAGCCATCCCTTTGGCCATGGTCACTGTACGTGTGGCACCAACAGTTTTCTTTGGGGTCCACTAACCAGTTCATTTGGCTTCACCGACTGTGCCTGTTGCACAAATACATTTCTTTGGGGAAACAGCCCATGGCCTTCAGCCATGGCCAATGTACATGTTGCACTAATACATTTTTTGGGATTCACTAGCCATGGCCTTTGGCCAATGTACCTGTTGCACCAAAAGTTTTTTTGGGCCCACTGTCCATGGACTTCGGTCAAGGCCACTATAAATGTTGCACTTCAGCCATGACAAGTGGGCAGAGTATTCAATCGTTGCAACTGTACAGGTTGAACTCATAGGTGTCTTTGGAGCCCACTAGCCATGGCCTTGGGTCATGGCCACTATACATGTTGCACTAATTGGTCTCTTTTGGGCCCAATACCTAAGGCCTTTGGCCATGGCCACTGTACATGTTGCACTAATAGCTTTCTTTGGGGCCCACTAGCCATGTCCTTTGGCCATTGCCACTGTGGATATTGCACCAATATGTTTATTTGGGGTGCACTAGCCATGAACTTTGGCCACGGCCAGTGGGCATGGCCTTCTACTATAGCCACTGTACATGTTGCATGAATAGGTTTATTTGGGGCCCGCTAGCCATGGCCTATGGCCATGTCCAGTGGGCACTGCCATCGGCCGTCCTTTGGCCATGTCCAGTGGGCACTGCCATCGGCCATGACCACGGTTCAGTTTCACAAATATCTTTCTTTGGGGCCCACTAGGACTTCAGACATTGCCACTGTTTATGTTGCATCGTTTGGTTTCTTAGGGACCAATAGTCATGCCCTTCGGCAGCAGCCACTGTACATGTTACACCAATACGTTTCTTTGAGGCCCAGTGGTCATGGCCTTCTGCCATGGCCAATGGACCTGTTCCAACAATAGACTTATTTGGGGCTCAATAGCCACCCCTTTGGCCATGGTCACTGTACGTGTGGCGCCAACAGTATTCTTTGGGGCCCACTAACCAGTTCATTTGGCTCCACCGACTGTGCCTGTTGCACAAATACATTTGTTTGGGGAAACAGCCCATGGCCTTCAGCCATGGCCAATGTACATGTTGCACTATGTTTTTTGGGATTCACTAGCCATGGCCTTTGGCCAATGTACCTGTTGCACCAAAAGTTTTTTTGGGCCCACTGTCCATGGACTTCGGTCAAGGCCACTATAAATGTTGCACTTCAGCCATGGCAAGTGGGCAGAGTATTCAATCGTTGCAACTGTACAGGTTGAACTCATAGATGTCTTTGGAGCCAACTAGCCATGGCCTTCGGTCATGGCCACTATACATGTTGCACTAATTGGTCTCTTTTGGGCCCAATACCTAAGGCCTTTGGCCATGGCCACTGTACATGTTGCACTAATAGCTTTCTTTGGGGCCCACTAGCCATGTCCTTTGGCCATTGCCACTGTGGATATTGCACCAATATGTTTATTTGGGGTGCACTAGCCATGAACTTTGGCCACAGCCAGTGGGCATGGCCTTCTACTATAGCCACTGTACATGTTGCATGAATACGTTTGTTTGGGGCCCGCTAGCCATGGCCTATGGCCATGTCCAGTGGGCACTGCCATCGGCCGTCCTTTGGCCATGTCCAGTGGGCACTGCCATCGGCCGTGACCACGGTTCAGTTTCACAAATATCTTTCTTTGGGGCCCACTAGGACTTCAGACATTGCCACTGTTTATGTTGCATCGTTTGGTTTCTTAGGGACCAATAGTCATGCCCTTCGGCAGCAGCCACTGTACATGTTGCACCAATACGTTTCTTTTTCTTTTCTTCATTTTAATGATGAATTGTTGTTATAAATTGCTGTTTAATAATTCAAAAATTTCTTTTTAGACATATGTGTAAAGTTTTTGTTTTTAAAAAAAACTGTATCACATTAAAAAATAAAAAAAAAATTTAAAAAAAAATACGTTTCTTTGAGGCCCAGTGGTCATGGCCTTCTGCCATGGCCAATGGACCTGTTGCACCAAAGGTTTTTTTGGGCCCACTGTCCATGGACTTCGGTCAAGGTCACTATAAATTTTGCACTCCAGCCATGACAAGTGGGCAGAGCCTTCAACCATTGCAACTGTACAGGTTGAACGCATAGGTTTCTTTGGAGCCGACTAGCCATGGCTTTCGGTCATGGCCACTATAAATGATGCACTAATATGTTTCTTTGGGGCCCGTTAGCCAGAGATGTCAACCGTGGCCACTGAACATGTTGCACTAATTGGTCTCTTTTTGGTGCAATAGCAATGGCCTTTGGCCATGGCCACTGTACATGTTGCACTAATAGCTTGCTTGCCACTGTGGACATTGAACCAATATGTTTATTTAGGGTGCACTAGACATGAACTTTGGCCATGGCCAGTGGGCAAGGCAATCGGCTGTGATCACTGAACATGTTGCACAAATAGCTGTCTGTGTGGCCCACTAGCCTTGGCCTTTGGCCCTGGCCACTGTGTATTTGCACCAATAGGTTTTTTGAGGCTGCTAGCCATGCCTTTGGCCATGGCGAGTGGGCATGGCCTTTTGCCATAGCCACTGTACATGTTGCATGAATAGGTTTCTTTGGGGCCACTAGCCATGGCCTTTGGTCATGGACACTGTACATGTTGCACCAATAGTTTTCTTCGGGGCTCACTAGCCGTGGCCTTTGGCCATCTCCACTGTACATGTTACACGAATAGGTTTCTTCCACGGCAAGTGGGGAGGGCCTTTTATAATGGCCAATGTACATGTTGAACAAATAGATTTCTTTGGGACCCACTAGACATGGCCTTCTGTCATGGCTAGTATACATGTTGCAACAATTCGTTTCTTTTCTCCTCAAACACCATGATTTTCAGGCATGGCCAGAGTACACATTGCACTAATAGGATTCTTTGGGACCCACTAGATATGGCCTTTGGTTATGGCCAGTGGCAACGGCCATCAACTTTGACCACTGTACTTGTTTCACAAATAGCTTTCTTTGGGGCACATGTTCGCTCACCTTGTTTCCGCGGGGGCACTGGTCCGTCAGGAGGGCTACTTCTGATGAGGCATCTGGATTCCCTGCCACTATGGTTCCCCTAGCAGAAGAAGGTATACCTGCAATGAGAGCTACTGCTCGAGCTACTGTTGTAACCTTGGACCCGCCTCCCTTGTCCCCTGGTACGTGATTTGTTGCTCGGAATACTTCTTACCTTCTTTATAGTGAAGGCGAGCTCTCCATCCTGCTTAACTCAACAGGGGCGCTGTTTGTCCAGTTACTTCTCTGGACCTTCATGCGGTGTAAGGTGCCCAGACCTACTGTGACTCCTCTCAGGTATTAGTCTTTAGTCTTATACGTCTTTCTTGTATTGTCTTTCTCACTTCCACATTCCTTTCACGGGCTGTGTTTTATGAGTCTTTTCTCTGCCAGTTTATATGTCTTTCTCCTTTTCCTTTGACAGTTGTTGCTGCGGAAGCAAAATGTACGACTACTGTTGCTGGAGTACCAACACGTATGACAACTGTTGCTGCGGTACCAACACGTGTGAAGAACTTGATAGGATTTAGGTTTCAACACGTGGTAAGTATAGCTTTTTGTTACGAGCGTTAGCGAGTAATGTCCATGTTCACTAACCTTGTTCTTTTGTCTTTCAGGCACCAGATGCAGAGCCACAGTCCGGATTGGATCGCAAATGAGCGAGGATGCGGTGCGCCTTCCCAGTGTGAACTGGCTCAGGAAAACGTGTGTTAGATGGAGCTGCCGCTGTACCGGGCGTTCCTGACACAGATAAGCTGATCCCGATAGTGAAGATGTTGCAGCCGTTGCAGCAGTGGGCGTTCCTGCTCAAAGTAAGCTGGTCCAGGTAGGTGAAGAGATGGTGGCCGTTGCAGTGGGCGTTCCTGATCAAGGTAAACTGGTCCAGGTAGGTGAAGAGTAAGCTGGTCCGGAGCAGATGGGCCTTGGATGCTGAGCGGCGGTGAGCGCGTGCTGCTGTTTGGAAGCAGAATATTGTGAAGCACGGATAGCTGGCAGGCGTGGCTTATATAGACGGTCCCGTCCTAGGATGCAGCCACACCCTGAACACTGGACCGCATGTAGGAGTTTATCCAGCTCTCTACCTGCCATGTTGGATCACCAAGAGTATAGTGCTGAAACACCTAAGCATTTCTTATGAGCTTGGCGCCAAAGGCGCCAGGACTGGGTCCAGGTGGGTCCTTTTCCATTTTTAAAGGTGCATATACCCTGGCCATATTCCTCATGTCGCGTCAAAAGACCCCTAGCGTTGTCTTGGGGCAACACTGAGTCGTGACAGCACTCCCCCCTAAGGCCCCTCTCAAGGGTGACCTCCTCTCGGGCCCGGGCTTAGACAGGTTATTGCAGTGATAGCGCTTTTTTAACCGTGGCGCATGAATATGGTTGCTGGGATCCAGGACCTTTCCTGGGGTCCATATCCTTTCCAATCCCTTGTTCCTGATGATTTTTGAGTCCAGAATGTCTTTAACCTTGTATTCGGGCTCGCCATCCACAATGGCAGGAGCAGGTTTTTTTTTTACCCGAGTTCCAGGTTGTACTGGCTTCAGAAGGCAAACATGGAATTCTGGATGAATCTGCATGTTAGGGGGTAAGGCTAGCTTCATTGCAACTGTATTTATAATTGCCTTGATGGTATATGGTCCCAGGTATCTGGCACGGAAGGTTCAGGGCCCTTTTAGAGCAATATGCTTGGATGCCAACCAGACTGCATCCCCAGCGTGATATGCATGTGCTTCCTTTTGGTGTTGATCCGAAAGTTTCTTATGTCTTTCTTTAGCTCAGATCAACTGTGTTGTAGCTTCCTTTAAAACTCGAGCAATTGTAGTGTGTAGAGTTGTCAATCCTGGCATATCTAGGACTTCAGGTGGATCAAAACTGGAAGTGCGTGGATGATGTCCATAAAGTACATAGAATGGGCTTTGTTCGGTGCTAGTTTGAACTGAGTTGTTGTATGCATACTCCGCTATCCACAATATGTCCTTCCAGGTGTTTTCTGCTTGGTGTAGCATGCATCGCAAATTTTGTTCCAGCATTTGGTTAGTTCTTTCCATCTAATCATCAGCCTGTGGGTGATGACTACTTGATAGCCGAATGTGAATTTGAGCCAGCTCACAGCTTCTTCTCCAAAATTTTGAGATGAATTGGCTGCCCCGGTCAGAAATCAAGATTGACGGGAATCCGTGTAACCGGACAATTTGTTCAAGAAAAACTTTGGCCAGTGTGAGAGCAGTGGATAATCATTTCAATGGGATGAAATGGGCATTTTTTTAAAATAAATCCACCACGACTAGAATGCTATTGTAGCCATTACAGGTAGGATGATCCGTGATGAAATCAAGAGACAACGTGTGCCAGGGTGCAGGTGGCCCCATTAACGGATGTAACAATCCTGTTGATTTTTGTTTCTGAGATTTGTTCTGGGCACAGATCCCACACGTTAATACGTGCTGGATTGCGGTCTTTCGCCAAGTAGGCCACCAATCTTTTAACCTTAGCCAAGGTTTTGGCGGTTCCTGGTTGACCTTCTACCAGGGAGTCGTGGTAACTGGTAAGGACTTGATTCTGCAGTTCCTTGCTTGGGAGATAGAAGCGCCCTTGGAAATGCAGAAGCCCATTGGCGATTGTATGATGACTGCTCTTAGCCGTCCATTTTTGACGTGTTTCCTCGTTGAAACATTGTCACAATGTGGTTTGTAAGTTTTCCAAGGCCAAAATTTCATCGAGGACCCCTAACATTTTTTTTTCCGGGATAGTTGACACCGGGTTTGAGGTTGCATATGCCTCTTCCCCGTCTCCCATACACGAGAGAGCGTCTGCTTTTCCGTTACGGACACCTGGTCGATAAGTGATTATGTAATCATGCTCTGCAAAAAACAAGGCCCAGCGAAGTTGGCAAGATGACTGGGCATTGGCCATGCCTTGAATGCTGATTTTATTGCCAGGAGTTCCTTGTCTGTAATCGCATAGTTGAGCTCTGGTGCTGAAAAATTGCGGGACCAGAACGCCACCGGGTGTAATTGACCAGTATCAGGGTTGCGTTGACAGAGGACTGCTCCTATGGCAATGCCGGAAGCGTCGGCTTCTACTTCATATGGTAAGTATGGGCGGGGATGTCGTAGGATTGGGGCTGGGGTGAATTCTCGTTTTAGACGCTGGAAGGCTTCTTCTGCTTCAGCAGACCAACTGAAGTGTTTTTTCTTGTGTAACAAGGTTGTTATTAGATGGACAATCTGGGAAAATCCGGAAATAAAGCGTTGGTAAAAGTTTGTGAAACCTAATACACTTTGAAATCCTTTTACTGAAGAAGGGGATGGCCAGTTGAGTATGGCATCCACTCTACGGGTGTCCATTCTGATCCTTTGTGGTGTGAGGATGAAGCCCAAAAACTCCACTTCCGACACAGGGAAAAAACAATTTTCCAACTTGGCATATAGCCGATGCTCCCAGAGTTTTTCCAATACCCCCCGCACATGGATGATATGGTCCTCCCTCGTGGCTGAGTATATCAAGATGACATCGATATATACCAATGCAGACACATCCAATAATTCTCAAAGAACATCGTTCATGAAAAATTGGAATGTGGCTGGGGCATTACAGAGCCCAAAGGGCATGACCTGGTACTCATAGAGACCATACTTTGTACGGAAGGCGGTCTTCCATTTGTCTTCCCTTTTCACCCGTACCAGGTGGTAAGCCCCTCGCAGGTCCAGTTTGGTGTAAATTTGAGCGTTCTTGATCTGATCCAGAAGTTCTGGGATAAGTGGCAATGGATACCGATTTTTTACCGTGATTTAATTTAATTCCCGGTAGTCAATGCATGTTCTCAAATCCCCTTCCGTCTTGGGTACAAAGAAGAGGGGGGAACATACGGGTGACTTAGACGGTCAGATGAAACCGTTGGCTAGATATTGTTCCAGATAGGTTTTCAAGTGTGAATTCTCTTGTTCCTTAAGGGCATAAATTCCACTGCAAGGTAGCTGTGCACCTGGGATGAGATCGATCTGACAGTCGTAGGGTCTGTGTGGTGGTAAGGTGTTTGCTTGTTCTTTCTCCAAGACGTCCTGGTAATCATGGTATTCCGATGGTAGCGTGACAGTTAACCCCAACACCTTTTCATTCCCTAGCCTTGGTTTAGCCGGTTGTTACAAAAGTGAGTCTAACTTGAAGCAGGAGACGAGGCATTCTTCAGAGAAGGACAGCCTCTTGGTGCGCCAGTTGATTTGCGGATTATGTGTCACCAACCATGGTATTCCCAGGATCAACCGAAACTGGGGAGCTCCAATTAGATCGAAGACAATGTTTTCCCGATGGCCGTCCTGACAAAAAAGAGTCACTTCTTCAGAACAATGTGTTACCGGGCCCGAGACCAACGGGGTACCATCAACTGCCGTGACTTTGTCTGTGGTCGTTTTCTGCCAGAGGGAGCGACCCATCCTACTTGCCAGGTGCTAATCGATGTAGTTCCCGATTGCACCACTGTCTATATACGCTTCCAAAGCATGCATTTTAGACGGTTGTTTGGGATTAAGCAAGATCACTGGTATGACTAGATGCGAGGCCTGTGGTTCCTTCTTACTGCTCGGCAAGTGGGCCTATATTCTTGCCGGGCCTGGGAGTTTTCAGAGTCAAGTTCTGTGTCTTTATCGGTGGCTCCAACTGTTTTTCTAGGAGGTTTCACCGGGCATCCATGTAGAAAATGACCGGACTTGCCGCAATACACACAGAGCTGCTGCTGCCTTCTTTTTTTCTCTCTCTGCCTTCGTGAGTGGACTCCTCAAGCCTCCGATTTGCATGGGTTCTGGTTGAGCATCTGATGGTCGGGCGAGAGACTCCTTTGGACATGTATACACAGCTCGCCCCTCAAACTTAGCCTGATCGGTTTTACGGTCTTGCAACCTGTGATTCAGCTGGACGACTAGATCTATGAACTCTGCATACCCTTCCGGCGGATTCACTACTTGGGCCAGGACGTCTCTCCTCGCAATCCGCGGTAAAAAAGCATGGTCCTTTTTTCTTCCAGCCAACTGGTTTCGGCCACGAGCGGGTTGAACGCTGCTATGTATGCAAACAGGTCTTGTTTGCCCTGTCTGAGGGATAGGAGTTCGTTATCCAAGGCCTGTCCTCGGGTATGACGTGCAAACAGTTTTTCTAGTTCTTGTTGAAACCCCCGGAAGTCGCACAACAAAGGATCGTCCCGATTCATTAGAGGTATAGACCAGTCAGCTGCACAGCCTCCAAGGTACAACAGAACAAAAGCGACCCTTGACTGGTCATTTGGGAATGCTCCTGGTGTACAGAGGAAGTGTAGGCAACACTGGTTCATGATCACAGCAAATTTAGCAGGATCACCCGAAAAGCGTTCTGGTGGGGCCAATGGAATCATCCCATCCTGCCTAACTCAACAGGGGCTCTGTTTGTCCAGTTACTTCAGTGGATCTCTGTGTGGTGTAAGGTGCCCAGATCTTCTGTGACTCCTCTCAGGTATTAGTCTTTTGCAGTGGTCGAAGTGCACAAAAAGAAGTAGTGGAGCTATGTTCCCTGCTAGCCTGCCTCGCTCCTCACAAACCCAATCCCTGTGCCCCCTTCCACACACAACCCAAACCCCCAAATAAACACACCTGCTATTTATGGGAATGTGCTGTGCAGTGCACTGAAGTGCAAGCCTCAACTTCTTCCTACACTTTTATTTTAAAACTAAACCATTCCAGAACTGTTTCTTTTTCAAATAAAATTATAGGAGCAGTGAAACTTAAAAATAAAAAGTATGAGAACACCGCTTCCGACCGCTCCCGCCCACTTCGACCTCTGGACTTTAGTCTTATAAGTCTTTCTTGTATTTGTTACGCTCATCTTGCTCCTACAGGGGCGTCGATCTGACCCGGACAGCTGCAGTCTCCTCCAACGTGAAGCGTAGTGCAGAGATGACAGACTTGACTAGCCCGCCTAATCTCATCTGCTTGACCCGTAGAAGTATTCTCCTGCAAGTGGAGAAAGGGATTTAGCCACCCGTGGATTCTAGTAATGGCACCCCACTGTTCTCCCCACTAATCACCTCCTATATTCCATTTCAGCAATCTCACCTTATGTTTTTGAAGGATGAGCTCTCCATCCTGCGTGGAATGCAGGGGCGCGTAGATACCAGTTACTTCACTGGTTCGAAGGCGTTGGAAGAGTTCCGGATGAATGTTGACTCTGAGGTTCCTGGCGAGAACCCGTAAGTATAAAGTCCAAAGAGTTAAATATGTCCGAAGTTCACTCTTGTCCCATTCCCTTCTTGTGCTGCAGCGAGGTCCAAGAGAAGATTGTCTTGTGGCAGCTGATGGCGTTCAGGTTTGAGTCTAAGATGCCTGTATTTAACTTGTTGTTTTCCCTCTCCTTACAGGTGCGGCGTAAGAAGTTGCGGGATGTTGAAGAATAATGCCTCCGGTGGTAAATCAGGTAAGTCTATGGTGGTAAAAAGAGATTGTATTTGTTGGCTCTCTCGGCTCACCTTATATTTCTTTTGTCCCCTATATGCTGGAGTTCGGCGAGGAAAATGATGGAGGCAGCGCCAAATCGAAAAATGCTGTGAGGACTGGTGAGGAAAGCCCGGCGATGCAGCTGGCGATGCGACGCATGCAGAAATAATGTCCTTTCCAAGTTTGAAGACGTGATGGATCCGGAATCAGGTAACAAATTCAAATAAAGTCTGTGTTCTATCCTTTCCTTCTTCTTTCCTCTTTTTCTAGGAGCTCTGGATTCGAGGCGGCCGTGGCAGAAGACTGGATGCTGACTGCAGGCACGGTGAGCATTACGCTGCTGGATGCAGAATAACGCGAAGCATGTGCTGCTGTTCGGGCGTGGTTTAAATAGCCTTCAAAGTAGTCCCGGGTAAGAAGTTCCCCCAGAACCACACTCAAGTAAAAAATAGTCCCTGAAGTAAAGTAGTCCCATTCAGGCCTCACATTGGCTTGACTTCATTGTAGCATGGTCTGCATGAGGTAAGTAATGTACATGAGCCTGGCACCCATGGCGCCAGGACTGATTTCCTCTATGAGCCTGGTGTCAATGGCGCCAGGACTGTACCCAGACAGCCCCTAGCCGGGCTGCTGGGTTTTTAGTAAGCACCTGGATGCCTGCTCCCGGGGCTGATGGGCTTGGTCCGGATGCCCGGTGGAAGGCATCATGACAGCACTCCCCCCCAAGGCCCCTCCTAAAGGTGTTCTTCCCCTTGGTCCTGGTTTGTCTGGGAAGTTCCGATGGAATTTTTTCACCAACCGAGGTGCATGAACATGGTCACTAGGCTCCCATGACCTTTCTTGTGGACCGTATCCCTTCCAGTCGATTAAATAAAAAAGTCTTGATTTAACCATTTTAGAGTCCAGGATATTTTTAACTTCGAATTCGGGTTCCCCATCTATTAGGATGGGGTCGGGTGGTTTGGCTAGTCTTGTCCTGGGTTGAACTGGTTTCAGGAGTGAAACATGAAAGACAGGATGAATCCGCATATTAGAGGGTAATTCCAATTTGACGGCCACCGGGTTGATAATCGCCTTAAAAGTGTAAGGTCCCAAATATCTAGGATTAAAAGTCTGAGTCCCTTTTAGAGGTATGTGTTTTGTAGCCAGCCAAACTTGATCCCCATTCTGGTATTGTGGAGCATCACTTCTATGTTGATCAGCATTTTTCTTGTATTTCTCTTTTGCTTGTTTCAAATGTTCTGTTGCTTCCTTAAAGGCTTGTGTAATAGTAGAGTGCAGATGATTCACTGCAGGCATTTCTAAGTGTTGAGGCGAATCGAGTTCTGAGGTTCGAGGATGATGTCCATATATGGTATAAAAGGGGCTTTGTCCGGTTCTTGTATGTACAGAGTTATTGTATGCGTATTGGGAAATCCATAAAATATCCTTCCAATTGCTTTCGTTTTGGTGTAGCATGCAACGTAGGTACTGTTCAAGAGTCTGGTTGGTCCTCTCCGTCTGACCATCGATCTGGGGATGGTGACTGGTTGATAACCTCACATCGATTTGCGCTAATTGACAACATCTCTTCCAAAATTGTGAAATTAATTGACTACCTCGGTCAGAGACCAATACAGAAGGAAATCCATGTATTCGAACAATGTTTTCGAGAAATTCCTTTGCCAAAATTGAAGCGGAAGGTAATCCCTTTAAAGGAATAAAGTGGGCCATCTTGGAAAAAAGATCCACAATAACTAGAATGGTGTTAAATCCATTACATAGCGGTAGATCAGTAATAAAATCTAAAGACAAAGTATGCCATGGTGTAGGTGGAATATCCAAAGGTTGTAAAAGACCAGCTGTTTTTTTCTTCTGACTTTTGTTTTGGGCGCAGATACCACAAGATAGCACAAATGACTTTACGTCTTTTCGACAAGTGGGCCACCAGAATTGTCTTTTCATTTTAGCTTCAGTTTTTGCAATACCTGGGAGTCCTTCCATCAGAGCATCATGATAATTGGAGATAACTAGTTCTTGTAGTTCCTTGTGTGGTAGAAATAGACGCCCTTGATAGTAAGGTTGGTCATTGCTGACTGAATAATCTTTGCCTTTCTTTACCCAGTCCTGCAGGGCTGCAGGATCGAAAAGTTGTTGGATTTTTAAATTAATATCTTCTAAAGTCTGTAGAGTAGTTATGCCAAGAATTCTTTGTTCTGAAATTATAGGCACCGGTTCCGGGTTAGAATATGCTTCTCCCATCCCTATTCGGGATAAGGCATCTGCCTTGCCGTTTTTACAACCTGGTCAATAAGTGATCACGAAATCGAATTTGGCAAAGAATAATGCCCATCGAAGTTGACGCGATGGTTGGGTCTTGGCTGTTTTCAAATACTGCAAATTCCTGTGATCGGTGATTACAGTGATGGTATGCCTGGCACCGAGAAGATAATGCCGCCAAGCCTTGAAGGCAGATTTGATGGCTTGATATAACTCTTTATCAGTAACCACATAGTTTAACTCGGGTGCCGAGAACTTTCTTGACCAGAATGCTACTGGATGAAGTTGACCGGTTTCAGGATCCTTCTGGGACAGGACAGCTCCCATGGCTAAACTGGATGCATCGTTTTCAACTATGTATGGAAGCTCAGGGCGTGGATGCTTTAAGACAGGTGCAGACGTGAATTTCAATTTTAGCTCTCGGAAGGCTCTTTCAGCCTCTTCGGTCCACAAGAAGCGTTTATTTTTTCGCAAAAAGTGATGTGATGGGGTGTACAATATGTGAGAATTCAGGAATAAATCTGTGATAGAAGTTAGCAAATCCAAGCATGCTTTGTACCCCTTTAACTGAACTAGGTGATGGCCACTTGAGGAATGCGTCCACCTTTTGAGAGTCCATTCGAACTCCTTTTGGAGTCAGGATAAATCCAAGGAATTCAACTTCTGTAGAATGAAAAACACATTTCTCCAATTTTGCGTATAACTTGTGCTGGCGTAGTTTCTCAAGGACTGCACAAACATGCTTAACATGGTCTGATTCTGAGGAGGAGTACACTAGAATATCGTCTATGTATACGACAACACAGACGTCAATGAGTTCACGAAAGACATCGTTCATAAAATACTGGAAGGCTGCTGGTGCATTGCACAACGCGAAGGGCATCACCTGGTATTCGAATAACCCGTACTTGGTGCGAAAAGCAGTCTTCCATTCATCGCCTTTCTTTACACGTACCAGATGATATGCCTCTCGGAGATCTAACTTAGTGTAGATACAAGCATCCTTTACTTGGTCTAGTAATTCGGGGATCAGAGGCAATGGGTATCATTTTTTTACCGTAATCTGATTTAATGCGCGGTAGTCTATGCACGTTCTAAGGTCACCTTCCTTTTTAGGCAAAAAGAATAAAGCTGAGGATGCAGGAGACTTGGATGGACGAATGAAGCCATTAGCAAGGTATTGGTCCAAGTATTGTCGTAGGTGAAGATTTTCGGGTTCCGTAAGGGCGTAGATCCTACTGCATGGAGGTTGTGCATCGGGTACGAGGTCGATTTGACAATCGTATGATCTGTGAGGTGGTAAGGTGTTTGCCTGTTCTTTTTGAAAAACACCCTGAAATTCTTGATATTGCTGAGGTAACTGCACAACTGGATTAGTGACTGTGGCCAGGCCTTTGTTCAAGGTTTTTTCTGGGTAACAGGTGTGTGCACAATCCGGGAAGGTCACTCTCTTCTCTCGCCATTCAATACAAGGAATATGTGTTTCCAACCATGGCATTCCCAGAATTATTTGGAATTGCGGGGCCTTGATTAAATCAAACACAATAGTTTCTCAATGCCCATCTTGACCCACCAGTGGCATCTCAGTAGTGGAATGAGTTACGGGCCCAGAGGCAATTTCAGTTCCATCAACTGTGGTGATGACTTCCGAATCAGTCTTTTTGCTAAGGGGTAGATTCATCCTTGAGGCCAATTCGTGGTCCATGTAGTTTCCTACGGCCCCACTATCAATGTATGCCCTTACTGCGTGCATACGTGATGGCCGCCTTGGATCAATAAGGACCATTGGTATGATTAGGTGCGAGGTCTGTCTGTCCTTCTTTAAGCTCGGCAAGCGGACCTCTACGCTTGTCAGGCGTGGTCGTTTCCCGAATCAGGCTCTTTTCGGCTTTTGTCAGCAACTCCTACTACTTTCTTGGGTGGTTTTATAGGGCAATCCCGTAGAAAATGTCCTGCGGTTCCACAGTACAGACACAATTGCATCTGCCGTCTCTTTTCTCTTTCCTTTTGAGTTAAGGGTCTTTTAACCCCCCGATCTGCATAGGTTCTGATGCATCTGTTCCTTTGGGGGTAACGTTGGGTTTAACCCATACCCGATTCTTGAACTTAGCTCGATCAGCCTTTCTATTCTGAAGTCGGTGGTCTAACTGGACCACTAAGTCTATATATTCTGCGCAATCCTGAGGTGGGTTCACAACTTGAGCCAAAACATCTTTGAGTTCTCCCTGAAGTCCACGATGAAATAATGTAATTTGTTTCTCCTCAGGCCATCCGGTTTCCACCACCAACCTATTGAAGGTTGCGATATAGGTTAGCAGATCCTGGTTACCCTGTCGTAGGGATAAAAGTTTGTTATCCAGGGCCTGTCCCTGTGAATGTCTGGCGAATAGTCTTTCCATGCTCCATTGAAAACCCTGAAAATCCCGAAGAAACGGTCATCCTGGTTGACTAGTGGAATTGTCCAATCAGCTGCGCTGCCACTAAGATATGATAGTACAAAGGCTACTTTGTCTTGGTCATTTGGAAAAGCTCCAGGTCTGCATAAAAAGTGCAAGCGGCATTGGTTCATAAACACTGCAAACCTTTTTGGGTCCCCAGCAAAGCGTTCGGGTGGAGCTAAAGGAATAGTCCCTGGTAGAATTACTTGCACAGGATTGCTCGATGAAACGGGAGTTGGGATCCCCCCGAGTCCAGATAGGGGTGTTTGCCCAGCTTGGTTTTGCAGCAGTTGTCTAACAAGATCATCAGTGCGTTCCTTTGACACAATCAGTTCTCTCCTGAGGGCATTAGTTTCTTGGCGCGCGGAGTGCACTTCTGCCCTAAGTTCCCCTAATAATTGGGCTAGCTGGTCGGTTTCTGAGGTTTCCATAACGCCCGGATGGGGATTTGTAGATAGGCTTTGCATTCTGTTACGCTCACCTGGCTCCCACGGGGCGTCGATCGGACCCGGACAGCTGCGGTCTCCTCCAACGTGAAGCGTAGTGCAGAGATGACAGACTGGACTGGCCCGCCTAATCTCATCTGCTTGACCCGTAGAAGTATTCTCCTGCAAGTGGAGAAAGGGATTTAGCCACCCGTGGATTCTAGTAATGGCACCCCACTGTTCTCCCCACTAATCACCTCTGATATTCCCTTTCGGTAATCTCACCTTATGTTTTTGAAGGATGAGCTCTCCATCCTGCGTGGAATGCAGGGGCGCGTCGATACCAGTTACTTCACTGGTTCGAAGGCGTTGGAAGAGTTCCGGATGAATATTGACTCTGAGGTTCCTGGCGAGAACCCGTAAGTATAAAGTCCAAAGAGTTCAATATGTCCGAAGTTCACTCTTGTCCCATTCCCTTCTTGTGTTGCAGCCGGGTCCAAGAGAAGATTGTCTTGTGGCAGCTGATGGCGTTCAGGTAAGAGTCTAAGATGCGTGTATTTAACCTGTTGTTTTCTCTCTCCTTACAGGTGCGGCGTAAGAAGTTGCGGGATGTTAAAGAATAATGCCTCCGGTGGTAAATCAGGTAAGTCTATGGTGGTAAAAAGAGATTGTATTTGTTGGCTCTCTCGGCTCACCTTATATTTCTTTTGTCCCCTAGATGCTGGAGTTCGGCGAGGAAAATTATGGAGGCAGCGCCAAATCGAAAATGCTGTGAGGACTGGTGAGGATGGCGCAGCGCTGCAGCTGGCGATGCGACGCGTGCAGAAATAATGTCCTTTCCAAGTTCGAAGACGTGATGGATCCGGAATCAGGTAAGGAATTAAAATAAAGTCTGTGTTCTATCCTTTCCTTCTTCTTTCCTCTTTTTCTAGGAGCTCGAGGCGGGCGTGGCAGAAGACTGGATGCTGACTGCAGGCACGGTGAGCGTTACGCTGCTGGATGCAGAATAACGCGAAGCATGTGCTGCTTTTCGGGTGTGGTTTAAATAGCCTTCAAAGTAGTCCCGGGTAAGAAGTTCCCCCAGAACCACACCCGAGTAAAAAATAGTCCCTGAAGTAAAGTAGTCCCATTCAGGCCTCACGTTGGCTTGACTTCATTGCAGCATGGTCTGCATGAGGTAAGTAATGTACATGAGCCTGGCGCCTGTGGCGCCAGGACTGATTTCCTCTATGAGCCTGGTGCCAATGGCGCCAGGACTGTACCCAGACAGCCCCTAGCCGGGGCTGCTGGGTTTTTAGTAAGCACCTGGATGCCTGCTCCCGGGGCTGATGGGCTTGGTCCGGATGCCCGGGGGTAGGCATCATGACAGTATTGTCTTTCTCACTTCCACGTTCCTTTCACGTGTTGTGTTTTATGAGTCTTTTCTCTTCCAGTTTATATGTCTTTCTCCTTTTCTTTTGACAGTTGTTGCTGCGGTAGCAACACGTATGACAACTGTTGCTGCGGTACCAACACGTGTGAAGAACTTGATAGGATCGAGGTTTCAACTCTTGGTAAGTATAGCTTTTCGTTACAAGCGTAAGCGAGTAATGTCCATGTTCACTAACCTTGTTCTTTTGTCTTTCAGGCACCAGATGCGGAGCCACAGTCCGGATTGGATCGCAGATGAGCGAGGATGCGGTGTGCCTTCCCAGTGTGAACTGGCTCAGGTAAGCATGTGTTAGATGGAGCGGCCGCTGTACTGGGCATTGCTGACACAGGTAAGCTGATCGGGATAGTGAAGATGTTGCGGTCGTTGCAGCGGGCGTTCCTGCTCAAGGTAAGCTAGTTCAGGTAGGTGAAGAGATGGCGGCCGTTGCAGTGGGCATTCCTGATCAAGGTAAGCTGGTCCAGGTAGGTGAAGAGATGGCGGACGTTGCAGCGGGCATTCGTGATCAAGGTGAGCTGGTCCACGTAGGTGAAGAGTAAGCTGGTCCAGAGCAGATGGGCCTTGGATGCTGTGCGGCGGTGAGCATGTGCTGCTGCTTGGAAGCAGAACAATGCAAAGTACGGATAGCTGGCAGGGCGTGGCTTATATAGACGGTCCCGCCCTAGGATGCAGCCACACCCTGAACGCTGGACCGCATGTAGGAGTTTATCCAGCTCTCTACCTGCCATGTTGGATCACCAAGAGTATAGTGCTGAAACACCTAAGCATTTCTTATGAGCCTGGCGCCAGAGGCGCCAACACTGGGTCCAGGTGGTTCCTTTTCTATTTCTAAAGGTGCTTATACCCTGGCCATATTCCTCATGTCGTGTCAAGACCCCTAGCATTGTCTTGGGGAACACTGAGTCGTGACAGCCCACTAGCCATGGCTTTCGGCCATTGCAACTATACATGTTGCACCAATACGATTATTTGAGGTGACTAGCCATGAGCATTGGCCATTAGCAGTGGCCAAGCCCTTCAGCCATGGGTTTCTTTGTGGCGCACTAGCCATGACCTTCAGCCATGGCCACTATGCATGTTGTTCTAATAGGTTTATTTGGGCCCACTGTACATGTTGCACAAATACGTCTATTTGGGCCCACTAACCAATGCCATTGGCCATGGCCGTGACCACTCTACATGTTGTCCAAATAGCTTTCTTTGGGGCCAACTAGCCATGTTCTTTAGCCATTGGCAGTGGCCACGGCCTACAGCCAAGACCCCTGTAAATGTTTCAGCAATCAGTTTCTTTGCGCCAACTTGCCGTGGCCTGTTGAATCAATAGCTTTCTTTGGGGCCCACAATCCATGGCCTTTAGTCATCTCCACTGTACGTATTTCACGAATAGGTTTCTTCCATGGCAAATGGGCAGGACCTTTTATAATGGCCAATGTACATGTTGAACAAATAGATTTCTTTGGGACCCACTAGCCATGGCCTTGGGTGATGGCCACTATACATGGTGTACCAATACGTTTCTTTGGGGCATGCTAGCCATGGCCTTCGGCTCTCGCCACTATACATCTTCCACCAATGGGTATCATTTGGGCCCATTGTCCATGACCTTCAGTCATGGTCACTATATGTGTTGCACCAATAGGATTCTTTGTGGCCTACTAGCCATGGCCTTCAGCCATGGCCACTATACATATTGCACCAATAAGTTTATTTTGGCCCACTAGTCACTCCCTTTGGCCTTGCGCAGTTGGCACGACCATCGGCCATGACCAATTTACATGTTACGCAAATAGCTTTCTTTGGGGTAAACTAGCCCTGGCCTTCAGCCATTGGCAGTGGCCACGGCCTACAGCCATGACCACTGTACTTGTTTCAGCAATCCGTTTCTTTGGGCCCACTTGCCATGACCACTGTACATGTTGAAACAATAGCTTATTTTGGGGCCCACTAGTCATGGCCCTTAGCCATCTCCACTCTACATGTTGCCCTCATAGGTTTCTTTGGGGCCCACTAGCCGCAGCCTTCAGCCGTGGCCACTGTGCATGTTGCAACAATAGATTTCTTTGGGGCTCAATAGCCATCCCTTTGGCCATCGTCACTTTACATGTGGCACCAACAATATTCTTTGGGGCCCACTAGCCAGGGAATTTGGCTCCAGTGACTGTGCCTGTTGCACCAATACGTATTTTGGGGAAACAATTCATCGACTTCAGCCATGGCCAATGTACATGTTGCACTAATACGTTTTTTGGGATTCACTAGCCACTGGCTGTGCCCACTGTACATGTTGCACAAATAGCTTTCTTTGGGGCCCAGTAGCCATGGCCTTTTGGTATGGCCACTCTACATGTTGCCCTAATCGGTTTCTTTGGGAACCATTAGCCATGGGATTAGGTCATGGCCACTATACATGTTGTACCAATAGGTTCCTTTGTGCCACTAGCCATGGCCTTTGGCTATGGCCACTGTAAATGTTGCACTCATAGGTTTCTTTGGGGCCCACTAAACGCTGCCTTCAGACGTGGACACTGTACATGTTGCACTAATAGGTTTGCTTGGGTCCCGCTAGCCATGTCCTTCAGCCGATGCCACTGTGCACGTTGAACCAATAGGTTTCTTTGGGGCCCACTAGCCCGGGCATTTGGCCATGGCCAGTTGGCCTAGCCTTCTTTCGTGGGCACTGTACATGTTGCACGTATAAGTTGCTTTGGGGTCAACTTGCCAAAGCCTCCAGCCATGGCCACTATAAATGTTGCACCAATACGTTTCTTGTGGGCCCATTAACCATGGCCTTCGGTCGAGGCCCCTATACATGTAGCACCTGTATGCTTCTTTGGGGCCTACTAGCAACGGCCTTCAGCAGTGGCCACTGTACATGTTACAGCAATCAGATTATTTAGGGCCCACTAGCCATGACCTTCAGTCATGGCAAGTGAGCAGGGCATTCCATAGTGGCCAATGTACATGTTTAACAAATAGTTTTCTTTGGGGCCCGTTAGCTGACTTTGAGGATCACTAGCCATGGCCTTTAGCCAATACCACTGTAAATGTTCCACCAATAAGTTATTTGTGGCCACTAGCCATGGCCTTTCCAGTGGGCAAGGTAATCGGATGTAACCACTTTACACATTGCACAAATAACTTTGGTGCCCACTAGGCATGGTCTTCAGCCTTTGGCAGTGGCCACGGCCTTCAGCCATGGCCACTGTACATGTTACAGCAATCAGTTTCCTTGTCCATGTGCCGTGGCCTCTGTATATGTTGCACCAATATATTTCTTTCGGTGTCGCTAGCAATGGCCTTCAGCCATGGACACTGTGCATGTTACAGCAATCAGATTCTTTGGGGCCCACTAGCCATGTCCTTCAGTGATGGCCATTATACATATAGCATCGATACAATTCTTTGGGGCTTCCTAGCCACAACCTTTTGCCATGGCCACTCTACATGTTGAACTATTAGTTTTCTTTGGGGGACACTAGCCATGGTCTTCGGCCATGGCCACTGCACATGTCGCACTCAGAGGTGACTTTAAGGATCTCTAGCCATGGCCTTTAGCCAATGCCACTGTAAATGTTGCACCAATAAGTTATTTGTGGCCACTAGCCATGGCCTTTCCAGTGGGGAAGGTAATCGGATGTAACCACTGTACATGTTGCACATATAACTTTCTTTGGTGCCCACTAGGCATGGTCTTCGGCCTTTGGCTGTGGCCATGGCCTTCAGCCATGGCCACTGTACATGTAACAGTAATCAGTTTCCTTGTCCATGTGCCGTGGCCTCTGTATATGTTGCAACAATACATTTCTTTGGGTGCCGCTAGCTATGACCTTCAGCCATGAACATTGTACATGTTGCACCAATAGGTTTCTTTCGGGCCCATTAGCCATAGCCTTCAGTTGAGTCCACTGTACATGTTGCACCTTTATGTTTATTTGGGGCCCGCTAGCCATGGGCTTTGGCCATGGCCAGTGGGCACTGCCATCGGCCGTTACCACTGTTCAGTTTCACAAATATCATTCTTTGGGGCCCACTAGGACTTCAGACATCGATACTGTTTATGTTGCATCGTTTGGTTTCTTAGGGCACAATAGTCATGGCCTTCAGCACCAGCCACTGTACATTTTGCACCAATACGTTTCTTTGGGGCCCAGTGTCCATGGCCGTCTGCCATGGCCAATGCACCTATTGCACCGAAGGTTTTTTGGGCCCACTGTCCATGGACTTCGGTCAAGGCCACTATAAATGTTGCACTTCCGCCATGGCAAGTGGGCAGAGCCTTCAATCGTTGCAACTGTACAGGCTGAACGCATAGGTTTCTTTGGAGCTCAATAGCCATGGCCTTCGGTCATGGCCACTATACATGTTGCACCAATAGGTTTCTTTGGGGCCCGTTAGCCAGGGCCGTCAACCGCGGCCACTGAATATGTTGCACTAATTGATCTCTTTTGAGCCCTATAGCTATGGCCTTTGGCCATGGCCACTGTACATGTTCCACTAATAGCTTTCTTTGGGGCCCACTAGCCGAGCCCTTTGGCCATTGCCACTGTGGACATTGCACCAATATTTTATTTGGGGTGCACTAGCCATGCAATTTGGCCATGACCAGTGGGCAAGGCAATCGGCTGTGATCACTGAACATGTTGCACAAATAGCTGTTTTCGGGGCCCACTAGCCTTGGCCTTTGGCCCTGACCACTGTGCATGTTGCACTAATAGGTTTTTTTGAGGCCAGTGAGCATGGCCTTCTGCCATAGCCACTGTACATGTTGCATGAATAGGTTTCTTTGGGGCCACTAGCCATGGCCTTCGGTCATGGCCACTATACGTGTTGCACCAATACTTTTCTTTGGGGCCCACTAGCCATGGTTTCGGGTGTGGACACTGTACATGTTGCACCAGTAGTTTTCTTCTGGGCTCACTAGCCATGGCCTTTGGTCATTGCCAATGTACCTGTTGCACCAAAATGTTTTTGGGGGCCCACAAGCTAAGGCATTCAGTTGTCGCCATAGCACATGATGCACCAATAAGATTCTTCGGGGGCCAGGGGCTATGGCCTTTGGCCGTGGCCACTGTACATCTTCCACCAATGGGTATCATTGGGGCCTATTGTCCATAACCTTCGGTCATGGCTAGCATACATGTTGCATCAATACCAATAGGTTTCTTTGGGGCCCACTAGCCATTGCCTCCAGTCGTGGCCACTGTACATGTTAGGGAGAATTCTCAAGAATGTGCTAATTTCCCTTCCCTTTTGAGACCCCCAGTAACTCTGCTGGATTTCTGGGATTTAATTTTTTACCTGGGAAGAGTGTGAGCCTTTTTTGTATTTTGTGTGTGTTTTACTTTTGTGTTCTTTGGTTATGAAGTTTTAAAACAACTCCAGTGGCATCATCTTTTTTCTGTGTGTCACACAGCACCACAGGAGTGTCTTTTTAGACTCCCCAAGGTTTAAATACCTTCTCTGAGGCTGACTACCGTCTCCCAGAGCATGTAAAGTTACATTGGCTTTACCAGTCTTTTTAAATTTACTGACTCAGCACACACTATTTTCCTATAGAGTGCTGGAGGGGTTGCTTAGCTTCCCCTGAGTCAAAACACTCATGTAACAGTAAAATGTTACCTTTTCCTACTTTAAATGGCTGGTGGCAGTGGTATAGATCAACTACCGTCATTTTTCGCGACCGCTAACAACGGTAGCTCAAAATCAAGGGTAGCCATGTTTTTCAATATGGCGCCCAAGACCTATCTGTAAAAACTGACTCCGGTCAACTTTTTTCGCCATTTCTTTTGGGAAAATTCCTTCTTGTGTTTAACTCTGCATGCCAAACCAGGTTTGGTCCCTTTGTTCGTCCCCTTTGGTGGGCTTCTGTGCTGAAGCCCTCCTCTTGTGCCAGGGTGTCTGGGGTGAGCAGGATGTGAGGGAGGTACCCGAAACTCCCTGTGCTTAGTCTCCTAGGAGACCTGAATGCACTCTGGTGTGATTGGCTGGCTGACTGCCTGGCAAGGACAGCCACCCTGCTGGGTGAGTGAGAGCCAGGCTGAATGAATGGGGAAAAACTGATTAAAAGCAGGTCTCTGGGACTTGTAAAGCAGAGTCGACCACTGTAACGAAAGAACCGAAGAAGAGCTGAACGAAGAGGTCTGCTGCAACTCCTGGACGACCAGTGAAGCCCTGCTGCAGGTCCGAATTGCCTGAAACTCCAATCGACAGAGAAGCCCTTCACGGTTAACTTCTTCCCTTGAGTTTGGTGGGAATAACCAACTCGTAACCCACCTGGACACCGTCATATATTGGTCGAATTTTTAGCAAAGTGCTGCTTGAAAACCGGATAGCCAGTGGGAAGGAAACCAGTTTGTGGTCTTTAAGGCACTCACACCTTAAAGCAGCGTCTTGCTACAGCTTTGGCCTCATCCCTGGGCAGTGCAGGAACCGCCCGACGTCCTCCTTCTTGTCCCCACGACTGAAGCTCAGGAACTGCAAGACCTGCTCGGACCCGCGGGGACCAACTGCCTCTGCTACAGCTTTCTTTGTTAACAAAGGTACTGTGCAAACGTGGCCCGGAAATATTTTCAGCCATCGAGAAAGTGCGTGAAACGTTCCTCCCCTTCAAAGGTTCGTCCTTCTCTAAACATTCGGCAAACTTTTTGCCTAGCCAAATCCTTAAGAAATCTGTGGCAAAGACTTAAAAGTTATATACCAGAACTGTGCTATCCTATACAAAAGACTCTGAACCATTGACTTTGGCCCAGGCCTGTTGAGAAGAATTGCTGGTTGTATTTAACTGAAACCCTTTGCCCTGCCTATGAATGTATTTGGGCTGTCTATTCTTATAACCTTGTATTTTCCTCCCTTTTCTAAGTATCTGAAGTGCCATTTTGCTCTCACTTCATTTTGGAGCTAAACTTGTTCATTTACTACCCGGTTGGATTTTTTTGGTATATTAGTGTGCGATATTGAGCTGCTTGTGCTAGTGTAATGATTTCAAAGTCAATGGGCCTCATTACACGGTAGGCGATAAGGGTTTACCGGTACCGGTATTTTACCAGTACCGGTAAACCCTTACCGCCTTACTACAAAGTCCCTTTGCGGGTTGATACATTAACGCCTGCTTTTAGCAGGCGTTAAAAAACGAACCCGCAAAGGGACTGGGGTGCTAATTACGGTACCGCAATTTGCGGTACCGTAATTAGCGCCTTCCCCATTCCCATTATGCCCTATGGGGCAAAAATGGGAATGGGGAAGGGCAATGGAGGAAGGAGGAATTACCGCCTTCCCAAGCTTGGAATAGGGCGGTAATTCCCCTTTCCTCCAAGGCGGTACCGGTAAATTACCGGCATGAACCATGGCGCTAACAGCGCCATGGTTTACCGCCTACCGTGTAATGAGGCCCAATGTGTAAATAAATGTATATTCTTTAACCAAGAAACCTTGAGTCAGTGTATATCTGAATCACTGTATTAACTTGTTCTACTGCTCACTTAAACTCTTGCGATAAGTCCGGCTGCTCAGCCATCGCTACCACTTTGCTGTGTAGTACAGGCTTGTACCAAAGGTGAAATTGTGCTTACACTTGTAGTCCTAATTGCCTGTAGTGTTCCCAAAGGGTAGTGCAGGTGATTCTGCCTAACTGTACATGTTCCACCAATAATTTTATTTGGGGCCCACTAGCCATGGCCCTTCAGCATCTCCGGTGGGCACGGCCATCAGCTATGACACCTGTACAGTTGCATTAATAACTTTCTTTCGGTCCCACTAGCCATGCCTTTGGCTAGTGGCCACAACCTTCAGCCACTGCCACTGTACATTTTGCACCAATAGGTTGCTTTGAGGCCCAATGGCCCTGGCCTTCGACCGTGGACAATATACATGTTGCATGATAGGTTTTTATGGGGCCCACTGTCTGTGGACTTCAGTCATTGCCACTGTAAGTGTTGCGCCAATACGTTTCTTTAGGTCCCGCGATCCATGGCATTGGGCGGGAACATCTTTCGTTGCCACTGTACATGCTGAATGAATAGGTTTCTTTGGAGCCCACCAGTCATGTCCTTTGTTCATGGACACTATACATCTTGCACCAAAAGGTTTCTTTGGGGCCCGCTATGGCCACTGCACACTTTGCACTAATAGGTGTCTTCTGGGCCCACTAGCCATAGCATTTGGCTATGGTCACTGTACATATTGCACTAATAGCTTTCTATGGGGCCCACTTGCCATGGCCGTCGGCCATTTCAACTATACGTGTTGCAACAATACGTTTTTTTGAGGCGCACTAGCCATGGACATTGGCCATTAGCAGTGGCCACGGCCTTCAGCCATGGGGTTCTTTGTGGCGTTAGCCTTGGCCATCAGCCTTCAGCCACGGCCACTATACATGTTGCTCTAATAGGTTTATTTGGGGCCCACTGTACATGTTGCATCAATATGTTTATTTGAGCCCACTAACCATTGCATTTGGACATGGCCGTGACCACACTACATGCTGTCAAAATAGCTTTCTTTGGGCCCAACTAGCCATGGCCTTTAGTCATTGGCAGTGGCCATGGCCTACAGCCAAGGCCGCTGTACATGTTTCAGCAATCAGTTTTTTTGGACCCACTTGCCATGGTGTGTTGATTGAATAGCTTTTTTTGGGGCCCTTTAGTTATGGCCTTCAGCCATCTCCACTCTACATGTTGGACAAATAGGTTTCTTCCATAGCAAGTGGACAGGGCCTTTGGTAATGGCCAATGTACCTGTTGAACAAATAGGTTTCTTTGGGACCTGCTAGCCATGGCCTTCGGTGATGGCCACTATACATGTTGCAACAATACATTTCTTTGGGGTAAGCTAGCCATGGCCTTCGGCCCGAACCACTATACATCTTCCACCGATGGGTATCATTTTGGCCCATTCTCCATGCCCATCAGTAATGGCCACTATATGGTTTGCACCAATAAATTTATTTGGGCCCACTAGTCACTATCTTTGGCCAAGGCCAGTTGGCATGGCCATCGACCGTGACCAATGTACATGTTACACCAATAGCTTTCTTTGGGGCAAACTACCCATAGCCTTCAGCCATCTCAACTCTACTTGTTATACAAATAGGTTTCTTTGGGGCCCACTAGCCACAGCCTTCAGCCGTGGCCAATGTGCATGTTGCAACAATAGATTTATTTTGGGGCCCAATAGCCATCCCTTTGGCCATGGTCACTGTACATGTGGCACCAATAGTATTCCTTGGGGCCCAATAGCCAGGGCATTTGGCCCCAGCGGCTGTGCCTGTTGCACCAATAGGTTTCTTTGGGTTAACAACCCATGGCGTTCAGCCATGGCCAATGTACCTTTTGCACTAATATGTTTTTGGGATACACTAGCCATGGCCTTTGGCGATGGACAGTGGGCATGGCCATCTGCTGTGCTCACTGTACATTTTGCACAAACAGCTTTCTTTGGGGCCCAGTAGCGATGGCCTTTGGATATGGCCACTCTACATGTTGGTCTAATTGTTTCTTTGGGGACCATTAGCCATGGTCTTAGGTTATGGCAAATATACATTTTGTACCTATACGTTTTTTTGTGCCACTAGCCATGGCCTTTTCCATGGCCACTGTAAATGTTGCACTCATAGGTTTCTTTGGGGCCCACTATAAACTGCCTTCAGCCGTGGCCACTGTACATGTTACACCAATAGAATTATTTGGGGCCCACTAGCCATGTCCTTCTGCCGCGTCCACTCTGCACGTTGAATCAATAGGTTCCTCTGAGGCCCACTAGCCATGTAATCCGGCCATGACCAGTTGGCCTGGCCTTCTTTCATGGCCAATGTACATATTGCACCTATAAGTTACTTTAGGGTCCACTAGCCAAAGCCTTCAGTCACGGCCACTATAAATGTTGCACCAATATGTTTCATTCGGGCCCACTAGCCATAGTCTTCAATCGGGGTCCCTATACATTTTGCCCCAATATATTTCTTTGGGGACCACTAGCCATGACCTTCAGCCATGGCAAGTGGGAAGGGCCTTCTATAGTAGCCAATGTACATCCTGAACAAATAGGTTTCTTTTTGGCCCACTAGACATGGCCTTCCATCATGGCTACTATACATGTTCCACCAATAAGTTTCTTTGGCCTCAAACACCATGAGTTTCAGGCATGGCCACAGTACACATTGCACTAATAGGATTCTTTGGGACATACTAGACATGGCCTTTGGTCAAGGCCTGTGGCCACAGTTTTTGGCCATGGCCACTATACATGTTGCACCATTAGGTTTCTGGGGGCTCACTAGCCACGTCCTTTAGCCCAGACCATAGTACATGTTGCACCAATGAGTTTAATTGGGGCCCAGTGGCTATGGCCTTCGGGTGTGGCCACTGTATATCTTGCACAAATGGGTGTCTTTGGGGCCCCCTAGCAATGGCCTTTGGCTATGACCAGTGGCCATGGCCATCAACTGTGACCATTGTACATGTTGCACCAGAAGGTTTCTTTCAGGAACGCTGTCCTTGGACTTCGGTCAAGGCCACTGTACATGTCACACCAATACGTTTCTTTGGGGCCTGTTAGCCATGGCCATCAGCGGTGACCACTGTACATGTTGCACAAATATGTTTCTTATGGGTACGCTATCCATGGCCTTCGGATATGGCCACTCTACATGTTGCACTAATAGGTTTCTTTGGGGCCCACTATCCATGGCCTTGGGCCATTGATAAAGTACATGTGGCAGAAATGAGTTTCTTTGGGGCCCATTAGCCATGGACTCAGTGTAGAGGAGGCCTCAAATATGGCCTGCCCTCCAACTGACCATTTTGAAGTTCCAGAAACGTTCATGCCGAGATATGTGATGTATGCTGAGCAAATAAACCAGCAGAGAGCCGCAGTGGGGCTCTGTCCGGTACCTAACAGATGGACAGCACCTATTGAAGTACCTGCACTTAAGAAACCTTGTATTGAGGAAACCGTATCGACAAGTGAGACAGAATGATGATTGTCAAGATGTAAGGCCTGAAGAAGCCATGAAAGTCCTAAAAGAAGATGAATGGTGACGTCACAAGAACTCGGACTGACTCACAGATAAAGAAAACAACGACCTATGAATGACGAGAAGGGACGAAACACCATGGATAAGCGACATCCTGAGTTGAAGTTAAAGGACGATGTCAAGTATAAGAAGCTTATGCCATAAGAGCGAAGAAGATATGCAATCAGTTTACACGTGTACATATGCTTGGAGACGCAAGAGAGTTGAGGAAAATGCGTGGCTTGCTATGCTTAGTAGAACATTTTATTGCAGCGAGCGCCACATATACATATCTACCTCAAAAGGAGCACTTTATATAACGCATATGTCCACTTTTTCAAAAGGGCAGAATCAACCAGAAGTTACGAAGAGGCCCCAGAAGAAGCCCCTCAAACACAGGAATTGAAAGCCAAAGACAGAAACGAAACTCAGAGACATGAGACCCGTGCAAAGAAACCAAGGTCATTTTAGCTGCCACTGGCTAATACAATTTATGACACCAAGAGCAGAGTATACTGTTCAAAGGTGTGGAGATAAGCAGCAGAAAGCATTCGGTGGGCAGAAAGCTAAAATCAAATACACAAATTACATGGAGACAGAGACGATTTTCACAGTGCCTGAAACACGTGACCTGCCAAACAAGCCTTGTGGGATGCCACAAGTGATATGGATTGGGTCCGCTGCCGCTACGGGGGAGAACACTCTTATCGTACGGTTAGCTAGGAAGGATTGTACCCATGCTATAGCTTCACTTGAGAAATGGGCGGCAGATGCTAAGTGGTTGCATAATACTGCATGATCCACCAGGTCAAAGGCTGCTGATAGGTCAAGGAGGAGGAGCATAG
Organism: Ambystoma mexicanum; assembly: GCF_040938575.1. NCBI lineage: Eukaryota > Metazoa > Chordata > Amphibia > Caudata > Ambystomatidae > Ambystoma > Ambystoma mexicanum. The sequence continues at coordinate 664,064,591 of NC_090941.1, read as the reverse complement.
CTGTAGTACCTTTATCCTTCAACTCGTCAATTTGTGTCTTGAGGTCAATAAGGGCCGTTTCAGTACCGTGAAGTGGTCTGAAGCCAGATTTTCGTGAGCCTAATAGTTGGTGTGTCTCCAAGTAATTTTGGATTTGGAGATAGGCTACTCTATCGATGATTTTAAGGAGAAATGGGACCGTAGTAATGGACCTATAATTAGTGGGGATTGCTGGGTCAAGTGTCTTTTTTTTTAGTAGGGGCAGTACCCAGGATTCTTTAAGGTTGGTGGGTACAGTACTCGTATTGAAGGAGGCGTTAATAAGTTTCGAGATGAAGGGTGCTAAATCTCTGGCTGCGTCCTTGATGATTTGCGCAGGGCAGCTGTCGCCTTGGCAGTTCGATGGTTTAAGGGATAGACTGACCTTTTCAGTTTCCAATATGGAGATATTAGTGAATCTGAAGGGTGTACAGTTAGTTTGGATGGATGTGCTCAGTATTTCTTTCCGTGGGGTGGTATGAGTTTCGCTAGGGCTCAAGATTCCATCTTAAAGTGCGGTTTGGGAAAACCCTAGTCCTATGGGCCAGCTGGAGTCCCTCCTGCACACTTGGTAGCAGAGATTGATGGTTATCGATTATCGATTAAATGAGACACCAATTTACTGTCGACATAAAGTAACTCTAGGGCCTCGGCAGTATCACGAGTCCTTTGCCATCCGGCTAAGTAGACCGTGAAGCTCCCCGTAGACAGTGGTTAGAATAAAGTGAAAAACCTGCAGGTGTACGTCTGAAGGGACGTGTACTTTCTCCTACCAACCCCTTCCCACTTCTATGAGCAGCTGAGCGGGTGAACGGCAAGAGAGGCAGTGACAGAGGCGGTGATCCCGAGCCTCCAGAGAGGAAATATGCGAACGGTGAGTAAAAAAGACTGAACGCTTTGGCAAAAGTGAATGCCTTAGACCAAGTAAGAGAAGGTAACGGACGGAAGAGGGAGAAGAGAAAAAGAAAACTAAAATATAGTCAGAAGTAGAGCAGAATGTATATATACATATATATATATATATATATATATATATATATATATATATATATATATATATATATATATATATATATATATATATATATGGGGAAGGAAATAGTAACTCAAGGGGTGGCCAAGTAGTGGATAAGAATACCGGGGAGGACACCCAAGAAGAGGGGGGATACCAGGAGGATCCCTGAGAAAAGAGGGGAATACCGGGGAGGACACCAGAGAAGAGAAAGGATACTCCCAAAATTCCTACGCTTAATATAGCGGTTAGAAGAAGCCTGCATCTATAGTCCTGAAGAAAAACGGGAATAAATAGGAGACCACAGCGGTTAAAGACACTTGTGAAAGGGATAGGCTTACACCCTACGTCGGGGTAAAATCTAGGGGCAGAGATTTATGTAGCCAGCTGGAGTTTATCTAGTCCGTAAACGTTTGTCTTATGTGTTTTGTGTTGTGACGTCATAGGATGAACATTTTTCTTTAAGGAATTAGCATAAAAATTACGCGATTGAGTAACTGGGATATTGTAGAATACGAATTGATGTTTGTTGATTGAAAAAAGGAAGTATAATTTTTGTGGAAAAAACGGGATTGGAGCTTGCGACAATTGGTGTTCGCTCATATTGTTGACATTTTTTGAAAAGACAGAAGGGCATAACAAGTGTTATATGAAGGAAAGGGGAACAGATTTAAGCATGGAGGATATGACTCCATTAGTACTCCTGTGCAAACAGTTGCCAAAATATGCACCCAAGCTGAAAAAGTACAGTGCGGAATGGGTTAAAGGAACCGCAAACAAAATGTTTATGCCTTGGCCCCAGGGTGGATTTCTGTCTAAAGCGGTCCTACAGCACATGACGACATACTTGCACCCACATACAAAGGTAAAGAGTTAGATAAACGCCTAGTTAGTTTAGAGCTTTGACAGATGTACCAAGAGGATAAGGAGGAAGAGCCACCGGTAGATTGGATACTCAAAGTATGTACAGAGGGGGCTGAGACGTCTAACGCGCCACCTGCCCTGCCTGAAACGAAAATCGAAGTTAGTAAGGACGAAGGATATACCCGCTAAGCGACCTTAAAGCAGCCTCGGGGTATAGCAACCTGGCATATGAGTCACCTACGTGAAGTAGTGACGAGCCCAGACAAAGACAGAGATAGAGATATCACCTCGAAGGTCCTGAGGGACAAGGAGAGGTGCGAGAACGAGAGGAAAGACCAGGCACAAGCAAGTATATCTCTCGATACAGAGAGAGAGGGCAAAAGATGGAAAGGAAATGAAGATAGAACTGATGAGGGAGCCTTCGCACAGAACGAATGGATGGGAGGTCAGATTTTATTGAAACTCGATGGTAAAAGCATGGATGACGCGAATCGAAAAGAGAAGTTAGACAATGTACAGGGAACGGAGAAGGAAAAGGAAAAACGATTGAGAGACGAAAAAATTAGGAAAAAAACATAAGCAGAGACGAGAGCGGCTATATTGCGAAGAACGAGAAAGACAACGGGATCATAAACAGAGAGCATCTAATGATCAAGACAGACAGGAACAAAGGGGAACAGAAGATGAGCAAAGGATACGGGAGATAAGAACAAAGGGATGAGGAAATATGAAGGGCAAATGAACGTAGAAATGCAAAGAAAGAGGAAGAAGATAGGGTCCGAGAGGAAGTTAGGAGGCGCAGAGAATTCAATGACGACATAGAACGTAAGCGGAGACAGAGGGCAACCGATCTCGAATATCTGGATAGAGAGGTTAAAAAACCTGATCCAGTTGTAGAGTGGGAAGATATCGAAGAATTCTTTCCCGAGTACGATTCAGTACCAGGCATGTCTAGGACAAATATCGAGGATGACTTCGACACCAGAAGCATAGGAGAGACAATCGATAAAATATACGACGAGATGGGGCTAGAACAAGTACCCCAAGGGGAAGAGGAGGACGAGCGCCTGGAGAGTACTCAGCTTTATGATGCTGAGGACGTCACCCTAAATAGCAGAAATAGAGAGCTATCCCTAGATAGGTTGGAAATCAGAAAGAACAAGGAGGATGCAAGACGTTGTACAAGTTGGGCACATGCAATGTCAGACGCGGAAAGAGAGGAATATGAGGAAAAGGAAGATGAGAAAAGATGCAAACGATGTTTCTCAAGGGGAAAGGGAATAAGGTGGTCACATTCTAGTGTGTCTGCACCGAGGGCATCGGAATCAGCCACACAGTTAGGCCGACGCGAAGAAATATTGTACGGTCAGAGGGGGGTGTCTCCACCGCTCTATGTGAGCCGACTGCGGGCATTACCAGGTAGGCAGCGATGCAAGAATATCACTCCTGCGACAGATAGAAAAACAATGAGAGAAGAAAAAGAGGGCTATGCATCCCAATTTCCATTGCTCGAGAAGAGAGGAGTGAGACCACAGTATATTCCATGGCCACACATGGATCGGGAAAACCTGAAACACAAGCTTCCAATGCTGACTTCAGGAGCCGGAAAGTGTATACATGACGGGAGGAAACACGTTAGCATTAGGGGATATAAAGGGACTGTCAATCGCCATACTTGGTGATAGAGCTGACAATGTGTGGACACACGCAGGTTACCCTGGTGTGGATACAGTTAGTACCGCGCATGACGGAGCACCATTTAACAACTGCAGAGCTGCAGTATGGAGAGCATTACGATCGCTCTACCTGGATCCTTCTAACATGGGATCTATAATGTCACGTAAAATGAAGGAGTCAGAAGACCCCTTGCTTTACATTCAGAATTTCCAAGACGCGTGGGTACTTGAAACGCAGGAATCTTGGGGAAAATCTATACCCGTGTTCTACCACATATTATGCCAAGGGCTGCCAGATCAGGTACAGAAGCAGTTCAAGAAATTGGTAGGAATCGAGGCCAAACCGTGGTCTGAAATACAGTTGACCATAGCTCACTATTGCAGGCTGCTGCAAGAAAAGAATCACAAAAAAGAGGCTACACGAAAACGTGAAGAGGCGAAATTAGTGCAGAAGAAATTGTCGAAATATGCCATTGAAGGCGCAATGATAACTAGCACGGACGGATCAAACATGCAGCAGGCCAATAATCAACAGCAGGTTAATCAGGGCAGTAATGGGTTCTATCCCAGAGGGAGAGGCTTTCGAGGAAGAGGATGGCAGAGTAATCATTGAGGTTTCCAAAACATGCAAAATGGAAGTCAGGATACGTCAAATGGGCAGATGATCAGACCACTGCAAACATGTTGGGTGACAGTGCACCTAGCACGCACATGCATAAGTCAAGGCATGGTGCAAAATGACCAAGGAACCAGAGCAGGTATGGTGAATCCACCTGTGTTGTTACAACAGGGAGGAAATGGAGTTGCGCAAAATCACACGGTGCAATTGCAAGCGCCAGGAGCACAGCAAAGCTCGCAACCCCAGAATATGATAAATTGTCCACAGGGGCAGTCCCAACAGTCGCTGAAGCAAATATCACAAACAACAAGCATATGTCAGGCTGTGAACGATGGGATAAGAGTTAACACTGGTGATGGGGAAGACCGTTCACGCAAAATGGGACAAAATTGTTTATGAACTAGGACAGCTCACTGAAAAACCTGATGTGTGCTATCCTATCAGTGACACCTGACCCTCACCGGAACCAAGGGTGGATGTCATTATAGGGGATAAAGAATATTCCTTCTTAGTTGACACGGGTGCGACACCCTCGTGTATACGTGAAGGCAAGTTTTCCTTGTCAGGCTATGCTATAAATATTCAGGGCTTCAAAGGAGCAACAAGTTGTGTTTCTTTTACAGACACACTTCCAGTCTCTATACGAGAATGTGACATGAATATGCCACTGTTATATTCAAGGCAAACCCCAGTAAATATATTGGGACGACACTTAATGGCAAAGTTAAACATGACAATCTTGTTCACGGAGAAGGGCATAGTATGTTCGACTCCAGGAATGCACTATTTGAACGTGTGCGAGATGATTAGAGCATATGCAGGACACACAGCTATGAGAGCTGTTCTATTGGAGCCAGAAATATGTACATTCAGAGTACGGGTACTGATGGCATGGCTAACAGGTCTTGCAGACAAAAGCACGAGGACCCCAGATGAGTTTCTGTTTAGGCCAAGAATACCTATGCATGAGTAAAAGGGACAAGTATTTCCCTTATTGATGCACACAGCCATAATACGAGGGAAAATGGCTTTGATCGATGGGTGTGATGATGAAGGCCGACAGTGGTGCAAAGTGATTGGCCTTGAAGAAGGGTACAGGCTGACTGACGTCACAGATGACGATCTGTTCTACGAACGAACAGATGTTGAGGAAATAACAATTTAAGTGAATCTCATTTCTTGGGCGAAGATGATCAAAAGAGAAGTGCCCCAGAGAATGATGTTGACACAGAACCGTCACAAATATTTTGAGGTCGCTATGACCCAGGTGCCTGTCTCGGTATGGACCACAGGCCCCTATGAGGTAGGCTTAATGAAAGGAGTCGGAGACGTAAAAATTAAACTGAAGCCAGGAGCAATCTTACCAAAGGTACGACAGTATCCCATATCTAGGGAGGCAGATGAGGGAATTTACAGGACAATTTCTGCCATGATGGAACAGGGCATCTTAGTGACAGCAGAGTTGTCATGCAATACCGCAGTTTATCCTGTCAAGAAATCAAAGGGAGGGTCTTGGAGGCTAATTCAAGATCTACGCCCGATAAACGATATTGTAGAAGCCGGGTTCCATTACATTTTGTTTTGTTTCCTGCCTGATCATTGACTACTCGGATATTGCTTCTCAGATTGCCTTGGATTGTGTGTTTTTGTATTGGTACTCAAACTTCATTTTCGCCTGTCTAGTCTGTTGGTAGTACTTTGTTGTATGTACACACACAGAGACTTCAGACTGCCGGTAGTGTGTGGTACTTCCTAATCAGGCGTTCTCGTGCCGTCGGGTCCGGTGAGCCCTCCTGGGACTTGTGGCTGGATCACCTTAGCAATCGCCGTCTGTGTGCCGTCAGGGTAGCCTTCATCTCTTTTACTACCATCAGCTAGACTACTCTTGGAACTTCCTCCTTCCTGTGGGACGCTGGTACGCACAAACTCTTGGAACTTCTTCTTTCCTGTGGTAAGTTTTGTTTACCCTCTCCTCTATATCTCTTGTTCATACATCTGAGTATTGACGTGTCCTGCGTTTTCTGCAGGGACGCTGGTACGCAGAAACAAATCACTCTGCTGGGTACTAGGGATTCAGAACCTAAGTAAGTCCCTACTGCCTCTCGAGTCAACTTTGGTTTAACAATTCTTGGTTTTCATTGCTTGTTATTTCCCTATTGCAGCATACTTTTTGCCCTGCCCGCTCTGACTACTTTTTCGGACAGTTGGTGTTCATCCCAAGAAGCGGTTTCCGGCCTGCGCCTGGTGTTCCTTTCTTCCTGCCAATTGACTCCTCTGTGTGTTTTATAACTCAGAGGGGTACATTGGTCAGAAGAACTTGTCGTCCACGCTACGTGAGCAACGTCCTTGGCTGGTCGAGTTCTGACAAAATCAGAAGCCATTATGGACACCAGCGAGGCCTTAATGGGTATCATACAGCTTGTTGCTGATTTGCATACACAGATGCAAGCAGCCCATTCCGCTACAGAACATTGCATAGCTGAATTGCAGGCAGCTATTCCCTCTTCTGGTGCTGCTGCCCCTGCAGTTACGGGGGCATCTGGTTCTGGGACCGCTTCGCATAGCTCAGGACAAGGTCCAGTGTATATGGCCACCCAATTCCCTCTGGCTCAGCCAGAACGATTTAATGGAGATCCTAGACTTCTCCGGACCTTCTTGAATCAATGTCGGCTCCATTTTCTGTATTGACCTAATTCGTTTCTGGAAGGTACCACTAAGGCCGTCTTTGTCTTATCCCATTTAGGGAGTATGGCGGCCGCCTGGGCTAATCCCTTATTAGAGGGGGGAGTCATTTATTGTTTGATTGTGATGCTCTGATCGGGGCTATGAGCAGGGTTTTTGACACCAGATATAAGACACAGTCTACGGACCTAGAATTATTGCGTCTCCAACAAGGGGATTCCTCTTTTTTATCTTATCTGGCCAAATTTAACCAGCTGGTGGCTGAGTCTGGTTGGCCGGATGAAAAGAGAGCCTTGTTATTTTACAAAGGGTTTTCGGATTCTATTAAGGACACCTTGGCTATGGTGCCTGTGGTCCCTACGGGGTTTTCTGAGCTTCTAGATCTCGTTTTACAGATTGATGCCAGGAAGGCAGAAAGAAAGGGAGAGCGCAGAACCCAGGTTCCGATTCCCATGGTTCTAGCTGCTGCCCATCCTGGAACACCAGAACCTATGCAAATCGGAGCTGTGCGGGGGCCATTGACTGCTGCGGAAAGGGAATTACGCAGAACGTCTGGGTTGTGTTTCTATGGCGGCTCTTCTGACCATTGCTGCGCACCTGCCCAAAGAAACCCAAGAAACTGGGAAACACGAGGGCTCAGCAATGAAGGGGGCTTACTGCCGAGTCAACAGTCCCTGGACCCCATGGCCTCAGCTGTCACGATACCGGTTCGGCTATTGTTCCCTGATAAACCTCCTTGTTCTGTTCATGTGGTATTAGATTCGGGAGCTACAGGCAATTATATGCACTTTCAGTACGCTCTTGAATTGGGCATACCATAATAATGAAAGAACAACCTAAACAGGTAACGCTATTTACGGCACAACCCTGATTTCTGGTCTGATCCCAGATAACACTGTAGAATTGACGATGGTCATTGACAACAGTCACAGTGAAACTATTTGTTTTGATTTTATCGCAGCCACACAGTATAAAGTTATTCTTGGGTTGTCTTGACTAACCTTGCATAATCCCAGCATAGACTGTTGTGCTGGCAACCTGGACTTTTGCTCCGAATATTGTGGTACGACCTGTCTAGCTTCCGATTCTTTTGCACACACTCCCTGTCGTCCATTAATGACAGCAGCTTCTACGATTGGGTCAGTTACTAGTACCCCCTTACCTCAGGAGTATGAAGCCTTTACGGACATATTTCATGCCAAGGGTGCGGAAACTCTACCACCGCACCAACCGTACGATTGCCCTATCGATCTTTTACTGGGGGCTGTGGTGCCATCTGGTCGGATGTATTCTCTTACGGTTAAAGAGGACGCCATACTTAAAGAGTACATAGACAAATCATTGAGTCCCGGTTTTATCTGGCCTTCGCGTTCTCCTCCAGCATCTCCCTTGTTTTCTGTGCTTAAGAAGGAGGGAGACCTCAGGCCCTGCATTGACTATCTCACATTGAACCCTGTTACGATACACAATCAATACCCTATCCCATTGATCTCCGTTTTACTGGATCATTTGGGGTCTTCAGTAATCTTTACTAAACTGGACTTGAGGGGCGCGTACAATCTTATCCATATGCGTCAAGGAGACTAATGGAAAACGGCATTTAAGACACGTTATGGTCTGTATGAATACTGTGTTATGCCTTTTGGCCTATGCAACGCTCCTGCCACCTTCCAGCACTTTATAAATGATGTATTTCGGGATATGCTGGATCAGTTTCTGGTTGTCTATCTTGATGACATACTGAGTTATTCGCCTTCCATGGATACCCATATCGAGCATGTCTCTGCAGTTCTACAACATCTGCGTGACAATCACCTGTAAGCCAAGTTGGAAAAATGCCTTTTCCATGTTACCAGTGTGGAGTTTTTGGGTTATGAGATTACCAATAAAGGAGTTTGCATGAGCCCTTCCAAGGTGACTGCAGTTCTAGAGTGGCTAGAGTGGCCTATTCCTCGGGATGTTAAGTCTCTGCAATTTTTTTGGGGTTTCTCTAATTTTTATAGGAGGTTAATCCGGGATTTCTCAAAGATTGTTGCTCCACTTACTGCTCTGACCAGCAATAAGGTCAAGTTCGCCTGGGATAATACGGCATAATCTGCTTTTGACACTTTAAGGAATGCCTTCACTACAGCTCCGGTGATCCAACACCCTGACCCGGCACTACCATTCGTAGTGGAAGCTGATGCCTCGGATGTGGCTGTGGGGGCCATATTATCTCAAGCCTGTGTCGACACTAACGAGTTACATCGAGTAGCATTTCATTCTCGAAAGATGTCCTCTTATGAGAGGAACTATACCATCACTGAGAAGGAATTATTGGCCCTGCGGGACGCATTTTTGGTTTGGCGTCACCATCTTCTGGGCACTATACAGCCGGTACAGGTCTATACAAACCATAGAACCCTTCTGGCATTGCAGTCTATTAAATGTTCTATGGCTCGACATGCTCGATGGTATGAATTCTTCTCTATGTTTCACTTTGTTATTACATACCGTCCGGGTTCCCTTCATTCTAAGGCGAATGCATTGTCCCGTCTGGATGGTTCTAGGTTGTCGCTCATGACCGGTCCCATTCTTCCCACTCAGGTAGTTTGCGCTTGTGTCTTACAACAGACCATGAAGACAGGCATTCAGGAATGGGTCCGTTCCAAGCCGTCAGAAATCATTGAGTACAACATGGATGCGGTACAAGAACTGCCTTATGTTCAGGGGAAAATGTACTTACCGGACAAGAAAAACCGTGCAAAAGCAGTGCAGTGGTGTCATGATTCCAAGGTAGCTGCTCATCCTGGCTTAAGGAAAACCTTGGATCTTCTGAGGCGTTGGTGTTGGTGGCCATCGATGTCCCGAAATGTGTCCGCTTACATCATATCATGTGCTGTTTGCGCACAAAGTAAAGGCACCCACACTTAACCAGTGGGTTTGCTTCATCCGCTGCCTGTTCCAAATCACCCCTGGGTGATGTTATCAATGGATTTCATCGTTGATCTCCCTGTTATTGTTGGCTACGATACCATATGGGTAGTCGTGGACTACTTTTGTAAGATGTCTTTATTTGTTCCTTGTCGGGGGTTACCATCAGCTCCGTTATGGGCAGACATGTTCTTAAGGAACATATTCAGGTTCTTTGGGCTACCCAAAATCATAGTCTCCGACCGGAGGAACCAGTTTACCTCCCATTTCTGGCGTTCACTGACCGGTTCTCTGGGCATAGAGGACATGTATTCCAGCTCTTACCATCTTCAAACGGACAGGCAAACTGAGCGTGTCAATGACACTTTAGAGCAGTACCTACGCTGCCTCATTCTCCAACACCAGGAAACCTGGTTGTCTGCTTTGGTTATGGCGGAATTTGCTTATAACAACTCAGTTCATGCCTCCACGGGGGTCTCTCTCTTTTTTGCCCTGGGTGGTCGTCATCCTCGCTCTCTTCCCCTGCCACTGGGGGCTTCATCATCCAATCCTGCCATATCTGCATGTGCCCAGGATCTGACCCGGCTTCATGTGAACGTGCGAAAGCAGCTCCTACTCGCACAAACTAGTATGAAGGCCGCAGCAGATACCCGACGTACTCCTGCTCCGGAAATATTGGGTTGGGATGAAGGTGTGGTTGTCCACAAGGAACCTTCGGATACCTTGTGGACCGCAGGTCTTTGTTGCCTCATTTTGTGGGTCCCTATCGGATCTCCAGAGTGTTAAATCCAGTGGCTGTGCGCTTGGACCTTCCTGTACGGTGGAAAGTTCACCCGGTTTTCCATGTTTCTTTAATTAATCCGTTTCATCCTGCCACTAGGCTGACTGGTCCACCTGCTCCTGTAATGGTTCAAGGGTCAGATGAATACGAGGTACACCGCATCCTTGACACTAAGGTCAGCAGGGGTGTGCTCTTGTATCTCGTGGACTGGAAGGGTTATGGTCCCGAAGACAGAACATGGGAACCTGCCATCATTGTTCATGCCCCTGTTCTTCTTACTCGTTTCTGGTCCTCTCGGAAGGAGGACCGATCTTTGAGAAGGGGTACTGTCAGGAAACGTTCTGTTCGCCTGGTGGGACGTGCTAATGCTCGTAACAAGAGCAATTCTGTTAAACCGCCAGCAGACGGTGTTGCTGTCATGCTTCAGCACAAGGACACAAAAAGACATACCGTTTCTCCTCAGAAGGGCAGCCGATCACGTGTCTTCCTTACTGGGCGTTCCAGATTGATTGAGCGTTGGAGGTTGCCATGGAGACTGGCTTCCTCGTTACTTCCTTGCAGCGCGCCACGCTTGTTTCTACGATCACGTGACCCCGCTCACCAATAAGATTGCCTCTATTCCGTAGCACTGTGCTTCTGATTAGCTTTACGGAAGTACTTCTTGTTCTCTTTCGATCTGATCTGGATTTCTATTTTGCGAACTAGCCCTTTTGTTTTACGGATTTAGCTTATGGTCACCCTTTGGTCTTCTGTTTACCCGTTGCCTACGCTGCTTTGACATTGGATTGCCTTCTCTTCACAGATTGCTATTGTCTGCTTCCACATGCTTTGACCCGGACTGCTGCAAGGACCGCCGCTTGGATTACGTTCTGTTTTATTTCCTGCCTGATCATTGACTACATAGATATTGCTGCTCGGATTGCCTTGGATTGTGTGTTTTTGTATTGGTACTCAGTCTTCATTTTCGCCTGTCTAGTCTGTTGGTAGTACTTTGTTGTAGGTACATACACAGAGACTTGAGACTGCCGGTAGTGTGTGATACTTCCTGTTCAGGCGTCCTCGTGACGTCGGGTCTGGTGATCCCTCCTGGGACTTGTGACTGGATCACCTTAGCAATAGGCATCCGCATGCCGTCGGGGTAGCCTTCATCTCTTTTACTACCATCAGCTCTTGGAACTTCTTCTTTCCTGTGGTAAGTCTTGTTTACCCTCTCCTCTATATATCTTGTTCATACATCTGAGTATTGACGTGTCCTGCTTTTTCTGCAGGGACGCTGGTATGCAGAAACGAATTACTCTCCTGGGTCGTAGGGATTCAGAACCTAAGTAAGTCCCTACTGCCTCTCGAGTCAACTTTGGTTTAACAATTCTTGGTTTTCATTGCTTGTTATTTCCCTATTGCAGTATACTTTTTGCCCTGCCCGCTCTGACTACTTCTTCGGACAGTTGGTGTTCATCCCAAGAAGCGGTTTCCGGCCTGCGTCTGGTGTTCCTTTCTTCCTGCTAATTGACTCCTCTGTGTGTTTTATCACTCAGAGGGGTACATTGGTCAGAAGAGCTCGTCGTCCACGCTACGTGAGCAACGTCCTTGGCTGGTCGAGTTCTGACAGCTAGCTCCGAGCAGATGCACGCCAGTACAGCACGCAGGCTTATTGGACAGGCTTATTAAGGCACTACAGCTCCTAGTGGGCATAGCGGTCATGAAATGTGCCGCCCACACGAATGGGACAGATTTTATCTCACAAACAAATCAAGCAGCAGACACAGAGGCCAAGCATATGGCGTCCAAGGGTGAACCCATAATAGACATAGAAATAACTGACGTAACCGAGAAAATGATTGTTGCACGGAGTGAACCCGAGAGCTATAATAACATGGGGCAAACTCAGCTAATGGAACTCCAAGGGGAGGCACTACAGGAGGAGAAGAAACTCTGGAAGTGGAGATGGTGTTCTTTAAACCCCTCCAAAAGCTTGTGGCGACAAGACTGCACTGGTAAACCAGTAATCCCTATAGCCCTGTTAAAATTAGCACTGGAGCAGTTACACTATCCAACACACATGACAAAAGAGAATCCCGCTGCAATTCTCGCTGAAGACTGGTTTGTACCGAATTTAGCAGAGCACGTTGCATTTTTTATGATGAACTGTATGATCTGCCAGCAGTTCACGGCTGGGCACACACTAAAGGTAATTAGAGGAGTCATCCCAAGGCCCAATGGACCTTTTCAGCACTTGCATGTCGATTATGTCGATATGATTCAAGTATGTAATGGGTACAGGTGCCTAATTGTTGTGGTGTGTCCATTTTCTAGATGGCTAGAAGCAGGTCGATGTACACACCCAGAATCTACATGTACAGCCACATTTCTGGTGAAAGAGGTATTTCCCATGGGGGGAGTATGCGAAATCAAGAGATCAGATAATGGGGCTCACTTTGTCAGCAAAGTTTTTGAACAGATTAGCTTGCTGATTGGTATAAAGTACAAGTTCTCGTCTGCGTATCACCCGCAAGCTAATGGGATATGTGAGAAGCTCCACGGCTTCTGAAAGGAAAGGATAGCCAAGTTGAAGCTTACTCTAAGGAAAGGATGGCTGCACTGCCTATCACTGGCACTGTATGCACTCAGAAACCAACCTGGTTCTGACCATCACCTTATGCCGCACAAAATAGCCGCAGGAAGAAGGATGCGCACTCCCCTGACACCCCGAAGCAGAACTAGGTGTGATGCCCAGCCGACAAGTGAAATTTTAGGGTCTGAAATGCAAAATTACTTGAACTGCATGACATCTTGTCTGACTGTAATTGCAGGCCAGCTGCAGCGATGACGAAAAGAGTGCAGGGCAGCTCAGAGCACAGAAGGAGATGCTACTGCAGACACAGTTCAGAGTCTATGTGTTCCTTCAATCTTCCCTGGAGACACCGTCTTGGTGAGGAATCACACAAGGAAAAAGTGGGACGAGCCAAGGTAAATGGACCGTTCACAGTTGAAGATGTCACTCAATCTGCAGTCAAACTACAAGGAAGAAGAGCCTGGATCTTCCTAGGTGACATAAAGCCATACGTCAGAAAGATCCCCCTGCCTGCACCCCACCGCGAAAAGACTACAGACAACGGGGAAGAACCACAGTATGTGCAGACAAGATCCATGACGAGGAAGAAGGATGCATGACCAACAGAAAAGAAAAGACAAATAATTTTTGTGCAATTTGTGGCTAAAAGTGGACATTCCTCTGAGCAAAACGGAAAAGAGGATAAGGACATAAAAAACAGACACTCTATGCATCCTAGTTGCAGGGTGAAGAAGAGAAGTGCATATGTAAACCACAACGTAGGTTATTGACTTTGAACTTTGAACTGAGGCACACTAAAGCCTTGATAAGAAAAGAATAAGTCAAATTCCAATCGCAGACACACAAACTGTACGAAAATACAGTATCCAGACCTGTTCAAGACAGGAACATTGTTTGGACTCACAAATGGCGTCCCACAGCCGTGACATCTCTAAAGACTTTTTAAACTGCTCTGACCTAGTCTTGAGGTCATACCCGTCACTAGTGGGAAGGCTCGCTAGTATCCTTGAATTTCTGCAAGATACTGAAAACGAAAAGACAATAAGGAGGCTGCTCACAGTGATCGCTGAGCAGTTAGTTACTGCTTTCATAATACAGAGAGGAAAAAACAAATGTCCCACGTGGAAGAAGAAGTGAATACACTCATCAAAGTGATATTTTTTCGTCTAATTGAAGAACACCCAAACTTTGTTGGAAGACACACTGATGTATTAACATTTCTTTGAGATCCGGCAAACACAGAACGCTTAAGCATAATTTTGAACGGCATTATAATCCAGGTCACTCTCCACAACAACCTAAATCGTAGAAGCCACTCACAGTGAGTATCGAACTGTTCCAGAATCCAGCAGGACTAGACGAATGTCCCTGTCACCACAAGATAACAGATTGGCGAATAATGTCTTTTTCGCCTCATTGAGGAAGTTCCAGAACTTGTAGGGAGACCTGCCGGTGCAGACGTCCTCAGGGCAGATCAAACTCTCCAATCTCCATCAGAATTTCCAGAGGAGACCGTGAAGCTTCCCGTCGAGGGACAGATCGAGAAAGCATTGCTAGAGACTCCACTCTTGCTACACTGGCAAGGACGCAACATGTCGTCTGGAATGAAGTAAGTAAAAGGCATCGACTGGGAATTTGTGTACTTTGAACATGCACAGTAAAGAGACGTGTTGACCACACTACCCGATTTTGACATTTCCTCATACATAGAAAAAGAGAACTTCATCCAGAGACAACAGACAATCCAGTGTCCAGGAAAGAGGGACAATTGTTCAGTACATGCAACCCACCAGAGGAACCAGCAGAATCCAGAAATAATATTGTCTAAGAGTGTATTAAAGCGTTAGCCTTTTTCTTTAAAAATGTTACAGATGGGAAATAGAAATAGCAACCGTGTCCTCCCCCAGGAGGAGAGATGCTCTTATTTTTCTGGAAGAAAATGTTGCAATTTAACCTATAAGGGTATCATTTACTTATGCATTATATTCATCATTGTTTTACTGTCATTGACAATAATAACTGCATTCTTTATTGGTAAACAAAGCGTTCAGAGTCCAGAATCCAAACGATGCACACACAAAGCCCACAAAGGCACCCAAACCCAATGTAGTCATTCAAGTCCCTAGAAGGACTGACAATGGAGGGAGTGAAATTGAGATGGATGTGAGCAGCAATGATACACACACAGTTGCAGCAACAAGCACATTAACAAGCCTGAGACAGTGTCAGCAAAATGTGAATGAAGACAGGTTACTTAAACACACACGCATGCAAACAATGAGCGCACATACACCAGGTCTAATTTCAATAACCACCGACCCACAGGCCAAAGAAGGGGAGAAGCTAGTGCGACCAACTGTGAGAAGCTACCCCACAGGTGAAGAGAAAAGACAAAGGGGAAAAGCGGAAATTTTACAAAAAGAGCTGAAGAATGAACCAACAGAGACAGCATTGACAAGCACACCTGTTTCAATGAAGAGAACAAGTACAAGTCCCGCAAAGCTATCACGTGCAGAGATAGTAGCATAATCAATTTGGCCATACATAACCAGGTCCACGGTAGGACAGATGATCAGGGAAAAGATTGCAAGACTTTCACCTACCTCATTGGTACAGATGAAGAGGCCTGAACCATGGATGGAAGTGCCTGTGAATCCCCCAGTGAAAAGAAGCTACAGGGATGTTATTAGGTATGCGATGGTAACAAACTTCATGAAAACTTTGAGAATCAAGAGAAGCATACAAGGAGATGACAGTGAAATGAACGATTACCTGGATAGCACAGCACATTTGGGAAACAACATATGGTACCAGCAGAGGAAAGACGTTGGAAGGCAGAACTCAAAGGAGGAATGCTTTGTTTGCACACTCCTACCCTACAGCATGGGGAAATCAAAGATCTTTGTAGCCATAGAAATTGACATCCAGACAGCACACTGTATATCGCACGTAGCAATGTGCAAAACAAGAGGCCAGTTCATGGGAAATGATGCCTCACTGAAATGGGCAACTGAAGCAACTGATCCAGATGAAGATGATTATGTGCAAGACACAAAGACAAGAAACAGAGCTCATACTAAGAATCACGCCATCAAGTACGAGAAACCTGGAGTAAAAGGAGCTGGAATCAAATGGGAAGTGAACAAGAAAGTGGAGAGTCCAGGAAAACTGCAGAAGAAATGTATGGATGGAAGAACAGAGGCCAAATGCAAATCTGGGGAACAGTGCTTTCACCAGATGGATGGGAAAAAGGAGTAGTGATCTGCAGAGCATGGATGGTCACCGGAATCTGCAAAGAAGCAATTGAAAATTCGCAGAAGATATGCAAGCCACTATGGCCAAAACTTGCAAAACTACTGACATAGGTTGAAGACAGTGGAGGACCCCTACGGATAGTGCCATTGGAAAATGCTAAACTGTGCTTCAGAAACAATTGTACAAGAAAAATGGGAGAAAATCAGAATTGTGGCTAAATCTTTGATGCTCCAGGAATGATACATGGTACCACAGTGGTCATGGATCATTATTGGGCATGTGGATCCAGAGCATATATCAGACTGCCGTGAAACTGGGGAGGTATAAGCACAATAGTAAATGTCCATGTTCCAGCACTGGTGATTCCAAAAAGTGATTTAAATATTGACAGTTTCCCGAAAGCGGATGCTCACATGAGGAAGAAGAGATCGTGGAGCTGATGAGCAGAATGAAAAACGAAAACTACTTCTCTGCCAAATCAGAAGAAACATTTCATGTGATCCTGTATGAACACAAACTGTTAAGCCTAACCTCATCAGTGTTCACGACAATCTTCATGCCAAGATTTCAGGTTGGAGCAAATACTAAATGGTTACAGATAACCAGATGGGAGTTACTGCAGACCATCAATACGACCATAAAAGAATTCAACGCGATCAAGGAAGAATTAAGGGCGATTCGACTAATGATTCTCCAGAACCGATATGTCATTGACATGATCGCAGCTATGGATGGAGGAGTTTGTGCAAAAATCTGAGAATCATGCTGCACATTTATACCTTCTCAGGATGAAGAAAATTGAACTTTAACAGAAGCCATAGGTATGCTGACGAAACTACAGAATCAAATGATTGACGAAACCGACAAAGTAGATGATGACAGTTGGTTTGGAGCAATGTTTTCATGGGTTCCACAATGAATGGCAGACGCATTCAAATTCCTAGGAGCCCTGCTAGTGATGATATTGCTCGGATTTTGTGTTATCAAGATAATAATCTCTCAGTGCCAGAAAGCTGCGAAAAAGGCCATAGGGATGAAGATCATGGTTGACTTTATAAAAGCTAGCATTCACGTACCAGAAGGAACAAAGTTTCGGTATCCAAGGAAACACAGAAATTACGTGGGGAAATGGATTTATTGCATCCCAAATGGACAATGTCAACTTATGATATGGAGCAAAGATGAACACGCGAGAACAGCAGGAAGCTTGAAGGGAGTAGTAAAAATATGGACCCCAAAGAAGCATTTCTACAGACCTTCATGCATGAACCCAGAAGATGAAGGGGAAATTAAGGCAGAGGATGCTGGAAAGGTGGATACCAAGGGAAAGATGAAAGTTGTTGATGAATCGCCCAGAGGGGAGAGTTTAGAGGAGGCCTCAAATATGGCCTGCCCTCCAACCGGCCATTTTGAAGTTCCATGAGTGCTCACGCCGAGATATGTGACGTATGCTGAGCAAATAAACCAGCAGAGAGCCGCAGTGGGGCTCGGACCGGTACCTACCAGATGGACAGCACCTATTGAAGTATCTGCACTTAAGAAACCTTAGACAGTAAGGTCCCCATTGAGGAAACCGTATCAACAAGTGAGACAGAATGGAGATTGTCAAGAAGTAATGCCTGAAGAAGCCATGAAAGTCCTAAAAGAAGACGAATGGTGACGTCACAAGAACTTGGACTGACTCACAGATAAAGAAAACAACGACCTATGAATGACAAGAAGGGATGAAACACCATGGATAAGTGACATCCTGAGTTGAAGTTAAAGGATAATGTCAAGTATAAGAAGCTTATGCAATAAGAGTGAAGAAGTTATGCAGTCAGTTTACATGTGTACATATGCTTGGAAATGCAAGAGAGCTGAGGAAACCGTGCGGCTTGCTATGCTTAATAGAACATTTGATTCCGGCGAGCGCCACATATACATATCTACCTCAAAAGGAGCACTTTATATAATGCATATGTCCACTTTTTCAAAAGGGCAGAATCAACCACAAGTTACGAAGAGGCCTCAGAAGAAGCCCCTCAAACACGGGAATCGAAAGCCAAAGACAGAAACGAAACTCAGAGGCATGATACCCGTGCAAAGTAACCAAGGTCATCTTAGCTGCCACAGGCTTATACAATTTTTGACACCAAGAGCGGAGTATCCTGTTCAAAGGAGTCGAGATAAGCAGCAGAAGGCATTCGGTGGACAGACAGCTAAAATCAAATACATAAATTACATGGAGACGGAGACGATTTTCCCAGTGCCTGAAACACGTGACCTGCCAAACAAGAAGAGTTGGGGCCTTCACACCTATGCGCTGCCTTGAGCCATGCATAGATATCCGAGTGTAGAGGAGGTCCTGAGCAAGGCCTGCACTCCAGTCGCCCATTTTTAAGTACCAGGAACATTCACACCGAGATATGTGATGTATGATGAGCAAATAAACCAGCAGAGAGCCGTAGTATGGCTCTGCCCAGTGACTATCAGAAGAATAATACCTATTGAAGCACTGATAACCAGACAACCATGGACAGTAAAGCATCCATTGAGAAAACCCTACCAGCAAATGAAAAGAAATGAAGATTGCTTAAGTACTGTCCAGGAAAGAACCAAAAAGTCCTTAATGGAAGACGAATGGTGACATCACGAGGGCCTGGACTGATGCACCCATAGAAGATATGACGACCCAAGGATGACACAAAGAGACAAAATGCCATACATAAAGATATCGCGAAACTGAAAGAAGAGAACGTTGTTGAAAGACAAAGGAACTTAAACTGTAAGCAGGATGAAGATATTGAACCCGTTAACGCCTGTACATATGCTTGTAACCGCAAGAATGCTAAGAAAACAGTGCGGCTTGCTATGCAAAGTAGAAGAATAGAGCGGCAAGCGCCATTATACACAATCTACCTCAAAACGAAGCATGTTATATAAGTGCAAGTCCACACAAAAGCAGAACTAACTCAGGTTACTAGAGGTCAAACAGGACAGGATTCGTATTCCAGCTAAAACGAGAAGAGATAGCTGAATCGAAACTCAGCAGAGGCAACGTGAGCCAGGAAGAGCCAAGGTCAGACCAATAGAAGGAGCGAACAGTAGCTTTGCGGGATCGAAACTTAAGAACAGAACAGCCCATCTTGGGAAGGCCGAGATAAGGAAACACAGACAGATGGCAAGCTGAATAAGAATTAATATGCGCGAATAGAAGAAATCTTTACTAAACTGGACTTGAGGGGCGCGTACAATCTTATCCATATGCGTCAAGGAGACTAATGGAAAACGGCATTTAAGACACGTTATGGTCTGTATGAATACTGCGTTATGCCTTTTGGCCTATGCAACGCTCCTGCCACCTTCCAGCACTTTATAAATGATGTATTTCGGGATATGCTGGATCAGTTTCTGGTTGTCTATCTTGATGACATACTGAGTTATTCGCCTTCCATGGATACCCATATCGAGCATGTCTCTGCAGTTCTACAACATCTGCGTGACAATCACCTGTAAGCCAAGTTGGAAAAATGCCTTTTCCATGTTACCAGTGTGGAGTTTTTGGGTTATGAGATTACCAATAAAGGAGTTTGCATGAGCCCTTCCAAGGTGACTGCAGTTCTAGAGTGGCTAGAGTGGCCTATTCCTCGGGATGTTAAGTCTCTGCAATTTTTTTGGGGTTTCTCTAATTTTTATAGGAGGTTAATCCGGGATTTCTCAAAGATTGTTGCTCCACTTACTGCTCTGACCAGCAATAAGGTCAAGTTCGCCTGGGATAATACGGCATAATCTGCTTTTGACACTTTAAGGAATGCCTTCACTACAGCTCCGGTGATCCAACACCCTGACCCGGCACTACCATTCGTAGTGGAAGCTGATGCCTCGGATGTGGCTGTGGGGGCCATATTATCTCAAGCCTGTGTCGACACTAACGAGTTACATCGAGTAGCATTTCATTCTCGAAAGATGTCCTCTTATGAGAGGAACTATACCATCACTGAGAAGGAATTATTGGCCCTGCGGGACGCATTTTTGGTTTGGCGTCACCATCTTCTGGGCACTATACAGCCGGTACAGGTCTATACAAACCATAGAACCCTTCTGGCATTGCAGTCTATTAAATGTTCTATGGCTCGACATGCTCGATGGTATGAATTCTTCTCTATGTTTCACTTTGTTATTACATACCGTCCGGGTTCCCTTCATTCTAAGGCGAATGCATTGTCCCGTCTGGATGGTTCTAGGTTGTCGCTCATGACCGGTCCCATTCTTCCCACTCAGGTAGTTTGCGCTTGTGTCTTACAACAGACCATGAAGACAGGCATTCAGGAATGGGTCCGTTCCAAGCCGTCAGAAATCATTGAGTACAACATGGATGCGGTACAAGAACTGCCTTATGTTCAGGGGAAAATGTACTTACCGGACAAGAAAAACCGTGCAAAAGCAGTGCAGTGGTGTCATGATTCCAAGGTAGCTGCTCATCCTGGCTTAAGGAAAACCTTGGATCTTCTGAGGCATTGGTGTTGGTGGCCATCGATGTCCCGAAATGTGTCCGCTTACATCATATCATGTGCTGTTTGCGCACAAAGTAAAGGCACCCACACTTAACCAGTGGGTTTGCTTCATCCGCTGCCTGTTCCAAATCACCCCTGGGTGATGTTATCAATGGATTTCATCGTTGATCTCCCTGTTATTGTTGGCTACGATACCATATGGGTAGTCGTGGACTACTTTTGTAAGATGTCTTTATTTGTTCCTTGTCGGGGGTTACCATCAGCTCCGTTATGGGCAGACATGTTCTTAAGGAACATATTCAGGTTCTTTGGGCTACCCAAAATCATAGTCTCCGACCGGAGTAACCAGTTTACCTCCCATTTCTGGCGTTCACTGACCGGTTCTCTGGGCATAGAGGACATGTATTCCAGCTCTTACCATCTTCAAACGGACAGGCAAACTGAGCGTGTCAATGACACTTTAGAGCAGTACCTACGCTGCCTCATTCTCCAACACCAGGAAACCTGGTTGTCTGCTTTGGTTATGGCGGAATTTGCTTATAACAACTCAGTTCATGCCTCCACGGGGGTCTCTCTCTTTTTTGCCCTGGGTGGTCGTCATCCTCGCTCTCTTCCCCTGCCACTGGGGGCTTCATCATCCAATCCTGCCATATCTGCATGTGCCCAGGATCTGACCCGGCTTCATGTGAACGTGCGAAAGCAGCTCCTACTCGCACAAACTAGTATGAAGGCCGCAGCAGATACCGGACGTACTCCTGCTCCGGAAATATTGGGTTGGGATGAAGGTGTGGTTGTCCACAAGGAACCTTCGGATACCTTGTGGACCGCAGGTCTTTGTTGCCTCATTTTGTGGGTCCCTATCGGATCTCCAGAGTGTTAAATCCAGTGGCTGTGCGCTTGGACCTTCCTGTACGGTGGAAAGTTCACCCGGTTTTCCATGTTTCTTTAATTAATCCGTTTCATCCTGCCACTAGGCTGACTGGTCCACCTGCTCCTGTAATGGTTCAAGGGTCAGATGAATACGAGGTACACCGCATCCTTGACACTAAGGTCAGCAGGGGTGTGCTCTTGTATCTCGTGGACTGGAAGGGTTATGGTCCCGAAGACAGAACATGGGAACCTGCCATCATTGTTCATGCCCCTGTTCTTCTTACTCGTTTCTGGTCCTCTCGGAAGGAGGACCGATCTTTGAGAAGGGGTACTGTCAGGAAACGTTCTGTTCGCCTGGTGGGACGTGCTAATGCTCGTAACAAGAGCAATTCTGTTAAACCGCCAGCAGACGGTGTTGCTGTCATGCTTCAGCACAAGGACACAAAAAGACATACCGTTTCTCCTCAGAAGGGCAGCCGATCACGTGTCTTCCTTACTGGGCGTTCCAGATTGATTGAGCGTTGGAGGTTGCCATGGAGACTGGCTTCCTCGTTACTTCCTTGCAGCGCGCCACGCTTGTTTCTACGATCACGTGACCCTGCTCACCAATAAGATTGCCTCTATTCCGTAGCACTGTGCTTCTGATTAGCTTTACGGAAGTACTTCTTGTTCTCTTTCGATCTGATCTGGATTTCTATTTTGCGAACTAGCCCTTTTGTTTTACGGATTTAGCTTATGGTCACCCTTTGGTCTTCTGTTTACCCGTTGCCTACGCTGCTTTGACATTGGATTGCCTTCTCTTCACAGATTGCTATTGTCTGCTTCCACACGCTTTGACCCGGACTGCTGCAAGGACCGCCGCTTGGATTACGTTCTGTTTTATTTCCTGCCTGATCATTGACTACACAGATATTGCTGCTCGGATTGCCTTGGATTGTGTGTTTTTGTATTGGTACTCAGTCTTCATTTTCGCCTGTCTAGTCTGTTGGTAGTACTTTGTTGTAGGTACATACACAGAGACTTGAGACTGCCGGTAGTGTGTGATACTTCCTGTTCAGGCGTCCTCGTGACGTCGGGTCTGGTGATCCCTCCTGGGACTTGTGACTGGATCACCTTAGCAATAGGCATCCGCATGCCGTCGGGGTAGCCTTCATCTCTTTTACTACCATCAGCTCTTGGAACTTCTTCTTTCCTGTGGTAAGTCTTGTTTACCCTCTCCTCTATATATCTTGTTCATACATCTGAGTATTGACGTGTCCTGCTTTTTCTGCAGGGACGCTGGTATGCAGAAACGAATTACTCTCCTGGGTCGTAGGGATTCAGAACCTAAGTAAGTCCCTACTGCCTCTCGAGTCAACTTTGGTTTAACAATTCTTGGTTTTCATTGCTTGTTATTTCCCTATTGCAGTATACTTTTTGCCCTGCCCGCTCTGACTACTTCTTCGGACAGTTGGTGTTCATCCCAAGAAGCGGTTTCCGGCCTGCGTCTGGTGTTCCTTTCTTCCTGCTAATTGACTCCTCTGTGTGTTTTATCACTCAGAGGGGTACATTGGTCAGAAGAGCTCGTCGTCCACGCTACGTGAGCAACGTCCTTGGCTGGTCGAGTTCTGACAGCTAGCTCCGAGCAGATGCACGCCAGTACAGCACGCAGGCTTATTGGACAGGCTTATTAAGGCACTACAGCTCCTAGTGGGCATAGCGGTCATGAAATGTGCCGCCCACACGAATGGGACAGATTTTATCTCACAAACAAATCAAGCAGCAGACACAGAGGCCAAGCATATGGCGTCCAAGGGTGAACCCATAATAGACATAGAAATAACTGACGTAACCGAGAAAATGATTGTTGCACGGAGTGAACCCGAGAGCTATAATAACATGGGGCAAACTCAGCTAATGGAACTCCAAGGGGAGGCACTACAGGAGGAGAAGAAACTCTGGAAGTGGAGATGGTGTTCTTTAAACCCCTCCAAAAGCTTGTGGCGACAAGACTGCACTGGTAAACCAGTAATCCCTATAGCCCTGTTAAAATTAGCACTGGAGCAGTTACACTATCCAACACACATGACAAAAGAGAATCCCGCTGCAATTCTCGCTGAAGACTGGTTTGTACCGAATTTAGCAGAGCACGTTGCATTTTTTATGATGAACTGTATGATCTGCCAGCAGTTCACGGCTGGGCACACACTAAAGGTAATTAGAGGAGTCATCCCAAGGCCCAATGGACCTTTTCAGCACTTGCATGTCGATTATGTCGATATGATTCAAGTATGTAATGGGTACAGGTGCCTAATTGTTGTGGTGTGTCCATTTTCTAGATGGCTAGAAGCAGGTCGATGTACACACCCAGAATCTACATGTACAGCCACATTTCTGGTGAAAGAGGTATTTCCCATGGGGGGAGTATGCGAAATCAAGAGATCAGATAATGGGGCTCACTTTGTCAGCAAAGTTTTTGAACAGATTAGCTTGCTGATTGGTATAAAGTACAAGTTCTCGTCTGCGTATCACCCGCAAGCTAATGGGATATGTGAGAAGCTCCACGGCTTCTGAAAGGAAAGGATAGCCAAGTTGAAGCTTACTCTAAGGAAAGGATGGCTGCACTGCCTATCACTGGCACTGTATGCACTCAGAAACCAACCTGGTTCTGACCATCACCTTATGCCGCACAAAATAGCCGCAGGAAGAAGGATGCGCACTCCCCTGACACCCCGAAGCAGAACTAGGTGTGATGCCCAGCCGACAAGTGAAATTTTAGGGTCTGAAATGCAAAATTACTTGAACTGCATGACATCTTGTCTGACTGTAATTGCAGGCCAGCTGCAGCGATGACGAAAAGAGTGCAGGGCAGCTCAGAGCACAGAAGGAGATGCTACTGCAGACACAGTTCAGAGTCTATGTGTTCCTTCAATCTTCCCTGGAGACACCGTCTTGGTGAGGAATCACACAAGGAAAAAGTGGGACGAGCCAAGGTAAATGGACCGTTCACAGTTGAAGATGTCACTCAATCTGCAGTCAAACTACAAGGAAGAAGAGCCTGGATCTTCCTAGGTGACATAAAGCCATACGTCAGAAAGATCCCCCTGCCTGCACCCCACCGCGAAAAGACTACAGACAACGGGGAAGAACCACAGTATGTGCAGACAATATCCATGACGAGGAAGAAGGATGCATGACCAACAGAAAAGAAAAGACAAATAATTTTTGTGCAATTTGTGGCTAAAAGTGGACATTCCTCTGAGCAAAACGGAAAAGAGGATAAGGACATAAAAAACAGACACTCTATGCATCCTAGTTGCAGGGTGAAGAAGAGAAGTGCATATGTAAACCACAACGTAGGTTATTGACTTTGAACTTTGAACTGAGGCACACTAAAGCCTTGATAAGAAAAGAATAAGTCAAATTCCAATCGCAGACACACAAACTGTACGAAAATACAGTATCCAGACCTGTTCAAGACAGGAACATTGTTTGGACTCACAAATGGCGTCCCACAGCCGTGACATCTCTAAAGACTTTTTAAACTGCTCTGACCTAGTCTTGAGGTCATACCCGTCACTAGTGGGAAGGCTCGCTAGTATCCTTGAATTTCTGCAAGATACTGAAAACGAAAAGACAATAAGGAGGCTGCTCACAGTGATCGCTGAGCAGTTAGTTACTGCTTTCATAATACAGAGAGGAAAAAACAAATGTCCCACGCGGAAGAAGAAGTGAATACACTCATCAAAGTGATATTTTTTCGTCTAATTGAAGAACACCCAAACTTTGTTGGAAGACACACTGATGTATTAACATTTCTTTGAGATCCGGCAAACACAGAACGCGTAAGCATAATTTTGAACGGCATTATAATCCAGGTCACTCTCCACAACAACCTAAATCGTAGAAGCCACTCACAGTGAGTATCGAACTGTTCCAGAATCCAGCAGGACTAGACGAATGTCCCTGTCACCACAAGATAACAGATTGGCGAATAATGTCTTTTTCGCCTCATTGAGGAAGTTCCAGAACTTGTAGGGAGACCTGCCGGTGCAGACGTCCTCAGGGCAGATCAAACTCTCCAATCTCCATCAGAATTTCCAGAGGAGACCGTGAAGCTTCCCGTCGAGGGACAGATCGAGAAAGCATTGCTAGAGACTCCACTCTTGCTACACTGGCAAGGACGCAACATGTCGTCTGGAATGAAGTAAGTAAAAGGCATCGACTGGGAATTTGTGTACTTTGAACATGCACAGTAAAGAGACGTGTTGACCACACTACCCGATTTTGACATTTCCTCATACATAGAAAAAGAGAACTTCATCCAGAGACAACAGACAATCCAGTGTCCAGGAAAGAGGGACAATTGTTCAGTACATGCAACCCACCAGAGGAACCAGCAGAATCCAGAAATAATATTGTCTAAGAGTGTATTAAAGCGTTAGCCTTTTTCTTTAAAAATGTTACAGATGGGAAATAGAAATAGCAACCGTGTCCTCCCCCAGGAGGAGAGATGCTCTTATTTTTCTGGAAGAAAATGTTGCAATTTAACCTATAAGGGTATCATTTACTTATGCATTATATTCATCATTGTTTTACTGTCATTGACAATAATAACTGCATTCTTTATTGGTAAACAAAGCGTTCAGAGTCCAGAATCCAAACGATGCACACACAAAGCCCACAAAGGCACCCAAACCCAATGTAGTCATTCAAGTCCCTAGAAGGACTGACAATGGAGGGAGTGAAATTGAGATGGATGTGAGCAGCAATGATACACACACAGTTGCAGCAACAAGCACATTAACAAGCCTGAGACAGTGTCAGCAAAATGTGAATGAAGACAGGTTACTTAAACACACACGCATGCAAACAATGAGCGCACATGCACCAGGTCTAATTTCAATAACCACCGACCCACAGGCCAAAGAAGGGGAGAAGCTAGTGCGACCAACTGTGAGAAGCTACCCCACAGGTGAAGAGAAAAGACAAAGGGGAAAAGCGGAAATTTTACAAAAAGAGCTGAAGAATGAACCAACAGAGACAGCATTGACAAGCACACCTGTTTCAATGAAGAGAACAAGTACAAGTCCCGCAAAGCTATCACGTGCAGAGATAGTAGCATAATCAATTTGGCCATACATAACCAGGTCCACGGTAGGACAGATGATCAGGGAAAAGATTGCAAGACTTTCACCTACCTCATTGGTACAGATGAAGAGGCCTGAACCATGGATGGAAGTGCCTGTGAATCCCCCAGTGAAAAGAAGCTACAGGGATGTTATTAGGTATGCGATGGTAACAAACTTCATGAAAACTTTGAGAATCAAGAGAAGCATACAAGGAGATGACAGTGAAATGAACGATTACCTGGATAGCACAGCACATTTGGGAAACAACATATGGTACCAGCAGAGGAAAGACGTTGGAAGGCAGAACTCAAAGGAGGAATGCTTTGTTTGCACACTCCTACCCTACAGCATGGGGAAATCAAAGATCTTTGTAGCCATAGAAATTGACATCCAGACAGCACACTGTATATCGCACGTAGCAATGTGCAAAACAAGAGGCCAGTTCATGGGAAATGATGCCTCACTGAAATGGGCAACTGAAGCAACTGATCCAGATGAAGATGATTATGTGCAAGACACAAAGACAAGAAACAGAGCTCATACTAAGAATCACGCCATCAAGTACGAGAAACCTGGAGTAAAAGGAGCTGGAATCAAATGGGAAGTGAACAAGAAAGTGGAGAGTCCAGGAAAACTGCAGAAGAAATGTATGGATGGAAGAACAGAGGCCAAATGCAAATCTGGGGAACAGTGCTTTCACCAGATAGATGGGAAAAAGGAGTAGTGATCTGCAGAGCATGGATGGTCACCGGAATCTGCAAAGAAGCAATTGAAAATTCGCAGAAGATATGCAAGCCACTATGGCCAAAACTTGCAAAACTACTGACATAGGTTGAAGACAGAGGAGGACCCCTACGAATAGTGCCATTGGAAAATGCTAAACTGTGCTTCAGAAACAATTGTACAAGAAAAATGGGAGAAAATCAGAATTGTGGCTAAATCTTTGATGCTCCAGGAATGATACATGGTACCACAGTGGTCATGGATCATTATTGGGCATGTGGATCCAGAGCATATATCAGACTGCCGTGAAACTGGGGAGGTATAAGCACAATAGTAAATGTCCATGTTCCAGCACTGGTGATTCCAAAAAGTGATTTAAATATTGACAGTTTCCCGAAAGCGGATGCTCACATGAGGAAGAAGAGATCGTGGAGCTGATGAGCAGAATGAAAAACGAAAACTACTTCTCTGCCAAATCAGAAGAAACATTTCATGTGATCCTGTATGAACACAAACTGTTAAGCCTAACCTCATCAGTGTTCACGACAATCTTCATGCCAAGATTTCAGGTTGGAGCAAATACTAAATGGTTACAGATAACCAGATGGGAGTTACTGCAGACCATCAATACGACCATAAAAGAATTCAACGCGATCAAGGAAGAATTAAGGGCGATTCGACTAATGATTCTCCAGAACCGATATGTCATTGACATGATCGCAGCTATGGATGGAGGAGTTTGTGCAAAAATCTGAGAATCATGCTGCACATTTATACCTTCTCAGGATGAAGAAAATTGAACTTTAACAGAAGCCATAGGTATGCTGACGAAACTACAGAATCAAATGATTGACGAAACCGACAAAGTAGATGATGACAGTTGGTTTGGAGCAATGTTTTCATGGGTTCCACAATGAATGGCAGACGCATTCAAATTCCTAGGAGCCCTGCTAGTGATGATATTGCTCGGATTTTGTGTTATCAAGATAATAATCTCTCAGTGCCAGAAAGCTGCGAAAAAGGCCATAGGGATGAAGATCATGGTTGACTTTATAAAAGCTAGCATTCACGTACCAGAAGGAACAAAGTTTCGGTATCCAAGGAAACACAGAAATTACGTGGGGAAATGGATTTATTGCATCCCAAATGGACAATGTCAACTTATGATATGGAGCAAAGATGAACACGCGAGAACAGCAGGAAGCTTGAAGGGAGTAGTAAAAATATGGACCCCAAAGAAGCATTTCTACAGACCTTCATGCATGAACCCAGAAGATGAAGGGGAAATTAAGGCAGAGGATGCTGGAAAGGTGGATACCAAGGGAAAGATGAAAGTTGTTGATGAATCGCCCAGAGGGGAGAGTTTAGAGGAGGCCTCAAATATGGCCTGCCCTCCAACCGGCCATTTTGAAGTTCCATGAGTGTTCACGCCGAGATATGTGACGTATGCTGAGCAAATAAACCAGCAGAGAGCCGCAGTGGGGCTCGGACCGGTACCTACCAGATGGACAGCACCTATTGAAGTATCTGCACTTAAGAAACCTTAGACAGTAAGGTCCCCATTGAGGAAACCGTATCAACAAGTGAGACAGAATGGAGATTGTCAAGAAGTAATGCCTGAAGAAGCCATGAAAGTCCTAAAAGAAGACGAATGGTGACGTCACAAGAACTTGGACTGACTCACAGATAAAGAAAACAACGACCTATGAATGACAAGAAGGGATGAAACACCATGGATAAGTGACATCCTGAGTTGAAGTTAAAGGATAATGTCAAGTATAAGAAGCTTATGCAATAAGAGTGAAGAAGTTATGCAGTCAGTTTACATGTGTACATATGCTTGGAAATGCAAGAGAGCTGAGGAAACCGTGCGGCTTGCTATGCTTAATAGAACATTTGATTCCGGCGAGCGCCACATATACATATCTACCTCAAAAGGAGCACTTTATATAATGCATATGTCCACTTTTTCAAAAGGGCAGAATCAACCACAAGTTACGAAGAGGCCTCAGAAGAAGCCCCTCAAACACGGGAATCGAAAGCCAAAGACAGAAACGAAACTCAGAGGCATGATACCCGTGCAAAGTAACCAAGGTCATCTTAGCTGCCACAGGCTTATACAATTTTTGACACCAAGAGCGGAGTATCCTGTTCAAAGGAGTCGAGATAAGCAGCAGAAGGCATTCGGTGGACAGACAGCTAAAATCAAATACATAAATTACATGGAGACGGAGACGATTTTCCCAGTGCCTGAAACACGTGACCTGCCAAACAAGAAGAGTTGGGGCCTTCACACCTATGCGCTGCCTTGAGCCATGCATAGATATCCGAGTGTAGAGGAGGTCCTGAGCAAGGCCTGCACTCCAGTCGCCCATTTTTAAGTACCAGGAACATTCACACCGAGATATGTGATGTATGATGAGCAAATAAACCAGCAGAGAGCCGTAGTATGGCTCTGCCCAGTGACTATCAGAAGAATAATACCTATTGAAGCACTGATAACCAGACAACCATGGACAGTAAAGCATCCATTGAGAAAACCCTACCAGCAAATGAAAAGAAATGAAGATTGCTTAAGTACTGTCCAGGAAAGAACCAAAAAGTCCTTAATGGAAGACGAATGGTGACATCACGAGGGCCTGGACTGATGCACCCATAGAAGATATGACGACCCAAGGATGACACAAAGAGACGAAATGCCATACATAAAGATATCGCGAAACTGAAAGAAGAGAACGTTGTTGAAAGACAAAGGAACTTAAACTGTAAGCAGGATGAAGATATTGAACCCGTTAACGCCTGTACATATGCTTGTAACCGCAAGAATGCTAAGAAAACAGTGCGGCTTGCTATGCAAAGTAGAAGAATAGAGCGGCAAGCGCCATTATACACAATCTACCTCAAAACGAAGCATGTTATATAAGTGCAAGTCCACACAAAAGCAGAACTAACTCAGGTTACTAGAGGTCAAACAGGACAGGATTCGTATTCCAGCTAAAACGAGAAGAGATAGCTGAATCGAAACTCAGCAGAGGCAACGTGAGCCAGGAAGAGCCAAGGTCAGACCAATAGAAGGAGCGAACAGTAGCTTTGCGGGATCGAAACTTAAGAACAGAACAGCCCATCTTGGGAAGGCCGAGATAAGGAAACACAGACAGATGGCAAGCTGAATAAGAATTAATATGCGCAAATAGAAGGGAAACTAGCCAGATTCACGGTGTGAGAAGCACGTGACCATCCGAGCAAGAAGAGGCACGGATTCACACCTACGCCTGGCTGTCGCCCAGACAGAGATATCATAACTTTTCCTGACAAGAACATACAGTTTTGAGGCTGACCACAGCCAACTAATTGACACATAGCCACTAAAGTAATGATTGATGGAAGGGAGGCCGGGTAAATCTTGGGGCATCCTGCATCTGGATGACCATTCTGCATGCTGCTAAGTAAAGTGGAGATTTATGCATGGGGTTGATGCCAACCCAATCACAATGGACCAAATAATCTAGGGTCCTATAGTTAGGAGAACCAATGGGACGTCGTACTGTTAGTGATGTCTACGGTAGTCATTTTTGAAGGAAGGGCTTAGAAGCCCACCTCATAGTGTTTATCCAATCTCCGCACTCCGTTACCATATACAGATATATCACCTATATTAAAGTTACCTTTTTTCCAACCTCACGCGAAGATTAGAATTAATGGCTCCCTTATAGATATATTGGAATTACTAGGTGGCACCAAACAGGGCTGCCCATTGTCCCCACTTCTTTTGACTCTAGTTATAGAACCCCTAGCAGACATTCTTAGATCACGATACAGTGAGTTCGGGATATGGCTCAAGGGCAAACTACAAATCATAACGCTATATGCGGACAATATCCTATTATATCTAAAGAACCCTGACCGCACATTGGGCAGAGTGCTTGCAGAAGTGGAAAAGTTTGGTGACTACTCAGGTCTATGCCTCAACCCCAATAAGTCGGAGATATTCCCGCTCACAGATAACACCATGCAACACCAAAACCTACATGGTCTTATATGGAGTCCGGTGCAAATTGTTTATCTAGGCGCTAATATTGCGAGAACCGCTCAATTATCCCGCACATTGAACTACAGTGTACTGGCAGAAGCACTGTGTGCCAAAATGAGGCGCTGGAATGCTCTGCCCCTATCACTGATGGGGAGGATAGCACTGATCAAAATGATAATATTGCCAAAGCTTTTTTATCTCTTCAGTACAGTGCCAGTTTGGCCCAGTCGTGCTCTGTTTTCCAAAATGAATAGCGCCTGCATAGCATTTGTTTGAGGTGGACATCCTAGACTGAGCTGGAGGGTATTGACAGACAGGTATCCCAGGGGCGGGCTGAAGGCACCTGACATGGAATTGTGCTACCTACCAGTGCAGGAACACTATGCGGCTAGTTGGGCCACATGCTTCCTCAACTCTGGTCCCTCACCCCCTTCCCAAGGGGAGCGTGAAGCAACGCTAGCCCTACAAAGGATAACTAGGCCAACTCATAAACAATACAACACGATAAAACCATCCAAGGTCACTATCACGGCATGGTCCAAAATCGCTGACATATTTGGCGCCAGTAAGTTATATCACCCGAGTATGCCAATCTGGGGCGACCCCCATACACCCTTCTCCTTAGAGAGTGAAGTGGCGATGCATTGGACCGCTAGAGGCATTACACAATGGGGACATCTATTCTTGGAAAAGCGCTTTCTCCAGTGGGAGGATATTAAAGACACAGTAGGAAACACAAATGCTCATAAACAACAATACAATAGGGTAGCTGCCATTACACAGCATATATACCCAACATTCCTGAATGAACCTGAAATAAACATGGGATTAGGATACATCTACACAGCGGGAATTCAGAAAACTACGGCCTCCACCCTCTATAAAACTATAGTACAAACACGCCCGATGGTAACCCACGCGGCTAAGGGTAGGTGGGAGCACGATCTCGGGCAACCGATAGACGACCAAGAATGGTCCCAGATTTGTGCATTGACCAAACTGATATCATGCAATTCGAGATTTAAACTGATTCACTACAAAATAGTTCATAGAACACATTATACACCATTAAAGTTCAAACGAATATACCCTACTCTATCTGGAACCTGCCCGAGATGTAACTCTGAAAATGCTAACATATTTCATATGCTATGGGACTGTATAGAACTGAGACACTACTGGTCAGATGTTTGTGGAGCTATGGAGCAGATGGCAGACCAACCGGTGGAATGGACACCGCGGATATGCATGCTGGGGGCAATGGGGAAAATTAACCCAACATGGCAAAAACTCTTAAACCTAAGTCTATTAATAGCTAAAAGGGTCATATTAATGAGGTGGAAGAATGTACAACCCCCAACAAAGGAAGACTGGAACAGGGATATCATGTGGGTTAACGATACAGAAGAACTGTACATAGACTCAGTGATGCCCCCCTCTAAACCTAGGAATGTATGGACACGGTATAAACAATATCTGGCAGAGTGAACTGACCACGAGAACCCGAACACAGAAGAAAACTAATCTGTATATGTTGTATGTTCGCGAGATGAGTGTTGCAAATGTAAGTGCATAACCTGTGTGCAAAGATAAATAAAGTTGTTAAAACATTTTTTTTTAAAGTTACCTTTTTCCAACCAATAGAATTGCATGTTAACTTTTGAGTGTTACACATCAGATTATGAAGAGTTTTGGGTATAAATGTTATTGTTTGTAAGAAGTTTTTGGGAGTTGAAGCGAGATGGGCTATCGCATCATTGCTGATTTCCATGTTTCCCTGTTTTTGTACTTGTCATTAAAAGGACTCCCTTTTGCAAAACCATTGAGTTGTCCTTATTGATTGGTGTTGGAATAAGAAAACCTGCACCCCCATCCATCTCAAGGTGCAGCTATCTCGTCATAAAGTACTGCAGAGCAAACCCCGACTCTATGGGCTGGCCGGGGGTCTCTCCAGTACACTTGGTAACAGAGATTTGATGGTTTATCGACTATCGAGTATTTGACTATACTAAGACACCTATTGGACGTCGACATAAAGTAACTCTAGGTCTTCAGCAATATCACGAGTCCTTTGCCATTCGGCTGAGTAGACCGTGAAGCTCCCTGTAGACAATGGTACTGTAAAAGAAGTCTGCAGTAAGGGCCTAAAGGGACCCGTTTTCCCAAATATCCCTTCCCATTCCTATGGGTAGCTGAGCGAGCAAAATGCCGAAGAAGGCGGTAACAAAGGCGGTGATCCCGAGGGTCCAGAGAGGAACCATGAGAACAGTGAGTGAAGAAAAAATGGAGTGCTTTGACAAACAGTGTATGCCTTAGAACAAGTAAAGGGAAAAGGTAACGGAGGGAGGAGGAAAAACAAAATAGTCAGAAGTAGAGAAGACTGTATATATATATATATATATATGTATATTACATGGACGCAGTAGCGTCCATGTAGTTATGGTTAAGTTGGTGTTTCCATAGGAAGAAGAGCACTTTTGGGTTGCTTATAACTTCGCTCCCTCTGGACGAATCCTCACCAAACATTGCAAAAAAGTATATGGCGCACTCTGAATTTCTTTGCAAAGTTTGGAGAGGTTTGGTCCAGGGGGGGAAAAGTTATAGGGGGGTCCCAAAACATTTGTTTTTTCCTATAGACATAATGGGAAAAAACTTTGCGCACGGCTACAGCCCCAACCGCTGGACGGATTTACACCAAATTTGCGGCAGGAGCGGCGGCTTGGTCCCAAAAGCGTGCTTTTGCAAATTTGGTGTAAATCCATCCAGTAGTTTTTAAAAAAATGACCAAAATGGAAGGCAAAAAAATTAGTGATATCTGTGTTCGCTTCGCGGACAGACTTCCCTGTTCGCTCCGCGGACAGCACCCCGATTGGCCCATGGGCTTGCGTCATGTCCGCGGACATGCAACGTGTTCGCTGATTGGACAGCGTGGGACGTGGAGCGCGTCAGATTTTCATTGGCGCCCGCCACCTTGTATTCGCCGTCGACCGCGTACAGCGCGGTGAAACTTGGATTAAAAATTGTATTTAGTGGAGTGTGTTGGTGTGTAAGAGTGTTCGGGGAGGGTGGGGGAGTATGAGATAGGTTCAATGTTTTGTTTTTTTATGTGCTAGACGCTTTTGTTGTGTTCGATTTGTCCGCGGAGAACACGGCTGTTCTGACATTTTGTAAATAAACTAAATGGTGGGGTGTTCAGAGGACGGAGTATGTGTCCTTTTTGTTCGCAAGGAAGGTAAAATTGAGCTAAAAACACTCGCAGTGTTTTTAAATGTTCGTAAATACACAAACTGGGGGTGTCCTGAGGACGCTGTCCGTATTGTAATCTGTCAAGTTGAATGTGTTCTAAGAACACTCGCGTGTCCCGAAATGGTTGCAATTACACAAAATGGGGGTGTTCTGAGAACGTTGTTTGTATTGTTCATTGTCAGGTTGAAAGTGTTCTACGAACCCTCCTTTTGTCTGCTGATAGTACAATTTCCTATGGGCCTCACCCGACTTTTTGTCCACTAAAGAAACGATAAATCAGGCTGGTGTGCGCCGACATTATGTGATAATCCTATGACTGGCGCTATTGACCTGGTTGACTTGCTTTTGCGACACTAAATCATATCTCCCGCCCCTAAGCCTGACATTATGAAAGCATTCATATTCCCCGCCTCTCTCCGTGACGTTACAGGGTGCGTCATCAAACGCGCCCAGTCGTCTCCAGTCCTATGCGACTTTACACAGAACCTGGAAGACAACACACATTATGTCACAACACAGCGCGCCACAATTCAGAATATGAAACTGTGATTTAAAAGCAAACAGCAAGATTGTAAATTTTGTAAAGTACATTTATTTGACATCAAATGTTTAGAGAATATTCAGCGATTTGCATTTGTCTTTGTTGTCGATCCGCAAAAGTTCATGTTGAGCCACGCGATGTTCCTTTGCGGTACAGAGGGTGTTAGATCAGCTTAGAACAAAGTGCGTCACAATTCGGAATATGAAACTGTGGTTTAAAAGTAAACAGCAGGATTGTACATTTGGTAAAGTACATTTATTTCACATGAAATCTTTAGTGAATATTCAGCGATTTGCAATTGTCTCTGCTGTCGATCAGCAAAAGTATATTTTGAGCCACGCGCTGTTCCTTTGCGGTAGATAGGCTGTTGGTTTATGATAAAAGCAGTAAATGGTCGCACTGATAATCGGAAGGTTGGTCCAACAACGAGGCATTAGACCACCATAATGGTTGGTATGTTGCTTCTAGCCGCTAGTACTGCGTAAGGGCATATTGGTCCTTGGCGATTGTCCCATAAAATGGTGAGGGTCATGAAGTTGCTTACATGGAGCTGCACCTGGCAGTTGAAAAATCCATCCGCTGGAGTCTGAAAATCGTGACATTGGCAAAATGGGGCAACATACCTGTTTTAAAAAACATAAATTAGTCTCACCAGCCGATATTTATTAAAAATATTCATTTTATTTATTAGGGCGTGAAACTATTTGCTAGCGAAGATAGTGCAACGGAGTATGTTAATAATAAAATAATAATATTTTCGCATTTATATAGCGCTAAGAACCGTCAGGTATCTCAGCGCTGCTTATTATTACCCACGGTGTGTGGTGCTCATTAATTGACCACGGAAGGATGAAAGGCTGAGTTTGGCCGTGCCAGGTTTCGAACCTGCGTTTGCAAGCTGTGCACGGATGTCAAAGCAAGCGCTCTACTCGCTGTGCCACTTGACCGGCTACAGTGAAGTGGCACAGCGAGTAGAGCGCTTGACCAGCTACAGACCGGTTAAATTATTTCTATTAACCCACCCTGTGTCATCTGCCTTTTTCAGAGCCCTCTAAACGACAGGGGATCAATTCGGCGGTGATAGTGCGCGGTAGAAAACAATATGTCACATTGAACAAACAAGTACAACTTGACCGGGCTTTAATGCCACGCTATTGTTATTATATTCCGGTATAAAATATTCTAAAGGGTTACTTACATTATAATTGCATTTTCCATTGTCCAAGTGTAGTGCAGTCCCAAAATACGACTCCGTGTGTGCCAACGATCTTTCTCAAAGTCATATAATATACAAAAGTGGTTTCGTTTCAGAAATTTCATCTTTATCGTGTCTTACGTTTTTGCTACACTTCTTCAAAAGAAGTCTTTCAGCACAATCTCTGTCTGTCATGGTAAAAAAAAAATAGAACCTTATACTGGGAGTCGTGGGCCTCTCCGGGCCGCGAGAAAAAAATGGAAGCAGCTGACCTTCACTGTGAACAAGCATAAATGCTTACTTTGTAACATTCTGTGTAAAGCCATCTGTACACTACATCTTTGTATATTGTTTGCGTGCTAATAAAAAAAGTTTGTTTAAGGGACGTTATGGTTCCAAGTAAAGCCGAAAAACCCCTGAAATTCACCAGTTATGGTAAGCTAAGCCACCATAACTCACGCGACCACCGTGCACTGCTAAGATGACATCTCAAAATGTCATTGATGACATCACTGATGACATCACATGTGCATTTACTTTTCATGAAATTTGTGTACTAGGGATTTTTATTATAATGTTGCGAAAATAGTGTCAAGGATCATTGCAATAAATATCATACCGTAATTAGTGCTTTGAACGATGCATTGATATAAATAGCATTGTATTATGGGGTTCTATCTAGTATACTGAGCTACTAATGGAGAAACATAGCATTGTGTGCAGCGTACAAGATGAAAGTATAATATTTGTAATGGTAATATGTTGAATAATGAAATGATAATTGTCCTGAAATGTTTGAAAATAAACAAAATGGGGGTGTTCTGAGGTTGTTCTTCGTATTGTGTGACTGCTTAGCTGTATGCAATGAGGGAATGGCACAGAGAGTAAAGTGGAAATGGTAGAAGGGGTGTCGAAGAGTTACGCGGTCCGCGGACACCGCGGCTGTCCGTGGACAGGGCGTGCTACATCCGGGGTTTTCCAGCAAATCCAACATGGAAAGAAGACTGTACGGATTAGCCAATCAGATGTCGAGGTTGTGGATTTGTGTTGAAAGAGACTGTGTGTGGTGAAGATGGCAGAAGTAGAGAAAGTCAGGGTGTTGGTGCTTGGAGATATGTTTGTGCATGGTTTACAACAGTACGCTCGATGCAGGCATGTTGAAAAGAACTTTGATGTGAAAGGAGTGGAGGTGGTGTGGAGCACTGTGCCTGGTTGCAATGTACAGGGAATTGTACAAGTTTGTGAGGATATGGCCACGATGAACAGTCCGCATGTGGTAGTTTTGCACTATGGTGCTTTCCATTTGGGCAACATCAGTGCCCCTACTTTGTTGGCTGATTTGGAACGCTTGGTTCAAGCAGTAATGAAGATCCTTCCAAATGCGAAAGTATTTTTTTCTGGATTACTACCTAGGTCAATATGGGACAATAGTTCTGTTTTTTGTCCTTAGCAAAACATTGCTCGGTGTGTCATCAACCGAGGCATGTGTGCCTTCATGCTTAGAGCTGGTATGTTCTTCTCTAATAATGAGAATATTGATGACAGTAATACTGTTAATTTTAAAGAAGATGGCATCTCTTTATCTTTTACGGGAAATGCCTTTCTATTTTGGAATGTAAGGGTTGCTTAGGAGAAGGTTATGTGAAGATTTTAGGAGTAAAGTAAGAAAAAAACAAGAAAAAAAAATACAAAATAACAGGTGTCTGTCAAGCATCTTTTCAGAGCCAACTTCAAAGGGGAAATGGGGCACACTATTTAAATTTACATTCACCACGCTCAGATTCTCGATATGTCCGCGGATATGGTGGTAGTCCGTGGACATCAAAATCACTATGTGGGGGTTCAGTATGTTCTATGTCACATGTATATGAAGTCAGGGATATTATGGTTAAGTTGAGCTACTAAAAACCTATGAAATTCAGTGAAAAAACGTTGTTAAAGGGACGTTATGGTTAAGTTGCGCTACGAAAAACCTATGAAATTCAGTGAAAAAACTTTGTTAAAGGGACGTTATGGTTCAAAGTAAAACCGAAAAACCCCTGAAATTCGTCAGTTATGGTAAGATAAGCAACCATAACTCGCGCCACCGTGCACTGCTAACACTAACACCCAGGACATCAAAGATGACATCACAAATGTCATTGATGACATCACTGATGACATCACATGTGCATTTACTTTTGATAAAAACTCTGTACAAGGGATTCTTATAATGCTGACCAAAAACTGTCAAGGATCATTGGGATAAATATCATGAGCTAACTAGTGCATTAAGCAATGCATTGATATAAATAGCATTCTATTATGAAGTTCTATCCAGTATACTAAGCTACTCATGCAGAAACATAGGCAGTGTGTGCAGCATACATGATGAAGGTGCCATATTCATAATCTTGCCATGTTGAATAGTGAAATGATAACTGCTTTCTTATTAGAGTTTTGCGTACTGTGAAACATGTAATAAGTAGATAATAAAACCCACTTAATACATAATTATTACAGACAAAACACAAAGAGACAACAAAACATACAAATATGAGTATATACAGGGACGGAGAAGTAAGCAAAAAAGCAGAAATAGTAGCAGAAAGAGTTAATAACCAAACTGATTATCTTTATGCAGAGAAATGATTGCTCTGTTTCAAAGCTGCTACTTACTGTATGTATGTGTATCAAATGATGTCAGTGAACCCTAAGGAAAGGAGTGTGAGTACAATGTATACAAATATAAGCATATACAGGGAAGGTATAGTAATAAAAATAAAACTATGAGAAAGTGCTGATAACTCTAATGATTATCTTCATGCACAGAAAGGATTGCTCTCTTTCAAGCCTGTGACTTCCGCTATATATATTTTTCATATGATATGACTTGACCCTAATTCTACAAATATAGTACCTTTTCAATTTTTACTTCCTGACTGTTACTGAAGAAAACTATGTGGCTTAGATATGTCAGTAAAGGAAAAAAAGGGAGAGCCAGCCATGTGATGTCATCAGTGATGTCATCAATGACATTTGTGATGTCATCTTTGATGTCCTGGGTGTTAGTGTTAGCAGTGCACGGTGGCGCGAGTTATGGTTGCTTATCTTACCATAACTGCCGAATTTCAGGGGTTTTTCGGTTTTACTTTGAACCATAACGTCCCTTTAACAACATTTTTTCACTGAATTTCATAGGTTTTTAGTAGCGCATTTTAACCATAACTTCCCTTTAACAAAGTTTTTTCACTGAATATATATATATATATATATATATATATATATATATATATATATATATATATATATGGGGGATAATGACTCGAGAATAATAAAATAAATAAAGGTACCGGGGTGGACACCCGAGAAGAGAGAGGTTACCAGGGCGGACACCTGAGAAGTGAGAGGATTCGCCTTATTCCTGCGCTTTAATATAGCGGCCAGAAGAAACGTGTACCCAAAGTCCCACATAATGGGGAATGAATAGGCTACCACAAGGTTTAAAGACGTTGTGAAAGGGGTTTGTTTTAAAGAGGGAAAATGGGATGATCCCTTCCCCTGATTGTCATCTAGACCATGGCCTAGGATGTCACGACCCAAGCACCCACCGCGAGTGGAATTCAACCAGCTCACTGCCGCCCCAGATGTCAAGATCCACTGTGGCCACGCCCCACACACCCAGGGAAGCTGCCCGTCAATCAAACCATGTGCTGGAACCTCAGGTGGAGCTGACATCGACCATATGGATCAACTCGATTAGACAGCACACACAATGACGACATAGCCAGCAGACAAGAACGCACGTGCCACCAAACACATTGGTCATACACACACCAATCCACACGAAGAACATACTCAGTGCTATGACATAGAGGACCACTTACACTCACACATGCATTGTTGTTATTTTTCACATAGCCCAACTACAGCACCGCAGAAACGCAAGACGCCAGAAGAGCTTGTGTACATGCTTGCAGACTCTTCCTCGCCACTAAAACCATGAAGATATAACCCTGTATATGGACTAATGCATATGATTCTCTGTCGCCCCTCGCAACCCCCACATTATGGACTATGTATCGCCACCCATGAGCCAGGCCAAGGTAGGCCGAAAAGCCAGAGTCCCCAGGCCGGAGCAGCTCAGACAAAGCTGCAAGGTGATGATCACGCAGAACGAGCCCTGACGAGAGCCCCACAGCCAAGGCCGCAATGTTGCAATCTACATGCCACGCTCCTCGCGCGAAGGTTACACCTGCCACTGCTAAACGCTCTTCAGAGCTGAAATACAAATCAAATGCTCATAATTCTGCTCCAGCCATGGTCTAACACAGCACGTGACCAGGCTGACCTGATATGATGCCAAGCCCCAAGGACCAGAGAAGCGCTGGGGTCTCACGCCTGGGACACAGACTGCAACAATGAAGTGACAAATCGGACACCGACAGCGATGGGAAAGGCACACACACCAGCTAATAGTCAGACCTGTCCATTGTCCGCCACTGACACATAGTCATACTTTGTTGCCAGCACCAGGTACACTGCGAGCTGGGAACAGCAATTGTCCAAGACTTGGGGGCTCACGGGTGGACCAATCAGAAGACGAGGGGCTCACCATTGACGCCACTATAGTTTGACGCCACTATAGTTTAGCCAATCAGTAATTGTTCCCTTGTAACAATTCTCTTGTAGCAATTATTAGGGACGGCCCAAGCATACCACCTGACCCTTCCTCCACCACTATTTCCTCTATATGAGCCTATACTGACCCTACCACTCGGGGAGCCAACCCGAGATGGAGTTAGGTTTTGGGGCCAGTTTTCCCAGGTGACACACGTAGTTGCATCATACAGCTAGAAAAAGGACCTGCAAGCCCACCACGAACGAGATGTCTCCCGGAGGCCTATGACCTGAGAGCTCGTCCCTGTCTGTTTTGTGCAATAAACAGCAGTAACTCTTTGCTCTTGTGTGTGTCTCATACTCCTTCGGGACGCAGGAGGAGTTGGGGCCTCCTCAACCCTGGAGGTCCGCGGATGGCCCTGCCGGCCCCCGGGAAATTACCCCAACAAGTTGGAGGCACTGCTGAGATCTGCTGAGATTGAAGGAGATCACAGCGAAGCCGCTTGCATCAAGGGGGTCCGGCAATGCAGCCCCCTCTTTCGTTGCCCCCTTTGGAGGACTACAGGACCATTGCGAAACTGCGAGGCAACCGGACAGCGCAATCCGGAGATTGGCCGCCGGGGGCCGACTTCAGAAGTATGCCGCCCACGGTTGGCGAGTATCCAGGCGTAGTCCAGATGAGGGAAGGCAGCGAGCTGATTGGGAGGGGCGCCCGCAGTCGAGCGGCACCGGCAGGCGAGAGCTCAATGTGGGTATGGCACACACAACCAGCAATACAATGTTGTGCGGTAGGTGGTAGGCATTGTAAGTAGGGTGGCGGGTAGCTCTTAAAGTGTGTTAAGAAAAGATTTTGGTCATTGGGTGGCGATCAATGTGTAAGGTGTAGCGGGGACCGGCACGAGGGCCGTCCCCTCTAGTGTTACAGAGCAAATTGGGTGGGGCTTCAAGCACCCACATGTGACTGGCAAATCACGCTGAGTTGTCTAGATCG
This sequence comes from Ambystoma mexicanum, assembly GCF_040938575.1. NCBI lineage: Eukaryota > Metazoa > Chordata > Amphibia > Caudata > Ambystomatidae > Ambystoma > Ambystoma mexicanum. The sequence goes on along the minus strand of NC_090941.1, from coordinate 664,022,397 downwards.
CGGACACCTATATGAAGGGGTGTGGTATTCCTATGAGTTGGTGTTGTTGATCAATGAATAGATGAGGATTCCTATTGATTGAGTGTTTTAGCTTTGTGAATAGATGACGTATTCCCGCAGGAGGTAGCGAGATTGTTTCTCAGTGCGGAAGATAATTGGCTGGTTAAGCTCCCCTAGAAAGGGGGCGTATCACACGCGAGGAGACACAGCATGCGCGGTCCAATTGTAATAATGAAGTGATTGATGAATACTCCACTCCAGACGTGGTGGGAAGACAGCTGTGGGGATCACGGGGAATAACATTGTCAAATATGGCACGCATTCATTTTTTGCTGTAATTGTACGTACCGATAACCCCTTGTAGTAGTTGGTGACGTCACCCATAGGACTTGCATAGGACACCGCAGTTTTTTTTCTCCAAGAGTGATCGGGCAGGGACACACGGTAAGGGAGGGGTGAAGGGGGAGAGGTGGCCGTGCACGGAGAACGCCGGCACATCCTCGACAACGGGGGTCGCACAGGCGGTGGTGTGGCTGGTGGGAGAGGGACAAGAAGGACACATACTGCGCAGGCGGTGAGGGCATAGGAGAAGGAGGAGGAGTTAGAAGTACATTGCAGGTGCGCCAAGTAGCGGTGGCACAGGAAAGGCGGGGCAGCTCAAAAGCATGCTGCACGGGGCACGCAGCCGCAGGGGGCTTCGTGCACCATGGGTCAAAGGGGGCCCTAGCTCCGGAAGGAGAAGAATAAAAGAGGGTGACATTGCTGTAAAGATCAAGAGGGCAGTGGCGCCCAGCACAAAAGTATTGTAATAAAAAATTACCTTTCCTTGCAGCGGAAAGTCGGAAGACCCCAACTTACGGGGCCAGGTAACGGTGGTATTGAGAAAGTGAAGTTGATAAAAATGTCTATATAGTATGGGATAGGGGCAGGGTTAGGGCACAGGGCCAGCACCTTAACAACACCACTCCAGCATATCTGCGCAACACTAATATCGCACAGAGATAAAATAGTAAAGTACAGTATTGAATGGACGCAAGGGACAGATAACCAAATAAGGATACCATGGCCGCCAAACGGCAGTTTTGACATGTGCACACAACATTCACTGCTAGCGTATCTACACAACAAATATAAGGGGAAGAAGTTAGCGAGCCACCTAGAAGTTTTCAACCTCTGAAAAATTTTCCAGGGGTGCGCTCCAGGGGTAACAGGGATGTTCACCATGCAGGGAGTAAAGGAGGAGAAGGTGAGCGGGGAGGGTGTCCAGTCATTTGGTAGACCTAAAACTGGTCGAATGACATTTGGTCGACGCAATTTGGTCGAAAACCAAATGGTCGAATTTTTTTTTTTAATTATATATTTATTTTTCGGGTTTTCGTTTTTTACAAAAATGGGTTTTTAGAAAAAAAAGGGGGTTGGGGGGGACCCCCCCCAAAAAAAAAAAAAATAAAAGGTGAAAATAATAAAAAAAAAAAATTCGACCATTTGGTTTTCGACCAAATTGGTTCGACCATTTGTCTGGTCGACCATTTTTTTTCGACCAAATGTCTGGTAACCAGCGGGGAGGGTGGGTGCACCGTGCCCTAAGCTCCCCCCAGTGCTGAGGAAAGTGAGGAAGAATCAGAAGGATCATTCCCAGTTGCAGAGGTAAAAAAGGAAGGTGAGGGAGAAACGCCCATAACTAAAGAAGTAAAGAAAGAAACAGAAGGGCTGTACCCAATCAGAGAGTTGAGAGAAGCAACACGATCACAGTTAACAGCAGCTGAGGGATACTCCAACCTTACATACAGCCCACAACCATACGCACCAACAGACAGTTACCAAAAGGGGGTGGGTGCGAGGAGTGCCGCAGACACAAAACCAACACAGGTAAGCACCGGGGGCGTAAAAAAGGCACAAATAGACTTAGCAAATATAGGACCAGACGAATGGATAGCAGCGCAGGTGTTACTGAAGCTTCGAGGGACGTTAACGGGGTAAGAGAAAGAAGTGCTAAAGAAGGTAGGTAAAGAAGAGACAGAACACACACAGAGAGGGTGCGAGGTAAGTACAAAAGTGGAGGGAAGAATGACAAAGGAAGAAGAGGAAGTGCTGGAGGCAAAATTAGCAGAACTGAGGGAAGCGCGGAGCGTGTTGATTAGACAGTTCAAGCACGAAGCGCGGGAAAGGAAGGTCAAGAGGAAGGAAAGTAATGAGGACAAGGCGGGATTAAAACAGCAAGAGGAAGACTGAAGAAAATGAGAAGAAGACCGAATAAGGGGGATTGCAGAAAGAGTGGCACGCATGGAGCAGCGGACCGGCAGGAGGAAAGAAGTGGAACGAGAAGAAAATGACAGGGAGATGGGATTATGGAAGAAGAAGATTATATCAGAGAGCGCACGAAAGTACGAGGAAGAGAGAATTATAGAAAGTATACTGGCAAGGGAGGGTGGAGTGTGAAGCAACAAGGAGGAAGAGGAAAGGGTATTATAAGTAAGCGACGCAATAATGAACAAACTTTGCAGGGCAAGAGCGGAGGTAGGTGATGAAGTGAACAAGCAAAGCAATACAGCACTAAGAGAGACGAGCAAGGAACATGGGGTCAAGACATACGCGTGTAACAATAAGGAGGTAACGAAAACACCGGCACAGGGGGGGCGGATAAGTCAGGTGAGTTCACAGACATACACTTAGGGACCGTCACAGTTGGGGGAAAACACCCAAGCACAGGGTTGACATTCTCAGATAGATTTTGCAGTGAGGAGGAGGAGGGATCTTGCGGAGGACGGAGTAATGGAAGTGAGGAGGGGCTAAACAAATTATATATAACACACACAGACTGCGGTTCATCGTGGGAATGTGAGACACGGGAAGAAGAAAACACTGGGAGGGAAAACAAAAGGCAACTAAAACAAAGAACACCACAGCCACTGACACCGCCAGCACAACACACGCCATATGTTAATAGACTCAGAGACCTCCAAGGACGCAGAATGGAAGAATCAGCTAATACATACAGGAAGGGTCAAGTGGGTCAACAGAGAAGGAACAAGAGCATACGAGGTGATAGAGTAACACAACACATTACCGACTTTATTGAAGAACTTTCTGACATGGAAGAGGACAGTGAATATACACACACATCCGCGCACAGACGAATGCCAGGGGAGGTGAAGGAGTACACTCTAATGCCATTACTAGAGAGAGGGGGAGCAAGGCCGCAATATGTCCCATGGAAACATGCAGACAAAGAAAACATTAAATGCAGGCTTCCATCTTTGAGTGGAGGGGCTGGGAAATGGATATATGAAATGGAAAAACAAACTGCAGGGCAAAAATTAGCAGTAGGCGATGTAAAGGGGTTGTTAATTTCAATACTGGGTGATGCAGCAGATGACATTTGGAAGAGGGCGGGATTCCCAGGGGTGACGATAAGTGACACATCACATGATGGGGCGCCATTTGCAAATTGCAGACACGCGCTATGACGGGCACTAAGGGTCCAATATCCAGACACTTCAGACAAAATGCGTGAGAATGAAGATCCTGTTGATTACATCCAGGAAATTCAAGAAAAGTGGTGCTTGGAAACACGGGAACCATGGGACAAAACACTAGCAATTTTTTACCACATACTCATACAAGGCCTCCCAGAACCAGTACAGAGACAATTAAAGAAACTGGTAGGAATGGAAGCAAAGGCATGGCCAGAGATACAGCTGACAATAGTGCACCATTGTAGGCTATGGCAAGAAAAGATGAAACAGAAAGAGGAAGATAGGAAGGCAGAGAGGCGAAACTGGTCCAAAAGAAACTGTCCAAATATGCTATGGAAGGTACGCTGATAACAGGCCCCGCCCTGGTCACTCCGGCACCAGACAATACACAACAACAAACAGCATCACTAAAGCAAGCACAAATGATGACACAGCAAATGCCACCACCTCCACCATACACAGCCCAACACCAATACGCCGCACAGATGGGGGGTGGATACACACAAATGGGAAACGGTTACACAAACACCTACAGGGGGAGGGGTGGGCAAGTGAAGGGGGAGGATTTGGACCAGCAGCACCACCGTAAGGAGGAGGGTTCCGAGGACACAACCAATATGGACATCAGGGTTACTTAGACAGCACTGGAGGATACACGTGGCAAGCACGGGAGCCGCCAACGTGCTGGACATATGGGCTAGAAGAACACATATCACGCACGTGCAGAGCAAGACCGACACAAGCAGGGTGGGGAGAGCAAAGGCAACAGGGTTACAATGGGGGACAACAACTTTACCAACAACAACAGCCACAGCAGGTGACAGAAACACAAATACAACAACAAGCACCACCTCAGCAGCAACTACAAACATACACGGCACAACAACCACAAGTGCAGTACCAACAAGCACAAACACAGGCACAAGAACAAGCGGCCACAACACAACAACATGTCGAAACAGCACAACAGCTCACACAAAACAGGACAATAAATTACTACCCGCAGACACACCAATACAACAGACACAGTTGGGGAGGGTGACAATATTGGGTCACAACCCAATCACATGGAGCGGACAGTCCCTATACCCACAAAAGGACAGCCCACAGACGTCCTGGATGTGTCCCATCCTATCGGTAACACCTAACCCTCCGGAGGAACCATGCATACATGTGGCGATAGGTGACAAAACATTTTCTTTTCTAGTTGACACAGGGGCCACTAGGTCCTGTATTAGGGAAGGGAAGTTCAACCTGTCAGGCGAAGACATGCACACTCAAGGATTCTCTGGGGCTCGAGGGCTTGTTCCTTTTACTGATAACATCTCCTTATCTGTTGGAGATCACGACTTATCTCTACCACTGCTATACTCAAAACAATCACCAGTAAACATACTCGGGAGAGACATTATGAGCAGACTGAACATGACTATATCCTTCACTGACAAGGGAATACTGTGCTCCACACCAGGCATACACATGCTCACAGCACGACACATACTCCAGTGGAGGTGTGGAGGAGACCAGCAGCATACCTTTTCAGACCAGAAACACCCACAAGTGAGGAGGAAGGGGCAATAATATCAGTGGACATAGAGATTATTGTGGCAACCACAGACTACATTGCAGTACTCGCCCAGGATGAGGAAAGGAAAGCATGGAGTGCAGTAATAGCACTAGCAGAAGGAAGCAGGCTAACGCAGGTGTCAGATGAGGAGCTGTTCTCAGATGAAGCAGGAGATGGGGAGATGGTGTTCCAGATGAGCGTCTATATCTGGTTGAGAGTGACATACAAAGAGGTAGCACAGAAAATGGCAATGGCACTAGAAGCTCTCACCCCTACCCAAGTACCTTTCTACGAGGAAGACTTAGCAGCTGTACCCGCCTCTATGTGGACCACTAGACCATATGATATAGGCTGCATAAAAAGCATTGGAGGAGTACAAATAAAGCTAAAGAAAGGTGCAATACTGCCCAGGGTGAAACAGTACCCACTGTCTAAAGAAGCTGATGAAGGGACCTATGAAACTATAACTGCCCTAGTAGATAGAGGAATATTGGTACCATCAGAGTCACCATGCAACACTGCAGTGTATCCTGTGGGCAAGGTAAAGGGAGGGTCCTGGCATTTCATGCAAGATTTGAGACCTCTCAACCACATTGTAGAGGCAGAATACCCAATAGCAGCTAACCCAGCCACTATACTGTGCGGGATACTAGCAGAGGTGTCACAATTCACTTTGATCGACCTCAAAAATGCCTTTTTCTCAATACCTCTACACCCTGATTCACAAGACTTAACAAGTTTCACATACCTCAACACAAAGTGGAAATACACTAGACTACCCCAAGGGTACTGCGAGTCACCATCCATCTTTAACAGAGTAATACAAATGGACCTAGGAAACATAGAGATGGAAAGCATGGTGCTGCAATATGTAGATGACATCATCATCTGCAGCACCAGTGAGGAGAAGTGCAGGAGGGACTCTATAAAGATGCTGGCTGAGAAAGGATACAAGGTTGACAAGGGGAAACTGCAGTACTGTCAAGAACAAGTGCTTTATATCGGACAGATAATTTCACAAAAAGGAAGGAACATTGCACCACAAAGGGCACAAGCAATAACGACAGCCGCAGACAGTAAGGCAACTGCAGCCATTTCTGGGCCTATGCAACTACTGCAGGGCATGGGTCTTTGACTACAGCTCATACATAGGACCACTGCTCGAAGCCCTTAGAGAAGCACCGAGGGGGGCAAGGAATTTGGGATGGACAAACGAAATGACAGAGGCATTCAATTAATTAAAACACAGCATTTCAACTGCACCAGTACTAGCGACCCCCAACTACGAAGAGCATTTCTACATCTTCTCACATTGCGATACTGCAGTAATGAAAGCAGTACTAACATAGAAGACAAGCATGGGACACAAACCCATGGCATTTTACAGTGGCCATTTGGATCCTGTGATGATGGGTCACTTCCTGTGCGAACAGAGCCTAGCTGTAGCAGCATTTGCAGTAGAAAAATCCTCCTCAATCACAATGGGATGCCCCACCACACTGTATGTGGAGCATGCCCTCTTTGCAATATTGAACAAGCCAAAATCCACACTGACCACCCAAAGAGCTACGGGGTATGAGATTATACTCCCCAGGATAGAGCTGAAAATAGTAAGGAGCAGTAATGTTAACCCGGTACGGTTTATAGCAGAAGAAGTGGAAAATGGAGAGCATGCACATAACTGCACACAGGCAATTGAAATGTACTCCAGTACAAGAAAAGTGGAAGAAAATGCCCTAGAGGGGGGAGATAATGTACATCGATGGGTCATTAACAATTGATCAAAGCGATGGGATAAGAAGGACAGGGGCAGCAGTAGTACGATTGAGGGAAGACTGGACTCACATTCCAGTAAAATGTGTCCAATTACCACAACACTCTTCACTCTTCAGCTCAGGCAGCAGAGCTAGTAGCGCTCATTTTGGCCTCAGAAGAAAGCACTGAAAAAAGAGTAACCATATACTCCGACAGTGCATTTGTTACATCAACAGTACACTCAGGATTAATACAATGGCAAAGAAGAGGATTCAGAAGAGCAGATGGTACTCCGGTACAAAATGCTCTTGTACTGGCTGAACTAATTGAAGTAATTAATTACCCAGAAGAGGTAGCACTGGTGAAGTGTCAGGCACACACTAATGGTGATGACCCAATATCAAGAGGTAATGAAACAGCAGATGCACATGCAAAATATGCTGCGTACTTTGGCGAGACATGGACCCTCCCAGAAAAACAAAAAGATAAGGGTGGGTAAAACAGATGTTGATGAATGATGGGTACACACACATCCCAGAGACACAGAATATGGAGCTTCAGGCAGCTGCACCAATGGCAGAGAAGGAACTATGGGTCAAAAGAGGATGCACCATGTCCCCCACGGATGCACTATGTTAACAAAATAATACAGGAAAAGTTGTGATGCCCCTGGCCCTATTGAAAACAGCTCTGACCCAATTATACTGCCCCACGCACACAGGGAGAGAAGTAATTGCTGCACAGATAAAAGAATCATGGTTCTGCCTCGAGCTAAACTCACATGTTGCAAATTTCATTAGCAACTGTCTCACATGCCAGCAATTCACGGGCGATCACACACTGCAAGTGATCAAAGGTACAATACTCCAGCCTGAAGGAACCTTTCTGCACCTATACATTGACTACGTTGACATGATAAATGTATGTCAAGGGTTACAGATACATGATTGTAGTAGTATGCCCATTCTCAAGGTGGGTCGAGGCAGGTCCATGCTCTCATGCAGATGCGTTCAGAGCAGCCAAAATCTTGGTGAAGGAGGTGTTCCTGAGGTGGAGAGTATGTGAAGTGCTGAAGTCAGACAATGGCCCCCACTTTGCCAATGAAATGTTCCAGCACGTAACTACCCTCTTGGGAATTAAACATAAGTTTGCATGTGCGTATTACCCACGAGCAAATGGTGTATGCGAACGCCTCAATGGCCTCCTACAAGAAGAAATAGCAAAGATCCAACAAACAACCAAAAAGAGTTGGCTGTACTGCCTCCCTTTGGCCTTGTTTAAGTTGAGAAACAGACCAGGGTCGGACCACCACTTCACACCCCACGAGGTGGTGACCGGACGTCAAATGCACCTTCCACTCACACCACCATCAAGAGCAATAACTGACTGCCAAAATGCAAGTACTGTTTTTGGTGAAGAAATGCACGAGTATGTCTCTTCCTTGGTTACTAGTGCCGCTTTTATCTCTCAACAGATCCAACGGACACAGGGCGGGTCGAAGTACAACCAACAAGGAGAAGCAACCAACGAGGAACAGTAACAGACTGCACAGTGGACAGAGAAAGAAGGAGACCAGGTTCTCCTGCAAAATTACAGTAGAAAGTGGAACAATCCTAGATTCACAGGTCCACACTTGGTGGAAAAGATAGCCCCTAGAGCAGTCAAGTTGAAGGGTAAGGACATGTGGACACCCATCCATGACATCAAGCCCTACAAAGCACAGACCCCCCTCACCTCAGCGAAGGGGCCAACGCTTCAGCAATGACAACTGATAACAACAACGACACAATACAGACACCGGATACCCCAAAGGACATAAACGACCAACCACCCATAGCCCACCCTATGATCACGAGATCCCAGACAAATCAAATAAGTTAGCTAATATTAACTTCCACCAGCCACCAGTTAATGAAGAACATTGTCAAAAAAGTCTGCAAGATACACCACACTGTGTAAACACATGCATGCTCTCTTCTCTTTTTTGTCTCGTACATGCAGGTATTGCGCATTGCTATTGTGTATGCAATAAAAAGAAAAGGAACATACGTCACTGAAGCATATGTCACTGCCCAGGGGTAAATGCTACCCACAGACAATAACAACCCAGAAGCACTATCGCACCAGTTTGTATACGTTATAAAAAGGCCAAAATTCTTAAGACGAAGGATATTATAACACGTTCCTTATGATAATAGCACAATCATTTCCACATCTCCACGCAGTACTACCCGCCCTAAGAGATAGGACGGTGAGGAAAGCGTGGGAAGAGCTTTTCGCCTGGGCATTGAACAATTACTTGATACGCAGGGCTTGAATAAAAGTACTAACAATAATAATGCATATTTTGAGAGATTTTCAGGTGGGCAGCTATATCATCTAAAGTAAAGTAGCTGCAGGACCGCAGCAAAGGTAAGAGAGACATGCCAGTGTTAATAGCAACTGTAATAAAAATGTTAGGGATATTTTTCACCACTGGTCTGATTACTGCCGCTGTCTGGCAGGCCTATTATGCTTTCTATGTGATGGCATCTCCCTCTACTAACATTTCCCCTACCATGGCTGCAAGGAGCACGGTGTCAGGTGGTACAAGTAGCACCGGGTCAAACATAAGGAGGGGTAAACGTAGTGTTTCCATTGACGTACATGGGGTGGACACTTACCTCACAGAATCGACACACATCTCCAACAACATGTGGTACAAGCACATGTCCAAAATTGGTAAGGACACGACAAAGGACAACTGCTATGTGTGCTTGTTGATCCCATACGCCATGAGCACCTCAAGAACGTTCGTGGCAACTGATGCACCTGCAACAACTGCTGAATGCTTGTTATATCTAGCATTGTTCCAAACATGTGGACGATTTCAAGGGAAAAGAGCAACACTAAGATGGAAATCAAAGTCATCCTACCCTATGAAGATAACTTCATGAAAACACTACCAATGTATGAAGAATCGTGGCAGCAGACCAAAGGGCTCAAGTACATAACAGATGGACCCATCAAAGGAGAGACAGAAGCGGTTACACTGAATTACCTACCATGCGAGAGGTACGCAAAAGAAGTCGCAGGTGAACCAGGATGCTGGGAAAGACCACTAATATTGATATATGGCAAAGTATACACGAAGGACGGATGGGTGGATGGAGTTGTAGGAAGTAAAATGTTGACTTTGGCAAAGTCACCAGTGATGACAGTGCAAGAAGAAAATGACAAATGCTACAAGGAATAGACAAAGAGTGCAGCACTGGTGACATGGTTAGATAAAGAAGAGGAACCCATAACAATATTTCCACTCACAGCACCAACACTGTGTTACCAGCATGATGGAGAAGTTGATGTTGGAGCAAATGAAGGTTGCAAGAGAACAATAAAGCTTCCTGAGGGGGGTGTAGGAACAGCGGTTTTGATGGACCACTATTGGACTTGCGGAGCGAAGGAACACAACAGATTGCCACCATTGTGGAATGGAGTGTGCACTATGGTACACATCAACTTACCATCACTAGTAGTACGGCAAAAGCACGTCAACATGGAGAGCTTCACTAAGATGGTTGAAGGGAACAAAAGCAAGAAAAGATCACTGAAGATGGTAGGAATCAAGTAACAGAACAACAGTACACTCTTATCCAGAGTAAAAAGACAAGGTGAACAGCTGACAGGAAACTACCTGTGGGGAAAGTCAGAAACAGCTCTGATTGACATTCCACCAGCACACAGGCTGTTTAGCAGAGTAGCAATGTTCTTTTCCTCCATCGTACATCTAGGGGTGTAGGCATATGCAAATGCGAAGTGGCTCGAGATAACAAGATGGGAGCTAATGAAGACAATCAACTCCACAGTTAACGGATTCAACGCCATAACGGAAGAACTAAGAGCGATTAGGATGGTGGCCCTACAGAACCGATATGTGCTGGACCTTCTAACGGCAATGGAAGGACGTGTTTGCACAAAAATTGGAAGTTCAGTTTGCATGTTTATTCTTGCCAACAACGAGGACAACGGTACGTTATCTGAGGCAGTATCACAGCTGGCCAAGATGCACGCCAAGATGGAAGAAGAAGCAAAGGGAATGAAGAAGGACGGTAGCTGGTTCTCTTACATCTGGTCCTGGATACCATCATGATTGTCAGATGGCCTTAAGGTTGTGGCAGGATGCATAATATTAGGAATGGCTTTTCTGATGGGGATAAAGGTATGGAAGGAAATATCAAAGCGTACTGCTGAAGAAATGATCGGCATGCACATCCTAATGCCAGCTGAAGACGACCAACACACAGACGTCATTATTAAGGAATGTGAACGGCTGCGCCAGCAGATATTAGAAGCAGACTTGTATCCACCATCAATAAAGGTCGAGAGTCCAAGGAACCCGAAAAGCTAGGTTGGAAAATGGGTTTATTGCAAACCCGGTGGCGGATGTGTTTATATGTACTGGTCATTTGAAGATCATGTGGAACGGTATGGACACTTGGCAGGAATAACGAAGGCATGGCGAGTACGAGGAGACAAGAGAGTGGACAATTTTGTGGTAAACAAGTTGACCAGGGCGGGACTGAAGAGGGAAAATGGGACGATCCCTTCCCCCGATTATCATCTAGACCATGGCCTAGGACGTCATGACCCAAGCACCCACCGCGAGAGGAATTTGACCCGCTCACTGCCGCCCCAGATGTCAAGATCCACTGTGGCCACGCCCCACACACCCAGGGAAGCTGCCCGTCAATCAAACCACGTGCTGGAACCTCAGGTGGAGCTGACATCAACCATATGGATCAACTCGATTAGACAGCACTCACAAATACCGCCATCTTTAGAGATGCCATGACGACATAGCCAGCGGACAAGAACACGTGCCACCAAGCACATTGGTCATACACACACCAATCCACATGAGGAAAATACTCAGTGCTATGACATAGAGGACCACTTACACTCACACATTAATTGTTGTTATTTTTCACATAGGCCCACTACAGCACCGCAGAAACGCAAGACGCCAGAAGAGCTTGTGTATATGCTTGCAGACGCTTCCTCGCCACTAAAACCATGAAGATATAACCCTGTATATGGACTAATGCATATGAATCTCTGTCACCCCTCGCGTCCCCCATATCATGGACTATGTACCGCCACTCATAAACCAGGCCAAGGTAGGCCGCAAAGCCAGAGTCCCCAGGCCGGAAGCAGCTCAGACAAAGCTGCAAGGTGCTGATCACGCAGAATGAGCCCTGACGAGAGCCCCACAGCCAAGGCTGCAATGTTGCAAGCTACATGCCGCGCTCCCCGCGCCAACGTTACACCTGCCACTGCTAAACACTCCTCAGAGCCGAAATACAAATCAAATGCTCATAATTCTGCTCCAGCCACGCTCTCACAACACGTGACCCTGCTGACCTGATACGATGCCAAGCCCCAAGGACCAGAGAAGCTCTGAGGTCTCACGTCTGGGACACAGACTGCAACAATGAAGTGACAAATTGGACACCGACAGCGATGGGAAAGGCACGCACACCAGCTAACAGTAAGACCTGTCCATTGTCTGCCACTGACACATAGGGCCTCATTACGACCCAGGCGCTAATGGGTTAACGGCGCCGTAAAAAGGCTGCGGTGCCGTTAACCTATTAGCGCCTAATTACGAGGTCCCTTTGCGGGACCCGACCTTAACGGCTGGTTTTACCAGCCGTTAAAGTAGGGACCCGCAAAGGGACCTTGGTGCTAACTACGGTGCCGCAATTTGCGGCACCGTACTTAGTGCCTTCCCCATTCCCATTGAGCCCTATGGGGCAAAAATGGGAATGGGGAAGGTCCATGGCGGCATGGGGAATTACCGCCACGCCAACCTTGGAATGGGGTGGTAATTCCCCATTCCGCCATGGCGGACACCGGCATGGACCATGGTGCTAATAGCACCATGGTCCTCCGCCTGGGTCGTAATGAGGCCCATAGTCATACTTTGTTGCCAGCACCAGGTACACCACGAGCTGGGAACAGTGATGGTCACAGGCTTGGGGGCTCTCGGGTGGACCAATCAGAAGACGAGGAGCTCACCATTGACGCCACTATAGTTTAGCCAATCACTAATTGCCCCTTGTAACAATTCTCTTATAGCAATTATTATGGACGGCCTAAGCGTACCACCTGACCCTTCCTCCTCCACTAACAGTTTCCTCTATATGAGCCTATACTGACCCTACCACTCGGGGAGCCAACCCGAGATGGCCTTAGGTTTTGGGGCCAGTTTTCCCAGGTGACGCACGTAGTTCCGTTATACAGCTAGAAAAAGGGCCTGCGAGCCCACCACGAACGAGATGTCTCCCGGATGCCTATGACCTCAGAGCTTGTCCCTGTCTGTTTTGTGCAATAAACAGCAGTAACTCTTTGCTCTTGTGTGTTTCTCATACTCCTTCGGGATGCGGTAGGAGTTGGGGCCTCCCCAACCCCGGAGGTCCACGTGCGGCCCTGCCGGACCCCGGGAAATTACCCCGACAGTTTGCACTCCATGAAGGGGTAATGATTAGAAGCAGAGCTATTTGTGTCTAGCTGGTGTCTGTCTAGTCTGTTAAGCGTCTGTCTTACATGTTTTCTGCTGTTACGTCGTATGTATTGAACATTTTCTTGAGGAAATTGAGTTAAAATTTCATGCTATTTGATAGCTGAGACATAATCACACGTGAATTGATGTTTTCGAACAAATTGGAAGTATAAAAAGTTTTTTGTAAAAAATTTGGATTGGAGCTTGCGATATTTGGTGCTCGCTCATATTATTTGTAGTTTTGAATTTGCATGAAAGCATTGACAAGTGTTATATAAGAGGAAACGGAACAAATTTAAGCATGGAAGACATTACTCCATTAGCACACTTATGCAAGCAATTGCCAAAACACGCACCCAAGCTAAAGAAATATAGCACCGAGTGGTTTAAAGGTACCGCCCACAAGATGTTTATGCCGTGGCCACAAAATGGGTCTTTATATAAAGCTTTCTTACAGCATATGACGACATATTGGCATGCCACATATACAGGCAAGAAGTTAGAAAAACGCCTTGCTGTTCTCGAGTTGTGGAAAATGTACGAACAGGTAAAGGAGGAAGAGCCGCCAACAGATTGAATACTTAATGTATGCACAGAGGGGGGTGAGACGCCTACCCTGCCGCCTGCCCCGCCCAAAACAAAATTCGAAGAAAGTAAGGATGAGGGATTGTACCCGTTAAGGGACCTCAAAGCAGCCACGGGGTACAGCAACCCCACATACGAGTCACCTACACATAGTGGTGACGAGAATCAAGGGAGAGAAAAGGACACAAATATTGCCTCCGTAGTCCCAAGGGACAAGGGGAGACACGATGATGAAAGGAAAGATCAGGCACAGACAAGTGCACCTCTCGACAAGGACAAAGAAATGGAAAGGGAGCGAAGACAGAACTGATGAGATAGCATTCGCAAAAGACGAATGGATGGGAGGACAAATCTTATTGAAACTCGATGGGAAATGCAGTGATGACGTGAGACAAAAAGAGAGGTTAGATGAGACACACAGAAAGGAGAAAGAGAAGGAGTTAAGAGACGAAAGAATAAGAAGGAAAGACAGGCAAAGGCGAGAACAGCTATATCATGAAGAGCAAGAAAAACAGCTCGATCGCAACCCAAGAGCAGCCTATGATTAAGACAGACAGAAACAGCAAAGGTTAGAAGAAGAGCAAAGGGTAAGTGAAAAAAGGATAAGGAGATGAAGAGATGAGGAAATTCGACGGGCAGATGAACATAGAAATGAACAGAGAAAGGAAGAATATAGGGTCAGAGAAGAGGCGAGGAAGTGCAAAGAATTTGAGGACGATATCAAACGTAAGCGAAGACAGAGAGCTTGCGATCTCGAGTATTTCTCGAAGAAAACCTGATCCAGTTGTAGACTGGGAAGACATTGAAGAATTCTTTCCTGCATATGATTCACTACCAGGCACGTCTAGGGCAAACATTGATGATGACTTTGACACCAGAAGCATTGAGGAAATGGTCGATAGAATATATGATGAAATACCACAAGGAGAGGGGGAGGACGAGCGCCTGGAGAGCACGCAGCTGTATGACACTGAGGATGTCACCCGAAGTAGTGGGAATAGGAAACTGTCCCTGGATAGATTAGAAATCAGTAAAAACAATGAAGACACTTACAGGGTAATTCATAGAATTTCGCAGAAAAGTGTCGCAAGCGGCTGGCGCAGAGTGTCCGCGTGCGATTGTGTGCGCCAGGCACGTGCGCTAAAACCGATTTCCGCGCACAGCGTATTCATGGATTCCATGCTCCCAAACCAGCCGTGGCGCAGAGAATCGCAGCGACCCTGCAGCAGCGCCAGTAACGCCCCCAAGAACGCCCTTGCGCAAGGAAAAGCCATCAACATCGCTAAATCATCGCAAAGGGCTGCGCTAACCCTGGACCAGTTTACAGGGCTGCCAAACAAGGAACGCAAAGCGGGCAACCTTCATATCAGGAGTACGCGGGAAGTTTTACACGCGATTAGCCAGGGTACGTGTATTACAGGGGTACGCGGGAAGTTCAACACGCGATAGTCCAGGGAACGTGTATTACAGGGGTACGCGGGAAGTTCAACACGCGATTGTCCAGGGAACGTGTATTACAGGGGTACGCGGGAAGTCTTACATGCGATTAGCCAGGGCACGTGTAATACAGGGGTACGCGGGAATTATCACACGCGATTTGGCAGGGTACATGAATTACAGGGGTGCGTGGGAATTATCACACGCCATTTTGCTGGGTACATGTATTACAGGGGTGCGTGGGAATTATCACACTCAATTAGGCTGGGTGGGTCCTCACAGGTGTTCCCTGTACACCCTCCACGGCCCCTGCAGGCAGCCCACAAAACAGGGGACTACCCTGCACACCTGCTCATGTACCCCTGCACCCCCACCCCCCAGCAGTGCAGGGGCAGCCTCCACCAGGCCCCCACCCATGTCTCCCACCACCCCCACCCCCCAGCAGTGCAGGGGCAGCCTCCGCCAGGCCCCCACCCATGTCTCCCACCACCCCCACCCCCCAGCAGTGCAGGGGCAGCCTCCACCAGGCCCCCACCCATGTCTCCCACCACCCCCACCCCCCAGCACTGTGGGGCACCTGCCAGCAGGCCCCCACCCATGTCACCCACCACCCCCACCCCCCAGCAGTGCAGGGGCAGCCTCCACCAGGCCCCCACCCATGTCTCCCACCACCCCCACCCCCCAGCAGTGCAGGGGCATCCTCCACCAGGCCCACACTCATGTCCCCTATAACCCAAACCCCCCCGCCACCAGGGGCACCCTCCACCAGGCCCCCACTCATGTCTCCCAGCGTGCTACGTGTATTTCAGGGGTGCGCGGGAAGTTCCACTCGCGAATAGCCTGGGCGCGTGTATTTCAGGGGTGCGCGGGAAGTTCCACACGCGAATAGCCTGGGCGCATGCATCTCAGGGGTGCGCGGGAAGTTTTACACGCGATTTCAGCAGGGTACGTGTATTTCAGGGGTGCGCGGGAATTCTCACACGCGATTTGGCTTGGTACGTGTATTACAGGGGTGCGTGGGAATTATCACACGCGATTAGGCTGGGTGGGTCCTCACAGGTGTTCCCTGTACACCCTCCACGCCCCCTGCAGGCAGCCCACAAAACAGGGGACTACCCTGCACACCTGCTCATGTCCCCCTGCACCCCCACCCCCCAGCAGTGCAGGGGCAGCCTCCACCAGGCCCCCACCCATGTCTCCCACCACCCCCACCCCCCAGCAGTGCAGGGGCAGCCTCCACCAGGCCCCCACCCATGTCTCCCACCACCCCCACCCCCCAGCACTGTGGGGCACCTGCCAGCAGGCCCCCACCCATGTCACCCACCACCCCCACCCCCCAGCAGTGCAGGGGCAGCAGGCAGTCAGGCAGCAGCAGGTGGGAGAGTGCTCGGGGCTCTGGGGGGCAGTTGTTCGGCCTTCCGGGCAGGAGCGTGGTATTCCGTGTGCGTACGCGTGGCCAGCTTGGTACGGAGTGATTTGGCACGTGAAAATCCTGCACGTCAGCGTGAAAACTGAGGAAAGGCCCTCAGCACGTAAGCGCGTCTGTGACGTGACCCGCACAGGTGTATCCCACACAGCACGTGATGACAGAGCACACGTGGAAAGACTGCACGTCAGAGTGTAATCGCGTGTGATTGGTGGAAATGGCCCTACACGCAGAAGTGACAAAGCATGTAATTGGTGGAAATGGCCCTAGCGCGTACACGCCGCGTAAGTGATGCTGGACATGTGGGCCTGTATAAAAGGTACGTGTAGAACACATTTTCCTTGTACGTGCTTTTCGTGGAGAGCGAGTGGGTGAATTCTGTACTTCTTGTCGTTTCACACGCGATTTACTTCACGGCGTTTCAAGTTCGTATTCCCTGTTACCTCTGACAGCTTTTTCTCTTTTTTCTCTTTTACTGGTTTACCTGGGCCTGTTCCCTCAAACAGTGTTCCCTTCTACTGTTGTCCTGTCTCCTCAGACAGCGTACAAATCTTCTTTTGGCGGGGGTGTTGCCAACCAAACGTGCTCCTTTTACACGCTCGTTTACCAGGCAGACGGTGAGTCACGCACGTATCTAACATCTGTGCTTACCCCGTGTGTAGCCTACCCCTTCAGAGGTCATTCTAGGCTGCATGTGACACGCATAAGTTCATTCTTGTGTTACTGGGTGCCACACCGTAGTGCAGGTTTTTCTTTCTGCACACGTGGTCTAGGAGGGGTTGCGTGCACGTCATCTCCCTTTTTTGGGCCTCCTGTGCGTTGCGTGACCCGTCATCTTTCCCCAGGGGTTACATTCAGCCTTGCTAGAGCACTAGGGTACAATTACCATCTGGTACCCAACCCCTTTGACCCCCAATTGCCCAGGACAATAGTCTACATCCACTCCCATAGGCACATTAACATCAGTGCCATGGCTGGGAGGCGAGGATTCCGTAAGGGTGGCAAAGGTGGAAGAGCCACAAGTGGTGGCTGTGGTGGATCCGGTAGGGGACGTGGTCGTAACTTGCAGGGTGAGCCTGTCCCCCCATGTGTGGAGGACCAGTCACGGGCACCCATAATCCCCCCCCCCCCCGTTGAGGCTGATGTGGCTGACACCATCCATGCTCAGCCCTTGTTGGACCAGCCCATTGTGGCACCAGACCTGGCTGACTCCATGGCTGACTTCCAGGTCAGCAGGGCTACGACACGTGCGCTGGTGCACGTTGATGCCATCATGCCACGTGCATCTGGGGCAGCAAGGTCATCTGCTGCACCAAGGAGGCAGGGCGGAGAGGCTGCAGGGGCAGCTGCGGCTCCATCCACCCCAGCCCTCACACACCCAGCCAGGACAGTGTCGGTCCTAGTCCATGCTGCTGACATTCCCCCTGACACCATCACACTAGAGCCAATGCCTGCACCAACTCCCATGCTGAGTGTGCAATCCCACACTCCTGATACAGAGTCCACCAGGGCTCCTGCCCCTAGTGTCCAGAGCGGCGCAGGACACTCAGGATCACCACCACCTTCCAAGCGGAAGAGGAAGAGTGCTCGTCCGGCACAGGCTGATGCCCCAGACACGGCTACACAGTCCGGCCCGTCCAGGAAGCCCAGCTTCACGGATGACGAACTGAATGCACTTGTCGAGTATGTGTCCGCACATGACAACGAGATGGTCATTGTTGCAGGATCCAAGACCACACCTGCACAACGCCAGGCACACTGGCAGACCGTTGCGGACATCGTAAGTGCCCTTGGAATCGTGAGGCGCACAGCCAATGATTGCTATAAGCGCTGGAATGACCTAAAGCGCAGGGCAAAGAGTAAGCTGGCCTCAAGTCATGCCGCAACTCTAGTGACTGGAGGTGGGTCTCCAGTAGTAGACATGGAACTCACTCCACATGAGTCAGTCGCTGGGACCTACGTCACGGAGGAACAGATCCAAGGCATGGGAGATCTGGCTGATTACGAGGCATTGTCCGGTGAGTGCACATGCATGTGTGTGTCATCCATGTGCATGCTGTGTGTGTGAGGGCTTCTGTTTGTGTGCCAGGTAAGAGTGTGTGCGCCTGAGTCGTATGGGTCAGCCATGTGCTTCATGCAATACTTCCTGCGCAGCTGCATTTGGCCATAGCAGTATCCCTTCTGCCAACAGTAGACATCTAGCCCAACTGCACGCCAGTTGCCCTTGAAGTGTCACCTTGCCACAAGATAGTTGCTTATTATTCACTGTTCATTCAGTCAGATTGTTTGCATTCCCCCACTTTTACTAGCCATGTCGCTGTCCACTAGTCACATGTCTGACATGGCTATGGTGAAGTGGAGTGACTTTGTTACCTGGATATCATTTGTACACACATGTCCCTGTGCAATTGGACCATTTCAGACTGGCAGCTCCAGGTGAAAAATCTGACCTGTTAGAATTAGAAAAGCAATTACATGCGGGAACTGGACTGAATGAATAGGTGCTGCCCTCCTCTCCATCTTCACTCAATAGCAATGGTACATGCCATCTGTGTGATGGCATGTGTGTTTCACCTGGCAATCACAGGCCAATGTGTGATGCCACTGCCAGGCAGCATGCACAAAATGTGTTCATTTTCCATCTTGGTGTCATCAGTGTGTGCCATTTGCCTGCACTTCATACGCAGTGAGGGTGCATGCATGGGAGGGTTTTAGTCATGTGGGACATGTGTCAATCAAGTACTGGTTCTCTTGCTTCTCAGCCCTCATTGTGTGCCATGGTGCTAATGCCTGTTTCCATTTCTTTGTTTTCATGTCTTTGAAGGGGAAGACGCACCTGATACTGCTGGGGTTGTGGAGATGGTGCAGATCCAGGAGGGGTCCGAGGGCCGACCAACCACCAATGAGGGACGTGGTGTGGTGGTGGGGGAGAACCCACAAGTGCTGCAGGTCGTGCTCTCAAGGGGTATCTCTGGCTGCACCTCCCCCGAGCTGTACTCAGGTGTTGATTCGGATGAGACCTACGTGCCGTCGCAGGTGAGTGTTCCAGGGAGGGATTCTGTTCTGTCTCACCCACCTGCACCAGGGTCAGAACCCTCCATGGGGATGTCAGTGTTGGCAGCTACGCCTTTGGTGGTTACGGATGCAGGGTCACACTCCGCTACATCTGATCCTGTTCCTGGGCCAGCAGATCAGAGGGGGAATGCAGTCTTGCAGCCTCAGGCAGTGCCGGCACAGCAAGGCGCAGTTCGCCTTGCCCCAGACAGGTGTGGTGCCCGCCGACGTGGTGGCCGTACGCCACCTGGCAATACCGCATGGGAGCAATCCATTTACGGTATGGCAACCCAACAGGCTGCATCATCCGAGATGATGGCTCACTTCCATTGTCCCCCCAGAAAGGCTGATGGAGCGACTAGAGCAGGCAACCGACTCCATCTGCCAGTCACACAGGGAGGACATGTTGTGGTCCAACAGGGACAGGCGGGCGGCACTGGCGACTCTGCAGGAGGCCATCTCCATTGAGTCCGAGGGCCACAGGGAAGCCCTGAGGCAGGAGCTCCTTCACCTCAGGACGACTCTTGTTGAGCTTGAGGCTTCAACACACCAAAGGACAGAACAGCAGCTGGAGCGTCTCACCCGTACGCTCTCAGCTGAGATGCAGGCAACGAGGGCGGAGGTCCGGGCATCCCGTGAGTTGTTGCATGGGGACCTCCGCACACTCATCCTCCAGAACCAGACCTACCACACCCGCATGCTTGCAGCCATGGAGGAGCAGAATAGGGCCTCGCGTGGGCTGCCTCCCATAGTGCAACCACCTCCGGATGCAGCTGCACAGGGTGATAATAGCGACAGCAGTGATACTCCCACAACAGGGTAGCCGTGTGGGCCATGAGCCCATGGAGGTGTTTTATTTTCCCAGGATCCACGCAGGTGGGTTCTGGTGTGCATCCTGTCCTCGGACCTCCTGGGTGGCCTCCCCAACCCCCCCGGGCCCATCAATGGCCATTTTTGATTGTTTCTTATTTTTATTTTTATTGTTATTTATTTAATTCCCTATTTTTTTGGGACGATTTGTTGGCTTCCGTGGTTCCTGTGGGCATACGCTGCATTGTGGCTGGGCACATGCAGGCTTGTAATGTATTTGGTTCAGATGCTTGGGTTTGAGTCACACACACCCCTCCTGCTTCCCGTTTCCATGGGCTTGCAAAGGGTGTGCCCAAGTGACAGTGAATTACACAGTGACGTTGGACTCCCATGAGCTATGTGGGCAGTCTGTAGTCAATACTGTGTATACATTCCTAGTGCATATTGCTGTTGTGTTGTACACTGCATGTTGCATTGATGTGTAACTCATCTTCTGTGTCTACCTCCCAATTTGCAGGTCCCTTCCTCATGTCTACACAAGGACCTCTAGTCTGGAGATGGGGTCCATTTTGGCAGCAGTGCACCTACAACTCTACATGGCGCCAACACTGCACAGTTGGTGGTGGTAGGAGTGCAGGCATTTCCAGGTGGTGAGACTACTAATATGTAAAATTTGTGATGTCATGTTAATGGTAGTACGTGCTCAAGTATGTTGTTGGTCCGGCATTGCTGTGAGCATTTCAGGTGTTGCAGGTTTCTAATAGGGACACTGTACATAGTGACACTAGTGTCATGTTGTGGGGATTACTTTGTTTACCTGCAAATAGCATGACATGGCACAGTGTGTCGTGTGGCGGTGCTGGGGTTGGGTTGGCTGACATGGCACTGTCCTCTTGTTGCATTTTGCAAGTGGGTATTCTTTTTAGCTGCTTGAATGTGTAACTCCACAAAACTGCATTGGTGGTGTCTGTGTGGGTAGGGATGCACACATTGTGACACTTCCAGGTGAACAATCTCAGGCTGATATGGTATTCACGGTTCATTCTCCAGACATTCAGGATCAGTGTCAGGTTGAGTCATCATTGATTGTCAGATGGAATGTGCCAGGGCAGTGTGCACTCCACAGGGGTGTGATTTCTATGTGAAGTAATTAGCCATTAGCTGTGTACGGGCTGCCTCCCCACGTCCCCTTTCCCCTCCCATGCGCAGCGGCTGTGCATGTGGTTGGGGATGTGGGGCCACCACCATGTCCACGGCCAGGCCCCGGCGTGTTGCAACGTTGTGCAGGACACATGCTGCCACTATGATCCTGCACACTACTGGGGGAGCGTATAACAGCTGCCCGCCAGAACGGTCAAGGGAGCGAAAGCGTGACTTTAGCACTCCGAATGTGCGCTCCACTATGCCCCGGGTTGTAATGTGGGCTGTGTTATATCTTACCTCGGGTGGCGTGGTGGGGTTCCGAATTGGCGTCATCATGTGGGGGCTGAGAGGGTAGGCACTGTCCCCTTTGGAGGTGGTGATTGGTATCATTGGTGGGGTTGTGACCTTGCTCAGTATCCAACATGCATGCATGTGCAGTGGCATACATACTCACCAAGCAGCCATGTATTGCCATGCCGCCCAGCATCTAGGTCCCGGCATAGGGTGGACATTCGGTAAATGAAGCTGTCGTGGGTGGAGCCGGGATAGTTGGCATATACTGAGGTGATGATTCCCTTGGCATTACATACTACCTGCACGTTGATGGAATGCCAGTGCTTGCGGTTCCTATAGATGTGCTCAGATGCCCTGGGGGGACGTAGAGCCACATGGGTGCAGTCGATGGCACCTAGCACTTTGGGGAATCGTGCCACACCGTAAAAATCCAGGGCGACAGCATGCCTTTCTGCAGGTGTTCTGGGCAGGTATATGTGCCTGCGGACTGATGGGCGTGCAGTGATGATGTTCAAGACCTGGTGTAGGCAGCGTGACTGGGTGGCCTGTGACACCCCACCCACTATGGCACTTGTCCGCTGAAATGATCCAGTGGCTAAGAAGTGCAGTACATTGAGGACCTTCTCCAGGGGGCTGAGTGCTTGGGAGCACAGGGTGGGTGATGTGAGGTCATCCTCCCACTCACTCACCAGGTCCAGTATTATGTGTGGTGGAAACCTGTACCTTCCATACACCTGGTCATCAGGCATTCCGAAAAGGCTGGTTCTGGGTGTGAATATTCTGGCCCTGACTATCCTCCTCCTCCTCCTTTGGTAGCCCACTGCCACTGCTGCTAGGAACGGTATGTTCATCCTGGCGTCTGGCTTGTTATTGTTTAAGTGCGCAAATTCATGATTTGCGCGTGTTCTAGGCGAGCGTGTGACCCGCACCCCTGGAATCCAGTTCCCAGTCCAATAGCGTGTGGAAATTCACACGCACAACGGGATACAGGTGCGCTGACGTACTTGCGTGTGTAAGTGCCCGCGCACCCCTGAAATACACGTACATAGGCCAATCGCGTGTACGCGCACTTTTGTCCAATTACACGCGATGACACTCTGACGTGCAGTATTTACACGTGTGCTCCGTCATCACGTGCTGGGTGGGGAACACCCGTGCGGGTCACGTCACATACGCGCTTACGCGCTGAGGGACTCTGGACCAATGGAATCGCGTATGCGTGCTTACGCGCTTACGCGCTAAGGGCCTTTCCTCGGATTTCACGCTGACGTGCCGAATTTTCACGTGCCAAATCACTCCGTATCAAGCTGGCCACGCGAAAACACACGGAAGACCACGCTCCTGCCCAGAAGGCCGAGTTACTGCCCCCCGTGCCCCGAGCAGCCTCCCACGTGCCATCTACTGCTGCCTGCCTGCCTGCCTGCCTGCTGCCACTGTGCCCTGCCATTTGGTGCCTGCACATCAGCCATCTGCAGGGGTCCAGTTGCTGTGTCCACCCCTGCTGGAACTGAAGACTCCCGACTGGGATTACATCGCTCCACAGCCCAGCCCCAGGACCCAGTTGCCCACCCACACCTGCCTCTGGGGTTGCCATGTCGGGCACTTCCACATCTGGCACCAGTGGCAACCCCAGGCCAGAGGGGCAGAGGGGCACCAGCTTCACTGCCACCGAAGTTGGTGTCCTGGTGGAGCATGTCCTGGGGCAGTATGATGCCCTCTTTGGATCGTCCCGCGCCAGCAAGGATGGACGGGAGAGGATCTGGGCCGACTGTGTGGTTGCCATCAACGCGGAGGGGGTGGCAACCCGCAACGTCCAGAAGATCAGGAAGCGCTGGGAGGACTTGAGGTCCAGGACCCTTGTGAAGGCCCGGCGCCTCGTGGAGGGGGGCCGGGGCCGCATGAGTTCCATCCAGATGAGTTCCATGCCCATATCCTTGAGAGGGAGGCCCGTCTGGAGTTGAGCGGTAAGTGTCCAAGCATTACTGTGTGACACAGGGCATGTTGCTGTGTGCTGGGTCTATGATACTTGCCTGTATGTGTGCCATAGGCCATGTATGCATGTATGTGTGCATGGACATCATGGTAATGCATGTGCAACCAGTGATGTGTGACCCACATGGTTGTTGCATGTGTTCAAATGCCGCATGGGGACCCCTATGCAGATTTTGAACATGAGAGCATGCCAGTCTCTGTACCGGGACATGGGTGGGGGTGAGGGATGGGTGCCGATGCCAGGTACATATGTGGTAGCCATGTCTGTGTGGCTGACCTGCGTGTCTGTGACTTGTGCATGCCATGGATGCATGACACATGTGTGTGACAATGCACAGATTCAGTGAAGCAGCCAAATTGCCCTTGTATCCGCTGTGTTTGTTGTGTTTGGGGCCAGGTGGATGTGACTGAGGTGAAGTGTGTGAATGTGAAATGCATGAGCCATGATGCATGTGAGTTCCATATCATTGAATGTTTCAAGAGTCCATTGGACATGCATGGAAATGTCCATGGCATGCAGCATGCCTGTTACTGTGTGTGTTTTGCCTGGACTGACCCATGTGTTGTGGAGGGACATGATGGAAGTGTACTTTGACAGTGGTGGTCATCTGCTATTGCTTCCTGTCTAGGGGACCATTGTACAGTACCCTGATGCTTGTGTTCTTTGTCTCCCTCTACGCAGCGGCTAGTGAAGAAGAGGGCGGAGACGGCGCTGTGGAGCAAGGCGGCGGGGATGCCCCCACGGCTGCAGCGGAAGGGGTGGGTGAGCCCCCACAGGGGCCTGCTACGGTGGGAGACGGTGAGGAGCCATCCAGGTTGGTGGTTTGCACAGAGGAGGAGGAGGCCGCCACTGGGGCACACATGGGGCCTGGTGGGGGCATCCCTGCTGGTGCAAGTGGTGCAGTCCAAGGCCAGGGGCAGGAGGCAGCACAGGTCACCGTGGAGGGGCCTGTGCATGTCGCTGTCCCTGACCCTGTGAGTTCACCACCATGCACCAGCAGGGATGCCCCGTCCCAGGCCCGTCCGCAGGTAGAGGGGATGTCCATGTCACCTGACTCCCCTCCACCTGCGGACGTGGGAACCCCTGGCCGTGCGGAGAAGGTCCTGATTGGGGTCGCGATGCGCACGGCTGTGATTCGTGATGCCGTGCGTGCTTCCCGGGAGGAGCACGCACGTCATCACGAAGTGCACCGTGCCGATGTGGCCCAATTGGGATCGGCCATGTTCGGGGGTTTCCTGCATGTGTTGGCCAATGTGGCGGCCCTCTCCTCCTCTGTGCAGGCTATACACCAGTCGTTCTCCTTGCCGTCTTCCAGCCCAGATGCCACCAGGGCCCCCTGTGGACCTGCCCCGACCAATGCAGCCAGCTCGGTGGGGATCCCATCCCTGCCACAGTTGGGAGTCGGAGGTCCAGCAGGGGTGGACAACACAGCAACTGGACCCCAGCAGATGGAAGATGTGACAGCATCATCAGGCAGGGCACGTGCACGACGGCGTCGGTGGTTTCCATCAGCCTGGATGCCGTCGTGCTGGCAGAGGCAGTGGCGTCGGAGGCAGCAGTGGGCTCGACGTGGGAGGCATCATGGCTCGGGGCCATCAAGATCAGAGGGGCAGGCATCGGCCGGAGGGCAGGGCAACCCTGGGATGGTGGTGTCTTCCGTGTGGGAGCAGTTGGTCCAGCGGATAGGTGCGGAGCGGCAGCGGGCGGAAGAGGAGCGGCTCGCCATGGTCAGGGCGGAGTTCTCCATGCGTCGGGCGTTGAGGCGGGCTGAGTGCCTCGAGGAAGCTCGCAGGGAGTTTGAGCTGGACATGGGGTTATCCCTGCGAGACTTCGGGGCCAGGACAGAGTCCCGCCTCCAGGACATCGACATGGAGTTCGATGATGCCCTGGCCAGCAACATCACCGAGTGAGCCGCAGGACTTGCCCGCTGCCTTTGTAGTTATTTAGTTAGTTAGTGTTAGGTTTCCTTTATTCATTTTTATTTATTTGGACCGCTCGGACAATGGCCACTTTTTTGTATATATTTTTTCATTAGGTAGTGGTAGGTTTCATTTATGGTGTTGGGCTCATGGACCCTTGAATTTTCGTGTATATAGTTTGCTTTTTGAATGGACATTTCTTTTATTTATTATTGTGTTCACCATGAGGAAATGGTTTTTCATTATTTTCCTTCCACATGATTTTGCTTTGGACTACATTTGTTTTTGGATTCCTAATTTTTTATATTTTTATACATTTGTTCTCGGACATGGACCTTTTATTTTGTTATCCCCATTGTTGTGTGTTTGATTTGTTTACTTATTTCACATCTTTAATACAATTTTTTTTTACTTTCACTTGTGGTATTTTCTCATTGGTTTCATACATGTCATGATATGGGTTTTGACATTCACTTGCACCCATTGTGTATGTGTGTGTGACGGACATGTGTTCATTTACATACTTGCCATTGGGGTTGTATCATGTAATTGCATTCACTATGTGGGTGGATGCAATCCTTGCCTGGGTGTTTGTGCTGGGTATGCTGCCCATTACTGCCATGATTGAGTATCGTCAGGACCTGGGGGCAGGGGGACATGTGTGGGTGCCTGGTGGAGGGTGCCCCTGGATGCTGGGGGGTGGGGGTGGTGGGAGACATGGGTGGGGGCCTGGTGGAGGCTGACCCTGGTTACTGGGGGGGTGGGGGTGGTGGGAGACATGAGTGGGGGCCTGGTGGAGGGTGCCCCTGGATGCTGGGGGGTGGGGGTTGTGGGAGACATGGGTGGGGGGCTGGTGGAGGGTGCCCCTGGTGACTGGGGGGGTGGGGGTGGTGGGAGACATGAGTGGGGGCCTGGTGGAGGGTGCCCCTGCACTGCTGGGGGGTGGGGGTGATAGGGGACATGGGTGGGGGCCTGGTGGAGGGTGCCCCTGGATGCTGGGGGGTGGGGGTGGTGGGAGACATGGGTGGGGGCCTGGTGGAGGGTGCCCCTGGATGGTGGGGGGTGGGGGTGGTGGGAGACATGAGTGGGGGCCTGGTGGAGGGTGCCCCTGGATGCTGGGGGGTGGGGGTGGTGGGAGACATGGGTGGGGGCCTGGTGGAGGGTGCCCCTGCACTGCTGGGGGGTGGGGGTGGTGGGAGACATGAGTGGGGGCCTGGTGGAGGCTGCCCCTGGTGACTGGGGGGGTGGGGGTGGTGGGAGAAATGAGTGGGGGCCTGGTGGAGGCTGCCCTTGGTGACTGGGGGGGTGGGGGTGGTGGGAGACATGAGTGGGGGCCTGGTAGAGGCTGCCCCTGGTGACTGGGGGGGTGGGGGTGGTGGGAGACATGAGTGGGGGCCTGGTGGAGGCTGCCCCTGGTTACTGGGGGGGGGGTGGGGGTGGTGGGAGACATGAGTGGGGGCCTGGTGGAGGGTGCCACTGGATGCTGGGGGGTGGGGGTGGTGGGAGACATGGGTGGGGGGCTGGTGGAGGGTGCCCCTGGTGACTGGGGAGGTGGGGGTGGTGGGAGACATGAGTGGGGGCCTGGTGGAGGGTGCCCCTGGTGACTGGGGGGGTGGGGGTGGTGGGAGACATGAGTGGGGGCCTGGTGGAGGGTGCCCCTGCACTGCTGGGGGGTGGGGGTGATAGGGGACATGGGTGGGGGCCTGGTGGAGGGTGCCCCTGGATGGTGGGGGGTGGGGGTGGTGGGAGACATGAGTGGGGGCCTGGTGGAGGGTGCCCCTGGATGCTGGGGGGTGGGGGTGGTGGGAGACATGGGTGGGGGCCTGGTGGAGGGTGCCCCTGGTGACTGGGGGGGTGGGGGTGGTGGGAGACATGAGTGGGGGCCTGGTGGAGGGTGCCCCTGGTGACTGGGGGGGTGGGGGTGGTGGGAGACATGAGTGGGGGCCTGGTGGAGGGTGCCCCTGGTGACTGGGGGGGTGGGGGTGGTGGGAGACATGAGTGGGGGCCTGGTGGAGGCTGCCCCTGGTTACTGGGGGGGGTGGGGGTGGTGGGAGACATGGGTGGGGGCCTGGTGGAGGCTGCCCCTGCACTGCTGGGGTTTGGGGGTGGTGGGAGACATGAGTGGGGGCCTGGTGGAGGCTGCCCCTGGTTACTGGGGGGGTGGGGGTGGTGGGAGACATGAGTGGGGGCCTGGTGGAGGGTGCCCCTGCACTGCTGGGGGGTGGGGGTGGTGGGAGACATGAGTGGGGGCCTGGTGGAGGCTGCCCCTGGTGACTGGGGGGGTGGGGGTGGTGGGAGACATGAGTGGGGGCCTGGTGGAGGCTGCCCCTGGTTACTGGGGGGGTGGGGGTGGTGGGAGACATGAGTGGGGGCCTGGTGGAGGGTGCCCCTGGATGCTGGGGGATGGGGGTGGTGGGAGACATGGGTGGGGGGCTGGTGGAGGGTGCCCCTGGTGACTGGGGGGGTGGGGGTGGTGGGAGACATGAGTGGGGGCCTGGTGGAGGGTGCCCCTGGTGACTGGGGGGGTGGGGGTGGTGGGAGACATGAGTGGGAGCCTGGTGGAGGGTGCCCCTGCACTGCTGGGGGGTGGGGGTGATAGGGGACATGGGTGGGGGCCTGGTGGAGGGTGCCCCTGGATGCTGGGGGGTGGGGGTGGTGGGAGACATGGGTGGGGGCCTGGTGGAGGGTGCCCCTGGATGGTGGGGGGCGGGGGTGGTGGGAGACATGAGTGGGGGCCTGGTGGAGGGTGCCCCTGGATGCTGGGGGGTGGGGGTGGTGGGAGACATGGGTGGGGGCCTGGTGGAGGGTGCCCCTGGATGGTGGGGGGTGGGGGTGGTGGGAGACATGAGTGGGGGCCTGGTGGAGGGTGCCCCTGGATGCTGGGGGGTGGGGGTGGTGGGAGACATGGGTGGGGGCCTGGTGGAGGGTGCCCCTGCACTGCTGGGGGGTGGGGGTGGTGGGAGACATGAGTGGGGGCCTGGTGGAGGCTGCCCCTGGTGACTGGGGGGGTGGGGGTGGTGTTAGACATGAGTGGGGGCCTGGTGGAGGCTGCCCCTGGTTACTGAGGGGGTGGGGGTGGTGGGAGACATGAGTGGGGGCCTGGTGGAGGGTGCCCCTGGATGCTGGGGGGTGGGGGTGGTGGGAGACATGGGTGGGGGGCTGGTGGAGGGTGCCCCTGGTGACTGGGGGGGGTGGGGGGGTGGGAGACATGAGTGGGGGCCTGGTGGAGGCTGCCCCTGGTGACTGGGGGGCGGGGGTGGTGGGAGACATGAGTGGGGGCCTGGTGGAGGGTGCCCCTGGTGACTGGGGGGTGGGGGTGGTGGGAGACATGAGTGGGGGCCTGGTGGAGGGTGCCCCTGGATGCTGGGGGGTGGGGGTGGTGGGAGACATGAGTGGGGGCCATTTGGAGGGTGCCCCTGGATGCTGGGGGGTGGGGTGGTGGGAGACATGGGTGGGGGCCTGGTGGAGGGTGCCCTTGCACTGCTGGGGGTTGGGGGTGGTGGAAGACATGAGTGGGGGCCTGGTGGAGGCTGCCCCTGGTGACTGGGGGGTGGGGGTGGTGGGAGACATGAGTGGGGGCCTGGTGGAGGCTGCCCCTGGTGACTCGGGGATGGGGGTGGTGGGAGACATGAGTGGGGGCCTGGTGGAGGGTGCCCCTGGTGACTAGGGGGGTGGGGGTGGTGGGAGACATGAGTGGGGGCCTGGTGGAGGCTGCCCCTGGATGGTGGGGGGTGGGGGTGGTGGGAGACATGAGCAGGTGTGCAGGGTAGTCCCCTGTTTTGTGGGCTGCCTGCAGGGGCCGTGGAGGGTGTACAGGGAACACCTGTGAGGACCCACCCAGCCTAATCGCGTGTGTAACTTCCCACGCACCCCTGTAATACACGTACCAAGCCAAATCGCGTGTGATAATTCCCGCGCACCCCTGAAATACACGCGCCCAGGCTATTCGCGTGTGGAACTTCCCGCGCACCCCTGAAATACACGCGCCCAGGCTATTCGCGTGTGGAACTTCCCGCGCACCCCTGAAATACACGTACCCTGCTGTAATCGCGTGTGGGACTTCCCGCGCACCCCTGAAATACACGCGCCCAGGCTATTCGCGTGTGGAACTTCCCGCGCACCCCTGAAATACACCCGCCCAGGCTATTCGCGTGTGGAACTTCCCGCGCACCCCTGAAATACACGTACCCTGCTGTAATCGCGTGTGGGACTTCCCGCGCACCCCTGTAATACACGCGCCCAGGCTATTCGCGTGTGGAACTTCCCGCGCACCCCTGAAATACACGTACCCTGCTGTAATCGCGTGTGGGACTTCCCGCGCACCCCTGAAATACACGCGCCCAGGCTATTCACGTGTGGAACTTCCCGCGCACCCCTGAAATACACGTACCCTGCTGTAATCGCGTGTGGGACTTCCCGCGCACCCCTGAAATACACGCGCCCAGGCTATTCGCGTGTGGAACTTCCCGCGCACCCCTGAAATACACGCGCCCAGGCTATTCGCGTGTGGAACTTCCCGCGCACCCCTGAAATACACGTACCCTGCTGTAATCGCGTGTGGGACTTCCCGCGCACCCCTGAAATACACGCGCCCAGGCTATTCGCGTGTGGAACTTCCCGCGCACCCCTGAAATACACGCGCCCAGGCTATTCGCGTGTGGAACTTCCCGCGCACCCCTGAAATACACGTACCCTGCTGTAATCGCGTGTGGGACTTCCCGCGCACCCCTGAAATACACGCGCCCAGGCTATTCGCGTGTGGAACTTCCCGCGCACCCCTGAAATACACGCGCCCAGGCTATTCGCGTGTGGAACTTCCCGCGCACCCCTGAAATACACGTACCCTGCAGTAATCGCGTGTGGAACTTCCCGCGCACCCCTGAAATACACGCGCCCAGGCTATTCGCATGTGGAATTTCCCGCGCACCCCTGAAATACACGTACCCTGCTGTAATCGCGTGTGGGACTTCCCGCGCACCCCTGAAATACACGCGCCCAGGCTATTCGCGTGTGCAACTTCCCGCGCACCCCTGAAATACACGCGCCCAGGCTATTCGCGTGTGGAACTTCCCGCGCACCCCTGAAATACACGTACCCTGCTGTAATCGCGTGTGGGACTTCCCACGCACCCCTGAAATACACGCGCCCAGGCTATTCGCGTGTGGAACTTCCCGCGCACCCCTGAAATACACGCGCCCAGGCTATTCGCGTGTGGAACTTCCCGCGCACCCCTGAAATACACGTACCCTGCTGTAATCGCGTGTGGGACTTCCCGCGCACCCCTGAAATCCACGTACCCGGCCAAATCGCGTGTGAGACTTCCCGCGCACCCCGGTATACACGCACACGTATTTTTTGTCAGCGTGTCCGTGTTTGTGGGTACCCCTTTGCACGTCATTTGTCCAGGAGGGCCACAGTATAGGACATTCATCATGGCAGTATATGGGTGCTATTTGTTGGCGCACCTTTTGGCGCACATTTCTTACAGCCGCAGAGACGCTACCGCCTGCTTTCTTGTGGCAGTCGTGTTTGTGCCTGTGCGCTGGTTTGAGCGTGCGCTTTTTTGCCCTATTCTATTCCATGAATACGTGTTGTAGGCGAGCGTGTGGGCGTTCCGCGCACTTGTGCCCTGTACTTCCCCCGTGACGCCCATGTTTTTGCAAGTTGTTCCCCATTCCGAGTGTTACGCCCGTGTTCCGCCTACTTTTGTTGCGTGCGCCGCGCTATGTGCGAATTTCGCTGTGGCCTGTGCGATTTTCGCTGTGACCTGGCGCACGCTGTTAGATGGCCTGTGCGCCAACGTGCGCGGCGCACTTTTTATCGCACATCCGCTGGTTTTCTCGCGCACGGACTTCCATGAATCGACGTGCGCTGCTTTTCGTGCGATTTTCGCACTTTCACTGCGATTTTCGCTATTCCACTGCGATTCGCACGTTTTTGCCCACTTGCGCCGCGCTAATTATTCCATGAATCGGCCTGAAAACGTTTTGTGAATTGGGGACAAACAATGTCTGACTCCGAAAGGGAGGAGTGTGAGTAAAACGAGGAAGGGAGGCGCTGCGAAAGACGACTCAAAAGGGAAAGAGGGATACGATGGTCAGACACTAGCGAGTCCGCACCGAGGGCATCAGAGTCAGCCACACAGTCTGACCGACATGAAGGAGTACCTCATGGTCAGAGGGGGGTGTCTTCACCGCCCTATGTAGACAGACTAAGGACATTGCCAGGTAGACAGCAATGCAGGAATATTACCCCTGCAATAGACAGGAGAACTATGAGAGAAAAGAAAGAGGGATACACATTCCAATTTCCACTAATAGAGAAGGGGGAGCAAGACCACAATATATTCCATGGCCACACATGGATCGAGAAAACTTGAAAAGCAAGCTTCCAATGCTGACATCGGAAGCCAGAAAGTGGATACATGAGTTAGAAAAAATTACAGGAGGATACACGCTAGCTATTGGGGACATTAAAGGTCTCCTGATCGCCATACTTGGTGAGAGAGCAGACGATGTGTGGGCATGAGCAGGCTACCCTGGCGTAACCACAATTAATACATGCATGACGGAGCACCATTTAACAATTGTAGAGCAGCAGTATGGAGTACTTTACCCAGATACTTCCAATATGGAGCTATAATGACTCGAAAAATGAAGGATTCTGAAGATCTGTTAATTTATATACAGAATTTCCAAGATGTGTGGGTGCTCGAAACGCATATATTGTGCCAAGGGTTTCCAGAACCGGTGCACAAACAACTCAAGAAAGTGGTAGGAGTTGAGGCTAAACCTTGGGCAGAAATACAGTTGACCATCGCACATTATTGTAGACTGTTGCAAGTAAAGAATTGCAAAAAAGAAGTGACTCGTAAGGGTGAGGAAGCGAAATTGGTGCAGAAGAAATTATCAAAGTATGCTCTTGAAGGAGCCATGCTAACTAGCGCAGCTGAACAAAGCATGCAGCAGGTGGCTAGTCCACAGCAGAATAATCAGGGTACCGTAGGGTTTTACCCATGGGCAAGAGGATTTAAGGGAAGCGGATGGCCGAGCAATCAGGGAGGTTTCAAAATTAATCAAGGAGGCTTTCAAAATATGCAAAATGGAAACCCGGATAGGTCAAATGGCCAAATAATCTGACTCCCGCCAGTTTGTTGGCTGTGTGGAATGATATTGATATATGATATATGAGTATTTGGCGCGCACATGCAGAAGTCAAGGCATGATGCAGAACGGCCAAGGAATGGGAGCAGGCACGGCGAATCCACCTGCAATTTTACAACAGGGCATTGCACATAATCACAGGGTGATACAACAAGCGTCAGGAGCACAGCAAAGAGTGCAGCGTCAGAGCATGGGCAGTTTACACAAAGAAAAAACCAACAGGAACTGTTGCATGTGTCACACACAATGAGCACAGTGCAGACCCAGAACCCTGGAAGGGGAAGTAACAATGGGAATGGGGAAAATCCACAAGTGCACAGTGGGTCAAACTTGTATATGAACTAGGACAGCTCACTGGGATCCCTGATGTGCTCTATCCTATGAGTGATACCAGACCCTCATAGGGAACCTAGGATGGATGTCGTTATAGGGGGTAAAGAATATTCCTTCATAGTGGACACGGGTGCGACACTTGATGATACACACAGCTGCAGTGTGAGGGAAGTGGTCTTGGTTGATGGTTACGATGATGAAGGCAGACAATGGTGCGCAATAATTGCTATTGAAGAAGGATATCGAGTGACTGACGTCACCGAAGAACAAGCAGACACGGGAGAGACAATGGTGGAAGTAAGTCTCACCTTTTGGGTAAAGATGATCAAAAGAGAAGTGCCTCAGAGAATGATGTTGGCGCTAAAACGTCCTGAATATTTTGATGATGATATAGCTAAAGTGCCTGTCTCAGTGTGCACTACAGGACCCTATGACGTAGGCCTCTTGAAGGGGGTGGGAGAAGTGAAAATTAAACTAAAACCAGGAGCAATTCTATCAAGAGCCTGACAATATCCCATGTCCAGAGAGGCGGAAGAAGGGATTTCTAAGACAATTTCTGCCATGATGGACCAGGGCATCTTAGTGACGTTAGAGTCACCATGTAATACGTCAGTGTAACCTGTCAAAAAATCAAAGGGAGGGTCTTGGCGTTTAATTCAGGATTTACGCCCAATAAATGATATTGTTGAGGCCGAGTTCCCTTTAGTCCCGAACCCGGCTACAATATTATGCAATATACCCGTCGAGGCAAATTATTTCACAGAGATTGACTTGAGAAATGCATTTTTCTCAATCCTGTTGCACCGTGACTCACAAGATCTGACGTCAATCACATTCAGTCAAATGAGTCTCCGTCTATTTTCAGCAGAGTCCTGCAGATGGATTTGAGCAATATTGCACTAGAAAGTGTTGTCTTACAATATGTGGATGAGATCCTAATTTGCAGTATCACAGAAGAGCAATGCAGGCACGATTCTGTTCAGCGACTGACTATACTGGCTGAGAAAGGTTATAAGGTTGACAAGAAAAAGTTACAATATTGTCAACAGGAAGTTCTGTACATAGGCCAGCTGATCTCACATGAAGGCAAGAAAGTGACCCCAGAAAGGGCTGAAGCCATATTGAACACGGCTAAGCCACACACGATAAAGCAAATGCAGAGCTTTCTAGGCCTGTGCAACTATGTTAGGGCTTGGGTTTTCGATTTCAGCTCTTATACTAAGCCTTTCCTTCAGGCCCTAAAGAAGGCCCAAGTGACAAAAGAAAAGATTGAATGTTCTGAAGCCATGGAGAAAGGGTTTGGTGAACTCAAGAGAGCGATTTGTACAGCTCCAGTTCTCGGAATTCCCAATTATGCAGAGGAATTTTACCTGTTTTCACACAAAGATGGCAACGTCATGACGGCAGTGTTTGCTCAAAGAACCTCCTTGGGGTACAAGTCACTGGCATATTACAGTGGGAATCTGGACCCAGTAATGAGAGGTCATTTTCCCTGCGAACAAAGTTTAGCTGGCGCACCGTTCGCCATAGAGAAGGCGACAACCATTGTAATGGGATGCTACATGACGTTGTACATCGAGCACTTATTATTTGCCATTCTAGAGAAACCAAAGGGCACATTGACATCTCAGAGAGCTTCTGCTTATGAAGTGATCATTTCAAACCCATCAATTAAAATAGTCCGATGTAAGATAGTGAACTCAGCTCTGTTTATAGCAGAGCCAGTCACGGAAGGAGAGCCGATACATGACTGAACGAATTATGAAGAATTTTCTAATGAAAATCCCAGGGTAATAGAAAATGCCTTGGCAGGAGGAGAGATCGTCTTTATTGACGGGTCTTCGAGAATCGATCAAAATGATGGGCAAAGATACACATGCGTTGCTGTGATAAAGCACACAGCGAATGGAGAGTTCCAAGTGCTTCTTAGTGCACAAATAACATCTCATTATTCAGCACAGGCTGCAGAATTATTGGCGTTTATACTCGCCATTGAGAATCACGCAGATCAGGAAGTAACAGTGTACAGCGACTCTGCCTATGTAACGTCAACAGTGCATGCAGGCTTAGCGCGCTGAAAAAGGAGGGGCTACCTCAGAGCGGACGGCATTCCAATGCAGCATGCAGACTTATTGGACAGGCTGATTCAGGCAGTACAGCTCCCAGTGGGCATAGCCGTCGTGAAATGCGCCGCCCACACGAAAGGGACAGACTTCGTGTCATGCGGAAACCACGCAGCAGACACGGAAGCCAAGCGTATGGCCTCCAAAAGTGAGACAATGATGGAAGTGGAAGTGGCATGTACCCATGAGAGAATGATGGTGGCACGTACCACACAAGAAGCATATAGTAATCTGGGGCAGACGCAACTAAATGAACTTCAAGGGGAGGTGCCGCAGGACAAGAAAAACCTGTCGAAACATTGAGGGTGTTCTTTAAACCCCTCTGACTGCTTGTGGTGACAAGACAGCACTGGTAAACCAGCAATGCCTGTAGCCCTATTAAAAATAGCGCTGGGGCAGTTACATTACCCGGTGCATATGACAAAAGAGAATCTAGCAGCGACGCTCGTGGAAGACTGGTTCATACCGAATTTAGCTGAGCATGTTGCATTCTTTATGGGGAACTGCATAATCTGCCAGCAATTCACCGCTGGGCACACATTAAAAGTAATGAGAGGAGTCATCCCCAGGCCAAATGGGCCTTTTCAGCACTTGCATGTTGATTACGTCGACATGATTCAAGTATGCAACGGGTACAGATACTTAATTGTTGTGGTGTGTCCATTCTCTAGATGGATAGAAGCAGGTCCATGTACACACCCAAACTCTACCTGTGCGGCCACATTTTTAGTGAGGGAAGTGTTCCCCAGGCGGGGGGTGTGTGAAGTCATGAGATCAGATAATGGGGCTCATTTTGTTAATTCAGTGTTTAAGCAGATTAACTTGCTGCTTGGTATAAAGCACAAGTTCTCGTCGGCGTATCATCCACAAGGTAATGGGGTCTGTGGGAAGATCAACGGCTTGTTGAAAGAGAAAATAGCCAAATTGAAGCTTACTCTGAAGAGGGAATGGCTGCACTGCCATCCACT
Source organism: Ambystoma mexicanum (assembly GCF_040938575.1). Taxonomy (NCBI): domain Eukaryota; kingdom Metazoa; phylum Chordata; class Amphibia; order Caudata; family Ambystomatidae; genus Ambystoma; species Ambystoma mexicanum. The sequence goes on along the minus strand of NC_090941.1, from coordinate 663,985,810 downwards.
GGCACTGTATGCACTTCAGAACCAACCGGGTTCCGACCATCATCTTACGCCACACAGGATAGCCATAGGAAGAAGAATCAGAACTCCCATAACACCCCGAGATAGAGATAGATGTGATGCCCAGTCAACAGGAGAGGTTTTAGGCTCTGAAATGCAAAACTATCTGACTGCATGACATCTTGCCTTACTGTAATTTCAGACCAGCTGCAGCAACGACGAAAAGGGTGCAGTGCAGCACAGAACACAGAAGAAGACACTACATCAGACTCAGCTCAAGGTCTTCGTGTTCCACTCGTCTTCCCTGGAGACGCCGTCTTTGTGAGAAACCATACAAGGAAAAAGTGGGACGAGCCAAGGTTCAACAGTCCTTTTACAGTGGAGGACTGCACTCCATCCGCAGTCAAGCTACAAGGAAGAAGAGCTTGGATCTTCCTGGGTGATATCAAGCCATACATCAGAGGAATCCCCCTGCCTGTACCCCACCGCGAAGAGACTACAGACAACAAGGAAGAACCACAGCACGTGCAGACGAGATCCATGACGAGGAAGAAGGACGCATGACCAGCAAAGTAAAGACAAATAACTTTTTGCAAATTGTGGCTTAACTTGGACACTTCCTCTAAGCAAATAAAGGGGATAAGGACATAAAAACGGACAGTGGCCCTCATTACGACCCTGGCGGAGTGGGTTTACACCAGCGGTATTCGTGGCGGACCCGTCCGCCCTACTACGAGTTCCCGTAGCGCCATGGAGCCTTTCTCCGCCTGGTTTTTCCGGGCGGAGAAATCCATGGCGCTACGGGACCTTGTTGTTAATTACGCCACCGTACTTTACGGTGGCGTAATTAACGCCTTCCCCACTCCCATTATACCCTATGGGGCAAAAATGGGAATGGGGAAGGGTAAAATGGGGATTGGGGATTTACCGCCCCGCCAAGGTCGGAATGGGGCGGAAAATCCGCCAACCCCCATGGCGGTATCGGCAGCTTTCCGCCGTGCTCCAAGGTGCATTTTGCACCGCGATTTCCGCCAGGGTCGTAATGAGGGCCAGTCTGTGCATCCTAGTTGCAGGGTGAAGAAAAAAAATTGCGCGTATAAGCCACAGCATGTTTTGTTGATTTGAATTTTGAACTGAGGCACACTTAATCCGTGATGAGAAAAAAGACTACCGGCTATAATATTTTTTAAGCAAAATGTCACCCACATAATAACTTACAGGCTGAAACTAGAGGTATTGTCCCGGAGAATGTTTGGACAAAATTGGAAGGCCAATTCTGGAAGAAAATTTGGGGTTTGCCAATGTCTGTATCAGTGTCTCTAATAAGACATGAAATTGGGCTAGTATCCTTGAACGCAATCTATACATGGAAAGTTCTGACCTTAATGGCATAATGTACACTATGGGAAACATATGTTGGAATCAACAAATCCAAAAATTCTGAGATGGCGAAAGTGGATAAAATCATTGATGGAGAAGGCCGGTATTAATTACGACCTTCTAATTAATACTCTTGAAAGAGCTAAAACGAAGCAGTGGTTGAATGATTGGATCCAAACCAGAGATTCTTGCATGAAATTGAGGCTGTTTAAACATCAAGCTTACGCAAATAAAGAACTACATGTTGTTGAAAAATATTTGGTTAAGTTTCCAGATCCCAAGTATAGATTTGCATATATGAGAATCAGATTAAATACTTGCCTTACGAATGAAGTTCGCTTTAGTTGTAGATTCTGCCTTGTACCGTCAGATATAGAGACATTGAAACATTTAATTCCTGAATGTCCAGCTCTAGTTTGGCAAAGATGTCAACTGTTTAAACATATGTTTGTGGGTTACATTATGCTGAACCAAGAACATTTTTGGAACATTGTGTATAATAGTCAATCACCTAAAATTAATATTGCGGTGTTATTGTTCATTGAATCTTTAACTTTAAGTTTGATGAACCAGACTGACATCATTGACTATAAAATGTTACAGCATATCAAATAATTGCTTTTGAGGAGAGTATGCAAACAAAATTGTTGAATTATAATATAAATATTTCTGGGAAAACTGGCATCATGCAAATTGAAAAGATTGTACAATGAGAAACTGAGGGGATCAAGGGATTATAGAAGTTCACTTGAAAGCATTCTCTTGTTCGAATCTAATAGGCCATGGAGTGTATAGAGTCGTAATATTGTCGTGAATAGTTAATAGCTAACAGGTGGCATATGTTGCTTTGAAATTATTCACATTTCTCTTTTATTATGTATTAATTTTTTATATGTTACTAATTGTATTTATTAGATGTTGTATTTCTGTATTTTATTGCATTTTTATATTGTATGATGTTTATTTTTGAAAGGTTGTATGTTTACAGCAATATCAAAATAATAAAATTTAAAAAAATAAAAAAAGACTATGACAAATTTTGACCACGGATATTTACATTGGAAACAGATACATTATCCCGATTCATCCAAAACCGAGACTCTGTTTGGAAGCACTTATGGTGTCCCACAGTAGAGACATCACAAAGGACATGGTCACCTATTTCAACCTAGTGCTAAGATCATACCCGTCACTAGTAGGGAGGCTTACCAGTGTCAGAGACTTTCTCCAAGATCATGAAAACGAAAAAATTATAAGACAACTGCTTACTGTCATTGCCGAACAACTCATCATACTCCTTGAGTACAGCGAGAAAGAAGCAAATTTTCCCAACACAGGCAGAAATAGATGAGCTGATCAACTCACTGTTCTTTCACATAATCCAAGACTGTCCAACTATTGTCGGGAGAACAACAGACACTCTCACATTCCTTCGAGATCCAGCAAACAATGAACATTTAAGCCATTTTTTAAACAGGATCACCATTTCAGTCGCACTCCACGCGACCTGCAGTGCAGACATTGTTTACATCAAGGAAAGAACATATAATCCTGAATCTCAACAAACACAGAACATATGTCCCTGTCACCAGAAGACAGCAGATTGGCATACAATCTTCTTTCACCTTATTGAAGACTTTCCAGAGCTAGTGGGAAGACCAGTCAATGTTGACGTACTTACATTTCTCTGAGATCCAGTAAAATGTACTCAGCTAAACATGCTCCTACATGGTATTATAGCTCAAATCAAAACTTCCAATCTCCATCAAATCCTTAGGAGAAGATCCTGAAACTTTCCACCGAGGGACAGATCGAGGGTGCAGAGTCGAGAACTCCATTTGTTATGTTTGTTGTTATTTTTTCCCTATTTCTTCATACTGACCAGTGTCCAATATGTCCTCCGGACTGAAACATATTCAAGGAGTGGACTGGGAGCTCACATACTTTGAACATGCACATTAAACGTGACTCACTGAAGTATTATTTTAATCTATTTTTTCCATAGTCTAGCAAAAGAACTGTATCCTGAAGTAAAAGACACTGTTGCTCGCAAGAGGGGGGACACTGGTGAAGCACCTGACACTTTTGAACACAGAACTCAAAGAACGATATTGGGTGGGGGAACAACAAAATTGACATTGGGTAAATGATTGAGATGGGGGCCCAGAGCAGCAACCTGGTCCTCCCACAAGTAGAGTGGCACCCTCGCTTCTCTGGAAGAAAATGCTGTCGCCTGATGTATAAGGGCATAATGTACTTATGTATTATAATTGTCATTATCTTTCTGTCATTAACGATCAGAACTGCATTCTTTATTTGTGCATGAAGCAGTCCAATTTCAGTGCACCCACCTGATGATATATGCATGAAACCCACAAAAGCACACAGACCTTATATATTAATTCCAGTCGCTAGAAAATCTGATGGTAGAGTAAATGAACTTGAAATGAACGTGATTAATAGTGATATACGCACATTTATGGTAACGGATGATCAGAAAAGCCGGAGATAGGGTCGGCATGAAATGAATGAAGAAAAAATACTGACAACTACACGGATACACACACACTGAATGCACACGAAATAGGCCTAGTGTCAATGACCACAGAACCACAAACGAAAGCAGCAGAGAAGATGAGACTGCCTACCATAAAAACCTTCACAGGAGATAGTGGGAGAAAACAAGAAGAATTAAGAGAAAGACCAAGAGAAGCAGTCATTTCAGAAACCCTTAAGAAAACAGAAGCAGCCTCAGAAAAACTCTCAGCAAGGACACAAATGTTAGTAAACTTACTATTCCCATACATAGCCAGAGCGAGGAAACGGCAAGAGGAACTGAAGAACAAAACCGCAGAGACCTTATTACCCAGCATACATGTTCTAACACAAGGGACAAGTACCAGACCTACAATACAGCCATATACTGGACCAGTGTCAGGCTGGTTGGCATGGGCACTTGCACGCAGCAGAGAAAAGATGCACGAGGACCAGGAAAGAGCTGCCAGACTCCTGTCCACTCAAATGGCACAGATGGAGAAGCCTGCACCATGGGCCGGGATACCTGAGGATCCTCCAGCAAGAAAATGCCATATAGAGGCGCTCAGAGATGTAGTTATAGCAAACTACAGAAAAACCTTAAGAATCAAGAGAAGCATGCATGAAGATAATAATGAACTAAACGACTACCTGGACAGCACAGCACATTTAGGAAGCAACATTTGGTACCAGCACATGAAAGAAGTTGGAAGATAAAATTCAGAAGGAGAATGCTTCGTTTGCGCACTCCTACCATACAGCATGGTGAAATCCAAGATCTTCGTAGCCATAGAAATCGATGTCCAGACAGCACACTGTCTGTCACACGTCGCAATGTGCAACACCAGAGGCCAGTTCATGGGAAGTGATGCCTCATTAATATGGGCAACTGAAACAGCTTATCCCGATGAAGATGATTATGTTCAGGACATTAGGATGAGAAACAGAGCTCATACTAGGAATCATGTGATCAGGTACGAGAAGCCGGAGTTAAAAGAGCAGGAATAAGATGGGAAATAAACCCAAGACTGCTGGAAAACTCCAGCAGAGGCTCAAATTTGGAAAAACAGAGGCCAGATGCAGATTTGGGGAACAGTGCTTTCACCAGACAGATGGGAGAAGGAGTAGTGATCTGCAGGGCATGCATGGTCTACGGAGCCTGCAAGGAAGCATTTGAAAACTCACAAAGACTTTGCAAACCACTATGGTCTAAACTTACAAAATTACTAACATGGGTCAAACAGAGAGGAGGACCCCTGCAGATAGTGCCACTAGAAAGTCCAAAATTGTGCTTCAGGAACAATGGCACAAGGAAAATGGGAGAGAATCAGAATTGCGGACACATTTTTGAAGCCCCAGGAATGACTCATGGGACTGCAGTGATCATGGATCATTATTGGGCATGTGGAACCAAAGCATACATCAGACTGCCGAAAAACTGGGGAGGCATATGCACTATAGTGAATGTCCACGTTCCAGCATTAGTGATTCCGAAAAGTGACCTGAATATTGATAGTTTCCCGAAAGCAGATGCTCAACTGAGATAGAAGAGATCTGTGCAACTGATAACCCGAATGAAGAGAGAGAATTACTTCTCTGCCAAATCAGAAGAGGCATTTCATGCAATCCCATATGAACACAGGCTGTTCAGGCTCACCTCATCAGTGTTCACGACAATTCTGATGCCAAGATTTCAAGTTAGAGCAAATACTAAATGGTTGCAGATAACCAGATGGGAGTTACTGCAAACCATCAATATGACAATAAAAGGATTCAATGCGATCAAGGATGAGTTAAGAGCCATCCGACGGATGACTCTCCATAACAGATATGTACTTGTCATGATCACAGCTATGGTTGGAGGAATTTGTGCAAAAATTGGAGAATCCTGTTGCACATTTATACCTTCTCACGACGAAGAAAATTGAACTTTAACAGAACCTATAGGTATGCTGACAAACCTACAGAACCAGATGGTCAATGAAACCGACAAAGTTGATGATGACAGCTGGTTTGTATCACTGTTTTCATGGGCTCCACAATGGATGGCAAATGTGGAGTTCCTAGGAGCCTTGCTAGTGATGATATTACCAGGATTTTGCGTTATCAAGATAATAATCTCGCAATGTCAGAAAACTGCGAAGAAAGCCATAGGGATTAAGATCATGATTGATGTCAAACCCGGATGGACGCCCAGAGATCTGACTGATGAAGAAATAAGAGACTTTGTGAAGGCCAGCGAGCATGTGCCAGAAGGTACAAAGTTTCTTTACCCCAGGAAATGCAGAAATTATGAAGGAAAATTGATTTATTGCAGCCCAAATGGACAATGTCAGCTAATGACATGGAACAAAGACGAACATGTAAGGACAGCAGGAAGCCTGAGAGGAGTGATAAAAATATGGACTCCAAAGAGACACTTCTTCAAACCATCATGTACAAACCCAGAAGATGAAGAAGAAATGAATACAGAAGAACCAAGTAAGATGAATCCAAAGGAGGAAGCGGAAGTGGTCGATGATTCGACCAGAGGGGGGAGTGTAGAGGAGGTCCCGAGCGAGGCCTGCACTCCAGTCGCCCATTTTGAAGTACCAGGAACGTTCACACCGAGATATGTGACGTATGATGGATCATATCAAGGACATATCTGTTCTGTAGAGTCATCATTCACATGGCTCTCAGCTCTTCTTTGATAGCATTCAATCCCTTTATGGTAGTGTTGATTGTCTGCAGGAGCTCCCATCTGGTTATCTGTAACCATTTGGTATTCACCATCATCTGGATTCCAGGCATAAAGATAACAGTAAAAACTGCTGAATTCTGGCTGAACAGTCTGTGTTAATATGGAATAGCATCAAAGGCCTCTATTGACTTGGCTGAGAAATAATTTTCTCTCTTCATTTGATTTAAACGTTCAGTGGATTTCTTCTTCCTCAGGTGAGCATCTGCTATCGGAAACCATTCAATGTTCAGGTCACTCTTTGGAATCGAATCACCAATGCTGGAACATGGACAATCACTAAAGAATATAGTCCTCCCCAATTTCTGGGCAGCTTCATATAAGCTCTGGATCCACAGGCCCATTAGTGATCCATTATCACTGCTGTCCCAATGTTCATTCCTGGCACATCGAAGATTCAACCACACTTTTTATTCTCTCCAACATTTCTCATACCATTGTTTCTGAAGCATAGCTTTGCACCATCCAGAGTCCCTATCCGCAAAGGACCTCCTTTGTCTTCGAACCATGTCAGCAGTTTTGCAAGTTTTGGCCATAAAGGTTTGCATCCTTTTTCCACATTGTCTATAACCGGCCTGTGATGTCCAGACACTACTCAGGCTCAGCAAACAACTGCTCCTTCTTCCCAGCCCTCTGGAGAAAGTACTGTTCCCAGATCTGCATCTGGCCTCTTTCTTTGCAGCTTTGAATCTCTTCTTTAGTCTTTCCTTGACAATTGAGTCTTCTATTTACTTCCCATCTGATTCCAGCTCCTTTCACTCCAGGCTGTTCATATCTTATCACATGATTCCTGGTTAATGTTCTTGCTCTTGTCTTTAAATCTTGGACATAATCATCTTCATCTGGGCTTCACCAATCTGTTGCCCATACCAAGGATGCTGTTCGACCCATGAACTGCCCTCTTGCCAGGCAGAGTGCGATGTCAGATAGGCAATGAGCTGTTTGGACATCTATTTCAATAGCTATGAATACCTTAGACTTCCCCATAGCATAAGTCAGGAGTGCACATACATAGCACTCTTCCTCAGAAGGTCTTTTGCTCACCTCTTTCATATGCTGATACCACATATTGCTCCCCAAATGTGCTGTACTGTCTAGATAATCGTTTAATTCATAATCATCCTTCCTTGCAGTTCTCTTAGGTCTCTGCTTTGCTAAACAAACTTGTGCATGATGGTCATAAAGCATATAAAAACAGACCATCCTAAAGAGCATCACAGGGGCATTTGTCAGAGACACTGGTGCATTCTCATGCACCACTGGTATAGGAACAATCACATATGGTATAGGCCTTTTTGCAATACCTGGCTCCACATAAGTTTGCTTGTTTGAAAAGATGTTCAGGTAATTGTCTGATCTGCTCTAGTATTGCTGCCAATAAATGTCTAATCGCTTGGCCATTCTTAGGGTTTTGGACAAAAGTGTACACATCAGTGCTACGCCTAACAAGAGTAGGGTAAGCTCTGAGTATAAAAAGAAAGACAGCTAGAAGTAGTCTGTGTACATCACTATCAGTGAGTACCATGTGGCCCACCAAAGAGAAAGTCATTGAGAAACGAATCAGGAAACTGCTCTCTCTTCCAGTCATCGAACAGAAAGTCTAAATTGGGCATTTTTCCATTTACTTGCACACTCCAAAGTTCACTATATGTCAGTAAACTCCTGTGGCTCAAGAACAATAGCTTTCTCACTCCTTGCTGTAGCAATTACAAAGAGTGTTTCAAGGGAGCCACAGTACAATGTCACTGAATTCCTGGCTCAAGAACAATTGCTGTTTTGCATGCCTACTGGGTATCTATAAGAGTGCCCAGGAAGGAGCCACAGCCCAATGTACTCTTTGACTATCTATTGGATAGTCTCTGCGTCCTTCTTCCTCTTCATCAATCTAGTCTGCACATGCTGAACTTCTTCTTCTTCTTGACTTGCTTCATGGGTTGGGGGTTTGTCGGCCTCTCCAGCGTAGACGTTCACATCACCTTGGTGTATCCCCGCTTGTCTCCCTTGGACTTTAACTGCTGATGGTGTAACGTCCTCCACAATGAAAGGGCCGCCAAATCTGGGCTCGTGACACTTTCTTGTGAAATTCCTAATCAATATTTTATCTCCGGGAAAAAGTTTAGGTACAGGTAATTCTTGAACTCTGGTTGCTGTATGGTCTTCATCTGTGTACTGAGACCGACACCCCGTCCGCTTGACTTGATCTTAAATGACAGAGATACTAGCCGCCATACATGTTAAGTACTCACGTAACTCAGTTCCTAAAAATTCTGCAGTTGCCTGGCATCACTTCTAGTCCTCGATGGAGGAGTTAGAGGCTTTCTAATTCACCTCCCTGTGACTAGTTCGTGGGTGTGAGGTGGTGATCTGAGCCAGGCTGATTTCTCAATGCATATAATGCAAGAGGCATCTTAAGGGTTAATTTCTACTTTGCTATTCTCTCTTTGAGCAGACCGTTGAGTCTCTCACATAGCCCGTTCACTTCCGGGTGATAAGCAGAAGAAAACGTGTGCCTAATGCTCATTAATAAGCTATTTGTTCAAACATCTCATTCACAAAATGGGGGCCATTATCTGATCTCAGCACCTCATATACTCCCCATCTAGGAAATACTCCTCGGACTAAAAACTTTGCAGTGCAAGTGGCATCAGGATGTGTGCATGGACCAGCTTCAATCCACCTCGAGAAGGGGCACACTACCACTATCATATACCCATAACTATTACAGACCTGCAGCATATCAACATAGTCAATATGCAAATGCTGAAATTGACCATTCGGTCGAGGAATCACTCCTCTGACTGTTCGCAGCATGTGCCCAGCAGTAAACTTTAGACATACGATGAAATTTACTACAAAAAAAGCTGCGTGTTCTAATCGGTTCGGCACAAACCAATCCTCCGCAATGGTTGCTGCAAGGCTTTCCCTAGTGACATGCGCAGGGTAGTGTAGCTGCTCTAATGTCACCCTTAATAAGGCTACAGGCATCACCGGTTTACCAGTGCTGTCTTGTCGGCACAGTGCTTCGGTAGGGGATAAAGAACGACCCCTTCGTGTCCACAGTTCTTTCTCTTCCTGTGGAGCTCCAACTTGAATTTCCATCAACAAATGGTTAAAACCTTCTTTCATTATTACAGCCATGATTTCTCCCTTGCTTACATAAGGAGTGTCAAAACCTGAAATATTGTCACAACCCCTGCCCTTGGCCTGGATTGCCAGGCCAGGTGGGCTACATCTAGTACCCCCATCAGGGCCTCAAGGGCCTTGACATTTGCCCCCAGACTCACTTGGAGTCGGTCCTGGCACCTTTGGCGCCAGGCTCATGTGTTAAAGCAGTAATCTGGGCCCATAAGGGCATTGCGCAACAACATGGATGCTTCCACATGGCTCCGTTCCTGAACTGAACCATGCGGTCTAGCATTTTGGGTGTGGCAGGCCCAGAGACACCTGGGATAACTGCAGGCTATATAAGCCACGCCCGGACTCCAGTGCACGCTTCGCGTTGCTCTGCCAGTGGCAGCGTGACAATCACCGCGGTCAGCAGCATCTTCATCTGCACGCCGGACCTGATTTCCTGCAAGAATAAAGAAAAGACATTGTTAGTGTTCGCTTGCCTCCTGGGAGCAGCTCCTGTACTCTGCTCCAGGATTCTGAACAGTCAACATCTCGGCGGACCTCGTCCCATGGAGAAACCGCTACCTGGAAAAGAAAACAGAGAAAACATCTTTAGTAAGCGTTTATACTCCACATTCAGAAACTCTCTCTTATTTTTTTTTATTTTTTTTATTTTTTATTGGTTTAAATTCAAACCTTTAAAATGTTTTGCAACACATATGAAAATTTTAAAAATTACATTGGGTATTTCAAGTCTCTCCCAAGTGACCTCTTCTTTATAGTCTCGTGTTCAAGCGTTACTGCGCTTTTCTTAAATGCCTGGTATACAGTGGGAATGGTGCCGACCTTTAATCACTCATTATTGTCTTTTAGTCTCTCTTCTATCACTGCCAGGAAGGAGGTCAAAGGTATAATTAATTTCATATCTTGCCCGTTCCACATGGTCTGCCACCACTCGTCCGCGCATGCTGATAAGTTATTATCATTCCATCGTCCCAGGTGAATTGATCTTACGTCTTTCAAGGCAGCGCAGAACAAGACTAGATGTTTAAGAGATTCTAGCTCGTTTTTGCACAACCGACAGGTTGGGGTCATATGTGTATTACACGCCCAATGACCAATTCTGTCTTTAGTTTTCATTGCATTTAATCTAAAGAGCATAAATGATCTTCTTGCTTTTGGATTAGGAAATCGGGTTAGATATTTTTGGAGGATGTCGTATCCTCTTGCTTCAGCGGGGCAATCTTTCATCGCTTTGACGTTGTTACGTTCGCTGCATGTATTTATCCAATCCCCACGCCATACTTTCTTTTTGGCTGCTGTGGGGTTTGTGAGTAAGTTTTCCAGGGTGATGTTATACATTGTTAACAACTCTTCGCAACGTCTTACCCATTGTGACAACATACCTGGCCCTTCACGCGAGGCATGATGGAAAATTTGAAATTGGAGGATTCCTTCTTCTACTCTCGTTTTCCGAAACAATGAGAGTTGGTTCCAACATATCTTGGCGTGCAATGATGTTAAGGCTAATTCATAACGTAAGCAGACTGTAGCAATTCCCGGCGGAAGACTTAGTGCCTTGGTCCAGAACATGTGTTCTAACACGGCCCAGTGAGTTGACGGGCAGCCAAATGCGTTTTCGGCTCCGTATGCCAGAATTGGAGACACTTTCTGTATATAGAAATTCCGCAGTGGTTGCAGTGAGAAGCGTCCATATTTTTTATGTATCACAAGGCCTTGGCAGGCCAACTGGCCACACTTTCGCTTGGAATCTGTTACCCATGGTTCATCGCAGATGCTGGAATTCAAGATCATGCCCAGATATTTCACGCTTTTAGACAGTTGCAGTGTCTCGTGATTTAACTGCCATGTCTGTCTTGAGCCCTTTTGTTGCCAGCTTGTTTTTATATTCTCAAAGATCAATATTTCAGTTTTTGTAGTATTGATCTTTAGCTTGTTCTGACATACATAGTTGTGAACTGCTTCCAATTTTCGTTGGAGCCCTATTGGGGTTAGATCTAATAATACCAAATCATCGGCGTATAGTAACCACTCTATCTTTGAAGAATTTAGTTTTGGTGAGAATGATCTCACAGATTGGATTGTAGCTCCTATATCGGAGATAAAGAGACTGAAGATAGCTGCTGCTAAGGGACATCCCTGCTTGACCCCTTTGTGCGTCATAATTTGGGTTGACAGGGTCCCAAGTCGGTCAAGTCTAATGGAAATTGAGGTATCCTTGTGAAGTTCTTTTATGGCAGCGAGTAAGCCTGGAGGACAGGCCCACATTTCTAGCTTTTGCCACAAGATTTCTCTGTCGACCATATCAAAGGCCGTAGAGAAGTCGACAAAAGCCAAATACACTTTCGTGCTTGTTCTAAGGGCCTCCATTTTCAACAGGTTTAGTATAAGCAGGTTCAGTGAACAGCCAACTGATTTTACAAAACCTGCCTGTCGTGAGTCCACTCTGTTTGTTGTTTTTGCCCAAGCAGTCAGTTTCTTGTGTAACAATGAAGAGAAAATCTTGCCCAAAACATCGAGTAAGGCCACTGGTCTGTAGTTCTTTGGTAATAATCTATTGCCTTTCTTAAATATTGGTATGATTATTCCAGTCTTCCACGAGGCTGGTACTTGCTTTTGAGAATTAATTCTCGCGAATAATTCGCAGCAAAAATCAGCCCACAAGTCCGGAAATTGTTTAATCATACTGTTCGACAGCCCGTCAGGGCCAGGTGCCCGGGAGTTTTTTGCTCTCACGATTGTCTCGTAGATATCATCTTTAGAGAACTGTAGGTTCCATGTTGTTGCATCAGAGGGAACATTATTTGGCTCAAGATCTTTGTAGTACAAGGCTGTGAAGTGATTCACCCATTCTTTTTCTGACACTGGGCAAGCTTGCAAGACGAATTGTGGCGCTTCCAAGCTGTTGATTGTGCGCCAGAATTCTCCACTATCTTTTTTCATTAGTGTCGTCATCATCGCTTCTGCGTCATTTTGATGTATAATCGCTCGATGGCTTTTAATCCAGTTCTTATAGGCTTGTCTCGCTGCTTTGTTTTTCTTCGATATTTCATCGGTTGGACCTTGGTTGTTTTTGCGAATTTCAGCTCTCATCCTTCTCTTGCGTTGTTTTATCATGATGTCAAAGGTGTGTTTATTTTGGAAGGACCAATTTTTCATTCCAATGTTTTTTGTCTTAAATTGTGACAACATTGGGACGTAGTCGATCTCCTTCCGTAATGACTTGTATTGGGTACATATCATAGATACTTCCTCTTCCTTCAACCTTAATCGCCGACGGTTTGGTTCCACCAAAATTTTTGTGCCCCATGTTTCCCTCTCCATGCCGCCAGAGTCTTGGAATTTTAGTTCCAACATATCATGGTCACTATTGTCCATTGTTTGAATTTTCAATGATTTGGTTTTCTCGTGTATGGTATTCGACACAAATATATAATCAATGATGGAACTTTGACCCTCTCGCTTCCACGTTGGCTTCGGCGGAATGTCCCCTTGTGTGCAGCCATTTAACATAGAGAGGCCCCTCACTTCCAATTCGTCGTTCCATGATCTGGCCAGCTGACGTTTAAGGGAGCTCTGTGGGTTGAAGAAGTCGATGTTCAAGTCTCCACAAACAATAACTTCACTTCCAGAGTTAAATTCTAGCAAATTATCAAGGATTGACGTGACCTGATCTATAAATAGCTGGGTCCCAGTTCGTTTATGGTTCCAATATAGATTAATGATATGGATCACATCACAAGCCTTTGTAGGAGCAACAGATTTTCCTATCTCACAGACCTGTATGTATGGGGTGTAATTAGTTGCTTTTAACAACCGGTATCCCGAGGACCGGTTAATCATTGTCAGTAGTCCCGCTAATGGACGGCCTTTTTCAGCTTTAATGGCTGGATTTAAGGCACATTCAAAGTCTGTGATGGTCGGTAATTCACACATCCAAGTTTCCTGCAGGCAGATCAGGTGTAAGTCATTAATCCATTTGTTGTTTCGGAGATGTGTGAAACCTCGTGTATTCCATGAAGCAAAACTACATTCCTTAATCACGTTAAGCATTGGGCGTTAACTGTTGGATTTCGTGTTTAAAGCAGATGCCATCCAATTCCAATCTTCTCCTTGACTGACCCCTGTTTGTGCGTTTAGTAATGGCAAGTTTAATTTTGCGGATGGTTTCTCGTTATCTATAGTGATTTTAATTTTTTCCATGGGCTCAGTTCTCATATTTAGATTCTGCTTTCCCATCACCAGTCTATGCAGGGTTACCCCTGTAAGGTTCGTCTTTCGTACCAATTCTCCCTTGTCGCAGTGTGGTTGCCGTCTTGGAGCCGTTTGATCACTGTTTCTCAGAGTCTCTGCTGTCATAGATGAGTTTTTGCCACAGCGCAGAGACTCCCCTTCATGGTGTTCTTTCTCATCTTCTTTGTCACAACGTTCGGGGTCCAACACCCTATAGGTGTCAAATCCCAATGACAACAGTTCTTCATCAGCATCAAGAATTACATTTGCAATTAGATTCGAGTTTAGATGGATTATGACCCTGTCAGTACATAATTCGTCTGGGAATTCAACAATTTTTATATCTTTTGATTCAAGCGCACGGAGTCGCGGGACATGATGTAATAGCCTTAGTACGTTCATTCGATTCAGTATGAGATTGTCGTCAGTACCCTCGAGCCGTTCTAGCATTAGTTTTACCGTATATGATGGTTTCACAGGACATGCTAGTGGACATTGAGTCCTGCGTTTCTGACTTTCCTTCGATGATTCTGCACGGTTGCATTTAAGAGTCAAAAGTTTCGGTACTTTAGTTTTTTGCTGTGGACTTGCCTTCAACGCAATATTTTCCTCCGGATTTATCTCGTTTGGAGTGCAATTTTGTGAGCCAACAGCAAATGGGGAGTTTGCCGACTTTTTAATCAGTTGTCTTTCTCTTTTTTCTTGAAGTGTGAAGAATTCAGGGCTCTTAGGTTCTCTCATCGCATCCAACGGCTTAACCTCACAGGAAATTATCTCGCACGTTCTCCCTTTGACTTCCTGTCTTTTGTTATCTGCTAAGGCTTGCTGCTTTTGGGCCTCGTCCGAGGTCTGGTTGCATTGGCTGAGTTTTTGTTCCATTGGGGTTTCATTGACGCTTTGAGTATCTCTTTGTTCGACGCTGGCTTTCACTGCTTCATCGTCTTCCACAGCCATGTCTTCGTATACTGACAGTTCCATTAGATCGTCTTGTGTTGCCAGGTCTTCTGCGTTTTGCGCATACTCTTTAGGTTTTTTAATTATCTTCTCTTGTTCAGGCTCGATAATTTCCGTCTCTTTGATTGTTTCAGCTAGTTTTAAGCTTGAAGAAATAGCTTTATCAACCAAATTAAACATATTCAAATTTCGCAGGAATTTTCGAGCCCCATTTTGATTTGATTTTTTTCGGGCAGGCATATTTTTCAGTTTTTTTGTTTGCACAAAATTTGACTTTGTGTGCGTCATTTTTCTGGTTTGGATTTCTGCCTCTGAATTACCAAAGATTGGGAATAATCCTGCTGATTTCGGTATTATAAGTGGTATAGTTTGTTGAGCATCAGCCAAGTCAACAGTCTTCTGTCTAGCAGAAGAGCTCGCTGGAGATTGTAAATCCACCAAGGCTGGGTTTAATGCGTTTTGGGTCTGTAAAAAGGCCGAATTAAACGAGATTTCATGCAAATTAATTTGATTGTCGCTTTTCTCATTTAAGTTGTTAACCATCGTCGAGTTTCTCATCTCCGGCACTGTTCCTGTAGCCTCTGAACTGGTTCCTTCGGTAACCAGATCAATCACTTCTGTTTGAGGAGTTTCCGTTGGCGTGCTAACTTTGGCAGTAAGGTTGTTAGCTTGAGTCGTCTGAGTTTGAGAGTCGGACATCCTTGTCCCTTTTGCGGATTTTCCTGTGATTATAAGGTTTGAGCTCACTACTTTATTGCCTAAGTCCTTCTGCTTTCCATCAGGATTCCTCACTTCACAATTGTGCATTCCATATGATTTGTGAAACAAGGATAACGCTTCTTTGGCTACTTCTGCAAATAGTTTTTTATCAATCGTGTCATTCTGTTTGTCCTCCCTCAGTGCTTGCATACCCAAAACTATTTGTTTATTCACTTCATTTTGTTTATGGCCATCCATCCCTTGGTTTGTCTCTAGGTGAACCAGTTTTGAGTTCATCAATGCTAATAGTGTTGTGACGTCCTTCAAATTATCATTCAGTGTTTCATATAGTTTAGTAAATGGAGTGAGAGAAATTGCCATTGCTGAGGTTAATGCTGTTAGTAAATCGTTCGTGGGCACATGGACACATGGGGCAGTGTGTTTACTTTGCGTTAGCTGTTGTGTCTCATGTGTGTTTTGTCTGGCCTTTGCACCCCCTCTCCTTATTTTAGGGAATGGACGTTCACCAATTGAAGAGTCTGTTGAATCAGACTCTCTTGATGAATCATCACTGCGGGAGGTCAAACTTCTGCTTATCGACATCTTTTTGCGTTGAGGTGAACCAAAATGATGATAAATAGGTATCCTTTTTTGGGAATCAGCCACAAGTTCCCCCTGTGAGTGAACTGAACTGCCAGGGGATACATTCACTCTTGCTTTATATCTTTTATAATTTGCAGAACCCCAAATATCTTGGTTAATGTCTGTAACTTGTGCACAGGGTCTTTTCTGAGCATTTTTCTGAGTCAAAGCAGTTGTTGACGTAGAAACTGCCGATTGATCAAAGGCTCTAGATTTATTCAGGGATATCAAGTTTTGTAACGCAGCTGAAACCACTTCAAGTGAGTTTCTTTTATCAGTGGTCACGGAAGAGGATGACGTTTCCGTCTCATGCTGTGTGAATCGCAGCTGTCCTGTTTTATTTGGTTGAGAACAAGTTTTTAACGTATCTGGGCTGGGCGCCTTGTGGCTCTCGCTTTCAATACAATTGGTATCAGATATACTGTCAAGCGACTTATCATGTACATTGTGTTTTGTGGCGGATTCCGCCAAAGTCGGTGAAACATAAAGTGCACTCACCCTTGGAACTGCATCACTCTCAAGCGTCCGAGTAGGAGAGGCACTGTAAGGCTCGACGCGGGGGGACACACCGGCGCCTCTGCTCACATCCAGAGCGGCTACCTGAAGCCGTACGACTTCATCACCACTCGCCGCGCTGTCTTGCGCGGCCTCCGGGCACTCCCCCCGCTCGCGCACGTCATCACCTGTTGCCGCGTCCAACACATCCTGTGCAGGCGCGACGTCCTCCACCGTCGCGTCGTCTCTCGCCGTGGCCGTGTCAGCGTCGTCCACCACGGCCACAAGTCCGCTGGATCCACGCGCGGCCCCGACATCCGGCAGGCCACCATCTCCACCACACGTCAAGGCAGACCCCCCAACGCACCCCGCAACGAGTGCGCCGGGAACAATCGCCCCGGCCGCCTCCATCCGCTGCGTCGGACATGGTGTCGCAGCGACCCGAGAGGTGAATATTGCTTGTGTATGATTGGGAACACGGAAGCGTTTCTTTACCGCTTCACACTCCTCTTCCTTTTCTAGGGGATCAAACACATCTTCCGAAAGTTCTATCATAGAGCGATCTATGAGCTGTGTTTTGTCACTTGTTGAACCACATGAAAAATATTCGCTTTGTTGTTTGGTCTTTGCATGCGTAACGTCAACCTTCGCCGCCCTTTTTGCTTGGGCTCTTGTCCTCGAGATTGATTGTTGACAAGAGGACCTTGGGATGAGTGGGTCCATTTTTCTGCAAATGAGCAGAGGGGTGATCTAATCTGGCGCCTCCCGCCGCTCGCCAAACAGCAAACAGCAGTGTCCTCAGCCCTTTGCACTCAGGGCTTAGCGCCGCAAGGGTGGAAGAGGCGGCCTCAAGTACCCAATCGCCTGGGTCAGGTGACACCATCAGGCAGGCAGTTAAAGGTACGGCACACGCACCTCTCCTTCTTCCTTTCCTCTCCTTCTCCTTCCTTCCTTCCTTCCTTCAGGCAATATAAACGCAATATAAACGCTCGCCACAGCAAACAGCAGTGTCCTCAGCCCTTTGCACTCAGGGCTTAGCGCCGCAAGGGTGGAAGAGGCGGCCTCAAGTACCCAATCGCCTGGGTCAGGTGACACCAGCAGGCAGGCAGTTAAAGGTACGGCACACGCACCTCTCCTTCTTCCTTTCCTCTCCTTCTCCTTCCTTCCTTCCTTCCTTCCTTCAGGCAATATAAACGCAATATAAACGCTCGCCACAGCAAACAGCAGTGTCCTCAGCCCTTTGCACTCAGGGCTTAGCGCCGCAAGGGTGGAAGAGGCGGCCTCAAGTACCCAATCGCCTGGGTCAGGTGACACCAGCAGGCAGGCAGTTGAAGGTACGGCACATGCACCTCTCCTTCTTCCTTTCCTCTCCTTCTCCTTCCTTCCTTCCTTCCTTCCTTCAGGCAATATAAACGCAATATAAACGCTCGCCACAGCAAACAGCAGTGTCCTCAGCCCTTTGCACTCAGGGCTTAGCTCTCTCTTACCTGAATAGGGCAGAGGGTCAGGCCCAACCCGGAGTGTCAGTAAGCGGTTCGCTCCTCACTACTTACCGCTCTTCATCTTTTCAGCACGCGCATTCTGGAACAACATCGCCACCTGCAAGAAGGACAAAATAAACAGGTTAGCACAAGAAAAGCATATAGTTCCGCGCTTCCCGCTTTCTTACCATCTTGTGCACAAAACTGTGCGACATCACGAGGACAATATCTACACCTAAAATCAAAAGAAAGAGAGAAAGAGACAATTACCAAACAAGGAACACACAGTCAAGACAGACCTACCTGAAGAATGGAGTCACAGCAGGTCTGGACCCCGGAGAGTCGCTCCAGTGAAGTAACTACGCAGCGACAAGCCTAACTCCAACGTGCCGCTGCTCTGAGTGGCAGGACGGAGAGCGCGCCTCATCAAAAAGCAGGGCGAGAAAGACGGCAGGGGGGGTTCATGGGTCCGTAAGGGAGGTGGGCCCCAGGCCACAAGAGACAATCAAGCTAAAGTGTAAACCCCTGTGTTTCAGGCCTGGTCTTCAGCCGCACGAGGGTCCAAGGAAGTGGTCCAAGGGTGAAGCAGTCCGGACTGGATGGCGCCCCCGTGGATACCAGGTGAGCGTTACAGAACGCAAAGCCTACACTATATAATCCACCTGGGCGTCATGGAAACCTCAGAGACTGACCAGCTGGCACAGCTGTTGGGGCAGTTACGCACGGAAGTGCATTCAACCAGGCAGGAGACCAATGAATTGCGGAGAGAGTTAATAGTGGCAAAAGAACGAACTGACGAGCTGAGTAGATAGCTTCTCCAATCACAGGCCGGACAAGCTCCATTGCCAGGGAGCGTTTCATCAATGCCTACACCTTCGATCAATCCAGTACAAATCACTCTTCCAGGAGCAGTCCCATTAGCCCCACCAGAACGTTTTTCAGGGGACCCTAGAAAATACGCCACCTTCATGAACCAGTGTCGGCTCCATTTTCTTTGCAGACCTGGGGCCTTCCCAAATGATCAGTCACGGGTTGGATTCATGTTGTCTTATTTGAGCGGTAGTGCTGCAGACTGGTCAGTACCTTTTGTCAGCCAGGATGATCCTCTGTTACGAGATTTTGGGGGTTTCCAACAAGAGATGGAAAAGCTCTTCGCCCGTCGTACTCATGGGCATGCAGTAGATAATGAACTTTTGTCTCTTCGTCAAGGAAACCAGGACCTACTAAACTATATAGCAACCTTCAACAGACTTGTGGTCGAAGCAGGGTGGCCGGAAGAGAAAAGGACCACGTTATTTCATCGGGGTCTACGGGGCGAGTTAAAGGACATACTTTCTCAAGTGGTGGATCCGCCGAAAGACTGTGGAGAGTTCATCAATCTTGTGGTTCAACTGGGGGGCGCTGTTGCGCATGACGTCGATGGCCGCCTGAAGGGAGAGCTCCGGCCCGTAATATATCCTACTATAAAATTAATCCTGTTCGGGGCCACCTACACGCCAATAAACATCTGTTATCGGCAGCGGAAGAACTGCGGCATCATTCCACTGATTCCCCTGCAGAAACGCTGGCTCAATCCTGAGATATCAGACTGGAAACCTACACCGTGAGCGCGGCGGCGGCGGCGGCATATCCGCACCACGGTTCCAGAGAAATCACGCGACATCCAGAGGTGTCAGCTCGCCTACAGGCCAGAGAGGGGAGGAGCCGCGTTGCGTGCGTTTTTGCTGCCGGGCGCCTTCCCGGGGCACTTCGGAGTTGCGGTGAATACATCCTGCTGGCTCCCGGCTCTCCCCCCGAAAAAAAAAGTATGGGCCCAGTTAAAACTGGTCCGATGGACTGCTTTGCCAGCTCCCAGCCACATGGGTCTGCCGAGACACCCACTCAGCCCCCGGGTGGCCAACCGGAATCTCCAATGAACGAGAGAGTGGACAAACTATTATCGATGGTCCAGAGTGGATTCCTGGCGGTTAACAGCAAACTGGACGATATAGGGGCCACGATCAGCTCTCTGAAGGCAAGAGTTGACAAGTAAAGTGGACGCACTACGGAGGCGGAGAACAGAATTGGAGTCAACGAGGACTCGATAGCACAACACAGCCGCGATATCGCCCAGTTAAAGGGTGACCTGCAGAAAACCCTGAATAAGTGCGAGGACTTGGAATCTCGTTCCAGGAGAAACAACATCCGCCTGGTCGGGGTAGCTGAAGGTCGGGGTAGCTGAATCCTTCGGAAAGGGTTCCATGGAACGCCAGGTGGAAAACCTCTTGAAATCCCTCTTGGGTCCCGATGCTTTCTCCGATAATTTTTTCATGGAACGGGCCCATCGCACCCTGGCTCCCCCTCCTAAGCCTGGAGCACCGCCCTGCACAATCATTGCCCGACTCCTAAATTATAGGGACAGAGACGCTATGCTGAGGCTTTCCAGGGAAAAAGGCTCCCTACATTATGAAGACAACAGGATACACATATAACCAGATTTTTCAGCTAATGTGCAAACGCTGAGGAGGTCCTACGAACCGGTTAAGAGACAGCTGAGACTACGCCAGATCCCATATGCACTTGTCTTCCCGGCTAAAATGCGCATCCAACACAGAGGCCGAGCACACTTTTTTGAGAATCCTACGGAGACCATGATGTATGTCAAGGCCTCAATCCCGCTTCCCCCGGGGAGCCGGGTGACTAACCGCAACTTGCCGCCCCGACCGTTGGCGGAACCGGGGGACCATGCTGGCTGATGAGACTTACTCTGCACTGCCTTGCCACAAGTTCAATAACCCATTGACGGCGAGGTGGCCCTGTCCACCATATGTTGTCGTAGGGCCGTGAGCCCCCCCATGGTGGTCGGTCACGTGAGTACAGCTCACACCCCCAAGAGACTTCCTAAGTTATAGTTGATGGGATACATCACCGGGTTGGGGTTGATGATGCGGGTGGGGGTTGGCGGGGGAAACAGGTAAAAGTTTTTCCTGGTGTTATGCCAGGCATTGTTGGGGATGTTACAAAGTTAAAATCAGGGGACTATTTTCCAGCAGGACTTTTACATCACTTGAGACAATGGCGTCTCTACTTGGCAAACGCTCCTTCCGATAGACAACTATGACACAGGCTAAAAGTGGCTTAAGCATTAGACTACTCTCCTGGAACATTCGGGGTCTCAACAATCCAGTCAAGGCAAGGAAAATTGCTGCATACATTACGCGCCACGACCCCCATATCCTTCTGATACAGGAAACACATGCGCTGGGGAGTATCAATACCAAATTCTTCCCACGATGGGGTCCTCATAGGTACTTCACAGAGTATTCGGCACAGTCCAGGGGAGTCCTTACACTTATACATCCCAAGCTATGCTTTAGGTATCTTTCTAGTAAGATAGACCATCTAGGTAGATACGTGTTGGTATGGGGGGAGGTGGCGGGACGGCAAATATGACAGATTAACACATACGGACCTAATATAGATGATCCGCTATTTTACTGCACAATCCTCGATGTGCTGTCCACATCGGGAGAGGCGCAAATAATATGGGGCAGGGATTTTAATATGATACTTGATCACTCCCTGGAGCGTTCATCTACCTCCCCCAGGGCCCCGTCCAAAGCGGCACTTACTGTTAGACAGATGATGGAACAGACCGATATAATTGACGCATGGCGCACGTTACATCCATACGAGAGGAAATTCACTTTCTAGTCATCTGTTCATGACTCCCACTCCCGTATAGGTTATTGGTTCATTAGTTCATCCCTCTCTGGGGCGATCACTGACTGTGCAATACAACCCCGCACACTCTCAGACCACTCGCCGATAACACTAGACATCAGCCTAGATGACTCCCCACCTCTGGCTAAAAGGTGGAGAATACCCTCTGCGATCCTTAGGGACCCCAATATCTGTGAGGCACTACATATTGAAATTGAGGAATTTCTGGAGCTGAACGAGGGTTCGGTGAGCACCTATGCTACCCTATGGGAGGAATTCAAAGTTTGGATTCGGGGTACTATACTGGGTAAGACTACGGGTATGCTGAAAGAGGTGAGAAGGGAACTGGGTGTGGCTGAAGCCACAATAGACGCATTACAGATGGAATATAGCGCCACATTGAACAAGGAAACCCTATCTAAGATTCACGCTTCCCTCAAGGAATTCAATGAGCTAGCCAACATGGCTGCCCCAGCTAAGGCCCGCAGGTACGGAGAGAGTAATAGAGCGGGGAGATTTCTGGCTAACATGTTTAGAACAGACAGGCACCTTAACCCAATCGCTAGTATTCAAAACCCAGCTGGGGTCACGGTCAATAAAGAAAGGGACATTAATTCTACTTTTGCTGATTTCTTCTCTGCTTTGTACTCTGACCATGATGTTAGAACCAGGGAAGACACATTCAGGTACCTAGACTCCCTCGATCTCCCAACACTTACCCAAGGGACACAAAACATTTTGGATCAACCCGTTACTATTGAAGAACTCACTGCGGCCATTAAATCTCTATCTAGTGGCCGCGCCCCCAGCTCAGACGGCCTGACCGCCAAACTGTACAAAGAATTTCAGGGTGAGCTGGCCCCACTATTACTGAAAGTGTGGGAAGAGGCTATGAATTGTGGTATCCTTGCAGACTCGATGCGTGAAGCAGTCATTACGGTCCTTCTGAAGCCACGCAGACCAGCACAGGATATGGCCTCTTACAGTCACCTCTCCCTAATTAACACTGATGCAAAAATCTTCGCCAAGGTGCTGACCATCAGACTCCTCCCATACATGCCAATCCTGGACCACCCTGACCAAGCTGGCTTTATACCAACCAGATCTACAGCTTTAAACCTGAGACAATTATTTAATGTTCTGGCACAAATAGATCTGGAGGCAAAAGCGGCTGTAGTGGCCCTAGATGCCGAAAAGGCCTTTGATTCCGTCTCCTGGACACACCTTTTCCTGGTACTGGAGAGGTTTGGACTTGGGCCATATTTTATTAAATGCGTCCGGCTGCTATATACCCAACCATCTGCCGAGGTCCTAACTAATAACACCTTGTCCCCTTCTTTCCATTTACATAGAGGGACCAAACAGGGCTGTCCTTTCTCGCCCATTCTCTTTGCACTCACTATAGAACCGATGGCGGAATATATCCGTCAGCACCACTCGCACAGAGGTCTCAGAATGACTGGCCCTCCCCAAATCATATCACTGTACGCGGACGATACGTTGTTATATGTCCGGGACCCACAACAGAATGTGAAACACATTATGTCTGATATACACGAGTTCTCAGAATATTCAGGATATAAAATTAACGTCCCAAAACCTGAAATATTTCCGTTGACCCCTAATACAGGTGACCTATCTCATATTACAGGGTTTAAGCCTGCCCCCACGCAGGTGAGATACCTGGGAATCATGGTGGCCAGAGATAAACAGCTGCTGTACTCGCATAATCACGGCGAATTACTTCTCACCCTTACGGCCAAGCTCCAACTATGGGCTAATCTCTCTCTGTCCTTATATGGCCGAGTGGCCCAACTTAAAATGGTAGTTCTACCCAAACTCTTATATTTCTTCAACAACATCCCGATTTGGCCCGGTAAACCCTTTTTTGCGAAACTTAAATCATTGGCGTCTTCCTTTATTTGGAACGGGAAAACTGCTAGGCTGGGCTGGGACAAGATGGTGGAGCCATACTCACAGGGCGGTATTGCGGCACCCAATTTTGAATTATATTGTATAGCAGCACAGGCACAATTTGTGAAACATTGGTTTGACCCCGAAGACACGGCTCCACACATTCTTCTTGAAAAGCACGCAGCCTGCCCTAATGATATACGATCTGTCCTCCTGAACCCCACTTATGGTAACATCTGCCCATTCGACCCGGTATACACCACCACACAAGCTTGGTCCAGGATCTACAGGAGAATTGGCCCGGAGATCCCCGATGACCCAGATATACACCTGTGGAACTTCTCTAGTATTTCCCCGACCTTTGACAAGGCCCTTCAGCGAACCTGGGACCTAAATAAACTTTTCATGATGCGAGACATGCTCCCCGATTGTATGTTTTGTGAACTCACAGACTTCATGGATGCAGTGGGGGGAGGCCAGCTTAAGTGCCTTCAATACTATCGCATGAGAACAGCTTTTGCTGCTAGATGGCCTTCCTTCCCGGCAGAACCCCAGACACACAAATGCATCAGAGCTGTGGTGACGACGGATGGTCATAATAAGGGAGTCTCGTCACTATACACCTTGGTGCAAACACATTCCCCCTCACAAAACACTATTAGAGAAACCTTAGAACGGGATGTGGGTACCCAGATTGATGACGTAAGATGGGCCCGATATTGTCAACTCACCAAATCGGTCTCTATGAACTCAGGACTCCGACTGATTCAATTTAAAATCCTGAATCAGTTACATTACTCCCCGGCTAGGCTGGCTAAGTTTGTAGAGGGTTGCACAGGGACATGTTCGAAATGTGGCGCCCCTGATGCTGGAGCGTATCATATGTACTGGTCATGCCCTGTGATTGCGGACTTTTGGCGAGAAGTGGCTGAGCTCCTTGAGGAGATAACGACAATCCTAGCCGCTCCGTCCCCCCTGAAATACCTGTTTGGTGACATTGGAAAGGTGAAGGAAACCACGAGAAGGTTTTTAAATATCTCATGTGTTATTGCCAAACGCTGCATCCTTAAATGGTGGAAATCCGCCGCAGGGCTGACCCGATCCAACTTCCTGAAAGACTTATGCATGGTGAATGACGATGTGGAACTTTTTTTCTTATCAGTCCCGATGCCCTGTCGTCCCAAAGATATATGGTCGCTGTTACGTCTTTACCTATGTGATCTGATGTCTGATGCTGATGTAGCTGATGTAACACCTACTCCGTCACCTTAGGTGATGATGCCTGCCTCATTGCCATAGATATATGTCATTGTCGAAGTTATGCACATGCTGTGTTGCACTGCTTATGAGAATTGTCTTGCTTTGAACCGTTCCCTTAATAAACAAAGTTTAAAAAAAAAAATCTTGTGGTTCAACTTGATCACAGGTTGCAAGACCAAAAGGCAGATCGGTACAGGCCCGACATTCGCCCATTGTTCGTGCAGCCTAAAGACCAGATTCCACGAGCTACGGGCAGTTCAGTGGAACCAATGCAACTGGGAGGGGTGAGACCGCCCTTAACGAAGGCTGAAAGAGACAAGAGAAGGGAACTGCAGTTATGTTTATACTGCGGAAAAGCAGGTCATTTTCTCAAAGAGTGTCCAGTAAAGCCTCCAAGGAGAACAGTGGGTGCCACGGATAAGGAAGCCACGAGTGATGAGTCAGAGAACTACCAAGCCCGGCAAATGTAGGGGTCCATTTGTCGAGCGAAGAAAGTCAACTGCAGACCTCCCATTTTGCTTTGCCCGTGATTCTAATCAACCACCAACAACCGTCTAAGATGCATGCCGTAGAGGCATACATAGACAGCGGGGCCGTTGGGAATTATATGGACCAGGATCTTGCAGCAAAGATGGGGCTATCTCTTTGTCCTAAGCCAACCACTGAAACAGTGACCACAGTAGATGGTACAGAAATCGCTTCAGGCCCAGTATCCCAGCGCACAACAGCTCTAACCCTCCTATGTCAAGATGGCCACCGGGAATTGATTGCCTTCGACCTCATCAGAGCACCTCAGTTCCGGTTGATCCTTGGGATGCCGTGGTTGGTTGCACACAACCCGCTTATTGACTGGCAAACACTCGAGAACTGGTGTTTTCAAAAGAATGTCTCTGCACATAATAATAATAATAATTTTGCATTTATATAGCGCTATGAACCCTAAGGTATCTGAGCTCTGCATATTATTACCCACGGTGTGTGGTGCTCATTTGTTGACCTCGGAAAGATGAAAGGCTGAGTTTGGCCCTGCCGGGATTCGAAACTGCGTTAGCAAGCTCTGCACGGATGTCAAAGTGAGCGCTCTACTCGCTGTGCCACTTGACCGGCTAAGGAGGCTAAGGCAACGGTTACCAGTCCCTTGGTCCATGGAACCGCAGCAATGACCCCGGGGGTGGTTGGCCCCCTACCGAGTGAATATCAGGACTTCCAGGATGTGTTTCAAAAAGAACAAGCTAACACTCTACCGCCACATAGGCCTTATGATTGCCAAATCGATCTGGTACCAGGAGCTCAAATCCCTTGTAGCAGGATCTATGCACTTACGGAACCTGAAAACCAACATTTGAAGACCTACCTAGAACAATACCTGGCTAATGTTTTTTTTCGCCCTTCAAAGTCACCGGCAGCATCCCCCTTATTCTTCGTACTGAAGAAAGAAGGAGATTTGAGGACTTGCATCGACTTTCATGCACTGAACCAAATCACCATAAAGAATTGTTACCCCCTGCCCCTTATTCCGGAACTGCTGGACCAAGTCAAAGATGCCCAAATCTGTACCAAGTTAGATCTTAGAGGAGCATACCATCTCGTCCGGGTTAAAAAAGGTGATGGGCATACGGCCACCAGGGGGCGCACGGATGAACAGCATCTCCGCGTGAGCTCTCTACACACGGACCCCAAAAGTGGCCTGAGCCCCCACTTTTGACCCCCCCCATGTACAATTGTCACATCCCCAGAAGTGAGAACCCTTTCCCCATCAAGGGATCGAAAATTTGGCCGAAAACGGTGATCCAGGACGGGAGAAAAGATCCCAGGCGCAAGGCCCCCCCCCTCCGAGAGCACACACAGCAGAGGAGCCGACAGCAGTACCGGAGCGGGCGCTGAGACACCCGGCCCCTCCCACTGCCCGCTCGTGTAGAGCGCAGACTCCGTTGTAAGCTTTACACGCAGCCGGGGCTTCCCTGCCAGCCCTGAGGAACCCACAGCAGCCTGCGAGGGTGGAGCAGAGAGGCCTGTGGTGCGCCCCCAGTCCTCTCGTACGACCGGTGTTAGAGTCTGGAGCCCGGAAGAAAAGAGCGCAACGGAGCGGGTAGGTGTCCCCCCGCCCCCACCCCTTCGAACGCTCGGTGAACTTGTGCCTCACCAGGACCTCGTCTCCTCCTAAGGCGTCCTTCGCGGACCCAGTCGCGGGGGGAAGGCCCTCCCTACTCCCCGGCATCACCGGCTACAGAGGACACACCCGCGCAGGGAGCGCGGAACGGGCCGGGCCTGGCTCCGCATTTCCCGCCACGGACAACGGCACTTACCACCTAGCCCTGCTAGGAGGGGCACCCCCACGAGGACCTCCCCCAGCCTTCCCTACCCTGAGAGGCCCGGAGGCCTATACAAACTGCCACCTGCGGCCCAGGCTCCCCACCATAGGCCTGACACAAGCCACGAGCTCAACCCCTGGCCACACCACAACCCACAGCAACTCGAACCCTCACATGGGTTTCTCCATCCACAACGCCCAACGTTGAGTCCTATCCTCCGCCATCTGTCACAGTCTGCCGGTTGAGACCCACCGCTCATCTCTGGGAGAACGTTTCAAGGATATACCACTAGGAGCACCGCCATATGGTACAAGGGGTGGCCCCTAAACAGAATACAACGCTGAGGGTTGGGCCCCCACCATTGGGGCGTGTGCCCTCCTCTGCGCACCGTATACTCATTTGCCCTCACTAAGAGCAACGCGGACGGTTCGGCAATAAACTCAGAGGAGACACTAGTACAGGTACCCCTCTGAATAAGCAACATCAACGTTGAGACCTGTACGGGGTCCTCCCCCACAGTGCTGTGACGTCATCGGACCCATAACAGCGACGCTGTGGAGCATGAAGTGAAGCATGCAAGCACCCCCTCAGCCCTACTACACTACTGTGGAGATCTGAACATTTGATTTTCCTCGATTTCACACACCTGTATAGACGTGCGGAGGGTAGGGCCCCGATTCAGGGGCGTGTGCCTCCTCTGCAATCTGCTACTCAGATAACTCAAACAACGCCACAGTATTTCGGGAAAACCAATGGACATAAAGAGAAAACTAGCTACATTCACCTACGTCCCGACACCTGCCGAGAACTTGGATTCTACCATGGCGAATCAAAACCCCCCGGTGAGTGAGTCCGCGGCTACCAAGGGAGACATTGCTGCCCTCCTGGGCGAAATCAAAAATATGGGTGCCAGCATCGGCTCCAAAATTGACAAAATTACCCAACGACTCGACACCATGGAGGAAAGACTGGAAGGGGTTGAGAATAACCAAGAGTCTATAGACACCCTGGAGATGCAATTAGACCTGCGGATGACCGAATTGGAGCAACGTGAAGAGACCTTCAAACTTAAACTTGACGACTTGGAAAATCGGGAGAGACGGAACAACCTGAGAATCTTCGGAATCCCGGAGCGAGATGGCGAAACGGAGAGTGATCTGAGGAACACCCTGCACGACATTATAAAACTCTTACTAGCTGATGACGAGGTTGATGAACCAAAGACAGAGAGAATACACAGAGCCGGTGGACCCCTAGGCGGACCTAGATCAGTCTTAGCACGATTCCACCGCTTCCAGGACAAATCAAGGATCCTAGAGAAAGCAAGAAGCAGCGACTCAATTACCTTCCAAGGAGCCCAGATCACGATATATCAAGATCTGTCCTCGATGACCTTGGCACTCCGGCGCACGTGCGCACCCCTCACCAAACATTTGAAGGAAAAGGGTATAAGATACAGATGGGGATACCCCTTCTCTCTGTCCTTCGAATATAATGGGAACAAAATCAAGTTGAGTTCGGAAAAGGAAATCAAAGCATGTATTTCGGATCTCCTTGGTGTAAATGCGGAAGAGAATGGCCGAGATGACCCGCGTCGAGAGGAAAGAGGATGGCGTATACAGGGTCCCAGAAGGAAACGAGTCAAGGGTTCAAGAAAATATCGGAGAGGTAATACCCCCCCAGAGGGTGAGAACTGACGAACCACAACACTGGTAAGATGGCAAACACTTTGATACATATGCTAACGACCCAAACTACTTGAGAAAGTAGGAGCTTTGAAGAGAATTGGGCCGTGGAATCGAAAAAGGGGGGTGGCAAGGGGCTCAGTCAAGACTACGATGGTATAATGATCTTGGGGACGTGAAGTAACGGTCCCCAGGGGTGGTTCGATGCAGGATCAGTGTTTCCACTTGGGTCTGCACGAACGCCGCCAAGTTGCGAAGAGTTGGGGGAGGGGGAGTTGGGCGGACAAGAAATATACTGACTGTAATGTGCTAGCGGCAACACTAAAGATTGTTCAAGTATCCATGAGTCTCTATCTAAGACACACCTACATGTTGCGGGTCACAAACTTAAGAATGATGCACTCTAAAAATGGCACCAGTTGAAGAACAGAAGGACAAGGGGTCCCTCAGGATAGGCACGCTTAATGTGAAAGGCCTCAACTCACCAACCAAGAGATCGCTGGTGGCAAGGGAATTCCATAGATCTCATATTGACGTCCTCCTCCTACAAGAGACAAAGTTTGCTAAGGGAGATGAAAGAGTGGTATTGAGGAGAAAAGAGGGTAAAGAATTCTGGGGCTCCGGCACAATGAGGAAGGGTGGAGTTGGAATCTTGGTCAAAAACAGAATCAACTTCGAAGTGGAAAAGACTTGGCCCGATGTGAGTGGGCGTGCCCTCCTGATCTCCGGGACAATCGCCAAGGTCAGAATAACGGTGGCAGTAGTATATTCTCCCAACACAGGACAATTCAAGTTTCTGGAGAAAACAATACCTAAAATAATGTTGGAAGCATCTGGCCAGGTTGTTCTGGGAGGAGACTTTAATATGTGGGCAGACCCGACTACAGACTGGGAACCGGGTAACCCTGAAACAAGAAACCAACCAAGATATGATTACCCGGGACTCCCCGACATAATGGCGCTATATGATCTGGAAGACGTATGGCGAGCGCAACACCCGCATGACAAAGGTTACACTTTTTATTCTAACCCACACAAAACCTTCACTCGGATCGACTATTTGTACCTCACCAAGGACCTTCTAGAATCTGCAACATTATCAGAAATCGTTCCGATAACATGGTCGGACCACGATATGGTCCTGTCGGACATAAGATGGGCGGCGCTGCCTGTTCCAGGAGGGAAGTGGCGCTGCAATGAAAGCCTGTGGAAGGATGCAGTATTCAAAACGGAAATGGCAACTGAAATCGAAGAATACCTTACACTGAACAATAATGGGGAAGTATCCAAGCAGATAGTATGGGAGGCGGGTAAGGCCACCTGGAGAGGTATCTTGATACGTGAAGGATCCATCAAGAAAAGGGAAAGAAAGATTATCGAGCACAGGCTTAGGTCGGAAATATGCAAACTAGAGAGTGAGAATAGAGGACACCCAGAAGCAAACAGCGACAATGTCATCGTAGCCCAACGTAAAAGGGAAGAGCTAAGATTATTGGAACATGAACAAATAGTACGCAAACTCCGATCTCTCAAACAAAAATTTTACGAGAAGGGGGACAAGGCCGATGCCCTACTGGCAGCCAGACTAAGAATACAAAGGGCAGAACGAAAAGTGAAAGAAATAACTGAGGAAAATCCCACGACTCCCCAGACCCCCCTCACTATACCAGAGAGTTTCGCCAATTTCTATGAACATTTATACACCTCAGAAGTCACCCTAGGACACTCAGACACAGACCACTATCTCTCGCTAGTAAACATGCCCAAAATTTCGTACTCCGAAGCTGATCTTTTAGAATCCCCGATAGCTGAACTCGAGGTCCAGGAAGCCATCAAGAGACTCACTGTGGGCAAATCTCCCGGTGAAGATGTTTACACTGCTGGGTTTTATAAAAC
Organism: Ambystoma mexicanum; assembly: GCF_040938575.1. Taxonomy (NCBI): domain Eukaryota; kingdom Metazoa; phylum Chordata; class Amphibia; order Caudata; family Ambystomatidae; genus Ambystoma; species Ambystoma mexicanum. Next base: position 663,954,753 of record NC_090941.1, on the reverse strand, counting down.
CTACGCCGCTCAACTTACACCATTCCTGACTGAACTCTTCAACGTAATACTAGAGACAGGGATAGCCCCCGACTCCTTCTCGAAGGCCCTCATAACTGTTATCCCGAAGGAAGGGAGAAACCCCAAACACTGTAGCTCCTACCGCCCAATATCTTTACTCAATTTAGATGCCAAAATTTACACTAGGGTCCTCGCTGCTCGGCTTGAAGTACTAATCCCTCACCTTATACATAACGATCAAGTCGGATTCATACTGGGTAGGCAAGGAGCGGATACCATGCGCAAAACTCTCCATCTCATCCACTCATCATCAGAACTACAACGCGACCCTGCTCTACTATCGATAGATGCAGAAAAAGCCTTTGATAGAGTGGAGTGGGGATTTCTGAGGGCGGTCCTTCGCAAAGTGGGGATTGGGCCGAGATTTATGAAGGGTATACAGGCAGTATACACGTCCCCCAAGGCGTCCATCTTGGTCAACGGGGAATACTCCAGGTGGTTTGAACTAGGGCGTGGTACCCGACAGGGATGTCCCCTTTCCGCGATTCTCTTCGCGCTCTCCCTTGAACCCCTAGCCCAAAATATACGAGCTGACTCTAGAATAGAGGGTATGCGACTGGGTACCAAGGAATATAAGATAGCGCTCTACGCTGATGACATACTCTTACACATCACGAACCCCTCCGTATCTGTCCCGCACGCTCTCCAACTATTAGAGGAATACGGCCAGCTCTCTGGGTTTAAAGTAAATAAGTCCAAATCAATATTGTTCCCGTTACACGGTGCACAAGAAGAAAACGAAACTAGATATTCTCCACTGGGCCTCAAGCTTGAACACTCTGTGCTTAAATACTTGTGCATTCAGATCACTAAAAACCTCACGGATCTATATAAAGCTAACTCCCCCCCCCTCCTCTGCAGCTTTTCGGCGGACCTCCAAAGATGGGACAAGCTTACAATCTCGAGGTTAGGGCGGATTAACGCCATTAAAATGGTATGCCTTCCCCGATTCCTGTACCCCTTCCAGATGCTACCTATTGAATTGCCAAATGAGTTCTTTATTGAGGCCAAAAAGCTCTTGCTGAAATTTCTCTGGCAGGGGAAGAAGGCGAGAATTAGGTATGACACCTTGATGCTCCCCAAGGACAGAGGAGGAGTGGGACTACCTGACTTGCGACAATACTACAATGCCTCACAGCTACGGGTCCTTATCCCACACTTACGTAACCACAAACACTTACAGTGGATTCATATGGACAACCATTATTTCTCCCCTGCCACGGTGTCTGAATGGTTATGGAATCCCCGTAGAAGAATTCAACGGAAAACTAAAGGCCATCCAATACTGAGTACTATTTGGTCAATCTGGCAACCAGGCAAAGCAATGAGCAAGATCACCACCTGGCCGTCCCCGCTTAGCCATCTATGGTCCCCTGGTATGAACGACCAAATTCCAGACGTAGGCAGATACCAACCATGGTATGAGGCAGGCCTTGAAAGAGTTGGGCAACTTCTACAAAGAGACGTCTTCATATCTCTCCCTGACCTTACTGAAGCCCTAGGGATAGGTCCACTATCCGTCTTCCAATACATCCAGATAAAAGGAATCCTTATGAAACCTGCGTGGAAGGAGAAGATCCAGAGGGAACTCACCCCGTTCGAAAAAATCCTGGACTCCAAATCTGGTCTAAAGGGTCTGATATCTTTAATGTACAAGGAACTTATTGAAGCAGGCACTGGATCCACGGAACATCTCAGGAGTCGATGGGGGAAAGATCTGGGGGAGGAGATAGACCCTGAACAATGGGAATTGATGTGTAAAACAGCATCCAAACGTCCCTTTCCAGCCAATACAAGTCGCATGCCATTAAACTCTTACTTCGCTGGCAATATGATCCGCTCAAGCTGTCCCGGATGTTCCAGACGTTGAGCCCCAGATGCTGGCGGGACTGTGGAGACACAGCCGACTACTGGCACATGTGGTGCAGCTGTCCACACATAAAGGTATTTTGGGAAGAGGTCCTAACATGGATCAAGGACATAGATGGTATACAAAGAGATGCAGATCCATGCCTGATCCTCTTCGGACTGGAGAAAGATGAGGATGGATGGTCCAGACTCAGGGGTCTTGCCCCGCAGCTACTCCTCGCAGCCCGAGCATTGCTGGCGACAAAATGGAAATCTGGAACAGTCCCAAGTAAGAAAGAATGGATCTGCCTAGCCACCAATATCTACACAATGGAGACAATTACTGCCTCATTGCACGACAAAGCGTCACAATGTGAGAGCTTATGGTCAGAATTCCGCAGTAAACATCTTTCTGAGGCGATGGGCTCCCAATCAGATGATAATACTGGGCCCTGAGTTAAAATAGGACACAATGGCCTACATTGAGAGATGGTGCTGACCCTAGAACTGTAGAGAACCATAGGATAAGTGGGTCAAACTCTACCCACTGCAATTACATAAAAAGAGAAAAATGAAGCCGCAAAGGAGTCCGTCCAACTGGGGGGAGGGTGGTGGGAGGGAGGGGGTTATGTTACCCTTTTTCTTTTTTTTTTCTTTTTTTTTTTCTTCTTTTTTCCTTTCTTTTCTGTTATAACCAAAGAACGGACTTGAATATAGCAACGACTTGCTGAACGAAAAGATCTTAATGTAGTTCCTTTGATGAAACCACTCGCTTATATTGATGTAACAAGTGAAATGTTCCATCTGTTTTTTCTTTTCATGTTGTCTAAAAATCAATAAAACCAAATTTCAAAAAAAAAAAAAGGTGATGAATGGAAGACTGCGTTTCGCACTAAATATGGCCTGTACGAGTACCAGGTAATGCCGTTCGGCCTTGGTAATGCCCCCGCTGCATTCCAGTATTTTATGAACGATGTCCTGAGGGAACTGATTGACATTTGTGCCCTGGTCTATATAGACGATATTCTGGTATACTCGGCCTAGAAACAAGACCACGTAAAGCATGTCCGCTCGGTCCTTGCGAAACTCCGCCAACATCACCTCTATGCCAAACTCGAGAAGTGTTCATTTCATGTCACCGAGGTGGAGTTTCTCGGCTTCATTCTCACACCAAGAGGAATCCGAATGGATGCACATAAGGTTGACGCTATCCTAAACTTGCCAGCTCCAAACTCATTCAAGGGGATCCAGAGCATGTTGTGCTTTGCAAATTTTTACCGCTAGTTCATTCCAGGATTTTCTCAAATAGTGCATCCGATCACATCTTTATTGAGAAAAAGCAACAAGAAATACCAGTGGACGGAAGAGGCAGAAAAAGCCTTCCAGGAACTTAAGGTGAAATGTACCTCCGCCCCGATTGTAAGACACCCGCGACCGGATCTACCATACATGGTGGAAACAGACGCCTCCAGTATGGCAATGGGCGAGTTCTTTCACAAAGGAACCCACTAACTGGCCAGCTGCACCCAATAGCCTTCTGGTCTTGTAAGTTTTCACCACCAGAACTTAATTACGCAATCACTCATAAGGAGCTCCTAGCTATCAAATCAGCCTTTAAGGCCTGGCGGCACTATCTTCTCGGTGCCAGGCACACTATCACTGTGATAACAGACCACCGAAATCTGCAATACCTAAAAACTGCCAGGGCCCAATCTTCACGACAGTTACGCTGAGCCCTTTTCTTCGCAAAATATGACTATGTCATCACCTTTCGACCGGGAGTCAAGAATGGAAAAGCTGACGCCCTTTCCCGCATGGGTACGGATGAACAGGTATACACGACCCCCGATCCTGTGGCTATCATTCCGAGTGACAAGGTCCTAGGCATTGCAACCACAATGACTCAGGATGAATTGCGGTGTGAGATCCAAAGCGAGATGACTCCCCAGTTGATACGGGAATGGTATTCGCGAGGCGAACCCTACATAATCAAGGACCAACTACCTTACTTCGGAAACCGTTTGTTTGTTCCCAAAAAGGAACTTCAGGTCCAAGTAATCTCAGGATATCATGACTCCTTACTGGAAGGTCACCCTGGAATTTCGAAAACCTTAGCCAAAGTAGTACGAAGTTACTGGTGGCCCACTTGGCGTAAGGATGTTATTCAATTTGTCACCTTGTTTGGGGTCTGTGCACAGATCAAATCATCTAAGCAGAAACCAGCTGGGCTCCTCAAACCATTAGAAATTCCACCTGCACCCTGGCATACCTTGTCTCTTGATTTCATAACTGATTTACCACCCAGTCAGGGATACAATACCATTCTCGTGGTCGAAGACTTGTTTTCAAAGATGGCCCACTTTCTACCATTTAAAGGTCTCACAAACGCATCCAGCCTGGCGAAGGTTTTTCGGGAACACATCATACACCCTCATGGGTTCCCGTCAGTACTAATCTCCGATCGAGGTACCCAATTTGTATCTAACTTCTGGAAAAAATGCTGTTCCATGGCTCAAATAGACATCAGCCTATCCACTAGCCACCACCCTCAAACGGATGGTCAAACAGAGAGAATGAACCAAACGCTTGAACAGTACCTACGCTGCATGTTACACCAAGTCAAAGGAAACTGGAAAGACTTGTTATGGGTATCTGAGTATGCGTATAGCAACTCCCTGCACAGCAGTACGGGTCAGACCCCATTCTTCACAATTTATGGCAGACACCCACGCACTTCCGAACTGGACATTCCAACAACAATGGAGATGCCGGCCATTGAAACCTTGCACACCATCATTTCTCAGGCCTTCACAAGCGCCGCCAAACACCTACGTCAAGCCAAGGATCGCCAGAAGAAATACGATGATCAACACCTTGAAAGAGCCCCAAATTACCAGGTGGGGGATGAAGTTTGGTAAGCCTCAAAATATGTGCCTATTAAAGGAACTCGGTCATTTTGCCCGTGGTATTTGTGACCTTTCACCGCCAAAGCTATCATAAATCCAGCCGCAGTAAAAGTGGCCTTGCCAGCTAACATGCACATCCATCCGGTGTTCCACGTGTCTCTCTTAAAACCAATCCAACCAGGGACACGAATAACCATTCCACCTGAACCAGTAATGGTAAATGAGAAAACAGAGTTTGAAGTCAAAAACATCCTGGACTCAAAGTATGTCAGAAGGAAACTATACTATTTAGTAGATTGGAAGGGGTATGGCCCACAGGACAGGACATGGGAACCCCATGATTACATCCACGCTCCACGCCTGATTCAGCGTTTTCATCGGGATTACCCCACCAAACCCGGACCAGAGGCTAGAATCACCTTGAGAGGGGCCTTGGGGGGGAGTGCTGTCATGACCCCTGCCCTTGGCCTGGATTTTCAGGCTGGGTGGGCTACATCTAGTACCCCCATCAGGGCCTCAAGGGCCTTGGCATTTGCCTCCAGACTCACTTGGAGTCAGTCCTGGCGCCTTTGGCACCAGGCTCATGTGTTAAAGCAGTGATCTGGGCCCATAAGGGCATTGCGCAACAACATGGATGCTTCCACATAGCTCAGTTCCTGAACTGAACCATGCGGTCTAGCATTGTGGGTGTGGCAGGCCCAGAGACACCTGGGATACCTGCAGGCTATATAAGCCACGCCCGGATCCTGTACATGCTTCGCGTTGCTCTGCCAGTGGCAGCGTGACGTTCCCCGCGTCAGCAGCATCTTCATCTGCACGCCGGACCTGATCTCCTGCAAGAATAAAGAGAAGACATTGCTAGTGTTCGCTTACCTCCTGGGAGCAGCTCCTGTACTCCGCTCCAGGATTCCGAACAGTCAACATCTCGGCGGACCTCGTCCCATGGAGAAAACCGCTACCTGGAAAAGAAAACAGAGAAAACAACTTTAGTAAGCGTTTATTCTGCACTTTCAGAAACTCTCTCTTACCTGAATAGGGCGGAGGGTCAGGCCCAACCCGGAGTGTCAGTAAGTGGTTCGCTTCTCAATATTTACCGCTCTTCATCTTTTCGGCACGCGCATTCCGGAACAACATCGCCACCTGCAAGAAGGACAAAATAAACAGGTTAGCACAAGAAAAGTATGTAGTGCCGCGCTTCGCGCTTTCTTACCATCTCGTGCACAAAACTGCGCAACATCACGAGGACACCATCTACACCTAAAATCAAAGGAAAGAGAGAAAGAGACAATTACCAAACCAGGAACACACAGTCAAGACAGACTTACCTGAAGAACGGAGTCACAGCAGGTCTGGACCCCGGAGAGTCGCTCCAGTGAAGTAACTAGGCAGCGACAAGCCTAACCCAAATGCGCCACTGCTCTGAGGGGCAGGACGGAGAGCGCGCCTTATCAAAAAGCAAGGTGAGAAAGACGCAAGTGGGGGTTCGTGGGTCTGTAAGGGAGGTGGGCCCCGGGCCACAAGAGACAATCAAGCTAAAGTGTAAAACCCTGTGTTTCAGGCCTGGTCTTCAGCCCCACGAGGGTCAGAGGAAGTGGTCAAAGGGTGAATCAGTCCGGACTGGGTGGCGCCCCCGTGGATACCAGGTGAGCATTACAAATATCTGAAGAAGTTGCAACTCTTTTGGCTTCTTCGTCTGCAGCTTGGTTTCCATGTGAGATAAAGTCAGTTCTCTTAGTATGTGCTGCACATTTAATGTTTGCTATGGCTGCTTGGAGCTGTAGTGCTTTTATAAGTCTATCCAATAACACGGCGTGTTGCACTGGAGTGCCGTGCACTCGGAGGTAGCTCCTCCTTTTCCAACATGCTAATCCTGCGTGCACGGTTGACGTCACATAGGCGGAGTCGCTGTACACCATCACTTCCTCTCCTTTGTATTTTTCAAGCGCGATAATAAGTGCTATCAATTCTGCAGCCTGTGCTGAAAAATTAGACGGCAGCCTTATGCTTGCCACAATTTAAAATTCTCCATTCTCTCTATGCCTCACTACAGCTGAACCAGTCCGTTTTTCCCCATTACTTTGATCAATTCTCAAAGAACCATCAATAAAGAGAGTCTCTCCTCCAGGTAACACGTTTTATTTTACATGTGGTAAGTCTTCATATGACCCTTCATAAATAGCACAGTCATGCACATGCTCACCCTCTGCCACGGGTTCAGCTACAAATGTGGCAGCGCTCACTATTCTGCACCGGACTATTTTGATGGCAGGATTTGATAGAACCACCTTGTAAGTAGATGCTCTTTGAGACGTCAGCGTACCATTAGGTTTCTCCAAAACAGCAAACAATGCATGCTCAACAAACAATACCATAGAACACCCCATCACTATGCTTGCAGATTTCTCAATGGTGAATGCGGCTGCTGCCAGCGATTGTTCGAATGGGAAGTGACCCCTCATTACTGAGTCCAAAATCCCACTATAGTACACTAAGGGTTTGTACCCCAATCTGGTTCTCTGTGTGAGTACTCCTGTCATAACTGTTCCATTTGTGTGTGCAAACACAAAGAACTCCTCAGAATAATGGGGAATTCCTAAAACTGAAGCTGTACATATTGCTTTTTTCACTCATCAAAACCCTACTCCATCTCCTCAGTCCATTCAATCTTTTCCTTATTCCCCTGTGCCTTTTTAAGGGCCTGCAACAAGGCTCTTGTATATGAACTATATTCAAATACCCATGCTCTAACATAATTACACAATCCCAGAAACTGTTGCATTTCTGTTATTATGTGCGGTTTTGACGTTTTCATAATCGCCTCATCTGTTTCAGGTGTAACCTTCTTTCCTTCATGCAAAATTAACTGTCCTATGTATAATACTTCTTTCTGACAGTACTGTAATTTCTCTTTATCCACTTTATATCCTTTGTCTGCTAGGATAATCATTAACGGAATCTGTCTCATCTGCACTCTTCCTCTGTTGTGCTACAGACTAAAATATCATCTACATATTGCAGCACAACGCTTGGCAAATCAATATTGCTTAGGTCCATCTGCAGGACCCTATTAAAAATCGATGGAGACTCACAGTACCCCTGAGGCAAAGTGTGCTTTTCAGTTTAGTCTGTTGGAATGTAAATGAAGTGAGATCCTGGAAATCTTTATGCAACATGATTGAGAAAAATGCATTTTTTAAGTCAATCACCGTGAAATATTGTGCTTCTGGGGGAATACTGCATAGAATCGTCGCAGGATTTCAAACTAGAGGGAACTTTGCCTCCACAATCTGGTTTATCGGTCTCATGTCCTGTATTAAACGCCATGACCCACCCTTTGAATTTTTGATAGGGTACACTGCAGTATTACATGGTGACTCTGACGTCACTAAGATACCTTGTTCCATCATAGCTGATATAGTCTTAAAAATCCCCTTGTCAGCCTCTCGAGACATATACTGCCTTGCTTGGGGTAAAATTGCTCCTGGCTTCAGCTTAATCTTAACTTCTCCGACCCCCTTCAACAGGTCTACATCATAAGGGGCCGTAGTCCATAAGGAGATTGGTATTTTCTGCATGTCCTCATCGAAAAATGCAGGGCACTGCCGCGCTATCACCATTCGCTGTGGGACCTCTCGTCTTTCTGTCCTGATCCAATAAGTGATGCTCATTTCAAATAACACTTCATCATCTGACGGGTTGTCTCTAAACATATCCTCGTCAGTGACATCAGTCAATCTATATCCCTCCCCAATAGCAATCACTGTCCTCCATGGTCTTCCCTCGTCATCAAATCCTTCGAGAGTGGCCAACTCTCCTCATCCTATGGCTGCCTGTAATTCCTAGGGAAATATCTGTCCCCCCCTCTTCGTCCATAGGTATCTGTGGCCTGAATAATAATTCATCAGGTACTCTCATAATCTTACCCACTAAACCAGGTAGCCATGTTAACAAGATGCGTACCCCATAGTGAAAAACCTCAGGTTCTAAAGGCGTCCCTCCCAAAGCTATTTGCCCTGTAAATGCCATGATAAAATCGCTTACATTTAAATAATGTATTCCTGGTGTCGAACACATTATGCCTTCGACAGTGAAAGACATTGTCATATTTAGCTTTGTCATTAAATCTCGACCCAGTATATTAACTGGCGTCTGTCTCGAATACAATAAGTGAACAGACATATCACATTTTCCTATAGAGACTGGGATTTTCTCAGTAAAAGGAACTCTACTTGTAGCTCCAGAGAACCCTAGAGCATTCATGGCATTTCTCGACAATTAACATTTTCCCTCTCGTATACATGAGCGAGTTGCCCCATTGTCTACTAAAAATGAAAAGGATTTGCCTCCTATTGTAACATCAACCCTTGGTTCCTCTTGAAGATTTGGTGTCACGGATAGTACTGAACACATCAAGTCACACTGTGAGCTATCCTTTTGTGGGTACATACTTATTCCAGTGCCTGTAAAAGGATTCACACCTCAATGGTGACACCTCCTACTCTGGGAGTCAATAACTGCCCCGTGTTTGTCCTCTGCTCTATCTGCATGGGTGCATGCTCTGACTGCCCTAGTGGCAGATTCAATGGTGCTTGCTGTGGTTGCAAAGCCTGTTGTGTTCGCAGTCCTTGCGTCTGATAAACTGTCTGATCTTGGACAAATCCATCCCCACTTTGTGGGCCATATGCTGGAGGATAAGCTGTCCCCCCTCTTGAGAATTGCCCATTTTGTACATAACCTTGGCTCCCACATGTTTGCGCTATATGTCCTGTCATTCCACACGTCCAACATACAGGAGGCAATCTCCTCATATGTCCTTCCTGCATGCCTTGATTATCATTCTGTATATTTTGAAAACCACCTTGGTTATTCTGGAAGCCTCCTTGATTATTCTGGAAGCCTCTCCTTCCTCTAAAACCTGTTCCCCTGCCTCTCGGCACAAACCCGTTTCCTCCTTGGTCCAATTGCTGTTGGTTATTCATCTGCAGCATTCCTGCTGCCTGTTGTGATCCTGACCCTTCTCTGCTAGTCAACATCACCCCTTCTATAGCATATTTTGACAGCTTCTTCTGCACTAGTTTAGCTCCCTCGATCTTCCTAGTATCCTCTTTCTTCCGATTTGTCTCTTGCAACAATCGGCAATGATGAGCAATGATCAGCTGTATTCCTGTCCATGGCTTCGCTTCCATACCCACAAGCTTCTTTAGCTGCCTCTGTACTTGTTCTGGCAATCCCTGACAAAGAATATAATAGAATATCGGTATAGATTTCCCCCACGGCTCTCGAGTTTCCAGGGACCACTGCTCTAGAAAATGTTGAATGTAAGCAAGCAGATCTTCACCGTCCTGAATTTTGCATGCCATGATTGCATCTCACCTATCAGGATATTGTACTCTAAGCGCTTTCCAGACTGCCGCTCTGCAATTATTAAATGGTGCGCCATCATGCACTGTGTTCTGTGCAGTGACACCTGAGTATCCGGCTCTCATGCAAATATGGTCAGCTCTCTCCCCAAGGATAGCTGCTAGGAGACCTTTTAGGTCCCCTATAGCTAGAGTATTCCCTCCAGTCATTTTCTCTAGCACATATATCCATTTTATCGCGCAGGACGTTAAGCTGGGCAATTTACACCTTAAATTATCCTTATCCATTTGGGGACATGGTATATACTGCGGTCTGGCCCCTCCTTTCACTAACAAAGGGATTAGTGAAATTCCAAAATCGCAATTGGCTCCCAACGTCTGCCTATCCATAGTAGGGACTATGGTTCCTGATCGCCTTCTTCCTGGCAATGACCTTAATCTGCTCACGTATGGTGGTGACTCCCCCCTCTCACTATGGGATTGCCCTTTAGGTCACTTTGAGCACACCACAGGCTCTGGTGGCCTTTCTTTAGGCTGGTCCAAATCCGACCACCTAACTTCCTTGTCCATCTGAAAACATCCCTCAGGACCGAAGGCACTAGCTCCCTCCTCCCCATGGAAGGTTTCTCTGTCTTCGTCTGACATGTCCTGTCCCCAACTAGTATGGCTGTCATCCTTCTCATCCCTATTGAGAGTCGGCCTGTCCAAAGACAAAGCTCTGTCCTCTAGACTGAACAGACTTCCCTGCTTCCCTCGTGACTGGGAAATCTCGAATCAATCATCTTTCCCTTTATTTCTCGATTCACTGTTTGTTCTCATCTATTGGTAAGCTTTTGCGACTCTATCTCCTATATTTCCGATCTCAAAATCCTCTTCTAGGCTTATCCCAGAAGGTCCTGGCATCGGTTCTTGTGACAGTAGAAACTCCTCTATGTCCTCCCATGCTACTACTGGATTTGGTTCAATTAACTTTTTCTCAATGTGATCAATGTCGCATGCTCTCTGTCTTCTCTTTTGTTCCTCATCAAATACCCTTTGGTTTTTAGCTTCTTCTCTAACCCTTTCTTCTTCCTGTCTCCTTGCTTCTCTGCTCTCAATTGCCCTATGCACCTTTTCATCTCTGTGTCTTTGCATTCTTTTTTCTCTCAATTTCTGCTCTTCCTCTTCTTCTCTTTTCTTTTCTAGTCTATCTTGCTCTTCGATTGCTTTCTGCCTATTGTCATATTTTCTTTGCTCCTCTGCCCTTTCTTCCTTTCTTAACTGCTCTTCCTGATACATTTGTTCTTGTCTTTGTCTATTCTTTCATTTAGACTTGTCCTCTTTCAATCGTTTCTCGCATTCCCTTTTATTTTTATCTTGCTCGTCTTGATCTTCCTTTTGCCGCACTTCCTTGATGGTCTTTCCATCAGGTTTGAGCAATATCTGACCATCCATCCACTCATTCTGTATGAGCGCTATCTCATCACTTTTTTCTTTTTCTCCTTTCCATCTGTTAATTTCTCTTTCTATATCTAGGGTCGCACTTGGTAGTTCACTTTTCTCTTTGTCCGGTGGGACTTTAGATATCGCATCTTTTTCTGGAACTCTCTCTGGGCTCTCGTCACTGCTATAAGCAGGCAGTTTATACATCTGATTACTATATCCTGCCGCTGCTTTAAGCTCCCTTAGCGGATATACTCCTTCATCTTTTGCACTATCGCTGTTTACTTCAAGCGTGGTAGGGGGATCAGAAGGCTCAACACCCCCCTCTTTACACTAGTTAAGCATCCAGTCTTCAGGAGGCGGGTCTTCCCTTTCCTCCTGGTACATCTTCCAAAGCTCTAAGCTAGCTAACCTGTTTAGGCAGCGTGCAAGTATGTGGTCATGTGTTGCAGAACTGCTTTAGACAGCGATCCCCCTTGTGGCCACGGTATGAACATTTTATCGGCTGTGCCTTTAACCCATTCCACACTATACTGCTTAAGCTTGGGTGCGTGTTTTGACAATTGTTTACACAAGTAAACTGGATATTTCCAGCCTTTTAAGATGAGTAGCAATACCGTGGAGATGGATGGAGATGCAGATTTTAATCATACATCAATAATTGAAATGACTCAGGTAGTTTGGCAAAAGGAAGACTGTTTTATTATCAAGTGTCTAAAATAGGGAGTGCAACGAACATCAACGAACTTGCTCGATCCTCATACTCAACGCATCTTATGAAAAACGGAGGTTTTAGACTGAAAATTAGTCATCAGTGACGTTGACCTGTGTCACTACCAACGTCATCCTATGTGGCAAACTACAAAAACCTATGGGATAGAGTGATAGGTTCTAAATGAATATCTAAGCATACGTTCAATACTAGTATGAGACAGTGAGTGGAAGTGATAGGGTACTTAACATCAGGTGGGGAAACTAAGCCCTCCCCTTAAAATTGCCACTGTGAACGTCACTAAATGTACGAGTCCCATTGGCTACACAAACTATAGTACCCTCAATTACGCGGTCCTCTACAATTTGTTGGATTCTAACCTCCGTCATTACTTTTCAACCTACGTCTAGCAGCAGGCAGGCTGAACATCCAGGTGCTGGTGAGCTCGTCTTAACACTCGCTTCCCACCAATTAGCATACTAATCCATCATCACCTCAATGGTCCACTGTCAATTAGGGCTTTGAAGCACAGCTTTGAGGGTGTTATTAGCTCTGTGAAATTCAGGGAGTGAAGGCACGGTCTGCCCTCGTGCGCAGGTGTGACCATCTCGTTCGTCCAACTTCATCCTTACACGTGACTGGAGACCATGGAATCAAGCTTCTGGTGCATTTAAAATACTATTTTCTAATAGACCTCTGACGTCTTTCGTTTTGTTCATGCCTTCTGAAAAGGAGTTCTGTTCTTTCACACAATTTGTTTCCAATGTCAGTTTGCTCTGGTTTGATAAGACCTTGGCTTCTTTGGCTCATCCAACTTTGCTTTCTGAGATTCATTTTGTTAATTCAAGCTGCTTTTTAACTGCGACACACTGAAATGAGGCCTTCTTGCTAATGTCCAGCACTGCTATAATGCATAGTGGAAACATCTACCTGTTACTTGATCATTTTCATATATGTATATACTGGCGCTTACCGCAATCTATTCACTATAAAGCTAGCCTCATGATTATTTCGTCTGCTTACGTTTCTTGCATCTGTACACATGTAAAATGACTTGATTTCTTTATCAGTTCTGTGGCATAAGCTTTTTCACCTTGATCCCAAGAAGTCACTTATCCTCGATACTTTCTTGATGCCTTATAGAATATCTTCATTCTCTTACATCTCTTCATCTTTTATGTACGTCAGCTCGACTCTGTGTGATGTCACCATTCACTCTTGCTGTTTATTTGCTCTGCTTCTTCAGGAATCTCATTTAAACGACTATCATACTTCCTTGAATGCAGGTATGGTTTCCTCAATTGGAATCTTGCTTCTAGGATTCTCTTAGGTATTGAGATACCTAAAGGTACTGCACGATTTTCCTACTCTGCCCTTTGTCGTTTTAACTGCTCTGTGTATGTAACATGCTCTGGTTTCCAAACTATAGGCAAAATAGGCAAAGTGGTTGAGGTGGAGGTACTTGGCTCCTCCTGTATACTAGTCTATGAGCGGAGTAACATCCTCCATTGTGACAAGTCTCAATCAACTGTCAATACTTACCGGTCTTTTACATAGAAAAACTTTTCAGGAAAACAATACAATATGAGCGTGCCCCAATCTTCGCCGCTCCAAACTTCAGAGGCTTCTCATTAGTCTGTCTTCTTTTAATATTCTAAAAGGTGAGAAGGGAAAAAATTGCATTTACACAAATTTGACAAACCCACCCTGCTGACCAAACAGGAATTGAAAAGGCAGGTTAAGGAATTGAAACAATTGGGTGAAGGAAATGTACTTACAATAAAAAAAATTCAAACAGCAATACAAAAATTGCTTCAAATCCCACAGATTTTTTTTAAGTCAAAGGGATGCGAAGGCTATGCTAGATATTATGCAACAGTGGCATGGAACTCAGTTTTGGTCTTTAATTAAAACTCAAGGTGTCCAATCTTATTACAAGCTCAACCCATTACTCAGGCTATCTGGGAAGGTCACTTCACAGCGTTATATTCTGCCACAATTGTTCAGAGTATTGTTTTAATGTGGAGAAAAGTAAGGGGTGGTTTTGTCTCAATATTGATACAGGCTCTCTTCAAAGATCAATCATGAAATGCATGACCTCAAACCCCCCGGGACCTGATTCTCTTTCTACTGCCACTATGAAGACCTCCCCTGATTTGTCGGCAAAGGTGCTTTTCCAACTGTTTACAAACATCATGCACTCACACTTTATACTTCCATCTTGGAAGGATACCTTTACTATATTAATGTATAAGAAGTGGATTAGCTAATCCCAACAACTAAAGAGCAATTTCTCTGCTAAATTCATCATACAAAATATTTGCAACATATGTTCAATAACAATTACAAATGTGGGTGACATCAACAAAGGCAATGGATGTATTTCAATTGGATTTTAAGAAGGGGGTTAGTACCTCTCTAAACACTTTGACTATTCATATTTTAGCTAAACAATCGAAAGTGGCAAAAAGAGAACTCTATGTAGCATTCTTAGACATCTCTAAAGCCTTTGATTGTGTAAGAAGATCAATGCTATGCCAAAAGATGTGTAAACTCGGGTTTCCAGGGGCTCTTTTAAACATGTTGATAGCCCTACATGCCAATACCAGACTGAGGCCCTCATTACGACCCTGGCGGAGATCGTGGTGCAAAATGCACCATGGAGCACGGCGGAAAGCTGCCGATACCGCCATGGGGGTTGGCGGATTTACCGCCCCATTCCGACCTTGGCGGGGCGGTAAATCCCCAATCCCCATTTTACCCTTCCCCATTCCCATTTTTGCCCCATAGGGTATAATGGGAGTGGGGAAGGAGTTAATTACGCCACCGTAAATTACGGTGGCGTAATTAACGACGAGGTCCCGTAGCGCCATGGATTTTTCCGCCCGGAAAAACCGGGCGGAAAACTCACCATGGCGCTACGGGATCTCGTAGTAGGGCGGACGGGTCCGCCGCGAATACCGCTGGCGTAGACCCACTCCGCCAGGGTCGTAATGAGGGCCTGAGAGTTAGACTGGACCAGAAGGGTACTCTCTCGGATTGGAATTTTTCCACCCGCTTTTCTTTTTAGTATTTATATGCTGGATTTAAAAATGGCCCTTAAGAATGTAAAAGTGAATCCCCCAAAAATGGGTTTCTTTTTATTTATTATTTATTGTATGTAGATGAAATTGTTTTATTTGATTATACACCAATTGGTTTGGAACACTAATTATGTGCGGTTTATAATCACTGCAGGAACCTAAACGTAATGCTGAATATCGATAAATCAACATTTTTAGTAATAAAGCCAAGAAGGAGTAATAACGGTAAGCATTTTAATACCTCTTTTAAATGGAAATGAATGGTCCAGACTCTGGAGAAGGTTTATTCTTTAAATATCTGAGTATGTTAATAACAGCAAATAATGAGAAGCAAGTGGTGCCACAGTTCTCAAATTCAGGCATAATGTCTGCTGTGACCCAATTGCATCAGTTAGATAGGAAATTTGGTCGATTCTCTTTAACCCCAGTAATTACATACTGTCATCAGAAAATAATTCCTAAATTAATTTATGGAGCAGAGAACTCTTTAATCCCTGTTGACTGGGCCAATGTTGAGGCCAAGATTTGGAAAAAAAGTCCTGAGTCTGCCCCAGTCTGTTCCTCTCCTGCAATTAGACATATCTTAGGCCTTTTGTCTCTACAGGTTTGTACTACATGGAGTCATTTACAATTATATAGAGGTTTCTTGGCCCCTCGAGTTGGGTCTTTATACACTGTTTTAGATGTTGTAATTAAGAACAAACCTTGTAAGGTGCTAACACTGTGGCAAGACTGGTGTATACGTACACTGAGGGATGTAGGCTTATCAGAGGACAAATTGATATCCTGCCCTCTTAATACTAAGAAAATATTGTTTTATTATGCCTGGGTGATTAATAGAGATTTGCTTGCAGGTCTTAGGGCTTTTAAGCATTTTGAATATGATATAAAATCTTTTAATGTTGTTCAATCATTTGCACACAAGCAACCTTCAAATTATTGTAGAACTCTGATCTTAAGACTGAAGGTAAACCTTTTTCCAACTAATGATGTGATAGGTGCAAGGCTCAAAATACTGAAAAAGTGCAGTAGAAACACTGGAGCACTTATTCATTAAGTGTGCACATTTAGCTGAAATACAATATCTAATCTTTGGAAAATTTGGTCTAAACCATGTCACGTCCTCACAAAAGTTTTTCTGGCAATATTTGCTTTGTGTTCCCAAGACTACGCTGTGAATTGCTGCCATAAGATTTTTAAACTGGTTGTTTATTGATGAATTATCACCCTGGTTTTAGACATTTGTAGACATCCCCCTCTGTTATCAGTGAATTTGATTAAATTGTTGATATGTGAATCTTTTCTATAGATGTATTTTATTTACCTTTTCTATGTATTTGATATTTGATATGTTTGTTCATTCTAGAAGTTTTCTACATTTGTGAAAGGTTTACAATAAACTGTACCACACAATCAATAAATAAATTACTCTATGGGCTGCCCCTGAAAGGGCCTTTTATGTCTCCCACTCCATTTCAGGTGTGGGTTATAACCCTGTTAGGCTGCAACCTGCACTTTTGTGCCTCTGCAACCCTCTTCTTCGTCCCAGTACTTTGGGCATTGTGGGATTTGACGTCCACAATATTCAAACCATCTTTTCCCACAGCTCTAATTTTACAATAATCCCTTAGGATGGGAGGGTCTCTGAGGAAGTTATAAAAGGGGTTTTCCCATTCTTCCTGACCTGCCTCCCCAGCCATGTGATCCTCCCACAGAACGCCACCCACAGGATCAGAATCAGGAAGCGTCTGCCTTTCCCTGGCCACATGAGAGGGGTCCCATGTCAGGTTTTTTGGGGGAATAACCCCTGATTAATTTAGCCGTGGACATTGTACATGTGGAACTAATAGATTTCTTTGGGGTCCACTAGCTATGGTCTTCGTTCATGGGCAGTTGTCATGGCCTTCTGCCATGGCCATTGTACATATTGCACCAATAGGTTTCTTTAGGGTGCACTGGCCATGGCGTTTGGCTGTGGCCATTGTACATATTGCACCCATTGTTTTCTTTGGGGCCCACTAGCCATGTACTTCAGCTGTGGCCACCTTACATGTTGCACCAATCATTTTCTGTGGAGCCCACTAGCCATAGCCTTCAGCTGTGGCCATTGTACATGTTTCACCAACACGTTTGTTTGGTGCCCACAAGCAATGTCATTGGCCATGGCCACTGTACATGTTGCAAAATAGGTTTCTTTGGGGCCTACTAACCATGTTTTTCAGGCGTGGACACTGTATATGTTATAATATGATAGGTTATTTATAACGTGCTTAATACCCAGAGGTTTCTATTGCGGACCCGGGGATCGAACCTGTACCGCTCCGTGTCGTCTTGCTTCCAAGGCGAGCATGTTGCCGCTGAGCTTTCCTCCCAGGAAAAAGAACGCCACACCCAACGTGGGACACAAACCCACAACCCTGGACCCTGAGAATAAGAGAAATGTTGGTTTAAATTAAGGAGATACATCTATATGAAGGTTGAATTCTCCTTTACTATTAGGTATCTCTGGTGAGATGGAGTAACATTTAGTGAGAGTTTGTTTTGGGTACACCTTGCAAGAGATTGCCATCGCGTTTTAGAGGTTGCTAGCCTTAAAGTGTGCCTCATGGTACATGTTGCACCAATAGTTTTCTGTGGAGCCCACTAGCCATGGCCTTTAGCTGTGGCCATTGTACATGTTGCAGCAATCTGTTTCTTTGGATCCCACTTGCAATGTGCTTCGTCCATGGCCACTGTACATGCTGCACAAATAAAATTAAATGAAATGAAATGAAATGATGAAATGATACTTTATTTATATCGCGCTCGTACACAAGTGTTTCAGAGCGCGACCAGACAAAACGGGAGGGGAACAAGAGAGAAAAAAAAAAAGAAAGACAGCGATCTTACTAGGCCCAGTGACATTTAAGAAAGCGCAAGTGCATGGGAAAGGAAAATGGGGGAAAAGTGCAAGGAAAGGGGGGGAGTGGAAAGTGCGAAGCAGAGGAGAGAAAACATAAATAAATATTAAATAGAATAAATAATAAATAAGGGCTTTAAACCATGGTAGTGCAGCCAGCAAGTGGCAGGTGAAAGTTAGTCAGAAAGGTATATCTGATAAGTGCAGAAGAAACATGGGAAGGGGACTGTATGGGTACAGATACAGAACCCTAGTGCAGATGGTGGCCTGGAGGCAGGGCAGGAGGGTGGCAGGGTGAGCAGGTACTTGGGCCCGAAAGAACAGAGGGTGGCCAGGTGCACAATGCCATGAGAAGAAACAGATCAACAGGGGAGAAGGGAGGCAAAAGCAGAGGCAAAGAGGAAGGTCTTAAGAAGTTTCCGGAACCGAAGATGTTTTTCCTCAAGTTTCATGGTGGCCGGGAGGCTGTTCCAAAGGGAGGCACCAGCGGAAGACAGAGATCTACCTCCAGCTCGTTTTTTTGCAAAACGACTAACCCTGAGGGAGTTGGAAGTAGAGGAGCGAAGGGCTCGAGAGGGGAGGTATTTACGGAGGGATAGTTGAAGGTATTTTGGACCCAGGCCCCAGAAAGTCTTGTGGACAATGCAGAGGGTTTTAAATGTAACACTTGCATCCACTGGGAGCCAGTGAAGGGATTTCAAGGCTGGAGAGATACGATCCCAGGGCTTGAGGCCAAGGACAAGTCTCGCAGTCCTGTTCTGGATTAGTTGTAGAGGGCGGAGAGTGGAGGCAGGTAGATTTAGAAAGAGGCTGTTACAGTAATCCAGTCTGGAATGAACCAGAGCTTGGGAGACAGTGAGCTTTTGCGGGAAGGAGAGGAAAGGCAGAGTACCTCTAAGGAGGTGAAGTAAAAAGTTAGATTTTTTGGAAACATCAGAGATGTGTGCGGAGAAGGAAAGTGTAGAGTCAAAGATAACCCCAAGGTTCTTAGCCGCGCAGGTGGGGGTGGGAGGAGGGCCAAGGGAGGCCAGCCAGAGAGTGAGAGGAAAGGGTGGAGATGGTTTACCAATAAGGAGGATCTCAGTCTTGTTGGCATTTAGACATAGATCATTGGTGGCACACCAATTTTGAATGGTGATTAGACAATCGGAGATGAGGGAAGGAGAGGAGGAGGCTGAAGGAAGCCTGAAAATGAGTTTGATGTTGTCCGCATAGCACTGGAAAGTTGAGCAGAACATTGAGATGCAGTAAGCGATAGTTGCTAGGTATTGGTTGAAAAGCCAGGGCGAGAGGATAGACCCTTGGGGGACACCACATGTGGAGAGGGAGATAGAAAATAGGAAGGACCCAAGTTGTACCTGGGAGGGTCGATCAGAGAGAAAAGAGGTCAGCCAGACCAGAGCCTGATCAGTGAAACCAAGGTTGTCACGAACATGATTGGGCAGGATGGTATGTTTGACCGTGTCGAACGCAGAGGAGAGATCAAGTAGGATGAGGACAGAGGGAATGTTAGAATCGAGGTTGGAGAGCAGGTTTTCACGGATGTTCAGGAGAGCAGTTTCCGTACTTCTGGCAGCTCTGAAGCCAGATTGGTGGTCATGGAGGGAGCCATAAGAGTTGGAGTAGAGATTAAGCTGAGAGATGGTCAGCTTTTGCAGGAGCTTGCCCAAAAAGGGAGTAATAGAAATTGGGTGGTAGTTTGCCAGACATGACGGAGCAGCAGTGGTTTTCTTGAGGATAGGATGCACAAGGGAGTGTTTAAGAGGGGTGGGGAAAGAGCCAGAGGCAAAGGAGATGTTGCAGAAATCAGCAAGGGCTGGCGCTAGGGTGTCAATGTTGTCCTTAATGGTTTTAGAGGAACAGGGATGGACCTGTTTTGATGAGGTTTTCATAGATCGGACTTGTCTAGATATCTCCTCACGGGAGAAAAGAGGAAAGGAGGAGAAAGGGTGATGAGGGGTAGCTGAGGGAGGGTTAGCAGGCCCAGAAGGAGAGGGAGGAGGAGGGGGAGCGGAGGAGAGGGTGGACAGGATGTCCTGGGTTTTAGAGATAAAGTGAGAGGCAGGGGCATTGCAAAGATCCTGGGAGGAGAGAGGAGGGTTGGAGACTGCAGCAGGGTTGGCCAGCTCCTTGAAGATTTTGAAAAGTTTGGCCGAGTTGTTAGATGCCGCAGAGACGCAGGCTTGTATGTGGACTCTCTTGTTAGTGCGGACAGCAAGTCGGTATTGCCTTTGGAGCAGGCGGCAGGCCAGTTTGTCAGAGAATGAGCAAGAAGCCCTCCATTTCCTCTCCGCCGCCCTACACTTCCGTTTAAGTGTAGCTAGGTCAGAGTCATACCAAGAATTGCACTTGGCTTTGGACTTCAAATGGATCCTCATGACGGGAGCAATAGTATAAAGAGTAGCAGAAATAGAGGAGTAGAGAAGAGACAGGGCTGTGTCAGAGTGTGAGTCAGCCTGGGGTGGTGGGTGGGAAATGGAGGGGGGGTGCAATAGCTTTCTTTGGGGCTCACTAGCCATGGCCTTTGACTGTGGCCAGTGGGCATGGCCTTCTGCTGTTGCCACTTTACATGTTGCACATATAGGTTTCTTTGGGGCCCATTAACCATGACCTTCACTAATGGTCACTATAGATGGTGCACCAATACGTTTTTTTGGGGCCCATTAGCAATGGCATTTGGCCGTGGCCACTGTGAACGTTGCATTAATAGGCGTCTTTGGGGCCCACTACCCATGGCCTTCAGCCATGGCCAATGTGCATGGCCTTCTGCCGTTGCCACTGTACATTTTGCACATATATGTTTTTTTGGGGTTCATAAGCCAGGGCCTTCGGTAATAGCCGCTATACATGCTGCACCAGTATGTTTCTTTGAGGTCCACTAGCATTGGCCTTTGGCAGATACCACAATACATGTTGCACTGATAGGTTTCTTTGGGGACCACTAGCCATGGCCTTTGGTAATTGCAAGTGGGCCACTGTTCAAATATCACCAATATTTTTCTTTGGGGCCCACTAGCCACGGCCTTCCCATGTGGCCGCTGTACATGTTGCACCAATAGGTTTCTTTGGGGCTCACTAGCCATGGCCTTTGTCCCGACCACTGTGCATATTGCGCAATTAATTTTCTTTAGGGCCCATTAGCGATGGCCTTCTGCCATGGCCACTGTGAACATTCCATCAAAAGGCTTCTTTGGGACTAATTTACCATGTACTTCAGCCATGGCCACTGTACATCTTGCACCAATAGCTTTCTTTGGGGCTCACTAGCCATGGCCTTTGTCCCGACCACTGTGCATATTGCGCAATTAATTTTCTTTAGGGCCCATTAGCGATGGCCTTCTGCCATGGCCACTGTGAACATTCCATCAAAAGGCTTCTTTGGGACTAATTTACCATGGCCTTCAGCCATGGCCAGTGGGCATGGTCTTCTGCTGTTGCCACTGTACATGTTGCACCACTATGTTTCTTTGCGGCTCCACTAACCATGATCTTCTGACATGGCTACTGTACATGTTACACCAATAGGTTTATCTGAGTCCCACTAGCCATGGCCTTTGGTAATTGCCAGTGACCACTGTACATGTATCACCAATATGTTTCTTTGGGACTCATTAGCCATGGTGTTTGGCCATGGCCACTGTACAAGAAGCACTTATAGTTTTCTTTGGGTCCCACTAGCCATGGCCTTCGGCTGTGGCCATTGCACGTGTTGCACCAATACATTTTCGGGGCCCTCTAGCCATGGCCTTTGGTCATGACCACTAAACATGTTGCACCAATGATTTTCTTTGGGGCCCACTAGCCATGGCCTTTGATCATGGCCAGTGGCCACAGACTTTGGCCACTGTACATGTTGCACCTCTAGGTTTCTTTGGAGCCCACTAGCCATTGCCATCGGCCATGACCACTGTACAGTTTGCACAGATAGAGTTCTTTAGGGCCCACATGTAAAAGGCCTTTGGCCATGGACAATGTACATGTTGAACCAATAGCTTTCATTTGGGTCTATGGACTTCTGCCGTGGCCACTTTACATGTTGCAGATATAAATGTATTTGGAGCCCATTAGCCACAGCCTTCGTTTATGGCCAGTATACATGTTTCAGCAATATATTTCTTTGGGACCCACTAGCAAAGGCCTTCATCCTTGGCCACTATACATGTTGCACCGATAATTTTGTTTCGGGCACACTAGCCATGGCTTTTGGAAGTGGCCACCTTGCATGTTGCAACAATAGGTTTCTTTGGGCCCCAATAGCCATGATGAATGATCATGACCAGTGGCCATCCCTTTCAGCAGTGACCACTGTACTTCTTGCACGAATAGGCTTCTTTGGGGATACTAGCCATGGCTGTCAACTGTGTCCAAAGTACATTTTGCACCAATAGGTTTCTTTGAGGCCCAATAGCCATGAGCTATGATCATGGCAATTGGCCACCGCCTTCGACCGTGGCCACAGTACTTGTTGCACCAATAGGCTTCTCTGGGGCCCACACGCCATGGCCTTTGGCCGAGGCCACTATACATGTTGCACTAATACATTTCTTTGGGGCCCACTAGCCATTGCTTTCAGCCGTGGCCACTGTACTGGTTGCACCAAAAGGTTTCTTTGAGTCTCAGAAGACATGGCCTTTGGTCAGGGCCAGTGGCCAACACCTTCGGCGGTGGCCACTCTACTTGTTGCAACTATAGTTTTCTTTAGAGCCGATTAGCCATGGATATTGACCTTGTCCACTGTACATGTTGCACCTATAGGTTTCTTTGGGGCGACTAGCCATGGCAATCGGCCATGACTACTGTACATGTTGCACAAATAGCGTTCTTTGGGGCCAACTGGCCAGCGGGCGTGGCCTTCTGCCATGGCCATGGACCATGTTGCACAAATAGGTTTTTTTGCTGCCCATGAGCCATTGCCTGTGTCCATGGGCAGTGGCTACGACCTTCAGCCATGGCCACTGTCCATGTTGAAGCAATCAGATTCTTTGGGGCACACTATGATATGATATGATAGGTTATTGATAATTTGCTTAATACCCAGAGGTTTCTAAGCACAGACCCGGGGATCTAACCTGTGTTGCTCCGTGTCGTCTTCCTTCCAAGGCGTGCATGTTGCCCCTGAGCTATCCTCCTGAGACACTATCGATGGCCTTTGGCCATGGCCAGGGTACATGTTGCACAAATAGGTTTCTTTGGGGCCATTAGCCATGGTCTTTGGTCATGACCACTATACCTGTTGCACCAATACGTTTCTTTGGGGCCCACTAATCATGGTCTTCCGTCGTGGCCACTGTACATTTGGCATGCATGCATTTCTTTGGTGCCCATTAGCCATGCCCTTCGGCTGCGGTCACTGTGCATGTTGCACCATTAGGTTTCTTTGGGACCCACTAGCCATGGCCTTCAGCCATGGCCATTGTGCATGGCTTTTTGCCTGTGGTCACTGAACATGTTGCTTGAATAGGTTTCTTTGGTACCCACTACCCATGGCCTTCAGTCATGGGCTCTGTACATGATGAACCAATCGTTTTCTTTGGGGGCCACTAGCCATGGCCTTCTGCCATGGCCACTGTACATTTTGCACCAAGAGGTTTATTTGCAGCCCGCTAGCCATGGCCGTGACTCCTGTACATGTTGCACACATTTCATTCTTTGGGGTCCATGAGATATGGCCTTCGGCCATGTATACTGTACATGTTAAACCAATAACTTTCCTTTGTGCCTTCTGCCATAGCCATGGCACATGTTGCACAAATAGGTTTCTTTGGGGCCCACAAACCATGACCTTCGGTAACAGACGCTATACATGTTGCACCAAAACATTTCTTTGGGGCACACAATAATCTTGGTCTTTGACAGTAGACACTGTGCATGTTCCACTCAGTTTCTTTGGAGCCCACTAGCAATGGCCTTCAGCTATGTCTACAATACATGGTGCACAAATCTGATTATTTGGGGCCCACTTGACATGGCCTTTGGCCATGGTCAGTGGGCATGGCCATCAGCCGTGACCACTGTCCATGTTGCAGCAATCGGTTTCTTTGGGGTCCATTAGGAATGGCCTTCAGCCATGGCCACAATACTAGTTGCAACAATACTTTTCATTGCTGCCCACTAGCCATGACATTCTGCTGTGGCCACTGTACATGTAGCATTCATAGACTTATTTGTGGCCCAATAGCAATTGGCCTTCATCTGCAGCCACTGTGATTGCAGCAAAAGGTTTATTTGGTGACCACTAACCATGGCCAGTGGGCATGTCCTTTTGCCGTGGGCACTATACTTGTTCCAGAAATAGGTTTCTTTGGGTCCTGCCTATCTGGGGTCTACCTGGCTCATGGCCTCTGTACATGAGGCACCAAAAGCTTTCTTTCGGGCCCATTAGGCAAAGCTTTCAGCTGTGGCCACCGTACATGTTTCACCTATAGATTTCTTTGGGGCCCACTAGCCATGGCCTTCTGCCGTGGCCACTGTAAATGTTGCAAAAATATATTTATTTGCAGCCCACTTGCCATGACCTATGGCCGGTGGGCATGGCCGTCTGCCATGGCCAAGGTACATGTTGCACAAATAACTTCCTTTGGGGCCCACACGCTATGACATTCAGTCATGCTCACTATACATGTTGCACCAAACCATCTCTTGGGGGTCTTCCAGTCATGGCCTTTGACCGTGGCCACTGTACATGTTCCACTCATCGGTTTCTTTGGGGCCCACTAGCCCTAGCCTTTGGCCGCGGCCACTGTGCATGTTGCAGCAAAAGATCTCTTTGGTGTCCACTAACCATGGCCGTCAGCCATGGCCAGTGGGCATGTCCTGTTGCCCTGGGCACTGTACTTGTTCCAGAAATAGGTTTCTTTGGGGACCACTACCCATGGCCTTGGGTCATGGCCTCTGTACTTGATGCAGCAATAGGTTTCTTTGGGGCACACTAGGCAAAGCCTTCAGCCACAGCCACTGTACATGTTTCACCTATAGGTTTCTTTGGGGCCTACTAGTCATGGCCTTCTACCATGGCCACTGTACATGTTCCACTCATAGGTTTCTTTGGGTACCCACTAGCCACTGCCTTCAGCCGTGGCCACTGTACATGCTGCACCAATCGATTTCTTTGGGGGCTCCCTAGCCATGGTCTTTGGCCTGACCACTGTGCATATTGCACCAATTCATTTCCTTAAGGCCCAATAGCCATGGCCTTCTCCCATTGCCACTGTGAATGTTGCATCTAAAAACTTCTTTGGGGCCCACTAACCATGGCCTTTAGCGCTGGCCTGTGGGCATGGCCTTCTGCCGTGGCCACTGTACATGTTGCACCAATATGTTTCTTTGGGGCCCCACTAACCATGGCTTTCTGACATGGCCAATGTACATGTTGCACCAATAGGTTACTTAGGGTCCTACTGGCCATGGCCTTTAGAAATTGCTAGTGGCCACTGCTCTCGGCCATGGCCACTGTCCATGTATCCCCAATTTTCTTCTTTGGGGCTCACTAGCCATTGCCTTTGGCCCCGACCACTGTGCATATTGCACCAACAATTTTCTTTAGGGACCACTATCCATGGCCTTCTGCCATGGCCATTGTGAATGATGCATCAAAAGGCTTCTTTGGGGCCCACTAACCATGGCCTTCAGCCATGGCCTGTGTGCATGGCCTTCAGCCATGGCCTGTGTGCATGGCCTTCTGCCGTGGCCACTGTAGATGTTGCACCAATATTTTTCTTTGGGTCCTGTGAGACACCTGAGGGTGTTCTCACTGGTAGACCCCGAGATCCTTTGTTCAGGTGGCCAGGGGAGGGCCATCGCACTTGGATCCCGACCCTGGGGGCGGACAAGCGAGGGAGGATCACCTGGGAAAGGGGCCCTTGGGGACCACAGTAGGAACACCATTGGGCGAGTCGCCAGGCGCAGTATCCCCTTTTCTGAGATACACCCCTATCCGTCTTTATGGGATATTGCCACCACACCCCCATCCTACCCCAGTACTTCCCTTTAAGAAAAGCCAGTAGAAAACACATTTATCCACAACATCCCCCCCTTTATGACAATAACCTTTCCTCCTCTTCAGTGGAACACTACAAACCCCACAATCACTGTTTTCTTGTTCACAAACCTTTCAATAATTATTCCGCCGACTTTCTTCCAAAATCTGCAACTCTCTACATTTCCCAGAATCCCGTTCTTTCACCCTGGCCATCAAATACTGCGAAGAAGAGCAAGCAACAAGGAGGAATGAGGATTACCCATAGGAAACTCTGGACCATTGACTCCTATGTACGACCACCATTTTGTCCAGCTAACGAGGACAGACTCCTCCCCTGGGCCAGTCAGGCGAACCCAGGAATCTGGGGGTCAGCGAAAGAGACCCTGACCCTACCATAATATCCCCTTTTAGATCCTGCAGCTCCCAATGCCAAATGCCTTTTTTGGGAGCAGAGATGTGGGAGCAAACTCCTGATAGTGCATTCTGGGACTGGAAGTCCCAAAACCCTTTTTGAAGATCATGAACTTTGTTAGAGGGGTCCGAGCCCAGCAGAGGGAGACCCTTGAGAACCTTGTGAGAGTGGTCCAATCCCAGCAGAGTGAGACCCCTGTGAACCTTTGTGAGAGAAACTGGCACCAGAGATAGAGTAGTACGGCGCCACATGGGCGCTCATTCGAAGGACTCTGGCTGGTGCCCCCTCTCTCGAACCAGGAGAAAAGAGTACCAAGCGGCCATAGGGAAGGCTGGCATGAGATGTCAAGGTGGTCATGCAAGGGTCAAGCCAAACCCCTTGTACAATCGAAAGTCCTTGACACGTTGCAGACGTTTTGACACATTGTGGAGGCAGATGTGAACCTGACTGAGGGACGCCTGTGCATACATTCTGATGAATGAACTGTGAAAAGACTTTAGAGAAAGCCTGACTGGGGACTGAGACCTGGACTTAGGTACAGGGAAGACCCAAAGAGGCCTAGAATGTCTTTTTGCTGAAAGGTGAACTGTGGCAAATGTGAACTCGATGGAGGGATGCCAAGAGAAAGCTAAGGGAAGGTAACCCCCGCTTTCTGATGAGATTTAGAAATTGGAAACTGTGGAAGTTGTGAACCTGACTGAGGGAATTTTGAAACTGGCGTTTGCGCCCGGCTCAAGGGAAAACTGTGCGAACTGTGATGTTGTGAAGCATGCACTTGCCATAGAATAACAGTGACCCAGCTAGTTGGGATCACCCTTTGGAAGCCTCTGTTTAAATTGGCAAGTGCTTTGGGAGGCTAACGCTGAAAGAAGGACCAGAGCCCAGCTGAGGCGGATTCTAGGGTGAAGAGTAATCGCCCGATGTCAAGGTTAGCAGAAGGAAGTTTTGTTTTGTTGTTTTTGGCATATCAGGCCCTCTGAAGCAAGAGACTTTGCATGAGAAGAGACTTAGGCACAGAAGACCCTGATAAAGAGAAAAGGAACTGTAAGCCCATGCCAGAAAAGCCCAGGAGTGGGCTGTGCTCAAGAGTCCTGCCTTGTCCGGTGCTAAAAACGTGGGGAAGGGAGACCCTGGCCATAACATCCCGACTTAATATTTTGTGAACACTTCTTTCTTTTCCTGTGAACATTATCCCACACTATTTTGTGGCATAGTGGTAAGGATTGGCAATAGTGTTTTTTTAGTATAGGCCACTTTTATTTGACTAGACTCTACTAGGACTGTATTTTTATTATTTGATGGCCATAGCTTGCTCCCATCTTAGATTTGGGTTTAGATTAAGTGTTTATCAAACTCATTTTACAGTTTAAATGGCCACTGTACATGTGACACCAATAAGATTTGTGGGGCTCACTAGCCATGGCCTTTGCGGTGGGCACTGTACATGTTCCACTCATAGGTTTCTTTGGGTGCCCACTAGCTACCGCCTTCAGCCGTGGTCACTGTTCATGTTGCACCAATAGCTTTCTTTGGGGTTTATAAGCCATAGCCTTTGGCCCTGACCACTGTGCATATTGCACCAATAATTTTCTTTTGGGCCCACATGGGCTTCAGCCGCGGCCACTGTGAATGTTCCATCAAAAGGCTTTTTTGGGCCAACGACCCATGGCCTTCAGCCATGGCCAGAGGGCTTGGCCTTCTGCCGTTGCCACAGTACATGGTGCACCAATATGTTTTTTGGGGCCCCAACGACCATGGCCTTCTGACATGGCCACAGCACATGATGCACCAATAGGTTTCTTTGGGTCCCACTAGCCACAGCCTTTGGTTATTGCCAATGGCCACTATTTTCGGAAATGGCCACTGTAAATGTATCTCCAATATATTTATTTGGGGATCACTAGCCATGGCATTTGGCCCTGACCACTGTGCATATTGAACCAATAATTTTCTTTAGGGCCCACAAGCCATGACCGTCCTCCATGGCCACTGTGAACGTTGCTTCAAAAGGCTTCTTTGGGGCCCACTAACCATGGCCTTCAGCCATGGCCAGTGGGCATGGCCTTCTGCCGTGGCCACTGTACTTGTTGCACCAATATGTTTCTTTGGGGCGCCACTAACCATGGCCTTCTGACATCGCCACTGTACATCTTCCACCAATTTGTTTCTTTGGGTCCCACTAGCCACGGCCTTAGGTAATTGCCAGTGGCCACTGCCTTCGCCTATGGCCACTGTACAAGATGCACCCATGCTATTTTTTGGGGCCCAATAGCCATGCCTTTCAGCTGTGGCCACTGTACATGTTGCACCTATAATTTTCTGTGGAGCCCACTCGCCATGGCCTTCGGTTGTGGCCATTGTATATGTTGCACCAATATGTTTCTTTGGGGCCCACTAGCCATGTTTTTTGGGCGTGGCCATTGTACATGTTGCACAAATAGCTTTCTTTAGGGCCCACTAGCCATGGCCTTTGATCATGGCCAGTGACCACAGACTTTGGCCACTGTACATGTTGCATCTCTTGGTTTCTTTGAATCCCACTAGCAATTGCCATCGGCCGTGACCACTGTACATGTTACACAAATTTAGTTGTTTGGGGCCCACCAGCCATTGTCCAGGGCAGGGGTGCACAACTGATTTTGCCAGAGGGCCGAATGTACCCTACATGCTGCCTACAGTGGGCCAAAAAGTAAATGCGGGAGGAGCGGTAGGCGCAGGAGTGGCAGGAGTGTTTTTGAACCCTCCATTTTTATTAAACACATGGAAAAAGAATACATTTTTAGGTGTGCCAGTCTTTATTTGTATTTCAAATTTACAGATTTTCCATTTTTATAATTCATTTATTTCATACGGATAAGTTGGCAATAGTGGACAAAGTAGACAAATCATTCAGGAGAAAAAACACTGCGCTCAAACATTTCACGCATTATGCAGCTTTAGATTTGCAAGGCACAAGCTTGTTATTTTGGACTGCTATACTTTGCTGTTTAAGTTGGCCATACTCTTGGGAGTTTGGCCTTCGTTGAGTCAGGTTTCCACAAAAGGCAAAGGAGGTACATCTCTTAACTGTGAATGATTTACCTTTGTGATTGGGTTCACTCTTGAGTGTGACACTATGCCCCATGGCCACCACCCCCCAAACAAACACTATGCACCATGGCTCGCACCCCCAACCAAGCACTATGCCCCATGGCCCCCACCCCCACACTATGCTCCATGGCCACCACCCCCCAACCAAACTCAATGTCCCATGGCTCCCACGCCCCAACCAAACTCTATGCCCAATGACAAAAGAAACTGTCTGGATCCCGGTTTCACTACTAACTACTAGTGTGTGATCCTTGGCAAATCATTTAATCGCACTGTGCCTTACCTGCAGTGATTCACTTCATAGCTTATGTTACCATATTATGCTGTTAGAAAAAAAACAAATCCTAATGACTATAGAGTTTCTGCATATATAATAATAGTGCAATTTAGGTATTTTGCACCACAAAGTTATTTGCCACTTGGCTTACTTATGGCATCCTATTCTAAAGTCACTTCCATTGTACCTCTAAGTACCAAAACGGGTGATGCTCCTTGCAACATCCTTTTCTGTGAAGTCACTTCTGTTGGTGCAATCCATATGCAGGTGTAGGTGTTAAAATGCCACAAGCCACTAATGTTACCAAAAAACAGTTGATGGGAGGGGAAGCTGCGAGAATGAGGCCGTATGTATGGAATTGCGCACACTGCATTTGGGGGGGAAAGTAGCAGGACTTTTTTTGCACCTCACCCCAACACACTGTTGCAATGCTGGATACTCCCCTGCACACAACGAAAAAGAACATGAGACTCCCTCACTTACCAGCCCCGTGGACGTCGTTGCGCTGCCCGAGGGTGGACACCATGGGGTTGTTGCTGGCAGGAGTGTGGGTCGTGGGGTGTCCCGTGCAGGAAGTTCTTCATTGGTGCCCACTAGCCATGGCCTTTGGCCAAAGCCAGTGGGCATGTCCTTCTGCTGTGGCCACGGTACATGTTGCACAAAAAGGTTTCTTTGGGGCCCAAAAGCCATGGTCTTTGGTTACAGCGACTATACATGTTGCACCAAAATATTTCTTTGGGGCCCACTAGCCTTGGTCTATGACTGTGGCCACTGTTCATGTTGCACTCAGTTTCTTTTGGGCCCACTAGCAATGGCCTCCAGCTGTGGCCATACTACATTCTGCACCAATAAGGTTATTTGGGGCCCATGTGACATGGCCTTTGACCAAAGCCAGTCGGCATGGACACCAGCCTTGACCACTGTCCATGCTGCAGCAATCCGTTTTTTGGGGGTCCATTAGGCATGGCCTTCAGCCATGGCCACTATACTAGTTGCACCAAAACATTTCTTTGGGGTCCACTAGCCATGGCCTTCTGCTGTGGACACTGTACATGTTGCATTCATAGATTTATTTGGGGCCCAATAGCAATTGGCCATCAGCTGCAACCACTGTGCATGTTGCACAACAAAAGTAGCCATGGCCTTCCTGTCCTTTTGCCATGGACACTGTACATTTTATAGGTTTCTTTGGGGCCCACCACCCATGGCCTTGGGTCATGGCCTCTGTACATGATGCAACAATATGTTTCTTTGGGGTCCACTAGGCAAAGCCTTCAGCCATGAACACTGTACACGTTAAACCAATAGCTTTCATTGGGCCCATTAACCATGTCCTTCTACCATGGGCAAGATACATGTTGCACAAAAAGAGATTTTTGGGGCCATTGTTTTCAGTCTTTGGGGCCCGCTTGCCATGGCTTTCGGCTGAGCCCACTGTACATTTTCTACCAATAGGTCACTTTGGGTCCCACTAGCCATCACCTTTGGCTGTGGCCACTGTACATGATGCACCAATAGGTATCTGTGGAGCATACTAGTCATGGCCTTCGGCCGTGACCACTCTACATGTTGCACCAATATGTTTCTTTGGGTCCCAATAGCCATTTCCTTCTGCTGTGGCTACTGTACATGTTGCACCTATAGGTTTATTTTGGGCCTTTGTTTTCGGTCTTTGGGGCCCGCTTGCCATGGCTTTCGGCTGAGCCCACTGTACATTTTGTACCAATAGGTCACTTTGGGTCCCACTAGCCATCACCTTTGGCTGTGGCCACTGTACATGATGCACCAATAGGTATCTGTGGAGCATACTAGTCATGGCCTTCGGCCGTGACCACTCTACATGTTGCACCAATATGTTTCTTTGGGTCCCAATAGCCATGTCCTTCTGCTGTGGCTACTGTACATGTTGCACCTATAGGTTTATTTTGGGCCATTGTTTTCGGTCATGTCCTCTATACATGATATACCAATAGGTTTCTTTCAGGCTCTTTAGCCAAGGCCTTCAGCCATGGCCACTGTACATGTTGCACCTATAGGTTTATTTTGGGCCCACTAGCCGTAGCCTTCTGCTCTGGCCACTGCGCATGTTGAAACAATAGGGTTCTTTGCGGCCCACTAGCCATGATTTTTGAGGCCACTAACCATGGCCTTCAGCCATGGCCACTGTGCATGTTGCAACATTATGTTTCTTTGGGGAAAACTAGCCATGGTATTTGGCCCTGGCCATTGTACATATTCCACCAATAGGTTTCTTTGGGGCCCACTAGCCATGGACCTTGACCCCAGCTGCTGTTCATGTTGCACCAAGAGGCTATACCAGCTGGCCTCCCTTTTCCAGTACTTGACACTTGATGTCTGCACTTACCCATGCGCTTACCACCATCTGGCCTCCCTTTTTATTTTTTATATGTATTTGTTTTATTTGCTCTACAGTTCTATTACAAATTTTTTGAGGATCGGGAATATCAATTATTTGGGCACTATTCCCAAGGACTTTCCATAATTGTATTGGTCAAATGCGAAGTGCAAGTGGTGCTGATACTCTATATATGTTGCGCCAAATAATTGTTTGGGGCCCATGAGCCATGTTGCACTGATAGATTTCTTTGGGGCCCACTAGACACAGCCTTAAACCATGGCCGCTGTACATGTTGCATAAAAGTATTATTTACTGCCCACTATCCATGGCCATGGTGCATGTTGCAAAAATACGTTTATTTGGGGCCCACTAGCCATCGCCTTTAGCCGTGACCACTCTATATATTGCACCAATAGTTTTCTTCGCAGCCCACTAACCATGGGTTTTGGCCATGACCACTGTATATGTTGCATGAATAGGTTTCTGCAGAGCCAACTAACCATGGCATTCAGCTGTGACCTCTGTACATGTTGCACAAATAGGTTTCTTTGGGGCCCAATAGCGAAGGCCTTCCGCCATGGCCATTGCACATGTTGCACTAATAGGTTTCTTTCGGAACCACTAACCATGGCCTTCAGCTGCAGCCACTGTGCATGTTGCACCATTAGGTTTATTTGGTGTCCAATAGCCATGGCTTTCAGCTATGTATAGTGATAATGGTCTTCTTCCATGGCCACTGTGCATGTTCCACTACTAGGTTTATTTGGGGCCCATTAGCCCTGGCCTTCTGCCTTGGCCACTGTACATGTTGCACCAATATGCTTTTGTGGGCCAACTTGGCATGGCCCTTGGCTATGGGAAGTGGGCAGGGACATGGTCCGTGAACATAGCAAATGTTGCCGAAATTAGTTTCTTTGGGCCCACTTGACATGACCTTTGGCTATAGCCCCTGTGCATGTTGCACAAATAGGTTCCTTTGGGGCCCACTACCCATGGCCTTTGGCTATGGCAAGTGGGCATGGTCTTCTGACGTGGCCACTGTACATGTTGCTGACATAGGTTTCTTTGGGGTCCACAGCCATGTTCTTTGTCCGAGGCCACGATAAATGTTGCACTAATGGGCTTCTCTAGGGCCCACTAGCCATGGCCATCGGCTGTGCCACTGTACATCTTGCACCAATAGGTTTCTTTGGGGCCCACAAGTCATTGCCTTTGGTCATGGCCAGGAGCCACCACCTTTGGCCAACGACACCGTAATGTTGCATGAATAGATTTCACTGTGGCCCACTAGCCATGGCCTTTGCCACATTTGCACCAATAGGTTTCTGTGGAGTCCACTATCCTTGGCCACCAGACGTGGCCACTATGCATATTGCACCAATAGGTTTCTTTGTGTCATACTAGCCATGACTTTAGGTCGTGGTCACTATATATTTTGCACCAATAACTTTCTTTTGGGGCCACTAGCCCTGGCCTTTAGCTGAGGCCACTACACATGTTGCACTAATAGGTTTCTTTGGGGTAGACTAGGCATGGCCTTCGGCCGTGGGCACTGTACATGTTGCACCAATAGGTTTATTTAGGCCGAAGTAGCCATGGTTTTAGTTTGTGGCCAGCATCTACTGTCTTCAGCCGCAGCCACTGTACATGTTGCAAAAATAGGTTGGGACTCACTAGGCCTGGCCTTCGGTCCTGGCCACTATATATGTTGCACCGGTCCACTAGCAATGGACTTTAGCTGTGGCAACTTTTATTTTTGCACTAATAAGTTTCTTTGGGTCCCATTATCCATGGTCTTCTGCGGTGGCACTTTTATTTGGGGCTCACTTGCCAAGGCCTTTGGCCATGGCCAGTGGGCACAGTCATCGGTCATGAATTATATTCATGTTACAGAAATAGCTTTCTTTGGGGACAACTACGTTGGCAACTGCACATGTCGCACAAATAGGTTTCTTTGGGGCACACTAGCCAGAGCCTTCATCCATGGCCACGGCACATGTTGCACCAATAGATTTTGTAGCGCCCATTAGCCAGGGCCTTCTTCCACAGCCACTGTGCATGTTACACCAACAGGTTCCTTGAGGTCCACTAAGGTCTTCAGCTGAGGCCACTATACATGTTGCATGAATAGGTTCCTTTGGGGGTCACTGTCCGTCCCCTTGCACTGGGGCCTCTGCCCATGTTGCAACAATAGGTTTCTTTGGGGCCCATCAGTCAAGGCCATCCGCTGTGGCCACTGTATATGTTGCAACAATAGGGTTGTTTGGAGCCCCATAGCTGTGGCAACTGTACAAGTTGTACCAATATATTTGTTTAGGGCCCACTAGCCATTGATTTTGGCATGGCCACTGTACATGTTGCACTTATGTTTGTTTGGGGCCGACTTGGTGTCGCCTTTGGCAGCGGTCACAGCCATTGGCTATGAACACTATACATGTTGCAGAAATAGCTTTTTTGGGCGCCCACTAGCCATGGCCTTTGGCATTGAGCAATGTACATGTTGCACAAATAGGTTTCTTTGGAACCCAATTTCCATAGCCTTCAGCCGCAACCACTGTGCATGTTGCACCAATGGGTTTCTTAGGGACCCACTAGGCATGGCCTTCGGTCCTGGCCACTATACATGTTGCACCGGTCGACAAGCAATGGACTTTAGCTGTGGCCACTTTTATTTTTGCATTAATAAGTTTCTTTGGGTCCCACTATCCATGGTCTTCTGCGGTGGCCACTTTTATTTGAGGCTCACTTGCCAAGGCCTTTGGCCATGGCCAGTGGGCACAGTCATCGGCCATGAATTATATACATGTTACAGAAATAGATTTCTTTGGGGACCACTATGTTGGCAACTGCACATGTCGCACAAATAGGTTTCTTTGGGGCACACTAGCTAGAGCCTTCATCCATGGCCACTGCACATGTTGCACCAATAGATTTTGTAGGGCCCATTAGCCAGGGCCTTCTTCCACAGCCACTGTGCATGTTACACCAACAGGTTCCATGAGGTCCACAAAGGTTTTCAGCTGAGGCCACTATACATGTTGCATGAATAGGTTCCTTTGGGGGTCACTGTCCATCCCCTTGCACTGGGGCCTCTGCCCATGTTGCAACAATAGGTTTCTATGGGGCCCACCAGTCAAGGCCATCGGCAGTGGCCACTGTATATGTTACAACCATAGGGTTGTTTGGAGCCCCTTAGCTGTGGCAACTGTACAAGTTGTACCAATATATTTGTTTAGGGCCCACTAGCCATTGATTTTGGCATGGCCACTGTACATGTTGCACTTATGTTTGTTTGGGGCCGACTTGGTATCGCCTTTGGCAGCGGTCACAGCCATTGGCTGTGAACACTATACTTGTTGCAGAAATAGCTTTTTTGGGGGCCCACTAGCCATGGCCTTTGGCATTGAGCAATGTACATGTTGCACAAATAGGTTTCTTTGGAACCCAATTGCCATAGCCTTCCGCCGCAACCACTGTGCATGTTGCACTAATGG
The DNA here is from genome assembly GCF_040938575.1 of Ambystoma mexicanum. Classification (NCBI taxonomy): domain Eukaryota; kingdom Metazoa; phylum Chordata; class Amphibia; order Caudata; family Ambystomatidae; genus Ambystoma; species Ambystoma mexicanum. The sequence continues at coordinate 663,918,853 of NC_090941.1, read as the reverse complement.
GTTTCTTAGGGACCACTAGCCATGGCTTTTGGCTATACTCATGCACATACTCATGCACAGTACATGTTGCATGAGTATGTTTCTTTGTGGCCCACTAGTCATGGGATTTGGCCAAGACCACTATACATGTTGCACTTATAGGTTTCCATGGGGCCCACTAGCTATGCGCTTCAGTCACGGATTATATACATGCTGCACCAATCGGTTTGTTTGGGCCCACTAGCCAAAGCCTTCAGACGTGGCCCCTGTACATGTTGCAGAAAAAGTTTACTTTTGGACCCACTAGCCATGGCCTTCGGCCGTGACCTCTCTACATGTTGCACCAATATATTTCTTTGGGTCCCAATAGCCATGGCCTTCTGCTGTGGCTACTGCGCATGTTGCAAAAATACATTTATTTCTGACCCACTAGCCATGGCCGGTATGCACGGACATCGACTTTGACCACTGTACATGCTGCACAAGTAGCTTTCTTTGGGGCCCACTAGCGATGGCCTCCGGCCATGGCCCCTGTAGATGTTGCATGTTCAGATTTCTTTGGGGCACACTAGCCACAGCCTTATGCCATGGCCAATGTGCATGTTGCATGAACAGTTTTCTTTGGGGCCCACTAGCCATGGCCTTCAGAAGTGTCAACTGTCCATGTTGCACCAACAGGTTTCTTTGGGGCCCACTTGGTATGACATTTGGCTGTGGCCAAAGTACATGTTACACAAGTAGGTTTTTTTGGGGCCCACTAGCCATGGCCTTGGGTCCTGGCCGCCATAAATCTTGCACCAATAAGTTTCTTTGGGGTCCGCTTGCCATGGCTTTCGGCTGAGCCCACTCTACATTTTGCACCAATAGGTTACTTTGGGGCCCACTAGACGTCACCTTTGGCTGTGGCCACTGTACATGATGCACCAATAGGTTTCTTTGGAGCATACTAGTCATGGCCTTTGGCCGTGACCACTCTACATGTTGCACCAATATGTTTCTTTGGGTCCCAATAGCCATGGCCTCCTGCTGTGTCTACTGTACATGTTATAAAATACATTTATTTCTGACCCACTAGCCATGGCCTTTGGAATTCGCCGGTATGCACGGACATAGACTCTGACCATTGTACATGTTGCACAAATAGCTTTCTTTGGGGCCCACTACCGATCGCCTCCGGCTATGGCCCCTGTAGATGTTGTATGTTCAGATTTCTTAGGGGCTGTTACGCTCACCTGATCTCCACGGGGGCGTAGCACGTAGTCATAAGACCGATATCTGTACTGGCATAGTTTTGATGGTATGATGGTGTCCTCTTCCCTGTTATCTGCCCAGGAGGCGTTAGCCTGCAATGTTGAAACAAGATGTTAGCTAATGCATGGGTTGGGTTGGTCCCACTTCCTGCAACCTCCTGATCCCCGACTCCTCTCCTGCTCACCTTTGAGTTTGGTGAGGTAGGTTCTCCGTCCTGCTTGACCTTCAGCAGGGGCGCAGTAGGCTCAGTCTTTCTCTGGGCACAGTTACTTCACTGTTCCTGAGTGCCTGTTGCTGTGTTTCGGGAATGCTTGGATTAATCAGGTAAGTCTCTATCCCAATGACAGCTTGGTATAGATGCTCAAGTCTTATTGTTCCAAGGTTTAAACGTGTTTTGTCTTTCTTGCAGATGCAGTCTCGTTCGGAAGGTTAGACGAAGAATTGACTCTCCTAGAATGCTGAACTGGTTGTCTCCAGGTGAGTACGAGCGTGGATGAGTGGCGCTGGATGGCTGAACAATTGTTAGTTTTTGAATTGTGCGCGACTAATCTAATGTTTTCTGTTCCCTTTTTGCAGGCGCGGCCCCAAGGTGAAGAATGGAAGAACCGCTCCGAAGTAACCCGGAGGAATGCAGAATCCCAGGTGAGTATTGGATGCCTGCGCAGAAGTCCTTTTCCGACGGGGGCGGCGGTCGGAAGACCAGCTGGAGACGGAACCGATGGACGGAATCGCAGGTAAGGCCTTTGTCGCTGAAGTAACACCTGTTCTTCTCCTTATCTTCTTCCAGGCACCGATGGATGGAAATCTCGGACGGGCGTGGCTGCAGAAACTCAAGGACAGAGCAGACACGGTGTGCGTTATTCTGCAGGAGTGCAGAATAACACAAAGCGTGTTCTGCCTGCAGGGTGTGGCTTAAATAGCCTTGCAAGTAGTCCCAGGTAAAGTAGTCCCTTTACCACACCCTGTCTCTCAGGAAAAGTAGTCCCTCTGCCACACCCTGGATACACAGAAGGCTCAGCCTCACTAGGCAGATTAAGTAGTTCCATACATTCAGCCCATTTCATGAGCCTGGCGCCGACGGCGCCAGGACTGAGTCCATGAGGCTCTAGGGCACTTCCTTGGGGGCTGACAAGTCCTTCTGGGCGACAGGAACTGGGGTGGTCCCAACAGCTCTAGGGGTTTCGGAGCACGCACCATGAAAGGGGCACAATAGCCACAGCCTTCTGCCATGGCCAACGTACATGTTGCATGAACAGTTTTCTTTGGGGCCCACTAGCCATGGCCTTCGGAAGTGTCAACTCTACATGTTGCACCAATAGGTTTCTTTGGGGCCCGCTTGGTATGGCCTTTGGCCGTGGCCACTATTCTTGTTGCACCAATACATTTTTTTGGGACCCCCCAAGCAATGACCTTTTGCCACGGCCACAGTACATGTTGCACCAATAGGTTTCTTTCGGACCCCCTAGACATTGCTTTGGCCCTGGCCACTGTGCATGTCATAACAATATGTTTCTTTGGGGCCACTAGCCATGACCTTTGGCCATTGCCATTGGACATGGCCTTCTGCTGTGGCCACCGTACATGTTGCATGATTAGGTTTCTTTTAGGCCAACTAGCCATGGCTGTCAGTCATGGCCACTATATATGTTGCACCAATACGTTACTTTGGGGCCCACTAGCCATGGTTATCGGACTTCACCACTGTACATGTTGCACCAAAGGCTTTCTTTCGGCGAACTAGCCATGGTTTTTAGCTGTGGCCAATGCACATGTTACACCAATACATTTCTTTGGGGCAATGCTATGCTATGCTGCACTAATAGGGTCCTTTGGAGGCCACTAGCCATGTCCTTTAGCCATGGCCACTGTACATGTTGCAACATTATGTTTCTTTATGGCAAACTAGCCATGGTATTTGGCCGTGGCTACTGTACATATTCCACCAACAGGTTTCTTCGGTGCCCACTAGCCCTGAGTTTGACCCTGGCCCCTGTACATGTTATACCAAGAAGTCTGTTTGCAGTCCACTATCCATGGGCACTGTACATGTTGCACAAATTGCGTTCTTTGGTGTTCAGTATATATGGCCATCTGCCATGTATGTTGTACATGTTACACCAGTAACTTTCATTGGTGCCCACTAGCCATGGCCTTTGGCCAAAGCCAGTGGGCATGTCCTTCTGCTGTGGCCACGGTACACGTTGCACAAAAAGGTTTCTTTGGGGCCCACAAGCCATGGCCTTTGGTTACGGCCACTATACATGTTGCACCAAAATATTTCTTTGGGGCCCACTAGCCTTGGTCTTTGACTGTGGCCACTGTGCATGTTGCACTCAGTTTCATTGGGGCCCACTAGCTATGGCCTCCAGCTATGGCTACACTACATTTTGCACCAATAAGATTATTTGGGGCCCATGTGACATGGCCTTTGACCAAAGCCAGTGGGCATGAACACCAGCCTTAGCCACTGTCCAAGCTGCAGCAATCCGTTTTTTGGGGTCCATTAGGCATGGCCTTCAGCCATGGCCACTATACTAGTTGCACCAACAAATTTCTTTGGGGTCCACTAGCCATGGCTTTCTGCTGTGGACACTGTACATGTTGCATTCATAGATTTATTTGGGACCCAATAGCAATTGGCCTACAGCTGCAACCACTGTGCATGTTGCACAGCAAAAGTAGCCATGGCCTTCATGTCCTTTTGCCGTGGACACTACATTTTCCAGAAATAGGTTTCTTTGGGGCCCACCACTCATGGCCTTGGGTCATGGCCTCTGTACATGATGCAACAATATGTTTCTTTGGGGTCCACTAGGCAAAGCCTTCAGCCATGAACACTGTACACGTTAAACCAATAGCTTTCATAGGGGCCCATTAACCATGTCATTCTGCCATGGCCAAGGTACATGTTCCACAAAAAGAGTTTTTTGGGGCCATTGTTTTCGGTCTTTGGGGCCCGCTTGCCATGGCTTATGGCTGAGTCCACTGTACATTTTGTACCAATAGATTACTTTGTGGCCCACTAACCATCCCCTTTGACTGTGGCCACTGTACATGATGCACCAATAGGTATCTGTGGAGCATACTAGTCATGGCGTTCGGCCGTGACCACTCCACATGTTACACGAATATGTTTCTTTGGGTCCCAATAGCCATGGCCTTCAGCCATGGCCACTGTACATGTTGCACCTATAGGTTTATTTTGGGCCCACTAGCCGTAGCCTTCTGCTCTGGCCACTGCGCATGTTGAAACAATAGGGTTCTTTGCGGCCCACTAGCCATGATCTTTGGAGGCCACTAACCATGGCCTTCAGCCATGGCCACTGTGCATGTTGCAACATTATGTTTCTTTGGGGCAAACTAACCATGGTATTTGGCCCTGGCCATTGTACATATTCCACCAATAGGTTTCTTTGGGGCCCACTAGCCATGGACTTTGACCCCAGCTGCTGTTCATGTTGCACCAAGAGGCTTTACCAGCTGGCCTCCCTTTTCCAGTACTTGACACTTGGCATCAGCTGTGACCTCTGTACATGTTGCACAAATAGGTTTCTTTGGGGCCCAATAGCAAAGGCCTTCCGCCATGGCCACTGCACATGTTGCACCAATAGGTTTCTTTCGGAACCACTAACCATGGCCTTCAGCTGCAGCAACTGTGCATGTTGCACCATTAGGTTTCTTTGGTGTCCAATAGCCATGGCTTTCAGCTTTGCATAGTGATAATGGTCTTCTTCCATGGCCACTGTACATGTTGCACTACTAGGTTTATTTGGGGCCCATTAGCCCTGGCCTTCTGCCTTGGCCACTGTACATGTTGCACCAATATGCTTTTGTGGGCCAACTTGGCATGGCCCTTGGCTATGGGAAGTGGGCAGGGACATGGTCCGTGAACATAGCAAATGTTGCCGAAATTAGTTTCTTTGGGCCCACTTGACATGACCTTTGGCTATAGCCCCTGTGCATGTTGCACAAATAGGTTCCTTTGGGGCCCACTACCCATGGCCTTTGGCTATGGCAAGTGGGCATGGTCTTCTGACGTGGCCACTGTACATGTTGCTGACATAGGTTTCTTTGGGGTCCACAGCCATGTTCTTTGTCCGAGGCCACGATAAATGTTGCACTAATGGGCTTCTCTAGGGCCCACTAGCCATGGCCATCGGCTGTGCCACTGTACATCTTGCACCAATATGTTTCTTTGGGTCCCAATAGCCATGTCCTTCTGCTGTGGCTACTGTACATGTTGCACCTATAGGTTTATTTTGGGCCATTGTTTTCGGTCATGTCCTCTATACATAATATACCAATAGGTTTCTTTCAGGCTCTCTAGCCAAGGCCTTCAGCCATGGCCACTGTACATGTTGCACCTATAGGTTTATTTTGGGCCCACTAGCCGTGGCCTTCTGCTCTTGCCACTGCACATGTTGAAACAATAGGGTTCTTTGTGGCCCTCTAGCCATGACCTTTGGAGGCCACTAACCATGTCCTTCAGCCATGGCCACTGTGCATGTTGCAACATTATGTTTCTTTGGAGCAAACTAGCCATGGTATTTGGCCGTGGGCACTGTTCATATTCCACCAATAGGTTTCTTTGGGGCCCACTAGCCATGGACTTTGGCCCCAGCTGCTGTTCATGTTGCACCAAGAGGTTTCACCAGCTGGCCTCCCTTTTCCAATACTTGACACTTGATGTCTGCACTTACCCATGCGCATACCAACATCTGGCCTCCCTTTTTATTTATTTGTATTTATTTGTATTTATTTGCTTTATTTGCTTTATTTGTTCCACTGTTCTATCACAATTTTTTTCAGGATCTGGAATATCAATTATTTGATGGCTATAGGGTTGATCTTCTGTGTTACTTCCGCTCCTCGACCGTTCAATGCTTCTTCCTCTAGGATTATTGTAAACCAAATTCTAGAGTAGTATATATCGAGAGTAATTGTGTTGAGTTTTTATATATTTCAAAAGTTTGTATAAACTATGTGAAATAAAAAAATATATATATCAATTATTTGGGCACTGTACCCGAGGACTTTCCATAATTGTATTGGCCAAGCGCGAAGTGCAAGTGGTGCTGATACTCTATATATGTTGAGCCAAATCATTTTTTGGGGCCCATGAGCCATGTTGCACTGATAGGTTTCTTTGGGGCCCACTAGACACAGACTTCAGCCATGGCCACTGTACATGTTGCATAAAAGTATTATTTACTGCCCACTATCCATGGCCTTCGGTCATGGCCAAGACACATATAGCTTTCTTTTGGGACCCAATATCAATGGCATTTGGCCATGGGCAGTGGCCATGGCCTTCTGCAGTGGCCATGGTGCATGTTACAAAAATAGGTTTATTTGGGGCCCCCTAGTCATCGCCTTTAGCCGTGACCACTCTATATGTTGCACCAATAGTTTTCTTTGCAGCCCACTAACCATGGGTTTTGGCCATGACCACTGTACATGTTGCATGAATAGGTTTCTGCGGTGCCAACTAACCATGGCCTTCAGCTGTGACCACTGTACATGTTGCACCAATAGGTTTCTTTGGGGCCCAATAGACAAGGCCTTTCGCCATGGTCACTGCACATGTTGCACCAATAGGTTTCTTTCGGACCCACTAGCCATGGCCTTCAGCTGCAGCCACTGTGCATGTTGCACCAATATGCTTTTGTGGGTGAACTTCGCGTGGCCCTTGGCCATGGGAAGTGGGCAGGGACATGGTCCGTGAACATAGAAAATATTGTCAAAAATGGTTTCTTTGGGCCCACTAGATGACCTTTGGCCATAGCCTCTGTGCATGTTGCACAAATAGGTTCCTTTGGGGCCCACTAGCCATGGCCTTTGGCTATGGCAAGTGGGCATGGTCTTGTGACGTGTCCACTGTACATGTTGCTGACATAGGTTTCCTTGGGGTCCACAGCCTTGTTCTTTGTCCGAGGCCACTATAAATGTTGCACTAATGGGCTTCTCTCGGGCCCACTAGCCATCAGCTGTGCCACTGTACGTACATTTTGCACCAATAGGTTTCTTTGGGGTCCACAAGTCATTGCCTTTGGTCATGGCCAGGAGCAACCGCCTTTGGCCAATGACACTGTAATGTTGCATGAATAGATTTCACTGTGGTCCACTAGCCATGGCCTTTGGCACATTTGCACCAATAGGTTTCTGTGGAGTCCACTATCCTTGGCCACCAGACGTGGCCACTCTGCATATTGCACCAATAGGTTTCTTTGTGTCACACTAGCCATGGCTTTAGGTCGTGGTCACTATACATTTTGCACCAATAACATTCTTTTGGTGCCACTAGCCCTGGCCTTTAGCCGAGGCCACTACACATGTTGCAGGTTTCTTTGGGGTAGACTAGGCATGGCCTTCGGCTGTGGGCATGTACATGTTGCACCAATAGGTTTATTTGGGCCAAAGTAGCCATGGTTTTAGTTCGTGGCCAGCATCCACTGTCTTCAGCTGCAGCCACTGTACATGTTGCAAAAATAGGTTGGGACCCACTAGGCATGGCCTTCGTTCCTGGCACTATACATGTTGCACTGGTCCACTAGCAATGGACTTTAGCTGTGGCCACTTTCATTTTTGCACTAATAAGTTTCTTCTAGTCTTACTATCCATGGTCTTCTGCGGAATCCACTTTTATTTGGGGCTCACTAGCCAAGGCCTTTGGCCATGGCCAGTGGGCACAGTCATCGGCCGTGAATTATATACATGTTACAGAAATAGCTTTCTTTGGGGCCCACTACGTTTGCAACTGCACATGTCGCACAAATAGGTTTCTTTGGGGAACACTAGCCAGAGCCTTCATCCATGGACACTGCACATGTTGCACCAATAGATTTTGTAGGGCCCACTAGCCAGGGCCTTCGTCCACAGCCACTGTGCATGTTACACCAACAGGTTCCTTGAGGTCGACTAGTCATGGTCTTCAGCTGAGGCCACTAAACATGTTGCATGAATAGGTTCCTTTGGGGGTCACTGTCCATGCCCTTGTACTGGGGCCTCTGCCCATGTTGCAACAATAGGTTTCTATGGGGCCCACCAGTCAAGGCCATCGGCCGTGGCCACTCTATATGTTGCAACAATAGGGTTGTTTGGAGCCCCCTTGCTGTGGCAACTGTACAAGTTGTACCAATACATTTGTTTAGGGCCCACTAGCCATTGATTTTGCAATGGCCACTGTACATGTTGCACTTATGTTTGTTTGGGGCTGACTTGGTATCGCCTTTGGCAGCGGTCACAGATATTGGCTGTGAACACTATACATGTTGCAGAAATAGCTTTTTGGGGGCCCATTAGCCATGGCCTTTGGCATTGGGCAATGTACATGTTGCACAAATAGGTTTCTTTGGAACCCAATTGCCATAGCCTTCAGCCGCAACAACTGTACATGTTGCACCAATGGGTTTCTTTAGGGCCCACTAGCCGTGGCTTTTGGCTATGGCCAGTGGGGAAGGACTTCTTATATTGCCAGAGTACATGGTGCATGAGTAGGTTTCTTTGTGGCCCACTGGTCATGGGCTTTGGCCATGACCACTATACATGTTGCACTTATAGGTTTCTTTGGGGCCCACTAGCTATGCGCTTCAGTCACGGATTATATTCATGCTGCACCAATCGGTTTGTTTGGGGCCAACTAGCCAAAGCCTTCATATGTGGCCCCTGTACATGTTGCAGAAAAAGTTGACTTTTGGACCCACTAGCCATGGCCTTTGGCCGCAACCACAGTGAATGTTACACCGATAGGTTTATTTGGGATCCACTAGCCATTGCCTTCAACCATGATCAGTGGACATGGTCTTCTGACTTGGCCACTATACATGTTGCAAAAATAGCTTTCTTTGGGACCCTATTGCCATAGTCTTCAGCCGCAGCCTCTGTGAATGTTGCACCAATGGGCTTCTTTGGGGTCTACTAGCCATGGCTTTCGGCTATAACCAGTGGGAATGGCCTTCTTTTATGGCCACTGTACATGTTGCATGAATAGGTTTCTTTCTGGCCCACTAGCCAAAGCCTTCAGACATGGCCACTGTACATAATGCACCAATAGTTACATTTTGGACCCACTAGGCATGGCCTTTAGTTGCAACCACAGTGATTGTTGCACCAATAGGTTTCTTTGGGGCCCACTAGACATTGCCTTTGCATATGGCCAGTGGGCATGGTCTTCTGACTGGCCACTGTACATGTTGCAAAAATAGGTTGCACTGCATAGTTTGCACCAATACTTTTCTTTGGGGCTCACTAGCCATGGCCTTCAGTCACAGCACTGTGCATGTTGCACCAATATGTTTCTTTGTGGCATACCAGCCACGGCTTTTGGCTATGGCCCATGGGAATGGTCTTCTATGGCCACTGTACATGTTGCATGAATAGGTTTCTTTGGGGCCTGCTAGCAGTGGCCTTTGGCCAGGGCCACTATACACGTTGAACTAATAGTTTTCTTTGGGGCCCACTAACCTTGGCCTTCTGCCTAGACCACAGCACATGTTGCAACAATACATTTATTTGGGGCCCAATAGCCATGGGCTTTGGCCATGACCACTGTACATGTTGCAGAAATAGCTTTGTTTGGGACCCACTAGACATGGCTTTTGGCCATGGCCACTGTGCATGTTGCACAAATAGATCTCTTTTTGGCCCACTAGCCATGCCCTTCAGTAACTGCCACTATGCATGTTGAAACAATAGGTTTCTTTAGGGTCTACTAGCCATATCCTTTAGCCGTGGCAACTGCACAGGTTTCACCAACAGTTTACTTTTGGACCCACTAGCCATGGACTTCGGCCACAGCCTCTGTGGATATTGAACCAATAGATTTATTTGGGGCCCACTAGCCATTGCCTTTGGCTATGGCCAGTGGGCATGGTCTTCTGACGTGGCCAATGTACATGTTGCACAAATAGGTTTCTTTGGGGACGACTAGCCATGGTGTTCGGCCGAGTTCACTATACATGTTGCACTAATAGACATATTTGTGGTCCGCTAGCCATGGCATTAGGCTTTGGCCACTGTATATTTTGCCTCAATAGGCTTTTTTGGGGTCCACATATGATGAACTTTGGCCGTGGCCACTGTACATGTTGCACCAGTAGGTTTCTGTGCAGTCCACTAGCCATGGCCTTCAGCTGTGGCCACTGTACATTTTGCACCAATAGGTTTCTGTGGAGTGAACTGGCCATGGCCTTCGGCCCCGGCCACTGTATATGCTACACCAATATGTTTCTTTGGAGTTACCTAGCCATGGACTTATGCTCTGGCGACTGTACATGCTGCACAAATAGCTTTCTTTGGGGAGCACTTGCCATGTGCTTTGGCCATGGCCACTGTACATTTTGCATCTATTGGTTTCTTTGGGGCCGACTAGCCATGGCCTTTGGCCATGACCACTCTACATGTTGCACCAATATGTTTCTTTGGGTCCCAATAGCCATGGCCCTCTGCTGTGTCTACTGTACATGTTATAAAATACATTTATTTCTGACCCACTAGCCATGGCCTTTGGACTTCACCGGTATGCACGGACATAGACTCTGACCATTGTACATGTTGCACAAATAGCTTTCTTTGGGGCCCACTAGCGATGGCCTCCGGCTATGGCCCCTGTAGATGTTGTATGTTCAGATTTCTTAGGGGCACACTAGCCACAGCCTTCTGCCATGGCCAATGTACATGTTGCATGAACAGTTTTCTTTGGGGCTCACTATACATGGCCTTCGGAAGTGTCAACTCTACATGTTGCACCAATAGGTTTCTTTGGGGCCCACTTGGTATGGCCTTTGGCCGTGGCCACTATTCTTGTTGCACCAATACATTTTTTTGGGACCCCCAAGCAATGGCCTTTTGCCACAGCCACAGTACATGTTGCACCAATAGGTTTCTTTCGGACCCCCTAGACATTGCTTTGGCCCTGGCCACTGTGCATGTTATAACAATATGTTTCTTTGGGGCCACTAGCCATGACCTTTGGCCATTGCCATTGGACATGGCCTTCTGCTGTGGCCACCGTACATGTTGCATGATTAGGTTTCTTTTGGGCCAACTAACCATGGCTGTCAGTCTTGGCCACTATATATGTTGCACCAATACTTTACTTTGGGGCCCACTAGCCATGGTTATCAGACTTCACCACTGTACATGTTGCACCAACGGCTTTCTTTTGGCGAACTAGCCATGGTTTTTAGCTGTGGTCAATGCACATGTTACACCAATACATTTCTTTGGGGCTATGCTATGCTATGCTGCACCAATAGGGTCCTTTGGAGGCCACTAGCCATGTTCTTTAGCCACTACACATGTTGCAGGTTTCTTTGGGGTAGACTAGGCACGGCCTTCGGCCGTGGGCATGTACATGTTGCACCAATAGGTTTATTTGGGCCAAAGTAGCCATGGTTTTAGTTCGTGGCCAGCATCCACTGTCTTCAGCTGCAGCCACTGTACATGTTGCAAAAATAGGTTGGGACCCACTAGGCATGGCCTTCGGTCCTGGCACTATACATGTACATGTTGCAACATTATGTTTCTTTGTGGCAAACTAGCCATGGTATTTGGCCGTGGCTACTGTACATATTCCACCAACAGGTTTCCTCGGTGCCCACTAGCCCTGAGTTTGACCCTGGCCCCTGTACATGTTACACCAAGAAGTCTGTTTGCAGTCCACTATCCATGGGCACTGTACATGTTGCACAAATTGCGTTCTTTGGTGTTCAGTATATATGGCCATCTGCCATGTATGTTGTACATGTTAAACCAGTAACTTTGATTGGTGCCCACTAGCCATGGCCTTTGGCCAAAGCCAGTGGGAATGTCCTTTTGCTGTGGCCATGGTACACGTTGCACAAAAAGGTTTCTTTGGGGCCCACAAGCCATGGCCTTTGGTTACAGCCACTATACCTGTTGCACCAAAATATTTCTTTGGGGCCCACTAGCCTTGGTCTTTGACTGTGGCCACTGTGCATGTTGCACTCAGTTGTTTCTTTGGGGCCCACTAGCAATGGCCTCCAGCTGTGGCTACACTACATTTTGCACCAATAAGATTATTTGGGGCCCATGTGACATGGCCTTTGCCAGCCTTAACCACTGTCCATGCTGCAGCAATGAGTTTTTTTAGGGTCCACTAGCCATGGCCTTCTGCTGTGGACACTGTACATGTTGCATTCATAGATTTATTTGGGACCCAATAGCAATTGGCCTACAGCTGCAACCACTGTGCATGTTGCACAGAAAAAGTAGCCATGGCCTTCATGTCCTTTTGCCATGGACACTGTACATTTTCCAGAAATAGGTTTCTTTGGGGCCCACCACCCATGGTCTTGGGTCATGGCCTCTGTACACGATGCAACAATATGTTTCTTTGGGCTCCACAAGGCAAAGCCTTCATCCATGAACACTGTACACATTAAACCAATAGCTTTCTTTGGGGCCCATTAACCATGTCCTTCTGCCATGGCCAAGGTACATGTTGCACAAAAAGAGTTTTTTGGGGCCATTGTTTTCGGTCTTTGGGGCCCGCTTGCCATGGCCTTTGGCTGAGCCCACTGTACATTTTGTACCAATAGTTTACTTTGTGGCCCACTAGCCATCCCCTTTGACTGTGGCCACTGTACATGATCCACCAATAGGTATCTGTGGAGGAAACTAGTCATGGCCTTCGGCCGTGACCACTCCACATGTTACACCAATATGTTTCTTTGGGTCCCAATAGCCATGTCCTTCTGCTGTGGCTACTGTACATGTTGCACCTATAGGTTTATTTTGGGCCATTGTTTTCGGTCTTTGGGGCCCGCTTGCCATGGCTTTCGGCTGAGCCCACTGTACATTTTGTACCAATAGGTCACTTTGGGTCCCACTAGCCATCACCTTTGGCTGTGGCCACTGTACATGATGCACCAATAGGTATCTGTGGAGCATACTAGTCATGGCCTTCGGCTGTGACCACTCCACATGTTGCACCAAAATATTTCTTTGGGGCCCACTAGCCTTGGTCTTTAACTGTGGCCACTGTGCATGTTGCACTCAGTTTCTTTGGGGCCCACTAGCAATGGCCTCCAGCTGTGGCTACACTACATTTTGCACCAATAAGATTATTTGGGGCCCATGTGACATGGCCTTTGACCAAAGCCAGTGGGCATGGACACCAGCCTTAACCACTGTCCATGCTGCAGCAATCAGTTTTTTTGGGGTCCACTAGCCATGGCCTTCTGCTGTGGACACTGTACATGTTGCATTCATAGATTTATTTGGGACCCAATAGCAATTGTCCTACAGCTGCAACCACTGTGCATGTTGCACAGAAAAAGTAGCCATGGCCTTCATGTCCTTTTGCCATGGACACTGTACATTTTCCAGAAATAGGTTTCTTTGGGGCCCACCACCCATGGTCTTGGGTCATGGCCTCTGTACATGATGCAACAATATGTTTCTTTGGGCACCACAAGGCAAAGCCTTCATCCATGAACACTGTACACATTAAACCAATAGCTTTCATTGGGGCCCATTAACCATGTCATTCTGCCATGGCCAAGGTACATGTTCCACAAAAAGTGTTTTTTGGGGCCATTGTTTTCGGTCTTTGGGGCCCGCTTGCCATGGCCTTTGGCTGAGCCCACTGTACATTTTGTACCAATAGGTTACTTTGTGGCCAACTATCCATCCCCTCTGACTGTGGCCACTGTACATGATCCACCAATAGGTATCTGTGGAGGAAACTAGGCATGGCCTTCGGCCGTGACCACTCCACATGTTACACCAATATGTTTCTTTGGGTCCCAATAGCCATGTCCTTCTGCTGTGGCTACTGTACATGTTGCACCTATAGGTTTATTTTGGGCCTTTGTTTTCGGTCTTTGGGGCCCGCTTGCCATGGCTTTCGGCTGAGCCCACTGTACATTTTGTACCAATAGGTCACTTTGGGTCCCACTAGCCATCACCTTTGGCTGTGGCCACTGTACATGATGCACCAATAGGTATCTGTGGAGCATACTAGTCATGGCCTTCGGCTGTGACCACTCCACATGTTGCACCAAAATATTTCTTTGGGGCCCACTAGCCTTGGTCTTTAACTGTGGCCACTGTGCATGTTGCACTCAGTTTCTTTGGGGCCCACTAGCAATGGCCTCCAGTTGTGGCTACGCTACATTTTGCACCAATAAGATTATTTGGGGCCCATGTGACATGGCCTTTGACCAAAGTCAGTGGGCATGGACACCAGCCTTAACCACTGTCCATGCTGCAGCAATCCATTTTTTTGGGGTCCACTAGCCATGGCCTTCTGCTGTGGACACTGTACATGTTGCATTCATCAATTTATTTGGGACCCAATAGCAATTGGCCTACAGCTGCAACCACTGTGCATGTTGCACAGCAAAAGTAGCCATGGCCTTCATGTCCTTTTGCCATGGACACTGTACATTTTCCAGAAATAGGTTTCTTTGGGGCCCACCACCCATGGCCTTGGGTCATGGCCTCTGTACATGATGCAACAATATGTTTCTTTGGGCTCCACTAGGCAAAGCCTTCATCCATGAACACTGTACACATTAAACCAATAGCTTTCATTGGGGCCCATTAACCATGTCCTTCTGCCATGGCCAAGGTACATGTTGCACAAAAAGAGTTTTTTTGGGGCCATTGTTTTCGGTCTTTGGGGCCCGCTTGCCTTGGCCTTTGGCTGAGCCCACTGTACATTTTGTACCAATAGGTTACTTTGTGGCCCACTAGCCATCCCCTTTGACTGTGGCCACTGTAGATGATCCACCAATAGGTATCTGTGGAGCAAACTAGTCATGGCCTTCGGCCGTGACCACTCCACATGTTACACCAATATGTTTCTTTGGGTCCCAATAGCCATTTCCTTCTGCTGTGGCTACTGTACATGTTGCACCTATAGGTTTATTTTGGGTCATTGTTTTCGGTCTTTGGGGCCCGCTTGCCATGGCTTTCGGCTGAGCCCACTGTACATTTTGTACAAATAGGTCACTTTGGGTCCCACTAGCCATCACCTTTGGCTGTGGCCACTGTACATGATGCACCAATATGTATCTGTGGAGCATACTAGTCATGGCCTTCGGCTGTGACCACTCCACATGTTGCACCAATATGTTTCTTTGGGTCCCAATAGCCATGGCCTTCTGCTGTGGCTACTGTACTTGTTGCACCTATAGGTTTATTTTGGGCCATTGTTTTCGGTCATGTCCTCTATACATGATATACCAATAGGTTTCTTTCAGGCTCTCTAGCCAAGGCCTTCAGCCATGGCCACTGTACATGTTGCACCTATAGGTTTATTTTGGGCCCACTAGCCGTGGCCTTCTGCTGTGGCCACTGCACATGTTGAAGCAATAGGGTTCTTTGTGGCCCACTAGCCATGACCTTTGGAGGCCACTAACCATGGCCTTCAGCCATGGCCACTAAACATGTTGCACATAACAAGGATTTCAAAAGCCGTAGAAACTAAATTTGAAAAGTTATGAAATACTATTCAAATGGTATCCAACAGGATATCCTGATTATTCTAACTTAGAACAACCCAAGGTCACCTTGAGAAGCATAGAGCAATATCATTTTACACAAAGAAAAACATATTTTATTTCTAACTTATTTATTTCACAAAATGTGAGTGTGTTTAACAAGTACATAAAATTCATTCCTTTAAACAAAGACATACAATTATAATTTAAACAAAATCTAAGTACATTTTATAGAGGTCCGCCAGTTGATTTAGGCAAGATATAAATACATTTGTACGCAATATAAAAGCATTTATACAGGTCTGCCAACGTACACTTCTCACATGGTATATGAAGAGAAAAGAGAAGGTCTCAAAGAGAATAAATCTGTAAGCAATTGGGAACAAAATGAGTTCCAACAGACAATGAGACCGTTAAGACGTTTCGGCGGGCCACCTGTGAGGCCACTGATGTTGGAAAAGCGCCTTCCTCGGGGCAAAATGAGTGGTAAAATTCCCTGTGGGGAAGCAGACAAAATACTCCATCACATAACGAAATATGTAGTTTGTACAGAGAATCAGCTGTATTTCAACAAATACGTACTATCACATGCTGTATACTTCTCAAACGGAAATCCTGGGCTGACAAGTTTTTTATTAAAAAAAACATTATTTCTTTAAGGCAAAGCAGTAATCTAAGTAAAGACTACTAATTTGAACTACCTAGAAGGAGAACCTTACCCTAAATGAATGAGGGGGAATACTACAAAGGCAGGAGGTCAGGACGTCAAGCAAGACCTCGGTACAGAGCATGAGCAGGAGTGACTGGAGAAAGACACTGAAGTAAAGGAAACATTAAAAAAACAAGGAAGAAGTTTATCCTTCATTGAATCTGGAAAATACAGACTCTATGAAATATAGTCATAGCAAGATGGAGAGTGAAAAAAGAGAGCACAAAAAGAAAAATTACCTGGCTCTTAGAAAGATATAATGTGCTCTTCTCCAAATATAGCATACAGATCTTTAATTAATAGAACCCGATGATCATGGACATTCTTCAGAATAGAAGAGTTGATACCCTTTAGTGAAACAATGTTGGTATCAAATGGGTGTTGCGGTAACAAATACCTACCGGGGGAAAGAAAAGAAGAGAATGAGAGAAGAGAAAGAAGAGGAGAAGAAACAGAAGGGTGAAAAGGGGACAAGGGCAGGGGACAAAGGCAGGACTGATCCAATGATAATCCGCTTAGAAAAACGGAAACAGAAAAAAGTTAAAGGTTACACTGCACATGTGCATGAAGATCACTGAATTGCACAGGTATTAAACCAGAGTATTGTGCAAGATATATAGCAGTAAATGAGGCTTCCTTGCGGAGTAAAAAGTGAAACAAGAGTATGCTTACCGAAAGCCTGGGAATGGATCAGGCGTAACTCACGGTGTCAGCGAGGATCTGACAACAGAGAAAGGGATACACTAGGAACTGAGTAAATAGCCGGCGGCGTGATGACGTGCGATCCGACTGCCAAATAAAAATCCTCGATCGGCTGATACGACTACGTTCTGCATCCTCCGCCTCTGGGGGGATACGCGTGACCTATCCTATCTCCTTTTTGATAGGGAAAGCGCGAAGGGGAGGTGAACTGACACACCTTCCCCGTGATTGGGGCATAAGACGTATCCAATCACAGCATGGCCCCTAGACACACACCCTGAGAGGGGAGGTGTATGAGGGCCGTTGAACGCGCCATGCAAAGCCGCGCTCGAGCAGAGCCGCGTTTAATCACTAAGCAACGGCGAGACACGGAGCCACGCTCATGATGGATAGCTGCAACCTGTGGCCATTTATAAGGCAGGTTCAGCTCCCACCAGTCGCATGAGTACGGTGACTCAGTGAAGTGAAAATACGGATAGTAGCCCCATAGTGGCTAGACCCAGATGCTCAGCCTCTAAAAAGAAAAAAGCAGTCCACGTGTGACTCAATGTGAAGACATGTACAATGGCAGTATAGGAGAGATTAAAGTGGTGGAGTAAATTCCTCATTTAATCCACAGGTGTGAGTGCCTAATCGGAAGATCCACCGGGCCTCCCTGTCTAACAAACATTTCTGTGTGTTGGTGGAGTTTTGAACTGTTTCCAAGGCCCACCATAGTATGTTATTAGGTGAGTGTTTCAAAGTAAGATAGTGATTAACTAGGGGTGCCGTGACAATTTTACATCTTATGCGCGATCGATGTTCAGCAATTCTGACATGTACTGCTCTGCTGGTTTGTCCAACGTATCTTAGTCCGCAAGGACATTCAATGCAGTATACAACGTTCTTTGTTTTGCAATTGGTGAGGTTGGACAAAGTCCAGATTCGTTCATTTATTCTGAAATCTTTCATTTTCTTAGTGAAACTGCAGACACTACAGGAGCCACAAGGGTAATGACCCTTGACTGAACGTAGATCCCATAGGCCAGTTTTGGGAGCGGTGTTGCGAAAACGAGAATGGATCAGTTTGTCACGAATATTGGGAGCCCTTTTAAATGCAAAACGCGGTGGGGGCTCGTCGGGAAGGTCCAATCTCACAATATCCCAATGTTTTAGGATAATTTTCTTGATTTCAAAGGCTTTAATTCCATGTGTAAGGACACAAGTCATGTTTTCAGTCTCTAATTGTAGGGTTTTATTAGTGAGTAAAAGAGCACGATCTGTGAAACGTGCGCGTTTACGAGATCTTTTAATGAGTGATTTGGGATAGCCTCTGTCCCGGAGTCTGATGTCTAACTCATCTGCTTGTTGGTTAAAGTCGTAAAGATTAGTGCAGTTTCTTCTAATTTGTAGATACTGCCCATAGGGGAGATTATCCTTGAGATGCCGAGGGTGGTCACTCGTGTAGTGTAACAGAGTGTTCCTTGCACTAGGTTTCCTATGTAGGCAACATTTAAGCTCACCATCTTGATGTTTGATGATGAGGTCAAGAAAAATAACTTGATTCTTAGAATATTCAAGTGTAAATTGAATGTTTGTATCAATCTGGTTCAGCCACGAAAAGAACTCAAGGAGTTCATTTTCAGGTCCTTCCCAGATGAAAATGATGTCATCTATGTATCGCTTCCAATTGGAAATCGATTTTTGGAAAGGATTGGATTCACAAAGAATGTGTTGATTTTCAAAGTTAGACATGAAAAGAATTGCCAAACTCGGTGCAAAAGCAGCACCCATTGCGGTGCCTTTTATTTGTAAGTAGAAATTGCCATTAAACTCGAAGTAGTTTTTACATAATGCCAATTCCATTAACTCCATGACGAAGTTAATTGGCACCCTCTGTTGTGTATTAGACTCTGTCAATATCTCCAACATGCATTCGAGAGCTTGTGGTTGGGGGATGCTAGTGTATAGCGAAGTTATGTCCATTGTTACAAGAATATGTTTACTGGGATCAAATGTTAAATGTTCAAAGATCTGGATGGTATTCATAGTGTCTCGCAGATAGGTTCTTGTGTTTATACTCAGGGGTTTGAGAAATGTATCAATAAATTTACAAAGCGGTTCAAGTATGGTACCACAGCCAGAGACTATTGGCCGTCCAGGTGGATTTAATATGTTTTTGTGCACTTTCGGTAACGCGTAAAGGGTCGGAATACGCCCTTGACTGGTTGTTAAAAATTAATATTCATTCTCCGTGACCTAAACATGTTGCAACATCATGTTTCTTTGGAGCAAACTAGCCTTGGTATTTGGCCATGGCCACTGTACATATTCCACCAATAGGTTTCTTTGGGGCCCACTAGCCATGGACTTTGGCCCCAGCTGCTGTTCATGTTGCACCAAGAGGTTTCACCAGCTGGCCTCCCTTTTCCAATACTTGACACTTGATGTCTGCACTTACCCATGCGCTTACCACCATCTGGCCTCCCTTTTTATTTATTTGTATTTATTTGTATTTATTTGTTTTATTTGTTCTACTGTTCTACAACACATTTTTTCAGGATCTGGAATATCAATTATTTGATGGCTATATGGTTGATCTTCTGTGTTACTTCCGCTCCTCGTCCGTTCAATGCTTCTTTCTCTAGGATTATTGTAAACCAAATTCTAGAGTAGTATATATCGAGAGTAATTGTGTTGAGTTTTTATATATTTCAAAAGTTTGTATAAACTATGTGAAATAAAAAAAAAATATATCAATTATTTGGGCACTGTACCTGAGGACTTTCCATAATTGTATTGGCCAAGCGCGAAGTGCAAGTGGTACTGATACTCTATATATGTTGCGCCAAATCATTTTTTGGGGCCCATGAGCCTTGTTGCACTGATAGGTTTCTTTGGGGCCCACTAGACACAGCCTTCAGCCATGGCCGCTGTACATGTTGCATAAAAGTATTATTTACTGCCCACTATCCATGGCCTTCGGTCATGGCCAAGACACATATAGCTTTCTTTTGGGACCCAATATCAATGGCATTTGGCCATGGGCAGTGGCCATGGCCTTCTGCAGTGGCCATGGTGCATGTTGCAAAAATAGGTTTATTTGGTGCCTCCTAGCCATCGCCTTTAGCCGTGACCACTCTATATGTTGCACCAATAGTTTTCTTTGCAGCCCACTAACCATGGGTTTTGGCCATGACCACTGTACATGTGCATGAATAGGTTTCTGTGGAGCCAACTAACCATGGCCTTCAGCTGTGACCTCTGTACATGTTGCACCAATAGGTTTCTTTGGGGCCCAATAGCCAAGGCCTTCTGCCATGGTCAATGCACATGTTGCACCAATAGGTTTCTTTCGGACCCACTAGCCATGGCCTTCAGCTGCAGCCACTGTGCATGTTGCACCAATAGGTTTCTTTGGTGTCCAATAGCCATGGCTTTCAGCTATGTATAGTGATAATGGTCTTCTTCCATGGCCACTGTAAATGTTGCACTACTAGGTTAATTTGTGGCCCACTAGCCTTGGCCTTCTGCCTTGACCACTGTACATGTTGCACCAATATGCTTTTGTGGGCGAACTTGCCATGGCCCTTGGCTATGGGAAGAGGGCAGGGACATGGTCCGTGAACATAGCAAATGTTGCCGAAATTGGTTTCTTTGGGCCCACTAGACATGACCTTTGGCCATAGCCACTGTGCATGTTGCACAAATAGGTTCCTTTGGGGCCCACTAGCCATGGCCTTTGGCTATGGCAAGTGAGCATGGTCTTCTGACGTGTCCACTGTACATGTTGCTGACATAGGTTTCTTTGGGGTCCACAGCCTTGTTCTTTGTCCGAGGCCACTATAAAGGTTGCACTAATGGGCTTCTCTCGGGCCCACTAGCCATGGCCATCAGCTGTGCCACTGTACATTTTACACCAATAGTTTTCTTTGGGGCCCACAAGTCATTGCCTTTGGTCAGGCCAGGAGCCACCGCCTTTGGCCAATGACACTGTAATGTTGCATGAATAGATTTCACTGTGGCCCACTAGCCATGGCCTTTGGCACATTTGCACCAATAGGTTTCTGTGGAGTCCACTATCCTTGGCCACCAGACGTGGCCACTCGGCATATTGCACCAGTAGGTTTCTTTGTGTCACACTAGCCATGGCTTTAGGTGATGGTCACTATACATTTTGCACCAATAGCATTCTTTTGGGGCCACTAGCCCTGGCCTTTAGCTGAGGCCACTACACATGTTGCACTTATAGGTTTGTTTGGGGTAGACTAGGCATGGCCTTTCGGCCGTGGGCACTGTACATGTTGCACCAATAGGTTTATTTGGGCGAAAGTAGCCATGGTTTTAGTTCGTGGGCAGCATCCACTGTCTTCAGCTGCAGCCACTGTACATGTTGCAAAAATAGGTTGGGACCCACTAGGCATGGCTTCGGTCCTCACACTATACATGTTGCGCCGGTCCACTAGCAATGGACTTTAGCTGTGGCCACTTTCATTTTTGCACTAATAAGTTTCTTTGGGTCTCACTATCCATGTTCTTCTGCGGAATCCACATTTATTTGCGGCTCACTAGCCAAGGCCTTTGGCCATGGCCAGTGGGCACAGTCATCGGCCGTGAATTATATACATATTACAGAAATAGCTTTCTTTGGGGCCCACTACGTTGGCAACTGCACATGTTGCACAAATAGGTTTCTTTGGGGAACACTAGCTATAGCCTTCATCCATGGCCACTGCACATGTTGCACCAATAGATTTTGTAGGGCCCACTAGCCAGGGCCTTCGTCCACAGCCACTGTGCATGTTAGACCAACAGGTTCCTTGAGGTCCACTAGTCATGGTTTTCAGCTGAGGCCACTAAACACGTTGCATGAATAGGTTCCTTTGGGGGTCACTGTCCATGCCCTTGCACTGGAGCCTCTGCCCATGTTGCAACAATAGGTTTCTTTGGGGCCCACCAGTCAAGGCCATCGGCCGTGGCCACTGTATATGTTGCAACAATAGGGTTGTTTGGAGCCCCTTAGCTGTGGCAACTGTACAAGTTGTACCAATATATTTGTTTAGGGCCCACTAGCCATTGATTTTGGCATGGCCACTGCACATGTTGCACTTATGTTTGTTTGGGGCTGACTTGGTATCGCCTTTGGCAGCGGTCACAGCCATTGGCTGTGAACACTACACACGTTGCAGAAATAGCTTTTTGGGGCCCATTAGCCATGGCCTTTGGCATTGGGCAATGTACATGTTGCACAAATAGCTTTCTTTGGGACCCTATTGCCATAGTCTTCAGCCGCAGCCTCTGTGAATGTTGCACCAATGGGCTTCTTTGGGGCATACTAGCCATGGCTTTCGGCTATAGCAAGTGGGAATGGCCTTCTTTCATGGCCACTGTACACGTTGCATGAATAGGTTTCTTTCTAGCCCACTAGCCAAAGCCTTCAGACATGGCACTGTACATAATGCACCAATAGTTACATTTTTGACCCACTAGGCATGGCCTTTGGTTGCAACCACAGTGATTGTTGCACCAATAGGTTTCTTTGGGGCCCACTAGACATTGCCTTCGGATATGGCCAGTGGGCATGGTCTTCTGACGTGGCCACTGTACATGTTGCAAAAATAGGTTGCACTGCATAGTTTGCACCAATACTTTTCTTTGGGGCTCACTAGCCATGGCCTTCCGCCACAGCACTGTGCATGTTGCACCAATATGTTTCTTTGTGGCATACCAGCCATGGCTTTTGGCTATGGCCCGTGGGTGGTCTTCTATGGCCACTGTACATGTTACATGATTAAGTTTCTTTGGGGCCTGCTAGCCATGGCCTTCGGCCAGGACTACTATACAGGTTGAACTAATCGTTTTCTTTGGGGCACACTAGCCTTGGCCTTCTGCCTAGACCACTGCACATGTTGCAACAATACATTTATTTGGGGCCCAATAGCCATGGGCTTTGGCCATGGCCAGTGGGCACGGCCATTGGCCATGACCACTGTACATGTTGCAGAAATAGCTTTGTTTGGGGCACACTAGACATGGCCTTTGGCCATGGCCACTGTGCATGTTACACAAATAGGTCACTTTTTGGCCCACTAGCCATGCCCTTCAGTCACTGCCACTATACATGTTGCACCAATAGGTTTCTGTGGAGTCCACTATCCTTGGCCACCAGACGTGGCCACTCAGGCATATTGCACCAATAGATTTTGTAGGGCCCACTAGCCAGGGCCTTCGTCCACAGCCACTGTGCATGTTAGACCAACAGGTTCCTTGAGGTCCACTAGTCATGGTTTTCAGCTGAGGCCACTAAACACGTTGCATGAATAGGTTCCTTTGGGGGTCACTGTCCATGCCCTTGCACTGGAGCCTCTGCCCATGTTGCAACAATAGGTTTCTTTGGGGCCCACCAGTCAAGGCCATCGGCCGTGGCCACTGTATATGTTGCAACAATAGGGTTGTTTGGGGCCCCTTAGCTGTGGCAACTGTACAATTTGTACCAATATATTTGTTTAGGGCCCACTAGCCATTGATTTTGGCATGGCCACTGCACATGTTGCACTTATGTTTGTTTGGGGCTGACTTGGTATCGCCTTTGGCAGCGGTCACAGCCATTGGTTGTGAACACTATACACGTTGCAGAAATAGCTTTTTGGGGGCCCATTAGCCATGGCCTTTGGCATTGGGCAATGTACATGTTGCACAAATAGCTTTCTTTGGGACCCTATTGCCATAGTCTTCAGCCGCAGCCTCTGTGAATGTTGCACCAATGGGCTTCTTTGGGGCATACTAGCCATGGCTTTTGGCTATAGCAAGTGGGAATGGCCTTCTTTCATGGCCACTGTACACGTTGCATGAATAGGTTTCTTTCTGGCCCACTAGCCAAAGCCTTCAGACATGGCACTGTACATAATGCACCAATAGTTACATTTTTGACCCACTAGGCATGGCCTTTGGTTGCAACCACAGTGATTGTTGCACCAATAGGTTTCTTTGGGGCCCACTAGACATTGCCTTCGGATATGGCCAGTGGGCATGGTCTTCTGACGTGGCCACTGTACATGTTGCAAAAATAGGTTGCACTGCATAGTTTGCACCAATACTTTTCTTTGGGGCTCAATAGCCATGGCCTTCCGCCACAGCACTGTGCATGTTGCACCAATATGTTTCTTTGTGGCATACCAGCCATGGCTTTTGGCTATGGCCCGTGGGATGGTCTTCTATGGCCACTGTACATGTTGCATGAATAGGTTTCTTTGGGGCCTGCTAGCCATGGCCTTCGGCCAGGGCTACTATACAGGTTGAACTAATAGTTTTCTTTGGGGCACACTAGCCTTGGCCTTCTGCCCAGACCACTGCACATGTTGCAACAATACATTTATTTGGGGCCCAATAGCCATGGGCTTTGGCCATGGCCAGTGGGCACGGCCATTGGCCATGACCACTGTACATGTTGCAGAAATAGCTTTGTTTGGGGCCCACTAGACATGGCCTTTGGCCATGGCCACTGTGCATGTTACACAAATAGGTCTCTTTTTGGCCCACTAGCCATGCCCTCCAGTCACTGCCATTATACATGTTGCAACAATAGATTTCTTTAGGGCCTACTAGCCACATCCTTTAGCCGTGGCAACTGTACAAGTGTCACCAACAATTTACTTTTGGACCCACTAGCCATGCACTTCGGCCACAGCCTCTGTGGATATTGAGCCAATAGATTTATTTGGGGCCCACTAGCCATTGCCTTTGGCTATGGCCAGTGGGCATGGTCTTCTGACATGGCCAATGTACTTGTTGCACAAATAGGTTTCTTTGGGGACCCACTAGCCATGGTGTTCGGCCAAGTTCACTATACATGTTGCACTAATAGACATATTTGTGGTCCGCTAGCCATGGCCTTTAGATGTGGCCAGTGTACATTTTGCACCAATAGGTTTCTGTGGAGTCCACTGGCCAGGGCCTTCGGCCATGGCCACACACATGTTGCACCAATAGGTTTCTGTGGAGTGAACTGGCCATGGCCTTCGGCCCCGGCCACTATATATGCTACACCAATATGTTTCTTTGGAGTTACCTAGCCATGGACTTATGCTCTGGCGACTGTACATGCTGCACAAATAGCTTTCTTTGGGGAGCAGTTGCCATGTGCTTTGGCCATGGCCACTGTACATTTTGCATCTATTGGTTTCTTTGGGTCCCACTAGCCATGGCCTTTGGCCATGACCACTCTACATGTTGCACCAATATGTTTCTTTGGGTCCCAATAGCCATGGCCTTCTGCTGTGGCCACTGTACATGTCACAAAAATAGGTTTATTTGGGACCCACAAGCCACTGTCTTTGTTAATGGCCAGCAGCCACCACCTTCAGCTGTCACCACTGTACATGTTTCATAGATAGGTTTCTTTGGGGCCCACTAGCCATAGACTTTGGCGGTAGCCACTGTATATGTTTTAAAAAATATATATATTTTATTGAAAGTTTAAAACAAACATACAATGTACCTGGGAAATGGGAGAGATATGGTGGTAGTTGATGCATAGGGCCTCATTACGACCCAGGCGGTAAGGGGTTTGCGGCAGCGTAAACAGCGCCGACCCTTACCGCCTGATTCGGAGGTCCCTTAGCGCCATGGAGGATTTAACACCTGCTTTTAGCAGGTGTTAAAATCCATGGCGCTAAGGGACCTTGTTGTTAATTACCCCACCGTAATTTACGGTGGCGTAATTAACGCCTTCCCCACTCCCATTATGCCCTATGGGGCAAAAATGGGAATGGGGAAGGGTAAATGGGGATTGGGGACTTACCGCCCCGCCAACCTCGGAATGGGGCGGTAAGTCCGCCAACCACCATGGCGTAAACATAGTTTACGCCATGGTGGTAAAGGTACGACCCAGGCGGTAACTTACCGCCTGGGTCGTAATGAGGCCCATAGTCTTGTGTACAATGACACCAGTTTTGAAAATGGCATAGTTATTGCATTTCTCCCAGGTGTGAACCCAATCCCATCTCCACAACTTCACTTTGGCTTTGTCAGGATCTTCTCTCAACAAGTCTATAGAGATGTCAGCTTCTTGCAGTATACTCTGACAATGATTTTTCCATGTCTGGAGAGGGCCTGAAATTGCGGATAATAGTGCGGTTTTTAAAACCGGTTAAAAGGTTTGTTGCGGTCTCTACAGAGTTCAGGCATTTCCGGTGGGCTGCTAAACACTTCCTTGTTGATTTGTATTAATTCTGTTAGATCTATAGGTTTAGAAAGCGTGCTTGAGGGCATTATAAGCGGATTATTAAACAGCAGAGAAAAATGCGCGACCCAGGCCTGTTCATCAATGGTATTGAGCATCACAGATTTTGGGGGAGCACTCAATTTGGAGTCATTTATTAGATTTCATAAATTTCCTGCGGATTTCTACAGTAAAACGAACAGCATTCTTTCGGCTTGCGTTTGTTTATTGTCGCTATGATTTATTTTATTTTATTTTTGTATTCGGTTTTTATCTTGATTCTCAACGTCTCAGAGGTGAGTGGCGAAAGTGCTCTCATTGACTGTCTCATCTTTTTTTAAGCTCTTGTATTTATGCATTCCAATTATATTTGTGAGTAAAAGTTGGGCGTGTGTATTCAGAATTTGATTGTCTGAATAGTTGCAAGTGATTTGGATATTCATTTTTTAGTATAGTCTGTTTATCTCTTATAGAGCTAGTTAGCTGGTTCGTAAGTCTGACCAGATCTGGTTTCCTCTATTTAAGTCGGTTCCGGCTCTGATTTATAGTTTACGGTTCAGTGTAGAGCTGATGAGACTGAATTAAATGCAGTAACCACTGGAGGTGGAGCATTTCATGATCACTGGCTAAGGTCTCAATTACTTTAAAAGAGGCAATTCTCTTGTTTGCATTCACTGAGATGTATGCATAGTCTAGAATGGAAGAGTATTGTCCTCTAGACCATGTAGATGCAGGAGGACAATCTTCAGTTGATGAGCCATTCAACATGATTAATTGTCTCACCTGCATTGATAAATTCCATTTTGCAACACGCAAGTTTGCTTTTTTGGATTGAGGTGCAAAACAATTAATGTTGACGTCACCTGCTATAATGGTTTTCTGGATTTTAGAGTCAAGGAGAATTGAGTCAAGGAGTGCTTCCACGGCTTCAATGAAATTGGAATTGCTTATTGTTACTGGATTCCAATAGATATTTATAAACGCTGCTTTCAGAAAGAAAGGGTGATGCGGGTTGAAAGTTGTTGTAATCGCTAATTGCATCACTGCATTAGAAGAAAATTATTTCTCTATGTGTAATCTCGACTAGTGCAATTGCCGTAATTAAACCTGCGGCAGGTCTCCCTCATGCAGCTCTAGTGGCGGGTGTCCAGGCTAACTGATGGTTAGGCCATGATGGTTCAGATGTTATCCAAGTTTCTTGTAACATAACTACTTTGTAGCTGTTAAGAAGTTCTGCTTTAGACGATTGAAGATGAGAAAAGCCTCTCGTATTCCATACTGCTAGTAAGGCTTGAGAGAATTGTTTAGAAAGAATTGGCTAAGTGTTACAGTGGTTGAATAGATTTTTGTCTACTGTGGTTACCCATGTCCATTTTGAGGTGGTCTGGGGGAATCTTGTGTTAGCTTGTTGTTGAATTGGTGGCAGCATGGCACTCCTGCATCGGCAACAAGATTGTTGTGAACTGTTATCTATGCATCTAGTTTCTACCACTGCTGATACTTGCACATTCGTTTTGGGGTTCTTACTTTGTGTATTCAATGGTGTATTTGATCGGATTTCCAATAGCAAGCCAAGTTGAAAAAGTTCACTACGCGCTTGCCAGATTACATTTTTTTACAATTTTTGATGGTGTCTGTACTTCAGCCATGTTTGGATTGAACAGATCTAGATACCTAACCGCCTCAATGTCTTGTGTTCTAATATATAAATACAACAGATGTCCACCAACTTGTGGAACTCTCCCGTCCCTCGCACACCCTGGTTGTGTAAAATAGCTACAAATGCACTTATAAAAAGTAATGATTTTTTATTTGCTGTGATTTTTTACATAAACAAAATTAGATTCACCCAACAACTCAAAGATTTTACATTTCATAAAGCGTTTAAGTTTACATCCATCAATTTTCCTCCAATTCGGTACTCAGTTGGTTGACATGGAAATCAGTTCATAAAACAAGAGTTATTATTATCATATTGTGATAATTATTAGTTCCTTGTCTTATTTAGTCCTCAAGATTAGCTCAACGCATTTCGGGACTTTATTCCCTTCATCAGGAGCTTTTTCTTCCATCTTCATACTGGTATGTATCTGGATGGTAATCTTGTCTTTGTTCTTGTTTGTAGAATATTCTCTGATAATATTCTACTCTTTGATCTGATAGAAATTCACTGGTGTCAATGGCCGAAGGAGATATGTCCACTGTAGATAGGCGTCAATTGCACATAGATGACGTTTAAGTCTTCCCGTGATTTAATCATTCAGGTCATCCCCACAGATTATGTTGTTCCCCATTTTATGGGCGACTTCCAATCTCTTAGTCAACAAAATGTTGTCAGATCTGTGCCCTTCTCATGCATATAAACGATTTGTAGAGACAGGAGCTCTTTCTCTGCACGTTTTCGACTGTTCCGATGTTTTGATATATTCTAGACGTTGAATGGTATTAAAAATCTGGTATTAAAAATCGCAAGTAGTGTTACTCTGTTAGGGTCCATATGCTCTCTCTCCAGCATGGTGAGAATTAGTGTCAGTGTCTGCTAGAATAGACACCTTTGCACTGTCAGTGGTTGGGTTTCTTGGAGGTTCATCTTGGGAAGGTTGGACTTTTTCATTCTTAGGCTGGGATGTCTCATTATTATGAGGAGGGACAGTTTCAGATCTGGGTATTACACAATCTCCTGTTGTTGATGAACCAAGAGTGAAGGCACGTTTTTGGGCCAAGGTTTTAAAATAGGTCGGTTCTACGTTCAAATTTACACAGAACGTTTGCTTTTTTTTGTCTCTCTGAGGCTATACAGTATGTAGGATATGACGGACAACCTCTATAATTGGTGGTGACGATGTGCTGTACACCAATCAGTTCATTAAGTCCTCCTCAGTGATAGTTGGTTCTGTTTGGTTCTTTGGAGCAGGAGGAGGACTAGTATCATTCACCCCAATAGAGAAGGCTAAGTCTTGATCATCATTTTTATTTATTTATTGTTAATAATATGCATTCAGCCTGCAAGGCTTTACATATATACACACATTTAAATTCTAAAAACCTACAGAATTCCATCTTTTCCAACAAAATCTATAATATCAAATAAAAACAGTCTATTTAAATTATTATTAAAATCACAATATTCCACAGGACAGTTCTTTTAAAATTGATAAAACTCCATCATAAAATGTCATCATATGAAACATCAGGTTCTCATCATTACCTTGCAACAAAAGTTCCCATATTTCATTTAGATTACACCCATTCTTAGTGTTATCATAGGCTAACAAATGTTTAAGCCATTAGGGTAACAAACTCTCACATTCACATACAATATGTTTGGCTGTCTCAATTATGTTTATGCCACACAATCTACAATATCTTTCTTCCTTTGGAATTCCCACTTTCAACCCTAAAACTTCCAAGATATCACACATATTGGGGGTAATTCATAGATTTCAGCGCAGAGGCAGCGCACGCAAGCAGCACAGAGACGGAGCGTGCGCCAACGTGCACCAGCCGTGTGCGCTAAACAGCATTCTGGTGCACCGCGTATTAATGGAATTCCCAAGCCATTTTGAGCGCTGGCACAGAGAACATCCCGCAGCGCCAGTTACGCCCCCAAGAACGCCCCTTGCGCAAGGAAAAGGCATTGAAATCCCCAATGCAGCACAAAGGGCCGCGCTAACCCTGTACCAGTTTACAGAGCCGGTACACTGCAATCGCATGAAAATACTACACGCACCCCGCACACGGCACCCAAAAGTGTGAAAATGTACTGGCGCACCCCTCGGAATATGTGTACCCCACTCGCGCCAGGTAAATTGCGTAGAAAAAGCACCCCCCTGTGGCATGGGCTGCCTGCGGGGCATGCCCAGGGTGGATGGGCTGCCTGCGGGGCATGGGGAGGGTGAGTGGGCTGCCTGTGGGGCATGGCCAGGGTGAATGGGGTGCCTGCATGTATTTCGGGGGTGCACGGGGAGTTTCACACGTGATAGGCCTTGGGCGAGTGCGGGGTACATGTATTTGGGGGGTACACGTGGAGTTTCACATGCGATAGGCCTTGTGCTAGCGGAGTACGTGTATTTGGGGGGTGCACGGGAAGTTTCACACGCGATAGGCCTTGTGCGAGTGGGGTATGTGTATTTTGGGGGTGCGTGGGAAGTTTCACACGCGATACTCCAGGCAAGAGTGGGGTATGTGTATTTGGGGGGTACATGTGGAGTTTCACATGCGATAGGCCTTGTGCTAGCCGAGTACGTGTATTTGGGGGGTGCACGGGAAGTTTCACATGCGATAGGCCTTGTGGGAGCGGGGTACGTGTATTTGGGGGGTGCGCGTGGAGTTTCACACGCGATAGGTCTTGTGCGAGTGGGGCACGTGTATTTGGGGGTTGTGCAGGAATTTTCACACGCGATAGGCCTTGTGGGAGCGGGGTACGTGTATTTGGGGGGTGCGCGGGGAGTTCCACATGCGATAGGCCTAGTGTGAGCGGGGTACGTGTATTTTGGGGTTGCGCAAGACGTTTCACATGCGATAGGCCTTGTGCGAACGGCGTACGTGTATTTGGGGGGTGCACAGGGAGTTTCACACACGATAGGCCTTGTGTGAGCAGGGTACATGTATTTTGGGATTGCGCGGGAAGATTCACACGCGATAGGCCTTGTGCGAGCGGGGTACGTGTATTTTGGGGGTGCGTGGGAAGTTTCACACGCGATAGGCCTTGTGCGAGTGGGGTACGTGTATTTGGGGGGTGCGCTGGAATGTTCACATACGATAGGCCTTGTGGGAGCGGGGTACGTGTATTTGGGGGGTGCGCAGGAATTTTCACATGTGATAGTCCTTGTGGGAGCGGGGTACGTGTATATGGGGAGTGCGCAAGAAATGTTCACACGCGATAGGCCTTGTGGGAGCGGGGTACGTGTATTTGGAGGTTGCAGGGGAATGTTCACACACGATAGGCCTTGTGGGAGCAGGGTACATGTATTTGGGGGTGCGCGGGAAGTGTCACACGCGATAGGCCCTGTGCGAGTGGGGTACGTGTATTTGGGGGTGTGCGGGAAGTTTCAGATGCAAATTGGCATTGTGGGCCCTCCCGGGTGTGCGGTTTTCCCCCTCCCCATGCCCTGCAGGCAGCCCACACCACAGAGGACTACCCTACAACCCTCCCCATGCCTTGCAGGCAGCGACACACTACAGGGGACTACCCTACAACCCTCCCCATGCCCTGCAGGCAGCCCACACCACAGGGGACTACCCTACAACCCTCCCCATGCCCTGCAGGCAGCCCACAAATGCATTATGCATTTGTGAGCACACTTGGGAGCCCTGGCTCATGTCCCCCTGCACCCCCACCCACCCAGCAGTGACGGGCACCGGCCAGCAGGCCCCGACTCATGTCTCCCCACCCACGCACCCACCCAGCAGTGACAGGCACCTGCCAGCAGGCCCCGACTCATGTCCCCCTGAACCCCTACCCTCCCAGCAGTGAGGGGCACCTGCCAGCAGGCCCCGACTCATGTCCACCACCCACTCATTCACCCAGCAGTGACGGGCACCTGCCAGCAGGCCCGACTCATGTCCCCCCACCCACTCACCCACCCAGCAGTGACGGGCACCTGCCAACAGGTCCCGAGTCATGTCCCCCACCCACTCACCCACCCATCAGTGACGGTGACCTGCCAGCAGGCCCCGACTCATGTCCCCACCCCAACACGTCATCAAAATCCACACTCATGGCCCTTATGGCCACCCAAATCCCACCCCAAGCCACCCCAGTCCAAACACCCAAACAAGTATTCCATCTACCCCACATTGAAATCCCCATGTCATGATAGATCCCAAATGGCAATTATGCACATCAATACATGTCCGTCACACACACACAATGGGTGCAAGTGAATGAGAAAACCCACATCGTGACATGCATGAAACCAATGACAGAATACCACACAAATGAAGTATGAAACCAAAATGTATCAAATACAAAAGCAAGGGAATGAAAGAAAATCACACAATAATAGAAATAATAAACAAAAGGCTGCATGTGCAATATAAATGAAATAAAATATATGAATGCTGCATCAAAATAAATCAAAATGAAAATGTCTCCAAAGGGTTTGTCCATCAAACAAAATCCAAACCAAAAAAATAAATCCATAGCTCCATGGAAAAAATGAAAAAAATGAAGTCCAATCCAGTCTTCAACTATATACAATTTCCAAATCCAGGGTCCATGAGGTCAACAATCCAAATGAAACCTACCAAAAACCCTACCTAATAAACAACTATATACAAAAAGGTGGGGCATAATCCATGCGCCCCAAAGGAAACCTAACACTAATTAACTATATACAATGGCGGCAGGCAAGTCCTACGGCTCACTTGTTGATTTCCCGGGCCAGGGCATCATCGAACTCCTGTTCTAAGTTCTGGAGGCGGGCCTGTTCCCTGGCCCCGAGGTCTCGCAGGGATAATGCCTTGTCCAGCTCCAACTCCCTGCGAATTTCCTCGAGGCACTCAACCCACCTCAGCACATTGTGCATGGAGTTCTACGCCCTGACCATAGTGAGCCGTGCCTCTTCCGCCCGCGGCCGCTACGCATCTATTTGCTGGCCCAACCGCTGCCACACGGAAGACACTCTCAATCCAGGGTCCCCCTGCCCTCCGGCCAATGCCTGCCCCTCTAATGTTGATGCCCCGAGCCATCATTGCTCCCACCTTGAGCCTGCTGCTGCCGTGCATGTGCCCTGCCTGTTGATGCCTGCACGTCCTCCTCCTGGTGGGGTCCAGTTGTTGGGGTGGCCACCCCTGCTGGACCTCCGACTCGTGACTGTGGTAGCGATGTGTCCTCCACCAACCTGGCCGGTGGGTCAGAGGCAGCTCCACAGGGTACCCAGGTGATACTTGGGCCGGAAGATGGCACGGGGGACGACTGGCGCATAGGGGGTTTAGTTGAGGAGGGGGTCGGTACAAGGTCCAGCAGAGGGAAGAACCCAGCACTGGTGACACGTCCTAGTAGGTCGACGCGGACAAAGAGGCATCCCAAATAACGTGCAGAGTCCTCACGAAAACCCTGCACATCATCCCGGATGCCCTGTTGATGCAACGCCATCCCAGCCAGGACAGGCTCAACATGGTCCCGGATTGCCACGTCCGCAGGGAGAGGAAGGCCAGTTGTTGTTCGCTAATCCCCTCCCTGCGAACAGGTCTGGACGAAGGCATCCCTGCTGGTGCGGGATGATGCAGTCACAGGATCGGAGAGAGGATTACACACAGGCACCTCCGCAGCGGCCTGTGCTGCCTCCTGTCCCTGCCCCTGGACTGCACCACTAGCACCAGTGGAATCCCCCCTCCAGACCCCGTGTCTGGTCCTTCCACGGCCTCCTCCTCAACCAAACCCACCACCAACCTGGATGACTCCGTGCCATCTTCCTCCATCGGTCCCTGTGGGGTCTCAGCTGCCCCTTCTGCTACCGAGGAGTCCACCTCCGACCTCCACCTCTTGGACCTACCCTCGGCAGCTGCGGCCGTGGACACGGCACCAGACCCCTCACTCCCGACGAGATGACAACATGGGAGGGGGCCTGCGCCTTGCGTCTCCGGCTGGCGGTGGGATCCCTGCCGCTGTGCCCCACAGCACCGTCTCCGCCCTCTTCATCAGTTGACGCTGCAGGCAGTGAGAGACGGAACACAGGCATCAGGGCACTGTACAATGGTCTGATACACACATGACAGTTGCGCATGAGTGGCAGTCTCAAACTTCACACATGGCATCACACTCCCCAACACACATATCATTTGAACCCACACACATGCGCAAATCAACAGGAATGTTGCAGCAGGCAGCACCATCCATACACATGCAACAGCATGAGCATCCGAAAGTTAGCCTGACATCACATGCAACACGGGGAGTGCCAAACATATGCACACACGTCACTAGACATACATGCATCTGTACATCTCCACCACCTGTCACAGTGAAATCATCAGCATCCATGTCACATCTGCCAATCAACCTCCTACATGTTGCTGTCACATGCATCCATGGTGTATCACAGTGGCACACATGTCAAATACACACACACGCACATGTACATTGTGCACATACATGAAGGTGGAACCAGCATCCATGTGTTACACCACAACCATGCCACAGTACATACACATGAATTTAAACATGTGTGCACCGACACATGCAGTTGTGCACCATGCATTTGAACACATACACCATTGATGTGCCTCACACATGACAGGACTCACATGCGGCAGGCTCATGTCCCTGTACATACACATCCATGCATGGCCCTTCCAAGACATATGTGCAACCTGCACACTCCTGCCACACCTCAACATGCACAGCATCCAATCAGTACGCATGTACACTTACCGCTCGACTCTGGATGGGTCTTCCTCTGAAGGATCTGGAGGTGGAGCGCTGGGTGTATGCATTCCAGGACCCTCATCTGGATGTTGGTAAGGCGGACCCGGCACCCCTCTGCATGCTTTGCCTTCAAGAGGCGCCAGGCCTTGCTGAGGGTCCTGGACCTGAAGTCCTCCCAGCGCTTCCGGACGTGTTGCATGTTGCGGGCTGCCACCCCCTCCACGTTGATGGCAGCCACGATGTCCTTCCAGATTCCCTACCGTCCTTCATTGTCGGCGCGTGAACTTCCAAAGAGGGCATCATAATGCCCCAGGACTTGCTCCACCAGGATGCCAACTTCATTTTCATTGGCACTGAAGCTGGCAGCCCTCTGCCTCTCTGGCTGGGGGTTGCCAGTGGTGTACATGTACATGTGCACATACATGAAGGTGTAACCAGCATCCATGTGTCACACCACAACCATGCCACAGTACATACACATGAATTTAAACATGTGTGCACCGACACATGCAGTTGTGCACCATGCATTTGAACACATACACCATTGATGTGCCTCACACATGACAGGACTCACACTTGATGGCAGCCACGATGTCCTTCCAGATTCCCTACCGCCCTTCATTGTCGGCGCGTGAACTTCCAAAGAGGGCATCATAATGCCCCAGGACTTACTCCACCAGGATGCCAACTTCATTTTCATTGGCACTGAAGCTGGCAGCTCTCTGCCTCTCTGGCTGGGGGTTGCCAGTGGTGTCTGATGGTGTTTGCCCCGACATGGCAACCCCCAAGGCAGGTGTGGGTGGGCAACTGGGTCCTGGGGCTGGGCTGTGGAGCGATGGAATACCAGTCGGGATTCTTCTGTTCCAGCAGGGGTGGTCACAGCAACTGGACCACTGCAGATGGCAGATGTGCAGGCACCAAATAGCAGGGCACGTGGCCAACAGGCAGGCAGGCAGCAACAGATGGCAGGTGGGAGCGTGCTCGGGGCTCTGGGGGGCAGGAAAATGGCCTTCTGAGCAGGAGCGTGGTCTTCCGTGTGTTGTCGAGTGGCCAGCTTGATACGGAGTGATTTGGCACGTGATAAAACTGCACGTCAGCGTGTAATTCGAGGAAAGGCCCTTAGCGCATAAGTGCGTCTGTGACGTAACGCGCACGGGCGTTTCCCTCAACGCGGGTGCATGTTGATTGTACACGTGCACAAACTGCACGTCTAGGTGTCACTGTGTGTAATTGGAGGAAAGGCCCTTTGCGCGTACGCGTGTAAGTGATGTCGCACGTGTGGGCTGGCTTGAAAGGTACGAGTAGGACGCCATTTTCTTGTACGTGCTTTTTGTGGAGAGCGAGCAGGTGATTCTTGTACTTCTTGTCGGTTCACACGCGATTACCTCACAACAGTTCCAGTTTGTACTCCTTGTATATTCAGACGGCGTTCAATTCTTCTTTTGGCGAGGGTGTTGCCAACGTGCACACGCGCGTCTTTTTCACGTTCTTTTTCCAGGCAGACAGTGATTTGCGCACGTATTTTTCAACTGTGGTTGCCCCTGTGTGTCACGTACCAATTCAGAGGTCATTGTAGCCTGCGTGTACCACGCGTCCGCTTATTTTTGTGTTTCTGGGTGCCACAGCATAGTTGGGGTTCTTTATTCCACACACATAGTCTACCAGGGGTCGCATGCATGTTAAATTTTGTTTTCGGGGTGCCTGAGCGTTGTGTGACCCGTCAACTTCCCCCAGGGGTCACAGAGAGACTTGCTAGAGCACTAGGGTATGTATTCCATCTAGTACCCTACCCCTTTCACCCCAATTACCCAGGACAATTGTTTACTGCACCTCCCATTCGCACAACAACATCAGTGCCAGAGTTGGGAGGCGACCAAGCAGTAAGGGAGGCAAAGGTGGCTGACCTCAAAGAGGTGGGCACGGTAGGGGACGTGGCCAGGATGTACAGGGTGGCCCAAGAGGCCACTGTGTGGAGGACCATTCAGGGACACATATGTCCCACCCCCAATGGATCGGGGAGATGTAGCTGACACCATCCCAGCTCAGGCCTTGTTAACCCGGACCATATTGTCAACCGAACCGGCACAGGATGACTCCCAGGCTGACTTCCGTGTCACCAAGTCAAAGCCACGTGTGGCGGTGAAAGTTGATGTCACCAGGCCACGTGGATCTGGGGCAGCAATGTCATCTGCTGCCCCAAGTAGCCCGGGTGAGGAGGCTGCAGGGGCAGCTGCAGCTCAATCCACCCCAGCTCCGAGTCTCCCAGCCGGGACAGTGTTGGTCCAAGTCCATCACACCGAGGTTGGTCCTGCCAACATCACTCAGCAGCCAATGCCTGCAGTGAGACCTTTGGTCATCGTGCATTTGGCTACTTCCAGTGCCCAGTCCACCTGCGCTTCAGCCCCTACCAACCAGAGTGGCGTGAGCCACTCATGCTCCACACCACCTTCCAAGAGGAAGAAGGGTGCTCTAGCGGTACAGGCTGGGACCCCAGACACGGCTACCCACTCCAGCACGTCAAGGAAGCGTAGTTTCAATGATGCAGAACCAGACGCACTTGTGGGCTATGTGTCGGCCCATGGGCGCAAAATGCTGGTGACTGCACGGTGCAAGACTACGACTGCTCAACGTAGGGCCCACTGGCAGTGCATCGTGGACCACATTTGTTCCCTTGGATTTGTGAGGCTCACAGCTAATGATTGCTCTAAGTGGTGGAATGACCTCAAACGCAGAGCAAAGAACAAGCTGGCTTCCAATTATGCCTCTACTCTGGTGACTGGCAGTGGGTCTCCACCAGAGGAGGATGAACTAACAGAACATGAGGCAATCGCTGGAGAGTTCATCGCAGAGAATCAGATCCAAGGCGTGGGAGACCTACCAGATGTTGCTTGGGTGATGTGTTGTGATTGAGTGCCAGGTGAGGCTGTGTAGTCATGACTGCTATAGGTCACCCATGTGGTGCCTCCAAACCATACCCCAGCCTTGGGTTAGGGTTTTCAAGTATCCCTTCTGACGGCAGTAGACAATTTGCACTACATTACTGCACTTGCCCGTCAACTGTCATCTTGTGTAACGCTCACCTGATTCCCACGGAGGCGCCGACCTGTTCTGGACTGCTATGACCTCTTCTAAGGTGATGCGCAGGACTCGGAAGACGGACTGGACCGGACCCCCAAACCTCTCCTGTCTGGCCCGTAGAAGAATCCTTCTGTAGATGGAAAAGGGGATTAACTGTCTGCTGGATATTGTGTCGGATTCCCCCCCTTCCCCCTCTCACACTCCTCGAACCCCCTCTGCGATTCCACGTAGAGTCTCACCTTAGAGTCTGAAAGGACTAGCTCTCCATCCTGCTTCCGATGCAGGGGCGCGTTGATTTCCAGTTACTTCACTGGATCTCGGGTCTGGTGAGTATTCAACTCCGCTTGACTTTTCCGATATGAGGCCGTAAGTATTCAGTTGCAAAAGTTCAAGCCTTAATTGTCTGTTGTCCTTTTCTCTATTTCAGATGCAGGATGAAGAATCCGCGTTGAGGAATGGATTCGCCGAAGGTAAACGCTGGTGAGTCTTTTTGATGGATGGTTCCCTTAGTGATCTTGCTTTCACCCACTAATGGGTGTGTCTTTTTCCCCTTTGGGGCCGGGGTACGGAAGTGCCAAGGAAGCGGCGCCGACCCGAGGTGAGGAAAGATTGTCCCAACAATAATCAGGTAAGTCTTAAGGTGGAAGAATCAGGCCTTCCTCAATCTGTTCCTTCGCTCACCTTTGTTTTGTCTCTTTTTCTCCTTAGGCGCTGAAAGGAGACGGATGGTGCCAATGGTCACTGAAGAGCCTGAGGGCGCCTCGTGAAGGTGAGTGGAACGCGGCGCTGCAGCGAGCGATGCGATGCGCTTCTAAAAATAATGTCTTTTCTCAGGATCGTCGGAGTGATGGTTCCGGACTCCGGATGGAGGTAGGTAAAGTTCAATTATTCACCTTTCTTTCCTTTCCTTCCTTTTCAGGTGTTCCAGGTTGCAGGCGGGCGTGGCTGGAGCCAGGATGCAGGAGCAGACACGGTGAGCATCCAGCTGCTAGATGCAGAACAACGCGAAGCGTGAGCTGCTGTCTGGGCGTAGTTTAAATAGCCCCCAAAGTAGTTCCAGGTAAGTATTCTTCCTCAGCCACGCCCGAGTGGTAAAATAGTCCCATAGGTAAAATAGTCCCTTTCAGACCTCAAGGAGGTCTGGATCCGGCAGCATGGTCTGCATCAGGTAAGTCCATCCAAGCACTCCCATAATGAGCCTGGCACCTATGGTGCCAGGACTGATGCCTTCTATGAGCCTGGCGCCAAAGGTGCCAGGACAATGTCCAAAGAGCCCCTATAAGGGGTTGCTGGGTCCCTCCCTGGGGACATGATGTCTGCTTTCGGGGACGCTGGTCCTGAACTGGCTTCCCGGGAGTAGGCATCATGACATCTTGCCACAACATTGTTCATACTGTTTTCCTATTCATTCTGCCTGATTGATGAAATCCTTAGCATTTTTACCACACATTTTTGTGCCTTACTGCCCCAAATGTAACGTACTTCAGTCATAGATTACACCCGACAATGGCCCACATTTGTTACCTTATTATGGGAATGAGTTCACCAATCAGGCTGATTGAGTAATGTGCACCTACACATGGCCTGCACACAATCATTTCGGGGCCCTGTTTGAATGTTCAACCATTGATGTATCCAAGTGCCTGCCATCACTGCATCAGTGAACACTGGCTTTGTTGCAGCGTGTGGCACATGCGTGTTTTGTCACACTATTTTGCATGTTCAATTTCTTGATGTCCATCTCACATCGATGGGTGACAGTACTGATTTGTACCATCTGGGTGTCATTGTCAAATCTGCCATGGCTATGCTATGTGCCATCTATGTGCTGGCATGTCTCATGTATGTGGATTGTCCATTCCACTTACAGGCTAATGTGTGATGCCAGTGCTATCAACCATGCAGCAAGCACATGTGTTGCTTTTCCATCTTGGAGTCCTCAGTGTCTGCTTTTTGCCTCCCCTTCCAAATGATTGACAGTCCATCCATGCCAGAGTTATTGTCATGTGTGACATGTGTCTTTTATGTACTGGATGTCTGCCTTGTCATGCCTATGTGTGTGGGCTATGGTGCTCATGCCTGTTTTAATTACTTTTCTTTTATGTTTTTTCAGGTGATGAGGCACTTGATGCTGCTAAGGAGGAGCAGATGGCACAGAGCCAGGAGTACACACAGCCACAACCGGGCACCAGTGGAGGACGTTTGGTAGTGGTGGGTGAAAACCCATTACTCCTACAGTCCATACTGTCCACGGGTGTCTCTGGGTACACCTTCGGAGACCTCTATGAATCAGGTGCTGAATCGGATATTGAGACATATGTCCCGTCGCAGGTGAGTGTTTCTGGCAGGGGTGCTGTTCTGTCCAACCCACCTGCACTGGGGGTAGACCCCTCTATGGGGCATTCAGTGTTGGAAAGTCCGCCTGTGCCGGTTACGGATGTAGGGTCACACTCCACAATATTTGCTCCTGTTCCTGGGCCAGCAGATCAAAGGAGGAATGCAGTCCTGCAGCCTCAGGCAGTGTCAGCACAGCAAGGTGCACATCACGTTGCCCCAAACAGGTGTGGTGCCCGCCAACGCTGTGGCCGTGCGCCACCAGGCAATACTGTGTGGGAGAACTCCATCTACACAATAGCAGCACAACATCGGCATTGTGTGAGATGATGGCTCAGGCCATGGATAGGGTGGCCACTTCCATTCTCCCCCCTGAAAAGCAGGTGGAGCTCCAGCAGCAGGCAACAGAGTCCATTTGCCACTCACACAGGGAGGACATGTTGGCGTCCGACAGGGACCGACGGGCTGGACTGGACACTCTGCGCACAGCCATATCTGCAGAGTCACAGGCCCACAGGGAAGCCCTGAGGTTAGAACACAGGTCCCTCAGAGATACTATGTGTGAACTTGAGGTGTCCCGGAGTACAAGGTCAGAACAGCAGCTGGAGCAGCTGACACGCACACTCTCAGCTGAGCTCCAGGCAACCCGTCAGGAGAGCTGAGCATCACACGAGGCCATGCAGGCAGAAATGTGCGCTACCCGTGAGGTGCTGCATCGGGATCTCCGTACAATCATCCTGCAGAACCAAACCTTTCACACCCGCATGCTTGCTGCCATGGAGGAGCATGCCAGGGCTTTGCGTTGTCTGCCTCCCATATCATGCCCACCTTCTGATGTAGCACCAGAGGGTGATGACAGCGACGGCAATTCTCCCACTGTAGCATAGCCGTGCATGCCATGAGCCCATGGAGGTTTTCTTTTCTTTCTCAACATCCACGCATGTGGGTGTTGGGGTGCACCCTGTACCTCGTCCCTCCTGGGTGGCCTCCCCCACCCCCTGGTCCATACATGGCCATTTTTGATTTTTTTTTTGTAATTCTTTTTTCACATTTCATTCCAATTTGCCAAATGGAAATAGTATTCAATTCATTTGTTATCTTTATTTCTTCTTCTTGTTTTTTCTATTTTTTATTTTCAATCTTGATTTCTTATTTTCATTTGCATACATTTGTTTTTATTTGGTTATGCTTCTGATGTTTACTTTATTATTTTAATTTGTTTGGTTTACTTTACATTTACTTTTGCTTTTTCTATATTTCATTTGCATTTACATTTATTTTCATATAAGATTGTGAATTAATGTTACAGTGTGTTGCTTTGTGTGGCTCCCATAGGCATCCACTGTGTATTCCAGCTGGGCACATGCAGGCTTGTCCTGTGTTTGGGTTAGAAACTTGGGTTCCTGACACACACACCCATCCTGCTTCCCCTTTCCATGGGCTCGCAAAGGGTGTGACCAACTGACAGTAACTTACACAGAGACATTGGGCTCCCATAATTGTGTGGGCGGTCTGTAGTCCAAACTGTGTATACATCCCTAGTGGGGATTGTTGTTCATTTCTCCACTGCATGGTGGATTTATGTATGGTTTTACATCCAGGACTTTTTCCTTATATGCATGTAGCTTGTTCATGGGCCTCATTCCGACCCAGGCGGTAAGTTACCGCCTGGGTCGTACCTTTACCACCATGGCGTAAACTACATTTACGCCATGGTGGTTGGCGGACTTACCGCCCCATTCCGAGGTTGGCGGGGCGGTAAGTCCCCAATCCCCATTTACCCTTCCCCATTCCCATTTTTCCCCCATAGGGCATAATGGGAGTGGGGAAGGCGTTAATTACGCCACCGTAAATTACGGTGGCGTAATTAACAACAAGGTCCCTTAGGTGTTAAATCCTCCATGGCGCTAAGGGACCTCGGAATCAGGCGGTAAGGGTCGGCGCTGTTTACGCTGTCGTAGACCCCTTACCGCCTGGGTCGGAATGAGGCCCCATGTCTTTACAAGCCCATCTCCTTTGCAGATGCAGTTCATGTTGTATCAGTACACTGCCACATTTGCCTACCAGCAACACTCTGCACTTGGAAGGGGTCAATGTGCTGCTGCCTTAGTCAGGTTGTGACACTTGCACTACTTTCATTTTTTACAGTCATATGTTGCCACTGTTGGATCCTGTACTGATGTTTTGTCTTGCTGGTAAGTATTTGTTCATGTGTGTTGTTTTTTATTCATTACTGAGAGGAAATTGT
Source organism: Ambystoma mexicanum (assembly GCF_040938575.1). Classification (NCBI taxonomy): domain Eukaryota; kingdom Metazoa; phylum Chordata; class Amphibia; order Caudata; family Ambystomatidae; genus Ambystoma; species Ambystoma mexicanum. The sequence goes on along the minus strand of NC_090941.1, from coordinate 663,876,511 downwards.
CTCTGGCCGGTTTCCATTTGGGACAGTGCACTTTGTGACACTTTTGTCATGTGTTGTGCATTCATTTGGTTGCTTTCACATTGCATGCCATGCCATGGTGTGTTGGGTAGCTGAGATGGGGAGGGGTTGGGTGACATGCCACTATTTGGCAGTGATATTTTGCAAGGGGGTAGTCCTTCATGCTGCATGAATATGTGCCTTTTACTGACACAGCATTGGGTGTCTTTAAGTAGCTAGGGATGCACACAATGTAGCACTTCCAGGTGAAAAATCTCAGGGTGTATGGTTGTGACAGTTGACTGTCCCTTTTGTCATCATCATTGATTGTCAGCAGGTATGTGCCAGGCCTGTGTGCACTCCGCAGGGGTGGGATTTTAGGTGAAGTAATTTGCCACAAGCTGGGTACGGGCTGCCTCACCACATGCTTTTTCACCTCCCATGTGCAGCGGCCATGCATGTGGTTGGGGATGTGGGGGCACCACCATGTCCATCGTTGTGCAGGACACATGCTGCCACTGTGATCCTGCACAAACTGGGGGCGCATATAGCAGCTGCCCACCAGAGGTGTCAAGGGAGCGAAAGGAGTGAGTTGAGCACTATGAATGTGCGCTACACTATGCCCCGGGTTGCAATATGGGCTGTGTTGTATCTTACCTCGGGTGGTATGGTGGGGTTCCGAATTGGCATCATCATATAGGTGCTCAGAGGGTAGGCACTGTCCCCTGTGGAGGTGATAATGGTTGTCATTAGTGGGGTTTTCACATTTCTCAGTGTCTGACATGCATGCATGTGCAGAGGCTTTTATACTCACCAATTAGTCATGTGTCGCCATGCCGCCCAGCTTCCAGGTCCCGGTTTAGGGGTGACATTCTGAATATGAAACTATCATGGCTGGACTCTGGATAGTTGGGATATACTGAGGTTTTGATTCCCTTGGCATCACATACAACCTGCACGTTGATGGAATGCCAGTGCTTGCGGTTTCGATAGATGTGCTCAGTGGCTCTGGGAGGATGTAGAGCCACATGGGTGCAATCAATGGCACCTAGCACTTTGGGGAAGTGTGCCACCCCGTAAAAATCCTGGACAACAGCCTGCCTTTCTGTGGACTGAGGGGCGTGCAGTCATGATGGCCAACAACTGGTGTAGGCAGCATGACTGCGTGGCCTGTGAGACACCCCCAACTATGGCACTTGTCCACTGAAATGACCCAGTAGCCAAGAAGTGCAGTACATTGAGCACCTTTTCCAAGGGGCTCAGTGCTTGGGAGCACAGGGTGGGTGATGTGAGGTCATCCTCCCACTCCATGACAAGTTCTAGGTTTATTAGTGGTGGAAACCTGTACCACCCATACACCTGGTCATCAGGCATCCCAAAAAGGCTAGTCCTGGGTAAGAAAATACAGGGTAAATACAATTAAAGTCCCCAGGGTATTTGAGTTATGTCTCCTTCCCCATTCATGTTATCACATCACAAGCAGAACCAATTATGTTATTTATTAAAAAGTTATTAAACCTGACTCTTGAGTCCTTATTGCTAGCTAAATGTCCCTATCCAGAAGACAAACTGTCCCTTCTGTTGTGATCTCCCTAGTCAGACGCTGCATATCAACTAGCCAGGGAAGAAGGGAAAAAGGGGAGAATGAATAGCACTCACCCTAGCCTGGCTCACTGCTTTCCTATGCTAAAAGGCTGCACACTGGGGTCAGTGAACCGTTAATTTTAATAGTGTGCTGGCCTTTCGTGTGTCTTATCCTAAAATACGATGGAGCAACCACCGTCTCGTGGAAGTATTCCACTGAAATTGTTAAAAATCTCTATGTGTCCTATATACCAGATACATCCAAAGTCGTTATGTGTCTGGTAGGTTGGAATGGCAACTTAATCCAGCCAATGTCGACCGGTTTCAGCAGGATTCTCTATTGGCCGCTTTCTTCAGGACCTATTATAAAATCACATTTGGGCATTAATGGGAAAGCAGTGAGCCAGGCTAGGGTGAGTGCTATTCATTCTCCCCCGTTTTCCCTTCTTCCCCGGCTAGTCGATACACCAGCGTCTGACTAGGGAGATCACAACAGAAGGGACAGTTTGTCTTCTGGTAGGGACATTTAGCTAAGAAAATGCAGGGCCTGGCTATCCTCCTCCTACTGCGGTGTCCCACGACCACTGCTGCGAGGAACGGTATATTCATCGCAGCGTATGAGCTTGTTTGTTGTTTGCATGCACTTTTATGCTGTGCGGGGCCGCTAATGCCTGCTTTCTGCTGGCGTACGTGTTTCCGGATTAGCGCATCTTTTTTGGCGCACAGCTTTCCCCTGTTCGATTCCATGAATACATGTTGTTAGCGTGCATGTGGGCGTTGCGAGCATTTACCTCCGGTACTTCCCCCGTAATGCCCACATTTTCACACGTTGTTCCCCATTCCGCGTGTTACGCCCCATGTTCCACCCACTTTTCTTGTGTGCGCTACACAATGTGCGCTTTCCCTGTGCGCTTCGCGCACGCTGTTTAGTGACATGTGCGCCCGCGTGCGTCGCCCATGGATACGGTGCACATCCCAGGTTTTACAAGCGCAGTGCATTCCATGAATCGATGAACGGCTGCGTGCGCGGCTTTAGCACACGTGCGCTGTGATTTTCACGCTTGCGCTCCCCTTTTATTCCATGAATTACCCTGTCTGTATTTAACCAATAAGTATCTACGAATAGTTTTGCTGTCAGGATACGCCATCTGATATGCTGGTTTATCCATTTTCAGTGACCAAAATTCCAGAAACAGCCCACTATTGGCTTTGGTCGCCAAATTGACCATATTTTGTTCTCTACCCACAGCATATAAGGATTGTTTCAGTAACCATTTTGTCTTATTAATTGAACAGTTGACACCAAAATCTAGTGTCCATTTACTAAATGTTTGATCCCATGTATGTACTAAAATTAAGTCACGTTTGTTATTCAACTTGGCGTGTTGGGCTATCATTTCAACAATAAATGTATCATTATCTAGTCTTAGCAATTTTGCAAACAAGATAGCCATCATATATTGTATTCTGCTGCTTACACTATTTATATTGCATTCTAGTAGGATATATTCCTTAGGAAGATGTCTAGGCATCGAGATCTTTGACAAAAATCCTTGCCCAGATCTCAGCTCCGTATAATAAACATGATACTATCTTAGTAGAATACAACATAATAATGGTACATATTGACAGATTACCTTGACTACCTATACATTTAATCAAAGACATCGTGGCGATCATACATTTTCTCTTAATTGCACTCCAGTGTTGTCTCCAGCTAAGTCTGTTACCGACAATCACTCCTAAATATTAATATTGGTCTACCACTTCAATCATTTGTTTATTAATAAACCACTTTGTACATTTTTGGTTTCAAATTTTTGTTTGCCTGTGGAATTTCATAATTTTTGTCTTACCTATATTAATAATGAGGTGATTCTTTTCTGCAAATCTTTCTAAGGCATACAGTTTTGTTTGCAAACCCTTTGGTGTATAAGCCAAGAGTAAAAGATCATCCGCATAGCCTAGCCATCCCAACCTTGTAGTTCCAATTCTGTTATTATTTATACTACTTTCTAAATTACCTCGCATAAAATCAGCTAAGTAAAGATTAAAAAGTGTGGCAGCTAAAGTGCATCCTTGTTTAACTCCACGTGTGGTAGGTATATTCTCTGACAATCTGCCTTCAGCATCTAGACGGATTTTCACAGATGTATCATTATATAGAAGCTGTATCATATATAGTAAACCTGGTGGTATATCCCAGGCTTTGAGTTTGTCCCACAAAAGCCTGCGCACTATTGTATCAAAAGCCGCCGTGAAATCTATACATGCAACATATACTGGTAACTCATGATTATACCAAGAGTATTCAAAAGTAACCACTAAAATGGCAATATTGTGAGACGTTGCTGATCCCACTCTAAAGCCAGACTGGAAAGATGGTAGGATGTGGTTAGAGGCGATCCACTGATTAAGTACTCTTAATAATATTTTGGCAAAAATGTTGGCGGGGATGTCCAACATTGCTAACATTCTATAATTGGACAGGTCGTTCCATGCTCCTTTTTTATACACGGGTAAAATAATGCTATGTCACCATGAGTCTGGAACATCATTTTTAGCGGTTGCTATTTTGTTCAAGGGAGTCTGAGCAGCATTTGTTAGATCCTGGCATAAGTTGTCCATGGATTTCGCACATTCATCGTTATTTGCCCCGTCAAAGGCACACTCTAGATTTGAGGCACACTCTCGATTTGGACTGGATATATTAGTTATACATGTTTTAGTCTTTTGGTTGCAATTCCTTTTGATAGGCAATGGAAGATTCTATGTTTTCTTTGAGGCTATGTTGGTGGTCTCGCCTGAGTTTTTTTTTATTTATTTATTTTTATCTTTTTTTTTTTTTACTTTGTTGGTTGGATTGAAATACATCAAATAAAGGAACTTCATTCAAGGTGATTTCAAGTGTTTGAATGATATTCAAATCTGTTCCCGATTGGTTTAAAGGAGAAGGTGGCACAGAAGGCACCAGAATGATGGATTGTGCTAGCACAGGATTGGGCAAGGTGCTGCTCAAGACTCTAGATCTAGAAGGACACATTTCTAGTTCAGATTGTGCAACCGAGTTAATTGGAACTGTATTGCACTGGAGTTCAGAAACCTTTACCATATTAGAAACAATCCAATCCATTTTGTCTACCAGGATTTGTATAGTAGTGCTATGGTTAACCGCTTTTTGGTCTAAACATACTTGAATTGACAGCATTCAATGCAGTGTCAACTGACGTATTTGCCGGAAAGCCAAAAGAAGGTCTCAGCACCGGTTTCTTAAAGGAGACCACTAGGGACGAATCAGAGTCCAGTCGTGTACGGTTTCCTGCAGGGTCTTCGTTATGGTATGATTCTGGAGAGTTAGAAAGCCTGGTGGATTGGATGTTGGATGCTTGTGGTGGCAAGCCAGTTAGAAGACATTGAGTTGAGGATCGCTGATATTGCGGGAGTTGATTTCCATTGCAAGGGATCTTGGAGGCAGTGGGTCGCATGATGGTGTGAGGTAGAATGGCGGGCTCAATGGAAGGGTTGTTCTGCAAAACTTCTAAATATAAGGGGGCAATACTAGATGAATCAAACATGTGAATAATTGCGTGCTGTTCACTCGTGGGCATTTGATCCGGGAAAACAGCGGGGGTGTGGAAGTGATCCTGGTACAACCCGGTCCCTCTAGGAGTCAGAGTTATGCATTGATCCATAGTCGTGTCAGATAGTATGTTTGAGGGAGGAGCTTGAATCACTGGCGCATTAATTCCCATGGTGGACACCGCCACAAGCACCTCTGATGGTGAAGAAGATTCTAAGACGTGGGTGCTTATCTTATCAGTTTTACTATTTTGGCAACATTTTCTAATGTCAACATTTGAAACTTGAGCACAGTGAGAATGGGAGCCGTAAAGTGTTGTGGCGGCATCAAAGATCACAACAGCTGGTCTAGTTTGTCTATTTAGAGGCACGGGTGCTGCAGAGGGCATACCCGTTGTGAGGTGGTATGTCGCCATGAATAACTGGGAAATCTGCTGTTTTCGAGTAATTTACTCTAAAGCGTCTATTTAACGTTAGCTGTTTTAGAACCAGCAACAGCGCGGTTGTGGCACCCACTGTCCAGTCACTCTGCATTGCGCCTGCCTGCCTGGTTATGTAGGAGGTGACGAGGCAAGTGGGCGGGGCCAAGTTAAATCCAATTGAAATGATTCCGAGTATGTTCTGAGACAGAGGATTCTTCAATGGAGTCAATGGAGTCCGAACGCGTGAAGCAACGAGACAGAGCAGGAAGCAGTCTGCACTCTCCAGGCACTCCGCAGTTGCACCATTAGTTTTCCTTGGGGCCCATTAGCCATGGCCTTTTGCCGTGGGCCCTGTACATTTTGAACTAATAGGTTTTTGTGGAGCCCACTAGCCATGGCTTTTGGCCATGACCACTGTACATGATGCACCAATATGTTTATTTGGGGCACATTAACCATGGCATTTGGCCATGGCCATCGGACCTGACCACTGTACATATTGCACAACTAACTTTCTTTGGGGCCCACTTGCCATGACCTTTGTCCCTGGCCACTGTACATGTTGCATCAATTGGTTTCTTTAGGACCCACTAGCCATGGCCTTTGGTCACTGCCACAATACAAGTTACATCAGTAGGTGTCTTTGGGGCACATGAGCCATGACTTGTGGCCATGGCCATTGTACATGCTGCACCAATAGGTTTCTATGGAGCCCACTAGCCATGGCTTTTTGCCATAGCCAATTGTACATGTTGCAAAAATAGGTTCCTGGAAGCCAGTTAGACATGTCTGTCGGCCGTGGCCATGTTGAACTAATAGGTTTCTTTGGGGCCCACTATCCATGGCCTTCGGCTGTGGCTTTCTACATGTTGCACTAATACCTATTAGTATTAGTATTAGTATAGTATTAGTATAGTAACCTTATTGTGCCCACATGTAACCAATCGGCGCCTGCACACAAATGTACTTCACATGTTATAACCAAACTTTGAATATCCTTATGCCTTGCGCCTGAATACCCTCGGGTCTGGAGCGCAATACAAATAATAAACTAAACTAAACTAAACTAAACTAAACTAAACTAAACTAAACTAAACTAAACTAAACTAATACATTAATGTGAAGCCAATTTGCCATGGCCTTATGCCATTGTCCCTGTCCCACTAGCCTTGGCCTTCAGCTGTGGCCATGGTGCATGTTCAATCAATAGGTTTCTTTCACTAACCATGGCCCCAAAGAAGCCTTCCTTGGATTCAGAAGTGCTAGCTAATTATCGACCTATCTCGCTTCTGCCCTTCCTTATGAAGGTTCTGGAAGCATTTGTTTCCCCTTTACTTTCCACTTTTTTGGAATCATCCCACTACTTTGATTCATTTCAGTCTGGGTTTCGGCCTGGGAGAGGCACGGAATCAGTCCTGAACTCGTGCTGGATGACCTGGTGCACTTGGTCGATCAGGGGTAGTCGAAGCAGTTCTACTGCTGGATCGTTCAGCTGCTTTTGACACGTTTGACCATCTTACCCTGATCTCCTGCCTTTCTGCCGCTGGTCTGTCTGGCCAAGTGCTTGACTGGTTCGTGGCCTTTCTGGCCGACCGTTCCCAGTCAGTTTCTCTTCCCCCTTTTCATTCTAATCCGGTTTCACTGTCTTGTGGTGTCCCTCAGGGTTCCGCACATTCCCCCATCCTGTTTAATGTCTATATTAGGCCTCTCCTAATCCTCATTCTTTCTCATGGGTTTTGCTACTATTCTAACGCGGGCGACACTCAAGCTTTGGTTCGCATTGATCTTACCCAATCTGATACAGCAGTCTGGCTTAGAAAGTGCCTTGAGGATCTGGGGGCATGGATGAGAACTAAATGGTTAAATCTTAATGGCAGCAAAACCGAGGTCTTGGTTGTTGGGACTGCGTCCCCCCCTTCGGTTCTGGACTGCAGAGTTTTGGCCTACATCTCTGGGCCCTCTCCCTGTGCCTATTTCATCTGTCAGGAACCTGGGGGTCTACTCCTGCACAATATGCACTGCCACCCGATATGACTTTGGGAAATGTTCTTACCGTCGCATCCTACCTCAATGTTGATAATTGTACCACTGCCAGCAAACCTAGTATTGCTGTAGGCACTGTTGATACCGCCGCATCCTACCTCAATGTTGATAATAGTACCACTGCCAGCAAACCTAGCCATCTTAAATGCTCACTTATTAACGCACGCTCCATCAATGCTCATGCCCTAGACATCCACGACCTCATATCTACACAAGACCTCGACATTCTCATGATAACTGAATCCTGGCTTCATGAAGCCTCAGGCCCTGCACTATCTCTAGCCCTACTACCAGGTTACACCATCATCAGGCAAGATCGCACCACCCTAGGCGGTGGAGTGGCCATTACAGCCAAAAATACCCTTGAAATCAGGAAGATAGACAAAGGTAACATCGAAAACAGTGACTACCTGCTTACTAAAATTAAAATATCAGACCACTGCACTATCACATTGCACCTCGTCTACCGACCACCTGGTCCCATAGGTAATTTCCAGACCACTCTCACTGACCTCCTCTCCGATAACCTGAAACACACCACCAAAGCCATACTACTAGGTGACCTCAACCTAGGTCTCTGTGATGCCAACGATCACTCAGCCAAAGCACTCAACACAGCACTCAAAACTCTCCGGTTTACAAACATCATCACCACACCCACACACATACAAGGTCGCTCCCTAGACTGGATAGCTCAGCACAACTGCCCTATTTCCATCACCGCCAACACACCCATCCCATGGTCAGACCACCATGCCATCCACTTTAACATCCCCACTACCAGGAATAACAAAACGCATGAGCCACCTCTGCCTAAAGCACTCACCAGAAGCTCCAGGCAGCTCACCAAGGACAACCTTATCCCATTTCTAGCCGGACCGGCATTCAGACCCCCTTTCTTCAGCTGATCCTGAGGTCCTAGCCAGATCCTACAATAAAGCCATTAAGGCAGCTGTTGAAGCCATTGCACCACTTAAACCACGCAAGGCTAAACCCATAAGCCATACCAACGCCTCGTTTACCCCAGACCTCCTCGTACTCCGCTCAGAGAAACGAACAGCATTGATCCTCTGGCAAACCATGCGCACAGAGGAAGCAAAACTCAACTTCAAATCCAAATCAAAAGAGTATAAAAAAGCTATAATCAGAGCCAAAGCCACTTGCTTCGAAGCTAGAATTAAAGAGGCACAATCTAATACTAAAGAAATCTTCTCGATCTTCAGATACCTAGAGACCCCCACACCAACACCACAGAACTTCACCAAAGATAAAACCTGGTACGATGAAATCCAATTAGCTATGAACGGCAAGCTCAACACCCTCCAAGCCAAAATTCAAACAACCAGGCAAACACTCAACATCCCAACCTCCAACATCATACCGCCACCCTCACCTATGCCACCAAACTCCTTCTCCTTTAAGGAAATCACAGAATCAGATCTAATCAGCATTATGAAAACCATCAAACCATCTCACTGCAAAGGAGACATATGCCCAGTCACACCCATCAAAGAATGCACCAGCCATCTCAAACCCTTCCTCACAGCCTTTGTAAACGCCTCCTTTGCCACAAACAAAGTCCCACCATGTCTGAAGGAAGCCTGGGTCCGTCCCCTCATAAAGAAACCTTCCCTCGACCCAAGCATACCCAACAACTACCGACCCATCACCACAGTCCCTTTCCTCCTTAAAATATTGGACAAGGCGGCATACCTACAAGTACAACAATTCATTGAGGAAAATAGACTTCTTGGACTACACCAGTCAGGTTTCCGCCCAGGTCACGGGACTGTGTCAGCGTTACCTGACCTAAAAAACCAAATGGACGACGCAAGGGACAGAGGGAAACCTGCTCTCCTCCTCCTCTTAGATTTATCAGCGGCCTTCGACCTCGTCGACCACCAGGTCCTATGCCACCACCTCTCCACTACAGCCAACTTCTCCAATAATGCCACAGCATGGATCGCCTCATTCCTACAAGGGAGGACCATGCAAGTCTACTCAGACCTGGCATCAGCCTCACCCACTATTATCCTATGCGGTGTTCCACAAGGATCATGCATCTCGCTCACCCTCTACAACATTTTCACTCGACCCCTATTCCTCATCCTCGACTCTCTGGGTATCTCATACACTAATTACGCTGACGATACCCAGATCCTCATCACCCTAACGAGACTATGGCCCTCATTACGACCCTGGCGGAAAGGGGAAAACGATGGCGGAAATGCAATACCGCCATCGAAAAGCGCTCGGTGCGACTATGACCCGTCACCGCAAAGTACGAAGCCATTAGCGACACCGTAGTGAACGCCAACGCTAACTGCACTAAGCACGCGCGCGCGCACCATGCCAAACCGCAAACACCACCATGGTGCAACGGTACGCCAATTCCGACCCTAGCGGACATGTACCTAACGCCATCAGGCATGGCGGAATGGACCATTCCGCCATGGCGAGAAATACGGCATCGTGAACCAACCGTAAATGGCCCACTGAGTGCCTGTACTCCACTCCCTGGCCACATTGCACAACTCCTGGCAGGCGCAATGTACTCACACCATGCAACCAGTGAAATCTACAATTCACCCATGCATGCCAACGTAGAAATGCATGCAGGTGTTCGAAGCGCCCCGTGAGTGGGCATCCATGTACGGCATTTCACCATAGCCGTACTGATGCAGCACAGGCATGTGAAGGTACAAGACATCAAAATGGAAATCAAGAACACATGACACAAAACAACAGTAGTCCCCCATCGCTTGCCACCAGCGCAAGGCAACATCCAAAACAGCATCCTGAGGGGGATTGCACCAGACCTGTACTCTTGCCAGTAAACAAACCAACCATCAGCAGAAGCATGTACCACACAAGTTGGCAGAGTGACTGAGCAGCCAGGCACATCCCAAGAGGGGCCGATGGGAGCTGCAGGGCACAGATGGCATGAATACAGAAGCTATTCCAATGGACATGACCCCAGTCCCCCTCCAACAAACGCACGCAAACACAGGCACCTGTGACCAGCCACATTCTGAACATCCCATCATACCATCAATCGACCTGGCTGACAGGCACCAGTCGGCCAAAAGCCAATCCCCCGCCCCTGAACAGCACATCATGTAAACAGTCACAATGGCAGCCCCTATCCGTGACCACACTGTGCTACGTAGGCAAAAGCGGCCAGTACTGTACCACACAACTCAACTCAGAAGGCGGAACACAATGCAGATCATCTCGCAATACATACCGCCACAAATCGAAAATCGCCACATCACCTGCAAAGAATAACGCAACACGCCAAATATCGGAATACAATTTAAATGCACATCCAAATGACAAAGGCCTCACAGCAATTTGTAAAATAACACCAAAACATCCATCATCACCGAGGGCTGCATCTGCAATAATTGACCAGCTTCCACTTGTGTGACGCCCTGTACCATCATGGCACACAGGGCCAACATCAACGTTCCAAAAGGCAACATGGAAGCGGCAAGAACCGCAGGTCCGTCCCATGAGGCAGGCACTAGTCCAGCTGAAAGGCCGAAATGTTGCACCTAGCCACCAGAACAGCGTAAGGGCATGTGGCCCATTGGCGATCGTCCCATAAGATCGTAATGCTGCTCCACTGATTCACCCGAAGCTGCAGGTGTCGAGAGTAAAAACCATCTGGAGGAGTGGCGTACAGATGGCATCTGCAATAGGGCAGGAGATACCTGTCACCAAAATGAAACACAAATTAACCGATTGCACTACATGACACATGATGCATCACTATCTTCATTCAACACACCAAATCCACACCCATATGCATGCTAGCCCACTCCAAAGGAATATACACACCCCTAAATCAGTATCGATACATAACGAAACCAATCGAGGTTAATACACCATTGGCAACGTCGGTTACTGTGCATGCGTCCGTCAAGATAGAACCCATGACATGGGATTAGTAACGTGCCTAGACACAAGTGTATGAAGGCGCGTCGAGACAGGGAGGATCCGACAAGGGCAGATAGACGTAAGTCCCACTATGGCAGCCTTGCATCACATAGCGCAGGGGAAGGGGATTGAATCAAAAAACACATGTACATGGCAGACCCTAAATGGAATCATCTGTCCATGCATCCATTCATCATTCCCTCATCCCGCAATGAAAACGCATGAACATTCACTCACATAATATGTGAAACTTCCATCGCGTCTGTGCGTAATGCAGTCTGCAAAAACCACTGTGCTCCTGGCCGGATCTGTAGTGTCGTGAAGCTAGATGGACTTGGGAACGTCCTGCCTTATCGTCCACTACGCTATTGCGCATCCCATTCAATTCATGTCATTCATTGCTTGCTCGTTATGGGCCCTGTCCCAAGGACATTCAACAATAGAACGTTACATTTCCAGGCAGACCTGTGGGCGTCTCCTCACCGCTACTTCGCAACCAAAAATCCTGGCCTTCGAATTCCTCACTTGCAACATTACGTCGAAAAGGCTTCTGTGAACGCTTGCATTCACAATTACATCAATGTAGTGCGGCTGTGTGTCATAATGCTAACTGGCTGCAATCACAAATGGGACGCCACGCCCGTCGGTGAAGTACGATACTGTGCTGCATGAGGGTCGGCCATCGATCGAGCCCTACATACCACTGACTCTTCACAGGTATGTAAGCGGCTGCAATCATAGCATGTGTAACAATGGGAGCATAGCATGAAAATCAGTCAAAGTACATCACACTGCCATCGGGATTTGATACATGATTCCAATCCCAAGATGCCATGCGGCCAAATGCAGCCTTACGTGCGGGACGTGCTCGGCCAGAAGGGATTGCATCTGCCACAGATTCATTCAATCAGCACAGGTGGAGGCCATACAGGCCGACAGCACATATATAGCAGACCCAAACCCCTCCCACAACCACTCCCACTCCAAAATGCTACCGGCAGGACTAGCGATGTTGGGCCTGGGGCACCAGATAGCACTGCAAGTGCTACAACTACAAGAAGACGACGAACAACAACAGGTACAACAACCGGGCGCACAGGGGAGACGGAGGAGAAGGAGGAGGAGGAGGGCAAGGCAGGGTCAGCAAGGCCCACAAGCACTGCCACTACCACCACGCAGGCGGCCCGCAATCCCACGCCTCCGAGCTGATCCGTTCAACCTCACTGCTGAGCAGATCCACACCCTCTACCGTTTGGACCGGGACACCATAATCGCCATTGTGGACATGACACATGCTGACCTCGTGAGCATGATAGATAGCCCAACCGCCATCCCACCCCTACTGAAGGTGGTGTCTGTACTCCACTTCCTGGCCACAGGCACCTACCAGCACACAGTGGGACAGTTGCATGGCATTTCACAGCCACTGTTCTCACGGACACTCTCCCAAGTGCACGATGCCCTCCTGAAGCACGCCGACGACCACATCACACTACCACGCACGTACCAGGAGATTACCAACGCAAAGGTGGGATTCCATGCACTTGGCGGCATCCCGGGTTGCATTGGTGCCATCGACTGCACCCATGTTGAATTGGTTGTCCCACATGCCATGGAGGTCCAGTACCGCAACCGGAAACAATTTCATTCAATCAATGTGCAAATGGTGTGTGACTCCAACAAGATCTTTACGCATTGTTGTGCCAGATTTCCAGGATCTACCCATGATTCTATGGTCCTGAGGAACACAAGAATACCACGCTACATGGAGCGACACGCAGGGCACAGATCCTGGCTACTCGGTGAGTCTCATTCCATGCATGACATCGTGGCCCATTTGATGCGTCAATGACCTTGCAGGAGGGGGGGGGGGCTACTTAGCACTATCATTCCACTGACACCCTTTATTCGTCCCATACAGGTGATGCCGGGTATCCACTGAAGAGATGGCTCCTTACACCAATCCGGAACCCACAGAACCAGCATGAGGAGGACTACAACCATGCCCACTCACGTAGCCGTGTGGTCATTGAACAGGCATTCGGCCTACTGAAGGCTCGTTTCCGCAGCCTCAGCAGGTCTGGCGGGGCACTCATGTACAGCCATGAGAGGGTTTCTAAGATGGTCATGGCATGTGTCATGCTGCACAACATGTGCATACGTAGGAATGTGCCCATGCCCCCTGACGCTGTACTGCATGCACCTGAAGATGATGATGATGAGGGTGGGGATGTGGAGGCACCCCAGGGAGTCCATGAGGCACAGGATGCACGTGCAATCCGACAGAGCATCATAGATGCATGCTTCTAGCAACCACGCATGGTGCCTATTACACGGAAAGGGGACCTGTGGCACTGTGTGTGTGTAGTACAGGCACATAGTGGACTGTACGCCTATGAAGGCCTCGTACGCAAATATCAATGTCCACACATGTCATTGGATGATAATGAAGTGCTGTATTGTTAATGTGATTTGATTCATACACCCTATGGACCCGCCACCCAGTGAAGCCCAACACACCCCCTCCACCCTACTTCCTCCCCCCCCAACACCAGTGTCCAGATATGCATGCTGCCCGTGGGTAGACGCTATTGCAAGCCCCCTCTACGGGTATCAGGGGCACCCCTGCCCGTGGAGCGCAGGTTCCTGCCAGATCTGCGTTGGGGGCTGCCCTGGACGGAACTTGCCACGGATGACGTCTCTGCCTGCTCGCGTCCATGCATGTCTCTGAGGGTTTGTGAGAGCTCCGAGAGCACACGGCGCACAGCAGCAAGTTCAGCACAAACGTCTTTGGACGTCGCATGCAGTTCCCCCCTCAGGCTCTCGGTGCTTTTCTCCATTTGTGCTCTCAGGCTCTCGGTGCTTCTCTCCATTTCTCCCCTGAGGCTCTCACTACTTTTCTCTATTTGTGCCCTGAGTGTCTCGGTGGATGTTTCCATGGCTGCCCTGGAACCCCCGCATTCATTTGCATGGTCCTTGAGTAGCGTGGACGCTTCCTGCTGTTGCTCGATCAGCAGGTCGAGGGACTGTTGCCTCTGCTGGGCCATGGACATTTGCGGTGGTGTGACAGGGGGGCTGCTCAACACATGTTGCCTTGGCACAGGACTTGTGGGGGTTGGCCAGTCGTCGTCTTCAGGGTGCCCCTGCGTGGTTTCGTCATGGTGTAGGGGATGGAACATGCAGGGGGATTGGGAAAGGTCATGGATGGTACCTACGTCGCCAGCACTGTTTTCCGTGTCGGAGCATGCTGGCATGACAGCTGTGTCACCTATGGTGCTGCTACCACCAGAGGCAGTGCCATCAGATACGTTCTTTGGGGGGACCTGTGGTGCTGGGGTTGTGGACTTGCTGGCTGCTGGGGTGCCTGTTGCAGTCCCCTCCAGTGTGCTGGCACTTGATTCCTGCTGCTGCCGTGTCTTGATCCTTGCACCTGAGGTGGAGGCTCTTGGGACGTTGGTCCTGGCCCTCTTTGCAGGCGTGCTGGTAGGGGTGTCCTGCAGCTCGTCGTTGGTATCGGACCCTGTGGTGGAGTAAAGAGGGGCGAGCGTTAGTTATGGGTCTGTCGGATTTGGAATGGCAACGTATCAAATGCATTGGGGTGGTACATGAGGCTGATATGGGACTGGGCCTTGGAGGTGGTCTCATTTTCGTGTGGATTGAGGATGCATTCATTTGGCTGCCTGCAGTTAGGGGGTGCATGCTGCACATGTAGGGGTTGTTTATGGCATCTTGATTAATTTGTTTATTCATTCTGACTTTTAGAGGGCGCTGTCAGGGCAAAGTATGTATTGCACTATGGGGTCACATGGTACTGCACATGTTCGTGGTTTGTGGATTTCGCATTGTTTCTCTTGGCAAACCTACCTGATTCTCCGGATGTCGGCACTCCTTTCTCCATCCCTCCGACTCCCTCTATGCTCTCCATTCCTATGGTGGAGGCGCAGATCTCCTCCCAGGGGGTCAACTTGATGGGCGACTCTGATCCCCCCCCGGTAGCTGTGGCGATGTTCCTGTTCGCAGAAAGTATGCTGCGTACGCGGATCCGCAGGTCGTCCCACCGCTTGCGACATTGCTGTGGCGTGCGGGGTGTTGTCCCCACCGCACTTACGCGCTGTGCCACAAGGGCCCATATGGCCTTCTTGTTGGCAAGGGCCGTCCTGGTCATTTGACTGGAGAAGACGACGGCGGCATTTTCCTGCAGGGTCTCGGTCAGCACGGTCAGTTCCTCTCGGGAGAAGTGGACCTGCCGCTTGCGATCACACGCTTTCTTGGCTACCTTTCCCATATTTATTTTTTTAACTGGGGTTGCTAACGGGTTGGGATGTGTGTCAGGGTCGGATTTTTAATGGTTGTGTTGGGATTCGGATTTTATAGTTGTGCGGCGTGCTGTTTCCCGTTCCGGCCACATGCTTTTACTTCCGTTTCCGTATATTTACGGTGCCCGTAATTTGCGGTGCCCGCTCATTACGGTGACCGCTAAGATGGGTGGCGGTATTGCACCTGGTGCAGCGTACGGCGGCGGTAAGGGCCGTTTTGGGGTCATTTCCGCCATCGCAGCCTTTCGGATTCCGCCATGGCGTAATGCTCGTGCCCGATGGGTCGTAATTAGCCGCACTTTGCTCCTTCGTGCAATGGCGGAAACGCTATTTACGCTGTTGCGGTCCGGTCAGTCAATTTCCGCAAGGGTCGTAATGAGGGCCAATGACACTGACTCAAAGACTCTTAACTACATCTACAACACAATTCAAGCCTGGATGGCAGCAAACGGCTTATGCCTTAACTCAGACAAAACTGAACTTCTCATAGTGGGCTCTAAAGAAACACTCAAGAACCTTGACTCCCAATTCACTCATTTCACCATTGACAACATAAAAATACCAGTTGCAAACACAGTAAAGACAGTAGGGCCCTCATTACGACCCTGGCGGAAATCGAAAAACGATGGCGGAAATGCAATACCGCCATCGAATAGCGCTCGGTGCGACTATGACCCGTCACCGCAAAGTACGAAGCCATTAGCGACACCGTAGTGAACGCCAACGCTAACTGCACCAAGCACGCGCGCGCGCGCCATGCCAAACCGCAAACACCACCATGGCGCAACGGTACGCCAATTCCGACCCTAGCGGACATGTACCTAACGCCATCAGGCATGGCGTAATGTACCATTCCGCCATGGCGAGAAGTACGGCATCGCGAATCAACCGTAAACGGCCCCACTGAGTGCCTGTACACCGCTCCCTGCCCACAAAGTACAACTCCCCGTAGGTGCAATGAAGCCACAATGCAACCATTGAAATGTACAAGTCACCCATGCATGGCAACGAACAAAAGAAACACAAGAGGGGCCAATGGGAGCTGCAGGGCACAGATGGCACGAATACAGAAGCCATCCCAATGGACATGACCACAGTCCCCCACCAAGAAACGCACGCAAACACAGGCACCTGTGACCAGCAATATTCCGAAAATCACATCATTCCACCAGTCCACCTGGCTGACCGGCATCTGTTACACAAAACCCAATCCCCCGCCCCTGAGCATGACAACATTCAAACAGTCATATTGGCAGCCCCCATCCCTGACCTCACTGGGCTTCGTAGGCAAACGCGCCCAGCACAGTACCACGCAACTAAACCCCGAAGCTGGAACCCAATGCAGATCTCCTCACAATACATCGCCCCCCAAATAGGCATATGCCACATCACTTGCAAAGAAAAACGCTACACGGGCCAAATCAGAATAGAAATTTAATGCACATCAAAATCACCAAGCCCATACAGCCATCAGGCCATGAACTCCAAAACACTAATCACCATTGTGGGCTGCTTCCGCAAGAAATGACCAGCCACTACCTGTGTGTCGCCCTGTTCCCCCATGGTACACAGAGCCACATTCACGTACGAAAAGGCAACATGGAAGCGCACAGAACCGCAGGGCCGTCCCAATGGGGAGGCACTAGTCCAGCTGAAAGGCCGAAATGTTGCTCCGAGCCACCAGTACTGCGTAAGGGCATGTGGGCCATTGGCGATCGTCCCATAAGATCGTAATGCTGCTCCACTGATTAACACGAAGCAGCAGGTGTCGGGAGTAAAATCCATCTGCAGGAGTGGCATACAGATGGCAGTGGCAAAAGGGGAGGAGATACCTGTCAACCAAAAGAAAAGAAAAAGAACAGAATGGCCATCAGAACTACATTCCAACAACTCACTTCAATGATCACACGAAATCCACAGCCATATGCATGCTAGCCCACTCAAAAGGATCATCACCACCCCAAAACCACTTGCGACTCATAACCATCTATATCGAGGTGCAAACACCATCACAAACGAGTGTACCTGTGCATGCGTCTGTCAAAACAGATTCCATCAGATGGGAATGTTAACGTGCATGGACACAAGTGTCTGAGGGCGCCTCGAGACAGGGAGGGCTCAACAAGGCCAGATGGACGATGGTCCCACTATGGCAGCCCTGCATCACATAGCGTAGGGGAGGCGGATAGATCCCAAGAAGCCCTGTACATGGCAAACTCTGTATCAAATCACCTGCCCATGCATCCATCCATCATTCCCTCATCCCGGGATCAAAACGCCTGAATAATTACTCACATAACATTAGAAACATCCATTGAGTCTGTGCGTTATGCAGCCTGCTAAATCCACAGTGCCCCAGCCCGTAATTCCAGTGTTGTGAAGTAACATGTATTTGGGAACGGACGGCCTCATCGCCCACGTAGCTATTGCGCATCCCAAACTATTCATATCAATCATTGCTCCCTCGCCATGGGCCCTGTCTCAAGGACATAGAACAATAGAACGTTATATTTGCAGTCAGACCTGTGGGCATCTCCTCGCCGCTAGCTGGAAACCGAAAGCGCCGCCCTTTGAATTCCTCATTTGCAACATCACGTCGAAAAGGCATCTGTGGCCGTTTGAAATCACTAATTATTCCATCGAGTGCGGCTGTGTGTGAAAATGGCAACTGCCTTCACCCACGAATGGGACGCCCCGCCCGTCGTTGCAACTCGGTACAGTGATGCATGAGGGCCCACCGTTACTCGAGTACTACGTTCCACTGACCCCTCACAAGTCTGTTCGCGACTGCACAGATAGTATGTGAAACAATGGGACCACAGCAGAATGAACATATCAACCAATCTTACACGGCCATCGGGTACAAATACATGATTGCAATAGCAAGATACAATTCCCCGAATTGCAGCGTTGTGCGCGGGACGTGCTCGGCCAAAGGGGAGAGCATTTTGCACAGGTGGAATCAATCACCACAGGTGGAGGCCATACAGCCTGAAAACACATAAATTGCACAGCCAGTCTCCTCCCACAACCACACCGAAATGCTACCGGCAGGACTCGCGATGTTGGCTCTGGGGGACCTGATAGCACTGCAAGTGCTCCGACTCCAAGAAGAAGACGAACACCAACTACAACCAGCCGCACGGAGGAGACGCAGGAGGAGGAGGAGGCCAAGGCAGGGCCAGCAAGGCCCACCAGCACAGCCACTACCACCACGCAGGCAGCCCGCAATACCACGCCTCCGAGCACATCCGTTCAACCTCACTGATGAGCAGATCCACACCCTCTACCGTCTGGACCGGGACACCATAGCCGCCATTGTGGACATGACACAGGCTGACCTTGTCAGCATGATAGATAGCCCAACCGCCATCCCACCCCTACTGAAGGTGGTGTCTGTACTCCACTTCCTGGCCACAGGCACCTACCAGCACACAGTCGGACAGTTGCATGGCATTTCTCAGCCACTGTTCTCACGGACACTATTTCAAGTGCTCGATGCCCTCCTGCAGCACGCAGACGACTACATCTCTCTACCACGCTCGGAGCAGGAAATTACCAACACAAAAGTGGGATTCCATGCACTTGCCGGCATACCGGGTTGCATTGGTGCCATCGACTGCACCCATGTGGAATTGGTCGTCCCACATGCCATGGAGGCCCAGTACCGCAACCGAAAACAATTTCATTCCCTGAATGTACAAATGGTGTGTGACTCCAACAGGATCATTACACATTGTTGTGCCCGATTCCCTGGATCAACCCATGATTCTATGGTCTTGAGGAACTCTACAATACCACGCTACATGGAGCGACACGCAGGGAACAGATCCTGGCTACTCGGTGAGTCTCATTACATGCATGATTATGTGGGGTATGTGATTTGGCAATGACCTGGCAGGAAGGGGGGGGGGTGTGCGTACGTAGCAATGGCATTCCACATCATACGTTTCTCGTCCACATACAGGTGATGCTGGATATCCACTGAAGAGATGGCTCCTCACACCAGTCCGGAACCCACGGGACCAGCATGAGGAGGACTACAACCATGCCCACTCACGTACCCGTGTAGTCATTGAACAGGCATTCGGCCTACTGAAGACTCGTTTCCGCTGCCTCAGCAGGTCTGGCGGGGCACTCCTGTACCGCCATGAGAAGGTTGCAAAGATGGTCATGGCATGTGTCATGCTCCACAACATGTGCGTACGTAGAAATGTGCCCATGCCCCCTGACGCAGAACTGCAAGCACCTGATGATGGTCATGATGAGGGTGGGGATGTGGCAGCACCTCATGGAGTCTGCGAGGCACCGGAGGCCCGTGACATTCGTCAGCATCTCATTGATGTATGCTTCTAGCACTCACGCCTGGTGGCTGATACATGGACACGGGACTCGTGGCACTGCGTGTGTCTGGGACATGCACAATATGGACTGTACGCCTATGATGGCCTAGTACACAAAGATCAATGTCCACACTTCTCATTGGTTGATCGTGCACTTTTTATGGCATATGTGATATCATGTTGAACACCCTATCGACCCGCCACCCAAGTGAGCCCAACACACCCCCTCCACCCTCCTACCTCCCCCCCGAACACCAGTGTCCAAAGATGCTCATTGTCAGTGGGCTGTCGCTATTGCATGCCCCCTCTGCGGTTATCAGGGGCACCCCTGCCTGTGGAGCGCAGGTTCCTTCCAGATCTACGTTGGGGGCTGCCCTGGACGGAACTTGCAACGGATGATGTGTCTGCCTGCTCACGTCCATGCCTGTCCCTAAGGGTTTGCGAGAGCTCAGTGAGCACACGGCGCACTGCGGCAAGTTCGGCACATACGTCTTTGGATGTCGCATGCAGTTCACCCCTCAGGCTCTCGGTGCTTCTCTCAATTTGTGCCCTTAGCGTCTCTGTACCTCTCTCCATTTCTGCCCTAAGTGTCTCAGTTGATGTTTCTATGTCTGCCTTAGTGCCCCCACATTCATCGGCATGGTCCTTGAGGAGTGTGGCCAGTTGCTGCTGTTGTTCGATCAACTGGTCGAGGGACTGTTGCCTCTGCTGGGCCATGGCCATTTGCGGGGGTGTCACAGAGGGGCTGTTGTCCTCATGTTGCCTTGCCACAGGGCTTGTGGGGGATGGCCAGTCGTCGTCTTGTGGGTGCCCCTGCGTGGTATCCTCATGTTGTACGGGATGGGACAGACAGGGGGATTGGGATAGGTCATGGATGGATCTGACTTCGGCATCCCCGTTTTCTGTGTCCGAGCATGCTGCCATCAATGGGGTGTCACCTATGGTGCTGCTGCCACCAGAGGCAGTGCCTTCTGTGGCATCCATTGGGGGGACCTGTGGTGGTGGTGTTGTGGGCATGCTGGCTGCTGGGGTGCCTGTTGATGTTCCCTCCTCTGTGCTGCCACCTGATTTGTGCTGCTGCCGTGTCTTGATGCGTGCAGCTGAGGTGGAGGGTCTCTGGCCGTTGGTCTTGGCCCTCTTTGCAGGTGTGCTGGTAGGGGTGTCCTGTAGCTCGTCGTTTGGATCGGACCCTGTGGTGGAGTAAAGGAGGGCGAGGGTTATTGATGGGTCTGTGGGAATTGGAATGGCATTGTATCACATGCTTTGGGGTGGTACCTGAGGGTGATTTGGGTCGGGGCCTTGGAGGTGCTTTGATTTGTGTGTGGAGTGAGGGTGCAGTTGTTTGGCAGCCTGCAGTTAGGGTGTGCCTGCTGCACGTGTAGTGCGTGTATTAGGGGTTTTTAATTATTTATGTATTTATTGTGGGTTTTAACATGCGCTATCAGGCCGATGTGTGTGGACGTTCTCCTGGACATGTGTTTCTGTTGCACTATGTGGACGCATGGTACTTCACATGGATGGACTGTGTGGATTTGGCATTGTTTTATCTGGCCCACCTACCTGAATCTTCGGATGTCTGCACTCCTTTCTCCATCCCTCCGACTCCCTCTATGCTCTCCATTCCGATGGTGGAGGCACAGATTTCTTCCCAGGGGGTCAACTTGATGGGTGATTCAGGACCTCCCCCGGTGGCTGTGGCAATGTTGCGGTTGGCAGAGAGTATGCTGCGGACGCGTATCCGCAGGTCGTCCCATCGCTTGCGGCATTGCTGTGGGGTGCGGGGTGCGGTCCCCACCGCACTTACCCGCTGTGCCACCAGAGCCCATATGGCCTTCTTGTTTGCAAGTGCCGTCCTGGTCATTTGCGTGCAGAAGACGACGGCAGCATTCTCCTGGAGGGTCTCTGTTAGCACGGTGAGTTCCTCACGGGAGAAGTGGACCTGCCGCTTGCGGTCGCACGCTTTCTTCGCTACTTTTCCCATTTTTCTTGGTTTCGCTAGGGTGGTTGACGGGTTGGGGTGTGTTTCAGGGTAGTGATTTTAGTGGTTGTGTGGTTTTAGTGTTTTTATAGGTGTACGCCGGGATGTTTCCCGTTCCGGGCCCATGTTTTAACTTCCGTTTCCGTATATTTCCGGTCACCGTACTTTCCGGTAGGCGCACACTGCGGTGACCGCTAAGAGGGGTGGCGGTATTGCACCTAGGGCGCCGTACGGCGGCGGTGTGGGCCGTTTTGGGGTCATTTCCGCCATCGGGGACTTTGCACTTCCGCCGTGGCGTGGTGCTCGTGCCCGATGGGTCGGAATGGGCCGCACTTTGCTCCTTCGTGCAATGGCGGAAACGCTATTTACGCTGTGGCGCTCCGGTCAGTCGCTTTCCGCCAGGGTCGTAATGAGGGCCTAGGTGTCTATCTAGACTCAAATCTAACAATGACCAGACACGTTAACGACATTGCCTCAACAGCCGCCTATCATGCCAAACTGCTGACAGCAGCCAGACCCTTTCTATCAAAGGATAACTGCATCACTATTGCTAGAGCCATAACAGGGTCAAGACTTGACTATTGTAATGCTCTCTTCCTGGGCACTTCCACCAAGAACTTATCTAAACTTTGAACGATACAAAACAGCTCTCTTAGAGCAGCCACGGGAATACCCAAGAAAGAACACATCACAGAGGCCAGAAAACAGGCACATTGGCTCCCAGTAAGAGAAAGAATTCTATTGCCATCACACACAAATGCATGCATCTCACCGCCCCACCCTATGTCTCTGATAGGATGCATCCCACTAGATCCACCAGGCCTACCAGAACTCCCTACACAAACCTGCTCACTACCCCCAGAGTCAAGAGAACCAGAGCAGGTGGGGCAAGCTTCTCATACCTAGCTGCACTACATTGGAATGCCTTACCCCCACCACTGCGAGCTGAAGTCTCTCACCTAGCATTCCGCAAAGCAATTAAAACCATACTCTTCAACTAAACCGCACCCATGACTGTTTACTCTCTATGTACCCGCTATTGGATTATCTGTAACCTGCCTACATTACATGTATGTAACCCTATGAAACTAAGTATGCCACCTATATGCAACAGTATGTACCTGCTATTGCATTATCTGTAACCTGTCTACATTACATGTATGTAACCTTTATGAAACTAAGTATGCCACAAGTAACAGTGCCATAATGCCTTTGGGCTGTATGTGCGCTATACAAATGTAAAAATAAATAAAATAAAATCTCTGCCTTCCTTGCCATGGATCAGCAGGTTGCGGTGGTCTGTAAAACTGGACATTGTAAGCTCTGTATTTTTCGGAAGGTTCTCCCTTTTATCCGCGCAAACTGTCAGGCTCTGGTTGTGGCTACATTGGTTCTGAGCGGGCTGGATTATTGTAATTCATTGTATCTAGCACAACCCCGCTATCTGATAAACCGGCTTCAGCTACTTTAAAATGCTGCTGCTAGATCCATGCTTCGCCCCCCTTTTGTAGCCCATATGTCCCCATTGCTGAGGCAGCTCCATTGGCACCACATTAAAAACCGCATTTTTTTCAAGTCCACATGCATTGTACATCATGCTTTTATGGTCTGGGAGCAGAGTATCTGCAGGAAAAATGTGTGCAGTATGTTCCTACTCGCGTCTTGCGCTCTCGGTCCGCTCTCCTAGTGGCGGTCCTTCAGATCAGACTCTCATGAATGGGTGGGCGTGCTTTCTCAGTGGCTACCGCTAAAGCCTGGAATGATCTGCCTCTCGCCCTACGCAGGACTGTTGATCATTTTACCTTCCGCTGGCTGTTGAAAACCCTATTATTTTAGACTCCAACTAATCAGGGAAATCCCCTCTCATGCGACCAGCGCCAAGATGCCTTTGGGCATACGTGCGCTCAATAAGTTCATTTCACATAACATGGCCTTTGGCCATGGCTATTGGGCATGGCCTTCTGCTGTGGCCACTATCAATTTTGCATGAATATGTTTCTTTGAGGCTCACTAGCCATGGCCTTCGTTCATGGCAACTATACATGTTGCACCAATATGTTTCTTTGGGGCCCACTAGACATGGCTTTCAGGCATGGCCACTGCACATGTTGTATTAATAGGCTCAGTGGGGCCCAGTGGGCACGACCTTCTGCTGTGACCCCTGTACATGTTGTATGAATGGGGTTCTTTAGGGCGCACTAGTTTATGTTTAATCCATTTCTGTCATTGCCACTATACATGTTGAATAAATGCATTTATTGATACCACAGAAACGTTGAAACATGTCATCGCCTACTGTCCTGCATTATATGCTATACGTCGTAAATACTATTTCCATTGCTTTAAAGCGCAAATGATAACCGATATGGAAGAATTATGGCTACTGATTTTTGGTGCAAAGAGAATGTCAATTAGATTAGCAACAACAGGTTTTTTAAATGAATTATACCCAAAGTAATTATGATTGGTTTTATGAGGGGAAGGTGATAGAAAAAAAATGCTGCTATTAAGTTTTATATACATTGGTTGTCATTTGTGAAATGTTGAAATGTTGTTATATACTGATGAATTGAATTGTAATATGTTTATGATATGTTTTTATTAATTTTTGTAATTATTGAAAGGTTGTTTTATACAGCCAAACAATAAATAAATAAAACAAAATGCATTTATTTGAGGCCCACTAACCATGGCCTTTGGCCATGGCCACTATACATGTTGCATTAATTGGTTTCTTAACGACTTCAGCGGTGGCAACTGTAGATGTTGCACTTATAGTTTTCTGTGTGTTCACACTAGCCATGACCTTCAGCCCTAGCCAATATGCATGTTGCACTAATAGGTTTCTTGGAGGCCACTTGCCATGGTCTTCGGCTATGGCCAGTGGGCATGGACCTCTACCAAGTTCACTGTACATGTTGCATGATTAGATTTATTTGTGGTCTACTGGCCATGGTTTTCGGGTATGGCCACTGGACATGTTGCACCAATAGTTTACTTTTTGACCCACTCCCATGGCCTTCGGCTGCAGCCACTGTCACTATTGAACCAATATGTTCCTTTGGGACCCACTAGCCCTGGCCTTTGGCTATGGCAAGTGGACAGGGTCTTCTGGTGTGGCCACTGTACATGTTACACACATAGGTTTCTTTAGGGCCCACAAGCCATGTTCTTTGTCCAAGGCCACTATACATGTTACACTAAAAGGCTTCTCTAGAGCCCACTAGCCATGGCCATCGGCTGTGGCCACTGTACATTTTGCACCAATAGGTTTCTTTGGGGCCTACAACTCATTGCTTTGGTCATGGCCAGGAGCTACCACCTTTGGCCAAGGCCACTGTAATGTTACATGAATAGTTATCTCTGTGGCCCACTAGCCATGGCCTTTGGCCGTGGCCATTGCACATTTACACCAATAGGTTTCTGTGGAGTTCACTAACCTTGGCCACCAGACGCGGCCATTCTGCATATTGCACCAATAGGTTTCTTTGTGTCACACTAGCCATGGCTTTAGGTCATGGTCACTATACATTTTGCACCAATAACTTCTTTTTTTGGGCCACTAGCCCCGGCCTTTATCTGAGGCCACAATTCATGTTGCACTAATAGGTTTATTTGGGCCAAACTATCCATGGTTTTAGTTCGTGACCAGCATCTACTGCTTTCGGCCGCGGCCACTGTGCATGTTGCAAAAATGGATTGCGACCTACTAGACATGTTGCACCAATACATTTATTTGGGGTCCACTAGCAATGGGCTTTAGCTGTGGCCACTTTCCTTTTTGCACTAATAAGTTTCTTTGGGTCCCATTATCCATGGTCTTCTGCAGTGGCCACTGTACATTTAGCACCAATATTTTTATTTAGGGCTCACTAGCCAAGGCCTTTGGCCATGGCCAGTGGGCACAGTCATCGGCCATGAACAATATACATGTTACAGAAATAGCTTTCTTTGGGACCCACTACGTTGGCAACTGCACATGTCGCACAAATAGGTTTTTTTGTGGCACACTAGCCACAGCCTTCATCCATGGCCACTGCACATGTTGCACCAATAGTTTTTTAGGGGGAACTAGCCAGGGCCTTCGTCCACAGCCATTGTGCATGTTGCACCAACAGGTTCTTTGAGGTCCACTAGTCATAGTCTTCAGCTGAGGCCACTATACATGTTGCATGAATAGGTTCCTTTAGGGGTCGCTGTTCATGCCCTTTGCTTGGGGCCTCTGCCCATGTTGCAACAATAGGTTTCTTTGCGGCCCACTAGTCATGACCATAGGCCATGGCCACTGTATATGTTGCAAGAATAGGGTTCTTTACGAACTGTACATGTTGCACCAATACATTTGTTTAGGGCCCACTTGCCATTGCCTTTGGCCATGGCCACTGTACATGTTGCACCTATATTTGTTTGAGGCCCACTTGGTATTGCCTTTGGCAGCGGTCACAGCCATTGGCTGTGAACACTATACATGTTGCAGAAATCGCTTTTTTTGTGGCCCATTAGCCATGGCCTTTGGCATTGGGCATTGTATATGTTGCACAAATAGGTTTCTTTGGAACCCAATTGCCATAGCCTTCAGCCACAACCACTATGCATTTTGCACCAATTGGTTTCTTTTGGGCCCACGAGCCATGGCTTTGAGCTATGGCCTGTGGGGAAGGACTCCTTCCATGGCCACAGTACATGTTGCCTGAGTAGGTTTATTTTTGGCCCACTAGCATTGGTCTTCGGGCGAGGCCACTATACATGTTTCACTTATAGGTTTCTTTGGGGGCCACTAACTATGCCCTTCTGTCACGGATTATATACATGTTGCACCAATAGGTTTGTTTGGGTGCCACTAGCCAAAGCCTTCAGACGTGTACCCTGTTCATGTTGCAGAAATAGTTTACTTATGGACCCACTAGCCACAGCTTTGACCGCAGCCACAGTGACTGTAGCACCAATAGCTTTCTTTGGGGCCCACTAGCCATTGCCTTGAACCATGGTCAGTGGGCATCGTCTTCTGACTTGGCCACTATACATGTTGCAAAAATAGGTTGCTTTCTGGCCCACTAGCAAAAGCCTTCAGACGTGGCCACTGTACATAATGCACCAATAGTTTACTTTTGGACCCACTAGGCATGGCCTTTGGCTGCAGCGACAGTGATTGTTGCACCAATAGGTTTCTTTGGGGCCACTAGCCATTGCCTTCAGCTATGGCCAGTGGACATGGTCTTCTGACGTGGCCACTGTACATGTTGCAAAAATAGGTTTCTTTGGGATCCACTAGTGAGGTTCTTCGACTGAGGCCACTATACATGCTACGCTAATAGGCTTCTTTGGAGCCCACTAGCTATGGCCTTCAGCTGTCAGCACTGTGCATTTTGCACCAATAGGTTTCTTTGGGGCCCACAAGTCATTGCCTTTGGTCATTGCCAGTAGCTTTCTTTGGGGCCCACTAGCCATTGCCTTGAACCATGGTCAGTGGGCATCGTCTTCTGACTTGGCCACTATACATGTTGCAAAAATAGGTTGCTTTCTGGCCCACTAGCAAAAGCCTTCAGACGTGGCCACTGTACATAATGCACCAATAGTTTACTTTTGGACCCACTAGGCATGGCCTTTGGCTGCAGCGACAGTGATTGTTGCACCAATAGGTTTCTTTGGGGACACTAGCCATTGCCTTCAGCTATGGCCAGTGGACATGGTCTTCTGACGTGGCCACTGTACATGTTGCAAAAATAGGTTTCTTTGGGATCCACTAGTGAGGTTCTTCGACTGAGGCCACTATACATGCTACGCTAATAGGCTTCTTTGGAGCCCACTAGCTATGGCCTTCAGCTGTCAGCACTGTGCATTTTGCACCAATAGGTTTCTTTGGGGCCCACAAGTCATTGCCTTTGGTCATTGCCAGTAGCCACCGCCTTCGGCGGTGGCCACTGTACATGTTACATGAAGAGATTTCTTTGTGGCCTTGTAGCCATGCCTTTGGTCACTGTATATGTTGCACCAATAATTTTGTTTTGGGCCCGCTAGCATGGCATTTGGCCATGGCCACTGTACATGCTGAACCAATAGGTTTGCATGGAGTCCACTAGCCATGGCCACCAGCGGTGGCCACTGTATATTTTGCACAAATATGTTTCTTTGGGGGTCCACTGCCATGGCCTATGGTTATGGCCACTGTACATGTTGCACCAATAGGTTTCTGTGGAGTCAA
Organism: Ambystoma mexicanum; assembly: GCF_040938575.1. Lineage (NCBI taxonomy): Eukaryota > Metazoa > Chordata > Amphibia > Caudata > Ambystomatidae > Ambystoma > Ambystoma mexicanum. The sequence goes on along the minus strand of NC_090941.1, from coordinate 663,848,105 downwards.
CTAGCCATGGCCTTCAGGCGTGACCATTGTACATGTTGCACCAATACATTTCTTTGGGGGCAACTAGCCATGGCCATCGGCCGTGGCCACTGTATATGTTGCATCAATAGGTATCTTAGAGGTCACCTAGCCATGGCCTTCTCCTGTGGCCACTGTACATGTTGCACCAATGCGTTTAATTGGGGCCCACTAGCTATGGCCATGACCAGTGGGCACAGCCATCTGACCTGACCACTGCACATGTTGCACAAATAACTCCTTTGGGTCCTTCTAGCCAAGGCCTTCATCCGTGGCCACTGCATAGTTTGCACCAATACTTTTCTTTTGGGGCTCACTAGCCATGGCCTTCAGCCACAGCAGTGTGCATGTTGCACCAATATGTTTCTTTGGGGCACAACAGTCATGGCATTTGGCTATGGCCAGTGGAAATGGTCTTCTATGGCCACTGTACATGTTGAATGAATAGGTTTCTTTGGGGCCCGCTAGCCATGATCTTCGGCCGGCTCCACTATATGTTGCACTAATAGTTTACTTTGGGGCCCACTAGCCATGACCTTCTGCCTAGACCACTGAACATGTTGCAATAATTTGTTTATTTGGGGCCCACTAGACATGGACTTCGGCCATGGCCACTGTGCATGTTGCACAAGTAGGTTTCTTTTTTTGCCCACTAGCAATGCCCTTCTGTCACTGCCACTATACATGGTGCACAATAGGTTTCTTTGGGGCCTACTTGCCACATCCTTCAGCTGTGGCTACTGCTCAAGTTTCACCAATAGTTTACTTTTGGACCCACTAGCCATGGACTTCGGCCACAGCCTATGTGAATGTTGCACCAATAGATTTCTTTGGGGCCCACTAGCCAATGCCTTTGGCTATGGCCAGTGGGCTTGGTCCTCTGACATGGCCAATGTACATGGAGCACAAATAGGTTTCTTTGGGGCCCACTAGCCATGGTGTTTGGCGGAGTACACTATACATGTTGCACTAATAGACTTATTTGTGGTCCACTAGCCATGGCATTCGGCTTTTGCCACTGTACATTTTGCACCAATAGGTTTTTTAGGGCCCACAAGTGATGGACTTTGGCTGTGCCCACTGTACATGTTACACCAATAGGTTTCTGTGTAGTCCACTGGCCATGGCCTTCAGCCCATTTTGCAACAATATGTTTTTGGGGCCCACAAGTGATGGCCTTTAGCTGTGACCACTGTACATTTTTCACCAATAGGTTTCTTTGAGGCCCACTAGCCATGGCCATCGGCGGTGACCACTGTATATGTTGCACTAATATGTTTCTTTGGAGTTACCTAGCCATGGCCTTATGCTGTGGCGACTGTAAATGCTGCACAAATAGCTTTCTTTGGAGATCACTTGCCATGTCTTTTGGCCATGGGCACTGTACAATTTGCATCTATTGGTTTCTTTGGGGCCCAATAGCCGTGGCCTTCAGCTGTTGCCATTGCACAAATCACAAAAATAGGTTTATTTTGGGCCCACAAGCCATTGCCTTTGTTAATGGCCAGCAGCCACCACCTTCAGCTGTCGCCACTGTACATGTGCATAGATAGGTTACTTTGGGGCCCACTAGCCATGGCCTTTTGCTGGGGCCCCTGTACATTTTGAGCCAATAGGTTTCTGTGGAGCCCACTAGCCATGGCCTTTGGCCATGACCACTGCACATAGTGCACCAACACGTTTATTTGGGGCACACTAACCATGGCATTTGGCCCTGGCCAGTGGGCACAGCCATCGGACCTGACCACTGTACATGTTGCACAACTAACTTTCTTTGGGGCCCACTTGCTATTACCTTTGTCCCTGGCCACTGTGCATGTTGCATCAATTAGTTTCTTTAGGACCCACTATCCATGGCATTTGGTCACTGCCACGATACATATGACATGAATAGGTATCTTTGGGGCACATGAGCCATGACTTTTGGCCATGGCCATTGTACATGCTGCACCAATAGATTTATTTGGAGCCCACTAGGCATGTCCTCCGGCCGTGGCTACTGTGCAAATTGCACCAATAAGTTTCTTTGCAACCCACTAGCCATGGCCTTCTGTCATGGGCAGTGGGCACGGTCTTCTGCCATGTCAACTGTACCTGTGGCACAAATAGGCTTCTTTGGGCCAACTAGCCATCACCTTAGGTCTTGGTCAATATATATTTTGCACATATTTTGGACCCACTGACCCTTTAGCTGAAGCCAATCTACATGTTACACTACTGCTACCCCTCATCCTCCCTACACTCAATGCCATCCCGGAAAACCTGGACCCCGAAACTATGGTTAAGGAATTTAACCACATCATGACCACATCTCTAGACTCTATTGCACCACTCAAACTTAGACAAAGCAAACCCAAAGCCCATCTCAATTCATGGTACACCCCATACCTAAAATCATTGCGCAAACAAAAAAGGCACTGTGAGACATCCTGGCGAGCACAACCTACAACGCTAGAATTGCCCAAGCCCAAGCTAATTCTAGCATGAAAGAACTCTTTGTCATCCTCAAAGAGCTAGAAGCGCCCATCCCGGTGCCAGACAAATGCATCAAAGACCAACTCTGGTGCTCCAACATACAACAAGCTCTAGCCAACAAAGTCACTACCCTTCAAATAAAAATAGCCAAGAAAAAAGCCACACTCGTCGGCAACAAACCCATTAGCGTCAACCTAAAACAACTAAGTAACTCTACCAATCACCCCAGATTCAAGTTTTCCAAAGTCACCATAAAAGAAACAGAAAATACCATACTATCTCTCAAACCCACCAACTGTTAAGGAGACCTATGCCCCGCTCAACTTCTAAAGGATGCAGCCAGAGATCTGGCCCCCTTTATCACAAAACTTATTAACTCATCCTTCTCCACCAATACCATCCCATCCAACCTCAAAGAATCATGGGTGCTTCCTCTACTGAAAAAGCAGTCCCTAGACCCACTAATACCCACTAATTACCGCCCGATTACTACAGTGCCGTTTCTCCTAAAGATCCTAGATAAAATGGCATACTCCCAGATACAAAAATACTTGGAAACCAACTCTCTACTAGGAACTAGGCAATCAGGCTTCCGGCCCCAACATGGGACAGAAACAGCTCTCATAGACCTCAAGTCACAGATAGATGAACTCCGGGATGAAGGAAAACCAGCCCTCCTACTGCTCCTAGATTTATCAGCTGCCTTTGACCTGGTCGACCACAGGGTCCTATGCAGCTATCTGGATTCGGCAGCTCATTTCTCCGAAGAAGCCACTGCATGGATACAATCATTCCTAACCAACAGGACTATGAGAGTCTTCTCTCCTATGGCAGCAGCCAACCCCACCCCCATAACTTGCGGAGTGCCCCAGGGATCTTGCGTCTCACCCACCCTCTACAATATCTTTACCAGGCCCCTGTTAGACAATCTGGACCTTCTGGGTGTCACCTACACTAACTATGCAGATGACACTCAGATTCTCCTACCGCTTACCGGTGATTACGACAAGGATTTGGCATTGGTGAACAGGATATATCTCATCATCCAGGCATGGATGGCCACCCACGGTCTATGCCTGAATGATGACAAAACAGAGATCATCATCCTGGGCACTCCTTCGACCCTCAAAAAACTCAGCCCCGAATACTCAGCATTCAACATAGACAATAATATTATTACTGTTGCCAAGGAGGTCAAAACACTGGGTTTCTATCTGGACTCCACTCTCTCCCTCAGCAAGCAGGTCAATGCCTTGGCCTCGGCCACGGCATACACATGCAAGTTGATCAGAGCAGGCAAGGCCTTCCTGTCTCAGGACAGTTGCATCACCCTAGCCAGAGCCCTCATCTTATCCAGGCTGGACTACTGCAACGCGCTATACATAGGAGCCAATAAACAAACCATCAAAAAAATCCAACTCCTACAAAATAATGCGCTAAGAGCAGCCCTGGGAATCCCCAAGAGAGAACATATCTCTAACACCAGAGGAGCCAACAACTGGCTCTCCACTCACGACAAAATAAAACTAAAAACTGCCTCCCTCACGCACAAATGCGTGAACAATGCAGCACCCCGCTACCTATCCAACAGATTCACTCTGAAGCCTACCACAAGAATCACCAGACTCGCCAACTACCTCTGGATCCCCAGATACAAACATGTCAAAATAGGAGGCAGCAGCTTCCAGGTCAAGGCAGCACTCCTATGGAACTCACTACCTTCCCCTCTAAGAATCAATCAATCCTATCACAAGTTCCGTCAAAGCATCACTAGTTGGCTCAAAGATGCAGACATCTAGGCATATACCTTGCTGACTTTGCCCGGCACCTCTCTCTACACTGCATGCATCAACCACTGTGTAAAACTATGCATGCCATCAATGTACCCGCCTGTATATATCGTAACTTCATTGTGCCAACATGTAACCAAGCGCCACTTGCACATAATTGTATTTTACATGTTGTAACCAAGCTTTGAATATCCTTATGCCTTGCGCCTGAATACCCTCGGGTCTGGAGCGCAATACAAATAATAAACTAAACTAAACTAAACTAAACTAATACTTTTATTTGGGCTGACTAGGCATTGCCTTTGGCCATGGACACTGTACATGTTGCACCAATGGGTTTCTTTGGGGCCCTATTTACAATACTCTTGGCCCCTCTCATGCTGCAACCCATAGACAACAGCTGAGTCCCACGAAAAATGCAGGCCAGCTCTCACAAACCCACTGAGATAACAATTCTTCCTTATGCCTTTGCAAAATGAGCTGCATGATTCAAAATGCTTCAACCTAGTCATCTCTGCTGATCACAGAATGTCAATTACTGTTCACTTGCATTGCATTGCTCCTTTTATTTACATGTTTGCACAGACTACGGTTTTCCAAAGGGCGTTCATCAACTGCAGCGCCTATGGGAGTAGGCGCTATACAATATCAAATAACATACCACAACATAACATAGCATATTCCACCAATAGATTTCCTTGCGGTACTATTTGCCTTGGCCTTGGGCCATGGCCACAGTACATGTTGCACAAATAGGCTTCTTTGGAGCCCACTAGCCATCGCCTTAGGTAGTGGCCACTATAAAAGTTGCGCAAATACGTCTCTTTTCGGCTAACTAGCCATGACCTTCAGCAGAGGCCACTATACATGTTGCACAAATATGTTTCTTTGGGGTCCACTAGCCATGGGCTTTGGCCGTAGTCACTGTACATGTTGCAGCAATAAGCTTTTATGAAGCACACTAGCTATGTCTGTCAGCCGTGGCCATGTTGGGCTAATAGTTTTAATTGTGGCTCACTAGTAATGGCCTTTGGCCCTGGCCACTGTGCATGTTGCACACATAGGTTTCTTTGGAGCCACTAACCATGGCTTTTTGCCATATCCAATTGTACATGTTGCAACAATAGGTTCCTGGAAGCCAGTTAGACATGTCTGTCAGCTGTGGCCATATTGCACTAATAGGTTTCGTAGGGGCCCACTATCCATGGCCTTTGGCTGTGGCTTTGTACATATTGCACTAATACATTCCTGTGAAGCCAATTAGTCATGGCCTTATGCCATTGTCCCTGTCCCACTAGCCTTGCCCTTCAGCTGTGGCCATGGTGCATGTTCAATCAATAGGTTTCTTTGGGGCACACTATGCATGTCCTTTGGCCCCGGCCACTGTGCATGTTGCACCAATAGGTTTCTTTGGGGTCACTAACCATGACCTTTGGCCATGGCCATTGGGCATGGCCTTCTGCCGTGGCCACTCTAAATGTTGCATGAATAGGTTTCTTTGAGGCTCACTAGCTATGGCCTTTGTTCATGGCAACTATATATGTTGCACCAATGTTTCTTTGGGGCCCACTAGCCATGGCTTTCGGGCATGGGCACTGTACATGTTGTACTAATAGGCTTAGTGCGGCCCAGTGGGCATGAACTTCTGCCGTGACCTCTGTACATGTTGCATGAATGGGGTTCTTTATGGCCCACTAGTTTGTTTAATCCATTTCTGTCATGGCCACTATACATGTTGAATTCATGCATTTATTTGAGGCCCACTAACCATGGCCTTTGGCAATGGCCACTATACATGTGGCATTAATAGGTTTCTTTGGGGCCCAATAGCCATGGCCTTCAGTTGTGGCAACTGTAGATGTTGCACTAATAGGTTTCTTTTTTCACACTAGCCTTGGCCTTCAGTCCCAGTCATTGTGCATGTTGCACCAATAGGTTTCTTTGAGGCCATTTGCCATGGCCTTCGGCTATGGCCAGTGGACATGGACCTCTACCAGGTCCACTGTACATGTTGCATGATTAGGTTTATTTCGGGTATGGCCACTGGACATGTAGCAACAAATATGTTTCCTTGAGGACCGCTAGCCATGGTTCTCTGGCATGGCCACTGTGCACAAATACGTTGTTTGTGGCCACTTAACCATGGCCTTTGGCCATTGCTACTCTACATGTTGCACAAATAGATTTTCTAGAGGGGCACTATCGATGGCCTTCAGCTGTGGCCACTGTACATGTTGCACAAATAGGTTTAGTTGGGGCCCAGTGTCCATGGCATTTGGCAGAGGGCCCTGGACATCTCGCACCATTGAGTATCTTGGGGCCCACTAGCCATGGGCTTTGGCCATTTCCAGTTGTGACAGCCTTCAACTGTGTCTATTGTACATGTTGCACCAATCGGTTTCTAGGGGAACAATAGGCATGGTCTATACATGTTGCACCGATACGTTTCTTTGTGGCCCACTAAGCATGGCCTTTGGAGGTGGTCACTGTACATGTTGCACAAATAGGTCTCATTGGGGCCCACTAGCCATGGCCCTCAGCTGTGGCCACTGTACATGTTGCACCAATAGGTTTCTTTGGGGTCACTAGCCATGGTCTTCTGCCATGGCCACTCTTAATGTTGCATGAATAGGTTTCTTTGGGGCCCACTACCCATGGCATTCGTTCATGGCCACCATACATGTTGCACCAAGTTTCTTTGGGGCCCACTATCCGTGGTTTTCGGGCATGGCCACAGTACATGTTGTACTAATAGGTTTATTTGAGGCCCACTAGCCATGGCATTCGGCCATGGCCACTGTACTTTTTTCACCAGCTTTGGGGAGACTTATGGTTGCGTGACCTGTGATGGGTGGACTGTGCAGTCTGACAACTGTGCCTAGACCACAAAGTCTCCTACTGTGAAATTTACAAACATCAAGAATCAAGCCACGGAAAAGTCTACGGTTACTGTTGCGTGACCTGTGATGGGTGGACCATGTGGTCTGACAATTGTGCCTAGACCAGGAAACCCTGAATGGTGAACAAGCTGTGAAGAACTGTGAAATAATTGGTGAAGCAAACCTGAAGGCTGTTCAAACGGACCTGGTGTTTTCTTTTTAACTTTAAGCCGATGAAACCAATGTGAGCGCTATGCTAAAGTCTTGGGGAATGGAGTCCCAGGATCTTTTGTTTTGTGTGAACTGTGCTGCATTTGAACCTGGGGAAGGGAATCCCAAGACCTCCTCTTTGTGGGAATTGTGGTACATTGGAACTTGGAGAAGGTAATTTCAGAACGTGACAAAACACTATTGAAGTGAACCTCTATTGGAACTGTATTGACTTTGGATAGGGACCCAAGAAGAACTCAAGCTGAAAGTAGCTTAGCCTTTACTTTTTAATACTTATATTTTTGCTGAGAAGATTCCCACTCCTTGTTTAGTTGTAGTTGTGAGAGGAAGCATGGGTTTTGACACAGACAGACTTTTATTTTGGACTTACAGACACAGACTTCCTTAGTTTATTTAGGTATGGGAAAATCTCACTATAGTATAGGGCAAGTTAGGCGTTACACCATCCCGATAGGTAAAAAAGTTTTGTTTGGAGCTCCTTATCTATTGTCTCTGTCCTCTCTTTTGATACCATGCCTGTCACACACATGGCCACTATACCTGTTGCACTAATTCATATATTTGGGGCCCACTAACCATGGGCGTCGCCCATAGCCACTGTACATTTTGCAGTAATAGGTTTCTTTGGGGCATACTAGTCATAGCTTTCGGATATGACCGCTGTACATTTTGCACTAATAGCTTTCTGCACACAAGCCATGGCCTTCAGCCGTGGCCACTCTATATGTTGCACCACCAATTGGTTTCCTTGAGACCCACTAGCCATGGCCTTTTGACCAGGCCACTGTGCATTATGCACAAATATCTTTCTTTGAGGCCCCTAGCCATGGCCTTCAACTATATACAGTGGGCATGGAACGGGCTGAGACCACTGTACATGTTGTATGAATAGGTTTATCTGGGGCCCACAAGCTATGGTTTTCAGGCATGGCCACTGTACATGGTAAACAAATATGTTTTTGACAGCCCCAAACCATTGGGTATCTTTGGGGCCCACTAGCCCTGGGTTTTGGCCATTTCCAGTTGCCACGACCTTCAACTGTGGCCACTGTACATGTTGTACCAATAGGTTTCCAGGGCATCACTAGCCATGGCCTTCAGCTGATGCCACTATAAATGTTGCATTAATAGGTTTCTGGCGCAGATTAGAAAGTTTGATTTGGAAATCAGTTCTAGGTCTACCAAATTCCACCTCGATGGATCTCATCAGACGAGACTTGGGCCTACAGTCGTTAGAAACAACGGTGATGCTACACGCTTTCACTCTCTTCAGAAACACCTTAATACCAGACAGTCCATCAATCTACAAAATCGTAGCTGATGAAATCGCAAAGCAGCGAACAACGAACTTAACCGCATGGTCAGAAAACTTAAAAGGAAAGCTATCAGACATAGCATGCTCAGTCGAAGATCTTAAGCATAATCCGGAAAGAGTAAAAAGAAAGTTAAAGGAACTTGACTGGATCCTGACTCTATCGAAAGCTCAAACAAACAAACTGACCATGAATCTCCCACCTACCTTTAACAGAATCAACGTACCTATACCATACTGTTCTAAGTTTCCAAGCCAACAGCTAAGAAAATTCTTCATGCGAGCTCGTTTCAATCTCCTGCTGACGAGAGAAATTTTAGCAATCAGATCCAGTTCAACTGACACTATCTGTCGCCTTTGCCACAATTCCACTACGACAGAATCAATCAAACATCTCTTACTTAGATGTCCTAAGGTGAGAAAAATTCGGCCACCTATCTGTCGACACTGGTCTGCGAACACACATCTTTTGGAGAGGAAGAAGAACTTACGTGGTGGAACAGGTTAATGTCGGGAGAAAAAACCAGATGGACAATAGCGACTGTCAAAATCCTGGAGTCTGCCTTTGAAATGATCAGTTCCAGTTCACAAACCTCGAGCGAGAGTAAAATCTCCGAAGCCACCACTCCATCACAATAATGTTGATAAGGGAGATCAAGCTTCCTTTGATATCTTCTCCGGGTTCGGACTCCTACGTCCGCTTGAGCCTTACCAACTTCATCTAAACATTACATCGACCTGGAAGAGGTAATCCCGTTCTCACCAGGAATCTGACATAACTACATGAAAGCTTGAGGCGCATCTCATTAAGGGTTGCTGTCGCTCTCAACTGTTTGTAAAAATTCTTTTCATTGAATTGTACACAAATAAATAACAAAAAAAAATATATATATAGGTTTCTTTGAGGCCCACTAGGCATGGCCTTTGGCCTTGGCCCCCTGTACATGTTGCATGAATAAGTTTCTTTGGAGCCCACTAGCATCGCCTTAGGTCACGGTCACTATACATGTTGAATCAATATGTTTCTTTTGGACCCACTAGCCATGGCCTTTGGTTGAGGCCACTATACATGTTGCACTAGTAGGTTTCTTTGGGGCCCACTAGGCATGGCCTTCGGTCACGGCCACTATACATGTTGCAAAAATAGGTTTCTTTCTGGACCATATACCATTGCCTTAGGTCAGGGCCAACAGCCACCACCTTCGATCGTGGCAATTGTACATGTTGCATAAATAGGTTGCTTTGTTTCCCACTAGCCATGGCATTTGGCCGTGGCCACTGTATATGTTGCACCAATAGTTTTCTTTGGGGCCCACTAGTCATGGCCTTTGACTGTGTCCACTGTACATGTTGCACAAATAAGTTTCTTTGGAACCCACTAGCCATGGCCTTCAACCATGACCACTGTATATGTTGCACCAATACGTTTCTTTGGGGCCCACTAGCCATGACCTGAAGTCAAGGTCACTATACATATTGCACAAATAGGTTTCTTTGGGGCACACTAGCCATGGTCTTTGGCTGTGGCCACTGTATATTTTGCACCAAAAGGTTTCTTTATGGCCCAAAAGTAATTGCCTTTGGTAATGGCCATTAGCAACAGCCTTTGACCGTGGTCTCTGTACATGTTGCATGAATAGATTGCTTTGTGATGCACTACCCCTGGCCTTCGGCCTTGACCACTGTGTCTGTTGCACCATTATGTTTCTTCCGGGCACACTAGCCATGGCCATCAGCGGTTGCCAATATATATGTTGCACCATCATGTTTCTTTGGGGTGAATGCCTTCTGCTGTGGCCATTGTACATGTTGCACAAATTGCTTTCTTTGGGTCCACTTGCCATGGTCTTTGGCCATGGCCACTATACATGTTGAATTAATAGGTTTCTGTGGAGCACACTAGCCATGGCCTATCAGCCGTGGCCACTGTATATGTTGCAACAATAGGTTTCTTAGGGGTCATCTATCTATGGCCTTCTGCCTTGGTGACTGTACATGTTGCACCAATACGTTTATTTGGGAGGAACAAGCCATGGCCTTTGGCCACAGTGAATGCTGCACCAATAGGTTTCTCTGGGGCACGCTAGCCATTGTCTTCGGCTATGGCCATTGGGCATGGTCTTCAGACATGGCCACTGTACATGTTGCATGAATAGGTTTCTTTGCGACCCACGAGCCATGGTCTTAGGTCGAGGCCACTATATATTTTGTACTAGTAGGTTTCTTTGAGACCTGTTATCCCTGGCCTTCTCCTTTGTCCACTGTCCATATTACACCAATATGTTTATTTGGGGCCCAATAGCCATGGACTTTCATCATGGCCAGTCGGCACGATGATCGCCCGTGAACACTGTACATGTTGAAGAAATAGCTTTCTAAGGAGCCCACTAGACATGGCCTTTGGCCATGACCACTGTGCATGTTGCACAAATAGCTTTCTTTGGGGCCCACTAGCCATTGTCTTCGGCTATGGCCAGTGGGCATAGTCTTTAGACATGGCCACAGCACATTTTGCACAAATAGGTTTATTTGGGGCCCACTAGCCATGGTCTTCGGCCGAGGCCATTACACATGTTGCACTAATAGGCTTCTTTGGGGCCCACTAGCCATGGTCTTTTGCTGTGTCCACTGTATATTTTGCACCAAAGGTTTTTTTTGTGGCCCACAAGTCATTTCCTTTGGTCATAGCCAGTAGCCACTGCCTTCGGCCGCGGACACTGAACTTGTTGCATAAATAGATTTATTTGTGTCCCGCTAGCCATGGCCTTTGCCAATGTATATGCTGCAACAATAGTTTTCTTTTGAGCTCATGGCCTTCGGCAATGGCCACTGTACATGTTACACCAATACACTACTTTGGGGCCCACAAGCCATTACCATCATTGGAGGCCACTGTATATGTTGCACCAATATGTTTCTTTGGGGCTCACTAGCCACGGCCATCTGCAGTAGCCAATGTATATGTTACACCATTAGGATTCTTTGGGGTCACCAAGCCATGGTCTTTGGCCATGGCCACTGTACATGTTGGATCAGTCGGTTTCTTTAGGGCCCACTAGCCATTGCCTTCTGCTGTGGCCACTGTACATGTTGCATCAATAGGTTTCTTTGGGGCCCACAAGCCATTGCCTTTGGTAATGGCCAGCAGCCACCACCTTCGGCCTTCGACCGCTGTATATGTAGACCCAATAGGTTTCCGGGGAGCCCACTAGCCATAGTCTTTGTCCGTGGCCACTGTATATGTTGCATAAAATAGCTTTCTTAGGGGTCACTTAGCCATGGCCTTCTGCCTTGGTGACTGTACATGTTGCACCTATACGTTTATTTGGGCGGAACAAGCCATGTCCTTTGGCCGCAGCCCCAGTGAATGCTGCATCAATAGGTTTCTTTGGGGCACACTAGCCATTGCCTTTGGCTAAAGCTAGTGGGCATGGTCTTCAGACGTGACCACTGTACATGTTGCATGAATAGGCTTCTTTGAGACCCACTAGCCATGGCTTCTACCTTGACCCCTGTCCATGTTGCACCAATATATTTATTTAGGGCCAATAGCCATGGACGTTGGCCATGGCCAGTGGACACGTCCTTCGCCCGTGAACACTGTATATGTTGCAGAAATAACTTTCTAAGGGGCCAACTAGAAATGGCCTTCGACCATGGCCAATGTGCATGTTGCACAAATAGTTTTCTTTGGGTCCCACTAGCCATGTCATTCGTCACTGCCACTATACATGTTGCACCTATAGGTTTCATTGGGGCACACTAGCCACAGCCTTCAGCCGTGGCCACTGCATATGTTTCACCAATAGTTATTTTTTTGACCCATTAGCCATGACTTTCGGCTGCAGCCACTGTAAATGTTGCACCAATGGGTTTCTTTGGGGCCTAATAGCCAAGGCCTTCGGCTATGGCCAATGGGCATGGTCATCTGACATGGACACAATACATGTTGCACAAATTGGTTTCTTTGCGGCCAACTAGCCCGGGTCTTCTGCCGAGTCCACTATAATGGTTGCACTGATGGGCTTCTTTGGGACCGACTAGCCATGACCTTTGGCTGTGGCCTCTGTACTTTTTGCACCTTTAGGTTTTTTGAGGCCCAAAACTCATTGCCACTAACCATGGATTTTGTCCGTGGCCACTCTACATGTTGCACAAATAGGTTTCTGTGGTGTCCACTAGCCATGGCCTTCGCCGTGTCCATTGGGTTCCATGTAATAATGTCCCGCAAGAATGTCTCCTGACAAAAAAGTCACAGTTTTTTTGCAGAGACATTATTACATTGAACATGCAGGGGACACACCCGCAACCCCTGAATTTCTTTTTTTTTTTTACAAGAGGAGCATGGGACATCCCCGCAACCCGTCCCCATACACAATGTCACCAACGGCTTTTCCCTGCGACATTATGTGTGGGGACATTATGTATGGTGACATTATTACCTGATACCGGCCAGTGTACATGTTGCATCGATACATTTCTTTGGGCCCAACTAGCCATGGCCATCGACAGTGGCCACTATACATGTTGCATCAATCGGTTTCTTTGGGGCTCACTAGACATGGCCTTTGTCAGTGGTCATTGTACATGTTGCCCAAATAGGCTTTTTTGGGGCGCACTAGCCATGGCCTTTGGCTCTGGCCACTGTACATTTTGCATAAATAGATTTTTGTGGCCCATTAGCCACAACCTTCAGCCTTGACCACTGCACATGTTTCACCAATAATTTTCTTTTGCGCCCACTAACCATGGCCTTTGTCTGTGGCCACTATATATGTTGCACCAATACATTTCTTTGGGGCTCACTAGCCATGGCCATCAGCGGAGGCCACTGTACATGTTGCACCAATAGGTTTCTTTGGTGTCACCTAGCCATGGACTTCTGCTGTGTCCACTGTACATGTTGCACAAATAGCTTTCTTTGGGGCCCACTTGCCATGGCCTATACTGTAAAACGTATAGGTCACATTCAAAAATAAAAGTGAAAGGTTTGGGAAGGAATGAAATGTGCAGTAAATAGAAATCTTTCCTACCTCCCCGCCCCACCTCCCAGACTAAGGGACAGGGGGAACTAATCTACCCTTGGATGGGTCATCTTTTCCAGTTGGTTATCCCTGTTGGACAGACCATCAAAATTGCTACATTTGGGATGTGGCCTATGCCCAATAGTTAGGTTCAAGGCCTGCAGACTCATGAACCACCTGTGCCACTTTGGATTCTCTCCCTTAACGTCTATCAAAGGCTTAGAGTGAGCATACACAATGAAGTAGGTCCCATGGAGGTGCAACCTCAACTTCCTAAGGCACCATATAATGGAAAAACAACTCTTCTCCACCTGGGGCCAACTGGGTTCTCTACTCCTAAACTGATTAGACATATAGGATGTTCCTCACCTTTGTCATTAAGCTGTGAACATTTTCCAACTATCCCAGTGTCATAGGAATCTGTCTGCACCAAGAAAGGTCTCTTCCAATCAGGTGCCCTTAAACCAGGGGCCTGACCTGGGGATTCTTTCAGGCCAATGAAGGCCTTCTTACACTCAGGAGTCCATAAAAACTCTTTAGGTCCCCTATGAGTAGTGAGGGCAGTCAGAGGGACAGCTATATTGCTATAGGCTGCCACTTTGCTCCTGTATTTCCCAGTAAGGCCAAGGAAAGTCCTCACTTGGGCTTGGGTATTGGGGGTTGCCCAGTTCTGTACATGAGGTACTTCACTGACAAGAGGTTGCATCTTTTCTCCACAAACACCAACTTTATGTATTAGGAAGGCCAACAACTCCTGTTCAGTTTGACACATGGCTGTCTTCCTGAGCAAGTTGGCCTAATGAAGGTCCTGACACCCAGTCTCTTGAGCCAGACCCAGTTCCTTCCAAGTGGCGGTTGAATCTGCCATGTCATCCAGACATGTGTTGCTGAGATCCATTTTCCCATTCAGAACAGGGGCTACACTAATTTGACAGGTGTCAGTTGCAGTCACCAATCCAAAAGTCCATACGCTGAAGTAAGTCTCTGAAAAGGCCGAAACTGCTGTCTCCTCCTCAGCATAGGCTGACAGGGATATGTTGCCATACCCTGCAGAGAGATCATTGCAGCAACTGTACTTCTCAGTACAGAACTGATCCACTAAGGAGTTACCTCTTAGTGCAGAGTGTGTATCTGTCTTGAGGACAGAATTCTGAGTTCTAGTGTCCATACAGAATCCAAAACTGGCTTTACCTGTATTGCCTTCCAGCTCCTCAGAACTGAACTCTTGACAGTTAGAATCCTCATACGCTCTTTGTTTCAACACAGGGTGGATCCCACACCAACTATCAGAATTTTCTCTTTGTTCTGAGCCACCGCAATACCCAAACTTGGTGGGTTCACTCATTCCCAGAATACAGTCTGGTTTACACCATCCTGTTATAAATCATGTCAGTGACAATAAGGGGGGAGATTGCCTCAGCAAACTCTCCAGTTCACCTTGCTGATGTGTGGTCAGGTGAGGAGACACTTGGCTATCCTCACTGGAGTCATTAGCAGGACTGCTGAAGCACAGGGCAGGGAGAGACACAGAGGTCTCTGGCTCCCTTCCTGTGGTCATAGGCAGGACTCCCATTCTATCTCTCAAGATAGAATCCTTCATACTATTCCTAGGACACATTATGGTAACCTGGACAGGTCCACCAAGGCCTTCTGAATAGTTTACCTTGCTATGCTGTGCAACATGGTAAGGCCCAGACCACTGACAGGCGGTCAGGGATTTACAGAACAAGTTTGACAGGAGAAGGTCCCACCTCCTTCTCTGGGGCCCACTGAGAGCTCGAATCAAACTCATGACAGATCTGACAGATCTCTCTCTAAGACCATCCTGTGGATGACAGCTCACTGTCACTTGACAGGTCACTTCACCATCCCTCCACTGGGTCTGACCACTTCTGAGAACAGTAGAGGAGCTACCTACGTAACTGTCATACAGTAGGGTACCAATGACTGACTTAGCAGTCATTCCCTGTGGGTTGGCATAAGGGCTTATGTGATTTGGATCAGCCATCACCAAATGCAGCCTATTGCCTGGGGTCTCCAGAGCCAAAAGGCTAAACAAATTAGGCCTTGTCTCTGGTAGTAATTAGTTCACTCCTAAAAGTGAACTCTAGAGTAATTGAATTCCTGTCTCACCCCTGTCAACCTGGTGACAGAGAGTGAGACTCCTACATTGGTTTTCCTCTGCGACCCCCATCATGGGCCAGCAGGTATGTGTGTTAAACCCCGCAGGTGATATCCCAACACTTGATGCATCACCAGGGACTGTCACTCACCAACTGTAGGAGGAAGGGCCTCACGACCTGAGTAACCTCCAACCTCTCAAGGTTTTCTCTGGTGGGCTCTGTGGGCTTATATTGCAGTAACCCACCTTCCTGTTGAATCCTTTGCTTCACTGGAGGAGAATCCTCCCATTGACAGCAGGCCTTTCTCCAGAGGCCTAACCATGATGGTTGCCTTTTCTGTTGGCCCATACTTCTTGCTCTCCTATGACTCTCCTCTACCTGTATACTAGGCAGTTGAGGAGGCCCATTGGATTCAATGTTTTCTGGGGGTCCTTCTTCCAAACTAGGAATAGAGACTCTTCCAACTACCTCAACAGATGTTGTAGGTAAGGCAGGGGGAATGTTCTACTCCCCTCTGCCTCTGTTTCCGACTTCATTGACCATGGGTTTCCCCTTAAGACAGCCTGATTTTGAGAACTGGTGCTTGAAGGGTCTGGCGAGTGTGTCTCAGGACCTAAGTCGTGAAGGCTCAACTCACCTAGCACTCTTCTGGGAACCACTCCCCTCAAACTGACAGATGCCCTGACCTTTTCTCTATTCACAGCTTGAATGACATTTGCTACTGGAACATTAAGAGAGGGCCTACCAGCCAACTGAGTATCCCCCACATGAACTCTGGCAAGAACCTGTGGGTTTACCATGAATGAACCTACATCAGTAGGACTGGGCCCAGTTTTCGTAACAGTAGAGATATTTAGACCTGCTACCTGAACACTATCCTCATAAGAATTATTACTATGCAACAGGACTGGGATGGGAGCCAAGGCTCCAGCACTACTTGTTTCCAAGGAATCTAGACTAACTTCAGTCTCTTCCTCTGAGGGAATACAGTCTAAAGTGAAGGACACCCCTGCCATCTCTTCTTCCTATTACTGAGAGAAGGCCATATTGGCAGAGTGGACCCCCATGGTTTTACCCTTACATTTGGGGTCCCTCTTCCTGTGCTCACTTGTTCCACATTTGTAACAAGTCCCACTGGCACTTGACACATAGGGAGGCTTAGAGTAACCACTCACATGCTTGGGAGGGTTAGTCCCACTATCCTGACCTGACTCTGATGAACTTCCCTTATTAAACTTATTGTGGGCCTTCTTGGACATAGTTATATCAGTATCCCAACTCTTTCTCTTTCTGCTACTTTCCCTACTCATGCTTGCCTGAAGCAGGCTTGTCCTTATGGGACACGTTGTGATACCCATAGGTCCACAGCAATGGCTAGCCTCTTTGGATTTAACTCATTTGAGTCAGCCAAATGCTGCTTAAGCTCTGAGGAACCAGAGGCAAACATATGTTCAAGCATAACCAAATTGATCATGCCCTCAAAGGTGGCTGGTTACCTGATAGCCTTCTATCCAGCCACACAAGTTCTTCAAAGAATCTGCAACAAAAGTTACATAGGTCATACTTTCTTTTCTTTTGTATTCTCTAAACCTCTAAATTTTCTTTTGTACTGATCCTTCTGCTTCATCGTAGTCCTTCATCGTAGTCCTTCATAGTCTTTCTCCATAGACCTAGTCCTTCATCCCAGTCCATTTTTTTTATCCTACTTATTCCTCCTGGTACTTCTAATTAGTCCAGACAGCTCCTAATTATTCACGGAGCAAATGAGTTAAAGATATGGCATCATTTTACTGGACATGATTTCATCAGAGAATAAAAATAAGACTGATCGGGCCACTTTGCTGCCAGACAATATCCCCTGATTTTGATCAGCCAGTGCACATGACAGTGATGGATCACTCACTACTTGTGTGCTGTGAAAGGCACCATGCCTTTCATTGCACATATGCATTAAAGACAGAGTGAACTTCACCATGAGCCAAGGTGCCAAGGGGATGTTTGCAATAGCAGTCACCAGCCAGCCAAGCATGGTGTTTAATGTTGCTCCATATATATTCACTGATTTCACCAGGGTTCTGCTGACAATGGATATGTAGGGACAATCCATGGAAATGAAGCCATTTCTCAGTCATCAGAATGCTGAAATCTCTGGAAGCCTGGAAACCCTACAGAGAAACTGTAACATGGGATTACTTCTGCCAGGGATCAGAATGTGCAGTAGACGAGAAAGTCAGGCATAAATGTTTTGTGTGGTTTCCTGCACGTCAACTACCATGTCAAACCCCTTCTGTCTGATGCCAGGTTTGTCACTGTTTTTGTTACGTTGCTGTAGAGAAAGAGCCAAATCCCTCTACTAGAAGTTCCGCCCCCATGTTGCCTATATGTTGGGAACCCGAAATTGCGACATGTGCAGTACCAGTGAGGGTGCCTATACCACAAAGAATCCCTGAGACAAGGTATCCATTGAGAAAACCTTATATGCATGCACAAAGAAATAACAATCTTCTGGAAGATGACCTGGAAGAGGTGAGAAAATGAACGAGAAAGAAGACTGGTGACGTCATGCGAAGTAGATCTGACGCACCCAGAAGAGATGTCGATGAAGACATTATGGAGAATTTGAGGACGAAGTATCAAAGTAAAGCAACATTTCGGGATCGAAATGACAATTGCTCATGCAAAGAAGTGCTGAAGAAAATGCAAAGTCGTTTTACAATTGTACAGATGCAGTAATGCAAGTAGACGAAGTAATCATGAAGCTGGCTACATAGTAAATAGACTGCAGGCGATGTGACAATGTATATTCATAGGAATGTATAGAATCTGGATGTTCCACAAAGCACTTTTAGCAAACTTAAACCCCGTGAATGGAAAGGGCTTGAAGTGTTGTGCAGTTGAATAAAACAGCTGATGGTGAAGGAGAATTCAAGAAAGACTGGCTGGCCCAGTGACAAGAGTGGAGGCCGCCGTGAGCCTGATTGTCTGCTCAAGAAGTTACATGAACGTGAGAAAGAAGCAAGCTCCTGTTTGAGGTGTAATGGAAAAACACTAGGAGTGCCAAGAGTTCTTCATTTAATAGTATTTAATGCAACAGAAAAGCTCAAAACGTGGTCTTCAGTCACAAAGGTCAGATGAAAATAGACTTTTGGTCGAGCTACACCGAAACCAGAAGATAAGACCATGCCACACTCCCTTTTATTCTCAGGCACAGGGAGACTCGGCAAGGCCAAGTTCAAAAGACTCTTTGAATGGCAGACAGTAGAAGTGATGATGGATGCGGGCTAATTGGGTGGGGAGACCCATTCAGGTCGACCCCCCTAGCACCTGGGGTACCAACTTGCGTGCTGCTAGCGAGAGGAATATTCCAGAAGGGTACAAGCGTGCCAACCAATTGTAGAGGGCCATGTAGTGCAGAGACCTATAGTTTGAGAAGCCAATAGGGTGTCATGTATGACTATGACCTGGAAGATGACTTGCACTTGGGATGGGCTTAGTTGTCCACCTGATCTTAGAGATCCTATCACAACCCTGGCTGTATAGAACGTATACCTAGATGTTCCCTAAAGGCCAATCACATCCCCTAGTAGGTTTTCTTATTTTGCCATGTAGGATGACATTACGTATGAGGAATTTGTAGTATAAGAATGCTGTTTTTTCAGAAATCCGTTGAGAGATATGCTGTGCGGCATCCATTGATGTCCGTTGTAACTCCCTGTTTCACATAATTGTTAATAAAACAGTACAGTGTTTTGCCAACTTCCTGAGTCCGTCTGATTATTGATGTATGAGTAAGTTCTGCATCCCCATCCATCTCTAGTACTGCTACCTCCCCCTAAAGGGCCCTAAATCCAAGGGTTCATTGCTTTGCATTTGTAGAGTGCAAATCTTCAATTGGTATGACCTTCAGCACTGTGGACTTTCAAGGAGCACAGTGCTGCACAGTTCTTAGCTTCATACAGGCCATAGTCTGACACTGCATGAAAAACAAAAGTGCAAAAAGAACATTACAGATTCTTGAGTGATGTGTTAGATTGCAACCAGATATTCATGGACGAGCAAAGGCTCTCAGGCTCATTATGAGTTTGCCCGTATCCTGGCAGTAAACCCGGCAGGATACCAGCAAACTAAGTTACCGATACAGGCACTCGGCCTAGTGGTATTACTGCCGGTTTAGGAGTGCCGCCATGCAGCGTTACTCCTCCATGGAGGACTATGCTGGTATTGTAATACCAACATTTTTTGCCGGTAAGGTGGCGGAATTAGCTCAAGCTGTTAGCCAGAGGTAATTCCTCTACGCCACCGGTAAACATGTAGTTGGCAGTTGCAGTAGCGTGCCAATATACACAGTTACAGGCTTGTTATTTCCGCTGCGGCCAACTTGTAATGAGGCCTAGACAGTGTGACAATGTGCCTCACTATAAGTTGGGCAGTATCTCAGCGGTAAAGTGGGCGCAAAGTCGGCTCAGAGCTGGAGGTGAATCTCCTACTTTCCCCCAAACTCTGGATTGGGTGGTGCAGTAATGCGCCGGTAATGCTATTACCACCACATTTTTACTGCACCACCTAACTCCTGATGAGGCCCAATATGTCAAGCCCTGACATATGCTCAGATGACCTCAGCATTTATGTTATGTTAATGTGGGTTTGGATACAGAAGCAAGAACTCGAATGTGTCAAGACGCTGTAGGATCAGAATAAGCATCACAAATTCTGCAAACAACATTGAAGAGAGAAGCGACATGAGACAGAGGGAGGGATGAGAGTCGGATCCTGCGTTTTGTTGAAGAGAAAGGTTTTAATGTGTTGCTGAAAACGCAGGAGATGTGCCTCTCCTTGAAGGGGGACTGGAAGATTGTTCCAAAGTCTGGAGGCCTGGACCACAAAAGTGCGGCCATCTAGTTTTTCCTTCTAGTACCTGGGAATGACCAGCTTCCTGTCCAAGTTAAATTTTAGGCGAGGGGAGGGATTATGAAGTCCGCTTTCGGATCCAAGGGGGTTGGAATGAGGGTGTTGGAGGCTTTTAAACGCTAGAACGTAGAGCTGGAGTGACACGGTCATTTATCTCTTTTTGGTTAAAATTCTGTCTGCAGTATTTTGAACTCGCTGCAGTTGCATTATCAGTTAGTTAGGAGCTCCCAAGCACAAGCTGTTGTTAAAATCTAGCTTGGATGAAACCAGGGAGTGCATTACAAGAACCTGGCGAGGAAAGGGGAGAAGGGGAATGATATGTTTTAGTTTCCTGATCAAAGAAAAGCATGCTTTAGTGACAGAGGCTACTTGGCTATTTAGTGTTAGTTTGCTGTCTACTAGAGAACCTAGGTTGTTGACTTTTGACTTAATTTAGATAACATTGCATGAAGATATTGCATATCTTTGCAGCAGCCAGTTGTCTATCCCTTATAACATACAGAACTAATAGAGCGGAATTGTAATGCTGAAAGCTGACATATATAGGGGTTGCCTGTGGTGTGCTTTAGGCTCTTTTATGACAGCTGTACGGTTTGTTTTGTGCCCAGTTATAAAGCTTCATGGCGCTTCAGTTTATGAAAGTGTGTGTGGTTTCAGTAAGTGGTTTCTAAGGGAGGATACGTTCCAGTTGACCGTAGTATGTCCTTCCGATGTTTGCATCATTATAATAGTTACTTCCATTAGTGGGAACACTGTATTAAAGGGGAAAACAAATGGCACACTGCAAATATGTTATTGACATGTTGCCCTCATTCCAGCTGCAAATGCTGTTGTGGATATAACAGCATTCTAAGAGCCTGGCATATTCTTGCCAGGAGTAATCACACTGCCTAACACAAATGGCGATGTTGCAGTATGCATCCTGGCAAGCTGGGTGATGGGATGTGCTTGAGTGACTTCTACCAGGAAACCCCAGACACAATAATCTAGAGAGCTGCGCGCTCACATATGAAGCTCAGATACGCTTAAAGACACTTAACTATGTTCAGAAACATGCATTGGTTTACATCTCATAAAATACATTCTTAGTCCAAGTCTTCAGGCAGGCAGATGTTTCATGTAAAGATTCCAACCAGGGGGAACAGACACAGTAACCTGTGGTCAACCAATGCATTTTGGACATTAGTCCATCATCACGTGTGTGTGTACTAGGTACATCTGACCACTTGATTACTTAGACTAAGAATGTCTTTCAAGTGATTTAAACCAATGGACTTTTCTGAATATATTTAAGTGTCTTTAAGGTCATCTTAGCTTCATATGTGAGCACACAGGTCTGTGGATAATTGCTTCTGGTATCTTTGTATACAGCATTTATCACACATATATGGGTTTCATCATGAGTTGGGCGGTATCCCAGCGGTATTACCTCCAACTGCTCTGCTGGTATTACCGCCAGATCATGGGTTTGGCGGTGATGGAAACTCCCCATTCCTCATTGGGTCCATTGGACTCAATAGGACATTTTTGACGTAATTACCATGTGCTAATACCGCAGGCGGTAATTGCAACAAAAATTGGCATTTTCTCTGCATATTTAGAGCTACGGGTAATGCTGCCACACTCGTGATAGTGCCAGCCCTTAAATGCGGCAGTAATGCCATTACCACGGCATTTAAGGGCTACCGCCCAACTCGTGATGAGGCCCATAGTTCCTTGGGTTTAACTGCTGTGTTCCTAATAAGCATACCTGACTGTCACAAACAGCTTCTAATATTGTACGTTACTAACGGTGGTGCCCACCTTTCCAATCATCCATATCCTTGAGTGACAGCACAAACCGTTGTGAGGGGGGTACTCTACAGGTTAGTAGGTTCACCAGGGTAGACAGACTGGCAGATTCAGGTGGTAGAGGAGGAGGAATAAGGAGTTAGGGCTTGGGGCTCGACTTCCTTGAGTAGAGCAACTTGTCAAAACCCATTCTCACAGAAAGGGAAAATACAGCATACATCTGCCAGTGGGGTGGTGCCAGGGTTAACCTGCAGCTGTGGCTATTTTGCCAGCAAATTATCATAGCCCCGTTGCTTAGCCACCAGATAGTGGTGTCAGAGAAAGGCCATAGCGGGTGTAAATGTGGTAAGGCTCAATACAAATCTCACCCTTAAATGTTTAGATAAATCAGGTGTTAGCCAACATTGCCTAAAAATATTGTTTATCATTGCCTCAGCATAAAGTTAGATCCCTTAGCTGGTGGGTGGTGTCAGGATAAGTGAGGGCTGCCTGAGGTGGTGGCGGAGGTCAGGGGGGCTGGTGGGTAGTGTCAGGACTTGAGGGGGCTTTCTGGGGTTAGTGGCGGGAGTGAGGGAGGCTGGTGGGTGGTGTCAGGACATGTGGGGGCTGCCTATGGTGGTGATGGAAGTGAGGGTGCTGGTGGGTGGTGTCAGGACTTGAGGGGGCTGCCTGAGGGTAGTGGCAGAGGTGAGGGAGGCTGGTGGGTGGTGTCAGGACTTGTGGGGGTCGCCGGGGGTGGAGGTGAGGGTGCTGGTGGGTAATGTCGGGACTTGAGGGGGCTGCCTGGGGGGTAGTGGCGGAGGTGAGGGTGGCTGGTGGGTGGTGTCAGGATAAGTAAGGGCTGCCTGGGGTGGTGGCAGAGGTCAGGGGGGTGGTGGGTAGTGTCGGGACTTGAGGGGGCTTTATGGGGTTAGTGGCGGGGGTGAGGGAGGCTAGTGGGTGGTGCCAGGACATGAAGGGGCTGCCTGGGTGGTAGTGGCGGAGGTGAGGGTGGCTGGTGGGTGGTGCCAGGACTTGAAGGGGCTGCCTCGGTGGTAGTGGCGGAGGTGAGGGTGGCTGGTGGGTGGTGTCAGGACTTGTGGGGGCTGCCTAGGGTGGTGGTGGAAGTGAGGGTGCTGGTGGGCGGTGTCAGGACTTGTTGGGGCTGCATGGGGTGGTGGCGGGGGTGACAGGGGCCGGTGGGTGGTGTCGGGATTTGAGGGGGCTGCCTGGGGTAGTGGCAGATGTGAGGGGTGGTGGCTGGTGTCAGGACTTGAGAGGGCTCCCTGGGGTAGTAGTAGAGGTGAGGGGGGCTAGTGGGTGGTGTCTGTACTTGTGGGGGATGCCTGGGGTGGCGGCGGAAGTGAGGGTGCTGGTGGGTGGTGTCAGGACTTGTTGGGGCTGCCTAGGGTGGTATTGGAAGTGAGGGTGCTGGTGGGTGGTGTCAGAACATGAGGGGGCTGCCTGAGGGTAGTGGCAGAGGTGAGGGTGGCTGTTTGGTGGTGTCAGGACTTGAGGGGCTTCCCTGGGGGTAGTGGTGCGGTTGAGGGGGGCTGGTGGGTGGTGTCAGGACTTGAGGGGGCTGCTATGACTTAGTGGTATCTACCAGCACTTTGGGTGCCTTGCGAGTATGGAGGATGGTATGCTGTTTAGCAGGGTTGCAATCATTACTTACGGGGACCTCACTCGCTTTTGCAGGGGTGCAGTCGTTTTTTACGGGGGACCTTGCGTAGTTTCCGTGGGGTGCAGCTGTTGTTTACAGGGGACCTTGTGCAATTTTGTTGGGGGTGCAGCCTTGCCTTACGGGGGACCTCATACAGTGTCGCTCGAGTGCTGGATGGTGGGTCAGAAGTGGACGCGAAGGTTTGCGCAAAGGTTGGTCTTTGACAATAATTTTGGTTTGCATGAGGGCGTGCTGTGGGCGTTCCTCATGCAGCTCGGTTTTCTTTATGGGTCGGGTTACTTTGCGCTTGGGTTTCCATGAATATGCGGTATGCACAAAAGTCAAAAAAATCATTATGAAGAATTGGGACCTGATCAAATCAGATCCCAATCTCAACCGCCTTTTTCCAAATCCTCCAATGTTAGCGTATAAAAGGGGAAGAAACTTCAGAGATACGTTAATCAGAGCAGAAAGACCTAAAAAATCCACCCAAAGGGTATTGACAAAATTAAAAAATGGCACTTTTCCATGCTTAAATTGTCAGCATTGCTCAAACATCATTAAAGGCAATTATATTAGGCACCCGAATAATGGCAACAAGATCCCTTTAAAAACCTTTGCTACTTGCGATTCCAAAAATGTCATCTACACCATCAGATGCCCTTGTGGGAAATATTATGTTGGGAAAACCAGTAGAAAAGCGAAGGAAAGGTGGACTGAACATAAATCCCAAATCAGAACTAAAAATGTCAAATCACCGGTTTTCAGGCATTTTAGAGACCATAAACACAACATCTCACAGTTGAGATTTGCAGTACTAGAAGTGGTACATCCCCTCCAACGAGGTGGTGACTTACCAAAACTACTGGCACAAAGGGAACTGTATTGGATACATAGGCTAGATGCAATGGCCCCTCTTGGGCTCAATGAGGACTACTACCTAGGCCCATTTATCTGAGCATATACTATTCCTTACTCTTCCTTTTACCTGGATTATTTCATGTGAATATTAGGCAAATTCTTCCACAACTAATGATAGTTGAGAAGACCAGATCCTAACCTAAAGACTGTGAACCATTCCTAGGGGCAGCTTGTTGGCAGTCATCTGTAGGGTACACTTGTCCAAAATGTCTATCAGTTTAAAGATTTCATGTAGACACATCTGACATTTCCATATATGTGGTTTCTCTGTTAAATAGATTATAACTTAATCATAAGTATGTGAACCACATTTGTGGGCAGTGTTTTTTCTATGTCTTGACTACATAGAAAGTTAGACAATAGCGCTGGTGGTGCATTCAGATTGCCTTTTTGGGCTTGAGACACTCTTTAAAAAGTGACCTAATGTAAGATGTTAACATGTTGAGACATGTTGTTAAGATGTTACCTAATGGAACATGGATTTAGGCACTTTATAACAATTATTTTTTGATTAATACTTCTATTGTCATCATGTCCATGCTTCTTTGAATTAATGTCCTTCTGCAGTTCGGGTCTTTGTCAATCCTGTGAAATACCTTTATTATACCATCTAATATTAACTGTCTCTACTAAGTCATCAGATTGCAGTGAGCTCCTCTTTAATTCCCCGACATACACCTCTACGCCTCCTTCGGCTTTTGCCCTTCCTTAGGTACTGCTCTATTCATACCTTATCCTTAGCGATTCCTTGAACTTAGTATTTTGAAATTTGATCGTTTCATGCTACTTCCTGGACAACTTCTAGGCCTTGTTGAACATAGCACCTCCTCTTCTCTAAACTGTTTTTTTTCTATACCAACTGGTTGTTTACAAGTGGCGTCATGCACGCGTCTGCGTGATGACGTCAGAGTATCAACACTCCCAAACTGGTAGTCACACATCTTTACCTATTTTTCGCTTTTTCTGGACAAAGGCACTATCCGTTCCGTATACGGGGCAATGCCATCTATTTTCGCATAATTTTATTGCGCTTTTACAGCTGCTCTAATAATGACGGATCACGCGCATGCGCATGGTGACGTCATACTAACGAATAGTACATAAATGGCGGCGGAGTTGTAGGTGGAATCGGATTAACCTGCCGGTTTCCTGCCCTCTGTCTGCAACGCTGTAGTAAGTTAGGTAAGTTATATTACCTTTTGGGTTCTTCTGAACCCGCTTTTTTCCATTCCATATAGTTTTCCTCACCCTGACTTTCTGTCTTTGTACTTTTATCCATAGTGTTCAAGCCCTTGTACTACTACAAGACCCTCTGCTTACTGATCCGTTTATTTTTTCAATTGATGGTTTCCCCCATCCAGATGAACAATTAAGCATGTAAGTGTATCTCCATGTTTTGACCTGTTTCAGACCTCTAACTCACTTCTGACTGAACTGAGTTTTGTTATGCTCTACTTTTTCAGATAAAGGGTTCCTTGCATACACGAATGACTGGGTTTCCTGTCACAGTCCCCGTCCAGTCCCCCTTTTTTATATAAAACATACAAGGTTAGATTTTTCTCTTTCCCCCTTTTTTTCTTCATGCTTTTGTGACTTATCTGTTTTGTGATCCACATTAACACTATATTATTTATTACTTAAACAATTAATGTCTGTTTTGTTCAGAATATATGAATAAGTATTCACTTGTTGTCAGTTACTCTTCTGTATCCAGCAAATCTCATACATGTTGAATGTTCTAGGGTTTTAATTACTGTACAAAAATCATGGGACCACTTGCTTTGTCGAGTCAGAAAAGACATTTGGTAAAAAGTTTTCACTTGGATTTATACATTATTCTATACTAAATATTGTGCATATTTTTTCCTAGAATCATTGTTTTTGCCCCTGATGAAGAGTGTCTGTTTCACTCGAAACGCGTTGGGCCTACCACAGCTGCATTATCAAGAATAAATAATGAAGATTGATTCTTGTGACCTTAAACGATTGAATGTTGTCCTTTTTTAAGAATTTGTATTCTTTTCATACCAACACGTCCTTTATTAAGACTTTACTTCATAGAGTTATTTTACTACTCTTTCTATAAATGTTGGTCTGGTCATCCAGATACTAGATAGTGTGCAGGGGACGTAAGTTCCTATGTTGGGAACTTATTTTTGTTCTATTATTAGTGCAACCTAGGTGTCAAGGTTGCCTTTCTCTCCTCTGCACCTCTTACCTCTTTTTACTTAGTTTCCTAATAAACTTGAAACCTATCCCATCTTCTCAAATTTACCACTCCTGTGACTAGGGTGTGCCTATGGGTCCTATTCTCCTCTTTCCATGCTGGTGGGTGGTGTCAGGACTTGTTGGGGCTGCCTAGGGTGGTATTGGAAGTGAGGGTGCTGGTGGGTGGTGTCAGAACATGAGGGGGCTGCCTGAGGGTAGTGGCAGAGGTGAGGGTGGCTGTTTGGTGGTGTCAGGACTTGAGGGGCTTCCCTGGGGGTAGTGGTGCGGTTGAGGGGGGCTGGTGGGTGGTGTCAGGACTTGAGGGGGCTGCTATGACTTAGTGGTATCTACCAGCACTTTGGGTGCCTTGCGAGTATGGAGGATGGTATGCTGTTTAGCAGGGTTGCAATCATTACTTACGGGGACCTCACTCGCTTTTGCAGGGGTGCAGTCGTTTTTTACGGGGGACCTTGCGTAGTTTCCGTGGGGTGCAGCTGTTGTTTACAGGGGACCTTGTGCAATTTTGTTGGGGGTGCAGCCTTGCCTTACGGGGGACCTCATACAGTGTCGCTCGAGTGCTGGATGGTGGGTCAGAAGTGGACGCGAAGGTTTGCGCAAAGGTTGGTCTTTGACAATAATTTTGGTTTGCATGAGGGCGTGCTGTGGGCGTTCCTCATGCAGCTCGGTTTTCTTTATGGGTCGGGTTACTTTGCGCTTGGGTTTCCATGAATATGCGGTATGCACAAAGGGACTTTCGCGCGCAGTTGCACGCAAAGTTATTGTACATGCAGAGTACTTTGAGGGGTCTATGCGCTTATTCTATAATTCGGGCCTTTTGTGGCATGCATTAAATCAATGTCCTAACATTCACAATGATGCCCTGCAATGTTCTGGGTTGAACTAGCTAATGGCCCCTTCGAAAAAACTACTGGGAGAAATACATAGCTTTGACAACATTGTTACCATTGTTAAAGATATTGGGCCTCATTACGAGAGTGGCGGTCCGGAAATAAGGGTGCCGGTCGCACCGTACTGGCACTCTTTCTGGACCACCACACTCCAACTCTGCCCTCCTGGGCCATTGCACATAGCAGGTCTCACCTGCCAGGCGCAACGACCCTGGTAGGCGGGGTTGTCATGGAAGCACCTGTTCTATCCACGGGAATGGGGATGTACACTTTCCGCCGCCTGATATCGCGGGCCGCCAAGACGTAATGTCCCAGTGGCACTGATATCTCAGGTGGCAGAACGGTGTTACGAGTTTGGTGACAACCCGCCGGGTAGCACCAGAGGATTACCGCTGAACTCGTAATGAGGCTTATGGTGGTTACAGCGTAACTAAAGTCATGAGCTCTGGTATAGTAATGCTGCCACTCCTTTGATCCATTTGAAATGGGGTGCGCCACATCTGCCAATTTTTGCTCTATGCACCCCACCGCCCCCTGTGCTCATCTCAGTTGGTTGTATGTAGTAAAGTGTAGCTGTGCCATAGAGTGGGTGGGTGGCCACTCTGCTCAGGTTGCCTTTTTACAGCCTGGCTCTTCAGCGCATGGCATCTGCTACATTTGGTGCACTGGTAGGGCTGTGCTGGTGCCTCTTTCCTTATGCATGTGCAGTGCCAGGCCAAGTGGGAAGGGTGTGACTTCCCTACCAGTTCCAGGTGGACCTCATCTCTGCGGGATACTAGGGGTGGTGGGGTGGGTAATAGTCCTTAAGGAAGTGATCTGCCTCAAGGTGCATATGGCTGGGGCTTCTTTCCTTATGCATGTGCAGTGCCAGGCCAAGTGGGAAGGGTGTGACTACCCTACCAGTTCCAGGTGGACCTCATCTCTGCGGGATACTAGGGGTGGTGGGGTGGGGTAATAGTCCTTAAGGAAGTGATCTGCCTCAAGGTGCCTATGGCTGGGGCTTCTTTCCTTATGCATGTGCAGTGCCAGGCCAAGTGGGAAGGGTGTGACTTCCCTACCAGTTCCAGGTGGACCTCATCACTGCGGGATACTAGGGGTGGTGGGGTGGGGTAATAGTCCTTAAGGAAGTGATCTGCCTCAAGGTGCATATGGCTGGGGCTTCTTTCCTTATGCATGTGCAGTGCCAGGCCAAGTGGGAAGGGTGTGACTTCCCTACCAGTTCCAGGTGGACCTCATCTCTGCGGGATACTAGGGGTGGTGGGTTGGGGTAATAGTCCTTAAGGAAGCGATCTGCCTCAAGGTACATATGGCTGGGGCTTCTTTCCTTATGCATGTGCAGTGCCAGGCCAAGTGGGAAGGGTGTGACTTCCCTACCAGTTCCAGGTGGACCTCATCTCTGCGGGATACTAGGGGTGGTGGGGTGGGGTAATAGTCCTTAAGGAAGTGATCTGCCTCAAGGTGCATATGGCTGGGGCTTCTTTCCTTATGCATGTGCAGTGCCAGGCCAAGTGGGAAGGGTGTGACTTCCCTACCAGTTCCAGGTGGACCTCATCTCTGCGGGATACTAGGGGTGGTGGGGTGGGGTAATAGTCCTTAAGGAAGTGATCTGCCTCAAGGTGCATATGGCTGGGGCTTCTTTCCTTATGCATGCGCAGTGCCAGGCCAAGTGGGAAGGGTGTGACTTCCCTACCAGTTCCAGGTGGACCTCATCTCTGCGGGATACTAGGGGTGGTGGGGTGGGGTAATAGTCCTTAAGGAAGTGATCTGCCTCAAGGTGCATATGGCTGGTGCTTCTTTCCTTATGCATGTGCAGTGCCAGGCCAAGTGGGAAGGGTGTGACTTCCCTACCAGTTCCAGGTGGACCTCATCTCTGCGGGATACTAGGGGTGGTGGGGTGGGGTAATAGTCCTTAAGGAAGTGATCTGCCTCAAGGTGCATATGGCTGGGGCTTCGTTCCTTATGCATGTGCAGTGCCAGGCCAAGTGGGAAGGGTGTGACTTCCCTACCAGTTCCAGGTGGACCTCATCTCTGCGGGATACTAGGGGTGGTGGGGTGGGTAATAGTCCTTAAGGAAGTGATCTGCCTCAAGGTGCATATGGCTGGGGCTTCGTTCCTTATGCATGTGCAGTGCCAGGCCAAGTGGGAAGGGTGTGACTTCCCTACCAGTTCCAGGTGGACCTCATCTCTGCGGGATACTAGGGGTGGTGGGGTGGGGTAATAGTCCTTAAGGAAGTGATCTGCCTCAAGGTGCATATGGCTGGGGCTTCTTTCCTTATGCATGTGCAGTGCCAGGCCAAGTGGGAAGGGTGTGACTTCCCTACCAGTTCCAGGTGGACCTCATCTCTGTGGGATACTAGGGGTGGTGGGGTGGGGTAATAGTCCTTAAGGAAGTGATCTGCCTCAAGGTGCATATGGCTGGGGCTTCTTTCCTTATGCATGTGCAGTGCCAGGCCAAGTGGGAAGGGTGTGACTTCCCTACCAGTTCCAGGTGGACCTCATCTCTGCGGGATACTAGGGGTGGTGGGGTGGGGTAATAGTCCTTAAGGAAGTGATCTGCCTCAAGGTGCATATGGCTGGGGCTTCTTTCCTTATGCATGTGCAGTGCCAGGCCAAGTGGGAAGGGTGTGACTTCCCTACCAGTTCCAGGTGGACCTCATCTCTGCGGGATACTAGGGGTGGTGGGGTGGGGTAATAGTCCTTAAGGAAGTGATCTGCCTCAAGGTGCATATGGCTGGGGCTTCTTTATTGATCCATACGCAGCCTTGTGCCCAACATGTGAACCATCTCCTTATGCGCCATTTCTCTTCACCAAGACCCGAGTCTTGAAACGTGTGCAAAGCCAGGAGGGAGATGTTTAAACGCGTACACGTCCAAAAACGGGTGGCCAGCCCATGTCCTGGAACAGAGCACCAGCAACATGTACGGCGCCACGAGACGTGAGGACCTTCGCTGCGCACAAGTTTAATACACCGCCAAATCCTGGTGCTAACGCTACCGTACTCCGCCGCAGGCTCCATTGCCACTGGTAACTTGGCGTTGGAGTTTACAAGGGTCGCTCTCTTCCTTATAATCTCTCCCATTCGGTGGGCCACGCGCATAACGCAAGCCCTTCATCCAAAAGAGACGGTGTAAAAGCCCTGGGGACTCCTTAAAAGCGCCCTACACGAGTCCCACAGTTATCAACAAGTTGTATCTGCGTGGGCATCCAAACCAAACAGCCATTATCTCTCTAGAAATTGAAAATAAATATATCCTGTTTTGGACAAATGCGCCCTAAATGCGCTATTAAGCCGCGCGCCCTGAAAAGATCCTGGCCGGCGGCACTGATGGGACGCGTTAGGGCCCTATTTACCCCTGCAGGCAAGTTCACCGAAGCCAAGCCGCCCGCAAGTCCCTCGGCCCCCGGCCACACTATATTTAACAAATTATTGAGGGTCATTATGCAATCAGGGCTGAGAAGTCGCGCTCGTGGCACTTTGATTCCATTGTGCGCTTAAACATTTTTACAAAACTCCTGTATTTGCATTCGCGAGGCTGCGGGATTAGAGCGTTTTGTTAATTGCCCCCATAGAAGTCCCATCTTTTCCCCCCCCTGTGAGCCTTTGCAGGGCTCTTTTTTCAGTCCCCCAATTTCAAAAGCGCGGCCTTTACGCCTAAGCCCGCTGCTTCCAAAAGGCCCAATGCATTTATTCTTCATTTTACTGGGATCTTTCATTGAAGCCCCAGCCAGCAGCCCCCACCATGGGCAAAAGTAGGGCTACAGTGTCTGTTTTTTTGGGGGGGGGGTAGAAAAGAAAAGCTAATTCTAGTTGTGACCTTGAGAGCTGCATCCAGGAGCGGAGAGTGGGCCGCTTGAGTCAACAGGCCCCCGCCTAGCATGCTCGCCCCTTGTCTTTCTTCCAACTCTTTTTTTCTGTTTAAGACTTTTTTTTAGCCCCTTAGACTTGTCTCTTATCTATCAGCTTAAAAGAGCAGCTTGTAACAAATCAGTCTGCTCGATTTAGAAGAGCATTATAAACAGACAAAAGCGGCCAGGCAGCCAGTACCTGCGGCTCGGAGACGCACGGTGCCGGCAGCTGAACTCCAAGGCTGAGGGAAAATGCGCACGAAACGAAATACTTGAATCCTTGAAAAAAAGACCCCTTTGTAAGTTCCCTTTAGAAATCAAGCAATTCTGCATGACAAAGAACAATTAATAAGCCGTCTTTTCACAAGCCAGCAGCTGGTTTCCCCGTCAGGGGGGAAAGTTGGAAACAAATTCATGCTGAATGCGCGCAAAGGGTTCTTTGCGCACAGACATCTCTCATCCAAAACAAGGTGACCCATTTGGCACAAGGGGGGAAAGGGAGCGGGGCTGGGGGGCTGCGGGCCCGGGAGCTGTCACAAGCGTTTAAGCTGCGAGTAGTGGAGATGGCAGATCCCTTTCAGGGAGGGGGGACGAGGCTGCCCGTGTTGGGTTTGGGCGCACAATGGAGGTGCTGAGAGGCTGCTGAGTGGCTCGGGGGCCGGCGCACGTGGCCGCTGAATTGAGGCCGGCTGGGGCCCCCGCCTGGTCTACCCACTCACGCCTTCCTCGTCAGGGGTAGAAGATCCTTGCATACACTGGGCAGGAGAGAGTTTGGCAAACTCAACATCTTGGCACAGTGGCACCATTTGTGGACAAGCATGGGCCACCTTTCATCCAAAACGCAAAGACAGGGGCACCCTCCTCCCTCATCTGCCAGGTGTGCCCGGGCACACATAGGATCAATGGCAAAGGGTTTCACCAGTCTTCAGGGGAGTCTCCACAGCACGAAGCATGTGGCACCTTGGCATGGTGCATTGGCAAGGGGCATGGCTCATGAATATGCATGTGGCTGCACCAGCGTCCAAAAGGGGACGTGCTCATGCTTGCCGTGCAGGAACCATTGCCCTATCTAAAAGTAGAAGGAATATGGGATGTTTGCACACATTTTGCCCTCGGGCTATGGACACCGTTTGCGAGGCAGGTGACTGTTGACAGAGGCCTGCACGTTTCTTGTTTAGCGCATGAGTTAACGCCCAGTCACACCTGCTTCCCTGCCGTGCGCCCATGCCTCGCTCCTTCTGCTCGTTGGGTTCCACTGCTCCATCACCTCAAAAAACTAACAACTCCAGCTCAACATGCTTGCTGCCAGGGCACTTTAGAGAGAACAGATACGCCTATCCCATGCCCATTGTTGCACTTGTGGGCACACGATTTTCCACAGTGTTCTCCGAAGCGGTTCCCATGCAAATGGACCCTCCCTTGAAATTGGCTGAACGGGGTGAATACGCAGACGCCATTCTGCAAAGGGCGCGCATCTTTGTGGTGGGCGATGGCATGTTGTCTGTGTACACTCTGCACTGTAATCCTGTAATCACCCTGTTATATATGCAAATGGGGTGGAACAGGCCCCGCCTTCCCGGCCTATACTGTCGAGCAGTAGTCGCACCCCCAAATACTCACCCCCAGGAAGCTAGCTAGCACACACAATGTTGTCTTAAATGCAGAGTTAACCTTATCAACACTGGTTAAATAACTGATACGCTATTGATGTTATCTTGTGACCGATGTGGCGGTTAAGGGAGCACACGGGCATAGCCCCATTTCCGAGCTCGCGCTCATTCCCCGCGCTCATTCCCCGCTTCACTGAATGGTCCCTGTTGGAGCAAACACGTCCCAGAGCTCATAAGTGTCGTTCCGCCAATAATCGTGGCCCAGGCCGGGGGAGTGAAACACCGTTCTTAGTCCACGCTGTAGTGCCTAAAACGTGTCCTGAGTGGGGGTGGGAGGCGTGTGTGGGAGCGGAATGGCAGAGTCAGAAGTGGGCCAGCTTGAAAGGGCTGCATGGCAGGGCCCCAGACACTGAGCCCCATACAGGGCCAGGCAGGGGTCAGTGCTGAAGGGGTCCGATTGTCAGGGGGCAGCCACTCACGAAATGCATCCCGACAGTGTTTGCTCCATCACGCAGCCTGCTAGCCAGGCACCCTTCCACCCATTGATCTCGCAGCGCCATTGTGGACCTGCTATCATTAGCCAGAACCTTTGGGCCTCTCTTGGTGTGGCTGGGAAGCGATGCACCCAGAATGTGTATCAATGACAGCACGTGCATGGTGCACCGTGGGTGTGTACGATGCGTGAGCTCGTAAGAGATCCGCGTGGCCCCGCCATGGGGTGCTGCCGATTACACCTATTGTCTGGGGCCATGATAAGGCCCAACGGAGCAGCCGCTTGGTTAAGTTTGCCCCCCACCCCGTTTACATCTGCACCTGCGATGTCAAGAGGGTCACACAGAGGCAACCCCCAGCACATTTCAGTTTGTCCTCTCATGTGACAAAAGGGTCGAGATGGATGCGTTTAAGGGCAGGCGAGTGGGAGGAGGTGGACCTGGGGCGATTTGCAGGCAGCCACAAGTGGTATGTAGTTAACCCTGGGCGGCGGGTCACGGGCGAAGCACGCATAGGAAGGTGTGGCTGGCTGGGATCTGCCGGCACCCAGCCCCTCATGGCACAGACATCAACAAAGGCTGCAGTGGTCATAAGGTAATCCCAGGTACTGTAGGTGCACACTGTAAAAAGAAAGCAGGTGTGTGCTGATTCAGACGCCACCTTGACAATTAATCAAAACATCAATGAGAGTTGTTTTTTCTTTGGGTTCAACCTGGGACGTGTCAACTGGTGCCTGCAACGCAGTGGAGACACAGCAAAGCTGCACCAGCTGTTATCCTTTAATGGAAGTCCTGAGGTAAGTAATTCATGCCTGCTTTTAGACAGGTACGAAACCCCTGCATTCGGGTGTCCTTAATCACAGGAACTGTTAATGTTAGCAATGGGATCCAAAGTGATCACCCTGCACGTGCGATTGGTTCTAAGCACATGTGTCGTCCTGCACCCTAGTCGCATGCTCTTCTTATATGTGAGCAGTGCAGGTTTGTGTAAACAGAGAGGGCCTCGGCTCCTGTGTTTGTTTCTTGCTTCACGTCGTTCGTTCGTTCGTTCGTTCGTGCGTGCGTATGCTTGTGTGCTGCTCGTGTCGGGGGTCAAGCTGTGCGGACCTCTACTGAAGGGGAGTCGCGCGGTCCCGCCCGCTGCACCCCCACCATTGTCCGCCCAATGGCCGATAAGCGCGCTTGGCTGGCATCAAATGGGCCAGCGCTGGCCGCTTGCATTTCAAGGCGTGAATTAGTCATGAGGCCTGACACCGCCGGGTGAACTTGCTCAAGTGCCGGGTTCCTTTGAAGAAGTCAGAAAGAAGGTTTATCCATTGAGAAGCGCCTGCGTTGGGCGGAGAGGTGACGGACCCGTCTTTCCCGCGCCCCCTGAAGAATGAGGGACGAGTGGAACTGAGGGAGCGAGGCTCGGGCCCATGAGAACTGCCCCAGCTACATCACCGTTACTAGCATCTTACAGGGGCGTGGCACGGGGCGTGGTAGCTCTTCAATCTACATTAGCGTCACTAATAATCTGTATAACCCCATCATCATTAATGCATCTCCAGTGCCATGCCATTGGTATTTCCCCCAGCCTATCTGCATCACCAGAGCTGTGCCATGGTGCTCTGTGAGACCCCTGCCAGAAGTCCATCTTCCCCACTACCTATTGGCCATACAGCTTCCCAGATCACCACTGGTGCTATGGTATTGGTCACCTCTATCCCATTACCATCCCAGCCTCACCAGTGCCATGCCAGTGGTTCTCTGTAGGCCCACTCCACTCGTAGCATGAGCCATATCAACTGCCCCCAACCCTATTGCTCTGTAAACCAAGCTAAGATTTGGCGACACCCTGGTGTGGTTACAATATACCACTTTTTGGATAAGGTCAGGCCTCGTAAAACCACTACGGTGGTGATGGGCACAGTATAAATACTATATAATATAACATTACATGTGCATGCCTCCATCATCACTGGTTCCAAGCATTTGAGCTCCTATATTTCCACCCCTCACCTGTGCTACTGCTCATCCATCATCATCAATGATTCACCAGAGCTATACCATTGGTCCACGGTGGGCCCTTTTCCAGAAGCACCACTTCCTCACTACCTGTACCATGGGTCATATGCATTGTGAGGAATTTGACCATCCGCACAGGGAGAGTGCGCTCGCCTGGGCTATTTGATTTTTTGTTTATTTAAAAATAATGAATGATAGGAGATTAACCTCTGAAAATAAGTGGGGCCATTCCCGCATATATTTTCCACGCTCACCACACAGCAGAAAAATAGTCATGTACTCTGGGAGGACACAGTTTACCAGGGCCGCCTCCCCTGTCATGTGTAGCTGACACCTGACAGCTGTGGGTACATCAAAAGCCTCTGGCTGTGGGCAGCCTGATTTGCATTTCAAGGCCCCATGGATTTGCATCTCCATTATTACACCTTGCTGGTGGCGGAGAATACTGACAAATGTTAATTAGCAGGCCTCAGTGAAGGCCTGGGTACAGGAAGTGACAATGGAGACTAGAGACCAACACCTCTTTGTAATGCAATGTGTCAACTTGGTACTAACACCCCTTCTTGGTATGAAAGGGCAGTGAATGTCCTGCCTGGAACCACTCCTTTCAGAGCAGGGAAGTATGTGAATTGTAGCAGATGAACGTCTGCCTGCAACCCTCTACTTCAAAGGAGGCCCATGTTGTGACCAAGCGCCGCATAGGGCTCAGTTAATTAGAGAGACACTTTGACGTACAGCAGACAGAAAGATGGGTGGGACTTTGTCATCCTTCCCCTGTCTATTGCCAGGCGCTCTGATTTTGACCTGAAGCATCACTGGACTGTTGGTGGGGACCCAGGATTGGTTCTTTAATGTGGGCTTAGCCTGCACCAATCACTGGGCCCATTTGGCTTTAAAAGAGGGCTGAGCCCCTAACTGATAAGATTATCTGAAGACTTTGAAAGAAGTAAGAAGAAGGACTCATTAGGACATGAGCTGAAGGTGCAGTCTACCTTATATCTTCCGCCAGTCAAGTAAGGCCAGGAGTTCCAAGAGAGAAGTAAGACCCCTCCCTTAAACATCTCCCAGGGAACAGAGGGCGATATCAGACTCAGAGGGCCCATCCAGCAGCTCCAGAACCGGTACCCAGCCAGCACACAGCATACCTTGCTAGGTTCTGACAGCAAGCTTCCTAGGTGGTGTGATGCTGGAAATGCATCAGAGGGACAGGGCCTCTGTATCCTTGTCCTTTACTGCTTTTTATCATGTGTTCTGTTGTGTTTTCCGTGCAGGAGTTCATGTGGGACCCCTGGCGGAGCAGCTCTCTCTTTTGGTTTGGTGAACAGACCCATGGGATACCTTTATGGCACCCATGGGTGGGGGTGCAACCCTGTGCCCCATGTGTATGTTTTTGGGCACCTGTGTGTGGCCCACAGAGCAGGGTACGGGCTGGTGGCAGCTCTGTGCTGAATTTACTGGTGCCCTGAGCGTCCTCCATTTTGGGATGCCCAGGCCCTGTCATTGGGATTGGTAGATTCCTGATGGAGATAAGATGGCCCCCGTGGCCTCCTTCTTTTCATCGCCTGTTACCTTGTTTTTCCCAAAGTCCCGGGAAGCCCTGACTCTGTCCCTTCCCCCTGACTGGCTGTTGGGTGGAAGTTCCATATATGGTAGTGTGGGGGAAGTGCCAACCAAACTGGCTGGAGCCTTCCCAACGACCATATGTCGTGGGTACACCTGTGGGTGGGACCTGGGTGAATGGAGTGTGACGAATATACACTTCTTGTGGATGTCTGGTATCTGGTGTTTGACACATTGACTGAGACATCCCTGCCTGAAACTGGTATGAATGCAGTGTGTAGTGTTGATTGGCGTGGTACTTGTCCGAATCCACATTCTGTGTTGTGAGTGTCTGGATGGAGAAGAATGGCCTGAATGCACTGTGTGCCTGATTGACTGACTGACTGACTGCCTTAATGCCCTTCTGAGTGATTGGTGGCCTGAGTGTGACCCAGCAGAATCAATGGGAGATCAACTAGTATATCTGGGGGCCTCTCACTGCTAGAAATCGTCAGAAGCTGAAGATAAACTGGAGTTGAAACTGAAGCTTGACCTTGAAGCCCTGCTGGAAGAGAAGAATTGCTGTTGCTCTACTTTGCCGATCTGAAAGCGGTTGTGTCTCCAAGAACTGATCCAAGATCAGTTAGAGAGATAGTTTGTAGGTGTGCCTGTGTGACTATTTAGCATATTATTGAAGAGATTTTAGTGCCAACTGCCATTCTGTGCACTCGACTGGATTCTACCAGTAGGACTTTTTTTTTAAGAAATCGTTTTTAGTGATTTAAAA
Source organism: Ambystoma mexicanum (assembly GCF_040938575.1). Lineage (NCBI taxonomy): Eukaryota > Metazoa > Chordata > Amphibia > Caudata > Ambystomatidae > Ambystoma > Ambystoma mexicanum. The sequence goes on along the minus strand of NC_090941.1, from coordinate 663,809,594 downwards.
AAAACTCTTTTAATTATCAGGAAATCTAAAATTGAAGTTGCTTGTAATATTTGCTGTGTGAACCTAATTGAAGTTGCTTGAAGTTCTGTTGTGTGAACCTTGGAAACTTTGTTGCCTTAAACGCCGACTGTGTGATTGTAACCGAGGATCCTCGGCACACACGTGCTGGCGCTACTGAAAAACTGCACTACCCAGCAGCCTTGTAGTTCTTCTTGTTCCGTCTCGGGCGCGAACGCGCGGCGCAAACAGAACTAGCGCGTCTGTGCTGGGACGCGCAAACGTGCCACATCATTTACCTCTTAGTTACCTTGTACTTATGGCACCCGCAGGTAAGGACGTGTGTACTATACAGGAACATAATTCTGCAAACCATACCCCAGGTGCTCCCCCAAATCAGGGGCCTGAGTTCGTACTTAAGGTAGCGTTACTTAATACCCGCTCTGCAGTTAAACACTGTTTGGACATATATGATTATATATTGGAACATAAAGTGGATATCATGTGTCTCACTGAGACATGGCTTACTGGCTCCCATGGACCTACCATAGAGAAGATGACCCCCCCAGACTATGTTTTTTTTGGGAAATATAGAGAAGGGGCAGTGGGAGGAGGAGTGGCCATCATATGTAACAAATCTCTAGGATTCTATGAAGTTCAAATTGAATGTTGTGGGACCGACATGATACACATTAAGATAACATCCAACCCCAATTTCACCCTAAATTTGATTCTTTTTTATAGACCTCCTGAGGTTTCTGTTAGATTTAATGAAGATTTAGTTAGTCTCATCTCGCCTATGCTGACCTCCAATACTGGCCTGGTCATCTTGGGTGATTTCAACTGCTGGAAAGGTGACAGGAGAGACAAGGAAGCCTTGTCATTAGAAAAAATGCTGGCTAACCACCACATCACAATCCACAATGTTGACCCAACACACAATAAGAGCCACATCTTGGACTGGGTCGGTAGCAGTAACATATCTGTCGAAGATATTTGGACCACACCATGTATTTGGTCTGACCACTTTTTCGTCACCTGTGTTTAACGGCTTCCAGCCCTTGCACGCAGAGTGCATGTCCCTATGCATCCATTTAGAGTCCGAAATTAAAAAAAAATAACCACACCTGTGGTAGCTGACTACCTACATTCTTTGATGACCTTAACCAAGTCCGAAATTAAAAAAATATAACCACACCTGTGCTAGCTGACTACCTACATTCTTTGATGACCTTAACCAAAGATACCGATGATCCTGAGTCATTAATAGATAATTATAATAAACTGACCACTGATATGCTTGATCAAGTCGCTCCAATGAAAGATAAGTTGGTGAGGGATTTACCTAATCGTCAGAAATGGTTCTCTCGTTCTCTGGTTGATCTCAGAGCAAGTAAAAGGCAGGCTGAACATATCTGGTGCAAAGATGGTTCCATGGCCAACTTGTCGGACTGGAAGCTAAAAGAGAGGCAGTACAAATTAGCAACATCGAGGCCAAGAAAACATTATAATGATCAAATTAATTCTGCAGGTGATCAAACTAAAGAACTTTGTCGCCTTTTTAGATCTTGGGAAAAACCCACTGCTTGTGGTTCCACTATTAAACCCACTATTGAGGACTGCAATCGTGTGCAGAAAGCTTTTGCGGATAAATTACGCAAAGCCCAAGATAAAATTAAGCAGGAAACACGGACTCTCCCATTGTCTACAGCTAAGACTATACTGTTGTCTAGTAAGACATCACATTCTGTTGCTAAACTAACTGATACTAAACAAAATTCTATGCCCAATACTGTCACTAAAACTGAACCCGCTGTTGGTTTCACCTTTAAGGAAACCACTGTAGTAGAAATGATTAATATTATGAAATCCATGCGGCCTACCAATTGCCCAGGTGAACTTCTCCCATCCAAAATCATTTTGGAGCACAAAGAGCAATTTGCGCCTTCTTATGTAGATTCACAAATGCCTTTTTTCCGTCAGGCAAAATCCCTCAGCCACTGAAAAATGTTGCAGTTTCACCTCTACTAAAAAAAGCTGGACTGGATCCCTCTGATGCTGCCAACTTAAGGCCAATTACGAATACCCTGTTTCTACTCAAACTCACAGACAAGGTTGCAACCATCCAATTGCAGGACTATGTATTGATGGCTGATATACTTCATACTAAACAGTCAGGCTTTAGAAGCCCCCATGGCACTAGGACTGCCCTCCTGGACCTGCAGACCTTTATGCTTTCTAAGCTGGAATAAAGCAGGTCGGGGCTGCTGATGCTGTTGGACCTATCGGCAGCCTTCGACCTGCTTGATAATAACATACTTCTTGATAGAATGCAGTCAGTCGGGGGCCTCTCTGCTAATGCCAAAGACTGGCTGAGATCGTTTCTAGAGGGTCGTCGATCGCAGGTACACTGGGGGGACTGTGCCTCGGAAACTCAACTGTTGACCTGTGGAGTTCCACAGGTCTCTCCCCTTTATTGTTTAATATTTACATCCTCCCTCTTTGTAATGAATTGGAATTCTTTCAGATTTTCTTTTGCAATTATGCGGATGACTTCCAATTGGTCCTTGACATTACTGGTAATTATGACACAGACCAAAATTCGGTAGATATGGCGTATCAACTGATAAAAAAGTGGATGTCTACTAACTGGCTCTGCCTTAATGCCTCAAAGACTGAGCTCATGCTATTCGGACCCCCTCAGGTATTAACTAATCTGGACCAGGCGTACTCAGGTTTCAGGATTGATGGTAGCGATATAAAAGTTGTACAGAAAGTTAAAACGTTAGGTACCTTCATAGAGAGTAGCTTAGATTGTGACGCTCACGTCGCTGCGATCTCAAAGAGCACCAACTACCATCTTAAAGTGTTCAGGCCGGTTGCCCCACTTGTTTCCATCGAAAACCGTACTAAACTGGTGAGAGGTGTTATTCTACCACGTGTGGATTATTGTAATGCTCTCCTATGTGGGGCAAGTAAAGCCAACATCCTTGAACTCTAAAAAGTACAAAATAAAGCTATCCGCATCATCTTCCATATGAAATATTCAGAACCCATTACCGCTGCTAGGGAAAAACTACACTGGCTTCCTGTTGAGACCCGAATTCGGTGTAAGCTACTTACCATCTGTCACAAATGCGTCTTTGGGACTGCACCAATCTATCTGAAGGATGTATAAGTGTTTACCAACCCTTAAGAAGACTCAGATCAGCGGAAGATCTCTTACTAGTCCAACATCGTGTGAAACGATCCCGCGGGCTTGGCAGAGCGTTTCATATCCAAGGCACCAAGGCCTGGAATGCGTTACCGACTACATTGCCTAAGACCAAGGATCTATTCGCTTTTAGGAAACAGTTGAAGACTTATCTCTTCCATTAGTACTTCTCTCTCCTTATAGGTAGCCTGCATGCTCTGTCTCTCGGCGCCTGGATACCTACGGGCTTTGGCACGGTATAAGATAAAATAACATAACATAACATAACATAACAAGAGAGGACCTGGTAAGGAGACCTCTCCCCGAGCTACGAGAGACCATTGTGCACCAGCTGATCTGTGCCAAAGCTCCCTGCCAGACAGTCCTACGAACGGCTGCCGATCGGAGAAGGGGACTGCCGCGGAATCCCAAGGAGAAGCGCCCAGACTGTTGTCCGTCACCGTCGACAACCGCCGTCGCCGACCGGAGCCATAGTGCTCCCATTGCCTAAGAACATTTGATACAAGGACGCTCTCGTCTGCACCGTCAACCACTTTGTCCCGCCGGAGAAGGTCGAGGCCGCCAACGCGCTGAGAAGCATCCACCGGTCGGTTTCCCGCCACCTAAAGACCACAGAGACGCCGACGACTCGATGCCCTTGCTGGGCCACAGTTCTTCAAACTCTTTGCGGTCCTGAACTATCATCGCGGAGGTGCCCCGCACGCCTCTTCCTTGCAGAATGTCTACACTCCGTAGTCGACGAGCACCGCTAGGAACGAAGCTGCCACTTCCCTGCTGTAGTACACCCTGTTCATGGCCTGACGTTTGACGACCCGTGGCTCCTGCCTTAAAGGGAGTGCACTCAAGAAGGGCCATCAATTTCCTGACAAGGAACTCTACAACACCAGGTACTTTGGGGTTTTTGAACTATTGGAAAGACTCATGTGAACAATATATGGACTGGGCTTGTGATATATCTTTATTCTACAGGTTGCCCAGGTGGGGGGATCTCCACACAGAACTTTGTCTAGGTAACGGGGCCAGTATTCTGCCAATTGTTCTAACCAACTGCTTTCCTCTTATATCTATTGTTGGTTTCCTTTACAAACTGATTTGTGTGACATTTAACCATACAGTTGATGCACTTTAAAGAAATCAAATAGTGATTGTGGTACCAAGTAGAACTGTATATATTTGCCATTATAGATAACCGAGTACAAAGTGAGTTATCGTGTTATTGTACATAACCTTGAACATTAATTATATAAAGTCTGTGTTTTAACTAATACAGTGTGTGGACATTCCTTTGTGGGTGCTTGGGGACTACACTGTGCTTAAGAACCAGCCGCATCACCTCCTGAGAAGCTAGGCCCTGATTGCTCGTCCATTGCTACCAACAATAGAGAATCTTGGCTGGAGTTCTCTCTGCCTCTCCTTAACCATATAGAGAGCGGAAGTACAGACACCCCCCTCCAGTCTTTACAGGTGGGAAGTGCCAGAGAGTCTCTGCACAAAGGACCAGGCTGTTGCCTGCTAACACCCTCCTGAGCTTTGGGCCATCTGCCTTGAAAGGACACAAACCCTGAGGAGTGCCACACAAGCATCATCCAGCTTCCATATTTTTAAGGACAATTTCTAGACAGTCAAGTCTTCGAAACTGCATCCGGCTGCACCGCTGACTGTTGTCACGCCGCAGTCGCCAGAGCCGGCCGAGACACCTCGACCATCATTCCAGATCTGCCAACCAGCACAGAGACAGCGATTCTTGGCCTGAGCTGCCGCACCGGACAGCCTGCAGACATCCGTCTAACCTCGCTTGCTGAACTGCCTGCCGCCTGTTACCCAGAGCTGTTTCCCACCACTAATGCTGTTTCACAGGCTGCAAAGCACCCTGGAACCACCTGGATGCTTTGAGCATCAAGAACTTCTTCAGTACCAGGTACCTTGTGGTTCTGCCCCCCAGGTCCTTCTCCGAAGGCTCCTAGAGACAGTCACGACCCTTTGCCCCTTTGGTGTTGAAACCAAATAACCTTGAACTGTATGACTGATTACTTTACCAACTATCCTCCTGTCAGTATCCAGAGTGCATCCCTTTCCTTTGTGAAATTGTCTGTCCTCTGTGTTCCTTTACAGTGTGGGTTGCAATTGTAGAGTGTTAGAACTGTCTGTTGTGGTAAAAATAAAGTAAATATTTTTATGCAACCTTGACTGGACAGTCCCTTTTATCATTGGTTAATAATTGGATTTTCGCTCTGTTGCAACTAACCAACGATCCACAACCTTGCATAGATAAGCTTGCCATTCCGTCCATGTTACCAAAATTGGACAAGGAGGTCTTATAATGTACTTGTATTCCAATCTGTTCTGATCCCTTCTGGTGTACTAGAGGTGTGGGGTTGATTGATGGTTTAGAAACTGATATTTATCCCTTGGCCACTGGTGTGCCAGAAGTGGATTCTTCACATTGGTGGCAAGCGGTCGGATCAGTCGGAGCCTTGAGCACAGCTTAATCACCCAACGATAAAAGTACTGTTGCAGGCAACTTTTAGTCACTGCTATATAATAGTAATTGTCATGGAGCTTGACATGAAGACTATAAAAGGCATGACCAAAGATGTCCTGCACATCTTATGTCAAAAGAGGGAACTTCCCCACAACACTAAGGTTAATAAACCTGAATTGCTGACCAGCCTCCAAGCTTGGGTAGAAGCGAGGGTGGTTGGGGTGAAGACCCCAGGGGACAGGCTATGCCCCGTGTACTGAACAGACAAGACCTTCCAGAGGGGGTAAATGACTAGTACGACCGCATGAGCAGTGTTTCTCGCCAATTATCCCATTGGGGGGAAAGTTTGGTTTCTCATCACTCGAGAGTGTCAGTGAGGACAGGTGCTAGTGCGGCATACCGCAGGTCCCAGGCCTCAGCACAGTCTCTAAGCCCAGTCATTGTCTGGCTGTTGATGAGGTAGCAGCTAGAAAGCTCCTGCTCGAGGAGAGGAGACCAGCGCTAGAGGAACAGAAACAGCAGGACAAGGTCACCATAGAGCTGAGCAAATTGGCGCTTGAAGAGCAGAAAGAGGACATAACTAGGCGGTTGTCCTACCCTCTATGAGTCAAAAGAATGCAGTATAATTGAAGTGCAGACTGGTTTTTAGACCTTTGTGGGTGCCCGCACAGCTGGGGCAACCATTGTTAGAAACAACACTTTTGCTACCAATAAACACATATCTCTTACTCATGGAGAAATATCAGATTTTTATTATTAATAAGCTGGTGCTTTTTCTTTTTGCAAAATCTTTAAATATTTATACATGCATGACAATACATGATGACCATTGTGGTGAACAGGCACATTGTTATGTTGAAAATTCAATGCAACATGTTTACAGATGTATTATACAGTTATCAGATAGCTTGCTAGTAAGTGGAATGTGCCTTGTGGTTAGGTACGAAAAACACAGGATGGAAGTGTAGATTGAAGGAGACGTTGATTGTAGGTCTCCTATGCCTGGCTAAAGTCTGACCTCATATTTGGTCTACGTCTTGGTGGGATGTTAGAAGTATGAGTGCAGCATTAGATGCAGTCTATGAAGATTCTGGGTCTGCGTGCTGCTGGCGTTTCGGCAAACTAGATGGAAGCCTTCTTCTGGGGCCAAGGAAGTCAGGCGACTCACTGTACATTCTGTGAGTAGAGGCGGATGAACAAAACAAGTTACATCGCAGGGCCGGCAAGAGAAGCAGGGGACGTCATCATGGGCAGTGGTTGTAGAGGCGTTTGAGGTGTGGGTGGGAAGCCCGTTGGGAGCAGGCGAGGGCCCCCCGGTGGTGGGACCAAGGTTCGGCTGGATGCAGGATGTAAAGGACCTGGGAGGCACTTTGTGAAATAATCACAGTGCTGGATGGGAGCTGGAACAGTTACAGAGTGTTGCTGGATCCAGGGTGCAGTCAAAAAGAAGTCATCGGGGCTGCAGGGCCGCTGTCTGTTCCGTCGAGTTCACCCTGCGCGAGTCGAGGCAAACGGGAAGAAGAGGAGGGCTGGCGTCTCGAAATGCAGAAAGAGGCCAACAGGTCCGCCTCAAGCGAGAACAGCAGTAGTGGCTCAAACTAGAGTGCCCAGGATAAGTGCCTGGATGGCACATCCCCAAAGATTTAGTACAGGCTTATGAAGTGGGGAAGGATATTTTGACTGGTTTGAAAACGCTCGAGCTGGCATTACAGCTGCAGGGGGTGGATGAGATACTGCGGGTGCAGCCCTGATGATTCGCTTACCAACACCAGGGACTGATGCAATTCTTCAGTTAACTCCTGAGGAAAGGCCTGTTTATGAGAGAATGAAGGCAGCCCTCCTCAGGAAGTTCTGCAAAACCCCAGAACAGTATCTAAAGAGCTTCAGAGAGCTCAGAAAGAAAAGTGGGTAGACATTTGAAGCATTCACACAGTTGTCATTGAAATATCTGAGCGGGTGGGTGACTGGTCACAAATTTGACACATTTAAAGGGATGTACAATTTGATTGCGTGTGAACATGTGTTGAAAAATGGTGAGGTTGACCTACACCAGCATCTAGTGGACAAAACTATCACAGATCCTAGGGAGCTTGCAAAGGCTGCCGACAGGTTTGTGATTACTCGAGTCCAGAAAAAGGCACAGGCGAGCACACCCAAACTGGAAGAGAAATCAGTGGACAAAAAAAATAAACAAGAATGGGAAGGACTAAGGTCCAACCCAATCCTATTCAAAGTCAGGTCCCCAAAAAAGCAAAGGGAAAGCCCCAAACTTTAGTTCAGCCGTGCCCACCGGAAAGAAGAGTGCGGGCACCCCTAACACTGGGACAACCTGCGTTCTCAACACCCAAAGGTTGTTTCATGTGTAAGGAGCTGGGCCATAGGTAAGGGGATCCTGCTTGCAAGGGCTTACACAAGCAAGTTATAGTGAATGTTGGACTCATGGAAGAGACCATCATTAGTGTGGGCCTCTCAGAGAAGGATTTCCCACTAGGCCAGGGAGTGGCCAAAATGTGGATTGGTTACACAGAGTGGGGATGGTACCGGATCTCCAGAAGAGACGCCAGTTCCCAATAAAGCTCAACTCTATCTAGAGCACATGTACCTCAATCGACACAAAACTGTGGTTCCAGACACCGCGGCTAGCATCATCTCATCTCTGTCACCTGGCAGTGGGTACAGGCAGGCCAGTATATTAATGGGCCTGAGTTGTGCGTAAGTGGATTTGATAGTAAGAGTAAGTGCCCCTTAGAGATAGTAGAGTTCAGTTGGTGAGGTGTAACGACACAGCGCCGTGTAGCGGTGAAATACTCCATCCCTGTCCCATTTCTGCTGGATAATGATCTTCCTGATCCAGAAATAGTCGCAGCGGCAACACGATTGAGGGTCAAAGAGAATGCCAGATTGAACACTCTGAAAGCCTTAGGGCCTGTAGTGCTTCCACAGGGATTGTTGGAAGGACCAGCATTGCCGATAGCCCCTAGTCCAGTTCCACAGACTGGTGAGTCGCCTAATCCTGCCAGAGAGGGGCTACTAGCCACAGAAGACCCTACATTGGTAGCAGGGGACCCTGTGACTTCAGAGTGGCCTGGCGCAGCACAGGAACCTGAGGTGGAGGACCAGGTGGGCGCAGATCTGAAGGGTCTGCTCAAGCTGGATGAGTTTGCATCAGCTAGGGGCCCAGATCAGACTGTCATACACCGCCCTTGGAAGTGCTGGCAGAACTGGAAACTCACATAACATGGTTTCCTCTTGCTCCGTGTTGACGGCCTAGTGTTCCTGCAAGATGGCCGCCTATGCTTTATACTGAGAGGACTCCCCTTCCTCTTTGCGTTGTATCCGTCTACTTAGGTTCACGCTACCGGTTCCTGTTTTGTTTCAGTGTTTCAGCATTTCCCTTACCTTCCTCTTACCAACTTTTGTATTCTACATTCTTTCTATTTTCGCACGTTCGGGTGGAAATCTTTTGAGGTAATTCATTGCGGAGTTTCCCACTTTGCTTGTCCCCTATTCTGACTTTCCTTATTTTTTCTCTGTCTGCGGACTTCCTTCCGCATATAGTTCTCCCCTGCTTTCTGTTTTGTTTCTGTCAACCTTCTCCTTCTTGTCCGCTTGCTGCTCGCGGTTCTGTTTATCTTTCCTTGTTTACTTACCTTCCGTTTTCTGTTGGGATTCTGCTTTCCTTCTCTCTATTCCGTTTTAAGATTATTTACAATCACTTTCTGTTTCCTTGCGCTTAGCTATTCTTTGCCTTTCAGACTTAGTATCTGTACTCGCTTTTACCCCTAGTCCTTTCTGTCTACCGCTTCTACTACTCATCCTTTTCTGTCCGCTTACAGCTGCTGCAGTATCCCTTATTTTGGCAGCGTTCTTCCTTTACTTCTTCTTCTATTCATTGATCGGTGCTGTCGTTCAACTTACTGCCTGAACCCGTTCTTATGGTTCCTGGATAGTGCTATATTGTTCAGCACCGTGTTATGTTCAGTGACCTCATTGCCAGGTCCAGCATTTGTACTTCCTCTTAGGAGTCTTCTTCCACCAATCCAACATAATATTTCCTTGCCCTTGGAAAAACCACTCAAAGCATCTGAACCGTAACAGCCATATCAAGGATCCCAGACCAGCTCCTGTTATATCTTCATTCAGGGTTTTGTGTGCCTAAGGGCTTTTTCCCTGATTTTTGGGGGCTTGCTCCTCGGGGGTCCCCCGGACCTGGTTCCCACTCCGGTCAAGGTGGCCACCGAGGGAGCTCGCCCCTACCTGCACCAGAAGAAGGAAAAAAAGACTAAGGAGCAAAGGAGACTGGGGAGAAGAAAAGGATTCAGAAACACAAGAAGGATTATTTGAGGAGCCAGGTGAGGAGGCGTTACAGGAGGGAATTACAGTTCATGACAGCATACAACGCCAAGAGATTCAGATGGCTTCACTTGAGCAATATCAAGAGTTGTGTAACACCATTCAGGGATTAAGAGTGGAGGTTCAGACCTTACATGCTGAGAACTTGGCTCTTTGCCAACATGTAGCAGCACGAGACGATGGCAGAGGCGACCTTCCACTCACACCATTTCCACTTGGCAATTTTGACGGAAATCCTAAGCAGAGGAAGAACTTCCTCGATGCCTGCTCAGTTTATTTTTCTTTCAGACCGAAGACTTTAGAGTCTGGAAGATCCTGAGTTGGGTTTTTGATTTCGAACCTTTCAGGAAGTGCTTTAGCCTAGGCTACTCCTTACGTAACCAAATCTGATCCCATAGTAAGTGACTACGCCCAGTTTCTTCAGAAATTTAAGGACCGATTTGAGCGCCCCTGAGGTTCAATTTACCACGTTCGAAAACAAGGAACTCTCGATGTCCAGTCTTATGTTACTCAGTTTGAGAGGCTCTCCTTAGATGCTGGATGGCCTGATTCGGCTCAGCAAACCATCTTCCGCCGAGGCCTGCATGAAGGGATTAAGGATGAGTTAGCTCGGATTGCACGACCAGGCTACTTTCAAGAACTTGTGACATTAGCTTTACAGATTGAATACCAATTGATTGAAAGGTGTCTTGAGAGAAAGAAGGGTCGGAGCCCTACCCCTTTTTTCAGTTCTCCTCCTGCTACTAAAGAGAAAGTATTGACCGATGAGCCACTGCAGATTGGGGCTACAAGAGGTCCTTTGACTTCCGAGGAACGGAATAGATGGAGAGAACAAAATCGCTGCATGTACTGCGGATCATCCAAGCATATACTAAGAAACTTCCCAGAAGTGCCTTCACGGCATCAGGGAAACGCCATGGCCCGAGTTCACGCAAGGGAATCAACGGGGAAGGCCATTCAAATCCTTGCAACACTACCCAGTCTGGTAACAAGGGAGGCAACTGACTAATGGTTTTCCTGATTACCTTTGCTGTGGCTTCCCACAAGCCATTACAGATCTTGGCCATGTTGGACTGTGGGGCCGCCAGCAACTTTATTGATGTTACTTGGGCAAAGGAAAATCAGATACGGTTACAAGAAAAGAAGAAGGTTATACCTGTGGAAGGAGTGTATGGCCGTCCTCTCTCATCTGGTCCCATTGTAATGGAGACACTCCCTACTCAGATTATCAGATGAGAAATCACACAGAGATGATCACTTTTGATGTGATCAGAGCAGCTCATTTTCCAGTGATCCTAGGAATTCTTGGTTGCGCCTACACAACCCTCGGTTTGATTGGAGTGCCAACTGATTTAGCTTCGCTTCCTCCTACTGTTGTCAACAATGTATCAAGGATTCCCTTGTTGAAATACAGTCTGATTGTTTGATCACCATGCCGCAAGCTATGGTTTCGTCCATACCATCACAATACCAGAACTGTGCTGCAGTGTTCGAAGATGTGGTTCCCAAACTCCTCCCACCTCATCGCCCTGAGGATAGCAGTATAGATATTAAGGAGGATGCTCTTCTTCCTTTCGGCAGGATGTACCCCCTCTACCAACATGAGAAGAGCGCATTAAAGGACTACCTCGATGCCAATCTCAAGAATGGGTTGATCAGAGCATCAAAGTCCTCTGGAGGGGCTTCGTTATTTTTTGTTTCCAATAAAGACTCTACTGAACCACGCCCTTGCATTGATTACTGAGGTTTGAACAGTATTACATTTCGTGACAGATACCCCATGCCGCTCATAAGAGACATTCTGGAAGCAATGAAGGACTCTAGGGTGTTTACCAAGCTTGATTTACGAGGTGCCTATAATTTGTTAAGAATAAAGAGGGGTGATGAATGGAAGACAGCCTTTAGGACACCGCTGGGTTTGATTGAGTACAGGGTCATGCTTTTCGATTTGGTTAACCCCTTAGCGGTGTTCCAGAGGTTTATGGACAAGATATTTGCCAACATGCTTTACGTGTCTGTTGTCGTCTACTTAGATGATATTTTGATTTTTTTCCCCGAGTTTAGATGAGCATCGTCTTCATGTCCTTGAGATCCGCCAACGTCTCAAACAAAATCAGCTGTACTTTAAAACAGAAAAATTTGTTTTTGAAGCTTCTTAATTGTCCTATCTAGGATTTAGCCTATCGGCCAAGGGAGTACGTATGGACCTGGAGAAGGTAAAGGCTGTGATCCGTTGGCCAGAGCCCGCTTCTGTAAAGGACATTCAATGATTCTTAGGGCTGGCAAATTTCTACCGCCGCTTTATCCACAATTTCTCCGAAGTGGTTCTACCTATTACCTCTTTGTTCAAGAAGGGAACTGTATTTGTTTGGGGCTAAGAAGCAAACGCAGCATTCCTACAGCTCAAGGACTTGTTCACCTCAGCTCCAATAGTGGCTCACCCAGACCAGTCAAGACCGTTCATACTCGAGACCGATGCTTACGGCGGTGCTTTGGGAGCCGTTCTGTTACTGGAAGAACAAACCGATAAGGAACACCCCATTGCATACTATTCTCGCACTCTAACGGCTTGTGAAAATAACTATTCTGTCTTAGAAAGAGAATTACTGGCCATTAGGTTAGCGTGTGAAGAATGGAGGCACTTGTTGCAAGGAGCTACACATCCGTTTATTATACGTACAGATCATCGTAACCTCAAGGTTCTCCAGCAGATGGAGTGTAAGAACTCAAAGTACGTAAGATGGGCTTATTATTTGTCAAGCTTTGACTTTCGCATTACCTATATTCCTGGGTCACAGAACGAGGTAGCGGACACATTATCACGCAGTTGGCCTGACGATATAGGGGGTTTACCAGAGAGAGAACTACTCCTTCCAGAGAAGAAGTTTTTGGCAGTGGCTAACACCTTTTTGCAAGAGGTCCAAGCTGGCATAAGAAACTGTAGGCTGGAGGATCTCAGTCGTTACAATCTTCAAATAAGAGGACAGTTGCTGTTTAACGATACTGCTTTATTTCTGCCTTCTTCTTCTCTACCTACAAGAGCTTTATAGCTATGCCATGATTCACCATTGGCAGGTCACAAGGGTCAGACGGCTACAAAGGACTTGATTACCCGGTATTTATGGTGGCCCTCAGTATGTAAAGGTGTTAAGACATATGTGTCTTCCTGTCCTGTCTGCGCTGCCAGCAAGACATCTCGAGAAAGACCTTTAGGCTTGTTGCAGCAGGGCCAGTTACCTTCTAGACCATGGGAACATGTATCAATGGATTTTGTTGTAGATCTACCTTCCTCTCGCAAGCAAAGGGCCATACTGGTGACAGTCGACCCCTATTCTAAGATGGCCCATTTCTCTGCCTTACTAGGAGTGCCCTCTGCTTCGGAGACCACTGCCGTATTCCTCAGGCATTATGTACGATTGCATGGCATTCCCTAGACAATTGTTACCGATCAGGGATCTCAGTTCACCTCCAAATTCTGGTCTGCACTCTGTGAACAGCTTGGTATCCACAGGGCTCCCTCTTCTGGATACCATCCACAAACCAATGGTCAGACAGAATGTTTAAATGCTAATCTTGAGCAATACATACAATGCTTTTGTAACAGAGAACAGGATGATTTGTCTGCTTTAATTCCCATGGCTGAATTTGCTTATTATAACATACACTATTCCGCTATCGACATGAGTCCCTTTAAATGGACCTACGGGTAAGACCCTCACCATATACTCATAACTGGGCTTACTGCTTCCAAAGCCCCTGCAGTGGACGAGTTGCTATCCAATCTGAGGCAGGTTCATAAGGATGCTGTACACTCCTTAGAAGAAAGCTGCAAGACCTATAAAAGGTATGCCAACAAGAAACGAAGGGCCAATCCCGAATGACAGCCATGAATGCGAATTTGGTTATCAACTTAATATCTGCCCTGCTGGACTCATCTGGGCAAGTTCTCTCCCAGATTTATCGGACCATACCGGATTCTGTCTAAAATTAATCTGGTTGCCTTTAAAGTTCAACTACCTCCCAGTGTGAAGAGAATCCATCCAGTGTTCAACACTTCCTTACTGAAGAACCTATGTCAATGACCCTTATGAAAGAACTATCCAGAGACCAACTTCATCCATACCCCCGCAACCTGAAGAATACGAAGTTGCCAGACTTGTGGACTCGAGATACAGAAGGGGAGCTCTCCAGTATTTGGTTCACTGGAAGGGATCTCCCAAGGCCGAAAGAACCTGGGAGCCTAGGCCTCACATACATGCTCCTAGGTTGGTGCAACGTTTCCATAGGTTGTATCCTGGAAGACCCGAGAGGTGTACATAAAAGGGGGAATACTGTCATGCACCGCCCTTGGAAGTGCTGGCAGAGATGGGAACTCACATAACATGGTTTCCTCTTGTTCCATGTTAACAGTCTAGTCTTCCTGCAAGATGGCCGCCTATGCTTTATACTGAGAGGAATCCCCTTCCTCTTTGCTTTGTATCCGTCTCCTTAGGTTCACGCTGCCGGTTCCTGTTTTGTTTCAATGTTCCAGCGTTTCCCTTGCCTTCTTATTACCAACTTGTGTATTCTACCTTCCTTCTATTTTGGCACGTTCGGGTGGAAATCTTTTAAGATAATTAATCGCAGAGTTTCCCACTTTGCTTGTCCACGATTCTGACTTTCCTTATTTTTTCTCTGTCTGCGGACTTCCTTCTGCCTCTAGTTCTACCTTGCTTTCTTTTTCATTTCTGTCAGCCTTCTCCCTCTTATCTGCTTGCTGCTCGCGGTTCTGTTTATCTTTCCTTGTTTACTTACGTTCCGTTTTCTGTTGGGAATCCGATTTCCTTCTCTCTATTTCGTCTTCAAATTATTTACTATCGCTTTCTGTTTCCTTGCGCTTAGCTATTCCTTGCCTTTCAGACTTAGTATCTGTACTCGCTTTTACCCCTAGTCCTTTCTGTCTACCGCTTCTACTACTCATCCTTTTCTGTCCGCTTACAGCTGCTGCAGTATCCCTTATTTCGGCAGCGTTCTTCCTTTACTTCTTCTTCTATTCATTGATCGGTGCTGTCGTTCAACTTACTGCCTGAACCCATTCTTATGGTTCCTGGATAGTAGTATATTGTTCAGCACCGTGTTGTGTCCAGTGACCTCATTGCCAGTTCCAGCACTTGTTTATCCTCTTAGGAGTCTTCTTCCACCAATCCAACATAATATTGACTCACGACTATTTCCTTGCCCTTGGAAAAACCACTCAAAGCATCTGAACTATAATAGCCATATCAAGGATCCCAGACCAGCTCCTGTTATATCTTCATTCAGGGTTTTTTGGGCCTTAGGGCTTTTTCCCTGATTTTTGGGGGCTTGCTCCTCGGGGGTTCCCCGGACCTGGTTCCCACTCCAGTCAAGGTGGCCACAAAGGGAGCTCGCCCCTACCTGCACCAGAAGAAGGAAAAGAAGACTAAGGAGCAAAGGAGACTGCGGAGAAAAAAAGGAGTCCGAGACACAAGAAGGTTCATTTGAGAAGCCAGGTGAGGAGGAGTTACAGGAGGGAATTACAGGTCATGATACAGACTGACTTCTACACAGCCCAGAAAGAGTGTCCCACTCTGGCGGGTCTGCGGAAGCAGGCGGAGGAGCAGGCTAAAGGCAAGGCCCCTGGACAGTTCAAAGTGTACTGGGAGGATGGACTCCTGTACAGTAAGCCAAAGGAGTCTAAGGGCAAGAACACCGGAAATATGGTGGCTTCCCCAATGCCACAGAAAGTTCATTTTGGATTTGGCTCACCAAATTCTTTTAGCGGGTCACTTGGGAGTGACTAAGAGATCGGACCGGTTGTCTGCGCACCTTTCCTGGCTGCAGTTCGGCGTAAAAGCTAAGGAATTTATCCGGTCCTGCCTGAGTTGTCAAGCTTCTGGAAAGTCAGATGGTGCCACAAAGGCCCCCTTAATTCCACTACCCATAGTTGTACGGCCTTTTGAGAGAATAGGCATGGCTATTCTGGGCCCTTTGGATTCTTAAACCAGCTCAGGGAACCAATGTATCTTGGGGTTGGTGGACCTCGTCACAAGATTCCCTGAGGCTGTCCCTCTGAGGAGCATCAAAGCCCCCGTGGGTGCGATGGCTCTTATTGGTATATTCTCCCATGTTGGATTCCCCAAGGAAGTCATTTCTGACAGGGGCTCAAACTTCATACCAGCATATATGAAGGCTGTTAGGGAGAATTCTCATAAATGTGCTAATTCCCTTCACCTTAGAGACCCCCAGAAACTTTGCTGGACTTTGAGGACGTGAATTCTTTACCTGGAAAGAGTGTGAGCCTTTTTTCCCACTCTCTCATGTATTTTGATGTGTGTTTTACTCTTGTGTTCTTTGATTATGGAGTTTTAGACAACTCTCTAGAAATCTTTCCATGTGTGTCACACAGCACCCTCAGTGCAGTGATACAGGGAAGCCTTTTAGGCTATCCCAAGGTTTAAATACCTTCTCTGGGATAAACTACTGTTTCCCAGAGAAAGTAGAGTTAAATTGACTTTACTAGTCTTTTAAAATTCCTAGACCCAGCACACACTATCTTAAAATAGAGTGCTAGAGGGGTTACCTAGTATCCCCTATGTCTAGAAACTCATGTAGCAGTCCAATGCTACACTTTTCTCTCACAATGGCTGGTGGTGGCAGTGGTTTTACAATGAACTAGCATGATTTTTCCCGAATGCGAACACCGGTAGCTTTAAATCGGAGGAGCCATGTTTTTCAAGATGGCGTCTGAGCCTCCTCTGTTTAAACGGGTCCCGGTCTTCTTTTTACGCCATTTCTTTTTGGAAAGGTCCTTCTGCATGCCAAACTAGGTTTGGTCCCTTTGTTTCTACGCCTTTGACAGGCTTCAGGACTGAAGACCTCCTCTGGTGCCCGAGTGTCTGGGGTGGGCTTGAAGTGAGGGAGGTGCCTGAAACTCCCTGTGCATAGTGAAGGCAAGCGTCCCCAGCCAGCACGATCCTCCCCGCAATGAGAGACAATGAAGGACTCTCCCAAGTAGGGAATAAGGCCAAGACAGAGTGCGGGTGAGCTTAAATGGGAGTTTATCAATCAGAATATGGCATGCAAAGAACTCTGCAAACTCCGAGAGCGCTCTGTCTGACAATAGCAAAGACAGGCGTATATATTTACAAAAAACGTCATAAGAACCTACATACTATAGGGGGCACAAGTTCAATGGGATTGGGTGGCGATGACTAACTATAGGTGCCTCTGCGATGTGGTTGGCCGTGGCTGGAGAACGTCACTGGTCAGCCTCGTGGGTTGGGCTGGGCCTGGCAGGTTGGCAGAGTTCATCCGGACGGTGTGTGTTGTTGTGCCATCGCGGCCAGTGTCAGAGATGAATGTCTTTTCCTGACTTATTTGCCCTAGGCCATGCACACCGCAGTCATTCAGTCATTGCAATATTATCTTCTTTAGTAAATCTTCCAATAGGTTATTCTACAGGTTAATGCAACACAGGAGGAATGCACCTTGTGAGGGGTCTAATGGTCATTCGTCAGGGCATGGTTACCAGCGTCCTGTTGACTGGAGCCATAGGTTGAGGGGTTAAGCTTCAGGGCATGGGACGGACGGTACAAGCCTCCCTGTCTTGTTAGATGTGGTTATAAATATGCCGCTTGTGTGTTGCCACAGTGTTGGGTGTCCTGATTGCACAGGGCCATAAGTCTAAGATGATCTGGTGGGTTGTGGGGTTTACGAGGGGGCGCCTTTGGAAGTGTGGGTTCAGGCAGAGGTTTACTGCTGTGCTGTAAATAATGCAGGTGGCGGCCCGTGGCCTTGGGTGCTGCAGAGGGGGCTACACATCTTTGAAGCGGCTCCAGTCTAGCTGGGGGAGGTGGGGTAGCGCGGCGCGGGCCTCTGCTCTCATGTTTGGCAGTCTCCGGAGGGTGGGAGGGGAAATGGCCTTGCACATATTTACAAAGGTATCTTCCTCGCGTGTTGCCGGTTTTTGGAGGCGAAAACATCACAATCATTAGAACACTTTATAATATTTGTTTGAATTACTTGAAAATATACATTTCATTTCACTGGAGGCGTTTCAATTATATCCAGTCTGAGCACCTTATTCGTACACTATGTTTCAACAATTACAGTATTTAGCTATATGCATATACATTTGCAGTAAGTGAGGTAGTATTGAGGTTGGTGGAGTACATAGAAGATGACCCACCACCGTATGTGACGGTGGTGGCATGCAAGGGGCTTAGACATACACGCGTGACGAGTGCATTCTCGCACACCCTTCACATGTGCCCCCTGTATGGTTACATTCGTTTTCTTGTGTACTCTAGCAGCATTAGTTCAGTTATGGAGCGGGACCGCGGGGTGTACGGTTTTCAATGATACATATAAGGAACACTCCCCCGGAATGCTTTTATCATTTGCACACCCCTGCAGGGGTGCGGGTCCTTCATGGCTGGGGTCATGTACAATAATTACACAATTTTACAGGTTTCTTTAGTAAAAGTGGTTGTATGGAAAGGATACATGTGTTAAAAGTGGTTTTTGACATTCATATTTGGGTACCTTTCTGCTTTCATCAGATGAACATTCTACAGATCTTCCCATCACCCAGGCCTTGCTGACCGGGTCATTCTGGGAGCAGTGATACACTGCGGACGGTGAAATGTTACAGTGTTAGTATCTTATGCTAGCTCATGTCCGTCCTGTTCGTGGGAACGTGCTCACAGCGGATCTGCCAGGGTGCTGCGGCAACAGGGATAATTGAAACTCTCCGAGGGTGGGGGCCGCGCTACAGTGCGCTACGCTCACACCGTCTTTATTAGACAAAATGGTTTCAGAGGCCTAGCTAAATTCAATACGTGTGGGCAATGTCTTCAGCAGGTGAGCCATCCACCACCTGGGTCCGGGTGGTATGGAGGGGACGCCCGATGAGCCTTGGCCCTCATCTGGGGTGGAGATGTAGGCCAGGGGGGTCCCTTGGACCACTCCTCCCCTACATTTCCCTCCTTTCGTTACTTAAGTAACGAATACTTTAACTCCTCCAGCCTTCTGCATTCTGCTTCGTCCATCACTGCCTCATCCCATGCAGGTGTGCCTTTTATGGGCATCCATGCTCTACACACCCCCGTAAGCTTTCCCCTCTTCTGGCATATTCATCTGGGGTACAAGTCAGGTATATACATCCGCCATCTCCCGCCAGATCTACCCACACCTCTTGGTACCATTCTAGTACACGGGGCTCTCTAATGGTGGTGTGCCATGCTTTATCTACGATATCTTTGTCGTGATAGATAGGCACCAGCTGATATCTTGGTGTGTTATCTGTTCATGTTTGTACCTGCACTTCCTGCATGTTATGCATTGTCCCACGGGTGTTGCCCATTGTCACCATCATCATTGCAGCATTAGGTACTGCGTTAGCACAACATCGAAGACCCACCTGGCACAGGCAAAAAATAAAAAGGAGGAACATCACAGCTGGCATCAAAAATTTCACAGTTGTTCCAAGCCATGAGGGGACCCAGGAGAAAATGTTGTCGAACCACGTACTGTCTTCTGCTCCACCCTCCATTTTCATTTTTTCTCCTAGGTTGTGTACTGATTCGATCACATGGGACAGGGAGCCGTTTTCTGCATCTTCGGAAGGTACGAAAGTGCAACAGGCACTTCCAATTTTTCGGCAAACACCTCCATCCATCGCCGTCAATAGGTCCAAGACATACCTGTTTTGCATTGTCATCAGCCGTAAAGCCCTTAGTTCCACTTTGATTACGTTGAACCCTTCTTCAGTGTCATTGGCCAGCTGAATCAGTTCCCAACGTGTTATCTGGAGCCATTTTGCGTTTGCCCTTGCTTGGACACTTGAGATGAGTGAGGCGAAGAATGTTTCTGCTGAGCTGAATAATCGATATCTGTCTGGGATCTGAGCCAACAGTTCTGATGATGCCTTTGATATGTAATTTGATGCTCTTCTGTTACGGGTCAGCACCTCTCCCTTGTTTCCGGAAGACAGGACATACATCTGTGACTCCACAGTCGGCTGGGCTGCACTCTGTTCTATGCGTTCCTGTGTCCTTTTGCTTCCATCGATGTGGCTTTCTGGTATTACCATTAGGGCTGAGTGCAGAGTGGCTATTGAGCAGCTGCCACTCCAGGACGGGGGAAGGTGCAGGTATGCCTGATTGCCGCATACCCAGTACGTGTCCATTAGGGCCGCTGTCCCTTTTCTCAGATCTGGGATGGTGAGGGTCTTGTTACAGTTCTTGTTTTTTCCCATGGCGGTTTTCCCCTCTCCTTTGAAACATAGTTCATAGTCTATTTCGCTCTGTAGTTTGAAGGGTTTTTCAATGGCGGTTACCCAAGTTAGTTTTGAAATGTGTTCCTTCCATACTGGTGTGCATGTTTCTTCTATCCACTGCAGTTTCTCTGGTGCCACACCTCTCAGTGCCTCAGCTTTACACATTACTTCTTCATCCTTCCACTTGTTGTCTGAAAAAAGTGTCCCTTGTATTATAAAAAATGGTTCCTCCAGACATACCACCCCTGCCGTTTTTGGGTAGCAAGTTTTCTCGTTCTGCAGCATTTTAAAAATAACTTCATGTGCCTGGAAGGTGTTCTTAATCCTGCATAACGTGAGATGAAGGAGACATTGGGCATCTATAATTGGCAACTCTTTGGGTAGCAATAATTTGGGTGTACCTGAAGCATGAGGAATAAGGGAGCAGACATAACAGCTCTCATTTGTTGTTTGTTTTGCGGTGGCACTCATATCTGCATACCACTTATTTGTCTGGTGGGGGTGTCGTGGGTCTTCCATTTTATCTAATCCTAACCCATAATACTCATCATATTTCCTCCTCCCGGTGTCCCTTTTCCGTCTGTTGTTCTTATTCCTCATGTACTTCCCAGCCTCCTGGGCGAGGGAAAAAATAGACCCCCCTTTCTCATTCCCGCCCCCCTTGGCCCATTCATCGTATAAGATTTCGTGTGCTGCCAGCATCTTTTCCTCTTCGTCCCTGAGTTTATCTTGCAGGTTGTTTTTTAAGACAGGGGCAGGTTGACTGGTGGGGGTATCATACAACCATGATATGGCAGACGGGTTTCGGTCATTTAAACTGCAAGCACTATACCTATACATCACTGGTGGAGACACTGTGTTGTGTTGCCTTCCACCCTGTTGCTCTTTCTTTTCCGATATAACAGCATTGGATGGTGTGGTGTGATAACCCCATACAAGTTTAGTTCCATCCCATACCAGAAAATCCCCTTCCCTCATCTTGACACTTGCAGTTACATTGGTCCCAGTGGTGCTGTTAATCCCAGTGCTGTTAATCCCTCCCCCCTACAAACCAATATGTGACCAGACCAAACATTAGCATAAAAAACATCGTAATGCACACAGATAATCCACACTCATACGAATATCTGCATCTCTCATTTACTAATTCTCTCATTCTACTAATTCTATCCGTTGCAGGCTGCCTGTTAGATGCCATGGTAGTTCCTGTTTGAGATATAAAAGTGCATTAAGTGCATGCATGTAAACATTTTTGTTGGCACCATTAGTGCCAATATATATATTGACGGGTAATGGAAGCGGGTAGGGTTGTAGGGAAGGGTATTCACAGACAAGGGTGTAAACATCACTTTATTAATTACATATAAGTCCAAAACCCCCCCCCCCCTTTTTTTTTTTTCAGTAATATAAAAAGAGAATGCAGGTATACTTCATCAATCACTTTCCCATTCACGTTCATTGCTGACGCACAAACACAAGTTAATATTCAGACATTCTGTTGAGTTGAATCGGTTGCTGTTGTCTGTGCCTCCTCATCTGTCTCCTCTTGCACATTACTATATGCTCTTCGTACATCTGTCAAGTGTACCCAGTACCTCAAGCCCTTCACTTTTACAGCTGTGGGCGTTCAGAACACTACCTCGTATGGGCCGTGGAACCGTGGTGCATTCCATCGACGCACAAAACTCCTGACATAAATTAACTCACCCGGCATTAGCTGTAGCTGTTGCTCGGGCTCTGTGACAGGCCCTGTTATGTTCCCCTCCTCTCTAGTGAAGGGTGGGGAGAGCTGCTTTGATATTGCGCGCGCTGCCCGCGTTAATTTTTTCAAATAGTCTGTGAATTCTTCTCCCAATATCCCGGCGCTCCTGTGTGCATCTGAGTGTTCGCGCAGTGGAGAGTGTGCTGTGTGCATTCGTCTCCCAGTCACGATTTCGTGCGGGGACAAATGGTGATCTTTACTTGGCTGATTTCTCAGTTCAAATAGCGCAAGGGGCAGACAGTAGATCCAATTCTTCTTCAATGAAAAGCATAGTTTTGATAACCTGCCCTTTAACAGTCCGTTCATCTTTTCCACTACCCCATTACTTTGAGGATGATAAATCGAACACAATTTATGTTTTATTCCCAATAATGTAGTGACTTCCTTGAAAAGTTCATTCACAAAGTGAGTGCCGTTGTCTGAGCGAATCACGTCACAAATTCCCCAGCGCGGGAACACTTCCCTCACTAGGAACTTTGCAGCGCTTTTGGCATCAGGTCGTGCACACGGTCCTGCTTCCACCCACCTTGAGAATGGGCACACAACCACGATCATGTACCGTGCGCCATTACACCTTTCCCCCATGTCCGCGTAATCAATATGTAGTTCTCTGAATGGGCCAATGGGTTTAGGAATTGTTCCCCGGAGCGTGCGTAATGTCATTCCTGAATTGTAGATCTGACATGTTGTGCATTCCATTGCTAATCGAGATACGTGCTCCTGGAGACAGGGCACGAACCATTCTTCCTGTATTTCTGCTGCAATATGCTGTTTGGTATTATGTGCAGGGAAGTGTAGCTGTTGAAACACAATTTCTAGTAACTGGATTGGCATTACCACTTTTACTGAGTTATTTTGCCGCCACAGTAAGTCTGTTCCCGACTTGCTGCACCCTCGTTTTGTCCACATCAATTTTTCGTCTTCACTAGCTCCTTCCTGTAGTTCTAGTATTTGTGATATGGGCATCATGTTGTACCCTTCTGGGGGCTCTTCGTTTGTCTTGTGCTGCAGCATGTACTCACCTGCTTCATATTTCTGAAAATAGGAAGCCTCCTTGGCGGCAGCGTCCGCTGCCGCGTTCCCCAAAGACACAACGTCTGTGTTGGATGTATGTGCTTGGCACTTAACTATTGCTACTGCAGTAGGGTTTTGTAGGGCCTCAATTAACTCTTTCAACAATTCTGCATGCTGTACTGGTGTTCCGTCTGCCCGCCGAAATCCCCTCCGCCCCCTTCTCGCTAGACCTCCATGTACTGTCGTCGTCATGTAAGCTGAGTCTGTGTATACTGTCACTGCGCAACCCTTTGCTGCATGTAGTGCTTCTATGAGCGCAATCAGTTCTGCTGCTTGTGCGGAGTAATGTGACGGGAGGCGGTACTGTACTAATGTTTCATACTCACCGTCTTCTAATCTCACCACCGCCATACCAACATGCTTTTCTCCCGTGTCCACATCAATCGATGCAGACCCATCCACGAAGTACACTTCCCCCTCGCTCAGAGCGTTTTCACACACCACTGTGTCCTCCCCTTTTTCTCCTGTGTATGTTGCACAATCGTGGTCCTGCATGTCCTCTAGTGTGCATGCTTCTGTAATGAATGTCGCGGGGTTTACTGTTTTGCATCTCACCACATGGATGTTGGCGCTGGACAATATGATTTCATAAGCTGTTGCCCGCTGTGTTGTCAGTGTGCTTTTTGACCTCTCAAGGATTGCAAATAACGAATGTTCCACAAACAATGTTACAGGGCAACCCATTACTATTGTGGCACTTTTCTCAATCGCGAATGCGGCTGCAGCGAGCGATTGCTCGCACGCGAAATGGCCTTGCATTACGGCATCCAAAGTACCACTATAGTAAGCCAAGGGCTTGTGTCCTAGGGACATCTTTTGTGTCAGAACAGCTGTCATGAGTGTTCCCTTGCAGTGTGAGAATAGGTAAAATTCGCGTCCATAATCAGGGTTGGCTAGCACTGGAGCGCTTGAAATTAACCTTTTTAATGATTTGAATGACTTGCTCATTTCTTCTGACCATTTGATCTTTTTATTTTCCTGTTGTGCTTCTTTGAGTGCTTGTAGTAGGGGTCTTGTGTATGCTGCATAATCTAATATCCATGCTCGGCAATAGTTGCACATTCCCAAAAATTTCTGCATCTCTTTCACTGTTGTGGGTTCCGCTACTGATCTTATCGCTTCTACCCTGTCGGGAATTATTCTTTTTCCATCTTTTGATATCAGCTGTCCCAGGTATAAGACCTCTGTCAGGCAGTACTGTAGTTTCTCCTTGTCTACCTTGTACCCCTTATTGGCCAATAGGGTCAGGAGCGTTGTTGAATCCTTTCTACATGTTTCTTCGTCTTGTGCACACACTAGCAAATCGTCTACGTACTGAATGATTGTACTCACAACTGATAGGTTTCCCAAGTCTTCATGCAATATGCGGTTGAATATGCTCGGGCTCTCACAGTATCCCTGTGGTAGTCTGCAGTGTTCATACCTTTTACCCCCCAGTGTGAATGCTGTAAGGTATCTACTCTCTTCAGCGAGGGGTATTGAGAAAAATGCGTTTTTCAAATCCACTACTGTGAAATGTGATGCTAGTTTCGGGATGCTGCATAATATGGATGCAGGGTTCGGGACCAAAGGGAACTCTTTCTGAATTACATCATTTAGGGGGCGTAAGTCCTGTATCATCCTCCAAGACCCTCCTTTTGCTTTTTTGATTGGATAAATACATGTGTTACATGGGGAGGTTGAAGGCACTATTATCCCTTGCGCTAGTAGTGCATTTATGGTCTCTTTTATCCCTTCTTCAGCCTCACGGGACAATGGATACTGTTTCACTCGGGGTAAAATTGCCCCTTGCTTTAGCTTTATTACCACAGGTTGGACTCCATGCAACAGCCCTACATCATGGGGGCCTGTCGTCCACAAATTATTTGGTACGAGCCTCATGTCATCATCAAAAAAGGACGGCGGTGCTCCTACCACTGCCATTAGTTGGACGGGGATTTCTCTGGCTTGAATCAAAATGTCACAGGGCATCGCTATTTCCATTACTATCTCACCATCCCCTTCTGTGTCTGAAAAGAGATCCTCATCTGTTAATTCTCGTAGGGCGATGTTGGCATTTGTACACAGCACTGTACGCCACTCACATCCTTCCCTATCCACTCCAATCACAGCGATCCTTTTCGCTGATACCTGTACAGCGTGCAAGTCTAATGATACCACTGATCCTGGTGCGGTGTCGGGGCACACTATGGGGCGGAAGAGGAACTCCGCTGGGATCCTCCAGTCCATTCTTCTTAGCTCTGGAATTATGAGGGCCAATGTCTTTAGCCCTTCAATAAACATTTCCTCATTTTCCGGCAACCCTCGTACTTCCAGTGTGGTTGTGTAGGCTTGCACTACCAACATTGCACGCAAGGGGCATATCCCGGGTGTAGAACACACTATTCCTCTCTCGGTAAATGATATGGTCATGTTAAGTTTACTCAGGAGATCCCTCCCTAATAAATTTATTGGTGAGTGTTCATAATGTAAGGGTGTCTTTACAGTTTTACCCCCCACTGTTACATCCAAAGCTTCTGTGTAAGGAACTTCAATTACAGCCCCAGAGAACCCCTGCGTCTCTAACTTCCTGTTAGATAACGGGAACCGGCCCTCCCGGATACATGATTTCTCCGCTCCCGAATCAACCATGAATATGAACTGCTTGTCTCCTATCTGCGCCCCTACCAATGGTTCCTCTGCTGCATTGTAGGTGGTAGATAGAACTGGACACGCAAGTGTTCTCTGTGGGCTGTCCTATGCGGGGTGTCTCATCGCCCCCCCTCATTAAAGACACTTCCTGGAACCACTGACATGCCGTTGTAGGGTGCTGGTGCGGGGGCCCCGTTTGCCGTTGTCGCGAAAGGGTTGCCTGGCGTGTACTGCATATTGTCATTATTTTGTGGGTGGTTCTGTGTTCTATACTGGTGCCCCTGTTGCTGCTCATTATTACCTTGGCCTGGGTTTCTTAGTTGTTGTTGTCCCATTGGAAGGCCATATGGGCTCACCGGGTGGGGGTGGCCATACTGTTCTACCTCTTGGAACCCGTTGTTGGGTCTGGCTCTGCACTCCCTAAAGTAATGCCCCCATCTTCCGCAGTTCCAGCAACTCCCTTGTGCACCTCTAGGGCCCTGCCATCCATTTCCTCCCATTCCCCCGTATCCCGGTCCACCTCCTCTTCGGCCCCTGTACCCACCTCGTCCCCCTCGAGGGGTCCACTCTTGCCACTGCGGACCTCCGCCTTGCTCCTGCTCGTTCCACTGCCGCTGTCCTGCTCCAGCCCAATTAGTTGCCACCCTTCCTTGTATTACTATCAGCCCCTCCTCTTCCTCATCTCCCTCCCTGCTGTGTGGGAGCGCGGCTACAGCCGCTGTGACCTACACCAACTTTGTCTGCACTAGCTTTGCTTCGTCCGCCAATCTCCTCTGCGCCACCTCCTTCTCCCTTTCCTTTATTCTCTTACAATGGTGTACTATTATGCTCTGAATCTCAGGCCATCCCTTCGCTTCAATACCTGCTATCTTGTCGAGCGCCTTTTGCACTTCTTTGGGGAGCCCTCTTTTTATAATGAAATAAAATAAAGATGTCGATTGATACCAGGGCGTGCCCGTTTCTGCTCTCCACATCTCTTGGACCCGAAAAATGTAATCCAGGGCCTCCTCCCCATCATTTATTGTACACTGCATTACTGACTGTAAGTCTGGTGTATCTGGAAACATTTCTTGCAAGGCATCCCACACCCGTGCACGCACTGTGTTAAAGGAGGCTCCATCATGGCGGTCGCAGTCTAATGTTACTCCCGGGAAACCGGCCTTGACCCATACTCTCTCAGCCTGATCCCCCACTGCTGATACAAGCAAGCTCTTCACATCTCCTATTGCTAGGGGTACCCCGGCAGTGTGCTTCTCAAAGGCGTATATCCACTTACTTGCCCCTCCTGATAGTGGGGGCAATAGCTTTAATAAATTGGCTTTATCCATCTGAGCCCATGGGATGTAATTCGGCCTCCCTCCTCCCCTATGTATCAATGGGAGCTGTAGCCTTCCTTTTGTCGTTGCATCCGGACCCGTTTTGGCTGCTGAGGTCCCCAGTGATGCCATTTTCCCCACCCTGTTCCTTAATCGCCCCGTCCATTCATCATCCAGTGTTCTCATTGAACATGTACCATCCCCCCCTTCGCTTCCCCCTCCCATCGCCATGCTCAACCTGTTGCTTTCTTCTAAATCGTCCCTTATATCACATAGTAATTCCTCTCTGTCCCCCATAGGCCTTTCTTCATTCTCAATATCTCCCTCTCGTGTCCCTACTTCTATTATTCGTGTCGGTTCTTCTTCAATTCTGAACAGTATCTCACCCTTTTTCCACCCGTCTTCAGGTTTTCTATTCTCACCTGGCGCTCTAGACGTGCGCCCTGATCTAGCTGCATTAAGTGCTGTTTATTCGCATATGTCTTTTATCCTCGAGAGCTCATCTTTTGCTATTGAAAGTCTTTATTGTAAATCATCTGTGAGCTTCTCTATGTCCACCCTTTGTGTACCTGCCTGGGCTCGCTCCCTTGTACTTTCATATGGCGGGGGTGCAGTGGGCCGGCGGGGTGTAGTAGTTGTCGGGGGAGGCACGTAAGTGGGGTCACTGTACCCTTCTGCGGGCACAGGCTTGTTTAATATCGGGTACAAACTTATTACCTCTATTGGTGGCGCTACACTTGATAATTCTTTAATATCTTTCTGTATCATCAGTGGATTGTCGGTGGTGGACGGGAGGTCAGGATTTAATGCTGGCGCTTTAGGCGGTGGTATCTCTTCAAATAACCTCCAGAGATCTAATACTTCTCTCCTATTTTGCAACTGCTTCCCCTTATACTTCAAACAAATGCATGTGGCCACCATATCCAGAACACTTTTATCAAATGACCCTCCCTCAGGCCATATCTGGGGTAACCCCTCTCCCTTCAACTCGGTTATCCATTGGTCATGATATTTCTTAATTCGCTCCGCGTAGCCTGGTAAATTCTCACAAATATGTGATAAGGGTGTTTCGGCCCCCATCTTGTGTATTTTTCCTAGTACTTGTTTCTTTCTGTGTGTCCACAATTAAATGTAAACCTCTTACCAATATGTGTTTCGTCTTTTACCTCACATTCAATAATGGGCTCCTTTGTGCTCTGCCCCCTGCCTGCGCAATACAAAACTGACTGTACACAGTCTCAATTCTCTTCTCTTTGGGGGGCACATACAAGAGCAAACCATCAGTTATTTCGACAACATTAACCCGGAAATCAAATAGGTACACACTCACTCCACCTTGTCGTTTTTCTCTTCGAAAAGTTCTATCCGGTCACACTTACCATGACCATTCCATTTCTATACATTTATAGCCATTTTACACACTTACAACATCAACTTGTCGTCTGACACATACGAGGTGCACACACCTTCCGGTAACACTCTGTTCACAATTCAAGCTGGCCTCCCTTTCCTCCCTAACCGGCTGTCCCTATCCTTCTTATTCGGATATATGGATGCGCATATATATATATATATATTGGTCTGCTCTTCCCTCTTATAGTAGGACTCTTTCCCTCTTACTTTCTCCCTGAGTTTTGTACTAATCTCACTTTTATTTTCCCCCTAACCCTAAAGAAAAGAAAAGAAAGAAGTAATAGCGGTCACTAATATGTTCTCAGTGCCCCCTTTTGCTGGACACTTTTTATCTTATATTCCACTTCTTCATATATTCCCAGTACTAGTCAAGATAGCACTATGCGGCGCCGCCTTCCACCCCCTTTCGGAGCTAGGTTCCCGTCACTTTTATCTCTTATTCACCTCTTAATCCTAATGGCCATATGCAAAGAAAAAGCAAGGAAAATTTTAGGATGATCCTTAGTAGATCTGCGTACCCCCTCTTCGTTCCCTGTCCTACACTTCTTCCCCCACTCCCTTTACAATCGCTCGCACTCAATACTCACGTGCCCGTCTTGAACCGATAGTCTCCGAAACTGGGTCCGTCCAGGCAGTGTTGCCGTCAGCTCAACAGTCAGCCCCGGCTCCGGTGAGCGGTACTCAAAGGGGATTTTTCAACTGGGATCCCGTACCCTCTCTGTTTTGAGTGCGCACTTCTTAGTGTACCGGTCGCCGTTGGCGGCCAGCCTCCCGGAGCCGGCTCACCGTGCGTATCCCTTTTTGACCAGAGATTCTCGTGCCAAAAGGGGACGGTAATGTTAGATCGGGAAAAAATAATAGTAATAATCACGCTTTCGGGGTCACCACTGAAGGCAAGCGTCCCCAGCCAGCACGATCCTCCCCGCAATGAGAGACAATGAAGGACTCTCCCAAGTAGGGAATAAGGCCAAGACAGAGTGCGGGTGAGCTTAAATGGGAGTTTATCAATCAGAATATGGCATGCAAAGAACTCTGCAAACTCCGAGAGCGCTCTGTCTGACAATAGCAAAGACAGGCGTATATATTTACAAAAAACGTCATAAGAACCTACATACTATAGGGGGCACAAGTTCAATGGGATTGGGTGGCGATGACTAACTATAGGTGCCTCTGCGATGTGGTTGGCCGTGGCTGGAGAACGTCACTGGTCAGCCTCGTGGGTTGGGCTGGGCCTGGCAGGTTGGCAGAGTTCATCCGGACGGTGTTGTTGTGCCATCGCGGCCAGTGTCAGAGATGACTGTCTTTTCCTGACTTATTTGCCCTAGGCCATGCACACCGCAGTCATTCAGTCATTGCAATATTATCTTCTTTAGTAAATCTTCCAATAGGTTATTCTACAGGTTAATGCAACACAGGAGGAATGCACCTTGTGAGGGGTCTAATGGTCATTCGTCAGGGCATGGTTACCAGCGTCCTGTTGACCGGAGCCATAGGTTGAGGGGCTAAGCTTCAGGGCATGGGACGGACGGTACAAGCCTCCCTGTCTTGTTAGATGTGGTTATAAATGTGCCGCTTGTGTGTTGCCACAGTGTTGGGTGTCCTGATTGCACAGGGCCATAAGTCTAAGATGATCTGGTGGGTTGTGGGGTTTACGAGGGGGCGCCTTTGGAAGTGTGGGTTCAGGCAGAGGTTTACTGCTGTGCTGTAAATAATGCTGGTGGCGGCCCGTGGCCTTGGGTGCTGCAGAGGGGGCTACACATCTTTGAAGCGGCTCCAGTCTAGTTGGGGGAGGTGGGGTAGCGCGGCGCGGGCCTCTGCTCTCATGTTTGGCAGTCTCCGGAGGGTGGGAGGGGAAATGGCCTTGCACATATTTACAAAGGTATCTTCCTCGCGTGTTGCCGGTTTTTGGAGGCGAAAACATCACAATCATTAGAACACTTTATAATATTTGTTTGAATTACTTGAAAATATACATTTCATTTCGCTGGAGGCGTTTCAATTATATCCAGTCTGAGCACCTTATTCGTACACTATGTTTCAACAATTACAGTATTTAGCTATATGCATATACATTTGCAATAAGTGAGGTAGTATTGAGGTTGGTGGAGTACATAGAAGATGACCCGCCACCGTATGTGATGGTGGTGGCATGCAAGGGGCTTAGACATACACGCGTGACGAGTGCATTCTCGCACACCCTTCACATGTGCCCCCTGTATGGTTACATTCGTTTTCTTGTGTACTCTAGCAGCATTAGTTCAGTTATGGCGCGGGACCGCGGGGTGTACGGTTTTCAATGATACATATAAGGAACACTCCCCCGGAATGCTTTTATCATTTGCACACCCCTGCAGGGGTGCGGGTCCTTCATGGCTGGGGTCATGTACAATAATTACACAATTTTACAGGTTTCTTTAGTAAAAGTGGTTGTATGGAAAGGATACATGTGTTAAAAGTGGTTTTTGACATTCATATTTGGGTACCTTTCTGCTTTCATCAGATGAACATTCTACAGATCTTCCCATCACCCAGGCCTTGCTGACCGGGTCATTCTGGGAGCAGTGATACACTGCGGACGGTGAAATGTTACAGTGTTAGTATCTTATGCTAGCTCATGTCCGTCCTGTTCGTGGGAACGTGCTCACAGCGGATCTGCCAGGGTGCTGCGGCAACAGGGATAATTGAAACTCTCCGAGGGTGGGGGCCGCGCTACAGTGCGCTACGCTCACACCGTCTTTATTAGACAAAATGGTTTCAGAGGCCTAGCTAAATTCAATACGTGTGGGCAATGTCTTCAGCAGGTGAGCCATCCACCACCTGGGTCCGGGTGGTATGGAGGGGACGCCCGATGAGCCATGGCCCTCACCTGGGGTGGAGATGTAGGCCAGGGGGGTCCCTTGGACCACTCCTCCCCTACAATAGTGTCCTAGGAGACCCACATGCACTCTGGTGTGATTGGCTGGCTGACTGTCCGGCAAGGACAGCCACTCTGCTGCGTGAGTGGCAGCTACGCTAGAATGAAAGGGAGAAAACGAAATAAAAGGCAAGTCTCTTGGCTTTGAAGGCATAGTCGACTACTGGAACGAAAGAACCGAAGATGAACTGGAAGAGAACAGCTGCTGCAACTCCTGGACCGTTGGTTTGCCCGGTGAAGCCCAGCTGCAGGACCGAATTGCTAAGTTAATCTCGACAGAGAAGCCCTTCAAGGATGACTTCTCCCTTTGAGTTGGTGGGACAAATCAACTCGTAAGCCACCTGGATACCATACTCTGAGCTGGTTGTATTTTCCTCAGCATGCTGCAGGAAACCAAATAGCCAGGGAGAGGGACACCAGTTTGTGTGCTTTACTACAGCTACCAGTTTGCTAGCTTTGTGACCTGTCCCCGTGCAGTGCAGGTGTCCCCTGATGTCCTCCTTCTTGTCCCCATGACTGAGTCTCAGAAACAGCAAGATCTGCGGGAACTGCCACGAACCAAAGTCTTCAGCTGCATCGTTTTCTTCAATATAAGGTACTGTGAAAACCTGACAGAGAGAATTTACCTCTCACTGCGAAAGTGCATGAACTTTGGCAACTTGCAGGCCTAGTCAGCTTGTGACCCAACATATAACGCTTTCTTCTATGAACTACTTCTGAGAACTGTGGCAAAGACCTTTTCGTTTAACTACCAGAACCGTTTTTACCGATACAAGACTCTAGCCCATTGACTTTGGCCTACCTATTGGATTGGATCAACTCCTCTGGTGAACTCAAACTATTTGCACTGTTTAAGAATAACTCTACTATACGTTTTATTAATGTATGCCTTTTTGCTCCTACTTATAAGTGTTTTACCAAGAAACCTTGAGTATAAGAGTCTATGTGAATAATTGTGATTGTAGACCTCTGTGTAACATCCTTACAGCTCACATTCCCTCTTGAGATAAGCCTGGCTGCTCAGCTCGCTACCAAAAACTGTGTGGTACATACTTATACCAAAGGTTGGTTTTGCTTACACCTGTAGTCATAGTTGTGTGTAGTGGTCCCAGAGGGTACTGGATGCAATCTTTGTCTAACAAAGGCTATGTGGGAAGAGTGTGGAGTAGCCCACCGGTTCTCTACCTCCTTTCATCCACAAATCAATGGACTTGTTGAGCAGTTCAACAAGACCCCAAAAGGCATGGTAGGTGGCTTGGAAGAGCACCTGAGGAGAAATTGGGATATTCAGCTGCCAATTCCTTATGTTCGCCTACAGGAAGGTGCCACAGAACGCAGTAGGGTTTAGCCCCTTTCAGCTTCTGTCTGGACACCCTGAACGAGGTCTCCTCAGTCTATTGAAGGAGGGATGGGAAAGAAAACCCTCATCCCTGTCACAAGATGTGATGGACTATGTACCTGGCCTTTGGCCTAGAATGGAAAAGTACATGGAACAGTCAACCAAGAATCTAAAGGCCAGTCAGGAGCTGATGAAGCACTGGCACAACCAAAAGGCGACAGTGACAGCCTATTTTCCAGGCCAGTGAATGTGGATTATGGAGCCTGTCGAACCCAGTGCTCTTCAGAACAAGTGGACTGGGCCTTACTGTGACCTGGAAAAGGTCAGTGAGGTGAATTATCTCATTGATGTGAAAGGTCATAAACAGATGTGCAGGGTCTTTCACGTCAACCGCCAAGTATCCCATTATAGACAGAGACTGAGGAGGAGACCAGTCCCCTCCCAGACCTCCTGCACACTGAAGCCACAGTTGGGTAAGTTCAAGGTGTCAACCTTGCAACGGACCTGTGAGAACAGTGACAGGACCTGTCGCCGTTTATGGGGACAGTTTGAAGGTCTGTTTTCATTGACTCCCGGTCGTGCAGATTGGTGTACCCATGATACTGGAGACAGTAGGCTAGTGAAAAGTAGAATTCACCAGATTTCTGATAAGGTCAGGGACACCATCAAGGAGCATGTTTCCAAGATGTTATCCCTAGGAGTGATAGAGCCATCGCACAGCCCCTGGACTAGCCCAGGGTTACTGGTTCCTAAAAACATCAGTAGTGGGAAGACTGAAGTTTGCTTTTTTGTGGACTACAGGGGGCTCAATTCTGTCACGAAGACAGATGCTCACCCCATTCCTCGGACAGATGAGCTCATTGACAAGCTCGGCGCTGCCAAGTACATGAGTACTTTTGACCTCACAGCAGGGTATTGGCAGGTCGGCTTGACAGATGGAGTGAAGGAGAGGTCAGCATTCTCAATCCCGGAAGGACATTATCAGTTCACTGTGATGCCCTTCAGATTGAAGAATGCCCCTGCCACTTTTCAGAGGATGGTTCACCACGTTTTTTCCAGACTCGAAAACTTAGCGTTGCTTATCTAGACGACATTGCTGTGTTCAGCCACACCTGGGAGGATCATGTATCCCACCTGAAACAAGTGCTTCAGGCGCTGCAAAATGCAGGCCTGACTATCAAGGCCATGAAGTGCCATATAGCGCAGGGTACCGTGACTTACCTGGTCCATTTGGTCAGTGGAGGTAAGAAACAACCTCTTGAAGGGAAGGTACAGGCTGTGAAGGATTGGGACATCCCCACCACACAGACACAGGTGAGAGCCTTTCCAGGTCTCGCCGGGTACTACCAGTCGTTCATCAGAGGGTATGTGGCCCTTGCCAAGCCCCTGAATGATGTAACATCCAAAAAGATGCCACAAAAGGTAACTTGGACCCCTGCCTGTCAAACCTCCTTTCAGGATTTAAAGGATGGATTGTGCAGGGACCCAGTTCTGAAAGTGCCAGACTATGGTCAGGAATTCAGTATCGAGACAGCCGCCTGTGATTTTTGGATTGGAGCAGTGTTAGCGCAGCTGAACTCTGAAGGGGTAGAGCAACCTGTTGCCTACATTAGCTGGCGGTTGACAAAAAGGGAAAGGAACTGGTCTGTCATAGAAAAGAGATGTATGCGGGTGTGTAGCTGTAATGAAGCTGAAACCCTACATCTTTGAGTCTCACTTTACGACCCAGATGGACCAAAGGCCTCTGTGATGGTTAATGGCCATGCAAGGTGAGAACCCTAACTTTTTGCAGTGGGCCATATCCCTACAGGGATTAGATATGGACATCCAGCACAAGCCAGGCTCCCAGCATGGAAATGCAGATGGCCTCAGCTGGTACCTTCGCCTTGATGACAAACCAGACCCTCACTGGGTGGTGGTTCACATGTTGAGGCTGGGGTACGTGAGTAATTCGACCATCCATACAGGGAGAGTGCGCTCGCCTGGGTTCTAGTGTCACTAGTCTGAAATCCTTCACCCAGAAGCATCACTGTGTCGCTGCTAGTGCAACTGTCCACCTGTGAGCATTCAAACATCACTGCTCCACTTGTCCTCTGTAATCCTACTCCCAGAAGCATCACTTTGTCACAGCTAGTACACCTAGTGCAACCGCCATCTGCGTCCCTCCAAACAACACTGCATCACTAGTCCTCTGTAATCCCACAACCAGAAGCCTTGCTATGTCACAGCTAGTACAACTAGTGCAACCACCATCTATGTGCCTCCAAACATCACTGCATTACCAGTCCTCTGTAATCGTGACACCTATGTTAATGCTTCTTCTAGGCAGACTGGCACCGACATCCTCTTTGTCGCTCCCTATACGTACCTTTGGATTCCCCATATGGTCTTAGTGCTCGCCCCTTTCTCTTCCTCTCCCATTAATGTTGGCACTCATTGGAAGCACTGTTGGCAAAAAGGGAAATTCCTCTAGGGCCATTATTGACGTCTACCTAAATGGCACTGCTATGGTCCAGGGCTCTCAGCCCAACCTCCTCCTTCTTGATAGACAACTTCTGTCTCTCATCAAATTCCTCCCTTCTCCTGCCACTCCTCCTTCTGCCTCCTCTCTGGCCCCTCTGCCACCACTGACAGGTGTAACACATTCCTGCACCCCTCCTCAGAAGACCTTCCAAAGTGGCAAACTGCTCCAGTTAGCTATCCTCAACTTTCCCTCTGCCATCAATCACTCCTCTGACATCTGCCACCTCCTTGAAGATCTCAACCTCGTCGTCCTAGCTCTCACTTAGATGTGGTTCACGGCCAGCTTTGTCACAAGTTTTGACACTGTCCTCTCAGAGGGCTACACTATCCTCTCCATGCCCAAGCCTAAGTGGTCCGGGTGCGGGGTACTTTGATTTTCCCTGAATGGGTCCCTGCTACTATCATACCCACTCAGTCCTACTCCCCTTTTGAATGCCTCTTCTTCAGGCTTGGTGTCTCTCGTATCCTCTCACTGACTCTGGCCACCATCTACAGCCTCCCTGGGCCAGTCTCCCTCTTCCTCTCAGAGAGGTCTGACCTTACCTTTTCTCTCCTGTCCTCCTCCTTCAAACCTCTCCTCCTGGGAGAGTTAAATATTCACCTTGACTCATCTGATGTGGCCTCTGGACTCTTCTGCAACTTCTGTGACTTTCTTTCCCTCTCCATCCTTCCCTCTGGTCTGACGCACTTAACCGGACACATCTTGGATGCTCTCATCTCTGCTGTCATCCCCATCTCCAACCCTCTCACTACTCCTCTCTCATGGTCTGATCATTCTCTCCTGTCTCTCACCTGGACCTCCTGCGTTCCCCGGCTTAGCCCCCGCCCGCACGGCCAGTCTCCTTCCTGTCATTTGACCAATGAAGCAAGTGTCAGTTGCTGCTTTTGCTGCCACCTTCGTTCTCCCTCCAACTCCTGCCTCTGACTCCCACTCTGACACAGCTCTTACCAACCCTAGAACTCTCCATCTCCAACATTCCCGACATCCTTGCCCCTGTCATGAGGTTCTGCAAGAAGCCTACCTTCAAGCGCAACACCTAATATGACTCCGACCTAGCCTCTCTGAAGCGCAAGTGCAGGGATGCAGAGCAGAAGTGGCGGGCTTCGAGCACATCCTCTGACAAACTGGCCCGCCGCTTGCTCCAAAAGCAATACAGGCTTTCGATCTATTTGAAGCGGAGGGCCTATACCCAAGCACGCATTTCTGGGAGCACTAACAACACAGCTGAACTTTTCAAAATCTGCAAGGAACTCGCCAATCGTACTGCAGTCTCTATTTCTCCTTTGCCTTCCCTGGTCCTCTGCACTGGACTCCCACTTCATTACTACAACTCAGGACATCCTGTCCTTCCTCTCCTCTGCCACAATCCCTTCCCCCCCCATCTGCTCTCAGGCCTCCCTTGGACCCTCTGCCCCCTATATCACCTGATGAGGTTTCCAGACAAGTCCTCTCTATGAAAGTGTCATCCAAACAGGTGCTCCCCTGCTCCTCTAGAACTATCAAGGACAACATTGTCTCCCTTGCTCCAGACTTGGCTGATTTCTGCAATCACTCCTTTGCCGCTGGATCCTTCCCATTATTACCCAAGCACTCCCTTGTGCACCGCCTCCTCAAAAAGCCTTCTGCCGACCCTTCCTGTTCAGCTAACTGCTAACTACTGTCCTACCTCCATCACCCTCTTCCTTGGCAAAGTCTTGCGGAAGCTGCCCATCTCCCAGCATATCCACCACATGAATCTGTTGGTTGTTTCTGCAACCACCAGTCTGGCTTCAGAGCTGCCAGAGGCACGGAAACTGCTCTTCAGAACACCTGTGAAGACTTGCTCTCTAATCTTGATTCCAACTCTCCTTCATTCTCATCCTTCTTGACCTTTACTCTACCTTTGATACGGTCATTCATGCCACCCTTATAAATCGCTTTGTGATACCCTTGGCATCACGGACCTGGCTCTGGACTGGTTGACCTCCTTCCACTCTGAAGTCCTTCCCAGGTTCAACTGGGCCCTTTTCTCTGCTCCATCTCACTCTCCACCTGTGGTGTCCCTCAGGGTTCTATACTCTTGCTTTGGCTTTTCAACATCTACCTTGCCCATTTCTTTTTTAAATTGTATTTTATTATTGTTTGGTTTATTCAAACCTTAACAAAAAAAGAAAAATTACAAGATACAAAATACAAAATTCCACAGTAAAACGTCACCTCTTTCATCATAAAGCTGATGACACAATAAAAACAAAATACAAAATGTGATAACTATTCACAACAATAAAATACATTTATCCTCCACGTTCTAATTTACCACACTAAAAACATGTCTATCAGCACAGATTTCCATCTAAGTTAAGACTCTTCAGAAATCCTACAATTGATAGTCTGTTGGAGTTATTCTGAACATTAATACACCATAGACACACAAGGTCTATATTAAGCTCCTTGCTAAGCTCCCACAGTTTCCCCAAATGCTACTTTCTTAGTACATTCAAAGCCGAACATTTTATTAAAAGGTATTTGCACGTTTCCAGTATACCCACTTGACCACAGAACCTACAGTCAGACTCATCAGGTGAATTAAACCTCTCTTCAACCGAGCCTCCCTAGATAACAAAAGATTCCACCTTAACATCAGGAGCATAGTACGAAAGAACTTATTTGGAAACTGATGCAAAATATTAGAGATTGTTCCACGTTTTCTATTCTCGCTGCAAAGCTGTCTCATTGAGGGATATGCATGAAACTTGTCTGTAGTCAAAATCCAATCATAATTGTGCAGAGCCTTTTTTACCTTGTCCGGGTTCTCAAACAAAGTTTTCCCGTCCATTGCAAAGTCTCCCAACATCCTTTCACACTCAACGGCCAGATTTGCCAACATACCTGTGTTCATATTCAAGAGCGAGTTCATTATCATTTGTGCCCGTAAAACTTCATACATCGTGTATGGCTTTGGGTTCACTAATTCATTAAACATACTACATTTTTTCCACCACACACGAGCTTTGAGTGAAATCAGCCCCACTCATAGCTCAATGCTGACATGGGTACACCATTAGGGACTTTGAAACAACATCTCCATATCAATACCTCAATAACATCAAAGCGTCCCACCATAACCTCACTTAAATGTTCTGTGCCATAAATACATTTTGGGGTAATCTTCCCCTCTTAGTATTGTATTGCAGGCTTTCTAAAAAACCTGCCAAACCTACTATCCAGTTTTACCAGTTGTATAGTAAGGGATAGTGCTTTCAACTTCAAGCTTTCCCAAATTTTGCAGCTAGAAGGTTGGGAGAAAATGTTAAAACCCAAATATACCATGCTAGTTGAACAGCCCAACTTTGTATCACCCAGGGAGCACATCAATTTACTGTGCCTCCTACCTCTGCTCACCTGCAAGATTGTAGTTTGAAATAACGTGGTACCATAAACCAACACCCGGACCAGCAAGTAAGTTACTTGTAGGTTTATTGGTAGATAGTTGCCAGGAAGACACCGACACGTCCCTCTATGCCAGCTTACATTCTCCAACTGTAACTGTTGGAACCTCTGTTCAGAACATAACACCAAAGCACTCCACACTCACTGACATCACAGCATTCCAGGGTCAGTGATGTCACCAGCACTCAGAGATACACTACAACATAGTTCCCTGGATTAATCACCAAGCCATGCTGTGCTGCGTATAGAATAAACTCCTCAATGAGCCTTTGCAGTCCAATCCGCAAGTGCCATATAGGAGGAAATCATCCGCATATGAAAACCACAAGACGTTTTGCCCCCCTATTTTCTGTGGAACAAATGCACATTTATCAAGATAGTCACCAACATCAGAGACGTAGAGATTGAAAAGACAGGGAGCCAACAAGCATCCCTGTTTCAATCCAGTTAACACATCGATCCTCCTTGAAAGGTCCCCTCCTGATCCAGCCTGACCCTGATTTCAGAGTTGTAGTGCAGCCCATTTAACAATTTAAGTAGAACTCCCAGGCAGCCCCCATTTAGAAAACATACTCCTCAGCTTACTGCAATCAACTCGGTCAAAGGCATGGGATACATCTATTGAGGCCACATACAAGTTCCCTCCCAGTTTATCCCAGGTTTGCTCTTGCAATACCCGCAGTACTATACCATTCAAGGAAGTTGCATGGCCTTTTCTGAACGCTGTTTGCAATTTGGATAGCTGCTGAGTTGTAGCCATCCATTGTTCCAAATGGGACAGAATCAATGAGGAGAATAACTTGCAGTCAGCATCAATCAAGGAAATGGGTTGATAGTTTTTGGGGTCTTTTCTCTTCCTTTGCTTATATATTGGGACTACAGTACCAAGTTCCCAAGATGTTAGCAACCGACCAGATTTCACTATTCCCAAAAAGCGCAAAGTTAGGATCTTCCCCCATGCACAAGGATCAGCCTTAAATGCTCAGTTATACAACCCATTCAGTCCAAATGCTCTAGAAGAGCTACAAGATTTAATTGCAGAGCTAATTTCTTCCAGTTCAATTGGCATTTTCCACTCATCTCTATTTGCATTATATGGTCTTGGGAGGATAGCTCAGGGGCAACGTGCTCCCCTTGGAAGCAAGATGACACAGAGCAACACTGGTTCAAACCCCAGGTCCGCCCTTAGAAACCTCTGGGTATTAAGCACGTTATAAATAACCTATCATATCATTATCCTTTCTAGGTGTTACCGTAAAAACACCATCAGACTTCCTATACCAAATACCAAAAAAGGTAACCCAATCTGACTCCGAAACTGCATTTGCTTGATTGACTCAGAAACCCGATTCCAGAGAATTGACAGGCTGTCAGAAAGCCCTCATTTCCTTACCAATAAGTATTCCTAATATAGCCTCAGCCTCACTCTGCAAAAGTCTAGCCTGCCTACTTTTGCAGTAATTTTTGCAGCTCTTTTTCACTTTCTTAATTGACTTACCCCTGATACCAAGTTCATCAGTGCTACGTTTAATCGATCAGAGTTTCTTTCTCATATGGGCTTTCCTGTCAGCAAGCTCTTTGTCAAACACATGGTCAACCATCCCATCTGCTTTCTGAGTGCAACCCATTCTGATATTAGAAGTTTTCCCTTGGAAGTTACTTAGAAAAATATCAAACTCGTGAGTACAGATTACCTCCAATTTCCACTCAAAACTGGTGTCACTCAGCAACTCAACATGCTCTCTAAATGTTCATTCAAATATTTGGTGTTTTTTGCTGACCTTCTTATTCTATCACCTATTACATCTGTAATCAAATTAACAGGTCCCCCTGATTTACTAA
Source organism: Ambystoma mexicanum (assembly GCF_040938575.1). NCBI lineage: Eukaryota > Metazoa > Chordata > Amphibia > Caudata > Ambystomatidae > Ambystoma > Ambystoma mexicanum. Next base: position 663,769,025 of record NC_090941.1, on the reverse strand, counting down.
TGAGCTTTATGATGTCAAAATCTGCCATCAACATACAGTGGTCACTCAGCCCTCTATCCACAATTTGAAACTTTGTACACCTACTCAACATTACTTCATCAACAAAAATGTAGTCCAACATAGAGTTACTCAACCCCCTATGGCAAGCAAAGGTTTCCGAAATATCATCTGCATTAATGACGTTTAAAGGTGTCAAGCTGAGCGCACCCAGCATAAAACTCAATCTTCTTCCTGCACTGTCCTTCGCATCCAGCGTTCTAAAGTCCACCACACATTCCCGCAATTCCACCCCGTCTTCATCAATTGAACAGTTTGCGTCCAAATCTCCAGCCAACAGTATCTTCCACTGAATGGCCCCGCTCATTTGATCTCTGCCTTCTCTCCTAACTTCCAGTGTTATGCAGATGACACGCATCTCTCCTTCAAGCTTCACTCCTCTGCCTTCTCCTCTTCCTCTCTGATTGTCTGTCTGCTATTCAGGCTTGGTGCTCTGCTAACAATCTCTGCCTTAATGCCAGTAAGACTGAGATCCTTCTCATTGGGACGCCTGCTCCCTCCTTCCCTCCTACACTTTGGCTGCCCTCCATGGGCCCTGTCCTCTCACCCTCCTTTGTCCAAAAAACATTGGTGTCATATTCAACTACTCCCTCTCCTTCTCTCCTCAAATCACAGATCTTGCCAAGAAGGCCCACTATCAGCTGCACCTCCTCAGAGGCATTCTCCCTTGCCTCACCGTCTCCCAGAAACTCAATGTCTCCAGCGCTCTGGTCCTCTCAAGTCTTGATTACTGCACCATCCTCTTCCTCAATCTGCCTAACTCATCCCTTCGCCCCCTTCAACTAATCCAGAACAGGACTGCAAGACTTATCCTTGGCCTCAAGCCTAGAGACTGCATCTCTCCAACCCTAAAAACTCTCAATTGGCTCCCGGTTGCTGTGAAGATCAAGGTCAAGACCCTCTGCATCATCCACAAGGCTTTCTGGGGCCTGGGACCCCGCTACATTCAACTCACTCTCCCTAAATACCTCCCTGCTAGGGCCCTTTGGTCTTCTAGTTCCAACTCTCTGCAGATCAGACGCTTTTCCAAGCAGAGACTGGGGGGTAGATCTCTCTCCTCCGCAGGTGCCTCCCTCGGAAATGGCCTCCCTGACCCTCTCAGACTTGAGCGGGATCTCCTTAAGTTCCGGAAGCTTCTCAAGACCCTCCTTTTCTCTTCCTACTTTCCGCTCCCCCTCCTCTGCTAATGTCACCCCTCTGCCTCTTGACTGGCTGCCTGGCGTCTTTAGATTCTTACAGGGCACCAGGCCCGCCTCGTCTAGTCTACCCCTGCACTTGGTCTCCCCAGCTGACCCCTCACTCTTCAACCTGCACTTGCCCCCTCCCCTGCACTATCCTGATTGAGCACCCCTTGAGCCCTTGCAGCCCGGTACCTCGCACTTAGCACGTGGACGTGGACCTCCCCTGCACTCTCTGCATTCCCTTGGCTCTGTCAACCTGGCCTCCACCGGCACTCTTTAACCCCCAGGCCCTTTCGCCCCGACCAGCACTTCACTCTCCCCAGCACTTCTTGTTACTGCACGATTCGAATGTCACAAGGCCTAGTAGGATCTTTTTTGTTTTTGTCTCTTTACCCGCCACCCCCTTTTTGTCATGTTGCGCCTTGAAACACATTGTGTATAGGTGCATTATAAATAAGCAATACATAAATAAATAAAACAGTCAATTACTACACTAAAATCATTAGCTCTCGTGGATTTTAACCTGCTTTTAACCTGCGGGCCACCAACAGAGCTGAATTATACACTTATGATTTAAAAGACTAAGCAGAAGCAATAGGTTTCAACCTTAGTCATCTGAATTCTACACACATGTAAGGCCATATGCTTGATAGTGTACTCTCAAAACTTTCACAAGTATTTACCTTAAATCTTGGCTGGACGGATTGTTTGGTTATTAAGTTTCTTATAATGGTCAACACTCTACTAACAAGAAAAAATCCACCTGAATTATGGTTACAAAAAACAAAAACACCCACTGAATTACTAAACCGTGACCTTTTTCCCTTTTTAATTAGGACAGTGTTTTCAGACACTCCATCTACAAACGTCAATGGTCAAATCGGCACCTATAATAAAGTGCTATGCTAGATTACAGACATGGTAGCCCCCAAAAAACATAGTGAGAACCCCTAGACCTAAAGGAAAACGCTGGTGCTTTCAGGATCCTCAAGGATTGTTGGCCACTCATGTAGGCTCACAGGAAATGAACCAAAGACAAATCACAGTACAACTTGGAGGGGCAGAAGGTTTTACCTTCCAGTTACAAGGATTAATCGCTCCAGCAGAAAAAAATATCCTCCAGACATTAGGGCTTCTTGAGAACAAACCTCTGCCTTTTCCTTCCAAGCCAGCTATGTTACAATAGTTAAAATAAATGCATCTTTTAATTAATAATATCCGCTTCATTATTAATGGCAATCGTGTTTCTGCGGTATCCGAACAAAAGATCAAGCAGCCTCCCATTGTCTCTGATGCTATATTCCACCTGCATAAAGTTTCTGTTGAAGAAAGTCGAAATATAGTGGATACAATTAATTCCACCTTTATACCAGCTAATCCTTGCCCCTTGTTTATTATAAGAAATTGCATTGAAACTTTCCTTTCCTTTTATCATCACTATCATAAATAACTATTTGTTTCATTCATACACCTTCTTTTCTTAAAAATATCTGTATGACACCTCTTCTGAAAAAAATCACACGTATCCTGGTCAACCTAAGAAATATAAAACAACAGCTGATATATTGTTGTTGCTACAGATTCTACAAGAGGTGGCTAGCACACAACGTCCACTCTTTGCTGATATACATGAACCTCTTGGTGATCTACAACCAGGCTTCAGAGCTGGGAGAGGAATTGAGATATCGCTCTTAGTTGTCAAAAAGCAACTGCCCTGGAACATGGGTGGGTGTTCTAACTCATTGCTTATTATATTAAACCTTTCACTGTACATTTTCCTGCAAACCTTTGTTGATTTTTTATACACAGAATGTTATCCCAGTGGTTATGTATGGTGCCCAAGGGAACAAAACAGCAGACCACCCTAAATGGGAATCTCTAGAGGTCAAATTTTGGAAAGCAGTCTTGGGTTTACCTAAAGGTGTGCCAAGCCTGGTAATTTGGTACGAACTTGGTCTGAGCTCATTACAATCAGTAGTAGATTGGCAGACATTGGCTTTATATAGAAAATGTCTGACCCAAGAAGACCATAAAGGCACTTTAATTCCTGTATTAGTAACAGCTATCTTTGATGTCGATGGAATTAACTATTTTAATATCTGGAAGGACCATTGTGCATCACTACTAAAACAATTCAACATAGATGAGAAGTTACTTATAGAGAACCCCGATGAAGCGAAACAAAGGTTATACGAAACTGAATCGATTAACTTATGGGCCGATTGTCAGAAATATCATGTATTCAGAGCTGGTTTCTTTCGAATCAAAAAATGGAAGGGTACGCCAAAATACTGTATTTAGGAATGCCCTTTTACGAATTTGTCTAGATCTTTGGCCAACTTAATCAGTGCTGGCGATGCAATCAATAGATCAGGCACAACTTAATACATGTTGTTTCTGTAATAATGTTTCTACAAGCGAAACCTTGAAATACTTGTTAACTGAATGTCCAGCATTGATGCAGTTAAGAAAAGTTTGTTTTTTAAAATCTTTCGATGATTTTATTTCATTATCATGTGATGAAATGTGGATAATATTTTTTCAGCAGAACATATATCCTTACATTTAGCCACAGTGAATTTGTTTTACATTTTGAATCTTCAAAGCACAAATTGAACTATCTGTCTTGGCTAGATCTAATTTTAAGTTTAAAGACATTTCTTCAATATTTTTTTATTTTGTAATAACTTGTAATTTTACCTGTGTATTAAGCGATTATGATTGCATTGTGTTTCTTTTTATTATTTTTTATTTCTTTGTATCAAATGATATTTTATTTGACTGCTGGAAATTCTTTTTTCCTTTTTTTTGTTGATTTATTTTGAAAAGGTTAATGTTTTTAACCAAATCAAATAAACTTAAATAATGATAATTAAACCATTCAGCAGCCTTTGACACCCAGGACCATAAACTCACTCCAGAAAGACTACAGTTTGTGACAAGGGAGTCTGATAAAGCATTGCTATGGTTCAGATAAGTGCTAATTTCTTTTTAGTTTATTACAAACCTTTAAAAAGATTTATTTACAGACGGTTTAGAATGTTCGATACATTTTCATAATTGATCTTATCGACCTAGAACAGTTAAGTAAGCTTAAAAAAAATAAAATGTGCAAAATTGGAGACACCATCAACGACTGTCATTCATGTCTCTTGCTCGTTATCTCTCATGAGACTCTGTTGCAACTTTTCCAAAATAAATGTTAAATATTATCTTGTTATTGGTGCCTTCACGCAATATCTGCCACCAATCCTCTGCACAGGGGCCCGGGTATTTTTCCAGTTCATGACCCATATATCTAGTTCTTTCCTCTCTCATCTTGGGACAGAACAGAACCAGGTGCTTCAGAGATTCGACTTGGAGATTACAGAGCCTACGTATGGAATTCGTTTTTTTGTCCACCTCCTTCATGCCACATCCAACGTCTCGTGTGTCAAAGTTATTCAATCTAAAATTTAAGAATGTTTTTCTTGTCTTCTTACAAGGAAACTTCACCATATATTCTGGTATTGCATGCAATTCTTTAGCTTCTACCGGTGCGTTTCTTATTCTGGTATGTTGGATTCTTTTTTCGTTTGTTTCAATCCAGTCTTACTTATAAACTTTGTTTTTTAAAGTGTTCGGATTACATATTAACCATTTCTTATCAGTATTCAGCTGCTCCAGAATGATTTCACAGGCATTTTTCCATTAATTTCGGAGGCTATCAACCTCAATGTCCTTATCATTGTTTAATATTTGAAATTGAGGGATGTTGTCCCCTCCAATTACCTTTCTATTTAGCGCCAGAGCATTCCACATCACTACAGCAGTCACAGATGATAGGCTGTCTTCGTATTTTATGCAGGCTGTAGGAAAACCTTTTGGCAACTTTAAGATCCTCCTCCATATAACGTGTTAGCATCTTGTCCAGATCTCGTAGTTAAAGCCAAACAACGTCTCTGCTTCGTATGTCAATACTGTTATGATTTTGTTCCTATAGAAGCGGATAACGGGTTGCATCGAAAACTTGCCATACTTTTTATGCAACCTGTCTGCTTGTGAAGCCTTTTGGTTGCCTTTAGATGCGATTTTCTTCACCATCGGCACATTGTTAATACTTGAGTTTATCGTAATTCCCAAATGTTTTGCTTCCTTAACCATACTTAGGATCTCCTTTCCCAGTCTCCAAATATAACTTTTTATCTTCATGCTTTTTTTTGTTCCTTGAAGGTTTTTAAGCACCAAAATCTCAAATTTGTTTACGTTTATCTCGAGGCTGTTTTCATCAATATATTTTTCCAAGGCATTGATTTTATTTTGGAGGCTGATCAGGGTCATATCAAGGAGCACAATGTCATCTGCATATATCATTGTGCTAACATGAGTGCCGCTAATTTTTGGTGGAATGGAATGAACTTCCTCAACGGCCCTTCTGACGCCTGCAATGAAGAAGTTAAAGAGTGTCACCCCCAAGGGGCACCTTTGTTTCACTCCACATGATGTTCTTATCGGAGCAGTTACATGTCCTGTTGTGTCTAGCCGAATTTGTACTGATGTCTCAGAATATAATGCTTTTATGGCAGCAATTAGGCTCACTGGACAGCCTTCCGGTCCACACCATCAAAGGCGTAGGCCAAATAGATAAAGGCAATGTATATTGGCATCTTCTTCCTTATTGCTTCCATTTTCAAGACATTCAGAATTAGAAAATGTAGACTGCAACCCACGCCTTTGACAAAACCTGTTTGTCTTATGTCGGCAACACCAGCTTGCTTAATCCAAGTTGTTAGTTGCACTAGGAGTTAAGTTTTGAAAATGTTCCCCACTACATCAAGTAGCGCTATTGGCCTATAGTTTTCAGGCTGAAGCCTTGAGCCCTTTTTGAAAATCGGGACAATTATGGCGTATTTCCATGTTTTTGGAACTTCCCCTTTATTTATTATGATCTTGAAAAGTTGATAGCAGTCCGCTCATTCCTCTGGATTTTTTTGAGTATAGTATTCGTCAGACCATCTGGTCCTGGTGCTCGAGATGAGCTGAGGTTCTTGATGTTATTATATATCTCTTCTCTAGTGATGACTATATTCCATGGTTCCACTGTTTGTTCCTCTTGATTTTCACAGGGATATTGTTTTTGGAATAACTCACTATAGTGTCTGACCCATTTTTCTTCGGTCACCACATTGCAAATGCTAGAGTTCTGGGAGGCTTCTTTTCATTTATTGTTGCCCAAAAATCTCTAGAATTTCTTTGTGCCAGACAGCACATCATTTTGTTCCATGGTCATTCTCTGGCATTTTAGCCAATTTTTATATTTCATTTTCATGATCTTTTTATCTCTACTCAAGAGAGCTTGCTCTATTTCACTCAGCCTCCTTCGCAGATCCCTTTTCTTGTTTACTACGTTTGGATCATGCACATGTTTCCTCACAGCAGTGTTTTGGTTTTGAGAATTCTTGGTTTTATATAATTATAGTAAGTCATTGTATTCTAGGCTGCTCTTCACCTCTGTATTATGTTGATCTATCAATGCTTCAGTCAGACTGATAATGTTCTGGCTCTTTAATCTTAACCGGTTCTTTCCAGGTTCAACTTCCACTTTCTGTTCCCACCGAGCTCGTGATTTAGCTCTTTCCTTTTAAAATGAAATTATCAGCAGATAGTGGTCGCTTTGTACTGTTTTGATAACTTTCAAATCGCAGATCTTAGATGTCATGATTTTTGAGGTGATCATGTAGTCGAGAATGGAACTTTGATTGTTACGTTCCCACGTTGCTTTCGGGGCAATGTTACCCATCATGTTTCCATTAAAAATGTCCATACTTCTGACATCTAGCTCTTCAAGAACGACTGTTCGTAACTTATCGTTCAGTTTCTTTCCTTTTTGTCCCTTTAGTTCAGAGATCAGATCTATATTAAAGTCACCGCACAAAATGATACAGGCATTCGCTTCCACAGATGTTATGTTGTCTAGCAATTCACATAGCTGTTCTATGAATTCAGTTTTGTCTAGTACTTTGTGCTGCCAGTAGACATTTATGATGTTAATTGTCGTTGTGTCTTTCTCAGCATGATCCCTCGCACCAATCTTAGTCACCTGTTTATACGAAGATGGATTGCTTGACTTCAGGATTTCAAATCCACTTTGCCGTTTGATCAAACTGATCAATCCGGCCACAGGATGTCCTTTGGTTTGAGTTATCACAAGATTAAAGGCTACTTCATATCCCTCAACGATGGCCGGTTCTTTCATCCATGTCTCTTGAAGGCGTATAATATCAAGCAGTAACAAGAGCTTTCAGGATCTTCATATCAAATGCCCAAAGCCTCGGGTATTCCAGCAGTCTAGTAATTTCACTTCAAGTTTCTTTAACTCCGGACGTTAACTCTCGTTCTTGGCATTTAGAGAGCCAACGATCCAGCTCCAGCTTTCCTCGGTCATGTTGTTAGTTTTTACCGTTTTACTACTCGTAGCTGAGTCTTTCCCCTGCTGGTGGGTTTTGATTGTTATTTAGAAAGTTTTTTTTACTTGATTAAATTGCATGAATACTTTGTGTGCCGCCTCATGTTCATCAAGGTTGGCTGCTTATTTTCGATGAACTCCTTTAACTCTCCTGACAAAGCTAGGTGCGCCGATGGCATAAAGAAGACATGCCCTCTTCTAACAGGCAGCTCATCTCGGACTCTTTCATCAGCTTTCCTTGTTGTAATCTCAGTCACATCAAACCCTAAATCCCAAAGGTCCTGGGCATTGTTGAATATAAGGTCCCCGACAATTTTTGACTGGATGTGAAGCACCACTCTATCCAGTGAAGAACCTTCAATGAACTCCACAGTTTTTATATCGGCAGTCGAGATCCGTTTCATGGCTGGTACATGGTGAAGCAGTTGCAGTACATTAAACCTATTCATGGTCAATCCATCGTTGACTAATTTGCTTCTTTCCAAAAGTATCCGTACTGCCACCTCACTGGACCACTCTTTCTTCATGGTGTGTTCCTTATTCAACTCTTTTAGTCGGCGATCAATTCTCCACGATTCGTTATCCTCACAGATAGAAGGTTTTGATTTCTTAGCCACTTGTTCAGCAGTTTTTTTTTCGGGTAGTCTTTTTTCTCAACCTCATTTGACTGCGCTGGATTCACGGTTATTTTTTTAGCCATGCCTGCTGACAAGAATCCTAGTGCATTATGCATTCCAATCTTTCTTCTATCTTCGATTGGTTTAAAATCATAAAGATCATTCACGAAAGTATTCTGCCTAGGAGCAGCATACTCTATTTTGATGGGTGAAGGATCAAATACCACCCTTCTTCAAACTTGTTCTTGATGCGGGCTGACGGCTGGCTTTGTCTTTACTTCCACATCCTCTTCAGCATCAGATGGTGAAATAGATCTCTGTTTTGGACTCCCATCGCACGATGCCTCTTCATCTTCTTTGTCCGTAATGTCATATTTAGACATATTTAATAAGTCAGCCATTATACTAGCCTCATCCTTTTCTTTGGCAGATTTGACGCCAGACTGGTCACCGGAGTTGGAATATTCTCCTTTGCCTTCTGTAAAACCGTCTCTTGACTTTCTTTCACTTTCTCAGCCATGGTTTGAATCGTCACGTTCAGGGCTTTCAGATTTCTCAAAAACTTACTAGCATTTCTAGTATTTGGGTTCTTGTATTTTGTCATATTTTTTGTTTTTTTCAATCTTTGCCACCTGTTGCAGCGTTTGTTGCTTTCTCAATGTTTATTTTTCTTTTTCAAAAATGGAATAAGTCACTTTGAGTTTTACTCCTCCTCAGAGCAATGGAAATGAAAAAAAGACTCCTGATACAATCCTCAGTCCTCAGAGAGTCGAACACACAGAACACTCCGACTCACTCCTAATTAGTAGATTAAATTGTATAGCTTCTGAGACTCGTTATTATGCTGACGACAGCCAGTCCCTTTTCAAACTTTCCGGAGACTTCACGACAGATAATAATCATCTTGAACATATTTCATCTGCCATTAAACAATGTATGGAATTATTTCAGCTTGAACTGTAACAAAACGGAACTAGTGGTAATCAATCCCAAAGTAGTATTAGGACCATGAGCCTTTCTACTTTATTCTTGATATATTCCACTGGCTTCTATGTACACCCCGAGGTCAAAACATTGGGCTTTATCTTTGACTCACAGTTACTACTAACACCACAAGACAATTCTGCGGTCAGCAGCATTAGCCTCTTTCTGCCACTGTTGAAATAAATGAAACCATATCTGGATGAGACCCACTTCGGAAAGGTAGGAAGATCGATTATTGGAGCTAGTTGGGTCTGTTACACTGACATCTGTGGGGTGCACCTAAGAAGTTGACTATTAGATTACAGATTTGACAAAACAGCAAAAACAACGTCCAAATAGTCACCAATGCCCTACTTTATACTCATGGTACTCCTTTTCTCAGTCAATTAGCTGCCTGAACAAGTTAGACTAGACTTTAAGGTAAATCTCGATCTCACAGGTTTTTCTATAAAATTGCATATCTCTTACACCCCCCAGATCTTATCAATCTAAAAACCAACAGCTGTTTGTTCCTCTCAGATTTAAGTTACAGTTACCTCGAGGCAAGACCTTTGCAGCCAACGGCTCTAGGATATTAAATCATCTTCTTTGCCCATTCAGAGCTCAGTCATTTATTGTAAGCTTCAAAAGCACTATAAAAACTCTTCACTTCTATATATATATATATATATTTTTTTTTTACATTTATAAAGTGCACTAGCATACCATAGGCATCAAGGCACTGTTACATGAATATGTCTTAGTTACATGGATGATACATTTCTCCGGGTTACAGTGAGGGTCTCACAATTTAGCTGCCAGATTAAGTTACAGTACAGTGGTCACAAGAAGCAGATACAGTTATAGTTAGCCCAAATGGGAGCTCGGCGGTGGGCGGTGGGCCTGATCAAACAAAGAGCAGAGTTTTAATAGCTTTTCAGAATGCTAGGTGTGACTCTTCACCTCTGATGTGAGGTGGTAAGGAGTTCCAGTGGGTAGCAGAAATGAACGGGAAGCTGGAGACTCCGGCACAAGTCCTATGTGTCTTGGGGACTGTGATTCGGTTGGTGTATGTGGTTCTGGTGGGCTTGGCCATGATTGGTTTGGTGATTTTCTGTGGTAGGTACAAGGGGGCAGTATTGTGGATACATCTATGTGTGAGGGCAAGTGTTTTAAAGATGACTCATTCTTTAATAGGAAGCTAGTGGGCTTGTTTCCTGGCCGCTGAAATGTGGTCCCTTTTGGGGATGCCGATGGCAGCTCTGAGGGCATTATTTTGGACAGTCCGAAGTTTGTTAATGCTTTTAGCAGAGGTGCCTGCTAGGAGGGCATTACAATAATCAAATCCAGACCCTACAATGGCTCTGGCTATGGTGAGGCAAGTTTGCTCAGAGAGGAAGGGTCTGGCTGCGTTGAGCAGCTTGGAGTGGTAGGCCGCTGCAGATGCTATAGAGTTGACCTGTCTGGTCATCGAGAAGTTGGAGTCTAAATAGACTCCTAATGTTTTGACCACCTGGGGGACTAAGATTTGTGTTTTGTCAATCGTAAATGCACACTGTGCAAATATTCAAACAATGCAAAAACTACTATCTCAATACCCAACGGCACACAAGCAAATATCCAGCAACTGATCAACTGTAACAGCAAACAAGTAATTTATGGAATAACATGTCCATGCAATCTCACCTACATAGGAAGTACAATCAGATCACTCAAAACAAGAATTGGAGAACATATTAGGGCGATCCAAAATCAAGATTTTAGATCACCAATAGCTATGCATTTTCAGAGAGTCCATACCAAGGAACAACTCTGCGAATGAAGGTTCATTGGTATTGAAAAGTAAAGCCCCCCGCCAGAGGTGGCAACTTAGAACAACCTTTAAGAAAACGAGAAGCCAAATTGATTTGTAATCTGGACACTTGCCACTCAGGTCTTAATTCCGATCAGGAGCTATTTCATTTTTTATGATTGTTAGAAAACAGTAGTATCATTATTTCTATTTTGACTTGACTGTTAAATTTCAATTGCAAAATGCTAAATAACAAAATGATTTATGTTCCTGTTTGATGTCATCAACATTGATGTATTTTGTTCATATATTAATGATACATGATTTAATGTGTAAGAAGTTCAGCAGACACATTGTTCAACCTACACTAACTGGGCAATCATAACCATTTGGATGGACATTTCAGTTAATCACAAAATAGTCTGGAATTTGCCTGAAGCAGGGTTACAACAGACTTGTGGCTCTTTATATTCAAATCATTTGAGCTGTAAACCTTGTAGGAATTCTCAGGTTCAGCATTGTAATATCATAAATTCTGGCAAGGAAATTCCGTTGGGACACATTTTTCCCAAGAAAAAATGGCTGCCGCACATGTGCGCGTAACGTCATTGCGCATTACTTAAAGCAGCCATTTAAAAAAAAAAATTATGGCAATTGGACCGTGAGATTAGCGTTGGATAAATAGCACTTTACACAAGACCAGGTGAGCATTAACATGTTGGTTATTATAGATACACTTAGCAAACTTTTAGTAACTTAAGTCCCATAGGGACTCATGACAATCAAGCACAGTATCAATTTCATACAAAAATATGTGCTTTATCCCAGGAATACCATATGTAACCCTTACCAAGGTTCTCAACATTCTGCTATTGAAACTGTAAACAAAACACAACAATGCCAAGTAATACTCACCAGTAAGTACAAATTTGGACCTGTTAATTGTAATATAATGATGCAAGCACATGGTCCACCACTCTGTTCTGTCTCTTTTTTTAGGGCAAACATCATTCATGCAGCAAATAAGGAATGTATTATTTGAAACTGTATGCATCAAATTCAGACATACTGCAACAAGAGAACTTATCACTTGCAATTTAACGTACAAGTGCAACAACACCTTCTGAGGAACCGCTGATAATAAAAAGCGGGGATACAGGTGTTGAGGGTAGACGCAAGAAACTAAATATTATCAGTGAATTCAAACTGAATTTCAATTTGTCCTGAGGGTAGACACAAGAAATCAAATATTATCAGTGAATTTAAACTGAATTTCAATTTGTCCTGCGGGTAGACGCAAGAAATCAAATATTATCAGTGAATTGAAATTGAATTTCAATTTTTTTCTTTTGAATTCCAGGATATAATGATTTATGAAGAGAATCTGTAAGACTTAACAGCTCTTTAAAGAAAAATCAATCAAAATAAAATACCTTCATTGTGGCCATAATATGGAGTACATTGTATCATTTAAGGACAAGCGCAACTCAGGACCATTCATCAATTCAATCGTAAATGCGTTCTACTGGCTGTCAAGCTTCTTCAGGGTTTAAGAGGAGCCAATTAGAAGAAGTTTGATTTTATCACTGTTGAGGCACATCCAGTTTTCTGCCATCCAGGTTTGGATGTTGGAGTAGATGGAATGAAGGGTTTTCGTGTCAGACCCATAATCTCCAGTGAGAGGGATCAGGACCTGAGTGACATCAGCATAGTTAGTGTATGTGATGCCTAGGGAGTCAAGAATGTTGAACAGTGGCCTCGTGAAAATGTTGTCCAGGGTGGGGGAGATGCAAGAGCCCTTTGATGGGACTCGGGTGAGCGCATGCTTGGTCTGAGAATACTTTCATTACTCTTTCTTGAAGAAAGGAGGTGATCCAAGCTGTCGCCATCAGGGAGAAGTTAGCAGCAAAGGAGAGGTGATGGCAAAGGGTTTTATAGTCCACCAGGTCAAAGGCCACTGACAGGTCTACGAGCAGGAGAAGGGCTGGTTTCCCCGAGTCTCTGATGTCATCCATTTGATTCTTGAGTTCTAACAGTGCAGTTTCGGTACCATGGCCTGGACAGAAGCCTGACTGCTGGAGACAGAGAATGTTGTTGGCTTCAAGGAATTTTTGTACTTGCAGATAAACTGCTTTGTCGAGGATTTTTAATAGAAAAGGGACAGTGGTGATCGGTATATAGTTTCCTGGAATACTTGGTTCCAGTGAGGGTTTCTTTAGGAGAGGGCGATCCCATGCTTTCTTCAGGCCAGTTGGGACTTGGCCAGTGGAGAAAGAGGCATTGATAAAAGCCGTTAAGAAAGGCACTTGGGTGGAGGCACATGCTTTGATTATTTGGGCAAGGCAGGCATCCCCTTTACAGTTGGATGGTTTGATGGAGTTGAGCAGGGAGATGACTTCATGCTCATTAACTTCCTTAAAGGCGAAGGAGGGGGCGTCACTAGAGGTGTTATTTGGTGGTTGAGAGACTGTTGGTGGGCCAGTAATTTGCTTTGTAGGGTGTTACGTTTGTCTAGCATGAATGATCGGATGCTGTTGCACCAGTCTTCGTCCTTGGATAGCGATGGTGGGGGGGAGTGAGTGTTTCCAGCTCCCTGATGATGGCAAAGATCTCTTTGGTATCTGATTTTGCGTTGGCTATCCTAGTCTTGAAGGAGGTGGCTTTGGCTCTGATTATGGCTCTGATTATGGCTATGAAAGCTATCCAGCGTAATTCCTCATGCTCTCCCCTTCTGTTGTACAGCACAATGCTATTAAACCCCAGGGTGTGTTTAGCAGAAATAAAACATGCACTTCAACATAACGCCTCTCCCGACCCATTATTGCAATAAGAGTAACACTGATTATCTGTGTAATGCCCCACCCAGCTGAAGTCATCCCTGAATCCAAAGTGCCATTAGCCATCTTCACCCCCCCTTCCTCTCTCCCCTGAAACATCACTGCCCCCATTAGAATGGCTTGTGATCTGTGTGTCCCCCCCAACCAAATATCCTTGTGCCATTGGTCACACAAAGTCCCTGTCCGAGAGGCATCACTGTCTTACTGCTAGTACAATTGGTCATATGTATCACACCAAACAGATCTCCATCACTATTGCAATTGACCACCCCCCACCGTAGCATCACTGCTCCAATAGCACCACTAGGCATCTGTTTACCCCCACCAAACACACGCGTCCCTGCACTAATAGTGCCATTAGTAATCACTGTATGCCCTACTCACTCCCAGCAGGATCAATATGCCATTATTACCACTGGTAATCAGTGTGCCCCCGCCGCCAATCATTTCTGATTCACTACTCACTGGCGCCATTTCGCTTCTCTAATCACCACCTCTTCACTACTGCCATTTGTCATCTGTGCCCACCTACCAAAAGCACTGCGGCACCCCTGGCGTCAGTATTCATCTCCCTCGAAGTCTGACTTCAAAACAAGTGCCTCTGTGTATGCTCCCTCCCCTAATTACCACTACATAGCCAGTTATGTTTACCACCTGTATGACCACCCTACGACCACCGACAACCATTAGTGCACCACTTGTGCTACTGGTTATCCGTATTCCCATGATCATCACTGATCACTATTGCCATTAGTCATGTTTAAACACCATTTCAGAAGTATCACTAGTCCATTAGCCATCCGTACACCCCAAATAACAGTGCATGACTAGTGACATTAGTCCATGGGCCCTACACCCCAATGTAGCCTCATGACTCCTGGGTCCCCTCCATAAGTATCATGCCATCCATCGTCTGTACCTCCCACAGAAGCACTATTACATCCCAACTGCCATCATTCATCTGTACTTCCCCAAGAAGCAGCACTGCATTGCTGCTGCCACCAGCCATCTGAATCTCCCCCTCAACAACCACTCCATTACTATTAGAATCAGCCATGCGTGGCTTCCACGCAATCACCACCTGATCCCTACTTCTGTCAGTCATCACACAAGCAACACTGCATCCCTCCGGCCACCAGTCATCTGTGGCTACCAAGTGCCACTGCATCCATACTGCCACGAGTCATCTGTGGCTACCAAGTACCACTGCATCCCTACTTCCACCAGTCATCTGTGGCTACCAAGCACCATTGCATCCCTACTGCCACGAGTCATCTGTGACTACCAAGCACCACTGCATCCCTACTGCCACCAATCATCTGTGGCTACCAAGTGCCACTGAATCCCTACGGCCACCAGTCATCGGTGGCTACCAAGCACCACTGCATCCCTACTGCCACGAGTCATCTATGGCTACCAAGCACCACTGCATCCCTACTGCCACAAGTCATCTCTGACTACCAAACACCACTGCATCCCTACTGCCACAAGTCATCTGTGACTACCAAACACCACTGCATCCCTACTGCCAAGAGTCATCTGTGGCTACCAAGTACCACTGCATCCCTACTGCCACCAGTCATCTGTGGCTACCAAGCACCATTGCATCCCTACTGCCACCAGTCATCTGTGACTACCAAGCACCACTGCATCCCTACTGCCACCAATCATCTGTGGCTACCAAGTGCCACTGCATCCCTACGGCCACCAGTCATCGGTGGCTACCAAGCACCACTGCATCCCTACTGCCACGAGTCATCTATGGCTACCAAGCACCACTGCATCCCTACTGCCACGATTTATCTGTCACTACCAAGCACCACTGCATCCCTACTGCCACAAGTCATCTGTGACTACCAAACACCACTGCATCCCTACTGCCAAGAGTCATCTGTGGCTACCAAGCACCACTGCATCCCTACTGCCACGAGTCATCTGTGACTACCAAGCACCACTGCATCCCTACTGCCACGAGTCATCTGTGGCTACCAAGCACCACTGCATCCCTACTGCCACGAGTCATCTGTGACTACCAAGTGCCACTGCATCCCTACTGCCACAAATCACCTGTGACTACCAAGCGCCACTGCATCCCTACTGCCAGGAGTCATCTGTAGACTCCCCACAGAAGCGCCTCTACGTCGTTGCTGACATCATTCACCTGTTCAGAACCGCAACTGCATTGTTACAGCCTCAGAAGCTACACTTCTGCCATCAGTCATCTGCACCTCCCCCAAAAGCACCACTGCATCACTACTGCCTTCCCCACAAGCACCACCAGACCTACCCCACAAGCACCACCACAGCGCTACTGACATCAGCCAGCTGTAACGCTTGCAAACGCATCACTGCATGCCTACTGCCATCAGTCAACTGTACCTACTCCAGAAGAAACACGAATACATCATTACTACCATCAGTCATTTATACCTTCTCCAGAAGCATCACTTCTACCATAAATCATCTGTGCCACCCACAAAAGCAACACTCCATCAATGCTGCCACCAGTCATGTGTTGTCCCTCCCCTACAATCACCACTGCATCACTATTGCCACCAGTCATCTGTCCCCCCCAGAAGCACCACTGCATCAGTGCACCACGACAACACTATGGCCATCAGCCATCTGTAGCTCCACCAAACCCACCACCGCATCACTGCCACCTGTATCCTCAGAAACATGGCTGCACAAGTAGGACTCAGGGACCCTAGCTGTGCCATAGAGACGCCTTTTGTGTTTTGAACAACCTGAATTCATAATATATTGGGTGGCCTGGGTGTTTCAGTATCATATTAGTAATGGGTGTACATCTGTTATGTGGAGCTCTAGTTACCTCCTAGAGGTAGTTTCACCAGAGAAAGAGAGACAGGGAGACACCAATTATCGCTCTATGTGAGCGCAAGTTAAACTCCACTCTGAAACGTCAGTATAACCATGACCTCATCCTCTTCCTCCATCACCTTGTCATTTGGACTTTGGACTGCTCAATCACCTCGTAAATCAACCTTCATCCCTGACCACTTTGACTTATTTCTCCCCCACCTCTCACTGCTTGCCATCACTGAAACTTGCATACCACCCAGACGACTCAGCTATGCCTACAGCTATTCATATCAATGACTCTATATTTACCCACTACCCACACCCAGTCGACAAGGGTGGTGGTGTGGGGTTCCTCATAAACATGGCCGTTGTCACCTCACCCCTACCTCCCTTCCTCTTCTCTCTCTCCCTCATTCGAATATGCCACCATCCAACTCTTCCCTCCCACTCCTCTTACTGTCTTGACCATCTAGCCACCCCTTGGCCCCCGTAACTCTTTCGTTCTGGACCCAGACTACGTCCATGAGTCCTTCCCCTCTGACATCCCCATTGTGATGATGGGCGACTTTAATCTCCTGAAACCTCCCACTGCCTCCCAACTCAAGCCCGACTTGATCCTCTCTGACTGCTCCCTCTATTCCCTCCACGACCAACAGACTCACATTGGTGTTAATTGCCTCGACTTAATATTTCTCTCTCCTTCCTTCCTTTCAATTGACCCGCTTCCTCTGTCCACACGATGATGCAATCACCACTGTATTTTTTACTATTGTACAGGCACCTGTTTTGCACTGCCTCTGATGTCTGTTATGTACTTTTGTTAACCATTTCTGGTCATAATGTTCCTCTCTTTCCCTCTAATAAATACAAATCTAAGCGCCTCATTATCAATTGCTACTCACATGTTCACCACTCTTAAAACACACTCCATCATGTTTAAAAAGCTGCAAAGAGGAAGGAAAGGCAGACAGGCTATTCATTCTCGTCAGTGACTCCAAAATTGCCCCAGACTCATATGATTCTGGATCCCCTCTATCTCTCATGATAGTGACACAGATCTCTTCAATAAATACCACCAGTCCTGACCATGTCAGCATCATGTCTGCCCCATCACATACCAACAAAAAAGCAGTCCCCTGTCTCCCTTTAATTTCTCTCTGAATAGGTGTGCACTTGCCTTTTCCAATATTTCCAGAATCAGGATACAAGCTCATCAAAACCAGCGCCCAGATGGAGCTTGGTCCCCAAAGAGACAGAAGAAGTTGAATGGTGACAGGTGAGACTGTGGTCTATTAAAATGGAAAAGTATTGATGGGGCTGTAGTGCTTCGATGTGTGAGTTGTTCTGGCGAGGGTTGGCGACGGAGCGCACAACGTGCTCACATAATGTGTCTGTTAAAGTCAACCAGCACCTGTTCTCCCTCCGCATACCGTGCCAACCTGGCGACCATTAGACGGTTCAGGCTCTGCCTTTTCCTTGTGCAGCTAGGCCCTAATCCTGGAGAGAAAGGATGGAGTTCTTCACCATGTGGTCACTAATGACGTGAGTTGAGTACTGCTCTGCAGGAGTACAGGGATGAGTAGTGGTTTCTAAACTCCTACTTAGCGCCACTCTACTACTAAACCAACATTGATCTCAATCATAAAGGGGGGAAACAGGCACAGCATTAACACCTCCCATGGCTCTTTAAGGCAGCACTGGGCCAGGGCAGGCTATGCTCTTCAAGAGGTTTGTGAGGCAGCAAGGACGCACCCAAAACAACAATAGTAATGCCCGATCATAATAAAAGAAACGCCAAATCAAGGTTCTATAAAAAATGAGACTTTAATCAAAGTAAAAGGACAGACAGAGTAATCCAAATATTAACTCCCCACTCCTGCAATGAAATACACAGAATACGGCGACGTTTGGTTGGAAGGGGCACTCTGGCTATGAAGATAGGGGTATGTGGGTAAATGTCTTTCCAGCAATGTTGGGATGAATTGATGGGGGTCTTAATTGTCACTAGGGCCCTTAAAACAAGGCCATGGGCACAGAACCACAGTGATATGCATTATACTCCTGTTCGGTAGGCTTAATAGCATCAAACGTTACTTCTGGGTGCTTTCTGATGGATTGCATTTACATTTTATTGGTTTTTTAGAACATGCTAATACCATACCTGAGTTTGGTTTCAAAGCACGGATCAGGGATTCAAACCTCTGTTACACTGGATGGTCTTGCTTCCTAGACCAGCACGTTGCCTCTGTGCTATGGTCGAGCTGATTTGATTTGACTGGAGACAGGCATAGTGCACTTATGCAAGTGGCAATTTCCTCGAGGCTTGAAGGAACATTGGGACATGTGGTGATGTGCAGATCCTCACGGTGTGATGACTTGAATGGATCACAAGGCAGTGATAAAGATTTTGCAGGAGTCAGCGATGCTGGGTACACTGAAGCGATACAGTTCTGTAGATGTAGAACAGTCAGCTGATGTCGATTTGACGCTCAAAGTAGTTGAAAATAGTATAATGTCAAAGGCAGCTCTGTAAGGTCCTGAATTGGCTCAAAACAGTTAGAGGGTGGTCATTCCAGCTAAAAAACGGTAGTGGTAGACAGAGCCTTAGGCTGCTCTTTTCGAGCCTGAGGTGACCCTGCACAGGGTCTCAGAGAAAATGTAAGTCCTTCTTCTGCCCTTCTCAGGCAGTACAGTTTCCAGAGAACACTTGAAGGTGTGCCACTTGTAGTAGGCAGAGTCCTGGGTACCAGTGTTTCAACAGCAGGTAGGTTCCAATCAGCACATTTCCCACCAAATGTGTCCTTAGAGTGGATGGGGGGGGTCTTGCACACTCCTTGGAGATCCTTAATCTTAACTGCAGTTGTTGTTACCTTTGGGCAGACTGTTATGCCAATAAGGTTCCAGTGAAATCCAACTTCCAGATAAGTCAAGGGCTGATGCAATTAAGAGAGGGTCTCACCCCTCTTAGCTTTACCACTGCAGATTGATCCATTCCAAGCCCTCTGAAAGCGGCCACTCCTTGCTGCTATAACAAGGGGTTTGCATTTGTATGTCAGCTCCCAAGGTGCCATGTCTGCAGTAGGTTAGGAGGGGAAATAGGAAGGAGGGGTAGCCTAGGCATTTACAAGATGGCAGGGCCATTCTTCTGGGCTCAGGTCCTCTCCTGGGCTATTCTGTCACCCCCCCTCCTCCTGTCTGCCTAAGATCTAAAAGACTCCAGTAATTATACCTATGATGTTACTTCCCTTATGCAGGGGCAGAGCTTCATTTGAAGCACCAGTGTCCACCCTACCCCCATCCCCCCCCAGGCTAGGACCTATCCTACTGGGGAGGTGTCAAACATTTCCAGCAGAGAACAAAAGGAACAGAAATGGCTGTGCCAACACGTGTTGTTGGTGAGACCCCATCCTAAAACAGCAATACACAAAAGCTCCGACAGCTGCATGATTCACAGGAAACCAGTGGATGACAAAATTACATCAGATGGATTTTGGCATTTCTAATTCTATTCCCAGATAGGCTGCTATATCAAACAAGATACATTTTTATATTTACTTTCAACCAATTATATCCCAGGCTATTGTGATGCACAGTTAGCAATTTAAACTTGTTTGATTACCCTCAAAGGATTACATTTCTATCCCAAAAAATGCCAATGCGAATTTAGAATAAATTTGGTTTTAGACATGCCAGCAAGAAATCATTTAGTGGCCACCTACATGATATGTCAATGAATGTACATTCCAATGTGCAGACCGCTAGAACATTGGTAACAGGTACGCCAACCAAAAACGGGCTTACACTTTGTAAGTGAACAAATCAGCTGGAGCACTTTCCAAAAGTGTAACCCCATTGCTGCTAACATGAAGTTCGACTGCTTGCAAGGTCACACCATACTTTAGTTCACCCTATAATGCTTGATTATTAAGGTGCATTGTGTTGATAGACAGCTGTATGATATGAAGAGGCTCCCTCGGGGCCATTACACTTTACAAAGGGACCCTTGATGAGAAACTGCTAGCCACCTTCTGCATGTGCTTAGTTCCTTGTGTGCATACCTTTATGCAAGGTAATGTGTCTGAGCAGCTCCTGGAATACCAACTACTGAAGCCCAAAAAAAGTATACATTGGGTGCCTTATATGTGGTTGTTGTTAGGTTCAAATATACACCCAATATGCTGGCTTATCTGGGTTCACACCCACCAACACCAGTTTTCAAAACACAGAAAGAGAGCCGACCGAAAATGAGGCTGGTTGGCAGATCTGACTTTCATATCTGAATCCATTTACTAGAGTTCCAAAAATATCAAACAAATCTGTGAGATTCCCCCTAGCATATGGAAATCCATCACCTCTACACAACCCTATGTACCAATGCCAAAACTTGCCCATAGCTATCTTGTGGGTGAGCTCTGGGTCCATAGCGTGCCTACAGTACTGCCACACCAACAGACTAACCTCAGACAGCGCAGTCTGGAGCCTTTATCTGGGCATGCTACGATAGGTGAGTGCCATGGCCTGCCCCTCAGTGGCGTGTCTAGATTCTTTTGACTAGGGTGGCCCAAGTGGGGCATTGACTTATGCATGGGTTACATGAAGTATGAGCGCGCACACACACATAATGATCATAGTTTAGGATAATGGAGGGGCACGTGGGGTGGCCAATCAGATTCCAGGGGTAGCACGTGCCACCCCAGGCCACTCCCTGCACACGCCTCTGCTGCCCCTTAGCATCCAGTGGCGTTGGACCACCCTTAAACCGTGATGTCCTTGTCCTATCAGAAGCCCCATCTACTCAGAAAAAGACATAGGGCCTCAGTACGATTTTGGCGGTAGCCATGCCTTTGTCCCGCTGATGCCAAAATCGGGTCCGGGTTCCCAGAATGGGGAATTACCAGGCCATTCCGAGTTCACGAACCCGGGCCCGGACCTTCCCCATTCCCATTTCAGCCCCCATAGGGCTGAATGGGAATGAGGGAGGGAGCAAACAACGGGCCGATTACGTTACTTACCGGGTCCCGCGAGGAGCTTGTAATGAGGCGGAACGGGTTTAACAGGTCCGCCTCCTTTAGCAGGTCCCGTTAACCCATTCCGCCTCACTTGTAATGAGGCCCATAGTGTGCAAATAGCAGTCTCCCAAACCCCTCCCTCCTATTCACGTTAACCCTGGTCACTCCAAATGCGCAGATCTTTCAGGAGGGGCATCAGTAAAAAGGGAGATTCACTCTGCAGACACTGAAGAGGAAGACGGCAAGAAATGACTGCCTCGAGTTTCTCTGCCATAGTTACCTTTTCATTCTGTGGTTCCTGACTACATTCTATTTCTTAGTCATCATACAATGTTTCTCATCATTCTCACGTCCCGTTTGCTCTCATGTACCAATAATCCTCAAATCCCCCACTCCCTCCTTTCTCTTTCTTTCTCCTCTTTCTCTAGAGCACTTTGAAACAGGTGCACAGTGCCGTTGAGCAAGGAACAAGGCATCCGCACGCGTGACATTATATCACAGGGCCTCTGATCCCTCTTCCTGCGCCCTGCCCTGCCTCCTGCTTCATCTCCCTTCTCTTGACCGCCACCCCCCTCTGTAGATGCGATGGAGAAACCAAAAAACTACATTATAAACCAATATGGTAATCTAAAGAAAACAGTAACAGTAAAAACAAGTGGAATTTGCAAATGCTGCTAGTTTTTACCACCTGTCTGAATTTGGACCTTACATAATTATCCCGTGCATTATTGCATGGGAATACCACACGAATGAATTTGCCACCGTGTTATGAGATCCAATACCTAATTTTTAAACTTACACGTTGAGTTTGTCCCAAGAGGTGGAAGTACATTTTAAAGTTAGCCCTACGTTTGTAAAACGCTTCCTGAACTGAACAGTACAGCAAACATGTTTTTGAAGTGCCAACAATCAAAGGGGCGCAAACATGGGCCCTACCGATGTCCACATCGTTACCACTTTCACCAGGCAAAATTGAACCTTTTGTGCATTAAAAAATCTACAATATCTGTGTGAACCACTGCAGTATACAAACCGTTACCATACTTAAAATGAGTGATGGAAGTGTACCGAAAAACAGGACATGAATTTTCGGAAATACTGCATGCGTAATTTATGAAAATCTGAATCCATTACCATCGGACTGGTGGAATTTCAGCAATGAGGTGGAATCGTGACATTCAAATATTTGGTAATTAATATTACCACATACAGTAATCTAAGAAAAAAACACATGAAATACGTATAATGTGGTTCAATGTAAGGTTAAATAAGGCTACAAAAACAAAAGGCAGGCACATACCACGTTTCTGTTATATTTGGAGGAAATGTGGGTGGTGTTGACGAAATTCTCTGTGTCTCAGGGATATTCAGATGTGTGGCTAAAATGAGAGCCTGCCATGAGGTTGTCCTAGCAAGCATATATGAGGGACAGGCAGCCCCCAAACCACACCAGCATCCCTCACTATGCCTATTTTCATATCCTGTGTCCCCCAGTGAGACTTTAAAAAGAAGCCCCACACCTCCCTTTACTCTCTCTGGGGCTATTATCTTCTCCACACTTTTACAGATCAACAACCATCAAAATCAAACCCAGGCATCCCCATATATCCTGCAACATACTTTGCCATCCTACGAAAAATGTAGCAGGCTTCCCTCTCTAGAAAGAACATGGCATGATAAACTGTTCAGTGGTTTTTACCCACTTTGAGAGTCCACAGCTATTGCGTTTTGCTCACTGCACTTTTCACAAAGGAGGAATATCCATTTGCATATCAGTCTTTGTCCCGCCCACAAGAGCAATCCAGCACCAAAATGCCAGGCAACCCTCCTTTGAACAAGAGTACCAACAGCAACCACAGACACGTGTTTCAGCCTTGTTGGGCCCCATCAGTGAGGTGGAGCTGTGCCTCTCTGAGCACAGTGAGCAAGGGGTTCACGTCTGGGTTCCCCCAGGTAACCTAGGGTGACCAACCCTGGGTTCCTTGCAAAAATACAAAAAAGGTAGCAGGCGCCCCTTTCTAGAAAGAACACGGCATGATAACCTGTTCAGTGTTTTTTTTTACCCACTTTGAGAGTCTGCAAATGGATATTCTTCCTATGTGAAAAGTTCAGTGAACAAAAAGCGATGGCTGCAGACTCTCAAAGTGGGTAAAAACCACTGAACAGGTTATCATGACATGTTCTTTCTAGAGAGGGCCAAAAACTAGAGTAACAGGGGATACCAGGAATATCCAATTACTGTGACCTGGCCTGGAAAGAACAAGCGTAAAATTAACAAAAAAGGTCACAGTAGTAAAGTGTTCTGGTAGCCTATGTTGGTATAGCAACAAAACCTAAAGACTCATACTAAATTCTGAGTACATACAACAGCCATGAGGTGCATACGCCTATCATTTAACAATTCTTATGAGGTGAAACAATTAAATTCAACCCAGTAGACGCTCAATCAATTAAATATTTGTTATTTATTGACATTTATTGAATAAATCACTAGAAAAAGTCATATTTTAAAAAAAACATACACCAACATTAGTATCGACAATATTTCATGTGGACCAGTCCCTACAATTCATTAATGGACTGATCTGTTACACCGTTCTCATACATAAATCACATCCAACTACACTACAACCATACCACATACATACACTAATCATACAAAAACTCAATCATAATCCATATGATAATAAAACAATTTGTCCTCAATAAAATCTCAAGTGTAAAACATCATTATACCGCATCTATTCACTTATTAGTACGAACCATTAATATGACACCTACGAGTCTATTCCATGTTATTATGGACTTTCTTGGCTCGGGTGGATTAGATTTCTAATTTTGCTAATAAATAACAGTATATCCCCAACCCGACATGTTTCTTTCTGTATATCATCCAGTAGACAGAAATTCTTCAGGGGTAATATGGTCCAGCGGAGTCAGATGAATTGTACATAGAAAAGAAGGAATTTTGTAGAATACACCAACAGAGTACACCTAAATGCAAACAAAAGAACACTTAGTCAATCAGGCTAAATTGCTCAAATTACATGATTGACCATTACTGCCATCGTATTTTCAATAAACGTGGCGTAGATTAGGTTATTAATACCTCTCAACTCTCTTCAACAATGAAAACAGAAAGCGGACCGGAATCCACAAATCAATAGGAGACACCATCATAAATTGGGGCCTCTATAATCTATCCACCATCACCAACACCTCGTGGTACCTCTCAGATACTCAAAATCAAACAAGCAATACCTCACCGAAGGGTGACACCTCGAATTACCAAAAAAGTCCATAGAGTTAAAGTACCAATAGGATGAGGGAAATCCCATAGTAAAAAGCCAACATTATAAAGACACTTACATTCCGTATTCTGTAATTTTGTAATGGGAGTGCCCAAACAAGGGTGATTCACAATATCATACCGATGGGAACATTGCGTCACCGCGGAGTCAACCGGCGTCCATTCATTAGTTTATTAGAAGGAGCAGTCTCAACCTGTGTTCAGTACAAGAGTAATGGCAACTTGATACCTGTCTGAACGCAAAAGCGAAAAAACACAAACCAAAACAAAGTAAGAAGCCATATACTATGTGGATCCATGGAAAACTACAAGAACAATCCCATGTATTAGCATAAAGTCTAGAGGGCGGCTTAAGTTAAAATGAAACCCATCAGGGATGCCAGTCCCCACAATATACTTCCTTAATGCATAAGCGTCCCGGCGGGAAACAAACTCACCTCAGTAAAGTGGTCAACCTCTTTTCAATCAATGCAAAAGTCTCGATCGTATTATGAAGAAAACTCTTCTAATACAATGGTATCAACCGCAGTTGCCAGGTTAGTCGGGACCATGAAGGTCTAAGATTCTGGGACAACAAAGACAAAGAAGAGAATCACAGAGGGAAGTAGACCAGAGAATCATAATTAAACTGTGAAATATTTCTTAAAGTTACGGGCACCAGGATTACATGTCTGCTTGAAACATCTAATACATAAAATGTATCATGTGTATATACACACATGGTTTCGACCTCCGTCCCATATATGCGTTCACCGCTAAAGGATCTAAAGCAAGGGACAAAACCCACGAGTGTAAGCCGCAAGAATGTACCGTGCGTCCAGTGTTTACAAGTATGTACGGATTGCAAAGTCGAAAAAAATATAACATAGTAACTGCTCTTGAGCAAAACATGCCTGGTACATGGAGGGGAATGACAAGGGGAACAGTCCCTAACACTCCTCTGGCCTCAGTGACTATTAGATGACGAAAAAATATAATAGTCACATAATCTCCGCGCTAACGCGAGAGTCTCTTACGCATGCAGAGGAGTTTCAATGGGAATAATCCCAGTGGCCACTCGTACCTTAATGATTGATTTCTGACAGACATCCAGGGTGGCCGCATACATCCGATCGGCCGGTGTATCAAACAGTCCGGCTCGAAGGATCCGGTTTAAAAGGACCGCCCCGTGTTGTCATGTGACACCCGCGGGATCTGCACGTAACGTGAGCCGGGCCAACGAGAAACGCCTCCAGTAGGCTGAAAGGAGGGACGGCTAGTTGTTCAGCCAGTGAGATGCCGCTGGTAAACATGACCATGCGTCTCGAATGTGTGAATGAAAGACCCACAGTTATCAAAAAGGGGAGACAAGCAAAAACCGAGATAGAATAGCACACGGATGACAAGGGAAACAAGCATCAACATGTGTTGGATACAATTGCATACATCAGGTAACTACTACACTAAATTGTAGGATGTAAACATAACCAATCCTGTCATTCCCGAAAGGCTGTAACATATATCAAAGGTGATAACTATCAATGAGGACAATCAAGCCATCATTATAAAGACCGGGTTGCAACCCGATCAGGTAATGGATTAAAAATTCCAATCTATTGCCTCATTTAAGCCCACCACATGGCTTTTACTCAAAAAAATAAGTTTGGTCTCTTCCTTTGATAAAGTCTGTTTATCCACAGCAACGTTGTTAGTAATCATAATCTTTTTTAATATAGTCCATCTCAGGTCCTCACAATTATGGTTACGCATTATGAAATGCCCTACCATCGGGGCTGTTAAATTCTTGAGTCTGATGCAGCTCTTATGTTCACTGATACGGACTTTGATTTTTCGCTCTGTTTTGCCGATATACATTTTACGGCAAGGACACCAAATTGCGTATATTACAAAACTCGAATTGCAATTCGTGAAGCCTCTTTGTTCCCAGAGTCTCGGAAGTCCGATATCCACCTCGGTGGAACGTCTAGTCAGGGGACAGCATACACACATGCCACATGGGGCATGTCCCCTCAATTTCGGTAACCCCCACTGTTGAGTGATGGTGGCTTGTTTGTTGAGCTTATTACTGATGTCATTTCTGCACACCATCTCCTTAACATTGCGGCCCCTTTTAAAGGCGCACCTTGGAGTAGGCACTGGTATCTTAGCGTGCGCTAACAGGTGCCAGTGTCTTTTGACAATCTTGACCACTTGATTGGAAAGATGATTAAAAGTGCTCACAAAAACTAGAGGGTCCGACTTAGAAGGGCTAGTTTTAGGTCTATATTCTAGCAAGGCTTCCCGGTGGTTATTGGAGGCCCTTTTCAGCGATCTCCTCACAATTTTTGAGGGATATCCCCGTTGAAGCAGATTATGACTCAAATCTGAAGCTTCCGACTCAAACCTTTCTTTCTCGCTGCTGTTCCGTTTGAGTCGGAGAAATTGTCCGAAAGGGAGATTATCCCTCAGGGCCTTGGGGTGAAAGCTGTCATATCTGAGAAGAGAATTCCTGTCTGTGCTCTTGTGAAAAGGTTTCAATCCCAATACATTATTGCACGGATTAGAATAGATGGTCAGATCGAGAAAATCTATATGTTCCCTATTGAAGTTAATAGTAAACTTCAAAAAAGGGTTAATCCCATTTAACCAATCAAAAAAAGAATGTAAAGTGATTTCATTGCCATGCCATATTAACAGTACATCGTCAATGTACCTACGCCATAGCAAGATGCATTCTTTGAAGACATTCTGTTCACTATAGATACTCATATGTTCCACAAAATCAACATAAAGGTTGGCCAAAGAAGGTGCCACAGCTGAGCCCATGGCGGTGCCGTGGACCTGTTGGTAAAAGCGGCCATCGAACTGGAAATAATTTTCAGTTAGAGCTAGCTCCGTGCACCACAGAATAAAAGAATTCGGTGTCATTCCGGTGCTGCGTTTAGTTACCAACAACTCCTCAATAACATCCAAAGTGTATGACTGGGGAATTTTGGTATATAAGGAGACAATATCCAGAGTTACAAGAATATCCTCATGGGGGTTGAAATGTGAGTTTTCGATCAACTCAATAACAGCCATAGAGTCTTGGACATAAGATTTCATTTTGCTGACATACCCTTTTAAGAAGGAATCAGCAAATTTGGCCAAAGGTTCCAGTACTGTATTTGTTCCCGAAACTATTGGTCTACCCGGAGGATTCAATAATGTTTTATGAATCTTCGGTAAGATATAAAACAAAGGAACACTAGGATCTTTCTTAACCAGATACTCAGCTTCCTTCCGAGTTATCCAGTTCCTGTCCCTGGCTTTTTCGACTTTATGGGCAATGATGTTCATCAGACGTGTCGTGGGATCCTGTTCAACAAGTTTATAAAAGGTAGTGTCTGAAAGCTGTCGTAAACACTCTGCGACATAATCTTGACGGTTCAATAGCACTATTGCACCACCCTTATCAGCACTACGTATTACTATTGACTGGTTGGTTTTTAGAGATTCGAACGCTTTTCGTTGTGCCCTCGAACAATTCTGGAAGGCAAACGGAGAGTGAGTGCGTTCCAACATGTCCAAATCTGCCAAGACCCGTCTCTCGAACACCACGGACTCCGGACTATGGCTCGTAGTGGGTGGACAAAAAGAAGAACGGTTATGTAAACCACTGTTTCTATCTTCATCCTCAAAAGGGTTCTCATGGAAGTATTGTTTTAAATGTATCTTCCTAAAAAGTTCCTCTATTTCAACCCTAGAGACAAAACGATCATATGAGACAGTTGGAACAAATCCAAACCCCTTCTCCAGAACAGAAATCTCAACCGGAGTAGGAGTATATGCAGACAGATTAATCAATAAGCTTTGTTGCTCCTCGTTACTGGTGGTTCGTAATCCCAGTTTTGTTGGTCCTGATCTAAAAAACCAACCGAGGGTCCCCTACCTCTGGTAAATGGCCAAGTGTTCTGGGACCTCCGTCTGTTAGAATTACCTCGGCCCCGATTGTTACCACGTCTTTGTTGTCTGCCACCTCCTCCCCGAGAGAAAGTGTCTTTGTCTGAACTATGCGAGCTGAACGAGGTATTGGTAAACCTCACATTTTTCTGTTGTTGAGTTTTAGATACCCCATCATAATGTTGATCCGGAACGTACCCCTCTTGGGTGTAGCGGAACGCTTTCTCATGAGAAAAGTCCGTAATATCTGTTTTAAGTCGTCTAATAGGGTCTCGTACTGTGGACTCTTTAAAATCATTCATTTCCCGAATGATCTCATTCAATCTCTTTGTATAAACCTCCAGTGGGACCAGTTTTTTAATGGCTTCTTCTAATTTGGACAATTCTTCAAGTTGTTTTACTGACATTTCTTTCGCTGTATCAATTATTAATATCAGCCAATCCCTGCCACATTTGTTCGCAATGTAACTCCACCTAATTGTCCTTATTGTCCAGAAATAAACGTGGCTCATTCCTCACCACTAAACCTTGTGGCAAGACGCCATTGCGCAGGTATTCCAGCATTATAGTGCCGTGGAGTTCTGTGCGGATAGATCTTTTGCGAAGTTGAAAAAGCTCATCCCAATTGCTAATATTAGTAAGTGGGGAACTCTCACCATCGTTAGAAAACAGAGAGGATTGAGCCAGTAATTCAGCCACATATTTATCGTCATAACTACGAGTTTTGTCGGCTGCCATAGTTCACTACACTAGGTAGAACAATTATACCAATGGGAGATAACGTGCTTGGTTGAGAATATCCAAAACGTCAACGAAGTGCAGGATGGTGGAAAAATGTTCCTTATTGAAGAGAGGAAAAGGAAGGAGAAAATCCCACGGATACAAACCGTGCAAAAATGCCAAAAACTAGAGTAACAGGGGATACCAGGAATATCCAATTACTGTGACCTGGCCTAGAAAGAACAAGCGTAAAATTAACAAAAAAGGTCACAGTAGTAAAGTGTTCTGGTAGCCTATGTTGGTATAGCAACAAAACCTAAAGACTCATACTAAATTCTGAGTACATACAACAGCCATGAGGTGCATACGCCTATCATTTAACAATTCTTATGAGGTGAAACAATTAAATTCAACCCAGTAGACGCTCAATCAATTAAATATTTGTTATTTATTGACATTTATTGAATAAATCACTAGAAAAAGTCATATTTTAATAAAAACATACACCAACATTAGTATCGACAATATTTCATGTGGACCAGTCCCTACAATTCATTAATGGACTGATCTGTTACACCGTTCTCATACATAAATCACATCCAACTACACTACAACCATACCACATACATACACTAATCATACAAAAACTCAATCATAATCCATATGATAATAAAACAATTTGTCCTCAATAAAATCTCAAGTCTAAAACATCATTATACCGCATCTATTCACTTATTAGTACGAACCATTAATATGACACCTACGAGTCTATTCCATGTTATTATGGACTTTCTTGGCTCGGGTGGATTAGATTTCTAATTTTGCTAATAAATAACAGTATATCCCCAACCCGACATGTTTCTTTCTGTATATCATCCAGTAGACAGAAATTCTTCAGGGGTAATATGGTCCAGCGGAGTCAGATGAATTGTACATAGAAAAGAAGGAATTTTGTAGAATACACCAACAGAGTACACCTAAATGCAAACAAAAGAACACTTAGTCAATCAGGCTAAATTGCTCAAATTACATGATTGACCATTACTGCCATCGTATTTTCAATAAACGTGGCGTAGATTAGGTTATTAATACCTCTCAACTCTCTTCAACAATGAAAACAGAAAGCGGACCGGAATCCACAAATCAATAGGAGACACCATCATAAATTGGGGCCTCTATAATCTATCCACCATCACCAACACCTCGTGGTACCTCTCAGATACTCAAAATCAAACAAGCAATACCTCACCGAAGGGTGACACCTCGAATTACCAAAAAAGTCCATAGAGTTAAAGTACCAATAGGATGAGGGAAATCCCATAGTAAAAAGCCAACATTATAAAGACACTTACATTCCGTATTCTGTAATTTTGTAATGGGAGTGCCCAAACAAGGGTGATTCACAATATCATACCAATGGGAACATTGCGTCACCGCGGAGTCAACCGGCGTCCATTCATTAGTTTATTAGAAGGAGCAGTCTCAACCTGTGTTCAGTACAAGAGTAATGGCAACTTGATACCTGTCTGAACGCAAAAGCGAAAAAACACAAACCAAAACAAAGTAAGAAGCCATATACTATGTGGATCCATGGAAAACTATAAGAACAATCCCATGTATTAGCATAAAGTCTAGAGGGCGGCTTAAGTTAAAATGAAACCCATCAGGGATGCCAGTCCCCACAATATACTTCCTTAATGCATAAGCGTCCCGGCGGGAAACAAACTCACCTCAGTAAAGTGGTCAACCTCTTTTCAATCAATGCAAAAGTCTTGATCGTATTATGAAGAAAACTCTTCTAATACAATGGTATCAACCGCAGTTGCCAGGTTAGTCGGGACCATGAAGGTCTAAGATTCTGGGACAACAAAGACAAAGAAGAGAATCACAGAGGGAAGTAGACCAGAGAATCATAATTAAACTGTCAAATATTTCTTAAAGTTACGGGCACCAGGATTACATGTCTGCTTGAAACATCTAATACATAAAATGTATCATGTGTATATACACACATGGTTTCGACCTCCGTCCCATATATGCGTTCACCGCTAAAGGATCTAAAGCAAGGGACAAAACCCACGAGTGTAAGCTGCAAGAATGTACCGTGCGTCCAGTGTTTACAAGTATGTACGGATTGCAAAGTCGAAAAAAATATAACATAGTAACTGCTCTTGAGCAGAAGATGCCTGGTACATGGAGGGGAATGACAAGGGGAACTGTCCCTAACACTCCTCTGGCCTCAGTGACTATTAGATGACGAAAAAATATAATAGTCACATAATCTCCGCGCTAACGCGAGAGTCTCTTACGCATGCAGAGGAGTTTCAATGGGAATAATCCCAGTGGCCACTCGTACCTTAATGATTGATTTCTGACAGACATCCAGGGTGGCCGCATACATCCGATCGGCCGGTGTATCAAACAGTCCGGCTCAAAGGATCCGGTTTAAAAGGACCGCCCCGTGTTGTCATGTGACACCCGCGGGATCTGCACGTAACGTGAGCCGGGCCAACGAGAAACGCCTCCAGTAGGCTGAAAGGAGGGACGGCTAGTTGTTCAGCCAGTGAGATGCCGCTGGTAAACATGACCATGCGTCTCGAATGTGTGAATGAAAGACCCACAGTTATCAAAAAGGGGAGACAAGCAAAAACCGAGATAGAATAGCACACGGATGACAAGGGAAACAAGCATCAACATGTGTTGGATACAATTGCATACATCAGGTAACTACTACACTAAATTGTAGGATGTAAACATAACCAATCCTGTCATTCCCGAAAGGCTGTAACATATATCAAAGGTGATAACTATCAATGAGGACAATCAAGCCATCATTATAAAGACCGGGCTGCAACCCGATCAGGTAATGGATTAAAAATTCCAATCTATTGCCTCATTTAAGCCCACCACATGGCTTTTACTCAAAAAAATAAGTTTGGTCTCTTCCTTTGATAAAGTCTGTTTATCCACAGCAACGTTGTTAGTAATCATAATCTTTTTTAATATAGTCCATCTCAGGTCCTCACAATTATGGTTACGCATTATGAAATGCCCTACCATCGGGGCTGTTAAATTCTTGAGTCTGATGCAGCTCTTATGTTCACTGATACGGACTTTGATTTTTCGCTCTGTTTTGCCGATATACATTTTACGGCAAGGACACCAAATTGCGTATATTACAAAACTCGAATTGCAATTCGTGAAGCCTCTTTGTTCCCAGAGTCTTGGAAGTCCGATATCCACCTCGGTGGAACGTCTAGTCAGGGGACAGCATACACACATGCCACATGGGGCATGTCCCCTCAATTTCGGTAACCCCCACTGTTGAGTGATGGTGGCTTGTTTGTTGAGCTTATTACTGATGTCATTTCTGCACACCATCTCCTTAACATTGCGGCCCCTTTTAAAGGCGCACCGTGGAGTAGGCACTGGTATCTTAGCGTGCGCTAACAGGTGCCAGTGTCTTTTGACAATCTTGACCACTTGATTGGAAAGATGATTAAAAGTGCTCACAAAAACTAGAGGGTCCGACTTAGAAGGGCTAGTTTTAGGTCTATATTCTAGCAAGGCTTCCCGGTGGTTATTGGAGGCCCTTTTCAGCGATCTCCTCACAATTTTTGAGGGATATCCCCGTTGAAGCAGATTATGACTCAAATCTGAAGCTTCCGACTCAAACCTTTCTTTCTCGCTGCTGTTCCGTTTGAGTCGGAGAAATTGTCCGAAAGGGAGATTATCCCTCAGGGCCTTGGGGTGAAAGCTGTCATATCTGAGAAGAGAATTCCTGTCTGTGCTCTTGTGAAAAGGTTTCAATCCCAATACATTATTGCACGGATTAGAATAGATGGTCAGATCGAGAAAATCTATATGTTCCCTATTGAAGTTAATAGTAAACTTCAAAAAAGGGTTAATCCCATTTAACCAATCAAAAAAAGAATGTAAAGTGATTTCATTGCCATGCCATATTAACAGTACATCGTCAATATACCTACGCCATAGCAAGATGCATTCTTTGAAGACATTCTGTTCACTATAGATACTCATATGTTCCACAAAATCAACATAAAGGTTGGCCAAAGAAGGTGCCACAGCTGAGCCCATGGCGGTGCCGTGGACCTGTTGGTAAAAGCGGCCATCGAACTGGAAATAATTTTCAGTTAGAGCTAGCTCCGTGCACCACAGAATAAAAGAATTCGGTGTCATTACGGTGCTGCGTTTAGTTACCAACAACTCCTCAATAACATCCAAAGTGGATGACTGGGGAATTTTGGTATATAAGGAGACAATATCCAGAGTTACAAGAATATCCTCATGGGGGTTGAAATGTGAGTTTTCGATCAACTTAATAACAGCCATAGAGTCTTGGACATAAGATTTCATTTTGCTGACATACCCTTTTAAGAAGGAATCAGCAAATTTGGCCAAAGGTTCCAGTACTGTATTTGTTCCCGAAACTATTGGTCTACCCGGAGGATTCAATAATGTTTTATGAATCTTCGGTAAGATATAAAACAAAGGAACACTAGGATCTTTCTTAACCAGATACTCAGCTTCCTTCCGAGTTATCCAGTTCCTGTCCCTGGCTTTTTCGACTTTATGGGCAATGATGTTCATCAGACGTGTCGTGGGATCCTGTTCAACAAGTTTATAAAAGGTAGTGTCTGAAAGCTGTCGTAAACACTCTGCGACATAATCTTGACGGTTCAATAGCACTATCGCACCACCCTTATCAGCACTACGTATTACTATTGACTGGTTGGTTTTTAGAGATTCGAACGCTTTTCGTTGTGCCCTCGAACAATTCTGGAAGGCAAACGGAGAGTGAGTGCGTTCCAACATGTCCAAATCTGCCAAGACCCGTCTCTCGAACACCACGGACTCCGGACTATGGCTCGTAGTGGGTGGACAAAAAGAAGAACGGTTATGTAAACCACTGTTTCTATCTTCATCCTCAAAAGGGTTCTCATGGAAGTATTGTTTTAAATGTATCTTCCTAAAAAGTTCCTCTATTTCAACCCTAGAGACAAAACGATCATATGAGACAGTTGGAACAAATCCAAACCCCTTCTCCAGAACAGAAATCTCAACCGGAGTAGGAGTATATGCAGACAGATTAATCAATAAGCTTTGTTGCTCCTCGTTACTGGTGGTTCGTAATCCCAGTTTTGTTGGTCCTGATCTAAAAAACCAACCGAGGGTCCATTCAAATATTTGGTAATTATTATTACCACATACAGTAATCTAAGAAAAAAACACATGAAATACGTATAATGTGGTTCAATGTAAGGTTAAATAAGGCTACAAAAACAAAAGGCAGGCACATACCACGTTTCTGTTATATTTGGAGGAAATGTGGGTGGTGTTGACGAAATTCTCTGTGTCTCAGGGATATTCAGATGTGTGGCTAAAATGAGAGCCTGCCATGAGGTTGTCCTAGCAAGCATATATGAGGGACAGGCAGCCCCCAAACCACACCAGCATCCCTCACTATGCCTATTTTCATATCCTGTGTCCCCCAGTGAGACTTTAAAAAGAAGCCCCACACCTCCCTTTACTCTCTCTGGGGCTATTATCTTCTCCACACTTTTACAGATCAACAACCATCAAAATCAAACCCAGGCATCCCCATATATCCTGCAACATACTTTGCCATCCTACGAAAAATGTAGCAGGCTTCCCTCTCTAGAAAGAACATGGCATGATAAACTGTTCAGTGGTTTTTACCCACTTTGAGAGTCCACAGCTATTGCGTTTTGCTCACTGCACTTTTCACAAAGGAGGAATATCCATTTGCATATCAGTCTTTGTCCCGCCCACAAGAGCAATCCAGCACCAAAATGCCAGGCAACCCTCCTTTGAACAAGAGTACCAACAGCAACCACAGACACGTGTTTCAGCCTTGTTGGGCCCCATCAGTGAGGTGGAGCTGTGCCTCTCTGAGCACAGTGAGCAAGGGGTTCACGTCTGGGTTCCCCCAGGTAACGTAGGGTGACCAACCCTAGGTTCCTTGCAAAAATACAAAAAAGGTAGCAGGCGCCCCTTTCTAGAAAGAACACGGCATGATAACCTGTTCAGTGTTTTTTTTTACCCACTTTGAGAGTCTGCAAATGGATATTCTTCCTATGTGAAAAGTTCAGTGAACAAAAAGCGATGGCTGCAGACTCTCAAAGTGGGTAAAAACCACTGAACAGGTTATCATGACATGTTCTTTCTAGAGAGGGCGCCTGCTACCTCCATTTGGGGCCAGGCGGCTACCTTTACTGTTGGTTGGTGGATTACCTTTTCTGTTGCTGTACAGGTTTGGTAATAGAATCTGTGAAATCGTGTCTCTGGAATTCAATGTCTTTTTCCGAACATGCTTCTGATTCACAGATGGTCATTTGGAAATGTTTGGGTGTTTAGTGAATTGGATATCCGGTGTCAGGTCTGCAGACTTTGCAGTATCCAAGTTTTCTGACTGATTTGAAATGAGCACTCGTAAATGTTGCCACAAGCGTGCATTCCTAGAGAATGGTCTGGAGTGGCTCATTTTCCTGACCTTAAAAGGGATTGAAGGTCAGAAGAGTTAGGGGCCTGATGCATGGGAAAAGTGGGAATAGTAGTTGGTTTGTGGCAGTCCTCTGCTAAGCATAAATGCTGCACTGTTGGATCTCAGGGGATTCCCTGTATACTGCATCCAGGGCTGCCATCCTGGAGCATTGGGGTGTCCCTCGGCTTCTAAGACCCCCACATTTCCAGCACTTATAGCCAAGCAGGGCCCACTGTCACATGTCTACCGCTCATCAGCGGGGCATGTCACTAGTGCTCCTTGTAACCGACTTAACTAGCCAGTGTTCACCTGTAATTGAGCAACGTGTGAAACTCCCATAAAGTAAATGGTTGCAGGGCCACAATACACTGCATAACCCTTGGATTCGGGTCTTTAGTCTGGGATAACCAGGGTAGAGGAGCGTGGTCACTGGTAAGGGTGACCTTCCTACCAGGGAGGTAGTATTTAAGAGCTCTTGATATCTATTTAAATGGAGTGTGGCCTAAAACAAGAGTGCATTTTGGCCCTGACTCTTTTTGATGTATTCATTTCAGACACAGGAGACTTCCTTCACTGTGTGAGAGCTTTTCATCCCAAAGTTGGGAAGGTGCAATGTATGACACTGCTGTAGGTGGACGATTTCATCTTAATTGATCAAACACCAGAAGGCCTTCAAAGGCAACTTTTGGAGCTCCAGAGGTATGCAAATATAACAGCACTCGCAACAAATGCTCATAAGACTAAAATGAGGAAGATAGGTCTAGTAGGAAAAAAGATAGTAGGAGAGATGGTGGTTATGTTCAGCCACTTGCGATTTAAGATGGTGCTGAGCCCTGGTATTGCCCATATTTATGTTTTATTGCAGCAGAAGGTGGTAGCTCTGGCAGCACAAGCTAAGAATTTAAATATAACATTTGGGAAATATTCTTTTGTCCCAATGATTAAATGTGATCAATCTAAAGCTGTACTGTGTTATATGGTGCAGAAATGTTATTGAATCTGCAAACTCTTTCTTGGGAACGTTTGGAAGGGACATTTTGGCAAAGAGTGTTTAACTTGCCAGTGGGAGTACCTATCTCTGTAAAGGATATGAGCTGGGGTTGGTGTTCATAAAAGCTTTTGTGAATCTGAGAATTTTGTCGCTTTTTAGGAGGTTTCTCCAGGCAAAAGATGGCACTCTGTTTTAGCAAATCCACCATGAAATTATAAATGGTTCAGGTAAAAGTTTGCAAATGTGCATAGCCTTAATAACTGAACTAATTAACTAAGACCAACATTATAGAGAACCCGCAGCCGGTAAAAGTTAAGGTATGGAATCATGACTGGATTAAAATAAGGAATACACAAAATACAAGCTGTTTAGCCTCCTAGTGATGGATGTGAAATCTTGGAACACCATCCCATCATATCTCTGCATGTTCCCCAATGTTGGAGTGAGGGCCCAGTTTCTACTGTGTTACTTAAACTTGGTTCACACAAATGAGATTCTCGGTGCCCAAAATGGGGTGCCTAGGAAGCTCAGAATTTGTTGATTCTGCAAAGTATCTCAGCAAATTGGAACTTTGAATCACATTGTTGTTGAATGTGGAGGATTAACTTGGCTAAGAGAATTATTTTTTTTATAGGTTTTTAAGGAAGTACATAGGAATTAGTTGTGATGCGTGATGGAAGCAACCAATGATGTGTGCTCAAACTTCATTATCATTAGTATTAGTTACATTTTTAAATACTGATTTTATGTAAATGAACAAGCAGTTTTCCATCGTACAGTAATACATGTTTTTATATTGATTGATACCTTCTTATATTTTAAATCTAATTGTCTCCTGAATAATTTTAAGTTAGATCTGATGAAATGTTCTCACTAATTCAAATGTTTTACTCTGTACTGTGTTAAAAAAAAGAGTTTGGTGCTTCTAGATTTGTATTTCTATGTCTTTTTATGGATGATATATATAACTGTTATTTATACTGCTGTATCTATTTATTTAATTGTTTGTGGTTTCCAACAAACTTTTGCAATATACAGCTAATACATACAAACCCGAAAACTATTTAGGAGGAGTTATGTGTTGTAATAACTCTGTATGTGAAAGGTTCTTTGAAACAAAACACAATACAGAAATATTAAAACCAAAAAAAGCATCCCATCTGATGGTTCAAAACCCTATTTCAAGAGTTGTAAAGTTACTCTGACTGGGCTGGAATGTTCTGCTGATAAACGTTGCCAGTGGTTCCACTCCATTTCAGGTCCAAGCTCTACTCTAGAAGTTTGTGTTTTCAGAATTAAAGGCTCCTTAAAGTTAGGCATAATAAATAGTGTGCGATTGCAGAGCGATCTTTTCAGCACCCGAATGATTTCCTCTCCTGAGTTTGGACTCTTTTAGTTGGACCTTCAATGGTACTGCTAGTGTTGAAAAGTTAGGGATGAATTGCTGGTTGTATCCAAAAAGACCCATAAAGGCCTGTAGTTCCTTTTTTTTGTCTTGGGTGCTAGTATATTTTGGATGCTCTCACTTGTCCCCTTTGTGGCTACACATCTGTGTATTGTGCACCGTGCCTTTTACAAAACTGGTCCAGAGCATCTGCAGGAGAAATTCTATCATTATGTTCCACCATGCTCTTTAAAATCAGCTAACATGGCTTGTATTGCTTTGCCTCCCGTCAGGCGTGTTTGCATGGGGGCGTCGCTCGTTCTCAGTGGCAGCAGCCTGGCTTTGGAACTCTCTTCCCCTGTCTCTCCGTCTCACTGAGGATCACCTCCTTTTTTGGCATTAAAACCTGGCTGTTCGCAACCTAAACCTTTGGTGCACTTCTTTGTTTCCGAATGTTAGCCTCTGTCTTTTGCCTTAGTGCCATGATGCCCTTTGGGGTGAAAGTTACCTTTTATAAGTGTCGATAACATAACATAAAATAACAACTCCTCACCCCACTCAGAATGCCAGATATTGCATTGAAGGCCTGGCAAGGTGACACATAGTGTAATGGGCCATGAGGCTAGCTTTCGGGAGACTTTGTGTAAATAGGTAGAGACGTTTAAGATAGTATCTATAGCTGATGCTATGGTCTAATATATTTTGTGCATCCACGTAATCCCCAATGTAAACCGGATAAGGTCTTAGGGTCACTGCAAAAACCTAGCTGCACAGTGTGATCCCCAAAAAGGCAGGATTGTAAATTTGAAGAGCTTGCTTAGCATGATGAAGGCTCTCTTCTCTGTATCTTCTGGAGCCATCTGGACCTTCCAGTAGCCCTTTGAACGGTCAAAGGTGTGTGTATTCCTTGGCTGACCAAATCTTTTCAATTATGTCAATGTGAAGCATAGAGTAGGGATTGAACTAGGATAGCTAAATAACCATTCTGGAGTCTGTACAAAACACAAGTATGGTCTGGCTTTGGTAGAAGGATGACTGGAAAGGCCCAATGGATGGTAGGGGGCTCTATCACATTCATACTGAGCATTGGTTGTACTTCTTCCTGAGCAGACTTGTGTGATGCTTCAGGTTTACCTACGGATGCAGTCAGATTGATTTACCGAGTGGGGTCTCAATGAGGTGCCAGAATCTTGATGCCCTTCCTGCAGTGTCAATGATCACATCCCAGTATTAATGTAGGAATGTCTGTAAGACTCAGACTTGACATGGAGCAGACCCTGGGGAATATTTTCTTCCAGTCTTGTTCTGTTCCTTTGAATTCCTGGGCTACCAAATGAGTAACCAGGATCGAGTCATCCAATTTCTTCCATGCCTTTAACCATTTTATATGGTATACTTGTGTCATCGTCCATAATTCACCCTGGATTTCATTACTCAGTTCAATAAGGATTTCTACCACCCTATTTATTTCCGAGTCATTTTTCCATAAGTTCGTATTTAGAGGTAGGTCTCAATACCAGAACTTCAGGTGTTGTTGAGCTAATTTACTAATTACCTCGAGATGATTCCAGATAGCTGTGATCACCTAGGAGGAACCGTGCCCTCTCAAGACTCCCGGAAGATATCCTGGATATCTCTAGGTCATCATCTATAGTCTAGCTCAAACTGAAAAAATCCTATGAATGCTTGCGGTGTCTTTCTGCTGGTTAACAGAGCCAATGAGATTAGTTCATCCAAGGAGTAGCCAAGTCAGGTTGTGAATATCGTGCAGACGAGAGCCGGTTGTATGTAGTGGAGCGCAACGGCGATGAGGCGTGACACAGTGATGGTGCATTCTGAGAGGAGTACTCTAAATTATGGAGTCAAAGTACACCAGCAAAGCACAGTGAGCCTTTGGCAGAGGACAACATAGATGGCTGCATATTAAGGATCTTGTATGTTGCCATTAGGTTGGCTATTACTTACACAATGACATGACCCAGATAAACAATTTTAATTGATCCTGGTCCTTACAAAGATCCCCAAGTATCCAAGCACTGAAATCGGTCGACCTTCCTAAAGGATATCCTTTTTGTGTTGTTGTGGGATACCTGGATTGAATTCTTGGTGTTGGCCCTTGTACACAGGTGTTTTTGAATATTGCAAAATGGGGCAGGGCAATAGAGAATGCACACTCCTGTGACAGAATAATAAAAAAGCATGGATAACCCCACATGAAAGCAGACCAATATCCCATATTGATTGTGTCACAGCACATCGCGCAGTGTTCACTATGGCAACGTTGTCAGTATCTGTCATGTGCATCTGTGTGGCTGGGTCAGAGGATATCCAGCAATGGCGCTCGCAACATGAAGTAGTGCACTAGTGTTTGCATGTCAATGTGGAACGCCTGATGCGCTGTCCAGGAAGAAGGAGATGGTGAAGAATACTAAAATGCTCATAGATCCAGAAGTCATTGCGTCGCTACTTAACTAGATTAGAGCTTCGTGAATACTCGATTCTAGTGTTCTGTGTGTTGCGTGAATGCTGGTGTGAATGACTTCTAATGAGAGCTTTTTTACTTTATTCCTGTGCCTTCCTCAGAGCTCCCGGCTTCCCGCGATCATCCTTCTCTTTTACCGGTGTCCCAATCCTTTTTCCTCCAATCTCCGATTCTATCAACCCGATCAGGACTGCTGTCAATGACTTCAGAACACCGTGCATTGAATCTTTCCAGCATTGTATCCAGAGGCTGCATAGATCTGAAAGTTATTATCTCTTCACTGATCCTGAACAGGGTTTTAGTCCCGAAAGGGTTTCCCTGAGGTTTTTTGTCTCTCTGTGACTAAGTCTTCCAGATAGCAAAGTGCAGCAGGGGGGTCTTTATAGCAACAACCTCATTGAAAAATCAACATTCAGGTTAGTGTTTTATTATTTGCTGAGCATAACAATTAGCAATTCAAAAACATTATAACTTATACAACATGGATCAGTTACGACAATTAGTTGCTGCGGTCCAAAATCTAATGGTCGAGGGACAGACCTTAAAAAACGAGAACGCTTCACTAAGACAATAAGCCATTCAGGCTCCAGGACTCATAGTGATCCCTACGGATCCTGTACTCTGTGGTAAATTCGATGGTTATCACTGAAATCTTAAGGAATATTTGGACTCATGTGTTGTACAGTTTACTTTCTGGGTGATCTTCTTTCCTATCGATAGGGATAAGGTAGGGTATATGATTTCAAATCTCTCTGACAGTGCATTTGCATGGGCCACCCCATTACTCACCACAAATAACCCTATACTGGATTCTTATCAGGCTTTGTAATAGCTTGAGGGTGAGGTTTGACGGACAATAAATCATGGTATCAGCTCAAGAATAGTTGTTAACTATGGATATTTTGTCCTTTATAACCCAGTTTAAACGGATGGTGGCTGATACAGCTTGGCCAGATTACGCCCTCATAACTATTTTTAGATAGGGATTGAATGAAGAGTTAGAGGACAAAGGACATGGTGGTTTCCCCTTGTCCCTGGTCAGACCACTTTCTGTACATTTTACTATACTGTGTGATAGGATTGTGAGGAAGAGGGAGGTGAAGAAAATAATGGTGACTAGGAGGAATATTAAGAAGCTCACTTCGGAAGCAATGGCACCCTGGCTAATGCCGTTAGCAGAGCAGGCGTCTAAGCTTACCTTGGCGGATGACTTTGCCTATCAGCAATGTGTAAATGAGGCTACCAATCTGCTAACCCCTCTTAAAACGAAGCAAATAGTGGACAGAAGGGGAACCGCTGGTTCACTGCAGAGCTGCAAAAACTGAAGTCCATTAAAATTAAGTGTTTCTATACTTGGAGATCATCTGATGATGCCCACGAATGGGAGAGTTATGAGGAGGCTGGAAAAAAGTTTAAAGAAGCCAGTATAGCAGAAAAAGCTTTTTTGATGCCAGGAATGTCAAAACGCAATTTCAATCTAAGGAACTCTTTGCGATTTTGAGAGAGCTAGCTATAACACGAACCAGCTTAAATTCCATCCAGAAAATTGTCAGTAGCGAAGAATTGCGACTTTTTGCTGACCGCTCCTAGAGCCTGGAATGCCATTCCACCGGACTTGAGCCAAACTCAGTCCTCTACTGTGTCCCAAAAAAAAGCTTAACACTTTCTTGTTCCGATAGACTCCCTGCTAAATCTAGTTGTGATAACTCCCCTGAATTGTATGTATTTTCATTGTTTGTCTTAACTCTTGTCTGTTGGCGCCCGTAAGCCCCAAGGTCACTTGATGCGCTTTATAAATATATAAAAGTAAAGTAAAGGACAAAGTATTCAGAGTCCCTGGACCCATGAATCTTGCCAAAATGATATCTGTTGTTATGCAGATAGACTATTCTATCTAAGAGGGTCATGCTGAAAGAGAGAGTGCTCTTTTCGTCAGTCCAGCAAACCATTCAAACCAGAATTAAAACCTATTGTACAAGATGAACCGATGCAGTTGGGAGTAGCTCATGGCCCTCTTTCCTCTGAAGAATGTGCTAGGAGGCGCACCCAGGGACTGTGCATGTACTGTGCTGCCAGGGACCATCTAGTGCGTGAGTGTCCTGTTGCTCCCCAAGAAGAGCGGGAAATGCAAACTCCCGATCATAGGGGGAACCACGATCAGGGAAGAATATCAGCACTCCCCAAAACCAATGTCAATTACTAAAGACCAGTCTATGGTTGTAATACAAGTCACCATCCATCTCTGTGGTCGTGCTTTAATGTAGCTGTCCTGATCGACTGTGGTGCAGCAGGATTATTGATCAATGATGTTTGGGCCAGTGAGGAAATGATTCCCAGATTATGTAAGTACATAGTGTTGCCTGTGGAGGGCATGGATGGCACACCTCTGGTGTCAGGCCCAAACACAGGGCACGCGGCAGTGATAATCATGTC
Organism: Ambystoma mexicanum; assembly: GCF_040938575.1. NCBI lineage: Eukaryota > Metazoa > Chordata > Amphibia > Caudata > Ambystomatidae > Ambystoma > Ambystoma mexicanum. Next base: position 663,725,534 of record NC_090941.1, on the reverse strand, counting down.
CACAGCTACTCACACTGAGCAAATCTCCTTTGATATGATATGATACAGCATTTATAACACGCCTATACACAAGTGTTTCAAGGCGCGACAAGGCAAGGGAGGGGAAAACAGTGGAAGACAGACAATGATCCTACTAGGCCAGGTGTTATTCAGATCGCGCAAGTGCGAGGGTAGGGAGAAAGGGAAGAGTTCCAGGGGGAAGAGAAAGGGGAAAGTGCAGTACATGGGAAAGAAGAATAAATATGATTAATAAAACGGCCTGATGGTGGCAAGTGCAAGGTAAGAGCAGACATAGGTGCTGGTAAGGGGACTGAAGGGATACAGAACCAGTCCCTAAATGCAGGGGGTTGCCAGGGAGGCAGGGCAGGTGTGCAAAAGGTGAGACCTGGCCCCAAGATCAGAAAGGGTGGCCAGGTAACCAGTGCAGAATAGGCAGGGAATTTCAGCAGGGGAGAAAGGCAGAGAAAGCAGAAGCAAAGAGGAAGGTTTTGAGGTGTTTCCGGAACCGGAGATGGTTCTCCTCAAGTTTCAGGCAGCCGAGGAGAGAGATCGACCACCAACTCGTTGCTTGGAAAAACGGCTAACCCTGAGGGAGTTGGAGGCAGATGAGCGAAGAGCCAGAGAAGGAAGGTATTTAGGAAGAGAGAGTTGAAGGTAATGCGGCCCCAGAAGGCCTTGTGGATAATGCAGAGGGTTTTGAACTTAACCCTTGCAGCCACTGGGAGCCAGTGCAGAGATTTCAGTCCTGGAGAGATACGATCCTTGGGCTTGAGGCCAGGACAAGTCTCGCAGTCCTGTTTTGGATAAGTTGCAGAGGGCGGAGAGTAGAAGCAGGCAGATTTAGAAAGAGGCTGTTGCAGTAGTCCAGCCTAGAGAGAACCAGGGCTCTGGAGACGCTGTGCTTCTGGCAGCCCATTATTTGGCATGCTGGCATAAAGGCAGCCCATTATCCTAGTATTTTGGGTCTTCCCTGGTTGTGCCACCACAACCTTTATATAAATTGGACTGCAGGAACATTGTTTTTGGGCTCTGAACATTAACACATTGTTTCCAAAATGAATCTGTGGGCATACATTTTTCAACAACTTTCATTATGAGGAATCAGCCTACAGTGGTGGATTGTCTTCAGCCCATACCAGATAAATACTTGGATTATCAAGATGTGTTTCAGATCATCAGTTTAAGGTACTAACTGCACATCGTAGGGATGACTGTACTATTAACCTTTTACCTAGCAAACCAGTTCTGTTTGGGCATATGTATGTTCTATCTGAAACTGAAAAGCAGGCTCTTAAGGATTATCTTCAGATTACTCTGAAGAAAAGACTAATCACTGAATGCAAATCCCCAGTGGGTACCTCCTTATTCTTCATTACCAAGAAAAATACAACAGAGCTCTGTCGTTGCGTAGACTATAGGGGTCTGAATAAGATCCCGATAGATACCCTATACCGTTCATTCCAGACATTCTGGAGGCCATCAGAGGAGCTACAATCTTCACCAAACAAGAGTTAAGGGGTTCCTACCATCTCATCAGAATCCATCCAGGTGACAAATGGAAGACCATTTTTTGCACCCCCTTTGGTCATTTTGAATATTGTGTTATGCTCTTTGGCCCCTCAAATGCCCCTGTGATATCCCAGCATTAAACACATCATGTTTTTACTAATCTCCTTTTGCACACTCTTATCGTTTATTTCGATGATATTTTAGTATTTTCTCAGTATGAAGTGGATCATACTATCCATGTGTTGCAGGTGATGCAAAGGATTCAAGAGAACCATTTATATGTCAAGGCAGAAAAGTGTGAGTTTCATCAATCCACTGCCTGGGTTATGTACTCTCCGGCCAAAGGGACCAGTATGTATCCTGCCAAGGTACAAGCAGTGCTTGAATGGCCTATATAAACATGTGTATGGGAATTACAAAGTATTCTGGGGTCCACAAACATTTTCAGAAAATGTATAACAGATTTTCCGTGTCTGTTATTGCTCCTCACTTCTTTACTTAAGAAAGAGGTGCGATACATCTGGAATTCGAAGGCCCAACATGCCTTTGATCTCCTAACATCTGCTTTTACTTCCGCCCCCATGCTACAGATATCTAATAAGTCTAAAGAATTCATTGTAGAATCAGATGCCTCCTACAGTGCGTTGGGTGCTGTGCTAAAGCAGATGTCTTCTTTGGGTGATGAATTTTCAATTGCTTACATTTCCAAGACTTTATCCCTTTCAGAACTCAATTACACAGTTTTGAGAAAGAACTGCTGGCCATTAAATGAGCCTTTCAAGAATGGAGACATCGTCTTTAAGTGCCACTTTCCTATAGAAGTCAGAACAGATCATCAGTATCTGAAGTGTCTGTCCAATAGGCTGAAACTCCGAACAGTAGAAAGGCCCGGTGGGCATATTTATTCTCTCCTTATTACATCACCTTCACAGTCACACCTGGGAAATATAAATGCATCGCAGATGCATTGTCATGAAAAAACAGAGGTGGCTTATCAGGTTCCCACCAAAAGGTTGTTTTCCAAGGCCACCTTCTTATTTTTTGTGACCACCCTCCTACAGGATGTGCGTTGGGAATCTCTATCTCAGCAGGATTCCTGTCATTCCATTGCTTGTACTTTCCATCTGACTCATGAAGGTGATCTCTATTTTCATGGCTCACAAGTACTTATTCCGTCTGACGCTTTGTGAAATCCATATAACGAATGGGTCACGATTCTTTTATGGCAGGCCACTGGAGTCTCAAGACCACCAAAGAGCTGGTTCAGAGACGTTTTTTGTTGCTGGGTTTGGCAAAGGTTATGCTGGACTATGTCTCCTCTTGTATGGTTTGCCTGCAGTCCAAAACCCCAAGAAAGTCTCCGGTGGGGCATCTTGTACAACCTGCCTTAACTACTCCCCCTGTTGTTCTATTTTCATGGACTTCATTGTTGTTCTCCCCCTTCAGAAGGGCATACAGTCATTATGGTAATGATAGGTTTTTTCTCCAAATTGGCACTTTTTGAGGCTCTACCTAAGGTCAGATGGCATGTCTTTTTTGCGCACAATATTTTCCGGCATGGCTTACCTGATTCGATTTTGTCAGACAGTGGTCATCAATACACCTCAAGATACTGGTCCATCCGATGCAAAGTATTAGGAATCAACACTTGTGGACTGTGGCTGAAACACCTGTGCATAAGTGCTTTATAAATGCCCTATCATATCATATCATATCATATCCAATGGGCAGACAGAGAGACTCAATCAGACTTTGGAGACCTATGTTCGTTGTTTTACTTCTTCAACTCAGGACAATTGGTATGGTTTATTGCTGCTGGCTGAATATGCTTATAATAACTCCCCTTAATCCACTCTTGTTGTCAGCCCGTTGCACTGTACATATGGATTTGCCCCCTTTTGTTTCCCTTCAGGGGTTCCTTCCCCCACTCGGTTCCCTGCAGTGGACGCACTGATTTCTGTCATTCAGGAAGGACACAAGACCGCTTTCACAGCACACACACGGCATCATGCAATTGGATAAGAAAATGGGGAGACAAAAAGCAAACTAAGGAGCCTGTATTTAATCTGGGAAATAAGGTGTGGCTGGCCTCTTGCTTTTTCCTTGACTCCTGATCCCCACTAAACTGTCTTCTAAATATTTGGTCTGTTTTGGATTCTGGCTGACAGAAGCCAGGTCACTTACAAAGTGATTCTACCTCTTTCATGGTCTCGTATTCACCCTGTTTTTCATATCTCTCAGTTGAAACCACATGTATCTGACCATTTTATGAGAGACTGTAACGTTCAACCTCCTGCTTTGGACGCTACTACTGGACCTGAATATGAAGTCTCTGGTATTTTTGGCTCTCGCTATCTATGTGGTCATCTTTATTACCTCTTTGATTGGAGGGTTTATGGACCCTCAGACCGTACCTGGGAACATTCTGTCCATGTCCATGCTCCAGGTATTGTGCATGCCTTTCATCGTTTGCATCAACGGAAGCCTGATCTTGGCCCCTCAGGGAGTGGGCATACTGTTACAGTGCACCGCACACAGTGGTTGCTATGGCCACATTGGCAGTGCCTGCCGCGTGCTTCTGTGTGGCTGGGTCAGAGGATATCCAACATGGCCCACTAGTGTTTGCATGTCCACATTGAACGTTTGACGTGTTGTCCAGGAAGAAGGAGATGGCGAAGAATACTAAAATGCTCACAGATCCATAAATTGGTCCACTGCTACTTAACTAGCTTGGTGCTTCATGAGTACTCGATTCCAGTGTTCTGTTTGTTGTGTGAATATCGGTGTGAATGACATTGCTCAGATTCCCAGCTTCCCATGATCATCCTTCTCTTCTTATGGTGTCCTGATTTCTTCTCCTCTATCTCCAATTCTATCAACACCATCAGCGATGTCGTTAAAGACAGCAGAACACTGCACTTTGGATCTTTCAGGCATTGTATCCAGATGCTGCATAGATCTGAAAGTTATTATCTCTTCACTGATCTTGAACAGGGTTTTATTCATTCTCTGACTTAAGTCTTCAAAAGAGCAAAGGGCTACAGTGAGGTCTTTATGGCAACAACCTGATTGGAAAATCTACATTCAGGTTAGTGTTTTATTATTTGGTGCTGAGCATAACAGATTGCCCCATTTTAGTGGTGACGGTACACACTTTGTGGATCACTCCAGATTGGGTCACTTGGAGATAGAGTTGTGTGTTGGTTAAAGATCGGAAATTCGAGCTCTGTGATGCACATTGGGCTGAGGCTAGTGGAGGGATGTGTTTCTAAACTATCCCTGTTAGATAGATGGCACAGCACTGTCCCCTAAGAATAGTTGTTCCAAGGCACATGAGAGTTATTCCTTGAGGGACAGTTTGAGTTTAGAGAGTTGCTCCAGTGTGTCAATTGGAGTCATTGATCCACCTTTGTGCGCTACTATAAACTTGATGGTGGGATATGACTAGGTTTTCTACACCAATTTCCTCTCCCTGGGTGACATAGTATTAGTTCATTCCAGTCATTTGCATCCTTTACAACCAACTTCCAGTAGTGGTATTTCAGAGCCTGATCGAATCGTTCTACACGTCCATCTGAGGTCTATAAATGGATGTGCAGAGTTTATCAATGTGTAGCAACTACTTTAGTTCAGCCATGAGACTAGACATACATAGGGGTTCCTGATCCATTAAAATCACCTTGGGGAACACTGTTCTGCCAAAGAATAATTCATACATTGAAGAATATGTCTGGTGGTATTGGTGGTATTGGGCAGCCCCTATGGCATAGTCCATAATGAATACGATGTACGTTTTCCCTGCCCTGCAATGGCCAAGGAGACCCATCTATCATCTTAAAGAAAGTGGGTTTCTTTAAACAGAAGAGATTGTAACAGGACCTCTCCTGCATCATTCATAGAGGTCTTCTCGCTGGTATCTCTTTCAGTGCAATAGCAGTGACATTGCTTGTGAATTTGCACTTAGTAAAACCTGGCCAGAATGTTTGCCAATGTCTTTGCACCCTTTGATGACTGTCTGACAGGTGTGAGAAGCCAGTACCAGTACAGTTGGTCAGAACAGAGGGTACCAAAGTTTGGAAATCTCCTTGTGAGTTGTTCTGGTCCTGGTAGAGTAGACCCCCTTTTTCCACAAAATAAGGCCCTTGAATTTCTTGGCCCTCTTCCAAAAATATCATCTTTTGGAAGGCTTTGCAAAGTGAGGGATATGTTGTCTGTACCTGGGAAAGTTCTGGGAATATATGTTCAGCTGTTCCAGTTCCCACTCTCATTTGTTGGTTCGGGTGTTTGTGGTAGTAACGAGGATCGGAAACCATCTGTCCACGCTGTGCTGGCTCTGTCTGGATAGTTTGCTCTACTTCCTCAGAATCATAGTGTTGGCAAATTAGATGGTCGATGGAATCTCACACCCAGACTACGAAGGGACTATCAGTTTGGTTGAACAGCATCACTTTCATCATGCATCTGTAATGTGGATGTATTATTCCTGACACTACATTAAAGTCAAACTTCGTTGTGAGGCTGGACTTTGCTGCCAGATGGCCATTAGAGCCTCTGGTGAGAGTGAAAACCGATCCCATGAAACGAGGGCCCTATTCCATGGCAGTACTTCAACCTCTTCACTGCTATAAAGGTGTATACACGTAGATACAACCATAACTTTTAGTGGGATTCTTGTCATCTTGGCTTCACTCTCTATCCTTAGAGCCCATTCTTGGAGGACAGGGCAGGCTTCCATACCAACACTTGTGGATCCTATGTCTGACCCAATCTATCAAGATAAGGCTGGGTGGTACCCACAAAAGGCACATATGCCCAGAAGTAATTTCCAAAAGGTTTAATGAAACATCCAATACATGTTCCTCCTCCTAAATAGGGATCACTCATTCTGGTCAGAGTCCTTCCAGATGTCTCATCTAGCTGGTACGGGATGCTGTCTGCCTCCATTTATAAAGCCAGCCAGGAACTTTCGACTCAAGAGTCCAAGAAACCCTCCATCTGTGGGCAGAGGCTTCCAAGCTCTTCAGGTGAGGAGTCAGTTTTGGAGACTCTCAACCTGGTGGGTCTCTGTCTGGCTTAGTCCTTGCCCCAGTGAGGGCTTAGCCTCCTTGTCACCACATCATGCTTTAATTCCTCCACCCTTTTTTTTAATACTTTATTTTTGCATTTAGTAGTAACTTCAACAAATCACAAAAACAAAAAATATGGAGTCCAGTTCACCCCCTCTCTCCTGTTCCCCTGAGAAGCACACAGATCCGAACAATGCATAGGAATCACAATCTGCAACATATGAGGCGTAGGTTGTCAATCTCTGCTCCGCAGTATTTTATCAATCTGCAGTGGTCAACAAGTAATGAATGTAAGTGCCACAAATTTCTGGCGGGCGGGCACGCAGTGGCAGAGTCCTAGTAAACACTAGCTACATGTCGTGACAATATGCCACGTCTTGAAGCCATAATTGTATATTAGATGGGCGCCCCCTTCCCCATGCCATGGCTATCCTCCTGCGTGCCAGCAAAAAGAGCAGTCCCGCAAGTCGTCTCACCGAGGGCTATAAGGGTTTCGTGCAACCTATTAGTGCCACAAGGGGGCTTACCTCTAGAGGTTCTCCAACTATCTGTGATATCTTAGGCAACACCTCCAACCAGAACTGGTGTACTCTTGGGCACTTCCATGCCAGGTGTAGAAAGTTGGCCGGGGAGTGGGCGTATCTAATGGACGGCTCTGGGTTTGGTCTGAAAGTGTCTGTGGAGTTTGGTCAGCGTGAGGTATGTCTGATGTACGTAATTGAAATGGATGAGTTTTTACCTAGACTTGAGGGAGACTTTCTCTGTCTGCCTCAGTATGTAGGCCGAGTCCTCTTTGGTAATGATGTCACCCAGGGTTGTTTCCCACAGTTTCTTGCGGTTTTCCATCCCTCCCAACCTGTCTGCTTTGAGTTCATTATAAATTTGTGAGATCAGCCAGCCTTCCCCTTGTGATTCGATCATCCCGTGTAGCAACTGCCACATTGGCGGCTGTGCTGGGAACTAGGGAAAGAAGGGCTTAAGCGTGTGTCGTAGACGGAAGTACAGAAATATATCACGGGCCGAATCTGCCCCATGTTCTTTCACCTGTTGTACTGTCAGGAATTCCCCATCCGCAAATAGGTCACCGAAGGTGTCTATGTGTAGTTTGTCTGCCCATTGCAGATATACCCTCTCACTCATAATAGGCAATAGGGGTGAGTGCCATCTTCCGCCATATTGCTTATGTGATAAGGACCACATTCAATGTGTGTGGGGGTACTCGGACCTCCCCGCAGATTACTGCTTTCAACACGCTAGGGGTCATCAGAGCTCGTTCGATCTGGACGTGTGGTCATATGAAGTGGGTGGCGTTCCAGTGTCCCAGGAATTATGCCTGTGCTGCCTAGTAGTAGCGTTCTAGGTCAGGTAAGGGAAGGCCTCCTTTCATTGTTGATTGTACAAGTGTCGTGTATGCTACTCTTGCTGATTTCCCAGCCCATAGTAAATCTAGGATCAGGCCGTGCAAGGGTCGAAAGAAGCCCCCAGACAATAATAAGGGAACATTCACAAATAGGTACAGGAGTTTGGGTAATATAATCATTTTAACAATGGATATGCGCCTTCGGTAATATAATCATTTTAACAATGGATATGCGCCCGAGTAGAGTGAGTGGCAGCTGTCGCCACCTGGTTATCTTCTCCCGTAGTGATTCTATGACCTTCCCGTAATTGTCCCGAATAGAGTTCTTTGCAGTTCTGTGATAGCATCATCCCTAGCTCCCCCAGGTACCTTACCGCCATGGATTCCCATTTGAGATTAAATTTGCCCCGATATTCCGTAGTTCCTGCTGTGAGGGGGAACACCACAGACTTGCTGTGATTGATTTTGAGGCCAGAGAAGACCCTAAATCTAAGAACGTCCTGCATCACTGGGTTTAAGTTGGTGTCTGGATCACTGACAAACATGGCCACATCATCAGCATACAGTGATATAATTAACCTGTGCGGTCCTAAGCAAAGCCCTCTCTCGATTTGTTGTTTCATTAGGCCTGCTGCAAGTGGCTCCATAGCCAGGGGGAACAGTATAGCAGATAGAGGGCAGCCTTGTCTAGTCCCTCTCGCCATAGTAAATTGGGCTGACCTCTCTCTCCCCATTATAATTCTCGCTGAAGGGTTCTTATAGAGAAGAGAGACCAGGGTGATGAAGTAGGCCCCAATTCCTAACTTGTGTAGAACTGGGAAGAGATATGGCCATTCGACTGAATCGAATGCCTTTTCGGCATCCAGGAGTACCGCTACTACCTGAGATGATGGGCAAGGGTCACTACTATTACCGAAGAACCATCGAAGACCGAACAAAGTGTTTCATCCTGAAATAAAGCCGGCCTGATCCGCCAGCACCAACCCGGGCATCAAAGGAAGCAGCCTTCTGGCCAGAATTCTCTGGTTAATCTGTCAGGACCCAGAGATTTAGATCCAGTGAGGTCCCTAATTGCTGCTAGCATTTCCTTGAGGGTAATTGGTTTATTGAGAGATTCCTGCAGGTCCCCCTCCACCCAGTATAATTCAGTTTCTTCAAGGTAGTTGTGCAGCGCTGATGGGTCTCTTGGGCATTTGGAACTATACAGTTCTTGGTAGAAGGCACAGAATACTTCTGCAATGCCCGATTCGGATTGGACCAGTTCCCTGCATGGATCATGTATACAGTCTATGAAGGGAGGATGTCTATCAGTGGCAAGCAGTCGTGCCAGGATCGCTCCTGTTTTCGGTCCTTTGCCATACTGTTGGACCTGGTGCCCCCGGGCCAGGAATCGGCTTTCTCGGTCGGCGTTCATCATAAACTTATCTAGTTCCTCGCAGAGACGAGCTAATGTCTGGGGTTCTTGTTTGTCGGCGTACTCCCCCTCTAATACTTTAAGATGGGTCTCCCCTTCAGTGAGTTCCTTTCTGATAACTTGCAGGATACCGTTTTCTTTGGACATGCAAACTCTCTGCACGTAACATTTGAGGGTCTCCCATTGGACTCTGCTAGACGCGACTGTTCCCTTGTTATGTTAAATAAAGGATTGGATCTCGTCTCGCAACTCTTGAGCAAACACTGGGTCTTGGTGTGCGTATGATTTGAACCGCTAAGTGTACCTCCGTAACCCCTCATCTCGGGTGTGCGCTATAATAGCACTGGGGAGTGGTCCGAGAGTGTTCTAGGGAGAATGTGACTCTCCACCCCAGTGGAACCCCCCTACTCGGATACCAGCAGGTAATCTAACATGGAGCTCGAACCATGGACCCATGAATGGTATGTAAAGTCGTGGACCCTCAGGTGGCGTTGTCGCCAGGCATCAACGAGATTGTACCACGTGCAGATTTTGCGAATTTGCCTGTTCGCTTTGGACACCCCACTCTGGGTCCCACCCGACTTGTCCCAGGTGGGGTCTAGCATAGTGTTAAGATCCCCTCCCCAGATAATCATGTCTGTTTGGAACCCGGCTAGTTGGGTCATAACCTAGTCAAATGCATTTGTGCTGTCAGTGTTTGGGCCGTATGAATTCACCAGGACCACCTGCACCCCCTTGAGTATTCGTAGACCAGCAGTACCTTTGCAATGTCATCCCTGGCTACGGAAATCAATAGAAATTTCACCCCTTTACTTATCAGAATTTCCACCCCTCTGGCATAGGAGGAGTAGGAGGAAAAGTATCTGTGGCAGCCCCAAGTGGCACCCCACCTGCCCTCAGAGGAGGTAGAGGGATGGGTTTCCTGGATGAATGCCACATCTATGTGGTGTCTTTTGAGGTATTGGGAGATCCTTCTACTTTTGGCCGGGTTGTTCCCGCCGCATATATTCCATGTTGCTATATTGAACCCCATTAGCTTTTTGTATGCCTAAGCGGTAAGATTCAGATCTTCTCCCCCATTACCTTCCTTATGGAAGTGTGCGCTGCTCGTTTCCTCGGATGTGTTAGTGAAGTGGACTTGCGGAAACCAGACTCCTGATAACTGTAACTTCCCCCCGCTATGATTTTCCCTGTCCCATGGGCAACCCCCAACCCGCCTGTTAACCTTCCCATTCCCCTCTATCCAATTCCATTGTCCCGTGTTCCCCCTATCCTCTCTCCCCCACGGGCAACCCCCAATCCACCTGTTAGTATTCCCTCCCCCTTTATTCCAATACCCTTATGCAGTGCGGAGCTCGGGGCGCTAGTGCCCAGCCGAGTTTGCGGGCTCCCCTTCCAACTAGGATTCCTATATTCGAGGCATTTAGTCAAACAGTTGTGTTGTGCGATGACCATTCAGTCTAAGCAACTTTGTTTTAACCTCCGTAGGGCCCAGTGTATGCTATCAGCCTGGGTCTCTCCGGTCTTGCTCTTCTCTGTGAGGTCTTGGGCCATTTCTGGTGGGGCACCCCCTAATCTCACTGAGAAAGGTACTTGCTGCCTCTGGAGAGGTGAAGAATTGGCGTGCTGGATCCAGAGCTTTGCTGGGACCAGCATGGAGTACGGGATGTTGCAGTCTCTCAGGCGCCTCTTTACCTCCGCAAGTGATCTCCGAGATGCTTGTATTGCTGCCGGAAAGTCTGAGTATATTTTAATTGTATCTCCGTCGTACAGAAGCTCACCCTCTCACGTGCCCCTCGAAGGATCGTGTCACGGTCTCTGTAATTCGGGAGACGCATGATGATGAGGTAGCCACCGGTATCGGGCGAGATGCTGGTACACGAAGAGCTCTCTCCACCACGAACAGGGGGGACAGCGCTCGTTATCCGAACAGCTCTTTGCACATGTTTTCCACAAACTCCTCCATCTTGGATGTGCTTTGCCGTTCACACACCGACCAAGCAAATATTAGTCTGCAAGGCTCTTCCCTCTAAGTATTCGTTTTTTGTTGTTACTGCCTTAACTTGAACCTCCAGTGATGACACCCTGGCGATGAGGGAGGTATGTCCGTCTTACAGGCCGGGTGTTCGCTGCTCCACTTCATCCAAGCATTTACCATGTTTGTCCAGGCTGTGTTGCAGTAGGTTGACCTTGGAGGATAGTGAGTCAAGCTTGGACTCCAATCCTCCTATACCAGCTTTTAGGTCTAATAGAATCGCTCTGATATCAATATCAGGAGCTTGGACAACATGTTCTGCTGTTTCCTTTGTTGTGTCGGATGTTTCCATCTCAGGTTGCTGTCTGGGCTTCTTGTAGGAGGGACCACTTTCAAAGTTAAGTTTCCGCTGCATTTTGCTGGATTTCCCCATGTTCGGTGATTATCTATCTAGGTGCCAGCATGATCCATCTGGGGATACCCGCCGGAGGTCGAGAGCGCTCCCCATCTCCGGGGGTAGCCTGTAGCCGCGGGAGGTTTCAGTACACGTCATTTACAAGTGGAAACAGGTATGGGCTCCTGTCTCAGTTATTGCAATGAGTTCACTCCCGGCTTAACCGGTCTGTTCTGGCGTGCTACTCTTCACTAGGGGTCGCTGGTGCCGGGGGGTGCTCAGGCCTCTGCTTGCACCTTTGGTGAAATGTTTTTTTTTGCCTCTTTTGCTAATTTCGCAGGATTTATTGGGAGCGCATCACAGAGCTCAAGGACGAGCCGCCAACACGGTCGGGCTCTCTAGCGCCACCCACCTTCCTCCACCCTTCATAGGAAGTACCCTTTCCCGGTCTCAATTCTCCTTCATGTTTCACCTTCGTACTTCACCTCTCCTCCTGTTTCCTAGAGCTGCCTTAAGTTTCTTCTACCAACCTCCCTATCTACCTATCTGCCTGGGGCTCTTTCCTCACCACCTCCAACATCTTTACTGCATCCTCCTGATTTTCTCCAACCCTCTTGAATAATTCTCTGCCTTCCTTCTTCTGATATTTCCAAGCCACCAACAACACCTTTTAGCCCTCTCTGGCACTTCTCTGTTTCCCTCCTTCTGGTATTTCCTAACGCTCTTCTACAACTCCCCATCTTCTTATGTTTCCGAACCTTATCTGATTCTCCTCTTACCTCCTTCAACACCTTTCCAACTATGGGTCAGACATATTGGATTTTGCTTTGGCCTGATGGTTGGCGAGTCAGATTTTCTGTTGCTACACTGATTTGCTATCTGAGAAATTTCTCTCAGGGAATTGTTGTCTTCTCTTTGGAATGCTGAGGGGAGGTGGATGGTATCAATGGTGTTTGAAAATGTCTTTCAGGTGTTCTGCATCTTGTAGATCCAGTGTCGGGTCGGTGGATTTTGCGGGACGCAAACCTCATCCCTGATACGAAATGCACACTCTTGAATGTTGCTGTCATACAAGGGGCCAGATTACAGAAACTTTGCACCAGTGCAGGGGCAAAGTTGCACGGTATTAGCACTAGGGCAAAGTTTGCCCTATTTTTAAAAACACTTGGACATATTAGAAAACTTCCCTTTCTGTGGTGGCCATCTTAGAAAATGATTTTCCTTCCTACCGGTTCAGGAAGAAAAATCCTTTTTTTTAGCACCCAGGTTATTGCTTTGGCAACTCGGGTGGTAATGGCGTTCATCCCCCATTGCAGGGGCTGGAACGGGGGTAACTGTCCAGAGTCCTCGTTATCTGCCCTCGCTTCTCTTTGGCTGATAATTTGGGCTGGCGGGGCATTATCCCCCATTCCAGTCACTAGAACAGGGGATAAACACTGCATTATTCCCATAGCACAACACAAAATGCTAATGGAAATGTTGGAACATCTTATTGAGTCTGTGTACTTTACTGAGAAATGTAAAGTAGATGGAGTCTATACAATTCTATTTTTTTAGTTTATTTTTTTAACGGTGAAAGGTGGTTCCTAAAGGAACCTTTTTTTGTTGTTTTTTCATTTTTTTGTTTTTTGTTTGCAGGAGAGGTTAGACCGTAAGGTTGGGGGGGGGGAATGAGGGAAGAGGCCCCAAACACTATTGTGGAGGGGCAGGTGGCCAGGGGAAGATGTTGCACGTGTGTTACATCGAAGTTAGGAGGCAGTGTTTCTCATGCTCCTTGATTACAGCTTCAAAAACACTTTGAAATTGCTCCCCCTTGCAGAGTGGTGTGTTGCAGTAAATACAGAGGACTTTTGTCTTCGGAAGATATGGATCAACAGCCTCTTTTATTGCTTGCAAGCTAGCTGGTGGGATTTTGTGTGCCGCAGATGTCGGCTCTGTGGTTACAGCATTGTTTGAGGAAGATGAGGTGGAGGAAGACAGCCTACTACTTGCTATGAAAGGAACAGCCTTTCTGAGAGCATGCAGTGGTTGGATTTTGTGTGGCAGCGCATGGAGGTGGACCTGTAGGAGTACTGTCCATATAGTCTGCGACTGAGTACAATGTTGCAATCAGTGCATTTCACTTTGGTAGCTTTAGCCTTTGGTACCTTCCCAACAGTGGTAAATAAATGCCATACCCATGATCCTCTCTTGGTGCTACAGGTAGGCATTTCCTCTACCTCATCTTCTTGGTCCTCTTCATTGTTTATGGAAGTATTGCATTTTTCTTGTTGTGTAGGTCCTCCAGCTGGTGGTGGTGGTGGTGGTTCTTGGGGAGGAGGGATGGGAATAGTTGACGTCATTTTTAAAATAAATAGCAGTTTTGCTAATATTCTTCCAAGTATATTCTCTGTACTAGATTGTTAATGATTAATGAGTAATTTTATGTGTAAGAGCTGTGCAAGGGGAATATTTTTAGCTTGAAAGTTCCTAGATCAGTAGAATGTGCAGTTCTGAACTGTCCGCAGAGAACGGACCCGATCGTGAAGTGCGGATGCGTTCGCGAAAATGTCATCATGCTGCGTGTGTGTGGTCAAGTGACACTGTCCGAAAAGTCTGTGATGGCATCAGACGTCGACGAATGCAAAAACAGTGGAAAAAGTTGAAAAAAGTGTATAGAAGTGTTCAAAATGATGCTAGAAGGTGGGAAATGGCAGAGTTTAAAGGTGAAACTTTGTAAATTGGACACAAATTTTGCTATATTGCTGTAAGTATGATATTAGTAAGTTGTAGGAAATTAGCATGCACTGGTAAAAATCCTTGAAATTCAATGAAAAAACTTTGTTACATTATGGTAAGTAAAACCTAAAAACCTCAGAAATTCACCAGTTATGATAAGCTAAGTAACCATAACTCGCGCCACCACCGTGCACTGCTAAGACTAACACCCAGGACATCAAAGATGACATCACAAATGTTATTGATGACATCACACATGAAATTAATTTTGATGAAAAGTCTCTACAAGGGGTTGTGTTTATAATGTTGGTAACAAGCTGTCAGGGTGATAGGGAGACCTATCATGAACTACTTAATCTAAACAACACATTATATTAGAGTGTTGTTGTTAATACAGGAACCTAATCATACATAAACATGGGCAATGGCTGCAGCATGCACCATTGAAGTACAATATTTATAATCTTGTAATTTGGGATAATAAAATAATGAATGCTACCTTATCAGAGTTTTGAGTAATGTTAAACACGTAATAACTAGCTAACAATACAAGACTTACTGCACACTTGTGCTACTACAAACAGTACACCTGAAGACCCACAATGCATACAAATCAGAGGTTCATACAGGGAAACTAAAGTAAGGAAGACAGAAACATCATGACCAGAAAATGTTATTTAACATTAAAGTTCATCTTCATGTACACAAATTAATTGTGTGTTTGAGACCTGCTTATTGTCCCATGTATGTGCACCATGATCTGAGACCAAATCCCAAGCAAATTACTTTAAAAACATACGACAAGGTTAATGTATAGATATATAGCACCTTTTTAATTTTATTATTCTGACTGTCAGTGAACAAAACCACCTGGCCTAGATATGTCAGTCAACAAAAACAAACTCTGCATTACTTGAAAGATCCATTATTATCTCCAGTTTGGAAGGCAAGAATACCACTGTGTAAGGTGACTTTAATCTCCTCTGACCTACAGAAGTTCCGAAAGTCAAGTGACAAAATGGATAGTAACGTGCTGTAAAAATTGAATATCCGACTTGAGATTCGTAGACTTATACAGACTGGACTGGGTAACCTGTCCTTTTTCCGAACGAACACAACAGCTTTCCCCAGGGTTAACTATTCCTTGGACGCAAAGGAGCTGGTGAAGGATGTGATCTTCTGCAAAATCATCAACATATAAAATGCCACACTGGTGTATGGAAAATTAATATCAACCTCATAAAATACAAAATTGTTCTAACAGCCATTAAACTGACATTGAGACATTATGAAAGATAGCAACTGAAGTTTAGCTCTGTTAAGCAGACATTGAAAACATTCACTCGAGGGCAGACAATTGTCCTTCCAAAAAGACAAAGGACAATATACATTTATTTCACAGGTGGATACCACAGAATACATGTGTTGATTTTTCAATTCCATTACTTTTCTGATGTCAAGGTGAGGGGAGAAAATCAAAGGGGCCATTCTTATGGTACCATGGGAGGAAGGAGTGATAAAGGAAGTCCACTTAAGTCCTACTCTAAGAGGACCTACTGTCCTAAGAGCAACTTACATTTCCTGAGCTAAATCCCAAACTCCAGGGGCACCCACCAACCTCCAGGACAATGTTAGGGGTGTGAGAAATCTTCTACTATCTAAAATACATTTAGCAGAAAACAAAAGATGCATTGCTACATTTGAAGAGGTGTATGCATGCATATTGTGCATGGAAAAGGCTGAAGTGGATGTGCGTGCATGCACATAGGGCATGCAACTTTCAGTCTGACTGCTGATCTCTCAGGGTGACTGTCCCTGAGAGTTTGGAATTTGTGGTTTAGGCGATGGCCCCTCCTAGCAGCACAATAGGTGGGCCACCTAATAAGCTAGATGGCCTTCTACATGCCATGAATGCTGGAGTGTGATAGGAGGGTGTACCCCATACCAGCAAGAAAGACATTGTGGGAGCAGGTCGTCACCATGGCAGTTGGAACTAGTGCCAAATGCATTCCTAAACCTGTCCATTATGAGTGGGACTATGTGTTGCTCTGGGAGCCAGACCTGTTTGAGACCCTGAGTGAGCAGGTATGGGAGGCTTTCAAACCCAAGCTTTAAACAGGGGCAGAAGGTGGCCAGTTAATTGTGAAATATTTGTCTCATTTAAATTTTACCTTCCTTTTAAAAGCCAAGCTGTACAAATTAAACTGACTCCAAGCTATACACTCTAAAAACTAAAAACGAAACGCTAAAATCGAAACTTTAAACTATAAATACTAAGCGATAAAACTCTCAACCCTCAAAGCTCTCCAACTTAAAAATCTTACAAGTCCAAACTCTAAACTATCCACTTTAAACCTAAAACTCTAAATTAACTTTAAACTCTAAACTATACCATATACTAAACCATACTACATACCAGACTTGACTACACTACATACTCCATTTGTCCAAAAGCGATACACTGTTCTGTTTCTTTAGATAGAAATCAGTAGGAGCTAAAGCCAGGATATTGCAGCTGCGCAGGACGTCAGTGGACCGAAGGAGGTTTGCACAGGTACAGGACCTATACCTCAAGACCAGACAACAGTCACAGTGACTCTCTCAGAACTTACACTGGCACCAACCAAGTCACCTCCACCACCGACAGACCCTTCAAGGACCTTGTAAGAAAATAAATGGGAAGTTCCAGGAAATCCAAAATCTGCTGGACCAAATGGAAGTAGGATTGGGCATTTTCAGAATTGGGTAGAGAGAGCCTTCCACCAGGGTGGTCTTTTCTTTGTTACATCAGTAACCGTTTAGTTATGTATTTTTTTAAGTTATTATTGACTGGCAGTGGAACAGTCTTATTTCCTATGTCTTGCTGTGAGGACACGGTTTTTGTTTCTGCAATAGAATGTGTGTGTAACCCCTTAGACATGCGCCATGTTATCTATTTTGTTTTATGGAAGCCACTAGGTCAGTGCTACACTGTTCATGTGAGTAGTGACAGGCGTTATGGGTGATGAAGGTACTACGTCACCTGGGTGGTTGAGCTGTAGTAGTGGTGTGTGCTCGCCCCTTCTTCTATCTCTCCTAAATGCTTATATGTCCTATTTGTGAGGCGAGTGAGATTACATTTGCATTTCCTTTACACCTCATCGAGATGCATCACATTACATTTCCATTTCCGCACATGTCAAGGAATACATTTCAGGAAATACTTCCAATAGGGTAAAGTACATTGTGCTGTCAGGAAATACATTATATGCAAAATAATGAGTCAAGTAATCCAGATAGTAAAGACAGCTGTTCAAAGAAGAGTATATGACTACTGAGGTAGATGTCCTTTTTAATGTTGTGCCGATGTGTGCAGTCAGGGTAAATTGGGTGATATCGTGTTTCTATGGTTTAATCAAGCATTTCCTACAGCTTAAATGTGCTGCATGTACCTTTTGTATTTGGCCAAGGAATTATCAACTCACATCTGGGTTCAATTAATGTAGGTTTTAGATATTCCTGCTGCGTTTGCAGTACTCAAGTCTCTCTGGTGGCGCTAGGCGATGATCGCGCCGTCCTGTGCATCATCATCATCCAAGTCAGCAGCAGCAGGAACAGGAGTTTCACAGATATGCATGATCCAAACTCTAATCACCCGAAACAGTATATCTGCTGAGTATGAAATGTTGATAGATAGATAGATAGATAGATAGATAGATAGATAGATAGATAGATAGATAAGATTCCTAAATGTGTGGCTCGCTGACATGTCTGCTGTCTCTGGTAAAGGCCCCTACTGCTATAACACCATGTTCAGGGTTGATGCTGGTAGTAGTGCACAATGTGTATCTAATACCAGTCTGCTTTATGTTTGCCACTGCTCTATTTTGCCTTGGCCAGGAAACGAGGGGCCCGGCCTGTCATCCATGGTCATCAGTTCAGAATCCATGAGATATTGTTCTAGCATTTTTTCTGCTGTCCTTTTTGATATGGACAATCTGTTGGCTGTGTCTTGAATCTGAATTTGGCTAAACCTTTCCAAGTAGGGTTCACCATTTCTGAGTGAATTTGGGGCGCTACTATAGAAGACTAGAGACTTGAACGTGTACTGATCTACTCACTGGTAACAGATCAAGAAGACATTGAAGTAGCTAGTGATTTCCAGTATGCAGGGAGGATGGTGGATGGGGTGGTGCCACTGGGACTGTTCAGTGTGAAGGTGGAAGATGAGGGCATTTCTCTCATTGCTTTCCTGGGAAGGTGAACGTGTGAACTCTCCCTCTCATGTGTGGCAATTCCATCCAGGATCCCTGTCTTGCATTTGCTGTATCACGCCCCAAAAGAGGCAAAAAAGTGGGCAATTGAGGTCTGTATCTGTGTTGACCCTGTCATTTACATGTAAGCACTGCTGTTTGCTGCTGGCCAAAGCGATAGCTACAAAATCCTATTCTTTCCTAATTTCCACTTCAATGATCACAACCAGGTCTTTGAGCACATACATCACAGTGATCTCATCACTGATTGTAGTGCAAACACATTTTGACAGCCTGTGTAGCATATCCAAAAGGTACTCAAAGATGGATGAGCCATTTCAAAATACCCCATTTCCTAGGACTCAAAGACATGGATGACCCTGATTTACCTTTTTGTTGCTTCAGATACCCGTTGATAATTCTGTGCTGTTCAAAGAGGAAATTGGTGCATATATAGGGATGTATTCCATCAGGTGGAAACCTCCTGTGTGGGGCTGAGCTGGGGAAGGACATTTGTAGTTTACAATCTTCTCAGTGTCTTCCAGGATTTGATAAGTGGCTAAAATGGCCACAAACACTGTGACATGTGACCATTATGCTGGTAACCACAGTTTCTTTTTCAGGAACTCCTGTACTATGAGGTTCAAGCAGTGCATTAAACAAGACACAGAGTAACTAGCATCGGTCATTGCAACCACAATGTAGCTACCATTATCACTGAAAACAATATCAAGTCAATCCTTTTGGGGTAAGCCATTCTCAAACATTAGCATTTAATTGTCAGGATATTTGCTGTTGTGTACATCTTTTCCATGAGAAACATTGAACGGTTTGCTTGCTGGCAAAGTGTTTGTGGTACGGCAGTTGAGGTTGTGATGAAGGCGTGCCAGTGTGCTCTTCCTTAACAGAAGCCCAATATGCAATGATGCACATATAGGGCCTCATTATGACCCTGGCGGAATGGGTTAACGGGTACTGCTAATGGTGGCGGACCCGTTAAACCCATTCTCCCTCATTGCGAGGTTCCCTTGCGGGACCCGATGTGGACGTCTGGTAAAACCATTACCGGGTCTCGTGAGGGGACCAGGGAGCTAACAATGGGCCAGTCGTAATCGGCCCATTAGCTCCCTGCACCCATTCCCATTGAGCCCTCTGGGGCTGGTATTGAGCCCTATGGGGCTCAATGGGAATGGGGAAGGTCCGGGCCCAGGTTCCCTGAAGGAGGAATTACTGGGCCCTCCAAACTCGGAATGGCCCGGTAATTCCCCATTCAGGGAACCCGGACCCGGTTTTGGAGGCAGCCATGCCGCTAAGAACGGCATGGCTACCTCCAAAGTCGTAATGAGGCCCATAGTTTGTTGCCTGCTCATTGGTTAACATGTTTGTTGTCACATAAATGTTGTACATGGTGACTCCATCATAGTTTTTCCGATTTTCACTAAAAGAGCTCTTTGAAAATCAGGCATTGAAACTGTGGAAAAATATCTGTAGTGATCTACCTGATTTTTTGAATGAACAACTTCCAAAAATTCCCAGAATCCTTCAGTATCCACCAACGAACAGAACAGGAGTTGAACTGCTAACATTTTGGCAGGTTATAGAATGAAACAGGGAATGGTTTCTGTGTTGACCATAAATGAGCAGTTTTGAAATGCGTGTGCCTTCTAGAGGAGGGTACTGGAGCAAGGGGCTTGATGCCCTGCTCACATTTTGAGAATCTGTTTTTCGACAACTACTTCACAGTCATTTCTTCTTCCTCAACCTTAAACATTGCCCTGCCAGAAGAAGGTCGAGCAACGAACCCACTTTTGTTCTTTTCCTGACATTCATGCATTTCTTTTTTCAATTGTTTTTCAAATGATTCCACTGCCCCCCAGTGCCATAAGTGTGCTCGGTTTCAATGGCATACATGTTTTTGCAGAGTGTGCAGATTGCCATGTGGTCATTTTTATTATCAATAGTGAAAAATACCAGGCTCGTGATGTGGGCTTTTTCACACTAAGTCAGTGGAAGCGGTTTCTACTTTGGTGGTGATGTTGCCAGATTCAGTAGTGGACACAGAAGGAGCCCAGACCCCTATGGTTGCTAGACTGCTATCTGATGTGGACACTGTGAATACTGCCACACTGGCTTCATATCTTGGGCATGAAATGGCACTGAGGGGTATCCGAGATGCTGTTTGCTTTGTGCTGTGCGTCTGTTGTTCCTCAGTCACACTTCCACTCACTTGTCTAGGGCTAACAGCAGCCACGTTATTGTAATCACTAGAGTGTACTGGTGACTAGTACATCATCCTCTTACCAAGCACTGCAGTGGTCCATAGTTGAACATTGACATCTACATATCACCTTAAAGGCGTGATGGTGAGGACTAGCTGCTGTTGGCCTTTGCCCACTTTCGCCACCATTCCAATCTTCTTTCAAGGAATGGCTTTGTCTGCAATCACAGCTGGGCATGTTTGCTTTTTTTGTAGTGTTTGGCTCTCCTCCTGTGACTGCACCTCACCAGCATATAGTGCCACTCACCTTCCTTCACCCATGATACAAAAAGAATGATGCCTTGGTCTCAGTAGCATTTTCTTGTTCATCAGCCGGCCTGGTACTAGTCTGGGCATGAGGAACACCAGTCATGGTTTGCTGTGGTCAAGTTCTTCTGAAGGTATTGGATAGTTTGATCCCATACAAAGCCACACTGCTGGATTTCTTGGAGGCAGGCGTGTTCTTGCTTCCGCCAGCTTGATTCATCATTAGGGTCATTTTGCTGTTTTGCTTCTCAGAAAATGGAATCCATTGACTGACTGACCTGCCTGAATGGAAGAGAAAAACAGGAATGTTTGTATGCACTTGATTGATTGCAGTATTCATGGTTTGTTAGGAAAAATATAAATGTTTTGGAACATATATTTTTCATATTGTAAATTTGTGTATACATGTATTACAAATGCCTGTGATTCTGATTCAGTTGCTGTATCTGGCTCGGGTGAAGGTTGCCCAAAAGTCAACATTGACAAATTACTGAGTTCACCAATTTCGTGAAAGTGGGACCGATTTACACTTTTTTAAAAAATGGAACAGTCTCGAAATTGTTTTCTTCTTTCTCTCTATTGATATAGCACTCATTGCACAATATTCATGCCGTTTTATTCTGCCATCCTTTCTTAGAATTATAATTACAATTGCTCTTTTATAAGAAAGTGGTTCCTAAGCACAGGATCGGGATTGAAACCTGTGTTGTGTTGCGTTGTCTTGCTTCCAAGACAAACGTGTTACCCCTGAGCTATCCTGTACCACACTCACTCTAGTACACAAATTTACCCATCCATTGAAAAAAGTAATTCATGAAATAATAATCAAGATTAATAAAACAATTGTTGTTATTCATGAACACAATAGTGACCAAAACAATATTTATCAGAAGTAATACAAATTAAGATGAATAAATAAATAGCAGTAATGTGTGAAAAATATGATATTGACAAAAAAATAACAACGATCATAAATATTAACACTCATTAGTACAAATCATTGTAGTCAATCATATTTCAAGGGAATACTGTCAGAAATAACATTGATCATTAATAATAATAATCAAGTGTGGTCACAAGTGTGAGCATTCTGCAGTACCAGCACCGTTGGCTACTTCGTATTGGTCCGTTCTCTCTGGCTGCGTTGGAGCTCCTACCTTCTGGGTGAACGCTACATCAGTAGCAGCTCCCGCGAAGTGGGCCGCGAAGTGTGGTCACAAATGTGAGCAGTCTGCTGTCTGCAGACGGCGGGCTAACGGGTGGTCCCTTCACCTCTTTTTGTTTATATATAATTATGGACTCCTACCCGCTGACTGGCTCTTTTCCCCTTCCCCGGGTGAGTACCCAGGCGAATCTGTGACGAATATAGTAATAATATTATCCTAACACTTGAGTCATTTCAAAGTTTGCCAGTGATTAAGGAATGGGCCGAGGCCTAGAGACTGTGGGGGTTGGTCCCTTTGATCTAGATACTCCCGCCGTATCAAGGTACTTCCACTGTATCCACACTCTTAATTTGTATGTCTAATTCCAGTTTGAAGTGCTACTTCTCTGGATTGGCCTTGCTTCACCACTGGCAAGCCTGCCTGGGATTTGGCTGTGTGCAGAGTCCTAGTGACTGTGGGGGCTCACCCCTTTGAGCTAGGTACTCTCTTGGTGGCAAGCGCAACACTTTGGATATGTACTCTGCACCATCTTCTCCTAGCTAGTTTAAAGTGAATCTAAACTTGGTTTTCGGACATAAACATTTTAACATAAGCATAAATAATCTGCTCTGATAGAATGTGGAAGGGCCTGAGGAGCCAATCTGGAATGGACAACCCGTGGAACTATTGGTTCCACAATGCTTGGGGATCGTGTCTTCGCTACAGGACCAAGACCAAGAGGAGAAAGCTGACAATTTTCCAATGTGTCAGGAAGATCAGAGTGCAGCTCTCCCAATCCAAAACCTTGGTAATGACAGCTCCCATTCTGGCAGACAACACATATCGATTTGCAATGGAGTATTGAAGAGGGGATATATGACATCTACAATGAAGTACTGACACCGAAATGGCCGTTTTTAATGAAGCCAAGTGCCGTTGATATATTCACTAAGCAGAATGTAACTCAGTCCCCAATTGCGGGACAAAAAATAATTGATTTTTATTTTGCAAAATCAATGGGCACAAGTACGGAAATTAAACATATTGCTCCATTTAAAGGGACGGCAATGGTAGACCAATAAGAACAATATGGTTGACTCCAAGGTACTAAATGATTTAAGCATAATAGAATTTTCTGATGCAGCTTTGGGAAGTCACTCCTATTTTGGTCATGATTGTAACCCTTGGAGCGTGATTCAGCAAATGTATGATGCACCTGTGACGGACTCGCCGAGCGTATTGATTAAATGTATTCCTGAAAATTGCTTATAAGGGCCAGGTCAATAGGAAGCTAGGCTAGCCTCTGTGTCTGAGGGTCTGGAGATATCAGGGGAAGCGGCCATGCACTATACTTTGAGAGAGGAAGATTGACGCATTCGCCTAACCCACACAACTGTGTCTGCATTGAATATGGTTCTCAGCTCTTTTGTAAATTTGTACGATAACATCTGGCATGAACTAAACTCCCAGAATGTAATGCTAAAAGAAGTGAATGAGAATTGGAGGTTCTGGGTCCCTTTTTAAGACCAACTTTAACACACTCTCAGAAAATGGGGGAAGAGCCTGCGGTTAAGCAGACAGAGGACGTTGTAAATGTGAACGCGACTGTGATAAGTGATGCTTCGAAGAATGAAATTATTGCTGTAATACCTCACTCCTTCCAAGAATAATTGTGATCTATGTCTTGGGCATTACTCGCCTCCGAACCAAAGATCGTCCCTTTTTGTCAGCCGGTGGAGGTATTGTCTTTTGGGCCGAAGCGGAGTAAGCAACAAAAGGTTACTGAATCAAATAACCAATTGGATTTAAACTGCTCTACGTCTAGCACAAAAAACACTAAAAAAGCGAGAAACAGATTATTGCCCGTAAGTAAATATAAACAAAGGCCAACCCTAATTGATTTAATGAACAAGTGTGTGGGCAACAAGAATGCCCCCCTGCCTGTAATGTTGCTGTTGGTTGAAGAATCTGGGTCAGATTTGGGAGTTTCGCGTAAACCCCTGTGCAAGGATTTTTCGACACAAACTATGAAAGGGATTCTTCAATTCAGATCACAAAGATGTCTACTGTTTTGGATTTTAACATTGGTTCATTGCTGGGCACAACCTCTGCTAGGTTAGAGGTTGGAACTCAGTCTGACCTACAAGGACCTAGTTGGTGTGGAGTGAATGGGACTGGTAACTGTTCAAACAGGGACTCCACTCGGAATGATCAAGGGGTATTTACCATGCGAAGGGAAAATCTGGTAATGGGACGAAGGACTCCACTTATGTTGGATGGCATGAAAAGTTCTGTCCCTGCCACTCATGCCATACATGGAGATTCCAACCTTGCTCGATCCCTGACTAGAGTGACGCATCATTCAATCTGTGGAACCCTCCTAAACACATTTTATTTTCCAGCAAAATCATCTCATAGGGAAGTAAATCCTGATTTTCGGGAGACAGCAAGTGCACTTGATTCGAGTATTAAATTAAAACAAAACTGTATCATGAGTTTACCTGCAAATTTGTACCCCACTCTGAGCCTGGGGGTCGGGCCGAAAATTGGCGATGCTCCTGTGGCTGGGAATTTTATGGCTAGGCCTAAACCTTACAGCATTTTGCACCAGGCAAGGGAGCGGGATGTACAGTTGGGCACTCAGCATTATAAACGGGGCGGCAGGAAATACAGTAACACTCCTCTTGAGAATTCCTTCCTGCGGCAACGTAACACTAGCCCAAATTAAAAATGTTAGGCTTTTGGGCCCGGAGGTGTTGGTGTGTTTGAATATGAGTAATGTCCTTACAATCTTCTCTGAAATACCGGCCTGGGCTTATTAACATCAGTGGACATTGATCGAGTGGCATTTCCTGATTGGAGTCAGACCGATTGTTCTATGCTCTACTTTAGATTTAACCTGGTTAAGGAGTTGATATTTTCAAAGAGGAGAAACTAAAAGTGTTGGGGTTTGATATTCGACATGTGTCTGACCAAGAGGAAGAATGTAATAGGTTGTCTACTGGGGTTTGAGGGGGTCTCAAAATAGTCATTAACTCTGGACCAACCAGAGTCAGGTTAATTACCAATTGCAATGAGCATGTGGGTCCCAAAAAAAAAAATGGACTGGGACTCAGTCACATCTACCCTATGGACAAAATCAGCCCTGTAGCACTTGCATGGATAAGATGGATGGGAAGTTTGATTTACATCTGAGTATCTTATCTTGGAATTCAGGAGGGAGCCAACTCTTGTTTAATAATCCAGAGGCAATGAGGCACTTAATGGAACTTAATTTTATTCCATTACAGGAATCTTGTTTGGTGGATCCACCTATGTAAGATGGATATCAGGTTTTTAATCAACTGGCAAAACCTAGCAAAGGGGGCAGAGCTTCGGGCGGATGGGGGAGATTGCTCATTGCAATCAGTTCCTTGTTGGGTATGAGGGCGGTTCAGTTGTGTAACGTTGCTTTTGGGATTATGACAATTTCAACAACATATTCTGATTCATGAGTGAGCATTCTAGTGCTCAATCTCTATTGGCAAAAGTGTATAGCCAATTTAAATTATTTTTTTTACTCCATTTCTGAGCTTGTGCAAGTGTGGATAACCACTACTCCGAATGGTAGGATAATTATTGCAGGGGACCTGAATTCAAATTACTTTCTACCCGATGTAAAAGGGGGAAAGTGAGATCTGACTTTGGATATGTTACCTAATAATTTTAAGTCAAAAGCAGATAGCGCTTAGTCGCTTGCGATGGAGGCTCTCGGCCGGTTCCCCATAAATAGAGTTATACAGGCAGAGATTCTAGTGCAACCTACTTGGTATCGAGGGTCCAGTTCTTTGATATTAGATTACATATTTGTAGACCCTTCTTTAATAAGTTGTTGATCTGACTTCCAGGTCACTATGAATAGCTGGAGTGACCATTGTATGTTAAAAGCAGAATTCAACTTACTAATAATTGTTAGGGTGCAGGACCCTAATTCGAGATCTTGAACTCTTATCTGGTTTTTGATTATTAGACATACTACACTTGACTGGAAAATTGAGGTTTTTAAAGTTCAGTCCTTCGATAGTTTTATGGGAGTAATGGTAAATGGAGTTAAACTGGACCCTAAGTTTAGAAATAATACATCTGTAAAAATCAACCATGTTTTCAATGAGGAATTGACCTCTGTGAGGAGGATTATGCATAAAGAGATCAGGGTAATGAAGTTGTTGTGCCATGACCTAGAAACTTATCAGGGAATGAAGAGGTTAAAAAAAATACAGGAATTATTGTAAATCTAGGAGGGCCGTATTACTTCAGGCAGACGCAGAATGCCTGCTGCGAATCTTGGGGGAAAATAATGTGCGTGCTTTTTGGGCTCACATCAACAATCTAGAGCCCTCATTTCAAATATCTGAATTGAATGCCGTCATGGAAGCTCAATGGGTTAATTTCTTCAACGACCTGTATGGCCCTGAGAAATTGCAAACTGAGACTAACATTGCGGCCAGAAGTAGTCATCTCTCAGTGTTGGGTGGCTTGAGCTTGAATGAGGGGTCATCCGGGATTTGTTGAAGAAATGTAAAAACTCTAGAGCCCCAGGACCCAACAGCCTTACAAATTATGCCCTTAAAGCAGACCCAAACTATTGGTCGAAGGTTCTGATCTTGCTTTTTAGGAGTATCTGTGACTCAATGATTTTCACAGCTTCATGGCGTACCGCCAACATTGTAACAATTTTTAAGAAAGGCTCAAGATCAGAACCTAAAATGTATCGGCCACTCTCTTTAATAGGTCTTTGCCTCACTCTTATTGAGTCATGTGGAATCTTGGGCTAGGTCCACGCATATGTTAAAAAATGTACAGACTGGGTTCCACAGAGGTTATGCAATAAATCTCAATGGCTTAGTTATAAGGTCATTACAAGAGGCTGCCTTGGCGGATCCAAGTGGATGTACCTATTTAGCCTCAATTGACCACTCAGTGGCTTTCGATAAGGTAAAACGCAATAGATTATGGACAAAATTGGCCAACTGGGCATTGCAGGTGGGCTCTTGAGGCTATTGATTGGATTATATGAGAATTCCGGAATTCGTATCAGA
This sequence comes from Ambystoma mexicanum, assembly GCF_040938575.1. Lineage (NCBI taxonomy): Eukaryota > Metazoa > Chordata > Amphibia > Caudata > Ambystomatidae > Ambystoma > Ambystoma mexicanum. The sequence goes on along the minus strand of NC_090941.1, from coordinate 663,698,119 downwards.
CTGAACAAAGAAGGAGATCTATCGGAGCAAACAACTACGCATGTTGGTTTGAGGCAGGGATGAACTCTAGCGCCCTGCCTCTTTAACCTTTATGTCTCTGATGTTGGTAATTATTTGGCAGAGGCTGGGTTGATTGCCCCTAAGAATGGGCCTACTAAAGGGGAATGGTTGGCTTAGTCTAATGACTTCTTCTTACTTGATAATACTAGAGTTGTACTGCAACGATTGCTTGCCACCTTTTCCAATTACGCAAAAGAGAATGGCTTATTAATTAATCCCAATAAGACCAAGATTTTGGCTATATCTAGGGGAAGAAAATGAAACATTAAGCCATGGTCCCTAGAAAATATTCCTATAGGGACCACCGTTAGCTTTGTCTATTTGGGATTTCATTTTGGTGCCCAAATTGGTTTGAATAATTTATGAGAAAACCTAGTGAGTAAGTCAACAATGCTTATCAATCAAGCACTTAAAGTGGATAGAAAATATGGTTGATTTTCTATAAAACCGGTTTTACATTTCTATGAATGGAAAATTGTCCCTCAACTCGTTTATGGCCTAGAACAATTTGACGATATTATTTTCAAACTATTGTGTAAAATTGAGGTGAAAATTATGGCAGCGAATATTAAAGTTTCAAAAGCTGTCCCATTAGCCGATTTAAGATTTGAGTTAGGGATCATTTAGCTTGGGTCACATGTTCAATGGCGTCTGCTTTCACTCTTTTTAAAACGGACTTCTCCTATGGACAATTAATTAAAAGAGGACCTCAGTGCACTTTTATTTGCTACTAATGCTGCTCCAAGTAATAAACAATTTTTAAAATCATTGGGAGCCAAGTTTGTATCCATATTGACTAATATTAATATGGATAAGAAAACCTTAATTGACAATCCAGATAAAGTAAAGAAGACACTCTCTGATCAGGATTGGGTGAATACTACAGATTTGCTCCACTCTTATTCCTCCATGAAGCACCTAGCACATGAACATGAAAGGCGAGTGACTTTATTGTTTACATTATTGCAATTTCCCAATCATTGCTATAGATCCATTCTTTTAAGGCTACGGTGTAACTTGCTCCTAACAAAAGCTATCCTACTTAGGAGGCATCTTATTACGGAAAAGGATATTGGTTACAGGTTCTATAAGGAAGGATCTATTGCAACAGCAAGACACTTCGTGCTAGAATGTACTGCATTGAGGGAACGTAGGAAGATATTTATGGCTAAATTACTGACTGGGAATATTGCTCTTGATGATGATTACATTTGGAAGAGATGTCTAAACATTATTAATGTCCCTGAGGGGTTGGCATTGGCTGGGTTTATAAAAATTATGAATTTGATGAAATTCTGGGTTAAAAACAAGACGTGATTCAATGCTTTTATTGGATATGTTTTAGATTCATATTGATATTTGATTGATTTTACATTATTGGAATTGATGAAGTATTTGTTTTTAGTAATCTTTCTATCCTACTATGTATGAATGGTGTTAAAACTTTGAATATACTCTTGTACTGTTTTGTAAAGCTTTTTTTAAACCAAATACAAATACAAAAAGAAAATAATAGTAATAATAATAATCAAGATTACCAAGAATAGTAGCCATTCATTGAAAATACAATAGTAACACAATAATTAATATTGTCCAGAAATATTAGCAATTAAGATGAAAAATAAAATAACAACACAAAATGACAATGATCAAAAATAATAATCAAGAATTTTTCTGAAGCAGCTAAATCTGGATATGGAGATATCATAAAATGAGAAATACTTTCATTGGTTGCTCCATTTTCAATCCAATTCATCCCTTTCAATCCAGAGAAACTGAGATTTTGGTTTGTAATAATCATTATATAGGTTAGCTGTATGAGTTTCTGAAAAAATAAATAAAACATATGAATACATTTAAGAAGTCCCAGCCGTACAGCATCCAATCTTTTATCTCCAAACCCACACAAATGAAGGGAAATGAAAGGCAGTCTGAGGAAATGTCACCAAAAGAAGGAAAGAGGAGACTTTAGAAATAGCTGCACAGGATTATATGGACTGGATCTTATGTGGGCCCAACTAATGTGGGACAAGCCAATCACACCCTCATTTTTACCCCTCTCACCCCTTCCTCTAACTCCTAACCCCGAACCTCTATTGTACCCTCTTTCTAGCCCCTATATGCCTATTTTACCTGCAGTACAGTGCAATGCGCCGTGATCTGCTGAAAGGGGACACACCTATATATTTTCATAGCTCATAGAGTCCTAATAATGGAGTACTAACAGGAGTTAAACAAGGAGAACTCAATAGTACATAACTGTAATGGGGTATGCCACCCTTGTTATGATGAATGCCACTTGTAGTGTCCCCCAAATCTCCACATTTAATATAAATTGAATAGCAAATAAAAAATAGAGGAGGCTGTAAGTAATAGCGTAAGTATAGTTGCTTCTATTTTATTTTACAAACTCTTTGAGGCAACCAGAGGCCAGGCAATTTCTAGCTGGGTAACAAAACACACTTGATAACTCTTCTTATTCCCTGAGTAATTCATAAGGTGGGAGATTGACAAGATTGATCAAATAGCAGTGGAAAATAAAATTCTATTTTTCTTCCGCATCGTTAGTGGTGATAATGCAATACCCCTTAAATATGAACTAACATAATGCACTCATTTCTTCAAGTCTATCAGTTATAGTCTTATTAACCACATGCATAGACCAGTTATCTTTGTGAATTTTGTAGCCTGGGAAGAGGTATGGGTAGAACCTTTTTCACTAGTGATTGATAAAATCCTTTCAGAGCTTATGAATGGCTTCAATTTCAATGAAGGTGATCCACTACCACTGGGGAAGTCTTGGACATAGGACTAAGAGAAAGGTGATACATTGGTTAGGACGAACACAGAGAAAGGCAACTTCCAGGGTCTTCGTTTGCTCTAATAAAAGAAGACCCTGCAGAGGTACATACATTGATGTCACACCACACATTGATCCTAGAGCGGAATAATATAGTTGAAATTATGGGGACATCTACTTCTAATAATTGTAATGAGTTCTTGTGAATTTAAAACAAAAGATCTTCGGGCAAACCTAACCCTATTATTCCAGCAGTCATGGAGTACCAAAATGTTGCAAGTCTTAAAAGAAATGGCAACATGAAAATCTTCACAATTTTGTTCATGCTGTTTAGGTAATATTGGTTCAAGAGAATTGGGTGGTGAATAGTTTAGTGAGTGATGGATTTAAATGTTATATGACGCTCACATTTAAACAGGCTCAAAGGAGACATAAAGGTGAATTTCTCATAGACAACTCACTGAGCTTGACATGCAGAGTACAATGCAGCCACTTCACTTGGGGGGGACAACGTTTATGTGTTAGGACCGTGTCTTAAGTTCTTGTCCAGCATCTGTCATTTGATGGTAATTAACATATCATTTCCGCTTCAATGGATCAATAGTGAGTTAGCTGAGGCAATTCATTCAAAATGTGAGATTAACTTTTCTCAAGGATTGCTTTAATATTAATGTATAGTTAAATGTTCAGTGTAGACGTGACCTCTGTACCAAGTGAAGCAAATCGAAAGACTGCAGTTTCAAATGTAACTAACACGGATTTGCCACATTTGTGGTCCCAGTTGCAATGTCCTAATCCTTAATGCATTAATGCCTAATGGTAGAGTATGGTTACAAGGGTTTTCAGAATCCATCTTGGTGTAAGCCAATTTCAATGGACCTGCCAAGGAAAGTCTAACCAAACCCTCACTTGGTAACAATACTGACCTTAGACTAAGGAGATTGGGAGCTTGGTGTAAAGTACAGTTAACATACACAAAGGATTGTCAAGCAATAGATTGTCTACACTGATAAGTATACACATTTATATATTTGTTTTTAACAACACACATGCATAAAGCTAGAATACTACAAATAATTAAGAAACAAATAAACGTACATATACTTGTGATCTGGTGTTCAATTGGGACAGCCTGCACACATTCGGGTAAAAGTGAATATTCTACAATTAAGTAAAGTGGGTGAAAGGATGCTAAAACAAGTTGTCACAGGCCTTAGAGGATTATAAATCAGAAGCACTCTACAGCAACAGAACTTGCTGAGTACTTTCATGAAGGTGTTAAACGAATGGATTCCTGGAATCCACTTGAAAATTGTAATTTTCAGATAGCATTTACAGTTTTGTTTTACAAAACTGGGAATAAAATGAAAGAGTAAAGGTGCTTTTGCCTGTTTTTACTTTTTGCTTTTCCACTCTGTTTAGCATGCAGGGGACCCAGCACCCCATAAGTGCTAATGTTGGCGTTCCCCTGCATTATATCCCCTCCATGTAATATCTCAAAAGTAGGTTACCTGAAAAGCAAAGGGGCAGATACTGATCCTGGTCAACTGGGGGAAGAAGGGTTAGGCAGGATCCCTATAGCCAGCTTCCACTGCCAAAGGTAAAGCAAGGGAAGCTGCTGGGAAGGACTTTACATGCAATGTTAGTGATTGGGCCCCAGGGAGACTCTAAAACGGGTATGCAAAGCAGTCCCTCATACGCCTAACCAGAACAGAAAACAACCACAGGAATGTCAGAGCCAATAAGGACAACTGCCCTCACTGTAGGTTGTGGAGTTGGTGGTGTCGGGGTCATGGATACAGAGTGTTCTTAGTGTGACAACATTGACAGCTGGGACTGGCGATTTAGTGGTTATGGTCCACATCATCATTCTCGCAGTTCTGAAGGCCATCAGGCTGGACTCAGGATGAAAATGACACATTTATGCTGCAGATTCCATGATGCTGGTTACTCATAGAATGTAATGGGCAGGTTGAACAGATGAAGCTATCTCAAACAGGGTCTCAAGCTGCAGCAAGGCTCCTCTACTTAGCATGGAGAAGCAGCAGTAGAGCAGCACTATCCAGGGCCCAACGAGTCCTATATTCGGATGTTGAGGGTCATCTACAGCCCCATGACTTTCACATCTCCAGGAAAATGACCATGGCACTGCGGGACTCAAAACTGTTCAGGCCCATCCGTTCAAAGGAGGGAAGTAGCATGGAAGATCTCCCCTGTCGATGAAATTGCAGAGCTTTACCTTGTGCTTGATGGTGGATTGCTTGAGCAATAGTTGTCCAAGCTGCAGCCTGCCAGCATCCTTCGAAGAACAGGAATGGCACCAGTCTTTCTCCTGATTAACATCATCATAGGATGGGAGGATCCCAGCCCATCTATCAGGAGACCTGCAACATGCAAGCTCTATGTGGCTGTCCAATCATGGACAGCCAGCTCAGGTACTATCAGGATATCACACAAGATTTTAAATACGTACTGGGACTTTCTGCAGTCTGTTACCAAGCCCAAATAGGTTGCATGCACACAAGGTTTACTTCCTGGGTTCTGTCCAGTGCCTGCGAACAGTGATGATTATTTATAGACATATCCTACCGCTGCCTGGGAGGGAGTCAGCCAAAATGACAATGACGAATAAGTCGGGGCATACAAAACTAGGCCAGCTATTCTGAGCATTGTAGGGAATAAAAGTCTTCCATCTGTTAAGAATATAAAAGGTGAACCCAAATGTATAAAATAAAGGTACCACTGACACCAGTTTGTCTGGGCTTCACTATGTATTGAGAAAATGCCCATAAATCAAAAGAAGGGAGACCTGGTTCTCCTGCACTACTCTATTTAAAGGAAGTAATAGTTCTACACCATTGACCTAAAACAGGGACAGGGTCCTTCTGCAATGGCAGCTTTAAGGTATAACCAACACCCCAAATATGAAAGTGAAGAAAGAGAGTAAAGGTTCAAACCGACTTCATTCCCATCAATCGGGTCTTGGCCTCAGAATAGTTAGCAGATATGTTGGGGTCCCATTAAACTAGATGGAAAAGCTGAAAAACAAGACGGAATGATTTCCCTTCCCACTACATTCTGGAACTGCAAAATCCTGAATTGATTATACATTTATTTTGATTTTTCCATGGCTGGAAAGTGCTCATCGCTACCAGGATTGAATTGAAATTGGATTTGTTCCTTGTGAGAGGAAAAGTTAATACAGAGTTCTTCAACCTTCATTCCTTCAGAGGTTTCGGACTACAATGCCCACAACCTACAGCAGGTATAACCAATGAGTTCCGGATCATAGGAGTCATTGACCAAAACATCTGGGCTTCCGCAGGTTGCACACCCCTGAGTTAATACATAGGGGCTCATTTTCCAATTCCCTGTAAATTACGACCTCTTTGTAACGTTTGCAGTTAGGTGCGGAAAAAGTCCCCATCATGCAATTTTCATCATCTGCACCTTGCAGTGCAAAGTGGAGTTGTAGAGAAAAGGGGAAATCACCTTATCACATCTCTTTTGACTCCGCAGTCCAAATTGAGTAAACACTGTCATTTACTTATGTCAGGCAGCATTTACAATTGACTCCTATGGAACCATCCTGCTTTTTTGCTGATGTCGTAAACAGGGAGATTCCATAGGAATCTACAGCATTTACACCAGCATAAAAATGTCATGGATAAAAAATGTCAGCATAAAAATGTCAGGAGGATCGCTCAGGGGCAACATGCTCGCCTTGGAAGCAAGACGACACGGAGCAACACAGGTTCGATACCCGGGTCCGCGCTTAGAAATCTCTGGGTATTAACCGCATTATAAATAACCAATCATATCATATCATATCATAAATGCTTTTGGAAGAAAGGAGGAGACCGAATCGTAAATTACGATCCGTGTCCCTGATCTGCAAAGCAAATCCATTGAAATGAGGAATAACGTAAAATTGAGTAAAGGTTTATGCATTGATTTTATGCATTCATTTTACATTACTCCTGAATGATCTTGAGTCCCATAATCAATCTATCTATCTATCTATCTATCTATCTATCTATCTATCTATCTATCTATCTATCTATCTATCTATCTAAAGGTTTTTTATGTAGCGCCACTCGCCTGAAGGCCTCTGGGCGCTCACAAGACTCACAGACATATAACATATAAAAAGATGTACGCGAGTTAATACACACGATTTAAGGGTCATAACCCTTGGGAAACCTGTGATCGTGTGCTTTTTTAAACAGACTTTCTGTCGAAAAGACAAATTTTAGACATTTTTTGAAGTGTAATATAGATACACATCCCCCAATGTCTGGCGGAAGCAAATTGCAGAGGGTGGGAGCGCAGGCATTAAAACCGGCACCATCAATATTTTTTAGGATGACACGTAGTTGGACTAGAGTTACGCTACTTTTTGAACTGAGGATTTAGCTGACAGGAGTTTCTTCCACTCTAGAGGAAAGGGAGAGCGGGGCTTCATCTGCCAAGCATTTAAACACTAGGACATAACCCTTGAACTGGATACACTGCTCAACTGGGAGCCAGTGCAATTTTTTGCGGGATTCAGAGACCTGTGAATGATGACTAAGTCCACAGATGGCATGCACAGCTCCATTCTTTGTTACTTGGAGCTTCTTTATATTAGCTTGAGACGTGCCCACCAGAAGACTCTTGCAATAGTCCACTATGGCTGCTGCAATTAAGGCCCTATTGACTTTTGACAAGTAGGGACGAATCTGCCACAGCAAGTGAACATAATAGGAGCAAGAGGATTTCAGATAGGAAACATGTTTTTTGATGGAAATATGAGAATCGAAGAAGACTCCATGGGCCTCATTACACGGATGGCGGTAAGGGTTTACCGGTACCGGTAAGGGTACCAGTGCCGGTAAACCCTTACCGCCTTACTACGAGGTCCCTTTGTGGGATCCTACCTTAACGGCTGGTTTTACCAGCCGTTACACAATTTGCGGTACCATAATTACCACCTTCCCCATTCCCATTGAGCCCTATGGGGGCAAAAATGGGAATGGGGAAGTGCCATGGTGAATGGGGAATTACCGCCCCCACACACCTTGGAATAGGGCGGTAAATCCGCCATTCACCATGGCGGACTCGGTAAAATACCGGCGGCAACCATGGCGCTAATAGCGCCATTGTTACCGCCGTCCGTGTAATGAGGCCCCAAGTGTCTTAACTGAATCAGAAAATGGGATAGTATTCCCATTGATCACAAGACTTCATATTGTGCATCTAGGTTCTTCAATCTATGTGGCATTCCCAGAATGAGCAACTCAGTCTTTTAGTCATGTATGACCAAAGGATTCATGTCCATCCACTTCTGTATAGCTTCAAAGAATTCTTCAACGCAGGCTACATCCTCCTTGTCCACCCTAGAGAGCTTGAATACTATCTGGGTATCGTTTGCATGGTTTGCAAACTTGACCGCCAGGGAGATAAGAAGATCACATAGATGTTTAATATACACATTAAAAAGTAATGGTGACAGGCATGATCCCTGGGGGACACTGCATGTTAGGAGCGTCCTTTGGGATTGGGTCTCTTCCCCAACCACACTTGCCGTCCTCAATCCCAGAAAGGATTTGAACCAGGATGCCACGTATGGAGTACATTTTCCTATATTAACCAACCTTTTTGCCAACAGGTCATGATCAACCAAGTCGAAGGTCGATGAGAGGTCCAACAGTAAGAGCAATGCTGCATTGCCCTCCTCGATAATTCCAGTGATGTTAGATTTTAATTCTAGGAGAGTAATGTCTGTTCCATGATTTACACTGAACCGTGAGTGCTCAGTAGCTAGAATATCATGCTGTTCTAGAAAGGTTTGATATTGGGAGCATGCAACTTAATTGATTATTTTCAAGATAAAAGGAACATTCGTAATGGGCCTATTGTTCCCAACCACTGAGGGATCAAGATTCTCCTTTTTTAGTAAAGGCGTTATCCACACCTCCTTGATATTCTCAGGGACATGAGCCACTTAAAATGAACAATGAATACATCTTGTGACCCAGGGGACCAGTGCAGGTGCAACATCTTTAAACAATGTGGCCGGAAAGATGTCACCTTTACATGATGTGGGCTTCATTTTTTGAATAATCTGTAGGACCTCTCTTTCTGAGACTTCACAAAAAGCTAAATGGCCAGTGCCCGAAATGGATTCATCAGGGAGTGGTATTGTTGTTTCATTTGTAGACTGCCCACCTTATTAAAGGCTAACAGTACCCCTTACAAATACTTTCTCTCTCACTTGGTCAGGGGGTGACCACAAGTAATTATATAAAAATGAGACAGATTCAATGTTTTCAAAAATTGCTAATCTATACATATGGTCTGAGGAAACAAACCCTCCCTGTACATTTACAGGCCGATTCATGGAATAAATGTGCGCCGAAAATCCCGGCGCAGAGGGGCCAATACGTGCGCTGCGCCGAAAATTAGCGAAAAGCGCAGGGAAACCAGCGCACGTCGATTCATGGAAGTCCGTGCGCAAGAAAAGCAGAGGACGTGCGCCGAAAAAGCGCGCGGCGCAGGCCGGCGCACAGGTCAACCAACGTCGTGCGCCACGGCCACTGCGCTATCACTCCGAGCGCAGCGCACAGCTCTAAAGTAGGCGGAACACAGGGCGGGACACTCGGAATGGGGAATAAAATGGGGCACAACACTCGGAATGGGGAAGAATGTGGGCGGCACGGGGAAAGTATAGGAGGCAAGTGCGCGGAACGCCCACACGCTCGCATACAACACGTATTCATGGAATAGAATAGGGCAAAAAAGCGCACGCTCAAAGCAGCGCACAGGCACAAACAGGCACAAACACGACCGCCACAAGAAAGCAGGCGGTAGCGTCTCTGCGCCTGCAAGAAATGTGCGCTAAAAGGTGCGCCAACAAATAGCACCTATATACAGACATGATCAATGTCCAATACTGTGGCCCTCCAGGACAAATGACGTACAAAGGGGTACCCACAAACACAGACACGCGCTGAGAGAAAAAATAAACGTGTGCGTGCATACCGGGGTGCGCGGGAAGTTGCACACGCGATATGGCCGGGTACGTGGATTGCAGGGGTGCGCGGGAAGTTCCACACGCGATTAGTCAGGGTACGTGGATTTCAGGGGTGCGCGGGAAGTACCACACGCGATATGGCCGGGTACGTGGATTGCAGGGGTGCGCGGGAAGTTCCACACGCGATATGGCAGGGTACGTGGATTTCAGGGGTGCGCGGGAAGTACCACACGCGATATGGCAGGGTACGTGGATTTCAGGGGTGCGCGGGAAGTACCACACGCGATATGGCAGGGTACGTGGATTTCAGGGGTGCGCGGGAAGTCCCACACGCGATATGGCCGGGTACGTTGATTTCAGGGGTGCGCGGGAAGTTCCACACGCGATATGGCCGGGTACGTGGATTTCAGGGGTGCGCGGGAAGTTCCACACGCGATATGGCCGTGTACGTGGATTTCAGGGGTGCGCGGGAAGTCCCACACGCGATATGGCCGGGTACGTGGATTTCAGGGGTGCGCGGGAAGTTCCACACGCGATATGGCCGTGTACGTGGATTTCAGGGGTGCGCGGGAAGTTCCACACGCGATATGGCCGTGTACGTGGATTTCAGGGGTGCGCGGGAAGTTCCACACGCGATATGGCCGGGTACGTGGATTGCAGGGGTGCGCGGGAAGTTCCACACGCGATATGGCCGGGTACGTGGATTGCAGGGGTGCGCGGGAAGTTCCACACGCGATATGGCCGGGTACGTGGATTTCAGGGGTGCGCGGGAAGTTCCACACGCGATATGGCCGTGTACGTGGATTTCAGGGGTGCGCGGGAAGTTCCACACGCGATATGGCCGGGTACGTGGATTGCAGGGGTGCGCGGGAAGTTCCACACGCGATTAGTCAGGGTACGTGGATTTCAGGGGTGCGCGGGAAGTACCACACGCGATATGGCCGGGTACGTGGATTGCAGGGGTGCGCGGGAAGTTCCACACGCGATATGGCAGGGTACGTGGATTTCAGGGGTGCGCGGGAAGTACCACACGCGATATGGCAGGGTACGTGGATTTCAGGGGTGCGCGGGAAGTACCACACGCGATATGGCAGGGTACGTGGATTTCAGGGGTGCGCGGGAAGTCCCACACGCGATATGGCCGGGTACGTTGATTTCAGGGGTGCGCGGGAAGTTCCACACGCGATATGGCCGGGTACGTGGATTTCAGGGGTGCGCGGGAAGTTCCACACGCGATATGGCCGTGTACGTGGATTTCAGGGGTGCGCGGGAAGTCCCACACGCGATATGGCCGGGTACGTGGATTTCAGGGGTGCGCGGGAAGTTCCACACGCGATATGGCCGTGTACGTGGATTTCAGGGGTGCGCGGGAAGTTCCACACGCGATATGGCCGTGTACGTGGATTTCAGGGGTGCGCGGGAAGTTCCACACGCGATATGGCCGGGTACGTGGATTGCAGGGGTGCGCGGGAAGTTCCACACGCGATATGGCAGGGTACGTGGATTTCAGGGGTGCGCGGGAAGTACCACACGCGATATGGCAGGGTACGTGGATTTCAGGGGTGCGCGGGAAGTCCCACACGCGATATGGCAGGGTACGTGGATTTCAGGGGTGCGCGGGAAGTACCACACGCGATATGGCAGGGTACGTGGATTTCAGGGGTGCGCGGGAAGTCCCACACGCGATATGGCCGGGTACGTGGATTTCAGGGGTGCGCGGGAAGTCCCACACGCGATATGGCTGTGTGCTCCCAGGCATTACCTGTACACCCTCCACGGCCCCTGCAGGCAGCACACACCACAGGGAACTACCCTGCACACCTGCTCATGTCTCCCACCACCCCCACCCCCCATCCACCAGGGACACCCTCCACCAGGCCCCCACCCATGTCTCCCACCACCCCCACCCCCCATCCACCAGGGACACCCTCCACCAGGCCCCCACCCATGTCTCCCACCACCCCCAGCACTGTGGGGAACCTGCCAGCAGGCCCCCACCCATGTCCAACCCATGTCTCCCACCACCCCCACCCCCCATCCACCAGGGACACCCTCCACCAGGCCCCCACCCATGTCTCCCACCACCCCCAGCACTGTGGGGAACCTGCCAGCAGGCCCCCACCCATGTCCCCCTGGCCCCAGGTCCTGACGATACACAATCATGGCAGTAATGGCCAGCATACCCAGCACAAACACCCAGGCAAGGAATGCATGCACCCACATAGTGAATGCAATCACATGACACAACCCCAAAGGCAAGTATGCAAAAGAACACATGTCTGTCACATACACATACACAATGGGTGCAAGTGAATGTCAAAACCCATATCATGACATGTAAGAAACCAAAGAGAAAATAACACAAGTGTAAGATAATATAAAAATGTATTAAAAACACAAATCAAGTAAACCAATAAAACATACAACTATGTGGCAAAGTAAATAAAAGGTCCATGTCCGAGAACAAAAATGATAAACCAAAAAACAAAGGATTAAAAAATCAATATAATTTGTCCAAAGCAAAACCATGTAGTAGGAAATCAAAGAAAAACCATTACGTCATGGTGTAAACAATAAAAAAATTAAAAAATGTATCTCCCAAAATATATCAATATATACAGGAATGTTCCAGGGTCCATGAGCCCAACAGCACAAATGAAACCTAATACTAACTAATAAAATAAATATGTACAAAAAAGTGGCCATTGTCCGAGCGGTCCAAAATAATAAAAATAAATAAAGGAAACCTAGCACTAACTAACTAAAAAACTATATACAAAGGCAGCGGGCTAGTCCTGCGGCTCACTTGGTGATGCTGGCCAGGGCATCCTCGAACTCCATGTCAATGTCCTGGAGGCGGGACTCTGTCCTGGCCCCGAGGTCTCGCAGGGACAACCCCATGTGCTCACCAAAATCCCTGCGAGCCTCCTCGAGGCACTCAGCCCGCCTCAATGCCCGATGCATGGAGATCTCCGCCCTGGCCATGGCGAGCCGCTCCTCTTCCGCCCGCTGCCGCTCCGCACCTATCCGCTGGCCAAACTCCTCCCACACGGAACACACCGCCATGCCAGGGTTGCCCTGCCCTCCGGCCGATGCCTGCCCCTCTGATCTTGATGGCCCTGAGCCATGATGCCTCCCACGTCGAGCCCGCTGCTGCCTCCGACGCCACTGCCTCTGCCAGCACGACGGCATCCAGGCTGATGGTAACCACCGACGCCGTCGTGCACGTGCCCTGCCCGATGATGCCGGCACATCTTCCATCTGCTGGGGTCCACTTGCTGTGTCGTCCACCCCTGCTGGACCTCCGACTCCCAACTGTGGCAGGGATGGGATCCCCACCGAGCTGGCTGCATTGGTCGGGGCAGGTCCACAGGGGGCCATGGTGGCATCTGGGCCGGAAGACGGCAAGGAGAACGACCGTTGGATAGCCTGCACAGAGGAGGAGAGGGCCGTCAGATTGGCCAACACATGCAGGAACCCCCCGAACATGGCCGATCCCAATTGGGCCACGTCGGCACGGTGCACTTCGTGATGACGTGCGTGCTCCTCCCGGGAAGCACGCACGTCATCACGAATCACAGCCGTGCGCATCGCGACCCCAATCAGGACCTGCTCCACGTGGCCAGGGGTTCCCACGGCCGCAGGTGGAGGGGAGTCAGTTGACATGGACATCCCCACTACCTGCGGACGGGCCTGGGACGGGGCATCCCTGCTGGTGCATGGTGGTGCACTCACAGGGTCAGGGACAGCGACATGCACAGGCACCTCCACGGTGACCTGTGCTGCCTCCTGCCCCTGGCCCTGGACTGCACCACTTGCACCAGCAGGGATGCTCCCACCAGGCCCCATGTGTGCACCAGTGTCGGCCTCCTCCTCCTCTGTGCAAACCACCAACCTGGATGGCTCCTCACCGTCTCCCGCCGTAGCAGGCCCCTGTGGGGGCTCACCCACCCCTTCCGCTGCAGCCGTGGGGGCATCCTCGCCGCCTTGCTCCACAGCGCCGTCTCCGCCCTCTTCTTCACTAGCCGCTGCGTAGAGGGAGACAAAGGGCACAAGCATCAGGCTACTGTAAAATGGTCCCCTAGACAGGAAGCAATAGCAGATGAGCACCCCTGTCAAAGTACACTTCCATCATGTCCCTCCACAACACATGGGTCAGTCCAGGCAAAACACACACAGTAACAGGCATGGTGCATGCCATGCACATTTCCATGCATGTCCAATTGACTCTTGAAACATTCAATGATATGTGACTCACATGCATCATGGCTCATGCATATCACATGCACACACTTCACCTCAGTCACATCCATCTGGCCCCAAACACAACGAACACAGGCGAAACAAGGGTTAGTTGGGTGCGTCACAGAATCTGTGCATTGTCACACACATGTGTCATGCATCCATGGCATGCACAAGTCACAGACACGCAGGTCAGGCACACAGACATGGCTACCATATATGTACCTGGCATCAGCACCCATCCTTCACCCCCATCCATGTCCAGGTACAGAGACTGGCATGCTCTCATGTCCTAAATCTGCATAGGGCTCCCCATGCCACATTTCAACACATGCAACAACCATGTGGGTCACACATCACTGGTCGCACATGCATTACCATGATGTCCCTGCACACATACATGCATACATGGCCCATGGCACACATACAGGCAAGTATCATAGAACCAGCACACCGCAACATGCCCTGTCTCACACAGTAATGCTTGCACACTTACCGCTCAACTCCAGACGGGCCTCCCTCTCAAGGACCTGGGCGTGGAGCGCTGGGCGTACGCGTTCCAGGACCCTCTTCTGGATGGAACTCATGCGGCCCCGGCCCCCCTCCACGAGGCGCCGGGCCTTCACAAGGGTCCTGGACCTCAAGTCCTCCCAGCGCTTCTTGATCTTCTGGACGTTGCGGGTTGCCACCCCCTCCGCGTTGATGGCAACCACACAGTCGGCCCAGATCCTCTCCCGTCCTTCCTTGCTGGCGCGGGACGATCCAAAGAGGGCATCATACTGCCCCAGGACATGCTCCACCAGGACACCAACTTCGGTGGCAGTGAAGCTGGTGCCCCTCTGCCCCTCTGGCCTGGGGTTGCCACTGGTGCCAGATGTCGAAGTGCCCGACATGGCAACCCCAGAGGCAGGTGTGGGTGGGCAACTGGGTCCTGGGGCTGGGCTGTGGAGCGATGTAATCCCAGTTGGGAGTCTTCAGTTCCAGCAGGGGTGGACACAGCAACTGGACCCCTGCAGATGGCTGATGTGCAGGCACCAAATGGCAGGGCACGGTGGCAGCAGGCAGGCAGGCAGCAGCAGATAGCACGTGGGAGGCTGCTCAGGGCACTGGGGGGGCAGTAACTCGGCCTTCTGGGCATGAGCGTGGTGTTCCGTGTGTTTTCGGGTGGCCAGCTTGATACGGAGTGATTTGGCACGTGAAATTCCTGCACGTCAGCGTGAAATCCGAGGAAAGGGCCTTAGCGCGTAAGTGCATCAGCACGCATACGCGATTCTATTGGACCAGAGTCCCTCACCGCGTAAGCGCGTCTGACGTGATCCGCACGGGCGTTCCCCACTCAGCACGTGATGACGGAGCACACGTGGAAATACTGCACGTCAGAGTGTCATCGCGTGTAATTGGCCAAAAGTGCGCGTACACGCGATTGGCCAATGTACGTGTATTACATCGCGTGTAATTGGCCAAAAGTGCGCGTACACGCGATTGGCCAATGTACGTGTATTACATCGCGTGTAATTGGCCAAAAGTGCGCGTACACGCGATTGGCCAATGTACGTGTATTACATCGCGTGTAATTGGCCAAAAGTGCGCGTACACGCCATTGGCCTATGTACGTGTATTACAGGGGTGCGCGGGCACTTACACACGCAAGTACGTCAGCGCACCTGTATGCCTGCTGCGTGGGAATTTCCACACGCTATTGGAGTGGGAACTAGATTCCAGGGGTGCGAGGGTCACACGCTCGCCTAGAACACGCGCAAGGCATTAATTTGCGCACTTATCAATAAACAAGCCAGATGCCAGGATGAACATACCGTTCCTAGCAGCAGTGGCAGTGGGCTACCAAAGGAGGAGGAGGAGGAGAGTCAGGGCCAGAATATTCACACCCAGAACCAGCCTATTCGGGATGCCTGATGACCAGGTGTATGGGAGGTACAGGTTTCCAGCACACATCATACTGGACCTGGTCAGTGAGTGGGAGGATGACCTCACATCACCCACCCTGTGCTCCCAAGCACTCAGCCCCCTGCAGAAGGTCCTGAATGTACTGCACTTCTTGGCCACTGGATCCTTTCAGCGGACAAGTGCCATAGTGGGTGGTGTGTCACAGGCCACGCAGTCACGCTGCCTACACCAGGTCTTGAACATCATCACTGCACGGCCATCAGTCCGCAGGCACATATATCTCCCCAGGACTCATGCAGAAAGGCGGACGTGCATCCAGGAATTCTATGGTGTGGCTCAATTCCCCAAAGTGCTTGGTGCAATTGACTGCACACATGTGGCTCTACGTCCACCCAGGGCAACAGAGCACATCTATAGAAACCGCAAGCACTGGCATTCCATCAACGTGCAAGTTGTATGCAATGCCAAGGGAATAATCACATCAGTATATGCCAACTATCCCGGGTCCACCCACGACAGCTTCATCTACAGAATGTCTACACTATGCCGGGACCTGGAGGCTGGCCAGCATGGAGATACATGGCTGCTTGGTGAGCATGAATGCCACTGCACATGCATGCATGTCAGATACTGGGTCATGACACAACACCACTAATGATACCCATCACCACCTCCGCAGGGGACAGTGCCTACCCTATCAGCCCCCACATGATGACCCCAATCCGGAACCCCACCACGCCACCCGAGGTAAGGTACACCACAGCCCACATTGCAACACGGGGCATAGTGGAGCGCACATTCGGAGTGCTGAAGTCACGCTTTCGCTCCCTTGACCGTTCTGGCGGGCAGCTGTTATATGCTCCCCGAATAGTGTGCAGGATCATAGTGGCAGCATGTGTCCTGCACAACGTTGCAACACGCCGGGGCCTGCCCGTGGACATGGTGGTGCCCCCACATCCACAACCACATGCACGCCCGCTGCGCATGGGAGGGGAAAGGGCACGGGGGGTGGCAGCCCGTACGCAACTGGTGGCCAACTTCTTCACCTAGGAATCACAGTGCTGGCTAGTGCACACTGCTCTGGCACATACCATCTGACAATCAATGATGACACTACCTGACAATGTCACAAAATTACTCGACAATAAACTGTCAGATACACATCAGCCTGAGATTGTTAACATGGAAGTGTCACTATGTGTGCACCCCTACCTACACATACACCAGCAATGCATCACAACGAGAAGACACAACTCCATCAATCAAATATGCATTGCCACAGGCGATTCACTACATGACAACATTGCCATGTCACCCATTCCCTTCACAGTCCCGCCACTGAGGACACCATGTCATGGTATGTGAGAGCAAACAAACTGGCCATCACAACATGACACCGGTGTCACAAATAGCAGTGCCCCAAATGGAACATAGCCGCACTTGAACAGTTAACCGCGCTGGAGCCACTACTACACACCTGTGTAAGAGTAATTTCAATCAAATTACACACCAACCCACCCTGAAGCCCACCCAAACAAGACACAATGCATGTAATCAATGGTAGTCTCATTACCTGATTCTGCTGGTATGTCCTCACCGTCCAGATGTACAGTGATGGCGCCACGCAAAAGTGTCAGTGCACATCTACCGACATGTAGTCTGACTCCAGAGAGTATGCCCGTGTGAAGAACTGTGTGAAATACCTGCAAAACATGAGCAACATATGTAAGTAGAGGCACATATCAAACCATCATGCATAGTTAGGTGCAACAACAATGTACACTATGAATGTCTACACAGTATTGACTATGGACTGGCCAACAGCTCATGGGAGTCCAATGTCACCGTGTAATTTGCTGTCACTTGGGCACACCCTTTGCAAGCCCATGGAAATGGAAGCAGGAGGGGTGTGGATGTCTGCTACCCAAGCATCTAAACCAAACTCAGGACAAGCCTGCATGTGCCCAGCCACAATACAGTGTATGCCCAGGTACCCACACAAGGCAACACTCTTGGAAAAGAAAAAAGAAAATTGAGAAAAAATGGCCATGAAAGGGCCGGCGGGGGGGGCCACCTATGAGGTCCGAGGACAGGATGCACGCCACAATCCACCTGTGTGGATCATGGGAAACTAAAACACCCCATAGGCTCGTGGCCCACACGGCTACTCTGTTGTGGGAGATGAGTCGCTATCGCTCTGGCCAGACCCTGCAGCTGACTCAGGAGGTGGGGGAGCTGCCTCAGAAGATGGTGTGACAATGGGAGGCAGCCCACGCAAAGCACGAGTTTGCTCCTCCATGGCTGCAAGCAGGCGGGTCTGGTAGTTCTGGTTCTGGGTTATAATCATGCGGAGGTCCCCATGCAGTAACTCCCGGGATGACCTGACCTCCGCACGAGTTGCCTGCATCTCGGCCGAGAGCGTCCGTGTCAGACGCTCCAGCTGCTCCTCTGTCCTTCTATGGGATGAAGCCTCAAGCTCTAACAGGGTCGACCTGAGGTGACGGAATTCTTCCCTCAGGCCTTCCCTGTGGCGCTGGGACTCCATGGAAAGTGATTCCCGCAGAGTCGCCAGTGCCGCCCGCCTGTCCTTGTTGGACGCCAACATATCCTCCCTGTGTGCCTGGCTGATGGACTCTGTAGCCTGCTCCAGTCGCTCCATCAGCCTTTCTGGGGGGACAATGGAAGTGGCCACCCTATCCATGGCCTGTGCAATCATCTCGGATGATGCTGCCTGTTGGTTGGCCATACCGTAGATGGATTGCTCCCAAGCGGTATTGCCAGGTGGCATACGGCCACCACGTTGACGGGCACCACACCTGCCTGGGGCAAGGCGGACTGCGCCTTGCTGTGCCGGCAAGGCCTCAGGCTGCAGGACTGCATTCCCTCTCTGATCTGCAGCCCCAGGAACAGGATCAGAGATTGTGTGGTGTGGCCCTGCATCCGTAACCACCGGAGGCTGAGCTGCCGACACTGACATCCCCATTGAGGGCAATGGCCCGGCTGCAGGTGGGTCGGACAGAGGAGATTCTCTCCCAAGAACACTCACCTGCGACTGCACATAGGTGTCATCCTCCGAGTCTACACCTGAATACTGCTCGGGGGAGGAACCCCCAGAGACACCCCTCGACAGCACGACCTGCAGCACTTGTGGGTTTTCACCCACAAACACACCACGTCCCTCACTTGTGGAAGGTCGGCCCGGGTTGCCCTCCTGGGACGGCTCAACCACCACATCCCCAGCATCAACAAGTGCTTCGTCCCCTGCAAAGACATGAAAGAGAAAAATGGAAACAGGCATTAGCACCATGGCATGCAACAAGGGCTGATGAACAACAGAGGCAGTAGTTCTACGACACATGTCCCACATGACTGGGAGACCTCCTATGCATTCACCATCACTGGGTCTGTAGGGGAGGCTCAGGGCATACAATGTACAGATTGGAGAGCAACGCCTGCTCACCATGCTGCCTAGCACTGCCATCACACATTGGCCGGTGATTGCCATGTCAAAGGCACATGCCATCACACACATGGCATGTGACATAGCCACCAAGTGAAGAGGGAGAGGAGGGCAACTTTTTTGGATTTCTACCACTCTGGTCCTGACATTGCATCATCACATCAATAAGTTGACATGTTGTACATGGATCTGCTAGTCCAAATTGGCCACGATGCACAGTGCCTTGTCTACATCAACAAAATGCAGTAAACAATGAGATTCCACCTCCCCATCACCTGTAAAGGAATCATATAGCATTCGTGAAGCACCGGTCCAGAAATGTATGAAGGTACAGCGGAGCACTGAGGGGTGGTGGGGCAGTAGGGGATGCCAGTCAACAATCCTACTGGTGCTGGTGTCATTCATGTCACGCAAGTGCAGGGGTGGGTGGCACAATGATGTGCAAGGGGAAGTGGCGGCTGGAAGTGCTGTACAAGGTAAGTAGGACTTAACGTCAAGGGCAGATGGTGTTAGGCGCAGACAAGTGCTGGGGGGGGTGGCCTATAGGGGTACAGAGACAATCATGCAGTGCTGTGGGCTCGGAGGGGACAGGGGAGGTACACACTGCATCTGGCTCGGCAAGGTCCTTGCAGATTTCTATCTGTCCTGCAGAGTTGTCACATGCCGCAGATATGTGCCCTTGGATTGGGGATCTCATCTTGGTGAAAAGGGTGAGGCGCTATTGCCTTTGGAGCATGTGGCAGGCCAGTTTGCCAGAGGATGAGCATGATGCAGGACATTCCCTCTCTGCCACCCGGCACCTGTGGTCTGGGTTCACATGATCCGAGTCATGCCAGGACTCTGCATTGGCATGGGGCTTCAGACAGGTGGTCATGACCGTGGCAAAGACATCCAGTGTACCTGACATAGAGTGGAGCATGGAGTGGGCCCTGTCAGGATGGGAGTGAGCCTAAGGGGGAGCTGGATGGGGGGGAGATTTTGGCAGCATGAGCCTCGACTGACACACACTTCATGGGTTGGAATACCAAGAAGGTGTGTGACAGTGGTGAGGGTGGCTTTGCCTGTGGTGTGGTGAGGGTGAGCTGGGAGGAGAGGAGAATGTGATCACTCCAGGAGAGAGGAGTGCAGAGATGGACGGAGAGGGGAAAGTCAGATGAGATCAGAGCATCAAGAGTGTGCCCTGCAGAATGAGTAGGGACAGACGGGAGTCTAGAGGGTGAGAGGGAGTTGCTGAGGTCACAGAAAGGTCACGTGGGGGGGTCAACAAGCATGCAGGTGGGTGCGTACAGCAACAAGGAAGAGGATTTCTGTGTCTGGGGACATGAGTGAGGAGGAGAGGTGAGGACACTCAGAAAGGAAGTAGTACATTTGACCAGTTTTCCCAGACACAGTACGCACAGTTTGTGAATGTCAAGGTGTGGTAGAGAGAGACGTCACACAAGCCATTCCAGAGTGGAGTAGGTCTAAGTAGGAGTGACAGTGGCAGGAATACCCTCAGGGAAGCCAAGGGCACACCCCCCCTGCACAGTAGTGGCAGGCAAAGGAGAGGGTCTCCTGAACATCAGGTAGGAGTGTGTGAAGGATGCAGACAGAGCTGGCCGTCAGACATGTTTCCATGAGACCAAGGATGTCAAGGTGCATAACCTCATGTAAGTGACAGATATCGGAGGAATGCCTGATGCAGCCGCAGTGAAAGGAGTGTAATTGTGGAGGAGGTTGACAGCCTTGGAGGACTTACGGGGAGTGCTAGAGATCAGAGGTGCAGCATGTGTAGGAGTTGGAGTGGGAGGCGGAGAAGGATCATGGGAGGGTGCAGGGAGGCAGTGCAGGATTGATGAGGAGAGAGGAGGGGGGACAGCAGGAGAGGTAAGGAAGTTGATGAGATGTGGCTAGCATTTCTCAAGGAGAATGAGGTTGGCCTAAGGGCCTTGGACTGAGATGCTCCCATTACCATGCACATCAATTGTGGCCTCTGAGGATTGGAAGGAGGCCAGGAGTACACCCCAACGGGTCCCACCATTGATGGTGGAAGAGGAGCAAGGAGAGAGGACAGGGACCATGTGAAGGGTCTATGGGACAGGCAAAGGCATGTATGAGCAGATGTCAGTGAGAGTTGGCTTTGAGTAGGCTCAGATGCACTTGTCAGCAATAGGGTGGGTCGCATTGGAGGGCAGGGTGCCCTCATTTGACTGTTAGCAAGCAGGTGTCGTGAGTAGGGCACGATGGTCTGAACTGTAGAAGTCAGGGAAGATAGACCATGAAGAGCAGCATGGAGTGTGAGGGAATGGGGCTCGAAACCAGACGGTACCAAAGCACACAGGTAGGAGGTGGATGTCAAGGCAACATCCACAGTATGACAGCATGTTGGTTGGCATTTATATACAGAGGACGCATTAGCATGTGGTATCATTGCATGTCAGGCATGTGAAGATGAAACTTGATTGGCTGGGGGAAAGTATAGGAATGGTATGTAAGACATCAGATGAATAGACAGGGGAGTATGAGCAACAATGTAGTGACAAAATGACAATTCAAGGGCAACTTCCATGGTGTAGGGCCATATGTGCACTGTTGCCAGTTGGGATAGTGCTGTGGGCAGATGGTGTTGCACTGAACATACTGGATGAGGCACATGGGTGCCACTATCTACTCTGCCACACACCCCCTTGACAGGCACCCAACATGAATGCTTCACACACACACCATGCACATGGATAATACACACATGCATGTGCACTCACCGGATGATGCCTCGTAATCAGGGAGATCTCCCACACCTTGGAGTTGTCCCTCGGTGACGTAGGATCCAGCTACGGACTCGTGTGGTGTGAGTTCTATTTCCTGTGCTGGGGACCCACCTCCAGTCACCAAGGTTGCGGCATGACTTGAGGCCAGCTTATCCTTTGCCCTGCGCTTAAGGTCATTCCAGCGCTTCTGGCAATCACTAGCTGTGCGCCTCACTACTCCAAGGGCACTTATTCTGTCAGCAATGGTCTGCCAGTGTGCCTGGCGTCTGGCATGTGTGGTCTTGGACCCTGCAACGATGACCATTTCCCTATCATGATCTGACACATACTGAACAAGTGCATTCAGTTCGGCGTCTGTGAAGCTTGGCTTCCTTGATGGGCCGGACTGTGCAGCCGTGCCTGGGGAATCAGCCTGTGCCGGACGTGCACTCTTCCTCTTGCGCTTGGAAGGGGGTGGGGATCCAGAGTGTCCTACGCCGCTGTGGACACTAGGGGCAGGAGCCGTGGTGGACTCAGTACTGGGTGTGTGGGATTGCACACTCAGCATGGGAGTAGGTGCAGGCATTGGGGGTAGTGGGATGGGGTCAGGCCTGATCTGAGGTGCATGAACTAGGACCGACACAGTCTTGGCAGGGTGTATGAGAGGTGGGGTGAATGGAGCCACACCCTGGATACGGGGGCCAGCAGATGACCTATCTGGCATAGATGCGCGTGCCCTGATGACACCAATGTGCACCGGTGCACGTGCAGTGGACCTGCTGACCTGGATGTCAGCGATGGGATCACCCTCGGACAGGTCTGCTGCCACAATGGGCTGGTCCAACAAGGGCTGATCAGGGTTGGTATCAGCCACATGACCCTCAACTGGGGGGGGGGGCATGGGTGTCCCTGACTGGTCCTCCAGACTGGGGGGGACAGGGGCACCCTGCAAGTCACAACCACGTCCCCTAGTGGATCCTCCACGGCCACCACGTGTGGCTCGGCCACCTTTGCCACCCTTACGGCTTGCACGCCTCCCAACCATGGCACTGATGTTATTGTGCGTATGGGAGTCGGTGTGCACAATTGTCCTGGGCAATTGGGTGTCAAAGGGGTTGGGTACCAGATGGTATTCGTACCCTAGTGCAGTGGCAAGGCTATATGACACCCCTGGGGAAAGATGACGGGTCACGCAACGCACAGGCACCCCAGAAAAGTTAAGGAACGTGCACAATACCCCTCCTAGACCACGTGTGCTGATGGAAAACCCTGCACTACGCTGTGGCATCCAGTAACACAATGAACGTATGCGTGTCACACGCAGCCTAGAATGACCTCTGAAGGGGTAGGCTACACACGGGGCAAGCACAGAAGTTAGATACGTGCGTGACTCACCGTCTGCCAGGTAAAAGAGCGTGAAAAATGAGCGCGTTTGGTTGGCAACACCCCCGCCAAAAGAAGATGTGTACGCTGTCTGAGGAGACAGGACAACAGTAGAAGGGGACACTGTTTGAGGGAACAGGCCCAGGTAAACCAGTACAAGAGGAAAAAGAGAAAAAGCTGTCAGAGGTAACAGGGAGTACGAACTGGAAACGCCGTGAAGTAAATCGCGTGTGAAACGACAAGAAGTACAGAATTCACCCACTCGCTCGCCACGAAAAGCACATACAAGGAAATGGTGTTCAACACTACCTTATATACAGGCCCACACGTACAGCGTCACTTACGGCGTGTACGTGCTTGGCCCATGTTCACCAATCACACGCTTTGTCACTTCTGCGTGTGGATCCTTTTTCACCAATCACACGCTTTGACACTCCTGCGTGTAGCTCACTTTTCACCAATCACACGCTTTGTCACTCCTGCGTGTAGATCAATTTTCACCAATCACACGCTTTGTCACTCCTGCGTGTAGATCCATTTTCACCAATCACACGCTTTGACACTGCACCTGCAGGTAACTATAGACGCACATATGCTGGTGACGGGTTTTCGCGCGATTCGCTGAGTGTGGGGTTTTCACGTGCAAAATCACTCCCTATCAGGCTGTCCACGCGTCCAAACACGAAAGACCACGCTCCTGGCCAGGAGGCCGAATTACAGTCCCCCAGAGCCCTGAGCACGCTCCCACCTGCCATCTGCTGCTGCCTGACTGCCTGCTGGCCACGTGCCCCACAGTGCTGGTGGGTGGGGGTGGTGGGAGACATGGGTGGGGGCCTGGTGGAGGGTGCCCCTGGTGGATGGGGGGTGGGGGTGGTGGGAGACATGGGTGGGGGCCTGATGGCAGGTGCCCCTGCACTGCTGGGGGGTGGGGGTGGTGGGAGACATGGGTGGGGGCCTGGTGGAGGGTGCCCCTGGTGGATGGGGGTGCAGGGGGACATGATCAGGTGTGCAGGGTAGTCCCCTGTTTTGTGGGCTGCCTGCAGGGGCCGTGGAGGGTGTACAGGGTACACCTGTGAGGGCCCACCCAGCCTATTCGCGTGTGATAATTCCCACGCACCCCTGTGATACACGTACCCTGGCCAATCGCGTGTTGAACTTCCCGCTACCCCTGTAATACACGCACCCTGGCTGTTCGCGTGTGATAATTCCCGCGTACCCCTGTGATACACGTTCCCTGGCCTATCGCGTGTTCTACTTCACGCGTACCCCTGTAATACACGTTCCCTGGCCAATCGCGTGTTGAACTTCCCGCTACCCCTGTAATACACGCACCCTGGCTGTTCGCGTGTGATAATTCCCGCGTACCCCTGTAATACACGTTCCCTGGCCTATCGCATGTTCTACTTCACGCGTACCCCTGTAATACACGTACCCTGGCCAATCGCGTGTTGAACTTCCCGCTACCCCTGTAATACACGCACCCTGGCTGTTCGCGTGTGATGATTCCCGCGTACCCCTGTAATACACGTTCCCTGGCCTATCGCGTGTTCTACTTCACGCGTACCCCTGTAATACACGTTCCCTGGCCTATCGCGTGTTCTACTTCACGCGTACCCCTGTAATACGCGTTCCCTGGCTGTTCGCGTGTGATAATTCCCGCGTACCCCTGTAATTCACGTTCCCTGCCTAGTCGCGTGTAGTACTTCCCGCGTACTCCTGATTTGAAGATTGCCCGCTTTGCTTTCCTTGTTTGCCTGCCCTGTGAAGTGGTCCAGGGTTAGCGCAGACCTTAGCGATGATTTAGCGATTTTGATGGCTTTTCCTTGCGCGAGGGCGTTCTTGGGGGCGTTACTGGCGCTGCTGCAGGCTCGCTGCGATTCTCTGCGCCACGGCTGGTTTGGGAGCATGAAATCCATGAATACGCTGTGCGCGGAAATCAGTTTTAGCGCACGTGCCTGGCGCAGACTATCGCAGGCGCACGCTGTGCGCCAGCCGCGTGCGCTACTTGTGCGCTGGATTCTATGAATTACCCTGTAAGTCTTGAAAAAATAGACCCAGTACATGATGTTTTTCCATAGTATCAAACTTCAGGGGAAGAACTCGATTTTCTTAGTTTTCACCAGGCAATCCGGGGCCACACATGGAGATTTCAATAATACTCCTCCTAGTAGGATCATTGTAGTGCTGGTGTTGCAATATACACTTTAGTAGCTGTAGACTCCAATAATCAAGTCTAAGTAGTTTCCCTTAGTGGCTCTTGAATAGCCCAGTGTCCTAACCAGTGCTCCTAATATACTAAATGATTGTCCGCCAGGTTTCCACCGTGATCCTTCACAGCCAAAAGCGATATTGCTTTCTTTCAATTGACATTGCACCTTCAAAGTGAGGTACTTGATTTCCACATCCGTCTTCAATAACAGCGGTCTGAGCAGGCAGGGACAACGAGCACTATCTAAGTATCGCGTCTAACATCACCGCGTACTGCAGTGAAAGAAAGAAACAACACCAGCACTACAATTATCCTACTAGGAGGAGTATTATTGAAATCTCCATGTGTGGCCCTGGATTGCATGGTGAAAACTAAGAAAATCGAGTTCTTCCCCTGAAGAAAGTTCGTGCAATTAGTGCAATTTAAGAACTGAAACATGTCAGACTCAGCTTTGGAAGAAGTGTTAAAATCATTTGTGTGGTTCATACTGTGTTGTATTCAATGTATGTGGTATTATATATATGTGTAATTTGTACTGGTTTTATACCTACCATGTTTTGTTGTGTGGTGTCTTTTTCATGCAAAACATTTTTATGAGTGTTTTACCTCTTGTGAGGAACTTTATTAAAATATTTGTTTTTTTGATACTATGGAAAAACATCATGTACTGGGTCTATTTTTTCAAGACTAAATGTACAGGGAGGGTTTGTTTCCTCAGACCATATGTATAGATCAGCAATTTTTGGAAACATTGAATCTGTCTCCTTTATATATTCATTTGTAGACTGGAACATCTTGACCTGATCCTGAATCCGTGTCTGATGTTGTAGGGTCTTCTGAGTAAAACCATCAATGATAAGCTGACACCAATCATCGTCCATGACAAAAGAGGACTCAACAGTAGTCCCTCTTAGTTCCTTGAGGATTGAGAACAGTTCCTTAGGCTTAAATGTAGCTATTTCAACCCTAGCATTAAGGTTAAGCTCTTTAGTTTTAAACACCGCAGACTTTAAAAGTCTAGCGGAGCGTGTAGGAAGCTGAAACATTTGAGGGATGGCTTTGCCAGTTTTGTTCCGCCTTTCGTTTCACTCCTCTGGCAAGTAAAACCTCTGTGGAGAACCATTGGTTCTGTACAGCCACTTTGTTCTGTTTAACTAAGTGAAGGGAAGCCAGAGCCAGAGAATCAAAGTCTTGATTGATAGCTGACCTAAAAGAAAATGTTAACTCATTAAGAGGTAGTTTCTCTACCAGCGATGGTAGCTATGGATTTGCTACTGAGTTAAAAGCTTCAAAAGTAACTTTCTTACGATTGCGGGATGGGACTAATAGTCTTGCTGGTTTGGAAGTAGTGCGAGGAGAGAAAAAGGTCTTGAAATGGAGAAGGAAGTGATCAGACCAGATACACTCTTTGACCGATCTTAATGTCACCATCTGATTCTTAGATAGGATCAAGTCCAGAATATTCCCTCCCTTCTCAATGGCAAAACCTTTCTTGGAATGCCGTAGGAAAAAGGAGTGGTAAAAGACAGTGCTTCTCTGTGAGAAGACAGGGAAGCTAGCTAATACATAGAACTAAATATGAGTTTGTATTACGCTATAAAAAAGGTGTTTCTGCTTAGCAATCAGATAATCAGGAGTGTACCTCAAAGTAAGGAATGATAGGATTGTCCCAAAAGAACGAAAGGGTGTAATAGAAGGTTTGATCATAACCATCAGTACGAATAGTGAATTACTCCAAAATGAGGCAGTAAAAAAGGAATAATATAGAGTTTCATCGCAAGCCCAACTTTGGGCATCATTTAGAGTTGGGCGTGATCTCTTTTCCTCTGCACAAAACCAGGTGTTTTTTCCCAATTTGAATTTGAAATGCAGCAAAATTGTCTGTAATCCTATCACAATCCGTTTTTTACGTCACTGCTAAACTCTAAATGGTGCTCTTGGTAGAAATACAACTGTGAAAAGCAACATTTAATACTTTAGCAATGGTAATTAATGTTCTGAATGTAAACCCCATTTACTGTGGGGTTTCAGCAAGTAAAGGGCTAAATTTCCCGGAATAGGGACATACTGGTGATTTCATAGTCCTTTCTTTATGTTTGCACCCCTCGCCACGGTGTGTGGTTAAGAGGCGCAAAATTCCAGGACCCTGGATTGTAGCCTCCACCAGCAGGGGGAGCAGTGCCGCGTATGGGGTGATTCCACCTCAGGTGCTGAGGGAACTCCCCTGCTGGAGGGCTGCAATGGTAACGCTGATCGGGCATATTAGCCTGAGGGGGTATTTCAGAGAGAGAGCCAGGAGAGAAGGAAGACAAGGCAGAGTTCCAGACTTCTCCGGAGGGCACCAAGGCCGTCTGTCGAGTCGGAGATTCCCTCCCAATTGACCATAGGCCGACCGCCTATCAATGCTGGCTGCTCTCCCTCTCCACACCTGGGGTTGAGAGAGCGAGCTCCAGTAGTGCCAGGCAGCACATGGCTGAAACGATAGCCGTCAAGGTAGGAGAGAAGTGAAGTTCATAGAGGATACCAGGCTCTGCATGTGACAGCGTGGTGTTACTAGCGGAACGTGGTTTTTCGTGTAAAGTACTTGAGAGACTTGGCCACCGTGCCAGACGTGCGACTCCGAGTTGGTTCCCGCAGTTGACGCAGAAGTAGTTGGCCCTGGGCGGAAAGTCCCCATTGGGCCCTTAAGCTTGCTCACTGGTGTAGTGCCCGCAAGCTATTGTTCTCCCGAATCTGGCCTCGGCCTATTAGGTCGTGTGGTGTATTTCGTTTTATTAGCAGCCACCGCTCTGGGGGTTCGATTCATTTATCCCATCGTAGTTTGTCCTTCTCAGCAGATACCTGTGATCAGAAATGTTGCGTATTTATCAAAGGTGAAATTGTTCAGTCATAAGTGAGACTGATGACAGGACAAGTTAGCGATCCTTCTCAGGGGATACCTGTGATTAGAAATGTTACATATTTATCAAAAGTGAAAGAGTTCAGTCACACGAGAGAGGCCAGTGACAAAATCAGTAATTTATTTAGCAAATGAGAAAGTGATCCTTCTCAGGGGCTACTTATGACCAGAAATGTTATATATTTATCAAAGGTGAAAGCGTTCAGTGACACTAGAGAGGCCAGTGACAGAACCAGTTATTTATTTAGCTAATGAAAAACGATCCTTCTCAGGGGATACCTGTGATTAGAAATGTTACATATTTATCAAAGGTGAAAGCGTTCAGTCACACGAGAGAAGCCAGTGGCAGAACCAGTTATTTATTTAGGAAATGAGAATGTGTTCCTTCTCAGGGGATACCTATGACAAGAAATGTTGTGTATTTATCAAAGGTGAAAGTTCAGGCGCAAGAGAGGTTGGTGACAGGGAAGCTTATCCATTCAACAACTGAGAGGGGGAATACCTGTGACAGAAAAAGTTATACATGTATGAAATTAAGTAATGTTTATTTTCAAGGGACGCCTGTGATTGAAAAGGTATTTACTGATCAAATGTATAACTGCTCATCACCAAGGAAGGCCTAATGTAGAGAGGGCTCAAGTATTTACCACATGTGACATTTTAGTTTTGCAGTGAGGGACCTGAGAGAGGCCTTTTGTGTTTTATGGGACTGTGTTATCCAATGTATGTGATGGGAGCAACTCTGTCAGGGGCCTATTAGTGTTATAGAGACTCAGGTATTGTATTGTGTTATTTAACGCTCTGTCTTGATTTAAAGCAAAAGTGAGCCTCGCTCCACCAAAACAAAAAAGTCTGTGCTTGTTTATTTGGTCTTGTAACCCCAGCTGCTGTGGGTTGACAGCGCAAACCCCTCCACTTTTAGAGCCCTTACTGGGTTATCCCCCTCCTGGCAGCCATTTCACCCCACTGGGCTATCAAATATGTGGCACATGTGTGCAGTAAGGTGTTACACTCCTATACTCAGGTCTCCAACAGGTAGCGAAGCACTCACTTTAACTGAAAGAGATAAAGCCATATGAAACCACAGGGAGAAACATCTTACATGAATATGGACTGGAACTAAATGACAGTAGTAAGCAAAATGAGTACTGTCAAGATATTTGACAAGTGACTGCTGATTGGTGCCTGGATCCAGTAGGAGGACATTGCAACACATTACAGGTACTCAGAAGAGTCCTCTCTTCAATATGACAAATCTGTGTAAGGTCTGGGTACTAATATGATTCGTATCAGTTCTTGTCCACATGTCGAAGTAGTGTGGACAGGGAAGTCATTTCACCAAAATCACTGGGGGAGCGGAAGAGCCACAACCCTTGATCGCTGATGAAATCACAGGAAGTGATTTCATGTGACCCCACCCTCAAGTGACATCACTGGAAGTGATTGCACACAACCTCTCCCCACTTGATAAAACAGGAAGTGCATCACATAGCTTTCATCCTCAGTGCACTAAGACAAATATGGTTATAGCACTGTCATATGATATACATTTCATACATGAGTGGATCACCATATGTAGTGTTAATATCAGTGTGCATAGGCCCATTTTACCAAAATACTGAGAATGTAAGGTCAAATGATGCCATGCAATGGAAAGAAAATACATGTGACTGTTGCATGAAATGAAAGGTGTGACAACAAATTCCACCCTTAGAAACTGAGCCAGAACCAAGCAAATCTACGGTCATACAGGTATTTTCTGAAGCATTTTAATTTGTTAGTCAGTTCTCACATACTGAGTGTGGCAAGTAACGCAGAGCGAGACCCTCATTTGTTTCCTCCCCTTTGGCTCTATACCACATGGAGACTGGCCCAACATAATTGGCCATGGGCTGCCACAAGTCCACATTCCTCACTGGTCCATGGTGGTTGCACTATTATGTGCTATGTTCCCATATAAGAACATACTCATGTTGGCTTTAATGCCAGTAATGATACTATAGGTAAACATGTCCAAGCTGGCTCTACCAGTATGCCAGTAGCCCCACATAGCATACTCTTGTTGGCTTTGCCATTAAAAATGCATTGCCATAATAAGACAACATGTCCAAAGTGGCTCCAATGTAGGTCAGTCAAGACACGCAAGAACACTTATCATGCTTGCCCAGTAAAATTGTCATGTTTACTGTGTATTAAAGAATTTAGAGCAGCGCTGGGAAAGTGTTTATAGACAGGTGCGTTTTGGAGATACTGCAATACAATACCCCGGTCGAAGCTGCAATTGTCCAGTTACATATGAGATTCACTTATAATAATTTCTCTCTTGTGGGTTTTAGAATATGTAACTAACTAGTAGGGTGTGCATTCTGCTTAATGTACATTGCTTCATGGGGCTGGTTGTCAGTGTTTGTGTAAAGTAATTTGAGTTGGCATTTTACCTAAACGAGTAGAGTAAACCTTGCTTGACCCACCGCTAGACACAGACCCAGGCGTCCAAAACACATGAGATAGGCAAGTGCTTGCCTCAGACACCTGTGCACATTTGACAGTCAAACATTTGAAATTGGGAATTTAGGGCTTTCGTTGCATTCCATCTTCCTCTCCTCTCTTGCTTCTCCACTCTTTTTGACTGCTTACTCTCTGTTCTCTCCTCCTCTCCCTTTTCTCCCTTTTCCTATCTCTTCCCCCTCCCCTTACTTTCTTCTGTGAACAAATCTATCAGAATTGTCCCTGGACCTAGTATGATAGCACCCTCGTCTGTCTCCTCCCCCCTCCCCTTAATTGTTTTTCTTCCGCCCTCCCCCCTCCAGCACTATCTGAAATGTTGTCAGGCCGAGTACGATAGTCGCTTGTTTTGTTCTTCTCCTCCCTTTCTGCACCCCTCTCTCTCACCTTTTGGTTTTCTCCGGCCCTACCAGAAATGTCATCAGGCCTAGTATGGCAGTCGCCTGTCTGTTTCCATTTCCTTCCCACTCTCCCCCTCCCTTCCTTATCTATGTCTTAGCGCTTACACTATCTGAAATGTCATCAGACCGAGTACGATAGTTAATTTCACATACTTACTGCTCATGGCCTGTAAGAATGTCATTGTATTTTCCTTTGTTCTCTCCCTTGCCTTGAAGTGCTTTGAAACACATTTTGTATAGGCACTATATAAATAAACTATCATATCATATCATCATATCCTTCTTAAGTGGGGTAAATGCATTGGGTTACATTGAAATGGGTAATACACCTTTAATTACAATGCTTAAGAATAACCTTTGGTATTCAGGGTTATCCTGTCGAGTAAGAGGCATATTTCAGACAACAGCACATCCCAGAACAGCACCCTCAGAGGACGTAGCCTTGCTTTAAGTGCCGAGCACAAAAGGTTATGTAGAGGAGGAGCTAAGTACCCACACCTCAGCCATCTCGCCCATGTTGCCTATATGTTGGGGACCAGAGTGTGAGACATGTGCCGTACCAGTGAAAATACTGATACCAAGAAGAATCTTGGAAGCAAGGTTCCCATTGAGGAAACCATACCAGCATACAAGACAGTTTGATGGCCATTTAAACGAGATTCCAGAAGAAGCAGAACAAATCAATGTAAGAGCAGATCGGTGACGTCACACAAAGTGAGGCTGACATACATAGAAAGGATGCAGAAACAAGAGAATGTGGATATTCTATAAGGCATCAAGAAAGCAGTAAGGATGGGTGACATCTCGGGCTCGAGGTGAAAAAGCTTATGTCACAGAAACAATGAAGATACCAAGTCATTTTATATGTGTACAGATGCAAAAGTAACGCAAGCAGTTGAAGTAATCTTGAGGCTAGCTATGTAGGGAGTAGATTGCGGCATGCGCCAACATACATTTTTTTTAGTTGCATGGTTATAACGTGCTTAATACCCAGAGGTTTCTAAGCGCAGACCCGGGGATCGAACATATATTGCTCCCGTTGTCTTGTTTCCAAGTCGAACACGATGGCGCTGAGCTATCCTCCCGGGACATATATAGAAGCAAGTGAAGTATGGATGTTCCACTATGTATTGTAGCAGTGCTGGACTAAAGAAAGAAGGCCTCTTTTCCAGTGTGTTGCAGTTGAAAAGCAATCGAAATACAGAAGTGAAACTCTGAAGGGGAGGTTGGATCAACCCCAAGAAGCCAAATTCGTATTGAGCTAAGATGAGCAGAAAGTAGTTACAATCGTGTGAAAGAACGAAACTCCTTTTCAGAGTACATGGAAGAAAACAAAGAAGACGTCAGAGGTCTATTAGAAAATAGTATTTTAAATGCATCAGAGCTCCAATTTGTGGTCTTCAGTCACGTGGAAGGATGAGACTGGACAAACATGACAAACCACACCTATGCAAGGAGGCAGAGCGTGCCTCTACTCCCCTGGATTCTCCAGAGCAAAGAACATTTCCAAGGCCGAGTTCAAAGACCTAATTGACAGCAGACCACTGAGGTGATGGTATATGATTTGCTAATTGGTGAGAAGCAATGGTTATGAGCAGCTCACCAGCACCTGGAAGCCCAGCCTGCGTTCTGCTTACGTAGATGGAAAAGTACTGATGGGGTAAGAAAGCCATGCATGTAGGAGGGTCCCAATAGCAACGAGGTCCTTATGTTGTTCCTCACAAGTAGCCATGGTGTCAGCATGTGATCTCACTCATGAAGTCTATGACTGCACAGTGAGAGTGTCCTGAAAGGCTGCCATTGCTGCATGAAGACTCTCTGTCAAGGTGTCTACCATCTGTTGCTGATGGTCCCTGATGACCAAAGACTCTGCAGCCCGTGCAGTTGGCAAGGAGGTGATGTGGTTGATCAGGCGATGGAAGTCCATGGCCAACTCATGCAAGAACTTGCCCTGTTGGGTAGTATCTGCTGCTCCCACTCTGAGAATCCAGCAAGCACACATCTGCCACTTTTGCAGGTCCCACGACGGCAGGATGCCGGATGCAAGGGCTGTCACAGTGGTTGCTGCCGCATTGGCCGGTGGTCTGCAAGCCCATGTTCGACACCAGCCCCCGCTGCCGATGCTGCCATGGGCGAAGGCGATATTGCAGATCTGTTAACCGTTAAGGAGGGCCTTCCCACTGCTGAGACAGGGGTCCCCTGCCTCACACCCTCCCACTCATCGGACTCTTGCAAACTAGCCATTGGGCGCCCTCCAGGTCACTCAGCACGTCCTCAACATACAGTTCGGAAGCATCATCTGAGGTGTCTGCAGTCCTGCTGACAACCGACTGCAGCAGGAGGATATTCTCATCGGGCTGCAAGCCCTGGCCAGCACTGGTGGCCAGCTAGCCATCATCCGCTACCTCCTTCTGCTCCCCATCTGCTGCATCATCACCTGCACCAGAAGAAACAACAACATTCAGAGTTATGAGTACTGTACTGCACAAATTTGACAGCCACACACACATCATACATTATCTGTGGGCAAACTGTGATCTGTGAGGAACAGATGAATGGCACTCGATGACCTCTGCAGACATATCAGGTCTAAGAAGGACATTTGACATGCATGGGTCACAGAATCAGGAGTACATAAATACACACAGGCATGATCGTGGGTGTACTTCCCAACAAGTGGATGGATGGGGGTACGTTCATCATCTGAGAGTCTCTAATCTTCTCTGACCTGGGCTCATTGCAACACGTGGGAGTCTTACCTTATCTGCTGACCCTGGTTGCATGCAGGCATATGTGTTTCCATAATTTCCACAACCACCATCACAACATTGTCCCCCACCAGATACGTGGTTGGTCACCATCACATGTATCTCAACCAAGTGTGAGTAGAGTCGAACACGATGGCGCTGAGCTATCCTCCCGGGACATATATAGAAGCAAGTGAAGTATGGATGTTCCACTATGTATTGTAGCAGTGCTGGACTAAAGAAAGAAGGCCTCTTTTCCAGTGCGTTGCAGTTGAAAAGCAATCGAAATACAGAAGTGAAACTCTGAAGGGGAGGTTGGATCAACCCCAAGAAGCCAAATTCGTATTGAGCTAAAATGAGCAGAAAGTAGTTACAATCGTGTGAAAGAACGAAACTCCTTTTCCGAGTACATGGAAGAAAACAAAGAAGACGTCAGAGGTCTATTAGAAAATAGTATTTTAAATGCATCAGAGCTCCAATTTGTGGTCTTCAGTCACGTGGAAGGATGAGACTGGACAAACATGACAAACCACACCTATGCAAGGAGGCAGAGCGTGCCTCTACTCCCCTGGATTCTCCAGAGCAAAGAACATTTCCAAGGCCGAGTTCAAAGACCTAATTGACAGCAGACCACTGAGGTGATGGTATATGATATGCTAATTGGTGAGAAGCAATGGTTATGAGCAGCTCACCAGCACCTGGAACCCCAGCCTGCGTTCTGCTAACGTAGATGGAAAAGTACTGATGGGGTAAGAAAGCCATGCATGTAGGAGGGTCCCAATAGCAACGAGGTCCTTATGTTGTTCCTCACAAGTAGCCATGGTGTCAGCATGTGATCTCACTCATGAAGTCTATGACTGCACAGTGAGAGTGTCCTGAAAGGCTGCCATTGCTGCATGAAGACTCTCTGTCAAGGTGTCTACCATCTGTTGCTGATGGTCCCTGATGACCAAAGACTCTGCAGCCCGTGCAGTTGGCTAGGAGGTGATGTGGTTGATCAGGCGATGGAAGTCCATGGCCAACTCATGCAAGAACTTGCCCTGTTGGGTAGTATCTGCTGCCCCCACTCTGAGAATCCAGCAAGCACACATCTGCCACGTGTGCAGGTCCCACGAAGGCAGGATGCCGGATGCAAGGGCTGTCACAGTGGTTGCTGCCGCATTGGCCGGTGGTCTGCAAGCCCATGTTCGACACCAGCCCCCGCTGCCGATGCTGCCATTGCAGATCTGTCAACCGTTTAGGAGGGCCTTCCCACTGCTGAGAAAGGGGTCCCCTGCCTCACACCCTCCCACTCATCGGACTCATGCAAACTAGCCATTGGGCGCCCTCCAGGTCACTCAGCACGTCCTCAACATACAGTTCGGAAGCATCATCTGAGGTGTCTGCAGTCCTGCTGAC
Source organism: Ambystoma mexicanum (assembly GCF_040938575.1). Lineage (NCBI taxonomy): Eukaryota > Metazoa > Chordata > Amphibia > Caudata > Ambystomatidae > Ambystoma > Ambystoma mexicanum. Next base: position 663,662,369 of record NC_090941.1, on the reverse strand, counting down.
AACTGACTGCAGCAGGAGGATATTCTCATCGGGCTGCAAGCCCTGGCCAGCACTGGTGGCCAGCTAGCCATCATCCGCTACCTCCTTCTGCTCCCCATCTGCTGCATCATCACCTGCACCAGAAGAAACAACAACATTCAGAGTTATGAGTACTGTACTGCACAAATTTGACAGCCACACACACATCATACATTATCTGTGGGCAAACTGTGATCTGTGAGGAACAGATGAAAGGCACTCGATGACCTCTGCAGACATATCAGGTCTAAGAAGGACATTTGACATGCATGGGTCACAGAATCAGGAGTACATAAATACACACAGGCATGATCGTGGGTGTAATTCCCAACAAGTGGAAGGATGGGGGTACGGTCATCATCTGAGAGTCTCTAATCTTCTCTGACCTTGGCTCATTGCAACACGTGGGAGTCTTACCTTATCTGCTGACCCTGGTTGCATGCAGGCATATGTGTTTCCATAATTTCCACAACCACCATCACAACATTGTCCCCCACCAGATACGTGGTTGGTCACCATCACATGTATCTCAACCAAGTGTGAGTAGAGTGCAACATGGAAATGACCAACGGAGGCTTGCATGGCCACTTCTCCGTTGACACTCCAAATGTGGAATGTACTACACTGAAACATCTATTGTCCATCCACATCTACTCCTGTCTGGAAGAAGGCCTTGTGCGCATATGCACTGTGATTGTTCTTAATCCAATTCCACTGGCAGTCTGGGCCGTGGAATGGATGACTGTGACATAATGCACACATTGCTGTGATTCTCGGTGAGACATGCTTAACATTCACAATTGACTGTATGCATGCATGGCACTGTGAATGTGTCCAATGAGATGTTTCTTGCATGCCATTTCCATTCATATGAGTACTGGCACAGCTGAGAAAACCAGAAGACAGTGATGTGTACTGTGATACCAACATTTACCACCTCCCAGAATGCAGGTCATGTGATGGAAGTGTACACCGTAGCATTCCTGCAGTGCCCATGGATAGCTGCCAATTGCAGCCAACTGTACTCCAACACATATATGAGCATGCCATGCAATGTTTTCGGCACATAACATATGCACAAATGTCACTCACCAGATGTGTCATCATAAGTGTCCATGCCTCCCATGCCTAGCACCTGCTCACTTTTGATCAGTGCACTTGCGACCTCTTTGAAAGGAGTCAGACCCTGCACCCCCAGTGGCCCGGACAGAGGCCAAGTTGCAGCTGAGCTTATCCTTTGCCCTTCGAATGAGGTCATCCATCCACTGGTGGACCTGTGCATCAGTGCACCTCTCAACACCACGAGCGTTAATGAGGTTGGTCACCTCCTGCCACATCCTCAGCCGCTGAGTGGGAGTACGGGTGCTGCCAGCCGAGGGGTAGCGGTCCACACACTCTGTGAGGATTTTCAGCTCCTCATTGAAGAAGCCCTTCTTCTTCTTCTGTGGGCCGTTCTCCTTCAGCTTTGCCTCTTCATGGGGTTGTGCTTCTTTCTTTTTTTATTTTATTTAATTGCTTATGGTTTCGAAAAAACTTTGCAAACAAAGAACAAGATCACAACTAGAAAATATGGATTAAATATTACAGATTGTACTGGTAAAAGTATTACAAATTACTTGTTTCAAATGTTACAAATTACACAGGTAAAATATTACAAATTAGAGTTTTGTAATTTCATGCAGTAGGATTAACAATTCATTTCAATTGATAAAAGAAACCAATTTAATTAGTGGGGGGAAGTACAGTGGCGATAAATCTAATACATTTTCATTGCAATTAAATATTCTTCCCCAGAACCCTTCTGTATTTAAAGAACAAGCATCATACACATATCGACTAAATCGATTGTGTCGAAGTTCAGCCAAATCACTACATTCGATTACGAGGTGATGAATTGTTTCCACATTCATTGCACTGTTCCTACATACACGCTCAGGATGGGGAATTCCCTGTCTTGCACCCAGAGCTTCTTTGGTCGGAAGCAAATTCAATTTAACATGCAACATGTAACCCTATAACATCCTGTAACATGCGCTGCTGCACGTGGCATTGCAAGGTTCATGGGAAAGGACCAGGTTCTGACACATGCGTTGGGGAAGACGCACATGGCTATGGATATGCACTAAACAGGCCAGATGTGGCTCAAGAACCATCCGACAACATGCAGGCATTCACCTGGACTGTAGTCCGTAGAGATCTGTCTCTGGTGCTGTGCGGACAAGTTGAGGTAAGCAATCAGGTAAGTAATCAGAGCGCGACAATCAGGTAAGTAATCAGCGTGCGACAATCAGGTAAGCAAGCAGAGTGCAACTGTTGTGAGAAACAAATTAGCTTTGAGCGGGTGCAGGGGCTGTTAGGTTTGGGCAGAGCCCCCTGCATGACCCCCCTCTCCCGGTAGATTCGCAGAGTGCTGCAGCACTTATCTGTTCAAGGCGAGGGGCCGGGTGATACTCCAGTGGGAGTGGCCCCTCGCATCAGCTTGCTGTGCTGGAGCTGCTCGAGATGTGTCCTTCCTGCGTGAAGTCTCAAGTACAGGCCACATGCTTTTTTTGGTGCTAGACGGTCCAGAGCTTGCTGGGTAATGTAGTTTCTGTGTGCCTTCTTCCTACAGAAGGGACACAAAATCTACTGTAAGGCAGAATGCCCGCTAGAGTGCTTTTAGGAGCCAGTGCAGCTTTTTGTGCATGATTTACCCCAGACACTGCTGCCACAGCTCTATTCCTTACTGTCTGTGTCCTCCTGCCCCTGACATCTCTGTCACCTGCTGCCTCTGTTGAAACACAGAACTTCCACCTGCCTCCATGCCATTATTTTTGCCTCCTCCTGCCCTGTATTGCCTCCACGCCTCCCATATGCTGCTGCCTGATAGTGTGTGAGTGCCTGCTGCCCAAACAACAACCATATAGAGACGTGGAGCCATTTTAACAACGTGATGACCGGCCCCTAAACAAAAATTGCGGACATTCCTTCAACAAAAGATCAAACACGTCACCTGTTCCCCCTTCGGGTGTCCCCCAGGTCAGAACAACTTAGTACTTTTAACAAATAGGTACTAAGTCAACACACCATTTATTTATCACAATCTTAATTTCATATAAATCACAAATCATTATATCAATTTATAAAAAGCATTTTCTGAAATTGCAAAAATTCCTAAAAACCTTTTACAAAAATGTCTCATAAAACCAATTACCACACATAAAACAACCTGTGTTGTGCTTAACCCTGTGACATCCTGCCTATACAAAGCTAAATTATGTACAGTGCTTTGAAGGAGAACACTCTGCCTCTAGACACACAATGGTCAGTAGCTAACTGGTTCCTTCTTATTAGAGGATACCACTAATAACATCTAGCATCAATTCAGTACATTACTACACCATTCAGTGCTACCCAGGGGTGAATTCCAACAAAATTTGTACTATTTATCCTGTATCATCACTAAATCAAAATACCATTAATTTGCCCAACATGTTTCGTTCACCAATATAGTTCAACACAATGTTAAAGAACTTCATCAGGGGGACCATCTGTACCCTTCAACCATCTCTCTTCATTTCTGGTTGGTTCAATCCTATCCAACTCCTCACTCTAAGTGATGTTCACAAAATATAACTAACACTACAACATCTGATTCTTGACCTGGGGACACAAAAATGAGGGAAAAATAACCAGAGACAACAGTCAGTAATGAACAATTCTCTGTTGTCCTACCTAGACATTAGCTAAGTTTACTGAACTAAGGCTTACCGTGTCACTCTTCCACAAAGTCACTTGACAATGGTTACTTAAGAGGAGAGCCCCAACAAATATGTCGGACTACTCAAGTCCTGAAAAACACAAAATAATCCACTAGAACGGTGTTCACTTTGAGCATAAATCTCGTCATATTTCCATAACAGTAATCGTGTATTAATTATTTATTATTTATGTATCCTGGTGTTATACCAAGGGCTAAACAAGATAACACAGTTTGCACATAAACCTATGGAGCAACATCCTATTGGATCGCACGCCATTTGGACTACAAAACAAAATACATCTGTTCTATGGCTACTGCAAAAAACACAACTTGGCAGTTAACCCTGGAAAATCAAATATAATGATTTTCTCTAACAAAAGGAAAACAATTTAATTTAAATGGTTAATTAATGGAAACATGATTCCTCGATCACTAGGGTTGATTTATTTGGGATACAATCTAACGAATTCTGATTTGGTGAAAAAATGGCAAATGGCAATATCAATCAAAGCATTGCCACTTATAGCACAAATAAAGATCATTCATCGCAAGCTCTGTAGATTTTCTCTTATCCCACTAATAGAGTTTTACCTGCTTAAAGTAGAGGCAATCATACTATATGGATTAGATTTATGTACCCTAGCGATTGGGCATATTTTAAACTCCTTACAGGGAATGATTTGGAAAAAGGTATTACATCTGCCCCTCTCGATGCCAAATTCTATAATAATTCATGAATTGGGGCTTACATCTTTGGTGTCAAAAATGACATGGCGTAGGTTAACAAACTTTGCAAAAATTCTCCAACCGATGGAAAACTCGCTATATGAAGACTTGGCAGATATGATTAAGAGGGGCAAATCAGATTCATTACAGAAGTCTTATAAGGAGATACAACAAGTATTAGATTTGATTGCGCAGAGTACAACAGACCTGGCTAGCCTGCCTCAAATAGTAAAAAAAAACCTATATATTTATGATTGGGCGAATACATCTGATTTAATTGGACAATATAAAATGTATGAAGAATACTCAAAATTTAGACATAACCAAAAACCAACACTATTATATATTAGGCAGGTACCCAGTAATCTGATAAGAGCAACGTACATGCGATTCAAATTTAATCTACTGTTAACTAAAGACTGCATGAAATTTTGGAAACTCAACAAAACTGAGCGGTATAACATGAATTGTAGATTTTGTATGATCGGTGTAAATGAATCCCTGAAACATCTGTTATTATATTGTGTTTCTTTTGAGGAAGACAGACAAAAATACCTGGGCAAATTCCTATTTGGTACCACGGGAATCACCCTAGAAACGCTATGGGTAGAATGCATGTGGGGAAACAGGATTTCACTTATACTCGCACTGGTTAAAGTTCTACAAATTATTGAAAACAAACTTGATCTGGTAAAGAATTGTAGTAAAGACTAGAAAAAGGTGTGAAATTTGTAAACTTATTATCTAAGTGAAACTGAGTGTATTGACAGTTTTTCCTGATACTGCCTGGATTTGAAGCGTTTGGATTTTGACTTTTAAATGTTGTTTTATTAAGTTGGTTGAAATATTCTATATTTTTAGAATAACTATGTAACACATTGAAGAAATATGTGTCTTCTATATATTTTGAAATCTGAATTTTATGTTTGAAGATAAATTATATGTTGTAAAGATGTATCATCAAAAACAACAATAAAAAATAATAACTATATGGAGCAACAATCTTTGGTTATGCTGTCACTGTTGTTATGTTGACTGCTGTCACTTATATTGTTATCCATCGCTATACGTCAATGTCTGTAAATGTGTCACTACCAACACTCTCTGCGGGGCACACCATGCAGTATACAGTACATTTACACAGCATGCTCAAAACTAGACATTGCCTTTGCCTGATGTCTATATGGAACTATTCCTCTTGGAATCTCACTGCTGTATTCTTGGAACCGGCTAACTTGCCGCCGCGTTCAGGAAGTAAAGTTTCCCATAGTAAAAATGAAGCTCCAACTTTGCCGTCCTGTATAAGTCACAGTAGGGATCCCTATAGTTAAAGATACAAATTTAGACCCACCATAGCACACTACCAAGCGTCGCTATCACGCACACTGTCTTTTTCTAACCCGCTCCTAGCGGAGCGGTATGAAATTGACTTACCCTCTCTGCGGCCAATATCGATCCTGTCGCTATCCTGCTTGAGTGTAGCTCTCTCTGTTGGTGCTAATGAAGTATCCTATACCCTCGTTCAAACGCGTCATGTAAACGCTATTTGTGTCACGTTTGTTACAACACGTCACGTGACCCCTACACTTCTCACAACTTGCACGTCACGTGTTGCACGTATAGCTCAGATAGCTCAGAGCTTTAACTCCTTCGTGTCTGGTAACAATGTAAATATATCCAGTGCTACGAGGCGCAACGTAGTTTATAAACAAACTCCTCAGCGGTAAGTGCAAAAAATATACTCCCGTGCATATGCCTATCTTGAATAGTCATTTTTATGTGGCTGAATGTCGCGTGACAGTGTCCAAACCATCACTGTAGTTGCTACTTACTAAAACTATTCCTTAACTGATACCTTCATTGTGCTTGCAAGCTTCAGCCTTAAAGGACCTCACTGCGCGGATTCCTCGCGGTAGTCCAATGTTATAAGGTCCACTTTCAACTGGATATCTAGTGTGTTATACAACGTGGTGGGGTAGGCTTGTCAGTATAAGTGAAAAAAGAAAGAGAAAATCACAGTATACAATGTTGTATGAAGTTAGTATCAAAATGCGCACTGACACATCTAAGTGTCACAGTGTTTAGTGAGTCATGGAAACTCAATCAGTGTTTCCAATTATCAAATTCATTGAGTCCTTTAGTAACTGAGTCAGTAAGAAAAATCAACCATTGTTCCTTATACTGTAATTTCCTTACATCTGCATCAGGGTTGCTTGTTCTGTCTAATTGACACAACACTGTCCATTTCAGTTTATCTGCATCATGACTCATAATCGAGAAATGGTTTACCATTGGGGCTAATGTGCTCACCTATACGTGTGGTCACTTTATGTTCAGTCATGCCAATATAAATCTTATGGCATGGACACCAAACTTCATATATTACATGAGTTGAGTTACAATTGGTGAACGTAGTTTGTTGCCACAATTTAGGAAGTCCCAAATCAACTTCTCTTGTTCTGCTAGTGAATTTACAATTTACAGATTTACCACAAGGGGCATGTCCTACTAATATAGATAGACCCCATGATTGTGTAATGCTAATTTGTTCTTTTTTTTGAGAAATATCATTTCTGGTTACTAATTCTTTCAAATTAGGTGCTCTCTTGTAAGCACATAACAGACTTTCCAAAGGGCTTTCTCCCCCTGTCAGTACGTGCCAGTTCTTTTTCATGATTTTGATAACTTCATTCGTTCTTTCGTTATAGGCACTCACAAACACAATATCATTTTTTTTTTATTTTTAGGACGATATTCAAGTTGAGCCTCACAATGATTATTAATTGATCTTTTATATGCTCTTTTAACAATTTTCTTGGGATAATCCCTACTCATCAATTTCAAATTCAGTTGTTCAGCTTCTACATGAAAAGTAGAATTCAGCGTGCTGTGCCTTTTCAACCGAATGAACTGTCCAAATGGTAAATTTTTCTCGTGTATGCCTTGGGTGGAAGCTATTAAAACTCAACAGGGCATTCTTATCTGTCATCTTGTGAAATGGTTTTACTTGCAATTTGTTCTGTATTTTATCGACCCAGATCGTTATTTCTAAGAAGTCAATTTTCTCTGAGCTATGGGTACAGGTAAACTTTAAATGCCGATTCAGTTGGTTGATCCATTCGAAAAACTCAACAAAAGAACTCACTGTGCCATCCCATATTATCAAGATGTCATCAATAAATCTACGCCATAAGGCAATTTTCAAAAAGTAAGGGTTGGAGGTTTGATAAATATGTTGTATTTCAAAATTCTCAACATAAAGGTTAGCTGCCGTGGGTGCCACTGGGGAGTCCATGGCCGTGACATGATTCTGATGGTATAATTCATTGTTAAACATGAAATAATTTTCCGTTAGAGCCATTTCGGCACACCACAGAATGAAACTGTTGGGTGTAAAACCTGAATTTCTCTTAGTAAGTAATACATTCTACAACACCTCAAGTGTGTCTTGTTGGGGTATACACGTATATAATGCAACTACATCTAAGCTAACCAACAACTGGATTTTTGGATCAAAAGTCATGTGTTCCACACTATTTATAACCTCTGTGGTGTCTTGTAAGTATGAAAACATGTTTAAGACAAACGGTTTTAAGAATTTGTCAGCAAATTTTGCAAGTGTTTCCAATAGTGATCCTGTCCCGGAAACTATCGGACGACCTGGTGGTTTGAGCAAAGACTTATGGATTTTAGGCAAAGTGTAAATCTTTGGAACCGTCGCTCTGGGCACTATGAGATAGTCGTATTCCTGCTTACTTATCTATTCTCTCGAAAAAGCTTTATCAACTTTCTCTCTAATGAGGAGGGATAGTCTTTCAGTAGGGTCCTCTGTTAATCTGCGATAGTAAGAACTATCACCAAGCTGCCACTTACATTCAACAACGTAGGCTTCCCTATCTTGAATGACCACTGCCCCTCCTTTGTCTGCCTTGCGTATGATAATGCTCTGGTTCTTAGCCAGGGACGTTATAGCTTTCTTTTCGACATTACTTAAATTTTGAAATTTATAAGGAATGTGTTCTTTCTCCAGACAGCTAAGGTCGTGCCATACTCTTTTAGCAAATACTATGGCCTCGGGGGTGTAACTCGCTACCGTGGGGTCAAAATTGGATTTTTTCTTTAGTCCACTTTCATTCACAGTTTTCTCGAACTCTTTATCCATAAAATACTGTTTCAGGTGGATCTCACGGAGCAGCTGTTCTATCTCAATCCTCGTCTGAAATTTGTTGTAATGCGTGGTGGGAACAAAACCCAATCCATGGTTCAAAATTTTACTCTCGATGATACTCGGACTGTAACAAGACAGATTAACTAATAAGGATGATTGCTCCGAGTTCTGCGTTCTTCTGATTCCCACTGGTTCACTTCCTCTCACTCATCCAAAAAAGAAACCGTGGATGTGGAGGATTGTTGTTGTTGTGGTGGTGGGCCTGAATTATATTGATTATTCATACCTCTTCTCCTTTGTGCACGCCTGTTGCGATAGTTCCCTCTCTGTTGTCTGCCCCTATTCCTATAGGGTCTTTGGCCTTGTCCACTTTGAAAGCTCCCGTCATTTGAACTGCCCAAGCTATACGACGTGTACCCTTTCCTATTTTGTTTTTGTTGTCCATACATTCTTTGTTGTTGTTGTATTTCTGGAGGTATATACCCGTCTTTTGTGTATGGATAAGCATTTTCATGTGAGAAATGTATCAGGTCCTTTTTCATCTGTGCGATTCTGTCTTTAGTACAAAAACTTTTAAAATCCATCATTTCGCGTGTAATCTCTTCTAGACGTTTTTTGTATGTATCTAATGGTATCAATTTTTTGATGGCTTCTCCCATTTTGTCTAGATCTCCTGTAATCTTTAATGTCATTTCTCTCGCTGTATCAATTATCAGGATTACCCAATCCCTGCCACATTTATTAGCTATATAGCTCCATTGTATGATGAACTCCTTGTTATCCAAAAATAAACGTGGTTCATTCCGTACAATTAAACCAGTGGGCAGGGTGCCCGACCTTAGATACTCGATCATGATAGATCCATGTAGTTCCGTGCGTATTAGCCTCTTTTTTATTTGCACTCACTCATCCCATTTGCTCAGATTAACCGACAATGGTCCTTCGCCTTCCTCAGAGAAAAAAGATGCTTGTGCCAATAATTCTACCACATATTTCGCATCGTAGCTTTTTGTTTTATCCGCCGCCATTGTGCAAGTAAGTCCTATGGATCCGTTCACATCAACCCGCTCGCAATGTCTTGAAACAAGGGTTAGTCTGAAGTCTATCCACTCAGTTACCACCGTTCTCCTTAGTATCTTTCGTGTTTCTCAACTTAATTGTGAAATACCCTACTAATCATGTCTCAGGGATTACCCGCACTTACCAAACAACAACCATATAGAGACGTGGAGCCATTTTAACGACGTGATGACTGGGCCCCTAAACAAAAATTGCGGACATTCCTTCAACAAAAGATCAAACCACGTCACCTGTTCCCCCTTCAGGTGTCCCCCAGGTCAGAACAACATAGTACTTTTAACAAATAGGTACTAAGTCAACACACCATTTATATATCACAATTTTAATTACATATAAATCACAAATCATTATATCAATTTATAAAAAGCATTTTCTAAAATTGCAACAATTCCTTACAACCTTTTACAAAAATGTCTCATAAAACCAATTACCATAGATAAAACAACCTGTGTTGTGCTTAACCCTGTGACATCCTGCCTATACAAAGCTAAATCATGTACAGTGCTTTGAAGGAGAACACTCTGCCTCTAGACACACAATGGTCAGTAGCTAACTGGTTCCTTATTATTAAGGGATACCACTAATAACATCTAGCATCAATTCAGTACATTACTACCCCATTCAGTGCTACCCAGGGGTGAATTCCAACTAAATTTGTACTATTTATCCTGTATCATCACTAAATCACAATACCATTAATTTGCCCAACATGTTTCTTTCACCAATATAGTTCAACACAATGTTAAAGAACTTCATCCGTGGGACCATCTGTACCCTTCAACCATCTCTCTTCATTTCTGGTTGGTTCAATCCTATCCAACTCCTCACTCTAAGTGATGTTCACAAAATATAACTAACACTACGGCCTTGGAGTGCCAGCTGGTCCCCCATGGCCTGTTCTCCTGTATCAGCCCTGTGAACACCTCATCTGCCATCTTGGTACTTCCACCTCTTTGTTCCACCATCACAGCTCCAAAGAACCGCAATATATTGCACACACCTTCTGTGAGGTAAAGTTTATAAGAATCATTTTAGAACATTCCAAATACATTTTGGGTGTGGGGGAGAAAAATGAAACTCTGGCACAAAATGCTGCTACAGTAATGAGATATCAAATACAGTGTCATCTAGTATTGGACACTACCATCCCCTACACACCATTAATACTGAACACAGTCAAAAATTCAAGCAAAGTTATATATGTTTTATACAATGTATCTTCAAAATTATGAAATGTTAACACAGAAATGTTCATGTAAATTAATTTTTAATAAACATCAAAAACAGGAGTTTCATCAGGAACAAATGTCCAGGGGTGCTTTCTTCAAAATGAACGATAAGTCAAAAGAGTAAGAAAAGGATAAAAAATCAGTATTTTGAGTTTAACAATTGTCTCTTGTTATATTTACAATCTCATACGGTATTCAATTTTCATTCACCTTACTGACTCTTTGTACACCTCAGTTCCTCATAGTCATGGTCTTGAAGCCCTAGAAAGGGCTTTATTACAAGAGGAATATTTTCAAGCCAATAAAGTCTTACACTGGAACTCACTAAGATAATACTCTACAATAACTTATTTCGGTTTGTCACCAATTACTTTCTTCAAGTGTCAGGCACATCGATGGGTTTGCCTTTGAAACCAAACATGTATTACAACATGAGTTATGATCACAGAAACTGCAATTTTGTAAGCGATGCATTGATAGATGACATATTTGGTATATGGATAGCCACACAGAACTAATTAGACATGTTTTCACTTATCTTATCTCGTGGCATCCAAGAATTAAATTTACATTGGAAGTAGATAAACTGAAGATACACTTTCTGTATGTAGAAGTATCCCCTAATCATAATATGTTGATAACATCCATTTACTGTAAACCTAAAGATGTAAACAATATACTACATTATGCCAATTCCACCCACAGCACCTAAAGGATAACTTACCATTGACTCAATATCTGGGAATTAGGAGGATAGTCTCAGAAGATCAAAAACATATAGAGGCTTCTAGAATTGTTAATGAGAGTTTCAAAACAAGAGAGTATCCTGAACAGACACTAGAACATGCCAGGCAAAAATGTGACACATTCACTAGAACTGTACTCGAGCCCAAGCTACAAACTAACACACCACTGTTGATACATCTGATGAAGTTCTCTAGGCAGTGCCCACAGATCAAAAGACTACTGAAATATAATTGGGGCATCATTCAACTAGATACCCAACTGGCCAAACTGTTCCCTAAACCACCCATGATGGCTTCCTCTAGAGGTAGAAGTCTGAGAGACAGTCCTGCAAATCTGAAAGGCCATCCATATCGAAAAAACTATTTTTGTAGAAACCAAAACAAGGCATGTTCCCCTGTTTACATTGCAGTCACTGCAATAACATTTGGAAAGGTGATCATATCAGACATCTGTGCACAGTAAGAAAAATCATATTCAAGCATTTCTCAACATGCATTTAAAAAATGTAATACATGGTCTGATCTGCCCTTGTGGCATGTATTAAGTAGGGCAGACAATAAGAAAAATGAAAGATAGAATCACAGAACACAAATCCAACATACGTACCAATAATTAGAAATCTCAAGTAGCGAGACACTTTTCGAATAAGAGACACACAATATCAGAACTAAGGCATGTTGTCATTCAACTAATCCATACACCACCAAGAGGGGGTAATCTGAATGAACTGATATCGAAGAGAGAGAGATGTTCTGGATTCATACATTAGATTCACTTGACCCGACAGGAATGAACAAAGAATGTTCACTCACACCATTTCTAAGAGAGAGAGTGAATGACAGTTGCTCAATGATTCTAGATATATCCTTAACTCTTTGATTTGATTTAGTGCTGTGTACTAGTCTAAGTTATGTCAAGCAATTTTCAGAAATGGTCAATGGAGTCACACTTTTGTAAACATAAAGATAATGAAAATATGTTGTTGCGTATAGCCAGACCATATTAATCACATTGAGCCACTCTTGTAAGCATGTGTGAACAGATGCATACCTGACTAGTATGAGCATTGCAAATACCATTACTCACCATGAATGATATTGAGATAGTTCTGAACATTACCACAACATCAGGACCTCATCATCAATAACTACGCAACAATGATGACAAGAGTGTCTTAATATCTAAAATTTGTAAAATCTTTCAATTTTTTTTAAACAATCAGAGACTGTGAATGTGGTCCTCGATACTCATTTCACCGGGGCTGACTCTATATGCTCATTGACCAAATGGTGCCCCAACCATCATAAAATACTTTTCCTTGGACTATAGAGACACACATATTATTGGATTAGACCAGAGATGCATCTTAATAGACTCCTATCCATCTTTTAGGAGATATCAACATCTGTCTATAAGAGCATGTGTGCAGCTACCATGCACAGGTTGATTTAATTTGCATTTTTTGATGTGATTTGAACAATATAAAGAATAATCTTTCGTCCGTTGTCTACTCAGAATATACTAACAAGAGGTAACCTATATTAGATACACCAATATATGGTTGCAAACTGTATGCTGCATAATGTTTCTCAAACTGTTATAACGTTAGCAGACTGTCTTAACACAAACGCTCCAGTGTATCTCTGGACGGTATCAGGTAATAATATCCCTATATATATGGTCGCCATATGTAATGTCACCAGGAAAAGGTTGTGATCACATTATATAGGTGACCATAAATATAGGGACAGGGGGAGCTGGGGTTGTGGAGCTGTCCTTGCTCCCCTTGAAAAAAAAAAGGTTTTGGGGTTTGCGGGGGTGTCCCCTGCATGTTCCATGTAACAATGTCCACTCGAAAAACAGCATTTTTTCCGCGATTTGTTTGCATGGCAATATTTTTGAGGGGACATTATTACATGGAACCCTCTGGACAGCCATATTGGATTGTTAAAATGATTATCACCCGTGATCACAACATAGACTGGAGGTAGGTACCTCTACACCAATAGGGAATACTTGTAAAGAGGGTTGATATCAGGAATTTAATTTTAAAAGTTTCCCAAGCGTTGAATAAGTTCAATACTAAATTTCCAGTTTTAACGAAATTGTACCAACTTTGTCTCATTGAGCACATTCAGAGAGCAACAGTTGTTATCATTATATTGAATACTTCGTTTTCAATCACCAAACATTTAATATTTGAGGTTATGCTATGATCTGATGAATATGATGTTTTATTTAAGAATGTCATTGAGTGGCATATTTACCTACAACATCATCGTGTCATGATGTGAGCACGCGTACTCACAACATATATAAAAGCCAGCCATTTTGCCTTACACAATGTGGCCATCCGAATATGACAGAGTAAGGTGTCCTTAAGAGCTACATTCTGGAAAGTTACTTAACTGTAAAATACCCATAGTTGGGTCTATTATGAAATAAGCCGCTCTAAAAGCACCCTTATGTGTTCACAGAGATATCACTGTAGACACAAAATTCATAGAAGTCTTGAAAAACTGCAGACCACATCCATCATTTTGGTCCCATTTGGGGAGTGGACCTTCCTTATTTTTGACACAAGAATTCCTATACACTGTGCCAATAAGCACATTGGGGATGTAGAAAGACACATTTTAAGAATCTAATTATTTATTTATAGAGACACATTTTTGTGAACTCTGAATAGTGAACAATTGAAAGACTGTAGTTCACGACCATCTCAGCCTTAGATGGTGAGTGTACTTATTTAGTATTTCTGAACTGAGATATATTTTTGGGTGACATTGACACACAATAGTGTTGATGATATTATATTAAGTTGTATTATTCTCATTCCAGATCCATATGAGAGTTAATGTCTACCTTTACCTGAGCCCTTTGTGATATTATACAAAGTCTACTAAGCCTTTCTTTATTATACCCTCTTGGACAAGAGGTCACCTTTCAACTTCTATGACAGTGTGTAAGAGTCCTGTCTGCCCCCTACTTGGAACTCACTGACACACCCAGACTCTGCACATTCCCAGGACGGACAAGGGCCATGACCCACGCAATGTGCCCACAGAGCTCTGCCTGCTGGGGGCACATTGAGCCAGATTTCCCAGATCTGTGATCTAGCAAAACATTTTTTTCTAGATCTGGAAAAATGCATTTGCACCAATCAACTGGCTTAGTCTGGTCTACTTTAAAAGGTGCAGAAGCCTGGATTCAAACCCAGGTTGTTAGGACCAGGGGTGAAACACTTACCCGTAAGACTACTTGAATGTCTGATCAGGATGCTTTTAGTATTGCACTCATCATGTTTAAGGCAAAGGGTTTTATGGCCAAGATTGACAGTCGGCCCTGCGTAGGCTGGGCATGGAGCTTAGGGTGGCATAGCATAAATTAGTTTTCAAAAATGGATTAGCAAAGTTTGCTAATTGACATTTTTTTGATTAGCAAACCGACTCATTTGATTAGCAATTTTGTACTAATATTGTTAATGTCACCAGAAGTTATTTTTACCCAAGACATGAAATGAGCAACAATACAGTGTGTTTTGCCTACCGCTGAAATCAGACATTAGTTAGGAGTCAGACCTTAGCCATGCACAGTGAAACTTTTCTTTCACATTTACTGCAAACAAAGTAAATGTTGCATAAAAGTTTCAAACATCTCTTGCAAATGCTACTCGCCCTTCATAAAATTGACTCGACTATGTGAGTGGGCCAAAAGACTTTGCGAGCCACATCTGATTGTCTGTAAAATGTAATAAAAGTTAGCTGCATGAATGGACACAAATAAATACATATGAAAAAAATGCTCTGAAAACAGTTTGGCCAGCTGTTGCCTACAGGTGGTAATATATGATGCAATCATAAAGCAAAGCAAGCTGTGGAGGCTAACTACAGTGTTTGGTTTTGCAATAGATCTGTAGATGTCCAGATTGGATGCAACTATTGATAACTACTTTGCGTAAGCATCTAGTTCGCTTTGTGTATTAATCATGTAAGAGGAAATATACACTAAGCCGAGTGGATTGTGTAGCAGGCAGAGAACTGGGAAAACTAGATGGAATATTGTAGTTTGTGGTCATCTCAATTTCAGGTTACCTTGTATAAAGCAACTGGGTGATAATATAGAATATAAAGCAGTATGGGTTTTCTCATGGGTTGAGCACCAGTTGCAAGCTGAATGCAACCTGCAGGTTACAGAACTAGGTTTGCCATCAAAATCATTTGATATGTACATTTGCAAGTGTTCACTCGTCAATATGATGCATCTTCCCCAACAAAATGAAATCTAGTTGACACAATGAAATTTACATACACTAACCTAAACTTTACAGTAAAGCATGGAGATGACGCAGTGTTTTACAGTATAAATACTCTAATTATACATTATGTAACAACCTACATTTTAGGAATAGAATTGCATGACTTGTCTTTTTTTAAAAATCTGAAGTTGACATATACTGCACTTTGCCAGACATGATTTATAGAAATTTTAATAAAAGTAGCATCCCGATTATTTCTGGTTTGCAATTATTTGAAAAAGAGAAAGAAATTGTTGCTTAGCACTCCCACGTATGCTTTTTGGCACTTAGGAGTGGAGGAGACTATTACTGTTGCACTTTCTTTCCATTAGGACTCGAAGTGAACAGAGAAAAGAGGAGGAAGAGAGCACAGAAGGCAAGAGAGAAATACAGGGAGAGCTGTGCTTTAATTGAAGAGGGCAACTTAAATGGCTATCTTTGCTCCACAAGTGTCCATTCGATTAGCAAACTGACAGAATTGCATAGCAAACTGCTATGCGACACTGTCTATTTTATGCCTTGGGATGGTAGTAGTTAATGGCTGTTACAAGTGTGACAAATGTTCCATGTTTAAGTTTTTTCCTTGACATAAATTGATTTGCCCAGAATCAATCCATTTGTTCAAGTGGGAAATCTGCTCTCCCCCTCCATCTGCTCATCCCTTCCATAGTTACATGCTCGCCATTATCCCTTCCAAAGTCTTCAGCTCCCTTCTTCCGTCCGCTCCACTGTTGCTTTCCTGAAACTCCTACACAACTTTGGCCTTACATTCCCTACTCACTTCAGCTTCCATCCACTCCAGCTTCTACATAAGGAAAGCTGTTGCCAAATCATGAAACATGAAAACTGTATAGTGCAGACCCCTGAACAAAAACCTAAGAGGTAAATTCAAATTAATCAAGCCCTAGGAAAAAAAGTTGTGTATCTTTTTTTCAACATAATGCTATAAATAAATGAGCTATGAACACAGTAGAAAGAGAAGCAAGCAAAATAGTATGGCAACATCACTGTACCTATCTTCCTTTACCTCCCCATCTGCTCTCCCCTTTCCATTCTATTCACTGCTCCTTCACCTTTCACCCCAGCCAGCTTCCATGTGCTCCCACTAACCACCATTCCCAACTACCACCACTCCCACCTACCCCCACCATGCCTTCTTAGCCACACTGGGGAGAACCGAGAAAAATGCCTTCTCCTCTGTGAGGGTTGAGCCACGAGGCTCCCAGTAATGCCTCCTTGAACACTGTGGCCACTCCTAGCAGGCAATGGGCAAGGTGATTGTGATCCTGCCTACTTGTTGTGAAAGACAGACCCCCCCCTCCAAGTAAGGAATAGGACATTGAATTTCTTACAAAATGACATTTTGAAGCACAAAAATGTATTTTCTGTTGCATTTTTGCAGCACAATTTGATTGAGTTGAGGGTGTGAGGGAGTCCTAACATGCAGGTGAGAGAGCTAGGCGGAGGGTGCTGGATGAGGGGGCAGATGGTGATGGTTGAGGGGTTTCCGGCCTCCTGGTATTGCTCCATGCGTGGCATGGCAAAGAGGAGGCAGGCTTTATGTCATTGCCTGGTACATATTGTTTGTAATATCCAATTGTACATGATGACGCCTTGTCTGTCATGTTTGCTTTGATTTGCTGTTGAATGTTGCAATTTTGTACAATAAATGCAGTCTCATTTTTTCCAAGAAAGATGTGTGTGCGTCTCCTTGGCAGAACCTGCCCCCTGCGTTTTCACATCTATAAAACCATGAGTGAGGCTTTTTTGGAATAGATGATACTAGCGCCACCTCATTTTGGCACGTACAGCACAGTGAGATTAAATGATTAACCCAGGATCACACACTTTGGTTAACTGGCAAAGCCAGAATTTGAGCATAGCCTTAAAGTTAGGTACTTGACCACACATCTTCCCTGCTCAAGTTGTAACAAATATGTATTGAAGTTTGGTTTTGCATAAATTAAAACACTAAATGTTATACATATTACTTTAAAAATGCATGTGACATGATAAATCAACCTGCCAACGTATACAACACTGTAGAAACGTGTTGATGAAAAAGAGCAAAGGGTAATTTTGTTTTGAATCCTAAATTTTAAGGAGGGGACAACTCCTGTTTGCATATGTTTTCAAAAGAGCCCCCTCTATACAATTTTAATTGTTTCCTCCCAGCACTGGAAAAGTAAATAGTAAAACACAGGCAAAATTGCCTTTGCTGTTCACATTTCCATTACATGTCTGGAAAAGTGTAAAGCCCCCCTGCGATTAATGATTCTGGGGAGCTATCTACAATGGATTCCTCTAGAATCTGCCTGCTTTTACCAGGTGTAAACGTCATGTAGTTTTCACAGGAATACATTGGTTTCCCACCAGCATAAAATTACATGCTGGTGCAAAACAAATTGGATTTGGCAGAGGGACATGTAACAGCAGGGAAACATGAAAAGTCTGCTCTACTCTCCAACTTCGCCTGCCAAATCATACAAAATCCTGCAGCACATAAAAGGTGTCAGCAAATTCTTTTAGCGCCACTTTTTCCACCCTGCTTGACTTACCCAAAATTAACCACTATGATTGTAGCTTCATTTTCCCTATCCTGAATGGAAGCCTACAAGTTCCAGCAAGCAAGTTAATGAGAACTTACCCAAAAAATCACATAGAGACACAAAGGGCCTCATTACGACCCAGGCGGTAAGTTACCGCCTGGGTCGTACCTTTACCACCATGGCGTAAACTACGTTTACGCCATGGTGGTTGGCGGACTTACCGCCCCATTCCGAGGTGAGTGGGGCGGTAAGTCCCCATTATCCATTTACCCTTCCCCATTCCCATTTCTGTCCCATAGGGCATAATGGGAGTGGGGAAGGCGTTAATTACGCCACCGTAAATTACGGTGGCGTAATTAACAACAAGGTCCCTTAGCGCCATGGATTTTAACACCTGCTAAAAGCAGGTGTTAAAACCTCCATGGCGCTAAGGGACCTCGGAATCAGGCGATAAGGGACGGCGCTGTTTACGCCGCCGTAAACCCCTTACCGCCTGGGTCCTAATGAGGCCCAAAGTAAAATGAAAAACATGACATGGTCATTGTTTGACAAAGCTTGTTCTGTATCCAACAATCGCAGTTAAATTGATTTTTTTACCTTACATAATTTTCAGAAACATGTACCACAGCAATTGTAACTGCCAATTACCTTTTTCCACCTCTAACTTGCTGTTCTAAATAATCTTCTGCTGAGACACATTAATCGATAAGCCCTCACTGGGAGGGCCTGTGCAGCCCTGGCTATTTGTCTTCCAGGGAAAAGGCAGAGCAGGGAGGCCACATGGGTATTTTTCCCTTGTCTGACTATTAAATCTACCTCTGATTGAACTTTGCAGGTAATATGTAAATACCGCTTTTTAGGTGTAAAGATGTTCCCCTTTTATACTTAACCAACAACATAGGAAACACTCCTCTCTTGTGTTATTTTCCAGCTATTCATGATTAATCTTCTGAGAGGAAAATGTTTATTGGGGGATGGGAAAAAACCTCCTGTCCCGCTCCCCACCCCCATGTCACTGGTGGGATCTCACAGTAAATAATTTCCATTTCCGGCACTGCCTAAACAGTCAGGGCCCAGCACATAATACCTTCTAAACACAACCCACAATAAACATGATCCATTCTGTTTGCATACAAACTCTGTTAATAGTAACTCAAATAGTATGAGGTTATCAAGTCAGTACTTATCAGTGTGAATAATAAAAGGTTCTGGAATTCCACACACACAAAGATATGTTATATTATGGTCATCGAACACGACTGGTAAGTGTGCATGGGGAGAAGATATGAAACTGGGCCATATGTGTCATCCTAGCCTTGACATGTTCACATAGGGCCTTGTTGGGCTAACAATGAGGTGCAGCTTGATTCCGTAGGCGCAACAAGCAAGGAACCCACATCTGGGCATATACACTTTCAATTACTGAAACTAACAGGCATTGGCAAAGCCTACAGTTTGGGCTTTTGAGTGGGCATGGTATAGGCATTTGCGAGAAACTGCCATAAGCGTACCACCTGACCATGAGATGGGAACAGCTGGCAACTGGTGCGCCTACCTGGGTATATGATGTTATTGCCTGGTAAATGTCTGTCTAATACCTATACACAAGCCAAAACTGAAGGCTTTGCAATAGCTTGTTTTGGAGAGGGCACCAGTGCAAGGAAGAGATGCACTACACACATATTGCTAATACATTGTTAGGAGATTTTCAATACATCAGTAGCTCATTTAGTGGCATTTAAGTCATCAAACACACTAAAGAAAGCACAGATATAACATTAGCAGACCATATACAGCACACCTGTTGTTGTTAGATTGTGATAGAGTTTGCTCAAAGAGTTCCCAGGAGGAGATTCTTTGTCAGGGAGGGGCAGGTAGTTGGGGGGATTCCCATAGAGATAGCAATGGGTAATCAATGGGTTTGTAAATGACCCAGCACACCTATAGGCTGTGTGTCCCACCTACATCCCATCTCCATCCCATCTATGTGACAATGCAAGAGTTCTGGTTTACACCTAACAGTCAAAACTAAAAAGGTATGGATGCAAGTCTCTGAATCAATCATAAGCATCAGCAATGGTTTGGTCAGCCTTCCAGGCCATTGTTTGCAAATCAACTTTAGCCCTGCAACTAATGTGAGCAGCTCTGCCCAAACTGCTAGTTCACAAGTCCTAAAGGTGCCTGTGGTTGCTTGTGTTCCAGTGCGGAGGGGACATGGCCTAGCAACTGAGATTGAACTGCACCATTTGGTGGCAGAACCAAGACTCATTTGGTAATGGCTTGTGCCCTTCTGTAATGGTACACACATACCAAAGGATTATGGCATTGAAGGCTTCTCAGAGCAATGATTGTGGTAATGTTTAACTCAAAGCCTTGCTTCTATCACTTTTTGATTTAACTACACTTTCCCCTCCCAAATTAAATCTTTCTTATTACCAACTTTATATTTTCACTTATACTCAATTAGTAAATTCAGTGGAACAAACACCTTGAATGTAATTTGTAGGACCCTCAGTAATTAGCTGCTCCTGCTGCAGAAATCTGTATGCAAGCAACATCACCTGTCATTTATTGTTTATCCAGTTACCCATTATTAAGCATAATGGAAATAACTGTTATATTCGCACATAAATAAACATACTTTAAATTACAGAAATTAACTTGTGATTTTAGGCTTGAAAAAACAGCGACCTCGTAACTGAGATGTTGGAAATTTAGGTAAGATGACCAGTGCAGTTAAAACACAGGATCTTGCTAGCTATATTGTAGGCAGCCTTCTTGAGCAATTGTGCTACCACACTTAGAGGTGTGAATTGCCCTCCATTTACCTGGTCATTTGTGCTGTCATGGCTGTGGAGCATAAATCATTGTCCAGGGCAAGCAAACAAATTTTGTCCGGGTCTCCTGCAGTGATTCCCTGAGAAATTGCTTATGCATGTTTAGAGCAAATTCATTCCCCCTAGCCTGCCCTGAACTCCCCCCCCCAACCTTCCCAGTTTTGCACTAGAGGCAAGGGCTACTTTCTAGGGGGGAAAAGGGGGAGTCTTGGGGGAGCCTAGCCCCCTTGCTCCCACTGCTGGCCTTATGGCTAGCACTGCCTCACTGTTTCTTCGCCAGGCCCAACTGCCCATGTGGCTGGACCCAGCGCTCCAAATGGCCTGAGTCGCAGCCATGCTCCATGGACCCCACTTTGCTTATGCATTGTAGTCTGTGGCCGGTGCCTCTAGACATGTGGCATGGGAGCTTGAGTGGCTCCTCCATGCTGGTACCGGGGCACCAGAGTTGCAGTGTGACTACAGGCCTGGATGCTGTGGGAGTGGCTGAGCAAAGCCAGAGGTTGAAGGTCCAGGCTGGACACAGGCCCCACTGGGTGTACCAGCGAAGTGCTAGTGGGGCTCCATAGGGCAGTTGGGGTCCCCAGGTCTCTCGGGTGGGTACTGCTCTAGTGCATCAATGTGATGGAGCAAGTTGTGCACATTATGGCCACACTCTTGTGGATCAGTGTGTAGGCCATGGCTGTCAAGTTTCCCTGTCCCATGCATTTCGCCTGTTTGTAGCCTTTTCCATGCTGCATGTCTGTGTGAGTGGACAAGGTGATTATGCGAAATATGCAATGGTGTTGGTGAGCCATGTGCCCAGGTGCACTTCCTATGGCCCTGGCTGTGGTTACACTTGGGCATTGGTATTGTGCCATGTCATGATTTCTTGCAATGTGTTTGTGGCCACACGTCAATGTGCTGGGTTGTCATGTGCATGTGTCATGACTGTAACTCATTGGCCTTACACTCGTGTGTCAGTATTCATGCTGATTGCATGGGTGTGTGTGTGTGTGTGTGTGGTAGTTGCTGGTTGACCCATGCTGACTTAATGGTGCTGTTTACATTGTGTATGTCACACATGCATTGTCACGGTTGACTGATGTTAATGTTCTTCAACAACTTTTCCAACGTTGCTGCAGATGGCGAAGAGGGTGGAAGCAGTGCTGTGGAGTGGAGAAGCCGGGACATTGGCTCCAGACCGAGGCACAGACCCCAGCCACTCACTGTTGACACCTCCTCTTCTAGGGGACACCTCAGCAGCTGAGGCACAGGGTGCTGCCACACGGGGCCATCAAGTACGTAGGACTCTCTGGAGGTGTCTGGGTTGATGGAGGTGGAGGGGGAGGCTATTGCATCCCAGCCCATCGGGCCAGGTGGGGGCATTGAGGAGTGTGTTCAGGCAGCACCCCTGGCCCAGGGACATGAGGATGGGCAGTCCACTGTGGAGGGCTCTGTACAACCTCCTGTCCCTGGGCCGTCTGCTGTGGCAGTGACCGCCTTCCTGGATGCCTCCGCTCAGACCGAGGCCTGGATTGAGGCTGAGGTGGCCCTCCGAGATGTAGTGCAGCCTCTGCTGTCTGGTATAGCAAGGCGGACCTCATCTAATTGTGAAGCTGTTGAAGCTTCTTGCAAGGAGCTTGTTCAGCATCACTAGCAGATGAGCCGCTTCCCCGCCCAGCTGGCAATGGCACTGCTCTCGGGTGGTCTCTGTGCGCTGTCACATGCAATTTCCCCCACCCCCGCTTCCTCCTCTATGCCCCAGTCATCCATCAGTGAGCCTTCTGTGCTACATACCACCACAGCCCCCTGTACACCAGTCCCACCACCACCACCGAGTCTGGTTGTGCCTACGTTTATGCTTGAGGTGGGAGTCCCAAGAAAGCCACATGAGGTGATCACTCTGCCTGCCCAGGCACCTACCCAAGAACAGGCAGTGGAGGGACAGCTAGCAATTCAGGACAGTGCATGTGCTGTACCCCCCCGGCAAGTGTCATCCAGTCAGAGGGACCTACACAGCTCGGACACTGCCAGGCAGCAGCAGATGAGGACTATAAGGTGGCACTTGATGCAGGGCCATTCCACCGCGAGGAGGCAAAGAGGCACACAATTGGGCAACATTTGACAGGAGGAACAGAGGCGCCTACGGGAGATGGTGGGCATCCATGAACAACATCAGAGCCAGTTGATGGCGGAGAGGCAGCGGGCTAGGGAGGCAGCCATTGGGAGGACCAGAGCCAAGGTGGCATACACAGAGGCAGGCAGCCATCCTAGAGGATACTTACAGGGAGGTGGAGCAGGCGGAGAGGCATATGTTTGAAGGCATGCAAGCCCTCCAGGCAAGAACAGAGTCCCGCCTACAGGCACAGGACACAGTGAGTGACACGGACCTGATGGAAGAATTGGCAGACATTGGACAGGAGTAGCCCACAGCCACTGTATATAGTTGCACAGTGTTAGGTTTCAGTTTGGACTCTTTTCTTATTTTAATCCATGGACATTTTTACCCTTCTGCTTATTTAAGTTTTTTAGTGTAAATATTTTGTATACTAGTTTGGATACTCTCGACAGCAAAGTCTCTATGTCCATACGCAAATTCACTTTTGCCATGTTCTCCAAGTGCATTTGTTCTATGACTGTGGGTTGGGGCCTCACTGTCTGTGTCATGTTGTTACTGTGATGTTTGCTGCGGGACATGTGCACATGCTCCCTGTGTGTTATGGATGTTGCATCTATGCTCAGTGACCATGGGTGGTCTCTTGTAGATGTGGGGAGGTGAGGTTCTTTGTGCTTGACATTTGTGACAGCTTTGACATGCACCTGTGTTGCTTGCCTACTTGCGTGCTTTGCATTACAGGCATATTGTTGAATTGGTTAAATTGTGTGGATGTGTGTGTGATAGTTGTATACTGTGGTTGAGTATGTACGACATTGCTGCATGTGTGCATGTGTGTTTGGTTATGTTGTGTGTTATATGTGCTTGACATGGTGGCATTCTTTGGAGTGATTTGGGCATTTGCACATACGCTTCGCATATGGGAATGGGGCCATCAGATGGCTGGAGGTGGTAATGGCTTTTTATCTGAGTCCATTCCTTGTGCAGGGGCACTGTGTGTTTGGTGTTGGTGTGTCTGTTTTGTTGGAGTGACTTTTTTTGTTGTGTAATGGTGTGCATACAAGGATGGTTGTGGTGATGTGTGAGATGTATCATGATCGTGTTTGGGTTCTCTGTTCGGGGATGGATACTGACTAGTTCATGTGTATTAGTTGTATGTTGTGTCTGGTGACAGCTCATGAACCTCTGAACATTCGCTACTGGAGGTTGAGTTCACTGTACTTTGAATTCCTTTCTGGTCCACTGATGTTTAGGTGTTCCTTTGCCACTTGATTGTAAATGTAGATGTGTCCACATTTCATTCACTGGTATGGGTATTTAGCGCTGTGGGTTTTGAGGGGGGATGTGGCCTTACTCTGTATGTGCGGACTACACTCATCACTTGTGCACTTGATATTCAGAAGCTGTATCACTACCAAAGCATGGCCACCCACCCTCACACATCTACAATCACCCATTTCCTGCTCTCACATTGTTCTTCACATCTGCCACTCAAATGCTTCTGATTCACATGATTGATTAATCTGTCTGGCTGGACAATTTGTTATGTTATGTGCATACTTCTAATGCGCTGAAAGCCCGCGGGCATCAGGACGCAAACATTATCTGTCTCTGTGACTCGCACGCTCTCTGACAGCCTTCACATCACTCAACCACAACCATGTTCTATTTGTGTCACTCGCATGGACTTTGCTACCACTACCTACCTACCTACCTTCCTTCCCTCCTTCCTTCCTTCCTTTGTACAGGCTACAATGCACACACACATTCAAATAACTCCGAACAAACTCCGATTGTTCAGACTTTCGTGCTCCAACAGGATTCACCTACAGCACTTTGAGGCCATTCCAATGGCAAAAAGGCACAATGATACGCAACATTGTATTCCATTGCATTAACATGCCACAAGTACATGAAGTGGACAAAGTGTAGCTGGTGCAACATTATGCTGTCCTGTTGATGTGCAACTGAGTGTGATGTACCAGGGAGTCATGGAAGGAGCTGTGGACCTGAATTCAACAGCAGTGCTCCCAGTTGTTCATGTTGGAGGAGGATGGGTGGCTGGTGTACTTCATGTTGGAGGCAGGCCAGAGGAGTTGAGGTAGGTTGCTGGACAACATTGGACTGGTATGGAGTGCAAACTAGCAGGGGTCTTGAAGGGGTTGGGTTGGATGACAGTGGGATGGGTAGGAGGATGTCGGAATGGCAGTGGGCTTGAGGGGGTAGTGGATGGAGGTCAGTGGGGTGTTGGGAGTTGTGAGGACTTGAGGGGGATGCCTGTGGTAGTGGGCCGAGGTGGGTGGGGGTGGTGGGATTTGTGAGGACTTGAGGGGTAGTGAGCCGAGGTGAGCGAGGGTGGTGGGTGGTGTGAGGATTTGAGGGGGCTGCCTGGGGTTATCGGCCCGAGGTGAGTGGGGGTGGTGGGAAGTGTGAGGACTTGAGGGGGCTGCCTGGGGTAGTGAGTGAGCCAAGGTGAATGGGGTGTGGGAGAAGGAAAACTAGCAACGGCTGCCTAGGGTAGTGGGCTAAGGTGAGTGGGGGTGGCGGGAGGATGGCAAACTAGCAGGGGCTGCATGGGGTAGTGAGGATGGTGGGAGGTGTGAGGACTTGAAGGGGCTGCCTGGGGTAGTGTTCCGATATGATTGGGTGTGGTGGGAGGTGGGAGGACTTGAGGGGGCTGTCTGGGGTAGTGGGCCGAGGTGAGTGGGGGTGATGGGAGGTGTGAGGACTTGAGGGGGCTGCCTGGGGTAGTGGGCCAAGGTGAGTGGGGGTGATGGGAGGTGTGAGGACTTGAAGGGGCTGCCTGCGGTAGTGGGCCGAGGTGAGTGGGGGTGATGGGAGGAAGGTAAACTAGTAGGGGCTGCCTGGGTAGTGGGCTACGGTGAGTGGGGGTCGTACGAGGAGGGCAAACTGGCAAGCACTGCCTGCGGTAGTGGGCAGAGGTGATTGGGGTGGCGAGAGGTATGAGGACTTGAGGGGGCTGCCTGGGGTAGTGGGCCGGGGTGAGTGGGGGTGGTGGGAGGTGTGGGGACTGGAGGGGGCTGACTGAGGCAGAGGGCAGAGGTGTGTGGGGTGGTGGGAGGAGCTCAAACTACCATGGGCTGCCTGGGGTAATGGGTCCGCGTGAGTTGGGGTGGTTGGAGGAGGGCAAACTATAAAGGGCTGACTTGGGTAGTGGGCCAAGGAGAGTGGGTGTGGGGGGAGATGTAAGGACTTGGAGCTATCAGGAGTAGTGAGCCAAGGTGGTTGGGGTGGTGGGAGGTGGAAGGGCTTGAGGGGGCTGCCTTGGGTAGTGGTCCGAGGTGAGTGGGGGTGGTGGAAGTTGTGAGAACTTGAGGGGGCTGCCTGTGGTAGTGGTCCGAGGTGAGTGGAGGTAGTGGGAGGGGTGAGGACTTGAGGGGGCTGACTGGGGTGGTGGTCCAAGGTGGGTGGGGATGTGGGAGGTGTGAGGACCTGGGGCTGCCTGGGGTAGTGGTCCAAGGTGAGTGGGGGTGGTGGAAGTTGTGAGGACTTGAGGGGGCTGCCTGGGGTAGTGGTCTGAGGTGAGTGGGGGTGGTGGGATGAAGGTAAACTAGTAGAGGCTGCCTGGGTAGTGGGCTAAGGTGAGTGGGGGTGGTACGAGGAGGGCAACCTGGCAAGCACCGCCTGCGGTAGTGGGCAGAGGTGATTGGGGTGGTGAGAGGTATGAGGACTTGAGGGGGCTGCCTGGGGTAGTGGGCCGAGGTGAGTGGGGGTGGTGGGAGGTGTGTGGACTGGAGGGGGCTGACTGAGGCAGAGGGTAGAGGTGTGTGGGGTGGTGGGAGGAGCCCAAACTAGCATGGGCTGCCTGGGGTAATGGGTCAGAGTGAGTTGGGGTTGTTGGAGGAGGGCAAACTAGAAAGGGCTGACTTGGGTAGTGGGCCAAGGAGAGTGGGTGTGGGGGGAGATGTGAGGACTTTGAGCTATCAGGAGTAGTGGGCCAGGGTGATTGGGGGAGGTGGGAGGTGGGAGGGCTTGAGGGGGCTGCCTGTGGTAGTGGTCCGAGGTGAGTGGAGGTATTGGGAGGGGTGAGGACTTGAGGGGGCTGACTGGGGTGGTGGTCCAAGGTGGGTGGGGATGTGGGAGGTGTGAGGACCTGGGGCTGCCTGGGGTAGTGGTCCAAGGTGAGTGGGGGTGGTGGAAATTGTGAGGACTTGAGGGGGCTGCCTGTGGTAGTGGTCTGAGGTGAGTGGAGGTAGTGGGAAGGGTGAGGACTTGAGCGGGCTGACTGGGGTGGTGGTCCAAGGTGGGTGGGGATGTGGGAGGTGTGAGGACCTGGGGCTGCCTGGCGTAGTGGTCCAAGTTGAGTGAGGGTGGTGGGAGGTGTGAGGACTTGAGGGGGCTGCCTGTGGTAGTGGTCCGAGGTGAGTGGAGGTAGTGGGAGGGGTGAGGACTTGAGGGGGCTGACTGGGGTGGTGGTCCAAGGTGGGTGGGGATGTGGGAGGTGTGAGGACCTGGGGCATGCCTGGGGTAGTGGTCCAAGGTGGGTGGGGGTGGTGGGAGGTGTGAGAACTTGAGGGGGCTGCCTGGGGTAGTGGTCCAAGGTGATTGGGGGTGGTGGGAGCTGGGAGGGGTTGAGGGGGCTGTCTGGGGTAGTGGTCCAAGGTGAATGGGGGTGGTGGAAGTTGTGAGGACTTGAGGGGGCTGCCTGTGGTAGTGGTCTGAGGTGAGTGGAGGTAGTGGGAGGGAGGTCCAAGGTGATTGGGGGTGGTGGAAGTTGTGAGGACTTGAGGGGGCTGCCTGTGGTAGTGGTCTGAGGTGAGTGGAGGTAGTGGGAGGGGTGAGGACTTGAGGGGGCAGACTGGGGTGGTGGTCCAAGGTGGGTGGGGATGTGGGACGTGTGAGGACCTGGGGCTGCCTGGGGTAGTGGGCCGAGGTGAGTGGGAGGAGGGCAAACTAGCAGGGGCGGCCTGGGGTAGTGGGACGAGGTGAGCAGGTGTATTGGGAGGAGGGCAAACTAGCAGGGGCTGGCTAGGGTAGTGGGCCGAAGTGAGTGGAGGTGGTGGGAGGAAGGCAAACTAGCAGGGGCTGCCTGGGGTAGTGGGCTAAGGTGACTGGGGGTGGTGGGGGGTGTGAGGACCTGAGCGGGCCAAGGCATACATTAGATTAAAAAAATTGATTAGCAGATTTTGCTAACTAAAATGTTCTTGATTAGCAAAAATACTAATTTCGTAATTAATGTTCTATGAAAAAAAAATGTTTAATGCCACCAGAATATATTTGTACCCTAGACATAAAAGGAGCATCAATACAGCATTTTTGTGTAGCGCTGAAGTCAGAAATTAGTGAGTTGAATCAGCCCTTGCAAATTCTTTAGAATTCCATTAAACCTGCAGGTCTAGTAACTTAGTTTACCTACTCGACATAAGAGAAATGCTCTCAACCCTTAGGAGCGGATGACACAAAATGTAAATATGCTTTCTGTAAAATGGTGCATGTCACCACAAGCCCACTTTGTTTAGGACACTGCTGCCACCCAGAAGCCAGCCATGCACAGTGAAACTTGCATTTGACATTTACTGCAAAGAAAACGGTACATTAAAGTTTCAAAATCCCCTGCAAATGGTACTCACCCTTCATAAAATCTACTTGAAAGTTTAAGTGGGTCAGTAGACTTTGCAAGCCCTGGCTGAGTGTCTGTAAAATGTGAAAGGTTAGCTGCATGAGTTGACACAAATAAATAGATACGATAAGGCTCTGAAAAATGTTTGCCAGCTCTCTTCCCCAGGTGCAAATATATAATACAATCATAATCATAGAACAAAGGGAGCTCTAGAGGCCAACTACAGTGTATGGTATTGCAGTAGATCTGTAGATGTACAGACTGGATGGAACTATTGATCACTACTTTGCATAAAACTCTAGTTAGCTTTGTGTATTTATTATGTAAGAGGAAAGAAAATAAGAGACTAAGCAGAGTATATGGCGTAGCAGGCAGTGAACTGGGCAAACTAGATAGAGTAATGTAGTTTGCTGCCATGTCACTTTCAGGGTATCTAGTATAAAGCAACAGGGGGATGAGCTACAATGTAAAGGAGTATGGGATCAACTCCTGGGTTGGGACCTAGTTGCACAGATGTATATAACCAGCAAGTCACAACTAGGTTTGCCATCAAAAGCATTTGGCTGTGTATTCAAAAACATTTTCAAAAGTGTTCACTTTTGAATGTGATGTATCTTCCCCAACAAAATGGAATATAGCTGACACTGAGATTTAGATACATTAACCTTAACTTTACTGTAAGGCATAGAGACAATGCAGTGTTTGACAGTAGCAATACTGTAATTATGCATTATGTAACAACTTACATGTTTAAGAATGGAATTGCATGATTGTCTTAAGAAAAATAAAGTTACACATACTGATCTTTGCCAGATAGGACATAGCTAGCTTAATAAAAGTGTCAACCCAATCACCGCTGGCTTTCAATTATTTGAAAACGGAAATAAAAGCTTGCCTATCACTTGCTTATGAGTGGACGAGATGATTACTGCTGCACTTTCTCTCCATTAGCCCCATTGTACTTGCAGTGAACAGAGAAATTAGTGTAGATAGCCCTGAGGGCAAGAGATGAATGCAGAGTGAGCTGTGCTTTCATTGAACAGGGTAATTACTTAAATAGCTAGCTTTGCTACACAGGTGTCAATTTTATTAGCAAACCTACAGAATAGCACAGCAAATTGCGATGTGATAGTGCTTATTTTATGCCTTGCAGGCTGTTGTGACTTAGGGGTTTAGATCTGTAGTTTAGGTGCCTTGAACTTAGGGGAGACGGTCTGCAGTTTTGCCGGGGTGCTGACTTGAGTTACAGGGGACAATTCGCAGTTTCGCCGGGATGCTGACTTCAGTTACGTGGACGGTTTGCAGTTTTGTTGGGTGCTGGCTTGCGTTGCAGGGAATGGTGCACAGTTTTGACGGGGTGCTGGCCTGAGTTGCTGCGGGCAGTTCATCGGGGTGATGACTTAAGTTAAGAGTTAAGATGGATGGTGCGCAGTTTTGTCAGGGTGCGACGTCTGATGGTCTGCAGTTTCACCTGGGTACTGCTTTCAGGAGGTAAGGGGGGCGGTTCACCGGTTTGCAAGGTGCTGCCTTGCACTACGTCTGATTGTCCAGTTTCTCTGTAGTGCTGCTTTCAGTTACGGGGGATGGGTTACAGTTTTGTGGGTGCTGGCTCGCGTTCCGTTTGACGGTCCGCAGTTTCGCTGCAGTGCTGCTTTCAGTTACGGGGTACCGGCCACAGTTTTGCCAGGGTGCTGGATGGTGGTGCAAAGGCAGACGCAAAGGTTCTTTGTTGGTGCTAGTTTGTGTTTGCGTGGGTGCGTGTTGAGAGCGTTCCGGGCACAACTCAGTGTTGTTTTTTACTGCAGGTTACTTGGCACTTTAGAATCCATGAATCAGCGAACAGCACTAAATGTTTTGCACGCGCAAGTATGCGCAATGTTCTTTATGGCGCAAAGTAGTTTGCAGAGCGCTTTTTCTATGAATTAGGCTCTAAATGTCAAATCAGTGGAAATTATTATTTCCAAAATCTTTCCTTTCTGGGTTGCTACAGGGGGGTCAGCACAAGTTTATTGCCCAGGAACTAAAAATGGAGCCCTGCAGTCACAGGAGCATCTAGTAAAGCATCTCCGTTCTCATGCAAGAAAATAAAGACACACGTCCTTCTGCAGGAGTCAGATCGTCTCAGCCTGAGTCACGGGGGAATCGCCTAGGCAAGGTGGATCTAAGCATCAGTGGCTACATCTGAAATTATGGCGGTTGTCTGAAAAATGTTCTGGTTCTGGACTACCTTACACATCTAAGCATGATGAAACACAAACAAACCTTATACTTTCAGAAATAGTTAAACACCCTAGCACGATGCAATTCAACGCTTCCAACCATGAAACCGTATACTGTAAGCAGGACCCACCCAGGGGTGGACTGGCCGATAGGGAACTCTGGAGATTTCCCGGTGGGCCTCTTTTGTGTGGTATTTTCAAATGTTCTCATAGGAAAGCATTGGACTTGCTGAAAATGTGTCTTATGGGGCCACTTTGCAAATTATTTCCAGGGCCTCTTTTGGTTGCCAGTCCAGCCCTGGACCCACCCCCAAACCAGGCCCATTGTACTGTGTTCATCTGCACCCTTGCATCTTTGACTGTGCATCACGTCTGTAAGCCTCGCCAAGAGAAGGAGTACGGAAGACTTGCAAATAGTGTGGCCTGAGGGGGACACACCTAAAGTAACATTTCGAAAATATGCGCATATGCTTTTAGAAAATGGACGAACTCGAACCCTGCACTCGATTGTTATGTTATGTAGAGGAGGGTTCACCCACATAATAAAAGCTACAAATAAAAACAGCGTTTCATTCACGGCATGAAAGAAATGGGCGTTTGTTGACGACTCACCGAGAATGAATTTCTGGAAAAATAGTGTATTTCGTAAAAACAACGTTCTTGCTCTGTTCATTGAAAACGACGAAGTTGCAGCGCCACCTGCCAGTCGAAACGTGAATTGCAGAGATTCCCGCGCTCAAACAACTATTTTGGAAACGTTCCAGTATTGCATCATATATGTTATCGTCGTTTTTGCTGGTGGTACTTGTACACTTATGTTATATTTAGTCCTTACTTCAGATGAGAATATGGCAGGTTAATTGCAATATATAAATCTCCAAACAAACCGTGCCGGTGCCTGCAACTAAATTCTGTTAATCAAAAATGTGATGTAAGTTCTTTCTTTCTTTCTTTCTTTCTTTCTTTCTTTCTTTCTTTCTTTCTTTCTTTCTTTCTTTCTTTCTTTCTTTCTTTCTTTCTTTCTTTCTTTCTTTCTTTCTTTCTTTCTTTCTTTCCTTCCTTCCTTCTTTCTTTCTTTCTCCGTCCCCCTCCCTCCCACCCCTCTCGCTCTCCCTCCCTTCCCTTTGTCTTCCCTCCCACACCCCTTCCTTCAATCTGCTCGTGCTTAATGGTACAACGACGGGTAGTGTCACCATCTCCGCCTGGCAGATGCAGAGATGTTTCTGACTGATTCTTGTGCTGGATGAGAATCACAGGTGATGCGATGAAGGTTAATGAGATCTCTAGACTCGCTGTAAAGTCAAATGCACCCTACTCCCACTTCTTTCGTTATGGTTTATTCGATGCAGTTTAAGGTCTGCGAGTGAGCTTAGCACGAGGATTCTGCTTGCAGAAGAAACACGACGAGCCTGTCCACTGATGGCTGACCCGCAAATCCAAGTGGTAATGCGGCTTCCCGCCTTTCCCAGCCACGTGACTGTGTGCCGCTGCAGTGCCCCGGAGAGTAGCTCCGCACGCGCCGCAATTGGGAAATGGCACACGAGAGTGAGTAATATGTCTGTAGGTGAGGGGTGCAGCTATGGGCTATCTTGCTCCGCCTCCAGGCAGGGGAAAACACGTTAAAAGTTCAGTGGTCATTGAAACACTAGAATCTTTTTTGTTCCTCCAAACTTCGCATGCTTTGCCAGTGGTATGCCCAGCAAAGCTCGAGGTCACAGAGAGGTACATATTGGGGCCCAAGGCCCTGCAAGGGTGACTGGGAGAACATACTCACTCATTTCCCCGAATCACCAGAATATAGTTTGTATTTGTTTTGCCAAAGTTATAGACCTTTTCCAGAAATTTGCCAGGAAAGGTTTACGCTCAAATAGTGGTAAAAACGAGGGCCCGAATGGGAGGACAGGCTGTTGCAATCCCTTTCCCGGCCTTTATAACTTCCCCCATTGCCCTTGTGGGGCTGCAGGGCATGTTAAACATAAAGTTTAATTTTTGGAGTGTATGGGGATTAGTGGCGTTTGTGAGGTCATAGGGATACTTGTGGGGATGTGTTGGGGAATTGTTCACCCCTCCGCCCCCCAAAAAAGTAACCTGCAAATTCTTGTGGGTCATCAAACTTTTGTCTCTTAGTCCCATGGAAATGTGTGGGTCAATTCCAACGAAGTTCGTACATCCTTAATAACAAGTTATTTCGTAACATGTATGGAACCTTAAAAAAACAAAGAGAAAATGGAGATTTCACAGGAAGGAAAGTGAGTTCACAGAACAGTCTCTCAGTAGGGGTGCCAGAGTTAAAGTGGTGACAAAGTTCTGCTATTGCCTCACGGAGGCATTATAGTGCATGGAAAGGAGAAGTTGGAGACCATACAGTGGCAGAGTGTATCCAACAACATGTGACTCTGGTAGAGGACAGGGTTGCTTAGTCAGTTGGAATGCTTATATATCACCTTTATGAAAATAATCGCCTCTACTCGTTGATCTGAACTTTGCTGGAACCCATACCTAACACCTACCTGAACAGATGCGACTTCAACAGGGGCCTGAAAGTAGAAAAACTTGTGCTGCCATGAGAACAATTTGGTAATTTACTTCAAAGCCTTGGTTCCATGGCTAAGAGAGGTGTTCTCCGCTGATCTGACAGAGTTCTAAGGAGGAGGAGCCTGTGATCCTCTTCAGACTAAAGGTTCCACCCTGGGGTGTATGTGTGAAGCTATCGTGAAGGTAGGCAGGAGCAGCCCCAGGGGTGTATTTGAACATGATCTAGACACGTTTATGCTAAATTCTCTACTCTACTAGAAGCCACAGACGTTTTCTGTGGGCAGCTTGGACATTATCACCTATCCTATATTCAGAATCCAATACAGTCTGAGCCTCAGAGTCTTCTAATAATGT
Organism: Ambystoma mexicanum; assembly: GCF_040938575.1. Classification (NCBI taxonomy): domain Eukaryota; kingdom Metazoa; phylum Chordata; class Amphibia; order Caudata; family Ambystomatidae; genus Ambystoma; species Ambystoma mexicanum. Next base: position 663,628,192 of record NC_090941.1, on the reverse strand, counting down.
TCATTGAAGTGCCAACCCTACCCCCCACGTGTGGATTACAATAGTCCATGCGACTAGTCACTAAGGCTTCTTCTACAACTGCACACTTGTCCAGTGGTATGCCACCTGATAATGTACGGCATTCCATGTGAACAGCCTAGACGTTTATCAACTGTGGCATCTAAGCTTGCCACCTTTGATGGCAGCTTGGCAGTTTTTACAAAAATCAGAGGGAGATGAGGTGTGAAGAGGAATCCCACCTTAGTGTTAGCAAAACCTCCTTTATCGCCCCCTGGTAGCCATGCTTCGCAAATGTATGGTCAAAAAGATTTCAATTTAGCTGCAACTGCAACAGCATGGTAAAATGAAGACGCATGCTTTAACTTAAAAAGAAACATTCGTGAATGGGGAAAATCATTGTAAGAAGCAGTAGAATTGTTAACAATAACAAATAAAAGTAGTGACCTCTGAGACCAAACAGAAATATTGTACAAAAAAGAATACAACTGATTCATGGAAAAATGTGCATTGAGCCTGCAAAGCCTACGCACCGACAATGACTCTGCGCATCACTGCACCCATAAGATTTTCTGTGTGCTCTGCGTATTCATGGAATTGGTCCTGCAAAGTACCCCTATGCACAGGTTGCGGCTGGAATGCCCACGACACGTCCCCACGCATAGCAATAACAGCCGCGTACACAGATCTTTGTACACTCATTGTCCGCAAAGCAATTCACCCTGGCAAAACTGCATGCAAACCCCCACAACCAAGGAAGCACTCCGGCAACACTGCGTAGGGTCCCTCATAACTATTCCCAGCCCCCCCTCAACATGCATAAAATGTATCGTAAAAGAAGTCATTTCCCAGTAAATATGCATACGCACCCCTAATTTCGATCGGAATCCTGACTGCATGCACACACCCCTTAATCTAACATCCAATCTTACCTTTGCGCAGTGATTCTTATGCGCAAGTGTCTGTATGCCTGCCTTCGGGTGTCGGTTTGATCGAGAGCTTTGCATGGTCATTTCCCCAACGTGAGGTTGCATGGTCAAAACCATGAATACGCTTTGTTTTGCGCAGTTGTGGGCGTGTGATTGCCTCGTGTGGCCGTCCCTCGGAACGCCCACTATATCCCTTGTTCTTCTTCATTTTGCATGTTCCGCCCCCTGCCCTGGTCTCTGCACAGGCCACGCCCATGCTCAGGGAGGAGTCTTGCATAATGTGATCGACTGCAAGAAGGGGCGCGCCAAACCAGCGTGAAGGCCATACAGTGTACAGAAAAATCCCACAAAGTCGATTCCATGAAACGATGAAGGGGATTAAGTGGGAAAATTGATGCACAAAGTCTAGATTTTCCATGCAAAAAAATTCCATGAATCAGGCTGCTAATCGGCTGAGAGCTAGGACTTGCTAACACTTAACTAACCAGTTCTCAAAAGCTGGAGACACAGGGAAGCCTCAGCACCCTCTCTGTACCCTTTGTGCATCATCACTGCAACCGTCATTAGATCAGCAAAGAGGGGCTGACAATTTTGGTGTCAGCAGGAGAGACTACATGCCTGACGAGAAATAATAGTCACCCAGCGCGTAGCTGCTGCCGAGGTGCTGCAGTCTGGCAGACAAAGCTGCTCATTCCTGCTTTGAACAAGTCTCTTCACTGTCTCCATCCTTGTTGTGGGCGGACACACTTATAAGGCTTCCCGGGCCGCGGAGCAGCCGTGCAGCTGCTAACGAGGTGCTGCAGTCTGGCAGACAAAGCTGCTCATTGCTGCTTTGAATAAGTCTCTCCACTGTCTCCATACTTGTTGTGTGTGGACACACTTATACGGCTTTCCGGGCCGCAGAGTTGCTGACGAGGTGCTGCAGTCTGGAAGTCAAGCGGTAATGCAGAGATGGCCAGACCATGCCGTCTGGATGATGAATTGAGCTACCTCTGGAGCGGCCGCACTCAAAATGACGACTTGTCCGCGTCAGCTCAACCATCTCAGGCTTTCACTGTGGCCCACCATTCCAAACAGCGCCGCAACTCGGCTCTTCAGTCGATCTCTCCGGTGAAGAATTCTGAATCAAGTGGTAAGAGTGAGCCCCAGCGACTGACTATAAACCAATCCCCCCTCGATTCCACCGCTCCGCTCTCCCCACATCACACCCCGTAGCATCTACCATGTGTCTGACTCTCCGCCCGTATGAAGTCCGGACTTTTCGGATAGCCTGCTGGGGCTCAAAGTCGTGGGGGGGTGGGTTCGGGCTGCTGGGTCAGATGGTGCAGCCTAACTCTGGGTCCTCCCCTTTTGGCACTGTCTCCTCCATCCAGACTTGTATCGATGAAAGCGGGAGGGAGACTCCCTCAGCCCCAGCGCATAGACGCTCGGACAGCACGCTAGAAATTAGCGCAACAAATCAATTACACTCAAATCGTCCCAGGCTTTCCCCTTTATCTCCCAGAGAGGCTCTCGCCCCAGCTGAATCCTCAGGAATTTTACTGCAGACTCCACTACAACCATACCCAATGGACGAGGAGGGGGGCTCTAACCAGCACACTCCGCGTGATAGACCGTGGGGTACCTCCTCCCAAACAGTGAAGTCCTCCAGCGATTGCAACTTTAAATCTTCAGTCACGATTGAAACTGAAATCCACCCTGTGCTTATCATGGGGGAACTGGCCAGCCCCTTTCACGAATCAACCGGGTTAAGAAAAACCTCAATAACAGAATTGCGCCCGGACCCGACCTCTGCCTTAGATTTATCTCAGGCACCCTCAGACCCAATCGACGCAAGTTCAAAGGATCCTTCTACACCTGAACCAGTAAACCGAATTGGGTTCACTCCACGAGAGAGTCAAGTCAACGCCGAAAACAAACAGGAGCTGGACCAAGCTAGCCTGCCAAAATAAACCATGAAAAAAAACACGCGCAATGTGCTACCTCCTCTTTGAAGCACTCCTAACACCCCAAACGCTTCCCGACTAAATTAAATCAAAAGAGCCAGACCCAAATGGCGAAATCACGAAAATCCATCAAACCAACTCCAGCTAACCTTTCAAACACCAATATGCTGGAAAAGGTTTTTTTGCAAGCTAGAGAAAGCAAGATCAGTGCTTGGAGCCCAAATTAGCAAACTCTCGGACGCTGAAATATTGGAAGGGTTGGACGATCCAACTCCAGACGCCTCTACTCAAAATGGCATCAAGACAGCATCTAAATTGACCAATCCAACTCACACCAAAAAGCCGCCAGACTGTTCCTCAACTCAAACTAGGTGGCATTTTAGGCAATCAGGCCCGATTGCCCCCTTGACCAGCAGAAATCACTTAGGGGAGTGCTCTCTCTTCATGACAACCAGTCTCGGCTGCCACAGACACAGGCAACACCTGTGACACGTTCAACTACATTTACAAACACCGCAAATTTGGACTCAGGATCATTGGCCCTCCAACTTAGAGAACCACGTCGGAACAATTTTCCCAAGGTCAATCTCACTCGTATGACAGACGGGAGAAAGTATATCAACCACGATCGACAGCAACACAAAGATCCCTTATGCACCACCGCTCCACTCCACAATGGCCAATAAGGACCTACCTTTATGCTCGGCAAAGAGTCACAAGGCTAAGTCCTCATCAAAACTGGCTAAACACCAGGCAAACCCTGCCTCTCCACAACCACAACTATCATTCTTATCCACCCCGCCAAAAAATTGGCGGGTAAGCAAGATCCTCCCAACAGCAGGCAATGACATGCCTAGCAAAAACCAGATATTTTTGCTACAATGTCAGCTGTCACCATTGCCTTTGCCCCATTCAGTAAATTATATGAGTCGTTCAATTAAACTATAAAAGATCACAAAAACATGACGGCACTAATGCATACAAAACGGATCCATTTGGAGGGCTATGTCATGGCTACTGAGGCTTGGAAAGCGAGCTCAAGAGACCTAGGAACCATGACAGACCCTCCACAGAGCTCAGTGTGTTCCATCGCTATTCCCCACGGCTGTCATAAAAAATCAAAGTATGCATTAGTCACAACCCAAACCAATGAAACCCACAAACCACACGACAAAGGAGTTGGACACCTGATCAAAGAAGTAAACAAACAACCGGACCTGTCAAACCCACACCATCGGCCAAGACAGAGCTGCACTTCAACTAAATCTCAACTCCAATGGAACTCAGAGACACAGAATACAACTGAGATGAAAGGCAGCATTACATGGAGCAAGAATATTGAGCACAGGCGATCATTAGATCCACCACATTTGATTTTTCTCTTTCAAGCAAACCCAACCAAGAAATCTTCTTCAAAACCATCTCTCAAGAAAGATCAGAAGACTCTCCAATTGCATGCTGTCAAAACCACCTCAAAACCTGACCTTCAAGACACCAGCATCAACACGAAACCTGCCTCTGAAGTCAGACAAGAACCCCAAACAGCACCCATCTTTGAAAAAAGAGTAACCTTACGTGGCAAACCCAGAAAATAGACCTAAGCCAAACTCAATTAACAACACAATCCCAACCTAATCGATCAGATGGGTCTTATGATTCAATAACATTGGAAGACCTCATGGAACTGAGCCAATACACCATCGAAGACTCAGACACCAAACTCATTGAACAACCTAGTCGGAAAAGAAAAGCAGACCTCACCAACTCTCCTCGGTCATTGGCCGAACCGACAAATAAATTGGCCCTCATTGAGCCAGTCTCACCTATTTTTCTGACCATGGAAGAGAAACGCAAAAATTTGACGAGGGTCGCAGTGACGCCAAATAATGCCTTGTGGCGTAGCTCAAAGATGTATCCAGGAATGCCAGATCCAACCAGGCCAGAAGTGGCAAAGGGCGCAGTCACGAGAGCTCGAAAGACAGAAAGACAAGACCCAGAGATGGCCAGACGTCAAAACCCCACAACAACAACCACCTTACCTGGAAGTCAAAAGTAGGGAGCAAAGAAGTCGGTAAAGACATCAACCATGGCTCCCAAACTTCAGCCTGCATGCAAAACTCGGCCATAAGACACTCTAGTTTATTCACTCATAAATTCTGTTCATCTCAAACCTTAACATTGGAAAGGATCTTAGACACCGGAGACAAGTCAATTCTGAATCAAAACACAATTTTGCATCTGTTTCATCTCATCCAGAATCTAAAATCAATTCAAAAGGAGGATCTAAAAATGGTTGAATTCGCTCAGAGAGGCCGTACTGATTGCATAAATTTGCACCTAACCTCTTCCACGGTCAAGCACAAGCTACTCAACTCAAGGGGACAATTCCTAAAGCTGGGGTACGACTTAAGAGAAACCAGCTTAAAAGATAGGGGCCTGGAAGGAAAAGATATCACAAAGGCCCCACCAACTCACCAATAGTCACGGCAAAGGTCAAATACACAGAGGAAAACCCCTGTGTCACTGTGTCAAAGGCTCACGGTCCAAAAACCCGCACCAAGTGTTCCCTCTATCTCATCTAATGGTAATAAAGCACTCAGAGAGTCTAGGCGATCATCTTTCCGAGAACCCTTTAAAGGCAAACAAGATAGTGGACAAGCCAGCCCAATCACTACACCCAGAAGGAACAAAGAAAGCGCCGAGGATCACAGAGATCCAGAACGGAGACCTCACGGCCCACTGCCAAAAATTTCAGTCGATCACCATCAGCGGGCCATCATGTTTCTTCAATCGACACTCATTTAAAAAATCTACAAGCTAAGGAACAAACTAGATGGGCTTGGATTCCGGAGGCACTCTCGAAGAACCTACGGCAGTAGCAATAACCAGAGAAAATCACTGCCCATCTTCAGATATAGTAACATCTTCAAAACACCAAACTCACCTGATAACGCTAGGCTCATGGAATACCACAGGGCACAGTCATCTAACCATGGCTGGCGATATCAACTTGGGCGATTTTGACCTACTGTGCTTAGAGGAGACCTGGCTAATGGTCACTCCCAGTCTAGACGGATACGAAATATCCATCTCACCAGCAGTCAGAGGTCATATGGGGCATCCCACTTCGGGACTTCTGACCGCGGTTCAAACTGGAAGCTTATTACGCCTGGTAAAAACCCTGTCGGCCACCACATTCGTTCAGGCGACAATAGTAGCATGGAACCCCCCAAATTCAATCAAGATGAGCGGAATGGAGGAGCTAATATTGGTAATAAATACCTATTGGAACCCAAAAGTGCAGTCATCACAAGCCTTCATTAGCTCCATCGAAACGGCCCTAGACGATGCCAATTCCAAATATGCCATAACCCACAACATCATCTGCAGCGACTTAAACGCTACATGCCCATCTTTTGGCGAAGAATCCAACAAGACACAACTAGCCCAGCGCAACCCCAAAAGTGGGCATAACCTTGAGTCGAAACAGCACAGATCCTTAGGATCCAAATGTATGGACCTCCAAGATATGCACGATCTACACACAATGTCACCTTCACCCAAAACAAGAACTCCCACGGGGGAAAGAGACGGCCTGGGGACCATAGTCGACTACGTCTTCGTCTCCAAAGGTTTAATATCGATCATCGACTCATTTAAAGTAATAAAAACCTTAAACAGTGATCACAACCTCTAATCACGACCTGGCCCGATTTAAGAATGCCAAATCTAGTCATGAAGTTTCCTATTGAGGCCCATAGTCAGGGCTGTCGCCTGAGACTGACTACAGAAGCAATTGGCATAATAACAAACCAGTACAAAGCTCCGAACAAACAGAATACACATCCTCGAAGCAACAGGAATTAGATGATCACCCACTGCTGAAGCCATACTATCGTCATAACCAGCCCAGACAAAAAAAATGTCTCCCTTCAGCATCTACATGCATATGATGCCATCTTGAAAGAGAGGAGAAAGTGTATGAGGAAAACGAAGAGACTCGCAAGAAGATACCCGACAGTGGTCAATCAAGAACTTGCACTAAAAATGTCTAAAGCTTACAAACTATGGCTGGTAAGGCATCGGAGGAAACTTTACCAACATGATTCCGAATCCATGCTATGTGTCATATGCAGCAGAAGAGCAAAAGACTTTTGGAATCAAATCAAAATCTCGACAAAGTCTACAGATGATCATTTACAAAACAACGTCAGCAAATCCAAATGGATATCTCATTTTGAAGAACTTTTGCACCAGCCTTTGACCTGCTCTGAATTTGACCAGCCACCCGACCCGATTCAATGGGATATCAACTACGACAAAGACGTGATCCTAAGGAAAATCGCGGGCCTGAATAACTCAAGAGCCCCGAGCCCAGACGAAATCACTATCGTTGAATTGAAACTACATAGAACAGAATGGGCAAAACTTATTTCAGAAATTATAAGGTGTGTCATAAGAAAAGCAAACCCAGCTTCCTGGAAGACAGCAAACATAATCCCAAACTTTAAAAAGGGAGACAAGTCTAACCCGGGAAATTACAGGCCAATAGCCCTGCTGGACACCATCGGCAAGCTGTTTGCATCCTTACTTCTGAACAGATTTCAACTGTGGTCCAAAGAGGTGGATTGCATCGACAAACTTCAATCATGCTTTGTCAAGGACCTTGGCACAAAGTCAAACATCATGATGATCAGTGCATTGAAACCCAAGATTCTGGCCGGACGACCAAAAGTTTACCTGTTACATATAGACCTGACTCAGGCTTTCGATAGGGTGAACCGAGGCAAGTTGTGGGCCAAGTTGTTACAATGGAATTGCCCAAGCTCAACAACAGATCCCATCAAATCCTTATATTCCGGAACAACCATGAGGGTGAGGCTGAACGACGTGGGTCAACTGTCTAAAATGATACCTACTTCAAGAGGTGTCAAACATGACTGTCCTGTGGCGCCCACACTTTATAACGCTTACATAAGAGACATCGAAGACCTAGATGCCACTGCCTGATCTTTTCCACCAACAATAGGAGATGAAAAGATATCACTTTTCCTATATGTGGATGACATCATTCTGTTGGATCAAATGGAAATAGGTCTCCAATGACAGTTGAACAACCTCTCAGTGTATTTAACCAAAAACGACCTCCAAATCAACCCAGCAAAAACAAAAATCTTAGTCCTGGAAAAAGCTACTAAGAAAAATTTAAAATTCCACTGGCACTTGGAGGGAGTGACCCTTGAAACAGTCTCAAGCTTTAAATACCTAGTCATCACCGTCTGCAGGAGCCCAGTCGAATCACCAATGCAGCTCACATTATTCATCAAAATGAAGTCTCTAGCTGCCCAAACAATGGCCCTCGACAAATGTGGGCACCTCTCTGTTGTCCCAATCCTGAACTTTTATAAAGCGAAGGTAATCCCAGCAATTACATATGGAGCTGAAGCAATGCCGAGGATCCCAGGGCAGCTTTGGGCCAAATTAGAAGGTCTCTATTGGCGCAAAGTATTGAAATTACCATATTCCACACCTGTGGCATGTATCAGACGAGAACTAAGTTTTGTCTCATTAAAAGCAGCAACGGACAGAAACAGCTTGCTGTTCTACAGAAAGACTAAACGAGCCCCCCGCCCGAAAATACTGGAACTTATCAAGAAAAAAATGGACAGGGGCAAAAACGCGACGCTGACCGAGTGGGCCCTCAAAAACTTGAATCTTTTAGATGCAATTGGCCGCTCAGTAGAAGAGCTGGAACACAATCCGTCCAAAGTCAAGTTGAAATTGAATCGTTGGGATTGGACCCAAACTTTAGAAACAGCTGAGAAGAACAAATTAACCATCCATTTACCGGTTACCACGCAAAAGGTGTACCAAGTTATGAAATACTTGGTAACATTTCCTGATAGGAACTTACGAGCCCCCTTCCTGAAAGCTAGACTAAACACCTTAAAAACCAATGAGATCCTAAAAATCCGGGGCAATCAACCACTGATTCCTGTCGTTATTGCAAGAACAAGGAACAGACTGAGACCATCAGACATCTCATATTACTATGCCCGGGCACAGCGAACATTAGAGACATTTACTTACGAGACCACCTACAAAAATATACCTTGCACGAAGAAGATACTTGGTGGCCCAGACTAATAAGTAAGTGGTGACAGAATACCACTCGCGATAGCTGCAGCCAAGATAATACAAGCCATTGGGCTGGAACAAGAACTGGGGCGGGTGGGAGGGGGTTACTTGGCAGAGTCAAACTCAGTGAAGACCTAAAAAGTCGAGACATTTAACCCAACTTAAGACTTCCATATAAATGAGTAAAATGACTCACAAACAGAGGGAATCAAATCCCCCCTGCCTAATGAAACTGATTAACTCTTTGGATTTTGGATTCCTTGGAATCTTCCTTTTTTGTAAACATTGTTACTTACACAATTAAAAGCAAATTTTAAAAAATTAAAAAAAATTGTCACGCAAACTGCGAAACAAATATACGAAAGATGCTTGTGGAGCTAAAACGTTTCTTAAAAAGTCAACTTTCCTGTTGCTTGACGATAAAAGAAAAGTCTGCACAATTTAGAATCACAGGTTTAAATCCAGACACAGAAACTCAGCTTTTTGTCATTTTGAGTTGCTTAGAACGGGAAGGGTGGCTGGCATGATTCGCTATTCGTGCTATTATATCCTGAACGCTAACTTTCCCCCCACTGGTTTCAATAAACTAAACTTCAGCACACTCCAAAAATAACATGTGAAGACATTGAAAATAATAATGAAAAGTAACAGAGATTATCGGCGTTCAAAATCATGGAATCAATTTAGCCGCGGGAGAAGGTGGGGGAACTCGGCTGTACTCAATACACGGTCAACGTTCATGCGCGTTAAACAGACAGTGACGCAGCTCTTTATTGAGGCCCATTCACACGAGCCCGACCGCGGCGTGTGCATCTGCGCGGCGGCCGTACCTTGCCTCGGGCTCCATCACCGCTAGGCCCGAGTCCTCCCAACGCAGGAAAAACAGACGCGGGCCCCGTGAGCGCAGCACTTGAACACAAAGCACCGAATAATGCATGTAAGCCTGATCGATGGTGAAACACTAGGTGGCAGATTTTTATCTCAGGATTATCCGAAATCCGGATTTTGGAGAGTCCGTTAATCCCCTCAGGGAGATTGGGAGCTTGTTTAAACGGCTCGAGCTGAAATATTGCAGGGACTCCATCAAGGGAGCGAAATCCATTGAGGAGTTATTCATCACCTCTTGGTGCCGGCTCTCGAGCACTCCCTGGAGAGGTGCCCTGCACACGGCCATGGAGTTGGACACGGCTCTTGTCCAATGCTACCTTCTCCATAGAACTGCGACTAAAGAGAAAGGCGATTGGGGTAAGAAGCGCGACACATTGAGGGCGTTCAATATCCCGGGGCTATTGGAATGGTGACCGAATTAATAAGAGGCCCCGGGCGGAGAAGCGGAACAAGGGCGCAATGCAGCGGAAAATCAAAGTGGCAATAATGCCACTATACGGCCCCAATATTTTTATTGTTTAAAATTTATTATTCAGCGCCCCTTTGTACATCTAAATGATATACTAATGCCCTACAGCTGAAACCTGTAGCTGCTTGTGCATAATACATCAATTACAAAGGCATTCTTAGTCACAATCGCCACCTGCTTATGAATAAAGGGTTGCATAATTAAGATATACACGAAAATGATAGACAAAAGACCGACTTAAAAAAGAAGAAACCGAAGTGCTTAGAGATAATTAAGGATAACAAGAAACTGAGGGGGCAATAGAGAAATCGAGAAAAGGAAAACACAAGCGCGAGAGAAGAAAAGGCCGTAAAGAAAATAGAACACACGGGCATGTATGTAGGTTGCACCCAATCGTTTTTCTACGGGGAATCTCGATAAAACTTTTATTTTACCTTCAGAAATACACACAATATATAAGGGCTGCACAACAACGCTTCCCTTACCAATGTTAAAAGCCATGTTCTCACTTGTATAGTAATACCAGCGCGCACGCACGCACACACACACACACACACGTGCTCCCTCGAATACATCCACTGAGACACCCTGAGGTAAACACCTGCACTAAGAGACAATCCGAGAGACATCTATCCATGTTCATCCGGATACACACGCCCATACACCCAGACGCACACATATCGTATTCACTCAGACATAAACCAGCACACATACCAGCTGACACTCAGAGCTGCGGGCAGATACACACATACACACACGTGCACAGCCACAAACATGTATAGATACAAACAAGAACACCTTGACATTCCGATGAACACACCCTTTGACTCACACATTAAGACACAAACGCCCTGTCTCTCACACACATACAAATAGATACACACTGAATAATGACAGACAATTGCACACACACACACACACACACACACATACACCCCCACATACAGGCCCACATTCATCCTCACACAGGCAAAAACAAACACTGAAACATCTGCACACATTAAGATACAGAAATAGCAGGGGTGCAAGTTCAACCACGTTGAAATGTTTTGAGAACCAATATTGCCATATGTATGTACCTTTAGGATTTCAGTGTTGAAGCGATTTAGCAGCATTACCTTGCTAAAGTATTGTGAAGTCACTGTAGTAAAGTAAATGGGTGGTGTATAGTGAGAGCTTTGAGGCAGCCTGCTGGAAGGAACGAAGGAGCTGTCTCCTGTAGGAAGGATGGATTCTGTGAGGACCGCCCCTGATTTAGAACCATGTGTCTTTGAGATAAACATTTTTGGAAAGCATGAATGCAGAGGATTCATCAAACTCCGCAGTCAACTGACGAATTGATGGGCTCTAGGAGTTTGCCCTTTTAGGCTATGGGATATGGAGGTTTGCTCATGGACAAACTACCTTTCACCTCTAAGAAGAATAGGTTCTGCTGCCCCTTGTCCCAGGGACATATCGTTGCATGTCACCTATTACATACTGGGTATTGTTTCACTCAAACGAAGGATGTGTTAGACGTTCACCCAATGACATAGGAATCCACTGGTTTTAGTGCTGCATGAAAATGTCATGCAGGCTTAACACTAGTTGGGTTTTCAGGCTGAGTGGGCATGAAGAGGGGAAAGGTACAGACCCAAAAGAGGGCCGCTCTCATGCGAAGAAGGTGTCAGCTCACAACCTCAGAGAGGAGCAGCCCAAGAGCGGAGAGGGGGCAACTATAAAGCTTAGAGTATTCAGCTTAAGGGGTTGCAGCTCACAGGCTGGGATGTCTCAGAAGTGGCAGCTCACATTGCGCTCAAAGGAATGTCGCAAAAGCTCAAAGAGGAACAGGGCCTGGACTTGTAAGCATAATAGCACACAGGCACAGAGAGCAGGGGTCGGATGGGAGCCTAAAGTGGCCCTGGAAATAATTCTCAAAGTGGACCCATATTACACATTTTCAGCAATCCCAACTCGTTTCCTATGAGCAAATGTAAAAATAAAATAGGTTACTACACAAAAGAGCCCCAGGGTGCAGAGGCCTACCGGGAAATCTTCATAGTTCCCTGTAGGCCAGTCCACCCCTGACAGAGAGGGTGAGATGCAAGCTCGGGAGGGGAACAGCAGAGTAGCAGGAGCTCAATAGGAAGAGCAGGCAGGAAGCAGTGAAGACGAGTTACATGCTTTTCAGATTGGGGCAGCATTACTTTTATATCGGTAGCAGCTCTGGCTAAAATTTCCAGAGTAGGCAGACCATTATCTATCTTCACCTGGCTTGTATTCATGAGGCAAGCCTGATTATCAGTGTATGGTGAGCATTGTTCAAAACCGTTCACAGCCCAATCCATAACAGCAAGGTGGTCACATAAAGGGAGGCTTCCAACTCAATTAATCAGACACGGTGATGAATAACCCAGACACTCTCACAAATGTTCATGACTATGACCAATTCCTTTACCGTATTCAAAAGTGTTTAGCATTAATAAGCAAAAAATAAAAATCGTTCTCATATACAAAGATAATCAAATTGTACACTCATTTTTTTCCCCTAAACAAGAACAATCTTGTGTTCATAAAACAATTCTGTAAACCGATTTTGGTTTGTCCTTCCTGTAAAGGGTGGCCACAGGGGAGTGTCCCCAGAACAGGGCTACCACGCCTATTCACTTTCTCACTTGCTGCCCTTACTTCTCAGGCCCTGCATCGTGCTCTTTGTCTTTTCCAGCTTCCACCCCCACCCCAACTAGGACCCATGCCCAGGTGCTTGAAGAGTGCAGGGTTTAATGAACTGTCTTGCAACTGTCTATTGCCTAGAGAGTTTTGCAGGGCTTCGTTCCAAGCAATCACCTGGTGATCAGGGCCGGACTGGCCCATGATATTGTCTCGGGCACCAATGAAATGTGGCCCACAGTTGCAAATGGACTTTAGAGCCCTTTAGATAGCATGCATGCAATGGATGGGATGCAGTATAACCCTGACACCAAATAATCAAACCAACTCAGGAAGATGGCAAAAGGTTTATGTTTTAATTGCAATTGTCAAACAGGGAGTTAGAACGGACATCAACGGACGTTCGCTCAAGTCTCTCGTACATTTAGTAAAAAATCACAGTTATATAGTAAAAACTCGTCATACGTGATGTCATACTACATGGCAAATGAGAACATCTAAGTATACTTTCTATAGTGGGTGGGATTGTGATTGGGTGTCTACTGTTAGATGGACAGCTTGTTCCCACCTCTAGTGCAAGTCATCTTCAACATTATTAAGTACACGGTATATCATTGACTCTCAAACTATAAGGCCCTTAGTTATATGGCCCTCTACAATTGGTTGGCATGCTCGTGCCATGTCTGGAACATTAGGTTCACTTAGCAGCACGTAAGCTCATACCCAAGTGCCAGGAGGTGGACATGACTTTACCTCCTCACCCAATTAGCTCTACATTTTTCACCACCTATGCCTTATGCCTCTGGCCTTGCAGTGTATTCTTGTCTCTGGGAATATAAGGGAGTGTGGGCACGCCCTATCGTAATTCCGAAATTCCATGCCCGACTCCATTTCCATCCTTGGCTCACGTGACAGGAGACCACAATTCAGACCATTTTGCAGCATTTAAATGTGTTAATTGAATAAACCTTGGCACGCATGGTGTTCTTTCTTTGCACCTTAACGAGGGATGATTCAGTTTTTCATGTTTGCTGCCTTCGAGAACAGATAACCAGTCTTGGCTGCCTTTAATCTTGAAACCAGGCCAAGCAGCTTCACCATTGAAGTCCGCGATCTCAGCTAATTCTTTGCTGCGACACAGTTCTCAACCTTCCTTCTCCATGGGTCTGAGCTTACTAAAATGATGACACCGACGTCCAGCTTCTATAGAATGGCTGCTCCGCCTGCAGACGATTCACTACGTATAGCCAGCTTCTAAGATCACTTAATCTACTTGCGTTGCTGCATCTGTACAGTGATTGAACGGCTTGCATTTTCTGCAGTGCATCACACACATGCAATCTTCTTTTTGCATATGGAAGTTTACTTGATTTTTAACTTCGTCATCAGTTTCTATAGGGTCCATGCATTCTCTTCAACCAGTCTTCTTAGTGTGCCACACTCATCTGTTGTGACGTCACTAGCCCCTCTTTCGCTCTTTCTCATATTCCTTCGGGGAATTCTTCCTAAGATTATTATCTCTTCGGGAATACATTTGATGAGGCTTTCTCAGAGGGTATCTTTCGAACATTCTCCGTAGTATGTTCACAACTGCTGGTGTCAGGCATGGCACGATCTCAGGCTCCCAACATACGGAAAGTAGGGGGCGGGACTTCCTGCAGAGGGTGTCAGCTGCTCCTCCACACAAATGACTATTCATTCCTTTTGTGACACTGTTTGAATAGTACCCAAGGGGGAGCTGTGTGATAACATGTGATGCAAATTGTGCATTTTAAGGAATAATTATTCAGCAACACTGGTCAAAACTACTAGCCGCATGATGAAGTAACTCATCAAACTGGCTCACATTGGCCAAAGAAGTGGCCCACTTTGACTAAAGAAACTGGCCCACACCAGCATTTTGTTTTTTCTTCGGCCATGAGCCTATTGCCCTATCGGCCAGTTTCAAGCCTGATCACCAGCAGGCTTGAACTGGCCTACAGGGCAATATGCCCATGGCCGAATGAAAAACACAAAATGCGGATGTGGACAAGTTTCTTTGGTCAAAGTGGGCCACTTTTTTGGCCAATGTGGGTCAGTTTGATGATTTACTTCATCATGCGGCTAGTAGTTTTGACCAGTGTTCCTAAATAAATATTCTTTAAAATGCCCAATTTGCATCACATTTTATCAAAAAAATCCCCCTTGGGTACTATTCAAATAGTGTCACAAAAGGAATGAATAGCCATTTGCAACTGTGGGCCACATTTTCCTTGGTACCCGAGACAATTGTATGGCACAGTCCGACACTGCTGGTGATGGAACCCCACTTTAGCCTCCAGGGTTCCTTCTGGGCCAAAAGTTGTGAAAATAACATTCTTGGTTTAGCGGTTGTTTGAAGGTTCCACATGGTCTGCAGGAAAGACGACACAAGGAGCTTGGAGGTTAGGCACGCACCTTCCCATTCCCAGTCACATCCACCCAGGCACAGTCAGAGACTTGCCCAGGCAAGCCCTCAGACGTCTGTAATAATTTCTCCAAACTGTGCCTCAGTCAGTCTGTGTCTGAGCGAGGAGGTCTGTCACAATGGAATTGTATCTGAGTGTATGTGCGTCATGATAACTACTTGTAGTTGCAGTAACACATTCCTGATATCGCCACCTGCTGGGATATGGACAACTTTGGAGAAGAAACGTTGACAGGAATTTCTGCACTACGTTCAAAAAGTTAAAATGTTGTTTTCTTCATTGCTAGTGCTACCTGGAATAGTTTGCACATATATGCAGTTGAATACATTATTCTGTGTATGATACACAAATGTACTCCTAACAATGTTTTTTTTTACAAGAGGACTGACAGGGGTTTGTCATGCCAATACAACAAATGTTGACATATTATGAATTATACTACAAAGGCACTATAATCTCTGTGAAATACAATGCCTGTCATGACAGTGCAGACGGTTATGCCGCACTGTGACCAAATGCAGTGTTTTTCATACCAGTGACGTCCAACATGTGTTTTGTGCTTCTTATTATTATTATGACCTAAAACAACAACGCCTATGGGGTAATTGAATCGAATATCACACAATGCAGCAAGAAAAACAAGGGGTAAAGAAACCATTATAAGCTAATTAGTTGAGAACAGTCACTCGTGCAAGAGCGAAGGTTAGACTGACCTTGTTAAAGACCCTTTGGTAAATGTCTCATTCCGCTATTGTAGTTGTCAAAGTTGTTATGAGTAGTTAAATTTATCTTGAAAATGAAGCAAGTCGGTTGTAGATACAAGCTAAATAACGAAACAACCATTGATGGAAATGTATTGCCAACATGTATTGCCAATGTATTGATCTAGCATATCAGGAATATAAAGGCCAATTGGCATCAACATAATATTTGGACATAGACCGATTTAGGGTAGCAATGAAAATCCACATAAGTCCCACTGATCCATACCATGACATACTAATCCATTCCACTGTTCCCTACCATGCCTCCATCCCAGGCTATAGAAATCGCCAGAAGTAAGTTAGCAGCACACTCGCCTACCAGTAATGATCAACACGTTTCCTCACGCTTCACCCAAATACTACACTGCCACAAACGTGATGCTGCTTATTTTTTCCACACTACCACCAGTAAGCCCATGTTAGACAGTTTAATCAACTTAATTCCCATATTCCTCTTCTAGAAACTAATCTTCCGGTCTTAGCAGTCTTGACAGATCCTGCTGAGTCATTAATCTGCAATGAGGAAGGACATCATACTCTGTCCCTTCCCATAGTCTGTCAGACAGGCTCTGACTTGTTAGATGGGTATGCTCATCTCTACACACATGCCAGTGGCATGTTAATTACTAAATAACTGCTTCAGATGGCACTGCTTAACACCAGGTCAATTGTGAAACATGCCACCGAAGTAGCTGACATGCTGACAACAAATATGCTAGATATTATCTGTCTCATGAGAACCTGGCTTACCACTATTACCAATCATGTGGTTGTACTTGCTACCCGCCTCCCAGGCTACACAATTATCAGATCTGACCGCATTGATGGAAGGGGTGGAGGAGTTGCTCTCATCTTAAGGGACTATTTTCAAGTGCACACCATCACAACCAGTGCTTTAGAGAACTGTGACCATCTATCCATTACACTAACGATAGACAATAACACCACAGTCTATATTGTCATTCTCTACTGCCCACCAAGTATGCCCTCTTTCGAAGAACATAACCATCTCCCCACACCTTTGCGCTCAATGCCTGTTGCTAATAATCAAAAATAACCCTTGCAAATTCTTGTTAGTCTTGGTGTAAGTAGTTTTAATTATGTAACAAGCTTTGTGAATATTACATCATATTGCTAGGTTGCATCTTTGTGTAATAATTTACAGCCATTACATAATATTCCTCATTTGCATCCTTGTGCATTCATTAACATCCAACAATAACCTTTTGGTGCACGTGCCTTCTGTTTCGCCAAACCCATGGCTTTCTCTAGGCTAGTTGAACAGTTCCCTGTTATTTGTCAGAATATTAGTAACTCTTATTTGTATTGCAATTTTGAAACATTTATGCAGGTATTTAGATCAGTGCTTGCATACAGTTTCCTGCAATTAAAATACAGTACAATCTGTAAGGTTTAACCTTGTTCGGTTTAGGCAAGGGTCGTTTCAGTTTATGGCAGCAGGCTGGACATGCGCTGCTGTTGTGCCTTCACGGGGTTGGATTTGGGTTATAGCCTGTATACATTGTTTTGTCCTGTGAAGTGGATTGCTAGTCCTTTTAGGTTGGGTTTCCTTCCGTGAATGAACACCCCTTGGAGTATAATGCTTCCCTGTTTCACATGGTTGCCTTTGTTAGGTCCTGTGGTCAGGCATAGATTCTCTTCAAGACGGCGGCGGCGGCGGCGGCAGCAATCTGCTCGGTCATTCTGTACAACTTCTTGCCTTACCTGTGAATCTCATGAAGCCGACTGCCAACACCCTTCTATTGGGAGATTTGAATCTATAGCTAGATGATAGCAATGATTCTGTTGCCACCTCCCTCAATTCCTCCCTTCGGATACTAGGGATGAATCACTTTGTTAAACATCCCACATACAAGGAGGGACATATCCTGGACTGGATACTCTCCCACAATCTTCACATCGAGTCACTTAATATCAAGCCCTGTCCATGGACTGACCACCATCTCATTCTTTTTGATATTATTCTTCCCTCTCCCTATAAAAAGAGAAATCCAAACTAGAAACGTAAAAAGAATCACTGCTACAGCCTTCACTGAGCTGGCTACTGCACTACTCCCACGTGTCTCTGCCTCCACCGAAACCAAACTCCTGGTTCAGGAATTTCTTAACATCACTTCTCTAGCTGTCAACAAACTAGCCCCTGTCACCAGAAGGAAAGTAAAACCTCAAGTCGAAAGCAGATCATGGTTCTGCTCAGACATTATCAAACACAGGAAACTCATAAGATCATCTGAGAGATATTGAAGAAGAATCCATGCCCTAACTCACTCGCCACATATCGCCTTGTGGCCTCAGATTCCACAAAGACCATTCTATCAGCAAAAACCTCAACTATGAACAAACACTAGCCAATGCCAAATCCGATAAAAAGGAATTATTTAACATCCTCAAATAATTAGATGGCTAAAAAGCACCCCCAGTACTGTCTCTCCTAGTGATTCCTAATGCTAAGCACTCCAAGACGAATTCTCCATCAACATAAAAAACCATCAGACTATCATGAAAAGTGGCTCACAAGTCCAGTCCTCCAATACTGATTCTCGTTCTGACAATGAGGTCTTAACTAATAACATGCCTGGTATCCCACCTGAATTCACTCTGAACCCTCTTCGCCAAGATGCCCTTATCAATGTTGTGAGAGGGTTTAAACCGACTGTATGTATCATGTTTCAGTGACACATGCCCCACAACGATTATCAAGGATTCTATTCGGTGCCTTGCTCCCCTTATCACTCCCCTTATCACTAATATTGTAAACTCATCCTTTCCTATCTCACTTTTTCCACAGGACTTAAAGCACGTCTGTATTAGACCAGTTCTTAAAAAGGCTGCCCTCGGTGCGGAGGTGGTTGCAAATTATCACCCCATCACAAATCTTCCATTTCTCCTTGAAATTCTTGATAAGGCTGCATATTTCCAGCTTCTTCACTTTACTTTAATAGATTTATAATGCGCACGCATGGACCTGTGGGCTCCAGGGCGCGGACAGATAAACAACGAAAAACATAAAAAGGAAGTAGACACTCTGTCAGGGAGGCCAAGAAATAAAAAACCTATGCAAACAGCAGAGTCATCAACTTCTTTTTAAATGCATCAGTTGACTCAATGCCATCTTAGGTCCAGCGGCAGGTTGTTCCAGGCTCTAGGGGCAATAGCATACAAGACTCCCTTTGAGGCCTTCTCAGTTCTGCACCTTGGGATCATCAAAAGAAACATTTGGAAAATAAATGTACCTTCTTAGTACCCGCCAATCCGGCTTTCGTGCCATGCACGGCACTGAGACGGCCATGTTAATTTACAAGCCAGTTTTGCAGAAATCGTTGACGGCAGCAGGATTGAACTTCTTATGCTACTTGATCTCTCTGCCGCCTTCTATTTAGTTGACCACACTCCACTCTCCGAGAGGTTGGGTACATTTCTCAATTGTTCTGAAACTACCATCGCCTGGTTTGCCTCATTCCTTGGCCCCAGAAGGGCAAGAGTTGCCATGGGTGGTTTTCAGGCCCTTCCAGAGTCTCTCACTTGTGGAGTCCCACAGGGCACCTACCTTTCACCCACTATGTTCAATGTATATAGGCACCCCTTGTTCCACCCGCTGGCGTGAAATACACCAACTATGCCGACGATACCCAGCTCGTCTTCGAGGTGTCTGGAGATTACGAATCTCATTCCATCCTTATCAATAACACCTGCAGCCTACTACAGGGATGGATGGCCACCAACTCTCTTGCGTTAAACATGGAGAAAACAGAGCTGATGCTTGTCGGTTCCAGCCAGCAACTAAAAAAGCTTAATCCTAAACATGGCTACTTTACGATTTCCAGCTGTACTATTCCAGTTAGCCCAACTGTCAAGACGCTGGGAGTTGTTCTAGACTCCAGTCTATCGATTAAGCAACACGTAGCATAAGTCAAAGCCTTCTGTGCCTACTTGAACAAACTCCTCAGTCAGATCAAGCCTTTTTACCCACTCTGCACCTTTCATCCTTGGCCACTGCGCTAGCGAACTCACGGCTTGACTACTGTAATAGCTTATTGGCCGGCACATACAAAACTAACCTTAAAACACTTAAGCGGCCCAGTATGGGGCAATTAGAACCATATGTGATCTAGGCCGACTGGATCATATCACGAGTTAAGAGGGTCCCTACACTGGCTTCCATTGCATCATCAATGCAGCACAAAATACTCACCCTTACCCACAATTGTCTGGCCGACAAGGCACCACAGTATCTACTCAATAGATTAGCAAAGGCCACTACTCAGTGAACCCTCCACTCTAGTGGGACCTGTAAATTGACCATACCCAGGCACAAACTAAAAAATCCTTGGCAGCACATTTTTTCAGGTTTTCATCCCCACACTATGGAACTCTCTCCCCTCATCTATTAGTGACATTTCCAGCTTTACCAGCTTTAAGAAAGCACTAAAAACACACCTTTGTAACTCCAAAGACTAGATCTTCCCCCGCTTTTCTTTGCACGCTCGGTTTTGAGCTTCTTGCTTCCCTTGCTGTGTTTGTTTTCCCCCACTTGTGGGCACTGAGGACTATGGGTGTGTTGCGTCCTACAAATATTAAATAATAATAATAATGTAATAGGTTTGGAGTTAGTAGTTGTGGTATTGTCACTGATAGTAACCTATCACTATATGGAAGGAAGTTTAAACAACCTTGGTTACTCTCCAAAGACATCATACTGTGTAAACCGTTAAAAAAAAAGGGAAATAATGATGCTCATATGATTAGAAATTGTAAGCTGAATCTTATCAAATGTGGAATCTGAATTGTAAGTGAAGCGTATGGGTGGTATGATAGCTGCCATTCTAGCGTGAGAGAATCGCTTCATAAGTTTACACATAAAAAACTCTATGGGCTTCATTACGAGTTGGCCGTTAAAAAATGTAAATTACTGGCTTGCCAGTGCAACCGTGTCCTTGGAGCACTGCTGCCGGAATCAACGGTTGATTCCGAGTCCACGTGCACACGCATACCGGCATACTGGTAACGGCTGCACCGGCATGCCGGTAAGGTTCTCCAATCCCTGATAGCGGCATCATCAATGCCGCAGACACGGGCACCGGCATCCTAGATGCCGTAATGAATGGTACCGTTGATACCAGAATTGTAAATACCGGTACTGGAAGTGCCGGTACCGGAAGCAACGTCATTGCGCCGGAACGGGAAATGCACTGGTGGCCATCTTTAAAAACACAATCCATTGCAATCCTCTGCCTTCAGCACCTGGATTGGCAAACTGTGGACTGTGTCAGCAAGGAGATGGCCAAGGCAACACGAAAAGGCACAGTGCGGCTGCGGAAGCCACATTTTAGTGATGATGTACTCAACATGCTCGCCGACACACTGGCCGAGCATGCAGGTGTCATGTTCTGCCCAGACCTGCGCCGTGCGGCACAAATATGAAAAAAACACATCTGGGAGGAGGTGGCACAGAAGGTCTCTGTGGTAGGGACGACCCCACGCACCGTGAAAGACTGCAGGAAGTGCTGGGACGATCTGCAGCTGCGTGTCCGCAACATCCCCTCAGCAAACCGCAGCCAGGCCCAGGCAACAGGAGGCGGAGCATCATCCCCTATAAAGCTGGCATGTTGGGATGAAATCTGCAGCTCCGTCATAGACATGGAGGCCATCAAGCGTGTTGGCCATTCCGAGATGGGAGTCCCATCATCGGACGATGACGGTGAGTGACCCTTAACGTAATACAAATGTCACCACACACACCCAATAACCCAAGTACAATGGTGGAGTCCAAATGGCAAGTAGATGAGAGCAAATACATGGCCCATCACCACCGACCGAAGTCAGCCCCTACAAAACCCCAAAATCCCTGCCATGACAACACATGACAAACCCCACTGACACAAACCCCATGAGTCCCCAATAGCAGACACATGCACCATCTGCATGCACACACACACACACATATACATCACTGTACAGATGCAGGCCTGACCACTGTGCCATCCCATAGCATGGTGCACACATTACCACTACTGGTTGCACACTTGACACACCCACCATGACCATGCACGAAGTGTAAATACCAATGCAATAATGCACCTTGTGCAAGCACGTCGGACCCACATCTAGACACCACATGTCACACATCCCCTGAGGCATGGCCACAACATGCAAGCCACAAAACACCTGTCGCCAACCCAACAGACACCATGCCCATCTTGGCTGCACCAGAAGGATGCCCAAACACTGCACCCCCTCCACCCCAAATCCTGGAAGCACCATGGCTGCCCCTCCAACATATACATGAGAATGCACAGGACTCAAAATGAAGCAGCATCGATGTATGTAGGATGTACGTTGACCCATGACTGATGCCCTGCCTCTCTCCCCCCCACAGGCACGGGATCAGACAGCGAGGTGGAAGACACTGCAACACCAACAAAGACTCCTGCATGCCTGAGCCGAGGCTATGACAATGCCTCCAGGCCCTCCACATCATGGGCTGGCCATAAGCAAACCACTGCTCCCAAGCCACAGCCCCCCAGCCAACAGGGCGCACAGGCTGCAGAACCTTACGAGCAGCCAACACCCCGAAAGGTGCAGCAGGAAGGACACACTGCTGTCATGAAGGCACACATGCCAAAAGGCACACCTGCCATAAATCTCCCCACCAAAAAAACATCAGCCCAACAGGAAACACCTCAGGTGGAAGAGGAGGGATCACCTGCGGCCAGTGACGTGGAGGGGCCACAGTCGACGGCCACCAGTGACCTTGGAGAGGCAGCGTAATCTGCGCAACATAGCGCGGAGGAGGTGGAGGAAGAAGACACTGCAGTCTATAGCTTGCCAGATGACATGCCGGACACCCCAACCATGCTGGACAAGCCACAGTTCTCACCCGAGCCTGGTTCCGGAGGACACGCCTCCCCTGATGACAAGCCTGTACTACCACGCAGCCCCGCAACCACGCACCCACCACCACCTCCCGTGCAACCAACGGCTGCGTAATCCATCCTGGACTTGAAGGGCTGGTTGACCCGCATGGAGGAGCGCCAGCAGGCCATGCATGATATGGTCAAGCGGAAGGGGAAGCCACACGAAGAGAACATCATCTCAATAAGCCGTGATGTCTACCGTGTGGTCGTGCGCGCGCGTGAGGGCATGGCAGCAATGACACAGGCTGTCACCCAGTTGGTGGCCACCATTGCCCATCATCGGGCTGCAGAAGCCGACCCACAACCCCCCCCATCGACCAGCTCAACACCAGCAAGTTCTACCCAGACGTGCCCGGTGCGCAGGTCACTGTGCAGTCTGCCGCCGGCCAGACGAACAACCCCCTGCACCTAAAAGGGGGTGTCAGTAGCCTGACACATATTGGGGTCGAGTTGAACTTGAAGTGGGTGCAGGGGCATGGGTGTTGCGGGTGGGGGCTGTGGGTACGTGGGTGTGTAGGGATGTTGGGAGGCGGGGGCGTGGTTGTGTGGGCATGTTGGGGGTGTGGGGGGTGGGTGTGTGGGGATGTTGGGGGGCATGGGTGTGTGGTGATGTTGGGGGGTGGAGGCTGGGGGGTAGGTTGTTGCATATTGAGGGGTAGAGGTCCACGTTAGTTCCTGTTCACTGTACATACTTATGATACATTTAATACACCTGGTGTGCATAAGAAAAACACATAACTGTGTGTGTCAATGTATTTCTTAACAGTGCCCAGTGCTCAGTGTCCCCCATTCCAAGTGACTTGTGTAACCCAGTCCATCAAAGGTAATGTGCAATCAAAGTTTGGCGTACTTAACGTCCTTCATTCACATTGTGCCGTGGTCGATATGCATCTTCTCCACCATCATCCTCATCATCTTGTGGTGGAATCTGGTCCGTGTCAGGGGGCAGGGGTACGTTGTGCCGGATGCACATGTGCAGCATGGCACATGCCAACACTATCTTGCCCAGCTTCTCAGGCCTGTATATGAGTGCCCCACCCGACCTGCTGAGGCAGCAAAACGGGCCTTCAACAGGCCAAAAGTCTGCTCAACCATGACACGAGTGCGTGCACGGTTGTAGTCCTCTTCGTGCCTGTTGACTGGTTGCCTGATGGGGGCCATGGGCCACGGCTTTAGGGGATACTCGGCATCACCTGCACGGGAGCAATGGAAAGTGTATTTGTGAACATTGTTGTCATTCCTTGTGTGCAATGCCTGTGCAGTGTTAATGGTCACATGCCACAGATTCATCATGACTGCACTTGACATTTCCTTATAGTAAGACCCAGGTAAGTATACCCACCAAGCATGGACCATGCCTAAGTACGTGTACCATTCACGTCTTAGGGACCTTTCCATCAGGTACAGCACTCACACAAATGAGTTGATAATGACCATGATCTGCTGACATCTGATCAGTGTGTTGCATTTGAAATTTGTACTATACATGTGGAGTGCATCATGACATATATGCCTGATGTGCTTCATGATAGACAGTGGTTTGTGTTTCCACCTACTTGATGTCACCATGTAGTTGTCCATCACTGCCTTCCTCCATGTGACTAAGGCCCAATGGCAATGGTGGTATGGTCCGCCAGTGACGGCAAACATTTCTGTGATGGGGCTGGGTGTGTACTGGCATGGTGGAGCAGAGGTACTGTGGATGGGTCCTGCACCACTCGCTCATATATTAGTGGTGGTGACTGATCGGTGATTACATTAGTTTCCTTGGTTGTACCATTGCAATTGTAAGTGTCCCTTGAGGTGCCTGGGCCGATATACTGATCTGCGGTTTACCTGTTGGGTAGGTGCAGTGACAGAGATTTCCATGTGTGGCAGTTGGATTTGCCCCAGGCATGGCTGCATGTCCAGTGATGGAATTTGCTCCGCTCATGTATTTCAGACATTATGCCTGAAGGGTGGTGCATCGTGGTACCTGTGGTTCATGTCTGATGGTGTTCAAGGTGCATGTGCTGGGGTGGGTGCTGTGTATGTTGCTTACATTAACGCACAGCTGTGTAGGCATGCCACATCTGCATCCATTGGCTGTGTTGAACATTCTGTCGAGGTGATAGGGGTCACAGTCTTGCCATCCAGGTCACTTTGTTCTGCCCCCAGGCAACACCCCTCATACCCCAGCCAGCAGACAGGTTGCCTATGCTTGTGTTCCCCCCCACAGGTAACACCCCTCATTGCCCTGTTGTTGGACTTACCCAGCAGCCCGGTACGTTGTGCAGCGTGTCGTGCCATGTAGCGGGGAAGGGTGGAGTTGTCCAACACCATGGTATCATGTGTGGATCCCGGGAATCTTGCACAGAAATGCGTATTCAATTGGCTTGCATCGCACACCATCTGGACATTCCTGGAATGATAGAGCTTCCTGTTGCGGTACACTACTTCCTCGCCATGCCGGACTACCAGCTCCACATGGGTGCAGTCGATGGCACCAATTACGTTTGGCATGCCTGCCAGTGCATAGAATGTGATTTTTGATGCATTCACCTCCTTCACAGTCCGTGGTAAATATATGTGGTCCCTTCCATGTTTGAGGAGGGCATCAAGCACCTGGTTGAGCACACGGGACAAACATGGTTGTGAGATGCCACACAGCTGCCCCACCGTGTGCTTGTAGGTGCCTGTGGCAAGGAAGTGCAGCACAGACACTACCTTCAGCAAGGGGGGATGCCTGTCCGGATGTTGATTAGGCTTACCAGATCATCATGGATGAGGTCCACTATTGTGCATATGGTGTCCCTGTCCAGGCGTTACAGGGTGTGGATCTGTGCAGGGGTTAGGTCAAATGGACTGGCCCTTAGGCGAGGGATTGGTGGCTGCCTACGGGGTACAACTGGCTGTCCTGGTGGTCTGTGCTGGCCCTGTCTCACCCTCCTTCTCCTCCTGCGCCTCCCCTGCATTCCCTGGTTCAATGCCTGCTGGAGTAGTAGCAGTGCAGGCATGTCCTCCAGCCCCAGTATTGCAACGGCTAATGGTAGCATCTTGGCTTTGGAAGGGGTGTGGTGTGTGTGTGCTCCTTTTCTGCTGTACCAGACTCCATTGCCTCCACCTGTGCTGATTGTGTGCACCTGTGGCAGGTTTGAACACAGCAGATTGCTATTAACGGCTGCCCCGTGATGCCGGTGTTAACGGCATCATGGTACCCGTTCTTACCGGCATCTGGATGCCAGTAAGTGCATGTCAGTGAACCTTGTAATGTGCACTTCCTTACGGCAAGCCAGTGTTACTAGCACGGCTGCCGCGTGCCCGCGCCCATTCCGGGAAGGTGCTACCCGGTTGCAGATGCCGGTAGCACCGGCATCGCGGGTCATAATGCACCGGTCCGGTAACCGATGCCGGTATTCCCTTACCGGTATTGTATTACCGGACCGGCAACCTTGTAATGAGGCCCTATGACATTTCAGTCACATGGGGACGCCATGGAAGTGCCAGGGCTGGGCAGTGGAAATAGGAGACAGATTTGCAAGATTCTGAGAAGAATGCCATTTTGGAAAGGGTTACTGAATTGAAAGGCATGTATATATCCATGTATTGACAGATCAATTCCTTGAGAATCACATAAAATTGGCAAAAACCTTTCTATCCTTGTTTTTATGCTAATTTATAGTTAGCATTAGTGTGGCCATAAGTACAATCCTAGATATGGCAACATATGTTGTAAGAAAACATGGTAGACCCAGTTCCGTTCACTTATGATTGGATAATACTGCTCAGGTAATATTTTGTAACAACGCTTGAATTATGAGTAATCAGAACCAAATACATGATTTATTGTTTAGAAATGTATACTTTAGCCCAAAAAAGGAGTACAGTTTGTTATCTTCATTAAGTTCCTGAGTAATCGTATGCATCTTGAAAATGAGTTTTGCTTCACATTGTTATAATAATTTAACCTTGTCTCCACCTCTTTAAACCATCAAAATGTTATCTAAGGCGAGAAATATAAAATTCTCCAATTTATTACCACAGTAGATGCCAATGTGATGCTGACTGGGGCAGAAACTCGTTTTATTTATGTATTTTATTTATTGAGCATTTGTTAGGCGCATATGCAACAAAATGGTGTTTCCAGGCGCCATAAGGCAAGTGGGGAGGGAACAAGGGGAGTAAATAATAATGCGAAAAACAGTAGATAAACAATCATGGTCGTACTAGGCCTTGTGACATTCAGGCGTGCAAGTGCAGTGAAGAGAAGTGCAGGAGGTAGGGAAGGGGGGGCAAGGTATGGGCAAGAGCAGGTGAGGGCCCATAAAGGAAGTGCCAAGGGCTTTCAGGGGAGGTGGCCGCTGGCTAAGTGCTAGGGTGGAGGAGTCCCTAGGGTGGGGTGCAGACCACCAGGTGGGGGGCCAGCAAGGCAGTGCTGGGAGGTGGGTGCTGGTGTCGACTAGGCAGGGGCCTGGTAACTTAAAGGATTCATGAAGGTCCAGGCCACCAGTCTCAGTGGTGGTGGGGTGATTAGCAGGGAAGGAAAAGAGGGAAGGAGTTGGACAAGAGCAGAGTTTTCAGGCATTTCCGGAACCTAATGAGATCCGGCTCAAGTCAGAGAGGGGTAAAGAGGCTGTTCCAAAGAGAGACCTGCCCCCCACTCTCTGCTTGGAGAAGCATTTGACATGCAGAGAGTTGGAGTTAGACAAGCAGAGGGCTCCAGTGGGGAAGTATTTGTAGATAGTGTGATCCGAGGCCCCAGAAAGTCTTGTGTATGATGCAGATGGTCTTGAATTTGATCCTCGTGGCCACTGGGAGCCAATGGAAAGATAATAGGGCTGGAGAGATACGGTCCCTGGACCTGAGGCCAAGGATAAGTCTTGCAGCCCCATTCTGGATTACTTGAAGGGGGCATAGGGAGGAAAGGGGGAGATTGAGCAAGAGACTGTTGCAATAGTCCAGCCTGGAGAGGACAAGGGCTCTGGAAACATTGAGCTTCTGGGGAACAGTGAGAAAAGGGAGAATGTTTCTAAGGCAGTGAAGCTGGAAGTGGGCCTTCTTGGCAAGGTCCAAAATGTGATGGGTGTAGGAGAGAGGGGAGTGGAAAATCACCCCAAGGTTTTTAGCCTCACAGTATGGTGAGGGTAGAGGGCAAAAGCAAGGTGGCCAGAGGCTGAGAGGGAAACAGGCACAGGTGTCCCAATAAGAAGGATCTCTGTTTTACTGGCATTACGACAGAGGTCATAAGTTGCACACTATTCCTGGATAGCGGTAAGACATCAGGGATAAGAGAGGAGGAAGAGGAGGTAGTAGGTGGTTTGAAGGAAAGATGTGCGTCATCAGCATAGCACTGGAAATGAGGAGAGAAAGAGGAGATCAGGTGAGTAAGAGGGGCGAGATAGATATGGAGGAATAGGGCCCTCCTTTAATTGGGAAGGATGGTTAGGGAGGAAAGAAGTCAGCCAATCCAGTGCCCGGGTGTCACGGAGCCGCTTTATGAGCATAGAATGATTGACCATGTCAAAGGCAGAGAAGAGGTCGAGGAGAATGAGAACAGAAGGAGAATTAGAGTCAAGGTTTGCGAACATGTCTTCGCGGGTGTTCAGGAGAGCAATTTCCATGCCTCTAGATGCCCAACCAACAAGTTCAGTATGAAGAATCAATTGGGGGAGGACCAATTCTTCCAAGAATTTACCCAGGAAGGGGGTGGTGGAGATAGGGCGATAGTTAGCTGGGACTGAGGGGTCAGCAGACGGCTTTTTTAGGAGGGGGTGCACAACGGACTGCTTGAGGGCAAGAGGGAAAGGACCAGTGGCAAAGGAATGGTTACAGAAATCGGCAAGAGCCGGGGCAAGAGAGGAGATGCTGTCCTTAATGGTTCTTGAAGACCAGGGAAGCACTTGTTTGGATGAGACCTTCAAGCAGCAGACAACTTTAGAAACCTCATCAGGTGCTATTGCCAGGCTGGAGGAAAGTGCAGGGGACAGAGGGAGGGGAGCCAAGGGAGGCAGGAGAGCAGGAGCTGGAGTGGAGCTGGTGGAGAGTGATGACAGTATTTTCATAGTTTTAAATGTGAAATAGGATGCCAAAGTGGTGCAGAGAGCCTGGAAGGAAGGAAAGAGTTGGAGACTACAGTTGGATTGGCGAGTTCCTTGCAGATTTTGAAAAGTTTGCTGTTTTGTTAGTGGCTCCAGAGATGCGGGCTTGGATGTGGGCCCTCTTCTTGGAGCGAATAGAAAAACAATATTGCCTTTGGAGCAGACGACAGGCCAGTTTGTTAGAGGATGAAGCCAAGGTCTGCCATTTCATACCAGCTGTTGTGCTTGGAGACAGGCTTCAGGTCGATCCTCATGACAGGTGCAAGGGTATCGAGGGTGTTGGAGATGGAAAGGTGACGTTTAGCAAGGACAGAGTCAGAGGAAGAATCAGAAGCAGGGGTGGGAGGGGTGATGAAAGTGAAAGCAAAAGCAGTGACTGACACTTGCTTCATCGGTCAAATGACGGCGAAGGAGGCTGGCAGTGTGAGGGGGGGCTCAGACAGAGGGCCAAGGGGGCCTAGGTGGGAGGAGAGGAGAGAGTGGTCAGACCAGGAGAGGTGGGTGGTGACCAGGTTAGAGACAGGGATGTCTCTAGAGATGGAAGCATCCAGAGTGTGTCTGCCTGAGTGGGTCGGGCCAGAAGGAAGAATAGTGAGAGAGAGGGAGTTATAGAGGTCAAGGAACTTTGAGGTGGCTAATTCAGGAGAGTCGAGGTAGATATTGAAGTCGCCAAAGAGGAGGAGTTTGGAAAAGGAGGCCAAGAGGGTGGAGGTGAGGTCGGCCCATTCAGAGAGGAAGACGGAGTTAGGGCCGGGGGGCTTGTAGATGGTAGGGATGTTGAGTGAGAGAATGGGATAGACCCCAAGCCTACAGATGAGACATTCAAAAGAGGAGTAGGATTTAGTAGGTATGATAGAAGCAGGGACCCACTCAGGGAAAATCAGGACCATTCCACCTCTGGGCCGGTTGAGCCTGGGTTTGAAGAAGAGTTTTTAATCCTCGGGAAGGAGAGTGTCAGGAGCAGTGACAGAACTGGCATTGAACCACGTCTCGGTAAGGGCGAGGAAATCGAGCCCAAAGTCTTCAAGAAGGAGACAGATATCAGAGGAGTGTTTGACAGCAGAACAAGCGTTCAGAGTAGCTAAGTGAAGCTGATTACCACCTTTTAAAGTTTTCAGAGGAGGGTACAGGGACGTGGTACTCCCGTCGGTGGTGGTGGAGAGGTTAGTGGAAAGGAGGAAGGAGGAGTTGTAGAAGAAGGGAGGAATTTAAAGAGAGAGGGCAGGCGCTGGTCAAGTAGAAGAAGAGTAGCTTGAGAACCTTGGGCCATTATAGTGCGATTGTGATAGACATTAATTATGCACCTAGAAGATTCAAAGTATTCCAAGAGAGCTTCCCATCTAGTTCCCGCATTAATGGGTGAGGAGGAGAAAGGGGAGAGAGTGGAGACCAGGTGGGTAGTCCATTGGTCCCGGTAGGGGACAGAAAAGAGGATGTCAGTAATCGTCTGCCTGGAAGTAGCAATGATGTGGGTGTTCGCAATATGTAGCCCTGGGTTAGATGCTAGGACAGCTTTTTTAAGCTTTTATCTTCCAGACTTTGTGATTTAGATAGGATAGGTGATAGAGTAACAGTTAGAATAGATAGGGGAGATAGAGAGTGCCATGAAAGAAGTGGGGAGGGGGAGAGACAACAGGGAAGCTACACAGTGCGCGAATTACAACAGGTGGTCTAGCAGCCAAGTAATCACAGATGCTATAACAAGAAAAAACACAAGGTAACCGAGTTATAAGTACCCAGACTGGGCGAGGGCTAAGATACAGCAGAAAGCAATCAATGCACAGCTTTTAAAGGCACATCAAAATTCGATTTTCCAAAAGAGCACTAAAATGCAGCAGAAAATCAATGCACAGGTTCAAAATGCAGCAATGTTCAGGTTTCAGGTGGTGTAAGAAGTACAGGAGTGGAAAGGCTCCTTGAATCAGAGCGAACAATCAGAGAGTACAGGGCATCAATTTGGCATTTAAGAGTCCCGAGGAGAGTCCAGTCTGCTCTAGTCCCCATTGTGGTTTTGGCCAGAGAGGAGCTGCAGCAACGAGCGACGAGCTGTGTTGCCCTTTGCAGTTGTGAACACTACCTGAAATACTGTAGCTTTAACTGGTAACCCCTCCTCTATAAGCTCACTCAGGGCGCGGAGCGCCGCGCAGGGTCCTGAGGAGAGTCCAGTCTGCTCCAGTCCACTCTTGGACCTGAGCGGCGTCCAAAACTGAGAAGCGATTCCATTCCTGCAGTGAGTGTAGAGCTCCTGAAAAACGATGTCCGGTCGGCTTGTGACATCTGAAGTGCTCAGACCACTAACAAGGCAGAAATGATTGCAAATCAACGTTGCTTGGATACGGAACAGCAACCTGATGTTCCAAGCGAGGTGAGTGAGATGCAAGATTCGACGGTGGCTGAAAATGCCACTGCGCCTGCGGTTATTCTACTGTTATCCTCATTATCTGCCACTCGGCTTGTAAGTCAAAGCCCCAGGCAGAAGACAAATTTTGTTGTTGCGAACCAAACTAGCAGTTTAATGGTGCCTGTAGTGGGTTGTGTTCATGTGGAGGAGAAGGTCTCTGCACAGGTTGTGTCGTATGCAGACGCTGCAGAGGATGCAGAACCTACGGTGCCCTAGTCATGCTTTGATATCACCGACACTGAACTATTAGAACTGCGCCTTCCGACTATGCCAACAGTTGATCTCAACATTGGCATCGAAAATTGTAGTGAGCCAGAGCACACCGGTGCACATACATCATGACCAAGATGCAGACGATGCTCAAGAAATCGGTGGCTCTGCCTTTGTTTTAGCCACAAGTTTGATCCCAATGACCATGGAACCATTTCAAGACCGTGATGAATCCACAAATCCAGTCAGCTTTGAGCCTAAGCAAAAAACAATCTCAGTTCCCACGCAGAAGGACAAATCCACAGGTGGCTCATCTAACCAATTAGAATTTCCTTACGCTGAGAGCCAGGCAGATTGTTTCATGCCTAAAGATTCCCATCAGCAGACAACCGCCGTCGTAACAGATGGTTTGCGGCTAGGAATGCAAATGGATAGAGCGCTCCAGCAAGGTGAACTTACCAAAAACATGGCTCGCACGGGTGTATATACGAATACCATTCTGGCTTTGATCCCGCTGCACATGAAGCACGCTTAACAGAAAGTCTAAAAAATGACTTTTTAAAATTGAGAGAAAGGCTGAATAAGAGTAGCCATTCAAGTTAAGACCCTTCTCATGGTAAACTTTTGGATTTGAATCTAGGTATTCAAACAACGCCAAACAGGAGGCTGTTGGACCCCGTATTCGCAGACAGAGATTTGTCTAGTACACCACAGCCCATGCAACAAACAACTTCAATGGAGTCTGCCCACAAGAAAAAAGAGAAGTCTATGATAAAGCTGGCCACAAAGCAAACATCTTCACGTGGAACCGACCTACAGACCGACCGTGTTTTTCCAGAGACAATAAAAGCAAATTATCTGTCGCCGCTGGAATACAAATCCATAACAATGTGCTTGCGGCAACAACAATTGCTTTAAATCCTTTTGTGAAACTTTATGAGTCCATAAACAAAATGCTAAGAGATCAAGGAAACATGTTGGTAGCTCTAAATACTAAATTTACAAATTCTGAGAAATTATCAATGCAAGTGCAGCAAAGATTGGATAAGGAGGCAGTATCCTCATTAAAGTGGCAATCACGGCTAAGCGATTTAGCACAAAATGAGCTAGCCAACAAATCAGACCTGATGCATGCAATCCTAGACTGCATCAAATGATTGAGACATAGGACTGTCCATCCTCCCTCTGATTCTCGATGTCTCGATGCAGACTTGATATTGACCCAGTCGGTTTACATTGTGCAACTGACACAAACATCTCAGCTGGAAGCTCATGCGTGCTGCCGTCAGTAAGAGTACCAATGGAAACGGCAGAAACTGCATCAGAAGCCTTAAGGTCGTGTCAAGCGGGAATTTCGACATTGGCCCCCGCTGCTCTGGCAACCATAGACAAAATAAACATTGAAGAGAACACATCAGTCACCTCATTGTGCGAGCCAAGGCTTGACCCCACTCAAAAAGTGTCAAGCGCCAGACGACCAAGAACTCCAACAAATCTGGGTAACCAGCAGACATCAAAATTGGGAGATGCCAAAACCTCCCAAGAAAAGGGAATAGGCCATGTAGAAAGTACTGCAACTGAAATACCTTCATTTAAACCTATGTTTGGCATCTTTGCTGGCCATAAGAAGCAACTGTCCATGAGTACGGGGCCCTCGACATCATCAAGCCGAAGTAACGTTGGCATCACATGCTGAAAAAGAGAAACTGCCGTTAGGCCCCAAGGCAAGGTCGAATAGTTCAAAAAGATTTATTAGAAACTTGTCATCACCTCCGCCAAATGTGTTATTCGAACGGCTAAAGAGGACCTCTGCACAGGCGAAAGAAAAACTAGCACAAGTCACCAGCAACACTATCCAGCTAAATAGTAAAGAAGCCTCTCATCCAAATAAACGTTCAAGAGTTGAATTTGAAGATCAATCGATCACACACACAGATAACCTTGTGGATTTGTGTGATTTGTCGACTTACTATATTCATGATGACGAAATATCAAATGGAGATGCCAGCTTTGGCAAAGAAGCGACAAGCCACACAGGTCGGCCACTAGCGAGTCCAACTAGCTTGCAGAACCATGCAAAGGCTTCTTTGACTTAACCAAGATCAGTCTTGCAGAAATCGAGACAAAAGGAAATCTTTTTGGATGATTCATCCCCTATGAAAAGAAGAAAAGTAAGCAGTAGATCGCTGTCTTTAGTATTAGATGAACTTGGAAAATTAATCCAAAACTCACCACGGTGCAACTTCAAAAACAGGGTGCCAAGAAAGTTGAACATACCCGACGGCACAGCTCAAAAAATACCTGCTCTTGCTGGAAGTTACAGCTGGAAAACATTCTAAGTATAAAAAATGAGGTTAATCTGAACAGGCGAAACACCATGAAACTCTTACATTGTATTCCATCACTGAGAACTATTATGTCTGAAGACATAGCAATTGTGGAATACGCAGATGAAAATTGCTCAGATTGGGTTATTTTACACGTCAACTAGAAGTTGATCGAAAACACTCTATGCAATGCTAACAATGAACTTCTACATTTCGGGTTCGGAATTTCTTCCTTTCTAGACCCTACTGGAAGAAATTGCGACAATGCCAGGAATTTAAGCTCTTTCAAGATATGCAATAAATGGAGAAGAGATAACCTAAGAGAGCAAATTGAGCACAAAAGACCAGAGAATTAAGTCACACACAACGGC
The DNA here is from genome assembly GCF_040938575.1 of Ambystoma mexicanum. Lineage (NCBI taxonomy): Eukaryota > Metazoa > Chordata > Amphibia > Caudata > Ambystomatidae > Ambystoma > Ambystoma mexicanum. The sequence continues at coordinate 663,593,644 of NC_090941.1, read as the reverse complement.
AAACAGACCTACGCAAGTCCAAGGAATAACCGACATTGCCACGAAAATCGACGTTAGCAATGCAAAGGAAAACCAGACGAGAGATGTTCCCTTATTTCTTGGAACACTCGTGGTTTCCGACACTTATTTCAGGATGCATGTCTAACAAAAGATGAATATCTTTTGATCTGTCTGCAAGAAACCTGGCTGCGAACACCACCGATATGTGATGGATTCACAGTGCTACTTAACGCTGCCAAGAAAATAAAATGGGCCGACCTTTTGCAGGGCTAATAACAATGATAAAAAGCAACAGTCCGTGGAAACTTATAAAAACAGAAATCCTAATTTGTTTGTCCAAGGAACTCTTTTGGAAAGAACTAGGCCTCTCCATGACAAAACTGACATTCTGCAAATAATAAATGTCTATTGGAACCTGGCAATGGTTTCAGCCACATCTTTTATAGTCACAATCACCACAATAATTGATAAGTGTATGATGGATTTTAAGGATCCTACAACCATTATTTGTGGTGATTTGAACTTTTCGTCATTCGAAGACAACGAGCAAGCAGAACCTGTTAATTTATTTTCCCGCGGCAGGAGATCAGAACATGGGAACCAATGGGTGAAGACCTTAAGTATGAGGAACTGTAAAATGTTAAATGGCTGTACAAGGGGAGACATTCCAGCAGCCCCCACTTGGGATAGAAATAACACTTATAAAACCTTGGGCTATATTTGGGCGTCCAGAAATCTGACAGCGGAAAATTGATCAGCTGAATATAGTAAAAATTCCAAACAGTGACCACGATGCAGTAACATGGACCTGGTTCATGGCCCCTCATGTCACAAATGTCCGATACGATACTAATCTGAAAATTAATCAAGGCCTAAATAGATTAAAAATAAATATAAACAACAATGGGATGGCAACCATGACACACCAGCTATCCAAGATCCAAAAATATAGCAAATGCCCAGTGAACTATGTGCCGCTACTCTCCCAATTTACATCTAAGAAAAGTGGTTTTAAAGCAGTTTACCTCCACAATATACATCCCTTCAACATAAAAGTATATGAGAAGAAGAAATTGATTCTAGATATTAAAATTATTTTTAAGAAAATAACCTCCTTGTCTAATCTCGCAGCCATCAAAAAAAGACATCAACATCATCAAAATTGGCTGAAAGACTTCAACCAGATACGTGAGCAAGAAAGAGCCGAAGAGATATTGAGGTTAATTTGCAAGCACCAGAATAGAGAAATCTGGAGAATCATAAATTCAGGTTCATTTAATCAAGATGCCATGTTGTCCAGAGGCTTGGGTAAGTCATTTCTCCATAGTGTTTAAAAATCCAAAGACCCCTCTTTCCAGCCCTAAGATACTTACTTCATCATCATGGAATGTTGCTGAGGCACATGAAGATATACAAGAGGCAATCTCAAAACTAAAAGATTCCCGGGCCGCTGGCCCAAATGGCCTCACAAATATTTTGCTAAAAGCAAATAAGGTTCAGTGGTCATTCTTCATGGATGCACTGTTTTCAAAAATAGCAACGTCAAAAGAAGTTCCATCATCGTGGCAAACGGCGGTGATAATACCAGTATATAAAATAGGCAATTGGGTGTAGTTAACCATTTTGTTTTGTTTTTGTTTTTGATGAGAACGCAGGATCAGCTAAATCTTAGTTACATGAAGTGTGGTTCTCTCCCACTAAATGTTTTAGCAAGTTTGGAAAAGTATGTAACAATCACAGAATATGTATGACTTGTTATGCCAAAATAATAAAAATAATTTTGGAAAAAAAAAAAAATAGGCAATTGGGATGATCCGTCCAACTATCGTCCGATTGCCCTACTTGATGTCATCGGGAACAATTTTTTTTTTAAACTTTGGTTTTATTGGTGGTTTTTCGAAGAAAAATACAAACGGCAACGCTGGGAGCGTCGTAATCATCATTTTTTAACATTGTCACAAAACCCCCAGGTTCCCTCTCACCCCTCCCCCCCACCCCAACTCCTCCCCTCCCCCCAGATCAGAGTCACTTCAAAAGTCGAACAGCTGGAGCTGTCATCGTCGCTCGTTGTACGTTGCCACAGAGGTATGCTATACTCTCGCGTCCAAATTGGCTGAGTGAGATCCGGCATCTCCCGGGTCCTGGGCTACTCCTACATCCCTGAGTAAGGCATTCCAAACCCACCCCCGCCATTCTGCCAGAGTGTACTCATATTGTCAGTGGGGGTCCCAGCCCCATAGACCCCATACCAGTTAGCCTGAAAGGAGCCCAATTCGTTATTTACCATGGCCGTCAATTTGTCCATTAAGAACATGTTTTTGAGTTTCTTAAGCCATTCGTCCTTGGATGGGGTCTCTGGGCTCTTCCACCTTTGTGCCAGGGCCACTCTGCCCGCTCGCAACATCCTCTCCCACATTCTTGGGTACCTATACAGTTCAGTGTCCTCCGGGGGGAGGCCCAGCAGCATCGTTAGGGGGTTGAGTGGGATTAGTTCCTCGGTGACCTCGGCCATCCACCCCCGTACCTTCTCCCAGAACTCCTGCACCTTGGGGCAGGACCACCACATATGCCCCCTCGATCCCACTTGGCCACAACCCCTTGGGCATCTGGGGGACACTCCCGAAAACATCTTGGACAGTTTCAACGGGTCCCTATGCCAGCCCTGTAGAATCTTAAAGTTGTGCTCCATGTCCGATGTAAATAGGTTCCCATGAAATGCTATCTTAAAGACTTTGGACCACGCCTCCTCCGTGAGTGGTTCTCCTGCCAGGTCTTCCCAAAACCCCCAAAACCCTCTTCTCCCCTCCAAGTTAACAGTGTTCAGTATTTGGTACATTTTGGAGACCGCCCCCTTCCTTGATGTGGCCGTGTCCAGGAACTTTTCGAAGGGGGTCAGCTGTCTCCGTAGGTTCTGGCCCCATGTTTGGTCACAAAGGATGCCCTTCAGGCGCAGATATTCAAAGATTGAAAGGGACTCCCGCCCCAGTGCATCTCGCAGGGCCTCGTATTCGAGGAACTTGCCCTCTTTGAACAGTTGTCCCGCCCATTCCAGACCCCCGTCCGACCATGACTGGGCATTCCTGAATCCCCTGCTACCTAATTTGAGCGGGTGGCCCCAAAGCGAGGACATTGGAGAGGGCCATGTCGTGAGGTATGAGGTTGTGGGTCCCTCTTTCCAGATTGTCCAAAGTATTCCCAGGGTTGGGTGGGCTTTCATTTTGCTAGGGATTAGTCTACGCGGCAGCCACAGGAGGTCGCGCACTTTCAGAGGGTGGGCGTCCATGTCCTCCAGGTATGACCAGTAGGTGCCCATCCCCTCCTTCATGTGCTCCAGCAAGACCCGCAACTGGGCGGCCCGGTAGTAAAGGAGAAAGTCTGGTAGTCCGAACCCGCCCTCCTCTCTGGGTAGTGTTAGGGTGGCCTTTCCTATTCTCGGAGCCCTCCCTTGCCATACAAACTCACGGGTTGCTTTTTGTAGATCACGGAGCAACTGGGCGGGGACCTCCGTTGGGAGCGCGGTGAATAAATATAGTAATCTCGGCAGTACGTTCATCTTTATCGCTGTCATGCGCCCATACCAGGACAGAATCATACCATCCCATCTCCTCAGGTCAGACGTAACCCCCGCCAGGATAGGCCCATAGTTCTCCGGGGCCAATCTCGAGAGATCTCTAGTCAGGGTTACCCCCAAGTACCTGATGGAATCCCTCCCCACCGCAATCCCCGCACACCTGTCCCGGGGGTCCAACCACGGGTCCTGGGCCCTCATGGGTAGGAGCTTTGACTTAGCTGCATTTATTTTTAGTCCCGAGAACTGCCCGAAGGCTGTCATCAGACGCAGGAGGGGGGGGAGCGAGGAGCTGGGCTCTACCAAGTACTCTAGGATGTCGTCAGCGAACAGGGAGAGCTTGAACTCTACTTCTCCCCTTTTGATCCCTTTGATGTCGGGGTGGGCCCGGACCGCTATGGCCAGAGGTTCCATCGTCAGGACGTAGATTCACGGAGAGAGTGGGCACCCCTGTCGTGTTCCCCTCGTGAGGGGGAATGAGTCGGAGAGTTCCCCGTTCACCTGCACTCTCGCTGTTGGGGCTCTATAGAGGGCGGAGACCCAGGTCCTAACGTGAGGCCCAAAGCCCATTCGACGGAGGAGGTGTTGCATGTACCTCCACTCGACCCTGTCGAATGCCTTCTCGGAGTCCAAGGAAAGCAAACTCGCCTCCAGGTCCGATTCCTGGGCATAGTGGATTAGGTCTATGGTCTTCCTGATATTATCCGAGCCCTGCCTGCCCTTCACGAACCCCACTTGATCCCCGTGTACTAACTTGGGCATTATCCCCTCCAACCGTTTGCCCATCACCTTAGCTAGGATCTTAACATCTGTATTTAGGAGGGAGATCGGGCGGTAGGAGGAGCAGTCAGTGGGGTCTTTTCCTTCCTTGGGCAATACCACTATGATGGCTCTCATCATCGTTTCCGGCAGGGTGCCCCCCTCCAGTACTGCATTGAATACCCTCGCCAGGTGTGTGGCAAAAATGGACCGGAACCTCTTGTAGAAGTATACTGAGAACCCATCTTCCCCCGGTGACGTTCCCGCCTTCATCCCTCCGATTGCATTCTCCACCTCCTCCTCTGTGACCCCTCCCTCTAGACCCTCTGCCATCTCGCCTGTCAGGGATGGGATCTGGATGGAGTCCAGGAACTCCTCAATCTGAGTGTCATCCCCGGCATATTCTGACGAATATAGTTGTTCATAGTAGCGTCGAAAAGCCGCTCCTATGACTGGGGTGCTATGGTCTAGTGAGCCCCGTTCGTTCCTGATTGCCCTCACCATTCTGCTCCTCTGGACCTCTCTAAGTTTCCAGGCCAGGATTTTATCGGCTCTGTCCCCCTTCTCATAATATTTTTGTTTCACTAGCTGGAGGTTGCGCTCAGTTTTGTGCAACAAGAGATCTTTCAATTGAAGTTTGTAATTTTCTAGGGCTGTGATCTGATCCATAGCCAAGGGTGCCTCCGGGGGGCCACCCGGCTGGAGCTGTGCGATCTTCTCCCTAAGGGATTTTTCTTGGGCCTCCCTCTCCCTTTTTTTCTGGGCCCCCATTCTTATGAGAACCCCACGTAAGGTCGCCTTGAAGGCGTCCCACAGCACATGCGCACCCACCTCGCCATTGTCGTTCAGCTTGAAGTATTCCGTAATGGCGTCCTGCACTTCCTGCGCCAGGACATCGTCCTTCAGCAGGGAGTCATTGCACTTCCATCGCCCTTTTCTGCCACCTCGCCATTCCCCTATAATGGTGGTACGGACCAGGTCATGGTCGGACCAGGGGACCGGGTCAACCTCATAGCTGGAGACATATGGGCGCAGGGGTTCGTCTACCAGGATGTAGTCTATTCGGGAGTATGATGTGTGGATTGCGGAATAGTATGTGAAGGAGGGGTGTTCTGCCCTAGGGGTCGGGATGGTGTCCACTATGCCCAGCTCTGTGTTGATCTGTTGGAAGGCGCGGGCCATAATTTCATCTGCAGCCCTGGTGTGTTGGGGTTCCAAGCGTTTCCTATCAACTTTCGGGTCCAGGACCATGTTAAAGTCCCCCCCCACCACCAACAACCCGCGTACGAATAATTTCAATCTGTTCTTCACTCCCTCCCAAAATTGCGCCTGGCCTTCATTGGGGCCGTACACAACTGCAAGTGTTAAGGGGGAGCCCCGCAGGGAGCCCCTCGTCAGCAAGAACCGCCCCTCTGGGTCTTTCAATGAGGCTTCTACTTCAAATCCAATGTCCCTCGCTAGCACTATGGCCACCCCCCTTTTCTTGGTCTTGTGGGAGGCGCTGAGGACTTCCCCAATCCCCCCCCCGTAGCCTCGGTTCTTTCCCCCTCGCCCAGTGCGTCTCCTGAAGGAAAAGCACGTCTAGTTTAGCCCTCCTGAATTCCCTGCAGACCAGGGATCTTTTGGTGGGGGTGTTCAGCCCCCTCACGTTTAGGGAGCCCACGCCCAGGGTAGGTAGATCATCAGCCATTGGGCCTCATTACGACCCTGGCGGAGTGGGTTTACGCCAGCGGTATTCGCGGCGGACCCGTCCGCCCTACTACGAGTTCCCGTAGCGCCATGGAGCGTTTTCCGCCTGGTTTTTCCGGGCGGAGAAATCCATGGCGCTACGGGACCTTGTTGTTAATTACGCCACCGTATTTTACGGTGGCGTAATTAACGCCTTCCCCACTCCCATTATACCCTATGGGGCAAAAATGGGAATGGGGAAGGGTAAAATGGGGGATGGGGATTTACCGCCCCGCCAAGGTCGGAATGGGGCGGAAAATCCGCCAACCCCCATGGCACTATCGGCTGCTTTCCGCCGTGCTCCATGGTGCATTTTGCACCACGATTTCCGCCAGGGTCGTAATGAGGGCCATTGTCTAAAAAGAACCCGCTACTGGATAGCTGACTCGTGGCACTTTCCTTGTCCGGCTCTTTTCGTGTTATCCTCTGATCTCCCGTTTCCCTTCCCCCCCTTCCCCCCAGGTGGTCCTGAAACCTTTCCCCAACTGACCCCTGGTCCCCCCTGTGAACGTAACCACATCAACAAACCCCCTACCCCCCTCCCCCCACCCCGGCGTCCAGCCAGACAGTTCTACCATTGTTGGTAACCGGCCGGACCACCAGCCTACCGCCTCCTGCTGGGTGAATAACCAAATTCGAGCCTCCGTGAGCCCCCCCTCCCCCCCCCCCCCCCCCCTCAATGTAACTCTTATACTTGCTGTTCCGGGAGGATCCACATAAGTTCGGACCCCCTGGTCCTGGAGTTCGGCCTGTCTTCGGGCCGGATCAGATGGTGAGTCCCCGTGGTGAGATCTTTACACAGATCCCCCGAGGCTGATGTCACCTGCCGTGAGATGCCTCAGCACCCTTCCTCCCCCGGGTCCGACAGTCTCGCTCCTTCCTGGCCGGGTTCCGTGTCATTCCCGTCCGTCGATGGGGACGGTGGGTTCAATTTTTTAAATTTCCGTGGGCCTGTCTTTTTTCTCCTCTCTCCTCGTGATCGGCGCGCACTGGCTTCATCCGCGGCGAACCCGGAGGGTTCCCTCCGCGGGGTCGGGTCCGTTGCATATTCCTGTATGGCTCCCTTTATATCTTCCTCTGTAATCAGGTTCACTCGTTGGCCTTCGTATTCAAACGTGAGGGAAAAGGGGTACCCCCATCTGTAGCGCACCCCCTTCGTTTTCAGCATCTGGGTCAGCGGGCGGCACATCCTACATTTGGCCAGTGTGTATGATGAGAGGTCCTGGAAAATGGCCACCTGTGCGTTGTTGTAAGTTATCTCTCAGGATTTCCTGGCCTCCTCTAGGACCTTCGCTTTTTCAGTATAGTAGTGGAAGCGGACCAGAATAGACCGGGGGCCCCCAGCTCTTCCCCCCGCTCTATGGATCCGATCAAACGTCGGTTCGGTTGTCATCTCATCCGCGAAGAGGAGGGCGATAACGTCCCTCACCACCCGGGTCAAGTCTCTTTCCGTCTCCCCCTCCGACTCCGGCACCCCAAAAAATCTGAGGTTGTTCCTCCGCTCTCTGTTTTCAAAGTCGTACATTTGTCTTGCCCTCTCCTCATCTCTCTTTTCCAGGGCCGTTAGTCTCAGAGCCGTGTCCAGCTCCTGGGTCGCTGTTGAGGACTGGTTGGACTCTAGTTGTGACAGTCTATCCTCGACTTTGTCCACTCTACGGTCCATGTTTTCCATTTTTTGGGCAATGTCTGCCCGCATGTCCCTAATCTCCTGCAAGACCGAGGCAAAGCCCTTTTCCATGGTAAGGGCGGGCAGGGGTGGGGTCTCAGAATGGGACATGTCGGTCCGTCGGTCCGGGTCGCTGTTCTCCCTGCTGGTGTCTTGGTAGCGGTACTCCTGGAGGGTATGGCTCCAACTCATTCGGTCCTCCTTCTTCTCCCCTCTGCTGATGCGCCCCTAGGGGCAAGGGGCAGAGCCCGGTCGGGGAGCGCGCTCTCTTTCCTTCTGGTGTGGCCCTCTGTGGGGGGCCTCTCGTGGGCGGGCACTCGCCCCACCAGACCTCCGGTGGGGGCCTCACACCCCCTCCCCCCCTTGTGTCCTCTGTTTTTGGTCAGCAGTTCTTAGGGTGGGGGGGGAGCGGTTAATGATGTTCAATAACGGTCTGTTGGAGGGCTCTCTGGTGCGATTCCCCCAGCGAGGGCTCCCAGGCGGGCACTTGCCCTGGGAAGGAACCCAGGGGCCACCACCCAGGGAAGTGATGTGTTCGAGGGTACTCTCCTCCGAATGGTCTGTGTCACTTCCAGGACTGGGGACGTTTTCCCCCTCGTCTTTCTTGCTTTTTTTTTTTTTTGTTTTTTTGGGGGGGTCGACAGGGGGGGGGGGCGGGGCCGACTCGCCCCTCCGCGCCATCCGATGCGCCCCGCGCCTGGTCCCCCGGAGTCCTTTAGGGTTGCGTGGGGGCTGGGGCAGGCTCCCCCCACCTACCTCGGCTCCGAATTCGGGAGCGCGGGCAGGCCGCCTTTCCTCAAGCGGGTCGCGGCCCGCGTCTCATCCGGCTCCTCACCGGGGGACTTCCCCTCCGCGTCGGCTCCTTGTTCGGGTGCTGCAGGGGTGTTGCCGGCGGGTCTTCTGCCGGGGCGCCGGCGCGCTCCGTGTTCGGGGTGGAGAGGGGGTCGTGCGCTCCCACGAAACCAGGCCGCCAGCGCGCGCCACCTCCTCCCTCGACGGTCGGGACGCTGCCTGGGGCTCTCCGGGGCTCCTCCCTTCGGGCCGCAGAGCCCGTTCCCGGGCACCCGGGGGTCCCCAGATGCCGCTCTTTCACCCCGGGGGGCACCCGAGGTTCACGGGCTCCGCGGACCGTGAATGTCCCGTGGGGGGGGGCTCAATCCCTCTGCGTAGCCCAGTTACGGCGGGAGCGGCGTGTTCAGGCTGCCATTGCCTGTGCGCCCCCTGGTGGCCTCCATCGGGAACATTTTTGCTGCTTTTCTCCAAAACAAACTATCAACTTGGGCAGATGACCATGGTATTGTAGACTGTCGACAAACAGGTTTTACAAAAGGCGTCAGGACTGAACTTAATTTAATTCTCCTATACATGTTGAAGTTGGAATCCATGAAAGGACGCAAGCAGTTATTCCTCGCATTTGTAGACCTTTGTCAAGCTTTCGACTGCATAAATAGAGAAACACTATGGAGAAACCTAGAACAATGGAAATGCCTGGTGGAGCTGCTGGAGCCAATAGTTGCGCTTCACTCTGATACATCAACTAGAGTACGATTGAATGCAGACAGAGTATTGACGGAACAGAAAGTTGTCACAACGATCTCTTTCGGCTCTGAAGCGGGCTTCACCATAAGTCATGATTTCTGGAACTATCTGGAGGGTCTGTTTTGGCGGAAAATGTTAAAAATTCCCCAGAATGTCTCAATAGCGACAATACGATACGAACTTGGCCTACAATCTCTTCACTTTGCAGTCCTCTTGAAGTCTATTGCAGCTTTTAGGAAAATGTACCTGCATCCGAAGTCAATACTTCGGATCCTAGCTCCGAAAAAAGAGCATCAATCTGTGGGGTTATTGAAGGTGTAGTCAGACAAAGTTGTTGCAATATTGATCAACGCCAACATTAAGATGGACACAGTCTTGTACAATCCAAGTGGCGTAAAAAAAAAAACGAAAATATCTGGATTGGATTCAGACAATTGAGTAGAGATCCAGTTTGAAATCTGCTATTAATGTTGGCGCTGTTGTGTTCAGAATAAATCAAACACCGAAATACTTTGTAAGATTTCCATCTCAGTACCATCGGAATCAATTCATGAGGCATGACACAGCTACTCAAGACAATAGCTGTCAGTTTTGTCAAACCGCAGTGGAATCATCAAGGCATTTGATCACTGAATGCCTTGCACTGAAAAATCAAAGAAATATCTTCCTGTGTAACTTTGTCACCCTGAATGGAAACATGGACGATTGGAGGTTCATCGTGCTGGCAGGTCAAAATGTGAAGTTAACCTGTGCAGTGATTGACTTTATGGACAGCGCACTAAATGTGGGGAAACCGGTAATCTAGTAGCCTGGTATTCCTTGTCCATAATACTTGGATATAGTGAGGGGGCAGCTAATGCACTCTGGTAATCTTCTTTGTAGAGAAAGATGGGATTAACTGAATGACTGATGAAACAAAAACGTTTGTATTAAAACTGAAGTTTATAAAATAAAACATTAAAAAAATGTAAGTAACAGAGAAGGGAGGCATTAAGTTACATGTGGGGTGGTAGAGGAGAGAAAGACACACATGTGGGAAGCTACTCGTAGCAGTCCGGTGAGCAACCAAGGGTAGGGGTGGAGGCACAGTGGCTAAAAGCCAGAAAAATGAAGAAGAGGGTTAGCAGTGTCTGGCCGTAGGTTCTGGTAGGGTGTGAGGGAGATGGTGCTGAGGGGGACACCAGCAGGGGCACTCAGATGTTGCAGGGGTAGTAGCCGCAGGAGAGGAACAAGGTGGTGGGGAGATGGAGGAGGTTCGAGGTGGACACAAAACTTGTGTGCAAATGCCCCAGGAGAAGGGAAGGGTGAAAAGAGATTCTTACCAGAGCTCAGTGGTGCAGTGCAAGTAGTTTCCAAGTCCATTTTTATTTGGGTCATAGTCAATTTGAACTGGGATGTGCATGACCTGAAGACAAGCGGGTGGTACGGAGACATGGGGAGGGTGCTCCTCCAGCTCCAGACAGGGCCAGACAGGGAGAGACCTGGCCCTTAGATGGAGGCCCTTTGAGGGGGCCGGCGTATGCCTGCCGGCTCCGGGTCTGCCTGAGTTTCAAGAAAGGCCATGCTAATCAGGCGGTTGGGCAACCAGAGAGCAAATCAGCTGTTACCATCACGTGGGGCGTCCATGTTGGAAGGCACTCTCTGGTCGGTTTTCTTGCAGGCACACAAAGAAATGAAGGTGCAGGCAGGCGAGGTTTGTGATGCCAGTCCTGGTAAGCTCACAACAGACCCAGTGTTGGCTCCCCTTAAGTAAGATGGACTTTGAGGGGACCGGCAAACACCTGCTAGCCTCATGGTCTGCCTGAGTTGCAAGAAATGCCCAGACAATCAGGTGGGAGGGCAACCAGAGAGCCAATCAGCTGTTACTTCAACTGCGTGGGGTGGCCATGTCGGAAGGCCCTCGCTGGTTGGTTTTCTTGCAAGCACACAAAGAAATCAAGGTGCGGGCAGGCGGAGATGTGATGCCAGTCCTGCTAAGCTCACAACAGACCCAGTAAGCAGTGGCTCCCCTTAAGTAAGGCGGCCCTTGAGGAGGCCGGCAAACATCTGCCACCTCGGGGGTCTGCCTGAGTTTTAAGAACTGCCTGGCCAATCAGGCCAGCAGGCAGCTGGAGAGCAGATTGGCTGTTACTTCAGCCACGCGGGGCAGCCATGTTGGAAGACCCTCGCTGGTCGGTTTTCTTGCAGGCACACAAAGAAATCATGGTGTGGGCAGGCTGAGATGTGATGCCAGTCCTGGTAAGCTCATAACATACCCAGTAAGCGTTGGCTCCACTTAAGTAAGTCAGCCCTTGAGGGGGCTGGGGAACGCCTTCCGGCTCCTAGGTCTGCCTGAGTTTCAAGAAAGGCTTCCGGGAATGGGCCACGGGCATCGACCGAAAGTGCATTTGGTGTCCTGGTTTATCAAAATGAGTGAGCAGTAGTCTTCCCACTTCCCCCATACCTTCCAGAATTTAGTAGGAGAGCCTCTGGCTTTATAGATACGTTTCTCAAGGGTGGCACGTCTGTCCACTTCATTAACAATTTGACAATGCTCAATGTGTCGGCCGAGCCCCAAGTTGTGACCGTCTGCTGCCAGCCCAGCACCCCAGAGAGTCTGTCTATGCATTTCCCCCCAAAAGTCTGCAGTTCACAACAGTCCCAGATCATGTGGACGAAGGTGCCTTCTACTCTTTTGCATCAGAGACAAGTTCCATTGGCCATCACCCCCCACCGGGCCATCATAGTTCTGGAATAATATGATTGGTGCAGGATTTTGAGTTGGATCAGCCGTAGTTTAGTGTCTACGCCTATTTATCGAGGGAACATCAATGCTTCTACCCATTCTTCTGATTCCAGAGGGTCTTTCCCATTTTTCCTTCAGTTTAGCCAGTTCTGGGGTATCAAAACAGTTGAGGGCTTGGTAGAGAGTGGAGGTGACCTTGGACGAAATACGGGTTGGAAGAACATTGGCTTGCAGGGGAGAGTGACCAGGCACTTCAGGGAGGTTCAGAAATTGGGCATGTATGGCCTGGGTGAGTTGTGCGTATCTATGTTTGTCTGAGGGACGTAGCCCATGTTTCTCAAAGTCTAGAAGGCGTCCCCCCTGGATTACATCTGCTAGCTTGTGTATGCTTTGTTTCTCCCAATGCACAAAGTGTCCCATTTTCTGAATCTCGGGGAGGTGTCTATTTTGCCAAAGCGGTTGGATCAGTGTTGGTCTCGCATTCCTCCCAATGTGTCGATGGGCCTCGTTCCAAACCTGGCGGATATGGAGTTTCATTCTTACCATCTGCACCGCACTCCCATTGTCCCCGTATAGTGTCCGGAGGGGGAGGGCAGAACTAGTGGTATCTATTTCGGCCCTAATGTGTGGCAGCGTGGGGTTTTTATGTAGCCAATCGTTTACTACCCCTGCTTGAGCAGCCCAGTATTAGGTACGAAGACATGGTAGTCCTATGCCCCCTTTCCACACAGAACATTGCAGTGTCCTGAGGTCTATCTGGGGTTGTTTCCCTCCACAGAGCAGCCAACAAAGAACCCTGTCTATTGTGGCAAAGATTGTATGGGGTACAGGGAGTGGGGCATTTTGGAGAATATACAGTAATCTCGGGATTGTTATCATTTTGAACAGTGCAGCCTTGCCCATCAGTGATAGCGGGAGAGACTGCCAGTGGGGGACGTCAGCAGCGAAGCGGTCAAGTTGAGTCAGTGGAACTTGTCTAGGCTAGTGCTGATACGTATGCCTAGGTAGGTAAAGTGCATGATGGATACGGATTATGGGCAATTTTCCAGGAGTGCCGTATCTCCTCCCTGGATCGGGAAGTATATTGTTTTTTGTTTGTTCACTTGGAGCCCGATGAAATTCTGGATTCAAGAGACTCGCAGGAGGTCGTGGGATTGCCTAGGTAGATAAGGAGATAATCAGCGTACAGCGAGACCCGCTCTTCCCCGCCCCCCGGCCATGAGAATCCAGACCAGCCCTCATCCCTCCGGAGTCTAATCGCCAGTGGCCTGTAGCAAGTAGGAACAGTAGGGGAGAGAAGGGACAACCCTGTCTGGTTCCACGACCAAGTGGGAATGCCCTAAAGGACCTGCCACTTACCCCTACTACCGCCACCGGCGAATCATAGAGAAGTTGAACCCATCTTATGAAACCTTTCCCAAAGCCCATCTGATTCATGATTCCCCACAGTGCCTCCCACCCCACCGAATCAAAGGCCTTCTCAAAATCCACCGCCAGGAGAGCTAGTGGTCCCGTGATTTGAGAGGCCCGGTCAATAGCGAGTTGCACCCTTCGCAGGTTCATGCGGGTGGATCTATCCGGCATGAATCGACATCGGTCCTGGTGAACACGGGATTCAATCACACTGAGCAGTCTATTGGCGAGGATACGTGCCAGAATTTTTGCTTCACATTGATCAATGAAATGGGCCGGTAGGAGGCAGGTAGGAGGTGCAGTGTTCGAGGTTTTCCCTGGTTTGGAGATCACTACTATACATGTCTTTCGAAGGTCCATGGGGAGCCTTCCCTGTTCTTCACAGCGCAAGAACATGCAGTATATGTGACCCGTTACTGCTGCCCCCATTTGCCTCCATGTTTCTATTGGGAAGCTGTTAAGCTCAGCAGTTTTCCCAGACTGGAGCTGTGATGGGGCCGTTTGGACTTTGTCTTCAGTAATCTCAGCCTCGAGGCCGAAAGCCTGTTGATCAGAAAGTCGAGGGAGATCAATGGAGTCAAGAAAACTTGTGGTGCCTATCCCATGTACGTTTCCCTGGGGTGAATATAATCGCTCATAATAAGTGGCGAACGCCTCCGCAATATCGGAGTCTGCAGATAACATATCCCCTGTGTCCGAAAGAATGTCCCTTACCTGCCCCTTACGCTGCTCGCGTCTTTCTAACCATGCCAGGGTCTTCCCTGCTTTTGTCCCCAGTCTCATATATTTGACTCCGTACCGCCCAGGGGGCGGCATGAGCGTTATCTAAAGCAATGTTCTTCAGAGCCTCTTGTGCTGTTGCAAGGGCTTCCTGTGGGGCTTGAGTCCCTCGTTCCAGGAGTTATTCCTCCATCGCAGTCACCCACTTTTCTGCCTAGGCAACCTCTCAAATGTGTTCCCTGCGATGGGCCGACACTAGGGAGATGGCTTCTCCCCGGAGGATCATTTTATAGGCTTCCCATAATATGGTAGGGCAATCCACAGATCCCACGTTCAGGTCGAAATACTCTGTGGTCTTTTGGGCAAGGCCTTCTGCTATTTCTGGTATCCCCAAGTAGTAAGTATTTAAATGCCATGTGGCTTCAGGTTTGTGTTGCACATTTTTAAACTTCACCAGAAAAGGGGAGTGATCAGAGATCTCTCGGGCAAGAAATGCCGCAGTTAGCAACCTATGGGCCATATTTCGGGGGGTAAAAACATAGTCAATGCGTGAGAATGATTTATGTGCATTAGAAAAAAAGGGGAACCCAGTGTCTGTTTCATGTAGTGTCCTCCAAGTGTCAACCAGTCCCATTGCCTCCACAAAGGTGTATAGTTTGGTTGGGGAACCTTGACTGCCACTAGACCTATCTCTACTAACCTCAATGACATCGTTAAAGTCCCCCCCCCCAGGATCCATGAGTCTGCAGTTTCTGTAAGCAGTATTGCTTGTAGCTCATTCAGGAGTTTCGATGTGAGTGAACGGGGAGCATAAGATGCAATAAGGCCCCACCTTTCTCCCCGTATGTCCCAGAGGATCATCACAAATCGGCCCTGAGGGTCGGTGCGCACTTTCTTTATTTGGAATGGGATTCTTTTATGGATGAGAATCAATGCTCCCCTGGCCGCCCTTGAGAAACCAGCGTGATACGCCAGCGGATAGTTAGATCTTTTAAAGAAACCACAAGATGAGCCTACTAGATGGGTCTCCATAAGAAAGCGATATCCGGGGACCAGCGGTTTAGATATTGTAGCACCAATCTACGCTTTATGCTGGAGCCTAACCCTAATTCCATGTCATAAGAGTTAATGGGCCATCACATGCCATCGATGTATATGTGTTGTCTTGTGGAGTCTGAAGGGAGTACAGTGGTGGCACCCAGAACAACCCAGCACCTTTGGCATCCCTTCAACCCAGAACGTCCTGTGATCCAATCGCCCGTGTCACAGATCTTTATTGCCCATCTCACTGCCACTACACCATCATCTAACGTGAACCACAAACATTTAACTGCTCTATTAGTCAAACAATGGGTCATTCCACCAGTCGGGTATCTAAGTAGGGAGGATGAGATAGCCTTGTTTTCCATAGAGTTATATGACCAAAAAAAACACATCCATCTCTCTCATCCTACTGGATGGACCGCATTAACTTCATTAACTCCCCCCACCCTGCACTTCCCCTCAACTAGAAGTACCTGTTGCCCAAACTCGTAAAACATCAAACTTTGTGAGAACCCAATTGGACTAACCCCTGGGAGCCGCTCTGCATCTACATCCCCATCGTCCGAGGCTGCCTAGGTTAGGGTTCAAGCCTCAGGACAGTAAAGGACTTTGCATGAGGGGAAGTGAGGGAGGGACATCCCTTCTGAGGGGGGTTGTGGTGTAATCATGCCTTGCTGCTCTTCAGGTATTTCCGGTTTGTCCTGGGGAGTCTCCGTTCCTGTCGTCGGGGCTCAAGACTGGAACTTCAGGTCACATTGGGCTGCGTCCCTTGGTGTCCCGGGACACGGGACCGAGAGGACCTGTCTACATCCAGTCCCAGACTTGTCTTGGATTATGAAACACGTGGACCGTGCTGTTGTGGTGGAGCTTGAGTGTAGCTGGGAAAAAGAGCGTGTATTTAATGCCCAAGGATGAGAGCTTCTTTTTCACAGAGCCATAAGACTGACAGGATTTTTGAACCTCCCATGTGTAGTCCGGAAAGAAACCGATACAAATTGCCATTGTACGTGATCGGTCCGGTCACCCATGCCATGTGGAGGAGAGTATCCCGGTCCCTATAGTTTAAAAGTCTGGCAATCACAGTGCGAGATTGGGCATGTGTATGGGCCTCCCAGTCGGGATTCTGTGCGCCCTCTCTATGGAATAGAAATTCGACAACTTTTTGAGCGCCATGAGGTCCGAGGGCCAGCCTTCTAGAAAGAGTCCCATGGATGGTCCTTCTTTCTCTGGAAGGCCAAGTATTCAGAGGTTATTGTGGCGGGCCCTGCCTTCACTGTCTTCTGCACGGGATTCAAGGGCAGTGAGTTTCTGCGCCATACCCTCCAGGCGTTCCTCCAGCCGTTTGACACTGTCCTCGTTGACCGATATACGTTGCTCCATTTCCCCTACCTAGGACGTCAGGTTTCAGAGATCTTGTCGGAGAAAGGAGACCTCGGAGGTCAAGCCATCAATGTTGGTCTCCACAGATGCCCTGGATCCCCTATGGCCGCCATAACATCCATCAGTGATAGTGTCTGGGTGGGATCGTTGTTTGTATTTTCTTCCCGCTGGGTATCTCCAGTCGCGAGGGCCTTTGCAGGAGTGGGTGTCATATATCTGTCCATTTTGTGTTGTGCTGACCCATTTCCGGGTTGGTCCTTCACCATGACTGCATCTCAGTGGAACTCCTGGCGGACTCCCGCCTTGGTGATGTGAGACCCTGTGCAGTGATTAGTGTCAAGGCCAGCGGAGGGGTGGATTTGGCATACCCTTGTGAAGGCTTAAAGTGTAAGAGGTTTGGGGGGGTGGAATCTGCTTACTGAGGTTACAGGCGGTCAGGCTCCAGGGGGTCGGGGGCTCCCAGTATCCAGGCGCTTTCGGAGGCAGGCGCCCAGTTCTGTGTGTCACCAGCCCTAGCCCTCATCAGAGTCCAGGGGTGTAGAGCCCACAATTGTTCGGCTGAGCCCCAGCTCTGAGTAATGTGGCCCGGGCCTTGGAGGCCAAGTATGCAGTTGCCTGCCAAGGGGGGAGGGCGTTCATGTGCCGGGGCCCCGCGATTCCCAGGGTCCAACACTTGTGGGTCAACCAAGGTCCTCCCCAATCTTGCATAGGTGGAGCCAATTCGCTCAGTTCCCTCACGTCAGGGCTTTGAGCGGGTATGGCACTTACTTGACTTGATGTATCTGGGGTGCCGATAACTGCGAAAAAAGGCTGCAGTGGTCCTGATTTCGGGGTCCTCTCTGGGGGTGGAGGACCCAGCGTCCCCTTTCACTCTGGGTCCCCGGTGTCAGTTACAGAGTGGGATACCACATGTGGTTCTTGCAGGCCCAGGTGTTTGCAGGCTGGGTGGAGTACTCCTTATCTCCGTCCTTTGCTGCTAATCGCGGCTGCTGGAAGATCCACAACTGCAGACCGCCCCTCATCTCTCCCAGCATGCCGTTACCCAATGTCTGGATGGTTTCACCAAGCCCTGACTCGATCACTGTGCTTTCCACAGGAGCGAGTCCGGTCAAGGTGCAGCTGGCGCCAGTCTGTGGATGTCAGAAATGGTCACCCTATGTCTCTTCCTGCTGGATTTTTCAGTGCCCCTCAGGGCCTGGGGACTCAGGAAGCGGTCCGCAACAGACTCAAGGCCGATGTTTTCCCAGGCGCAGGTGTCATCACTGCACAGTGGTTCTCTCCACTCGCCGTCGCCCCAGATCGGGAAGGAGTTTACAAATCAGGCAGGGCATTCCATTTTCCCGGTGTCCTGACTGCTCATCTGTCCCCCTTGCAGTTGCAGTCGGAGGCAACCGACTTCGGTACAGGGAGTGAACGGCTGTCTCCAGTAGCGGTCCCGAGGGGTCCAGGGACCGCCATCAGGGAAGAGTCGACAGGGGAGCTCTGATCTGTATTGGTGAGGATCTTGATAACTCTCTTTAGTGTGTTGTGCCTGGCTGTGGGAGAAACATGTTTTCCGAAGCGTGCTCAGGTCCCGCAAGCTCGGCCGGCAGTGTTCACTGTCCCCTCCCCCACAGCAGCCCCGCTGAGGGCTGTGGTCCTCGTTCTAGTCACCGCAGACCAGCTCTTCTCACACGACCTCAGAAGGGTACAGGAGGCTCCGATTTTCTTCAGGATTTCCGGAGTGAGGCGGAGACGTCCCTCATTCAGTCCTCTTCTAATAAGATGAAGTTTGCATCGGCAATCAGCTTATTAAAAGTAGGATAAGGCAGCCGCGGCGGAGCAGCAGAACTTTACGTCTGCATCCGTTGGCTGCTCAACTGCACGCCCCGGTTATCTATTCTTGAAAGCAGCGAATGTGCGAAGGATGAATCATCCCTTATTAAGTGGCTAAGAAAGAACACCAAGAGTGCCAAGTTCTTTTCATTTAAGACATTTAAATGCTGCAGAATGGACCAGAATCATGGTTTCCTGTCACGTCAGCCGAGGATGGAAATAGAGTTGAGCTTGGAGTCCAAGAACAATGATAGTGAGTGCCTGCACTCCCGTATTTTCCCACAGGCAAGGATACTTTGCAAGGCCAAGTTCAAAGACAATCTGCATGGCAGTAGGCATGGGTGATGAGAGATGTTGGGCTTATTGGGTGGGGATGTAAAGTCAAGTCCACCTCCTGGCACCTGGGTATGAGCTTACATACTGCTAAGTGTACCGAATGTTCCAGACATGGCACGAGCGTGCCAACTTATTGTAGAGGGCCACATAGTGAAGGGCCTTATAGTTTGAGAGCCAATGATAAACTGTGTACTTAACAGTGTTGAAGTTACATGTTTTAGAGGTAGGCATAAGTTGTCCACCTGACAGTAGACAGTCAATCACAATCCCAGCCCTTATAGAAAGTATACTTAGATGTTCCACTTGAACCAATTATAATTGGTTGTAGGTTTTTCTTATTTGTACGTAGTATGACGTATTTTTTAGTATAACGTGTATGTTTTATGGGAAATTAGTTCAGAGCTGAGCGAACGTCAGTTGATTTCCGTTGTAACCCCGTTTTAGATAATTGTTAATAAAACAGCAACCATTGACATCTACCTGAGTTGGTTCGATTATTTGGACTCAGAGTTATTCTGTGAATCCCATCCATTATATGCACGTTACTAAAGAACCATAAATTCAGTTGATTGAAGCCTCCCAAAAGACCAGCAGTCCCCTACACAGAATCAGGCTCCCAGTTTCAGGAAGATAAGATTTACAATCACAAGAAGGCTATGTAAGGAGTACACAAGACTAACAAGGAGGGGCATTGTTGGTCTCAACACAAGTGCTGTCAATTTCTGGCAGTACGATGCCACCACCTCCGACTGTAGATGAGGAGCAAGGGTCAAATTGTTGGGAACGATTCAGTGAGATACCTTGACTAGGGGTTGCTGTCTCTTTTTAATGATATATGGTCTGTTGATCTTGTTACTACTGTATGAGTGCATCTGATTTTGAATTTCTGACACGCTCCTATCCTTGAATTAGTTATTTCTGAACTAAAACTGATGGCTGAATGCTGTGATAAGGTTGACTAAACTCTAATACTTGCTTTATGGGGAAACTGAACATTTGTACCCATATGAACTGGAACTGTCCATGATACTGTTGAAGAAACTATCCTGCTTCCTGTTGAGATATACTCGATATAGGGATATGAACTTGAGAAGAGTTCAGTATTTCTGATGTGCAACGATCATGTATTTGATACTGCTCGTCCTTCCTTTTGCTACTGCTATTATGTTTAACACATCCTACCATGAGTCTGATGGTCCAAATGCACATCTGTAGTTCCATATCAAAATACATACCTTAATAGAACTTGGCAGCATGCATGTATTCAGAATGTGACAGATTTCTGGGAAACACAGGCCATGATTTGGTATCAGGACTTCCAGTTGCACCTGTTCCCTTTAATTGGGGAGATGTCTGCAGTGATATTAGATTGATTTCATGGTCCTTTGGACCTGAACCTTGTATTGAATATCATTCCTAGATGGGGTTTACTGGCCCTCCAAATTCCTCTCTTACCTCGATCAGTTATCAGGAAAACCTGGTTTAATTCACTTTCCTGTTCAGCTACATGTTTGAGTTGGTACATGTAAACATGACCTTTCAACCAGTACCCTGTCGGGTATGTAGCACGTACCTATGGGATGGTTCAAATTTGCTGCTGTAAACAGGATGGTGAAGGGTCAGTCTCCAGGGTGGTTATCAACTACACTTCTGCAATAGAACAGAAGGACAGGTTAACTCCCTGGCGTATGCCAAGGAAAAAACCCAGGTGGGAAAAAAAACCTTCTGAAGTCACAGGCAAGGTAGTCTGTAGTAGTTTGTATAAGTAGCAGAACGAGATGAGTCTGTAACAGCTTGTAGGGTCATAGCACGGCGAGGCGGTGTCTGTGGCAGCTTGTGGGGCCATAGAAATGAAAGGCAGCAGAAGGGACTCGGCAAAGGAGCAAAGAGGATTAGAAGGAAGGAACAGGACAGGAAGGAAGGTAACGAATGAGCCTGGAGTCCATGAACAGGGCAGGGAATAAGAGAACAAGTGAGCGATTGCAAGGAAAGGCACTAGCCTGTGCTTTGTGACATGCTGAATGGAAGGTATGGTCTTCTTTTATGGAGCTCTGTTCCTTCTGTGAGCCACGTTTCACAACAAGCAACGTCATCTTCGAACGATGTCACAGTGCCTCAGTGTCAACCTTGTAAGCCATCTTAGGATGGGCTTGAAGCAGGTACCTAATGCAGCGGCCATCTTTGAATGGCGAGTACAGAGAATTTGGTCCAGAAGGGACCAGTGCCTCCTTTCTCGCAGACGGCCCAGCCAAGGGAACAGCAGTTCCTAACATACCCAAGTGATAATTAAGAATGTCACTTTTTCTTTTTTGACAAAGATTTTACTTTTATTGACTACATGTGTGCAACAGACTACATGTGTGCAACATATAAGGGAACGTACTGACGTGGAGTCAATGCTTATTCCTGGCTTACTGCAATGCAAGTTGTAGAGATAGGGTCAATCCTCAGCCATAACCCATTAAAGCCGTTCATGGATAGAGACACGCAATGGTGCAAAGAACAAACACTTTTATTTCCCTTTAACCAGCCAGGAGTGTTTCTCAAGACAACAGGATGGTTCAAGCTGGCAAGGAAAGTCTCAAGGTTTTCTACGTGCAGCAAACATTTATAGAAAGAACCAATTCTGTTCTATCATGAACCTTACAATATAATTGGTCAGGTTTCTATGAGTAAAATGCATTGCCCTTTCTTATTGGACACAAATGCTTCCCTGAAATACATCATTATTTCCTATTGCATTGACTCTGCTGATCAGCATAGAATGTGTTATTCCCAATTTCAATGAATCACGGAACATATTGTTGAAACTCAAGAACTAGATGAAAGTGGTTCTTGATGACATAGGCTGTAGCTCAACTCTGCCAAGGACAGAAGGCTTGCTGTCGGATCTTCATTGGCTAATTTCTCTACCTTATCTATTACTTACTTTATTGCCAAGTCTATTCATTAAAAAGTTTTGGGACAATCCATGATCAGATCGTGTTTTCTCCTATTTGATTCGGTTTTATACATGTCATTTTGACAAAATCTCTCTGCAATTAATTTTTTAATGCATGCTGTTGCGTCTATTTTGAATGGAATGGATATGTTTCGCTGTAGTGTTTCTATGTCAGGGAGCTATCTTTGGTGTTATTCATGTTATGCGCAATGTATGCATCTCTTTATATTTGTGTTTTCCTAAATGAATGGGAATATTTTTCATGTACCTCTATCACTATTATTGCCATTTTCAAATTACATGGCATCCATTTACTAATGCACCTGCTTGGAATAAGGGTGGTATGGCTGCCTCAATGGACAATGCTTCTCACCTTTAAAATGTTGGACAGTAGGGCGGTCCTGGTCCCTGAAGCAAGGGCCCTGAATGACATGTTCACCTGTCCGTCACCAGATGAGGGGGTAGTCTCTTTAGGTCTACTCATCTTCATTTCCCCCCTCTGGTGGAGATATCGACCATACCCACATTGTTTTACCCTCCCTCGCATGAGGTATACCTATGCATCCCTATTGGAGTGTTCTTTTCAATATGGGAGGTGTCATAAAAAAACTCCTTGACGACCAATAGTGTCTCCAATCATGTAGTATTCTTCTTAGTATATGTATTTTTTTTTGGGTACGAAATGTGGCATATTTTGCCCTCTTATTATTTATGTGTATATCTGTATCCCCAGAAAGTGTCATGTTTACATCTGTCTTGTACCCACCCCTCTTACCCAATTAAATGTTAGTAAACATGCACGAGTGACCCTGCCACTACGAGAATCGGTATATATCATTAGAAGACATTTATATCCTCTTTGTGGGGACCTACCAGCCCATTTATACTTTCACTCCTCGTTCTTCTTTTCTTCCTGTTAATAATAGTTCATCAAAAATGCATACACACATTTTTCTCGCTCAACCCCACAATGTTTCCTTGTTCCTGTCCCGTTCGCCAGCTGCTTGAACTTCATTTCCTGGCAATCAACCTGCTCAACATCCATCAGAATGTCTTCCATCTGGTTCTTTGTTCTTCTCCAGGTCAAGTCCAAGGACCTTTCATCAGTTCATTATTTCTCCTGCTGCTTTGTAACAGGCTCAGGGGCCCGTTAGTTCACATAAGGGCTGTGCTTTGAAACACTCTATCTTCATGAGCAGGATAGTAAATCAAGGGGACATTGTTATAATTGGGGACACAAGGATGGGGGAGTCCATGAAGAGGATTGTTGTTGTTTGTTTCTTTAAGTTCAGTAGCAACTGGGCATTTGGCTGGGTCCTCTAAGCCTTTTTTTTATGACAGTTAGGGCCCTCATCCCTGCTTGTAGGCTTGGGTGCATAGGTCACTTGAAGTGCAGGTATTCTCTGTCCAACAGTCATATAAAAACATGGGCAAGTTTCTTGAAAACTAAGTGTATTTTATTATCATTGTACCCTCCTACAACCTGAACATTACTGCTTCAATGCTTTTGTTTCTTTGAAATATTATTATCTTCCAAACATTTGCAACTAAATTTCTTCTTTTTTAATGTAATTGAATGGCTGCTTCTCCACCCCCTTGTGCCTATTTTAATATCAACTGTGTTCATCTATGTTTGTACCTGGGTGTGCCTGTGACGTGGGACCAGAAATCACACATATGCATTGTTTTGCCCTTTCTTGCCTCACCCTTTTCACAGGTTCACACCCCACTTTGTCCTTCTCAGTGCTGTGCTGAGCTCATATGTCATGTCCAAGTGTTTCTCTTAATTGGAAAAGGAAACATCTCTCCTATCTTTTGATAAAACACATTGTGAACTATTGCATTATTGATACTACTGATGATAAACTATCTCCTTTCTTTTGTAACCACAAAGTAAAAAACAAAACATACAGCAAGACAGAAACAACAATAATAAAGAAAGAAAATATCTTCTTTTCTTCTTCCGCTGCTCTTTTTCTTTCTTCTTAGCGCATCCATAGATAAATGTTATTCACTTCCTGTAGAGACCAAGTGGAGGCAAAAGTCATAATATACTAACAATTTTGACTGGGCTCCCCTTTTAGAAAATCCTTAATTTGCTTCTTTGCATGTAGGGTATTGGCCTTATTGCTGTGTGATTCCTTGACATGACGGTGCTGGTGTCATCTCTGTCTATGGCCAGGTAGAGCGTTTCCTTATCTTCTTTGAATGGTGGATTTAGTGTACTGTTCTTTATCTTTTTTGATTTTGGATAAATGTGATGGCAGGCCTGCTTTTAGCTTTCTTAATTTTGGTGCAAATCTTCTCTGTACTTTTCATTTCGTAGTCCTTTTTCTGAAGTCGCCCGACCGCGGTCTCTTCTTTGCAGTGTTAATCTTGGCAAGATATAATTAACACTTTCTGTTGCCCTTCCTACTCTAATATACCTACCTGTGATGCTGAAACCAAGCACATGTTCTATATAAGTGCAGTCAAGTGTGACATATGTATATACAATGCCTATTCATTTTTACAATACAATATTTCTCTGTTCCTTTACTAAACCTAAAACATATCTAATATATATTTTTACTCATTACACATATATACATTTTCAATACTTTACATTGACATAATCATAAAAAGGTTACTCCACCTTCAGGCGTCTCCTTTACCTTCTGCAATGGATATGGCCATACCTATATGTATATACTATACTTTACATACACCTGCTACAATCTACTTAGGAAAAATGCTATCAGTTTGAAAACACTGTATCCCTCACTATCTTTCACTTGTACTCACCTGTGTCCGCTTTCCTTTAATAATAATCAATAAGGTGATTCACAAACTTCCTTTGTCCACAGGTACCTAGCTTTTCTTTCTCTGTTCATCTCCCTCTTTCATCCACTAGTACTTCTTTTTTCTTATGATGTTCCTTCCAACTGTATCACTACACTAAACTCCACTAAGGTCATATAAAACTTCTTGTGTGCTCCTAAGAATGACAATGTTTTAATCTATAACATAAATCAATATTTCTACTTATGCATGTATATGTAAAATAATGTTCTTGTTACTTACTCTCATATGTGGTTCCATGTGCTGGCAGGAATTCTCGTATTATATTTTTCATCACATCCCCACATTTCTGGCCCTGACAGTTGCATGTTACTGTGTGTCATTTTATTTCTTGTAATTCCTCCTCTATAATTTTCAAAAAGTTCCAAATATACTACATATATGACATGCTTTCTGTGTTCTCTTATGTTGTGCTATCAGGACATGGGGTTACTGTTGCTTAGTTGGTGCTATGCTTGAAGTGTGGGAATATTGTATAGTATTGTGGGGGGTATAGGTCCAGTGTGTGTGTTGCTCCCCCCTCTTTGTGACCATAACATGACAAAACCATAACATTATATTGTTATGTTTCCATATCTTGTGCATGATGCCCTCTCTTTTCCACATCTCCAAGTTTCCTTTTCATCACTCCTTCTAATAAATCAATCATCATAGGTACTACTGATCCACAACATGCTCAGTACTTGTGACATATCCTCCTTGTTGCTGTTTGCAATGTTTAACTGGTAAATACATTTACAATAAACAAGCCTTTGTCAAATTGATCTGTCTGCATTCCTCATCAAGAGCTATCACTATCCTGGAGTAGTGTGTATTATCCCCTTGTCAGTTACTCCAATCTCTCCCAATATGGCTGCTGACATCTTGTAAAAAATACAATAATGTTATTAAAAGATCATGCTCCCCTAACCTATGGTGTGTGTAACTTCAGTCCTGTGCTGGTGAAAGTACTTATGATTGTGTTAGATCCTGCTGTGCCTGTGTGCGGGCTTGTCGTGCTTGATCTAGTGCCACTTGCTGCTGCATTTGTCCTCCCCTTCGTGTAATTTGCATTTATAGTTGTACATTTATTCTTTGGCGCATATTTGGCATTACGTGTGATCTTGGTCATAACATTGCAATGGTTCTGTGTTATGCAGTGTGGGATAAGCCGTGCCCCCTCTTTCTGTCCACAGTTACCTTTCTGACCAGTGTCCTCAATATCTACCTGCAACACTCTCATGTGTCTTCATTGCAGTCTCTGTCCGACCCTTAGTCTCTTCCTGCATTTCTTTCTCCTTGCCTCCCATGCCTGTTTCTTTCTCTCTCCCTTTCCTTCCCCAGTCTCGTTCTCATTTCGATCTTCTACTTACTACCTTACCTTCTAGGGTTACAATTCTATAAAAAATAAACTGTGTGCATCTGCTCTCTTTTTTTGATAATGTACTGGCATTTCCAAGAGCTCTTCCAGTTATTGCGGTCATTTCTGTGCTTTTTAACACAAGGGTATGAGGCATCTCCCTGTGCTTATTCATTGTTTGTGTTGGAAAACCATTTGGCAGGGCACCTTCCTTTTTTCAAATTACTATTGAGCAATATCTTTTTTTTAACTGTTTCCTTTTATTGATCAACATGTCTTTCTCCCTCTTCTGTGTGACTGCCCTGTGCACACGTATAGTGTTCCTGTAAAAAGGCCCATCTATTGCTAATAAAGATACCTACAAGTTCAAATGGAATAAAAAATCAGGTAGGGTGGCTTTAATATTTGCCAATATGATGTCTGTGATCAGGGCCTGAAAAATGTCTGGCATAGCCCTACAATCCAAAATAGCTAATAAAACCTTAAAAGGTTAAGTGGTCTGTTTAATAGAAAATGAAATATGATCTAATGTGGCCAATCAGATCAACATATGTGCAATGAAAGGGGAAACATTCTAGTGTGAAAATATTGCTCAAAATATGGTTTATCGTACATAAATGTTAACAGAAACAAGAATATTCAGAAATATAGACCCCCACCAAATCAAAAACAGAGGTCCATACACCCCACAATCCCATATATCCCAATTAAAGGCACCCCAAGGGCACCAATTCAACATAACATATAACAAAAATAAAAACCCTTTCTTCTAAAAAAAAAAAACATCTAATCTCAAATTCCTTCAAATGATGTTATTACCCCAACCTAAAGATGACATTCCCTAATCAAAAAACATCATTATTACTGATATCTCATAAAAAACGTACAAATGTACAAGGACGTGCACCCCCTCCCTCTCAAACTGAATATAGTGAAGGTGGACCCCCCTCCACCTCAAACCGACGAATGTTGATAACTTATCGGGTTGATCAATGACTTTAAATGTTGAAAAAATCAGAATTATAATACTTTGTAGAATAGCGCTTTGGAGGACGATCTATTTTCTGGGGTCAGAATGTCTAGAAATGTATTGTGTGATAGAAAGTGTGTTAAGTAGTACTTGTTTATCATAAGTTACTGGAAAACTAGATTCCAATCGAAGCAGGTATAAAGTTTTGACCAGAACTAGGGTAATCCACCATTTTGTGATAAGTCAGGCATGGTCAGGCAATTTTTAAGATGGTGTCTTTTCTGCTAAGTCATTATGACATCAATAGAGAACTTTTTTTAACAAATAAATAATTCATACAGAGTCCACTGGTGAGGAATAGGACAGATTAAACCTGTTTAGACTGGGTCCGAGTGGCAGATAGGCTGACCAATCACAAGCAGGAAGAGGGGTTGTACATTGATCATGCCATTATAGGCCAACAAATCAAAGGTAGGAAAGAGGTTGTACTTCCGATCAAGCCATCACCTCACCTCACCTCCCTAGAGTGCATATAAGACAGGGATAAACCAGAGAGATTTTAGGAGAGTTCCAGAGATGTCTTTGCTGTATGATGTGTCTTATCTGCTGGAAGAAAATAAAAACTTGATGTCTTTGAAAATCCTGCTTCAGTTTCCTGATGTGCTTCAGAGTCCCTTTCCTCATGCTGGGGTGCCAGGACCCACAGAAGGTGTTGGGACCTCCTGTACATTTGGCGAACCAGTCCAGCAGTCCTGAGCTGATGTCTCAAGGACTATGACGTGACCCTGGAGATACAGGTGAATCCCATGATATGGGGCCTGAAAGAGGGGGGGGGGGAGAGAGAGATGGGAGGGCAAAACTGCAGTTGCCCGCAATTCACTAAAGAGAAGGTTCTTGCAGGCCTGATAGCATGGGAGGGAGCCTTGGCACCTGGGGAGTGAAGGGGACAATTTTTTGGCAGTTTTCAAAAGAAAATTATTTTAAAGTTCTTTTTTGGAAATCTTCCGAAAAATGTTTAAATTGGGGTTATTTTCGAGGGTCTTCAAAAAATGTATTTAATTCATTATTTACCCACTTTTGGGACACCCATTTTAGAAAAAGTATTCTTGATTATTTTTTGAAAGATTTTTAGAAATAACTTTGAAAACACTTTTGGGAGCCCACTCTTAGAAAAATTAGTTTGGGGTGCTTTTTAAGGGTCTTTCAGAAACAACTTTAACCACTTGTGGGGGACCCCTCTTGGAAAAATTATTTTTGAGTTATTGTTTGAACAGCTTTTAGAAGCAAATGTAATCACTTGTGGTGCAACCCCTTTAGAATTTCTTTTTGGGGGGGAATCAATGTTTTTAGAGTGTGATATAGTAGCTTAGAAGTAAACGGGATTGGGGTAAAAGTAACTTGAGAAACAATGAGTGTTGAATATTGAGAAATGGACTTGAGGAGGAGCCAAGCAATTAAGAAGTATCGTGAGGAGGAGCCACGATAAGAGTATACCCAGTGCCTGCCCTTTAGATAGCATAACAGAAGGAACAGCACCTAAAATCCCATAGAGGAAGCCATAGGAAACGGGTTTGATTAAAGGTGAACCTAATGAGGGCTGTTCGCACTGCGTATGGTGTATTTTTAGGGGGTGAAATGAGTCGTATAAGAGAAGACAAAGTCTATATGGCCGGCCAGTTTGTTATGTTTGTTCAAAAATTGTATTTATGTGTTGTATTGTGTGTTATATGTGTGCACTGTACATTTGTTCCTGATTTAGGATTAAGAAAAATTATTTTTTTATTGATTTAGAAAAATATCAATAAAAAAGCCAGAAATAAATCAATTTTGGAGAAAATAAGATAGAAATAGGAGCTATTGATAAAATTGCACAGGGGTGGGTTGTTTGAAAATATGGCAACTAAATATTTAGAGAGAGAAAGTAGATAAAGACTGAAAAAAGTGATCATCTTTGAACCTGTGAAAAAACTAAAATCCAGTAAATACGGAGTTAATTCTTGTGTTTGCCAGACAAAGACAGGTTAAACTACTTAAATAACCTCACACAACATGAAACCACACTTTGCTTGTTAGAAACGAAGGCCAGAGAAAGTATGCCTTTTAAAAAAGAAATGATGATTTGTGTTTTTCAAATGCGCAGGCACATTAAGATATCTGCAGCAGAAAAACGCAAGGAGACAGAAGGTTAATCTTTTTCAACACATTTAGGAGCTTAAAATACTTTGAACTGTAAAAATCCACACTGGTTTTACAGGACTCTTGGGCAGAGAAATAGATTTATTTTGGAAGTACGTAACTTGACTGTTGGCCAAGATAAGCACGCACTACTGAAGGACAGTGTTTAGTTACAGCCAACGCAGATCATTTATGTTCACAGTAGCAGTCTTTCTGAGTA
Organism: Ambystoma mexicanum; assembly: GCF_040938575.1. Classification (NCBI taxonomy): domain Eukaryota; kingdom Metazoa; phylum Chordata; class Amphibia; order Caudata; family Ambystomatidae; genus Ambystoma; species Ambystoma mexicanum. The sequence continues at coordinate 663,564,465 of NC_090941.1, read as the reverse complement.
AAATGCAATTAAAGGCTATGTGTGCGTGAAAAACATGACATGAATTCTGATGAAAAAATAGATGTCTATGTGCGTAACAAGTTAATCCCTTAGTGAATCAATATGTTGAAAAAGCTGATATTTTTAGATTGAAGGAGAATTGTTTAATTTGAAGTGTTGCCTTGTGATTTAAGGCTATATTTATGGCAGTAAAACCATGTGTATGCTGAGAAAAATGCTGATACATTGCTTAAAAATTACATGAGCTGTTTTTAATTGTAAGAGGTTGACTAATTATGTGGCATGGAAGTCTCATGTTAAAGAGAAGTATTCATTGGAATACCTTCTTACACAAACTGTGTTTTATTGTGAGGGCAGTGCTTTGGTCATGTTAAGCTAGCTGGCAATGCATGTATCCTGATGGGTGCAAATAATGTTTGCAAATAAAAAGAGAATGGCCCTCATTACGACCCTGGCGGAATTCGGAAAACGATGGCGGAAATGCAATACCGCCATCGAATAGCGCTCGGTGCGACTATGACCCGTCACCGCAAAGTACGATGCCATTAGCGACACCGTAGTGAACGCCAACGCTAACTGCACCAAGCACGCGCGCGTGCGCCATGCCAAACCGTAAACACCACCATGGCGCAAGGGTACGCCAATTCCGACCCTAGCGGACATGTACCTAACGCCATCAAGCATGGCGGAATGCACCATTCCGCCATGGTGAGAAGTACGGCATCGCGAATCAACCGTAAACGGCCCCACTGAGTGCCTGTACACCGCTCCCTGCCCACAAAGTACAACTCCCCGTAGGTGCAATGAAGTCACAATGCAACCAGTGAAATGTACAAGTCACCCATGCATGCCAACGAACAAAAGAAACACAACAGGGGCCAATGGGAGCTGCAGGGCACAGATGGCACAAATACAGAAGCCATCCCAATGGACATGACCACAGTCCCCCACCAAGAAACGCACGCAAACACAGGCACCTGTGACCAGCAATATTCCGAAAATCACATCATTCCACCAGTCCACCTGACTGACCGGCATCTGTTACACAAAACCCAATCCCCCGCCCCTGAGCATGACAACATTCAAACTGTCATATTGGCAGCCCCCATCCCTGACCTCACGGGCTTCGTAGGCAAACGCGCCGAGTACAGTACCACGCAACTAAACTCCGAAGCTGGAACCCAGTGCAGATCTCCTCACAATACATCGCCCCCCAAATAGGCATATGCCACATCACTTGCAAAGAAGAACGCTACACGGGCCAAATCAGAATAGAAATTTAATGCACATCAAAATCACCAAGCCCATACAGCCATCAGGCCATGAACTCCAAAACACATTTCACCATTGTGGGCTGCATCCGCAAGAAATGACCAGCCACTACTTGTGTGACGCCCTGTTCCCTCATGGTACACAGAGCCACATTCACGTACGAAAAGGCAACATGGAAGCGCACAGAACCGCAGGGCCGTCCCAATGGGGAGGCACTAGTCCAGCTGAAAGGCCGAAATGTTGCTCCGAGCCACCAGTACTGCGTAAGGGCATGTGGCCCATTGGCGATCGTCCCATAAGATCGTAATGCTGCTCCACTGATTAACACGAAGCAGCAGGTGTCGGGAGTAAAACCCATCTGCAGGAGTGGCATACAGATGGCAGTGGCAAAAGGGGAGGAGATACCTGTCAACCAAAAGAAAAGAAAAAGAACAGAATGGACATCAGAACTACATTCCAACAACTCACTGCAATGATCACACTAAATCCACAGCCATATGCATGCTAGCCCACTCCAAAGGTCCATCACCACCCAAAAACCACTTGCGACTCATAACTATCTATATCGAGGTGTAAACACCATCACAAACGAGTGTACCTGTGCATGCGCCTGTGAAAACAGAATCCATCTGATGGGATTGGTAACGTGCATGGACACAAGTGTCTGAGGGCGCGTCGAGACAGGGAGGGCTCAACAAGGCCAGATAGACGATGGTCCCACTATGGCAGCCCTGCATCACATAGCGTAGGGGAGGCGGATAGATCCCAAGAAGCCCTGTACATGGCAAACTCTGTATCAAATCACCTGCCCATGCATCCATTCATCATTCCCTCATCCCGGGATTAAAACGCCTGAATATTTACTCACATAACATTAGAAATATCCATTGAGTCTGTGCGTTATGCAGCCTGCAAAATCCACAGTGCCCCAGCCCGTAATTCCAGTGTAGTGAAGTAACATGTATTTGGGAACGTCCGGCCTCATCGCCCACGTCGCTATTGCGCATCCCAAACCATTCATATCAATCATTGCATTCTCGCCATGGCCCCTGTCTCAAGGACATTGAACAATAGTACGTTATATTTGCAGTCAGACCTGTGGGCATTTCCTCGCCGCTAGCTGAAAACCGAAAGCGCCGCCCTTCGAATTCCTCATTTGCAACATCACGTCGAAGAAGCATCTGTGGCCGTTTGAAATCACTAATTAATCCATCAAGTGCGGCTGTGTGTGAAAATGGCAACTGCCTTCACCCACAAATGGGACGCCCCGCCCGTCGTTGCAACTCGGTACAGTGATGCATGAGGGCCCACCGTTACTCGAGTACTACGTTCCACTGACCCTTCACAAGTCTGTTCGCGACTGCACAGATAGTATGTGAAACAATGGGACCACAGCAGAATGAACATATCAACCAATGTTACACGGCCATCGGGTACAAATACATGATTGCTATAGCAAGATGCCATTCCACGAATTGCAGCGTTGTGCGCGGGACGTGCTCGGCCAAAGGGGAGAGCAGTTTGCACAGGTGGAATGAATCACCACAGGTGGAGGCCATTCAGCCTGAAAACACATAAATTGCACAGCCAGTCTCCTCCCACAACCACACCGAAATGCTACCGGCAGGACTCGCGATGTTGGCCCTGGGGGACATGATAGCACTGCAAGTACTCCAACTCCAAGAAGAAGACGAACACCAACTACAACCGGCCGCACGGAGGAGACGCAGGAGGAGGAGGAGGGCAAGGCAGGGCCAGCAAGGGCCGCCAGCACAGCCACTACCACCACGCAGGCAGCCCGCAATCCCACGCCTCCGAGCACATCCATTCAACCTCACTGATGAGCAGATCCACACCCTCTACCGTCTGGACCGGGACACCATAGCCGCCATTGTGGACATGACACAGGCTGACCTTGTCAGCATGATAGATAGCCCAACCGCCATCCCACCCCTACTGAAGGTGGTGTCTGTACTACACTTCCTGGCCACAGGCACCTACCAGCACACAGTCGGACAGTTGCATGGCATTTCTCAGCCACTGTTCTCACGGACACTATTGCAAGTGCTCGATGCCCTCCTGCAGCACGCAGACGACTACATCTCCCTACCACGCTCGGAGCAGGAAATTACCAACACAAAAGTGGGATTCCATGCACTTGCCGGCATACCGGGTTGCATTGGTGCCATCGACTGCACCCATGTGGAATTGGTCGTCCCACATACCATGGAGGCCCAGTACCGCAACCGAAAACAATTTCATTCTCTGAATGTACAAATGGTGTGTGACTCCAACAGGATCATTACACATTGTTGTGCCCGATTCCCTGGATCAACCCATGATTCTATGGTCTTGAGGAACTCTACAATACCACGCTACATGGAGCGACACGCAGGGAACAGATCCTGGTTACTCGGTGAGTCTCATTACATGCATGATAATGTGGGGTATGTGATTCGGCAATGACCTGGCAGGAAGGGGGGGGGGCGTACGTAGCAATGGCATTCCACATCATACGTTTCTCGTCCACATACAGGTGATGCTGGATATTCACTGAAGAGATGGCTCCTCACACCAGTCCGGAACCCACGGGACCAGCATGAGGAGGACTACAACCATGCCCACTCACGTACCCGTGTAGTCATTGAACAGGCATTCGGCCTACTGAAGGGTCGTTTCCGCTGCCTCAGCAGGTCTGGCGGGGCACTCCTGTACCGCCATGTGAAGGTTGCAAAGATGGTGATGGCATGTGTCATGCTCCACAACATGTGCGTACGTAGAAATGTGCCCATGCCCCCTGACGCAGAACTGCAAGCACCTGATGATGGTCATGATGAGGGTGGGGATGTGGCAGCACCTCAAGGAGTCTGCGAGGCACCGGAGGGCCGTGACATTCGTCAGCATCTCATTGATGTATGCTTCTAGCACTCATGCCTGGTGGCTGATACATGGACACGGGACTCGTGGCACTGTGTGTGTCTGGGACATGCACAATATGGACTGTACGCCTATGATGGCCTAGTACACAAAGATCAATGTCCACACATCTCATTGGTTGATCGTGCACTTTTTATGGCATATGTGATATCATGTTGTACACCCTATCGACCCGCCACCCAAGTGAGCCCAACACACCCCCTCCACCCTCCTACCTCCCCCCCGAACACCAGTGTCCAAAGATGCTCATTGTCAGTGGGCAGTCGCTATTGCAAGCCCCCTCTGCGGGTATCAGGGGCACCCCTGCCTGTGGAGCGCAGGTTCCTCCCAGATCTACGTTGGGGGCTGCCCTGGACGGAACTTGCAACGGATGATGTCTCTGCCTGCTCACGTCCATGCATGTCCCTAAGGGTTTGCGAGAGCTCAGTGAGCACACGGCGCACTGCGGCAAGTTCGGCACATACGTCCTTGGACGTCGCATGCAGTTCCCCCCTCAGGCTCTCGGTGCTTCTCTCCATTTGGACTCCCAGGCTCTCGGTGCTACTCTCCATTTGTGCCCTTAGTGTCTCTGTACCTCTCTCCATTTCTGTCCTAAGTGTCTCAGTTGATGTTTCTATGTCTGCCTTAGTGCCCCCACATTCATCGGCATGGTCCTTGAGGAGCGTGGCCAGTTGCTGCTGTTGCACGATTAACTGGTCGAGGGACTGTTGCCTCTGCTGGGCCATGGCCATTTGCGGGGGTGTCACAGAGGGGCTGTTGTCCTCATGTTGCCTTGCCACAGGGCTTGTGGGGGATGGCCAGTCGTCGTCTTGTGGGTGCCCCTGCGTGGTATCCTCATGTTGTACGGGATGGGACAGACAGGGGGATTGGGACAGGTCATGGATGGATCTGACTTCGACATCCCCGTCTTCTGTGTCGGAGCATGCTGCCATCAATGGGGTGTCACCTATGGTGCTGCTGCCACCAGAGGCAGTGCCTTCTGTGGCATCCGTTGGGGGGACCTGTGGTGGTGGTGTTGTGGGCATGCTGGCTGCTGGGGTGCCTGTTGATGTTCCCTCCTCTGTGCTGCCACCTGATTTGTGCTGCTGCCGTGTCTTGATGCGTGCAGCTGAGGTGGAGGGTCTTTGGCCGTTGGTCTTGGCCCTCTTTGCAGGTGTGCTGGTAGGGGTGTCCTGAAGCTCGTCGTTTGGATCGGACCCTGTGGTGGAGTAAAGGAGGGCGAGGGTTATTGATGGGTCTGTGGGAATTGGAATGGCATTGTATCACATGCATTGGGGTGGTACCTGAGGGTGATTTGGGTCGGGGCCTTGGAGGTGCTTTCATTTGTGTGTGGAGTGAGGGTGCAGTTGTTTGGCAGCCTGCAGTTAGGGTGTGCCTGCTGCACGTGTAGTGCGTGTTTTAGGGGTTTTTAATTATTTATGTATTTATTGTGGGTTTTAACGTGCGCTATCAGGCCGATGTGTGTGGACGTTCTCCTGGACATGTGTTTCTGTTGCACTATGTGGACGCATGGTACTTCACATGGATGGACTTTGTGGATTTGGCATTGTTTTATTTGGCCCACCTACCTGAATCTTCGGATGTCTGCACTCCTTTCTCCATCCCTCCGACTCCCTCTATGCTCTCCATTCCGATGGTGGAGGCACAGATTTCTTCCCAGGGGGTCAACTTGATGGGTGATTCAGGACCTCCCCCGGTGGCTGTGGCAATGTTGCGGTTGGCAGAGAGTATGCTGCGGACGCGTATCCGCAGGTCGTCCCATCGCTTACGGCATTGCTGTGGGGTGCGGGGTGCGGTCCCCACCGCACTTACCCGCTGTGCCACCAGAGCCCATATGGCCTTCTTGTTTGCAAGTGCCGTCCTGGTCATTTGCGTGCAGAAGACGACGGCAGCATTCTCCTGGAGGGTCTCTGTTAGCACGGTGAGTTCCTCACGGGAGAAGTGGACCTGCCGCTTGCGGTCGCACGCTTTCTTCGCTACTTTTCCCATTTTTCTTGGTTTCGCTAGGGTGGATGACGGGTTGGGGTGTGTCTCAGGGTAGTGATTTTAGTGGTTGTGTGGTTTTAGTGGTTTTATAGGTGTACGGCGGGATGTTTCCCGTTCCGGGCCCATGTTTTAACTTCCGTTTCCGTATATTTCCGGTCACCGTACTTTCCGGTAGGCGCACACTGCGGTGTCCGCTGTGATGGGTGGCGGTATTGCACCTAGGGCGCCGTACGGCGGCGGTGTGGGCCGTTTTGGGGTCATTTCCGCCATCGCGGACTTTGCACTTCCGCCATGCCGTGGTGCTCGTGCCCGATGGGTCGGAATGGGCCGCACTTTGCTCCTTCGTGCAATGGCGGAAACGCTATTTACGCTGTGGCGGTCCGGTCAGTCACTTTCCGCCAGGGTCGTAATGAGGGCCAATGAGGCATTTTATTTTGTTTTAATAAAATGGGATTTCTTCTGCACCATGACTAGGAGTTGAGTATAGAGAAATATTGCACAACAATGGTAGCATGCATGCGAGTTTAAAAAATGTGCACTGAATAAATTTGCATAGTAGACAGGTGTCCAGCGAAGGAGAGATGTTCCCAGTTATATATATTATGTCTGAGAATTTTGAAGTAATTTGGAAATAAAATCAGAAAAAAAGGTGTCCATGATCACACAAGTTGAGAGAGGTGTGGCAGAGATTCAAATTATGTTTTTGTGTGCAAAATACAGCAAAAAGCAGGCCAACATTTTAGTGAAGGTCATTGGATAATGCACAGCAAATATCTATCGGAGAGGAAAAGGATAAATAGATCAATAGACAATTTTTGCTAGTTGACCAAATGTGATAAATATATATGGAAATGAAATCTTTATATTTCAGCATAAGGGAAGTAGTAAATATTGAAAGAAAGCTTGCAGAAACATGCACACGAGAATGTATGCATACAGATGCATACAGATGGAAAGACATTCATTCAGATGCATGTAATGGGAGGCATTTATTTAGATGCACTGACATGAGAAAAACACACACACACACACACACACACACACATGCAGACACATATACAAAGGTACACATGATTTTATGGAAGTGTAAGTAATCTGTGCACCATGGACAATGCATTTAAGAACACACACACACACTTGCAAGCACACACCAATGAATATATAGAATGTCTTTTACAAGTTAAAATGATAGCTGACGTAGAAAACTGCTGGTCCTTTTTGGAAAACTCAGAAGGGCAGAGATTTGCATATTTATATTTAGAAATACTGATATTCTTGCAGTATGCAAGTGAAAATGAAGAACAGCAATTATATTTTACTGCAGTCGGTCGTAAGTAAAGACTGGTTGAAGTAGAGATTAAAGTATTTTGGGAACACGAGGGAGTGCTGGTGAGATCGCAGGACAGGAATGTAGCAGTATCTCACATTCTGGGTGACCGTGAGGAAAAGTCTGCCAAAGTTAAAATTGGCTAATGATAAAGAAAGTTGGGAATGCGGCACTCAGTGTGAGTGCATTGCGGGCAAATAATTAAATATTAAGCAGGCTTTTGTAAACAACAGCTTGCACCCATACAGATGTGACAGAGCGCACAGTGTACACAGACATAGAGTCTTGTCTGTGGACAGGTTGATTTAAAATAAAGACTAGAATGGCAAGCGTGACATTAGTTGGGGACAAAAATATGGCAGGTCAAGAAGGGGAGAACCTTTTGAGAAAAACAAGGTGCTAGTGCATCTGATCCCAAGAGGAGGGGTGTTTTTAAACAGATAAAGCAGTAAGATGGTCGGATTTAGGCCTACCTATATCTCGGGCGTCAGAATCATTGACACAGCTAAATCGACCTTAAATAGCAGTCCCACGGTCAGAGGGGGGACTCTCCATTACATATTAGCAGGTTATGACCATTGCCAGACAGAAGGCAATGCGGGACCATTGTCCCTGCCATGGGCAGGCAAATGATAGGTGACGAATGTGAGCTTTTGGGATTTCACAGTTCTTTTATTAAAAAAGGAGAAGGGGTCAGGTCTATAGTAAATAGCAAGCATGCCGCAATGAAATAACCAAAGGTAGTTTAATAAAGGTAATAATGGATTCAAACCATGGGGTAGGGAAGTTTCCTGAGGTTGAGACTTTCAGAATAATCAGGGAAATTCACAGAGTAACCCAGGTGGGTTTGAAAACACACAGAAGAATAGTCAAAATGTGCAGGAGGGGCAAATTAGCAGACCTCATGTATGTTGGACATGCGGTATGTCAGAGCACCATGCACGCATGTGTAGAAGCCAAGGATTCATGCAGAAATGGGCAAATTTCAAGAGGGGGAACAACACGTCCCCTAGTGTATAGCTCATAACTCAAGAAGGGTTTTTTTGCCCAAAATCAGACATTATATCAGAAATGAGCGCTGGGAGTGCAGCAGGTACAGCGGCTTAGGAAAGGTGCAAAACAGATATATTGCAGAGGGCAAGTAAGTGAGCCTACGTGTAGGCTCAGCAATATGTAAACACGGAATAAACAGTGACACACAGGAGTAAAAGGTGTTATTCTAAAAAGAAGAAATGCTTTCACAAAAACAGAGGAATGCATGCACCCACAGTAGGACAGCCTCATAGGGTGACTTGATGCATTCAGAATTGTTAGTGGCACTAGCCCTCAGAAAGTGGCGAGATTGGGGGCGCTGTTGAGCAGCCGTCAAGATGGCTGCCTAGCTGTTTAGCTCAGTGCACAGCCGCTTTTCATCCGAGGACATCTGCGGGCTGAAGTGTCTTTGTGCCTATCTGGTCGATCCCCTGTCCTCCCCATAACTGGGGCTACGTGTCACCGTGATTGTGGCTCGGATCGGACCCTGGGAGCCGGAGATCTCTGTGAGCAGGATCCTCGAGGCTGCCGTGGCCCCACTGCTGCCTCCCCTGCCGCATCACTCCACTGGACTGCCTACTGTGGCGCATATCGCGGGTGCTCTGTGGTCTGCCCTGGGAGCGCCGTGGGCTGGGCTGCACCCTTCGCTGACCCGGCATCCGCAACTTGGGCCGCGCCCTGCACCGGCCTGACCTGGATTGTTCCCCTGCGCTGCTGCCGGGGTCCTCTGGCTTTGTTGTGACCGGTCTTGCCGGCCGGAGAGCCCGAAATCGGGGGGGGGCCCTGGTCCGCCCCTCGCCCGCGCCGCTCGGCACCCGGGCGGTGCGTCCCTCCTGGAGGAGCTGCGCCTGTCGCTTGGCTTGGCTGCCGCGCTCGGCGGCCTTTGGCCTGGGACCCACCTTGGAGGCGCCGCGGGCTGGACTCCCGCTGGCCTGGAATCTGCTGCCTGGGCTGCGGCCTGCATCTTCCCGCTCCGGCTCGTCCCCCTGCACTGCTGCCGAGACCGGCCCTGCCTCTGGCAGCGCCTGAAACCGGGGAGCCCGTGTCCGCTCCGCATCCGCGCCGCATCCGCGCCGCCCGGCGTCTGGTGGTGCACCTTCTCCAGAGGAGCTGCGCCCATTTCATGACTGGATCCTCGTGGGCTGTATCTCAGGTGAGGAGCTGCTGGGGCTGCTGCGCGCCGGAGCTGCATTGACCCCGTTTCTTCTACTGCAGGCCATCCCCGGCCTGGGCCTCTCCCCCGTGCTGCGCAGCCCCGGCTGGCTCCCGTGCCGCATTGACTGGTCTCTGGGCCCATACCTTGCGGCGTTGTTGCTGTTCCGCATCCCGGCGGACCCGGATTGCCCCGCTGTCACCTTGCTCCAGGCTTAATGGACCATAGATTGATGCCGTGGCCCACACCTGCACAATCTCCAGTGTGCCCGCCTTGAGCGGGGGGGGGCCCTGCTGCAACGCTCTCTACCTGTCGCCGCACCACCTGCCAGCTCAACACTACTACTATGGCACAGCTTTTCGTCTCTACTGGTCATTGCCTTCACTGCCCCATGCAATATTCGCCTGTGCACTAATGCCCACGCTCCTGCTTTTCGTTCTTCCTGTGGTGCTTACTCAGGGTCTGTTCTGGACACCGTCCTCATCCTCTAGGGCGGCGGGGTCGCACTATCCCTGCAGCTACTCTATACTTCCCTGACGCTATTGTTCCTGCCGCCTTTGCCAGGATTTGTCTGGGCGATTCGGATCGGCGGGCTGGCCCACCGACCTTTGACTGCGGGACTTGCGGTGGGGCCTCTTCTGCACCTCCACACCGTGTGGCCTCCTGCCTCAACGCCCTTACTCAGGTCTCCACTCTGGCCACTCAGTGCCCCCACTACATTATTTACGATGTCTAACAGATCTAGGAACACCAATAAAACCGGGGCCATGGACAAATTCGCTAAAGCCACCCCGAGGTCCGACTCGGCCCACACATCAAGCGATCCAGCTGACGACCCGCCTTGCGCCGAGGCACCTGCCACTGACCTCACAGCGATAATGGAATCCATGGCTAGAAACTTTGCAGCCTTCCACAAAAAGCTCGATGACATTAATGCCAATGTAGCATCGCTCAGAGCCAAACTGGATCAGCAGGGGGTTCGAATCACCGAGGCTGAAAACAGGATTGGAACCAATGAAGATAATATATCTACACTCCAGGGCACTGTGTCCACTCTGGTCTCAGATATGAAGGCGGTCAAGGCCAAATGCGATGACCTCGAATCTAGGTCGCGTAGAAACAACATACGCATCGTTGGTGTCCCTGAAAATGCGCTGAAGGGTCGACTGGAATTGGCGATCGAGGATCTCTTGAAGGACCTATTGGGCAATCCAGACATGTCTCCCTTCTTCACCATTGAGAGAGCCCATAGGACACTGTCACCGCGGCCTAAACCTGGTGACTTTCTGAGGCCCATCATTGCCAAGGTTTTGAGCTTCAAAGACCGCGACCAAATTCTCCGCCTCGCACGGGAAAGGGGCGAGTTACGAATGGACTCCCAGGTGATCAGGATTTTCCCCGACTTTTCCACCGGAGTTCAGCAGGAACGTCGCCAGTTCCTTGGAGTGAAGAAACTCCTTAGGGAGAAGAACATCCCCTACGCCATACTCTTCCCTGCACGCTTGAAGTTCACGTTCAACAACAAACTATACTTTTTCACTGTGCCATCTGAGGCGGTTAAATTCATCGAGGCACATGTTCCTCTCCACCCTCCTCCTGATGACTCTATGAATAATGAGTGAATCCTATGCTTGCTCTGCGCTGCCTTGATACTATGCCTATATGTAGATCGAGTCCTACCACTCTTTGTTCACATCCATGGGCGACCACACCTCTGCATTCACCTGGATACAATGCTCTCCTACGCAGGTTTAATTTCCGCTCTGTATACCCGCTCGCCGGGGAGCAACTGTCATCCCGTCCAGTTTATTCTCCCACACTTACTTCTGTTGTTCTCTGACATGCAGAGCTCCCTTGTTCTGGCTGCAACCCTTTGCCCCCTATTCACGAACACTGGGACATGTTTTGTCTCCCTGTTTCGCTTGGTTTGGGTTGCTGGATCCCCGTGGTATGTGTGTTGTTCCCTGTGCCCCATTGTGTAGGACTGGGGTATTCACGATATGACCGCTAACAATGTTCGTTTTGTAACGGAACCAGCTGGTTCCAAGCGTGCTTCTGCACGGCAACGGCGCACCCCACTGCGATTGCACTGTTCTTAGATATGCCCTTGGTGTGGGTCAGCCCCTGTTGGGCTTTTGTGCAGTCCGGGCCACGTTGGGGCCAGCCCAGTTCTGTACAGTTGAGGGTGGGTGATGTTCACACTGCTGATTTTGGGTTAGTGGTGAGAGTGGCGGGTGGGAATGGGGTGTTTGGAAAAAATGGCATGCAAGGTCTCACGGCGCGCACGTTGGCAAAACATGAGCACACTCCCGACTTTAACCCCAGAAATGCGCACTACTGCTGGATCTGGGATGTTCATTGATGCGAGTATACCGAGATTAGATATTTGCCACTGATATGGACGTCAAGGCCGCCGAAACGTCATTTTGCAAGCAAGGGGGACTTTGCTGAGTGAAACAATACAGATTGTAACACCTCTATGAGCGGGAGTTCCGCTCACACTACCCCCTGCGACGTTGGCATATATCCAGTTGGAATTGACTGGTACTCAACCAGTTGGGACAATTACGCCCAATATTAATTTTTCTTGTATATGATATTCAATCATCATGAATTATATTTAATTTAACCAGATGGATAAAGACCACTGGATCAAACGCATCAATTTACTCCAATGCGGATTAAGCTTTCAATTGTTGATTAAGTACTAACCATTTTTTTCTGTTTCTTGTCTTAAAAATATACAAAAAAACTTTTTCACTTTATCACACTATGTTTAAGGTGCACAGACTCTTTTTTTCTTTTATTTCGAAAACATTATGGTGAAATTTGTTTTACTATCATTGTTCTATGTTCATAAAAGCCTGTAAATATGTGTTTCAAATATAAGCTATTTAATCACACAAACCCCTAGTGAGTATATGGTATTTTTTCCTTCTGGACTTAACTTCTTTCTGGGCCAAATATCTCACTCATGATATATTCCATTAGTAAAAACCAGGAAGGCTCCTTGATTTTACAAATTGAGTCTAGCTTTATTCAACGACACACAATCATGATGAAGCCTTCCCAGTAGCAGTACCATTTCCTGTGTATCACTGATATGTCTACCGTCATAATGTCCTGGAACATCCGCAAATTAAGCAATCACACTAAGGCCCGTCAGATCATGGCCTTTGCTAATAGGCATGGCTGCAAGGTACTACTCCTACAGGAGACACACTCCAATGCCCACATTCCGGGCACCATGGCCCCGTCGTGGGGTCCCGCTAGATTCTTTACTTCCTACTCCTCCCAATCCAGGGGAGTCCTCACAATGATCCACAAATCGATTATATTTATTCTGCACAAAAGCTATATATGTCCTGAGGGTCGTTATGTTATACTGCACTGCACGATGGTGAATAAAGAATACCTACTTGTTAACACGTACTGCCCCAACGTTGACTCTCCTGAGTTCTTCGATGCGGTAATTGCTATACTGTTGGGATATATAGGAATCCAGATTATATGGGGGGGACCTGAACCTCATCCTTGACACTGTCCTGGACAGGACCGGCACGTCCTCTCAAGCCCTAACCAGCACCGCACACAGACCACGTGGCCATATGCAGACGCTCAATGTTTGCGACGTCTGGAGGACACTACACCCCTTGCGCCGGGAGTACACTTATTACTCGTCCATGCACGACAGCTCGTCTCGTATAGACCTGTTCCTCGTGTCAAATGAAACCATGGGCGGGGTAGAGGGGTCCTGGATCCTCCCCCGCACTCTGTCCGACCACGCTCCAATTACACTATCTGTGAAGCTGGGTATACCCATCCCGACACTCAGCACCTGGCGATTCAAATCTGAGGCCCTCAGGGATATTGTTTTTAGGGCTGATATCCTTGCAGACATTGTATCCTTCTTTGACCACAACTCTCCTCAAGACACATCAGCTGCGGTCAGATGGGAGGTCTTTAAGGTATATATCAGGGGGATGTCCATCTCACGAGAGGCTGGGGTACTGAAAGCAATCCGAGCTGGCCTCGGTCGTTCTGAAGCCAAATTGAAGCAGTTGGAGCAGCAATGTTCCACGGGCGCCTATCCCGCCATACTTGTCAAAATTAGCGAGGAACTGCAGGCGTACAATGCGCTCGCTACCAACGAAGTCCAGTACTTCAGCCGCCCACAGGCCGCCAGGAAATATGGCGAGGGTGACAGACATTGGCAAACGTGGTGAGAGGGGAATTTGGCCGAGCTCTGATCACCTCCATCAAAGATGTATCTGGCAACGTACAATGGGCTGACCAACAGATCTTGGAGGTATTTACTGAGTTCTACAGGTCCCTCTACTCCCAACCTGCCAAAACACTCCGAACAACACATGCGCGAGTTGCTTGCTCAGATCCCTACCACCGAAATATCCCCTTCTGCCCGCGACCAGCTGGACTCCCCGGTAACACTGGATGAGATAGTGACGGCCATCTCGAACCTGCCCAAAGGCAAGGCACCGGGGCCCGATGGCCTTACGGCTGAGTTTTATCAAGAACACGTGGCCATACTGGCTCCCAAATTACTCAAGGTCTGGGATGAAGCACTCCGCTTCTCCATCCTCCCCCCGTCCATGCGTGAAGCTGTCATCACGGTACTGCTCAAATCTGGCAAGCCGGACGACGAGTGTGGGTCCTATAGGCCTCTTTCCCTCATGAACATAGACACGAAAATCATTGCTAAGATCATAGCTAACCGCTTTCTCCCCATTATGCCATATCTGGTCCATGAGGATCAAGCGGGCTTCGTCCCCGGCAGGTCCACCTCCCATAATATAAGGAGATTGTTCAATGTTATGTCCCATATAGATCAAGACGCCCAGGCCGTGGCGGTCACTCTGGATGCTCAGAAGGCCTTTGACATGGTCTCTTGGAACTACATGTGGCTGGTGCTGGAGACAATGGGCGTTGGCCCAAACATGATCGGGTTCATTAAACTACTTTACTCCTCCCCTGTGGCTCGGTTTGGGGCTAATTCATTGACATCTGACCCTTTCACACTCTTCAGGGGTACCCGGCAGGGCTGCCCCTTCTCCCCGATCCTCTTCGCTCTCGCAATTGAGCCGATGGCGGATTATGTCCGTGCTCGTCATGCCTGCAAGGGAATACGGTTGAAGGATGACCCTGAAATCATATGTTTATATGCGGATGACATGCTATTATACATTAGAGAGCCCACGACCCACATTGACCCCATACTGAGGGACATCACCCGCATCGGCACCTACTCTGGCTTCACGATCAATTATTCAAAGTCAGAGATCTTCCCGCTCACTAAATCTACCCAACAACCCACCACTGAGTACCCCCTTCGTTGGTCCCGGAACGGTGTCAGGTACCTGGGTGTGCAGATATCCTTAATTAAATCCACTTTGCTAGCCAACAATTACTCTACCGTGGCACAAACGGTTGAGGCCAAGATGTCAAGATGGCGCTCGCTCCCATTATCCATGGCTGGTCGGCTCTCTCTCATTAAAATGATCCTGCTCCCCAAGCTTCTTTACACTTTCAGCAACGTTCCCGTATGGCCTGGGAAGGGTTACTTCGCTAAACTGCATACACTATGCGCACAGTTCCTATGGCACTCCGGTGCAGTGCGTAAGAAGTGGACCGACATGGCGCTCCCTTATAAACAAGGGGGGCTCACTGCTCCGGATCTGCTACTCTACTGGACTGCGGCCCAGGCTCAACATGCCACTCACTTGTACCCGGGCTCCCCAACGCGCCCGCATGTCAAGTTAGAGCGGCTTGCGGCCGCTGGCACCAACATGATGTCCCTTATACTACATTGTCATTATACACCTGACTCACCTATTGACCCCGTCGGTGCGACCATTCATGCCTGGAAACGCTTGCTGTATCCGACGGCCGAATCCCTCCCTTACTATAAATGGCTCCCGGTGTGGCGCCTGCCTGGCCTGGAACCCACACATGGGGAACTCTGGGGTATCAAGCACTGTCCGACTTCTACCCAGAAGGTAGGTTCATTGACCCCCAAACATGGAAACAAGGGCACACCAGATCCACCTTGGAGACCCTCCAATACTATAGACTACGGGCAGCGTTCCGTACTAAATGGCCCTCATTTCCTGATGAGCCCACGGATAACCCGGCGATCGCATACATTGCCAACTCAGGCGGCTCCCGCGGTGTCGTTTCTTCACTATATAAGATCCTTCAGGAGTCCATCACAGTCCCAGTGCTTAGGGCGCGCGACGATTGGGAGAATGAATTGGGCCTGGAGTTATCTGATGGCACCTGGGGCGCAATGTGCCTACACACAAAAAGAGTCTCCCTCAATTTCCGTCACCACGCCATGCAGTACAAACTTCTCAATAGGCTCTACTATACTCCACACAGGACCTCGACATTCACCCGCACTGCGGCGGCCCTGTGTCCTCACTGTGGAGCTGAGGAAGCTGATCACCTGCATATGTTTTTGACCTGCAGGGTGCTATCTGGGTTTTGGGAATGCATCTTGAAAACACCCTCTGACATAACTGAAACTGTGGTTGATCCTGACCCCCTGTCGGTTCTGTTCGGGGTCTGGAAAACCGATGAAACCAGACGCCTAGCTAAATTCCTAAATATAAGCTGTATGATTGCCAAAAAGTGTATACTCCAGAGCTGGAAAAGCCTCTCTCCCCCGGTCTTTCAGAAATGGCTGCGCTTACTCACCTGGTCACGAAATTGCGAGGAAGAATTCTTTTCTATGCTCCCCGCCCAATCTCGCCCCAGGAGCATTTGGGCTGAATTTAACGCTTACATTAGCATCCAAAGCGAGGGCACTCCCGGATCTGGTCTGTCCCCTGCCCCGCCGGGCTCTGATCCCACTGCGTGAGGCCCTATTTTTTTTGCTCCTTTTCAGGTACCGTTCAGTTGTCAATGCTGTGATTGCTGTATCCTTTTTGGTGTGCTGCTCTATGATGTAACTGCTATGTATTTGTTGCCTTATGTGTGTGCCTTATGTACCTCTGCCGTCCAAAAATAAAAGTTTTAAAAAAGTGGCGAGATTTAATATGGCAATGGGAGAAAAATGTTTGTTCTAGTGGTAGACATTGGGACTGTATGTCCATGAAGCAATGACAGAAAGGTGATGAATGAATATTAGAAGATTGAAGGTGCTTATTGAAAACTATAAATGTAGTTGTTTGCCTAGTGAGGAATTAGTTGACTATGGAGGAGAGTGTGTTTTGACACATTTTTATTACATTTGTAACAGGCACTTGCCAACGTTTTAAGGAAAGCAGTGGATAATACAAGCCTAAGCATGGTTATGTTGTTTAGGTGATTAAGGAAAAGCGTGTTTTGTTTTGGGAATGAATATGGGTGCGTCCATAGTGGCATATACAGGGCAAAATGCCCGATGAGACGTTTCTGGTAGAAACCAGAGGTTTTTTTTATTGTTATAGCAAAAGCGCGGTATTATAGATAACTAACTGTGTGACCTAGTGGAAAAGTGGTGAGAGTATTTGGTGAATTCAGTCTCAGACCACAGATATTTATGAACAAAGGGGGCGGGACAGATGACCTCCATAAAATTAGAAACAGCTATAGAGTAAGGAAACATGGCAAATGATCAAGGAGTGAATAATAAAAATGGATCATGGAGGATAGTGATGGTTCTCATAAAAAGGTTTAGGTTAAGTGACGTCACGGATGGCAATATATCTAAATAGGGCTTAATGGAATATGAAGTGGTGCTGTCTTTAGGAACATCACACATTAAAAAGAAAGGAAAGGAAACATTTTTAGTATATATGGCAATAATGTAGTAGCATCCAGTATAAATTAAAAAAGATTGGAAAGAGTGTCAAAAACGTTAGGTAGACTTTGTGCCTTTTGGCAGGGCTCCAGAAAAATGAATTAGGAAAAGATGAAAATAAATAATTTACCATAAACCGTATAAGAATAAAGAGCTCAGTTGAAAACATTTTGGCGTCATTTGGACAAAATAAATAAATAGATAAATAAATAAAAAATGAATGAAAGGAAAAATTAATGAAGAATTGATTGGATGAATGATGGAGTGGATCTTAAATTAAAAGGGGAGCATAAAAAGAAGCAAAAATTCTAAAATTTAAAATATAAATAGCATAGTAAAAGTTAAAGGCCGAAATTGAAAAGATTGCGCAGTGCAATGAAAAAGCATTATGAAAATTAATGAAGAACCAAAAAAGGGGTATGGTTGGCCAAAATTTGGTTAACCAGACAAGGAAACATTTTGTAAAGAGCCATTTCAAGAAGAAAATACAAGGGTAAGTAAAGTACAATTTCTTGAGTAACTGTAACAATGTTGGTTTATTTTACAGATGAAATACATGGACCTTGCGTGAACATAGGAAGAATTTCTGCATGGCCTTGATAGGGAAAGAGACAGTGTTAGGAAAGATTTCTTAATTGTAGGTAATTTTCCTTCCATGTGGCAACCCCTAAACTTTTTGCTGTTGTGTTCACCCTGATCTAGACTTTGCCAGAGAAGCGCAGCTTTCCGTCGCACTCCTCTGGGCTTTCGCTCCATTCTTACGGGGAAACTGACATGCCTTTAAGACAGTCAGTACCGGGAAACGTTGTTTTCCGTAGTTCTTTTATCATGTTACAGCTTCCGCGCAACATGACACAAGAGGGCACTGTAAGCTAAGTTACTGCTCTCTTGGGTCTCTAGTCACAGGCCCTAGACACTCTCTTTGGATTGTTAACAAACGGTGCAAGTGAATCACAGACGGGACTGGTGGCAGCAATTGTTTCTTTGTGTTTTGAGCTCCTTTTGGCTGTTTAATCGTGTTTCTCGCGCTTAGCCCAAAATGGTGGCCTGGCTTCCAAAATGGCCAGACCAAGAGGCCCTTTGTCCTGCCCGCTGACCGTCTTGCCCCCTTCACCTTCTCCATACGAGCCGACCCGGGGCCTTCCTTATTTGGGCATGTACTTTCCCACGAAACACAGATGCTTTCGTGGGCTTCTACAGGCCTTGTGTGCGCCTCCAGGATGTGGGCTGGGATGTCTGGTCCCAATACACATCCTGGGTGCCAGAGAGTCTAGTGTGTCTTGAATGCCTGGGACCACTGTGGTCCGTGATAGGTCCACGTATGGTGTGAGTGTTTTGTGAGTAGATCTCCCATTGGGTCCTCTCCGTTTTGGCGCGAAGGGAACTCTGGATAAGAGGAGGCTGGAAACACCACTACCATGTCGATCTCCTGAGTTCTCACGAACGACGGATACAGGAGCCAAGTATCCTGAAACTAAGAGGCTGAACCGAGGAATCGCTGGTGACCCGCTGAAGGACTGCTCCTCTGCACTGCTGTCGCCCTGTGAGACCATTCTGCCTCTGATCGAAGGAGAAGGCCTGTACTGGTACTTCGACCCTTTAGAATAGTGGGAACAACTATTCTCGGCATCTTCATCATCTCCTGCACGTAAGCCTTCGGAAGCGTCCCTGGGCCATCCAGTGGACTGACCAGCCTACACAGGAGTCTTGCTCTGTTACCGCCGTCAGGTTGTGTTGTATTCTGAGTCCTTAGCACTCTCATACAATTCGTACACTTGGCATTCCCAGGTCTGAAGTGAGAAGTGTACATTGGGCTGAAATACACACGGCCGCTTCGTTGCCCTGCTGTGGTAACAACCTGTGCGGGTTCACTGCGACTGGGACAACCTCAACTCTAACTTCTGCTGCCGCAGAATCTACACGACGCCGAGACGTCCCCTGCTCGTATCTGAACCTGCCAGCACTGAAACTGACGCAGAGAAGCCTGGGTCTGCCTGCATCGGGGACCGGTGAGTAGCAACGCTAGGAACCGGTCGCCCTCCTGCAGTAGCCTGTAGCTTTTCCTCGCTGTGTTAAACAGCACGCCTTTTTCACACTCGCGCTGTGCTTCTGCCCGCAAGTGGAGGCCGCGCTTGAGTAGCTGAGATTTGTTCACCCTCCTTTGTTCACCGCTCTGAACTGCCTGATTCCCTTGAAGAGACTCCCCTTGGCCCGTTGGCACCAGCGTGTGCAGGTACTTTTGAGCACAAGGCTCCACTCTTCGTAGGACTCGGACTTCCTTCTAGTTAGGTGGCCTCTGAAGGCTAACTGGGTCTAACGATTACTTGCACTGCCTGTTTTCCTCCCCATCTAGGTGGTCTGCATATTTCGTGCTTCAAACTCTTTAGACCCTTCGGTAATTGTATATATATTGTATTTGATGGTGATGTGTTGGTTTACTTGAGTTTTATCGTGATTCTTTACTATCGTCAATATTACAAAGGCCTTGTAATAAATGTGTCTATATTTTTAATATAACACCTGCTTGGAGTAATTTGTAAGCGTCCTTGCTTTGTGTGCTCATTGCGGGCTTTCAGTCACCCTCACCCCTCTTGAGACCTGGTCTTGACCACCGCAATCGCTACCTTGATTGGTCTGGCTTGTCCAGAGGTTACCCTGTTCCAAGAAACTAGGCTGGCCTTCTGAACCTCTGCCCCTCCAGGACAGAGTTCAGAAATCCATCTTAACAGACAGTGGCCCTCATTACGACCCTTGCGGAAAGTAACTGACCTGACCGCTATAGCGTAAATAGCGTTTCCGCCATTGCACGATGGAGTAAAGTGCGGCTAATTCTGACCCATCGGGCACGAGCATTACGCCCTGGCGGAAGTGCAAAGTCCGCGATGGCGGAAATGTCCCCAAAACGCCCCTCACCGCCGTCGTACGGCGCCCTAGGTGCAATTCCGCCACCCATCATAGCGGTCACCGTAATGAGCGCTAATCGCAAAATACGGTGACCGTAAATATACGGAAACGGAAGTAAAAACATGGGGCCGGAACGGGAAACAGCACGCCGTACACCTATAAAATCAGAATCCCAACACAACCATCAAAAATCCGACCCTGAGACACATCCCAACCCGTTAGCCACCCTAGTTAAAACAATCAAAATGGGAAAAGTTGCTAAAAAAGCGTGCGACCGCAAGCGGCAGGTCCACTTCTCCCATGAGGAACTCACCGTGCTCACAGAGACCCTCCAGGAGAATGCTGCCGTCGTCTTCTCGACGCAAATGACCAGGACGGCACTTGCGAACAAGAAGGCCATATGGGTCCTGGTGGCACAGCGGGTAAGTGCGGTGGGGACCGCACCCCGCACCCCACAGCAATGCAGAAAGCGATGGGACGACTTGCGGATACGCGTACGGAGCATACTATCAGCCAACCGTAACATTGCCACAGCTACCGGGGGAGGATCGGAATCACCCATCAAGTTGACCCCCTGGGAAGAAATCTGTGCCTCCACCATTGGAATGGAGAGTATAGAGGGAGTCGGAGGGATGGAGAAAGGAGTGCAGACATCCGAAGAATCAGGTAGGTGGGCCAAATAAAACAATGCTAAATCCACAATGTCCAATCATGTGAAGTACCATGTGTCCACACAGTGCAACAGAAACACATGTCCAGGAGAACGGCCACATACATTGGCCTGATAGCGCACTTTAAAACTCACATCAAATACATTAACAATCAAAAATCCTAAAAACACCCTCTACACGTGCAGCATGCACACCCTAACTGCAGGCTGCAAAACAACTGCATCCTCAATCCACACAAAAATGAAACCACCTCCAAGGCCCTGACCCAAATCACCCTCAGGTACCACCCCAATGCATGTGATACATTGCCATTCTAATTTCCACAGACCCATAAATAACGGTCGCCCTCCTTTACTCCACCACAGGGTCCGAGTCAAACGACGAGCTGCAGGACACCCCTACCAGCACACCTGCAAAGAGGGCCAAGACCAACGGCCAAAGACCCTCCACCTCAGCTGCACGGATCAAGACACGGCAGCAGCACAAATCAAGTGGCAGCACACAGGAGGGGACTCCAACAGGCACCCCAGCAGCCAGCATGCCCACACCAGCAGCACCACAGGTCCCCCCAATGGATGCCACAGAAGGCACTGCTTCTGATGGCAGCAGCACTATAGGTGACACTGCATTAATGCCAGCATGCTCCGACACAGACAACGGTGCTGTCGATGTAGGACCCATCCATGACCTGTCTTAATCCCCCTGTTCGTTTCATCCCGTACACCATGAGGATACCACGCAGGGGCACCCACAAGACGACGACTGGCCATCCCCCACAAGCCCTGTGGCAAGGCAACATGAGGTGATCAGCCCCTCTGTGACACCACCGCAAATGGGCATGGCCCAGCAGAGGCAACAGTCCCTCGACCAGGTGATCGTGCAACAGCAGCAACTGGCCACGCTCCTCAAGGAGCATGCTGATGAATGTGGGGCTTCTAAGGCAGCCATAGAAACATCTACTGAGACACTTAGGGCACAAATGGAGCGAAGTACAGAGACACTAAGGGTACAAATGGAGAGAAGCACCGAGAGCCTGAGGGGAGAACTGCATGCGACGTCCAAAGACGTATGTGGTGAACTTGCCGCTGTGCGCCGTGTGCTCACTGAGCTCTCACAAACCCTTAGGGACATGCATGGACGTGAGCAGGCAGAGACATCATCCGTTGCAAGTTCCGTCCAGGGCAGCCCCCAACGTAGATCTGGGAGGAACCTGCGCTCCACAGGCAGGGGTGCACCTGATACCCGGAGAGGGGGCTTGCAATAGCGTCTGCCCACTGACAATGAGCATCTTTGGACACTGGTGTTCGGGGGGGAGGTAGGATGGTGGAGGGGGGGGTGTTGGTCTTACTTGGGTGGCGGGTCGATGGGGTGTGTAATATAATTTCACATATGCTATAAACATTACATAATCATCCAATGAGATGTGTGGACATTGATCTTTGTGTACGAGGCCTTTATAGGCGTACAGTCCACATTGTGCATGTTCCAGACACACACAGTGCCACAAGTCCCGTGTCCATGCATCAGCCACCAGGCGTGAGTGCTAGAAGCATGAATCTATGATATTCTGACGAATTTCACGGGCCTCCTGTGCCTCGCGGACTCCTTGAGGTGCTGCCACATCCCCAGCCTCATCATGACCATCTTCAGGTGCTTGCAGTTCTGCGTCAGGGGGCATGGGCACATTTCTACGTACGCACATGTTGTGTAGCATGACACATGCCATGACTATCTTTGCAACCTTCTCATGGCGGTACAGGAGTGCCCCGCCAGACCTGCTGAGGCAGCGGAAACGAGCCTTCAGTAGGCCGAATGCCTGTTCTATGACTACACGGGTATGTGAGTGGGCATGGTTGTAGTCCTCCTCATGCTGGTCCTGTGGGTTCCGGAGTGGTGTAAGGAGCCATCTCTTCAGTGGATACCCGGCATCACCTGTATGTAGACAATAAAGGATGTTTGTGGAATGACATTGCTACGTACGCATCCCCCCCCCTTCCTGCCAGGTCATTGCCGCATCACATACCCCACATTATCATGCATGGAATGAGACTCACCGAGTAGCCAGGATCTGTTCCCTGCGTGTCGCTCCATGTAGCGTGGTATTGTAGAGTTCCTCAAGACCATAGAATCATGGGTTGATCCAGGAAATCGGGCACAACAATGTGTAAAGATCCTGTTGGAGTCACACACCATTTGTACATTAAGAGAATGATATTGTTTCCGGTTGCGGTACTGGACCTCCATGGCATGTGGGACAACCAATTCCACATGGGTGCAGTCGATGGCACCAATGCAACCCGGTATGCCGGCAAGTGCATGGAATCCCACTTTTGTGTTTGTAATCTCCAGCTCCGAGCGTGGTAATGAGATGTAGTCGTCTGCGTGCTTCAGGAGGGCATCGAGCACTTGCAATAGTGTCCGTGAGAACAGTGGCTGTGAAATGCCATGCAACTGTCCGACTGTGTGCTGGTAGGTGCCTGTGGCCAGGAAGTGGAGTACAGATACCACCTTCAGTAGGGGTGGGATGGCGGTTGGGCTATCTATCATGCTGACAAGGTCAGCGTGTGTCATGTCCAGAATGGCGATTATGGTGTCCCGGTCCAAACGGTAGAGGGTGTGGATCTGCTCAGCAGTGAGGTTGAACGGATGAGCTCGGAGGCGTGGGATTGCGGGCTGCCTGCGTGGTGGTAGTGGCTGTGCTGGTGGGCCTTGCTGGCCCTGCCTTGCCCTCCTCCTCCTCCTGCGTCTCCTCTGTGCGGCCGGTTGTTGTAGTAGTTGGTGTTCGTCTTCTTCTTGAAGTTGGAGTACTTGCAGTGCTATCAGGTCCCCCAGGGCCAACATCGCTAGTCCTGCCGGTAGCATTTTGGAGTGGGTGTGGTTGTGGGAGGGGGTTGGGTGTGCAATTTATGTGTTTTCAGGCTGTGTAGCCTCCACCTGTGGTGATTCATTCCACCTGTGCCAGCTGCAATCCCCTTTGGGCGAGCACTGTACCGAGGTTCACCGACGGGCGGGGCGTCCCATTTGTGAGTGAAGCCAGTTGCCATTTT
Organism: Ambystoma mexicanum; assembly: GCF_040938575.1. Classification (NCBI taxonomy): domain Eukaryota; kingdom Metazoa; phylum Chordata; class Amphibia; order Caudata; family Ambystomatidae; genus Ambystoma; species Ambystoma mexicanum. The sequence goes on along the minus strand of NC_090941.1, from coordinate 663,540,335 downwards.
CACACACTGCCGCACTACATGGATGAATTTGTGATTTCAAGCGGTCACAGATGCCTTTTTGACGTGATGTTGCAAATGAGGAATTCGAAGGACAGCGCTTTCGGTTTTCAGCTAGCGGCGAGGAGACGCCCACAGGTCTGACTGCAAATATAACGTTCTATTGTTTAATGTCCTTGGGACAGCGGCCATGGCGAGAATGCAATGATTGATATGAATAGTATGGGATGCGCAATAGCGTAGTGGACGATTAGGCAGGACGTTCCCAAATACATGTTACTTCACAACACTATTATTCCGGCCTGGAGCACAGTGGATTTTGCAGACTGCATTACGCACAGACTCAATGGAGATTTCAAATGTTATGTGAGTAAATAATCAGGCGTTTTTATACCGGGATGAGGGAATGATGTATGGATGCATGGACAGATGATTTAATTGAGAATTTGCCATGTACATGGCTTTTTGGAATCTATCCCCTTCCCCTGCGCTATGTGATGCAGAGCTGCCATAGTGGGACCATCGTCTATCTGCCCTTGTTGAACCCTCCCTGTCTCGATGCGCCTTCAAACACTTGTGTCTATGCATGTTACTAATCCCATCTAATGGATTCTGTTTTAACAGACGCATGCACACAAACACTCGTTTGTAATAGTGTTTTCACCTCGATTTATATTGTTATGATTGGCAAGTGATTTTTGGGTGGAAATAATCCTTTTGAGTGGGCTAGCATGCATATGCCTGTAGATTTAGTGTGATCATTGAAGTGAGTAATACTAATGAAGTTCTGATGCCCATACTATTCTTTTTCATTTCATTTGGGTGACAGGTATCTCCTCCCCTTTTGCCGCTGCCATCTGTATGCCACTCCTGCAGATGGCTTTTACTCCCGACACCTGCTGCTTCGAGTTAATCAGTGGAGCACCATTACGATCTTATGGGACGATCGCCAATGGGCCACATGCCCTTACGCAGTACTAGTGGCTAGGAGCAACATATCAACCTTTCAGCTGGACTAGTGCCTACCTAATGGGACGGCCCTGCGGTTCTAGGCGCTTCCATGTTGCCTTTTTGAACGTGAATGTAGCCCCTGTGTACCATGAAGGAACAGGCCGTCAAACAAGGAGTAGCTGGTCATTTATTGCGGATGCAGCCCACAGTAATGTAAATATTTTGGGGTTTTGTGACCTAATAGCTGTATGGGCTTGGTGAATTTGATGTGCATTAAAATTTTATTCTGATGTTAACCGTGTAGCGTTATTCTTTGCAAGTAATGTATCATATTCCTATTTGTGGAGCGATGTATTGTGAGTAGATCTGCATTGGGTTCCGGCTTCTGAGTATAGTTGCGTGGTACTGTACTGGCCGCGTTTGCCTACGAAGCCCAGTAAGGTCAGGGATAGGGGCTGCCATTATGACTGTTTTAATGATGTCATGCTTAGGGGCGGGGGATTAGCTTTTGTGTAACAGATGCCGGTCAGCCAGGTGGATTGGTGGAATGATGTGATTATCAGAAAATGGCTGGTCACAGGTGCCTGTGTTTGCGTGCGTTTCTTGGAGGGAGACTGAGGTCATGTCCATTGGAATAGCTTCTGTATTTGTGCCATCTGTGCCCTGCAGCTCCCATTGGCCCCTCTTGAGATGAGCCTGGCTGCTCAGTCACTCTGCCAACTTGTGTGGTACATGCTTATGCTGATGGTTGGTTTGTTTACAGGCATGAGTACAGGGCTGGTGCAGTCTCCCTCAGGATACTGCTTTGAATGTTGCCTTACACTGGTGTCAAGCGATGGGGGCCTGTTGTTGTTTTGTCTCATATTTCAGTTCATTTTGCTGTACTTGAACCTTCACATGCCTGTGCTGCATCAGTACGGCAATGGTGACATGCCAAATATGGATGGCCACTCACAAGGCACTTGGAGCCCCTACATTCATTTGTTCGTTGGCATGCATGGGTGACTTGTACATTTCACTGGTTGCATTGTGTAACTTCATTGCACCTACGAGGAGTTGTGCAATGTGGGCAGGGAGTGGTGTACAGGCACTCAGTAGGGCCATTTACGGTTGGTTCACGATGCCGTAATTCTCGCCATGGCGGAATGGTACTTTCCGCCATGCTTGATGGCGTTAAGTTAATGTCCGCTGGGGTCAGAATTCGCGTACCGTTGCGCCATGGTGGTAATTACGGTTTTGCATGGCGCGCGTGCGCGTACTTGGTGCAGTTAGCGTTGGCGTTCACTACGGTGTCGCTAATGGCATCGTACTTTACGGTGACGGGTCATAATCGCACCGAGCGGTATTCGATGGCGGTATTGCATTTCCGCTATCGTTTTTCGATTTCTGCAAGGGTCGTAATGAGGGCCAGTATATTATGACACAGGTAAGTGTTAGTGAATAGGGAGAGGAGAAAAGAAAAAAGAGGTAAGTATTGGTTGAAACCACAAGGTGTGGACACACTGTTGATCATTATTAGAAGAGGACCCAGGTGAGTAACAGAAAAAGAGGCAGATAGAGACACAGGAGGTAATTCATGGAATCAAGCGCAGAAGTGGTGCATGCGGCTGGTGCACAGAGTGCGCGTGCGCCAGCCACATGCGCCAAAACCCATTTTGGCGCACAGCGTATTCATGGATACTTACTTCCATAACCAGCCATGGCGCAGCGACCCTGCAGCAGCGCCAGTTACGCCCCCAACCACACCCCGTGCGCCAAAAACATCCGCACAAATCCCCTACATGGCGCAAAGGCCAGTGGACCAGCATACAGTCCCCCAACTACGAAAACGCGCTAAATACGCCACACAGCCCACACTCGAGAACCCAATCACGTGGAAAACTCCCCGCGCACCCCTGGAAATACGCGTACCCCGCTCGCGCCAGGCCAATCACGTGGAAAACTCCCTGCGCACCCCTCGGAATACGCGTACCCCGCTGGCGCCAGGCCAATCACATGGAAAACTCCCCCGCGAACCCCTCGGAATATGCATACCCCGCTCGCGCCAGGCCAATCGCATGGAAACCTCCCTGCGCACCGCTCGGAATACAAGTACCCCGCTCGCACCAGTCCAATCACGTGGAAAACTCCCCACGCACCCCTCGTAATACACGTACCCCGCTCGCGCCAGGCCAATCGCGTGGAAAACTCCCCACATACCCCCTCAGAATACGCGTACCCCGCTCACGCCAGCGAAATCACATGTAAAACTCCCCGCGCACCCCTCCGAATACGTGTACCCTGCTCGCGCCAGGTAAATTGCGTGAAAAAAGTCCCCCCTGTGGTGTGGGCTGCCTGTGGGGCATGGCCAGGGGTGATGGGCTGCCTGCGGGCCATGGGGAGGGTGGATGGGCTGCCTGCCGGGCATGCCCAGGGGTGATGGGCTGCCTGTGGGGCATAGCCAGGGGTGATGGGCTGCCTGCGGGGCATGCCCAGGGGTGATGGGCTGCCTGCGGGGCATGCCCAGTGGTGATGGGCTGCCTGCGGGCCATGAGGAGGGTGCACGGGCTGCCTGTGGGGCATGTCCAGGGGTGATGGGCTGCCTGCGGGGCATGCCCAGGGGTGATGGGCTGCCTTCAGGGCATGCCCAGTGCTGATGGGCTGCCTGCGGGGCATGGCCATGGGTGATGGGCTGCCTGCGGGGCATGCCCAGGGGTGATGGGCTGCCTGCTGGCCATGGAGAGGGTGGATGGGCTGCATACATGTATTCCGGGGATAAGCGTGGATTTCTACACGTGATTGGCCTGGCGCAAGCGGGGTACGCATATTCCAGGGGTGCGCGTGGATTTCTACACGCGATTGGCCTGGCGCAAGCAGGGTATAAGCGTATTCCAGGGGTGTGTGCGGATTTCTACACGCGATTGGCCTGACACGAGCGGGGTATGCGTATTCCGGGGTGCACAGGGAGTACTACACGCGATTTGGCAGTGTGGGCCCTCCCGGGTGTGCACCTTCCCCCTCCCCATGCCCGCATGCAGCCCACACCACAGGTGACCACCCCACATCCCTGGCCATGTCCGCAGGGAGCACATCCACCCTCCCCATGGCCCGCAGGCAGCCCATCACCCCTGGGCATGCCCCGCAGGCAGACTACATGGAACCAGGCACTTGGGAGCCCTGACACATGTCCCCCCACCCCACCCCAATTGACGGCAACCTGCCAGCAGGCCCCGACTGATGTCCCCCACCCTACCCCCCATTGACGGCAACCTGCCAGCAGGCCCCGACTCATGTCCCCCACCCCCATTGACGGTAACCTGCCAGCAGGCCCCGACTCATGTCCCCCACCCCACCCCCATTGACAGCAACCTGCCAGCAGGCCCCGACTCATGTCCCACACCCCACCCCCATTGACGGCAACCTGCCAGCTGGCCCCGACTCATGTCCCCCGCCCCACCCCCACTGACGGCAACCTGCCAGCAGGCCCCGACTCATGTCCCCCACCCCCATTGACGGCAACTTGCCAGCAGGCCCCAACTCATGTCCGCCAAAACACCACATCATAATTATAAAGACCCATGGCCCTAATGCCAACCCAAATCCCACCCCCCCAACCCTGCAGTACAAACACCCAACGATCCACTGCACCCACTCCCTACTAAATCACCCATTCCATGATAGTTTGAAATGAACCACCATGCCCATCAACAAATGTCTTACAGAGCCACACAGTGGCAACACATGACTGAGCCACTGGCCATGGAGACATGCACAAATGAAATCATAGAAGACCACACCAAGAATGAAGAATAATGATATGCATTAAAAATTAAAACAAATGCCAATATGAAAATCACACATACTAATAAAGTAAAAATGAAAGCAATATGAAGAAGATAGTGAAATCCAAGTTAAAATAAAAATCCATAACATGAAGAAAAAAAAGTGGTCCATAACCAAAGTCCATAGACATAAAGGCTAAGATGAAAATCATAAAAAAACATTACTCCATGTGAACATTTTAAAAAAGTATGTACAAGTCCGTAATAATGATAACAAAAGTCTGAAGGGTCCAGTATCCCCAAAAAAAAGAAACCTACCTAAAACCCTATCTAAAATACAATTATATACAAAAGGTGGAGCAAAGTCTATGGACTCCAAACAATAATAAAAACCAAATGAAACCTAATCCTAAATAACTATATACAAAGGCGGCGGCTAATCCGACAGCTCACTCATTGATGTCCCGGGCCAGGGCATCATCGAACTCCACTTCAACGTGCTGGAGGCGGGCCTCTTCCCTGGCCCGAGTTCTCGCAGGGATGCAGCCATGGCCTTCTCCAACTCCCTGCGAGTTGCCTCGAGGCACTCAGCCCGCCTCAATGCCCGGCGCATGGAGTTCTCCGCCCTGATGATTATGAGCCGTGCTTCCTATGCCCGCCGCCGCTCCGCATGTATCTGCTGGCCCAACCGCTTCCACACGGAAGACACTCCCAATACTGGGTCCTCCTGCCCACCTCCCGATGCCTGCCCCTGGGATGTTGAAGGCCCTGAGCCATGATCACTCCCACGCTGAGCCTGCTGCTGCCTCCAATGTAACGGCCTCTGGCACCACGACGGCCTCCAGGCTGATGGAATCCTCTGGTGCCGCCGTGCACGTGACCTGCTTGATGATGCCTGCACGTCCTCCATCTGCTGGGGTCCAGTTGGTGGGGTGGCCATCCCTGCTGGACCTCCGATTCCCAACTGTGGCAGGGATGTGTCCTCTACCAGCCTGGCCGCTGGCTCAGGGGCAGCTCTACAGGGGGCCCAGGTGATACTTGGGTGGGAAGATGGCATGGAGGACGACCTGGGCACAGGTGGTTCAGTTGAGGAGGGTGTCACAAGAAGTTCCAGCACATGGATGAACCCAGTGCCGACAACCTGTCCTAGTAGGTCAACACGGCCAAAGAGGGATTGGAAATGAGGTGCATTGTCCAGACGAGAAGCCTGCACATCATCCCGAATCCCACTTTGGCGCAACGCCACTCTAGCTAGGACAGGCTCAATCCGGTCCCGGATTGTAACGTCCGCGGGGAGAGGAAGGCCAGTTGTTGTATGCGCATCCCCTCCCAGAACGGGTCTGGACGGAGGCATCCCTGCTGGTGCCGGATGATGCAGTCACAGGATCGGGGACAGGATTACACACAGGCACCTCTGCGGCGGCCGGTGCTGCCTCCTGTCCCTGGACTGCACCACTAGCACCAGTGGAATCCCCCTCCAGGCCCTGTGCGTGGCCCTTCCACAGCCTCCTCCTCAACCGAACCCCCCACCAACCTGGATGACTCCGTGCATCTTCCTGCATAGGCCCTTGTGGGGGCTCAGCTGCCCCTACTGCTGCCAAGGAGTCCACCTCCAAACTCCGCCTCTTGGACCTCCCCCGGCCATGGACGCGGCACCAGACTCCTCACTCCCCGGAAGAGATGACTACCTGGGAGGGGAGCTGGTCCTTGCGTCTCTGGCTGGTGCTCCACAGCACCGTCTCCGCCCTCTTCATCAGTCGACGCTGCAGACAGGGAGAGACAGGACACAGGCATCAGGGCACTGTACAATGGTCGGATACACACATGACAGTTGCACATGAGTGGCAGTGTCAAACTTCACAGATGGCATCACACTCCCCAACACTCATATCATTAGAACCCACACACATGCACAAATTGACAGGAATAGTGCATCAGGCAGCAGCATCCATACACACACACCAGCATGAACATCCGAAGGTTGGCATGACGTCACAAACAACACGGGGCGTGCCCAACACATGCACACACGCCACCAGACAGACATGCATCTGTACATCATCACCACCTGTCACAGTGCAATCATAAGCAACTATGTCACATCTGCCAATCAGGTTCCTACATGTCTGTGTCACATGCATCCATGGTGTATCATAGTCTCACACATGTCAAACACACACACACACACACGCGTAGACCATGCACGCACATGAAGGTGGAACCAGCATCCATGTGTCACACCACATCCATGCCACATTACATACACATAAATGCTAACATGTGTGCGTCTGCACATGCAGTTGTGCATCATGCTTTGTAACATATACACCATTGATGTGCATCACACATGACTGGACTCACATGCGGCAGGCTCATGTCCCTGCTCATACACATCCATACATGGGCCTTTCAAAACATATGTCCAAGCTGCACACTCCTGGCACACCTCAACATGCACTGTGTCCAATCAGTACGCATGGACACTTACCGCTTGACTCCGGACGGGTCTGCCTCTCAAGGACCTGGAGGTGAAGAGCTGGGCATATGCGTTCCAGGACCCTCATCTGGTCGTTGGTAAGGTGGACCTAGCACCCCTCTGCATCCGCTGCTTCCAAGAGGTGCCGGGCCTTCCTGAGGGTCCTGGACCTGAAGTCCTCCCAGCGCTTACGGACGTGTGGTAGGTCGCGGGTTGCCACCCCCTCCGCGTTGATGGCAACCACGATGTCCATCAGATACTTCTCCATCCATCCTTGTCGGCGCGTGTTCTTCCGAAGAGGGCATCATAATGCACCAGGCCAGGACTTGCTCCACCAGGGTGCCAACCTCTCCTGCTGTGAAGCTGGCAGCCCTCTGCCTCTCTGGCTGGGGGTTGCCAGTGGTCTCTGATGGTGTTTCCCCCAACTTGGCAACCCCCGAGGCAGGTGTGGGTGGGCAACTGGGTCCTGGTGCTGGGCTGGGGAGCGATTAACTGCAGTCGGGAGTCTTCTGTTCCAGCAGGGGTGGTCACAGCAACTGGACCTCTGCAGATGGCTGACGTGCAGGCACCAAATAGCAGGGCACGTGGCCAGCAGGCAGGCAGGAAGCAGCAGATGGCTGGTGGGAGTTGGCTCGGAGGTCTGGGGGGCAGGAAAATGGCCTTCTGGGCAGGAGCGTGGTCTTCCGTGTGTTATTACGTGGCCAGCTTGATACAGAGTCATTTGGCACGTGAAAAAACAGCACGTCAGCGTGTAATTCAAGGAAAGGCCCTTAGCGCATAAGCGCATATGTGATGTTTCCCTCCCACAGGTGCATAGTGATTCAGCACATGAAAAATCAGCACGTCTGCGTGTTAATGCGTGTAATTCGAGGAAAGGGCCTTAAGCGCGTAAGTGACATGACACGCTCTGGCGTTTCCCTCGGCACGGGTTAAAGGTGAGCGGGGCCAGCAGTTCACTGTACGTGCTTTTCGTGGAGACCGATGTGTGTGTTGCTACTTCTGGTTGTTTCACGTGCCATCACTACTTCACAGCGGATCTAGGACGTATCTCTTCTTTTGGTGGGGGTATTGGCTACGCATGTTTTTCATTACCACGCCAGTCAGACGGTGAGCCGCGCATGCTATTTTCCCCACTGCGGGTCCCCCTGTGTATTGCGTACCCGTTTCCGAGGTCATAGTTGCATGCGTTTCCCACGCGTACATGTTTTTCGTGTCCCTGGGTGCCACCGCGTACTGCAGGAGGTTAATTCCACACATGTGGGCTACCGGGGGTTGCGTGCACGGTTTTACTGCAGTTTTGGGGTGCCTGAGCATTGTGTGACCCGTCACTTTATCACTGAGGTCACATACAGCCTTGCAGGCGCACAGGGGTGCTGTTAAGATCTAGTATACCACCCCCTTTACCCCAATTGCCCAGGACAATTGTTGTGTACACCTCCCATTGGCACTACTGCATCTGGGCCAGCACTACTACATCTGTGCCATGGTTGGGAGGCCACAAAAGGTGAGGGGTGCCTCAGCTGGGTGTCCTCCACGTGGCAGGCATGGTCTGGGATGTGGCCAGGGTGACCAGGGAGTAGGGGGACTCCAGAGGCAGGGGCGCGCCACTTCGGCAGGATGGTCTGCCACGTGTTGGTGCATTCATGCCACCACCCCCTGTGGTTCCGGGAGATGTAGCTCTTGAATCTGGCACTGGCACCCATGTGACCCGGCAGTCCGTTTCATCAACTGCCACGGGCCCAAGGGTAGTGGTAGCTGCAGGTGCAGCATTGGACACCACCTCCCAGGCTCAGGGTCAGCCAGCGCATGCTGCGTTGGCACCTCAAGAGTCCTGGATGATTTCCAGGTGGTCATGAGGCACGTGGTACGTGCACACAGGGCTGCCCTGACCGAGGCACATATCCCTGGGGCAGTATTGTCATCTGCTGCCCCGTGCAGCCGGGTGTTGGCAACTGCATGGGCAGATGCAGCCAACACCACCCCGGCTGTGAGTCTACCATCCAGGACAGTCTCGGTCAATGACCTTGGCACAGTGGATGTTGCTGCGCAGGGTCCAATCAAGGGCACCCAGCAGCCACTGACGCAAGTCAGGGCTTCCGTCCTAGTTCCACCTGCCACTCCCTCGGTTCAATCCACCAGCGCCACTGCCCCTACTGATCAGGGCGGCATTTGCCAGTCAGGGTCCAGATCACTGCCCAAGAGGAGGAAGGTTGCACCTGCACAAGAGGCTGGGACTCCAGACATGGCTCCGGCCTCCGGCACGTCGAGGAAGAAGCCTTTCTGCAAGCAGGAACTGAACTTCCTTGTGAGCTACGTGTCGGGACACGACCGTGATATGCTAGTGGGCCCAAATTGTCACACTAGGGCTGCCCAGTGTTTGTACCACTGGAAGCATGTTGCGGAGGGGGTGAGTGCATTCGGACATGAGGTGCGCACAGCTCAGGAGTGCAAAAAGCGTTGGGACGACCTCCGACGCTGTGCTTAGCATAAGCCTGCCTCCAATTATGCCATGACTCTGGTGACTGGCAGTGGGCCACCACCTGAGGAGGAAGATCCCACTTCGCACGAGTTGATCGCTGCAGAGTTCATTCCACCAGAATTGTACAAAGGAGTGGGAGAGATGCAGGATTTTGATACCCGATCCAGTGAGTGTTGTTGCGTGTTTGTCCAGCCCATGCATGGTTTGCTTGTGTGATGTGTTGTGCTTGACTGCCACTACATGCTATGTGTATATTGTTCTCATATGCAAGTCATACAATGCTTCACTGATGCGTGCCTGCTGTGCAGCATGCTGTCCATGTAGAGCAGATGTGAACTGTCCTCATCACCACACTTGCACCCTATTCACATGCTAGTCACCCGGCTGCCCCTCATGTCCATGTTCCAGCTCACTGGCCCTTCTGCATGAAGCCTGGGGTGTCTTTCCACTCAGCACTCGGACTATGTCATTGCATAACTGACGTGCATGTGTGTTCCTCCTGCATGCGGGTACTCCACGTAGGCATGCTCCCTTGCCCCTCCACCCCCCTACACCTCAATTTCACCATGGCACTGGTGGGTATCATGTTGGACTACTGCAATGGCCTGTTCAATGCTCCTGTGTACATGCACACTTCCCCCTGCCAACCTGCGAGACACATACTGTGGGGTACATCCTTTGTCCTTGATGCAGGGTGTCTCACTCGGACTGTGCAAATGGCAGATGCTCCGCAGGGACATGAGTGCCCATTCATGCTCCATGTGCATTCCATGCATGCCCCTTTGTGTCCTTGGCAGGATGAACATTGTAGTATGTGTCCAGGATGACATACATTTAATGGCATTTGATCATCCATTCCATGCCCACTCTGGCTCAGTCCTGCATCACGCACATGTTTAGGGTGTCATAGTCTGTGTGGGGCACAGGCCTCACCCTGTTTCAGGCCCCCTGACTCTGTTCAACTGGTGTAGTGCCTTCTGCACAAATGGGTGTACTACTGAGGGTTCATCATGTGTCCTGCTTACTGTCCCATTGTTATCTGCTGTGTTGTCAGTTGACTCAGATGATGCAAATGATGCTAGTCAACACTGTCTGCCAATACACAGTTCTCTGGTCAACCTTTCACTGCCATGCAATGCCTCCCTGCATATTCACTAAGGGGGGTATGGGGGTTGTCTGTAGCCATGCAACCTATTGCATGCACATTGCACGTGATGCCTGAACCTGCCCTTACACTGCCTTCATGTTCATTGATTGACATCATAATGTACTTGTTGCTGTAGCTAGTCGGTAAAGTAAACATGTTCTGCACCAGCCCACTTCTGAGCCATGTTACACTGTTCTACATGCCTACTCACTGCTGCAATGTCAAAGTGACCTGGCATGTATGTTCAGATTGTCATCCCTTCACTGTCATGAAAGGCACGGGCACAGGTGCATCCTGTGACACATGTACTCATTATTGGAACACCCTAGTGGGTGTTTAGCAAAGGTGATTGGTCAATCTGCGGCCTATACCAACTGGTATAGGCCGCAGATTGATTATAGCCTGCCAATCGGGTTGTAATGACTGTGGAGCTGCCTTCACGTGTGTATGTGTACACTTAAACATACATCGAAGCAAGCAGCGTTGTAGCTGCTTGCTTTGCTGTATATGTTGCTGTTCATAATCACCATACGGGTGTATATGAACACGGGTGTTCTTGAACACTTTCACATGTACATATCCACGCAGCTTCAACGTTGTGTAGTGCAACATTGCAGCTACTCACTTATGTGTGTGTGAACGTGTTCATTTACACATGTGTTCTCTGCAGCTTTTTTGTTGTATGACTGAAATGTAGTTGATTAACGTTAATGCTGCTGCGATTTCAGCATTCCGCCCGTTATATTCAACTGGCACAATCCTGAAGGTGCACTGTGGTGCAGTATGTGTACGCCCAGGCCCACTTAGCTAATCTGGTGGGGCCTGCCTGTGATGATTTAACACACTGAATAATGTTTTAGGGCACAATCATTGCACAATGTGCTCAATCAGGCCCTGAGGGGTGTTCTGGAGGCTTCATGGCCGGCAGCTCAGACCGTACTGGGCGTTATGGTCCCTCATGCCTGGTTGCAGGTCCTCGGTTTGCTCATGACATTCACTATGTCTACAAGGCCCATGACGCCCGGTACGGGACGAGCTGCAGATGGATGAAGTTATATTGGTGATGATGGTTTAGTGATGCATGTGTACATGCATATTACGTGTGTCATGTTGTGTTTGGATTCACTTGCAGCTGTGGCCATTTTGCAGTTTAGACATATATATGGTATTTGCCATCTCTTTGTTGCCAGCTGTCATTTCTGCCTGTGACATGTGCCTGACAGAGGTGGTGTGTGATGGAGATGATATACTACATTCTGTACATGTGTAGGCTTTGCTGTTTACACATATCCATTTCTGCTTTTGGGGTGTGTTTGCATATCAATGCCACTGGATGCATGCCGGAATTTGATTTGTGAGTGACATGTCTGCTTCATGTGTTGGCTGTTCATATGATGTCTTTGTGTGTGTGGGTTATGTTCTTCTGACATGTGTACTCATGTTTGTTTTTTCCACATTACAGATGATGACGCAATGGAGCCAGAGGATGGTGATGTCAATCCTGACACGGGGTTGCTATTACATCAGCAACCTGGCACAAGTGGGGGTGGTGGGGTGGTAGGCCACGAGAACCAACTTGTGCTCCAGACCATCATGTCCAGGGCTGGCAATGAGGCTAGCTTGGATGATCACTCTGACAACAATGTTGAGTTGGATGCACCTCATGTCCATTCGTCGACGGTGAGTAATTCTGATGTGGACGATCTTCTGTCCGTGACACCTGCACTGAGGGGCCAGACGGTGTTGGAACCTTTGCCTGTGGTGGATCGGGACACATGGTCACACTCCACACAAGTTGATGATGTGCCTGGGGCATCACGTCAAGGGAGGGATGTAGTTCTGCAGCCGCACGCTCCTTCGGCCTAGCGGGTGTCAAGCCTGGCAACGCGGTGGCCGTGCGCCACCGGGGTATACTGAGTGGGAGAAATCCATGTGTGCCAATTCAGAACAACAGGGGGCAGCAATTGAAAAGATCGCTCAGAGCATGGAAAGTGTGGCCCAATCCGTGCTTCCCCCTGCTAGGCAGGTGGCGCTCCAGCAGTGGGCAGCGCAGTCCACAGCCCGCTCTCTCAGGCTGGGCATGGCGGCCTCAGACAGGGCACGCCGGGCTGAAATGGTGTCTCTGCATCAAGCATTTGCTGCTCATGCAGAGGCACACAGGGAGGCCCTGAGGGATGACCATCAATCCCTCAGATCTACTCTGGGTGTGCTCAACATGTCCCAGAGGCAGCGGACAGAGGAGAGGTTGGAGCAGCTTGAGAATACCATCTCGGCTGAGCTACGTGCTTCCCGGGAGGTGCTCCAGATGTCATGCCAGGCCATGCAGGAAGAACTCTGTGTTACATGTGCTACCTTGCAAGAGGAAGCACGCGTATCACGTGAGGTGCTGCATGCTGACCTACGTGTCATCGCCACACAGGACCAGGCTTACCAGTCCCACAAGACTTGCTGCCAACGAAGGGCAAGCTGCGTATAGGTGTGGTCAGGGTACTTTGCCACGTCCACCTTCTGCTTTCCATCCAGGGGGTGACTCGGACGATGATTTATCTCCCACACAGGTCGTGCCGTGCAGGCGTTGAGACCATGGAGGTTTTTTTTTTATCTCAACTTCATTGCATGTGGGTGTTGAGGTGCACCATGTACCGCCCCACTCCTGGGTGCCTCCTCCCTCCCCGGGTCGTATGTGGCCATTTTTCTTAGATAGTTAGTTTAATTAGTTAATATAGTTTAAAATTGTTTGTCTATTGTGCATTCATGTGACGGTGTGGTGCTTTGTGGCTTTTGAAAGCATCCACTGTCTGTTCCAGCTGGGCCCATTCAAGCTTGTCTCGTGTATGTGTTTGCGGCTTGGGGTCCTGACACATATGCCACTCCTGCTTCCCCTATCCATGGACTCGCAAGGATGGTTCGGTGTGACAACCATTTACACAAGGGCATTGGACCTTCGTCATATCTGTGGCCTGTCTGCTGCTGTACTACTTGTGTTAACACCCCTAGTGGGGATTATGGATGTTTTCTCCACGGCATGTCTGCAATCAATTTTGGTGAGTACATTATTGAACTGTCCATTTATTGATGTTGATTGGGATGTATGTTAATTTCTTGCCTGTATACGTGCTTGATGCACTTCATGCTGTAGATGGTAGCCTGCACCCTTTAGCTGTCAAAGTCACACTAATGGTGGGAGGGGGCGGATGGTGACAATGTCAAGGTGGTACGTGTTGAGTACAGCCCCTGGGGATTGTGGCAAAGGAGGATGCATTAGGAATGTGACCCAAGAGGCACAACTCATGGTCCAGTCTTCACCTGAGATGTCCGCCTATACTACTACTACACTCCGTTCTGTTTGGACGGCACGTTGTGTCTGTCTTCCCTCTACGACTTTGATGCTGCCTGATGGCGCAGTTTTCCTACTGGACTACGGCTCTTTTACTTGTTTTTCCACAGCACAGTGTTCCTACAGTTTTCCACACTCTGGTGCCTTTAGTCCCTGTTCTTCTTCCTGCTACTGTCCTTGTTGCAGATCTGTCCGCCCATCTCTTGGGCAGTTATTTCCACGTACTCTTACACTGCCTCGGTTTGCCTCAGTACACTCTGTTCAATTGCATCTCTCTGTCGCTCCTCCTGTCTTTCATCTATTACATCCATGCTTTTATGTTGACTGTTGGCTTTTACCAATGTTATTCAACTGTTGTGGCTCTTAACTTGCTGTCAGCTGTTTCCGGCTATCTCGCATTCTCTGTGCCTTTCCAGGCCTGTGCTGTCTCTGCCTTTCTTTCTTCACGATATCAAGGATTGATTGGGTTTCAGCTCAACCATCCAGTTGTGCCAGCCTCCTTGGTTATTTTCTACTCAAGTTCCAGCTCTACCTGTCAGGATACAGAACCTGGGGTTGTGTGGGAGGAGGTCAGATGTAGGTCTCAGACATAGCCCAGTAACAAGCAGCATACAGACACACACACAGAAAACGTTCCTGCCTTATTAAAGGCTTTATGCCCTCTCTGCAGGAAAAGGAACCTCAAGTCCACCTTTCCCAGCAGACACTGGGCCAAGAACTACAAAACCTTTGCCACGTTGGGTGGGGCACAAGTGTACATGCGCGCGCGAGCTGAAGCACGGGGCTTGTGCTCAGACGTCCGACAGAAGCAGACGTGTTTCCAGGAGCTCCGAGCAAGGTCAGCAGCATGAGGGGCCACGCCCCAGCCGACCTTCCTCCAGGCCCCTCACACATGCAAGATAAGTAGCGCCAGTGCTGGGGAGCTTAGCCAGGCGTCGGGGAAGATGCGCACAGTACAGCTAAGCCACGCTGAGGAGCAAATGCCAAGAAGCTTTCCAAGTTGTCAGGGGCACACACAGGGGGCGTCGCCCATATCCTGGAGTCCACCCTGCTCCATAGAAGCTAAGTTATTAGCGCAGTAGCGTTCCTAGCCACAAACTAATACAGCGCAAAGGAGGGCACCCAGAGACGCACAAACTCGAGTGCAGTGCATATCATTAGCATATGCAAATTGCCATGTGCACTACCTATGGGAATCCGCGGCTGGCAGAACGCGACTTGTACTGAAGTCGCACCTCGTCACACGCGTCTAGCAGCTCACCCAAGGCCCATTCTATCATGCGTGATTCTTAACACATGGTCTTCCATTTCCCACGGGCACATGCAGCTGCCTTAACGCATTAACAGTGTATGAACCATCACAGGGCCAAGCAAAAGTATACAAACAAAGCAGCAGACAAGAGTGCTTGTTTGGGGAGGAGTCACTAAGTTCGAGGCATGAATGGTGTTGTGTGTGTGGGGAAAACACACACAGAATAGTAACTCACGCTCTCTTTGCAGCATTGAACTGCTCCTGTTACCGGACCTGAGAGTGCACAGGCAGAAGGCCAGCACTCACCCCAGAGATAAGTCTCTCTTTAGCTCGCCTTTGAGCCATTTTGTACAATGTGCATGAAGTACATGGTTTCTCTGATTGAGTATGTGTAATTGTCAATCGTTGTATTTTGTCTTTTGCCTACTTTCCCTTGCCCATCCACCTCCCCTCTCCTGACCCTCTTTCCGGTTATCCTGAATACCGATGCCTATCCAAACAATGGATCCCTAACCCTCTTTCCCCGCCGGGGTCTCAGAGGCCTGTGTAAGTTTTACCTTGCAGGCGCCCAGACCGCGTAGGGGTTGGTTGGTTTGTGCCACTCCTGCGCCTGCAGACCGGAGCTGTGACACTTCCCATTAGTAGTTGCATCCTGTTCAACCATTGTTCAACTGTGCTACCTTGGTAGTTATTCTATCATTCTGCTTGGACATGTGCTTGGCCATATTCAGCGACTTCAAGTCATCTACTGGAGACTCTTCCAGGGTTTTTCGGTGCCTAGAGACTTTTTCCCTGGTTTGGGGGGTTTGGTTCCTTGGAGTTCTCTGTGATTTGGTAGTTTTACCAGTCAAGGTGGCCTCTCAGGGGGCTGGACTCTATTTACACGAAAGGTAGAACAAGGAAAGCAAGGGGTAGGGGGATCCTGAAGCCAAGTAGACTAGAATGAAGAAGGCAACTGACCCCAGACACAGTTCTTCTGAAGGTCATGGTGATGAGTAAATGAGGGAGGGCCTTTTGTTGTCGGACAGTACCCTCGGGCTACAGTGTTTGGGCACTCTCTGACATTCTCATTGTGGGGTACTATGTACATGATGTGTTCTGCTGGCCAATGGCTGTTCCTGTGTTGGATTTACTTTTCAGGTGTCAAGGGATTGTTGTGGTTTGACATATTGGGGTGTACACGTGACCAATGTTCACATGTGATGTGTACAGGACACTGAAGGTCACTTGATTTCACATACATGCATTGAGTGCATGTTCCTACTGACACACACACACACGTACACAATGCTCCACCACACATACAACCACCCTTCTCTGGCATGCTGTGTCCCTGCAGCGCATGATCACTTACCATTTGGGGATCATGTACATGCGTCAGTAGGTTATATTTGTTGCTTGTCCTTTTAATATGATGCTCAAGGTGTATCACCAACACAATGGCCGCTCACTGTACTGTGTGCTGAGCAGTGTGTTGCAGGAGACACACACAGCACACAGGTTTGTGATTTGCGGATTTGGATTGGCCAATGTGCATGCAAACAGGCATTCTGTCTTTTGTTGATGTTACCTCTTGTGGCATGCATTTGTGTATGACTTTGTATGTGTGGGAGGTTGTTGGTCAGTCATTTCATCTGATTCCATGTCAGGTGTGATTGTCTCAAGCCTCTTTCCATTTATCACGTGTCACTTCGTATCTAATTGGCCATGTGCTGTGCTTTTGGTTTGCTCTTTTGCTGTTGCATGCCATGTCATGGTGTGGCCGACAAGGGTAATGTGGATTGGGAGGGTTTGGGTGATATACCACTGATTGTCATGGTCTGTTTTGCAGGGGGGTGGTGTGATATACACCTTGCATGTATTCCTTTTGGTCACACAATGGATTGGTTATGTTTAAGTAGCTAGGGATGCACACAATGTAGCACTTCAGTGGCAAAATTCTCAGGGTGGTAAGGTTTTGACAGTTGACTGTCTCTTTGTCATCATATGTTGTCACCTGGTATGTGCCAGGCCTGTGTGCACTCCGCAGGGGTGGGAGTTTAGGTGAAAAATGTGGCCACAGGCTGGGTCCGGGCTGCCTCGCCACGTGCCCTTTCCTCTCCCATGAGCAGCGCCTGTGCCTGTGGTTGGGGATGTGGGGGCACCACCATGTCCCCCGGTACGCCCCACCGTGTTGCAACATTGTGCAGGACACATGCTGCCACAATGATCCTGCACACTACTGAGGGTGCATATAGTAGCTGCCCGCCAGAGTGGTCAAGGGAGCGGAAGCGTGACTTGAGCACTCTGAATGAGCGTTCCACCATTCCCCTGGTTGCAATATGGGCAGCGTTGTATTTTACCTGGGGTGATGTGGTGGGATCCGTATTGGCGTCATCATGTGGTTGTTCAGAGGGTAGGCACTGCCCCCTGGGGAGGTGAGGATGGTTGTCATTAGTTGGGTTTGTGTATTTGTCTGTGTGTGACATGCATGCATGTGCACCGACATTGCTTCCCAGCTTCCAGGCTCAGGGCGGACATTCTGTATATGAAACTGTCATGGGTAGACCCAGGATAGTTTGCATAGACAGAGGTGATGATTCCATGGGCATCGCATACAACCTGTATGTTGATGGAATGCCAGTGCTTGCGGTTTCGATAGATGTGCTCAGTGGCCCTAAGTGGACGTAGGGCCACATGGGTGCAATCTATGGCACCGAGCACTTTGGGGAAGTGTGCCACCCTGTGAAAGTCCTGGACCAGGGCCTGCCTTTCTGCGGGTGTTCTGGGCATGTATATGTGCCTGCGGACTGAGGGGCGTGCAGTCATGATTGCCAACACCTGGTGTAGGCAGCGTGACTGCGTGGCCTGTGAGACACCCCCAACTATGGCAGTTGTCCGCTGAAAGGACCCAGTGGCCAATAAATGCAGGACATTGAGCACCTTTTACAAGGGGCTCAGTGCTTGGGAGCACAAGGTGGGTGATGTGAGGTCATCCTCCCACTCAGTGACCAGATCTAGGATGATACGAGGTGGAAACCTATACCTGCCATAGACCTCGTCATCAGGCATCCCAAAAAGGCTGGTCCTTTGCAAACAAATGCTGGGCTTGGCTATTCTCCTCCTCCTGTGGTGTCCCACGATCAGTGCTGCGAGAAATGGAGACATTTATCGTAGCTGTATATACGCGTTTGTTGTTTGCGTGCACTTATATACTGCCGGGGACGCTTCCGCCTGCCTTCGTGTGGCGGGCGTGTTTACGCCTGTGTGTGTCTTTTGACGTGCGCAGGTTTCCCATATTCGATTCCATGAATATGTGTTGTTTGCGCGCGTGGGGGTGTTCCGTGTATTTCCCAGCAGTACTTCCCCAGTTACGCCTTCTTTTTCACACGTTGTTCCCCATTCCGCGTGTTCCGCCCCCTTTTTGGTGTGTGCGCTACACGTTGTGCGCTTTCGCTGTGTGCATTGCACACAGCGTTCGGGATGTTGCAGTGACGTGTGCACCCGTGTGCGTCATCCGCGGATTTGGCGCACATCCCGGGGAAAACACGCGCAAGGTCTTCCATGAATCGCGCGCGTGCGCTTGCTTTTCACACCTTGCGCCAGCTTGCACCAGAAATTTCGGCACAAATTTGGTCCATGAATCGGCCCCACAGTGTCTTCAATTATGTAGCCATTTTTTCCTAAGATAAGTGTAAATAGGTGTGAATAGAGTAGCATGTAGATGCACGCATGGCACCTCAGACAAATGCAGGACATAGAAGAAGTCAAATTAAAGGTGGGGAACCTTTTTTAATCTCTAATAGTTGGAAGGACGCCAAAAGGGGTAGACTTGGCAAGTGTATAAAAATGTTTAAGAAAAGCAAACGATGAGTGTCTTATGTTATAATATGAAGGCACTTAGTAACAATTGGTGCCATAGTCTAGAAAAACAGGGGTACACTATATTAGTTTAGTGGGGTAAGGAGGAGATAATGTGCAGGGAAACATCTTATTTTCTCTCAACAGGATGAAAACAAAGCACAGAAGAAAATTAGCATGGTCCAACGCGATAGAATGGAAAATGGCGAAGGAAAGGTGATGCATTTACAGCAGAGCAGGAAGATTATACAGCATAGCAGGAAGCACATGCAGCAACGCAGGGAAAAAGACTAAGTATTAGCCCTAGAATTATACAGGGTTAATGAGAAATATAATTATCTTGTGCACCAACGAGTTAGGGAAAGCCTATGAGTTAAATAGGCCGGAAAAAAGATAGAAACTAATCTAGAAAAAAAAATTGTTAGCAGAAAGGAGAAAAAGTTTAGGTCAGGAAGAAACTTGGCCACTTGTCAGTACCCAAATAACTTTTGTCTCTATTTCGATTCTCAACAGTGAAATAGGATACCTGTGAAATGATGTCCTGTTCTGCTGCAGATGCACCTAGCAGACAGAGAAGACGACATGCCTTTTTTAAATTATTGTTTAAATGTTTTGAGCACCTCTACATCTGAGAATGTCAATCTAGAGGAAAAATGTAAATGTGTATAAAAAGAAAGCCCAGATGACCCAAGGGCAGACAAAATGAGACAGGCAAATGTATTTATTGCCTAAAAATATAGACAAACCTGAATATGTTTATTGTAAATAAATCAAGTTCCAGCAGGCAGACCACGTACAGTAAAGTAAATGTGAATAAGTACAAAAAAGGGAGAGAATTAGTAGCTTTGGTATACAAAGAACCAAAATGTTTAAATGCAGGTTTTCTAGGAGGCAGATATGTTCAAAAAGTGTTGTCTAAATGAAGTTTTGTTTAGAAGGCAGGAAAATTTTGACAAGACACTTAAAAGGGGATTTTAGGCTTTGGGTTGAGAAGAAATGTATTGATAATATAGACATACTTATTTTTCAAAGGAAACTCATTCACTTTTATATTACAGGTGAACAACGAGGGACGACCTATGTGACTCAGAGAATTGGCCGCATCTAACCATATGAGCACATAGAAGTCACCGAGGAACCCAAACAGATGCCCAATTATAAATCACCCTTGTACAAAAGTGTACTGCAAAAGACTCCCCCATTCTTGTGTTCCCTAACTAAATGCCCCCTTTTGTTGACTTTTAAACAGAGATATGAACTGTAAATACAATTGCTCTGTGGAAAAAAGAGACACTAAAATGCGACAGGATTGGCCTTTGAATTAAAGGGCCCTAGGACTTGCTGCAAGACAACCCAAAAAAGGACAAATTCAGCAGGATACAGACGGTCTGTGGATGCCAAACTGAGATGAGTCGGGTGGAAGTAGTATCAGTGAATAGAAAAAAAACAGAACTTTGAGAAAATAAAAAATCGGCATGGGGAAGAGAATGGGAGCAAGGAAAAATGTCTTGGGGTGGGATTGACGGACAAAATGTGGAAGGTAAGTTACATGTGAGCACTGTATGATGAGCGGGCTGGTGGGTTACCTCAAGGAGTGACTGTCTCTTAAAAATCTCATAGTGGCTGTAAAATTATCTCAGGCATATAGTTAATTTAAAGTAAATTGGGGGAATGAAGGTGGGGCTCAGATGAAAGTAAGTAAAAGTAGTTTTAGGGACACATTCATGTTTAGACTAGGGGCCTCATTACGACCCTGGCGCTAATGGGTTAACGGTGCCGTAAAAGGCTGCAGTGCCGCTAACCCATTAGCGCCTTACTACGAGGTCCCTTTGCGGGACCTGACCTGAACGGCTGGTCTAGACCAGCCGTTAAAGTAGGGACCCGCAAAGGGACCTTGGTGCTAAATACGGTACCGCAATTTGCGGTACCGTACTTTGCCCCTTCCCCAGTCCCATTGAGCCCTATGGGGCAAGAATGGGAATGGGGAAGGGCCAATGTTCAATGGGGAATTACCGCCCTGCCAACCTTGGAATGGGGTGGTAATTCCCCATTGAACATTGGCAGACTTGTTACGATACCGGCACCAACCATGGTGCTAATAGCGCCATGGTTTAGCGCCAGTATCATAATGAGGGCCTAGGAGAGTATATTGTGGTAGTACTAACGTTTTAGAAATGTGTTAGGACATCTCTCAGGTTGAAGTAAATTGTCTTATAGAAAAGGGTGATTAGGTCAGATATATGTAGGTACATTGAAAATTTAGGAGGGTGGACATGGGTGTAGTTGTATGTATTGAGTAAATGACTAAATATGATAAAGAGGGGGAGTGTACAGGGATGAGCACCCCCTCCCTCTCAAACAGAATTTAGTGAAGATAGACCCCCTCCACCTCAAACCGAATGCTGATAACTTATTGGGTTGATCAATGACTTTAAATGTTGAAAAAAATCAGAATTATAGTGCTTTGTAGAAAAGCGCTTTGGAGGATGATCTATTTTATGGGGTCAGAATGTCTAGAAATGTATTGTGCGATAGAAGGTATGTTAAGTAGTACTTGCTTATCATAAGTTACTGAAAAACTAGATTTAAATCGGAGCAGCTATCAAATTTTGACCAGAAATAGGGTAATCCATCATTTTGTGATAATTCAGGCAATTTCTAAGATGGTGTTTTTTTTACTAAGTCATTATGACATCAATAGAGAACTTTTTTAATAAATGTTCATATAGAGTCCACTGGTGGGGAATAGGACAGTTACAACCTGTTTAGACTGGGTCTGAGTGGCAGATAGGCTGACCAATCACAAGCAGCAAGAGGGGTTGTACATTGATCATGCCATTATAGGCCAACAAATCACAGCCAGCAAAGAGGTTGATCAGGCCATCACCTAACCTCCCTGGAGTGTACATAAGACATGGAGAGCCCAGAGATTTTAGGACAGTTCCAGAGATGTCTTTGCTGTATGATGTGTCTTACCTGCTGGAAGAAAATAAAAACGTGATGTCTTTTAAAATCCTGCTTCAGTTTCCTGATGTGCTTCAGAGTCCCTTTCCTCATGCCGGGGTGCCAGGACCCACAGAAGGTGTTGGGACCTTCTGTACAAAAAGGAAAGTCAATTCAATGAGTCCTGTCTCCGGGGCACTATTTGAATTAGCTTTTTTCTGCTTGTTTAGTGCTTTTTGGCAAATTCATAACAAGGTGTGTTTTTTCAATTATCTGCTACTTTCGGCTACCAGGCTGCCTGGCGAGTCGCTAGTTCCTGTGCACTATCTCTGCCTATCCCTCTACTCCATCTCTACCACCTCCTTGGCTCTCTCCCTTTCTCCTATCTACTCGAACTGCTATTCTATTACCTATCCTCCCTCTCTCACGAAGTCTGGAAAAAAAAAATTCAAGAAAGTTCTCCATTCCTTTAATCCTGGCTTACCTGTCGCAGATACCTTTGTCAGCGCTACTTCCAGAAAGATTGTCACTGACATCCTCTTTTCTGTCCCCACTCCAGACCTTTGGGCTCCACATCTGATCTCCACTCTCCCCCCCTTCCTTTTCCTCATCCATTAATGGTGGCTCTAGAAGGGAAGTTCTCTTGAAGGGCTTCTCATCCTTGAGGTGCATCATTAATGTCTATCACTGTGGCACTATCATGGCTCAGGTCCTCAACCCAATTTCCTCCTCTATGATCGGCACCTGCCATCTCTCATCAACTTCCTTCCCGCTCCTGCTATCCTCTTTCTCAGCACCTCCTTCACCACCTCCGATGGGCGTACCACCCCCCTGTACCCCACCTCGGAAAACCTTCAAGGGTGTTGACCAGCATCACTTAACCACGCGTAATGCTCATTCCACTGTCAAACATTCTTACAACATCTGCCTCCTCCTTGAAGGCTTTGATCTTGATGTCCACGCTCTCACCGAAATGTGTTTCAATGCCAGCTCAGTCACTGCTTTTGACTCCCTTCTCCCTGATGGCTACACGATCATCTCAAGGTCTGGAGCAGCCTTGATCTTTCCTGAGTGGGTCCCTTCTTCCCTCATACCCACCCAGCCCTGCTCCTCCTTTGAAAGCCTGGTCTGCAAGCTTGGCATCTCCCCTACCTCTTCTCTGACCATTGTCACTATCTACAGGCCCCCGGGCCCTATCTCCTCTTTCCTTTCAGAATGGGCTGATTTCTCCTCCTCTCTCCTGACTTCCACCTCTAAACTTCACCTTCTGGGTGCCTTCAACATCAACCTTGATTCCTCAATCGCGGTGCCACTCTCTTCAGTGACCTCTGCACCTCTCTCTCCCTCTCCTTTCCCCCTTCTGGTCCTACCCATTTGGCTGGACATACTGTTGATGCCTTTATCCATACTGATTGCTCTCTACCCCTTTCTCCACCCCTCTCTCCTGGTCTGACCACTCACTCCTCTAATCCCACCTGGGACCTCTCTGCCCTCTGACCGAACCTCCCCCAGCTCTGCCAGCCTCATTTGCAGACATCCGTCCGATGAAACTAGTGTCAGCTGCTGCATTCACTTCTACCTTCATCTCCCCCCTTTACCTCCCACTACCGACTCAACTATTGACTCAACAATCTCGATCTCGCTATCACTAACTATCAGAAAGCCTGCACTAACCTGAAATACTGTCTGGAAAGTGCTGGTAATGATGTGTGTAGAGGAAATCCCATTATCATTCGGTCCCTGAATGAAAACAGGAGACCATGTGGTCAAAGGGAAAACCTTTGTTTAACGTAGAAAAAACCCTGGAGCGCCGCAATGTAGCCTCGGCTGGATCGATGGTAAGCGAATGGTTTACCGAATGAAGGACACACAGCTGTGTCCCTCGATCTTGGTCAGCGGAGCGCTGAGTGTTTATTGACATGCAGATGTGTCTAACGATCTTGGTCAGTAGAGCACCGGGTGTAGAATGACACGCAGCCGTGTCCCTTGGTAGAAGTCAGTGGTAGCAGGAAAAGGGCTGAATAATACTTGTGAAGCCAAAGGGTAGAGCCATTAAGAATGCAAAGGTGACAGAACTGATAGACTGGAAACAGGAGTGAGAGGCAAGGAAGCAAGAACAAGCAAAAGGGAAGGAACAAGAAACTGTTGTAATGCAGAGCGTAGCAACGCACCGTCCTACCTTCCTGTTAGCTTTTTCTTCATGTGTATGTGTCCTGTGACTTGCGCTGCAGAAGCACAGCAATGTCTCAGAGGTACTGCTGAAATGTTCCTCCCCAGCCAAAGGCACGGTTTGATTTGGGCGCCATCTTGGGGGAAACATTTTTACAATGGTAGCAGAGATACTTCCATCTATTCTATAGGGTCCAGGACAGATGATAGATCCTGATACTAACACTCTTGATATTCTTGCCTGTGTCATGAGGATCCATCTGAAACCTGTCACCAAGCATAACACTTGGTACGATTCTGATCTAGCAGCCCTGAAACGCAAGTGAAGAGCTGCTGAACGGAAGTGGCAGACCTCGAACTCATCCTCTGATAAACTGGCCTGTCGCCTTCTCCAAAGGCAATATTGTCTCTCCATTTGATCCAAGAAGAGGGCTCCTCACATCCAGGCCTGGATTTCTGGAGCTTCTAACTACACGGCTGAACTCTTTAAAATCTAAAACGAACTAGCCAATCCAGCTGCAATATCTACTTTGCCTCTTCCCTCCCAGGCCCTCTGCACTGCACTGGCCACCCACTTCACTTCTTTTCAGTCAATAGACTTTTATTCGACATACAATCTTCAAGTCAACACATACAATATACATTTAAAAAAAGGAGAAATAATATTTATACAATGATTAAAATTGATAACATGAAATTTTCAATACTCCATGATTAAAAGTTGATAACATGAAAATTCTCAAGTCTTAATCGTCAAGCACATCTCAACTCTTAAAAGTGGCCCATTTATCAATGTAATATTCATCTCTAATGGGCTAGCTTCCATTAATATCATAGCTCTGGGGAGAGTGCAGCTCGCAACCTCTGCCCTCTGGCCCTAATGTTGGCTACCTGCTTTCATTGCAGCGTGGTTTAACAACTTCTTTATTAATAGCCAAGATCTGTTGGTGTATCTTGGAACCGCAAACACTACATATGTTGAGGAACATTGTCTCACGAATAACATTGCTGTTCTAATGTCTCTTAATCCTGTTTCTCTGAGTATCGGTCTTAGATGTTTAGTTTTTTCACATAACAACATAAAGTGGGCCATTGATTCAGCGGCCTCCCCGCATAACTGGCATTTATCAGTATTCGTCTCTTTCCAGTTACAAGAGAAAGCAGCCACTGGCAGGGTCCTTAATCCCACTCTCATGTATAGGGATTTTTCATAATGGGGGAGATAAAATCCTGGTATGGTTTTCTACCTTGGGACATCACTTTAAGGTAGGCAGGGCCTAGTTTAAGTTTACCGGCATCCATAACCAAGCAATCCCTCACCCTTTGGACCACTAAAACCCTTTGCATTTTCCTTGTTCCCAAAGACTGATCTTGGAGGTTTTCCCATATGTTACTACACCCTATTTCTGAAAGGGTCTTTTTTACATGATGGACCCATTCTATAGATTTCCCTCCATTCAAAGACATCAGGCCTCATTACGAGTCTGGCGGTAACCAAGCCGGAAAAACCGGCAGGTTACTGCCGGACTCGTATTATTATTCTGCCACCGTGATTCCTGGAATTACCGGGCATTACGACCCGGGTGACCTGGGAATTCCAGAGGCGGAATTTTGTAAGTCCCCATTCCCATGGAGTCCTATGCGACAATGGAAACACTGGTTCCGTCTATGACGGAGCCGGTGTTTCCATTTCCGGCTGCAGGCGTGTGGTGTTAAACCCGCCAGGTCAGTGACTCCTCCCGCCTGCAGGACTCTTAATCAGCCGGTCCGGAAAGAACGGTGGTGGCGGTTTTACCACCACCGTTCTTTCGGAACCAGCAGTGTCGTAATGAGGCCCATTATGTGATTTAATGCGTCTTTATGTTTCTCTAACCCTTCTCGGTTCCACATTTTAAACCAGAACAGTACAGGGCTTATTGACGCTTTAGTGGCCACTGGGGTTACTTCTAATTCCAAGAGCAACAGTGCAGATGGAGCGCTTTTAGGCAATGAAATCAATTTCTTTAAGAATTTTAGTTCAGTGGAGGTACATTTTCCCAAGTTGGCATAACCCCACAATTCTGCCCCATATAATGCAGCCGGAACTGCCGGTTTTGCATATAGGTTTAGTGCTGGCGAGATAGCACCTTGGCCGTGGCCCGCATGAAACACCTGGATAGAACCCCCATATTTTTCCAGGGTACAAACCGACCGTCTCACTTGGACTACCCACCCATCTGATTCTTGATATCTAACCACAGATAGTCAAAGTTTTTAACTTGCTCAAGATGTGTTCCATTCACTTTTAACTCCATGGGAATAGATTTTGAGAATCGTGGCTTGAATACCAACACCTTAGATTTTTGCAATATTTAGCTTCAATTCCAACTCTTTAGATTTAATCATGAAGATTGACAAGGATTTTTTCAATCCTTGCGGAGTTGCTAATAAAAGCATGTCATCTGCGTAAAATAATGCTCGATACTTATTCATACCCAGTTTTGGACTATCATGACAATCTTTGGATAATTTGTCAATTATTTCTTGGATGTAAAGACTGAACAAAATAGGGGCCAGTGAGCAGCCCTTTCTCACTCCTTTTCCTACTTCAAAAGCCATGGTGTTCTCACCCCCCCAAACCCTAGTGAACTGATGCGCTGTTTCCAGAATACAGGAGCTTTATGATCCTGATCAAATTAGGTGGTACTCCACATGCAGATGTATTTAATAGGATTTTCCTCGATACCGGATCAAACGCTGTCACCAGGTCGAGGAAGGCAGCATATAGTTTCATTTGGTTCAGTACTGTGTATATCTGGATCAGCATAAAGAGCAAAACACAATGATCTATGGTTCCTCTATTCCTTCTAAAACCGCTGAACTGGGTTTGCTGACGCAGCACTTTTAGATGAGGTAGCAATACTTTGAGATGGATGGGGATGCAGAAGATACTCAAACATCAATAATCAGACTAACTCAGGAAGTTGGCAAAGTTCAACTGTTTTAATGTCAATTGTCTAAAACATGGAGTAAAACGGACATCAACGAATGTCTCACAGCATGATCTCGATACATTTCATTAAAAAACATGGGTTATGTAGTAAAAACTCATCATTGCTGATGTCAATCTACGTGGCAAACTACAAAAACCTATTGGAGAAAGTGATTGGGTCTAAGGGAACATCTAGGTGTAGGTTCCAAACTTGTCTAAGAGAGTGATAGTGTCTCTAACATCAGGTGGGGCAGCTAAGCCCTCCCCTCAAACAGGTCACTATGAACGTCATCAAATACACAACATACCGTTGGTTACACAAACTATAGGGCTCTTTACTACGTGGCCCTCTATAATTGGTTGGCACCTTTACATCCATCAGTACTTTTACACCTATGCCAGCAGCATGTAGGCTGGTCTCCAGGTGCTGGTGGGTGGGTCTTGACCATAGCTTCCCACCAATTAGTATATCATCTATCATCACCTATGTGGTCTGCACGTCAATTGATGCTTTGTACTTGGTCATGGAAATGTTCCTTGCTCTAGAGAATATGAGGGAGTATATCCTGTTCTGTCTCCTTGCGTAGGTGTGGTTCGTCATGATTGTCCATTTTCACCCATCCACATGATTGAAGACCATGCTTTTGAGCTCTGGTTTATTTAAAATATTATCATTTAATGAACCTCTGACGTCTTCCTTGTTTTCGGGCCCGTCTTCTTAACAGGAGTTTGTTCTTTCACACATTTGTAGCTACTGTCTGATCATTCCAGCCCAGAGCAGCCTGGGGCTGGTCCAGCCTCCCCCTTCTTTAACTCACTCCTGTAATTCAATTGATTTTCAACTGCGACACACCGGAATATATATATATATGTTGGTGCATGTCGCAATCTATTCACTACATAGCTAGCCTTAAGAATACTTTGTCTTCTTGTGTTTCTTTGCATCTGAAAACATGTAAAATGACTTGATATCTTCATCGTTTTTGTAAACACCTTCATCTCGATCCCAAAATGTTACTTATCTTTGATACTTTCTTGATGCCTATAGAATATCTATGTTCTCTTGTCACTGCATCTCTTGTGGGTGTGTCAGTCGTGCTTCTTGTGATGTCACCAATCTGCTCTTTTGCTCACTTTTCACACTTCTTCTGGTATTTCATTCAAATGGCCATCATATTGTTGTGTATGCAGGTATGGCTTTCTTAATGGGAACCTTGCTTCCAGGATTCTCCTTGGTATTGTTATTTTCACTGGCACTGCACATATTTCACATTCTGGTTCCCAGCATATAGGCAACATGGGAGTGATGGTTGGGGGGAGGGAGGTACTTGGCTCCCTCTCTATGCCCCCCTCTGGGCGATTCATCAACCACTCTCCCATCATTCTTCACGTCTAGACATCCTTTTCTGAAGAAGTGCTTTTTCGCAACCCATATCTTAATTTTTCCTAACTTTAATAGTGATGAAGATAAAGATTTAGCAGAAGCATGGGAAGCTAACATCAGTAATAGCTCAATGAAAATGTTGGATTTACTCATCGAACATTCTACCCGAGAGCATAAAAGAGCAGTAGAAGGTATTGAATTGATCAAAAAGGAAATCTCTGAGATGAAGTCGAGTGCAGCGTCAAAACAAAAAAATTACCAAAAAATGTATGACATATTACAGATCTACCAAGATGAAGTTAAAATCTGCAAACTAAGGAATAGTTATCGGGATGATCGAGACTATAAAGAAGATAGGGTTTATACATTTCAGGCGAAATATGACACATACATAAAACCATCTTCAAGGAATCCACGCCGAACACAACTTCAGCGAGCTCTGATGTTGTGTCTGATCCCGACATCCAAGGTGTCGTAAATTCTAAAACTACTACGGACAAAGGTTATTTGAACCAAATTAAACGATATAAGAAAGGAAACAGGGGAAATATGCAAAAAACGGTCCGTTTTCAACTACCCGGGGACAACACTACACCGAATGTAGCACAAGGAGGAGAGGAAGGAGGGGGGGCAGAAAACAACGGGAGAGAAGAATCAATAACAGAAGGAAAAAGACACACTCGGGCCAGTTCGAAGGAAGCCAACAAAAACAAGTAGAAGAAGACTTAGTACTAAACCTATCAAAGAGGAAAATTACAGAAGAAGAATGGCAATTACTCAACAAAGGTCTTTCCTTTGCACCAACTAGGAAATTGCAACCAATCGATATACACATTGACCTGTACAAGTTTATCAGAAAGATGAAATTAAAGAAGTTCTTTGCCACCCAAGCCCCGGGGCATTATGTATCAAAAGATAAACCTATTGAAAGGAGTTAACTTACAGTACAAGATATAGAAGACACATATATCTTGAGACCCCTAACTGAAGACCAAGACTTTGAATTAAGGAATTTACTTTCAGAATTACGAATACAACCAGGCAGCTTAGTTACAACTGAACTTAAAAATAAATCAAATTTGTTCCACAACTACCAGCAGACAACTTAATAGGTACTTTCTATCAGGCGGTAACAAAGGAATTTTATCGAATTTCAAAATTTTGTAACAAAGACACAACAAACCTGAAGTACAGTAAGGATAATCTATCAGTTGGACAAAAAAGAGCGCTGAAGGCATTAACACTGGACACATCGATTGTCATAAAGGAGGCGGACAAAGGGGGAAATATTGTGATCATGAATAGGGAAGATTACTTGCACATGGCGGAAAATCACTTGAGTACCCCGGGCTGTTACGCTAGTTTGAGCTTAACGGAAAAACAAGATATTCTTACACATATTAGGGAATCCATAGTAAAGTGGCATAGAAGTGGATTGATATCAGATGATGAAAAAATGTTCCTAACTATTAATGATCCAGTAACACCTACAACGTATTTCTTACCTAAAATACATAAGCACTTTGTTACTATACCGGAAGGACGCCCGATCCTCAGTGGAATCGAGTAGGTGACAGAGAATTTGTCTGAATACCTGGACTTTATACTCAAACCCAGGGCCACCTTGTTACCTTCCTATCTACAAGATTCTCCCTCAGTGATAAGACAATTACAAACATTTAAATGGCAGAATTACTTCATCCTGGCGACGTTAGACGTCAAAGCCCTATACACCTCGATTCAACACAAATGGGCAACTTCAACAATTGACCACACTTTTAGAAACGATTCTGCTTCATTTTTTCTACAAATCCAAATGTTGAAAGAAATGCTACAACTGGCATTGGATTCCAGCATATTTATGTTTGACAACAAGACATACCAACAAAAGAAAGGGGTCGCCATGGGAACCAAATTTGCACCTGCATTAGCCAATTTATTTATGGGTATGTTGGAAGACGAAGTTGTTTATCAAGACCCGGATTATGGTACGAGAATAAAATTGTGGAAAAGTTATATAGACGATATTCTACTGATTTGGGATGGACCAGAGGACGGATTTGCAGAGTTCACCAACAGGTTGAATCGGAATCATTTTGAGATTGAATTTGTAGGAGCCTGCAATATGAGGGAAATATATTTTCTAGACCTTACAATAAGTGTTAACAATCACCAACTTACAACACGAACATTCAGAAAACCAACAGAAGTGAATTCCATATTACATGCGACGAGTTGTCACAAGAAAACCACGATCATGAATTTACCATTAGGTGAATACGTGCGAGCCAGACGTAATTGTCAAGACCAAAACAGCTTTGAGCAAGAATGTAAATTATTGCAAACACGTTTCTTGAATAGAGGATACCCAGGATCAAGTGTCAAGAAGGCCTATGAAAAAATTAAAACTCTAAAACAAGAGGATACTTTGATCAAAAAGAACAAACTTTTGAATACCGAACCAGCAGAAGTAAGGTTTGTTACACAATATAATCAAAACCACAGAAGAATATATAAAGCTTTGAAGAAACATTGGTACCTACTTAAACTAGACGAGCATATCAATAAATTTGTGGGGGAGAAACCAACAGTGATATTTAAGAGAGCGAACACATTAAAATCTTTAATAAGTCCATCATTATTGCTGCATATCAAAGAACCTGAAATCCGCACCTGGCTAACCAAAGAAGACACGGGATTCCGCAAATGTGGATATGTGTAAATTCGCAAGTGAAGCGACATCTGAATTTAAGGATCGAAATGGGAAATCTGTAAAAATCAAGCAAGCAATTAATTGCAGAACCAAGTATGTGGTGTACATTATTTGGTGTGTCTGTACCAAAATGTATATTGGCAGTACTAAACAGGAATTAAGAATAAGAATTCAAGAGCATCTCAGTAAAATAGGGAGTCAAGATCCTACTTTACCACTGGCGGCCCATTGGCAGAACTCACATCAAATGGATGATAAGAAACTGATCAAATTTGTTGGGTTACAACAAGTTACACTGTCAAAGAGAGGCGGGGACAGACTAATAGCCTTACGACAAGCAGAAGCCAGGCTCATTTGTTATTTTGATTCTACGGCAACAGGCCTGAACCAGGACACTGAAATGGCATCGTTCTTATAAGTGTGGTTTATGAGATCATTCAATAATGTATGAATTAATTGACATATCTGTTGGCATGACTGAGAGGTTACGAAGAAATAATTGAGTGGTTAAATGGGGAATGTATACACTTAAACATATATGAATCAACTAAATAAGCATGTATTAATTTCCTAAATGGATTTATACCATAGTAAAGTGGTATCCAAATAAGGTTGAAAACAAAACAAAAAGAGATAGTCCGAGATGGCACTCAGCACACCCGAATACTATATCATTATTAATTAACAGAATCCTTAACCTGTGTAATCTTGAGATTTTTCTCAATTCTTGACATAGACTTCCTGTATAAAATAGACAGTCCAAGATGGCGCTCATGGCTTCAGTAGCGATATTCGGTCACGTGTCACACACAGTTGAATATTATATTGTTATTTTTTAACAGAATGCTTAACACGCGCATTCTCGAGACTTTTCAATTGGTTAATTTAATTTGGTAGAGTATTTCGCAAAACGAACAGAAGAATACATAGAGCATAGAGACGCTAATAATGATGCGAAGAGTAACACACAGTTGAATATTGTATTGTTATTTTTTAACAGAATGCTTAACACGCGCATTCTCGAGACTTTTCAATTTGTTAATTTAATTTGGTAGAGTATTTCGTAAAACGAACAGCAGAATACATAGAGCATAGGGACGCTAATAATGATACGAAGAGCACCGCGCCGTCATGGAAACCACTACAAAAAGGATTTCCAAAATGGCGACGGCGTCCGTAGGAACGCCAACGCGAGTAAAGTAGAGGCAGCAGGTAAGCGATGCAAGTCGATATGACTATGACATCTGTAATAACCGGAGGCTTGAATTACGAAGTCTCCTCGAATAATGGTTAAAATTGTAGAGATTCATTCGCATATTTTCATCAAGAAAAAAGATATGAGTTTACATCATGCTAGCTAGACACAAGCAAATTAACACGGAAAGTGTAGCACATGGATTTGATTCTTAATAGCAGAATAACGGAAATCAATGTAACTGAGGGACCGACTCAAATAAGGGTCTTAATTAATTTTTGGGCAATTATGAGAGTGGTGCATGTATGCATATACAGGCTATACATACAAGTAACCCTAGTCATTTTCGGAGATATGTCATATAACTCTAATCAAGAATGAATAATAATGTTTTTTTATGGAATAAACACGGTGGACTAAGCTAACTCAATTGCATGCTATTGACAGATAAGGAGCTTGGGATTGAACCCAATCTAAATCAAGCAGAGCAACAAAATCAGTCATTATACCTAAAGTCATTGGGTGAGTTAACATGTGGATAAGAACAGAACAAAGTTAATTATAATTAGATAAGGATTGGACTAATATGGCTAACAATGTTGTATCTCTTTCTTTCTCCATTTTTTATTTTTATTTTTGATCTTATTTATTATTTTTCATGTACTTATTTATACATTTTTGTGTTCTGTTTTGTATATATGATGGAATCATAATTTGGTTGCTTTCTCTGTTCCTACTTTACCTACTTTTTCTCTTTCTTGTGCTCTGTACATTGTATGTATGCAAACATGATATTTTTCTTTTCACCCATGCAAACCTCCCCGTTACCAATCCCTAATCTCTGTCTTTGAATTTGAATATTCTGTATATTATGCTTTATGTTGTTTTTTTTTTTGGGGGGTGTTTACTGTGTTTGGGGGGATGTTTTGACTACTTGCAAATCTGATCGGATGCAAATGATGAATTAGACAATAAGGAGCCCAGTTTTGAGGAAGGCTTTATTAAGCCGAAACACGTGTCAGAAGAGGGCGTTTGTTGATTTAGAGGGCGTTTTATGATCCAAGTTTTGGTTGAATAAAACATACAGTCTTCGAAGAATTCATTTGCGCAGAGTCACAGAGTTATTTCTTCATCCAATGCATATCTTTATTACGCCTTTTAGGCATCCAGCTGATTTTGCATGCTCATCTTTGTTCCAGTTCATAGGCATGCACTGTCCACTTGGACTGCAGTAGATCCATTTCCCCACAAACCTCTTATGGTTCTTTGGGTATAGGAATTTCATTCCCTCAGGTGCATGGATACTGGCATTCACATATTCTCTGATTTCTTCATCTATTAGCGCTTTGGTATTCCATCCTGATTCAACATAAATCATGATCTTCATCCCCATAGCTTTCTTTGCAGTCTTCTTGCATTGTGTGATAGCCAATCTGATTACACAGAATCCAAGTAGAAGCATCACTATCAGGGTTCCAAGGAACTTGAACATATCTGCCATCCATTGTGGAACACATGAAAAGAGTGATCCAAACCAACTGTCATCAGCAATATCTTCCACTTCGTCTACCATCTGAATGTGTAGCTTCGTCAGCATCTCTATGGCCTCTGCCAAGGTGCCATTCTCGTCATCATGAGCAGGTATAAATGTGCAACACGATTCTCCAATTTTGGCACAAACAACTCCATCCATAGCTGTGATCATGTACAGGACATATCTGTTCTGAGGAGTCATCAGTTGTATGGCTTTCAGCTCCACTCTGATAGCATTGAATCCGTTTATCATAGTGTTGATTCTCTGCAACATCTCCCATCTGGTTATTTGTAACCACTTAGTATTTGCTGCTGTCTGGATCCTTGGCATGAAGATTATCGTGAATATCGATGAAGTCTGGCTGAACAATCTGTGCTCATATCAGAAAGAATCAAAAGCTTCTATTGACTTGGCTGAGAAATAGTTCTCTCTCTTCACTCGATTTATCAGCTCCACAAATCTTTTCCTCCTCAGATGAGCATCTGCTTTTGGAAAGTCGCCAATGTTTAAGTCACTTTTAGGAATCACCAACGCTGGAACATGAACGTTTACTATGGAACATTGTCCTCCCCAATTTTTGGGCAGCTTCATATAAGCTCTGGATCACAAGCCCAGTAGTGATTCATGATCACTGCTGTCCCAATGTTCATTCCTGGTACATCAAAGACTCAACCACAATTCTGGTTCTCTCCAACTTTTCTTGTGCCATTGTTTCTGAAACACAGTTTTGCATTTTCCAAATGCACTATCTGCAAATGCCCTCCTTTGTCTTCGACCCATGTCAGTAGTTTAGCAAGTTTTGGCCATAAAGGTTTGCATCCAATCTGTACTAGGTCAATGGTTGGCTGGTAGAAACCAATGAATACCCAGGCTCTGCAGATGACCACACCTTCTTCCCATCAATTTGGTGAAAGCACTGATCCCCAAATCTGCATCTGGTCTCTATTCTTCCATCTTTGAATTTCCTCTGCAGATTTTCCTTGACTCTCAAGTCTTCTGTTTACTTCCCATCTGATTCCAGCTGCTTTTACTCCAGGCTGTTCGTATCTGATCACATAATTTTTAGTATGCGCTCTTAGCCTTGTCTTTGTGTCTTGGACAGTCATCTTCCACTGGATCCATCCATTCAGTTGCCCATTTTAGATGGGCTGTTCGGCCCATGAACTCACCTCTTGTTCGGCAGAGTGCAATGTGTGATAGACAATGTGCTGTCTGGACGTCTACTTCAATAGCTATGAAGATCTTAGACTTCCCCATACTATAAGGCAGGAGTGCACATACATAGCATTCCTCCTTCGAGGCTCTTCTTCCCACTTCTTTAACACGCTCATACCATATGTTGTTTCCCAAATGCACTGTACTATCCAGGTAATCATTCAGCTCATGATCTTATCTTAGGTCTCCTTCATTTCTCATGAGCTTCTATAATCATCTCATGAAGTATGTCAGCATCATTCTTTCTCACTGGGGGAATCACAGGAACATTTGTCAGTGAGCTTGGTGGCTTTACATGTGCACTAGTGTAGGAACAATGACATAAGGTCTTGGTTGTCTTGTAGTTGCCACATCTGTAGCCTCCTTCTACATAGGAAGATTCACAAGGACCCATGCTCTATTTGGGCCCACATAATAGACAGTACATACTGTAAGTAAGAGACGAATCACAATGAACAAGATGCAGGTATAATTGATATACCAGTAGGCCCACTTGACGCAGCAATAGATCCTTGCTCGTTGTGGTGGCCTCTCATTGTTAGCCACGTTATTGATGCTGTTGATGTTGCCCATTCTCAACCTTTTTTAAGGAAGAAAAAATCAAACTTTATTCGGGCAACATCATAAAATACTCTGGAAGCATCTGGATCTGCTCCACAAACTCTTCAAGCAGCTGGCTGATTGCAAGACGATTAACAGGATTTCTGATGTACACAAAGGAGTCGTCCTTTTGCCAAACGAAATTAGGATGCGTTTCCACTAGGTAATAGATGACCAAGGAAAGTAAGTTCTGGATGTCTTCCCTCGAAAGCCTCATCCAGGATTGTTCTTTATATTCTCTCAAAAAACAAAAGTACTTGCTCGATGATGTCACGTAGCAATTGATTAAGTGCCACTAGATTTCTTGGATCTCTCAGGAAAGTACGAACGTCAGTCTGCCTTCCAAAAAGATGAGGCCGTTCTTCAATCAGAAAATAAAAGACCATTCCAACTAGACTATTAGCATTATCCTCAGATAGGGGCATTTGTGTTTTCCAAACTGTGTACTAAAGAAGCTGGAGAACTTGCTCTATAATTGCTGCGAGCAATCTCCTCACGATTGGACCATTTTTATGATCCTGCAGGAGCAGATGAACATAAATAGTTCTCCCCACAATTGCAGGGTTTGCATGAAGAATTGTTGTATAGTGCCTCTTTGAGTAGATGATTGACAGAATGCTTGTGTGTCATTGTTGGAATGTGTGTGGATGTACGTTCTCATCAAGCGTTCCAATTGTGTCAGTTGGGGGACCTCTAGCCTGGGTGATGGGACCCAGTGTTTATTCCTCTACAGTACAACTTATGTAACTTACAATAAAGCACGTTAAAGAACCTAGAAGACATATCAACAATCTTCATTACATCTGGGACGAGTTTTCAAGAACCAGTCGGCATGCAGGAAAAGAAGGAAGGAAGACTGCTGAGGGGGGAGCAGCAGGAGACAAGAGAAAACACTGCCCCCAACGGAAAGTAAGTGCCATCACCCAGGGCACCAAGAGGCGGAAGGTATTTGACACAGTGCCCGCCATAGACCCAGCTTAAAGGAGAAGTGGGAGGCAGCGGTGCGGGTGTTGTGAAGTCCTGGTGTTGTGGAACAGTACCAGCACTGAAGGGAGTCGTAACTGTACGGAAGGGAGCAGTTCGCCATTGGGACAATATACTGTTGGTGTCTGGAACAAGTGGATTCATAGCCTGATTCAAGGAGCTCGAGTGACTTTCAGTGACTGTGTATCCTACTGTAGGGCTGCGGCTTGATAGCCAGAAGTTACCAGGGAGTGGTGATGCCGTACCGAGTGTTCAGAGTTGGGTTGGCACAACGATAAGGCTTGTGTCATGTCGGAAATGTAATTTGAAGCGGGTGAACTGTGCTGGGTGAACACTTTCATTGTAGTTGACAGATATGTGCGGTATGGGCTGATAGAGACGGTTAGTCCCAGGAGCTCTGCAGTGCACTGCGGTTGTGTTCAAACTGATGACATCAAAGGAGTACCTGAGGAGTTGTTGATAGATGTGTTATATCGACGAATCATAGCATCCAGCGCACACTCCAAGATACTGGAATTAAGAAGAGAAAAGAACCTCACACGTAACAGCAGTGCTGCGTGTATGTCATTGCGTTTAGCTGTGGTCCTTTTTTCTAAAGAGTTACGCAAGTTAAGGATTCCACAGAGCAAAGAAGAGGTCCATCAAGTTATTGGGTGTGAAAGCGATGATGGATTCAAATGGAAATTTGGCGCGAGTCGTCATACAAGTTGAGGACGGAAAGGAAATAAAAGCTGAGGAAAAAGAAAATCTCAATGTGCCCGGAAAAAGTACAGCTCGACCTGTGAAGAGATCAATTGGTCAGGATAGCATTAACTTCAATGAAAACTTAGCCAGGAAGGCTAAGGGCGCTGGGGAACGGATGCAACCATACAGGTGCAAGAGGAAGTGCGTGGAAGTTAGCGAGCTTCCTGTGATGCCGGAAATGCATCTGAGGGACAGGGCCTCTGAATCCTTGTCCTTTTTCTGTTTTTACCGTGTGTTCTGTCATGTTTTCTGCCCAGGAGTCCATGAGGGACTCCTGGCAGTGCAGCTCTCTTTTGGTTTGGTGAACAGACCCATGGGATACCCTTATGGCCCCCATGGGTAGGGGTACAACCCTGTGCCCCTAGTGTATGTTTTTGGGCACCTGTGGGTGGCCCACAGAGCAGGGTATGGGCTGGTGGCAGCTCCATGCTAAACTTGACAGGTGCTCTGGGTGTCCTCCATTTTGGGATACCCAGGCCCTGCCATTGGGATCAGTTGATTCCTGATAGAAACAAGATGGCCCCTGTGGCCTCTTGCTTTCTATTGCCTGTTGTCTTGTTTTTCCCAAAGTCCTGGGAAGCCCTGGCTCTGTCCCTTCCCCCTGGCTGGCTGTTGGGTGGAAGTTCCATATATGGTGTTGTTGTGAAGGCCCAGCTAGACTGACTGGAGCCTTCCCAGTGACTGTATGTTATGGGTACCTCCTGTGGGTGGGACCTGGGTGAATGGAGTGTGTGACCAATATACACTCCTTGTTGTGGTTGTCTGGTTTCTGGCATGAGAGACAAAGACTGAGACAGCCCTGCCCGAAACTGGCCTGAATGCAGTGTGTAGTGTTGAATGGCTGGGTACTTGTCCCAATCCACATTCCTTGTTGTGAGTGTCTGGAAGGGAGGAGTGTGGCCTGAATGCACTGTGTGCCTGATTGGCTGACTGACTGCATGAATGCCCTTCTGTGTGATTGGCTGCTGTGTGTGTGCCAGCAGTGTGGATGAGAGACATAATAGTATATCTGGGGACCTCTCACCACTGGAAATTGTTCAGAAGCATTCAGAAGCTGAGTCTCCACTCAAGAGTAACTGGATTTGCTGATCCTCGACGTCCAGCTGGAAGAAGAAGACTTGCTGTGGCATTTGCTTCGACGGAACTGAAGGTTGTCGAAATCGTCGAGGACTGACCCGAGAGAGGACCTGGCTAGGCGCCCTCTTCCCGTGCTCCGAGGGACCATCGAGCACCGCTGAATCTTCGCCGAAGCTCCCTGGACGCCAGACCATCGAAAGGCTGCCGACCGGAGAAGGGGACTGCCGAGGAGACCGAAGTAAAGCACCCGGACATCGACGCTGTCGAAGTCCATTGCCGTCGACCAGGGTTCGCAGGTCTGTGCAACCGCTGGAGGCCCGTCGAAGTTGTGTTGCCCAGCCGTGGGAACCACTTGACGCCGAGCCGCCGACGACCGGAGCCGTCCGCTCCTTGCCTAAGAACATTTGACTCGAAGGACTCCCTCGTCCGCACCGTCGACCGCTTTTGTCCTGCCGGAGAAAGTCGAGGACGACCAACGCGCCGAGGAGAATCCGCCGGTGGGTTTCCCGCCACCTCACGACCCCAAAGACTCGAGCGACTCGACACCCTTGCTGGGCTCCCGTCTCTACAATCTTTGCGGTCCAGAACTATTGTCATCGAGGTGCCCCGCACACCTCCGCCTTGCAGGACGCCGACGCCCCGACGCCGACGAGCACCGCTCGGACGAAGCTGCCGCCTCTTCGACATCGTTCTACCTCGTTTGTCGACGGACGTTCGACGCCCCGTGCCTCCTGCTTGAAAGGGAAGGCATTCAAGAAGGGCCGTCGATTCCCCGTCGCCGAACCCCGAGGTCTTCGACGTTTCTCGACGCCTCTCGACGATCCGTGACTCCTGCTTAAAAGGGGGTCATTCAAGAAGGATCTGTCGACGCCTCTTCGAAGAACTCGACTCCACCAGGTACATTGGGGGGGTAAAAACATTGTAGGAGAGAATAAGACTATTGAACAATATATGGACTGGGCTTGTGTTATATCTCTTTATTTTACAGGTTGCCCAGGTGGGGGGATCTCCACACAGAACTGTGTCCAGTGGTAGGGGCCAGTATTCTGCCTATTGTTTCAACCCTCCGTTATCTCTCCTCTCTCTATTGCTGGTTTCCTTCCTATTGACCTGTGTGACATTTTGACAGTATTGTGGGTGCACTTTAATGAGGTCTAATATTAGTGGTACCACTTTAGAATTGTAGATATTTACCATTATTGTTTTTCCTGAGCACAAAGTGCGTTATTGTGATAAGTGTACATAACCTTTGAATATTAATTATATAAAGACTGTGTTTTCAGTAATACAGTGTGTGGACATTCCTTTGTGGGGGCTTGGGGGATACACTGTACTTAAGAACCAGCCTGCATCACCTCCTGAGAAGCTAGGCCTTGATTGCTCGTCCATTGCTACCGTAATCGAGAATCTTGGCTGGGGTCTTCTGTGCCTCTCCTCTCCCATATAGAGAGCGGAAGTACAGACCCCCCACCGGTCTTGACAAGCTGGTGGCAGCGGTGGGATGCTTATGGTTTTAAGACTCAGTGTATAACCGTGCCACTTACAAAATATCCGCACTTTATTAGATTAAGGTTTGGGTGTGTACCAAATAACTGCATTACAGGCAATGGAGGCCATTGCAAATGGTAAATTGACTCGGATGAGCTTAGAGGCTCTCCAGAGTGCTTGTGAAGCCAGGGAGTTAGACTTTGTGGATAAGTCTAGGGCTGAGCTGATAGCTGCCCTGGTGGACTACCAGACTGATGGGGAAACCCTTGATGAAGGGGGGGATGCAACCAGTGAGGACTCTGCCCCTGGGGTTGTCGCTGAATCTGTTTCTGGGAATGCCACCATTCCTGCTGCCTCTGTTCCAAACCCCAGCAATTCCATGGAACTTGAGTTATTAAGGATGAAATTGGCCTTTGAATATCGCAAGTTGGAAATAGAAGCTGAGCTTAAGAAAGAGGAGCTGGCACAGCAAGTGGAACTCAAGAATAGGGATCTTGCGCTCAAAGACAAGGACACTGAATGTCAGAGAATCCAGCTAGAGAGAGCTAGAGTGGAGACTTCAGCTAGACCAATTGAGAGTGGCAGGTCC
Source organism: Ambystoma mexicanum (assembly GCF_040938575.1). NCBI lineage: Eukaryota > Metazoa > Chordata > Amphibia > Caudata > Ambystomatidae > Ambystoma > Ambystoma mexicanum. The sequence continues at coordinate 663,499,489 of NC_090941.1, read as the reverse complement.
CCAGCCACCAAGTTTATGAAAGATTTGGTTGGTGTGTTTGTGGAGGGTTCAGATATCCTCCAATGGATTGAAGCGTTTGAAATGGCTTGTGCAATTCATGATGTAGATAAAAGAGATTGGGCTAAGTGTTTGTTAAGCAGAGTGCCTCAAACTGGATATGACTGTATTCTGAAGCTGAGTGTGGAAGAAAGGGGTCAGTATGAGTGTATGAAGTCTGCTTTGATTGCCAAGTTTGGCAAGACACCTACCCAATACCTTAAAAGGTTCAGGGATTTTAAGAAAAGAGAGAATGTGTCTTGGGTTGACTGGGTGAGTACTGCGCACATGAACATGATGGGGTGGATTGACGGTTACAAGGTGAAAACTTTTGTTGAGTTGTCCCACCTCTTGTTTTTTGAGCATTTTTCTGAAGCCTGTTCACCAGAGCTGCGTCAGTATGTGGCTGACCAGAACATTTTGGACCCCTTTAAGCTGGCTAGGTTGGCTGACAAGTGGGTCTCCCACCGGGTGTCCCCTAAGGACTCCAGTGGGAAGGACAAGGACAAAGAAAAGGGGACCTCTCAGAAAGCTGAGGAGTCCCAAAAGCAATCACAGTCGGGTAAACCAAAACCTTCCTCTCCTAAGACCCAAAAATCTAGTGGGGATAAGTCCTCTGTGGGTGGGAATAAGAGTAGTGGTCCACCTGCTGCAAAGCAGGTTCCCAGTGGTTCCAGTACCGTACCCCGCACTCCTGGCACTTGTTGGGATTGTGGGGCTCTGGATCACAAAAGGGGTGACCCCAAGTGTAAAGGTAAGGCACTTGGAGTACAGGCTGTCAGCCTGACCTACCCTTACCCCGTGGCTGAGGTGGAGGCCACTGTCCTCCCCTCCTCTACAGGAATCACATTTGGTGCTCCGGTAGAGATTTCCTTAGTGTCCCTTGGGGCCTGGGACCAGTACGCAGAAGTACTGGCAACTATCCCGCAGAACACCCGTAGGTTTTTGAGAAGTGTCCTCTTGAATGGCCAGCCTTCTACTGGTTTGAGAGACACTGGGGCAAGCATGACAGTGGTGGACAGGACCCTGCTCAAGCCAGAGGACTATGTAGGTGCTCCTCTGAGAACCACCAGGTTAGCTGGTGGGCCTCCCAAATTATCGCCTGTAGCCCTAGTCACACTCATGATTGGAGACAAGACCGCAAAGCTTCCTGTCCTGGTTCAGGACAATGTCCCTGCTAACATTCTGTTAGGAAATGATCTAGTAGAGTTGGGGTTGATCTCGGATGGTCTTCCCATGACTGCTGCTGCAGTCACTAGGTCACAGGTGACACCGGGTCTGGCTGTGAGTCAGGTACCCGAGCCAAAGGCGAGGCCTAAGGCAAGAAGAAGGAAGACCAAGAAGGCCACCTCTGTGGAGGGAACACCTTCTCTTCCTGCTGTTCCGACAGCACCCATTGGGATCCATGCTCCGGACGGGCTGGGTCCAGTGGAACACCCAAACTCAACTCCTGTGGGAGAAGAGACAGAAGACTCTCCTGTGGGAGAGGTTCTCAACCCGGAGGATCATCCCGACCTTCAATGCTTGTTAGCTGAAGGGGGACCCTCCCGGGCAGACTTCTGTAAGGGACAGAGAGAGTGCCACTCTCTCGAGGGCCTGAGGAAACAGGCCCTGTCCCAGGCACAAGGTGAAGTGCCTAGGACATTCAAGATTTATTGGGAGGGTGAGCTCCTTGTTAGTGAGCCCACTAAGCCCGAACCTGGTGCCCGCAAGAGGTTGGTGGTACCCCAGGTTTACAGGCCCTTCCTGCTGCAGTTGGCGCATGAGGTGCCCTTGGCTGGTCATCTTGGGACCAAGAAGACTAAGCAGAGGCTCTCTGCCCATTTCTACTGGCCACGGATGGGAGTAGAGGTGGAGTCCCACTGCAGGACCTGCCCAACTTGTCAGTTGTCTGGCAAGACTGGAGGCAGGGTCATTGCCCCACTACAGCCATTACCAGTGGTTGGCACACCATTTGAGAGGGTGGGCATCGACATCGTCGGTCCCCTTGACCCTCCCACTTCAGGTGGACATCGGTTCATCCTGGTCTTGGTAGATCATGCCACCAGGTACCCTGAGGCAATACCCCTTCGGACTGTTACTGCCAAGGTGGTTGCCAGGGCTCTCCTGGGCATTTTCACCCGTGTTGGATTCCCCAAGGAGGTTGTCTCTGACCGAGGATCCAACTTCATGTCTAGTTACATGAAAACCATGTGGAAAGAGTGCGGGGTAACCTACAAGTTCTCCACCTCTTACCACCCCCAGACCAATGGTCTGGTTGAGAGATTTAACAAAACTCTCAAGGGCATGCTAGGTGCTTTGGAAGAGCCCCTAAGGAGGAAATGGGATCTCCTCCTGCCATGCCTGCTGTTTGCTTACAGAGAGGTACCTCAAGAGGGTGTTGGTTTCAGCCCCTTTGAGTTACTCTTTGGACATCCCGTGAGGGGGCCCCTCGCCTTGATCCGAGAAGGCTTGGAAGCCACCCCTCCAGGTCCCGCCAAGCAAGTGGGGGACTATGTGTTAGGCCTCAGGCGGAGGATGACACAAATGATGGGTCAGGCAACAGCAAATCTCAAGGCCAGCCAGGAATTGAATAAGTACTGGCATGACCTGGAAGCTTCGCAGGTGGATTGGACTCCGGGACAGGAAATCCTTGTGATGGAGCCTACCAAGCCTAGAGCTTTGGCAGACAAGTGGACTGGACCCTTCAGGATCATCTCCAAGATGGGCGAAGTCAATTATCTGGTGGACATGGGAGCCTCTGGGGTAGCCCCCCAGGTATTCCATGTCAACAGGCTCAAGCCTTTCCACAGGCGAGCAGAGGTCTCATGTCTCTTGCTAGCTTCAGGGCAAGAAGAGGATGAGAGTGAGCCCCTTCCTGATTTGCTGCATAGCAACCCTCAGGATGGCTCAGTGGAGGGAGTACAACTCTCTCCAGATTTGACAACAGAGCAGCAGAGGGCCTGCCGGGCTTTGCTCCAGCAGTATGCCCCTCTGTTTTCACTGACACCGGGCCTTACACCGTGGTGTAAGCACGAAATTGACACTGGTGACAGTGTGCCTGTCAAAAGCAGGAGCTATCGTATGTCAGATACCGTCAAAAACCACATCCAGGCTGAGGTCGCCAAGATGTTGGATCTGGGTGTTATTGAACCCTCCACCAGTCCCTGGTCCAGTCCAGTGGTCCTTGTCCCCAAGGCAAGTTCCCCGGCGGGTACCAAGGATTGGAGGTTCTGTGTGGACTACCGAGGAGTCAATGCCGTCACCAAAACTGACGCGCACCCATTGCCCAGGGCTGATGAGCTCGTGGACACTATAGGTGCTGCCAAATTTGTGAGCACCTCTGACCTTACCTCAGGCTATTGGCAAATAGCTCTGACGGACCATGCCAAGGAAAAGACGGCATTCTCCACACCTGAGGGACTCTACCAGTTTAGGGTCATGCCCTTTGGGTTGAAGAATGCCCCTGCCACCTTCCAGAGATTGGTCAACCATGCGCTCAGTGGGCTGGAAGCCTTATGTGTGGCTTACTTAGACGACATTGCCGTCTACAGTTCCACCTGGGAAGAGCATTTGACACATCTGGATAAGGTGTTGCAGGCCTTGAAAAGGGCTAACCTCACTATCAAGGCCACCAAGTGCCAGATAGCTCAGGGGAGAGTTACCTATCTTGGTCATGAGGTAGGAGGGGGTCAAATCCAACCTCTCTCCAGTAAAGTACAGGACGTACAGAACTGGGAGACTCCCACTACTCAAACCCAGGTGAGAGCCTTTTTGGGCCTCACTGGGTACTATCGCAATTTCATGGCAGACTATGGAACCATAGCTGCACCCCTGACAGCTCTAACTTCACCCAAACAGCCTAGGAAGGTTAATTGGACTGAAGACTGTCAGAGGGCCTTTGATGGCTTGAAAGAAAGTCTGTGTAGGGCACCTGTGTTGAGTGCGCCTGACTACAGCCGACCCTTTATCGTCCAGACGGATGCCTGCGACACCGGGATTGGAGCTGTCTTGTCCCAGTTAGATGACAAAGGGAGAGAACATCCTATCATATTCATCAGTAGACAACTCAAGGGTAGAGAACTTAGGTGGGCTACTGTTGAAAAGGAATGTTTTAGTATAGTTTGGAGCCTTAGGCGTTTTAGGCCCTACCTTACGGGGTCCACCTTCAAGGTCCAAACAGATCATAAGCCCCTGAAGTGGCTTATGCAGATGAAGGGTGAGAATCCGAAATTGCTCAGGTGGTCGATTAGCCTACAAGGGCTAGACTTCACCATAGAGCACAGACCAGGGAAGAGTCACGATAATGCAGATGGCCTTTCCAGAAGGTATGTTGACCGTCTGGATGAGGGTGTCTATCCCGTGGGAGATTAGGCACCCTCCACCTCAGTCTGGGGGGGGCGACTGTGATGCCGGAAATGCATCTGAGGGACAGGGCCTCTGAATCCTTGTCCTTTTTCTGTTTTTACCGTGTGTTCTGTCATGTTTTCTGCCCAGGAGTCCATGAGGGACTCCTGGCAGTGCAGCTCTCTTTTGGTTTGGTGAACAGACCCATGGGATACCCTTATGGCCCCCATGGGTAGGGGTACAACCCTGTGCCCCTAGTGTATGTTTTTGGGCACCTGTGGGTGGCCCACAGAGCAGGGTATGGGCTGGTGGCAGCTCCATGCTAAACTTGACAGGTGCTCTGGGTGTCCTCCATTTTGGGATACCCAGGCCCTGCCATTGGGATCAGTTGATTCCTGATAGAAACAAGATGGCCCCTGTGGCCTCTTGCTTTCTATTGCCTGTTGTCTTGTTTTTCCCAAAGTCCTGGGAAGCCCTGGCTCTGTCCCTTCCCCCTGGCTGGCTGTTGGGTGGAAGTTCCATATATGGTGTTGTTGTGAAGGCCCAGCTAGACTGACTGGAGCCTTCCCAGTGACTGTATGTTATGGGTACCTCCTGTGGGTGGGACCTGGGTGAATGGAGTGTGTGACCAATATACACTCCTTGTTGTGGTTGTCTGGTTTCTGGCATGAGAGACAAAGACTGAGACAGCCCTGCCCGAAACTGGCCTGAATGCAGTGTGTAGTGTTGAATGGCTGGGTACTTGTCCCAATCCACATTCCTTGTTGTGAGTGTCTGGAAGGGAGGAGTGTGGCCTGAATGCACTGTGTGCCTGATTGGCTGACTGACTGCATGAATGCCCTTCTGTGTGATTGGCTGCTGTGTGTGTGCCAGCAGTGTGGATGAGAGACAGAATAGTATATCTGGGGACCTCTCACCACTGGAAATTGTTCAGAAGCATTCAGAAGCTGAGTCTCCACTCAAGAGTAACTGGATTTGCTGATCCTCGACGTCCAGCTGGAAGAAGAAGACTTGCTGTGGCATTTGCTTCGACGGAACTGAAGGTTGTCGAAATCGTCGAGGACTGACCCGAGAGAGGACCTGGCTAGGCGCCCTCTTCCCGTGCTCCGAGGGACCATCGAGCACCGCTGAATCTTCGCCGAAGCTCCCTGGACGCCAGACCATCGAAAGGCTGCCGACCGGAGAAGGGGACTGCCGAGGAGACCGAAGTAAAGCACCCGGACATCGACGCTGTCGAAGTCCATTGCCGTCGACCAGGGTTCGCAGGTCTGTGCAACCGCTGGAGGCCCGTCGAAGTTGTGTTGCCCAGCCGTGGGAACCACTTGACGCCGAGCCGCCGACGACCGGAGCCGTCCGCTCCTTGCCTAAGAACATTTGACTCGAAGGACTCCCTCGTCCGCACCGTCGACCGCTTTTGTCCTGCCGGAGAAAGTCGAGGACGACCAACGCGCCGAGGAGAATCCGCCGGTGGGTTTCCCGCCACCTCACGACCCCAAAGACTCGAGCGACTCGACACCCTTGCTGGGCTCCCGTCTCTACAATCTTTGCGGTCCAGAACTATTGTCATCGAGGTGCCCCGCACACCTCCGCCTTGCAGGACGCCGACGCCCCGACGCCGACGAGCACCGCTCGGACGAAGCTGCCGCCTCTTCGACATCGTTCTACCTCGTTTGTCGACGGACGTTCGACGCCCCGTGCCTCCTGCTTGAAAGGGAAGGCATTCAAGAAGTGCCGTCGATTCCCCGTCGCCGAACCCCGAGGTCTTCGACGTTTCTCGACGCCTCTCGACGATCCGTGACTCCTGCTTAAAAGGGGGTCATTCAAGAAGGATCTGTCGACGCCTCTTCGAAGAACTCGACTCCACCAGGTACATTGGGGGGGTAAAAACATTGTAGGAGAGAATAAGACTATTGAACAATATATGGACTGGGCTTGTGTTATATCTCTTTATTTTACAGGTTGCCCAGGTGGGGGGATCTCCACACAGAACTGTGTCCAGTGGTAGGGGCCAGTATTCTGCCTATTGTTTCAACCCTCCGTTATCTCTCCTCTCTCTATTGCTGGTTTCCTTCCTATTGACCTGTGTGACATTTTGACAGTATTGTGGGTGCACTTTAATGAGGTATAATTTTAGTGGTACCACTTTAGAATTGTAGATATTTACCATTATTGTTTTTCCTGAGCACAAAGTGCGTTATTGTGATAAGTGTACATAACCTTTGAATATTAATTATATAAAGACTGTGTTTTCAGTAATACAGTGTGTGGACATTCCTTTGTGGGGGCTTGGGGGATACACTGTACTTAAGAACCAGCCTGCATCACCTCCTGAGAAGCTAGGCCTTGATTGCTCGTCCATTGCTACCGTAATCGAGAATCTTGGCTGGGGTCTTCTGTGCCTCTCCTCTCCCATATAGAGAGCGGAAGTACAGACCCCCCACCGGTCTTGACACTTCCACAGAGGTACTGTCCAGGGTTGTGTCTGAACTGTTCGAAGTCTGTGCCAAGGAATTTAGCGGTGGAAGAAATGCAACCGGATTCATATTTTTGTATACCATGTGGTGATATTTTAGATATCCCAGAAAACAGTTATATGGCTGTACTTCAGGAACTAGACCCGGATCTAGTGAGATTCTTCAAAAGTATTTCTTTTGAAGAAAGGGAAGCATGACAGATGTAAGAGTGGGTTATGTTGATATGCTACAGAAAAGACGGGTGGATTGACAGAGTTGTGCATAGTTTTAATTGCCGAGGTTATGTTTGTTATTAGATATCATTCTATAAGGATTTTTAGGCTAGGCTTCAAATGTAACAACATGGATTTTCTTATTACAGAGGTGTTACGCATGTATTTAGTTATATCACAGATGGTGTAGACTAACTTTAGTGCGTTAGTGTGTAAGTGTAGGTTATGTGTGATAAACATGAAGTGTTGCAAACAAAAGTAAGATATATATATGTCAAACACATGAAAAATATTTATTGTAAGCATGGTTAGTGATAGGATTTAACCAACAAACCCAAGGTGGGAACCTCAACTTTCACTGGTACCTAGAGGTAGAAACATATAATATAACGGAATTGTACCAGGAGAACGAGAGAGACTAAAGAAGGTGGGCAGCAGAATGTGAAACTCAAATCATTATGTTCATTTTATTTGGATTTGTCTAAAAAACATATAGAAACATTGACATTTAATTAATTCTTTAAAAACTTTTTACTAATCATGCATCCATACACTCATTCACTAATATAGTGTCTAAAAGATACTAAGAAGTTACAACAACTAATCATTTCAAAATATTTTATCTGGAATTAACTATTATCAACAATGTTAAGATGTTGTGATTCACTAACAACACAATGAAAAGAAGTAGATTAATGAAATGATCTGTTGTGATTCACTAACAACAAAATGAAAAGAAGTAGATTTATGAAATGATTAGTTGTTGTAACTTCTTAGTATCTTTTAGACACTATGGGGCCGATTCATGGAACAAACGTGCGGCGAAAATCCATGCGCAAGCAGGCGCAAGGGAGCGCAAGCGTGAGAAACGCAGCGCACGCGCACGCGCGCGATTCAAGGAAGACGCTGAGCGTGTTTCCCGCTGTCCGTGCGCCCAATCCAGCCATGGCGCACGCAGGCATACACGGCGTGCGCTACGCGCACAGCAAAAGCGCACATAGCGCGGCGCACACAACCAAAGTGGGCGGAACAGTGGGCGTAACACGCGGAATGGGGAACAACGCGTGAAAAAGAAGGCGTAACTGGGGAAGTACTGCAGGGAACTACACGGAACGCCCACACGCATGCGAACAACCCGTATTCATGGATCCGAATATGGAAACCCGCGCACGGCAAAAGACGCACACAGGCGTCAACGCGTCCGCCACACGAAGGCAGGCGGAAGCGTCCCTGCGCACAGTACAAAAGAGCGTGCAAACAACAAACACGTATATACAGCTATGATGAATGCCCCATTTGTCGCAGCACTGATCGTGGGACACAGCAGAAGGAGGAGAATAGCCAGGGCACGCATTTTCGCACCACGGACAAGCCTTTTTGGGATGCCTGACGACCAGGTCTATGGCAGGTATAGGTTTCTACCCCACATCATCCTAGACCTGGTCAGGGAGTGGGAAGATGACCTTACATCCCCCACCCTTTGCTACCAAGCATTGAGCCCCTTGGAGAAGGTGCTCAATGTCCTGCATTTTTTGGCCACTGGGTCATTTCAGCGGACTACTGCCATAGTGGGGGGGGGGTCTCACAGGCCACGCAGTCACGCTGCCTACACCAGGTACTGGCAATCATGACAGCGCGCCCCTCAGTCCGCAGGCACATATACATGCCCAGAACACCCACAGAAAGGCAGGCCGTTGTCCTGGATTTTTTCAGGGTGGCACACTTCCCCAAAGTGCTCGGTGCCATAGATTGCACCCATGTGGCCCTACGTCCACCTAGGGCCACTGAGCACATCTACCGAAACCGCAAGCACTGGCATTCCATCAATGTACAGGTGGTATGCGATGCAAAGGGAATCATCACCTCTGTCTATGCAAACTACCCTGGCTCCACCCATGACAGTTTCATATACAGAATGTCCGCCCTGAGCCGGGCCCTGGAAGCTGGGCAGCATGGCGACACATGGCTCCTAGGTGAGTACAAATGCCCTTGCACATGCATGCAAGTCACACACAGACAAATACCCAAACCCTAACAATCTCAACTATTATCACCTCCCCAGGGGACAGTGCCTACCCTCTGAGCAAGCACATGATGACGCCAATCCGGAACCCCACCACACCACCCCAGGTAAGATACAAAGCCGCCCATATTGCAACCAGGGCCATAGTGGAGCGCACATTCGGAGTGCTCAAGTCACGTTTCCGCTCCCTTGACCGCTCTGACGGGCAACTACTCTATGCACCACCAGTAGTGTGCAGGATCATTGTGGCAGCATGTGTCCTGCACAATGTTGCAACACGGCAGGGCGTACCGGTGGACATGGTGGTGCCCCCACATCCCCAACCACAGGCACAGGTGCTGCCCAAGGGAGGGGACAGGGCACGTGGTGAGGAAGCCCAGACCCAGCTTGTGGCCACATTTTTCACCTAAACTCCCACCCCTGCGGAGTGCACACAGGCCTGGCACATACCAGGTGACAATCGATGATGACAAAGAGACAGTCAACTGTCACAACCCTACCACCCTGAGAATGTTGCCATGGAAGTGCCACATCGTCTGCATCCCTAGCTACTTAAACACAAGCTATCCTGTGTGACCAAAAGGCACACATATGACATATGACATGATATGGCCTATACACAAGTATTTCAAGGTGCGATGAGGCAGGGAGGGGGGAACAAGGGAAGACAACTAGGCCAGGTGTCATTCAGATTGTGCAAGTGCAGGGGTAGGGGGAAGGGAAAAGTGCAAGGGGAAGGGGAGGGGGGGAGTGCAGTACAGGGGAAGTAGACCAAAAAACAATTACACAGGTCAGCTGGTGGCAACTGCAAAGGTAAGTGCAGACAAGTGCTGGGAAGGGGGGGCTGTAGGGATAGAGAGACAGTACCGCAGTGCAGGGGATGCCAGGGAGCCAGTGCAAGTGGAGAGTGGCTGGGCCAGGGACCGAGGTCGGTGAGAGTGGCCCAGTTGCAGATCCAGTGCAGTTCCAGTGAAGAATTCCGCAAGGGAGAGGCAGAGAGAAAGCAGAAGCAAAGAGGAAGGTCTTGAGGTGCTTCCCGAACCGGAGATGGTTCCCCTCAAGTTCAAGTGAGGCAGGAAGGCTGTTCCAGAGGGAGGGCCCTGCCGCGGAGAGAGATCTACCCCCAGCTAGTTGCTCTGAGAAGCGGATGACCCTGACATGCGAGGTGTGCATCACACACACCTGCACAACAGGCCATGGCCATCACTGTTATGTCACTCAAACCCTCCCAAACCACAACATGACATGGCAAGCAATACCCATACACCAACACAGCAACAATAAGGTACACATTGCCATGTCCAAAATGTACAGTGGCATCAGACAATGATGCCTGACCAGGAATCAGATGAAATGACAGACCAACAACCTCCCACCCAAAATAAGTCATTTCCAAATGCATTACAAGAGTTGTAGACGTAACATAACAATGAATCCCTGTCTACATGCACATTGTGCATTGCAAAATCAACACTGCAGCTTCTGTGTGCTGTGTCCTACTCCTGCAACACACTGCTCAGCGCACAGCACAGTGAACAGCCATTGTGTGTGATGCACACCCTGAGCATCACATCTAAGCGACAGACCACATCAAAAAGCAAATTAGGCATGTACAGGATCCATAATTGGTCACAGAACATCTGCTGCAGGGACACAGTGGTCACCAGAAGGCAAACAGTGTACACGTGGATATGCAAGGGTGGGAGTACATGTAGTGCATCAGGGTGCAAGTGTGTGGGTCTGCAAGGACATGCACTTAACATATGCATGTGCACTCAAGTGACCATCAGTGTTCTCTACACATCACATGTGAACATTCACCATGTGTACACCCCAGCATGTCAAACCACAACTATCCCCTCGCACCTGAAAGCTAAACACAACACATGAACAGGCATTGATCAGCAGAACACAACATGTACATAGGATACCACCATTACAATGTCAGAGTTCCCATCACACTGCAGGGCAAGGCAACTATCAACAACAACCCCCCCTCCCTCACAAATGACCATGACCCACTGAACAACTGCACCTGGGTCATGGAGCCTTCAACCTTCAATTCCACCTGGCCACAGGCTCACCTTTACCCTTCGTCACCATCTCCCACCTTGTGTGTAAAAAGATGCCTGCACCCTCAGAATCCACACTCATTTCCAAAATCACAAAATCCAAGGCATAAAAACGAACCCGAACACCCTCCAGTAGATGACTTGACGTAGCAGTACCTCACAAAGGCCAAGTACTACCACAATGATGCAACAACCAAGGCAGCACAGTAAAACAATGTCACAACAGGATGTGAACCATGTGTGGTACATAACATAGGATGATGCATCATGAACGGATGTGTATTGTCACAGGTCCCGTGTACAGGTGCGGGAGTGTCACGAAACAACCACCCCCACCGTGTCCCGGGTGCCTGCAAGGTCAAACTCACACAGGCCCCTGAGACCCTGGTGGGGAAGGAGGTTCAGGGATATGCAGTCGGGACAGGTGTTGGCACACTGGATAACTGGAATGAGTGGCAGGAGAGGGGAGGAGGAATGACACATGAAAGTAGGGAATGCATGAAAATGTACTACCTGCATGAACACATATACAATCCAAATAAACTTGGACATCATTGTCATGGCCTTCTGTAGTCCAGGCTTAGGAGTGGTACGAACCAACCACCCCCTCTAGGGTTTTGGCGCCTGCAAGTTCGGGGGTTACACAGGCATCCGCAACCCCAGCGGGGAAAGAGGGTTAGGGAACGTTGCTTGGATAGGTACGGGAAGCAGGAACACCGGGTAGAGGGTACAGGGTTCAAAATTGCATAGGATTCCGGGTGATTAGGGGGAAAAAAACATACCAAATTGAATCACACATACATCCATGCATTAGTGCACCCCCCAGCAAGCCTATGCAGAGCAGTTTGAAAGAAAAACAACAAGACACTTAGCTCTGGTTTTGAGTGCTGGCCTCCTGCCTGCGCACTCTCAGGTCCGGTTACAGGAGCACTGCAATGCTGCAAAGAGAGCCACAGTCAACAACCTGTACGTGCCAATTACACAAAAACACACCACCAAACATGCCCCATAGCAACAAACTACTCTACAAACAGACAATCTGGTGTAGATGCTTCGTACCCATATATAACATTACCCCTGCGACGGGTCATACACAGTCAATGCAGTAAGTCAGCCGCCAGTGGGTGCGTGGCAAATGGAACACCAATGTGTCACAATTCACACAACATGCAATGTTCCCTGGGTAAGCAGACAGACCCATATAGCAAGCCATGACTTCGGAGCAAGTTGCGTACCACCATGACCGAAACAAAGTTGGCAGTGCATTTATCATAAAGTACATGGAAATGAAATGCACTGCACCCGAGTATGTCCCTTGCTGTATGTCCCTGTGAGCTGCCCCTTTCCATGTCTCGGAAGGCTACATGGTTGATACAAGTGCCTCAATGGACCTTGGTGTACCGGAGGGCATGTGCCACTGCCCCTGCAGGTGTCCCAGACAACCCTACAATCAACAGCCATCAGTCCACCAACACATCTGAGCTGCATTGTGTGCTTCAACACCAATATTCGTCCAAGCTCACCCTCAGTGCTGTAACTAAGCCTGCATGTGCAACTCGCCTGGTGCAAGCTTTGCTGTGTAGTGGCCCCCCTGTGCTGCTCACCTTGCCTGGAGTTCCTTGGAACACGTCAGCAGTTCTAGGATGTAGGTCTGCAATCCCTGTGCCTCTGCTTGTGCACACATGTGCATGTGGGCACCAACAAACGTGTCCAGAATTCCGTCGTCCAATGGGCCATGTCTGCTGGCTAAGGTGCTCTGGAGGCTCATCCCCCTGCAGAAAGGGCATGAAACACATGATTAATGCTTCAAAGTCATCTGTGTGTGTCTCTTCAGGCATCTCATTACTTGACCATGTCAGAGAGTCACAGCATAAATTACACCATCAGTCCGTCTTTCACATCCAAAGTGTGTAACACTATCTACAGCACGAATTGCAACAAGCACGTGTACAGTAAAGATAAGAAACATACTACACAATGCATAGCAATGAATGTACACATTAATCATGAAACACCCCATCTAGCAAAAGCTGAACAGTGCACAATAACACCAAAATCATCCCCACTAGGGGTGTAAACACAAGTCACACAGCACCAGACATGCCACAGATATGACAGTCCAAGGCCCTTGTGTAAAATTTTGTAACACCGAACCATCCTTGCGAGCCCATGGATAAGGGAGGCAGGAGTGGCATATGTGAGTCAAGGACCCCAAGCAGCAAACACATACACAAGACAAGCCTGAAGGGCCCAGCTGGAACAGACAGTGGATGTCTTCAAAAGCCACAAAGCACCGCACCGTCACATGAAAGCACAATAGACGGGCAATTTTAAACTATAGTAACTATTAACTAATTACACTAACTATGGAAAACCTACATTACCTAATTAAACTAACTATCAAACAGAAATTAACTAACTAAACTAAAAGAAAAATCAAAAATGGCCACATACGACCCGGGGGGGAGGGAAGGCACCCAGGAAGGGGGAGGTACAGGGTGCTGCTCAACATCCACATGCGATGATGCTGAGCCAAAAAAAAAAACTCCATGGGCTCAACGCCTGCACAGCCCGACCTATGTGGGAGATAGATGGTCGTCCGAGTCTGGCTCATCCTGGAAAGGAGGACGTGGCACAGTAGCCTGGCCACGCCTAGCCGCAGCTTGCCCCTCGTCGGCAGCAAGTCTGCCGGACGGGTGAGCCTGGTTCTCTGTGGCGATGTGACGTAGGTCTGCATGCAGAACCTCACGTGATACACGTGCTTCCTCTTGCAAGGTAGCACGTGTAACACGGAGTTCCTCCTGCAAGGCCTGGCTGGACAACCGCTGCACCTCCCGGCAAGCCTGTAGCTCAGCCGAGATGGTACGCTCAAGCTGTGCAAACCTCTCCTCTGCCTGCTGCCTCTGGGACATCATAAAGACACCCAGAGTGGATCTGAGGGAAGCATACTCCTCCCTCAGGGCATCCATGTGCGCCTCTGCGTGAGCAGCAATTGCTTGACGCAGAGACGACATTTCAGCCTGGCGTGCCCTGTCTGAGGCCGCCATGCCCAGCCTGAGCGAGCGGGCCATGGACCGTGCCGCCTGCTGCTGGAGAAGCACCTGCCTAGCAGGGGGGAGCACAGATCGGGCCACACGCTCCATGCTCTCAGCGATGTTCTCCATTGCTGCCCCCTGCCGTTCTGAATTGGCAGTCATGTCTTGCTCCCACTCAGTATACTGCGGTTGCGCACGGCAACCGCGTTGCCGGGCTTGACCCCTGCGGGACCCAAGGACCGGGGGTCCTCGCTGTGTTGGAACCGCCCGCGGCTGCATGACTACATGCCCCCGTTGACGTGATGTCCCAGGCACATCAGTGACTGGTGTGGAGGGTGACCCTGCGTCCCGATCCGCCACGGGCGGAGGAACCAAGACTGTCTGATCCCTCAGTGCAGGTGTCGCAGACAGAGGAGTGTCCACATCAGAATCACTCACCCCTGACACATGGACTTGATGCTCCTCCCTCAGGGCATCCATGTGCGCCTCTGCATGAGCAGCAATTGCTTGACGCAGAGACGACATTTCAGCCTGGCGTGCCCTGTCTGAGGCCGCCATGCCCAGCCTGAGCAAGCGGGCCGTGGACCGTGCCGCCTGCTGCTGGAGAAGCACCTGCCTAGCAGGGGGGAGCACAGATCGGGCCACACGCTCCATGCTCTCAGCGATGTTCTCCATTGCTGCCCCCTGCTGTTCTGAATTGGCAGTCATGTCTTGCTCCCACTCAGTATACTGCAGTTGCGCACAGCGACCGCGTTGCCGGGCTTGACCCCTGCGGGACCCAAGGACCGGGGGTCCTCGCTGTGTTGGCACCGCCCGCGGCTGCATGACTACATGCCCCCGTCGACGTGATGTCCCAGGCACATCAGTGACTGGTGTGGAGGGTGACCCTGCGTCCCGATCCGCCACGGGCGGAGGAACCAAGACTGTCTGATCCCTCAGTGCAGGTGTCGCAGACAGAGGAGTGTCCACATCAGAATCACTCACCCCTGACACATGGACTTGATGCTCCTCCCTCAGGGCATCCAACTCAACATGGACGTCAGAGTCGTCATCAAGGCTGGACTCATAGGCAGCCAGAGAAAAGATGGACTGTAGCACTTGGGGGTTTTCGTGGCCTACCACCCCATGACCCCCACTAGTGCCGGGTTGATGTAGCGGTACCAACCGTGTGTCTGGCATGACAACACCATCCTCCGCCTCCATTGCGTCATCACCTGAAAAATAGAGAGAAAAAAGGTCACTACACATGTCAGAAGCACACAACACACACACACACACCGACAGCAAACGCATCAGGCAGACATGTGACACACAACATATAACCTGCCATGCATGCTGGGTCAACTTTGAATTGCTTCTGTGATCAGACCTGTTGAAAGGTGGCAGTTTCCATGGAAGTGGGTCTATGCAGTGCAGAAAATCTGTACGCCACTCACTACCTACATGTACAAGGACTCCATGGTGTGTGCCAGGAAATGTGAAGGCAGTGCAATGTCAAATTCAGACATCACGTGCATTGTGCATTCAATGTGTACCATATCTAGAAGCCAAGCACCCCTCCACCCCAGTACCAAAGCAGGGATGCCTAGCATGGTATCAAAAGGCTGACCATGCACCTGTGTATTGACAGGCAGTGTTGACTGGCATCAACAGCTGAATGTGATTCAAGTGACAACACTGCAAATGATGCAGGGACAGTAAGCAGGACACATGATGAAAACTCTGGATTCCGCCCATGTGTGAAGAAGACAAAACAACAGTTGGACAGAGTCATTGGCCATTGAACAGGCTGAGGCCTGTGAGCCACACAGATTGCCAGACCCTAAACATGTGTGCAACGCAGGACTGAGCCACAGTTGACATGGGAAGGCTGATGAGATGGCAGGCAATGTATGTAACCAAGGACTTGTATTACAGTGATCATCCAGTCAAGGACACATAGGGGCATGCTTGCAATGCACATGGAGCATGAATGGGCACTCATGTCCCTGCGGGAGATCTGACCTATGCACAGTACAAGTGAGATACCCTGCATCAAGTACTAAGGCTGTACCACACGGCATATGTTTGGCAGATTCTACGCTGGAAGTTAGCATCTACACAGGACGCATGAACATGAAAGTACACATTGGCAAGATTGAAGAACACCAGTGCAAAGGTGGAACTGGGGTGCAGAGTGGCGGAGGAGGGGCAAGGGAGCATGCCTACATGGAGTCCCCGCATGCAGGCAGAGGAGACATGCATGACGGAAGCATTGCATTACTTACACATCAGAACCATGTACACATCACATGTAGCGGCAATCATGCACAACACATCCCACAAGTGAAACACACACGTCCTCAACAAACACGCATCAACACTCACTGGACTGGGCATCAAAGTCCAGCATCTCTCCCACTCCTTCGACCAATTCAGGTGGTATGAACTCCGCAACGAGTGCCTCATGCGGAGTGAGCTCTTCCTCCTCTGGTGCAGGCCCACCGCCAGTCACCAGAGTCAAGTTGTAATTAGAGGCACGCTTAGCCTTAGTGCTGCGTTTGATGTCATTCCAACGCTTTTTGCACTCTTGCGCCGTGCACACCTCATGGCCGAATGAACTGACACGTTCCACAACATGCTTCCAGTGGGTGTCACGTTGGGCAGCCGTAGTCTGACTATTGGCACCCACTAGCATGTCACGGCTGTGGCCCCGCACGTAGTGCACGAGGAAGTCCAGTTCCTGCTTACAGAAAGGCTTCTTCCTCGACGTGCAGGAGGTCGTGGCTGTGTGTGGGGTCCCAGCCTGTGCTGCAGGTGCAACCTTCCTCCTCTTGGACTGTGGCGCAGACCCTGGCTGGCTAATGCCGCCCTGACCAATATGGCCAGTGGGTTCGGTGGATTGAGCCAAGGGAGTGGCAGGTGGAGGGATGACCAAAGGCCTGACTTGTGTCAGTGGCAGCTGGGTGCCCACTAATGGACCCTGCGCAGCAACACCAGCTGTGGCAGGGTCATTGACCGCAACCGTCCTGGTTGGCAGACTCACAACCGGGGTGCTGTTGGGTGCATCTGCCCCTGCACTTGCCAACACCCGGCTGTTCGGGGCAGCAGATGACATGACTGCCCCAGGGACACGTGTCTTGGTCTGAGCAGCCCGGCCTGCACCTATGGTTTCCCCCCTGGCCTGTTGGAGATCTACCAAGGGCTCTTCAAGTGCCAACGCAGCCTGCGCTGGCAGACCCCGAGCCTGGGTGGCGGTGTCCACAGCTGCACCTGCAGCTACCACTACCCTTCGGCCCGTGGCAGTTGATGGAATGGACTGCCGGGTCACACGGGCGCCAGTGCCAGATGCAGAAGCTGCATCCCCCGGAGCCACCAGGGGGTGGTGGCATGACTGCACTGACACATGGCACAACATTGTGCTCAAGTGGCGCACCCTGCCTCTTCCCCCTCTGTGGCCGCCCTGGACACCCTGGAGTCCCCCTACTCCCTGGTCACCACGGCCACGTCCCTGACCACGCCCGCCACGAGGAGGACGCCCAGCTGAGGCGCCCCTCACCTTTGGTGGCCTCCCAACCATGGCACAGATGTAGTAGTGCTGGCACAGATGGAGTGGTGCCAATGGGAGATGTACACCACAATTGACCTGGGCAATTGGGGTGAAGGGGGTGGGAAGCAAGATGTTAACAGCCCCCCTGCACCTGCAAGGCTGTATGTGACCCCGGTGATGTGGTGACGGGACACGCAATGCTCAGGCACCCCAAAACTGCAGTAAAACCGTGCACGCAACTCTGCGAGCCTACGTGCGTGGATTCAACCTCCCGCAGTACGCGGTGGCACCCAGTAACACGAATAAAGCGTACGCGTGGGACACGCAGGCTACTATGACATCGAAAATGGGTGCGATACACAGGGGCACCCGCAGTGGGAAAAAGAGCGTGTGCGACTCACCGTCTGACTAGCGCCATGCAGAAAAACACGCGTAGCCATTACCCCCGCCAAAAGAAGAGATACGTCCTTGATAGCTGTGAAGTTGTGATGGCGCGCGAAACAACAGGAAGCAGCAACACACGTTGGTCTCCACGAAAGGCACGTACAGCGAACTGCTGGGCCCGCTCACCTTTAACCCATGCTGAGGGAAACGCACGCGCGCGTCACGTCACTTACGCGCATGGGCCCTTTCCTCGTATTACATGCGGACGTGCAGTTTTTCACGCGCGCTGAAATGCCCATGCATGCCTGTGCGCGTCACGTCACAGGGGTGCTTGCGCTTCAGGGGCCTTCTGTGCAATGAAATTGCGTATGCGTGCAGACGCGCTAAGGGCCTTTCCTCGAATTACACGCTGACGTGCCGAATTTTCACGTGCCAAATCACTCCGTATCAAGCTGGCCACGCGTAAGCACACGGAAGACCATGCTCCTGCCCAGAAGGCCGAACTACTGCCCCCCAGAGCCCCGAGCACGCTCCCACCTGCCATCTGCTGCTGCCTGACTGCCTGCTGCCCACGTGCCCTGCCATTTGCTGCCTGCACATCAGCCAGGGGTGCTGTTGCTGTGACCACCCCTGCTGGAATCGAAGACTCCCAACTGGGATTCCATCGCTCCACAGCCCAGCCCTAGGACCCAGTTGCCCACCCACTCCTGCCTCTGGGGTTGTCATGTCGGGCACTGCAACATCTGGCACCACTGACAACCCCCGGCCAGAGAGGCAGAGGGGCACCAGCTTCAGTGCCACCGAAGTTGGTGTCCTGGTGGAGCAAGTCCTGGGGCAGTATGATGCCCTCTTCGGAAGTTCCCGCGCCGACAAGGAAGGATGGACTCGGATCTGGACTGACATCGTGACTGCCATCAACGCGGAGGGGGTGGCAGTCCGCGACTTCCAACATGTCAAGAAGCGCTGGGAGGACCTCAGGTCCAGGACCCTGAACAAGGCCCGGCGCCTCTTGAAGGCAGCGGATGCCAAGGGGCGCCGGGGCCACTTGTCGGAAGATCAGATGAGGGTCCTGGAACGCATACCCCCAGCGCTCCACGTCCAGGTCCTTGAGAGGCAGACCCGTCTGGAGTCGAGCGGTAAGTGTACATGCATCCCGATTGTGAGCTGTGCGTGTGGTGATGTTTCAGTAGTGTGCAGGTTGCACATCTGTTTGTATGGGGTCGAGCATGGGTGGGGGTGTACAGGGCCGTGGTGCTAACACATGTGAGGGCTGGAATGTGTGAGACATGGATGGTGCTTGTGTGTGTAGGCTTGCATGCCAAATGCAGTTGTGTGGGCACACATGTTTGGATGAATGTGTATGTAAGTAGACATGTCCGTGATGTCACGCATGTATGTTGTTTTCAGCTGCATGTATCAGCACTGTGTACATGTGCATTTGTGTGTATTTGACAAGGGTGCAACAGTGATGCACCATGGATGCATGTGACAGCGGATGTGGAAGTCTGATTGGCAGATGTGACATGGATGCCCATCTGAACACTGCGACACTTGGCAGAGGTGTACAAATGCATGCAAGTGTGGTGGTGTGTGTACATGTGTGGTGCACTTCCTGTGTTGCATGTGATGTCTGGCTCAGCTTTGCCTGCTCATGCTGTTGTATGGGTATGGATGGTGCTGGCAGTTGCGATATGGCTGTGGTATGGCTCATGTGTGGGAGTTGAAATGACATGTGTGTTGGGGATTGTGATGGCATGTCTGAGGTTTGCCAATGCCACTCATGTACAACTGTCATGTGTGTATGTGTCCATTGTACAGTGCCCTGATGCCTGTGTTTCATTTCTCCCTGTCTGCAGCGTCAACTGATGAAGAGGGCGGAGAAGGTGCTGTGGAGCACAGCGGTGGGGATCCCACCGCCAGCCGGAGACGCAAGGCCCGGCTCCCCTCCCATGTTGTCATCTCGTCGGGGAGTGAGGAGTCCGGTGCCGCGTCCTAGGCCGCAGCTGCCGGGGGGAGGTCCAAGAGGCAGAGGTTGGAGTTGGACTCCTCGGCAGCAGAAGGGGCAGCTGGGACCCCACAGGGCCCAACGGGGAAGATGGCACGGACCTCCAGGTTGGTGGGGGGTTTGGTGGAGGAGGAGGCCGTGCAAGCAACAGAAACGTGGTCTGGAGGTGGGTATCCCACTGGTGCTATTGGTGCAGTGCAGGACCAGGGACAGGAAGCAGTACAGGCCGCCGCGGAGGTGCCTGTGTGCAATCCTGTCCCTGATCCTGTCCCTGCATCATCTTGCACCAGCAGGGATGCCTACGTCCAGACCCGTTTTCAGGCAGGGGATGAGCAAACGACAACTGGTCTTCCTCTGCCTGCGGACGTGGCTATCCGGGTCCGGGTTGAGCCTGACCTGACTGGTGTGGCGTTGCGTCAACGGGCCATGCGAGGTGACCTGCAGTCTTTTCATGAGGAGACTGCACGTCATCTCGAATGGCTCGTTGACCACGTCAGCCTGCTGGGACAGGTCACCCAGGCCGGATTCCTCTGTTTGATGGGGCTTGCTACGACCCCCTCCTCAACTGAACCCCCTAGGCGCCAGTCGTCCTCCGTGCCATCTTCCCACCCATCAGTCACCTGGGTGCCCTGTGGAGCTGCCTCTGACGGTGCGGCCAGGCTGGTGGAGGAGGCATCCCTGCCACAGTCGGGAGTCGGACGTCCAGCAGGGGTGGCCACATCAACGACTAC
Source organism: Ambystoma mexicanum (assembly GCF_040938575.1). Classification (NCBI taxonomy): domain Eukaryota; kingdom Metazoa; phylum Chordata; class Amphibia; order Caudata; family Ambystomatidae; genus Ambystoma; species Ambystoma mexicanum. The sequence goes on along the minus strand of NC_090941.1, from coordinate 663,478,662 downwards.
ACCCCAGCCGGTGGAGGATGTGCAGGCAGCAGGAGGCAGTGCATGGGCAGAGGCACAGCAGCAGCAGCAACGTGGTGGGAGCCATGAAGGCTCGGGCCTTCAACATCGGAGGGGCAGGCATCGGCCAGAGGGCAGGAGGACCCAGGACAGAGAGTGTCTTCCGTGTGGCAGTGGTTGGGCCACGCCATAGATGCGGAGCGGCAGCTGGCGGAAGAGGCACGGCTCACAATGGTCAGGGTGGAGAACTCCATGCGGAGGGCCCTGAGGCGGGCCGAGTGCCTCGAGGCAATCCGCAGGGGGTTGGAGGTGGACACGTCGACGGCCCTGCGGACCCTCGGGCCATGGAGGAGGACCGCCTCCGGGACATTGAGCAGGAGTTCGATGATGCCCTGGCCCGGGACATCCAAAAGTGAGCCGTCAGACTAGCCCGCTGCCCTTGTACATAGTTATGTAGATAGTGTTAGGTTTCCTTTTTTTTTAATTTATTTTGGACCTTGGCCACATTTTTGTATATAGTTTATTTTATTAGTTAGTGTAGTTAGATAGGTTTCATTTCTTTTGTTGGGATAATGGACCCTGGCTTGTTCGTCTGTACATAGTTCACTGTTGGATTGTATTTTTATTTCCCAATTTACCCATGGAGCAATGGCTTTCAATTATTATTTCCCATTGGATTTTCTTTTGTGGACAGTGACTTTGGACACCATTACTTTGGATTATGATTTTTGGTTTTGCTTTTTTTCACGGACATGCTTCTTTTCATTTTTGTACATTCCCATTTCTGTTTCTTTATTTTTTATTTTATTTATGTTCCCTTTAATACATATTTTTTATCGAACTTCAATGTGTAGTATCATCTCATTGGTTTCATGCATATCATGATATGGGTTTTGAGATTCACTGACACCCATTGGGTGTATGTGAGGGAAATGTGTTTGTTTCGAAACTTGCAATTGGTGTTCTGTCATGTAATTGCCAATTATGAGTGGGTGGATGCAATACTCGGGTTGGTGTTTTGCATTTGGAGGCTGACCATAGGGACCAGGGATCTAGATTGTGATGACATGTTGGCTGGGGAACATGAGTTGGGGCCTGCTGGCAGGTGCCCCACAGTGCTGGGGGGTGGGGGTGGTGGGAGACATGGGTGGGGGCCTGGTGGAGGGTGACCCTGCACTGCTGGGGGATGGGGGTTGTGGGAGACATGGGTGGGGGCCTGGTGGAGGGTGCCCCTGCACTGCTGGGGGATGGGGGTTGTGGGAGACATGGGTGGGGGCCTGGTGGAGGGTGACCCTGCACTGCTGGGGGGTGGGGGTGGTGAGAGACATGGGTGGGGGCCTGCTGGTATGTGCCCCACAGTGCTGGGGGGTGGGGGGAACATGAGTTGGACATGGGTGGGGCCTGCTGGCAGGTGCCCCACAGTGCTGGGGGGTGGGGGTGGTGGGGAACATGAGTTGGACATGGGTGGGGGCCTGATGGCAGGTGCCCCACAGTGCTGGGGGGTGGGGGTGGTGGGAGACATGGGTGGGGGCCTGGTGGAGGGTGACCCTGCACTGCTGGGGGATGGGGGTGGTGGGAGACATGGGTGGGGGCCTGGTGGAGGGTGACCCTGCACTGCTGGGGGGTGTGGGTGGTGGGAGACATGGGTGGGGGCCTGGTGGAGGGTGACCCTGCACTGCTGGGGGATGGGGGTGGTGGGAGACATGGGTGGGGGCCTGGTGGAGGGTGCCCCTGCACTGCTGGGGGATGGGGGTGGTGGGAGACATGGGTGGGGGCCTGGTGGAGGGTGCCCCTGCACTGCTGGGGGATGGGGGTGGTGGGAGACATGGGTGGGGGCCTGCTGGCAGGTGCCCCACAGTGCTGGGGGGTGGGGGTGGTGGGGAACATGAGTTGGACATGGGTGGGGGCCTGCTGGCAGGTGCCCCACAGTGCTGGGGGGTGGGGGTGGTGGGAGACATGGGTGGGGGTCTGGTGGAGGGTGACCCTGCACTGCTGGGGGATGGGGGTGGTGGGAGACATGGGTGGGGGCCTGGTGGAGGGTGACCCTGCACTGCTGGGGGATGGGGGTTGTGGGAGACATGGGTGGGGGCCTGGTGGAGGGTGCCCCTGCACTGCTGGGGGATGGGGGTTGTGGGAGACATGGGTGGGGGCCTGGTGGAGGGTGACCCTGCACTGCTGGGGGGTGGGGGTGGTGAGAGACATGGGTGGGGGCCTGCTGGTATGTGCCCCACAGTGCTGGGGGGTGGGGGGAACATGAGTTGGACATGGGTGGGGCCTGCTGGCAGGTGCCCCACAGTGCTGGGGGGTGGGGGTGGTGGGGAACATGAGTTGGACATGGGTGGGGGCCTGATGGCAGGTGCCCCACAGTGCTGGGGGGTGGGGGTGGTGGGAGACATGGGTGGGGGCCTGGTGGAGGGTGACCCTGCACTGCTGGGGGATGGGGGTGGTGGGAGACATGGGTGGGGGCCTGGTGGAGGGTGACCCTGCACTGCTGGGGGGTGTGGGTGGTGGGAGACATGGGTGGGGGCCTGGTGGAGGGTGACCCTGCACTGCTGGGGGATGGGGGTGGTGGGAGACATGGGTGGGGGCCTGGTGGAGGGTGCCCCTGCACTGCTGGGGGATGGGGGTGGTGGGAGACATGGGTGGGGGCCTGGTGGAGGGTGCCCCTGCACTGCTGGGGGATGGGGGTGGTGGGAGACATGGGTGGGGGCCTGCTGGCAGGTGCCCCACAGTGCTGGGGGGTGGGGGTGGTGGGGAACATGAGTTGGACATGGGTGGGGGCCTGCTGGCAGGTGCCCCACAGTGCTGGGGGGTGGGGGTGGTGGGAGACATGGGTGGGGGTCTGGTGGAGGGTGACCCTGCACTGCTGGGGGATGGGGGTGGTGGGAGACATGGGTGGGGGCCTGGTGGAGGGTGCCCCTGCACTGCTGGGGGGTGGGGGTGGTGGGAGACATGGGTGGGGGCCTGGTGGAGGGTGACCCTGCACTGCTGGGGGATGGGGGTGGTGGGAGACATGCGTTGGTGGGCAGTAGTGCAAGTTGACATGTGGGTTGGCTGGGGGGCATGGCCATGGTGGATGGGGTGCCTGCAGGACATGTGCAGGGAGGCCCCTGTGGTGTGAGCCACCTGCAGGGGCCGTGGAGGGTGTAGAGGGAACACCTGGGAGGACCCACACGTGCAATTCACGTGTGGTGCTCCCCGCGCACCCCTGTAATACACGTACCCTGATGGAATCGCGTGTGGAACTTCAAGCGCACCCCTGTGATACACGTACCTGTAACGCTCACCTGATTCCCGCAGAGGCGAAGGTCTTGACTGGGCGAATACCGTATCTTCAAAGGTGATGTGTAACACACGGTTGGCTCTTTGGGCTGGACCTCTGTGCACTGTATGTCTGACTCGAAGAGTAAGATGTCTTAGGTAAGTGAACGCCGAGCTCTCCTTCTGCCTCGGGGCAGGGTGCCGTAACCAGTTTCTTCACTGGATAAGGGTGCAGGCCTCTTGACCTCAGAGGACTGCTGTCCGTCGTTTACTGCACGAACGGTAAGTTCTGAGTATTTCAAATGTCTTTAAAAGTCTTTTGTAATGATGTCTCTTGTTTTGCAGGGTTCCGGCGATGGCGGATGACGGGCTGAAGAGAGTTGAGGATGGAACCCGTGTAAGGAATAGAAGCGCCTGGAAGCACGTAAGTAAGCGCTTGTTGCCTGCTTCACGATGCGCACTAACTGTCCTTTTATCTTGCAGGTACAAGTTCGGAGCTGCTGAAGGGTGCCGGAATACCCACTGGGTTTGGCGTGGGAAGGAGTAATGGCACGTGAGTAATAAAGTTATCCAATGTCTTTAAACGCACCTTCTTTTGTCTTTCAGATGCGGGATGCAGCGCCGAAAGCCTCCGGAGCGTGCGAAGAGTTGGTAAGCTTTTGTCTTTCAGATGCCGGAATGCAGTGCGAAGACCTCCGGAGCACGCGAAGAGTAGGTAAGCCTTTGTCTTTCAGATGCCGGACTGCAGCGCGAGGCGTTGGTGACAGCCGATGGACCAGGTAAGAGAAGCGCTGTCACTGAAGACCGTAGTGCTAACCTGTTCTTTCTTGTCTTTGTAGGTGTTGCTGAAGACTGGATTCAGGATGGTAAGCCTTTTTCCCTTAGGCCCAGGATCAGATGCAGAAGACACGATGAGCGTTCTGCTGCAGAGGATGCAGAATAACGCAAAGCAAGATTCATCCATCGGGTGTGGTTTAAATAGCCTCCTGCAGTGCTTAGGTGCCTCCTTCCACAGCCTCGCCTAGGTAAGAAAAGAGTTCCTGCTTTCCAGAAGAGTTCCAGTGTTCTGAACCTAGGGAGTGGCTCCTGCCCCACCCAACAGGAAAAGTAGTCCCAAACAGAAGAGGATTAGAGGCTCAACTGGCAGGTAAGTAAGCAGCATGGTCTGCTGCAGGTAAGTCCACCCAAGCATTATGAGCCCGGCGCTTCCAGCGCTGGGACTGGGCATATTTATGAGCCTGGTGCCACTGGCGCCAGGACAGGGTCCAAAAGGTCCCAATTGGGACTGGTTGGCACTCGGAACCTGGGTTATGGGTCTGCTTCCAAGGGAGTTGGGTAAGTCCTGACCTTTTGGAAGCAGAGATCATGACAGTACCCTGCTGAAATCGCGTGTGGAACTTCCCGCGCACCCCTGGAATACACGTACCCTGCTGACTTCGCGTGTGTGACTTCCCACGCACCCCTGGAATACACGTACCCTGCTGATATCGCGTGTGAAACTTCCCGCGCACCCCGAAATACACGTAGCCAGGACATTTGCGTGTGGAACTTCCCGCGCACCCCTGATATGCACGTACCCTGCTGATATCGCGTGTGAAACTTCCCACGCACCCCGAAATACACGTAGCCAGGACATTCGCGTGTGGAACTTCCCACGCACCCCTGATATACACGTACCCTGCTGAATTCACGTGTGAAAATTCCCGCGCACCCCTGATGTACACGTACCCTCATGGAATCGCATGTGGAACTTCAAGCGCACCCCTGTAATACACGTACCCTGCTGAAATCGTGTGTGGAACTTCCCGCGCACACCTGGAATACACGTACCCTGCTGATATCGTGTGTGAAACTTCCCGCGCACCCCGAAATACATGTGGCCTGGCCATTCGCGTGTGGAACTTCCCGTGCACCCCTGGAATACACGTACCCTGCTGATATCGCGTGTGAAACTTCCCGCGCACCCCGAAATACACGTGGCCTGGACATTCGCATGTGGAACTTCCCGCGCACCCCTGGAATGCACGTACCCTGCTGATATCGTGTGTGAAACTTCCCGCGCACCCCAAAATACACGTGGCCTGGACATTCGCGTGTGGAACTTCCCGCGCACCCCTGGAATGCACATACCCTGCTGATATCGCGTGTGAAACTTCCCTCGCACCCCGAAATACACGTGGCCTGGTCATTCGCGTGTGGAACTTCCCGCGCACCCCTGGAATACACGTACCCTGCTGATACCGCGTGTGAAACTTCCCGTGCACCCCGAAATACACGTAGCCAGGACATTTGCGTGTGGAACTTCCCGCGCACCCCTGGAATGCACGTACCCTGCTGATATCGCGTGTGAAACTTCCCACGCACCCCGAAATACACGTAGCCAGGACATTCGCGTGTGGAACTTCCCGCGCACCCCTGGAATACACGTACCCTGCTGATATCGCGTGTGAAACTTCCCGCGCACCCCGAAATACACGTAGCCAGGACATTCGCGTGTGGAACTTCCCGCGCACCCCTGAAATGCACGTACCCAGCTGAAATGACGTGAGGTACTTCCCGCGCACCCCAGTGATACACGTAGCCCGCTTGCCGTGCTGGTACAGGGTTAGCGCAGCCCTTTGCGCTGGATTGGGGATTTTGATGGCTTTTCCCTGCGCGAGAGGCGTTCTTAGGGGCGTAACTGGCGCTGCTGCAGGGTCGCTGCGCCACTGTGCGCCACGGCTGGTTTTGGTGGCTGGTATCCATGAATACGCTGTGCGCGGAAATGGGTTTTGGCGCACGCGGCTGGCGCAGGGATTTGCACGCGCACACCTTGCGCCAGCCGCGTGCGCCACTTGTGCGCTGAATTCTATGAATTACCCTCTATATTAGTGAATGAGTGTATGGATGCATGATTAGTAAAAAGTTTTTCAAGAATTAATTAAATGTCAATGTTTCTATATGTTTTATAGACAAATCCAAATAAAATGAACATAATGATTTGAGTTTTACATTCTGCTGCCCACCTTCTTTAGTCTCTCTCGTTCTCCTGGTACAATTCTGTTATATTATTAGTAATAGGATTTAACCTTTTGAGGAATTTCAGGTATCGATAAAGGATTACGGACTGTTGAGATATCAGTTATTCTTTTACACTAACTCAAAATGGTTATAATGGGCAGGATCAGTTTTACAACAAAAGTTCAATGAAAACAACCGTTCTTGTTGTGACTCGGTGAATTCGGAAATATTTCTAGAATGTATGATATCTGAATACTAATGGTATTTAGAAATAACCGTGGAGGTCGTGCCTTTCCGGAAATGTTAAATAAGGACGTGGGAGGTAGCGCCCCAACGAGAAAGGAATAAAAGAAATGCACAATGTAAGTGTGGTTTTTTTTGTGATGCAGGGCAAACCCCATATTTGAGTGAAGTAAAGTCCCTTTCTGGTTGCTAAGGGATTCGGCAGAGGTGTGGTGTGGTTATAAAGGTGTGGCAGAGGTTGTTCATATAACAGACGTTTGGTGAGTATATGCGGTTTCTCCATAGATTGGTTCATTTACCCTGCCAAGGTTTGTTCAGGTGTTTCGGGAAACTTAGGGTCCCGCACTCTATTGGTTGGTTTTGGAGTTCTAATGGTTAAAGAGGTCTACTTGTGACTCTGTGAATTTTGTTGGTTTCAGGTTAGCACCAAGGTAGTTTTAAACACATTCCATTTATGATGATATTTTTTTTAAGGAAATAGCGTGGGAAGATAGGAGATGGTTGGTGATAGGAGGGGACGCCCTCCGGTTTATTATGGAAGAATGGGACATTTATGAATGTCAGAAGTTGGAGTACATAATCCTGTGGAATGTGATGCTTTTTGTTTTTTTTGTTTCATTCGAGCAAGCGCCATGTCTTTGTTCTGAAGGCGTGGTGAGATCAGATTGGGACTTTATTTCCATCTGCTGTTTGGGTGCAGAAAGGTGAATGTCAGAGTTCTGTTAAGGTTCCAGAGATACCTGGCCAGCATTTTTGGATTGGTGCGATGGTGGGTCTGTTATGTGGTTGTGAGTGCCTCCTTTTGGCAAGTTGTTGACAGAAATGTTTAAGGTGTTGCAGTGGATGTATTTGTTGTGTACATGTATTTTGTGTGATTCTGGAGGTTAGATGCTTTCATTGTGGTAACTTGTAAATCGGAAGTGGCTACGTATTGACCTCCCTGGAGGTCAGGTAGTGCTCTGGGGTGGCAGTCTGGAGGCCTGTCCGTGGCAGGGATGGGCAGAAGGTGGAATGTTCAATTTAGGGTGGTGGAGGATTGCAGGTTTGATTGCCCGAGTAGGTGGCAGGTGTGATTCTGGTGTGAGAGACTTGAAGCCCATTCGTGGCACGAATGGGCAGGAGGAGATTTGCAATTTTGTGAGGGGTTTCCATATGTGAGTAGGGTTAGTCTTGTTGCTTTGCCTGCAGGCAGTCCACAGTTAAAGCATCTTTGCCATTGGTAGTATGCAAATGGTGTGGATGTGTTCCTGTTCCCTGTGCATTTATATGTATATGTGTGTATCCACTAAAGGAAGGAGATATGTTGTATAGTGCCTCTGAGAGTGGATGATTGCCAGAATGCTTGTGTGTCATTGTTGGAATGTGTGTGGATGTACGTTCACATCAAGGGTTCCAATTGTGTCAGTTGGGGGACCTTTGCCCTGTTTGATGGGACCCAGTGTTTATTCCTCTACAGTACAACTTATGTAACTTACAATAAAAGCTTATTAAGGAACTTAGAAGACATATTAGCAATCTTCATTACAAGAATGAAGAGAAAAACAGAAAGAATGATCTGGTGAACGTGGCCATCAGGCACTACCATGGGTGCCTCTGAAGAGAAACCCAGTGAGAAAGGAATTGGGGAACTGTTACCTCTTCCAGTTGTCAAAAAGGAATTCCACATCTGACATCTTTCCTTCTCGATCAAGACTTAAATGTGTCTCAGTCCAATGTTAGCAAGCTCCTGTGGCTCAAGAACAAAAAACCTTTCTTTCACTCCTTGTTTAGCAATTTCAAAGAGTATCCCGAAAGAACCACAGTCCAATGTACGCGTTATTTGTCTATTGGACAGTCTCTGCGTTCTTCTTCTTTGTCATTGATTTAGTCTGTATGTGCTGAAGTTCTTCTCCGTTGCTTGCTTCCGAATGGGGTGGGGGTGCAGAGGACACTCGGGAAACTTTACGGGCCTCATTACGACTCAGGCGGTAAGGGGTTTACGGCGGCGTAAACAGCGCCGACCCTTACCGCCTGATTCCGAGGTCCCTTAGCGCCATGGAGGTTTTAACACCTGCTTTTAGCAGGTGTTAAAATCCATGGCGCTAAGGGACCTTGATGTTAATTACGCCACCGTAATTTACGGTGGCGTAATTAACGCCTTCCCCACTCCCATTATGCCCTATGGGGCAAAAATGGGAATGGGGAAGGGTAAATGGGGATTGGGGACTTAACGCCCCGCCAACCTCGGAATGGGGCGGTAAGTCCGCCAACCACCATGGCGTAAACGTAGTTTACGCCATGGTGGTAAAGGTACGACCCAGGCGGTAACTTACCGCCTGGGTCGTAATGAGGCCCTACGTCTCCAAGAAATACCCACGTGCGTCTTCCCAGGACCTTCACAGCTGATAACGTAATGTCCTCTACGACAAAAGGACCGTTGAATGGGGGCTCATGCCACTTCCTCGTAAAGTTCTTTATTAAGATGTCATCTCTGGGGAAAAGTTTGGGAAGACGTAATTGTTCAGATTCGGTTGCTGTATGATCTCCATCTGCGTTCTGAGCTCAACACCCCTTCCACATGAGTTGTTCTGAAATGACAGAAATACTTGTAGTCGTAAACGTTAAGTAGGCATGTCACTCCTTTCTGAACAATTCTGCGGTCGTTTGGGCATCACTTCTAATTCTCGATGGAGGAGTGAGGGGTGTCCTCATTCGCCTCCCTGCCACTATTTCATGGGGCGTAAGATGATGGTTAGAGCCTGGCTGGTTCCTTAACACATAAAATGCAAGGGGCAGGCAATGTAACCATCCTTTCTTCAATGTAAGCTTCAATTTAGCTATCCTTTCTTTAAGCAGGCTATTGAGTCTCTCACAGATCCCATTTGCTTGCGGGTGATAAGCCTATACTTACCAACAAGCTTATTTGCTCAAAGACTTCTTTTACAAAATGGGGGCCATTATCTGATCTTAATACTTCACATATTTCCTAACTAGGAAACACTTCTTGTACTAAATCTTTTGCTGCGCAGGTGGAATCTGGATGTGCACATGGACCAGCCTCAATCCACCTTGAAAAGGGACATCCTACCACTATCATGTATCTGTATCCATTACAGATCTGCAGCATATCGACACAGTCAAGGTGTAAATGCTGAAACAGACCATTAGGTGGCTGGATGACTCCTCTAACTGTACGAAGCGTGTGCCCAGCAGAAAACCTTTGACTTACAATGCAGTTTACTACATAAAATGCAACGTGTTCTAGCAGTTTTGGTACAAACCAGTCCTCCGCAATAGCTGCTGCGAGGCTTTCTCTAGTGACATGCGCAGGGTAGTGTAGCTGTTCCAACGCCACACTTAATAAGCCTACAGGCATTACTGGTTTACCAGTGCTTTCCTGTTGCCCCAATGCTTCGGAAGGGGTTAAAGAACACCCTGTCCATGTCCACAGATCTTTCTCATCCTGTGGCACTTGCCCTTGAATTTCTATCAGTTGAGTTTTAGAAAAACTGTTAAAACTGTCATTCACACCCATCATCACCACCATTCTTTCATTCACATCAAGCGTATCAAAGTTCATTATGACTTCTGAACATGCAACGTGTTTCGCTTCCTCGTCTGTGGCTTGGTTTCCGCGTGAGATAAAGTCTGCTCTCTTAGTGTGGCTGCGCACTTGACGACAGCGATGGCTACTGGGAGCTGTAGTGCTCTAATAAGCCTGTCCAATAAGGCGGCATGTTGCACTGGAGTGCCATATGCTCGGAGGTAGACCCTCCTTTTCCAACGTGCGAACCCTGCGTGTACTGTCAACGTCACATAGTTGGAGTCACTGCACACCGTTACTTCCTGGTCTGCGTTTTTCCCGAGCGTGACAATCAGCGCCACTAATTTTGCAGCCTGTGCTGAAAAGTGAGACGGTAGTCATGCACTTATCAATACTTCAAACTCCCCTTTGGCCCTGTGCTTTACCACAGCGGCACCTGTATATCTTTTCCCATCATTTTGATGGATTTTTGAAGAACCATCAATGAAGAGGATTTCCCCAGCTGCTAAAGTATTTTTTTTCACCCTCGGGATCTCATCATAAAATTCCTCCAAGTTTGAACAATCATCTGCATGCTTGTCTTCTGCCAGTGGTTCTGCTATAAACATGGCAGGGTTCACTATTTTACATCTCACTATTTTAATCGCTGGATTCGATATATGACCACCTCATAGGCAGAAGCCCTTTGAGTTGTCAAAGTACCCTTAGGTTTTTCCAGAATGGCAACCAAAGCATGTTTTAGGCAAACAAAGCATGTTCAACAAATAACATCATGGAGCACCCCATCACTATGCTGGCAGCTTGTTCAATGGCAAACGTGGCGGCTGCCAAAGATTGTTCTCAAAGAAAGTGACCCCCAACGTGGATCTCTGCGTGGATACTGTTTTCATGACTGTGCCATTTATGTGCGAGAATAAGATTTCCTGTGCATAATTGGGAATCCCTAAGACTGGAGCTGTGCAAATTGCTTTTTTCAACTTCTCAAACCCTTCCTCCATCTTCTCAGTCCAGACAATTTTTTCCTGAATTGCCTGTGCCTTTTTCAGAGCCTGTATTTTGTATTTGTATTTTATTAAATTTTATATAGCACTTTAATCCAAAACGCTTCACATGAGAACGTCAAAGATACAATAGAAGCGATATGAACAAGTCACAGGTCAAAACAACGAGAACATTATGTGGAACAATTTGCTGAGTACATTAGATTAAGAATCTGGGTTCGGGAGGGCAGGGAGGAAGTATTAAGAGCAGTCAGGAGGGATGGTGAAGAAGGTGGGATTTTAAGGAAGAGCAGAAGGAAGAGTAAGAGGTGATGGAGTGGATAGGCAGAGGTAGAGAGTTCCAGTGGAGGGGGGCGAGGAGCTGGAAAGAACGGAATCGGGAAAGGGCACAAGGGGGAGGAGGAACATTGAGTAGGAAGTGGTCAGCTGATCGAGGGGGCGAGAGGGAGAGTAGAAGGAAAGGAGGGAGGTAAGGTAGGGAGGGGCAAGATTGTGAAGAGCTTTAAAAACAAGACAGAGGAAGTTGAATTTAAGTTGGGAGTGAAAGGAGTGCCAACCGAGAGAAGAAAGTGAATAACTATAATCGAATACCCATGCTCTAACATAATTGCTTAGTCCCAAAAATCTTTTCATGTGCTTTATCGTGTGTGGCTTTGCTGTTTTCAAAATAGCCTCAGCCCTTTCAGGTGTAACTTTCTTTCCTTCATGCGAAATTAAGGGACCTATGCATAACACCTCTTCTTGTCCACTTTATAGCCTTTCTCTGCTAGAATAATCATAAGCTGAACTGAATCACATCTGTATTCTTCCTCTGAGGTGCTGCAGAGTAATATATCATCTATGTATTTCAGCACAACACTTGCCAAATCAATATTGCTTAAGTCCATCTGCAGGACTCTATTGAAAATCAATGGAGACTCACAGTACCCCTGGGGTAATCTCGTTCTTTTTAACTTAGTCTGTATGAACGTAAATGATGTCAGATCTTGAGAATCGTTATGCAATGGGATTGAGAAAAATGCATTTTTCAAGTCAATCACAGTGAAATATCACGCCTCAACAGGGATAATACATAACATCGTCGCTGGATTAGGAACTAGAGGAAACTCGGCCTCTACAATCTGATTAATTAGGCGCCTATCTTGTACTAAATTCCACTACCCCCCTTAAATTTCTTATTTAGATTATCTGCGGTTTTGCATGGTGACTCTGACGTCACTAAGATGCCTTCATCCATCATGGCGGATATCGTCTTAAAAATACTGTTGTCTGCCTCTCGAGACATGGGATACTGTCATGCTCGAGGCAAAATTGCTCCTGGCTTCAGTTTAATCTTAACTTCTCCAACCCCTTTCAATAGGCCTACGCCATAAGGGCTTGTGGTCCATAATGAAACTGGCACTTTCGCCATGTCTACATCAGAAAATTTGGGACGCTTCCGTGCTAACATGTTTTTCTGGGGAACCTCACATTTTATTGCCCTCACCCAATAAGTGATACTTATTTATTTTTTATTTATTTACTTATTTAATATGCATATAGCCAAATTAGGCTTTACATAGACATTGTAAAATCATCATCTCATCATACATTAAAATAAACTTCTATATAAAAATAGCACATAATACATAGATCGAAAAAAGGTGTTAAAATGGCTCTAAAATTTAACAAAAAACATCCTGAGATAACTGTTTAAGAATTGGAAGGGAAAACTCATAAAAGTGCATCATATGGTAAATAATATTAATATCATTTCCTATTAAGAGTTTCTCCCAGATCACATCCATATTGTTTAGATCACAACTGTTGCCATATGGTTTGAGATATCTTAGTCTATAACAGATAAACTTTCACACCCACAGATCAGATGATATGCTGTCTCAATGAGATCATTCCCACACATCCGCCATCTTCTTCCTTTTCTCACAATGCCAAGTCTAGCTCCCAAAATGTCAAGGCATTCAGACATGTTGAATTTGAAAATCAAATAACAGCGAATTATGTTCGCATCAGGATATGCAGTTAGATAAGACGGGATACCAAGGCAATTCTCTCTATACTGTAAAAACATGCTACTGTTACTTTTTGTGGATAGTTGCATCGTGTCTCTCTCTTGGCCAAAAGACAATGGGCCTCATTACGAGTCCGGCAGTAACCAGGCGGTTTTACCGCCTCGGTTACCGCCGGACTCGTATTACCATTCCGCCTCCGTGACTCCCGGAAATACAATGGCATTACGACCCTGGTGTCCCGGGAATTCCGGAGGCGGAATTCGGTAAACCCCCATTCCCATTGAGTGCCATAGGACTCAATGGGAATGGGGAAGTGGCAACACCGGCACCATCTCGTGATGATGCTGGTGTTTCCACGTCCGCCTGCAGGTGAGCAGTGTTAAACCCGCCAGGTCAGACCTGGCAGGAACATCACCTCCCGCCTGCAGGACTTGGGATCGGGCAGCCCGGAATTAACAGTGGTGGCGGGTTTACCGCCACTGTTAATTCCGGACCGCCCGACCTGTAATGAGGCCCAATAGTTCCTTTTTCAGCAACAATTTAGTTTTCGCTGTAGAGCATGTCAACCAACTAATAGCATTCTCTTTTGTCCATTTGTAATATGTGGAATTCCACCAATCAAGTGTTTGTAAAACCTTATTTGAATCTATCAAATTAAGGGCATGATTCACAGACCGTTTTCCTATGGGATTGCACCATTTAAAATGCTTCTGCGAATCAGGCTCTAAATGTCTGGATCATTTCTACCATTAGTGTTCCATTAGCTAAAGTACATAGCTTTTTATATAGCAAAGCAGCCCTATATCCCACAACATCACAGATCTGCATTAAATTGCACTATAGAATAATGTATTCTTTGGGTAGGGCTTTCGGCATACAAAGTAAACATTTTAAAATGTTGCCTTCAAATTTGTTCAATTCCACCATTAATTTAATGCCCCAAATCTCTACTCCATACAATAAACACAATACAATGTTTGTCTCATATAACAACAATGTTGTATTAACAGAAATCCCTGCTCGTTTCCCAATAAAATGGCTCAATGCCCTAGTACTATTCAGTTACATCAACAGAGGTAGTCTCCCTCAATTTTTGTTATCGGGGGGCCAGTCTCTCAAACGGGAGACACACTAAAGGGAAATATACAGACATGAGAACTGGCTACCCCTCTCTCAGTGCTACCAGGTTAGGCCGAGTGATCTACAGAATCATACTGAGCAAACCATGTCACTTACCAATTAGTGAGTTTTGTGTAATAAAATATAGTCACAAAATGACATCTTTTCTATTAATTTATTCAGTATCAAAACCAATTAAACGTAGTTAAAAAAGGGAAAACAAAGCGAGAGGTACAACACCAAGGTGAAAGTAAGTATGGTACATCATCATCTACTTCTCGCTTATTTTTTAAAAAAATACAATATAATTCATATGGGGTTCGCCATCTAAATCATGGCCACTCTATCTATTTAGGTGGTTTGCAGATACAAGACTATATGCTTTATGCTTTAGCTAGTCTATTGTCATGTGTCGACATGTTTCGGCCATATAAACATATGAAACACTATCCCTAGTGTCTCTACAGACGATATATTGTTAGGCCTTCTTCAGGACAGACAAATTTCTTTTCAGATGGTAAGCCTCTTTTCCAATCCCCCGTTGCAGGATAAGTATAATATACTGGTAGTACTTGAGCTTTTTACTAGGAAAAACCTAGTAATGGTAAGATTGAATCACTATTTCCAGGCGTTCACGGATCACCTCCAAGCCCAATTAGGAATTTTCAGGCCGGATTGGGCTGTAGTTTGTGCTAGATGGGTGTAAACCTCGTGTGCAATTATTGAGGTCTGCGCAGGCGGGTGCAGAGGTATATACACTCTAAACTTCCGTAGGTAGCCAAACAGCTATCAAAAGTCACCGGACCGCATTTGTCACTCAAGGCTTCGCACTCGCACAACCTTAAATTGTGATAGTTGACTCCTTCAGCAAAACGCGGTCGCGTCACAGCACACTATTCATACATATTGCCTTTATATCTGCCCACTGTTGTTTCCAAGGTAAGTGCTGATCCAAAATCACCCCTAACAGTAAAACATTTTGGCCATCAATGTTTCATTTAAATTGTTTTTGTGGTGCGCGGTTTGATCTTCTTGAAAATACTACAACCTTTGTCTGACTAAGATTTATTTTGAGGTCTTTCTTTAACGCAAATTCTCCTAGTACTGATTATTTATATTGAAGACCTGCCGGTGTGTAGTCTCATAAGTGAAGGTCGTCCGCGTAACCAAGCCAACCTATTTTTAAGGGATTGATCTTTAGATCACTTGACAATATTTGATTGAAGGTCTCCGGTAGGTCTGCAAGATATAAATTAAAAAGGGTAGCAGCTAGATTGCATCCCTGCTTGACGCCTCTGCTTGTTGAGAATAGCTCAGATACTTTACCTTCTCCATCTAGTCTGACTTTTACAAAGGTGTTTGTGTATAATAGTCTGATCATGGAAAGTAAACCAGGGGGGATGTTCCAGCGCATCAGTTTATTCCATAGTCTGTTTCTTAGGATTCTTCAAATGTGGCAGAGAAATCTATAAATGCTGCATATTCTGGAAGCTGTTGTCTTGACCAGGCATTCTCAATAGCCGAAACTACAATGGAGATGTTGTGCAAGGTGGATGATTTCATTCGAAATCCTGATTGGTTAGGAGGTAATATATGACAATCATTAACCCACTGGGTCAGCTCAATATGCAATATTTTACCAAAGATGTTCACTGGAATATCCAGCATTGCTAACATACGGTAATTACTTGGATCTTTGGTACAGCCTTTTTTATGTATCAGTAATATGGTGCTTTCCTGACATGTTTTTGGCACCTTATTGTTCTTACCTATCCACCCATACAATATATATAAGGCATTAACCCATTTGTCTGGTGACAGTTTCAATAGTGCATTACACATGTAGTCAGGTCCTATAGCCCTTGAAGAAGGGAGTTTAGAGATTAGTTCTTTAATTTTCTCTACTGATAAACTGCATTCCCATTTGCTAGTCATCATTATTGAGGTTTCATCAGAGGGTTTCGCTGCACCCAACGTTTTTCCAGTATAGGTAGACCATTCAGATTCAGCCACACAGATTACAAAAAGTGCATGTCCTTTTGTCTGATTAATGATTGTCCATATACCTTGCGTATTATTTGTTTTAGACAAATTGGCCAGAGTACGCCATATTTCATTTGCTTTCTCTCTTTTGTGCCATCACAGCCATTTCATATGTTCGGTCTTAACAGATTTGATTTATAAATGTGCATCTTGTATATTAGTGGCTATATTAAACTATTTGTTTGTCGCAACAATTTCTTTGCATTATGAATATCCTGTTTTTTTCGTTTTTGTGCAAAAACACGTTTAATTGAGGCTTTTGCATTTTCATATGATTCTAGCATATTTGAGTCATTGATGTCTCTTATTGACTGGTAATAAACTTAGCAAGTTCTGTTTCAACAATTTGATTATCTTTTCTCAAATTAATGGGGTTCCATGTTATATGATTACCCGCATTATTCACTGTGATATTTCCGACCATATCATAGACATGTCTCTCTAGTTTGCTATTCCTCAGAAGTAGATAAAGAGGAAGATGATCACTCTCTTCTCTACTGCCAATTGTCATATTGCTGACAATGGGCCTCATTACGACCCTGGCGCTAAGGGATTACCGGTACCGGTAAGGGTACCGGTAATCCCTTAGCCCCTGATTACGAGGTCCCTTTGCGGGTTCCCACCTTAACGGCTGGTTTTACCAGCCGGTACGGAATGTACCCGCAAAGGGATCTTGGTGCTAATTACGGTACCGCAATTTGCGGTACTGCAATTACCACCTTCCCCATTCCCATTATGCCCAATGGGGCAAAAATGGGAATGGGGAAGGGCTATGGTGAAATGGGGAAGTACCGCCCCGCCAACCTTGGAATGGGGTGGTACTTCCCCATTTCACCATGGCGGACTCGTTACAATACCGGCAGCAACCATGGTGCTAATAGCGCCATGGTTTAGCGCCGGTGTTGTAATGAGGGCCAATATCTTCAACCAACTCATTAATGACAATGGGCCTCATTCCGAGTACGGCGCTAACCAATGGCGCTATTAACGCCTTGGTTGACGCCGTACCCGGACCGGCAGCGCCTTGGTGGATGGCGGAATTACCGCCCCATTCCAAGGTTGGCGGGGCGGTAATTCCCCAATCCCCATTTACCCTTCCCCATTCCCATTCTTGCCCCATAGGGCATAATGGGAGTGGGGAAGGCGTCAATTACGCCACCGTAAATTACGGTGGCGTAATTAACATCAGGTCCCTTAGCGCCATGGTTTTTAACACCTGCTAAAAGCAGGTGTTAAAACCACCATGGCGCAAAGGGAACTCGGAGTATGGCGGTAAGGGATTACCGCCACCGCTCTCGTTAGCGGTGGCCGCTATCCCTTACCGCCATACTCGGAATGAGGCCCAATGTAGTCAATTGTAGACATGCTAAGTCTTCCTCATAGGTTTTCTCATCGGGTTACTTGTAGTTATACCATTCAGGATTTTTAACTTAAAATTTCTGATCAGCTGATTCCAGCCTTTTGCATTTCTATTAGTGACTTCAGATTTATGAGGTCCTGATTTACAGTTTATCATATCTGCCCTAGAGGCTTCCGCAAGGACAGCATTCAAGTCTCCTAACAAGATGATAGGACATTTTGAATTATGTTCTATCAGAATTTTGCAAATTGTTTGAGTATTTATCTTATTAAAGCTGCCATTAGGTAGATTATATAGGTTAATCACAAGCATAGATGGGTCATTTTCAGTTTGTATCATCACAGCTAAAACCATGTCTGTTGACCATTTGGTATCTCTTCCTGTCCATGGATGGCTTATGGATGTCAAAAGACCTCCTTTGGGGCGTCCTAACAGGCCTTTTTTAGCTGAGCTACACATGGTGGTACAACCATCAATCTCACAATCCCCACACATCCATGTCTCCTGTAGCGCCACTACTGCAAATAGGTTTATATTTGTTAGTAGTCCATCTTCAGCAATGTAATGGGAGTTTCCTCTGGTATTCCAAGATAAGAGTAGATCAGTGTTATCAAGATTGCTTGTTGATACTCATTTCAAATACTACTTCGTCATCTGACAGGTGGTCCCTAAACATATCCTTGTCAGTGACGTCAGTCAATCTGTAACCCTCTCCAATGGCAATCACTGTGTTCGATCATCTGCCTTCATTATCAACTCCATAAAGCATAGCTAATTCTCCTCGCACTATAGCTGCTTGTAACTCTAAGGAAAAGACTTGTCCCCCCTCTTTATCCATAGGTATCCATGGCCTGAAAAAAAACTCATCAGGTATTCTCATATTCTTACCCACTAAACCAGGTAACCATGTTAACAAAATGCGTACTCCATAGTGAAAGACCGCTGGTTCTAACGATGCTCCTCGGACGGCCATTTGCCCTGTACATGCCATGATAAATTCACTCATGTTTCAATAATGCATTCCTGGCGTTGAACGCACTATGCCTTCATCAATAAACAAAATTGTCATGTTTAACTTTGTCATTAAATCTCAATCTAGTATATTAACTGTTGTCTGCCTTGAATACAATAATGGCACAGACATATCACATTCTCCTCCTATAGAGACTGGCAATCTTACAGTGAAAGGAACTCTACTTGTAGCTCCTGTGAAACCTTGAGCATTCATGGCATTTCCAGAAAATGTAAAATTCCCCTCCCATATACGTGAGTGTGTTGCACCCTTGTCTACCAAAAAAAAATATATATTTGCCTCCTATAGTGGCATCAACCCTCGGTTCCTCTAGAGGATTGGTAGTCACAGATAGTACTGAACACATCAAGTCACCCAGTGAGCTGTCCTATTGTTGGTACATGCTTATGCCTGTGCCCGTGAAGTGAAATGATTTCCTCCCTCGACGATGACACACCCTATCCTAGGAATCATTATCTGTCCCATGCTCGTGCCTTGCTGTATTTGCATGAGTGAGTGCAGTGACTGCCCTTGTGGTGGATTCAATGTTGTCTGCTGTGTTTGCAAATCTTGTTGCATTTTCGGCGCTTCTGCTTGCTGCAGTCTGATTCTGGGCAAACCCCTCTCTACTTTGTTGAATGTATGCAGGCAGATGAGTGTTCTCCCCTCTTGAGAACTGCCCATTTTGTACAAACCTTTGGCTCCCACACATGCGCGCTATATGCCCTGTCATTCAACATGCCCAACATATAGGAGGGGGTCTCCTAATTTGCCCTCCCTGCATGCCTTGACTATCATTCTGTGTATCTTGAAACCCACCTTGATTATTCTGGAAGTTTCCCTGATTATTCTGAAAGCCTCCTTGATTATTCTGGAAGCCTCTTCCTCTGAATCCTCCTCCACTCTGTGGTACGAATCCATTATTACCTTGATCAAACTGCCTTTGGTTATTCCCCTGTGGCATGCCTGCTGCTACTGTAAACCTGGCCCTTCTCCGCTAGTTAACATCGCCCCTTGTATGGCGTATTTTGACAATTTCTTCTGCACTAATTTTGCTTCTTCACCTTTCCTAACATCATTTTACTTTCGATTTTTCTCCTGCAGTATTCTGAAATAATGCGCAATGGTCAGTTGTATTTCTGACCATGGTTTTGCCTCCATACCCACCATTTTCCCGAGCTGTTTCTGCACTTGATCTGGCAGCCCTTGACATAATATATGGTAGAATACAGGTAAAGATTTCCCCCACGGCTCCTGCGTTTTCAAACTCCATTCCTCCTGAAAATTCTGAATGTAAACAAGAGGATCTTCCCCATCTTGCATTTTTCATGCCATTATAGCTCCCATATCTGATGTAACTGGATATTGCACTCTAAGCGCTTTCCAGACTGCCGTTCTACAGTTATTAAACGGTGCTCCATCATGAGCAGTATTCTGCGCAGTGACACTCGAGTATCCGGCTCTCGACCAAATGTTGTCAGCTCTCTCCCCAAGGATAGCGGCTAGAAGACCTTTAATGTCTCCTATGGCTAATGTGTTTCCTCCTGTCATTTTCTCTAACTCATGTATCCCTTTCCCAGCACCGGAAGTTAAACTCAGAGGTTTACACCTTAAATTATCCTTATCCATCTGTGGTCATATTATATACTGTGGTCTGGCCCCTCCTTTCTCTAACAAAGAAAACTGTGAGATCCCAAACTCACATTCATCCCCCATCGTCTGTCTGTCCATAGCAGGGACAATGGTTCTGCAACGCCTTCTTCCTGGTTGAGACCTTAACATGCTCACATAAGGTGGCAAGTCCCCCCTCTCACTATGGGATCACCCTCTGGGTCGATCTAGCCGTGCCAGAGGTTTGGATGCCTGAGATTTAGGTAGGTCTAGATCTGACCATCTTACTTTTCTGTCCATCAGAGAACATCCTTCAGGACCACATGTGTTATCTCCCTCCTCGCCACAGAAGATTTCTCTGTCCTAGTCAGACATATCCTGTCCCCAACTCGTGTGACTTTCCTCCTTTTCATCTCTATTCAGAGTTAGCCTGTCCAGAGACAAAGCTCTATGCTCGGGATTGTACAAACTTCCCTCCTTGCCGTGCAACCGCATAATTTCAAATCAATAGTTTTTACCCTTTCCTTTCGGTTCTTTCTTGGTCTTCATATCATGATAGACCTTTTAGATTGCGTCCCCATTGCGTCCCCAATGCTTCTTGTATCGAACTAGATTTGCTCTAGACGGACCTGGCATTGGCTCATGTGTCGGGAATAATTCTTCTATGTCTTCCTATGCTACTACTGGATTAGGCTCCATTAATTATTTTTCTACACGATCAATGTTGCTTGCCCTTTGCCTTCTCTTACGTTCTATTTATTCGTCAAGTTCTCTTCGCTTCCTTGCTTCTTCTCTTACCCTTTCCTCTTCCTGTCTTTTCACCTCTCTTCTCTCGTTTACCCTACGTATCTCTTCATCTCTTCATCTTTGCATTCTTTTATCTTCTAATTTCTGCCCTTCCTCTTCCTTTCTCTTCCTTTCTAGTTTAGTTATTCAATTGTCTTCTGTCTATTATCATACTTTCTTTGCTCCTCTGCACTTTCCTGCTTTTTCAGCTGTTCATCTTGATACAGCTGTTCCCGTCTCTGTCTATCCTTTCTTTTAACCTCATCTCCTTTCAATCAATCTTCTCGTTCTGTCTTTTTCATCTTGTTCGTCTCGATCTTCCCTGCCTTACTTCCTAAATGCTCTTTCCATCAAGTTTAAGCAAAATCTGACCGCCCATACATTCGTTCCGTATCAGCGCTACCTCATCAGCCTTATCTTTCTCTCTTTTCCATCTCCTTATTTCCCGCCCTATATCTAAGGATGTATTAGGTCAATCACTTCTCTCATTGTCCCGTGGGACTTTAGGAATCACATCTCTTTCTGGAGTCTTCTCTGGACTCTCGTCGCTGCTATGTGCAGGTGACTCATATGCCGGATTACTGGACCCTATTGCTGCCTTTAGCTCTCTTAATGAATACAGTCCATAATCCTTCGTACTATTGCCATTTATTTCAGGCGCAGTGGTGGGAGCAGAAAGCTCCTCGCCCCCTCTTTGCACTGGTTAAGCATCCAGTCTTCAGGAGGTGGATCTTCCCTTTCCTCCTGGTACATATTCCAGAGCTCTAAGCTCGCTAACCTCTTTTCTAACTTTTTTCCCGTGTATGCTGCATGCAAGTATGTCGTCATGTGTTGCAAAACTGCTTTTGCCAGTGATCCCCCTTGTGGTCATGGTATGAAAATCTTATCTGCCGTGCCCTTAACCCATTCCGTACTGTACTGTTTAAGCTTGGGTGTGTGTTTTGGCAACTGCTTGCATAGATGTATAAGTGGAGTAATATCCTCCATTTTGACCCATCACACTTGACTGTCAATACTCACCGTTATGTTTTACACTTTATAAATATGTTTCAGAAAAATAACACAATATGAGCATGCACCAACCGTCGCAGCTCTAAGCCTTTTATATTACGTTTTATTTCAATCTACTTATTCACTAAACATCATCAGTTCAACTAATCAAATAAATAACTTTAAAATCTCTCTGCTTTCTTTTCACATCTCTTAAATTTCCACTATCTTTTCACCACATACACATTATACAACACATAAAACAAACAGACAAACTGACAGACTTGGCTGTCCTACGTATATCTCAGTCTACGCTCCTCATGACTATTCTCTGCCCATAAAAATACTCCAACGGAGTGTGAGTCGTTCCCTTTAGACAATCTTTAAATGTGTCCATAGTCTACGTCATCCCCTATTGGGACTCTGGATACGACCCCTTATGAAAACGTGCTGTGACGCAGGATTCTGGGCCTAATCTAACTGTGACGCTCTTCGTCTCAAAGTTTCTTAATTGCTTGACGATCTTCGTCTCAAGTCAATTCCTAATAACTCGACGCTCGTCGTCTCGAGCTATTCACCTATTAAGTTGATGTTCGTCGTCTCAAGTTGTTTAGCCCAACCACCCTCCGTTACTCATTTCCCCTTATCACTCTCTCCACTCACTGCCCATTCGCAATTTGCCACCTCACTCAGTTCTACGCAACATTCGTGTTTTCGGCTCCCGACTCTCGGGATCGTCACCTCCTCAACCAGCCGCTTCAGCCTTCCTTCCGCTCAGCTTCCTGTAGAAATTGTGAGGGGATTCCATTGAAACCGAGAGACCCATCCCACCTGCACTGGCAAGATTCTTTAAGTTAATTTCCACTATCTACAGGGAGCTTCACATCCTTTTAGTTAAATGGCGGAAGACGTCCGATATTACCGGGACCCCAATGCTTACTATGTTGACGGTTCTTTAACCATCCTCTCTCTGCTACCACGTGAACCGGGGTTGCCGACCCAGCCCTTGAAGATGAGGTAGCAATAATTTCAGATGGATGGGGATGCAGAAGATACTCAAACATCAATAATCAGACTAACTTAGGAAGTTGGCAAAGTTCAACTGTTTAATGTCAATTGTCTAAAACAGGGAGTACAACTGACATCAACGGACATCTCACAGCATGATCACAATACATTCAATAAAAAACATGGGTTATGTAAAAAAAACTCATCATTGTTGACATCAATCTACGTGGCAAACTACAAAAACCTATTGGAGCAAGTGATTGGGTCAAAGGGAACATCTAGGTATAAGTTCCATACTTGCCTAAGAGAGTGAGAGGGTCTCTAACATCTGGTGGGGCAACTAAGACCTCCCATCAAACAGGTTACTATGAACATCATCAAATACACAACGTCCCATTGGTTACACAAACTATAGGGCTCTTTACTACGTGGCCCTCTATAATCTGTTGGAACCCTTACATCCGTCAGTACTTTTCCACCTACGCCAGCAGCACACAGGCTGGTCTCCAGGTGTTAGTGGGTTGGTCTTGACCATAGCTTCCCACCAATTAGCATTTCATCTATCATCACCTCTGTGGTCTGCACGTCAATTAAGGCTTTGTACTTGGCCTTGGGAATGTTCCTTGCTCTGGAGAATATGAGGGAGTATAGCATGCTGTCATCTTGCATAGGTGTGGCGCATCATGATTGTCCATTTTCACCCATCCATGTGACTGAAGACCATGAATTTGAGCTCTGGTGTATTTAAAATACTATCATTTAATGAACCTCTGATGTCTTCCTTGTTTTCGTGCCCGACTTCTGAACAGGAGTTTGTTCTTTCACACATTTGTAGCGACTGTCTGATCATTCCAGCCCAGAGCGGCCTTGACTTCTTGGGGCTGGTCCAGCCTCGTCCTTCTTTGACTCACTCCTGTAATTCAATTGCTTTTCAACTGCGACACGCTGGAAAAGCCTTCTTTTTTCTGGTCCAGGTCTGCTAAATGCGTAGTGGAATTGTCCATAGTTCACTCAGGGGTTTGGAGAGGGGACCCCCCCCATAAAAAAAGAAAACATTAGGAAAAAATAAATGTCGGCATTTCGGTGTTGACAAAATGGCATTTAAAAAATGTGACGTTCGAAAATATCACTATAAACCATTCATTACATAGCTAGCCTTAAGAATACTTTGGGGGTCATTCTGAGTTTGGAGGCAGCCATGGTGCTATTAGCACCATGGCTGCCTCCAAACCCGGGTCCAGTGTCTGTGAATGGGGACTTACCGGGTCATTCCAACCTTGGAGGACCCGGTAAGTCCCCATTCAGAAAACCATTCCCCATTCCCATTTGAGCCCCGATAGGGCTTAACGGGAATGGTGAAGGAGCTAATAACGGGCCCGCAAATTGGGAGCCTGTTATTAGCTCCATGGTCCCTTAATGGGTCCTGTTAAGGACGGCTGGTCAGACCCCCTTTGTCTGCTTGCGTTTCTTTGCATCTGTACACGTGTAAAATGACTTGATACCTTCATCATTTCTGTAACATAAACATCTTCATCTCGATCCCGAAATGTTACTTATGCTTGATACTTTCGTGATGCTTGATGCTTATAGAATATCTATGTTCTCTTGTCTCTGCATCTGTTCTGGGTGCGTCCGTCTTACTTCGTGTGACATCACCAATCTGCTTTTGTGCTCACTTTTCACACTTCTTCTGGTATTTCATTCAAATGGCCATCATACTGTCGTGTATGCAGGCATGGCTTTCTCAATGGTAACCTTGCTTGTAGGATTCTCCTTGGTATTGGTATTTTCACTGGCACTGCACGTATTTCACACTCTGGTTTCCAGCATATAGGCAACATGTGCAAGATGCTTGAGGTGGGGTACTCTACACTGACTTGTAGCTCGCATATGATATTATTACTATCGACCCATTCTTGTAGGTAACATAAAATGGTCTTTCCAAAAAGTTTGTCCGTACTATCCAAAATGGATATTGGGCAGTAGTTACCCAGGTTATCTCTTCTCCCTTTTTTGTACAATGGTAATATTGTCGCTTTGTGCCAGGATGCGGGAAGTTTGCCAACTCTGATTACCGCATTCAAAATCCTGCACAAAATCGGGGACCAGATGGCCACCTCATCCTTGAGCAAATCCCCAGGGATAAGGTCGGGTCCTGCTGCCTTACCGCCCTGTTGAGAGGCAATTGCTTTTGCCACATCACCTATGGTTACACACAGCCCAGCTCTAGTCTTCAGTAAAGCCTAATCACGGGCTGGAACTATAGACAAGCCTTCTTCCATTTTTGCATACAACCTTTCAAAGTGCAGCCGCCACTCTTCTGGGCCTATGCAACAATCTAGTTTCTGGTCCCCTTTTAGTTCCTTTTCAGTTACTGATTGCCAGAAAAGTACATTATTCTTATTTTGTAGGGCCTCTGCCATACTTTCCCATTTGGCCTTAACAAAATCATTTTTCTTGGAGGCTACTATTTTTTTGTATTGTGCACAAGTCCACTTTAACCTATTTCTGTCGATATTCCCTAGACTTAATACATGCCATGATTTTCTTTTTCGCCTCCCCACATTCTTTATCATATCATTCGTTCTTATGCAAGGTTTTCTTTTTAATTATGCCCTTTGGGACAGAAATATGGGGAAGCACATTTTCTTTTAAATCCTCAAAAGCTTCCAATACACACGTCACTTAACTCTATGTTACAGATAAATTGTAGGTTTGGGATGATAGAGTCATGCAGAGATGATTTACCCTTCTGATCTATCACTTTCCCCACTTGACTGTTTTACGTGCATGTCCGCCAATAGATATAATTTGGTCTGACAATCCTCCTTTGGGTCTAGCACTCTTTGACGCAAGGCCTCTAAATTGTGTGCTCAAGGGTTAGTGGTCGCTCTGGGGTCTTATCTGGACCTTGAAGTTGAGCACCCGCGGCCAATCTGCACCTGAAACACTAATATAATCGATAAGCGATGGTCCGTTATGGCCTTTAAAGGTTACTGAGGCAGGCTGATCTTTTGGGAATTGCCTGTTAAACATTCTTAAATTCAAATTGTAGAGCAAACTAGCTGACTCAGTTGCCAATAAATGTAATCTCGCTGGGGGTAAAACTATTGCTTCTGGGATATCCCATGCTGTATCTTGGTCCTCCCATAACCCCTCCAGTGATGCCACTGGTTCCAATTGAAGGTTAAAATCATACGCTACAAGTACCCTGCTACTCACCCGTTTACCCTCTTGGATAGAACTTAATGTGTTTCCCAGTCGTTATAGGGTCTTCATGCCCATTTTAGATGAAGGCCTATTGTGTACATTAAATAAGTCCAACAGTTCCTTGTCCTCTATAGAGATGGAGAGTAAATACGGTTTTTGATTGGCCACCTTCCACCCCAGGTTGACATTCACCAAGATTATCAGGCCCCCACTAGGTCTACACCTCGTCCCTTTCATGGCAGGTACAGAGAATGTTCGGTAACCATGGAAAAAAACTGGTTCAGGGACCAGGTCTCCTGTAACACTATTACTTTAAAGGTTTTCATAAATGAATACCAATTCATATCTCCCAGAAGCCTATTTAATCATGCTACGTTCCAGGACACCAAAGAGAAACCACCAATGGTTTTATCCTGACAACCTCCCACCTCCCCGTCATTCCACATCCTCCAGGTCACCTGGTTGCATCATTTGCAATATTGGATGTGCCTTTTCCAAAGACACTCATCTCACTGCCCGACACGTTTCATTCCTCATTCAGTTTTTCATACAATACGTCCAGGAAATTCATCAGGGGTGTACAGATGTACAGTTGATTGTAACAATCAAATTACACTAGACAATTCCTTTTGGTCTATCCAGAGAAGGTAAGTTTTCTTCTGCCTCACGCCCCTCTCTTTAGCTTCTGAGCCAGTCGGGATGTTGGCCTGAAAAAGCAAGTGAAAGAAAGACTTGGTTTAGATTTTAACCTGTCTTCTTGTATTTAAATTACAACATTGTACTGTGTTTTATTCACAGGGAAGGGGAAATTGGAACCTCCTTTCAATTCCTTGTATTACATCTCCCTTTTAGTTTGAACAAGTGTGCATGTGACAACAAGTACCTGAGGTTTTGAAAAACTTCTATTTGCAAGGGACAGATTAGCTCCCCACTGCCCTTTTAGCTAGCGCCTGGGCTAATCTCTTCTTTGTGGTTAACTTCTTCACATATACCAAGAAAACCCAGAAGGTCTAGGTAATGCATTCCCCCTGGTGCATCCTTAATTCCTAGAGTTTATGGGCCTCATTAGGACTCCGGCACTAAACCATGGTGCTATTAGCACCATGGTCCATGCCGGAGTCCGCCATGGCGGAATGGGGAATTACCACCCCATTCCGAGATTGGTGGGGCGGTAATTCCCCATGCCGCCATGGCCCTTCACCATTCCCATTTTTGCCCCATAGGGCTCAATGGGAATGGGGAAGGCGCTAATTACGGTACCGCAAATTGCGGTACTGTAATTAGCACCAAGGTCCCTTTGCGGGTCCCTACTTTAACGGTGTTAAACACTTAGCGCCTGGATCTTAATGGGGCCCTATCTCTTATATTGGTTTACTGATCGATTCTATCTTTAATTTCCTTACCTTTAAGCCAAATTTCCTTACCTTTAAGCCAAGGTGAATCCCTTTGCTTGCAAGTATTTTTCACAACAATGCCGTCCTTTCTGTGACGTCTGTCGTGCGTCATGCCTCTGAATTTTTTACAGGCTCTTGTTTCTGCTCAAGACTCTAATGCAAGGGACAACAGAGAGGACAGCTCGTTTACTCATTTCTCCTTCCCCTTTGCTATCATCATGTGGGTGTACTACATGTGGCTCTCATGTTATAGTGTTTCCTTTTCATTACCTTAATTGTCCCGGGGCATTGATATTCTACGCACATTATATCGCCATCCTATCTTCAGGTAGACTTGTGTGATTATTTTCAAGTCTTCAACGCTCTCCCTGCCGTTCGTCTGTTTGTGCCGGTCTATAAGGGGATACACAATTCACAGGGAAGTCTTGTCAGTACCCTATGTCCCAACACAAGCCCTGTGTCCTTACCTGATTTTATGAATTCGTCTTCTCGCTGGCCGGATGTTGTAAATTTAAGCCTCGCCCAGTCTTCTTCAGTCACGTAAACAGTGCTCCTTCCTACGTCCTCTCAGGGTCTAGTTTCTCATACACACCGCTTCGCGTCTCGGCTTCTTACAACTTCCTTTTTATCCACCGCTTCTTCCATATTGCGCATTACATCACCCCGTTTTTGGGCACTATTGTTTGGGTCCTTTCTTCTAGTCCAGTGTTTGTGTATGTGGTAGTCTTAGTAACCCAGCGTGGATTCCAACCACACATGTTATGACTCTGTGCCTGAAAACCTTCACTTCCAATTGGCCATCCATGTGGGTATACCTATCCATTCTGCCTAGTCTGGCTAGTACTGACTTTTGGCAGGATTATCTTTTGACATTGTTTTTTTTCTTTTTGTCAAATGACTTGCACTATTTGTTCTGGATTGGCAAAGACCTATCTTCATGTTGCTTCTTGCCTCAGCGGATTTAGAAGGCACCCCATGGGACAAATGGCTTGATGGATTTGCGACATCCACAGTGATCTTATTAACTGCCCTACCTTCTTTCAATAGTTCTTATTTCATTGTCCGCCGAGCATGTGAGTAAACGTGATTTCTACAGTCCTACCTTACTCTGGTCTCTCATTCAGTCCTTGCTCCATACTCTTTGTTAGGAATATTAGTTCCTTTTGCTTCTTTAGAAGTTTCTTTTTATCCAAGTTTGCAACGTTGCTCGGTTTCACCTGGTACACCACTGACCAAGTCAGTTCTTCTTTTTTTTAATTTTTTTATTTCATTTAGTTGCGCACAACTTTTCAAATTAATATACAAAAATACATGTCATTACATTGATATCTTACATAACACAATGAATACAAACCAAAGTCAAACACCAAAATAACCCATCTTAATTAATATATGCTAATCTATTCACTTCCGTTTTCCAAAATACATATTGGGCCTCATTCCGAGCATGGCGGTAAGGGATAGCGGCCACCGCTAACGAGAGCGGTGGCGGTAATCCCTTACCGCCATACTCCGAGTTCCCTTTGCGCCATGGTGGTTTTAACACCTGCTTTTAGCAGGTGTTAAAAACCATGGCGCTAAGGGACCTTGATGTAAATTACGCCACCGTAATTTACGGTGGCGTAATTGACGCCTTCCCCGCTCCCATTATGCCCTATGGGGCAAGAATGGGAATGGGGAAGGGTAAATGGGGATTGGGGAATTACCGCCCCGCCAACCTTGGAATGGGGCGGTAATTCCGCCATCCACCAAGGCGCTGCCGGTCCGGGTACGGCGTCAACCAAGGCGTTAATAGCGCCATTGGTTAGCGCCGTACTCGGAATGAGGCCCATTGTTATTTACATTTCCTTTATACATGGCAATATTATGCGTAAAAAATGTACTAGAGCAATCTGGACTCTCGCATGTGTATTTGCAAACAACATTTGGCATATTTGATCACTCTCCAGATCTGTGTGAATCGACAACACGTTTTTAAAACATCTCGCCCATACTTCATTCAAGGCTCTACATTCAACTACCAGATGTTGTAGAGTCTCCCTTTGTTGTGGAGACCGACAATATCTACAGTAGTTTTGATCACTTGTCAACAGTTTCCATTTACAGAGGACCTCACGCGTACTCCACAAATTGAGTCTAAGGGCCTCATTACACGGTAGGCGGAGAACCATGGCGCTGTTAGCGCCATGGTTCATGCCGGTAAAATACCGGCACCGCCTTGGTGGCAAGGGGAATTACCGCCCCATTCCAAGGATGGCGGGGCGGTAATTCCCCCTTCCACCATTGCCCTTCCCCATTCCCATTTTTGCCCCATAGGGCATAATGGGAATGGGGAAGGCGCTAATTACGGCACCGCAAATTGCGGTACCGTAATTAGCTCCCTGGGTCCCTTTGCGGGTTGGTTTTTAACACCTGCAAAAAGCAGGTGTTAAATTCCCCAACCCGCAAAGGGACCTCGTAGTAAGGCGGTAAGGATTTACCGGTAAAGTACCGGTAAACCCTTACCGCCTACCGTGTAATGAGGCCCTAAGTCTTAGATAATCAGAACAGACCTTCGGTGATGGATATTTCAATAAAAATGGCGATGTCATACCATAACGCTTCATACCAAACAGCCAGATACTGAAGTCTTTATATTGGGAACACCTTGCTAAATTCCTGGACCTGTCAGCGTGATATATTTTCAACTTTGCTCGGCTAGGATTTTGAGCTAACAAATCTAATGAAATATCAACTTCGGACAGGTTATTCACAGCTTCATTTCTCCATGTTTTTGGGAAGCCATTACTTGATTTAAGCAGGTTATGCTTATTCTTTCTAAGATATTTCCACTCTTTGACCTCATCATGCATTTATGGAAAAAGGCACACTGTCTCCACTGTGCCTGAGCATAAAGGGATGCTATTTGGAAGAACAAGGGCCTGCTTCCAATATGTCGTTTCTAAGGCATCCCAATACTGCAAGTCAGTTCTTCTGCCTTATGTATATGTTCCAAAAAATGCCCTACCAGTGGAGCCACGTGTGTCCTGTTTTTAATGAAGCTTTTATGTTCCGTGATCCGAGTTTTCACCTTCCTCTCTGTTTTACCGATGTATACCTTTTTACACGGGCACCAAATCACATAGACCACTAGTTTAGAGTTGCAATTTGTCAGCATTTCTTGTCTCCATTTGTTTGTGAGACCTTGATCAATTTCAGTTCTTTTCTTCATTTGTTGGCAACAGGAGCAACTCCCACACAGGTAGTGTCCCTTAGGGGCCTGTAGTCCCCAGGTCTCTGTCATCGTCGGTTCATTTTTCATTTGCCTGGTAATATCATTCCGCATGATTTGATGTTTAATGGTCCTGCTCCTCCGGAACACTATTAACGGTCTCTCTACAGGGATCTTACCCTTTTGCAAGATTCTCCAATTTCTGTTTAGGATTTTTTTGATGCGATTTGATAGATTACTATACGTGTTAACAAACGCCAAACTGTCTTTCTTCTTATCAGGGGTTCTTGGATCATGCTTTAATAGAGCCTTGCAGTGGTTGTTGTCAGCTCTTTTCATTGCCTTTCTGGTGAGATTCGGGGGGTATCCCCTGCCATGTAGACTTTCTCTTATGGTCTTTGCTCCCTCTTTTTAGACTGTTCTGTTTGTGCTATTCCTTTTTAATCGGAAAAATTGCCCCAATGGCAGATTGCCACAAATATGTACCGGGTGAAAACTTGTGTAGTGGAGGAGTGAGTTATGATCTGTGAATTTCTTGTATGGCTTCACGTACAGTTTTTCACTTTCTACATCAACTTTAATGGTAATGTCCAGGTAATTAATTTCTTCCCTGCTATAGTTGCATGCAAATTTCAGATGTCTTGTTGATTAATCCAAGTGAAAAACAACAAGGCTTCTTCTTCTTTACCTTTCCAGACCACAAACACATTGGGCCTCATTACGACCCTGGCAGTACGGAGTGAACGGCGCCGTAAAAGGTGCTGGCGCCGTTCACCCCGTACCGCCGCATTACGAGTTCCCCTCGTGGGACACGGTAAGCATGCCTGGGAAAACCAGGCGTGATTACCGGGTCCCGCGAGGGGAAGAGGGAGCAAACAACGGGCCATCTCGTAATGGCCCGTTGTTTGCTCCCTCTCCCATTCCCATTCAGCCCTATGGGGGCTGAAATGGGAATGGGGAAGGACCGTGTCCGGGTCCTTGGAGGGAGGAATTACCGGGCCTTCCGAACTCGGAATGGCCAGGTAAGTCCTCATTCCGCAGACCCAGACCCAGACCCCGACGCGATTTCGGCGGCAGCCATGCCGCCAATAGCGGCATGGTTACCGCTGAACTCGTAATGAGGGCCATTGTCTATATATCTTCGCCACATCCGAATATTCTTTTTAAACACATTGGTATCTTTGTAGAGGATGTTCTCTTCGAATGCCTCCGTGTATAGATTTGCGATACTCTGGGCTAAAGTCGCCCCCATGGCCGTGCCTTGGATCTGTTTATAGTATCGTCCATAGAAGTGGAAATGGTTCTCCATTAACGCTACTTCTTCACACCACAGAACAAATGAAGTTGGAATTTCTGAGTTCGTTCTTTCAGATAGTAGACGTTCTTCCAGTACCTCTAATGATGCTTTCTGTGCTATATTGGTATATAGCGCTTCAACA
Source organism: Ambystoma mexicanum (assembly GCF_040938575.1). Classification (NCBI taxonomy): domain Eukaryota; kingdom Metazoa; phylum Chordata; class Amphibia; order Caudata; family Ambystomatidae; genus Ambystoma; species Ambystoma mexicanum. The sequence goes on along the minus strand of NC_090941.1, from coordinate 663,446,442 downwards.
TCGAGGCATATCAGTATCTCTTCATTAGGTATGAATATGATGCCTTCAACCTCTATAATTATGTGAGTAGTATCTTTAACAAAAAAGGTCATTTTTTTACCATTGGTTGCATATAGACATATGCACATTTAGAGAGCGGCTCTAAAACTGAATCGATCCCAGAGTATGGGCCTCATCACAAGTTGGGCTGTATTCCCGGGTTGTAATACCGCCGACTGTAATAGCCCTAGCAACGACCGGTCCGGCTGTATTGCCGCCGGATCACGAGTTGGGTGTTAACGGTAAATCCCCATTCCCCATTGGGTCCATTGGATTCAATGGGGCATTTTCAGCGCTAATTATGCGGGCTAATACAGCCGGCGGTAATACAGCCGAAAACAGGGGATTTTCACCTCCAGAGAAAGGCTGGAGGTAAAACAGCCCATTTAGCGCCCAACTCGTGATAGGGCCAGCCCTTAAATGCAGCTGTAATACCGTTACCACTGCATTTAAGGGCTACAGCCCAACTCGTGATGAGGCCCTATGGGTCTCCCTGCTGGTCTAGTGAGGGATTGGTGGATCTTTGGGAGAATGTAAAATTGGGGGAATCCTAGGTTTTTCAATTTGCAGAAATTCTGCTTCTTTCTTAGTGACCCAACCTCTTTCCAAGGCTTTCGTTACTTTCAGATGAATCAATCTTTCCAGTCTCTGTGTCGGGTTGACTTCCAGCCGCTGGTAGTTTTCTCCATTGTCCAGCTTCTCATACATTCTTCAATGTAATCTTTCCTATTGAGGACCACTGTGCCCCGCCCCCCTTATCTGCTTTAATGTTGTTCTCTCTTCATAGCTCAGATTTTGAAAGGTCCTTTCTTTCTCTGTTTTCTTTAAGTTAAGCCATTCCTCATTGAGGCCCTATCAGGTAGGTTGGGGCCTTTCCTCTTTGTGTCTCATCTGGGTAGCTACTCAAATCTAATGTATTTGTGCCTGTCAGGGGGAAGCCCCGTCGGCTTGTGTTCTATTCTGAGTCCAGTCCTTAATACTGGAACCACCTAAGATGTTATGATTCCTCCAATTCCAGGGGTTAGTTAAGCCCCTAGGGGGCATCCTACTCATGTACTTTCCTTCAGGTTCTTTGTTTTGGGCTTCAGTTCTTCCCTTGGTACTGGCAACTGATATATCACAATTTGACATACCCTTGGCAGTGGCTTTCTAATCATCCATCTTGTTTTTGATCTATTTCATTACCGCTGACACCTCTTTCATCTATTCTCCCATTTTAGTGTTAATGGTCTCTTCCACTAACTTTATTAAGTCTTTCACCAATAGGCCCTGATTACTATAATTCATGTTGTCATTTACCCTCTCCAACTTGCTTATATCATCTGTCTGTGTGCCTACTGTATGGGACCTATGGGGCCCGGACTCCTCTACTTCTTATGTACCACCGGTTTCCCCCCTTGGTTGCTAGTATCTTCTTACATCCTCCTCTCTTTTTACAGCCCTTTTGACTTCTCACTCCCTTAACAATTTTGGGTGGTTTAGCTGGGGTGGATTTATGCGCGGCCTAGGCACTGATACTACCAAAGCCCCATATCTATCAGACAATGCTATAGAAGGGGCTACTGTTACGCTCATCCGGTATCCACAGGGACGCCACCCAGCCGGGTTACTCGCTTCTCAGCTTTGCCCTGATGTGGTCTACGGGGAAGGTTCTGCCTGAAAATACAGGAGGACTGTGTTCAAGACTGACCGACTGGGGTAAGTATCCTCCCTCCACCCCTGTATGCTTTCAGTCCCTCTGGCGCCCTCTCCTCACCTTGTGGTAGAATTAGGCGTGCTCTCTGTCCTGCCTTCTTTGCAGGGGCGCATTGTCTTTCATGGGCGAGTGCGGTCCAGTTACTTCACTGACAACGGCCCGTTTGAAATTGTTCAGGTAGGTCTTTTTGCTGTTCTTTAGTTTTGTTGCTATCCTGCATGCCTTTCTTTGTTTAAAATGTCTCTTTTTTCTCCCTTAGGTATGCGGAGCTTCAGCGCGGCGAACTGGCTTGGTGGAGCCCCGCTGGTAAATGATGGCGCATTAAGAGCACTATGATGTGGTAAGTAAGCGCTATGCGCAGCGCTGCAAAGTCTTGCCTTTGCTAACCTGTGTTTTCCTTCCTTGTAGGTCGCAGTGTTCTTCAGCGTGAGTGGAATGTCCCGAGTGATGCCAGCCGAGAGGCGACCAGCCAGGTAAGCCTTTTGAGCAGTTCGTAATTTGTAAATGTCTCTACAGCCTTCTTTAATGTTGCCTCTATCTTCCTCTTTCAGGTCGTCCTGTCCGGGAGGCGTGCAGATTCGAGGAAGCTGTTCTCAGTAGCTGCGAGTGTTTAAAGATGAAGACTGCAGGTAAGATGCTGCTGCTAATGATGTTCCTTTTGTCTCCTTGCAGGTTCTGCTTCTCCGAGGTTCGAGGGAATCGCTGGACACGGTGAGCGTCACGTTGCAAGCTGCAAAGTAACACAAAGCATGTTCTGCAGTCAGGGTGTGGTTTATATAGCCCAAGTAAAGTAGTACCAGGGAAAGTAGTTCCAGGCCTGTCACACTCAAAACACTAGACCGCATAGCTTGGTTCTTATGGAACCAAGCTATGTGGATGCCTCCATGTTGGCTGACAATACAATAAAGTAGTTCCCAAGCACATTGTTGTTCATGGTGTTGTTCATGGCCAGTCCTGGCGCCATAGGCACCAGGACTGGCCCCATGAGGGCTTTTGAAGAGGATGCCAGGCTCTAGAGGCCCGAGTCCTGACTCCACCTGGCCAATGGATTTGCCAGAGGGGGTTTTGGGCGAGGGTTGTGACAGCTACCTCATATAAACCTGACTCCTCAATGTTCCCAGAATCTTCTCTGCCATAATCACTTTTGAGGTCATTCATAGAATTATTGGCAGTATCTGGCTGAACCTCAGCTTCTATAACTGAGGCATCTGCATTTATAACTTGGAGGGCATTAGACAATGATTTGTTCTGGCGGTGTATTTCAATGACATTTGCGTCATGTGTTTTCAATGTTGTGGAATTTTTGTTGACCAGAAAGAGTTAATTCTTTGCCCCTTCCTGACTTGGCAGTAGTACAACCTCAAAGGGTGCTAATCTATATGTTTTGCAGTGTGTCTAGTTCCCCTTACTGCTGTTAGTATTTTTTGTATTGGCTCTGGATCACAAAAATCTATTAAATCAAGATCTTTGGATGCTGCCACACAGTTTGATCTGGGTGCCCAGTATGGGTTATGCTCTCCACTAACCCCTGGGGTAGATTTCTGGCCAATTTCACCTCCCCTCCTCCCTTGCTACATCTACACACTCTATGCCATCCAAATCTAGCAGTAGGACCTCAATCTCAGAAATTAAAACATTTACATCTTTTATCGGTTTGGACCATTTTAAAGATTTTGTTCTTAGAGGCCCCAGGGGCCTCAACCACTTCTACCTTCCTTTTACCCATTTCCCCTCAGCAATTGGGATTTGTCACATATCCCTTACTTTCAATATTAATAGCCCTGCATGGGCTTAATCTAAAGTGCAATGTGCTAGGGTACTCGAGTTGCTAAGTACTACAGTGCTTAACTTACAAAACTATTGTTAAGATTGAATTAAAAATAATATACAGAAACACAATGGCAATTATTTAAAAGATTTAAAATGTGTTGACCTAACAATTATGCACCAGTAAAATCTGGCTATTCCAGCGGTTTAGTTAATCTATAATGGCCTTCCCAAAATGTTCGGGTGCTTTTAAAAAGAGCTCAAACAGAAAAAGCCAGCTTTGACTTAGATTGAATACACGAGGGAGGGCGCTGCAATCGTGGGTCAAATAGGCCAATTAAATTGGTTCTTTCTTCCGCCACTGACGCGGCTGCGCCAAGACTTGGTTAAGGCTTGTTAGAGCTGGCCAAGTGCAGATAAATTAGCCATTTTACAAAGTTACGGAAGTGAGGCACGCCCGATTGGCTAAGGGGGCACCCATAGTCCGACTCAGACATCCTGAGTTCTCACTCTTCCTCCCTCACTCCTCCCATCCCCCTGCACCCTCAGCCTCTCCCCCTCCCACTCTTTCCTCATTCTCTTCCATCACATCTGACGAGGTCACTAGAGTTGTCCGCTCTATGAAGGTCCCTTTCAAACAGGTCTCCCCCTGATCTTCCAGAACTATTAAGGACAACACTGTTTCCTTGCACTCTCTGATTTCTGTAATCACTCCCTCTCCACTTGATCTTTATCCTCTTCCCTCAAGCACTCCCTTGTGTGCCCCCTTCTGAAAAAGCCTTCTGTTGACCTCTTGTGCCCAGCTAACTAGCGCCCCATCTGTCATGTCCTCAGATCATTCCTTCGGCCATGTCCCGCCAACCACTCAGATAACCACCTTCTCCCCCCAGTCACCTGCTTCCAGGGGCTCACGCAGGCATTCCAGTTTGGCTCGCGCGCTGGCGAAGCAATCGCCATACACCCTGCAGTCGCGCTTGCGGCCGTTTCTCCATTGGCAGTTGCCATGGAGATTAGGCAGCCGCTCGAGCAGGAAGACAAGTGCTCGTTCCGTTGCGACCCGATCACGTGACGTTATGCGGTCATGTGCCCCAGGCTCACGGTCACGTGATTCCATTCCGTGTCATATGACCAGGAAGTAACTGTATTTAAGCCGGGCAGTACTGGTATACCGCGCTTCACAGCTGTTTTCCTCGGAGACCCTGTTTTGGCTGAATAAACCCGCTTACCTGGCTTCCTTGAATCTGGCTCTTGTTTTTGGACTTCTTGTGGATCACGTTCGGCTACGGCGACTTCGGCTCTCCTGTTTCTCACGGCTTCTGACCTCGGATTGAATCACGGACTTCTTCTGGATCTTGCTCTTTGTTCCTCCACTGGATTCGGACTGCCTTTCCTGGCTTGATACCTTGTTTTTGCTCAACGGACACCTTTTGGATTTCCCAGGCCGCATCCTTGTACAATAAATCATACTTCCCAAGTGGTAGTTGTCACCCAACTATCGAGGGACCACAACACTCTTCAGGTGGAGATTGGCTGAAAAACATCCTGACCTATCCTTTAGGGTGGATTCCTTGCCTACGTGAGTCCCGGAACCATCTCTCAGGTCCATCTTCCCTTTCATCAGATATCTGGTAAGAAACTGGCCATTCTTTGTTTTATGCATATAGTACTCTGCTTGCTTGGTATTTAATCATTGTATTTTTTACAGCTGCCTTGGGGCTCCTAGTACTTCGGTTCCGGCCTCGGATCTCTCCACCTGTGGCCTCAAAGGTTGCACAGGGAGTGATTAGTGATTCTCCCTGTGCGGCACTTGGGGACGGAGGTCTCTTATATCTTCACGACTATCAACGTATAACAGACTGTGAAGCCTGTCGTGTAAGATATGGAGGGTGCCGCCGAAGACCCCCTGGCCGCTGTCATCCAAGCACTTACGGTACTACGGGCCTACATGGTGGCTGCTAATACTGTAGTTCATCAGCGTCTCGACCTATTACAGAGCGCCCAACACCCCTTACCCGCAGATCCGGAACTCGGTGACGCCAATCCAGCACCAGCACCCCTTGCACACCCACTCCCGGCTCCCCCAGCACCCGTTCCGGTGGTTCTTCCCTCTCCCTTTCCTTTGGCCGCCCCTGAAAAGTTCCATGGGGACCCGAGGAAGTTTAGGACTTTTCTTAATCAGTGCAAACTGCATTTTTTGTGCCGGCCCCTTGCTTTCCCGGATCCTACCACCAAAGCGGCGTTTACTCTGTCCCACCTAGCCGGTACGGCTGCTGCTTGGGCAAACCCCCTGTTAGAAACAGATCATCCGGCCCTCTATGATTTTGACCAGCTAGTATCAGAAATGTCCAGAGTATTTGACACTAGATATAAAGCTCAATCACATGATCTAGAATTGCTGGACTTGTCCCAGGGTAAGGGCTCCCTCATTGAGTATATCACACGATTTAATCAACTGGCCGCTGAGACCTCATGGCCTGAAAGCAAAAAAGCGGTTGTATTCTACAGAGGGCTAAGCGACCCTATGAAAGACGCTCTAGCCATGGTACCATCCCTACCTGTTCAGTTTCCAGCTTTGGTGGATTTAGCTCTCCAAGTGGACGCACGGCGTTCTGAACGCAGGGCTGAGGCCGGGTTTTCCCAGACTACCAGCTCTGCCGTTACTTCGTCTTACAATGAGTCCGGTGAACCTATGCAAATAGGGGGTGTTAGGAGTCCCATCACCTCAAGAGAAAGGGAGCGCAGAAGGGCTGAGAACGCCTGTTTTTATTGTGGCTTGGGAGGTCATTTAGTAAAGGAATGTCCCCGAAAGCCCAAACCCAAGAAGCAGGATTTTCGCCCAGCTCGATCCTAGATGCGGGGGTAGGATCGAGTTCTCCATGCCCTTCCCCGGATATCACCCCATCATTTGGTCAAATCAGGCCTATACAAGTAGAAGCCACCATACAGCCTGCCCCGGGTATCATTCATCCCGTACAGATCACTATTGACTCCGGGGCCTCTGGTAACTATATTGACATCACTCTAGCCCACACATTAAACCTACCTTTGATCAATAAATCCCGACCCGAACCAGTGCAAGCAGTCGACGGGACAGAGCTTGTTTCTGGCCCCGTCAAGCAGCAGACCGCCCCTCTCACCCTGAATATCCAATCAGTCCATAAAGAAACCCTCCACTTTGATCTAATATCCATGCCTCAGTTTGGCATCATCGTAGGAATACATTGGTTACGGGAACATAACCCGCACATCGATTGGGGAACAGAACACGTACATTTTGAATCCGAGCTCTGTCAGACCTTTTGCCTACCTATGGACAGAGAAACGGACACCCCAGCATTGGCCCTTGGTGCTGTTGCCCAACTGGCAATACGGGGCGACGAAATTCCCCCTATTACACACATAGTGGGTTTAGTCACCAATCACATACCTATGGACTATCAGGATTATGGTATGCTATTCGATCAGGGCTCCTCCGAAGTACTCCCTCCTCACCGCCCATACGACTGCCCGATTGATTTGGTTCCCGGGGCGGTGATACCTTCAGGCCGTATCTATTCCTTGTCCCTGTCGGAGGATCTGACCCTCAAGGATTACATCGATAAAGCGCTGCGTCTGGGCCACATACGACCGTCTAAATCATCTGCAGCAAGCCCCATATTCTTCGTGCCCAAAAAGGAGGGCGATCTTCGTCCTTGTGTTGATTATCGTCGGCTCAATGCCGTCACTATTAAGAACCGTTACCCAATCCCACTCATTTCTCCTCTTTTGGATCGGTTGACCCATGCCTCCGTTTACACCAAGTTGGATTTGCGGGGGGCTTATAACCTCGTCCGCATCCGAAAGGGAGACGAATGGAAGACCGCCTTTTGTACGCGGTATGGCCTTTATGAGTATACGGTCATGCCTTTTGGTTTATGTAACGCCCCGGCCACTTTTCAACATTTCATGAATGACATCTTCTCGGATATATTAGACATGTTTGTGGTGGTGTATCTTGATGATATACTCGTTTTTTCTCACACTCTGAAAGAACACATACAACATGTACGGGAAGTGTTGTCCCGGCTGCGTAAGCATTCACTGTTTGTGAAACCCGAGAAATGTTTGTTCCATGTATCCAACGTGGAGTTTTTGGGGTTTAACATCACACCTGGTGGCCTAGCCATGAATCTCACTAAAGTACGAGCGATCCTCGAATGGCCAACACCTAAAACCCTAAAAGCCTTGCAATCCTTTTTAGGTTTCGCTAATTTCTATCGGCGTTTTATCTCTGGGTTTTCTTCTCTTGTATCGCCTCTCACATCCCTTACCAGTCCTCTTGTCCCGTTCGAGTGGCAGGAAATACACCAGCAGGCCTTTGAGGCATTAAAAAACGCCTTTACCACAGCCCCGGTGCTCCAACACCCCGACCCTGATCAACCGTACATTGTCGAGGCGGACGCCTCTTCTTTCGCATTGGGGGCGATCCTGTCACAAGCCTGTCCCACTACCGGGCGGCTTCATCCTGTAGCTTTCCATTCACGCAAGTTCAACCCTGCAGAAACCCACTATACCGTCACCGAAAAAGAACTACTGGCGGTAATGGACGCTTTTCGTACCTGGCGTCATCACCTGTTAGGGGCCAAACACAAAGTTACGGTTTATACCGACCACAGAAACCTGCAAGACCTGGCGGCATTAAAATGCGTAAACAGCAGACAGGTCAGATGGCACCTGTTCTTCGCCGCTTTTGACTTCCAGATTAAACATCGTTCTGGCTCTGAGCATAGCAAGGCCGACGCTTTGTCCCGCTCCCCCGGAGGAGTTTCGTTACCAGTGTTCCCTGATACACTCATACCTCGGGGACATGTCGTCTGCACTTGTACACCCCCTATGACGCTATTGGAGGAGATCCGTTCGTGGGTCAAAAAACACCCCGACCAACTGTCGGAATGGGATCCCTCCTATCACAACGGTCTGCCATATGTACAGGACCGTCTAGTTCTCCCTACCACTGACACCAGAAACCTAGCCCTGGAGTGGTCTCATGACGCCCCGATCAATGGACACCCGGGCCAGGCCCGTACCCTAGACCTCTTGAAACGCTGGTGTTGGTGGCCTTCCATGAGACGTGACGTGGCTTGTTACGTGGACTCGTGCTCAGTCTGTGCTCAGGGCAAACATCGTAGGGGTCGTCCATTGGGTCTTTTGCGCCCCTTGCCTTTGCCACCAAAACCCTGGCACACCCTGAGCATGGACTTCGTGACCGATTTACCCAAAATCCATGGTTATGACACTATATGGGTGGTGGTCGATGTTTTCACCAAGATGGCCCGTTTTGTCCCTTGCCGAGGAATTCCTTCTGCCCCTACCTTGGCCAAGCTGTTCTTTGACTCTGTTTTTTGTCTTTATGGCCTTCCATCTGTCCTAGTGTCCGATCGTGGCTCTCAGTTCACTTCCCGTTTCTGGCGTGCCTTGGTCACTTTGCTAGGCATCGATGCACGGTTCTCCTCCGCTTACCATCCGGAAACCGATGGTCAGACGGAGCGAACAAATCAATCCATGGAACAGTATCTGCGTTGTTTGTTGTTACAACAGCAATCGTCCTGGTTGCAGAACATCCGGTATGCTGAGTTTGCCTATAACAACGCTACGCATTCTGCAACTGGTTTCTCTCCATTCTACACCATGTATGGCCAGCATCCCCGAGTCCTTCCTGTTCCCGACGTTTCTCCCTCCGATAACCCCGCCGCAGCCACTTGCGTTAGGGATATGGAGTCCCTCCATGCCCAGGTCCTCATTCATTTGCAGGAAGCGCAGGCTTCCATGAAGGCCTTCTCAGACGCTAGGCGCACCGTGGCCCCTCTGTATCCCGTTGGTTCCCGAGTTTGGTTGTCCTCCCGGCACCTCCACTTGAAGGGTTGTCGAAAGCTGTTGCCCCGTTTTGTGGGTCCCTATGTTGTTTCCTGGGTCATCAATCCGGTGGCCTATCGCCTGGTTCTCCCATCGTCCTGGCGGGTTCATCCTGTGTTCCATACTTCCCTCCTCAAGCCCTGTCCCTCCTCGACTCGTCTTCGCCCTTCTCCTGCCCCTGTTTCCCTGGATTCTCCTGATGTTTTCGAGGTCTCGGATATTCTGGGTTCACGTTTCCATAGGGGTCGACTGCAGTACCTGGTCGATTGGTTAGGTTATGGTCCGGAGGAGCGTTCTTGGGTCCCTGCCTCTGATGTCCAGGCCCCCCGATTGGTTTCTCGTTTCCATCGGGAGCATCCTTCGTGCCCACGAGGTCGTGGGCCTTTGGGGGGGGGGGGCTCTGTCATGTCCTCAGATCATTCCTTCGGCCATGTCCCGCCAACCACTCAGATAACCACCTTCTCCCCCCAGTCACCTGCTTCCAGGGGCTCACGCAGGCATTCCAGTTTGGCTCGCGCGCTGGCGAAGCAATCGCCATACACCCTGCAGTCGCGCTTGCGGCCGTTTCTCCATTGGCAGTTGCCATGGAGATTAGGCAGCCGCTCGAGCAGGAAGACAAGTGCTCGTTCCGTTGCGACCCGATCACGTGACGTTATGCGGTCATGTGCCCCAGCCTCACGGTCACGTGATTCCATTCCGTGTCATATGACCAGGAAGTAACTGTATTTAAGCCGGGCAGTACTGGTATACCGCGCTTCACAGCTGTTTTCCTCAGAGACCCTGTTTTGGCTGAATAAACCCGCTTACCTGGCTTCCTTGAATCTGGCTCTTGTTTTTGGACTTCTTGTGGATCACGTTCGGCTACGGCGACTTCGGCTCTCCTGTTTCTCACGGCTTCTGACCTCGGATTGAATCACGGACTTCTTCTGGATCTTGCTCTTTGTTCCTCCACTGGATTCGGACTGCCTTTCCTGGCTTGATACCTTGTTTTTGCTCAACGGACACCTTTTGGATTTCCCAGGCCGCATCCTTGTACAATAAATCATACTTCCCAAGTGGTAGTTGTCACCCAACTATCGAGGGACCACAACACTCTTCAGGTGGAGATTGGCTGAAAAACATCCTGACCTATCCTTTAGGGTGGATTCCTTGCCTACGTGAGTCCCGGAACCATCTCTCAGGTCCATCTTCCCTTTCATCAGATATCTGGTAAGAAACTGGCCATTCTTTGTTTTATGCATATAGTACCCTGCTTGCTTGGTATTTAATCATTGTATTTTTTACAGCTGCCTTGGGGCTCCTAGTACTTCGGTTCCGGCCTCGGATCTCTCCACCTGTGGCCTCAAAGGTTGCACAGGGAGTGATTAGTGATTCTCCCTGTGCGGCACTTGGGGACGGAGGTCTCTTATATCTTCACGACTATCAACGTATAACACCATCTCTATCACTCCCTTCCTTTGGAAGCTTCTGGAGAAGTTGGTCTTCCCCCAACTGACCCAGCATACTGATCTTGTCGGTTGCCTGCATGACCATCAATCTGGATTCCGAGCATCCAGAGGCACGGAAACTTTTCTCCTGAACACCCGTGAAGAATTGCTTGCATCTCTTGACTCCAACTCACACACTGTTCTCATTCTACTCAATCTCTCCTCTGCTTTTGACATGATCAACCACTCCATCCTCATAAAGCGGCTCCATGATACCCTTGGTATCTCAGAGAGGGCACTTGACTGGCTGACCTCCTTCCTCACTGACCGTCCCTCCCAGGTTATCCTGGGTTCTTTCTCCTCACCCACTTCTATCTCCACCTGTGGCATTCCCCAGGGCTCTATACTTTCACCCTGGCTCTTTAACATCTATCTCTCCCATCTTGCTCACCTTATCTTCACTTTAGACCCGCAGTGCCAGTGTTATGCAGATGACACCCAACTCTTCTGAATACTACCCTCTGCATCTCTTCTGATTTCCTGTCCGCCATCCAGTCTTGGTGCACCTCCAATGATCTCTGTCTCAATGCCAGGAAAACTGAGATTCTTCCTATCTGGACTCCTATTCCCTCTTTTCTGCCTTCACTCTGGCCACCCTCGATGGGCTTTCCCCCAACCCCTTCCTCTGAAACCAGAAACCTCTGAGGTATCTTTGACTCCTCTCTCTCTTTCATTCCTCACATCTTGGCCCTTGCCAAGAAGGCCAATTTCCAACTCCACCTCCTCAGAGGCATCCTCCCTATCCTCACTTGTTCCCAGAAGCTTAATGTCTCCAGAGCTCTGGTACTCTCCAGGCGGCACTATTTTAACAGCCTCTTCCTCAATCTACCTTCTTCTTCTCTCCATTCCCTCCAGCTAATCCAGAATATGGCAGTGAGATTTGAGATTCCGGTTGCTGCAAGGATCAAATTTAAATCCCTCTGCATCATGCATAAGGTGGTCTAGGACCAGGGACCATGCAATCTGCAACTTGCTCTCACCAGATACTCTCCTACTAGATCCTTCTGATCCTCTGGCTACAACTCTTTGCATGTTAAGCACTTTTCTTAGCAGAGAGCAGGTGGCTGTTCTCTTTCCTCAGCTGCCTCCCTCCTCTGAAACAGCCTCCACCTTTCTCTCAGTTTTGAGCCAGATCTCCTCAAGTTATACAAGCACCTCAAGACTTTCCTAGTCTTCTCCTCCTTCCATGTCTCCCTCCCGTGCTAAACCTCCTACTCCTACCCTATATCCCTCCCATGCTAAACCCCACAGTTGCTGTGATTGATGGCCTGGGCCCTTATGTGTCCTTCTGTTTCCTGGTCTTCTTTCCAATCGCCCGCAGCATCCACCCTCCCCCTGCACTTGCCTTTGGGCACCAACTGGCCTGGGATATCCTAAAGGGCTGCGCTTATTGCATTGGCCAGTGACCCCTCTTCCACCAAGTTGTCACTGCCTGGCACTTACCTGTTGCCTGTGCAACAGACTCTCTGGCACTTCCCACCTCTGTGGAACCTCTCGCACTTACCCTCTCCCCTGTACCTTCTATCTCTCTGCACTTGCACACTCCAAATTTTCACAAGGCCTAGTAGTACCGCTATTGTATTTTGCTCATCACTGTTATCATATCCCGTTGTCTTGCTGTTCCCTTGTTACCTTTCCTTTGCCCTGTGGACGCTTTGAAACACAATTTTTTGACGTATAAGCACCTTACAAATGCCCAATAAAAGTAATACAATAAAATAAATAAATAGTGGTACTGAGCCCCTACTCACTTAAAGCTCTGTATCAATAATTCAATGTTTCAAAATATGTCATCACAATCATTTGAATACTCTCTTCACTGACAATGTGAGTCCAAAACCACTTTGCTATTATACACAACATTTTGCTTCATTCTAATAAAAAATAAACCTATCTTTGTTCGACAACCTACACTAATTATATACATGCACACATATATCATCTCTAGCCCTACTCATTCTTATATATTCTACTCCAAATCCTGTTTTCTTAATCTATTTTTCAAGTATGCACTTTTATGCGCCTCAGATCGCACCACTAAAATTGATTTGTCCTTTTTAAATAGCCTACTTCATAGCCCTTTTTCTTCTTATATTCACAAAAGACATCCTATACACAGATATATCTATGCCAATTACTCACTACCTCATTAAAGGCCCAACAATGCCGCCTTTTCAAACTTGTCATCTTATTTTCACATCTAAATTAACAACCAATAGCTGCCAGCTAAAGCAAAATGCATTTGTTTCACATTATATTTCAAAATTACTCAATGTATACATACTCTGATATTTACATAGCTCCTTAATCCAGCGCTTTACATGGCCTATATTTTACATACATTATTGTAATCATTGCCCAGTCGAAATTGACACTCACATAGAAAAACGTCTCCTTCTGTAGCAGCGTGTGCCTGTGTGCATGACTTATGAAATACTCCTGCTGTCTGTATGGGCAATAAAAACATACCATCATTTTTCCACATATTATTTCAGAAATACTTGCAAACAGCCCAATCCAGCTTTCCTAACAATACAAACAGTTCCCATCATTTCTCCAAGGTTCTCCACAACCATTCAACTGTAACTACCCCAGCCCTACTGGCACTGGCATCTCTAACACAACCTTCCCAACCAAACTCTTCTGCCTTCCAAATGCATATTACTGCAACAATGTAAGGGAGCTCAACAACCAGTGCTTTCACTGACTGAGCACTGCTCATGATTAAGCATTCTCCTTCCCTTCTTTAATCAATGCAGCCTGTCATCTTATCTGTCTGCTGCAGACATAAAAGCCCACAACCCTCCTTATTTGAAGTCTGCAAGCAGAACACAGGACTGCCATCTATGCCCAGCAGACGGCTTCACATTTTGCAACTGAATCTTCACAGAGTAAAAACAATGGGCCTCATTACTAGTCCGGCAGTAACCGAGGCGGTAAAACCGCCTGGTTACCTCCAGGCTCGGATTACCATTCCTCCTCTGTGATTCCTGGAATTACCGGGGCATTACAGCCCCGGTGACCCGGGAATTCCGGAGGCGGAATGGTGTAAATCCCCATTCCTATTGAGTCCTATAGGACTCAATAGGAATGGGGATCATGGAAACACCGGCACCATCTCGTGATGGTGCTGGTGTTTCCTCGTCCGCCTGCAGGCAGGCGGTGTTAAACCCGCCAGGTCAGACCTGGCGGGATTGACGCCTCCGCCTGCAGGAGTCGTGATCACCCAGTATGGAAACAACGGTGGCGGCGGGTTTACCGCCACCGTTGTTTCCATACCGGGTGAGTTGTAATGAGGCCCAATGTGTCTCTTTTAGACTCTTTCATTTTTATCTTGAAATACGCACATGCAAATAAACCAAGCTATTCCTGGACTGTTTGTTTTGAAGTTGCCTTCACTGGTCAGAAATGTGACTCTGTTATTTGCTATCTTAATTTCCTAAAAAAATAAATGAAATCCCTGGCCAAAAGAAAATTGCTTCCTTTGAGCTCAACAAATAATAACACAACAAAATACATAACACACATTAATACACATATAAAAAGTCAGCCGTTGCTAACACAACACAACTTACATCTATACAACATGACAAAACACTTAAAAAATATCTACCTGCCACAAATAAACCCCACACACTAAGATCGTTTTCTCGCTCTTGCCTAGCGAAGTATCCTTCATCTCTTAAATGTATCCCCTTTGGGGATTTGAAGTACGCTCATCTCAGGCCTTGCCTCAGGAAAACTATACGTACATACTTACCTCTTCACAGAGAACGGCACACCACCTTCTATAATACTTAACCTGTGCATCCAGAGGTATCCTTGTTACACTTTCCCATTTATCTATACAAAATACAATGGGCCTCATTACACGGATGGCGGTGAACCATGGCGCTAATATGGTTCATGCCGGTAAATACCGGCACCGCCTTGGTGGAAAGGGGAATTACCGCCCTATTCCAAGGTTGGCGTGGCAGTAATTCCCCCTTCCACCATTACCCTTCCCCATTCCCATTTTTGCCCCATAGGGCTCGATGGGAATGGGAAAGGCGCTAATTACGGTACCGCAAATTGCGGTACCGTAATTAGCTCCCTGGTCCCTTTGCGGGTTGGTTTTTACCGCCTGCAAAAAGCAGGCGTTAAATTCCCCAACCAGCAAAGGGACCTCGTAGTAAGGCGGTAAGGATTTACTGGTAAAAGTACCGGTACCGGTAAACCCTTACCGCCATCCGTGTAATGAGGCCCAATGTGTTCCCCTTAAACAAAATCCTGTTGCACTCATTACCTCCTGATTCATAGCACTCAGCACTTTCTTCTAATCGATGCTGCTAGAGAGTCATCTCAATAGTCATAGTTTACAGCACTAAGCAATTTTCTTTGACTCATGATGCTAGAGAGTTATCTCAATTGTCTTAGTTTACAGCACTAAGCACTTTTCTTTGTCTCATGGTGCTAGAGAGTTATCATACTATCTCGAATGTCCAGCATCTAGCACTAAGCACTTTATATGGACTGTTATTGATAGACCTAGAGCAATTTGCAGAGGGATTTATCGTGCAATAAGTAACCCCTTCTTAAGAGCTTGATCGGCACTGATGCCGACATGAACTCATTTCATTTTTTCTAATGTATAGTATATTGAATTGTATGCATGCATCCATGAGGTTCTTATAAAGGCATTGCTTTCTGTATATTATTAGCTTTTTCGCACAGGAATGCATTTCATTTACTAGTACTGTGATGCCTGGCAGATATTGCATTTATGTCTCTATTATGAAGATATTAGAGATGCATCTCTCGTGTACCATGCATTAATACTTTGTTTTTTCATTGTGTTGACAATAGTGATGACACACACTAAAAAGAAATGTGCTGCATGACAAGTTTGCACTCTGCACTGTATACTGGTTGGAATGTATGCTTTACTCTGCGATCCATGATATGGATCACTTTATTCCAATACATTGGTTCTGCTCCAAGCTCTGCAAGCTCTCACTTACTTTGAGAAGGCTATTTTAGTCCGCTCCACTTGGGAGCATGTGTAAGTGCTTTTAATTCTCACCTTGAACAATCACGTTGTTAACACATGTGCGTATATGGCAAACATCACAATGCTGAATTTTAGCACTTAGAATGAATATGAATAGCAACCATATAGTGTGGGAAAGCGGAGCATGACTGTTTTCATTTACAGGAATTGCTGAGTGCACATAAAATAGATTAACCAGTTCTTTTACTCATGCAACGTGGCCGACAGTTTTTCCACTCCTAATGAGTCTGTCCTCCCTGTTTAGTGATTTCACTTGTATATCATAATGTGTTTGTTGCATGTGCAGACTATGTGAACAAGCAACAGGAACGTCGTGAAACGTGTCATGCTGCCACAATTCTGGCACTACCTTTTTGGGAACATCAATGTGATGGCCTTTTAAAGTCTGCAATAAAGAATATATTTTAACCTATGCACTCTGACTCATCCTTTCAAGACTATAAGCTTCAGGGAGTGCAGCTTAACGCCTGGTGTGTACATCAGTCAAGAAAGAATATATATCACTAACAAAAACATTGTTAAATGGATGTTATGGTTACAGGTAAAACTGAAAAAACACAAAATTCACCAGTAATGGTAAGCTAAGCAACCATAACTTGCGCCATCAGTGTGCACTGCAAGGACTAACACCCATGACATCAAAGATGCCATCACAAATCTCATTGATGACATCACTGGTGACATCACATGTGGCTGCCCCTTTTTTGTTCACTGACATAAGTAGGCCAGGTGCTTTTCTTCACTACCAGTCAGGAAGTAACAATTCAAAAGGTTCTATCTTTGTGTACGGCACCCTTCTCATATGTTCTTGCACTACTTTCCTCAGGGCTCACTCACATCATATGATACATATACATATAGGGGAAGAAGAAAGCAGAAAACACAGACATCATTTCTGTGCATGAAGGAAGGTAATCAGTTATGTTATGAACACTTTCTGGTAACGCTGCTCCTTGTTTGCCTCCCGTAATTTCCCTGTATATGCTCATATTTGTATGCATTGTGGTGTCTTTATGTTTTCTGTGCAGTAGTGCAATTATGTAGTTATTAAGGCAATGGTAGCTACCTCTTGCATGTTTCACAGTACACGAAACTCTAAAACGAAAGTATTCATGATTTCACTATGTAACATGGGAAGATGTTTAAGATTACACTTCTATGGGGCATGGTGCAGACAATGGCTACATGTCCACATGAGTTGGTTCATGTACTGCAAGGAAGTCTGTAATACAATGGGGTGTATAGCAATGCATAGCTCAATGAACTACTTATCTCATGGTAGTTCTTCCAATGATCTTTGATAGTTTTCTGCCACCATTACAATAACAATGCCTTGTGGAGGCTTTCCATGAAAACTAAATGCACATGTGATGTCATCCGTGATGTCATCAATGAGATTTGTGATGGCATCTTTGATGTCATGGGTGTTAGTCCTTGCAGTGCACACTGGTGGCGCGAGCTATGGTTGCTTAGCTTACCATAACTGGTGAATCTGTTCTTTTTCTCGGTTTTACCTGTAACAATAACGTCCCTGTAACAACGTTTTTCCATTGAATTGCATAGGTTTTTGCTAGTGCAACTTAACCATAATGTACCTTTAACAATGTTTTTGTTAGTGAATTTCATAGGTTTTTAGTAGGGCACTGTAACCAGAATGTTGCTTTAGCATAGTGTTTTCTGTAAAGATGATAGCTGTTTGGTACTGCAACGGAACCATAACGTCCCGGTAACAACGGTTTGTTACTGATTCCTTGCTGCCCTCATGATAAACGTGTGGAAAGGCAAAATTGTCTGGTGTATGTATGCATTTGGGCTACCCCTTCCTTTTCCTAATAGTGTTAGTGTATCTTAGCAATTACAGATGTAAATGGTAAATGTTGGTGAGTGTTTGAGTAGTTTCGCTTTTTGTGTTAACATTGCATGGTGTATCTGTGCCGCACAGTACTGGGCCGAGATGACTACAGAGGACCAATATGGACATTTCCTAGGGAGACTGTACCTGGTCAGCGTATGTGCAATCACACTGCAAGTATCTGTAGGACTCGATTAGTGGCTGCATGTCCGCATCTTCTAATGCACTTTTAAATAGTTGTGGAAGCGCACGTGTATCCGTTCCACACCTATACCCATGCATAGGTCATCCACTGTGTGCTGGTATCACCGCCCCTGATGCCAGCTCTACGGATTCATACAGTAAGCTACCGCATTTCAAGTACTCCTGCCGACTACGTGGTTGGTTCTGCAAACCTACGAATTTGTGGCTAAAGCATGCCTAACTGTATGACGCCCTCTGGTAAACAAGGAACAGCAACCTGCAGTGTAACATGGGCGTGTTAAATATTACATTACTTTGATGTACTGCTTGCCCTTCCATGACCCTTGAAACAGACACATTGGGCCTCATTACACGGATGGCGGTAAGGATTTACCGGTACCGGTACCGGTAAATCCTTACCGCCTTACTACGAGGTCCCTTTGCGGGTTGGGGGATTTAACGCCTGCTTTTTGCAGGCGTTAAAAACCAACCCGCAAAGGGACCCAGGGAGCTAATTACGGTACCGCAATTTGCGGAACCGTAATTAGCGCCTTCCCCATTCCCATCATGCCCTATGGGGCAAAAATGGGAATGGGGAAGGGCAATGGTGGAAGGGGGAATTACCGCCCCGCCAACCTTGGAATGGGGCGGTAATTCCCCTTTCCGCCAAGGCGGTGCCGGTATTTTACCGGCATGAACCATGGCGCCAATAGCGCCATGGTTCTCCGCCATCCGTGTAATGAGGCCCATTGTGTCTGCACTGAGCAGTGTGAAGAAAAGTGTCAAGAGGTTGCCTGTGGGTCATACAGTTGAAGAAAACATGTAACTGCAGGTGGGACAGTTTGTAGTGAGTCTGCAAAATGGCAAAGCTGGTGCGACTTGGTCACGCACATACTAGTGCATGTAGAGGAAAGTAAGCAAACAGCAGAATATGCAGAGCGCAAACAATCTTAGTGGTGGTTAGAAAAGTACTGTAGGTGCATGGGTCACACAGAATAAATGGCTTTGTGCTCCACGTAATGAAGCTGTGTTTTGCGTTGTTGTAAACATTCTTGTATTCCACAATGTATGCATCTCTGGGAATGCTACCCCTAAGACTAATGGCGTAGCATGAAGTATTTGTACTGCATGTGACGACAACTTAAATGAAAGTACAAGGGACCAGTGGGCAGTCTACTGCCCTTCCAACAATTACATAGGGTAATTTCATGTACAGCATTTGCCACATCTGCTGCGGGAAACAAGAGGGGCACTTCTGTAGAGCAGCGTAGCTCTTACACATCCTTGCAGACCATATGCCGCACTACAGACCCTTACCCGGAAAAGGGCATTGTATTGTGCATGTACTGCAATGTGCTACTCTACAGAGGGAAGGTACTTGGAAGTGCATGGGAAGGGTCCTTCCGGGAGCATGCAATGATGGCGCATATATAGGTGAGAGCCACCCAATAATTCCGTCTCTCGGCATGTCCCCTATGGTATCCATGCAGGTGCTGCCCCTTCTGTACCAGGCCTTTGCTGCCGTTCCTTCTGTGGCGTGTGTCAGAAGACCATCATAAATGGAAATGAACTGGGAAAGGAAAAAAGGGAAATAAAGAAAGCACCTTTTAGAGATGAACATGGAATTGCCAATGAACGGATGCAGGGCGGGAGGCTGTGCAAAACAATGCAGTTCAATCGGTTAGAAAGGTGGTCGCTGTAGAAAGAGGTTTCTTTACGCACCAAGGCAATTTGGATGGGGTGTGCAGAAATTGGGATGGCAGGCATAGTAAGATGAACGATCTAGCTGGGGAAAACGGTTTGTGCTGTGAAATGTCATATTCCCATTGGCACGTCGTACAAAGGCACAAATAAACTTCTTTGCAATGTACCGCGCTTTCTCCATTTGCGGACCAAATAGAAAATGACGCAGCCACATCGGTGTCTGCATAATGCAATAGAAAGTTATGCAAGAGATCGGAAACAAACGCATGACCTGGGCCAGTGCCTCCTTCATAGCAAACGGCACTGAAACTCGTGTAACATGCTGTGCAATTTTCCCTCCACAATGAACAACAATAATATCGGCATGATTGCGTGTCACCATAGTATCACACAGACAAACCAAAATCAGTCACTTCATTGTAGGTACTCCGTAGCACTACACATGCACATGATAGATTCCAAAATGAGCAGCCACTGCACAGTGTTTTCCATTCACTTTAGGTCAATGTATTTCGAAACTCCCCTAAAACCTGTGGCTTGTGAAATACACAGCCATAACCGCACCCTCTGCATTTCTGTTGACAAATACACTGTGTACCACAATCTGTGCATACACACCACACCCAGAAAACATATTGACCAATCTTGTAGCCTCTACAGGCCCATTTCTATGGCTGTCATCGGTAAAAGGGGCCTATCTAACACGTGCCACCCTTCAGCTATTGCGATATTCGCAGACTTTTTGTGATGTGCGCACGCACGTGGGAGTGGGGGAATAACTTTCAACCAGGGTAGGGACGTTGTTCGTTGTGGCGGCTCTTAAAAGAGCCTTTGTTTGTTTTTCTAAAGGTGCTTCTGTAGAAACACCTTTTTTTGTGGTTTGTATAAGTAAATTTGTTTTTTCAACGTCAGCTCACATTCTCACAATAGGGTCTTCAGTGCGGCCTGTAGATTGTGAACCAAAATGTCATTGTCACTGGTTGACAAAGACATGCCATTTGCCTTGAAAAGGTGTATATATCGAGAACCAATGTTCTCATTCTCACAGGAGAACATCCCAGCAGCACTCAAGAAGTCACACATGCTTGTTGATGAGACATCTTCCGACCTCTGACTGGCGACAGGAATCATTGGAATACTCTATTCTCAGGGGTATACATGAGAAAAGCACCTTGGCAGTGGGAAAAAAAGTGCTGCACTGCTTTCATCATCTTCTTCAGTTGACGGTACACACAGGAACAAGGCATGGAATCCAAAAAGAAGGCTCCAAAGTGCACAACCACAACATGTACAGTTGCTGAGGAGGCCATGCGTCCACCTTCTACAAGCACTTTGCCGAAACAGCACGCTTTGACACTGCACCACAAAGCGTCCACTCCCTCCAAACCAAAATTGCCACAAAAGCATTCTTGGAGGGCATACACGAACAGATCTTCAACAAAGTCATCACCCACAACGAAAACTGTACGTCTTGCCATGTTTGCCAGCCGCACTACACAAACTAATGGAAAAAATGATTGCCGGCCTTTCCTGTGACGCACACCTTGAGCACCTGATTGGACATTCCCACAGTCCCATTTCCATTGGCCACCATGGTGAGAAGCGCAGAATGTGGCACGTGCCTTTTCCCCAATTAGCACAAGGGCTGCACCCCAGTGAAGCAGGAGAAGTCCTTCTCCCTATTGGTGCTCTTTCCTGTGACGTACACCCTGAGCACCTGATTGGCCAAAGGAAATAATCCCATTTCCATTGGCCAGCATGGTGAGAAGCGCAGAATGTGGCACGTGCCATGCCCCAAGTACCGTGAGGGCCGCACCCCAGTAAAGCAGGAGGAGTCCTTCTTCCTATTGGAGTGCTTTCCTGTGACGCACACCCTGAGCACCTGATAGGACAATCCCTACTGTCCCATTTCCATAGGTCAGCATTGTGAGAAGCGCCGAATGTGGAACGTGCAGTTCCCCAAGTACGGTGAGGGCCGAGCCAGAGTGAAGCAGGAGTCCTTCTTCCTATTGCCCCACATCCTAAGCACCTCATTGGACAATCCCCAGAGTCCCATTTCCATGGCGGCCAAACGTAAAATCCTCAGATGTGGCTTTTGTGCTGCGTGCAGGCGTGGGGGAATAACTTGCCACCAGGGTAGGAGGAGTTTGTGGTAAGGGGCTTAGAAGAGCCTTTTCCTTTTTTTCTTCTTTTTTTAGATGCTTCTAGAGAAACACCTTTTTTGGTTTTTATTTGCTTTTGTGTTTTCTTGTGCCGACATTAGTACAGTAAACTCTTCACCGCATCCTGTAGACGGGCAAACAAAACTACATTGCCAATGGGTGACAACAAAATGCCATTTTCTTTGAAAAACTCTGCTGCATTTCCACAACTAATGAGGTCATTGTTGCAGACGAACATTCCACGAGTGGACAAGAAAGTATACATGCTTCTGTTGATGAGACACCTCCCTGCGTCTGGCTCGGAACAACATCCATGAGCAGTGGCCCATACTCTTTGTGGTATTATGGATGAGAAAAGCACAATGGCGGTGGGAAAAAGTGTCTTCACGACATCCAGCAATCTCCTCAGTCTACGGAAGAAATCTAAGCAAGCCAGGTAACCCACATGCATGTCGCCGTAGTGGATGACCATAACATCTACTGCTGAAAAGGTGACCAGTTCTTTGCAATGTTCATGCATATGGGTGAAATTTCCCTCATACACAGCGTTCCACAATGCGTCCGCTCCTTCCAAACCAAAATTGCCATCAAAGTGTCTTTCCAGGGCATAGTTGTGCAGATCTATGACAAAGGTATCACCTACAGTAAACACAATGCATTTCGCCATGTCAGCCACCCTCAGCACGCAGAGTATAATGTACAACAGTTTCACCGCCCCTTCCTGTTAACCACAACCACAGTACCCGATTGGCTAATCCCCACAGTGCCATGTCAATTGGGCAACATGGTGCAAAGGGCAGATCGTGGCACGTGCGTCTCCCAAAGTACCGCAAGGGCCGCACCCCTATAAAGCTGGAACAGTCCTTCTTCCCTTTGCACTATCTTCTCTGCAGCACTACCTCATTGGGTTACGCGTAAATAGGCACACACGCATCCACCAATCGCATCGAAGCCGCCATCATCCAACACTGTCACTCCTGTACAACACTTCAAATGGATTGTTACACATTTACAGTACAAGTGTCATGCCATTCCAAAGCAAGTCCACTACAAAGTTCAGTAAAAGTATGCACGATTTCTCCCTCAGCATACATCCACATGGCCACCCAGGATGTGGCACGTGTAATTCTGAAAGTACTGCAGAATCTGCTACCTTTTCGTGATAGTGAGTGGGGGGTAGAGGGGCGGGCGGTGGCGGGGTAAGCAATATCAAGCTGGGTAGGGGATTGGGTCTTCCATCGTAGATGTATAAAGGATTCTTTTTATTTTTCACGTGCGTGCAAGCAACTTGCACGCACTTTATATTTTTTGTTTTTTCTCTTTATATGTGTTTCTGTTTGCCTCTCCTCACATTTTTACCACATTCTGGTCAATGCTTCATGCACAGTGTAAAAGAAAACGGCATTGCCAATGGCGCTCAAATAAATGTCATATCCACGGAACCACTTCTTATTTTGAGACCTCATGTTCTCATAGTGGGTGGAGAACATGCCAGCAGTCTGCATAAATTCACGCATAATTCCACTTATAACACACCTTCCGACCTCTGGCTTGGGACAAATTACATTGTCATGGACCCATACTCCTCTTGGTGTTATGCATGAGAAAACGACCTTGGCAGTAGGAAAAATCTGCATCACTGCATTCAGCAACCTCTTCTGGTGACGGATTAAACGACCACATGACATGTATGACTTCCATAGTGCACCATGACAAAGTCAACATTCGTGACGGATGCCACATATCTGCAAACCATCCCGCCAAAAATTACCAGCAACGCCTCTTTGCACATAACACCTGTGGAGATGGCGCACAAAGGTATCACCGACGATAAGCACTGTGCGTCTCTCCATCTCGCCCAACCTCACGACACAGTATTGGGACGAAATGGTATCACTCCTTCCTGTCAAACACATCCTAAAGACCTAATTGCCTATTTTCCACAATTCCATCTCCATATCTACCATGCTCATAATGGCAGAATGTGGCACGTGCGCTTTCCCATCTTCATTGAGGGCCACTGCTCAGTAAAGCACACACAATACTTCTTCCCTTTGTACAGGCATTTTTGCAGCACTCCCCCATTGGGTGCTGTCAAATTTTCAAACACGCATACAGCAATCACATACAAAACCTATGCATTGCACACTATCATTTCTGTACACCACTCCATATTTACTGTTAAACACTCTCAGTACACGTACCGTTTCATTCCAAAACCCCTCCACCAGAAACGTCTGCTAAAGAATGCATGATTGCAGCATCCACAAAGATCCTGAGGTGCACCCAGCATACCTTTGGCCATGCACACAACAGTGCAGCCCTTTCCACACCCACAACAACACTATGGATCCATACATGCGACCATGTGGGCACCTAATATTATGCACAAGCATAACATATGTGGCAGCACTTCTACCCAACTCCCCCACACCATAAAACAGCCATTCATGAAAACGTGTTACAATTAGCAGAATCCACAAACATACTACATCCTGCACCACCCCTACCCACTGCCATTCACAAAGTTTTGTGTCACTGGCAACCTATGCACAACAGCTTCACAACATTGGGCCTACTTCATTAAATCTGCAAATCTGCACACAGAAGAGTAACCAAGTGTATATAAGCTGCACGTCAACCATACCCTCTTCCATACTCACATTACATAAACACTGCACCCTGTGGCGACACTACACAACTTCTCACTGCGCCATCTACTGCCATACAGCAAATACTGTAGCATATTGCAACTATCACCACAACCATGGAACGCACAATACATGCTTTGTAACTCACTTGTGCTGCTATAGCAAATCTACAATATGCTCCACACCCATTTTCCAAAGATCATCACCCTGTGCCTGAAGCACTGTCAAACCTGCATTGCTGCAGTGTGTGTGCTCCTTGCACACATTCCCCGCACCGTAATGCAACCATGCATGTCAGCATGTCACCAACTACCACTATGCACATACGCACCACTGGCACCAGCACTCCCACCCAACATCCACACCGCAATGGATATGCACAGCGTTAAATGCAACAGTTACCATAATGTACAAACATTGCACTGTCTCCGGCACCCCTACGCCCTTTCATTCACATACTATTGTTTTACCCACTTCCACTCAGAAAGTATTGTGTCACTTCCAAACTAACCACAAAATGTTCACAACATTGCCCATACTCCAAGCAATCTGCACACAGCACACTATCCAAGCACATATAAGCTGCCCTTCAACCATACCCTTTACCATACTGACAGTATGCAAACACTGTACCCATTGCCCACACTGCATGACTTTTCACCGCACCATCTCCAACCACACATGAAAAACTTTACCATGTTCTAACAGTCACCTGACCTGCGAAACCAAACAAACACGCATGGCAGCTCACTTCTGCTGCTCTATTGCATCTGAAATATGCTCCACACCCATTCTGTACAAGTTACCACCCTCTAACTGATGCACAGTCAAAAATGCATTACTGCCGTTTGTGTGCTCAAGCCCTAGGTTCTTGAATGCATGGCCTACGGCCTTCGGCCATGCACCTAATAGTCTACGCCTTGCTCACACCCACCGCAAAATAATGCCACCATGCATGTCACCAACTACAACAATCCACATACACAGCACTGCCACCAGCACTCCTAACCAACCTGCGCACCGCCATGGAACTATGCAGGAAAACATTGCAACAGTTACCATAATGAACAAATAAAACACCGGGCCTCATTACAAGCATGGTGGTAAGGCAACAACGGCGCCGGTATCGCTACCGGCACTGTTGCTACCGTACTGCCATACTAGGAGTTCTGCTTGCGGGTGCCCTTGCAGCTAGCAGGTCTGACCTGGTGGCTGTAGCGGCACCCGCGAGCAGAACATGATGGTAGCACCGGTACTGTTATTAACGGTACCAGTGCTACCACCCTCCCCATTCCCATTGAGCCCTATAGGGCTAAAATGGGAATGGCGATGTACCGGGCCCAGCACCCACGAAAGGGCAATTAGCCTGGTAATTGCACATTCGCGGGTGCTGGACCCGGATTTTGAGTTTGGAGGTAGCCTTGCTGGTAAAACCGGCAAGGCTACCTCCAACCTCGAAACGAGGCCCACTGTCTCCAACACACTCTGCACTTTCATTCACATACTAAGGCCGTACCCACTTCCATTCACAAAGTATTGTGTCACTGCCAACCTACCCACATACTGTTTGCAACATTGGCCCTACTCCAAACAATCTGAACACACCACACTATGCAAGCACCCCCCTCTACCGGATGCAGAGTCAGACATGCATTGCTGTGGTGGGTGAGCTGAAGCCATAGGCTCTTGAGTGCATGGCCTACGGCCTTCGACCTTCGGCCATGCACCCAATAGTCTAATCCTTCAACAGATACACCGCACCTTCATGCACCCATGCATGCCACCATGTGCCCAACTACCGCTATCCATCCGCATAGCACAGGCACCCGCGCTCCCACCCAACCTATGCCATGTGAAGTTCACCTGCCACTACTCACCACGGAAAGAGGTCGCCACAAATAGGTCACAGCAGAAGCTATCGGGCCGTTACGACAGCTGCCTCCAATCACCACACAAAGTAGTCGCCTGTCTAGGTACCCGCAAATTGGCGCAATACGCACGTATACTGCAGCCACTCCTCCGTCTTCTTCCACCTATTTACATATGTCACATGAAACACTAGTCAATCCCCCACTCTTTCCCTCCCTCCTTGCCGCCAACACATGGTGTACGGTATATTTTGCAGACGCTTCCGCCGGCGCACTGTCCTCCGATAAACCATGGCAGCGTTTGCCAAAAAATGTTGACGCAGAGCACACTTCCCTTCAGCCAACCACCGGCCGTGTCCAAAGTTCTCACTCAGCATGCCGTACCGCAAGCAAAAGACACTTCTGTCCACGGAGCGGACAGGGAAATGGAGCGGGCCCAGATATCATACATTCTTAGAGACGTACATTTCAGTTGTTTGCAACAAAAGTAATGAAAGATCTTTGATGTTATGGGTGTTAGTCTTAGCAGTGCACAGTGGTGGCGCGAGTTATGGTTGCTTAGCTTACCATAACTTGCGAATAACGGTTTTACCTGTAACTATAACGTCCCTGTAACAACGTTTGTCCATTGAATTGGATACGTTTTTGCTAGTGCAACTTAAGCATAACGTTCCTTTAACAATGTTTTTGCCTGTGAATTTCATTGGTTTTAGCAGGATATGCTTAGTTTGTAACGAAGATCTCTGCAACATAATGAAACTACTGGCAGCATGGTAACACGGACAGCAGTAGCGGACTATGCGCCTGGTTGCACACATTGGGTGGCATCCAACCTGCTCAGCAAGGCACCTGCTCTCTTACATAGTATATCCAATTACCAAACGCAAAAAATATATGAAAACAGCACCATGGCAAAACATTTCAAGAGAAAATGGAGTAGGTGTAGAAATTGTGTACGTACACATCAAATAGGAGAAAGACATTGGGAAGACACCATAAGGGAATGCATCGACAACAGAATTAACGTCTCCCTTCACCAATCGTACCACACTGCTACTGTACATGGGAACAAAGAAGTAAGGGGCAGAGTAACGACTGGTAGGAGCTTAGAGCAAAACGTCGGTACAATGTAGTAAGGAAGCAAAACTGCCTCTAATGATTGCACATGTCTTGCAGAATGCAATAGGACATATGCGTAACATGTCTTTTTGTAACACAGCAATGCCAAGCACCTTCAGGAAAGAAATGTCCCTCATAACACAATGGGCCTCATTACACGGATGGCGGAGAACCATGGTGCTATTAGCGCCATGGTTCATGCCGGTAAAATACCGGCACCGCCTTGGCAGAAAGGGGAATTACCGCCCCATTCCAAGGTTGGAGGGGCGGTAATTCCCCCTTCCACCATTGCCCTTCCCCATTCCCATTTTTCCCCATAGGGCTCAATGGGAATGGGGAAGGGGCTAATTACGGTACCGCAAATTGCGGTACCGTAATTAGCTCTCTGGGTCCCTTTGCGGGTTTGTTTTTAACACCTGCAAAAAGTAGGCGTTAAATCCCCCAACCCGCAAAGGGACCTCCTAGTAAGGCGGTAAGGATTTACCGGTACCGGTATTTTACCGGTACCGGTAAATCCTTACCGCCATCCGTGTAATGAGGCCCAATGACTTTGTAGAGTAACCCCATCGATACGCACTGTAGTGGGAAGTGTACATTATGTACTATATATTCCTCCATGTACAGCAAACACATTCTGTTTTCCGTAAGAAAACATATTGGAAAGGAAAGCAAGGCAGAAGAAGCCGCAATCCTTCCACAACACCATTTGCGCATAGCAAAAGAAAGAACCTGTGCAAATAGCAAAAAGGAGAGGCTGGAAGGCAAAGTAAAAAAATGGGGAACAATTGTGCCCCCTTATAAGTTGCGTAACTCGAAAGTGAACAGGTCAAATCAACTACCCCTTTCTCAATCTGCTCAATTAGAGGCCACTTAAAATAGAAAGCAGGGGTTGACCATTTTTTCTTATCAGATATTTTATTCATGAAACAATATAAAAATAGTTAAGAACAATATTTTGCCTTCATAGGTTTTGCACTGTCATTTAATTTCATATAAACACTTAGTGCAATCTGTGAGGTTAGTATGTGACAAATCTGTTGTTTATATACAGATAGTAGCTGGTTTATTAAGGTATTGTAATATAAAACCTTACTATTAGTTGTGTACAAACAAATGTTTCGGACAAAATGAAATGGCTGTGGCACACCTGCACGTATACTCCTTCTCCATGTCGCAGGCCGCCATCCCCTCAAAAATCTTATCATGGGAGAAGTGACGGTGACACAGCAATCTCTTCCTTCCCTAACAACCAAGTTCTACAAAACCGCATTTTCCCACAGTAAGTATGGAATTGTGCTACCCCTTCCCTTCCCTTCCCTAATGGGTTGTGGGAATATGCAAAAGTGAACATTAATAATGATAGTGTGGCTAAGTGTTTTGGTGGTATGCTTTTTTTCCTGAAATGGTGTTCAGACTCAGCGGCACACAGTCCTCCTTGCAATGCTTGCAATTAAGCAAAAGATAAGTGTCCTACGGAATGCACACAATCACAATGGATGCATCCGTACGACGGCAGCAGGCTCCGCATGGCTGCATGTTATCCACCACCTGGCTATGCGTGTGGTAACAGACATTTGTGCGTACTGCAAATGCAGGCATGTATATATGTGCCTCAGTGTCCTGGTAACATCAGCACTCTGCATCATATGCGAAGAAACAGTAATGTGGTCGGGGCGTGCACCCACGTCCTACAGATAGGTATGCCCTATAAGTAGCCAGCATCTATCCCAAATCGTCGGCGCATGTGTTGTGCACTATTAGTGTGTACAAAATTGGCAACAGTATGTACAGTACGCCCAGGCACATGCACACAACGCAGAGCGCCCAAAATGCGTTCAGCGGACAGTCGTCCAAAATGACAGATGCCAACATTTTGTTCCCAAAAATGTGTACGGATGTTAACGTTTCAACAATGTTACATACCATATTGATGACATAACGGGAAATGATGCCACATCAACTTCACGCAATTAAATGACAGTACATAACATTACAGGAAATTATTTCACAATAACTTTCACCTTATGACATCACAAGAAATGACCTCAGTTGGCATATGGCCTTCAAGAGATCACAGGAGCGGAGAGACTGGCGGGCTCCATCCCATATCCTCTAACCCATCATAATAAAGAGAAGCACCAAATGAGTGACGTGTACATAGTGTCACAAGTTTTTTCCTTAGCAGAACACACTTTCCTCTTGAAACATATCAATAACAACAATGTGATTCAGCAATCACTTTTGATTTTTAGAACTCGATAAAACCTAGTGAACAATGTATGAGATCAAGACACATGTACTACTTCTGTACAAATGAACCATTTTAATAGGTCTTGATAAAAGAAACGACATGTCAGTGAGTAAAGACAAGCAAGTAAAGAAAGTGATAATAGTATACGCAGTAGGTAAATGCAGTAACTTTTTCAATAGCAAAGAGTACCTTGCCATCAAACAGATTTGGTTTTCTAGAGGCCTAACAAAGCCTACACTTTTTAACAAAAACCAAGTGTACTTGGTGTTACAAACTGGAATGTTACATTGAAATACGTAAGCATCAGAAAAATGAGGCCAAAATATAAGCAAACATACAATACCCGGTTCAAAAATCAGGGGAGCTCGGAGCAATGGGCATGCTACTTGTAGCAGAGAAGTGCCTGCCTAGCTTACCACTCAACAGTTAGCAGGAGCTACATTGACTCCCATACCAACTACAGCCAAACAAGCACAAATATATTAATTTTGGGACAATCTGTAAATAAACATTATACAGATCCACATCAAAATCATTCCAGAACACAATCCTTAGTTATTCAAGAAAAAGTCCTCTGCACGTGTTTCACCACAAAGTGTGGATCTTCAGGAGGTGCAAAGTACTCTTATGTTGATTTAGCCTACTTATGATTTGGCAGTTTGTTCTACAATTTCACCACACAATTTATCAATGCTTTTTGTACTAGTTGAATGGAATGGGTTTCATAATCCAATGTTTCTTTGATGGAGAGAAAGAAGGAGATACTTCTTTCTTTGGTGGCCGTGAGCAGGAGTTTCTTTGTTAGGACAGTTTATTCTTTAAATTTGCTTTTCCTTTGTACATTGATTGTGTTCTTGTGTGTTCTCATTGGTTAAATGATTGGATTGTGTATAAAGTCTTTATGAAATTATATCACTGTAACCAAGAGCCAAGTATCCCTATGTAACTAAGACAAGTTTCATGCAACAGAACAATGTGATGCAACAGCGCCTCGATGCCCTTGGGCTGCTAGTGCGCTTTACAAATCAAATAAATAAATAAATAAATACAACATAATATATCACTCAGTTTCCTACACAGGCAACGTGATTTCACAAGGAACAGATACAGTAGTGGGGGTTTGTGAAAGGTGCATAAAGGCTCAAATAAGAGATCACTGACTTTCCTACACAGTCACTCAGACCTCACAAGAGACACATACACTGGTAGGGGCCTGTACAAAGTGCATTAGCGACTTTCATAAGATATCCCTCACTTTTCTATACAATCAGTTAGACTGCACACAGTACACAAACACTGCGGGGGCCTCTGCATATTCTTCAGCAGTATGTCACAAATGAATATGACAGGCCTGGGTAGGCTGGGGTAAAAGAGTGTCTCTTGAAACCATTTGTAGAAGAAATTGGGTGTATTTCACTTTTCGCAAAGGTGGAATGGCTAAAGGTGGTGTCCTACAGTGCGTCTGTAACTACCACCAACCATTTCACTCTGGCTGAATACGCACAGTAGTGGAGAAAATTATAAACGCCATTCCTGTCACCCACACCCGCAACAGCAACATTCCCCATTGTCCCAATGTCA
Source organism: Ambystoma mexicanum (assembly GCF_040938575.1). Lineage (NCBI taxonomy): Eukaryota > Metazoa > Chordata > Amphibia > Caudata > Ambystomatidae > Ambystoma > Ambystoma mexicanum. The sequence continues at coordinate 663,415,140 of NC_090941.1, read as the reverse complement.
TAGGTAGCTTGCAGAAAAAGGGAGTATACGCACGTGCATGTACCCAAGGCTGTCAACGGCCTTGTCCGGATGAAGCTGAAACATTACTTCTTCCCTTTGCAGTGTCTTCTTTGCAATACAGCGTCATTGCGTACTCTTAAAAAGTGGCACATGCTTCCACCAATAACATTGAAGAGCTCTCCATCTGACAGTATTAGTTGTTTACAACAGCCCTCTGCGTACACACCGCAGCCACAATGTTTTGCAATCCCTGTGCTTGTACAGTCCCATTTCCATAGGCACCATCGTCAAAGTCGCTGGATCTGCCTTTTGAGCTGCGTTACGACACCAGTGCCAATGTGACCAGGCAACCACACAGACGGTGCGCGTGGGCCCTCATTTTGGGACCAGGAGCTGGACTCTCCGACAGCGGCAAAGCATAGGGTTGAGCAATGTACGCAGTATTTTTTGGAAAGGGCAGGCTTCCAAACACATCGCTATGTTCCATGCACGTGCATGCATGTTTCCGATCAATGTACGGCTGCTTTCTGCGTGAAAAATCTCCACAACAATCCGCCCAAAAGGCACACAATAGAAGTGCTGTGTAATATGTTTGCGCCTTTTCTGAGCAACAGAGTGTGGCACATAGGTTTGCCCTGCAAGTAATGGTGCACCACATCTGCTCACCTACAGTGCATCTGCAACTAGTACCACCCATGCCACTGTGCCTAGGTATGCACACTAGTGGCGAAAATTATTAACAGGCCCTGGTGGCACACACACCCGCAGCAGCGATAGTCCCCATTGTCGCAATGTCATTGGTAACTTCCAGAAAAATGGAGGATATGCATGTGCGTGTACCCAAGTACGGTGACACCCTTCTCCAAATTAAGCAGAAACATTTCTTCTTGCATTTCCAGTTTCTTCTTTGCAGCACGCCGTCATTGTGTACTGGTAAAAAGTTTCACACGCTTCCACCAATGACACTGAAGAGGTCTGCATGTAACAGTATCTGTTCTGTACAATAGTCCTCTGCGTACACAGCCCGTCCAGATATGTTAGTGCGCAATCCCTGTGGCTCCATAATCCCATTTCCATCGGTGCCATCCTGAAAATGTCCGGATGTGGCTTTCGTGCTACGTGCAAGCGTGGTGGGATGACATGCAACCAGGGTAGGGGAAGTTTGTTGTAAGGGGCGGCTCTTAAAAGAGCTTTGTTAGTTTTCGTATTGTAAATGCTTCTACAGGAAGAACTTCTTTTCAATTTTATTTTATTTTCTGTTTTCTTGTCTGGGCATTGTTAAAGTAAACTTTTCACCGCATCTTATAAACGGCATTACCAATGGGCGACAAAGAAATTGCATCTGGTTGGAAAAATTCTGCATTTCCACAACTAATTAGGTCATTGTTGCAAAAGAACCTCCCAGCAGTGGACAAAATATTCATGCTTCTGTTGATGAGACACCTTCCTCCGTCTGGCTCGGAACAACATCCATGATCAGTGTCCCAAACTCTTTCTGGTGTCATCAACGAGAACAGCACCTTCGCAGCGGGAAAAAGCCTCTTCACTAGCTTTAGCAACCTCTTTAGTCGATGCAACAAGCCTAAACAAGACATGTAACCCATGTGCATGCTACCAGAGTGAATGGCGATCACGTCGCCTCTACCGAAACTTGCCAGGTCTTTGCACAGTTCATCCATGTTGGCGAAACTGCGCTCATAGACACCGTTCTTTAATGCGTCCACTTCTTACAACCCGAAATTCCCATCAAAGTTTCAAAAATATCTTTTTGTTATGTACAAGCTTGCTTACACATTTTTTTGTTTTTTTATGTCTTTCAATGTTTTTCTGTTCACTTCTCCTCCTCACACTTCTACGTACTGAACGCAATGCTGCGTGCAGAGTGGAAAACAAAGCAGCATTGCCAATGGAGGTAAAAAAATGCCATTTCCTTGCACCCAGTGGAAATGTTGCTCCTTAATGCTGTCATAGTCGGTGCTGAACATCCCAGCACTGCACATCAAGATGCACGTGCATCTGTTTATGAAACACCTCCCAACCTGTAGCTATGGGCAAATTACAGCCTAATGTGCAACACATGCAACTACCTACAGCATGTGCTTGCAAACGCATAGCACCTCACTGTGGTTGTTCCACCAAGAGTAAAATGTTCTCTGCACCCATTATTCAAAGGTCACCATCCTCAGAGACAAACAGAGGCAACTGTAAATGTCTGCAATATGGTATGCTGGCTTTTCTCAAGGGATAGGCTCTTGGGTGCATAACCAACTGCCTACAGCCCTTGTCCGTGTACCAATACTGTAGGCCTTACCTACACCCAGCACAACATAATGGCCTCATGAAAGAGAACATTCCCCACATACCACAATCCAGAAATGTAACATATGACGGGTGGTGCAAAAGGCAACTGATATCAACCACAAGTAGCGCCATTTGGCTCCCTAATGTGCAAGGTGGTGGCATAATGGCTACCATATGGTACCGGACACATATCAGGGCACTTGTGCTGTTCAACGACGTCTACAAAGTTCTGCACAACTATTTTTTCAACGTCGCACCAGCGGAGATATGCATAAATAAAAGTGCATGTCGGCGTTATGGTGGCGTGCTATTCAGCAGGCCTAGCCTCTTCGGTCACTGACCTACGGGCTACAGGCTTTTTGCCATACACCCAACAGTGTTCCTTTGGGCACACCCAGCTCAACATAACAGACTTATGCAGGTTAACAAGTGTCCAGGTACATGCAGGTCACCCCTAGCCACTTCTAAGCATCCACTACTTCAGCACTTCTCCCAACAAAACACACTGGATGAGTCAGCACTCCATCAGGTCCAGGCATATACTACACAGTGTAAGAATTGCAACCAATACCCACAACCATAAAAGCAACATTTTATGCAATGATCACAAACCAGGTACCATATGGTACCGGATGCATATCAGGTCACTTGTGCTGTTCAACCACTTCTACAAGGTCCTGCACAACCTTTTTTACAACATCGCCACCAGCGGAGAAATGCATACTTAAAAGTGCATGTCGGAGTTATGGTGGGGTGCTATTGAGCAAGCTTAGACTCTTTGGTGACTAGCCTATGGGCTACAGGCTTTTTGGCATACACCCAACAGTGTTGCCCTTGCCCACACCCAGCTCAAAATAACAGACCTATGCAGGTGAACAAGTGGCTAGGTACATGCAGGTCACCCATTGCCACTTGTAAGCATCCACTACTTCAGCACTTCTCCCACAGGACACACTGGAGGAGTCGGCACTCGATCAGGTCAAAGCATATACTACACAGTGTAATAGTTGCAACCAATCCCCACAACCATGAAAATAACATTTTATGCAATGATCACAAACCGCACATCGAGGAGAGCATTGTAAAACCTACTTCACCCCACAGCACTCTTTCGCCAGTGCAAGGTGGCTACCCATTCATTGAAGGGTCTACAGGCTTAGCACACGCAACACATCGTACTGCAGTGTAGGTTGCAAGTTTCATGTGTTCTCCATTGTTCTGCCCTTCTGCCATTGGTCTACCATCACTGACCACTGGGTCCCACCACACACTCACACCCTAGTGCAACCTATGTTTTACTTCTCATTTCATGTGTAATGCAAGCCCCATCTGCAAATGGGCCTGCCAACTTTCAGCCTGGCCACATCTGTACATAAGCTGCTCAGTTACATTGTGTTGCCTGTGCATACCGGTATGTGAGTGGCTGTGTACATTTTGCATTTTTCAACTTTCTGATGCTGATGACTTCCTTTCATAGCGCAATGTGGTAAAATGCTTTGTCAAGGAAGGGACTGATAAGAGCCTACCTATAGCAAATGCAGATGCTGACATGTGGCTCCCTATTGTACAACAGCGGCAATGATGTACACCATATGGTAATGTGTGCATAGCATCTCACTTCTGCTGTTTCACCAAGTGCACAATGTCCAGTGTAAGAATTGCAACCAATCCCCACAACCATAACAACAACTTATTATGCAATGATCACAAACCAGGTACCATATGGTACCGGACGCATAGCAGGTCACTTGTGCTGTTCAACCACGTCTACAAGGTCCTGCACAACCATTTCTTCATCATCGCCACCAGCAGACACATTATTGTGCAACAGGGGCAATGATGTACACCATATCATAATGTATGCATAGCAGCTCACTTCTGCTGTTTCGGTAGGTGCAAAATGTCCAGTGTAAGAATTGCAACCAATCCCCACAACCATAACAGCAACTTATTATGGAATGATCACAAACCAGGTACCATATGGTACCAAGCGCATTTCAGGTCACTTGTGCTGTTCAACCACGTCTACAATGTCCTGCACAACCAGTTTTTCAACGTCGCCACCAGCGGAGACATGCATACTTCAAAGTGTATGTCAGCGTTATGGTGGTGTGCTAGTGAGCACACCTAGCCTCTTTGGTGACCAGCCTACGGGCTACAGGCTTTTTGGCATACACCCAACAGTGTTGCCCTTGGCCACACCCACCTCAACATTACAGACTTATGCAGGTGAACAAGTGGCCAGGTACATGCAAGTCACCCCTAGCCACTTCTAAGCATCAACTACTTCAGCACTTCTCCCACAGGACACACTGGAGGAGTCGACACTCCATCAGGTCCAAGCATAAACTACACAGTGTAATAATTGCAACCAATCCCTTCAACCATAAAGCAACATTTTATGCAATGATCACAAACCGCACATCGAGGACAGCATTCTGAAACCTACTTCACCCCACAGCATTCTTTTGCCAGTGGAAGGTAGCCACCCAATCATGGAAGGGTCTACAGGCTTAGCACACGCAACACACCATACTGCAGTGTAGGTTGCACATTTCCTGTGTTCTCCATTGTTCTCCGCTTCTGGCATTGCTCTAACATCACTGACCGCTGTGCCTCACCACACAGTAAACATCCTAGTGCAACCTATATTTTACTTCTCATTTCATGTGTAACACAGGCCCCATCTGCAAATGGGCCTGCCAACTTTCACCCTGGCCACATCTGTACATTCATTGCTCAATTACATTGTGCTGTTGTGCATACCGGTATGTGAGTGGCTGTATACATTTGGCATTTTGCAACTTTCTGATGCTGATGACTTCCTTTCATTGCGCAATGTTGTAAAATGCTTTGTGAAGGAAGGTTCTTACATGGGCCCACCCATAGCAAATGCAGATGGTGACATGTGGCTCCCTATTGTGCAACAGGGGCAATGATGTAGACCATACAGTAATATACGCATAGCAGCTCACTTTTGCTGTTCCACACCAAGTGCACAATGTCCTCCACAACCATTGTGTGCTACTCACCAACTCCAAAAGCATGCTCAGTAACAATTGCATTGCTGCATTATACTGTGGAGGCTGTGATTAAGGCCTAGATTGTTGGGTGCATGGCCGACTCACCACAACATAACAGTGCCATGCAGACGACCAGGTAAACATGTGCCAAATATCACAAAGGCAACATACGCATCAGCACTTCCACCCAACCACCACACCATAAAGCAGAGACACAAGGACATGTGTTCCACTTACTGTAATGCAGCAACATACCGCTACCCACTTCCAATCAGAAACCATTGTAAGCATGCCAACCAAACAAGACAATCTTCACAACATTCAGCCAGCTCCCACCACTCTAGTACGTGCATAGAACCAATGGTGCATACTGCGCTGCAACACTTACTAATCTGCCCAATGGACACTATGCAAACATATACAAGAAAAACTTACACCGGGACCTCTTCCATATGTACACTATTCTGTTACTACACCCAGTGGACACACTGCATAACTGCTCACTGCACCATCTCCACCCATACACCAACAACTGTATGTTCTTCCACCAATCACCACACACATACAACCAACATTTTGTGACGTGCAGCCAAATGTGATACACTAAGAAACAATGTGGCACCTGCTTTCAAACAGTGGGCTTACCTGTTCAACCAGTAAACATCATTTTCTGTGGTAGTGCTGCAGGCATGCAGCCAAGGGGCTACTAACTTACCTCACACAGCACACCATAGTACATGCTATGTTAACATCGTCATGTGTCAGGGAATGCAGTCCCCTTCAGCAAATGCGCCTGCCACCTGATGCCACTGTCAGACCACCGTCTTCTTGTATATTGATATGTATCACGTGACGTTCTTCTCACTCCTGCACCCTTTCCATCCCTCCTTCTCACCAACAGATGCCGTACACTGTGATTTTCTGATCCTTTTGCCGCCGCATTGTCTTCCGATACAACATACCGCCGGCATGAAACACTTTTCACACATCCCGTCACCGCACACTGCAGTGCAATCAAACTTTTGACCGCGCTGCGAACAGGGAAGTAGGACGCCGCAACATTTCCAGATATTACTTTTTTCAGTATGCACACTGCTACATACAAAAGGCCCAGCCATGAACACAGTCGTGTAGACCCTTGCCACACACACCGCAACATTGTCCTCCGATACACCATGGTGGCGTTTCCCAAAAACATTCACGCACAGCACGCTTCCCTCCAGCCAACCACGGGCCGCATCCCCTGTTCGCCGACAGCATGGTGTACCGCAGCCCAATGAGACATCGGTACACAGAGCGAATAGGGAAATGGGTCCCCGGATGGGACCCAGATATCACTAATTTTTCAGGACCTGCATTTCAGTGTTTTTCAAAAAAATTAGCAGTCCGATTTCCACCAAACACACAAAAGCACGCTTTCTGGCCCAAGCCCCCACTCTTGCCGCAAATGTGGTGAAAATCCATCCAGCCATTCGGGCTGTAGCTGTGTGCTAAGTTTCTCCCCATTCAGTCAATGGGGGAAAAATGTGGGACCCCCCTATAACTTTTCCCTCCAGCACGAAACCTCGCCCAACTTGGGGAAAAAATTCAGAGCCGGCCATATACTTTTTTTGCAAAGTTTAGTGAGGATTCGCCCAGGGGGAGCGAAGTTATAAGCTGCTGAAAAATAAATTTTCCTATGAGTTTAGCAACTTAATCATAACTACATGGCCACGGGCCGTGTAATAGCCCTTACCATTGGTTCTGTTTTTTGCATAATGCATACTTTACCAAAATGTATGAGGCCGGTTCTTCCTTCTTAGTCTGCTGTCTGCGCTGCACTGCCAGGACAAGGAGAAGACACATTACAGGTGGCATCCTTGATGAATGGGGTCAGACTGCAGAGTTTCCTCGCACCTCTCATCTTTGTTCTGCAAAATCTCTGTGCTTTTCAGTACTGCATATCAGAGAAAAATCTGTGTTCTTGTCTGTTTTAATCTGTAAAACATTTGAATGTCCTTAATCGCAGTCGCCATATGTAGGGATAGGGTCATTTCTCAGCCATAACCCATTAAAGCCATTCATGGATAGAGACACGCAATTGTGCAACGAACAAACACTTGTATTGCCCCACTGCCAGCTGGGAGTGTTTCTCAAGACAACAGGATGATTCAAGCTGGCAAGCAAAGTCTCAAGGTTTTCTACATCCACCATACATTTATAGAAAGAAAATATATGACACACCAATTCTGTCCATCATGAACCTTAGAATATAATTGGTCAAGTTTCTATGAGTAAAATGCACTGATCAAAAAACCCACGCTAGACCCCTTTATCCCCAAAAAACGATCACCTGATCACAACAGTCCCCTTTCTACTAAAATTTCTTGACAAGGCAGCATACATTCAAATCCAGAACTACCTTGAAATCAACCATATTTTGGGCATGCGCCAATTGGACTTCCGACAAGGTCATGCTATGGAACTGGCCCTACTAGACTTAAAAAAACAACTTGATGCAATTAGACACGAGGGAAAGCCTGCCCTTCTCCTCCTCCTGGACCTTTCAGCCGTGTTTGACTTGATTGACCACAAAATCCTATGTCATCACCTAACCTCCGCTGCCAACTTCTCCCCAGAGTCCATGACTTGGGTAGCATCCTTCCTGGAAGACAGAACAAGCAGAGGGTTAGCTGAAACAAACTGTGCCCCACCAACACCCATCTCATTGAGAGTGCCTCAAGGCTCTTGTGTTTTCCCCACCCTCTACAATATATTCACCAAACCTATTTTTCACTTGTTGGACTCCACTGGCATATCGTAAGCAAACTATGCAGATGATACCCAAATCCTACTCCCCCCTTTTCGGCAACTATACTGCAGACCCGCACACCCTAAATACAATCTACATGTCCATCCAAAGTTGGCTACAAACGACCTCTGTCCAAATGATGAGAAAGACAGAGATCCTGATGGTAGGACTGCCAGCGGTAGTCAGGTAACTAAATTCTCTTTACGCCACCTTCAACATTGACGCTCTGCAGATCCCTGTCTCCTCCACAGCGAAGACCCCAGGTGTCTGTCTTGATGCCACTCCCTCCCTGAAAGACCCGGTAAATGCCATTGCTTCTTCCCTGGCCTACACCACTAAGCTGATCAATGCCCCTAGACCATTTTTATCCCCCAAAAATGTCCTCACCATTGCTAGAGCTTTCACTGGAGGGAGGGGGTAGATTACTGCAACGCTCTCTTTGCTGGCACCTCCTCTCACAACATCTGCAATTTGCAGGTGATCCAGAACAATGCCATCCGAGCGGCACTTAACATTCTAAAATGAGAACACATCTCAGAGGCAGGAAGAGATGCCTACTGGCTGAATATCCATGAATTGATTATTTTCAGAACGTTATCCATCGCTCACAGATGTCGCTCTAACACAGCTCCACCCTACCTGTCACAGAAGTTCATGAAAGTCCATTTATCCAGGCCAGTGAGTTTGGCGGTCTCAGACCGGCTCATCCAAAGTTCCAACAAGCAAAAGGCGGTGGATCAAGTTTCTGGACAGTGGCAGCAAGAAGGATCTTCCACCAAGCCTGAGAGCAGAACAATCATGCTCAGCCTTCAAAAGAGCCTTTAAAACGTAGCTGTTTGACTAAGAAAACTGTGAGCCTGCTATCACATGGTCCCCTTCTTGACATTCGCTTGTGTGTAACTGGTCTGTAACAGTGCCTTAATTCCCGAGGGTTGTTGCACGCTATATAAATGTAAAAATAAATAAATAAATACATTGCCAATTATTGTTTTTCTGATTATCTCTCTGTCAGATATGATATATGATATGATAAGATAGTTTATTTATATCGCGCCTATACACAAATGTGTTTCAAAGCGCTTCAAGGCAAGGGAGGGACCAAGGGAAAATACAATGACGTTCTTACAGGCCATGAACAGTAAGGATGTGACGACATTTCAGATAGTGCAAGAGCTAAGACATAGATAAGGAAGGGAGGGGGAGATTGGGCAGTAAATGGAAACAGACAGGTGACTACCGTACTAGGCCTGACGACATTTCTGGTAGAGCTGGAGGAAACAAAAGGTGAGGGAGAGGGGTGCAGAAAGGGAGGAGAGGAACAAAACAAGCGACTATCGTACTAGACCTGACAACATTTCAGATAGTGCTGGAGGGGGGGATGACAAGTAGGAGGAGGGGGGAGTCGACAGACGAGGTTGCTATCATACTAGGTCCAGGCACAATTCTGATAGAATAAGTGCATAGAAGAAAGTAAGGGGAGGAGGGGAGGAGATAGGAAAACGGAGAAAGGGAGAGGAGGAGAGAACAGAGAGTAAGCAGTCCAAAAGAGTGGAGAAGCAGGAGGGGAGAGCGAATACAATTGCAGAAGTCAGTAGTAACAGTTAATGGTGCAAGCCAGGATACAAGATGAAGATGGGAACAGCATGATTCAGGGCCACCATGAGTACAAGATGCAAAGGAAGTCCAGCATGAGAGTTCAGAAAGGGTGACGCACCATGAATCAATGAAGTCCATAAAAGTCAAATCCAGCATTGGCCACAAGATGGTGATGGTGAAATCAGAATGTATCAGGACAGACTCCAGCAGGAGTAGGCTGAGGGGGGCAGGGTAGAAGAATCAAGCAAAACAGGCAACCCATATGTGCGAGAGGGGTGGGGGCACAAGAGAACATCTAGAGGGGACCAGAGAGTGGGACCTCACTGCACTCCACACAACCACACCATCCTACACAACCCCACTCCACACCACCACTCCACATCACTATGGGACAACACCACACCCCACTCTGCCACACCCCCATGCAACAACAAAACCACTCAATATTACTGATCAACACAATCACCACTCCACCACCACAATCCCATTCCACACCTACTTCACACCACCCCCACTCCATACCACCTCCCCACACTACCACCCCACACCACCACACACCCACACCACCACTCTACTCTACCATCCCACCACACTCCACACCACACCATCCCTCACTCCATACCCCCACTCAGTGCCCCACTCCACATCAACAATTCACACATCCGTTCCACCACCAAACCATGCCACCAACAGTCAACACCACTGCACCCACACTCCATACCACATACAGCACTTCACAACACCACACCACCACACTTTCACTCCATGCCACACCAGCACACCCTCACTCATGCCACTACACTGCACATTCCCACACAACCTTCAATTATATTGTATTGTATTGTATTCCATGCAACTGCTCCACCACTCCATATCTCTAGACCACTCTATGCCTCCACAGCATGCTATGCCACCACTCCACATACCATACCACTCCATTCTGCAACACCCTAGCCCTCTCTGCCCACCCATCCTTTCACTTCTCTCTACCCCCTCCCACTCGTCCTCACCCCTCTCTACCCCAACTTGTCTGCAATTCCTCACCCTTCTCTACTCATGCACCAGTTCACACCCCTCTCTACAAGCACCCACACTTCCTCACCCATCTCTACCCCTGCACACACTTCATCTCCCCTGTCTACCCCCAACCAGTGGCACCTTACTTCACCCTAGCCTACCAAACCCCACTTTACCCCACCTCACACTACCCACAACATGTCTACCTCACCCCTGACCACCCACCCTACCATCCTCACCCTACAGCCACCCATCCTATCGCACCCCTGCCTATCTCCAACAACACTATAACCCTAGCTCATTTCTGCCTAGCCCTGCTCATGTTAACCCATCTGCCATTCTACCTCACCCCACTCTAAACCCCACCCCTACCTCATCACTGCCCACACTACACCCATCATCCTACCTTAACACTTTCCAAGCCACCCACCCCAGCTCACCTCTGCCTATCCCCACTAATCCTAGTACCTCGATGCCTACCATGCTGAGCCATCCTAGCTCATCCCTTCTCCCTTCCTCCTTAGCTCATACCTACACCACCTAGCTCTCTTAAAATGCCCACACTTACCGTAAAAAGTTCCAAACCTGTCTGCAAGTCAATGTTTGCTGTCATTGAACATTAAAAAACACAAATTTTTCAAAAGACGTTTATAAGCTGCAGTAGTCTTTCTACTATGTCTATTTGTATTACTGTTTTTTGTCTGCAAGCAATAATTTACAAAAATGTTTGAATTTCTGCATACGTAGAGCGCTATAATTGTAAAATGCAATAAACAACTGAAAACGGTAAAACTATAAGCTTTGCCATTGTTTGTTTTACACAAACAGTAGATCAACACATTTATTCAAACTGCTAAAATCCTGATTGAACTATCCAAAATGGTAGACTCTTTCCTCTGGTAATCTGCTAATGCCGATTCATTTTATATCACTCTGTTATGGCACATGGAGCACCAATTTTCAGGACTGAGCTGAAGTCCATTGCTCTAAAAAGACATATGCAGATATTGCCGGCTCTTTGCCTAGGTCCAGAACAATTCCCCTGCCTGTGAGATGGCTGTCTTGAGCCACCTTATCCTCGCAAATGTGTTGACGGTGTTAGTGCATAGCAGACCCGGGCAAAATGGTTTGTTATTCCACATCACCCGCGGATGCAACCTTTTGCCGGGCAGTTGTTGCAGTGGGGCAGATCATAACCACAGTTGGGACACAGGGTTATCTAATTTCCTCTCCCATCCCTCTTGTTCAACGGCAGATGTTTGTCTGTTTTACAGAACTGCTGTCCACCTATGGCACAAGCTTCTTCTAGCCTGGTCGACTTCATGGCGGCACAGATCTTATCCGCCCTGACATCTGCCAATTTGTGGGAGCATCCAAGTTCTAGAATGCGGACTAAGGTTATGCATGGTTCACGTAGCATTTGTCGTCTTAATTTAATGGACGAACATCCTTGAATTAGCTGTTGACGCATATCGTATTCTTCATCCGGCCCTGCACATGTTGTAGACATTAGTCACAGCCTGCAATGATATGCGTCAAGGGATCCCCCCTTCTTTTTGCAGAGCGTTCCTCATAAGGGACCTTTCATAGTGAAGATTTGCCATGGGTGCAAAGTGTTCTTGGAGTGCCAACTTGAATGCATTAAATCTTCTGTCGGCAGGTCACAGAGCCTCGGAAATGTTGCAAACAGCAGGACCAGCCGAATAAAGCATGACCAATTTGTTTGTATCATCGTTGTTTTCCACTGTCACTGCTAAGAACATATCCAGGTGCTTCACCCAGGCAGATGACCTGGGGCGTAGGGCTGACGGGGCTCCCAATATGTTGAATTCTTGTAGGGGTGTGGGTCACATAGGTGGCTGTTGCACCCTGGCACCAGCAGGAACGCCTCCGGCATCATCTGCCATCTTAGATGGTTGAATGTGATATGATGGCAAGCAAAAACACCCCTGCTGACCTGGCTGTGGCTCCTACTAGGTTTCGGCAGGATTGCTGGCACCCCTCACCCTACACACACATGGGCCTGGGAAGGCAGGGCGCACAAGCACTCCGTGCAGGAGCTGCAACCCTTGTGTAGATACTGCGTTGTCGAGTCACTCTGGTTAGAGGCGTAGTGCAGGTCACTCGGAAAGTCTGCAACTCTGCGACTGGGTGTAGGGTGTACAAGCACTCCTAGAGGGAGCTGCAACCCTTATCTGTAGTATTTGAAGTGGTTTTCCACTGCTCCATCTCTCATGTCACTTATAATATCCGTTCGGATTTCTTTTTTCCTATGGGACTAATGGTGGACCATAGACAAAACGTACCCCTAGAGATGCAAGCTGATGTCACCTAAGTACGCCCTGCATGGGTGCACTGGAGGCGGGGCAGTCGGAAGTGCAATGCGAACTTTTATTTAAATGTTTTTCTTCTTTCTGTATGCACCAAGTCGGGAGAGCGTGCTGGACAATTAAGGCGCGCACATGTGCAGTGACACCGCCGGCGGCCCAGGAATATCAAGGGCCAAATGGCCTGCAATGTCGAGTTCGCGGGCCTTGCTCCCGCGCAGCCGGTGCCAGGCCAGGAGCGGGGAACTCCGCTGGCGTACAGCACACATGTGCAGCGAGGGAGACCGAGCGCAGGGACAGCGGGTTCATGACCACGTGGAAACAGATCCGACGTGGCAACCGCCTCGTCGCCAGTCACCAGTGTGCTGGGGTATGGCCTTGCTGAGCTTCAGTTAACAACCTAACGCATTCTGGGAGTTGCCTTCCTATATTTAACTTAAGTTAAATACATTGAGCGCATTGACGCAAGCCGATTCTAGTGCCACAGGCACAGGCAGATGGAAGGAATGGGGGGTTAGGTGCATGGTGGGGTCTGAGGAAGGATCACACACAGGGGGAGGGCAGACAGGCGGCACCCCCCCCATTAGTAGTTATGGAAACATGGCCCCTAACACAAGGAAGATGCGAAGGTACCCGCGGGGGGCCGGCCCCCCACTAGAATAACAAAATAGGAGCGAGAATAAAAAGGGCCTCTTGGCAAAGGAGAGGCACATTCGCACCAAGAAGCACACCTCTGTCGGCTACAGCTTCTTGGCTCTGGACGGATAGGAAGAACCTCTTTTCCACCCTACCCACCCCAATTTTGAGAGAAAGGGAAGAAACAAGGAGACCAAGGAACGGCGAGTACCAAGCTCGGTACACGTTAAAGGAAGTCTTAGGCCACACGCCGCACGTGTCCAGGAGCCGATGCCAAAGGGACCTACAAGCTTGCCAAGCGGAGCATGGCATCAGCCACACTGGACACAGTGTGCCCAAAAGCACACCTGTTATTGTATAAGTTTGGGTTTTGTGTATATGCTAAGCAGGGGCGTTGCTAGGGGGAGGCTAAGGGGGCTATAGCCCCTGATCTTTTGGTTGTAGCCCCGGATAGAATCTCAGGAGCTACAGCCAAAAGATTAGCTAGCCCCCAGTCTCAACAGTTCCGACATCAGCCTAGCCCCGGGTCTTTTCCAGACCTAGCAACTCCCCTGATGCTAAGAGTAAGAAATAAATGCCTACGGCCAATAATTGGTCCACACCAAAAACTGTACGTAGTTATTCCAAGATAGGAGGTAGGAACCAGGAGCCTGGGGGGCCCACACTACTCAGCCTATGATGAACAAAGGGAAGACCAGGACTGGACATTTGGTTCCCTGGTGCCATGAAACATAACTCTCAACTAGAGCCATGCCTGATGGTTGTAGCCCCTGCTCCAGTCCTAGTTCTAGCCTTTGAATTCGGTAATTGTAGTTTTACTTTTCCCATCATTAATGTAGGCCCTCAAATCCCAGAATGCAAGGAAAAAAGTAGCCATGCGTGGGCTGCCAGCAAGCGTCATGCGTCTAATGAAGACGGTCCTTCGCCCTCCCATTGACCCACACTATGAGCTGTATGAACACGCCTGCACCTACTACTGCTGAAGTTGTGTTTGGAACCCTGGACTTGAACTATGTGGGCATCAATGTATCTTCTTTATGAATTTATAACTTCGATAATCAATACGCTGGTCTTGATTTGGTTAACCAACAAAACCCTGCAGACCTGAGCAGCCCTTCAGGCTCTGGCAATCGGCAGACTGGGTGCTCACGGCTTAAAATGCACGAATCACACACATCCGGGCTGGCAAACACGACCAACAAATGGACTGTGTCACCCAACTATCAAGTGATTTATTGTGGCCCGGTTTTCGTTTATAAAACTGACAAGGTTCTGGCTGATAAATGCTGATATATGTTAAATTCAGTGGCTTATGATAAAAGTTGCTTGCCAAGCGGCGACAGCTGGCTGCCTCAGCAAACATGTCGCCCGTCCACCTTCACCTCGCAGGAATGTTAATTGTCGTTTGATGCAATAAAGTCTGCTTAAGGTCCAGAGGAAAAGCAAAGGTGCTACCCGAAACGTGGGACGCATTTTTTGCAGCAGGAATGCCTGTAACTCCACAATCCAATGACTTTGCAGATGTTCATTTTGACGTTTTCCTGGTTGCATTGCTATGCCCATCGGGTGCCCAAATGACTCCAAGTCATCCAGAAAACGACTCCTGCAGTCCGGGTTGTCATTTTAGAAATGAGTGCCGTCACGAGCGCGAGTCCCGCTGGAACAAGGTTTGCAAATGATGTGATGTAGAATTTGGAAATCCTTTGGAGTTCTATTCCCTTAAATAAATGTGTAATTCCCAGGGCGTTGGCAACATTACAATAGTGCTGCTTGTTCAGTGCATGCTCGTTAACCTTACATATTAAGCTTGTTACATTCTCTCGGGTTTCTCCGGGTGAATGCTGAATCCCAGCTGGAAGCAACATGCACCCACAAACACCGTTTAGGAATGTTTTGACTGAATTTATCAGCACACAAAGTCATATATGTTTCAGCAGAAATCAGTAAGGTTATTCAAAGAAAAAAATAAGCTACATTTGAAATTAAAGTTACAGTCAAATTCGGTTGCTAAAATAGCATACAAAATAAGACAATGTCACCGCCAAGCCCTGTCAAATACCTCCAGTGCAAATTTAAATTGCTAGATAAATGAGCCAGCCTCGTGTCACCCCGGTGTTGGTGCCAACCCCAAAAGGGCGGTTATGGTCGATATGTGCAGCACCATCCCCTCCCTCTGCATTGCTATCGCTTCAGTGCTGGCTGGTGAGTCACCGGAAGGACACTTGACCCCTCGACTGCCCCAACATTGTATCTCTTTCTGCTACCAGAGGTAAAGTACATTTTTCGAAATCTCTGCACCAATCTCATAACAAGAATAGGCAATCCCAACAGTGTTGGCATTTTTTTAGGCTTGGGAAAGGCATTTGACAGGGGCTGCCGTAGTGGTATTAACGGGTCAACAATGGTAGCAGCTGCAAAATGGTGCGAGTATCTGGGTATATAACAGCTGCGTGGCAAATGCCTAATACCTACACACAAACCAAGACTGCTGGCTTTGCAAATGCTTGTATTCAAGTGGATAAAGACAGACCTGGTGAAGACATGTCATTACTACAGTAGTCCATTTACAGCTCTATTTAAATAATTAACTCTCAGGAGACTACTTTGAAAAAACCCTGGCAGGCACTTCGATCACAAAGGTTGATGGTAAGACTTGATTAAAGCGAGCTCAAAGAGATTCAAGGAGGACGTGTTTTGGCTGGGAGCATAGACATAATTTAAGATATGATAGGTTATTTATAACGCGCTTAATACCCAGAGGTTTCTAAGCGCGGACCCGAGGATCAAACCTGTGGTGCTCGGTGTCGTCTTGCTTCCAAGAAATGCACGTTGCCCCTGAGCTATCCTCCAGAGAGTGGCTAGGGGGTGCCGCTGTGACCCCTGGACATTAGCTTGCCCCACTGGCCAATCCGTTGCGACCCCTGGCCTTACCTTGACCTGTGCCTGCCATTCTCCAATAAAAAATCTGCTAATTGCCTGCGGCACGCACGCATGCAAGCACCACACCGCATGGACTGCAATTCCCCATTTTGTAGCAGCCCGGCCCGGAGCTCACGTGTGAAGAAGCCTGGTCAGAGTTTGAGCATGAGTTGACTCTTATTTATTTTATTTATTTGGATTTGTAAAGCGCACTAGCAAGCCATAGGCATCGAGGCGCTGTTGCAAGAACATGTCTCAGTTACAGGAAGGGTACTTTGCTCATGGTTACAGTGAGCGTGTAGCCCTACAATGCGAACTTAATGGCATACATAGGTGGATACAGGTTTGATTTATCATACAGTAACATTGGAGGTTACAACACATCGACAGTAGAAGCATGCAGCCTAAGCAAAACAACAGGGCAAGTCAGGACTCATTGATTCAGATAGCATAGTTTTTATCGCTTTCCGGAAGGCTATGTGCAACTCAATACTTCTGATGTGGGGTGGTAGGGTGTTCTGGTGGGTCGCGGCCAAGACCGGGAAGCTAGAGCCTCCTGCGTGAATCCTCCGGGTCTTGGGATTGGAGATTCGGTTGGTGTAAGCCATTCTTGTGGGTCTGGCTGTGATGGGTTTGGCGATTCTTTGTAAAAGGTAGAGGGGGATCATGTTATGGAAACATTTGTGCGTAATGGCGAGAATTTTAAAGACGATCCACTCTTTGATGGGCAGCCAGTGAACATGCTTCCTGGTCGCTGAAATGTGGTCCCTTTTGGAAATGCCGGTGGCAGCCCTGAGGACATTACTTTGGACAGTTTGGAGTTTACTGATGTTTTTAGAGGAGGTACCTGCTAAGCGGGTGTTACAATAATCCAGCCTAGACCCAACTATTGCTCTCGCTATGGAGAGGCAGTTCTGCTCTGAAAGAAAATGTCTAGCTGCGTTTAGCAGTTTAGAATGGTAGGCCACTGCAGATGCAATGGCGTTGACCTGTCTGATCATTGAGAGGTTGGAGTCCAAGTGTGATTGGTGTGTTGTCAATCGTGAAAGAGCTATACTGTTTACCGAGTTTTTTGAGGGTTGATGGTGATCCAATTAGCAGAGGTTCAGTTTTTTCACCGTTAAGGCACAGCTAGTTTTCTGCCATCCAGGTTTGGATGGTGGAGTAAATGGAGTTGATGGTACCATGTCAGACTCATAGTCGCCGGTGAGGGGGATGAGGACCTGCGTGTCATCAGCATAATTGGAATATGTGATGCCCAGCACGTCCAGAATATTGAACTATGGCCTTGTGAATAGGTTGTAGAGGGTAGGGGAGATTCAGGAGCCCTGTGGGACTTCGCATTTTATGTTGCTCAGGTGGGCACAAGCTTGGTCAGAGAAGACTTTCATAACCCTTTCCTGGAGAAACGAGGTCATCCAAGCTATGACCTTAGGGGAAACATTGGGAGTGGTAGAGAGATGGTGGCAAAGAGTATTGTGGTCCACCAAATCAAAAGCTGCGGACAGGTCAAGGAGCAGAAGGAGGGCAGGTTTTCCCGAGTCTCTGAAATCATCCATTTGGTTTTTGAGGTCTAATAGTGCACTTTCGGTACCGTGGCCAGGACGGAAGCCTGACTACTGGAGACCGAGAAGGTTGTTAGCCTCGAGGAATTTCTGGACTTGCAAATAAGCTCCCTTGTCGAGGATTTTTGATAGAAAGGGGGCCGTAGTGATAGGTCTATAGTTCCCTGGGACAGTCGGGTCGAGCGTGGGTTTCTTAAGGAGAGGGCTACCCATGCTTCCTTGAGGCCAGTTGGGACATGGGCTGTTGTGAAGGAGCCATTGATAAAGGCTGTAAGGAAGGGGCAAGGGAGGGGGCGCAATCTTTGATGAGTTGTGCCGGGCAGGCGTCCCCTTTGCAATATGAGGGTTTGATAGATTTAAGGAGGGCGATTACTTCTTGTTCGTACATTTCTTTGAATGCGAAGGGGGGCGGAGTCACCAGAGGTGCTACTGTGGAGTTTGAATATTTGGTGGCTGAGTGCCTGTTGATGGGCGAGGATTTTGTTTTAAAGGGTGTTGAGCTTGTCAAACATTGCAGATTGGATACTATTATGCCAGTCTTCGTCTTTGGGGAGGGTTGGTGGGGCGGGAGTGGGTGTTTCCAACTCCCCGAAAATGGCAAAGATTTCTTTAGTCCCCGATTTAGCATTTGCTATCCTAGTTTTAAACAAGGTGGCTTTGGCTTTGATTATGGAGGCTTTATATTCTCTGGAGATAATTTTAAAAGCTAGCTTAGAGGAGTCATTAGGATTAGCTTTCCAGGAGGAAAGCGCTGCCCTTTTGCTGGAGCGTAGCTCAAGAATCCCCTGGGAGAACCAAGCATTTAAGTTCTTGGTCTACTTGGCTTTCCTTAGGTTGAGTGGGGCAATGGCATCGATTGCTTGGGTGATGATGGTTTTCAAAGCACTGGCAAGAGTTTCCGTGTTGCTGGAGAAAGGGGGCTGGAGGGCAGGCACCAAGAGGTAGGGTGTGAACCTTTCCTTGGTGAGCTGCCGGGAGCTCCTGGTGAGTGCCGGGGGGAAGGGAGTCTCTTGCTTGGGGGACCCCTTAGTGGTGTTGAGATCAAAACGAATGGTATGGTGATCAGACCAGGGAATGGGGGAAATGTCTGTGACCATGAGAGGGCAATTATGGTGGGCATCCCAGTTGCGGGTGCGTCCTTTGATATGGGTAGGCTCCGAAATGGCCTGTTTGAACCTTAAGGAGGCCTTAATAAGGCTTTATTAAGTGAGGCTGCTTGGCAGTGATTGGGGTCGTTGAGGCCTAGGTTGAGATCTCCTAGGAGGATAGATTTCATGGATTTATTTAGGTTATCAGAGAGTGTGTGAATTAGGGCATCTTGGAAGTCTGAGACTGGACCTGGTGGTCGATAGACAACGTGGAGGGCAATGGTACAGTTGGGGAGGGGTTGACTTTAAGAAGAAGATAGTCACTATTTTTACCTAGTTCTCCTTCCACCATTCTGATCGGAATAGTCTCTTTAGCTATAAGAGCTACCCCTCCACCTTTCTGGAGTGGGCAGTCTTGCCTAAATATTGTGTAACCTCGGGAGATGGCAAGGGCCAGAGCTGGGCCAGACGCTTCGTTGAGCCAGGTTTCGCTAATTATCAAGTGATCAAGGTTGCAACTCTCCCCATCTCCGTGTGTATAAGCTGCTGAACATGCACACCCAGGGCCAGCCTTAGTGTCCTGGGTAGGATTGGTGCCCCCCCCAGCATGCCCCTGGTCAAGTAGAGGGGAGGTGGGTGCGTGGGGGCAAAATGCAACACATTTTTGTTCTACCTCCGCTATCCGGCGCCTCGCAGGGAGTTAATCACTGGAATAGGACACTCATGCTAATGCATTAGCGCCCTTTTACAATGCAGACCGCCTTGCTCCTGTCGGAGTGGGGAGGTGATCCTTTGAAAGGGTGCTAATGGCACCCTATTGTTATTAAAAGAGACCAGCCACCACAGACACATTTAATAATACAAGGGCACCTGCCTCGCCTTCTCCCACTACGCCAGCTCGGGGGAGCCCCTAAAAGACTCCCCTGAGCTGTTGTGACTGGGGGTTAATGGTGTCCTGGGAGGGCCTGGCTCCCCGGGCAATTGCCCGGCCCGCCCTAAGGCTGGCCCTGGGCACACCATTCACTCAGGGGGAGCAGGCAGAATGGAACTCTGTACACTCTCCCTTCCTGTGGTGGTTCTGATGCTACTGCAGTGGTGGCGCGGAAGGTCCCGTCAGCAGGATGTGAGGGGCAGCTCCAGAACCATGCCACAGGGGCTGAATGGCAGTGCTGACGGCACGGTCCCATCCAAGCCCAAGTTCAGTGCGGGGGCGTACGAGTTGCTGGCTCTGGCAGCAGCCACCATAGGCACGGTAGGCATGCTCAACAACCTGCTCATGCTGGTGGTCTACTGCGGATGCCCACCAACCTTCTGCTGCTCAACATCAGCATCAGCGACCGGATAGTGTCCATCTTCGGGGTCAGCCTCATCTTCCTGTCTTGCCTGCAGGGCCGCTGGGCCACTCTCCCATAGCTTCGTTTAGGCACTGGTGAGTGACGAAGATGAGAAGCTGAGATGTTAGATCCATGAAACCTGCATTTGTAGCGACATGGGCAGTGATTATTTTGATTGTGTCCCCCATTATTTAAGTAGCAGTTGTCAAGGCAGGGAAAGGTGAAGATGCCAGTGTTCTTCATGTGGTGAAAGCGGCACTTTGCATAGAAAAAACGAATTTTTTTCTTAGCATGGTTTTTTGTGCAATCCTTTCAGCAGCAGTTTTAGAGACAGGAAGAAGGCACACTGCTGGTGTTTTAAATAGACATAGCTGTGAAATTGCCCTGTATCATGCGTGACACCATGTGCCACTCTTGTGTTTTCCCCTTGCATCCTGGAACTTGTAGTTTCATGTTTCCCATTGTAACATTTGGCCTACAAGTCCCTGCGTGCAATGGAAAAACACAGGACTGGCTTGAATTGTTACGCACGACACAGCACAGCATGGCAGCTATATTGAAATTAGCATTTCTGTAATTGGTCCTCGATTGCAATTATTTTAGCTGCAATTTTTGAGGAAGAGGAGAAGCTGCCTGTGTCATCACATGCAACCAGGGCCTTAAGTGGGCCAGGGCTAACTAAGGCCGAGCCCCGACAGGCTCAGAAATACTCACTAATGCCCTCTTGTGGCCCCAGCCACTAGAGGACAAGGCTTTTATTCTAAAGCCTGAAGCTCTTGGTAATATGCAAGAACTAGAGGTTTCAGAAAATATTTCTTTAATCCATAATGGTGCCACCAGCACCTGTGAGGCATCCCTTCAATCAAGAGGTGCTTGTGGGCCAGCACCACCATTATCAAAGAAAAGGTGTGGCCGCTGGAAACCAAGGCTTTTTTTTCGAAAGCCTGAAGCTCCCCCAACTTTTGCAGGAGCTTCAGGCTTTAGAAAAAAAGGCCTTGGCTTCCAGCAGCCTCACCTTTTCAGCCTTAATGGTGCTCCTGTTCCTTCCCAGGCATGATGCCTGGTGAGGGGCAATACACCATTAAGGATGAAAAGGTATGACGCTATCCCCTGCCAGTTAAGCTGTTAGTAAATAAAGGCAGAGATCAGCACCCTCTCCCCGCCCACGGGTAGAGGGTGCTGAACTCTACAAAGGGCGGCCTGACAGGGGTGTCTGTAGCCCCTTAGGTCAGGGTTCATCAAGGGGGCATGGCTGTTAGGAAAGATTTCCATTTATGTATAATTTTCCCTCCAATTGTGAACCCCCAACTTTTTGCTTTTGTCTGACCATCCTAGCCTGACTTTTACCAGTGGAGCCCAGCCTTCTGCTGTACTCCACTGGGCTTTAGCTCCTCTCGTTAAGGGGAAACTGATATGCCCTTCAGACGGTCAGTACTCGGAGACTTTGTTTCCCTTAGTCTTTCACTTTGTTGCCATTTCTTGGTAACATTTTATCTGTGCAATATGTAACTTCCAGTACAGTGCACTGAGGTCTCTTTTTCATTTTTAAGGCCCTAGACATCCTCGAAGGATTTTTGGTGAATCTACAAGTGTGCACAGGACAGAACCGATGACAGCAGTTACCTTTTAAAGCATTGTGACTCAATGGTCCATACCGCGTTTACCGTATTTGGCCCAAGACGGTGGTCAGTGCCTAAAATGGCCATGCCACAAAGTCCTTAATTCTGTCCTTTGGCCATTTTGTCTCTTAGCCTTCCCCAGGTGGAGCCGACCTGGGAAATTCCTTGTTTGGTCATGCAGGCTCCCACGCAAACCGAGGCTTTTGCAGGCTTCTGCATGCCTTGTGTGTGTACATCCAGGATGTAGGCTGGAGCTGTCTAATTCCAATACACATCCTGGGTGCCAGGACGTCTGGTGTGCTCTGGTTGACTGGGACCACCATGGTCCATGATTGGTCCACATCTGGGATGATTAAATGTAAGAAGATCTCTCATTGGTAGCCCTTCGCTTTGGCACAAAGCAAACTTTAGATAAGAGAAGGCACTCTACTCCCATTCCAGGTTGATCTTCCGAGTTCTCACCGAATTTAGTAAAGAGGACAAGTATCCTGAACTGAAGAAACAGATCCATGGAACCACTGGAGACCCACTGGAAGGTTTGGCACCTTCACCCCTATGTTGTCCCGTCAGAGCCTCTATTTCTCACTGATCACAGAAGGCCTGCAAGGGTGCTTCGACCCTTTGCAGTAGTGGAACCAACTACTCTCTGCACTTCCTGCTTAACCTGCAAACTAGCCCCTTCGGAAGTGTTCCTGGACTGCCCAGTGAACTGACCAGCTCGGGCAGGACCTTTGCTCTGGAATCGCTGCTGTCTCGAGTTTTGACATGAGACTTTGTTAACCTTAAGCTCTTGGTAGAAGGCACTTTCCCGCCGACCTTCGTACACCTAGCATTCCTAGGTCTGGAAATAGGAGAGTCTGTGAGCCTATGCGGTACCCGTGTCGCCCCAATGTGGTGATAAGCTTTGTCGGTGCCTTGCTGCTGTGCCCTAAGATGAACTGCAGCGTAACTGACCCGATTTCTTCCCCAGAAGCGAGAAAAGGTCACTGTCCCACCACAGACTGAAATCCCAAAATGCAGCCCCTGAAAGCCTGAGAGACGCACAACTGCAGGACTCGAACCTGCGAGCGAACTGGACTTCACTGGCGAAGTTTGGTCCAGAATGTGTAGAGGGTCGGTGAGTACCTGCAACACTTACCGGTGGCCCCTGGCACGTCCATAGACTTTTACGGATGAGTGTCCCCCAAGGGCCACTCACCTAAGTTAGGGTAGCCTGCACTACCATCCTATTTGAGATTCCTGGAAATCACTCTGCCCTCTTGTGGAGCCCCTCCTTGAATAGTGGAACTTCATTCTTCATCACCTCACCCCGCTTTTTGAGATACTACAGCCCCTTGAAGAGACCAGTTTTGTACTTTAACACACAATCAAGCGCTGCCACGTTAAACGTAACTTTGAGCACAAGGCTCTGCACTTCATAGGCATTGGACTGCCTACTAGTTAGGGTTGTGATTCCTGAAGAATTGCTCAGTAGACCCTCTTCTGTTACAGGTTACGGATCCAGACTTGCTTAATATTGCTTTAGGATAATGGTTAATGTAAGTTCACTACTATAAGGTTGTGTTACAACTGCAGGACTCGAACCTGCGAGCGAACTGGACTTCACTGGCGAAGTTTGGTCCAGAATGTGTAGAGGGTCGGTGAGTACCTGCAACACTTACCGGTGGCCCCTGGCACGTCCATAGACTTTTACGGACGAGTGTCCCCCAAGGGCCACTCACCTAAGTTAGGGTAGCCTGCACTACCATCCTATTTGAGATTCCTGGAAATCACTCTGCCCTCTTGTGGAGCCCCTCCTTGAATAGTGGAACTTCATTCTTCATCACCTCACCCCGCTTTTTGAGATACTACAGCCCCTTGAAGAGACCAGTTTTGTACTTTAACACACAATCAAGCGCTGCCACGTTAAACGTAACTTTGAGCACAAGCCTCTGCAGTTCATAGGCATTGGACTGCCTACTAGTTAGGGTTGTGATTCCTGAAGAATTGCTCAGTAGACCCTCTTCTGTTACAGGTTACGGATCCAGACTTGCTTAATATTGCTTTAGGATAATGGTTAATGTAAGTTCACTACTATAAGGTTGTGTTACAACTGTTAAA
The DNA here is from genome assembly GCF_040938575.1 of Ambystoma mexicanum. NCBI lineage: Eukaryota > Metazoa > Chordata > Amphibia > Caudata > Ambystomatidae > Ambystoma > Ambystoma mexicanum. The sequence continues at coordinate 663,390,824 of NC_090941.1, read as the reverse complement.
ATAACTGAAATTCCATCTTGTGTTTGATTTAAAAGGCCTTTAATAAATGTATATATATGTTTGATATATACACCTGACAGAGTAATTTGTGGTGTTGTTTACTGTGCGTGCTCATTGTGGGCTTTCAATCACCCTCACCCCTCCTGAGACCTAGTCTTGACTGTCGCAATGCTACCTTCATTGGTCCGGCTTGTCCAGAAGGTTTCCCTGTTCCATGAAACTAGGCTGGCCTTAGAACCTATGCCCATCAGGTCAGAGTTCAGAAATCCATCTTAACAATGACCTAACCAGCCAGAAGGTGACCCCCTGGAGTTTGGCCAGATCCCCTTGATGAGCCTGAGCGCATTTTACAGTGCCACTTGAGGGAATGCGGGCAACTATATTTTATTAACAAAAATTGCGATAGTTTAGCCATTATTAGTTATTATTATAAGACCACACAGAGCAACAGAGGTTCTAATCCCGGCTCTGCTCTTAGAAACCGAACTCAGGTACGGTATTAGGGGCATTATAAAAAAAAATTAAATTAAATATATCGGGGGACGTTACATTGCAAGAAGTTACCAAGGTTGTGCCACAATAAAGAGTATTGTAATGGCGCAGTATATGAATAGTCACTATTGCTATTATATATGGAATGCAGGGTAAGGCTATAGACTATTAAATCATGAGTCAATCTTTTTTTGAATAGCATACCAACTTAAATCACTTTTTAAGTGCTCCTAATTATGGGCGACGACGCACTACACGTTGGCCTATGACAGAGATTCACATAAACTGAGAAAGATATATTTAATTTGCAAAGAGTGTTGATTGTTTATATATGTCAATGATGTATGTGCTTCGCGTCTGACATCATCAAAACTATCTTAGGGTGAAATATAGTGCCCGCTATCGCCATGTGGAATGCCGCAAAACTACACTTAGGAGGTCAATGGGCCTAATTAGCCAATTATGATATGAGTTTGGGGCAATTTCATTATATTTTTCAAACAGCAAAAAAAGATTTTAGTTATAATTTTTGATTAGAAATGTAACATGAAGAATGGTCTTTGATGATCATTTCCCTTCTAGGGATTTGTGAGCTGGGATTAAACCCGGGAGAATTAAGATTGCACTACCATTTTCGCAATTGATGGGGTCAATGCCCCTCTCACTAGACAGACACAAGCATCTCTTCCCATCCATGCGCTCTGGACCTCCAAGTCAGAGAATAGCAACCCATCGGCTGCTTCAGACTTTCAATAACATTATAGAGGAACAAATCCTCACAATATTTACTATGTTAATTTAGGATTGAGCTGAATCCACCCGATCTGCTTTCTGATTAATGGCAAAGTGTGCTCTGCCGGTCGCAAGGTAGTGGAAGTCACCTGAATGTGGCTTCAACTGGGCTAGCCTTGTAGTAAAAGAATCCAACAGACTTTTCTGAGGCTGACTGGACATGGTGCTTTGCTACAGGTAAGCAAACTAATGACCCCTTCCTGCTGACATGCGTTATGTCCTCCACTTTAAAATGGCATTAGCATGTTATTTGGTGAAGTACAATTGATAGTATATTTTATATCTGAAACGTTAAGCTGCCTGGAATAATTTGATGATTTTAGTATATTGCTTTTCATTTGCGGTACATCGAAACATCCAACTGCAGAGTTACTGCTTTCCACCTGAACCTGATGATCTGTCCTCCCGTCTTCCCACCGGAGGTAATCGACATTTCAGCTTTTGCCATTCCGGCTGAATCAAATTTATGAGATCTGTCATGACAGTTTTGACAGCATCTGCCGCAAAGGCAGCAATCTTGGTAGCATCTGTTTCTTGGGGTAAGGTTGTCCCCAAACCTCCTCCGGTGGGAGTAGATGGTGAATGTGCAGTTGGGGATACATTTTAGGGGTCAAAGGGCCCATGTTTGCAATTCCTCGGTGATCAATTCAATTTTCCTCTTCTTTAAATCGCACACATGTTAGTTACTACAATACCTACACACTGCTTGGTATACATGTGGCCTTTATGGAGAGCTAATCTGGGTGCGTGGGGACAGGCAGGAGATTTTCAAACATCCATTTCAATTCAGATGAATATTTAAAACTTTAAATGTTAACATTTCTATCATGAAAAAACATCATCAGGGAATCATATATATGATCCTAATATTTGGACATTGTCCACCAGATAAACTGTGTCTGCAACAAGTTTATTGTGCCCTCCCCTGAGTGTGTAGCTCAACATGTCATTCAGTGCTCTATATAGCTGGATTATTTATTATTTTCATATATTTAATAATCTCTTTCCCAAGGAATCCTGCAATCAAAGTAAAGGATGGTTGTCTTATATGAATATATGCAGAACACAATCTCTTTAAACAAAGATCACTATTTGGAGAAGGTATATTGATGATATCTTCACAATATGTAATGATACCGCAAGGCATCGCTGTACCTTCTGCTCGTGTTTGAACTAAAGAAATCCTTACCTTAAATGTACGTGTATATCTAGTGATTGACAAACAATGTTTTGGAGTTACAGATAGAGATAGTAGATAACCAATTATCATCTACCGTATATAAATAAAACACAGATGGCAGTGCTCTTTAACTTTACAACAGTTACCAGCAGAGAATGCTGCATGAGAACCTACCGTTTGGTCACCTACCGTTTGGTCAATTCTTATGGTATAGAAGATAATGCTCCAGCACACAAGAGTATAAATGACAAGCTCTGATGGGACAAATTGTACATAGAGAATATCCTAAAAGGATCTTAAAACAGTCCTTGAAACAAGCTCAGAATATTCTGAGAGATGTAACCCTTCAACAAACACAGAGGGAAATGAGGTTGGATATGATCACAGATGTTTTCAGCTATTCACCGCTGTTTAACAAAATCAAAAAAGAGATCACGGGCCATGTCCACACCCCTTGAGGAGGAGGTGAAAGACATTCAAACCTCGGGATTTAACCGGGGTGAAAATGTTTTTTTTTTCTTTTTTTCATTGGGAGATGAGATCAGCTGGGAGTGCGTGAGCCCATCTCCTGGGGACAATAAAGAAAAATAAACAAAATGGCCACTGCTATTAAAATGGAAAAGAGACTAGGTCCCTTTTTGGATTAAAGCAGCCATGACAAATTTGAAAAAAATGATATCTATCATTTGATAAGGGATCTAGTCCCTTTTCTATTTTATGCCGCCAGTGCGGGCTGTGATTACAGAATCGCGCCAGTGAAAGACAGATTCCGATTGGAAAACCTGTCTTTCCTGGGTGCAGATTCAAGGAGTAAAGAAGCCGACATAGGATGGCATACTCCCTGGAGCCAAAGCACCTTCACCAATTGCACCTCTGCAAGTGTCATATACATAATAACCTGTCCATGCAATCTGAGATATATTGGGATGACTTTGAGACCTGTCAAGAAGAGAATTATTGAGCATGAAGAGTGATTTTGGACAAAGACATTTACAGCACTCCTGGTGGAATATTTTGTGCAAAAAGGGCACATGGCAGACCAGCTGAAATGGACAGTCCTGGAGAAAATTCAGATACCAAAAAGAGGGAGACAACATAGCCATTTCAAAGGGTTAACAATGGATCTTCAGAATACACACAAACAAACAGGGTTTGAATGAGGAAATTCAATGGCATGATCTGGCGTCCCTTTAGTTATGAAATAACCAGATTATAATGCTGCCTTAAAAAACAGATGTCATATTGACATATCTGCTATAGTTCCAACAATAAGTAAGAAATACAGGAAGAGAGAATACAATAATCAGACCATATGAATATGGAACAAAAATAGTCTGTAAGAACGTGTGACTCTCCATCCATATAAGAATATCAGTTTTCTGAGAACAAAAAAATAGAAATGAATTAGTATTTCTGACACTCTTTTGGGTATCATGCACAAGTTTTTTTTCCATGACTTGGGAAAGATATTACAAAGTAAAACCTCTGGGTAAGAACATATTGCATCTTCCATGCAGAAGATGGTGTAGACCTAATAGCCATCAGGACAAGCAGTAATTGAGTGTCCCAACTGGGTCCAGAGTCAACCACAAACTTCTTCAATATGCTTACAATTGTCTTATTATATCTCTCAACCCCTCCGCTCGATACAGGCGGTAGACGATGTGGAGTTTTCTTTTTACACCTAGAATCGCCCACATCTTAGTCATCACCTTCCTGGTAAAATGACTTCCTCAGTCCGACTCAAACCTTTGTGGGAGGGCGAAATGAGAGAAGATTTGGTTGATCTTTAGCACAGCAACTGCATCAGCCTTACAATTTGGGGCAGGAGGAAATGTGTTAGGACTGATTTTCTATACCCTGGCTGGTGGACAGATGTATAGAAGGCCAACCTGTATTGTGACAAGAACAACTCTGGGAAGCTGTAGCCAAACCAGTTTGGGGAGCAGTGACAGGCGGCCTAGGCTAAGTTCTTCAGAGATGGTGAGCTTGTAAGAGGTCCACAATGTGGTCAAACAATGGGAGTCACAGGTTACACTTTGACAGGATTTATAAAAATACAGTTATTTATTTATGACACACTATAGAAGAATTACTACTAGCATGTAGACATATCACACAACACTATCAAACTAAATACATATATACATTCACTTTGTTATAGGGCATAATACATATCAGAAACTCCTGCAAAGGAATGGTTAGACCAGTATTATGCAAAAAAAGGTCCACAGAGATGATCCCTAGCTAAACTTGTCCAGCCTTCAGTTGCCTGGAGCCTTTTGCCCAATAGTTCAGGTAACAGTTCCACAGAAGTAAGGATGCAGGATAAAATGCAGGTAGGGTTTCTGGGGTCCAGTGAAGGGTTCTTAGGGTTAGGATGCAAGTTAGACTAATGGCCAAAAGTAGCCCTAACAGGCAGAAGTCTTGCATAAGCAAGAAATGGCAAAGCAAATATTGTTATAAATAAGCTTTATTATAAGCCCATTGACTTATAATTGGAGTATAAGGGTTGGTATCAAACTCTGTAACTTACCCCTGCACTCCAATTCTTCCCCAGACTTGTCAGAACAAAGGAAAAGTGTACCACGTTGCTTTTCCCGCCGAAGGTCGCAGTCATTGATTCACAGGGGTTGCAGGTTCGAGCTGATCTCTTGTTGGTGTCTTTTACTGTTGCAAGGACTCTCGAATGAAGAATGCAGAAAAACTCAATGCACCACTCCTCTCAGGACTGGACTCGGGTCAGGTAAGCTATTTTGAATAGTGGTCACTGCAGCAGGGCGACGCAAAAGGACTCAGCAGCCGCAGTCAGACTTTTTGTCCTATCTCAGGTTCCCTCAATGCTAGGATGCAATATTTTGCAGGAGGTAGTCACTTAGGGCCAGCTGAGGATCCCCCATGTCTCAGGCCGAAACTCAGTACGGTGACTCCTGTAGCACAGTAACACAAAACAAAGTTGGTCAGCCACAGGATGGTTCCAGGGCACTTCCGAAGGCTTCATTTGGCAGGGCACCGAGCAGACATCAGGAATGGATGGTCCCTCCACTCCAAGGGTCACAGCTCCTTTGCAGGACTACTAAAGATCACCAGAAAGACAGGGCTCCTACAGGACAGCAGCAGAAATTGGTAATTAGTTGCCATGCCTCCTTCAGGGAGGTCTCAGGTTTCTTTGCATGTCTCACAGCTGGCCAGGATACGTGGCTCCTTCAGGCTTCTACAGGATCTCTGAAGAATGGGTGGGGTCCTCTTCCTATCTTAAAAGACAGGTAAAAGCAGCTGCCCTCACTAGCCAATATCAGGACAAGCCCCCACACACCACCCAGCAGTGATCCAATTGGGACCACTGGCAGGAACATTCATGCAGACCACTCAGACACACTGAAACCAGTTTGTGGATTGGGGTCAGACAGACCCAGCCCATATCCTGCCAGCAAACACACACAGCCCTCCAGTTGCCGCCAATGCTTCTGCTTTTCTGGGCACTGGAAGTCCTTATAAGGATTTTCCTGGTTTCTCAGGCCAGGAAGAAGGCCAAAGAGCAAGATGGCAAAAGAACAGGCGAGAAATCTCATGGCACGGCCATGTTTGACCAGTTCACACAGTTAGTAGCTAAATGTGGTAAATGCAGTAAGGCTAAAACAAAAATCCCCAAAATGTGTGGAAAAGTCACTCCTGCCACCAGCCTATCCTTTTAACATACCTAGAGTAACCAAAATCCTCTGAGTGTTAGTCTAGGTCAAAATAAAAATGCAACCGATTGGACTGCAGTGTAAGCTGCTGTGCATGATGATAAAAAGTTGCCACAAGTGATACAAAAGTAACCAAAAGTAGTAACATAGTAACATGACTAAGGGAAACAAGGTTTCCCAGTATTGACAGCCTGAAGGCCATATCAGTTTCCCCATAACATATGAGCAAAGGCGAGTATAGTGAAGCTTAAGGCTTAACTGCACTGTAAAAAGTAAAGGTCAGATTCTAAAATAAAAGCAAAAAGTTTGGGTGTTCCATAAAGATGGAAGGAACGGTGCGTTAAAGAGAAATCTTTCCTAACAGTGTTCTACCTACTTTGTAAACAAGCATGTTCCAGTCAACATGTACTTGTTTCCTCTAGAGGACTTTATCAGTGGCACTGAAATTGACTTGCAAATCAGATCAAGACAGTGGGCCCTCATTACGACTTCGGCGGTAGCCATGCCGCTATTGGCGGCATGGCTGCCGCCAAAATTGGGTCCGGGTTCCCAGAATGGGGAATTACCGGGCATTCTGAGTTTGGAGGGCCAGGTAATTCCTCCCTCCAGGAACACAGGCCGGGACTTTCCTCATTCCCATTTTAGCCCCCATAGGGCTCAATGCGAATGGGAGAGGGCGCAAACAACGGGCCGATTACGAGCGCCCTGTTGTTTGCACCCTCTTCCCCTCGCGGGACCCGGTAAGCACGCCTGGTTTGACCAGGCATTATTTACTGGGCCCCGCGAGGGGAACTTGTAATGAGGCAGAACGGGTTTAACGGGTCCGCCTCCTTTAGCAGAGCCCATTAACCCATTCCGCCTCACTCGTAATGAGGCCCAGTGCCATTCCCTTTTTTGTAGGGGAGCTCTGTGTGGGCTGAAACTGTGCACATACAAGACACCCCTTTAGATATAGGTTGAGGTCCTGGCCCATGTGTGGCCAGTAAGCAATGTCTTGCAAGATTTCCAATGTTGTGAAAACCCCTATGATTGTCAGTGGCTGCATCATGGGCATCATTCAACATCCAACTCCACAATGAGGTATGTACCACCCACTGGTCACATCCACATAGGGATATCTGTACGCACAAACCTTCTTAGATTGAAAACATTTTGAAACATGTCATCAACACCCAGAGATCATCTTTACCGGTATAATCCAATTCTGTTAGAGGAAAACTTGTGGGGTCCTCAATGCATTGATAGAATCTTCCAATAATGGGGTCCTCTTTTTGTGCAGTGATCAAATCTGAATCCGGGGTGTCTGTAATCCGCTGAGCAGCCAGAGTTCACTGTTGTCATGAGTTAGAGACCTGGTCACAGCTGTGACTTGGATTTCACCTTGCAAGGATTCTGTATCTACAACATTCCCCCTCAGAGCTCCAGTTTTAGCCAACTGCTCTGCCAGGTCGTCCAAAGTCATATCCAGACCCTCTATTTTGGAATGACCCCTAACCTTCTTTCAATAGATGGTCATCCCATTGGGGTCAGCGGGTCATCAATAGACTGGATCTGTTTTGTTTTTCATATTTTTACAGTTTCTTCTCAGCACAAAGAATCCATCTAGTCTTCCAGTTGATCAGGTATTCCATTAACCCATTCATGGCATAGTCAGAATGTGTGATTATCACCAGTTCTTTGAGTTGTTGGGGTATTGCAGTGCAGAAGGCTTGATGTGTGGCCATCAACTCTCCCACCTGACTACTCTGGGGTCCATATTTGTAACCTAACCAGCAGAGGGTTCAGGGGTGTCATTGACCCATGCATTCCAGTGCCAGCCACTAGCTCTTTTCCACATTATTGCCAACATGGTAGTGGCACCCATTCACATAAACTCTGGTTACCCTCTTACAAGTTTCTTCCTCTAAAGACCTTGTGTGTGGATGTTAGGTACCCCTCCATATTGTCTTTCGTTATTAGATTTTAATCCTAGAGACAGTTTTCTGGAGCACAATCATGCAAGTCTGCCAATCCTTGCACTAGGGGACACTTCTTGTTTTGGCCATACCTGACCTTCATAGGAAAGCCTTGCTTGGACAGAATCCAGGAAGTAATTCTGGAATTACTATATTCCTAATCCGGATTATGTCACTTTGTAAGTACTGCAGGGGTTGGTGAGGAATTTGTATAATGATCGGCTCCCCCTGGATAAACAGGCAGTAATTTTTCAATGCCCATACCATTGCCAGGGATGCCTTTTCAGAGTCAATGGATGTTTCCTCCACGGAGGACAAGGTTTTGCTTGCATAAGTGATTACCTTGTTGTCCTTGTCGTGCTGCTGGCACAATACTACTGTCAGGCAGGTATCTGGAAATTCCATTTCTTACACTACACTCTCTTGTTGATGCATTTTTACCTAAATTTTCAGTTGCTCTATGAGGTTTTCATATTTGAGGTCGAAAATCTGGCTTTGTTATAATTTATCTTCCAATTGCATGAGTGATTGCTGAGCCTTCATCAGGACTCCAATCTGGTCCAGCATATTGGCCTCTTTATTTTGCAATTACTGTTCAATTATTTGACAATAGAACTATAACTGAACCAAGAGTTTGGACATGTTAGTCTGTTCCTCACACACATTTTGAGTCAATTCACCCAGAGGTTAAAGTAACATTTTTGTAAAAACTCTAGACAATCTTATTCCCCTGGACACCTCCCTGACTCTCAGGGTTCAAGCCAACAGTGGCACTTTAACAAGGCATCAACAACCTGCCATGCACCTTACTGATGTTGCACTAGAATGAATAGCCTGTTAACAATGCACTTGTCATGAATCAAAAACAGAAAGTCAGGTCCCGGATGAGCCCCCATTTATGTAAAATGTAGGAGATTTCTAATGGGCAATCATTAATGCAGGGAGTTCATTCCCCCAATCAAAAGCGCCACATATCTTGTTTGCATAATTCAATCTAACCCTGTCTGTGAACCATATCATACCACATAGATCCCTACCCCTTTAGCAATAGATAAGCCAAGAATCAGGCTGGGGTGTAGAAAGAATATCAATATTTATTAATAAATAGGAACATTTATATTTGCACAAATCACTAGACATGTCACCTCACTCTGTGGTCAAAATGCTTTTCTTTCCTGACAAATCACTTTTTACACAAATTGGAAACACGAGTTGGTTTAGGAAAACACAGATCACAGACTCTTTAACCCAACAACCTGTACTTTTGTCCTTCTTGGGTTCTTTCCCACCCTGGTTACATAGAATACTTCAGATACTTGGGTCACTCACAAAATAATCTAAATCTACAGAATTGTGCAGCACCCCAGACTTGACAAACAATTTAACTCCACAATATACTTTGCATGGGGTTTACTTTAAATATCAGATAACTCCTTGAAACATGACTGGATCATACGCTTGGCAATATACTTTGCATATAGTTTACTTTAAATAATATGCAAACATTTTCTGTTGGTAAAAGAAAATTTCACACATGCAGTGCGCTTGATTTTTAATCTCCCTGCGCACTTGGAAATACTAGCTGTGTTGGAAGTCAACAGACTTTTCAAAACAACACATTTGTTTTATATATGGAACCTTTTCCCCTTCACCACTATTCAATGAAGAATCTCTTTTCTATGAGGAGTCACATTCTCACTTTCTGCAGAGATGTGCTTTTAGATCAGTGACTTCACTCTGTTCAACTTTGGGAAGACCCTTTTCCTATGCCACAAATCCAGATATTCAGTTCTGATTTGTAACCCATATGCTTTAAGTCAGGGTTCAGGAAGTGCTAAATCATTAACAATTTAGTTTTGACATACAATATAGGATTTTGGAGTTGGCCAGAGTAAGGTAATAGATACCCACTTATTTTAAATGACTATACCTTTAATCAGCGCTAGGAAAGAGATGAGAGGTTTCGAAGTCCCCCGAGCTCACCCCACGACATCTCACTATATGGGAGTTAATTGAATTATTATTTAGTACAAATGCTAAGGATCTACTTGGTCTGCCCGCCCAATCACTAAGAGGAAGATATTATATCAAACAGATTCACACAAGACTTGGTGCTGTTGGACAAGTTTACTAACATTGAATGTCTCTGGGTTTGGTACTTAGGAAAAGTCATCAGGACTCCTGAATCATCTCATGGGCTACATAGGGACTTTGTTAGATGGCTTCTCCAGTTTCAGTCATGGGCACCTTCTGAAGCAATCTCTCTATTTTCGTTTCTAGATTCCCTCCAGATTTTAGTCATCCTCCTGCTCTAATCCACCTCCCAGGCACTCTTGGTTCTCCATAAATTTTTCCAGCAGTTCCTACTCAGATGATTTCAGTCATCTCTCTCCTTTCCCATTATGCATCTCCTTATAAATCATTAACCATTAAATCATTGACCACTCCCCAACTTATCTAAATTATGATATGCCAGCTGATTTGCTAACTATTCTGGTTGTACATCTATTGTCCACCCCCATTGTAATGATTGGTTCCTTTAGCTACTAAGAATCATCCCTAAGAGTTATAACTCCACCCATTTAATTGCAAAGTATGATCCTGCATATAATTATATGTACAATTAATGGGGTGCATATTTTGCATAGTTTTTCCTTCAATTAACTGGCATATTTTTTGTTCCCAAGAACTGCATAGAGACATGGCCTCTGGTCTTTGTTGACCCAAGCCTGCCATAAAAGCGTTTAACATTTCTTTCTAATGCCTATATGTCCTTATCTTCCTTGAGCACATGGATTAACTCTGCCCCCTCACTCATGTGGCAGTCTCCTCTAACTTGTCACTTAGATCCTGGACTTCACCAGTAATTAAACTTTAATTCTGTGTATTTTTAAGAGTTGACTTCTCTTAACTGGGTCTTTTGTTTTTACAGCAGCCAGCTGTTCACCTCATAAACTCCTGGTCCGGCACAAGCTCCTTCCCTTTTCTTGGCTCTGTGAACTTCAAAGACATTCCCTGATATTTAGATAGGTGTAGGCTGAGGTGTGCAGTGCCCAGGCATTCAAATCTCATGAGAAAATGGCTTGGGCTAAACACAGTTTTTCTAAGTGCACAGAAAACTGGTATTTTTGAATGTTGCAATTCTTTTACACATTGGCCTGTTTTAATCTCTCGCATCATTCCATGAATGTCCAACTTCAGATTATAATATGCATTTGAATGGATCAGGCCAAGGAGTTTCCTCTATAAACAGTTCCTTTCAAACCAGACTGAAAAATGAATTCATTTCTAGGGACACTTTTCTTGTTGGGAAGAAGGCATTTCAGTGTCTCAATTTCCCGTAAAGAACGGTAGGCTCAATTTATGTTTTGCATTGTCAGTTTCACACATGGCACACTTAATTTTATTGTTCCTGTTTATGAACACTGTTGATGTATTTGGCAGTGTTGAAATGTCCAATTCTGATCTGCCAGTCAAAAGTGTGCTGTCACAATTCTGATCTGCCAGTCAAAAGTGTGCTGTCAAATTATAGGAAAGTATTTCTGAATTTTTGGCCACAATCAGCCAAATGCAGTTTCCATTCATCTCTGGGGCTGCAAATTAAACCCCATAGGACACAAACTGAGTAAAGAAGAATCCTGTCTGTGTGGAGGGAACATTTCTATCATGTCTATTAAGTTTTTAAATTTCTATCTACTGATTTAGTTTGGACCGGACATCCCATAATGCATTCCACAGACAAAGAATATCCAGCTGCTATTACATTGTGTGGAAGGATTAGGAGTGGCAAATCACATCCACATTGGAAATGTGCAAGATTTTGGAAAAAGCAAACATTTCTCATTATCCAATGCACTGAAACCCACTGCAGGCCCTGACTTCGATAATTAGTGCATGGTGATGTGTAGGGATTTACCATGCTGTGCCTAAGCTTATGTACTTCAAGGTAATGGTGTTTATAGTTTATTGGTTTGAGTGTTCGACTCCAAAAGGGGAGCAACCTGAAAGCTGAGTTTGAATCTTGCCTTCAATGCCTTTTTTAAAGACCTAAAATGAAGGCTCCGTGAAGCTGCTGGACCTAGCCTTCCTACACTATGGGAAGTTTACAACAGAACTTCTCAAACTTCATGAGTTGGAAAACTGTTTCCCCTGTACAATTACATGTCTGAATAATGATTTCTGCTGATATGAAAGCACATATATGTGATTATTAGTTCGATAAAAATAAAGGGTGCTTTGAAGGTGCTGCATCCCCCCCTTACATACAGCTGTAGCCAAAGAACAAATTCCACTTACATTAACCAACAAATAAAGTAAGTGTGTACAGAGAAATATCTCAAAGCACTGTTTGCAATATTTTGTCTCATAAACCAATTACATTTAGGTCAAAATGATGGTAACAGAATGCCATGCACTGTAGGCAGCAAACAGGCCAGACAGTATGCCACTTCTCCTTCCTGTTTTTCTCTCTTGGTTGACCTGGCGTGAGATTGAATGCACCTTCATCACTATAAGAATCTGGATGCAGCCATTTGTCTCCTATATGTCCTCACATTTTTCAAATCTAAACACAGATAATTACTAATTATATTTATTACAACTAATTAAAGTTGTGTTCCTTTTTATCAATCATTTTTGAGAGTAATGAATACTGGTGGTGGGGGAGACTGGGGTCACAACAATGTGGATTTGTTTTTATCTTGTCTTTGCAATGTAGGATTTGTTTTTAGGCGAACAGTGTATACTACAACATAGAAGAGAGACGAAGAGGGTAAACAGCAGGCTGTGCCAAGGTGTGACAGTGGGGAAAGGGGACAGTGTCCTAGAGCTGCTGGAACTTGAAGTCATGTTGTTTTCTCAGCTGCCATTTCTTAGCTCAGTGTGTTGGCAGGCTAGCAAATGCCAGGCAATTTGCTTTCCATTTGGGCAGGATGGGAAGACCCGAAGGGGTTTGAAATAAAAGTGCAACAATATTTAACAATCCTTAAGTGTAGAACAAGGAAACATATAATACACTTCATACACATTTGTACTTGTTTAGCTATGTAAATCATTTCGTTTCTAGAAAATGTTTAGAGCTATATAGAACATACACCTACCATGTTACAATTTGCATTTTCTTCTAATTTCTCACAAACCTGTGTGTATAATGTAAAAAAGGCAATATTATGTTTTACATTTATTATTAACGTTTGCAATACTGTTGGCCTTTTTTCAAAAGTTATTTTGAATATTGTTACTTTTATTTTGTATTCCTAATATTTTATTTGTCATTATTACTATTTTTGGAAGATTTGTATTTCCCTTGATCATTATTAATTGTGATCAATGTTATTTGTTTGTCTTTGTAGTATTTTTCATGAATTACTTCAATGTGATTATTCATTTCCATTAATATTATTCCTGATCGGAATTATGTTTTGGTATTATCGTATTTTTTTCAAGAATTACCACTTTACTTATATTTTTATAGTTCTGATCAATATTGATCTTTTGTCACTATAATTAACTTTTTAATCAGAATTATTGTTATTGTGATATATATCAAAACACCAAAACTACAAAAACGAATATTGATCAGAATAAATAACAATGTGAATGAAAAAGAATTAAGTACATTTACATATGTGTGTGTGTTTGTAGAGTACAGAACTAATAAATAATCACGGTTACTAAAAACAATTATAGTATTTCATTACAGATACCATAATGAAAAATAATAATAATAAATAATAATTACTTAATAATCAAGGTGAATAAAAAAAACTGTAGCAATTCATGAAAAGTAGCACAGTGACAAAAAAATCAGTTAAAATAATAGTTATCAAGATTAATAAAAAAAGTGTAAAACATCATGAAGCACACCATAGCAAAACATGCTTAATATTGATCAGAATACCACTTTCGTTGTTCACGAGTGAATGATCATGTGTAAAAACTGAAATGGGTCATTGCATGGCCTTGTAAATTTCTAAAATGGTAGTATTATTATTTTTGATTTTTGATAGTTCTTTGAACCTATATTTGATTGTACCTATGTTTAGTTTCAGAACACTAAATTAAGACAAAGAGGATTGTTACGAAATCCAACACTAATACATCATATATATATATATATACCCTTTAGATAAAGAGATAAAGAATTTGAGGTCTCCTCCTGAAGAAGAGTCAATGAGTAGATGCAAACTAGAGACTTATATTCAGATGAAGATGTGGAGTAAACCAGAATATGAACATTATAAAGGAAAAAATGAAATATGGAATGTTTCTGTAATGAAATACACTTTTGTACATGTTTGATTTTCCTATTGGTGTAAAAGAATGTTGCACTAATTTGTTGGAGGATTGTCTATACTAAGATATATTGTTTTCAATTAAACATGTTTTATTATAGAGTAAAGTTGTGAGCGCATGGGATATGACCTTGGAAGTTATTCCAAGGCAACGTTCTCCTTTACAAATATTTAGAAGCAATGTTGCTTTCTTGGCAGAATGTGTTTATATATGCAGTTTGTAATTAAGTGAGGTCAAGCCAATAATGTATTCTTCACTCAAGCAAGCTGTAGAGTGGGAGGGAGAAGATGTAATATTAATAGTAGAGGAAAGGAAAAAAGAATCTTGACACAGAACCACAATTGTTTTGGAAGCTGGAAAAAGGCCCACAATTTTCACATAAAATTAAACCAAGTTCTAGATTAGCAGATTGAAAATTATTTATCAGACTCTGGGCCTCATTACGAGAATCCCGCTAAAAACGGGGTCATTACCGGCATGGTGGAAGTAGCCGGTCCGTGCTCCTTTGATGCCGCTAATAGTGGCTGATTATGAGTGCGCGAGCACGCGCAAACCCCCATGCCAGTAATGACCATACTGCCATGCCGCTAATGGGCTTCCAACCCCACGATGGCGCCTTCACGGGACACGCCGATACCGCGTCTGCCAAGGAGCAACCCCTTAATAACGACCCGGTAATAATAACATGCTAATACCGGACTCGTAATACCGGACCCGGAAGTAACGTCATCGCGTCGGAACGGGAAATGCGCTGGTGGCCATCTTTAAAAACACAATCCATTGCAATCCTCCCAAACCACCACTGCTACAGAGGAGAGACCAGGGCCATTGTGTACAACATGTCCAAGGCAACCTGCAAAACCACCCCCTGCCTCCGCAAGAAGCACTTATCCGATGAGGAATTGAATATGTTGCCAGATACCCTTGCTGCCCATGCCGATGAGGTATTCACGAACAACCTCAAAAGGGAGGTGCAGTTGAGGAATAAGGAAATTTGGGAGGAGGTAGCACGCAAAGTGTATGCGGTAGGCACCACCCCCGGACAGTCATAGACTGCAAAAAACAATGTGACGACCTCCGTCTCAGGGTCCGGAACATCGTGGCCAGCAATCGGAGGGAGGCCATGGCCACAGGCAGGGGTGCGCACTCACCGGTTAAACTCATGCGCTGGGAGGAAACCTGTAGCACAACCATCCAGATGGAGTCGATAGAGGGCTTCGGGGAAATGGAGACGGGTGCCGCAACATCTGGAGAAGGAGGTGAGTGACCCTGCAAACCCCAGTAGGCCAAACCATGACGTAGCACAACTGATGTGAAAGTGAGCCGAGGCAAGGCAATGCATGGCCCATCATACACACATTTACAGATCCATGTCCAGATGGAGGCCCAAACCCTGCCACACTGAAATGCATGCTGTGTGCCAATCCCATAACCAACAGACACCCAACACACAGGGACCATTTTCATGTAACACATCACACAAAGCCCAATACAATGGCATACCACCTGGTACGCATCAGTGCCGAATGGAGATTCCACGGCTAATGCCAATATGCCCCCCCTTAAAACTAGCCTGTGTGATACACCTATAAGATTGCAATGCATGAGAAATGAAATACTGCACAGCACCATCTCATCCTTCTTGCATGTAACACCATCACTGATACCCTGCATCTCTTCCTCCCCCACAGGCACTGATGGCGAAGGTGGGAGTCAGGACCCTGTGACAAGGCCATCTACGTCTATCTAAGGATGATGATATTTTAATACTCAGACCTCAGAGGGAGGGTAATACCATAAAGAATGTAAACTTGAATGAAATAGGGCCCTGTCGATAGGCCCTTTTAATTTTAATTTTGATGTCTACTTGCCCTGTGCTTATTTCTCTCTTGCACGGGATATGTCTGCTGGTGATCTCACAGCTCATCTCAGTTCTTCTACATGGTCTCGGTCACAGGACTCAAACTTATGTGATTTTGGATATTTTAAACATAATTGTTTTCGGCTACTGATCGTGTCTGGGATTTGAAATACTAATACAGCATTTTTTGATGTTAATGGAGGAGGATATTTGCAGCATTATGTCTTAGTTGAAACCTTTAAATTGAGCTATTGATGAGCTCTAATGGACCTGGTACGATAATAATCATGTATTTAAGGTGCCAAGTTAACTGTATTATATACATTCACAAACGAATAATTGTTATATTGTTTGTTTACCGCTCTCTCATAGGGGATACCATCCCGTGAAGTCTTCCACGTGTAACTCCCTGAATACAAAGATTGGAGTTGCAGTTTATCAAAGTACCTGGACTTTGAAGAGAATTTTCAAGTTTAACAGAAACTAATTACTGTTAATATGCAATGATTCTGTTTTTTAGTCTGCCCCTGATGAATTTCCCGGAATAACTTGTTGGAGGAAAGAAACGTGTTGGGTGTGTTTTTAATATTGTCTGATTTGTGCGTATGTGGATGAATGAAGCATATTTTATGCATGAGAGTTTATGGTACGAATGGTGATAAGTGGAATAGCTAGTAAGTGAATTTTGATCACGTATTATCACTGTGTATAAGCCACTCGATCACCTAGGCGCCCATTTATGGGTTGCATTTGTGGAATTACGTTGCATCATTATTGTGGGGTGATTTTTTCTGTTTATATTCTTGTTTTCTCTGTATTTAGTACTCTATTGATTTATCCAATGAGAGTATTCTCTAATTTACTGTTGTATTCAATTTATATGAAATATGTGCATGAAATTTCAAATTAAAATATGTAATGGTTTTAGATTTTCTAACTCTGGTATTTTGCATTATTGACTAATGTGTTGACATGTGAGTACATGGGTTAGTATCCCCTATTCATTCTAAGAGAGCGGTATTTTGTGATTCACGGGCTAGTTTGTATATTTCAAGGGTTCCACCCTTTACGCGAGGGTTTGCCTGTGACTCCAAGTTTTCCCTCTACCTCCCAGTGTTTTCTTGTGCATCTACGTCCAGGGCCAGACTGCCGGGCACAGGCCAATCCACCTCCAGGGCAGCACCGCAGCCCACAGTCCAATCCAGGGTAAGTGCACAGGCCATACAGGCACAGGAGGAAACCACAGCAGCGGACGTGACTGCTACCACCGAGCTGCCAACTACAGCTGAAATGGAGGCTGATGGCACCCAGTCCACTGCCACAAGCTCAGTGGGTGAGGCAGCAGCCATAGCCCCACTCAGTGACATTGACCTAGGAGTGGAGGAGTACGTGGTCCAAGATGGAACAATCCATGTGGAATGTCCACACACCCCAAGCCCCCCGTCCACCGCCCAACCCAACACTCAGGGCACTCTCCAGCCCCATGCTGGATTCTACAGTTCCACTGCACAGTTCCGACCTCAGTAGCACCCCAGAGGCCAGCCCTGCAATGGCACGCCCAGCCGTAGCACCCACAACCTCTGCTGCTCCCACTGACTTGGAGGCACGGCTGTCAAGGGTAGAAGCAAGGCAGGACTCCATGATTGACCTTGTGCACCAATATGTGGCTGACGGAGAGGAGACACGGCAAGAGATCCGTCAGGCCATTGCTGGGAACACTGCCGCCATTAGTGCCTGTGCAGTCATGATCTGTGCCAGTTTGGGGGTCGTCACATAGGTCCTGACCAGCATCCTGCAACACATGCAGCACCAGCAACCTGTGCCGGCCTTGCCAATTCCAACTGCATCCACCCCATCCTCCACACCGGCATCCTCCGCACCCTCCAGCCCTGTGCGGATGACAAGGCGGAGTGCAAGGCAGACCGAAATGCTGCCCCTGGACACAAAGAAAGCCCACAAGTAGTGTGGGATGACAATGGGTGTGGGGGGAGGCGGTGTTGGTGGTGTATAGGGGTTTAAGGGGGTGTTCATTGGGGGCCATGGGGTGTTCATTGGGGGTATGGGGAGTTCATTGGGGGCATGGGGTGTTCATTGGGGGGATGGGGAGTTCATTGTGGGTATGAGGAGTTTGGGTGTTTTGGGGGGAGATGGGAGTGGGGAGGGCGTGTCAGTGGTGGAGGGAGGACGCACATTTCTGTAGTTTGCATTAATACACCCGTTGTGTGCAAAATCATTTAATGCCTGGACATTGTTCATTTCGTGTGTGTTCATTTTATTCATGACAGTGCACAGTGCCCAACTCTCCACATACCCTGTGTGCATGTCCACATGGACCCAGTGCTCAGTGTAGCACTGACACATATCCATCAACATCCCTGTAGTTCAGAAGTATTCGTCAATCAGTGATTGGTGTACAGCACAGCCACCTTGTGCATCATGTACTGGCAGGGGTGCTGCTTCTCCATCATCATCCTTACCCGGTGCATGCATGTCAATGTCAGGTGGCAGTGGTACGTTTCTCCGGATGCACATGTTGTGCAGCATGACACAGGCCATGGTGATCTTTGCCACCTTCTGAGGCCCATAAAGGAGTGCTCCACCAGACCTTCTTAGGCAGCGAAACCGCGCCTTCAACTGGCTGAAGGTCTGCTCAATCATGACATGGGTATGAACCCGATTGTACTCCTCCTCCTGCCAGTTCCGCGGGTTCCGCACAGGGGTAAGTAGCCACGGCTTCAAGGGATAGCCTCCATCACCTGCATGGGAGCACAAAGAGGTCTGTGTGAGTCATTCTGAGCTGCCACCTTTAGGATTCACTGCCATGGCCGCAGCTATTTGGTGTTGACATGCACATGTCGCTGTACGTATGCACACAGATTGATTGGATGCATTGTGTACTGCAATATGGTCTGCTAGTGTGGATTGCGTTGTACAGATGATGCAGGGTGTACACTTGCATGTGGATGTACTGTGGGTGCGGAACAATGTCTTGCCTCCCATAATTGCAGTGTATGCTACTCTGTGCCTAATCACACTAGCGACATTGGCACAGTTGTTATCATGTTTAGTCATGCATCGCTTGACATACCCATGGTGGCCTGGTTGTGCGTCTTGCATGTTGTCATTAATGTACGGCATTGATCTAATGTGTGGCATTGATGTGTCATGTTCAGGTTGGGAGGTTCAGGTCAGAAGTGTTTAGCTCTGAGTGCATTGTCCACTCACCGCCCATTCCCACCCAGGTGGAGTATGCATCCCCCATTCCCACCCAGGTGGAGTATGCATTCCCCACCTCAACACCCCGATGCACTGCCATGGCCCAGGCAGGCAATTTATCGAGCAGCCTGGCACGTCGTCCAGCATGTCGCTCCATGTGACAGGGTAGCTTGGAGTTACGCAGCACCACGGCATCATGTGCAGATCCGGGATATCGGGCGCAACAATGTGTGATGATCTTGCTGGAGTCAGATACCATCTGCACATTGATGGAGTGGTATTGCTTGCGATTGTGGTACACCGCCTCTATTGCATGAGGGACTACCAATTCGACATGGGTGCAGTCGAGGGCACCGACGCAATTGGGCATGCCTGCCAGTGCATGGAAGCCTACTTTAGTGTCGGCAAGCTCCTGGGCAGTCTGTGGTAGCGATATGTGGGTGCTAGCATGCTTCAGGAGGGCATTCAGCACTTGGGTCAGCATGCATGAAAAGAGTGGTTGTGATATACCATGCAGCTGGCCCACTATGTGCTGGTGGGTGCCTGTGGCCAGGAAGTGGAGCACAGATACCACCTTTAGTAGCGGGGGTATGGCAGTGCGTATTTCAATGAGGCTGACGATGTCGTTGTGTCTCATGTCCAACCGGTACAGTGTATGGATCTGCACAAGGGTTAGATTGAATGGACTGGGTCTGATGCAAGGGATTGGTGGCTGCCTACGAGCTACCAATGGCTGCACTGGTGGTAATTGCTGGGCCCGTCTCCCCCTGTGTCTCCTCTGTGCTGCCTGTTGTTGTAGGTGTAGTTGTTGTTGCTGTAGTTGTAGCAGTACAGGCATGTCCTCCAGTTCCAGGATTGCAAAAGGTAGTGGTATCATTTTGGTGTGGGAAGGGGTGTGGTTTGTGGGTGTACTCCTTTTATACTGGCACAGGCTCCATTTACTCCAGTTGCCTACACTGCAGGTTGCTATTTACGATGTGGTCCGCGATGCCTGTATTGCCACCGTCGTGCAGGCCCTAATTACCGCCTTTGGGATGCCGGTAAGTGCATGCCTGCGTAACTTGTGATGTCCTCCTATTACCGACATTTCCGCCACGAAGGGGGCGTGTGTACGCACGCTTGCCGGTATGAAGGGGCATGGTACGGGCGGTGGTGGTATTGGCGGGTTGTTGGGTCGTAATGGCCCGGACCCGTTAAGGATGCCGGTAATACCATTCTGCCTTCCTATTTTCATTACCTCCATGCTCGTAATGAGGCCCTCTAAATCTGTTTTACTTTTTGCTGTGGATGAACTTCATCTTTTTTTGTATATTTTTGAGCAATGGATAAACATGGAGCAATGTTATTCCATTTGAGCAATGGAATAACTTTAAAAAAAGAAAGCCTCAGAAGGATAACTCAAATGTTTTTGACATGATTCATCAATTTCCGCCATAGTACAATAGGCTTTTGGCATGGACAAATCCTAAATCGAATTAATGGCAGGCTGCATTTCTTACGCAATGACCTGTCATCCACCCAGGTACCTTGTATCTCAGGTTTAAACATCAGGTTGGTTCTGCATATTAGAGGCATATTTGACAATTGTTTTGACTTTCTTCAGGCAAGGCCTAAAATCTCCTAAAGGATGTTAAACCTTCTATATAAGACCCAACTCAATTCATGTTCCTTTGTGGGTTTTGCTAGCTGTGAGGGAAGGAGTACACATCAGGCTCACAATCAAAGGTTATTTTGAGGGTTTATGGAGCACTATAGCTGAGTTTTGAGGTGTTTTTATAGAGTTCTAGCTATTTGGTGTTGTTTTTTTCATGTTTGCTGGTTTCTGCTTTGTTTTTATAGTGGGTTATTTTGCCTATTAGTTTTAGTGTTTGTTCGGTTTGTTCTGTTGGGTTATTGATTCCCAACGTCAGAACCGGGAAAATGGATCGTCCTTACCCACCCTTATACCTAGTATAGAAGAGAAACAGTCTCCTGTCTTCCTGACTCTTTCGGAAAAAAGAGAGTGATGAGCAGATCCAGTCCAGTCAAAACTATGGTCCACAAGTAATCGGATTTGGACCAATGCATCATCACAGAACTTTCTAGGCCTAATCAATCAGGGAGTGGGAACAAAAGGGTTTGGACATCGTTCCACCAAGTCCAGAATGCCAGACGGAAAATCCATCACTGGGAAGAAGCCCCCAATGCCACTATATACAAACCCTTGAACGGCAGGAGACTGATTGCCTCGACAGACGCCACTGACGTGGAGGCATCCAAAGACAAAGTTATTGGCCCTCATACATCGAGTAACGTAACCTTGAGTGGTAAAAACAACAGTTTACGATCACTAAAACTGGATAAAGGGGACGATTTGATATTAAATAGGAAGAATGTCATGGAATTATTTCACTACATCCCAAATTTAAGTCAAGTTCCATCAAAAGATTTGAAGATCATTGAATTTGGGAATGAATAGAGAATGGACAGTATATATCTTCACATTCCAACACCTGTGGTAAAATCTATGCTGCTAGATGCAGCTGAACTTAACTGCCATCAAATACCCTGAGCTCTCCCCGCCCACACTTTGGGAACCAGAGGTGGTTACAAGGGCTCCTAGTAGGATAGCCGAAGGTGCTAATGACTCAGTTTTAAATGGGGCATTAAAGCAGAAAAGAGTGGATGAAAAGAAAATTCTTCAAGAGCCACTGGGGACAGGCCGCGTCCCGGAGGGCCCGAGACTCAATCTGAACATGACTATCAAACTGGATTGGCAGATGACTAATGGACGAGATATCACTACAACTTCAACCGCTCAGAACCAAGGACTGGACAAATGCAACTGGTCCTGGTTGTTGGGAGCCTTGGCCCAGCAAGCCCATGCATAGCCATCCCAGCTGCCTATGCCACCACGGACATACACAGTCAGTCAGATTAAGGCTTGCCTTCGCTAAACTGGCCTCTTGGAGCACTAGAGGTTTCAAACATCAGACAGTTCAAAGCAATGTTAATTTGGGATCCTTTGATCTGGTATGTCTTCAGGAAATCTGGCTGAGCGAGAAACCAACCTTGGATGGATACGAAGTAGTTCTGAGCCTATCATCAAAGGGGTGAAAGGAAGGCCTACATAGGGTCTATTGACCACATTGAGATCTGGCAGCAACTACTTAAATTTGAGGGAAATCATTTTCTCTAATCTTTTCACCCACGAACTTTTGGTGGAATGGAATCATCCAAAGCACCCTGTAACTCAGGATAAACCAACTAGTATGGCGATTATAAATCTGTATTGGAACCCCAAGCCATCTCCAATCTGGGCTATCTGGACTTGAATGCTAGCATTATCGATGATGGATACATTAATCAGAACACTCATTACATCATTCTATGCGGAGACCTCAACCCTAGATGTATAAAGGGTGATTCTGGAAGAGGGGGGATGCTAGGAAGTCTGTCTCCGTGGCCAGAAGAACTTTGTGGATGTCACTTATGGATTCATGTGACCTGCACATGCTAAACGGTCTAATTGCTGGGGATACACCCCCGAGGGCGACCTGGGAAAGAGAGGACTAGTCAGCAGTGATTGATTACGCTTTTGTATCAAGGAACCTCCTGCCACTCATCTCCTCCTTTGAAGTATTAAAAATGGCAAATAGCGACCACAACCTGCTGTATGCAAGTTGGATGTCCGCGATACAACCAGAAAGACTGCAAATTATGTCATCAGTAACGGTATGCAATAGAGATACCTGTTTGAAAATGACTAAGCCCGCAATTGACAAGCTGGCATTAAAATTCATACAAAAACGAAGGTCTAACGACACTAATGAAGATGAATCAAAAGTGGTTTACAGCCGTCTTCTCGAATGTTACCGTACCACAAAACGAGGGCCTTTCATCGGTATATCTAAAAGACTTCATGTCTACAATAGCTTAATTGTGGAAAAAAGAAAAACATTGAGAAAACTACGACGAATAGTGGCAAATACAAACTACCCTGATGACATAAAAAAAGCAACATGGCAATTAAGACTTAGAAAAATTGGTTATTTGTGCACAGAGCACAAATGTACCAAAACAATGCAGAAACCATGTCAAAGTGATATGCAGAGGTGGGCGAAAGACTTCTGGTCACTAGTCAAATCCATGGCGGGCCAAACATTGACTTACAACAGAACAATGTTAAAGAAGCGGTTTGGGTGACTCATTTCACTAACCTTTTCTATATGAAGCCAGCCCTGCAGCCCCTGCCCCGCGAGACTAAGACTGAATCATGGGACATTCCTTACAGTGCAGAAAAGGTACAAGAAAAACTACAGAAGCTGGCTACCGGACCTGATGGTCAGACTAACGCTATGCTGAAGGAACATCCGGAATCATGGGCCCTCTTCATCCACAAACTAATGGAGCAAATCACCCACACCTGCTGGATCCCATGTACCTGGAGGAAGTCAACAGTTGTCCTAATCTTCAAGAAAGGAGAAAGAGAGACCCCAAGGAGTTATAGACCCATTTCCCTCCTAGATGTGATTGGGAAGGTCTTTGGAACCCTCATTTTGGAAAAACTGAAAGACTGGCCCAAGGAGGTGGGCAGTAATGGCCTTTTCAAATGGGTTTTGTCAAAGAGATTGGAACGGCTGCAAATATCCTTCTTTTGAGCATCTTGAAGGGAATGGTGCGAGATGGTAGACCAAGGCTCTTTGTCGCGTTTGTTGATCTAGTTAACCGACAACGCTGTGGGGGAAACTGGGAGAGCTGAACTGCCCAAATTCTATCTTGGAATCCTTGATGGCTCTTCACTCTAAAACCACCATGTGAGAGCGATTGAACCAATCTGGCCTACTATCAGGTGAAATCCCCACTGCTAGATGCGTAAAGCAGGGATGACCACTCGCCCCAGCGTTGTTTTTTTTTTTCTGGCAGACATCCAGCATTTTGACCCCTTAATAAGATCCTTCCTACCGACCATAGGGGGTGTCCAGCTAAATCGAAGAGAACGATCTGGAAATCAACATAGAGAAAACAAAAATCATGTTTCTCGAAAGAACGAAAAAACACAAAGAAAAATTGAATTGGTTTTTGGGATATACTAACATCGAGCAAGTAAAGCAGTTTAAATACTTAGTAGTCTTACTAAGTAACAGTACAGTTGAAACACTGATGGTCGATCATCTTCAAGATAAAGCAAAGAACTTGGCTAGCCAGGCTATGGCCCTGAACAAGAAATACAGATGCTTCTCCATACAACCAGTGCTGAACTTTTATAAATCAAAAGTAGTCCCTTCCTTGACTTAGGGTGCAGAAGAAATAATGACGATCCCTGAAAAAGTATGGTCTTGGCTTGAGGGACTCTTTTGGAAGAAAGTGCTAGGTGTTCCCACTTCAACCTCAGTCCAGATTATACGGAGAGAGCTTGGTCTTCTGTCCATAAGAGATATGGTGGAATGGAACAGTTTAGCACTGTTCCATAAGATTATCCTATGCCTGCAGCTGGTAATCTTTCAGATCAACAACAAAGAACTACGTGGAGCGCCTACTGCAATGCTGGAGAACTGGGCGAAAAGAAACAGAGACATTCTAGAGCTGATTAACAGTACTGAAAATGATTTGAAAAACAATCCAGTGAGAGTAAAAAAAAACTAGGAGAGGGGGACTGGATAACTAGTCTTGCCAACGCAAGTTAATTGCCCACATTCCTGTGGAAAAAGGAAGCTAAACACACTTCTGGGATACCTGGCAAAATTCCCCAACAGACTTTTCCGTGATCTGTTTTTACGAATTTGGCTGAATCTCTTACTAGCAAACTAGATTATTTCAATACGAGCCAAAGTTGATGTCAACACATGTCGATTTTGCAAAGATTATGAATGTGTCCAAATTTTGAATCATCTTCTGTTCTATTGTCCAGGTTTGACCAAAGAGAGATTCAAAGTATTTGGACAGCTTCTCACACAATTTCCATCATTCAGTGCAGGGGAATGGTGGGCAATTACAATGAGTGGAAAAAAAACGCTGTAGTAATAACTGTGGTTTCGTTTGTAACAAACATTCTTTCAGACAATAGAGAAAATACAGCCTAGCGTTAAGATAAGACATATGGTGAACCGGACACTATCTCTTCTTTCTTTTATTTTTATTTATTTGTATTTGGTTAAATTAAAACCTTTTACAAAACTTCTAAGTCAAATTTCAATTTAAAACAGCCAAATGATAAAACAAAGAAAAGAAATGACTATTTTTTTTTTTTTTTTTACAAGAAATAGACTTCCTTTTCCAGGCACTAGGCATAGCTATCCAGCGCTATGCCTAAAGAGCAAAATTAAGATAATACACTCTACATGGTTTATAATTTTGTTCTGAAATCGCATAGAGATAAAATCATATAAAAGAACAAACCTATTGTATACGCTAACAGATGCAAATATATTAGTCCTTCATATTGCTGTTCTACTTTCAGTGAATTTCTTAGGAGTAACAGTTTTCCTAGGAAGGTTTTAGGATCTTCTTGTTTGTCACAATGTCAAATTTCTCAAGGACTTTCACTACCGCTATTGTTAGGGAGCTTGAATGTCCAGCAATTAATCTGTCCCAGAACAGGTATGCAATATGGTCCTCCCCACCGACTCCAAATCTTGCAAAGAATAAGAGTCTCACGGGCCAGATCCCTTCGCAGTCCAACAATAGATGCTTCAGCGACTGATTGGAGGGTGTTTTGCAGATATTGCATAAAACCATTGCGTCTTCCCCTTTTCCCCTGATTGAGAGAATCTCTCCTGTATATGCTATATTAAGCCTTATTCTGAGGAAGTTTGTTCTGATCCTCCAATCTGGGAATTTTAAAAGATATTGGGCCAAAGTTCCCTGTTTTTTTCCGCTTTTAGGAAGAGATTTTCTGGGGTGTGAGATTGCATCTTATCAATTGTCAATATCCTGTCTGTTTCTTCTAGAAACTTTTTTGCCTTTAAAGGATTGGATATAAGCGTCTCTAAATCAGTTCCTGCTTTTTTCAAGCCATACAGAGTTCTTTCTTCCAAATTTGAGAGAGTTTTTGAATTTGTTGTATCAAGATGGGTTTTGATTTCAAGATACAGGGTATCCTTCTGAGCAGTGATTATTAGTCGATATAGGGGAATTAGCTTCCATTCAGCCTGGGCTTTGAGTGATTTTAGGCCCAGTTCAAATCTGAGAGTGGACATTGGAAGGCTTGATGGTAGGCACAGTACTCGCTTCCAGACTAGCCCCTCCAACCTTTGCCAATCTACGTTCCATAGATATGTTTTTGCTTTTGCTTCTAACCCATAAAGGATTACTGGAACTGCTTTGGCAATGTAGAATTTGATTAATGGCATGAGTGAGAACCTGCAGAATTTTAATGAGATCTTTTTCATTTGAGGGACAAGTTGTGAGATTTTTAGTTGTACAACTTGATCAACTTTACCCTGTGATGGTGCAGCATAGACCTTGTAGCCCAGATAGGTTAGCTGTTCTACTCTTAGGATGCCCTGTCCCCCAAGTTTCCAATCTTTACAGTTTATCTTCTTCAGTGGATGTTTGAAGACTACAGTCCTCAATTTCTTTGGATTAATCGCAAGATCGTTGTCCCTTGCATAGGTCTCTCTTCTTTCTTTTATTGAACGCAATCTATGGATAAACATATAAACATGACGATGTTTTCAACTTTTGTAAAAATTGTTTATCAATTAAAATATATATATATATATATATTACATATAGTTATGGTTAAGTTGCTGTTTCCATAGGAAGAGCACTGTTTGGGCGGCTTATAACTTCGCTCTCCCTGGACGAATCCTCACCAAACTTTGCAAAAAAAGTATCTGGGTCACTGAAT
The DNA here is from genome assembly GCF_040938575.1 of Ambystoma mexicanum. NCBI lineage: Eukaryota > Metazoa > Chordata > Amphibia > Caudata > Ambystomatidae > Ambystoma > Ambystoma mexicanum. Next base: position 663,363,514 of record NC_090941.1, on the reverse strand, counting down.
GGGAAAAAACCTTGCTCGCGCCTACAGCCCAAACTGCTGGACGGATTTACACCAAATTTGCGGCAGGAGTGGCGGCTTGGTCCCGAAAGCATGCTTTGCTTTATTTGGTGTAAATCCGTCCAGAAGTTTTTAAAAAAATGACAAAAATGTAAGTGAAAAAAATTAGTGATATCTGTGTTCGCTTCGCGGACACACTTCCCTGTTCGCTCCGCGGACAGGATGGTGATTGGGCAAGCAGCTTGCGTGATGTCCGCGGACATCTGACGTGCTCTCTCATTGGATGTGTGAAAGCGTGCAGTGCGTCTGGCTTCAGAGACGCCTGCCATCTTTGTTCCTCGCATGAGAGGCTTTGTATCCCGCCTGCACAGTAAGTCCCCCACCCCCGCTCATGCCCGTGTCTGTCTCCTGTTCCTTCTACCCCTCGCTCATGTCCGTGTGTCTTTCTCCCTCCCGCCCACCCCCCGCTCATGTCCGTGTGTCTTTCTCCCTCCCGCCCACCCCCCGCTCATGCCCCGCTCGTCTCTCCCACCCGCCCACCCCCCGCGTGTCTCTCCCACCCCCCGTGTGTCTGTCCCACCCCCCACTGATGTCCATGTGTCCCTCCCCACCTGCCGCCCACCCCCCGCTCATGTCCGTGTGTCTCTCCCCACCCGCCGCCCACCCCGCCACTCATGTCTGTGTGTCTCTCGCCACCCGCCCCCGCTCATGTCCCGTGTGTCTCTCTCCCTCCCCCCACCACCGCTCATGCCCCGTGTCTCTCCCCCTCCCGCCCACCCCCGCTTATGCCCGTGTCTCTCTCTCCTTCCCCCCAACCCCCGCTCATGATGCCTCGTGTGTCTCTCTCCCTACCCCCCACCCCTGCTCTTGCCCCGTGTGTCTGTCGACCGCCCCCCCACCCCCGCTCTTGCCCCGTGTGCCTTACCCCCCCCCCACCCCCCCGGCTCTTGCCCGGTGTCTTTCCCCCTCCCGCCCACCCCAGCTCTTGCCCCATGTCTCTTTCCCCCTCCCACCCACCCCCGCTCTTGCCCCCTCCCGCCCACCCCGCTCTTGCCCCGTGTCTCTTTCCCCCTCCCGCCCAACCCCGCTCTTGCCCCGTGTCTCTTGCCCCCTCCTGCCCACCCCCGCTCTTGCCCCATGTCTCTTGCCCCCTCCTGCCCACCCCCGCTCTTGCCCCGTGTCTTTCCCACTCCCGCCCACCCCCGCTCATGCCCCGTGTGTCTCTCCCCCTTCCGCCCACCCCCCGCTCATGTCCCGTGTGTCTCTCCCCCTCCCCTCATGCCCCGTGTGTCTCTCTCCCTCCCGCCTACCCCCCGCTCATGCCCTGTGTGTCACTCCCTCCCACCCCCCGCTCATGCCCGTGTGTCTCCCTCCCTCCCGCCCACCCCCCGCTCATGCCCCGTGTGTCTCTCTCCCTACCCCACCCCCCGCTCATGCCCCGTGTGTCTCTCTCCCTCCCCCCACCCCTGCTCATGCCCCGTATGTCTCTCTCCCCTTCCCCCCACCCATGCCCCGTGTCTGTCTTCTGTTCCCCCCGCTCATGCCCCGTGTCTGTCTCCTGTTCTCCCCACCCCCCGCTCATGCCCCGTATCTGTCTCCTGTTCCCCTCATGTGCCGTGTCTGTCTCCTGTTGCCCCCCACACCCCCGCTCATGCCCCGTGTCTGTCCCCTGTTCTCCCCACCCCCCGCTCAAGCCCCGTGTCTGTCTCCTGTTCCCCCCACCCGCTCATGCCCCGTGTCTGTCTCCTGTTGCCCCCCCGCTCATGCCCCATGTCTGTCTCCTGTTCCCCCACCCGCTCATGTCCCGTGTCTCTCTCCTGTTGCCCCCACCCCCTGCTCATGCCCGTGTCTGTCTCCTATACCCCCCGCTCATGCCCCGTGTCTCTTTCCTGTTGCCCCCCAAACCCTGCTCATGCCCCGTGTCTGTCTCCTGTACCCCCCTGCCCCCGCTCATGCCCTGTGTCTCTCTCCTGTTCCCCCCACTCTCCTGCTCTCTCCTGTTGCCCCCCACTCCCCTGCTCATGCCCCGTGTCTGTCTTCTGTTCCCCCCACCCCCCGCTCATGCCCTGTGTCTGTCTCCTGTTCCCCCCACCCCCTGCCTCATGCCCCGTGTCTGTCTCCTGTTGCCCCCCTGCTCATGCCCCATGTCTGTCTCCTGTTCCCCCCACCCGCTCATGTCCCGTGTCTCTCTCCTGTTGCCCCCCACCCCCCGCTCATGCCCCGTGTCTATCTCCTATACCCCCCGCTCATGCCCCGTGTCTCTCTCCTGTTGCCCCCCAACCCCTGCTCATGCCCCGTGTCTGTCTCCTGTACCCCCCTGCCCATGCCCCGTGTCTCTCTCCTGTTGCCCCCCACTCCCCCGCTCTCTCCTGTTGCCCCCCACTCCCCCGCTCATGCCCCGGGTCTCTCTCCTGTTGACCCCCACCCCCCCGCTCATGCCCCGTGTCTGTCTCCTGTTGCCCCCCACCCCCCTGCTCATGCCCCGTGTCTGTCTCCTGTTCTCCCCACCCCCTCTCATGCCCCGTATCTGTCTCCTGTTCCCCCCACCCCCCGCTCATGCCCTGTGTCTCCCTCGTGTTGCCCCCGCCCACGCTCATGCCCCGTGTTTCCCTCGTGTTACCCCCCAAACCCCCCGCTCGTGCCCCGTGTGTCCCTCGTGTTCCCCCCACCCCTTGCTCATGCCCCTTGTCTCTCTCCTTTCCCCCCCACCCCCGCTCATGTCCCGTGTGTGCCCTGTACCCCCCGTTCATGCCCCGTGTCTCCCTCGTGTTCCTCCCCACCCCCCGCTCATGCCCCATGTCTCCCTCATGTTCCTCCCCACCCACTGCTCATGCCCCATGTCTCTCTCGTGTTCCTCCCACCCCACTCATGCCCCGTGTCTGTCTCCTGTTGCCCCCCACCCCCCGCTCATGCCCCGTGTCCGTTCTCCCCACCCCCGCTCATGCCCCATGTCTGTTCTCCCCACCCCCCGCTCATGCCCCGTGTCTGTCTCCTGTTCCCCCCACCCCCCGCTCATGCCCCGTGTCTCTCCTGTTGCCCCCCACCCCCCGCTCATGCCCCGTGTCTCTCCTGTTGCCCCCACCCCCCGCTCATGCCCCGTGTCTGTCTCCTGTTGCCCCCCACCCCCCGCTCATGCCCCGTGTCTGTCTCCTGTTCTCCCCACCCCCCGCTCATGCTCCGTGTCTGTCTCCTGTTCCCCCCACCCCCCGCTCATGCTCTGTGTCTGTCTCCTGTACCCCCCACCCCCTGCTCATGCCCGTGTGTCTCCTGTTGCCCCCACCCCCCGCTCATGCCCCGTGTCTGTCTCCTGTTGCCCCCCCACCCCCCGCTCATGCCCCGTGTCTGTCTCCTGTTGCCCCCCACCCCCCGCTCATGCCCCGTGTCTGTCTCTGTTGTTCCCCCCACCCCCCGCTCATGCCCCGTGTCTCTCTCCTGTTGCCCCCCACCCCCCGCTCATGCCCAGTCTGTCTCCTGTTCCCCTCCACCCCCCCTGCTCATGCCCCGTGTCTGTCTCCTGTTGCCCCCCCGCTCATTCCCCGTGTCTGTCTCCTGTTCCCCCCACCCGCTCATGTCCCGTGTCTCTCTCCTGTTGCCCCCCACCCCCCGCTCATGCCCCGTGTCTGTCTCCTGTACCCCCAACCCCCCGCTCATGCCCCATGTCCCTCTCCTGTACCCTCCACCCCCCGCTCATGCCCCGTGTCTCTCTCCTGTTGCCCCCCACTTCCCTGCACTCTCTCCTGTTGCCCCCCACTCCCCCGCTCATGCCCCGTGTCCGTCTTCTGTTCCCCCCACCCCCCGCTCATGCCGTGTCTGTCTCCTGTTCCCCACCCCCCGATCATGCCCCGTGTCTGTCTCCTGTTGCCCCCATCCATGCCCCGTGTCTGTCTCCTGTACCCCCCACTCCATGCCGTGTCTCTCTCCTGTTGCCCCCCACCGCTCATGCCCCGTGTCTGTCTCCTGTTGCCCCCCACCCCCCGCTCATGCCCCGTGTGTCTCCTGTTCTCCCCACCCCCCGCTCATGCCCCGTATCTGTCTCCTGTTCTCCCCACCCCCCGCTCACGCCCTGTGTCTGTCTCCTGTTCTCCCCACCCCCCGCTCATGCCCCGTGTCTGTCTCCTGTTGCCCCCACCCCCGTTCATGCCGTGTCTCCCTCGTGTTCCCCCCACCCCCCGCTCATGCCCCGTGTTTCCCTCGTGTTACCCCGCACCCCCCCGCTCATGCCCCGTGTCTCCCTCGTGTTCCTCCCACCCCCCGCTCATGCCCCTTGTCTCTCCTTTCCCCCCACCCCCGCTCATGTCCCGTGTGTGCCCTGTACCCCCCGCTCATGCCCCGTGTCTCCCTCGTGTGCCTCCCCACCCCCCGCTCATACCCCGTGTCTCCCTCATGTTCCTCCCCACCCGCTGCTCATGCCCTGTGTCTCTCTCGTGTTCCCCCCACCACCGCTCACGCCCCGTGTTTCCTTCCTTTCCCCCCACCTGCTGCTCATGCCCCATTTGTACCCTGTTCCCTCTCACCCCCGCTCATGCCCATGTGTCTCCCCTGTTCCCCCCCACCCCCGCTCATGCCATGTTGTGTTCTTTATACACCCCGCCTTCCCTTTCCATGGTGGCCATCTTCTTAAAAGATTTTCCTTCCTACACCGGGACGCCACAGGCGTCCCGGTGTAGGAAGGAAAATCATTTTGTTTTTTTTACCACCCGGCGTTCCCACTTTGAGGACATAAGATGTTAGTGGTCTTCATCTATTGAAAAGGATGTTATGGTGACATTGTACTAATATAAACCTTTACAATGTAGTAAAAAAAATGTTGCAGGGACGTTATGGTTAAGTTGCAGTAATAAAAACCTATGAAATTCAATGAAAAAACTTTGTTTAAGGGACGTTATGGTTAAGTTGCGCTACTAAAAACCTATGAAATTCAGTGAATAAACGTTGTCAAAGGGACGTTATGGTTCCAAGTAAAACCGAAAAACCCTTGAAATTTGCCAGTTATGGTAAGCTAAGCAACCATAAATCGCGCCACCACCGTGCACTGCTAAGACTAACACCCAGGACATCAAAGATGAAATCACAAATGTCATTGATGACATCACTGACGACATCACATGTCTGGCTCACTCTTTTTTCTTTTGCTGACATATCTAGGCCACATGGTTTTCTTCAGTTACAGTCAGACTCTAAAAATTTTATTTTATTTGTAGACGTATCCTTCAAGTAGGTTAGACGTATTCTTCAAGTAGGTTCTTACAGTAATTCCCTTAGAGTCCAGTCACATCATATGAAACATATACATACGGGAAGACACAAGCTTGAAAGACAGCAATCCTTTTTGTGCATAAAGATAATCAATAGACTTATGAGCACTTTCTGATAGTTCTGTTGTTTTTTTTATGGCTGTACTTTCCCTGTGGGGCCAATCACATCAAGTGATACATATACATAGGGTAAATAGCAGCTTTGAAACAGAGCAATCATTTATTTGCATGAAAATAATCAGTTAAGTTATTAATTGTTTCTGCTACTACTTGTGCTTTTTTGCTAACTTCACTTTCCCTGTATATACCCATATTGGTATGTGTTCTTGTGTCTTTGTGTTTTGTCTATAGTAATGCAATTATGTAATACATGTGTTTTATTAGCTATGTATTACATATTTCATAGTACACAAAAATCTATTAAGAAAACAATTATCATTTCATTATTCAACATATTAACATTACGAATATTATACCTTCATCTTGTACGCTGCACACAATGTTATGTTTCTGTATGAGTAGCTTAGTATATTAGATAGAACCCCATAATAGAATGCTATTTATATCAATGCATCGTTCAATGCACTAATTAGGGTATGATATGTATTGCAATGATCCTTGACACTTGTTTTGCAACATTATAATAAGAATCCCTTGTACACATATTTCATGAAAAGTACATACACATGTGATGTCATCAGTGATGTCATCAATGACATTTGTGATGTCATCTTTGATGTCCTGGGTGTTAGTCTTAGCAGTGCACGGTTGTGGCGCGAGTTATGGTTGCTTAGCTTACCATAACTGGCGAATTTCAAGGTTTTTTCGGTTTTACTTGGAACCATAACGTCCCTTTGACAAAGTTTTTTCACTATATATATATATATATATACATATATACATATATATATATATATATATATATATATATATATGTCTCCCATATACAAATACAACAAAACGTTGCCCTTTCCTCTTCTACCTTTTGTCTTTAGTAGCACCAAAAAGCTTCTTATACCAAATAATCTCCCCAAACAAAATCCTTTCCCAGGTCTCCTTGCTTTTTTACTGTTATGCTTTGTCTCCCTTCTTGCTGTTCTTTTGTTTGTGTTCCTTTGTTGGGATAGTGCTGTTTGCTGTAGTATAGTTTATATTAATATAGTAGTTATTTTAGTAGTAGTAGGAGGATCTGTATTACTTGTCCTAATCTTGGGGCTGTGCTTATTGATTCTTCTACACTTTGTGGAGGAGCAGGAGTGCATGTTCCTCATTTAGGAGGGGGATGGTGCCATAGAAAGTACCCTGGAGGAGTAAGGGGCACCTTCCGTGTGGGTAGAGATCATTGAGGCGGAAGGTGTCTCCATCCAGCAAGGTAACCATTCCAAGGAAGAGGGGAGGTCCTTCAGGAGGAGTCTGAGGGGTGGACCAGGCTGTGGGGTCTCAGCAGGTAGTGAAACTACCCGAGGTAGAAGAGGAAAAGAGGCGGTAGCGAAGGAGGCAAGAAAGTTATGGACGAAGAGCCTCTTCCTGCAACTGCCATTGTGAAGGGGCAAGACAGTCAAAGAAGAAGACAAATTGAGCTGAGACAACTATCCCGTCTGGACAGCACACATGGCTCTGGGTGTGGAATTATTTTGCCCTGCCACAAGGGAAGGTCATGATCGGGAGAAGTCTGAGTTCTTCAGCATGTTGGAGCGCTGTGGGAAATGTATGAAGTTGGAAATGAAGGGATATGTCAAGGGCCATTGCCTAGGGGATGATGGCCATGAGGAACTACATTCACTGATAGTACAAGAGAACATATCAGGTGAATGAATCTCCTGCATATGCAGAGTCTAATAGCAACCAAGGTGCCACCACAACAACCCACTCTAGTGCTAGTGAGAAGGGAGAGGTTCCAAGAACTTGCCTGGGCAAGAGTACAGGACAGTGGCAACATATGGCATGCCGTGCCAAAAACCATGCAACTGCCCAATCAATGGCATGGCAATTATGGCCAGTGACGGTGCCTCTTTCTGGTGCCACCTTGTCAACACTTGGGGATAGTGTGCCACTGGCAGTGCCCACCTTTGGTCAGGAGCACTTAAAATCCATAATGAGGCATGCCAGGACATACCTAACATATTGCAGGGAGTTTGTTAGCGGGGGGTGGGAATATGGACTGTGAGGCTGTTGAGACGAACAGGAGAGGGCGCGTGGTGTACAACCAACCTTTCCTCCTCTAGGCAGTTGTGCAGGGTGGAAGAATGAGACAGTCATGGGGAGGGACTTGCCTCACAGGGTGACTCTCCACCTGTGAGAGTGACAGCGGTCTGCAGGAAAGCTAATTAGCTTTACAAAATGCTCTGTCGGAAAACGCATGCACTTTAGCAGGCAGCTGCACCCTATGAAAGATCCCGATAACCTTAGTGGTTTAGCTGCACTCTATGAGAGTATCTAAGAACTTTAGCATGAGGCTGTGCCCTTTGAGAAGACCAAAGAACTTGATGCGATGGCTGCACTCTCTAAGAGACTAGGATTCAAAAAACTACTCACACAATAGGTATTTGTCTTGTGTAAGTCAGCAACTGGTCAGGTCCTCTCTATATCTACTACAGGTGTCCCTTTCCCAACCACAGGCACCATGGAACAACCTTACCCCATATTTTGGTATCAGACATGTACTGATCTCAAACGGCTGAGTCCACCTGTAGGGATCACTACCTTCTTACTACATGGATATAAGTATATAATCTACAAAAAAGATGATGTGGATAGAAATGCCTCTATAAATTGGGAACCATAACAATTATTCAAACTTGCATCTTGTTTTCATACATTTATAATGATCCACATTTGATTCATCAATCACATCTTTTCACAATCATAAAATGATCACATCACATAAAACAATGTTTAAAAAACAACACATACAAAATAACATAAGTAAACCAGTATATGTAAGTCTTATTCATCCAGTACATACAAATCCTCAGTGTGACACTTCACACTGAAGCCTTTTTCCTTTCAATCAGTTTGTTGTGCTTTTCCTCTTATACTCTAAGGAAGCCCTTCTTGTACACGTTTCTGTCCAGTACAAACATATAAATGTTGGACATTCATCAGGGGCAACATTGTCTTGTGTCTATTTTGTTAAAACTCATCAATATTTTCAAATTTTTCTTCAAATGTTTTTTGTGGTACCCTTATTAGGCAAATTGGGCATATATCCCAATGCCTTCGATCAACCTCAATTGGTTGTTAAGGATGACTTCCCTTTTTCCTTGGAATTGTCAACCTGCTTCCTCTTTTTACTCTGGGATAGCTAGTTATTGAGTCATCCCTCTGAGCCCAGTGGCCGTGGATAAAGGTTTCAATACTGTTTATCATTTCAAACACAGTCACAATCTAGATTGTATGGAGCTGTTGACTTTTGAGACCATGTCAGATAACAAGACCATCTGTTTCTCAGGTATTCCCCTTCAAGAATATCTCTAGAAATCTCATGTATTTCAAAAAAGGGTAAGACCAAACAGTTTGTGTACCTTACCTCAGACATGTATCAGGTAACAAATAGCAGACATAATTCAAGCTGGTGTGTTGGCTATGGGTACCTGTTATCCCATAGTGTTCCAGAATACAGTGAATACAGTGACCGTTCATTTTTATAAATAGCAATTTTTCAACATGGAGCACTGCAAGGTTTCGAGACAGTATCTCCACCAACACTAAAAACTCTCTCGTGCTGCACCCTGTTATGGGGAAGGGTAGTGATTCAACAGCAACTTACACAAGCCCCACTAGCAAGAGAGACAACTTGCTGTAGCAACACTCTACTGGGTAATCATCCCACCCCAAAGATGAAGTGTCTAGTGGGAAGGCATCAATAATCTATGCAGCTGATGATCCAGTGTCTTTTCCTGTTGATGACCGATCTGTATTCAAGATGCCTGAGTCACCAGAGTGTCCAACAGATTCTCTGCCCTGTAGGCTGCGCCCAAATTGCTCACAAAGCTTCCAACAGGTATCAGTGATATGCTGTCCATTTATGTCAATTGTCCTCTAGAGCTTGGAATTTTCAGTGTAGATGGGACATTTGGGGTAGTTGCTGTTCTTCCTCCTGCCTGACATTATGAAGGGGTTTCAATAAAGCAAATACAACATTAAATTCAACTACCAACTGATTAGTAGGCAAGGTTGAAAGCAGATCCCTTACCAGCTGTGCCTAATCGGCTTCACCTACCAGGGCATGGCAACTTGCCTCGTTGATCTTATTTAGCTCAAACAGCTACTCCTCACCTAGAGATGCATTATGACAGCAAACCTACTTGTGGCCTCTGAAACAGATCATATTAGGACAAGACATTAGATAGCAGCTGCCACTGACATGGTATTAGAAATGTCTTATCTATGCATCACACTTAGGTAGGATTGTGAAGTTTAACCATGTGTTACTCTTAGATAAAACTGTGAAGATTAACCATGCAACACACTTAGAGAGAATTATGAAGTTTAGCCACGCGTCACACTTAGCAAGAATTGTGAAGATTAGCCGATTAGCCACACATCCCATTCAGATAGAATTGAGAAGATAAACCATGCATCACACTAAGGTAGAATTATGGAGATTAGCCATTTGTCACAACAGATTAGCCACAAAGAATAATTTAGCGAGTAGTCAAAGCACTAGCCACCCCAATTCAACCTCCTCAAGCCCACCACCCAAACACTATATATGCCCACTGGGATAGCCAACATATACCCTAACACAAACCCAACCCAAGCAACACACACTTACAACAAACAAACTCGGACCCTGGAGCTTACCCGTATGGACACAACAAGCTAGTGCGCATAACCTTAAACACATGCCAATCCACATATATAAAACATACACACCCCAACATAACAAACAGTGACATAAAACATCCCAGGCATTAGACCTTACCTGTACGGATACAAGCCAGTGCACACAGTCCTAAATATCAGCAATCTACACATAAAAGACACAGGCACAACACAACAAACAGCCACACAGAAGACATCCCAGGCATTGGGCCTTACCCATATGGATACAACAAGCCAGTGCACGCAACCTACCATCTGCAAGCCAGCACACATAGATGCCAGTTTCTCCTGGTTCTGGTCCTATCCTATCACTCTTAAATCACTAACCGACCACGTCCTCTTTCTTAAAGAGCCACATGAGCATCTGGAGACTGCCCTCGGGTGGTATTGGTGAGCATTATAAATCAACATAACATAACATCTAGACCTCTGCTATGAGTGTTTGTTATAGTAAGGTGTGTTGGCATTGTACTGTCATGTAGCTTGCCCAAGCTGTGAAAATTAGAGTTCCACATTTTCCAAAGAGTGGCCAGTGAAGTCTTCAGTGTGTCCAGTGGCCACTTGTGGTGCACCTGCAGTTGGCACAGTGCATTTTATGGATGGTAAATATGGATGAAATGTGACCTGATCGTCTGAGCGACCATTTATTTAACATACTTTCAATTGCTGACCAAGTGTGGGACCATGTGGTGAAGGGCATGCATCGTCTTGCCAATTCATAAGACACAAAGGACATTTGATCCATTATCTGCTCCAACAAAGCCCAAATGCAAACTACAATGCCTTAGCCGCTGTGATGCCGTCTCCTCCATCTTCTCCTAGAGGTCACCCCCCCCTGTGGTTTCTACTCAGAAACCCTTGCATGCACAGCATTGCTGGTCCTAAATTGCATGCTGCCCCCTTGCATTAATCCGGGAGCCCTCTTGGATGATAGTGGAAGGACAGATCACCTAGTGTGCTTTGCGGACCGTATTGTCAATGGTCTTCTCACTGGTGCACACAATCAAGATGTAGTGGGTGTTTTTTTCCCCGTGGACTCTTGCATAACCTGGCTAACTGTAGCCACACCAATACATTTGCCAGAGTAAAATCGTCAGCCAGCAACTTCCAAGTGGTGATGAACACTTCCCATAAGCCACCAGAATCCGCGCTTCTCCACAAAAGAGTGGACGGTTGTCAACATTATAGCCAGGTTGAGCAGGCACTATCTGTCATATGAGTTGCGATTTTTTGGCCACCCTCAAATGCTTGCACAATACTGGCTTCACGCAATCATAGATAAATGCTATGCAATAATGGGTTACGAAGGGTAGAGTTTGGTGTCTAGTTACCAAGCAGTGACCCAGCTGCAGTATTTTCAGGAGTAACTGAAGACTAGTGGAGGTATGTTGCTTGTATGAGGGTAAGGAGAGGAATGCACCTTAAATATTTTGACTTCTTCCCATATCTGTAAATGCTGCTGCAGCATTTTGGATCCCATAGATGTGGTACCCAATTTGATCCCTGCTTTCTCTTGGCACACTATTTTCTTGAAGTGTGTGGAAGTGACCAGATTCAATTGATGTTTATTTTGTGTGAACTACTACCACACTTTTCACTTTCATTGTGGGCTAACACCACACCGGCTGCACTCATCTTGGCACAATGGTTCTGGTGGGTTATGTACTGCTGGTGTTCTGCATCTTATTTTAAGTTATAAGGATTTGTAGCATGCATCGCTTCCATTTGCACAGCCTCTTGGCAGTCTGGCATATCCGGAAGACAGTGGGGGTTTTATTTGTTTAGGAGCAAAGGGAAAAGGCAACATTCAGTGCTTCATGTTTATGGTGCAGATCAGAAGTACCCTGAGCTCTCTGTTCCTGAATGTTTTCTACACATTCTGTGCTGGGATATCAAGAGCTTTGTGTCCATGGAAGGAACCTTATGCTTTCAATGTGGGCGTGCATTGGCTGGAACTGGTTGTTTCAGTTGGTGTTAGAAGTGTAGAGTTTCGTTCTTCGAGTCTGGGGAGAGGGTCTTCTAAAACCCCTGTGTGGGGAGCTAGGTGAAGATTCTATGTAGCGAATAAGTTGGAGAAATTGAGGGTCAGTCGATAGAGTCAGTGCATTATCCTACCAAGTATCTTTGACAGTTGCATGCATATGACACCACTAATGGTCGTGTTGTGGTGAGACGTGTTGAGTTTCTTCATTGCTTTTGCAGGTAGGTGTCCTGCGTTGTGTTTCTGATATTAAAGAGAGAGGGGAAGGCTTTCTATTAGAGCTTTGGTCATCCCTGAATATGTCGTCCGTCATATTCTGGTCATTAATGTCTTTCTCAAAGGGCCATAAATTGGTTTGAAACTGATCAGTAGAGAGGTAGAATGGTGTTCCCTTGTGGTGTGTCTCTGTGTCCAAGTTTGTACATTGAAAGGTGTTTTTTATGCTGACATCAAATAAAGTTGGCACATAATTGTATGTACCCAGAGATATTTAAATATGTTTTATCTGTTAAGAAAGATGCATGTGTTATATTTCTGCTTTATTACACACAACTCCTGTCACTATAAAACATCTACGTGGCACTCGAGTGCCCTGCAGTGTACCCAGGGCCTCAGGTAAGCCCCATTGGGCTTTACGTTTCAACACATCGTGGGCCTCATGAGATGGCCGCCGGATTGTGTCAACCTACACTGAGGCCTCCAGTCCCACCCTGGACTCGTCTCTGGGGTCCGGTGATTGGGCAGATGTGGCCTTTTCCCCATTTCTCCTGACGGAGCCGGCAGTCGACGCTGGGCCCATTAAAGGCCTGCAATTAAGGCAACCCCTTCTATTCCTGTTTTGCCCTGTTGCTGTGAAAAATCTATGTGGCACTGGAGTGCCCTGCAATGCACCCGTGGCCTTAGGTAAGCCCCATTGGGCTTTACATTTCAAAACATCTTGGGCCTCATACCATGGCCGCCGCATTGTGGCGACCTACACTGCAGCCTCCAGCCCCACCCTGGACCCGCTGTAATCAACAGTAAGACGACAGACACAAGTGATCACAGTTCAAGAGTGTTTATTGATTGGGTTTGAAAAACGCCTATCTAATCCTTAGTCTAAAGATGGGAGTAAGATACGACCATAAAATAATAATAACACAGTCCTAGTAAAGTCTTTTAAAAATAAAAGGGCCTATACTGCAATACCTATTGCCAATACTCATTTCCAAATACAAATAATGTGGGAAACAATGTTATGCAAAAGAAAAGTGTTCAAGAAATTATATGTCAGGATATTTGAGCGTTTGGCTTCACTTCCCCACGTTTTCAGCACAGGACAAGTCGGCACACTCGAGCTTAGCACATGCTGGCTTTTTCTAGCACGAGGATGCAATTCAAAACCTCAATATCAGGGACTTCTGTGTCCAAGTCTCTTTGCCATTCAAAGGGCCTCATTACAAGTCCGTCGGTAGCTGTGCCGGTAAATAGGGCTGGCTGCCGCCGGACCTGTGAATTATTGCGGCGGCTGGCTTCACGGAAACACCAGGGGATTATGACTCAATGGGAATGGGGATGATGGAAGCACCAGCATCATTTATAACGGTGCTGGTGCTTCCGTGAAGGTCTGCTGGTGGGCGGGACGGCAGCCACTCGCAGACTCTGAGTGTGCCTGTCCGGTAACAACACTGCTGGTAGGTTTACCGGCACTGTTGTTACTGGTCCGCCACGCTCGTAATGAGGCTCAAAGTCTCTTATTTCAGAGGGACTGATGCAGCACAACAAACATTAAAGTTCAGTTTTTCTCAGGATTTCACATATATAACGTGGGTTATTTACTGGTCACCCCAGGTCTCCCTCTGCTGGGCTCACAACCACTTTAACACAATTTCCTTGCACCACGTTATACAGCACGTGGGTGATGTGGAACACTTGGCATAGAGAGACACTTTAACTATGCAAATACAAAATAAGCTGCCGACCCTGTCTTCCAGAGCTCTCTTGGCCTTTAAGCATTCAGCTATCAGTTCAGGAGGCTTAAGATCTTGGGTTTCCCTTCCCCAAAGTCCAGATCAACCTCCCTTGTTTTTCCACAGTTTACACAAAAACAGTCCTTAATAAATGCTTGTTCTTCAATTAAAGGATCCCCTCGATCAGGCTGAAACCTTCCTCAGTTCGCTTCCAGGGTTGCCTTCCCCTAGCTGTATTTACCTTTTTATTAGATTTCCCTCAGTCGGGTTCGAGACCCCCTCTCCACATCAAAAATCGAAGACTTTCGACAGTGTGCTGGATTTTGCTTGACCCGTCGCAGGACCACTTCGATTCACAATTTATTAAATGCAATGCCTTTTGGTACTTGTAGTTTTCATAAAGCAAATTTTACATTCAATGTTACAAGCACTCAAAACCACAGAACGGACTTTCGCTGCTTCAATTAACTCACCGACTGAGTTTGGGAGTCTCCTTTCTTTTATCGCCTGTGTTTGATGTCGGAGTGAAAGGCTGTTACTCTTTCAGCCTCAGCGCTCCCCAACTCTGTCATTCACCTGGGAAGGCTCGCTGGTAATCTTGTAGCACTGTATGGCATGTTTCGCCATCACTGCAGGGCTGGCCTGCACTACCTCCTTGGCTTCTAGGCGGGAGCGGGCTCTCGACAAAGGGGCTTTCAATGTTCAGCCTAATGGTTTCAGACACCCTGTTCTCTCGCTCTCCTTTGCCTCCTTAGCCTCTGCCCTGGAAGTACAGCTTTCACCGCCTCGCTCTTGACTCCTGAGGGGTCTCCCTCAGATGAGTTCAGACTCCTCTTTCACTGTTTACATACATGTTTTTGGACTTCAAATCCCAGAGTGCATCAGTGTTCAAATGGGATTTCTCCTGGAGGTCAGTGTGTCACTGCCTGCCCCTCAAGAGCCAGGGTCTTTGAGTCTGACCCAGGGCGGGAGTTCTGGGTTGGGCACGGTCAGGCAGCCTCAACTGCCCCTGGGTTAGCCTTCTGGATGTATAGGTTCACCACCACTCTGCAGCCTCTCTGATGCTTACAGGCTCAGTGTCCTGGCAGTCCTTCCCACTCTAAGCCTTCCAGGGTTGCTTATGCTCTGGCTCCTTCCTCCTGGCTTCTTTGCTACCGTCAGCATCCCCAGCTTGCTCAAAATGCTGTTTCTGGCGGCTACCTGATTCTGCCTGACCACATTATCGGAAAACAACGTGGAGACTACCCATAGTAATCCATTGCCCATGGATTCCTGTGGGTAATCCTCATGACTCCCATCTGCCTCTTCTTCGTCCGAGTAGTTGGACTTCTAGAATGGAAGTAGGGATTGTGCGAGTTGTAGGTTTTCCTGGAGATCATGGAAAAACCATGTAGATTTTCGTCAGAATGAAGGGGGTAAATGTATTGTGATGGGTGAATGGATTTTGTATGGGGTTTTACTTTCTCTGGTCATTTTCTCCTTTTTCTTAGGGAAAGGTACTGGGGTATTATGGGGCTCTGCTGATAATATCCCATGACAACTGAGGAGATGACAGGTAGGGGTGTATCAGAATGGAAAGAACACCATGTCTTGACCCGAAGGCGTGTCTCCCATAGACGTCAAGCACCCCTGCCTAGGTGAACCTCCCTCGCTTGTCCGCCACCAGGGTCGGGATCCAAGAACAATGGCACTCCCCTGGCCACCTGAACAAAGGATCCCAGAGAATAGCCTGGGATAAACACCTCAGGTTTCTCACACCACCTCTGGGGTTCAGTGATTGGCAGATGATGGATTTCCTCTAATTCCCCCTACGGAGCCGGCAGGCGACAGCAGCCCCGTTAAAGGCCTGCATTTAAGTTAGTTGCTTCTATTCCTCTCTGGCCCTGTCCGGCCTGGCTGCCATAACTGCCATACTCCTGTATTCTGGCTTCCTCAACCTCTGCCTTTTAGACCCCGTGCTGGATTGAGTGCCTCCAACCTTCATTTACATTGTTCCGTTTCACTCGCCTTATAACTTTTGAATACTTTGGTAAGGTATTTCCCACCGTATCAGGTCCATGCCTTCGTTTCCTTCTGCACGCTCCACGCCTTATAACTATTGCCTTCCGTTCCTGCACACTACCTCGCAGTTCTTTGACTCTTCTAATCACTTCCTCAATCAGTGGACTTTGTTTAACTTAGCTTCCTTGCAGCTTGACTCTAATGCTTGGCTGGGCTGTGCACATGATTTTCATCGCACTGTATTCGTTTCTCCTAGCTAACAGCCCCACGCATCACGAGGTGGCTTCTATAGGTAGTACAAGTTAAATTAAAGTGAGAGAGAAAACAAATTAAACATTGCTAACTGGTCAAAACCTTGTACCTTCATTTCGAAGGTAATTCAAAAAAGCTTCTTAAGTCCTTCCTTAACTAATCAGTACAGAAAACAGAGTTCCAGTAGGACCAGCCCAGAGGTAAATACATGGATATGGAGTAAAGGCAGACACAAATCCCCCAAAGGAAAAGTGCCCAAATACAATATGTGATTATTTCTACATTTATTTTGCAACGGTTTCTCAAAAGTAGATGGTGCATCTCCAAAGTCCTACTCACTGAGGGGTCTCCTGGGAGGAATTCTAGACCAGAAATCCACTGCCTACAGTCAAGTAAAGCTAGCTGTAGGGTTAAGACTTCATGACCATTGAATCCTTGTGGGAAAAAGAGGGCTTCAAGATTGGCATTGTATCTCAGCCCCTGATCTCAGAATTTAAAACATTGAAGAGAATCACACACAATTTAATTGTGGGATATTGGGGACAACTAATCATGCCTTTGGTCCAGTTGCTAGTGGTGGATGCAGTGGTCGTTTTCGGGAGTGGGTCAGGCCAGCAGCATTTCGGGTTCTAGCAGGACAATTGGTTCCAGTTACCAAAAAACAGGACTAGACTGGCAACAATACAGCATGAAGTCTAAGGCTCTCCTGATGTAAGGACAGGCCCCTCATGCGCAGTAAAAAGAAATCAGCTTTGCACATATTTTAAGGCAAGATCATAGTGATACAGACATTTAGATACGGCATTCAAGAAAACAATAGGAAACCAAAAATAATAATATTTGAAATATTCTCATAGATTTTGGGATTTAGAATCATACTCTGGAGATTCATGTCTTTGAGATTCTAAACCATTATGTTTATATGGAATTATTTCTCGGGAGGATAGCTTACGGGCAACGCACTCCTCTCGAAAGCAAGACGACACAGATCCCTGGGTCTGCGCTTAGAAACCTCTGGGTATTAAGCACGCTATAAATAGCCCATTACATTAGAATTATATCATAAGTGAGCATGGGTGGCCTGTCCTTACACTAGGAGAGACTTATGCTTCATTCACGTTCCACACATAGCCAATGTTTGTTCACCATTTTGCTTCACTAACGAGTGACCTTTAATGGCATGCTAAAGTTTGAACACAGGTGTGCATCTCTACCCAACAATGTACACACAATACAGGGGGACCACTTGGACTCCCATGACAGTAGAGGTCTCTCCAGACACTTCCGGCATGGTGTGATGCTACAGAGACCTTGCAGAGAGTCAGGCAGGCTTTAGGTCACAGGTGGTAGAACGCAGGCTCCAGGTAGGCCCCTCTTCATGGTGAAGAGCAGTAGCAGCAAGACACTTTGTCCAAGTCCAGGTTTCTACCCTTCTCAGGCATTTTCTCTGCCCAAACATTCTCTAAATGGCACTTGTGTTATTCCTCTACTTCAAATCACTGAACGTGTCACACAGCGCCATATAAGCAGTGCATATAATCGCTCCAGGGACCATTAAAAAAGTGGCCAGCAATCACAGATTGCAATTCATTACTGTCCAGAACAGACTGTTCGGGTACCATTGAAGGTGGTGTTTTTGGTACAATATGTTGCAAATAATGATGTGCTTAGTGTGGTAACTTATGAAACTGGCCACACTGGCCACAGTAGTGATATATTCTGTCAGAAAACTGGCCCCTACTAGAATCATGAGATGCCACATCGGGCATTGCCCTTTTGGCGTACAGACAACCCCGAGCCTGCCCCTCCAATTCTTCATTTGGTGTTCAGGATTTATTTTTGCCAGTAATGTTCCATCATGTTAACCTTAGACTTTCCATCAAGGGCTACCAATAGGAGCTATCATTATTCACTGTAGATATAAACATATGCTTGCTTACAAACTGTATACAGCTCTTAGATAAGGACGCAGATTTGCATAGGGAGATTGTGGCTTAAATTCAGGACTGGAATCTCAGAATGGTTCTGCACAATGCTCCCAGTGGATTTTGTTTAACCACTTGCACTTTGTTATTTTGTTAAACAAAAATGCACCCAATCATCTAACAAAACAAACATGTCAATCAATGTAACAATTGTATACCATCTTCAGAATTCAGGAAAGTTCCTATGGGTCAATTTCCTAAGCAT
This sequence comes from Ambystoma mexicanum, assembly GCF_040938575.1. Classification (NCBI taxonomy): domain Eukaryota; kingdom Metazoa; phylum Chordata; class Amphibia; order Caudata; family Ambystomatidae; genus Ambystoma; species Ambystoma mexicanum. The sequence continues at coordinate 663,345,062 of NC_090941.1, read as the reverse complement.
ATCTCTTAGTGTGTCCTTATGTGCTTCTGAAACTGGGGCACTAGGGGTACCAAGTATTCACTCATCCATTACTGATAACGTGTCCGTACCTGAAGTTGTCCAGAACTGATTCAAATGAAATGGGTGAAGATTTATGGTTACGGGGGCACTATCCTGCCCATCTCTCTTACATAATGTGATGAGACCTGAAGGGACTGAGGCTTCCAATGACTCTTTGAATGATTTCAAGGGACGTTTCTTTATGCGTTCATTTTGAATTTAGTCAATCAGTTGACAGCAGCTGCCAACTTCGTCCCTATAATCACCCTCGTCACTCTGTCACCCACCATTCACTCAATCCCCTCCATCATTTATAGAGAAACAGAGTCCAGCTTTATGAGAACATATGATCCTCTGAGCCTCAATTCCAGGTCTTTAATTTAAGCATAACAATATCAAACAGAATGTATGTATGTGGCAGGCTGATTATGCCAGGTTCACGAGATCACATGCTAGATGTGTTGCTGGTGAAGTATGAAATGTTCCAGTGGCAGGCCTGGATGAGCCTTTTCGCATGGACCTCGAATCACCAAAATTCCAATGATATCTACTTACACATGACAGCCCTTCATTATCCTCGCATGAGGGAATACTGGGGGATGATCCATAGCAGGTGTCCTAGAACGGAATTCTGCTATTAGCCACCTCAATGCAAAGCAGACTCTTCCTGGAACTGTGCCTGATATGACAATTACGAGTATTGCTGTGCTAATTCTGTGCAATGGAAATACTGTTACCGCCATGCCATCTGGCGGAATTAGTGCCATTTAATGGATTTGTTGGCTCTCTATGCCATTAGGCAGTTCTGATGGTCCCCCTGCACTACCTTATAATTCAAATTGGTTGCACCTGGCTGCTGCCAGCCTCCCATCCCCAAGCCTCAGGCATGGGCAGAAGACTTCATCATAGTATGCACTGTAATCTTTGAACTTCATTCACCGTCCCTTTCCATCTTTCATTTGTCTTTTATCAACCACATTCTGTATTTAATTTACATCATCTCGACCTCTGGCCTGTTTGACCCTCCAAGGCAATTTATGGGTTACATATTTCTGGGGAAGATGTTGGATGCAGCCGGGATAGATTGACAAATAATGCAATATAGTATCAGTATTTTTAGGGAGTATGGAGGGAAATGGAGGCTTAATTGAGCACTATAACCCAATACTTTATTATATCTGCCATGTGTGATGGTTGCCCACTGCAGGCAATTATGGTGCTGCAGTAACTGCAACCTGGAAACATCTATGACAGTTATGGTGGCTACAGCACCTCCCATAGCCAATCAGTTTTTCAATATGGAATTTTCACATTTAAATATACTCTTTGTTGTGGAGTGTTTTCGTAAGCACGCCCGGGATCACTCTTCTGTGAGGTGGGGGCGGAGGGATTGCAGGGAGCGAGACAGAAATGCACACATACACAAAGCATGTTCCTCTCCAAGGGTAGTGAGCATCCGGGGGTCAGCGTTCTATCGTGATGTCAAAGTGAGAGAGTTGTTTGCAGGAACTCGGCATGTGGACTACAACAGGTAAGGGAAGCTAACGTCGGTAGTTGTTCTCTCAGTCATTCAAGCTGCGGGACATTCGGAGCAGTGGAACTCGGAAGAGTATGTGGAAGCTTGGGGGAGAGAAGAACAGTCGATTGCTTTCTGGAAGAATGTGTGCATTTATCCAAGCTGGATGAATGTCTCAGGTCACCCTCTCGTGTTAAAAGGTACTAGCCCATTGAAGCTTTTTCTAGCAAAAAAAGGTATCAACGTACACTGACTGCCATTAGATTTCTAATGATCTGGCCATGTTAAATATGAACATATTGGTAAACAAGTTAAACCGATCCACTACAGAGGGGGAGATACCCACACATGCCTCATCTTCTTCAGGGTACCCGACAAAACAACTGGATATTTGGATGCACTGTTGTGCTAAACACCATCCTAAGCACAAGAGAAGATATCCACCCTGGGTGAGAGAGTGGGGGCTTATGAGGATGTCAAAGATCGCTTCAGAGGGACTCTAACCCATTTCTGTGAGTCATCAACAGGTAGAGGTAAAATGCACCTTGTGCATAAACCCAAAGTTAAAAGTACATTCTTAACAGCTGATTAATCATTGTTTCTTTCAATGGTAACTTCTGTGCCATCTCAAGGCCCACATTTAGTCTAATGATTCATTCCTTGACTTGGTCTCATCTAACATCCTGAAGCTAAAATAATTGGAGAAAGAAACTCAGTTTTTCCTTCTTCTTGCTTGGCTAAGTTGCATCAGGAGAAGTTTAAAGGGGGCACACCTTGAGAAATATTTAAAGTGGGTTAATAAACTCAGGAACAAGGAAGCGCTAACTAATGGCATCTGCACGTTTTGAATTCAAATGCCTAAACAAGAAATTTGCTGCATGCAACTTCTCACAATTGGGAGGTCCTCAGTGGACTTCAAAAGAAATGGGGCAGTGACAAATGTTTACTTAGTCTGCATTTTAATGCATGATCTGTGTTATGTGAATTAAATTACGTGTTTAAGGCCTGCGACATGGATGAAATAAAAGAAATATGTAATCCTGTAGTTTTCTCAATTTGGAGCCAATTTGAGACAGGGGCTGGTGAGCTGATGTTGCAGGGGGGTAGTAATGATTGTTTTCATAGAATACCATCTACGGTATATCCATTGATGCTTGCTACCTTAATTATCCTAGCTAGACCACAATTGCAATGGGAAGGTGCAAAAACATTGCAGGAGGCCAGAGGTGCCATTGGGCACCCTGCTTGAGGTTAACATTGCTATATCAGAGAGGTGTCCTCACCCAACAGCAACCCCTCCCTCTATTCAAATAACACACATTTAAAAAAGGTGGCTCCAGCAGTAGCACACATTTCGATAAGGCGACAACATTAGATTATGCAAAAGTATAAAGTACTAAGTAGGTGGCAAGGGATTTTCCATTATCCAAATCCAAGCTAATATTCAAAGGAAAGACATGTTTAAAAAGTGGCCCAAACTTTTTGCAGATAGGGAACTGAAAATGATGTTGGAAGTCAATGGGATAGCATATCCTCTTGGCCACCAAGTAATGCAGCTAATTGCTGCCAAAAGTGTACATAAAGTGCCAGAACACCTCGCCTGCAGCTCCGGGTCTTGCTCTGGTGGCAATGGCGAAGGAAGGCGCCCACTCCAACATGGTGGCCACATTGCTCCACGCTGATCTCCCCAAAATGGCTGCCATTTCAGAGCATCAGGGTGAATGGGACATGGCCCAGTCAAAGGGATCCAGCTTCACAGTGCCTTCAAGAGTCATCAAGACTGGTAATTTATTGTGTTGCAACTATTCCCTCCTTGCTACAATGCTTGTTTCTTCTCCAGCCCTCCCTTGTTTCTTGCCTCTTACGACTGCCCTTATTCTCTCATCCTTCTCCAATTTTCTTGCGTTGTTACCTGTTTGCTACAGCCAGATTCTTCTCTCTTCATGTGTTGCTGCCAACTTGGCCTTGGTTCCTACTGTATCAGCTGACGCTGCCGAGGCCTGGTTTCACAATACCTCCACTGTAGCCTCAATATACTCTGCTACATTGCCTCTGCTTGCTGACTTGGTTATTGTGACTGCGCCTTCACTCACAAATATTTTCTCTATCATTAGGTTTTTCCCCAGACTAGAATCTGTCCCTAGGTCCAGCCCCGCTCTCCCCCTGTTCAGTCAGGGGTCGAGGTAGCTGCCCCAAGGAACAGACCCTTCCTCTTCCCAGACCGGACCTAGAAAAAAAACAGGTAAGGCATACATCTGACAATAGGCTTCAACCCTAATGGTCAAACAAAACAAACCAAGAACATATAAAGAGTGAAAGTAGGTATGATGGAATAAGGAGAGCTCTTCCCACAACTGAACCTAACACACAGAGTGTGTGGATGGGCCTTTTATCCCCATCACCCAAACAGGCTCACCACTTAAGAAGCGAGTGCACGCTTGTATGTAAAGCAAGTTTATTGTACAATCATCCGGGGCGCAGTTAGATAATGCCATAGAATCAAACTAACCCAACTTTCACTGAACAACATAGGTTGATACATTATATACAATTTTGTAACAATTAAAACACTCCCGTATATTTTATTACAATACACCCCTCACATGAGATTGGGCAAAAACTCTTCTAAGAAATCCAATCTTTCTCCAATTCCCACGTTCTCATTGGTAGCTGTTATCTTAACTACCATCTTCAGCTCATGTGTAAAACAGACCTCATTTTAGGATGTGTCCGTGGTAGGTCATGATATCATCAGACAGTTAAACATCTGTGTGCAAACATAATTCATTACTAGTAATAACGGGTCTGGGTCCTCTAACCTTAACTCTTAATTGCACATGGTTTGCCTAAATGCATCAAGTGATATGAAGAAGGCTGAGTAAACAGGTTCTCTTTGAACTAGCGATAAGTGTCTCATTCCCCAGTTCACTGGCTCCATTTGAACACTCTAATCAAAATAACTGCCTTTTCCTCACACACAGCATCTCTTGAGAATACTATTGCAACTCCTATGTTTCGATTACTTTAGCCTCGAGAATTGATTCACCCCAAATTTTACTGCTGGTTATAAACAAATAGAAAAATCCCTCTGTCAAGTCCCATGCATTCAAGAGATTACATATGCTTTCTGTGATATTATTTGGCCATAAAAACCCTGGCCGGCTCCTTCCGTTGAACTGACCATCGCTACAGTCGTAGTTACTTATTTACCCATCCTCTGAACCAGTTTTTCAAAGTCAAACCCTGACTGCTGTGTTTTAATCTGTTTATAAAAAGCCCACTACATGTAGATTCATGAATCCCCTGTATGTGTTTTCTTGGTGTGCATGCATCTTTATATATAAAGCTGAATGTATGTATGTGTGTATGTTTGTGCTGTTATACAATTCCACACCATTGAACCCATGTCTACCAAATTTTGAAAGGATTCTTCTTTTGTCTGGGGCAAGATCGTAGTCTATGTTTGGATGCAAAAAAATCACTCTGCAGACACCCTGATTTATCGATGCTCACCCGATTCACTACAGTAGGTACTAGAAGGAGGCAACATTTGGAAAAGTGTCTGAAGCTAAATCTTTGATGTGTTGGTTATTCCTTTGAAATGTATTACTACTGTATTCAGTTTGAAGGTGTTTATTAAAGCATTTTTAAAGGGGATTTTAAAAAAAGTAAAACAAAATTTACCATGCCACTCCAAATATGGGAAATGGCAAGGTTACAGTTTACTTAAGTTCAATCACAGGAAGAGAGCACAAGAAATCAATCTTTCTTGGACATTTTCTCAAATATGCTGAAGCCATTAAGTGACTGAAACATGCTGCACAAAAAACTAACATCAATTGGAAAGGCTCCATCTGATGCAAAGCAAAAATCAATATCAAAAGCTTCTGAAACACAATAACAAACAGCAGCACGACTTGCCAAATAGAGGACAAGAGCAACTTTATCCAGGACAAATGAGACGCCAGAGCAAACTGAAGAAAGTTTTGCTGGCATGAGGACAAGAGCAACATCCTCCAAGGCACATGAGACACCAGACCAAGCTGAAGCAAGACTTGCCGACAAGAGCAACACCCTCCAGGCCACATGAGACATCACTCGATCAGGACACGGGCAACACCGGGTACCCCAGCTAGTGGTTAATGAATACTTCTTTCCTTTACAGTACATTCTTGAGGACAGGCCCCCTTTCCCGCATGTGTATTTAAGAAACTGCTTGTGCCTGCTTATGGGCACTCCATAGCACATTATGTCTGAATCACGTTTATATTTTATTTGCCGGATTTAACATTTGTCTTTGTAAATGCGTGCAAATCTAATATGTATCAACTTAACCAAAAAGTAACACTAAGTAGACTATCCCATTCACATTTAGCTATACGGTACATATAACATTGCAACACTGCACCCCCAGTCACAAATATGGTGCATGCAACATAAAGCCCTCTTGATCATGGAAACTTTTCCTGACCACCCCAACATTCCCCCCTTTAGTTAATACGTTAACTAACAAATCATAATCATCTTCTTGGGGAATAACCCTACAATCACCTTCCATAACTTTCAACAAACACCTCTCACTCCCCCACCACTTCTGCAATCTACCCACTGCTACACACAATCATCACAACTTGGTGGAGGACACAATACAGCTTCAGTCTGAGTACCCACATGAGATGAAATGGTAGTGATTCTTGCATTGGACAGGGTCACAGTCATCATAGCAGCTGCTTTCAGTGCTTGGGCAGAACAATATCGTAAGAGCATTTGACAAGAGCAAAAAATGATAAGGAAAAAGACAATATTAGGTAGGAAAATCTTCCAAGATAATACCTTTGAGAAAAGGGCGCCTAACCACGAATCATTGGTAACTTCTGCCTCATTTTTTAGGATCACTCTGAGCTTATGCAAGGCAGGGATGGTTTATGACAGGGTACCATTCTCTGCGTCATTGGGAGGAACAAATATACAACAAGCATTCCCAATCTTTTGGCATACACCTCTCTCCATTGCGGTCTGGAGGTCCAGGATGCAACGGTTTTGTAAAGTCATGAGCCGCAGGGGCTGTAGGTCTTCCTTAATGGCACTAAACGCTAACTCAGGTGTGTTGACAAACAGTAGAAGTTCATATCTGTCACCTGGAGCCACATGACACTTGCTGTGGTTTGGATGGCAGGTACCAGAAGAGATGTAAAAAATGTTTTGGGATGACTAAACAGCCGGTACTGTACAGGAATATCCATTATGGCTATTGATGAGGCTGCTGAAAAGTAGTTTGATTGTTGGGTTTGTTTCAATAGTTCCTGGATCCCGTTGTCAAACAAAGTAATTGATTTTTCCATATACGATGATGAAGGGGATGCAAGGGGCACAGGGGACATAGGGGGCACAGTGGAGTTTTGGACCTTGGACGGGCCAGGATCAGGTGCTCCTCAGGGATAAAGAGGACTGGCACATCGAGCATAGAGAAACTACACACACTTCACCAGACTGGAGGCAACTGCCTATAGGCGTATGATCCACAAATACAAAAATTGTCAAGAAGGGCAGCCGTACCTCCAGCCAGATCAGCAACGCAAAGCGTGCAGTTACAGTTCCCATTTGTGCCATCGGGCACTGTGTCATCACCTTTAAAACACAGATAACAATGGTAAGTGTCTCCACCTTAACAGGTTTTTCTGGCTCTTTGAGGCACATTAGATGTTGCAAATAACTCTGCACACATTCCCACATTTTTTACTTTTACGTGCCACCCCTTCTTCTGAGAATCCGCTAATTCCTCCAGCTCTGTAACTCTTCATCCTTCCTCCCAGTGGTTTGTTTTTAACAAAAAAACTCCTTGTAACTCAATTGAACTCTTTGCATAAACGGGACATTCTTCTGCTCTTTACCATCTGCAGCTGAACATTCTTCATCGATGGGAAAAATGGATGCTGTAACTGATTGCCCTTTAAACTGCCCTCAGACCCTGCACAATGCTAGGTGCACTAGACACAGTTCGTCTGCTACCTCTACTTCATTCAGGATCAATGCCCTAGGGACACCAGAAGCATGGGGGATGAGAGAGCAAATGTAGCAATATCCTACTGATCTCTCTCTCTCAAACGTCCTCATATGGCCATACCATACATTATCTACTGGGCAGTATAGCTCAGTGGCAATGCACTCATCTTGGAAGCAAGACAACGCAGAGCAACAGGTTTGAATCCCGGGTCTGTGCTTAGAAACCTCTTCGGTATTAAGCACGTTATAAATAACCAATTATAATTATACTGTGAAACCATGTGCATCTGTTGTGGGGTCTATTTCATCATCTCGATTATCCAAGAAATCAACATCAATGCTTCTTTTTACTCTTGAAAATTCATCCTCAAATTCTATAAAAAGAGGTAAATGTGAACCTTCGAAATTTACACTTGTCATCTTTCAACAAGATGACAAGAGAACCAGAAAAACCATATAAGCACTCATTTTAACACACATTATAGATTTGAACATTTCTTTTTTTTCTGAACAGAGACATTTAAGTCCCAGAGTTTCCTTCGCACCCCCCTCTCCACTGGAATGAATGGCAGAACGTTAGGGCATACTTAACTTTGAGCCTGCTCCTCTGCCAGTGGAGGGGTGCCAGTATCACTTTGGGTATCACTGAAGTGGATCCAACTCTTGTTGCCCTCGACCCTCACAGCAGTCAGAGTCGCAAATGATATGGTGCGGCCCGTAAAAACGCTGCTCGTTCCAGGGACGTACGCAGGTCCAGATGAAATCCAGTCTCTCAGGAGTACCTGTGGCTTGCGCTGTTCAGTGGTTTAATTGCCATTTTCACCTGTAGTCTGTTGGTGAGAAGACACAACCTGTGAAGATGCAATATTGACACTGTTTGCTAAGGTACTTCCTAAACTCCTCTCCTATAACCTCTGTGGTCTTGTGTGCATCTGATGCAATGCATGCAGAGAAGAAAGGTTTGTGTAGCCTACGGCCCATCACAATTTTGTGGGGGCTCAAGTATTGGTCTTTTCCTGGCTGATTTCTCAAATAAAACAGTGCTTAGGGAAGACTGTGGTGCCACAACTTTTTTAAATCAATTCACACTTTTGCCAACTGGGTCTTAATGACCCCCATTAAGTCTCTCCACTGTACCGTTGGCCTGCAGGTGGTATACTGAGCACAACCTGTGCTTGATTCCTAAAAGTGAAGTAATTTCTGCAAACAACTCTATGATATCAAAAACAAAAGATCAGGGCAAATCTGGACAGAATCACATGCATGAAAAAATGTGTCCACTTGGTCAATTTTGCAAAAACAATTGCTGTGTATTTGTTTAACAATGTGATGAATATAACGTACATTTCATACCATACCATCAGGGTCTGGCAAGCCTAAGACATTCACCATAAAGCAAAAAATTCCAACATATAATACATTATACAAGCATCAGGTGATTTATAAGGGTATATGGTCAAGGGTTACCAGTAATACAATATACAAAAAACATACAATATCTTTTTGCTTCTTTGTCGTGCTAAAACATAAAAGAAAGTCGACACAGAAGTGTTTCGACCTAATCTATTATATCAGCTTTGAATGTAATGGCCTTCATCAGGACAGGAATGGTGGAAGTGATTCCTCATTGCCTGTGGTATGGATCTATAAAGAGTTAATAAATAAATGAAATTAGTGTTCTGTATCCTGGACATTTCATCAAGAAGTGCAATAAGTAGCTAGAAAACTGATTCCACTTGGGGCCGAAAATGGCTTGCCGTGCTGCATGAACGGGGCACTGAAAGATTGGGATGCCGCCAGGATGTTCGCCATAAGTGCGTTGTGCTGGGGCAAACAAAATGAGAGTGTTCCCCTGTGAAAGAGAATTTACATAACATAACCTCTACTGGGGTTTATATGTCATGTATTTAGTTTTGACATTGATTCTCGATTTTCATTGATTTCAGTACCAATACTTGTCTTATATGAGCAAGTGGTGGATATTCTGTGTTTAAATTGGTGTCTTACCTTGTAAAACACTGGTGACCAACACACGAATTGCAATAGCAAAATGGTAGTGTATATCATCCAATGCCCCTGCAATCTCATTTATGTTGGTAAAACCATAAGGGCGGTCAAGCAGAGGATTTCAGAACATCAATCCTGCATCCGGATCCTTGTGGTGGACAAACCACTGGTAGACTTCTGACTCTTAATCGTCTTAATGTTGCCACTGCAACCTTGAGTCTAACACAGTCTGGTGCACGATCAGGTTCTTCCGACTCACTGGCTGTGCTGATCTTGTTGGCGTTTCCTTTGCCACTGGAGTTAAGGAAGGTACCACGATGGCAACCATGCCTCCCCTCTCTCTCTCTCTCTCTATCTCTTCCATTATGCACTGTTCTCCCACCTCCTCCATGCATTTTTCCCACCATTCCCTACACATGTTTGATCTCTCTTCCTTCCTACCTTCTCTTAACTCTCCAATTACTCCCTTAATACTTTCTCCTCCCTCTCCTCGGACTGTGCTGCGCTCTCTCCTCACACCTCTGTCCTCACCACCCTAAAATCACTTTTTCCTTCTCACCCTTTCGCTCTCTCCCACAAGCCCCCGCAGCACAGGCTTGCTCCCACCCTCATTCCCTTTAAACTACTCTTTACAGAGCCAAACAGCAGTGGAGAGAAACTCAGTCCCCTTTTGACCTCATTACACTTTCCTCTCTCCACTCATCATATGATCTCTCTGTACTAGCCACTAAGAAATTATACATTTTTCTGACATTACATTTTTCCTTTCCCACCACCAGCATCGTTTCATCTAATTTGTAAAAATACATCCTTTCTCCTCACCCTTCTGAACACTTGCTCTTCTCTCATCTCTCTTCCCCTGACTTTGCCACCAAGGTAATTTCTTTCTGCTCTTCTTTACCCTCCACTACCCTATCAGCTCTCCTCCCCTCCCACTCACTCATCTTTCTCTCCACAATGCTCGACACTGTTGCCCTTCTCATGCATGCTCATCCCTTATCTCACTAGTCTACCCTCATCTCATCCTCTATCTTACCTGTCTTCTTAATACTTCTCTCTCTCCAACTTTTGCTTCCCATCTTCCTTCAAATATTCCTTGGTCATACCAACACTAAAATAAAATCCTCCTGCTGTTTTCTGCCCAATTTCACTTGAACCATTTATCTCCAAACAGCTTAAACATTCTGTCTGGTCCCAGGTTTAATCTTATCTACATCTATATTTTCTTCTTCCTCATCTTCAGTCTGGTTTCCATCCCTCTCAATCTACTGAGAGTTCCACCCTTCACTTCTCCAATGCTCTTCTACCCGCCTGTCACTCTAAACTCCCTTCCATTCTTATTCTTCTGGATCTCTCAATGGCCTTTGACACTGTTGATCACTTGGTCCTTCTCTCTTCTCTAACTTTTGGATTCTGTGACTCCATTGTTGAATGGTTCAACTCATATCTCTGGAACCGTTACTACTCTGTTTCTTAGCCCGGACAAAGTTTCCGATCACGCCTGCTTCTTTGTGGTGTAACATAAGGCTCTGTAGTTGGCCCTTTGCTTTTCTCCTTTTACATTATCCCTCTCTCTGCTCTTATATCTTTTTATAACTTACCTTACCATTTCTAAGCAAACGATACACAAATTTACTTTTCTTTCACATCATTCACTGATTAACTTCCAATGTCTCCAACTGTCTGCCAAACAGCTCTGGATGTCCTCTCACTTTTTGCACTTTAACCCCTTTAACGCGGAGATCCTCTTCTTCCCTGCGAACACTGTAACCAGCCCAAACCCCCTCCTTCCATCACTTTACTTTTCCTCCCACTTACCTCCACTTCTCTATCTCTGCTTGCAATCTAGGAATTATCTTTGATTCTTCCCTTACCTTCTCTCTGTGTATACTGAACACTGCCCGCTACAGTCATTTCTATCTGTCTAACTCTGGTTTTGCTCAACCTTTCTTCTATTTTAATGCCACCAAGCTTTTACCACTTCTATAATTTTCTCTCAGATTGATTACTGTTCTGCGCTCCACCTCGGGCTTTTTGCCTCCCATCTTTCTCTTCTTTGATCTGTCTATAACTCAGCTATCCATCTCTTATTTTCAATTTCACCATGCACCTTGATTACTTCTTTACTACTATTTTTCTTTTGTACTTTTTGATGCTCCTATCCTTTTTCATTTTCTTTCCATCATCTACAAATACATCCATGATCTCGCTCCATACTATCTTTCCTCACAAGTCTCTTTTTATTCCCCTTCCTGTTCTCTTGGTTTCCAAAACCAATTCCTACTTACTGTTCCTAGACCCCCCCTGTACATCACCATGTTGATGTTATAGCTCCCTGCTTGATCCAACACATTGGAACGCCCCTCATCTCTCCATGTGTTCATCCCCTCCAATTCAGCCAGGATGAGAGGGTCTGCCTACTCAATCCTTGCGCCACCTTTAAGAACTCAGTGCATCCCCTCATTCGACACAGCCAAGACTACGTTCTGGAAAGGCATTCTGGAAAGCACTCAAAACCTGCCTCTTCCCTTAAAATGGTGCAAAGGACCCTATTGGCCTTCGATTGCCCCACGAAATCAGCCCTCTCGACCAACCACCCAGGGCCAAGAAATGGTTTGGAACCCATCATTACAGGCAGATGAGAATGAAAGAGAAATGCAACCTGGTTACCAGTAACAATTAGGTTCAACGTTATGAACCTGCTGGTCTCTTACATGTTTGGCAATGAACACCTAGTTGCTGTCATGCGCCAAAGCGTTGATTGTGTTTACCCTTAACATGTCTGGAAACTAAAGCCCATGACTCCAAACGTGGGGCCTCGTAGCATGTGTGTTCTTACACTATAACTGGGCTTGACATTGTCTTTCCACCAGGTATGCACTAGGCTCTCAGACCAGTTGATGTTTATCATTATTTGCCTGGAAATTAATGTGCAGAAATCCAAACCTGGAGCCTAGTTGCACTTATGTTCAAATGCTATGATTGGGCCTGATCTTGTCTTCGACCAAGTATGCACAGTGCTCTCTGATCAGGCGATGCTTACCTTTATTTTTTGGTAAATAAATGCCCAGAACTCCAATACCAGGGGGCATAGTATCACTTATGTTCTGAAGCGATGATTGGACTTGCACTTTGTCTCTATCGGGTATGCACTACGCCCTCCAATCAGGTGAGGTCTCTAGCAAGTTTAGTGCTCACAAGTGAAAATGATGTGGTGTAATTCACAACTAACCATAAACTAGGACGGGAATACCCAACCACTCATTGTAAACCAATACCCAGAAAATTGGCCCATTAGCACTATTGTCCTAGCACTAGAAATGGACTGGCTTGGTTTCACCATCAAGGTACTACACTCTTGAATCAGGTGAGGAATCTGGCAAGTCAAGCTCCTGTAAGTGACAACAATGTGCTATTGTCTGTTATGAATACTCAAACCATACACTAGGCCAAAAACACTCAAACCGAGGCTGCACGTAATAATGTCAGACAGACACAGCACCAACAACACGCACTGGTTTGATGCTGGACGTTCCGGCTCACTGAGTACGAGCCCACGCATCTGGGATGTACTTGTAATTCCGATAGAACAGAACTGGATGTAACTGCACACCGGGATGCTGTTAACCGATAAGCAACTGCAGACTAAAGTAGACACAGGGCTGACCCGAGACCTCCAATAGCTTGGTCCAGTAAAGGTTTGGAATCTGCCAACTCATCACTGATACTGTAAGCAGGGAATGATACGGCCAAGCTTGGTAAGCAGAACTAACTCTACACTGTACCGAGAATGTTTCTGGGAGTTCTAAAGCACCAAACCTTTAAAATAGGGAGGAATAGTTACCTCGGCAAACACTAGAACGTAATCAGGAACAGGGGACCTCCTCCAACTGCACAGATACTCAGAGATACAAATATGCTGACTCTCTCCTATGCACCAACAAACAAAATTCAGCTATACCACTCGATTGATTTGGCTTAGTTGCACATATAATTATACACCTCCAAGATAACCTCAACAATCTATGGAACGCTGCTTCCCCCACGAAAAATCGGCCTAGCTGCATATGTTATGTTCTTTGTGTCTTTATGGTTGAAAGCGATATTCTTAATGTTTATATACATGCATATTTAACCTGGTGTCTGTGTTTCTTCATGGTGAGTGCATATTTTTCTCATGTCTAGTACATGCGCTTGTGTCCTTTAAGAGTGGGTTTGCTTATTCTTGCCATCTTTAGTTACATCAGGTCCCTTTCCTCCTGTATCTGCCTGGGACAAGGATGATATGTTTGCCTTAATGAGTAGCATTTCTCACCTATGCAATATTGGGGTGGGGGAGGGCTTGTAGTTATGAATGACTTATTCATCTGCCAGTCAACAAAAGTATATATCATTTCTAACAAAATGTTTGATGCAAACAGTGTTTATTTGTGCAGCCATGTTACATAGATGGCCCCTAAGAACACAAGTTGCTCTGCATTATGTATTATGCAGATTGAGTTACATTTGTTAAAGCCTATATGATTATGTTTAGACATATTTTTCTTTAATTGATCTGTCATTGGATTTAGCTTTCATGCGCATATACCTTTTTCTTACTTTTATACCTTGTTCACTCTTGATTTCCTTTTAATCTTAATCTAGTTTTTAAACTGATATATTTTATGAACATTGTAAAAATTGATGTTGATGGAAATGTGTATACTGAAATGCGGATTTTGTTCAACTAAATCAATTAAAAAATATATATATTAAAACAATGATCAAGGGTGGATCCCACAAGAGCCGACAGATCCAAGCCAGGTGTGGAAGAAGAGCCCTGGGGAGTACAGGTAGGAAGTACCCCCAACGAGAATCCAGGTGCCATCCATCCCATTTGAAGGACCATGTGTTGGATGATTAACGTGCTGCCGGGACATGTTTAACATTTAAAATTGTGGACATTATGACGTTCCCATAATGCTCTTTGCTTTTATGCAGATCGCCAGGATCGGGTTCTATGAAGACATAGGGCCTCATTACGACCCTTGCGGAAATGGAAAAATGATGGCGGAAATGCAATACCGCCATCGAACACCGCTCGTTGCGATCATGACCCGTCACCGTAAAGTACGATGCCATTAGCGACACCGCAGTGAACGGCAACGCTAACTGCACCAAGTACGCGCACGCGCGCCTTGCAAAACCGGAATCACCGCCATGGCGCAACGGTACGCGAATTCTGACCCTAGCGGACATGTACTGAACGCCATCAAGCACGTCGTAAAGTACCATTCCGCCATGGCGAGAAATACGGCAACGCGAACCAACCGTAAATGGCCCACTGAGTGCCTGTACTCCACTCCCTGGCCTCATTGCACAACTCCTGGCAGGCGCAATGTACTCACACTATGCAACCAGTGAAATCCACAATTCACCCATGCATGCCAACGTAGAAAAGCATGCAGGGGCTCAAAGCGCCCCGTGAGTGGGCATCCATGTACGGCATGTCACCATAGCCGTACTGACGCAGCACAGGCATGTGAAGGTACAATACATCAAAATGAAAATCAAGAACACATGACACAAAACAACAGTAGTCCCCCATCGCTTGCCACCAGCGCAAGGCAACATCCAAAACAGCATCCTGAGGGGGATTGCACCAGCCCTGTACTCATGCCAGTAAACAAACCAACCATCAGCAGAAGCATGTACCACACAAGTCGGCAGAGTGACTGAGCAGCCAGGCTCATCCCAAGAGGGGCCGATGGGAGCTGCAGGGCACAGATGGCATCAATACAGAAGCTATTCCAATGGACATGACCCCAGTCCCCCTCCAACAAACGCACGCAAACACAGTCACCTGTGACCAGCCACATTCTGAACAACCCATCATTCCACCAATCGACCTGGCTGACAGGCACCAGTCGGCCAAAAGCCAATCCCCCGCCCCTGAACAGCACATCATGTAAACAGTCACAATGGCAGCCCCTATCCGTGACCATACTGTGCTACGTAGGCAAACGCGGCCAGTACTGTACCACACAACTCAACTCAGAAGGCGGAACACAATGCAGATCATCACGCAATACATACCGCCACAAAGCGAAAATCGCCACATCACCTGCAAAGAACAACGCAACACGACAAATATCGGAATACAATTTAAATGCACATCCAAATGACAAAGGCCCCACAGCAATTTGCAAAATACCACCAAAACAACCATCATCACCGAGGGCTGCATCTGCAATAATTGACCGGCTTCCACTTGTGTGACGCCCTGTACCATCATGGCACACAGGGCCTACATCAACGTTCCAAAAGGCAACATGGAAGCGGCAAGAACCGCAGGTCCGTCCCATGAGGCAGGCACTAGTCGAGCTGAAAGGCCGAAATGTTGCACCTAGCCACCAGTACAGCGTAAGGGCATGTGGCCCATTGGCGATCGTCCCATATGATCGAAATGGTGCTCCACTGATTCACCCGAAGCTGCAGGAGTCGAGAGTAAAAACCATCTGGAGGAGTGGCGTAGAGATGGCATCTGCAATAGGGCAGGAGATACCTGTCACCCAAAAGAAACACAAATCAACCGATTGCATTACGGGACTCATGATGCATTACAATCTTCATTCAACACACCAAATCCACACCCATATGCATGCTAGCCCACTCCAAAGGAATATACACACCCCTAAATCAGTATCGAATCATAACGAAACCAATCGAGCTAAATACACCATTGTCAACGTCGGTTACTGTGCATGCGTCCGTCAAGATAGAACCCATGACATGGGATTAGTAACGTGCCTAGACACAAGTGTATGAAGGCGCGTCGAGACAGGGAGGATCCGACAAGGGCAGATAGACGTATGTCCCACTATGGCAGCCTTGCATCACATAACGCAGGGGAAGGGGAGTGAATCAAAAAACCCATGTACATGGCAGACCCTAAACGGAATCATCAGTCCATGCATCCACACATCATTCCCTCATCCCGCAATGAAAACGCATGAATATTCACTCACATAATATGTGAAACTTCCATCGCGTCTGTGCGTAATGCAGTCCGCAAAAACCACTGTGCCCCTGGCCGGATCTGTAGTGTTGTGAAGCAAGATGGATTTGGGAACGTCCTGCCTTATCGTCCACTACGCTATTGCGCATCCCATTCAATTCATATCATTCATTGCCTGCTCGTTATGGGCCATGTCCCAAGGACATTCTACAATAGAACGTTACATTTCCAGCCAGACCTGTGGGCGTATCCTCGCCGCTACTTCAAAACCCAAAATGCTGGCCTTCGAATTCCTCACTTGCAACATTACGTCGAAAAGGCTTCTGTGAACGCTTGCATTCACAATTACATCAATGTAGTGCGGCTGTGTGTCATGATGCTAACTGGCTGCAATCACAAATGGCACGCCACGCCCGTCGGTGAAGTACGTTACTGTGCTGCATGAGGGTCGGCCATCGATCGAGCCCTACATACCACTGACTCTTCACAGGTATGTAAGCGGCTGCAATCATAGCATGTGTAACAATGGGAGCATAGCATGAAGATCAGTCAAAGTACATCACACTGCCATCGGGATTTGATACATGATTCAAATCCCAAGATGCCATGCGGCCAAATGCAGCCTTACGTGCGGGACGTGCTCGGCCAGAAGGGATTGCATCTGCCACAGATTCATTCAATCAGCACAGGTGGAGGCCATACAGGCCGACAGCACATATATTGCAGACCCAAACCCCTCCCACAACCACTCCCACTCCAAAATGCTACCGGCAGGACTAGCGATGTTGGGCCTGGGGTACCAGATAGCACTGCAAGTGCTACAACTACAAGAAGACGACGAACAACAACAGGTACAACAACCGGGCGCACAGGGGAGACGGAGGAGAAGGAGGAGGAGGAGGGCAAGGCAGGGTCAGCAAGGCCCACAAGCACTGCCACTACCACCACGCAGGCGGCCCGCAATCCCACGCCTCCGAGCCGATCCGTTCAACCTCACTGCTGAGCAGATCCACACCCTCTACCGTTTGGACCGGGACACCATAATCGCCATTGTGGACATGACACATGCTGACCTCGTGAGCATGATAGATAGCCCAACCGCCATCCCACCCCTACTGAAGGTGGTGTCTGCACTCCACTTCCTGGCCACAGGCACCTACCAGCACACAGTGGGACAGTTGCATGGCATTTCACAGCCACTGTTCTCACGGACACTCTTCCAAGTGCACGATGCCCTCCTGAAGCACGCCGACGACCACATCACACTACCACGCACGTACCAGGAGATTACCAACGCTAAAGTGGGATTCCATGCACTTGGCGGCATCCCGGGTTGCATTGGTGCCATCGACTGCACCCATGTTGAATTGGTTGTCCCACATGCCATGGAGGTCCAGTACCGCAACCGGAAACAATTTCATTCAATCAATGTGCAAATGGTGTGTGACTCCAACAAGATATTTACGCATTGTTGTGCCAGATTTCCAGGATCTACCCATGATTCTATGGTCCTGAGGAACACAAGAATACCACGCTACATGGAGCGACACGCAGGGCACAGATCCTGGCTACTCGGTGAGTCTCATTCCATGCATGACATCGTGGCCCATTTGATGCGTCAATGACCTTGCAGGGGGGGGGGGGGCTACTTAGCACTATCATTCCACTGACACCCTTTATTCGTCTCATACAGGTGATGCCGGGTATCCACTGAAGAGATGGCTCCTTACACCAATCCGGAACCCACAGAACGAGCATGAGGAGGACTACAACCATGCCCACTCACGTACCCGTGTGGTCATTGAACAGGCATTCGGCCTACTGAAGGCTCGTTTCCGCAGCCTCAGCAGGTCTGGCGGGGCACTCATGTACAGCCATGAGAAGGTTTCTAAGATGGTCATGGCATGTGTCATGCTGCACAACATGTGCATACGTAGGAATGTGCCCATGCCCCCTGACGCTGTACTGCATGCACCTGAAGATGATGATGATGATGAGGGTGGGGATGTGGAGGCACCTCAAGGAGTCCATGAGGCACAGGATGTACGTGCAATCCGACAGAGCATCATAGATGCATGCTTCTAGCAACCACGCATGGTGCCTATTACACGGAAAGGGGACCTGTGGCACTGTGTGTGTGTAGTACAGGCACATTGTGGACTGTACGCCTATGAAGGCCTCGTACGCAAATATCAATGTCCACACATGTCATTGGATGATAATGAGGTGCTGTATTGTTAATGTGATTTGATTTATACACCCTATGGACCCGCCACCCAGTGAAGCCCAACACACCCCCTCCACCCTACTCCCTCCCCCCCCAACACCAGTGTCCGAATATGCATGCTGTCCGTGGGTAGACGCTATTGCAAGCCCCCTCTACGGGTATCAGGGGCACCCCTGCCCGTGGAGCGCAGGTTCCTGCCAGATCTGCGTTGGGGGCTGCCCTGGACGGAACTTGCCACGGATGATGTCTCTGCCTGCTCGCGTCCATGCATGTCTCTGAGGGTTTGTGAGAGCTCCGAGAGCACACGGCGCACAGCAGCAAGTTCAGCACAAACGTCTTTGGACGTCGCATGCAGTTCCCCCCTCAGGCTCTCGGTGCTTTTCTCCATTTGTGCTCTCAGGCTCTCGGTGCTTTTCTCCATTTGTGCTCTCAGGCTCTCGGTGCTTCTCTCCATTTCTCCCCTGAGGCTCTCACTACTTTTCTCTATTTGTGCCCTGAGTGTCTCGGTGGATGTTTCCATGGCTGCCCTGGAACCCCCGCATTCATTTGCATGGTCCTTGAGTAGCGTGGACGCTTCCTGCTGTTGCTCGATCAGCAGGTCGAGGGACTGTTGCCTCTGCTGGGCCATGGACATTTGCGGTGGTGTGACAGGGGGGCTGCTCAACACATGTTGCCTTGGCACAGGACTTGTGGGGGTTGGCCAGTCGTCGTCTTCAGGGTGCCCCTGCGTGGTTTCGTCATGGTGTAGGGGATGGAACATGCAGGGGGATTGGGAAAGGTCATGGATGGTACCTACGTCGCCAGCACTGTTTTCCGTGTCGGAGCATGCTGGCATGACAGCTGTGTCACCTATGGTGCTGCTACCACCAGAGGCAGTGCCATCAGATACGTTCTTGGGGGGGACCTGTGGTGCTGGGGTTGTGGACTTGCTGGCTGCTGGGGTGCCTGTTGCAGTCCCCTCCAGTGTGCTGCCACTTGATTCCTGCTGCTGCCGTGTCTTGATCCTTGCACCTGAGGTGGAGGCTCTTGGGACGTTGGTCCTGGCCCTCTTTGCAGGCGTGCTGGTAGGGGTGTCCTGCAGCTCGTCGTTGGTATCGGACCCTGTGGTGGAGTAAAGAGGGGCGAGCGTTAGTTATGGGTCTGTCGGATTTGGAATGGCAACGTATCAAATGCATTGGGGTGGTACATGAGGCTGATTTGGGACTGGGCCTTGGAGGTGGTCTCATTTTCGTGTGGATTGAGGATGCATTCATTTGGCTGCCTGCAGTTAGGGGGTGCATGCTGCACATGTAGGGGTTGTTTATGGCTTCTTGATTGATTTGTTTGTTCATTCTGACTTTTAGAGGGCGCTGTCAGGGCAAAGTATGTATTGCACTATGGGGTCACATGGTACTGCACATGTTCGTGGTTTGTGGATTTCGCATTGTTTCTCTTGGCCAACCTACCTGATTCTCCGGATGTCGGCACTCCTTTCTCCATCCCTCCGACTCCCTCTATGCTCTCCATTCCTATGGTGGAGGCGCAGATTTCCTCCCAGGGGGTCAACTTGATGGGCGACTCTGAACCCCCCCCGGTAGCTGTGGCGATGTTCCTGTTCGCAGAAAGTATGCTGCGTACGCGGATCCGCAGGTCGTCCCACCGCTTGCGACATTGCTGTGGCGTGCGGGGTGTTGTCCCCACCGCACTTACGCGCTGTGCCACCAGGGCCCATATGGCCTTCTTGTTGGCAAGGGCCGTCCTGGTCAGTTGACTGGAGAAGACGACGGCGGCATTTTCCTGGAGGGTCTCGGTGAGCACGGTCAGTTCCTCTCGGGAGAAGTGTACCTGCCGCTTGCGGTCACACGCTTTCTTGGCTACCTTTCCCATATTTATTTTTTTGACTGGGGTTGCTAACGGGTTGGGATGTGTGTCAGGGTCGGATTTTTATGGTTGTGTTGGGATTCGGATTTTATAGTTGTGCGGCGTGCTGTTTCCCGTTCCGGCCACATGCTTTTACTTCCGTTTCCGTATATTTACGGTGGCCGTAATTTGCGGTGCACGCTCGTTACGGTGACCGCTCATTACGGTGACCGCTAAGATGGGTGGCGGTATTGCACCTGGTGCAGCGTACGGCGGCGGTAAGGGCCGTTTTGGGGTCATTTCCGCCATCGCAGCCTTTCGGATTCCGCCATGGCGTAATGCTCGTGCCCGATGGGTCGTGATTGGCCGCACTTTGCTCCTTCGTGCAATGGCGGAAACGCTATTTACGCTGTTGCGGTCCGGTCAGTCAATTTCCGCCAGGGTCGTAATGAGGCCCATACTGTTTTGCCCAACCTGGCTAGGGGCCACACCCTTGGCAAGGCCCCCTCGTTCCTACAATCCTGCCCCTTCAAAGAGGTGAGTAACCCCAGTAAATGAGTTCCATTTTCAGCACTGGACACAGGAGATAAAGGGACTCATCCATAATCACTGTGTTGGTCATGGGCCAACATCTGGACTGGAAGCAAGCTATAGGGTTTGCAGGTGAGCAAAGTAGCTAATAGACTTCATCTCCTCGCATGGAAATATAGAAAACGATTTCGATAAAGGCAGCACCAGCATGAGAGCCATTCAATAAATCACAACGAGCATTTGAGAAGCACAGGAACGTGCAATATTCCATGTCAAATTATGAAGTCTCTATCAGTCAAATGCAGACGCTGCAGAGGACCTGTGGACACCTGCATAGACAGAAATCTCGCGACGGCATGCCGAATGCCACCTTTCCATTGTTACTTGGAAAGTGCTGCAATATCGCCCCAGCGTGCTTTCCCCTGAGGTTAATCAGACCCAGAAAACCCAACAAGCGCATAATGGCCGCACAGCAAGTGACTGACAAGTTCAACAAAGACCAGCAAGGTCTGCAAACATTGAACCTGTTCCAGTTATTCCTTCTGCCAACAACCCTGACGTCTGGACATGGACGTGCATTACTATTTGCATCAGTGGCTGTGTTGACTTTTCAAACCCTACCTCGCATTATGGAGCTACACACGGTACATGCTTTAGGAAAGGGTTCCTTCGGGAAGGACCAGCCTATTTAAGAACCAGCAGCCTTATTTCAGTGGGTACAGGCGAAGTAAAAAATCTGGGCGAAATGGCTTTAGCTGGACTGGAAGTGCAGCCACACATTCTGCCATTTGCGGCATATACTGTTGCAGCACGAGTGCAGAAAAAATGCTTAAGTGTGGCACCAGGGCACTTGCAGATGCCTGCCAATTCTTTTGGGAGTGGCATTGGAGGAATTGTATGGATTGGGCCCCGTGTTGCTGCATCAGCAAACACATTGCACCATCCAGTCAAGTGCATGGCCGAGTTGGAAATAGAGGTACTACAATCGCCAGCAATGGCTGTCACCATAGCAGTTCTCCATCACACGCGCATGTTCACGTTGGTATGCTGGAGATCCTGCTGGATTCGACGCATGTATGTGCTCAAAGGCAAGGTAACCTGGTATTTGATGCACGCCTGCAGTGAATGTCTGATTGGTCTCTGAGGTGTGAAGAGGTAGTCAATAGATTGGAATAACTGATCAATTGCAGGCCCGTTTCCCTGGCTCAGAATGAACCCTTAGAGAAAGAGAAGGCAAGAAGAAACAGTTAAACAATTAAGTAGGGAAATGAAAGAGGAGGCCACTGTTCTCTTAGCCATTCCCCACGCTCTCTTCACAGCCTGTATTCATTGTATCTGCACCAATTTGCTGGGATATTCTGCGAGTGCCCAAACAAATGTGGTTTCAAATTGAATATACAATTTCAAGTAACCTGGTGGTGTGTCCTCTGCGCTGGGCGTATTCTATTGCATGGCTCAGTTTTGCACATTTTCCTAAGAAATAGGTCCGATCTGCCAGGAGTACATGTACTGCTTCCCATCCTCTAGGACAAGCACTAAGTCTTTCATTACTTCATGCACTTTCATTACTTCATATACTCAAAAATCATTGATTAATATTAATCACGCCATTTCTTTGGGAGTATTCAGAACAGTTCATTTGCTTTTCCTCAGTGCTACATATATACGTATTTCTGGCTTGACTCTTCCTCGGGGCAAAGAAATTCCTGTCACTGAATACTATATTTCTCTTTTTGCAAAATACAAAACGGGGAAATGGAAAGTAACAGAAATATCATACACATTAATTAAGTAACAACATACATACAAACCAAAATAACATGTTGGTGTCCATCTTTCAGTCAAGTAATGTAGCTAAACTGTTCTTTTTGTATATTTGTATGTGCAACATATTATTTAACATTTTATTTGTATCTGCTTTGCATTTATTTGTAATTACTGTTATAACGTTTTAGTGCGTTATAGCTATTCACATAACTTCTCACTTTTTCTTGATCACAGAGTTCGCTTCATGACTGCTTGGTTGCATGGCCCCTGATTCATACTTTCAACGATTGGGTTTCCAGAAACATTGCACATTGGAGCCAACAGGCAATATTGCACAATTAGCTGATGGAACTGTTCAGGGCAACCTAATATTAGACCACAAGACGATTTAGCCGACTTCAAAATGTCGAACGGGGCCCCTCAGACTGCCACAACCCAACGGTATACAAAGGATTTGGGGTTTGTAAAGGCTCAAAAACAGTGCCCCTGCATCACTGCATGAGATGCAGGGGGAAAATGTTATGCCCTTGGGCTCACATAATCTTACCCTTTAGTGGTCAAAGAAACCCGCCATGCAGTCATGATGCTCCTGTGCCGTACACCACTCAAAGCTACAATGGGGGTCATTACGAGATGGGCGGTAGCCATGGTGCTAGCACCATGGCTGCCTCCCATACCGTGACTGAGTCCGGTGTTGTTCAATGGGGACTTACCGGTGTAGTCCAACAAACCATTCCCCATTCTCATTTGAGCCCCCATAGGGCTCAATGGGAATGGGGAGGGCGCAAATAACGGGCTCGCGCATGTCAAGCCCGTTATTTGCGCCCTGGTCCCTTTGCGGGTCCCGTCCATAATGCCTGGTCAGACGAGGCGTTACTGGAGGGACCCGGTAAGGGACCTTGTAGAAGGGCAGTAAGGGATTACTGTCACTGGTCTCCTTACCGGTGCCCGGTATTCCTTACCACCCTACTCGGAATGAGGCCCTATGTCTGTCCCCCCCCAGACCTCTATGTCTCTTCATGCCCCACTCCTTTCATCGTTGTCCTATTCACGTCCCTTTCCCAGCTTGCTCCTAGTATCTGAGCGTGTCCCAGCATCTGGTCTCTTTGTCCCTCCTTCACTACTGGCACCTGATGTTGCACTGGCCCTCAGCCTAGGTTTGCCTCCCCTTCAGGACATCAGTTTCTGCATCGTTCCCCAGTCTGTTTGCTCTTTCCAAACCTGCTCACACAATCTCTGGGCCTCCATACCGGGTTCCAGTACCGGGTTCTGTGAATGAGGAATTACCAGGTCATTCCGACCTTGGAGGACCTGGTAATTCCTCATGCACAAAACCAATCCCCATTCCCATTGAGCTCCATAGGGCTCAATGAGAATGGGGATGGAGCTAATAACGGGCCCGTTATTAGCTCCTTGGTCCCCTCGCGGGACCAGAAAGGATGTCTGGTTTCACCAGACATCTGTTCCAGGTCCCGCTAGGGGACCTCGTAATCAGGCATCTCGCAGTGAACTGTGCCGGTCCAGTACCGGCACCCTTCATTACGGGAGCGCAAGCCTCGTAATGAGGCCCTCTGTGTCCCACCCCAACCATCGGGCAGTCTCCATGCACCTAACTACACCCAAGTTCTATGCACCTACGTGTCCTTCCTCAAGGGCCAACATCAGGGCCTTTCAACCTATTCAACTGAAATGGGCCCCATACCTACAGGTGTTTCTATGACTCTGATACAGAAAGCTTAATAGCTGTTTTTAAGCTGTGGCAACGGGTTTCAGCTCCCTGCAGGCTGCCTGTGTTTCTCCTGCTATGTCGTAGGCATTAAAGATGTACCTCGCTAATGTAAATGCCCCTGCATAGCTTCATCCGGGATTTCTCTTCAGAATCAAAGCACAAGTTGAGGCTGTGTAAGCACGCAACTATTCACTCAAAACTTGAAGGCCACATTTTTAGAGTTATGTTGATCTAGGAATCAAGAAGATTTTTTAAAATGTTATGAAGTATGAGTAACAAAACAGAAAATGTTTCACTAATTTTTCCCATTGCATATAATATATTGATTGTGTGATCAGATAAGTGTACCAGGGATACTGTATGCGAGAAGTATGAGCAGGAAAGAAAAGCTACCAGAGGGAGGTATTATAAGATAAAGGAGTGGAGAGGAAGGTAATATAATGTAAGGGAGTAGAGAGGAATGGTCCACTGCTCACTCAAAAGTAACTTGCCAGTTCAGCTCTGCACATGTATAGAGCACACCATTTCTTATTTGTCACGAGGCAATTATCACTAGCCAATGGCGAGTGGCCATTGTACATTTTGAGGCCTGCTCCTGCATACCCAATACTGAAATAATCTCCACAGCATTTCATTTATCATAGCTGTACCGCCACTGTGTCAAAGGCAATTTTGTCAATCCTTGGACTTAATGCCCACAGCACTCTGCATGCTGAGAAATTGTAGGCACACGTGTACTAGAAAAACAAATGTGCAAGACCCAGCATACGAAGTACTAATGGCTACAAGTGAAAAGTGGAAAACGGCGGCCCTCATGACATGGTGGCAGTGGTAGCTATTTATCATCAGACTTTATCATCATTATTGCACACAATTCCTCTTCAGAAAAATACACCACATCTCCCTGAAAACCTTAAGGTTTGCAAAATGCGCAGGAAATGGTTCTGTTAATGTGTCTAGCCACGTGAGAGGGAAATGTAGAGGAGCAGCTGCATGCCTCTGGAGGAAGCCCTGACCCCCACCTCCCATACGTTGGAGACCTGAGATTGTGCCGTGTTTGACACCAGCAGTTGTGCCAATACCGCAGCGTGTGTTCAAAAGAAGATACCCATTGAGACAACCCTACGAAATGTATCGCTGAAGGGATGACAACTTGAGGAGGAACTCACTGAAGGAATATGAGAAGGAGCAGAGAAAAGAAGCCAGTGACATCACAAAAAGTATGCACAATGTCTCGCCTCGGGATACTGACAGATGAGAATGGATGGATCCTAAAGAAACTAAGGACAAAGTAAAGAATCGAGTGAACACTCAAATATAAAGAAAGAAGACTACACATGCACGAAGTGCTGTAGAAAATCAACCGTTCAATAAATGTCCAGATGCTGAAACGCAAGTTAGACAAAGTCATCAAAGACACTGGCTATGCATATTGGGTACAACGCAGATGAAGCCACCATTGTCTAGAATCTGGATATTGCTATCACAAATTTAGGAAGCAAGGACCCATGACGCGGGAAGGGAAATCTGTGTTGCAGAAAGAATAAGCTGAATTGTGGAACTGCATGGCGAGATTGTCTGGCTGGAGTCAAGACTGAAGCAGCCAAGGTCCGCTATCTGTTCTAGAAATGGGCGAACGTGCGAAGGATGAATCATCCCTTGTTAAGGTGCAAAGAAAGAACACCAAGAGTGTCAAGTTTAATTCATTTAGAGCATTTAAAAGCTGTAAAATGGGCCAAATCGTGGTCTACAGCCACCAGAGCCAAAGATTAAAATAGAGTTCGAACTTGGAGTCCAGCACACAATAGTGAGTGTTCTCGCTCCCATGTATTCCGAGAGGTAAGGGTACTGTGCAAGGCCAAGTACAAAGACTATCTTCATGGCAGAAGGCATGGGCGATGAGAGATGGTGGGCTAATTGGGTGAGGAGGTAGTGCCATGCCCCATCTCCTTGCAACTGGGTCTGGGCGTACGTGCTGCTAAGTGAAGCGAATGTTCCAGACTGGCACAAGCATGCCAACCAATTACAGTAGTTTATGTAATGAAGGACCGTATAGTTTGAAAACCAATGAGAAACTGTGTATCTAATGTTTCTGAAGATGACATGTTTTAGAGATAGAATAAGAAAGGGCTCCTGGCTCAGCCCCGATCTGCCCAGGTGGGCTTAGAACTATATAATAAAGGGATCAGGGTGAATAAGTACCACACACATTCATCAAGTTGTCCAGAACAATAAGAGGATATTGTTCTTGGTGAGTTTGTAGGCAAACACCTATGTTTTGCCCCAATGTTTATTAATGCAGAAAAATTATTTTAACGACTGAATTCGTAAGGTAGAACACACGTTAATAACAAACTTTGTACATAATATATTAACTTTTTTGTCCAGTTCAATTGGCTGGATTGGAATACAGGAAAAACATGTATTGTCCCTTATATAAAGAAAGGGTGTGATGAACAAATGACATGTACGTGAATTACAGAAAAAACAGTGCTCAATTGACAGTGTAAATGGTACACACTATATATACAAATAGGTAGTCAACACTACTGTGTTTTGGCCAGTTATGCGCTCTTTAGTAAGGCTGACATGTGGTAGGCCGTCATCATGATGGAAACCCTGGTAGAATTCAGGGTGTCCTACGATTCTTTGCCTAAAATGATATGAGATATGTGGTTTTAAAAGGTGTGTGATCTTAGAGATTGTTTAATATACTTTAAGGAGGCATATAAATTGTGCTCAATTGTAGCAAAACAGTGGCCTCTTCCTAAGGGTTGGGTCACTGATCTTACTGTATGCTTAACTTAGCTACGGACTGGATCGGTTGCAGTGCTCCTGTGCTGAGTCTGGGAGAGCCTGGCCGTAGGTATAGTTATAATACTTCACCTGCAAGCCTATGGGTAACAAATAAACACAAAAGCGCCCACAATAGATTAGTGGTTGTGGGGCCTTCTAGACTCTCTGTTGAAGTCAAAATATAAGAAAAGAAAAATATACCTTCATTGTCTGACTTGAAGGTGGAAGTTTCTTGATCCGATAGTCTCAAATCCAATTACTAGGTTACGAGGACCGTATCTTCTGTGCGGATTGATTGATCACAGCGCCTTCAAATGGCTAGAAAGAGGGTATTGTAAAGGCAGTGATTAAGTGTTGCCACTACGGCGTGTATACCAGTACAGATCATTAAATTACCGATTTGACAATAAACTCATCGATGGATGTGAATCCACGGACGAGGATGGGGCATGGGGCCCTTGTATGTTAGTTCGACTCCTGTTTCTGTGCTGCGATTAGCAAGACAAAAGTGGGGGAAATGCTATTGTTAGTAATGTCTGAGGTCGTGTTGCGCAATGGGAGAAGGACCTCACATGCTGCCATGGTTGCTGAAGCGGATGGCTAGCTGGAGGTTTCAGATGCACTGGGATGTGGGCATAGTTAGTTGACTAAACGGTAATTGGAAGCGGTCGTCTTATCTTGTCAACTCGCTAGATATCTTGTTAATCGGAGATCGGCGGCCATGCTTCACCTGTGTCGCTGCTTTCGTGTAGCTAGTTCCTGATGCCGTGCAGGGTTGCCTAGGCAACTGGTTTGTTTTATATTGCCGGCGGCCATTTTGGGGATCGTCTTGTTGCCATGAAAGCTCTTGTAGCGTTCAGGGTAGCGTCTGAAATGGACGCATGCTCAGACCACGCATGTATGAGACAGCAGCTCTCCCAGGCTGTGTCGTGAGTGGAAAAAAGCTGATGTAGTGAAAGCGAAGCTTTTGCCTAGTCTACTTGATTTGGACTAGTTAAAATCGTGGCATGGCTAAAATGGTAGTGCTCAAAACAACCAATGGAAGTCTGCATGGTCCTATTGTGCGTATGACATATGGGACGTCGATATGCTGGTATGAATTGCTTTTCATAGTTGCACATTGGCATATCTGTGCAGGGTCAAACAACAATATACAATGATAATCTCATGGCATGGTTGGAAAAACAGTGTACCAAAGCCGTTTTAGGCACATTAACAATGGTCGCAGAGCTCTAAACAGTGGATTGTCACCCTGTCATGCTATAGATGTACAGTTCACATAATCAGTGTAATGCCCATATGCTGGTGTGAATCACCAGACATTGGTATATCCATGGTATATAACAGACAATGTATGTGTGAACCAGAGTGTCCCTTAGATTCTTTTCTAGACTTCCTCTGTATTTGATGAGATGTCAATGTCTCTTTACAGCACTTTTGATCAGGTTACTAAGAGGGCTGTACGTGGTAACACAGACCAGTCTGTCTAATGTGGTTTTGACTGTTGGATCAATTCAAATGCTAGAAAAAGAGCATCCAACACAGACAGAACCATATGTCTGACTCCGAAAGGGACACTAAAGGACACTCTGGTTCATACATACACAGACCCAGTCAAGGAACCAAACACATTATGGGATCTGCCTCAGTTGAAAGGACAGTACAAATGCGGTCATTGTATCGCATGCGATTTCACAGATACAAAGAAAACGTTTGACCACAAAAACACACATTTGGAACTGAAGACCCACACTAGTTGCAATAGAACAGATATTATATACCTCATAGTATGCCCATGTGGCCTTTTATACGTAGGAAAAATCATTAGAGCTATCAAGCAGAGAAATTCAGAGCATAGGTCATGCATCAAGAACAGTACCAGACAAACCCCTAGTAGAGCACTATTCAAAAATGTGACTATCATCAAAGTCATCAAATGGTTCGTACTCCAACAGGTTACCCCACAAACACGAGGAGGAGACATCAACAAAGTCCTGACTCAGTTGGAACTAAGATGGGTGCATAGACTCAACATGGTGAAGGACGGTCTAAATATTATAGTGGAATGGAAACATTTTTGGCACCCTTGAACGCAGCACTATCTCATGGTGCAGACATCATTCTCACCCTGATCATGATGATGAATCACCCATGATGATTCCCACAAGTGCCACACAATGAGTCAGGAAGGCATGCTCTTCATGGTTTCTTAAATATGAACATTGAAACAGGTGCAGAGCCTTATATATGGCCCTATTTTCAACACACGATCTGGGTAACAATCAATTGGTGTGAGAGGATAACTGTCCATATCTGTGTTTATGGTGCAGCAACCAGGCCAGCTTAGATCATGTCTTACGTTAATTTAATTTATTTTGCTATGGTATGTTCTGTGTTGTGTCTTTTTGATCATGCATTTGTCTTTAATCATACTGATGGTTTTATGTTAAAAAATAAGCCACTACTTTTGATGCCATTTCTGTGTTGTCAAATAAGGACATTTATCGTGGTGACAATCAATTGACATGAGCCTTGTGATTATCATTGTGAATATGTGTCAAATGCGGCATTGATACACTCATGTTCAACTATGCCATGCAATTATTATCATGTATATGTGTTCAATGCCACAAGGATATACCAATGTCTGAGAAAAGTGATTCACAGCAGCATATGGTCATTACACTGATTATGTGAACTGTACATCTATAGTATAACAGGGTGACAATCCACTGTCTAGAGCGCTGCAACCATTGTTGTTAATATGTGCCTAAAGCAGCTTTGGTACACTAATGTTTTTCCAACCATGCCATGAGATTACCATTGTATATTGGTGTTTGACGCTGCAGGGATACACCAATGTGTAACTATGTAAAGCGATTCATACCAGCATATGGACGTCACATATGTCATAAGCACAATAGGACCATGCAGACTTCCATCGGTCGTTTTGAGCACTACCATTTTAGCCATGCCACGATTTCAACTAGCCCAAATCAAGTACACTAAGCACCAGCTTCGCTTTCACTACATGAGCTTTTTTTCCCACTCACAACACAGCCTGGGAGAGCTGCTGTCTCATACATGCGTGACCTGAGCATGCGTCCATTTCAGACGCTACCGGGAATGCTACACGAGCTCCCATGGCAACAAGATGATCCCCAAAATGGCCACTAGTAATAAAAAACAAACCGGTTGTCTAGGCAACCTTGCACGGCATCAGGAACCAGCTACCCGAGAGCAGCGACACAGCTTCTGCACGGCCGCCGATCTTTGATTAACACAATATCTAGCGAGTTCACAAGACGCCCGCTTCCAATCACCGTTTAGTCAAATAACTATGCCCACATCCCAGCACCTATGAAACCTCCAGCTAGCCGTCCGCCTCAGCAACCACGGCAGCATGTGATGTCCTACTCCCATTGTGCAACACTACCTCAGACATTACCAACAATAGCATTTCCCCACACTTTTGTCTTGGTAATCGCAGCACAGACACAGGAGTCAAACTAACACACATGGGGTCCTGCGCCACGTCCTCGTCCGTGGATTCACATCCATCCATGAGTTTATTGTCAAATCGGTACTTTAATGATCTGTACTGGTACACAGGGTAGTGGTGACATTTAATGTAATTTACCCTATCATTTTGTACGGTTGACCCCATCAAAAGCTGCTCTAAAATCTACAAATGTGACATATAACGTGGGCCCTCCTGCCACAAGCGTCCCCCTGATCAGAGAGTCCAAAATTCTAAGATTGTGTGTCATGCAGAAACCGGGCTGGAATCCAGTCTGCATAAATTGCAGCACTCGAGAGTCCTCCACCCAATTCTTGAGTGCCTTCAGCACGGAATTCAAGAATATTTTTCCTGTAACTTCCAATAATGACAGCAGCCTGTAGTTTTCCGGCAATAGCCAATCTCCTTTCTTATGTACCAGGAGTAGTACAGACTGCTGCCATGATACAGGAATAGTCTGTGTCAAGCATACCTTATAGAATAGTATTTTTAGAACTCTGGCCCACTGTGCACGTTTCTACTTTAATACCACATTTGCAAATCCATTGGGGCCAGGGGCCCTGGAGTTTTTCAGTTTGAGTATAACTAATCGGACGTCAGCTTGGTCGAAAGACACTGGCCAACCCCAATCATATAGTCCGGCAGTGAGGGCAAGATGTTATACCCACTAGTATTCTTCAAATGCCCCAGCCATTCAAATTCCTGGATGGGATTGAACGTTCTTTTCTTACACTCTCCCTTAGCCCTGGCCAACATACCCCAGATCTTCCTAGGGCTGTCACTTCTAAGCGTTAGAATTTTTTTTTGCCAATTCGCATTACGAATGGAAAACCTCCATCGCTTAAGCCACCTTTGATATTTTTTCTTTACACCCCTTATGCTGGTGGCCAGTACGTGGGCCGATAGCCTATGTCCACGTGCCCTCCTCATCTCATTCCGCATTTCACGCTTCGCCTTCCGTATGGCCCCATCAAGCATATGTGAAGTTTTACTACATACCACCTGCGGTGCTTTTCTAATACAAACATTGGTGGTAAGAGTGCTAACCCATTCCTCAATCTCATTACAATTCTTAGTGCCCATAATCTCCAAATTCTCGTCTTGTATGCGCAAAATAAAAATGTCAATCTTATGCAGATGCTTTGCCGTCCAACGAACGCAATTTCCTGCATGATTAACATGTATGCCGATGCATCTACTCTGTCTTAACACACGGTGTTGTAGATTATTTGATAGTGCCAGGATGTTATGGTCACTAAACTCAACAGGGTCAATCGATAGTTGTTCAACCACCACTAGGCAATCATTGTTACCGAAGAGATAGTCCAAGGTGGTCTCACAGTTATTCCATGCCCAAGTGGGGCCACCTGGGCTATCACCATCAGTCCTTCCATTTAACACATGCAGGTCCCATTGTCTCAAAAATGTAACCCAATGGGCACCCTTGGTATTGCCGATCTAGTGCTTCATCACACACTTTGGCATAACTTTGTTATAGCAGCACACAACATATCATCAGTACAACTAGCATTCAAATCTCCGTCCAAGATGATCGGATAGGCGGCAGTTTTACCATCATCCAACAAAAATATATCTTCAATATTAGACTGTATCTCATGCAGGACTTTAGTACTTGGGGCTGCGTACACATTTATGAACAGCATTTTCCGTTCATTAACACTATCATCTTTCCATACCTCCACTGCCATAACATTTCCCTCAGCAGAATGCGCCACCACTCGGCTAGAGCAAAGGTTTTGTCTGACACCGATTACTAAACCCCCATATGGTCTGGCCCTTGGGCCCTTTTTGCCAGGATCTGATGGATATGAAACCCCTCCACTTGGAAGGGACAATCCAGCCAATTCTCTTGGAGCATCAAAATATCAAAAGATATCAAACAAGACATCGACCCAGGGCCTGCACTAGATGCATATGACCACGTGTATTCCAACCAGCAATCATCACTGTTCAGTGGGAATTCAGATCTTTGCCAACGGAACCCTCAGGGATAGTCAACTGCCCCCAGGATATTGCTTCATAGCCTGGATAACCCCCCCACATACACCCGAGCTCCGTGTTGATTTTCACTGTGGGCACCACCCCCCTTACCCTATGTCTATACTCTGAAACCATACCACAATCCTCTTGCTCGGCTAGTCCATACTGCATACGGCTAGCTACGGGTCATTCGTTGGCAAACTGTAAGGTGCAAACCTAAGTTAAGCAGAACATTGACATTGGCACACAATAGGGACACCACAGTAGGGGATGCAAAACGAATCAAAGGGCAATTTGTCAGGCTTCTCCATTTCGGGAGCTTAATCTGCAGCATGTCCCCAGTGGAAATAGTTGACAGTCAGGGAACAGTGGACCATAGCCCCAACAATGCTGATCTATTTAAAAATGGGCTGGCATCTGACGTATGGATCTCCTCTAACCTTACCGAGGAGCAAAGCTTCAAGGGTCCCACCAACCCATTTTTGTTAGGCACAAGATGTGAACCAGGGTCATGCAATACATTAGGCACGGGAAATGCACTTTGGGGGCCCTTTCCTCACAAGTGAGCGGGTGGGTATGTATAACTCGAGCCGGGTCAGGAGATTTCTCACTAGTCATCATACTAGCCTGTCTAGACTGCCATTCACCACCCTGGATTCCTGCAAATCAGGCATTCTGAAGTTTAACCTTTGATGGCCTTCGCACTCCGGCACCCTGCCCACCATCCCCTTTAGTCTGCGGCAATGTTTGATCTCTCTTCCTTCCTACCTTCTCTTAACTCTCCAATTACTCCCTTAATACTTTCTCCTCCCTCTCCTCGGACTGTGCTGCGCTCTCTCCTCACACCTCTGTCCTCACCACCCTAAAATCACTTTTTCCTTCTCACCCTTTCGCTCTCTCCCACAAGCCCCCGCAGCACAGGCTTGCTCCCACCCTCATTCCCTTTAAACTACTCTTTACAGAGCCAAACAGCAGTGGAGAGAAACTCAGTCCCCTTTTGACCTCATTACACTTTCCTCTCTCCACTCATCATATGATCTCTCTGTACTAGCCACTAAGAAATTATACATTTTTCTGACATTACATTTTTCCTTTCCCACCACCAGCATCGTTTCATCTAATTCGTAAAAATACATATTTTCTCCTCACCCTTCTGAACACTTGCTCTTCTCTCATCTCTCTTCCCCTGACTTTGCCACCAAGGTAATTTCTTTCTGCTCTTCTTTACCCTCCACTACCCTATCAGCTCTCCTCCCCTCCCACTCACTCATCTTTCTCTCCACAATGCTCGACACTGTTGCCCTTCTCATGCATGCTCATCCCTTATCTCACTAGTCTACCCTCATCTCATCCTCTATCTTACCTGTCTTCTTAATACTTCTCTCTCTCCAACTTTTGCTTCCCATCTTCCTTCAAATATTCCCTGGTCATACCAACATTAAAATAAAATCCTCCTGCTGTTTTCTGCCCAATTTCACTTGAACCATTTATCTCCAAACAGCTTAAACATTCTGTCTGGTCCCAGGTTTAATCTTATCTACATCTATAATTTCTTCTTCCTCATCTTCAGTCTGGTTTCCATCCCTCTCAATCTACTGAGAGTTCCACCCTTCACTTCTCCAATGCTCTTCTACCCGCCTGTCACTCTAAACTCCCTTCCATTCTTATTCTTCTGGATCTCTCAATGGCCTTTGACACTGTTGATCACTTGGTCCTTCTCTCTTCTCTAACTTTTGGATTCTGTGACTCCATTGTTGAATGGTTCAACTCATAACTCTGGAACCGTTCCTGCTCTGTTTCTTAGCCCGGACAAAGTTTCCGATCACGCCTGCTTCTTTGTGGTGTAACATAAGGCTCTGTAGTTGGCCCTTTGCTTTTCTCCTTTTACATTATCCCTCTCTCTGCTCTTATATCTTTTTATAACTTACCTTACCATTTTTAAGCAAACGATACACAAATTTACTTTTCTTTCACATCATTCACTGATTAACTTCCAATGTCTCCAACTGTCTGCCAAACAGCTCTGGATGTCCTCTCACTTTTTGCACTTTAACCCCTTTAACGCGGAGATCCTCTTCTTCCCTGCCAACACTGTAACCAGCCCAAACCCCCTCCTTCCATCACTTTACTTTTCCTCCCACTTACCTCCACTTCTCTATCTCTGCTTGCAATCTAGGAATTATCTTTGATTCTTCCCTTACCTTCTCTCTGTGTAAACTGAACACTGCCCGCTACAGTCATTTCTATCTGTCTAACTCTGGTTTTGCTCAACCTTTCTTCTATTTTAATGCCACCAAGCTTTTACCACTTCTATAATTTTCTCTCAGATTGATTACTGTTCTGCGCTCCACCTCAGGCTTTTTGCCTCCCATCTTTCTCTTCTTTGATCTGTCTATAACTCAGCTATCCATCTCTTATTTTCAATTTCACCATGCACCTTGATTACTTCTTTACTACTATTTTTCTTTTGTACTTTTTGATGCTCATATCCTTTTTCATTTTCTTTCCATCATCTACAAATACATCCATGATCTCGCTCCATACTATCTTTCCTCACAAGTCTCTTTTTATTCCCCTTCCTGTTCTCTTGGTTTCCAAAACCAATTCCTACTTACTGTTCCTAGACCCCCCCGTACATCACCATGTTGATGTTATAGCTC
The DNA here is from genome assembly GCF_040938575.1 of Ambystoma mexicanum. Taxonomy (NCBI): domain Eukaryota; kingdom Metazoa; phylum Chordata; class Amphibia; order Caudata; family Ambystomatidae; genus Ambystoma; species Ambystoma mexicanum. Next base: position 663,309,430 of record NC_090941.1, on the reverse strand, counting down.
CCTGCTTGATCCAACACATTGGAACGCCCCTCATCTCTCCATGTGTTCATCCCCTCCAATTCAGCCAGGATGAGAGGGTCTGCCTACTCAATCCTTGCGCCACCTTTAAGAACTCAGTGCATCCCCTCATTCGACACAGCCAAGACTACGTTCTGGAAAGGCATTCTGGAAAGCACTCAAAACCTGCCTCTTCCCTTAAAATGGTGCAAAGGACCGTATTGGCCTTCGATTGCCCCACGAAATCAGCCCTCTCGACCAACCACCCAGGGCCAAGAAATGGTTTGGAACCCATCATTACAGGCAGATGAGAATGAAAGAGAAATGCAACCTGGTTACCAGTAACAATTAGGTTCAACGTTATGAACCTGCTGGTCTCTTACATGTTTGGCAATGAACACCTAGTTGCTGTCATGCGCCAAAGCGTTGATTGTGTTTACCCTTAACATGTCTGGAAACTAAAGCCCATGACTCCAAACGTGGGGCCTTGTAGCATGTGTGTTCTTACACTATAACTGGGCTTGACATTGTCTTTCCACCAGGTATGCACTAGGCTCTCAGACCAGTTGATGTTTATCTTTATTTGCCTGGAAATTAATGTGCAGAAATCCAAACCTGGAGCCTAGTTGCACTTATGTTCAAATGCTATGATTGGGCCTGATCTTGTCTTCGACCAAGTATGCACAGTGCTCTCTGATCAGGCGATGCTTACCTTTATTTTTTGGTAAATAAATGCCCAGAACTCCAATACCAGGGGGCATAGTATCACTTATGTTCTGAAGCGATGATTGGACTTGCACTTTGTCTCTATCGGGTATGCACTACGCCCTCCAATCAGGTGAGGTCTCTAGCAAGTTTAGTGCTCACAAGTGAAAATGATGTGGTGTAATTCACAACTAACCATAAACTAGGACGGGAATACCCAACCACTCATTGTAAACCAATACCCAGAAAATTGGCCCATTAGCACTATTGTCCTAGCACTAGAAATGGACTGGCTTGGTTTCACCATCAAGGTACTACACTCTTGAATCAGGTGAGGAATCTGGCAAGTCAAGCTCCTGTAAGTGACAACAATGTGCTATTGTCTGTTATGAATACTCAAACCATACACTAGGCCAAAAACACTCAAACCGAGGCTGCACGTAATAATGTCAGACAGACACAGCACCAACGACACGCACTGGTTTGATGCTGGACGTTCCGGCTCACTGAGTACGAGTCCATGCATCTGGGATGTACTTGTAATTCCGATAGAACAGAACTGGATGTAACTGCACACCGGGATGCTGTTAACCGATAAGCAACTGCAGACTAAAGTAGACACAGGGCTGACCCGAGACCTCCAATAGCTTGGTCCAGTAAAGGTTTGGAATCTGCCAACTCATCACTGATACTGTTAAGCAGGGAATGATACGGCCAAGCTTGGTAAGCAGAACTAACTCTACACTGTACCGAGAATGTTTCCGGGAGTTCTAAAGCACCAAACCTTTAATAGTTACCTCGGCAAAAACTAGGACGTAATCAGGAACAGGGGACCTCCTCCAACTGCACAGATACTCAGAGATACAAATATGCTGACTCTCTCCTATGCACCAACAAACAAAATTCAGCTATACCACTCGATTGATTTGGCTTAGTTGCACATATAATTATACACCTCCAAGATAACCTCAACAATCTATGGAACGCTGCTTCCCCCACGAAAAATCGGCCTAGCTGCATATGTTATGTTCTTTGTGTCTTTATGGTTGAAAGCGATATTCTTAATGTTTATATACATGCATATTTAACCTGGTGTCTGTGTTTCTTCATGGTGAGTGCATATTTTTCTCATGTCTAGTACATGCGCTTGTGTCCTTTAACAGTGGGTTTGCTTATTCTTGCCATCTTTAGTTACATCAGGTCCCTTTCCTCCTGTATCTGCCTGGGACAAGGATGATATGTTTGCCTTAATGAGTAGCATTTCTCACCTATGCAATATTGGGGTGGGGGAGGGCTTGTAGTTATGAATGACTTATTCATCTGCCAGTCAACAAAAGTATATATCATTTCTAACAAAATGTTTGATGCAAACAGTGTTTATTTGTGCAGCCATGTTACATAGATGGCCCCTAAGAACACAAGTTGCTCTGCATTATGTATTATGCAGATTGAGTTACATTTGTTAAAGCCTATATGATTATGTTTAGAGATATTTTTCTTTAATTGATCTGTCATTGGATTTAGCTTTCATGCGCATATACCTTTTTCTTACTTTTATACCTTGTTCACTCTTGATTTCCTTTTAATCTTAATCTAGTTTTTAAACTGATATATTTTATGAACATTGTAAAAATTGATGTTGATGGAAATGTGTATACTGAAATGCGGATTTTGTTCAACTAAATCAATTAAAAAATATATATATTAAAACAATGATCAAGGGTGGATCCCACAAGAGCCGACAGATCCAAGCCAGGTGTGGAAGAAGAGCCCTGGGGAGTACAGGTAGGAAGTACCCCCAACGAGAATCCAGGTGCCATCCATCCCATTTGAAGGACCATGTGTTGGATGATTAACGTGCTGCCGGGACATGTTTAACATTTAAAATTGTGGACATTATGACGTTCTCATAATGCTCTTTGCTTTTATGCAGATCGCCAGGATCGGGTTCTATGAAGACATACTGTTTTGCCCAACCTGGCTAGGGGCCACACCCTTGGCAAGGCCCCCTCGTTCCTACAATCCCGCCCCTTCAAAGAGGTGAGTAACCCCAGTAAATGAGTTCCATTTTCAGCACTGGACACAGGAGATAAAGGGACTCATCCATAATCACTGCGTTGGTCATGGGCCAACATCTGGACTGGAAGCAAGCTATAGGGTTTGCAGGTGAGCAAAGTAGCTAATAGACTTCATCTCCTCGCATGGAAATATAGAAAACGATTTCGATAAAGGCAGCACCAGCATGAGAGCCATTCAATAAATCACAACGAGCATTTGAGAAGCACAGGAACGTGCAATATTCCAAATTATGGAATTATGAAGTCTCTATCAGTCAAATGGAGACGCTGCAGAGGACCTGTGGACACCTGCATAGGCAGAAATCTCGCGACGGCATGCCGAATGCCACCTTTCCATTGTTACTTGGAAAGTGCTGCAATATCGCCCCAGCGTGCTTTCCCCTGAGGTTAATCAGACCCAGAAAACCCAACAAGCGCATAATGGCCGCACAGCAAGTGACTGACAAGTTCAACAAAGACCAGCAAGGTCTGCAAACATTGAACCTGTTCCAGTTATTCCTTCTGCCAACAACCCTGACGTCTGGACATGGACGTGCATTACTATTTGCATCAGTGGCTGTGTTGACTTTTCAAACCCTACCTCGCATTATGGAGCTACACACGGTACATGCTTTAGGAAAGGGTTCCTTCGGGAAGGACCAGCCTATTTAAGAACCAGCAGCCTTATTTCAGTGGGTACAGGCCAAGTAAAAAATCTGGGTGAAATGGCTTTAGCTGGACTGGAAGTGCAGCCACACATTCTGCCATTTGCGGCATATACTGTTGCAGCACGAGTGCAGAAAAAATGCTTAAGTGTGGCACCAGGGCACTTGCAGATGCCTGCCAATTCTTTTGGGAGTGGCATTGGAGGAATTGTATGGATTGGGCCCCGTGTTGCTGCATCAGCAAACACATTGCACCATCCAGTCAAGTGCAGGGCCGAGTTGGAAATAGAGGTACTACAATCGCCAGCAATGGCTGTCACCATAGCAGTTCTCCATCACACGCGCATGTTCGCGTTGGTATGCTGGAGATCCTGCTGGATTCGACGCATGTATGTGCTCAAAGGCAAGGTAACCTGGTATTTGATGCACGCCTGCAGTGAATGTCTGATTGGTCTCTGAGGTGTGAAGAGGTAGTCAATAGATTGGAATAACTGATCAATTGCAGGCCCGTTTCCCTGGCTCAGAATGAACCCTTAGAGAAAGAGAAGGCAAGAAGAAACTGTTAAACAATTAAGTAGGGAAATGAAAGAGGAGGCCACTGTTCTCTTAGCCATTCCCCACGCTCTCTTCACAGCCTGTATTCATTGTATCTGCACCAATTTGCTGGGATATTCTGCGAGTGCCCAAACAAATGTGGTTTCAAATTGAATATACAATTTCAAGTAACCTGGTGGTGTGTCCTCTGCGCTGGGCGTATTCTATTACATGGCTCAGTTTTGCACATTTTCCTAAGAAATAGGTCCGATCTGCCAGGAGTACATGTACTGCTTCCCATCCTCTAGGACAAGCACTAAGTCTTTCATTACTTGATGCACTTTCATTACTTCATATACTCAAAAATCATTGATTAATATTAATCACGCCATTTCTTTGGGAGTATTCAGAACTGTTTATTTGCTTTTTCTCAGTGCTACATATATACGTATTTCTGGCTTGACTCTTCCTCGGGGCAAATAAATTCCTGTCACTGAATACTATATTTCTCTTTTTGCAAAATACAAAACGGGGAAATGGAAAGTAACAGAAATATCATACACATTAATTAAGTAACAACATACATACAAACCAAATAATGGAACAGAGAAAAAACACATAACATGTTGGTGTCCATCTTTCAGTCAAGTAATGTAGCTAAACTGTTCTTTTTGTATATTTGTATGTGCAACATATTATTTAACATTTTATTTGTATCTGCTTTGCATTTATTTGTAATTACTCTCATAACGTTTTAGTGCGTTATAGCTATTCACATAACTTCTCACTTTTTCTTGAACACAGAGTTCGCTTCATGACTCTTGCTTGGTTGCATGGCCCCTGATTCATACTTTCAACGATTGGGTTTCCAGAAACATTGCACATTGGAGCCAACAGGCAATATTGCACAATTAGCTGATGGAACTGTTCAGGGCAACCTAATATTAGACCACAAGACGATTTAGCCGACTTCAAAAAAAACGAACGGGGCCCCTCAGACTGCCACAACCCAACGGTATACAAAGGATTTGGGGTTTGTAAAGGCTCAACAAGAGTGCCCCTGCATCACTGCATGAGATGCAGGGGGAAAATGTTATGCCCTTGGGTTCACATAATCTTACCCTTTAGTGGTCAAAGAAACCCGCCATGCAGTCATGATGCTCCTGTGCCGTACACCACTCAGAGCTACAATGGGGGTCATTACTAAATGGGCGGTAGCCATAGTGCTAGCACCATGGCTGCCTCCCATACCGTGACTGAGTCCGGTGTTGTTCAATGGGGACTTACCGGTGTAGTCCAACAAACCATTCCCCATTCTCATTTGAGCCCCCATAGGGCTCAATAGGAATGGGGAGGGCGCTAATAACGGGCTTGCGACTTGCAAGCCCGTTATTAGCGCCCTGGTCCCTTAGCGGGACCCGTAAGGGACGTGTGGTCAGGCCCAATGTGTGGTTTGTCTACTGAGGTGCGTTTAACGCAATATCCAGTTGAGGAATTATTAGTTGCAGCTCCATCCACCTGCCCCCCGGATCCCATCATATAGAGACCGTTCTACACCACAAGACTTATTCCCCATTTCCTGTCTGGGGTTGCTTGTGGTTTCACTCAGAAGGGATGTGACCGAGCAGTTCAGGCTGGTAAACACCAACGTGTGGGACTCATCCATATTTACATATATTGCCCCTTCTTGCATAAGTTATATTAAGTGGCATTGGCATGCACAGACCATACGTCCTGGGCACATGTCTGGTCTTGCTTATGATCTTGTGCAGAAATGATTTGACAGTGACGTTTAGGCTGAACGACCCCTAAAGAGTAGGATCGAGACTAAACGGAATACGGTTTTCCCATGTCAATGCAGGGAGGGAAGGAAGGAAGGGACTGAGGGAGGGAATGAGAGAGTGGGGAGGACGGTGGTAGGGAGGAAGAAAGAATGCCTCTTCACCAAATAGAAGGAAGGCGTGAGGGGAGGAAAGAGGATGCCTCCTCACCAACCAGCCACACTGTGGTAAGGTGATTGGCAGCATTTAGTGTGGCAGCCTTCTCTGTATGGCTTTCAAAATACCACATGCAAGCCCGCATAGGGCTCAATGGGAATGGGGAGGGCGCAAATAACGGGCTCGCGCATGTCAAGCCCGTTATTTGCGCCCTGGTCCCTTTGCGGGTCCCGTCCATAATGCCCGGTCAGACGAGGCGTTACTGGAGGGACCCGCTAAGGGACCTTGTAGAAGGGCAGTAAGGGATTACTGGCACTGGTCTCCTTACCGGTGCCCGGTATTCCTTACCACCCTACTCGGAATGAGGCCCTATGTCTGTCCCCCCCAGACCTCTATGTCTCTTCATGCCACACTCCTTTCATCGTTGTCCTATTCACGTCCCTTTCCCAGCTTGCTCCTAGTATCTGAGCCTGTCCCAGCATCTGGTCTCTTTGTCCCTCCTTCACTACTGGCACCTGATGTTGCACTCGCCCTCAGCCTAGGTGTGCCTCCCCTTCAGGACATCAGTTTCTGCATCGTTCCCCAGTCTGTTTGCTCTTTCCAAACCTGCTCACACAATCTCTGGGCCTCCATACCGGGTTCCAGTACCGGGTTCTGTGAATGAGGAATTACCGGGTCATTCCGACCTTGGAGGACCCGGTAATTCCTCATGCACAAAACCAATCCCCATTCCCATTGAGCTCCATAGGGCTCAATGAGAATGGGGATGGAGCTAATAACGGGCCCGTTATTAGCTCCTTGGTCCCCTCGCGGGACCAGAAAGGATGTCTGGTTTCACCAGACATCTGTTCCAGGTCAAGCTAGGGGACCTGGTAATCAGGCATCTCGCAATGAACTGTGCCGGTCCAGTACCGGCACCCTTCATTACGGGAGCGCAAGCCTCGTAATGAGGCCCTCTGTGTCCCACCCCAACCATCGGGCAGTCTCCATGCACCTAACTACACCCAAGTTCTATGCACCTACGTGTCCTTCCTCAAGGGCCAACATCAGGGCCTTTCAACCTATTCAACTGAAATGGGCCCCATACCTTCAGGTGTTTCTATGACTCTGACACAGAAAGCTTAATAGCTGTTTTTCAGCTGTGGCAACGGGTTTCAGCTCCCTGCAGGCTGCCTGTGTTTCTCCTGCTATGTCGTAGGCATTAAAGATGTACCTCGCTAATGTAAATGCCCCTGCATAGCTTCATCCGGGATTTCTCTTCAGAATCAAAGCACAAGTTGAGGCTGTGTAAGCACGCAACTATTCACTCAAAACTTGAAGGCCACATTTTTAGAGTTATGTTGATCTAGGAATCAAGAAGATTTTTTAAAATGTTATGAAGTATGAGTAACAAAACAGAAAATGTTTCACTAATTTTTCCCATTGCATATAATATATTGATTGTGTGATCAGATAAGTGTACCAGGGATACTGTATGCGAGAAGTATGAGCAGGAAAGAAAAGCTACCAGAGGGAGGTATTATAAGATAAGGGAGTAGAGAGGAAGGTAATATAAGATAAAGGAGTGGAGAGGAAGGTAATATAATGTAAGGGAGTAGAGAGGAAGGGTCCACTGCTCACTCAAAAGTAACTTGCCAGTTCAGCTCTGCACATGTATAGAGCACACCATTTCTTATTTGTCACGAGGCAGTTATCACTAGCCAATGGCAAGTGGCCATTGTACATGCTCCTGCATACCCAATACTGAAATAATCTCCACAGCATTTCATTTATCATAGCTGTACCGCCACTGTGTCAAAGGCAATTTTGTCAATCCTTGGACTTAATGCCCACAGCCCTCTGCATGCTGAGAAATTGTAGGCACATGTGTACTAGAAAAACAAATGTGCAAGACCCAGCATACGAAGTACTAATGGCTACAAGTGAAAAGTGGAAAACGGCAGCCCTCATGACATGGTGGCAGTGGTAGCTATTTATCATCAGACTTTATCATCATTATTGCACACAATTCCTCTTCAGAAAAATACACCACATCTCCCTGAAAACCTTAAGGTTTGCAAAATGCCCAGGAAGTGGTTCTGTTAATGTGTCTAGCCACGTGAGAGGGAAATGTAGAGGAGCAGCTGCATGCCTCTGGAGGAAGCCCTGACCCCCACCTCCCATACGTTGGAGACCTGAGATTGTGCCGTGTTTGACACCAGCAGTTGTGCCAATACTGCAGCGTGTGTTCAAAAGAAGATACCCATTGAGACAACCCTACGAAATGTATCGCTGAAGGGATGACAACTTGAGGAGGAACTCACTGAAGGAATATGAGAAGGAGCAGAGAAAAGAAGCCAGTGACATCACAAAAAGTATGCACAATGTCTCGGGATACTGACAGACGAGAATGGATGGATCCTAAAGAAACTAATGACAAAGTAAAGAATCGAGTGAACACTCAAATATAAAGAAAGAAGACTACACATGCACGAAGTGCTGTAGAAAATCAACCGTTCAATAAATGTCCAGATGCTGAAACGCAAGTTAGACAAAGTCATCATAGACACTTGCTATGCATATTGGGTACAAAGCAGATGAAGCCACCATTGTCTAGAAGCTGGATATTGCTATCACAAATTTAGGAAGCAAGGACCCATGACGCGGGAAGGGAAATCTGTGTTGCAGAAAGAATAAGCTGAATTGTGGAACTGCATGGCGAGATTGTCTGGCTGGAGTCAAGACTGAAGCAGCCAAGGTCCGCTATCTGTTCTAGAAATGGGCGAACGTGCGAAGGATGAATCATCCCTTGTTAAGGTGCAAAGAAAGAACACCAAGAGTGTCAAGTTTAATTCATTTAGAGCATTTAAAAGCTGTAAAATGGACCAAATCGTGGTCTACAGTCACCAGAGCCAAAGATTAAAATAGAGTTCGAACTTGGAGTCCAGCACACAATAGTGAGTGTTCTCACTCCCATGTATTCCGAGAGATAAGGGTACTGTGCAAGGCCAAGTACAAAGACTATCTTCATGGCAGAAGGCATGGGCGATGAGAGATGGTGGGCTAATTGGGTGAGGAGGTAGTGCCATGCCCCATCTCCTTGCAACTGGGTCTGGGCTTACGTGCTGCTAAGTGAAGCGAATGTTCCAGACTGGCACAAGCATGCCAACCAATTACAGTAGTTTATGTAATGAAGGACCGTATAGTTTGAAAACCAATGAGAAACTGTGTATCTAATGTTTCTGAAGAAGACATGTTTTAGAGGTAGAATAAGAAAGGGCTCCTGGCTCAGCCCCGATCTGCCCAGGTGGGCTTAGAACTATATAATAAAGGGATCAGGGTGAATAAGTACCACACACATTCATCAAGTTGTCCAGAACAATAAGAGGATATTGTTCTTGGTGAGTTTGTAGGCAAACACCTATGTTTTGCCCCAATGTTTATTAATGCAGAAAAATTATTTTAACGACTGAATTCGTAAGGTAGAACACACGTTAATAACAAACTTTGTACATAATATATTAACTTTTTTGTCCAGTTCAATTGGCTGGATTGGAATACAGGAAAAACATGTTTTGTCCCTTATATAAAGAAAGGGTGTGATGAACAAATGACATGTACGTGAATTACAGAAAAAACAGTGCTCAATTGACAGTGTAAATGGTACACACTATATATACAAATAGGTAGTCAACACTACTGTGTTTTGGCCAGTTATGCACTCTTTAGTAAGACTGACATGTGGTAGGCCGTCATCATGACGGAAACCCTGGTAGAATTCAGGGTGTCCTACGATTCTTTGCCTAAAATGATATGAGATATGTGGTTTTAAAAGGTGTGTGATCTTAGAGATTGTTTAATATACTTTAAGGAGGCATATAAATTGTGCTCAATTGTAGCAAAACCTTGGCCTCTTCCTAAGGGTTGGGTCACTGATCTTACTGTATGCTTAACTTAGCTACGGACTGGATCGGTTGCAGTGCTCCTGTGCTGAGTCTGGGAGAGCCTGGCCGTAGGTATAGTTATAATACTTCACCTGCAAGCCTATGGGTAACAAATAAACACAAATGCGCCCACAATACATTAGTGGTTGTGGGCCCTTCTAGACTCTCTGTTGAAGTCAAAATATAAGAAAAGAAACATATACCTTCATTGTCTGACTTGAAGGTGGAAGTTTCTTGATCCGGTAGTCTCAAATCCTATTACTAGGTTACGAGGACCGTATCTTCTGTGCGGATTGATTGATCACAGCGCCTTCAAATGGCTAGAAAGAGGGTATTGTAAAGGCAGTGATTAAGTGTTCCCACTACGGCGTGTATACCAGTACAGATCATTAAAGTACCGATTTGACAATAAACTCATCGATGGATGTGAATCCACGGACGAGGACGGGGCATGGGGCCCTTGTATGTTAGTTTGACTCCTGTTTCTGTGCTGCGATTACCAAGACAAAAGTGGGGGTAATGCTATTGTTAGTAATGTCTGAGGTCGTGTCGCGTAATGGGAGAAGGACCTCACATGCTGCCATGGTTGCTGAAGCGGGTGGCTAGCTGGAGGTTTCATATGCACTGGGATGTGGGCATAGTTAGTTGACTAAACGGTAATTGGGAGCAGTCGTCTTACCTTGTCAACTCGCTAGATATCTTGTTAATCGGAGATCGGCGGCCATGCTTCACCTGTGTCGCTGCTTTCGTGTAGCTAGTTCCTGATGCCGTGCAAGGTTGCCTAGGCAACTGGTTTGTTTTATATTGCCGGCGGCCATTTTGGGGATCGTCTTGTTGCCATGAAAGCTCTTGTAGCGTTCAGGGTAGCGTCTGAAATGGACGCATGCTCAGACCACGCATGTATGAGACAGCAGCTCTCCCAGGCTGTGTCGTGAGTGGAAAAAAGCTCATGTAGTGAAAGCGAAGCTTTTGCCTAGTCTACTTGATTTGGACTAGTTAAAATCGTGGCATGGCTAAAATGGTAGTGCTCAAAACAACCAATGGAAGTCTGCATGGTCCTATTGTGCGTATGAGATATGGGACGTCCATATGCTGGTATGAATTGCTTTTCATAGTTGCACATTGGCATATCTGTGCAGGGTCAAACAACAATATACAATGATAATCTCATGGCATAGTTGGAAAAACAGTGTACCAAAGCCGTTTTAGGCACATTAACAATGGTCGCAGAGCTCTAAACAGTGGATTGTCACCCTGTCATGCTATAGATGTACAGTTCACATAATCAGTGTAATGCCCATATGCTGGTGTGAATCACCAGACATTGGTATATCCATGGTATATAACAGACAATGTATGTGTGAACCAGAGTGTCCCTTAGATTCTTTTCTAGACTTCCTCTGTATTTGATGAGATGTCAATGTCTCTTTACAGCACTTTTGATCAGGTTACTAAGAGGGCTGTACGTGGTAACGCAGACCAGTCTGTCTAATGTGGTTTTGACTGTTGGATCAATTAAAATGCTAGAAAAAGAGCATCCAACACAGACAGAACCATATGTCTGACTCCGAAAGGGACACTAAAGGACACTCTGGTTCATACATACACAGACCCAGTCAAGGAACCAAACACATTATGGGATCTGCCTCAGTTGAAAGGACAGTACAAATGCGGTCATTGTATCGCATGCGATTTCACAGATACAAAGAAAACGTTTGACCACAAAAACACACATTTGGAACTGAAGACCCACACTAGTTGCAATAGAACAGATATTATATACCTCATAGTATGCCCATGTGGCCTTTTATACGTAGGAAAAATCATTAGAGCTATCAAGCAGAGAAATTCAGAGCATAGGTCATGCATCAAGAACAGTACCAGACAAACCCCTAGTAGAGCACTATTCAAAAATGTGACTATCATCAAAGTCATCAAATGGTTCGTACTCCAACAGGTTACCCCACAAACACGAGGAGGAGACATCAACAAAGTCCTGACTCAGTTGGAACTAAGATGGGTGCATAGACTCAACATGGTGAAGGACGGTCTAAATATTATAGTGGAATGGAAACATTTTTGGCACCCTTGAACGCAGCACTATCTCATGGTGCAGACATCATTCTCACCCTGATCATGATGATGAATCACCCATGATGATTCCCACAAGTGCCACACAATGAGTCAGGAAGGCATGCTCTTCATGGTTTCTTAAATATGAACATTGAAACAGGTGCAGAGCCTTATATATGGCCCTATTTTCAACACACGATCTGGGTAACAATCAATTGGTGTGAGAGGATAACTGTCCATATCTGTGTTTATGGTGCAGCAACCAGGCCAGCTTAGATCATGTCTTACGTTAATTTAATTTATTTTGCTATGGTATGTTCTGTGTTGTGTCTTTTTGATCATGCATTTGTCTTTAATCATACTGATGGTTTTATGTTAAAAAATAAGCCACTACTTTTGATGCCATTTCTGTGTTGTCAAATAAGGACATTTATCGTGGTGACAATCAATTGACATGAGCCTTGTGATTATCATTGTGAATATGTGTCAAATGCGGCATTGATACACTCATGTTCAACTATGCCATGCAATTATTATCATGTATATGTGTTCAATGCCACAAGGATATACCAATGTCTGAGAAAAGTGATTCACAGCAGCATATGGTCATTACACTGATTATGTGAACTGTACATCTATAGTATAACAGGGTGACAATCCACTGTCTAGAGCGCTGCAACCATTGTTGTTAATATGTGCCTAAAGCAGCTTTGGTACACTAATGTTTTTCCAACCATGCCATGAGATTACCATTGTATATTGGTGTTTGACGCTGCAGGGATACACCAATGTGTAACTATGTAAAGCGATTCATACCAGCATATGGACGTCACATATGTCATAAGCACAATAGGACCATGCAGACTTCCATCGGTCGTTTTGAGCACTACCATTTTAGCCATGCCACGATTTCAACTAGCCCAAATCAAGTACACTAAGCACCAGCTTCGCTTTCACTACATGAGCTTTTTTTCCCACTCACAACACAGCCTGGGAGAGCTGCTGTCTCATACATGCGTGACCTGAGCATGCGTCCATTTCAGACGCTACCGGGAATGCTACACGAGCTCCCATGGCAACAAGATGATCCCCAAAATGGCCACTAGTAATAAAAAACAAACCGGTTGTCTAGGCAACCTTGCACGGCATCAGGAACCAGCTACCCGAGAGCAGCGACACAGCTTCTGCACGGCCGCCGATCTTTGATTAACACAATATCTAGCGAGTTCATAAGACGCCCGCTTCCAATCACCGTTTAGTCAAATAACTATGCCCACATCCCAGCACCTATGAAACCTCCAGCTAGCCGTCCGCCTCAGCAACCACGGCAGCATGTGATGTCCTACTCCCATTGTGCAACACTACCTCAGACATTACCAACAATAGCATTTCCCCACACTTTTGTCTTGGTAATCGCAGCACAGACACAGGAGTCAAACTAACACACATGGGGTCCTGCGCCACGTCCTCGTCCGTGGATTCACATCCATCCATGAGTTTATTGTCAAATCGGTACTTTAATGATCTGTACTGGTACACAGGGTAGTGGTGACATTTAATGTAATTTACCCTATCATTTTGTACGGTTGACCCCATCAAAAGCTGCTCTAAAATCTACAAATGTGACATATAACGTGGGCCCTCCTGCCACAAGCGTCCCCCTGATCAGAGAGTCCAAAATTCTAAGATTGTGTGTCATGCAGAAACCGGGCTGGAATCCAGTCTGCATAAATTGCAGCACTCGAGAGTCCTCCACCCAATTCTTGAGTGCCTTCAGCACGGAATTCAAGAATATTTTTCCTGTAACTTCCAATAATGACAGCAGCCTGTAGTTTTCCGGCAATAGCCAATCTCCTTTCTTATGTACCAGGAGTAGTACAGACTGCTGCCATGATACAGGAATAGTCTGTGTCAAGCATACCTTATAGAATAGTATTTTTAGAACTCTGGCCCACTGTGCACGTTTCTACTTTAATACCACATTTGCAAATCCATTGGGGCCAGGGGCCCTGGAGTTTTTCAGTTTGAGTATAACTAATCGGACGTCAGCTTGGTCGAAAGACACTGGCCAACCCCAATCATATAGTCCGGCGGTGAGGGCAAGATGTTATACCCACTAGTATTCTTCAAATGCCCCAGCCATTCAAATTCCTGGATGGGATTGAACGTTCTTTTCTTACACTCTCCCTTGGCCCTGGCCAACATACCCCAGATCTTCCTAGGGCTGTCACTTCTAAGCGTTAGAATTTTTTTTTGCCAATTCGCATTACGAATGGAAAACCTCCATCGCTTAAGCCACCTTTGATATTTTTTCTTTACACCCCTTATGCTGGTGGCCAGTACGTGGGCCGATAGCCTATGTCCACGTGCCCTCCTCATCTCATTCCGCATTTCACGCTTCGCCTTCCGTATGGCCCCATCAAGCATATGTGAAGTTTTACTACATACCACCTGCGGTGCTTTTCTAATACAAACATTGGTGGTAAGAGTGCTAACCCATTCCTCAATCTCATTACAATTCTTAGTGCCCATAATCTCCAAATTCTCGTCTTGTATGCGCAAAATAAAAATGTCAATCTTATGCAGATGCTTTGCCGTCCAACGAACGCAATTTCCTGCATGATTAACATGTATGCCGATGCATCTACTCTGTCTTAACACACGGTGTTGTAGATTATTTGATAGTGCCAGGATGTTATGGTCACTAAACTCAACAGGGTCAATCGATAGTTGTTCAACCACCACTAGGCAATCATTGTTACCGAAGAGATAGTCCAAGGTGGTCTCACAGTTATTCCATGCCCAAGTGGGGCCACCTGGGCTATCACCCTCAGTCCTTCCATTTAACACATGCAGGTCCCATTGTCTCAAAAATGTAACCCAATGGGCACCCTTGGTATTGCCGATCTAGTGCTTCATCACACACTTTGGCATAACTTTGTTATAGCAGCACACAACATATCATCAGTACAACTAGCATTCAAATCTCCGTCCAAGATGATCGGATAGGCGGCAGTTTTACCATCATCCAACAAAAATATATCTTCAATATTAGACTGTATCTCATGCAGGACTTTAGTACTTGGGGCTGCGTACACATTTATGAACAGCATTTTCCGTTCATTAACACTATCATCTTTCCATACCTCCACTGCCATAACATTTCCCTCAGCAGAATGCGCCACCACTCGGCTAGAGCAAAGGTTTTGTCTGACACCGATTACTAAACCCCCATATGGTCTGGCCCTTGGGCCCTTTTTGCCAGGATCTGATGGATATGAAACCCCTCCACTTGGAAGGGACAATCCAGCCAATTCTCTTGGAGCATCAAAATATCAAAAGATATCAAACAAGACATCGACCCAGGGCCTGCACTAGATGCATATGACCACGTGTATTCCAACCAGCAATCATCACTGGTCAGTGGGAATTCAGATCTTTGCCAACGGAACCCTCAGGGATAGTCAACTGCCCCCAGGATATTGCTTGATAGCCTGGATAACCCCCCCACATACACCCGAGCTCCGTGTTGATTTTCACTGTGGGCACCACCCCCCTTACCCTATGTCTATACTCTGAAACCATACCACAATCCTCTTGCTCGGCAAGTCCATACTGCATACGGCTAGCTACGGGTCATTCGTTGGCAAACTGTAAGGTGCAAACCTAAGTTAAGCAGAACATTGACATTGGCACACAATAGGGACACCACAGTAGGGGATGCAAAACGAATCAAAGGGCAATTTGTCAGGCTTCTCCATTTCGGGAGCTTAATCTGCAGCATGTCCCCAGTGGAAATAGTTGACAGTCAGGGAACAGTGGACCATAGCCCCAACAATGCTGATCTATTTAAAAATGGGCTGGCATCTGACGTATGGATCTCCTCTAACCTTACCGAGGAGCAAAGCTTCAAGGGTCCCACCAACCCATTTTTGTTAGGCACAAGATGTGAACCAGGGTCATGCAATACATTAGGCACGGGAAATGCACTTTGGGGGCCCTTTCCTCACAAGTGAGCGGGTGGGTATGTATAACTCGAGCCGGGTCAGGAGATTTCTCACTAGTCATCATACTAGCCTGTCTAGACTGCCATTCACCACCCTGGATTCCTGCAAATCAGGCATTCTGAAGTTTAACCTTTGATGGCCTTCGCACTCCGGCACCCTGCCCACCATCCCCTTTAGTCTGCGGCAACCGCAGTGGCACTGACCCTGTATGCAAAGAGGAAGGTATAGACCCAGGAGGCTTAGTGGAATGAGGATGAACCCATTTATCCAGGGGACTAAATAGGGCTGCAGAGCGCCTCGTACCATCGCTCTGGTCCCTAGAGATCACTGTAGGGGCTTTGTCACCTCTAACCATGGTATTCAAAGAGGGTAAACCCCGGTCACCGGGAGGAGGGCGGTTTCAAAGCGGAGGATAGGGATGCTCATTGAAAGGTTTTCCCTGTGAGTCCCTACATTGATGTCAAGACCTGTCCACTGAAGAATCAGCCCCCATCATAGAAATCTCAGAACAGAGAGCATTAATGGCATCCTCTTCCGACACAGCTGCAATGTTCACAGAATCTTGGGACGTCCAAGGCACATCAGATTCATCTGGGACCAAAATAATGTTATTCCTTGCTGCAGGACCCTTAATAGCTGACCCCACCGTAGTGAGGTGTCGATGTGCCTCCAAGGTTGCCACTGGGCAATGATCCAAAGCTGCTATATCATGAATTTGGACTGGATGGTCTCCAGCCAGCCCTCTGACTGAGTGATTTCCAAACAGCCCTTTAAGATGAGTAGCAGTACCCTCGAGATAAATGGGGATGCAGATTCATACTCATGCATCAAATAACTATGACAACTCAATAGTTTGGCAAATGGTTTAATGACAAGTGCATAAAATGGGGAGTACAACGAACATCAGCAACCGCTCAATCTTCTCGCTCTCTTCACTTTTAGAAAGAACACAGTATTTATAGCAATAATTCGTCATTGGTGACATCATTCTACGTGGCATTTCATAAAAACCTAACATGCAATGTGATTGGTTATAGGAAGGTAACTTTAACATAGGTACTATATCTGTATGTGGTAACAGGGGTAGGGGATTGGATAATCAATGTCAGGTGGGGCAACTAAGACCTCCCTTCAACCTGACCACTATGAACGTCACTAAAAGTATGACGACCCATTGGCTCTATTCGCTATAGGACCCTAGATTACATGGTCCACTATGATTGGGTTGGCATCAACCCCACTCATACGTTTCCATCTACGTCTAGCAGCACGCAGAAAGAACATCCAGGTGCAGAGGAGCTCACCTTCACCCCAGCTCGCCACCAATTATATTACAATCAATCATCACTTCAGTTACATGTGTCAATTACTGCTTTGTATTTTGGCCTTGAGTCTGCTCTGTGGTCTTGAGAACTTTTAAGAAGTATGGGCATGGCGGAGATCCATGCTTAGGTGTGAAAGTCTCACTCTTCCAGCCTGCCTTGTCACGTGACTGGACACTGTGAAATTGGCTTTTCTCTGTGTATTTTTGTATATTTGATTTGTTTCTACCAGTCCTCCACCATCTGTGGCTTATCTTGACCTTCCTGGACAGGATCTTCTGTTCTTTTCTCCTTAATTATATCCAATGTCTGCCTTTTCCAGCCAGATAAGACCTCAGCTTCATGGCATGATCATCCTCAGCTGGATTTCGTTCTGCCTTGATTCTCGATTTCTTTCTGCGACACACTCCTTTTTGAGGCCTTTGGTAACCTTTTGTTCATAAGTACTTTTGAGGTATATACTTGTACATCTTGGCGCTGGCCACAGGCTATTTACTATTAAGCATAAGCAAGCTTGACGATTTCTTTACTTCAGCGGTTATTTGCACCTGTATGCGTTTAAACTGACTGAATATCTTCATCATGTATGTGGCATGTGTTTCTTCATTTTGGCATCAGTTTCTTCATTGCGGGCTCAAAATGTCATTCATCCATAGTCTCTCGTCTTTTGTCGGCATTCTCGGGTCATCATATCTTCTATACGTGTGTCAGTCCGATTTCTCATGACGTCACCATTCATCTTTCTTCATTATCTTCTTGGCTTCTTTGGGTATTCCCTTCTGACAACCGTCATATTGTCTCAACTGTGAATATGGCTTTCTCAATGGATACCTTACTGTCCATGTTTTCTTAGGTGTCGGTTCTTTAATGGGTGCTGTTATTCTGATAGGTAATGGGCAGAGCCCATGTGCTGCTTTCTGCTGGTTTATCTGTTCATCATACGTCATATATTTTGGTGAGAAAGTACCGGGCACTACGAGGGGGGCAACTGGAGTGGGGGCGATACTTGACACTTCTTCACTCCCCCTCTGGGCGATTCATTGACCACTCTTGCTTCTGTCTTTATATCTACTTTTACTTCATCCTCTGGATCCAGGCATTTTGGTCTGAAGAAATGCTTCTTTGGGGTCCATACCTTTATGACTCCCTTCAAGCATCCTGCAGTTCCTACGTGCTCATCTTTGTTCCATGTCATCAGTTGACATTCTCCACTTGGG
Source organism: Ambystoma mexicanum (assembly GCF_040938575.1). Lineage (NCBI taxonomy): Eukaryota > Metazoa > Chordata > Amphibia > Caudata > Ambystomatidae > Ambystoma > Ambystoma mexicanum. The sequence goes on along the minus strand of NC_090941.1, from coordinate 663,290,993 downwards.
CTGCTATAGATCCATCTTCCCACATATTTTCAATGATTTCTGGGATACAGGAACTTTGTTCCTTCTGCTGCGTAAATGCTGGCCTTCACAAAGTCTCTTATTTCTTCATCAGTCAGGTCCTTGGGCTTCCATCCTGACTCAACATCTATCACAATCTTCATCCCTATGGCTTTCTTTGCAGTCTTCTGGCATTGTGAGATTATTAGCTTGATCACACAGATTCCAAGTAATATCACCACCAACAGGGCTCCTAAAAACTTGAATGCATCTGCGATCCATTGTGGAACCCATGAAAACAGTGCTCCAAACCAACTGTCATCGTCAACTTCATCAACTTCATCTATGATCTGATTCTGTAGTTTTGCCTATGGATTCTGTTAAGGTTTCATTCTCATTGTTGTGTGAAGGTATAAATGTGCAACATGATTCTCCAATTTTTGCACAAACACCTCATCCATAGATGTGATCATGTCTAAGACATATCTGTTCTGGAGTGTCATCAGTCGGATTACTCTCAACTCTTCTCTGATTGCATTGAATCCTTTCATGGTCGTGTTGATGGTCTGCAGTAACTCCCATCTGGTTATCTGTAACCATTTAGTATTTGCTCCAACCTGAATCCTTGGCATCAGGATTGTGGTGAACACTGATGAGGTCAGGCTGAACAACCTGTGTTCATATGGGATTGAATCAAAGGCTGCTATTGATTTGGCAGAGAAGTAATTTTCCCTCTTCATTCGGCTTATCAGTTCCACAGGTCTCTTCTTTCTTTGGTGAGCATCTGCTTTCGGGAAATTGTCAATATTTAGATCACTCTTTGGAATCACCAATGCAGGTACAGGGATGTTCACCAATGTACATATGCCTCCCCAATTGTTTGGCAATCTGATATATGCTTTGGCTCTACATTCCCAATAGTGATCCATGATCACTGCAGTTCCATGCATCATTCCTGTTGCATCGAATATTCGTCCACAGTTCTGATTCTATCCCATTCTTCTTGTACCATTGTTTCTGAAGCATAGCTTGGAATTATCCAAGGGTACTATCTGCAAGGGTCCTCCTCTGTCTTCGAGCCATGTTAGCAGTCTGGCAAGCTTCGGCCATAATGGTTTGCATATCATCTGTGCATTTTCAATTGTTTCCTTATGGTATCCAATGATCATCCATGCTCTGCAGATCACCACTCCTTTCTCCCAACTGTCTGGTGACAATACTGTTCCCAGATTTGTATTTGTCCTCTGTTCTTCCATCTGCGAGCGTCTTCTGTAGTTTTTCCTTTGATGTCCAATTTTTTGTTTGCCTCTCTTCTGATCTCTGCTCCTTTTACTCCAGGTTTCTCGCATCTGATCACAGTATTCTTTGTTTTGACATTATTTCTTGTTTTTATGTCTTGGACATAATCATCTTCATTTGGATCAGTTGCTTCCGTTGCCCATTTGAGCGAAGCATCACTTCACATAAACTGACCTCTGGTCATGCACATTGCTATATGTGACAGACAGTGTGCTGTCTTAACATGTATTTCAACAGCTATGACTTCCCCATGCTGTACGGTAGGAGTGCACAAACGAAACATTCTCCATCTGAAGTTCGCCTTGCAACTTCCTTCATATGCTGATACCATATGATGTTTCCCAAATGTGCTGTGCTATCCAGGTAATCATTCAGTTCGTTATTGTCTTCATGTGTGATGCTTCTAGTTCTTATCCTTTTGACATGAGCTTTCACCAGTATATCACGTAATACTTCTGCATAGCTTCTTCTTGCTGGAGGATTCTCAGGCATCTCCATCACTGATCTGGGTATTTTCATCAGTATTATTTGAGTAGGAGAGAGTTCAGTATGTCTTTCTTTATCCCTCTGTCTCTTTTTGGCTCTGTTTATAAATGTCCATATTGATTCTGCTATTATCTCTGCATGTGTTTGTCTTGTGGGACTTGTACTCAGGTTTTTTGTCATTGGATCAGGTGTGCTTGCAAATACTTTCTCTATTTGCTTATTCTCTAAAGCCTTCTGCCTCCTTAAAATGTCAGCTTTCTCCATTTGTCTCTCAACTTCTCTTAGTGTGAAGCTTCCCATTGTTGTTTGTCCAAGCTTCTCCCATTCTCTGGAATGTGATTATAAACTCATTGACACTAGACCAGCTGTGATTGTACTCATTATCTGTGTAGATGTAACTCTAATTGATCTCTTGTCTAGTTTACTTTGCCGACCATGTCTCCGGCGTTTCAACTCATTTGCTAAAACAAATGTCTTGTGTGTATCATTGCTTACCACATCCATCTCAAGCTCAGTCACTCTATCATTCTTTCTAGGAACAGGAATGACTATGTACGGTCTGAGCACCTTTGTAGGTTTTATGCTCACATCCTTATTTGGATGCACGGGGGTCTGAACACTTTGTTCACCTATACAAAATGCAGTTCTAATTGTTAATGACAACAGTATGATCATGAATACAATGCAGGTATAAATGATACACCTGTAGGTGAGTTTACAGCATTTGTTCCTTGGGCAATATGAAGGTCTCTCCTCATGGGGGAGAATGATGCTACTGTTCTGGCTTCCCATCTCGATCATCTAAGGAAGCAAAAACTAGTTTTTTAATACATTTTTATCATCATCACTTCTTCTGGATTCTGCTGTCTCCACTCGTAGATCAATAGTTCTGGATCAATTGTCCTCTTTATCCGAATAATCAACTGTCTTTTGTCTCTGGGAACAGTTCTCTTTCCACAAACGAAATTTCCAAATGAGGCAAAAGTTCAGTAAGTCTTATACTGCATACTCCATGTAGACTAGTTCCCAGTCGATGCCTCGAATCTGCTTCACTCCAGACGACATGTGGATTCCTTGTCAGCTTGAACAAATGTGAAGTTTTTGACAACACCTTCATGATCTGTCCCTCGAATGAAAGTTTCTATACTCTTCTGTGATTTTGATGGTGATCAGAAAGTGCAACCTGTATCACGATACTGTGCAAAAGCATACTCAGATGCATAGTGTTAGCTGGGTCTAGGATAAACGTGAGGATGTCCACATTGGCATGTCTCCCCACAAGTTCTGGAAAGTCTTTGATTAAGCGAAAGAACACTGCATTTGCTAGTCTATGATTCTCTTGAGATAGGGACATTTGTCTTGTCCTCCCTGTACTCCGGAAGTAAAAGAAACTGTCCTATAATCACTGTGAGCAGCCTCTCTATCGTCTTTTTGTTCTCAGGATCTTGAAGAAACTCTTTTATGTTTGTGAGCCTTCCCACCAATGATGGGTAGGACCTCAATACCAATTCGAAATGTATCAATATGTCCTTGGTGAGGTCACTATTGCGTGAAACCATAAGTAAGTCCAAACAAAGATTCTGTTTATATATCCTCGATCTAAATTTGGCACAGATTTTCTTATCAAGGCTTTGTTGTGCCTTAGTCCAAAGTCAACAGCTATTTGTGGCTTATGCACATAATTCTATTTATTTTCACCCTGCAACTAGGATGTACAGAGTGTTCGTATTTGAGTCCCTTTTCCCTTATTTTGCTCAAAGGAAATGTCCAGAAACTAAGCCACAACCTAACACAAGGGTTCCTTGCTTTTCACTTGACTGGTCATGCGTCCTTCCTCATCACAGATCTCGTCTGCACGTGCTGTGGTTCTTCCCCATTGTCTGTAGTCTCTTTGCGGTGGGGTGCAGGCAGAGGGGTCTCTCCGATATATGGCTTGATATCTCCCAGGAAGATCCAAGCTCTTCTTCCCAGTAACTTGACTGCAGATGGGGTGATATCCTCCACTATGAACGGGCCGTGGAACCTTGGCTCGTCCCACTTTTTCCTTGTGTGATTCCGAACTAGGACAGTGTTCCCAGGCAATAGTTGAGGTATACATAATTCTGGAAATGTATCTGCTGCATCATCTCCTTCTGTGTTCTGTACTGCCCTACACCCTTCTTGTCGTCGCTGCAGCTGTCCTGAAATTACAGAAAAACTGGAAGTCATACAGTTCAGATAATTTTGCATTTCCAATCCTAACACTTCTCCTGTTGGCTGAGCATCACATCTAGCTCTAGTTCAAGGTGTTAAAGGCGTCTGCATCCTTCTGCCTGTCACAATTTCGTGCGGCGTAAGATGGTGATCAGAACCAGGCTGTTTTATGAGTGCATACAATGCCAGTGGAAGACAGTGCAACCATCCCTTCTTCAGAGTAAACTTCAACTTGGCTATCCTTTCCTTCAAGAAGCCATTAAGCCTCTTGCATATCCCATTCCCTTGTGGATGATACACAGAAGAAAACTTGTGCTTTATACCGAGCAGGAGGCTGATCTGTTCAAATACTGCATTAACAGAATGAGGACCGTTATCTGACCTTATCACTTCACACACTCCCCATCTGGGAAACACCTCCCTCAACAGGAATTTGGCCGCACAGGTAGACTCTGAGTGTGTGCATGGATTTGCTTCTATACATCTAGAGAATGGACACACCACAACAATTAAATACCTGTACCCGTTACATACTTCAATCATATCTACATAATCGCTATGCAAGTGCTGAGAAGGCCCATTAGTCCTTGGGATGACTCCCCTGATCACACGTAGTGTATGCCCAGCTCTGAATTTCTGACAGATTATGCAATTTATCATGAAAAATGCAACATGTTCTGCCAAGTTCGTTATAAACCAGTCTTCAGCAATTGTTGCTGCTAGATTCTCTTGTTATGTGCACTGGATAGTGTAACTGTTCCAGTGCTATCTTCAATAAGGCTATAGGCATCACTGCTTTGCCAATGCTGTCTTGTCACCACAAAGCCTCAGAGGGGTTTAAAGAACACCCTTGTCGCTTCCAAGGGCTTTTCATCCTGCGGTGCCTCTCCTTGGAGCTCCATTAACTGAGTGTTTGGCATATTGCTATAGCCTTCCGGCTAACTTCATACAACAATCATTTTCTCATGCACATGAGGCACTTTCACATCCATTCTTATTTCGTCTTCAGTTGCCACACACTTGGCTTCAGCGTCTGCTGCTTGATTTCCGCGTGAGATAAAATCTCTCCCTTTTGTGTGGGCTGCGCACTTCACAACTGCTATGCCCACTGGGAGTTGTAGTGCCTTAATGAGTCTGTCCAATAAGGCGGCGTGCAGCAATGGCGTGCTGTTCACTCAGAGGTAGCCCCTCCTTTTCCAGCGCACTAAGCCTGCGTGCACTGTAAACGTCACATAGGCAGAGTCACTGAACACCGTTACTTTCTGGTCTGCGTGATTCTCGAGCGAGAGTATCAATGCCAATAATTCTGCAGCCTGTGCTGAATAATGAGAGGGTATCCATGTACTAATAAGTACTCAAAATTCCCCATTTGCCATGTGCTTCATTACAGCGGCACCTGTATATCTCTGTCCATCATTTTGATTGATTCTAGAGGAACCATCAATGAAGATGATTTCTCCTTCTGTCAATGCATTTTCTTTTACTCTGGGGATCTCGTCATAGAATTCTTCTTAGTTCACGCAATCGTGTATTGGCTCTCCTTCAGTAACTGGCTCTGCTATAAACATAGCTGGGTTCACTATTTTACATCAAACTATTTTAATCGTTGGGTTTGATATAACCACCTAATTAGCAGAAGCTCTTTGTGATGTCAATGTGCCTTTAGGCTTTTCTAAAATAGGGAATAATGCGTGCTCGACGAATAACGTCATTGGACACCCCATTACAATGGTTGTAGCTTTCTGCATGGCGAACGCTGCGGCAGCCAAACTTTGTTCGCACGGGAAATTACCTCTCATTACTGGGTCTGAAATCCCACTGTAGTATGCCAGGGGCTTGTACCGCAACATAGTTTTCTGTATAAGGACTGCTTGTCATAACAGTACCATCCGCGTGTGAAAACAGGTAGAATTTCTCTGCATAATTGGGGATCCCTAAGACTGGTGCCATGCAAATGGCCTTTTTTAGTTCATCAAACCCTTCCTCCATGGCCTTAGTCCACACCATTTTTTCTTACGTTGCCTGTGCTTTCTTTAAGGCTTGTAATAAGTGCCTGGTATAAGAGCTGTCGTTAAAAGACACACACCCTGACATAATTACATAATCCTAGAAAACTCTGCATTTGTTTTATCGTGTGTGGCTTCGCTGTTTTTGAAATAGCTTCAGCTCTTTCAGGGGTACCCTTTTTCCCTTCATGTGAAATCAGTTGGCCTATGTACAACACTTCTTGTTGACAATACTGTAACTTCTCCTTGTCAACTTTATATCCTTTCTCAGCAAGTATCATCAATATCTGAATGCAATCGCATCTGCACTCTTCGTCTGTTGTGCTACAAATCAGAATGTCATCCACATATTGCAAGATAACACTCTCTAATGCAATACTGCTTAAGTCCATCTGCAGGACCATATTGAAAATTGAAGGGGACTCACAATATCCTTGAGGCAGTCTTGTACTTTTCAGACGAACTTGTCTGAACGTAAATGATGTCAAATCCTGCGAATCTTTGTGCAGTGGGATTGAGAAAAATGCATTTTGTAGGTCAATCACCGTGAAATACTGTGCCTCAACAGGTACGTTACATAGAATTGTAGACAGGTTCGGGACTAGAGGGAACTCTACCATCTGGTTTATTGGCCTTAAATCTTGGATTAAACACCATTAACCCCTTAGATTTCTTGACAGGGTACACTGACGTATTACAGGGTGACTCTGATGTCACTAAGATGCCATGATCCATCATGGCAGAAATTGTCTTAAAAATCCCTTCATCCACCTCCCTAGACAAGGGATACGGTTGTGCTTTTGGTAAGATTGCTTCGGGTATCAATTTAATCTTCACTTCTCCGACTAGGCCTACATCATAGGGGCCTGCAGTCCATACTGAGACAGGTACCTTTGCCATGTCGTCATCAAAACATTCAGGACGTTTTTGTGCCAGCATCATTCTCTGAGGCACCTCTCTTTTAATCATTTCCACCCAATAAATGAGATTTACCTCAAATGTTATCTCATCCTCAACTATTTGTTCTTCAAATAGATCATCATCAGTGACGTCAGTCAATCTGTAGCCTTCCCCAATGCCAATAACTGCACACCATTGTCTGCCTTCATCATCACATCTGTCAAGCAAAGCCATTTCACCTTGCACTATGACTGCTTTTATTGCTAAGGGAAACACTCATCCCTTTTCCTCATGCATAGGACCCCTTGGTCTGAACAAAAGCGCATCTGGTGTTCTCAGTATTCTGTCTGCAAGGCCTGGTAGCCCTGATAATAATATGTGCACTCCATATGCGAATATCTCAAGTTCCAATGGAATAGCTCTCATAGCCATTTGTTCTGCGTATGCTCTAATGATTTTGCACACGTTTAAATAACGCATGCCTGGAGTTGAACATACTATGCCCTTCTCTGTGAACGAGATTGTCATATTTAACTTTGTCATCAAGTCTCATCCCAATACATTTACAGGAGTCCATCTCGAATACAGCAGTGGCACTTTCATGTCACACTCTCCTATAGAAAATGGAAGTTCTTTTGTGAAAGGAACACGGCTTGTTGCTCCTGTAAAGCCCTGAGTATTCATAGCGTCACCAGAAAAAGAAAACTTGCCTTCACGTATACACGAGCGTGTCACACCCGTGTCAACTAGGAACGAATATTCTTTACCCCCTATAGAGACATCTACCCTTGGTTCCTCATGAGGGTTCGGTGTCACTGGTAGCCTGGAACACATCAGGTCTCCCAGTGAGCTGTCCTAGTCTATATATAATCTTGTCCACAATTAGTGAATGGATTTCCTCCACCACTAGTGGTATTTCCCATTCCAGAATTCAGTACCTGTCCTGTGCCTGTCGTTTGTAGAAGTTGCATTGGAGACGGTTGAGGCTGTCGTAGCTGAAAATTGGTCACATTCTGCTGCGGCTGGAAGCTTTGCTGTACTTTTGGCGCTTGCTGCTGCACAGTGTGATTCTGTGCAACTCCATTTCCACCCTGCTGCGAGTACGCAGGTGGATTCATCATCCCCCCTCTTGTGAATTGGTCATTTTGCACCATTCCTTGACTTCTGCACATACGTGCTAGATGCTCGGTTATCCCACACATCCAACACGTCGGCGGTGGTCTGACTACTTGCCCATTTAGCATATTCTGATTTCCACCTTGCATATTTTGAAAGCCTCCCTGATTATTTTGCCATCCCCTTCCTCGGAAGCCTCTTCTCCTTGGGTTAAACCCATTATTGCTTGGGTTGAACTGCCTTTGATTATTAACATGCTGTGTATTTGACCCGTCAGTGCTAGTTATCATTGTCCCCTCAAGGGCATACTTTGATAATTTTTTCTGCACTAATTTAGCCTCTTCGCCCTTTCTTACAGCATCCTTTTTGCGATTTTTCTCTTGCAGCAGCCTGCAATAATGCACAATGGTCAATTGTATTTCTGACCAGGGTTTAGCTTCGATTCCTACCAGTTTCTTGAGTTGTTTCTGCACCTAATCTATCAACCCTTGACATAATATATGGTAAAACACGGGTATAGATTCCCCCCAAGATTCCCACGTTTCCAGCACCCACGCGTCTTGGAAATTCTGAATGTAAAGCAACGGATCATCTCCCTCCTTCATCTTCCGTGTCATTATAGCTCCCATATCAAAAGTGTCCGGGTATAGCACTCGAAGGGCTTTCCATACTGTGGTTCTGCAATTGTTAAAAGGCGCTCCGTCATACGCAGTATTAACTGTAGTCACACCAGTGTAACCTGCACGTGACAAAATATCGTCAGCTCTATCACCAAGTATGGCGATCAAAAGACCCTTAATATCCCCTATAGCCAATGTGTTTCCTCCCATCATTTTTTCTAACTTGTGTATCCATTTTTCAGCTCCAGATGTTAATATTGGGAGCTTGTTTTTCAGGTTTTCTCTATCCATCTGTGGCCAAGGTATATATTGTGGTCTCGTTCCTCCTTTCTCTAATAAGGGGAACTGTGACATACTAAATTCTTTTTCTCTCCTCATCATTTTTCTGTCTACCGCAGGGGTAATATTCCCACATCACCATCTACTTGGCAACGTCCTTAACCTGCTTACTTATGGTGGTTGAGACACCCCCCATCTGACCGTGTGACAATCCTTCATGCCGATCTGATTGTAGTACTGACTCCAGTACTTTAGGTGCGAAACCAGTAGAATCCGACCATCTTACTCCCTTTCCCTTAGAGAAGCGTCACTCACAACTTCTCTCTTCTTCTCTTTCTTCACTTTCTTCTCTCTCTGCATCTGATGTTGTCTGTGCCCAACTCGTGCAGCTTCTCTCATCCTCCTCATTTCTATTTAGTGTCAGCCTATCTAAGGACAGCTCGCTATGTCTGCTGCTACGGGGAGCGTCCTCAGTATTATACAACTGAGTACTTTAAAGGTGCTCATCCTCGTCTTTTCCTTGAGGTATCTTTTCTAGTTCCATCTCATCGTATATTCTATCGATTGTCTCTCCGGTACTTCTGGTGTCAAAATCATCTAGATTTACTCTAGACATGCCTGGTACTGAATCCTACTCAGGAAGAAATTCTTCTATATCCTCCCATTCTACTACTGGATCAGGTTTTTTAACCTCTCTTTCCAGATATTCAAGATCCCAAGCTTTCTGTTCTCGCTTACGTTCTATGTCGTCATCAAATTCTCTACGCTTCCTCGCTTCCTCTCTAACCCTATCTTCATCTAGTTTCCTCACATCTCTTCTTTCATTTGCCCATCGCACTTCCTCATCTCTCCGCCTTTTTATTCTCTTCTCTTGTATCTTTTGTTGTTCTTCTTCTATTCTCCTCTGCCCTATTTCATCCTGATCATCAGCTGTCCTCTGCTTACCATTGCTTTTTCTTTGTTCTTCCACATTTTCCCGTTTTCTGACCTGTTCGTCATGATATAACTGCTCTCTTTTCTGCCTATCCTTTTTACTTGCCCCTTTGTCTCTTAATCGTCTTTCCTTTTCCTTCTCTTTTCCTTCTAATTCGTATTGTTCTCCCCTTTGTCTCATGTCCTCAATGCCTTTACCATCGAGTTTCAATAAAATCTGACCTCCCATCCATTCGTTCTGTGTAAATGCCCTCTCATCAGTTCTATCTTCATCTCCTTTCCATCTCTTTACCTGTCTTCCTGTACCTAGAGATGTACTTGCTTGTGCTTGATTACCTTTTTCCTTTTCATGTCTCTCCTTGTCCCTCAGGGCCTGAGGTAGTATTTCTTTCCTTGTCCTTCTCTGGGCTTTTGTCACTACTTTGCATAGGTGACTCATATGACGGGTTGCTATATCCCGTTGCTACTTTAAGTTCCCTCAGTGGGTACTATCCTTCGTCTTTACTAGCTTCGTTTTTTATTTCAGCCGGGGCGGGTGGTGCAGAAGGCTCTTCACCCCCGTCTTTGCATATATTCAGTATCCAATCTAACGGCAGCTTATCCTCTTTTTCTTCTTGGTACATCTACCAAAGTTCTAAACTAGCCAGGCGCTTGTCAGTATACGTGGCATGTAAGTGTATCGTCATGTGCTGTAGGACCGTTTTAGATAGTGATCCACCTTGGGGCCATGGCATAAACATTTTGTTTGAGGTCCCTTTAACCCATTCAGCACAGTACTGTTTAGCTTAGGTGCGTGTTTCGGCAGCTGTATGCACAAGTGTATCAGCGGAGTAACGTCTTCCATGTTTAACCTGTTTATCCCTTCTTTATATATCACTTCTATTTGTGTTTAAAAAAATCAACAGTATGAGCAAGCACCAATCGTCGCAAGCTCTAATCCGTTATTTCAACAATATTTTTTATTTTTAATTTTTAATCTTACTAAAAAACAACCATCAATCCATGTCATACAACATTTTCCCTTTACAATCGTGCAATTTTCGTGCTCTTTTTTCCACAAAAACAGTTTTCAATTGTGATGTCACGAGTTGACTTAAACACATAAAACAAACAGACAGACTCTGGCCGGCCACACAAATCTTATGCCGTCTGCTTCCTCAGACGCATCTTGCCCCTATATTTATTCCAAAATTGGAATTTAAGCCCATCTCTTTTGGATCGTCTTTAATCGATTGTGGTCTCCTACGTCATCCCGTTTATGGGACCTTAGATGAAGGCCTCTGCTAGCGCACTTTAAATCCTTGGCACTGGTCGTATACTCTTATCGCGGCCACACTCACAATAGCTCTTTATATTGCTCGGCCACACTCGAGTCTATATTTTTCCCTCCTATATATATATCGTTATTCTCTTACTCTATCGTCATATTTTGTCCCGCCTCCCCTTCCCTTTACTTGGTTTTTAGGGCATTCAAGATTTGTGAAAACATTAAGGGCCTCATTACGAGTATGGAGGTAGCCATGGTGCAATTAGCACCATGGCTACCCCCATACCGGGTCCGGGTTCTCGGTATGGGGACTTACCTGGTCATTCCAACCTTGGAGGACCCGGTAAATCCCCATTCTGAAAGCCATTCCCCATTCTCATTCAAGCCCCCATAGGGCTCAATGGGAATGGGGAAGGAGCTAATAACAGGCCCGCAAATAGCAGGCCTGTTATTAGCTCCCTGGTTCCTTGGCGGCTCCCGCTAAGGGCTGCTGGTAAAACTAGCCGACCTTAGTGGGACCCGCTAAGGGACCTCGGAATGCGGTGGTAAGGGGTTAACGGCACCGGCATCCTTACCTGTGCCATTAACCCCTTATCGCTGCACTCTTAATGAGGAACTTAGGGCCTCATTACACGGATGGCAGAGAACCATGGCGCTATTAGCACCATGGTTCATGCCGGTAAAATACCGGCACCGCCTTGGCGGAAAGGGGAATTACCGCCCCATTCCAAGGTTGGCGGGGCGGTAATTCCCCCTTCCACCATTGCCCTTCCCCATTCCCATTTTTGCCCCATAGGGCATAATGGGAATGGGGAAGGCGCTAATTACTGTACCGCAAATTGCGGTACTGTAATTAGCTCCCTGGGTCCCTTTGCGGGTTGGTTTTTAACGCCTGCAAAAAGCAGGCGTTAAATCCCCCAACCCGCAAAGGGACCTCGTAGTAAGGCGGTAAGGATTTACCAGTACCAGTATTTTACCGGTACCGGTAAATCCTTACCGTCATCCGTGTAATGAGGCCCTTAGTCTTTTTGACTCACCATTCGCATGTTTTTCATCTACGGATGCTCGGGATCACCTCCTTCGTTACCGCCTCTCCGTGCTGTTCGTCTGATCTGCTACTCATAGATGTGGGAGGGGTTTTTGGGAGAAAGCAAAGGTCCCTTCAACCCTAACCTGCAGGCTTTTCAATTAATCTAACCACTATTTACAGGGAGCTTCTCGGTCTATCAGCCGGATGGCAAAGGACTTGTGATATTGCAGAGGACCCGAAGTTACTTATGTTGACGGCAATGGGTATCTTATCTAATCGAACCATCAATCTCTGCAACCAAGTGAACTGGATGGTCTCCAGCCAGCCCTCTGACTGGGAGATTTCCAAACAGCCCTTTAAGATGAGTAGCAGTACCCTCGAGATAGATGGAGATGCAGATTCATACGGTTACCAGACATTTGGTCGAAAAAAATTGGTCGACTGGACAAATGGTCGAACCAATTTGGTCGAAAACCAAATGGTCGAATTTTTTTATTTTCACCCCTTTTTTGTTTTTTTTTGGGAGGGTCCCCCCTGGGTCCCCACCCAACCCCCTTTTTTTTCTAAAAAACCCTTTTTTTAAAAAACGAAAACCCGAAAAATATATATATAAATAAATAAAAAATTCGACCATTTGGTTTTCGACCAAATTGCGTCGACCAAATGTCTTTCGACCTGTTTTCAGTCGACCAAATGTCTGGACACCGATTCATACTAATGCATCAAATAACTATGACAACTCAATAGTTTGGCAAAGGGAATCCGTTTAATGACAAGTACATAAAACGGGGAGTACAACTAACATCACCAACCGCTTGATCTTCTCGATCTCTTTAATTTTAGGAAAAACACAGTATTTATAGCAATAATTCGTCATTGCTGACATCATTCTACGTGGCATTTAATAAAAAACTAACATGCAACGTGATTGGTTATAGGAAGGTAACTTTAACATAGGTACTATATCTGTATGTGGTAATGGGGAGAGGGGATTGGATAATCAATGTCAGGTGGGGCAACTAAGCCCTCCCTTCAAACTGACCACTCTGAACGTCACTAAAAGTACAACGTCCTATTGGCTCTATTCGCTATAGGACCCTAGATTACATGGTCCACTATGATTGGGTTGGCATCAACCCCACTCATACATTTCCATCTACGTCTAGCAGCACGCAGAAAGAACATCCAGGTGCAGAGGAGCTCCCCTTCATCCCAGATCCCCGCCAATTATGTTACAATCAATCCTCACTTCAGTAGCCATGCGTCAATTACTGCTTTGTATTTTGGCCTTGAGTCTGCTCTGTGGTCTTGAGAACTTTTAAGGAGTATGGGCATGGCGGAGATCCATGTGTAGGTGTGAAAGTCTCACTCTTCCAGCCTGCCTTGTCACGTGACTGGACACTGTGAAATTGGCTTTTCTCTGTTTTCTTTGTATATTTGATTTGTTTCTACCAGTCCTCCACCATTGGTGGCTTATCTTGATCTTCCTGGACAGGATCTTCTGTTCTTTTCTCCTTAATTGTATCCAATGTCCGCCTTTTCCAGCCAGATAAGACCTCAGCTTCTTGGCATGGTCATCCTCAGCTGAGTTTTGTTCTGCCTTGATTCTCGATTTCTTTCTGCGACACACTCTTTTTTGAGGCATTTAGTAACCTTTTGTTCATTCTGCCTATGTGCGTAGTGGAATCATACATATATAAAGTACTTTTGAGGTATATACTTGTACATGTTGGCTATTTACTACTAAGGATAAGCAAGCTTGACGATTTATTTGCTTCTTGCGGTTATTTGCACCTGTACACGTTTAAACTGACTGAATATCTTCATCATGTATGTGGCATGAGCTTCTTCATTTTGGCATCAGTTTCTTCATCGCGGGCTCAAAATGTCATTCATCCATAGTTTCGTCTTTTGTCGGCATTCTCAGGTCATCATATCTTCTATATGTGTGTCAGTCTGATTTCCCATGAAGTCACCATTCATCTTCCTTCATTATCTTCTTGGCTTCTTCGGGTATTCCCTTCTGACAACCGTCATATTGTCTCGACTGTGAATATGGCTTTCTCAATGGATACCTTACTGTCCACGTTTTCTTAGGTGTCGGTACTTCAATAGGTGCTCTTATTCTAATAGATACTGGGGAGAGCCCATGTGCTGATCTCTGCTGGTTTATCTGTTCATCATACGTCACATATTTTGCTGTGAAAGTACCAGGCACTACAAGGGGGGCAACTGGAGTGGGGGCGATACCTGACACTTCCTCTTCAAACTGTTAACACCTCCTTGGAGGACAGGGTGGAAGGGCAAGATGCCCCACTCGCCAACACCAATTTGGTCATCATATCATGTAAGCTCTGCTGGTCCGCCGCTACCACAGAGCACATGTCAAACAAAGCTTCTACCTTAACAATAAGCTCAGCCATCAAATCGGGGGGCGGAGGAGGTTAGGAAAGATTTCCATTTATGTATAATTTTCCTCCAGTTGTGTACCCCCCAACTTTTTGCTGATGTTTTAACACCATAGTCTGACTTTACCAGAGGAGCCCAGCCTTCTGATGCACTCCTCTGGGCTTTTTGTTCACTTTGTTATGGGGAAACTGACCTGCCCTTAAAGACAGTCAGTACTGGGAGACTTTGTTTCCCTTAGTCCTTTCCAATGTTGCAACTTTTCTGCAACATGTAACAAGTGTACAAAGTACCTTACAGTACAGTGCACTTGGGTCTATAGTGATTTCCAAACGCCCTACATACTCTCAAAGGATTTTTTAGGAGAAGTGCAGATGTGCTTTGGACGGTGCTGGTGGCACATTATCATTTAGTATATTTTTAACCCTTTCCTGCCATGTAAACCGCGATTATCGCGTTTGGCACGAACAGGTGGCCTGGCTCCAAAATGGCCATGCCACGAGGTTCTTTGTCCTGTCCTTTGGCCATCTTGCCCCTTCACCTTCCCCAGGTCGAGCCGAGGTGGGTCAGTCCTTATTTGGGCAGGCATTCTCCCAAGAAACGCCAAGCTTTCGCAGGCTTCTTCATCCCTTGTGTGTTTGCCTCTAGGATGTGGGCTGGGGTGTCTTTCCCCAATACACATCTTGGGTGCCAGAGAGTCTGGAGTGCTGTGAATGCCTGGGACCGCCGTGGTCCGTGATTAGTCCACGTATGGTATGCCTGAATGTGAGCAGATATCCCATTGGGTCCTCTTCATTTTGGCGCGAAGAAGATTCTGGATAAGAGAAGGCCCCACAAAGCCATACCATGTCGATTTCTGTTTTCACTGAACGAAGGATAGGATCCAAGTATCCTGAAACTAAGAAGCCAAGTCGAGGAACTGCTGGTGACCCGCTGGAAGGTTTGGCACCCTGAGCTTGCTGTCGTCCCGCTGGACCCCTCTGCATATGATTGTCCTAGAAGGTCTGCGAAGATGCTTCGACCCATTGGAATAGTGGGACCAACTATTCTCAGCACCTTCATCACACCCTGCAAGTAAGCCTTCTTGGAAGTGTCCCTGGGCCAAACAGTGGACTGACTAGCATGCACAGGAGTTTTGCCCTTATACGGCCACCGTTTTGAGGAGGCCCTCGAAACTTGGTACGTAGCTAACTCTCTCTTCACGGCACTTTAACACCGAATTTCGTACACTTGACATTCCCAGGTCTGTAGTAAAGTGAGTGCGCCCGAACCGGAGTATACGCCGTGTCGCCCAGCCATGATGACAAACTTTGCAGATGTGCTGCTTTTGTGCCCCTCTTGTCCCTGAAGCCTGCTTGGCAGAATTGCCAAATTATCGCACTTGAACCTGCAACCGAAGTGGACTTGACTGCCGAAGTTTGGTCTGGAGTGGCTGGGGGTCGGTGAGTAATCGCAACCCTAACCGGTGGCCCCTAGCGTTTCCATCCATTTTTACGCACGAGTGGCTCCTGAGGGTCCCTCTCCTTTCCACTGCTAGTGCGAACTAGCAAACTATTCCAACTCTTGGAATCGACTCTGCCCTCAAGTGGAGGCCCTCCTCGAATAGTGGGAACCTATTCTTCATCGCCTCACCCACCTTCCTGAGCTGCTACAGACCCTTGAAGAGACCCCGTTTTGCCCATTTGCATTACTGCGTGCGCCAGCATTGCAAGTACATTTGAGCATTAGGCCCCACTCTTCTTAGGGATTGGACTGCCTCTCAGTTAGGGTTGTGTTGAATGCAGAAGGGACTAAAGACTATTTTCACTGCTTGCTTCCTTCCCCTTTTAGGAACGGACCCATTTCGTGCATTAACCTTTTTGTCTTGTATATATGTATTTAGAAAGGATTGTGTTGGCTTAAAAGTATTACTGTGATTTGATTTGTCTGTTGAAACTCAAAGGCCTTGAAATAAATGTATTTGTATTTTTAATATATATACACCTGACTGGGAGTGATTTGTAAGTGTCCTTTACTCTGTGTCCTCATTGAGGTCTTTCAGTCGCCCTCACCCCTCCTGAGACCTAGACTTGACCGCTGCCAAGCTACCTTGATTGGTCTGGCTTGTCCAGAAGGTTACCCTGTTCCAAGAAACTAGGCTGGCCTTCTGTACCTATGCCCACCAGGTCAGAGTTCAGAAATCCATCTTGACAGGGGACAGTATCCCCATTGGTGTCCCTTGGATCAGATGGATATAAATAAACCCCAAAAACCACACCTGTGTCAGGTGCCTCCTCCTGGGGCAACATATGTGCCTCTAAATTGGGGCTTACAGACAGATGTGTACACTGTAAGGTATTTCTCAGCGACTGTGCGGTCCCAGCAAATTCCTCCTTATGGTGTTACATAAAGTTTGTTTGTTTGTTTGTTTGTTTATTTGGTATAGCGCAGAACCAAACCCGAAGGGGTAGCTGGGCGCAAACAGTACAAGATTACTTAAGAACTTAGTTACAGGAGGAATACAATTTAAGCAGTTCACAATTAGATCAGGAACAGTGCAGTTTATACAGTTCACATTAGATCAAAGGTAAGTGTACAAACAACGCAGAAAGGAAAGAAAAATGCAGAACTACGGTTCAGTCTAGTTGATCGGATGTCATTCAGCTGGTTGCAGACGTCTAGTGTCTATATGGGAGGGGGAGGTCAAGCTAAGTGTCATTGGCACGAATCCAAGTGAGGACTTTTCGCCTGAAACTAGAGTAAGGTTGGTCCATTCTGAGATCCAAAGGGAGTTTGTTCCAAGTTTGCGCAGCTATGATTGGGAAACTAGAGCCGCCGGCTGTACTCTTTTTGTATCTAGGCATCACTAAGGTGAAGGCGTTAGTCAGTCTAGTGGGACGGTTTGAGGTTCTCTTGTGGATTCTGTTGGCCAGATAAGGGGGGGCAATGTTGTTAAGACATTTGGATGTGAGGGAAAGTATTTTGAGGGTGATCCTATCTTTGATTTTTAGCCAATGGATATTTTTCCTAGAGGTGGAGATGTGGGCTCTGTTAGGAATATTTAAAGCTACTCTGATAGCGTTATTTTGGAGAGTTTGTAGTTTGTCAAGGATATACTTATTAGAACCTGCATAGAGGGCATTGCAGTAATCCAGCTTGGATATGATGAGAGCATTGGCTAATGTGATGCAGCTAGTCTCAGTTAGAAATGGTCTGCATGCTTGGATCAATTTGCAAGTATATGCAGTGGAGGATGCTAGAGAGTTTGTTTGTTTTTTGAAGGTGAGCGCTGAGTCAAGATAAACCCCGAGGGTTTTGACTGCAGGCATCACTTTGATGACGTTATTGTCGATGTTAAATGAGGCATAGTTAGGGTCAAGTTTTTTGATGGCCAATGCTGAGCCAAGGATCAGTAGCTCAGTCTTGTCGTCGTTCAGGCAGAGGCCATGGGATGCCATCCAAGCCTGAATGAGGAGATATATCTTATTTACTAAGGCCATGTCTTCCAAGAAGTTACCCGAAAGGGGGATTAGAATCTGAGTGTCATCTGCGTAATTAGTGTAGGCAACACCCAGTCTGTCCAACTTATCAAACAGGGGCTTAGTAAAGATGTTGTACATCGTCGGAGAAACACATGATCCTTGGGGAACACCGCATGAAACTTGTATGGGATCAGCGGCTGCTGAGGGGGAGAAGACTCTCATTGTCCGGTTTGCAAGGAAGGATTGTACCCAGGTTACGGCATCACTTGAGAAATGAGCGGCCGAGCTTAGGTGATTGCATAAGACTGCATGATCTACCAAGTCGAAGGCCGCAGATAGGTCAAGGAGGAGTAGCATAGCTGATTTACCATTGTCCTTCAACTCGTCAATTTGGGTCTTGAGGTCAATCAAGGCTGTTTCAGTACCATGAAGGGGACGGAAGCCAGATTGCCGTGATCCTAGTAAATTGTTAGTTTCTAAGTAGTCCTGGATTTGCAGGTATGCTACTCTGTCTATGATTTTGAGTAGGAAAGGGACGGTAGTGATGGGTCTGTAGTTAGTTGGTATAGCAGCGTCAAGTGTTTGTTTTTTAGCAAGGGAAGCACCCAAGATTGTTTGAGGTTGTTAGGTACTAGATTAGACTTAAAGGATGCATTAATGAGTTTCGAAATGAAGGGTGCTAGGTCTCGAGCTGCATCTTTTATAATTTGGGCCGGATAGTTGCCTCCTTTACAGTTGGAGGGTTTTAGAGATAGTATGATTTTTTCTGTCTCCAATATGGATCTTTTTCTGAAGCTAAATGGGTGAGGGGTGTTGGATTGGTTTGGGAGGAGCTGAGGTTGCAGTATGGGTTCTGTTGGCAGGAGCAAGGAAGCTTTTTTGTTAGCAATTTTGGATTGGAGCAAGCTAATTTTACCCGCCAGGGCATTTTGTATATTAGTGCACCAGGGCTTATTTTTAGGAATGTTGTCAGGTGGGGTTATGGGTGTTTCCATTTCACGGAGGATGGAAAATAGCTCCTTAGTGTCTGATTTGGCTTTAGAGATTCTACCATTGAAGGTATTTCTTTTAGTACTTATGATTTCCTTTTTATACTGTTTGGAGAGGGTGGCTAATTTAGTTTTGTTCTCCTCAGTGGGTGAGTGTTGCCAGATTGACTGCAACTTTCTTTTTTGGATTCTAAGGTCTTTCAAGTGTGGCGTGAACCAGTTGTTAAGGTGACAGAGTTGTTTGCTTTTGCGCAGCTTGGTAGGGGCAATCGAGTCAAGTGCCTTGATCATTGAACTGTTGTAAGCTTCTACAAGCGACGTGGGGTCTGTGATGTTGTCTAAGTTATTAAGAGTAGGGAGAAGGTGGGGTAGGAGTTGTTCTGATGTGATTTCTTTTTTACTTCTGGTGGGGAGTGGCGGGGCCATGAGTATAGGTTTAGGTCGGATAAGGTCTAGTGAGGCATTGAATACAATTAAGTGGTGGTCGGTCCAGGATTGTGGTATTATGTTGGTAATGCTGATGTTACAGTTCCGATCAGCAACCCAGTCTAGGGTTCTACCTTTGGCATGAGTAGGAGAGGAGACTTTTTGAGTTAGGGCGTAGTCATTCAGAAGTGAGGCGACAGATAGGGCATGTTTGTCGTTGCTGTCATTAAAGCCCAGGTTAAAGTCTCCCAGTAATAGTATTTGAGCGTGGTCTTTAGTATTGTTAGTTATGATGCTGGTTAGGTCGTCTTCAAAGGTTCCTAATGGTCCAGGTGGTCTGTAGATAACATGCAAGGTGAGAGTCCGGTTACAAGAGAGGTGCAATTTGGCAGTAAGGAGTTCGCAAGATGGGAATATCAGGGTAGTAGCTAGTTTGATAGGTAAAGTGGCTTTATGAATGATGGCTAGGCCGCCACCTTTAGTGTTAGGTCTATCGACTCTTAGTAGTTGGTACCCGTCAGGTATAGCTAGCATGGTGGCAGGGCCAGCCGCATCATGGAGCCATGTTTCGGTTATAACTAGTAGGTCTAAGTTTTCATTAGTTAGGGTGTCCGAGATCTCAGTAGCATGGGCGACCATGGATCTTGCATTAATGAGAGATCCAATTATTGATAAGGTACTAGTTGGTTGAGTCGAGGGAGGTTGTTTATTTTTAGTGGGGGCATCTCTTTGTGACGTTGGCTGGTTAGTAGTTATAGGAGCAGGGCGGGGGGTGGTAGGTTTGGGGTATTGCGAACGTTTGTTTGCTAGATCGATATAGCCTCTGTGATTGTGGTAGGAAGATGGTTCATGAAGACAGGACAGTCTTGCCCTCAGTCTCATGTTTCTGTCCTTAGCAGGGTGTGAGTCCGCGGATGCAAATGCCATGGTGGTAAGGAGGCTCAGAGCAATGTGTAAGGATTGGTAATGGGTGATTTTCATTCTGGTTGTGGGCAGGGATGAGTGGGTGGGCAAGTCCAAGTTCAAACTATGGGCGTGGACTAGGTTGTATGCAAAGGCATGTAGCTAGTTGTTCGGCGCCAGAGAGGTCTAAGCAGTCTGTAGAGAGACCTGTATATTGGCAGTTAGGTGAACTAGGCAAGTACCAGAAGGCTAGGTTGTATGTGGGCAAAGCGGTGGCAAACTAGGCAAGTGTAGAAGGCTAGCTAGGTAGTGTGTCACCTGAGTGTGTCAGGGCAACTAGAAGCACATTGAAGTATATAAAGTGGCTAGGGCAGTGTTATACCTAATGACAACCATGGGGCAGGGGCACCGGTCAGGGCACAAATCAGGTGAGGTGCTATCTGCAGCAGCACAGATTAAGGCAAAGGTCAATTGTGGTCTATTGGCGACCATAAGGCACGACACAAATTGAGGCACAAATCAGATGAGGTCTGATGGCGACCATAGGGCACAGCACAGATTAAGGCACAGGTCAATTGTGGTCTATTGGCGACCATAAGGCACAACACAAATTGAGGCACAAATCAGATGAGGTCTGATGGCGACCATAGGGCACAGCACAGATTAAGGCACAGGTCAATTGTGGTCTATTGGCGACCATAAGGCACAACACAAATTGAGGCACAAATCAGATGAGGTCTGATGGCGACCATAGGGCACAGCACGGATTAAGGCACAGGTCAATTGTGGTCTATTGGCGACCATAAGGCACAACACAAATTGAGGCACAAATCAAGTGAGGTCTGATGGCGACCATAGGGCACAGCAGAGATTAAGACACAGATCGGGCAGGGTCTAATGACGACCCTAGGTGCAGTACATTGTAAATGTGGTGGAGTTTGAGACCAAGGTGAGACAAAAGTCTAAGTTAGGTAGCGCCAAGGCTCTGGTGGGCCACTTAGGCCAGTGGAGACGTAAGGCAGCAGCAGTGACTAAGTTTGACTAGAATAAATGGCACAGGAGTAGCCTACACACACATGGGTTAGGAGACGTTGAGTGGCGAGTGCACTACAAATGCATTAATTAGGTTGACGATGCAGATGCGATGCGAGTGGCTCAGAGGTAGTATACTACGTGGATGGCTGGGTGTGGGAGACACTTACCCAAATATGTTGCGGCAATGTGGCAGGAGTCGGGCAGCGTTTCTGGCCCCTGGCTCCTTTGGCTCACGACAGGCTCCAGACAGGAAGCCTTGAGGTCGGCCTTAGGGGCGTGCCGGCGTTCGCCTGCCGGCGAAAGGTGATAGGCTTATGGCAATGAGCAGGGCCAATCAGGTCAGGCCTGCAGTGGTAGTGTGGGGCTGAGGCAGCACATCGTAGTGGACGACGAAAAGCAGGCGGCCATCTTGTGAGTATCACAGCCTCCTCGAGGACAGTGGCGCCTGAGAAAGCAAAACTGTGAGGAGCGGTCGCAGTTGAATGGGCTGCAATTCTGGACGCACAGGGTGGCTCCGTGGGAAATATATTTCAGATCCCTTGAAAATTCGATCTTAGCGGCGAGGTGCGCGGCGGGCTGCGGGGGCTTGCGGAATTGTGGGCTTCGTCCTTGCCTCACCTGGGTTGTAGCCAGCACTGCTCCAGCAGTGTGGAGGGGGTCCTGAGCCTCCAGGCTCGGTGCTAGGTATGAAGGCAGGCTCCAGACAGGAAGCCTTGAGGTCGGCCTTAGGGGCGTGCCGGCGTTCGCCTGCCGGCGAAAGGTGATAGGCTTATGGCAATGAGCAGGGCCAATCAGGTCAGGCCTGCAGTAGTAGTGTGGGGCTGAGGCAGCACATCGTAGTGGACGACGAAAAGCAGGCGGCTAACAGGGATCCATTATCATCCAAAGAGTGTGCTGAGCGGGAAAATTGGGAATCCAAGTCAGCCTCTGTAGTTATAGCCTCTATATGCCTAGGCACTTTTATTGTACCTACATCAGTTCGTTTACCAGCGGAATCAATATATATTGGCGGAACTGCCTTCCTGGTACCCCTCCTGAAAAGAAACCAATGATGCAGGGGGCTCTGTGCACGCTTCCCCTTAAGGATGGCATCACTCCGCAAGCCCACTCGCCTAGTGGACTTGGGCTTCATTTCCACGATGGCAAATTAGTGGTTATGATGCTGAGAATTCCCAACAGCTCAGTTGGCACAAAGTGAGAAACCACCGCCTGCAACTTTACTATGTCCCATCTAGCATGCTCAGCCAAGCAAATGCTAGCTACACCTGGTGCAGTGCGAGCTCATGTTAAAATATCAGTTGAAACAGACGACAAAGGAAAAAGTAAAAAGTCCAGATGATACAGTCACAAGGTAGGGCCAAGTAGCTTTCTGTTGTATACAATGGGGAACCCGAGCCCCAATAGACGTTGCTAATCAGGTTCACCCCCTTTCTCAAAGGCCCTAACCGGCACAATATTCTCCACCAGATAGACTAACGCTGTTGTCAGATCATGGCTTGACAGACTAAACTAGCTAGCAAGCCCGCACAGCAATATACAATATGAAGTGTTGTCAGTTCTCGTGTACTCAGAACACCAAACACTTGCTCCACTCTCCGTACCACTCTGCTAGTGTCTGAGGATTTTATAGACACATTAGCGCGTGCTGGAGTAAAGTGTAGACACCAAAGAAAGACTCCTCGTTTTCTGCAGGGTTCTCAATCCAGATAGTAAATTGTTCAGGGTCAACACTAAACACTCGCTACACTCTCTGCAACGCTCTGCTAGTGTCTGAGGATTTTATAGACACGTTAGCGTGTGCTGGAGTAAAGTGTAGTAAAATGTAGACACCGAAGAAAAACTCCTGGTTTTCTGCAGGGTTTGCAATCCACAAAGTAAACTGTTCAGGGCCAACACCAGACACTCACTACACTCCGCTACACACCAATATGGCGTTACTCTAGATGCTGCTAGGAATGGTAGGGTTCTCTTTGACCTTCACCCCATTATTTGAAGAAGTAGCCTCTCACTTTGTGAGCTAGTGAACGCCAGAGAATGGTCTAAGGACCCCATGTATACCAAGGCAGCGACAGCATTGAAAGAGGCCTAGTGGAAGCACCCACTGTCTCAAGTCCGGATCCCCATATCCCATTCTAGGTTGGCCCATAGTTACAGAGAAGTCAGTAGCCTTTATCATCTGTGAGAAGTATGGAGCAAGCACACACTTTTGCATATGCCATCTACCATGTTGCAAATGCAGGACATTAGGTAGTCAATTTGTGAGACGGCAGTTGTGTGTGTTTAATGGGCCATTCAGAAACACCTGTATTTGATTGGATATTGGCAGAACATTATTAAGACGCACAATTTCCCATTGCTGTGGAATTGGACTTCATGATATAAGCAGCATCAACAGAGTGGGCCTAGTCAAATGGGAAGCCACATTGAGTGATATGAACATCACGTGTGACTAAAGGAACGTGTGGTGCATGGTGTATGAGATGAGACAGGGGGATCCCTCACCACAGGGTTATGGAACCTAAATAGTCTGTACGTTTAGTTTTCAGAGCAGGCCCATGAGACAAACTCGAGTGGACGGTTTCCTTACAATTCATCATAAGAACACATCAGTCTTCCATATAACACACATTATTTAAAGAGTACTAGCATGATGTGCTTTGGTGATAGCGAAACTCTGATATTGTACCAACTACTGCACACTTCATTATTCGATTCGGTGCATGGGCTGACGCTCAAGTTCAGCTCGAGGTGGTATATATGTAGGATACATCTTTAATTGTGTTTGTTTTGTTTAAATACATTTAGTTGAGTTACGACGTGTAACATTCTTTCCCTTGGTCACCTGTGTGGTACGCGTGCACAAGTGATTTTTTCTTTCTTGCTGGGGTTGACATGCCTCTTTTTTCGGCATGGTATACTTTGATGTGGTATGGCTAAGTTTTTGTAAGATCAGTACGTTTATTGATTTACTTTAACCTTTGTTAACAAGGAAACGAAGGTGCCGTTTAACATCTGTGTCCTGTTCTGTCCAGCAATGGCTCTGTGGGTCAGCCAGGTCGAGTCAACATAGCCCAAAATGTCAAAGCCCAGCAACTTCAATGGTGTTGTGTCACTACTTGTGTTTAATCCCTTGGTTGCGTTTAGGTAATCTTCATTACTCGTAGCCCTATTCTTCCTCGTCCCAGTACTTGCGTATCAGTTACTTTGACTCATACACAAATACTGGGATGAGGTAGAGAGACATGG
Source organism: Ambystoma mexicanum (assembly GCF_040938575.1). Taxonomy (NCBI): domain Eukaryota; kingdom Metazoa; phylum Chordata; class Amphibia; order Caudata; family Ambystomatidae; genus Ambystoma; species Ambystoma mexicanum. Next base: position 663,266,401 of record NC_090941.1, on the reverse strand, counting down.
AGGTAATGACTGGCTTAGTTACCTGTAATCTTTATTACTCCTAGTCCTACTCTTCATCATCCCAGTACTTACCAATGAGGCAAGGAGCATCATAGTTAATTACTGGGACAAGGAAAAGGGACATGGAGGTAATTCTGCGGCGAGAAGCTGGTTGGGGGGTTAGGGCAGGGTGTGGGAGGGAGAGGGGATGTGTGGGAGTCTGGGGGGGTGAAGCAGGATGTGGATTGTGCAATAAACCATAATGGTCATCCATGTCCAGGCTAAGCAGGCCTGCTTTGTGGTATTAGTGGTTACAGAGGCATTTTAGTGCAGCCAGTCTAGTCATTTCTTAGTTTGGCTTGACTTTTATTCAACTGGGTATCTGTGATAAAGCAGTCCTGCTAAGTGTAATTACCTGGCTAGACTGGCATGTGCGTGCTGCCAGACTTGCCGTTTCTTACTGCTTATTGTATATTTTTCTGAGCATCTGTGATAAAATAGCCATGATAAGTGTTATTGCTTCGACTGGCATTTTAGTGCAAACAGTCTAGGAATGCCTATATGTGGCCTGGCATACTTTAATATGTTATTACGTGTCTAGACTTGTCTATATTGTGCAGCCAGTGGGACATGTTTTCATTGTGGCATGGCATTTTTAATAGCAAAGCATTATGTTAATTAAAGCATTAATTCACTGTTGGTGGCTTGCATGTATTGGATTTTTAGATTGCTGTTACCATACAAAACAATTGCAAGCGTTCTGGCCTTTTAGCCAGTTTGTCTCAGAAAGTGTGCTGTATAATGCATAAAAACACATATGTATATCTTTCTCCTAGTGCAGTGTGCGGCGTACCCCTGCAGCAGCACGTTTGTACGTATTGCACAATCGTGGTAAATCTAGGCCGGCCCAGAGTGTAGCGCAACCTGTGATTTGCCGAGTTGGGGGGGCCCTCGGCATGGCTCGCAGGTGGGCCCCCACATTTTATGTTATGCCACTGTGTGGCAGGATTGTTTTGCTATGCCATGGTAAGCTACATTATGCTCCGTCATACATTTAGGCCTCAGATCCTCCGTGTTGCCTATGCCTGAGGCCTCCCTCCCTCTGCACTCAGCTCCTCTGACATGCCCAAACCCCACCTGGTGCAGATTAGACCAAGACCCTGTAACAAGGCAAAGGAAGAGAAGATCCGACGTCTTCCATGTGCTCTCTACAAGTGTAGCATGAGCACCTTGCCCTTGGCAATAGAAAGTGTTTATCTAATGAGAGCCAAAACCAGCAGTTAGGTGGATTGGCGCAGCAGGCACGCTCTCAGCATGCCGAAGTGGCGCCTAAATTAAGCCTGTCTGTGCTCGTCCGTGTACAGGCTGTGCCCTGGGCTCCTGATTCAACTTGGTACTTGGTCTTGTGAAGCACTTTTAGCTTATGCACCATCTGGTACATTATTGTCGACAGTTGACTGCCCACCTACCTCACAACAGGCAGTAATGCCTGATATTTTAAAGGGACTGCTGGTAAATGCCTGCTCCCTTGTATCTAACGCAGCCTCCTTAAATGATCTTTTAACTGATCTCAACCCTGATTTGGTTAGTATAAAAGAAACGTGGCTGAGAGACTCCTCTGGCCTCCCAGTGGCCTAGTTCTTACCTGACTTTTATGACATTTTACGAGCAGACCGAGGGTCCCTACACCCTGGCGGGGGGATGGCTGTGATTTTTAGAGCTGTTCTTGGAATCACTAACATACCGCTCTTTCACTCCAAAAAGATGGAAGCCCTCTTAGTCAATGTTCCTATTTTAGCATCGTTTGGCCTGCACATTTTCACTGTCTACTGTCCGCCTGGAGTTAGTACCTCCTTTTTCAGCCAATTTCTTGAATTTGCTTTTGATCTAAATTTGAAATTTCCTAATTTAGTCATTGCTGGTGACTTTAATCTCAAATTTAACTCACCTAGTTCCCTTCCCATAAGCCAATTCTTTGAGACTATGAATGATCTAGGTCTGGAGCAACTTAGTAATGGCCCTACTCACTAGGAAACAAGTTGGACCTGATATTTGCAAATGTATCTTTGGTATCTACGTTCCTGCCGTTCCCTGTGTTGTGGTCTGACCATTTTGTTGTCCCTTTTCTAGTCTATGTCAGGACTCCTCATGCAACTTCTAATTTTAAACATCGATTAAAATATAAGTGGAGCAGGGTGTCTGATGAGGAGATCATTTCTTCTATACAGTCTCAGTGCTATGCTTTGGATTAAATAGATTTTTCTGATCTTACTCAGTATTTAACTTGGCGGCCGATGGGTTAGCCCCACTTAAAAAATTCAAGGTTAGGGGTTAGTCGTCCCAGCCCTGTTTTAGTGACGAATTGAAAGCCCTTTGCCTCACTAAGCGTCAAGCGGAGCGTAAGTGGTGAACCACCTACCCCCCAGATGACAGAGCTGGTTTTGCACAGTTATCTAAATCCTACCATCACGCTATTTGTTTAGCCAAATCCTTTTACTACACTGAGAAGGACGAAAAGCTCCTTAACTGTCCCAAGGAACTTTTTTCCTTGGGACAGACACTGTCATCTAAACCCGATACCATTATGAACTGGCCCACTCTCAGCTCTATTGTGATGCCTTATCAGACTTCTTTATAAATAAAGTCAGCGGTATACGTGACCAGATTCGTCTGTCTGACCCCTGCACTGACTTAAGCTTGGCAGTCCATACCGCGAAGCCTCCTTAACTATGGTCTGTCTTCTCAGTCTTCTTGGCTGAGACTATTTAGGCAGCCACAATGCAACTTAAATCTGCATAGCCTTCTGATGCAATCCCCTTGACACTGATGAAGGAGATTATGCCTCATATTTCGGCTTAGATTGTACAGGCGGTTAATAGGTCCTGCTCCTTAGGATAAATCTCTGTAGAACTGAAGCAATCAGTAACTATTCCCCTCTTAAAAAACCTTCTCTCGATCCCTCTATACCTGCAAACTTTTGCCCAATCTCACTTATTCCTTTTTTCATGAAGTTGATGGAATCCCTGGTCTCGCCTTTGCTCACTTCTTTTCTACACCGCAACCAATTTCTCAATCCTTTTCAGTCTCGCTTGCACCCTGGTCGGGGTACAGAGAGGGTGCTTGTTTTGGTTCTCGATGACCTGGCCTGACTGGCCAACCATGGGGGACCAGGGGTGGGACAGTTGGTGCCCTGATTCTTTTCGATCTCTCAGTGGCATTTGACACTGTGGACCCTACTGTGCTGCTTAACTGCCTTGCCCTGGCTGGCCTCTCGGGACAGGTCCTCTCCTGGTTCACAGTTTACAAGAGTGGGCTCCCAACATTTGTTGACATGTTTACAACTAATTGGATATGTAGACAGAAAAGTAACATTAACACATACTTATAAAGAACCTAAAGCCATTGGGGGAGATGCCTATATGTAGCGTTCCCTCCTACAGAAAGCATTCCTGAGGTGATATATCTCTTTCTGGACAAGAGTACATATCAAAAAATATATAAATGTATTTGTTATATTTTTGTACATCAATACATGATATAACATGGTGATAGCACATACATATTTGGAAAAAACATAGCAGAACAATAAATAGAACAACAAAATCACATAAAATCAAAAAATTACATTTGGGTAGACACACTGTATATTTATATATTGATGTGAAATTTCTATCAATGAGTTAGGACTATGCAGGGAGTGATTCCAACCTTGGATCGCTGTCTGTCTTGTCCAACTACAGGTTAACTCGTATTGCAGGTCTCTACTGGTTCGCGCCTTTCCTCACCGAACAAAGTCAGACACTAACACTGTCTTCTTTCACCTCTGCTCCTTTTTCTCTCTTATGTGGGGTCCCCCAGGGCTCTGGCCTGTCCCCCGCCTTGTTTAATATCTATATTCCGCCTCTTGTTTTGCTCATCCACTCCCACAGCTTCAGGTGTTACTCCTATGCTGATGACACTTCGATCATCGTCCGACTGGACTCTGCTCAGCCGGATACAGCGTCTCAGCTTGGGGGCGGCCTGGCAGCAGTGGGTAGTTGGATGGGATGCAATTGGCTTAAGCTTAATGGGGACAAGACAGAGGTACTGGTGGTTAGCCCCACCCACGTTCCCCATCCTAGTTTCTCCTCCTCTGAATCAGCCTGGTCCTCAGCCTTCTGGCCTTCCGAACTTGCACCCTGCCCCTCGCCAGTAACGGAGGTAAAGAATTTAGGTTTTAAATTCTCTTCCTCTTTGTCCACCTCAGTACAGGTTAGTGCAGTCTGCAAGATTTGCTCTTTTACAAATTTAGAGTTCTTCGCAAGGTTCTTCCATTTCTTCCGGCTCATTTTCGTCCACTTGTGACATCCTCTCTTGTCCTCAGTCGGCTGGATTATTGTAATTCCTAATTTCTAGCCCAGCTTCGAAACTTATTTCATCACCTGTAGCTGCTTCAGAATTCAACTGCCCGGCTGTGCACAGGTACCCTCCACGGCTCTCATATCTCACCAGTTCTCCGTTCACTTCACTGGTTACTGATACAACAACGTGTACAATGTAAGTCTCTCTGCATTGTCCATTGGGCCTTCTATGGTCACGTAGCAGAGAACCTACAGGAACAATTCTGTCCATATGTGCCATCATGGTCGCTTCACTCCCAGGACGCCTGTCTTCTTCCGGTGCCCCACTATTGATTGGAGAAAGTGGGTGGTCGAGCCTTCTCCATGGCTGCAACTAAACTATGGAATTCTATTCCATTTTCCCTTCGGGCAATGAAAGACCATCTTGCCTTTCGACACACACTAAAAATGTACCTGTTCTAGTTGTCTTTATTGACTTCCCTATTCCTGTTCTATCTACTGTCACGGCCAAGATGCTTCGAGGTACGTGCGCTTTATAATTTTGGATAACATAACATAGCATAACATGGTAGATAACAGTAGGGTTCCTGTGAATGCTGCTTATCCATATTACAGCACTATGAACCCGCAAGGCTTTGTCACAAGGTCACAAGTGAGATGATGATAGTTATTGCAAATGTCTGCAATGTTATGCCAAGATCCACCCACCATTGTGACAATGCTATAATATATTAGCAATTGCTTATGATATGCTATATAATCTGCGCTCTAAGGGCTGTCCCTTCGAGGCTGCGTTACAACTGTTGGGACACTTGTCCTTCTGTAATTCCTGCTTATCAGCTGATAATTTCTCTGTATTCTGTTTATTTTATATCTAATACAAGAAGCTTGGTTTGCCCACCAGTCCGGTGTCTAATCTCATTATTGCTGCAGTTGAGGCCAAGGTGACCCTTGGGAAGGAGCAAAGGAGATACAGCCTAAGATAACAACCGATGGCGAGTATACTTAGTATTTCTGATTGTAATCAAAATGTTTATAATAAGGAGCTGCATACATTTGCGTTTGTTGGCTCTGAGGCTGTACAGGGCTGAAAATCTATAGTAAATGCAAAATACAAACAATGAAGTACTTGCGCTCCAAAAGTAATTTATTCTTGTTAATATCTTCTTTTGTCTGATGAGATTCACTTTTTGTTTAAATTGATTAGGATTAATTGACCCCCGACAGGTGTTTCCCCATTGGTCACACTGGTTCTTCAGGGGGGTGAAAGCATTAATATATGGTCATTTTAAGAGTACTTAGTTCTAAATTTACCAACCAACTAATTTAAACACCTGAGACTCCATCTGAATTATCTGTATCACATTCCATGGCTACAGTTGATATTCTTGACATCCAGGAAGAGAGAGACATCCATACATTGGAAACATTTGCAACAGACCTTGGTGTCAATACAGGACTATCGGAAACGACTAAGTTAAAATGCAAATCCACTTTCTATCCACATCTACCAACGGATAATGTCATAGACATATTTGAAAGGGTGGTTTCACAAGACCTAAGAAAAATCTATATAAATAAACACAAATCAATTAATTTCAATCATAATCTTACACCACCGGAAAGAAAAGCACTCATAGACTTAAGTAAAGATGGTACCATCACCATAAAACAAGCAGACAAGGGTGGAAAGATAGTGCTTCTCAACACAGAAGATTACATCAAAATGGCAGAGGTGCATCTTAGTAACAATGACACCTATGAAAAACGAAAAACAAATCCATTGCCAGAATTGATTCAAGAATGGGCAAATTTGAACACATACTGGTTTGAAGAAGAACCCCTTTCAGAAGATGAACATAACTTTATGAAAAACTCTCATCCAATAATAGCAAGCATCTATTTTTTGCCTAAAATACACAAGCACTATGAACATCTACCATCAAGCAGACCAATTATAAATAGTATCGGCGTATATCAACAAACATTTACATCTATAGGCCACCAATTTAGCTTCTTTTATCAAAGACACCACGGATGTTATATATCAGTTGGAATTCATTAACTGGGAATCTGATTATAGATTGGTTACATTTGGTGTTTCCTCCCTGTACACCAGTATACTTCACACAAAAGGGATCGAAAGTACACAAGAGTTCTTAAGAACCAGATCAATCTCTTATCAAAAACAGAATGACATGATCATTGAAATGTTAAACTTTACGTTAAGCAATAACATTTTCCTCTTCAACGAAACACTTTATAGGCAAAAGCAGGGAACTGCGATGGGGCATAATTTGGCCCTGCGTATGCCAATTTATACATGGGATCATATGAAATACATCATGCTTGGCAACATCAATTTTTTCAGAAACCAATCAAGCCGGTGTTCGGTCAAAATCTCGAAAAAAAAATCTCGAATGACAATAAGGTCGAAAAAAAAATCTCGAAAAAAAAAAGTAAAAAAAAAGTCGAACTACTCTTTTTTTAATTGTATATTTATTTTGGGGTCTGGGATTAAAAAAAATGGGTAAAAAAAAAATTAAAAAAAATAAAGGGGGGTTGGGGTGAACCCCCCATTTCGAATAAAAAACGGCATAAAAAAAAATCGACTTTTTTTTTTCGACCCTTTCTTTCGAGATTTTTTTTTCGATTTTATCACTATAAACCAATCAAGCCATCTATTGGAGTAGATTCATAGATGACATATTGATTACATGGAAAGGAAGTAAGGAATCCATATGCGAGTATCATCAATATCTCAACTCCATCCAATACAACTTAAAGTTAACCATGGGAGGCAGTGATGACAGAATTCATTTTCTGGATTTAGAACTATATATTTTCAATAACCAAATTCACTCAACTCTCTATATAAAGCCAACTTCAGGAAACAGCATCTTACATGCAGCTAGCAATCATCCATGTCACATAAAGCATAATATTCCTTATGGGGAGCACCTAAGGATAAAGAGGAATTGCACTCAAGAAGAGGAACTTAACAAACACCTATCATAGGCAAGAGAGAAATTATTGATCAGAGGATATACGCACAAAAGGCTGAATCAAGCTAACAACAAAATCAAACAACGAACAAGGAAAGAATTACTCCAAAGGAAACTGAAAAATTTGAAAAAGAGGAACCACATAAATTAAGATTCATTACCACCTGTAGCACTGAAGCAAACGTAAAGATACATTGGTATTTGTTACTATTGGACATGGATTTAGCACCCTATCTTGAAGATACCCCATGTATCACTCATCGCAAAGCTCCAACCATCAAAAATATCCTCTCTCCTTTGCATTTCATCAAACATAAAACCTCCAAAGGTATCGGCAGATTATGGCAATCAAGCAAACTAACAGGACATTTTAAATGTGGTAACTGCAGTATGTGCCCGCATTTGGATAATGGGAAAACCAAGATCTTGAAGCCAAATGGAAAGGAATATATTGCCAAGGACTTCATTAACTGCAACACAAGGTTTGTGGTTTATGTGATCCTCTGTGTATGCTCTAAACCTTATATTGAAAGCACAATAAGACCACTAAAGACAAGAATAGCGGACCATCTTCGATTGATTAGAAACAGGGACCACAGATATCCATTGAGTAAACCTTTATCTACAGTACATACTCAGGAACAAATTAAAGATATCAAATGTTATGGATTGGAACACATAACTATGCCAGCCAGAGGAGGCAACAGAGAAAAACTATTAAGGCAGAGAGAGGCCAATTGGATTTGCCTCATGGACAGTTGTGCAACCGGATTAAATTCTGATACGGAACTGGGACACTTTCTATGAAGAGCCAATATATCTATGAAGCTAATAATGAAAATATCCTTTTTTGAAATAACTTGTTTTATTCATCGTAGCTTCTATATATCATTTTTCAGATCAGTCATGAAATGTATAATGAATGGTTTTTCTTTTTCTTTTAATGAACAGATAATTTGTGTTTATCATATCCATTCAGAAATTGGCAACATTTAGATGTACTTATAGTGGCATGTTCGTCATAGTCAGAACTCCTAAATTTAGAAATTAATGATTGCATTTTTCTTGATCTTTGCCCATATGTTGTTGTTAGTACAATTGATATTGAGTGAAGTTTGGTAATTGACATCTCTCTAACGTTCACATTCATGTTAGATTATCATGATTTTTGGCAATGACATTTCTCTAACATTCATATTAATGTCAGGACATCATGACAGTAATTGCACAAAGGACAACTGCAAATTGCTCTTTCGTACAAAATAGCAGACATCCATTTTTCATGCCCGATGTACAGAACAATCACACTTCTATTTTCGATCCCATTTCAAGATGGCGATCGTAACGTAAACACGTTAACGTGTGAATCACGTGTTTTTACGCCGCCACATCACGTATTTAAGCGGCCATTTTGAATCACCAAGTTGGTTAAAAAATGATGAGTGGGTGATCAGCGCGATCAAAAGGAAACAGAATCTAGCTCCTCTAGCCGTCCCTTTCATGGCTGCGCACGCCCATGTAGTGTGTCTCCTGAAACATGCAAGCAGGGTCATTTGCAGCCAGAGGCACTCCAGATGTATTTTTACCCCAGCGAGGAATCCACTGGAGAGGTCACTTTCCCAGAGGGGCAGGTCGAGCTAGATCTGCAGCAGGCAAGCAGTTTATGTGTAAGTGTTTCTTTCCAAGGAGAGCTTGGGAGAAGGCTGGCTCAGTTTCTTCACAATTTGTCTGTTCTAACTACAGATACTTGAGTTCTGCAGTGTCTGAGTTCCCGATAGAGTTTTAGTCCCCTCTATGTCAGGAGGTTCTTCCTGGTCTGCAAGTTTTCAGTCAGGAGAAACAGGACCTGGTGGACAAGGAAGTGGGGAATCTCATTTACGAGGGGGCGTTAGTTCCTAACTCACATCTTCACTTTCCTTTCCTCGGCTTGATTTTCCTGGTACCAAAACTGGATGAGGGTTCTGCCCAGTGATAAAACTCAAAGCCCTCTATATGTTTGTAGTGTATCGCCATTTCAAGAAGGAGGGGATTCATCTTCTCAGGGATTATTTCCTTCCGGGAGATTGTATGTGCAAAATCGGTCTCAAGGACGCCTATCTGGTCGTTCCAGTTTATCCTCTCCATTAGGAGTAGCTTCAGTTTCAGTGGCAAGGTTGCCGTTTGCAATTCGCCTCCCTCCCATTCAGTCTCGCCTCGGCTCTGTGGTACTTCACAAAGTTTTTGTGCCTAGTGATGGCTTTCTTGCGGGCAAGGAGGGTGAGAATAATTATTTGCCTGGATTACATGCTCCTGCTAGCTCAGCAACGGGAGTTGCTCCAAATTCAGCTCCAGTTGGCAATCTCTAGCCTGCAGGATTGGGGGTTTGTGATCAACCTAGACAAATCTGTGCTGATGCTGTCATGCTGCATCCAATTCCTGGGCTTCATTATCGATTGTCAGCTGTGTCAGCTCCTACTTCCCCGGAAGAGAATATAGGGTATTCGCAGCCAGATCAAATCCATGTTGAGGAAGGGTTTTCTCTCCCTCTGGGTTCTGGCAAGGGTCATCATAATGTTGTCGGCCTCTATTCAAGCCATATTTCCATGTCCGTTACATTACCATGCTCTTCAAAGATTAAAGATAAGTCATCTAAAGAAGGGTGCACCATACTCGCAGGTGGTAAGGTTTTCTCCAGAAGTCTCTGGGGAGCTTCAGTGGTGGCACCAGCACATAGAAACCTGGAATGGGAGAGCTATCTTTGTATTTACTCCCGATATGGTGTTAGAGTCAGATGTCAGTCTGTCAGGCTTGGGGGCAAGGCAACAGGTGGAGGTGTCCATGGAAGGAAAGTGGTTTGTTCAGGAGAAGTCTCTTCATTTATATTGTCTCGAGCTTCTGGCTGGTTCATTTGCGCTGAAGAGTTTGGCCAAGGGCAAAGTGAATTGTTGTATTCTCCTGAGAATGACCAACTTCCCAGTGGTATGTTACATCAACAAGCTGGGGGGAACACGGTGCAAAGGGCTGGTGGATTTTGCCCAGGATTTTGGGCATTTCTTTCACAACAGGGCAATAATGCTATATGTGGATTATCTCCCGGGTCTAGTCAACACAGTAGTGGATTGGAATTCCAGGTTTTTCCGAGATGAAACCGATTGGAAACTAAATGCAGAGATGTTTCATCTCCTGTTGAGGGTTTGGGTCCATTCCTCACCAATCTGTTTGCCTCTCCCCCTAAATTGCCAAGTGCCTCGGTTCTTCAGCTGGCATCCGGATCCAGATATGTTGGCGGTAAATGCTTTTCTCCAGGACTGGAGGCATCGCAAAGGTTATGTGCTTCCCCTGTTCCCTCTCATTCCTCAAGTTCTCCTTCAGGTGTGCAGACAGCAGGTATCAGTGGTTCTTCTCACCCTGTGCTGGCCGGCCTAGGTGTGGTTTCCAGCCCTGTTGGAGCTGGCGGTGGATGTTCCCCACCTGCTTCCCTCATTTCCCCTTCTTCTCACAGCTCCTGGGGAGGTCCACACAAGCTAATCTTGTAGGGGCAATTGTCCCTCATTGCTTGGAAGATTTCTGCAATTCCTAAGTGTTCCCAGGTCTTTCAGGTGAGACTTATCAAATTCTCAGAAACTCATGGTCTAGATCCACTCAGATTTCACACTCTTCTGTCTGGGTGCACAGGGTGGGCCGGTGTCAATCCCGTTTTTGCCTCTCCTGTAGAGGTGGTCAATTTCTTGGTGATGTTGTTCAATGAGGGAAAGGCTTATAGGACAGTTAATAATTTCAGGTCTGCAATCTCGACGGGACATGTGCTAGTTAAAGGGGAACCGGTGAAAAAGCATTTCCTGGTAAAAAAGGCTTTGCAGTCCATTAGGATTAAAATCCCCCCAAGGCTAAGTATGCTCCTTTTTGGGATGTTAATTTGGTTTTCCACTTATTTCAGGCTTGGCAAAGTAATTTGGCTTTGTCGCACCAACAACTGTCTGCTAAACTAACTGCGTTGTTGTGTGTAATTTTCATCAAGAGTGTTTCAGATGTGAAAGTAATGGATGTGGACAATAAGGTGTATTCTGCAGAAGGTGTAATGTTCTTTGTCACTTGCAGATCCAAAAATGTCACCACTCCATTTCTCATCTTTCTTTCCAGGAGGATGACAATGCATTACTTACCGTAAAAGCATTTCTGATGGTTGTATCTGCTTAGATTCACATGCTGTGCATAGGTCCGACATCCAGTGGTCACTGCGGAGTATTGCATTTTGTTTTTCGTAGTCGAAAAGGGGACGTCGACAAGGTGTGTCTGTAACACTATCCCTATAGTGACGTGCGGTGTACCCACAATCCCTCACGCGCTGATGTCCCTCTGTTTGTATTTTTTCTGCCCTGAGGGAGCCTTCTAGACGTGAGTGAGTACAGAAAAGAGATATAAAAGGATGTCTATGTTCCTTCCATCCGAGCGGGGAGGAAGGTTGGGCACATGTGAATCTAAGCAGATACAACCATCAGAAATGCTTTTACGGCAAGTAATGCATTTTCTTCTGATGTTTGTTAATCTGCTTAGAATCACATGCTGTGCATAGACTAGCGAGCAGTACCCGGAGTTGGAGGTGAGTTGTGAGAAGGAACAGTAGAGAAAAGGTGTCTTAATACTGCTTGTCCCACCTGGGAATCAGCTCTAGAGTGGGCATCTAGACAGTAATGTTTTGTAAAGGTGTTTACAGAACTCCAGGTTGCCGCTTTGCAGATGGACTCAAGGGGAACATTTGCAATGAAAGCTATGGATGCCCCAGTGCCACGAGTAGAGTGTGCTCTTGGCTTGAAGGGTAGTTCTCTCTTAGCAAGAGTATAACAGAGAGTGATGCATTGAGCAATCCATCTAGATATAGTGGACTTTGATACTGCATCTCCTTCTCTTCCTGCTGCCACCGAGACAAAGAACTGATTAGTCTTTCTCAGTGGTCTAGTTCTTTCCATATAAAACATGACAGCTCTGCGCACATCAAGTGTATGCAGGCTCTTTTCTCCTAGATTTGAGGGATTTTGAAAGAACGTTGGTAGTTCTATTGACTGGTTGACATGGAATTTCGAGATGAATTTCGGTGCAAACCTTGGGTGTGTGCATAGAACCACAAAGGGGTCTAGAAAAGAAAGAGCCTGTAGTTCACTTACGCTCCTAATGGAGGTGATAGCTATTAAAAAAGCAGTCTTAAGAGTGAGGTCTTTAAGAGTTGCCTTGTGCATGGGTTCAAAGGGTGAACCCATGAGTCTGGTGAGTACCACATTTAGGTCCCAGCCAGGAGCTGGGTTTGCTATTGGAGGGTGTATCCTTTTTACCCCTTCCATGAAGGCTTTGATCACTGGGACTCTCCACCATGACACTTTAAGTTGGGAAGTGGTGTATGCAGAAAGTGCCGCTAGGTGGACCTTAATAGAATTGAATACTAGACCTGAGTCCAGCAAATGGGTCAGGTACAGAACAATTTGTGTGGGAGAGCAGTCAACGGGGTTGATGCTTCTTCCTCTACACCAGATGACAATTCTCTTCCATTTGCTAGAATAACAGTGACGAGTGTTAGGTTTTCTAGCTTTCCTGAGGATGTCCATGCACCTTTGTGGCAGTTGTAAGTGTCCAAATTCTATGACTTCCAGAGCCAGGCTGCTAAGTTCAAGGTTTGAGGGCATGGATGCAGTGTCCTGCCCTTGTCCTGTGACAGCATGTTGTACGGGCATGGCAGTTTCACTGGTGGAGACAGAGACATCTCCATCAGATGCGCGAACCATGGTTGCCGGGCCCACATAGGGGCCACTAGTATCATGGTGGCTTGTTCCCGGTGCATCTTGTGCACAATCTTGTTGAGAAAGGGAGACGGGGGAAAAGCGTAAACAAATTTCCCTGACCATGGAATCGATAACCGTTCCCCTTGGACTGGTTCTGAGGGTACCTGGAGGCGTAATTTAGGCATTGTGAGTTCTCCAGAGTTGCGAACAGGTCTATCTCTGGGAAACCCCAATGTGTGAAGACGTCGAAGACGATGTCTTCGTGTAACCGCCATTCGTACTCTGCGGGCAGCGGGAAATCTCTGCCGAGTTCGTCTGCTAGCAGATTGAGTTCCCCTGGTACATGTTGAGACAGTAGGAACATGATGTGTCTGAGAGCCCACTTCCAGATGTTCTGGGACAGCTTGGACAGTCCTGGAGAGTGGGATCCCCCTTGCTTGTTGAGGTAGTACATGGCTGTGATGCTGTCCGTGAGGACCATCACCGTCTTTCCTTGTAGGTGTTCCTGGAAGGCTTTCAGCGCCTTGAACACCGCCAGTAACTCCAGTAGATTTATGTGCTTGGATGCTACGGTCGGAGTCCACCCTCCGTGGGCGGTCTGATGGGATAGGTGAGCCCCCCATCCTGTGAGGGATGCGTCTGTGGTTAGGGTGGCTTCCACTGCGGATGTGGCAAAAGGCTTGACTAGTAGCAGGTTTTCCTTTGTCCACCACCGCAGCGAGAGAACCAAGGCCTGCGAGACCACCACTAGATCGTCCCATTATCCGCTGGCCTGACACCACTGGCTGTTGAGTCACTCTTGCATTGGGCGCATGCGCAGGCGCGCGTGAGGTACCAAATAAATACATGACGCCATCATTCCTAGCAAGCGCATTGCTTTGTGTACTGTCACCTCTCGACCTGCCACATATTGGGGGATCTGAAACAGCATGTTTTGGACCCTCTCGTTCGAGGGGAAGACGAGGCCGTCCTTTGTTCGAATTAGAGCCCTTAGGAATTGTTTGATCTGGCTGGGGTCTAAGCTGGACTTCTTCTCGTTGATGGAGAAGCCCAGTTGGAACAAAAGGTCTACAGTCTTTTGGGTATTGGAGAAGCATGTTTCGTAAGAATCCCCTGTTATGAGCCAATCGTCGAGGTAAGGGTATACTGGGATGGACCACCTGCGCAGATGGGCCGCTGCCACTGCCAGTACCTTCGTGAATACCCTTGGTGCTGATGCTATCCCGAAGGGTAGCACTCTGAACTGGTAGTGTTTGTTCTCTATCATGAATCCGAGGTATTTTCTGTGCGCTGGCAACATTAAAATATGAAAGTATGCATCTTTCATGTCCAGTGTTGTCATGTAATCCCTTTGCGATAGCAAGGGGATTACTTCCTGTAAGGTTACCATGCGAAACTTTTGGGGTTTCACAAATTTGTTTGCTGGGCGCAGATCTAATACAGGGCGCATGGTTAGGTCCTTTTTGGGTACAAGGAAGTACACTGAATAAATACCTTCCGTTACCTGAGATAGAGGCACAACCTCTATAGCTCCTTTTTCCAGTAGCTGTTCAACTTCCTGTAGAAGGATGGCGAGGTGTTCTGGTGTCATGTGTCGTCCCCGTGGGGGACTGTACGTTGGGGAACTGTTGAATTCTATACAGTAGCCGTGGGCTATGGTTGATAGTACCCAACGGTCTGATGTTATTCCCTCCCATGCTGGAAGAAACGATGTTAACCGGCCCCCGACCGGCGATGCATGGGAGGGCACCCGAATCTTCGGGTCATTTGCTGTTATTGGCCTGGGAGCCTGTAGGGGCAGAGGCCAGACCTCTCCCCTTGCCACGGTGTTGGCCTCTCTGATTGTACTGGCCACTATTACCCTGGTTAGAGGACCAGTTGTTGCAGAGTATTGTTTTTGTTGATTCTGCTGCTGGCGTTGGCCACGAAAAAGGTGCTTATTGCCATAGCCGCGTCTGTTAGGTGGCCTAGAAATCTGGTCAAGGGTCTTGATTGTGTCAAACTCCTTTTTAGCATTTACTAGAGCCTCATCAACTGCCTTACCAAAGAGATTGGTATCCTCTATAGGTTTGTTGATCGGGGAAGCCTGAGTTTCAGGTTTAAACCCCGAATTGCGCAGCCAGACATGGCATTTGAGGAGAATCCCTTGGACTAGGGAACGGCCAGCAGTCTCTGCAGCATCTAAAGTGTTTTTAACGATGCTTTGGTTCACTAGTGTCCCTTCCATGATTGTGGCCAGAAGGCGTGTACGCAGGGGTTCTGGTGCCTCTTCAGTGTCGCTACGTAGCTTGCTTCACTGTGCGTCTGCGTAGCTTGCTAGTAAAGAGTTATTATTAGCGATCCTTGCTGAGAAAGCGGCGGAAGCTGTGATTCTCTTCCCCAGGGCATACAGCTTTTTGCCCTCCTTGTCTGGAGGTGCCTCACTGGTGGACAGTGGCACCCCTGCCCTCTTCCATGTATTTGTTACTACAAGGGAGTCTGGTACCGAGTGGCCCCTGACGTATAAAGGGTCAGAAGGAGATGGGCTGAAGAGTTTTTCTATTTGAGGATTGACCCTTCTGACCAACGCAGGAGTGGATAGAGAAGGGGTTATTCTTCTTTTCACTGAGGCAAGGAGTGGAATGGTTTGACTGACAGGGGGCTTCTCCTTAATTACTTTTTCCACAAAGTCAATGTCCAGAGAGGTCTCCCCTGTGTCTAATTCAAAATGCGCTGCTGCTTTGCGCAACAGTGCATTAAACATTAAACATAGGCTGGTCATCTATAGGAGATGTGTTCCTAATAGGCGAGTTGTGGGATGTTTTTACCCATGCATCCAAGCCCTACCATAAAACTGTGCATTACTGGCATTGAAAACATCATGAGGGCCAGAACTCTCCCAGAGAGTGCACAGGGAAAACATGAAGAATAGGCTGCCACCCATGTTTGCCTATGTTGTGAGCACAGGGGGGCACTGCTTAAAACCACCATTGGGCTACACACACAGTAGCCTGAAACCATTGGGAATGGCAATGCTGATTGCCAAAAGCAACCCAGAACTGTGGGGAATTCATTTTCTTAATGTCAAAAATGGATGCAATACTGGTGATCACCACTATCAGAAAGCCAGCGTTTTAAAACCACCAGACTTTTGTGTAAAACTGAACAAATGAACCCAAACCAGGCCAAGGAAAGACTTGCTAAGAGGTGGATACAATGTAAAACTATATTCTGAAATGACTTGAAGAAAGTAATTATTTAATTTATATATAAAAAAAATAGCTGGGGATGTCAGCAGTTTAAGTGAATTTGGGTTTAATGCCACTAAAATCAAAATGTTTAGAATAGATGAGTGACCTACTTGTGAGTGTCACTTAGGTTGCAATTGTTTAAATGTCATAGTTTTGAACTTAGAATCAGCATTCTAGCTGCATGTGCAAATATTGTAAATTGGATTTGAATGTAGAAAACTGGGAACTAAAGTGACATTTAGCTGAATTCTGCCTGACAACTACCCCCGACAGGAGTTGAACTGGCTCAAGAACTCTTCTCAGGCCTGGCTGCATCCTGCTGCCCCCACCAAAAGGAGGTAACACCTCTCTGATTGAATTAGGGGAGTGGTACCTGCAGGAAGTTGAACAAAGCCCTGTCCTGGACTCAGGCAAATGTTATATTGGGGGGGGGGGGGGGTCGCAAAATGGCTTCCTCTTGGGAGAAACTGGGAGGGGCAGTGCCTGTGAGGGCAAGCTGAGCTTGGGGGAAGTGGATAAACTAGAAATTGCACCATGTGCTTTGGAAAACCACAACCCTTTGGGGCCAGAGCATGATTTTAAAAAGATGGATAATTCATAGTGCGGACTTGTAAAAATTATATAAATAACCATTATTCTTGTGATTTTTCTGTGCACATTTTAAGAGGTGTTAGGACCCGGTGGTATGTTCTTGGGGATAGTAGCGGAAAAAAGGTTGTTACTCCAAATGTATGTATGTTAAAAATCTGACACTTTATCATCTGAAACCCATATCCCTGGTGCACATTTGTGTAAAATCTGGAAAGGTTTAGAGGTTGTTATCTGGATGAAAAGGGGAGAATTCTGTCATAAGTGGACACAACATCGTACAAAGACAGGGATCGGATGGTTTGGTGCTACAGAAAATATGTTAACTGGACCTATAACATTAGAAAAATGGTACATAGAAAAATATGTATTTGGGTCAGAAATAGATTTGTGTGCAATTTGACAAGGGGAGGTTCCTCTGACCATAAAACCTACAGCATCACTCTGACACCCCATTTCTTTCCCCCAATCACGGGAGAGAGGAAAGCTTGGCCAATGATAAGTGAGAGGGACAGTCTTAGCTAGGCCCAGACACACACCCATTTTCAAAACACATAAAAGGAACATTGAAAACCAGGTAGAGACATTCACTTTCCACTTTCTTGCGGGACGCTTTGCCAGGAGACTTCAGACTTCACATCCAGAGATCCAGACTTCAAATCCATCAATCTCCAGAGAACAGAAACGAACTCCAGAATTTGTAGCAGAGAGGCCTGAATCCACAAGCTGAATCCTCTTCAAAAGGCCTCAAAACCAACCAAACTATTCAACAGCCGGGTGAGCTGTTTGAATTCTTTGCCAAGAACTTTTGCAAGAACCTGTAGCAGTATCCAGAAAGCAGTGCTGTATCCGGAACCAGAGAGAACCAGGGACCAGATCGCTGTGAAGAACTGCTAGCAGAAGTCCAGCCAATCCTGACCCGATCAGTGACGAAGTCGCATTCCTGTCCAAAATCTAGTGTGAGTACCTAGCTAGCACTGTGCCAAAACCAATCTCTTAGTTTAAAATAATCTAATCCAAACTATTTTAGCCTATTAGAACTGCCTCCTAGAATTGTGTCATTCTGTTATCTTTAAAACTGAAAACTGTCATCTGTCATTCTGAGCTTTAAAATTTCAAATCCGAAAAACTACCTTTACTAAATCGGCCGCATCTCCGGAACCGTTACTCCTTATAGTGCCTCCGTAATTGCGCTCGACGCACGCGACTAAATTTGCCGCGATTTGACATTTTGCTTAATTTCAGCCACGTGTAAAAATATTTTTCCTTGCTTTCCTTGCTGAAATTCGTGTGCAACCTGACAATCATTCATAGAGCATTGTTAAAGTGATCCTGAACTAATACAAAGTAGCTATCACCTACCCTGAACCTCCTATAGGGAATTAAAAGCCTTTTTAGCATATTTTTCACTTAATTGCAACCACATCACAGTATCTTGTCTGTGTTTAAAACTCCTACCTGTTTTCCTCTAAGCTTGCTAGGGGGGAACTGATTTATATTTGATTGCATTCCTGAGAACTGTGTGCTTTCCTCCCATCTCTTTACCTTGCATAGAGGGGGGGGGTGAATTGTCAAAGAAGGGTGATTATGTTGTCTTTTGTTGAAGTCATATCAAGTTTATTTTCTGTACTGCATTTTCATTCATCATTGCATTGTCCTTGAAGCCATAAAAGCATTCTCAGCTACTTGATCCTCTCTATATCACTTCTAAGCCATCAAAAGAGTGTACCACTGTAACATTATCCATTGTTGATCACTATCATCTTCACAAGTGTGCCATCAAACATTAATTTATTATAAAAGTGGGATATATATATATATTGTTTAATTTTCAAATAAACCTTTTAATTTGCAAAACAAACCTACTTCTTGGCCCAGTGAGGTCAGGGGGATTCTAAGAGAGGGGTGTTATATAAGGGTTGTCATCCAGAGTAAACGAACTGGACATAAAAATATATCAATAAGGGTTTCCCTCAGCATCCCAGACTAGGCATTGACTTAGCGGTAGTGTTGAATTAAATCCACTTACAAAGTGGGGGCTCGTAGCCGGAGATTCTGGATTAGATTTACCACTTGTGCAGTTTAATACAGTGTGCCAACTGATCGGATACACATATCCGGTTAGATCACAATGCTGTTTTACACTGTGAAAGCACTCCTCAAAGGAACACTCTAAGGAAACGGTCTGTTTTGCAAAATAAAATACAAACTTCTGTAAGTCAGGAAGGAACTCAAACTCCAGAATGACGACACTGGTAGACATCAAAATGGCCAGAGAGCACTTCTTACATAAGCTATTTGTGAGAGGTGAATGGACTGAGCAGGGCCAGGATGCGTGCTTGCAGGCAATAACACAACAGGTCACGACAATTGGGTCAGATATGTGGAGAGATCAGGGTCCCTTATATGTGGCCCTGAGTAAACTATATATGACTCCTAAGGCCAAAGATGAACACAATAAGATTGCCAGGATAGCGGCAAATTTGTATCTATATATGGCAGCCATGCAGGACAAATGTGCTGAAGGCCAAGATCTGGCAAATAGGCAACTGATGGCTTTAGAGAAGGACTAATCTGACCTGGACTCTTCTGAGCAGAGGCTGCACAGGAGCCAGGAGTCAGAAAATGATAGTAGACAGTACATCATTAAAATAAAGGAGGATATGGATATCCTGCAACAGGAAAAGGCTGACCAGGATACCAGAATTCTGGCTTTGCAGAAGGAGCACCAAGACAGTTTGGACTCCTTACTGCAGTGCCAGAAAAGGCTGGAGCAACAGATCAATTTCAACAGGGCATGCACAGAGCAGGTAGCCACCCTGCAAATCCAACTAGACAGAGAGAAAGAGGAAAACAATAAAATGATTTTGAAAGACCTGGATACCCAGGCAGAGTTTGATGAAGAGCGCCAGAAAGCTGGTGCCCTTCAACGGCAGTGGGACGACCTGGTGGCACAGAGGCAGGCTCTTAGTCAGGAAAGGGGCACCTTAGGCCAGAAAGTCTGCCAATTAAAAGAAAAAATGGAAGGAAATCACCTGGCTCTCCAGGGGCTGGGTGACCTCCAAAGAGAGCATCAGGGCTTGCTAGGTCACACCAGGAGGGTGGAGGAGGCTCTGGCAAGAAAGGAAGGAGCAGGCCAGTAGGGATGGGAATCAGGATGTAACCCTCCTGCAGCAGAGACTGGCCCAGTACTCCAGGACCAATCAGGAGGCACAGAGAGAAAATGAGGCTCTCTGTCAGCACAATGTTGGCTCCAGCAACAGGTAGCCATGCAGGAGAGACTGATAGAGTCTAGTAAGGCCTTAACTGAGGAACTGAAAGCGCAGGCTCTTGCATTGCAACAGGGAGCAGGGGCTGACAGAGATGAAGTTCGCTGGGAAAGGGAAACACCTGAGCATAACCTCAGAAGCCCTAGTACCAGAGGCCCTCATCTCGCTCAGTCCCTGGACTCTGCCACCCCCATGTCCCCTGGCGTGCATGAGCACAGGGCCACAGGAATGGCAGATTACTATCCAGCCAAAAGTATTGGGCTCATAGGCCAGTACCATCCAGGAATGGATGGGCGGGCACCCGGGTATGGGCACCTAAGTACAGTGCAATTTAGTGGGGAACCCCAGGAAATTAGGCCCTCTAAGGGCATCCTCAAAACCTCTGCCCAGTTAGGTCACTGGGGGGGTACCCATCAAATCATGGTAGCAAGGAGGGATCTGAAGACTCCTCTGAGCGTCACAGGACACAGGAGACCAGGTCCCCACATTCTGCCAGCTATTCCCAGGCTCGTAGAATCCGGGAAAACCTGGAAGATCAGACGGGCACCTCTGGGAGCAGTGCTTCTGAATCAGAGGATGAATGGACCAGGGTTACCCGAACCAAAAAGGCCAATAAGGTGAAAAGGGCTTTGCTTAAGGACCCCTTAAAACAGATTAAGGCAATCAGGAGTGTCATCACGCCTTATCATAAGAACGCCAAGTATTCTGTTTGGGAACACTTGGCGCTCTATGAGCAAATGATGGAGACTTTCCATTTGAAGGACATCAGTGGATGCATCCAGTACGTCAAATAAACATTCTCCCCTGAATATTCCAGTTTATTTGCAGGGCTGGAGGACCAAAACCATTCATGATGATCCACATATAGGGCGGCCATATTGAAACACTTTTCTGTACGTAGAAATCCCCAAGAGGCTCGCAAGGCAGCCTACAATTTGCAATGTGGGGAGGATCAGGGTCCACAAGAATTTGTGCAAGAATTGAAGCGTGCCTTTGCGCAGACCACCAGAATGGTGCGCACGGACAGCAGAGAATTCATCAACACATTTTTCCATGTTCTTCCCAAGTACATAATAACCCAGCTCGTGAGAGATTTTCATGAGAAAAGATCTTTAGACTGGGTGATTGAGCAAGCCACCCGGATCTATGAGGTGCAGAAGCCCATAGAAAATAAAAGTCATGCGCAGAAAACCCCCAAAAGCAACAGAACCCCTGCTGCTGCCAAGGTGGCAGAGGTAAAGGTTGCCCCCGTTTTAGATTTGGAGATGGGCAGGCCTAAAAACCTGCCTGCGCCAAATAATTCACTGCCCAGAAGGCCCTCGGGCCAGTCACAGACAGGGAGTCGAGGAGGTAGTCCCACAAATGGGGTCCCTCGCTTCCCTGATTATGTAAGTCCCCGCTACAAGGGAAACCGAGCCATCCTGGGTTATGTGTGGACTCCTCGAGCCCAAGGGGGGGAATCCAGCCAAGCGCCTAACCCGGGGAACTTCCCTCCTAACTTCCCCCAGGAGGGCAGAAATTCACCAAATCCTGGCCAGAACTTTTTCCCCAGGTATCCACCCAATTTCCAACCCCAAAACCATCCATCCTTCTTTCCCCAATTCCCTGAGCCCAGACAACCTAATCCGGGAGAGGGGAGGCCAAGGGTGGAGGGGTACCCAAATCTTCCCAATACAGGATATTACCAGAGAAGGGATAGCTACCCTTCCCGGGATCAGCCCAGGGGAGAAAATAGAGCCCCGTATTAGCCTGGGCGGGTTTCACAACTTGAGGGCCAGGTCCAAAATATGGCACGGGATCTGGGTCACATACTGAGGGCTCAACAGAACCCTCAGATGAGCATGCCACCACAGAATGCCCCAAACTCTGGGCCTGGTGCCTCAGAACAATGACGGGGGCAGCACCCCGATAACCCACTGGTTCCCAGGGAGGAGGCACAAGGGGAAGGGGGGTGTAAAGCCTTGGAGGAAGCTTCCTTCCCAACTTGTAAACAGCCCCTGGAAAACCAGGAACCGGAAACAAAATCTCCTACCCCTGAAAGTCTGACACCAAAGGAGCAGAGAGGAGGTAGGAGAAACAAAGGACCCAAACAGACCCACTTTGTGGAGGAGGTACAGGTCTTCCATTTTGAGGGAGAGGGATCCTCAGAGGACGCTGGGAAAAGGATCTTCTCCTTCAGAGATGGGGGAACTCCCCCCAGGGAAAAATGGGTCCCAAGAGATTCCAATCCAGACTCGGTAGATGTGGGGATTGAGCTGGCACCTCCCATCATCCTATCCCAGAACCAACAATACCAAACTTCCCTGGTTCAAACCCATCCGGGTGACTGCCTCCAAAGAACGGGGGCGGCCCAGAAGCGGAACCAGGGGAACCTAAAACCGAATCAATAGACTGGGTAGATGTGGGGATTGAGCTGTCGCCGCCCATCATTCTATCCCAGAACCAACAATACCAAAATCCCATGGGTCAAACCCATCCTGATGACTGCCTCCAAAAAGGGGGGGGGCGGCCCAGAACCTGAAGCCATTTCCAGTTGCCAACTTTTTCTTTCAGATTCCCCAGGCTCTCCACAGAATTCTGCCCAAATCTCTTTGCTAGCAATATCCAAAACCAGAAAATTAGCTCACAAGTTGTCCAAAAATGTGCATTATCTGTGCCCCCTTGAGGAGAAGGAGGGAAGATATTATGCCCTGATACAAGTACAGGGACAGGGTACAATTTTGGCACTGGTGGACACTGGATCCCAAGCTACCCTTCTGTCCAGAAGGGCCTTTGATGAACTGAATTCAGGTAGGGGGGAGAAGTACCAAATTCCCCTCACCTCTCTTCCTGGACAACTCCAGAACTTTGACAGGAAGGAAATTTCCGTCGCGGGGACTGCAGATTTGGACATCAAAATTGGGCGACACAAGGTGAAACACCTGGTCATAGTAGTGACTCCAGAGGGCACCCCTTGTTTACTAGGGAATGACCTCCTGAGAAGGTTGTCACCCCTAATAGATTGCGTAAACAAGGTCCTCTGGTCCCAGACTAGCCGACCAATAAAATTAAAACAGAGTGTCAATCATGTTAGTTTAAATGGCACCTGCCACATGGTTGAATAAAAATCTGACCAAGTAGAATTTCACTTCCAGAACAACCAAATTCCAGACGTGACAGTAATAGCAGTAGGACAACAGACTGGTGATGGGGGGTCCTCTCTATTTTTGAAAATCAACCTTCCTTCCAGTTTAAGGTGGTATTCCACACTGGAAGGAAACACTCTGAAATTCTTTACCAATCCACAATCAGACACTCCCACTCCTATAGTCCAGAAAGATGTGAAATCAGCTCAGAGCCTGGCTGATATTCAGCAAATTGGAGAGCAGTTGTTCATCCCTGTTCAGTTAAATGATGGGAAGGAATCTGTTCTCGCCCGAGTGTGTGTGAACAACGGTAAGAGCTTCATCAGCGAAGCCATGTTCCGCCAACTCCCAAAAGATCCAGCCATTCCCACATTCAAACTGAAAGACAAATGGGAAATGGACCTGGAAGCACCCAATTCCAAACATCTCCTGCCAAGCAGGTGTATGCTCAAAATCTCCATTGGCAACAAGAGCATAGTCCATAATTGTTGGGTCGTGCGCGACGCCACTGCCGCCTTTTACTTAGGCAGTGACATTCTCAATCGCTTTGCCATTAGTTTGGACCTAATCAACTTCAAAGCTTGGTCCCGATTAGCGGATAATCCCATGGGCTTTGATGATCAAGAAAAAGCCTTTAGGTCAGCTCAATTGCTACCTTATGCAGTTCAAATTCAGATTAAAGAGGAAGTCACCATCCCAGAAAGGACCCGACAATTCACCCTGGAAGTGAAAGTTAAAAGAGGACAAAAATTGAAAAACCCTGATGCTTATATTCATCTAAATGCTTCTCTCCAACAGCAAGGGTTGGGGGTAAACCCAACACCATTGGTCAACATAGAACATTACACCATTCCAATAGAGGTGGATAACAGCAACTTAAAGAGTATTACTCTAGCCGGAGGCACCATTATTGGAATGGCGGTTGATGACTGACATTTCTCCATTGATTTAGGAAATGAACTGTTAGGACCAATCCCCAAGGACTGTTTTGACAGTGACAGTGAGGACAATACAAGAACAGACAGGATTTTCACCCGGCATGGGGGGAACTTCCTAGTGTACACTTCTTGCCCTTATGGTAAGGAAGATGTGACTTGTGACTTCAGGAGGGATGAGGTGATTTTCCAGGTCCATGAGGGCTGCCTTTCCCACCTGAAGCCTCCAGTCCAAATCAGCACTCTGACCAGGGACTTCTCCACCCAGCTGGAGGAGGCCACTGAGATAGCCAAACCAGAAGTCTTTCCAGGCTTCAGGCAGATGGTGTAAGAGAGAGTCAACCTAGCTGATGCATGCGTGACTCTGGAACAGAAGCAAAAGTTGAAACAAGTTTTCTTGGATTTCCAAGATCTCTTTGCGGTAGACTCATATGACTGTGGTCGCACCGACATCCACACAACAACAATTCCCACGGACCCGGGCATGACTCCAGTGTTTGTGAAGCAATATCGCTTGCCTCTCGCATCCATGGAGTCCCTTACTGAAATTATTAAGAACCTTGAGTCCCGGGGAATAATCCGACCAGTACACAGCACCTTCAATAATCCAGTGCTGGGAATATTGAAGCCAAACGGCCAGTGGAGACTCTGCGCCGACCTTAGGGAGCTCAACAAACGGGTCCATACTTCCCGATGGCCTCTGCCCTACATTGACCAAGGGCTGGCCCAGATCCAGGGGTCACAGGTATTCACAGCAATAGACCTGACCAATGGATACTGGACCGTGCCTGTCAGTAGGGAGGACCAATACAAACTGGCTTTTACCTTTGGGGGCCAGCAGTACACATGGACCCGGACTCCCTTCAGATACCTCAACTCCGGCAATGAATTCAACATTTTCCTACATAAGGCCATGCCCGACCTGGGTGCGAGGGGTAACCTGGCTTATGTAGATGATGTCCTCATCAAAGGTTCATCTGTGGAAGAACACATAGCGGAGATCCGTTATGTTCTGACACAGTTGAGGGCCGCCGGAGCAAAACTTTCCTTTCAGAAAGCACAGTGGTGTAGAACCTGTGTTAATTTCTTGGGGCATGAGATTACTCCTCAGGGTCTCTGTCCCCAAGAAAGGAAAGTGGAAGCACTCCAGAAACTGAAGGATCCCACAATTCTGCGGGAACTAAGGAGCCTCCTTGGACTGACTAATTACAGCAGAAAGTTCATTGAAGGCTACGCAGAGATCACTAGACCCCTGATTCATCTCTTGAAGGGGGGTCAAGTGGAATGGGGTCCAGAACAATCCGAGGCAGTAAGACAACTCAAGAGAAGCCTCTCACAAGCGCCTTGCCTAGCTTACCCTGTCAGAAACAAGGAGTTCTTCCTGGAGACAGGGTCCTCTAATACGTGCTTGACGGCAGTATTATACCAAAAGCATGACAAGGTCAATAAAGTAATCTCCTATGCGAGCAAACCTTTATTCTCTGTGGAGGAAAAATTCAACGATTGTGAGAAGGCACTCCTGGCAACGGTGTGGGCATTGAAGAATTACCGCCCGTTCATCCAGGGGGAACACATCCACACCAGCCTCTGCAATATCTCCAAAGTGACAGAATCCGGGCCGGAAATGTGAGTAATTCCCGAATTACTTCCTGGATTCTGTCAATGCAAGGCTTTCCTGTGGAGGTCAGATATGGCCAAAACAAGAAGAGACCCCTCGCGCAAGGTCTGGCTGACTTGCATGATTGTGCCAGAGAAAACTGTCTCGAGGACGAAAGTCTAAAAATCAAGGACAACATGGAGGCATACCTTAAGTCCCCATACAAAGTCTTTGAAGAAGACAAGTGTGAGGGAATGCCCACTGTCTATGTGGATGGATGCTCTTACCATGTTGACAATAATGGGGAAAAAGAACTCGTGGCCGGCGTAGGGAACACATGGGTGAATGAGTCCCCAGAACCCTCCGCTGGATACAAAATTGGTCCCCCAAGTAGCCAGGTGGCAGAATTGATGGCTGTGCAACAAGCCATCCTCACTGCTGTCCAACATCAACTCCACAAACTGGTCATAATCACAGATTCGGATTATGTACGGAACAGGTTCGTGGAGCACCTGGTTAATTGGAAAACCAGAGGCATGTTATGTGCTAATAACAAACCCTTGAAACATGGGAAGTTAATCCAAAATATTGATGATCTGGTCACATCGAATGGGATGACCATCTACTGGAAAAAGATCAAGGGTCATTCCAAAGTAGAGGGACCAGACAAAACTGGAAATGACTTAGCTGATCAGCTGGCCAAAACCAGGGCCATCCAAGGGGATCTAATAGAAATAGAGTCCCTGTAGGGGGGAATCCAGGTCACTGCTATCACTAGGTCCCAGACAAATGCTCAGAATGATCTTTCAACTGCACAATGGAGTAAGGAGACCCCTGATGCTGATTTTATTACAGCTCAGAAGGGGGACCCAATAATTGGTAAGTTTTACCAAGACATTGAGGACCCTGAGAACTTTCCCCTGACGGATACCGATTACATTGGGAAAGAGGACCTAAGAGTGTTGATGAAATGTCCAAAAAGGTTCCGAATCCAAGACGGTTTGTTGGTAAGGAAATCCCAAGCTGGCCATGATCAGTGGGCGGTTTCTACCTCATTCCGAAGCCTGCTGTTAAGTCACGCCCATGATGCGGCCACCGCCGGTGATAGGGGGTTTCACGCAACACTTGAGATCTTAAGAGAGGTTGCATACTGGCCACACATGGGGCAGGACCTCAACCAATACTTGAAGGGGTGTCTGGTGCGTGCACAATTTCAGCCATCATCCCTCACACACCGTGCACCTCTCCAAAAGAGGGGGATGACACTGCCATGGTCAGATTTTCAAATCGACTTCGTAGGCCCTGTGATTCGCTCGTCTAGAGGAAACAAGTTCATGTTGACAGTTACATGCTTGTTTACCAAGTGGGTGGAATGTCTCCCGGCCCCAAACTGCAAGGCAGAAACAGCAACTGCCCTGATGATTAACCACATCTTTTCCCGTTTTGGTCTACCTCAAAGGATTGAGTCAGACAGAGGTAGCCATTTCACCAGCGAGGTAATGACAAAGATGTGGGAGATACTGGGGGTCAAAAGGAAGTTACATATTGCTTACCAGCCAGCTTCTTCTGGGGCAGTAGAACGCTACAACCGAACCATTGTGAGCATCTTAAAAAAGTTTGTGGCAGATTCTGGGCCAAGTTGGGATATCCAATTAACTCTGGTCCTAATGGCCATCAGATCTACCCCTTCATCTGCAACTAAAATGTCACCATTTGAGTTGATGACCAGACGCAAGATGGTGCTTCCCCAGCATTTGCTCTACAGGACCCAAGAGCACACTTTGATAAATGCCTCCACAACTCATGAGTATGTGGAGAATTTAAGGAAACACCTTCAACATGCTTTTGCCTATGCTCAGCGGAATCTAGAAAGATCAGCTGATAGCATGAAAACCCACTATGACCTGAAGACCACCAGGAAGGAATATACTGTGGGAGACCGGGTCTATCTATACAATTTCCAAAGGAACCAGGCCAAACAGCGACATTTTTGCCTACATGGAAGTGACCGTTTGAAATTATAGATAAAATCTACCCTGTAGTGTATAAGATCCGCATCCCCAAAGGCAGTTTGGCGGAAGGGGAAGACAAGTGGATCCATATAAATCAGTTAAAGTGTTGCCATCCCAGGCACAATCTGCAACGACTGGAGGAATCCTCTGGAATCCCAGAGGGGGCCGCCCCAGAGTAATTCAGCTCCAACCCTAAAATATCCCAGATATCAAAAATATAGTAACGTCATGCAAATGTTCCCTGTTATATCTTGTTTTAAAATCAGACTGCAAAATGTATTCGGATGTATAAAATGTATATGGTCACCACACCATTAATAGTGGTGGAAAAAGGTCTAGGAATGTGTATTGCCGTTTTGCTTTGTCGACCTAGGAGAAAGAAAACCTGGAGACTGACCACGGAAGGTGACCTGGGGACTGGAAGCGAAGATCCGAGGGGCCCGGGGTACCGCCCAATCCTCCCATCAGGACCAGCAAGGAGAAGTGATTGATCGACTGGATGGAGGAAAAGATGCTGAACTGTGCCATCTATGGAATTGGAAGAAGATGAGGCGAACATCCCAGATCTTGCGAGTTCCATCAGTGAAAGATCAGAATGGCCATCGCAAGAGGGGGGGCTTGTGGGATGTTTTTACCCATGCATCCAAGCCCTACCATAAAACTGTGCATTACTGGCATTGAAAACATCATGAGAGCCAGAACTCCCCAGAGAGTGCACAGGGAAAACATGAAGAATAGGCTGCCACCCATTTTTGCCTATGTTGTGAGCACAGGAGGGCACTGCCTAAAACCACCATTGGGCTACACACACAGTAGCCTGAAACCATTGGGAATGGCAATGCTGATTGCCAAAAGCAACCCAGAACTGATGCAATACTGGTGCTCACCACTATCAGAAAGCCGGCGTTTTAAAACCACCAGACTTTTGTGTAAAACTGAACAAATGAACCCAAACCAGGCCAAGGAAAGACTTGCTAAGAGGTGGATACAATGTAAAACTATATTCTGAAATGACTTGAAGGAAGTAATTATTTAATGTATATATAAAAAATAGCTGGGGATGTCAGCAGCTTAAGTGAATTTGGGTTTAAAGCCACTAAAATCGAAATGTTTAGAATAAATGAGTGACCTACTTGTGAGTGTCACATAGGTTGCAATTGTTTAAATGTCATAGTTTTGAACTTAGAATCAGCATTCTAGCTGCATGTGCAAAAATTGTAACAGGCCGATTCATGGAATGAATGTGCGCTGAAAAAACGGCGCACGCGTGCGAAAACGTGCGATTCGCAGTGAAATAGCGAAAATCGCAGTGCAAGTGCGATTATCGCATAGAAAACAGTGCACATTTATTCATGGAAGTCCGTGCAGGTGCAAAATGTGGGATGTGCGCTGAAAAAGTGCGCGGCGCATGCTGGCGCACGCTGGCGCACAGGTCATCGAACGCCGTGCGATAAGGCCACAGCGAATTCGCACATAGCGTGGCGCACATAACAAAAGTAGGCGTAACACGGGGCGTTACACGTAGAATGGGGAACAACTCGTGAAAATGTGGGCGTCACGGGGGAAGTACAGGAGGCAAGTGCGCGGAACGCCCACACGCTCGCCTACAACACGTATTCATGGAATCGAATAGGGTAAAACAGCGCACGACCAAAGACGCGCACAGGCCCATACATGTCCGCCACACGAAAGCAGGCGGTAGCGTCCCTGCGCAGGAAAAAAATGTGCGCCAAATTGTGCACTAACATAAAGCACCTATATAGAGCTCTGATGAATGTCCCATAATGGGCCCTCTTGGACAAATGACGTGCAAAGGGGTATGTGACAAACACGGACACCCGCTGTGTGAATAATAGTGTGTGCGTGTATTTCGGGGGTGCGCGAGAAGTTCTACAAGCGATTGTGCTGGGTGCGTGGATTTCAGAGGTGCGCGAGAAGTTTCACACGCGATTGGGCCTGGGGGCACACGCGATTGGGCCTGGGGGAGCGTGTGCGTGCATTTCAGGGGTGCGCGAGAAGTTTAACACGCTAATGGCCTGAGTGCGTGTATTTCAGTGGTGCGCGATAAGTTCCACACGCGATCGGGCCTGGGGGAGCGTGTGCATGTATTTCAGAGGTGCGCCGTAAGTTCCACACGCGATCGGGCCTGGGGGAGCGTGTGCGTGTATTTCAGGGGTGCGCGCGAAGTTTTACACGCGAATGGCCTGGGTGCGTGTATTTCAGGGGTGTGCAAGAAGTTCCACACACGATTGGCCTGGGCGCGTGTATTTCAGAGGTGCGCGAGATGTTTCACACACGATTGGCCTGGGCGCGTGTATTTCAGAGGTGCGCGAGATGTTTCACACCCGATTGGCCTGTGCGCGTGTATTTCAGGGGTGCGCGAGAAGTTCCACACGCGATCACGCCTGGGGGAGCATGTGCGTGTATTTCAGAGGTGCGCATGAAGTTCCACACGCGATCGGGCCTGGGGGAGCGTGTGCGTGTATTTCAGGGGTGCGCGAGAAGTTTTACACACGAATGGCCTGGGTGCATGTATTTCAGGGGTGCGCGAGAAGTTCCACACGCGATGGCCTGGGCACATGTATTTCAGAGGTGCGCGAGAAGTTCCACACGCGATTGGCCTGGGCGTGTGTATTTCAGAGGTGTGCAAGAAGTTTCACACGCGATTGGCTTGTGTGCGTGTATTTCAGGGGTGCGCGAGAAGTTTCACACGCGATCGGGCCTGGGGGAGCATGTGCGTGTATTTCAGAGGTGCGCGAGAAGTTCCACACGCGATCGGGCCTGGGGGAGCGTGTGCGTGTATTTCAGGGGTGCGCGAGAAGTTTTACACGCGAATGGCCTGGGTGCATGTATTTCAGGGGTGCGCAAGAAGTTCCACACGCGATTGGCCTGGGCGCGTGTATTTCAGAGGTGTACGAGAAGTTCCACACGCGATTGGCCTGGGCGCGTGTATTACAGAGGTGCGCGAGAAGTTTCACACGCGATTGGCCTGTGCGTGTGTATTTCAGGGGTGCGCGAGAAGTTTCACACGCGATCGGGCCTGGGGGAGCGTGTGCGTGTATTTTGGAGGTGCGCGAGATGTTCCACACGCGATCGGGCCTGGGGGAGCGTGTGCGTGTATTTCAGGGGCTCGCGGGTGGTTTAATACGCGATTGGGCCTGGGGGAGCGGGGTACGTGTATTTCAGGGGCTCGCGGGTGGTTTTACACGCGATCGGCCTGAGGGAGCAGGGTACCATTCACCGTCTGCCTTGCGTGTAGAAGAACGCGTAGCCAAAACCCACCCGCTGTGAAGTAATAGCGTGTGAACCCCAACGCCTGCTAAACACACGCAACGCACCCCACGAAAAGCAAAGCCCGTGCGCGATACGTCGCAGAGGCGCATACGCGCTAAGGGCCTTTGGTCCAATGGAATCGCGTATGCGTGCTGACGCGCTTACGCGCTAAGGGCCTTTCCTCGAATTACACGCTGACGTGCAGAATTTTCACATGCCAAATCACTCCGTATCAAGCTGGCCACGCGTAAGCACACGGAAGACCACGCTCCTGCCCAAAAGGCCGGATTACTGCCCCCCAGATCCCCGAGTAGCCTCCCACGAGCCATCTGCTGCTGCCTGCCTGCCTGCTGCCACCGTGCCCTGCCATTTGGTGCCTGCACATCAGCCATCTGCAGGGGTCCAGTTGCTGTGTCCACCCCTGCTGGAACAGAACACTCCCGACTGGGATACCATCGCTCCACAGCCCAGCCCCAGGACCCAGTTGCCCACCCACGCCTGCCTCGGGGGTCGCCATGTCGGGGCAAACACCATCCGAGACCACTGGCGACCCCCAGCCAGAGGGGCAGAGGGCCACCAGCTTCAGTCAGAAGGAAGTTGGTGTCCTGGTAGAGCTTGTCGTGGGGCATTATGATGCCCTCTTTGGATCACCACGCGCCGACAAGGAAGGACGGGACAGGATCTGGGACGACTTTGTGGTTGCCATCAACGCGGAGGGGGTGGCAACCCGCAACATCAAGCAAGTCAAGAAGCGCTGGGAGGACTTGAGGTCCAGGACCCTCATAAAGGCCCGGCGCCTCGTGGAGGGGGGCCAGGGCAGCATGAGTACCATCCAGCTGAGGGTCCTGGAACGCGTACGCCCAGCGCTTCATGCCCAGATCCTTGAGAGGCGGACCCGTCTGGAGTCGAGCGGTAAGTGGCCAAGCATTGCTGTGTGAGACAGGGCATGTTGCAGTGTGCTGGTTGTCTGATACTTGGCTGTATGTGTGACATAGGCCATGTACACGTGTGTGTGTGCAGGGACATCATGGTCATGCATGTGAGACCAGTAATGTGTGAAGCACACGGTTGGTGTATGTGTTTAAATGCAACATGGGGAGCCCTATGCGGAATGGACACATGAGAGCATGCCAGTCTCTGTTCCTGGAAATGGGTGGGGGTGAGGGATGGGTGCTGATGCCATGTACATGTATGGTGTCCATGTCTGTGTTTCTGACCTGCGTGTCTGTGACTTGTGAATGCCCTGGATGCATGACACATGTCTGTGACAATGTTCAGAATCACTTATGCAGCCTAGTTATCCTTGCATCCATTGTGTCTGGGGTGTACGAGTCCAGATGGATGAAAGTATGTTGAAGTGTGTGCATGTGATAGGCATGACCCATCATGCCTCTGAGTCCAAAAACAACATTGTATGCTTCAAGAGTCCCTTGGACATGTTTGCTTATGTCCATAGCATGCGCCATGCCTGTTACTGCATGTGTTTTGCCTGCACTGACCCATGTGTTGTGGAGGGACATGATGGAAGTGATCTTTGACAGTGCCACTCATCTGCTATTGCTTCCTGTCTAGGGGACCATTGTACAGTACCCTGATGCTTGTGTTCTATGTCTCCCTCTACACAGCGCAAAGTGAAGAAGAGGGCGGAGACGGCGCTGTGGAGCAAAGCGGCGGGGATGCCCCCACGGCTGCAGCGGAAGGGGTGGGTGAGCCCCCACAGGGGCTTGCAACGGCGGAAGACGGTGTGGAGCCATCCAGGTTGGTGGTTTCCACAGAGGAGGTGGAGGCCGCTACTGAGCCGCACATGGGGCCTGGTGGGGGCATCCCTGCTGGTGCAAGTGGTGCAGTCCAGGGGCAGGTGGCAGCACAGGTCGCCGTGGAGGTGACTGTGCATGTCACTGTCCCTGACACTGTGACTGCACCACCATGCACCAGCAGGGATGCCCCATCCCAGGCCTGTCCGCAGGTAGGGGGATGTCCATGTCCACGGGGGGAGCACGCACGTCATCACGAAGAGCACTGTGCCAACGTGGCCCAGTTGGGAGCGGTCATGGTCGGGGGTCTCGTACATGTGTCGGCCATTCTGGCGACCCTCTCCTCCTCTGTGGAGGCTATGCGCCAGTCGTACTCCATGCCGTCTTCCGGCCCAGATGCCACCAGGGCCCCTGTGGACCTGCCCCGACCAATGCATCCACCTCGGTGGGGATCCCATCCCTGCTACAGTCGGGAGTCGGAGGTCCAGCAGGGGTGGACACACCAGCAACTGGACCCCAGCAGATGGAGGATGTGACGGCATCATCGGGCAGGGCACATGCACGACGGCGTTGGTGGATTCCATCAGCCTAGATGCCGTCATGCTGGCACAGGCAGTTGCGTCGGAGGCAGCGGCAGGCTCGACGTGGGAGGCATCATGGCTCGGGGCCATCAACATCAGGGGTGCAGGCATCGGCCGGAGGGCAGGAGAACCCTGGAATGGGAGTGGCTTCCGTGTGGGAGTGGTTGGGCCAGCAGATAGGTGCGGAGCGGCAGCGGGCAGAGGAGGAACGGCTCACAATGGTCAGGGTGGAGAACTCCATGCGGAGGGCGCTGAGGCGGGCTGAGTGCCTCGAGGGTATTCGCAGGGAGTTGGAGCTGGACACTGCATTATCCCTGCGAGACCTTGGGGCCAGGGAACATGCCCGCCTCCAAGCCATTGAACAGGATTTCGATGATGCCCTGGCCCATGACAACAACCAGTGAGCCGTCGGACTAGCCCGCAGCCCTTGTAAATAGTTATGTAGTTAGTGTTAGGCTTCCTTTGCTTTTTTATTTATTTTGGACCTTTTGGACAATGGACCACATTTTTGTATATAGTTTTTTTATTAGGTAGTATTTTTATATAGATTTCATTTCTTCAGTTGGGATCATGGACCCTGGATTGTTTATCTGTATATAGTTGACTGTTGGATTTTAGTTTTTTTTTTTTATTTACCCATGGAGCAATGGTTTTCGGTTTTGTTTTTACCTTGGATTTACTTTCTTTAACTGTGACTTTGGACACCTTTCCTTTGGATTATGATTTGTGGTTTTTCATTATTTTACGGACATGCTGCTTTTGGTTTTTGATTCCCATTGTCATTTGTTTATTTTTAATTCCATTTATGCTGCTTTTAATACATTTTTTTCATCAAACTTCAATGTGTAGTATCATCTCATTGGTATCATGCATATCATGATATGGGTTTTGAGATTCACTGACACCCATTGGGTGTATGTGAGGGACATGTGTTCATTTCCAAACTTGCAATTGGGGTTCTATCATGTTATAGCCATTTCTAAGTGGGTGGATGCAATACTCGGGTGGGTGTTTGGCACTTGGAGGCTGACCATAAGGGCCAGGGATCTAGATTGTGATGACATGTTGGCTGGGGGACATGTGTGGGGGCCTGGTGGAGGGTGCCCCGCAATGCTGGGGGGTGGGGGTGCAGGGGGACATGAGTGGGACATGAGTGGGGGCCTGCTGGCAGGTGCCCCGCAATGCTGGGGGATGGGGGTGCAGAGGGACATGAGTGGGACATGAGTCGGGGCCTGCTGGCAGGTGCCCCGCAATGCTGGGGGGTGGGGGTGCAGGGGGACATGAGTGGGACATGAGTGGGGGCCTGCTGGCAGGTGCCCCGCAATGCTGGGGGGTGGGGGTGCAGGG
Source organism: Ambystoma mexicanum (assembly GCF_040938575.1). Taxonomy (NCBI): domain Eukaryota; kingdom Metazoa; phylum Chordata; class Amphibia; order Caudata; family Ambystomatidae; genus Ambystoma; species Ambystoma mexicanum. The sequence continues at coordinate 663,231,616 of NC_090941.1, read as the reverse complement.
GGACATGAGTGGGACATGAGTGGGGGCCTGCTGGCAGGTGCCCCGCAATGCTGGGAGGTGGGGGTGCAGGGGGACATGAGTGGGACATGAGTGGGGGCCTGCTGGCAGGTGTCCCGCAATGCTGGGGGTGGGGGTGCAGGGGGACATGAGTGGGGGCCTGCTGGCAGGTGCCCCACAATGCTGGGGGGTGGGGGTTCAGGGGGACATGAGTGGGACATGAGTGGGGGCCTGCTGGCAGGTGCCCCGCAATGCTGGGGGGTGGGGGTGCAAGGGGACATGAGTTGGTGATCAGTAGTGCAAGGAGACATGTGCCTTTGCTGGGGGGCATGCCCATGTTGGGTGGGCTGCCTGCGGGACATGACCAGGGATGCAGGGTAGTCCCCTGTGGTGTGGGCTGCCTGCAGGGGCCGTGGAGGGTGTACAGGGAACACCTGGGAGGACCCACATTGCCAAATCACATGTAAGACTCCCCGGCACCCCTGGAATACACGTACCCAGCCCAATCGCGTGTAAAACTTCCCGCGCACCCCTGAAATACACCCACCCAGCCCAATCGTGTGTAGAACTTCCCGCGCACCCCTGAAATACACGCACCCAGCCCAATCGCGTGTAAAACTTCTCGCGCACCCCTGAAATACATGCACCCAGGCCATTTGCGTGTGAAACTTCTCGCGCACCATTGAAATACACGCACACGCTCCCCCAGCCCAATCGCGTGTGAAACTTCCCGCACACCCCTGAAATACACCCACCCAGCCCAATCGTGTGTAGAACTTCCCGCGCACCCCTGAAATACACGCACCCAGCCCAATCGCGTGTAAAACTTCTCGCGCACCCCTGAAATACATGCACCCAGGCCATTTGCGTGTGAAACTTCTCGCGCACCATTGAAATACACGCACACGCTCCCCCAGGCCCAATCGCGTGTGAAACTTCTCGCGCACCTCTGAAATACACACACACGCTCCCCCAGGCCCAATCGCGTGTGAAACTTCTCGCGCACCCCTGAAATACACGCACCCAGGCCATACGCGTGTAAAACTTCTCGCGCACCCCTGAAATACACGCACACGCTCCACCAGGCTCAATCGCGTGTGAAACTTCTCGCGCACCCCTGGAATACACGTACCCAGCCCAATCGCATGTGAAACTTCCCACGCACCCCTGAAATACACGCACCCAGCCCAATCGCGTGTAAAACTTCCCACGCACCCCTGAAATACACGCACACGCCCAATCGCGTGTGAAACTTCTCGCGCACCCCTGAAATACATGCACCCAGCCCAATCGCGTGTAAAACTTCCCGCGCACCCCTGAAATACCCGCACCCAGCCCAATCGCGTGTAAAACTTCCTGCGCACCCCTGAAATACACGCACCCAGCCCAATCGCGTGTAAAACTTCTCACGCACCCCTGAAATACACGCACACGCTCCCCCAGGCCCGATCGCATGTGAAACTTCTCACACACGCGTGTTCCCGAAACCCGTAATACATGCTCCCCGCTTTGCGTTTGCTGTTTGCCAGTCCGGTAAACTGGTCCAGGGTTGGCGCAGCCCTTTGCGATGGTTTTGCGATCTTGATGGCTTTTCCTTGTGCGAGGGCATTCTTGGGGGCGTAACTGGCGCTGCTGCAGGGTCGCTGCGCCACTCTGCGCCACGTCTGCTTTTGGAGGCGAGAATCCATGAATACGCTGTGCGCGGAAATTGATTTTATCGCACGCGGCTGGCGCAGACATTCGCACGGGCACGCTGTGCGCCAGCCGCGTGCGACACTTTTGTGCAAATTTCCATGAATTACCCTGTAAGTTGGATTTGAATGTAGAAAACTGGGAACTAAAGTGACATTTAGCTGAATTCTGCCTGACAACTACCCCCGACAGGAGTTGAACTGGCTCAACAACTCTTACCAGGCCTGACTGCATCCTGCTGCCCCCACCAAAAGGAGGTGACACCTCTCTGATTGAATTAGGGGAGTGGTACCTGCAGACTGCAGGAAGTTGAACAAAGCCCTGTCCTGGACTCAGGCAAATGTTATAATGGGGGGGTCGCAAAATGGCTTCCTCTTGGGAGAAACTGGGAGGGGCAGTGCCTGTGAGGGCAAGCTGAGCTTGGGGGAAGTGGATAAAGCAGAAATTCCACCATGTGCTTTTGAAAACCACACCCCTTTGGAGCCAGAGCATGATTTTAAAAAGATGGATAATTCATAGTGCGGACTTGTAAAAATTATATAAATAACATCATTATTCTTGTGATTTTTCTGTGTACATTTTAAGAGGTGTTAGGACCCTGTGGGATGTTCTTGGGGATAGTAGCGGAAAAAAGGGTGTTACTCCAAATGTATGTATGTTAAAAATCTGACACTTTATCATCTGAAACCCATATCCCTGGTGCACATTTGTGTAAAATCTGGAAAGGTTTAGAGGTCGTTATCTGGATTAAAAGGGGAGAATTCTGTCATAAGTGGACACGACATCGTACAAAGACAGGGATCGGATGGTTTGGTGCTACAGAAAATATGTTAACTGGACCTATAACATTAGAAAAATGGTACATAGATAAATATGTATTTGGGTCAGAAATAGATTTGTGTGCAATTTGACAAGGGGAGGTTCCTCTGACCATAAAACCTACAGCATCACTCTGACACCCCATTTATTTCCCCCAATCACGGGAGAGAGGAAAGCTTGGCCAATGATAAGTGAGAGGGGCAGGCTTAGCTAGGCCCAGGCACACACCCATTTTCAAAACACATAAAAGGAACATTGAAACCCAGGTAGAGACATTCACTTTCCACTTTCTTGCGGGACGCTTTGCCGGGAGACTTCAGACTTCACATCCAGAGATCCAGACTTCAAATCCATCAATCTCCAGAGACCAGAAATTAACTCCAGAATTTGTAGCAGAGAGGCCTGAATCCACAAGCTGAATCCTCTTCAGAAGGCCTCAAAACCAACCAAACTATTCAATAGCCGGGCAAGCTGTTTGAATTCTTTGCCAAGAACTTTTGCAAGAACCTGTAGCAGTATCCAGAAAGCAGTGCTGTATCCGGAACCAGAGAGAACCAGAGACCAGATCGCTGTGAAGAACTGCTAGCAGAAGTCCAGCCAATCCTGACCCGATCGGTGACGAAGTCGCATTCCTGTCCAAAATCTAGTGTGAGTACCCAGCTAGCACTGTGCCAAAACCAATCTCTTAGTTTAAAATAATCTAATCCAAACTATTTTAGCCTATTAGAACTGCCTCCTAGAATCGTGTCATTCTGTCATCTTTAAAACTGAAAACTGTCATCTGTCATTCTGAGCTTTAAAATTTCAAATCTGAAAAACTACATTTACTAAATCGGCCGTATCTCTGGAACCGTTTGTGCTAAGAGCGGGTTTTAATTGTCATCTTAAAGCTAGGATTCTAAGCTTTCCAACGAGCCTAGAACTACTTCCTACTCCTTATAGTGCCTACGTAATTGCACTCGACGCGCTCTCTAAATTTGCCGCAATTTGACATTTTGCTTAATTTCAGCCACGTGTAAAAATATTTGTCCTTGCTTTCCTTGCTGAAATTCGTGTGCAACCTGACAATCATTCATAGAGCATTGCTAAAGTGATCCTGAACTAATACAAAGTAGCTATCGCCTACCCTGAACCTCCTATGGGGAATTAAAAGCCCTTTTAGCATATTTTTCACTTAATTGCAACCACATCAAAGTATCTTGCCTGTGTTTAAAACTCCTACCTGTTTTCCTCTAAGCTTGCTAGGGGGGAACTGAATTATATTTGATTGCATTCCTGAGAACTGTGTGATTTCCTCCCATCGCTTTACCTTGCATAGAGGGGGGGGGGTGAATTGTCAAAGAAGAGTGATTACGTTGTCTTTTGTTGAAGTCATATCAAGTTTATTTTCTGTACTGCATTTTCATTCATCATTGCATTGTCCTTGAAGCCATAAAAGCATTCTCAGCTACTTAATCCTCTCTATATCACTTCTAAGCCATCAAAAGAGTGTACCACTGTAACATTATCCATTGTTGATCACTATCATCTTCACAAGTGTGCCATCAAACATTAATTTATTATAAAAGTGGGATATATATTTATATATATATATTGTTTAATTTTCAAATAAACCTTTTAATTTGCAAAACAAACCTACTTCTTGGCTCAGTGAGGTCAGGGGGATTCTAAGAGAGCGTTGTTATATAAGGGTTGTCATCCAGAGTAAACAAACTGGACATAAAAATATATCAATAAGGGTTTCCCTCAGCATCCCAGACTAGGCATTGGGCCTCATTACAACTCAGGCGTTAAGGGTTAACGTCACCGTTAACCCTTAACGCCTGATTCTGATTTTAACGCCTGCTTTTAGCAGGCGTTAAAATCCATGGCGCTAACCTGCCATGGTGCTAATTACGCCGCCGTAATTTACGGCGGCGTAATTAGCGCCTTCCCCACTCCCATTATGCCCTATGGGGCAAAAATGGGAATGGGGAAGGGAAAATGGGAAATGGGGATTTACCGCCCCACTCACCTTGGAATGGGGCGGTAAATCCGCCATCCACCATGGTGTAAACGGAGTTTACACCATGGTGGTAAAGTTGGTGCACTTAGCACCAAGGTTGTAATGAGGCCCATTGACTTAGCTCTAGTGTTGAATTGAATCCGCTTACAGAGTTTTTGGGAGGAGATAGGGTTATGGCATCAGGGTCAGAGTACGCTGATGGGGACTGCCAGGGGTGTGATGTAACTACCTATAGTTCTTCTCCGAAGCCCCCTGCACCTGTATCTAGATCTTCTTGAAACCCCTCCTCCTTTAGGTTTCGTTCTTCCTCTACACCCAAAAACTCATCCTCTTCCTGAAAATGTTGTTCCTCTTCAGTGAGGTCATACACATTTAATTCGTCATGCGAAGGATTAAACAACCTAGGAAATTTGACCCTGGGGTCCTCCTGGGGTCCTTCCCTTGGTCTTTTGGGTGTTGGTGGGTTTTGGGTTTCCATAAACCTTTCCATCTTCTCCATGCAGAAATGGAGTCTCTCCAGAGTTTCATGGGGTACCCCTGAGTAGTCTAGGGGGTGGGGGGAAATTAGTGTTTTCTGCCTGGAAACGCTTTGACCTCTCCCTCAACCTCGAAGAAAGGTTTCTGTCGCCTTCCGAAAAGCCTTCCGGTAGGCCAGGAGTCCCTCTAGATGAAGGGGGTAATTCCTGGCTCCCTTTTGGCTTTTTCGGCATGTCTTTAGCCCTTTGCGCGGTATTCGACGTGTCTTTCGTCGTCCGCTTATGGGTATCGGCAGAAACAATCCTCGCTAGGCTCTCGACAAGTAAATTGTCTGTGGAGGTTTCTGGTCTCGACGTTACGGGCGTTGCGTGTTGTACTGCGACGGGCGCTCTTACATGGAGCGTTACGTCGCATGGTTTTGGGGGAGTGCCTTTATTTGTGGAAAGCCCAGTCGCTGGTCGCGGCTGCGTTTGCGAGTGGGGCTTTAGACTCTTACGGTCTAAGGTAGACGCCGGGGTGCCCAGCGTCTCCTTCGGCGCTGATGGATTCTTCGTCTTCGATGAAGAAGAGCTGTGGGTTGTGTGCTTATGGGAGTGAGTCTTGTGTGCATCCTTGTCGCCGGGGTGTTCATACCCATAAGCAGGGCGTGAGCCGAGCCCGTCGGGGCCGGGGACGGACGTCGAGGAGCGTGAGTGCTACTCGAGAGGTTTAAGACTTCCGCAACGGAGGTTGTGTTATCACCTTCCTCGTCACTTTCGGCGACGGCGGCGGCAGGTGAGGAATCGGACTTCGACATGGCGTAGGCCGCCCACCTCTTGACTCTATGTTCTTTTAGAGTTTTGGGTTTTAAAAGCTGACAAGCCGTGCAGCCGTCTTCTTTATGATCGAGGGGCCAGCAACGATTACAGCGTTTATGCTTGTCCTTCCAGGTATACTTGCCCTTGCAGCGCGGGCAAAACCTAGAGGGTGTCCTCTCCATAGCTGAGGCAATAATTGGTGATAACAACCCCGAGGGAAAGGGAATGGAAAAGGAAAGGCATTCTCGAAGAGAAACAAGATAGTTCCACCCCCACTCTCCCTACTGTATGTTGGCCAGCGAGGCCAGGCCACGTGTTCGGCAGCGCCGCAGGATCTCCTCCGTCTCGTCTCCTCCGTCGAAAATCTTGTTCGGCGGAGAAACAGCTTCGCAGCTACGTCGAGGGGAGGGATCTATGTGTTAATGTAATAAGTCAGGACCAAGGTCCAGGAAATATGTTTTGCAATGTCTCTCGAGGAGCTCCGCGTAAAGGCGACCAAAAGCTGGGCGGAAAAAAACAATCTGAGGGACCTCGACGTGTGAGGGATTGTGGGTACACCGCGCGTCACTATAGGGATAGTGTTACAGACACGCCTTGTCGACGTCCCCTTTTCGACTACGAAAAACACAATGCAATACTCCGCAGTGACCACTGGATGTCGGACCTATGCACAGCATGTGATTCTAAGCAGATTAACAAACATCAGAACTGAAATTACACGTGGTTAACTGTTTACAATGTTATGAGCGCATCACTTCAGTTTACTTACCTACTTCTACCTCTCAGCTGCTCATTTCCATCAGGAAGCCTTTTGGGGTGGTTTCTTCTACCACTTGGCGTGCTGGGTGCATAGGGTAATGAAAGAAGCAGGGGTGGATCTTTCCATCTTCTGGGCCCATTCAGCAAGAGGGACTATGGCATCTAAGTCAGCTTTCTTTGGAGGTAGTCTCCAAGATATCTTTAGAGCAGCTGATTGGTCCAGGGAGTCTACTTGTAAGACTTGTTATCATTAAAAAGTTCATCATGATATGATATGATATTTTATTTATATCGTGCATATACACAAAGTCTTTCAAAGCGCTTCAAGGCGGGGGAACGAGCAAGGGTAAATACAATAACCTTCTTACAAGGCCTTGAGACAATAAGAATGGGCAAATAACTATCGTACTAGGCCTGACAACATTTCTGACAGTGCAAGAGCATTTGATAATAAATGAGGGAAGGATGGGTGGGAGGTAGGTGAGGAACAAACAAACTATCATACTAGGCCTGACAACATTTCTGACAGTGTAAGAGCATTGACTAAGGTGAGGGGACAGGGAGAAGGAAGAAGGCACAGGAGGGACAGAAATAAGAGGTAGAGATAGACAGAAAACAGAATGAGTATGGTGAAAAAAAACCAGCGAAGTTCAAGTGTCCAGGGGCAAACAGAAATGGAGGATGGTGCAGCGATGTATGAGCACACAATGATTCAAATGTCAATTAATGCATTTAACATCCCCATGAACGATGATGGTACCTTCTTAGTGTGGACGATTGTTACCATACTTCGGTGGCATGGCAGTTAGTGGAAGCGGCAGGATCATTGCTGCTGGAGCAGGAAGAGGAAGGCGAAAGGTTGGTGTGATCGCAACGCTGCCTCCATACAGAAAGAGTGTCAAGAACATGGGTAATGTTCCAAAGCCTCTGTGGGCAGAAGGGGTGTAGAGGGGTTAACCCAGGACCGGCCAGGTAACGGACAGGGGAACAGACAGGGCCTTAGTTTGTGGGCCTATAACTATTATCATTTAGGCCATTTTTTATGTAATTTCAAGATGATTTTGGGGATATAAAATTCATCCACGTGCGACTCATGGAACTGTAATGGCTATCTAAGATGTTTTTCTGGCTGATCTGAAAAAGTTCCAAATTTGAGACTTCGGGAGCGGGTGGAAAATAAAATTAGGGATATGCCTAATAACTCACATATTCATAACTGTTGTGCTTTTTATGGAAACGCAGAAAGGTGCCACATGGCCGTGCTACATGATACAGATTAGGTGGTCGGCTTATCCAATTCCCTGTGAGTAGCTGCACACCAGCCGTAGCTCAGCCGTGGTATCTATGTTGTAACTAAGTTCCTCCCATACCAGTGGATCCTCGGCTTCTCCGTTTTACTCTTCTTTCTCACTCTGCAGTGAGTAATCTCGAGGCAGCAATTCCTCCCTCCACAGTTTTGCCAAAAAAATCCAAAAACATGAGGATTAATGTGGTGTTGCAAGAGCTTTGAACTAATATCAAGCCCCTGGTCTCGCCATAGAATGTCTAACCCCCCCACACTAATGTCAGTGGGGGTTTTAGATTCTATTAAGAGACACAGAGGCGAGTATTATCCCTCCCTCCCGCCCTCATCTTATGGTTGCTTTCTTGCAGTTCCCCTCAGAGGATGTTTTCCATAAGGTTGGTTCACAGATGTTCCAAAGAAGGACTGTGGTGGTTGGACTTTGCTTTATGGGTGGATGTCAGTGCTGGTCTGGACTGTTCTTCTTGTTGCTACCTTTGCCTCACAGCTCCAGAAGAGGACAAGAGATTATCTGTACAGGACTTTATACAGGAGCTCGGCCCCTCATTAGTGGATCAACACATGGTTGCCATCTTGGATCGGGGTCCTCTCTTAAACTGTCAAGTTTTATTTGTTGATCTTTTTAAAAATGTTCAATGTTTAAAACATGTTTATTTCTTTGCTGCTCTTTGAGGAGTAGAGTATGCATGATACTTGCCGATGTGGCTCTTAATAGAATCGAACCCCCCACTCACGTTAGTTTGGGGGGACAGCCAGTGTTTTTGTGGCTTCATGGCACTGGGTGTGAGCACATCCCTGTCCTGCTCGCCCTTCCTGACATTGGTGTGTTCACAGGTTCAGCACGGCAGGGACCTGTGGCACCTTTGCTCACCTTTGGTTACTCATTAAGTTCAAGCGACTTTCCCATCACGTTCAGAGCTAGCAGCTCGGGATTTCAAATCAATATTCTGGGGGCGGGGGTTTAGTGAAACTCACACACAGAGAAACTCTCCCTCGACAACACAAAAAAAGGACTGTCAAGATAAACAACTTAGACGTTGTAAACTAATAAAAAGACACAATGCTATCCAATCCGCAAACTCTTACCAGCTCATTAGGCGAAACGGGCCAACAGGTTAATTAAGGCCATAAACCGCAACCTTTTGAAAGTTCGAGTGCATGTTTACTTTCAATGAAAGAGATAGAGCTGAGGTTAAGGCACAAAAAACTGCAGTGACTGCTATTTTTGGAAAGGAAAACATTTTGATGTGCCCCTCAATGCTTTGAAATTTGGGGAGGGGGCGCAAAACTTTATATTTAAAATCGTTGTTTTCACTTCAAGGAAAAAGAAAATCGTATTTGTTTTCATGTTAATTAAAATGATTGCAAAACAGCTTAACATTTTCCAACTGTCTCATTGTGCATGTCGTATGTATGTCGACAGCAATAATGCCGTCATTGTGTAGCTCCCGATTCTGTGGACGGTTGACAGCACGATGCCGAGGGGTGCAGAGCGACACAGGGGGGTGCCGGGCCTGCGGGGTGTTTGCGCGGCCGCTCTGGCCTTCCCACCTGCCCAGTGACAGCTCTAGAGAGCTCTGGGCTCACTCGCTTGCTCTCACATATATTATTACATTGCCACTTTCACTGAGGGATCAATGGCGCAGTTAGTTTATGCACTAAAAACACGGGGCTGGGTGTTTACAGTATATCTCAAAAAAGGGCCAACTAAAAAACTCCCCGCCCAAGATTAACACGAAGGAAAAACAGAAAGCAACGAATGTCATCACTGCGATATATATATATATATATATATCAAACATAGCAGATTGCTTGGGATTATACAGGTGAAAACATTGACAGCAGGTGTGCGGCGTCATCAGCACGGATATCTCCAACAGAGGATCTTACGGACATTGGAAGGACTCTGCTGAAGTACACGAATAGTCTCTGGCAAAAAGACGTCAGGCTGTGTCGCGCCCCGCTTCCTTATTCGTTTCGCATAAGTAAATTCATACTAAACGTATTCGCATGGCCGCCATCTAAAGCGGGGCGATTACTAGTAACCCCAAATGGACGTTAACCAACTAGCCGCGTGGTAACGAGAAATCGCGGTTTAGATTCGCCTCACATCGCTTTCGTTTTGTGGGTGAACTGGGCAAGTTCCTTCGCCCCCCTCAGACGCCTTTCCCAAAGTTGGGAGGACATGGGCCCCTCGCCGGCCCACCGCTCTATAGACAGACGATGCGCCGTATATTTATTTCTCCGCCGAGTGGCGCTTTGGTCGATACTAGGGCTGCATTGCTGATCTCCTTTATAATGGAAGGAAGGCAGAGCGACGTGCAGAGGAGTGCGCTGGCTGCAGAGCGGCACTCCCAGGAGCTGCCGCGCCTGCTCTTTTCACGGCGCGGTCCTGGCTCCTCTCGGGTATCGCCTGTGCTGTGTTTTGCACCGCGGATGCCCTCCGTGCGGCGTGTGCTATGAGCGAGACTGGCACAGCCTCCCTACTCAGGCGGAGGTGACAGGTGTATTACTCGCATTGCTCCACTGCAAATGCCAGCGTGGAGGCCCACGGCCCACTTGCTGCGGCGCCTTCTTCATTTGCGAAAGGATGGTGGTGTTATTAACAGTGTAGTTATTAACACCCTTATTGTTATTATTTCAGGAAATGACATGACACGAATCGAGGTAATAACAACGGCAGTGATGATGAGAATCGTAATAATAACGTCCGACTCTATTACTAAGACTTCATAGCGATATACATGACATGAATAGTGCGAGTATGATACTCCGGCTAATGGAGTATGGGCCCGATTCATGGAATTTTTTGAACGATTCAAAGTGACTGACGTTGCACTGCTGGCACAAACCCCATTCATGAAAGTTTAGTTTAGTTTATTGTTTTGTATAGCGCGGCCTGGTCCTGGTGCGCTTGACATGGTTACACAGTTACAGGTAATATATACATGGTTGTTGTAGTACAGGATACTAGGTACTAGGTACATATACATAATTCTTACAGTACTGATACTCACGGCACATGATACATAAAACTGTGCAAAGTGTATTTTTGTAGTGCAACGTCAGTGCAAAGTCATTTTGTTCTGCACACATGACTTTGTACTGACAATGCACTACAAAAATACCCTTTGCTCAGTTCCATGAATCAGGGTTTGTGTCGGCAGAGCAAAGTCACTTTTCAGCAGTGCAAAGTTAGTTTTGCAACAACAAATTCCATGTATCCGGCCATCAGTGTTTGAAATAAATACATACCTTAAAACAGGCCCTTGGGTTTCAGAATTGTATGGCGCGTGGAGTGCTGGTATCGTGCAATTTGCCCATGTTTTTTCCTCAAGCATAACTGCCAGGAAGTAAATGGACGTCTTAATATCCACTGTCTGACAAGAATTACATTTTCGCTGAACTATTTTGCGAAAAATCGTGCACGTTTTTACATATGATTTGCTATTTGCCCAGGCGTTGCGTGTTTTAGGGGGCACTACCCTGGCGCCTTTGTGTTGGGAGTCCGACAGGAGAGGCCTTCTCTGAAAAACAACACGGCACTCGTCATGATTCGTGTCTCAGGGAAGTTGCTCCTGCAGCTTCACTTGAGTCAGTTAGCAATGCAGCCCCACATCACCAGAGCAAAAATATCGTGGGGGTCCGGAGATCCTTGGCCCAAGTGGCGCATGTTTAGCCCCCCTGCACACCGCGGTACACCACGCGGCCATGTGCAGGTTTTTGCACTTGCATATTTGGGAGCTGTCCATTATTTCGTTCCTTCGTCCCGCCCGTTTGACACACTTTTGATCGCAGGCAGGAGCAGCCACGGTCTTGTCCACCTATGCCTCTCTCCCCTGCACTAACATACTGCACTGCTTCATCACACACCGCACACTCGGCAGAGGACAGGAAAGGACTTGGGCTGAGTATTTCGTTCTCATTGAAAAGAATAGAATCGGCTCAGACTGGCCTATAGGGAACATATAGCATGCGGCTCGGACTGGCCTATAGGGTAACACCCGAACCAAAAACACAAAATGCTAGTGTGGGCCAGCTTCTTTGGTCCAAGTGAGACACTTTTTTGTCCCATGAGGGTCAGTTTGGTGAGTTACTTCACCATTCGGGTAGTAATTTTGACTAGTGTTACAGAAAAAAATACTCTTTAAAATGAACAATTTGCATCACATTTTCTCAAACACCTCCCCCTTGGATACGACTCAGTCAGTCACAAAAGGACTGAATAGCGATTTGCAACTGTGGCACGTTTTCATTCGAGACAATTGTTTAGCCGAGTCCGACCCCGTGGGCGCTGCTTTTCTTCATTTTGATGTTGCCAGACTCGTTAGTTCGCAAACGAGCTTCAGCGAGGGAGCCCGGAACGGCGCACGCATTGGGCCGAAACCGAACCGGCCACACTTCGCAAGGAAAGCCCACGCAAATACGAACTTCTGAAAAGCCATGTCAGTCTTAAAGATGCACACCTGGAAACACGGTGCACGTGCCCACTCACCTGCCTGTAATAAAAGCCTTTTCCATGAGACACAGAATTATCCCAGGAGGATATGTGACGAAGACAGGCGGACCCCAACATGGTATCTGATAAAAGTAGAACAACCCCCTCCCCCCTCCGCCCCAGACCCCAAAAGCCACGTCCAGTTTACAGGACACACGCATGCCAGGGACTGGTCGTTAAAGCCATGTATTGGCCATGACGGCAGGGAATTCGCAGGGACATATGACAGCGAAAAGAAAATATATTAGCCCAGTCTGTGCTCCAGATAATCCGTTTCCCGGGACATTTCCAGCTCAGACAAAACCAAACAAACCTTAAAAAATAGTTGCCAACAGCTCGAATGGTTCAATAGATGGCACCGGCCGATCCCAGTGTGTTTTTCAATGGGATGGCACCATTGTAAAAACTCGTAAATCATGCACTGAAGTGTTTAAAACACGCTGTCCAGGTGGGCAGCGTCAGAAGTATTTTTCACAGTTCGGATGGCACTTGTATTCTCCGTGACCCTCCCTCCCGCAACTCGCGGCGGCCAGATTGGGTCATCGCTGCTGTTGCGCCCACTGAGGGAAACACGGAAGGCGCGGGCATCCCACCCCTCTTCTCACCCACAGGCTGGTCCACGCGGGCTGTTGAAAATCAGAGAAGTCATTTAATCACCAAGTTTAAGGATTGAGTTTTTTATGACCGCCTTTCTCTCAAAAAGATGTCGGAAGCTCTCGCCACAGCTGCTTTTTTAGAGTGGCAATGCGCTAGTCTTCTGAATGTTTAGTGACACAATTTTCAAAAACAAAAAAATCCATCAAAAATATATACGGCATTATAGCTGCATCGGCGCATCATGTCCCCAGTCACTAAAAATGTGTGAGTGGCAAAGTCACAACATTTGCCCCTGCGGCCCCCAGTGCCCGTACAGGGGGGCAATGGCGACACGAGCGGGATGGCGGAGCCAAGAACCTACGGGTATGAAATTCCCAAACAACCAACAAAGATTCGTACACAAAATTGTGTTAATCGAATTTTCTGCTGTGACGCGTGCACTGCTTCCACTTTTCTCCACAGACCACGGTCGGGGAAATTACGCCAGGTGGAGCGTTCCTTTCACTAACGTTAAAATAATTCTCCTCTCCTCTAGCAGTTCATTTCCTTTGAACCAGGGAATCATTTTATCTTAAAAATGCAGCAAACTAATATTAGAGCCGCCAATCAAACGGCAGGACCTGGGCAGGGCGCAGTTTATTTTGCCTTGAAAACGTCCAACCAAGCACATTGCATGGCTCGCCCTGGTAAGTATCCAGCGTGGTCGGGGTACCGGGCAAGGCTCAAGTCCTGTAAAGAAAGTGGGGGCACTCTGACGTACGCAGTGGCGAGAGGCGTCACAGGAAGCGAACATGCCTTAAAGTGAAATATGCACATTCCATTCAGTTTGTCTTTCCCAACTGAAAAAAGTGCACACGACAAATACGTATTTGTAAAGAGAACCTCTTTCTAATGGCATTTCTGGCTCAATATAAAAGGTGCGCGCCTTTCATATCTAAACATCTGTAATTAAACCTGTTAAATGCCATGATATGATATGATGTATACCATTTATAACGCGCCTGTACACAAGTGTTTCTAGGCGCGAACATATGAGGGACTCCGGCGGAAAACCATGGTGCTATTAGCACCATGGTCGATGCCGGAGTCCGCCATGGCGGAATGGGGAATTACCACCCCATTCCAAGGTTGGCGGGGCGGTAATTCTATGCCACCATGGCCCTTCCCCATTCCCATTTTTGCCTCATAGGGCATAATGGGAATGGGGAAGGCGGTAAGTACGGTACCGCAAATTGTGGTACCGTACTTACCTCGAGAGTCCCTTTGCGGGCCCCTACTTTAACGGCTGGTCTAGACCAGCCGTTAAGGTCGGGTTCTGCAAAGGGACCTCGTAGTAAGGCATTAAGGGTTTAACGGCGCCAACACCTTTTACGGCGCCATTAACCCCTTAACGCCTGGGTCCTAATGAGGCGTGCATGTTCTGGTTAGAGAGTCCTGTGGCTTCCCAGGCCCGCAATCACCGCCGCAGCCCTGTTTATATCAATCGGGGCCAGCAAATAATGAATTATCTAAAATTCCTTGAAAACACCACACGAGAGGGGAAAACTTATGGCCTCTGAAAAAAGGAGGTGGACGCCATGCACCCGCATGTACCCTCGACTTGTGCCCTGGTGGCAAGCAACTATGGAACACACCTTTTTTGGGGGTGCGGGAGTCTGGCCAAAGACGGGAGTGAGACCTAAATAGCCATCGTCCTAGGCTTCCACGCCCACTCCGAAAATACCACCAGCCTAGAGCACTGGCAGCTGGCAAATTTGTAAAGTGGAGGGGTGTGACATTTCCCCCAGAATTGCACCAAGGAAGCATCATTTTAAAATAATAGGTTGAAGTCATGCATTTTGCAGCACAAACCTTAAAAATATGGTAACAGAACTATCTAGATGGCAGGTCAGCAACGGGGCGTTTTGAGGCCTATCCCCCTTTCATGCTGGTTTTGTTCAAAGAATGTAATGAGGCCAGTTTCAACAGCTCATGCTGGCATTGCAACCTAAAACAAATATCCTTGCTGCTAATGCCAATAGAAAATATGCGCCGGTCTCAACGATATATGCTCATGCTGCTTACCTTTCATGCCTGTAGTCCCCAAATCAAATTCTATCTCAGTATACAACCAAGCTACCCTCGTTTCTCGTGTTGATCAATGCTCGCTCAGAAATCGCTCACACTGCAGAGATCACTGACCACATCTTGTACAACAACCTTGATGCCCTCCTCACCACTGTAACAGGGTTTACCCTATCCAACCAACATGTTTTCGACAACCTCCTACCCCAATGCTACTTCATCCAATATACCAACCGGCAAGGCAGGAGCAGAGGCGGAGTGGCAATCATCCACAGGAGTGTTTGGCAATGCTCCATCAGCCGCTCTACCGGAACAAACTTGTTTCAATCACTCGCTTGCCGGTTCCCTTCATCGAACAAGGAATCCATCACCTTCCGCCTTGTCTACGGACCACCTCACAGGAGCGACTCCTTCATTGCCAACATCTCCAACTTACTCTCCTCTGCCAAATTAGCACAATCTAATAATGTCTATCTCTGAGATTTTAACGTCCCAGAGTCACCGGCCGACAATCACACTCAAAGCACTCTTTTCGCACTGACCGATTTCCTGGACCTTAAGCAAATTGTGCTCTCCCCACGTACAATATAGGCAACACCCTAGGCTTAGTCTTCACATTCTCCTCCTCTCCTGCGCAGTGTATCCCAGTCGACTGGTCTGACCACGCTGCCATCCCACTATCGGTCACCCACTTGACTATGGCCCAAAAGGGTCAGGCTAAGTGCCTGCTTACTTACCACCGTTCATTCAAAACTTTCCTGGTCAATGAGTTAAAAGAAAACTTTGCAGACTTCCCAACCACAGGAATGCCTCAGGCCTCCTAGAATTATTCAACAGCTCTGCCATGAAACTGGTAGACACTCAATCCCCCTAAAACCCAGCCACGCTAAGACCAAACCATCCACCCTTTGGTACACCATGGAGCTCGCCTCCAACAAATGCTCAATCAGAATACTAACGAAAGGGTAGCACAAAACACGTAACCCTGGAAATCTCACCAATCTCAAATCTCTCTGTGCCCATCATAGGACTTTGATTACCTAGGCCAAAGCTGCTTCCTACTCTACCACCATTGCAGCAGTCTCTAACAGGAGCAAAGCCCTCTTTCAAATAATGGAGCCTTGTACCAAACTCACCGGACCCCAAGGTACTAGCAACTCAGGAAAATACAATGGAATCAAGCAATTTTTTATCAAAGACATAGACAAAATCAGATAGACCATCAAATCAACTTCTCATAGCATTAGCGCCCCCTGCACCTGGGTACACACGCTGACACTCTGTACTGAAGTTTTTCTTCTCTCTCATCGCCTAAAAACGATTGCCCCCCTCAAACCTACTTCTTTCTCTGACAATATCAACCCAGCCTCCATCCTTAAACAACTGAAGGGCCCGGTGCTCAAAGCACTCCTCCGCTTCATTAATACCTACCTCACAGAAGAGTAATTCCAGGACATCCTCAAGACTGATCTCAGATGACCTCTTTTGGAAAAATTAACCCTAGGTGCAGACAACATGGCCAACTACCGGCCCATTTCAAAACCTCACGTTTATTGGCAAAATCTTGGAAAAAGCAGTCGCCACACAACTCACCGCCAGAATTGAACAACTTAATCTCTTAAATAATATGTCAGGGTTCCGCCCCAAGTGTAGCATCGATGCAGTCACCATCCAGGTGGTGGCTGATGCCCTCCAAATTATGGATAAGGGCAACTCATGTCTCCTAGCACTCCTTCACCTCTTGGTTTAATTTGACACGGTCAACCACTCCTCTCCCTCCTTGCTGGGAAGATGGAATTTTCTGGCACTATCCTGAATTGGTTTACCTCTTACCTCTCGGGCAGGCACCAGGCCATCAAGATGAGCTAGTTGCATTCTAACCAACTCCAGATCTCCTGCAGAGTCCCTCCCCCAAGGCACCATCCTCTCACCAATCCTTTTTTAACATTAACATACAAGATCCCAAAATAGCCATCCACCAACACGCAGACGATACTCAGTTTGAAATGCAAGTAAATAGCACTCACAACATCACTCGTTTTCACAATTACCTAGCCATCATCCAGTCATGGATGTTGGCTACCTACCTGAAACTAAACCCATCCAAGATTGAATTCATCCTCATTGTTCCGCCCGCTTAAACAAAAACTTGTCCAACAATGGCTTAGCGATATGCATCTAGAAGGATTTGATCCCCAATTCTCGGACTCACAGGACTTCTGTACCATAGTGCAGCCCCTGGTGGTATGGCACATCATTGGGGGAAATGCCCTCCTGACCGGGCTCCCAGCTGCTCACTTGACTCCCCTAAAAGCAGTCCACTACTCTGCAGGACGTCTTATTACGGATGCACAGAAATTTGACTGAATTACCCCGTCCTACGCAAACGACATTGGTTTCAGCTCCAGGCCAGGATACTGTTCAATACTGCATTTATCATCTGCAAAGCAGTCACAAGTAGCATCTTGTTACAAACTAACAATTAAAGCAAGTTTATAATTTTTTTATGCCAATGTACTTTTTCCCCCTTTTTTTTTTTTTTTTTGCTCATAAAGGTTACTTTGACTGGTGAGAGACCAGTAAATTTTGAATTTGATTTAATCTATTGTTTAGGCTACCAGGAGAATAATACTGTTAGCTCCACAAATGATATTTTTTGACTTTGTATGTTCAGGCACACCCTTGTGTTTATAGATGTCTGTTTGCTCCATTTGAGTGCCTGTACGTTTTGGAGTCCCTCTTTTGTTTTTACAAGTAGCATACCAGCATTCCTGGTGGCTAAGCTCCACATATCTGATGGTGCATGTTACACGCGCAGCATATCGACCAACCGGCTTAAATCACAACTCGTCCGTAAAGAGATGACCTTCAAACAATCCTTCTCTTGTCACGCACCCATTCTCTGGGAATTGATCCAGTGTCAGCTCGGAATGCCGCCATAATTATCCAGTTTCACAAATCTCTTAAAACATGGCTTTTTCGGAGGGGCGTGGCTCGGAGCTGCCGCGATCGGCATGACTTCCTAGGAACTCCTGCCTGGCCCAATACGTAACAGATAATAGCGCTGAATCCAGACCATGTAAAGGGCCGCAAATGAAACATACCAAGGAGGAAAATCCGCTGCAGCGATCACTCGCAGCCGAATTGCCATGATTCGACCCATTTTCCCAATCGGGACCCACTCGGCGACAAGATGGTGGCCGCGACTTCAAGCCACGAAGAGCAACCATGAGGGGGTGGTGCAGGCCAGCCAACGCTGCCAAAGCAGCCAAATGAATCTAGCTCGCTCGCCCGCACTGTCTCAGGCTATCCAGCACCTTGACGCATGATCCCGCTCCCAGCACCACAGCATTTCGCATGTGCGACTCTTCGTAGGTCCGGGGGAGCCCGGTGGCAGAGTGAAGAGGCATCCCAGCACACAGCGCCATATCACTGAACAGCAGCCGCTGCTCCGGAGCTTCCCACTCCCTCTCACCCACCTTGAATCTGCGCTCCACCCCTCCGCCGGCGCTGATCTGGGCGCTGCCATCCGCGCCGCCTGACGGCTTCACAAGTGGGGGGTCCGTGGCTGGCCTCCATGGGTGGCCCGGAGCGGATTTGGGTCTGACTCGCAGCCACCCGGCACCTCCCAGTGCATCACCATCAGCCGTTGCGGCCCCCCGGAGGGGCGGTACTGCACTGAAGCGGCGCACCTTGGACTTCCCACGAAGCCCGGCCGCATCAGCGGGAGGACCAGGAATCACAGCCCGGGGCAGCGATTCACCAACCAGGCCCAGTAGCCAAGTGGCCTGGCCCATCTACGACAGACTCTAGTTTACTATCAATCCGGCAAAGTAAAACCCAGCCGGCAGGCTATCCGAGACACCAACTCCCATGGCCTGCATGAGCGGATCCCCCAGGGGCAGACCAGAAGGACAGCATCAAAAGACATATCGCCCCAAACTACACAAGGTGAGGAGCTGGGGGTGCACCGACCCCCCCCCCCCCGAGTTCTGCACGGCTTCCAGCACTCCTGCTAATATTTGCCCCCAATCCCATCCTCAGTGGGCACCAAAAGGACACTCATCTGGGACCCCGATCCTCCACCCTCTGCAAGTGGCCTCGTCACCGCCGACCCGCAGCCACCAAAGGGCTCACCGAGTCCCCTCTTGTCCAGCAAAGGGTCCGCCAAGTGGTCCGCGCATTTACAACCTCTTCCATATGAAACCTGCAGCAGAGACTGGAGCTCGGGGAGGCGGGAGCCCGGTGCTGGCCCCTGAGTTCCCCACCTGAGAAGTGGAGCCAGAAACACTCTGCAGTGAGCGCAGCTGAAAGCATCTAATAGAAGCAAAATGTCAAAAAGCGGGAAGGCATCCAAGCAAACAGACATTGCTGCCCTAATGACCAGCTCATCCGTTGAAAGATCCAAAAAGGGGGATCTGCCAGAGGACTCCACCAATAACACCACATCCACCACATTCGCAGCAGCTCACAGCCCATCACAAATGGTCACAAAGGCCAATCTTCAAGATCAACTGTCGGCACTAATCAAAGAAATCCAGAAAAGCGTGGAGGAGGTTATGAAAAAAATCAACTCTCTGGATAAGAGAGTGGTGGAGGTGGAACGCCGAACCGCTGAACTCGAATCCGAGGTCTGCGACCTAAGATTTGAAGATGAGCAAGACAGGGACAGAATCGCAGCCCTAGAGGCGAGATGCGACCTCCTAGAAGCAAAGCAGGAGGATGCAGAGAATCGGTCCTGAAGGAACAATATCTGCCTACGAGGGATTCTATCCTCCATCCCAGATGCAGACCTAAAAAGTTAAGTTTCGGATCTGCTCAGGTTCATAATCACCCTCCTGGGTGAATCACCCCTGGAACTGGACCGGGTGCACAAGCTCCTAGGCAGGCATCTACGCTTCCCCCGGAAGTCCTGGTGAGAATTCACTTTTTCCAAGTCAAGGAGGAAATCATGCGTGAGGTGAGGCAAATGCGCCAAATCACCTTCCAAGGGTCCACAATCTCGCTATATCATGATCTGGCGAACTCCACTCTTCAAAAACGAAGAGCTATGCGAACACTCACGGAGTGGCTGCGCGAAAGGAAGATTCCATATCACTGGGGGTTCCCGACCTCGGTCAGATTCCCATGGGAAGGGGCCCAGAAACAAATCCATTTGCTGAAAGAGGCGGGCAAATTCATGGGTGTCAGGAGAATAGAGGGGGGGGGAATCTGAATCCAAAGAACCAAGCCAGGCACCTCCCAGAAAGTTCTCGGAAGGAACCTGGTCGAAAGCCGGCAGACGGCACAGGCTCCGTGGTACCCCCAAGAAAGATTCGTTCTAACCTGGGATGAACAATCATCAACATCATCAGAGAAACCAAGCCATCGAGACCCAAGCAACTGTTCTTCCCGATTTAAGGATCCAATGGCGGAGGGAATCAACCAGTTCTCACTGAGTCAAGTGCTTCACAGCGAGGGGGATCCTTAGCGAAAGAGGCCTATGACTATTCTAGCAGTGCGGGAGCAACGTTCGAGCTCCAACATATTTTGTTTCGGCGGCCCAGTTGGCCATCCTCTGGCACATTGGCGCCACCAGTTTTCCCAGTGGCAGTAGGATGACGTTTCTCCTACTAGTTCAAAATGGGGGAGCGGGGTGGGAATGGGTTACCGTGGGACTAATCCAAAGCTCGGAGTGCCAGCACGCACAAGACCCGGCCTCTCGATCAACATCACATGTCACTACAACAACAATGCCTAAGCCACGCCAACGCAGCAACCTCATTTCGCTCTCAAAAACACAGTTCCCAGCGGGGGACACAGGGCTAAACTTAGCCAATGCAGAAGAAAGAGATAATGGCTGACACAAGCGAGGTAGTAATCCTCTCATGGAACGTCCAGGGCCTGAACTCACCAAGGAAGCAGAGATCAGTTGAACATAGGCTGGGGCAATTATCCAGAGACATCGTTCTTCTCCAAGAAATTCACTTGCTGCAAGAAGACGAATGCCGGTTGAGGTTCAACAGGTATAAAAAAGCTTTTTTTGCCACATCTAAAAAGAAGAAAAGGGGGGTGGCAATATTACTAAGCAATAGGTTCCCATTAACAAAAGAGATCCGGGAGGTCGCTCCCTCCTACTTAAGGGCCTATTCGAAAAACTGCCCATCACTATAGTTACAATCTATGGCCCAAACACGTCCCAAGCCAACTTTATCTCTGACCTAATCCCAACCATCTTGGCCTTTTGAGAAGGACACCCGATCATGGGCGGGGATTTCAACTCCATGCCAAATCCCCACAGGGACAAAACGCTGCCACCCACAAATGCAGACTTCGTGCAAGCACTATCCCTAGCTAAGCTGTTCAGGGAAACGGAATCTGTCGACGCCTGGAGGCTATTCAATGGAACCTCAAGAGACTATACCCATTACTCCTGTGTACATAAAGGATTCTCAAGAATATACCTCATACTAATCTCTGGGGTGCTGTACCCATGTTTAAATAAGGTCAAAATCCACACATGCATGATATCTGACCACGCCTCAGTGTCCGCAAACCTAGTCATATCGGACCAAAAGCACCCTGTTCAGAGACATTGGAAACTGAATGACTCCTTACTACTAGACGAAAGTGGCGGAAACGATAGCTAACTACTTCAAGGAGAACACAACGGAGAACTCCCCCATCAACATCATTTGGGATGCGATGAAAGCAGTCGTCGGAGGGTCCCTGATTAGCGCTGGGGCGGAACAGAGAAGAATCTCGAACATTGCTGCAGCCAAACTGGAGGAAACGGTAAACCAACTAGGGGCCAAGCTGAAGTCACGCAGCTCTAGGAGAACAGAGAGAGCTCTGAGGAAGGCCAAAATAGCGTTAGAAATGCACTGCGCCAACCAAACTGCCAAGTTATTAGCCTTCACGAGGCAGTTCTATTATAGTAAAGGGAATAAGGCAAACAAGGTGGTAGCGCAAACATTGAAAAAGATCCGTAACAGGAACAATATCCTCAAACTGGTCGGAGCAGATGGGAAATTACACTACTCCGAGACGGATACAATCACCGTGGGAGGTCACGAATACAAAATCGCGCTATATGCGGACGACGTGTTAATAACAGCGTCAAACCTGGCGTCGTCCTTGGAAGCCTTATGGGAAGAGATCAAAGAGTTCGGGGCTCTATCAGGGTTCAGAGTAAACCTGGACAAATCTTCAGCCCTAGCAATTAATCTCTCTAAGTAGGAAAGAGCTAGCCTCAGTCCCCTAATGCCGATCCCATGGGCGATAGGATCAATTGAATACCTTGGGGTACATATCACTAAAGACCCATCACGCTTGTACTCAAGCCACTTCCCGCAATTGATTAAAGAACTTCAAAACGATCTAAAGAGGTGGAAGTCCCAAGAAATCTCCTGGTTTTGGCGGATTACCGCCATAAAAATGAATCTAAGCACCAGATGGCTGTACTATTGCACAGCATTACCGACCCATATCCCGGGTCCTGTCCTGGCAGCTCTGCAAAAGAAAATTCAGGAATTTGTCTGGGGGGCAGGGAGGGAACCCCGAATCGGTAAACGAATAATGATGCGGGGGAAAGTGCAAGGCGGGCTGGGAGTACCCGATGTGGCCAGGTACGCTCTAGCGGCGCAGTTGTCGCACGCATTCTCCTCGGTACAATAGTCAAGACACCCCGAAGTGGACACAGCTCGAGGAGGCCTGGTGCCCGGGCACACCTTCGGATCTCCCACATCTGCCAAATATAAAACCACAAGCAAACAGTGGCCCCCTCTCTGCAATGATCACAATTGTCTGCAGTTGGAAAGCGGCAGCCCGGAAATGGGGCATCCGAGGAGCTCTCGGTCCCTTAACTCCCATTTGGAACAATCCCGATTTCTCACCAGGCGGGCCCCCACTCAGCTTCCAGCCCTCGGTAGCTTACTGAAAACGAGCGAGTTTCTAGAAGAGGGAATCCCCATTTCGTTCG
This sequence comes from Ambystoma mexicanum, assembly GCF_040938575.1. Lineage (NCBI taxonomy): Eukaryota > Metazoa > Chordata > Amphibia > Caudata > Ambystomatidae > Ambystoma > Ambystoma mexicanum. The sequence goes on along the minus strand of NC_090941.1, from coordinate 663,208,648 downwards.
AGAGATGCAAATCAAAATTCGGGGTGGACGAGCGGGAAAGATTCCACTATGCCCAAATCCGGCATTGGCTGTCCCACAGGGTGGTCCGGGAAAAATGCTCCAGAGAGTTAACAGTGCTGGAACTCTCTCTAATGACCCCAAATAAAAGAGGAAGAACCTCTGTGCTTTATCGTCTCCTAGACAGGGCAGATCCCTCCAAAAAAGAAAGGTACATGCTCGAATGGGAGAAGGACTTGGGAAGGGAAATAGAGGTCGAGAAGTAGGAGAAAATCTGGGCTAGACTGCATAAGAGTTCAAACAGGGAAGGCGGCTACAAACTCTGCTACAGGCATTATGTTACCCCAGCTCAGCTCAACAAGGCCAACCCGGACATCACCGGAACCTGTTGGCGCGGCTGTCCTGCTCCTGGCTCACTATTCCATTTGGTCTGGAACTGCCCGAAGGCAGATGCATACTGGCGAGAGGTATTAAACCACATCAAGGAAATCACCGGTCTCTCTATCCCCTGGGATCCTGGGTTTATCCTTGTGGGCGAAACAGGAGGAGGAGCATTCCCAGTCTCAGGGCACATCCCTCGTCTATGCACGCACCTACTCCTAGCAGCAAAAATCGCAATTGCCTGGTTGTGGAAAAACGAAGACGGACCATCAGTAGCGTTATGGTGGTCCAAGTGTTGGGATATATCGGTCCCTGAAAAGGTCACAGCAATCCGTTCAGGTTTTCTGAATAGAGCCCTAAACATTTGGGACACATTTATGGACTACGCAGCTAAGTTTCCAGCGCTCACCTGAAGGCCCCCACTAACCAGATGGCTCCAAGGCAGCCCGCTTTATTAGACTATAGACTCAAGCCGGACCAACCCAGAGCGCGGGATCCCGCTCGGACACCACGAATAGGCAGGGTCATGGACAACAGTGATCAGGTCACCAATAAACACTTTCCCCGCCTGACAGCTCGAACTGCATTATCACGCTGGTGCAGACTATTGATTACTGCAATGTTGCTGATGTTGTGTTTATCTGTAAAACCCAATAAAATGTTGTTATGAAAAAAAAACATGGCTTTTTCAACAACACCTGACCAAGTACTAATTCCAATGGATGCACATACCCATGGAGAGGCATCAATTTACAGTACTGCGCTACCTTTAAAATATGTCAGCCCAAGTGCTGGCTTGCACACTCTGTACAGCAGTCTGCTGTTCTAGATAGAACTAAGTAATTCGTAGCTAAGCTAGGAAAAACATTTCTGCATCATGTTGTTCTTAGCACCGACAAATTGCACTTTAACAAGCACATACACACACTCAGATACATACAAACATGTACACATACAATTGTGCATACACACATGCAAATAAACACATTTTTTAAAAATATACTTTTTTCTACCCAGTTGTTTGGCTCCGCTCCTTCAAATGCTAAAGCTGGAAATTCCGCCTCCAAAACTCCCCAAAGGATTTGAGGGCTAAATTTGAAGCCTCAGCATATGCTCTCCTGTGCAATACTGAGGCTACAACCCAAATGCCCTCATGGCCTCCTCTGGACTGGGGTGCCTAAGCACCACCTCCTGCCCAAATGGACAGAGTCCCTCCAGAAGCCCATTTGAGAGGGTATTCTTCTTCAAATAGTGGGCTGCAGGGCATAATTCCATGTAGACAAAAGGTGGCATGTCATGCAGAGTGCTTTCCTGGCATGTATAATGAAGGGGAATGCGCTGCACAACACAGTGAAAGCATGTATATAATGGAGGATTACCACCTGTTAAGATGGATTTCTAAACTCTGACCTGGTGGGCAGAAGTTTGGGAGGCCACCCTAGTTTAGTGGAACAGGGAACCTTCTGGGCAAACCAGACCAATCTACGGTAGCTTAGAAGGCGGTCAAGACTAAGGGCCTCATTACGAGGAGGGCGGTAAGGGGTTAACGGTGCCCGTAAAGGTGCCTGAGCCATTAATCCCTTACCGCCCTATTACGAGGTCCACTTGCGGGACCCGCTCTGGACGCCTGGTTTTACCAGACGTCCTTAGCGGGTCCCGCGAGCGGCCCAGCATGCTAACAACGGGCACGTCATTAACAGGCCCATTGTTAGCATGCTCTCCATTCCCATTGAGCCCTCTGGGGACCCAAATGGGAATGGGGATGGACCAGGTCCGGGTTCCCTGAATAGGAAAATACCGGGCCCTCCAAGGTCGGAATAGCACGGTATTTCCCCATTCAGGGAACCCGGATCCGGACCCGAGTTTGGGGGCAGCCATGCCCTTATTAAGGGCATGGCTGCCCCCAAACTCCTAATGCGGCCCTTATGGTGTGAGTGATCGGAGGCCCACAATGAGCACAGTTAAACTCCAAAGATTACCCTTAGAGAGATGTATATCAAAAATACATTTATTATAGGCCTTTATAACAAAAACATGATTAAAACACAGTTATCAAGAAAGCAATTTCCACACACGCTTATTTACTATGTAACATATATACAATAATTTGATTAGCCTAATGCTGATGATAGGAGATTAAATAACCACAACCTATAACAGAAAGGGGTTAGTTTGGCACAAATATCAGTTGAGGCAGTCCCTCAAGAAACCCAAATTTATGTAATCCAGCCCTACGAAGTGAGGAGCCCAGCGCTCAAAGTACTGTTGTGCTTTTACAATGTGCAGTCGTGCGTAAAACGGAAAGCGGGTTCTCTTCAGGGGGCTGTAGCTGCTCAGGGTAGTCCTATTCCTAGAGGATGGACTACCCTTGCAAGTGACTTTCAGAGTCCGGGAATAGTTGCAGATCGCAGGCTATCCCAGCTAAGGTGAGTATCGTTTGAGGGATGCGTAAAAAGAAATGGATGTGCGAGGAGGCCACTGGTAAATTAGGAAAGTACTCACCGACTCTTGACACAGTCCAGACCAAAATTTGGCAGTCTAGCACCATTCGCATGTACGTGTTAACCCTCAGTTTCAGGATGCTCTGGCTCTGGCTGTCAGCAGCTGCAGGACGGGATGATTGTCCGTGGTGGGACAGTAGCCTTTTCTCAGCCCTTGAAGGAAGAACAATAGTTATGGTAAAGCACATCTCAGGACATGGTAGGTAAGATCTGCAGGCACTTTCAGCGATGGTCACCATAGCGGGATGACACAGGGACCGCAAATGCTTGCGGAATGGCACAATCTCATAAATCTCTCATAAATCATGACCCGGAAGAGCTAGGACAAGGAGTTTGGCAGAAGGGTGCCCAGCACCACAAGCTAGTGATTCCCAAAGTCTCGAGTCTCAACTCAGGATGTGAGCATTCCTGTGCAATAGCCTGGGTTTGAGCTGGACAGTTCACTGGATGGCCCAGGAACACTTCCGTAGAGGCTCTTTGCGAAGGTAAGTAGGAAAAGCAGAGTATAGTTGTTCCCACTACTCCAGAAGGGCGAAGCACCCATGCAGGCCTTCCTGGTTCAATGAAGAAACAGGGATCCAACGGGACAACAGCGGGGTCGGGTTGCCAAACCTTCCTAGCACGTCACTGGTGGTTCCTTGATCTACTTTTTTGTTAAGGATACTTGGCTCCTTATGAGGTTCAGTGTAAACCTCAATAGATCAACCTGGAATGGATGCAGAGCGCCTTCTCTTATTCAAGATTCGTTTTGTGCCCATTTCTCGGATAGCCAATAGAAGATCTGCTCTCTTGCATGCACGCCATGCGTGGGCCAATCTTGGCCCATGGTGGCTCCAGTCATTCATGACTACCAGACATACTGGCAGCAGTAGTGTAGATTGGGACCAGACTGTCCCAACCTGCTTCCTGGGCACTAGCACACATGACATGCAGGAGCCCGCGAAAGATGAGTTTGTTGCTGGAGGCTGCATGCCCAAATAAGAAATACCCAGGTCTCTCAACCTGGGGGAAGGTAAAGGGACAAAATGGCCAAAGGACAGAACATAAGACTTCATGGCACTGCCATTTTCTGCACTAGCCACAGTCTAGCGGTAAACGTGGTATGGTTCATAGAAAAGATATAAAAATACTTTAAAATAAACATTTGCCACCAGTCCATCCTAGGCACACTTGTAAAACCCCCCAAAAATCCTTAGTGGGTGGCTAGGGACATGAAAGAAAAGGACCCCTATGCGCAGTACTATAAAGTACTTGCCACATAAGATCAAAAGTTACCAAGAAATGGCAACATAGATGAAGACTAAGGGAAACATAGTTTCCCAGTACTGACAGCCTGATGGACGTGTCAGTTTCCCCATAAAAAAAATATTTGCAAAGGCCCAGAGGAGTGCAGCTGAAGGCTGTGCTCCACTGGAAAAAGTCAGGCTAGGTAAGCCAAACCAACGCAAACAGTTTGGGGGGGGTTCACAAATGAAGGGAAAATTGCATGCAAGGGAAATCTTTCCTAACACCCTCCCTCCCCCTAATGACAGGGGGACTTAATCCACCCCTGGATGAGTCTCATGTTCAGGTCGATTATACATTCTGTAAAACTCAAAAGCGTTGCTAGGTTGGACACCTGGCATGTGCTCAATGGTGAAGTGAACCCCATGTAGGCTTATGGACCACCTGAGAAACTTTGGATTCTCTCCTTTCATGTTCATTAGCCACTTTAAGAGCTTTTGGTCAGTTTGCACAGTGAAGTGGGTCCCATAGAGGTAGGGCCTCAGCTTCCTTAGGGCCCACACATGACAAAGACATTATTTCTCTGCAGTGGACCACCTGAGCTCTCTGTCCTTAAACTGGTGACTAATAAATCCAATCGGGTGTTCCTTGCCTTTCTCATGTACCTGTGATAGTACAGCACCTATCCCAGTGTCAGAGGCATCTGTCTGCACAATAAAATAACATTTGTAGTGGAGCCTTTTAAGACAGTGAAGGCCCTCTCACACTCTTCATACGAAGGGATCTTCTTGGGTCTCTTTGGAGTTGTGAGAGCAGTTAGAGGGGCAGCTATGGTGCATAGTCTGCCATGAAGTTTCAATAGTACCCAGTGAGACCTAAGAAGGCTCTCACCTGGGTTTGTGTAGTGGGGATAGGCCAGTCTTGTACTACTAGTACTTTACTGGGTAGTGGATGAATCCTCCCTCCACCTACTTCATGGCCAAGGTAGACCACAGATCCTTGTCCAATCTGCCACTTACTGGCCTTTGTGGTCAAGTGAGCCTTCTGAAGAACCTGTAATACTATTCCCAGGTGTTTCACACGTTCTTCCCAGGTGGCTCTGAAGACGGCTATATCAGCCAGATATGCTAAGCAGAATTCATCCAACCCATTTAGGACACAATTTACAAGCCTTTGACAAGTAGCAGGTGCATTCTTTACTCCAAAGGGCATTACCCTGAACTGGTAAAGACCCTCCGGGATTGAGGATGCTATCTTCTCCTTGGCATGTTCTGCTAGGGCTATTTGCCAATACCCTGCAGTGAGGTCAAATGTGCTGAGGTACTTGGAGGCACCCAAGGTATCCACCAGCTCTTCAGTTCTAGGCAAGGGGTGAGCATCTGTCCTGGTGACAGCATTCAGAGCCCTGTAATCCACACAAAACCTTAGCTCAGAGGTACCTTCCTTTGGAACCAGAACCACAGGACTGGACCATGGACTACTAGAGGGTCAGGGCTTAAGTCGAGGCTACACGCAGGGGGGTGGAGTCCACCCACTTTATTCAGAGGGTGGACTCAGTCCCCCCAGCTAAAATGAGAAACAATGAATGTCCCCTTTGAATTTATTAATTAAAGCCGACCTTGGATCAAAACGCAGTCATCAGGTCTGCAGGCCTGACACTTCACCACTGTACTATATAACCTGATGAAAAATAAACAACTAAAGGTGAAATGTCCCATTGGTTCTTGGAATTTGAAACATGCACACCGTTTAACGTTTTCAAAAACACTATTGGAATTAAATATCCTTCTTGGTTGTGTGTGTGTTGATTTTATGAAAGGCAAATGCCGTTTGTACTGTGCAATTTAGATGGTTATGCAAACCCAATTTAATGAAAAGTGTATATTTGTTATTGTTATTGTTATTTTGCATTTATATAGTGCCTTATATACCATTGGTATGGTCTGAAGGCGCTGGTAGGTTAAACGCCCTTGGGAACCGAAGTTCATATCAGTAGAGAGAGGAGAGAGAGTCAAAAAGGGTGCGTGTGAGCACCGGGTATGTGTGCAGCTTGTGCGGTATCCGTGTAATAGCTGCTTTCTAGCGGTAGGTGTGGTGGTTGAGAGGTCAGGAGTATGTGTTCATTCTGGCAGGATTTATCCAGATCGGATGTGGCTGCGTTAGGCCTGAGGAGAACGCCTGGCTGGGGGGTGTGTTACCAGCAGTGATTACTTAGAATGATGTGGAGTGAGCGGCGAGTGTTGGTATGAGAACAGTTATACCGAATGTGTCATGGTATTACTGTGTTCTAGTTGAGTGGTGATGTAAGGAGAGAGCAAGCGTGGTGGTGAGATAAAATGGGTTATATGCCCATTCAGACATTCTCTGCATTCCAAATCATACTATATACCTCGCGTGCTCCAGTCCGTTCCATGCACTCTTATCCACTCCATGAATCCCAATCTGCTCCATATATTTCGGTCCGCCCCACGCATTCATGCATTCCGGCTTGCTGCGTGCGTTCGAGTCCGCTCCGTGCGCTCCAACTCGCCATGCATACTCCAGTCATTGTGGGTTATATGCTCTTTAAGCGTTCTCTGCGTTCCAAACCATACTTTATACGTCACGCAATTCTATGCGCTCCAGTCCGTTCCATGCCCTCCTTTTCACCCTTGTCTGCCTCAAGCATGTACTCTTGTCTGCCCCATGCATGCATACCTGTCTGCCTCTCGCATGCACTCCCGTCTGCCCCATGCTCTATGCGTTCATCCATTCTACGCACTCATCAGTATTGGATGGAATCTGTGCTTGTACGTTCTACGTACTCATCCGCTCTACGCAACATGTCCGTTCACTCTGGGCACTCGTTCGCTCTAGGCACTCGTTCGCTCTAGGCACTTGTTCGCTCCGGCATTCACCCACTTTATCCCCTCACATCTACTAGGCATTCACCTGTTCTATGCACTTATCCTTCTACGCACACACCCCCGCTACGCACACACACCCTCTACGCACACACCCCCTCTACGCACACACCCTCTACGCACACACACCCTCTACACACACACCCCCTCTATACACACACCCCCTCTACACACACACCCCCTCTACGCACTCATCTGATCCCCACACTGTCCTATATATTCATCTCTACACTCATCTGTTCTATACCTTCATCCGTTCTGTACACTCATTCACTCTGTACACTTATCCACTCATACGCTCTATCCACTCATTCTCTCATCCGTTCTATCCACTTGTCTGTTCTATCCTCTCATCCACTCTATCCACTCATCCACTCTATCCACTCATCCCACTTATCCGCCTCCTCCACTCATCTGCCTTCTCCGCTCAATAGACTCCTCCGCTCAATACACTCCTCCGCTCAATACACTCCTCCGCTAGTTCTACACACTCTCCACACTTCCATATTCATGCGTTATCCATATTGATGTGCTCTACATACTCATCAGGTTCACATACTCGTCTTTTCTACACACTTATCCCGTTTACGCTCATCCGTTCTGGACATTCATCTGTTTTACGCACTTCTGCATTCTACTCGCTTCCCTGTATTAAGCGCTCATCCGCTCTGCACGCTTGTCCGTTCTACACACCCAGCCGCTCTTAACACTCATCCACTCAACATGTTCATCCATTCGATACATTCATCCGGTCTATATATTCATTCGATTCCCATATTCATTTGAACTATATAGTTATCTGTTCTAACTAATTCATCCACGCCATTCACTTTGTTCACTCCGCATGCATTCTACCCATTTCGGGAGTTTAAATCTCTTTCCTGTTCCCATATGATTTACTCTTATTAACCATTTCACTGTTTTGATCTACTTTATTAATTTAATTCTGTTTGCCCTTCTAGTTTACATTGGCGGTCGTTAGCTGTCAGTTTCTCGCATCAGGTGGTTTGATGGATTGGTGTCATTGAGTTGCTGTTGGTCTGTTTGGGTTAGTTTGGTACGGGTTGGTTTTAGGGGAAGAGCCAGGTTTTCAGCAGTTTGCGGAAAGCCATTAAATCCTCAGTCTGGTGGATGTGGGGTGGGAGTGAGTTCCATAGCGTGGGGGCCAGGGCTGAGAATGATGATCCGCCTAACCTGATTGAGTTTGTCTTCGGAATGACTAGGAGGCCGGCTGAGCTTGATCTTAAGGTGCGTGGGGGGTTGTAGGGTTTTAGCTTGTCTTGAAGATATTGAGGTCCGGTTTTATGCAGTGATCGATGGGAGATGCACAAGGTTTTGAAAGTCACCCTTTGGGCTACTGGAAGCCAGTGCAGCGTCTTAAGGGCTGGGGAGATGTGGTCTCTTGGGCCAAGCGCAAGAAGCAATTTGGCTGCCGCGTTTTGTGCCCTTCGGAGTTTATTCAGTTGGTACGCGTGGACTCCGAGGTATAGGGGGTTTGCGTAGTTCAGTCATGATATAACAATTGATTGGACCGCAGAGAGTCTGTTGGGAAAGGAGAGATATGGAAAGATGCGCCTAAGGGTTTTAAGGTGGTAGTGGCAGGACTTTGAGACGTTGTTGAGTTGGCGCTAGAGTATTAGGTCAGAGTCAAGGGTGCATCCAAGATTTTTCACTGAGTTGGAGGGGGTCGTTGAGTTGGCCATGGTGGATGGCCAGGGTAGTGGTTGTGGAAGAAGTTCCAGGTTGCCACATAACATGATTTCCGTTTTGGAGGGGTTTAACCGGAGGTGGCTTTGGGCCATCCAGAGTTCTATGTCAAGGAGGCAGGAGGCCAGGTCAGGTCGGCAGTTGGGTTTTGAGTTCAGGAGTTTTAGAATTAGTTGAGTGTCGTTGGCGTAGTTGTAGCACAGGATGTTGTGCGAACAAATTATTGGTGGAATGGTGATCAAGTAGAGATTGAACAGGAGGGCAGATAGGCCTGCTCCTTGTGGGACTCCTGTGTCGACTGGTCGGGCTTGGGAGGTATAGTTGGAGAGTATCGTTATTTGGTACCAATCCTTGAGGAATGAAGCTATCCATTTAAGAGCAGAGTGGAGGCAGTCTAGGAGGATTGAGTGATTTTAAGGTCATCCCTGTGATGCTGGAAATGCATCGGAGGGACAGGGACTCCATATCCTTGTCCTTTACTGCCTTTTTAATGTGTGTTCTGTTGTGTTTTCCACGCAGGAGTTCATGTGGGACTCCTGGCGGTGCAGCTCTCTCTCTTTTGGTTTGGTGAACAGACCCATGGTATACCCTTACAGCACCCATGGGTGGGGGTACAACCCTGTACCCCTAGTGTATGTTTTTGGGCACCTGTGGGCGGCCCGCAGAGCAGGGTATGGGTTGGTGGCAGCTCCATGCTGAATTTCACAGGTGCTCTGAGTAGCCTCCATTTTGGGATACCCAGGCCCTGCCACTGGAATTACTTGATTCCTGATAGAAAACAAGATGGCCCCTGTGGCCTCTTGCTTTCTATTGCCTGTTACCTTGTTTTCCCAAAGTCCTGGGAAGCCCTCACTCTGTCCCTTCCCCCTGACTGGCTGTTGGGTGGAAGTTCCATATATGGTGTTGTTGTGAAGTCCAGTCCAGACTGGCTGGAGCCTACGCAGTGACTGTATGTTGTGGGTACACCCTGTGGGTGGGACCTGGGTGAATGGAGTGTGTGACCAATATGTACTTCTTGTTGTGGCTGTCTGGTTTCTGGTATGAGAGACAAAGACTGAGACAGCCCTGCCCGAAACTGGCCTGAATGCAGTGTGTAGTGTTGAATGGCTGGGTACTTGTCCCAATCCACATTCCTTGTTGTGAGTGTCTGAGAGGGAGGAGGATGGCCTGAATGCACTGTGTGCCTGATTGGCTGACTGACCCCATGAATGTCCTTCTGTAGGATTGGCTGCTGCGTGTGACCCAGCAGTGTGGATGAGAGACAGGATAGTATATCTGGGGACCTCTCACCACTAGAAATTGTTCAGAAGCTGTGTCTACACTTGAAGAGTAAGTGGAGCTGCTGATCCTCGACACCCAGCTGGAAGAAGAAGATTTGCTGTTGCATTTGCTTCAACCTTATCTAAAAGCTGCCAAACTCGTCAAGGACTGATCCGAGAGAGGACCTGGTAAGGTGCCCTCTTCCCATGCTCCGAGGGACTATCGAGCACTGCTAACCTTCGCCGAAGCTCCCTGGAAGTCAGACCCTCGAAAGGCTGCCGACCCGAGATGGGACTGTCAAAGTCCATTGCTGTCGACCAGGGTTCACAGGTTTGTGTAACCACTGGAGGCCCGTCGAAGTTGTGTTGCCAGCCGTGGGGACCACTTGACGCGGTGCCGCCGCCGACCGGAGCCACCCGCTCCTTTGCCTAAGAACATTTGAATCGAAGGACTCCCTTGTCCGCAACGTCGACCGCTTTGTCCTGCCGGAGAAAGTCGAGGATGACCAACGCGCCGAAGAGAATCCACCGGTGGGTTTCCTGCCACCTCAAGGCCACAAAGACTTCGACGACTCAACGCCCTTGCTGGGCCACCATTCTTCTGAAACTCTCTGCGGTCCTGAACAACCCATCGCCGAGATGCCCCGCACACCTCATCCTCGCAGGACGTCGCTGACGAGCACCGCCTGGATCGACGTCGTGGTCTCGGCACCCTCGAACTTCTCATTGCCGCCGTCGACGACAAGTTCACCATCTTCGACGCCTCCCGACGATCCGTGGCTCCTGCTTTAAAGGGAGGCACTCAAGAAGGATCTTTCGACGCGTCTTCGAAGAACTCTACTCCACCAGGTACATTGGGGGGGTAAAACCTTATAGGGGGGAAGCAAGACTAGTAAACAATATATGGACTGTGCTTGTGCTATATATCTTTCTCTTACAGGTTGCCCAGGTTGGGGGGGGGGGAAGAGGGGGGAATCTCCACATAGAACTGTGTCCATCGGTAGGGGCCAGCATTCTTCTTATTGTTTCAACCATCTTGCGTTCCTTCCTAACTCTATTGCTGGTTTCCTCATTATTGATCTGTGTGACATTTTAACCGTACAGTTAATGCACTTTAATGAGATTTGATAACATTGGTGGTACCACTTTAGAATTGTATATATTTATCATTGTTGATTTCCGAGTACAAAGTGCGTTATTGTGATCGTGTACATACCTTTGAATATTAATTATATAAAGACTGTGTTTTCAGTAATACAGTGTGTGGACATTCCTTTGTGGGGGTTCGGGGACTACACTGTACTTAAGAACCAGCCCGCATCATCTCCTGAGACGCTAGGCCTTGATTGCTCGTCCATTGCTACCCTATAGAGAATCTTGGCTGGGGTCCTCTGTGCCTCTCCTCTACCATATAGAGAGCGGAAGTACAGGCAACCCCCACCAGTAGCTTTACAATCCCAAATTGAGGTTAGGGTGGTTTCAGTTCCGTGACGGGCTCTGAAACCTGATTGAGCGGGATCTAGGAGATTGTTGGCTTCGACAAAGGCATTTAGTTGGGAGTAGGCAGTTCGGTCAATGAGTTTGGCAAGGAATCTGGTGTTTGAGATGGGGCAGTAGTTTTTGGGCTCGAGAGGGTCGAGCGAAGGTTTTTTAATTAGAGGTTTGACATAAGCCGTTTTTAATACGTCGGGAAAGATACCAGAGGAAAGGGAGGCATTTATGATGGATCTTGCATGTTCACCTGCGCAGGTGGAAGTGAACATTTCTTTGAGGGTTGTGGCTGGGCAAGGGTCCAGTGGCGAGCCAGATGGTTTGCAGGCAAATAGAAGTTTGTGAAATTGCTCTGGTGATACTGGACTAAAGGATTCAAACGTTGGTTGCGTAATGGTCGCATCTGGTGGGGTGGCCGGTATGGGGGGAGAATTGCTTGGAGGATGTAAGAGAGCTAGGTTGGTGTCTAGAGTATTTTTTCTTTCGAGAGCTGTGGTGAAGAAGTGGAGGGAGAGTGAGTCGCACAGTGATTGTGAGGGAGTCGGGACAGTCGTGTTGCAAGCCGGATGGGTGAATTCAGAGATGATTTTGTGGAGTTCTTTGCTTGGGTTTGTAGTGGGCTTTTTCACCTTGATATGCTAATTTGTGGCAACGTCACATCCCATTGTGTTTGTTGATGAGTCCCCCCACTTTAATTTTTAGGACTTGACCCCTGTAAGAGAGTTCAATCACCCCAAGATCTAACATATTGTTGACCTCCGTCTAGATTTAAGATCTTACCTTATCTGACATCCTCTACCCCCTACATGTGGTTGTTACACTGTCCCCCGTGTTATTTTTGTGTTTACACCAAGGTGTCAAACCAGGAGTCAGTGAGACCATGGGGGGAGAACTGCCTAAGCAAAGCCCTTACTTCCTCTTCTTTGGTAGGAGTCAGATAAGCGGCCACATGGACACCCTCAATGCAGCCATTTGAAGGGCTACCTTGGAACAACTCAGGCAGAGGTTCGGATTCCTCTTCTTCACTGTCTGATGCCAAAAGTAGTGCTACTATTCCAACCCTAGGGATGAAAGCCTTCAGCCTATTTATGTCGAACACTTTGGGGGCCTGCCCAGTTCTCCTAAGAGCCACTAAATAGTTTACCTCACCCAGCTGCTTCATACATGTGTAAGGGCCTGACCATTTGTCCTGTTAGGCTCTAGGCCTTATAGGATTCATAATCAGGACTTCTTGGCCCAGGGTGAAGTGAATAAGGGAAGCCTTCTGGTCATACCAATGTTTTATCAGAGCCTGACCTGCCTTCAACTTATCACTGGCCTGAGCAATCAGAAGGACCATTCTCTTCCTGAAACCCAACACATAGACTACATTTGTAGTGATGGAAGGAGTAGGGAGTACCCACCCTTCCTTTACTATGGCCAATGGTACCCTAAAAGGGTGACCAAAAAGAAGCTTGAAGGGACTGAATCCAACACCCTTGTGATGTACCTCTCTTTTGCGGCAAACAGTAAGCATGGCAACAGGAGATCCTATTTTCTCCCTTGAAGTTCCTCCAGAGCCCCAATCATGCTCTTCACAGTTCTATTAAACCTCTCAACTAAGCCATTCATTTGTGTTTGATAAACTGATGAAAACCTATAAGTGACCCCACACTCTTTACACATGGCTTGCATGTACTTCGACATAAAGCTGCTGCCTCTGTCTGACACAACTTCTTTAGGGAAGCCAACCCTAGTAAAAATGCCCAGCAATGCTTTTGCAACTGACTTGGCAGTCACAGTCTTCAATGGGATGGCTTCAGGATATCTGGTGCTAAGATAAACCTATTGCCAGAGGAGGTCAGAGGGTCAAGGCGACAAACAATGTCAACCACTACCATTTCAAATGGCACCTCCACCACGGGGAGGAGCACCAATGGAGCCTGGATTGTTGAACTACTTTACCAGATGTCTGGCAAGTGACACAACTCCTACAATGGCGTTCTACATGGGCCCCCATCTCGGGCCAGAGAAATGCATGGATAGCCTCTGCTTGGTTCTCTTGATCACAAGGTGAACAGCTAGAGGAACTTCATGCACCAATTGTAGGATGAAGGGTCTTACTTGAAGGGGGTCCACCAACCTCATATGGTCACTTTCAGTAGACTCTGTGGGCTCAATGTACCGGAGCCCACCTTCCCAATAAATCATAGGTTTCCCTCAAGCTGGTAACAGGCCCGTCTACGTAGGCCTTCTAAAGATAGGCACTCACTTTGGCCCTTACTAACTCTTAGTAAACATTGGAGTTCAGGATGGTCATGTGGGTTAAGAATTTCAGGCAGCACCTCTTTCTCATCAGGGTCAGGTGCTTGGCCAACTACCTCCCCCTCAGTGGCAGGTGAGTTAGGGGGAATATTCTCTTTTCCTCTTCTGAGTTTCTTGACTTCCTTAGCCTTGATTTTCCCCTTTGGCTTGGGCTCAGCCTTGGATATGGTCAGGGCAGCCTTTGTGACCTTGTGCATGGTCTTTCTGCTGTGTCCGCCACAAGACCTAAGTCTCTGAGGTAATTTCCCAGCAGAACCTTTCCAGGGACTTGCCTCTGTACACTCACAGGTATCATTACTACTGTACCATTGATCATTATATTTACAGGCATTACTGGGAACCCGAGAGGAGGGCCATCAGCTAACTTGGTGGGTATCAAGGGAGCTCTGGCAAGCTCCTCTTGGTTTACCAATGCAAAATCTACCATAGTTCAGCGGACCCTACTATCCCTAAGGGCAGGAGTATCAACTTTGTTGATTAGCACACTGTCCTTAAAGTAGAGCTTGGTTTTATCAGGAATACTTGCATAAGCCTCTGAGACTCTAGGCTCCCAGGGACCCAGGGATACTAAGACTATTTCAGATTCTATCCCACTGGGAAGGATTCAGAAAAGCAGGAAACCCCTGTGATATTTTCTTCTTCCTCGTTGAGGGAAAGGCCAGACTCTCAGAGTGGACCCCCAAGATTTTGACCTTACATCTGGGGTCCCTCTTCACAAGGTCAATTACTCCACAAGTCACACATGATCCACTGGGTCTTTGAACATAGGGAGGCTTACTGTAGCCATAGCTATGCTTGAGAGGATGATTCCCATTATTATGAACTTTCTAATGTGACTTTCCCTTGTTATGCTTTTTGTGGCCCTTATAGGAGGAAGGTTTATCAGATCCCCACCCTCCTTATCTTTGTGCTTTTTCCCCACCTCCTGCGTAGGCTTGACCTTATGGGACACTCTGTGTGACACCCATTCATTTGCTGCACTGGCTAATTTCTTAGGATCCGTCTCCTTAGAATCAGCCAGGTGTTGCTTAAGCTCTGGAGAACAAGAAGCAAAAATATGTTCAAGCACGAATAAACAAATCATACCCTCAAAAGGTGGTGACCTTGTAACCTTCCACCCAGCTAGTAAAGTTGTTCAAGGAATCAGTTACATACCAGACCCAAGTATCACCTTTTACCTTTTTGTAATCTCTGAATCATTTCAAGTATTGGGCAGAATGTGCTTCAAATTTGCAATTTCTTTTTCTGTTAGCCTTAGACATTTCCATAACGACACTTCAGACAGAATGGGGTAGTCGGCTGAGCAACCATGCAATTGTATCAGCATCCACACATTCTTGCACTTCACATGCATACTCAAATGCAGTTAAGCAATCCATGATGCCATTCTTGTCATCATACGTACTAAGCAGATCCTTTGGGAACTGTGGATGAGAGGAGGAGCTAGACCCATTATCAGATCCTCTAGAGGAGCCATTGACAGCTTGTATCCTTGCAAGTTCCAACTGGTGATCCCTGTCCTTCTGTTTCTCCAGTTTTCGCTTAACCATGCAGAATTCAAGCACCTTCTGCTTAAACAGCAGCTCTTGTCTTTTGAATTCCAGCATGGCATCGGCCTCAGACCTAGCAAAAGAAACATGGCACTCTAAATCATACTGATCATCACCTGTCTCTTCGATGAAGGCAGCTGCTGTGGGGTACATTTAGCAGTCCCAACAGAAATTCCCTGCATCACAAAACTGCAGTTCAACATACAAATCGGCTGTGCTTTTGGCTGCTCAGCACATGTGGGGCGAGATTTTGAACACAGTCAACCCAAGAATGTCTGTGTGGTGTTTCCCTTCACGTGAATCCAGAGAAAACAGATTAAAGTCAGAATGGCTATGCAGTCCTGTTGTGTCATTTAAAGACTCAAGGCTGTGCAAGAAAATGACCTACTTTTAAAAACAGCATCACACTGGTGCTACTTTCAGTTCAAACATCACACAGTTTTGTTCTATTAAAACACTGCCCTGTCCGTGTATTTCATTTTGAACACCGTCAAATAAGGCCATCCCTCCCAGAACGGCATTGTTTCATCGGTAAAGTCCTTGAAGAGCAAAAGAATTCTTTCTGCTTCAAGTCTGCACAGCTTGGATTTACTTTTGGAAATAAACCAACACACACTAAGTACTTCAAAGGAAAAATGATCTCTCTCTTGCCTTGTGCCAATTACCAAGAAACTATTTTCAAGCATGTCTCTGTGTACAGAAACTGACCAGATCTATAAAAAGCCTTTCTGAAAGTAAAATGCGAAGGAAGCTGCGTGCAGCAAAAACACATTTTGTGAAATGAACATGAGAGAAAAAGAATATGGGTAAATCTGCTTTGCAAAGCAGGAAAATGACATTTTGAAAACGAAATGTGAAATAATACCATTATTCGCACAGAAACATTATTATATATATGGAGGCGGGAGTTGGCTCTAAAATGTATATTATATTTATTCCCAAAAAGACTTGGATTCTGTTGACAGAAAGAAAGAAAAAATGTTTTAAACCAGCAGAACAGGTTTGGCCTAGGCATGCACTTCAAAGGTTCCTTGCCCCCATGGGAAAATAATTCCCTCCAGGCATGGACCAGCCTCCCAGGAGCATATGAAAGGGCCAAAGTGTGGAAGTTCGCGACCTCATCAGACTGGGTGGAATTTCTACTGCAAGGGACAATGGACCCAAGGGGAACTAGCATTGTCACCAAGAGGTGTGATTTCCTTTGACACCCCTCCTTCGCCCCAACTGCTTGGTTTCAAAGGGCGCCATGGAAACCCTTTTGTTCAGACTGACACAGAGGAGACAGGTTGGCTGTGGGGATTTGAAGGACAGCCCACACAGTGACAAATGCCCTTCCTGAACTTTTTACATTATGACATTTGTTTCAGCACCCCAAGTAAGCAACATGTTGATATTATGCCAGTATTTTATGTGAATTTTCAACAAGCAAAATGAGTTGAAGTGCATGATTTTACCACCTGTGGTACTGGAAGGGCAGGAAAAATGCATTTCTGGGTGAAGTATAAATGATACAGACTTAACACTTGGTGAGAATATGTGAAATAGCAGGGGGCATATGTGTAGCCATTTGCAGAAATTTTGTTTTGTTTCTCCTGAAAACAGTAAAATTGTGCCCAAGGGCGATGCAACATCACACAGAATTGGCGTTTGGACTGGCCAATTCCTCATGGAGTATGGAATCTGTACATCTATTTGTCATGATGGTGACTAGTGTAAATATGAAGTTGTGTTCCATAACTCCTTTTGTGAGAAATTAGGCTTGTGAGACAAAGGGAGTCATAAAATGCACACACACAAGATGAGGTCACTTCTCCTGGACCAATCAGCCCAGAGAAAGGAGGGGACACAATTATCCTGGCCTATCCAATTCAAGGGGTATGTCCAGATTACTTACAGCCATATTGTAAAAGTATCTGATGTCACTTTGCCTACATAAGCAGGAGACAGGAAAACACAAGGGACTGAATTTCCTGAACTTACTGACCTACTTACTTGCTTCCTGACTGACTGACTGACTGACTGACTGATTGCCTGACCTGTTGACCCAGACCCAAAACCAGATCCAGATACAAACAAATGATCCAGAGACAAACCACTGATCCAGATCCAGACAGAACCACCCATCTAGATCCAGGCATACCCACTAATCCAGGGAGAAAAGAGGAGAGGCAGCTGATCCCCTTTAGGAGAATCCAGGGGCCAGACTCTTTGCCCGGCTGACCCGTCCCCTGCTGTCCACAGTGACCAGACTTTGCCCAGCTGTTCCCAACTAGGAGAGTCCAGCTGATCCAGAAACCAGATCTCTTGACCCGCGCTGCCCATGACCAGATCCTTGGCCCCGCTTTCCAGAGACCGGGCTGGCTGTCCAAATTACCCAGCTCAAGTGCATTTTGTAAATATCAGCTCCCCCAATACCCAAAAACTGCATATCGTGCTCTTTTACCTTGCATTCTGTTAAAATCTTATAAAAATCCCATATAAACCCTAGTCCTTTGCCAAATGGTACCCTGCTCAATAGTCTGTAAGCATCTTTGCCTCTTTAGTACAGCCACACACATTTCTGTCCAAGCTATCCTACGACGAGTGTAACTTATCCATAAGTAACCAGTGAAATCTGAGTATGCCATTTTGCTCCTTTTGAAGGTTTTCGTTTTGGTCTCCCATTCTGGGGTGGTGGGTCGAATTTAAAAAATGATTGTTCCTTCTTTCTGACTCCTTGTCACTGCTTTCCATCCACACAGAATTTAGTCAGCAGGTGTTTGGGGGGGAGGTGGGAGTGCTGCAGGGGGAGTGCTTAACTGAAGTGCCATCTATGATTTTAAAGGAAAGTGATTTTGTTCCCATTTCTATTAAAGGTGTCTCTAGTTAGTGTTAGAAGTTCAATTAACCGTGTTATAAGTTTTAGCATGTGTATTGCCACACCACAGTGGCTGCTGCCCTAAATTTTCTTTTGCTCTTATTGTTCATTTCAGTTCTAAAAATAAATAAATATTTCATTGTTAAACACCGGCCTGGTTCATGGTCCATTGTGACACAGGGTATTTGTCAAGGTGGGTCTGAGATGGGTTGGGTACCTTCTCAAAAAAGGACCCAGGGTTCAAACAAAAATAAAAGGGCGTGTTTTATTGGGCGCCACCTTCAGGGTCAGTGGTAGAATTCCCTGGCTGGAGTGTGCCGTGTTTTAGAATCCATTACACAGCCCCAGCACCTTCTGCACTGTCATTGGAGGGACAAGCTGAGATCTGTCTTTCCTGCCATTCCATGATCTTTTGGATCATCTCGGCTTTTGCGACAGAGGCTGACACGCCTCTTTCAGCACAGATCTTTCTCAGAGTTTCTGATTTAGAAGCACTCAAAGTTTTGTTCACAATTGCTTCCATATTTTAAGTGAGGCAGGTGGCTTACAGTTAAATTTAAACTAAGATCACTTTGTTTTCTGTCTAAGTAAACACTGGCTAATTCACCAGTGTGCAACACTGGGTACCCCGATCTTATCCCACCGCTGTGGACCAATTTGTTAAGATGGATTTCTAAACTCTGACCTGGTGGGAAGAAGTTTAGGAGGCCACCCTAGTTTAGTGGAACAGGGGAGCCTTCTGGACAAACCAGACCAATATACAGTAGCATGGCAGAAAGTCAAGACTAAGGGCCTCATTACACGGAACGCAGTAAAATACTTCCCTTACCGGCATGGCGCTATTAACGTGTCCGCCTTTGCAAGAGGCCTCTATTGCGTGCAATTAGGAGTACGTGGACGCGAGCACAGCGCCATGCCGGTAATGACCCTACCGCCATGACGCTAAAGACCCCAAAAAGACCCTTAGCGGCACCGACGAAAGCGCTGATAGCACTTCCGACCCTATTAGCGGTCACCGTAAAATTGCGGAAACGGAAATAGCGATCGCACAGGAACGGGAAAGAGCACGGTGGCTATCTTTAAAAACACAATCCATTGCCATCCTCTGCCCCCAGGACCCGTTTCCACACCAGTGCCATACCAAAGCATCAAGGATCCCCTCACAATGCCCAAGGCAATCAAGAAAGCCGCAGATCGCCAGCGCATGGAAAAATTCACAAATGAGGAGCTGATCATGCTGACGGAGACCCTTGCTGCAAACGCGGATGTCGTCTTCGCGATTGACATGCGGCGTGAGACCCTGATTAAAAAAAAGGCCATCTGGGCAGAGGTGGCACAGAAAGTCAGTGCGGTGGGCAAAACCACCCGCACCGTTAAAGACTGCAGGAAGCGGTGGGACGATCTCCACCTCCGGGTCCGCAGCATACTGTCTACAAATCGTATGCTGGCCATGGCCACAGGAGGTGGTGCTGATTCCCCCATCAAACTCAGGGAGTGGGAGGAGACCTGCGCCAGCACGATTGGCGTAGAATCCATAGAGGGAGTCAGGGACATGGAGCGTGGTGCGCCCACAACATCAGATGGAGGCGAGTGTACACATGAAACAATGCACTGTGAAAGGTGAGGCACCCCCCAAATGTGAGCCCAGAATCACCTCATGGATGCGGCCACAACCATACGCGCACACAACCCTGCCCATGTGAGTGTCACACCGCAACACACACACATGCACGCATCACCACACAGACCCATGCATGGATGACCCACCCAACAGCCCCATGACCTGAATGCCCACTAATGAAATCCCAATGCACAGAACAGCATGATGAACAAAATCCGCCCCTCTTTGTCCCCCACAGGCTCACAAACCGACAGTGATGAGCAGGACACTGCAACACAGGCACCCCCTGCCAAAAAACAAGCCAGGGCACAGGAGACAGGGAACACCGCCACCACATCAAGGGGCACAGGGAGGAGTGAGCACCTGCAGAGGGGCAAACACAGCAAGAGAGCCACTGCACCAAGACCTGAAGCTACAGCTGCAACAATTGCTGCACCCACTGCTGTGATCCCCCCAACACAGGAAACACCCACGGAGGACCCACTCTCTGCTGCCACCAGTTCAACTGGTGAGGCAACAGCCACTGCGCCACTGTCTGACGTGGAGGAGGCAAAGGAGGCCAGTGACTTGCCCATGCAAATGCAGACCCCCAGCCCCACAGGATCCAGAGAAGCAAGCCCACGGCCAACACCACGATCCAGTAGCCATGGCCAGTCTGGTGACGAGACCATGGCAGGGTGCTGGAGCCCACAAGACATACACCAAGGTGCAGCAGCCACCCCACGAGCTGGACACAGTGGCCATGACCTGGCCACCATCAGGCAGCGCCAGGAGGATATTACAGCCCTGGTTGGCTAGCATGCAGATGAGGCAGCCCGTCTGAGGGAGGAGTTCAGGGAGAATGCTAGGCAGTCGAGGGAGGGCATGGAAGCCTGCATCAACAGGCTCTGCGAGGAGATGGCACAACTGAGGCAGGTCCTCATCCGCATAGCGGACGCGATGGACCGACAGTACCCACCACCACCACAGGAACAACCAGGCACCTCCTCCTCTGCAAGTTCAAGGCAGACAAGCCCCCGCTGCCGCTCCTTGCGCACCATGAGGCGCACACCCTCCCAACCTCCTAATGGTGGTGGTGGGCATGGGAAATAGGGCCAGCAGGATCTAGCTGGTACATGTGCAGCAGGACACCAACGTTGTGCAAGCCACACATGGGGGTGATGTGGGGGGAGGGGGGAAAGGGTGTTTCAGGAGTCTTGTGAGGGGAGGGGGGGAAAGGGTGTTTTGGGAGTGTTGTGGGGGGGGAGGGTGGTTGCATATTCGGGGCCATGCACTTTTTCTTCTCAAAATATGTTTAATACACTGGTGACAAGTTAAGACACAGGCTTGGACTTCATCATTGTGTATGTGAACTTTATTGGGGGACAGGGCCCATTGTGTGCTTCACCACAAACACCAGTGCACTAATACCCACATCCATCCAACAGAGTTCAACCATGTGATTCAGAATATTTGGTTGATCAGATGCTGACGCACATCGAGTCCCTCCTGGGCATCGCCTCTTGCATGACCTGCAGCCCCGTCCCCTCCCTCCTCATCCTCATCAGGTGGTTGCATTTCGACGTCAGGGGGCAGTGGCACATTCCGTCTGATAAACATATTGTGCAGCATGACACATGCCATGGTGATCTTGGCCACCTTCTCATGGCCGTACAGGAGAGCCCCACCCGACCTGCTTAGGCACCGGAACCGTGTCTTCAAAAGGCCAAATGTCTGCTCAATCACGACGCGGGTAAAGGTATGTGCACAATTGTATTCCTCTTCGTGCCTGTTCTGTGGGTTGCGTGCAGGGGTAAGGAGCCACCTCTTCAGGGGATAGCCAGCATCACGTGCATGGGTGGAACAATGGGGACTTGTTACTGTTCACCTCAAGTGCAACCTGTACATATCACACTAATCCAGTTTGCATTGTGATTGGCATCCACGAATCCCAGCATGCATGGAGACGATCTGTGTAACTGCAATGTGAGAAGGTGAGCTTGTCCTTGCAAGTGGACATGCACCATGCATGCCTCTGCCAGTAATTGCCATGTCCTGGGTGTGGACAGGTCTTGGTGTTCCTGAGCCCATGCAAAATTGGTACCACACTGCTAGTGTACTGCCATTCTGAAATCGATGTCGCCATGCTGTGAAGCGTCATTTCAGTAGTGGTGTGGGGTGTGGTTCAGTACAATGGCTAGAGGTGATCCCTTCGCATGCACTCAAGGGCGCATAGCTGTAGTGATGTTGTGCAGCGCAAATTTTCTAATCGCATATTGGTGCCATGTTGCTGATTTGTGTCATATGGGGTGCGGTATGATGTGCAATGTGTATGTGGATGGATGTGTCATGTTTGGCATCTTGGATTGTTTTCAATGTTGTGCTGCTTCAAATTGCATGTTTTTTTGTTTCCGGTAAATTGTGGCCTGCCTTGGTGGATATTAGCCTACATCTGTATGTCCATTTGTTCTACAGACAGTCCACACCCAGTTGGAGTATGCATCTCCCTCCCCACCAATCACACCCAGTTGGAGTATGCATCTTCTCCCCCCCAATAACACCAAGTTGGAGTATGCATCTCTCTCCCCCCCATCAGACCCAGTTGGAGTATACATATCTTTACCCCCAAATCATACCCAGTTGGAGTATGCATCACCCCCCCCAATCACACCCAGTTGGAGTATGCCCCCCTGCCCCCAATCACACCCACTTGGAGTATGCATCTCTTCCCCCCCCAATCACACCCAGTTGGAGTATGCATCTCTTCCCCTCCAAATCACACCCAGTTGGAGTATGCATCTCTCCCCCCCCAATCACACCCAGTTGGAGTATGCATCTCTCCCCCCCCAATCACACCCAGTTGGAGTATGCCTCTCCCCCCCCAATCACAACCCACATCACACTGCCATGTGCTTGCCCTGCTACTCACCAAGTAGCCACGAACGTTGTCCGGCTTGTCGCACCGTGTAGCGTGGTATCGTTGAGTTCCGCAGGACCATTGAATCATGGGTTGATCCGGGATATCGGGCACAACAATGTGTGATTGTCTTGTTTGAGTCACATACCATTTGGACATTGATGGAGTGGAATTGCTTTCTGTTTCGGTAGACTGCTTCATTGTAATCTGGGACCACCAATTCCACATGGGTGCAGTCGATGGCCCAGATGCAACTTGGGATGCCTGCCAGTGAATAGAAGCCAACTTTGGTGTGGGAGATCTCCTGGGCAGTCCCTGGCAGGGATATGTGTTCACTTGTGTGCTTGAGGAGGGCATCGAGCACCTGAGTCAGCGTGCGTGAGAATACTGGTTGTGAGATGCCATGCATCTGCCCTACTGTATGCTGGTAGGTGCCTGTGGCCAGGAAGTGGAGCACAGTTACCACCTTCAGTAGAGGGGGGATGGCAGTTCGGATGTCTATGAGGCTCACAATGTCGTCATGTATCATGTCCACGATGCAGGTGATGGTATCCCGGTCCAGACGCTACAGGGTGTGTATCTGCTCAGGGGTTAGGTTGAATGGACTGGCTCGGATCCTGGGGATTGCTGCCTGCCTCTGTGGTATTACTAGGTGCACTGGTGGGGCTTCCTGCGCCTGTCTCGCCCTCCTCCTCCTCCTACTCCTCCTCCTCTGCCTGCGTCTCCTCTGTGCTGCCTGTTGTTGTTGGTGCTGCAATGCAATCATGTCCTCCAGCCCATGTAATGCTGCTAGTATTGGAACCATCTTGGTGTGGGAAAGGGTGTGGGGTGCTCCTTTTGTGCTGCCACAGTTTCCATTGCCTCCACCTGTGCTGATTGTGTCCACCTGTGGCAGGTGGGAACACTGCTCATTTCTCTTAGCGGGTGGTTCGCAATGCCGGTATTTACGCCATGCCGGTATGGGCTTTTTGGGGCTGTTCCATGCCACTATTAGCATGTCCGCATGGCTTGTGATGGTGTGCTAATAGCGGCATGCCGCTATTTACGGGAGGAGGAGTTGAGCGCCCGCGGACTAGCCCCTATTAGTGGCACCGTTCTTAGCGGTGCCGCTAATTGCGGTTGGCCAAGTCGTGATTGGGAAGGGTTTTTAACGATACCGGTATTCCCTTACCGGTATCGTTATTCCCTTACCGCAATCCGTGTAATGAGGCCCCAAGTCTCAGGAGGAATGAGAGTGATCGGAAGCCCACAATGAGCACACCCAGTAAAACTGATTACCCTTTGACAGATGTATATCAAAAATACAAAGCCTTCATAACAAAAACACGATGAAACCACAGTTATCAAGAAAACCTTTATCACACATGTTTGACTATGTAACATATATTCAATAATGTAATTAGCCTAATGCTGATGATAGGAGAGAAAATAACCACAACCTGTAACAGGAAGGGTTAGTTCAGCACATATATCAGTTTAGGCAGTCCTTCATCAACAATCCCTAACTTATGTAGTCCAGCCCTACGAAATGAGGAGCTTAGCGCTCAAAGTACTGTTGTGTTTTAACAACGTGCGTTTGTGCATAAAACGGAAAGGGTGTTCTCTTCAGGGGGCTGTAGCTGCTCAGGAAAAGGTTTGAGGCGATGAAGAATACCTTCCTATTCCTAGAAGAGGGTCTACCCTTGCGGATGGAGTGACGGTCATAGCTGGGGAGTGCAGGCTATCCCAGAAAATGTGAGCATCTTTTGAGGGATTCCCATGCGTAAAAAGAGATGGATGTGCCAGGGGGCCACCGTTAATTTAGGAAGGTACTCACCAACCCTCGCCACAGTCTGGACCAAACTTTAGCAGTCTAGCCCACATCGCCTGAAGGTGTTAACCCTGCAGTTTCAGGATGCTCCTGCTCGCAGCGGCTGCTGCATGGCATGATCGTCCGTGGTGGGTCAGTATCCTTTTCTCAACCCTCGACAGGACAGTTCTGATGCAGCACGTCTCAAGACATGGTAGGTAGGAACTGCAGGCACTTTCATCGATGGTCACCTCAGCAGGGCGACACAAGGACTGCAAATGCTTGTGGCGTGGTGCACTTTCATAAACCGCTACCCAGAGGAGCTACGACAACACGTTTTGGCAGGAGAGGGCTCAGGACCACAAGCTAGTGATTCCCAGAGTCTCGATTCTCAACTTGTGACAGCGATATTCTGTTGAGATAGCCTGGGTTCTAGCTGGTCAGTTAACTGTTTGGCCCACAAGCCCTTCCGAAGAGGCTCTCCCCGTGGGTAAGTAGGAGAAGCCGAGAATAGTTGTTCCCACTACTCCAAGGGGTTGAAGTGCCCCTGCAGGCCTTCTTGGTTCGATGAAGAAACAGGGGTCTGATGGGAAAAAAGCAGGGTCAGGGTGCTAAACCTTCCTAGAGCCCCTTCTCTTACCCAAGATTTGTTTTGCGCCCAGTTCTTTAATACCCAATGGAAGATCTGCTCTCTTGCATGCACAACTACCAGACATACTGGCACCAGTAGGGTGGATTGGGAAAAGACGGCCCCAACCCTCTTCCTTGGCACTAGCACACGTAACATGCAGAAGCCCACGAAAGATGCAGTTTTGTGGGAGGCTGCATGCCCACATAAGGAATTTATTCTCTCCACCTGGGGTAAGGCAAGTGGACAAAATGACCAGAGTACAGAACCAAAGACTTCATTGCACAGCCATTTTTGGCACTGGCCACGGTCTTGGGCCAAATGCGGTAAATGCAGTATGGTCCATAAAAACGAAGTAAAAATACTTTAAAAGTAAACTGCTAGCACCAGTTCGTCCTAGGCACACTTGTACAAAAACCAAAACATCCTTAGAGCTTGGCTACGGCCAAGAAACAAAAGGATCACTATGCACAGTACTGTAAGATACTTGGCAAATAGATAAAAGTTACCAAGAAATGGCAACATAGATGAAGACTAACGGAAACATAGATTCCCAGTACTGACAGCCGGAAGGACGTGGCAGTTTCCCCATAACAAATGAGCGAAAGACCAGAGGAGTGAAGCTGAAGGCAATGCTACACTGGAAAAAGTCAGGTTAGGTAAGCCAAAAAAAAGAAAAACATTTGGTAGGTTCACAAATGGAGGGAAAATTGCACACAAAGGAAATCTTTCCTAACACCACCCAGATTCTAATATGCATAGGTTCACACTACTCTAGAGGCTACTTGGCACAAGGCATAAACTTCATTGCATTACATCGAGTGCCACCAGCATCATGCATTGTAAATGTCAGATGTTACCATTACCATACTAAATGGTCCTCATTGTATCGACTATTTAATTATTTAAGGCAGAGACGACATTGCCAGGATTCTAACATACACACACAGTTTGCACAATGGTCTCTGGAGATGCACATATATGTGTATCTGTCTCCCGGGGTAGAACCTGGTTAGTTGGCAGAGGTATGTGTTTTCACTTCTGCCTCACAACAGTAACATGCATGCAAAGTAACTGATTAGTAATGGGAATTCGGAAGCTCAGCAAAGGTAGTAATGCGGACAACTGTTGCCATTTTTCTCAATAAACATACCCATTTCATTCAAAATTAAGTTTCTTCAAAATATGAGTGGAGAGGTCTCTAAAGAATTCAGACATTTTTTTAGTGAATTTGATGAATGCATTTTTGTATATATTATAAATACTGGCCTACAAGTACTAGAATGCATTAGGCTATCAGCCTAAATGCCAGAATTGTATAATTATTTCGCACATGATGTTGGAAAACCTGAGATGGCCTTAAAATGTCCTGTTAGTCTTACTAAGTTCAAGACTTAAAGTTCAAGACGAAAAGGAACTCTGTTATATATGCAGCAAAAATTCCACTGTTGGGGGCGCTGTTGCGCACACTGCTGGATGCAGAGTTGAGAGAGAGCTCCGAGGGTATACCGAGGGCCGGGATTGAAAACGCATATATAATACCCCGGTTTCTCGCAGTATCAAGCATGGAGCAACAGTAAGGTGCTGGCCACTTATACGCGGAAAATCACTTCAATTGAGCGGTTGGATCTGGAGATATATCATGAGCTCCGCGCGGCCTTGGGCGGCCTCTTACATGAGCCCAGAAACAAATGCGAGCACCGCCCATCTTAGTAGCGGATTAGCATGTGTTCGGCTGACAGCCCAGCCTGCCGCCGCGGGACCCCCCCAATCCCAGTCATAGCACCCCTACAATCGACCCACTCCAAGGCCTGGGCAGGCCTCCTGTCCCGGTGTGCCCTGAGGGGATGGAGTGCACCTGATAAGACACTGCCTCCACCTCCACCTCCATAATAAGCTTCAATAAGGAACAGAAAGACCATATAGCACACGCCGTTAGCCACGTGAATCCCTTGGGCAAATTCCATATCCCCAAAGCTCAAGCACCCAAGGCAACGCGGGCACCCTCAACACATCTAAGTCACTGAGGCAGTCAGGGGGACACATGAGGCTATTACTGGCAAGGCCTCCACCCGTGCATAAAGGAAGCTGCGCTGCCAAGCATATAGGTTACCAGGGCAGGAGCAGCAACACCATCTCAGAGGGAAGGGAGAACAATGAATCCTCCCCTGCCTTTACAGTAGAGCCACCGATTTGCGCATAATGGCCCAGGCTGAAGCCAGCCCGCGACCCACAGCAGCAAGGGGAGCATTTATACAAGGACATGTGACTATAAGGAATCAAAGGGTCATTAGGTATTCGCAACCCCAGGCCCCCATCAAGGAAGCACCCTTCACCACCGCAGGAGAGAGATACCTGCAAGAATTCAGCTCAAGACTAGCTGGCTCACACACTTGTTCAGGAGGAGAGGAATTCACTGACGGGCCCATGGGTCAGTGCTCACCCTCTAGAACTTGTAAGACAAGATAGCTGCACCATGTGAGGACAGGGGGTGCAGGATTCACTTACTCCAACACGAAAAATGAGGACTCAGTAAGTTGGCAAAGGGAAGTCTGTTTAATGACAAGTACATCAAACAGAGAAACAAATGGAAATCAGCAGCATTGCGATCACCTGTCTCGCTCAGACTTCCTCGAACTTCAGTTGAACAGCAATTCTTATAGGCAATATTCGTCATCATTGACGTCTAACTCTACAAAAACTCGACATGCAATATAATTGGTTAGGAAAGGTAACTTAAGTATAGGTGCTATATCTGTATATGATAATAGGGCATGCGGATTGGATATCTTATCGGGTGGGCGTCTACACCCATCCCACTACACCACACGTGATTGATGTCACTACAAGTACAACGTCTTATTGGTTCTACTATCTATAGGACTCCAAATAACTTGGTCCATTGTGATTGGGCGGGTTACACCCCTAGACATAAATCCCCATTTTAATTAGCAGCATGCAGAATGGACACCCATGTGCCTGGTGTCCCAAGTTTCACCCTGCCTCCCTTCCATCAATCAGTATCTTAGGGCTATGTGTCAATTAGTTGGGTGGGTATGGCCTCGAAACTGTAGCCTCTTATCAGGAAACGTTTTGGCATCCTCGGGTCCTGGATGACATCAGGCGGTGGTACTTCTTCGCGCCTGGCTGGTCACGTATTAGTTCACCATGAATCTGCTTCAGTTTCCAGCTTTTAGTGTATTTAATTCTGTTTCCGCCTCGCCACCTGCGTGGGCCCCCCTTATCTTGACCTTCATGGAGCAGGCTGGTATGCTCTGAAGTTTGAGTCTTGTTAGCTGACGCTCTCCTCCCTTTCTCTGGTTGACCTCGATTTCCTAGGCATGAGCCGCTCTTTGTTGAGTTTCGATTCCGCTCCTTCTCTTGACTTGGCTGGGTTATGAAACTTGGCCTGTCAGGCCTCTGTCAGCCTGAGTACATTTCTGCTTTTACAAAATGGAGTCGCACTTGTATAATGTGCCTTATTGAGGTAGATATATATAGTTGGTGCTTGCCGCTCTAATCTTCTAAGCATTGCAAGCAGTATCGTTTCTTCTGCCTCTTGCGTTCCAAGCCTATTTACACACGTTTGACAGGTCGGTTGCTTCCCTCTTGTCTCGTAGGAACGTTTCCTCACGTTTTAACATTGTCTCTTCTCTGTCTCCATTACATTTATTTTCGTAGTTCCTTGCACTGGCGTGCTATCTTTGATAGCTACTTTTGTTCCTTCACGAGTCTGTTCAGGCCCTTGCGTCATTTCCACTGGCCTTCCGTTAGGGCTCTTTGGGTGTCTTCATGGAGCGGCTGTAGGTACTCTTCGTTTCGTATTAGCGGCTAGTACAGCTGTCTGATAGGGTACTGTGCTGCCCAGGGTTGTCTGGTTATGGGCGCTTCAATAGGTATGGATCTTCTGATGTATACTGGGCAGAGTCCCAATGCAGCTCTTGTTGGTTCATTTGCTCCTCATACGTCACATACATTGACGAGTACGCTCCTGGTACCTAGAAATGAGGGGATAGGGTGCAGGCCATGTCTGGGACCTCCTCTACACTTCCCCCTCTGGTCGGTTCATCGACCACTTCTGCAATCTCTTTTGCATTTATTTCTTTTGATTCTTCGGTGTCATGTTCATCGTCTTCAGAATTTGTACATGCTGGTGTGAATGTGTGAGCCTTTGGAGTCCATATTTTTATCACTCCTTTCAAACTCCCTGCGGTTTTCACATGTTCGTCTTTGTTCCATGTCATTAGCTGGCATTGTCCATTTGGGCTGCAGTAGATCCATTTTCCTTCATACCTTCTTCGTTTCTTAGGATATGCAAACTTTGTTCCTTCTGGTGCAAATTTGCTGGCCTTCACAAAGTCTCTTATTTCTTCATCAGTCAGGTCTCTGGGCTTCAACCCTGGTTCGACATCAACCATTATTTTCATCCCTATGCCTTTCTGGCACTGTGTAATGATTATCTTGATAACACAGAATCCTAGAAATACCATTGCTAGTAGAGCTCCCAGAAACTTGAATATATCTGCCATCCATTGTGGGACCCACAAGAATAGGTCTCCAAACCAGCTGTCATCGTCC
This sequence comes from Ambystoma mexicanum, assembly GCF_040938575.1. Classification (NCBI taxonomy): domain Eukaryota; kingdom Metazoa; phylum Chordata; class Amphibia; order Caudata; family Ambystomatidae; genus Ambystoma; species Ambystoma mexicanum. The sequence continues at coordinate 663,178,962 of NC_090941.1, read as the reverse complement.
ACTTAATCACTTTCATTGATCATCTGGTTTTTCAGGTTTGTCAACATACTTATGGCCTCTGTTAGGGTTCCGTTTTCTTCGTCGTGTGATGGTACAAATGTGCAACATGATTCTCCGATTTTTGCACAAACACCTCCATCCATTTCTGTGATCATGTCAAGCACATATCTGTTTTGGAGGGTCATCAGTCTGATTGCTCTCAGCTCTTCTTTGATCGCGTTGAATCCTTTTATAGTGGTATTGATGGTCTGCAATAACTCCCATCTGGTTATCTGCAACCATTTAGCATTCACTCCAATTTGGATGTGGGCAGGAGCAGTGTTGTGAATACTGTTGCGGTGAGGCTGAACAGCCTGTGTTCGTATGGGATTGCATGGAATGCCTCTTCTGATTTGGGAGAAAAGTAATTTTCCCTCTTCATCCTGGATGCCAATTCCACAGATCTCCTTCTTCTTAGATGAGCATCTGCTTTCGGGAAACTGTCCAACTTCAGGTCATTCTTAGGGATCACTAGCGCGGGAACGTGGACGTTCACTAGTGTGCATATGCCTCCCCAGTTTTTTGGCAGCCTTATGTATGCCTTGGATCCACACGCCCAGTAATAGTCCATAATAACTGCAGTTCCTTGTGTCATTCCTGGAGCTTCAAAGATTCGTCCGCAGTTCTGATTCTCTCCCATCTTCCTTGTGCCATTGTTTCTGAAGCATAGTTTCAGGCTCTCCAGTGGCACTATCTGCAGGGGTCCCCCTCTATCTTCCACCCATGTTAGTAACTTTACTAGCTTTGGCCATAGGGGTTTGCACAGTTTTTGAGAGTTTTCTATTGCTTCTTTGCAGGCTCCAAGGACCATCCAAGCTCGGCAGATCACTACTCCTTCTTCCCATCCATTTGGGGAAACCACTGTTCCCCAGATCTGCATTTGGCCTCTGTTCTTCCAGATTTGTGCCTCTTCTGCAGTTTTTCCTTAAACGTTCAGTCTCAGGTTTGTCACCCATCGTGTTCCTGATCCTTTGACGTCAGGATTCTCGTATCGGTTCACGTGATTCCTGGTGTGTGCCCTGTTTCTTGTTTTAATGTCCTGGACGTAGCCATCTTCGTCTGGGTAGGCCTTTTCGGTGGCCCATATCAGTGAAGCGTCTCTTCCCATAAATTGTCCTTTGGTGTTGCACATTGCTACATGTGACATAAAGTGAGCTATGGGGACATCAATTTCTACAGCCAAGAAGATTTTGGATTTACCCATGCTGTACGGCAGGAGAGCACAGACAAATCATTCTCCTTCTGACTGCCTTCGTCCTACTTCCTTCATGTGCTGGTACCATATGTTGTTTCCGAGATGGGCTGTGCTGTCCAGGTAATCATTGAGTTCATTCTCATCTTTGTACGGGCTTCTCTTGATTCGTGCGTTTTTCTATAGTTTGCTACGACTATGTCTCTAAATGCAACTGTGCTGCTTTTCCACTCCTTGCGTCTTGGTGGAGCAGGGTCCTTTTGCTGCATTGCTGTGATAGGAAAAGGTTTTTCGTTTCTCTTCCTCTCCTCTTGTAATTTTTCATCGAGGTTGTCTGGCCGCCATTGGCTCACCATCTCTCCAATGTGTGGCTGTGTGGTAGATCTGGTGCTTGTTAGAAGTGTTCGAGCTGGCGTGCTCGCTATTACAGTCTCTGTAGTTCTATTTTTCAACTCCTCATGCAGTTTCTTTGCTCCAAATATGAATGGGAACAAATAATCTATCAGAGCTTGTGTTTTCTGCGAGTTCCTTTGTGACTACTTCTGTTCTTTTGAGGGATTATGCTATGCCCTCTCTCTTGGGTTTCTCACTTGACTTCTCTTGGTTACTTCCACTATTTTCTGGAACCGATTGCTCGGCAGGCTGTCTCCCCTTCTCTGCATCCTTCGTTGGAGGCCCTGTAGCCATTGACACTTGCCCTTGTCTGTGTGCATGCTGTGTGTGGGTGCGTGCAGTGGTCAGTGCTGCGTTTTCATTCATTCCGTGCTGACCCTGTCTCCAGCTTTTCTCTTCATTTGTTACCTCAAATGTGTCTAAATTACTGCTAATTACATTTAATTTTAGTTTGTTACTTTTATCATCAGGTTTTCTTGGGACTCGAAGGACTATATAGGGTCTGGGTGCTTTCGTAGGCCCCAGAAGTTCATTATCTGGTGGGTGCACTAAGATTGGGACACTTCGTGCACCAATAAAGAAAGCAGTTCTGATTGGTAATGACAGAAAACAATAATAATAACTATACCTATACACATAATCATTCGGAACGACAATTTGCAACATTTTCTTCCAGGGAAGTGGGGGCGCCCTTTTGCTGGGGGTAAAACCAAGTTAATGTTCTGGGCCCCCATTTCAAATGAATTCATAGTCAGTTATTTATTCCTTCTCTTGCTCTGATCTCGTAGTTCGAGAGTTCATTACTATTAAAGTGACGAGTGCTTTCCAAATGTCCCCCTCATGTGGTGGTGACGGTAGTCTCTAGGTATGCAGTAAAGTTCCTGTGCTAGACTATGGAAAAGGGTTAGGCCAGCAACTTTGGTACATCACATTCATTATGCATATCTATAGTAGGTGAGGTCCCAGTGCACTCCTCGAATTTGCTTTGGTCCTGAGGACATGTTGGAACTTGCTCAATGCGAAGGAATGAAAAAGATGGAACTGCTAAAAATCACACAAAAATAAAATGTTGAAAAATAAAAACAAAAGCGAACATGAAAAAATTATAATGAGGAACAGTAGAGAAAAAGTACAGAGAAAAAAATAGGATGGTGTAGTTCTTGTCTTTGCTCTGTTCGATCCGTCCTGCGGCTGAAAAATGTAAGAACTGTGTCTCTGTCCTCAGTTTGTTCCACGGCGGAAAGCTTTACTGGAATCTCCTAAGGTATTCTCGCTGGAAATTGGATAGCTCCACCTGGAGCATTATGCCGTGGCGGAGCATGCCCATGTGTGGCGTGTTGGCCGGATCTCTAAGAAAGGTGATGACATCAACATCTGTAGGCCTCCCCACCATTTCCGGATAGTACGTGACCAGTCTAAGCAGGACGTTGTGTGGCACCCAGGTGTCCTCGGGGGATAGGGACATTTTTCCTGTTTGGCTAAGTCCTGGTCATGGGCTTTTCTTTTGATTCGCACAGTCTCTGCACCTTCCTGTTGCATGGACTACCACAAGGTGATTTAGTTTAGTCCACAGCTGATTCAATTTAGCTAGATTTCTTGGGTCTCTGATGAAAGTGCGTGTCAGTTGTTCTCCCAAGTCCAGTGCATTTCTCGATTACTTGAAAGAACAAATTAAATGTGAGTTCATCAATGTCTACTGGTGGTGGAAGCATTTGTGTCCCCCTCGCTGTGCTCGGGTAGCTCGGCGAAGGCTTCCGTGCTGACTGTCAGCAGTCGCCTGATCACTTTTTTGTTGGCTGGATCTTGAATAAAGTCTGTGACACTGTCTTCTCTCCTTATGAGTGACGGATAAGATAACACCAGGAGTTGTTTGTTTTATGTCCTTTATTATCTTTCACTGTTTTGAGAAAATGTCTTGTTTATAAGCCACAATTTAAATCAGTGTTCCTTTTGCCTTTATTATGCTGCTCATGCGTCGTCCTTCCTCGCCATGGATCTTGTCTGCACGTGCTGAGGTTCTTCCCCGTTTTCTGTGGTTTCTTCACAGTTGGATCGCCTATATACGGTTTAATGTCATTTATGAAGATCCATGCCCTTCTGCCCTGGAGCTTGACGGCGGAGGGGGTGCAGTCCTCTACGATGAAAGGGCCACTGAATCGTGGCTCATCCCACCTCTTCCTGGTAAAGTTCTTCACAAGCACGCTGTCACCAGGGAAGACGAGGGACGCATGTAGACCTTGTGCGGGGTCAGCTTCAGCACTTCCTGATGTGTTTTGTGCTGCACTGTCCATTTTTCCGCCGTCGCTGCAGCTGGCCTGAAATGACAGAGGCGCTGGATGTCATACAGTTAAGGTACTCCTGCATCTCTGTTCCCAGAACCTCTCTAGTCGGCTAGGCATCATATCTAGCTCTATCTCAGGGGGCTAGGGGGTGCTCATCCTTCTGCCTGTAACTATCTTGTGCGGCTGAAGATGATGGTCAGAGCCTGGTTGGTTCCGAAGTGCATACAATGCAAGTGGTAGACAGTGCAGCCATCCCTTTTTTAATGTGAGCTTCAACTTGGTTATCCTCTCCTTTAACAGGCTGCTCACATATCCCATTTCCCCCCGGGTAATACACCAACAAGAACTTGTGCTTTGTACGCAGTAATAAACTGATCTGTTCAAAAACTGCGTTAACAAAGTGAGCCCCGTTGTCTGATCTCATTACTTCGAACACCCTCCATCTAGGGAGCACTTCCCTCACTAGAAATTTGGCAGCACATGCTTGCTTCTATCCATCTAGAGAATGGAAACACCACCACAATTAAATACCTGTACCCGTTGCACACTTGAATCATGTCGACGTAGTCGATATGCAAGTGTTGAAATGGTCCAGTCGGCTGGGGGATAACTCCTGTCACTATTTTTAATGTGTGCCCAGCGGTGAACTGTTGCCAGATAATGCAGTTCACCATGAAAAATGCAACATACTCTGCTAAATTTGGTGTGAACCAGTCTTCTGCGAGCGCTGCAGCAAGATTTTCTTTTGTCATATATATAGGGTATTGTAACTGCTCCAATGCTACCTTCAGTAGGGTGACATGCATTCCCGCTTTACCAGTGCTATCCTGCCTCCACAAACCGTCAGAGGGGTTTAAGGAACACCCTTGAGGCTTCCACAAATTCTTCTCCTCCTGTGGCGCCTCCCCCTGGAGCTCCATTAGCTGAGTCTGCCCCATGTCACTATAGGCCTCTGGTGTGACTCGTGCTACCATCATACGCTCATGGGTATGAGCCACTTCCACGTCCATGATTGTTTTGTTTTTGGATGCCATACGTTTTGCTTCCGTGTCCGCTTCTTGATTTCCATGTGCCCCTTTGGTATGAGCGGCTCATTTCACGACTGCTCTGCCCACTGGGACCTGTAGTGCTTTTATCAACCTGTCCAATTAAGCTGCGGGTTGCACTGGCGTGCCGTCTGCTCGGAGGTAGCCCCTCCTTTTCCAGCGCGCTAGACCTGCATGTACTGTGGACGTCACATAGGCAGAGTCACTGTACACAGTTACTTCCTGGTCTGCATGATTCTCAATGGCGAGTATCAGCGCCAATAGTTGAGCAGCTTGCGCAGAATAGTGAGAGGGTATTTGCGCACTGACGAGTACTTGGAACTCTCCATTCGCTAGGTGTTTTACCATGGCCACGCCTGTATATCTTTGTCCGTCTTCTTGATCGATTCTTGAAGAACCGTCAATGAACACGATTTCCCCACCTGCCAGGGCATTTTCCTTTACCCTGGGGATTTCATCATAGAATTCCTCATAATTCGCACAGTCATGTATAGGTTCTCCTTCTGCAACTGGCTCAGCTATGAATGTAGCAGGGTTCACAGTTTTACATCAAACTATTTTGATCGATGGGTTGGAGATAATCACCTCATAGGCAGATGCTCTCTGTGATGTCAGCGTGCCCTTTGGCTTCTCTAGTATGGCGAATAACGAGTGCTCAACGTACAATGTCATGGAGCACCCCATCACAATAGATGGCGCCTTTTTAATGGTGAACGCGGCAGCAGCTAGATTTTGTTCGCATGGGAAGTGGCCCCTCATGAGCGGGTCCAGACTCCCGCTGTAATATGCTAGGGGCTTGTACCCCAGCGAGGTTCACTGCGCGAGCACTGCCGTCATAAAATTACCGAGTGTGAGAACAGGTAAAATTCCTCTGCATAATTAGGAATCCCGAGAACTGGGGCTTTACAAATTGCCACCTTAAATTCTGCAAACCCCTTCTCCATTGCCTCAGTCCATTCAATTTCTCCTTTTGTTGCCTGGGTTTTCTTCAAAGCCTGAAGCAAGGGCTTGGTGTATGAGCTGTAGTCGAAGACCCATTCTCTGACATAGTTGCACAGGCCTAAGAAGCTTTGCATTTGTTTTATTGTGAGAGGTTTAGCCGTGTTCATGATAGCTTCAGCCCTTTCTGGGGTTACCTTTTTCCCTTTGTGTGAGATTAGCTGGCCTATTTACAGCACCTCTCGCTGACAGTATGTTAACTTTTCCTTATCAACTTTATATCCTTTCTCAGCCCGGATAGTCAATAGCTGGACAGAGTCGCGCCTGCATTGTTCCTCAGTGATGCTGCAGATCAGAATGTCATCCACATACTGAAAAACAACACTGTCTACTGCAATATTGTTTAGGTGCAGCTGTAGGACTCTGTTGAAAATGTATGGATACTCACAGTACCCCTGTGGCAACCTCGTGCTTTTCAGGCACATTTGTCTGAAAGTAAATGACGTCAGATCTTGAGAATCATGGTGCAACGGGATTGAGAAAAACGCATTTTTCAGGTCAATCACTGTGAAATATTTTGCCTCCTTTCGTATGTTGCACAGAATTGTGGATGGATTAGGGACTAGAGGGAATTCGGCTTGAACTATATTGTTTAATGCTCGTAAATCTTGGGTTAAATGCCAAGACCCTCCCTTTGATTTCTTGACAAGGTAAATCACTGTGTTGCAAGGTGATTCTGACGTCACTAGAATGCCCTGCTCCATCATGGCGGAAATTGTCTTTGCGATTCCTTCATCTGCCTCTCTGGACATAGGATATTGTCGTGCTCTTGGTAAAATTGCTCCTGGTTTCAGTTTAATTTTCACTTCACCTGCCCCCTTCAGAAGGCCTACGTCATAGGGCCCTATAGTTCATACCACAGCAGGCACTTGGGCCATGTCGTCATCAAAGTATTCTGGCCGTATCAGCGCCAACATCATTCTCTGTAGCACCTCCCGTTTGATCATTTTGACCCAAAATGTGAGACTTACTTCCACCCGCGTCTCCTCCAGGTCAGGGTGTTCTTCGAACAGATCGTCACTGGTGACGTCAGTCACTCGATACCCTTCTTCGACGGCAATAGCACACCATTGTCTGCCCTCGTCATCATATCCTTCGACCAATACCACTTTCCCTTGCACTGCGGCAGATTTTATCATTAAGGGAAATACTTGTCCCTCCTCTTCGTGCATAGGTATTCTGGGTCTGAAAAAAAACTCATCAGGTGTCCTTATAGTTCTATCTGTGAGGCCTGGCAATCCCGCCATGAGCACACGCACCCCATATGCGAACACTACTGGCTCTAACGGTATAGCTCTCATGGCTATATGTCCAGAGTATGCTCTGATCATTTCGCACATGTTTGAATAATGAATTCCTGGAGTGGAGCACACTATACCGTTCTCGGTAAACGAGATTGTCATATTCAACTTAGTCATTAAGTCCCGACCCAGGATGTTTACTGGGGCCTGACTTGAGTATAATAAGGGTACATTCATTTTGCGCTCTCCCACAGAGACTGGGAGTGCGTCTGTTAAGGGAACTCTACTGTGAGCTCCTGTGAAACTCTGAGTATCTATGACCTCGCCAGACAAGGAAAACTTGCCTTCTTGTATGCATGAGCGCGTCTCACCCGTGTCAACTAAGAAGGAATATTCTTTACCCCTTTACCCCCTATGACTACATTCACCCTATGTTCCCTATTAGGGTCTGGTGTCACTGATAGGATAGAACACATCAGAGTCCCCTGTGAGCTGTCCTATTTCATATATAAGTTTGGCCTACTGTATACTTGTTGATTTCCACCAGCCCCAGGGTTGACTCCCCCCTCCGGAGCAAGTGCCCTGTGACATTTGCGGTGGTGCCTGCTAGGATTATCCCTGCGGTACGTTCCCCATGTGTGGGGGTTGAACCACTTGCTGTGCACCTTGCTGCAGGCCTGGCGCCTGCTGCTGCACTGTGTGATTTTGTGCAGTGCCCTGCTGCGGGACGGCAGGCTGATTCACCATGCCTGCCCCATCCCTTGGCTATTTTGCCACATGCCTTGGCTTCTACACAAGCACGCCACATGTCCTGTCATTCCACACAACCAACACACTGGCGGTGGTGGCGCCATCTGTCCATCTGGCATAGCTGGACCGCCCATCTGCGCATTCTGAAAGCCACTTTGATTATTCTGAAAGCCTCCCTGGTTACCTCGAAACCCACCCTGATTACTCTGCCATCCTCTCCTCCAAAACCCCTTCCCCTCAGGTAAAACCCTGCGCTGCCTTGGTTGTCCTGCGCTGGGTTAGTCGCCTGCTCTGCACGTGGTTCAGCTGGGCTTGTCGGCATGGCTCCCTCGAGAGCATACTTGAGAGTTTCTTTTGCACCAGCTTTGCCTCCTCACCCTTAGGGGTTGCTTCCTTTTTCCGATTCTTTTCTTGCAGCAATCTACAGTAATGTGCAATTGTCAACTGTATTCGCTTCTACTCCTACCAATTTTTTTTAGCTGCTTCTGCACCGGTTCAGGCAACCCCAGGCATAATATGTGATAGAATACAGGGATAGATTTCGTCCAAGACTCATGCGTTTCGAGCACCCACGCGTCTTGAAAATTCTGGATACAGATCAATGGATCCTTCATTTTCCGAGTCATTATAGCCCCATATCGGAAATGTCTGGATATAGCGTTTGCAGCGCTTTCCACACTGCTGCCCTACAGTTATTAAATGGTGCTTAGTCATGGGAGGCGTTAGTTAGGGTTACCCTAGGATAGCCTGTCCGTTTCCATACATCATCTGCTCTTTCACCAAGTATGGCAATTAGGAGGCCCTTAATGTCCCCTATAGCTAATGTGACACCCCTCGTAATTTTCTCTAACTCATGTATCCACTTTCCGGCTCCTGATGTCAGCATTGGAAGCTTATTTTTAAGGTTCTCTCGGTCCATGTATGGCCATGGAATATATTGTGCTCTTGCTCCCCCTTTTCTAGCAACAGGAATTGGAATGTGCAGTCTTCCTTTTCCTTCCCCATAGCTCCTCTGTCTACCGCTGGGGTGGCATTCCTGCCTTGCCATCTTCCTGGCAATGCCCTTAATCTGTCTGCATAGGTAGGTGCCGACACCCCCCTCTGACCGTGGGGTGTCCTTCATGTCGGCCGGACTGGGCGGCAGACTTCAGTGTCCTACTTGTAGACTCACTTGCATCTGACCATCGTACCCCTCGGTCCCCTAGGAGCCGTTTCTCCCTTCCATCGAGTGCCACATCCTCCATTTCCCCACCGGAGTCAGGTCCTGAATACTCCCAGTTTACACAACTCATTGCATCTTCTTCGTTCTGCCCAATCTCCAGCCTGTCTAGGGACAGTCCCCTGCTCCCACTATTTCAAGTGACATCCTCAGTGTCATATAGCTGAGTGCTCTCCAAGCAGGATTGTTTCGGCCATTAATTATTCCGCTACCAACAATATTTATACAGTTTGTTATCCTTCTACTAGTATGAGCGAGCACCAGATACGCAAACTCCAATCCAATCCAATCTTTTCCCGCCAAAACTTTACTATCAATTAACTCAAAACCATCAATTCATTGGCGATTCCCTCTCAGTTACAGAATTGCGTATAACCAAATTCATTTCCCACAATCAATAATACAATTATTTTACATTCTACGTACAACAACACACATGTAACAGACACTTGACAGACTAGACAGACACCAGCTGGTCATACATATGCCTGCCTTCTAATTAATACCCCGTCATGGAGTTTAAACAAACTCCTTTGATGCATCTTTAAACATCACTGTAGTCTATTTGACCCTTATTATATGGGCTATGAGTTCCCGTTTCTTCTGACCGGCGAATCCTTACGAATCCTTTCTTCAAGGCGAATCCTTACGTTTTTATCTCAGGTGCCCCCCTGGTAATCCTTTTTTATCTCGGGTGTCCCCCCGGTATCCACTCTTTATCTCTTATGCTTGAGTCATTACCCATATATATATATATATATAGTCTTCTCTACTTCAGACTATTTGAATTTTTTCTCTGCCACCCACCGTTACCTTTCCCTTACTGGCTCTAATGCCTACACGACATTTGCCAAAGTAACGAGTTTGTTGTTTCACTCACCGATCGCATCTTTTCCTCTCTGGAACTTCGGGATCACCGCCCCTTCCTCTTCCAGCCTTTTAAGGGTTTTTCGTCCGATTGGCTGCCCGTGGGAATGAGAAGGGTTATGATTGGAAACGCGTGTTCCTTCAGACCCACTGCAGATTTTTTATGGACTTACTCTATCATTGTCCAGGGGGAGCTTCTCAGTCTACTCAGCCGGAATGGCGAAAGGACTTGTGATATTGCCGAAGGCCCGGAGTTACTTTGTGGCGTCGGACTAAGATGTCTTAGGATTATATAATCGATAATTAATGGCCGAAACCATCCTCACACTACCAAGTGTTCAGGAGCGAGAGGAATTCACTGACGGGCCCATGGGTCAGCACTTACCCTCTAGAAATTGTAAGACAAGATAGCTGCACCATGTGAGGACAGGGGGTGCAGGATTCACTTACTCCAACACGACTCAAAAATGAGGACTCAGTAAGTTGGCAAAGGGAAGTCCATTTAATGACAAGTACATCAAACAGAGAAACAAATGGAAATCAGCAGCATTGCGATCACCTGTCTCGCTCCGACTTCCTCGAACTTCAGTTGAACAGCAATTCTTATAGGCAATATTCGTCATCATGTCTAACTCTACAAAAACTTGACATGCAATATAATTGGTTAGGAAAGGTAACTTAAGTATAGGTGCTATATCTGTATATGATAATAGGGCATGCGGATTGGATAACTTATCGGGTGGGTGTCTACGCCCATCCCACTACACCACATGTGATTGACGTCATTACAAATACGACGTCTTATTGGTTCTATTATCTATAGGACTCCAGATAACTTGGTCTATTGTGATTGGGCAGGTTACACCCCTAGACATAAATCCCTATTTTTATTAGCGGCATGCAGAATGGACACCCATGTGCCTGGTGTCCCAAGTTCTAACCTGCCTCCCTTCCATCAATCAGTATCTTAGGGCTATGTGTCAATTAGTTGGCTTGGTATGGCCTCGAAACTGTAGCCTCTTATCAGGAAAAGTTATGGCATCCTCGGGTCCTGGATGACATCAGGCAGTGGTACTTCTTCGCGCCTGGCTGGTCACGTGTTAGTTCACCATGAATCTGCTTCAGTTTCCAGCTTTTAGTGTATTTAATTCTGTTTCGCCTCACCACCTGCGTGGGCCCCCTTATCCTGACCTTCAAGGGGCAGGCTGGTATGCTCTGAAGTTTGAGTCTTGTTAGCTGACGCTCTCCTCCCTTTCTCTGGTTGACCTCGATTTCCTAGGCATGAGCTGCTCTTTGTTGAGTTTCGATTCCGCTCCTTCTCTTGCCTTGGCTGGGTTACGAAAATTGGCCTGTCAGGCCTCTGGCAGCCAGGGTAAATTTCTGCTTTTACAAAATGGAGTCGCACTTGTATAATGTGCCTTATTGAGGTAGATGTATATAGTTGGCGCTTGCCGCTCTAATCTTCTACTAAGCATTGCAAGCAGTATCGTTTCTTTTGCCTCTTGCGTTCCAAGCCTATTTACACATGTTTGACAGGTCAGTTGCTTCCATCTTGTCTCTTAGCAACGTTTCCTCACGTTTTAACATCGTCTCTTCTCTGTGTCCATTACATTTATTTTCGTAGTTCCTTGATATCCACTTTTGTTCATTCATGAGTCTGTTCAGGCCCTTGTGTCATTTCCACTGGCCTTCCATTAGGGCTCTTTGGCTCTCTTCATGGACCTTCTGTAGGTACTCTTCATTTCGTATCAGCGGCTGGTACGGCTGTCTGATAGGGTACCGTGCTGCCCAGAGTTGTCTGGTTATGGGCACTTCAACAGGTATGGATCTTCTGATGTATACTGGGCAGAGCCCCAGTGCAGCTCTTTGTTGGTTTATTTGCTCCTCATACGTCACATACCTTGGCGAGTTGCTGATGTATAATCGTGATGATGCAAAGCAAGGCGACAGGGTTGAAGAAATGGAATCCAAAGCCCACGACAAACCAGGAGTTTCTAGAACCACTTGTCCAGGCCTCAGTTCCACTGGGAGCAGAGGAGAAGCACCTATAGAAGCCGCCACGGACCACAAGCTGCCACGGGAAGCAAAGTCTGAAAAGAAGGAATTACCCCCAGCAGCAGACTACCATGCCCAAAGGTGCATTGGCTAAGAAAAAATGAACGATAAACAGATTCACAACACCGACCACTAAAGCAAACATTATGAGTAACAGCAGCTCAGACCACACTATGCCTCCCTCGCTGCTTGCGACCTCAACCACCATGGATCCAAAGGCAGTTTTCACATCTATGCAACAAGGTTTTGCCACCCTGAACAACAAACTCGATGGTATCAATGCCAATGTCACATCGATCAGGAATCAGCTAGAGAAGGCCACCAACCGCATCACCGAAGCAGAAACAAGGATCGGCACAGCAGAAGATGTGAGTGAGGGGCTGCGAAACACACTGACCAATATGGCCAAAGATCTGGGGATGGTGAAGCTCAAATGTGAAGACTTGGAGGCGAGATTGCGCTGCAACAACGTGCGCATAGTAGGGGTGCCAGAGGATGCACTCAAAGGTCCAATGGAGCTGGCAGTTGAGGGGCTGCTCAAGCAATTGCTTGGAGATCCCGGATGGTCAGCAATGTTTGTTGTAGAGCATGCGCACAGATCTCTTCCCCACACCCGAAACCAAGTGCCTACCTGAGGCTAATCATAGCGAGACTCATGAATTAAAGGGACAGATCGGGTGCTGCAAGCCGCAAGAGACAAACAGGAATTGAAGATGGGCTCCAACGTGATGTGAGTGTTCCCCGACTACACCCTGGGTTCAGCAAGAAAGACGGTCGTTCACAGGGGTCAAAAAGATGCTCAGAGAATGCGTGATACCATACGCAATGCTGTACCCAGCCCGGCTGCACATGCAGTACAATAACAAAACATATTTTTTTACATTTCCGGAGGAAGCAGCTACTTTCATTGAGACAAATATACTGTTGCCAGACAAGCAGAAGTCCAGTAGCAACGACGGTCCTACAGATCGCTCCCCGGTGGGTGTCCCGGACACGCGCGAGTAGCTAGAACATGCACACACCCAGAACTAAGTACATGAAGCTATAACCGAAGATGCACCTGGAAGATTGACTCTTAAGAGAAGTGGTCGGCACACTACCTATTGCCTTATTTCATTATGTGTGCTGGTAACGTTATCAAGATCGGAAACCGTTAAAGAAGCAAAAATGAGACCCTGGTCCTCGGCTGCCACTGAGGTGGCCCCCACATGGGAGTGCATGAGTTTGTTAACTGGGTTAAAAGGGGGGATGGAGGGGAAGAGGGTGGGAACTGCATAGTTGAAGTTCGGGAAACTATGAGGGAGTGGGAGGGGGGAAAAGGAGATATTTGGGGTGATAAGAGTGGAAAAATGCACAGCCAGACAACTACATATCATGGTCGTGCTACAGTTACACATGGGCACAACGATACAGAGATGGTGAATGACAGACCGTATGGCTAAAGAAGTCTCAGAGGAGATATAATTGATGAGCTGGGATGTTAGGGTGCTGGGAAACCCGGTGAAAGAACGTAAGGTAATGGCATATGTTAACAGGGCTGGCACACATATTTTGTTTCTACAAGAGACACATTTTTTGGGTGAGCAAGCATCTAAACTTTCCACTAGTTGGGGGCCTCACCGTTACTACACGTCCTACTCTACAAGGGCCCAAGGGGTCATGATACTAATACACAAAACGCTACCATTCATACATATTACAACAGACTGTGACCCTGATGGAAGATACGTTTTGGTACACTGTAGGCTAGGCAACACTGAAACACTGCTAATCAACATATATGGCCCCAACACGGATACCCCGGAATAATAAACCAAGATCTTCCAGAAATGTGCTCAATACCCAACAGCCCAGATCTTATGTGGGGGGGACTTTTTAATAACGTGGGTCTTTACACCAGGTAAGTATATCATCAACTTTATTGTCCAGTCCTGTGCACCACTAAGAACCACAGGGGATGGTAGGGAAAACACAGACACCATGTATAGAAGGAGCAAATACACCAGGATCCCCACACCCATCCAGCACTCTCAGCTCTCAACAGCTAACGGTTACTCTAAGAACCCCCGAGCCATCATACACACACATTCCACTGCAGACTATGACATCACCACACCTAAGCAGACCACTACACATCTCCATGCCTTGGAAAAACACAACAAAGAAGAAAGAATGACCCACACAAATTCTATTGAACCACAAACCAGGACACATGCCAAGTCATCACCACAAAGCGGCCTACAATGTGACGAGAAACACAGCACCATACACAAGGAACTCCTCCACAGAACACCGGACCACCCAAAAATGCCAGCACCCTATAATAAACTCTGCAACCTACAATCAACCGACAACACCCAACACACTACACCCACACAACAACCAACATTACTCAGAGTCCATCCACCTTTAAAAAAGAACTTAGCCAAACTCTACCACCATCCCCAGCCTGCAACCAACGAGGATAGAAAACAACAAAACAAGCACCACCACCTGTCCTGAGCTGCCACCTCAGAACCTCAGGTCTGCCACACCCGATCACTAGAACATCACAGGAATGCTCACCAAAACTAACCACCCAAACCATCAAAGCCCATCACACCTTCCGCTCCGGGCTGCCACCCCAGAGCCTCAGATCTCCCACATCTGAGCACAAACCCAGCTCAACTCTGAGCAACAAGAATGCCCAACACCAGTTGGGGGGAAGCAAATCCAGAACAGCAAAACAGCAATACTATTACACTCTTACACCATCACCGCCACTGACCGTTAGAACACATACCACAACACCTGACCCTGCCACACTCCTGGCACCTGGTAACCTTTTAACCCACCTTCCCACCAAAATAACATCTCCAAAACATGGAAAGTAAATAATAGGGAAGAACCCTAATGGGGAACAACCTCAACGTAGGACACCCTGAACAAAACTACAACTGCCAGGCTAAGGCATGACCCTCAACCACTATCGTCATTAGATGCCACTGTAGAACCCACAGCACTGAGAGCATCCTATTCTCCCATTAGAGCACAGTCGTTCGAAATACGCACATCACATATGAATTGCGCCACTACCCATATGCTCTCCACCACACACCCGTATTTGTGACACAGGCACCCCACTTGCCACACCGCACACACTCCACCTGAAACACTAAGCATGCTCACACAGAAATAATGTCAGCATATCAAACGTAAACAACATTTCACAACATGAAAAACATTTCCTCAAAATGTCCAAAACATCAAAAAAGCGAACACGTTTCTTATCTGGAACTGGCAAAATGTCCAAACGTCGTAAAAACGAAAATCTCGGAAACGTTTCCCTTTTGTAACATTTTGAATGTTCAACACGTTGCTGCACAACCCGTCCAAATATTCAATAGGAGGATGACATCCACAGCTAACTAAAACTCCTGAGGATGTTCATGTGCTGCCCAGCCACATGTCCCAACTTAAAAACGAACATCTCATAAACGTTTCCCTTTTGTAAAAATGTGAATGTCCAACACGTTGCTGCACGACTCTCCAAATAGTCAATAGGAGGATGACATCCACAGCTAACTAAAACTCCTGAGGATGCGCATGCGCTGCCCAGACACATGTTCCAACACCCTAACACCATGGTAGAGATCCATGTACCACCCGGCATCATGTCCAAACCCCTTCCCGCACACTGGAGATATAAGTGCAAGTCTCCTGTTCCCACACCCTCGAGTACGAAATGGAAATCTCATCTCAAAATGGAAATCTCCTCACCCCGCACCCTCGAGTACCCTGTGCAAATCTCCTATTCACTGCACCCTCAAGTCCAAGTGCAAGTCTCCTGAAATCACCTGAGTTATTTCTAGAACTCTCCCAGGAATGTTCGAAACCCGCCGCATTTAAAATGGGCACAATGAAACAGCAGAAACTGAAAGAAACACACCCTGCTAAATATGAAATTGCCCGCTACAGCACCTAACATTTCGCACTAGGAAAAGGAACCTGCAGGGGAAAACGGAGGCCACAACACACAAGACAGAACAGACAGCGGCCTCTGACAACATCACCCCCTACTAACCAAGCCGGGATCTACCCTTCACCCCTAACAATTGGACCACAATACACACACAACACCACACAGGCCCAAAAACACTTACCTCCCTCTACTACATTACCCAACATCGCGATTCCAAGGGCCACGAGAAAACCCCATCGCAGAGATAAATAGCTTGAACGCACAGGAAATTACTAGCCTGACAGGGCTATCTGCCAACCTCTCATGACAGTGCTTGGCTCGCTCGGAACTTTCCTCTTCCACTTGCAGTTCTTCTTCTTAATTATCGGAGGCATGGGTGGACCCACGCAGGCGCTTCCCCATCCTATAGGATGATGTGCACCGTACCCACTAATTATTATTTAGCTCCATTTAAACTCACAACTCCTCCCCGTCTGCCTCACAAAATCCAACATCACACTACTCTTCCTCCTGCCTCTCTCCCCATCACCTCCCAGCAAAGCCCTCCCGCTCAGCTCAGCCACACCCAACGCAGTCAACCGAACCCTCATCAATTCTCTCTCTGCAACATGTCTATCACACCTAATCAAAAAATGTCCCACCGTTTCAGGCACCCCACACACCGCACAGTCCCTTGATTCACGCTTCCCTATTCGAAATAGACAGTCATTCAGCCCCACATGACCTATCCTCAACCGATTCAGCATCACCTCCTCCCACTCCTCCATTCTGAACTCCCTGCATCCACCTTCACCGACACTTTCCTACGAACACCGAACATTCACCTGTCCTTCACCCCACTCACCCACCTCCCCTGCCACTCATCCAGGACCCGTCTCACCATCACAGCCTTCACCTGATCCACACTCAAAGGCAACCTCACATCAACCGCTCCCCTCCTCATACCCTCACCCGCTGCCAGATCCACCAACTCATTTCCCAAAATGCCACTGTGACTGGGAACCCACGCCAACTCCAAATCCATACCCCGCGCACACACCGATCAATCTTCATCCTAATGTCCAAAATCACATCCTTCCTATCACCATCCCCTGCCACAATCGCCTGCAGCCCACTCAATGAATCCGAGAACACCACCACTTTCTCATACCCCAACTCACACACCCTATCAATCGCCAATGCAATCGCCACCAATTTAGCCGTACAAATAGACACATCATTCGTCAGTCGTCCTACTTTATACTCCCCAATGCTTTCTAGATAATACGCCATTCCCACTCTCCCAGACACAGGATCCTTTGAACCATCCGTAAACACCTTGTATCCTTCCTTTCCTGCCACATACTCCTGACCCAAAGCTTTGATCTCACCCCGCATACCTCTCTTCTTCGACACCACATTCGCCAACTCCAAACACACCTTTGGAGATCTCATCATCCACCTCGGCCTTCTCTCCAAATCCGTATCTGTCACAATCATCAAATCACCCACACCCCACTTCACTCCCTTCTCCCACATGTGAAACCCAAAAGTGCCCCCCTTCCTCCTCCACCGATCCCTGTAATAGTCAAACCTCCAATTATACTTCAAACATTCACGCACCGGATGAGCCACACTCTTCGCACTGCACTTCACCCACCATCTCATATTTAACGCATCCCTCCTCAACCCCAATGGCATCTCCCCCACAAGCACCTGAACCGCATTCAATGGAGAGGACCTCATCACACCCGAACACACCCTCAATGCCCTCGCCTGTACCCTATCCAACCGCAACTTCTGACTCGACGTATATCCCACTGACACCTGACACCCAAAATCCATCACACTCAAAATCAACCCCTTATACAACATTCGTAAACACTTCTGTTGCGCACCCCATTCTTTCCCAGTCACCGCCCGCAACAAATTCAGCCTGCGTTTACACTTATCCACCACACCATCCACTTGCACATTCCAATTCAACTTTCTATCCAGAATCACCCCCAAGTACCGAAACTCTTCCACGCTCTTCACCCTCACACTTTTCAAAACCAAATTCAACTCCTGCTGCACTCTTCTCCTTGAGAACACCATACTCACACTTTTATCCACAGACACCGAGAAGCCCCATTTCCCACACCACTCCTCCATTCGTACTATCGCAGCTTGCAACCGTCTCTGCACCAACAACAAACTCTGCTCTCTTACCCAGACCACACCATCATCCGCGAAGAAATCCACCTGACACCCAATTCCCGCCAAAGCCCGAATCAACCCATCCACCATTGCATTAAACAGCATTGCACTAATCACACTTCCCTGCGGCGTCCCATTCTCCATCTTCCAAACTTCAGACAGCACCCCCCTCACTCTCACCTGAAAGGTCCTATCTGCCAAAAATGCCTTGATCCACCGAAACATTCTCCCCTTCACACCCATCTCCAACAGTCTCACTAACAACCCTCTCTTCCACACCATATCATACGCCTTCTCCAAATCCAAAAAGAACGCTCCCACCAACTCTCCATCACATAATGCCTCCTCCACCCCAGTCACTAATCTCACTAATGGATCAGCCACTGACCGACTCCTCCTGAACCCACTCTGAAAGTCACTCAAACACCCATTCGACTCTAAATAAAACCCCAATCGCTCAACCACCATCCGTTCCATAACCTTACACAGCACAACAGTCAACGCAATCGGCCTATACGACTTACACTCTGTACAAACCTTGCCACCCTTCAAAATCGCCACTACAATCGCTCTTTTCCACAACTTCGGCAAAACTCCACTCTTCCAGATCTCATTGAACACCGCTAATACCTCTAACTTACATTCCTCAGGCAACTTCTCCAAAAATACATACATAACTCCATCCACCCCAGGGCTAGACCACTTCCCCTTCCGAATCGCTCCAACCAACTCCACCATCGAAAACGAAACCTCATATTGCTCCTCCCAAGGCCCAACATTCGCCACCACCTCTCGCGTGTCCTCCTCTACCACACCCATTCGTATCCTCACCTCTTGTGGGAAGTTCCTCGAACTGTGAACCCCCGCAAAATACTACCCCAACAAATTCGCCTTATCCCCATCCTCATTAATCACCTCTTCTCCTTTCAACAACACAGACATACCACCCTGCGGCCTTATTAATCCGGACATCCGCTTGAACTGTTTCCAAACCTCATTCACACCAGAATCCCTCCCCAGGGACCCACAATAGCCCCTCCAATATCCTCGCTTTCTTTCCCTAATCACCCTCTGCGCCGCCGCCTTAGCCTTCTTATATGCCACCAGATCCACCAACATTCCCGTTCTCACCGCTCTTGCTCTAGCCTTCTTTCATGCCACCACTGCTCTTGAACATTCCACCGACCACCAAGGAACCTCGATCTTCCCACCCTTCCCCTTCTCAATCTCCGGAATTGCTGCCACAGACGCTGCTCTCATTCCCTGCACCAGATGCTCATTCCATTCATCCACCCCCCCCTCTCTTCCTCTTGGAACAATCAAATCCCGACACACTCCTTTATACACCTCCCAATCAGCCTTCCTAAAATTCAACCGACTCCCAGTCATACGTGACCTGGTCCCTACCTCACCCCTCACAGTCACCAAAATAGCAGAATGATTGCTCCCCATGTCCCCATCCTCACGCACCTCCCAATCACATTCACCCGCAATTGCAGCAGTCACCCAGGTCAAATCCAAGCACGACAGCTTCCCAGTCCTCACATCCAACCTCGTACCCGACCCATCATTCAGCAATACCAGACTCAATTCATCCGCCATGTCTTCCAACAGTTCTCCATTCGTATCTGTCCTATTACTACCCCACAACGTGTTGGCACTGTTAAAATCGCCACACAAAACACACGGTCCCACATGTCCTCTTATCACTCCAGCCAACACACCCACTTCACCACCTCACACGGATTATAATAATTCAGCACCAGTACTTCCGATCCTCCTACCCGAATCCCTGCCCCAATCGCCTCTACTGCTCCATCCACCACAATCTCCCTTGCAATCAACCCCTTTCGAACTGCTAGAGCCACACCCCCCCTTTCCCCTCCAACCTATCCATTCGTAACAACTCAAAACCTGGTATCACAAATCTCAAATCACCCCTCAACCACGTCTCCTGAATACAAACCATGTCAACACTCAATTCTTCACACAACACCGCTTTCAACTCCTGTCCATTCCTCAACAAACTCCTCGCGTTCCACTGCACAGGA
Organism: Ambystoma mexicanum; assembly: GCF_040938575.1. Taxonomy (NCBI): domain Eukaryota; kingdom Metazoa; phylum Chordata; class Amphibia; order Caudata; family Ambystomatidae; genus Ambystoma; species Ambystoma mexicanum. The sequence goes on along the minus strand of NC_090941.1, from coordinate 663,158,689 downwards.
CATCGAACACCCCTAAACCACAGACTGGTGCAGCCGGTGTAATAGGTCTGCACATGGAGGATCTGAGGTTAACAGATGTCTGGCGAGCAACACACGGAACACAATGTGCTTATACCTTCTACTCCTCGGTCCACGACCTTCGGTTGGTATCTCAAAAGGTGTTGGGTTGGACAGCGGCTGTTATATCATTGCCGAGGACATTGTCGGACCATTCACTGATACTGTTAACACTCACCATCCCAGAGGTAACCCAGCTTAGAACACCATGGCGCTTCAAGTCAGAGGCACTATCTGATCCAGTATACAAGATGAGCGTGACACAGCATTTCAATGAGTTATTTGAACACAATGATGGGTTGGTCACTAGTCAAGCCAATGGCAAGCCTTTAAGGCCTCTATAAGGGGTCTTACCAAGCCCACTGAGGCGAGAGTACTAAGGGATATATGGAGAGTGCTGAGGAGGAAGGAAGGGGAAATAGCTGAACTACAAGTACGATATGCATCCACCCCATTAGCGCAGACGGTGTCTACAATCAAAGCCCACTGATTGGGAAATCCAGTATTTCGATAGGCTGGCTACGGTGCGACAGTATGCCAAACAGGAAAGGCCGGGCAAACTGCTGGCACAGATGGCCCGCGGAGAGAGGGGTACCACGACTATTCCATGTATAAACGGGGCAGACGGGCTTGTGGTAACAAATCAGGAAGAGATCGGTAAGGTCTTTTTTTACTTTTACTCCGCACTGTACTCCCCCCAAAACGCTATGGATATAGAGATAGACAATTATTGTCTAAGATACCGACAACACTGTTGTCTGGTGAAGCTAGGGATGCCCTCGACACCCCATGACACTTAGTGAGATAAAGGAAGCAATAAAGGCCCTACCGGAAGGGAAAGCACCAGGAAGTGATAGTCTAGGGGCAGAGTTCTACAAAGAATTTGTTGAATTGCTGGCCCCGCGCCTCCTCGAGGTGTGGGCTGAGGCGCTGCAACTGGGGAAATTGCCAAATACCACGCACAAAGCTGTTATAACTTTACTTCTCAGAACAGGGAAATGGCCAGAAGGAATGTGGCTCCTCTATCCCTCATAAACATGGATGCTAAAGTGTTCATTAAGATTCTAGCTACTCGGCTCAACCCTTTAATGCCACACATGATTCATGGGGACCAAGCAGGGTTTGTACAGGGCAGGTCCACGGCAACCAATATACGCTGCTGCTATAATATCATGGCGAATATCCCAAGAGACACACAAGGAATAGTGATGGCCCTAGACATGCAAAAGGCATTTGACACTGTATACTGGCCTTTTCTGTTCACAGTCCTGGGAAATTATGGGCTTGGCCCGAACTTCATAAAATGGGTACGTGTATTATATACACATCCCTATGCAAGGGTCTGCGTTAATGGAGACTTATCGTCAGTACTGAACTTCGGCGGAGGCACGAGACAGGGCTGCCCACTCTCCCCACTGTTATTTGCCTTGGTGATTGAATCACTCGCAGACTTATTGAGGGCAAGATACACAGGAGTGGGGATACCGCTAGCAGGCAGGATTGAGCTTATCACCCTCTACGCCAATGATATTATATTGTATATCAGGAACCCGGAGAGACATATGGCAAGTATTCTAAAGGCCATGCAGAAGTTTGGAAACTATTCAGGCCTCACGCTGAATGCCTCGAAATCTGAGATCTTCTCCCTGACAGACGCAGCAGTGGGCCTACCGATCTGCTCGGACTCCAATGGGTGCCTAGGAAGGTGAAATATTTGGGAGTGGACATAGTGCGCACAACGCAACTAACCAGGACGCTTAATTATGAGGGCCTATTTGAAACACTCAGTGCCAAGTTAACACGGTGAAATCATCTACCAATCTCATTGATGGGTCGGCTTGCACCGATCAAAATGGTCATACTCCCAAAGTTGTTTTACCTATTCAGCACTTACCGGTGTGGCCGGGGAGGACCTTCCTCATCAAAATGCAGGGAGCCCGCTTGGCCTTCATCTGGAAAGGTCGACCCAGAGTAAGCTGGAAACAGATGACTGCGCGATATGAGAAGGGTGGATCAGCAGCACCTGACTTCCAATTATATTACCTCGCCGCACAGGGCTATTATACAAAGTGCTGGGCGGGGAAGGACCCTGAGTCTCACCCCAAGTTCGTCGAAGAAATCAGCTTCCAAAGTCTCCCTTGCCAACTGAGCGACCCAGACCACAAAGGCTAGAGGGGAATGGGAACAAGACCTGGAAACCTCATAAAACAGAAGCACAGTGGTCACAATTATGTGGGTTAACAAAAACCATATCATGCAACCTTAGGTACCGACTGATCCACTATAAGATAATCAGTCAGGTACACTACACCCCAGCCCGACTCCAAAGCATATACTACACAACATCCGGGGAATGCCCTAGGTGTGGGGGTGAAAACGCAGGTATATTGCACATGCTGTGGTCGTGTACAAAACTCACAGATTATTGGACTGAAGTTTGTGCTGCATTGGACGTGATGCCTGATCACATCATACAGTGGAACCCAGGGATATGTGTGCTGGGCATTGTCGTTAAAATGAATCCAATCATACACAGATTTCTTAATTTGAGTTTGTTGCTGGCAAAACGGGTAATATTAATGCGCTGGAAAAGCAAAGAACCCCCAACACGTGAGTACTATGTGTGAGATATGATTTGGGCAAATGACAACAAAGAGGTTTATACGAGTTTACTCCCCATGGCCTCTGGCCCGAAAGACACCTGGGGCACCTTCAGGCTATACTTGGCCGACATAAGGAAAAGGGAAGAAGACCAGGACGGAACGTGCAACATAACTGTATAATGATTGAATGATGTATCAAATAACATGAATGATAACGTAAGCTGTAACCATGACGAAATGTACTGTTGATCTGTGCAAGTTAAATAAAAGTTTAAAAAAATAAAATAATTCCACTGTCCACAACCTCCTCAGTCAACAAGAGCAGTGGAACCCAACAATGGTGTGCTAGAGAATAGATTAGTGAAACTGTGCTCTGAAACAAAACTGAAGTGGCCAGATGCCCCTCCTGTAGGACTCATGGGTAATGCCAAGTCAGTGGAATAAAAAAACGGGACTGAGTTCACATGAGATTCTTAGGGGAAACCTATGGACCTTCCATCTTCACCACCAGTACATAAAGATATATGTATGTTTTACATTTAAATTATAAGCTCTCACTAGCGTGACATGAATAATCACATGTCCCGTGCATACAGTCCCACTGCACAATTCTGGGAAATCAGCAGGCAGTTGTGTGAAAACTGGAATTTGTCTAGAATTAAAGTCAAATCCAAACAATTGTGGTCTCCAGCTTTATGCCAGGGAAATCACCACACTGTTATAAGAACAAAAACAATTGGTCAGCAAAACGAAATTATACCTGCCTGCATGAATCTCTCTATTTTACACCCGTGCATTCATTTCCATAATTCATTCTATACATTTATAATACTCTAAAATATACTTGGCATTCTAAATGCACCCATATAGCTTGTCAATAAATGTCTCTCAAAATCATTAACTTCAATAAAACATTTCAACACGAGGCATAAAAGTTGCTTTTTAAATACTTCCAAATACAGTTGTTTTTCCCCATTACACCCACCATTCATAGAATGCAAGTACTTTTTCTACAATAAATGTGATGCAGCAGACTCTTACATGTGCGTGCAATTTTCTCTGAACATGTGCCTGCAATCTTCAATTACCTATCGGCTTTGGAGATGTAATAGTCTCCAATAGAAAGTACAATGTCAAAGCACTCTTGCCCTGTCACACCACACATACATCTTTCTGTGCATTTCAGGATAAAGGATTGTATAAGGTGTACACGTGGCACCATTTTCTGTCAATAAAATGAACTCTCTGAGCTACTTTCTGTGGTACATAGAATTAATGTAATGACTTCAACTGGCCGCAGTTTTAAATGATCCTCCAGCAGACAATAGTGTTTAATGCCAACACTATGGTCCGCATGATTCTAAGCCGACACGAGACAAAGATTCCATTTTAATTTGATATAATTCTACAAAAACTATTTGCATTTAAGTTGCACAAAATGCTGTCAGTGTTAAACTGACTTCTCAATACAAAATGCTTAGGGATTTTCTAAAATGAAATCTCACTTAAGCTTCAAATGGAAGACACAAGTCATTTTATCTTACAATGCGCCTGTTAAAACGAGTATCCCTTTGTGCTCCATGACAATCTTTTTTGGGGGATTAACCCTGGACAGCACTGTAGAGACTATCTGGAGTTGTATATTTCATTTTAAAGGTGGCTTCTAATGCGGAATCGGCAGGGACTCTGTGTCTGGAGTTTTCTGTATCAGTAAAGTCCCCTTTCAGCTGCCTGTCTTGAACCCAATCTACAATATATGGCCTGCTCATCTCTTTCTGAAAGGGCTCCTTTCCCCAGCTTGCCTTGAAACCACTCATTCAGCCATCTCTTTCCAGGTATATTCAGAATAATATTCATTTCTATCTCTGTGCAGGTATTGTATAATTAAAATAAAAAACCCTGCTTAGCTTGTGACTAAGGTGTGACTATCTACCAATCTTGTGACTGCAAGATCCCCCATAGACCTGTGACTGAAAAGGGAGGGGAAATCACTACTGATGTTATGGAGAGGCATGTATTTCATGTCATGCACATTTGGAGGTAAATGTGCTAGTTTAATAAATAGAATCTATACATCAGGAGGAACGATTCAAGATGCACCATGCCCCGTGTGAAACATGAATTCACAGAGATAATCATTTTACCAATAACATTTGTCATCATTATACACCAAGCGGATTTTATGTTGTGTGAAAAAAATGTGTATCTACACATTGCATTATGTCTCATGTTTCCATGATCTTCCATTATAAAGATATACATTTTAAAATTATTATATTTTGGAATTAAAATATCACACATGTAATTTCCTTAGCTCGACAAGAAGTATACATTTATTTATTCATAGTTTTTACGTAGCGCAAACTAGCTAAACAAGTTGTATCAGAGAGCTCTACACGAATTTCAAAGATAACATACAATCAAATTCCCTAAATATGAATGGCATTATTTAGATACAAATAGTTCCTATGATAAAAAAATAAATATCATCCTCACTAACAAAACTCATAAAGACTCAATAAAATGTGCCAGCATTACATCCCAAAAAGATAATGTTATAATCATTTAAACGCTTTTTTACCTTAACCATGCTTTTGCTAGTTTACTGAATTTTAAATAGTCAGATATCCATCTTAATTCACTCGGAAGTTCATTTCATTGCTTTGCCCCTGCTGCTGAGAATGAGTGATTCAGAGTGCTTGTGCTTTTAAATCTGGGCACTTTCAACCTTAGCACGCCATGGATCCTCAACCCTCTCTCACCTCCAGAGATTTGCAGGTTTTCTGCTCGATAGGTGCGAGTCATAAAAGTCAGTAAAGTGCTCTGTGCATGATACTAATGATTTTAAATCTAATCCACTGATCGATAGGCAGTCCATGTAGATGTAAAGACTGGAGGGTGGTATCGGCACTTCTGCCCTCTATATGGTAGGGTTAAGGCGCAGAACACCCCAGCCAAGGCTCTCAATGGGTAACAATGGACGAGCAGTTAAGGCTTAAGCTTTCAGGAGGTGATGCTGGCTGGTTCCTAAGTACAGTGGGGGTCATTACGACCCTGGTGGCCGCAGAATGAATGGTGCCGGTAAGGGACCGGCACTGTGCATTCCGGGCCGCCATATTATGAGGTCTGCTCGCGGGTGCCGCTAAGGACGTCTGGTCAAACCAGACGTCCTTAGCCGCACCCGCGAGCAGACAAAGATGCTAACAACAGGCTTGTCATTAACAGGCCCGTTGTTAGCATCCTCCCCATTCCCATTGAGCCCTATGGGGGCTCAAATGGGAATGGGGATGTACCGGGTCCCGAGAATGGGAATTACCGGGCCCGCCAAAGTTGGCATGGCCCAGTAATTCCCTATTTTCAGGACCTGGACTCGGCACCTGGTTTGGGGGCCACCTCCAAACTCGTAATGAGGCCCAGTGTGTCCCCAAGCCCCACAAATTAATGTCCACACACTATGCTAGGTGATAGGGACCGGCACCGTGCATTCCGGGCCGCCATATTATGAGGTCTGCTCACTATGCTAGGTGATAGAACAGCTTCTTTATATACAATTATGTTTTGGAATATATATACATTTAAATAATAACACTTTGTACTTTGGCAATAGTTATTCAAAGAATGGCAAATATATATATATTTTATGTGGTACCACATAATGTTTATATTCAGTAAAAGATGCACTAATTGCAGACAATTTTAAATAGCCATGTGAATTCTTAAGTGAAGTGTAACAACATAGAATACCAAAGAAAGACAGGTTAGTTGTGAACAGTGGCAGAATGCTGTCTTTAGATTAGACAAGACATTCTGAGTGAGGATCCCCCCACCTGGGCAACCTGTAATGGAAAGGTTAGGGAGTAACTTATCTTGTCTTTTACAGCCAAGTCCAATAATGCTCAATAACCTTATAGTTTCTTTTAAAAGGTTCTACCACCGGCAAAGTGGCAGAGTTTCTCGGTTTCACTCGATGATTCCTTTCAAAGATGGACCCCCCCTTGGAAGAACGAGCCTCTGGGATGCTGAGTCCAAGAAGAACATTTTTACCAAATTCTTTCCAAAGTGCAGCAGTTTTGCTCTTCACAGTGCTTTGCCTTGGTCGACAATTTCTCCCACTGAAGAAGTCCTGGGAAGATGAAACTTGCTGTAAGCTCCCTTAAAGGCTTGGTGGATGAGAGTAAGAACCCTGGCACCCTTTGATGCCTTCTGGCGGTGACAGGTGCATTGGTCACATTTGTTGTCAGGTTTCAAATTTACGCAGTTGTCCGACTTTCAGTTCTTCTGTGTGGCAGCACAGACATCTGGATGGCTTCTGGTGACCTGGGCTCAACCACTGGACTGGAGCACGGACTCTCATCAAGTCTGGACCCACGGGATATCTTTGTCACCTTCTGGTGGTTGGAAACCCACAGACAGACCTTCCTCTGCACCCCACGTCTTTGGAATCTCCTCGGCAGAAAAAAGTGGCCAGTGATGATGGCAAGGATGTCCCTTAAAATGTTTTTAGGCAGTTTGCAACTTTCACAGGTACTGGTGTCCAGCAGCACTATGCCCGGGTTTCCCCCCCTTTTCTGGGCAGTAGACAGCAACAGCTTCCAGCGGTCATGAAACTCACCTCTGGACCCTGGGTGACACCAATGGACTTCTTCGACTCGAGATGTCCGGGCACTCCTTTTAAGGACTCACAAAGACCCCTTCTCTGGACGGCACGCACAGAGGACGGGCTTCCAGGGTACTTCATAAGAAGAGTAGCAGGTTGCACGATCGTCACTCGTAGCTCGGAGAGAGGTCTACTTCGCAGTTCCTCTCTAGATCAGTCCTTGTAAGAACTCAGCAGCTTTTGGATTACATTTAGAAAATGCAGCAGCAGATGTCTCCTCCAGCTTGGCTTCAAGGAACAGCTTCTTCTTGCTTCAGCTTTGACTTCAGCTTCTGAACAAATTGGTGAGTGAGATGTCCCCCGTTACACACATTTGGCCCCTATTCAATCTGGCTGAGCCAGGCTCAGTTAACCAATCACACAGAAGGGCATTCATGCAGGCAGGCAGCCAATCAGGCTCACAGGCATTCAGGCCATTCACTCCACCCAGACACCCATAACAAAGAATGTGTATTGGGGTAAGTACCCCGCCTTTCAGCACACTACACTGTATTCATGTCAGTTTCAGTCAGGACCGTCTCAGTCATTGTGCCATACACAGAAACCAGACACCCATAACACAAAATGTGAGTTCACTTCAGACTCTATTCACACTCCATTCACATAGGTTCCACCCCTAGGGTGTACCCACAACACACAGCCTTGGGAATTGTAGGGAAAGCGTGTATCAAGTATGAAGCTGACGCAATGGGCACAATTTGTAAATCCTTTATTGAAATTGTTGGGATTGGAGAAACTCCTATTTTGCCCTAAACTAAGATGGGAGCAGTCTCGCCCATCAAATAATAAATAACACAGTCCTAGTGGAGTCTGTCAAATCAAAATGGCCTAAGCTAACAAAACCTAATGCCTGCCCTATCGCTTGTACAAAAAGTGTAAAAAAGAGAAATGTATGCAAAAGAAACAATCAGTGTTCAAATAAATAAGTGTGGTTAAACCAGCCCTCCTCCCCACGTTAGACCTCATGGAGTAAGGCTGTCTCTGTGGGCAGGATGACACACTCTTGCTCAGCTTCCAATACAATAAACAGTTCCAGAACATGGACCGGGCCCATCTGGCCTTCCACATTTAAGTCTCTTTTATCTATTTCCAAAATAAGGTTTCAACCAAAAATTTCACAAAGGTCCCCCTCTGTCACGCTCAGACGTTTCAAGATAAAGTCCAACAAAAACTTGCAAGGAGGCTCCCTTCCCCAACTTCTTTCACTTTGGGTCTCCCTCTGTCGGGCTTGGACCACTTTAGGATGGCAAAGCCTTTCAAATGTGTACGTTTACTTTTCAGACCACTGCAGGACCACTTTGAATCAAAGGTTACAGTTCAATGTTCACTCTCCCATTCTACAGGGGTTACACTTCTTATACTTCTTTATTTCACTTTTGCTGTTCATTCGTTTTATCGCTTCAAACAATGTACCTTTCACTGAGACTTTCGAGTGGGCTTTTCCTGTAGCCGGACCACTCCATTACTTAGTATTGCAGATTTCGCAGCTATCTTTTACTTCAAAGATCATTCACAGGTCTGCCTTTCCTCACATCTCATCCACATGCGTGCAGCCTTCACTTGCAATATAATGTTGCTACTTCAACTTCAACACACCGGTCTCTCAGGTCACTTGCCAACTCACCGGCTGTGTGTGTCTCTTTCTTGCTTTTGCAATATTCAATTCACGAGTCAAGGTTAGTACCACAGGCTTGGCCTCGCCTCCCCAACGCTGCCGTTCACCCGGATGGAGTGCTGGCATCCTTGAAACACAATGCAGTCTTCACATTTGGGACCAGGCCTTTTCCACATGTTTTCAATTGCCTGTCGGAGGCAACAACCTCCAGTAGGGAACTTTTGGGGTTTTTGACCCGCTGCTCTCACCCCTTGGTCTGTCGCTTGGCTCTAGTAGGTTTGCCTTTGTCCTGGAAGTTCTGCTCGTACTCGTGTTTCGTCTTGCTCAGAGTGTCTCTTTGGGTTCTGCCTTTTATTTGTGCGAGGAGAGCTAATTGGTATCAGGTGTATGCACCTAGAGTCAAGCGCCTGACTTTGCCTGACCTGATTAGCGGGACATGTCCAGTACGATGTGTGAAAGTTAATGTTGTTCCTCTCAGTCACCCTCTTCCTAGGCCCAGTTTTTGTGTAAAAAGGGGGGACGGGGGAGTTGGGACTTCAGTGAATCCTAAAAAAATAGGATGGCTTGGATAAACAAAATAGGGGGGAAATACCGCGTCTCACCATCAGCTGCCTCACCCCCACTACCGAAGACCACTCACCCAGGTGACCCTCTCGCACTGGTCGACCCCCAGGGTCTGGATCCAAAGGCGATGGCCGTGCCCTTGCCACCTGAGATCCCCAGGGACTAGCAGGTGAGACACCCTCTGGTTTCTCACAGAAGGCTTCAGTCAGTCGGACAGGAGGCAGTCCCAGAGCCATATATGGTATGTCCACCCAACAACCAGTCAGGGTGGAGGAACAGAGGCAGGGCTCCCAACGACTTTGGGGAAACAAAGTAAAAGGCAATAGAAACCGAGAGGCCACAGGCGCCATCTTGCATTCTGTCAGGACCTATGGCAGAGCGTGGTTGTCACAAAAACGGAGGACACTCAGAGCCACTGCCAAGTCGGCATGCAGCTGCCACCAGCCCATTCCGTGCTCTATGGGCAGCCCAAAAACACACATAGGGGGCACAAGGGGGTACCCCCACCCATGGGTGTCATAAGGGTATCCCATGGGTGTTGTTCACAAAAGGAAAACATGAAGAGTCCCACTGACAGAGGTTCAGGCTGGACCTCAGTGGCAGAAAACAGAGAAAACACACACAGAGAAATTGTAGGACAAGGTCTGAGAGGTCCTGTCTCTACTAAAGGCATTTCCAGCATCACAGTAGACTTTTCAAGATGGGCATTACATGAACAAATCATCTTGCCCCTACACTCATCCTGGCTGCAGCATTAAATACTGCTTTCAGTGGGGCTAAAACAATTTTTGGCAAAACCATTAGCAAAGCATTTCCAAAATCAATACGTGACATCACCAGTGATTGAACAAGAACACACAAATGGGTTAACTGCTCTTAATGTAAAGAGGTGAAAGTTTGCCATTTTCACAATTCTTTTTATAAATGGCACAAGAGAAGATTCTGGGTCCAGTGTAAATACTAACAATTTCACAGTTTCCTTGAACTCTGACTCCTGCCTTTGCATCCCCTTCTACTGCCCAAACCAGTCTTTAATTAGAGGATTTGGTATTCTGTGAGAAAAAATTAGAAACTTTGTTTTCAGGGTTTAACTTCAAATAAATGTTCAGCCATTCATTCACTTATCTCCTCTAGACATTTACTCAGTTGGCCAACTGCTGCTTTTGAGGACATCTTGATATAAAGCTGCCTATCAGCAGCATACCGATGTATGTGTACTCTATGTTTGCCAGCTCTTTCCTCTAATGGCTCCATATATAGGTTGAAAAGAAGCTGGTGCCCATGATCATGTTCAATTTGGTCCTTTTTTGCACCTGCCAATTGGGACTTCAATGTTGCACCAAAGCAGTACCTAGCAGTGCCATGATGAGGGTTTCAATTGGGGCATCGAATGCACCTTGTGGTACAAAAGATAGTGCTTTCTAAACAGATGACACAAACGAGCCATACATGGTGGAGATAGAGCAGCAATTATACCCTCCCGGTACTATCACTACACCCCCACCAGAGCCAAGGCATTACACAGAGCACTTGGTTGATTTAGCAGGAGATGGGGGTTGTATATACATGACTTGCACCCCTGAGGAGTACGCCCAGTCTGCCCAAAGTTTGCATCATGCTTTGCCGATTTGAGGCACTGCTTCAAGAAGCACTGTTATGCCATACACAAACAAGTCAGGGTCCACAGGGATACCGCGAACCACAACCTCTCCTCCCTGTGGATATATTATGACCATTGCTCTTAAAACACACATGCCTGGAGCGGTGCACACTAGCCCTCCATCTGTGAAAGAAACGGTCATGTTCAATTTGCTCAACAAGTCTCGCCCCAATACATTTATTGGTAAGCTCTCAGAATATAATAGAAGTGCACGCAAAACTTTTACCCCTATTTTGGTGCCAAGTTCCTTTGCATAGGGAACCATGACAAAAGCCCCAGATAAGCCTTCTGTTTCAAGAGTTTCACCTGATAGTGTGTCACCTGTGTCAACCATGAAGATGAATGGCTTGTTACCTATCTCAGCGCCCACCAAGGGTTCCTCGTCAGGGTGGACTGTTATGGACAGGAATGAGCATGCAAGAGTTCTCTGTGGGCTGTCCTAGTCGTGTTATGTGTTGGTACTGGGAAATGTGAAAGGGTTGTTTGCCATTATGCTCACTTCTCAGTAGGGTACAATGTTGCCATTCAGCACCGCGTCAGTCGTTGGCATCTTTTTCCCATACATAGCATTCTGTTGAGGCATTAGTAGTTGTGCCATTTGTGGTTGTGGCACTTGTGCACCTGGGGGTTGTGGTGGTAATTGAGTGTAGGCCTGATGTATCTCATATGGTATGGTGGTTGGTCTCGGGAGTTGAAATCTGTGGTTGGGGCCTGGGTGTTGGGCAATAGTTGCTGTATGGATTGTATCCCGCATCCTGCCTGCTTCCACATTCCCTTCCAAAGTGTCCCCACTTCCCACAGCTCCAGCATTACGAGGGCTCCATACCTGCACCCGAGGTCCCATCCCTCCAAATTCCCCTCTCCCGCCTCTGAACTCGCCCCTCCCATGCTGCTGACCTCCTAGCTTCCATTTTGGGTAGGGGTATTGAGGTCCGCCTCCCCACTGTCCTTGTCCTCCTCCTGGCCAAAAGGCAGCTATTCTCACCTCTGGAGGCGCCAGTGTTTGTTCTGCCACTTCTGGTTGCACATTTGATGAAAATGCCCCTTCTACTGCTATCTTTGCTAGCTTTTTCTGCACTCATTTTGCTTCCCCAGCCTGCAGCCTCTGGGCCATTTCCTTTTCTCGCTCTTTTATCCTCTTACAATTGTGTATAATAATTGTCTGACTATCAGCCCACCCCTTCACTTCAATGCCCACTATTTTGTCAAACGTCTTCTCTACTTCCTTGGGCAATCCCCTTTTGATGACAAAATAGAAAAGAGGAACTGATTAGTCACACTGGTCCCCCGTCTCCACGCGCCACATCTCCTGAACCTTAATAATGTATTGCACAGGGTCCTCATCGTCTCCCATGGTATACTGCATGACAGACTGTAGGTCTGGTGTATCGGGGTATGTTTGCCGCAGCACGTCCCATACCTGTTCTCCGATATTGATAAAAGGTGCACCATTGCTCGCGTCATCATCTAGTTTTACTCCGGGGTACCCTGCCTTAAACCACACTTCTCCAACCTGGTCCCCCACTATTATGAGAAGCACATTATTCATATCCCCCACAGATAAGAGAATCCAGCTGTCTGTTTTTCGAATTAATAGATACATTTTCTGGCCTGGAAGTAAGGGGCGAGATCAGTTTAATCAGATTATTCTTATCCATTCCTGCCCAGGCTACATAGTGCGACCTACCTAGGCCTTTGTGCAACAACGGCATCTGAGTACCTGTGTTCCTTCCTTCTCTTTACATCCTACACTTCCTTTTTTCCTTGCTACTGCCACTCGGCCAAACCTGTTCCTTAACCGAGGTCCCCACAAACTTTCCACTCACAGTGCAATCTCTGGTGTCTGCTTATTCCCTTCATCATCCGGGAACTCATCTATGGTATCCCATTCCTTTTCCCTTAACTCACTGTTTGTACCCCTGTCTGACCTTACAGTCCCATATCTCGTGCTTCCAGCTGGTTTGTCACCACCTCCCTCTTTCTCAACGTGCACATCCTTGATTGCTAAACTGTCTAACCTAGAAGTAACAGGAGGGATGGCCCTAAAACGGGGTCAGGACTATGGGCTGACAAAGGGTGTGAACAGGGAGAGGTACTGCCTGTCAAAATTGTTTTTGGTTGCAACTCATTCAAATGCAGGTTTAATCAAATATATGGCATACAAGCAACATACTATTTTTTGCTATGTGATGCACTGCTGTGTAAAAATACAACTAGACACTCAGTATAGTTAGTGTAGGTCAGTTTTGCATATTGCTGACACTATTTTTTATATTTTTCTTAAAGGCAATAAAGTTTATCTGTGGTCAGTAATTGACCTATGTAGGAACAACAAGAGGTTAAGGCGTAGCTAATTACCTCTGTGTGAGTATACAAATTACTCCATTTTCACTTAAACATAAACAAATTCTGTGAACAATGTAAGCAAAGAAAAAAAGAGAGAAATGGTTCACAGATCACAATGCACGCTGTACCATAGCTAAATTAGTACAAACAGTTACAATGTTGTCCCAACAATGTGGAATATCTGGACAGGAAAGGAAGTTGCCAAAAGGCATTAATTCATGCAGATTGGCCATTCAATGCAAAACATTGTAAATGCATACAAAGCAGTATAACGTATCAGAAAAGAAAAGGTGCATACATATCTACACCTAACATAGGGCAACAGATACTGTATAGGAGTGTCTTAGACCGACACTTAAGCTTTGTGTAGTTTTTTTGTGTCTTCCTAGTAAAAGTATAGCCAATATAGTTTGTCTAGGAGACAGGACCTTTGGGAGGTCTACTGGAGCCAGGCTAAAGGGTGACCTTGTTATGGGAATATCTCCTGCTCTCCATCTAGCACATTCCTCTTCATCCCTCCTCCGTCCTGGGCCTCCTTCATTTGAGCCAATTCCACCCGTGTAGCCTCCAATGCTTTCTCCAGCTCCTTCTGTACCATACTGTCCTGGGACGGGATAGCACTTGGTGTTGGTATGTAAGGAGGTGGGGCTGTCACTGGGGTGGGCACATAAATTGGGTTTGTGTACCCCATAGCTGGGCGAGTGGTCACTGGGTAAAGTCTTGTGTGTGGGGCCACAGCCCCCGTTCCCTGTGGTGTTACAGACATAGCATCTAGGGTAGCCCCTTCGGTATTCTGAGTCCCACCCCCATCAGGTCCTCCACATCCCGTATCATCTTCCACAGTTCCAATATCTCTTTTCTCTTATCAAGTGGTTTGTATTTATTTATTTATTTATTGTTTGATTGCTGGGCCCTCATACAGCAAATAAAGTATGTCTCAAAGCACCCAAGTTTGTTTACCTTTATAATTAGCAGCTAAAAATGTGCTCATGTGATCTGATAACCCTCTATTGTGGGTGCCCTGCTCTGGCCTTGTGTCTCTACCACACACTGTTTGTGATATCTTTTCCCTATACGATGGTAATGCACTAGACATGATTTCTAATGGTGTCCCACTTCCCATTTTCGCAATTTGCATGCCCAGAAGTCCAACCTTTACAAATATGCACTGCACACACTTTAATTACAAAAGTCTCTACCAGTCCACTGTCCCCTCTTCCCCATCGCCCACTGTGAACACCTCCCTCTTCTCCCTTCGGGCATGCATGCACCACAAACAAATTCACCAAACAGTCTCAAAACACATTATCAGCCCTGGCCCACCTCTGGCCTCCGCCTCTTACACAAAAAATCAAAATACACTAAAACAACAAACTAAAATAACAAGCTAAAACAACAACCACTACTTCCACAGAGCCCACTAATTATACAGAGCTCCTCATTTTTCCTTTTATCTCCTCGTTACAAAACAATTGGCGCCATCATCTTCCTCACTCGCAAAGGTTCTCTACACCCCTGGTTTTCCTCAGTAAAATCGTCTTAAGAATACCAAAAAAAACAACAATGAAAACAAAATCTCCCCATGTGGCCTCACCACACCTTACTTTAACACATGCATGCCACACTGCTCCATGTTCGCCACCCCTCATTGTTATCCCTTGCAAGGTGTATACTCACATCTGTATGTTCATATGAGCTCCTCCATAACGGGTTCCACGTAACAGCATTCACTCTCCCTGGAGCCGCGCCCCGCTTCCAAGAGCAGACAGGAATTCTGTAAAAATAGCTCCTGCACACTTCTGCGGTTTGTGCGCTTGGGACTGGTCACTGTAGTTGGCCCCTCAATAGAAGCAGCCTGGAAGCCTCTGTCATCGCGGGGGTCACTGGGATCACATCAGGGGTCACCAAAGGTAGGAAAGCCCCCTAGACGCTCACACTAGAAAAAAATACAACCCATTAGGGGAAAAGGCCCAATACACCTCTTGCAAGGATAACAAGTTTTATTTCCATACAAAAGGAAAAAGCGCCAACAAAGAACTCTGCTGCCGCGGAACGTTCTGCCAAAATCTGCATGAGCAACACAATAAGAATGTCAACAGGATCATCAGTGACATCATGATATACAGTAAGCACCTGTGCTGCTGGTTGGTGAGACCATACACATAGGTCACTTGCTCCATAGGGGATGCCAGGTCCTTTGTCCCTGCTCCGTCCATTCATCTTCTTCCACGTGCACGATGTTGCAGTTGTCATTAGTCAGCGGATGGCCAAGTAACAATTATATTACTAACTAAGAAAAGCACATCAATCTCTATGAACAGACAGAGACCCAGGGGGAAAGCCGAGTCCGCACTAACTCACACACTTTGCTCGCTCTCAGACAGGCTGGCACTTCTCCAAGGTCTCCCACCCTCATTTGTGGGCTATAATTTCATCTCTCCCTGCACCTTGCAGCACAAATCACATGACCTAGAAGTGAAGGCAGGAAGGCACTGATTTCTGATCTTTTGATCAATGGGGCGGTCCAGCAGGTTTATGGTCAGTGGTCTGGGGTCATCCGGTACATTGCAATTCAGGGGTCCTAAAGCCAGGACATTGGAGTGCTATAACTCAGGATTGGGATTTATGGGGGTTGGAGGCCCGTGACCTCCTTCTCATGGGATCACACCGTTCACAGACACTCAGCCCTCCTCCCGTGGCCTTGCAGGGCACATTCTTCCTAGAGCACGAAGGTTGGCAACATTTTAGGACAATTAAGGGTTTTATGGATCTGTGCAGCTCTGGCCTTCTCATCAGTGTGTGGGACACAACCTATTCCCTTTCTCATGTTCGTTGCCTAGGCCTGAAGTGCTGACTGCCACACTAGGTTTAAGCTTTGTGCCACATGGCTGCTAATATCTAAGATGGCTGTTATTCCCGCATGTATACTACACCTACAAAATATGCAATAATATGATCAAGTAGACGACTGTAAGGGTCCTCCCCTCTGGTTTCTTACATTACCAATGAAGGCTTTTGCCTTATTCTAAAGCACCTGCGGGTGCAGGAAGATCGTGTGCCCTTCCCAACAGATCTCAGGGGTAATCCAGGGGGTGGGATGAGATCTACAGGGTAAAAAACTGCAAGAGGAGTATTGGTCCTCAGGAAACAGGTTGAAGTCATGAGTGACGTTGAGTGTTGTCCGTGTTGGATCCCTCTCTGACAGTGGAAGTCTGTTGCCTCTCTCTACACCAGCGCAGGTGCTTTGCTTCAAAACCTACTCAAGTCACGGACCGACATGGAGTGACACTGAGTGTTCTCAGTGTTGGAGACCTGCCTGACAGTGGAAATATGTTGCCTCTCTCTCTACACCAGCGTGGGTGCTTTTCTTCAAAACCTACTCTGGTCGCGCAGTGACATAGAGTGAGGCTGAGTGTTGTCCGTGTTGGAGCCCAGCCTGACAGTGGAAATCTGTTGCCTCTCACAAAACCTACTCAGGTCGCAGGGTGACACAGGTTGATGGTAAGTTGTCTGTGTTGCCAAGGAAGGCAGGGAATTGAGCAACGTGCTACAACACGCCCATGGATCCGGTGATGGACACGCTGCATTTTCTCTGATGCCAAGAAAAAGACAGCAATCGAAATCCCACGTGAGTGTACCACTGCCAAAACTCGCCAAATAATATAAACATTCTCCTTCCTTTCTGAAGCTACCTGAAGTTAGCGCTAAACATGGTTCTGTATGCCTAATGAAAGATGCAAAAACTTGGTTGCAAGTCTCTACGGGAGGGGGGAGTGGAATGCAAAGGCTTAAGCAATGCCTTGGTGGGGAAAGAACTTTCTAAACTGGTGACGAAACCCTTTGAATCGTTCCCACTCCCAGGTGAGGAGATCCATCAAATATCAGACCCCATGGTGAATGGTCTGAATGATGTGAGACCACCCGCACAAATAAAAGCATTGTCATGGACTTAACAGACGTAGAGATCTTGCAAAACAAGGCTGTAGTTGACAGTAACTGCCCTGACCAGGTGATGACCCCAAGTAGCCCCTTAAGTCTGCGAATGGAAAGAATCATCTCAGTCAATGCCATAGTCAGTGATTTGGTAATGTCGGCTGACGGCCCCGTCATCGAGGGGACCCTCCAGATGATTCCAGAGCAGGAGCAAGCAGAGAAGTGTCCTGAAAATATGGGTCCTATGGAGACAAACCTTATAACATCATCGCCAGAGATGTAGAAAAGGCTACACCTGTTGTATCTAAATTGATACTGGATCAGAGTCAAGTTACAAGTAAGGAGGACTTGGAACATGCTTTCCTTGTGACACAGAAAGGCACACTACAGGGGAACACAGAAGAGACATGAGCCTTACATTCTTTGGTCCAGGTGGGAAATGGTACTACCCTACCACCAAAGGTAGGCCAACATGTTCCCTGAAAGGACCTGTTCTTCTTAGATAAAGCCCAAGAACCCCAGAATTGTTCCTTGTTGACTGACCTGGTGGTTCAGCAATTACCTCCTAAAAATGGTATGATTTCTGTGAGAACCGGCAGCCCCTCATCATTGAAAGGTGACCAACAGGCTCCTAAAAAGGACACGTCTCTTATAAGCAAAGACCAACAGCAATTGACCTCCTTTTCAACTGACCTGGAGACTTTGCAAACACCTCAGAAAAACTCATGGGGAGTACCCACTATAGCTTCTCTGGATGACTCAGTCTTCTCTCCTAAATCTTGTGAAGACGGTAAGCAGGGGCTGCATTCCACAGCTTTTAAATCACAGTGTACTATGATGGCTGCCTTAGCCATCTCACTGGCACCCTGCTTGAAACTATACGAGACCATGAACGAGACCTCCAAAGATCAAGCAACCCTGCTTGCAATGATCAATTCCAAATTCATACACCTCGAGTCTTTTATAACAATGTTGCAATCCAGAATGGACCACGAGGTGGAATGTGCGAATATGATCCAAAGAAAATTACAAGACGTATTGGACTAGGCGAGAGCTGATACAAAATGTCTAATCAGTTCTGGAATTGTTGCAGCTAAAGTCATTGGTCCAAAAGAGAAAAGGGGGGTCATCATCTACACATTATTCAGCCTCCCCTAATGTGACAATTGCTAATGGTCCCAAATCCAACCTAATACAACCTTCAAAACTTAGTGATGAAGCCAAGGGTCCCGACTATAAGAGATTGGACAGCTAAATTGAGGAGCTTCCCGAATCCAACTGAGAAGAGAAAGGGAATGGGATACTGAAGCAATACCCGTGAACATTGTCGATCTAATGGGAAAGGACTCCAACATGTTGGCCAGCCAGGAGATCTTATCTTTAACTTAAACCCAACACAAATGTCACACAAAGGTGGATTTGAAACCTTCTGTTATCTTTGAAAAAAGAAAAAAAGGAGCATTACTAGACTGACCTATGGAGAGATTCCCCTGAGAAAACAAATCAAAGAACTTACTGTGCCCTAAGAATAAGAACTCTTAACGCTGCTCACACTCGCATTAGGAACCGTCCTACTCCAGGATCCATCCTCCCTTTGTCTACTCAGAGAAACATGCAGTCTGCCTCGAGTACTATTCAGCCCGATCTACAGTGCCTAAGGCTAATCTAACCCATAATGAGGAAAGTGACAAAGAAGACGTGGGCCAGGCTAGAAGATCCCAAGGTCCAATGAAGATCACATTTAACAACAAGGACATGAACAAATGCATAATTACTTTCACCAAGGACAAAGATCTAAGAGAGACGGTCTTGGAGAGCGGTCAGAGGACCGATTACACACCCGTCCGGAACTCTGATTAACCATGAGAAGCCTCTCGGTGGTTGGCCTTTTGGAATACGAGAGGATTTGCACATCTACCCAGAGATCATGATATACAATCTGGCACCCTGTATATAATATCTGTACAGAAAACATGGCTGCAGATGACCCTTGCCTTGGATGGCTACACGTCCTTATTTACCCCTGCCTATGGAGGCACAAGCGGGCACCCCGCGGCAGGCCTGGTTGCTTTTGTAAAAAAAGGGACTGGTCTGAATATTGAAGTCTTCGATACCCCAAACTCCTTTGTGCAAATTATTGGCTTCAAGGAAGTGTTGAGAAATGAGGTTCGACGTGGCCTGGTGGTTAACATCTACTGGAATCCCGCTGTATTAATAACCATGACGTTCACCAGCATAGTCATGGCTAGAATGGACAAATGGGTCTGAAAATTCAACCCTCATTATATAATTGTTGGAGGAGATCTTAATTGTCCATGTATAAAGGAACTGGTCAGCTCCCTTTGAATAACAATCCACATACGCAAGTGAGCTTAGAGCCTCTGAGTGGCTTGATTTGATGAATTCTAGGGACCTCCACATCCTTAATGGCCAAACTGACAGAGATTGTCCCCCGAAAAAAACTTGGTCCAATGGAAATGTGTCCAGTATCCCAGACTACCTATTTGTTTCGAGTTCCCTCATTCAAGATATAATATCTTTTGAAATTATTCCTAAATCCTCGAATGACCACTCACAACTTAATCTCACATGGAAGACTAAGTGACAAAACTATGGCTATTGAAGCCTCTCAAGGTGGAAATCGATTTAGAATGAAATGGCATGACATCACAGTTTTTTCCAACAAGGCCAACAACCAGTTGATGTAGAGGTGCAAAGTGAATTATGTCCCATTACTTCTTGAATACAAGGCTAAGTCCAAAAAGCCTTCAACACTGGCCTCTGGCCACAAACACATATTTGACGAGAGAATCTAACTGGAGAAAAAATATTGCGGCAAGACCTAAACTATATAAGGTGCCATCAATCAGCTCTGATGAAAAAGAGGAAGCAGAAATACAAGAACTGGCTGGTGATACATAAAGCTGAGATCTCTCAGAATGAGATGGAACGAATGCTCGTGACCCTCTACAAAAAATGCACAAGAACCAGCTGGCAAACAGTCAATGAAGCTGGCGCGGGACGATCTAGCTCACTCCTCAACGTAGTCACGGAGGAGGCATGGGCAAACTTCTATCAACAACTTTTTAAACGAAGGGGCGTGGCTACAAGGGCCATGTAAGGAGCATACACGGATGCCTACTACCATTGAAAACCTGCATGCCAGCTTATGAATGCGGTGACCATGCCCGATGAACTTCTCGT
Source organism: Ambystoma mexicanum (assembly GCF_040938575.1). Lineage (NCBI taxonomy): Eukaryota > Metazoa > Chordata > Amphibia > Caudata > Ambystomatidae > Ambystoma > Ambystoma mexicanum. The sequence goes on along the minus strand of NC_090941.1, from coordinate 663,138,050 downwards.
GCCCATAGGATGCACAGCGACAAAGTTCTGCATATACCGAAGGTTGCGTGAGCCGGAGAAGAAGGGCGATACAAAATGGCGGACTGAGTGCGAGAGCAAAGGAATCATTCGGCTACGCAAGGGCAGTGCAACAATACCGAAGTGCAGGCAGAGTTGAATGGTGCAACGTACTGGGACACCCTGCGCTAAAGACACAGGCTTAGATGAGCCCGGATGCTTGGGAGTGAACACGGACAGTAGCGGGCGCGGAGCCCAAGACACATGAGGGAGATTCCCTGAATGGACCGTCCCCGAGGCTCGCCCGCAGCTAGGAACAGCTGCTAACCACAGCTGCAGAAGACGCGCATACGAGTAGGCGGTGTTGGGAGCGGCCCGACTGAAAAATTGCAGCCCCAGCGTCCGCAAAGAGCCGAACAAGAAACAATATTGCCAGCGAATGAGTAGCTCAGCAGGAATGGGACCCGATAAGAGCTTGGAAAGGAGCCCGTACGCTGCCTGCAGGGTCCAGGCTCATGAGGACAGGGGACCAGAAATCGGTGGCCCGAACCAAGAAAAGTGAAGTGGAGCCCTGCATGGCATGGGAAACGAGCCCGGCGTACATATGTAGGCAAGCTATGAATGGCAATAACAAGGACACCCACACAATGGCAGCGCATGAAGCAGGCACAAGAAGACGAGCTGAGGAACTGAGCCCCTGCAGTTAAGTTATAGGCAAAACTGGGGATCACAGGCAGCTTCAACGGACATGAGAAATAAGAACAGTGGGGCGAATTCATATCAAAGGTGAGCAGAAGGCGTCTGTACAAACGCTGCCGAGTGCTGGGACCGTGGGAAAACAAGGATACAGAGCTGCATCAGGACACCGGCAAAGTCAGGAGGAAGGCATGGTGGGGGGATGCGCCATGGCCGTAAAAGCCGGCGACGGCACAGAACGCTATATATAGCAGATCAAAGGGGCCAACACAGGACACAGGCTACGGTCAGAGAAGGGGGAGTACCCCGAACAACGCAAACATCCTGGCAGAAACACTACGCAGGGGTCGCAGACCCGAGGGCACAGCAAATGTGGGTCACAGGCTCATAAATGCAAGGACGACCAGCAGTAGCGCTGCTGCCAGAAGGGGAGCCTCAAAGTGATACAGATTGAGCCCGTTTGCACACCTGGCAACAAGGAGTGCTCCCCATATCAAATGTACTATGACCAAGGGTGGACAAGGGTAAACATGAACACCCAGCTGGCGAACCAGACGTAAATCTCTGGGCACCCCCTTGGATGCACAGCAACCCGTGGACAACAACAAGCAGGGCAAGAGGATGTGTGTGAGTGTACACGGTGGAAGATTGCAGGGCGCCAGCCGAAAGGTTTGACCAGCGAGGCGTTGGGGACCGCGCTCAAGCGAAAAACAGAAGCGAACAAAGCGCACAACCCATGTGAAAACACGGAGCAACAAAGCCCTGGAATGCTGCGTGGCAAAAATTACATATAGACATAGCCAATGCACCTGCTGCCCTGAGACCTATTATAAGCACTAGACAAAGCGGATGTCCGGCGCGCCCGGATACAACCTGGGACAGCTCGGAGAAAGCAGACAGCGAATGAGCAAATAGCGAACGACACACACCAACAACTGAACAGGCAGTGCTGAAACTGGGGGCGGACTTAAAGGCACGGACATAAGGGGCTAATGCAAGGCACAGGCAGACACATCACAGGAAGATCAAGGAGTGTAGCAGAGGGGCCTTGAAGCATGCAAAGACCGCTGGGTCAGACACAAGGCCGACATATGACCACAAACCCTAAAGGGCAGAAGCAGCGACACAGCCCAACAAGGGCCGGCACACAAAGGCAATAGGAGCGGCTGCAGCTTGGAGACGTGGGAGAGCACAACCCATTCACGGGATATCGCAAATAGCACATGTGGATTTCAACCCTAGCATCCCTCATGAACCACAGTTAACTGCATAACAGGTTCGTAGAGCCGAAGATTACACCCTCGATAGCCCGAACGGAGGCATACGAAAACACTGAGATGGCAAGCAAACAGACCAAGACGAAAGGAAAATAACCCACGCTGGAGGAATACGCAAGAACACCGCAGCCTGCAGAAGGGGCAAGGAGTAAGAAGACCCCCACCACAGTTACTATCACGGTAGGCAAAGATCAGCAGATCCTGGAAGCAATTGCAGACCTGAAACTAACGTGGGAAACCAAACTGGATTCAGCCATGGTTGAACTCAAAGCAGCACTGGAACTCAGAGTTGGCGCAGTCCATGAGAAAGTGAATCTACTTAGACAAGATGTTAGAGCATTAGCAGAATGCACAGGCGAACTGGAAAAAGAAGTGACCCCAAACACAGCGGCATGTGCGTCCCACACATCGGAGATCCTAATCCTGAAACAACATGTGAGCAACCTGGAAAATAGAGCAGAAGAAGCAGAGGGACGTGCCCGGAGAAATAACATACGTATCGTGGGACTAGCGGAAGGTGCAGAGGGATCCAACCCAACGGATTATGTTGAGACGATGGTGCTGCAAGAAATAGGAAGAGGGGCGCTCACCCAAGCATTTGCAGTGTAAAGAGTGCACAGAGCCTTAACAAGGAAGCCACCACCAGGAGCTCCTCCAAGACCAATAATTGCCAACATCCTGAATTACTGGGATAGGGAGAAGATCCTAGAACATTTCCGGAAAGGCGGCATGATACAAAGGGCATCGGCGAAGATTACACCATACCCGGACTGCACACTCCTGGTGCAGGGACGACGAATGAACTATGGGTCAGTAAAGACTGCGACAGGTGGGCTACAAATACATGCTGATGTACCCGGCGAGATTGAAGGTGCACCACAAAAACAGAGCTCTGTTGTTTGATACCCCCGAGGACGCGACAGAGTGGTTGGATGCCCAGAACTGCCCGTCGGAAACAGACAACCAGGAAGAAGACAGATCAAATAAGTAAGAAAATGACTGCAATAATCGAGGTGCTGTTAAACTAAACATTGGGACTTGAATATAAGATAGGGCGAAGCCAGCTAGGATAGACATGAGATGGGTTGAATACATAGATGTGACCGGGCACGGTGCAATAGTGCAGGATGCGGGAGGCTCGATGAATTCGCTCTCATGACCCCATAGATAGCTTAGTTAAGTGACCGATAGTTTGGTAACTCCCTGCTGGGTTCCCAAGGTCGGCATCACAGAGAAAGGACCAAATGCGGGATAGCCTGAGATCCAGTGATAGAGCTGGGCAACAGTTGGGAATGGGAAGGGTAGGGGAGGGGAGGTTCATTGGGGGGTGTGCAGTGAGGTTTGTTATGAAGACTGGGGGGCGGGGGTCCAGTTAGAGGGTTTATGTTGAAATTAGACAGGGAGTAAGCTCACATCCACGTCAAACGAAATCGGAGAGGACGACAAAGAGGGAGGGAGAAGGGATAACATATGGATGACAATGGGAAACCTTTTAATAGTAACCTGGAACGTCAGAGGCATCAACAGTTATCTGAAGAGAAATAAGGTATTGATGTACAAGAGAAGGCAAAAAGTGGATATAGCTTTATTGCAGGAAACCCACCTCACCAAAGAGAAACAAGAGGTGGTAAAGAATAAATGGAGAGGGACCACCATAGGGGCAACGTACTCGGCTTATGCTAGAGGGGTGATCATTTGGATGGCACCACATGTGCCCTTCCAGAGGCTACAGGCCACGGTGGAACCGGACGGGAGGATGGTAGTGATCCGGGGGATATTAGAGAACAGAGAACTGTGCATCATAAATACATACGCCCCCAACCAAGATACAGTGGCCTATTTCAAGACATTAAATAGAAAAATGAGTCCCCACATAGGAGGCGCGGTTATATGGGGCGGGACAAAATTAGATAAGCCTACCCGAGCAGAGAAAACGCTACAAGCCCTGCTGAGAGATTTCAGACTGGAAGACATATGGAGGCAGCAACACCCGAATGATAGGCACTAATCACACTATGCCGTCCCACACAATCTGTACACGAGACTAGACTATATGTTCGCCACTCCGGAACTTGCTGGGGAAATGACAGGCTCAGAATATAAGGCAAGGATACTATCGGACCACTCCCCCCCTGATCCTGGCGTGGCGACATCAGCCCCCTAGAGCCAGGATCTCAACATGGAGGCTTAGAGTCGAAGCATTGAAGGATACTGCATTTCGAGAGGACTTAAGGGAGGAGATAATTGGGTATTTTGAAAATAACATAGGAAGCGTAAAGTCAGAGGGAACCCTATGGGAGGCCTTTAAGGTGGTAGTGAGAGGGGTGGCCATATCTAAATCTAGAGGGCTCCAAGGGGGCATAGAGCGAGAGTTACAGGAGGTGGAAAATAAACTAGAAGCAATTGTGAAAAGAGGGGGCACCTCACAGGAAGACGCCGAGCAGGCGAGCCAATTACAACAGGCTTGTGATGGGCTCTGGGAGAGGCTATGCAACCTGAATTACAAAAAATACATTGAAAGGCAACATGTAGGAGGGGACAAACCGGGGAGGTTGCTCGCATGGCTATATAAAAACGAGACACCGAGAACAGCCATTAGGTAGATAGCGGGGGAAGACGGCCAAATCTGGAACACCCAGGAGGGTGTGAACGAGGGATTTCTTAGATTCTACAAACGCCTCTACGGAGATGCAGGGGAGACTGCAGAGCTGGAGATTCAGGAGACGAAGGAAGATATAGGATTACCCAAATTGAACGAGAAAGACAGGGAGAACCTAGATGCCCCAATCACACTAGAGGAATTAAAGACAGTGCTATTACATCTGCCCACGGGTAAAGCCCCAGGGACAGACGGGCTCCCCAGCGAATTCTACAAAACATATATACAGGAAGTGCTCCCCTCGCTATTGGCAATGCTAAACGGGGCCTACGAGAAAGGGAGACTGCCGGAATCCCTGAGAGAGGCGGTAATTATTCCGCTTCTCAAACCTGATAAAACAAGCACGGAATGCGGATATTACAGACCCCTACCCATGCTAAACCAGGACAGTAAAATTCTCACGGCCGTGCTGGCGAACAGTCTGAAGAGGGTTACAAATAAACTCATACTCCCCGATCAAACGGGATATGTCCCAGGTAGAAGCATATCCGATAACCACAGGAGGGCAGAAGGTGACCCAAGTGAAATAGCAATAGTCTCGTTAGACGCAACAAAAGCCTTCGACTCCGTAAGGTGGCCTTGGATGATGGCGACCTTGAAAGAATACGGGATGGGACCAGGGTACCTGCGGTGGGTGAAAATGTTGTATAGCTCCCCAACAGCCCGGGTCAAAACGGGAGCGATAATTTCAGATAAATGGCAACTCAGCAGAGGCACGAGACAGGGCTGTCCATGGTCCCTGATGCTGTACATCCTTGCACTAGAACCATTGGCGATCTGCTTGAGACAGCAATACAAAGAAATAGGGGTCTACTCTAAAGGGGGACCGCATTTGATATCATTGTATGAGGACGACATGCTGCTAGACTTGAGGTACCCAGAGGAAAACTTGCAATACATTTTGGAGGTGATGGAGCGCTAGGGAATAGCGGTGAACCCCAAAAAATCATGCATGTTCCCCCTAGGGAGGTATAAAGGTGTCCCACAGGAGACCTTACCTATCCCGCCGATAGCCTGGCAAACCAGAACATTTAGATACCTGGGAATGAATATATACCACACGATTGTAGATGAGCAAAAACATAATACGGGGAGGGCAGTGGAAGGAATCAAAAACAGCATGGGGTTCTGGGCAAAGCTCCCCCTGGCCATGGTGGGAAGGGCGGCCTTGGTTAAAATGGTGGTCCTGCCTAAACTACTACACTTCTTCGCAAATATCCCATACATGGTGCCCAAACGCTTTTTTATTAAACTCCAGAGTTTATGTAGAGGTTTCCAGTGGCGCAACTCCAGAAACAGAGTAGCCTTATGGAAATTACAGAATACGTATGATAGAGGGGGCATAAACCTGCCAAACCTTGAGATATATCACTTGGCAGGGCAACTACAATATGTCGCTAGGTGGATGTCGGAAGATGAGACAGCAGAATCCAGATTGCTGAGGGGCGAATGCGACCCTTATTTCCTAAAAGAACTGATATGGCTACCCAAACCAGAGCTGCACAGGCGATCGAGATTGGTGGACTTGGGCTGGAAGACATGGTGCAAAGCGTGCCGAGCTGTGGGAAACCCGACCCCGTGCTCCCCGCAGGCACCACTCATGGCGCTACATGGGGTGGATGAGCAACTGAGGAAAGGGATCCACAAACACTGGGAGCCGGTAGGCCTAGCGACCTTGGGAGATGTATGGCAGGAGGGGAAGGCACTGGACTTCCAAATGATAGTGGACGAAACTGGGGTGAATACGGGGCAATATATCACATATACTAGAATTAAACGGGTGAAGGAAACTTGGTCCGAAACAGCACTAACAGAACAACCTGATACGGCCATAGAAACGATGTACGATATCTCAGAGGGAGGGCACGAAATATCCCGGATATATGAATTGGTGATGTCCAGAGTAGGTAAGGAGTTGCTCCAATTGAGACGGGACTGGGAGGAGGAAGCAGGCGAACCTATGCAAGACGGGCAGTGGGAAAGAGCACAAAGATACCATAAAAAGGTGTCTAGGAATGTAAGGCTGAAGCAGATTCAGTTACATATCACCCACAGGGCATACATGACCCTCCAGAGGATCACCAGATTTCGGGATACAGAAGTACAAAATGCCCCAAGTGCAGGGAGATGGATGACGGGATTATCCATATGTTCTGGGCGTGCCCGGAGCTGGGAAAATTCTGGGGGGAAGTTAAGCTATGACTATCTGAAAAGGGAATTCAGCTAGACGTGGAATCCATATGGGCATGCATGATGGGGGAGTTTACCAGACCATGCAACCTGAAACATGTCTGCAAACTCAACGACTTGGCCTACATTCTGGCCAAAAGGAGAATAGCCATGGGATGGAAAGCAGCCCACAGACCCAGATTAGAGATATGGTGGAATGATCTCCTGAAGTGGGCTGATGCTGAGACAGTAGTATGGTACGAGGCAGCCAGCAGAGGGAAGGATGATGAAGTGGGACCTCTGATAGCATGGAGCCAAATGGTAGCCACATTGTCGGGATCCTGCTATGCCAATTCTAGTGAATATGATGCGTCTGAGAACGGCGAAGGGGATTAACCCCAAGAGAAGGGAAATCCGAGGAACTGAGGTGGAAGCTCGAGTGGAGGGAGGGGGAATGACAGTGATTAATAACAAGTAATGTATGCCAAAAAGCTTGTAATTGGAAATGTCGGGTGTGATGGTTATGTTTTGTTTGTTGTAATAATTTATAAAAATGATTTAAAAACCAAAATAAAGCTTAAGATTGGAAACATATAACGGTATAACAATATTTTAAAATGTGACAGCGTGGGGGCATGGGGCAGTATTTATAAATTTACAAATTACAAAGTGGCTGCTGAGGAAATAATGTAATAGAGGGTCAGGCAGTTAATTTGGATAGCAAGATCGAAGGGGTTGGTGGGCTCCTTCCATCAATAACAGATGGAGATTGAGACATGTTTTAAAGGGCTCCAATAAAGAGATGGCTTTGATTGCCAGATGATTTGTGCAGTGCGGCCGGGCTATCATCTCCCTTAGCATCCAAAGAGTAGACACAAGTCTAGCCCACAGCCAATCCTATGCCACCCTGACTGTGCTCCTGGTGTGCCAGGAGCACTCCCTCTCCCCAATGCAGAACTTTGGTAGCCTGAACAGCACCCAAACAACTGAAGTCACATCCTCCTCCACCCAACACTCCGAATGGCACAGCAGTCCCCAGAGAGTTGGTGGTACACCCACACTATAGGTAGCCAGCTCTCCGCTCGGGCAGAGATAAAGCTATTTTATTTTTAAAACCACTATTAAGGTCAAATATATTTGTATTGAAACATTCCCCCATCTCAGTTGGAGAACATTGAATTTTGTTGTAAAATAGCCCTGCCCCTCTCGTCTATTCTGCCCCCACAGAACGCCACCATACCTTGTTTGGAGAAAACTGTATTTTGTTTTACCACATATTCATCCCCCTCTATGCCATTCCCCATTGAAACCACTGGTTTATTGCTGAACCTGCTCCCTTTTGGTAAACTCTGCATTTGTATTGTACCACCCACATGGAAACCTTTTACATTTTAGACGATTTAGTAGTGTGTTGGGAAAAGGATGGGGTTGTTGGACTTCATATTTTTCCAGAATAAAAGAGTCTTTAATTGTCACATCAGTGGAAGACCTTGTTTATTATCTCATCTGTATGCATCACCCCACCTGCATTGTCCCCATGATGCCCATGTCCATCTGCCTCATCGCCAGGGTTGTCTTCATATGCCTCCTGGACAGGCATTGGCATACTGCGGCTCATGGCGCTATTATGAAGCATATAGCACGTTGTCGTAATATAACACACCTTGTCTGGTTTGTACTTTAAAGCCTGTGAGGGATCAGTAATGTGAGACTCATGACTGTGTTTAGTTTTCTCACAATTTGACATTTATTTTGCACAAAATTATAAAATATATCCTAACTAAACCTACTCTATCTGGGGATTCCCTACCTATTCTAGGATGTAAGGGAAAACCTCCTTACGTTCACAAAACTAACCCTCACTCTAAACAACATTAACATTCAAAGCAACATTAAAAAAAAGGTTACCAAACAACCAGTGTCTTGGATGACTTCTAATGGTCTTGGGCGGATCTTGTTCCCCCATGAATGTCCCAAAGTCAATTAACTCCAAGGAAAAGAAAAGTCTAAAACAAAGGCCCTCATTCCGAGTTGGGCGGTACGGAGACCGGTGCCGGTAATACCTTACTGCCCAATTCCGAGGTCCCTTAGCGGGAACCGCAAAGGACGTGTGGTCAGACCACACGTTCTTTACGGGTCCCGCTAAGGGACCAGGGTGCTAATTAGAGCCTTCCCCATTCCCATTGAGCGCTATGGGGGCTCAAATGGGAATGGGGGAATGGTTGGTTGAATGGGGTCTTACCGGGTCCGCACCGGTCGGAATTCCCCGGTAAGTCCCCATTCACCCAGACCGGACACGGACCCAGGTTTGGAGGCAGCCATGGCACACATAGCGCCATGGCTACCTCCAAACTCGGAATGAGGCCAAAGTCTTCAAAAGTTCCAAAAGAAAAAAAGGTTCATACAAATACAAATCCACTGGTAACAGTTCCTTCTTTGCTTGATGAAAAAGACTCTCCTTCTCAGTTCCACAAAGAAAATAACGGTACCGCCAATGGGGATTCCTGGATGACTTCCTTCCAGGAGAGAATGGGTAAAGATGAAGACAAAAGTAACACTTCTGTTTGCATCAACTACTCTGCTTCCAACTTCTGCAGCATCTTTTATACACAGTTTGTCAGCATGCTTCTACTTAAGGTTTGCTCTTTCTTCAACAACTCTGTTCTGCAATGCGTATGCTGCAAGCAGGCTTTCTTGCCCCACAGTTGACTTCTGCTTGTACTACTTTCAATTGATACAGTTCTGACAAGAAAGGTTGATGACCACGGTTCTACCTCTGCTACCACAACTTCCAATGTTAGGAAAATGTACTGCTGCTACTGCAACGTCAACTTTAGGCAACCTCATCACGAATTCTTTTAGCTCTAAAAGTTGACAAGGAACTCTTCCCTCGTGTATGGCTAGAAAGGACAGCCTATTTGCCTTTCCTTCTGTCTTGCTGGTACCACAAAATCTACTTCTAGCTTCCAGACTATTTCTCCTCCATTCAAACAGCCAAGCATATTTAAAACAACTTCTTTTTAACAAGTACCCCGCTCCCTTCCCCAGCTTTATATACACCTTTTCTCCAATGGTTACCCCAAAGATGCTGTGCCACTCTTATAGCCTTGGGTAACGTTGCCATCTGAATATTAGAGGACTCTCAGGTATCAACAACTTCAATGACTCCAGAATAATGGTGTATAGTTCTTAAATGAGCAGGATTCACTTTAACATAGTTGACGGTATTGCTTGGTTAATGCTGATTCTTTTGTTCAGCTTCTGCCACTGCTACAACTTCTACTGCTAGTGTTCGATATGTTACAAGATGTGGGTTTCTTAATGGAAATGAAATTAGGCACACACAGTCTGTTTAGTCTTGAACTGCCACTTCAAAGAATGCACGTTTTCAGCTTTCAGCCCGCAAGGTGCCAGGAAACACTGTTGCATGCACAGCCTCTTTAAACTACACTTGTAACATTTTGGGAAAGTCAGTTCTGCTTCAATAACTTAACAGGCAGCGTTCGCCTCGTTAATAGGAACCACGCAACCGCTCGGCAACAAGTTATTTCCAATAATGGGGAAAAGAGATGCGTTCACTACACACGGGTACTGCAGCTTGTTAACATTTATGCGTGTTACATTTCCCTTATTAGAAAGACTTCCCGCTTCTGTGAACCACTTCCACTCGCTTAGATGTATACCCAAATGCAATTAAAGCTGGTTACAGGTAAAACAAAAAATGTTTAACCAAAAAGAAAACCAAATGGAGGTATCGTCTTCCAAACATACCACATGGTGGAGGTTTCCTCTTGACCTCGTGGAAGTCGAATTGCTAATTAAGAAGGCCAACCATCCTAGAGAACCAGGTGCAGAAGGGATGACAAGCTCTATGATCAAGGAAGCTTCAGAGGCCTGGATTCCTTTTTATATTTGAGTTATTCAAAGAGATCATGAAAGTGGGGGAGATCCCTGGATCCTGGAGATTGGCAACCATTGTGCCCATCTACAAGCGTGGTAACAGGGCAGATCCCTCTAACTACCACCCCACTTTACTTATAGATTCATTGGGTAAACTATTTGTGACTTTCCTGCTGAAACAATTGCAGACGTGCATTAAAACTGTGAAAATAGAAGACGCTAGATAGACAGGGTTCGTCAAAGGTGTGGACACAGATCTGAACCTGTTTTCGATAAACATTCCGAAAGAAAAGGCTTTTTTAATGAGAAGATTAAGATTGACGTGGCATTTGTGGACTTAAAAAAAGCCTTTGATAGCATTGATCACCAGCGGCTATGGGCCAAAATGGAGGCATGGCAATGTCCATCAGATCTACTGGAGGTGATCAAGTCTTTTTATTAGGCCACGAACATCCAAATTCGCCTAAATGTGCAAGGGCTTTTGAAAAGACCAACTAACACCTTTGGCGGTCTAAAACAGGGCTGTTCCTTGGCCCCAGGGCTATTTAGACTTTTTCTCTCCGACCTCGGAGCGACCTGGGGCACGATTAGAACTTTTCCACCAAAGATAGGAGACCAGGCTATGACAAGCCTTCTGTACACTGATGACCTGTTTTGGTAGCCGTGACGCCATTTGGGCTACAGTGGGGTTTAGATGCCCTCAATGAATATATAACCACAAATGGACTGGCAATGAATTCAGCTACGGCCAACACTATATTACTGGGACCACAAGGTCCTAGATCATGATTCAGGTTTAAATGGTTCATCAATGAAAGACCGTTAGCCCAGAACCACCTGGTTACTTACATGGGGGGGGGTCTTATCAAGAACGGAAAATTGGATCTCCCCCACCAACAGGCCCTGAAGGTGAAATAAAAAATGCTGATAGCTTAGGGTAGGCTGATCCCGAAGAAATACAGGAACTTTTCCATCCTGCCCGTGCTGTCTTTTCTTCTAGCAAAGGTTACTCCAGTTCTTGTCTATGGAGCCAAAGGTTTTCCTCAAACTCCTTGGGAACTGTGGCCTTCCCTAGAAGGATTTATCTGGAGGAAAATACAGAAGCTCCCTAATCTGATACCAACTTCAGCTATAGCTTTGAACTGGCTTGATCTCTTTACAAGCACGATCGATATGGAAAGCCATGGAACTGTATCGCAAATGTTGCCTTCCTGACCCGGCTAAACCTTATCAGATTTTTGGGGACAGCATTAAAGCTATGTAGAAACAACCTGCTAACGGAGTGGAGAAATGGCTGTCAATTTTACCTTAAACATCTCCAGACAGATTTGGAAGAGTTAATCAATAACCCTGCCAGGGTGAAACGGAAGCTGTGGCAGGGTGATTGCTTAAACACCACAGAAGACAAGAAAGTGTATAAACTCCAAACTGCTATGCGAGACGAACACAAGGCCTGGGGGTCGATTCCGAAATACTTTACCAAATTCCAGATTAGATGTTATAGGAACCAATTTAAGCGCTTTAGAATGAAATTGTACCCTACTAATCAGATTTTGAGAATCTACAGACAAGTTCCTTTTTTGAACTGTAGGTTCTGTCTAAAGGAAGGGATGAAAGAAGCACTTAAGCACATTACACTTTTCTGTACTTGGGCAAGGCAGTAGAGGAAAGGTAATCTGAGAACGTAGAAGAGTTTTGGTCTTTCCTGCAGCATGGGGAAGACTTTTGCGGCTATATCTGGGCTGGTGAAGTTTCTTAAGGATGCCCTTGAGAAGGCACATGATCGGAACAGACTAGGGTTGTGGATCAGATCTTGATGTTTTGTATTTATAGTATTTATATGATGAAGGAAAGCTTCTATTTATATTATTTTGGAATGTGTTGATGAAAGGGTTGTAATAAACCATGAATCATTGAATAGAAAAATTAAAAAAAGAAGTCATGAAAGTCCTATCTGGTAAAGGAGGCCTGGGGAGGATATAGGGCTGTGAGGGAGGAGTTGACCTCCACTGGTTAGAAGGTTAAAGAGTTGTATTTAATCTTAAGTTCAGAGAAGGAAGAGGTCAGAGGGATTTAGAAAGGAGCTGCTACAACAATGGTGTAGTGGATAAGGGAGTGGTCCAATGGTGATGGGTTGATAATAAGTACAGAAAGGTTAAGGGAAGACTAAGAAATGATAAGTTCAAAAGAGATGCCCTGAATTTGAGAGAGAAATCTATGTAGGAAAGTCAGAAAATAATAAAAAAGAAAGATGCATGTTCAAGTTGGTGTTAGGACAAGATTTATGGAACGGTGATGTCAGTCATGAGAAAAATGGGGGTTTCTCGTTGAAGGGAGTCCTGAAAAGGTTTGAGATTGTGAAAGAGGAAGCTCAGGGGGAAGAGAGGCCTACAAATATAAAGGATAGTTAGGGGAATAGAAAGGAGTAGCAGGGTATCCGTACACTCAAAGGGGAGTTGTAGAAAATCCGACAGCCGAAGGGGATCAGAGGGATTAGCCCAAACTCTATTACCATAGTATCTTCAAAACTTTTCCAAGATACATCGACAGTCTATATTCTTGATTCAGAACATGCTTCATTGCACAATCATATTTTTCAATTTATTTCTTATATCAAAACAACCAGGCACTCCAATAGAGTTAATACATTTCAAATCATGTCTGCACAGTGTGATATAGTCACTTGATGGAGACTAGAGGATGAGATTCAGGAGATGCTGGAGCTAGACGCTGACTCCCGCTCCTTGATGCAGTCTTGGGAGGTGGAATAAAGTAGATAACCCTCTTACCCAATCCATTACATTGTATGTAGAAAAACATCTGCAGAACATTGTTGATGCATGGAAATTACATGGACAGGGATACAATGACAAAATAGATGGGCCAGATGTGACCCGCTCATGCATTCACTTCTGTTAGAGCCTGCAAGCTACATTGCAAAAACCATAAATATATGAGCACTGCTTGAGGAGAACCCTCCAGCCCAGCATACGTTGGTTCACAGCAACCCACACAGCATTTGGGGGACATGAGAAATCGGACTGAAACAATTCAATGGGAGTGCTCTGGCATTTGGGAGGAGTTGTCAGACTCGAGGCAGCTTTCATACTGGTTTCTTAATGGCAGAGGCACCTTTTTGAAGTTCAGCAAGTGGACCTGCTTGCAGTCCATTATGCAATCGAGGCCACCTCGGGAATAGCAGCAAAGCAATGCGAAGCAATGCACAACACTATAATGTACATGAACAGGTACGCTTCAAACCAACAAAATCCTGTACAACTACCCCTCCATTAAATGTCAGTTTGTATACACTTCTTAATGCATTGAAACCTATGAGCAGGTAATTACTGGGAAGTGCATCACAGTCTGGCAGCCCCAACAATGGTTAATGCATCGCGGACTGGCTCTAAATATGTTTAAATTGTTGAGAGGAACCCAACATTATTTCCATACTCACGTAGTTATTATTATGTTCTTGTGTTAAACAGATCCCGCTAATGAAATTGAGTATCAGAACAGCACTTCTTACAGAATATTGCACCTGAGTTATTACTTTTTTTCTCCTGAAGAAGGGAAGATGTTTCTCGAAACGCGTTGAGCGAGTTTATAACTAATGTTCATTGGTTACTGAAGACAATATGATTGTAATATTGCATCATTGTGAACACTAGTTTGAATTAATTACTTTTGTTTGATTGAATACCATTGTTTGACAAATTGACATGCACCATTAAATAGGATATTTTCTACTTATTTTTTAAATTATTTCTTGAAATGAATCGAGTCAGTTGAATTTGAATTGCTGCACATACACTATATTGAAACATTTACAGAACTATGTCGATACCGACATCTAATAAATAGGTAACTAACTGATCCAATAACAGATGTAGATTAACTTTAGCAAATTGCTTTACTTATTGTCTGTCATTGACAGAAATTTGATTGTACAGGGGACGAGAGTGATCCACAGCCCGCGGACACTTTATTAGTTCCTTGTAATACCACAACCTAGTGTCAGGGTTGTGACCTTCTCCTCTGCACCTCACTACCCCCATTACTTATCCTAACACACTCACTTAGAATTTTTGGAGTGCAGCACTGTTTATTCTTTCCCCTATATATTCCCACTCATTGAGTGTGTGACACGCAAACACATACTGCACCCACTGTTGACGACTGGAATACAGATTATGTCTTTCTCCAAAATTAATACTATTACCGACAAACATGCAACAACATTTGCCTTCTATGAAGAAGAGGCATCACGTATACCTGCTTTAATTAAATGTATAGAAACCACCACTCCGGCAGCAACCAATCAGGAACAAATAATCTTTCGCTTGGAGAAATTAATCAGAAGGGAAATCTCCCAGAAGTTGCATGCCACTACACTGGCACAATACTATCATGTCCAAAGGATACCAAGGGGATTAAGAGTTTACTTAAAACCAACGTTCTGTAAGGAAGTCCCCGAATTTGTGAAAAAGTGGGAAGAAATCCTTAACAAGTGTCCACTTGAACTAATATTACTTACCATCGAAGAGTTATCCAAATCTGTCACTAAATTGGATAAAGGGATTGATGAATTAAGTGAACAACCGAGCTCCTTTAAGACCAGTGAGGAATTAAAATCAATTCTTGAAGAGATCAATTCGTCTTTAGATCATTACAAAAAAGAAATTGACCAGGGGAAAGTGTGAAAATTCAGACGGGATACTCTGGACTATTCCCAAGATATTGTGTTCTCCTGGCAAGAATACTATCAAAATAACAGACCTCATTGTCCCAACAAACCTCAAACAGACTCACCGAGACAAGATACCAGCGACAGAAGTAGTGACATACCCTCTAGTGGCGAAGAAACAAGGGATACAGGTGCCTCAACCACAGAACATCCAACAACTTCCACCTCAAGAACTGGCACTTTGCATACTTCCCAAACACCAACAACATCAACAACAGCCCCAAAGGCTTTTTTAGACAAAAGACCTCAAGAAGAGGTTCTAAGAAATCTAAGACCAAGGACCAAACCAAACAATACCTAGTGGTGAATTTATCATTCAAACAATTATCCAAAAAATGAACTTGAAGTATTGAATTTAGGTCTATCATTCACCCCGACTCAAAACACTACACATCTAGAGGAACGTGTCAATCTCCACAGATTGCTGCGTAAAATGAGGCTGAAGGTGTTCTTTGATGTACAACTGCCAAACGACAATCAAACTATCTCTGAATTCTTGGAAATCAAACCTAAAAGTACGTTTGACCCTCCCATCCAAAATACCACACTGAAATTATTAATTATTTGAAACTCAAACATTGAATCAGCTTAAATGAACTGACTACAACAAAGTTAAGAAATACAACATTAGACAAAATCAGAGTAAAATCATTAAGGATCTGGCAGAAGACAGAACATTGACATTGAAACCAGCGGACAAAGAGGGGCAGTCGTGGTCATATAACACACAGTGCATGTCACTATTGAATGTCAGGGACACATACATACCAATTGATGAAGACCCAACACCCAAGATTACAGCATTAATTGAGACGATATTAGAAAAAGCCCTAGACAATGGTTGGATCTCAGATAAAACAAAGCAATTCCTACTTAAAACAAATCCCATAACACCAGTATTGTATGGCCTCCCAAAAATCCATAAACATCTTACCAAACCTCCTTTGAGACGTATTGTTGCGGCAACTGACAGTGTCTTTGATCCACTGGCGATCTACGTGGACCAGGTCCTACAACCAGTTGTACAAAAAACCAACACATATCTTAGAGTCACTACCCATTTACCTGTGTTTTAGGCTTTGCCCTTGGCACCCATTTAGGTGCACCCACACATGTGAGGTACCGTTTTCATCAGGACACCTGTGGGAACGCGGGACGGTAGGCCATGTGTTGTTGGCGGCGTGTTTCGATGGGTGAGCCGAGTGAAATGTGCGGAAAATGCATTTTCTTCCCCACATTTCGGACTTTGTGGGGGTGTCTGGGTCATACATTCTGGGCCATTTTGCGCAAATCATACCTCTACGGTTTCCCATGGGTGTCTTCTTTTTGGAAATGCGTGGGTTCACTGTTTTCCTTGGTGGCTTGGACACCAGAGGCCCATATCTGTATGGTGTGCCCGTCTGGACAAAGTGTGAAATTCAGCTGTCATAACAGACTTAGGGTTACCTGTGTTTTAGGATTTCCCCTCGGCGCCCAGGTAGGTGCACCCACACATGTGTGGTACCGTTTTCATCGGGACACCTGTGGGAACGCGGAACGGTAGGCCATGTGTTGTTGGCAGCGTGTTTCAATAGGTGAGCCAAGTGAAATGTGCGGAAAATGCATTTCTTTCCTCACATTTCTGACTTTCCACGGGTTTCTGGGTAATAAACTCTGGGCCGATTTGCGCGAATCATACCTCTGCGGATTCCCATGGATTTCCTCTTTTCGGAAATGCATGGGGTTCCCTGTTTTCCTTGGTGGCTCGGACACCCAAGGCCCATATCTGTCACATTCACCTGTGTCTCTGCAGGAGCGATGGATGAGCCTCCCTTGACCCCGAGTTCTCAATTCCCGTTTTCACCCTGAGGGATTCCTGTCAAATACAAGATATACACTCAGACCTGAATTCACCTGATTCCCCTGGGCCCTTCCCTTCTCTTTACTGTGCGCTGTGATCTCCCCGGAGGGCTTACCTTGATCTTTAGTAAGGTGTGCTCTCCGTCCTGCATTCGCAGAAGCGCGATTCGCTCATATGAATGATGCCAATGTCTGTTGGCTGAGTTCAGATGCCACACGCTGTTATATGCCTTCACAGTGATGCCGAGTGTTCAAGGCTCCAGTTTCTTCACTGGCTAGAAAGTGTTTTCCACAAGTGAACATTGCGTGGAGAATGTCTAGTGTCCTGAATTGTCCGTATTGTCTTTGTTTGCCAAGGTATTTTGTGGGTGAGTAGCGCTGTGTGTAGAAGTCAGCTGCTGGTAGGTAAGCACAGCGTCTTAAATTCGAGCGTGGATTATGTTATATTAGCGCCTCGGGTCCGGGTTCAGCACTACCGGAGACTTGGTGGTCTGGTAAGTTTGCACAGAGCCTTTGGTAAGTATGTACTGCATTATGAGAGGGAGGGCAGTGCAATAGTCTCTGCGTCAATGGGGCGAGCGCTATGACTAATGTCTCTTCTTTCTTTTGCAGGGGTTTGTGCGCTCGCACAACTGACCTGGATTCCAGCGCCGCAGGAAGATTCGGTGAGTATGCGCAGTGTTATTGAAATGCGTGTGCTAACACTGTTCTTCTTTGTTCTTACAGGTGCCGGTGTTGAAGTCCCCTCTTGACAGGTGTTAGCTGCAGCGTGGAGAAAGCACGGAGTACCTCTAAGCAGAAGCAGAATGATCTGGAGCAGGTAAGCTGAAGCATGATGATCCAGAGCAGGTAAGCAGAAGCTGGCTAATCCAAGTGTGTTGCTGATGCATCTGACAGTAAGCAACACAAAGCACTGGAAGAATCCTGGGTGTGGAATTGTCATGCACTTCCTGTTTGGTAACAGGAAGTAGTAACTAGGAAGTTACTACAAACACTAGGAAGGAATTAAGAGGAGGTATCTGCTATGGGTTTTTCGTGTGCTTATGCCAGTCCTGCCAAGCCACCACCCAGCTTGCCCCAACTACCTGCCTGGTACCCATGACAGTCTTACTCCTCAAGACCCATCCCAAAGGTGTGTGTGTGGGCTTTGGTTTCTCAGGATGGTCCCGTG
Organism: Ambystoma mexicanum; assembly: GCF_040938575.1. Lineage (NCBI taxonomy): Eukaryota > Metazoa > Chordata > Amphibia > Caudata > Ambystomatidae > Ambystoma > Ambystoma mexicanum. The sequence goes on along the minus strand of NC_090941.1, from coordinate 663,119,595 downwards.
GAATTTTCGCACCAATCGGGGGGCATGCACGTGTGTGCTGGGTTCCCATGATCTATCCTGGGGTCCATACCCCTTCCAGTCAATCAAGTAATACAGGGTCTTTCGTACTAGTTTGGAATCTAATATGTTCTTTACCTCATATTCTGGTGCCTCTTCACCCACTTGTATGGCTGCGGGAGGTGTGGAAGTACGGGTTCCTGGGTGTGCTGGTTTTAATAGTGACACGTGAAATACGGGATGTATATGCATATGTTGAGGTAATGCCAGTCTCATGGCTGCTGGATTAATCACTGTTTCAATTGTATACGGGCCGATGTATCTAGGCTGACATTTTTTGGGACCCTTTAAAGCAATGTGTCTAGTTGCCAGCCAGACCGAGTCTCCCACTTGGTAATCTGGGGCTTTTTTGGGACCTTTTTTTTGGGACCATTTAAAGCAATGTGTCTAGTTGCCAGCCAGACTGAGTCTCCCACTTGGTAATCTGGGGCTTTTCGTTGATGGCGATCAGTGTTTCTTTTCTGTGTTTCTTTGGCTTGCTGTAGGTTCTTGCTGGCTTCCCTGGCTGCTTTCATGATGCTGGCATGCAGGTTCTTTACTGCGGGCATCTCAATGTTTTCTGGTGGATCGTAGATCATCGTTCTGGGGTTTCGACCATATATAGTAAAAGAAGGGTGTTGCTTGGGTTGATGAATTTGTTGAGTTGTTGTAGGCATAGTCTGCCACCCATAGCATTTCTGTCCAACTTTGACTTGTTTGGTGTAATAGACAGCGCAAATACTGTTCCATGGTCTGGTTCGTGCGCTCGTTTGGTCATCCGTTTGAGGATGGTGACTTGAAGACAGACTGACTTCGACTCCTGCCAGGGCACAACATTTTTTTCAGAAATGAGATACAAATTGGCTGCCTCTGTCATAAACGATTATAGTAGGGAATCCGTGTAACTTGGCAATTCGGTCTAGTAAAACCTGCGCTAGAGTCTGAGCTGAGGGAATACCTTTTAGAGCTATGAAATGGGCCATTTTGGAGAAGAGTCCACTACAACGAGGATGGTATTATAACCTGAGCTAGAAGGTAAGTCAGTGACAAAGACCATTGATACTGTGTGCCAGGGCGCTGGCGGAATGGTGATTGGCTGAAGGTGACCGGCTGGTTTTTGCCTGGATGTTTTGTATTGTGCACACACCTCACAGGTGCCTATGTAGGTGGCAATATCCTCTAGCCAAGTTGGCCACCAATAAGATTTGCTTACTTTCTTCATGGTTTTGGCTATACCCGGATGGGCTTCTAACAGCGATTCGTGGTAGTCTGATATAGTTGCTTGTTGCAGATCCTTAGTTGGAACGTAGAGGCGTTTTTGGTAGTATGGTAGTTTGTCTTGAATGGTGAACTGATCCCCCTTCGTGTCCCAAGCCAGTAGGTCTTCTTCAGACATATTTTCTTTTATTGCTTCCTGCAGTGTGTTTAACGGGGATGGGCCGATGCAGAAGCCGAGAATTTTATGGCTGGGTATGATCTTCACCGGGTTAGGGGCATTGTAGACTTCCTCTCCTGTGCCAATGCGGGATAATGCATCCGCCTTCCCGTTCTTAACTCCAGGGCGGTAGGTGATCACAAAGTCGTATTCCATTAAGGATATGGCCCAACAGAGCTGTCTAGAAGACTGAGCTTTTGCTGAGCGCAAGTATTGCAAGTTCCGATGATCTGTTATTATTGTGATGGTGTGTTTTGCTCCTAGTAAGTAATGTCGCCATTCACACAGTGCGCTTTTGATTGCTAGGAGTTCTTTCTCAGATATCGCATAGTTTAATTCTGCTGGGGAGAATTTCCTTGAGCAAAAGGCAATGGGATGAAGGCATCGGTTTCGGGATTTTGTTGAGACAATACGGCCCCCATGGCAATGCTTGAAGCGTCTGTTTCTACGATGTATGGTACATCGGACTGTGGGTGTTGCAGTATTGAGGCTGAGGTGAAATTTTCCTTGAGGGCTCGGAAGGCTTCTTCCGCCGCTGGTGTCCATTCGAACTTTCGGTGTTTGTACTGCAAGGACGTGATCGGATGTACAATATGTGAGAATCCTGGTATGAAGCGCTGATAAAAGTTTACAAAACCTAGGAAACTCTGTACTCCCTTTACAGACGTGGGTGAGGACCAAGTGAGGATTGCCTCCACTTTTCTATTGTCCATCTTGATTCCCTGTGGTGTCAGTACATATCCCAGAAACTCCACCTCGGTGACGTGGAAGGGGATTTTTTCTAGCTATGCGTACAGTTACTTTTCACGCAGTTTACGGAGTACAGCTCGCACGTGGGTTATGTGTTCTTGGGGAGTGCTGGAGCAGATCAGAATGTCATCAATGTAGACGACGGCACAGACATCGAGGAGTTCTCGTAACACATCAATCATAAAATATTGGAACGCGGCCGGGGCATTGCAAAGCCCAAAGGGCTTGACCTGGTATTCATACAAGCCATAGCTGGTACGGAACGTGGTCTTCCACTCATCCCCTTTCTTCATGCGTACCAGGTGATATGCGCCGTGTAAGTCAAGCTTTGTGAAAATCTTCGCTTGTCTCACCTGATCTATGAGTACTGGTATCAGAAGTAACGGGTACCTATTTTTTATGGTGATTGATTTAGGGCCCAGTAATCAATACATGTTCTTAAATTCCCCTCTTTCTTCGGTATGAAGAAGAGTGGGGAGGCGGCTGGTGACTTAGATGGTCTAATGAAGCCATTGGCCAGGTATTGGTCCAAGTAGGTCTGTAGATGAGCATTTTCTTCCTCGTTTAATGCATAAATGCGGCTGCACTGTACTTGTGCACCTGGTTGCAGATCGATCTGACAGTCGTAATCTCGATGTGGTGGTAGCATATTAGCTTGCTCCTTCGCGAACACATCCTGGAACTCCTGATATTCCACTGGTAAGGTGCCCACCAAGTCTAAACCTGCTATCTTTTCCTGTGAAGCTAACAATGGGCTTCCTTGGATCCCTTTGGTGTCGTAGAAAGAGGCGCATTCCGTGGAAAAGAGTAAGATTCGAACTTGCCAATCTATCTTTGGGTTGTGCGTCTCTAGCCACGGTACCCGAGGAATCAACTGGAATTGGGGTGCAGCGATAAGGTCGAATCTAATAGTTTCCCTATGGCCATCTTGGCAGATTAAGGTGAGGGTGTAAGTACAATGTGTTACTGGTCCCGAAAGGAGTTGTGTGCCATCCACAGCTGTCAGCTTTCAACTGTATCCTTATGGTGGAATGCCAATCCCAAGGTCGTTGCGTTGTTTATGTCTAGGTAGTTCCCAATAGCCCAACTGTCTATGAAAGCCTTGAGGGCATGCATTCGGGTGGGTTGTGAAGGGTCTACCAACACCACAGAAATATTGAAATGTGAGATCTGAGTGCTCTGTTCCTGGCTCGACACACCAACCTCTAAATCTGCTGGGCGTTGGAGTTTTCCGCTTCGGTGTCTTCCCCTGTGTTATCTAGTACCCCCATTGTCTTCCGTGGAGTTTTAACCGTGCATTTCCGGAGGAAGTGACCAGATTGGCTGCAATATAAGCAAAGTTTTTCCTGACGCCTACGTGCTCTCTCTGCTTTGGTGAGTGGTCCCAGGAGAACACCCAATTGCATGGGCTCTGAGTGTGTTTCTGAGGCCTGTCGATGGGAAAACTTCCTTTGGTCGGACATACACTGGTCTATGTTCTGATCTGGTATGATCCTATAACCGGTGGTCTTGTTGCATAGTTAAATCGATGTATTCACTACAATCTTCGGGAGGATTAACTACTTGCGCCAAGACATCTTTTAATTCACTTCTCTCAGTCCTTGATAAAATAACGTTATTCGTTTCTCCTCTGGCCAACCTGATACGGCTCTTAGGTGATTGAATGTGGCGACATATGGAATAAGATCCTGACCACCCTGTCGCAGAGAGAGTAGCTCATCATCCAGGGCCAGGCCTTGAGTCCGATGGGCAAATAGTTTTTCCAGTTCACGCTGAAAACCTGGGTAATTTCTCAGTAAAGGGTCGTCCCTAAGCATTAACGGGACAGACCAGTCCGCCGCGTGCCCTCCTAAATAGGAGAGGACGAAAGCTACTTTAGCTTGGTCATTCAGAAAAGTGCCTGGTTTACATATGAAGTGTAGGTGGCATTGATTCATGAACGCTCCAAATTTCTTGGGAACCCCAGAGAAGAATTCCGGGGTGCTAAAGGGATGTTGCCTGGAAGCAATACCTGAACGGGTGTGGCTACAGGTGCCACGGCAGGCTGTCCCTGAGGACCTCCACCTGTTTGGGGTGCTAGACCAGCTTGGGTCTGTAAGAGCTGTCTTGCCAAGTCGTCTGTTTTGTCCCTGTTGACTACCAGTTCACGGTTTAAGGCATTTGTCTCAGAGCGGGCTGCATGCACCTCGGCTCGTAGTTCACCTAACAATAGGGAAAGCTGGTCTACCTCGGAGGTTTCCATTGCTCGGGCAGAGGCATTGAGGATGTCTTCGTGTTCTGCCACACTCGCCTGTGTGTCTGCAGGAGTGATGGATGAGCCTCCCTTGACCCCAAGTTCTCACTTCCCCTGTTTTCACCCGGAGGGATTCTTGTCAAATACAAGATATACACTCAGACCTGAATTCACCTAATTCCCCTGGCCCTTCCCTTCTCTTTACTGTGTGCTGTGATGTCCCCTAAGGGCTTAACTTGATCTTTAGTAAGGTGTGCTCTCCATCCTGCATTCGCAGGGGCACGATTCGCTCATATGAATGATGCCAATGTCTGTTGGCTGAGTTCAGATGCCACATGCTGTTATATGCCTTCACAGCGAGGCCGAGTGTTCAAGGCGCAAGTTTCTTCACTGGCTAGAAAGTCTATTCCACAAGTGAACGTTGCGCGGAGAATGTCTAGTGTCCTGAATTCTCCGTATTGTCTTTGTTTGCCAAGGTATTTTGTGCGTGAGTAGCGCTGCATGTAGAAGTCAGCTGCTGGTAGGTAAGCGCAGTCTTAAATTCGAGCGCGCCTGATAATGTCTCTCCCTTTTCCTTTCAGGAGTGGATTATGTGATATTAGCGCCTCGAGTCTGGGTTCAGCGCTAACGAAGACTTGGTGGTCTGGTAAGCTTGCACGGATGCTTTGGTAAGTATGTACTGCGTTATGAGAGGGAGCACAGTGCAATAGTCTCCGCGTTAATGGGGCGAGGCTATGACTAATGTCTCTTTTTTCTTCTGCAGGGGTTTGTGCGCCCGCACAACTGACCTGGATTCCAGTGCCGCGGGAAGATTCGGTGAGTATGCGCAACGTTATTGAAGTGCGCGTGTTAACGCTGTTCTTCTTTGTTCTTACAGGTGCTGGTGTTGAAGTCCCCTCTTGACAAGTAATAGCTGCGGCGTGGAGAAAGCACAGAGTACCTGTAAGCAGAAGCAGAATGATCCGGATCAGGTAAACAGAAGCGGGAGGATCCGGAGAAGGTAACAGAAGTAGGATGTTCCGGAGCAGGTAAGCTGAAGCAGGATGATCCGGAGCAGGTAAACTAAAGCAGCATGATCCGGAGCAGGTAAACTGAAGCAGGATGATCCAGAGCAGGTAAGCAGAAGCTGGCTGATCCAGAGCACGGCAACTGTGTTGCTAATGCAGCTCACAGTAAGCAACACAAAGCACTGGAAGAATCTTGGGTGTGGCTTATATAGCCAGCCACACCCAAACACTAGAGAGCTCATGAATTGTCATGCACTTCCTGTTTGGCAACAGGAAGTGGTAACCAGGAAGTTACTACAAACACTAGGAAGGAATTAAGAGGAGGCATCTGCTATGGGTTTTTTGTGTGCCTATGCCAAGCCTGCCAAGCCTTCCAAGCCTCCACCCAGCTTGCCCCAACTACCTGCCTGTTACCCATGACAATATCTGTATGGTGTGCCCGTCTGGACAAAGTGTGAAATTCATCTGTCATAAAAGACTTGGGGTTACCTGTGTTTTAGGCTTTCACCTTGGCGTCCAGGTAGGTGCACCCACACATATGAGGTACCATTTTAATCGGACACCAGTGGGAACGCGGGATGGTAGGCCATGCGTTGTTGGCGGCGTGTTTCGATGGGTTAGCCGAGTGAAATGTGCAGAAAATGCATTTTTTTCCCCACATTTCGGATTTTGCGGGGGTGTCTGGGTAATAAATTCTGGGCCGATTTGCGCAAGTCAGACCTTTGCGGATTCCCACGGGTGTCCTCTTTTCAGGAATGCATGGGGTTCCCAGTTTTCCTTGGTGGATTGGACACCCTAGGCCCATATCTGTGTGGTGTGCCAGTCTGGAAAAATCATGAAATTCAGATGTCTGAAAAGACTTGGGGTTAGGGGTGTGTTCAGCTTTCCCCTTGGCACCCAGGTAGGGGCACCCACACATTTGAGGTACCATTTTCATCAGTACATGTGTGGGAATGCAGGAAGGTATAACATTTGTTGTGTTTGTGTGGTCTTCATAATGTTTTGACCCATTTGCTGGTGCCCTTTGTCACACAACCCTTTAATTTCCTAAATCTGCCCTACATTTAGTCGCTGCTTTAGGCACCATACACTTTTGTAACCTGCACAAGTCACCTACCCTTGAAAAGGTCTGCCTGTGCACTTTCAAAAAATGTATGCTTGCCATTCCTCACCCCATTGGTTTTCCTGATTTACACATGCTAAGTGCACCTGTTCATGCTGTAAGAATAAAACTCCTGTGTACCATGGCTCAGTGTTTGGCTTGTGGTATTGCTTGTTTTGTAAAACACTACAAAAAATGTGTGCTTTCCTAACTGCAAGAGTCGGGGGAATGTAGCGTAGCATTGCTTTTCTCAAAATTCATAGAAGCCATTGCCGTACCAAGCCAACCATGTCCAACACACACCTTTTTTTCTGTCATTTTGCCGCTTTACCCCCAATCTATGGCATTTTCCCTTACCTAGTTGTTGCCCGACCTACGCAAATCAAACCTTCCTAAACTTGGAATTTTGTCTACTTTTCAGAAATGTATCCCTTTCTGTCCAGCACATACACAAACTACCCTTTCAAAATTTAGGTAGGCACACAAGATTTTTCCAAAAATATATATATTTTAATGTCTATCAATTAATAAAACACAATCATAAAAAAGATCAAATGCTCTAAAACAAACTCCAATGGTTCACAAAAATTGCATCATACCTCTACAAACACCATTTCATTACAGTGTGTATGCATCAAAACACATTTCGCTATGTTTGTCAATCAGGACATAACATGTACCCACAATTAGTTATGTATTTTCAGTGAAACGTTCCCTTTTCAAGGGGGACATAGGTGTGTCAACACTAGACATGTGTTTCTGGAACCTATATGTAATTTTGAAATACAATCAAATGAATTTTTCTTTGCATTTCCCATAGATTCTGTCTTCAGGACAATTTCTCTTTTCATCACGCAGTCATGTTACACGTGTTGCATACTAGGAACAAGATGTGCTCCCAAACAAGTCTAAAAGATTAAAACAAACAGACATTCGTATTAATATCATGTGTGACTTTGTGTATTATGTCAAAAAAGCAAGAATACCAAATACATATTCTACTACTTCTTTGGAGCCTAAGGTATATCTCTAAATAACACTCTAATCACAACTGAATCAGAGCAGCTTAACCCCCAAAACAACATGTATTCGGTGTCCGTTATCACTATTTCTGTGCCAATTCAGAAGTTTGCTTTTACTTGCACACTGCACTCCATCCCAACATTTCTTTAAACATTTTTGTGTATGAAGCGGTTTTGTATGATAATACAAGCATAGTGTATATGGTTACAGAATACATTTGCTTGTACTTGGCACCCGAATTATATTAATTATTCTATTTGACAGCCGTGGTTATCTCACCTATCACAATTTCACTCACTAGCAGGCATCAAAAAAGTCCTATCTACTTACCTCACATTTTCATTTCTAGTACACCCATCTGGAAAAGGTTGAGTCAACAGAGTGCTGAAATGTAGCTATTCCTTGAAGTTATACGGGTGGCAGCATATCTAAGGTCAAAACCCAGAAGAGACGCGGAGTTACCGACCAATGGTTCTTAACATGACCCGTCTATTTTATTCATTGTTTCATTGATCTTACCAGGAGTTGGAAAACAAACGTTCACATCCTCTTCTAATGGTGTTAGGTATGCAATGTTATTTTCTGCTGTTAAATTCTCACAACAAAGATATGCACGTCGCAGGACCTGAAAAAGCAATGTGCCTCGGGTCAGTAAACGCTATTTATGTTTGGCACCGGCCCCTCCCCTCTTTTCTATGAGTCTCCCAATTTTACCTCAATCGGCCCGTTATGTCCCGCCGTCTTTCTCGCCTTCACCGTGGGTATTAATTTTCTTCAAAACGATTCCGCATCTGCGAGCTCGTCACGTGATTTATGTAGGCCCCGTGTACGTGCTGACATCATTATGTTGTCATATTTCTATTGGTCGTCCGCCTATGAGACTGCTAACCCAAAAATGCTCATGGGTATTGTAGTCTCCTATGTGGACATGTAATTGTATACCCAGCGCTATGCCGGACAATCTGAGTAAACACGGTCCGAGTTTTTCACAATTATGATTTTAAAAATGTTACATTCATGTTTAACACAGTCTGCCGCTTTTATTTTTGTGGTGTTTGCATATTTAGCGTTTCTAAATACGAAACTACTGATGTAGGGTGGTCCAATAATTATACCAAGGCGACCAAAAAAAGGCAAAAATGCTCCAATGTTGTTTAATTGCCCATCTGTACGAAGTTGTTGTATCGTCTTGTTTCTGATTGCATAAATCAAAAATGGCGAACAGTGTGTAAAAACCACCATGTTGCAGTGGTGTAGGCTAATCCAAGATGCCAAAAAAGGAGGTACCCCTATAGGACAGAGTTGGTAATCCATTGTAGTCCGTATTGTCTTCAAAGGCACAATTCTTCAATGAACAAAAAGCCCCCATTCTATGGCAATGTTAAGGCCATCTTTAACAGTGTTAAGATCAAAAATCCATTTTTGTTCTATTTTTCTCAATTTCAAATCCCTGTCCCCCGCCCTTTGAGTGGGGTCCAATGATTTGAATAATAGACCAATGGATATCCACATGGGTATGTTTGGCTAATTTGAAGTGTGCCACTAATGGTTTATCGGGTACATTATTCTTGACACAGGACCTGTGTTCGCAGATCCTTTGCTGTATGGGTCTTTTTGTTTTACCCACATACAACAGACCACAAAATAGCCCATTTCGTATTGCAATTAGAAAAATTTCTCAATGTCCACTTCCTGCCTTTTAGGTCAATTTCTTTTGTATTAGATGTAAGAAAACATACAGAACATCTGCCACATTTAAAATGGCCTATGACCGGTTGTGTGTTCCATAGAGTGGACTGTGTGTGACCTCTTTTGGGATCCACAGATTTGTATGTGTGGACCAATTTGTCTCGCAAGTTTGTCATGCGCTTAAAAGCAAATCGTGGTTTGTTTATTGTAAAATCTTCTGTATTAATCATCTACCAATTTTTGAGTATACTTCGCCGTAATGCATTACTGATGGGCGAAATAGTTGACACACAGGTGATTTTGTCTTCTTTTGTCCTTGACTGTTTTCTAAGGAAATCCTTTCTATTATGTTCCTGGTTCTTTTAAAAGATGTCCGTATCACGTGTGGAGGATAACCCCGTGCTTTCAATCTTGTAGATAGGTCCTTGCTATTTATGTCAAAGTCTTCTCTAAGAGTGCAATTTCTTCTAATGTGCAAGAATTGGCCAAATGGTAAATTCTCGCGCAGACTTGCTGGATGGTAACTATTGAACAATAACAATGAGTTTTTGTCAGTGGGTTTTCTAAAGAGCGTTGTGCCTACAGTGTTATTGTTGCCCTTATAGATTTCTAGATCTAAAAATAAAATCTTGTTGACGCTCGAAGACATCGTAAAGTTAATGCACGGTTCTTGTTGATTCAACCATGTAAAAAACAAGTCCAAGTTTTGTGCACTCCCTGACCAAAGCATGAAAACATTGTCAATATACCTATGCCAAGTTTTCATCAGATGTTTAAATGGGTTATTGTCTGCATATACTGAGCGACTTTCCAAGTCGTCCATAAAGAGATTCGCCAGGTCTGGGGCAAAGGTGGAGCCCATACTCGTACCGTGTTGTTGCAAATAGAAGATGCCGTCAACAATAAAGTAGTTGTTAGTCGATGCTAGTTTAATACACTCTGCAATAAAATTGGAAGGGACTGTCTTATCTTCTCTTTTCTCCAAAAACGTATGTATGATGTTAATGCATTTCATCTGAGGGATGCTGGTATAGAGGGCCTCCACATCTAGTGTAACCAAGATATCACTGCTCTTATTACTACATTTTCCAAAATATGGATCATGTATGTTGTGTCCTGTATATATGAACGCATATTGGTAACAAAAGGTCTCAAGAAAAATCTGTGTAAATTGAAAGCGGTTCCAAAATGGACCCAATTGCTGCCACAATCGGTCGCCCTGGTGGGCAGACTGTGTCTTTATGCATTTTTGACATCTTGGATTAGATTACACCACTGCAACATGGCGGTTTTTACACACTGTTCGCCATTTTGGATTTGTGCAACCAGAAACAAGACGATACAACTTCGTACAGATGAGCAATTAAATGACATTGGAGCATTTTTGCCTTTTTTTGGTCGCCTTGGTATAATTATTGGGCCACCCTACATCAGTAGTTTTGTATTTAGAAACGCTAAATATACAAACATCACAAAAATTAAAAGCGGCAGACCGTGTTAAACATGAATGTAAAATGTTTAAAAATCACCATTGTGAAAAACTATGGACCGTGTTTACTCAGATTGTCAGGCATAGCGCTGGGTATACAATTACATGTCCACCTAGGAGACTACAATACCCATGAGCATTTTTGGGTTAGCAGTCTCATAGGCCGACGACCAATAGAAATATGACAACATAATGATGTCAGCACCTACACGGGACCTACGTAGATCACGTGACGAGCTTGCAGAAGCAGAATTGTTTTGAAGAAAATGGACACCCGCGCTGAAGGCGAGAAAGACGGCTGGACATAACGGGCCGATTGAGGTAAAATTGGGAGACCCATAGAAAAGAGGGGAGGGGCCGGTGCCAAACATAAATAGCGTTTACTGACCCGAGGTACATTGCTTTTTCAGGTCCTGTGACGTGCATATCTTTGTTGTGACAATCTAACAGCAGAAAACAACATTGCGTACCTAACACCATTAGAAGAGGATGTGAACATTTGTTTTCCACCTCCTGGTAAGATCAATGAAACAATGAATAGAATAGACGGGTCATATTAAGAACCATTGGTCGGTAACTCCGCGTCTTTTCTGGGTTTTGACCTTAGATATGCTGCCGCCCGTATAACTTCAAGGAATAGCGGCATTTGAGCACGCTGTTGACTCAACCTTTTCCATATAATCCAGATGGGTGTACTAGAAATGAAAATAAGAGGTAACTAGATAGGACTTTTTTGATGCCTGCTAGTGAGTGAAATTGCGACTCCATTTTGTAAAAGCAGAAATGTACCCAGGCGGCCCGGGGCCTGACAGACCAAGTTTTGAAACCCAGCCAAAGGCAAGAGAAGGAGCGGAATCGAAACTCAACAAAGAGTGGCTTATGCCTAGGAAATCGAGGTCAACCAGAGAAGGGGAGGAGAGCATCAGCTCACAAGACTCCAACTTCAGAGCATACCAGCCTGCCTCATGAAGGTCAAGATAAGGGGGGCCCATGCAGGTGGCTAGGCTGACACAGAATTAAATGCACTAAAAGCTGGAAAGTGAAGCAGATTCATGGTGAACTAACACATGACCAGCCAGAAGAAGTACCATCGCCTGATGTCATCCAGGACCCGAGGGTGCCATAACTTTTCCCGATAAGAGACTACAGTTTCGAGGCCATCCTTAGCCAACTAATTGACACGTCGCCCTAAAACACTGATTGATGGAAGGGAGGCAGGGTGAAACTTGGGACACCAGGCACAGGGGTGTCCATTCTGCATGCTGCTAATTAAAAGTGGAAATGTATGTCTAGCGGTGTAACCTGCCCAATCACAATGGACCAAGTTATCTGGAGTACTATAGATATTGTAACCAATAGGACGTCGAAGTTGTAGTGACGTCTATCACGCGTGATGTAGAGGGATGGGCGTAGACGCCCACCCGATAAGAGTTATCCAATCCGCATGACCTATTATCATACACAAATATAACACCTAAACTTAAGTTACCTTTCCTAACCAATTATATTGCATGATGATTTTTTATAGAAATTACACGTCAGTGATGACGATTTTTGCCCATAAGAAGTGCTGTCCGACTGAAATTCGAGGAAGTCGGAATGAGACAGGTGATCGCAATGCTGCTGATTTCCATTTGTTTCTCTGTTTGATGTAATTGTCATTAAACGTACTTCCCTTTGCCAACTTACTGAGTCCTCATTATTGAGTCGTGTTGGAGTAAGTGAACCCTGCACCACCTGTCCTCACATGTTGCAGCTATCTTGTCTTACAAGTTCTGGAGGGTGAACTCTGACCTATGGGCCCGTCAGTAACTTCTTCCCCTCCTGAACACTTGGTAGCGTGAGGATGGTTTCGGCCATCGATTATTGATTATCGATTGATATAGTTATAAGACATCTTTATACCGACGGCACAAAGTAACTCTAGGCCTTCGGTAAGATAACGAGTCCTTTCGCCATTCCGGCTGAGTAGACTGAGAAGCTCCCTGTGGACAATGATAGAGTAAAACTTCAAAAATATGCAGTGGGTCTGAAGGAACCCGCCTTTCCAAGCATAACCCTTCTCATTCCCATGGGCAGCGGTTCTGACAAAAACCTTACAAGCGGGAAGAGAAGGGGCGGTGATCCCAAAGTTCCAGAGAGGAAAAGATGCGATCGGTGAGTGAAGCAATAAAACTCGTTACTTTGGCAAATGTCGTGTAGGCATTAGAGCCAGTAAGAGAAAGGTAATGGTGGGCGGCAGAGAAAAATAAAGTAGTTAGAAGTAGAGAAGACTGTATATATATAGGGGGTAATGACTCGAGCATAAGAAATAAAGAGTGGATACCGGGGGGACACCGGAGATAAAACATGAGGATTACCAGGGGGGCACCTGAGGCAAAACGTAAGGAGTACCAGGGGGGCACCTGAGACAAAACGGAAGGATCACCAGGGGGACACCTGAGAAAAAAACGTAAGGATTCGCCTTGTTCCTGCGCTTTAAAGAGTGGTCCGAAGGAACGTGAACCCAATGCCCACAGTGGGGGGACAATTTAGGCTACGGTGACGATTAAAGACGGTATCAAAGGGGTTCGTTCACATCCCATGACGGGGTATTGATTAGAAGGCAGGTATATGTATGACCAGCTGGTGTCCGTCTAGTCTGTCGAGTGTCTGTCATATGTGTCTTGTTGTATGTCAAATGTAAAATAATTGTATTATTGATTGGTTGAAGTGCATTGTGGCTTTGCGCGATTCTGTAACTAAGAGAGAATCGCCATTGAATTGATGGGTTTTGAGTAAATTGTTGGCACAAAATTTGGCGGGAAAAGATTGGATTGGAGCTTGCGTATGTGGTTCTCGCTCATACCATTGGAGGGTTGAAGAACTGTGTAAATACTGTTAGTGACGAAATAAAAAATGGAGGAAGTTACCCCGCTTGCGTATTTGTGCATGCAACTGCCCAAGCATGCAAAGCTGAAGAAATACAGCCAGGAGTGGGCTAAGGCTACCGCCAATAAGATGTTTATGACGTGGCCCCAGAACGGGTCACTCTCTAAGGCTGTTTTACAGCACATGACTACCTTTCTACACGCCACATATTCGGGCAAGTAATTAGAGAAACGCCTTGCTATTCTGGAGTTGTGGAAAATGTTTGAAGAAACGTAGGTGGAAGAACCACCCACAGACTGGATACTAAATTTATGTACAGAGGGGGGTGAGACGCCTACTGCGCCACCAGCCCCGCCTGAGCCAGTCATTGAAGGAAGCAAGTCAGAGGGTCTTTATCCACTAGGTGAACTTAAAGCAGCCATGGGGTATAGCAACCCCGCATATGAGTCGCCTACATACAGTAGTGACGATAATAAGGGAAAAGAACAGGAAAACAATATCGCCTCCGCAGTCTCAAGGGACAAAGAGAGAGGCGAAGATAAAGGGAAAGATGGGCACGGAGTTGTGCACTTCCACATAAGGAGAAAGAGGGAAATAAACATAAAGGAAATGAAGGTAGAGGTGATGAGATAGCAATCGCGAAAGACGAATGGATGGGAGGTCAAATATTACTGAAGTTAGATGGAAAGGGAAGTGATGATTTGAGGCCGAGGGAGAAGTCTGATGAGACGCAAAGGGGAGAGAAAGAGAAAAGGATGGAAGAAAAGAGATGAAAGGGCTAGAAAGAAAGATAGGCTAAGGCGAGAACAACTATATTGTGAAGAGCAAGGAATACCGCTCAGTCGCACATAGTACGCAGCCTATAAAAGGTACAGGTAGAACATGTTAAGGTTGGAGGAAGAAAGGAGAGTGCACGAAAGGAAAGTAAAAAAGTGGGAAGATGAGGAAAGTAGAAGGGCAAAAGAACATAGAAATGAACGGATGAGGGAAGTAGATAAGGCTAGGGAAGAAGCAAAGAAGCGAAAGGAAATAGACGAGGAAATAGAACGTAAGCACAGAGGGCACGGGATCTTGAATATTTGGAGTGGGAGGTGATTAAACCCAATCCTACTGTAGAATGGGAAGACAAAGAAGAATTCTTTCGTGCAAGCGATGCGGTACCGGGTACAAGCGGAACAAATATTGAAGATGACTTCGACACCAGAAGCACCGGGGAAACGATCGATAAAATATACGACGAGATGGGGCTAGAGCAGATATCAGATGGGGGAAGGGAAGATGAGCGCTTAGAGAGCACTCAGCTATATGACACTGAGGATGTCACCCGAAGTAGTGGGAGCAGGGGACTGTCCCTAGACAGGCTGGAGATTGGGCAAAACGAAAAAGATGCTAGGAGTTGTGTAAACTGGGAGTACTCAGAATCTGACTCTGGTGGGGAAACAGAGGATGTGGCACATGAAGAAGGGAGACGGTGAGAAAAACGGCTCCCAGGGGAGCGAGGGGTACGATGGTCAGACGCCAGCGGGTCCACAAGTAGGGCACCGAAGTCTGCCGCGCAGCACCTGCCTATGCAGACAGACTAAGGGCATTGCCAGGTAGACGGCAAGGTGGGAATGCCACCCTGGCAATAGACCGGAGAGCTACGGGGAAAGAGAAGGAGGACTGTGCATTCCAATTCCCGTTGCTAGAAAAAGGGGGAGCAAGACCACAATATATTCCATGGCCACACATGGACCGAGAGAATCTTAAAAATAAGCTTCCAACGCTGACATCTGGAGCCGGAAAGTGGATACACGAGTTAGAGAAAATGACGGGGGGTGTCACCTTAGCTATAGGGGACATTAAGGGCCTCCTAATTGCCATACTTGGTGAAAGAACAGATGATGTATGGAAACAGGCAGGCTATCCTAGGGTAACCCTAACTAACACCTCCGGTGACAGAGCGCCATTTAATAACTGTAGGGCAGCAGTGTGGAAAGTGCTGCGAACGCTATATCCAGACACTTCGGATATGGGGGCTACAATGACTAGAAAAATGAAAGAGTCAGAGGACCCGTTGATTTATATCCAGAATTTTCTAGACGCAACGGGTGCTCGAAATGCATGAGTCTTGGACGAAATCTGTCCCTGTATTCTACCACATATTATGCCAAGGGTTGCCTGAACCGGTGCAGAAGCAGCTCAAAAAATTGGTAGGAGTAGAAGCAAAACCATGGGCCAAAATACAGTTGACAATTGCACACTACTGTAGATTGTTGCAAGAAAAGAATCGGAAAAAGGAGGCAACTCGTAAGGGCGAGGAGGCGAAGCTGGTGCAAAAAAAGCTCTCGAAGTATGCTCTCGAGGGAGCCATGCTCACCAGCCCAGCCGAACCAAGCGCACAACAAGCGACCAACCCATCGCACAATAATCAGGGTAATGCAGGATTTTACCCAAGAGCGAGGGGTTTTGGAGGAAGAGGATGGCAGAGTAATGAAGGAGGGTTTCGAGGTAACCAGGGAGGCTTTCAGAATAACCAAAATGGCTTTCAGAACGCGCAGATGGGTGGTCCAGCTATGCCAGATGGACAGATGGCCCAACCACCGCCAGCGTGTTGGCTGTGTGGAATGACAGGACACGTGGCGCGCATGTGCAGAAGCCAAGGCATGTGCAAAACAGCCAAGGGATGAGGGCAGGCATGGTGAATCAGCCTGCCCTCCCGCTACCGGCAGTGCACAAAATTACACAGTGCAGCCGCAGGCGTCAGGCGTGCAGCAAGGTGCACAGCAAGTTGTTCAACCCCCGAACATGGGGAACTTGCCGCAAGGACAACCCCAGCAGGCACCACCGCAAATGTCACAGGGCACTAGCTCCGGAGGGGGAGTTAACCCTGGGACTGGGGGAAATCAGCAAGTATACAGTGGGCCAAACTTATATATGAAATAGGACAGCTCACGGGGGACTCTGATGTGCTCTATCCTATCCTGACACCAGACCCTAACAGGGAATCAAGGGTGAATGTCACCATAGGGGGTAAAGAATATTCCTTCTTAGTTGACACGGGTGCAACGCGCTCGTGCATACGAGAAGGCACGTCTTCCTTGTCCGGCGAGGTTATAGATATCGAAATGAATGTACCCCTATTGTATTCACGTCAGACCCCAGTAAATATTCTGGGCCGAGACCTGATGACTAAATTAAACATGACCATCTTGTTTATTGAGAATGGTATAGTGTGCTCCACTCCAGGAATACATTATTCAAACGTGTGCGAAATTATCAGAGCATACTCAGGACGTATAGCCATGAGAGCTGTACCGTTAGAGCCAGAAGTCTTTGCATATGGCGTGCAGGTGCTTATAGCGGGACTGCCAGGCCTCGCAGGCAAAACTATGAGAACCCCTGATGAGTTTCTGTTCAGACCAAGAATACCCATGCACGAAGAGGAGGGGCAAGTATTTCCCTTAATGATACAATCTGCTGCAGTGCGAGGGAAAGTGGTATTGGTCGAAGGATATGATGACGAAGGCAGACAACTGTGTGCGATTATCGCCATCGAAGAAGGGTATCGAGTGACTGACGTCACCGATGACGATCTGTTCGAAGAGCACCCTGATCTAGAGGAGACAAGAGTAGAAGTAAGTCTCACATTTTGGGTCAAAATCATCAGAAGGGAGGTGCCACAGAGAATGATGCTGGTGCTGGTACATCCATAATACTTTGAGGACGACATGGCCCAAGTGCCTGCCGCGGTATGGACTACAGGTCCCTATGATGTAGGCCTCCTGAAGGGGGCAGGTGAAGTAAAAATCAAACTGAAACCAGGAGCGATTTTGCCATGAACACGAAAATACCCCATGTCCAGAGAGGCAGGTGGAGGGATCGCGAAGACAATTTCTACCATGATGGATCAGGGCATCCTAGTGACGTCAGAAGCACCTTGCAACACAGTGATTTATCCTGTCAAGAAATCAAAAGGAGGGTCTTGGCGTTTAATCCAAGATTTACAAGCACTAAACGATATAGTTGAAGCCGAATTCCCTCTAGTCCCTAATCCATCTACAATACTGTGCAACATACCCACTGAGGCAAAATATTTTACGGTGATCGATTTGAAAAATGTGTTTTTCTCAATTCCGTTGCACCGTGAATCACAAGACCTGACGTCATTCACTTTCAGACACATGCGCCTGAAAAGCACTAGGTTGTCACAGGGGTACTGCGAGTCTCCGTCTATTTTCAACAGAGTCCTGCAAATGGACCTAAACAATATTGCGGTGGACAGTGTTGTTTTGCAATACGTAGATGACATTCTGATCTGCAGCACCACTGAAGAGCAATGCAGGCGCAACTCTGTCCAGCTGTTATATTGGCTGAAAAGGGATACAAAGTTGATAAGGAAAAGTTGTAGTACTGTCAACAGGAGGTGTTGTACATAGGGCAACTGATCTCTCATGAGGGGAAGAAGGTAACCCCAGAAAGGGCTGAAGCCATCATGAACACAGCCAAGCCGTGCACGTTAAAACAAATGCAGAGCTTCTTAGGCCTGTGCAATTAGGTCAGAGCATGGGTATTTGACTACAGCTCGTATACCAAGCCCTTGCTCCAGGCTTTAAAGAAAGCCCAGGCAACAAAAGGAGAAATTGAATGGACTGAGGCAATGGAGAAAGGGTTTGCAGAACTCAAGGGGGCAATTTGTAAGGCCCCAGTTCTCGGGATTCCTAATTATGCAGAGGAATTCTACCTGTTTTCACACTCTGATGGTAATTTTATGATGGCAGTGCTCGTGCAGCGAACATCGCTGGGGTACAAGCCCCTAGCATATTACATCGGGAGTCTGGACCCGGTTATGAAGGGCCACTTCCCGTGCGAACAAAATCTAGCTGCTGCCGCATTCGCTATCTTGAGAGCATCAGCCATTGTGATGGGGTGCTCCATGACATTACATGTTGAACATTCGCTGTTCGCCATAATAGAGAAGCCAAAGGGCACACTGACATCTCAGAGAGCATCCGCCTATGAGGTGATTATCTCTAACCCATCGAGCAAAATAGTTTGATGTAAAACTGTGAATCCTGCTACATTCATAGCTGAGCCAGTCACAGAGGGAGAACCTATACACGACTGGGTGAAGTATGAGGAATTCTATGATGAGATCCCTAGGGTAAAGGAAAACGCCCTGGCAAGCGGAGAGATCGTCTTTAATGACGGTTCTTCGAGAATCGACCAAGAAGACAGACAAAGGTATACAGGCGTGGCTGTGATAAAACACCTAGCGAATGGAGAGTTTCGAGTACTCATCAGTGCGCAAATACCCTCTCACTATTCTGCGCAAGCTGCAGAACTGCTGGCACTGATACTCGCCATTGAGAATCATGCAGACCAGGAGGTAACTGTGTACATTGACTCAGCCTATGTGACGTCCACAGTACATGCAGGACTAGCACGCTGGAAAAGAAGGGGCTACCTCCGAGCAGACTGCACGCCAGTACAACATGCAGCCTTATTGGACAGGCTGATAAAAGCACTACAGCTCCCAGTGGGCATAGCGGTCGTGAAATGCGCCGCTCATACCAAGAGGACGGATTTCGTGTCACGTGGAAATCATGAAGCGGACACAGAAGCCAAGCGCATGGCATCCAAAACTGAAACAATCATGGACGTGGAGGTGGCACGTACCAATGAGAGGATGATGGTAGTGTGAGCCACACCAGAAGCCTATAGCAATATGGGGCAGACTCAGCTAATGGAGCTCCAGGTGGAGGCACCTCAGGAGATGAAAAATCTGTGGAAGCATCGAGGGTGTTCTTTAAACCCCTCTGACGGGTTGTGGAGGCAAGGGAGCACTGGTAAACCAGTAATGCCTGTCGCCCTTCTAAAGGTAGCTTTAGAACAACTACACTACCCCATCCACATGACAAAAGAAAATCTTGCTGCAACACTCGCAGAAGACTGGTTCACACCGAATTTATCGGAGCATGTCGCATTTTTCATGGTGAACTGCATTATCTGCCAGCAGTTCACCGCTGGGCACACATTAAAAGTAGTGAGAGGAATCATTCCCAGACCAAATGGACCATTCCAGCACTTGCATATCGACTATGTCGACATGATTCAAGTGTGCAACGGGTACAGGTATTTAATTGCAGAGGTGTGTCCATTCTCTAGATCGATAGAAGCAGGTCCCTGTACACACCCCAACGCTACCTGTGCTGCCAAGTTCCTAGTGAGGGAGGTGTTCCCTAGATGGGGGGTGTGCGAAGTAATGAGATCAGATAACGGGGCTCACTTTGTAAATTCAGTTTTCGAACAGATTAGCTTGTTGCTTGGTATAAAGCACAAGTTCTCATCAGTGTATCACCCCGAGGGGAACGGGATATGCGAATGGATCAACAGCTTCCTTAAGGAGAGGATAGCCAAGTTGAAGCTCACATTAAAGAAGGGATGGCTGCACTGTCTACCATTGGCATTGTATGCACTTCGGAACCAACCAGGATCCGACCATCATCTCACGCTGCACAAGATAGTTACAGGCAGAAGGATGAGGACCCCTCTTACCACCCGAGATAGAGCTAGTTGTGATGCCCAGCCGACTAGATAGGTTCTGGGAACAGAGATGCAAAAGTAGCTAGACTGTATGACATCCAGCACCTCTGTCATTACAGGCCAGCTGCAGCGACGGCGAAAAGGGGACGTCGCAGCACGAAACACAACAGGAAGTGCTGAAGCAGGCGCAGCTCAAATCCTTTGTGCGCCCCTCGTCTTCCCTGGTGATGCAGTATTGGTGAGAAACCACGCAAGAAAAAGGTGGGACAAGCCAAGATTCAATGGCCCCTTTATTGTTGAGGACTGCACCCCGTCCGCCGTCAGGCTCCAGGGCAGAACAGCATGGATCTTTCTAAATGACATTAAACCCTATGTAGGAGAGAGCCCTCCAGCTACATCTAACTGCGAAGAAGGTAGAGACAACAGGGAAGAACCTCAGCATGTGCAGACAAGATCCATGTTGAGGAAGGACGCATGATCAGCAAAACAAACGGCGAAAGAATCCAGTAACATTGTGGCTTTCAAAACAAGACATTTCCTCAAACCAAGTGAAGAATGATAAGACTTTGATAAGTACCAAGACTTTGTCATAAAACATATGGTATGCCCCAGTAGAAATATTACAAAGGATGTGCTTTCCTGTTTTCGGCTAGTATTAGAGACATATCCATCACATGTAGGGAAAGACACCAGCATCCCAGATTTCATTTAAAATCCAGCTAACAGGAAGATAATACGGCAACTACTGACGGTCCTCGCGGAGGCTTTTGCCGAAGTGCCAGAGTACTGGGAATAAGGACACAAATGATTCCACCTCAAGTCATCATCGATGAACTGACATACACCTTGTTTTTCCGAATCATAGAGGAGTGCCCAGGACTTGTCGGGAGAACCACAGATACCCTAACTTTTATCAGAGATCCAAGAAACAACAAATTCCTAAACCAAGTGTGGTACAAACTGAATTACGTGGTCGCAATCCACGCAGCAGGAAAGTGTAAAAACTGTTCACGTCACAAGAAAGGCCTGTTATCTAGAGACCAGAAAGTCAGAGCGAATGTCGTTGTCACCAGAAGACAGCAGATACGCATACCAAGTCTTCTTCCACCTCATTGAGAACTTTCCAGAACTAGTGGGTAGACCGAACAATGTTGACGTACCCACATTCCTGAGAGACCCAGTAAAGAACGCACAATTAAACAAACTCCTGAGAGCTATCATAACGCAACTGAGAAGCAATTACGGACATCCACTGCTAAGGAGAACCTTAGAAGGAGGAGATCCACAATAAAACTTTTCGTCATCCTTCCGCTGTGGAGCAGATCTGGGAGAGAGACACTGTTCTTCAACTTGTTGCCGAAAGACCGAGTGAAAGGAGCGGACACAAGAACTTCACCATCTTATTTTCCTTTTCCTTCATTTTTCTCATTTTTTCCTATTTTTTAATATGTTCACTTTTATTTTTACTTTTGTTTTTATTTTTACAACATTTTATTTTTGTGTGATTTTTTAGCAGTTCCATCTTTTCATTCGTTCACATTGAGCAAGTTCCAGCATGTCCTCAGGACCAAGACAAATTCGAGGCGTGCATTGGGACCTCACTTATTATCGATATGTATAATGAATGTGATGCACCAAAGGTGCTAGCCTAACCCTTTTCCATAGTCTAGCACAGGAACTGTACTGAGTACCCAGAGACTACCGTCGTCACTCACGTGAGGGGTGACATTTGGAGAAGAACTCGACCCTCTAATAGTAACGAACTCTCAATACACGAGACCAGAGCAAAAGAAGGAATAAATAATTGACTATGAACTAATTCGAAATGGGGGGTCAGAACAGTAACTGGGTTTTACCCCCAACAGAAGGGCGCCCGCACTTCCCTGGAAGAAAATGCTGCAAATTGTCATTCCGAACGATTGTGTGTATATGTATAGTTATTATTATTGTTTTTCCGTCATTAACAATCAGAACTGCTTTCTTTATTGGTGTGCGAAGTGCCCCAATCTCAGTGCACCCACCAGATAATGAACATATGGGGCCTACGAAAGCACCCAGACCCTTTATAGTCATCTCAGTCCCAAGAAAACCTGATGATAAAAGTAACAAACTCAATTTAAATGTTATAAACAATGATTTACACACATTTGAGGTAACGAATGAAGAGAAAAGCTGGAGACAGGGTCAGAACGGAATAAATGAAAATGCTGCACTGACCACTGCATGCACCCACACACAGGATGCACACAGACAAGGGCAAGTGTCAATGGCTACAGGGCCTCCAACAAAAGCAGCAGAGAAGAGGAGACTGCATGTTAATGTTAATATTAAAGGACATTTGTACCGCGCACTATCACCACCGAAGTGGTCCCCTGGCGCTCTGGCGGCTCTGAAAAAGGGGAGGAGAAGAGGGTGGGTTAGTGGGAATAAGCTGGAAAAGTGCAAGAGAGCAGTGATGTGCTGTTGGCAGCCTCAGCCCAGTGGGTCCGTCGGCTGTGCTTGGGTGTTTTATGGTCCGTAGTCGTTGTGTGCTGTTGTGCAAGTCTATGTGTGGTTTGTTTTGTTGTTGCATTGTTGTGAAGTTTGAGCGGATTGCTGCGTTTAAGGCTTGTGGTTGTGTTTGGTTATAGTTTGAGAGGTGTATGCAGAGGGATGGAATTGTTAGTTGGTTGGTTAGTTGGCATTGCTGTCCTTGCAATTGTGGGATTCTATCTAGGTCCGGTACATGCTAACAGTCACATTTCTATCTAGATGCTGCGCAAGCTAGGTTCATAATTCTAATTGTGGTGCATGCTAAGAATCACATATGCTAACAATCACATTTCTGAAATTCCATCTAGTTGTGGTATTTGCTAACAATCATATTTCTATCTAGATGCAACGCAGGCTAAGCTTGAGAATTCCATCTAAGTGTGGCATATGCTAACAATCACATTTCTGTCTAGATTTGGCGCAGACTAAGCTTGAGAATTCATCTAAGTGTGGCATATGCTAACAATCACATTTCTGTCTAGATTTGGCGCAGACTAAACTTGAGAATTCATTTAAGTGTGGCATATGCTAACAATCACATTTCTGAAATTCCATCTAAGTGTGGCATATGCTAACAATCACTTTCCTGAGAGTC
Source organism: Ambystoma mexicanum (assembly GCF_040938575.1). Lineage (NCBI taxonomy): Eukaryota > Metazoa > Chordata > Amphibia > Caudata > Ambystomatidae > Ambystoma > Ambystoma mexicanum. The sequence goes on along the minus strand of NC_090941.1, from coordinate 663,096,308 downwards.
CATCTAAGTGTGGCATATGCTAACAATCATAATTTCTATCTAGATGCGATGCGGGCTAAGGTTGAGAGGTCCATCTAAGTGTGGCATATGTTAACAATCACATTTTTGTTTAGATTTGGCGCAGACTAAACTTGAGAGTTCATCTAAGTGTGGCATATGCTAACAATCACATTTCTGTCTAGATTTGGCACATGCCGAACAATCTATTCCAGAAAATAGTGGAAGTACTCAAGAGGAGCTAAGTGAACCACTAGAGAGAGAGGGCATAGCAAAATCCCTCAAAAGAACAGAAGTGGCCACAAAAGAACTCACAGAGAAGACACACATGCTAATAGATTATTTGTTCCCATTCATAGTCCAAGCAAAGAAACTGCACGAGGAGCAGAAAAACAGAACTATAGAAACTATAACAGCAAGCACACCTGCTCCAACGCAAGGAACAAGCCGCAGGCCTACAATACAGCCACGAGTTGGGAAGTTGGTGAACCAATGGTGGTTACGGGAAGTTTATGGCAGACTACAGAAGGGAAGCGAAGAAAAGGAAGCACAAATCCTCCTCCTACCACAGCGATGCAGTTGAGGCAGCCTGCTCCACTGAGACACCCAGAGAGGAAAAGCAGCACAGACGCATTTAGAGACATACTCATAGCAAACTACAGAAGAACACTGAGAATCAAGAGAAGCCCACATGAAGATAACAATGAACTTAATGATTACCTGGACAGCACAGCCCATCTCGGAAATAACATATGGTACCAGCACATGAAGGAAGTAGGACGAAGGCAGTCGGAAGGAGAATGCTTCGTCTGTGCTCTCCTACCATACAGCATGGGAAAATCCAAGAACTTTGTGGCTGTAGAAATTGATGTCCCTACAGCACACTGTATGTCACATGTAGCAATGCGCAACACCAGAGGACAATTTATGGGAAGAGATGCCTCGTTGATATGAGCCAACGAAAAGACTTACCCGGATGAAGATGGCTACGTCCAGGACATTAAAACAAGAAACCGAGCGCATACAAGGAATCACATGATCAGGTACGAGAATCCTGGCATCAAAGGATCAGAGATAAGATGGGAAGTTAACCCGAGACTGAACGTTCAAGGAAAGACTGCAGAAGAGGCTCAAATCTGGAATAGCAGAGGCCAAATGCAGATCTGGTGGTCAGTGGTCTCCCCAGATGGATGGGAAGACGGAGTAGTAATCTGCCGAGCATGGATGGTCCTTGGAGCCTGCAAGGAAGCAATAGAGAATTCGCAGAGGTTGTGCAAACCTCTGTGGCCAAGGTTGGTAAAGCTGCTAGCATGGGTCGAAGATAGAGGAGGACCCCTGCAAATAGTACCACTGAAGAGCCCGAAACTATGTTTCAGAAACAATGGCATAAGGAAGATGGGAGAGAATCAAAACTGCGGACGAATCTTTGAAGCTCCAGGAATGACACAAGGAACGCAGTTATTATGGACCATTACAGGGCGTGTGGATACAAGGCATACATAAGGCTGCCGAAAAACTGGGGAGGCATATGCACAGTAGTGAACGTCCACGTTCCCGCACTAGTGATCCCTAAGAATGACCTAAAGTTGGACAGTTTCCCGAAAGCAGATGCTCATCTAAGAAGAAGGAGATCTGCGGAACTGGTATCCAGGATGAAGAGGGAAAATTACTTTTCTCCCAAATCAGAAGAGGTATTCCATGCAATCCTGTACGAACACAGGCTGTTCAGCCTCACCTCAACAGTATTCAAAACACTACTCCTGCCCCACATCCAAGTTGGAGTGAATGCTAAATGATTGCAGATAACCAGATGGGAGTTATTGCAGACCACCAATACCACTACAAAAGGATTCAGCGCAATCAAAGAAGAGCTGAGAGCAATCAGACTTATGACCCTCCAAAACAGATATGTGCTTGACATGATCACTGCAATGGATGGAGGTGTTTGTGCAAAAATCGGAGAATCATGTTGCACATTTGTACCATCACACGATGAAGAAAACGGAACCCTAACAGAGACCATAAGCATGCAGACAAGCCTGAAAAACCAGATGATCGATGAAAGTGATGAAGATGAAGTAGACGATGACAGCTGGTTTGGAGACCTATTCTCGTGGGTCCCACAATGGATGGCAGATATATTCAAGTTTCTGGGAGCTCTACTAGCAATGGTATTGCTAGGATTCTGTGGTATCAAGATAATCATTAAACAGTGCCAGAAAACTGCGAAGAAAGCCATAGAGATGAAAATAATGGTTGATGTCGAGCCAGGATGGAAGCCCAGAGACCTGACTGATGAAGAAATAAGAGACTTTTTAAAATTTAGCAAATTTGCGCCAGAGGGAACAAAGTTCACATACCCTAAGAAACGAAGAAGGTATGAAGGAAAATGGATCTACTGCAGCCCAAATGGACAATGTCAGCTAATGACATGGAACAAAGACGAACATGTGAAAACAGCAGAGAGTTTGAAGGGAGTGATAAAAATATGGACTCCAAAGGCTCACACATTCACACCATCATGTAACAACGCAGAGGACGATGAGCATAACACCGAAGAATCAAAAGAAATGAATGCAAAGGAGATTGCAGAAGTGGTCGATGAACCGACCAGAGGGGGGGAGTGTAGAGGAGGTGCTAGACATGGCCTGCACCCCTTCCCCTCATTTCGAGGTACCAGGAGCGTACTCGCCAAGGTATGTGACGTATGAAGAGCAAATGAACCTACAAAGAGCTGCACTGGGACTCTGCCCAGTATACATCAGAAGATCCATATCGGTTGAAGCACCCATAACCAGACAACCCTTGGCAGCACGGTACCCTATTAGACAGCCATACCAGCAGCTGATACGAAATGAGGAGTACCTACACACGGTCCACGAAGAGACCCCAAAAGCCTTAATGGAAGGCCAGTGGAAATGACACGAGGGTCTGAACAGACCCGTGAATGAATAAAAGTAGCTATCGAAGATAACACGCCAGTGTGAGTAACTACGAAAATTAATAGAATAGGCACAGAGAGGAGACAATGTTACAACGTGAGGAAACAGTGCTACGAGACAAGATGGAAGCAACCGTCCTGTTAAACGTGTGTAAATAGGCTTGAAACGCAAGATGCTAAGAAATCGATAACTGCTTGCAATGCTTAGTAGAAGATAGAGCGGCAAGCGCCAACCATATATCTACCTCAATAAGACACATTATACAAGTGCGACTCCATTTTGTAAAAGCAGAAATGTACCCAGGCGGCCAGAGGCCTGACATGCCAAGTTTTGAAACCCAGCCAAAGGCGCGAAGAAGTACCATCGCCTGATGTCATCCAGGACCCGAGGATGCCATAACTTTTCCAGATAAGAGACTACAGTTTCGAGGCCATCCTTAGCCAACTAATTGCCACATCGCCCTAAAACACTGATTGATGGAAGGGAGGCAGGGTGAAACTTAGGACACCAGGCATAGCGGTGTCCATTCTGCATGCTGCTAATTAAAAGTGGACATTTATGTCTAGGGGTGTAACCTGCCCAATCAGAATGGACCAAGTTATCTGGAGTCCTATAGATATTGTAACCAATAGGACGTCGTAGTTGTAGTGACGTCTATCAGGTGTGATGTAGAGGGATGGGCGTAGACGCCCACCCGATAAGAGTTATCCAATCCGCATGCCCTATTATCATACACAAATATAAAACCTAAACTTAAGTTACCTTTCCTTATATTGCATGATGATTTTTTATAGAAATTACACGTCAGTGATGATGATTTTTGCCCATAAGAAGTGCTGTCTGACTGCAGTTCGAGGAAGTCGGAACGAGACAGGTGATCACAATGCAGCTGATTTCCATTTGTTTCTCTGTTTGATGTAATTGTCATTAAACGAACTTCCCTTTGCCAACTTACTGAGTCCTCATTATTGAGTCGTGTTGGAGTAAGTGAATCCTGCACCCCCTGTCCTTACATGGTGCAGCTATCTTGTCTTACAAGTTCTGGAGGGTGAGCGCTGACCTATGGGCCCGTCAGTAACTTCTTACCCTCCTGAACAGTTCTTTCAGAGGCCCAATCATGCTTTTCAATGTCCTGTTAAACCTTTCAACTAGACCATTCGTTTGTGGGTGTAATCCGGATGAAAACTTATAGGTGACACCACATTCCTTCCACATTGCCTGCATATACTTTGACATAAAGTTGCTGCCCCTATCAGACACAACTTCTTTAGGGAAGCCAACCCTAGTAAATATGCCAAGTAAAGCTTTTGCAAATGACTTGGCAGTCGCAGTCTTCAATGGGATGGCCGCAGGATACCTGGTAGCATGGTCGACCAGTACCAGGATAAACCTATTGCCTGAGGATGTTTGGGGTCAAAGGGATCAACAATGTCAATTCCTACCATCTCAAATGGTACCTCCACAACTGGGAGTGGTACCAATGGAGCTTGGATTTTGTGCCATACTTACCAGATAACTGGCAGGTGGCACAACTCCTGCAATAACTTTCTACTTGCACACCCATCTTGGGCCAGTAGAAATGCATGGATAATCTTTGCTTGGTTCTCTTGATACCAAGGTGACCAGCAAGGGGCACTTCCATGTGCCAGCTGCAGAAGGAAGGGTCTTACAGCAAGGGGAACACCAACTTCCTATGGTCTCCTTCTGTAGACTCTGTAGACTCACTGTAGAGGAGCCCACCTTGCCAATAAATCCTATGCTACCAGGAGTTTCACCCTTCAGCTGCAGCTTGGAGCAGGCCTGTCTCCTTAGGCCTTCCAGAGAGGGGCACTCATATTGGCACTTACTGATTTCATCCCTGTCAGGACCACCTTCCACTAACAAGTCTTTTAGTTCAGGATGGTCATTTGGATCAAATACTTCAGGTAACACCTCTACCTCATCAAGTCCAGGTGCTTGACCAACTACCTCCACCTCAGTGGTAGGTGAGTTAGGGGGAATGTTTTCTTTCCCTTTTTTCTCTTTCTTGACAGCTTTAGCCTTGGGGTTTCCCCTTTGACTTGGGCACTGCAGCAGTCTTGGCCAGTGCTGCCCTTGTTTGAGACCTTGTGCAGGGTCTTTCTGCTGTATCTACCACAAGCCCCAAGGCTCCGAGATGATTTCCCAGCAAGACCTTTCCTAGGACATCTTTCTGAATGCTCACTGGAATCCTGACTACTGTACCATTTAAAATAAGATTTACAGGTATAACTGGGAACTAGAGAGGTGGGCCATGAGCCAACTTAGCAGGCATCAGAGGAGCTCTGGCAACTTCCTCTAGGTCTACCAAGATAGAATCCACTACAGTTCGACTGCACCCACTATCCCTAAGAGCCGGAATATCTACTCCGTTAATCAGCACACTGTCCTTGGTATTATTAGGAATCCTATTATAAGCCTCAGAGACTTTAGGCTCCCAGGAACACAGGGAAACTAAAACTACCTCAGAATCTATCCCACTGGTTAAGGAATATGAGGAGAAGGATGCCCCTGTAATCTCTTCTTCCTCATAGGAGGAGAAGGCCAGATTAGCATAGTGGACCCCCAAGGTGTTGACCTTACATCTGGGATCCCCCTTCACATGGTCACCTCTGACGTCTTCCTTGTTTTGGTCATGTCTTCTGAACAGGAGTTGTATTCTTTCACACTTTTTGTATCCAATACCAGTCTACTCCAGTCTTGATAAGACCATGGCTACTTTGGCTCTTCCAGCCTCATTGGCTGAGAATCACTTTGTAATTCAATTTGCTTTTTCAACTGTAACACACTGAAAATTAGGTTTTCTCTCAGCCTTTTGTTAAAGTCCAACACTGTCATAATGCATAGTGAAAACTTCCATCCTTCACTTATCCATGTGCATATATATATATATTGGTGCTTGTCGCAATCTATTCACTTTAAAGCTTGAGGCTAGCTTCACAATTACTTTGCTTGCTTGCATTTCTTTTGCATCTGTACACGTGTAAAATAACTTGATGTCTTCATCAATTCGGTGGCATAAGCTTTTTCACCTTGATCCCAAGATGCCACTTATCCTTGATACTTTCTCGATGCCTTATAGAATATCTGCATTCTCTGGGCTCTGAATCTCTTACGTATGTCAATTCAGTTCCGCATGACATCACCATTCTCCTGTACCATTCATTTGCTCTGCTTCTTCAGGAATCTCATTTAGACGACCATCATATTTCCTTGTGTGCAGGTATGGTTTCTTAATGGGAATATTGCCTCTAGCATTCTCTTAGGTATTGGTATTCTCAAAGGTATTACACGGTTTTCATATTCTGCCCTTTGTCATTTCAACTGCTCTGTGTATGTCACATATTCTGGCTTTCAATCTATAGGTAATATGGGCGGGACAGTGGAGGTGGGGTACTTGGTTCCTCCTCTACACTCCCCCCTCTGGGTGATTCATCGCCACTCTTACATCATTCTTCACATCCACACATCCTGGTCTGAATATAGACTACTTTGGAATCCATATCTTTATGACTCCCTTCAGGCATCCTGCTGTTTTCACATGCTCATATTTATTCCATGTCATAAAATGGCACAGTCCACTTGGACTACAATAGATCCATCTTCCTGCATATTTCTTATGATTCTTTGGATACAGGAACTTTGTCCCCTCAGGTGCATGGATACTGCCCTTCACAAAGTTTCTGATCTCTTCATCTGTCAGGTCTTTGGGCTTCCATCCGGATTCAACATTGATCATGATCTTCATCCCTATGGCTTTGTTTGCTGTCTTCTTGCACTGTGAGATTATCAACTTGATCAAACAAAATCCAAGCAATATCATCACTATTAGGGCTCCAAGGAACTTGAAAATGTCTGCCATCAATTGTGGAACCCAAGAAAAGAGTGATCCAAACCAGCTGTCATCGGCAATGTCTTCAACTTCGTCTATCATCTGACCATGGAGCTTCGTCAGCATGTCTATGGCTTCTGTCAAGGTTCCATTCTTGTCATCATGAGAAGGTATAAATGTGCAACATGATTCTCCAGTTTTTGCACAAACACCTCCATCCATAGCTGTGATCATATCCAAGACATATCTGTTATGGAGAGTCATTAGTCGTATGGCTCTCATCTCTTCTCTGATTGCGTTGAATCCTTCTGTAGCAATTCCCATCTGGTAATCTGTAGCCATTTGGTATTTGCTCCAACCTGGATTCTTGGCATAAAGATCATCGTGAACACAGAAGATGTCTGGCTGAATAGTCTATGTTCATATGGGATGGCATCAAAAGCTTCTATTGACTTAGCTGAGAAATAGTTCTCTCTCTTCATCTTCTTCATCAGTTCCACAGATCTCTTCTTCCTCAGGTGAGCTTCTGCTTTCGGGAAACTGTCAAGGTTCAAATCACTTTTTGGAATTACCAATGCTGGAACATGGACATTTACTATGGAGCAAATGCCTCCCCAGTCTGCAGGCAACCTGATATAAGCTCTGGCTCCACACTCCCAATAATGATCCATGATCACTGCATGTTCATCCTTGGTGCATCAAAGATTCTATCACATTTTTGATTTTCTCCAACTTATTTAGTGCCATTATTTCTAAAGCACAATTTTGCCTTTTCTAGCAGAATTATTTGCAATGGCCCTCCTCTGTCTTCGACCCAGGTCAGTAATTTGGCAATGCTCATCCACAGGGGCTTGCATATCACCTGCACATTCCAAATAGTTGATTCAGGATGCTCATTCACCATCCATGCTCTGCAGATAACCACACCTTCTTCCCAACCGCCTGGAGACAACACTGATCACCAGATCTGCATCTGGCCTCTGATCTTCCAGTGCTTGATGTTTTCCTCAGTCTTTCCTGGACTGTCAAGCTTCTTGTTCACCTCCCATCTTATTCCAGCTCCTTTTACACAAGGCTTATCGTACCTGATCACATGATTCTTGGTGTGTTCTCTGTCTCTTGTCTTTGTGTCTTATTTTCCATAATCATTTCATGAAGTGTATTAGCATAACTTCTTCTAGCTGAATCAATTATAGGGACACCTATCAGTGCTCCCTGAGTAGGAAAACGTTCAGTACGTTTTATCTGCTCAGTAGACCATTTAGGCATGAAAACGTCTCACAAAATTGTCATGTGTATCAACGATGAACAGAATGCATGCATAAAGTATACACAAGTAGGATATCTTTCAGCATCGATTCTGTGGGCAGCGTGGGCGTCTCTCTGCATCCGGCATTATGATATTACTATTTACTCCACCCATTTTATTGCTTAAGGAAGGAAAAAGTAAACTTTTATAAATCACCATTATATACTGTTTCTGGAAGCTCGTTGATTCGGTTGAGCAATTCGTCCTAGCTGATCAAAGACAGGGTTCTCAAAGATCTCCTTGTCAGGTTTTTATCAGATGAAATATAAATGTCTCTCCAGCAATGAAGAAAAGCAATGTCAGCAAGTCTAGATAAGTTCAACGATGTACACTAGCTCCCAGTCTACACCTCAGATCTGCTTTAGACCAGATGACATGATGAAATTCTTTCAGTATGAGAAAAAAGTTCTGTCTTACCAGCAACCTCTTGATCTGTCCCTCAAGGGATCATTTCACTTTCATCTGAGAGTTCTTGCACAATAAGCGTTCACCTGTATTACGACGCCTCTCAAGAGTTCTCTCATTGCTGTATTGTTTCTCGGGTCCCTAAAGAATGTGTGCACATCAGTGTGCCTCCCAACCAGATGCAGACATTCTTCAATCAGACAATAGAAAACAACACTGACCAGTCTATGTGCATCTTCAACGGATAGGGGCATCTGCACTTTCCCCATGATATTCTGGTAACTGCAAGATTTGCTCGATTATTGCTGTAAGTAGTCTTCTTACGATGGGCCCATTCTTGGAATCTTGCTGAAAAATATGTGCACAAGTAGTTCTTCCAATGATATTTGGATAAGAGTGCAAAATGAAGAGAAAAATCTTGAATATGATCCTTGAGACGTTGTCATTGGGCAATACCATATGTGCTTCCAAACAGGAACTCAGTGTGAAATGAATCCGGGTACTGCACCCTCTTCCAGTTGTCGAAAAAATTAACTCAGAGTTTGGCATGTTTTTCTTATCAAGGCTTAAAGCATGCCTCAGTCCAAAGTCAATGACTCTTGTGGCTTAAAGAACAAAAGATCTTCTCTTATCCCTGAAATGACTGTACAGAGTGTTTGAATCAGCTTCCCTTCACTCTTTTACAAGTGACTGAAAAGAGTGTCTCGAACGAAGCCACAATTTACCAAAATCTTTGTCTTTTACTTGTCAGCTTCTGCGTCCTACTTCCTCATCGTAGATCTAGTCTGCACGTGCTGTGGTTCTTCCCCCGATGCTTGTACTTGCCTCCAGTAAGGGTGGGGCAGAGGGGTTTCTCCAGCATACATTTTGAGGTCACCTAAGAAAGTCCAAGCATGCCTTCCCTGCACTTTGACTGCAGACAACCTGATGTCCTCCACAATAAAAGGACCGTTGAAGTGGGGTTCGTCCCACTTCTTCCTTGTGTGATTTCAGATTAAAACCACATCCCCGGGGAACAGTTGGGGAACACGTAGTCCTTTAGATTTGTCTGTTGAAGCATCTTTGTGTTCCATACTGCCCCACAACCTTGTCGCTGCAGCTGGCCTGAAATGATAGAAATACTTTGAGTCATACAAGTAAGATATTCATGTAGCTCCATTCCTAACATTTCAGAGGTAGGCTGAGCATCACTTCTAACTCTGGATGGAGGCATGAGGGGTGTCCTCATTCGTCTCCCTGTCACAATTTCATGGGAGGGGGGAGATGGTGGTCTGAACCTGGTTGGTTCCTCAATGCATATAATACCAGTGGTAGGCAATGCAGCCACCCTTTCTTCAAGGTAAGCTTCAACCTGGCTATCCTTTCTTTTAGCAAGCCGTTGAGCTGTTCAAAGATCCCATTTCTTAAGGATGATAGGCCGAGGAAAACTTGTGCTTTATACCAAGCAACAAGCTGATCTGCTTAAATGTCTGATTCACAAAATTTGGGCCATTGTCTGATCTCATTACTTCACATACTCCCCATCTAGGAAAGACTTCCACACGAAATACCTTCCCACACAAGTAGAGTCTGGGTGTGTACAGGGACCAGCCTCAATCCATCTTGAAAATGGACAAACTACTACAATCATGTATCTATATCCATTACATACTTGCATGTCGACATAGTCAATATGCAAATGCTGAAAGGGGCCAGTGGGTCTCGGGATAACTCCCCTAACTGTGCACAGTGTATGCACAGGCATACATTTTTGGCACACATTGCAATTCACTACATAGAATGCAACATGCTGTAACAAGTTTGGAATGAACCAATCCTCTGCAATAGTTGCAGCAAGGTTCTCTCTAGTTGTGTGCACAGGGTAGTGTAGCTGCTCCAGTACCACCCTTAATAAGGCTACAGGCATCACCGGTTTACCAGTGCTGTCTTGTCACCACAATGCTTCCGAGGAGCTTTTTTGCGTCAACCAATCCGTCTCGTCTTGAGGTGCCTCCCCCTGGACCTCTATTAATTGTGTCTTAGGCAGATCACTATATTTCTCAGACACATTCATCATAACCACTATTTTCTCTTTTACATCAGTCGTATCAAATGTCATCAAATTTTTTGAACATGCAGCGAGTTTGGCCTCATCGTCTGCTGCTTGGTTTCCGTGTGAGATAAAGTCTGCCCTTTTATTGTGAGCTGCACACTTAACAACTGTGATGGCCACTGGGAGTTGTAGTGCCTTAATAAGCCTATCCAATAAGGCTGCATGCTGCACTGGAGTGCCATCCGCTCGGAGGTAGCCCCTCCTTTTCCAATGTGCTATCCCTGCGTGCACCGTTGACGTCACATAGGCAGAGTCACTGTTCACTGTTACTTCCTGGTCTACATGATTCTCGAGCGTGAATATCAGCAGCACTAATTCCGCAGCCTGTGAGTAATAGTGAGATGGTAATCGTGCACTCACCAATTTCTGAAACTCTCCATTGGCTGTGTGCTTTATCACAAGCGGTACCTGTATATCTCCGTCCACTGTCTTGATCGATCCTTGAAGAACCATCAATAAAAACAATTTCTCCACTTGCCAAAGCATTTTCTTTTATCCTAGGGATTTCATCATAGCACTCTTCATAGTTTGAACAGTTGTGCGCATGCTCATCCTCTGCCAGTGGTTCAGCTACAAACATGGCAGGATTCACTACTCTGCATCGAATTATATTTGGATTCGATATGACTACTTCATAGGCAGAAGCCCTTTGAGAAGTCAATGTTCCTTTTTTCCTCTAAAATGGCAAATAATGCATGCTCTACAAATAACGTCATGGAGCATCCCATCACTATACTTGCAGCTTTCTCTATGGTGAATGCGGTGGCAGCCAAAAACTGTTCACACAGAAAATGACTCCTCATTACTGGGTCTAGAATCCCACTGTAATATGCAAGGGGCTTGTACCCCAGAGTGGTTCTCTGTGTAAGGACTGCTGTCATAACAGTGCCATCTCTGTGCGAAAACAAAAATAATTCCTCAGCATAATTAGGAATCCCTAAAACTGGAGCTGTGCAGATTGCTTTTTTCAACTCCTCAAACCCTGTTTCCATGTCCTCAGTCCACACGATTTTCTCTTGCGTTACCTGTGCTTTCTTTAAGACCTGCAATAAAGGCCTTATATACGAACTGTAGTCAAAGACCCATGCTCTAACATCTTTACAAAGACCCAAAAATCTCTGCATCTGCTTTATCGTGTGTGGCTTTGCTGTTTTTAGAATAGCCTTAGCCCTCTCAGGAATAACCTTCTTTCCTTCATGTGAAATCAATTGGCCAATTTACAACACCTCCGTTGACAATACTGTAACTTCTCTTTGTCAACCTTATATCCTTTGTCAGCAAGTATAATCATCAACTGAACAGAATCGCGTCTGCACTCTTCCTCTGAAGTGCTGCAAACCAAAATGTCACCCACGTATTGCAAGACAACACTTTCTAAATCAATATTGCTCAAGTCCACCTGGAGGACTATATTAAAAATCGATTTTGGACTCACAATACCCTTGTGGCAAACAAGTGCTTTTTAGCTTAGTTTGTCTGAACGTAAATGACGTCAGAACCTGCAAGTCTTTGTGCAATGGGATTGAGAAAAACACATTTTTCAAATCAATCACAGTAAAATATCGTGCTCCAACAGGTATATTGCATAAGCTCGTAGCCGGATTAGGAACTAGAGGGAACTCGGCCTCTACGATCTGGTTTATTGGGCATAAATCTTGAATTAGTTTCCAAGACTCCCCTTTCCCTTTTTTCACAGGATAAATCGCTGTATTACAGGGTGACTCTGACGTCACTAAGATGCCTGATACATCATGGCGGAAATTGTCTTAAAAATACCTTTACCTGCCTCTCGAGACATGGTATACTTTCGTGCTCGAGGTAAAACTGCTCCTGGTTTCAGTTTAATCTTCACTTCTCTGACCCCCCTCAACAGGCCTATGTCATAGGGGCCTGTGGTCCAGAATGAAGCTGCCACTTCGCCATGTCTTCATCAAAATCCTCAGGATGTTTTTGTGCCAACATCATTTTCTGTGGCACTTCTCGTTTGATTGCTTTCACCCAATAAATAATGCTCATCTCAAATATGACTTTGTCATCAGATGGATGATCTCCAAATAGGTCCACATCAGTGACGTCAGTTAATCTGCAACCTTCCCCGATGGCAATTACTACATACCATCTTCTGCCCTCATCATCATTCCCTTCAAGCAGCATAATGGCTGCTTGTGCTCTAAGGGAAAAACACATCGCTCTTCTTCAAGCATAGTTATCTTTGGTCTAAATAGAAATTCATCAGGTATTCGCATAGTTCTGCTTACTAGGCCTGGCAGCCATGTCAACAGAATGCGTACTCCATAATGGAAAACCTCTGCAAATGCCATAATAATTTTGCACACATTTAAATAATGCTTTCCTGGTGTCGAAACACTATGCCTTCATCAGTGAATGAAATTGTCATGTTCAAATTTGTCATTAAATCTTGACCTAATCTATTGACAGGTGTCTGCCTTGAATAGAGCAGTGGCACCAACATGTCGCATTCTCCTATAGAGACTGGTAATTCTTCAGTGAAAGGAACTCTGCTTGTAGCTCCTGAAAAACCTTGAGTGTTCATGGCATTTCCAGACATCGAAAGTTTTCCCTCTCGGATGCACGAGCGTGTTGCACCCATGTCTACTAAAAACAAAAAAGATGTGCCTCCTATACAGACATTTTCCCTCGGTTCCTCATGAGGATTCAGCATCACAGATAGTACTGAACACATCAAGTCTCCCAGTGAGCTGTCCTGTTGTGGGTACAGCCTCATTCCATTGCCTGTAAAAGGATTCCCTTGATCGACAGTGACACCCCCTACTCTAGGAGTCATTAGCTGTCCTGTGCTTGTGCTTTGTTGAATCTGCATAGGCGAGTGCTGCGACTGCCCTTGTGGCGGATTCACTGCAACTTGTTGCATTTGCAAGCCTTGCTGCACTCTCGGCGCTTGTTGCTGCTGCATTGTTTCATTCTGAACAAATCCATCTCCATTCTGCTGTGAATATGCAGGCTGGTTTAAAGTCCCCCCTCTTGAAAATTGGCCATTTTGCATGAACCCTTGACTTCTGCACATGCGAGCAAAGTGCCCTGTCATGCCACATGCCCAACATATAGGTGGCCTCCTAATTTGCCCATCCTGCATGTTTTGATTATCATTCTGCATGTTCTGAATCCCACCTTGATTATTCTCCCAAGTCCCTTGATTATTCTGAAAACCTATTCCTCGAAATCCACCCCTTCGTCATGGAACAAACCCACTATTATCTATATGAAACTGCCTTTGGTTATTCACCTGCAGCAGGTTCGTCATCTGCTGTGAATTCGATCCCTCTACACTAGTAAACTTTGCTCCTTCAATGGGATATTTGGATAACTTTTTCTTTACTCATTTGGCCTCTTCGCCTTTCCTAACGTCATCTTTTTTGTAATTCTTTTCTTGCAAAAGTCTGCAATAATGTGTGATGGTCACCTGAATCTCCGACCACGGTTTTGTTTCCATAGCCACTAATCTCTTGAGCTGCTTCTGCACAGGGTCTGTCAACCCTTGGCACAATATATGATAGAACACAGGTATAGATTTTCCCCAAGCTTTGCGCTTTTCCAAGGCCCATGCCTCTTGAAAATGTTGAATGTAGAACAAGCAGGTCATCTCCCTCCTTTATCTTTTTGGTCATTATAGCTCCCATATCAGATGTGTCTGTATACAGTACTCTACGCGCTTACCAGACCGCTGCTCTAGAGTTATTGAACGGTGCTCCATCATGAGCAGTGTTAACTACAGTAACACCAGCGTACCCTGCTCTCGACCAAACGTCATCAGCTTTTTCATCAAATATGGCAATCAGGAGATGCTTAATGTCCCCTATGGCCAATGTGTTTCCTCCGTCATCTTCTCTAACTCATGTATCCATTTCCCAGCACCAGAAGTTAAACTCTGTAATGTACACCTTAAATTATCTTTGTCCATCTGGGGCCACGGTATATACTGTGGTCTACCCCCCCCCTTCTCTAGCAAGGGAAACTGTGAAGCTCCAAACTCCTCCCCATTTCTCATCATCTGTCTGTCCACCGCAGGGATGATATTTCCACATCGCCTTCTACCTGGCAAGGACCTCAATCTGCTCACATAAGGTGGTGATTCCCTCCCCTCTCACCATGGAGTTTCTCTTTAAGTTGATCTACCCATGTCAATGATTTTGATGACCGGGGTACAGGTGCATCTAAATCTGACCATCTTACTTTCTTTTCCATTGCAAAACATCCTTCAGGACCACACATGTCACCTCCCTCTTCCTCGCAGAAGGTATCTCTATCTTCATCCGACATCTCTTGTGCCCAACTTGTGCAACTTTTCTCCTCTTCTTCTCTGTTCAGAGCCAGTCTATCAAAAGACAGCTCTTTTTGCCTTTTGCTACACGAGGCTCCCTCTATCTCGTATAACTGTGTACTCTAGAGTCGATCATTTTTTTCCCTTCCCTTTTGATTCTTTCTGGGTCCTCATGTCATGATAAACCTTATCGATCGCTTCCCCAATGCTCCTGGAATCAAACTCGTCCTCTAGATTTACTCTGGCGGGCCTGGTAATAACTCGTATTCTGGGAAGAATTCCTCGATGTCCTCCCATGTTTCTTCTGGCTGGGAATTCCTCACTTCTTTTTCTAAGTGATCAAGATCGCGTGCTCTTTGCCTGCTTTTACGTTCTATATCATTGTCAAATTCTCTCCGCTTCCTTGCTTCATCCCTTACCCTGTCTTCCTCTTTTTTCTTCCTATCCCTTCTCTCGTTTGCTCTGTGTATCTCCTCATCTTTTTACATTTTTTCATTCTTTTGTCTCTTAACTTCTGTTCTTCCCGTTCTATCCTTTTCCGTTCTAACCTTTCTAGTTCATCACTCGCTCTTTGTCTGTTATCATGTTTTCTTTGCTCTTCTGCTCTTTCTTGTTTTTTCTTGTGTTTGTCTTGATATAACTGCTCTCACCTCTTCCTATCCCTCCTTTTTGCTCCTTTGTCTTTCAATCGTTCCTCTTTTTCTTTGTCCTTTTTATCTTGCTCTTCTTGATCTTCCCATTGCCTTACATCCTTGATGCCCTTACCATAGTGTTTAAGCAAAATCTGACCGCCCATCCATTCGTTCTGTAAGAGTGGTAACTCATCAGCTTTATCTCTTTCTCCCTTCCATCTCTTTATTTCACTTCCTATATCTAGAGATGTGCTTGCTCAATCCCTTCTTTCCTTATCGCGTTTCTCCTTGTTCCTAGGGACCTTAGAGATTACATCTCTCTCAGTATTTTTCTCCGTACCCTCGTCACTGCTTTGTACAGGCGACTCAAATGCCGGGTTACTGTACCCTGCTGCTGCTTTAAGTTCTCTCACTGGGTATAACCCATCATCTTTCTTATTTTCGTCTTTTGTTTCAGGCGGGGCAGGATGAACAGACGGCTCCTCACCCCCTCCTTGCCTACATTAAGGATCCAATCTATAGGAAGTGGCTCATCTCGCTCCTCTTGGTACATCTTCCAAAGCTCTAAGCTAGCGACTCGCTTCTCTAGCTACTTTCCCGTATATGCTGCATGCAGATATGTCGTCATATGCTGTAGGACTGCCTTCGATAGTGACCCATCTTGTGGCAACGGCATAAAGATTTATCTGCAATTCCTTTAACCCATTCCGCACTATACTGCCTAAGCTTCGGTGCATGCTTTGGCAACTGCTTACAAAGATGCACAAGTGGAGTAATATCCTCCATTCCCAACTCGTTTGTTCTTAATCTGTCTGACACTCGCTTGCTTTAATCACAGATTTAAAGGTGTGTTTCAGAAAAACAACATAATATGAGCATGCACCACTCGTCGCAGGCTCCAATCCCGTTAATCACAATTTTTACTTTAATCTTGCTAAAAAACAACCACCAAGTTCAATTCAAACCAATCAATTAGTTTTTTCCACTTATGACGTCATCATTTTCATAATCACATAAAACACACAGACAAACAAAACACACTCGACCAGTCACAAATAACTCTTATGATCTTCTCTTTAAAACTCGTCTTTCTCTCTAAAAACGCTCCGCACGGAACTCAAAGCATTCTCTTTAGATATGTCTTCAACCAGATCCGTCTCCTACGTCATCTGCTACTGGACTCTAGATTAAAATGTCTTCTGATACATTCTTGAAAACGCAGGCCATGGCGTAATCTACTAGTGTGGCCTCTCTCACGATTATTCCTATTTCTTTGCCACACTCAAGTCAATATTTTTCCCTCTATACATAACACTCGTATTCTCATGTTATGTTTATCCCACCTCCCTCCGTTACTCACTTTTCCCCTTCACTCATCACCCACGCGTTTTGCTAACTGTCTCAGCTTTTACTCATCATTCGCATGTTCATCTTCGGACCCTCTGGATCATAAGCTTCTTTTAACGCCTCTTCAACCTTCTGTCCGATCAGCTTCCTGTATATGTGGGAGGGTATCTTGTAGAAACCAGGGGACCCGTCACACCCGACTTGCAAGAATTGGAAATCACACTAACCACTATCTACGGGGAGCTTCACGTCCTTCCAGCCAAATGGCAAAGGTAATCCGATATTACCGGGACTCTAAAGTTTACTTAGGTCGATGGATTTTGAACCATCCTCTCTGCTGCCAAGTGTGCTAGACGATCAAATGCTTTAAGATGAGTAGCAATTACCCTGGAGATGGACGGGGATGCAGATTTTATTCATACATCAATAATTGAAACGACTTAGGTAGTTAGAAAAAGGAAGACTGTTTTAATATCAATTATCTAAAACAGGGAGCATAACGAACATCAACAAACTCGCTCAATCATCTTACTCAATTCATTTTAGCAAAATCTAAGACTTTATACAAAATATTCATCATCACTGATGTTAACCTATGTATTACCAACGTCATCCTACGTGGCAAACTACAAAAACCTATACGAGTCGATGATTGGCTCTGAGTGCACATCTAAGTATACGATCCATACTAGTCTAAAGAAGTGTGAATATGTGATTATTTACTTAACATCAGATGGGGCAACTAAGCCCTCCCCTAAAAATAACCATTAAGAACGTCGCTAAATACACGACGTCCCATTGTTTACACAACTATAGGACCCCTAATTACATGGTCCTCTACAATTGGTTGGCACTCTAACCTCCATCAATATTTTTCCATCTACGTCTAGCAGCACAAGCAGGCTGGCCATCCAGGTGCTGGTGAGGTCGTTTTAACTTTAGCTTCCTACCAATTAGCATATCAATCCATCACCACGACAGTAGTCTATTGGCAATGAGGCTTTGAAGCTCACCCTTGAGAGTGTTCTTAGCTCTGGGAAATTCATGGAGCCAGAGGCTTGTTCTCTGACTTTTGTTAAAGTCCAATGGTGCCATAATGCGTAGTGGAAACATGCATCCTTCACTTATCCATATACAATACATATATATATATATTGGCGCTTGCCACAATCTATTCACTATAAAGCTTGAGGTTAGCTTCACGATTACTTTGCTTGCTTGCGTTTCGTTTGCATCTTTACACGTGTAAAATAACTTGATGTCTTCATCAATTCTATGGCATAAGCTTCTTCACCTTGATCCCAAGATGACACTTATCCTTGATACTTCCTTGATGACTTATAGAATATCTGCATTCTCTGGACTCTGCATCTCTTAAGTATGTCAATTCAGTTCTGCATGACATCACCATTCTCCTGTACCGTTCATTTGCTCTGCTTCTTCAGGAATCTCATTTAAACCTCCATCATATTTCCTTTTGTGCAGGTATGGTTTCCTTAAAGTGAATCTTGCCTCTAGGATTCTCTTAGGTATTGGTATTCTCAAAGATATTGCATGGTTTTTATACTCTGCCCTTTGTCGTTTCAACTGCTCTGTGTATGTCACATATTCTGGCTTCCAATCTATAGGTAATATGGGCGATACGGTTGAGGTGGGGCTACTTGGTCCTCCTCTACAGAGTTGTAATAGGGATTTGAGAGCACGTATTCACAAGTTTTCACTAGAGGAGTTTTCATGCATCTGGCTGCTCTGAAGCTAGACTGGTGATCATGGAGACAAGCAACAGATTCAGTGTCTTGGATCAGTTGGGAGATGATTAGCATCTCCAGGAGTTTGCCAAGGAAAGACGTAATGGAGACAGGGCAGTATTTAGCTGGGGGAGAAGTGATCAGTAGAGGGCTTTTTGAGGAGAGGATGCACAAGGGAGTGCTTGAGGGGTAGCAGGAAGGAGCCAGTGGCAAAGGAGTGATCACAGAAATCAGCCAAGGCTGGCACAAGAGAGGCAATGTTGTCCTTGATAATTCTGGAAGAGCAGGTGAGCACCTGTTTGGAGGAGACTTTCATAGAGAGGACTTGTCCAGAGACCTCATCCAGTGCTATCGGTGGGAAAGCAGAGAGTAGGAGGAAAGGGGGGAGGGGCAAGGGAAGCCTGAGAGCTAGGGAGGGACGAGGAAGGGGAGTAAAGGAGAGTGAGGATAGGATGTCCTGAGTTTTTGTTAAGAGGTGGGAGGCAAGTGAAATACAGAGGGTCAGGGATGGCAGGGAAGAAGTGGAGACTGCAGCGAGATTGGCAAGTTCCTTGCAGATTTTAAACAGTCCACTAATGTTGTTAGCGGCCCCAGAGATGTGGGCTTGGATATGGGACCTCTTCTTTGAGCGAATGGAGAGTCTGCACTGCCTTTGGAGCAGACAGCAGGCCAGTCTGTCAGAGGTTGCCCGCCACTTTCGCTAAGCAACTCTGCACTTTCATTTCAGCGCATAGGTCAGAATCATAGCAGGAGTTGCACTTGGAGGCAAGCTTCATGCAGATCCTCATGACAGGAGCAAGGATGTCTAGGGTGTTGGTGATAGAGAGGTGAAGATTAGCATGGGAAGAGTCAGTGTAGGAGTCCATGGCAGGAGTGGGAGGGGGAATGAAAGTGGCGGCAAAGGCAGCAACTGACACTCGCTTCATCGGTCAAATCGAGACTGGCAGTGCATGCAGAGGCTTAGCTGGGGGACCTAAGAGATTGAAGTGGGAGGACCAGAGACCATGGTCAGACCAGAACAGAGGTTTGGAGATGGAGATGTCTGCTGGGATGAGAGCATCCAAGGTATGTCCGGCTGAGTGCCTCAGACCGGAAGGATGAATGGTAAGGGAAAGAAAGTCACAAAGGCTGCGTAACAGTCCAATGGCCGAATCAAGAGAGTCAAGGTGAATATTGAAGTCTCTAAGGAGGAGAAGCTTGGAGGTGGGGGCAAGAAGAGAAGAGGTGAAGTCAGACCACTATGAGAAGAAGAGGGACACCGGACCAGGGGTCCTGTAGATCGTGGCAAGAGTCAAAAAGAGGATTGGAGAGACACTAAGCCTGCAGACAAGGCATTCGAAGGAAGAGCAGGTCTGAGTGGGAATGACAAAAGCAGGTCCCCATTCAGGGAAGATCAAGGACACTCAGCCTCCAGAACGGATAAGCCTGGAGGTCTCAGAGCGAGATTTGAGGGTAACCAGGTGAAGCTGGTTGCTAACTTTTGAAGGTCTTCTGAGGAGGGGTAAAAGGATGCGGTATGCCCGTCGGTGTTGGAGAAGGGGCAAGAGGGGTGTCAGAATTAGGAGTGGCAGGGGAAGGGTGAAAGTTGATGAGAGATGGAAGATGCCTATCAAGAAGGAGAAGGTTACGATGAGAGCCCTGGGCCATGTCAGTGCCATTCTGGTAGACGTTAATGATGCACCAGGAGGCTGAGAACCAAGACAAGAGTACTTCCCATGTGGTGCCACCATTAAATTGGTGGCAAAGAGAAGGGGAGAGGACTGAGACCATATAGGGAGACCATAGATCCGGAGAGGGAGAGAGGGAGAGACAAAGAGGATGTCAGTGTCTGTCTGCCTGGAAGAAGCGTTGACGTGGGTGTTAGCGATGGGCAGGCCTGGGTTGGAGACTAGGATATCTTTCTTGACATTTTTCCTTCCAAGCTTTGAGAGAGAGGTAGGGTAGATAATAGAATAGCAGCTGGAGTAACTAGGGGAGATGGAGAGCACCATGGAGGGCAAAGGCATAGGG
Source organism: Ambystoma mexicanum (assembly GCF_040938575.1). Lineage (NCBI taxonomy): Eukaryota > Metazoa > Chordata > Amphibia > Caudata > Ambystomatidae > Ambystoma > Ambystoma mexicanum. Next base: position 663,075,676 of record NC_090941.1, on the reverse strand, counting down.
AATGGGAGGGGAGAGAGGGAGAAAGAGACAGAGAAACTGCACAAAGCACGATGAACTCAAAAGGCAGCCTAGCAACAAGACAGGCGCAGATGAAACAGGTGAACAATGACACAGAGGTCGCCGAACGGAGTCATGCGCTGCGCCAGCAACAGAGGAGGAAAGGAAGGCGGTTCAGGGGAGATGAACACTTCTCAGGAAATACGAGGCAAGACCCTTAATCACCGGTCAGAGGTACTTGATTGTATTTGCAATGTTCCAAGAAGTAGAGTGGAAGTTCACTGCCCTAGCGGACGCCCTCCGGTGTGAGTGTGGCTCCACCAATGCTTTTCACTGTTGTCTCACATCTAGGAATCTACTATCAAGCCCTATCAGAAATTAACTGAATGGCTACATACAAAGATCACCCACACCCTGCCCAGCTGCAGCATAGCTTTCCTGTACGGAGCGGGTGTCCACACCCTGCGTCCCAATGGCAACCTCTGTTAAATGGCGGTTGCTTGAAACTCCACTGAACTGGGATGGCAACTCCTGCACACAGCAACAGTGCGGTCTTCACAGAACTGCTGCAACCACAGCCCCTGCAGCAGGGAAGAAACTGATCGCTCCTGCTCCGACATCCTAGTGGGCAGCAGCTGCCCCAACAATGACTGGGATATTACTGCTCACGGTCCCGAGTCTGCATGGGTCAAACCTGCCCACACAATGGGCCCCAGCCGGGGCCTCAAAGTGCTGCACTGGTGCAGCACACAGGCCCAAAACTTCACCTGCTGGTGTCAGTGGGCACACCAAGGCCTCCCCACCTCTGCAAGGACACAATGAACAATGCTTCCCAGGGACGGGCCCACTCGTCTCTCCGTTCATCTCAGAGGACAATGCGACGCTGCTAAAGCCCAAGCCAACCTGCCAGTGAAGGTGTGTTCACTGCATCATGGGCTCAGTGAGTGCTCTTGGGCATGCACATGCCAACTCCGGATCGATTTCCTCATGATCAGGCTCTAGGACCCTGAAGCTTTTATAATCTAGTTATTTTCTCATCAGATCACTTTTATTGCAAGCTTCCAGCACAAGATTCCAAGATAGACCTGGAAATGCAGCCCTTACAATCTTATTTGTAGACCCAGTAATCGACGTTGGGTTTCCCCAGAAATTGGTGAAGGCAAGTTAAAATCCATTTTTTTAATGCACCACACCCAATCCATGGCAACCGTACCTGGACAATTACACACCTCCCTTACGGACTCTTGATATTTAGAAAGGTCAGATGAGAGACATAATTTGAGCCAATACAGAAGGGTTTTCTCGAAAAGGCTAACCCAGCCAAATTCCATATGTAATTGTACTTGGGGGTACTTTGTGGCAACCCCAAAAGATGTTTAAATATTGCATTTTCAGTGGTCACCAGTCAAGAAATGTTCGCCTTCCACCATAGTTCAGCCCCATAAATTGTTGCACAAACTGCCTATGCACAATTAAGTACTAGTCAATAGAGGTTGAAGAACGTAATAGCTATGCCCCCATGTCTTGCTCAAAGTAAGTATCTTTTGTTAATATTGGAACACCAGGAGCCATCATTGTGTAACTAAACTCCCAAATAATCAAATTTTGTCTCAAGTCTCTCAACAAAAGTTGCATGCAATAATAAGTGTAGCCAGAAAAGGTGATATAAGAGTGTATCATCATACTCTTATGGTTCACCTTTCAATCACCCACCTGTCAATCACTACAAATCATTTGGTGCTTTCTTGTTTTGCCGCTTCTTTTTTCCTTAATTAAGCAGCATTACAGCCTCTTTTATTTTGCAGTTTATGAGCAGCAGAAAGTGGATGTAGGTCACATAACCTAAGCCCCATCTGATATCATAACCCCGCCCCTAGCTTTTGTTTATTAACTGTTAGATCATAGGTGGTCTCTCACCTAGGCATCTGAAGCAAAGGGCTGACAAAGTAAATGGCAATTCCTGTTTGGGCCCGAGAAATCCTGCATCGCAAACGTCAAGTAAGCTCCTTCTCTCCTTTTCTCTCTCTCTCTCTCTCTCTCTCTCTCTCTCTCTCTCTCTCTCTCTCTCTCTCTCTCTCTCTCTCTCTCTCCAGCCCATAGCCACCATCACCACTCATCGCAACCGCACCGCTCACCAGCATCATCATGGACACAGCATCACAACAACTTCACCTGCATCACCATATTACCCATCAGCACTCCAGCATCTACCACTAAATGGAAATGAATGCTCACCAACGTCCGCTCAGCAATCAACCATGCGGCAGACATTGCTTACCTCATCTCCACTGAAGACATCCACACCATCTTCATTACCAAGACCTGGATGACAATCTCTTCCAACCATGTCATAGATGTTCTTACCCCAAATGCTACAGCATTTTACAAAGAGACCATCCAAAAGAGATGGGCAAAGGCCTTGCCATAATTCAAGGCATGATGGCAATGCACCCAACTTGACGTCACCACTGCCAGCTCTTACAAAAAACCTCTCCTGCCACTCTCCCCAATGGACACAGTCACGCTCCCCCTCATCTACAGACCATCTAAGCCCAACACCACATTCATCAGAGTTCATCGCCACAATGTCTCCCACACACGCCAACAACATCTTCCTCAGTGACTTCAACATCCTTAGCAACCCAGAAATCAAGTCCTTGAAGAAGATCTCCAGAGCATTCTCAACACTCTAAACCTTACAAAGCAAATGAAAGAACCAATGCATAGAAAAGATAATGCCCTTGACCTTATCATCACCACCCTGCCCACCCTCCTTCTCAGCTCTCCAAACCCACTCGACTGGTCAGACCATCTGGAAATCCCCTTTGACATTAGTCACACCAACCCAGTTAAGCACACCCATTGCAAACACAGCAAACAAGCCCTCAAATCTTTTCAAGAACTTCCCAGTGATGTTCTGACAGCAGACCTCAGCCCCTCCTCGCCTCAGATGGGCTGATCAACCTTAGACGAACCAGGCCCTCAACTCGCTTCTCCAAGAACTCAACGGCACTCTCAAAACCAACATCGGCCGCCATGCCTGGGTAAAACAATTCACCCAGAATGTTAAACCTTCCACACTCTGCTACATTCAAGTACATAAGCTCAACAAAAGAACAATCAGGAAACAAGAAAAGCTTTGGCTATATTCCTACAGGGAATCCAAACTTGTCCTGCTCAAGAAACTCTTTGCTACACACTGCCCACCATTACATTGGCTATCAACTACCAGAACACCATAGCCAAGTCCAGCAATACAAGCAGATCTCTATTCAAAGCCATCAGGCATTGCATCAACTCTGTTCCCAATCCACACATACTGCACTCCATTGTAAAATCCACTGCCAGCAACTCTTTATTCAACACAAAGATCAGTGTGATCTGGCAGCACATAGACTACAACCCTACAAATGCCAGCACATCCTCCATTATATCTAACACAATCACCACTACCTGGACAACTTTCAAGACACTCACCTGACTGCAACCTAGTATCTCTCAGTAAGACATTGTACATGGATGTCATCCTTCATGCCTCTGTCAATAAAGACCCTTCCGACTGAAGCATGTAACCCTTACCTGGCAATCATCAAACAGCTCCCTTACTCAAGGCACCTTGACCTGGACCCTCAAGACTAGACAAATCATCCTGCTTCTCCAGAAACCAACAAAGGAAACAACTGCCCCATACACACATCTTCCCTTCCTAGGTCAGACCCTTGAGAAAGCAGCAGACATGCAACTCCTCCAACACACCAATGCCAAAAACCTCAGTCAAGGACACCAATCTGGTTATAGACCCATATGCAGCACTGAAACGACTCCCATAAAGATGATCACCAATGCTTTTATCATCCTCATCTTTGGCCATCCTTAACTCCAGGTTCTACTTCACCTCTAAGCAGTGTTCAACACAGTAGACCACCATACACTCAGCAGCAGTATATATGACCGCATGGGGATTGACAAGATCGCCCTAAACTGGATCAAATCCTACCTTGCCAACTGCAGCCAATTCATCCCAATTTATTCTGCCAGATCACCAAATCTACCCACCCCTATGGCACATCCCTTGGGTTGTACATCAACAGACACCACTCCTTCAAGAAGAACATGTCGGGGTGGTCAAGGAGGGACCCCATTATTACGAGGGATTCATGTTGCACACAAAATATTGATGACGGGCATTAAGGGAGTGCTCAGTCAGTGCTGTTTGCTATTTTCCTTCGGTAATCCTGACATTTTAGGGTACGCATGCAAAGGACATTTGAATTAATGGACCTATGGACCGATGGAGATGTGATATATGATTTATAAGTGCCTTACAAGTCCTAATTTTGTATTCTTTTAGATCGCGGCCTCAGCTCCTACCCCTAAACAGGAAACTGTATTTTAAGAGCCGGCCACGTGCTTCTGCCGCGCGGATCATGGGAGTGCTCAGTGAGTGCTGTTTGCTGGGTTGAAGGCTAAGGGGCTATGAAAGCGGTCTGTGCCACGCCGGCACATGTGTTATGGGCTTATACACTCCACTGTTTGCCTGGTGCGGGTGACTATGGAGTGCTCACAAGGCTAATAAGAACTACCTTAATTGGATGTCAGACAAGAATTGTGTAAATCCTTGAGTAATAAAAGGTATATATTAGCTCACACATTTAAAGGCTGTATACGGCAAACACGGTAAGCACAGGACCAATTGCAATATAAGTGAATTATAACTGCTATATAATTGCAATAGTGATTGGAAGTAAAGGCTATGATGTCTAAATTAAGTGGTGGTGGAGACAGCACTGATGAACTCACTCCGCCTTCCGGGCTTGAGGTGCAACCTGAGAGCCAGAGCTCGGACAGTGTATTCGGTGTGGCTTCATCTCTTTCACCCACACATATTCCTGTATGTACCTATCTGCTACGACACCGTAGAACTTGCATCCCTAAAACAATTATTAACCTTGCAAATGTGAAAAAGTTAACTAAAATTACCAAATATTATTCCAAAATGAATGGATTAAATGCAATCAAAGAGGAAATAGTGATTCAGGAAATTGTGACCGATTTGAATATATCATTATTGAGTTACTTGGTAACTAAGATGATTGAAAGGGTAATTAGTCCCGTTGTTAACAACAATATCGATGCTGTATCTGACAAACGTGATTATTGGAATATCAAAACTTAGCGTTAAGTGTTGATTTTATCAATGAGGAGTGAAATTCTATCCAAAGTGACGTGATTGTATCACATGTCACACATACTGATGGACTTGATGATACTGACTCTGAAGGGAATGTGTTTATGGCACACACAGATAGTATTGTGGATGGTGAGTTGGTGGCTGATAGTTGTGTGCTGGCCATAGATAACATACATGAATATGTAGAAGATAGAACACTTGTTAAACTCGGTGACCCCGGAACTACCAGCTCTACTCCACAACACAAAGTGAGTAAAATCCAAAACGATTCCCCATTTGTGCTTGATTCAGTATTGGCGGGCCTGTCCAGCGATAGATGTCAGGTTCCGTTACTGCCTCCTACAGTGTCGCAGTCATATTTCGAGCATAGGGAACATGACGAGACTCGAGTGATAGAGACAAATTTGGATGATACATATGAGTCCAATGATAGTATCACAAGTATTTAATCTACAGTTTTGTTTGCAGTATTTTTTTTTTTTTTATTTACTTGTATATAATCAAAGAGAAAGATTTTTACAAGAATGACAAAGAGATCGGAGCGTGTCGTGTACAGTGTTAGTCTCAGCGGCCTAGGTTGCCGCGTTGATTTTGTTGAAGGCAGCCTCCAATATTTTGGCTGTCGCAACAGCCCAGCGAGGTTTTTCGCCAGATATCAAGCGGTACCACCATGTTTGCTCGTCAATCAGTACCGAGTCAAGCCATAAGGGAGATAGGAACGCTGTGCGAATTTGAGTTAAAGCAGAGCAGTTTAGGAGCAGGTGGCGCACGGTCTCAATAGAGTCCGGAAGTTTGCACAGTCTGCATGTAGTCTCGGACGCCAACCTTCTCATTGCTAAGATTTCCCGCGTATGAAGCAGGTTTAAGCGCGCTCTTAGAAATATAGTGCGCAGCTTTTTGTCCGGGAATCTCAAACAGTATGCCATTGGAAGTTTCAGTTTATTAAAAGACGGAGGGAGATGATTGAGAAGCTTAGTTGCCGCCGCTTTGTCAGAAGTGTTGATCCAATCTTGTAGCTTCAATTTTTCACTGACTCTTTGCGGGTTTAAGATCAGGTCGTCTAAAGTACAGTGCAAATCTTCCAGTTTGGTTTTTTGAAGGAGGGTCCATTTTTTGACGGCCTTGCAGTTCGATGACTCAAGTTCTTGGGCGATGATGTTAGCGATAGGCAGGTCGTCCTTAATAAGAGTCTTCCTAAAGAGGGCCAATGAGGACCCACTGACGGTGGCGCTTAGTGATACCAGACCCAGGTCCCGTCTGATAGCTTCGATTGGAATGGCGGTAGGTAGGCCTAGGAGTGATTTCCAAATGTAGGCTTCCAAAGATCGCCACAGTGTGGGAGGAACAGTGAACATAGCGTCCATGCCGTAGGTCAGGGTCGGTACCATTTTACCTTTATAAAAATTAATGGCCGGTACTAGCGAGAATTTGCCATATTTTCTGTCGATCGCTCTTAGTTGTGATGTAAGTTGCTTGGTTTTAGACCACAGACGCTGTTGCATTGTGAGTTCCTGCGAGGAGCCGTCGAAAGTCACTCCTAGGTATTTGAAGTGCGAGACCACTTCAATGTTGGTTTTACAGATTGACCAGGGTCGTATTTTTTTCTTGGAGCGGCCCGATCTGGAGAGGATCATAATTTTCGTTTTCGACTGATTGATCTGGAGATTATTGGTGGTCATGTAGGTTTCTAAATTATCCAACTGCCGCTGGAGGCCGATCGGGGTCTGGTCGAACAGAATCATATCGTCCGCGTATAGAAGGCGAGAAAGTGAACTTTTGCCAAACTTTGGCGGGAAGCTTCGAACCTGGGCTTCAGAGTCTTTAAAGTCCCCCAGGAAAGCCACGAACAAGGCCGGGGCTAGTGGACAGCCTTGTTTGACTCCTCTATGAGCGGGGATGTCTTTAGACAGTGCTCCCTGTCTGTTCAACCGGACGCTGAGTATATTGTTGGTATGAAGGGCTATTATTGGTAGTAGCACATCTTTTGGGCAGTTCCAGTTTTCCAACTTTCTCCACAGTTTGCATCTCTCCACTTTGTCGAATGCCTGAGAGAGGTCAATGAACGCCACGTAGACTGTGGGGGACCCTTGTTTTATTTTGGCTTTCAGAATGGTGAGTATAAGGATGTTTAGTGCTGTACCGCCGTTTTTCTTAAAGCCTAGTTGGAACGGGTCACTGCAGGGGGCCAATTTCGCCCATCGGTTGAAATGGATCAAGAGGAGAGACGCAAAAAGTTTGCCTATTATGTCCAGTAGAGCGATAGGACGATAATTTTCAGGCGCTTCCCTGCTTCCTTGCTTAAAAATTGGGATGACGATTGCTTTAGACCAAGATGCTGGAATCTTTCTAATGAATCGGCAGTGGTCAAACAGAATACTGATGAAGCTAGACCATTCTAGGTGGTGTTTCTTTAGGTCTATGTTCGTCAATCCGTCTGGGCCCGGGGCTCGTGACGATTTTAATTTTAGGATGGCCGCACTTATGTCTGCTGGAATTGACAGGTCAATCCAAGGGGCGGCCGTAGTATCAAAAGACGTATTGATGGCAGAGGGCGGGCTGGCAAAAAGATTGGTGAAAAATGTGACCCAGACTTGTTCCGGGACAGCGTTGATCATGGTTGAAGTTGTACTACCATGAGAGGCGTTTACCAGGGACCAGAAGTCTGCAGTTTTTTTCGACATTAAAACTCTCGTCATGGATTCAGCGTCATGCTGGTAGAGTGCCGCTCGGCGCGCTCTTATCCATGATTTATAGATTGTATTTTCGTCTTTCCATCGGGCCCATGCAGCAGTGGTGTTGTCCGCCTTGGCGCGTCTTCTGAGTAATCTCAGTGCTTTTTTTCTCAATGCTATTTGTTTATCGTAGAGATGGGTATGAGTTATAGCGGACACCGGCCGTTGTTTCACCTGGTGCATGTGCTTGAGAAGCATAGGTAGGTAGTTTGGCCTTGGTGATGAAGCGCAATCTGTTACTGACGTGATGTCTGAGACCAACTGTTGCGTGATCATTCTGATGCTAGACGATGTCAAGCGGAGGCGCGTTAGTTGGGGATTCGTTTCGACCTGTGCCAAGTAGCTCTGTGCAATGCGGCCAGTAGAAGGCCAGGATACTGTTAGCATATTATGGTCGCTTGGTGGGGTTTTGACTACACGAAAATCTTGAATAATTGCACACAGTGCTTGGGAGGCAAAGATGTAATCTAAAGTGGCTGAAGAACGATTTCTCTCCCAAGTCGGTAGCTGCGGTTGGTCTTTTAAGATCCAGGCGGTGTTATGCAGGTTTCTTGATGTCATCAGGGTCATCCAGGCTTGGCCCCTGAGCTCCGCTGCTGTAACAGTGGTCGAGTTTCGGGGAATGTTTTGTGGTAGACTGCATTTCGCATTAAGATCCCCGCAAATAAGTAAATAGGGGGTGTTCCATTCATTAAGAATCTCATCAATTGCCTCAGCAATAGCTTGACAGAAAAGCGATGTCGAAGACCTTTGTGGGTTCCAGTAGGTAGTGAGCAGAGCGAGCTGTAAGGATGATGGCAGCTTTGCTTGTGATGTCGAGGAATCGTGTACCGGGTTCCATTCAATTAAGACCGCCAGCACCTCATAGGATCTTGCCGTTGTTTTAATGAGTTTCAGGTTTTGATCTGACCGAATCCCAATCAGAAGGCCTGCTGAAGGGCGGCCTAGTCGGCCTTTAACGGCTGGCGAAATCACAATGTCGTAACCATCCATAGATGGTTTATCCTGGAGCCATGTTTCTTGGAGGCAAAATATGTCAAATTGACCCAGGTCTACAGCGTTATGATCAGTTAGATGGGAGTGCCCTCTGGTGTTCCAGGAGGCCAAAAATAAGGGCTTTTGGTAGAGTTGATTATCGGGTTCTTTTGATGATTGCTATCTGGAGCGCTTTAATGATAGGGCCTCTTTTATCCGTTCCCATGGGCCAGGTGCAGTTGTCGAGTTTGCACTAGCCGTCGACGAAGGTGGTTTGCGTTGGGCTCGGGGGCTGTAATTGAGCCGGACTCTTCGCGGGGACTGGTCTCTCCAGCTAAGCTTTCTGTTCTCCCGGCGTGGTCTGAGGGCTTGAGAATAGGACGGACGCGTTTTAACAGAGTCTTGTTTTCTAATAGCTTGACTTTTCTGTGGTGACCAGTTTAGCTCGGGATGTTCACAGACTGGTCGTGTCGAGCGGTCTGATGAGTCTAGGCACGTTTTCGATGTCCCGGGTGAGAGTGTGAAGTGAGATTTCAGTTCAGTTCTACGGTTGTCGTGTCGATTAGATGGAGTAGCGGCGCCTGACCTTCCTTTGTTATGGTGTATTTCTCTATTGAAGAGCTTGGGATCCCTAGTTGGTAGTTCCGAGAGCCACAGGCCTTGGGCTTTTAAGTCTTCCCCGGCTTGGCGGCAGATATCTTGTATTGCGGAGGAGTAAATGTGGAGATAGGCTTTGGCCTTGTTGTCTCTATGGTAAGGCTCAATCCACTTAAAGTCAGCCGAGTTTAGAGTCTTTAGGGAAGGTAAAGACGATATTATCCTTAATACAGTTCTTCTGTTCAGAATGATGTATTTGTCTTTGCTAGAAATTTGTTCTAGCTTGAAGATGCGGGTGGAGTTAGCCCTTGTATTATCAGCTTGTTTTGGTGGTTGCTGTCGGGATGGGCAGGTGCCTGACACAGGCGATCTCGCTAATCTAGTTCTTGAGCTTGGACTTCTTTGTGTGACCGTCGAGTGTCTTGGAAGGTCTATGTTGTCAACGCCCTGAATGGGCTTAATGGGACTCTGAGTCGTCACTGATTGAAGGTGGGGGCCCTCTGAATGCTTAAGGGTTGCGGTAAGCGGCGATGATTGTGGAATGCCTTTGGAGATGGCCGCCTCAGGCACTGCTTGAGCGTCGTCGGAAGATTCCATCAGTATAAGACTTGAGTCTGAGGGGTCGTCTGTTAGGACCAGGGCCTTGGGTAGGTCCGTTACGCAGGTCGCTCTAGTAAGACCGCAAACAGAGGGTCCCACGTCTGAAGTACGGTTGAGCGGCAGCACTCCCAACTCATCCTTTCGTTGGGTCCGTTGGTGGGCTAGGCCAAGTGGGTGATCCGACGTGGCTAATTTTAGCACTTTCTTAGTTATGGTCGTATTTGAGCTTGACGATGATTGTCGCTTGTTCGCAAATAATGTGACCGATTCGTTGAGATTTATCAGAGGAAAGGTCTGGGTTGATTTATGTGATCGTATATTTGGAGCGAAACCTTTTTTCAGACAGGAGGGAGCTGTGGTCATGGGCGACCCAGAGCCTGCCTCCTGACTTGTTGAGTGCGTTAGGTCATACTTCAGATCGATAGCTGTTATGTACCCTTCTAAGAAGGTAAGTTTAGACTGAATGTTCGCCAAAATGGCCGTGTTGTCTTTTGAGACGTCACTTAGCGTTTCATACAGCTTACAGAATGGGGCCATGGCGATGGTTATGGCTGACATGATTGTGGTCAGATCCTTTCTGTTGTTAGGGGACTCTTTATGGGGTGATGGAGGAAGGTCCCATCTTCTTCCCGTCCTCAGTGGTGTGTCTCTAGTTCCCTGAGATATGGGGTTCGCCAGAGAGTGTCTACGAGTGGAATTGGTGGATCCAACGTCCTGCGTGGACGATGGTCTTGAGGCTGGTAGTCTTGGTTTGAAAATGGGGTCGTCCCGGCAAGAGGATTGGAATGCAGGGACTGGATGACTGGACTTGGGCGAGGCAGGAATTAAGACGGGCTTTGCCTGCAGGTGGGGAAGCACTTCTCTATGTGACCCTGCTATTGGTTGTAATAGCTCTAGGATGTCCGTAAAGCCCTTAAGTGACGATCTGGTGGTATTTATTGGATCTGCATTCGCGGACGCCAACCGCCCCGGGGAGGGTGGTAGTTGAGACCTCGTCGGCAGGTCTGAAGGTCCGACCAAAGTGTCAGCAGACGGGCCGTCAGAGCCCGGATGAAAATCGGTCTGTGCGTCCAATGCGGGACCAAGAAGTTGAGGGCTTAGAGGCAAAGTTTGCTCGGCTGAGTATAAATAAGGCACGGTAGGAGCTGGGCTTTTCATGGGTTTGAGCAGTGGAGAGGTCTCGTCAAAAGCTTCCAGGAGTTCCGCGTCTGATAGTTCAGAGTCAATGGACGGTTTTCTTTTCCCTTGTGTTTTGAAAAAATTCATTAGAACGTTGGACAGACGCGGGGTGGATAGAGCGAGTTTTGCGTGGCCCTTTTTCCTTTGTGTCTGCTGTGAAACGCCCCTTTTATGCTGATTGTTAATTTTGTAAGAGCCAGACGCTGGGTTTTGATGTTTCTTTGTCGAAAGCGTTTTGGCGGATGTGGCTACAGCCGCCATGGGCTTATGTGACAGTTTGCTTTTATTTCTATGTGTTGATTTTTTTGCATGATGGTTGATGGGAAGTTTGGAGCCGGAGTTGTTCAGTGTGCCATTGGAGATGTCAGAGTCTAAGTCCAGACTCTCCTCATGAAAGGCACTCCCAAGTAAAGGGTCAGTGTAGGAGTGAGCTGACGTGGCGTCATAGGCCCCATTTACCGGAGAGCCAGTTGGGTCTGCAGGGGGCACAGTGGTCGTTGCCCTCAGAGGCGGGGTAGACCTGCAAGGGGACAAGTGTAGGACAGGCTCTTCATCACCCTTTGATGTAGTTAGGCTCCGTGAAACAGTGGCGCCGCCCGTGCCAAGTGAGCCCGGTTGGGCTTCCTGGGCCAGGTGGACCTGGGCCGTGGTGGTCCGGGGGAGCAGGCTCTTCTGCCGGTTTCGGGGAATCTCCACCTCAGGAGAATTGATGGTCCGCGGTGTGGAGTTCGGCACTTCTGTGGCCGTTGGCTTTAAGATGGTGGTCGAAGAAGTCTGGCGGCAAGCGTCGGGCGCGAGGACCATCAGCGATGTGGCCACCCTCAGACCCCCTGGCAGGGGCCCTCCGGCTCCCACACAGCCTGGGTCGCTCGCCGAAGCGGTGAGGGGGCGGCCATCGTCGGTTGATGCTGATGAGCGTTGTCGTAGGTCTTGGGAGAGACCATTAGTTAAGACTACAGGAGGCTGGCTCGAGGTAAGTGGAGGCCTTTTCATATGACTCCTTAATAGGCGTTGATCAGAGTCTTCGTCCATCTTGAATAGAGGCTGCTGGAAGGGGAGGACAGAGGAAGGAGGGGAAAGGGTGGGACGGGACGAAGGACCGACACGAGGACGGGAAGGGAAGGGGAGAGGAAGGGGAAGGGAAAGACCGGGTAGGGTGGGACGGAATGGGGTGAAATAGGGTGGGGAGCGGAAGGATACGGTGGCTGTGATGACAGGCAGCAGAGATGGATTGGCCGAGTGGAACCGAGTAGGGCCCGAGGAGGTTCAGGCCTCACGTTTACGACCCGCACTCGTTTCTATTTTCTGTAGCTGATAAACACGGTTCAGTTTCTGTTGGGCACAGATCCGTTCAAAATAGATCCAGAACAGGTTAGTTCAAATCAAGTCCTGAACAAGGAGGAACAGTGGAGGAACAGGAGGGCGAAGAGAGGGTGTTAAACGCCTACCTCTGTGTCCTGGCAGTTCTCGTACAGTTCTCGTACAACACTCTTAGGGCTCTTAGGGCGGTGAGTCAGGGATTCTACCCCCACAGCCCCAGCTCCCGGAGCGGACTGGAGCAGACTGGAACTCTGCCCGGAACTCCGCGCGCGCTCCGCGCGGCAGAGGGGTTTTTATGGAGGTTGGGCTTGTTTTCTCCAAAAGCCCAGCCTCAGCCGAAAACAGGAAAGCAGAGGAGGCAGCACACACGTCCTCTCGTAGCCAGGGACTGGAGCAGACTGGAACTCTGCCCGGAACTCCGCGCGCGCTCCGCGCGGCAGAGGGGTTTTTATGGAGGTTGGGCTTGTTTTCTCCAAAAGCCCAGCCTCAGCCGAAAACAGGAAAGCAGAGGAGGCAGCACACACGTCCTCTCGTAGCCAGGGACTGGAGCAGACTGGAACTCTGCCCGGAACTCCGCGCGCGCTCCGCGCGGCAGAGGGGTTTTTATGGAGGTTGGGCTTGTTTTCTCCAAAAGCCCAGCCTCAGCCGAAAACAGGAAAGCAGAGGAGGCAGCACACACGTCCTCTCGTAGCCAGGGACTGGAGCAGACTGGAACTCTGCCCGGAACTCCGCGCGCGCTCCGCGCGGCAGAGGGGTTTTTATGGAGGTTGGGCTTGTTTTCTCCAAAAGCCCAGCCTCAGCCGAAAACAGGAAAGCAGAGGAGGCAGCACACACGTCCTCTCGTAGCCAGGGACTGGAGCAGACTGTTTTGTTTGCAGTATTTGAAATTCTGCTTACAATACTGGTTGAAAGGTGTGAGAGATTGGAAAATAAGTTAGATGTACAGTCTCTTCTCCTGCTTAAAAGCATTAATCGTAGTAGGAAAATCTTGAGAGACCAGGGTACAGATACTAACACTGAGATAAACCAAACACATATAGGGGTTAACACAGAAAATTATCTGAAGACCCTACGATCTAAGGCATTATCATTCAGGAAGGTAGGGCTACTGTGATCCCAAAAACGACAAGATCAAATGTGAAAAATCTGAGTGCTCACCATGAAGCACCACAGGATGAAGTACAACAGTTAAATAAAGACAGAAAGAAAGCACCATTTTGCAAGCTTTTATGTATGCTAAACAGACTAGGCCAAATAGCAAGAATGTGTGCATTATTAGAGAAGATAATGTCAACTTAAACATCCCAAAATTAGTTACTTTGAGTGATAGAACCATTGAACCATAAGGCTAAATGCCTGCTAAGTAAAGATACTGCGAGTAACAACGTAACAATAATACATCACAGTAACACACCACAGGAATCATCCCATTCAAGGGCAGCTAAACAAACAAATGATATCCGTAGATGTTTGGTTGATCCGGAAACTGAGATTGTTAAGCAACATAGGAATGTTGGTAATAATGGTGATGTAGCTAGGAGTAAAACATGGTTAAAGAAGAAACAGAGTGCGTGTCTATATATTAGAGATTGTGTATTGGAGGATATGCAATGCATGTTTGTAGATGAAGAAGAACTTATATCTATTCCTAATATCAATACCAGAACAAATGATGGGGATAAAGAGATGGGTAGATCCCGGTTGGTAAAAACTGCCTCTCAAACAAGGATAGACAATCTCAATTAAATGAGAACAAGAACTGTATGGGAAACAAATAAAAGAAGGGTAATGCTGTATCTAGTGATGTAGACTCTGTAGATGAGAGGTAAGAGCCCTAGAATTGAGGCCTGTCTCATCCATTGATTCTCGCCCTCCCTTAAATCGTGCAGCTGTTTTGTGCATTTAGCACAGTGTTGTGCCACTTTGGGTTATTTCTTTATTTGGATTTATCAAGCGCCCAGCGTTCTGGAGGCATCATGGCGCTGTTACAGAATATTCAGCTTGGTACAGAAATAACACTGGTCAAATGCAGGTGTAAATAAACATTGTTGAGCAAGTGTTCCGTGGTTACAGAGGAACAGTATTGGAGGAAGTGCAGAGTATTAGACAGTTTAGTTGAACAACTTTGTTTTCAGTGTTTTTCTGAAGATAGAGAGGGATTGTTCGCTTCTCAGACTAGGTGGTAGCGAGTTACATGCTTTGGGGGCTAGAACTTCAAAGCCAAATTCTGGGACAGAAAGTTGGTGTGAGTATTTGTTTCGTTTAGGCCTATGTGTTGGCGCCTGGCGTATTCTTTCTACTAAGTACGCTGGTGCCGTTTGGGTGAGGCACCTGTGTGTTATTGTAAGGGCTTTAAATGTTATACATTCTTTGACTGGGAGCCAGTGGGCGTCCCTTCTTGCCTGGGAAATGTGCTCTCTCCTGATAATGCTGAGTGCCGCTCTGAGGGTATTGTTTTGTGCTGTTTATAGTCAATTAAAGTTATGTGTGGACGTGCCCAAGAGTAAGATATTGCAATCGTCTAATTTTGCGCCTATGGTGGCACTGTCGATGTTGAGGCGGTTCTTTTGTGATAGGTAGGGTTTTACAGCATTTATTATTTTTGATGTGTGTGCTGCTGCTGATGAGATGGCACTGACTTGTCAGTCCATCGATAATGTGGAGTCCAAGTAGACGCCTAAGGTTTTCACTGAGGCTGACGTTGTAATGACTGTGTCTTCGATGATGAAGGAGCTGTATGTGTTATCAAGTCGTTTTAAGGCTTCTTTGGAGCCTACTAATGGTAATTCAGGGTTGCAAAAAGATGGCTTTGGTGTCAGTTGCTCTGACAGGCAAGTCCTTACAATCCCTTAGGTAATCACAAACGTAGATTGTTATGTGGCCATAAACGTTAAGGCCATTCGAAGTCCTGTAGATGTTGCAGGTCACTGGATTCGGACGGTAAAAAGCCTAACCGTCAACCAAAAACAGTACAACAAGAAGGGACTCCAGGACTCAGCGCCATCAAATATGTGTATGTATTGTCTTTAATGCTCAATCACACAAATCATTAAAGCCCTTGTATGGTCGATTACACGTGGTTCGGCTCCCCTGAGCCTTTTTCATATCTGGGCTATTAATATGCACAAAAACAGAGAAATTACAAAATAATAATAAAAGTTTATGATAGCGCAATACATATGGTAGTACATAAGGTATGAGTGATAATGCAAAATCCAACATGTGGAATTAACCATTAATAGGGTCAATGAATCAGCATAGCGCAAAAATCAACAACATTTTCATGTTAAAGCAATAGAAAAAACATGGACAGAAAAGCAAGGTTTGGTGAAAGGGAGGATTGGAAGGGATTTGAAAATAAAGCATTTCATCGACAGTTTTGACAAATCAAAAGGGATAGGGGAAAAGGGATACAAACAAAAAGTTGATTAGTTTGATTATTGTACATAAATCCACCCTTGCCTGGTGCCCCCTTGGAGCTCCAATATATCCGATAGTGCGCCATTGATGCCTATCCTGGCGTAGGGCTGAGTGTATAATATTTTAATCCACTTAACAAAATTGGGGCCAAATCCATAATTGTGCAATACCCTGAACAAGAAGGGCCAGTAAACCGTGTCAAATGCTTTTTGCATGTCAAGGGAGACAGCCACCCCCTATGTTTCTTCCGGTATTGCTGCTATAATCTTGTAACAGCGCCTTATATTTGTAGCAGTGGACCTACCAGTAACAAATCCCGCTTGGTCCTCATGAACCATATATGGCATTAGTGGAGTTAGGCGTGTGGCCAGTATTTTTGAGATTATTTTGGCATCAGTGTTTAATAATTATAATGGCCTATAAGAGCCAAATTCTTCCAGTGGTTTCCCGGTTTGAGCAGTAAAGTAATAATCGCTTCTCTTGGGGTTTCAGGGAATTCCCCTTTTTCTAGAGCCTCTGACCATACTGCATTTAGCTTAGGTACGAGGGGGTGGCTGAATTCTTTGTAAAATTCTGCCCCTAGACCGTTGGTACCTGGTGCTTTCCCATTAGGTACATTTTTATTGCCTCAGCTATCTCAGCTTCTGTGATTGGGTTTTCAAAGGATTCTCTGGTGGCGTCTGCTAGTGTTGTGGGTATTCGAGATAGCTATTGGTCTATTTCCTCATCAGAAGTGTCAGAATATAACTGTTTATAAAAGTCATAGAACGCCCCCATCACTTTTTGTTTGTCTGTAGTCACAGTGCCGTCGGTTTGTTTAATACAGGGAATGGTAGACGGGCCCCGCTCTCCTCGTACTAGTCTGGCTAATAGTCTCCCTCGACGTTCACTCTCCCCATAGTGACGTGCTGCCGCCGGCCTATCAAAATAGTGAATTTCGCGGTCAGCAGCCTCTTTAAATTCGTCTATCTTAGTTTTGATCTCTATTCGTAATCGTGGAGACGGGGAGTGTATGTACTGGGATTGTATATTAGCGATATCTGCCTCTCTGCGGTTCAGGTCTCAGCGGATATCTTTAAGGACTCCGAACTCAGTGGACATTGCAGTGCCTCTGATATAAACTTTAAATGCCTGCCACAGTATTGCTTGACTAGACACTGAGCCTTCATTTACTTTGAAGTATTCTTCTATATGTTGAGTTAACTATGTTAACTATGTTTTGTAGACCGTATCTTGGAGGGCAGCTGCCTTAAATCTCCAGAGGGGTCTGGCTATGTGTAGGTCAGGAATGCGGACTGTTAGTTGTATAGGTGAATGGTCAGAGAATGTCCTGGGGTATATATGAGCATCAGTGACCCAGCTTAATACATTGTTGGTGATTTACCACAAGTTTATCCTAGAAAGCATGTCATGAACGGTAGAGTAAAACGTGTATGCCCTTTTGGTGGTGTTCAAGGAGCGCGATGCGTCTCTTAAGTTTAAATATGACATATGGGTAAGTATTGTCTGGGTGGATCCCGACAGTGCCCGGTTTGAGCAGTAAAGTAATAATCGCTTCTCTTGTGGTTTCAGGGAATTCCCCTTTTTCTAGAGCCTCTGACCATACTGCATTTAGCTTAGGTACGAGGGGGTGGCTGAATTCTTTGTAAAATTCTGCCCCTAGACCGTTGGTACCTGGTGCTTTCCCATTAGGTACATTTTTATTGCCTCAGCTATCTCAGCTTCTGTGATTGACCCGACGTGCGGTCTAGATGCACGTCCAAAATGGTGTTGAAATCGCCGCCACATATAAGATATGCTGTTGGAAACTTTGCCAGCTTCCTGAACAACGAGGAATAGAAATCAGGGTTATCTGTATTAGGGCCATATATATATATTAAGCAGCAGCACCTCCCTCTCATTAAGAGTGCCATGGACCAGGAAATAACTGCCCTCTGTGTCACATTCCGAGTGGTGCCATGTAAATGGCAAAGTTTTGTGTATGAGGATTGCCGCTCCTCTCGCACGACTGGAGTAAGACATGCAGTATTGATGTGTTCCCCAATTAGGGGCGAGTCTTCCAGCCTGCTGATATAGTAGATGTGTTTCCTGCAGGAAGACTATCCTGGGGCCCAATCTGTTAATGTATGTCAAAATCTTCCTCCTCTTAATCTGGGAGCCCAGTCCCCTGACATTCCAGCTTAACATTTTAATATCTTCACCTCTTGTTTCAGCCATCCTCTCAGATATATATGTGGTTATGTTTCATGTATTCCATTAGTAGTGTGGTCATGTCTGTGTGCATGCAAGTTATGCAAGCATGCAGTTATCCGTGTGCTTTTCCTTACAACCGCGTCTTCTTGTAAACTGTACCCCAACACCCTCTCCTGGTCTCCCTCCCCCACCCTCATAGTTCCCCGAACTTTAACCATGTCCCCTTGTCCCTCCCCTTCCCTTCCCATAAACTCGTAATGCACTCGCTACAAGGGGAGACTGTAGCGACATCCTAGGCCGTAGATTGTTATAATTCTTTATATCTCGGCCAGTCCTGCGTGTTGTTGCTCTAGCTTGTCGTTAGTGGAGAAGGGTGTTCATTCCTCTCTCGCATATGAACTGTAGTGACCTCACCCTTTCCTTTTATGGAGGTCCCCTGTTAATGGGGCCTAAATTATCACCTCATTGATCCTTCCTCATGTTTGCTCCTTGTCTAGGAACGCTTCACTTTAAGAGTCTTCTCCATTTCTCGGCTGGTGGGTTGGTATGGGAATGTGTGTCTCTGCAAAGTTTGCTGCCTCCTCTGGGAAAGTGAATAAGTAGGTTTTGTTCTGGTGCTGTATTTTGAGCCTGGCCGGGTATAACATGGCTTAGGAAAATTGTTGTTCACGCAGTAGTTTCTTGACCCCTGTGAACAGGCGTCTTTCTTGCTGTACTGCTAGAGTATAGTCTGGAAAGATGCGGATAGTATTGGATTCCCACCGCAGTTCTTGTTTATCTCTGGTGGTTCTCAACACCAGGTTTCTATCCCTGTAGTTCATCAAGCGCGCTATAGTTGGCCTCGGGTATGCTCCAGGTTTGGGTCGCAGCGCAGAGAATCTGTGTGCACATGGGTGACCATCCAGGGTCCCCCAGTAGGTCGCATAAGAGGTTTTCTACCGCTTGTTCCATGGGCCCTTTCATGGCTTCTTCAGGCAGACCAATTATACGAATATTATTCCGTCAGGACCTAGCTTCTAAATCTTCGCTCTTGATTTTGACTGTTCCTAAGTCCTTTGCCATTGTTGTCACTGTGTTCTTTAACGCTTCCAAGCCATCCTCTCCTCTAGATATCCGTGTCTCAGCCTCCGTGATTCGAGTTGTGGTTTTGTCCAATTGAGTCTTGATAGAGGCAACATTGGCAGTTATCCTGTCCAGTTTCTCATTCAGTGAGGCAAAATCCTTGTTGCATGGCCAAGAAAACAGCCTGTGGGTCCATCGCCGGGGATGGTGTAGCCATTTGTGGCTGTGGTGTTTCCATGGGCATCGTGGCGTCCACTTCTTTTCTAGTTACTGTCGCGTATTTCTCTATGGCACCCTTCCCTTTCTTGGGGCCGAAGCCCTTGGGCATCGTACTTCACACCTGTACTGGTTCGTGTGGTGCTGTGGTCTCTTGCGATTCTTTACAATTGAGTGGCGGGAGAGTGCTATAACAGACATTTCGTATATCCTGAGAGCTCCTCAGCCACCCAGGAGCCAAGTTCCAGGAGAAGGTCATATTGGTGATGTGAGCTTATTGGTTTTTCACGACTACAGGCAGAAGGAGGATGCTCTCTGTGTGTTTTCCTTCTCTCGGAAGCGACCTGTCCTGAAAATGTAACTATTCGCACCAGGGTGTGACAACACAAGCTGTGGCGCCTCACGGGAGGGGCCTTATGTCCGCTTTCGTGATATCCATCTTGTAGACACTGTGATCAGCGTGACTTCAATTTGGCCGCAAGCAAGTCTCCTCTACTCCGTGTTGTGCTCCTTCTCTGAGGGTTGAGGCAAGGTGTGCTTAGGCCTCTCCTCCCTTCCCCCCTTACTGGTTGCCCTGGGGTCAATATTGCACTGGCGTGGATGCCGGCGCGTTATGTGCGGCACCTCAGGGCTTCCCTTCAGGTGTAGCCATAGATGCTGTTGTACCAGGGGCTGGGTGACTTGCTCTCGCATTTCTGATGGGTGAGCCCCTGGCTTTATATGTTGTTATTCACTCAGAGGTTCTCCTGGTGAGCTGTTGTGTGGGGAGGATATAGTCCTCTTCTTCTCCTTGATGCCTCTTGCTATGCTTGCCCCTTCCAAGCCTAGGATGACTGCTAGGGGATCAGTTGGGTTTCCAGTACTCGTGGGATTCACTGTCTGACGACGTCTGTAGCAGCTTAATGGCTGTTCGGATAAATTTAAGTTATGGTTCCTTGATGTCGTGTGGAATGCTCGCAGAGGCTGCATCCGGGTCTCCCCGCCTCTTCAGATGCCGCTCCCCAGCTCTTCTGTCCCAGCGCGGGGTTGTGTCCACCGGTGCCGTATACTGATGTTAACACGCGAGGAAGGGGGACGCGGGGAACTACTAGTGGGCTCCCCTTCCTGCCCGCTGCATCTCATTGCCCGAATGGCAGCGCCGGTGCACACTTAAGATCACGGGGAAGGGATGCGGGGGGAACCACTGCCGGTGAAGACAATCCCCCGTGGGCCCCTGTTGCCGCACAGGCCGGGTACTGCTTTGGGTCCCTCCCGCTGCACCCCTCTCACAGTATGTGTTATCTGTTGGCTGCAGGGCTGTCGTAGCTCAGCGTGCGCTCAACGATGCATGGAGCACCCGCGGCGGTTATTACTGTGTAACAGGCCGCTTCATCTGGCCTCCAGCCTCGCGTCTCCTCCAGCTGAGCTCCTCCCCCCGCACTCCTGATCGCACAAGCCGGATACTCCCGCTGGCAGCGTGGCAGACCCAACACGGTGTGTCACAGGAACCCTGGCAATGATGATGCTGGGATTTTGTAGGGTTGTTCACTCGCCGTGGTAGAGCTTCCCTGCTGAATTTTGGGCAGATTCGGCCTGTATTGGCAAGGATAGCTGTGATACGGCCCATGATGCCTGCAGAGCCTACACAAGAGCGTTCATTCTCTCTCGTGCGCAACAGCGCCCCCCACCTTGACTCACTTAATGATATGATGGCAGCTTATTTGAAGAACCGAAAGGAAGAAACTAAGACTCTGTTTACTCCCCGAGGGGACATCACACATGCCTTCTCGAACCTCACAACCAAATGTGAGGATCTATGCTCAAAATTGATCAAACTGGAAAGATTCTCAAAGAAAAAGATTGACAAGTATTGGGAGAAGGTCTCACTTGAAAATTATGTTGCCAATGATAGATTACCAAGAGGCTTGAGGATCCTTATTTTTCCCAACTTTAATAACGATTTAGATAAAGATCTAGCTGACGCCTGGGAAGCTAACTTAAGCAACAGCTCCATGAAAATGATGGATCTACTAATTGAACATGCGACAAGGGAACACCAACGAGCAGTAGATGGAATAGAGATAATCAAGATAGAAATCACGGCGATGCAATCCAATGAAGAAACTAAAGCTAAAAATTATGAGAAAATGTACGAACTACTGCAAGTGTATCAAGGTGAGGTTAAGATCAGAAAATTAAGAAAATGCTACCGTGATGAACGTGATTACAAGGAAGACCAAGTATACACTTTCCAGACAAAATATGTTTGAGCTCCAGACCCTCTTCCAAGAATTCAACCCCCAGTTCTGATGCTGATTCGGAACAAGAAAATCAAGAAAGTGGAAATGTTAGCACACATGAATCGGGCGGGTATATGAACCAGATTAAACGTTACAAAAAAGGAAATCGTAACTTCCCTCAAAAAACAGTCTATTTTCAATTGCCACCAAACACGAATACCCCGAATCCCGTGCAAGGAGGAGAGGAAGGAGGGGGGGTAGAAAACAGCGACAACGCAGAAACCCCAGAGAAGAACAAAAGACAGACAAGGGCCAGCTCGAAGGAGGCGAGCAGGGCCAAATAACTGAAGATCTAGTTCTTAATCTCTCCAACAGAGAGATTTCCAGAGATGAAAGACGACTCTTGAACAAGGGTTTATCATTTGCACCTGCATGTGACTCCAGTCAAGTGGACATTCATATTGATCTGTTCAAATTCATTAGAAAGTTGACATTTTTAAAAAAAATTGCGACCAAAGCACCTGGTGACTTTAAAACCAAGGAACCACCAATACCGATCAGTGGCATGTCAATTCAGGATATTGAAGATACTTTCTTGGTAAGATCACTGGTGGAAGATGAGCAGTTCGAGGTATTTCACCTTTTGGATGAGTTAAGAATCAAATCGAATTCACTGACATCCAAGGAACTTAAGACCAAATCCAAATTTTCGCCTCAATTGGCACCTGACAATGTAATTGATACGTTTTACAAGGCGGTTTCACAGGAGCTTTACATCTTAAAAGAAGATAGAAGCAAATAACGAAGAAAAACAAGACCTAACAATGACAACTTATCATCTGGGGAAAAATCAGCACTCAAGACACTTAAAATGGACACTCAGATTGTAATCAAAGAAGCAGATAAAGGGGGTAATATTGTTGTAATGAACAGAGAAGATTACCTCTTTATGGCATCAGAAAACCTCACAACCCCCGGCTGCTACATGATACAAACTGACAATTATAAGCAACTAGCATTGGAACAGGTTGAATCAAGCATAATGAGTTGGCACAGGAAAGGCTTAATCACAGAGGAAGAACGAATAGTCTTAGAACCAGTAACCCCGACCATGTACTTCCTTCCCAAAATTCATAAGCCATACGACACCATACCAGAAGGTCGCCCAATCATGAGTGGAATGGGGTGGGTTACTGAGAACATTTCCGAATACCTAGACACTATTCTTAAACCAAGAGCCAACTTACTACAATCATATCTACAGGATTCCACAAGTCTTATACGGAGATTAAAGAACTTCACATGGCAAAAATCATATCTCTTAGCTACCTTAGATGTTAAGGCACTTTATACTTCTATTCAGCATAAATGGGCCACAATCGCAATAGATTACACCTTCAGGAATGACTCAGCATCTTATTACAATCAAATCCAGAAGGTTAAAGAAATGTTGCAACTAACATTGGATCTTAATGTATTCACCTTTGACAACAGGATATACCAGCAAACAAAGGGGGTGGCCATGGGCACTAAATATGCTCCCGCCCTAGCCAACCTCTTTATGGGTATGCTGGAAGACAAAGTAGTCTATCAAGAACCTTTTTTCATGAACAAAGTTAAAATGTGGACGCGATATATTGATGATGTGTTTTGCATCATTGATGGGAGTGCAGAGGACTTCCAAGGATTCGTGACAGCACTAAACATGAACTGCTTTGATATTCAATTTGTAGGTGAATGCAATAATGATACAGTCCATTTTTTGGATTTGACAATATACTCTGATGGGCACAAGCTACAAACCTGGACATTTAGGAAGCCGACAGAAGTAAACTCTACGCTCCATGCAAGTAGTTGTAATTTTTATCCAACCATTCACAATATACTATTAGGTAAATATATCAGAGCGAGACGTAACTGTCAAGAGGAAACCAAATTTGGAAAAGAATTCTCCTTATTACGGCAGCGGTTCAGAAATAGAGGATAGTCAGACAAATCTGTCAAGACTGCCTATAAGAAGTCAAAGCTTATGCAGCAAAAGGATACTCTACAACATAAATCAGAGGCAGTCACAGACAAAAACATGGGACCTAGTTTCATCGCACAATATTGTACTGACCATCAGAGAATCCAGACAATACTCAGGAAACATTGGTACTTATTGAAATTAGATGAACATATTTGGCATCTTGTAGACGACTACCCCCGTATAACCTACAAGAGAGCTGGTACATTGAAGTCAATACTCAGCCCATCTCTTTTGCCGGATATTAGCAGAGAGAATCAGACCACATGGTTGAACAAAAAAGAGATTGGCTTCAGGAAATGTGGCATGTGCACACAATGTAAATATGCACAGGAGAAGACCACAGACTTTTGAGACACGAATGGGAAACATTGGACCATTAAGCAGGGAATCAACTGCAAGACAACATTTGTCATTTATGGCATTATATGTGTATGTAAGAAAATCTACATAGGGAGCATGAAGCAAGAGCTGAGGGTAAGAGTATGTGAACATTTGGCAAAGATTGGTAGCCAGGATCCATCCTTTCTACTGGCTGGCCACTGGCAGAACTTCCATCAATTGCAGAATAAATCTGAGATCAGGTTTATTGGCCTACAGCATGTGACTCTTAATAAAAGAGGTGGAGAGGCTAAAAGCACTCAGAGAAGCAGAAGCATGTGCCATTTGCTACTTTAACTCAATGGCAACAGGTCTTAACAGTGACAATGAGAGGGTGTCATTCCTGTAATGTAAGCCTTAATCCATTTAGTACATCAGCTTATTCTTCTGACGGAGGAACCATACAGAAGGCTGAGTGCTATAATAATCATGTTCATTTACTCACTTCTGATTATAATCTTTTTGTATGGAGATCTACTCCTAACTAATATATTTGTACCAAGGAGCTGGTGTCTTTTTTGTAAAGTAAGCTCTAATCCAAACAGCACATCAGCTTATTCTTCTGACTGAGGAACCACACAGCAGTTTGAATGTTTGTAACCCCTTCATAACCATGTACATTCACTTACTTTTGTTTATAACCACTTATATGGAGATTATTCCTAACAATTAAATGTGTACCGCAGATCAATGAAGGGTGCGAGTGCCTTTTGGGACACGGGTCACGTAGTATTAATCTATAGAGCCAATATGAATTATGGATTTTGTTCAATTTAGTAACCCAGACATTACCAGTATAATACTTTTTGATACGTTAACATACAGTCCAGTAAGAAGATGCAGGGGTGTTTTTTCCACCCTTCCAATACGATGTTGCTTGGGTTCTGCACTTTGTGCAGACCACGAACATTTAAAGTTGCACCAAGCATGTATAATTTACTTAAAGCGTCTTTTCCCAACCAGTCTCACTAATTAAAGTTAAAATTATGAGTGGGTCTGATTTCACTGACTACTCAAATTACCCAGTATCAGACTTAGCAATGTGATACACGAACTAGGATTTGGACATGTGTTACATTTAGGGTAACGGGCTGCTTTACCATTTACAAATGGAGGCCCTCTCTTTCGGCACTGAAACGATGGGCCGTGTACCCCAATGGCTACGCGGAAACACGTTGCCATTGGAGACAGCCTACACCTCAGGATCAGATAATGGCGCCGGCGAACGAGATTCCGTTCGTGACGAGGCGCGTTTACTTCACTTTTTCGTAATAGTAATGCAGGTAACAATGAGCCGTATGAAAGTGGAAGTAGTATTGTAGGGATTGAACTTTTATTCATGGTGAACTACGTCCTGGGAGCGGGACAATGGACGTGGCACACCATGGCAACGTGTGCTCACGTTGCCATGGTGACGGTACACATACCAAGATAACAAAATCGTGCCGGAAGACGGGAACCCGTTCTTGCCGACACGCGTTACATTTCTCATTTCGGGTACAGGTAAGCTTGGCAGCAGAGGCGGACATACTAGGTTCTTTTAAGATCAATCGGTCAATGCTCAATATAAGCACCTTAATTCTGACTATGGCATATCTGGGTGTGCGCAGATGGTCTAGCAGTTTCAACTCATAAATGATAGATTTAGTTACCATGCTAAAGAACACCAAAGGACTAATGAATCCTTAGAGGCTCCTGACACCCTACATTATTGATATAGTCTTAACGGTTATCTTAATTGATGAGGATTTGGCCACTATCTTTCTCACATATGGTGGAGTGAACCATTTTGAGCGAGCGTGTTATAAACATGATTTATGGGACACACAGAATAATTCGGTATTATGTGCAATACTCTGATTTCAGACTACTTCTGACTTGGGGATTTGGCCCCGTTATTACTTTGACAACAGTCATATGAATTGGTCATCCCATCCACGGGTAAGCATACCTGTGAGATTTGTATATTATACTTTTCTGGAATATTAGCCATTATGGATTTATGTACAATAATCAAACTAATCAACTTTTTGTTTGTATCCCTTTTCCACTATCCCTTTTGATTTGTCAAAACTGTCGATGAAATGCTTTATTTTCATATCCCTTCCAATCCTCCCTTTCACCAACCCTTGCTTCCCTGTCCATGTTTTTTCTATTGCTTTAACATGAAAATGTTGTTGATTTTTGAGGTATGCTGATTCATTGACCCTATTAATGGTTAATTCCACATGTTGGATTTTTCATTATCACTCATACCTTATGTACTACCATATGTATTGCGTTATCATATACTTTTATTATTATTTTGTAATTTCTCTGTTTTTGTGCATATTAATAGCCCAGATTTGAAAAAGGTTCAGGGGAGCCGAAACACGTGTAATCGACCGTACAAGGTCTTTAATGATTTGTGTGATTGAGCATTAAAGACAATGCATACACATATTTGATGGTGCTGAGTCCTGGAGTCCCTTCTTATTGTACTAATAGTAATTCAGTTTTTTCACCATTTAGACATAGGCTGTTTGCCAACATCCAAGCCTGGATGAGGGCGTATGTGTCTTGGTGGGGTTTGAGGTCTTGGTCGTAGTTGCCTGTTAGGGGAATGAGAATTTGTGTGTCATCGGCATAGTTGGTGGAGGCTATGCTGAATTCTTCTAGGTCGCTGAATAGTGGGAGAGTGAATAGATTGTAGAGCGTGGGGGAAGTGCATGAGCCTTGTGGGACTCCACACTCGATGGGTGATGGAGTGGCAGATGCTTGGTCTGAGATGACTCTCATAGCTCAAACATCCAGAAAGGAGGTGATCCACGCAGTGGCCTCTTTAGAGAAGTGAGCTGTGTCAGCAAGATGTTTGCAGAGGATCTTGTGGTCAACCAGATCAAAGGCTGCCGAGAGGTCTAAGAGTAGGAGGAGTGAGGTTTTGCCTTTGTCCATGGCTTCAAGTAGTTGGTTTTTGAGGTCGAGTAAGGCTGACTCTGTGTCGTTGCGGGCGCGGAAGCCTGATTGTCTTTTTCCCAGGATGTTGTGTTTCTAGGTAAATTTGAATCTGTAGATAGGCAGCTTTGTCTAGAATTTTCAGCAGGAATGGCACTCTGGTAATGGGGTGGTAGTTGTTTGGGGATTCCGGATCGAGGGAAGGTTTTTTTTTTTTAGTAAGGGCCGCACCCAGGCTTCCTTGAGGGTGGTGGGCACCGTGCTGGTGGTGAAGGGTGCATGGATGAAGGAGGTCATAAAAGGAGCAAGTGCTGTGGCGCAGTCTTTGACTAGGTTGGCTGGGCAGATGTCACCTTTGCATAGTGATGGTTTGATGTGCTTCAGGATGTGGAGGACTCTGGGAGTGGTTACTTCTCTGAATGGGAAGGATTTGGGTGGGTTACTACTATCTTTGGCGTTTCCATCTGGTTTGTGCGTGGATGGCTTTGGTGCAGTGTTTTGTTTAGGCAGTTTGTCAAATTGAGTTTTGATTTCGTTTTTGAGTGTTTTAATTTGATCTAGGATGGCGTGTTGGATGTTGTTGCACCATGTGGAGTTCTTCTCAGTGGGTTGAGCAGAGGTGATGGGGATAGTAAGCTCATTGTATATGATGAATAGCTCTTTTGACTGTGAGTTAGCTTTCTCAATTCTGGCATTGTAAGTAGCTGCTTTGGCTGTGGAGATGGCCTTTTCATATTATTTAGCGACTGTGAGGTAGGTGTCCTTTGTGGTGGGGCAGGGATTAACCTGCCAAGCGGTTAGTGCTACCCTTTTGGCAGTTTGTGCATCCTTTAGTTCTTGTGTGATCCAGGAGTTGGCATGGAGTATCTTTTTGGCTTTTTTCTTTTCCAGTGGAGCTACTACTTCTATTATGTCTTTTAGTGTGTTGTTGTAGATCTCAGCTAGTGTTGTAGGTTCTTTGGAGGTAGAGTGGGACAGTATTGACTTTTCCAGGAGTGGGATTAGTCTGTCTGCGGTGAGCAGTTTTTTTGATCTTGCCATAGTAGCTGGTGCAGTTGGGTAGGGGTTCCCTGCTGTTTTTGCTGGAATGAAGAAGTGTAATAAGTGGTGATCAGTCCATGGTCTGGGAGTATTGGAACTAATGTCAGCCGCACAGTTGTGGTCAGCGATCCAGTCAAGGATTCGACCTTTGGTGTGGGTGGGTTCATTTACTCGTTGTGTAAAGCCTAGATCTAGGAGGGCTTTAGCAAGGGCTTTACTTTTCTATCTTTTGGGTCTTTAAAGCCCAGGTTGAGGTCGCCTAAGAGAATGACTTTAGGGTTTGCTTTCAGGTTATCACCTAGGATGTGGGTGATGTTAGATTGGAAGTCTAGAATTGGACCTGGTGGGCGGTAGACAATGTGTATTGTTATTGTGTCATTAGGCGAGGGGGATATTTTAACTGATTGTGAATCAAAGTTGTCAGCTTCGTTGGTCTTAAATTGTCTGGCGTTGAGGGTTTCTTTGATGATTAGGGCTACCCCTCCTCCTTTACTAGAGGTTCTTTCTTGACGAGGGTTGATGTACCCTGGTGGTAGTGTTTGGGAGACAGCTGGTCCGGAGGCTACGTGTAACCAGGTTTCAGTTATGGCTAATGTCTAAGTCTAGATCATTGATGAGATCCTAGACCTCAGTTGCATGCACTGGTAGGGAGCGTGCATTGATAAATGCGTACTGGAATTCAGTTTTCTGGTTGTTCTTTTGTATAGTTGGTGAACGGGTATCATGAGGAGTAGTGGTTGTGCTAGATGTGTTTGCTGTGGGTTTACTGGTTGGAGGGGGGGTAAGATGGGCGTGTTTGCATGGAGTGGCTTAGTGGTGGCTGCACGTTGATTTGAGCGGCTGCCTAACCTTAGATTTCTTATGTGGAGAGGCATAGGTCTGGTCTGATTATATTTGGGTGGTTTGGAGGGAGTGAGGGTTTGGTTCGACCTACTAGGGCAAGTGTCGTAGCTGGGGACCGTACTCCTGGTATATAGAGAAAGTAGGAATGGAGTAGGTGGTATGGTGTACAAGCAAGGGGGTGCCATGCTTTTAGGCGGGAGCAATTGGTCTATGTGCTAGTAGAGGGATCCCAGTTAAGGGTGTTTGTGGTGGACGGTGTATGCAGTTGACAAGGGGTGAGAGCTAGTCCCCTTGTGCAGATGGAGAGCAGTGCATACAGTACTCAAAAATAGGCTGGTCTGATTTGGGCAACAACAGGCAGTAGTGGGCAGTGCATACAATTCAATCAGCGTAGGCTAGAACTATTTAGGCAGCAAGGCAGTAGTGGGCAATGCAACAATTCAATCAGCGTAGGCTAGAACCATTTGGGCAGCAAGGCAGTAGTGGGCAGTGCATACAATTCAATCAGCATAGGCTAGAACCATTTGGGCAGCAAGGCAGCAGTGGGCAATGCAACAATTCAATCAGCGTAGGCTAGAACCATTTGGGCAGCAAGGCAGTAGTGGGCAGTGCATACAATAGCATAGGCTGGAACCATTTGGGCAACAAGGCAGTAGTGGGCAGTGTATACAATTCAATCAGCGTAGGCTGGAACCATTTGGGCAGCAAGGCAGTAGTGGGCAGTGCATACAATTCAACCAGCATAAGCTAGAACCATTTGGGCAGCAAGGCAGTAGTGGGCAGTGCATACAATTCAACCAGCATAGGCTGGAACCATTTGGGCAGCAAGGCAGTAGTGGGCAGTGTATACAATTCAATCAGCGTAGGCTAGAACCATTTGGGCAGCAGTGCAGTAGTGGGCTAGTTGGATGGTCTGAGTTCATGTGGCTGGATCTGAAGGGCTGGAGGCCTGTTAGGGCAAAGGATTTGCTGGGTGTGTGGCAGTGGGGATTGCCGGTTAGCCGCATACATTGTTTATGGTATCTTAATGGCGCTGGTATAGTGACGTTGGATCTTACACTTGCGTATTACAGTCCAGTGAGAGCACGTGAGGTGATAGCAGGGCGATGTCTGCATGAGTGCTTTGAGAGGTTTCTGCAGTGGTGGCGCAGGTGGGGCAGAGGTAAGGAAGTAGGTCGCTGGGCCAATGGGCAAGGTGGTGGTGTGTTGGTTGCCTAGCAACCACTTGGCATCTTGTCGGTGGCCATTCTGGCGATGCTGTGAACTACAGCAGACCTGTGGATTTCACTGCAAGAACGAAGCGTGACAGAAGGCAAAATGGCCACATGTGCTGTCGGAAAGTGATAGCGGGGAGGGAGTGGTATTAATCAGCCATTCTGGCTCAGGGTGGGATCACAGGGGCATCACCTTTCAGTGCAGATCTGGAAGGCTGGTCCTCTCCACACACGGCAATCGGGTCTCGTCATGGATCTTGCGGGAGGGAGGGGGCTTCTGCCCTTCTCCTGCTGGAGCTGGATGCAAGTGAGGAACAGGTGAGAGACAGGCTTGACCCTTTCTATGCGGCCCTTCCTGTGCCGGCTCATGCCTTCCGGTGGTGCGGAGGTAAGGAAATAGGTCGCTGGGCCAATGGACAAGGTGGCGGTGTGTTGATTGCCTAGCAACCACTTGGCATCTTGTTGGTGGCCATTTTGGCGGTGCTGTGAACTACAGCAGACCTGCGGACTTCACCACAAGAATGAAGCGTGGCAGAAGGCAAAATGGCCACACATGCTGTTGGAATGTGATAGCGGGGAGGCAGTGGTATAAATCAGCCATTTTGGCTCAGAGTGGGATCACGGGGGGCATCACCTTTCAGTGCAGATCTGGAAGGCTGGCCCTCTCCCGACATGGCAATCGGGTCTCGTTGTGGATCTTGCTGGAGAGAGGGGGGCTCCTGCCCTTCTCCTGCTGGAGCTGGCCACAGATGATATTAACATTGTGGACCAACTGGAGGATATATCAATCTCGGCTTCAAATAAGAGTTCTAACACCACATTGGAGTATGTCCTGCAGTATGAAAATGATCTGTACATGTTTGGCTATAGTTGTGTGACCGTAAGGATGATGACACTTTAAAATACAAATGCCATATTGGCCAGACATCCTAATAATGATGGAGATCACCCTATTGATTTGAGATCACGGAATAAACAACGATACAGAGTAGATGAGAGGAAAATGTATAATAGAAACCTAGGGGAGAAGGGTAACGGGGAGACCAACAAAGATGAGGTTGATAATGGTCCTGGTATTGGCAATGGCTCCCTAAGGTATTCAAGGCCCACTTCTCTGTAATGTCTCGGTGACAAAAGAATGATATGCTCTTGGTACACTACAGTATTTGCCCATTTGTCTGCTGATGATGGTCTGTTAGCCAATATCCAATATCCACATTTTCAGCATAGTTGCCCTCCAGGAAACGTGGATGACAGAGACATGCGAAAATAGATGGTAGAAGTACTATTCAGATATTGTCTGTAAAGGGACCCATTGGTCGACCTAAAGGAAGACTGTTAGTCTCTGTCCGGCATCCATGGAGTCTTAGAGAAATAAATGGTTTGACCACTATGGTCCAAGTCTAATCTATGGTGCTCTCTGTCCCTCCAATTTTTTGCTTCTCTATTGACTATCCTTCCCTCCTCACTAAATCTGGTATGAAGAAGTTTAAATAGGACATCCTGGTCTCCAGCCTAGGCCTCCCTATCACTGACACCTATACCAGTGCCTCCTCCAGGCAAACTTTCACAGACATCCTCTTTGTCGTTCCCTCGCCGGACCTGTGGACCCTACATATTCTCTCTGTGCTCCTCTCGCCTTTTTTTTCTTCTCCCATTAATGGTGGCACCCGGTGGGATGCCCTCCTGGCCTCCTTCCACTCCTCTAAGGTCATCATTAACATCTATGTGAATAGCACCGTCCTGGTCCAAGGCCCTCAGGCCAACCTTCACATCTTCGATAGATGCTTCCCACGCCTCATCAATTTCCTTTCTTCTCCTGCTGTCCCATCTCCCCCCTACAGGGCTTCCTCACCTCCCCCAGCTACCTCCTCCTCAGCTACCTTGCCCTCTCCTTCCCTCTCTCCCCCTCCTCAGACTCCTTCTACACCTCCGCAGGGCATACCTCTGATCTGTACCCCTCCCCTGAAGTCCTTCAAGGATGGCAACCTTCTCCATATTGCCACTCTTAACTCTTGTTCAGCTGTCAAACACTCCTCCGACATCTGCCACCTTCTGGAGGAACTGGACCTCAATGTCCTTGGTCTCACCGAGACATGGTTCACGGCCAGCTCTATCACAAGCTTTGACATGCTCCTCCCTGATGGCTGCAAGATCCTCTGGTGGGGGTGTAGCCCTGATCTTCCCTGAGTGGATTCCGGCCTCTGTCATTCCCAAGAAGGCCTACTCCTCTTTTGAATGCCTCATCTGCAGGCTCTCTCTCTCTCCCCTATCCATTCCCTTACTGTGGCTATTATTTATCGGCCACCTGGTCAGATCTCCTCCTTCCCCTCTGAGTGGGTGGACCTCTCTTCCTCACTGCTGGTCTCAACCTCTCAACTCTCTCCTTCTTGGAGACTTCAACATCCACCTGGAGGCCACCTGTCCTCCATCTGGACTCTTTTGCGACCTCTGCTACTCTCTCTCACTCTTTATTCTCCCCTCTGGACCAACTCACTCTGCAAGGCACTCTCTGGATGTTCTGATCTCCACAGACTTTCCCCTTTCTGCCCCTCTCACTACTCCTCTCTTCTAGAGTGATCACTTTTTCCTTTCCTCTCATCCTTCCATCACTGCCACCCTCCTTCTCAATTATCCGACCCATGAAGCGTGTGTCAGTTGAGACTTTCGCCACCACTTTCTCATCCTCCCTCCCCCTTTGGCTGACTCTCACCCTGACAAAGCCCTTTCCTTGCTCCACTCTGCTATATCTGATACTCTTCATA
Source organism: Ambystoma mexicanum (assembly GCF_040938575.1). Classification (NCBI taxonomy): domain Eukaryota; kingdom Metazoa; phylum Chordata; class Amphibia; order Caudata; family Ambystomatidae; genus Ambystoma; species Ambystoma mexicanum. The sequence goes on along the minus strand of NC_090941.1, from coordinate 663,042,771 downwards.
TTCTTGCCCCTGTCAGGAGAATCCGCCTGAAACCCAGGGCCAAGTGCAACTCCTGGTACGACTCAGACCTTGTCACCCTTAAGCGCAAGTGCAGGGTGGCCGAGAGGAAATGGCTTGCTCCATGTACATCTTCTGACAAATTGGCCTGCCACCTATTCCAAAGGCAATACTGCCTCCCTGTCCTCACCAAGAAGAGAGATCTTCTCTGTGGGATGTATTGACCCACTCTGCTATATTGTGCATCATCACTCTGCTAGTTATGGTGCAAGAAACAGCAACAATGGTGGCAAAACTCTTGTGCGCCAACAAACCTCCAAAACCACGTTCTTCAACACACAAAAAGATGGATGCACAACCTGCCACCCATGGTGCATGTGTGGTAGGATAGAGCACACACTGCAGAAAATGTGTCAGTGGGCTCCATGGCAAGCAGAGAGCAGAGGGAAAAGCAGCACTTTGCAAGTGAAACTCCAAAATTAGCCTGTAAATAACATTTATTTTGTTGCTAAAAACTCCAAAATGCCTGTACACAACACTTCTCAACATTCAAAATCTTGCTTGGCGCTAAAATTCAGTTAATCTAATGAAGCATTGTGAATGTACAAGGTCCTAAAATGTGAAGAGCAAAACATTTTCTCAGAAAAACTGGATTGCCTGTGAATGACAGCTCCTGTCAAAATCTGTGTGCAGAACAGTGGGCTACCTGTGAATGACAGCCCTGTCAAATGGGCTCTCCTGATGAAACTTCAAAGTTATCTAAACTAAATGTTGGCCGGATTAGCAAACATAAAAGGATTCGTTACTGAAAAGAATACAGATCTCAGTTGTTTTTGATCACCACAGTTTTAAAGCTAAGAAAGTAACTTATCCATGTCATTTGATGCAACTAGTTTGGTTTCTGCTGGATTTTAAGAAATTGAGAATAAATCAGCATGGTTGTGCCTGCAAGGAGTGGAAAAACAGGTTTCTCCCAAGGGGAGGGAAATCCTCTCAGCAGAAACTCACTGATATATGATAATTGTGGGTTAGGCCAGACTTTCGTCTACAGCCAGGGAATGAACAATGGCATATCGCCAGGCCAGGAAATGGACATGTGAAGGAGTCATAAACTGCTCCTTGAAGGAATTCCCCAAAGGAGGGGGCTGCTCCTTGAGCTCCAGGGAGAGACAAAAGGGTGGACCATTTGCGGCTAAGAATAAACAATGAACAATTTTTAGAGACTCATAACTTGTTATCCAAAGTGGTGAAAAATATAAAAAGGACAGATTTGTTAGTCTAATTTTTGGCTTTATGTTTCATGTTTCAAGAGGCGGTGGAACTGTGTAAAATATTCTGGACAGGAATGGCAATATGTGTGGTTTTATGTGAACTGTATTAATGCTAGAATTGTGAAACTTTACACACACATTCCTATGGTAAACACATTTTTGTAGAGGTTAACAATGTATAAATAGGTATTTAGGACAAAATTCAATTTTGATACTAGTGGCTAGGAGAGGTTTTTAATAATGGTAAAAGCCAAACCATGAATGTGACATCATCCGTCCTTGATCCAATCACTCAGATGCAAGGCAGAGATGAGGTCCTGATCCAATCCCAGTTCACAGGGGCAAGCTTAGTTAAGCCGGCCCATGTGATGCTGGAAATGCATCGGAGGGACAGGGCCTCCGTATCCTTGTCCTTTACTGCTTTTTATCGTGTGTTCTGTCGTGTTTTCCGCGCAGGAGTTCATGTGGGACTCCTGGCGGTGCAGCTCTCTTTCTTTTGGTTTGGTGAACGGACCCGTGGAATACCCTTATGGCCCCCATGGGTGGGGGTACAACCCTGTGCCCCAAGTGTATGTTTTTGGGCACCTGTGGGTGGCCCACGGAGCAGGGTATGGGCTGGTGGCAGCTCCATGCTGAATTTGACAGGTGCGCAGAGTATCCTCCATTTTGGGATACCCCGGCCCTGCCATTGGGATCAGTTGATTCCTGATGGAAAACAAGATGGCCCCGGTGGCCTCTTGCTTTCTTTTACCCATTACCTTGTTTTCCCAAAGTCCTGGGAAGCCCTGACTCTGTCCCTTCCCCCTGACTGGCTGTTGGGTGGAAGTGCCATATATGGTGTTGTTCTGAAGGCCCAGTCAGACTAGCTGGAGCCTTCCCGGTGATGTATGTTGTGGGTACCTCCTGTGGGTGGGACCTGGGTGAATAGAATGTGTGACGAATATGCATTCTGTGTTGTGGGTGTCTAGTATCTGGTGGTTGACACAATGACTGAGACAACCCTGCCCGAAACCGGTATGAATGCAGCTTGGAGTGTTGAATGGCTCGGTACTTGTCCCAATACACATAACTTGTTGTGAGTGTCTGGAGAGAAGTGAATGGCCTGAATACCTCGTGTGCCTGATTGGCTGCCTGCCTGCATGAATGCCCGTAGTCGTGATTGGATGCTTGAGTGTGATCCAGCGGAATGAATGGGAGATCAACAGTATATCTGGGGACCTCTCACTGCTAGGAATCGTGTTCAGAAGCTGAAGTCCACTACGACGAGTAACTGGATTAACTGACGCTTGACCTTGAAGCCCTGCTGGACGAGAAGAATTGCTGTTGCTCTCCTTCACAATCTGAAAGCTGCTGTGCCTCCAAGGACTTACCCAGAGAGGACCTGATAAGGCACCCTCTTCCCGAGCTACAAGGGACCATCGTGCACAGCTGACCTTTGCCAACGCTCCCTGGTAGACAGACCTTCGACAGGCTGCCGACCCGATACGGGGACTGCTGAGGAACTCCAAGGAGAAGCACTCGGACTGTTGTCCGCGACTGTCGACGACCGCCATCGTCGACCGGAGCCGCCGTGCTCCTGTTTGCCTAAGAACTTCCATTGATCATCGGACGCTCTCGTCTACATCGTCACCCGCTTGTCTCCGGCTGGAGAAGGCCTGACTGTCGACGCGCCGAGGAGCATCCACCGGTGGGTTTCCCGCCACCTAAAGACCGCAGAGAGGCCGACGACTCGACGCCCTTGCTGGGCCACCGTTCTTCATCATCTCTTTGCGGTCCAGAACTATTGTCACCGAGGTGCTCCGCACGCCTCTTCCTTGCAGGACGCCAACGCTCTGTCGTCGACGAGCACCGCTAGGAACAAAGCTGTCACTTCCTTGCCATAGTTCACCCGGTTCACCGTCGGACGTTCGACGACCCGTGACTCCCGCCTTAAAGGGAGGGAACTCAAGAAGGGCTGTCGATTCCCCGACACCAAACGCCAAGTTCCCCGACACCTCTCGATGATCCGTGGCTCCCGCCTGAAAGGGAGGCACTCAAGAAGGATCGGTCGGTGCATCGTCGGAGAACTCTACTCCACCAGGTACATTGGGAGCGGTAAAACCTTAATAGGAAGAAGTAAGACTATTGAACATATGGACTGGGCTTGTGCGATATATATTTATTTACAGGTTGCCCAGGTGGGGGGATCTCCACACAGAACTGCGCCTAGTGGTAGGGGTCAGTATTCTGCCTATTGTTTCAACCATCTTGCGTTCCTTCCTATCTCTATTGCTGGTTTCCTCGTTATTGATCTGTGTGACATTTTAACCGTACAGTTGATGCACTTTCATGAGATTTGATAACATTAGTGGTACCACTCTAGACATGTATATATTTATCATTATTGACTTCCAAGTACAAATTGCCTTATTGTGATCGTGTACATACCTTTGAATATTAATTATATAAAGACAGTAATACAGTGTGTGGACATTCCTTTGTGGGGGTTCGGGGATTACACTGTACCAGCCCGCATCACCTCCTGAGAAGCTAGGCCTTGATTGCTCGTCCATTGCTACCTTATAGAGAATCTTGGCTGGGGTCTTCTGTGCCTCTCCTCTACCATATAGAGAGCAGAAGTACAGACACCCCCTACCAGTCTTTACAGCCCATACACCCATTTTTGTGATGTCATTTGAAAGGATAAATAGAGACAGCTGACAGCACATAGGGACTGACTCACTGACTGACTCTTCTGATTCCAGAAAAGCACTTTGTTCCAGCATTCAACATTCAGCCTTTAACATCCTTCCAGATCCAGATGCCCAGAATCTTGCTAAGCAGTAGCTGAACCATTTTCAGCAAGGCCTCAATCCTCAGACTTTTTCTCACAACCCAGTGAAGCGCTGTCGTGTGGGAAATCATCCTGAATTCGCATCCTGAAACTATCTGGCTTGCTACCATAAGGCTTGCCTGATGAGCTCGCTATCCTGCTGATTTGAAACACCCAGAAACAAGAAGGGCAGATCCTCTGCAATTCCGGTGACAGGCTAGCTCATCCAGTCCCGTGCCTGATGTGCCGTCCTTCCTTGATAGACCCAATCCATTGACCAGAACCGTGACTGTCCAAAAATCTTAAATCCCAGTGGATTCTGAGTATTAATAGGACTTTAGGGAACTATTGTATACCTTGCTTATCTTGTTCTACTCTAATCTCTGAACTATCCCTACTTTCGTAACCTGTAACAGTGTCAAAATCTTTAGTGCTATCTTCTTCTGTCTAGTTGCTAAAGCACCATTTTCATAGTCATCTTTACTTGTGTAACTCTGATCCATAAATCCCACTTTGAGTCTTTGGACTGGTGCCGCCGGGTAAGTGATGGGGATCTGTTACTGAAGTCATGAATCAGTCTCAGAGCTTACTGTGTTCCGACTTGGTTACCTAGCCAAACACTCTAGCCTTGAGTAAAAGCATAAGCCATATTTTCCGATTCTAAACTGAAGTCCTTTTCCAAATTCATGTCTTTATTTTCGAAAAATACCTCTCACTAAAACCTCCATTATGCCCTCCGTTTTTAAGATAGAAGCAAAATTTCAACTCCCACTTGCACCTAACATCCTTAGCTATCTCTACAACCCAAACCCGCAGTGCCAAACAGTGCAATTGACCCATTATATAAAAATCGCACAAGGAAATGTTTACCGCAAATTGACATTTAGAAAAATTTTACATGTGTGAATTGCATTTAAATTATTTCCCTCCTTGCCTTTGAGATTTCAAATGTTTTCTTCTGATTAAATCATTGCTTGTGTTTGCTTGCATCTGTTCAAAGCGGCTCCCGTAGAAATGTATAATAATGTAAGCATTTTTGACCACATTTGGTGTTTTTGCTCAGCCAATTTCAAAGCCATGCTGACAGTTGAAAAGTCAATTCCGTTTTTCTCTTATGTTTAAAGGGAGAAGGTGGGAGTGATATTCTGTTTGATCTGTGTTATTCCTGAGTACCTGCTCTCTCCTCACATCTATTTAAATTGCCTATTGGGGGGTTGAGGGGTGTTGTAGGGGGAGCCCTTAACCATTGTGCTATCTGTTCTAAACCAATCCAAATGTATTCTTTTCTTTGCTGCATTTGTTTTTGTGCTCATTACTTGACTCCTAGTGCATTAATGATATTATTCAGTGTTTTGTCACTCCAGTGGTGATTGTTGTTACCTATTAAAATGTATTGTGATTTAAATTCTAAATACATAAATAAATATTTACCTTTGCAAACTAGCCTGATTCCTGGTTCATTGTGACCAGGTGGGTCTCAGGAGAAGGGTGTGATATGAGTGGTAAATCATTTGGAATATTGAACTTATAGATAAAAATAATTAAGGGCTTTATTTGCGCACTACATGCTGGGCGAGACTTAGGTGTGTGCCAGATTGAAATCACTTACAGCTTGGGGGTTTGTGTCCGGGATCCTGAATTTGACATAGCACTCGTGACAGCCTAACACAGCATACTAGCCGGCGGGGTACATACACCTTGTTGGGTTGGCATACTGTGCTACACTGTACAAGCACCCCTCAAAAGAAACACTCAAAAGAATTGGGCCTGTTTGCAAAAGTAAATCCACCCTGAGATAAGTCAGAAGGAAATATTTCCGGAATGGCGACCCCAGTGGAAATTAATATTGCTAGGGAACACTTCCTGCACAAATTGTTTGTCAGGGGTGAATGGCCAGAACAGGACGAACAGGTATGGTTGCAGGAAATAAAACAAGTCACTGCAATCGACCTTGATACCTGGCAGGACAAGGGTCCATTACATCAAGTGCTTAGCAAATTGTATATGGCCCCAAAAATAAAAGAGGAGCAGTGTAAAATTGTCAAAATAGCTGCCTACCTGTACCTCCACATAGGAACCATACAGGAAAAGCATGCAGACAATATAGATTTGACAAAGAGGCAAGGGGAAGTGCTGCACAAAATCCAGACCAATCTGGACTCTGCAGAGCAAAGGCTCCAGGAAAGCAAAGAATCAGAAACAGAGGCTAGGCAGTACATAACCAAACTCCAAGAAGATCTGGTCCTCTTACTGCAGAAGAATGCAGAGCAAGATATCCAGGTACAGACACTGCAAAAAGAGTGTCAAGAAAGGTTTGACTCTTTACAACACAGTCAACAAAAGCTGGAACAGCAATTAACTTTTAACAGTGTCTGCACAAAACAGTTAGTTGTCCTACAAGACCGCGTAGACAAATGAAAAGAGGAAAACAATAAATTAAACATTAAAGACATCCACTCTCAAGAAATCTAGCAAATTTAAAAAACAGAGGGACGACCTGGCTGCACAGAGGGGCATTCTAACTCAGGAGAGGGACGCCTTAGGCCAGGAAGTCAGCCAATTAAAACCTAATTTAGAGGAAGGAAAGCTGGCCCTTCAGGTTAGTGAACTCAAAACTGATTATGAAAAGCTACTAGAGCACACCAGGCGGGTGGAGGATGCTCTGGGAAAGAACGATCGGACCAATAAGGACCAAACTCAGGAGGTGAGTCTCCTGCAGCAAAAATTGGCCCAGTATTTCCAATCCAGTCAGGAAGCACAGAGAGACAATGAGGTTCTCTGTGAAAAGAATGACAGACTCCACAAACAGATAGCTGTGCAAGAACAAATCATAAAGGCCAGTACGGCCTTAATAGAGGAGCAAAGAGGTCAGATTTTGGCATGTCATAAGGGAATAGGGGCTGAAAGGGGTGAGGTAAGATGGGAAAGAGAAACCCCTTTGCATAACCTCAGGACCCCTGTAATCAGGGACTTTAATCCCTTCAGTCCCATGGTCTCTGCCACCCTCATGTCTACTGGCTCATATGAACCAAATGCCATGGGGATGGTAGACTTCAGCACAAGGGGAAATATGGGACTGACAGATCAGCGCCTCCAAGAAATGGATGGGCAGGCATCTATGTACAGATTCCCAAATATTAGGGATAGCCTCTCTGATCAGGAATACTCCAGTGAGGGGCGAACCAGAGAACTGGATCATCAAAAATATCACCTACCAAGAGATCAGTCTGTCAAATTTGGTGGGAATTCCATGAAACTAGGCCCACAAAGAGCATTTTAAAAACCTCTTCCCATCTAGGGAGGTGGGGTCGCGGGGGGGACTCAGCCAATTCTGGGAACAAGGGAGAGTCAGAAGACTCTTCTGAATGCCACAGGTCTCAAGAGACTAGACCCCCACATTCTGCAAGCCATTCCCAAGCCCGTAGAATGAGGGAAAGCCTACAGGATCAGATATCCATATCCTGTAGCAGTGCCTCTGAGTCAGAGGATGAGTGGACAAGGGTGACCAAAACTGAAAAGGCCAACAAAATAAAGAGGGCCCTACTGAAAGATTCCCTGAAACAAATCAAGGCCATTAGGAGCATCATAACTCCCTATCATAAAAATGCCAAATATTCAGTTTGGGAGCACCTCCAGTTGAATGAGCAAATGATGGATACTTTCCACCTGAAGGATAGCCAAAGTTGCATTCAATATGTCAAGTGTACATTTTCCCCTGAATACTCCAGCTGCTTTGCGGGGCTGGAGGATCAGAACCACTCAACATGGGCCACCTATAGGGCAGCCATCTTAAAGCATTTCTCAGTACATAGAAACCCACAGGAGGCCCGCAAGGCGGCCTACAATCTGCAATGTGGGGAAGAACAGGCCCCACAAGAATTTGTTCAAGAGCTGAAACGTGCCTTTGCGCAGACCACCAGGAGGGTGCGCACAGACAGTAGGGAGTTCATTAATAACTTCTTTCAGGCACTCCCTAAATACATTATGACCCTGCTGGTGAGGGACTTTCATGAGAAGAGATCACTAGACTGGGTCATTGAACAAGCAACTCGCATTTATGAAGTGCAGAAACCGGTAGAAAATAAAGGTGTCAATAAAAGCCCAAAACCAACCAACACCCCTGATGCTGCTAAGGTGGCTGAGGTGAAGGTTGCCCCCATTTTAGATCTGGAGATGGGGGGCCTAAAAACATTCCTGTGCAAAATCCTCCTAACCAAAGACCCAGAAGGCCATCGGGCCAATCGCAAACGGGTAGTCAGTGAGGTAGCCCCACAAATGGGACCCCTAACTCCCCTGACTACATCAGCCCCTGTTACAAGGGCAGCAGACCCATCCTGGGCTATGTGTGGACTCCCCGAGCCCAAGGGGGGGCTCCAACCAGGTAGCTGCCAACCCAGGAAACTTCCCTCCTAACTTTCCCCAGGAGGGCAGTAATCCCCAAATGCTGGGTTGAGTTTCTTTCCCCAGTACCCGCCAAACATCAACCCCCAAAACCCTTCTTTCTTTCCCCACTTTCCTGAGCCCAGACAGCCCAATCCGGGAGAGGGGAAGGCAAGGGTACGAGAACTATCCCAGCCAAGGGTATTATGGGAGAAGGGACAGTAATCCTTCCCGTGATCAACCTAGGATGGACCAGAGAACCCCGTACCAGCCAGAGCGGGTGTCTCAACTGGAGCGCCAGGTCCAGAACTTGTCACAGGATCTGGGTCACATGTTGACATCTCAGCAGAACCCCCAGATGAACATGGTGACTCAGAACCCCTCAAATCAAGGGTCGGGTACTCCACAGCAATGATGGGAAGAGAACCCTGACAACCCACCGGTTCCCAGGGAGAAGGCACAGGGGGTAGGGGTGGGTGTAATGCCTTAGAGGAAGCTTCCTTCCCCACTTGTGAAAAGCCCCTGGAAACCGAGGAACCGGAATCAGAATCTCCAGCCCCTGAAAGTCTGCAACCTAAGGAACAGAGGGCGGGTAGGAGAAATAAAGGGCCTAAAAAGACCCATTTTATGGAGGAGGTTAGAATCTTCCAATTTGATGGAGAGAGGCCCTCAGAGGATTCTGGGAAAAGGATCTTCTCCTTCCGGGATGGGGGAACTCCTCCCAAAGAAAAATGGGTCCCAAGAGATCCTGATCAAGACTGGGTAGATGTGGGGACCGAGTTAAAACCGCCCATCATTGAACCCCAAAATGACAAGCCAGAAAATCACCTTCCCCAAACCAATTCTGGTGACAGCCTCCAAAAGGGGGGGTGGGGGGGCAGCCCAGAATCAGAACCAGGGGAGCCCAAAACCCCCCCCCATATCCAAATGTCACCTTTTTCTTACAGGTTCCCAAGATCCAAAACAAAATCCTGCCCAAATCACCCCTCTGTCAGAATCCAGAGCAAAGAAATTAACCCACAAATTGGCCCAAAATGCACATTATCTTTGCCCCCTTGAGGAAAAGGAGGGAAGCTTTTATGCCCTGGTCCAAATACAGGGGCAATGTACATTTTTAGCACTGATGGATACTGGATCCCAAGCCACCTTCTGTCAAAAAGGGCCTTTGATCAGCTGAATTCAGGAAGGGGGGAGAAATACCAAATCCCTCTCACCCCTCTTCCTGGACAACTTCAGAACTTCGATGGGAAGGAAATTCCTGTCGAGCGAACTGTGGATTTAGACCTTAAAATTGGGCGACACAAGGTGAAGAACCCGGTCATAGTTGTGACTCCATAGGGCACACCATGTTTACTAGGGAATGACATCCTGCATAGATTGTCCCCCCTCATAGATTGTGTAAACAAGGTCCTCTGGACCCAGACTAACTGACCAATAAAATTAAAACATAGTGTCAACCATGTTAGTTTAAATGGCAGATGCCACGTGGTTGAACAAAAACCTGACCAAATTGAATTCCATTTCCAATACCACCAAATCCCTGACGTGACAGTAATTGCAGTAGGACAACAAACTGGTGATGGCAAGTCCTCTCCATTTCTGAAAATCAACCTTCCTTCCAGTCTTAAGTGGCATTCCACACTGGAAGGGAATACTCTGAAATTCTATACAAATTCACAATCAGAAAATTGCACAGCTATAGTCCAAAATGATGAGAAATCAGCTCAAAGCTTGGCTGACATACAGCAAATTGGAGAACAGTTGTTCATCCCCATCCAGTTTAATGGGGGGGGGGACTCTGTTCTTGCCCGAGTGTGCATGAACAACGGTAAGAGCTTCATCAGCGAGGCCATGTTCTGAAAACTCCCAAAAGATCCAGCCATTCCCACATTTAAATTGTTAGACAAATGGGAAATGGACCTGGAAACACCCAATTCCAAACATCTCCTGCCTAGCAGGTGTATGCTCAAAATTTCCATAGGCAATAAGAGCATAGTCCATAATTCTTGGGTCATGCGACATGTCCCTGCTGCATTTTATTTAGGCAGTGACATCAATCACTTTGCCATTAGTTTGGACCTAATAAACTTCAAAGTCTGGTCCCGATTAGCGGGTAATCACATGGACTTTGATGACCCAGAGAAAGCATTTCGGTCAGCTCAACAGCTGCTATATGCAGTTGAAATTCAGATTGGAGAGGAAGTCACCATCCCAGAATGGACCCAACAATTCTCACTTAAAGTAAAAATTAAAAGAGGACAAAAAACTGAAAAATCCTGACGCATATGTTCACCTCAATGCCCATTTCCAACAGCAAGGGTTGGGGTTAAACCCAGCACCACTAGTCAATACAGAGCACAACACCATTCCAATAGAGGTGGATAACAGTGACCCTAGGAGTATCACTCTGGGCGCAGGCATCATTATTGGAATGGCGGTTGATGACCGACATTTTTCCATAGATTTAGGTAACGAACTTGTAGGACCAATGACTGTTTTTGACAGTGATAGCGACAATGACAACACCAGACAGGATCTTCACCCGGCATGGGGGGAATTTCCTGGTTTACTCTTCCTGCCCATATGGTAAGGAAGAGGTGACCTGTGACTTCAGGAGGGATGCCTTCCCCACCTGAAGTGATCAGTCCAAGTCAGTAATTGTATCAGGGACTTCTCCACCCAGCTGGAGGAGGCCGCTGAGATAGCCAAACCAGAAGTTTTTCCGGGCTTCAGGCAGATGGTTGAAGAGAGAGTCAACCTAGCTGATGCCTGTGAGACTCTGGAGCAAAAGCAAAAATTGAAACAAATTTTCTTAGATTTTCAAGATCTCTTTGGGGTGGACTCATATGACTGTGGTCGCACCGACATCCACACAACAACAATTCCCACGGACCCTGGCATGACTCCAGTGTTTGTGAAGCAATATCGCTTGCCTCTCGAATCAATGGAGTCCCTTACAGAAATAATTAAGAACCTTGAGTCCCGTGGGATAATTCGTCCAGTCCACAGCACCTTCAATAATCCGGTGCTGGGGATTTTGAAACCAAATGGCCAGTGGCGACTCTGTGCAGACCTAAGGGAGCTCAACAAACGGGTCCATATTTGCTGATGGCCTCTTCCCTACATTGACACAGGGCTGGCCCAGATCCAGGGGTCAAAGGTATACACTGCCATTGAACTGACCAATGGGTACTGGACTGTACCTGTCAGTAGGGAAGACCAATACAAGCTGCCCTTCACCTTCAGGGGGCAGCAGTACACTTGGACCCGGACTACCTTCGGATACATCAACTCCGGCAATTAATTTAATACCTTTCTGCATAAGGCCATGCCCGACTTGGGTGAAAGGGGTAACCTGGCCTATGTAGATGATGTTCTAATCAAAAGCTCAACTGTGGAGGAACACATAGCGGAGATCTGTTATGGTCTGACACAGTTGAGGGCTGCCAGATCAAAACTCTCTTTCCAATGGGCACAGTGGGGCAGGACCCGTGTCAATTTCTTGGGGCATGAGATAACTCCTGAGGGTCTCTGTCCCCAGGAAAAGAAAGTAGAAGCACTCCAGAAACTAAAAGACCCAACAACTCTGCTGGAGCTAAGGAGCCTCCTTGGACTGACTAATAATAGTAGAAAGTTCAATGAGGATTACGCAGAGATCACAAGACCCCAGATCCATCTGTTGAAGGGGTGGTCAAGTAGGAGTGGGGTCCAGAACAAGCCGAGGCAGTGAGACAACTCAAAAGGACCCTCTCACACGCGCCTTGCCTAGCTTATCCTGTCAAAAACAAGGAGTTCTTCTTAGAAACAGGGTTCTCAAATACATGCTTGACTGCAGTATTATACCAAAAGCATGACAAGGTCAATAAAGTAATCTCCTATGCGAGAAAGACTTTATCCTTTGTGGAGGAAAAATTCAACGATTGTGAGAAGGCCCTCCTGGCAACGGTGTGGGCATTGAAGAATTACCACCCGTTTATCCAGGGGGAACACATCATAGTGGAGACTCCACACCAGCCTCTGCAATATCTTCAAAGTGACAGAATCTGGGCCGGAAATGTGAGTAATTCCCAAATTACTTCCTGGATTCTGTCAATGCAAGGCTTTCCTGTGGAGGTCAGATATGGCCAAAACAAAAAAGAGTCCCCTCGTGCAAGGTCTGGCTGACTTGCATGATTGTGCCAGAGAAAACTGTCTCGAGGACGAAAGTCTTAAAATGAAGGACAAAATGGAGGCATACCTTAATTCCCCACACAAAGTCTATGAAGAAGACAAGTGTGAGGGAATGCCCACTGTGTATGTGGATGGGTGCTCTTACCATGTTGACAACAATGGGGAAAAGGAACTTGTGGACGGCGTGGGGAATGCATGGGTGAATGATGCCCCAGAACCCTCAGCTGGGTACAAAATCGGCCCTCGGAGTAGGCAAGTGGCAGAGTTGATGGCTGTGCATCAAGCCATCCTCACTGCTGTCCAACACCAACTCCACGAACTGGTCATAATCACTGACTCAGATTATGTACGGAACGGGTTCATGGAGCACCTGGTTAATTGGAAAACCAGAGGCATGCTATGTGCCAACAATAAACCACTAAAACATGGAAAATTAATACAGAATAATGATGATCTTGTCACCTCGAATGGGATGACCATTTACTGGAAAAAGATTAAGGGTCATTCTAAAGTAGAGGGACCAGACAAAACTGGAAATGACCTAGCTGATCAGCTGGCCAAAACCAGAGCCATCCAAGGGGGATCTACTTGCGATCGAGTCGTTGTTGGGGGAAATCCAGGTCACTGCTATCACTAGGTCCCAGACAAATGCTCACAATGAACTCTCAACTGCCCAATGGAGTAAGAAGACCCCAGATGCTGATTTCATTACGGCTCAAAAAGAGGATCCAATAATTGGTAAGTTTTATCAACACATTGAGCACCCTGAGAACTTTCCCCTGATGGATGCAGATTGCATTGGGAAAGAGGACCTCAGAGTGTTGATGAAATGTCCAGAAATGTTCCGAATCCATGACGGTTTGTTGGTGAGGAGATCCATTTCTGGCCATGACCAGTGGGTGGTACCTACCTCATTCCGAAGCCTGATGCTAAGTCACGCCCATGATGCGGCCACAGCCGGTCATCGGGGTTTGATACGACATTAGAAATCTTGCGAGAGGTTGCATACTGGCCACACATAGGGCAGGAACTCGACCAATACTTGAAGGGGTGTCTTGTGTGTGCACAATTTCAGCCAACATCACTCACACACCGTGCTCCCATCCAAAAGAGGGGGATGACACTGCCTTGGTCAGATTTGCAAGCCGATTTTATCGGGCCTGTGATTCGCTCCTCTAAGGGGAACAAGTACATGTTGACCGTAACATGATTGTTTACTAAATGGGTGAAATATCTCCCGGCCCCAAATTGCAAGGCAGAAACAGCAGCTACCCTGATGATCAATCACATCTTCTCGCATTTTGGACTACCCCAGAGGATTGAGTCAGACCGAGGTAGCCACTTCACTATCGAAGTGATGACAAAGATGTGGGGTATACTTGGGGTAAAAAGGAAACTACACATTGCCTACCGCCGGTCCTCCAGTGGTGGAGTTGAGAGATACAATAAAACTATTGTGAGCATATAAAAAAAGTTTGTGGCAGATTCTGGGCCAAGTTGGCACATTCGATTACCCCTTGTCCTGATGGCCATCAGATCTATCCCTTCTTCTGCCACAAAAATGTCTCCATTTGAGCTGATGACTGGACTAAGGATGGTGCTACCACAGCATCTGCTCTGCCGAACCCAAGAGCAGACCTTGATAAATGCCTCCACAACTCATGTGTATGTTGAGAATCTGAGAAAACACTTTCAACATGCTTTTGCCTATGCTCAGCGGAATCTAGTAATATCTGCAGGCAGCATGAAGACCCACTATTTGTATTTGTATTTATTGATTTATGACCTTAAGACAATTAGAAAGGAATATCAATTAGGAGACCAGTTCTACTTGTACAATTTCCAAAGGAACCAAGCCAAAGAGCGCAAATTCCTCCCAACTTGGCGGGGTCCTTTTGAAATTGTGGACAGAATCTCACCAGTCGCCTACAGCATTTGCATCCCCAAGGGCAGTTTGACAGAAGGGGAAGACAAGTGGGTCCACATAAATCAGCTAAGGAGTTGCCACCCCAGGCATACTTTGCGGCAGCTAGAAGGGCTTACCAGAAACCCAGAGGGGGAAATTCCGGACACCTAGAAAAATTATTAAATCTTCATTGATTAAACCTAAGAAAATGAGTAAAGGATCACTGAATAATAGATGGGGAATATTGCCAATTGTTAAGGAATGCAAGTGTCTTTCCACTGCTGCCATCCCCCGAAGATGTGTGGACACAGTAGTGGGAACATTTCCACAACCATGCTATGTTCTGTTTTCTAGCATTGGATTCATTTGAACTAAGAATCATCCCAAGAATCACCTAGGAGGACCATTCGGGGAACGGGAGGAAAAACCCAAGGAATCCGGACTATCATCCCATCCTAACCTGAACTGGCGAGGAGAGCGTGTCGCCTCAATCACTGATGGGAGAAGCAACTGAATTTCTCCACATGGACAGAAAAGAAGGAACAAGTTACTTACCTGTAACTGTTGTTCTCCAGCATGGGTCTGGCATGGATTCACATGCTCATGAATATTCCCCGTCGTCAGGCCGGAAATCCTCGGTATAGAAAAAAAAAATCAGTATCAGTTTCGTTTCTGATCTGTCTTTCTTAGTAGTAACCAATCACTGGTCTCTGGGTCATACTGCCCCCAGCCAATGACTGTCCCCTCCCTAAGCCCCTTCTCCGGCAGCCATCCTCAGATTTGGTAGCACGTAAAGTGGCAGTATGACCAAGTGAAGAGCCGCAGAGGGGTAGGCGGGAGGGTTCGCATGTGAATCCATGCCAGACCCATGCTGGAGAACAACAGTTACAGGTAAGTAACTTGTTCCTTCTCCAGTTTGAGGTCTGGCATGGATTCACATGCTCATGAATAAGAGAATACATAGCAGTACACACATGCACAACCACGGGAGGTGGCAACAGGCTCAACATTAAGCAATACAACAACTCAACATTAAGCAACTCTTACCTCCTCACCAGGCTCACCTTAGGCGAACAGGTTGCGCAGCACTGCTTGGCCGACCCTGGACTCCTCCCTGGAGTCCCGATCGACGCAGTAGAATCTTGTGAAGGTGTGCGTCGACCTCCACGTTGCAGCCCTGCAGATGTCCAGCAGGGGCACACCAGACAGGAACGCCGTGGTAGCAGCGATCGCTCTGGTCGAATGGGCTCTCGGACGGCCGGGCAGCTGTCGGTTTGCCCCTTCATGAATTCTTTCACCATGCGATGAGACCACAAGGACGCCCGTCCCGTCGTCCTGATATATCGGTAGATTGCAGCCAGATGTATTTTGATGGAGGCGTGAGCCAGTCCAGCTTTGGCCAGCGACAGTAGGTACGGCAGTACTTGAGGGGCCGTAATCCGCAGAGGGTTAATCTTCTGTGCACGGCACCAGACAGAGAACCTCTTCCATTTATGTCCGTAGCACTTGAGAGTTGAGGACGCCCTGGCCTTTGCAAGAACCTCTCTGCAGTCGGCCAGGATGCCGTACCCTCCAAACTCTAGTGCTGCAGGAGCCAGGCCTGCAAGTTCAGCGACTCCGGGTTGTGGTGAAGAATGGCGCCTCCTTCTCTGGAGAGAAGGTCTGCGTCCATCGGCAGCTTGACTGGTAGGGACGCTGACAAGTCCAGAAGGTCCGGGAACCAGATCTGCCTCGGCCACGCCGGTGCGACGAGGATCATCCTGCACCGGGACCTCTTGAGCTGGTTGATGAGTCGGAGCAGCAACGGCAGCTGAGGGAACGCATACAGAAATAGGCCGTCACAGGGGAACAAGAAAGCATCGCCCATGCTCCTCGGCTGGGGGAACCTGCTAGCGAACCTCCGGCACTTGGAATTCGTCGCCGTCACGAAGAGATCAATTTGGGGTTCGCCCCATCGTCGGAAGAGTCGATCCACTTGATCCTGGCGTAGTTCCCACTCGTGGCACGAGCGCAGCTCCCTGCTGAGTGAGTCGCCGATCGTGTTTTTTATTCCTGCCAGATGAAGAGGCACCAGAAACATCCCTTGGGCGACGGCCCAATGCCACAGATCCTGGGCTTCCTTGGATAGGGCCGGGGACCTGGTTCCGCCCTGCTTCCGGATGTAGAACATCGTGGTGGTGTTGTCGGTGAAGATCCTCACCATCTTGCCCTTGAGGGACAGAAGAAAGGACCTGAGGGCCCAGAACACCGCGCGGAGCTCCAAGATGTTGATGTGGAGAGACTTCTCCTCCGGGAGCCAAAGGCCTCTCGCGTGAAGATCTCCGGAGTGTGCTCCCCAACCTTCCAGGGAGGCGTCCGTTGTCAACGTCACCTGGTGAGCTGGGGTCTGAAAGTCCGTGCCCGCCGACAGATGGGAGCGGGTACTCCACCACCGGATCGCCTGACGGAATGTCTCGTTGAGAGGCATCCTGTCCTCGAGGCTGCCCGTCGACTGGATCCAACGGGCATCGAGGAACTCCTGTAAGGGGCTCATCCGAAGCCTGCAAAGGCGCACCAGATAAATGCAGGAGGACATCATCCCGAGGAGGGACTTGATGGATCTTACCCTAGCAGACACTGCACCTTGCCCAGAATGGTCCTGGTCCTTTCCTCCGACGGCGAGGCCAGCCGCGCCACTGTGTCGAGCTTGGCTCCCAGAAACAGGGCGACTTGCGACGGAACCAGGTGGGATTTTGGAAAGTTGATGGAGAATCCCAGGTCTGTGAGCAGCTGGACGGTCTTCGCAGTGTGCTCCACAGCAAGCTCCCTTGTCCTTGCCCAGATGAGCCAGTCGTCCAGGTAGGGGTAGACGTGGATCCCCTGTAGGCGAAGCCGCGCCACCACCGGTGCGAGGCACTTGGTGAACACCCTGGTTGCCGACTTCAATCCGAACTGGAGGGCCTTGAACTGGTAGTGCCGCCTTTGGACCACGAACCTGAGGTACTTTCAGTGTCTTTTTAGAATGGGCATCCTCCAAGTCCAACGACGACAGGAAATCGCACTCCTCCAGCTGTCCCAGCACATGCTGGAGGGTGACCATGCGGAACTTTTGGCCTTGATGTACTTGTTCAGTCGGCGTAGGTCCAGGATGGGGCGCCATCCTCCTGTCTTCTTTTTTACGAAGAAGTACCTTGAGTAAACTCCGGAGCCCCGAAGCCTCTTTGGGACGAGCTCGATGGCACCCTTCTTGAGCATCGCCCTTACTTCCAACAGTAGTTGAGGGACGTGATTTTCCTTCCTGGCCACGGGAGGAACGCGAGGGCACTTCTTCTGAAACTCGAGGGCGTGCCCTTGGGCCAGGGCGTTCAGCACCCAACGGTCGGTGGAGATGGACTCCCACACGCTGACGAACCTCGCCAGCCGGCCTCCCACCGGGGTGCTTTGGCGGGGGCTTGACCCCACAGTCGGTTCAATCTTGTTTGGAGGCCGCCTTGCCTCCTTGACCTCCTTGTCGACGACGACGGGCACCACCTGACTTGCCACGTCCCCTGTAGGCTTCCTGGGACGAAGATCTTGCTGCTTGGCGGTAAGTGGAGGAGCCACTGCCGGATCCCTTGGAGGCACCTTGTCTGCCTCCGGAGCTCTGAAAGGACGGCCGTCGTTGTTGGAGCACTCCCAGTGCCCGGGCAGTCTCTGTGTCTGTCTTGATGGCCTGAAGGGACTCACCAACCGCCTTCCCAAACAGGTTGTTCCCGTCAAAGGGCATGTCTAAAACCTTGGTTTGTACGTCCTGGCGGAAATCCATGGCCTTGAGCCATCCTCGTCATCTCAAGCAAACGCTGTTGCCCAACTGACGGAAACCGGTGTCGCCGATGTCCGTTGCCACCGTGATGGCGTGGTCCAAAGCAATCTCCCCCTCCTGTAGGATTTCAAGGGCCTCAGCTCTTTTGGCGTCCGGAAGGAAGTCTAACAGAGGGGCGATTTTGAACCACAACTCCCTGTCGTAGCGGGCTACGATAGCCAGGGCGTTGGCCGCCTTGATAGTCATTGCTGCGGATGAGATGATCCGTCATCCCATCGTGTCCAACTTCCTGCCCTCGCCGTCCGGCGAGGAAGTTGATGTCGAGGCCGATGCCCCCCCAGCTTTCTTCTTTGCCGCCGCCGAGACGACCGAATCCGGGATAGGTTGTGTCCGAAGGCACAAGGGGGCAGCGTCGGGGACCCGGTACTTCTTCTCGTACCGGTCCCTCTTTGCCGGCACCGTGGAAGGGTTCTTGAGGAGGGCGAGCCCCTCATCCCAGATGTCATCAAGAAGCGGTACAGCGAGGACCATCTTCCTTTTAGCCTCGCGCCGTTGGTAAAGGAACCCTTCTTTCTTCTTTTCTTCTGGGCAGAGCTGGAAAAGCTCGGATGCCCTGGAAATCATGGCATGAAAGGATCCAATTTTGTTGGGTGGGGACGCCCGAGCAGGGGGCGATGGGGGACACGTCCCGTCGTCGCCTCCGTCATCATCTGTACCTGTCATAGCCGTATCCGTGCCTGTATCATCCCCGTGGGTAGTAGACCGGGGGGAAGGCAGAGCAGGTCGCAGAGGTGGGAGAGGTGGCGTAGGATGCGTCCTGCTCCTCTTATGCGGTGGACTCTCCGAAGGTCCTGGCTCCGGTTCCCCCGTCGGGTCTGGCTCAGGTACCGCCATCGGGGGAAGGGGCAACCTTGTCCTTATCTCCGAGCATAAGGACTGAATCGCTGACAAAATGGCCGCCGAGGTGTCCTGCGGCGCCGGAAACGACGGGCGCGAGGGCTCTTGAGGAGCCTTGTCGGCGACACCGTCGCTCTCGTCGTCGCCCTCGTCGGGATCCCTCCCGATGGGCTGGGCCTCTTCCACGACTTCGATGAGCTCTTCTTCAGAGGTCGTGTCCGTATCCATGATGGCCACCAGCCCCTCCCCCACCTTTTCCAACAAGGACTTTGTGGGGTTCTTCTCAATGGGCCTGAAAGACGACTCCCTCTGCGGTGGCAGGGAGACTCTGGGTCCTGAGGGCGCCTCCACTGGTGTAGTCTCCACAGGCTGAGCCAGGGCCGCGGCGACATCCTCAATCGAGGTCTTAGCAGGGTGAATTAAGGCCATCGTCACCTTCTGGATGCCTGGGGCCTTCACCTTGGGGGGATGGTCCGAGCCTCACTCCCCCTCTGCCGGAATCTTCGAGATCGACCAGGGCCTCTCCAGAAGCTTCGCCGGGTTCTCGGACTTCTTCTTCCCTGAGCCAGAGCATTGGCTCGTGGTTGATGGTGCCGGGGAGGATGCGCCTTGCCTGGCAGCCAAGGAGCCCGACCTTTCGGCGCTCCCGGTGCCCGCGGACTCGCAGTGCTTAGCCTTTTGTTGGGCCCCCGTCGCCGGGGCACCCTCACAGGACTTATAAGACCGCTCTGACTTCTTTTTCTTCTTCTCTTCCCTTCCAGCCAGTTGGCGAGAAGGAGGTGGCGATCCTTCATGGTCCGCTCCGACATGTTCCCACAAAACGCACAGTCATTCTCCTTGTGCGTCTTGTCCTCATGGAGACAGTAGAGGCATAACGAATGCTCGTCCTCCTTGAAAACATTCTGAAGCTGGCATCCAGGGCAGGTCCTGAACAGCTTCCCGGGCGTCGAGCTTCCTTTCTCCTGGGCCATGTCCGGGGTAGGCCTCGGAACTTCTGGAATCCTCCAAAAGCGTAACTCGATGAAATCTTCACCCTTGAGGGGCGTAGAAAACTCCGAAACGGATCCCCGTTGATCAGATGTAGAAACGTTGGAGCTAGAGGCTCTATTTAACTGAAAAATGAGAAAAATCTCGTGAAAAAGCGCGAAAACGCAGCAAAAGCTCGAGAACTACAGCACAAGAATCCCAACACTTGAACGTGCGGTAAAAGTCTGAGGATGGCTGCCGGAGGCAGGGCTTAGGGAGAGGACAGTCATTGGCTGGGGGCAGTATGACCCAGAGACCAGTGATTGGTTACTACTAAGAAAGACAGATCAGAAATGAAACTGATAGTGATTTTTTTTTCTATACCGAGGATTCCCGGCCTGACGATGGGGAATATTCATGAGCATGTGAATCCATGCCAGACCCCATGCTGGAGAACATCCCAATCTCCTGACTCCCCCTCGACTGGAGGTCAAAACAAAGTCGGGAGGGGGGATTTGTGGGATGTATTGACCCACTCTGCTATACTATGCGGCATCACTCTGCTAGTTATGGTGCAAGAAACAGCAACAATGGCAGCAAAACTCTTGTGCGTGCCAAACAACCTCCAAAACCACGTTCTTCATCACACAAAAAAATTGATTCACAACCTGCCATCCATGATGCATGTGTGGTGGAAAAGAGCACACACGGCAAAAATGTTTCCAGTGGGCTCCATGACAAGCAAACAGTGTGCAGAGGGAAAAGCAGCACTTTGCAAGTGAAACTCCAAAATTAGCCTGTAAATTACATTTACTTGTTGCTAAAAACTCCAAAATGCCTGTACACAACAATTCTCAACATTCAGAATCTTGCTTGGCGCTAAAATTTAGTTAATCTATGAAGCATTGTGAATGTACAAGGTCCTAAAATGTGAAGAGAAAAACATTTTCTCAGAAAAACTGGATTGCCTGCAGATGACAGCTCCTGTCAAAATGTGTGTGCAGCACACTGGGCTACCTGTGAATGACAGCCCTGTCAGATAGGCTCTCCTGATGAAACTTCAAAGTGATCTAAACTAAATGTCTGCCGGATTAGCAAACGTAAAAGGATTTGTTGCTGAAAAGAATCCAGATCTCAGTTGATTTTGATCCCACAGGTTTAAAGCTAAGAAAGTAACTTATCCATGTCATTTGATGCAACTAGTTTGGTTTCTGTCGGATTTTAAGAAATTAAGAATAAATTAGCCTGGCTGTGCCTGCAAGGAGTGGAAAAACAGGTTTCTCCCAAGGGGAGGGAAATCCTCTCTGCAGAAACTCACTGATATATGATAATTGTGCCTTAGGCCAGACGTTTGTCTACAGCCAGGGAATGAACAATGGTAGATCCCCAAGCCAGGAAACGGATGTGTGAAAGGGTCGTAAACTGCTCCTTGAAGGAATTCCCCAAAGGAGGGGGATGCTCCTTGAGCTCCAGGGAGAAACAAAAGGGCGGACCATTTGCTGCTAAGAATAAATAATGAACATTTTTTAGAGACTCATAACTTGTTATCCAAAGTGTATAAAAAGGACAGATTTGTTAGTCTAATTTTTGGCTTTACGTTTCACGAGGTGGTGGAACTGTGTAACATATTCTGGACAGGAATGGCAATATATGTGGTTTTATGTGAACTGTATTAATGCTAGAATTGTGTAACTTTACACACACATCCCTATGGTAAACATACACATTTGTGGAAATTTGCAGACAGTTTGAAAAATGTGTTTATGGGGAAATTGACAAAAATCTGCAGAAAGGTGAAACAAGGTCTCTCGGCTGCAGGATTTTGATGAACAGATACTACATAAAATATGGAATCTTTGTGTGTGATTTTTGTAGAGGTTACCAATGTATATATAGGTATTTAGGATAAAATTCGATTTTGATATTAGTGGCTAGGGGAGGTTTCTAAGAACGGTAAAAGCCAAACAATAAATGTGACATCATCCGTCCTTGATCTAACCACTCAGATGCAAGGCGGAGATGAGGTCCTGATCCAATCCCAGTTCACTGGGACAAGCTTAGTTGATCTGGCCCATACACCCATTTTTGTGATGTCATTTGAAAGGGCAAATAGAGACAGCTGACAACACATAGGGACTGACTCACTGACTGACACTTCTGATTCCAGCAAAGTGCTTTGTTCCAGCATTCAACATTCAGCCTTTAACATCCTTCCAGATCCAGATGCCCAGACTCTTGCTAAGCAGTAGCTGAACCATTTTCAGCAAGGCCTCAATCCTCAAACTTTTTCTCACAACCAGGTGAAGCGCTGTGGTGGGAGAAATCATTCTGAACTAGAATCCTGAAACTATCTGGCGTGCTACCATAAGGCTTGCCTGATGAACTCGCTATCCCGCAGATTTGGAACACCCAGAAACAAGAAGGGCAGATCCTGTGCAATTCCGTTGACCAGCCTAGCTGATCCAGTCCCGTGCCTGATGCGCCGTCCTTCCTTGATAGTCTCAATCCATTGACCAGAACCGTGACTGTCCAAAAATCTTAAATCCCAGTGGATTGTGAGTATTAATAGGACACTAGGGAACTATTGTATACCTTGCTTATCTTGTTCTACTCTAATCTCTGGACGATCCCTACTTTCATAAACTGTAACAGTGTCAAAATCTTTAGTGCTATCTTCTTCAGTCTAGTTGCTAAAGCGCCATTTTCATAGTCATCTTATTTGTGTAACTCTGATCCATAAATCCCACTTTAAGTCTTTGTACTGGTGCCGCCAGGAAAGTGATGGGGATCTGTTACTGAAGTCATGAATCAGTCTCAGAGCTTGCTGTGTCCCGACTTGGTTACCTAGCCAAACGCTCTAGCCTTGAGTAAAAGCATAAGCCATATTTTCCGATTCTAAACTGAAGTCCTTGTCCAAATTTGTGTCTTTATTTTTGAAAAACACCTCTCACTAAAACCTCCATAGCTCCCTCAGTTTTTAAGATAAGCGAAATTTCAACTCCCACTTGTACCTAACATCCTTAGCTATCTCTACAACCCAAAACCTCAGTGCTAAACAGTGCGATTGACCAGTTATATCAAAGATCGCATAAGGAAAAGTTTGCCGCAATTTGACATTTTGAAAACGTTTACACGTGTGAATTGCATTTAAATAATTTCCCTCCTTGCCTTTGAGATTTCAAATGTTTCCTTTTGATTAAATCATTGCTTGTGTTTGCTTGCATCTGTTCAAAGCGGCTGCCGTAGAAATGTATAATAATTTAAGCATTTTTTACCACATTTGGTGTTTTTGCTCAGCCAATTTCAAAGCCATGCTGACAGTTGAAAAGTCAATTCTGTTTTTCTCTTGTGTTTGAAGGGGGAAGGTGGGAGTAATATTCTGTTTGATCTGTGTTATTCCTTAGTGCCTGCTCTCTCCTCACATCTATTTAAATTTCCTATTGGGGGGTTGAGGAGTGTTGCAGGGGAACCCTTAGCCACAGTGCTATTTTTTCGAAACCAATCCAAAAGTATTCTTTTCTTTGCTGCATTTGTTTTTGTGCTCATTACTTGACTCCTTGTGCATTAAAGATATTATTCAGTGTTTTGTCACTCCATTGGTGATTGTTGTTACCTATTAAAATATATTGTGATTTAAATTATAAATACATAAATAAATATTTACCTTTGCAAACTAGCCTGATTCCTGGTTCAGTGTGACTGGGGGGGTCTCAGGATAAGGGTGTGATATGAGTGGTATATCATTTGGAATATTGAACTTATAGATAAAAATAAATAAGGGTTTCATTTGCGCACTACATGCTGGGCGAGACTTAGTTGAGTGCCAGATTAAAATCACTTACATATCCAAGCCCACGTCTCTGCAGCACCTAACAACTCGGCTGAACTCTTTAAAATCTGCAAGGAACTGGCCAATCCTGCTGCAGTCTCTACCTCTCCAGTCCCTTCTCAGGCCCTCTTCATGGCCCTGGCTTCTCACTTCATCTTCAAACTCAGGACATCCTGTCCTCACTCTCCTCCTCTTTCCTCCCTCCCTCTACTCCCTGCTCTTCCACTGGCCCTTCTGCAGCCAACTCTCTTCCCTCCTTCTCTGCCTTTCCCCTGTTCTCCACAGACAAAGTTTTGAGACAAGTCCGATCTCTGAAAGTCTCATCTAAACAGATTCACCCCTGTTCCTCCAAAACCATCAAAGACCACATCGACTCCCTGGCTCTTGCCCTGGCCGACTTCTGCAACCACTCCTTCACCACTGGAGTCTTCTCATCCCCCTTGAAGCACTCCCTTGTGCACCCTCTTCTCAAGAAATCTTCTGCCTGGCTAACTATCACCCAATCGCCATCACTCCCTTCCTGGGCAAACTCCTAGAAAAACTGTCCATCTCCCAGCTTAATCTCCACACTGAATCTGTTGGTTGTCTTCATGACCATCAGTCTGGCTTCAGAGCTGGTAGATGCATGGAAACTGCTCTCTTGAACATCCGTGAAGACCTGCTCTCCAACCTTGATTCAAACACCCTCTGTGTCCTCATCTTGCTTTATCTCTCTTCTGCCTTTGAGTCGGTCAACCATACCATCCTGCTCAAATGTTTCAGTTATAATCTGGGTATCACCGGTCAGGCCCTGGCGTGGCTGACTTCTTTCCTCTCTGAACGACCCTCACAGTTCCAACTTGGGCCATTCCTCTCTGCTATCATTTTCTCCTCCTGTGGTGACCCCCAGGGGCCTAACCTCTCTCCCTGGCTTTTCAACCTATACCTGGCACTTCTTGACCACCGCATTGCCGCTCTCTGCCCCAACTTTCAGTGCTATGCGGATGACACTTAGCTCATTTTAAGGCTTCCTTCGGCCACCTCTTCTCTGTATCTACTTTCTGACTGTCTGTCTGCTATCCAGGAGTGGTGTGCCGCCAATGAACTCTGCCTTAATGCCAGTAAGACTGAGATTCTCCTCATCGGCACACCCGCTCCCTCCTTTCCTGTCACTCTCTGGCTTGCCTCTCTTGGCCCTCCTCCTGCTCCAACCTGCGAGGCTAAAAACCACTACACACTCTCCTTCTCTCCTCACATCTATGATGTCTCTAAGAAATCACACTACCAACTGCACCTCCTCAAAGGTATTCTACCTTTCCTCTCCTTCCCCCAGAAGCTCACTGTCTCCAGATCTCTGGTTCTCTCTAGGCTGGACTACTGCAACAGCTTCTTTCTAAATCTGCCTGCCTCTACTCACCACCCTCTGCAACTCATCCAGAATAGGACTGTGAGACTTATCCTTGGCCTCAAGCCCAGGGATAATATCTCTCCAGGACTGAAATCTCTGCACTGGCTCCCAGTGGCTGTGAGGATCAATTTCAAAACCCTCTGCATTGTCCACAGGCCTTCCTTCTGGGGCCTCAATGCCTTCAACTCTCTCTTCCTAAATATCTTCTTTCTCGAGCTCTTCGCTCATCTGCCTCCAACTCCATCAGAGTCAGTCGCTTCTCCAAGCAATGAGTTGGTGGTAGATCTCTTTCTTCGGCTGGGGCTTACCTCTGTAACAGCCTCTCTGCCTCCCTTAAACTTGAGGAGAACCATCTCCAGTTCCAGAAGCACCTCAAAACCTTTCTCTTTGCTTCTGCCTTTTCTCCTCCTTTCCCCTGCTGACCTTCTGGCTGAAACTGAATCTGCACTGGTTACCTGGCCACCCTCCGATCCCGGGCCCAGGTCCCTCCCCCGCCAGTCACACACACCTGCGCTGCCTGCCTGGCAACCCCCGCACTTGGTGACTGTTTCTGTATCCCTGCAGTCCCACCACCAGCACTTGACAGCTGATGTGTGCACTCACCTTTGCACTTGCCACCTGCTGGTCGTTACTTTTACTATTGTTATTATTCTATTCCCATGTACTGCACTGTCCTTCCCCCCCCCCCGCACTTTCGCACTTCCACCATTCCATGCACTTGCGCAATCTGAATGACACCTGGCCTAGTATGATCATTGTCTGTCCTCCCTTTGTTCCCCCTCCCTTGCCTCGTCGCGCCTTGAAACTCTTGTGTATAGGTGCGTTATAAATGCCTTATCACATCATATCAAGTGGTTAGAATCAGCGGTGAACTTGCAAAGCAAAGAGAAATTGTTCTGATTAACAAATATGACCCTCCTAACACAATGGCTAATAAACAAAACATGAAGACAGTTAAAAAGATCCTTGATGACATTGATCCCTGCATCCCATTTTGGGTAGTAGTTGACTTTAAAGCAAAGATAGTAACACCATTAGTAGTTAGTAGGCTTTCCTGTCATGAGTGAATCTGCCCCAGTTGATGTGTTTGCAGTGAATCGGTAGGGAAAGGCCGGCGCGGAGTTATTTTATTCCCACCATCTCACTATGTTAAATGGACATATTGCTGGTGATGCCCAGAAAACCTACACAAGTGTGAGTGGGACGAGTGCCTCTACCATCGACTATGTGTTTGTGGATAACATAAACAATAAAAAAAAGAAATTATAAATGTCCTTGTGAACGCTAGAATCGTTTGTGTGGAAAGGGGCGATGCTATGATTGCAGAACACATGCTGCAAAAAAGCAACCGCGTAATGATATTTCAGAGGAACTGCATGCTGCTCTAGGCAAACCTGCAGCATTAGATATCTCCAAGCATATTAAAACACTGAAATCAAGATATCATGGGTTGCTGAGGGGCCATAATAATAAGTGTGAGACTGAGGTTTAGAAACAACTAGCCAACTATGCTAGGACTATTAACAAAACAGGCATATGGATGGTGGTTAGAGGAGCTTCAAAGAAAGCTTTGTCTATTAATAGTGTATTTTAGGAGGCATGGCGGGCCCACATAGAGATAGCGTTGGGGGCTGTTGAACCAGTGGATATAGAGGAAAGTATTGCCTTTGAAACCTTGCTATGTAAATCGTCAGTGCTTGACATTACAAACATAATTGAGAGATTGAAAAATTCTCGGGCTACTGGCCCAGATGGGACATGTAACAGTCTGATCAGGCAATATCTGAAAATGTGGGCCCAGATATTGTATGTTGTTTTTTGTGAATATTGGGAATTATGGCAAGGTTCCAACTTCCTGTATAGAGAGTAAGATACTCCCTGTACAAAAAAAGAGATGTTGGAAAAATCCATCCAATTACCACATGTTAGCTATGTTGGATATTCCGGCTAAAATATTTGCCAGAGTCTTACTAGATGAACTGAACCAATGGATAGTGGATAATAATATCTTACCGCCTAATCAAATTGGATTTAGGAAAAACGCTAGTACTATACACAATCTACTCATCCTTACATATGTTATTGAACATACATGGACGAGACGCTAACTACCAGTTTATGGAGCATGAATTGACTTCATTGCGGCCTTCTACATGGTCGTGAGGAATCGACTGTGGAATAAATTAATTGCATGGAATGTTCCTCATGGCCTGTTGAATTTGATTATACTGCTGCATCAGAACACAAGTGTAAGTGTGCGGCTGGTTGGACAGGGTAGTTTATCAAATTCTTCGCACCTATAAGGGGTGTCAAGCAGGAATGTATATTGGCCTCAAAATTATTTAATTTATATCTTGTAGACTTGGCAAATGCTTTAAACAGCTCTGCCGCTGGCCAATAAAAGTTGGGGCCTTAAAACTAAGCTGTTTAGGCTATGCAGATGATCTCCTATTGCTATATAATACACTGAAGGGGCTCCAATAATGCTTGATGCACATGGTGAATATGCAAGAGTCAATGGGCTGCCTATTAATAATGACAAAACAAAAACTATGGCATTCCCAGAGAAAATAATCTTAAATCCAAATTTGTGTGGAAGATCAACAATTAACCCATTGAATCTGTAAGATGCTACAAATACCTAGGTGTAATAATTGACAACAGGTTCAAATGGGACATACATTGGGAAGAGAATAAGAATAAATGTACGAGAATAGCGTATACCCTAAACTTCTTTATTGGTAGGCATGGAGGATGCTTGATAAAGACAATACTGTTGTTGTATTCAGCAAACATTTTTCCCATTATGTTTTATGGTGTTCAAGTGTGGGGGAACAAATCGATTAGCAAATTGAGTAAACCTGAAGCAAAAATGTTGCAAGCATTGTTTAGAATGCCTAAGATGTTATCAGTTGAATATTTACACCTGGAGTTTGATCATAAGAGCATCACAGCAGAATTTGCCTGTTGATCATAAGAGCATCACAAGGGAATTTGTCTGTAATGAGGCAATGTGTTATGAGAAACTGTCGTCTCTCGACAATGGAACCATGTAATGGTTAATTTACTTTGGGCCCTTAGAAGGCTGTGCAATTCCGAGCACCATGGGATTCTGGGACAGCTATTGGCGTTACACAACATTTAGTGTGAAGGGTTTGATAATAATACCCATGAAACACATCTGATGGCATTTAACAGATGGCGTAGGTGGAAATTGGGTGATCATGATAGTGAGGTAGACATAGTACGATTGGCGCCCAATGTTAATAGCAGTCCTTATATTCAATATAGGATAATGCGTAGCCATACGCCAAACTATTTTGAAGCATTTCCTAGTAGTTCTGTAATTAGGTAATATCTCTTGCTAAAATGTAATGTCACCCAAGTTTTAGAGATTGAGGGTGCAAAAATTGGTCTTATAAGATCAGAGCAATTGTGTCGCCTCTATGGTGAAATAAAAATGTAACCACTAGAACATATTATGATACACTGTGAGAGTCTAAATGGGATCAGAAACAGCTACTTAAAATCATATAGTAATATGATAAAGTGTGATGATACTGTCTCCTGTGGAGGATGTTTATGGAAGGGAATGACACAAATTTTATATATTTTATGGTAAGATTGGATTTGAAATGTAATATCATTTTAGGTGAACTCTCATGGGGGATTTTATAGTGATATTGGAATTTGTCCGATTATGAATTATGATGTAATGTATGTTGATGTTTTATTGTATTATGTCAGTACATATGTTTAAGTGGGTCAGTTGGGGGATTGGGGCCTGTGAGGGTGTGCTGGGGGGTTTTCTATGCTGTTTACTTGCTTAATAAATATTTGTTTCTGGCAACCTAAACGTATAAAGGAGCTTCTTTACAATAAATAAAGCTGTTTTGGCTGTAAGTAAAATAATGAATAAATAAATAAAATAAATATTGATGACGGGGTTACAGTGAACTGGTACAGTGTTGCAAATCTGTTAAAATCAAATTGTGTTAGTTATGAATGGGATAGGTTACTTTTTTGTGTTACAATCATTTAGAATTGATACATATTAGATCTTCACATATATACACAAATACAATATTAAAACCACAAATGCAACACGAACACAATCCACACAATGGGGTGCTTTGATCCATGGTTAGCTTTTGTACATGAATTCTAAGTAGCTGGGACATTCTTGATGGAAAGAAGAATGAGTTACCTAGTAAGAAGGTCAGCGTACGAACAGGACAGGGTTTACAGTCCCGCAAGGGAACAGATGTTATCTCGCCTTTTGTATTAAAATCTTTGGAAGGACTTAGTTATTTGTTTTGTGGGAATGAACATGAAACCTGAGGCCAGGGTATCCAGTGGTTAATCATTTTTCCAGGTCATCATAGGCTGTATGTGGTTGCATACATTAGAAGGTCTTTTAGAGGCACCAAGAGTCTGGGGAATTGAGATTGCAATCAGTAATTCAAAGAAGATCCTGTTTTTGCAGACCTTGCTCTATTTGCTAAAATACGTAAGCAGACCATTTGCAATCACACTTAAAGTTAAAGGCCTTAGGCCAGTTATTGCTAGCAATTAATGTTTTCAACATCAATGTTTAACCATTTACTGACGTCATGACCTACTACTGATGAATCCCAAGATTTATTTTAGAATGAAACATACAAAGAACAGAAACATCAACATATCCATAACATGGATTTTCACCCAGATTGCAAAATACATAGGTCCGCTAATGATCATGCAATACAGTTCATGAATTCTTAAAATTATAACTTTGTCAACTACAAACTCTATTTTACAACAAAATGTTTGCCATTAAA
The DNA here is from genome assembly GCF_040938575.1 of Ambystoma mexicanum. Taxonomy (NCBI): domain Eukaryota; kingdom Metazoa; phylum Chordata; class Amphibia; order Caudata; family Ambystomatidae; genus Ambystoma; species Ambystoma mexicanum. Next base: position 663,012,555 of record NC_090941.1, on the reverse strand, counting down.
CTTATAATAGACAGCACAACATCAATAGGCACAACAAACAACACAATATAATTATTACAATGACCCCCTAACTACTATATACAGAAAATAATACATGTGGGTAATGAGTTTCAACTCTAGAATTCGTTGATAGATCCCCAAATTCGAGAATAATGCCCCTTTCTCCGTTGTTTTAACAACATTACTTTCTCATAGTTTGAAAAGTTTTGAACATCTAATAGCCATTCATCTACATTCAGCTTTTTCCTTGATTTTCAAACTTTTAGTATTTGTTTAGCCGCCATTACCAAAACCTTTTCAATCCAGTCCATTCTCATTCTGGCCCTAACCCCTTTCTCTCTGTTTGATAGCAGAATCGCTGAGAAGGAGGTACGCGGGAGGGACACTTCAAGCACAATATCTAGTCTATGCAGGACTTCATTCCAAACGTTGCACACCCTTGAGCATGTCCATAACATATGCAGTAAATTGCCCCCACTGCAACCACAACCCCAACACGTATCAGCATCCAAAAGCCCTAATCTGGTCATCCTTGAAGGGGTCCAATACAGTCTACAAAGAATCCTTTGTCTAACATATCTAAGCCCCAGATCCATTTTTGACTTCACCCCTATACGAAGCTGGTACTCCCATTCCTCACTAGGAATATCTATGCCAAGATCCTCCATCCAAGCCTGGTGAAGTTTTTCCCATGCCTCGACTTCCCATGCCTGAGCTTTCCATCAGCATTAGTTTCAGGTATGTTGACACTGCACACGGAAGGGAACAAATGATCTCACATACTGAGGGTCTCTCTCTCATGGTATCACCCAACATTCCCTTCCTTTCTATCAAAAGGGTTTTTAGATCCCTATAATGCCCACGTTCCCTACCCCCAATCCCAAAAGACTCTTAGTCGATGAAAGGGAATCATGTGATCGTTCACCCATACGTCGCATATTTTCAGTATACCCTTTTTGATCCAACTCTGCCAGCATTAAGTTTTATTTGCTATTTGCAGCCCTATGTTATGCCACAAGGATGCGTTGCTGTGTATCCAAATATATTCCACTCCATTTGTTATAAGATATTGCAACGCCTCTCTGGTAGTACACATAGCAGGTAGCCTCACTGTAGAATTTGGTATCTTGGACATTGAATACATATCACCCAAAGCATAAGGCGAGAATTGTTCTTTCTCAATGACATGCCAGTAGGGGACATAATTATTAACATCGGAAAGATAAAACGTTGACTTTTTAAAGGACAAACCCAGTGCAATAATTCCTTAGGTTGGGGTACTCAAATCCCCCTTCCTTCACAGAACTTTTAAAATATATTTGGGAATCTTAGGTCTGCTACCCTCCCCCCAGAGAAACTCCTAAAAAGCTTTATCAATACTAAGGATGACCTTCATTGTGAATTTCAGGGGGATAGACTGTATAATGTAGAGCACCTTTGGTAGAAGTACCATTTTTATGGAATTAACTTGTGCCCATAGCCCTAGCTTTAAGTGACCCAATTTTAAAATATCTCGTCTGATTTTCTCTAATATTTTTGAAACATTGTATTCTGCCATTCTTTTCAAGTCCCGGACCATGTAAACACCCAAATACTTCAATGGACCCACCTCTCATTGACAATTTCAGGAACCCATAACATTCCTGGGTTGTCCAACATCTAGAGGAAAAACCACTGTCTTTTCCCAATTTATCTTGTGGCCGGATAGCCGTCCCACTTCCCTAAACATACATTTGAGTTTCTTACATCCTTCTATCGGGTTTGTCAAAATAATAGTCATGTCATCTGCATAACACAAGATTTTAATTTCGCTATCCCCAAATTTGAGCCCATGGAGACTCTGCTCCTGTTTTATGTATGCAATGAGCGGTTCCAATGCTAAGTTAAACAGGTATGGTGACAATGGACATCCCTGTCTAGTACCTCTGGATAGGACAAATGGAGAAGACATAACACAATTGACCCAGACTCTTGCACTCATTGATGAGTTCAATGTTTTAATAATATAAAAGTGTCTCCAAAGCCCATTTTTCTAAGTCTGTGGTCCAAAAAAAAACAATTGACCCTATCAAAGGCCTTTTCTGCTTAAAAGTGCATTCTGGATCTTTTCCTTCGGTAGTCCCATGATGTCTATTAGTGTTCTAATATGGTCATACCCATATCTACCTCGCAAAAAACCAACCTGGGAACTACTGATCAGGTCACCAATGCATTTTTCAAGGCGATTAGTCATTATTCTCGTAAATAACTTAAGGTCAACATTTAATAACGATATCGGCCTGTAGTTTTCAAATGTTTTGCAGTCCTTGCCTGGTTTCGGGAGCATCACAATAGAAGCCTCTTTCATCGTGGAACATACAACCCCATCAGTCATGAAACCATTATGCAGTGTGCACAGGAACAGCACCAGCACCTGACCCAACTCCCAGTAAAACTCAACCGGGAGGCCATTCAAACCTGGTGTTTTACCCATATTGAATTGTTCAACAGCTGACAGCTTTTCTTCCCCTGTAATGGGACATCAACAATCGCAGCTTGGTTGCCAGTTAACCTTGGCAGGGTAATATTATCGAAAAATGTGTCCATACACTCAGTTGTTGGGAATTGATCTTCCTTATATTGAGATTCACAACATTTCCTGAAGCTCTCGCATATCTCCCCTTTCTTAACTTTATATTCTCCACCTTCCCCTTCTATTTTCTGGACAAAGGAGTTATCTATTAGACTGCGTAGCCTATTTGCTAACAACCTACCATTTTTGTTTCCTTGTTCCCAGAACTTCTGCCTCATGAAGAACATGCATTTCTCATATTGAATATCCATTTCCTGCTTAAGGCGTTCCATCAACCTTCCACATTCGCCTCATCCTCACTACTTCTTGACATCTCATATATCTTTTGCCCCACGCGCAACTCACTCTCCACCCTCTTAAGCGCAGCTATTCCCTTTTTCCTTGTACAGGACGTAATGTTCATTAGCTCCCCCCTTATGGCTGCCTTATAGCTGTCCCAGATCATGACATTGGAAGCAGAGCCCTCATTTATGTCAAAGAAAGTTTTGGTGAATTCTTCTAGAGACTCAATCACTCCTTGTTCTCAAATGCATTTGGAAGGTCCCAAATATTCTATCCCCATATGCGCTTGCATTGTCATCAAGGAGTGATCTGATATTTCTCTTTCCTTAATCTCCACATTAGAGACCTTTTCAGCAAGTCTCTCTGAAATCAGGAAATAGTCGATCCTTGAATATGAATCATGGACCGGTGAATAAAAGGAGAACGCCCTCTCCCCCGGGTGCATAAACCTCCAAGCATCAACCAGATCTAGACCATGCATAAATTTGTTAAATTCATTAAACGCCTTACTCGTACTCCCTGCTGTATATCTACACTGGGCAGAACGGTCCATCCTTCCGTCAAGAACACAATTAAAATCACCCCCTAGGATTGTGTATTCCCCATTCATTTCACCTAAAAGCATTAACATTTTCCTAAACAAATTGCTCCTGCTAGTACACGGTCCACAAATAGCTCCTATCGTAATTAATCTTCCTTCATATTTAGCATCCTACAGAATTGCCCTCCCCTCCTCATCCATCACTACTTTCTCCATGCTCAAATTCAGGCCCTTGCGTAACAGTATTTCTGAGGCTTGTGGAATCTGCTTAGATCACATCTTGTGCATAGGCCGACATCTAGTGGAAGCTGCAGAGTATTACAGTTTGTTTTTTGAAACTCGAAAATGGGCGTCGACACAGGGCGTGCCAGTAATACTATCCCTAGTGTGACGTCCACTGTACCCATGATCCCTCACGCGTCTAGGACCCTCAGATTGTTTTTTGCCGCAATACTGGTCGGAAGCATTTCGCAGAGTTCCCTGGCCTTAGCCATACTTTTGCTAAATATTGTTATATTTACCCATTTCTCCACCCCAACTTCGAGTCACCGAACTTCCACACTCGACACCGGCCTGGAGAAGGATTCCACCGTCGACAGCTGCACGACGGATTTGGGCCTCGGAAGGCCTCTGGCCTCGGCCCGGGCCTTGGAAGGCCTCTGGCCTTGGCCCTGCAAGTAGGGAGAGTGGGGGGTGGACATACTCTACACTCTTTTGGTATATAAGTACATTCTTATATATTCCTACACTTACCAGCCCGCTGCCACAAGGTGCGTATGGAGGGTACCACTTTCCAATTCTGCCCCAAGTGCAACCGCAAGTACCCTTGGGTCGACAGGCACGCCATGTGCAATCTCTGCTTGCTGAGGGACCACCCCGAGGCGAACTGCAGAGCGTGTAGTAGGTTTAAACCAAAAACACTTAAGGACCATTCGATCAAGCATTGGGCCCACCACGCCAGGCGTCAGGAGGCCATGGCAGTGGAGGGCGCCTTCAGCGATGGCAGCGACGCCGTGCTTTCAGGCAGCGAGGGCAATGTGGCGTCAAGAGACAGCCGAGCGCAAGTCCCCGACCTCGGAAGGTCGTCCGGCAGGGCAGCTATGGGGAAGACCCCCGGCGACACAAGCGCTACCCACAGCACTTCCACAAAGCACATGAAGTCCAACCGAGACTCGACGCGCACGTTGAGTTCTCGGAAAGAGGCACATAGAGAACGGTCCGAATCGGTGTCCTCTGGGCGTTCTCGATCTAGATCGCCGAATGACTCCAGGCAATTATCCACTGTTGCCAAGAGTGCCTCGCTCCCCAAGCTAACGAAAGTTCGATCGTCGGAAGACGAAGCCGACTTCCATCCCCAGACCGCACTCCAGGAGTCGGCGCCCGCAGACCGCGTAACGGCGGCTCCCGAGTCCCTACCTTCACGTTCTAAAGATAGGGACACTACCCCCGAACCTCGACGCCAGGCGTCGGAAGGCTCCGTAGGGGCGAAAAGGCAGGGAAAACACTCTTCCGCCCACGGGGAGGGGGAAAACAACTAAGGAAGCAGTCTCAGCCTCCTTACACACCTTAGAAAATTTCCACTCCACATAAACAGACAGACAAGTCCCAGTCTTCTGTTATCCCAAGGACCCCTGCTAAAACCAGTAAGTCTAGTCAGGATAAGGCGGAGAAAGTCCCAGAAAGGTTCATTCCCAGTTCTAGAGAATGGTCTAGTGATGACATAGACAGGGTTATGTCAAAGATGTCAGCATTGGCAGATTTCTACACAAAAAACCCTGAACACTTTCTCTCCCATACTCCCGACGGGTCAGCACCCTCAGGCTCTAAGGATCCAATACCTCCAAGTAAAAAGTCCCGTTTTGAAACACCAACACGGTCTTCGGACCCCTTCTATGTACAGCCCTACTCTCAGTATCAAGGAGAGACATCCTTTTGTGAGGATCCAGATTTGGGCATGTTGGAAGAGCAAACTGGTACGGACTACTATGGGGATGATGAGGACCTAGAAGAGGAAGAGGAAGACCATGAAACCTACAGAGTAGATTCCCCGGTAGAGAAGGAACCCCTGGTTACCGACTCCCCTGTCGACAACCAACCTCTCCTGAATGAAATTCTGTCTCGAGCAGCAGAACATTTCCACATTGACACCCAGGGTGCTCAAGAGGAGAGGGACTTCGCCGAGGAGTTAGTGGGAGAAAGGAGGCCTGTTGCTCAGGCCATCCCTATCCTTAAGTCTATTCAGAGAAGAATAGACCCTTCACTTGGAAATCCTAACCTCACCAGGGCAGTGAACCCCAGGATTGAGAAACTTTTCAGGGCAGCCCAATCAGACCCACTGTATATAAGGGGACATCTGAAGCCGGACTCCCTGGTTGTTACAAAAACCCGTAAGAGGGCTGGAACACCCTTGTCATCGTCCGAAGCTCCTCCCGACAAGGAGAGCAAGAAACTGTATGGTTTGGGCAGGAAATTAGCCTCCACTTCCGCCTACCAGGCAAGGATTGCCAACTCCACCACCCTGTTGGCCAGCTACAACTGCAATCAGCGGGAAGAAGTCGCGGCACTCATAGACTCTGCCCCAGAACCCTTAAAGAGCCAGTGGAACAAGTTTCGGCAGAGGGAAGAGCCGTGTCCGGTTGCATTTTAAAAGTAACCTTTAACGCTGGCAGATTGATAGCAGAAGGAACTGTTATCAAGAAACACGCTTGGTTATGGCAGTCTGGATTCAAAGCGGAAACCCAAGCATCATTGTTAGATAAACCGGTGGAGCCGGATCTGTTTGGTAAGGCGGTCGAAGACGCGCTGAAAAATGCCAAGGATGAGTATGAGACACTTAAATCCCTAGGCCAACTAACCAATTAACCACCTAATCAGAGAGGGAATGGCAATTTTCGTCGCCCACGCGGCCAAAATTCCCAGAGAGGATCTAACTATTCCCAGGGGCAGGGTACACCGTGGAACAATAATAACCAACAGTCTACCCAGGGTTACCGCAGGGGTAATAAAAGAGGACGTGGTAGAGGTAGAGGCAGCCCCAGTAGAGGAGGCGGCATGCCTCCACCAAAACAGTTGACGCTCCGTTCAGGGTCCCTTCTCACACAACCCCAGTAGGGGACGCATTTCTAACTTCACCCAAGCTTGGGAAGGGATCACATCAGACTGATGGGTGCTGTCCACAGTATCCGCAGGGTACTGCATAGAACTGTTAGAGCATCCCCGAAACCATGCTCCACGACAAAAAATACATTTTTTGGACCACCAGAAGATCCTCCTCGAGGAGATCATCAATCTACTAGCAAAGGACGCGATAGCACTCGTCCCGGGACACCAGGTAAACAGGGGTATTTATTCAACTTACTTCCTTGTGCCAAAAAAAGATTTAACAATGCGCCCAGTATTGGATTTACGGCCTGCAAACAAGTATGTGAAGCCCCAAAAGGTTTGCATGACTACTCTCCAGGAGGTAATCCCCCGCCTAAAAAAGGGGGATTACATGGCAACATTAGACATGAAAGATGCATATTTTCATATTTCCATGTTCCCAGCGCACAGAAAGTACTTGTGCTTCAAGGTGGACAGTCGGCACTACCAGTTCAAGGTACTGCCCTTTGGGATAGCTTCGGCTCCAAGGGTATTCACCAAGGTACTGGCGGTGGCGGCAGCACACCTACGCAGGGAGGCAATCCCAGTGTACCCTTACCTGGATGACTGGCTCATCAAGGGGGAGACCCCAGTAATTTGCAGAACAAACATTCAAAGGACTATCGACCTCCTCTTCGAATTGGACTTCTCAATAAACGAGAAAAAGTCAAGTCTGGTGCCAAGCACCTCCAAATAGTTCCTAGGAGCTATCCTAGACACTCAAGAGGGGTTGACCTTTCCTTCCGAGGAAAGAATTTGGAATATACTGCTGCAAATTCCACAATATCAGTCCAGTCGCCAGATAACGGTATGCAAAGCAATGCGTTTGCTGGGCATGATGGCGTCATGTATTTACCTGGTCCGCCACGCGCGCCTGCACATGCGTCCCATGCAGGAATGGTTGGCGAAACAGTGGTCTCTGGCAAGTGGTCAGTGGGACGATCTAGTGGTTGTTTCGCAAACACTTGTACAAAGCCTTCACTGGTGGACAAGAGAAAATCTGTGCAATGGGAAACCCTTTTACGATCCCGAGATACAGGCGGTAGTCACAACCGATGCATGCCTGACAGGGTTGGGAGCTCACCAACTCCACCACACAGCTCAGGGTCTCTGGTCTCATTCAGTGGCCAAGAATCCCATCAACCTGCTAGAGCTTCTGGCAGTATTCAGAGCGCTTCAAGCGTTCGAGCCCTACCTGCTAAATCTGTCCGTGCAAATCCAGACGGACAGCACTACAGCCATGTTTACCTGAACAAGCAAGGAGGGAGTCGTTCGCCAAATCTGTCCAAGCTTGCCCAGAAAATTTGGATATGGGCACTCAGACGGAACATCTTCCTGTCATCGCAACATGTTCCAGGGGATCTCAATTCTCTAGCGGATGCTCTGAGCAGAGACCCCCTCCCAGAGGAACACGAATGGTGTCTACACAGAGAAGTCGTAGAAGATATCTTCTCTCAGTGGGGTTTCCCCACTATAGACCTATTTGCCACAAGCGAAAACAGACAATGCCCAGGATTTGCATCCAGGTTCCCCCAACCAGACTCCCAGGGGAACGCCCTGTGGATGAACTGGTCAGGAATGTTTGCGTACGCTTTTCAACCAACTCCTCTCATCAGGAAGGTGGTCAACAAGATGAACAGAGAATCGATGACGCTCGTCCTGGTTGCTCCCATGTGGGCGAGACAACCGTGGTTCCCACACTTACGCAGATTAGCGGTGTGCGAACCCATCAAACTTCCGGCCTGGTACAACCTACTGTCCCAGCACCAAGGTCAAACAGTGCATCCTCAACCCAACTCAATGAACCTGGCAGCATGGCTCCTGAGCTCATAGAGTTCGGACATCTCAATTTACCACAGAGGTGTATGGACATCCTAAAAGAATCTAGGAAGCCAAACACGAGGCACTGCTACTTTGACAAATGGAAGAGATTCGTTATCTGGTGCCAGAATAAACAAATCAACCCAGTTGATTGCACTCCTTCAACTATTGTTACATACATGCTCCACCTGCTGGATGCAGGACTAGTTTTTAACTCACTGAAGGTACACCTGGCAGCTCTGTCGGCATACAACACTTCCCATAACAAGGTGTTGTGGTGGAAAGTACCAGTAGTTAAAGCCTTCATGGAAGGAGTAAAGAAACTTCACCCTCCTATTTCAAACCCACCACCAGGATGGGACCTTAACGTGGTGCTATCTAAACTCATGGGCCCCCCATTCGAGCCCATGCATAAAAGCAGTCTCAAACACCTGACTTATAAGACGGCCTTATGAGTAGCAATTACATATATAAGAAGGGTCAGTGAAATTCAGGCTTTGTCAGTGCAAGATCCCTTCTTCACTGTCCATAAAGATAAACTGGTTTTACGTACACACCATAGGTTCTCACCTAAATTTATTTCCGAATTCCACGTGAACCAGTCCATCGAGCTTCCGGCTTTCTTCCAAGATCCACAAAGCTCGGCTGAGGTGAAACTACACACCCTAGATGTGCGTAGGGTGGTCCTCTACTATGTAAACAAGACCAGACTGCTAAGGAAAACAGACCAGCTGTTTGTCTCCGTAGCTAGAGGCAGAGAGGGGGATCGCGTCTCTAAAGGTGCCATCTCTAAGTGGATTATTAACTGTATCCAGCTGTGTTACTCCCTTTCTGAAAAAACTCTGCCTTTCACGCCGAGAGCCCACTCTACAAGAGGCATTGGGGCCACTCTGGCTTTCATTGCAAATGTACCCCTTGACACCATTTGCAAAGCAGCTACTTAGAGCTCTATTCACACTTTTACTCAGCACTACTGCATTGACACCCATTCCAAGACAGATACACAAGTGGGACAAGCGGTTCTAAGACATTTATTTGCTCATGACCCTTCTCACATCCCACCTCCTTCTTCAGGTACTGCTCGCTAATCTATGCACAGCATGTGATCTAAGCAGATTCCACAAGCCTCAGAAGGGATACATTACTCACCGTAATCGTATTTCTGATGCTTGTATCTGCTTAGATTCACATGCGACCCACCCTTCCTCCCCTCTGAGAGAAGGCGCATGGATGCTTGTAGTCTTACCTTTCTATATCTGCTTGGATTATCTGTACTCACGCTACTCCTCATGCTACCTCATGTCAGAAAAAATACAATCTGAGGGTCCTAGACGCGTGAGGGATCATGGGTACAGTGGATGTCACACTAGGGATAGTATTACTGGCACGCCCTGTGTCGACGCCCATTTTCGAGTTTCGAAAAACAAACTGTAATACTCTGCAGCTTCCACTAGATGTCGGCCTAGGCACAGCATGTGAATCTAAGCAGATACAAGCATCAGAAATACGATTACTGTGAGTAATGTATCCCATCCACTCCCCTCGATTTGGTATTGTAACACTTCAAGAGTACCCTGTAAACAAAGTGTTCTTGAGGAGATGCTCTGATTCCTCCAGCAGGTGAGTCTCTTGCACAAGAGCAATATCTATTTTTCCCTCTTCAATCTGGTCAGCACCTCTTTCCTCTTTCTTGGGGTGTTGAGACCCTTAACATTCCACAAACAGATGTTTAATTCACCCATCTGCTATCATTCCCCAAATGTATGTAACCACCCAATTCAGACACCTTCCCCTGTATAGTATATGAGGGGGTAGAAAATCATATGTCACACAGGTGCCTACAAAACAACAGATAACAAAAACAGACACATGTAAACTATCAAAACACACAAAAAATATACATAACAAAACACCCAAGCAAGATGATAATGAGTCCCAATATATACAAACGTTCCACCATCCTGAACCGAAATTGCTCCAAAGCCTGCGCCTGACTCCTTGTTTGAAACCTGAAATATAGTAACACTCGTCCCCACACCACCCCTGCCGGCCCCATTCTATTCAATAAATATTGCAGTTTTCCCATTATCCGTTTATAAGCTATTCACCCATTCATGTCTTAACCCATACCGTGCAGTATTACTACATATGCTCCCCCGTCATCTATAAATGGTCATCCATAAATGATCACACAGGCTCTCACGGTCTATCAGTTCCACCCCCTTAACATGGTAGCCACTACATAGTAGAATCGCTGCTGCTCACTCAAACGTACGGCGTCCATTTCCTATACTCCATCCACTACTTGATCCACGACATATTAGGACACCTCCAGCTGTAGCCTACACATGGAGAATACGTTCAACATTGGGTTTCACTCCCCTATAGTAGCTGAATAACTACATGACAAAAATTGCTAAAACCATCATATTGCCCATCATATAATTCAATTTTACCCACATTCCGGCATTCTAATGCCACCCATCAGCCGCATTCTCATTTTGCCTCTGTCCCTCGCTAGGTTCCCCTGTGAAGGCAAACCAAGTGTTAAGCACGTATACTATTCCTGGTACCAAAAAATGTCCTTCACATTGTGGTCGTATTCGCAAAGAGTCAACAGCATCTCCTCTAGATTCAAATTAACGAATCACACCCCTGTGATTTCTTCTCAAAATACCCTTGAACTTGCAACATGGATACATGTCAGCACTTCAAAGAAAAAATGGGGAATCACACAAATGTAATGGTGTCTGAGATATGTGAAACCCTAACAATTGGCGGCGAGTCCTAACAACTGCATCAAACAAACAACTATCCGGTATTCCAGCAAGTAATATGAAGCCATATTTACAATAACAGTGTCAGCATGAGTGGCCACAGTTGAGGGTAACACAGCAGTCACGGCAATCACTCCACACCCCACAGCACATCAAATAACTGTATCACGTTTTAGAGGTCATTTTGAAATGTGCAATAAAATGGTCATAACATTAAAATAGGAAGCCTCAAGAAGTGCGACTCAAGTCTCCGTTCTGTTCTCCACCTGCAGTTTTGTGAATTAGCAAATAATATTTCCTGCGTAATTGTTAGTGAAAGAAGTGAAGCTACACCCAAACAGGGACATGAGCCCTGAACCCTCAGAGTAAAAGTCTGACGCTATACCGACTGAGCTATCCAGGCTCAGGGATCATCGTACACCTATAACTTATTATTCACTTTACAGCATCTCTATACATGAACACATTACCGTTCTAGAGAGGGGCATGAATAACTGGGGCGTCACGCACATTTTGCCACTTGAAACATAACTACTTTCGGACATTCCATATCCAGATATAGAGGCTTGCAGAACCCATTGGATAACATCCGTAATACAGTTCTTTCGGCAGTCAGGGAGTAAAAGTGAACAGAATATGAGGTTTCAAGTAAGGAAGCACGCATTCAGGATGAAATACATATATAACCAAGAAATCCATTACTTTGAGCCGGTGTTTAACGTAGCATGTCATTGCAGAGTCATACCGCTGAAGGCAGCACACATCATTTGAGTCGAGTAGCTTACCATATCATTAACAAGGTATCTGGGTTTCCTGACTGAAACCGAAAAACGGCAACCTCCTCGCATGTAGCACCATTTTAGTAGACCCATGCCCTTGTAGCCTCATTTCAAGTGGCCCCAAGCCCCTTGATGCCCGATCCCATAATGTGCCTCCTCTCCACCGCATCATCCTCCGCCACCAGATTACAGTACTTCCACAGACACGGCGCGCTTCCTGTATACGTGATAGATGCTGCTAGGGCCTTTCTTCTAACAGCCCAAGGCCCCATCAAACAAAACACAACACAAACAATCCGTAATAACGGACACAACCGCGACCTGTAAATATATATATGAAAACCCCAGAAATTCCAAAAGGGTGAGGATGAACTAATATGCAAAAAACAAAAAAAAAGGTCAGCTGGAGAGAAGTAAATAAAGCAATAAAGCGGTTGATAAACACATCCAAATGACAGTACAATCCCATCTATCTTTTTTTCTTAAATGGCATCACTTTCTCCGTGGTAGAGGAAGTAGCTTCCATGGGCTCCAAATCTCCTTCCTTTTCCAAATCACTTAAAAGGCCTAAGCACCTTTATTATCACTGAAGGAAAACAGTCTGCCACCCTTGACAACACAGAAGATGGCTGGGTAGACCATGTAATATTTGAGATTCTTTGCCTTTGGTTTGTGCTTAGCGGCCTTAAACTCTCTTCTCTTTTCCAGGACATCGCGGGTGAGATCCCCAACAATCATCACTCTGTCTCCACTCCCAGATAGGTCATGTAATTCACAAGCCTTCTTAAGCACCATTTCCTTCATTGGAAATCTTAATAACTTCACCACGAAATGCCTTGGTTGATGGCCTAAGGAGGGTTTGGGGCCCAAACTTCTATGTGCCCTCTCCAAATCCAAATTTGTCTTAGGGTCCAGCTTGAGTAGAGAAATCAGGACTTGTTCTATAAACTCCATAGGCTTTCCTCTCTCGATGTCCTCATGAAGGCCTGCAACCCTAACATTATTTCTCCTGGAAAGAAGTTCCTGCTCTGAGATTTTCAAGGTCAGTTTCTCATTCCTCATCTGAAGGTCTTCAATCTGATTTCTGATTCTGTCCACAGTACCATCCACCTCACTCAAGTGAGTCTCCACTTTGTTAATGTTGGAAGTTAGCTCAACATATCTTTCCTTTGCCCTATTCACCTTCTCTTTAATTTCAGTGACATCTAGAGTCACTTTGGTTAGCAGATCTAGTAGTTTATCTTCCCTCATATCCAAGGTCTTCTCTCGAGCACCCTTCTGCCTTTTTGTAGGTTGTTTTGGGTCAGTGATGTTCAGTTCAGCCATGGTAGAGCAGGGGTTCAGGCACAGGAGCTCAGCCTTCAGGCAGCCATCCCTGGAGCCAGCCGTTCTAGGTGTGTCTTGAATATGATCTAAAGATGATAATCAAGATAAGACTGGCAAATGCAAATGGAAGAATTGGGAAAAGACAGTATTTCTTTGAAGAGGTTTTGTCCAATCATATTTGGGGGGTTGGTTGTAATTAAACATCTGGGAGTTCTTTGCGTTGTTGCAAACAGTATATAAGATGCCAACCGATGTTGTATTGTTAAGACTTGCGTTTGTTTGGTCTTGCAACACCATCTAACTGCTCCCCAGAGCTTTGTTCAATAAACATGCTTTATGTACAACCGTGTACTTGCTTCCTAAGTGGTGAGCTTGTTTTGGGTTAAGGTGATTAAAGGCCCACCCCACACACATACCAAGGAAGACACAAAAGGTTTGGTACCAACTTTCCCTCCTGCAGAAAATCAGCTCTTCATTCCAGCTAACAATTTATGATGTGTTGTCAAAGCCTCAGTCCTCTACCTCCTGGATGGTTTTAATGCCCTTCTGGAAGGTCTTAGGGTGACTGCTTTGACACTCCTGAGTTGTGTCCTACATGCTGCAGAATGACTCATCAAAGGACTCCATGAATTCGACGACATTACCCCGGAAACCTCACCAAACTGCACAGACCACTGCAGCATCCTGCTGCAATCTACAGGGACATCCCCTTCAAGTGCCTAGGCTACCTCACTGACATGCTCACAATCTAAAGAGGCCTAGGACCCACCAGAGGTACGGACATGTGCAGGATTGAACTCTGCCTGTGCAAGAGGGAAAGAACCAGAAGACAGGCCTTCTCTTTCTATACCCACAGACTTTGGAACCGCGTCCATGTCAACATGAGACTCGCCTCGTCGCTTATATATTTCAGGAAGGTACACACTCCTCAGGGAACCTGACACTGGACCATTTGCCCCCCCTGTTTGCTCCCCAAGTTGCTTGTAGATCCCATGCTATCAAATTACCCACCCTCCCACAACCGGTTGTTAGCTCCCCATTCCCTCGCTGTGTATTTCCTCTATGACTTTTAAGGCACTCCATTGCTTCTTGGTGCAGGGCCTCTGTTTAATGAATACCATAATAATAATAATACTTATAATAATAATAACGATCATAATACTTTATAAGGCGTTTGGTACTGTACCTCAATACACAGTAGTGAAAAAGTATGACATACAGTGCCCATAACAGTGAAATGGATAAGCAGCTGGAAACAAAAGGGTGATGGGATTTACGAGAGAATTTTGAGGTCAGTGTTTATTTACAAGGACATTTTTTCAAAATGATTATAAAGTCATGCCTTTTAGAGCACATTCAGCTTTTATTTTGTCATTTTCATAACGCTCCATCTGGCAGTACAGCCAGATGATGGTGGATTCTTCTTCCCATGTCCAATTTAAGCGAGAGATTTTTCCTTCACACCTGCCCGGTAACTCTCCAATTTACTTACGGGTATGTTTAATTAATTGCTGTATAACTGCACTTTTACAGTTACTTCATTTTGATCTGTGAACAAGAGAACCATAAAACTTCATAAACTCAGTAATAGCTTTCAAATGAAAGAGGCCTCGATCCTGTGGGAAAAGGTGGGGGGGGGCAGTAACTGCCCGCATGTTGCCAATCAGCAGTCTTGTAACACGGCAATGTATTCCTTTCTCTATTTTCGTTCTGTGGCTTGAAATGTCTGCTTTGCAGTTCTCGAAGTACAAGCTGAGTTTGCTGGAGCCCCTCGGTCATCCCTCCCCTCATGTTATATAGAAGTGCTATTACCTCCATTGCCTTCTAACACTGCTTCCTCCACATCAGCCACTTGCTGGCAAAGAAGGGTTTAAAGCTCTTCAGTGGGCTTTTAGTATTGAAGCTCATTGTTGGCTGTCAGTCTCGTGATAATCGGCCGCTATAAACCTTATCTTTGTCCTCATTGTGATGTATGCACCCCATGGGTGCCTCAGACTTTTCATTCTAAGGATGGGGCCCCAACCATCATGTTGAAGTGGGCCCCACACAACATCACTGGGGGCTGGCAGAACCTTCAGACAGCAAAAGAGCATCATCCTTTGCATTAGTGCTAACACGAATCAACAGTTGACCCTTTTGTGTTGACTTCCACAAAGTCAATGAGGTATTTGAACTTTTAAACAATACGTTTTTGCCACATACAATTAACGATGGCTGAGGATGCAGAGAAAACAGGTGCATTTCTCTTTCCTGGTACAGGTTATCCTTTTTTACTGTTCTCTTATCGGTTGCTCATGTAGGCAGAATTAACGAGAATTAGCTGCAAATTGTATAAAATCCGTTTGCCTTTAGAGGAAGCTGTTCACTTTATTGGGACGGGTTCGTTCTAAAGAGCTCCCTGCATTAGGGTAGCTAATGGCCCTAGGCGGAGATAGACGGATTTGCTTTGGGTTTATGGCCTTTCGCTGTTGGCCTGGAAGCAACTTGTAAATACAAGGGCAGGGAGCATACAGTAAGTGGATTCAAAGTTGAAATCTCTTCCGAGTCATTTTGGCAGGCAACAGAAGCTGGCCATGATTACCAATTGGATCTGCCTCATGTGTGACACCTTCAGCCAATAGTATATTACATTCTAGGACTTGTACCTTAGGTCACATTACAAATGTGGTGAAAACATCCTACATGCACATTTCTGTTTACTAAAAAGGCTGCACGTGTCACACATCACATGGGGTTACTTGCGAGCCACATGTAGTATACTCAGACTCAGCGGCTCATCTTTGAAGCAGCTTCTACACTCAGTGCACGATTCACGGATTTTTTTGTACGGTTCAAAGTGACTTTGCATTGCTGAAAAGTGACTTTGCACTGCTGGCACAAACCTTGATCCATGGAACCGTGTAAAGAATTCCATGAATCGGCCCCATATTGTTTAATAGAGTAATCCAATGACTGCACAGCGACAGGCACCACTGTTTCTATCCTGGACTTTCATTTTACAAATAAAGCACCATGGGAGTTGTAGTCTTCTGTAACTTGAATGGTAATTCCTTTGAACCACATTGGAAAATGGATGTCTTGTTCACAAGTTTTCTGGTCACCTTTTGTTTCTTCGCTTGTGATCTTGTTTTGAGAATATTTAGAGTAGATGAGTGGTAGTAAAGAAAGATAATTTGGGGAAAATGCTAGAAAGGTTAAGTGCCAAATTTGAAGTTAATATGAAACAAAACAGAAACATTCTGATTGTAGAGAACGTATTGGCCGCAATTATGATGAAGTGATAAAAACAATAAATAATTAAAGATTCCAAAATTAAATGACATAGATCATAAGCATATGTGGTCATGCATATAACATTGCTAACAGTTCACAGCAAAGTTCAATGGTAGATTTTGTTGAGCACCAGGTCGATTCCAATCTACACCCAAACAATGAACTCAGCAATCGTATTCACATTTCAAAAGCGTGCTCCAGCCCATGGTTGCAGTAAAACATTCTGGGAACGTTATTGAGACCCTTGTGGCTCGACCCCACCTCCGTCCGCCCCTAACTGGATAGATGCCAACTGCTCGGATGCTGGTACTGGGCATCTATACAGTTACCATCAGTTTTCAGTTTGTAAACCAGAGACAAAATGAAAGATGCACAGTGAGACACAAAATGAAAGATGCACAGTAATGATGCAAATTAAAACAAAATTCTATGATCCACAAAGACGAGACACTAGTGAAAATATGGTGAAATGTTTAGTTTGAGCAGTTGACCCTGCCACACTGCCCTACAGAAGACGGGCGCCATAGGGGATGGGTGGGTGAGGAAAAGGAGAAAAAAGGCTCTTGAGCCCATGGAGGCACCAGGAACAAAACAACCGAGTGCTAGGCTGTTCTGGTGTATATTGAGCTCTTGCCATTTCTGGCACTCTGGAATCTGCAAACCCCTTGGCTCTGCACTCTGCTTTGAGAGAATCAATCATGACTTGTGGTGGCTACCTTTGCAACCAAAGACCGGGAAGAGTGCTAAACTGAGATATGGTTCCTGTTCCCCTCCACTGACATCACCACCCGTAATCACCAGCCTGCCCAGTTTCTTTGGTGGTCTTGGCACGGCATAGGCAGCGCACAAGCCAATGAGCTTTGGACACATTATTATTCTGGAAAAATGTGTTTCCGCAAATCAATTCTAACACAAAGCGAATATTTACAAAGACATAAAAGCTTAGGAATTAATTATTCAGATGATGAAAAAGAAAACTACGTCACGTTTCTTTGAGGAGAATTGAAAAGTTAATTATAATGAAACAAAAACCACTTATTACGAACATGGTAATTTTTAATGTCCTTTATATGTCGTATCCCATCTAAAACAAGTATAACCAGAGGATGAGCAGATTACTCTGTGTAAGAAAGGATAGCATTAACAACAAATGCATTCTGGGAGATGAAGCCATTAGCCCTATGTCGATCATCTTCGTCTAGACCTTATTCATTGAGATTAATTGTATCTTGCATGACAACATATGTATGTACCAAAATAAAAACACCCATTACTGCCCTGAGCAGGCACCACCCTCTTTGTACCCATACCAGGCTTGCTATTCTTTTTTCTATATGCAAATCCCATTAGATTGCATATTCTGTGGGGTTCAAATACAGCCCAAAGACAAACGAAAACTGCATTTGGCTAACTGAGATCTAAAAATTCAGAAATACTGTCTTGGAATTTGAAAGCACACTTTTGACTGGCAGACTGAAAGGCCAGCATGGACTTTTTAAACACTGTCAAATACACCAACAGTATTGTGAGAAACAGGATGACTAAAGTTAAGTGTGCCATGTGTGTGAATGACACAAAACTAAAATTAGAGGCCTACCTTTCACTAAATTATGAAAAAATGAAAGGCACTTCACAAAAAGAGAACTGCAATGGAAAAATAGAAATGAAAATGGGAAATTGGGTTTGGAACCTTGTTTGTAATGTGCAGGATATGGTTGTTGCCAAGAGGTATAGTAATACCCTAGTGTAACTTTGCAATACCTATTGGACAGAGATAGATTGTTAAGGTTGGTTGAATTTTAATGGTGCGTTGGTCAGGTCACAAAAGCTGCCCAATTTGGGCAGACACACTTGTTTACAACTGCATACTATATATATGCTAGCTGCATGTCAATAATTGCCAACACATGTTTTACTGGGACTTGAAGAGGTTTGTCCCACTGGAACCTCAACACCAGGCTGCAGGAAGAATTTTCATCAACTAGAGAGAACAGATCAGTGCGGGGGCCATCCTTCCTATAAGCTCCTCCCATTCTCTGAAAAATAGAAATGAACTCATTCTACAGCACAGAAAAATAAAGACTTTTGCATCTGGGATTGAAAGGATCTGGTTACCAGTGAAACTCCAGTGCCTGTGCCAGTTTAATATAAAGTATAATTTAAAGATGAACATTGATGGCATGGCACAGGAGAAATCTGCATATGATTTGAGGTCAAGTTTTAAAGCAAGTCTCATGTGTAAACAGAATTTCACCATTCAAAAGCACACGTTTTCTATGCTTAAAGAAATGCTGGGTTTAGCCCATAAGACATTTTTCTCAGGAGATTCACAGGCTCAGCACTGATCACCTTTCCCCCATCACAGACAAGACTAAAAGCTCTGCTCAGCTCTCTATCTGGAAGTCAATCTCCCTGAAGCCACACCAGTGAACAGGAAGTACTTTATGGGGTTGAGGTGCTAAACAACTGTAAATAAAGACAGCCCTTTGTGGGTTAAACTTTGAATAATCCTAGAAAATAAAATCCAAATTGCGGTCTCTGCTCAGAGATAATGATAGCAGACCTGTTCCCGAGGAATTTGGAGCTTACCTCTCTGCTCTCAAAGAGAAGGGCATTTGCCCTGGAAGAAAGAATGTTAATGTAATTATACCAGCCTGGGTCAACAAAAAGAAACATATGGCTGGCTCTACATCTAAGTGGAGAAACAGAATGTACTGTTTATGGAAAGCATAATAGGTATAATTAAGAGTTTGCCATAGGTTTAGATGGATAATCATATGTTGTTCATTTTTTCAGGAACCAAAAGTCGTACAATAATGTAACAGAGTATCATTAAAAAGCTTATGTACAGACCCATCTGTAGTGGCAACTCTCCTAAGAATTCAACCTTGGGAACAAGCGTTACAACCTGACATGTGATTATGACTTCCCAGAAAATGTCACAAAGCAGAAGCTTTGGGAGATTGTATCTTAGTGAATTATTTACTATTAGCATTTTTGAATACTTCACGAAACACTGTCATTCAAATCTGCAAACTCGTGCTGACACTGGACTCATTTCATTAAGTCTGGCATGATCAGACAAAACCAAAAATATATATTGTAGAATGCGTATTTGTAAATTAAAGTTTTTTGCTGTGTTCTCGTTTTTCACTGCATATTCGAAACTATGAAAATGCTATCCCAGATGGGTGGAGTCAGACATTCACAGGGATGATGCCTTGTAACTTCAGGAACCAATCATTGCAGAGGGAGTCACACTAGAATTCCAGTCCAAATGAAGAGCCAATAAAATGGCACATGCTACTTTTAACAATCTGTGGTGTGATTATGGGTTTATAAGGTGACAAGCAATGGAAACAGGGAGAGCTGTCTAAAATCATCTGAGTTGGAACTGCTGAGAAAATTGCTGGAGGAAACCAGAAAAGGACTAAAATCTGTCTGGGATTGTATACAAGGAAAGAAAAATAAAGGGATTAATGTTGGAGGCATTTCTTGACTGGACCTGGAGAGGCCTCTTACCAAATCCTATATTTTCACCTGAGCATTCAGAAGTGCAAATCCCAGAGATTCTATGTAAGTAAACTTGTCCAACCAAACCAAGTCTTGCAGGGATCATTTTGATTTAATAGTGTTCCCAACATTGATTAGGTGGGCAGCCAAAGTAGATCCCTAGCATTTTCTTACCATACAATAATGTCACTAATTCTCCTATAGCCAACTAAATAAATTAGAAACCAAAAACATCACTCCCACTCTCGATAAAAATACAGTCTGTTGAAGTAATTGGGTACTCCTGTTTCTCATTGCCAAGCCCAAAATTACCTAAAGGGAAAGATGTGCTTGTCAAAACGAAATTCCTAACTTTTCACCATTCCCCAGACCCTGTCTGAAAGCAGAGGGGTGCTGATGTAAACTGAATATATGGCTTTTTGTGCAGGGACAGAAAAGTGCCTTTCCAAATTAAATAAAGTGAAGTCCCTGATTGAAAAGAATACTCTCAACTGGGAGTGGGAAAGTGACTCCTGTTAGAAGAGAGATTCTTTGTTGTATTTTGGTGAAGGAAGAAGGGCTATATATATATAAACCGTGTTCTGTTTTCAAATGCCTGTGTGCTACAACACTGCTAGCATTTCCAAGTGCGGAGGGAGATTAACAATACAGGGCACTCCATGTGTGAAACTGCTTTTGCAAAGGGGAAAATATTGAATATTATTTAAATTAAACTTCATGTAAAATGTAATGCTAAGTGTATGATCTGATCATGTTTCAAGGTGTTACATATTATTAAAAGTGAACCTCAGCAAAGTATTTTGACTGTACATGTTGTGGGGTGAAAGAGTCTGTGATCTGTGTTTTCCTAAAACAACTAGTGTGTTCAATGTGTGTGTGAAAAGTGAATTGTTGGGGAGGAAAAGCATTTGGGACACATAGAAAGTGGCGTATCGTGTGATGTGTTAATATTAATTTTCCTGATTAATTCATAAATATATATTCTTTATATACTCCAGCCTGGTTCTTGGCTTACTTATTGCTAAATGGTGACAGACCTATGTGGTTCTATAGGGATTACAGACAGTTCTAGATTGACCTTAAAAGTAATATTGGTGTGGCGCTTTTGATTGGGGAGAGACAGAATTCCTTGCATTGATGGTTGCTGCATAAATATCTCCAACAATTCCTTAATACTTATAGACTGGACGAGGAAGAGGGCTTTGAGGATAATGCCCTGAATTACCTACTGGCAATCACGATTATTCCTGCTCCGATCTTCATAACCACAGTACTTATCACACTCTCTGGTTAAGTTTGTGATTACATGAGCAAAAATGCAATGAAAATCAGGACTGCACTAACATTTCCTGAATTAAATGATATGATATGGCATTTATAACGCGCCTATACACAAGTGTTTCAAGGCGTGACAAGGCAAGGGAGGCAAAATAAAAGTAAGACAGAGACAACGATCTTACTAGGCCAGGTGACAATGAGATCACGCAAGTGCAAGGGAGAGGGGTGGGGGAAAAGTGTGAGAGGGGAGGGGATCAGTGCAGCACATGGGATCAAACAATAAAAGAAGTGTGGCTAGTTGGTGGCAAGTGCAAGGGTACGTGCAGACAGCTGGTGTCCAAAGTGCAGATAGGGGGACTGTAGGGTTACAGATATAGACCCAAGTGCAAGGGTTGCCAGGGGGGCAGTGCAGTTGTGCAACTGGCAGGGAAGGGACCTGGGCCCAAGATCAGAGGATAAACAGCACAGTTTCAGCCAGGAATTCACAGGGGAGAGGAAGAGAGAAGGCAGAAGCAAAGAGGAAAGTCTTGAGGTGCTTCCGGTACCAGATATGGTTCTCTTCAAGTTTCAAAGAGGCAGGGGGGCTGTTCCAGAGGGAGGCCCCAGCCGAAGAAAGAGATCAAACACCAACTCGTTGCTTGGAGAAGCGACTGACCCTGAGGGAGGTAGAGGCGGAGGAGCGAAGAGCTCGAGTAGGAAGGTATTTACCAAGAGAGAGTTGGAGGTATTGAGGCCCCAGGTCCCAAGATTCCTTGTGGACAATGCAGAGGGCCTTGAACTTAATCCTTGCAGCCACTGGGATCCAGTGCAGAGATTTCAGTGCTGGAGATATACAATCCCTGGACTTGAAACCAAGGACAAATCTCGCAGTCCTTTCCTGGATGAGTTGCAGAGGGTGGAAAGTAGACCATGGGCCATGTTGGCATATGCTTCTGCTGCTTATTGGTGATTACGGCTACGTTCTAAGCATCCCTTTTAATTGAATGCATTGGACTTAAACACACAATGCCAATAAGTTGTGAAAGGAAATCTCAGGATTGCAAACAAAATGCCGTGTTGAAATGGAATCACCCAGTTAATTTTTTCTTCATTTGGCCTGATCGCTGTCCCTCACTGATGGACCAGCCTACCTGCCAGCTTTATTGGAAACATTGAAAAACCAACTGCTTCAGGCATGATGAGTGCCGGACATAAAAAATTGTGAGGGTTAACCAAATTATCACATGTCATCCTAACAACACATTCTAGTCCTACGCTATGCTTTCATTTAACAATTTAATAAATAAGTGTACTCTGATAGTTGTACTCTTCATTGATTTCATTTGAACAAATTGGAAAGAAACTGAGCAATTCGGTCATCCACATAGTGAGCGTTGGCTCGCCTGGGCTTTGTAGACATTTTTAAGTAAATGGATGATGGTAGGCCTGCCTCATATAAATGTGTGGGGCTAATCCAAACACATTTCCCTATGCTCACACCACAACAAATGCATAGACCCGTGCACATAGCCTACAGGTACAGTCCACCCCTGTAATATTTAGTTGGATTATGACAGGAGAGGAGAGCACAATGTCATCCCAAGGAGGGGCGGGGGAAGCTTCTCCCGGTATTGGACAGGCTGATTAACTGACATGGGCTCCATGGAACCGCTCTGCTCTTTTGTTAGCCCTGCAACTGGTGGCAGCGATAAACATACCAATAGAGGGTACTACAAACATGTCCCATGGGGCCTGGCTGTAGAGGATAACAAAGGAGACCGGAAACAAAACAAACTTTCATGATATGATATGATATGGCATTTATAATGCGCCTATACCCAAGTGTTTCAAAGCGCGACGAAGCAAGGGAGTGGGAACAGAGGGAAGATAGAGACAACGATCTTACTAGGCCAGGTGACATTGAGATTGAGCAAGTACAGGGTAGGGGGAAAGGAAAAGTGCGGGTAGGAGGAGGGGCAGTGCAATACATAGGACCAATAGTAAAAAAAATAAATAGAATAAATAAAAACAGTAAGTAAAAGTGCGGCCAGCTAGTGGCAAGTGCAGGGTTAAGTGCAGACATCTTTTGTCACGAGCTGGGGGGAACTGTAGGGTTACAGAAACAGCCCCCAAGTGCATGGGTTGCCTGGGAGGCAATGCAAGGGTGCAGCTGGTGGGGGAGGGGACCTGGGCCAGAGATCAGAGGGTAGTCAGGTGACCAGTGCAGTTTCAGTCAGGAGTTCAGCAGGGGAGAGGAGGAGAGAAAGCAGAAGCAAAGAGGAAGGTCTTGAGGTGCTTCCGGAACTGGAGATGGTTCTCAAGTTTCAAGAAGGCAGGGAGGCTGTTCCAGAGGGAGGCCACAGCCGAAGAAAGATCTACCACCAACTTGTTGCTTGGAGAAGCGACTGACCCTAAGGGAGTTGGAGGCGGATGAGCCAAGAGCTTGAGAAGGAAAATATTTAGGAAGAGAGAGTTGGAGGTATTGAGGCCCCAGAAGGCCTTGTGAACAATGCAGAGGGTTTTGAACTTTATCCTCGCAGCCACTGGGAGGCAGTGCAAAGATTTCAGTCCTGGAGAGATATGATGCCTGGGCTTGAGGCCAAGGACAAGTCTCGCATTCATGTTCTGGATGAGTTGTAGAGAGCGGAGAGAAGAAGCAGGCAGATTTAGAAAGAGGCTGTTGAAGTAGTCCAGCCTAGAGAGAACCAGAGCTCTGGAGACAGTGATCTTCTGGGGGAAGGAGAGGAAAGGAAGAATACCTCTGAGGAGGTGCAGCTGGCAGTGTGACTTCTTAGAGACATCAGAGATGTGAGAAAAGAAGGAGAGAGAGGAGTCGAAGATGACCCCGAGGCTTTTAGCCTCACAGGTGGGAGAAGGGGGCCAACAGAGGCCAACCAAAGAGCGACAGGAAAGGAGGAAGCAAGTGTGCCAATAAGGAGAATCTCAGTCTTAATGGCATAAAGGCAGAGATCATTGGCGGCACACCACTCCTGGATAGCGGACAGACAGTCAGTGATGAGAGAAGGAGAAGACGTGGCGGAAGGGAGCCTGAAAATGAGCAGAGTGTTGTCCGCACATCACTGAAAGTTGGGGCAGAGAGCGGAAATGCAATGGGCAAGAAGTGCCAGGTACTGGTTGAACATCCAGGGAGAGAAGTTAGACCCCTGGGGAACACGAGAAGAAGAGATAGAGGAGAGGAAGGACCCAAGTTGGACCTGGGAGGGTTGATCAGAGAGTAAAGAGGACAGCCAAGCCAGGGCCCGATCGGTGATACCCAGGTTATCACAGAGACGGTTGAGCAGGATGGCATGGTTGACCGCGTCGAAGAGAGATCAAGTAACATGAGGACACATAGTTGGTATTGGAGTCCAGATTGGAGAACAGGTCTTCACGGATGTTCAGGAGAGCAGTTTCCATGCTCCTGCCAGCTCTGAAGCCAGACTGATGTCATGGAGACGCCCAACCAATTCAGTGTGAAGATTAAGCTGGGAGATGGCCAGCTTTTCCAGGAGTTTGCTCAGGAAAGGAGTGATGAAGAATGGGTGGTAGTTAGCAGGGCAGGAGGGGTCAGCTGAGGGTTTCTTAAGAACAGGGTGCACAAGGGAGTGCTTCGGGGGGAGAAGGAGTGGTTGCAGAAGTCAGCAAAAGCATGAGCCAGGGAGTCAATGTGGTCCTTGATGGTTTTAGAGGAAAAGGGGAGAACCTGTTTTCGACAAGGCTTTCATAGATCAGACTTGTCTAGAAAGCTCTGGGGAGAACAGGGGAAAGACAGAGAAGGAGGGAGGAGAGGTGGCCACAGAAGGGCCAGAGGAAGAGAGGAGAGGAGAGGTAGGAGGAGGAGAGGAAGAGAGAGAGGACAGGATATCCTGAGTTTTAGAGTTGAAATGAGAAGCCAGGGCTGTGCAGAAGGCCTGGAAGGGGACAGGCGAGGTAGAGACTGTAGCAGGATTGGCCAGCTCCTTCCAGATTTTAAAGATTTTGGCCGAATTGTTGGATGCAGCAGAGATGCAGGCTGGGATGAGGGCTCTCTTCTTGGTGCGGACAGAGAGCCGGTATTGCCTTTGGAGCAGGCGGCAGTCCAGTCTGTCAGAGGATGTACACGAAGCATGCCATTTCCTCTCAGCCACCATGAACTTGCATTTAAGGGTGAGGAGGTCTGAGTCGTACCAGGAACTGTACTTGGCTTTGGGCTTCAAGCGGAGCCTCATGACAGGGGCAAGAACATCAAGAGTATCAGATATAGCAGAGTGGAGCATGGGGAAAGGGCTGTGTCAGGGTTTGAGTCAGCCGAAGGGGGAGGGAGGGTGAGAAAGTGGCAGCAAAAGCCTCAACTGACACACGCTTCATTAGTCGGATAACCGAGAAGGTAGGTGGCAGTGCTGGAGTTGGCTTGGCGTGAGGGGTGGAAAGAGTGACCTTGGAGGTAAGGAGAAATTGATCACTCCAGGAGAGAGGAGTGGTGAGAGGGATAGAAAGGGGAAGGTCTGTAGGGATCAGAATATCCAGAGTGTGCCCTGAAGAGTGAGTCGGGCCAGAGGGGAGGATAGAGAGTGAGAGAGAGTTGCAGAGGTCGCGAAAGTCCAGAGGAGGACATAAAGCATCCAGGTGGATTTTAAAGTCTCCAAGAAGGAGGAGTTGAGTGGTCAAGACCAGGAGGGAAGAGGAGAGGTCCGCCCACTCAGAGAGGAAGGAGGAGACCTGACCAGGTGGCTGATAGACGGTAACCACTGTAAGGCAAGGGCTAGGAGAGGGAGAGAGAGCCTGCAGACAAGGAATTCAACAGAGGAGTAGGCATGCATAGGAATGACAGAGGTAGGAATCCACTCAGGGAAGATCAGGGCTCCACCCCCTCCAGAATGATTGGACCTGGGCATAGAGAGTATCTTGTAGTCATCAAGAAGGAGAGTGTCATAGCTCGTGACAGAGCCGGCCGTGAACCATGTCTCAGTAAGACTGAGGACATCAAGGTCAAGTTCGTCGAGGGGGTTGCAGATGTCAGAGGAGTGTTTGACAGCTGAGCGAGAGTTTAGAGTGGCAATATGGAGAATGTTGCTGCTCGTGAAATACTTCCGGGGAGGGATACAAATCAGCGGTACGCCCTGCGGAGGTGTAGAAGGAGCCGAGAAGGGCAGAAGAGGAAGGAGGAGAGGGCAAGGTAGCCAAGGAGGAGACAGCAGGGGGAGGCAAGGAAGACGTGGAGGAAAATAAGGGACAGCAGGAGAAGAAAGGAAATTGATGAGGCGCAGGAAGCGTTTATCAAAAAGGAGAAGGTTAGCCTGAGGGCCTTGGACCAAGACTGTACCATTCAGGTTAACATTAATTCTGACCTTAGAGGAGTGGAAGGAGGTCAGGAGAGCCTCCCACCGGGTGCCACCATTAATGGCAGAAGAAGAGAAAGGAGAAAGCACAGAGATCATATGGAGAGTCCATAGGTCTGGCGAGGGAACGACAAAGAGGATGTCGCTGAGGGTCTGCTGGAGGAAGCAGTGGTATAGGTGTCAGCGATTTGGAGGCCTGGGTTGGAGACCAGGATGTCCTTTTAAAAACTTCTTCCTACCAGATTTAGTGAGGAAAGTAGGATAGTCGATAGAGAAGCAGTTAGTAACTTTGTCAACCTGAAGCCAGCTCCAACCCCCAGTATCAATGACAGTGAACTGGCATATCTGAGTTTATTTTTACAGTAGACAACCCTTGCTCATAAGGTAAAAGAATGTGGTTTGCAGAAGGCAGAAAGTCTGGTCTCTCTTCAAGGGAGATCTGCTGCTTTAAAAACTAGCCAAACAAGGAGAACCATTAACCAGAGAGGCACTTTGATCACAGCAGACAAGAAGGTCGGTGCGACCTAGTATCAAAGGGGAGTGAGACCAGAAATGTTTCTGTTGAGAGAAGGGTTCAGCCATTTTGGTTCTGGGACACCCTGTGTTATTGTAGGATCCCCTTTTCCTGTTGCAAAGCACTCTGGTTATGACCTCACACATACAGAAAATTGTTGCTAGGGACTCCAAGATTGGATCACTAAGGTAGGCCCGACCTACACCAATCGCTGTTGTCCACTTGGCTTTAAGAGACGGCTGGAGACCCTCTTTCAGGGAGATCATCTGAATAATTCACTTGAAGCATGAAGAAGAACTTATCCTTGGACCCTGGGTGAAGGTACAGTCTGCTTTACAGCTTCGGCCATTGAAGGAAGGCCAGGAACATCCAAAGATGGAAGCAAGATTCCTCCCCTTAACTTCTCCCAGGGAACAGAAGGAGAAAAGAACTGAGAAGACCCTCAAGCCGCTTCATAACTGGTACCCAGCCAGCACACAGCATGCTCTGCTAGGCTCCGCAGCAAGCTCCCTGGACAGGGAGTGCCAGAAGCTCTCTGAACCTGAAACCAAGGACAAGGCAGCTGCCTGCAGCACACACTATAGTTCTGGGCCATCCACCTTAAAAGGACAACTTAAGCCCATTGAAGAGGTGGGGAGAAGTGCAACGACAAGCACCTGCTGCCGCCCATCTTAAATGATGAGGGCATGGTTAGTGAAAATACACCTGACACCATGCTCGAAACTCGAAAAGACATGCTAATATCTCAAGTTCTTTGTTTTTTGGATCTCAATTGTTCATGTTGGTTGATAAAAAATAAATTGTGATAGTTGGAAATATTAGAAGAAAACTGTTAATATATGCCAAACAGATTGGAAGATTGATGAATTGATAAAAAATATAAACTCATGTTGCATCAGAGGTGGAACTGATGACCCCTCGTTTTTTAAGATATTGTTAGGATTGCATGAATTTTGCACAATTCTAAGTGGTTATAGTATGGGTTTGTATGCAATGGATAGGAATGAGTGAGTAGAACAAGTTACTCTCTTACCTGGTAACGTTCTTTCGATGGGATGGTGCGACGACGTATTCCATATCTATGACAGTAATCACCACAGCTCTGATGCTTCGTAAAATTTTCGGCGTCTGTGTCCTGCTTCGATAACGTCGATGCGCCGTCCTCGAGGACCTCCTCCGACGGCTGACGTCACCCGATGTGATAAGTAGGACGCACGATGCCCGTAGCCTTAGTTGTAGTTTTTTCCCCAGAACGTGTGCCACCAGTCTTCTGCCAGTCTGACACATAAAGCCTTGCGGAAACGTAAGCTGCAATTGCATAAGAAATTCTGTAGCGGGGAAGGTAGGGAGGGAGCGATATGGAATGTGTTGTCTGACCATCCCATCGAAAGAACGTTACTAGGTAAGAGAGTAACTTGTTCTTCGAGGGGATTGGGTCCTCCGACGTATTGCATATCTCTGACAGATTCCCAAAGCAGTACCAATGAAAGGAAGTGGGAAAAGAATTTAAAAAACAGAAATTTAGCATGCCCAATCAAATTGCAGATTAAAGGACCGCCTTGCCAAAGGACAGATCCTGCCCCCGGATGGAATTGAGGGAATTGTGAAGTACAAATGTATGTACCGAAGCCCAGGTGGCTGCATCACAGATGTTGCGAATAGGAACACCCCTCTGCGGGGCAGTAGAGGGAGCCATACCCCTGGTAGAATGGGCCCGCAAGCCGGCCGGGGGGGGTCCTTACCCGCCAAGCGGTAACACTCAGAGATAGCCAAAATAATCCAGCGAGACAAAGTCGGTTTCGTCACGGCCTGTCCCAAACGCTTTCCAGCGTAACCAATAAAGAGTTGGTCATCCACTCTGACCCGGGACATGCGTGAAATATAAAAGCTTAACGCTCTCCTGGGATCAAGCCTATGGAGCCTCTCCTCTTCCTTACCAGGATGTGGAGGAGGATAAAATGCTGGAAGAACAACCTTCTGGCCTAAATGAAATTCGGACACCACCTTCAGAAGAAAAGAAGGACAAACTCTAAGGACAACCCTATCCTTATGAAACACAGTGAAGGGTGGTTTAACTGAAAGTGCCTGTAACTCACTCACTCTGCGAGCGGAAGTGACCGCAACTAAAAATACAGTTTTCAGAGTTAACAGTCTCAAAGGGCATGAATGCAAAGGCTCAAACGGAGCACCCATCAGAAACTTGAGAACAAGGTTCAAATCCCAACCAGGCACCTGGAAAGGCGACGGGGGGAACACATTAGTGAGCCCTTTCAGAAACTGAGAAATTAAAGGAATTTTAAAATAGGAACACTCTTCAGATGAGCGCTTAAATATGGACAGCGCCGCCAGGCCGCCAAGTAACCTTTAATGGTACCCACTTGAAGGCCCCTGTGGGCCAAAGAAAGCAAAAAAGACAGAACCATGGGAATTTCACATGCAAAAGGATCCACATTCTTAACCCTGCACCAGTCGCAGAACTTACTCCCACGGCAACGGTACAGGGACATCTGGCCGAAAGCAACAACTCCATCGCGTCTTCAGGGAGGTCCCAATCCTTATACCTCAACCTTTCCGATACCAAGCATGAAGGTTGAGGGACCTGACCTCTGGATGGAGAACCTAACCCCCCTCCCATGAGAGCAGATTGTCTCGGTAGGGAAGATGACGTGGAGGACAGATGGACAAGTCGAGAAGGTCCGGGTACCACGTCCTCCGGGCCCACGGCAGAGCAATGAGGATCATCCGGGAACCGAAGCTCCGTAACCTCTGCAGTACTTGCGGGATGACGGGGACTGGAGGAAATACAGCAGTGGGAATGACCACTCTACCACGAACGCGTCTCCTAAGGCTCTGTTTGGAGGAAATTCCCGCGAGCAGAACCTCTCGCACTTCCGGTTGACACTGGAGGCAAAGAGATCCACTTGAGGGGTCCCTCAAAAGGCGAAGTTCTCCAGGAGAATCTCCTGAGCCAACTCCCACTCGTGAGAGATCACGCTCTGCCTGCTGGAGCGTCCGCCGTCTCGTTTTTGTCTCCTGCCAGATGAACTGCCGAGATCGAAACTTCCTGCTGGATTGCCCAGAACCAGAGCTGCATCGCCTCCCTGCACAGAGGAAGTGACCCTGACACCCCCTTTTTGTTGAGGTAGTGCATGGCCACCATGTTGTCCGTCAGGATCAGGACATTCTTTCCTCGCACAGTTGGCAGAAAAGTATTCAGGGCTAGCCTGACGGCCCTCAGCTCCAACAGAATGATATGGAGTCTGGACTCCGATGGAGACCAACGACTGCTGAGTGTCAACTCGTTGGCATGAGCTCCCCATCCCGTGAGGGATGTGTCCGTCAGGATCGTCACCTCCGGCCAGGGAAGCCAAAATGGAGCCCCCCTCATCAGATTGCCTTCGTCGGCCCACCACAGAAGGTCCTGGGCGACCGAAGACGGCACCTGAACCTGGTCCGACATCCTGCCGGAGGACTGAGACCACTGGAGCTTGAGTGCCCATTGCAAAGATCTCATCCGCAACCTGGCCTCTGGCACCAGAAGAATGCAGGATGCCATGAGGCCGAGCAGTCTCAAGAACTCGAACGCTGGGAGAGTCTGGGCAAGTTGAAACTTGTGCACCATCTGCTGAATGTGATGAGCCCTCACCTGTGGAGGAAAACCCTGTCCCAGGGACTTGTCGAGCACTGCTCCGATGTACTGGAGCCTCTGAGTTGGTGTCAAATGGGACTTATTTAAATTGAGGCAGAAGCCCAGCTTGTGGATGGAGTGGCAGGTGACTGACAGATGATCCAGGACTTGCTTGGGAGAGCACGCCCTGATCAACCAATCGTCCAGGTAGGGGAAGATGTGAATACCCCCTTTCCTGAGGTGCGCTGCCACCACTACCATGAGCTTGGTGAAGACCCTCGGGGCGGAGGCCAATCCGAACGGCAGGACCCGAAACTGAAAGTGCGATTCGCCAACCGCAAACCTCAGGTACTTCTTGTGCTTTGGATGGATCAGCACATGAAAATAAGCGTCCTTGAGGTCGAGAGACACCAACCAGTCCTGAAGTTGAAGGGCCTGGAGGACTTGAGAGAGAGTAACCATTTTGAACTTGTCCTTCCTGAGGAGTTTGTTCAAACAGCGCAAGTCCATTATGGGTCTCAATCCCCCGTCTTTCTTGGAAATCAAAAAATAAGGGGAATACCATCCCTTGTCCCTCTCCGCTACAGGCACCAGTTCTATGGCGCCTTTCTCCAGCAGGGATTGAATTTCCTGCGCAAGGAGCAGATCCGGACTCTTCAAAGAGAGATTGCCGGGTGGATTGTCTTGAGGCCTCTGCCGGAAAGGAAGACACTAGCCGTGGGTTATGATCTCCAGAACCCACACATATGAAGTAATGGCGCGCCACTCTGCAAGATGCTGCGCCAGCCTTCCCCCAACCGGCGAACCATGTGACATGGCCTCATGACTGAGCTGAAGCGGCTGCGGCGTTGCCTGAGGGCAAATAGGCAACAGCCCGAGCGGCCTTGGCACCTCGAGTACCTTGTTTTCCACCTCTGGCCCTCCTACGGTGGCCCCTTTGACTGGCAGCTCCTCTCGCTTTACCAAAGAATGAGTAATAACGAAAGGAACCTCCCCTCCATTGCTGTTCCCTAGGATGAAAAGGCGGAGGTTGTCGAACTGCAGCACCCAACGACTTCGCTGCAGCTTTGGAGGTCCGCAACCTCTCAAGGCTCTCGTCAGCCTTGCTGCCAAAAATATGTTCCTCGTCAAAGGGCATGTTGAGGAGCCGGGCCTGCACATCAGGAGCAAACCACGACTTCCTCAACCACGCAAACCTGCTTATCACGGTGCTCGCCGCCATGGACCAGCTGACGCAATCTGCCATGTCCAAACCCGACTGAACCATGGCAAGGAAACCATCCTGTTCGTCCCCTTCGGGAATATGTTCAGCTGCCAAGGAAACACAGAGTGTGCACGAAACGAGACAATGCACAAATGGAGTTGGCCGCCTGAAGCGCCATACCCCCGGCAGAAAACACTTTCTTCGCCCAGCCGTCAAAATGCTTGTCGTCCCTATCAGGAGGGATGGTAGGGTACGACGCCTGCTTTGCCGGGCCGTAGCCGCCTGCACCACCAAACTCTCCGGAGTAGGGTGCTTGGACAAGTAGCAGGGGTCACTACTGGCTGAGCGGTATTTTCGCGGCTAAGACTTGCTCACTGCCGGGAGACTCTCCGGAGCAGCCCAAGCCGCTGCCACCCTTCTTTGCTGAGCCATATGGAATGGCAGTACCGGGTGAGTTGGTGGACCAATGTCGAGGATATCCGTAAGGTCATCCTGAACAAACTCCCCTGGGGGAGCAGACCTGTGACATAAGTCGCCGGTACGAAGAATCGCCAGGCTCAGGCCTACAAAACTCCACCTCCGGAGAGGTGTCCAGCCCACTAACATCATGCAGGGACTGCCTCAGGTCCTCAAACTGGCTATTGCCCGAGAGAATCTCATCAGGCACCGTGTCAGGCACCATGCCATCATCAGAGCCCTCATCCACCTCTGAAATGAAGTCCAGATGGTGGTAAGAAGGAACAGAACTGGAACCAAAGCCATGCTTGACCTTGGCCAGAGCCTTCCTAGGGGGTTCCCCCGAGCCACGGGGTACCCCCGTCGACAAAGCCCCAAAAGGCGTAAAGGGTGTCGAGTGAATCAGCGCCGACGTCGAGAGAAGCGGCGTCGAGGACAGATGTGGGGCCGACAGCATCAACGGCATCGACACAGGCCTCGAAGGCGGAGCCCCGAGCGTGTCTCTCGACATCCTGGGTGCCGACGGCGTCGACGACTTCCTCGGAGGCAGAGCTTCGAGAGAGTCCGTCAACGACCTCGGCGCCACAGGTGTCGATGTCTTCCTTGAAGACTTCACAGGTTCACGCGGTCTCGAGTGCGTCGAGGACCGGGACCTGGACCTGGATCGGGCATGCCGAGAACGATTCCCCTTGTCCTAGCTGGAACTTTCGCGTGAATCGTGACGACCTCCCGAGCCCAAAGGCGTGCAAGCGGCGTCTCTCGGCTAATCAAGACCGACCCCAATCAGAGGCACGGACGGACCAGTGACCTGCGATTCGAGAATCGCCAACATTTTCTTCCCGAAGGAAGCCCATTACTCCAGTGTTGCATGCTTGGTGGGGTAAGTGAACCGCCGATGGGCAGAGTCCTCGGATGAGGACGGGGAAGGTGACCGATGACGGCACTGCCGTGAGTGCCTCGAAGAGGCAGAGGAGTGGCGAGACCGACTCCGGGACCGAGACCCACTGGACTTCCAGCAACGACGCGGAGAGTCGCCCATCGAGTCGTCCGTCGAAAGCCCCACAGACTTCTACTTCCGGGGCTTGGACACCTTACCTACCGATAACTTCTTCTTGCCCTCCCGCAAGGCTTTCGACGTGAGCGACTGGCAGTCGACACAGTCATCCGTGTCATGGGCCTCCCCGAGGCACCAGAGGCAGGCGTCGTGCGAGTCTGTGACCAACCTCTTGGACCAGAACCCGCACTTCTTAAAACCCGGACGCGGTGTGGAAGACGAGGTAGACATCTTCACGAAGAAATCGTACACAAACAGGTTCGAAGAACCGAGATGAACAACAGAAACTCCAAAGAGTCGAGGCGTACCGAGATTCACGAAGCAAACACGTTCGCAGAAAAAACGGAACTGAGGCTACGGGTGTCGTGCGTCCTACTTATCACATTGGGTGACGTCGGCCGTCGGAGGAGGTCCTCGAGGACGG
Organism: Ambystoma mexicanum; assembly: GCF_040938575.1. Lineage (NCBI taxonomy): Eukaryota > Metazoa > Chordata > Amphibia > Caudata > Ambystomatidae > Ambystoma > Ambystoma mexicanum. Next base: position 662,978,675 of record NC_090941.1, on the reverse strand, counting down.
CGCATCGACATCATTGACGCAGGACGCAGACGCTGAAAATTTTCTGAAGCAGCACAGCTGTGGTGATTACTGTCATAGATATGGAATACGTCGGAGGACCCAATCCCCTCAAATGTTTGATCACAATATGGTGCTAGATTAAATATGATGAAATTGTTTGAAATACAGTCTTCATGGTAGGTTATATAACTGTGTTTTAATGATTGTGCTGTTTTTTGTACACTGTCTCTATGTATGATGATTTAAAAGAAAGCAATAAGAATAAAAAAAATTAAATGTATTTATTGCATTCAAATTGTAAAACAATTTTTTAGCAATTTTTTTTTTACAATGACATTCAATTGTAAACTGCGACAAACAAAGAAAGAAGAAGAGAAAAAAGGAGAAGGAAAGAGAAAAGAAGGGGAGGAGGGAAAAACAAGAAAAGGAGAGATACAAATAGAAGAAAATTCATAGCATCATAAATAACCGGCGAAGAAAACTGTTTAGACCAATCAACTAAGTGTGCCAGAGTCAAAAGATAAGCGCTCGAGGAATTGAACCAGGGCTATAACGTACTTGATTTTTGCACCACCAATTAAAAGTGACCACCAAGATTGAGGGTCAGAAGCAGTAAAATCAGAAAATAAATGCCTAAAATAAAATGTGTGAAGCTCTTTTAAGCCCGGTGAATTTTGTGACAATATGCACCAGCGTTTAAACCTTGTCCATTTGATTACAGAAGCAACACTTGTTACTTTTTGTTAATCCTCCAATAGACTGGATCTCGTGAGTCGAGTAAAGGTTCATCCGGGCTCGCAAAAAGAATAAATTAAGAAATAATTGCAAAAATTCATTTTGGAAATTCCTTTAGTAAGATGGTATTGTATTGAACCAATTTTTGAATAATTTGAAAGCAACAAGATTCTGTACATGTTCCTTGATAACTGTACTTTTTTGTGCCGCCCATCTTAAAGACATTCTCGAGCTAGTCGAGTTCCTCGATCCGCAACTTTTGTTAAGTCTCGAGCTAACGTCGTCAAGTCACAGTCGCTGAATGAACTGGAGACGTCGCGTCCAGCGCTTCTGAGCTGCCAAGCAGCACATAGACAATGATTCCTGACCCGTGTTGCTGTAAAGGCCAGCCTGCAGCCATTTGCCAAGATTCGCTCGCCAAACCGCATTTTCGCCTGATACCCGCCACTTAGTCCCATATCGAACTCTGTTGCAGAAGCCTGAAAAGCACCCTGAAAACGACTTGACGCTGTCGTACACCAAGAACAACTACATTGTGGTTCTGTCCCCCTGGTCTTTCCCAGAAGTCCCCTAGAGACATTTTAAGACCATTTCCCCCTTTAAAAAAACTATTGTGGTTGTTAACCATACCAATCACCCCTCTGTCAGTATCCAGAGTGCATCCCTTTTCCTTCTTAGAAACTGCCTGTTATCCCCATTCCTGTACAGGGTGGATTGTATTTAGTGGTGTTATTAGATTGTCTGTAGTGATAATAATAATAATAAAGAAGATATTTTTATATAACCTTGACTGGATACTCCTTTTATCATTGGGTAATAATTGTATTTTCACTGTGTTGCAAATGGCCAACAATCCACAGCGTTTAGAGGAGATAAGCCTCGAAGTTTATCATTTTAATTGTATGCTTGTTTTATCCAAGCTGTTCGGATCTATTCTGGTGTACTAGAGGTGTGGGGTTGATTGATGGTTTAGAAACCGATATTCACCCCCGAGCCACTGGTACACCGGACTTTGATTAGTCACAGAAACACCTAATACCAATATGAATAACCTAAAACTGGTAAACTGTTTGACATGTTGTCATTTGGGAACTCCACAACTGAAAATTTTGATTCAGATCTCTACCGCACTATTCACTGGTAGGGGTGCTAGCACTTCATACAATGGGTCCAACGAGCAGCTCAAACCTTTCCCACCAGATTTCTGATGGGTCAACCTGGGCCTTTTATTTCGAGGTGTGGGTACTAGTTTCACTGTCCAAGCTGCAGGCTCGAGACTCAAAAGAGAGTTTGTCGACCCAATGAAAGCCTTCTAACCATGTGAAAATGTTTTGAGGGCCTTTAAAGACCCCAGCTCATGTCCGACTTCCTTTGTGGTTTTTGTTTTGGCTCCAGGGAGTATTGTACATGAAAGGCTGATACATTTCCAGCTTCTGGAGCCCTCCTAATGTGTTTTGGGGTCATTTGGTATGCTTTACTCCAGTCTTTTATTTTTGTTGTTTGCCGATCCATGTTTAAAACTCCTTTGTCTTTTTATATGTGTTATTTAGTCCCCATTTGTTTTACCATTATTTGTTTATCCAAAAAAAATGTTTCTCTTGAAATTTCTACTGCTACTTTTTCCTATTGTGACACCCAAAAAAACAAAAAAATAAGTTATTCCCTTCCTGTTCCTTCTTTATTTTATTTATTTTATTTATTGCATTTATAATACACCCTAAACCCTTGGGTGTCAAGGCTTAGTTACAGACATCTTTGCAAGAACATGATTCCAGTCAGTGCGTTAGAATTTGATACATTTAAAATAAGTACAGTTTCAATCATCGGGTAACACTCGGTGCGCTAATAGCATTAGCTAGGAGTTAACAAAACATTAAGATGAGATAGAGAAGTGACTAGTCAGGATGATGAATCCTGAGAGTGACGGTTGGTTGGCTAGTATTTCTTGAATAACCAGGTTTTTGAGGATTTCTTGAAGCAGTGGTGAGAGGGCTCCAGTCTGGTTTGTAGTGGGAGTGTGTTCCAGATTTGGGTGCCATTACTGCCATTACTTTCTTTTCAGGACTTGTCTAGTGTCTTGGATGTTTGTGTTTGTTGATCAGAGGTAAAACTCCATGTGGCTGTTTTTGTTTCAGGCAACATCCCTTATCTTCCCTTTTCACTGTGAATCCTGTGTCAAAAGCAAATACAAAAAAAATCCTTTTGTACTGTCGAAGTAGCAAATCTTCCTTTGAATAATTAAATAAGTTACCTCATGAATGTAAGTAGCTGTGATAGGATGAGGGTGGGGGATTTCTTTAAGGAAGGGACATGAACTTCAGCTCTGAATGTCCCTTCTCTCTGATGTCATATATTTCCTTTTCGCTGACATTTATTAGCCATCCCTATCCTGTTCTGTCCTCTCTTTGGGTTACTGTAGCAAGGACATGTGCACATGTCCAACTGATCCAACCTGTCTGAACTTGTGAGAACAATGAACTGCTGCATTACATTGGATGTGATATAGGGCGGTGAACAAACGCCCCTTCAGCTGATTCGGCTGACCAGGAGAACTTTCCTGGAAACTGTCTCCACCCCGGCGGCAGGCTACTTCACAATGGAACTATGTTGTTGTCACATGGCACTGTATAGTCACCGAGCCTGGTAGGGGGTTCAGGTTAGTTAGCTGAGATGCAGTGTTTTCTATGCTGAGTTCCTGCACTTGCAAGCCAATGAATAGAATCACCTCTGTTTGCCATCTATGAGATAAAATGCAGTGACTGTTTTCTTCCACAGATTGGAATGGCAGCGGTGAGCAAGTGGCATGACTTAACACCCCCACACCGGCCATCGCATAGGCGCCTACTACAGGGTCATGATTATTGCTGGCATCTGTTGCGCAAATGCAGTTTGGGATAAGCACCTCAGGTGCCCCTTTAAAGGTGACTATGCTGACACACCTCCCTCTCTTACCCCATCTGTGAGGAAGTGAATCCTACCATCATATAAGCAATGCTGTGACAGGAGCCAGGAGCAATTGCGGAAGAAGGAGGGGAGCCATAATTGCTCACTGTTCCCCTGCCGTAGTCACCGGGAGATTTGCAATTTGGCAAAGGAGTTCCCTAATATCAGGGATGAGCCACAGGGGTTCATAGAGGAACTCCTTACTGTCATTCAGTGCGATAGCCCCACATGGGCTGATATGAATCTCTCTAAATCTTTCCAATAATCAGGTCTCATGTTCTCCTTTAATTAGATCATCTTCGCCCAGATATAGTCTCTATTCGGTTTTCCTCTCTGAGGCATTAGCACGAGACAGATAACTAAAATGAAATTAAATTAAATTAATCAGCTTAAGAGAATAGTAATGCATCCTGAGGTCAGGCAGAAATAGATACCCCATGCTAATTGGCCAGCCACAAACCCAGGAGCAGGAGACACCCTAGACCAGGCTCAAGATGGACTGACAGTGGCGATAGCTGACATACAACCAAGGAAGACTGATTAGGGAATGATAGGGAACTGTAAGTAAAATAAAGCAAACTCACTGACAGATCATTTAGATTGCTTGAACATTGTGTTCACCCAACACTTAGGCATCTCTAAGATGGGATGGCTCAGCAAGTAGGAGAAAATTCTAGCCTTTCTGGACAACAGTCTTTCCCTTGGCAGCAGGGATACACAGGATATCATGGTTATGATACTGATCCCTCTGTGTGTAACTATTGTATGCAGACAGGACACTGGAAGAATGAGTGCCCCTACAGAACCCGCAGTAGAATGTTCACTAATCCCCAAGCACAAGGTTTTAATAAGATTCCCGGCATTACCACCACATGGGGATTCCTAAATCAGCCAACTGTTAACCCTAACCCTTTTCCGATTCCCAATGCACGGAATTGTATACCACCGGGTCAGCCCCATTCACTTGATCAGATTCTAGTTATTTCTGATTCGAGGGGAGGGATGCCTTCACTAATGACCCTCTGATAATTATAGTCCAGCAAGACCACTATTTTCAGTGTGAAGTGCAAGTGGAAGTTCAGCGACACTGGTGCTAGTAGATCTGCTCTCCGTTCTGAATGTTTTTCTGATATGCTGAGTTCCACTGAAACTGTGAAGGCAGTCAGAATTTCTAAAGTTCCTGTAGTCTATCGAGTTACCAAGCCTCTCACAGTAACACTGGGACCTATAACTGACACTCATACCTTTCTCCTTATCCCCAATGTTCCTGTCAATTTTCTGGGTAGAGATTTATTATGCGAAATTAGGTGCACTATCCATTGCCCCACTTAAGGGTTGTTTTTTAGTCTTCATGATCAAAATACTGAGGCAGTTGTGGCAGTACTCCAAGTAGATGCTACCCAGGTTTTGTCTAGTGGACAATGTGACTGGTTGCCTGACCTAAACATCCTCCTGACTATAGTACTGAATTCACTATGGTCCACAAGGTGAGATATATACACAAATATATACACAAATCTCTGTCACTGAAACTCTTCTGTCACAAGGCATTATTGGTCCGACCACTACCCCATGCACCCCAATACTGCCAGATAAGAAGCCGGCAAAAAACACTCAGAGGTGTGTACAAGGCCTGAGGCCAGTGAAGTTTGTGGTTATCCAAGCCTTTCCTGTGGTCCCAAAACATGCTACAATTTTGGCTTATATACCTCTGACTGCTTCCCATGTTACTGTGGTGGATCTGTGCTCAGCCTTCTTCTCTGTTCCCATACATGTGGATCATCAATATCTTTTTGCATTTTCATATTGTGTAATCCAATACACCTGGACCCATTTACCCCAGGGTTAAACTGAATCTCCCACTCTGTACTCCCAACAATTGCGCGAGGATCTATATCATATTTGTTTTCCAAATAAATCTGTGCTGGTGTAGCATGTTTATGATCTCTTCCTTGCTTCCCCCTCCTTTGAGGCTTGCAAGGAGGATATTAGAGTGTTGGTGACTGCTCTCACCATAAAAGGGCAAAAGAGGTCTAAAAATAAGTTGGTGTCTTGTCGAGAGTGTGTACATTATGTGGCACATATTATTAAAGGGCACTGAGTAAATAGCCTCTTGTAGAAAAGAAGCTGTTTACAAGCAGCTTCAAAAACCACAAATGATTACACAGGTGAGAGCATTCCCTTTCATGGTGGTTACTGTAGAAAGTGGATTTTGGGATATACTGGGCAAGTAAAACCCTCACAAATGGTCACAAATATTAATGCAGTTTAACCCCTTCAATGGTCTTCTGAAGATGAAGAGCTATTCTCTGAAGTTAAGAAAAGGTTGATCCAAACAAAAGCCTGAGGTTTACCTGACTACATGAAAATGTTCACCATATATTACCATGAAATGAGAGGGCTTGCTCGTGTAGTGTTGCCTCAGAGACATGGGTTTCATCACAAACAATTCCTTATTATAGCAAAGTCCTCAACCAATCAGCAATCAGAAGCTATAGTATTAGATTCTCCATTAGAAATATCAGTTCCACATTTCAAATTATCTTTGCTGTTGACAACCAAAACACAAAACAGGTCTATTTCCCAGGCAACCAAATTTGAGGTATTGTTGTTGAACTTGTCTAACATCACCCTGACCAGGTGCCCTGTTCTGAATCTCGCATCCTTGTTCTCTACTGCCAATGATGGAGAACCGCATGAGGCCATGACTGTGTTGCAATTACAGATGAACATTCTAGTCCCAGAAGAGAGCTGAGTGACACCCCTTTGTTGATGGGTCATGGTACCGAGATCAGAGGGGTGTTCTGGTGGCAGGGAATGCTCTGTCGGGACCCAGAGAAGTGGATGAGAATGAAAAGCTTCCATGTGTTTCCACAGCACAAGTATGAAAATGTATAGCACTCACCAGAGTATGCAAATTCGCAAAACCTTTGGGGGACGTCTATGCTTTTGGACAACTGTGGAAAAAAGGGGCTTCCTGACCGCCTATGGCTCTCCTATCATAAACTGGCAGTATGTCAAAGAGCTTTTTATTGCTATTATGCTTCCAATGCAGATTGCCATAAATAAGTCTGCTGCCCACCAACCATTGGATGATGAAGTGAGTAGTGGTAATAACTTTGCTGACTCTACTGCCACACTGGCAGCTTATTCTTCAGACAAATACATGTTGGCGGCAAAAAGTATCACACAGCCTCCCATTCAAATTGTAGGTTTGTAAAGTGTGAAAACCTCATAATGATTCTCTTTGGAGTGAAGCACAGGGTCGATTGGTAGCCCCAAAGGAATTGTTGTCACACCTAGTCAAGGTATACTATGTTTGGAAAAGCGTTATGATCTCTACACTCAGAAAACATTGGTTCGCCCCTGAATTTGCATTCCTAGCACAAAATTTTTGCAGATGTTGTGTCATCTACCTCCAGAGCAACGTTGGTAAGACTGTTCACACCAACCTCGGAGCATGTCCGCTCCCATCCTGCCTTTTTTGGACCTGCAGGTTGGTTTTCTTCAATTACCCCATTGCAATAACTTTCAGCATGTATTGGTTGTGCAGGACATCGTCTACAGATTGCCTACTGTAAGAAACTCATGGTGGTAACAGTAAAGACAGACACAAGTGATCACAGTTCACAGGTGTTTATTAAACTGCATATAGGTTGGAAAAAACACCTAATCTGAACCTAAATCTAAGAAGGGAGCAAGCATCGACCATCAAATGAAAATAAGGCAGTCCTTGTGGCATTGCGTCAAACAAAAAAGGGCCTATGCTAAGAAACCTATTGCCAAGCCTTACAACTAACACAAAAAAGGATGTGGGGTGGTTTTCAAGAAAATAAAGAACTGTTCACAAATAATATTTCAGGATGCAGTAGCATGGATCTCCCTTCCTTACGTTTTGAGCATGGGGTAAGATGGGATCTTGGAGCACAGTACACACTCAAGTTCTTCCAGCCCGAGTCGACAGTTCCACTTGCAGCTATCAGGACCATTGATGGCCATGTCTCATTTCCTTGAAAGTCTCTTGCCTTCGAGTGCCTGGTGCATTCAATAACAAAACAAATGTTCCTTCAACAAAAATGAAAGTTTGTTTCCTGCTTTTACTTAGGGTGAGGATTCTTCACCCCTCTGCCCCCCTTCTTCTGGGCGCTGACCCATCTTTACTTTCAACCTCCCTCCTCCGGGTTCACTATGGCTTTTCCTTTGCTCACAAATCTTAATGTATTTTTAAACAGTTCCAGTGGACATCCCTCGGCCGGGGTCACACTTGCCAACTTCACCTTTAGATTTACTTTCAATATTTAGGGGATTCCCTTCCCTTGCTTTCTTTAAAGTTTGTAGGTCAAAGACTTTGGTCTGTATGGGGATTTTGCTTGACCACTTTCACCTATCCTGGCGGCTCTCCTATCGCCTTATAGTTTCTGTAGTTTTACTCAAATAGGGATTGACCAGAGCCTCTCAAGTTAGCACCCACGTGGTGCAGGCTCCCTCTACAGCTGGTCTCCTCTCAACACTTTTACAGTTCTTTGAACTTGGTTCAACTTGTCACTTTCCGTCTTTCATTCACCACAGCCTGGTTCTTATCAGCTCTCCCCTCGACTCACCGGCTATGATGAACCGCTTGGCTTTCCTCTTTCTGGAGTCAAGGCCGGTACCACGAAGCAGGAGTTTCCCTAGCTCCGGCTTATTGGTGTCATTACGCTTCATGTACCTTGGACATCTGCTGCAGCATACTTGGGCTATTGTCCTTGGTCTTACATTTTCCTCAGCGCAGGGTCCGCAGGGTTTTGTCTAAAAAAGGGCAAGGTTGTTTCTCTCCTTGTCAGCCTCTCGATATTTGCCGCCTTTCTCCTCCTCTTGAACTGCTGCCTCTGGATGGATGTCTCGTTGTGCGGTCTGCCTTGCTCGTACTGTGCTCTCTTGCTCCACCTTATATCCCTGTGGGGAAGGGAAAGGGCCATCAGGTGTGTGTAATTCTGATCAATTGCCTGACTTTGCTTGACCATTGTATTGGTTGTATTGGAACATGTCAGGTAAATGGCTTGGTGTTAGTCCATTCTCTGGTGTGTCGTGCAAAAGTGTTTGTGTCGGAAAAGAGGGAGGGGCCGTGGTTTTGAATGTCCTACATGGTAGGATGTGGAAAAGGTGTTGAAGGAAGGGGTATACCAGGTATGTCCCATCAGTGTCCCACTCTCAGAGGAACCCCCATCTAGGTAATCCTCGCTCACTGGTCCACCCCCAGGAACTGGATCCAATAGCGATGGCTGTGTCCTGGTCACCTGGATGACAGATCCCCAGGGACTAGCTAGGGAGACACCTTCAGGTTTCTCACACCACCCATGCCGACGAGCAGATGCAAAAATTGTACCAAAGATCTCGTTGAGAGATTTCATAGCACGAATCAGGGTTCCGGTTACTATTAACAAAAACCAATGGTCCAAACCCATATGCTAGACATTATGGACACAGGGAAAGCAGGGATGCTGATCCTGTTGGTTCTGTCAGTGGCATTCAACCTTGTTGATCACAAGCGTCTTCTTGAGTGACTATGACAGCAAAGGGTGTGTTCTCTGAAAGTGGTTAATTGGGTCAAATCTTTTTTGTCCAACTGTGAGTCCAACATTCAGTGGGGTGCCGCCAACTCTCATGTCTCCTCAATCAAATGCGGCATCCCCCAAGGAGCATCCATGTCACATCTCCTATTCAATTTGTATTTGCGCTCTTTTTGCACATTGCTAGAAGACCTAGGAGTCTTCTTTACCAACTACGCTGATGACACGCAGTTTGTCATCGAGCTGAGCAGGGATCACCTCCAGGACTCGTTAACATTAAAAAACATCTACAATGTCATCGAGAAGTGGATGTCCTCTAATTGGTTTTGCCCTAATGGCAATAAGATCGAGCTATTGATCTTTGGCTCTCCCCAGGCTCGTGCCAAATTGGATCCTGCCTATGCCAACTTGATATACAAAGGCAATAAGATCTTGACCCAATCAAAAGTTAAGACTATGGGAGTCTTCTTAGAGGCCTCCCTGAACTCAGACGCCCAAGTACAAAATCTTCGGAAGACATGTAACTATAACCTTAGGCTTCTTTGAACTATACGGCCATTCATCAATAAAAATAACTCAGTGACCATTGCGTGTACGATGATTTTATCAAGGTTAGATTAGTGCAACATACTGTTAAGCGGAGCCTCAAAATCTAATCTTCGAATATGCCAGACCATTCAGAATGACACAGTCCGGGTAGCAATGGCCATTCCTAGAAGGAGTCATATATCTAACACCAGGAAAGAGCTACACTAGCTACCAGTACAGGAATGTATCCAGTTCAAAATGGGCCTACTAATACAATGCTCCCTTCATGGGAAGGCCCCAGAATACCTCCAAGCAATGATTAGGCTGTATAAACTGGCCAGGAATCTGTGATCATGTGCCCTCGCCAACTGCAGGGACTCAGGATCAAGAAAGCTAGGGGCTTAGGTAGATCTTTCCAGGTTTTGGCACCCTCCTTCTGGAACTCCCTGCCTTAGCAATCAGAGAGATGCCTATTCTGAGTCACTTCAGAAACACCCTGCAAACACACCTCTTTAAGTACCTTTTCTGGGGAATTTTGCCCTTTTTGCTCTTATGTCCCATTTTCTGCCTTTATAATATCTAGGGTCCTATAGTTTGTTCATTGTCCTGTAATTATGTTTTGTCCTTTGTGTTAATGTTATCGCCCCGATGCCTGCGGGCTTTGGCGCTTTATAAATAAATAAAAAATAATAAAAAATAAAAAAACAATGGACCCATTTCAATAACCATATTATCAAATACCTCCTCCTTGCCTTGAAAGTGCAGCATAACCTTCATTATTTACACAATCCTCTATCTGCAGGGCCAGTAGAGAGACAAACTACCATCATTAAAAACCAGTTATACAAGCTGTGTTGAGATACAGGGATGAAGTTTCAGATGCCCTTCCTATGGTTTTACTCTCCATCTGTAGCACACCGAGCTGCAAGACTGGGTTAAGCTCCCATGAGGTCCTGTTTGAAAGGCCCATATGACTACCCCACTCTCCTCCAATGTATGTTTCTCACATAAACATGAACCTATGGCATGACGTTTTACTTGACTGTACCAGTCGTATCCACTTGCAGGTGAAGGAAGCACTTCTGAAAATTCCAACATGTCCTGAAACCTGGAGACAATGAGATGGTCATAAGCTATCAGCAAGGAACAAGTTACTTACCTGTAACTGTTGTTCTCCTGCATGGGTCTGGCATGGATTCACATGCTCATGAATATTCCCCGTCGTCAGGCTGGGAATCCTCGGTAAAGAAAAAAATCAATATCAGTTTCGTTTCTGATCTGTCTTTCTTAGTAGTAACCAATCACTGATCTCTGGGTCATACTGCCCACAGCCAATGACTGTCCTCTCCTTAAGCCCCTTCCCTGGCAGCCATCCTCAGATTTGGTAGCAAGTAAAGTGGCAGTATGACCAAGTGAAGAGCCGCAGCGGGGAAGGAGGGAGGGTTCGCATGTGAATCCATGCCAGACCCATGCTGGAGAACAACAGTTACAGGTAGTAACTTGTTCCTTCTCCAGCATGGGGTCTGGCATGGATTCACATACTCATGAATATAAGAATACATAGCAGTACACACATGCACAACCACGGGAGGTGGTAAAAGGTTCAACATTAAGCATTACATAAACTCAACATTAAGCATCTCTTACCTCCCCACCAGGCCCACCTTCAGGTGAACAGGTTGCGGAGCACTGCTTGGCCAACTCTGGACTCCTCCCTGGAATCCTGGTCGACGCAGTAGAATCTCGTGAAGGTGTGCGTCGACCTCCATGTAGCAGCCCTGCAGATGTCCAGCAGGGGCACAGCAGACAAGAACGCCGTAGTAGCAGCGATCGCTCTGGTCGAATGGGCTCTCAGACGGCTGGGCAATGGTCTGTTTGCCAACCGGTGACAGTGCATGATGCAGCTGGAGAGCCATCTGGAAATGGAAGTCTTCGAGAGAGCCTTCCCCTGGTTCACAGGTCCAAAGTTCACAAACAGCTGTGATGTCTTCTGAAAACTCTTTGTTCGGTCCACGGAGAACTTAAGCGCTCTAGCTATATACAGCGAGTTCAAAATCCTCTCGGCCGGCGACAAAGGCAACGGGAAGAAAAGTGGTAGCACCAAGGGCTTGTTAAGATGGAAGTCCGACGGCACCTTGGGCATGAAGGAGGGGTGCGTCCTCAGCACCACCCTCGTATCGTGAAAAGTCAAGTATGGGGGCTTGCAGGATAGGGCCGGAATCTCTCCCACGTGTTGTGCGGAGGTGATGGCCACTAGGAACTCTGTTTTCCACGACAAGAACTTCAAAGGAGCCGAATGCAAAGGCTCGAATGGCGGCCCTATGAGCCTGGTCAGCACCACGTTGAGCTCCCACGCCGGGGCTGGAGCCTTTCATAAATTCCTTCACCAGTCGATGAGACCACAAGGACGGTCGTCCTGTAGTTCTGGTGTATCGGGAGATCGCTGCCAGATTTATCTTGATGGAAGCGTGAGCTAGTCCAGCCTTGGCCAGCGACAGTAGGTATGGTAGCACTTGAGGTGCCGTAATCCGTAGAGGGTTGACCTTCTGTGCACGGCACCAGACAGAGAACCTCTTCCACTTATGACCATAGCATTTAAGAGTTGAGGACGACCTGGCCTTTGCAAGAATCTCTCTGCAGTCAGCCGGGATATCGTACCCTCTAAACTCTAGTGCTGCAGGAGCCAGTCCTGCAAGTTCAGCGACTCCGGGTCGTGATGAAGGATGGCGCCTCCTTCTCTGGAAAGAAGATCTGCGTCCTTCGGCAGCTTGACCGGTGGGGACGCTGACAAGTCCAGAAGGTCCGGGAACCAGATCTGCCTCGGCCACGCCAGTGCGACAAGGATCATCTTGCACCGGGACCTCTTGAGCTGGTTGAAGAGTCGGAGCAGCAATGGCAACGGAGGGAACGCATATAGGAACAGGCCGTCCCAGGGGAACGAGAAGGCATCGCCCATGCTCCTCGGCTGGGAGAACCTGCTGGCGAACCTCTGGCATTTGGAGTTTATTGCTGTTGCGAACAGGTCGATCTGGAGTTTGCCCCATTGCTGAAAAAGTCAATCCACTTGATCCTGGCGTTGTTCCCACTCGTGGCACGAGTGCAGCTCTCTGATGAGTGAGTCGGCGATGGTGTTTTTTATCCCTGCCAGATGAAACGGCACCAGAAACATCCCTTGGGCAACGGTCCAATGCCACAGATCCTGGGCTTCCTTGGATAGAGCAGGGGATCTGGTTCTGCCCTGCTTCTGAATGTAGAACATCGTGGTGGTGTTGTCGGTGAAGATCCTCACCACCTTGTCCTTGAGGGATGGGAGAAAGGACCTGAGGCCCAGAACACTGCACAGAGCTCCAGGGTGTTGATGTGGAGCGGCTTCTCCTCTGGGAGCCAGAGGCCTCTCGCGTGAAGATCTCCGGTGTGCGCTCCCCGCCCCTCCAGGGAGGCGTCCGTCCCTGGTGGGCCGGGGCTTGAAAGTCTTTGCCTGCCACCAGATGAGCGTGGGTGCCTAAGCACCGGATCGCTAGTCGGAAGCTCTCATTGAGAGGGATCCTGCCCTCTAAGCTGCCCGTCGCTTGGATCCAGCGGGCGTCGAGGAACTCCTGTAGAGGGCGCATCCGAAGCCTGCACAGGCACACAAGATATATGCAAGAGGACATCATCCCGAGGAGGGACTTGATGGACCTCACCCTGGCCACGTCCGTGGCCAGCAGATGGTGCACCTTGCCCGGGATGGCCTTTGTCCTTTCCTCCGACAGCGAGGCCAGACGCGCCACTGTGTCGAGCTTGGCTCCCAGAAACAGTGCGACGTGCGAGGGGACCAGGTGGGATTTCGGGAAGTTGATGGAGAACCCCAGGTCTGTGAGCAGCTGGACGGTCGTCGCTGTGTGTTCTACGGCAAGCTCCCTTGTCCCTGCACGGATGAGCCAATCGTCCAGGTAGGGGTAGATGTGGATCCCCTGCAGGCGCAGCCGCGCCACCACTGGTGCAAGGCACTTGGTGAAAACCCTGGGTGCCGACTTCAATCCGAACGGAGGGCCTTGAACTGGTAGTGCCGTCCTTGAACCACGAACCTGAGAAACTTTCGGTGTCCTTTTAGAATGGGGATGTGGAAGTATGCATCCTCCAAATCCAACGACGACAGGAAAACGCCCTCCTCCAGCTGACTCAGCGCGTGCTGGAGGGTGACCATCCGGAACTTCTGTGCCTTGATTTACTTGTTCAGTCATTGCAGGTCCAGGATGGGCCGCCATCCTCCTGTCTTGTTTTTCACGAGGAAGTACCTTGAGTATACTCCGGAGCCCCGGAGCCTATTCGGGACGAGTTCGATGGCACCTTTCTTGAGCATCGCCCTTACCTCCAGTAGTAGTTGAGGGATGTGGTTTTCCTTCCTGGCCATGGGAGGAATGCGGGGGAACTTTTTTAGAAACTCGAGGGCGTGCCCCCGGGCCAGGGCATCCAGCACCCAACGGTCGGTGGAGATGGACTTCCACACGCTGACGAACTTCGCCAGCCGGCCTCCCACCGGGGTGCTTCGGTGGGGGCCCGACGCCACAGTCGGTTTAGTCTTGCTTGGAGGACGGCTTGCCGCCTTGGCCTCCCTGGCAACGACGGCGGGATCCATCCGACTTGCCTCGTCCCCTATAGGCTTCTTACGACGAGGAGCGGGCCGCCTGGCGGTACGTAGAGGAGCCACCGCCGAATCCCTTAGAGGCACCTTGCTTACCTCCGGAGTTCCGAAAGGATGGCCGTAGTTGCTGGAGAACTCCTAGGGCCCGAGCCGTCTCCGTGTCCGCCTTGATGGCTTGGAGGGACTCATCCATTGTTTTCCCAAACAGGTTGTTCCCGCCGAAGGGCATGTCCAACACCTTGTTTTGTACATCCTGGCGGAAATCCGTCGCCTTGAGCCACCCTCGCCGTCTAAGGCAAACGCCGTTGTCTAGCTGGCGGAAACCGGTGTCAGCAATGTCCGTTGCCACCGTTATGGCGTGGTCCGACGCCACCTCACCTTCCTGCAAGATCTCCAGGGCCTCCGCCCTCTTGTCGTCTAGTAAGAAGTCCAACAGGGGGGCGATCTTGTACCACAATTACCTGTCGTAGCGGGCCACGATCGCAAGGGCGTTGGCCGCCTTAATCATTGTTGCCGCAGACGAGATAACTCGTCATCCCATCGCATCCAGCTTCTTTCCTTCGTCGTCCGGCGGGGAAGTTGACGTTGAGGCCGATGCCACCCCCGCTTTCTTCTTGGCCGCCGCTGAGACAACAGAATCAGGGGTCGGTTGCGCCCTAAGGCACAGGGGGGCCGCGTCGGGGACCTGCTACTACTTCTTGTACCAATCCCTCTTAGCAGGTGTCGTAGACGGGTTCTTGAGAAGGGCGAGTCCCTCGTCCCAGATGTCATCCAGCAGAGGCACGGCGAGGACCGTCTTCCTCTTGGTCTCGCGCCGATGGTAAAGGAACCCCTCCTTCTTCTTCTCTTCGGGGCAGAGCTGGAAAAGCTCTGATGCCCTGGCAATCATAGCGTGGAAGGACCCAAACTTGTCGGGCGGGGAGGCCCGAGTCGGAGGCGATGGGAGATGCGTCCCGTTGTCACCACCGTTGTCATCCGTGCCCGTCGTGGCCGTGTCCGTTCCCGTGTCATCCCCAGGGACGGGGTACGGAGGCAAAGGTTGAGCAGGCCGAAAGGGCTGAAAAGGCAGGGCTGGATGGGTCCTTCTCCTCTTGCTTGGGGGCCTGGTTCTGGCTCCTCTGTCGGGCCTGGTTCCGGCTCCTCCGGCAGTGGTAGGGGCAATCTCATCCTTATCTCTGTACATAAGGATTGTATTGCCAACAAAATGGCCGCCGAGTTGTCCTGCAGCTCCGGAAGCGACAGGCGCCGCCGTCGCTCTAGTCGTCCTCTTCGTTGGGATCCTTCCCGTGGGACCGGGCCTCCTCAACGCCCTCGTCGAGGCCCTCCAAGACTTCAACCAGCTCCTCCTCGTAGGCTGTGTCCGTATCCACGATGGCCACTGCCCCCCCCCTCTTTTTCCACCGGGGTCTTCACGGGGGTCTTCTCGATGGGCCTGAAAGAGGCTTCCCTCCGCGGTGGCAGGGAAACTCTTGGCCCCGAGGTCGCCTCCACTGATGTAGCCTCCACATGCTGCATCAGGGCCGCTGCGACTTCCTCGATAGAGGCCTTAGCCGGGTGAATCAAGGTCTTCACCACCTTCTGTGGCCCTGTGGCCTTCACCTTGGGGGATGGTCACCGCCTCGCTCCCCCTTGGCTGGATCCTTCGTGCCCGCCCAGGGCCTCTCCTGAAGCTTCGCCAAGGTTCTCGGCTTTCCTCTTCCCCGAGCCAGAGAGTTGGCTCGTGGTTGATGGCGCCGGAGAGGATGCGCCCTGCCTGGCAGCCGAGGAGCCCGACCGTTCGCCGCTCCCAGTGCCCGCAGACTCGCTGTGCTTTGCCTTCTGTTGGGCCCCCGTCGCCGGGGCGCCCTCACAGGACTTAGAAGACCACTCGGACTTCTTCTTCTTCTTCTCACCTGACGGGCTCTTGGCACCCCTGTGAGGGGCCATGGTACGTTCCATGGAGGTATGTGGTCACATGGTTACCCATGTGACCAACCTAATAAAAGGTCCGAGCCGCTTCCGGCTCGGCAGTCACGAGTGAACCTGACTCCGCGTGGTGTGTTGTGTTGGTGCCTGAGGGGGGTGCCTCGCCACGTGTGCTGGGCCCAAGGTCGGGGCCCAGCTGGAGGACGGTGCCCCTGACGGGCAACGCCGTCCGGACGGTGCCCCTGCCGGGCAACGCCGTCCCTGTGGGTCCCCCAACCATGTGAGGCGGGTTGGGGTGCGACCCCGGCCTGGGTGCCCCCAGAGCCGGGGCCGCGGTGGCCAGGTGGACCTGGCCACGTGTGTGGAGCTCCGGTGTCCCGGAGCGGGTGGGATGAACCCCCACCCTTCATCAAGCGGCGTGATCGCCGCACGGCAGCGTGTGTCGTCGGGTGCTACCCGACCCGAGTACGGGGCTGCCCGGTGATCCGGGACAGCCCCCAACAATGGCGACGAGGCGAGGGGCCCCGCGTGCCCCGGAGAAGGGATGGTGCGGGCCCATCTCCATCTGGGCCCGCGATGTGGAGGAGCGGAGACGTCCTTTCCCCCTATCCCCGTGGGGAAGAGAAGTTTCAGCGGCGGCGGCCGCGACGAGGAGCGGCTAACATCGCCGCAGGAGGAGGAGGGCCCCTACCATCGCCGGCAGGAGCGGGGATGCAAGTTTTCCCTTCCCCTGCGTTAGAGGGCCCGCAGCGTTGGCCGCGGTGAGGAGGCGCTGCCCCTCCCCCACCCGCGACGAGGGGAAACGGCGAGCATCGCCGAAATAAGGACGCGGGCCCAACTCCAACGGGGCCCGCAGAGGAAGCATCCCCTGCGGCCAACTGTGCCGCAGGAAGATCGGCGATGGAGCCATTTCCCCACCCGGAGGAAGAGGAGGGAAACGAGGGGCCGCCCAACAGCTGACGCGGCCCCCAACGGAAGGCGGGCCCATCATCAGCTGGGCCCGCAACAAAAAAAAAAAAGGGGGATGGTGCAGGCCCGAATCGAACGGGCCTGCAAAGGAAACAAAGGAGGCGGGCCCAGCACCAGCTGGGCTCGCAAGCACAATAGAGTGCTCGCCCCGAGGAGCGGGCGGAGAGCTGCCTGCCCCCCCACCCGCAGGCCGCGGCAAACATCGCCGCCAAAAAAAAAAAAGAGGCGGGCCCAAAACCAGCTGGGCCCGCGTGGAAAAAAAAAAAAAAAGGGGAGTGCTCGCTCTGAGGAGCGGGCAGAGGAGCTGCCCGCCCTGCCCCTACTGGCAATGGAGCGGCATCCGCCGCAGTGGGGAAGTCAGCTGCCCCTCCGCTGTCCCCACTCCCATCTGAAGGGGGACGGCCCGCGAGGGTGGGTGTGTGTGCCCACTCCGAGGAGCAAGGAAAAGAGGAGTGGTGGCGGCTGCAGCTGCAACAACGAAGGGGGGCCTCCTCCGGAGACTTTGGACTTGGCCGATGTGGCCCCTGGGCCTACCCAGGTGCGGCTTTGCCGGTGTTGTGTGACGGTGTTGTGACTGTCCTAAACGAACTCTGGTGAGGGTGCAAGCTGGTTTCCGGCGACTCCATACGGAAGGTGGACCTCATGAGTGACATTCCCCCGGAAGACTGTGAGCCGGCAGACATGGACTTGCTTAAAATGGTCCAGTTAGTGGGCAATGTTGTGTGGTGCCCACCTGCAGGCTCCGAGTGCTTTATGTGGTGCCAGTAGCCCTCACTGGTGCTGTTTAGTGACATGAGAGCCACTCACCCAGGTTAATAAAGGGTGTGTAAAGTAGTGGAGTGGCTCCAGTAGTAGTAGTGGTAGTCGTGGTGGAATTTTGGAGTTTTTGCATTGTGTTATGAAAAAGGAGGAGTGTTGCATGGCACCCCTGTGAGGGGCCATGGTACGTTCCATGGAGGTATGTGGTCACATGGTTACCCATGTGACCAACCTAATAAAAGGTCCGAGCCGCTTCCGGCTCGGCAGTCACGAGTGAACCTGACTCCGCGTGGTGTGTTGTGTTGGTGCCTGAGGGGGGTGCCTCGCCACGTGTGCTGGGCCCAAGGTCGGGGCCCAGCTGGAGGACGGTGCCCCTGACGGGCAACGCCGTCCGGACGGTGCCCCTGCCGGGCAACGCCGTCCCTGTGGGTCCCCCAACCATGTGAGGCGGGTTGGGGTGCGACCCCGGCCTGGGTGCCCCCAGAGCCGGGGCCGCGGTGGCCAGGTGGACCTGGCCACGTGTGTGGAGCTCCGGTGTCCCGGAGCGGGTGGGATGAACCCCCACCCTTCATCAAGCGGCGTGATCGCCGCACGGCAGCGTGTGTCGTCGGGTGCTACCCGACCCGAGTACGGGGCTGCCCGGTGATCCGGGACAGCCCCCAACACCTTCCAGCCAGTTGGAGAAGCGAAGATGTCGATCCTTCATGGGCCGCTCCGACATGTTCCCGCAAAACGCACAGTCCTTCTCCACGTGCTTTTTGTCCTCATGAAGGCAGTAGAGGCATTTCGAATGCTCGTCCTCCTTGAACACATTCTGTAGCTGGCATCCAGGACAAACCCTGAACAGCTTTCCGGGCGTCGAGCTTCCTTTCTCCTGGGCCATGTCAGGGTAGGCCTCAGAAACTTCTGGACTCCTCCAAGAAGCGTAACTCGATGAAAACTTCACCCTTGAGGGGCGTAGAAAATCCAAAACGGGTCCCCGTTGATCGGATGGAGAAACAGTGGAGCTTGAGGCTCTGTTTAACCGAAAAATGAGAAAATCTCTTTGAAAAAAGTGTGAAAACGGAGCAAGATCGAGAGCTAAAGCACGAGGACTCCCAACACTTCAACGTGCGGTAAAAATCTGAGGATGGCTGCCAGGGGAGGGGCTTAGGAAGAGGACAGTCATTGGCTGTGGGCAGTATGACCCAGAGATCAGTGATTGCTTACTACTAAGAAAGACAGATCAGAAACGAAACTGATACTGATTTTTTTCTTTACTGAGGATTCCCAGCCTGACGATGGGGAATTTTCATGAGCATGTGAATTCATGCCAGACCCCATGCTGGAGAAATGTCCGATCTTGCTCCCGGGTGGAGGGGGCTATTGCAGGTTATCTTGACCACCAACACAGTGGTAAAAGTATGTGAGATTCCTACGTGGATTCACACTAGCCATTGCAAACTTGCAGTAATGCCAACAAAAGTGATAGAGGAGCAATACCTGTTTGTTGACGGGTTATCTGCTTATATCGTTGTTTTTATCCAGTTGTTTCCTCTCTTAAATGGATCTGCAACCTGTTCCCACACATTATGGGAGAGGGAAAGCATTTCAATTTGTTTCAAACGGTCGTACCATCAGATGTTAAAGGATAGTTCCGGGACTTTTTTTTTATTGTCCCTACGGGTCGGCCATGTGTTTGTAAGCATAAATCGGTAGATCGTAGGAAACTTTCCTATGGACCTTACCCGACTTTTCGCCCATTATCGCACTCGAAATCAGCCTCCATTTTGTGATAATCCTATCATTCCGCCGCATCGACCTGGCTCACCTGCCTTTGCGGCACTAAATCAAATCCCCCGCCCCTGAAACAGACTTTATCAAAACATTCATATTCCCCGCCTCTATCCGTGACGTGACTGAGCTGCGTAGGCAAACGCGCCCAGGCGTCTTCTACGCGACTCCACACAGTCCCCGGAAATCAACACAGATCAGCTCACAATACAGCGCACCACAATTCGGAATATGAAACTGTACTTTGAAATCAAACCGCAAGATTGTAAATGTGGTAAAGTACATTTATTTGACATCAAATGTTTAGAGAATATTCAGCGATTTGCATTTTTATTTGCTCATGTTCCAAAAAGTTCGTATTGAGGAACGCGATGGTCCTTTGCTGTACACAGGGTCTTAGAGCATCTCACAATACAGCACCACAATTCGGAATGTGAAACCGTGGTTTAAAAGCAAACGGCAAGATTGTACATTTGGCAAAGTACGTTTATTGGACATCAAATGTTTAGAGAATATTCAGCGATTTGCATTTTTCTTTGCTCTCGATCCAAATTAGTTCGTCTTGAGGGAAGCGATGTTCGTGTGCAGTACACAGGGTGTTGGTTTACGATAAAAATAAGCTCTTCTGTCGCACTGATAATCGCATGGCTGTTCCAACAACGAGGCACTAGGCCACCACAACGGTAGGTATGTTGCATCTAACCGTTAGTACCGCGTAAGGGCATACTTGTACTTGGCGATCGTCCCATAAAATGGTCAGGGTGGTAACGTTGTTCACGCGGAGAAGCAACTGGCGGCTGTAGAAGCCGTCCGCCGGTGTCTGGTACTCGTGACACAGACAGTAGTGAATGATGTACCTAAAAACATAAAAAATGAAATTAGTCTCACCATCAGATCCTTATTAAAATTATTCATTTCATAGCGAGGACAGCGCTACTGGGTGTACACAAGTGTTTAAAGGCGTGGCGAGGCATGGAGGGGGGGGAGTGGAGTACAAGGTAAGTAGCATAAAATAATAAATAAATAGGGCCAGCTGGTGGCAAGTGCAAGGTAAGTGCAGAACAAGTGCTGGGAAGGGGGGGCTGTAGGATACTGAGACAGTCCCCCAGTGCAGGGGTTGACAGGGAGGCAGTGCAGGTGGAGAGTGGAAGGGCCCAGGACCGAGGTCGCAGACAGTGGACCAGTTGTAGCAGGGGAGAGGGAGAGAGAAAGCAGAAGCAAAGAGGAAGGTTTTGAGGTGCTTCAGTAAAAGAAGATGGTTCTCCTCCAGATAGTGCGCGGTAGAAAACACTATGCCACATAGAACGAACAAGTACAACTGAACCCGTCTTTAAAGCCACTGTATAGTAATGAAATTGCGGTATAAACTCATCAAAAGTTACTTACATTATATTTGCATTTTCCATTGTGTCTCTGTGTAGGGCAGACCCGAAACACCACTCCTTCTTTGCCGACGTTACTTCTTCTAATGAACGTGGCTCATCGTTTCGTTTCTGAAATTTTATTCATTATCTTTTCTTAGTCTTTCAGGATGGTCCCGGCCTGTCAAGGTCAAATCACAATAGAACCTTATATTGGGTCGTGGGCCTTTCCGCCACCCGAGCAAAACATCAAAGCAGCTGACCTTCACTTTGAGCGAGCACACATTTCTAGTTAGCTCCAGTTAGTGTAAGGGCATCTTGTCTGCGTGCCTTTTTTTTTATTGTCCCTATGGGTCGGCCATGTGTTTGTAATACGGAAACATTCTATAATTTTTGTAAAAATGATTTATATTACTGTTTGGTTTAATTGCAATGGGCCTGCAACATGAGGAGACTCGAGAGAACAGACAATCGAATTACAATCATTTAAACCGTGATGTGTATTTCTCAATGAGCTCTGCTTTAGGTGGACATGGAACAGAGGCAATGTTGGGTGGCAATGCAGTTGTCCCCTGCATAGGTTCGTTCACCACTCCATGTATGTGCCTATCGAGGACATCTACGATAAGTCTCTCAATAAACTCATATTGCATATCCTCAAACACTGGTTTGATCACCCATTGTTTACTTCTTTTAGTGAAGGCCTTATTGTAGCGAAGCGTCCCTAAAGTTCCGGTCGTCCTACTTTGTTGACGGCCAACATTATGGTTATGTGCCAAGACCGCTAGAAGAGTCCGATTTTTCATGCCTTCCATGCCAAAATGCAATCTTTTGGGCCTGTACTTTAGGCACATATTGTGGAACACCTCCAAATCTCCTGTGTGGCAGAATTCCGTGAGTCCCCTCAAATCTCTTGTTATAGTTTTATCAAATACAATCTTTTCAATGGCCTTGTGAGTGGGTGATGAAGGAATCAACCACTTCTTCTTCCGTGCCTCCTCTGTGGACAAATGGCCATGTTCACATTTGTGGAAATGCTCATTTGTCGACCATCGATGTACGTTGCTACAGTGCAACATTACTGACCGCCATTTTTCCAGTAGAATTTCCAACGACCCTTCACATGTTTTTGAGCTCCACCAAAGATGGTTGCTGATTGACTTGGACCACTGTGAAATACCTTGCATATCTTTTTTTTTTCCTGCAGCCGACAATTTTTTATTGATTGTTTTTGCAAGATGCCATACGTCAAATTGGTGATTTATATTTTTGTACTCTTCTCTCATTGTCTTGGCAATTGAAACGTGTCTGTCCGTGGCTATCAGGTCGATCACCATTCCCCGCGATTGTAGTTCTTGCAATGATGCTACAAAGCCAACTTTCTCCATGGCCACTGAGGATGTACTTTGTGACACCTGCACGACCACCGAACTCACAATTTTCTTACTTTCCATGTCCTGAAAGTGGTAGGTGCAGTACTTGGCTGAAAATCCTGGACTGTCGCATTGTCCATCACCGGCTAGCCTGAAGCGTTTGCCCGCGAATGTACTTTCCATTGACATTTTTTCCATTCTCCAAGCTTCGCTGATGGCTGGAAATAGATAATCGGTTTGGTATTTGTAGAACTGACTTTTCGCAATGAAATGGATTCCCACAAACTGAAAGAAATACTGTAACTTTTTAAAACTTGAACCACTAAAAAGTGCGGCCGCTGCACAAAGTAGATTGCCTGCTGGCAGTTGCCCCAGCATGGGTTGTGCAGACCATGCGAACGGATGATATTGTGTACAGGTGGCATGTATTTTAAGGTTAGTGCCTCGAATTGCACGAGTCACATTAATCAATGGCTCCCCACATACTTCCCCACCAACCCAATGCCCACATTTCATCATCATAATAATATCCATCAAACAGCTATCGAATACAATGAATTTGGCCTCTTTCCTTATACTGTCACTCTGCATCCCAGCTGGTTCGGCCTGTAACGTTGAGGACATGTCACTCGCATGAAAGGTACAATCTCTGATATCGTCTTCCGCTATGCTGAGTGATATTGATGGTGTTTCATTGTCGTCCACTTCATTCTCTTCCATTGCAACATCTGTTCCTTGTCCGGAGATGGGAGAAAAAAACAATGTCTTCAACTTTCGCGTGCTCTTATTTTTTGCGGGTGTGGATTCTGTGAATTGATCTACGACTGCATCCAAACTACCAGGAGGACATTCACTATCAATGGCTGGTGGTGGTATAGCTCCGTTGTCAATCACTTCATATTCTTCCCATTGGCACGATGCATCTCCAGTCTCAAGTCCCTGCCAAAAGGTTTGACAAGCAACATCTCTCGTTCGCTTCACTGTCTGTGTAGATCTAGTTCTTACACCCACTCGCAACTAGAGGACAGATTAGAAAAGGGATGTTCAGTTTAAACACAACTTACAGTATTGAACTATTGACAGTGAAAGACAACATAATATAGTGAACAGGACACTAACCTTCTTTTGCTTTCTTTTCTTTGAAACTTTCTTTCCTCGAACTTCAACATCTGGACGCTGTTGCTCCGACTCGTGTGTGCATGTCTCCACTTCCTCTCGCGCTGCAACGACTATACTTTCATGATAAGCACATCCATCACTCACTGAGGCTCCATCGACTCGCTGAAACATAGAACTTTCATTAGTATGTATAATAATATTGAAAACACAAAATGTACTTGGGGACCAATACCCATACGTACATCTCAATAGCAAAACACGAATGAACGCATTGTGTAGAACATTCAAACGACAATAGTTCACGCATTGTTGATCTAGTTAGATTGAACTGTCAAGATCCATACCTCGGGCTCCGCATAGACTTCCATTGATGATATTATTGAAGATGACGCTTCAGCAACTCCCTGAAACACAGTAATTGCATTAGTATGGTTTTCTATTTTGTTAAAAAGAACATAAACTTTGTGCAGGCGTCAACAGCTCATCTAAATAGACCTGCACAATCTTTGATCAGTTGTCTAAAATAAATAATGGATATCTAAATATGATTCGATTTGCTCCATCGTTGGAAGTGTCACCACCCAAAGATCTGCATCAACTACTAGGGGTGATGTTCTTGTTGAAGAAGCTCCGTCAGCTCCCTGAAACATAGTACTTGCGTTAATAAAGAAGGAAGTATAGCGGATGTAATCACGTCATTTGATCTCGCTTGATCGATCTGTCAGTATCCATACCTCGAAATGCATAAGAACATCAAGGGACGCTGTAACTGCGGTGCACACTTCTGCAAGCTGTTGCGCCGACCCGTAACTGCACGCTCCCCCTTCTTCTTGGACTAATGCTCCATCGACTCCCTGAAACATAGGACTTTCATTAGTAATGAACACAATATTGAAAAAAGAAGACACATACGAGGGCGACGACAGAAGGACATATCAATGGCTAAAAACGAAAGAAACATTGTGTGTAACAATCACGCTACAAGAATGCAAGATCTGATGATCTCCATCGATGGAACTGTCCTGAAACGTACCTCGAGCATCTGAGTGACATCTACGGTTGTCGTCAATGCGTTGGACTCCTCAGCATCTCCCTGAAAGACAGTACTTGCATTATTTTGGATAACAATAATTATAACTGAAAACAAAGACTAGAGGACGAGTACTGTGGTGTACCATTAGGTAAAATAATTACACGATCAATTAAAACTATTGATTTACATGCCTAAAACAAGTCAGTGTCAGAATAGCTAAGTAAGATTACCCGATAGGCGCTTGAAGTGGCTGATGACTGCAATAACGACACGGATGGAGAATCTTCAGCCTTCATATTGAGTGGATACATAAATGGGGAAATTATTGTTAGCTAATGCTACACACTACCGCAATGCCGAGAGATAAATACGTAAACTTGACTCACCAGTGGAGGGATGTGGACGAATAGAGTGGGAATAGCGGTTGAGAGCAATTTTCGCCTCGCTCGCGGTGTTTTCGTCCTTATTAGCAATGATGTGGAGTACATGTCTGGGCTAAAGTGCCTGCTGCAGATGCGGTATCGATCACCCCTCTTGTCCGCAAAGACTTCTAGGACTCTACTTTCTATCTCAGAGGCTGGATATCCGCAATATCGGACCCATTCTCTTATCTGATCTATTGTCTTAGGGAAAACATGCATTATAGTACCTTCAGATTTGTTATGGGTCTTCGAAGGGCAACCGCCAATGGAACAGGCAGGCATTATGGAAAGTTCTGAAAAGTAAAGATCAACAATTCTCTATGAATACCAATGTGTTAAAACATTAAATGACACATAAAAGGTTCAATGCAAGGTCCGTTTTGGTTCTTGGAACTATACATGTTATTCACATGCGGATAAGTATTTCAATAACTTTCAAAAAATAGAAAAAGTAATTTGACTAAACTCAGAACATGTGACTAGTTCCTTGCATGTACTGTCGTGAACGAAAAGAAAACATGGATGCAATTTGATGACTACTAGCAAATAGATATAAATTAAAAAATTGGACGCAAAATGATTATGGTACATGGACTTACCTTGACGAACAAACAGTTAGATGCAGGGATCAGAGTAGTTTCTTGTCGTAGAACAGGGAGCAGTTCACAGGTTGCAAACTGACGAGTTTGCTCAAAGTGGTCACGGAAGTTCACAGAGACGAAGAGCAGATAACCAGCACCTTCACGGGTTGACTAGCAAAGCGCAAAGAAGTTCTCATTAGAAATATGAAGTGGGTTATAAAGAATTGGAAACAGGGGTGTGTTTGTGAATGAATGACGTGTATATGTCGTGGCATTATGCGGTCTGCAGGGGGCCGTCCAGCGTGAGGGGGGATGCTTGGCAGGAGACACGGGGTCTGGAGGTAGACATGGGAACAACAACCCATGCTCTATAGACCACTTTGAAGTGTACATGGTCTTTGGCACCTCTTGGCCTTTATCGCTCCCTGACAGCTCCACTTGCCAGCACAAGTACCCCGGTGCGAACTGCCTTTGATAGGGCGGGGGGGTGGATCGGGGCGTTGGTCGTGCAGACAAGACACAGGAAGACTCGTGAATGGAGACACACTTATGTGGATTGCAGGGGGCCGTCCAGCGTGAGGGGGGATGCTTGGCAGGAGACACGGGGTCTGGAGGTAGACATGGGAACAACAACCCATGCTCTATAGACCACTTTGAAGTGTACATGGTCTTTGGCACCTCTTGGCCTTTATCGCTCCCTGACAGCTCCACTTGCCAGCACAAGTACCCCGGTGCGAACTGCCTTTGATAGGGCGGGGGGGTGGATCGGGGCGGTGGTCGTGCAGACAAGACACAGGAAGACTCGTGAATGGAGACACACTTATGTGGATTGCAGGGGGCCGTCCAGCGTGAGGGGGGATGCTTGGCAGGAGACACGGGGTCTGGAGGTAGACATGGAAACAACAACCCATGCTCTATAGACCACTTTGAAGTGTACATGGTCTTTGGCACCTCTTGGCCTTTATCGCTCCCTGACAGCTCCACTTGCCAGCACAAGTACCCCGGTGCGAACTGCCTTTGATAGGGCGGGGGGTGGATCGGGGCGGTGGTCGTGCAGACAAGACCCGTTTGCCGCAGGGCCTCACCAAGGAGAGGCCATCTAACTGAATGTAAGAGGATGGCTGCAGGATCTACTACATGGAATGCAGGGGGGTGAGTTTATAAATACCTCACCCTCCCAGGAGAATATACACTAGATTCATTTAAAAAATCAAAACAACCATTGTTAAAATATATGTTGGGCTTTATTTTAGATTTTAATTAAACATAAATAATAAACATTACACATTGTAAAGTTGAGGTTGCAGCACATCGAGGGAAAATCCGCGGTATTGTCCACTGTCACTGGGGAAATGTTGTCTAATGGCAAGTACCGCACAGGCAGGTATTACTCTCCGAACGCGGTGTCCGAGCCTCCCGTGAAGCCACCAAGTGAAGCAACGATAGGCCACCAGCCTGTACCACCTGTGAAAAAAAAAGATGCAAACTGTATTAAACTGACCAAACTTTCTTATCAATGTCGATTCAGGTAACACATGTCATTTTTCTTAGAAAAAAATTATATCTAGAAAATGCACTATATGGAACAAATTTACATGCGTTCGAATGATATGTAAATGTAATTTTATATGTGGGAGACGACCATGAAATAGTGGTGGCATCACTGACATCACAAACAGAGTATACTTACTCGTTACTCGGATTACGCGGACGAACAGTGCCGCGAAGTTCGTGCATAAGCACCATCATCATCCTCAACACGGTCCGTGAGAGGCAGGCTTCCCTGAACTCTGGCAGCTCGGTGATGCATTGCGGACTTTGCTCGCCTTCCTGCAGACTTTGCTCGCTTTCCGAAATGTAGGCCAAGCACCCGGAATTTTCACGGCAGCAGCAGTTCTCCTCCTCAGTTGGCATTAGCTCGCACCGATTGCACGTGCACCAGGTGGAGACGCCGTCCATGCGACATGGTCCAGGCTCTTCATCCGTTGACTGGTCCTCCCAACTGCCGTCCGAATCCCCATCGTTTTCGCGTGCTTGACTTTCCAGTAGTTCTTCCTCGGTGTACTCGGGCTCGTACATATACGGCATTATTGTGGCCATTGTGCGGTAAAGATAGTAAAATAATTTACAGAGATGGTACAGGTGTTCACACGGGCTACAAGCGGCGAAGGTAGCTGACCAGAGCACTGAAACGAGTCACAGAATACTCAAAGTAACACAGAGAGAGTAATGGAATCGAAAATCTGCTGCTGTATGTTGTGAAACGGTCTGTTTATACTTATTGGGGAAAGAGGCGTCCTGCCATTTCCATGGCAACACGTCAATAGCTGAGGCGCAGCGATTGTTGACACGAGACGTGCTTGAAATGGGCAGTACGCGTCTGCTGATGTCAGGCTCAGGGGCGGGGGATTTGATTTAGTGCCGCAAAGGCAGGTGAGCCAGGTCGATGCGGCGGAATGATAGGATTATCACAAAATGGAGGCTGATTTCGAGTGCGATAATGGGCGAAAAGTCGGGTAAGGTCCATAGGAAAGTTTCCTACGATCTACCGATTTATGCTTACAAACACATGGCCGACCCGTAGGGACAATAAAAAAAAAGTCCCGGAACTCTCCTTTAAATGCTGGCCTTGGTACCGAAGGAGAACTATTGCGGTATGACAAGGTGGGGCTTCTGCTTTTAGCGGAAGCTGGGATTGTAGTGCTGACTTTTTCCTTTGATTACTGCCGAAAACAGCACAATGTTAGCTTGGTCTGGTTCCCCGTGCATTTAAAGCACTCCCTAACTGGCTTTTGGATGAGGACTAAGCCCAATGCTCTGTCTGCTGAGCAACCTTGATATACTGCCCCTCCAACAGTGTTGAATGTCTCTACTGAGCAAAGAAATGTCCCTGAGCACGTTGAGGAGGCTCTTGCATTACCTCAATCAAAACACATTTCTGATCTAACAAGTATTATCTTTCTCTTCTCCATTTTAGAGAAAGGGGACAGCAGATGCAGATGTCAATATATTAATTCAAGAACGGGTCAGTTACCACAACTGGGGAGAGCGTTCCCTGCCAAAAGATGAACTATGATGATTATACCAAGTTATTTGAAATCCTGACTGGGTTTCATCAGGTGGCACTGCCAGTTAGCTGTAGGATGAACAAATTAGAAAGTGAAATGGGGTAAAATGTTGATGATGCCAATGGCTTGTTGTGTTTTCTAACAACAGAATTACACTATAGGAACAGCACAATGGCAATGAAGAAAGGCTTAAATGAGTCACAGGAAATATGTGGGCATGGTACAGGAGAAGGTAATAAACCGTGTACTTTAGTTCAGTACCCACTTTCCCATGCAATGGAAGATGTTTTTATTAATATAAGAGTAGGGTCTCAGTCTTGGTGGTATGACACGGTCAGTAAGATAGATTGGTCGGGGTTCTGTTACGTTGTTATTAATGTCACCCTGGGTACTATGATATTTTTCTGCCCTTATCTGCTTTTCAGGTTACCACTCAGTTTCCCAAGAGCTCGGAAAGAGCCCAGATCTGATTCTAGCAGCACTTTGAAGAAATGTTTGCCCAGATAGGTAAGAGGGAAAATGTTGCCAGAGTGTGGAATTGTGCAAATACAGACCTTGCAGCATGGGGAATATACCACGGTCAAGGGTTAAATGACTGATTAGGTTGAATAGAGCGATTGGCAGGACTTATCACTGTGGCACTGACGACAAATAAGGACACAGACTTCAGGGAGTTGCATGTCATTGGGGCTCTCAGTACTATCACTCCAGTTGTTGGAATTGGACCTTGTCTGTGAGGAAGTGCAAGATGACCTCAAAAGTCAACTCCTCAGAATCAAGGAAGCAGTTTTGCATAACAGCTAGCCAAGAATCCTCGACAACTACTCCGGAATTCCTTGAGACCTGTTGCCTCAGAAAAACCTGTGGAAATACAATGGCTGGACTTTCAAAAGACAAGCCTGTACCTTCCAAGCAAAAGGCCATATGGCGTGCCTGTGGGCTCCAAATAGCAAAATAATTCCTAGCCCATGGGTTGGTTGCGACTGGGAGCGGGTGACCCACAGTGATGTTTCAGCACCTGGATGTTCCGCCCAATACATTAGGTCCGGTCCCTGTACAACTCCTGATCTATGATTAGGTCGAAGTTCCAATTGGAAATGATGGCCCTTACACCCTACCCAGCTGCAATGTCTTAGCAAATTAGTAAGAGGACAAGTGGTCACTCTGCATGGTAAGTTCTTATTTAAGAAGAAAGGTTTCTTTGTGGAACTGGTTTTTATGCCCTAGGTAGATATCACTTTGTTTTGCAGACACAAATTCACCAGTCTGATGTTTTCTTGCCCACAGATATGAGAAGGTTAGTAACACTGAACTGGGAAATACAGTTGAAATGGCCTAATGTGAAGCCATGTAGATACTAAGCAGGGTTTGCTGCAGTTATCGCCTGAGGTTAGGAGGATTGCTGACCTGAAGAAAAGTCTACAGGTGCTAGAAGTTATCTATAATGAGAGGAAGAAAGCTTTTCAGATTGCACTTTCAAATGATGCACTCCCTATGATGTCATATGTTATGATGGTGATGAAAGGGCTGAGAAACTTTATCTTACTGCTTCTGTGTGTCTGACCCCTTTCTTTATCTTTCTATTACAGAAAATATTATGTTGTCACAGATGTTGCCATAGGAAAAGTGGGATAACATTAGTTAATAGTACTTTGAGACCTGGGTCAACATTGAAAACTGAGCAGGTTTATCCTATCCTCATGATGCAGAGGCTGCATGAAGAGTTGATGTATTTGCAAGTTGAGGTTGAGAGCATGATGACCATTTGAGCTGAATAAATGTGCTTTAGATTGTAATTTAGGGGAACAGTAAAGGCCTCTCCACGTTGGACCAGACCCCATAATACCATTTTTGTAATAAAATGAGCAACGTTTAAAGGGGGAAAATACTAACAAAATTAAAATGTATAGTTGGACTAGTAGCGATAAAGGGGGAGTGGAAAAGTGAATAATCATCCTTGGAATAAATAAATAAGTGAACTCATGAAAGTTAGTAGCTGTGATATAATGAGGGTGGGAGGTTTTTCTTTACAGAAGGGATTTGGACACCCCATATGAACTTCAACTCTGAATGCCCATTGCCTATGATACCATGCTGCGCATAGCCCTAGTTTTTTCCTTTCAGCTGACATTAATTAGGCCTTCCTTTTGGCTGAAGGGATTGCTGGGCATTTGCGCAATGCTTGATTGAAAGGACTGCCATGTTCCATCCCCTCTTGGGCTTACTGGAACTAGGACATGGAGACACATCCAACCAATCCAATCGATCTGAACTAATGAGACCAATGAACTACTAGATTACAGCAGATATAATCATAGGGTCGGTTAACATTGGTGTTTCAGTGCCATTTTTATACGTGAACAGCAGCAGAATTCGCCAGATGACACTGTGCCTCAAATCTGCTTCTGACTTGCTTATTTTATCAAAGCAACACATGCATGTTTGCAATCTGTACCATCGTTGTCCCTCTTCACAATGGCTGCCCTCGTCCTCAGCACCGGAGTGCCTTCGAGGGTTGCCATGCAGCCACACTAACTAGGCTCTGATTGGCTATCTGCGGGTGCTAAAAGACCTATAGGGAGCCGGCAGGCGAGAGAGCCGTACCCCGGCACCAAGGCCCACACAAATGCCCCTGTCTTGCCACGCTGCCTCCTGTTCCTCCTTTTCTTCATGTTGAGGTGGTTGCTTGCCTCTCCCCTCTCCCCCACTTGACCTAGCTGATTTTCCATGCTCTGGGTAATCTCGAGCGTCTTTGGCTTCAGGTAAGCCATTTCTGGTAAATGCTCCCAAATTGGTGTTTAAGTGCCATTTTTAAACGTGAAAAGCAGCAGAATTCACCAGATAACACCGTTCCTCAAATCTGCTCATGACTTGCTTATGTTATCATATCTGTACCATTGTTTTTTCTCTTCACAATAACCACTCTCATCCTCGGCACCGGAGTGCCTTTGAGGGTTGCCATGGAGCCACATTTACAAGGCTCTGATTGGCTATCTGCGGGTAAAAACGATGTATCCGGAGCCGGCAGGCGAGAGAGACAGCCCCCTGTACAATGGCCCACACAAAGGCCCTGTCTTGCCCTGTCTGCAGCTGGTGAGAGCACCTCTCCCTGCAGCTACTCAGAATCGCTCCCAATGGGTTCATACAGACTTAATCCCCCATGTGATCTGACCACGAACAATATCTTGACTTCAATTGCCCGGTTAAGCAATTATGGATCTCATTGGTCCAACCACCTTCCTTGTACACTGTGGGCCTCATTTCGAGCATGGAGGTAAAAACGGAGTCATTACCGTCATGGTGGTAATAGCGCATCCGTGCACCCTTGACGCCGCGAATAGCGGCTGATTACGAGTGCGCGAGTACGCGCGAACCCCCATGCTGGTAATAGCTGCACCGCCATGTCGCTAAAGGCCCTCCAACCCCCCGATAGCGCCATCACGGGACCCGCCGATACCTCGTCCACAAAGGAGCACCCCCTTAATAATGACCCGGTAATACCATCACACAAATACCGGGCTAGTAATACCGGACCCGGAAGTAACGTTATCGCGTCGGAACGTGAAATGCGCCGGTGGCCATCTTAAAAAACACAATCCATTGCAATCCTCTCAATCCAGCAGTGCTACAGAGTTGAGAGCAGGGCCATACTATCATCATGTCTAAGGCAACCCGCAAGACCACCCCCCGCTTGCGCAAGAAGCACTTCTCCGACAAGGAGCTCAACATGCTTGTCGATACGCTTGCAGCCCATGTGGATGAGGTGTTCACCAACAACCTTAAAAGGGAAGTGCAACTCAGAAAAAAACAAATATGGGAGGAGGTGGCACGGAAGGTGACAGCAGTTGGCACCACCCCCGCACGGTTAAAGACTGTAAGAAGAGATGGGATGACCTACGTCCCCGGGTGCGTAACATCCTAGCATCAAATCGCATGGAGGCCATGGCTACAGGCGTGGGTGCCCACTCACCCATAAAATTGATGCGATGGGAAGAGACCTGCAGCACCACCATAAGTATGGAGTCGATTGAAGGCTTTGGTGAAATGGAGACGGGTGCAGCGACATCGGGAGATGGAGGTGAGTGACCCCACAAACCCCAGTAGACCAAAACATGACGTAGTACAACATATGTGAAAGTGAACCAAGCCAATGCATGGCCCATCATACACACATATACAGATCCATGTCCAGATGGAGGCCTAAACCCTGGCACAATGAAATGCATGCTGCGTGCCAATCCCATTACCAATAGACACCCAGAGATCATTCACATGAAACACATCATGCAAACCGCAATACAACGGTATGCCACCTGGTACACATCGCTACAGAATGGAGAGGACACGGCTTATGCCAATATGCCTCCCCCCTGAAAGTACCCTGTGTGACACACCCAGTGCTCCAGATAAGATTTCGAAGTGAGAGTATTTTACTCCCTATTTTTTGAAGTTGAGAGTAAAATGATTTTGTAGGGAGTAAATGTCATGATCTCTGCTTCCAAAAGATCAGGACTTGCCCGACTCCCTTGGAAGCAGACCCATAACCCCGGTTCCGAGCGCCAGCCAGTCCCAATTGGGACCTTTTGGACCCTGTCCTGGCGCCAGTGGCACCAGGCTCATAAAGATGCCCAGTCCCAGCGCTGGAAGCGCCGGGCTCATAATGCTTGGGTGGACTTACCTGCAGCAGACCATGCTGCTTACTTACCTGCCAGTTGAACCCCTGATCCTCTTCTGTTTGGGACTACTTTTCCTGTTGGGTGGGGCAGGAGCCACTCCCTAGGTTCAGAACACTGGAACTCTTCTGGAAAGCAGGAACTCTTTTCTTACCTAGGCGTGGCTGTGGAAGGAGACACCTAAGCACTACAGGAGGCTATTTAAACCACACCCGATGGATGTATCTTGCTTTGCGTTATTCTGCATTCTCTGCAGCAGAACGCTCATCGTGTCTTCTGCTTCTGATCCTGAGCCTAAGGGAACAAAGGGTTACCATCCTGGAATCCAGTCTTCAGCAGCACCTGTAAAGACAAAGAAAGAACAGGTTAGCACTACGGTCTTCAGTGGCAGCGCATCTCTTACCTGGTCCATCGGCTGTCACCAACGCCTCGCGCTGCATTCCGGCATCTGAAAGACAAAGGCTTACCTACTCTTCGCATGCTCCGGAGGTCTTCGCACTGCATTCCGGCATCTGAAAGACAAACGCTTACCAGCTCTTCGCACGTTCCGGAGGCCTTCGGCGCTGCATCCCGCATCTGAAAGACAAAAGAAGGTGCGTTTAAAGACATTGGGCAACTTTATTACTCACGTGCCATTACTCCTTCCCACGCCGAATCCAGTGGGTATTCCAGCACCCTTCAGCTTCTCTAAAGCTCCGAACTTGTACCTGCAAGATAAAAGGGACAGTTAGTGCGCATCGTGAAGCAGGCTACAAGCGCTTACTTACGTGCTTCCAGGCGCTTCTATTCCTCACGCGGGTTTGATCCTCAACTCTCATCAGCCCGCCATCCGCCATCGCCGGAACCCTGCAAAACAAGAGATATCATTACAAAAGACTTTTAAGACATTTGAAGTGCCCAGAACTTACCGTTCGTGCAGTTAACGACGGACAGCAGTCCTCTGAGGTCAAGAGGCCTGCACCCTTATCCAGTGAAGAAACTGGTTACGGCACCCTGCCCCGAGGCAGATGGAGAGCTCAGCGTTCACTTACCTAAGGTGAGGGCGTTAACCTTTGGGGTTCTACAGGAGAAGGGAAAGGGAAGAGGAGAGAGGCACCCAATAAACCCAGTTCATTAATCCCATATTTTCTATCTGCAGACATCTTACTCTTCGAGTCAGACATACAGTGCACAGAGGTCCAGCCCAAAGAGCCAACCGTGTGTTACACATCACCTTTGAAGATACGGCATTCACCCAGTCAAGACCGGCGCCTCTGCGGTAATCAGGTGAGCGTTACAGAACGCAAAGCCTACCGCAAAACTCCCACCCAGGCGCTATGGAAACCTCGGATACCGACCAGCTAGCCCAGTTACTTGGGGAACTAAGAGCAGAAGTGCATGCAGCCCGTCAGGAAACGAATGCTCTAAGAAGGGAACTGATTATTTCCAAGGAGCGAACAGACGATCTCGCTAGACAATTGCTACAGTCACAAGCCGGACAAACTCCGTTACCCGCATCAGGGGCAAATCTTCCTTCAACATCCTCTACGAACCCAGTGCAGATCAACCTACCTGGGAATGTACCTCTGGCTCCGCCCGAACGATTTTCTGGTGACCCAAAGAGGTTTGCAGTATTTATTAATCAGTGCCGGTTGCACTTCTTATGCCGGCCAGCAGCCTTTCCAACTGATCAAGCTAAGGTAGCTTTCGTGCTTTCGTACCTTAGTGGCAATGCGGCAGACTGGTCGATCCCTCTAGTTAATCAAGATGATCCGGTTCTCCATGATTTACAAGCTTTTCAGCTCAGTATGGAAAAACTGTTTGCAAGACATTCACAGGGGCAGGCCTTGGACAATGAGCTCCTTTCATTGCGACAGGGTAATCAAGACCTTTTGGCTTATATTGCGTCTTTCAACAGACTGATAGTGGAAACTCGATGGCCTGAGGACAAAAGGATTACGCTGTTTTATAGAGGTCTACGTGGAGAGCTCAAAGATGTGTTAGCCCAAGTAGTGAATCCCCCGCAAGACTGTTCGGACTATATTGACTTAGTCGTTCAAATTGACCACAGACTGCAGAACAGGAAGGCCGATCGTTCCAAGTTTGATGCTCGAGTATTTTCCAAACCACCAACTCCTACCAAAGGAGTAGACTCCGGGGAACCCATGCAAATAGGGGGCCTGAAAGGACCACTAACACAAAAGGAGCGGGAAAGGAGAAAACAGCTGCAATTATGCCTCTATTGCGGAAACTCGGGGCACTTTCTTCGAGACTGTCCGGTGAAACCAGCCAAGAAGGCAGTAGGAGCTGCAGTTACCAGGGTCACAAACTCTGAGCAGGGAAACGACCTCGCCCGACAAGAATAGAGGTCCTCTTGCCGAGCGTTAAAACCAGTTCCGTGACCTCGCATTTCGTGATACCTATGGTCCTCATTAGCCCTGAACATCCGGATCGATTACATGCGATTGAAGCTTACGTCGACAGCGGTGCCATCGGCAATTATGTGGATCATGAAATGGTTTTGAGGATGAATCTGACTCTTTGTCCAAAGGCTGTAAAGGACGTCATTAGTACGGTGGATGGTACGGAGATAGCCTCTGGACCAGTAACGCATACCACCCAAGACGTGACGCTAGTAAGTCAAGATGGACACCATGAGAAGATCGTGTTCGATGTGATCAAGGCCCCTCAGTTTCAGATTATTCTAGGAATTCCTTGGTTAGAGAAGCACAATCCTCAGATCGATTGGCGAGCAAGAACGGTTCAGTTTCCAGAATGTGTCTCTACTTGTCACCCTCGACCTGGTGTTGCACTGGCAGCAATTTCCTCGGAGGCTCCCCAGTTACCTCCTGAATACCTAGAATTCCAAGATGTTTTCCGGAAGGATCAGGCTAACTCTCTACCTCCTCATAGATCTTATGACTGCCAGATAGACCTGATACCTGGATCTACTCCTCCTTGTAGTAGAATTTATGCCCTCACCGAGCCTGAGAATCTTCACCTCCGACAATACCTGGATCAATACCTAGCGAATGGGTTTATTCGTCCTTCCAAGTCCCCTGCTTCCTCAGCTTTGTTCTTCGTTCCAAAAAAAGAAGGGGACCTTAGAACTTGTATAGATTATCGCGCCCTGAACCAGATCACTGTTAAGAATAGATATCCGTTACCTTTGATCCCTGAACTCCTGGACCAAGTCAGAAAAGCATGCATATATACAAAGCTGGATCTTAGAGGAGCCTACCACTTGGTACGAGTAAAAGAGGGCGATGAATGGAAGACGGCCTTCCGCACCAAGTATGGGCTATTTGAATATCAGATCATGCCCTTCGGACTTTGCAATGCCCCGGCCGCCTTTCAATATTTTATGAACGATGTCCTCAGAGAGCTCATAGATGTGTGTGTTGTTGTTTACATTGACGACATCCTCGTTTATTCTTCATCGGAAACTGAACATCGGAAACACGTGAAAATGGTCCTCGAGAGATTGCGTCAACACAAACTTTTCGCTAAGTTGGAAAAATGCGTTTTCAACGTGACTGAAGTTGAATTCTTGGGATTCATATTATCACCTAGCGGAGTGCGTATGGATTCAAAGAAGGTCGATGCAATTCTCAAATGGCCATCGCCATCCTCCGTAAAAGGTGTTCAAAGCATGATAGGCTTCGCTAACTTTTACCGCAGGTTTATCCCCGAATTCTCTCGAATAGTCCAGCCCATCACCGCCTTGTTAAAGAAAAACAAACGTTTTGAATGGTCTACCGAGGCGGAACAAGCTTTCCAGAATTTGAAGACTAGATTTATCTCTGCACCGATCTTAAAACATCCTCGCCCAGAACTCCCCTACATCGTTGAAACTGATGCTTCGAGCCTTGCCATGGGGGCAGTTCTATCACAAAAGGACCCAGTAACCAATCAGTTGCATCCCGTGGCATTTTGGTCCCGCAAATTCTCGCCTCCTGAAATCAATTACACTATTACTGATAAGGAACTTCTAGCTATCAAGTCCGCCTTTAAGGCTTGGCGGCATTATCTTCTGGGGGCCTGACACACCGTTACTGTGATTACAGATCACCGAAACCTGCAATATTTGAAAACCGCAAAAGCTCAATCCTCTAGGCAACTCCGTTGGGCACTATTCTTTGCCGAGTTTGACTTCATAATTACCTATCGACCTGGTACAAAAAACGGTAAAGCTGATGCCCTTTCTCGGATGGGAGTGGAAAAAACATTTGATCAATCCTAAACCTGTACCTATCATTCCAGAACAAAGAATTCTAGGTGTAATCGCCACACAATCCATAGAGGAAGTTAAGGATAAAGCCAGGCTACTGGTAACTCCAGCAGACATACAGAATTGGCATCTGCAGGGAAAGGACTTTACGGTGAAGGACAACCTATTATATTTCCAAGAACGGTTATACCTGCCCAGCACAGATTTACAGAAAAAGGTAATCTCTTGTTATCACGATTCTTTAATGGAGGGACATCCCGGTATGACCAAGACCTCGGAAAAGATCAAGCGCTACTTCTGGTGGCCGTCTTGGAAAAAAGATATCAGAGACTTTATAATGTCCTGGGAGTATGCGCCCAAAACAAGAGTCAAAAGGAAAAACCAGCCGGCCTCTTACGCCCTACTGACATCCCGCCTCGCCCTTGGCATACGCTTTCTATGGACTTCATCACCGATCTACCTCCATGCTCCGGATACAATACGATCCTAGTAATCGTGGACCTATTCTCCAAGATGGCGCATTTCATTCCACTCAAAGGCTTACCAACAGCAGCAACTCTGGCCCGAGAATTTCTCGAAAACATCGTCCGACTGCACGGTTTTCCTTCAGTTCTAATTTCGGATCGAGGTAGTCAATTTATTTCTCATTTTTGGCGAAGTTGCTGTCGGTCGGCTCAAATTGATGTGAGACTTTCGACCAGCCACCACCCTCAAACAGACGGACAAACCGAGAGGACCAATCAAACTCTGGAACAGTATTTGCGCTGCATGCTACAACAAACTGAAAAAACTTGGAAAGATATCCTTTGGATAGCCGAATATGCCTACAATAACTCTTTCCACTCGGGAACTGGGAAGACCCCGTTTTTTCTTTTATACGGTAGTCACCCTCGAACCTCGGAGTTGGATCCACTCCAAGATCTTGGAACACCAGCAGTAGACCACCTGCATTCTACAATCACCCAAGCCTTTAAGGAAGCCGTTTCTCACCTTCAAAGCGCTAAAGAACAATACAAGAAAGGAGTAGACCAACATCGGAAGGAAGCCCCCCAATATCAAGTAGGAGATCAAGTCTGGTTATCCACCAAATATCTACCTCTAAAAGGACCACGCACATTCAACCCAAGATACCTTGGTCCCTATTCCATCACTACCATAGTAAATCCAGTAGCGGTCAAGTTGGACTTGCCCTCTCACATGAAGATACATCCAGTCTTCCACGTCTCTCTATTAAAACCCGTGCAACCTCAAACCCGACTAACTACATCTCCAAAACCTATTCTAGTTGATGGAGAACTCGAGTTTGAAGTCAAAAGCATCCTGGATTCCAAGATCTCCAAATCTAACTATTTTACCTGATTGACTGGAAAGGCTACGGTCCCCAAGAAAGATCCTGGGAACCTGCAGAATATGTCCACGCGCCTCGTCTAATCAAAAGATTTCATCGAACATTTCCTAACAAGCCCAAACCCCCGGAGAAGCCCGGTTTGGGAGGGGCCTTGAGGGGGGGGTGCTGTCATGATCTCTGCTTCCAAAAGATCAGGACTTGCCCGACTCCCTTGGAAGCAGACCCATAACCCCGGTTCCGAGCGCCAGCCAGTCCCAATTGGGACCTTTTGGACCCTGTCCTGGCGCCAGTGGCACCAGGCTCATAAAGATGCCCAGTCCCAGCGCTGGAAGCGCCGGGCTCATAATGCTTGAGTGGACTTACCTGCAGCAGACCATGCTGCTTACTTACCTGCCAGTTGAACCCCTGATCCTCTTCTGTTTGGGACTACTTTTCCTGTTGGGTGGGGCAGGAGCCACTCCCTAGGTTCAGAACACTGGAACTCTTCTGGAAAGCAGGAACTCTTTTCTTACCTAGGCGTGGCTGTGGAAGGAGACACCTAAGCACTACAGGAGGCTATTTAAACCACACCCGATGGATGAATCTTGCTTTGCGTTATTCTGCATTCTCTGCAGCAGAACGCTCATCGTGTCTTCTGCTTCTGATCCTGGGCCTAAGGGAACAAAGGCTTACCATCCTGGAATCCAGTCTTCAGCAGCACCTGTAAAGACAAAGAAAGAACAGGTTAGCACTACGGTCTTCAGTGGCAGCGCATCTCTTACCTGGTCCATCGGCTGTCACCAACGCCTCGCGCTGCATTCCGGCATCTGAAAGACAAAGGCTTACCTACTCTTCGCATGCTCCGGAGGTCTTCGCACTGCATTCCGGCATCTGAAAGACAAAAGCTTACCAGCTCTTCGCACGCTCCGGAGGCCTTCGGCGCTGCATCCCGCATCTGAAAGACAAAAGAAGGTGCGTTTAAAGACATTGGGCAACTTTATTACTCATGTGCCATTACTCCTTCCCACGCCGAATCCAGTGGGTATTCCAGCACCCTTCAGCTTCTCTAAAGCTCCGAACTTGTACCTGCAAGATAAAAGGGACAGTTAGTGCGCATCGTGAAGCAGGCTACAAGCGCTTACTTACGTGCTTCCAGGCGCTTCTATTCCTCACGCGGGTTCGATCCTCAACTCTCATCAGCCCACCATCCGCCATCGCCGGAACCCTGCAAAACAAGAGATATCATTACAAAAGACTTTTAAGACATTTGAAGTGCCCAGAACTTACCGTTCGTGCAGTTAACGACGGACAGCAGTCCTCTGAGGTCAAGAGGCCTGCACCCTTATCCAGTGAAGAAACTGGTTACGGCACCCTGCCCCGAGGCAGATGGAGAGCTCGGCGTTCACTTACCTAAGGTGAGGGCGTTAACCTTTGGGGTTCTACAGGAGAAGAGAAAGGGAAGAGGAGAGAGGCACCCAATAAACCCAGTTCATTAATCCCATATTTTCTATCTGCAGACATCTTACTCTTCGAGTCAGACATACAGTGCACAGAGGTCCAGCCCAAAGAGCCAACCGTGTGTTACACATCACCTTTGAAGATACGGCATTCACCCAGTCAAGACCGGCGCCTCTGCGGTAATCAGGTGAGCGTTACAGAACGCAAAGCCTACCGCAAAACTCCCACCCAGGCGCTATGGAAACCTCGGATACCGACCAGCTAGCCCAGTTACTTGGGGAACTAAGAGCAGAAGTGCATGCAGCCCGTCAGGAAACGAATGCTCTAAGAAGGGAACTGATTATTTCCAAGGAGCGAACAGACGATCTCGCTAGACAATTGCTACAGTCACAAGCCGGACAAACTCCGTTACCCGCATCAGGGGCAAATCTTCCTTCAACATCCTCTACGAACCCAGTGCAGATCAACCTACCTGGGAATGTACCTCTGGCTCCGCCCGAACGATTTTCTGGTGACCCAAAGAGGTTTGCAGTATTTATTAATCAGTGCCGGTTGCACTTCTTGTGCCGGCCAGCAGCCTTTCCAACTGATCAAGCTAAGGTAGCTTTCGTGCTTTCGTACCTTAGTGGCAATGCGGCAGACTGGTCGATCCCTCTAGTTAATCAAGATGATCCGGTTCTCCATGATTTTCAAGCT
Source organism: Ambystoma mexicanum (assembly GCF_040938575.1). Lineage (NCBI taxonomy): Eukaryota > Metazoa > Chordata > Amphibia > Caudata > Ambystomatidae > Ambystoma > Ambystoma mexicanum. The sequence goes on along the minus strand of NC_090941.1, from coordinate 662,937,569 downwards.
TTTCAGCTCAGTATGGAAAAACTGTTTGCAAGACATTCACAGGGGCAGGCCTTGGACAATGAGCTCCTTTCATTGCGACAGGGTAATCAAGACCTTTTGGCTTATATTGCGTCTTTCAACAGACTGATAGTGGAAACTCGATGGCCTGAGGACAAAAGGATTACGCTGTTTTATAGAGGTCTACGTGGAGAGCTCAAAGATGTGTTAGCCCAAGTAGTGAATCCCCCGCAAGACTGTTGGGACTATATTGACTTAGTCGTTCAAATTGACCACAAACTGCAGAACAGGAAGGCCGATCGTTCCAAGTTTGATGCTCGAGTATTTTCCAAACCACCAACTCCTACCAAAGGAGTAGACTCCGGGGAACCCATGCAAATAGGGGGCCTGAAAGGACCACTAACACAAAAGGAGCGGGAAAGGAGAAAACAGCTGCAATTATGCCTCTATTGCGGAAACTCGGGGCACTTTCTTCGAGACTGTCCGGTGAAACCAGCCAAGAAGGCAGTAGGAGCTGCAGTTACCAGGGTCACAAACTCTGAGCAGGGAAACGACCTCGCCCGACAAGAATAGAGGTCCTCTTGCCGAGCGTTAAAACCAGTTCCGTGACCTCGCATTTCGTGATACCTATGGTCCTCATTAGCCCTGAACATCCGGATCGATTACATGCGATTGAAGCTTACGTCGACAGCGGTGCCATCGGCAATTATGTGGATCATGAAATGGTTTTGAGGATGAATCTGACTCTTTGTCCAAAGGCTGTAAAGGACGTCATTAGTACGGTGGATGGTACGGAGATAGCCTCTGGACCAGTAACGCATACCACCCAAGACGTGACGCTAGTAAGTCAAGATGGACACCATGAGAAGATCGTGTTCGATGTGATCAAGGCCCCTCAGTTTCAGATTATTCTAGGAATTCCTTGGTTAGAGAAGCACAATCCTCAGATCGATTGGCGAGCAAGAACGGTTCAGTTTCCAGAATGTGTCTCTACTTGTCACCCTCGACCTGGTGTTGCACTGGCAGCAATTTCCTCGGAGGCTCCCCAGTTACCTCCTGAATACCTAGAATTCCAAGATGTTTTCCGGAAGGATCAGGCTAACTCTCTACCTCCTCATAGGTCTTATGACTGCCAGATAGACCTGATACCTGGATCTACTCCTCCTTGTAGTAGAATTTATGCCCTCACCGAGCCTGAGAATCTTCACCTCCGACAATACCTGGATCAATACCTAGCGAATGGGTTTATTCGTCCTTCCAAGTCCCCTGCTTCCTCAGCTTTGTTCTTCGTTCCAAAAAAAGAAGGGGACCTTAGAACTTGTATAGATTATCGCGCCCTGAACCAGATCACTGTTAAGAATAGATATCCGTTACCTTTGATCCCTGAACTCCTGGACCAAGTCAGAAAAGCATGCATATATACAAAGCTGGATCTTAGAGGAGCCTACCACTTGGTACGAGTAAAAGAGGGCGATGAATGGAAGACGGCCTTCCGCACCAAGTATGGGCTATTTGAATATCAGGTCATGCCCTTCGGACTTTGCAATGCCCCGGCCGCCTTTCAATATTTTATGAACGATGTCCTCAGAGAGCTCATAGATGTGTGTGTTGTTGTTTACATTGACGACATCCTCGTTTATTCTTCATCGGAAACTGAACATCGGAAACACGTGAAAATGGTCCTCGAGAGATTGCGTCAACACAAACTTTTCGCTAAGTTGGAAAAATGCGTTTTCAACGTGACTGAAGTTGAATTCTTGGGATTCATATTATCACCTAGCGGAGTGCGTATGGATTCAAAGAAGGTCGATGCAATTCTCAAATGGCCATCGCCATCCTCCGTAAAAGGTGTTCAAAGCATGTTAGGCTTCGCTAACTTTTACCGCAGGTTTATCCCCGAATTCTCTCGAATAGTCCAGCCCATCACTGCCTTGTTAAAGAAAAACAAACGTTTTGAATGGTCTACCGAGGCGGAACAAGCTTTCCAGAATTTGAAGACTAGATTTATCTCTGCACCGATCTTAAAACATCCTCGCCCAGAACTCCCCTACATCGTTGAAACTGATGCTTCGAGCCTTGCCATGGGGGCAGTTCTATCACAAAAGGACCCAGTAACCAATCAGTTGCATCCCGTGGCATTTTGGTCCCGCAAATTCTCGCCTCCTGAAATCAATTACACTATTACTGATAAGGAACTTCTAGCTATCAAGTCCGCCTTTAAGGCTTGGCGGCATTATCTTCTGGGGGCCTGACACACCGTTACTGTGATTACAGATCACCGAAACCTGCAATATTTGAAAACCGCAAAAGCTCAATCCTCTAGGCAACTCCGTTGGGCACTATTCTTTGCCGAGTTTGACTTCATAATTACCTATCGACCTGGTACAAAAAACGGTAAAGCTGATGCCCTTTCTCGGATGGGAGTGGAAAAAACATTTGATCAATCCTAAACCTGTACCTATCATTCCAGAACAAAGAATTCTAGGTGTAATCGCCACACAATCCATAGAGGAAGTTAAGGATAAAGCCAGGCTACTGGTAACTCCAGCAGACATACAGAATTGGCATCTGCAGGGAAAGGACTTTACGGTGAAGGACAACCTATTATATTTCCAAGAACGGTTATACCTGCCCAGCACAGATTTACAGAAAAAGGTAATCTCTTGTTATCACGATTCTTTAATGGAGGGACATCCTGGTATGACCAAGACCTCGGAAAAGATCAAGCGCTACTTCTGGTGGCCGTCTTGGAAAAAAGATATCAGAGACTTTATAATGTCCTGGGAGTATGCGCCCAAAACAAGAGTCAAAAGGAAAAACCAGCCGGCCTCTTACGCCCTACTGACATCCCGCCTCGCCCTTGGCATACGCTTTCTATGGACTTCATCACCGATCTACCTCCATGCTCCGGATACAATACGATCCTAGTAATCGTGGACCTATTCTCCAAGATGGCGAATTTCATTCCACTCAAAGGCTTACCAACAGCAGCAACTCTGGCCCGAGAATTTCTCGAAAACATCGTCCGACTGCACGGTTTTCCTTCAGTTCTAATTTCGGATCGAGGTAGTCAATTTATTTCTCATTTTTGGCGAAGTTGCTGTCGGTCGGCTCAAATTGATGTGAGACTTTCGACCAGCCACCACCCTCAAACTGACGGACAAACCGAGAGGACCAATCAAACTCTGGAACAGTATTTGCGCTGCATGCTACAACAAACTGAAAAAACTTGGAAAGATATCCTTTGGATAGCCGAATATGCCTACAATAACTCTTTCCACTCGGGAACTGGGAAGACCCCGTTTTTTCTTTTATACGGTAGTCACCCTCGAACCTCGGAGTTGGATCCACTCCAAGATCTTGGAACACCAGCAGTAGACCACCTGCATTCTACAATCACCCAAGCCTTTAAGGAAGCCGTTTCTCACCTTCAAAGCGCTAAAGAACAATACAAGAAAGGAGTAGACCAACATCGGAAGGAAGCCCCCCAATATCAAGTAGGAGATCAAGTCTGGTTATCCACCAAATATCTACCTCTAAAAGGACCACGCACATTCAACCCAAGATACCTTGGTCCCTATTCCATCACTACCATAGTAAATCCAGTAGCGGTCAAGTTGGACTTGCCCTCTCACATGAAGATACATCCAGTCTTCCACGTCTCTCTATTAAAACCCGTGCAACCTCAAACCCGACTAACTACATCTCCAAAACCTATTCTAGTTGATGGAGAACTTGAGTTTGAAGTCAAAAGCATCCTGGATTCCAAGATCTCCAAATCTAACTATTTTACCTGATTGACTGGAAAGGCTACGGTCCCCAAGAAAGATCCTGGGAACCTGCAGAATATGTCCACGCGCCTCGTCTAATCAAAAGATTTCATCGAACATTTCCTAACAAGCCCAAACCCCCGGAGAAGCCCGGTTTGGGAGGGGCCTTGAGGGGGGTTGCTGTCATGATCTCTGCTTCCAAAAGATCAGGACTTGCCCGACTCCCTTGGAAGCAGACCCATAACCCCGGTTCCGAGCGCCAGCCAGTCCCAATTGGGACCTTTTGGACCCTGTCCTGGCGCCAGTGGCACCAGGCTCATAAAGATGCCCAGTCCCAGCGCTGGAAGCGCCGGGCTCATAATGCTTGAGTGGACTTACCTGCAGCAGACCATGCTGCTTACTTACCTGCCAGTTGAACCCCTGATCCTCTTCTGTTTGGGACTACTTTTCCTGTTGGGTGGGGCAGGAGCCACTCCCTAGGTTCAGAACACTGGAACTCTTCTGGAAAGCAGGAACTCTTTTCTTACCTAGGCGTGGCTGTGGAAGGAGACACCTAAGCACTACAGGAGGCTATTTAAACCACACCCGATGGATGAATCTTGCTTTGCGTTATTCTGCATTCTCTGCAGCAGAACGCTCATCGTGTCTTCTGCTTCTGATCCTGGGCCTAAGGGGACAAAGGCTTACCATCCTGGAATCCAGTGTTCAGCAGCACCTGTAAAGACAAAGAAAGAACAGGTTAGCACTACGGTCTTCAGTGGCAGCGCAACTCTTACCTGGTCCATCGGCTGTCACCAACGCCTCGCGCTGCATTCCGGCATCTGAAAGACAAAGGCTTACCTACTCTTCGCATGCTCCGGAGGTCTTCGCACTGCATTCCGGCATCTGAAAGACAAAAGCTTACCAGCTCTTCGCACGCTCCGGAGGCCTTCGGCGCTGCATCCCGCATCTGAAAGACAAAAGAAGGTGCGTTTAAAGACATTGGGCAACTTTATTACTCATGTGCCATTACTCCTTCCCACGCCGAATCCAGTGGGTATTCCAGCACCCTTCAGCTTCTCTAAAGCTCCGAACTTGTACCTGCAAGATAAAAGGGACAGTTAGTGCGCATCGTGAAGCAGGCTACAAGCGCTTACTTACGTGCTTCCAGGCGCTTCTATTCCTCACGCGGGTTCGATCCTCAACTCTCATCAGCCCGCCATCCGCCATCGCCGGAACCCTGCAAAACAAGAGATATCATTACAAAAGACTTTTAAGACATTTGAAGTGCCCAGAACTTACCGTTCGTGCAGTTAACGACGGACAGCAGTCCTCTGAGGTCAAGAGGCCTGCACCCTTATCCAGTGAAGAAACTGGTTACGGCACCCTGCCCCGAGGCAGATGGAGAGCTCGGCGTTCACTTACCTAAGGTGAGGGCGTTAACCTTTGGGGTTCTACAGGAGAAGAGAAAGGGAAGAGGAGAGAGGCACCCAATAAACCCAGTACATTAATCCCATATTTTCTATCTGCAGACATCTTACTCTTCGAGTCAGACATACAGTGCACAGAGGTCCAGCCCAAAGAGCCAACCGTGTGTTACACATCACCTTTGAAGATACGGCATTCACCCAGTCAAGACCGGCGCCTCTGCGGGAATCAGGTGAGCGCTACAGTAAAAATATCAGTCAAATTCCCAATGGGAGTATTTAATAAGGGAGTAAAAAGAGGTTTTAACTGGGAAACGGAAAAGATACATGTTTACTTCTTCCAATCGGGCAGTAATAATAACAGTTTCTTCCTGTGGTACTATTTGCACTGCAGGTCCAAACATATCCGTGGAGCTGTGTGAGTGAAAGCAGGGAAACAAGGTCATATGTGTCTGTTTCACATTTTTTGTTGGGAGTATTTTTACTCCCTGTTTTTATTTTTTGGGAGTATTTGCCTATTTTTAGGGAGTAAAAGTGGCCGATACACACCTTATCTGTCAGGCTGGACACACCTACAAGAATGCAATGCATGAAAAATAAAATACTGTACAGCACCAACTCATGCATCCTGCATGTAACACCATCACTGATGCCCTGCATCTCTTGTTCCCCCACAGGCACTGATGCAGAAAGTGAAGGGCAGGACCCTGCCCCAAGGGCATCAACACACTCTAAGTCATCCAGGGACGGACAAGAGGGCACTGGGCCTTGCACCTCCGGGGCAGCACCGAGGGCTAGAGTGCAACCCAGGGCACCAGTACAGGCCAGGCCGGCTGAGGAGAATACAGCAGCCGACGAGACTGCCAATACAGAGTCGGCAACAATTGCAGAGGGAGAGGCTGATGGTATGCAGTCCACTGCCACCAGTTCTGCAGGTGAGGCAGCAACCACACCCCCCCAGCGACGTGGATGTGCATGCAGAGGAATACCAGGACATTGATGACACCATCCATGTTGAATGTCCCCATACTCCAAGCCCCCAGTCCACCCCCCTCCACTCCACACACAGGGCACACCAGCATGCCCATGCAGGTACCAGCGGTTCTACTGGGGAGTCCGCATCTGTCCAGCACGTCAGAGGGCAGCCCTGCAATGGTCCACCCAGCCACAGCACCGTCCACCTCCACAGCCCCCACTGACATGGAGGCACACCTGACCAGGGTAGAGGTCCGCCAGGACTCCATGATAGAACTGGTCCACCAGTATGTGGCCGAGGGGGAACAGACACGCCGTGAAATATGGGTGGCAAATGCTGCAACCGTAAATGCCATCAGCACAAGCGCCATAGTCATTTGTGACAGTTGAGGGGCGGTGACACAGGTCCTTAGCAGGATGCTGGACCATATGCAGCAGCAACACCCCGCACCGGTGGTGCCACATCCAACCACCTCCACCCCATCAACCACACCTGCCAGCTCAACTCCCTCAAGCCCTGTGCGGATGATGAGGCGCAGCGCAAAGCACACCGACATGCTGCCCCCAGATTCGAAAAGAGGCCGGAAATATCCGGTCCAACCATATCGTGTGTGGGATGACAATGGGTGAGGGTGGAGGTGGTGTTAGTGGTGTTTGGGGGGTGTTGGGGGTGTTTATTGGGGGATATGGGGTGTTTGGGGGGGTCTGGGGTGTTTGGGGGTATGGGGTGTCTGGGGGGGGTATGGGCTGTATGGGATGTTTAGGGGTATTGGGGGAGGGCGTATGAGAGGTGGAGGGATGAAGCACTATATTGTTATTTTTCCTAATACACCCATTGTGTTCAAAATCATTTCATGACTGGACATTGTTAATTTCGTGTATGTTTATTCAATTCATGCAAAACAAAGGGGGGTCTGGGATTCTCTCTACCAGCACAAACACAGCCCAATGACCTGTTCTTGGGTGAATAAAACCTGGTAGAGACTCTACCAAGTCTTTAGCTCACTGTCCCTTTCACAGAGAAGAAATGTCCCCGCATGTAAGTATTTGTCCTGCCCAGGGGCAGTCCTGCACCGAAATGCTAAGCAATTCTCCTCTGAACAAGAGTACCAACAGCAACCCCATACACGTGTTTCAGCCTTGTTGGGCATCATCAGTGAGGTGAAGCTGTGCCTCTCTAAGAACAGTGAGAAAGGGGTCCATGTCTGGATCACCCTGGTAACTTAGGGTGAGACCCAAAGTTAATGTATGTAAAACAAAGGGGGGTCTGGGAATCTCTCTACCAGCACGAACACAGCCTAATGACCTGTTCTTTGGTGAATAACCAGTGGGAGAGACTCCCCTCCCCAGACCCCCCTCTGTTTTGCATACCAAGTAACTTTGGGTCTCACCCTAAATTACCTGGGGAATCCAGACGTGGACCCCTTGCTCACTGCTCTTAGAGAGGCACAGCTTCACCTCACTGATGATGCCCAACTATGCTGAAACACGTGTATGGGATTGCTGTGGTATTCTTGTTCAGAGGAGAATTGCCTAGCATTTCGGTGCTGTACTGCCTCTGGGCAGGACGAAGACTGATATGCAGGGAAATGTCTTCTCTGTGAAAAGAACAGTGAGCTAAAGACTTGGTTGAGACTCTCCCAGGGGCCATCCACCCAAGAACAAGTAAATGGGCTGTGTTCGTGCTGGTAGAGAGTTTCCCAGACCCCCCTCTGTTTTGCATACAAAGTAACTTTGTGTCTCACCCCAAGTTACCAGGGGAATCCAGACGTGGACCCCTTGCTCACTGCTCTTAGAGAGGCACAGCTTCACCTCACTGATGATGCCCAACTAGGCTGAAACACGTGTATGGGGTTGTTGTAGTACTCTTGTTCAGAGGAGAATTGCCTAGCATTTTGGTGCTGGACTGCCCCTGGGCAGGACAAAGACTGATATGCAGGGAAATTTCTTCTCTGTGAAAGGAACAGTGAGCTAAAGACTTGGTTGAGACTCTCCGAGGGGCTATCCACCCAAGGTCAAGTCAGTGGGCTATGTTCGTGCTGGTAGAGAGTTTCTCAGACCCCCCTCTGTTTTGCATACCAAGTAACTTTGGGTCTCACCCTAAATTACCAGGGGAATCCAGACGTGGACCCCTTGCTCACTGCTCTTAAAGAGGCACAGCGTCACCTCACTGATGATGCCCAACTAGGCTGAAACACGTGTATAGGGTTGCTGTGGTACTCTTGTTCAGAGGAGAATTGCCTAGCATTTCGGTGCTGGACTGCCCCAGGGCAGGACAAAGACTGATAGGCAGGGACATTTCTGCTCCACCCAAGAACAAGTCAATGGGCTGTGTTTGTGCTGGTAGAGAGTTTCCCAGACCCCCCTCTGTTTATTCAATTCATGACAGCGCACAGTGCCCAACTCCCCACACACCCTGTGTCCATGTCCACACGATCCCAGTGCCCAGTGTAGTACTAACACACAACCATCAACGTCCCTGTGGTTCAGAAGTAATTGTCAATCAGTGATTGGCGCACAGCACAGCCATCTTGTGCATCAAGAACTGCCAGGGGTGCTGCTTCTCCTCCATCATCATCCTCATCATCCTCACCCGGTGCATGCAGGTCAATGTCAGGTGGCAGTGGTACGTTTATCCGGATGCACATGTTGTGCAGCATGACACAGTCCATGGTGATCTTTGCCACCTTCTCAGGCCCATAAAGGAGTGCTCCACCAGACCTGCTGAGGCAGTGGAACCGTGCCTTCAACAGGCCAAAAGACTGCTCAATCAAAACACGGGTACGGGTATGAACCCGATTGTACTCATCTTCGTGCCTGTTCTGCGGGTTCCGTACAGGGGTAAGTAGCCACGGCTTCAAGGGATAGCCACCATCACCTGCATGGGAGCACAATGAGGTATGTGAAAGTCAATATGTAACCTGACACCTTTAGGAATCACTGCCATGGCTGCAGCTATTTGGTATTTTCATGCATATGTGCCTGGATGTATGCACACAGGTTCATTTGATGCTTTGTGTACTGTAGCATGGTCTGCTGTGTGGATTGCGTTGTACAGATGATGCAGGGTGTTCACTTGCATGCTGATGCAGATGTACTGCGGATGCGGAATAAATGTCTTGCCACCCATGTTTGCGGTGTATGGTACTCTGTACGTATTCCCACTAGCGACTTTGTTGCCACTGGTGTAATCATGTTTAGTCATCCATCGCTTGACATGCCCATGGTGGCCTGCTTGTGCTTCTGGCATGTTGTCATTGCTGTGCAGCATTGGTCTTATGCATGCCATTGATGTGTCATGTTCAGGTTGGGATGTTCAAGGCAACAGTGTATAGCTGTAAGTACATTGTCCATTCACCGCCCAATCTCACCCAGGTGGAGTATGCATCCCCCCCAATCTCACCCAGGTGGAGTATGCATCCACCCTACCCCAATCTCACCCAGGTGGAGTATGCATCCCCCCCATCTCCCAACCCCACTGCACTGCCATGGCCCAGTCAGGCAACTTACCAAGCAGCCAGGCACGTCGTCCAGCATGCCACTCCATGTAGCAGGGTAGCGTGGAGTTACGCTGCACCATGGAATCATGTGTAGACCCAGGAAATCGGGTGCAACAATGTGTGATCATCTTGCTGGAGTCACATACCATCTGCACATTGATGGAGTGGTATTGCTTGCGATTGCAGTACACCACCTCATTGGCATAAGGGACCACCAATTCTTCATGGGTGCAGTCGAGGGCACCAACGCAATTGGGCATGCCTGCCAGTGCATGGAAGCCTACTTTAGTGTCAGCGAGCTCCTGGCTAGTCCGTGGTAGGGATATGTGGATGCTTGCATGCTTCAGGAGGGCATCAAGCACTTGGGTCAGCAAGCGAGAAAAGAGTGGTTTTGATATGTCATGCAGCTGGCCCACTGTGTGCTGGTAGGTGCCTGTGGCCAGGAAGTGGAGCACAGACACCACCTTCAGTAGAGGGGGGATGGCAGTGCGGATTCCTAGCAGGCTGACGATGTTGTCGCGTATCATGTCCACTATGGTGGTGATGGTGTCCCGGTCCAACCGGTACAGGGTATGGATCTGCATGGGGGTTAGGTTGAATGGACTGGCTCTGAGGCGAGGTATTGGTGGATGCCTATGTGGTACCACTGGCTGCACTGGTGGGACCTGCTGGGCCTGTTTCACCCTCCTTCTCCTCCTGTGTCTCCTCTGTGCTGCCTGTTGTTGTTGTAGTTGTTGTTGTTGCTGGTGTAGCAGTGCAGGCATGTCCTCCAGCCCCAGGATTGCTACATCAAGTGGGATCATTTTGGTGTTGGAAGGGGTGTGGTGTGTGCGTGTGATCCTTTTGTGCTGGGAGAGGCTCCATTGGCTCTACCTGTGGTGATTGTGTGCACCTGTGACAGTTGGCTACACTGCAGGTTGATATTTACGGGTGGTCCGTGATGCCTGTAATACCGCCATCGTGCAGGCCCTATTTATCGCCTTCGGGATGCCGGTAAGTGCATGCCCACGTGACTTGTGATGTCCTCCTGTTAGCGGCATCCCGGTATTGCCGCCACGTAGGGGTGCGTGTACGCGCGCATGCCGGTAACAAGGGGCACGGTACGGGCGGGGGCGGCATTAACGGGTTGTCGACTCGTAATGGCCCGGACCGGTAATTAATGCCGGTAATACCATTCCGCCTTCCTTTTTTCATTACCCCCATGCTCGTAATGAGGCCCTATGACAGCTCAAACTGCCGCCTGCTCCTTTTCATACCTGCCTAATCTGTAACGTCTATTTTCTGCACCAACAGTACTATGCATTGTGATGTGCTTATCCACTGCTCTCTTAATGCCCTGCTTTAAAAGAAAAATGAAAAAAATAATGTATAACTCTTTTTCTATTCTCTCGTGTGCTTCCAACTGTGCATCCACCATTTTGTGCTGCTTTCGGGTGCTTTCTGGCTAAAATCGAATGTAGGTGTGCTTCCAATTGTGCATTCACAATGTTGTGCTGCTTTTGAGTGCCTTGTGGCTAAAATCGAATTTAGGTGTGCTTCCAACTGTGTGTCCACTTTTTTGTACTGCTTTTGAGTGACTTCTGGCTAAAATCGAATTTAGGTGTGTTTCCAACTGTGGATTCTGGCAGCTTGGCTGCCTGGTGTGATTTTATTGTTGCATAGTGCTTCTGGCCCTCTCCCCTGCTATCCACTGGCTCCCCTCCACCCCCCCTCTTGTCTCTGCCCCCATGGTGCACGCCGTCTCCCCTATCTTTTATAACTGTTTCTCCATCTCCTATCCTCCCTCTCTCACAAGGCCTGGAAGGAAGAAACTAAAAAAGGCACTCCTGAGTTCCAACCCTAGTCTGCTCATCGCAGACACCTACATCAATGCTTCCTCCAGACAGACTATCACTGATATTCTCTTTGCTGTTCCTTCCTCTAACCTTTTGACCCCATTATGGTCTCTGTCCTCTCCCCTTTCTCCTCCTCACCCATTACTCGGTACGCACCAGATGGCAGGTTCTCATGGCTAACTTCGCATACTCCAAATGCACCATTAATGTCTATCATAATGGCACTATCATGGCCCAGGGCTACCAGCCCAACCTCTGCCTTTACAGGAGTCTTCCTTCTCTCTTTAAACTCCCCCTCTCCTTCCACCCCTCCTACCCTCATCCCCCCGCTATCCCTGTGGTGGCACCAAGCCCATGTGCCCCCCCTCGCAAATCTTTTAAAGGGGGCAACCAGCTTCACTTAGCTTCCCTCAATTCTCCCTCTGCTATCAAATACTCCCCTGACATCTAGCACCTCCTTGAAGACCTTGACCTTGACACCTTGCTCTCACTGAGACTTGGTTCAAGGCCTGCTCCATCACTGCTTTTGACACTCTTCTCCCTGACGGCTACAAGATCCTGTCCAATCCCAGGACGTCCCGGCCTGGTGTTGGAGTGGCTGTGTTCCCGCCTCCATCATTCACACTCAAACCTTTGAAAGGCTAGTCTGTAGGCTATCTGTCTCACCTACTTTAGTTCTTACTCTTGCTACCATCTACAGACCCCTGAACAGTCCTCCATCTTCCTCTCAGAATGGGCCAACCAGTCCTCCTCTCTTCTTGCAACCTTCCCCAAACCTATTTTCCTTTGGGACTTCAATATCCACCTCCACTCTCCTGATGTGGCCACTGTTCTCTTCCGCGACCTCTGCAACACTCTTTCCCTCACTATCCTTCCCTCAGGTCCAACGCACTCTGCCGGGCACACCTTGCATGCTCTGATCTCAACAGACATTCCTCTCTCCAACCCACTCACTACCCCTCTCTCCTGGTCTGACCACTCTCTCCTCTCTTTCCACCTTGACCTCCCCTGTCCCCTGATGCCTCTGCCCGCACTTCCAGCCTCCTTCTCCGTCATTCGACTAACAAAGTGTGTAAATCAGTCGCTGCATTTGCTTGTTCCTTCATCCCTCCTCTGCCCCTTTCATTAGACTCTCCTTCTGACTCTGTTCTAGATATCCTCCACCTCTCTATGTCTAAAGCCCTGGACATCCTTGCCTCTGTTATGAGGATCTGCATGATGCTTGCCTCCAAATGCAACTGTTGGTATGACTCTGACTTAGCCGCTTTGAAACTCAAGTGCAAAGCTGCAGAGCGGAAGTGGCAGGCATCTAGGTCATCCTCTGACAAACTAGCCTGCTGCCTACTCCAAAGGCAATACCGTCTCTCCATCTGCTCCAAGAAGAGGGCTCATGTCCAAGCCTGCATCTCTGGAGCCACCAATAGGCTGAACTCTTTAAAATCTGCATGGAACTTGCCAATCCTACCGCAGTCTCCTCCTCTCCTCCTCCAGTCCAGGCCCTCTGCTCTGCACTGTTCATCTACTTTTCCTCCAAAACTCTGTCCACTCTGTCATCTGTTCTCCCCTCAAATCCCCCCCTTCTCTCCCTTGTCCCAGCTCTCCCCCCATACTCTCCTCTTTCTCTCCCATTACACCAGATGAGATCTCTAGAGCTGTCCGCTCTATGAAAGTGTCCTCTAAACAGGTGCTCCCCTCCTCCTCCAGAACCATCAAGGTCAACATTGCCTCTCTCGCTCAAGTCTTGGCTGACCTCTGCAACCACTCATTTGCCACTGGCTCCTTCTCACAACCCCTTAAGTACTCTCTTGTGCACCCTCTCGTAAAAAAGCCGTCTGCTGACCCTTCCTACACAGCTAACTATTGCCCTATCTCTATCACCCCTTTTTTGGGCAAACTCATGGAGAAGATGGTCATCCCCCAACTGACCCTCCACACCAAAAAGGCTGTCTGCCTCCATGACCACCAGTCTGGTTTCAGGGCAGCCAGAGGAACGGAAACTGTTCTCCTGAACACCTGTGAAGTCCTACTCTCTAACCTGGACTCTAACATTCCCTCTGATCCTCCTCGACCTTTCTTCTGCTTTTGACACAGTTAACCACTCCATCCTCATAAATCGTCTCCATGATACTCAAGGCATCACAGACAGGGCACTGGCGTGGATGACCTTCCTTTCAAACAGACCTTCCCAAGTGCAAATGGGTCATTTTCTCTCCACCGCCTCACTCTCTACCTGTAACGTTCCTCAGGGCTCTATCCTATCGCCACGGCTCTTCAACATCTACCTGGCCCCTCTGGCCCACCTAATCTCCACTTTCGCCCCTCATTTCCAGTGTTACACAGATGACACACAGCTCTCTTTCAAGCTGCCCTTCGCTACCTCCTCATCCTCCTCCCTCATACCTGACAGCTATTCAGGCATGGCACTCTGCCAATGATCTCTGCCTTAATGCCATTAAGACAGAGATTCTTCTCATTGGCATGCCTGCCCCTTGCTTCTCCCCACTCCCTGGCCAGACTACTTGAGTCCTTCCCCTCACCCACTTGGTATTTTCTTTGATCATTCTCTCTCGTTCTCTCCACCTTGCCAAGAAGTTCAATTTTCAGTTGCATCTCCTCGGGGCATTCTACCTTTCCTCACCTTCCCCCAGAAGCTCAACATCTCCAGAGCCTGTGTTCTCTCTAGGCTAGACTACTGCAACAGCCGCTTCCTCAAACAGTATCTTTCCTCCTTTCGCCCCCTTCAACTAATCCACACTAGGACTGTGGCCTCTGGCCCAGGGACAGCATCTCTCGAGACCTAAAACTTCTCTACTGGCTCTCAGTGACTGCAAGGATCACATACAAGACCCTTTTCATCATCCACAGGCTGGTTCTGGCCTGGGAACTCTTTACCCCCAGCTTTCCCTCCCTAAACAACTCCGGCCAGAGTCCTCCAGTCTTCTCGATCCAACTCTCTGCAGGTCAAACGTTTCTCCAAACAGAGAGTGGGAGGTAGATCCCTTTCCTTGGCTGGCTCCTCCCTCTGGAATGGCCTTTGTCCCCCCACAGACTTGATCCGGAAACTTCTGAAGACATTCCTTTTCTCCTCTTCCTTCCCGCTCCCTTGCTAACTTTGGGGACTGGCCCCTTCAGAGACATACCGGGGACAGACCACCCCCTACCGGTGCCCTCAGCATCCTTTGCCAGCACTTGCCCTTCGGGCTCCATTTCCCAGACTAGCTCAACTTGGTCCTCCCTGCCCACTGCACTCGTTCTCCCTCCCCCCTGGTACCTGTTGACTTGGCCCGCCGAGCACTTGCCCGCACCACCCTTTGGGAAACTCCACTCCTGCACTTCTCCCTCTACCCCCTGCCCCATGCACTTTCCACCTTTGCCATATACTTACACAATAGGATTGTCACAAGGACAATATAACCATTTTTGTTGTTCTACTCTTTGATTCCCATTTCCCCCCTGCCCCTATTGTGTCTTGTGGCACCTGGAAACATGTGTCTATAGGAGCCATACAAATGTCCAATAAAAAAATGTAAAGGCCTAAGAGGTGGGATTTCTCAAAGTTCCTCTAGCCACGTGATCGGGAAACTATATAGTCAATGGGCCTGGAAGGGGCGTTAGGTTTGTTAGGTGGGATTGCTGGGGTTGCTATGCTGTGTTCCTTGACTTGTAAGCCAATTAATTAAATCACCTGTGTTTGCCATCTACGAGATACCACACTGTAGAAGACTCAATAGTCTGACCAACGCGGAACCAATTAAATGCTTTCGGTCCTTAAGCATTCGGCCCAGAAGCACAAGCCAAGGGATTTGTTGAGAATAAAAAGACTTTTGGTATCAATACCATTATTGATTATCCCCCCTACACCAAATTAATCAAAGCTGTTTTAGCACACTTTTCATGAAGCTGTTGCAAAAATGGCAAATTCATACTTCTGACATACAACCACTCCCAAACATTGTTAGGGGCCTTAGGGAAATAAGCAGAAGGGATTTGCCTTCCGTGTTTTCTAGTTAGGACTTCAACATGCTCATGCTTTTCATGACACTTTGATTAGTGGAATAGTCTGACCAACCAGCCAATGACATGCTTTTTGTCCTAAAGCACACAGCCCAAAAGCACAAGCCTAGGGTTCTGTCAAGTAAAATAACTGAATAAATACACATTTAAACACAAAACTCAATTTATAGAAGCCACCATTTGTTGCAAAGTATGAGCCATCACTCTCAAATCAAAAAGCACCCACATGTTCCTCCCTCTGACCAAGAGAGATAACACATCTTAGTCAAAGGATGAGTGGCACCTCTTAATGAAAGGAAGTACTTTTGAAGCAGCCATAAAACGCCAGGTAGCAACCCCCTAAACAAGCAACAACAGAAGGTAGACCTGGTAATCTAATCTATTAACTTGACCATACACCCCTGTTTTTACCTAACATTCCCATAATGCTATTAACAGTACACAGTAACTGCAGCCTAGGGTGAGAAGGCTAGTCAAAGGCTAGATTATGTAAATTAACTCCCATAATCTTCCAGCATCAGTCCCAGAGGATTCATGCCTCACATATCTATATAATTATTACCTCAAAGGACCTAGCAGGAGTTAGGAACCTCCAGGAAGGCCTGGCCGGGCTTCTGCTCCCAAGGAAGCCATGGTTGAAATCCCACCCTCAGTTAAAGTGCCCATATTTTCCTTCCAGCTTTCCCATATATAGAATCTGTCAGTTCTGGGGGCCCAGTGGAGTAGGTAGAGGGGCTTTGCATGCTGTGTTTTCTTGTGCATGGTTTTCTACATGCCTTGGCTCACCATGACACTGTGGAAGGCTCAAAGGCTGGCGATAAGCAATTTGCAAAGCTGTCCCTCCTCTTGGCACTGCACTCCATAGAATACAATTGAGTTCCATGATACATTTGGTCCAATTGTACACATAGCTCCTCTACCTTTTCCTTCTCATGTCTTCCTGTGCATCTTATCTATCCCTCGCCATCAGCCCAACTATATACACGACTTTGCTTCTTCCTAAAAGTACTGAATATTCTATCATACTCATCCTTTGCTTCTCTGACAGGCAAAGCACTTCAAAGCCATCAACTATGGCAGGAGGTCCCTTACAAAAGGCAAGATAATATAATAGACTGTGACTGGTATTCTTTCACAATACTTTCCCACTCCTTTTTCTAATTGTGTCACCCAATAAAAATACATAAAACCAAAAGCATTTCCTAATATCCAATATTAGTTTTGAAAAATCATACAGTGAACCCGAGACTTCTTCCTGCGTACTCATCAAGGATTTTCTCTGTGTTTCTATGTAACTACATAGGCAAGGTTGAACTATGTGAACATTCTTATTTCCAGCCTTGTATCAGAGTCAAAGATTTCAACCTTACCAAACTGGTCAAAAGTCTCGAGCTTTGATCAGGGCCTGCCTTAGAGGTTGCAGCTTCTAAGAGCGGAATGGATTTCATTCCAATAGGACGCCTGCCGTGCTTTCTCACCCCATGCCAGCTCGGGGGAGACCTTGAAAGACTCCCCCTAGCTAGCGTGGAGGGTCTAGTGGCAGGGCGCCCCAGACGGCCGCCCGACACTCCCTGCCTTAAGGCCGGCTCTGCCTTTCAGCTTTGCTCACTCAGGACTACATCTTGGATTAAAGCTTCCATAATTCCTCTATTTTAAAATTTTTATGTTTTATTGGTTAATTATCTTTCAACCTTTAACATATAGCCAATAACCATCAGCTTAAGAACCCAAGGGCAAGAAGGTATAAAAGATCAGTTCAAGTAACTCTCTTGCCCTTTAAGTAGCAGTCTCTCCAGCTACCCATCCCCACTACACAAGCTAATCCGGTCAACTTTCTCAGTCAACAATACCTCTACAAATTTCAAAGCGTCAATTGTTTGACCAAGTCGCTCCGCAGTTAATAGCCTCTCCCACAGTAGATCTTCTAGGGCAGAGTCACGCTCCATGGAGTAGACCCCCATTGCCCTTGTTCTTTGTTCACTTAGAGAGGGGAAGTTAAGCATCAAATGTCTTATTGTTTCAATGGAATCCACCTCATTGTAGAAATGACAAGTTGCTTCCTTTGATGTAATTTGCTTCAGTATTAGCATCACTTCTCTTGTGGCTAAGATGTTAAGCCTACAGCGTAGCAACAAGTCTCTGTAATGTGCTGAAGGAAACTTTCTCAGATATGATGTCAATTCATTTGTTTCTTAGGTTCCCATATAATATTAGTACATAATTTACTTTTCCTTTTGATTCCCATGGTTTCTTCCCAGTCCTTCTCCTGTAGAATCTTTTTGACCTTGTTCGGATTTCCTTTTAAAGTCTCCATCTTGATATTAAAATGATCTAAGTAGTCTTTGCAGCGGACTTTCCATCTCAGAAGATTTTATTTCTTTGCTGACTCTGCACCTCTTAATATCTCGAAAGCTGCTGGCGGTGAATCTAGAACACAATTCTGAAAGAGGGAGATGGTTTTCCACAAAACTATTGATGTTAGAGATTGCAGACTTATTGTGGCTGCTGATACTGAATTTGGTAACGTCAGAATCTTCCTTCAAAAGAAGGCGTTGCATAACTCCCAAGTTTTCCAAGAGAGATTAGCAAGGGCTTCCACCCCATATGTAATAACTGCTGACTCCTTCTGCTTGTAGAAGGTTACGGTAGGAATCAGGGAAAAAGTCCCAAAACTACAGTGTAATGCTCTTCCCTGATTGGTTAATTTCAGCAGTTTTTCCTTAATCAGAAAGTAGTGGCCCAACTCATTGACATTTTTGTTGATTTGTATCCCAAGATAGATTATTGACTGCACTACTTCAAGCGGTCGATTTTCGATACTCCAGTTAAAGATTTTTGCATTTTCCAGTTTACCACATGCAGATTTCTTTATCAACACCTTAGATTTCTCTATGTTGAACCTCATCTCGTTTTTATCCAAATAGATTTTAAGCGCATCTAGTCGCCTCTGAAGTCCTATAGCGGTCAAATCGATAAAAACTAAATTGTCCGCATATAGGATCCACAGGATTTCATCATCTCCAATCGTGGGTGGGAAGGCTCTGACTTATAGTTGGGAATCCTTTATATCAGCCAGATATAATGCAAAGAGAAAAGGGGCCAAAGCACAGCCTTGTTTAATCCGTCGAAAGGTATCAATCTTCTTCGTTATGGTGCCGTCTCTGGATAGTTGAATCTGTATTGTTGTATCCGTGTACAGAGCCTGTATTGCCTCTAGGAGAACTTCCAGGCACTTCCATCGTTTTAACTTGGACCATAGAAGTTCTCGATTTATGCAGTCGAAAGCTTGTCCTAAGTCTACGAATCCAAGGTAAACTTTACACTTGGACTCAAGTGCTTGTTGCTTCAAAAGATTTAGAATGAACAGATTCAGGGAAGTGCATACTCCACTTATGAAGGCTGGTTGGTGTTTGTCTAGAATGTCTGCCTTCATTGCCGAATTTTTAAGGTTGCGTAGGAGGACTGACGCAAAGATTTTGCCAATAGAGTTTAATAACGCTATTGGCTTATAATACGGAGGGTTACTACGATCTCCCTTTTTAAAGATTGGAACAATGATTGCTTCCTTCCAAGAAGATGGTACTGTTCTTGTTTTTTTACTTGCCTTAAGATTAGGTGTATCAAGGTGGCCCAGCTTTCTTTATTTTCTTTGAGCATCAGATTCGACACGCCATCGGGCCCCACTGCCCTTGAGGAGCTCAATTGATTTATCATCTCTAGTGTTTCTGTCCGGTCAAAATCAATTGACTATGCCAATGTACTTGTGTTCTTTTCTTGTCGACTTATGGATTCCTTTCTCCCAAAGAGAGACATATAATGCGTAAACCAGCGCTCTTCCGACACCTGGTTAATTGCTACTGTCTACCTTGTTAATGATGTCCCATAGGTATCGTGGGTTACATACACGTACCGCTGCCAACATTCTTTCTGCATCATATTGTGCTCTTTTGGCTTTTGTGCTCTTTAACCAATCTATATAAGTCTGCTTACACCTTCTGATTGCTTCCTCCTTCTTGGGACAGTCACTCGTTAATAGTCAGAGTAATTGTGCTCTGTATTCTTTCCTTTTTTTCACTAAATCTATATTGTAAACATGTTTTCTGTTAATCATTGTGGTTTTGGTTAGGTCCGGTTTGATTTCAAAATCCTTCAGTAGCCACCCATATTTCACCTCCTCTGGATTATTAGCAACATAGTGGTCATAGCGCACAGCCAGTTTCGAGAGGGCCCCCTGTTTTATTCTCTGTTTATTGCGTCCCCATGTTACTTCAGTTGGAGTTATTATAGACCTCTCACTTCTTTCCCCTACCCAGATCATTTCAATATTCAACAGAGCATGATCACCAGTTGCTTGTTTTTTTTTACTGTAAATTATTTAATAGATTGTACAGTGTTTCCTGTAACAAAACAGTAGCCATGGCAGGCACTATTAGCACCACAAAACCAGGTAGCCGCACCATCGAGATCCCCAGAAGTTGACCCATTTAGCATAATCATGGAGCGGATTTTCATTTCCATTTTCCTTCACCGCTCCTTTTATTCCAAGTGCGTAATTTTCTTTGGTTTCCCATCTCTGGTTAACAGTTTAATGTTAAGGTCACCACAGACTAATATTAGTTGGTTAGGATCTTCTTTCATGGACTTGTCAATTTGTTCCATGATGTCTCTTATGTACTTGTCGGTAGGGCACTTATTTTCACTCCAATAAGTGTTAATTAGGAGGATTTTTTATCTCATGTTTCCTTGAGCATGTCCTAATCCGTAGAATTTGAAAAAAGGGGTTCGGGATAGGGTGTTCCAGTACTTGAAGATTACTGTTTATTTTAACCATGGCTAATAGACCAGCATAAGACCTTAGCTTTTCACCTTTCCTTGCGGGGTTAATGTACACATTGTGATCTTCACAGATCAGTTTTTCCCTTACCCATGATTCTTGCAGGCAGATAATTTCATATTGCCCTAGAAAATTATCTTCCCCTGTAAATAAGTGCTTAAATCCTCAGATATTCCATGAGGCAATTTTCAAATTTTTCTCAGTTGTATCCTTTTCGGTCTATTGTTTCTTCTTCGTAGCTAGAACTTTGGCCATCCATGACCAATCAACTTCAATTTGAGCTCTTTGCTGCGTGGCTTTTGTTAATTTTAACTGTTTTCTAGAGTTGTCGATTGTGAAACTAAGCTTTTTCCCTTATGCGCTTGATGGTAGGACACCTTTAGAAGCAACCGGCACTTTCAATTTGGATTTCGGTTTTTCCTCTTTGTTTTTCCCAGGGGATCCTGACTTTTCTCCCTTTCCACGTGTTTTGTCTGTTACATCTTGGGTTTTGTCTCTGCCAACACTTTGCTTAGGGACCAGGTTTCTCCTAGATTGGTATATTTTCGAACACTTTAAGTGATCACTCTCCTTTGCATGCGCTGGAGTTTTCCCGGGATTCTTACATGGCCTATGAGTTCAGTCAGTTCATACCCCAGTAACGTGATTTTGGCCTTCATTTCTAACACAAGTTCCTTTATCAGACCAGACCTTAAATGCAAAATTACCAGATCTAATCTCTTTTCATTAACAAATTCCACGATTCCAATGCTATCCGATGAGATTAAACGCAAAGCAGGGATCTGCCACAGGAGGGTCATGACCTTTTTTCGGTTTAGGAGCACCCTTTTTGGGTCCTTCAAAGTTCTCTCTAGCATTAGTTTACAATAGTTCTTGCCTCATTTGATCTCCTCCAGACAGGCCGTCACTTTTCTTGGCGGAGTAGAATCAGGCCTACCAGTCCTCTTAACATCATGCCTGGACTTCTTCTCCATTGTGTTCAGATTTGCTCTAGTTTCAGATCTCTCTTTGACTTGTTTGGACTTCTTCAAATTTGTATTCAATTTTATTCTCGATGCCTTATCGCATCCTTTCCTTTTATCTTCTAGTGTACTAAAGTTCACATTCTTTCTCATTTCCTCATTTCTAAGGCAACTTTCCTCAGTATCTTTTGACATTTTGTCCTTCTCATTTTCCTCGTTCCGGGCCTCGTCCTACTATCAGGCACACAGGGATCTCAGTTGACTTTCTCAGGCGACTTACTTGCCTGATTTTGAACTTCCTGCCAGTCCGAGAGGCTGAAACTCTCCCAAGCTTCTTCCTAGTTTTTTTTTTTTACCAAGACCTCAATGAGGTCGCTCAGATAAGATTCAGAGACCATCGAGTCATCTCCTGCTGAGCTGATATTCAACATATGGGTGGAGCCCAAGGCAGATGTGTCTTGGGAGTTTTTCTCCAATACCAATTCTCTTCTAGGCTTTTTTGCAGCCTGTGGTTCGTCCAGTCTTGGAGGGGTCCTTATATTTCTTAGAAAGGACCCAGATCCATTTTTCTTTCGATGTCGGACTTGATTCTTTGGTTTTTTGCCCTTTCTAGGTACATCCTGGGCCACGCTTCCATTAGAATTTGCTACTACATTAGAGGCCAAAAAATTGAGAAACTTGATTTGGCTGAGTTATCTATGGTTTTTCCAGGGTTTTTTTATGATTTGAGCCTTATCCCTGGGCTTTCTTCCGCCATCAGCCCTTGCTTGCATATTAGCCTCACTTTTTTGCAGTTGTAGAGGGCCACCCTTTGATGTACTCTTTCCCTTACTTTGATTATCAACCCCAGGGCAGTCCTTATTTACTGGTAGATGATGAGTTCCTAAATGTTCACTACTATCACCTATAGTTAAACCCACAGTTCGATCTTTGATGAGTGCTCATTTTCAGATTTGTAACGGCTCCTCATCCACTTACAGTCTTCTATTACCGCCTCCATGAGAAGAGTTTTATCATTAGATTCACATCTTGCCAAGTCGCTTAGGCGGTTTTGCCACGTGCGGGTTTGCTCAACTTCCTCATCTAGTCTCTGTTCTACTATTTCTGTGAAGCGGCCAAGATCACACAATGTCTCTTTGGATTTTAGATTGACCACTAGTAGCTCCTGTAAAGAGTCATTTATATTTTCATATAATTTCAAGAACGGAGCAACCAATATTGTCAAGGCTGCCATGACTGTATTTTGGATGTGAGCTGAAACCTCCATCCTATCTTTTTTCAATAGATCCTCCATTTTCAATAGTGTGGTTTGTTCAGTCAAAACTTCACTTGAAGGGGCAGCTACTTGTAGGTCTGCCAGGAGAGATATGGCCAGGGTAAGAGTTGGCTCTCATACCCCCAAGATCCGTCACAAAGCTGTAATCCCCATCAAGGGCTGCAATTTTGTCCTTGACAAAGGATAACCTCTGCCGTTTCTCTTGAGCAATTCTGCCTGTGAGTGCCATAATGTCTTTCACTAGTTTATCTGCTAACAATGAATTGGTTAGATCTTTTTTTGCTGGCTCATTCCACATGCCTGGGGGTAGAATTACTGCTTTATTCGCTAGTTTGCTGTTATTCTCGGTAAGCCCCCTTTTATCCATTTCTCCTTTTTCCATGTGGCTAATTGCACTCACTTCCCGGCTCTCCACATCTCCGGGCATTCACTCTTCCCCATTTCGAGTATTTGCTTCCACCAGCAAAACCCGGTTCTCAGCTGAGGGGTTTCCTCAAAGACGTCCCAGTCGTCTATGTCCTCCCAAGTTGAGGACACATGATTGCTGTGTGGTTTTTCACAATCAGCATTAATTTGCCTAACAGGAGTTTGAAGTTTAAGTAATTTTTCATATCCATTACTTTCCTGACTATCAAGGCAACTCTTCCGAGTCCTTTTCGTAATTCCAATTACATTGTACTCCTCAGATACAACTCTCATCATGGGGTGACTCAGCGGCTGCATCTCCGGGGCTCCAAGCCAACGCCCCTCAATTCCAAGAGCATCGCTCGACGACAGCGCGGCCCCGCCTTGTGACGAAGGGGAGCAGGAGTGGGGTGCCACCGGTCAGCCCGCCTCTCTCTCCTCCAGTGCTGCGAGCCGAGTCATCGCCTCACCAACACAATCATCCCGCGGCTGATCGGGCAGAAGCCCAGGGGAGCCATCTTCCCCAGAACCCGCCGCGTTCACCAAAGCCTCCATGCCAGCCTCAGCCCCAGCCACCCTCCAGTGCGCTCCCAGCTCTCCTATCAGTAAGTTCAGAAGAGCTGTTGGATCTGAGCCAACTGCTCCTGATTCTGGGAGCCTTTGTGGATTCTCTCCCAATAACGGGATCAGACCGGAGGAGGATGTTAGTAAATTATTCGTTCCTGGTGTAGTGGGTTGCAGGGCCTCCACAGCTGTTGCTGCCCCGCCCTTATTGGCTTGTCCAAATATCATCCCATGGTGAGGGGGTCAACAGACCCA
Organism: Ambystoma mexicanum; assembly: GCF_040938575.1. Classification (NCBI taxonomy): domain Eukaryota; kingdom Metazoa; phylum Chordata; class Amphibia; order Caudata; family Ambystomatidae; genus Ambystoma; species Ambystoma mexicanum. The sequence goes on along the minus strand of NC_090941.1, from coordinate 662,913,776 downwards.
GAGACGTTTGCACAGGCACCACCAACCCCCATCGCCAGACACTACATGCAAACTGGCATTTTCAAAAGGGGGTGTATCCAATGTAATACTTTGCCTTCGTTCTAGTCCAAGCCCTTTGTTCCTATTAGGTGAAACTAGGGCTGCCTCAGAGTCCGTAAGTTCACGGGCAGAGAAATTTAAGCTGCAGTTGTTTTAGTGTTGGTATTGCAGTTTGTGTGTGCAGACACGTGGGAGTTTTTGTTAAAGATGAATTTCCACGTTGCCTCACCTGGAGTCTAGTTCAGGACCCAGCAACATCGGCCGGGACTTCCTTATGTTCTCCGCCCAATTTTTTAATCGGTGTGCAGCTCCTCAGCGCTCAGATATACCAGTTAGTTCAAGATCACAGAGTGGAGGCACTGGTACCGTCCTCCACAGGCACCACTTGCCACCACTTTCACGTCCACTTTTCATGGTACGTGGTGGTTTTATGGGTAATTTCCCAGCAGGTAGCAAGCACCACCTCCAGGCAGGCTTAAGGAAACAGCAGCAGCACAGCGCAGGGTCCAGGTACTGGGTAACACCATTTGCCACTACTTTCGCCCCCTATGTGTGTGTTGGATGTCCCACAGACACTACATCACTTGCCTACTGACCTTTTGTGTTTACATTTCACAGAAGAGGAAACTGATCACAAAAGATCACACCAAAACCAGAAATTGCTTGCCAACAGGAACTATACCGGAAGATTCGCCTAAACCTAGCTCTGGCTTCTCATGGTAACAGGCGACGGATGTCTTGGAACCATTTGGCAAATTTGTATAACCCATTTTATGAAAATCATTCCACTAATCAAATAAGAAATGCTCTGACGATGTTAGCACGGCTTTAATGTTCCTAGAAGTGATTTAATTTGAATTGATGTACCATATAAAGCTCCAAAATAATAATATATATCATTATTTTCAATAGGCAGTAAACAGTGACTCAATGAAAGACTGAAACCTTAAGCTGATTGTTTTCACGTCTGAAAAAAGATCCCAAATGGGTGGGGCTTTGGTATCTCCTCTCCGTGCCTAAGCAGTGAACTCTATCAGTAATGCCCGCTAATAAAATACGTTTCCCCTAACCAGAGCATAATTGGTTTACAGCCTGGCGTGTTTGTTTATCCGTGAGAGCCGATGTTAAATGGCTCGGGGAGGCAATTGACTAATGGCTCCACACGGAGCCAAAGTCTCGTTGCTCCTTCTGAGAATGGAAGGGATGGCTCTCGAGCGGAAACGCCTGCTAAACCCTTAATGCACCTGGGAGACTTTATGATGCCATGAAACTCGGCATTTGAGCAGTGTAGCGCAGCTTATAGCACCACTTGCCGTGCTCGGCAAAATTAACAGATATTTCGGTTGTCGGATGCAGAAAAGTTGACTGCTCTCTAAGCTTTTACTAAATCCATTTATTGTTGTTTTCAAATTCGTAGGTCTGTGTGTGTGTATTTCGGCAAAAGCAAATCACTAAAAGAAGCAAACACGAATGTGATTCAGGATCAGGATGGGACTGGGGCATAAAATGTCTCGAGCACCAATGAAAAAAGGCCCTCAGTTGCAAATGGCAATTCATACCTTTTACGACAGGCTGTTTGAGTAGTACACAAGGGGGAGTTTTTTGATTAATGCAAATTGTGAAATTTAAAGAATTTTTATTCCGCAACAATGGTCAAAACTACTAGCCGCATTGTGAAGAAACTCATCAAACCGGTCCACATTGGCCAAAAAACTGTGCTACTTTGACCCAAATCTGGCCCACACTAGCATTTTGCGTTTTGGTTTGGGCATCTCCCTACTGCCCTATAGGCCAGTCCAAGCCTGTTCGTGAGTATCCCCCTTTCTGCATCAGGAGGAATGCATGCCAAGTGACCTGTTTCTCCGCTCCCTCACATATATCCTCAGTTTCCGATCCCCTTTCGATACAGCATGCAAGTTCATGAAATACACGATGAGGCCTCTCAGACTTACATAAGACTTATTGGACATGTAACCCCATACAAACTCTCTCATCATTCTTCTCCTCTGAAATCCTGGTCTGCCACTTCATATCCTCACACACACAGACAGCAACTTTCCATCTCTTTTACAGACGTCCCCAAACATGGGCTTCCTTGATGAGATCACATCTTGCTCGTAGATGTGCAACCAAGTAAACTAAAGAAACCCTCTTTAACACTGGAACATAAATTCTCTCTCAAATCCACAAACTTCAAGGCAATACAGTTAACAAGATAGTCAATGTATCGTGAGCCATCAAGTACTTCCGACCTCTACTATATTGCTGGACAGTTCCTGTTGCTATACTCGGCATACTGTAGAACACACTTCCTTACCACCTTGGTCAACTCAAACCAACCAAAGTTCCCCATTGAAAGAACTTCATGTTGAGTGTACTGGATGAGAAACTCACCACCCTAGATGTACTAGAATGCCATCTGCGAGGGCGGAAGAGCCTGACCATTTTTCATGTTTAGTGATGGAATGATGCAGGTAGCTCTGTCTCAGAAAGGGGACAGTTTGCTAATCACACACCCCGCTTTCAAAATTCTACATGCTGAAAAGCATGTGCATTCCTGCCAACATGTGAAGCCCAGAGTCCCAGCTGCCAGGATCTGCTTTAACCATGGGAATTCCTGAATCCAAATTAAATCAGAGAATTGTGTGCTTCCAGAACCTGGTGTCAGATGACAAATCAAAATATTAGCCATGTCAGGTTATGACATGGCAGTCTCCTTCAATCCACAATGAAACTAACCAAACCTTTTGTTGTCATTTTATTGGAAATTAGTTCTAATGTCATTCGTGTCAAGACTTCCTGGGTATTCACTGTATGGGGCTGAGTTTCACCGAAACCCAACCATTTGGGCTCTGCCCCAACAAAAGCTTTTTTCTTCCCCAGGAAAGGGTTGTCACCTCACAGGAAGATGAGAACTACCCCCATGGGGCAGGAAGAGGGCCAGTGCTTCAAATGACAGGCTCGGCTAGGCCAAAGGAAATCACAACAGAGTGGTACTTAACAGGGACTCTTTAATGTAGGCAGACAAAAGAAAGGGGCAGAGTTAGAGAAGCGTAAGTCCACATAAGGGTCCCACCATCATGAATTCTCCCAGTGTTCCCAACCTTTCTGCACCCCTACCCGATTCATGCAGCCAAAGCACTCTGGGAATTACATCGCTATGCAAAAGATTTTCTTACAGCAGCCAGGATTGGACCCATTACAGAAGACTAGAGGGGGATAAAATCACTCAAGAAGATGACCTATTTAACGGGGTGGGACCACCCCCTGTTAAATCATCTTTGGACTAGTGAAGAAGGATTAACCCTAAAATGTGTTAGGATTACACACTGCTCCAAACTCCTCTTCTATAGAGGTGACTATAAAGACCTCCAGAAAAAAGAGCAAGCTTTTTTCCTCAATCATCCCATATGAGCATATGGGGTGATATGCAGGCTGGGTGAGGGCTACTGCACTGCAAGCTGAGGTCACTGATACCCAAGTGCCTGCAGACTAGAGGTGACAAACCCTGCAAGTGCTCCCTAGATACATTCCCAGCTGGAAAGTGCAGATCAAGGACTTACCTTGCCCCTAGAGACTCTAGTTTCAGTTCCCCTGCACCCAAACCTCAAGAAACAGCTCTGGACTTTCCAGCTTCAATCTATTTTCTAGCCAGATCAACAGCTTCAAGATGCCTTTAGAGGGTCTGCAAGAACCCAGATCTGCCTTTGACACTTGCTGCTTTCCAATCTTCTTTCGAGCAGTCAAGCCGCTAACTCGACCTATCACTTGCCTATGCTCCAGCTGTTTTGGTGCCGATCACCCCTAAAGAACTGCATCACACCGTTGGGACCACTTTTAGCTGACTCGACTGATTGAGATGCCGACTCAATTCATCACCTACCTGGTTTCTTCACCTGAATCGAGCCTATCACTGCTACAGCACCACACTGCATTACTGGACAATCTCGAGCCAACTCGATTACCTCAACGCCTGCGATCCACTGGGAAGCACCGACTTTAAACATCTTGATGCCAATAGGACCCATTGAAAGCACCTAGATGCTCAGCTTGACGCTCTTGAGCCCCAAGAAAAAACATGTAAAGCTACTTGAAGTGGTTCTGCCGCATGAGCCACCTTAAAGGGCCCCACTAAATAGCAAGACTCCACAATCTACCTTTTTTAAAAATACATCTGCAGTCAACTGAAAGTATTGCTGAAATGATTACCTGTGCACCTCTGTCCTCTGACACAGAGTGCCCCCTTTCATTATAAGTTGTCATATTCTGTGTATTCCTTTTCAGGTGTAGGTTACAATGTGTTTCATTAGTTTGTTTGTACTGTTAGTTTAATTAAAGTATCTGGTTTTTGTAAAACCTTAGTTGGACATACTTTTATTTTGGTAATACAGTACTGTTTGGTCTGCATCTGTGCCAACTCCCATTGCTCCAGAACATATAGGGCCTCATTACAGGTCAGGCGGTCTGGAAATAACAGTGGCGGTAAACCCGCCGCCACTGTTAATTCCGGACCGCCCGATCCCGAGTCCTGCAGGCGGACGAGGAAACACCGGCACCATCACAAGATGGTGCCGGTGTTTCCTGGTAATACGAGTCCGGCGGTAACCAGGCGGTTTTACCGCCTCGGTTACTGCCGGACTCGTAATGAGGCTCATAGTCTGCTTTCGACCCATGCTGCCTTGCAGAGGCAAAGAAGGTATATCTGTCAGACTTTGCCTGTTTCATCTTTCTCATTGGCATCAGTGCTGGTTTAGTAGTTGAGTAGGAGTTGTATTCACTACTCATCTCTATACTCTTTCAGCGCAGTAGTCACTTTGTCACACTAGCAGCAACCACGAAACCCTTGGCTAATGTCAACACCTTATTGGCGAACCCAACCACACCCTGATGGACACTACCAGCACACACGCTGCACTGGAGATACAACCTCATAGGGCAAGCCGCTCCACTCTATGGTACCCACACATACTCACAAATGTAAATGCATCATCTGCAAACAAGAAAAGCTTCTGAGAAATGTCAAACATCGGAAAGACCTTATCATGCTCAAAGCTCCCTGTTCTTCAGACAGGGCACTCATAACCGCCACCAGAGAAATCACTACTCAACAAACACATCAGACGCATCCAGGTAGAGCAGACCCCTAATCAAAGCAATGAAATACTGAATCTGAACATGCAATACCTCAGTCTGCAGAAAAATGAAATGAAAACAATTACTTCTTCACAGATAAAATCAGTAAAACCAGGTTCCATGACCAAACATTGCACCCATCTCACCATGTGAAATGCCAAAATGGACAATCTTCAGTATTATCAAACATGAACAACTGACCAGCATGCTCACAGCCCTTAAGACCATGATATGGTTAGATGACATCCTACCAGGCCGATCTAGGAAGTCACTCAGCCTATTGCTTCATATCATCAATGACTCCTTATCTCAAGGCATCTCCCAAGATACATTAAAGAATGTCTAGGTCCTTCCCCTACTGAACTATCCTACTATTGACCGAAATGACTTGGCAAATTACCAAACCATCAAATGCATTCCAATAATCACAAAGATTATCAACAAAAGCAGTTCCCCTTCAGTTGTATGAAAAAATCACAAAACACAACCTCTTATAGAGATGGCAATGTAGATTCCAATATAATGCAGCACGAAGACCACCACCATCCAGGTCATCAATAATGCCCTCCTAATAATTGTTAGTGGTAAAACATACCTAACTGATTCAGCTTGCCATGACTGCCACCTTTGCTACTGCTGACCACAAAGCACTTCTCAATATACTTAACAGCGGCATGGGGCACAATGCCTCGCTGCTATGATGGCTCACCTCCTACCTCAGAGGCAGACACCGGGTCGCCCAGATGGGCCCGAACATATTCCAGTGCTGCCCTGTAACCTAAAGAGTCCCAAAATCGTCCATTCAATCACAAGCCAGCCATTTTCAATCTCTTCATAGAACCAATGGGGCAACTCCCCACTAATCTTGACTCAATATCCACCAATATGCCAACATCACCGAGCTCTATCTAAAGATGAATTTTGTCAATGTCTGTCAAATAAAACCTGACCTCACATTCATTCAAGCATGGATTTCAAGCACTTACCTAAAGACAGAATGTAACTTTGTTGTGGGCTATACCAAGTATGTTCAATACAGAACAGACTGAATATGATCCCTCCAAACTTCCTGCAGACAATGCTCTATGGGAGTTGCCATTATATGGCAAAAGCTGTGTAACAGCAGCAAGCATTGGCTGCTTACAGTTGACATGGAATGGACAGATCCACTCTGGCAAAATGACTATATAAATGGGTGAGACCCTCCCCTTTAATTGAATCATCATTAAATCCTATTGGGAACCCGTATTGAATCATCTTTGAAGAACCACCCTGAAGAGGATCTTGCTGGAATCTTATTGGGATAAAGACTGGCCAAAGTCCCCAGGGGCGAAGATAATGATTTCCAAAGATAGTGCAGACACTCTCCCTACCCAGTTCAAGGGAAAATTTGAAGTGATCTGCTGCTAGGAAGCCGGCTGCTGCTTGGGCACTGGAAACCAGGATTCTGACTCATGAAGTGACAAACCCTCTACTATCCTTTGAAAACCTTATTGGCACAGAAGGACAGAAGAAGGACTCACCTTTCCCCCACAGACCATGTGGTGGGCCTCACAGCACCACATGGATCAAAAAAACCTTTATTTAGCTCTATCTGTAATTTAAAACAGTTTTGAGCTGGTTTGACCATCTAACTTCCCTCAATGACCTGATAGAGCTTCCGTTGACACTTAAAACTGTTTCAAACTGCTTTGAGCCAGCCAAACTACACATCTCTGCCTGTTCCAAGCTTTGTTGACACTTCTTGAACTGCACCACACTCTCAAATCCAGTCGAGCCTGCCTGCTGTTAACTACTGACTTGACGGTCTGTTGAACTTTCAGACCGCATGGATCCCAGATCCACTGCTTGCCTTAAAGCTTTTCCAGCCTCAAGCTTGAAATTAGCAATCACTGATTTACATACAATTTCTTAATCCAATCGAATCAGCTCGAGCAACTGCAACATGAAACAACCCATTGGAAAGTGTCCATTATACCAGATTGTATCTATTAAGCTCCTGGAAGAAGGTATTAAGGAATCTATAGAGGTTCTGTCCCCTGTTCTTGCTTTATGGACCCTAGTCACATCTAAGACCCACTTTATACCTTAAAAGACTTGACTTTCTATGAGACTGTTAGCTGCAGACCCTTGTCCCTCAGACCCAGAGTCCCTATTACTCCCAAATTCTGCATTACCGAATATTTCCATGGAGGTTTGGGTTTTAATGTTTCAAATAGTTTGTCTGTCCTTTTGCTTTAACTACATTCTTATATTTATAAAACCTTAATTGGACATTTCTTTTATTTTGGTACGTATCATAATACCCATACTACGGCCTGTGCTACCTTAAGAGCCGCAGAAGGTATACCATTCGTGTTGGCCCTGTTTCATCTTTGTTATTGAGATCACTGTGGGTTTAATAATAGTGTGGATCTATGTAGAAATTTAGAAACCACTACTCATCCCTGTAGTCTGGCAGAGCAGTACTCACTTCATCATAATGAAAGTCACATGATTCAATATATGCAATTACATCACCCCAACTCTCAAAGAGGATCACTAGTTAACTGTCTAAGCCCACATCACCTTCTAAATGGCATGCATCACACGCAGCGTTATGGCAAAGAAAGTTCTGTTCTACCTGCCTGAATAACTATCTCTAGAATCCCCTGCAGCATTAAGTACCACACCATTGCAAGATTAGAATAATCCAAGACATGCAAGAAAGAGCAAACTAGAAAACAGGCATTGCCCCGCTACGCACAAAGACTCTCAAATAACATATTGATGGGCCGGTCATTCCTTGTCCTTCTCCCTCTGTATTCTTCTCCTTTTTTGAACAAGAACAGCTCTCCTTTCCTTACTTGCTAAGTGCATACTACGTAAATCCCATACATACTAAGCCAATGTGTAGACTTGCATATTAAAATACCACAAAGTGAAATCCCATCAAGGCTCATCCAGAATCAACAGCATTTACAGTATATTTAGCCAGCATTTAATTATGGTAAGGAGCATGACTCTAAGTGCTCACAGTTATGAAAGATGAAAGAAGTGATGCACAGGGTAATAAAGAGATTTGCCGAGGGTCACACAGTTTTGTTGAGATGGGCCATAGCCTACAAAAGGACCTATGTCGTGTGTGACACCTTTAGCCAGTCCTGAATTTTTACTTCAAGACACTTAGATGACCAGAGATAGAAGCAAGTTGAAAACATAATGTATTCTGTTCAGTCGATGGACTGTGTTGGAGACCCTGAATGGGGTCTGCCCATCAACACTGTTATTGTGTGACATTATCGTCCCTCTTGTGTGGAACAAGTTTGGAAATCAAACCCTTGCCATCAAAGGGGAGCTGAGCATGGACAAGAAAAGACCATTCCTCATTGTCTTAGTGTCCGGGGCGCCAAGCCATGAGAAAACAAAGTGGAGCCCTCCTCCCTGACAAGAAAGACAACCCATAAAGACAACTGACTCAAAATGCAAACCATCCTCTGCATACCACAGGGAAGGATACTCAGCACCTGGACAACACAACACGATTGTGACCTGTCGACAATGCCTGAAACAAATGCAGAAGAGCCATAACTAAGGTACCAAATCAGGAGTAGAGTTCCTGACAGTGCCTAATGTGAGCACATTTCCTTGGACTCCTGCTGGGATGTTCAATGGATCCCTTAGCTGGGGATATCAGGATCGGGACGACACTCCATGATGGAATGGAAAACGAGATAACTGTCAAGGACAGGCACTAAGCGTGGTGTGCTGGCCTCACCAGTGTGAGTGCCAGCTGGCCTGAGTTGGGTGGACAGGATGGAGACAGCATACCATGAAGATATGGGAGGCATTGGGTTCAGTGGACAGGGTGCTGTGAGTGGGGAGTGGCCAAAGTATCATGATCACACCAAGGTCATCCTCAAGAGCATCAGTGGAACTGAAAGAATTTGTCTTTTCACAAGGGGTAAAGCAGATCACTGATGGCACAGCACCATCCATGTCTGGATCTGCAAGTGCCCTGCAACTAGAGCATTAAGAAAAACAAATAATACAGAAAATTAAAGCCAGACCCTTCCAAATCTCAAGAGAAATGAATGGTTGAAAAACATTCAGGTTGGACAATCACCCATGGAAGACTTAATAGCTTGGAGCAAAGAATCAGAAAAAAAGAGTGTGAAAGGTGGAGAATGCTTCTATGCATGTGAACAATCTCACAGAGCATCTAGTAAATAATCAAGATTGCTCTGGTCCATGAGTCTGGGGTTGACATTGGGCATGTCGCTAAAGTCCATCATAACGAGCCTCCTGAACTATAGATGCCAGTGCAGTGCAGTGCACCACTCATGGACGGGCCACTACATAGGCAAAGTTGTATTTATAACACAGTTGTTATTGTCTTCCAGACTTCAACCCTCCAGTGCAGCATGCAAGAGCCTGTTTGATGCAAACAAAGGAACGCTAAGGCTTAAGAGTATTTCACATGCAGTGATGTTCCTGGCAAAGCTAAAAGTGGAGGCACAGGGTAGGAAGCATGCCTTTCTAGACACGGCACATTAGCAGTCATTGCAAAGCTAGTACCAGTGTCAAGATAAACTCAATGGCGCCTGGGTGGGGGCAATGGTCCACGAATCTTCCCGGATGTAGGTGCAGGTGAAAGTGCTGTACCTGCTAGAGAGGGTAGCCATTGTTTTCCATCCACAGATGGAGAACGAGGGGGAGTCGGTGGAAATGAACAAGGATAATTCCATACATTCAATGTTGAAAGTTGTGAGTAGACAGATTACCTAAAAACAGAAGGATTATGGCACAACGCACATGTATACAATGGTGGATGGGGCAGGACAGTATTTTGTAAGTGACATACAATTAAGTTGTTCAGCGAATCTGACAGTTTCTGGGCTTGACGGACAGCTGGACTGAGCCAGCATGGGCAGTGGGAGCAACTACAAGGTTGTGGGAACTAATGTGACCCAGTAAGGGAAAGTGCAAATTAGTGAATCACTTGTGATACTTTAAACAAGGCACACCAATACAATGCACGAAGTACATTTGGAAACAAGAGAGCAAGTCTTTTGCCTGTTGTGTTCAAGCCTGTTGATTCGATTCTTTCAAGGGATAAAAGTATTCGTTTTTGAGAGTACTGACTCTAATTTAAAGCATGAATTACCCACACACTGGCGGGGTTACTATGAGAATTGTACCTAGAACACATCAGGTGGGTACTTCACAGTTTGTTTTCTTACGTTTCTTCTAACTTTGTTTCAGAATACAAGATGATATGTATAGGCTTTAAGTAGCTAAATGAAAAATAGATAATATGATACAGGGCAGTAATTTCCTGATTTGGTATTTCTGTATACATTGAGACAATAATAATATTGTTAAACGTCTGTCAAATGTAAATTTACATTAAATGCTATAGCGCCTACTCCTAAGCCCTTTACAATCATTGACGAGTTGGTACAATTAGAGAAATTATGGCAAAATAAAGCAGAGAACAGAAAAGACAAACAAGAACAATGAAAACCAAACAGAAAGAAAATACAAAAAAACAGCATTAGTTGGAGGCAAAGTCTAAAGAAATCACACAACGTAGAGGAAACAACAGCCCACATCACATGCAGTCCACCGAAATGCACAAGAAAAAACAGAATGTCTGTGCATGCCCCCAGTAAAGTCCCAAATACACCAAATGCCTTATCCTCTATTCAATACCCAGATGCCCAAGGATCTTCAAAGGCCATCACCGACTGCCACCACCGCCAACCTGTCCTAAATCCAGTCCAACATCCAAACTGTCTGGATGATGCAGAAACACAAAGCCAAGGCACAACCAGAACACTGGAACAACATCCCAATCCCGGAAGATCCCCAGCAGAGAGCCACCGGTCCGGAGCGGGCAACAACAGATGGGTAAGCCATGCTCCCACGTTGCTCCCACACTGGTGATGACAGCGAGCGTCATCAGACAATACTGACACTGGACAGGGGAACCAGCGGAGTGACAGGCAGCCAGCCTGTCCGGCCAGCAATGACCCTGCTCCATGGTAGTGGTGGCGGCACCAGCCTTCCCACCTTGCTTACCTTGTCCGATGCCCATCACCATGATGTTCTGTGGGCGTGACCTTCTGCATGCCGAGAGTGCCCAGTAATTTACCTCTTGGTTTAACTGAAACTATTCATAGCCAAGGCATTATTTCAGTCTTGATAATTCTTTTGATATTACAATGATATTGAATATGGTTTGATATTCTATGGATTCGTTTTTGCCAGGTTCGCTTTTGGCACGTGGGGTTTGACCACCATGGCCATATTGGTTTCTTCTATTTACTATTGACATCAAACAAGTACACAGCGGCCAATGATATTATGTTTTCACTGAGTGGGGCTATCTTGTATCCTGTAGAGGAATTGAATATTGTGATTGTAACTCATTTTGTATTTATGTATTTCAATGTTATAACTCAGGTAATATGGTTCTTTTTTAATAAAACATTATATCATTAAAATTAATGTAAGCATGGAAAATAATTTACTCATGTATGTGATTTTTCTGCCGCTGGATTTAATTCCTATTTACTGGCTTAACATGGAATCCAAGTTCAGAACTCCCAAGCTAGAATGACACCTTTGGCCATCTTGACGTGTCATGCTAAATAGTCATGTCAACTGATATTTAGGTACTTAGGTATGAGTAGACAATGATGGCAGGTGCTTTTTGTAAACATCAATTTAATCCACCACACTTTTCTTATTTTCCGAATGATAGACTTATTTAGCCTCAATGATTGTTTATTATTTTATTTATTCTTCATACTAGTCCATACTAGTCCTTCTCCTTCATCATATTCTTTTGTCCTAGTCCTTCATGATAGAACTTTGTCTTTCTCTTTCATAAAGGTCCTACACCATAGTTATTCTCATTTGCTCTTCTTCTTCGTCGTCTTCTTCTGGTTTTTCTTCCTTCCTCCTAGTGATTCATCATAGTCCTCCATCCTAGGTCTTCTCTTTTATCATAGTCATTCAATATAGTTCTTCTTCATGGTCCTTCATAGCTCTTCAATTTTCCTGGTCGTTCTCCTTCACCACAGTCTTTTGTTATAGGCCTCCTTGCTTCTAGTCTTTCACTTCCTCATACTCTTACTTCATTATACTTCTGCTTCATCATTGTTCTTTGTCCAAGTATGTTTACATAATCATAGTTCTACAATTTCATCATAGTCTTTTATTATAGTTCTTCAACATAATACATCTCCTTCATCATAATTCTTCTACATAGTTGCAGTATTTGCCGAAAGGAAAACGGTTTGGACATAAGCTTTATTCTGATAAACCTAAGTTAAGTTACATGGATAAATAAGGGTATAAGAATGGAGTAGCATTCCTAGCTCCTTCTCCTTCTCTCGCCATCTGCCGCACTTGCTCTCTCCCTTCTCTCCTGGAACCTCCCTTTCTACTTTCTCATTCCAGGATTCTGTTCTATACGACACTACACATCCTCCTTCCTTCACATGAACATCCGCCACTAAGCAAAGTCCATCAGGTGTCTCTTTTCTCCGATAATGGCTCCCAAATCTTGATGTGGTTGCGGACGTCGTCTTCTGGGTACCTGATTCTTCTGGCAAGGAAAAATCACTTTTTTAACCATTCATCTCCTCACTTCTTCTCACAGTACTGCTACCATTCATAACCATGACTCTTTCATTGTTCCACACTCTTCCATCCTTTGTTCTTACGGCATGCTTAAACACTTGCATCACCTCAATTGATTTGGATCATTTACATCCATCATCCCTCAAGACCACTGGTAACTTGATCCTAACCCAACATCCAACCTGCGGAACCTTTGCTGCTTTAAATCTCCTGTCATCCTCCAGAGACTTATTACTCAATTATCTTCTCCTGACACTCTTTTTCACCTCATCCAGTTTCACACTCATGACAGTCACCTCACCCATCCATCCCGGAAACAGTTTGGTATTCGCCTTCCTCCTCCTGCTGAGTTCAAAAGTCCATACCTCAGTTGTGCTGTGTGGGGTGAACCCATGTGCCAAAACCATCATCTCCACCACTTAGTTCCAATCTTTACCATTGGACCATGCCCAGTTTATCGCCTCCTTTATCACTCTATTGTACCTTTCCACAATACTGTTGGTCTGGGTGTGATCAATGTCACTGGTTTTGTGTGTAATGGACCTTCCCCTGAGATATTCCGCCATTTCCTTGGATTTAAATTGTGACCCATTATCCATCAAAACGTCCTCCGGATAACCCTCACAACCCCATATTTCTTCCAGGAAATCAACCACTCTTTTAGTGGAAACATTTGGTGACATCCTCACTTCCACCCATCTCGTCAAAACATAAATAACGACAATACAAAAGGTCTGACAGCCCTCACTCCACACAGGACACAGAACATCAATAGCTATTTCCATGGCCTCTCTGGTATATCTTTCAGGACCATGGGATACTTCTCATCCATGCAACCTGTATCACAATTAATACAAAGTATACAGTTTCTAACGTTCCTCTCAATCTGCATGTCACATCCCGGCCACCAGTAGGTATTCCTTATCCAGCGTTTAGTCTTCACAATTCCTTAATGACCTTTATGTCCAAGATGTATCACCTTTTCCCTGATCCCCTCTGGGGGTATCATTTTATCTCCTCTCATCAGGCAGCCATCTTGAATGCATAGTTAATCTCTCACAAACTCTCTGCATACTTATATCACTGAAAAACTCACACAACCATCTCTCGCACAACAAGCTGCACACAGTTCACCACACCACAACACATAAGCTGCACCAACAGCACACGCGGACTGACTCCAATCCGACACTAGCACCAAAGCTCAGCACCCGGTGTCCACCGAGTTGAAGCTGCCAACAGTATACCACCCTCTCACTATCCTACTCCCTCTACACCTTACTAACCCTTCCCACCTTCTCGTTTACAGATCCACCAGAGCGCCTGGGGACCAATTCCGTTGGTGACAGTGCGCTATACAAGTACCGTTAACATAACATAACATAACTCCAGAATCCTTCTATTCCTGCTTCTCGCGTTCTCTTTATTGAAAGATCACCTTCCTCCAGACTTTTAATTACTAGCATCATTTTAGCATCTTTGATCATCTCATCAGACCACTCTTGTTTTGATATTAAGGAGTCACAAATCTCACAGATCATCTCCTGCTCCTCCTCGACTCCTTCAGCCTCTTCATGGTTCATCAAATTCCTGTAGCCTGGAGACCCATTTTCTTATTCTGCCTAACACTTTGTCCAGACGCAAATACTTCCACTAGAGGTTTGTGATCAGTATGAAGCTCACATTTAATTCCCCAAACAAAGCTTCTAAACTTGTCTGCAGTTAATAGCAAGAGCTTATTTTTCTATTGTCAACAAATGGGACAGAAACACTATTACATGGTCTTTTCCTTCATGAATCTGTGTCAAAATGGCACCTAAGCCTACATTACTAGCATCGGTAGTGATCAATGTGCATCTCCCTCGCACATAGTTCCTAACGCTGGTGCTGCTTTCAAAGCATTCTTTATGTATTGAAATTCATTCTCACATCGTCGCTCCAGACAAATCTTTTACTCTTCATCATATCCCGAAGAGCAACTGTGTGGTCTGAGAATCCCCATACACATTTAGAGTAATATTCAGCCATACCTAAAAATGTCCTGACTTGTTCTTTGCATGTAGGAGTGGCCATGACTTCAATTGCATCTGCTTAATCTTCCTTCGTTGTAATGCCATCCTTTGATACGACATGACCCAAGTAGTAAATTTCTCTTCTATTGATTTTTGACTTGTCCTTACCGAGTGTCATATCCACATTGTTTAACTTATTAAACACCTTCTCTAATCTCCTGTTATGCTCTTGTTAAGTGTCAGCATATATTAGAATATCATCCTGGAAGAAAGTGACACCTTCATCACCCTCAAATATCAAATATTATTTTCTGGAACACTGAGGCAGCCTATATTAAACGAAAGGGCATCCTACAGTATTGGAACAAGCCTTCGGGTTTAATGAATGCCATTAGATGCCTTGACTCTTTGTGTAGTTTTACTTGATGGTATGTAGCGGTGAGGTCTAGTGTAAAAAATACTTTTGCAGAGCCCATCGTTGAAATCAATTCCTGAATGTTAGGTAAAGGGTGTCTTTCAGGGATCACGCATTTATTAAGTTCCCTTAAAAGCATGAGAGTACATCTGATAGGGTTTTCTTAATGGTTACCTAGATTCGCAGCGGACTGGTCACAACTTCTGGTGTCAAGCATGGCACATCTCAGTCCTCCAACATACAGGTGGGAGAGGGACGGGACTTCCTGCAGAGGCATTCGGCTGCTCCTCTACACTGCCCCCTCTGGTCGAGTCATCGACCACACCTTCACCGGTCTCCTCAACTTGATACCTCCGCTTGAAGAAGTGCTTCTTTGGAGTTCAGATCTTCATCACTCCCTTCAGGGACCCATCTGACTTGAAATGTTCATCCAAACTCCAGGTCATGTAACTACACTGTCCATTCAGATTGCAAAAGACCCATTGTCCCACATACGTCTTGTGATTCTTTGGGTGCAGGAACTTCGTTCCCTCAGGTGTTACGATGCTAGCCTCTATGTATGTTCTGACATCTTCGTCTGTCAATTCCTTTGGTCCAAGCCCTGATTTGACATCAATCATGATCTTCATTCTTACTGCCTTCTTTGCTGTCTTCTTACACTGTGTAATAATTATCCTGATCACACAGAATCCAAACATCACCATCACTAACACTGCTCCAAGAAACTTGAAGATGTTCGCCATCCACTGCGGAATCCATGAGAACATGGACGCAAACCAACTGTCATCTGCAATGTCCTCTGTCTCCTCTTCCATCTTGTTGTGCAGGTTTGTCAGTGGCATTATGGCCGCTGTCAAGGTTCTATTCTTGTCATCGTGAGAAGGTATGAATGCGCAACATGATGGCCCAATTTTGGTGCAAACTCCTGCTTCCATCACAGTGATCATGTCAAGGACAAATTTGTTCTGCATGGCCATCAATCGTATGACCCTTGATAGCATTGAATCCCTTTTTGGTGGTGTTCATTGACTGCAGAAGCTCCCATCTGGTAATCTGCATTAATTTGGCATTAGCCATCGCCTGGATCCCACGCATGAAGATAGTCGTGAAGATTGAAGCAGTGTTACTGAACAACCTGTATTCATGCGGAATGACCTCATAAGCGTCTATTGATTTTGCTGAGAAGTAATTCTCCCTTTTGGTTCGATTGAGAAATGTAAGTGATTTTCTCCTTCTCAAATGGGCATCCACCTTTGAAAATTCTCCAAAGTTCAAGTCACTCTGAGGAATCACCAATGCTGTAACATGGATGAGCACCAAGGAACATGTCCCTCCCCAATCCTTGGTCCACTTCATCTAGGCCCTATACCCACAAGCCCAATATCGATCTATCAATACTGCTGTCCCTGCTCCCATTCTGGTAAGGTTAACTGCAGCTTTGCAGTCCATGTTATCTCCCACAAGCTTCCTTCCTTCTCTTCAGAAACACAATGTCGCAATTGCCAATGGAACCACAATAATTGGACCCGATTAATCTTCTACCAATGTCAGCAGTTTGACATACTTGGCCCATGACTTCAAACACCTATGCTTTACTCTCTGGACCTCTTGCACATATTCTGTCTTCAGTAGATGAGCTGTACAGGACATAAGTCCCCCTTCCCATCCCTTCTTGGATTTCACTTGTCCATAGACTAAGACTTGAGTGTGTTCCCAACATCCAGGCGATCCAACTATTTCTGTTATTTCAGGGTATTCCATCATATTCATGTCTTTCATAACTACCTCTTCCTGTCAACTTATAGGATACATAAGCATCTTGCTCTACCATCCAGGTTGTTTTTCCATCTATGAAGTCTTAATAGAATCATCCTGGAATGGAAACAACCATTTCGATCTCTACTGCAGAGTGGCCCAACTTCCCTGGAATTGTCCTCTGGTCATGCATGCTGCAAGATGAACAAGACATCTGGAATTGTATTCTGGAACTTCTCTTGAAATGAAAGTTCATACTGTTTTCACGGCATAGGGTATGAGAGTGCAGACGTAACAACTCTCCTTAGATGTTCTCGCTCCCACCTTTCTCATGGGCTGATATCACATGTTAATACCAAAGTGTGCTGCATTGTCTAGATATGTATTTATCCCCTCACTATTGTCCTCTGCATTTCTCCTACATCTTCCATATGCAGGGTTTGCATACTGCCCATGAAGTGAATCAAAAGTAGTTTTTATAGTGGGGAGAACCAAAGGGGCCTTTGTCTCAGCAGAAATACCAGTATAATAGAGAGTGTGAAAGAGGAGGAATAGAAAGACAAAAAGAGTAATTGTACAGGCATATACTATGCACAGGACCATAGACATCTACATTTCGCGCCATCCTGGTGCTTGTTGCATGTGTCCATTCTCTAGAATCGTGTCAATTTCTATCTTTCTCATTTTTAATACACTTTACCAATTTATTTTACACCTGTAGTAGCAGTCTTCTAATTGCAGGGCCATTTTTAGGATCCTGTAAAAATGTGTGAATATCAATGTCTCTTCTGACAAGAGCAGGATAAACTTGAAGGATAAATACAAAAACAGCAAGCACAAGCCTATGCGCATCACTGTCTGTGAGGATCATAGGGGTTAACTACTTAGACCAAGTATGCACCAAGATATGTATCTGGATATTGATCTCGTTTCCAATTTCTGATCAAGAACTCTCAGCAAGGGTTTGCACTCCTACTAAAATATCTATAAGGAGTGTCTGTTTCAGTCTTAGTTCAAAAATCTGCATTTATCTACTGGTCACCTTATCGTCCTTCTTCTTGGTCATCGATCGAGTCTGCACATGCTGAAATTCTTCCTCTTGTCTTGTTTCTGGATCAGCAATGGTGGGAGGGTAGGTTTGACCTTTATAGATTTTCACATCACTTAAGTGAAGCCAAGCTCGTCTCCCTTGGACCTTCACAGCTTGAGGGGGTTATGTTTTCAACGCAAAAGGGGCCATGAAAACGTGGATCGTGCCATTTTCTGGTGAACGTTTTCACTAATACAGAATCTCTAACAAACAACTTGGGTGTCTATAAAAGTTCACTTGATCTGGTTGTTGAAAGGTCTTCATGTGTGTTCTGAGACCGACCCCCCTGATGCTTGAGTTGATCTGAAATGAGAGAGATGCTAGAGGTCATACATGTCAAATAATCATGCAGTTCATCAACTAAAGTCTTAGCTACACTCTGGGCATTACTTCTACTTCTAGACAGAGGTGTAAGAGATGTTGTCATTCGCCACCCTGTCACTAGTTCATGGGGGGTGAGGTGGTGGTCCGAACTAGGCTGATTCTGAAAGGCATATAAAGATAAGGGTAGGCAATATAGCCATCCCTTCTTCAATGTTAATTTAATATTGGCAATCCTTTCTTTAAGGAGGCAGTTGAGTCTCTCACATAACCTGTTTGTTTGCAGGTGATAAGCAGAAGAAAATTTGGGTTTTATATTCAATAGGAGCCCTATCTGTTCAAATACCTCATTCACAAAATGTGGCCCATTGTCGGATCTCAGTACCTCACACACACCCATCTTGGAAGGAGTTTGCATACTAAAGACTTTGCTGCACAAGTGGCATTAGGGTGTGTATACGGACCTGCCTCAATCCACCTAGAGAAGGGACACAACACCACTAATAGATACCTATATCCATTACACACCTGCAGCATATTGACATAGTCAATATGTAAATGCTGTAACAGACCCCTCTAATTGTTCTCAGTGTATGCCCAGCAGTAAACCTTAGACACACAATGCAATTCACCCTAATGCAACGTGTTCTAACAGATTTAGAATAATCCAGCCTTCTGCAATTGTTGCATCAAGACTCCCTAGTTACATGCGCGGAGTAACGCAACTTTTCGAGCACAACTTTTAACAATGCTACTGGAATCACCGCCTTTCCAATGCTATTTTGTCGTCATAATGCTTCAGTGGGGGATAAAGAACACCGGAATTTGGTTCCATAATTCCTGCTCATCCTGCGATGCACTCCCTTAAAACTCTATTAATTGGGTCACCAATAATTTATAAAACCCTTCTTGTATTACCATGGTCATGACTACCTTTTCTTTAACACTTGGAGTATCAAAACTCAAAATATCTGGAGAAAATGCAACCCTTTTGGCTTCTACATCTGTGGCTTCGTTCCCACAAGAGACAAGATCTGTACGCTTAGTGTGAGCTGCACACTTAATGACCGCTATGGCTACTGGGAGTTGTAGTGCTTTTATAAGCCTGTCCAATAAGAATTCGTGCCGCACTGGAGTGCCGTCCGCACGGAGGTAGCCCATCCTTTTCCAACGTGCTAGCCCTGCATGTACGGTTGAAATCACATTGACAGAGCCACTGTACACCGTCACTTCCTGCCCTTTGTGTTTCTCAAGCGTGTCAATAAGCACCACCAATTCAGCTGCTTGTGCTGAAAAGTGAGACGGTAGCCTTGCACTTGCTACAACTTCAAATTCTCCATTTAACATGTGCCTTACTACTGCTATGCCTGAATACCTCTCCCCACTAGTTTAATCAATTTTCAAAGAACCATAAATAAAGAGAATGTCCCCTCCTAACAAAGCATTTTCTTTCACACGTGGTATATCAAATAATTCAACATAATTTACAGTTATTCACACGATCACCATCAGCTATTGGCACAGCTACAAATGTGGCAGCATTCACTACTTTGCATCTCACCATTTTAATCATCAGATTCAAAATCATATCCTCATAGGCTGAAGCGATTTGGGATGTCAATGTACCCTTGGGGTTTTCTAAAATGGCAAACAGAGCATGCTCCATGAAGGGAGTCATAGAGCAGTGCATGACAATACTTGTAGACTTCTCAATTGCGAATGTGGCGGCTGCCAATGACTGTTCGCAAGGAAAGTGTCCCTTCATAACTGGGTTTAAAATCCTGCTGTAATATCCTAAAGGCTTGTAACTCAAGTACTGCTGTCATGACTATCCCATTTGTGTGTGAAAACAGATATAATTCCTCTGCATAATTGTGAATCCCCAAAACATGGGGAATACAAATTGCTTATTTCAATTCCTCAAACCCTTCCTCCATTTCTTCAGTCCACTCTATTTTCACTTTATCCACTTGTGCTTTCTTTAAAGCTTGCAAAAGGGGTCCTTTGTATGAACTGTAATCAAAACAGAGGCCCTAACATAGTTGCATAGTCCCACAAACTGTTGCATCTGTTTCACTGTGTTTGGCATCGCGGATTTCATTATCGCCTCAGCCCTTTCTGGTGTCACCTTCTTTCCTTCATGTGAAACGAACTGCCCTATATATAACACTTCTTCTTGGCAGTATTGTAACTTTTCTTTGTCTACCTTGCATCCCTTGTCTGCTAGAATAGTCATTGTCTTCAGTAGAATGTTCCATTATAGGAGTTGAAGAATGACTGTGTTCTATTGTATATGTTATATTGTATTGATTGGTATAATGTGTTCTTTTGTAAAGGTCAAATTTGATCAAACAAAATTAAAAAAATAGTCATCAACTGAATCGAGTCTTGCCTGCACTCATCTTCCGTCGTGCTACAAATTAAAATGTCATCTACGTACTGAATCACTCCACTCTTAAGATCAATATTGCCTAAATCCATCTGGAAGACTCTATTAAATATTGATGGGGACTCCCAGTACACCCTGATGTGAACGAATATGTTTCAATCAAGTTTGCCGAAATGTAAAAGAAGTCAAGTCTTGCAAGTCTTTATGCAACGGGATTGAGAAAAACACATTTTTTAAATCGATCACCGTGAAATATCGAGCTTCTACTGGGATACTGCATAGTATTGTCACCGTTTTGGGAACTAGAGGAAACTCTGCTTCTACAATCTGGTTAATCGGTCTCATATCTTGTATAAATCTCCACGACCCTCCCTTCGATTTTTTAATTGGATACGCTGCGGTATTACACAATGATTCTGATGGCACCAGAATACTAGAATACCTTGTTTAATCAGTGCTGAAATAGTCTGAAATATTCCCTCATCAGCCTCTCGAGACATGGGGTACTGTCTTGCTTGAGGTAAAATGGACCCTGCCTTCAGTTTTATATTCTCTTTAAAAGCCCTACATCATAAGGGCCTGTGGTCCACAGGATGCTGGGCACCTTCTCCAAGTCTTCCTGAACAAATGCTGGACGCTGCTGCATTATCGCCATTCACTGTGGGACTTCCCTTTTCTCTATTCTTATCCAATATGTGATCCTCATAAAGAACACTACCTCATTGTCTGTTTGGTATTCCCTAAACATGTCGTCATCAGTGATGTCAGTCATTCTGTACCCTTCTTCGAGAGTTATTACAGTTCTCCATGGTCTACCCTCATCATCCATTCCTTCGAGCATTGCCATTTCCCTCCGTACTACGGCTGCTTTCAGTTCTATAGTGATACTCTGTCGCCCTCTTCATCCATAGGTATTTGTGGCCTAAACAAGAATTCATCAGGTATCGTCACAGTTTTTCCCACTAAACCAGGTAGCCATGTCAGTAGAATTCTCACTCATACAGAAAAACCTCTGGATCCACTGCAATGCCTCGCAGAGCCACTTGCACTATGAACGTAAGTATAAATTCGCCCACGTTTAAATAGTGTATTCCTGGAGTGGAGCACACTATCCCTTGATCAGTAAATGAAATTGTCATGTTAAGTTTTGTCATTAAGTCTTTTCCCAAAATGTTAACTGGTGTCTGTCGCAAATATAACAGAGGAACAGACATGTCACACTCTCCTATAGAGACTGGTAATTCATCAGTAAAAGGAACTCGACTTGTAGCCCTAGAGAACACATGCACGTTCATGGCAATTCCCGACATTGGATATTTTCCCTCTCATATACATGAACTAGTAGCCCCAGTGTCTACTAGAAAAGAAAAAGTTTTGCCTCCTTTCGTCACATCGACCCTTGGTTCCTCTTCGGGGTCTGGTCTCAAAGATAGTACTGAACACATCAAGTCACCCTGTGAGCTGCCCTATTGTGGGTACAAGCATACTCCCGTCCCTGTAAATGGATTTCCTCCTACCACCGTGGCACCTCCTATTCTGGGTGTCAGCACTTGTCCTGTGTTTGCGTACCGCTGTGTCTGCATAGGGGCTTTTTGTGACTGTCCTTGTGGTGGAGCCTATTGCACTTGCAGCGCTTGTGTCTGATTCTATGGCATATTTTGACAATTTCTCCTGGACTAATTTAGCTTCCTCGATTTTCCTAGCCTCATTGTTCTTTCTATTTTTCTCCTGCAATAATCGACAGTGATGCACAATCGTCAACTGTACCTCAGGCCATGGTTTTGCTTCTATCCCCACCTGTTTCTTCATTTGTCTCTGTACTGGCTCAGGCAACCCCTGATATAAAATGTGGTAAAAAATTGCCACAGGTTTTTCCCATGGCCCCCGAGTTTCAAGCTGCCATTTCGCTTGACTATCCTAGCAATCCCCTATAAGCAATGGGCTCTTCATCTTCCTTCAGTTTACGTGTCATAATTGCACCCATATCTGATGTATCGGGATACTGTACCCTAAGAGCCCTCCACACATCTGCTCTACAATTATTAAATGGCGCTGAATCATGCACTGTGTTTTGTGCTGTCACACTTGAATACCCTGCTCTCATCCATATGTCATCAGCCCTTTCTCCAAGGATAGTTGCCAGGAGACCCTTAATGTCCCCTATGGCCAATGTATTTCCTCCTGTTATTTTTTCTAACTTGTATATCCATTTCACAGTGCCCGTAGTCAAACTCGGGACCTTGTACCTTAAATTATCCTTGTCCATCTGTGGCCATGGAATATACTGTGGTCTTGCTCCCCTTTTTTCCAATAATAAAAATTGTGTAAACCCTAACCCGCAGTCGGTCCCATCTTCAGCCTTTCCATGGCAGGGACAATCGTCCCTGTCTGTCTCCTTGATGGTAGTGATCTTAGTCTGCTTACATATGTCGGTGATTCTCCATTCTCACTATACAACATTGTTTACTTTATCAGAAGGAGCTCCTCTGTTCTGTCCCATCGTATTGCTGGGCTTAGCCCTACTGGCTCCTTACGAATAAGGCTGATATCAAGATCCTACTGTCTCCTTCTTCGTGCTAGCTCTTCGTCTAATTCTCTTTGCTTTCTTGCCTCCCTTCTAATTCTGTATTCTCTTATCACTTAATTTCTGTGCTTCCTCCTCTTCTCTCTTCCTTTCTTTTCTATCCCTGTCTTCCAACGCCCTTTGTGTACTGACATACTTTCTTTGCTCTTCTGCCCGTTCATCTTTCTTTTCTTGCTCCTCCTGATATATCTGTTCTCGCCGCTCCCTGTTCTTCATTTTCTGCTCATTCTCGCTCAATTCCTTCTCCTGTTCCCTGTCCCTTTTATCTTGTTTGTCCTTATCTTCTCTTTGCCTAACTTCCTCAATGCTTTTCCCATCTAGCTTGAGTAATATCTGTCCACCCATCCATTCGTTCTGCACGAGCATTACCTTGTCAGCTTTATCCTTCTCTCCTTTCCATCTCTTAATTTCCCTTTCTTTTTCTGTCAATATGTTCGACCGCTCACTCTTCTCTTCTTTGTCTTGCAGGATCTTACAGATCTCCTCTTTTCTCTTATTCTCCTCTGGGCTATCGTCACTGCTGTAAGCGGGAGGTTCGTCTATTGGATTACTATACCCTGTCTCCACTTTCAATTCCTTTAAAGGATACAACCCTGTTTCTTCTATACCATAAACTTTTACTTAAGCTAAGGGGAGCTGAAGGCTCAACACCTTCCTCTTTTCGCTGACTAAGCATCCACTCCTCAGGTGGCAGATCCTCTCTCTCTTCCTTGTTCTTCTTACAGAGCTCCAGAATAGCTAACCTTTTCTCCAATTTGTTCCCCATGTATGTAGCCTGCAAGTATGTGGTAATATGTTGCAATACTGCTTTTGACAGTGATCCCCCTTGTGGCCACGGAATTAACATCTTATCTGCCATACCTTTCACCCATTCTGCACTATACTGTTTGATCTTCGGGCATGTGCTATGGCAGTGTCTTACACAAGTGCTTAAGAGGAGTGTCTCCCATGATGACAAGTCTCAATTGCCTTTCAATACTTACCAGACTTATGAATTAACCAGTATACTTTTTACTCAAATCACCTCTTTTCCAACGTTCTAAAACAACAAATATGATCATGCACCAACAATCGCCGCTCAATCCTCTAGTTTCTTTAATCAGCTATCTCTACCTCTGGATTGGTACCAACCTCTTCACTAGGTAGTTACTTATAGCTCCTTAATTCTTTTCTCTATGACTTCACAACTTATATTGTTTTTCAATATCTCTACTCAACAAACAACACAAACACGAGTCAATTTTACACATTAAATAAACACTGTGATCACACTTTTTCTTTTCCCTCACCTTTTTTTATGTTCATTATGTTTATGTTTATGTTTATTTTATTTATATATCGCTTTACGCCAAAGCCCTGTACATTATAACAACAATAAAATAACAGTAGAAGCAATCAGGGTGCAGGGTTTTAAAAACCCTGTTTTTGCGTTATATATTTCACTCTACTCCCACTGGAGTTTAAGATGTCTCCTCTGAAACGCTCTTGAATTTAGGACTCTGCGCTATTCTGTCTTCACACAATTTTTCCCGTTACTCAAAAAGTATCACAATCCCATCCACTTAATCTGCCATTGCCCTCAGTCTACTCACCATTCATTTGTTTAATTGACTCAAGGCCTTCGGTATCGTCTCCTCCTCCAACCGACCACTTTGCCTTCTGTCTGCAGAGTGCCTGTGGAAACCGGGCATGGATTTTGTCAAAGGGGGACCTGCCCACCGTCTCGGTTCTTCTTGCAAGTTTGTTTCTATTCGGTTGCTCTCCACAGGAATCCGTGCGATCTTCCGGCTAGATGGCAGAGGATGTCTGATCGTCTGAAATACTGGAGCTGAACTAGTTTGGATCTTTTTGAACCAGCCGCAGTGCTACCACATGAGCTTTTAGAGCCCTTTTGGTAACACGCATGCAATGAATAGGGATGCAGAATAACTCTCACACCAAATAATCAAACAAACTCAGGAAGATGGCAAAGTCGTCTGTTTTAATATCAATTGTTTAAAACACAGAGTTATAATGGACATCAACGGACGTTCGCTCGAGCTCTCATACATTTCATAAAAAATCACAATTATATAGCAAAAATTCATCATTATACGTGACGTCATACTACATGGCAAATACGAAAAACCTATGAGGGATTGTGATACTCTCAACGGGAACATCTAAGTATGCTTTCTATAAGGGGTTGGGTTGTGATAAGGTCTCTACTGTCAGGTGGACATCTTGTGCCTACCTCTAGTGCAAATCATCTTCAACTTTATTAAGTACACGGTATACCATTGGCTTTCAAACTATAAGGCTCTTCATTATATGGCCTTCTATAATTGGTTGGCAAGCTCGTGCCATGTCTGGATCATTTGGTTCACTTTAGCAGCAAGTAAGCTCATGGCCAGGTGACAGGAGTTGGACTCGACTTTACCTCCCCACCCAATTAACCCAACGTTGCTCATCACCCATGCCTTCTGCCATGAAGATTGTCTTTGAACTTGGCCTTGCAGTGTATTCTTGTCTCTGGGAATAAAAGGGAGTGCGAGCACGCACTATCGTCATTCTAGAACTCCTCGTCCAACTCTATTTCCATCCTTTACTCACATGACAAGAGACCACGATTTGGACCATTTTGCTGCATTTAATTGTCTTACATGAATAAAACTTGGCACTCATGGTGTTCTTTCTTTGCACCTTAACGAGGAATGATTCAGCTTTGCACGTTTGCCGCCTTGAAGGATAGCCAGTCTTGGTTGCTACAGCCTTGACACTAGGCCAAACAGCTTTGCCATTCATTTTCACAATCTCAGCTAATTCTTAGTGTGACACAGGCAGAGGCATTGCTGGGGGGGGCTATAGCCCCAGGTCTTTCTGTTGTAGCCCCGGATAGAATCTTAGGGGCTACAACCAAAAGGCTTGCTAGCCCCGAGTCCCAACAGCACCGACATTAACGTAGCCCTGGATCTTTTCCAGACCTAGCAACACCCCTGCACACAGCCCTCGGCCTTCTTTCTCCATGGGTTTGAGCTTACTAAAATTATGACACTGATATCCAGCTTCTATATAACGCCTGCAGTCTCTTCACTATGTATATAGCCAGCTTCTATGATCACATAGATTACTTGCTTTGCTGTATCTGTACAGTTATTAAATGGCTTGTATACTCTGCAGTGCTCTTCACACGTGCACTCTTTCCTTCGTATATGAAAGTTTACTCGATTTTTTATTTCGTCTTCAGTTTCTATTAGGGTCATGCATCGTCTTCAGCCATTCTTCTCGGGGCATCACATTCGCTTCTTGTGACGCCGCCAACTCCTTTTCTTGCTCTTCATATTCCTTCAGCGATTTCCTCCATTAGATTGTCATCTTTTTGAGAGTATATCTGATAGGGTTTTCTTAATGGATACCTTTTCACGACCATTTGCAGCGGAATGGTCACAACTGCTGGTGTCAAGCATGGCACAATCTCAGGCCTCCAACATACAGGTGGGAGGGGGCAGAGGCATTTGACTGCTCCTCTACAACATCCTGGGAGAACTGGAATCACCCATCCCATAAGCTTCATTTAAGAACAAAGACCAAGCCTGGTGCACCAGTATACAAAATGCCATGCTGCAAAGAATTGGCATGATACAGAAATAAATAGCTGTCAAACAAACCATCACAAAACCTACACCACAAAACACCTCTAAAAATCCAAGCATCAACATCTGACACTGGCAAGTTTACTTTTAACAATATAACCACAGTAGACAAACTACATATCTTGAAAAGCCTTAAGCCCTCAAGATGCAAAAGAGAAGCTCATCAAAGACTGTGCCGAAGAAATGACCCCCTTCATCACAACATTTATCAATGCTTCATTCACGAAAGGAATAGTCCCATCCCAGCAGAAAGAAGCCTTGGTCCTACCATTATTTTTTTTAAACTTTCTTGACCTAGCCATCCCAAACCACTATAACCCCATCACCACAGTCAATTCCTTGTCAAAATCATGGACAGAGTTGCCTACATCCAGATTCAACGTCACCTAGACTCTAACCAATCCTAAGGTGCCAGACAATCGGGATTCTGCCCTGGCCATGGTTCAGAGTCGGCACTTATTAATCTGAAAAACCAAATGGACGACATTAGTGACAAGGGAAAATCAGCCCTGCTGCTCCTCTTAGACCCATCCACAGCCTTTGACCTGGTAGATCATAGTATCTGATGTCACCATCTCACCTCTTCAGCTGCCTTTTCTCACGAAGCAGCAGCCTGGATCACCGTTTTCCTAGAAGGTCGAGTTATGAGGTTTTCTCTGACCAAGCTAGCACAGCACCCGCTCCTATCAACTGTGGAGTACCCCAAGGCTCTTGTGTCTCTCCCACATTGTATACTATCTTTGCTAAGCCTCTCTTCAACCTCCTAGATGTTCAGGGAATTAGTTACACAAATTACGCGGATGATACACAAAGCCTCCTCCCTCTATCAGGCAACTACACCCAAGACTCTGCCCTGCTAAACGCCACATACACCACCATTCAGGCATGGGTGGCAACCCACAGCCTTTGCCTCAATGATGAAAAGCCAGAACTATTGCTAGTCGGTCCACACTCAATCCTAAACAAATTAGTCACAGATTACACTTCCTTCAACATAGACGGAATGATGATCTCAGTATCACCAGCTGTGAAGACCCTTGGGGTTTACTTAGATTCTACCCTCTGCCTCTCCCGTCAAGTAAATGCCATATCCTACTCTGCAGCTTATGCCAGTAAACTCCTCATCGCTGCCAGACCATATCTATCTGAAGATAACTGTTTAACTATTGCACAAGCAATGATGGGCACTAAATTGGACTACTGCAACGTCCTTTTTGCCAGCACATCCTCATGCAACATTCAAAAGCTCCAGACAATTCAAAATATCCCCTTACAAGCGGCATTAAACTTACCTAGACATCACCACATATCTGAGGCCAGGAAAGCAGTACACTGGCTTCCAATACGGCAAAGAATCCTCTTTAAGTCTCTCACCATTACCCACAGGCGCATATCGAAAGTATCCACACCATACCTAACTCAAACAACTGTTCTACCTCAAACAGACAGGCCTACCAGAACACCCTACACTCACAAGCTGATCCATCCTAAATTCAAGCGAATCAGAGCAGGAGGCTCAGGCTTCCCAGTCCTTGCTGCAAAACATTGGAACACCCTCCCGCAGCCCCTAAGAGCCGGGAATTCGTACTGGGCCTTACGAAAAGCCCGAAAAACCTGCCTATTCACCTAAACTAGTCAGCTATCCCCTGGCCATCTTCATCCAAATCAGTAGTCTAGGCGCTGAAATTGTACTTGTCTCTGCAACCTATGCACAAACATTACATTGTCATATTTGTACCTATATGCTCACCTACTCTTATGTACCCTACCTATCCATATGTACCAATGTCCAATCTCGATCAATGTACTTTCCCTGCTTATGGGCTCCATGTAACTGGATTGTAGCTCCCTGATGCCTCAGGGCTTGTGTGCGCTGTATAAATGCAAAAATAAAATAGATAAATAAATATTTTGTGTGTGCAGCATCATAAAAGTGATTTACTACGGTAATGCTGGAATATATTGTGGGTACATTAAGAAAATTTATGTTCTGATGTACTATTGGTGATCTGGCATCTATTGACCCAGAGAGCAGTATATAAATTGCATGACTTTTCACAAAAAAGCTCTAAGAAAGTGTGCAGTAAAAAGGTAAATTTCCCATTATTTCAAACTTTTTGGGAGGGTAGATTCCTTCCAAACCTCTGCCTTATTTTGATATCCTTCACTACGCTTGGTCATTCATGCTAATTTGGGGAGATTTTTAGGACCTTACGCTGAAAATATTCACTTGCCACCCCTGGCAGCGAATCAGTAAGAATGATGGTGTCCTTCTAGAGCCGCCCACCCTCAGGCATCGAATCCTACCTCCACTACAGGTCCCACTGTGGATGATGCTTATTTTTCTTCATGCGTGGGCAGGAAACCATAGGCACTGCAGATGCACAACCTATGTCGGCTCAAAGAAAGGATCTCTTCTGGAACCTGGAGGTGGATAACTGCAGGGTGAAGGCTGGCTCATTTGAATGATGGATCATGATCAGTTAGTTGATGCGTGGTCATAAATTGACAGAAATCTTCATAGTATTCATAAGTTCAAGATATGCATGCCTGTTGAGTATTTGCTGTAGTCTCTGGGCATACCATTGATCGAGATTATGGTGGCCATACCAGTGGGTATGAATCATAGGCTATTATGTTCAGTAGAATCTGCAGCCCTGTTAGGTTTGATAAGAGATAAAGGAGCTATTTGGGCAAAACATGGGGTCTGCTAAAAAGATGTCTGCTGTGTGGGATTTGCTCAAACTATACGTTGGAAGGCGTGCATCGCCATGGAGAAGGGTGTCAGTGCATCACTGGAAACCTGCATAATTAGAGCAGATTGTGATCAAGCAGACACAAGATAAATATGATAGGACGTGTCATAAAGCATTGATGGTGTCCAAGTGTATCTGTTTCAAGAAAGCAGTAGACAGTGAAATACATTTCCTGCATACATTGTTAGGAGATCTGGTGATTTGCAACAGCTTGCAGGTGCTCTGACATGGCTGTGCAGTACAAGAGGAGAGATAACATGTGAGAGGTGAGAGATTTGGCAGGTGTGGTGGTGGGGGATCATAGAGAATCATTGCTGTGTTCAAATGTGATATACGGAATTGTAGACCTTCTGCAAGCATATCATTGTGTGCATGTTAGACTTTCTGATCAGGATTAATGTTTGCTCTACTAGGGTTTGTTATACAAGAGGTCATGGATCAAGCAACACCACTCATGGAGATTATATGTGGCAGCAAGAAATTTGTGAGAGGCAAAAGTGGGATTGACAGCCTCACTGCTGAGTTATTTTAAGCATATATGAGTATACTAGCACCTGTCCTGCTTAACATAAGGCAGAAAGGCCCTGGATGTCAAGATGTCAGCATTATTCTGCTACCAAAGAAGGATAACAAATGTGTATTTTGTGAAGACCACAGTCCATGTTTAATTTGAATACTACATTTATTAACATTGTAATGCTTAAATACATCCAAACCGGATCAGAGATTCAGTGGGAGCTCGTCCAGCTCCTCCATCAACTTTAATCTCTGTAATATTTTTAATATGCATGCTGAAATATTTCCTGGTTTGAACTCAGTTGTCAAATTGCTTGATACTGAGAAAGCATTTGATTTGGTCAAAGGAAAGGATCTGTTTGCTGTGGTAAAGACACCAGCCCTGACCAACTCTACCAGCCAAGGCTCCAGATAAGATTTTGAAGTGGGTATATTTTACTATATCTTACTCATTTTTGAAATTGGGTGTAGAATTATTGTTGGGGATGTAAAAAGGTAATTCACATTCCCAATGAGGGGATTTTTAGATGAATCAAAATAAATTGTAATGCTAAAATAGATGTTTTTTCATTATCTATACTAGTATTTCAAGCAAATTAAAAGATGTATTTTTATCTTAAAGTTTCTCTTCGATAAGGCACTAATAATTATGGAGAACATTTTTGGGAACTGCTCTTTTGTTACCACTGATATGAACATATTCCAGTGAGTGGTGTGGATGGAAGTGGTGGGAAAACAGCTGTGTATCCATTGTTTTCTATTTTTTTGTTCTGCATATTTTTACTTCCTTTATTTCCGGGAACATTTTCCTGGTTTTAGCGAATAAAAGTGGCTGGTATACTTCTTATCTGTAAGGATGCTACCAGCCATCATCACCCGTGTGGACGAGAAGGACACTGGACAGGAATGCTCTAATTCTGTTTGCACTGCCGTCGAACCCTGTGTCATTGTGCTTAAAATAAGAACCATTCAAAGTGGATTACTGTTCCGACACTGCAGGTCTATCCTTTTTTATATGCAGATAACATTGTGGCATAGGTTAGAAAGTCAAACGACAACCTTCCACCAATAGTGGCTGAGGCAACTAGAATGTTGTCTGGTCTAAGAATAAGCATGGGCAAGTGTAAAATACTGCCAATGAGTGTGGTTGTGGATTGTGATAGGGTGGCTCTTGCCTTCAATCAGTGCTTGGGAAGGTACAATATCTATTTCTGGAGGTGAGCAGGGAGCATGAATTTTTGCATGCAACTAGCTTACAGTATACACTGAAATGTATTGATCAAAGGGTGGTGAGATGGATTACACTTCTGTAAACTGTTTAACACTAGTTCACCAGAGAGAGCTTACCAAAGAGAGGTATCTGTCCATAATTGTATGCATACCTAGCTGCTTTGCAACTGGTGCAGGTAAGTTTTACAAATATGTGGAGGGAACACGGGAGTGATGGAGAGAGGGAGGAAGGGATGGAGTATTTGTATTCTTAACATTGAGGTTGACATTTGGTATTGTAAAATTGCATTGAATGGGACATCCCCTTCTCATTAATATCCTAGCAGCTATTTATAAATGATTACTTTTGAAGTTACAATCCACATACCCATTCCTCAGCAATCAAAATTAATTGCCATTGAATTTGCAAAAGGGATGGGCAACTTCTACAGAAAACGATGTTTGCTTTTAAGAGTGGTCAAAATCTCAGACAGAAGTTGGTCCAGATGCACCCCACATACAATGAGGCCTATCTTCCATTACCAGGGTTCTGCACAGTTCTGTACATTAAGAATATTTCATGAGTGACCCAGGTACCTGAAGTATTCTTGAGACCTGTGCATCTATGTTACCAGGGTGGAAATAACCAAAAAGGAAAAACGTACATGTTGTGGGGTTAAAGAGTCTGTGATCTGTGTTGTCCTACATCAACTGTTGTTTTCAATTTGTATGAAGTGAATTGTCAAGAAAGAAAAGCATTTGGGCCAGGAAGTGAGGAGGCGTATCTTGTGATTTATGTAAATATTAATGTTCCTATTTATTAATAAATGTATATTCTTTCTACACACTGGCTTGATTCTTGGCTCATCTATTGCTAAAGTAGGAGGGACCCTGAAATGCATTGCTCCCAAAGAGAAAGCTGCCAGAGAAAGAAAGGTGTCCAGTGATAAAGTCACCTAGGCAATGGCTAAAAGTGTACCACATTTTCCAAACAATGCCCCCTTATTAACATCAAACACTTTCTCCATATATTCTACTATGGGAGTTTATAATATAAAATTATACTCATCCTAGAATATTTGGGGAAAGTAAGTTAGGGGTCGGGACACAAATGTAACCTACCTGGTGAATTTTTCCAGGTGAAATTATCACATGGAACCAAAATGAATATATTTTGCAGTTTGGGTAGAAAGGAACTGTTTACAGAGGAATCTCCTTGGCCTGAAACATTCAAATGTATATTATAATGTGAAGTTGGAGACTGATGGCATGATGCGAGATATTAAAGCAAGCATCTTTTGTAAAGGAATGGCAACATTAAGAAAATGTGCATGTAGAAAAACTGTGCTTAGCCGAAAAGAAATATTTTCATAAGATTCAAAGGCCCAGCCACTGCACACATACCCCATACCCGTATTTGAATATCAAGCAATGTCTTTGAAGCTCACATAGCCAAGAAAAGGAGTGGAGTGGATCTTGTGCCAGACTAAGGTTTTATGTGGTGAACAGATGGCTTCGGTGAAAACAAAAGACCCAATGGAAATCAACTCTTAAAAATACATAGAAATAAAATTTGATTCCTGGTGAAGTCCAGGATCTAACTGACAAGTGACAATTTACAAGAGACTACAACATGAGTGAGGGGGAGGAGTTATACCCTCTGCTCAAGGAAGATAAGGACAGATGGGCATTAGCTCTGGGAAAAAGAAATGTTAAGTGCTTTTATGGCAGGCTTGGGTCAACGAAGGCCAGAGGCCAGGCCTACATACAGAACAAAACAAAAATATGCCAGTTAATTGAAGGGAAAGATGTGCATGTCATCAATTTTACATAGGATTGAATGGACAATCGTTTTGGCCATTATCTCGGGAACTGTAACTCTCCCAGAAATCATTCAAATATCGTTGAATAGCTCATGGAAAGCTCCATCCAATGATTCAACTCTCCTAATGATTTGACCATGGGAACTGAAGTTATAAGCTGAAATGGAATTATAGCTTTGCAGACAATATCACAAAGCAGAGATTTGGGGAGATGATAGTTTATTGAATTAGATATCTGTATAGAAAATCTTGTGTTGATAACTTTTATATTTGTTGAAAAAAATTACACAAATCTGCCATTCAGACCTGGAACATCTTGCCGATGCCAGGCACAATTCATTAAGTCTGGCATGGTCAGACAAATTCCTATATATATATATATATATTATATATTTAATCATGCTTATTTGTAAATTTAAAAACTTTGCCATGTTGTAGTTTTTAGTGGAATTGTGAAATTGTTCGGAAAGATAATTCAAAGGGGTGGAGTCATAAAACCCCAAAGAATGGAGCCCAGTAACTAAAAGGGACTAATCAGAGAAAAGGGGAGGGCAGTAGTTGTACAATCCAGATCAAGAGTCAATAAGCTGGCACCTGATAATTTGGATATTTTGGGGGAGTGGTTCAAGATTTATAAGGAGACGCACAATGGGAAAAGGGGAAACTGAAATCATCTGTGAGGGAACTGTTGAACACAAATGGCTGGAGAACTAGCATTGCCTGCAAGGTGGCGGAAACTAAGGAAAGACAGAAGCTGGGATCCATACAAGGAGGGGAAAATCAAAGGGGATTGATGATGTAGGCTATCCATGACTGAGGTTGGAGTCTGACCAGATCCCTGTCCTTTCCCTATGAGATGATCCAGGAGGTGGAATATTTTCCTGAGCACAAAACCCAGAGATGTAAGTAACCTGTCCAATCAAGCCAAGTCTTGTAGGGATCTGTTTGATTTAATACCTTCCCCTTATTTAATGGGTGAGGTATGGAAATCGATGTCTGGCATGTTCTTACCAAGTAATTATTTAATTAATTCCCCCATAGCCAAATGACACAGGGTGATTTTGTTGAAATTCGAAATCAACAACATCCATTACCGAATATGGAGACCAAGAAAAGTGAAATCTGTCATAGAAATTAATACATTCTGCAATTTTGGTAGAAAGTAACTGTTTACAGGGGAAACTCCTTGGTCTGAACCAATCAAACATATATTATAATGTGAAGTTGGACGTTGATGGCCTTATGCAAGATATTAAATCAGGCCTCATGTGTAAAGGAAGGGCAACATAAAAAAGAACACATGTAGAAAATCTAGTTACCCCAAAAGACATTTTTCTCATGAGATTCAAAGGCTCCGGCACTGCACACCTCCCTCTACCCTTATCTGAATATTAGGGATTGTCTTTGAAGCTCATAGAGCCAATACAAGATGCAGAGCTTGTGCCAGACTAAGGTTTTATGGGATGAACAGATGGGCACTGTAAAAACAAAAGACCCAGTTAATGGAAGTCAACTCTTAAAAATACATCAAATTAAAATGTGATTCCTGGTGATGTCCAGGCTCTAACTGACAAGTGACAAGTTATAGGAGACTGCCACATGACTGTATTCCCTCTGCTCAGGAAGACAAGGACAGGTGGGTATTAGCATTGGGAGAAAGAAATGTTAAGTCCTTTTATGGCAGTATGGGGTCAAAGAAGGCCACTGGCCAGGCCTACATACAGATGTTGGGTACAAAAATATTCCAGTTAGTTGAAGGAAAAAATATGCATGTCCTTATTTTTTAATAGGATTGTATGGAGGATCATACTTTGCCCATTGTCTCAGGAACCGTAGCTCTTGCAGAAATCATTCAAATATCTTTTAATAGATCATGGAAAGCGCCATCAAATGATTCAACTCCCATAATAAGTTGACCTTAGGAACTGAAGTTATAAGCTGAATTGTGATGATAGCTTCCCAGAAAATGTCATGAAGTGGAGAATCAGGGAAGATAGCTTATTGAATTAGATATCTGTATAGAAAATCCCATGTTGATAACTGTTTAATTTGTTGAATAAATTACAAAAATCAGGCATTTGAACCTGCAACATCTTGATGGCACCAGACTCATTTCATTAAGTCCGGCATGGCCAGACAAATTCTGGCGCATCTATTTTATTATGCTTATTTGTAAATTGAAAATTGTCTTAATTTTTAATGCAACTGTAAAATTATTCAGAAAGATAATTCAAGGGGGTGGAGGTCATAAAATCCAAGAATGGAGCCCAGTAACTAATCAGAGAAAAGGGCAGGACAGTAGATACCCAATCCAGATCAAGTGCCAATAAGCTGGCACCTGATAACGTGAATATTTTGTAGGAGTGGTTAAAGATTTATAAGGAGACGCACAATAGGAAAAAGGGAAGCTCCCTGAAATCATCTATGTGGGAACTGCTACAAAAAAATGCTGGTGAACCAACATTGGCTGGGAGGTGGAGGAAACCAGGGAAGGACAGTAGCTTGGATCCATACAAGCAGAGGCAAATCAAGGGGGTTTGATACAGGAGGTTATACATGACTGAGGTTGGAGTCTGACCAGATCCCTGTCCTTTCTCCATGAGATGATCCAGGTGGTGGTGTCTTTTCCTGAGCATAAAACCCAGGAATATTCTATGTAAGTAACTTGTCCAACCAAACCAAGTCTTGTGGGGATCTGATTGAGTTAATACCTTCCCCTGTTTTAGTGGGTGGGGTACATAAGTAGATCTCTAGCATTTTCTTACCAAGTAATAATTTAATTAATTCTCCTATAGACAACTGCCACAGGGCGATTTAGTTGAAATTTGAAATCAACAGCATTGCTTTCATTGTGGATAAAATTATAGTCTTTAAAAGTAATTGCGTAATCCTATTTCTTTTTGCCAACCCCAGAATTCCCTAAATGGAGGGGTGCATAACAGCGAAATTCCCAACAGCTCCCCATTCCCCAGACTCTGCTTTAAAGCAGAGGGGTTTCCATAGTAAACTTAATATTGGGTCTCATCACCAGTTGTCCCTTAGCCCATAAATGCAGCAGTAACGCTATTACTGCCGCATTTAAGGGCTGGCCCAATCACGAGTTTGGCCCTGCTAGGACACATTCACCTCCAGCTCTGAGCTGGAGGAGAATGCGCCAGTGGAGAGGGCATTTTCGGTGCTATTAGCACCCCCCCAGCCCCAATGGGTCTGATGGACCCAATGGGAAATAGGAAAATACAGCTATGCCGCTACTCGTGATCTGGCTCAAATTGCGCCAAACCAAGAAGCAATAACGATAATTGCGTTGGTGGTATCCCAGCGCAATTACCGCCAGGATACCTCCAACCTCCTGATGAGGCTCAATATCTGGGTTTGTGCTAGGGCAGAAAAGTGTCTTACCAACTTAAATAGAGTGAAGTGCCTGGTTAAAAGCATACCCTCAACAGAGAGGGAGAAAGTGACTCTTGGTAGAAGAGAAATTCTTCATTGCATAGTGGTTGTTGAGAAAGGGTTCTATATATATAAAACGTGTTTGTGCTTAAAAGTCGGTTGTGCTCCAATACTGCTAGCATTGCTTAATGCGCGGGTAGATTAAAAATAAAGAGCGCTGTGTGTATGAAACTGTTTTTATCAATACAAAAGTGTTGCATGTTATTCAAATTAAACTTCATGTAAAGTGTATTGCCAAGAGTATCATCTGGTCATGTTTCAAGGTGCTACATGTTATTGATAGTAAGCCCCATGCAAAGTATATTGTAAAGTTAAATTGTTCTGTCATGTACAGGGTGCTGCGCAATTCTGTACATTATTAATATTTTGTGAGTGACCCAGGTATCTGAAGTATTCTGGAGACCTATGTATCTATGTAACCAGGGTGGAAATAACCAAAGAAGGAAAACCGTACATGTTGTCTGGTTAATGAGTCTGTGATCTGTGTTATCCTACATCAACTGGTGTTTTCAGTTTGTGTGAAAAGTGAATTGCCAAGAAAGAAAAGCATTTGTGCCAGAGTGAGGAGGCGTGTCTTGTGATTTATGCAAATATACCTTTTCCTATTAATTAATATGTATTCTTTCTACACACTGGCCTGATTCTTGGCTTATCTATTGCTAAAGCAGGAGGGATCTACCTGGTATGATATTTGGTTCACAGACAGGGCTAGATTGAATTATATCAGCAGGTATATTGGCGTGGTCCTTTTGATTGGGGGGAACAATCTCCCTGCAGTAATTGTTGCCCTATAAATATACCCCACACCTTGAACATGAGAACAAAGTTGGAATGTTTACCTCAAATTATTTGAGAGGGTTTTTAATGAATATATTCAAAGATAATTATTATTATTATTGCAGTAATTTTGCTGAAATTGTTAATCAGTGCCACCATGTGCCAACTTCTGATATGGCCATATGCTACACCTTCAAACCCTTAAATGTTTTCCAAACATGCTTGTTTCTAATTGCTATAGTTCCCACTCTTTTTTCAATAGTTCACATAAACTATTACCTTTATTTAAATGACTTGAACCCTAATCACTTTACTTGGGCCAGCCCTCCTTCTATATGGCTCAATTACTTGATTTATACATGCAGATGAGCTGCTACCATTCACACAGGCATCAGTGCAGTTACCCTCCCGAGGCCCCTAACTTATGTCGCCTTTGTGACTGTATGCAAGGAATAGGCTCAGGTGTAACGTAATCCCGGAGATATAAGCGTGGGCAATGCCGGATTCATTCAATTTAAAACAAATAATTTGTGACATAAACCACTATGCATCCGGGTAGACTTTGCCAAAAAATATCCTGCTTGGAATAATGGATGTCCTTTTTTACAACCAAGTGCATAAACAGACTGACTCATGGCACTGGCCTTTAAGGAGGCTCATCACATTGGACACACATGTGAGTTACATACTACAAATAAGTATTATAGGGAGCATGGGAACATCCAAGTTCCCTGTGAATAGCGCTTCCCGCGTCTGCAAACCCGCAGTTGGTACCAACAACCCGTGCGGATGCAACTCTCAGGCTCTCTTTGTATTTCGAGCAGCATCAGAAATTGACCAGCTGGTCCATTCCTTAATGAGGGCACTGAATGTCCTTGTTGGAAAATATTTTATTTGTTTACCATTATCCATAGATGAAATCTCCCATTCCCACCCACTCAGCTGAACATTATGT
This sequence comes from Ambystoma mexicanum, assembly GCF_040938575.1. Lineage (NCBI taxonomy): Eukaryota > Metazoa > Chordata > Amphibia > Caudata > Ambystomatidae > Ambystoma > Ambystoma mexicanum. Next base: position 662,875,288 of record NC_090941.1, on the reverse strand, counting down.
ATTGCAAATGACTCTGCTGCGGGAGCATAAATCCTTTGCCAACTGTTCCCTGAAAAAAGCTTGAAATGGCTAAATGTGCCAGCCATGACATAGGGCTACTTGGCAGCTAAACCATGAGTGGAGCAGGCGGCAAGGCACAAGAAGAGAGATACTACACAGTAATCATTTTGGAAGGCATTTGGCTGCATTTATTAATAAAAAGGAGACAGAGGTGAATGCATATCAACAAAACATATTCCACACAAACATCCTCAAGTCCCTCCCATACTCATGTGAGTGAACGGAGGATAGCACAGAGGCAACGTGCTGGTCTTGGAAGCAAGACCATGCAGAGGAACAGAGGTTTGAATCTGTGATTCACGCTTAGAAACCGAACTCAGGTATGGTATTAGGCTTGTTATAAAAAAAACAATTCAATGAATAAATACATGTGTGGGGGAGTTGTTCTACATACCTCCCCGTGCCCAAAGAATGGTTCTGGGCGAATGAGGAGACCCTGCGAACTGACCAATTAACCATTCCCGTTAATTTAGCACAAGTATACTAAAATGATTGGGACCACTATACATTCAATGCAATGTGCTAGACCTTCCAGTTAGGGGCAGTCCTCTGCCCATAAACCCCAGGATTCCAATCCCACCAGACACCATGCTGTCTTCGCTCATACTACACATGACCTGAGCCGCTGAAACTCCTACTCTGCACGGAAGGGTCATGATTCTGCCTGTGGCGTACGTCAGCCGGGTCATGACCTACCCCTTTCTCACTGGATTGACCTTTACGCACACATTCCAAGACAACCATTCCTCAGCTCCCCTTGAGCTTGCTCCTTTTGCCTCCCCTGCACCTGCCAATATTGCCTTTTGGCACCCAAGCATGCTGCCTTGGCTTACTGGCAGATAACAACTCGGGACCGTTGGGTTTGTGTGTGATGAATTAACTTCCAGGGCACCAATGGTCCAGGGATCAATATCGGTTTCTAAACCAACAATCAGCCCCACACCTCTAGTACACCAGAAGGGATCTGAACAGATTGGAAACACAAGGAAATAATAAACCTCCTCGTCCAATTTTGGTAACATGGACGAACGGCAGGCTTATCTCTTAAAGATCATGGATTGTTGGTTGCAACACAGCGAAAATACAAGGATTGCCCAATGATAAAAGGGACTGTCCAGTCAAGGTTGTATACAAATATCAACTTTATTATTATCACAACAGACAGTTCTAGCTACACTACAAAATACAACCCACCCTGTAAAGGAATGCAGAGGACAGACAGTTTCAAAGAAGGAAAAGGTCTGCACTCTGGATACTTAACAGCAGGGTAGTTGGTATGGTAAATAATCACAACAGTTCAAGGTTACTTAGCTTTATCTCAAAGGATGTAATCAGTCTAAACTAAAAAATGTCTCTTTGGGCTTTGCAGGAAGGCCCAGGGGGACAGAACCACAATGTACCTTGTGCTGTAGGCATTCTTGGTGCTCGACAGGGTTGAGTCGACTTCAGTGTGCTTTGCAGGCTTCTGTGACAGAGTTCAAGATGGGAGTCAGCTACAGGTATCAGGCAGCAAGACAGTTTGGCGAGCAAAGCTGGACGAATGGCTGCAGGCTGGCCTACATGGTGGCTCAGGGTCAGGAATAATTGTCTCAGTGCCGGTTGGCAGTTCTGAAGCACTGGTCGAGGCGTCTCAGATGTCTTTAAGCGTCTGCAGCGTAACAACAGTCAGCGTTGCAGCTCGAAGAACTTAACTGGCTCGAAAATGTCCTTTAAGGCAGACATTGGTAGATGCTCTGTAAGGCACTTCTCCCAGCTTCTTCACTGGACTTGTGTCATCCTTTAAAGCGGATGGCCCAAAGCAGAGGGGTATGTTGCAGGCAGCTTCCTTGACCTTCGTCATGGGTTCAGAGACCTTCTGGTGCTTCCTACCTAGGAAGCTTGCTGCTTAGCCTAGCAGGTTATGCTGTGTGCTGGCTGGATACTGGTTCTGGTGCGGCTGAAGGGTCCTCTAGATTCGGTATCTCCCTCTGTTCCCTGGGAGATGTTTAGGGGAGGGATATTGCTTCCTATCTGGAGGTCCTGGCCTTCTTTCACTAACAGAAGATTTAAGGCAAACCATAGCTTCAGCCAGGGTTCAATGATGAGTTCTTCTTGTTACTCCTTTTAAAGGCAGGTGGGCCTCAGTGATTGGCGTAGGCTAGGCCTACCTTAACAAACCAATCCTGTTGTCTATACAAGCAATCTCATATATGCATGATGTCATCACCAGATTGCTTTGCAACAGAAAAGATAAAGGGGAGAAAACATGTGATACTAAGTCCCATCCATCTTCCTGTCTGTTGTGAATCAAAGAGTCTCTAGTTAATGGGTCTCTTTGTGATTCCTGATTATAGCGGCAGGTCTCCTTTGAAGCTGCGGCAAGACCAGACTCTCTTGCTCATTCAAACCACATTCTCATACCTTACGAATGGGGTCCCCCTACGATGTGGACTACTTTAAACATGTAGTCCCAGGCATGCCAGTTCACTGTCATCTATACTGAGGGTGGGAGCTGGCTTCAGGTTGACACAGTTGCCTATGAAAGGTTGTTGGAGTTTCCTGTCTCCTTTGTTAACCTCTGCAGCCAGACCCCATGTGGGCCTGTTTAAATTATCTTCTAATTAGTATGGGAATCGCTGGCAACAGCTGCAGGGCCCAACAAAAGAGCTGGGCAGATTCATGGAGCCTTTTTTAGTTAATTAGCCTGACCATGGCAGGGAGAAAGTTTGGTCCCCCCCTTTTGTTGATGCAACGTGTAGTGCTGCTGTCATATCCCAACTAAATACAACAGGGCAGAGTGCGCTGTAAGCTCTGTCCACCTAGAGTACATGGGTGAATGCGTTTGTCATACTATGAGCATAGGAACATGTGTGTAGATTAGCCCCACACATTTTCAGGAGGTTGATCTACCATCGTTCTATTTAATTAAACATTTCAAAAAAGTGGGCGCACACCCACTTTGCGGATGGTTGATTTCTTCACACTGTGGTCAGCCATTCATCCAGTAGACCACATCTCTTAGTGGATGATCAGTATTCAACATGCAGCAATTTCCAAGACTGCACCTAATATTTCTGTAATACCACATGTCTGGTCCCCTTAAAAATTTAAAAAATCATATGTGCAGAAAGGTTCGTAAACAACATTGTGTATATTGCACATAGTGAATATAGGGCATTATATGGGACAGGACATTACAGTGAGAACATGGATGCCCACTTTCTGATGGCTTTTAGGAGACACGTTTTTCAACAAAATGGCGAAGAGCTGCAGAAGCGCAAAATGTTTTTGTGGCATCCCCACTGTTTATGACAAATATTTTTGCCAAACTATGGAATATTTGGGGTAATCCAATGGAGTGGTGTGCACAGAAATGGCCGACCCAGTGGCGCAAGGAGGGGAGGCCGAAGAATATCATGGTTCTAGAGCTCTTCTCTATTTTTCATAGCACTCGTGTTGTGGCCTAGGGAACTGGACAACAAAAGGGTGCATTTTTGGTCGGACAACAAAGCAGTGGTTCAGGCATAAATTTACATTCTGCATTATGCCCTGCTGTTCTAAGCCTTTTGAGGAAATGTGTGGAGATCTGCTTACACAGGAATATCGAGTTCAGGGCTCAACATGTGCAGGGTGTTGTTAATGTGGCTGCTTACGCTCTTTCTCATTTTCAGTGGCGCAAGTTGTGGGAAGCACAACCTGCGGCCAAGAAGAAGGGGGCGCATTTCAAGAGCGAATGGTGGCAGCTGTTGTCATGGACAAGGCGCTCTGGGACTTAGGGGAGTGGTCGCACACACCAGGCATTAGGTCCAGGTACCAGCAGGACTACGGTAAGTTTTTGAGCGTGTCAAAAGCTTTGCAGAAAACAGACTGTGCACCAAAAGAGCAGGTGCGTGCGTTTTCGGGCATGGGCACACAAGCAAGGAAAGAGCAGGAGCTGGTCGGTGGGGCGCATTCCAGCCATAGTCTTTTACTACAAATTATTTGGAAAGGGGGACCCCACCAAATGTTTTATGGTAAGCATTGCACTGAAGGGAACCCATTGATTTTGATTTATTGCAAATGTTATTGCACACACTCCCCAGGGTATGCACTGATGCATTTGAGGTAGCATTATTCAGGGCAGCATTCACACTGGCATTTTTTTTTGGGGCTTTTCGGGTGAGTGAATTTGTGTCAGCCGGTAGGCTGGACCAATCGGAGAAGGCCCTCACCCTGGATGTTGTGCACTTTGTGTCAGGTGGCGATAGTGGGGGGTTAAAGATCAAGTTGAGACAATGCAAGACTGACCAAGAGGGTAAAGGAAAGTGGGTTGTTCTGTATGGGCCCCCACCCCCCGCGGTGACGGCTGTCCAGTCTTGCTCCTAAGGGGCCTTGTTGGCAATCAGGCCCTAGCAGCCGAGCCCCCTCCTGATGCATGCTAGTCGAGTGCCGTTGACCAATTACCAATTTAGGAAAATTCTGTCAACCACACTGCGAGCTGTGGGAATACATGGCAAGAGCTGGTCCCTCCCACAGTTTGCCGCCACCACTACCTTTATGCAAGGGACGGGACGCCCGCACTGGCAATTAAGATAATAGGTAGATGGGTTTCAAACCGCTTCCAAATGTATGTGAGGCCGCAGGGCAAGCCTGACCTCACTCCGGGCTCTAAGCAGAGGGAGATATCAACATAAGTAGGATTGCCTTGCTGTCTTCAGCCTTTTTGACACCTTATAACACTGCTTTTGTATCAACGGATGACACAATATGGATTATGGGGCATTTGTTTGTAGCTAGGGCTGAGAAAGTGGCCCGTTGATGGATTTTGAGTCCTGATTTAGGACTTCTAAAAAATAGGGTGGTTTGGCTCAAGTCACCTGGTATGAGGTGGCATTCCTTGTTGCCCGCAGTGCACAAGCAGCTGCAGTGGAGACCGGCACTCCAAGTGCTGGTAGTACATTTGGGTGGGAATGACCTCGCCATCATGGGGAGGGGTCGCTTGTCGGCCCAGATACAAGTCGCCCCTGTGCATCTTGGTGCAGGAACTGCCCAGCACGGACATAATCTGGTCGGAAGTAGCACCCAGATTAAAATGGTACAGCATGCCACGCAGGGATGGAGAAATCTATAAGGAGGTTGAACCGAGGGATTAAAAAATGTAAAAAGGCTGAGAGCTTGGGATTCATTGGACACTGTTGCTTGAATTCGCTCCTTTCCCACTACGATGCTGATGGGGTGCATTTAACCGACAAGGGGAATTATCTCTTCCTCAGTGATACTGGGGGCATTGTTGAAGACTGTTGCAGCTAGATTCATTGGTAAATATAAATTCCAGTGTGTAGGGGCTGTGAGGGCAGCAGGGAGGCCACCCCCAAAGCGTGGCAGAGTTACGGGCGGTCCTAGCTGGGGAGGAGTTGGATGCTGCGTTTTTCGGCTGTGGGCGGTTTCCCGATGGCCGCACTTCTTGAGCTAAATTCAGACGACGAGCACAGAGTCCTTTAGGGACAGTTGAGACTCCTCTTCAACGAGATTTAATGGTCCCGAAGAATGACTGCTTGACAGTTTACAATCAGAGGCGGACGTCCGCTACAATGCAAATCGGAAGTGACAAGTGTCCACGGCAACTATAAGACAATGACAAGCCCAACATAACCAAGGGGCTATCTTAGAAGTCTAAGGAGATGTGAATTTACTTACGGCTGGGACGGCCCCCAAAATGGTGTATGGCTCCAATAAATGTGATCTTTTGCTTCCAAATATACACCATGTGCCCTTGTGATTCTTAGGTATGTGTAACGATTGCATCATGTCTTATACCCCTACCGGATGGGGGTGGCCAATGGGGAATGGCCACGCTATGTGGTAGGAATAGAACTATGGAAGAAAAGATCCACACAGCTGCTAGGAACAATACATTTTTCTCACTGGTGTTTATACTTTTCTATTTCATCTTTCCATGGAAGTTGCTTACATGACGCACAATACGAAATACCACCCGGGAACAATGGCATACGTGCTGATAGGCCTAGCGCTGGTTAATGGACATTAGCTATTATGCCAGTCAGCAGATCGGTGAACATGACGACATGGCGTGCCTAAATGCCCCATCTCGAAAACATATTTGTTTGGACAGCCGACCCTGTAAGTGAGTAGGAAAACATCACCGGGCCTGTTGCTATCCAAGAGCAAGTGGAGTGCCCGTGTCTTCAGCTCATGCAGAACACAGCCTTCCCAAATAGGAGCAAATGAAGCATTGGGATGGACGCCGATTTGCTGAAATGTGCAATTACAGGAGGAGTGCAAAGCAAACACACGGCCCGCCAGGGAGCGTGTGTGAGAAACGCTGAGCAGAACTGCTAAGCGCAGCCAGCAACAGCAGACTGCGGTGATCTTTGGCCCGCCCGGGAGCTCCCCGCCCACTCATACCCCCGTCACCCAGCCAACCACGCCAAGCAGCCGCGGATTATCTGCAAGGGTCAACACATTTCAGCTCAGGCCTCCCGAAGGTGTCCCCGTCCAGAATCAATAGGCTCCGTATCGGCCCCTAATATTGATAGCATTGTGATCTCTGCCGGGCAATATCGCACAATGCTCCAATTCACTCGAGCGCAGGTAAACAGGACCCAGAAGGTCACTGTGCCACTGCCCACCGCCGGCTGCCAGCGCAGAGCGCCACAGATGGCCGTTTCCCTGAGTGGAGGAGGGAAACTGCAACATAGACAGCAAACGATGGTCTGGGCCACGTTGGCCTGCGTGGGCAGGTGACTGAAACATGAAATGAAACTGCGGAAGAGAAGCGTAAACTAAAGTGAGCCCGCAGGCAGTTCACTCCTTATAGGAATTCAGGACAAACATACTTGCCCTTAGCACCTAAGGGGAAGGCTACAGTGCCTCAAACTGACGGATGAGGTCATTTTTGAAGGAGGGCTTTTTCTTTTCTGGTTCACACTGGTTGGGATGATTCGCTGAGTTTGTCATTAGAGGTACTGCTTGGTTAATGTGAGATCCAGTAGAAGGCGGGAGTGTGTAACTAGGAGGCGCTCTGCTCCAGTGACTGAGATAAGCGCGCCTTTTCTAATCTTGAGCAGACAGAAGGCCCATATGCTGAGCTGTTTTCCCATGTGAAACAGTTCAAGCCTCTCTGCTTTCCCTTTTCCATGTGAAATGCTGTCTCCTTAACCCCAGGGCAGGACCTCTCAGCTCACATCACCCCCTAGGCCGCGAAAGTTCACGCGCTCTCCTTTTAGCTTATCCCCTATTGCCAAGAGCTGTCTGCCTGCCTCATCCACCTACTGAGCTACTCACACCCCTCCTTCACCCAAAATGCCCATCTCCACCAGCTCGTGGCATCCCCAGCTCCAGAGCATGTCTCTCTCCACTCACCGCCAAAGGCCAATCACTACCTTTATTTAACTCATGTTCAACAAGAGAAAAATATCTCCCCTCCTAAAGGCGAACAGCACCTCCTTTCTCACAACACAGCCGCAATTCCAGCAATCTGCCCCCTCCACTGGCTTCCCATTTGGCAAAGAACCAAATTCCAAGCATTGTGCAATGTTCATGGTCCCTGCCCTAGGACCTGTTTTGACACAGTTACAAAAATACACATCAAACAAAACCCTGACATCAGCAAAAAAAACGAATGGTTCCACCCCACATCCATCTCACAAGATGCCTCCACCCCCCCCCCCCCAGCCTTCTTAGTCCTAGCCAGCAGTCTCTGGCGCTCCACCCGTTACACATGCGAGGATAAGATGACCACATCATCTTCAGAAAGGCCTTGCAAGCGCCATGTTTCCATTGGCTTTCTCCATTCTTCTTGTGGTCTCTTTCAGCACCAATATTCCCTATGGTGAACAATGAGCTCGACAAATAAAAGATAAATTCATTAAAATTCTGAACTAATTCTTAAGAGGCCCACACTCTCCCATCACCTGGAACATCAACCGCATCTTCTCTTCCCTCATCTACAGCAACGATGCACTATCCATCGTGTTGTCTCACGCCACATGGCTGGGCAGTTCGAGCCAGACTGCTCCTTTTTGGGGTGGGAGTGGACGGATTTGCTTACTATTGGTAATAAATCACCTCACGTTTGCAACCAGCATTTCGGAACTCTCATCCTATTTCCATAAGGTATGATTCTTCCCTTCCATCATTCAGGCAAACACTAAAAACGTTCGTATTTTCGGAATTTTTAACATAAAGTAAGCTCCTGTCTTAGATGTAGACTTACATTTTCTGTTTTTAATCTTCTTTTAATCTTCATGCGCTGCCCTCGATTGTAGTTCTGCTTTCTACCTTTCCCGTGTCTGTCCTGATGCTCTGGTTTTGCCCTTTCATGCCCACAGGCTTACACGCATAATAAATAAATATATAAATACAAATTGGAGCAGTTCTGTAACAGCACAGATGCACACATATAAATGAAGGGAAAAGATTACCAGGCTTATTCCCACTGATTTTGAAGTACTGGATTGGCTGACCTCCTTCCTCAGTGACCGTCCGTCCCAGTTCATTCTGGGATCTTTCTCCTCCCCCACCTCTGTCTCCACCTGCGGCGTCTCCCAGGGCTCGAATCTTTCTCCTTGGCTTTTTAACAACTATCTTGCCCCGCCTGCACACATCATTTCCACCATCTCCCCAAATTCCTAGTATTATGCAGATGACACACAACTCTTCTTCAAACTTCCCTCTGATCCTCTTCTCACTTCATCTATCATTCTTGACTGTCTATCCGCCATCCAGTCCTGGGGCACTTCCAATGATCTCAGCCTCAACGCCAGCAAGATTGAGATCCATGCTATCGGGCGGGACGCCTGCTCCCTCTTTCTCTCCCTCACTCTGGCCATCCTCCCTAGGCTCTCCCCCTTCTCCTTCATATGAAACCAGAAACCTTGGTGTCATCTTCGACTCATCTCTATCCTTCATCCCTCACATTCAGGACCTTGCCAAGAAATCCCACTTTCAACTCCACCTCTTCAAAGGAATTCTTCCTTTTCTCACTTTTACCCAGAAGCTCAATGTCTCTCAAGCTCTGGTTCTCTCTAGGCTACACTATTGCAATAGCCTTTTCCTTAATCTATCCTATTCCTCTCTACGACCCCTCCAGCTAATCCAGAATAGGGCTGCAAGATTTATCCTTGGACTTAAGCCCAGGGATCGCATCTCTCCAGTGCTAAAAACTCTCCACTGGCACCCCGTGCTGCAAGGATCAAATTCATATCCCTCTGCATCATCCACAAGGCTGTCTGGGGCCAGAGACCACGCTATCTGCAACTTGTTTCCACTCAATACGCTCCCTCCAGAACTTTACATTCCTCCAGCACCAACTCTTTGTGTGTTAAATGCTTTGCTAAACAGCGAGCTGGTGGCCAATCTCTTTCCTCAACAGGCTCTCTCCTATGGAACAGCCTCCCCCTCCCTATTTGTCTTTAGCCAGATCTCCTTAAGTTCCAGAAGCACCTCAAGACTTTCCCTTTCACCTCCTTCCTTCCTCCTCTGCTAAACCTCACAGCTGCTAAGATTGGTGACCAGGAACCTTTCTGTGTCGCCTTGGGTCCTGACTTCCCGCACCCAATCGCCTACAGCCTCTGCCTCTCCCAGCACTTTGCCTTGGCACCCACTGGCCTGTGCCACTACATGCTTGCACTTACCTTTTTATTGGTGGTATACCATTCCACCCAGGCACATAAAGCTGTTCACTCCCTAGCAGGACCCACTTGATACACCCAGCACTTACCCCCCTACTATCCCACCCCTTCTCTCTCCCTGCACTTGCACATTCTGAATGCTCACAAGGCGTAGTATGTCCGCCTCTATCTTACAGTATTATTTCTAATTTAATTTACTCCCATGTTCCCTCCCTGTTGCCCTGTGGGCTCTTTGAAACACAATTTACTTGCTGAATAAGCGCCTTACAAATGCACAATAAATACATTAATACATTAGGTGTTGTTTGGTTATTGATCCCTCCCATTCCATGCCCATAGCCATGCTAATGCCTATGGCTAATGCCACCCATTCCTGCCTATCTCAGGAACTCTTTGAGCTCTGAGCTACATAGAGGCAGCCATCTTGGATGACTGTTGAATAATTTTCCCTGTGATTTTGGACTGCCTGATGCATTGGCACTGCTTTGCAGGAACCCACATTCGTTTCTGGGATGTAGGTTTGTGTGACAGCTGGCACTGTTTTTAGATATGTGGAGACCTGCTTTTCGGATAGAATGATGGCAAATTATTTTTTATGGAGAATCAGGAAGGAATAGGGACGCAATATTTGGCCGCAATGACCATATGCTGAAGTGCCCCTCTTGCAAGAACCAGTCTGGAATTGTCTCTCCCTTTTCTATGAATGTCTTGGGGATAAGCATCATTCGCTCACATGTATGAAGGACCAGTGTTTTACCAGACCCCAGCTTAACATAGCCCTGGCCTACAAAAGAGCAGTACTGAAGTGAAATGACTGAAGAAAGCTCACATAGACATTTGCAGGGAGTATTTCAGAGTGGCCCGTGAGGAGGTGCATGACCAGGGATTCTACCTAGGGATTGCCCCCATTTCATTAATTGCCTTTGGCCCATTGAACCAAGGTGTCCTAGTGCTGATGCGAAGCCCTGCAAAAGCGCTGAGCCCACTTAAAACAGTTTTTCCATTGACTGTCCCATACCTGTAGACTCAATCTCTGGTGGGCAAAATCCAACTGAGGTCGGCTACGATCTCACCCCACATTGGGACATTACCAAGCATCAGGAGTGCCCCCACTGAACTTGAACCACAGATGATATTTTAAATCTCTGCTTCAGCTGAATACTATTTAGCTATTTGTCACTTGTCGCCCTTCATCGAGAAGAAACTCTTCAACAGAAACGGTGGAGCAGGACTCAGGATTGAGAAGAATCTTTATAGTTGAAACTTATTTTTGTAATATAATATGTTATGTTTTGTTATCCATTTCATGCCCAGAGGTACAGTGCAACTAACACCAAAAGGTGTTAGAACACTTTATAAAACACATACATTAGCCCAGCACAGGCTTTCAGAAAGGCACGGTTTTTAATGAGCGTCTAAACTGCAGATGAACCACAGTGGGCCGCAGTGCAATAGGCAGGGCATGCCACAGTTTGGCAGCCATCACAGAAAAGGATTGACCACCAATTCGGGCAGCCCAAAATTTAAGCACAGAAATAAGATCTGGCTCCAGAGCGCAGAGAATTGCAGGGAACATAGGGGCGAAACCTATGCTGCAGGTATTCAAGCCCCACAGCATGGAAAGCCCTCTGTATGTACCAGACACAGGGATTAGAAATGCATCTGCTTGACCATTGGGTGCCAATGAAGACCATGAAGAATTGGGGAGATATGATACCTGAATGGGGTATTGGTGCCAGTCGTGCAGCAGAATCTGCAGGTGTTGCGACAAAAAAGCTGGTTGCGCCAGGTACAAGGAGTTGCAATAGTCAATAAAACAAAGGGCTAAAGCTGCAACAACTGGGGCACGAAGATGTCAAGGAATAAACTGCAGCACCTTTCTACGAATCTTCAACTGGAAATAGCCAGCCTGACACACTGAACTGATCTGAGTGGCCATAGAAAGAGATGCAGAAAATGTAATACCTAGATTTCTAACAACTGCTACAGGGACAGGAAAAGGACCAAATGAAGAAGGCCAAAAGAAAGAAGTCCATAGAGAAGTAGCGGAAACAGAGCCCACCACCATAACCTAAGACTTACCGCCGTTCAATTTAAGCCCATTGTCGCTCATCCACCTCCCAACGGCCTGCAGACAGTCCCTTAGCTGAGTAAAATGGGAAGGGTGGAGCAGATCCAGACGGACTATGATCTGAGTATCATCTACGTACGAATAACATCAGAAACCGTGGGAGTGGATAAGAGCAACGAGAGGCTGAATGTAAATATTGAACAGGGTGGGGGAGAGGGCAGAACCCTGTGGAACACCACAAACCAAAGAAAATAGAGCAAAGCAGAAAGACCGAAAAGATACAGACTGAGAGCAATTAGAAATAAAAGAATGAAACCAGGATAGAACCACGCCAGGAATCCCAGCAGCAGAGAATCAACTGAGCAGGACGGAGTGGTCAACAGTGTCAAAAGCAGCCAACAGATCTAACATAATCAATGCTGCCCCTCCATCCTGATCAGAAATAAGTGTCAAATCATCCAACACCGAGACCTATAAAGTTTAATTGCCCCGACCTGGCCTAAACCGTGACTGAAAGGGGTTAATAAGACCTGTGTCTTCCCAGAATCTCCACAGCAGGGGTGCAATCGGTGACTCCAGCAACTTCATAAAAAAAGGAAGGAGGAATATAGAACGAAAATTCACTGGAATTAGAGGCTCAAGAGAAGGCTTTTGAAGCTGCGGAATAACAAAGACATGTTTTAGGTCAGAGGGGATCTCGCCCATATGATATGATATGGCATTTATAACGCACCTATACACAAGTGTTTCAAGCCGCGACGAGGCAAGCGAGGGGGAACAGAGGGAAGACAGAAAACGATCCTACTAGGCCAGGTGTCATTCAGATTGCGCACGTGCATGGGAAGGGGGATGAGGAAAGTGCAGTACATGGGATAAAGAATAATAAACAACAAGTAAAGTACGGCCAGCTGGTGGCAAGTGCAAGGGTAAGTGCAGACATCAGGTGTCAAGTGCTGGTAGTGAAACTGTAGGGATACAGAAAACAGTCCCTAAGTGCGGGGTTGCCAGGAAGGCAGTGCAGGTGTGCGACTGGTGGGGGAGGGGACCTAGGCCCGAGATCAGAGGGTGGCCAGGTAACCAGTGCAGTTTCAGTTTCAGCCAGGGAGTCAGCAGGGGAGAGGAGGAGAAAAAGCAGAAGCAAAGAGAAATGTTGAGGTGCTTCTGGAACCGGAGATGATTCTCATCAAGTTTCAGGGCGGCATGGAGGCTGTTCCAGAGGGAAGCCCCAGCCAAGGAAAGAGATCTACAACCAACTCGTTGCTTGGAGAAGCGACTGACCCTGAGGGAGTTGGAGGCGGATGAGTGAAGAGCTTGAGAAGGAAGATATTTAGGAAGAGAGCTGAAGGTATTGAGGCCCCTGGCGCAGAATGAATGAAGAGGATTTTGAACTTAATCCTCACAGCCACTGGGAGCCAGTGGAGAGATTTCAGTCCTGGAGAGATACAATCCCTGGGCTTGAGGCCAAGGACAAGTCTCGCAGTGCTGTTCTGGATGAGTTGCAGGGGGCAGAGAGTAGAAGCAGGCAGATTTAGAAAAAGGCTGTTGCAATAGTCCAGCCTAGAGAGAACCAGAGCTCTGGGGACAGTGAGCTTCTGGGGGAAGGAGAGGAAAGGAAGAATACCTCTGAGGAGGTGCAGCTGGTAGTGTGACTTCTTAGAGATGTCATAGATGTGAGGCGAGAAGGAGAGATTGGAGTCGAAGATGACCCTGAGGTTTTTAGCCTCACAGGTGGGAGCAGGAGTAGGGCCAAGGGAGGCCGGCCAGAGAGTAACAGGAAAGGAGGCAGAGGGTGTTCCAATGAGGAGAATCTCCGTCTTACTGGCACGGTATGGAGCAGGAGAGATGGACTGCAGACACAACGTTAGTGGCAATTGACGGCAGAATTTCTTTCACAATATTCAGTGGAATAGCATCAATAGAACAGCCAGAGACACAGGGATCAACAAAGGAACCAAAGTCTATAGAGGGACCGCAGACACACTGGTCTGACTCCGGGCTTGCGTCATATGCTCACAAATAGCCACAATTTTGTAGATAAATAAGTCTGCCAGGGAGTCACATACATTTTGGGAGGGGGAATAGTGTCAGAAGGAGACACCTTAGTGGACAATGAGCGGACAACCTTAATCAGTTCTTTAGGCTGATTAATCGAATTCTCAGAGTAATAAAGTTGCATTTGGCCTCACTAATAGCTTGATCATAACTGACTGTAATAGCACAGAAAGAAGCCCTATCACAGGATGCATAAGAGGAGCACCACTTTCGTTCGACTTGCCTGCGTTTAAGGCTCAGCAGTTTAAGATCATCATTAAAACCGGGCTCCGAGGGCCGACCCCAAACTCTAATGCATTTGAGAGGGGCCACCACATCAGCTGTGGTGGAAAATATCTGAGATAAAGAGGAAAGATCCAAACATGGAGTGGCCTTGCACAAATCATCAATATGAGAAGTAATCAAGGAGCGGTCAACAGACCGCCAGTTGCGCTTCCATGCATTTTGATTGCAAGAGACAGTAGCACAGCCTATAAAATTATATACGAATGGAATGACAAAGTGATCCGACCAAGTGACCCTATGAGCAGTGGCCTCTGTAATATCAGTAGTCTTGGCAAAAACCAGGTCAAGCCAGTTAGCTAAGATGTGTTCAGACACAAGCAACAAGTCGGTCCATAGCCAAGATAAAATTGAAGGCTGCAGTATCACAGGGGTAATTGAACCTATAATTAAAGTCGCCAGCCACAACCAAATTAGTGTGTTGAAGCTGAACAGAAGTCATAAGACAAACAAACGCCTTAATGAAAGCAGAATCAAAGCGAGGGGGGCGGTAAATAATGAGAAAATGAATGGCCCTGGAGGCAGATAGGACCATGTGCACCTTCTATTTTACAATTGAACAACAAAGGAATATCTGCTGATACAAAAGTAGACTTAAAAATAAATGTAACATCACCACCAGGGTAGTTAGAAGCACGATCTGACCACAGTGTATCATAACCAGCAGGCAGCATGGTAACTACAGAAGTCCCTAAAGAGTCAGATAACCAAGGCTCAGTAACCAACAAGCAGTCTGGCCTCAAGTCCTGCAACAGATCGAAACAATCGGAAGTATGAGCCACCAGAGACCTAGCAATGCATAACAAACAATGCAGCTGAGTGAGATTCGAAGATGGCGTCACAAGGGTAGCCAAAGGATTCACCACGAAGCCAGGCGGCCAACAAGTAGCGGGAGGAGCTAGATCAATCATCCACTTGATGCACAGAGGAAGCAGGCGAACAGGAAAGAACGTTACCCAGCCCAGGGACAGGCTCCGACAGGCCTGCCTTTTGAGCACCTTCGGCATTCATCCGGCGTGCCCGCTGTGCCCATCCACTGCGCTGCCTGAACTGGCGGCACATAGGTGTTGGTAAGGAGATCATGTGACTGCATGGAGCGCAGAAAGAAAAAATAGACTCGACTAATACTCAGTAGGGGCCATTTTTACTGTGCTGATCACACACATATTTAATAAATATCAATGGAAGTTTTGGGAGAAGGAAGAAGCAAACAAACAGTCCCTGATTCATGGAATTATTTGCGTGTAAAACAGGGATTTGCCTGCCATTCTGTCCGCAAATCCCTGTTTGATGAATGGGAATTTGCCGGCAGACTGGCACACAAATCCCCATTTTATACGCAAATAATTCCATGAATCAGGGCCACAGTATAAAATTAGCAGTTCTCTAAAATATATTCAGGAGCACTAACAGCGAGCGCCAGTCAACGGCAGCTTCCAAAGTCAAGTTACCTGAACCTCTCCCTCTCAGCACATAAGTGTCAGTAGGTGTTTGCGTGGAGCGCAGAAAGAAGAAAAAAAAGACAAGACTAATACGCAGTAGAGGAAATCTTTACTGAGCTGATCACACACAGGGTCAAATTAGCTGATATAAAGTAACATAACATAAAGTCACCTCATATGGCTCTTCAGATATATTTATGTTGGCCTTGCTGTGGGTGACTCCGTATGAAAAGAGGGCAGCAGCGTTGTTAGTGGGATAGCGGGAAAGTCAGATGTGAAAGCGGTGGTGTTCATGGGTGCAGATCATGAGTATCCTGGTAGAGAGGGTTCCATGTGATAATGTCCCCGCAAAAATGTCGCCTGGCAAAAAAGTTGCCAAACAATGCCAATTTTTTTCAGGGACATAATCACATTGAACATGTTGGGGACAACCCCGCAAACTTCTCTTTTCAAGGGGGGCGTGGAACACCCCCACAACCCACGCTCCCTTTGCCCCATATATATGGTCGCCATATATGTCGCTTTTCCCAGCGACATTGTGTATGGTGACCATATATATATGGGGATAATATTACTGGATACTGAGTGCTGATCTGCTTCTATAGGTTTGGGGCCAGTCGATCATGTAAAGAATGATTCTCCAGCATGGGGTCTGGCATGGATTCACATGTTCATGAATATTCCCCGTCATCAGGCTGGGAATCCTCGGTAAAGAAAAAACTCAGTATCAGTTTCGTTTCTGATCTGACTTTCGTAGTAGTAACCAATCACTGATTTCTGCGTCATTCTGACCACAGCCAATGACTGCCCTCTCCCTAAGCCCCGCCTCTGGCAGCCATCCTCAGATTTTTACCGCACGTTCAAGTGTTGGGATCCTCGTGCTATTGCTCTCGAGCTTTAGTGCGTTTTCGCGCTTTTTTCATAGGAAAATGTTCCCTTTTTTCGGTCAAAGAGCCTCAAGCTCCACCGTTTCTATATCCGATCAACGGGGATCCGTGTCGGATTCTTCTACGCCCCTCAAGGGTGAAGATTTCGTCGAGCCACGCTTTGGAGGACTCCAGAACTTTCTCAGGCCCATCTCGGACATGGCCCAGGAAAAGGGAAGCTCGACGCCCGGGAAGCTGTTCAGGGTCTGCCCTGCATGCTAGCTTCAGAATGTCTTCAAGGAGGACGAACACTCCCTGTGCCTCTACTGCCTGCATGAGGACAAGACGCACGTGGAGAAGGACTGTGCGTTTTGCGGGAACATGTCGGAGTGGACCATAAAGGACTGCCATCTGCGTCTCGCCAACTGGCTGGAAGGGAAGAGCCCGTCAGGCGAGAAAAAGAAGAAGACGTCTGAGCGGTCTTCTAAGACCTCTGAGGGCGCCCCGGAAACGGGGGCCCAACAGAAGGCCAAGCACTGCGAGTCCGCGGGCACCGGGAGCGCCGAACGGTCGGGCTCTTCGGTTGCCAGGCAGGGCGCAGCCTCCCCGGCGCCATCAACCACGAGCCAACGCTCTGGCTCGGGTAAAAGGAAGTCCGAGCACCCGGCGAAGCTTCTGGAGAGGCCCCGGTCGAGCTCGAAGGCCAATTCGGAGGGGGAGCGAGGTGGTGACCCCCCCCTAAGGAGAAGGCGGTGAGCACACCTAAGGTGACGAAAGTCTTGATCCACCCGGCCAAGGCCTCTATCGAGACAGTCGCGGTGGCCCTGGCTCAGCCTGAGGAGGCTACACCAGTGGAGGCGACCTCGGGGCCCAGAGTCTCCTTGCCACCGCGGAGGGAGTCCTCTTTCAAGCCCATCGACAGGACCCCCGTGAAACCTCCGACGGAGAAGAAGAAGGGAGGGCAGGAGGCCATCTTGGATTCGGCCTCAACCTCTGAAGAGGAGCTGATCGAAGTCTTAAGCCACGGCATTAGCGTGGAGGAAGACCAGCCCGTCGGGAGGGACCCCGACGAGGGGGACTACGAGAACGTCGAGGGTACCGACGAGGTTCCTGTCCGCCCGTCGGAACCTGCTGAACCAGTGCCGCAAGACAACTCGGCGGCCATTTTGTTGGCTATACAGTCCTTATGCTCGGAGACAAGGACGAGATTGCCGTTACCACCGACAGAGGAACCGCTCCCGACGGGGGACCCGGAGCCGGGCCCTTCTGGGAGCCCTCCTCCTAAGAGAAGAAGGATTCATCCTACACCATCTTTTTAACCATCGCCCCCGTCTCAGCCCTCCTCCCCGTCCACGACCCAGGGGGATGACACAGGGACGGACACGGCCGCGACGGGTACAGACGACGAGGTTTACGGCAAGGATCCTCCGTCGTCACCTCCTCCCCGGGCTTCCCCGCCCGACGAGATTGGATCGTTTCATGCCATGATCGCCAGGGCATCCGAGCTTTTCCAGCTCTGCCCGGAAGAGAAGAAGAAGGAAGGCTTCCTTTATCAACGGCGCGAGACCAAGAGGAAGACGGTCCTCGCTGTACCCCTACTGGACGATATCTGGATGAGGGTCTCTCCCTCCTCAAGAACCCGTCCACAACGCCTGCGAGAAGGGATTGGTGAGAGAAGAAGTACCGGGTCCCGGACGCGGCCCCCTTGTGCCTTCGGGTACAGCCGACCCCGGACTCAGTCGTCTCCGCGGCGGCCAGGAAGAAAGTGGGGGGGGGCTTCAGCCTCCATGTCAACTTCCCCCCCCGGACGGCGAGGGAAAGAAATTGGACACGATGGGACGCAGAGTCATCTCATTGGCAGCGACGACGATTAAGGCTGCCAACGCCTTGGCTATCGTAGCACGCTACAACAGGGAGTTGTGGTACAATATCGCCCCCCTGCTGGACTTCCTACCGGACGACAAGAGGGCTGAGGCCCTGGAGATCTTGCAGGAAGGGGAAGTGGCGTCGGACCACGCCATTACGGTAGCGACGGACATCGCTGATACTGGTTTTCGCCAGTTGGGCAACAGCGTGTGCCTTAGACGGCGTGGATGACTCAAGGCAACGGACTTCCGGCAGGACGTGCAGACCAGAGTTTTGGACATGCCGTTCGACGGGAACAACCTGTTTGGGAAAACAGTGGACGATTCCCTGCAAGCCATCAAGGCGGACACAGAGACGACCCGGGCTCTTGGTGTTCTCCAGCAACGACGGCCGCCCTTTCGGAGCACCGGAGGTAAGCAGGGTGCCTCCAAAGGTTCCGGCGGCGGATATTCCACCTACCGTCAAGCGGCCCGTTCGTCATCACAAGAAGCCTACAGGGGACGAGGCAAGTCGGGCGGACCCTGCCGTCGTCGCCAGGGAGGACAAGGCGGCAAAGCCTCGTCGAAGCAGGACTGAACCGGCCGTGGGGTCGGGCCCCCACCGAAGCACCCCGGTGGGAGGCCGGCTGGGGAACTTCGTCTGCGTGTGGGAGTCCATCTCCACCGACCGTTGGGTGCTGGACGCCCTGGCCCAGGGTCACGCGCTCGAGTTTCTAAAGAAGTGCCCGCGCGTCCCCCCCCAGGAAGGAACATCACGTCCCTCAACTTCTCTTGGAGGTAAAGGCGATGCTCAAGAAAGGCACCATCGAGCTCGTCCCAAAGAGGCTTCGGGGCTCCGGAGTTTACTCAAGATACTTCCTCGTGAAGAAGAAGACAGGAGGATGGCGTCCCATCCTGGACCTACGACGACTGAACAAATTCATCAAGGCACAGAAGTTCCGGATGGTCACCCTCCAGCACGTCCTAGGTCAGCTGGAGGAGGACAATTTCCTGTCGTCGTTGGACTTGGAGGATGCCTACTTCCATATCCCCATCCTAAAGGAACACCGAATGTTTCTCAGATTCGTGGTCCAGGGGCGGCACTACCAGTTCAGAGCCCTTCCCTTCGGATTGAGGTCGGCACCCAGGGTGTTCACCAAGTGCCTCGCACCAGTGGCGGCGCGGCTGCGCCTGGAGGGGATCCACGTCTATCCCTACCTGGACGACTGGCTCATCCGAGCAAAGACAAGGGAGCTCGCCGCGGAACACACGGCGAGGACCGTCCAACTACTCACGGACCTGGGATTCTCCATAAACTACGCCAAGTCCCACCTGGTGCCCGCGCAAGACGCACTGTTTCTGGGAGTGAAACTCGACACAGTGGCGCTTCTGACCTCGCCGTCGGAGGAAAGAACGGGGCCATCTTGGGCAAGGTGCAGCGGATGCTGGTTGCGGACACAGCCAAGGTGAGGTCCATCAAATCCCTCCTCGGAATGATGTCTTCTTGCATTTATCTCATCCGCCTGTGCAGGCTTCGGATGCGCCCGTTGCAGGAGTTCCTGGACGCTCGCTGGGTCCAGACGACGGGCAGCTTCGAGGACAGGATCACACTCGACGAGAGTTTCCGACGAGCGATCCGGTGGTGGGGCACCCGCGCGCATCTGACGGCGGGCATGGACTTCCAGACCCCGGGCCGCCAGAAGACAGTGACCACAGATGCCTCCCTGGAAGGGTGGGGAGCGCACACCGAAAATCTGCACGCGAGAGGCCTTTGGCTTCCGACGGAGAAATCCCTCCATATCAACGTCCTGGAACTCCGTGCAGTGTTTTGGGCCCTCAGGTCCTTCCTTCCGACCCTCAAGGGCAAGGTGGTGAGGATCTTCACCGACAACACCACTACCATGTTCTACATCAGGAAGCAGGGCGGTACCAGATCCCCAGCCCTGTCCAAGGAGGCGCAGGATCTGTGGCATTGGGCCGTCGCCCAAGGGATGTTCCTGGTGCCGTTTCATCTGGCAGGAATAAAAAAACACCATCGCCGACTCGCTCAGCAGAGAGCTGCGCTCGTGCCACGAGTGGGAACTACGACAGGACCTAGTGGACCGCCTCTTCCGATGCTGGGGGCACACCCCAGATCGATCTGTTCGCGATGGCGACGAACTCCAAGTGCCGGAGGTTCGCCAGCAGGTTTCCCCAGCCGAGGAGCATGGGCGATGCTTTCTCGTTCCCCTGGGAGGGCCTATTCCTGTACGCGTTCTCTCCGTTACCGTTGCTGATCCGGCTCATCAACCAGCTCAAGAGGTCATGGTGCAGGATGATACTCGTCGCACCCGCGTGGCCGAGGCAGATATGGTTCCCGGACCTTCTGGACTTGTCAGCGTCCCCGTCAATCAAGCTGCCAGTGGACGCGGATATTCTCTCCAGGGAAGGAGGCGCCATCCTCCATCACGACCCGAAGTCGCTGAACTTGCAGGCCTGGCTCCTGCAGCGCTAGAGTTTGGAGGTTACGACATACCGGCCGACTGCAGAGAGGTTCTTGCAAAGGCCAGGGCGTCCTCAACTCTTAAATGCTACGGACACAAATGGAAGAGGTTCTCTGTCTGGTGCCACGCACAGAAGATTAACCCTCTACGGATTACGGCTCCGCAGGTACTGCCGTGCCTACTGACACTGGCCGAGGCTGGACTAGCGCACGCTTCCATCAAGATTCATCTTGCTGCGATACACCAGAACCACGGAACGGACGTCCTTGTGGTCTCATCGTCTGGTGAAGGAGTTCTTGAAGGGACTGTTCAGATCGTTCCCGCCGATGAAGGCGCCGGCCCCGACGTGGGAGCTCAACGTGGTGCTGACCAAGCTCATGGGACCTCCGTTCGAGCCTCTGCACTCAGCTTCTTTGAAGTTCTTGTCGTGGAAAACAGCGTTCCTTGTGGCCATCACCTCCGCATGACGAGTGGGAGAGATCCAGGCCCTTTCCTGCAAGCCCCCGTACTTGACTTTTCACGACACGAGGGTAGTGCTCAGGACGCACCCCTCCTTCATGCCCAAGGTGCCGTCGGCTGAAAGGACTTTGCACTCGCTGGATGTGGCTAGAGCGCTGAAGTTCTACGTGGACCGCACAAAGAGCTTTTGGAAGACGTCCCAACTTTTTGTGAACTTTGGACCTGTCAATCAGAGGAAGGCTCTCTCAAAGGCTTCCATTTCCAGATGGCTCTCCGGCTGTATCATGTACTGTCATCGGTTGGCAAACCGACCGCTGCCCGGCCGTCCGAGAGCCCATTCCACCAGAGCGATCGCAGCTACCACGGCGTTCCTATCTGGTGTGCCCCTGCTGGACATCTGCAGGGCTGCTACGTGGAGGTCGACGCACACCTTCACAAAATTCTACTGCGTCGACTGGGATTCCAGGGAGGAGTCCAGGGTCGGCCAAGCAGTGCTGCGCAACCTGTTCGCCTAAGGTGGGCCTGGTGAGGAGGTAAGAGACGCTTAATGTTGAATTGCTGTATTGCTTAATGTTGAGCCTGTTGCCACCTCCCGTGGTTGTGCATGTGTGTACTGCTATGTATTCTCTTATTCATGAGCATGTGAATACATGCCAGACACCATGCTGGAGAAGGAACAAGTTACTTACCTGTAACTGTTGTTCTCCAGCATGGGTCTGGCATGTATTCACATGTGAACCCTCCCTCCTACCCCTCTGCGGCTCTTCACTTGGTCATACTGCCACTTCACATGCTACCAAATCTGAGGATTGCTGCCAGAGGCGGGGCTTAGGGAGAGGGCAGTCATTGGCTGTGGTCAGTATGACGCAGAAATCAGTGATTGGTTACTACTACGAAAGTCAGATCAGAAACGAAACTGATACTGAGTTTTTTCTTTACCGAGGATTCCCAGCCTGACGACGGGGAATATTTAGGAGCTTGTGAATCCATGCCAGACCCATGCTGGAGAACAACAGTTACAGGTAAGTAACTTGTTCCTTACTGCTATTCAAAACTTATGTAATTAATACCTGTACCTTTGGTAAAATATAATTATGTGAGGTTTTCGTGCAATAAAATGTTATATATTTATAATAACCTGCTTAGTCTCTATTTATTCATTGTGATTCATTTATATGCTACAGTGTAGTCAGAGATTGCCTGTCCACCATCAGCAGAATGTTATTTGAGACTTGCACTGCCACCGCTGCCAGTTTTCATGTCGATGTACCAGTCAGCCTCAGTACCATGCAACATTCTGAGAGACCTACCTACTTGTGATCAACCCAGATGTTCCTGAAAAGTCTTTGTTTGACTTTAAATCAAAGGTTCTATGTGGTCGAGCATTTTGGGGCTTTTGGGGGACCACCATTGGACCTTCCCATTTCTCCCTGGGGTTATATACACAACACCTGGCTGCACAAGGGATAAAGGGTGAGATTCCCCCAAAGCATTTCTGGAAAACAGACCAAAGTCTATGTGCACTTTACTGAACAATTTTATAAAAACAGTTATATAGATAGCCATGGGATTTTCTGTTTTTTCAGAAGGACCGTTCCTGAAATATTCCGATATTTTATAATCCACTGGATGACACTCCACAGGGTAGTCTGAAGGCTTATTTTGCACACATACAAAACGGCACTTTGCAGGAAATGGGGTCAAGCGGGTCAAACATTGGTTAAGAGCCATTAGCTTGACAGGCAGTTCAAATAACATGGATATGTTTGATATTGCTACCTATCATTTTTTTAAATGCCCATTTCAGTCATGTAATATGTAATATTTGCATCCCCTCGTATTAGCTTTCATGTTTTGTATATAATTTTGTGTCGCCTCCATAAACCCGCCTTTTATTTTCTGAAAAAGCATTTCTACGAGTAGTAATTTGAATTATTTTACAAAGGAAATGTCACAAGGTACATGATTAACACCTTATTCCACCCAGTAACACCACCTTTTTTTAAAAGAAGTTATTTTAAAGGTATCAATTTGCACTTTTAAAAGGTCTCACTTTGCATGTCCACCATTCATTGGAGCCAGTGGCTACATGTTGTGAATGAGTTCACCAGGATCGCCTTATGTCATCCATAGGTGGCCTCCTTATGTGACAGTGGCCCTCATTACGACCCTGGCGGAATTCGGAAAACGATGGCGGAAATGCAATACCGCCATCGAATAGCGCTCGGTGCGACTATGACCCGTCACCGCAAAGTACGAAGCCATTAGCGACACCGTAGTGAACGCCAACGCTAACTGCACCAAGCACGCGCGCGCGCGCCATGCCAAACCGTAAACACCACCATGGCGCAAGGGTACGCCAATTCCGACCCTAGCGGACATGTACCTAACGCCATCAAGCATGGCGGAATGTACCATTCCGCCATGGTGAGAAGTACGGCATCGCGAATCAACCGTAAACGGCCCCACTGAGTGCCTGTACACCGCTCCCTGCCCACAAAGTACAACTCCCCGTAGGTGCAATGAAGTCACAATGCAACCAGTGAAATGTACAAGTCACCCATGCATGCCAACGAACAAAAGAAACACAAGAGGGGCCAATGGGAGCTGCAGGGCACAGATGGCACGAATACAGAAGCCAATCCAATGGACATGACCACAGTCCCCCCCCCCGAAACGCACGCAAACACAGGCACCTGTGACCAGCAACATTCCGAAAACCACATCATTCCACCAGTCCACCTGGCTGACCGGCATCTGTTACACAAAACCCAATCCCCCGCCCCTGAGCATGACAACATTCAAACAGTCATATTGGCAGCCCCCATCCCTGACCTCACTGGGCTTCGTAGGCAAACGCGCCCAGTACAGTACCACGCAACTAAACTCCGAAGCTGGAACCCAATGCAGATCTCCTCACAATACATCGCTCCCCAAATAGGAATATGCCACATCACTTGCAAAGAAGAACGCTACACGGGCCAAATCATAATAGAAATTTAATGCACAACAAAATCACCAAGCCCATACAGCCATTAGGCCATGAACTCCAAAACACATTTCACCATCGTGGGCTGCATCCGCAAGAAATGACCAGCCACTACTTGTGTGACGCCCTGTTCCATCATGGTACACAGAGCCACATTCACGTACGAAAAGGCAACATGGAAGCGCACAGAACCGCAGGGCCGTCCCAATGGGGAGGCACTAGTCCAGCTGAAAGGCCGAAATGTTGCTCCGAGCCACTAGTACTGCGTAAGGGCATGTGGCCCATTGGCGATCGTCCCATAAGATCGTAATGCTGCTCCACTGATTAACACGAAGCAGCAGGTGTCGGGAGTAAAAGCCATCTGCAGGAGTGGCATACAGATGGCAGTGGCAAAAGGGGAGGAGACACCTGTCAACCAAAAGAAAAGAAAAAGAATAGAATGCCCATCAGAACTACATCCGAACAACTCACTTCAATGATCACACTAAATCCACAGCCATATGCATGCTAGCCCACTCCAAAGGATCATCACCACCCAAAAACCACTTGCGACTCATAACTATCTATATCGAGGTGTAAACACCATCACAAACGAGTGTACCTGTGCATGCGTCTGTCAAAACAGAATCCATCAGATGGGATTGGTAACGTGCATGGACACAAGTGTCTGAGGGCGCGTCGAGACAGGGAGGGCTCAACAAGGCCAGATAGACGATGGTCCCACTATGGCAGCCCTGCATCACATAGCGCAGGGGAGGCGGATAGATTCCAAGAAGCCCTGTACATGGCAAACTCTGTATCAAATCACCTGCCCATGCATCCATTCATCATTCCCTCATCCCGGGATTAAAACGCCTGAATATTTACTCACATAACATTAGAAATATCCATTGAGTCTGTGCGTTATGCAGCCTGCAAAATCCACAGTGCCCCAGCCCGTAATTCCAGTGTAGTGAAGTAACATGCATTTGGGAACGTCCGGCCTCATCGCCCACGTCGCTATTGCGCATCCCAAACCATACATATCAATCATTGCATCCTCGCCATGGCCCCTGTCTCAAGGACATTGAACAATAGAACGTTATATTTGCAGTCAGACCTGTGGGCATTTCCTCGCCGCTAGCAGAAAACCGAAAGCGCCGCCCTTCGAATTCCTCATTTGCAACATCACGTCGAAGAGGCATCTGTGGCCGTTTGAAATCACTAATTAATCCATCTAGTGCGGCTGTGTGTGAAAATGGCAACTGCCTTCACCCACAAATGGGACGCCCCGCCCGTCGTTGCAACTCGGTACAGTGATGCATGAGGGCCCACCGTTACTCGAGTACTACGTACCACTGACCCTTCACAAGTCTGTTCGCGACTGCACAGATAGTACGTGAAACAATGGGACCACAGCAGAATGAACATATCAACCAATGTTACACGGCCATCGGGTACAAATACATGATTGCAATAGCAAGATGCCATTCCTCGAATTGCAGCGTTGTGTGCGGGACGTGCTCGGCCAAAGGGGAGAGCAGTTTGCACAGGTGGAATGAATCACCACAGGTGGAGGCCATACAGCCTGAAAACACATAAATTGCACACCCAGTCTCCTCCCACAACCACACCGAAATGCTACCGGCAGGACTCGCGATGTTGGCCCTGGGGGACCTGATAGCACTGCAAGTACTCCAACTCCAAGAAGAAGACGAACACCAACTACAACCGGCCGCACGGAGGAGACGCAGGAGGAGGAGGAGGCCAAGGCAGGACCAGCAAGGGCCGCCAGCACAGCCACCACCACCACGCAGGCAGCCCGCAATCCCACGCCTCCGAGCACATCCGTTCAACCTCACTGATGAGCAGATCCACACCCTCTACCGTCTGGACCGGGACACCATAGCCGCCATTGTGGACATGACACAGGCTGACCTTGTCAGCATGATAGATAGCCCAACCGCCATCCCACCCCTACTGAAGGTGGTGTCTGTACTACACTTCCTGGCCACAGGCACCTACCAGCACACAGTCGGACAGTTGCATGGCATTTCTCAGCCACTGTTCTCACGGACACTATTGCAAGTGCTCGATGCCCTCCTGCAGCACGCAGACGACTACATCTCTCTACCACGCTCGGAGCAGGAAATTACCAACACAAAAGTGGGATTCCATGCACTTGCCGGCATACCGGGTTGCATTGGTGCCATCGACTGCACCCATGTGGAATTGGTCGTCCCACATGCCATGGAGGCCCAGTACCGCAACCGAAAACAATTTCATTCCCTGAATGTACAAATGGTGTGTGACTCCAACAGGATCATTACACATTGTTGTGCCCGATTCCCTGGATCAACCCATGATTCTATGGTCTTGAGGAACTCTACAATACCGCGCTACATGGAGCGACACGCAGGGAACAGATCCTGGCTACTCGGTGAGTCTCATTACATGCATGATAATGTGGGGTATGTGATTCGGCAATGACCTGGCAGGAAGGGGGGGGGGGTGTGCGTACGTAGCAATGGCATTCCACATCATACGTTTATCGTCCACATACAGGTGATGCTGGATATCCACTGAAGAGATGGCTCCTCACACCAGTCCGGAACCCACGGGACCAGCATGAGGAGGACTACAACCATGCCCACTCACGTACCCGTGTAGTCATTGAACAGGCATTCGGCCTACTGAAGGGTCGTTTCCGCTGCCTCAGCAGGTCTGGCGGGGCACTCCTGTACCGCCATGAGAAGGTTGCAAAGATGGTGATGGCATGTGTCATGCTCCACAACATGTGCGTACGTAGAAATGTGCCCATGCCCCCTGACGCAGAACTGCAAGCACCTGATGATGGTCATGATGAGGGTGGGGATGTGGCAGCACCTCAAGGAGTCTGCGAGGCACCGGAGGGCCGTGACATTCGTCAGCATCTCATTGATGTATGCTTCTAGCACTCACGCCTGGTGGCTGATACATGGACACGGGACTCGTGGCACTGTGTGTGTCTGGGACATGCACAATATGGACTGTACGCCTATGATGGCCTAGTACACAAAGATCAATGTCCACACATCTCATTGGTTGATCGTGCACTGTTTATGGCATATGTGATATCATGTTGTACACCCTATCGACCCGCCACCCAAGTGAGCCCAACACACCCCCTCCACCCTCCTACCTCCCCCCCGAACACCAGTGTCCAAAGATGCTCATTGTCAGTGGGCAGTCGCTATTGCAAGCCCCCTCTGCGGGTATCAGGGGCACCCCTGCCTGTGGAGCGCAGGTTCCTCCCAGATCTACGTTGGGGGCTGCCCTGGACGGAACTTGCAACGGATGATGTCTCTGCCTGCTCACGTCCATGCATGTCCCTAAGGGTTTGCGAGAGCTCAGTGAGCACACGGCGCACTGCGGCAAGTTCGGCACATACGTCCTTGGACGTCGCATGCAGTTCCCCCCTCAGGCTCTCGGTGCTTCTCTCCATTTGGACTCTCAGGCTCTCGGTGCTACTCTCCATTTGTGCCCTTAGTGTCTCTGTACCTCTCTCCATTTCTGCCCTAAGTGTCTCAGTTGATGTTTCTATGTCTGCCTTAGTGCCCCCACATTCATCGGCATGGTCCTTGAGGAGCGTGGCCAGTTGCTGCTGTTGCACGATTAACTGGTCGAGGGACTGTTGCCTCTGCTGGGCCATGGCCATTTGCGGGGGTGTCACAGAGGGGCTGTGGACCTCATGTTGCCTTGCCACAGGGCTTGTGGGGGATGGCCAGTCGTCGTCTTGTGGGTGCCCCTGCGTGGCATCCTCATGTTGTACGGGATGGGACAGACAGGGGGATTGGGACAGGTCATGGATGGATCTGACTTCGACATCCCCGTCTTCTGTGTCGGAGCATGCTGCCATCAATGGGGTGTCACCTATGGTGCTGCTGCCACCAGAGGCAGTGCCTTCTGTGGCATCCGTTGGGGGGACCTGTGGTGGTGGTGTTGTGGGCATGCTGGCTGCTGGGGTGCCTGTTGATGTTCCCTCCTCTGTGCTGCCACCTGATTTGTGCTGCTGCCGTGTCTTGATGCGTGCAGCTGAGGTGGAGGGTCTTTGGCCGTTGGTCTTGGCCCTCTTTGCAGGTGTGCTGGTAGGGGTGTCCTGATGCTCGTCGTTTGGATCGGACCCTGTGGTGGAGTAAAGGAGGGCGAGGGTTATTGATGGGTCTGTGGGAATTGGAATGGCATTGTATCACATGCATTGGGGTGGTACCTGAGGGTGATTTGGGTCGGGGCCTTGGAGGTGCTTTCATTTGTGTGTGGAGTGAGGGTGCAGTTGTTTGGCAGCCTGCAGTTAGGGTGTGCCTGCTGCACGTGTAGTGCGTGTTTTAGGGTTTTTTAATTATTTATGTATTTATTGTGGGTTTTAACGTGCGCTATCAGGCCGATGTGTGTGGACGTTCTCCTGGACATGTGTTTCTGTTGCACTATGTGGACACATGGTACTTCACATGGATGGACTTTGTGGATTTGGCATTGTTTTATCTGGCCCACCTACCTGAATCTTCGGATGTCTGCACTCCTTTCTCCATCCCTCCGACTCCCTCTATGCTCTCCATTCCGATGGTGGAGGCACAGATTTCTTCCCAGGGGGTCAACTTGATGGGTGATTCAGGACCTCCCCCGGTGGCTGTGGCAATGTTGCGGTTGGCAGAGAGTATGCTGCGGACGCGTATCCGCAGGTCGTCCCATCGCTTTCGGCATTGCTGTGGGGTGCGGGGTGCGGTCCCCACCGCACTTACCCGCTGTGCCACCAGAGCCCATATGGCCTTCTTGTTTGCAAGTGCCGTCCTGGTCATTTGCGTGGAGAAGACGACGGCAGCATTCTCCTGGAGGGTCTCTGTTAGCACGGTGAGTTCCTCACGGGAAAAGTGGACCTGCCGCTTGCGGTCGCACGCTTTCTTCGCTACTTTTCCCATTTTTCTTGGTTTCGCTAGGGTGGATGACGGGTTGGGGTGTGTCTCAGGGTAGTGTTTTTGGTGGTTGTGTGGTTTTAGTGGTTTTATAGGTGTACGGCGGGATGTTTCCCGTTCCGGGCCCATGTTTTTACTTCCGTTTCCGTATATTTACGGTCACCGTACTTTCCGGTAGGCGCACACTGCGGTGTCCGCTGTGATGGGTGGCGGTATTGCACCTAGGGCGCCGTACGGCGGCGGTGTGGGCCGTTTTGGGGTCATTTCCGCCATCGCGGACTTTGCACTTCCGCCATGCCGTGGTGCTCGTGCCCGATGGGTCGGAATGGGCCGCACTTTGCTCCTTCGTGCAATGGCGGAAACGCTATTTACGCTGTGGCGGTCCGGTCAGTCACTTTCCGCCAGGGTCGTAATGAGGGCCAGTGTGTTGCCCGTCCTGGGTAACCACGTGATTCTGGGATGGCCTCGCCTCCCTAATTCTGTTTTGAATCTTCAATGAGTAGTCACTAGGACCCGATGATGAGGACAGTGTGTAACACACCTGCAACACACACAGTTCCAAGCCCCACTTTGTTAGAGGGATTTGCAGAGGCTATATCCCAGAGCATATCATTCCTGCCCTTGTAGGTAACTTTCATGCTAATGCCAGGTACACAGCCGAATTCACCAAATGCCGTGTTTCAGTGGTTCTAAAACGTGTGTTCTTGTAATCATAAGCAGCTGCCTTCTAGGAACAGCAGAATGGGTGGTGAGTTGTGAGACAGCCTTCCTGGTTACTGTCTCTCTCCAGTCTCCAGGACTCCCGCGTGTTCGTCTTTGCTCCTCTGTTGGATCTTAATTGCTGGACTTCTTTCTCTGTTCATCCTCTTCTATGGGCGATCTTATAGTATTATAGTATTTTTGGAATCTGATTTGAACGCCACTCCACCTGATCAAGCTTTGAATAAACCCATGGAATCCCTTCAGATATGTTGATTACTCGTAGCTGTGCCGGCTGCTTTGATCCTGTTCCGATGAAAATCGCTGCTTGGGGAGCCCGGCAGAGCTTGCTGCACACCTTAAACGCAGAGACTCAAGATGGCGGCTGGCCTGGCTTTGTAACACCGAACGGGCTTTCGGAGGTATGGCGCAAATGTTGGCAGCTCGTATTACTCTTGTCCGGCTGCCGTTACTGACTGCTTGAAGGTGCTTGGAGGAACAGACGGAACGCACCTGACCCGGCCACTGCACCAAAGACATTGCCTACTGGGAAACAACTGGTCCCAGAAGGGATGATGTGGCGGAGGGCTTGAGTGGCACTTATTGGTAACAACGGGGCAGGCGGACGCCTCGTAGGCAGAGAGAGGCCCCTGACGTGAGACAGTCGTCTGCCCTTTTGTGCCTGGCTGCACACCGGGAGAAGTCTTGCTGGGTAAGTGCAGCTCCTGGGAACTCTCAGATGCTGACACAGAGAGCTTTACAGACTTACTCGGAAGTGGGTTGCAGCCCGCCTGAGACAACTACAGATAAGTGAGGGGCCCTACTGAAGCCATATGAGCAAGTGAATGTGCTTCATTATTTTACTTTTGGATGGGCATTACTGACCCTCCATCTGACTGGGTGGAGGATGCAACCAGTTACCCCTTCGGCTGCACATCCCAGATGCTGCTAGAAGCCCACCGAATCACATACTCTCAAGTCTCCCTGTCTATCATATTGCTGTTATAATTCCTCAGAGGCTGGCCGGCACAGCACGCAGCCCTGGGAAGGCCCACTACATACTGCTGGAACTTATGCTTGTTGGGGACACGTTGCTCTCCCTACAGGGGGGGGGCTGCCTGAATGCTTTACGGTCACAAGGTGTATGAGTGTTATCATTCACGAGGGTGGCTGCACTGCCCCTCTTGAACTTTGGCTTTCATGAACGGCCCACATGGTGTAAGGACCCGGACCCGTACGTGAGCTACCTCGGAATAATGGACAATATAGACAATTAGGTTGTATCATTGGAACTTCTCAGGCAAACAGGCAGTCCTCGTGGGATTACAACACTGGACCCTACGCACCATTCTTTGGAAACAACCCACGTTTTATCTTACATTGTTGGGCTGGTGCTGATTCCGTACTGTATCACTGTTGCCCTGCGTACTGAGATTTGCATGCGGGAGCCTGTTTGACTTCAACACTCTGCAAGGAACTTCTTCAGCTTACTTTGTGGCTGCGAAGCTCAACGCTATAGCTCGGGATTTCAATGCACATCTTGCCATGTCGCCTAACAAGAACAAAAATAAAGGCATGATAATGGACTCTTTTGAGGGCCAAGCAAAATCTTGTGACTCTGTTCCTCCTGCGAACTCAATACAGACAGAACCCCAAAAAAGTAAAGTACTAGCTGCTTTTTCTGCCCTTCAGACTTCATTGGAGGGCAGAATTGATGAGGTGAGGTTGGAGGTGCATCTTCTCCGGCAAGAGGTACGGTCGCTTGCAGAGTGGGTCACGACAGCAGAAACACTCTTGAAGGAAACCGCTGCCATCACCGGAGATCTAGTATCAAGAATTAAGGTGTTGGAGGCGAGAAATACCATGCTGGAGTTATGAGCTGAAGACGTAGAAGGCAGATCTCGGAGAAACAACATATGAGTATTGGGGCTGCCAGAAGGCATTGGGGGCCGGGACCCAACCACTTACATTGAAAAACTGCTCCTGCAGGAGGTTGGCCCTGGGAAATTATCGCAAGGTTTTGTCATTGAGAGAGCCCATTAATCCCCTCAGAAGAAACCTCCGCCTGGGTCATATCCCAGGCCAGTCATTGCCAAAATTCTAAACTTTAGAGATAGGAAGGTGATTCTTCAATTTTCCAGAGAAGGCAGGAAGATACAGTGGGGCACCTCAATGATTGCAGTATACCATAATTACACACCCATAGTACAGGAGAAGCGGAACACGTTTGTGCCCACAAAGGCGAGGCATCAACAGTTAGGACTTAAATACTCTATTTAGTGATATAGGCTGGGCTCCAGATTGGGGAGATATCAGTACCCTAATTTCTACATTTGAAAAGCAGCTGGGATTATGGGACTGGAATGAGATCTTCAGTCATCTCTGGACATCTTTTATCCCTGATGTTCTATATGTATTTAGTATAGCTCAATCTTATCTAAAGCTAAATCCATCTTTTGAATTACAGAGATTCATATTGATTTTGCATATTAACCCTCTGCCCGTACTCAGTGTACGTGGCCCCTCGCTTGCATCGAGAGAAGAAGATTGATTCTGCCGATTGTGTTGTATTAAGTCAAATCCTGAAACAGCCAAACATGTCATGACTGAAAGTCCTCTATGGGGGCGGAACATGTGAAGTATTTGGGCAAGTATATCAATCACCTGGAATCTATCCAGGACAAATTCTTTTGGAAGCAATGTATTAACTCCTTAAATGGGGGACTACATATGGCCCTATTCAGGGTGTGGAAGATAGTGGCAGAGCGGCTAAATCAGACATTGGACAAAAATAGGATTGATAACCCAGTAAGGTTTAGTGAACCCTTGGCTCGAATGAATGATGGAAGGTACCCAATCTAATCAATTGAATGCTATGCAATGAGCGTGTGAACTCCGAGGAAATTATTCTTGCTCTATGGTTGCTTTACGTCTATTCTATACATTTTACTTACCATTTTCTTTTAATACTATGAAGACATTGATTGATTGATTGATTGATTGATTGACTGATCAATTGATTGACCGAATGATCGAAGGACATGATGATGTTGCTTGATTGGCTGATCAACTGATTCCTTGACTGCTTGATTAGGTTTAATTTTATCAGTATCATTATGTGTTTGTCATGATGTATTGGTGAATGGAGAGATTGCTTGTATATGTGGTTCTTAATATTATGATGTATAATGTAATACTTCTATCTTTTGTATTAAGTTATTTTATATATGCAAGGTTTATGTTTAAACTATAACACATTAAATAAATAAATGCATTAAATAGATGCCTATGTACCCAGGCAGACTGAAGGTAGTGCATGGAGGGAGAACACACTTCTTTGAAAGCCCAGAGGCAGTACAAATGTGGATTGAGCATAATAACCTGATGGGCGGGGACAACAGCGGCACCCAAGGAAACAACATTGAGGCCCCCTGAACTGCCAGATAACGTATGGGGCCCCGATGTAGCTGGACCTTTGGAGGGTACGGGAAGCTCTCCTCAGAGAATTGACTCCTTGATGCTTGTGACCCTAGGGAATTATGTAATTGCACCACTGTGATCAGTCCTACAAACAGTACAGCGCCCTGAGATAAACCAGACTTGGATCACCATATAAATAAATTACCACCGCAGACGGTCCAATTAACGTTGGACATATGCTGGGTATCAGTGGGAGTGGGCACTGTCACCCACTGGGTGGTGCTTGGACGGCCCCGGACTTGGAGATAACTGGTGCCAGTCCATTGCTGATCCTTCCACCCAGTCTAAATCAACACAATTGAGCAAGTTCATATAGATCCAACTAAAGAATGGACCCTCTCACTCCTGAATTTCAATAAAGTCAACTTTGATTCGATTGAAAAATACTGCAATTCTTATTTAATTTCTCTGCAGCAGGTGTAGTAATACACATGGACATTAAGACATAGGATACACCACATAAAAAAGGTACATGGTGTAGTACATGAATAACACAATCCAATGTTTTTTGTGTTGTCTTTCAACCCTTCATTGTATCACATACATGTGCATCTATTCTGCAATTACAATATCCACTTCTCATGTGACCCCCATTAGGATGCTTAGAGAATGTAACTGCTCAAATTGATTCACCAAAATTATTGATTTGGATTGTGTTATTCATGAACTGTGTTGATATATGAGTATACCTACCTGGGTAGAGCAAGGCAGTAACTAGGTTCCCTTTATAATCCTTTAAACCAGTATCCAATGGCTAAGAGTACCTTTGGTGGTACAGGTGTGCCCAAACAGAGACACTCTGTTGGGTGTTGTTTACATCCCAGGTTAAGGGGTTTGTTGGTTATGTTTTGTTTGTTTTATAGAACTTGGCAAGAGTAAGTATTGGAGGGGAGGAAGTGCTGCTGGCGGTACATACAGGATTTCAATGTGCTTATGCTGTGTGCGCTGGACAATGGTACGAGGATGTGCCCTTGATGGGGGACGGCGCGCGCTGCATGATGACGACATGTTGAAATGTACGAGGGTTTATGCAGAGGGCAAAGTGGGGTTGGCTGCTAAACTCTTACTATGGCATCGCTTAGGATTATGTCCTGCAATGTGAGGTGACCGGGATCATACATACATAGAAACAGGGTGAAGTCTTATCTCTGCATAAAAAGGATATCTATCGTCCTACTACAGGAGACTCACTTACTACCGGATGGTCAGGAGCAGGTATTGACCCAATGGGGAGGGACAAATTCACAATTTTCAAGGGGTGGCCTTATATGGGTTGATGGGATCGGTCCCATTCCAGCTCTTGGAAATGGTGGTGGACGGGGAAGGGAGGTATGTGATCTTACGCGGCTATCTTGGCCATAGAGAAGTGTGCATTGTAAACTCATATTTTCCTAATCTTATGATCCCGGCCCATGTATGTGCATTGAGTAGTCGGATTGCACTGACATGCATTGCCTTGCTTCTATAAGGTGGGGAGTTTGACTGTGTTTGAGACATATCCCTAGATAGATCTCCCTCCACGGGGTGGTATACCCCGGCCACTGATGCCCTTAACACGGCTCTGTCAAAGCTTGCTCTGACAGATGTCGGGAGAGAACTACTCCCAGACACTAGGGGATACTCCTTTTTTTCGTCCCCACACAAGCTGCACACCAGGATAGATTACCTGTTTGTAGGAAACAAACACTTGGCAGAATTCACTAGTGCAGACTACATGGGACGTACAATGTCAGACCACTCCCCACTGGTGGTTGCATGGGAAACTGGGAGACCTATGCCACCTATCCCGACTTGGCGTATGCCTGCAGACATTCTGTGGGATGGTCCCTTTAGGGGCTCGCTGTGCGAAACTTTGGAACAATTCCTGAAGATTAATATCGGCAGCGTAGACAGTTGGGTCACCGTTTGGGAGGCTATTAAGTTAGTGGTTCGAGGTGAGATCATAGCAAGTGCAGGGGGCATCCACAGGAGATTAAGGGAGGACTTAGAGACTATGGAGTATAGGATTACTACACTGGAAGCCCGGAAGCCTGAGACATGACTGCTGGAAATGGAACTAGCCAAACTGTGGCTGCAATGCACACAGGCTTGGGGGAGGCTGTCCAAATTTGATTATGACGCATGAGTAGCACAAACACATGCTGAAGGGGACAAATCTGGATGGCTATTGGCATGGCTGTGCAAACCTGAACACCCCAAAGTTACTTCGATGCTGTTGCACAACGAATGTGGTGCCCCATGGTGATGCTAGACAGCACTCAATGATGTTTTTTCCATGTTTCTGCTCACCTGTACAAACATGACACACAGACATGCCCAGATGAGCTTGATGCTTCATTTATGCAGATCCGAGTTCCACAGCTCACTGACGACTAGGTGTCTTCCCTAGACCGACTTATCTTCCTGGATGAACTAGGTGAATCGATTACTGCACTCTCCACTGGTAAGACCCCACGGAGTGATGGACTCCCAGCAGAATTTTAAAAGACATACAGCTCCACGCTAACGCCAGCACTTCTGAAGGTCTATGAGGAGTCATATGAGAGAGGCATAGTTCGGGCCAGCATGAGGTAAACGCTGGTGATACCTATCCCCAAATCTGGAAAACCAATGGAGAGATGTGACTCCTACAGCCCCCTGGTCATGCTGAATTATGACTTGAAAATACTCACTACCATGTTGGCTGGTTGGCTGTGCAGTGTGATCACCTCCCTATGCACACGGACCAGACAGGGTTTGTACCTGGCCGCAGCACTGCTATAAATCTTCGTAGATGGCAGCACGTTATAGATCAGTACAATTCGCAATCTGCACAATTGGTGGTTGTATCCCTCAATGGCATCAAGGCCTTTCATTCGGTCTAGTGGGAGTGGATGTACGCAGCGTTAAGGGGCTTTGGGGAAAATTTGATCCGCTGGGACGAACTACTGTACACTCGCCAGGTGGCCAGGGTGAAGCCGGGAAGACAGATTTCAAACGTATGGCACTTACAAAGGGGAACCCGTGAGGGATGCCCGCTCTCCCCAATGCTGTACATATTTGTCCTGGAGAACCTGGCTGTATACGTAAGGCAGGAATACCTGGAGGCTGTTATAGCAATTGAAGATCTAGACATCTTATATCGCTAGCGCTATATGCTGATGATGCCAGTACACAACCTACCCATTATTTTAGACATATTGAATGACTTCACGAAACTGTCTGCAATCTCCTTCATCAGGCGGGAGTCATGCCTTTTTGCTTTGGTGGGACTATGGGGGGAGGATGCAGCCGATCTACCGGACCGCAAGCTGGAATGGGAAACAGTTACATTTAAATATCTGGATGTCCAAATCGCACCGGCATGTCAGGATGCACACACTTATAACACAATCAGGGCAGTGGACGGAATCAAATAATCCATGGAATTCTGGTGTAGAGGAGGAGCAAGTACCCCCACCTCAACCATTTCACCTATTTCACCCATGTTGCCTATAGAGTGGAAACCAGAGTATGTGACCTACATAGAGCAAATTAATCGACAAAGGGCAGAGTATGGATTCTGTGCAGTAGCAGTAAGACTACCAATACCTAAGAGAATCCTGGAAGCAAGATTCCTATTGAGGAAACCATACAGGCATTCGAGAAAGTATGAGAGTTGTTTAAATGAAATTCCTGTGGAAGCAGAGCAGATAAACAGCAGAGATGAATAGTGACGTCACACAGAGTCGAGCTGACGTGTATAGAAGAGATGCAGAGATCAGAGAATGCAGATATTCTAAAGTATCGAGGATAAGTGACATCTTGGGATCAAGGTGAAGAAGCTTATGCCACAGAACTAATAAAGATATGAAGTTAGTTTACACGTGTACAGATGCAAGAAACGCAAGCAGCAAAGTAATCATGAAGCTAGCCTTATGCTTTATAGTGAATAGATTGCAGCAAGCTCCAATATATACATATGTGCAATTGATTAAGTAAAGGATGGATGTTTCCACTACGAATTATAGCAGTGCTGAACAGTAAAGAGAAGGCCTCATGTTAGTGTATCGCAGTTAAAAAGCAGTTGAATTAACAAAATGAATCTAAGAAGGCAGAGTTGGATGAGCCAAGAAGCCAAGGTCTGATAACTGGAGCAAACTGACATTGGATACAAATTGTGTGAAAGAACAGAACTCCTGTTCTGAAGGCATGGATCAAAACAAAATACATCAGATGTCTATTAAAAATTAGTATTTTATATGCACCAGAAGCTCGATTCCATGGTCTCTAGTCACGTGGAAGGATGAAGTTGGACGGACGATATGGTCACACCTACGCACGAGGGCAGACCGTGCTTACACTCCATGAATTTCTCAGAACTAAGAACACTCTGAAGAACGAATTTCTAAGCCCTAATTGACACTAGACCATTGAGGTGATGATGGATTAGTATGCTAATTGGTGGGAAGCTGGTGCTGAGGCAAGCTCACCAGCACCTCGATGTTCAGCCTGCCTGCTGCTAGACATAGGTGGAAAAATACTGACGGAGTTTAGAAGCCAACCAATTATAGAGGACCGCTTAATTAAGGGTCCTACAGTTTTGTAGCCAATGGTTCGTCGTACATTTAGTGACGTTCATAGTGGCCATTTTGAGGGGAGGGCTTAGTTGCCCCACCTGATGTTAAGTACCCTATCACTTTCATTCACTGACTCATGCTACTATAGAAAGTATACTTAGATACTCACTGAGAGCCTATCATTATTGAGCATAGGTTTTTGCAGTTTGCCATGTAGGATGACGTTGGTAGTACGCATGATAAGTCATTGATGACTAATTTTGGGTACAAGAACCCAGTTTTTTCTACAAAGTTTTGAGTAAGAGGATCGAGTGAGTGCATTGATGTTCGTTGTACTGCCTCTTTTAGATCATTGAAAATAAAACAGTCTTCCTTTTGCCAAATTACCTGAGTCGTTTCGATTATTGATGTATGAATGTAATCTGCATCCCCATCCATCTCCAGGGTATTGCTACTCGCCTTAAAGAGCTGGGGAGCCACCCCAGTTCATGTGGTAGCGGAGAGGATGGTTTTGTAAAAAATCCACCGCCATAAGTAAACTTTGGAGTCCCGGATATATCGCACAACCTTTGCCATTCGTCTGACTTGATGTGAAGCTCCCTGTAGATAGTGGTAAGTGTAGTTATCAAATCCCTGCAGGGTAGGTGTAGCAGGTCCTTTGATTTTATCCAAAAAAAAACTCCCACACCTACGAGCAGCTGATCGGACGACAGTTTGAAGAGGTGGTAAAAGAGGCGTATGATCCCGAGAATCGGAAGAAGAAAAAATGCGAATGGTGATAATAAAAAAAAAATAAGGAGTATGGCAAATTGATGCATGCGTAGTGAATGAAAGGAAGTATTAAGGGAAAAGCAGAGTAACGAAGGGAGGCGGGATAAACGTGATGTAAGAATAAGAGTATTAGAGATATTGAATAGAACTTGACTCGAGTATTGCCAAGTAAGCAGAGAGATGTCGTGAGAGAGGCCACGATAAAGAGGATACGGCCTATACCTACGTTTTAGAGAACGTTAGAAGAAATCTTAATCTGGGGTCCCATAGCATAACGTATAGAAAAGGAGTCTGATTCAAGGCAGACTTAAAGAGATGGATTTACGTTCCGTTCAGGAGCAATTTTTAGAGGGCAAGAAGGACCCCCGGAGCAGTTCTGTAGAAAAGAATATACGTGACTGGTCAAGTGTGTTTGTTCGTCTGTTCGTTTCATGTATGCATGTGTTTGTGATGACATCATAAGTAAACAATTGGTGATAAAAGAGAACCACGAATGTGGAAAAACAAATTGATTGTATTTAAATTGAGATTGATGGTTATTTTTTAGCAAGATGAAAGTAAAAAATTGTGATCAAAGGGATAGGAGCGGCGACGATTGGTGCACGCTCATACTGTGTTAATTGATTGAAGCAAAGTTAAACCTGTGTTAAAGTAAATAAGCGTTAAGAGTTAAAGAGTGACAAGGTTAGGAATGGGAGGAGAGTACTCCACTTGTGTATTTTTGTAAGCGATTATCGAAGTATGCACCCAAGTTTACACAGTACAGTGCAGAATGGGTTAAAGGAACCGCAGATACAAAGTTTATGCCGCTGACGCAAGGAGGGTCACTATTGAAGGCATTCTTGAAGCACATGATGACATATTTGCATGCTGCGTATACTGGGAAGTAGCTAGACAAGCAACTTGCAAGCTAAGAGCTATGGGAAAATATACCAACACGAGACAGATGAGCAGCGTCCTTTTGATTGGATGCTTATTCTATGCAAAGAGGGGGTGAAGAGCCCTCAGCTCCACCCGTCCCACCTAAACTAGACGGCGAGAATAAGAAAGACAATGGGTTATACCAATTGAGGGAGCTTAAAGCAACAACAGGGTATAGTAACCCGATGTAGGAGTCACCTGCGCAAAGCAGTGACGAGGCCCAGAGAATAATACTGAGAAAGATGTAATCTCTAAGGTACTGAGGGACCAGGAGAGACGCGAGAAGGAAAGATGTGACCGTGCAAACACATCTCTAGACCTAGGAAGAGAAATCAAGAGATGGAAAGGAGAAAGAGATAAAACTGACTCTTAGCACTTATACAGAACAAATGGCTGGGCGGTCAGATTTTGCTTAAATTTGGTGTAAAGACATTAAGGATGTAAGGCAAAGAAAAGATCGAGATGAGCAAGACAAAAAGGATAAAGAAATGGAGGAACGATCGAAGGACAAAGGGGTGAAAAGAAAAGATAGACAGAGAGGGAGATAGGGGAGGAAAGAAGTAACACATGTGGTCCTGAGGAATGCTTCCCATGGACAAGTACATAAGATGGTCGGATTTAAATGCATCTGTATTTAGAGCGTTAGAATCATTGACATAGTCAGGACGACCTGACAAGCTACTCTATGGTGAGAGGGGGGAATCGCCACCATATGTGTGCAGATCGAGGTCATTGCCAGATAGAAGGCAGTGCGTGAATATAGTCTCTGCAAAGAATAGACAAATGATGGGAAATAAGAGCGAGTTTGAAGCGTCACAGTTTCCCTTTCTAAGGGTATCCAGATCGCAGTATATACTATGGCCCCAGATGGGTAAAGATAATTTAATCAGAGTAATAATGGGTTTGTTCCAGAGGGAACAGGATTTCATGGAAGAAGGTGGCAAGGTAACCAAGGGAATGGGCAGAATAATCAGGGTGGCTTCCAAAATAACCAATGTGGGATTCAGAGTATGCAGGATGGGTAGAGTAGAAGACCCCCGCCTATATGTTGGACGTGTGGGGTGAAAGGGCATTGTAACAAAACCAAAGGTTCATGTAAAACAGCCAGTTTTCAAGAAGGGGGATGTCTATCCCACCTGCATATTCGCAGCAAAGTGAATACAGAATTGCTCAAGAATCAAACGATGCAGCAGATACAAGGGCTGAGAGCGCAGTAAGGCTTGCAAACACAGCAAGCAGCGATTAATCCACCATAAGGGCAGTCGCAGCAGTCACCTATGCAACTCAGCAGAACACGAACGCAGGACAGTCATTGACTCCTAGGATAGGGGGTGTCATTGTTAATGAAGGGGATCCTTTCATGGGTAATGGGATGAGGCTGTACCCGCAACAGGACCGCTCACTAGGAGACCTGATGTGTTCGATAGTATCCGTGATGCCGAATCCTCATGAGGAACTGAGGGTGAACGTCAGTATAAGAGGCAAAGGTTTTACGTTTTTAGTAGACTCAGGTGCAACGTGCTCATGTATATGAGAGGGAACGTTTCATTGTCTGGCGAAAGCTATGAATACTCAAGGTTTTACAAGAGTTACAAGCAGAGTTCCTTTTTCTGAAAAATTACCAGTCGCTATAAGCAAGTGTGACATTTCTGTGCCATTGCTATATTCAAGGCAAATACTTGTCAATATATTGGGTTGAGATTTTATGACACAGTTGAATATCACAATTTTGTTTTCTGATAGAGGCATAGTGTGTACAAATATCGGGAATGCATTATCTAAACGTGAGTGAGTTTATTATGGCGTCTGCAGGACAAGTGGCCATGCGAGCAACGCCTGTAGAGCTAGAGTTTTTTTTTTATTATAAAGTGTGCATTCTGTTGACATGTCTGCCAGGCCTAATATGCAGGATGATGAGAATCCCTGATTAATTTTTATTCAGACCAAAAATACCTATGCTTGAAGAGAAGGGACTAGTTTTTCCCTTAGAGCTACAAGCAGCCATAGTGTGAGGGGAAATGGCTTTGCTTGATGGAAATGATGATGAAGGCAGACAATGGTGTGCAGTAATGGCCATCGGGGAAGGTTACATATTGACTGACATCACTGATAAGGGTATATTTAGAGATCATTCATTAAATGACGAGATCATATTTGAGATGAGCACTACTTATTGGGTTGGAACAATTAAAGGAGAAGTTCCTCGGAAGATGATGATAGCACAAAAGCGTCCTGAGTATTTTGATGACGATATGATGAAAGTGCCAGTTTCATTGAGGACTATAGGTCACTATAACATAGGCTTGCTGAAGGGGGTTAGAGAAGCAAAGGCTAAATTGAACCCAGGAGCAATTTTTACCTCGAGCACGACACTATCCCAGGTCAAACAAAAGGTGGTGTATATAGGCCAATTGATTTCATATGAAGGTAAAAAGGTCTCTCCTTAAAAAGCTGAGACCATTTTTAAAACAGCCAAGCCACAGACAATAAAGCACATGCAGAGATTTTTGGGATTATATAAATATATCAGAGCATGGGCCTTCGACCACAGCTCATATATAAGGCCTTTATTACAGGCTTTAAAGGAAGCACAGGTAACGCAGGAAAGAATCGAGTGAATTGAGGAAATGGAAGAAGGGGTTGATGAATTGAAAAAAGCAATTTGCATAGCTCCAGTTTTAGGAATTCCTAATTATGCTGAGGAATAATTTTTGTTTTTGCATAACAGATGGCACAGTTATGACAGCAGTACTTATACAGAGGACTACGGTGGGGGACAAGCCCCTTGCATATTACAGTGGAATTCTAGACCCAGTAATGAGAGGTCATTTTTCATGCGAACAATCTTTAGCTGCACCGAGTTTGCCATAAAGAAGGCTGCAAGCATAGTGATGGGATGTTCTATGACGTTATTTGTTGAGCATGCATTATTTGCTATTTTAGAAAAACCAAAAGGTGCAATGACATCTCAAAAGGGCTTCTGCCTATGAGGTAGTTATATTGAATCCAGCGATCAAAAAAGGTTTGATGCAAAATAGTGAATCCTGTCATGTTTGTAGCCGAGCCAATGACAGAAGGAGAGCCCGTACACAATTGCACAAACCTTGAAGAGTTCTATGATGAAATCTCTAGAATAAAAGAAAACACTTTAGCAGGGGGAGAGATTGTTATTATTGACGGTTCTTCAAGGATTGATCAAAATGACAGGCAGAGATATGAAAGTGATGCTGTGGTAAAGCACACGGCTGATGGGGAATTTCGGGTGCTTATAAGTATACGATTATCATCTCATTATTCAGCACAGACTGCAGAATTATTGGCGTTGATACTCATGCTCGAGAATCGCACAGACCAGGATGTAACAGTGTACAGAGACTCTGCTTATGTGACGTTGACGGTGCACGCAGGGCTAGCAAGTTGGAAAAGGAGGGGCTACCTCCGAGAGGACGGCACGCCAGAGCAGCGCACATCCTTATTGGACAGGCTCATTAAGGCACTACAACTCCCAGTGGGCATATCAGTCTTTAAATTCGTAGCTCACATTAAAGGAGCAGATTTTATCTCAAGTGGAAATCAAGTATCTGATGGTGAGGCCAAGCATGTAGCAATTGCAGACAAAGTGATGATGAATGTGGAAACGCCTGATGTGTATGAAAAAATGGTTATCATGATGACTATATTTGAGGACTATAATAGCTTGCCAAAAACGCAGCTAGTGAAGGTCCAGGGGGAAGCATCTCAAGAGGAAAAGAATTTGTGGACACGAAGAGGGTGTTCTTTAAACCCCTCTGAAGCATTGTGGCAACAAGACAGCACTGGTAAACCAGTGATGCTGGTAGCCTTATTAAGGGTAGCGCTGGAATAGATACACTACCACACGCATATAACTAGGGAGAATCTTGCTGCAACTATAGCTGAGGATTGGTTCATACCAAATCT
This sequence comes from Ambystoma mexicanum, assembly GCF_040938575.1. Taxonomy (NCBI): domain Eukaryota; kingdom Metazoa; phylum Chordata; class Amphibia; order Caudata; family Ambystomatidae; genus Ambystoma; species Ambystoma mexicanum. The sequence continues at coordinate 662,831,853 of NC_090941.1, read as the reverse complement.
GGTAGAGCATGTTGCATTCTTTATGACAAATTGTACAGTCTGTTAGCAATCTACAGCTGGACATGCACTGCACACAGTAAGGGAGTTATTCCAAGACCTAATGGCCCTTTTCAGCATTTGCATATCAACTATGTCGAGATGATACAAGTATGTAATGGATATAGATACATGATTATAGTAGTTTGTCCCTTTTTAAGGTGGATTGAAACAGGTTTATGTATTCATATTCCACCTATGCAGCAAAAATATTTAGTGAGGGAAGTGTTTCTAGATGTGGCGAATGTGAAGTCATGGGGTCAGATAATGGTCCTCATTTTGTGAACCAGATATTTGAGCGGATAAACTCGTTGGTTGGTATAAAGCACAGGTTTTCTTTGGCGTATCATCTGCAAGGGAATGGGATCTGTGGACATCTCAATGATACGTTTAAGAAAGTAATAGCCAAGCGGAAGTTTACCTTGAAGAAAGGGTGGTTGCATTGCCTACCACTGGCATTATATGCATTAAGAAATCACCCCTGACGAGATGGTGACGGGAAGGCGAATGAGTACACCCTTAAATGCCTCCATTCAGAGTTAGAAGTGATGCTCAGCTAATGTTAGATTTGTTAAAAATAGAATTATACGATTATTTGAATTGTATGACTTCAAGTATCTCTGTCATTTCAGGTCAGTTACGTCGAAGAGGGTGTGGGGCAGTGCAGAACACAGAAGGAGATGCTGCAACAAGTGAATCTCAGAAATGTTGTCTTTTCCAACTACTCTCTGGTGATGCAGTCCTAGTCCGCAATCACCCAAGGAAGAAGTGGTACGACCCCAGCTTCAAAAACTCATTCATTGTGGAAGACATCATGCCATCTGCAATCGGAGCTTAAGACAGATGTGCACAGATTTTCATAGGCAACATCAAAATGTATGGTGGAGAAACCCCACTGCCCTCGCACCCATCGGAAGCAAGTACAGGTTTCGGGGAAGAACCACAGCACGTGCAGACAAGGTCTATGATGAGGAAGAAGGACGCAGAGCTGACAAATAAAAGGTCAAAGAGGTCATTGTACTGTGGCTTTGTTCGGGACACTCTTTTAAGCCATTCATAAAGGAGTGAGCGAAGCTGATTCAAATGCTCTGTAGAGTCTTTGCAGAGCTGGAGAAAATCTTTGTTCTTGAACCAGAGGGAAGCTTATTAGAGTTTGGACTGAGGCATGCTTAAAGCCTTGAAAAGAAGAGAAAAATATGCCAAATTTTGTTTGTGGTTTTGACAATTGGAAAAGAGTACAGTATCCTGATTCCTTCCATACTGAGTTCCTGTTTGGATCTGCCTATGGTGTTACCCAATGACCACCTTCTGCGGATCATTCTTGCTTGTTTCAAGTTCGTGTTGTGCGTATTTCCTTCGCTTGTGGGGAGAACTAATCGCATTCCCGATTTCCTTCAAGATCCTAAAAATGGCCCAGCTATAAGAAGATTGCTTATAGTTATTTCTGAACAGATTTTGCAGTTACCCGAGTACAGTGGGGAGAGTTGAAATGCCCCTAACAACTGATGAAGCGTACAGATTAGTTAGTTTGGTGTTCTTTTGTTTGATTGAGGAGTATCCACATCTTGTCGGAAGATACACTGATGTGCACACATTTCTAAGGAACTCGAGAAACAATGAAAAATTGAGAGAAATCCTGAGAGGCGTCATACTGCAGGTGAACACTTATTGTACGAGAACTTTGAGATCAAAGTGAAAACTTTCCTTCGAGGGACAGATCGAGAAGCCTGCTGGTCAAAGAAAGACCCTTGGTTCATGCTGAAAAAAGATTCATCATGTCGTCTGGTCTGAAGAAAATTCGAGGCATAGACTGGTAACTTGTTTATATCATTGAACTTGTGTAAAAATAGTTGAAGCAAAAAGAACATTTGAAAGGAGACTTTCTGGAGAAAAGTGTAAACAACATTGGTGAAATAATTTTCTTCATGTTTAAGAGACGTCTACATTTCGTCTGAAGGAAAGATCGATGCGAGAAGAGCATTGAGAGTCTTGTCCTTGATCAGCCAGGACAAAGCACTGAGTCGAGTCGACAGTCTTCAAGAAACAGTACAGAATGTTGCTAAATTAAAAGTTTGAGTTTTTTCTTCCTTAGGCAATAAAGATGGGTGTAGCTATTAGTAATGTAGTTATGCCTGACCAAGAAAGACGTCCACATTGTTCACAAAGTAGATGCTGCCGGTTTTCCTACTTATGTATCATCTACTTTTGCATTTTGTTCATAATTGTATTGCTTTCACTTACAGTGTGAACGACATAGTCTATCGACGTGCATGGAGCTAAGACTCCAGTGAATCTTCCTGAGCAGAGGAAGATATGAACATGGCAACTACTAGGCCGCCGAGACCCTATGTAGTCAATCTTGTTCCAAAGAAAGATGACACATTGCCTGAGTCTGAGATGAATGGTACTGATAGCCGTTCACCTGTAAAAAAGGTCTTAGAAGTAATTTTTGGGCTCCAGAAACAGGCTTTACAGGAGAAACAAAGAAAATAATTGTTAGGAAGTGAGCCTACACAAGCAATGCATGCAAACACACCTGATCCTGTGATACATGATCTTAGGTTAGTCCCTAAAAGGAGGTCACACATGGAGATTTTGCAAGACATTTTTATGTCTAAAAGATATGTTCAGGGAATTAAGCTTTCTGAAGTTTCTCCTACTCAAGTGCCACAAATGAATGTACCCAGGCAACCGATAAATGTCCCTAGGATTGGTTCAATAAGAAAAAGATATGCTGAAGTTCTGCATGTAATAATTATGGAAGGTCACGAGAGAAGAATGAGATCGAAAAGAAGTACCAAAGAGGATGACTTTGAGCTGAATGATTACCTGGATAGCACATTTGGGGAATAACATCTGGTATCAGCGTATGAAGGAAGTGGGAAGGAGAACCTCAAAGGAAGGATGCTTTGTGTGTGCACTCCTGCCGTATAGTATGGGGAAGTCTAGGATCTTCATAGCCATCGAAATAGATGTCCAGACAGCACATTGTCTGTCGCACGTAGCACTATGCTGAACCAGAGGTCAGTTCATGGGCCGAGATGCCTATATCAAATGGGCAACTGAATGGACAGACCCAGATGAAGATGATTATGTGCAAAATACAAAGACGAGAGACAGAGAACACACCAAGCATTGTGATACCTAGGCCTTTTCTCCCTTTTTAGGATTTTCAAACTTAGGTGTCTTCCACTGGTGCTGTTAAATTTGCCTGTATAATTACCACTGAAATTGCATTGTGATACCTAGGCCTTTTCTCCCTCTTAGGTCTTTCACACTTGGTGTGCCTTCTCTCCTGTCTCAGAATGTGCATTTTCTGAGCTCTCATCCCGAGTGCCGCCGTCTTGTCCCATCGCTCTACTCTCCTGCCTATCGCTGTTCTGTCTGTCTACCCTAGGAACCCCCCTCTCCCTCCAACACCTCTCTTCTCCCACCTACTCTATGGTGCTCTCTTTCTCTCCTATCTTTTCAAACTGCTTCCCTATTGACTATCCTGCTCTCCTCACTAAATCTGGCAGGAAGAGGTTTAAAAAGGACATCCTGGTCTCCAACCCAGGCCTCCCTATCGCTGCCACCTACACCAGTGCCTCCTCCAAGGAAACTCTCAATGACATCCTCTTTGGTGTTTCTTCACCAGGCCTATGGACCCCTCATATGGTCTCTGTGCTCTCTCCTTTCTCCTCTTCTCCCATTAATGGTGGCACCCGTTGGGATGCCCTCCTGACCACCTCCCATTCCTAAGGTCATCCTTAATGTCTACTCTAATGGGACCGTCTTGGTCCAAGGTCTTCAGGCCAACCTTCATAGACGCTTTCTGCGCCTCATCAACTTCCTTTCTTTTCCTGCTGTCCCCTCCCCCTTTCCCTGACTACCTCGCCTCCCCCTTCTGCCTCCTCCTTGGTTACCTTGCCTCCTCCCTCCCTCCCACTCTGCCCCCTCTCGGGCACCCGCTACACCTCCGAAGGGTGTACCCCTCCCCGGAAGTCCTTCAAGGATGGCAACCATCTCCATACTGCCACTCTAAACACTCACTCTGCTGTCAAACACTCCTCTGATATCTGCCGCCTTCTGGAAAAACTTGACCTTGATGTCCTCAGTCTCACCGAGACATGGTTCACGGCCAGCTCTGTCACTAGCTTTGACACTCTCCTACCTGACGGCTACAAGATCCTCTACGTACCCCGGTCCAACCGCTCTGGTGGTGGTGCAGCCCTGATATTCCCCCGAGTGGATTCCTGCCACTGTCACTCCTACGCAGGCCTACTCCTCGTTTGAATGCCTTTTCTGCAGGCTCTCTGTCTCCCCTAGCCACTCCCTTACTGTGGCTACCATCTATCGGCCACCTGGTCAGATTTCTTCCTTCCTCTCTGCTCCTCACTCCTGGCCTCTACCACTCAACTCCTCCTTCTTGGAGACTTCAACATCCACCTGGATGCTTCCTGTCCTCCCTCTGGACTCTTTCGTGACCTCTGTGACTCTCTCACTCACTATTCTCCCCTCTGGCCTGACTCAGTCTGCAGGGCACACTCTCGATGTTCTGATCTCCTCAGACCTTCCCCTCTCCGTCCCTCTCTCCACTCCTCCTGGAGTGATCACTCTCTCCTATCCTCCCACCTCACCCTCCCTACCCCTCAGGCCAAGCCACCTCCATCACTGCCACCCTCCTTCTCGGTCATCCGACCCATGAAGCGTGTGTCAGTTGAGGCTTTCGCCACCACCTTCTCACCTCCTCCTCCCCCTTTGGCCAACTCTCACACTGACACAGCCCTCTCCACGCTCCACTCTTCTATATCTGGTACTCTTGATATCCTTGCCCCATCATGAGAATCCGCCTGAAGCCCAAAGCCAAGTGTAACTCCTGGTTTGACTCAGACCTCGTCACCCTAAAACACAAGTGCAGGATGGCCGAGAGGAAATGGCGTGCTTCATGCTCATTCTCCGACAAACTTGCCTGCTGCCTGCTGCAAAGGCAGTACCGGCTCTCCCTCCTCACCAAGAAGAGAGCTCATGTCCATGCGCGTGTCTCTGCAGCATCTAACAACTCGGCTGAACTTTTTAAAATCTGCAAGGAACTGGCCACTCCTGCAGCAGTCTCTACCTCTCCTGTCCCTTCCCAGGCCCTCTGCACAGCACTGGCTTCTCACTTCATTTCTAAAACTCAGGACATCCTGTCCTCACTCTCCTCCTATCGCCTTCCTCCCGCTACTCCCGGATCTTCCCCTGGCCCTTCTGCAGCCACCCCCCTCCCTCCTTCTCTGCCTTTCCCCTTTTCTCTGCAGACGAGGTTTCCAGACAAGTCCGATATATGAAAGTCTCATCGAAACATTTTTGTTCCTCCAAAACTATCAAGGACCACATCGACTCCCTGGCTCCAGCCCAGGCTGATTTCTGCAATCTCTCCTTCGCCACGGGAGTCTTCCCTTCCCCCCTGAAGCACTCCCTTGTGCACCCTTAAGATACCCTCTGCCGACCCCTCCTGCCCTGCTAACTATCGACCAATCTCCATCACCCCCTTCCTGGGCAAGCTCCTGGAGAAACTGGCAATCTTCCAGCTTAATCTCCACACTGAATCTATGGGTTGTCTTCATGACCACCAGCCTGGCTTCATAGCTGCCAGAAGCACAGAAACTGCTCTCCTGAACATCTGTGAAGACTTGCTCTCCAACCTTGACTCCAACACCCCGTGCGTCCTCATCTTGCTGGATCTCTCTTCTGCCTTTGACACTGTCAACCATGCCATCCTGCTCAACCGTCTCCGTGATAACCTGGGTATCTCTGGTCAGACTCTGGCATGGCTGGCCTCTTTCCTCTCTGACCGACCCTCCCAGGTCCAACTTGGGTCCTTTCTCTCCGATATCTTTGTCTCTTCCTGCGGTGCCCCCAGGGGTCTAACCTCTCTCCCTCGCTGTTCAACCAATACCTGGCACTCCTTGCCCACCGCTTCGCTGCTTTCTGCCCCGATTTCCAGTGCTATGCGGATGATACCCAGCTCATTTTCAGACTACCCTCGGCCTCCTCCTCTCCTTCCCTTATCTCTGACTGTCAGCCATCCAGGAGTGGTGTGCCACCAATGACCTCTGCCTTAATGCCAGTAAGACTGAGAATCTGCTCATCGGCTCACCCGCTCCCTCCTTCCCTGCAGCTCTCTGGCCGGCCTCCCTTGGCCCTCTTCCTGCTCCTGTTACGCTCACCTGGTATCCATAGGGGCGCCAACCAGCCGGGTTACTCGCTGGTATGCTTCTCAGCTTTTCCCTGATGTGGTCTGCGGGGAAGGTTCTGCCTCAAAATACAGGAGGACTATGTTGAAGACTGACTGACTGGGGTAAGTATCCTCCCTCCACACCCGTATGATTTCAGTCCCTCTGGCGCCCTCTCCTCACCTTGTGGTAGTATTAGGCGTGCTCTCCGTCCTGCCTTCTTTGCAGGGGCGCGTTGTCTTTCATGGGCGAGTGCGGTCCAGTTACTTCACTGACGCCGGCCCGTTTTCTATTGTTCAGGTAGGTCTTATTGCTGTTCTTTAGTTTTGTTGCTATCCTGCATGCCTTTCTTTGTTTAAAATGTCTCTTTTTTCTCCCTTAGGTATGCAGAGCTTCAGCGCAGCGAACTTGCTTGGTTGAGCCCCGCTGGTAAATGATGGTGCATTAAGAGCGCTATGCTGAGGTAAGTAAGTGCTATGCGCAGCGCTGCGAAGTCTTGCCTTTGCTAACCTGTGTTTTCCTTCCTTGTAGGTCGCAGTGTTCTTCAGCGCGAGTGGAATGTCTGGAGTGGTGCCAGCCGAAAGGCGACCAGCCAGGTAAGCCTTTTGAGCAGTTCGTAATTCGTAAATGTCTCTGCTGCTTTGTTTAATGTTGCCTCTATCTTCCTCTTTCAGGTTGTTCTGTCCGGGAGGCGTGCAGATTCGAGGAAGCTGTTCTCAGTAGCTGCGAGTGTTTAAAGAGGAAGACTGCAGGTAAGATGCTGCTGCTAATGATGTTCCTTTTATCTCCTTGCAGGTTCTGCTTCTCCGAGGTTCGAGGGAATAGCTGGACACGGTGAGCGTCACGTTGCAAGCTGCAAAGTAACGCGAAGCGTGTTGTCTTGCTTGGGTGTGGTTTAAATAGCCCCAACAAAATAGTCCAGGTAAAGTAGTCCCTAGGCTACCACACCCAAAACACTGGACCGCATAGCTTGGTTCTTAAGAACCAAGCTATCTGGATGCCTCCATGTTGGCTGACAATACAATACAGTAGTTCCCAAGTTCATTGTTTTTCATGGTGTATGAGCCTGGTGCCATAGGCACCAGGTCTGGCCCCATGAGGGCTTTTGAAGAGGATGCCAGGCTCTAGAGGCCCGAGTCCTGACTCCACCTTGCCAATGGGTTTGCCAGAGGGGGTTTTGGGCGAGGATCGTGACAGCTCCCACCTGCAAGGCTAAAAACCTTGGAGTTATCTTCGACTCCACACTCTCCTTCTCTCCTCACATCTCTGTCACACTACCAGCTGCACCTCCTCAGAGGTATTCTTTCTTTCCTCTCCCCCCCCCAGAAGCTCACTGTCTCCAGAGCCCTGGTTCTCTCTAAGCTGGACTATTGTAACAGCCTCTATCTAAATCTGCCTGCCTCTACTCTCCGCCCTCTGCAACTACTCCAGAACAGGACTGCGAGGCTTGTCCTTGGCTTCAAGCACAGGGGTCGTATCTCTCCAGGACTGAAATCTCTGCACTGGCTGCCAGTGGTTGCGAGGATTAAGTTAAAAAACCTCTGCATTGTCCACAAGGCTTTCTGAGACCTGGGGCCGCAATACCTGCAACTTCCTCTTCCTAAATATCTTCCTTCCCGAGCTCTTCACTCATCTGCATCCAACTCCCTCAGGGTCAGTTGCTTCTCCAAGCAACAAGTTGGTGGTAGATCTCTCTCTTCGGCAGGAGCCTCCTTCTGGAACAGCCTTCCTGCTTCCCTAAAACTTGTGTTGAACCATCTCCGGTTCCAGAAGCACCTCAAAACCTTCCTCTTTGCCTCTGCATTCTCCCCCTTCTCCCCTGCTGAATTCCTGGCAGATACTGCACTGGTTACTTGGCCACCCTTTCTGATTCTCAGGCCCGCAGTTGCCCCCCTGCACTGCCTCCCTGGCACCCCCTGCACTGGGGGACTGTTTTTCTGTATCCCCACAGTCCCCCTACCAGCACTTATATATGCACTTACCTTGCACTTGCCACCAGTGGCTGTTTTTATTTATCTGATTTATTCAATTATCCCAAGTACTGCACTTCCCCTCTCCCTTCCCCCTCACACTTTTCCCTCCCCCCCTGCACATGTGCGATCTGAATGACACCTGGCCTAGTAGGATCATTGTTCTGTCCACCCTCTGTTCACCCTCCTTTGCCTCGTCGCGCCTTGAAACACTTGTGTATAGGCGCGTTATAAATGTCATATCATATCATATCATGTGATCCGATATGAAAAACCTGGAGAAAAAGGAGCTGGAATCAGATGGGAAGTGAACACAAAAACTTGATAGTCCAAATAAAACTGAAGAAAGCATTCGACACTGAGGCCAGATGCAGATCAGTATTATCACCAGATGGCTAGGAAGAAGGAGAAGTTATCTGCAGAGCATGGATGGTGTATGATCGTCCTGAATCAACTGTGTGGAATGTACAAGTGCTGTGCAAACCACTTTGGCCAAGTCTTGCCAAATTTCTAACCTAGGTCGAAGACAGAGGAGGACCCTTGCAGACAGTTCCACTGGAAAGTGCAAAGTTGTGCTTTAGAAATAATGGCACAAGAAAAATGGGAGAGAATCAGAACTGCAGTCGGATCTTTGATGCACCAAGAATGAACATTGGGACAGCAGTGATAATGGATCACTATTGGGTGTGTGGAGCCAGAGCCTATATAAGGTTGCCTACAGATTGGAGCGGGTTATGCTCCTTGGTGAATGTCCATGTTCCAGCGTTGGTGATTCTGAAAAGTGATCTGAATATTGATAGTTTCCCAAAAGCAGATGCTCACCTGAGGAAGAAGAGATCTGTGGACCTAATGAGAAGGATGAAGAGAGAGAACTATTTCTCAGCCACGTCAATAGAAGCTTTTGATGCCATTCCGTATGAGTACAGATTGTTCAGCCAGACCTCATTAGCGTTCACGTTGATTTTTATGCCGAGAATCCAGGTTGGAGCAAACATCAAATGGCTGGAGATAACCAGATTAGAATTGCTCCAGACGATCAACACGACTATCAAAGGATTCAACGCAATCAGAGATGAAATGAGAGCCATAAGATTGATGACCCTCCAGAATAGATATGTCTTGGATATGATCACAGCTATGGATGGAGGTGTTTGTGCAAAAATTGGAGAATCATGTTACACATTCATACCTTTTCATGATGATGAGAATGGAACCTTGACAGATGCCATAGACATGCTGACTACGCTCCATGGTCAGTTGATAGACGAGGTTGAAGACATTGCTGATGACCGCTGGTATGGATCAATGTTTTCTTGGATTCCACAGTGGATGGCGGACAGCTTCAAGTTCCTTGGAGTTCTGATAGTGATGATATTACTTGGATTCTGTGTGATCAAGCTGATAATCTCGCAATGCAGGAAGACAGCAAAGAAAGCAATAGGAATTAAAATCATGATCGATGTTGAGCAGGAATGGAAGGCCAAAGAATTGACAGATGAAGAAATCAGAGACTGTGAAGGCCAGTATCCATGCACCTGAGGGAACAAAGTTCCTATACCCGAAGAATCATAAGAAATCTGTGGAAAGATGGGTCTACTGCAGCACAAATGGACAGTGTCAACACATGACATGGACCAAAGATAAGCATGTCAAAACAGCAGGTTGCCCGAAGGGAGTCATAAAGATATGGGTCCCAAAGAAGCTCTTTTTCAGAAGAGGATGCCTGGATGTAAAGGATGATGAAAGTGTGGTCGATGAATCGCCCAGCGAGTGTAGAAGAGGAGCCAAGTACCCCCACCTCAACCATTTCACCTATGTCACCCATGTTGCCTATAGAGTGGAAACCAGAGTATGTGACCTACACACAGCAGTTGAATCGACAGAGGGCAGAGTATGGACTCTGTGCAGTACCAGTAAGACTACCAATACCTAAGAGAATCCTGGAAGCAAGATTCCCATTGAGGAAATCATACATGCATTCAAGAAAGTATGACAGTTTTTTAAATGTGATTCCTGAAGAAGCAGAGCAGATAAATGGCAGAGATGAATGGTGACGTCACACAGAGTCAACCTGACATGTATAGAAGAGATGCAGAGACTAGAGAATGCAGATATTCTATAAGGCATTTCAAAAGTATTGAGGATAGGTTATATCTTGGGATCAAGGTGAAGAAGCTTATGCCACAGAACTGATAAAGATATAGTTTACATGTGTACAGATGCAAGAAACGCCAGCAGCAAAGTAATCATGAAGTTAGCTTTATGCTTTATAGTGAATAGATTATGGCAAGTGCCAATATATACATATATGCAATTGATTAAGTAAAGGATGGATGTCTTGGGAGGATAGCTTAGGAGCAACGTGCTTGCCTTGGAAGCAAGAAGACACGGAGCAAAACAGGTTCGATCCCTGGGTCCGCGCTTAGAAACCTCTGGGTATCAAGAGCATTATAAATAACCTATCATACTATCATATCATGTTTCCACTACGCATTATAGCAGTGCTGAACAGTAAAGAGAAGGCCTCATTTTAGTGTGTCACAGTTAAAAGCAGTTGAGTTAACAAAATCAATCTCAGAAGGCAGAGTTGGATGAGCCAAGAAGCCAAGGTCTTATCAAACTGGAGCAAACTGACATTGGATAGAAATCGTCTGAAAGAACAGAACTCCTATTCTGAAGGCATGGACAAAAACAAAAGACTTCAGAGGTCTATTGAAAATGTGTATTTTAAATGCACCAGAAGCTTGAGTCCATGGTCTCTAGTCATGTGGAAGGATGAGGTTGGACGAATGAGATGGTCACACCTACACACGAAGGCAGACTGTGCTTTCACTCCCGGAATTTCTCAGAGCTAAGAACACTATCAAGGACAAATTTCAAAGCCATAATTGACACTAGACCATTGAGGTGATGATGGATTAGTATGCTAATTAGTGGGAAGCTGGTGCTAAGGCGAGCTCACCTGCACCTGGATGTTCATCCTGCCTGCTGCTAGACATAGTTGGAAAAGTACTGATGGAGGTTAGAAGCCAACCAATTATAGACGACTGCGTAATTAAGGGTCCTATAGTTTTGGAGCCAGTGGGACGTCGTACATTTATTGATGTTCATAATGGCCATTTTGAGGGGAGGGCTCATTTGCCCCACCTGATGTTAAGTACCCTATCACTTTCATTCACTGACTCATGCTAGTATAGAAAGTATACTTAGGTACTCACTGAGAGCCTATCATTATCGAGCATAGGTTTTTATAGTTTGCCACATAGGATGACGTTGGTAGTTGGTAGTACGCAGGTTAACGTCATTGATGACTTATTTTGGGTACAAGAACACAGTTTTTTCGACAAAGTTTTGAGTAAGAGGATCGAGCAAGTGCATTGATGTTCGTTGTACTCCCTCTTTTAGATCATTGAAAATATAACAGTCTTCCTTTCGCCAAATTACCTGAGTCTTAGGACTAGGAGACAAAGCCTATTGATGAAGCTCCAGATGAAGATATCAATGTACCTTCACTTCCATGGACTTCAGAGGAAGAGAACATTTGACATGGTCAACTAAAAGAAGAAACTCTGGTTTAGGGCCTAACGAATGAGAGAGGGTAAGCTTATTGGCCATGAAGGGCAGTTGTCTGACATTCTCCACCTGCACCTGGGTTTCACTTTTTACATGCTGCTAACGAGTCAAATGCAGTGCCAGCCAATCATGAGGTTCTGTGTAATGGTGGATCATACATTGTTGCATGGGCCATCCGCTGCTGTTATGTTATTATCTGTATTTTACGCAGTTTAGCGGTAGTCCGAAGTGTGATGATCAGATAAATGCTATTCAATAGTAATTCTAGCCCCTATGTAATCATATAGGTATATGTTTCCATTAACTTAACCAATCCCTCCAGCCTGTAGGTGTTACTATTAGCCATGTAGGATGACGTCATAGCTGATATATGTCAAGGTATAAAAACGTTTGTATAACTGAAATACATTGCGAGTGTGTGAGCTGAAATTCGTTTTGCTTGCCAGATTTCCCTACTTTATTGGTTATTTGGGCATGAGATCGTTTATATGGTAGTCCCATCAAGCACTTGAAATGCACCCGGTGCTCCTGTACAATCTTAAGTTGAAGAAGGAGCACCGCAATGAAAAAGTGTGTGAAGAAAACACTTGCCAGCATCACTGGGGAGTCAATAAAGCAATACGCTGGTACCCAAAAAGCAGTTCTGCAGCAGGCAGTCAGCACTTTACAGATGTGGTTGCTGCACACTTTGTTCACCAACCAAAGAGGGGGCCAATGATGAGTCACTGGTGCAGGAGGGACACCAACCACCTTTGTAACATGGATTATCATCTATCCAGTGATTCCCATGTCAGGGGTCAAATTCAGAGGAGCGGAAAGGTGAGTCAGCTGTGGTTGGTAGTTACCAGCAATGCAGCGTTCCCATATCATTCTCTGGCACAGGATTCGCCTTCCTGGGTTGGGTTGAGCTCTGAGATATCCCGAGAATGGACACATATTGAACAATTGCTAGAGAAGATACAACGGAGAGGGGCCAGCCACGTAAGAATGAGGAGGAAGGTGAGTTTGTAGGTGGGGTCACAGGATTAGGTGCAGTACAGGCCTCTGGAGATTCCCAGCTGGGGGGTTAAATCAGAGCATTTTCTGGATGGGCTGGGCGAATGAGTCTCTGTCAGTTTGGCACAGAGAGTCTTTCTGAGCCCTGACATCGAAAAGGCAAATGCTTGGGGGACTGGCCATGCAGGCATGGTCAAGAGCTATAGGGAGGAGATGCTTATGAGCAGGAGTGGTGATCCATTTGTCCACATCGAATTAGAGGAAGGTAACACTGCTCCGGGTTCTTTCTGGTCATCCCGGAGAGGGAGAGGTTTGCTGTCAGATCATTCTGGGCATCAAAGGATTCTGGTGTAGAACTTGCATAATTCTTCGAGCAGCAGGTTTTCCAGAGCATAAGTTCAGAGTTCAATCTGTTGACAGGGTGAGTGGACAATGGGTCTGCTTGTATCCTCCTTAGGGGGCAGTGAGAGACCACAACACCCAATGACACTCAAAGCATCATTCAAACAGAGGGATGGTCAGCGAAATGCCAGCCATCTCTCCAAGCATACCCATGCAGGCATGAAAGGCACTCAAATAAATAAGTAAATCCACTCTGTCCTAGGTGGGCATCTGCCAGACAAATTGGTTCCAGGCTTACTACAGCCCCCAGTCCTGCGACACACTCATCTACTGGCCAAAGATGGCCACCTCCTCTTCCATACAAAAAGAGGGACAAGGGCTAGTCATGTGATCGCTCAGGTCTTTCAGGCAAACAAAGACAACCTCAATTTTATGAGCACAGGATTCGAAAGGACTGAGACAGGTAAACATAGATGTTACAGTGTGGAACAACTTTACAAAAATGAAAATGCAGCCACTAACAGAGAGAGGGTACTTTCTGTGGGCTCTTTCTACAGCCTCAGCACATGTTTATGACCTTACTTGCCTTGCCAGGGGGATGTTTGTATATCAAGCAAAACCTCTTCAAACAGCTTGTGATACGAGCATTGATGACATTTGAGGTAGCCAGAGGTAGCACCCATGGCACCCGCCTTGCTACCCCAGACAGTCCTCCTTCTAACCCTGGTCAAAGAGTCACTGTCAGTAGCAGTTTCTAACCGCTTCTCAGAAGCATCCAGTTCAATGCAGAAAGAAAACAGCACAGCCTAAATTCTTTTTTTGTTGTTGTGAAAAGCTAAATGCTGTAACATGCTGATTTGTTTAATGTCTTCATGACTTTGTATGAAACTCATGTTCTTAAACTTCTTGAATATGAAGCAGATGGGTACTCTTTGAGTGCACATTTTAGTCGGAGCATCATTCTTGTTTTAACATGTTATTCGGGCAATATTTATTTTCATAGATTTGGTTAAGGAAATAATGGACGTCCCTATTCATGAACAGGAATTAACAAAGTGTGTGTTAGCGGTGTTGACACAAAGGAGACTCCTGTTGTCCCTTTCCAATTATATTCTTTGCATTCTAGCACCTGTATTGGTGCATATACAGTACAGAAAATAAAAATACATGTACCAGAATGCAACGAAAGAAACAAGGATGGGATAGGTTTTTCACAAATCATACCTAGCAGTACTTCATTGTTGAGTCCTATATAAAAAGTTAAACTCTATTTAGTATGATATGAGGTCTGCGATGTGGCACCATGACTTGCTGAGGAACTCTATGCACACAAGCCAGTCAGACCCCTGACACTGAGGTCTAGACACTGAAGGCCAGGGGGGATTGAGACGCAGGTCAGGCGCTACCTGTTCATAAGAAGCACACTTGGCTTATTATGTCAGCACCTGGGTGTGGAAGACTATACTGCTCTCAGGTGACGCTAGAACTGGCATAAGTATGCAGTGCTCCTCAGCTGTGATGAGCCTGCTGGGAATGTTGTTGTAAAAGAACAGGACTGCACCATGGCCTATCAAGGCAATAAACCTGGTTAATATATGGTTGCTAACCAAAATAACTTTTATCTGCTTTTGAAACAATTTATTTGATTAGATTCTGCAAAGTGTAGGCTGTATTATATCAGGGATGCCACTTCCTATTATATCAACGTCAAACGTCATGTGACAGCGCTTCCTGTGATGTGATTGAGGTCAAAGGTTGTGTGATGGCACTCTCCCTACCTATGTCATTTTGGTGAAATGAAGTTCCTAGATAAGAGAATGTGTGCTTTAATTAAATAATGAATACGCATCTGAGTTGATATATTTTGAAGGTGGCAGGAGTGACCTTGGAAGACCAATGCTTGACGCTCTCCTCATAGAGGTCTATTGTACTAACTGGAGTAAAATTCTCTTTAGTCAAGTCATAAAATCGAGAAAAACTCCTTTAGTTGCATTAGATTCTATGCCCACTCCAGGCACTCTTTTGTTCATCTTTTCACGCCGGCCGCATTTATTTACTTAATTTTTCCTACTCATCATTTTATCTTATCTTCCCTGTTCCTGGCTTTATTTATTTATTCTCTGCTGCACCCAGCTTTATTTATTTCTTTAGCTCCATTCTTTACTCATATATTCTGTGCTTCATACTTTCTTCATTTACATTTTCCTGGACCCACAGTAATTTGTAATCCTCCTGTTCCTGTGTCCTTCCCTTCCAGCGTCCTCCCCTGTCCTCTCCCCGCACCACTTCCGTCAACCAAACTGGGATTGGCTGCCTCCCAGGAACTAGCCCTCTTAAAGGAGGACCCCAGGGCAGCCTTGCCCAAGCAGCCAGCTAATAGACAGAGGCAAAGGGCAGCCCCCTGGAGCAGCCCCCTCTGTGTTTGCCCCTATTAAATTGTGGGCACTTGACAAGACAACCTACAGAGGCAACAAGGTAAGGTGGTATGGGGTGGGAGCACAGCCATTACTGTGCTCTGTTAAAATCATACCACTCCTACATTACTACCATGTGCTCTTAACATTGTGCAGATCTTCATTATGCTCTCTAGTTAGCCTTTATGATGCCAATGTATCACACTTGGAAGAATTGTGACGGTTAGACTATGTATCGCACTTAGAAGAATTGTGAAGGTTAGCCAATATGGTGCACTTAGAAGAATTGTGAAGATTAGCCAATATGGTGCACATAGAAGAATTGTGAAGTTTAGACTAGGAATTGCGTTTAGAATAATTGTGAAGGTTATACTTTGTATCACACTTAAAAGAAATAATTGTGAAGGCTAGCCAATATGTTGCACTTAGAAGAATTGTGAAGGTTAGATGATGTATCACACTTAGAAGAAAGAATTGTGAAGGTTAGCCAATATGGTGCACATAGAAGAATTGTGATGGTTAGACTATGTGTAGCATTTAGAGGAATTGTGAAAGTTAGCCAATATGGTGCACTTATAAGAATTGTGAAGTTTAGACTAGGAATTGCGTTTAGAATAATTGTGAAGGTTATACTTTGTATCACACTTAAAATAAATAATTGTGAAGGCTAGCCAATATGTTGCAATTAGAAGAACTGTGAATGTTAGATGATGTATCACACTTTGAAGAATTGTGAAGGTTACACTAGGCTAGGTATTGCGTTTAGAATAACTATGAATGTTAGATTTTGTATCACACTTAGAAGAATTGTGAAGTTTAGACTGTGTATCGCACTTAGAAGAACCGTGGAGGTTAGCCAATATGTTGTACTTCAAAGAACTGTGAAGGTAAGCCAATATATTGCACTAGAAGAACTGTGAAGGTTAGCCAATATGTGCACTTAGTATATATTGTGTAGAATAGCCAATCTGTTGCACTTAGAAAAATTGTGACAGTGAGACTATGGGCCTCATTACACGGACGGCGGTAAGGGTTAACGGTCACCGTTAATGGCAACGGTGACCGTTAACCCTTACCGCCGTACTACGAGGTCCCTTTGCGGGTTGGAGGATTTAACGCCTGCTTCTTGCAGGCGTTAATATCCAACCCGCTAAGGGACCTCGGAGCTAATTACGGCACCGCAAAATTGCGGTGCCGTAATTAGCGCCTTCCCCATTCCCATAGAGCCCTATGGGGCAGAAATGGGAATGGGGAAGGGCAATGGCGGAAAGGGGATTTACTGCCCCTCCAACCTTGGAATGGGGCGGTAAATCCCCTTTCCGCCAAGGCGGTGCCGGTATTTTACCGGCATGGACCAAGGTGCTAATAGCACCTTGGTCCACCGCCTACCGTGTAATGAGGCCCTATGTATGGCACTTAGAAGAATTGTGTAGGTTAGCCTACGTATTGCACTAAGAAGAATTGTGAAATAGCCATTATGTTACACTTAAACGAATTATGTAGGTTAGCCAATATGTACTGCAGGTAAAAGAATTGTATCATTTAGTCTATAGACTGCACTTAGCGGCTGTACAATCTAGCCTCTGACTCAACCTGACTCAACCTAGGTGATTTGGAGTACAGCCAACATGTCTAGTCTAGGTAACTGTTAGAAGTAGCCAATGTTTTGAACCTTGTCGCACTCCATGAATATGGGACTGTAGCCGAAGGAACTGCCAATGACACGCACACATCTGCTATTTGTTTAGGTGTCAGAAGTAAAAGGGAAGGATACTGTCTTCTGTAGCATATTACTGGCTCATTTGGCAATAACTAGAGTATAGAAATGTGCACAGGCCACATTAATCTGTAACTGGTACAATGAATTAGTAAAGAAGCTACACCCTGAAAACCAGGTGTTACATCGGCAGGAACTCAATATAAATTGATATGGGGCACAATAGAGAAGTGTGTTGCAGAAGAGTTTGGTTGTGCTTCTTAACAATTCTAACAATTTCTGCTTTCAACACGTTTAACTAGAATAATCATGTTAAGGTACTAAATGCACTTCATAAATTCTAGGCACTTTATGTAATGAATGTACTTTAAATAGCTTGCGCATTTTATCATTGGTATGGTTCAGAAATTACCAGATGTAGCAAGATATAGTGTATGCATTACATATATCGGGAATATTTCTTTAGGGAAACCTTTTGCTAGTACAGTATGATTTCACACTGATTAGTAGGCATAGTTTAAAGGAATATATGGATTCATTAATGTTATGTCTTTTGCTGCCTATAATGCATGAAATGCCATTAAAAAATAATTGCTTTCAAAATTAAATGTGTGAATGTGACTTTCATGGTCTACCCTACCACAAAGAGTGCTAGGGTAGACCATTTTGTTTTGACCAAGGTGTTCATGTAAGAAGACTTTCCAAAATAATCATGATCGGTACAATTTGTATCTGACTTTCTGAGAGACTGTGGCATAGAGTGCCACAGAATATCCATCTACCACACACAATCCATTGGGTAGTTGGATCTTACAACAAGGTTATTAATGAATGTCCTCAATGTGGAGGGGCAATCTGGGGAAGCATATGGGTACATTGGTTGAACGTATGCTACATCTGCAATGGGAGTGACCCTGTTCCAAAAAATGGGAAGAAGCCTAGAAGCAAGTCATTGGAAGGCAAGTTTCTCACAAGTAAATCATGGCGGAAGTAAGGAGGAAGGTGGAAGAGGTTCAAGAAGTACATCACCCTTGGAAATTGACATTTAGTATAAGGTGTACCATGAATGGTGGTAGCTCTCACAAGTGCAGTGATTTGAATATATTGATGATGGCACACAAACATTATTCGAGGACACCAAGCGAATCTGGAGGGTTTCTCAACTGCCGGGCTGCAAGAACAGCTGGATGTTCGTGAAGCTGAACTTACCTCCACAGGCTCCAAGTGTGTTGGTTTCCAGATGAAACCGACTTGCTGCCAGGGTATCATGAGTGGGTGTGGTCCTACCATCATGATGCAACTAGAGAGCAAAGCTGCAATAGAGGAGACATTTGAGGCAAAAGAGTGGAGAAGCTTTTTCATGGGTGGAGGATCTTCATCCTTCCTGCGAAGCACAACGTGGCAAAGAAAGGTGGCACCTATGACTTTTGATCCTTGTAGAAAGCCAAATGCCTGCTTATCTTACTGGGCAAAGGCAGTCAATACGGCACTGAGGAGACAGGATAGGTTGGACACCCACAGTCACTGATGCATTGGATGAGGTATCACACTTGGGCATAATATTGAAGTTCTTCATTAAGCCAGCCCATTAAGGTGAGCAGGTGAATGTTTAGGTGCACAGTGCCGGAATGTAGCTTAACATAGTAGTGACTGGCTTCCCATCGCTTCCCATCGCAGTGTCAACGTTTTTAGGACAAGGCACAATTTGCACAGACCTGATAGGTAGTTTGCCGTATTTTATAGTCTACTTGGCTGGGGGTCAGGTAAGTTGGAGGTTACACCAGAATTTTTGAAAAATCTTACTAAAAACGTGATTGTGAGGATTTTCAGATGTAATTTAATGTTCACAAGAAAAAAAATGTAAAAGATGTATTGTTTGTCGCAGTTTATTAGGCATTCACACTCAACTCAGGGAGTTCCTTTTTTGCCCCCAAGCAAGGTGGGGCACAAACAAGGCACTTATACAGATTTACTTTGGTGAGGCCTCCCACTTATTTCGCACCAACCCCAACAAATGCCCTATGTCACCAATGGACTAGGAACCAGGCCGGTGTATAGTAAAAATATATATATTTATTTAAGGTTTGACAAAGCAGACTAACAACCAACATCAACCACCAATGCTGTGGCACTAACAATATCACTACTCCAAATTACTTTCCGTTACCAAAACAACACAGGTAACATTTTTAAATATGCTGTCACAATTTACATCAGATTTAATTGCAAATTACCAATAGAAAACATTCACAATACAATGGAGAAATCGTTTTGAAACACACATTCAAAGGACAGGCAGTGCTTTGGAATTCTGGTTTGGGATGCAAGGGAATAGATGGGAAATTTCATTTGTGGCTTGATTTTTAGAAAGGCATTGTTTGAGAAAGAAACTGGATGGGAAAATCGTTTTTAGGCTTTTATTTGAAAGGCAAGGTTGGGAAAAGGAAATAAATGGGTCATTTCATTTTGCACCACATATACAAAGGACAGGCAGTGCTTTTGGATTCTGGTTTGGGAGGCAAGGGAATCAATGGGAAATTTCATTTTGCAGCATCTACATTGACTTGAATATCAGCATTTTAGAGTTATTGATTTTGGGATTATGGACACCCTCTTTGGGACAGAGGTCCTGGGTTTCAGAAGGACAGTCACCCCAGTCTTTATTGTTTATACCGGCTCCCACACACTGGGCATGAACTTTGTTAGTTTTGAATTCTAACAACACTCATCCCGTGAGTTTCTATGTGGGAATTAATTGATTTAACTTCAATTCAATGCTCCAAGCATCTCCACGGCTTCCCCCGTGCCCCCAATTTAATTGAAAGGATTAAGGCGGGCTGTTCCCAACACAATGCAATTTAAATGGATAGGGTGATTTTCTATAGTGGAATTAATTTGAATTGGATTTAATATAATGTGCCAAGGGAACTAATGGAAAGGGATAAGTCAGGTGGCTCCAAGCACAATTGATGCCTTTTGGATTAGTCTACTTACATGGGAGGCCTTGGTCAGGGAAAATCAGCAGGGCTCCTCTGAGGACAGCACAGATCTGGTCAAGGGCTTTCAGTCAAGTACTTTCTCCTGAACCCATACTCCCTCTGGCTCCTCTGCTTGGGTCACAGCTAGCTTCTAGATTTCCCTGTCACTGTCTCCAGTGCAAGAATTGAGGCCTCTCTGCTAGTTGTTCCTCGCAAGAGTCCAGCAGCAGGCTATCACCAGGAATAAAGTGAAAAGCCCTGTTCTGATGCAAAATTGACCTCTCATAGGGCTGATGGCACTCATGCATTATCATAATTGCCACGGTAAGGATTGGCTAGCACTCCCCCTTCACCTCCCACAAAGACGCCCACTGGCTGCTGATAGGACCAGAAAGTGGGAGATCTGTATGATGTAGGCTGAGAGAGGAGAAAGATTAGTCATCACAAAATGACATGTGGGATTTACCCCTTTTTTGTTCTGAAAATCTAACAACATGGCAGCAATGCTAATGTTTCTGATAATTACATAAATATATATATTTTTGTATTCTACATTTTAGGGCGAGTCGGAAAATACTCATTTTATTTCGCCATACCCTTCCTGGGTGGAACCACCGTTTTTTGCGGTTTACTGCTGTGCCGAAATAGTTACAACTCTGACACTACATACTTCCAACATTACTTTCACTGTCTATTAGTCTATCAATATTTCCAATTCCTCAGATTTATGAAAATGCCAGAATCATAATTTGGTGGTCAGTCATTTTTTCGAAAAAAATTTCGAATGACAATTTTTTCGAAAAAATAATGGAAAAAAAAAAGTCTAATTCCTTTTTTTTCAATTATATATATATTTAGGGGTCCGGGAGTAAAATAAAATGGGTAAAACAAAAAATTCTAAAAAAGGGGGTTGGGTGAACCCCCCATTTCGAATAAATAACGTATTAAAAAAATGCGACTTTTTTTTCGACATTATTTTTTCAAAAAAATGACTTTCGACATTTTTGCATTCGAAAAAATGACTATAAACCTCATAATTTTGATCATAACTTATGTACATCACAAAAATGTTGTTTTTACATGGTCCAAACTGGCTTTTTATCCCCTTTGAAATGAACCCAGGGTGAGCTCAATAGGACACACAATGCACTTTTCATTCGAGAAAATGTATTCAATGCTTAATCAATGGCACTGCATAATAGGTGCTCCCAGTTTCAGATGGCCCCATCCAATTAAGTTTCTATTTCTCCTTAAGCATGTGACCAGCCACCTGCTCGAGCCAATGTTTATCCTACCCTCTCCTCCTGAGCTTCAACGGGTCTTTGTTCAGAGCTAATGCACCATTAATGGGGAACCTGATCTTCAAGGTCATTTCTGTAGGTTATGTTGATCTGTAAATCCCATAATGTCAGTCTACTTATTTGTATATCTGAGATGTATATTGACAACCAGATCTTCTTCTCCCAGGGTCCTCAGCCAAAGGTCTTGAAGTTCAAATGTAAACGGCACAGACTTTCTTTTTAGTGAAAAAAACACCAGCTGCACCCAGCCTTCAGAAAATCCAGCTTTAGATCGACAAGATGCGCTTACATGTATCATTTTAGCATTATATTTAGGCCTGCTGTTCATAAATACAATCTTTCTTTTCTACTACATTAGAATAGAGGTAGATTCACCATTACTCTGGTACACACAGACAGGCCATAGTTACATAAGCACCAGTGTTCATTGCTACAAAAAATGAAATAGGCCTTTCCTTATAAATGTCATTTTATGTAATGAAATTAAGGCTCTTTATTCTTCATGAAGGCAAATTGTCATTCGACTTTATTTTTCCAATGTAAGGCATCATTTCTCATTTTTAGCTTCCCAAAGCACAGTAATTCAAATGTATCTATTTCCTTCCACATGCACTTTACACGAAGTCAGCATCTGTAATGCCACATATACTTGGAATCCATCGCCCGCAGTTAATAATATTCCAGTTCTAAGTCTCCCTCTTTTCCGGCTGAATGCCTGTACATTCTGACAAAAGGGTGGGGAGGCCCATTCTGCTCATTCACTAGGCCTCATGTTGAAATCACTGTTTTGTACTGGCTTTTATATTTCAATGGAACTCCACACTGAGCCAGCTTCACTCTCACAATGGTGCCTAGCATGGCCTGTCCGTCTCTGTCGCTCTGGGGCTGTCTTTTCACCCCACATGTGTATTGGTCTTGTATAGACCACCTGTGCCATTGTAGGTGCCCCGGTAGTAATCTGAAAGAAAAGAGGGGTGGCGTTGTTAGTGGGCTAGAGGGGAAGGCAAGTGCTCAACATGAGGTTTGGATATGGGCAGACTGGAAGTACCCGAGTCCTGAGTGTCAGCATGGCTCTATGTGTTTTTGCAGTGACAGTTGGGTACATGTTTTACCTGGAGGGGAGAGCCCTAGATCAGATAAAACACAGCGCTGATTGGTCGATATACCCCCTGACTTAGGTGAGTGTGAGGTACATCTAAAGATCGGAGGTTTTGCATAGCCCTTTCAAGATTAATGTGGTATTAGGCATGAAATTGAACTGCATGGGGTGGTCTGTGTGTGCAGTGTTAGTTGGGAGACGATTTAGAGGTGAGCACCTTAGTTGGGGCGAAAGGGATTCATGATTAGTGAGGATGCCTGTTATGGAGGTTTAGTGCTATACTGAACTGCTGTTATTCAGCTCTATGCTATATTGAACTGCTAGAGTTTCAGTACATAGTTGGTCCAATTGTGCTTCTTATGTCTCCCTAGTTTTTTGATTGAGGTGTTAAGCATAGTCTAACGTAAGTGTAACTGAGACTTTCCCAAAAGGATCCTGTTTCCCTTGGGTCATGCTTTGCTCGGATCATTGTTCCCCTCATTCACTGTAGAGGTCTCCTTGGATCCAGGCCTGTGATGGGCATCTCTTTTGTAGGAGGGTCCAAGGGGTCAGCCTCTGCATTACATGTGCCTATGTCAGCTTGTGTCTGGGGAGCTTAGGCTCTGGTATGGTTTCTGATTGAAATTGGTCCAATGTGCTTCTATTTGGCCCATTCTTGCAGGTAGCCATTCTCGTTTGTCAGGTGCGGTCCTGTAAATAGCCAGTTGTTTATGGAAGTTGTGAAGATGATCTGGCCTTCCTCTGTGCGCAGATGTCTAGGGAATGAGCTTAAGATTTTGGTAGAGAGAAATGAGAAGGAAGATCCTCCATCGTGTTTTCAGTTGAAACATGAATGGGATTGTTTGCGCAAAACTCAAACCGCCAGAATTTCCAGGGGTTCGACCAGGTCTAACTAAACAGGGCACACTAAACAGCTTTTTCCTGCGGTTCTAGATATAATGTTCTACTGGGTCTGAACATACATCTATACTTAGGCAGACGAGTAGAAACGTGTGACAGTCAATGGCTGGCCTTTAAATAGGCAGACGCGGCTCTGGCTTATCTGGCAGTGGAAACTGCAGCTATGGAAGTGTAGGGTAGAGTAGAATTCAATTAAGAGTGGAGCATTGGTAGAGTTGGGAGATTAGGTTGACATTTTCTTTGTGAGGGGTTAGTGGCAGAGGATTTGTGGGTAGGTTGGAGTATATAATCTGGGTGGAGGAGCAGTACACCACAGGTGAATTTTGTAGGTATAGTTCAAGTCCAAGCACTAAAAACGAATGTGCATTTAGTAGGAATAGGAGACGGCCAGAGGGGCTGATAACCCAGAAGGAATTTAGTAGGTGAAGGAGAAGGCCAAAACACTGAGAATCCTCCATGTCTTTAGCAGGGAGAGGTGAAGAGCAAAGCACAGAGAACCGTGCATGCATTTAGTAGGGAAAGGAGCAGATCAAAGCACTGAGAATCCCATGTGCATTTAGTAGGAGGAGGGGATGGTGAAAGCACTTAAAACCCAAAATGCATTTTCTAAGTGGAAAAGAAGGCCAAAGCACTGAGAACGTTGTGTTATTTAACAAATAGAAGAGAAGGCCAAAGCATTGAGAATGTCACATGTATTTACTAGGCGTAGGAGAAGGGCAAAGCACAGAGAACCCTATGTGCATTTAAGAGGTGAAGAATAAGGGCAAAGCACTTGGAAACCCACATGCATTTACTACATGATGAAGGGAAAGGTACTGAGAACCTCACATGCGTGTACTAGAAGAATGAGAAGGAAAAATCACTGAGAACCCCATGTGCATTTAGAAGATAAAAGAGAAGTCAAAGCACTGAGAATGCCACATGCATTTACTAGGCGTAGGAGAAGGGCAAAGCACAGGGAAACCTACAAGCATTTACTATATGGTGGAGAAGAGAAAACCACTGAGAACCCTGTGTGCATTTAGTGAGCACAGTAGAATGTGATTTTAGTAAATGGGGAGAAGGTGAAAGCAGGGAGAACCTCGTGTGCATTTAGCAGATAAAAGAGAAGTCAAAGCACTGAGAACGTCACATGCATTAATTAGGCATAGGAGAAGGGCAAACACACTGGGAAACCAGTGAGAACCCCATGTGCATTTACTAGGTGGAGCAGAATGTCAATGCACTGAGGTGGTGTGGTGAGTTGTCTGTATGCAGTCCGGTGAGTGGGTGCTTATATGTGTTAGCTTGTGGGAGTAGTTGGATGCAAGCCCTGCTGACTCCTGGAATAAGGCAATTAACTTAATCTACCTGGAGTGCCTCGCCATTACAACTAAACTCATTAAGTGCCGAACATTCACTAGCTTCAATCCTCGTTCACTTCTAGTCACATCCAACGCCCCTTCTCACAGCTAAGCGCTACCTTTTCTGAGACACCTCACACACTCCTCACCAAACAAGCAGCCACTCCATCTAACTTTTCCCCTCTCCAAATACCAGACACTGCCTCTATCTAAAGACCTGGCATACACCTGCCTGGCTCGTTTCCTCAATTACTGCCAGAGACCCCTGCTGACTTCTCCCTAGAACTTCCCACATCACTTAAAGTGAAACGCCCACTGCATTACCACTCATTGGTTATAACCCACTACTCCTAACGTATTTGCTCGGCTACAGCGATGCACTTCCTCTAACTCCACTCACCACTTTAAGGCAGACACTGCATCTAGCTCTACACCTCACATCTAGACATCAGGTACACTCCTTTTAATAGCCAGACACAGATACTCAAAGATCACCCCTGAGTATCTACCACTCTCAATTCCCCGACTGCTTACTATACAGACAACCCCCCTAACGCCTCTCCTTGCATCCAAATATTCAATCTCCTTTACGTTTGCGTATGGCCAGAACGGGGGCCAGAACCACCCTGCTTGAGCTCCGCCTCGACCCCAGAACCTCCCCGACCCTGCCCTGTGCTGCGTGTGGTCCTAATGCCCCCTGCTCCGGTGATCCCCCTTCAGGTGCACTTGGATCTTAGCCTGTGGGGGTGGAGGGAGCACCTAGGACAGTTTATCTCCATGGTCCCGGGCCCTTTCCAATCAGCGAACTCCGAAGCGTGGCACGTGGGCGCCTCGCGGCCAATGGCGAGCCTGGCCGGGGGCAGAGCGTGGAGCGCCAGCCAGGTAAGGTTGGCACCTGTCACAGGTGGCTGGCAGAGCCCGGGGGGAACGGACAGCAGCCCCGCCATGAACGGCAGCGAGGAGCAGTACTTCCCGGGCGCGCACCTCTACAAGGAGCCCTGCGCCTTCCAGCAGCGCGGCTCGGACTACAGCCCCGGACCCCCGCCCGCTTGCCTGTACATGGGGCAGCGCCCCCAGCAGCACCTGCAGCAGCACTCCAACTTCCCGGGAGCCCTGGGTGCGCTGCTGGACCCGGCCAGCCCCCCGGACATCTCCCCCTACGAGGTGCCAGCCATCGCCGAGGAGCCGGGGGCGCCGCAACTGCACCATCACTGCCACCCGCACCCTCACCATCAGGGGGCGCCCTACTCCCTGCAGGAGCAGCGCTTGCCTTTCCCCTGGATGAAGGCCACCAAGTCGCACGCGTGGAAGGGGCAGTGGACGGGTAAGAGGAGCAGAGGGGTCCCGGGGCTGTCAAACTTTGACTCACATGGGGATCTCCGCGAAAGATTATGGGGGACCCTGCGATTAGCCTGATTCATGCCACACGAGTGTGCCATGTATTCTGAGTCAAAAACCATTATTGGGAGGGATTATGTGACATATATAAAATACTGCATCTATTAAACAATAACATATCGGAATAATATTTGGTATTATCTTTATTGTTACGATTGTTACTATTATCAATAATAATCTCACCCTATTAGAAATAAATTGAGGACTCACAGGGAGCCAAGTGCGTGTATTCTTTCTACTCCTTCATCACAAGAATTTGCATTAATTTAAATGTGCTATAAACAATGTTCAGATACATGCGCCAAACGCGCTGACTGGATTTATGTGTATAAATTGCGGCGCACCTGATTCATGGAATTATTTGCGTGAAAAACGCAGATTTACGCGCCTTTCGGCCCGAGAATCCCAGTTTGAAGCATGGGGATTTTCAGGCAGAAAAGCGCGCAAAACTGCGTTTTTCACGCAAATAATTCCATGAATCAGTTGCTGCCTCGGCAGGGCCAGCTCCCACACTAAACACTTTAGGTGAAAAAGCTGGGGATGTGTCTCCTGAACTCCAACACCCCACAATCCCCACACACTAGTGAAAGCGGGGAATATTCGAGGTTCGCTTTTACGAGTTTGAGTATAAACATGGTGAGATGAAGGTCCTCTCTTCTCCTTGCCCTTCTGATGGTTGTTCGCAGTGTTCCCCAATTTCAAGGTGTCATAATTTTCAGGTTCCCCGCTTTCAAGATTTCGTAGTTTTTATTCTTTACTTAAAAAAAGAAACGTAACGAATGAAACGAAAGTACAACCAATAGCCTTACAGCCCCGTGCCCTTACCCTCTCACAAACATAAAGACACACTCGTTTCCTGCGGTCTTTTCCTGTGTGTGAAGTGCCCCGTCTTTTGTCCCGCTTGAGAAATGAACCTCATAACTCGACCTTTGTTGGGTGGCGTTGTTGTTTTCGTTAGAACCTGGCAGCTTCACGGTGAACAAGGAGACACGTTTACGCTCCCTGCAGACATGGCACTTGTGTTCGCAGCAGCCGGCAGCCTCTCGCCCCTTCACACCAGGAACAGGCCATGGGGCTCCAGAGGCCTGCCCGTGTTTTCTGGAATGTTTGTTTTATTTCCTGGTGCCCCGAATCCACAACAGGCGATCAATTAGGGACACGTGCACTATCTGGGGATTAACTCGTGCGTCGATGGCCCGTTAATACGGCGTGAACGTGCGGACGCTCGGATTTAAGTCTTTCCTCAAGTCAGCTTTATCGAAGCTAAGCAGAAGAAAGCGGCGAGGAAAGCGTCGAATTGGCGGTTTTACAAATACTGCTGTCACGCTGCACAGTGGGACATGCGACACCCACCCGAATCCACCGATCCGGGAACGTTCGTTCATAGTAAACACTCTTGAAACAGCATGCCCTTGAAATGTGTTTTACATGTTATTACCAGCACAGTGTCTATATCTCAAGAGCATTTGTTGCGCTTGTATCCCTGTGAACAACAGGTGTTGGCATTTACATATATGTAGCCTCAGGGTGACAGGTCGAGTAATCCCCGTCAGGATTCGAACCTGCGACCTACCGAGCGCACGCAGATACTGGCCCCGATTCACGGAATTATTTGCGTGTAAAACGGATTTTTGCGTGCCATTCTGCCCAAATTGCTATTCGTCAAACAGGGATCTGCGGGCAGAACGTTACGCAAATCCCCATTTTACACGCAAACAATTCCATGGATCAGGGCCATAGTTAGTGCATCTATCACAGGGGCTATTATTGACTGGTCACTGATGACGGTAGTGTAGCCCACATGGGACTATTGCTTCGTTTAAGGGATGTGCACATACCATTCATCTGATGGACCGTGATGCAGCCCATGAGAGTCCCGACACTATGAGCCCGATTTACAAAACGTTTTTCAATGGGATTGCACCGTTGTTAAGCGTGTTTGTAAATCAGCCCCTATGCATTTCCATTGAATGCAGCCTTTTTCACACCTGTCCAGCGTCCACAGCCTCCCCCTTCCTCTTCGTCTTGAGCCGGATCGAACCCCACTGTTGCTGAGATGGGTGACCAGGGCCCTTATGTGTCCTCTTGAGTCCGGGCCTCTGACACCCAAATGCCTTCAGCCTCCACCCGCTTCCAGCACTTGCCTTGGCACCCACTGGCCTATGCCACCAAAGGCCTGCACTCACATATTTATTGGCAGCTGACCTCTCTCACCTGAGCACTTTCAGCTGCTCGCTCCCTAGCACTTCCCTCTAGGTACACCTAGCACGTATTCCCCCTCCCCACTTCCTCATCCCTTCTCTCTCTCTGCACTTGCATGTTCTGAATGTGGTAGGTAGGTAAAGGCCTGGTAGGACTGCCTCTATCTTTCCTGGTTATATTTGCTTTTCATTCCCATGTTCCCTCCCTGTCGCCCTGGGACGCTTTGGAACACAATTTACTTGATGTATAAGGGTCTTACAAATGCACAATAAATAAAATAAATTAATATCTCCAGCATACTGAGAACTCTGTTGCTGGCCTGCTTTTGCCAATTTTATGTCAGCCATGCATTGTAGCACTCAGTGTTCACAGCGTGGTTATGTCAGTCCTGCGTTGGAGCGTTTTGTGTATGTCTGCCTAATGTGTACACTGTTAGCTTTGTTCCCAGTGTGTACATGGCCTTGTTTTCATCAGGTCAGCCTCCATCCCTCGAACTTTCTTTGCCTGCACACATGGCATCGGGTCTAGTGTGCATATGTTCACTGCCTTGCTCTTGTCTGGCAAGCGTGCATGCCGTGAGCTTTGTGCTCCTACCTGGCTCCATAACCTTACAAACGGCACACGTTTTACCACAATGGTTCAATTAGCTTGTGCCCCGTCCCCTGCCCCTGCACACCTCCCACATTCTCCATCCAGACCTGCTTAATGCCCTTGCCATTGACACACCTTCAGGGATTCCCCTTTTCCTTCCCCCTCTCCTACCAACTGTACCACCCCAGCCTGTCCTATCAAACAGTTAAAACTAAGCCTCCCTTAACACTAGCGTGATTCCACAACCTGAAAAAACTGAACTACTACCCAAACTTCCAATGCATCTAGACCCTGCACCTCATACTTCTCCTATACTTCCAATTAGACAAGCCAATACTCCCCAGTTCCCCCCTAACTCGTACGGAAACCAAGCCGGCCCACCCTACCAACGTCAATACCTTTACAAATCTCAGTTCACCCCAATACCAAGACCTGCCACAAAAAAAACAGAAGCTGTCAAAACCCATGCCCGAGGAGAAACCACCCTCATATCTAATTTCGGGGCATGTGGTCTGGAAAAGCTCTGAAACCCAACTGTTAGGGGTGCCAGAATCTTCCCTGAAGTGTCCTTGCCCCAGTCCCCCATTCTAGATGTCAGGCTGTAACACTCACCTAATATCTCGCAGGAAGACTGCTCTCCAAGGACTCCCCTTGTTTACAGCACAGCTTGTACACACTTTGTTCCCCTGTGAGTAGGCAACTATGTTTGTGTCCTTTCAGTGTCGATACTGCGAGCATTACACAACATTGTCCAGTGTGCCAGTCACAGCCCGGTTTTTGTCAGCCCGGTGTGCACACATGGCCTGGTGTATGTCAGTCCGGTGTGCACGCATGGCTCTGTTTATGTCAGCCCGGTGTGCATGTACAGCCCGATTTATTTCAGCCCAGTATGCACATAGGCCCGGTTTATGTCAGCCCGGTGTGCACGCACGGCCCAATTTATTTCAGCCTGGTGTGCACACATGGCCGGTTTATGTCAGCCTGGTGTGCACTTACGGCCAGGTTTATGTCAGCCCAGTGTGCACACATGGCCCGGTTTTTGTCAGTCTCAAAATATCACAAAGGAAAGAGTGACAATCCTATCACGTATACATTTACAATGTGCCTGACCAGGATCCCAGAACACATCAAGTCCTTAAAAGATTGACTAACTCATGTTATATGTGGTGCAAACAATATATATCCTTCTATGCAATAATATTAAAAAAAAATGTATATCCAAATACTAAAAACACTGTAGGATGTAAGACCATACAATTTTGCAATCCTACTGTCATAACTGTAGTCACGCTTAAATGAAAAACCCCAAATTCATAGAAAACACATTTTCATATTTTCTTGGAAATACAGTGGAGTACATAAATGTCAATCTGTATCCTATGTCGCCCTACATGTTTCTGTGCCTTATCGCTCAATATGCCGAACATTCCTCAGGGCTGTGGCTGTGGTGTTCTCTGTAGTATGATCACAGAAGGCTATTTATACACTAAGGTTTATTCAAGAATTGTCCACAAAGATAGTTCACTCGTAATTCAAGTATATGACATACTACTTCCATTTCTATCAACAAAAAGAGACAAACTCTTATTTTGATATGTAGTTAAAAAATAACACATTACCGTTCAGACAATGAATACATTTATAAAAATGATTTGATAATATTCCAAACAATCATATAAGAGTGCCTGTCAACTATACCAGGTTGACCCCTCATCGCTGATATTCAATATCCGTCACTCAAAGTCTGACATCTTGATAAAACAAGTATGCTGCTTATGTCAGCCCAGTGTGCACACACGGCCCGGTTTATATCAGCCCAGTGGGCACTCACAGTCTGGTTTATATCAGCCCAGTGTGCACTCGCAGCCTGGTTTACAATTGCCTTGTGTGCACATATGGCCCAGTTTATGTCAGCCCGGTGTGCATGCATGACCGGGTTTATATCAGCCCGTGTGCACTCACAGCCTGGTTTATAATTGCCTGGTGTGCACATATGGCCCAGTTTATGTCAGCCCGGTGTGCATGCATGACCCGGTTTATATGAGGCCGTGTACACTCACAGCTCGGTTTATATCAGCCTGGTCTGCACATATGGCCCAGTTTATGTCAGCCTGGTTTGCATGTATGGCCCGGTTTATATTAGCCTGGTGTGCACTCACAGCCTGGTTTATATCAGCCCGGTGTGCACATATGGCCCAGTTTATGTCAGTCAGTGTGGCCTGCCCGGTTTATGGCAGCCCAGTGTGCACCCATGGCGCGTTGATGTCAGTGCTGGGTGCACTGATGGCCCGGTTTATGTCAGTCCCGGGTGCAGTGACTGCCCAGTTTATATCTGCCCAGTGTGAACACATGGCCTGGGTATATCTGCCCAGTTTGAACACATGGCCCGGTTTATATTAGCCCAGTTTGCACACTTGGCTCGGTTAATGTCAGCCCAGTGTGCACACTTGGCTCGGTTTATGTCAACCCAGTGTGCACCCATGGCCCGGTTTATGTCAGTCCCGGGTGCAGTGACTGCCCGGTTTATGTCCGCCCAGTGATCACACATGGCTCGGTTTATGTCAGTCCCGGGTGCAGTGACTGCCCGGTTTATGTCCGCCCAGTGGGCACACATGGGCAGGTTTATATCAGCTCAGTGTGCACGCATGGCCCGGTTTATATCAGCCCAGTGTGCACGCATGGCTTAGTTTATATCAGCCCAGTGTGCACCCATAGCCAGGTTTATGTCAGTCCCGGGTGCACTGATGGTCCGGTTTATGTCGTCCCGCGCGCTCTGCCCCCCTGCAGACCTGTAAGTGAATTCTAAAGCTTGTGGCTCAGGTCAGAGTGCACCGGAAGCCGGGGATTGGCAGCCAGCTCGCGAGCCTGCATCTGCACTCCGGGTTCGGTTGAAGCACAAGTGCTCTGTATCTCCTCTCACAATGTTATCGCGTGCACCCTGTGCACTTTTTTTTGTCACACCTGGAATGCAAATATTTTATTAATCATTCTGTCCATACAGACGGCGGGAATTGTATATTCTGGCAATATTCCGTGGGCGATAGTCGCTGCCCTTCGACCTTCCTGCAGTGTGAAAAAAGAAAAGCCTAGACACTCAGAGGCTGGACGCATTGCTCCAGTTTTGCATACGCGGCTTATCCCGGAAGGGGCTTCTTCCGGAATAAGGGCATGGTTGTTTCGTACCAAGAGAATGGAATGACACACGTTTCCTCCCCTATACTTCTGTAAAGAGGGATACAGAGGTGCTTCAGAAATAGCGTTAACAATAACGCGTAGAGCATACACCAGGTAATAATAGCAAGGTCGGCGTGCATGTAGCGCTTCATGCCAAATTCTCCACGCTTCTGTGCGCTATAGTGTCAGCCATTGTTATTGCACGTTGTAATGGGGCACAATTCCTCAAGTTCAGAAGGATAAGGCGCTGAATCGATTCGAAGGTGCCACAGGCAAGCACTTCACTCGCCGAGGTACAGGTCTAAATGACACGTGGTCACACCCAACTCATAGAGTCCCTTTCCCCACAATGACTTTGGCGCACAAGAAAGTGCTTTTGGCTTTTGTTTGGTTCACTTTGGTAAGGCCTCCAACCCATCTCGCACCCAACCCCAACAAGTACCCACTGCCACAATGGACTAGGAACCAGGCCGGTGTGTATTCAAATTTCAAATTAGATATATTTAATAATTTATTTCAACCACATATCACAAATAGATTAGCAACAGCCAATACATCATTGCCAGTTTCTTTCTTTTCCTTCCTGACAGGCCTTATGCATATCGTCGCACTTACATTTTTAGGCTCCATTTCTTTCCTTTAGATTGTGGGTCAATAGGCCCCATGACTGACATCATTTCTGTGCCAGCCTTACATTTCAGCGAGCATTCACGAATGGCTGTGACCTCTTTATGGCCTTTGGGGGATAGATTCACCCTCACAGGTATGGTTTATATTAGCACTGAAAATGACATGGGACACAGCTGAGCAATTTAAAATTGAGTTCCAGGATTTGATCCTTTGACCAGACGGATTAACACATCACGCAGTGAGAATTTAATAAATGAGTCATTTAGTCTGCACGGGAGCTTAAACTGTGCTCCGAATATTAGCAGACAGTGTGAGTGGGGCGCGTGTGGACACGGTGGTGGGCGCCGTGTATGAAGCTGGGGGCGAGGACCAGGCCTCCAGCTATAGGCCACACAGGCCCGCTCTTTCCTTTCAGCGCCAGAGCCGACGCAGGAGAATAGGTCATGGCGGCCCGACCGTGGAGCGCGCACCACGCAGACAGGGCGCGCACGCGCGCCAGGCGACGTACCTATCCGACCACACCTGCCACCGTGCCCCGATCAGGACACAGCGATCCAATCTCGGACTGGTGGTCCTGGATTTCCACATTGTAAATCGAGGACAGCACTTCCCGAATGCAAAGGAAACAACATGTCCGGGGTAAATTCCCCCAAAGTGGAATGGGTCGCATCATGCTGGGTGGCCCCGCAGCGACTGTCAAATCCTCATCGAATTTATTTTCAACCATCTCTTTTGGAATAGTTGGCCGACTGCGGGGCAAACCTGGCCACTGCGGGCTAGGGTTTATCAAATAACCATGTGATGGAGGGGGCTCCCGCGTGGGGTCCCGGAATCACCCTTGGCATGGACGCGTCAGAGCGTACATACAGGAAAGGCGACGCGCTTGGATTTCAGACCCGTTGGAGAGCAGCGGCAGACATTGACATCTCGATGGTGAGACATCATTAGGGACTCGGTTCGGAATCATGTGCACATGAACTATTGTGAGCACTTTCATTTTTTAAATTCATGGAATATTAAATACATATATATGTGTATATATGCACATATATGCAGTAATATATATTTTTTTAATTGTTCTATTTGCATTTTGCAAGACAATGCTTGAAACTGGCAATTCAAATATTTTTAAATGTTGCCATTTACGTTTTGTGACGCAATACTTGAAATTGTCCAACGAAACAATGAATAATGAAGGCCGTGTCGCAGGGGGGGGGGGGTATTTCAGGGCGCACTGCATGAGTGGCAGGGGCCGGAGCGAGGCGGTGTGGGCTGCAGGTCGCGTCGTTGGCGTACGTGTCCCTGTTCCTGAAGTTGGCAGAGAGCGCGGGCTCGGCTGGGTGTCCCACAGGTGCATCGGTTCCCTGGCTCCTGCTGCGGCCGCGGGGTATCAAGGCCGGGTCAGTTGAGGGGCCACGGCCTGCGTAGTAAGCGTGACGCGGCCTACCGCGATCTCTTGCCGTCGCAGGCGCTCCTGGAAAGTTTTCACCCCCCAAACCCACAAGCACCTTTCCAGGCGCCTCTGTGCCTCTACGGGAGGGAGCCGCCAGTCATCCGTGCACAAAGCGGTCTAGGTTGGTGATACCCCAAAGCGAGCAAGCACGCCCCCCAAAAAAAGGAAAGAACGCTGCGAGCCAGTAAGGTAACACCCCATCCACATAGGACCTCAAACTACCCGAGATGTGCGTTCAGTGCAAGTGGGGTGTAGTTTGAGCCCGCACGCCACGGCCCACACCTGTGCATGCCAGTGCCACTGGTGAACCCCTAAACGGCATGGGTGGCATGGAGGGCGCTTTGCACCAATCACAGTAGCCACTATGCATCTAGCCCGTCTGCTTCCTTGTCGTGCGGGCCCGCCATAGGGAGTGAATCCTGGCGCCCCCACGCGGCGGGCGTTCTTTCCACAAGGGTGGCGACTGGTTTGCCCCCTCAAGTGTAAACGGCGGGTTAGGAATGGGTACACGTGATGCCAGGATCCCGGCTCCCTTAGATGTAATGCTGTCTGATCTGGTACGGTAGCTATTTGTGGCCAAAAGCCTTGGCAGCGTAATGTCTGCATCGTTTACTACCCAATGCTCGATATAATGTAAGTAGCTTGAATAATACCCCACACACCGGAAATATTGAAGGACTGATTTACAACACGTTCTTTTTCAATAGGCTAAAACTCTTCTGCAAATCAAGCCCGAGTGTTTTATGTCTTGGTAGCTCTTCTAAGAGAACACGTACATTTTTTTTTATTGAACCGGCCAGCCTCGTTTTGATGAAGGTATGAAGCAAGATATGAAATATTCACACTGTCAACAAAGTATAACTGTTTAGGCCTACAGATGACGTGATCACGACGCTGCCCGCCCCTCCTTCCGCCCTTCCTTAATGCCGTGAGCTTGGGAATAATGGTGTTAACTAGTGCCTCAAAACAATGGATGTTTTATTCTGAGTTACTTTGTCGCAGTTCGTGTTTCCCTGCGCTCCCTGCTAACCCCCGACGTTCTATTACATGCAAATTCACATACATGTCAAAGGCGGCGCCAACCTTTTACAAGTCATTAGAATCTCGGCGCACACAATCACCTCCCGGAGAAGGAGCGAGAGCAAGCGCGAGCTGCAAAAGGGCAGCAAATAGATATGGATAAAAATGAACCTTAAACAGAACTACCCAGGTTGCCACCCTGGAAGGGGACTCGCCGGTTTGTGTGGTCAGCACAGTGTTGCTGCACGCCCCCCCCCCCTCCCGCCCCCCCCCCGGCTTTCTAGTATTCATTAGAGCCGCTGGGCCGGCTGTACGCAGTTTTAAACAGAAATAAATGGGCCTTGTGAACATTTGCAGAATAGTCCCCCGAACCGTATCCTGTCAAGTCTCGTGGCAGGGTGCGAATGCGTAGAAGCGGCATTTCCATGGGCTGTGAATACATATTCAAAACAACAGCTTATTCGTGTTTGCTCACCTCTAAAGACCGGATGAATTAAGCATCCTATAGTCATTTCATTTCTGTCCAAGTTTGCCCCTGCCGTTTCCTTGTCACCCTTAGCTGACACAAACATCCCCGCGCCTAAATAATACCTGTATCATTTCATTACATTTCCCATTTTTTAAACATCAAACGGTACCGATCGGCTAATTCAATCTTCATTCCAAACACTCTGGCCCTGAATAACACAACATTTTTCAATGGTAATTGAATTGAATTTCAATGGTAATTGAAAAACGTTTTCTGAACTAGGCCCCCTGTATTTTTTTTTATTTTTTTATTTAATTTAATGTGATTTATTTTATGTATATAGATATTTGACAAATACATATCAATGTAAATATATGTATTCATAAAAATATACAATATATATATATATATATATATATATATATATATATATATATATAAATGGGTTAATACATATCAATAACAAATTAGTACATCATAAAATAACAACACAATATATTTCATAGTTTTCGAAATTGTGTAGAATAAATATAATTTATAGCAGATTAATTTATTACTATATTGTAAGAATATTTAAAGGTTGATTAAATTCAACTAAAACAATAATAAAAAAAATGTATAGCATAATGCATTCCATTTCACATTTCACGTTCACCCTTTAAGTAGCTGCCACTTTCCAGACCCTATAACGTGCCATCTGTGCTCCCTTATTATTAGTGTTTGGGCATAATACCAAAAAGACTCTGTCAGGATAGAGGCCAATTTACCAACATATTGACCAAGATTGCACATATGGACTGGTCTAAGGTCCTTGCATTCAGTTAGGATGTCTTTCCCCGTTTCAATCACGGTTTGAATCTAACAGATTCGACAGGATCTCTTGTCTTTTGATGATTTTAATTCGGGGCCTAACAGAGACAAAACTGGGAGTCGATTAATGACGGTCAATAAAAGAAATCAAACCGAGCGAGAGCGGCAACGGAAGAAGGACGGACATCACAACAGGCAATGGAATCCCAGAACCCCCATTATAAGGAACATTGATACACACATGGAGCAGAGAACTGAATTGAACTAACAACACTCAGATGGAAAGAAGATTAGCTTCTTCAGGAAGCTAAAAGACTTAACATTGGTACACCGCCTTAAGAAAGCTCAACAGGCGAAACTTTGTGGCCATAAGAGTCGGCTAGACTAATCTGCCAAGTTGACAATGTCACTTAACCAGTAACACACTGCAACAGTGATGTAACTAAGCAGTATATCTCATATATTTCTTTTATAAAAAGACGTTTTGGAAAGAATTTAATTTCGCATTATGTGCCTCATATGTGGGAGTTGCGCTCTTAACAAGAACACCTGTGCTATTACTCTTCAATAAGGCCTAAGTTGAAAGCCTTTCCTTGTGGTAAGCAGCACTCCGGGCAAATCAGCAAAAGCTGTATCAAACAATAGAAACCATTGGAAGGCGCTGCCAAACACAGCCTAACCACCATCTAGATACACAACGAAAGCAACCTGTGCATATCCAGCGAGGGACAGAGAACGCCACATCTTTGCACAACCTTACAATCATACAGTCTATCTGTTAATATAGATTCAACTGCATCAGGTGTTTCATATTTTGGAGCCAGTCCCATCTCTCGGCCTTCCTCACAAAAGAATGTTACAATGTATAGATGTCCTATTTCTAATTTGGGCACTAGGAAATTGCATCGAAATAATTAGCTACGGTAGTAACACATTTTTCATTGCCACTTTTCTTCAGGGCGTCACCAAGTAATGATAGCAGGGGGCATCTAGGGTTGGACATGGACTTAATGTGTAGGATTCCTTGTTTTATCAAAACATTACTTTTTAGTGAGATTAAGCCGAATTCTATCCTTAGTATAGCGATTGGGACACAGACTGGCAGACCCAAGATTGTTCTCCAGAGCCGCCCATCTGCTACACTTAACCAATCCAAGTCCTGCAGGTTTAGTGCTTCAAGACCATATGTTATTGCAGGCCAGAAACACTGTCTGCATAAACAAAGTATTCCGTCTAGACTAAAACCTGCTGCCTGTATACTACACTTAGATATAGTCTGTGTTAGAAAGGCTGCATTTCTTTTCTAATTCGTCACACATTCATCATAAGTAAATGCAGAATCAATGTCAATGCCCAAATACCTATAGTTATCTATATAATCAAGGGGGCCATCAGGTGAGATAAACCAGATTTTTTAAATCTTGTTACCAAAATACATAATCTTGTTTTTTTCTCTGTTAATTTTTAAGGTATGTTCCACTGACTAACGCCACAGTTCACCGATAGACCCCTTGAGTCCAGAATAAGTGTGGTTAAAGATAGCTAAGTCGTCTGCATAAAGCATCCCGTCTTCAGCACCTTGGGAGATCCGCAATGTACAGGTTGAACAGTAGTGGGGCAAAACATTTCCCTGCTTTACGCCGATGTTAGTTTTTATGGAGCTCGACATGGACCCCCCAGTGTTCAACCGTACCTGTACACTTGTGTCTTCATGGAAGAGTTTCAAGAAATGCAGTAAAACTGGGGGGAAGCCGTAGGCAGCAAGTTAAGACCAAAGATTCCCTGTATTCACAGAGTCGAATGCTGCTTTGAAATCAACAAAAAGGACATATGGCCCGAGAGCACCACGCATTTTAGTTTTGGCAATTAATAGGTCTATCAGTCTCAAATTGTGAGATGTCGAAGAGCCTGCTCTGAATCCCGTTTGAAAGGTATCTAGTATCCCAGCACTATTTGTCCATTTTGTGAGTTTGTCAAGTAAGAAAGATGCAAATCGTTTTCCCGTACTGTGACAACAGTCTGTAATTAAATAGCTCGGTATGTGAACCCTTTTAAAATACAGGTAGTAAAATCGCCTTACTCCAGATTTTGGGGATACGTCTTGAGTCCAATACCTTAGATAAGAGAACTTCAAGTATGCAGGACCAGGTCTCCGGGTGGCTCTCTAATACAGTGTTAGCTAACCCATGGGGGCGCGAGAGGGTTTACATTTTTTTAAATCAAGAATGTCATCTCTTGTTCTTTGCATCGTTAGAGCCCCACTGTTAATAGGACACTATTACATTCCAATTCTTTATGAAAAAAATTCTGCTGGATATATTTCTTCCATTGGGATTCATTGATAGCATTAACAGCCAGGTCGCTTTTTTCACTTTTGCAGTCCCCAGGAATTGCCAGATAGTCAGCGTATTTCTAGAGTTTAGTGCTCCAATCATAGCTTGCCATCGGGAAGTTCTTCCGGATTTACACCACCACTTTGTCCAGTTATAATATCTATTTTTGATCCTCTTTATTAATTTCAATTGCCAAGTAATATTCGTACTGGATTTAGTTAGGTGGCGTATGTTCTGGCACATCTGTCTCTCCGTGTCTCTAATATTACTGTCATAGGTTGGTGAAGATTTTACCTCGTGTAATATACAGCTGGCCTTTTGCCAGGCTGCCCCTACTGAAAAATACTTGATCCAGTTTTCAATGACATCAGCGTTCATTAGGTATACATTCTCCAAGCAGTCGTGATCCAACTCCCTAGTGTCTGGCAGCTTTGCGAATGTTTCTAGCGGTCCATCTGATGCGGGAGCCACCATGATTTACACTTATATTGCCTAGCCTTATCAACGTTTGTGGTTTAATTTTAAAATTACAGTACGTAATTAGTGTGGCGTGATCACATAAGATATTCTGTTTTGTTAAAATACTCTTGATAAAAGGCATCATCGTTCTATTTACCAGAATAGTACTAAATTGTGTCTCTTTTCTTTCCCCTAAACCAGGTGTAATTACCAGGCAGGTCACCCATAATGCGGCCATTCATCATTACAAGGTCCCATCCGCTTAGGAAAGTTAGCCACAAATTACCCTGCTTATTTGGTTTGGTCTGCAACATTGTACTTTTACCCAGAACACTACCCACAGGTGATGAATTACAGTTACAAACACAATTGGCGTTTAGATCACCCCCCCAGGATTACTAGATCCTCATTTTCATCATTAGTCGATTCCATGAAGATTTCAATCAGGGTCTCAAAGATTAACTCAGTCGAAGCCATCCCTGTGGGGGCGTAAACGTTCATGACCAATAGCATACATGATAGAGCAGGACCAGGGCCCGTTGGTTCCACTGCTAGGATGTTGGCATGTTGTGATGGGTGTTTTAATTTGTTTATAACTTAAATCGTTTCAAACACTTATCACTAGGAAAATGTAAGGTCTTCTATATTCACCCTTGCTTGCTAGTGTTTGATAAATGTGGTAGTCATCAATATAGATGTTACATATAAGCCAACTTTCTTGTAATAACCATTTCCAGCGAGCCTTTCTGAGCCAAAAGATGGGAGTGACCTCTAGTGTTCCATGTTAAGATGTTAAAGTTTGAGTGAAGCAGAATTTTTGACAGGCAGAGACTCTAGCAACCATTTTCACACGAACTTTACGTCTTCTCTTGTTAAGCCATGATCTACCACCCTTCCATTCACCTTTGTGGCTATTTGTATGTCACATTCAGCCTTCGTTGATTCTGACATTTTATTTATTAATAGAGGGCTGTTATCAACGTTGATTTGGTGTCCCAATTTTAAGCATTTTTCTGAGTGACTACGAATCATTTAAGCTGTTTCAATGCTCAATCAGTGAATTCGAGACACATTCGGATTAGAGCAGTCGAGCAGTTCTACAAACTCAAAATCATCGGAGTACAACGCTCTCAGGGGGTGGAATTTGTTTAAACATGTTTAGCAATTCCGGGCAATTTAACCTCCTGCTTCTATCTTTCTGATGCAAATGCTTAATCATGA
The DNA here is from genome assembly GCF_040938575.1 of Ambystoma mexicanum. NCBI lineage: Eukaryota > Metazoa > Chordata > Amphibia > Caudata > Ambystomatidae > Ambystoma > Ambystoma mexicanum. The sequence continues at coordinate 662,791,227 of NC_090941.1, read as the reverse complement.
AGGCCTTGCCATTTAGGACATGAGAGTTAACCCTGTTGTCCATCCTTCCAAATTTCGTTCCAATCTCAGCACTTTTGATAGCATTGCTCTTTGTAGGTCGCTCCGGAGTAGAACATATTTCTTTGTGTAAGTTCAAGCTCTCGTCCGTTTGCACTCGAATGAGGTCAACATGCTCTTCTTCTGCAGAGCTTTGCTCTGTGTTAATACAATTTGTCAGCCCAGTAGTTAGGGTTCCATCTTTCTTTGTCAGCCGCTTTTTCTTTTTCTTTGCCTTTTTACGCAATCTCTTAGAAGCCTTAGCATTAGTTGATGTACCCACACTTGCATGTATATCTCCATTACTATGTTTACCAAGAGAGTAGGAGCTGTTTGCTTTTTGTTAGCGCTCCTAACCTATCTCCTTTGTTTCCTTGTTAGGTATATTGAAGAACAGTTAGTGGTATTTATCTTTTATTTATTTATTTAGTTGATTTAATCAAATTAATGATTTTTACAAAACATGTAGAAGAAGAAACTGTATATCCAACTGTATATCGAAAAAGAAGCTGCATATCAAAGAAAGAGATTCATGTGAAGGACGATAGATGCTTTCGAAGTGTAAAAGAAGAGAACCAAGAAAACCAAGAAGAAAAACATTTTTGCAGAAGTCATTTCAGCAAACAGCGCTCTAGTGGCTAAGTTTGTTGTTTGAGTAGTGATTTAGATTTCATAAAGATAGAATAATGTTGTGGCGATTGTCCAAGTGTTCCTTTCTCCGCTCATTAAGCAGCTCCACCACAGTTCCTCTTCCTTAATATATGATGCCGAAAGGTGTGGTAACAGGAATTTCTCACCTATTTCTCTTGTTCCTGGACAGTTTAAGAGCAGGTGGCGTATGGTTTCCACCTTTGTGTCGTTCTTACAGAAACGGCATATGTCTGAATTACTCTGTCCTCTGAGTTTTAAGATCTCGTTGGTTTCCAGTAAATTTAGACGTGCTCTCAAGAACAAGTTTCTGGCTGCTTTGCTGGGGAACTTTCTCAGATAGTTTGGAACAATGTTCAATTTACTTTGATAGGGCGGAAGATGACTGACTGATTTTGCTTTTGCTGCATTGTCCAAGGTTTTGATCCAGTCAAGCTCGCCAATTTTCCTTTTTATTTTCGTCGGATTACAGATGAGGTCTTGCTCTGAGGAGTGAATTTCCAGTAGTTTCGTTTTGCACGCGGCTTCCCAAGATTTTAACACACTACAACGTGCGGCCAGGGTTTCAGTGCGTATAATGGCTAATAGATGCGGACAGTCTGGGAGCAGCATTTTCCTATAAAGCATCATGGATTTTATCTCCGTAGTCCCTTCCAGGGAGAGAAGACCAAACTCTCTTCTGATGAGTGGCGCAGATGTTGACTTTGGAAGGCCTAATACCGTGCACCAGAAATAGCCCTCTAACTTCAGCCACAAATGCACTGGCGTGTGAGGGAGCGCTTCCGCTGCGTAGGTTGAGTGACGGAACCACCTTCGCACGGTAAAATTTGATCATTGGTAGCAAAGAAAAACGTCCAAATTTCTTATCCAGGACGCTGGCTTGTGCCGCTAGTTTTTTTGCTTTGTTCATTAAGCAGCTCTGCAGAGTTGCATTGATACTGGAACAGTCCAGTGTTACTCCCAAGTATTTGAAGCTCAGGACTTTTTCTAGTGCGTCCCCCTCCAGGTACCAGGATAGTTTTTCTTGTGGTCGTTTGGTTTTTTCCATGATCATGATCTTGGTTTTAGATACATTGATGGTTAAGTCATTTGCTCGAGTATAAGCGGCCAAGTTATCGAGCTGGCGCTGGAGGCCAATCGGGGTCATGTCCATTAAAATTAAATCATTTGCGTATAGTAGCCTTGTGGTTTTCGGCTTCCCCATGGACGGCGGAAAGGAGCGAATAGGTAGTTCTGAATCCTTGAAATCGCCGAGATAAGCAATAAAGAGGGCCGGGGCTAATGGGCAGCCCTGTTTCACTCCTCTACCAACTGGGATTTCTGCTGATAACAAGCCGGCTTGATTTAGCCTCACACGCAGCTTGGTATCTTGGTGTAGTGCTTGAATCGGTTGAAGAAATTCTGTAGGGCATTTCCAAAGTCTCAGTTTTCCCCACAATTTCGCTCTGTTTACTTGATCAAAAGCTTGCGCCAGATCTATGAATGCCAGGAACACTCTCGGGCCCCCTCCGAGGACTTTGCTTTTTAACACGCTGAGGAACATGATATTTGTCGTTGTGCCATTGTTTTTAGTAAATCCCGTTTGAAACGGGTCAGCACACTCAGCGTTACTTGCCCATCGCTGAAAGTGTTGCAGTAGCAGTGAGCCAAAGACCTTGCCGACAGTGTCCAGGAGTGCTATAGGGCGGTAGTTCTTTGGGTCTTCTTTGCGCCCTTTTTACATATGGGCACTACAATTGATGTAATCCATGAGGACGGGATTTGCCTAGCCTGTTTACATCGTTTGAAAATTTCGCTAATCAGCGTAGACTATTCTTTTGGATGTTGCTTAAGGTCAAGGTTTGTGATTCCATCCGGGCCGGGGGCCCTCGATGGTTTAAGTCTTTGAAGAACTTTAGTAATCTCTGCTTCGTTGCTCAGGTCTACCCATGGCTCCTGCTTAGTGCTGGTCTCCGGAGGGTTACAGGCTGCGGGCGTCTGGAACAAGTTTGAATAAAAGTTCATCCAGTCTGTTTCACAGATCGGGTTTGTTGGTGATTCCTCTAAGGGAGCAGATGTGGATTTGAGGAGGGACCAGAACTCTCGCAGCTGATGACCGCAGACCAACTTCAACATGGCTTCCGCGTCTTGTTGGTATAGGTGAATCCGATGTTGTCTGATCCAGGATTTGTAGATTAGCTGGACCCGATTGAAGCTTGTTTGATTTTCTGACGAGGGAAAAGCGCGCAGTTTTCTTCTCGCTTTCCTCACTAGACGCCTTTTCACAACCAATTCTTTGCTGTACTCATGTGTAGCCAGTTTGTGTCTCTGTCTGGAGCTATTGGATTGAGATCTGAATGGCACCAGGAGAGGTTGATAGTCTGGTAGTTGCGGGTCTTTCTGTTGACCAGGCTCACTTCCTTTACTTAAGTAATGGTACATTATCTTCAAAATGGAAGCTGCCGATAGTTTTAGACGGTTTTGTTGGTTATTTGACTCCACTTGAGCAGGCATGTGTAAGTTGTGAGTCGGACTAGTCTTCCTTTTCAGGACCAGAAAATTGTGATCACTCGCAGAGGACTTTAGCACTTCAAACGAGATGGTTAAAGGTGCCAGATATCTGCTGATGAAAATTTGATCGATGTCCGCATGAGAGTTGCCTCTTTCCCAGGTTGGTGGCCTCTTTTCTCTAGAGAATAGGTCGTCCGCACAGAGCAAGTCTCTGGATGACATCAGGGACAGCCACGTGGCTCCACGTTTGTTTCTGGGTGATGAAGAAGGATGAGGAATACCAGTCGTTTCATGCGGGGACCAAGTAGCATTTAGGTCGCCGCAAATAATCAACAAGGCCTCTGGACAATTCACAACAGCTTCATCAATAGTCTCTCCAGTCAAGGCTATGAAGGATAAATCACTCATGGCTACAGGATTTCAGTAAACGTTGATGATAATTAAGGGCTGCGGTTTGGATTTGCCCTTTTCCTCCTCAAAACTCTCCCAGCTTACTTCCGTGGAAAGCAGGTATGTAGTAGATCACAGAGTTTTCTTGAGATGGAGTCCACAGCCACAGCGGATGGCCGTTATGAGGCCGGATGAGGGGCGGCCAAAGATCCCTTTAGTTGCTGGAGCACAGGTTATGTCATATCCATCCATGGAGGGACGTTTAATCATCCAGGACTCTTGTAAGCAGATTATATCAAAGCACCCAAGATTTAGGTCCCCTTTCTTGGTCAGATGTAAGAATCCGCAGGTGTTCCATGACCCCAAAGACAACTCTGCTTTCCCAGAGGTTTGTCTGATAGAAAGGGGTACGGAGAGGTGCTTGGTGGGTTGCTATTTGTTCTTACTGAGCGTGAGGGCCTTCGGTAACCAGGCCCATAGTTGCGATAATGGGGCTTGTTTGAGAGTTTGTTGAGAGCCTAGATCCTTTGAACCAAGGGATTGGTTTACAAATTGTTGAATGTTTGCCATAGGACCGACAGGGCGTCTGCCTATACCTAGGGGATCTTTATAGGCAATTTCATTTCTTGTGGCATCTTTCGTGGGTAGACGAGTCTCTGCTTCACAACGAGAACTCGGGGGCGAACCCCGTATATAGAGGTCCTGAGAAGGTGGTTCGTTGATTTGGACTATCTGTTCCGGGCCCCTCGACTCCGTAGTTTCCCCAGACGATTTTGTTTTGCTGCTAGGGTTTGTTGAATGGGAAAGTTTATTATTACAGATGGTTTTCGTGGTGAGGCGGGTAGTGCACTCTCTTCGAGTTCGAACAGGTCAAATCCCAGCTTTAGTAAGTGTTCTGCTTCCTCAGAGATCCTAACTTTTGCCCAGTTTGTATGCACATGCAGGTAGGCACTGCCAATTTTACCTTCGTGGAACGGTTCTACCCGGGCTAGGTCTTTTGTTTCAACTCTACGGAGCGACGGCACACATTTAAAAAGTTGTAGTAGGAAACCTCGGTTCAGTATCAAGTATTTTGTGTTATCCGGCAGTTGTTCAATCTTGAAGTTGCGTTCTGTTTTGAAGCCGAGGGCCGATCTCCTAGGAGCTTGCTTTGGACTAGATTTAAGGCTGTTCCAGTTTTTCTTTCCCTTATTATTGGTTTCTGAGTGATTTTGCATTTCTGTTAGCCATTTGGCCCGGGTAGCATGCACCCATCTAGTCGTTGGAACAGTCCTCTGTCCAGGCGGTGAGGTGGTTTTTTCAATCCTCCGTCTCAGGGGAGAGTACTGTAAGCCGGACTGAACATTTTCGGCTCCTTTGTGCGGGATTCGGTGTGGTTCCTGAGTCCGAAACTTCGGAGGTCCCGGCCCCCAACTGGACTTCTTTATAAGGTTTTACAGCAATTGTCTAAGGTTTGGAAGGGAGAGGTCTCCTCTTCCATGTAGTGGGGTTGACTGGTTACCTCCTGATCGTCAGGTAGCGTGTAAAACGCTAAGGTTTAGTAGGTCCTCGTCCACTTCTAAAATGTCCCCCTTAGTTACTGGTAGGCTGCCCACAACGGTATCGCCACTCTTCTGGTTTGAGTATTCCTGCTCGACGAGGATTGTCGGAGATTCTGTGTACAAGGGTTTCTCAGTCCATGTGCAGGGCCCCCCTTCCTCTTTGGAGGGCGCCTCTTTACTGCTGTTCGATTTGGGGGAGAAAAACCTATTTGTTTTCTGGCTTTGGAAGATAGCGAGACATTTATTTGCAGGTACATTTACCTTTACATTTGAGTCGTGAGTCGGCTCACGGTCAGGTAAGATGGAAATGGTTTTGTTATAGATGGCTCTGTTTGCATTTACGGTTGCCGGCTTGGCTTTCGTCCTCGTGGAGCCCCTGGAGGGGGGATCTGGACCTGGCTCTTCCGTTTGCTCCTCAGGGTAGGGGATCAACCACAACTCTAGGGTCTGAGAGCTCGAGTCAAGAAGTGGGACTCGCGTAGATGGTGCAGCATCTTGGGGCTTCAAAGACTCCTCATCCATTTGGCATTTTTCTATTTTGTTTTAAAGTGCATTTATGTAGCCTTCCAAGAAGATCAGGCGACTGTTCATCATTGCTATGATGGAGGTATGATCTTTCAGCGAGTCATTTATCGACTCACACAGTTTGCAAAACGGAGCCATAGCCAGAGTTACCGTGGACATAATTAACCTTAAGTCTGTCTTCTTTGGCGAGGAGTCTTTCGATGGATTTCCTTTTATCTCGCTTGAGCGTCGCGTTCTGGTTGGACTGAATGCAGTTTGAGAGCTAAAGTTCTGGGTCCCAGCGGAGGCTCTACGAATCGCAGGGCTCGCTGAAGCCGCAAGGACAGGTCCCCCACCTGGCCTTGAGAGTTCTCTGGTATCCGTGGCTTGAACTGTCAAGGTTGTTGGGGAGTCCTCAGTTCTCACCCGAGGTTCCCCCACAGACGCTCCTGGGTGAGGGGTAGTTTGTGTGAGGTCAATGGTTTCCAGTTCTTCTGCATAAGCCTCTCATACAGACGAGGGCGAGCCAGGCAAATGATACTCGATATCACTTAATTCGTCGATGGCTTTCACCGAAGGTCGTTGGGACCCCCAGTTCCGCAGTAAAGGCTTAGGTGTGGGCGGTGTAGCCACGGGGCGAGAGACAAAGCAGCAAACTCCCCTGAATGTGGTCCCAAATTTGAAGAGGCCTTCGGGACCACCTCGAGGCACTTTGAAAACGGAGGGTTTGTGACCTCTTCCATGTCATTAAAAGTGATGGTGGACCGTCTAGATAGGGGGAGGCACCGGGTCGCGGTGAACCAAAATGCCATCTGAGCATGTGCTGGTTCTAACGAAATGCTGGTCCCACGCCGGTAGCCCCCCCTCCGAGGTTCTTAACCGTAGGGGTTTGGTCCGTGACAACTTTCAAGATCTCACAGTCGGAGAGTTCTTCCGAGACTGTTGATTTCTTTTTTTTAAAGTTCGCGAAGAACCTGTTGTTTCCGGGCAACTGAGTCGTGTCATCCTTCTGGGGTGGTTTCTGGAGCCTGTCAAGCGCATTGGTGAGTCTTTGGCGCTTGGTCGGCTGGGCTTTAAGCCCCGGCTTTTGTCGTTGGTGGGCACATCGTTTCCTACGCGCCGGCACTCCCTTCTTCTTTTGGTGAAGGGAGTTTGCAGAGGCGCGTGAGGGTTTGGTATAACTGTCCTTTAAAGTGACTCCCGTGGGGGTTTCGGGCGAAGCAGGCTCAGGTTGTTCAGCCGCGGCTGGTGCTATATGCGGCTCAGCCTGTACCGAATCCGACAGGGGTAGGACTCCCCCTGTCTGTACCTCCCGGGACTCAGGAAGAGGGTGGCGTAGAATGGGAACCACTATGAAGTAGTTCGTGCCTGCAGCACAGTTCTCCGCAACTGACGGAGTTTTGGAATTCTTCTCCCCACCTCGATCTTTAAGCCCCTCCGTAACAGGGGAGGCGGTGGCCGGTGGGGGGGGTAAGGATGGGGGCTCCCGAACCACGGGCCCGGGAGGCAAACGGTCAGGCAGTTTAAACAGGTCGAGGTCCCCTCTCCTACCCTCCCCACCCGCAGGCCCCACCTTACCTTTAGCGGGCGGCGTTTCCTCTCCTCCGAGGAGCGACGCTGCGCTCGTTTCACACGGCAAGAAGCAGCGAGCGGGAGAGAGGAGCTCACCCATAGTAGATTGACGAGTGGTGAGGTGAGTCTCCAGGTCGTCTGGCTGGCGGGCTCCGGGTTCCAATCCGAATTCAAGTCCGGGTTCAATGGTTGCCTGCCTCACCGTGGGGGGATCCACCTCTTGAACCAACAGAGGCGGTAATAGCCCCGGAAGGGCCATACTTGTTTTTGCACTCCGTAGTCGGGGGGGCCCTTGGTCTCGGGCTGAGTAGGGGCAGGGTTGGTTGAATCAGGCAGCAGAGTCTTTTTGGCAGAGGCAAAGGTGGGAAAAGCGCAGACTCTTCTGCTAGTTGGTCTTGCCGCCCTTGCTGCCATAGACTGCAGAGACTGCCACTCTGCAGCCACTCCGCGGCCGCTCCGCGGGAAAGAGTGTTTTTGAACAAATGTCCCACCCTCACTGCTGTAGACAGTTCACAGGATTTCACATAACTCCAATCAATTTCTGCAGGAAATGTTTGCAACGCCAGGGCACCAAGTGTTGTACATTGCCCCCATAAGCTACACCTGCACATCGCCAGCCGTGGTATTTATCTCTTCAGAGGCTTGAATCGGAGGATTTTCACAGGAGAAAGGTAGTGCTGATTTCAATATGTCCTCTTTATCCATCAGTTGGGACATTTGTCCAGTTAGCAGTCAGAAGCTTGTGCAAAGCAGCTTCACCATTCTTGGTAGATGGTTCAATGAAAGGGACTAATTCTATTACCCTTTCATTTATGCTCCCACAGAGCTTCAACCTAATTTTCATTGCAAACTGTAATGTGGATATAGAAGCTTGCATTTCTGCTAATCCTTTTGATTCCATCCGGGAGGTAATAGGACCTTCTAATGAATCAGATGGGACAAACAGATTTGTTGAGGCAGACAGCCTGAAATTTGACTCAGTCATTATTGGAGAGTCATCAGTTTGCTCATTTAAGTTTGCCCCATGAAGCTATCCTGATCGAATAGGAGCGACTTCCACTACAGCCGCTATTCTCTGTTGGCGAGAGAGACATTTCCAGGAGAGAATTGTTGACAATGTCATCCATATTCGAGTGATCTTGCTCGATTTCTGAAGTCTGACCTGTCATTAGGTTGAAAACAGTCTCTACACCTTCAGTCAGCAGCCCCTGCAGTCTCTGCTGACTGCACTCCAAACCACACTCACAGTCGCGCGCTGTCATGCTGGATTGTGGGTTATGTGGAAGGCCAAGCAGTGGAGAGGAGTGGCATTCCACCGTATCTACGAGAGAGCAGCAGATTTCCTGGTATCTCCCTCAGTGTGTCAGTAATCCAAACTCTAGCGAATGTTAAATGGCAAAGACCACCAAGATAGCAGCCCCTGCAGTCTCTGATGACTGCACTCCAAACCGCACTCACAGTCACTGTCCAGGCAGGGCTCCGGCCCACTTAGTGTTCATTAGAGCCAAAGGGCCGATTATAAGCATGTTTAAACAGAAAAAAATGTGTTTTTTAAAAAATGTTCTTACTTGTCCCCGAACCACATCCTGTCAAGTCTCGTGGCAGGTGCGAATGTGTAGAACTGGCATTTCGACTGAGATGTGAATACATATTGAAAACAGCGGCTTATTAGTGTTTGCTCACTTCTAAAAACCAGATAAATTAAGCATCCTATAGTCATTTCATTTCTGTCCAAGTTTGCCCCTGCCGTTTCCTTGCCACCCTTAGCAGACACAAACATCAACGCGCCTAAATAATACCTGTATCATTTCATTACATTTCCCTTTTTAAACATCAAACGCCAATGATCGTCTAAATAAAGCTTCATTCCAAACACTCTGGGCCTGAATAACACATCATTTTTCAATGGGAATTGAAAAGCGGTCTGCGAATTAGGCCCTCTATATCGTGTCGACTATTTTGGAGGTGTGACATGGAAGACCCTTCTTAGCATTCTCCTACTCACCGATCAAGAACCCAGAGTTATTGGCCACATATCCAACTAACGAGGTTGGGTTGGTGGGCCTACGGCTGATGTATAGGGCAGGAACAAGAATAACCGTGAGGGAGTTAGGGGAGGTTTAAAAATTCAAAAGGATCTTATTAGTGCTTTAAGTGGGCCAGGGCTGAGCCACGGCAGCCTCCAACAAGTGTAGCTGAGCAGGAGCCCTGACGGGGTCCACCGGTCCCACCACACAATGGCATGACCACAGCCGCAATGGGAGATGAGCCCGCCGCCATGTTCAAGTCAGGCAGCTCTGACTGGCTGGAAATTATGTCAGTCACAGCTTCAACACCGTCTCCAAACTGTAACTTCCTCTCGCGATCGGGCTAAAGCATGTCCACACCTCCTGCTCAGGTCACTGAGGCTTCTTTGATCCTCGGCGAACCTGGGGACTCAGTGATCTAATCAGCTCTGCAGCGCACAGGACAGATTAGATCTCTGCATTGAATTTGAGAATGAGGTGTGCAAAACGTAAACGGAGTTCATTGTGGTAATACATAGACAAAAATAAAACAATGATATATATGAGCAGTGAGCTAGTATGAGTCTGGAAAGGATATTTTAAAAAAAGATATTGTATATTTTTGGGAGATCATTTTTACATGTTCTTACTTAGGCCACACCCATCAAGTCTTAGATCACGCCCATCATGCAAGCCTCGCTCCCAAATGAGGCCCCAGCCCCTCAATTTCTTGCCACATTTAAAGCACTGGATCTTATTTTCCTGAAGGGGGAAGCAGGGAAGGCCTTTGGTCTTCATGCATAATCAAGCAGTACACAATCTGCGTGTGGCTAGGCCTTATGTTTTTAATGACTATTTTTTTTTGCACCAAAACTAAAACGTGACTGAGAGAAGGTTTTAAATTTACCATAGCCCCTAATATTGCTTTGGGCAACCTTACAAGCTACATGCTGGACGCAGGACCAAGACTGGGTTGGAACTGACTGGTTCCCTTCTGTAACTGGACAAGCAGACACAAAATGGTGGCATGGAGGCTGCTCAGAGCCATGATAGTAGTCATGATTAATACTCTATCACTTTGTGCAAAGAGGCTGCCCAAATGGAAGAAGCGGTGGTATACAAAACCCAGTTATTTTACATTGCATTTTTATTTTATTTTATTCTCTTCCCCTCCAGAATTACATTCATCATATATCAACCCTTATGTTTCATCTGCCATCAAGTAGCTTAACCCACTGAATAGATCATTTGAATATACTTTTAAGGCACCTCAGTTGGTTGATGCTCCTGCTACAGCAATCTCTGGGCAAGCTGTGAGTCGCACGTTTGCATACTGGATTTGCTGGAAAAACAGTTAATCCTTCTGAGGCTGATACAATGGGTAACATTGAATTGGCTCATGCCCACTTGTCTGGGAAAGGATGGGCAAGCTCCCAAAGGAAGCCTTTTCCCTAGTCTCACAGCAGCAAAGTTGTGAGCAGCAGACAGCACCTACATGTCCTGGATGGTGGGATAGAGGGGAGAATAAAAGCAATGAGTGGCATGGAGCAAGCCTCAGGATTGGTCAAATAGCCCACAGTACTAAAATGAATTCTTCTCCGCCACCATCCGACTCGCAAACTGTGACCCAATGGCCTCTGCCGCTTGGTTGATGCGGGTGCAAAGTGTGAAATCGAGCTGGTGGGCTCCTTACATGGTCAAAATTCAGGCAAGTTCTTGTGCCACAAAACATTTTAGTACTAAATATATGTCACTTTCCTGTTAGGAGGGTAGCATTCCTCACAGTGCAATGGGCATTGGTCAAGCTAGGACAAATTAGTATTTGACTGTCAGTATGTGCATGTTTGTATTATACATGCAGCAAATGCTGTAGTCAATTGAACCATGTATGAGTGAGGCTTTTTGTGTAGGAGATGCCAATTTTGGCAGCCAACCTCAACAAGATCCATGTAGGTAGAGTGATTTGCACAGGATCACATAGATTGGTCAAGCAGGGAATCCTAGCTCAGAGCACATGTTTCTTGGTTGTATACTTTGAAAATGTGTGCACGTCACACTGTCCTTTTTTTATTTTTATTTTTTATTTTTGCATTTGGTTTACAAAAAAGCTCATTTACGAAAATAAAATATTTCCAAAATGTAATTATAGTATCATATTTCAATGTATCTCTTTAAAACTGCACATTTTCATGCACATTTCATCTTTAGGTGTTCTGGCTAAGGTATGGTTGTTAGGCCATTTCTGGCTTTTTAGTACACATTATACTTTAATTGTGTACAGTACTTGTAGGTGTATTTTGCCTTTGTGAAAGACAGGAGGACATGTAAGAATGCAAGCCGATGAGAGTCTACAGGACAGGATTCGCACAGCGCCTCTCATGGGTGAACTTGAGATGTCTTTAATATCCATGTGTGACAACACCTTGTGCTCCTAGTCAGTACTGCAAACAGTAATCCACCTTCATGAAATGGTTGATGTGAAGCCAAGTGGCATTCCAATGGAAAAGCTACACATACAGTGACTTACATCCACTGGTGGTGTTCAGTTTTAGAAAATGGCTTTTCTTTGTAACTTAGTCCATTTCGTTATTAAAATTGGAATACCACGTTTAAAGCAAAAAAAGCCTCGTGCACTTGTTCCGCTTAAGGTAACGGTGTGTGACAGCAGTTGGGAATGTCACACTGCCATGTTAACGGCCCTCCATCACACATCTGATGAAACCGCTTGTCAAAATGAGTCACTGTGGCTAGAGCAGCCCAAGAAAAGGTTCGGGAGTTTTCCTAGCCACCCTTCAGTCCCCATAATCCGTGGTCTTTATATTTCAATCTCAGTGGTGGCGAGGGGAGAATTTTCTGAAAGGGGGGGGACTGGCGAATGCTCCCAGTGCCGGATTGTCCAGTAGGCCTAGTAGGCTTCTGCATATGGGCCCCACTTCTTTTAGGGGCCTGCAACAACGGATCAAAATAAAGGGGTGCAGAAAACTATAAATGTATTAGGAGATCATTTGCGTGGGGGCGGTCCTGACATTTTGACTACCTAGGGGCTCCACAGGGTTTAATCCGGCACTGAAGGCTCCAGGCCTCCCTAGTCCACGCCACTGATCCCGGCAGTGTGTTCCTTAGAACTCACGTGTACTTCACGTATATACCAAGATGTATATCCGCAGAAGAGAACCTGTTCCCCTGAGACCTAAGTGTCCCTGAGGCAGAGGGCCAGGTGCCACTTAGAGCTCACATTATTGCAAGAAGTTTCTGGCAGATATATCTAAATAAGGGACTATTGTGTTGCTGGTCACTCAGTATATCTACAGAAAGGACGCTGGTGTTCCTGAGCGTTCACAAATATCCGCGGAAGGGATCCCACCCCAAATCTAGAGAAGGCACCCTTGTGGTATGAACCCAAGTGTGATGTGTCTTGACATCAGGGCATTGGCATGTATTAGCTTCTGCATAAAAGCATCAGCTCTTGAGCATGTTTTTGTATTGAGGGAACGAGAAATGTAAATTGGCAAAAGGTATCATTGCCTAGTTAAAAAAGGCCAGTGATAGAGGGTGTTCCCCCATTTTGGGGAAAAAAACAGATATTTCTGCCCCAAAGCCTTTACACAAATGCTAAAGACATAAGGATGTTTTTAACACTGACCTCACATATAGTGATTCAATCTCAACACTTTGCTGATGATACTCAAATTTTTTTTCTGACCCTCCCTCAACCCAGTCATCTCGGGATGGATTAGCAACTATCCTGCTGCAGTTCGTCAATAAAAGGCTCTCCACTGCTTCATGCTAAAATCTTTGAAAATGGAAATCATCTTTTTCCCTGCTTCCATTGCCATCTCTACCCTCTCCTCTCCAATCTGATTCCTGCTTGACCTTTTTGCTCCCATGCCTAAGGTTCACAACCTTGGGAACCTCTTTGATAGCAACCTCCAACTGCAACAATTCATCACTACCACAACCTCTGCTGCTCGTGTTACCTTCTAAGAATTCAGAAAATGTAGCAATGTATTGCTCACCACTCTACGAAACTCTAATCTCCACCCTGGTGCTCAGCAAACTCAACTACTGCTCATGCCTACTCCATGAACTTCCTCTCTCTGCACTCTCTTCAACCTACGCACATCCTACTCCCCTTCTACTTATCAACGCCATGCTGTTTGGATCTTCATTCACAACCCGCTCCATCCTCAGAACCCGTCTGACTCTATCTCTGTCTACTCACCATCTTCTTCCCTCTGCTCCTCCTCTCCTCCTCTGCCCTCAACCTCACCTGCCCATGCCACCTCATGCCTCCTCTCACATCCGCTCTTTCACCCTACTCCCTCCACTCCAGGGGAACCTGCTGCCCATCACAATCAAAGACAGCATCACTGTAGATTTCTTCAAAGACCAGCTTAAACTTCAACTACTTGCAAGGGGAAGCTTGCCCTCCTCTCTCACCCCTCCCCATCCTCCCTACCTGACTCCACCACTCCCCCTAATGTCATGTTGTATATGTGTACATTATTTTAATGTGAAACACCTGCCCCACTATGTTAATGCCATCTTTGTTAGTCACTTTTTTTTGGTCCCTGGTATATATCCCACTTTGTTCACACCATTATAAACTGGCTCATCACTTGTTCTCAGCTTTGTGCTATTGTGCAGGCAGACTTTTGAGGGATGCCTCCTCTAGCTGTAAAATATAATTGTAAGTCAGTTATTACATGCCTGTTTTTAAAAAAAAAAAATCTAAAACAAATCTGAAGATGCGGCCCTCATGTATATTTAAAGACGTCATCCTTGTGGTCCTGAGAGCTCTGTGTATCAAAACAGTCACCTGTGGTCCTGAGCCCTCATGTATATACAAAGAAGAGATCCTCACGTATGTCTGTGGAAAGGACTCTTGTTCGCGTAATTCTGAAGAAGGGGCCTTTGGATTATGACGGGCCACTGTTATCTTGGGGCTCCCATGCATCTGAAGAAGCAGCCTTTGCACTCCTACAAGGTTATCCGTACATCAAGAATAACTATTAATCTGCCCAAAATCTCATACATAGACAAAGAATGATCATCTGTGTCCTGAATACAGCATTTATACTCTATCAAAGGTTCATTGCGGTTTCAAATGAGGGCCATATTTTCGGCGTGTGCAATTTGTGTATTAGTATTTGAAATGGGTCATAAGTGTGTTTGTGTCATGTGTGGTGCAAGACATATGACTGCTCTTCATGTAAGTGTGTAGCATGTGAGTGCATGGCATATAAATGGTGTATGAGTGTTTGGTATAAAGTCATGAAACGCACATGTCCTATAAGCCTCCTATAAATATGAAAACTATCATTAAAAGTCAGGTTTTACTTTCATGAGGGTTCTACTTATACATGTATGCAATGTACATCTCCTGAAAATTGACATGTATCATAGGAGTGTATGTCATAACAGTGTGTGAAGTAATTCTATGTCATAACAGCATGTGTTGTAAGAGTGTATGTTGTAAGTGTGTGTTATGAGTGTATGGTAAGTCTGAGTGCCGTAAGTGCAGTTGTCATAAGTGCGTGTGCCATAAGAACATGTGGTGTAAGAGCATGTAGTGTAAGTGTGTCTGTCTTATCTGTGGGTGTCCTAATTGTGAGTGTAGTAAGAGCGTGTGTCTTCAGGGCAAGTGTTGCGATAATGTGGGTCATAAGATTGTCGCAAGAGCATGTGTCACAGGAATGTGGGTGGAAACCGTGTGTATACTAAGAGTGTGTGTCATAAGAGCATGTGGTATAAGAGCATTATAGGTTTGTGTGCCATAGGTGTGTGCATCTCATATGTGTGTGCTGTAAGTGTGTATGTCATAACAGTGTGTGTCGCAAGTGAGTGTGTCCTAACAGTAAGTGGTGTAAGGTGTGTGGGTAAATGGTTTGTAAGTGTTTGAAATGCACACATACTATAGGCCTCCGATAGACACAGAATCCCACATTAAAGTGGGGTTTAACTTTGATGTGAGTTTTTAGAGGAATGTTGCCATTCGTACATTTACACAATGTAATCCTCCCATATGTCTTATATACATATGAAAAGTGACATCAAAGTCTTTTATATGAGTTTTCCTTTCATGTAGTGGCAAAGTACATATTCTACTCATACTTGAACAGTTTGTATGAAAGATGTACATTCATTCTGTGCATGCATTATATATAGATAAACTTTAATCTTGAATTTCACCAAATTGGGCAAGTCGATTTTGGATTTTTTATGCCAAATATTGTGGAACTGGAACTGGGAAATATCAAGATATTGTGGCCAAACATACGTTTTCAACGTGATCAAAGTAATATATATATTTTTTTAAATATTTAAATCTGACCATGAAAACTGCAGAAACGTTCCATGCATATGCAGCTACCTCAAAATGTTACTGTGGATTTATTTGCCACAATTTTCAATGCACGTCTTTAAAAGTTATTCTCAAAATTTATCTTGTGAGCAAGTCACATATTCCATGATACCTAATAGCCATTTGCACTGTCCTCCTAGACAAAGTCAATTTCCTGGAGAAAAAGATTTGCATTTGGGCTAATTTGCATACCCACAATGCCTTGATGATGTGGCTTGGAACTGGAGGTGAACTTCATTACATAACATATTTTGGGAATTATCTGTTAAAAAATATAAATAAATAATAAAGTTATTAAGATAATTAAAAAACGCTGTTTTCACCTAGTACCCATTTATTTTCCCAAAGACTAATAGTCCACATTTTCCTCACGTGCACAGCCAAAACTGCTGGATCGAATTTGACCAGGTACGAAACAACTTGGGCACTAAGCATTGACTCGATTTCTGTGGGGGCGGGGGTTATGCAGTTATTTCGTCCAGTGCTTGTAAAAATATTTGACAGTTATAGCTAGATCTCCCCCTTGCAGCAGCGAGGCTGACATTTTCACATTCAGCACTGATGCTGAATGTACGTGCATGAGACTTGCATCAGTGCGTGCATGAGACTTAATCACATGTGATTAAGTCTCATGCACGCACTGATGCTGAATGTTTTATGAATTTTGTTGAAATAGTGTCCAAAGGGAAGACCTTTTTGTATGTGTATGTTTTACTGTTGACCTCAGTCTCAGTTTTCATTGGGATTGGAGTTCCGTTTAGTTTTACATTGTTCCCAAAATGTGCAGTTGTTTGAGGGGGAGGGGGTTTCACATGTGATTAAGTCTCATGCACGCATTGATGCTGAATGTTCTATACATTTTGTTGAAATATTGTCCAAAGGGAACACCTGTTTCTATGTGCATTTTGGGAACAATACATTATAAAATGAAAAGATTATTCAGTAAACAAAATATCACAGTTTCACAGTTTTCAGCCCATTAATTTTCCCATATAGAAAAAGTGTAGTTTTTGAACAGACGCAGCAGGAAAGCATTGAATTAAATTTCTTGACTGATTTGGGGTAAATCCACCCAGATGTTTTTAAAATATTTGACAGAGAAAAGGGTGCCCGATATACCTAAAAACCTCTATATCGGCCTTGGTCCTTTTTACAGCAGAGAGGCTGAGCGAGGCTAATAACTTTTGACTTTATGGATGGAAATTTTGGGAACTATTTGTTAGAAAATGAAAAGGTTATTAAGAAAGCATAAAAATGCTGTTTTCAGGCTAGTTGCATTCATTTTCCCCTAAAGGAAAAGTGCTGTTTTTGAACAGCTGTAGCATGAAAACCGCTTGGCAAATTAGAAACAATTTTGCCAAAAAGCGTTCACCTAATTTCCTTGACTGGTTTTGAATACATCCATCTAGTAGCTTTTAAAATATTCTACAGAAAACGGGATGCCTTTTACGCCTTAAAACCTTTATATCAGTATTGGTGCTTTGCAGCAGAGAGGCTGAGAGAGGCAAATAACTTTTGACTTGCTGGATGGATTTGGCTTCACTTTTCTAATCCAAGAGATTATCAATCCCCCTCCCCCCCAAACTGGACATTCTAGAAACAGTTTGGCAAAAAATGAAAAAAGTTATTAAGAAAAGATAAAAAAAACAGTTTTCAGTCTACTCCCATTTGTTTTCCCATAGGGAAAAAGTACAGTTTTTTAACAGCCGTAGCATGCAGCAGAGAGGCTGAGGGAGGGTAATAACATTTCTGGGAGTGGTTTGGGTTTCTGGGGTTATTCCGCAGTTGTTAAAATATTTGGTGAAGAAGGCAGTGCCCCTTCTCCTAAAATTATAGCTATATTTGTGTCCGACAATGCTTCAGCAAGGCTTTTCAGAAATGAAAACGATGCCATTTCTTTTGCTCGATGTGAGAGATAACCGTGGTTATAATGGGTATAAGAAGGAAACATTATGAAATGGCAACAGGCTAGATGTGGGATGGGTAAGAGGACACTGAGTTGAATTGGAGTTTTGGGGAGTCCTAGGGACCAAGTTCATAGCTCGAACATTTTCTCATAACCGGGGTTGTCTGGCGAGATTCCCGCGGCTATGATAGAAAACTAGATTGGGAATGAAGGTGCATCAGATGAAAGGACGACTGTTAGGGGGAATGGGAGAGGACTATTGAGAGGGAAATAGCTTTAAGGCAGTGGGGGAGCATGACACAAGGAGGGGTGCTCTTGGTGAGTGCCTGGTGGGGCAGGGAAGAGTGCTGGATTTTGCTGGCTTGTGATTTGATTTGAACATTTGTACTGCACTCCGGACAGACTTAACTGTCTGAAAGATAACTGAAGTTATCTGTGTGCATTTATGGATAACAGTGGTTATTCGTGGATATCTAGAGTATATTGATAGCTGCAGTTGTAGGGAACACTTTTTTAAAAGAACGAGTTAAAAGAATTAGATTAAGACAAAAACGGGGGCTTTTACAGCTACAATGTAGTGTGTGGTAAAGGGTGTGGGCGAAGGCTATGGCTACTGGGTAACCTTAAGGAATCAAATGATGCAATATGGAAAGTGGTAGAAGGCCTTGACTAGTGGGCCCCAATGAAAGCTAGTGGGCAACATGCCAAGGGGCCACTGTGAAAGGCCATGTCCAATGGCCATTGCTGGTCCGCGGCTGGGAAGTGGAGCATACACCATAAGCACTGGCCTCATGGATGCGTTCTGATAAACTATACTGAGCTAGGCATTGACCCAAGGACCAGAGAGAATGTTGCTTCAATCCATAGAACTGTTGCAAACTGGGAAAATCTAAATTGGTCAGATTTGCTGTTCAATTTGAAACCCTACCTCAATCATCCCAAGATAGAAACAGGTTTGATATGGTGGAACTTACGACTTATCAACAGAAAGGCCTTGATAACGACCACGAGGTTTCAACCAGAGCGCGACTCACCTTTTCAGCTTTGCTATGTGACAAACTTGCATAGATGCTTGATATTTACAAAAACTTTATTGTTAGGGTGACTTATGTTTATATAAAAAAAAGTTTTAAAATGAAATGCCTACCAAACTCACCGTACATGGTAGTTAGTGTTTCCATCATACAATTCTCATAGACATATATGACAGATACAAAGCTCTTTGGTCATTCTTCCCAAAATGCTCTTTAATATACAAAACAGCCAAAACCTCATTGGTTTTATTGGTGCCACTTCACATTATCTTTGGAGTTCTTTCTAGTCAATACACAGATAGACTGTGTAAAGCAATCACTTCTATATTCAAATAGACCACTTGCATTTTTTAAACTGCTGAAAAAATTAGGGGTTTCCCTTCAGAAAAGTAAAGGTTAAAAATGATGCATCATTTTACAATATTAAATGCATGCCTATGCTTAAGTCAAGCAGAGTTCCCACAGGTGGCACTAAACTGATGTTCAGAAGCAAGCACTCATTTCCCTCCCCGGGCCCACATTTCAGAGGTCTGTGGCTGCCCAAAAGGTGCAAGCATGAAATATATCATAGAGAAGTTAAAATGGCGTAGAGTAAATCTGAGTGCGCAAGTGCATCAAGAAATCTGTGAAAGAAACCCAAAGCCATAGATGGGTTGGAACAAAACTGCATGCCAAAGGTACTCACAGTTTCACAGCTGTAAAGGTGTCCCACAAAGATATCTATTCAGCCATCTTTACAGTAGCTTCTCAGTGCAAAGCAGGCACATGGCGTTACTGCTGGGTTTATCATGTGCTTTGATGACCTTCTGCTGCACACTCAGTACTACCAGGAGAACCAACCGCAAAACATGTCACACAATGCATAACTGTGATGCTTATAAGTAATCTTTACAAGAATTATATTTTAAATACAAGGCAGTACTTTTACTGTGAAGCAGTACTTCAAACGACAGTAGGACATCTATATCTATAGCCACAAATCTAAAAATGTTCCTTTATATTGAACAGTCCAACCAACTCTACGGATTTTAACAAAAATGTATTATCTTAAACGCAAGCTGGCAAGAACCATAGCATAAACCACACCCACAAAGATAACATTGTGCTGCAACGCCCGCTCCATTGCTCAATTTAACTCTTGGAGTATGTGGTATTTTGAACAATTACAGAAACAGCAAGGATTTAAACAGTATGCACTACTTCATTTGTTATAAAAGGTGCCTGCATTTTTCAGCTACAGGGAATGCTGTTGCTTCCCACACAAAGGGGCGGATTGGCCCCTCTGCCTTTCGGCCCATGGCCGGGCCGATATCGTCCCTGGGGAGTGAGGCCGGTTTCTGGCCATGCCTGGGCTGGTTTGGAGAAAAAAAATTGAAAAGACAAATACATTTTTTTACAATTATTTTTTTTTTTCAAAAAGCCTTCTTAGGTCGATAAATGAGTACCAACACAGGTTTGGTGATAATGTATGCATATTTGTTCTATAAAAAAAGAAATTAATCGTAAGTGCTATACAATAACATATTATCATTTGGTCTTGGACGTCTGCTTGGATTCACAGTAATTTAGTGTAATTAGGGACAATGCTATTTGATGACACTTCCTGTTTTGTCAAGGGGTGAAAGGTCGTGTTTCATCGCTTCCCGGGATGTCACTTTGGGGTGGGGTCAAATTAAATCACTTCCGGTGATGTCATCAGAGGTCAAGGGTCGTGAGGCAAGGGAAGGGACACTTTTTTGAGGCAAGGGGTGGGCCACTTTCTTTTGGGTGACCGGGCCTTTTTCTTGTCCCAGTCCGACCCTGTCCATACATGAATGCTCAGGGTCGCCCTTATCCATTACTCCACCTTGAGAATGCACAGAAAAAGATTCCAAGAACCTTCCCCAACTGCCTTTACTCTACTGAGGTGCCTGTTCCCAGGCAGAGTTTACAAGCTTCACTTGTGATTTTTCCATATTTTAATGGTGTTCCAGCCCAAGGGGTTTGGGGTATATCGGCTGCAGCAGGTAGCTTGCCTTATTTTTATTTGAGTTCTTTTTATTCAACATGATTATAGATGTGCCTGTACCAATTGCATACATTTCATATGAAAACTTAAGACTGGATGTAGACATTTAGTTATGTTGCATTAATATTACAGACCAGTCTAAGTGCTTCTCAGTGGAACAGCAGACAATTTGTGAGAGAAACTACATATAAGCATTGAAACCAAAATTCCTCATTCCAACCTTCTCTCACTTGTGTCCAGTTGGCAGACAGGTTATGTTCTGATCGCTTCCTCTAAAAGATAGTTTTGTAATCTAACTGAAAGTAGACAATTAGTCATAACAATGACCTATAGAGCACTCAACTGTAGAACACTCTGCCATCTCCAAATCTTGGGCAGCAGAGAACTGAAAAACATGGTTTCTGTTGTGATGTCTTAAGGGAAGCACTGAAAGCTCCCTGCTCTCCCTATATGATGAAGTCTTAACCCTGTGTGATGTCATGGAATGTTCTGGTTGCATCTTACAGATAATGTTCTAAGTGGGTCAGTTGGAGGAAAGTACTGAAGGAGAGGAGCCTCTGATCGTTGGGGGTCTTCTTCCCTTATATGTAACCTAAATAAATACTGTTACATGTCTTACCTGACTGCGCCAGCCTCTTCATAACAATGGCGACGAGGATGGGATAAGTGAGGTCCCGCAGACAGGTCAAAGGAGACCCCCAGCATCTGCCAACGTCGAGTCGCGGCCCGCAGCAGGCGATCGCATCGCCCCGACGTCTGATCCGCCCGGTTTCCTCTGAGCAGCCGGGAGGACGGAGTTTGGAAGTGCTCCGTGAGATAGAAGCTGCTGAGAGGAGAAGTGTCGGCGCCACCAGAGAAGTAATCGACTGGCAGTGGGCTGCTCCGCCTCCTCTTTGCGTTGAGCGGCCCGCCACACACAACGACGGATGCTGAGGCCCCATTCCGGGGTCCCTGAAGAAACGACAGAAGCTGCCGAGGGAGAAGTTCAAGGAGGACGGCACCGCTTCCTAGCAGCGCGCCGAGCAGCTGTCGAGTGATCATGGCCTCAGGGAAGGTCGCTCCGCTTTCGAAGCGTCGAGTGACCACCGTGTCCCTGCAACGTTTGTGCAAGTAAGTGCCTTCAACTCCGTTCAGTGCTCCTGCTGGTCCCGGCCCACACTCACACTCGCCAGCGTAGGGAAGACGCCAGACTTTGCTACCGTATGTCCCTAGCGGATGTCAAGGAGAAAAAAAGGGATCTCTTACTGCATTGAGTTCCAAAAGTGAACTGTCACGGCGGATACACGCCTTGTTGAACTGGTGCAACAATTCTTGTAAGGATCGAGCTAGGAGGAGTACATTTTCGTACAGAAGCATGGCAGCGTTACCTGGCATATCGGGCCCGCCCATTTTCATGGCCACTCCAGGTGCGGCGAAGATTGCTTGGCCCCAGTGGCGAAAAGGTTTTATGCACTATATGAGGGCAGCTGGCGGAACAGCATATTCTAGTGAAAGAAAGGTGGCATTGTTGTTACACTTCCTAGGTTACGAGGGACAGAGAATTTTCGAGACACTTCCTCAGTTGGTAGGTGATCGAAGCGGAGATGACTTGAATGAATTTGAATCGGCACTGCTCAAATTAGATAAGCATTTCAACCCCAAAAGAAGTACAATCTTGGAGCGGTATAACTTCCGCATGCGGATTCAGGCTCACGGGGAATCTGTCGAGGACTATGTCACCGCTCTCCGTCACCTTGCACTGACGTGCAAATTTCAAGAAAGTTTCGATGAGCATATCCGCGATCAGTTCATGATGCACTGCCACTCGAACAAAATACGTGAGGAACTGTGGCTGAAGGACGAGCCAAATCTGGATGAGGTGTTGGATTTGGCCAAGCGGGTGGAGCACTCACTGGCATGTGTTGCCAAGCTCTCCAAGACTGAAGGAAGTGAGTCAAAGGAAAACAGGCAGGAGGTGCTGAGTGTGGGTGAAGGAAAGAACAAAAGGAAAGGAAGAAACAAGCAGAAGGAGAGGAACAACGCAGAAGAGAAGAGAAACCAAGTGTCGGCTCAGAGAAGCGAAAAGAGAGAAGAAAAAAGGGGCGAGAGATTGTGTTATCGATGTGCCAGTGCGACGCATTTTGCATCCTCTGTAGTGTGCCCAGGGCGAAGGGCGGTATGCAATAAATGCAAGAGGAGAGGACATATTTCCACGTGTTGCAAGAACTATCAATTTGGCCAGACGGGGCAAAGGAAGATCCTGTTTGTGGAGGATGAGGATGATGGGGAATCGTCAGAAGAAGACACTGCGTTGGCATTGACAAATGTTATTGTGAACACAGTTAATGTTGTAGCCAGTGGTGGAAACACGGATGATTGTGAGCGGCCATATGCCGTGGTGGCAGTGAATGGGTGTGAGGTGTCAATGATGGCAGATTCAGGATCAAAAGTTACGTTAGTATCCAGGAGTGTTTTTGAAGACGAGTTTAAGGGGAAGGTGTCAGCGTTGTCTGAACCAGACATAAATCCGGGAGGCTACAACCAAGATAAGATTGATTTACTAGGATATGTGTGGAGTAGATTTGAATTTAAAGGTTGCAGTTGTGATGGGAAAGTCTATGTAACAAGAAAAGGACAATCCTTATTGGGATGGAGAGAGCAGAAGAATTTAGGAATCAGACTAGATCCCAACCACCCCGAGCAAGTTTTGCAAGTGTCAGAGGCATCCACGATGTCCTGCAAATACGCGAGGGAGTTTGGTAAAGTATTTGCTGAAACCTTGGGAAGAATAAAGGGTTTTCAGCATCAAATATTGCTAAAAAGCGGGAGTGTGCCCACCGTAGCCAAACTCAGACCGGTGCCCTTTGCTTTGCGGGATAATGTTAAACAAGAATTGCAAAAATTATTAAAGACAGGAGTGATTGAGAGGGCTGGGGGTGTTGAGTGGGTTTCCCCAGTCGTAGTAGTGAAGAAGAGCTCAGGGGACATAAGATTGTGTGTGGATATGCGTGAGTTGAATAAGTGCGTGTTAGTGGACAGGCACCCGCTACCCAACATGGGTGAGTTGCTGACCATGGTCGGTGGGGGAAGTATTTCTCCAAATTAGATATGACGTCGGCCTATCATCAGGTGGAGTTAGAGGAGATATGCAGAAAGGTCACAGCGTTTGTGACGCATGAGGGAGTGTTCCAGTTTAGGAGGATGCCCTTTGGGTTGGCATCTGCCTCCTCTGTATTTCAGAAGATAATGGATCGCCTTCTGAGAGGAGTGAAGGGGGTATTCTGTTTTCAAGATGATGTATTGGTGAGTGGAGCGACTTTGGAGGAGCATGATGGGAGTCTGTACCAAGTGTTAAAGATATTCAAGGATAGGGGTATCACGCTGAGAGAAGAGAAGTGCAAGTTTGCCGTGACAAATGTGGACTATTTGGGACATGAAGTATCGGGGGACGGGATTAGACCCAAAGAGGAGATGGTAGACGCCATAAGGAGAGTGGAGAGACCTTGTAATAAGAGTGAATTGAGGTCTTTTCTCGGAATGACGGAATTTTATCAAAAATTTGTAGTAAATTACGCTGACAAAGTGCAAGAGATGAGAAAAGTTCTGAGGAAAGGTGTTGATATTGAGTGGAGTAGTCAATGTGACTTGGAATTTAAAAGAATAAAGGAAGATATAGACTTAGCTCGTCTTTTAGGATGTTTTGACACAAGAAGACTGTCAATCATTACAGTAGATGCCAGTGAGTATGGACTCGGGGCGGTATTATCTCAGAAGCAGGATGATGGGTCTGAAGAGGTGATAGCACATGCGTCGAGGGGTCTCAAGGGAGCAGAGATGAGATATTCGGTTATTGAAAAGGAGGCATTGGCGGGCTTCTGGGCCGTAGAACGATTCAGGAATTTTGTGTGGGGAGTAGAATTTGTAATCCGCACAGATCACAAACCCCTAAAGGCCATATTCGAAAGCAAGGGCCTAGATAAAGTTTCCCGCAGAGTGGCAGGTTGGGTCACCAGGATGCAGACACATTGTTTTAGAATGGAGGTCATTCCAGGAAAGGATAACATATTCGCGGATAATTTGTCGAGGGTGAGAGTTGCAGATTCTGGTGTTGTGGACAGTGAAGAAATGGATTTAGTATTTATCAATACCGACGGTATTGTGTCCAAACAGGAGTGGCTGGACGAGGTGAGGAAGGATGAGACCATGAGCAAGGTAATTTCTTATGTGGTGTCTACGGCATGGCCGATTAAAGCGAACATGGCAGAGGGGGTGAAGCCGTTTTGGGAAGTGAAGGATGAGTTGTCTGTCATGGATGGGATTTTATTCAGGTGGGGAAGAGCGGTAGTCCCGATAGGGTTGAGGAAAAAGGTGATAGAGTTAGCGCATTGTGGTCACATAGGTGTTACAAAAACCAAAGGGGTGTTGAGACAGGAATATTGGTGGCCTGGTTTTGATAGATTGAAAATTACTTAGCAAATTGTCAATTTTGCATCAAGAGTGGAAAGGGAGTTGTGGCCAAGAAGCAACCGTTAGTGGATGTGGGCCTCCCGTCAAGGATATGGAGTGAGATAGCTATGGATATTCTAGGTCCGGTGGAGTTAGGTTACGGTCGAGGAAAATTTATTGTTCTGGTCGTAGACCTGTTTTCTAGATGGGTGCATTTTAAAATTGTGAGAAATATCACTGGAGAGAGTATGATAAAGACATTGCAGGAGATTTTTGCCAATGAAGGCCTACCGGAAAGTATCTTGACAGACAATGGTCCCCAGTTCATAAGTGGTAACTTTACCAGTTATCTAAGGAAGTGTGGGGTTGACCACAAGAGAACTTCATTGTACCATCCCGAATCCAACGGGGTAGTTGAGAGAATGAATAGGTGTGTGATGGAGAGTATTCGGATGGGTGAGGAGTGTGGTCAGGACAAGATAGCCATGATACAGAGTAGAATATGGGCTTTGAGGATGGCACCTCATGCGACAACAGGTCTGTGCCCGTTCGAGTTTATGAGGGGCAGGAAGCCTTATTCCGTGGCATGTCCGCCATGGCTGGGTAGGAGTAGAGAAACGGATCTGGTCGTAGATGAAGTAAGAAAGTCACTGGTGAAGAAGAAATCTGAATGGGTCATGCGCGAAAATCGCAAGAGAGGGAAGAAAGAATTGCGCGTGGAGTGTGGAGATTGGGTCAGGATAAGGAAGGGAGTAGTCAAGAGGAAAGGAGAATCTCTGTATTCGGATCTTGTCAGGGTCGTGGCAGTCATGAAAGGGGCTGTACGTGTGACGGGAGGGCAAGTGTGGAATAAGGATAGAATTGCCACTGTGAGGCGAGCCCATGTATAGATGAGTGGAACGCCATGGGACTGTTTGCTGCTGTGTTGTTGTTAGTTTGTGTGTTTCGTTTGTTTGGGAATGGGTGCGTGTGATTTTCAAATGTGAATTAAAGGTTTAAGCTCAAGGGATAAGTTAAAAAAAAAAGGGGAGATGTGTTGTGATGTCTTAAGGGAAGCACTGAAAGCTCCCTGCTCTCCCTATATGATGAAGTCTTAACCCTGTGTGATGTCATGGAATGTTCTGGTTGCATCTTACAGATAATGTTCTAAGTGGGTCAGTTGGAGGAAAGTACTGAAGGAGAGGAGCCTCTGATCGTTGGGGGTCTTCTTCCCTTATATGTAACCTAAATAAATACTGTTACATGTCTTACCTGACTGCGCCAGCCTCTTCATAACAGTTTCAACTAACATAACATAGAAGATGACAGGCTTGAATTAATAGAGAGGCAACAATAACTTTCTAATCCTTGCCACCTTAAAAAAAAAGTCCCTTATAATGTTATGGAGCCAAAATGGAGCATAAGGGATGAAGTTTGGACAACACAGACAGAGTTTGTTTAAGATGCAGAATCTGGTGAAGGTGCAGAGTCTGGCAGAGGTGGAGTAACATTGGGAGACATGCACTTATTTGGGCTTAGCGCAGCAGAAAGCCTGAATATGTCTTTTCAGGGGCATGGTTCTGTGGTTGTGTTGAGTACCCTGCCTAGACTTCATAATCTGCAGTGGCCAGATGGGAAATGATCAACCCATGCTCAACACACTAAGTAAGTTTACTAGTTATTATCAAAAATGAGGGTCAATAAGGGCCAAATGGACCTAGAAGAGATGGAACAGTTATTGTTGCTTCTTCTTCACTCTGTCACTAATAGATGGCCCTAACTACACTGACTGAGTTCTGAAATAAGAATTCCATCGATACCCCGCAGTTGCCACTGGAATTTCTACTGGAGGTAGGCGAGGAGTTTTCTCCAATTTATTTTGACATTGAAATCACTTGAGCTTGATTAATTCTATACTATAAGGGGCGAGTGGGGACATTGGATATATTTATATGGTAATACAAACATCTATTTTAATTACAGACAAGCCAACCAACACATCATGGTGTAGTAAATGGGGTTCACTGCAACACCCATTTTCGTCCTGAAGAAGGCTGATGTCATTTGAGAGCTACACCAAATAGGCTCGCTTTGTCCAGCCGAAACATGTGTAGACGACATTATTGTTGTTGAATTAGTGTCACACCTAACTAATGATAGGGTGCACAAGAAGTAAAATAAGTAATTTACCACATAAATATCTCAAATCATATGAGAGGCGGACTATGAATAAGGAACAACATTGTCAGAGTGTTACTATGTGTGAATAGAGATACGCCTGAGCAAATAGGTTGAATGTGTTTGGGAACAACCAGAATATAAATGTGTCTAGGAAATTAAATGTTATGAAGAGAAATGTGATATTACCAGAGGTTATTAATTGAATGTGAAGAATAATACATTTCTATTTTTGTATGACATATATGGGTGCAAATGTTGTTAATTTGCTAATGCCTGCCACTCTTTGGTCTTGATCAATTGTTTTTGCTATATACATTGATCGCCTGGATGATCAAGACCATACCAGGTACCCTTAGTGATTTTTGAGGTACGCTACTGGGGGGACATGGCTTTATGTGGGAAGTCAATGGGAACACACCGAGCTAAACTGCTTGTGACTTCTGACATCCGCTCAATTTCAAGGTTTTTGTTGCATTAATTCTGCACAACTTAACTGCACCTAAGGTTTTTTCAGTGAATGTATATATATATATATAAATATATATATGTTTTGGGATGGTTAGGAAAGGCTTAAAAAGACTCCTTTTGGAACTAAGAAAAACTCACATATATTTATTACATCTTTGTAAGACCTCTTTGGTGGGGATGGGCGCAGCATAACATTTGGATAATGTAACAATTTAAAGTTATATAATAAATATGCACAGTCAAAGCCACAAGTGTTAACATCTTGAATTGCTACGTCATTGTTTCCTGCCTTTCCTTTGTAACAAAGTATCTACGCCAGTGCGAATTTCGGAGATATTCTGCCAATATTCGACAAAATTCATGTGAATTGGTTAAGAAGTGTATTTAGTTTATTCACTGCTTAGAACCCGAGCTATTAAAACTGGACTCTGAATGATGGAGATGTAAAAAAAAATCTCTATTAATAAATTCGCATTTAGAAAAATAAATTGACCTTTTCTGATTAATAACTTACTTTATGTCTTTAATTACGCGCGTGCTGATCAGACAATGAAATAATACACGAAAAATTGTCTATTTGTACTGTTTTGTAAGGTTTGAAAATGTGTGTCTCGTTAAAAATAACCCACGACTACATAACTTCGATAAATAACCATTAGCTATTAAGGTGAAATCTAGCCGTGCTCTTAAGTACACGCCTAGGGCCAGCAATGTCGCCGTTCACACTTCCTGAGCTCTGGTAGTAGCTGCACACACGCCCCTCCCCCGCTATGCACTCGCGGTGTTCTTGTGTGTTCGGGCTCCTGCTTAGCGCAGCTATACAAGAGGAATAAGAGACAGAATGTTATCATATTTAGGCAGTGCTCTCTTCTGGTCTAGAAAGGATGTAAAATAAACTATCTGATTCGCTATTCTATTCTATTCTCCCCGAAAACTTGACGAGCTGTTCGCCCATTTCCATTTCCGGCTATGAGATGAAATACACCCGTAGGCTCATGCAACGTGTCCCCCTGTGTCTTCTAATGTGGCTGTAGTGAGAGTGCACCACAGAAGGGTGTTAACGGTGTGCTTCTGTGTCCTTCCAGGTGGCTCGTACATCGTGGAACACGAAGAGAACAAGCGGACGCGCACGGCCTACACGCGCGCGCAGCTCCTGGAGCTCGAGAAGGAGTTCCTCTTCAACAAGTACATCTCCCGGCCGCGCAGGGTGGAGCTGGCCGTCATGCTGAGCCTGACCGAGCGCCACATCAAGATCTGGTTCCAGAACCGCCGCATGAAGTGGAAGAAGGAGGAGGACAAGAAGCGGGGCCGGGGCGGCGGCGGCGACCCCGAGCAGGACTCCCTGGTCTCCTCCGGGGACCTGCTGGGCAAGGAGGAGGGGCTGCAGAGTGCGGGCGAGGGCCCCGGGGACCTGCTGCTTTCCTCCAGCCTGGGGCCCGGCTCCCCCTCAGGTCTCACCACGGTCTCTGTCAGCAGGCTGACGGAGAAGCGATGAGAGGTCCGGGTGCCGAGGGGACCCTGGCAAGGACATGCTCAGTGCGCATGGGCAGAGAGGACCCGATAGCCCCATGGCCCGGCTCCAGCATAGGACCTCACTAGCCCGGCATCCCAGGGGGCGATTCTACACCTTTGGTGCATTCCACGTGCACGCTCTGTGCACGCTTTATTGTATAGTTAAACTGTGCGTTGTTGATGCTGTTATGTCTGTTTGTTCTTTTATTTCTGGATTGCACCAGGTGTCAGGCTGCGGTGGAGACTACCAGCCCTGGTATAAAGTAGTCTACATCGACGCCAGCTATATAGCATTGTATTCTAGCACGATGCTTTAATTCATAACCGAAAGTGTATCTTGGCGTTTCATCACAGTTGTATGGTATACATTTCACATGTGAACATTCGACGTTTACCACTTTATTATATGTATGGAGTATCCACCATTTACCAGTATAGCGGTGAAGTGAGCGAAAAAAGAAGCTAATTCCATTGGGCCTGATTGACAAACTCGTTTTGCAATGGTGCACTCCCATTGAAAAACGCGCTGTTAATCAGGCCCATTGTGCATTTACTGGGCGACTCAAGTCAGAGGTCGAAAAGACTTGGCAAAAGTTGCCACTTAACAGGCGTTTGTATGGCCCTCTCCCAAACGCAACACAACACACGTCCCCATTCACGCTCACCGCGATCACACACATGCATATCAAGTCAGAACATGCAGACACGAAATGCATACCACAAACCACGCAGAAATGAGCGCGAGCGCGTGCACACAAACACAACACCGCGACACTCTGATACAGGGGTCCAGTGGAAGCAAATATCTCTCGTTTACACCATACAGCACACAATTAGAATTGTAAGGGAGAAATAGAATGCACAAATCGTGCAGTTCACACATGCAACGTGCCTCCACCTTCCTTAAGATGAATCTATGTGAACATTACGTCCCATTTTGTCACAATCCGAATAGCAGCTATATAGCACAACATCCAAGCCAGGGGGCCTGATTCCTGGAATATTTTGCACGGTGCAAAGTACTTTTCACTGGTGTAAAGTGACGTTGCACTACCAGTGCAAAGTGTATTTTTGCAGTGCAAAGTGACTTTGCACCAGTGAAAAGTACTTTGCAACGTGCAAAATATTCCATGAATCAGGGAGTTAGAAATTGCACTTTTACGTGTCACTAGTGCGCGCACAACAACACAGCGAAGGCCGTTATACGTGTCGCATCAGTATAGATGCGTCTTTCCCTCAGTCATCCTGGCCTTGAACCCCCCCCCTTAACTTCACCCCCACACTCCCCGAGACATCGATTACTTTGAACCATGTCGCTTGAGTGAATGTCAAATGAAAACTGCCCCCTTCGCTATAAGAACATTCTGTAAAGAAACGTGTAAGCAGCGCTACGCGCATTTTATGGCGCTGAAACATGAGGGTTTTCAGGGTAGGGTATCTGTCACATTTCCTTCTGCTGGTGCCGGCAGATTCACGACCGTATTTATAATAGAACGCATGCCTTTAAGGTCTACCTTTTCTTGGTGTGTACCCATGTCTTTGTGTAACGGGCACCAAACGCGCACAGAGAAATCCGCAACCACCCCTGGTAACTACGGCAGCCAGCTCGGCGCGTGGGATGGAACGCGCCGCCGCATGCGCACAGAAAAGTCCGCGAGCACCCCTGCGTAACCGCGGCAGGCAGCCCGCTCGGCGCTTGGGATGGAACTCGCCACCCGCATGCGCACAGAGAAGTCCGCGAGCACCCCTGCGTAACCGCGGCGCTTGGGATGGAACTCGCCACCCGCATGCGCACAGAGAACTGCGCGAGCACCCCTGCGTAACCGCGACAGGCAGCCCACTCGGCGGTTGGGATGGAACTCGCCACCCGCATGCGCACAGAGAAGTCCGCGAGCACCCCTGCGTAACCGCTGCAGCGCAGCCCGCTCGGCGCGTGGGGTGGAACTCGCTACCCGGATTTAATGTATCCCTTAGTTCCAGTTATTCTGCCCTCTAGTTCTGCCTTTATCTCGCACCAGTTCAATTTAAAATGTGTTTCTGGACATTAACTTTTTAAATGGGATTATCCGCTGCTGGGCGCCGTTATATTGTCCCATTGTGACTAGTTACCAAATTAGATACAGCATAACGGCGATAATACATTCAATTCGAAGTAATTTGCCTGGTACTAATTACGTACTTCTGTAATGACAGTGTAAATAATGTGTTGTGTTATTTGTCGGTGACTAAATAAACGCGTTTTTTTAATGGCTTAGTTTGGATTTTCATCAAATAACCTTAAAGTAAAAGCGGGACAGGTGACGAATCCGACGGCGGAGTTGCTTCAACAGGTCTCGTGAAAAATGTGAACACTTTTATTCTGTGATTATTGCTCGGGCAATAGTGTCCCACAAAAGATGTTTGGAAGTTCCGTTCGAGCCCAGATGCGTTCGCATTTCTTTGGGATTTGAGAACGTAAAGCCATAGGTAGCATACATTATGGGGTAAGAAGCGACGTGCAGTAAATATCAGTGAGGTGCCTTTTTCTATCTTAGTGACGGATTTGTTTAATAGCCAGAACTAGAAACAGAAAAAATAAAATATGATACGCATGTGTATATAAAAACATTACATATGTAACACAAGTCACACGCGAAGAAAAATTAGTCACCTGAAAATAATTAAAAGAACGAAAAATGGTCATTAAAACAAAGAAACACAATTACAACATATAAGCATGTATGTTTATGTCAATTTCAGGGAAATAGGTTACACATGTTGGGTACAATGAGATTGGAGAGTCCGATGGGAAGTGTTTTTTTTTTTGTTGTTGCCCCAATTCAGTTACGATTTTCTTCATTTTTTTTCAAATGACCATAATCTCATATCTTTTCGCAATTATTTAAACAACAGAAATTCGACATTTCTTTTTCTACATATCTGTGTGTAAAGGCCATATTGGAAGATACCTATTGTATTGCTGCATTAATGTCCTACAGTTCAATTAATAGCCAGAAATCCACTCAAATAAAAGCTGGCTTTACACACCCAGGGGTCTACTTTTTGAAGACACTAAGCACTTGGGAGTGCCTTAGACAGACACATGTAGACAAGATAATGCCTTTTCAAAATTATCTCTCCACTCAAACTGACAAGTTGATTGGGTCCAAACACATATTTTCAAAACCGTGAAGCAAGACCCCCTGCAACCAAAGTAAGTGCCACATATCGAACACCTCAGTTTTAGGGGTGACAGCAAACATGTCCTTTGCTTGATAACGTCCCGATCCAAATGAACAAAAAGTACCCGCCTGCAGATAACCATAGAGCTATGTTTTTTGGTTACTTTATATACATATTTACACGACCAAGACACGATGATGATCAGTTTATTGTGCCCCCTGCACCCCCGCCCCCCTTTGTCTTATTCTATCCCAGCTCCCCCCTCATAGCAAAGTAATGTTGTATTGCAGCTGGGATTGTGTACATAAATACATCGACCATGCTCTGCTGTGCTTAGGCGCTCAGTCTTCAAACTGACCATAGATCATGACAGGATGGCAGGAAAATGAAAACTAGCACGTTCTGGGCGACTGGGAGAGTTCTGCTCTCAGGGGAGGGGCGGGGCATATGTTGCAATAAAAAGATGGAATGGATTCCTGAGATGGAGCTTGTGATGTCATAAGTAAGTACCGGGACGAGGAAGAGAGACGTGAAGGTAATGTTTAAGCGTGTGTATCCTACACCGTACACACTTACAGCAACCCATGAACACGAAAAGGATGCTGTTTCAGAATTGTGTTCAATGTTCTATGGCTTTGTCTAAGCCAATCGTATGCTGTTTTATGAAGCTCTAGTTATTGCTGAGTCTGCTGGGAACACACCAATAATGGCATGCAAGCATAAGAAAACAAACTTTCTTCTGGTACAAGCTATAGTGATCCTCCTGTGTGTGTCAAGTATTCTTGTGCTGATTCCTGCAGTGGTGGCTTGAGAGATGCTTCATACTCCTCCAGCACAACAATTTATGTGAGGTTATAAAGATTTTATACTGTGCCAACTCCTGTCTCAGAGCACCTGGCCTACCCGGAAGCATGCATAAACAAGTGGCATGGAGTGCTGCACAGGAGATATACCCAACATCAACACAAGAAGCCTATATGCAAAATTGCCCGTAAAGCTGGTTTTGGGCAGATGGATAAATACAGACTTTTGTGAATGCCAATGCGATGATACCTCACAGGCACCCATTATTCATTTGTTATTTTGTGGTCATTTGTATTGTACCTTACAGAGAGCCTAGCTTAAACCCTTCTGGTGTCAAACCTGTTAGGTAACAAGTGCTAACCTGGGCAAAGAGCACCCGCACTGAAGCAGTGATGTTAGAGGTGGTGACCCTTCATAGCTAGAGTTTGGAGACTAAGTAGTTAAGCCCGCCGAGAGGACATGGCATAATTTGGAACCTGTAAGGGTTTATTGAGAGGCCACCTTCAACACAGGGAGTTCCTTCTCTCCCCACTCAAGGTGTGTCGCAACAAACTGTTTAGCATATTCTTTGATTCAGCCCTATCTCAGACTCATATCATGCCCCTTGGATCCCTCCACCTGAGCTAACAATGAGCCAAAAACCAGGCAGGTGTACAGGAAATATATTGGTATTTAATTAAATTAAAAGTAGTAGAAATTTGCATGAAAATGTCAAACACCACTTTATCCATGGCACAACACAATCAGCTTTTCTCATAAATAAATCACAAAACTGAGTTGAAAAGAACACAATCACAATTCTTTACTTTCAATAAACTTCACTTCAAGAAATAATTAAACTGATCAATAATAAAAACAATTATAATGTAGTGTTGTGCGATTTTGATTTTCCTGTGGGCTTAAAAGGCTAGCAGTAGGACTCCAAGATTGGTACAAATACATGTGGCAATTATGATATCGCCCACAGTTTTGGTTTAAAATAAACACTGGGAGATTTAGTGGTTTGTTTTTCAGACACCCCCTTACTTTGGTCTGTGTTTGGGGAAGTCAGACAGAAACATTGGAATGATTTGTGAACTTTTGGATTTCAGAACCCCCTGAAAGGCTTGTGTTGGGGAAGCTGGATAAAAAAGGTTCTACTGATTTAACAATAAAGACACCCCTCTTCCTTAAAGAGGTCAGGGCCAGCAGGACAAAAAGGATTACCCAATTAAATTATAGGCTATAGTTTTCAGCGCACACTGGGAAGTGAGCTTTGTTAATTTGGAATTTTAACAACATTCACCCTGTAGTGTTCTGCCAAATGGGGAATTAATTAAATTCATATTTATTTTTAGTTAAATAGGTTAAGGTTTTGTCCCCCCACCCACTATAAAGAGAAATGATTTAAGGGAAGCAGATTCCCCCACCTTTTGGTTTTACAGGGCTCAGTTCTACTTACTTAGAAAGCCTCTGTTTAAAGTTCAGGAAAGCAGCTGCATCTCAGGACACTCTGGAAAGATAGGGCAGCGGTCTGGTCACTCCACTCTCAAAGATGGTCTCCTGCTCTCCACCATAGGACCCTGTCAGCTTTGAGGCCTTCCTAGAAATAGACAACTCCACCCGGATGCACTCTCATCAGTCTCCTATGGTGTTTCAGCTGTCAGACGGTAAGTTTCAGCAGCCCTCCTGATGGTAAATTTCACCAGCTCTGTCCCCACCACCTAGTGCAGTTTCCCTTACATAGCAGCGATCACACCACCAATTTTACAATTTTGGATTGGAGAGTTACTCTTCTCTCGCCTCCCAAATCCAGCCTTCCTCTGAGGATTGGTTTAGGGGTCTGGAGCAACATATGGCAATTCCCACTTGCAATCACCATTTGTTCTCCTTTGAAATATTTGGCAAAAACTAGTTATGTATGAAAAACTTTGTGATTTACTAGTAACTGTCATAATGTATATATTCCTTTTCATCTAATTGCGGGGCATTTAATCAAACAACAGCCGGGTCCGCACCATGTTGCATGACTGTTTGACAAGTTTGAGCTGTTTTCACAAAAAGCATAAAAGTTATGAATATGTCATTTATTACACATATTCCTAATTTTTCCCTGCAACCGTTCACCAACTCTCATATTTGGGAACTTTTCAGGTCAGCCTAAATGATAATAGTCCTTTAAAATTAATTGTGAATCTTCATGTGGGACAAATGGCCATTCTCCTGCATTCAGGCCTAATGGTCAAATTGGGTCAGCATGTAATCCAAGTTTGTATTATTCGCTTTGCGTTTGCAGCTTACTCTTTGAAGTCGGTTGCCTCCATTTTCACACCTTTTGGTCATGCTCCAACCAAGGGGAACTTGTCCTGCAGTCACTGCCGTCAGAGCCAGAAAGTCTGGGGAACACTGAGCTTTCCACACCTTTAGCAGGACTCTTTATTGCCTTTATAATTGCTTTTATAATTTGCTGGGGGATGTACAATCCAGACCTGCAGTTGGAGATTTCCTTGTGAAGCTTCCCACAGCAAGAAAAAGGGTTTGTCTCTAGCCTGCAGAAGCTTTTCCATGGAAACCAAAAAGGGCTTTTCTTTCAAATGTTAGCAGGGGTAACATTTTCACATTTAAACTGCAAACACACATGCAAAGCCATTTTTGTGTCATTGTTTAAAAATCCTGTTTTCCATGTGAAAGGTACCTTTGATTTTTCTTCTTGCTTTGTGAATTACAATGCTGCTTATCCTTGGGTAGTGACAGGTAGGCCTTTTTCACACGGCCCTTCACATAATCAAAGCTGTGTATGGTGTTAGTGTTGAACAATCTTGCTTTTCATGTGAAATGGACCTTCAGTTTTCCCTTGCAGCCACACATGCAAAGCCGTTTTTGGTGACAGTGTTAATCAATCCTGATTCTCTGGTGAAGGGGAACTTCATTTTGGGGCCTTTGAATGCACCCCACCTGCCCCACCCTGTTCTTCTGTTCTTCCATGACTCTTTGTTGGGGAAGAGCAGGGCAGAGTGGGGTTTCATTAGGTGTAATTGCCTTGATTAGGGAGTGGGCACTCAGTCTCCCATTCCATCTCTGTGTTGGAGGGTATGGCATGCCCCCCCCCATTCTTCCTTCATTAGGAAGTGGACACTCAAGCCTCCCCTTCCCTCTTTGGGCTGGAGGATGTGGCACAGCACCCCCTTTCTTCCTTCTTCTCCAGGGTCCCTGGGGTTCTCACTGGACTCCCCTCTCACCTCCAGGCTGGAATTTAAGGAGGTTAGTTCTCTAATAATAAAAACAAAAAGAGATTCAGTACTTTTTACACACATATTTCCCTGGAAGATTTAGATATAATTTACAATAACAAGAACAACAACAACATACCATTATAAAATGACATTTTCACCATTTCACAAAACACATTTTATGTATTTACTTAATTTTACAATTACACCAAATAAATTACTGACTGTTACATAGATATTCGTCTTAGTTTCCATCCGATTTTTCATCCTTCCTTTTCATTCTTCAGATCGTTATGATATGATATGATATGATTGGTTAGTTATAAATAACCAATCATATCATATCATACAATTTCAAAGGCACCACGTCAAGATGCAAGCAATTTTCGCTCCTTGGTCTGATTCCCCTGAAAATTGTACAGTAAACCTTGCCCCCTACTTCATAATCTTTCTTCGTCATATTTCAATCATAATAGGTCATCATGCCTTCAGCCGACATTTCTAACTTGCACTGAGCATACGCAAAAGAATGGTGGCGGTGCTTCCTTAAATTTTCAATGTACTCATAAGTAGTGGACGCATTTATCAGTGTCTGCTCCTGTGTCTTATAGAGCAGATGCTGCGGTAAGACAATTTTTCATCCGGTCATGAGCTCAAATGGAGACATATTCGTTGCAGAAGATGGTGTAGACCTAATGGCCATAAGGACAAGCAGTAATCGGATATCCAAACTGGGTCCAGAGTTTGCCACAAACTTCTTTAAGATACTCACAATTGTTTTGTTGTATCCCTCTACCCCTCCTCCCCACTTGAGGCCCGGCACTAGGCAATGTGGAGTTTTCTTTTTACCCCTAGAATCTAACACATCTTCGCCATCACCTCACTGGTAAAATGGCTTCCTCGGTCCGACTCAAAACTTTGCGGGAGGCTGAAATGAGAGAAGATGTGGTTGATCATTAGTGCAGCAGCTGTCTCCGCCTTAAAATTTGGGGCTGGAAGACATTTTACCCACATTGCCATCAAGCATGTCACCTTCTACATGTACTTTGTTTCCTCTAGAGGGGCGAATCACTGGCCTGATGAAATTGGCTTGCAAATCTGACCAAGGCAGAGTCATTCCCCTTTTTTGTAGGGGAGCTTTCTGTGTGAGTGAACTGGGTTGAAATTGAGCATTTATATAATACACCCCTTTAGGTATGTGTTGAGGTCCTGGCCCATTTGTGGCCAGTAGGTAACCTCATGCAATATTTCTAATGTTGTATGGACCCCTATAACCAACAGTGGCCACATCATGGGCATGATTCAACATCAGGCTTCGGAATGAGGTAGGTAGCACCCACTGGTCACAGCCAGACAGGGCTGTCCTTACCAACAAACCGTCTTGGATCTGGAACATTTTGGACATTTTCATCAACACCCAGAGATCCTCTTCACCGGTATAATCTGACTCGGTTAGAGGAAAGGTTACGGGGTCTTCAATGTGTCGATAACATTTCCCAATGAGCGGGTCTTCTTTCTGTGCAGTGATCAAATATGTATCTGGGGTATCTTTACTCCACTCGGCAGTCGAGAGTTCGCTGTTAGCGCGAGTTTGTGACCTGGTGACAGTAGCAACTTGGATTTCCCCCAGGAGGGATTCTTTTTCTATGAAATCCACCTGCAGAGCTACGGTTTTACCCAACTGGTCAGCCAGGTCATTCACAGTCTTATCTGGCCCCTC
Organism: Ambystoma mexicanum; assembly: GCF_040938575.1. Classification (NCBI taxonomy): domain Eukaryota; kingdom Metazoa; phylum Chordata; class Amphibia; order Caudata; family Ambystomatidae; genus Ambystoma; species Ambystoma mexicanum. The sequence continues at coordinate 662,753,268 of NC_090941.1, read as the reverse complement.
TATTTTGGAATTACCCCTTATTTTCTACCAATAGATGGTAATCTCATTGGAGGTCCATCAGATCATCAATTGATTGGATCCGTTTGGCATGCTTTAGGGGTTTGTTGTTGGCACAAAGCATGCCTTGATTTTTCCAGTTAATCAGGTTCTCCACAAACCCATTCATGACATAATCAGAGTTAGTGATTATGACCAGTTCATTGAGTTGGTGGTGGTCTTCAATGAGGATGGCTTGATAAACAGCCATCAAATCTGCAACCTGAATACTTCTGGGTCCTATTTTATAACCAGCGAGGGTTCAGGGGTATCATTCACCCAGGCATTCCCAATGCCAGCCAACAGTTCTTTCCCCCTATTGTTTTCAACATGTTAGTAGGAGCACCCATTCACATAAACTGTGGGAATCCCCTGACACATGTCTTCTTCATATGTCTTGTGTGGAGAAGTTAAGTACACCTCCATGTTGTTGTTGGTCAGTATACTTTTTGCCCTCGAGACAATTTTCTTGAACACAATCATGCAAGTCCACCAACCCTTGACTGAGGACTCGTCTTGTTTTGGCTATATCTGACCCCCACAGGAAAGCCTTGTATAAACAGAATCCAGGAAGTAATTCTGGAATTACTAAAGTTTGTCGCCCGGATTCTGTCACTTTGGGGATATTGCAAGAGTTGGTGAGGAGTCTCGACAATGATGTGCTCCCTCTGGATGAATGGGCAGTAATTGTTCAATGCCCATACGGTTGTCAGGAGTGCCTACTCACAGTCATTGAATTTTTCCTCCACAGAGGATAAAGTCTTGCTCTCGTATGCAATGACTTTGTTGACCCTTTTTGGTGTTTTTGGTACAATACAGCTGTTAGGCAAGTTTCTGAGAACCGTGTCTCCAAGAAAAACTCCTTGTTCTGAGAAAGGCTTCTTTTAAGTTGTTTGACTGCCTCGGACTGTTCTGAACCCCACTCCCACTTCACTCCAGCCTTTAATAAATGGACCAAGGGTTGAGTGACCTCTGCGTAGAATTCAATGTACCTCCGACTATAAATAGTTAGTCCAAGAAGGCTTCTTAATTCTCGCAGAGTGGTAGGGTCTTTTAATTTCAATAAAACTTCTACCTTCTTCACCTGGGGATTAAGACCATGGGTGATCTCGTGCCCTAAGAATTTCACTCGGGTCTTACACTACTGTGCCTTCTGAAAGAACAGTTTTGCTCCAGCTTTCTGCAACTGGGTTAGAACATTGCAGATTTCTGCTATGTGTTCCTCCACAGTTGAGCGCTTGATCAAAACATCATTCACATAGCCCAGGTTTCCCCTTTTGCCCAAATCGGGCATGGCCTTATGTAGTAAGATGCTGAATATCCAAAGGCGGTTCGGGTCCACGTGTGCTGCTGCCCCCTGAAAGTAAAGGCAAGCTTGTACTGGTGTTCCGTACTCATGGGTACTGTCCAGTAACCGTTGGTCAGGTCAATGGCAGTGTACACCTTTGACACTTGGATCTGGGCCAGTCCCTGATCGATGTTGGGAAGGGGCCATCTTGACATGTGGACCAGTTTGTTCAACTCCCTTAGGTCTGCACATAGTCTCCATTGGCCGTTTGGTTTGAGTATCCACAGAACTAGGTTGTTGAAGGTACTGTGTATCAGATGAAATTATCCCACAGGATTCCAAATTCTTAATCTCTGTGAGTGACTCCATGGATGACAAACATAACCAGTATTGTTTCACAAATACTGGAGCCATCTGGGGGTCAGTGGGAATGGTGGTTGAATGAATGGATGTGCGTCCACAGTCATATGACATGAGCCCACTGAATAGATATATTGGAGTTTCAGGAAGACCTGTTTTAGCTTTTGTATTTGCTCCTCTGTCTCACAAGCAACAGCAAGATTGATCCTTTCCACAACCATCTGCTTGAAACATGGAAAGACCTCAGGCTTGGCAAATTCAGTGGTATACTCCAACTGGAGATCTCCACCATTCAGTGGAGAGTTCTCTTTCGTTGGTGTTGACCTGGACAGGCGATTCAAGGTTGTGGTCTTTGACTCTGAACACTACCTCCTCTTGCCTAATTTCACAGGTCACCTCTTCCACACCGAAGGGGCAGGAATAGTACACCAGGAAATTTCCCCCATGCCTAGTAAAAATCTTTTCTGGAGGAATGCCATTGCTGATGTTGAAACAGTAATTTGGGATTGCTCTAATGATTTAATTACTTAAATCAATAGAATAATGTTGTGCATCAAACCGCCATTCCAATAAAGGTGTGCGCCCAAAATGATACTTCGAGGGTCGCTGTTATCCAGCAATATTCGAATGGTGTCGTGTTCGAGGTCTATTAGATGTGTTGGATTTAAATACAAACCTTGTTGTTGGATAAGGGAATTTAGATTTATATAAGCGTCCTGATGTTTGAGGTTCTGCCCTGGCTTAATTTTGAGAGGGTGAGTAGATTTTTGCACCTGTCCTGGGATGGTAACCTCGCACTTGGATTTCAACAGCATAAGGCAGCAATTGAGCTGACTGTAATGTTTTTTCAATGTTGTCAAAGCCCATCGTGTTACCCCCTAGTTGGGACCAGACTTTATGATTAATTAGGTCCAAATTGATTGAGAAATGGTTGGGAATGCCACTTCCCAGATAAAAGGTGGAAGGGACATCTCTCATGACCCAACAATTATGGTTTGTCCTTTTGTTGCCAATAGACATTTTTAGCATTCACATGCTAGGCAGGCGATGTTTAGAATTTGGGGTTTCCAGACCAACTTCCCATTTGTCAATCAATTTAAATGTGGGAATGGTATTATCTTTTTGGAGTTTACTGAATAATTCTTTGCTGACAAAGCTCTTTCTATTATTCAGGCATACTCATGCAAGCACCAACTCCTCCCTCTCTTTTAACTGAATTGGGAAAAACAACTGCTCGCCCTTTTTCAGAATGGCTATCAGACTTTGAGCGTGCTCTTCCTTATCTAGTTTCACAAGACTCAAGGTTTCTTCTGATTCTGAACTGGTGTAACATTTTAGGGTGTTCCCTTCCAGGGTGCATTGCCACTTAAAACTGGCAGGAAGGTTGATTTTCTAAAATGTAGAAGGTTTCCCATAGCCAGTTTGTTCTCCTACAGAGATAACAGTGATGTCTGGGACTTGTTTATTCTTGAAATGGAACTCTACATTCTCAGAATGTTGATCAATTATGTGACAGGTACCATTCAGGCTTACATAATTGGTACTTATTTTACATTTAAAGGGTGGTTAGTCAGAGTCCAGAGGACCTTGTTTACACAGTCGATCAGAGGTGATAACCTCCTCAGCAGATCATTCCCCAGTAAACAAGATGTGCCCTCTGTAGTCACAACTATCACCGGATGTTTCAGCCGGTGCCGTCTAATTTGTATGTTCAGATCTGCAGTCCCTTCGACAGAAATATCATTCCCAATGAAATTCTGCAGTTGTCCGGTGAAGTGGTGTGAGTGGAATTTGGAGGCCCTCCCCCCATCGTGAGTTTAGTTGGTCAAATACCATTTTGGACAGGAGGGTGGCTTGGGATACAGTATCCACCAGAATTGATAATTCACACTGACCCTGACCCTGCACTTTGACTGCACAAAATTAGCCTTCTTTCTCCTCCAGGTTGCAAAGAAAGTGTGAGTTATTTGACAGTGCGGCGGTCATTTTCTTAATACTGAACTTCGACACAGTGTGATCTTGGTCAATTTTCTCTGTTCCGGAATTTTTAAAAAAATGTTTACAACTCGCAATGGGAGTTGTTGGGGAATCCACTTTTCCCCCGGCTCCTTGTAGGTCAACCTTTACCTGGTGACAGTTCTCAGAACTTGTTTGAAGAAAGGACAACCCCTCTGTTTACATTCTGTCTGGCTCACATGTTTGGGGTTGAATAATATCTGGTTCTGACTTGGTCACCATACTTACCCTGTCCCACTCAGTGTCTTTTGGGACCCATTCTTCTTTGGGAGGGATTCCCGTATTTTTGGAAAGAGGAGGTCTGCTTACCTGAATCCTCCAGGGATTTCTCTCCTTCAAAGGGGATAATCCGGAGTGCTCCCACAAAGTTGGTTCTTCTTTGGCCTCTCCTATTTACCCGTTGCTCATTCGGTTCTAACATTTCAGGGGTAGAAGAGACCCTTTGAGGCTGAGAGATTTTTAGGGCTTCTGTTTGCGTGAGAAAGGAAGCTTCCTCTAGGGCTTGGGATCTCCCCTACACCATGGCCCCCTCCTCAGAAACCTGTGGTTTGTCAGAGATTTCCTCCTGTCATGTCCCCACTGGGGCATCAGAAATTGGTGTTGGGGAATTCTGGAAGCAGGGTTAGGTGGAGAGTTAGACCGAGCCCTCAACATGCACCTTAGATCATCGGTCAATTGCTGGACCTGTTGGTCCAGTTGTGAGACCTTGTCTGGGTGGTAGGGAGGTCTCAAGTCATACCTCTGCTGCTCCCGAAAAGGGCAACTGCCCCTTCTCCCGGAGTAGCTCCGGCACTGGAAATTCCCCCCATAAGTTTCCATCCTGAATCTCCATCCTTCTCCCGGGTTCAGGGATCTATTGTCCTGGAACCATGGAGAGATAGGATTGTTTTGGAAGTCCTGGTTTAGGGGATATCTGGGGAAACTGTTCAGATTGGGAGGTGAAGTGATACTTCTCTCCTGAGGGAAGTTTGGAGGGAAGTTTTCCCGGGGTAGTACTTAGCTGATTAGTTGTCCCCCCTTGGGCCGGGGGAGTGTATAGATACCCCAGGATTCATTTAGTACTCTTGTACCCAGGACCTAGAGAGGTGTCAGTGTCAAAGGGATAATTGTTTTGGGACCCTGCCTGACTATCATTCGATTGGGCTGCGTCGGGGGAGCCCTTCTGCTTTCCATTTTGCTTGTTAGCAGGAGGGTTACTTTTAGCCCCCCATCTCCAGATCCAATGGAGGGGTAGATTTTACCTCTGCCATCATCGCAGCAGCAGGGGTGTTAGATAGTTTGGGTGTTTTGGCTGTAATTTTACTCTCAGCAGGCTTTTGGATCTCATAAATCCTGGTGGCCTGTTCAATCACCTCCCCAAGTCTCCTATGCTCATGAAAGTCACACACCAACTGAGCCATTATGTATTTGGGGAGCGGATTGAAATATGTAGTTATGAACTCCCTAGTATTGGTGTTCACCCACCGGGAAGTCTGAGCACATGCCCACTTTAACTCCTGCACAAACTCCCTAGGCGCCTGATCTTGCCCACACTGTAAGTTAAATGCAGCCTTACAGGCCTCTTGTAGGGTCCTATGCGTGGAATTCTTTTTCAATATGGCCGCCTTATAGGTGGACCATTTATAATGATCCTGGTCCTCCCGTAAAGAAACTGGAGTACTCAGATGAGAACTCCATTTTTCAAATGCTATACAATTCACATCATTACTGATCTGGAATGACGCTATCATCTGCTCATAAAGTTCTGGGTGCTCCCATACAGAATACTTGGCATTCTTGTGGTATGGGGTCAGAAGCTCTTTATGGCCTTGATCTGTCTGATTGGGTCTTTGACAAAAACCTTGCTCTGTTTCCATCCTTTTCTTCTTTTGCACAGGAGTCCATTCACCTTCTGACTCAGAACTGCTACTGGTACTCCCTTCCTTGTCTTCTAGGTGCTCCCTATCTCTATGAGACTTGGAATATCTCCCAGAACCATGTGGTGTGGACTCCTCTCGCCTGTACCAAAGGCAACTCTTAGGTTCACTCTCCCTGGAGTTCCTTTTAGGTCCAGGATAGAACCCAGTTTCTCATCTCTCCTACCAGGGAGTCTGAGGAATTACCCTTCCCCTGAATATATGGAGGTTTTTAGAATGCCCTTCCTAGGCAGAGGGTCTGGCTTTTCTCCTTCAGCGCAGCGGGCAAGGTGGTCACCTTGTAGTCGCATCTTCAGCCAATCTAACTCCCTGACTTTCTCGTCATAAGAGTCTTCATGGTCTGAAGTACTTAGAGTATCATTCCTTCCTTCCCTGGACACACTGGTCCATCCCCTTTCCTTCTGTATTGTATAGATGGATATTCATCCTTATCAGACAAGGACTGGCCTTCTGGATCAGTTGGGCTAAACCTGAGTAAGTCCAACTGACTAATGTTCCCGTGTTATTTGTCAGTAGCATAGATTAGATCAGTTCCCATTTGTACCCCAGAGGTTGTAAATGACAGGCCTGAGAGATGCAAATCTCATCTTGAACAGTGGGCCTTGTCCCATATCCTGATTGGTCAGGGTGCCTCAGAGCCTGTTTGTAATTCTCAATTTCATTTGTGAGACTCTCACACCTGCTTCTTTCTGTCCTTATTTCCTGTATTCAGAGAGATGGCTTTTAAATTCGGACACTTAAGCCTAATTAATCTCATGCACCCTACTCTGAGCTGCCAACCAATCTTTTGTTTGCTGCACCTCATGCTGAAGTGATTGATTCTCCCTCTGTGAGCCTTGTATGCTGCCTGCATATTCACAGTGCTTTTCCTTCAGGAGACTAATCTTTTTCTCTTGCTCATCCCTACAATTCACTGCCTCTGATAGTTCAGCTTCAATTTGTCTCACTCACCTTTCTAGCTCATTCCTTTCTTCTGTAATTCTGTTCTGTTCCTGAGAACCTGACTGTTCCTTTTGTACCTCCTTTTCCAACTGATTTATCCTCTGTAATAGGACGATGTTATCCTGATTCAAGAGGACTTCTTCCTGAATCAGCTGTGTCTTCTGTTGTTTCAGAGTACTTATACCTTGGTGCATTTCATCAAACTCCTTCTGTGAGTCCATTTGTTTACTGACAAACTGAATGTTTTCCCTTTCTAAGACCTTGATTTGTTGCCTGAGGGCCACAATGTCATCTACAAACCCTCTATTATGACCAATCTCTTTCCATTCAATTGGCCTTGAAGGCGGCTTACTGTATCTGCACCCTCAGTGCATGCATTATGCAGTGCAGCGAACTCTATCCCTCTCTCTGCACTGGATTGGTGTTGTGTTCTCAGATCATTTTTGAGTTGTTGAACAAAATCCTGGGCCTGTGTCAGGTCTCTAGCCTGATTCATCCTAGTAGCCTCACTATTTTGCCAACGCCGTTCCTCTAAAAGCAAATAAAACACAACTTAGCAGTTAGCTGAGCTCTTTGTATCTGTTCTTCATGGGCAGTTGTGGTCATATAAAATTACTCAAGTGCTGTGTGCAATATTCAACCTTCAAGCCAAATATCATTGCTGACTGAGGTAACCTCCCGCACAATTCTGGTTTGCCAGTTTCCAGCATCATCCTCAACCCATTCTCCTTTAAGAAACAATTTGGCTAGGAGATACTCCCTGGCTTCCCCAATATGTACAGGAGACATTTTCACAATGGCTTTTTGCACCTTAGTAATACTTTCTTTATGCAGGGGCAAAATCACCCTGTTCCTGCTTGATTTCCTCACACAAATCAATTCTTACACAATCATAATGTTTCACCTTATCACCTCTCTGGAACTCAGGGGTCAAGTCCTCATATCACTTTAACAAGGCAAAGATAACTTTCCGTCCACCTTAATGCAATTGCATCAAAATGAACAGTCTGCCTGAAATGGACTTCGTCATGAGTCAGAAATAGCTAAATTCTGGTCACAAGCCCCCAATTTGTAACAGTTTGTTGAGAGGCCACTCTCAACACAGGGAATTCCTTCTCTCCCCACTCAAGGTGTCTCGCAATAAACTGTTGAACAGATTATTTTATTCAGCCGTATCTCAGACTCCTATCATGCTCCTTGGATCCCTCCCCCCGAGCTAACAGTGAGACAAGAACCAGGCCGGTTTCAGGAAATATATTGGTATTTCTTTAAATTAAAAGGAATAGAAATGTGCATGAACATGTCAAACACCAGTTTATCCGTGGCATAACAGAATCAACTTCTCTCAGCATAAATAAATCAAAAAAGTGAATTGAAAAGAACACAATCACAAATCTTCACTTTCTACAAATTTGACTTAAAGAAAGAATTAAACTGATCAATTATAAATGCAGTGTTGTGCGATTTTGATTTTTCTGTGGGCTTAAAAGGCTAGTAGTAGGACTTCAAGATTGGTACAAATACATATGGCAATTATGATATTGCCCACACTTTTGGTTTAAAATAAACACAGGGTGATTTAGTGGTTTGTTTTTCAGACCCCACCTACCTTGCCCTGTGTTGGGGAAGTCAGACAGAAAAATTGGAATGATTTAGGGAATTTTGGATTTCAGAATCCCCTCCACTGAAAGGCCTGTGTTAGGGAAGGACTGATAAAAAGGTTGGACTGATTTAAGAACAAAGACACCACTCTTCCTTAAATATAGTCGGGGTCAGCAGGACAAAAAGGATTACCCAATTAAATTATAGGGTATAGTTTTTAGCGCACACTGGCAAGTGAGCTTTGTTAATTTCAAATTTGAACAAAATTCACCCTCTGGTGTTCTGCCAAATGGGGAATTAATTAAATTAATATTTTTAGTTACACAGTTTAGCCCCCCCACCTGCCAACTATAAAGGGAAAGAAATTAAGGGAAGCAGAATCCCCCACCTTTTGGTTTCCCAGGGCTCATTTATACTTACATAGTAAGCCTCTGTTTAAAGTTCAAGAAAGCAGCTGCATCTCAGGACACTCTGGAAAGATAGGGCAGGGATCTGGTCACTCTGCTCACAAAAACGGTCTCCTGCTCTCCACCATAGGACCCAGTCAGCTTTGAGGCCTTCCTAGAAATAGACAACTCCACCCAGATGCACTCTCAGCAATCTCCTCTGGTGTTTCCTTACAGCTGTCAGATGGTAAGTTTCAGCAGCCCTCCTGATGACAAATTTCACGAGCTCTGTCCCCTCCTCCTAGTGCAGTTTCCCTTACATAGCAGCAATCACACAACCAATTTTACAATCTAGGATTGGACAGTTACTTTTCTCTCACCTCCCAAATCCAGCCTTCCTCTGAGGATTGGTTTAGGGGTCTGGAGCAACATATGGCAATTCGCACTTGCAATCGCCATTTGTTCTCCTTTCAAATGTTTGGCAAAAACCAGTTATCAATCAAAAACATTGTGATTTAGTAGCAACTGCCATAATATATATATTTTCCTTTTCAGCCAATCGCAGGGCATTTAATCAAACAACAGCCCGGTCTACACCCTGTTGCACGACTGCAATTCTTTGCCATTTTCACAAAAAGCATAACAGTTATGAATATGTCATTTATTACCCATATTCGTAATTCCAGAGTCACAGGAAGATGCATTTTATATCTCCACAATCAACTGGAAATTACATAGAAAATAACACATACATGTAATTAGAATGACTTATGGTTGCTGAGAAACATACCTAAATGATAATAGTCCTTTTAAATAATTGTGAATCTTCATGTGGGAAAAGTGGCCATTCTCCTTTCTTCAGGCTACATGGTATCACTGGGTAGGCATGTAAGCCAAGTTTGTATTATTCTCTTTGTGTTTGCAGCTTGCTCCTTGAAGTAGGTTGCCTCCATTTTCATAGCTTTTGTTCATGCTCCAGCCAAGGGTAACTTGTCCTGCAGTCACTGCCTTAAGAGCCAGCAAGTCTGGGAACACTGAACTTTCCACACCTTCAGAAGGATGCTTCATTGCCTTTATAATTAGCAAGGGGATGTAAAATCCAGACTTGCAGTTTTGGACTTCCTTGTCAAGTGTCCCAGAGCAAGCAAAAGGGTTTTGTCTCTACCCTACAGAAGTTTTTCCATGGAAACCAAAAGGGGCTTTTCCCCAAATGTGTTCAAATGTTTTTCACATTTAAACTGCAAACACACATGCAATGCCATTTTTGTATCATTGTTAGAAAAAGCTTTGTGACTTAAAATGCTGCTTTTCCATGGGTAGTAACAGGTAGGCTTTTTTCACATGGCCCTTCAGTTTTCATCTTTAATCACGCATGCAAAAACGTTTTTGGTGTTAGTGTTAAAAAATCCTGTTTCTCAGGTGAAATGGACCTTCAGTTTGGGGTCTTTGAATGCACCCCACAAACCCAGGAGTATAGTATAGTATAGTGTTGGCATGGGCTTTTCCCCATTTTTAGCCTTTCTATTTTGTATTATTTTATATTATCCAAAACACCTCAAACTACCCATCCTGTCCAATCTGCTAGTTTTTAGTGGGCTCCAAATATTGCTCTTGGAGACCTGTGCCAAAGTGCTTTCCGTATGGACTAGTTTGATCATGAGCTAATCTTTTATTAGTTTCAAATCTTTTTTTATCAGAGATATCATAGATGAATATTTTACTAGGTGTAGTTTGTAAAATCACTCTGGGCTGAAAAAATAAACAATTTTGATTTCTCAATTTCACAAAATTCATGAAAAATGTACACCAGAAGAAATGCAGGTAAATCTAAGCAATCAAAAGTGACTGACGTTAAGTTCTCCCGGCCCAGTATACCAGTGCGTAAAGATAATGTGCTAAACAGAGTATAGTGGTTACAGTTTAAAAGTGACAATATTGTTCATTCTAACTGAGCGACATTTGATTGTGCTTTGATTTTTTGCACTACGGGTCAGAGCATCTATGATATAGTAGCCCAGATTAGGCAAAATGAGGTCCTCTGATAGTCTTCTCTCTTCCACGAGCATCATATCTATCGCTGTCTCCCTTCACCAGGAGTATGAACCTCTGAACAGACCTAGCATACTGATGGGAAGCATCATGGGCAAAGGCTTTGATGAATGCCGTGGCAAATCTTCCTCAACAATGTGTCTGGGGCGACCACAAATAGGTCGGCCATGATCTCATTAAATGTAAGTTTGCACAACCTTAGGTAGCGTGGGCTGAAATCAAAGGTTATTATGACCTAGATGCTGTTGTGTGAAAGGAAGGAGCAATAACTCAAAAAGCAGCAGAGGTAAACAAGTAAACAATGTACAACACAATCTGGGAACCTAAATATGAACGAACATGCATTAGATAATAAACACTAAAATAAAGATGGAAAGAAAAATGGAGAGAATGCACAAAACTGTCAAAAAGAATACAAAGGGAATCAAGCATGATTGTCAAAGCGGCTTCTCTAAAACAAAAGGCGCATGAAACAAGGGACATTTTCAAAGGAAAAGAAACTTACCACTTTTCCTTTTTAATTATTGGGCCTCATTGTGCCTTGTTTTTCCACACACATACAATGAGCTGGGGAAAATCATCACAGCTTAACCTCGTCTTTCGGCTCAGGTGGTGGATGAAGAAACCCCTTGCGGTCCTCCGAGACTGAACATAAATGTTTTAGATGAGGGAAATATACCACTTAATATTTCAGTCTTCCGACTGTACAAACAAGCATGTAGCCTAAGGTACACAACTTTAATTAAGGGGTTTCTGCAGGTCCATAGGCCATTAGTATTGGTCCGCTATCTTCCACTGTCTTCCAGGATCTTTTACGGCTCCTGAGAGGCCCTGAAAGACAGGACAACCTCTTGCACTGGCCCAAGAAGAGACTGGGTTCAGAACAACACTACGTTATCATACAGAGATGTCTGCTGAACACACAGGCTCTTCACTTGGCCCAAGAATCTTACTGTTGTCAGGTACTCCCAAAGATCTAGACACGCTGGAGCATGGAGGAGTCTCACATGCTGCCCATCATGCTGCAGCACGCCTCATTTCAGGACCAAGACAATTCATTTACATTAACCCCATTCTCAAGGAGGTGTACTGGCGGCCCGTTTAAGAACAGAATCATGTTCACGACAGCCTGCATCACATACAATGCAGTCAAAACCAAAAAACGACTCTACCTGGCTGTCAAACTAACAATCTGCCGAGGCCAGCACAGCTCCAGAAGCTATGACATTGCCAGAATGGCAACAAAAGAAAAGCAAGAGGGAAAACAAAAGAGGAACCAGACCTTAAACTGCTACACACCCAGTCTCTGGAGCAAGCTACCAAAGCAGATAAGACTGGTGAAGGGACATTCCTGTATGCTGACACCAGAAAAAACATAACCCTCTAGGGAAAAAGCCCCAAGATGCGCTTGCAAAGGTAACAAGCATTTATTTCTACCAAACAGAAAAATATCAGCAAAGGACTCTGCTGCATGAGAATGTTCTGAGGTCCGGGAGCACGTGCAGTACCTTATAAACACAGACAGCATCACAGATGACATCATAATACATAGCACAATACTACCGGCCCAATTGGATGGGCACTACACATGTAGGGCCTGCTCCATATGTGATGCCAGGCCATTGGTCCATCTTCATCTGTTCATCTCCATCCACTTGGGTGCTGCTGGGCTCATCATCTGTGGTGAAGTTAGTCTAACAATTAATTGGGTACTCTTTTATGCATTGTTACCTTATCACTGTTGCAAACACCTGACAGATATATCGATGGGCTCCAGAAGAGCTGATGTCACACTAACTCACATGCTTCACTCATTCCCAGACAGCTCAGCAACCCCCAAGTACCTCCCCCTTAGTGTTTGGGCTATAATATAGTTGCTACCCTGCACCTCGCAGCACAAATCATGTGACCTATTTCTGAAACACAATAGCCTTGTCTTCGATCTTAGTGATCGATGGAGGAGTGTAAAAGTTTTATGGTCGGTGGTCTGGGTTTGGATGATACTGGGGCATGCAGGGGTCTCAGGATAAGTGCATTGCAAAGCTGTATTTCTCGTGCAGAGATGATTGGGGGCAGGGGGCCTAGCCATCTGTCTCGCAGGATGATACTGCCAAGAGGCGCACTGCTCCCTTCTCATGACCTTGCAGGGAACATTCTTCCCTGTGTACGAGGGCCTGTAACTCTTTGGAACAATAGAGGATTTCATGGGCTGTGTTGGAACTGGCCAGGGTGGGGGTGTGGATGGCTGCCATTTGTCTAAGATGACGTTCACATTTGTGTCTCTTCTATAGCTTCTGATATATGCATTAGAGCGATCGTTCACCCCCCCCTTTGTGTGCGCCCTCCTCCCCCAGTTCCCCAAATGTGTCTTCTAATGTTTGTGTCTTATTCGAGATCACCTAGGGGGGTGGGAAGACCCTGTCTGCTTCCCAACATTCCCCCTTTCGTTACTTCTATAGTACAAAAAACTCCCCAATAGACTCTCCAAGCGGATCATGAGTCCTTCTATATTCCACATCATTCTTCCTGGATTTCTCCTCTTCTAGTCTTTTAGCCTTGAAGTATGGCGGTGAGCCTTGAATTGGGACCCATGCCCTCCACACATTTCGCAAGCTTGCCCTTGACTGGGCGTATTCTTCTGGGGTGCATGTCATGTAAATACAACCCCCATCCCTAGCTAGGTCAATCCAGTGTTCGGTGTAATTCCTGAGGTCAGGTGGGGGTGTGGCGACAGTGCCACGGGGATCGAAGGGGTGATAAATCTCAACCATAAGTGGTTTGTTTGGGTCATCAGTTTGGGTACTGCTTTCTGTGGTACCACAAGGTACTTTGGGTGCTACCCCAATCGGGACCATCATCATTGCACAATTTGGAACTGCTTTCGCACAACATCAGAGTCCCATCTGACAGGTGCAAAAAATGACCAAAAGAAAAAGGATGATGCGCACCAGCATCTTCACTATCACCCCCATCCAGGATGGATCCCAAGAAAAAGCCAGATGAAACTAGTCCACATTTTGCATGCCGGCTTCTTTCTTCATGCGTGCCCTCAGGTTGTGTACAGCCTTGATGATGTGTGACAGTGAAACATTCTCAGCATCTTTAGGAGGCACGAATGTGCAGCAAGAATCACCAATTGAACTGCACACACCTCCTTCCATGGCAGTAAGCATATCCAGGACGTACCGGTTCTGCATCGTCATCAGTCTTAAGGCACGAAGTTCCACTTTTATGACGTTGAACCCTTGCACGGTGTCATTTGCTAGCTGTTTTAGTTCCCAGAAGAAAATTAGCAGCCATTTGCCATTGGCCGCTGCTTGCACCCGGGCAGTATCAATGAGGCAAAGAAGGTAGACTCCCGTTCCTGTGAGGAAGTCCCTAGACCATCCTCCATGGTAACATATATGGGACTATCAGAAATGAAGAACATTATAAGATTCAAACACTTAGCTTAAGACAAAACTAAAATACCCCATTAGGACCAAGGAGGAGGATCTGTCCACCAGGAGGCTGAATGAGGAGAGCATGCTGAGGAGAGGTGAATTACCAAGCCAGAGAGAAGAGCATAAGCGGGGGAAGCCCATTGATGATGTGATGCCTAAAGGAGGCGGAGCCGGGGAAAGTCGCAGAGCCCACGACAATCAGAAGAGCCCTAAGCAGCAGAGGGGACCCAAGGAGAAGTTGATCCTTATCCTGGTGGTGGCATGACCACAATGACTTTGTGGTGGGCCGTGCACCTGCTGAACAGTGCCCAAACCACCCAGCTGGGAGTCCATGAGACACCCTATGACCCGCATCCAGACCTGGTCGAAATGAGAGAGAAGACCGAGGGTGGGATGGTTACAACAAAGAGAAGCACAAATCCCAGAGCTGAGGGAGAGCACCTGAGGCAGTGCTGAGCTGATAGCATTCCCCTGCAGATACAGAGGTAACAGGGTAAATGGGAGAACCAGGAGGACAGTGGGGCATCGTTATGGAGCAGGAGGAACTCATCCTAGTGAGATTGATGAGATATTAAACACAAAGCCATTTAAGAACTATATGACTGTGGTCAATAAAATAACGAATACACCTGAAAGAGGAGGTATTATGAACTTGACACCCTAAGAACAGGGAGCAGTTTATAAGTATGAACGGAAAGTGAAGTCAGGTGAACCAAATAAGAGGAGAAATAATCTAACTGAACAACCCCAGGAGAGGGGGAAGATGAAGTCCCTACAAAGGATACTGAACCTAAAATGGCCTGTGTTACAAGAAGAAAAGCATATAAGGTTTGTGGGGTACACATTCACCCCCAGAGTGACATAAACTAAAATGCCAAAATGAGCCTTTAATGCGAGATGTAAGCTGGCCGATCTAAGAGACCCATTGGAAAATGCAGGCCAGCCTACATTCATAATAGATAGCTGAGGCCATGTGAAAGTGAGAAGTTGGCCTCACTAAACATCAAAACATGGAAAGGCACCCAGGTGAAGGAAAGTGTGCATTAGAACTCTAATATTGCTGAATGTGCCCAATGAATTCCAAAAAGACATGTGTTTCTGCAGATGCTGACTTCATGTATAATGGGAAAAAGCACTTTTTTACTGAGAAAGACAAACAGCAGCTTGTTGCATTGAATTCTATGCAATACAAGACTGTGATCCGGAAATCTAAGTACAACTGTGCCTGATATCAAAACGCAAAGCCAAGTGACATATTTCATTTGAAACAAATAAAACACTTACTTTCCAACACACAAACCGATATTATTTAAATGGAAAGGCCTACTTGATTTTAACATGGACACTGGTTTCCCATGTTAAATAATAGCCTATGTGTAGACAATTCAGAAGGAACAATAATGTCTTTTCAACCGTTAGATTAAAGAAATATATTTGCATATGGACAGATGGCCCAGATGCAGATGCAATGTAAAATGTTACATGTAATATACATTGCTTAGGATTTAAAGAACCATCTCTTTCAGAATTCTACATGTGGCTTTGCTTTGCAGCTCCTCCGCTAAACTGTGAGATGGACTGGGTTATCTGCTTATGACCCCCTGAGAGTTTGGCTGATGCATACATGAAATATGCTCTGTTTTCAGTTAAATGCAAAGAAATACAGCATTTTCAGATCAAAATTGTGGGAGAGGGCAGATAAGGAAATACAGACTTGACCTCTTGCACTGTTATGCCCTTAATAAACTGGTTCTTAGCTTCAAACAGATAATTATAATGGAACTTCAGATAGGCAGATGCCCAGGTCATGTCACTTTAGAGAACCGAAACTGCCTGGGTTGTGAAACTAAAGACTTCTATATTAATGTAGTGCTATGGAATAACATGGGACTCAATTTCCGTAATAAAAAAAGCTAATCGTACATCCCATTGAGCTCATCCAGGACTCCTATTAAAGGTCACTACAACCTGCCAATTCTATGTGAAGCTCGAATTCCAGTGATGTGTGGAATTTGAGTGATAGATAAAAAGGTGATTGTGGCATTTCTAAAAATGACCAAAATTTTAAATTTGTTGAGGTAATGGAAAGCAAAACGAATGTGTGTTCTGTGAAGTTTGATGTTCATAACTACTTGGGTGTACGAAAATAACTGTGAAAAATGATAGCTCATTCTAGGAAGGTCATGCCATGATCAAAGTCGTGTCCCCAAATCTGGCGGAAATCACTGAATCCAAAAATATATATATATTATGGTGGTTATCTGTAAATTGAAGAAAGTTGTCATGTTGTAACTTTTAGAGAGACACAGATGCAACTTTAAATGTAATTTTACAAAAGATGTATTTCTCTTCTCCCCTCATTATCCATAATCCAGACCTCATAAACCCCTTGCCCTTTTGGCTGGCAGAGGCCAGACTGTGGGAGGGAGAGGAAAATTACTGTTCAATCCAATTTGTGGGACTGACTATTCATAATGAGAATGGTGTCAGAGGTCCTATATATGGTTTATTCCCTATGATGCTGGGATGGAAAGAGAGAAACACAGAGAGGGAAAGAGAGTGGGACCAAAGAAAAGAAAGGATGAGACAAGACACTTGGGGCCTCATTACAAGGCTGGCATTAGCTATACCTGTAGTACAGGCACGGCTGTCAGCTGTATTTTATTTTCCGGCACCCAGGAATGGGCAATTACCATGTCATTACGGCCTTACCGGACCCGGTAATTGCCCATTCCTGGGCACCGGAAAATGTTCTTCCCCATTCCCATTGAGCCCCATAGGGCTCAATGGGAATGGGGAAGCTGGTTGCCCCGGCACCATTATCAACAGTGCCGGTGCATTCGACGTGCTCTGCTCACGGGTGCCAGTATGGCCACCAGGTCAGACTTGGTGGCTGCAATGGCACCCACAAGCAGAACTCGTAGTTTGCCGGTCCGGGAACTAC
The DNA here is from genome assembly GCF_040938575.1 of Ambystoma mexicanum. Taxonomy (NCBI): domain Eukaryota; kingdom Metazoa; phylum Chordata; class Amphibia; order Caudata; family Ambystomatidae; genus Ambystoma; species Ambystoma mexicanum. Next base: position 662,736,286 of record NC_090941.1, on the reverse strand, counting down.
GGTACCGGCATGCTTACCGGTACCATAGTTCCCAGTCCGACAAACTTATAATGAGGCCCATAGACTCTTGCTGGAGACTTTTACTTGGAAAACCAGGAGCCCTATTTGAGGGAAACAGCCTACAAACCTGGCCAGGCCCTGCTGAGAATAGCTGAGATGTCCATACCTTCCGTGCGAGCGGATTCCCACCTGACCCCAAAAGAGGGTTCTAAAAACTGGCTGACCTCCTGAGCTAATAACAGAGATCTTGCATGTAAGTAGAGATATCCCAAAGCTATTAAATGTGTAGTGAAACTAACTGTCTAAATCCTTTCACGGAACGATTCTTTTTAAAATTTGAAATTAACAAATCTCATTCCCAGTGTACTTTAAAGGACTGCAGCCTATACATTAATTGGGGGTAACTCTATTTTTCCATTCAACCCCAAACTTCCTTTAAGGAAGTGGTCTATTTCCCTAAAATGAAATTATCTTCTGTTACCCCTTTCTCCAGCCTGTGTCTGTGAACAAAGGGGTCCCCTGGCCCAAAACAAAAATCCCAAAACCCTTCATTTTCTTTGGAAATGAATTTTCCCAAAACAAAGGTTCCCATTGATTCAATTTCCCAAACCCTGCCATTCAAATTACATTCCCAAGATATTCACACTACCGTCCTAAACCATGCCTTTAAACCAGGGGGTGTCACATGTAACTGATGCCCGGGTGGGGTACTGGGAGAAAAGAGCATTTTTAATAAATAAATTAAGCAAAGTGTGATTCTCCAGTTAAAGGATATACATTCTCTCCTGAGAGTAGACAAGTAATACTCATAGCCGAAAGGGTTGAGACTGCTTTGGGTTAAAGAAGGAACAACGGTGTTGATTTTAAATGCCTATGTATTTCCAAGCTTTCCTATGTGTTATGCTTTGTGCACTACGATTTAAAGATAAGGGGGCCCTTTTTCATACTCAACTAGCCTTGATAAAGACCAACAGTTCGAAACACGTGTCGGCTGACCTTAGCTGGGACCATGAGCCCATGTACAAAAGTAATGAATAAAGAACAAGAATTCTACTTGCACTTTTCACCAAATAAATGGTGTGGCAAATCCAATTATTGGCCAAACAAACAAAATCGCGAGGTATCCAGGATATTCCTTGATCATACAACAAATGAGGTGTGGGCTTCACCTCAGAACACTTACCCTGTGACCTTGCACTAATCTAAAAATAGCCCATTGCAAACAACAGAGCTCAGCAAGGACCGTTCAATGACTAGGGCCACAATACAGAAATCTCGATTTAAAGATAAACCTGTGTTCATAGAAATAGAAATGTTATTCAGAAATATCTGCTAGTGAATGAGAATAAGTAAATTACCTATGTGCTGAATTTACTGTGTTGTGCCACGGAGTTGGTGGCTTGTGTTATTGTGGTGTAGCTATTATTAATTCTGTAATTTAAATCTGTAATTTAAATAAATCAATATATATTCTTCTATGCACCAGCCTAGTTCTTAGCTTATTGGTGTCACAGGGGGAGGAAGCTGAGTAGTATGATACAGGTCGGTTCAGCAGCTTGCTGAGCGACATCTGGATTAGGGAGGGAAGGACCTCCCTGAGTTGAGAATGGCCATCCAATAAGTCATTACAAAGTGGGGGCGTGTGCCGAGAATTGGTTAAGATTTTTGACTTGTGACATTTGCATGGGCAGCAGACTGTTCAATTGGGTGTATTTGCATTACAGTGGATTGAAAGTTGTGTTTGCATTGTTAAGGTGCTGCTCAGACTTGAACCCTGGGTTCCAGAGAGGTGCGTAGGGAAAACATAAGATTGAAGTGTACTGATTTTAATCTGTCATTGTGAGTAGAAACTAAGCAGGAATAAGGTGAGATTTTGCCCCTGTGTGGAGAAAGTTTACAAGGTTGCAGAACACTTTTCAAGATGAGCACCATAGAAATCAATGTTGTCAGGAAGCACCTCCTATCCAACCTATTTATCAAAGGTGAATGCTTGGTGGATAAACATGAAATGTGGCAAGCCAGAATGATGCAGGTGGTTACCTCTGTAAACGCTGATATTTGGCAGGTTGATTGTCTGTTACATCAAGCTCCAACAGACCTCTGTATTACACAAACTACTAGAGATGAGCAGACTAAAATGGCTCAGCTCACAGCTTATATGTACTTTCATTTGTTGATAGGAGAAGAACGACATTAGAACAGTGCAGCCTGTGTGCAGAATCAGATTGTGGTGTTGAATGAAGCCCAGCAACAACTCAAGCAATTAGAAAATAAAGCACAGCAGAGTCACATTTTAGAGTTAAAACAAGAAAGCATAATTGAGCAACTCAAAAATGAGTTGAAAACACAGCAACAACAGAGTGCAGAGAGTGAAATACATTTTTCTGCACTGCAAGATAAGCTTAAGCAGTGTGTGGAAAATCTGAGCACACTGCAACATAAGCTAAACGATCAGACTACTCATAATAGAGTCGTATTGGAGGACATTATGGCCTTCCAATTACAAATAAAGCAATTGAAATCCAAAAATAGTCAATTAATTATCAAAGGGATTGAGTCCCAAAGTGATTTTGATCAGATACACCAAGATATGAACACCTTGAAACAACAGAAAAAGCAGTTGAGGAAGGAGAAATGCCTGTTAAACCAAGAGAATAGTTTCCTATCTCAGGAGGTGCATAAGTTATAGATGGATGCAGAGAAGAGTGAGTCAGGTTCTCAGGAACTGACTGGCATTAGGTGAGAAAACACAGAATTAATGGAGCGTGTGAAGCATGCAGAGACTGACCTATTAGAAGCAACCCAGTACAGAAATGCACAAGATGGAGAGATTAGTCCTCTGAAAATAAAATGTTCAGAATATGCATGCACAATGCAGGCTTCATAAAATGTGAGTCAAATTGTGAAGAAACCAAGGGATTAAAAAAAATCGATTGATGACTCAAAGTAAAGTTCTCTAAGCCAATTAAGCACTTGTGTCAGAATTAAAAACTCAGGTCTCTGATTCCCAGAAAGAGATAGGGACTGAGAAAAACAGGTGTGAGAGGCTGGCAGATTAAATAGAAAGATACAAACAGGCATTGAAGCACCCTGACCAGTCAGGGTATGGAAAAGCGCCCTCCAATCAAGGCGTGGTGACCTCTCTACCAGGGACCTTACACCAGTTAACCACCACTTCATATGTTCAGAGTGCAGCTGACCTCACGCCTACCACTTATCAAGAACAGGGAAACATGAGGCAGCTGGACTCACCCAGGCCTAGTCAAATGGATCCAGAAGGCCAATCCTTATCTGAAATCAATGAATACTCACTGTTATCAAACAGAAGGGAAGGTAGCCAGACCAGTGTGTCCTGGGAAATCAAGAATATTACAATGAGTACTTCTGACCATGATGAGAAGATCATGGAGTTGGACTTGCAGAAAATGTAGTTACAAAGTGACCATGTAGTCCGTGTTGCAGAGAAAGAGGATCCAAAGTTTCCGTCTAGGAAGAGTATTCTGAAAACCTCTGCACATTCTGGGGAGGGGGGATTTCCCGACCATGCCTGGAAGGAGGGAGGAAGAGGAGACCAGACCCCGTAATTCTGGGAGGCTTTCCAATTCTCATAGAGGTAGGGAGCACCTAGAGGACAGGGAATGTACCACAAACATTAGCAGCTCTGAGTCAGAAGTCGAGTGGACTCAGGTGCAGTGGAAAAGAAAGACTGCCAAACAAAGGAAGGGCTTTGTGAAAGACCCAATCTGACAGATGAAGGCCATAATGAGCGTCTTGACTCCCTACCATAAAAATGCAAAATATTCAGTACGGGAGCACTTAGGGCTTAATGAGCAAATTATGAGATCATTTGAAATAAAAGGTTTAGTAAATTGTATGGAGTTTGTCAAGTGGCCATTCTCCCCAGAATACTCCAGCTTCTATGCAGGGTTGGAGTGACAGGATCACTACAAATGGTCCACCTATAAGGCAGCCATCTTGAAATAAATTCTACCCACAGAAACCCAAGGAGACCCGCAATGCTGCATATAACCTGCAGTGTGGTGAAGACAAGGCTCCTCGGGAGTTTGTGCAGGATTTAAAACAAGCATTTCCGCAGACTTCCTGACGCGTGAACACCAATATCAGGGAGTTCATGACTACATATTTCCATGCACTCCCTAAATACATAATCACTCAATTGGTGCAATACTTCCATGAGCATAGGACCCTGGATTGGGTGATTGAACAGGCCACCAGGATCTATGAAGTACCAAAGCCCTCTGAAAGTAAAACTAACCCGAAAACCTCTAAACCATCCAACACACCTGCTGCTGCAAAGGTGGCAGAGGTGAAAAATACTCCTCCATTGGACATGGAGATGGGGGGGGGGCGAAAATACTCCTTCTGCCAAAAAGCAGAATGAAAGGCAGAGGAGACCCTCAGACCCAGCCCAATCGAACGGGAGTCAGGCAGGATACCAGACAAAAGACCCTTCAGATCCTGCCACATATGTAAGCCTGAGATACAAAGGTACACAAAACATACCAGTATATGTATATACGCTGCCAGCACAAAGTTAGGGGTTCCAATCAGGTAAGTACCACCCCAGGAAACCTCCCTCCAAGCTTCCCTCCGGAGAGAAGTATCATTATACCTCCCAACCTAAACTTTATCCCCAGGTATCCCCCAAACCAGAATTTCCTGGATAATCCTCCTCTTTCTACCCGCTTTCAGGACAATAGATCCCTGAACCCGGGAGAAGGGAGACATTGGATGGAAAATTATGGGGGAAACTTCCAATACCTCAGCTACTCCGGGAGAAGGGACAGTTGCCCTTTCCGGGAGTAGCAGAGGTATGACCAGAGACCTCCTTACAACCCAGGTCCAGCAAGTGACCAATGACCGAGGTTGCATGGTGAGGACTCAGTTAAACCCTCAACTGGAACCTGCTGCCCAGAACAACCCAACTCCTGGCTCTGATGACCCGGGGGAGAAATGACTCCAATAACCAACAGGTTCCTGAGGAGTGGGTCCGGGTGGAAGGGAGATGTCAAGCCCTAGAGGAAGCTTCCTTTTCTACCGAAACAAAGGCCTTGGAAACCACTGAGCCTGAATATGAATCTTCTATCCCTGGAAAAGCTGGAACCTAAAGAAGAGTGTTTAAGTAAGAGAAAGCAAAAGAGAATCCACTTTGGGGAGGAACTCCGGATCATCCCCTTTGAGGGAAAGGGATCCCTGGATAATTCAGGTAAGACAATCTTCTCTTACAAGGAATGGAGGGATCCCTCCCAAAGAAAAATGTGTCCCAAAAGATCTTGATTCTGATTGGGTAAGTATGTCGACTGACCCAGGGCAAGAAATTCCCCCAACAATGTGATCCAGATATTACTGGGATAAAAGAGGTATCCTCTCCCAGACAGGTACTGTGGACCGATTCCAGGTAAAGGGGCACAGCAAAGAATTTGGAGTAAAATGGGACTCCCCAATTCCATCTGTTTCTGGGTGCAAAATCATTTTTACACATTCCCGAACTCCGACACAGAAAACTGCCCAAGATCACATTGGGTTGGAGTTCAATGTAAAAAGGTTGACCACCGAGCTTTCACATAATTCACATTTTCTTTGCCCCCTTGAGGAAAAACAAGGAATATTTTATACTCCCATGAAGGCACAGGGTCAGTGTGCATTATTAGCTGTGGTGGACACTGGATCCCAAGCCACCCTCCTGTCCAAAAAGGCCTTCGACCAACTAAATTCAGGAAGAGGGGAGAGTTACCAAATTCCCCTCACACCTCTTCTTGGACAACTCCAAAACAGTGATGGGAATAATATTTCCATCGAAGGGACTGCAGACCTGGAAATAAAAATTGGGCAACATAGAGTGAAACACCCAGTGATAGTCGTGGCTCCAGAAGGCACACCGTGTCTACTGGGGAATGACCACCTTAGAAGGTTACCAATCCTGATTGTGTGAACAAGGTCCTCTGGACTCAGATTAACCAGCCGATCAAAATAAACAAAGCACAAATTATGTGAGTTTGAATGGCACATGTCATGTGATTGAACAAGGTTCAGAGAAAGTGAAATTTAATTTCCAGAACTATAAGGTCCTAGACATCATCGTCATCTCTATAGGAGAACAAACTGGTGATGGGAACCCTTCTCGATTCTTGAAAATTAACCTTCCTCTCAGTTTTAAGTGGCATTCTACTCTGGAAGGGAATACTCTGAAAGTGTATACTAGTCCAAAATCAAAAGAAAACCTGAGTCCCATAAGAAGGCACAATAAAAAACAAAGTCAAAGTCTGACCGACATTCAGAAAAAGTGTGAGCAGTCATGTTTCCCCATTCAGATAAATGAGGGGGAAGAGCCTCTTCTCGCCAGAGTGTGCCTGAATAACGGAAGAAGCTTCATCAGCGAAGCACTGTCAGGAAACTCCCAAATGATTAGACCTTTCCCACATTTTAGTTGATTTATAAATGGGAAGTATATCTGGAAACCCCAAATTCCAAACATCTCCTGCCCAGGAGGTGTATGCTGAAAATTTCCATTGGCAACAAAATCATAGAACATAATTGTTGGGTCATGAGAGATGTCTATTCTACCTTTTATTTGGGTAGTGACATTCACAATTGATTTGCAATCAATTTGGACCTAATCAATTAGAAATCCTGGTCACGACTGTGGGGTAACACCATGGGGTTTGACAACACTGAAAAAGCTCAATTGCTGCCTTATGCGGTTGAAGTTCAAGTGCGAGAAGAGGTCACCATCCTAGGATAGGTGGAACGATTTAGAATTCCCCTCAAAATTAAGCAAGGACAGAACCTCAAACATCAGGACGCCTATATAAATTTGAATTATCATCTCCAACAACAAGGTTTGTATTTACATCCAACACCTCTTGTCGACCTAGAACATGACACCATTCGAATATTGGTGGATAACAGCAACCCTTCATTGGAATGGTGGTTGATGCCCAACATTATTCTATTGATTTAGGAAATAAAATCATTGGACCAATCCCAAATGAATGCTTCGACATCAGTGATGGTCTTCCTCCAGAGAAGACTTTCACCAGACAAGGGAGGAATTTCCTTGTGTACTCTTCCTGCCCTTATGGGGTGGAAGAGGTGACCGGTGACATCAGCAAGGAGGAGGTAGTATTCTGAGTCAACATTGACTACCTTGCATCCCTTGAACCTTCAGTGCAACTCAACACCGTAACAAGAGATCTCTCCACCCATCTGGAGGATACTGCCGAAATTGCCAAGCCTGAGGTCGTCCCAGGCTTCAAGCAGATGGTCAAACAACGGATCAATCTTGCGGATACCTGTGAGACTTAAGAGCTAAGACAGAAGCTTAAGCAGGTGTTCCTAGACTTCCACAATATCTTTTCAGTGGACTCATATGACTTTGGACACACAGATAGACATTCAACTACCATACCCACAGACCTGATATGGCTCCAGTATTTGTGAAACAATACCGGTTACCAGTCGTGTCCATGGAGTCACTGTAAAGACTGCAGGGGGGTATCTGTTTTCCTGCCCTCTATATCACTGAGTAGAAAAACAGAGCACCCCAGCCAAGATTCTCTATATGGTAACGTTGGAAGAGCAATCATGGCTTAAGCTCTCAGGAGGTGATGCAGGCTGGTTCTTAAATACAGTGTAGTCCCCAAGCCCCCACAAAGGAATGTCCACACACTATGCTAGTGATAACACAGTTCTTTATATAAATAAGGTTCAGAATATATACACACAAAATAACATACTTTGTGCTCAGGCAATACTAAAATGAAAAAGATGTACAATATCTATGTGGTAGCACAGTTAACTCTTGACTCCATTAAAATGCATCAACTGCTGACAGTTGTAAATGACATACAAGTCTAATAGCAATTGGAAGCAAAACTAGACAAAGGAGGGAAACAAGTGGTTAAACAATTGGCAGAATACTGGGTCCCTACCACTAGACACAGTTCTGTGTGGGGATGCCCCCCACCTTGGCAACCTGAAAATAAAGTGTATCAATGAGCCCAGTCCACATATCATTTAATATTGTCTTTGTTCCTTCTAAAACGGTTCTATTACCCTAATGTACCTGGTTTAGAAGAGTTTGATGGGGGCTCTTAGACCGATCCTTCTTGAGTGAACTCCCTTTAAGGCAGGAGCCATGGATCGTCGAGATCCCTGGAAGAAAGGTGAATGATGTTGTCGAGGTGAAAAGCTTCGGTCCTTGCAGTGCTCATCTATGATCGGTCGTGGATGTCCTGTGAAGATGAGGTATGCGGTACACCTCGACGACGATAGTTTGTTGTCGCAAAGAGTCAATGAAGAACGTAGGCCCAGCAAGGTCGTCGGGCCGTCAGCATTTGGCGTCCGCAATCACGACTCGACCATGGCTGGCTTTCGGATCTTGATCTGTGTCTTTGTGAACTTCTGGTGGCGCGAAACCCACCGGCAGGTTCTCCTATGTTCGTCAGTGACCTTGACTTTCTCTGGCGGCACAAATCGGTTGACGGTGATGAGCAAGGGGGTCCTCGATTTCTTTTTTTTTAACTTCTTTTTATTGGTTTTACAACATGTATAACAACTCCCCACTCCTCCTCCCCTCGACCTCCCTCCCCCACATGTGCAGTTGAGGGTTTCTCCAGCTCTTCAGAGTATGTGTCCACAGGTTCAGTCTATGTCCAGCAATTTGAAGCACTGAGGGCACTACTGTGCTTGGACATCTTCCTTCAGAAAAGTCATTACCTCTCCCCAGTCCCTTCCAAAGGTTTGTATGTTATTGTTCATGGCGTATGTGGCCCATTCCAGGGCTACAGTCTCCCACACTTTACGTAGCCAGTCTTGTATAGTGGGAATGTTGGTGCTCTTCCATCTCTGGGCTGTGATGGTCATTGCGCCCAGGGTTAAGACCACTCATGTCTTCTCTCGGTTCTTGGGCTCGGTTGCTTCGTCCTGTTCCTTAAAGGCTAATAGAATGTGTTCCGGGGGCCTGACCTCTTCCCTTCCAAATGCCTGGTTTAAAGCTTGTCGTATTTCACGCCATAAGGGCTCTATCGTGGGGCATTTCCACCATATGTGCTCCGCCGTACCCCTGCCTCCACAGCCCCTCAGCACTCTGCTGATGTTGTGTTCGGATACATGCTGTGCAGCCGTTCCGGCATGTAGAGCCACCTGTGCAGCATGTTATATCATGCTTCCTGTAGTTGTGACGCTCTTGCTAATTTTGGTATATTCCCCCATAGTTTGCCCCATGCTTCCCTCGTGATTTCTTGTCCTAGTATGTTCTCCCAGTATCTTAGGCAATGGAGTGTTGTGGCTCCGGTCAATGAGGTTACAGCGGTCCTCCAAACCTCATTAAACGGTGGTGGTCATCGATGACCTTGACGTCCTGGTGCTTTGCTTCAGATTCCTCAGCAGTCTCCATCTCCGGTCGGCAGCCTTTAGATGACTAACTTCCAGGGAGCCTTGGTGAAGGTTAGCTGGTGCACAATGTTTCCTCGTAGCTCGGGAAGAGGTCTCCTAGCCAGGTCCTCTCTTGCATCAGTTCTTTAAGGCACAACAGCTTTCAGATTGCGTCAATGGAAAGCAGCAGCAATTCTTCTTCTTCGGCTTGGCTTTGAGAGTAAGCATCAAGTTTCTACTTCTGCTTCTGAACAATTCCAGTAAGTGAGAGGTCCCCAGATATACTGTTCTGTCTCTCATTCACACTGCTGGGCCAGGCCTAGGCAGCCAATCATTCAGAAGGGCATTCAGCAGGCAGGCAGCAAATCAGGCACACAGTGCATTTAGGCCATTTTTCTCCATGCAGACAATCACAACAAGGAATGTGGTTTGGGACAAGCACCCAGCCATTCAGCACTCCACACTGCATTCATACCAGTTTCGGGCAGGGCTGTCTTATTCATTGTGTTACACACCAGAAACCAGACACCTATAACATGAAATGTATATTGGTCACACACTACATTCACCCAGGTCCCATCCCAAGGGTGCACCCATAACATACAGTCACAGGGAAGGCTCCAGTCAGTTTGGCCAGGACTTCCCCACAATACCATACATGGAACTTCCACCCAACAGCCATTCAGGGGAAGGGACAGAATCAGGGCTTCCCAGGACTTTGGGAAAACAAGTTAACAGGCAATAAAAAGCAAGAGGCCACAGGGGCCTGTGCACTAGGTCCCCAACCGGCCCATAGAGCTGGGGGTTTCCCAATAGCACTTTAAGTTGAGGCAGCAACACCCGTGAGATGGATGGGGATTCAGATTAATACTCTTGCATCAAATCAATAATGACAACTCAATAGTTTGGCAAAGGCAGTCCGTTTAATGACAAGTACAAAACACGGGGAGTTCATGAATATCAGCAATCGCTCGATCTTCCTTCTCGCTTCAACAACTCTAATGAACTTCATAAAAAACACATGATTTATGTTATGATGCCTACCTCCAAGGAGCCAGGCCGGGCCCAGCAACCCCAGAGGCAGACATCATTTTCCCCAGGGAAGTCTCAGCGGGCCCAAGTCGGGGCCCTTTGGACTCAGTCCTGGTGCCTTAGGCGCCAGGCTCATAGCGGACCCCAGTCCTGGCACCTTAGGCGCCAGGCTCATAGAAGAGGATATGTGTTTAAGTGCTTGGGTGCACACTTACCTGATGCAGACCTTGCTGCTTCATCCAGGCCCTCTTGAGGCCTGAATGGGACTACTTTACCTGTAGGACTACTTCACCACCCGGGTGTGGTCGGGGAAGGATACATACCTGATTGGTGGAAGGATACATACCAGGAACTTCTTCCAAGGCTATTTAAACCCCACCCGAACAGCCACACGTGCTTCGCGTTGTTCTGCACCTAGAAGCTGGACGCTCACTGTGTCAGCTCCTGCATCCTGACTTCAGCCATGCCTGCCAGCACCCTGGAACACCTGCAAGGGGAGAAAGGAAGAGAATAGGAGAAGAAAAGCCCTTACCTGCTAAATCTGCATCCCAGAGTCATTTTTCCAACGGCCCTGAAAAGGAAGACATCATTTTAAAGGCATTTTGTTTCGATCGCTGCAGCGCTGCATTTTACTCACCTTTGCAAGGCGCTTCCATCTTCAGCAGCGATCTTCCGGATTCAGCTACGCCCCGACGCCTAGAGGAAAAAAGACAAGAACAAAGGTGAGAGGGAGAAAAGGAATAAGGAAAGCTCAGTTTAATTTTAAGCTTACCTGAACTCCCATCAATCCTCAATCCAGTGAAGTAACTGGGTTTCAACGCGCCCCTGCATCAGAAGCAGGATGGAGAGCTCATCCTTCCAAACCCTAAGGTGAGGCTTCACGGGGAATCGTGGAGGAGGTATCGTGGAGGGTTGGAAGGGAGTGGGAGGCTTGAGCATTGTTCCACAGTTGGTAATACTCCCTTTTCACGCACAGGAGGGTATCCAACGAGCCAGGGAAGCCAGAATAGAGGGGCCCTTCCTGTCCATCTTCAGAGTTCTGCGCCTTCGACGCCGCGCCTCCGTGGGAACCAGGTGAGCGTTACAATTTATACTAAAAACCCATCATCTCTGATGTGTAACACTTAAAATTCGGCATTCAATTCTATTGGTTCTAGGAAGGTAACTTTAACATAGGTGCTATATCTGTATATGGTAACAGAGTGAGGGGATTGGATAAACACTGTCAGGTCCAGTGCTGGACTGCTCCAGGACAGGGCAAAGACTGATATGTTTGGGATATTTCTCCTCTGTGAAAGATAGTGAGCTAAAGACTCTGGGTAAGGCTCTTGTAACCAGGACTCATGTCTGGCAGAGAGTCTCCCAGGACCCCCTTTGTTATTTGCATATTTCAAGTAACTTTGGGTCTCACCTTAAGTTACTAGGGGAATCCAGACGTGGACCCCTTGCTCACTATTCTTAGAGAGGCACAGCTACACCCTACTGATGAGGTTTAACCAGACCGAAACACATGTTCGGGGTTACTGTTGGTAATCTTGTTCAGAGTTGAATTGCCTAGCATTTCGGTGCTGGACTGCTCCATGGCAGGACAAAGACTGATAGGTTTGGGATATTTCTCCTCTGTGAAAGATAGTGAGCTAAAGAGTCTGGGAAAGGATCTTTTAACCAGGACTCGTGTCTGGCAGAGAGTCTCCCAGGACCCCCCTTGTTATTTGCATCTAAGCCCTACTTTCAAAATGGCTACTGTAAACGTCACTAAAAGTATGACGTCTCATTGGTTTTACTAACTATAGATTAGACCCTAGACTATAGACCCTAGATTACTTGGTCCACTATGATTGGGTTGGCAACAACCCCACTCATTCTTTTCCACTTGCCTAGCAGCGTGCAGAATAGCTGGCCAGGTGCAAGGACCTCGTCTGCAACCCCAGCTTCCCTTCAATTATTGCTACAATCACTCATCACTCATCATTATTGCTACAATCACTCATCACCTTAGTGGTCATGTGTCAATTATTTGTTTGTGGCTGGCCTCGAGACTGCTTCTTGGTCTAGAAAAATTAAGATATCTGTGCATGGCACAAGGCCATGCGTAGGTGTGCAAGTTTCATCCCGTCTCGCTTAGCTGGTCACGTGATTTCGACACTGTGAAATCGTCTTCTTCTTCATTTAATTTGGGTATTTGATTTAATTCTGCCAGCCATCTGCCTTCTGTGGCTTATCTTGACCTTTCTGAACAGGATACTCTGTTCTTCTTTCATAAATTGTATCCAATGTTGGTCTATTTCAGCCGATACAACCTTGGCTTCCTGGCATGATTTGCATGCGTCTGAGTTTCTCTCTGTCTTTAATTTTCAATTTGTTCGCTGCAAAGCTCTTCTCTTGAGACCTTCAGTAACCTTTGGTTGATTCTGCTCTTGTGCATAGTGGAAGTATACTTATAGAAAGTGCTCCGTTTGCGGTAGATATGTATATGTGGCGCTTGCCGCAATCTATTTTACTACTAGGCATAAGCAAGCCTCATGAATTCTTGCTTCTTGTGGTTCCTTGCATATGTACAAATGTAAACTAAATGAATATCTTCATCGCTCATGTGGCATTATTTCTGACATCTTTGACATTTATTATTTCACTTTAGGTTCAGGATGTCACTTATCCATGGTGTTTTGTCTCTTTTCATCATTCGCAGGTCGTTATATCTTCTATATGTGAGTCAGTCCGGGTCCCTGTGACGTCACCATTCATCTTCCTTCAGTAGCTTTTAAGCTTCTTCAGGGATTGTGTTCTGACAATCTTCATTATGTTTCATTTTTTTATTTGGCTTTCTCAATGGGTACCTTACTGTCCAGGTTTTCTTAGGTGGCGGTACTTCAACAGGAGCTGTTCTTCTGATATGTGCTGGACAGAGACCAACTGCGGCTCTCTGCTGGTTTATTTGCTCATCATACGTCACAAATATAGGTGTGAATGTTACTGGTACTTCAAAATTCACGGTTAGAGTGCAGGCCGTGCTTGGGACCTCCTCTACACTCCCTCCTCTGGCCGATTCATCGACCACTTTCACTTCTTCCTTTGTATCCGCCTTTACTTCATCCTCTGGATCCACACATAGATGTTTGAAGAAATACATCTTTGGGGTCCATATCTTTAATACTCCCTTCAAGCTTCCTGCTGTTCGCACGTGCTCATCTTTGTTCCAAGTCATTAGTTGACATTGTCCACTTGGACTACAATAGATCCATTTTCCTACATAATGTCTATGTTTCCTGGGATATAGAAACTTTGTTCCTTCTGGTGCATAAATGCTGGCTTTCACAAAGTCCCTTATTTCTTCATCAGTCAGGTCCTTGAGTTTCCATCCTGGTTCGACATCAATCATGATCTTCATCCCTATGGCCTTTTTCGCAGTTTTCTGGCACTGAGAGATTATTATCTTGATAACACAGAATCCAAGCAATATCATCACTAGCAGGGCTCTTAGGAATTTGAATGCATCTGCCATCCATTGTGAAACCCATGAAAATAGTGATCCAAACCAGCTGCCGTTATCCACTTTGTCAGTTTCATCAATCATTTGATTCTGTAGTTTTGTCAGCATACCTATGGCCTCTGTTAAGGTTCCATTTTCATTGTCATGAGATGGTATAAATGTGCAACATGATTCTCCGATTTTTGCACAAACACCTCCATCCATAGCTGTGATCATGTCAAGGACGTATCTGTTCTGGAGAGTCATTAGTCGAATTGCTCTTAACTTGTGCTTGATTGCATTGAATCCTTTTATGGTCGTGTTGATGGTCTGCAGCAACTCCCTCTGGTTATCTTCAACCATTAAGTATTTGCTCCAACTTGAACTCTTGGCATAAAAAATAAGGTGAACACTGAAGACGTCTGGCTGAACAGTCTATGTTCATATGAGATAGCATCGAAAGCGTCTATGGATTTGGCAGAAAAGTAATTCTCTCTAATTTGGCTCATTAGTTCCACAGATCTCTTCTTCCACAGGTGAGCATCTGCTTTCGGGAAACTGTCAATATTCAGATCACCTTTTTGAATCTTGCTTTGGAGCCAAATACCCAATAATGATCCATGATCACTGCAGTACCATATACCATTCCTGGAGCGTCAAATACTCGGCCACAGTTCTGGTTCTCCCCCATTCTTCTTGTGCCATTATTCCTAAAGCAGAATTTTGGGCTCTCGAATGGCAGTATCTGTAAGGGTCCTCCTCTGCCCTCGACCCATGTCAATAGTTTAGCAAGTTTTGCCCATAATGGCTTGCATCCAATTCGTACTATGTCAATGGTGGGCTCGTAGTGACCGAAGACCATGCTCTGCAGATCACTACTCCTTTCTCCCAACCGTCTGGTGAAAGCACTGTTCCCCAAATTTGCATTTTGCCTCTGTTCTTCCACTTTCGAGCTTCTTCTGGATATTTTCCTTGGACGTTCAGTTTTTGATTTGCTTCTCTTCTGATTTCTTTTCCTTTAACTCCATGCTTCTCATATTTGATTACAATATGATTTGTTTTTTCGTTGTTTTTGTCTTTATGTCCTGGACATAATCGTCTTCATTCGGACCCGTTGCTTCAGTTGCCCATTTCAATGAATCATCACTTCCCATGAACTGGCCTCTGGTCTTGCACATTGCTACCTGTGATAGACAGTGCACCGTTTGCACATCTATTTCAACAGCTACAAAGATCTTTGACTTCCCCATGCTGTAAGGTAGGGGTGCGCAAACAAAGCATTCCTCCTTTGAATTTCATTGTCCAACTTCTTTCATATGTTGGTACCAGATGTTATTCCACAGTGTGCTGTGCTGTCCAGGTAGTTTTTTTTTATTCATTATCATCTTCTTGTGTGCTTCTCTTGATTCTCAAGGTTTTCATGTAGTTTGCTATCATCACATCTTTAATAGCATCAATGTAGTTTCTTCTCACTGGAGGATTCTCAGGTACTTCCATCCATGGTTCAGGCATCTTCATCTGTACCAGTTGAGTACGAGAAAGTCTGGCAATTCTTTCCTTGTCCTCTTGTCTTTTCCTTGTTCTGATTATGAACGGCCATATTGATTCTGCTGTCATCTCTGCACATGAGAATTTTGCTGGGCTTGCACTTGCCCCTTTCAGTGCTGGGTCAGGGGTGCTTATCAATGCTGTCTCTGTTGGTTTCGTCTCCAACTCCTTTTGTTTCTTTAAAAGTTCAACTTTTTTCAATTGTCTTTTGACTTCGCTTGTAGTGGAACTTCTCATCGTTGGTTGTCCAGCCTTCTCCAATCCTTTGGATTGTGGTTCTGCAGTTATTGACACTAGACCTGGTGTATGTGCACTCATCGATTGCATGTGTGTGGTTATCATTAACCTTTTTGCATTCTTACTCTTCCGACCCTGTCTCCGGCTTTTCAACTTGCTTGTTACCACATGCATGTGTGTGTCATTGCTAATCACATCCATTTCAAGTTCACTCACTCCTTTGTCAGACCTTCTAGGGACTTGAATGACTCTAAAGGGTCTGGGTGCCTTTGTGGGTGTCATGCGTACATCATTAGGTGGGTGCACTAGAATCGGAACACTTTGTGCACCAATAAATAATGCAGTTCGAATTGCCACTGATAGTAAAACAATGATGAATACAATGCATAAGTACATTATACCTCTATAAGTCAATTGACAACACTTAGTTCTGGAATAATAAAAGTATCTCTCCTTCTGAGGGATGACACCATTGCGGCTTTGGTTGCCCATCTCTATCACTTAAGGAAAGAAAACTAACTTTTAATACATTCTAGGCAATATTATCTCTGGATTCTGCCATTTCTGCTCGTGGGTTGCAGGTGCTGGAACGATTGTCCTTCTTTGCTTCAATAAAATATTGGGCCTCATTCCGAGTACGGCGCTAACCAATGGCTCTATTAACGCCTTGGTTGACGCCGTACCCGGAACGGCAGCGCCTTGGTGGATGGCGGAATCACCGCCCCATTCCAAGGTTGGCGGGGCGGTAATTCCCCATTCACCAAGGCTCTTCCCCATTCCCAAATGAGCCCCCATAGGGCTCAATGGGAATGGGGAAGATGCAAATAACGGTGACCGTTCATTACGGTCACCGTTATTGGCTTGGAGGCCCCTTTGCACCCTCGACTTTAACACCTGCTCAAAGCAGGCGTTAAAGGCGAGGGCGCAGAGGGAACTCGGAGTATGGCGGTAAGGGAATACCGCCACCGGTCTCGTTACCGGTGGCCGCTATCCCTTACTGCCATACTCGGAATGAGGCCCATTGTCTCTTGTGTCTCGAAACAGTTCTCTTTGCTGTATACGAAAATGTCAAAATAAGGTAATAAGTTCAGCAAGCCTTTTTTTACTGTGCGTGTTCAAAATACACAAGCTCCCAATCGATTCCTCTTTTCTGTTTCACTCCAGAAGACATGTCGTGTCCTTGTCAGCATAAACAAGAGTGAAGCTTCTAGCAACACTTTCTCGATCTGTCCCTCTGGGGGAAGTCTAAAATCTTCTCAGATAACTCTGCTGATGGTTAGAAAGTTCAACCTGCATCACAATACCATGCAGGAGCATGCTCATCTGTGTTGAATTAGCTGGGTCTCTGATGAAAGTGAGGACGTCAACACCGGCGGGCCTTCCCACAAGTTCTGGAAAGTTTTCAACAAGGCCAAAGAAGACGTTGCTTGCTAGTCTACTATCTTCTGGTGACAGGACATTTGTCTTGTCCATGCTGACTTCTGGAAATGCTTGGCACTCACTGTGAGCAGCTTCTGTGATTTCGATTAGCGAGAAGAGCAACCTGAATTATGATTCAGTTCAGGATTATACTCAAACGTTCTGTGTTTGCTGGATCTCGCAAAAATGTCAAGACGTCAGTGGGCCTCATTACGAGTTCGGCGGTAACCGTAGCGGTAAAACCGCCTGATTACCGCCGGACTCGTATTAACATTCCGCCTCCGTGACTCCCGGAAATACCAGGGCATTACGACCCGGGTGTGCTGGGAATCCCGGAGGCGGAATGGTGTAAATCCCCATTCCCATTGAGTCCCATAGGTCAGACCTGGCAGGAAGATCACCTCCCGCCTGCAGGACTCTGGATTGGATGGTCCGGAATTAACAGTGGCGGCGGGTTTACTGCCACTGTTAATTCCAGACCGCCCGACCTGTAATGAGGCCCAGTGTCTCTCCCAACAAGATCTGGATATTCTACATTTAAACAAAAGAATAGCACGCTGACAAGCCTATTCGCTTCTTCTTCTGCTTGGGACATTTTATTTTTCCTCTTTGTACTCAGGAAGCCGGAGGAACTGCTCAACGATCACAGTGAGCAGCCTCCTTATTGTCTTTTCATTTTCAGGGTCTTGAAGAAATTCAGTTATGTTAGTGAGCCTTCCCACTAACAATGGGTACGATATTAATACTAGCTCAAAGTAAATTAAAACGTCTTTAGTGATGTCACTGCTGTGGGACACCCAAATAATGCTCCTGTTTGAAAAGAGTCTGGATACTGCATTTTCTTCAAATCTGTGTGTCCTCGATCAAAATTTGGCGTATCCTTTTCTTATCAAGGCTTCAGTGTGCCTCAGTCCAAATTTAAAAGTCAATAACCTATGTCATGGCTTTATGCATGCAATATTCCTCTTCACCCTGCAACTAGGATGCACAAAGTGTCCGTTTTTATGTCCTTATCCCCTTTTTTGCTTAGAGGTAATGTCAAAAATTAAGTCACAACATTGCACAAAAGTTCTTTGTCTTTGCTTTGCTGGTCATGCGTCCTTCTTCCTCATCATGGATCTCGGCTGCGGTTCTTCCCCATCGTCTGTAGTCCCTACGTGTTGGGGTGCAGGCACGGGGCCTTCTCCGTTGTATGGCTTGATGTCACCCAGGTATAGCTAATATCTTCTTCCTTGTAGCTTGACTGCAGAGGGAGTGACGTCTTCCACTTTAAAGGGTCAGTTGAACCTTGGCTCGTCCCAATTTTTTCTCGTGTGGTTCTTCACCAGGACGATGTCCCCAGGGAAAACTGGTGGTAGATGTAAACTTTGAATCAGGTCTGTTGTAGTATCTCCTTCTGTGTTCTGTGCTGCCCTGCACCCTTTTTGTCGTTGCTGCAGCTGTCCTGAAATTACAGTAAGACAAGATGTCATGCAATTCAAGTCATTTTGCATTTCTGATCCTAAAATGTCCCCTGTTGGCTGAGCATCACATCTAGCTCTATCTTGGGGTGTCAATGGAGTGTGCATCCTTCTGCCTGTTGCTATTTTGTGCGGCGTAAGATGATGGTCAGAACAAGGCTGGTTTCTGAGTGCATACAGTGCCAGTGGAAGGCAGTGTAGCCATCCCTTCTTTAGAGTAAGCTTCACCTTGGATATCCTTTCCTTTAACAAGTCGTTGAGCTTCTCACATATACCATTACCTTGCGGATGATACACCAATGAGAACTTGTGCTTTATACCAAGCAGCAAGCTAATCTGTTCAAAGACTGCATTAACAAAGTGAGGCCCATTATCTGACCCCATGACCTCACATACTCCCCACCAGGGAAATACCTCTCTCACCAGAAATTTGGCCACACAGATAGAGTCTGGGTTTGTACATGGACCTGCTGTCACGATCCATGCACCTGATCCCCTTAGGTACAACAGCCCCCTGGCAGCAGTGGGGCTAAAGCCCTTCACACTGGCCCCAAGGGCCTTAAATCTCCATCAGAAACATACATGGAGTCAGTCCTGGCACATTATCAGGAATAAAGCAATACCAGTTTTGGACCTTAATCCAACATGGAGGCCTGTTACACAGCTCAGTTCATTAGAACCAAGCCATGCGGTCTAGTGTTTTGGGTGTGGCTGGGCCTGGAAGTACTTGGCCTGGAACTACTTTACCTGGGCTATTTAAACCACACCCAAACAGCAGAACACGCTTCGCGTTAATCTGCACTCCTGCATCGTAACGCTCACGGTGTCCAGCTCCTGCTCCTCTGCTCCTCCGGCGGCCCGATTCTGAAGCCCTAGATCTGGATTCCATTAATAACCTGGAAGAATAAGAACAGCCTTAGCGAGCAAGAACACTTACCTGTGAAGTAACCGGTCTTGAATCCATCCTGCGCTTCGCTTTCCTCGCCCATCTCCGGAGTTTGCTGCAACCTGCAAAGGTAAAGAAACAAGGACAGCATTAATAACAATTCTTACCTGGGCAAGCAGCGAGTCCTGGCAGCTCGCTGCCCTTCTCTTACCTCGCCCATCTCTGGGTTTCACCACAGCCTGCAAGGGAGAAGGAACAAGGTCAGCATTAACAAAGCACTTACTTGGGCAAGCAGCGCTTCGATCGCTCATCACTACGGAACATCACCGCAACCTGTACAAAGAGAAAAGAACACAGGTTAGTAATTAACAACAATAAACAGTGCTGTGCTCCGCGCATCAATAACTCACCGTGGTCTTCGCCATCGGCGAGGCAACTCCGAGATCGCAACCATCCCTGTGAAAGCAAAAAGAGACATTGCTAGGGAACAGCGTAGTGGAGCAAGACGCCGAGAAGACAGAGAAAACGGAGGGAAAGAAAGAGACAGAATAAAGACGGAAAAGACATTATAACTCACCTGGAAGACCGCAAGCAGAGTCGGCGTCACAGCCGGTCTGGAACCGACATAAGGGCACATGGGCCAGTGAAGCAACTAGGTCCATGGAATGCCTGCACCAACCACGCGCCCCTGCACAGAGACGTAGGATGGAGAGTTCAACGCACAAAAACCTAAGGTGAGCAATAACCCCAAGGGAGGGAATTTGGACCAGAGGGAGGTGGGAGTCCACCCAACACAGAACCAGTATCTTAACCCTCCATTCTCCTTTTATAGGCGCTGCCCTACGCCTAGCACATAAGCAAGCAGAGAGGGGTCCGGGATAGCGCTTAGACCTCCATCCAGTATCGTGTGTCGCCCCCCTGGATACCAGGTGAGCATAACACCTGCTTCTATCCATCTAGAGAATGGACACACCACAACAATTAGATACCTGTACCCGTTACATACTTGAATCATATTGACGTAATTGACATACAAGTGCTGAAAAGGTCCATTGGGCCTTGGGATGACTCCTCTAACTACTCTTAGTGTATTCCCAGCCGTGAACTGATGGCAGATTATACAGATCACCATAAAAAATGCAACGTGCTCTGCTAAGTTCGTTATAAACCAGTCTTCAGCGATCGTTGCTGCTAGATTCTCTTTTGACAAGTGCGCTGGATAATGCAATTGTTCCAATGCTATTTTTAACAGGGCTATAAGCATCACTGGTTTACCAGTGCTGTCTTGTCGCCACAAGCTTTTGGAGGGGTTTAAAGAACACTCTCACTGCTTCCATGGGTTCTTCTCCTCCTGTGGTGCCTGCCCTTGGAGTTCCATTAACTGGGTTTGCCCCATGTTACTATAACCCTCAGGTTCACTTCGTGCAATAATTATTTTTTCATGCACGTCAGTTATTTCCACATTCATTATTATTTCGATCTTGGTCGCCATACGCTTGGCTTCCGTGTCTGCTGCTTGATTTTCTCATGAGATAAAGTCTGTCCCTTTCGTGTGGGCGGCGCATTTCACGACCGCAATGCCCACTGGGAGCTGTAGTGCCTTAATGAGCCTGTCCAATAAGGCTGCGTGCTGCACTGGTGTGCCGTCCGCTCGGAGGTAGCCCCTCCTTTTCCACCGTGCTAGGCCTGCATGCACTGTTGACATCACATAGGCGGAGTCACTGTACACGTTACTTCCTGGTCTGCGTGATTCTCAATAGCGAGTATCAGCGCCAATAATTCTGTAGATTACGCTGAATAATGTGATGGTAATCGTGCACTAATGAGTACTCAAAATTCTCCATTTGCTGGGTGCTTCACCACAGCAGTGCCTGTATATCTTTGCCCATCATTTTGATCAATTCTCGAGGAGCCGTCAATGAAGACAATTTCTCCTTCTGCCAATGCATTCTCTTTCACTCTGGGAATCTCATTATAGAATTCTTCATAGTTCGCACAGTCATGGATTGGCTCTCCGTCAGTGACTGGCTCTGCTATAAACATAGTTGGGTTCACTATCTTACATCGAATTATCTTAATCGATGGATTTGATATGATCACTTCATATGCAGAAGCTCTCCAAGATGTCAATGTGCCTTTTGGTTTTTCTAGAATGTCAAATAATGCGTGCTCGACGAACAATATCATTGAGCATCCCATCACAATGGTTATCGCCTTTTCTGTGGCGAACGCTATGGCAGCTAAACTTTGTTCGCAAGGGAAGTGACCTCTCATCACTGGGTCCAAATTCCCACTGTAGTATGCCAGGGGCTTGTACCCCAATGTGGTTCTCAGTGTGAGTACTGCTGTCATAACACTGGGCCTCATTACACGTTAGGCGGTAAGGGTTTACCGGTACCGGTAAGGGCAATGGTACCGGTAAGCCCTTACCACCTTACTATGAGTTCCCTTTGCAGGACCCGACTTTAACGGTTGGTTTTACCAGCTGTTAAAGTAGGGTGTCGCAAAGGGACCTTGGAGCTAATTACGGTACCGCAATTTGCGGTACCGTAATTAGCGCCTTCCCCATTCCCATTATGCCCTATGGGGGCAAAAATGGGAATGGGGAAATTCCTTGGTGAATGGAGAATTACTGCCCCCGCTCACCTTGAAGTAGGGCGGTAATTCCGCCATCCACCAAGGCGGACCCGGTAAAATACCGGCGGCAACCATGGCGCTAATAGCGCCATGATTACCACCTACCGTGTAATGAGGCCCATTGTGTAAAAACAGGTAGAATTCCTCTGCATAATTGGAAATTCCTAAAACTGGTGCCGTGCAGATAGCTTTCTTGAGTTCAACAAACCCTTCTTCCATGGTTTCAGTACATTCCATTTTTTCTTTCGTCACCTGTGCTTTCTTTAGGGCTTGTAACAAGGGCTTGGTATACGAGCTGTAGTCAAAGACCCATGCCCTGACATAATTGCATAGGCCTAGAAAACTCTGCATCTGTTTTATCGTGTGTTGATTGGCTGTGTTCAATATGGCCTCAGCCCTTTCAGGGCTAACCCTTTTCTCCTCATGTCTGATCACTTGGCCTATGAAAAGCACTTCTTGCTGACAATATTGTACGTTCTCTTTGTCAAATTTATATCCCTTCTCAGCCTTTATAGTCAGTAGCTGAATAGAATCGTTTCTGCACGTCTCCTCTGCAGTGCTGCAAATTAAGATGTCGTCCACATATAGCAAGACAACACTCTCTAATGCAATATTGCTTAAGTCCAATGAAAAATGAAGGAGACTCACAGTACTCCTGGGGTTTCCTTGTGCTTCTCAGACACATCTGTCTGAACGTGAATGACTTCAAATCTTGTGAATCTTTGTGCAATGGGATTGAGAAAAATGCATTTTTCAACTCAATCACCATGAAATATTTTGCCTCAACAGTTATATTGCATAGGATTGTGGACGGGTTAGGGGCTAGAGGGAACTCGGCCTCGACAATATCATTTATCGGGCATAAATCTTGAATTAGTCTCTACGACCCACCCTTTTATTTTTTGATAGGGTACAATGCTGTATTTCATGACGAATCTTACGTCACTAACATGCCCTGTTCCATCATGGCAGAAATTGTCTTTAAAATCATCCCCCTCATCTGCTTCCCTAGACATGGGATACTGTCGTGCTCTTGGTAAAATTGCTCCTGGTTTCAATTTAATCTTTACTTCTCCGACTCCTTTCAACAAGCCTACGTCCTAGGGGCCTGTACTCCACACTGAGACAGGCACCTTTGCCAAGTAGTCATCAAAATATTCAGGACGGTTTTGTGCCAGCATCATCTTCTGGGAACCTCTCTTTTGATCATTGTCACCCAGAAAACAAGATTTATCTCAACTGTTGTTTCATCTATGCCTATTTGTTCGTCAAACAGATCGTCATCAGTGATGTCAGTCAATCTGTACCCTTCCTCAATGGCGATCACTTTGCCCCATTGTCTGCCTTCATCATCACAACCATCGATCAATCCCTCGCACTATAGCTGTGTGTATTGCCAAGGGAAATACTTGTCCCTTTTCTTCATGCATAGGTATTCTTGGCCTGAATAGAAACTTATCGGGGGTCCTCATGGTTTTGTCTACAAGGCCTGGTAGCCCTGCCATTAAGACACGCACTCCATACACAAATATTTCTGGTTCCAATGGGACAGCCCTCATAGCTGTTTGTCCCGCGTATGCTCTAATCATTTCGCATACGTTCAAATAATGCATTCCTGGAGTCGAACATGCTACACCCTTTTCTGTGAACAAGATTGTCATGTTTAACATCGTCATTAGGTCACGTCCCAACATATTTATTGGGGTTTTCCTTGAATATAGTAGTGGCACATTCATGTCACTTTCACCTATAGAGACTGAAGTTCATTTGTAAAAGGAACACACATTTTTGCTCCTGTGAAGCCCTGAGTATTTATGGCATCGCCGGACAAGGAAAACTTGCCTTCACATATATATGAGTGTGTTGCACATGTGTCAACTAAGAAGGAATATTCTTTATCCCCTATAACGACATCTACCCTTGGTTCCTCTTGAGGATTTGGTGTCACTGATAGGATAGAACACATCAGGTTTCCCAGTGAGCTGTCCTAATCCATATATAACTTTGTTCCATGCTGAATGAATGGATTTCCTCCATCACCAGTGTTATTTCTCATTCCAGAATTCAGTACCTGTCCTGCACTTGTTGTCTGTGACAGTTGCAGAGGCGATTGTTGAGACTGTCCTTGTGGGAAATATGTCATATTCTGAGGTTGCAAGCTTTGCTGTCGTCCCGGCGCTTGCTGCTGTACTGTGTGATTTTGTCGTCCCGGCGCTTGCTGCTGCACTGTGTGATTTTGTGCAACTCCATTTTCACCCTGCTGTAAAAACACAGGTGGATTCACCATTCCTACTCTTGTTCTTTGTTCGTTTTGCACCATGTCCTGACTTCTGCATGTGCGCGCTAGATGCGCTGTCATTCCACACGTCCAACATATTGGCAGTGATCTGATTATTTGCACATTTGACACATCCTGATTGCCATTTTGCATGTTTTGAAAACCTCCCTGATTACCTTGGAAACCTCCCTGATTACTCTGCCATCCTCTACCTCGAAAGCCTCTCCCCCTTTGGTAGAATCCATTACTGCCCTGATTAACCTGTTGCTGATTATTTACCTGCTGTATGTTCGATCCGTCTGTGCTAGTTATCATTGCCCCTTCAATGGCATACTTTGACAATTTATTCTGCACTAATTCTGCCTCTTCAGCTTTTCGTACAGCCTCTTTTTTGCAATTCTTCTCTTGCAGCAGCCTGCAATAGTGAGCTATGGTCAAATGTATTTCAGACAACGGTCTGGCCTCGATTCCTACCAATTGCTTGAGCTGCTTCTGCACCTGATCTGGCAGACCTTGGCATAGTATATGGTAAAACACAGTTATAGATTTCCCCCAAGATTCCCGAGTTTCCAATATCCAGGCGTCTTGGAAATTCTGAATGTAAAGCAAAGGATTCTCTGACTCCTTCCTTTTTCGTGTCACTATGGCTCCCATGTCAGAAGTCTCCGGGTATAGCAATCGCGGCTCTGCAATTGTTAAATGGAGCTCCATCATGTGCAGCATTAACTATAGTCACGCCAGGATAACCTGCCAATGTCCACACATCGTCAGCTCTATCACCGAGTATGGCGATTAAAAGACCCTTAATATCCCCTATCGCTAAGGTGTTCCCGCCCTTCATTTTTTCTAGCTCAAGTATCAATTTTCTGGCTTCCGATGTTAACATTGGAAGCTTATTTTTCAGATTTTCTCGATCCATGTGTGGCCATGGAACATACTGTGGCCTCATTCCTCCTTTTTTGAGCAACAGAAATTGTAACACATGGCACTCCTTTTCTTCTCTCATGATTTTTCTATTCACTGCAGGGGTGATAGTCCTGCATCACCGTCTACCTGGCAATGTCCTTAGTCAGCTCACATAGGGCGGAGGAGACACCCCCCTCTGACCGTAAGATACTCCTTCATGTCTGTCTGATTGTGAGGCTGACTCTGATGCCTCAGGTGCAGACTCACTAGAATCTGACCATCTTATCCCTTTTCCTCCAGAGAAGCGGTTTTCGCGCCTTCTCTCTTCTTCCTTTTCCTCACATTCCTCTCTTTCTGCCCCTGATATTGTCTGTGCCCAATTCGTGCAACACCTCTTATCTTCCTCGTTTCTATTTAGCGTCAACCTATCTAGGGACAGCTCACTATTGCTGCTACTTCTGGAGGCGTCCTCAGTGTCGTATAACTGAGTGCTCTCTGAACGTGTGTCGTCTCTTCTCCCTTGGGGTACTTGTTCTAGCCCCATTTCATCATATATTCTATCGGTTGTCTCTCTGATGCTTCTGGTGTCGAAGTCATCTTCGATATTTGCCCTGGACGTGCCTGGTACTGAATAATAATCAGGAAAGAATTCTTCCATGTCTT
The DNA here is from genome assembly GCF_040938575.1 of Ambystoma mexicanum. Lineage (NCBI taxonomy): Eukaryota > Metazoa > Chordata > Amphibia > Caudata > Ambystomatidae > Ambystoma > Ambystoma mexicanum. Next base: position 662,710,355 of record NC_090941.1, on the reverse strand, counting down.
CCAAGTCTACTACAGGATCAGGTTTTTTAATCTCTCTCTCCAGATATTCAAGATCCCGTGCCCTCTGTCTTCGCTTACGTTCTATGTCGTCATTGAACTCTCTGCTCTTCTTTGCTTCCTCTCTGACCATATCTTATTCCTGCTTCTTCACATCTCTACATTCATTTGCCCTTTGTATTTCCTCATCCCTTCATCTTTTTATTCTCTTCTCCCTTATCTTTTGTTCTTCTTCCTCTATTCTTCTTTGTTCCTGCCTGCTCTGATCATTAGCTGTTCTGGGCTTATGATCGCGTTTCCTTTCTTGCTCCTCGTGATACAACTGCTCTTGTCTCTGCCTATCTTTTTTCCTGATCCTCTTGTCTCTCAAACCTTTTTCCTTTTCCTTCTCTTTTCCTTTTGAATCGTCTGGCTCTCCCTTTTGTCTCACGTCCTCAATGCCTTTACCATCGAGTTTTTAATAGAATATGACCTCCCATTCATTCGTTCTGTGTGAATGCCATCTCATCAGTTTTGTCCTCATCTCCTTTCCATCTCCTTCCCTCTCTGTTTGTATCCCTCGTCTTTACTGGCTTCGATTTTTGGTTCAGACGGGGCGGGTGGCACAGAAGGCGTTTCACCCCCCTCTGTGCATATGTTAAGTATCCAATCTAAGGCGACTCCTCCTCTTTCTCCTCTTGGTACATCTTCCAAAGTTCTCATGTCACATGTGTTGCAGGACTGTTTTAGATAGCGATCCACACTGGGGCAATGGCATAAACATTTTGTGGGCGGTTCTTTTAACCCATTCTGCACTGTACTTTTTCAGCTTAGGTGCATGTTTTGGCAACTGTTTGCACAAGTGTATTAACGGTGTAACGTCATCCATGCTTAAATCTGTACACCTTCTCCTCATATAACGCTTTGTTATGCTTTTACGTTTCTTAAACAAAACCAACAATATGAGCGAGCACCAATCGTCGCAAGCTCTAATCCTGTTTTTTCACAAAACATTATTTTTACTTTTCCAAACAACAACCATCAATTCATATCATACAACATCCTGGATATACAATCGCGCAATGGTCATGTTAATTCCTCCCAAAAATATTTCTTAATTTATGATGTCAGAGGAAAGAAAAACACAAGACTGACGTGACAGACTAGACAGACTCCGGCCGGCTACATAAATCTCCTGCCCCTATCATTTATTCCAACATGGAATGTAAGCCCATCCCTTTCAGATCGCCTCTTTCATCGGTTCTGGTCCCCTACTGTGTCCTATCTTTTCAGGACTTTGAATGCAGGCTTCTTCTAGCGCTAAATTAAAGCACAGGTATCTGGACGTATCCTTTCTTTAGCTCAGGTATCCTCCTGGTATCTCTCTACTTGGCTATGCTTCCCGGTATCCTCTGTTGCTCGGGTACCTTTCCCGGTATCCTCTCTTTAGCTGCGCCCCCCTCGAGTCAATATTTCTTTCCCCTTATATATATACATTCTACTCTTGCTCTGACATTATTTTTCTCCCATCTCCCTCCATTACCTTCCCTTACTTGTTCTAAGGCATGCAACATTTTGCCAAAGCATTTCGTCTTTTTCACTCACCGTTCACATTTTTTCCTCTCTGGAAGCTCGGGATCACCACCTTCGTTACCGCCTCTCCTGCTGTTCGCTCCATTGGCTGCTCATAGAATTGGGAAGGGGTTCATGAGAGAAAGCACAGGTTCCTTCAGACCTCAACCTGCAGGCTTTACACTTTAGTCTACCCACTATCTACGGGGAGCTTCTCAGTCTACTTAGCCGGATGGCAAAGGAATCGTGATATTGCTGAGGATTCAGAGTTACTTATGTCGACGGCCAATGGTTGTCTTAACTAATCGATAGTTGATAAACCATCCTCTCTCTGCTACCGAGTGTGCACTAGGTCCCCAACCGGCCCATAGAGCTGTGGGTTTCCCAATAGCACTTTAAGATGAGGCAGAAGCACCCGTGAGATGGATGGGGATGCAGATTAATACTCTAGCATCAAATCAATAATGACAATGCAATAGTTTGGCAAAGGGACTCTCTTTAATGACAAGTACAAAAAACGGGGAGTTCATGAATATCAGCAATCGCTCGATATTCCTTCTCACTTCAACAACTCCAATGAACTTCATAAAAACACATAATTTATACTAAAAACTCATCATCACTGACGTGTAATACTTAAAATTTGGCATTCAATTCTATTGGTCCTAGGAAGGTAACTTTAATATAGGTGCTATATCTGTATATGGTAACAGAGTGAGGGGATTTGATTAACACTGCCAGGTGGCGCATCTAAGCCCTACCTTCAAAATGGCTACTGTAAACATCACTAAATGTACAATGTCTCATTGGTTTTACTAACTATAGGACCCTAGATTAATTGGTCCACTATGATTGGGTTGGCAACAACCCCACTCATACTTTTCAACTTGCCTAGCAGCGTGCAGAATAGCCGGCCAGGTGCAGGGAGCTTGTCTGCACTCCCAGCTTCCCTTCAATTATTGCTACAATCACTCATCACCTTAGTGGTCAGTGTCAATTATTTCTTTGTGGTTGGCCTTGAAACTGCTTCTTGTTCTGGAAAAATTAAGATATCTGTGCATGGCACAAGGCCATGCGTAGGTGTGAAAGTTTCATTCTGTCTCACTTGGCTGGTCACGTCATTCGGACACAGTGAAATCATCTTATTCTTCATTTAATTTGTGTATTTGATTTAATTCTGCCAGCCATCTGCCTTCGGTGGCTTATATTGACCTTTCTGAACAGTATACTCTTTTCTTCTTTCATAAATTGTATCCAATGTTGATCTATTTCAGCCGATAGGACCTTGGCTTCCTGGCACGATTTGCATGTGTCTGAGCTTCTCTCTGTCTTTAATTTTTGATTTGTCTGCTGCAAAGCTCTTTTCTTGAGACCTTTAGTAACCTTTGGTTGATTTTGCTCTTGTGCATAGTGGAAGTATACTTATAGAAAGTGCTCCGTTTGCGGTAGATATGTATATGTGGCGCTTGCCGCAATCTATTTTACTACTAAGCATAAACAAGCCTCATGAATTCTTGCTTCTTGCGCTTCCTTGCATATGTGCATGTGTAAACTAACTGAATATCTTCATCGCGCATGTGGCATTATTTCTGACATCTTTGACATTGATTATTTCACTTTAGGTTCAGGGTGTCACTTATCCTTGTTGTTTTGTCTCTTTTCATCATTTGCAGGTCGTCATATCCTCTATATGTGAGTCAGTCCGGGTTCTTGTGACGCTACCATTCGTCTTCCTTCAGTATCTTTTTAGCTTCTTCAGGGATTGTGTTCTGACATTCTTCATTCTGTTTCATTTGTCGATATGGCTTTCTCAATGGGTACCTAACTGTCCAGGTTTTCTTAGATGGCGGTACTTCAAAAGGTGCTGTTCATCTGATAGGTACTTGACAGAGCCCAACTGCGGCTCTCTGCTGGTTTATTTGCTCATCATACATCACATATTTAGGCGTGAACGTTCATGGTACTTCAAAATGGATGGTTGGAGTGCAGGCTATGCTTGGGACCTCCTCTACAGGCCGTCCTGTCTCCTATCAGAAATCAACTGATTCCAATGGCAGGGCCTGGGTATCCCAAAATGGAGGATACTCAGAGCACCTGTGAAATTCAGCATGGAGCTGCCAACCGCCCATACCCTGCTCTTTGGGCCACAAACAGGTGCCCAAAAACATACACTAGGGGTATTGATATTGATATTGATATTGTATTTCTATTGCGCTCGTACACAAGTGTTTGAGAGCGCGACAAGGCAAGGGAGGGGAACAGGGGAGAACAAAACAGCGATCTTGTTAGGCCCAGTGACATTGAGAATGCGCAAGTGATTGGGAGAGGGGGAGGGAAAGAATGCATGGAAGGGGGAGAAGTGGGAAGTGTGAAGCAGATAAATAATAATAAATAAATAAATAATAAAGGCAACAAACAGTGGTAGTGCAGCCAGCAATTTGCAAGTGCTAGGTTTAAGGCAGCAGACAGGGTAGGTCTGATAAGTGCAGAAAGAAAAAGGGCGTGCTGTATGGGTACAAATACAGACCCCAGGGTCGCAGGGTGAGCAGGTACCTGGGCCCGGAGGACAGAGGGTGGCCAGGTGCACAGTGCCAAGAGAGAACAGATCAGCAGGGGAGAGGGTGAGCGAAGGCTGAAGAAAAGAGGAAGGTCTTGAGGTGCTTCCGGAACCGGAGATGGTTCTCCTCAAGGGTACAGGGTTGTACCCCCACCCATGGGTGCCTTAAGGGTATCCCAAGGTTCTGTTCACCAAACCAAAATGAGGAAGAGCTGCGCTGTCAGGTGTCCCAAATGGACTCCTGTGCAGAAAATAACACTGAACACACATGATAAATGGAGTAAAGGAAAAGGACATGGAGACCCTGTCCCTCCAATGCATTTCCAGCATCACAGTCACTCACAAAGATTTTTAAAAACCTAGAATCTCGTGGGATTATTCGTCTCATCCACAGAACCTTTAACAACCCGCTATTGGGGATACTCAAACCCAACCGCCAATGGAGAATATGTGCAGACCTGAAGAAGTTGAACAAACGGGTCCACATGTCATGATGGCCACTTCCCTACACCAATCAAGGGTTGGCACAGGTCCAAGGGTCAAAAGTGTACACAGCCATTGATTTGACTATCGGCTACTGGACTCTAACTGTGAGTAGGTGAGACCAATACAAGCTTGCCTTCACCTTTGGGGGCAGCAATACATGTATACCCGGGACCCCTTCAGATACATAAACTCCGGCAAACAGTTCAACATCTTTCTGTATAAGGCTACGGCCGATTTGGGTGAAAGGGGAAACCTGGCTTATGTAGATGATGGGGGTCATTCTGAGTTTGGAGGCAGCCATGGTGCTGTTAGCACCATGGCTGCCTCCAAACTCGGGTCCGAGTCCTCGGAATGGGGTCTTACCGAGACATTCTGACCTATGCGGACCCAGTAAGTCCCCATTTCGAAAACCATTCCCCCTTCCCATTTGAACCCCGATAGGGCTCAATGGGAATGGGGAAGGAGCTAATAATGGGCCCGCAAATTGCAGGCCCGTTATTAGCTCCATGGTCCCTTAACGGGTCCCGCTAAGCGAAGGCTGGTAAACCAGGCGGCCCTAGTGGGACCCGCTAATTGACCTCGGAATGCGGCGGTAGCGGTTTAACGGCACCGGCATCCTTACCGGTGCCGTTTACCCCCTACCGCCTACTCGGAATGAACCCCGATGTCTTGATCAAGAGCTCAACTGTGGAGGAACACATAGCAGAAATTTGCTATGTTCTGACGCAGTTGCAAAAAGCCGGTGCAAAACTGTCCTTCCAGAAGGCACAGTGGTGTAAGACCTGAGTGAACTTCTTAGGGCACAAGATCACCCCTGAGGTCTCAGTCCCCAGACGAAGAAGGTGCCTTATTGAAATGAAAAGCCCCTACTTTTTTGACAGAATTAGGAAGCCTTGTTGGACTCACTAATTATAGTAGAAAGTTAATTGAAGACTATACACAGGTCACTCGACCCTTGGTCCATTTATTGAAGGATTCAAGTGGGAGTTGTGTTGGGAACAAAACAAGGCATTTAAACAACTTAAAGGAAGCCTTTCTGTAGCCCCTTGTTTGGCTTACCCCATCAAGATGAAGGAGTCCTCCTTGGAGACTGGGTTTACAGATAACTGCCTAACATGGGTATTGTATCAAAAGCACAAGGTCAACAAAATAATCTCATATGCAAGCCAATCTTTGTCCTCTGTGGAGGAAAAATTAATTCAATGATTGTGAAAAGGCACTCCTGGCAATGGTCTGGGGAATTCAAAAACTACCACCTGTTCATCCAGGGGGAGCACATCATTGTTGAGACTCCTCACCAGCCCTTCCAATACTTACAAAGCGACCAAATCCGAGCAGGGAACATAAGTCATTCCAGACTTTCTTTCTCTCGATGCAAGGCTTTCCTGTGGAGGTCAGATATGGCCAAAACAAGAAGAGTCCTCTAGCACAAGGATTGGCTGACTTGCATGATTGTGCTCAAGAAAACTGTATCGAGGACGAAAGCCTCACGACCAATTACAATATTGAGGCATACCATATTTTCCCAGCACAAGGTCTATGAAGGAGACACGTGTCACGGGATACCCACAGTTTATATGGATGGGTGCTCTTATCATGTTTGCAATAATGGGGGAAAATAACTGGTGGCTGGCATTGGGAATGCTGGGGTGAATGATACCCGGAACCCTTTGCTGGTTACAAAATGGGACCCTGAAGTAGTGAGATGGCAAAGTTTATGGCGGTAGATCAAGCCATCCTCACTGCAGTGCACCACCAACTCCGAGAACTGGTCATAATCACGGACTCTGATTATGTCAGGAATGGGTTTGTGGAACACTTGATTAACTGGAAATATCGAGACATGCTGTTGCTATGTGCAAACAATAAACCATTAAGGCATAGGAGATAAATCCAGTCAATTGATGATCTTTTGAACTCTAATGAGATGACCATTGGACTAAGATCAGAAGTCACTCCAAAATAGAGTGACCAGATACGACTGGAAATGACTTGACTGATCAGGTGGCTAAAACTGGAGCTCTACGCAGGGATTTCATAGAAACCGAATGCCTGCTGGGTGAAATCCAAGTCACTGCTGCCATCAGGTCCCAAACCCATGCCACCAATGAACTCTCATCTGCCCAGTTTAGTAAAGAAATCCCAGATGCAGATTTGATTACTGCACAAAAAAAGGACCCGACTACTATTTTATAAACAAATTGAAGACCCTGTGATTTTTCCTCTGAAAGATTTGCATTACACCGGGAAAGAGGATATCTGTGTTTTGATGAAGTTTTCAAAAATGTTCCAAATCCAAGATGGTTTGTTGGTACAGAGATCTCTATTTGGATGTTATCAGTGGGTGGTACCTTCCTCATTCTGAAGCCAGATGTTGAGTCACACCCATGACGCGGCTACTGTCTGTCACACAGGGTTCCATATGACATTAGACATATTACACGAGGTTGCATACTGGCCACACATGTGTTAGGACCTCGACATCTACTTAAAGGGGTGTCTGGTGTGTGCTCAATTTCAGCCAAGTTCTCTCACACTAAGAGCTCCCCTACAGAAAAGGGGAATGACACTGCCTTGGTCAGATTTGGAAGTCAATTTCATCAGGCCAGTGATACCCTCCTCTAGCGGAAACAAGTACATGCTGATGGTAACATGCTTGCTTACAAGTGGGTACAATGCCTTCCGGACCCAAATTGTAAGGCAGAGACAGCTGCCACACTAATAATCAACCCATAACACGGTCTCCCACCAAGCGAGGTGATGACCAATATGTGGGAGATTCTAGGGGTAAAAAGAAAACTCCATGTTGCCTACCACCCAGCCTCGAGCGCTGGGGTTGAGAGGTACAATAAAACAATAGTGGCCATCTTGAAGAAGTTTTTAGCAGCCTCTGGGCCAAGTTGGGAAGTCTGATTACTGCTTGTTCTGATGGCTATTAGGTCTACACCATCTTCTGCAACAGAAATGTCTCAATTTGAGCTCATGACTGGACGAAAGATGGTGCTACCTCAGCATCTGCTCTACAGAAAACAGGAGCAGACACTGATAAATGTGTCCACTACCCGTGAGTACATTGAACATTTAAGGAAAAACCTCCAGAACATTTTTGCTATGCTAAGCGCAACCTCGAAAAGTCGGCTAAAGGAATGAAAACGTACTACGACCTAAAGACCACGAAATAGGTGACAAGGTCTACCTGTACAATTTTCAAAGGAACCAGACAAAGGAGCATAAATTCCTTCCATCTTGGCGTGGTGCCTTTGAAATTGTCGATAGAATTTGCCCTGTTGTCTAGAAGATCTGGATCCTTAAAGGAGAATACACGGAAGAGAAATGGGTCCATATCAATCAGTGAAAGAGCTGTCACCCCAGACAAGCTTTACGACTGATTGAGGAGCCCAGTGAGGGTAAATCCCAGGAACCATCTGACGGATGAATGGAAAGAATGGAAACTGGGATGAAGAATAGAACATACATAAAGGGAGTAAAGTAATTAACACTCATGAAGAAATCCATGAATAGGGATTTACAATAATGCTGTTTATTAGATCATTTCCATGTAATTAAAATAAATGTCAATGGGCCTCATTACACGTAGTGCAGTAAGGGTTTACCAGTAACTGTAAGGGCACCGGTACCGGTAAAGCCTTACCGCCTTACTACGAGGTCCCTTTGCGGGTTGGTACTTTAACGCCTGCTTTTTAGCAGGTGTTAAAAACCAACCCGCAAAGGGACCAGGGTGCTAATTACAGTACCGCAATTTGCGGCACCGTAATTAGCGCCTTCCCCATTCCCATAGAGCCCTATGGGGCAAAAATGGGAATGGGGAAGGGCATTGGAGGAAGGTGGAATTACCGCCTTCCCAACCTTGGAATAGGGCGGTAATTCCCCTTTCCTCCAAGGCGGTACCGGTAAATTACCGGCATGAATCATGGTGCTAATAGCACCATGAGGCCCAATGTGTGGTTTTGGTTGTTATAATTGTGTGATGTGGTATTTTTTTCAAACTGTATGACCATAACACCAGGCAAATGGGTGTTTTATAATATACTTCACCTCTCCTTTTCTTCCTATCTCCAGAACTAATAACTTCTTCAATGTTCAGCCCGGGGAAGAACCTGGGAGCGGGGATCAAAGAAATGAGGGGGAGTCCAATACTTTCCCCCCAACCAAAGAGCCGGACGGGTGGAGGCCAGAGTACACACTCCCTCAGGATGGATAAAAGAGTGGCCGTGCTCCATTGGAAGGAAAGAAAGACCAACTGCACTGTCCCTTACTCTTTCCTACGAGTGACCTGAGCCAAAAACCCGGGGGATGGGGGGACTTGTGGAGTATAAATTCAGCCCCAGAATGACAATAACTAAAAGGTCATGATGGGCCTCCAATGTGAGATGTAAACTGGCCGATCAAAGATGCCCATTGGAACATGTAGGCCAGCCTACATGCATAATAGATAGCTGAGGTCTAGTGAACGTGAAAAGCGGGCCTCACTAAACATCACCAAAATGGAAAGGCACCCAGGTGAAGGAAAGTGTACCTTAGAACTGTAATAATGCTGAATATGCCCTATGGATTCCAACAAGAGATGTGTTTCTGCAGATGCTGACTTTATGTATAATGGGAAAGGGCACTTTCTTACTGAGAAAGACAAACAGTAGCATGTTGCATTGAATTCTATGCAATACAAGACTGTGGTCTGGTAATCTAAGAGAAGTTGTGCCTTATATTCAAAAAGCAAAGCTAAGCAACATATTTCATTTGAAACAAATAAAACACTTACTTTCCAACACAAAATGGGCCTCATTACAACGTAGGCGGCCTTGGACTGAACAGTGCCAGTAAGGGACCGGCACCGTTCATTCCAGGCTGCCACATTACGAGGTCTGCAGTGGGTCCCACTCTGGATGCTTGGCCAGACGAGATGTGCAGAGCGGGACCTGCTAGCGTCCTCCCCATTCCCATTGAGCCCTATGGGGGCTCAAATGGGAATGGGGATTTACCGGGTCTGGGTCCCGTGAAAGGGAATTACTGGGCCCTCCAAAGTTGGAATGGCCCGGTAAGTCCCCTTTTGCGGGACCCGGTACCCAGTTTGGGGGTAGCCATGCCTCTAAAAACAGCATGGCTACCTCCAAACTCATAATGAGGCTCAATGACATTATTTAAATGGAAAGGCCTACTTGATTTTAAATGGACACTGGTTTCCAATGTTAAAGAATGGCCTATTTGTGGACAATTCAGAAGGAACACTCATGTCTTTTCAACCGTCAGATTAAAGAAATATATTTACACATGGACAGAAGGCCCAGATGTAATGTAAAATGGTACATGTAAAATACATTGCTTGTGATTGAAAAAGCCATTTCTGTCAGAATGGTACACATGGCTTTGCTTTGCAGCTTCCCCACTGAACTGTGAGATGGACTGGGTTATGCATGGCTAGTGAAACGAAAGACTTCTATATTAATGTAGTGCTATGGAATAACATGGGACTCAATTTCCTTAATAAAAAAGAGAATCATGTGTCCCATTGAGCTCATCCATGACTCATATTAAAGATCACAAAAAGCCTGTCAGTTCTATGTAAAGTGCAACCTCCTGTGATGTGTGGAAATTGAGTAATAGATAAAAAGGTGATTGTGGCATTTCTATGAATGACAGAAAATTTGAAATTCTGTGAGGTGATGAAAAAGCAAAATTAATGTTTGTTCTGTGAAGTTTGAAGTTCATAACTATTTGGGTCTATGAATAAACTGTGAAAAATGATAGCTCACTCTAGGAAGGTTGTGCCGTGACCAAAGTTGCGTCCCCAGATCCGGCAGAAATTGCTTCATCCATATCGTGGTTATCTGTAAATTGAAGAAAGCTATCATGTCGTGACTTTTAGAGAGACAATAATGCAACCTTAAATGTCATTTTAAAAATATGCATTTCTCTCCTCCCCTCATTATCTATAATCCAGACCTCCTGAAGCCCTTGCCCAATCGGCAGCCCGAGGCCGGACAGTGTGAGGGAGAGGAAAATAACTGTCCAATCCAATGTGTGGGAATATTTATAATGAGGATGTTGTCAGATGTCCCATATATGGTGAATTCCCTATGACCATGGGACAGAAAGAGAGAAGCACAGAGTAAGAGAGGGTGACCCAACAAAAGAAAAGAGGATACAACCACTTGAACTCTTGCTGGAGACTTTTGCTTGGAAAACTGGCAGCCCTACCTGAGTGAGACAGCCTACAAACCTAACTGGGCACGGCTGAGAATAGCTGAGATGTCCATACCTGTGGTGTGCGCTGACTCCTAACTGTCCCCAAAAGAGGGTCAGCTGATAACAGAAATCTCGCATGTAAGTAGCCACATTGTAATGCTAATAAATGTGCAGGGAAACAACCTATTTTAATCCTTTCCTTTAATTGTGGGTGGGGGGCTAAGGGGCTGTGCAGACCATTAGCCCATTTGATTAAAAATAATTACATTAATTCCCCTATAGAAAGATCACAGAATTATTCTTTTTAAAATTAAAAATTAACAAATCGCATTCCCAGTGTACTTTAAATGAATGTAGCCTATAAAGTAATTGGGTAACTCTATTTTTCCATTCAACATCAGACTTCCTTTAAGGAAAGGGGGCTCTTTCCCTAAAAACAAAATTCTGTACTGTTAGCCCTTTCTCCAGAAAGTGTCTGAACAAAGGGGTTGGCTGGCCCAAAAAATGAAATTTCCACCACCCTGCATTCCCTTTCAAAGTGAACTTTCCCAAAAATGTTTTCCCATTGAATCCATTTCCAAAACCCTGCCTTTAAAAAAAAAAGACCCAAGTAATTTCCACCACCGTAAACCTTTACCTTTAAACCAAGGGGTGTCACATGTAACTGATGCTTGGGTACTGGGAGAAAATAGCATTTTTGATAAATAAATTAAGCAAAGTGTGATTCTCCAGTTAAAGGGTATACACTCTCTGCTGAGAGTGGACAAGTAAAACTCATAGCAGAAAGGTTTGAGACTGCTTGGGGTTAAAGAAGGAATGAAGGTGTTGATTTTAAATGACCATTTGTTTCCAAGCTTTCCTATGTGTTCATATGAGATGTGCACTGCTATTTAAAGATGAACTTGTGTTCATAGAAATTGAAATGTTATTTAGAAATATCTGCTAGTGAATGAGAATAAGTAAATTACCTATGTGCTGAAGTTACTGTGTTGTGCCATGGAGTTGGTGGCTTGTGTTATTGTGGTGTAGCTATTATTAATTCTGTAATTTAAATAAATCGATATATATATTTTTCCATGCAACATCCTAGTTCCTGGCTTATTGGTGGCACAGGTGGAGGAAGCTGAGTGGCATAATACAGGTCGGGAATTGATCCAAATAAGAATCCATTTAGCGGCTTGTTGAGTGACGCCTTGATTAGGAGGGAAGGAACTCACTGAGTTGAGAGTGGCCATCCGATAAAGCATTACAGGTTGGATCAAAGTACAAGAATGAGTGATAAAAAGAACTGGGGAGCAACTGTCCCAAGAGGGGATGCCCAACCCAAGTGCATTGTAAAATAATTTACCAGACCATGTCCAGAAGGTGGCAAGAGACTATTTGAAGATATCTTACTGAAGAGAATCTTTGACTGAAGAGGAGACCTTGCCATAAGAGAATACCAAGAGTTGCTGATATTCTCCAAGCATTATTTAAGTTTGTTAACTTAGTGGTAGTGTCAGGTAGAACTAGTTCTAGACTGTGGACATATTCATTTTGTATGTTCTGATGACTGATGGGCACCTTTAGTTATTTATATGGGTTGGGCTAGTACTCTAGCAATAGGACAAGCTAGGACTTATCTTTATTGTTTCAATAGATATCAGTAAAAATGGCCTTTAAGTGCCCACCTACTTCTTCTGTCCTGCCACAATATATCGAAAGGACTCCAATAATAAGCACCCTGGTGTGAGATTGCTTACATCATGTCAGGTCCCAGGAGCCCTCCCGTGGAGGGATCCTGTGCCCTGGAGGAAGGTGTCAGCCTTCCTCAGGAGAATCAAAGGGGCTACTTCCTGGTCAGGGTCCCACATGGTTGTTGTGGGTAAACCCACACCAGACAGCTAATACACATCAGCATGTCACAAATGAGTCACTAACATGACACGAATATGACAACAAAAGCTGTGGCTTTATAATTGTGTGATTCCACTAGGCACTGTGTCATAATAAGACATGTCTCATATTTACAGTTTAACATGCCAGCAGACTCACTAGGGAACACAATTACTATATTTTGAACCAAAGTTGCAAGAACCTCTCTCTGTTGGAACTTTGTGCACATACCACTGCAGGCCAACTGCTAGCGATGTCAGTAGACTGTCACAGGAAGGCACATTGTTGCATTATGCTTGTTGGTGTGGAGTATAATGAAAGTGGGATCTGAATAGCAGAGCCCACTTCAGAAGGAAATTACCCATACCATTTTATTAATAAAAGATCAAAAATGTTCAGGCTATCCCATTATCACCAGATGGCTTTCTGTCACACCTATCATTAACCCTCTAGTCACCAATTCTTCTCAGATGTTTTGGACTACTAATCCCATCAGACCTAGTCATCATAGTCAATGGTAATCGATTATGCAAGTCATAGTCTGAATCATTGGAAAGCTGCTGGTTTCAATCACCTGCTGTAGATATACAATGCTCAGAAAGATAATTATGGACTTTCTGTGCATATTTTCACATTGTCAATTGTCTGTGTGTATTGCCATCCCTCACACTGCAAAGGGACTGCTTTATTTGAATTTTACACAAACACAGATATGGTGTATTTCAGCAATACTGCATGCACTTGTTATACTGCCCTACCAGTGATAAGCCTGAAATCTGTGAGGACCCTTCCGAATACACTATGCAGTAAATGAAATACAGCAATTGTCCAAAACAGGGGGAATTATAAAATACAAAAGAGGAATCAAACAAAGAAGCAACATGAAGGGCAAGCTCAAAATGCAAACAACATATGGCTAGATGAAAAGCAATACAGGCGGGAATTAAGTGAAAACAAAATGATCACAGAAAAAGAAAGAGGAAACCAACAACAAGAGGTCGGGGGATACAAACAGCCAAAACAAAAAGTAAATGGTAGACATGAAAAGTCAACGAGGACTAAGATACCGTAAAGCTCACAATAAGAAGTGGCAACATGAACTTTGAAAAACAAACAGAAGGGAAAACAAGCCAATCTGTGTGTGGAAACAAACAGTCCAATAAACCGTGGAACCAATATGGCAGAGAGAGAAAATATATAAGAGTGAAGGAGCAAGAGGCCAAAAGAGGGAAGAGTAACAGGTGTTAAAAGATATGAGACTGAACAGATTGGTGGAAAAAAGGAGCAGTTGATATTTAAAATAACTACATAAAGAAACAGGTGAGTCATGTGCTGGAATGAGTGAGAGAGGAAAAAAGTAAAGCCCATTCAGGAAGTTGAAATACAGAATTCAAGAGAGAGAGAAGGACTGGAAAAGGTTAGAGCAAAGGGGAGGGTGAACATGTGCTTGTAGAGACATGCCAGGCAGGGGTGTGTGTGCTCTGAGACTCCCAATCGGCCCATAGATTCGGGGAATATATACTTCAACACCAATCAATAAGGCAAACTCAACGGTTTGGCAAAGGGAGTCAGTTTAATGACAAGTACAAAAAACAGGGAGCTATGAATATCAGCAATGGCATGATCTTCCTTCTCGCTTCAACTCCAACGAACTTCATAAAAATTATAACATTTATACTGAAAAGTCGTCATCATTGACGTGTAACACTTAAAAGTTGACATGCAATTCTATTGGTTCGGGAAAGGTAATTTTAATAAAGGTACTATATCTGTATATTGTAACCAAGTGAGGGAATTGGGTAAACTAAACACTGTTAGGTGGGCATCTAAGCCCTTCCTTCAAGGAATTTCTGATTTTCTCCCATTTTTCTAGTGCCATTATTCCTGGAGCAGAATTTTGGGCTTTCCAGTGGTACTATCTGCAAGGGGCCTCCTCTGTCTTCGACCCATGTCAGCAGTTTTGCAAGATTTGGCCACAATGGCTTGCATCCATTTTGTACTATGTCAATGGTACCTTGGTAACGACCTGTGACCATCCATGCTCTACAAATAACTACTCCTTTTTCCCATCCATTGGGTGAAAGCACTGTTTCCGAAATCTGCATTTGGCCTCTGTTCTTCCAACTTCAAGCCTCTTCCAGAGTTTTTACTTGGACATTTAGCTTCTGATTAACTTCCCATCTGATTTCAGCTCCTTTTACTCTCATACCTGATTACATGATTCTTAGTATGAGCTCTGTTTCTTGTCTTTATGTCTTGAACATAATCATCTTCATCAGGATCAGTTGCTTCACTTGCCCATTTCAGTGAGGCATCACTTCCCATGAACTGGCCTCTGGTCTTGCACATTGCTACATGT
This sequence comes from Ambystoma mexicanum, assembly GCF_040938575.1. Classification (NCBI taxonomy): domain Eukaryota; kingdom Metazoa; phylum Chordata; class Amphibia; order Caudata; family Ambystomatidae; genus Ambystoma; species Ambystoma mexicanum. The sequence goes on along the minus strand of NC_090941.1, from coordinate 662,695,326 downwards.
GAAAGACAGTGTGCTGTCTGGACATCAATTTCTACAGCTACGAAGATCTTGGACTTCCCTATGCTGTACGGTAGGAGTGCACAAACAAAGCATTCCTCTTCTGAACTTCGTCTTTCATGTGTTGGTATCAAATGTTGTTTCCCAAATGTGCTGTGCTGTCCAAGTAATCATTTAGTTCATTGTTGTCTCCGTGCATGCTTCTCTTAATTCTTAAGTTTTTCATGAAGTTCACTATAACTACATCGCTGAATGCATCTGTATGGCTCCTTCGTGCTGGATGATTCTCAGGTATCCCAGTCCATGGTGCAGGCCTCCTCATCTGCGCCATTTGAGTAGACAAAAGTCTGGCAGTTCTTTCCTTGTCCTCATATATCTTTTTCTTTCTGGTTAGAAATGTCCGCATCCACTCTGGCTTGGGTTCAGTATATGGCTGTACTGTAGAACTTGTACTTGTCCCTTTCACTGGAACATATATGCTTGGCAATGTTGTCTCTGTGGGTTTATTCTTCAATTCCTCTTGTCTTTTTCTTGCTCTGGCTATGAATGGCCATAATGTAAATTCTATCAGTTGTGCTTGTGCAGAGATCTTCTCCGAGTTTGCTTTTGCCTTTCTTGGTGTTGGATCAAGAGTTTCTGATACTGCGGTTTCTGTTGGCTTTCTTTCCAACTCTTCTTGTCTGTCCATGACATCCGCTTATTCCATTTGTCTCTTTACTTTGCTCATAGTGGGATTTCTCATAGTAGGCAGTCTTTTCTTCTCCCATGCTTTGGATTGTGGTTCCGGAGTCATTGACACTAGGCCTGGTGTATGTTCATTCAATGTTTGCATGCGTGTGGTTGTCAGCAACCTTTTTACATTCATACTCTGCCGACCCTGTCTCCGGCTTTTCGATTTGCTTGTTACCACACGTGTGTGTGTATCATTGCTAATCACATCCATTTCAATTTCATTCATTCCACCATCAGATCATGTAGGGACTGGAATGACTATGTAAGGTCTGGGTGCCTTCGTAGGCTTCATGCATGCATCATTAAGTGGGTGCACTGAAACTGGAATGCTTTGTGAACCAATAGAAAATGCAGTTCTGATTGTTAATGACAGTAAAACAATGATGAATATAATACATAAATACATTATGCCTCTGTAGGTTAAGTGACAGCATTTACTTCCAGAGAAATATGAACGTCTTTCCTCCTGCGGGAGGACTAGAGTACTGCTCTGGGCCCCCAACTCGATCATCCGTCCAAATGTGCTAACTTTTAATAAAAAATTCTAAACAATATTGTCTCTGGATTCTGTTCGGTTCTCTTTGCGGGCTGCAGGTATTTAAACAATTGTCTCTCTTTGTTGAACACTGAATTGTCTATTATTTCTGGATACAGTTCTGCGTGTGTGTCAAAACAGGCAATAATCCAACAAGTCTCTATTGTGCATGTTCAAAATATACTAATTCCCAGTCTGTGCCCCTGATCTGCTTCATTCCCGAAAGACATGTTGTGTCCTTGTCCATATGAAAAAATAAGAAATGAAATCTCTGGCACTGCTCTCTCAATCTGTCCCTCGGCGGAAAGTTCAAAATCTTCTCAAATAGTTCTGTTGATGGTTAGAAAGTTCCACTTGCATCACGATGCCATGCAAGAACATGCCCATCTGTGTAGAATTAGCTGGGTCTCTGATGAATGTGAGGACGTCAACATCTACAGATCTCCACACTAGCTCTTGAAAATCCGTGATTAAGCCAAAGAAAACATTACTTGCCAACCTGTTGTCTTCTGGTGACAGGGACATTTGTCCTGTCTTGCTGAGTTTCAGGACTGTAGGCTTTCACTTCACTGCGAACAGTGTCTGCACTTTCCGTTTGCGTGGGGAGCAACTTGGATTACTATGCTGTTTAGGATTATGCTCAGACGTTCTGTATTTGCTGGATCTCAAAGAAAAGTTAATACATCTGTTGTTCTCCGGACAGTTTCTGGGCAGTCTTCAATTAAGTGAAAGAACAATACGCTGATAAGCTCATTTGCTTCCTTCTCCGCTTGGGACATTTGGTTTTTCTTCGCTGTACTCACGGGGTAGGAGGAACTGCTCGGCAATCACAATAAGCAATCTCTTTATGGTATTTTCGTTTTCAGGATCTTGAAGAAAGTCAGTGACACTGGCGAGCCTACCCACCAATGACGGGTACGATCTTAGCACTAGATCAAAGTATGTCACCACATCTTTGGTGTTGTCGCTACTGTGGGACACCATAAATGATTCCGAACAAGATCTCTGTGTGGAAGGAATCTGGATACTGTATTTTCTTCCAATTTATGTGTCCTCGATCAAAATTTGGCATATTATTTTCTAGTCAAGGCTTCAGTGTGCCTCAGTCCAAAGTTGAAAGTCAACAGACTATGTTGTGGTTTATAAATGCAATTTTCTTCTTCACCCTGCAACTGGGATGCACAGAGTGTCTATTTTTTATGTCCTTATCCTCTTTTATCCTCAGAGGAATGTCCAAAGGGAAACCACAACTATTTCACAAAAGTTCTTTGTCTTTACTTTGCTGCTTTTATGCGTCCTTCTTCCTCGTCATGGATCTCGTCTGCACGCGCTGTGGTTCTTCCCCGTGGTCTGTAGACTCCTCATGCTGGGGTGCAGGCAGGGGTCCTTCTCCGATGTATGGTTTGATGTCACCCAAAAAGATCCAAGCTCTTCTTCCTTGCAGTTTCACTGTGGAAGGAGTGCAGTCCTCCAGTCTAAAGGGACAGTTAAACCTTGGCTCGTTCCACCTTTTCCTCGTATGGTCCTTTACCAGGACGGTGTTTCCAGGGAAAACGGATGGAACACAAAGTCCATGAGCTGTGTTTGTATTAGTATCTCCTTCTGTTTTCCGTGCTGCCCTGCACCCTTTTCGTCGTCACTGCAGCTGGTCTGAAATTACAGTGAAGCAAGATGTCATGCAATTCAAGTAATTTTGCATTTCAGACCCTAAGATTTCTCCTGTTGACTGGGCATCACATCTAGCTCTCTCCCAGGGTGTCAGGGGAGTGCGCATTCTTCTTCCTGTGGCTATTTCTTGCAGCATAAGATGATGGTCGGAACCGGGTTGATTCCTGAGTGCTTACAGTGCCAAAGGAAGGCAGTGCAACCATCCCTTTCTTAGAGTAAGCTTCAACTTGGCTATCCTTTCCTTTAATAGGCTGTTGAGCTTCTCACATATCCCGTTACCTTGTGGGTGATATGCCAATGAGAACTCTTGTGCTTTATACCAAGCAGCAAGCTAATCTGTTCAAAAACAACATTTACAAAATGGGTCCCGTTATCTGATCTCATGACTTCACATACCCCCCACCTGGGAAATACCTCCTTCAATAAAAATGTGGCCGCACAGATAGAGTCTGGGTGTGTACATGGACCTGCCTCTATCTATCTAGAGAATGGACACACCACAACAATTAGGTATCTGTACCGGTTACATACTTGAATCATGTCGACGTAATCGACATCCAAGTGCTGAAAAAGCCCATTTGGCATTGGGATGACTCCTCTCATTAGTTTTAATGTATGCCCAGATGTGAACTTTTGGCAGATTGTACAGTTCTTTTTAAAAAATGCAACATGCTTGGTTAAGTTCGGTACGAACCAGTCTTCTGCAAGCGTTGCCGCTGGATTCTCTTTTGTCATGTGTGCCGGAGAGTGCAACTACTCCAGCGCTAATTTTAACAGGGCTATAGGCATTACTGGTTTACCAGTGCCTTCTTGTCACCACAAGCTTTTGGAGGGGTTGAAAGAACACCCTTGCTGTTTCCATAAGTTTTTTTTTCCTCCTGTGGTGCCTCCCCTTGGAGTTCCATCAACTGTGTTTGTGCTAGATTATTGTAGCTTTCAGGTGCAATCCGTGCAATAATCATTTTCTAATTTGTGTGAGCGACTTCCATTTCCATGATCATCTCACTCTTGGATGCCATACGCTTGCCTTCCGTGTCTGCAGCTTGATTTCCTTCTGAGATAAAATCTGTCCCCTTCGTATGGGCGCCGCATTTCACGACCGCTATGCCCACTGGGAGCTGTAGTGCCTTAATCAGCTTGTCCAACAAGGCTGCGTGCTGTACTGGTGTGCCGTCTGCTCAGAGGTAGCCCCTCCTTTTCCAGCGCACTAAGCCTGCGTGCACTGTTGATGTCACATAGGCAGAGACACTGTACACAGTTACTTTCAGGCCTGCGTGATTCTCAATGGCAAGTATCAACGCCAATAATTCTGCAGCCTGCGCTGAATAGTGAGATGGTATTCGTGCACTAAGGAGTACTCGAAATTCTCCATTTGCTATGTGCTTCATCACAGCGACGCCTGTATATCTCTGCCCATTGTTTTGATCAATTATCGAAGAGCCATCAATGAAGACAATTTCTCCTTCTGCCAATGCATTTTCTTTCACTCTGGGGATTTCATCATAGAATTCTTCATAATTCGCACAGTCATGTATTGTGCTCTCCTTCAGTGACTGGCTCGGCTATGAACATAGCTGGGTTCACTATCTTGCATCAGACTATTTTAATCGAAGGATTCGATATGATCACTTCATAAGCAGAAGCTCTCTGAGATGTTAGTGTGTCCTTTGGTTTCTCTAGAATAGAAAATAGCGAGTGCTCGACGTACAATGTCATTGAGCATCCCATTACAATGGCAGTAGCCTTTTCGATGGCGAACACTGCGGTAGCTAAACTTTGTTAGCACGGAAAATTGCCTCTCATCACTGGGTCCAAATTTCCACTATTGTATGCCAGGGGCTTGTACCCCAATGTGGTTCTATGTGTGAGCACTGCCGTCATAACTCTGCCATGCGTGTTTGAGAACAGGTAAAATTCCTCTGCATGATTAGGGATTCCTAAAACTGGTGCTGTGCAAATTGGTCTTTTGAGTTCAGCAAATCCTTCCTCAATGGTCTCAGACCATTTGATCTTTTCTTTCGTCACTTGTGCTTTCTTTAGGGCCTGAAGCAAAGGCTTGGTGTAAGAGTTGTAGTCAAAGACCCATGCCCTGACATAATTGCACAGGCCTAAGAAACTCTGCATCTGCTTTACCGTGTGTGGCTTGGCTGTGTTTGGTATGGCTTCAGCTCTTTCTTGGGTAACCTTTTTCCCCTTGTGTGAGATCAGCTGACCTATGTAGAGTACTTCTCGTTGACAATACTATAACTTCTCTTTGTCAACCTATATCCTTTCTCCGCCAACATAGTCAATAGCTGAACAGAATTGTGTCTGCACTGCTCCTCTGTCATGCTGCAAATTAAGATGTCATCCACATATTGCAAGATAACACTTTCTAATGCAATATTGCTTAGGTCCATCTGCAGGACTCTGTTAAAGATAGAAGGAGACTCACAGTACCCCTGGGGTAGCCTTGTTCTGTTCAGACGCATCTGTCTGAGCGTGAATGATGTCAGATCTTGTGAGTCTTTGTGCAATGGGAAAATGCATTTTTCAAGTCAATCACCGTGAAATATTTTGCATCAACAGGTATATTACATAGTATTGTTACCGGGTTAGGGACTAAATGGAACTCGGCTTCAACAATATAATTTATCGGCCTCAGATCTTGAAATAGCCTCCAAGACCCTCTCTTTGATTTTTTGATAGGGTAAACTGCAGTATTGCATGATGACTCTGACCTCACTAAGATGCCCTGCTCCATCATGGCTGAAATTGTCTTAAAAATTCCTTCATCTGCCTCCTTGGAAATGGTGTATTGTCGTGCTTTTGTAAGAATGGTTCCTGGCTTCAGTTTAATTTTCACGTCTCCGACTCCTTTCAATAAGCCTACATCATAGGGGCCTGTAGCCCATACTGAGACAGGCACGTGGGCCATGTCGTCATCAAAATATTCATGACGGTTTCTATGCCAACATCACTCTCTGTGGCACTTCTCTTTTGATCATTTTCACCCAGAAAGTGAGGTTTACCTCAACTGTTGTTTCTCCCATAACTGCTTGCTCTTCAAACAGATCGTCATCAGTGACGTCAGTCAATCGGTACCCCTCTTCAATGGCGATCACTGTGCACCATTGTCGGCCTTCATCATTATAACCATCGATCAAAACCACTTTTCCTCACATTGTGACTGTGTGTATTATTTAGGGAAATACTTGTCCCCTTTCCTCGTGCATAGGTATTCTTGGCCTGAATAGAAATTCATCTGGAGTCCTCATGATCTTGTCTGCAAGGCCTGGCAGCCCTGCCATTAGCACACGTATTCCATACACAAATATTTCGTGCTCCAATGGTACAGCCATAATAGCTGTGTGTCCTGTGTATGCTCTAATCATTTCGCATATGTTTGAATAGTGCATTCTTGGAGTTGAACATACTATGCCCTCCTCCATGAACGAGATTTTCATATTTAACTTCGTCATTAGATCTCGACCCAAAATGTTTACTGGGGTTTGTTGTGAATATAATAGAGGCACATTAATTTCACATTCTCTTATAGAGACTGGAAGTACGTTTCTAAAGGGAACACGACTTGTAGCTCCTGTGAAACTCTGAGTATTTATAGTATCACCAGACAAGGAAAACTTGCCTTCACATATACACGAACGTGTTGCACCCGTGTCAACGAGAAAGGAATATTCTTTATCCCCTATAACGACATCCACCCTTGATTCCCGGTGAGGGTCTGGTGTCACTGATAGGATAGAACACATCATGGTTCCCAGTGAGCTGTCCTAGACCATATATAATTTTGTCCCACCTTGTGCAAATGGGCTTCCCCCATCACCAGTATTATTCCTCATTCCAGGGTTTGCAGCCTGTCCCGTACTCACTGTCTGTGACAGTTGCATAGGCGACTGTTGAGACTGTCCTTGTGGAAAACTCATCAAATTCTGAGGTTGTGAGTTTTGCTGTGCGCCTGGTGTTTGCTGTTGCACCGTGTGAGTCTGTGCAGCTCCCTGCTGTAAAAACACAGGTGGATTCACCATTCCTACTCTTGTTCTTTGGTCGTTTTGCACCATGTCCTGACTTCTGCATGTGCGCGCTAGATGCGCTGTCATTCCACACGTCCAACATATTGGCGGTGATCTGATTATTTGCACATTTGACACATCCTGATTGCCATTTTGCATGTTTTGAAAACCTCCTTGATTATTCTGGAATCCTCCCTGATTACTCTGCTATCCTCTTCCTCTAAATCCTCTTCCCCTGGGGTAAAACCCTGTACTGCCCTGAATATTCTGCTGTGGATTATTGACTTGTTGCATACTCGATTCAGCTGTGCTAGTTATCATTGCTCCATCAAGAGCATATTTTGACCATTTCTTCTGCACTAATTTTGCCTCTTCACCCTTTCGTGCAGCTTCCTTTTTGCAGTTCTTTTCTTGCAGCAGCCTGCAATAGTGTGCGATGGTCAACTGTATTTCTGACCATGGCTTGGCCTCGATTCCTAACAATTTCTTGAGCTGTTTCTGTACCGGTTCTGGCAGCCCTTGGCACAATATATGGTAGAACACGGGTATAGATTTCCCCCAAGATTCCCGAGTCTTGAGTACCCATGCGTCTTGAAAATTCTGTATGTAAATCAACTGATCTTCTGACTCCTTCAATTTACGTGTCTTGATAGCTCCCATGTCGGAAGTATCTGAGTATAGCACTCGTAGTGCTTTCGATACCGCGGCTCTGCAATTGTTAAATGAAGCTCCGTCATGCGTGGTATTAACTGTGGTCACACCAGGGTAACCTGCCTGTGTCTACACATCGTCTGCTCTATCACCAAGCATGACAATTAAGAGACCTTTGATATCCCCGATAGCTAACGTGTTCCCTCCCGTCATTTTTTCTAGCTCGTGTATCCATTTTGCGGCTCCCGATGTTAGCACTGAAAGCTTATTTTTCAGGTTTTCCCGATCCATGTGTGGCCATGGAATATATTGTGATCTCGCCCCTCCTTTCTCGCGCAACGGAAATTGGGACGCATAGCCCTCTCTCTTTTCTCTCATTGTTCTCTAGTCTATTGCAGGGGTAATATTCCTGCATCGCCGCCTACCTGGCAATGTCCTTAGCCGACTTACATAGGGGGGTGGAGACACTCCCCTCTAACCGTGAGATACTTCTTCTTGTCGGTCTGACGGTGTGGCTAACCCTGATGCCCTTGGTGCAGGCTCACTAGTGTCTGACCATCTTATCCCTTTTCCCCTTGAGAATAATTTTTCGTATCTTCTCTCATCCTCCTTTTTCTCACGCTCCTCTCTTTCGGTGTCAGGCATTGTCTGCCCCCAACTCATGCAACTTCTTGCATCCTCTTTTTTCTTGCTTATTTCCAATCTATTTAGGGATAGTTATCTATTCCCACTACTTCGGGAGACATCCTCAGTGTTGTAAAGCTGAGTGCTCTCCAGGCACTCGTCTTCCCACTCCCCTTGGGGTACTTGTTCTAGCCCCATCTCATCATATATCCTATCGATTGTTTCTCCAATGCTTCTGGTGTCGAAATCATCCTCAATATTTGCTCAAGATGTGCCTGGTACCGAATCGTACTCAGGAAAGAATTCTTCTATGTCCTCTCAGCCTACCCCTGGATCAGGTTTTTTAACCTGTCTTTCCAGATATTCAAGATCGTGTGCTCTCTGTCTTCGCTTACGAACCAGGCATTCTACATCATCTCTGCGCTTCCTCGCCTCTTCTCTGACCCTATCTTCTTCCTCTTTCTTTGCATCTCTACGTTCATTCGCCCTTCGGATTTCCTCATCCCTTGTTCTCTTTATTCTTTTCTCTCATATCCTTTGCTCTTCCTCTAACCTTCGCTGCTCCTGTCTGCCTTGATCATTGGCTGCTCTCTGTTTACGATCGTGCTGCCTTACTAGCTCTTCACAAAATAACTGTTCTTGTCTCTGTCTATCTTTTTTCCTCATTCTTTCATCTCTCAATCCTTTTTCTTTTTCCTTCTCCTTTCTCTGTACATCGCCTAACTTCTCCTTTTGTTTCGCTCATCAATGCCTTTGCCATCGAGTTTCAATAAAATCTGCCCTCCCATCCATTCGTTCTTTGTGAATGCTATCTCATCAGTTCTATCCTCATTTCCTTTCCATCTTTTGCCTTCTCTCTCTTTGTCGAGAGATGTTCTTGCCTGTGTCTGGTCTGTTCTCTCGTTATCGCGTCTCTCTTCGTCCCTCGGGACTTTAGAGGTAATATCTCTACCTCTTTCTTTATCTTGATTTTCGTCACTACTTTGCATAGGTGACTCATATGCTGGGTTGCTATACCCCATGGCTGCTTTAAGTTCCCTGAGTGGGTATAACCCTTCCTCCTTATCATTTTCAATAATTGTTTCAGACGGGGCGGGTGGCGCTGAGGGTGTTTCACCCTCCTCTGTGCCTACGTTAAGTATCCAGTCTGATGTCAGTTCCCCTTCCTTGTCTTGTTGTTCCACAACTCTAGATTACCTAGGCGTTTGTCTAATTTTTTGCCCGTGTATGTGGCGTGCATGTATGTTGTCATGTGTTGCAAAACAGCTTTAGATAATGACCCGCCCTGTGGCCAAGGCATAAACATTTTGTGGGTGGTTCCTTTAACCCATTATGCCCTGTATTTTTTCAGTTTAGGTGCATGTTTTGGCAACTGTTTGAACAGATGTGCTAATGGAGTTATGTCTTCTATACTTAAATCTGTCTCCTTTCCCTTTATATAACACTTGTTAACGCTTTATCTGACTTTAAACAATTCCAACAATATGAGCGAGCACCAATCACAGCAAGCTCCAATCCCGTTTTTTCCACAAAATTTTACATGTTCTATTTTACTCAATAAACATCAATTCGTATACTACAATATCTCAGTTATTTAATCGCGTAAATCTTATGTCAGTTCATCTAAGAAAATGTTTAGACTTATGAAGTCACAACAAACAACACATAAAACAGACGTTAACAGACTAGACGAACTCCAGTTGGCCACATATACCTCTGCCTCTAATACTCTTACACCGACATGGAATTTAAACCCATACCTTTCACAAAAAAGCCTCTTTAATCGCTGTGGTGGCCTATTTGTTCCCCTTTATTTGGGACTCTGGATGCAGGTTTCTTCTAGCCGCTTATATTAAAAATGTAGGAATTAGGCAAATCCTCTCACTTCTCGGGTGTCTTCCCCGGTATCCTCTCTCTTATACTTAATTATTCTTGAGTCATTATTTCCTTCCCCATATATTTATATACATTCTTCTCTACTTCTGACTATGGGCCTCATCACGACTTTGGCGGTAACCCTTAAATCCGGCGGTAGCGCTATTATCGCCGGATTTAAGGGTCCGCCAAATCAGGACTTCGGCGGATTTCGCCCCAGCTCTGAGCTGGGAGGAAATCCGCCGAAAATTCGCGCTATTACCGGCGGCGGGAAATCCGCCGGCGGTAAGAGCGCAAATTTTCCCCATTGAGCCCAATGGGGAATGGGTCATTCCCGAATGGGCTCAATGGGGAATGGGGATTTACTTTACCGCCGAACTCGTGATCCGACGCTATTAGTGATGAGGCATCTTGTCTTCCCGCCTCCCTCCGTTACTTTTTCCCTTACTTGTTCTAAGGTATATACTTTTTGCCAAAGCATTAGTCTTTTTCACTCACTGTTCGTATGTTTCCTCTCTGGATCCTCGGGATCACTGCCTTCATCACCGCCTTCTCCGGCTTTTCTCCCGCTCAGCTGCCCGTAAGAGTGGGAAGGGGTTATGTGGGGAAGCACAGGTCCCTTCAGACCTCGTTCTGTCGATTTTATTTCTACTCTACCACTGTCTACGAAAAGCTTCACGGTCTACTCAGCCGAATGGCAAAGGACTCGTGATATTAACGAGGACATAGAGTTACTTTATGTCGACAGTGAATGGGTATCTTATTCTATTCGATAATCGATAACCATCCGATCTCTGCTACCAAGTGTGCTCCGAGACCCCCCCATGTAGTTGGGGTTTGCTCAGAAGCACTTTAAGACAAGATAGCAGCACCCGTGAGATGGATGGGGATGCAGATACATACTTCAACACCAATAAATAAGGACAACTCAACGGCTTGGCAAAGGGAGTCCGTTTAATGACAAGTACAAATAACGGGGAGTTATGAATATCAGCAATGGCGCACTCTTCCTTCTCGCTTCAACTCCAACGAACTTCATAAAAATTATAACATTTATACTGAAAAGTCATCATCATTGACGTGTAACACTAAAAAGTTGACATGCAATTCTATTGGTACGGGAAAGGTAACTTTAATATAGGTACTATATCTGTATATGGTAACGGAGTGAGGGTATTGGGTAAACACTGTCACGTGGGCATCTAAGCCCTTCCTTCAAAAATTACTACTGCAGACGTCACTAAAAGTATGACGTCCTATTGGTTCTACTAACTATAGGACCCTAGATTATTTGGCCCATTGTGATTGGGTTGGCACCAAACCCATGCTTACTTTTCCACTTTGCTTAGCAGCACGCATAATGGTTGGCCAGGTGCGGGGTTCCCCTTAGTTACCCGGCCTTCCTCCAATTATTGTTACAATCAATCATCACTTTAGTAGCCATGTATCAATTATTTCACTGTGGTTGGCCTCGAGACTGCATCTTCTGTCTGGAGAAGTTCTGATATCTTTGCCTGGCCTGGTGCCATGTGTAGGTGTGAGCTCTCCCTTCTTCTTGCTCGGTTGATCACGTGATTCGGACACAGTGAATTTGCCTCTTCTTCACATAATTTGTGTATTTGATTCTCATTTCACCCACCACCTGCCGTCGTCTCCTTATCTCAACCTTTCAGAGGCAGGATATTCTGTTCTTAGTTTCAATTAAATGTAGCTACTGTTCGTCTCTTCTGTTGGTACGACCTTGGCTTTCCTGGCACAAGTTGCCTCTGCTGAGTTTCGTTTCAGCCGTCTCTTCTTGATTTTGCTAAATATGAAGTTTTTGCTCGTGTGGCCTTTAGTAACCTGGGTTGATTCTGCTTCTCGTGCAAAGTGGAAATTCACTTATATAATGTGCTTCGTTTGAGGTAGATTATGTATAATGGCGCTTGCATAGCTAGCCGCACGATTTTCTTAGCTTTCTTGCGGTTCCAAGCATATGTACAGGTGTAAACTGGTCAAATATCTTTGCCATGCTTACAACTTAAGCTTCTTACATTTGACATCGCCCTTACTGTTTAAGTTCACAATATCCTTGTTCAAGGCATTTTCGTCTGTTTGCATCATTCTCTGGTCGTCATTTCTTCTGTATGTGAGTCAGTCCGGGTTCTCGTGACGTCACCATTCGTCTTCCATTAAGACCTTTTTGGTTTCTTCAGGGACTGTATTTAGACGATCTTCATTTCGTTTCATTTGTTGATAGGGTTTTCTTAATGGATACCTTACTGTCCATGGTTTTCAATAGGTGCTGTTCTTCTGATAGGTTATGGACAGAGCCCCACTGCGGCTCTCTGCTGGTTTATTTGCTCATCATACGTCACATATTCCGGTGTGAACGTTCATGGTACTTCAAAATGGACGGTTGGAGTGCAGGCTTTATTTGGGACCTCCTCTACAGATGGATCAATTGTTCAGGGCTGCAGAGCTCCCCCACCCACTGTGAGCATAGCTGGGTTGTTAGTGTGTGTAGCCCCCATACCCCTCCATCACAGTGAACAGAGAGATTATGTTAAATTGTGTTAAGGTGTCTTGTTCCGTGCACCGTTACCAATGGCATAGTCTCCAGGAGCTCACGATGGTTCTGTAAGAGAGTGGGTTGTGAAGGTTTGTGAGGGAAGAGGGAGTAGGATAGAGGCTGTGCTTTTTTGTTGGTGCTTGTAGAAACAGGAGGAACTGGTGTATATTGCGGGTCTGGTTTCTAAAGGATTGTGTGAGATAAGTGTGAGGTATGCTGGAGAGGAGTTGGAAGTGGGGAGTTAGTATTTGGTTGCTTTCCTTCAGTCCCCATAGACATTGCTGGCAGTGTCCATTTTGTGCTGGTCATTGGGAGTTGAATAGCCATGTTTTCAGTCATTTCTGAAGATGAGATGGTATTCTGTCATCCTAATTTTCTTCGGTGCTGTGTTCCCTAGATTAGCAATTTGACATGAGAATGTGGTTCCTCCGAATTTCCTTTTTTCGTATTGTTTCGTTTCGATTTGGAGGTTGATCTGAGGTCTCTTCCAGCTTCGTAGCATTTCATCTTGGCCTGGAGGAATTCGGCTACTTGTCCGTGTAAGGATTTGTGGGCAATGCAGAGGGCTTTGAATCTAATGCATTTTTTAACTTTGAGCTAATGAAGGCTTCCCAGAGCCGGCGTGATGTGGTCTCTTCGGTTTAGTCTCAGGAGCATCCTTACTGCAGTGTTTTGGGTGTGTTGGAGTTTTTTGGTGAGCTGTTCTGGCATTCCAAGGCTGTTTGCATAGTCAATTTTTGATAATTCTAGGGAGATGATTGCGAGGGTTCTATGTGGGAGATGTAGGGGAGCATCCCTCTTAGTATTCTCAGGAGGAAGAAGCATTTCTTTGTAATAGCATTGACTCGTGGTTCCAGCGAGAGTCCATTGCCCATCAGTATTCCTGTTTTTTTTTACCACTTTTCAATATCTCTCATTGGGTTTCCATGCCAGGCGACCAGTCCAATTGTGAGTTAGTTGCGTTGTCCTCAGGAGATGAGATCATTATTTCTGTTTTGGTCTGTTGTGTCGGGGAGGAAACCTCCAGTGGATGGCCAGAGGGAATCCCATGCCCAAAAACAGAAGAGTCCAGTAACTTGACAAAGGACTGTTTTATTCAATAAATAACATAGACAACAGGCACAGCTATAGATACCAGGCAAATTCAAAATCTCTCAACTAGTTTCAGGCTTGTCAACAGCTTATATGCAAATATGACATCACAATAAAAGTTACCTTTCAGAAAACCTAAGGTGGGATAGGGTTGGTTAAGTGACTCAAATAATTATGGATTATATCGGGGGTTAGTGCACCAATTGGTCAGGCCATATCTAATAGCTGCATCTGAGACCACCTAAAAAGAGATACATGGGAAAACATTTCATCATGGCACACTGTGAGTGGTGGCTGCAACATTGTTTAGACAAGGATTAATGGTGAATAGGGATTGGCCAGTGTTAGCTTTCGCAGCCTTGGCACTTTGGACGGTGACCATCACATGAGAAACAATTGAAGGTGATGAGAACCGTCCCAAGATGCTACTTGTCCCAATAAGGTTGCAATTTTCTGATTCCTTAGGCCCCAAGCCTGGACATTTAGCTTTCAACTTCTCAATGTCTTGTATCTTTTGTCCGAAAGAAATGGATGGGAATGATGGTCTATGTCTGGCCATGTCTGATTCTAATGAATAGGCATTATCTTCCAGCTGCAAGTCATGTGTCTGGAGACATTTTAAAATTATTCTGCTCAACATTTTATGAGGATTTTAGCCCTTTTAGTGTGGTTGTCATCACCTCCCTTGGTCTCTAGCTACTTGTATGAACTAATTTCCCCTTGATGTCAGGTCTAAGTTGGTGGGAATCTGACCTTCCAGCAACATTAGTTTCTTTGCTTACTCTGAGAGGATTGTGTCTCACGCCTGGGACCTCTTTGCCATATGTACCTCTCGGGTGCTAGTCCAAACCTTTCCTTCCCTGATAACCTTGGCAAAATAAGTGCATTTGCTATCTGAGCTGTTCAGGCTTGGCTTTTCTGCTGCCTCAGCTAGACAGGGTCCCTCTGCAGTCTTCAAGTTTCTCGATGTCTCCTATTCACCTGAGTGTGGCTGCGTCCTTTATCTTCGTTTACATGGCCACTCATTTTAGTTGTGTTCTGCATTAAGCAAGCTTCATTTGTATTCTTGTGCATCTTGCGTTTTAGCATAGAAAAGAGAGCATATGTTTTCTAACCTGCTGAATGCAGGCATGTTCTTCATGTGTAAGTGTAGTTTGACCTATTGTCTGTGTATCTCCGTGGTGGATGTATATGCTTGTTGTCAAATGCACCTACATGTGTTGGCTTCAGCCATGACATCATTTGCCTTCTTCATGACTACAACTTGTTCAGTTGTTCCATCGTCTGCAGGCTTATCGCCTCTGTGACGTCATCAGGGTAGGAACTGTAGGGTTGCCTCAGGGAGTAGTGTCTCGCAACAGCGGTATGATTGTGGTGAGGGGATAGATGCCAGGAGCGATGTGCACCTTTCTTTTCTGTACTGTTGAAACAGAGTAAGGCCTGATGCAATGAAAGACACGTTAATTTGCCTATCTTCAGGTCGGATTTAATTTGAGGTTGTTCGTTGTCATCAAACTGTATAAATCAGTTAGGCAGTTGTTGAGGGTGTTGCTTGGGTTTTGGGTTGTGGCTATCTTGACGATGAGTTGTGTGTCATATTCATAGTTGTAGGCAGTCAGTCCTTGGTTTCAAATGATTTTCAGCAAGGGGGACATGTAGATGTTGAAGAGGAGAGGGGAGAGGCTGAAGCCTTGTGGTACTCTGCAGGAGATGTTTTTGGTGTTTGAGGTAAAAGGGGTAGGTAGGCTTTGTTGGTTCAGTTTGTGAGGAAGGATTTTGGCCATTTTAATGCTTTTTCATTGCATTCATCCAGTTTTTCAGTTAGTGTTGTGTGACTGATTGTGTGAAATGCCACTGATATGTTCAGAATTATGAGGGTGGATTGGGTGCTGTTGTATGCATTTATTTTTAAGTCATCCCATGTGAATAGGAGTGCCGATTCTGTTCCTCTCATGGGTCTTAAGGCGACTTGTCAGTGGTTGAGTATTCTGTTATTTACAGGATTCTGCAGTATTTGTTCCGGCTAGGGCAGGTTGGATATAGGCCTGTAATTACTGGGGTCTTCCGCACTTTCCATTTAGTTTCTTATCAGTGGTTTGATTTAAGCCAATTTGAATGATTTTGGTACTATTCCTGTGTTTGGGGATAGATTCATCAGAAGCCGAAGTGTGATGCTTGGGTGCTGTGATTGAGGACTTCTTTGTAAATGCCCGTGGGTCAGGAGTCGCTTGGAGATCCAGCAAGGTTGGTGTCCTTTATTAGTGTGGAGAAAACATCTTCGTCTATTGTTCAAATCAGTCGAGTCCTGCTGTGTTTGATGTATCGCCAGTTGTCAGTTGTTGTGCCGCATGCTTCAATGGTCTGTTGGATTGTTTCATTTTTTGTTCTACGGTAGTTGGTGATGTTCTTTTTGCTGATTTGTTGCCAACTGGATTTTTGTGGTGTCATATTTTGTTTTGCTTCGAGAACTGCCGATTTGTAGTCTGAGTTGTCTTTGGTATTTTATTTTGTCCGGCTGGTTGCAATGGTTTCTCCATATTTTTTCCAGTTCGTGTTTTTTTTTTATTTGTTTATTTATAACTCAGCGTACAGGTGAACATATACAGTAACATTTGCTTGTAACCTCTTGAAATGCATGTGGCATGACTTTTCCCCTTATCCCACCCTGATATTCCCAAATGGGTCTTGTCCCCGGCTTTCACTGGGCCGGGCCAGGTGGCGAGTGTTTGCTGGTGAAGTGGAGGGCTCTCACGATCAAGCGTGACTTATAGGTCAGGGCCTGGTAGTTCTGGTCATACTCTAGCAACGCTGCCCAAATGTTTGTAAAACGGTGGAACAGGGCCGCTTTGGATGCCGTAACCCTTTCGGCTATTAGAATGTCCCAAAGTTTAACCCACCAGAGGGTCACCAGGGGGCTTTCCACGGACTTCCAGGTGCGGGCCACCGTAATTTTGGCTGCTAACAGGATTTGAGATATTAACCTGCCCTCCTTCCTGTTCTCGGTTAAGAGTCTGGGATCGGGATCCCCTGGAGGACTTGCTCGGGGGCCAGCAGTATTGTCACTTGGGTGATGTCCTTTGTTGTGGCAAGGCATTGGGATCCGAACTCCCTTACCTTCGGGCATGTCCACCATATGTGGAGATAGGATTCTGGGCGGCCGCAAAGACGCCAGCAGTGAGGGTCCAATTCCTGCTGAAAGTGGTTAAGGCGTAGTGGGGGGTAGTACCAGCGCAAAATCAATTTGTGGGCGCATTTCCGATTAGTGATGCAGAGGGAAGCCATGCACATTCTTGACTAGATGTTCACCCATGTGTGGTCCTCTATAGCGTGACCCAGGTCCGCCTCCCATTGGGTTATATAGGAAGGCTTAGGGTGGAAAGGGTCCTCCTGCAGTAGTTTGTAGAGGGCCAAGATCTTCCCTCGAGGCCTCCTGCCACCCAGTTCCTGAAGTTTGTTGGGTAGGCACCCGGGGAGAAGGCTGGGTTAAGGAAGATTGGGGAGAAAGTACTCGGGTCCCCTGGGATACCTGTTTGTCTGCGGGCCCACTCCCAGGCCTTCATCGATTGTTTCGTGGAGGTCAGCACTCCTGGCCAAACCCACCGTAGTGCGGAGGGAATAAATGGAAGGAAGCAGAGGGGGAGAGAAAGGCAGGATTGTTCGATCGCTACCCATTTCGGGCGCCCTTTGGCGATTCCCCATGCTTGAAAGTGGGCCAGCTGTGCTGCTATTTGATATTTGCGTAGGTCTGGAACCCTCAGTCATCCCAATTTCGTGCTGGCCATCCTGGTTCTTCAGGGGATCCGCGCTTCTTGCCCCTCCAGATAAAGTCGATTATTTTTCTTTGAAGCCGCTGTAGGGGGGCAAAGCGGGATTAAGGTTGGGAGGGAGGAGCAGGCGTAAAGGAACCGAGGGAGGAGGTTGATTTTGCATGTCGTAATGCGGCCCAAAAGGGAGATCTCTTGCGACTGCCAACGGGTGAGGTCTTTTTCCATTTCCTCGAAGAGGGGGGGAAAGTTTGTCTGGTAAACGTTTGTTGGATGGGCAGGGATCTGGACCCCCAAGTATGGGATAGATTGGGTGCTCCATTGGAACGGGCTTTGCTTCTCCAGGGCTTCCCTTTCACCTGGGCCCAGACCCGCCCCTAGAGCCACTGATTTTCGGGAATTGATGGTGAATCCTGCTACACTCCCAAAACTATGAATTTCGGTCAGGGCTGCACTCATGGAAGCCTTAATGTCTGTGATGGTTAACAACACATCATCTGCAAAGAGAGCTATCTTATGTTGAGCAGGACCTATCTGCGGGCTGATGATCTAAGGGTTTCGGCGGACTCGTTGGGCCAAAGGCTCCATGGCCAAAGCAAAGAGCAGGGGGGATAATGGACATCCTTGTCTCGTTCCACACGTGAGAGGGATTGGGTCTGACAGGCGGCTGTTAACTCTCAGCCGGGTCTTTGGGGATTGATAGTTAGCTAGGACCATTTTCTTGAAGGTCGGGCCAAAGCTGAAAGTCTCAAGTGTGAGGTGCAAATAAGTCCAATCCACTTTGTCAAAAGCTTTTGTTGCATCCAGAGCCAGCAGGGCGAGTTGTTGCGCTTCCTGACTGGCAACCTCTATTGAGTCTAATGCTCTGTGAATGTTGCCTTTTGTTGACCTGTGAGTTCCGAAGCCGATCTGGTCCGGGTCTATAATGCTCGGAAGAATAGGTGCAAGGCGGTTGGTCAGAATCTTAGAGTATGGGGGTCATTATGAGTTTGGAGGTAGCCATGGTGCTATTAACGCCATGGCTGCCTCCAAACTTGTGTCTGGGTCTGGGTTCCTTGAATGGGGATTTACCGGGTCATTCCAAACTTGAAGGACCCAGTAAGTCCCCATTCAAAATACCCATCCAGATTCCCATTCGAGCCCCCATAGGGCTCAATGGGAATGGGGAGGGAGCTAATAACGGGCACGTCAATAACGGGCCCGTTATTAGCTCCCTTGCCCCTTAGCAGCTCCCGCTAAGGGACCTCGTAATGCGGCGGTAAGGGGTTAACGGCACTGGCATCCTTACCAGCGCCGTTAACCCCTTACCGCCACACTCGTAATGACTCCCTATTTGCTGGCGTCCAGGTTCAATAGAGAGATGGGTATGTACGAACTATTGTCTTGGGGATCCTTTCCGGGCTTGAGGATGAGGACTTTGATGGGCTCCTGAATTGTTGGACTGACACTTCCAGTGGTAGCAAATGAGTTAAAGAGACGAGTAAGAGGGGCCACTAATTGAGGGCGGAAGAGTTTATAGAATCGGGTGGAGAACCCGTCTGGGCCTGGGGCTCTGGATTTCAAGCTTTTTATGGCTTCCTCCACTTCCTCATTTGTGATAGGCACTTCGAGTCCTTCTCTCGCCGCGGGCGTCAGGGGTGGAAGAGCCGCCTCTTTGAGGTAGGACCGCTGTTCGTTTAGGTCCCTCGGGACTGCCGTCATTATCTCTGATTGGTGGGCTACCGCCAGGCGTAACTCATCATGTTCTGCATATTGGACCACCCCCTGTGAGTCGCGAAGACGTAGGATGGTGTTTCTTTTCTTCTCTTTGGCCAGCTTGTTTACCAGCAGCCTATTAGCTTTGCTGTTATTGACGTAGTACCATTGTTTTATTCTGGTTAGTAGGTTTGCCGTGGCATCAGCATAGTGCGCCTCCAGCCTCTCTCTTGCCATTTGTAGGACCCTATAAGATTTCGGGGACCAGTCCTTCTGCTTGTGAGTGGCCTCTGCTTCATGGACTTCAACTTCCAGAATGGCGCGGGTCACCTGCTTTTGTTTATGGAAGGCTGCGCCTTGGGCGATCAATTCCCCTCTGAGCACCGCTTTCATGGCGTCCCAGGTGTTGGGTGGGGAGGTGTCCTCATTGTGGTTTTCGGTGAAGAACTTTTTTATTGTTCTGGCGATGGAGTCTCTCACTGCCATGTCACCCAAGATAGGATCATATAAGTTCCATCGGCGGCGAGGAGGAGGGTCTGGGTTGTGAGATAGCAGGTTCAGTGAGACTGGAGTGTGGTCAGAGAGGATCTGGGGGCCAATAGTGACATCGTCTGTGAAGGCCAAGATCTGGGGGGAGGCCAGCAATAAGTCGATTCTAGAGAAGGCACAGTGCACATATGAATAGAAGGTGAAGTCTTTCTCTTCCGGAGATAACACTCTCCAGGTGTCAACAACATTCAATGTTCGGAAAAGGTGGAGCAGGACCTCCGCCAACTTCAGGTCCCTGGATGTTGGGGGGTGCAACCTATCCTTGAGAGGGTCGAGGGCTCTGTTAAAGTCTCCTCCAATGACGACTTGCCCCTCAATGAATGGGAGGAGGGACTCTACTAAGTCTCGGTAGAACCCTTCCTGATGCTCGTTCGGAGCGTAGGCTGAGATGAGGGTATAAAGTTGGCCAAGGATGACGCATTTGATTTCAATGAAGCAACCCTCCCGGCATCGTAGCATATCTAAAACCTGGGGATTCAGGACTTTTGCAAAAAGAATGGCAGTGCCTCCCTTCTTGGTGCCGTTGGACGCCAGAAATTGTAGGGGGAAAAGTCTGCTGCGCAGGCGGGAGAAGTCCGCCAGGATCAGATGAGTTTCTTGCATGAAAGCTACTGAGGTTCCGTCGTCTTGTAGCCTTTGCAGGATGGATTTCCTCTTCGAAGGTGAATTTAGACCCCTGACATTCAGGGTGGTGAACTTCAGTTTTAAATGCGGGGGCTGGCTCTCCAAGCTCTTTTGCCGTGGGAGGGAGGGTTGGGGGGAGTCAAATCAGCCATTGCTGTGAGAGGCTAGCTGCTTTGGGTTCTCCTGAGGCTGATGTTTTTTAACTAGTCTCCAACGGGCGACACAAACTTCCAACATCGGTCTCCAACGGGAGGCCCAAACTGTGACCAGGGGGACCGATTTTGAACTGTCGGTGCCTCCCCTAGCCATCCAGGCTGTCATCAGCCAACATAGTCGAGGTTCACTCCAAGGGTAAAGCAGTAAAATCCACCTTGGAGGAGGGTATGGACCGCATGGGGCCCGCGGCAAGCATTGGCAAGCAGGGTTCCAGTGCTATGTGTTCCTCAGGCTTGTCCAGGGGGCGCTCCCAGGTTTGGGGGAGGCTGTGCCCGGTTCGGGACACTTTCGGCATGAGGAGGAAGATCCCGTGCACCCCAGGGAGCCCGGGCGTAGGATTGACGCTGCATCGTCGAGGTGGCTGATGGTTTGTGGGGTGCCATTGTGTGAGAATTGTAAGGCTGTCGGAAACAGCCACCGGTAGTGGATCTGCTGGTCTCGGAGAAAGAGCATGAGCCGGCTCAGCGTTCTGCGCTTCTGCAAGGTCAGGGGGGAGAGGTCCTGGAAAATTTGGAGAGGAGAGCCCTGGAATGATAGTTTGTCGCATGAGCGGCCTATTGCGGAGATGGCCTCTTTGGGGTTATAAAAATGGACCCTTGTGATTACATCTGAGGGGGAGTCCGAGTCGGTTCCTCGACGTGGGTGCAGTCTGTGGGTGCGATCAAGTAGAAGTTGGGATTCCTCTAGGTTCGGCAGCAGCTACTGAAAGAAATTGCCCACGTACTCGGGGAGATACTGGTCGGGGATAGAAGAAGGGACACCTCGGATATGCAGGTTTTGAGGCGGGAGCGATTTTCCAGATCTTCCTACTTGTGCTCGAGAATCTCGGTTCTGTCCGTTAAGGACCTGATTGTGTGCTGCACTTCCGCTAGCGAGTTGGAGTGTTCTTGGGCTAGGTCTTCTGATTCCCCCATCCTGTGTTCAACATCGCGGATTCTTTGCTCTGTTTGTTCTAGCTTTGCCGTAAGTTCCGACATGCAGGATCTAAACTCTGCTTTAATATCGGACATGAAGGCTTGGAGGTCTTCTTTGGTTGCGAGAAATCCTTTCTTTTCTGGCACTTTTTGGGGTGTGAGTTTTGGGTTGTCCGCTTTCTTCCCCTTTTCCGCTGGCAGGAGCATGGTGAAAATGTCTGCTGATTTAGGAAGTTTCAGAGACTTAGCCATGGTTCTGGGGCGGGAGGCGACTCCGGTGAAGATTAGGAAAGGTGACGGTCGTCAGCTGGTTGGTGAAGTGCTAGTCGATCCGTGGAGAGTCTCCAGGTGCCAGCTGGGGACTCTGAGTGTTCCAGAGAGGGGGCTGATAGGGTGAGATCGTCGGCTTCTCTGCAAAGGTGAACAGAGGGTAGCAAGCAGGTAAGGCAGAAGCCTATGCCTCTGGTGGCCGTTAGTACTCTGCTTGCCAATTGCTGAGGCCTCCAAGGAGGCCTACCGGCCGTTAGGCTACTCCAACCAGTTAATGCTGGGGGGTGGGCAGTGGCGCCCCCGGAAGGTGAGAAGTGTCTTGGCCAGCCGAGGCTGGAGAGGTTCTGGAGGTCCCGAGGGAGGAGTTGCTTGGGCTCTGGGAGGAGAGGGAGGCAGATCTGGTGATCCTTGGCAGCTCAATTCCTTACCCTCAGTGATGGGGTGCCTTGGAGGGGTTCTGGGTCACAGTTGAGCAGCTTCTGGAAGGGTCTGGGGGGCTCCAGGCCAAGGGGCCAGCCACATAGGCGTTTGTAGGGCCCCTCCTGGATTGGTTCACCACCCTTGGAGTGTGCCGATGGAAGCACTTGACTGCCCCATTATCATGGGGTGGAGATGGAGGTAGCAGCCCTGAGGAGCAGCGTTGGCACAGTGGGGGGGTGCAGCAGTGGTCAGATACATTCTGCACCTGAGCAGGCGGTAGGGAGGGAAGACCTCAGGTGGATCCCTCCATGTATGAGTGGGGCACAGCTTTGTGCCCAGTGTTGGGGCTACGTGAGGACAACCAACGAGAGTGCTTGACGTGGAGGCCCGTGTTGAGGACTGTTCGGGACCGCAGCAGCACAATGAAGACAATCCAGTGCCACCAGCGGCTCTCAGCACCCCAGGGGTGAGGTCGCTGCAATGAGGCGTCGCCATCCGCGGTGGTCTCCCTGCTCAGGTTCCAGGCCGCTGCCCCAGGCTGCAGGCGGGTGGGCCCCTCACCAAGAGCCGCACCACTCCACTGTGAGTGTCCCCATTCCCCACGCCTCTCGGGGACCAGGCTTGCGTGGTGTTGCTTGCGTAGGCAGGCCCTGAGAGCAGGGCTCCAGGGAAGAGGGGGGCAGGCTGCGGGGATCTCCGCAGGATATGGATGCGTCTCCGGAGGGGCAGGGGGCCCGCGGCGGGATTGACAGCTAAGATGAGGGGTGCCAGTGAGACCGAAAAAGGTTGGAGGAGTTGGATTTTGGGCAGCCGCTCCGGCAGTGTGCATTCCTCGGGTGCTTGGTTCGAGCTCCCAGCCGGAGCTCGATCTGGGCTGCGTGCGCAGATGAGGCACCACTTGCTGGGGCGGTGCTGTCTGGCACTGCGGCCGAGCTCAGGAGGATTCCCGGAGGCAGCAGCGGTCCTGGGACCAGTTTGGCCAGCTAGATGCTCCTCGAGACGGGCCATTTTGGGGTTGCCTTGTTGTCACCGTTGGCCACACCTCTCTGCGTTTTCAGGGATCCCTTCAGCGTTATGCGCCCAGATTGCAGGCGTCAAGGCTTCCTGGGTTCCGCTATCCAGATCAAAGGTTCAGGAGTCTCGGCCATAGCGGGAAGTAGTGTTTTTATATAAGAATGCTTTGGGCCCATGCAGAGGCCATTAAAGGAACAGCCGCATCGCTGGCACTCCAGGCCATGCCACAGTTTGTGTTTATTTTTTAGCTCTCTCAGCTCTTCAGTGAACCCCCTTGCAGCCTTCTTTTCTGCCGTGGTTTTGAAAGGTTTTGCTGGTGCTAGTTGGTCTAGGGCCTCTGTGACTTAGGTGTTGATTATTTTTTCCACTGAAGCCGGGGTCATTCTTTTCAGCTTGGCAGTGTCGATTCCAGCAGGTCTGTTGAGGATTCCAAGCCAAGCCTCATCCTGTTTCTTTACCTTGTGTTGTGAGGAACCCGAGGGCATCCTCACTTCTCTTCTCGGGTGACCAGGGAAAGGCCATTGCTTTTGGGATCCTGACCCTGGGGCTGGATATGCGAGGGAGGATCACCTGGGTGGACGGAACTTGGGGAGTGGGGAGAGGATGTCCTTAGGTGAGAAATGGTATCCCCCCTTGCTTTAGAGACAAAAAGAAATCCAAATTATGGAAAACTGCGTCCCCTGCACACTTTCTAGATGGCATAAAGCCTAGTTGAGTTAAACAAAGTTTTGAAAATCTCTAGTTATTCAAAATTTTGACCACAGTCCATAAAGAAATTCAATAGATCATTTTGCTTTTTGAGAATACAAGGGTCTTCTCCTTTTTATTGATTTTTTCTGTGATGGCCCAACGCGTTTCGAGATTCATATTCTCTTCATCAGGGGCTTAAATTTTCAACATAACTTTCACAAGCATCTATAAAGAACATATATAGAAAGGAAATTACATGAGAGTCATGCTAAATTCAAAAGAATGTTTTTTATGACATTTTTCATTCAAATAAAAGTTTTTTTTATCCAAATTCAGTTTTTTTCTTTTAAAAAAAACAAGTACATTTTTAGCAACAATAGTCAAGAGATAGACAACAAGTCCCTAGTGTCCTTAGATGTCTGATGATACTGACCTGTGAAATAATTTTGGTAATAGACACTTATTGGTATCAGGAAGAAGTTTGATGTGGTGTTTTTAGCAACTGCCTAATCAATGACCATTGTGGATATACATGATGTAAGCATTCTGGGAGAAACTCACCCCTCTTCTAAAGGTCTGAAGAAGTGGCTCTATTACAGGTGAGGGAAAGGGGTTCCCAAGTAGTTTCTTTACTGAAGTGACGTCTGTACTGAATGTTAGCTGATTCTTGTCTCCTAGAGGAGGATGTGCATATTAGAGACTGAGGAACTGGTTAAGAACATGGGCATAAAGAGGTAACCCCTGTATAGACTTACCAATTAGGAGTATCGAAATGGTCCAGTAGCGGAGATGCGGTCAGGAAGCGCTGCTTTCCAACTGCATCTACCGCGAGTGTGTTTATATATGTAAAAGTGGTCTGCATGACGTCACTCGTGCATGCGCGATGTAACTCGCGCATGCGCGTGCGGTGCCAAAATTGATGACGTTACTCGCGGTGCACGTGCAGCGTCGTAGTGACAGAAAGGCTGCGCCACCGTAAGTGACGTACATAATTACAACGTGGTTACTGTGCGTAAAAACGAGGACCTTGGCATACTGAGGTTGTAATATGATGCATCTTAGGATTTAAAGTAAAAGGCAGAGATTTATTTCAAAAATTTGATTTTAGAAAAACCGGGAATAGATGTATTGTAAGAAAAAAAGAGCGCCTGTTAGTGAAGAAGAGGCTAATATGGTCTAACTTGGCTTAATGCAAGAATGGACATTTTTGCAATTAAGGTCGACTTCTGATGTTCGAGGTAGCTATAGAGCAATAGCGTTGTTATATATGTTAAAGGCATGGAGTGTAAAGCGTATTTTAACAATATAATAGAATAATCATATTCTGCCCCATAACAGTTGGGTGTACATTCTTTTCCAGATTTCATAATATATGTGGATTCAAAAAAAGTATCTAACCACCATAATGTACAGTAAAAGCATGAAATACAAGGCATACTTTAGTAGCAAAGTAAAATGTTACTCATCTAACCCATGATCGCCGGGTGTACAATCTTGTCTAGATTTTTGATAATAGTATCTAGCTACCATCATATGGTTTAGATAACTAACTATTTTCGATCATAAAAACATAAAAGAAACGAACAGGAGTTAAGAAATGGCACTTATGACTCTTAGATGAATGTCTACAGGAACGGTCCTAAGTAATATTCTTCATTTAGACCCAAAGGGGTCATCGCATCAAGTTTGTTTATCCAAAACAATTCCCTTTGTGCTTGCAGTTTGGGTAAGTTACCTCCCCTGCTGAATGGGCGTATAACTTCCAGTATTGCTAATCTCATTTGGGAGACGTTATGTCTCATATCTCGAAAGTGTCTGAAGACCGGTGAATTAGTGTTTTTTGTCCTGATACAGGATTTGTGTTCCGTCCATCTATCTTTAGCTCTCCTGTTTGTCTTTCCAACATAATATTTACCACAGGGGCAGCGTATGGCATAGATAACATTTTTTGTATCACATGTGGCAAAGTTCTTTAGAAAGATCTTTTTGCCTGTCTGTGGATAGCGGATATGGCCACCTTTGATCAGATTGTTACAGTGTTGACTGTATAGACAGGCAAAGAGGCCAGCTTTTGGTTTGCTTAATATCCTCTGTGATGTCAGTTTCACTTATTCAGCTCTTATTAGTTGATCTCTGAATTTATTTTCCATGTTTATATGCTATCATTGGTGGATCTGGAAATAGATGTGAAAGAGTTTCATCGGATTTGATAGTTCCCAATTTTTGTAGATTATTCTTTTTATTTGGAAACTCTGGCTTGAATATCTAAGCGTATGTATTAGATTTCTATTTCCGTCTTTTGATGACCTTGTAGGAGAGTGTTTCTATCCTGAGCTTCAGTCCGAGTGATAGCTTTGTTGATTGTTTCTGGAGGAAATCCTCTATCTAGAAATCTTTTTCTCATGATGTCATATTCATCCTGTAATGTATTAGTCTCAGAGGTTATCCTTTTGACCCGTAAGAGCTGGCTATAGGGTAGATTGTCTTTCAAGTGTTTCGGATGGTGACTCGCATGGTGTAGGCAGCTATTGACATCTGTAGGTTTTCGGAAGATTTTTGTTTTAAGATTTGTGCCAGTATATTCCACTGTGACATCCAGGAAATTCACAGAGGGTTTGTCTCTGTGCCTTTCCAAATACCAAATATATCATCAATATATCTCAACCAAATCTCAATTTTGTTTTTCCAAGTGGGGTTGTCTAGTACAAATGTTTTCTCGTAGTGATACATGAAGATGTTTGCATAGGATGGGGCCACTGAGGACCCCATAGAGGTACCAGATGTTTGAAGGTAGTATTGTCCATTGTACCTAAAGTAGTTATTGTACAAAATGATATGGAGCAGTTCCAAAGCGAAAACGTTTTGGATGTTGACTTCTCTGTGTGACAATAGGAACCATTCCATAGCTTCAATGCCTTCCGAGTGCGGGATGGAGGTGTATAGGCTGTTCACGTCCATTGTAAAGAGTAGTAGATTCTCCCCGGGCAGTTGTAATGATTGTAAGATTCTCAAAAAATGGGTGGTATCCTTAAGATATGTTTCGATGGATTGAACTAATGGTTGGAGAGCAGTGTCCAGGTAGATGGCGAGAGGTTGAAAAATACTGTCCGTTCCTGCAACTATTGGAAGGAAGAGTGGATCATTGGCATTTTTATGAATTTTTGGCAGTCCGTAAAAGACTGGGGTGACTGGATGTTTCTGGATTAGATATTCTGCTGTTTTCTCTGAGATCCAGTTCATGGTCTCTGCTTTATCTACTGTTGTTTGGATGATTGATATAATCCCCAATCTTGGGTCATTGTCGAGTGGTTTATAGGTACGGGCATCTTCCAAGAGTTTCAAACATCCCTTTTCATAGAGTGAGGTGTCCATTAGAACAAGGGCACCTCCTTTGTCCGCTTGTTTGAGAGTGAGGGTGTTGCCCTCTGCCAACTGCTTTATGATCTTGATTTGATGTTTCCTAATGTTACATTTGTTCGAGGGAACATATTTAAGGCGTTTTAAATCCTTCGTAGTTTTCTGTTTGAACAGATCTATAAGTGGGTGGTTCACCTGAGGGTGGAAGGTACTCTTATATTTCATCTCCAAATATCTTGGTGTCTCCTTGTGTTGTAGGTTATCCTCAATGTTATCAAAGAATACCTTGCCTTTTCAGAATGAACCCTCTATCTATCAAGCCTTTGTAGGCTACTGCCAGCCCTTCCCCTTTTCTTCCCTTCAAACACCACCTCAACACTGGGACGAGGAAGAGACCAACTAGGAAGACACATCCTCATTTGGGTGAGACAAACACATATCAGCCCTATGTTGTTAATACAGACACACATCAGTCAGGTACCAAGATGAGGAGGAGACAGAACTGAGTTATAGATACTTCCTTTATTAAATCAGTTATCGCCAAACACCACTCTGATACTGAGACAAATAAGAGGGCTATGGAGGTGTACAGGTGGAACAACCAGGCACGTCCGCCTAATGGATTCCACCATGGTCAGGCAATCGGACTTAATGACCCACACCTGAGGTCAATTAAAAAACCCTAAGGGATATAAAAAATCCTTGCCGTACAGCACAAAGGGGAACGGCTGGAGATAAGGACGCTGGAGACCCGGGAGCTGGGAGGCGTGTCTAGCAGGTGAGAAACAAGCGGAGGCCGGCCATGAGAGGTTCTGGAAAGTCCTGCTACCCTTCTTTTCAGGAACACACAGCAGCAGCTGTGGTACGCCTAGGAATCCCAGCCACTGTGGGAATCAGGAGAGTGAGCGATGCTCTTTGGCTGCCGTGAGGGAGGCAAAGCTCGTGGAAGCAAGAAAGCAGAACGAGGAGTGAAAGAACTGGTGAGTGGAAACAAGGGAAAGACTCACACCGTGGCGCTCTGGGAACTTTTGAAACAAGCACTTTTGAATGCCGCAGAGAGAAAAGCACATTTTGAGCACTTGTGAGTGCAGTGAAAGAAAGGTAGTGCATGAAGCAGATACCACAGAATGAAGTGTTTGAGACACAATATTGAAAAAGCCAAGATAATACCAAGAAAGTGATGAGTGGAGAAACTAAGGAATGACCAAGTTAAAAGAGTTCAAGGAACCGCAGTTTAAGAGGAAACCTGAATTGGCTACATCCAGAAGAATACAGAAAAGTGTAACAAAGTGCATGGTGGGCAACCAAGCCATGGTACAGTGTTAGAAGAGTGTGACACTGATGAAAGAACGAAGTTTGACTGTCAAAGGAAGGTAGTGACCAATTGTTGATGGAAAACAGTCAAGAAGGGTTTCAGTTGCATGACCTGTAAGGAGTGGACCGTGTGGTCTGACAGCTGCACCTAGACCAAGCCCCCTCGTATGGAAAAGGCAATGCAAGTATCCATAAAGAAGCTTTTGCTTTGCATCAACCTTTTGTGTGATTTTGAAGTGAAGAAACAGAACCCCTTACGTGAACTAGTGAAAAATACCGATGTCAAAAGAGCTTGGAAGTGGCCCAAGGAATTGTGTCGTTTTAAAAGCTGGAAGATTTGAACTCTTTGGAAAGGGAACCGTGATACATTGTTAATTGTTTTGAATTTGGGGAAGGGGAAGCTGATTACAAGCCAGGAGCTCGAAGAAACTCAGAACTATTTATTTTGATGCTGATATCCCCACACATTGTATACAGTTAATTGTGAGAGCAATTATTTTCGATGGAATGGTCTGTCGATGGTAAGAATTCGATGGAATGACTATAAACCGTTTTGGACACAGACAGATATTTGATTTGGACTTCCTGACATAGATCACCCTTAGTTTTCTTTAGGTAGGGAAGTCCCACCTTAGCATAGGGCTTGTTAGGCCTTACTCCATCCTGCCTTTTAAGTTAATAAAAACATTGAGAACCAATTTTAAACCTGTTGTCTCTGTCTACTTCATGGTGCTTTCACAGCGTGAACTATTGCATTTCCGGGCAAAATGCGGGTTTGAAGTTTGATGGAGAATGGAATCAAGTAGTGATCACTCTGTACCATTGGTATAGGTGGCGCGGTTGCACTGAGTAATTCTCTGCAGGAAATTGCATCTATGGCGTGTCCGGCATTGTGGACCTGTCAGTTTACTATATGCTTGAAGTGGAGTGTTTCCAGGAGGGCGCAGAGTGTGTTAGCTGTGGTTTTGTTCTCTCTTTCATGATTAGGTTATCCTTTAAGGCGTAGAGGTTGGCAATGGAGTTGGTGAGTTTAGTAGCATAACTCGGGTTGCAGGATGGTGGCCTGTAGATCAGGAGGAACGCTATGTTGGCTTGGTCATTGAGTTTGATCTTGACAAGGAGAGATTTGCAGTCTTCTATTTCAGTAGAGGGGAGTAGCCTGGCGCAGATGTGCTCTTTGTGCACCAACACGATTCTGCCTCCTCTGGTTTTCTCTGTTGCCGTGTATTAGTTTGAAATCGTCCAGTATGGCCTTGTGCGTGATAGTCTTGTAGTTGTCTGCTAACCATGTTTCTGTGAGGAAAAGTATGTCTGTGCCTCTCTCACTTAGGAAGTCATATATTTCTGTTTTGTGATCCATAGATCTTATGTTGAGTACGCTTCAGTGCAGTTTGTCTACTTTCCCTTGTGGGTTTTTTTCTATTCTTTTGTGAGACCCAGCCTGTGTGGTGTTTGTTGGATTTGCATTACTAGGGATTCTTTCCTGAGAGGGGTTGTTTGTTGAGACTGTTCTTGGGTGTTCTGTCTCCTCGTTCAGTAGTCCGATTAGGTTGATGGCAAGGACGGCTTAGTTTTTGTTTGTGCCGGTTGGTTGGTTATTTGTGTGTGGGTGCTTTGTTCCAGTCTTTGGTAATGTAGGGCATGGTCATGGTTATGGACTTGAGTTTGCCCCTGATTTTAATTGTTTTTTTTCTAAGGTGTTTTCCGAGTTGCTGTGTTTTGCATTTTGGTGTGTTTGGTTCGGCATCCTGGTGGGATCCAGGTTTGTTTGGGTTCTTGGTTGTGAGTTATTTGCCAGTTGTCTGTTGTACATTGAGTTTGAGTCGTAGTTGGAGAGATAGCGTGATAGCGAGTATGAGAGATCAAGAGTAGGATCTAGAATTCAAAATAATGTAATGTATTATAAGGTAATATCAAGTAGTCTTGCAAAGTGTGACCTACCATTTTGGATGCCTTTTGGAGCTAGGTTCTTGAGGAGAAGGGTAATGGGAAGTGAGTGGGTTAATACTGTTTGACAGGAATAATCTTATGGTGTTGTAAATGCTGAAGTAGAGGAGACTGTATAAATGTAAAAAATGCCCCCTCCAGACCTGGAAAAAGTTAAATGAAGAATCTAATTTTTCTGCAGTATTCTTTCAAGATTTTTACTATGAATAAAGAATTATAATTGCACGTGAATACCCTGATGAATATTGAAATCTACATTGTAAAGTAGGGGAGAAATAAAGGCCTCTCTGTGGGGTAAACTGTGGGGTAAGTTGCAGTGCAGTTTGTATATTTTCAATTGTGGGTTGTTTATTCTTTTGTGAGTCCCAGCTGGTGGGGTGTTTGTCAGGTTTCTATACTAGGGATTCTCTCCTGAGATTGTTCTTAGGTGTTCTGCCTCCTCATTGAGTAGTCCGATTAGGTTGATGGCAGGGTTGCTTAATTTTGTTTTGTGCCAGTTGGCTGGTTGTTGTTTGTGTGTGGGTGCTTTGTTCCAGTCTTTGGTAATGTAGGATGTGGTCATGGTTATGGACTCCAGTTTTCCCCTGATTCTTATTGGGATTTTTTCAAAGGTGTTTTCCGAGCTATTGTGTTTTGTATTTTGGTGTATTTGGTTCAGGTTTGTTTGGGTTCCTGCTTGTGTGTTATTTGCCAGCTCTCTGTTGTCCATTGAGTTGGAGTCGTAGGTAGAGCGATAGAGAGATAGCAAGTATGCAAGAGCAAGAGTAGGATCTAGAGTGCACAATAATGTAATGTATTATACAGTAATATCAAGTGGTTTTACAAAGTGTGACCTACCATTGTGTATGCCTCTTGATGCTAGGTCTTTGAGGAGACGGGTAAGTGGGGTACAGGAAAAGGCAAAATGAGAAGCTTGAAGTGTTGATGTGTGCCCATTCTCTGTCTGCTGGGATGTTTCCAGGTCATTTCATGTGAGTGCACTTGGGGTATGTGCTTCCACAGTTGTACCCCAGATGTCAATTTATTGCTTGACACTATACCAGCAAGGTTTCCCCAGACAGCGTGAAACAGTTGGGGTATTGATTGGGGTGCCAGGTCTGGTGGACTGGTGGGGGTGATGCACACTTATATAGAGTTCAAATCTGCTCGGATGAGGTAAGAAAGAGTGGGGTGATATCATAACGATTTGTTATTTAAGTAGTGCATATGCCTATTCAAATGTACATACATTTGTCATCCCAACTGAAGTTGGTACTCATTTATCAACCTCCGAAGGATGAAAGGCTGAGTTAGCCTTGCCAGTATTCGGACTTGCGACCGGCAGATCACACATAAATTGCAACAGTGAGCGCTCCACCCACTGAGCTTTCTTAACAATATGCTTGAGGAAAGTGGTGTTGTGCCTGGTCAGTGGTGAATTTTATGTTTGACAGTCTGAAATGGGTTCAGCCGCTGGGAAGAAATGATCAGTGCTCTTTTGCTTCTTTAATGACCAGGTTTTTTTTGTTCAATGTCAGTTGTGTCATCCAGTGTGTGGTGTAGCCTGGGTATGGAGTTGCTTGATAGGGCTGGGATGAAAATTACTGGCCTGATATGTCCTGCCATGCATGTAAGGGCTGAACCTCTTCAAGGTGGCTTCCACAGGCTTCCCGAGTAAGGCGCAGTGGGCTAGGTAGAAGAGTTTGAACTGGGTTCTGCTTTTTGACTGGGAAACAGTGAAGGCTCCAGAGTGGGGCATGATGCGTGTTCCCCTCTTTTCAGTCTCAGGAGGAGTCCAGATGCTGAGTTTTGTAATCTCTTTAGACAGTTTACCATGTTGTTCAGGAGGCCTAACTAAAGGCTTTTGGTGTAGTCTAGTCTGGAGAGGGCTAGGGTGATGGACTCCAGGGTTGTGCGTCGAAACCATAAACATTACATGATGCGATGATTAATAATAATAATAATAATAATAATAATAATAATAATAATGGACGTTAATCGAAAGAAGTGACTTCTGACTATCAGCTAACGGGACTCGAGGGTGAGGGATCCATTGTTGAGAAAATCTATGATTTTAACTGTAATCGATTGAGGACAGGCTACAATTCCTCCTGAGTTTGGTATAGTTGTGGGTTGTGCTATAAATCATGATTTGGGGTTTTGTTGGGTTGGGTTTAAATCAGCTGGAATTATCCCGGATTTTGTTAGAGAGA
The DNA here is from genome assembly GCF_040938575.1 of Ambystoma mexicanum. NCBI lineage: Eukaryota > Metazoa > Chordata > Amphibia > Caudata > Ambystomatidae > Ambystoma > Ambystoma mexicanum. The sequence goes on along the minus strand of NC_090941.1, from coordinate 662,662,622 downwards.
CGCTTTTGACAAGATCTGTGTGGTTTTTGGAAGAGACTTGTTTAAAATTGTAGATAATTTATGTGTCATTGGTGCAATTGCAACAGGTGGGACTCAAGTTAATGTTGACTTCCATGATTTGCATGGGGTCATGTAGATGCGGAACACTACGGGTGACAGATTGGAACCCTTGGCATCCCACAGAAGATATTGTGCAGAGGGGATTTGAAAGGAGGTACATTGGCAAAATCCAGTGTTGTGCAGTTCTCTCGATTTCTCTACCCACACCTTCATAGGGGAATTTTGTAGTGGATTGTGTCAAATGCTGCCATGATATTCAGGAGGATGAGGGCATTTGATGCATCAACATTGGTATATTTCTTCAATGTGTCCTAGAAGGATGAGAGTATTTATTCATTTCCCCTTGTTGGTCTGAATCCAGGTTGCTTCTCATATATGATCATTTTGGCCTTGACGTGGTCCCAAAGTTGTTGGTAGATTTATTTCTCATGGACATTTGCTGATTAGGGAGCATTGGAGATAGGCCGGTTAGTCTCTGGATCATCAGGATTTCAGTTGTCCTTTTCAGCAGGATATTAACGCATGTAGCTTTGATGGTCTGCAGAACAAAGAGTAATTCTTTGGACAATTTGTATTTGTATTTTGTATTTTATTTTATTTTATTTTATTTTATATAGCACCTTACACCAAAGTACTTTATATAGCAATAAAAACAGTGCAGACATTACGATTAATATTTCAAACACAAAGTATTTCAAAATTGCAATAGGACCTTGCTAACCAGATGAAAGTAAATACGAGTGTAAAGAAGCTCGAAGGAGGAGTAAACAATAATAGATCCGGGCGCTGCGCGGCACGACAACGAGGCTGAACCTCGTTATCACTCGATTTGCTTCGCCGGTAGGCGGAGTCGCCGGTGGCCAGCCACGAAGGCCACACAAAGGCCCTGTTTGGCGCCCAAGTCCTCCACTCCATCCATCTTCCTAGAGGGGTGAGGGCAGGAGCCCCCCCATGCCAGAAGCGGATCCTGTGCAGCAAGGCAAGCTGCTGCCTCAACAGAGAAGGGCCTGCCTGACCCTGTCTCATACTGTGCCTGACTCGCGCATGCCGGGCGCTGCGCGGCACGACAACGAGGCTGAACCTCGTTATCACTCGATTTGCTTCGCCGGTAGGCGGAGTCGCCGGTGGCCAGCCACGAAGGCCACACAAAGGCCCTGTTTGGCGCCTGTTCGGTGCATGTGAGGGAGGTGCGGTCTGCACCATTCTACCGCAGGAACTGTAACCTCTCCAATGATGGGCCTCCAACACTACGGTAAGCCTCTGGGCTCTACTATGCAAGATTAACAGGAACATTCAAACGCAAAATGTCCTCATGTTGAACTCTGATTCGTCATTGCCACCACCATTGCTGACTAAGTGCCATTCTATAACCCCTGTCGCTCTGTACTGAGCTGAGCATAATTAACCTTGCCTACTATCCCGTTGCTTATAAGCACGAGACTCACCTCTCAAAAATGGCCACTCTGCCTAGGTGCCCGTTTGCCAGCTGCCACCCAGGCCCTGCCATTAGGTGCCTCAGACTGCGTGCCCGCACGCTAGAGTCCACCCTCAGCACCCAGCCCACCCCCACTAGCACCCGAAATGAACGTCTATGCTCCCGTACTATGCCCCCCACTATAGGTGCAAACAGGGCCAGGATCATCCGCCCAACTGCCAAGCTCACAGCCACTATAGCTACCCACAATATAGTTGTCAATGAATCAGCTCACCCCATTCCAAATTATATTCATTCTATATTAAATGTGATCCCACATGTGTCCACCACTACCGAAAATGAGGTCCCCAGTGCAAAATCTGTGATATGCAATTCTTCTGCCCCCACCTTGAATGCTATTATGCTAAATGTGATTCCACATGTGTCCACCACTACCGAAAATGAGGTCCCCAGTGCAAAATCTGTGATATGCAATTCTTCTGCCCCCACCTTGAATGCTATTATGCCAAATGTGATTCCACATGTGTCCACCACTACCGAAAATGAGGTCCCCAGTGCAAAATCTGTGATATGCAATTCTATTGGCCCCACCTTGAATGCTATTATGCGAAATGTTATTCCACATGTGCCCACCACTACCGAAAATGAGGTCCCCAATGCAAAATCTGTGATATGCAATTCTTCTGACCCCACCTTGAATGCTATTGTGCCAAATGTGATTCCACATGTGTCCACCACCACGGGAAAATCAGCACTGTGCAACTCTTCTACCACCCCCAGCGTAACCCCGCCCACCCCTGCACCCACTCTCCCCGTGGACCCCCCCCAGCCGTTACAGAACCCCATCTCAAATGCGCCATGATCAACGCTAGGTCAATCAATGCCCATGCTCTGGACATCCATGACCTCATCACCACCCATGACCTTGATCTACTCATGATCTCAGAAACCTGGCTTCACGAGGCCTCCGGCCCCGCGCTCTCCCTTGCACTGCCCTCTGGGTATTCCATCACTAGGCAGGATCGACTCTCTAAAGGGGGAGGTGTAGCAATCATTGCCAAAGACGCCCTCTCGATTAGAAAGGTAGAGAAATCCCTACACAACAACAGCGACTACCTCCAAGTCAAAATCAACATCTCTCCCCATTGTACCATTACCATTCACACTGTGTACCGCCCTCCAGGCCCAACAGGAGACTTTCAAGCCTCTCTCACCCACCTCCTCTCCGACAACCTCAAAAAACACACAAAAGCCATTCTCCTTGGGGACGTCAACCTAGGCCTCCTGGACCTCAAGGACTCAGCAGCCAAATCCCTTGACTCAGCCCTCAGGGCACTAGGATACAAAAACACCATCTTCTGCCCAACTCACACCCAGGGCAGAACTCTCGACTGGATTGCACAGCATAACTGCCCACTCATCATCACTGGAAACTCTCCCACCCCCTGGTCCGACCACCACATCATCACTTTTAGCATCCCTACTACCAGCCCCTCCACTCCCGCACCACAACCCCTGCCTCCTTGCCTCGCAAGAAGCTCCCGTCAGCTCACTAAGGAAAGGATACTGCCCTTCCTCCAAGGCCCAGCCTTCAGACCACCTTTTTCCACAGACCCAGAAACCCTCGCAACAGCCTATGATGTTGCCATCAAAGCAGCTATCAACTCCATTGCACCACTCAAACCCCGGAAATCCAAACCAACTACCCACTCTAACTCCTGGTTCACCCCGGACCTTCTCATACTCCGCAATGAGAAAAAGGCTGCACTTACGCAATGGCAAACATCCCACTCCGACGAAGATAAGCTGATCTTTAAAACCCGCTCCACCATATACAAAAAGGCAATCACCCTAGCAAAGTCCAAATCCTTTGAATCCAGAATCTCAGAAGCCCAATCTAGCTCAAAAGAAATCTTCGCCATCTTCAGGGAGCTGGAGACACCCACCCCCGCCCCCCAGAACTTCACCAAAGACAAAGCCTGGTGCGACGAAATACAAACGGCCATGCAGACCAAATTGAAGACTCTCCAAAGCAAAATACTGGCTACCAAACTAGCCCTACCTAATACACACATCCCTGTCCCACCACCAGCCTCGGACCCCCCCCAACCTTTTTCCTTCAAACCCATACAGGAAAAAGATATCATCAACATAATGAGGAATATCAAACCCTCTAACTGTAAAGGGGATGCTTGCCCAGCCACCATCATCAAGGACTGTACTGAAGCGCTTGCTCCCTTCCTGACAGCCTTTGTCAATGCGTCCTTTGCCACAGGGAAAGTCCCCGCTTCCCTCAAGGAAGCCTGGGTCCGCCCTCTCTTAAAAAAACCAACTCTTGACCCAACATCCCCTAACAACTACAGACCTATCACCACTGTCCCTTTCCTCCTCAAAATATTGGACAAAGCAGCTTACCTGCAGGTCCAGCACTTCATTGAAGAGAACAAACTCCTGGGACTCCGTCAATCTGGCTTCCGCCCCAGACACGGGACGGAAACCGCCTTACTTGACCTGAAAAACCAGATGGACGATGCCAGAGACATGGGCAAACCAACACTTCTCCTACTTCTTGACTTATCCGCGGCTTTCGATCTTGTTGATCACGACGTCCTTTGCCACCACCTCTCCTCCACTGCCAAGTTCTCCCCTGACGCCACTGCATGGATCACTTCCTTCCTACAAGACAGAACCATGCAAGTATTCTCTGACCTAGCCTCCGCCTCACCCTCCTTCATACTCTGTGGTGTGCCCCAAGGCTCCTGCCTTTCTCCCACCCTGTACAACATCTTCACACGGCCCCTCTTCCTCATCCTCGACGCTATGGGTATCTCATACACTAACTATGCTGACGATACCCAGATCCTCCTTACCCTCACTGGCAACTACGACACTGACTCCTTGACCCTTAACAACCTCTACAACACCATTCAAGCCTGGATGGCAGACAATGGACTATGCCTCAATTCCGATAAGACTGAACTCCTCCTGATAGGCTCCACCGACACACTAAGAAATCTAGACTCCCAATTCAGTCACTTCACCATCGACACCATCAAAATACCTGTCTCTGACTCAGTCAAAACCCTTGGAGTCTATTTGGATTCCAACTTATCCATGGAGAGACAAGTCAATGCAATAGCCTCCTCAGCTGCATATCACGCTAAACTAATCAACGCAGTCAGGCCCTTTCTCTCCAAAGAGAACTGCACAAACATAGCCAGAGCCATCACTGGCTCCAGGCTAGACTACTGCAACGTACTCTTCCTAGGAACCTCCAACAAAAATCTGGAAAGGTTACAAGTCATTGCTAAAAGAGAACACATCTCGGAGGCCAGAAAACTAGCCCACTGGCTCCCAATTAAGGAAAGAATCGTCTTCAAAGCTCTTACACTGACCCACAAGTGCATTCACCTCACTGCTCCCGCTTACCTCTCCGAAAGGATCCACCCTGTCTCCTCCACAAGGCCAACCAGATCACCCTATACCAACATGCTCTATGTGCCACTAGTAAAAAGAGCCAGAGCGGGGGGTTCCAGCTTCCCATATCTTGCACCCACACACTGGAATGCCCTACCTCCCACTATCCGAGGTGAGGCCTCCCTCATCGCCTTCCGTAAAGCTATGAAAACCATCCTCTTCACATAAGGTCCCTCACATCAGCATGAATACTATACATTTTGACCCACTGCATAAGCTGGAATGTAATGACCAATCGCAGAAGCTGTAAGTATTGTATTATGTCTGTAATACTTATAATGTACCAACAACTGCTACCATTCCTGTACCTCTGTAACTAAGCTCTCACAAGTAACAGCGCCTCAATGCCCGTGGGCTGCTTGCGCGCTATATAAATCTAAATAAATAAATAAATAAATAAAGATCAGAGAGAGAGATGGAGAGTATTCCAATTCAAAGGTGCAAGAAGAGAGAAAGATCGGAAACTAGATTGGGTACAAGGAGGAGAGGGGAGCAACAAGGCGGAAATGGGAGGCAGATGGAAGAGGACGCGAAGGAAGATAGAAAGAGACAAGTGAAGTAAGATAGGGAGGGGCAAGACCATAAAGTGCTTTAAACACCAAACATAAGAAATTCAACTTTAGACGTTTATGAAAACAAAGCCATCCAAGCTGAACCAGAGAGAGTATAGAGTCACAAGGAGCCAATTGACCGAGAACACAAATAGAAGCATGAAATACCAATTTAAGTGGAGCCAACCGAGAGATTGGAAGTCCAAAAAGTGCAGAGGAGCAGTAGAAAAGTCATGAAAAGATTGGAGCAGACGTCAATAATGTTGTTGCTTTAAAAGTCATAAACAAACAGGCTTTCCGGATGTTATAGAGATGAAAACGACAGGAGCAAGTAGTAAGTGAGATGTGGTGAGTGAAAGAAAGATCTGAATCAAGAAAAAGACCAAGAGTAGACACAACTGATGAGATAGGTAACTGACCGAGCGGAAATGAAATTACAGAAGTTAAAGAAGCCAGAGAAGTCGAGTTAGAAGGAAATAAAATGACCTCAGTTTTTGCAGCATTAAGAACAAGAAAGAGATCGGACATCTATGATTGGATAGCCAGTAAGCAAGCGTTAAGTTTGTGGTGGATCTCATCAGAGAAATGTGGAAACGAAAGAAAGAGCTATGTATCATCAGCGTAGAAATGATGCAAAAACCCAAAAGAGGAGATAACCCCAGCTAGTGAAGAAGTGTAGAGGGAAAAAATAAAAGGACCAAGGACTGAGCCTTGAGGAACTCCACAAGTGAGTGGATATGTTTCAGAGGAGACCCCAGCCCAAGAAACTGAAAAAGGTATCTGAGAAAGATAAGATTTGAACCAAGATAGAGGGGAACCAGAAAAATCAAAACAAGAGGGAGCAGAGAGCAAGAGTGAATGATCAACAGTATCGACCGCGGCAGAAAGGTCAAGAAGTATAAGAAGAGAAGACTGTTTAGCATGACGTGCAGATTGTAATGAGTCAAGAACAGAAAGGAGAGCGGTCTCAGTAGAATAACCTGGGTGAAACCCAGATTGGACACATGGAAGAATAGAATTTTGAGAGACAAAAGTAGAAAGTTGAGTGTAAACTGCGCATTCAGGGATTTCAGGGAGGTATGGGAGGAGTGAAATAGGATGGAAATTAGAGGCAGAAGACACATCAGCAGAAGGTCTTTTCAGAAGAGGAAAAACAGTGGCATGCTTAAATAACAAAGGGAAGGTAGATGAGAGAAGGCAAGAATTAAATAAAATTGTATGGTAGGATACAAGAGAAGGATAGATTTTAGGTATAAGTACAGATGGTATAGGATCCAGAGGAGATGAAGTAGGGTGAGCACGAGCAAGAAGGCAAAGGGTGTCTTCTTTGCTGATGTGGGTGGAGCGCCTTTCAGAAGGGTTTGAAAGTTGTAGGCGTACCCTGGTCAATGTGCAATGAATGTGTAGCTGATTAGTGAGCACATGTCTTCTAATGACCCTGCCGTGGTGTTGGAGACTATGATTGCGAATTCCAAGACAGAAAAAAGGGGCAAAGTTTTCCAGGGATACAAGCTGTACTATTTGAGATGCTATTTCAGTTTCATAGTTGCATATTCACATTCTGCTATTTTTGTCCAGGTGGTCATAAATCTGAACGAGTTAATTGGTGACAAGGTCAGTTATTCAGATGCATAGTTATGGTGATGGGGCCAGTTTAGTAATGGGCTATTGAAATATGGTTGAACATTTCCTTTTGTGGGCATTGTGCACATTCAGTGCATTGCGCGTAATTGGCTCTCTTGGTGTTTGCCATCTCTGTTTTGTAGATTCTACAGTGCAACTCTACAGTGTAACTGAAGGGCTTCCAGTGAGGCAAACCTGTTGAGGGCATGCAGTATCTAGTCATTAAGCATATGGATTCCATCATCTAGGTTTCCATGGAACAATGGGTGAGAGAGGCTAATAGCTTCATTGCTGCAAGAAGGTCCTTGGCATAGACAGTTTAGCAGCATATGTGAATAAGGTGAATATAGCAAGATGACTGTCCCAGGGCAGCCGATGGTGTGGCAGGACAGGGGGTGGAGTGTTTGTTTTTTTAAATCATCCTGCAAGAATGTTCCTCTTGTGATATGCGTCGATATGCAGAGAAACTAGACTCATGGTGGTGTCCCCAGCTCGTAGTACTGGTGATGAGCGTTCGTTGAGTTCCAGATTACGCGTTCCTGTCTCTTTTTTTCCTGTTGCTCTGTCTTTAGAGGAAGGTGGGCACTCAAAACAAATCTTGTTGTCGAAGGTTGTTTTCAACAGATATACGTTAAAATAACGAATTGAAAACAACAATGCTGAAAATTCTGGATTTGAATCAAATTTCACCTGTTTTTCAATTTTAATGCTGGGGGAGACACTCCAACTCCCCACCCCACATACCCCCTTACCTTATTTTATTCCCTAACCCAGCACACGGAACTTGTTGGTTGCCTCTATGACCATCAATCTGGATTCCGAGCATGCAGAGGCATGGAAACTGCTCTTCTGAACACCCGTGAGGAACTGCTTGCATCTCTTGATTCCAACTCTCCAGCAGTTCTCATTCTACTTGATATCCCCTCTGCATTTGATACAGTCAACCACTCCATCCTCATAAAACGACTCCACGATACCCTAGGTATCTCGGAGCAGGCACTGGACTGGCTGACCTCGTTCCTCAGTGACAGTCTGTCCTGGGCCATTCTGGGCTCTTTCTCCTCCCCCACCTCTATCTCCACCTGTGGCATCCCACAGGGTTCCAACCTTTCCCCCTGGCTCTTTAACAACTACCTTGCTCTGCTGGTACCCTTAATTTCTACCTTCTCCCCAAACTTCCAGTGTTTTCCAGATGGCACACAACCCTTCTTCAAACTTCCCTCTGATCCTTTTCCAACTTCCTCTATCATTCCTGACTGCCTATTTGCCATCGAGTCCTGGTGTACTTCCAATAATCTCTGCTTAAATGCCAGCAAGACTGAGATCCTTCCTATTGGGACTCCTGATCCTTCTTTACATCCTTCACTCTAGCAATCTCCTATGGGCTCTCCTCCTTCTCCTTCGTCTGAAGCCAGAAACCTTGGAGTCATCTTCAACTCCTCTCATCCCTTCATCCCTCACATTCAGGACCTTGCCAAGAAGTCCCACTTTCAAGTCCATCTCCTCAAAGGAATTCTTCCTTTCCTCATTTTCCCCCAGAAGCGCATTGTCTCTGGAGCTCCGGTTCCCTCTAGGCTAGGCTACTGCAAAAGCCTTTTCCTTAATCTACCCTCATCTTCTCTACAACCCATCCAGATAATCGAGAATAGGGCTGCGAGACATATCCTCGGCCTCAAGCCCATGGACTGCATCTCTCCGGCCCTAAAAACTCTCCACTGGCTGCGGGTTACTGCAAAGATCAAATTCATATCCCTCTGCATGCTATCTACAACTTGCTCTCACTAGATAGTCTTCCTCCAGATCTTTACGTTCCTCTGACACCAACTCTCTGTGTGTTAAGTGTGTCGCTAAACAGCAGGCTGGTGACCGATCTCTTTACTCAGCAGGCTCCCTCCTACAGAATAGCCTCCCCCTTCCTCTTTGCCTTGAGATGGATCTCCTCAAATTCCAGAAGCTCCTCAAGACTTTCTTTTTCACCTTTTCCTTCCCTTCCTACCTCCTCTGTTGAATCCCACTGTTGCTGAGATTGGCAACCAGGGCCCTTATGTGTCCTCCCTGGACCTCGACTGCCATACCCAATTGCCTAAAGCCTCCACCCGTCCCAGCACTTTTCCTTAGCACCCACTGGTATATGTCACCACAGGCCTGCACTTATTTATTGGCGGCTGTCCACTCTACCTAGGCATTTACAGCTGCTCACTCCTTAGCACTTCCTTTTGATACACCTAGCACTCCCCCCCCCACTCCCTCATCCCTTCTCTCCCTCTCTGCACTTTCAAGTTCAGAATGCTCAAAAGGCATAGTAGGTCTGCCTCTAACTTTCATTGTTGTATTTGTTCTTCATTCCCATGTCTCTTCCCTGTTGCCCTTTGGGCACTTTGAAACACAATTCACTTGATGTATAAGCGCCTTCAAATGCAAAATAAATAAATAAATAACCCAACCTGCATCTATTTTTTGCTAAAAAAAAGTGTCAGAATACCACAAATTCAATTAAATTAATTTGGTATTTTTGGCCTTGTTGTTTTGTAATTCGTTTTTTTGAGGCAATACCGTTTTCAACCTGTACCAAATGTAAGGAACTCATTGTGGCAACAGTAAAGACAGACACAAGTAATCACAGTTCAAGGGTGTTAATTGAACTGCATAAATGGGTGAGAGAAATGCCTAATCTAAACCTAAATCTAAGATGGGAGCAAGCTACAACCATCAAATAATAATAAGGCAGTCTTAGTGCCGTCTTGTCAAATAAAAAGGGCCTGTACTAAAAAAAAATATTGTCACACCTTACCTCTAAGTTACAAAATACTGTGGGATAATGTTCACCAGAAAAGAAAGAAGTGTTCACAAAATGATAAGTCAGGATGGTATAACTGGGTTCTCCCTTCCCCATGTTTATTAGCACAGGAAAAGGCGGGACTCTCGAGCACAGCACACGCCTGGGCTTCTCCAGCACAAGCTTACAGCTTGTTTCCAAAATATCAGGGCCTTCTGTGGCCAAGTCTCTTTTACAACAAGTCTCTTGCCTCAGAGGGCCTGATGTACTATAAACAAGCAAAGTTCCTTTCAGTAATCTTCCCGTCGGGTGATTTCCCTTCACCCATGGGTCCCACTTAACCACGCTCTGATCCCTTTTAAAAACATGGCCTCCCTCAATCGGCTTCACTACAGCCTTTCGTTCAAGATATCAGCAACTAGTAACATTCAAGCGTCTCAATGTCATTTTAAACAACTTTTCATTGTGGACATCCCTCATCCGGGTTCACACTTCTCGACACAATGTTTGTGGGGTGTTACGTTGTGCTCTCATTCGTGGGCAACCCTCAATCGGGTTCACATTTGGCAGTTTAACACAATTCACTTAGTTGTAACACCTTGCAGGATTCACTTCCCTTAGCTTTTTAGAGCCCCCGGTTAGGCTTTCTCTTAGCCCCAATCAGGCTTCACCTTGGTACCCAGTCAGGCTTTCTCTTAGCCCCAGTCAGGCTTCACACAGTCACTGTTCGCATAGCATTTCCCTTAGTCAGGTGCAAACGCCTGTTTTACTATGTCAAAACTTTGGTATGGGGTTAAGGACTTTTGATTGTACAAGGGGTTTTGGCTCGACCCTTGTATGACCACCTTAAGTTTATTCCAGCCTTTCCTACGGCCTCTTGTTATTACAATGTTCACAGTTTGTCTCACTATGTGAGAGAGGGTATGCCCAGAGGTGGGTCCCTTGCTCGCTGCGCCATAGGGAACCAAGCTGCACCTCACTGAGGAGGCCCAACAAGGCGAAACATGTCTGGGGTTGCTTGTGCTTCCGTGCAGAGGAGACCTGGCCTAGCAGTTCGGGCTGGGCTGCTACCAATGGTGGCAGTACCTGACTGATTTGCGTATGGCTGGACCCCTTTTGCAATGGGGCAAACGGGCAAAAAAACGGTGGTGTGGAAGGTTGCCCAGAGCAATGCCAGGGGTTCAGATTCATTCAAAACCTTCCACTCATCACTTTTGTGGTCACACAAGAAAAGGGGACCAGCCAGTGTTTCGAATGGATGGCCACGTGGTGCCGGACCACTCTGCAGCTGGTCTTTCCATGGGCTTCAAAGGTTCACTTAGAACACATGTTCTTTGTTCATAATAAGTTGCCGTTAACAACCTCTGCTCAACACTGTACGGTTTACTATCGGTTCTCCCTCCGACTCACCGGCTGTGCTGACCTCCTTGTCGTTTCTGGTCTCTGGAGTCAAGGACGGTACCACGGTAGCAAGCACACCTCCTTGCCTCGTTTATCAGTGCAGGAGGGTCCTGTGCACTGTAGACATATGTTATACCACACATCAGCTGTAGTTCCTGGTTTTATGATTCCTTTCACAGAGGCTTTGCAGGTTTGGGTCGAAAAGGGCAATGGCATTTTCCTCCTTGTTGTCCTTTCCGGTCTCACTGCCTTTCTTCTCCGTTTCAATTGCCATCCTGGAATAGCTGCTTGCTCGTTCATTTGTCCTTGCTAAAAGTGTGCTCTCGTGCTCTGCCTTTTATCCCTGTGGGGAAGGGAAAGGGCCATCAGGTGGGTGTAGTTATTGTCAATTGCCTGGCTCTGCCTGACCCTTGTGTTGTGACACGTCAGGTAAACAGCTCTGGTGTTAGTCCATTGTCTTTCACAGTGTAAGAAAGACTTCGCGTGGGAAAGGGTCGGGGGGATACAGCGTCTAAGTATCTAAGTATCCTATGGGAAGGATCGGGAAAAGGTGTTATAAGGAAGGGGGTACCGCGGCTCACCCGCCTATGTCCCACTTCCACTCCTGAAGACGCCCCAATCCAGGCGATCCTCCCCCACTGGTCCACCTGCAGGAACTGGATCCAATAGCGATGGCCATGTCCTGGCCACCTGGATGACAGATCTCCGGGAACTAGCGGGTGAGACACCTACAGGTTTCCTTTAATCACCACAAAACCAGTGCATTTTGGAAACTGACCTTGCTAGAACATTAGTACTGTGGCAAATTCAGTCCACCACATAGACTACACATTTGCAGCACTGCAGAGGGAGTTTCAGATGAGCAACACATTTTATTTGCATAAAGGATCACAGAACAGAATAAACCTGCAGAAAGCACACCTCCTGCTCAGCCTCAAGTTATACACTTGCTGTGCATGACTTTTGGGGGATCTACCTCAGTGCTATCTGTGACGATTCATGGGATCTTGCCACTTCTCAACATAGTGGGACCCTTCCCTAGGAATGGGGGAAAGTGGGACCTCCTCACAAGGAGAGACTCCACTCATGGGGACAAGGAATCCCATTCAGTGATGCACCTCCCTAACCCATTTGTCTTTGAGACCATTAAACCCATAAAGTCTGATGAAAAACAATCGGAATGCACTACTGTATGTTATTGCAACAGCCCTTCCTATCTTCCTGTAAGGAGTGATACCATCAAGACAAGTGAGACTAAAATAAACATACAGTATGATCTCAAGTAATCTTCCAAGAGAACTGTGAAGAAGAAGGTTGATGGAGTTATACAAACTGAACCTTTGCCAAGTACAGATTTTACTGGGAAGAAGTGGCCCAGAAGAGCGTGAAGAATACACGATGGACACAAAGGACTATGACAATCCGCTGGGGAGAACCCAACTGTATGACATAAAAATGGAGAACTGACTCAATGAGGAACGTAGCAGAGGTGATGCCTGGCAGACCCGGGAAGTTCAAACCTGAAAGCAAGAAGCTACTCTGAGCAGCAAACCTCCAGTCAGGAGGACGCCGACATCAGGTTGCAGGAGTCCTTTGCAGGACAACACAGAGCAGGTCGACTGGAAGCTGGGAACTGACGGATGGTGGCATGACCTTGAGGAGATGGACTGAGCGGACCATTATCTGCTTGGACACCACCTTGTCGGAGACCCCGCAGAGCCAAGGCATAGCAGCAGGGAGCGGAAAGAGAAGGAGAGCATTGCGCGGGAATGCAGCGACCCAACTCTTCAGGAAGAACCGGTGACATGCCCCCACCAGAGAACTGGTAACAGGAGTCGCGGTAGGGGATTGGGGAGGGTGCTGAATGTGCCGACCTCAAAAGGATGAAAGGCTGATTTAGCCTTTCCGGGCTTCTCACCAACGATGACAGGCAGTAATGTGAGAAAGTCATTGGTTTCGGTGTTGCTACCTACATGATCTGCTCTGGGATTTACTCACGTGTGGGAATTGCAGATCAGTTGCGCTGCCCACTGTTGGCTATTTCTTGGACATTCTTTTAACCATCGTCTTTTGTATATGCAAATTTGGTCCTTCTCATATACACCCCGGCTTACAGCATTTTTAACATCCACTGGTCATATTTCAATCATACAAAAAAAACTTGGATCAGTTTGACTATAATAATAATTTCAGACAGTTTCACAAGTACATTTCTCCTAGAAAAGTTCAAAGATGAATCCAACAAAGTGACACTAAATCCCAAATACCCTTCACATTTTTTGCAACCAAATTTCAAAACAAATATCAAGAAAAGAGATGGTACAAAATAATCTGTTCAATGAATAGAAGACTGCAAGCGGCCAAATACATTTAACCCTAATTTCTTGAGAGCATCACACTTTTGTGTGATGTGATGTGGTACAAGCAGGTGGCATGTTATGGCTAAACTGGAACACAGTGGCATAAGCTTCGATTTCATGGCAAATATGTCCGTAATAGAGACTCTACCAATACAAAACACGGGTCATACGAACTAGATAGGCTGCACCATTTGTATGATATTTCGTCATTTGCGCCGGAGTAATACAGGTAGTAAATGTGTGATAAATCATGTAAATGTGAACTATGCTCGTGCGGATAAATTGTACAGCCATTCCCTACTCACTATTGACTTTTGTTGATCTAGGGCTGTATTGCAGAAACGTTGTACCAACGATGTGGCACTAGTGCAAAACTTGGCACACAAGAATCAGTGCCCACATCTTCCCAGTCCAAAGGTTAATGACAATGGCAAAGGCAGGCTTTCCAAATGCCGCTGCCTACCTATATTATTATTAAGGCAGTAATGTTGGCTTCTACATTATAAAAGTCATCCACTATGAAATGTCGTTAAATAAGTGTAAGAAACATCATTGAATAATTGTTTATTTAAAAATGCTGTTTTTTGCCAATTTGCTTGACTTACGTTCTGAAGTAAAAACATGAATTTCTATAAAGCGCGTTTAATTTATAGAATGCCCTACAAGTGTTTAATTGATGGCGCAGGCAGCCGTTTGAAGTTAAGGGCATGATTTACAAAACATTTTTAACATGGGTAAGTCCCATTGAAAACATTTTTGTAAATCAGGCCCAAAGTCTTTTTTGGAAGAACGGGGAAAGTCCACGGGTAGGGGAGCTCCCACAGGACAGAAGCTGTCTGGAGCCCAGAATGTTGCAGAAGGGTGAGCCTTTTTGAAATTCCTGTTAGTTGGTAGACCAGTGAAGGTCAGCCCTAACGCTAATACCCTTAGTAAAAATATTACCCTGCTGGAGTCTGAAGTGAGAGCAGTACCTTTGCTTCCGGTAGAGCTGGCCCCTTTCCGGTTGCAGACTGTGCCCCCTCTTTGCTTTGGCTCCCCCTTGTGGTCTTTTACCTAAGAACACCTTCCAACCCATTACATTTCTGTATTTGAATTCATTTTTTCAGATCTTTTACACAAAGCACTTGGACAGAATTACAATACGTGGTGCAGGCATGAATGCAAACTGACATTTTCAAAATTAATTATCTTGGGTGATTTAAATATATGGTGTAAAGTCCTGATAGAAATGGATTGCAGACATCTCTACGGTATTCAGCAGACCCATGACCTACATCTTTTATCTAATTTACCGACCCATACTGGTGGACACTCCTTGGATCCTTTTTTCTTTAGGGGGCTGAAACTATGTGAGCAGGAGATCACCCCAGTGAGTTGGTCTGATCAAGTTGTGGTGAGTTTTCGATTATCCAACAACTACTGATCCTGTGGTGTATCCACTAGTGTGCAATTTCTCAGTCGAAAGAAAGATTTGGATCTTATTTCAAGCAAAGAACTTTTGAGGGATCTAGTTCAGGTGGAACCCACTACTAAATGCACAGAACTTTATGCCAATGTTATGTCCCATCTTCAAATCAATAAAAAATATCAGAGGCAGCATTGATACTCAGTCCATCGTCCTTAACCCGGTTCAACTTGTTATACTATTCAATCTGATTTGGAAGTTATCTGTCCTAAATGTATGTTCACATCGGTAAGGACTGTGGGAATCATTAGCCTACTGTCTAAGCTGAAGCCCACCAATTTTACCTATGATCATATTCCTGCTTACTTAGTTAAGTCACATGCATGTGCACTTGATGAGGTTGTACAGATTCTGGTAAATGCTTCACTTGCTCAGTATTGTTTTCCACTGGATCTAAAAAAAATCGTATCTCACACCGCTGCTAAAAAAAGTAAACTTTGGACCATAAACTTCTTTCCAATTATCATCCAATTGCTGGCCTTTTATGGTCTGCTAAAATCTTGGAAAAGATTGTAACTACTCAACTGCGAAAATGTTTGGAGGAACATAATCTTTTGGACTCATATCAGTCAGGTTTTAGAACCGAGAGGGCTCTAATGGCAGCCTGGGATGATCTGCTGAAGGCTGCCGACAATGGGGTCATCAGCATGCTGGTCCTGCAGAACCTGTTGGTGGCCTCGATACGGATGACTTTGTGATTCTCCTTTCCAGACTGTCATCAGTGGCGCAGGTATCTGATAAAGCCTTGGCATGGGTTGCTTCATTTCTGACCAACCGTACTGAACAGGTTAAAGTTGGCCCATACCTCTCAGACTCTTAACCTGTGGACTATGGGGTGCCCTCAGGGATGGCTCTTCTTTGTCCCCGTTGTTGTTCAACATTTAAATCCGCCCACTTTTGAACATCTTTTCTGAGTTAGGTTTGTGTTATCAATCATATGCTGATGACACTCAAATTTGTGTACGGCTTGAAAAACCATTGGGGGCCATGGACCGAGTACTATCGTGTGCGCAGAAAATTTAAATCTGGATGCTGGATAACAAGCTCCAATTGAATCCATCAAAAACAGAGGTTATTGTTTTCTGCTCTAAATGAAAGGTAATCAACATTCTACAACCCACTCCATGTCCATTTCTGTTCGGCACACCTACAAAGTTCTCTGACAAACTAAAGAATCTTGGCTGCATTTGGCAGTCCACTATGGACTGCAATCTGCATGTTAACCAGATGGTCAAGTCTGTATATTATCAAATGAAATTGATCAAGCCTTTATTGCCTCTTATTGTAGACAAAGATCGTTCGGCAGTGATTGGTATACTAATGAACTCAAAACTAGACTACTTTAATGCCCTTCTTATGGGTGCTCAAAAATTCCAAATACAGAGACTACAGATTGCCCAGAACTCTGCAATCAGACTGATCTTTACACAACCAAGGTAGTCCTCTGCCTATCAGTATCGGAAAAGCCTTCTTTGCCTCCCGGTTCAGCAGCAAATCTTGTTCAAAGTACTATGCCTGGTCTTTAAATGTATCCATGGCCTGGCTACGACATTTAATGTCAAAAATTCAACTGCATCACCCTACTCGATCACTTCGATCTGCAGGACAAAGCCTTTTGGTGTTCCCTTTTTGCCAAAATGACAACATGGAGTGACATGTGCTTCTCCTCTTTTGGTCCCCATTCTTGAAACTCTCTACCAAGGGACCTCTGACAGATCGAGTCCTTACCCATGTTTAGGAAGAAACAAAAAACTCCTCTTTTTGTGTAATTTGTCTTTTATCAACCAACATAAGCTTCGAGTGATAGCCTAACAATGTCAACGACTAGTTTCTAATTAACATCTGAGCATAGGTGCAGTTCTGCTTGGACCCTTTGGGTATGTGCATTATAAATGTTAAAATCAAATCAAATCAAAGTAAATATTTAACAAATAGGCAAAAAAATATGGTTCTTCACCTTTTTTTAAAAAAAGATAGAGTATTAAGCCAGTGAGATTTCAAGTGTAATTCAGAATGGGCTGCAGAACCAGAGGCACGAAGGTCATGTCGGCCACTGCCATAAAGCGTAGGCCGTGATGGCAGCCTCACACCTCAGAGGGAGAAGGAAGACAGTAGAAGGAGAAGCGCAGGCAACAAGGAGACAGCCAAATGCCAAGTTATGCTGGATGCTCCCACAGCTCTCTCAATATTACTCTTGGTGGTCTTGAAATGAGAGAACAAGTTTCATAGTTTCAGGGTTTGCAGAGAATCAAATCCCAAGAACCGAACAAGGGCAAGCGTAGCAGAAGGACGGCAAGGTGCACACGCTTGAGTACTCATTGGCACTCCCAAAGTGTTGAATAGATGGTCATTAAGGGCAGCCCCATTTCTTGGTCTGGGTGAAGCGGGCGACGGCCCGGGGAGCATAGCTAAACAGCTCAGGAGGGGGTGGCGCAGTAAGGGGCCCACCCACAAAGCTGCGTGTGAGCTTTCCAGACAAAGGATTAAGAAGCCTGTTGTTCTGGTGAGTGCTCCTCTGCGATGTGCGGCTGGCTGCTCTCTACCGACTTGTTGATGACTGTGATGCGTTCGGAATATGTAAACAAAGGAATGCATATTCCAAACAGCTTGTGAGATGCTCCGGAGTCACACACCATGTGCCCCTCATTCTTTGTGCTGACAGCCTTACAAGTGGGGCAATTTATAAGTTATGGCTCACTGAACAAGCCATTGTTTTTACACAGTATGTGCTTAACATTTCAGTGTTAATTACTGAATACGGGGTATTTGTATTCACCAGGCCAGCACAAGTTTCAGTTAGTTGACCAAACCTATAAATTCTTCAAAGAGAATTAAAATGCCACACAGAAAAGTTTTAAACTATTTTCTTTATTTTCAGGTCTCTTTATTTGACACACCAAAACGTTTTTTTGTATGTTACTTACATATGGCACATCCCTGGGAAGGTTAACTGTAATTTTCTTCTACTGGCTGCTTTGGGACATGGACTAAATGCATGCGCTCAGAATCAAAGGTCTTCTCATTGTCTAAGCAAGCCAGCCACTGCCTAGCGCCCACACCAGAAGGCAACTTAATGTCACTTCACTTGGCACCTTGATTAGGAAAGTAGAGTTCATTGTGTGTCACCGTGCAGACAGTAGTTCATGGTAAATCAATGCAGTGATATGTGTGCAGCAATGTTTTGTGCGCTGCACAAGCCACCACCTGTTGAGTAATGACGTCTATGTGGCACTCCCGTATGTAAGAGCACATATGCTTGTTTTTGTCTGATGTAGCCAATGTCCATGCAGTAGCATACTGGAACGTTTTGTGTATGTGGCTCTGACCAGCATGCCATACTGTGCCCACACTAAACGCAGGAAACAATCAAAGAAGTTGCCTCAAATTGTACATTCACTAGGCCGAACGCCCTTTCTACACTGCCATGCCATGATTTTCACCAGCTGCAGGCCAGCACTAATAAGAAATGCTAATGCTAGCTCTGTTAGATAAAGCATGGGCCTGCTAGTTTTTACAGAAATAACCCCTGAGGCCTGCGTAATAGTGAGGAGGTAGTGGATGAGGAACTGTTGACTCTTTATCATGCATTAGAAGCCGGTTTTGTTTAAAACACTTCATCAGCTTATTACTGATCAGGCTAAAGAGTGCAAGAGGTACAATCTTTTCTGTGTAGCCTTTCTGTGCATTGTTTATTGGGTCTCTCTTCTACAGTATCCTGTCCTGTCCATAGATATAATTCCCAAAAGATGTCTCGGTATTGGGTTTGGGCATGCTCACACTGAGACCCAGCCCTTCCTCATCTAAAATTCTTCAAAAACAAGAAGCAAAAGAGCCCTTGTACCCCATTTCAGTGTCTTATGTTGCAGCAATGTTATACTCGCTTGCGAAAACTTAAGCTGTCCAAATGAGTATGTATGGTTTATGGTTACAAACATTTTAATGTTAGGGTGAGTGTTGCGACCAGTGATGTGAGCACCAAGCCATGCATCTGTGAAGAGATTCACACAAACAATCCTTTTATCACAGACTTGTTTATCCAATATAGAGATCTCTGATCACTGTTATAGTCCTGAAAAGCTCTGTGATTTAATGCAAAGGATACAGGAATCCTCACTGGTGCTATTTGTCCCCTTTCCCACACTCCGAGAGGTATTTTGAAAGAGTACAATAAGAGTGTTCCAGACTGTCCATCTTGGAATGATAACCTTCCATCAGAAAATAATTCATATGTTTAGTCTAGTATTGCCCCTTGCAAAATACAAGTGAGGTGGTACGAACAGAACACCTCCAACACAGAGCCAGTGGTCAGTGGGCCCTCAGACTATGGTAGGCTGGTCACACCACAGTGTGCAAGTATGGACAGTTTGAAACTGCATTCAGGCAAGGCCTTCGCTAAAAGCACGTGACAGAAAAACCATTTACTTGGACAGCAACAGCTGTGTTTCCACATTAGAATTCTTCTGTAAAGTACGTGAATAACAATGTAATGAACCTAGCTTGATTTATATAGCAATAATGTATTAATATTAAGGAGGGGTTTTGTCGCAGGACACATAGGTGTATTTTGCAAGTGACGTGTCCCAATCAGGTGTGGGGTGCGGGGAGGGGCACGCATTCTGGTGTTTCACCCTGGGCACCAAGTTGGCTAGAAACTGCCCTGATTAAGGGCACCCACCTCCCCTCCAGGGTGTTGCATGTGTTTACTCGGGAGTAGTGGAGCCCCTGACACAGGTAATGGGGCCTCATACACAGCAGGTGGGCATTCAGACTGACGATGCCAGGTATTTAAAAAATGCCTCTATTTTTATAAAGTGCTTCATGGCAGATTCTTTTCACTTGTAAGCGCTATAATAATAGAATGCAAGAGTATTCAATGCATCGGTCCTGTGAGCAGAGGAGGCCTAAGGATTGTCAGTTGTCAGAGATGAAAATCTTGTATTTTAATAAACGCCACATGGTGCTTCTGCAGCCGCGTGAGTCGACACAGAGCAACAATATGTTGTTCGTGGCCGGTACACACTGTTCGTGGAAAAGCATTGCATTCGTTTTTACTTTTTAGTCCCTTAGAGTCAAATTAACCGGTTTGTTTTAACCCTGGCTATGACAACGCTCTCTGGAGTATCTCCCTTACCCAAATACTGTGAACTCCTGATCATTGTTATATGGGAACAACTAGTCCAGCTATCACTAGGACAGCAGAGCTCAGAGGATAACATTGTGCACACAGCACCCGATAGCAATGCATTGATACACCTCCTAACAACCGTCCACTTTGGTCTCAACTGAAGCGCACAATAAGCTGCGTATCACGGCCCTATAATCAATAAACCAAACAAATCATTGTCTCCCTGTGAGGCTGTGACCAAAAGTGTAAAGACAATCTCCCTCAGGCCCCCATCTACCAGTACTAAATCTGCTTTCTCTAGGAATCGGCTCTCAGCTATGCTAAGAACACATTACCTATCGCCCGTCTCCAGAAGCCGCGTTTCCCATTACCTTACCGACAGCGCCCCCTGGTGTACCACAAGCTTATGTGCAATACAAAGTTATGGCATTCCGCTTTCAAGTTTAGGAGAGGGTGGACGCTCTGCGACATTGCGTGAGCGTCGAACAAATGAGAGTAAAGCCAAACAAGCCAACAAACGGATGAAACAATGAGTTACAGGTATGTGTAGAAATTATTATTATATCGATGGAAATGTAATCCATTGGTGCAGGGAGTGATGTTAAGGTGTTCCCCGAGGGGGAGCATCTTTTTTTATCGACGACGTGTGGATTGCTTTTTTGGACGCTTCAAGAACAAGAGATCGGATCCGCAGATTTTAGCACTGTTGCCTCGTAGAGGCCTTCTAAAGGAGGACGCGCACACACGGAGACTGCAACTTGCTTCCTTTATTTTACGAACACCAAACCCCAACTGGCGCTCAGCGCGCCTTCCCCCATAATTTCCCGTTTCCCTTTCCTCCTCCCGCCGTGTCAATAACTCCGCCCCCACAACGGTGGGGGCAGCACTCCTTAACCCGTGAGTGCTTGGCAACATCACCCCCGAACAATATATTCAAACATCGGGGTCAACATTCTTCAACAAGTCTCGTAGGTTTTCTTACAGTTCTCCGTGGCCTCTCCTCTTGGTCACCTGCCTCTTGCAGTTCCGTGGTCCTCATTTCTCTGCTTGTCCCTCCTGGGTCTCCTCCTGGTGGGACCCACAAATCGTCCTGCGGCTCTCGCGGCTCTGGAGAGGCCGATCGATATAGCGGCTCTGTTCCTTCTCGTCTGGAGCAGTGTCTGAATTGTTGGCAGTTCCTGGTGACGGCTCTGCTTTGATCCTCGGCCGTCACCATCGTGCCTTTCACTGCGGTTACTCTCATGGGACTTGGAGCGAACCGCGGATCTGTCTTTCTGGGCGTTGGTTGCTGGAGGAGTACTTCGTCTCCAAGGTGGAAGTCTTGCATCACTGCATGACGGCGGGCGTCTGTCTCTCGTCTCGCTCTCTCCTTGGCTTCTGCATCCCTTCGGAGCACGTCCATGTCAAGCGGCTCCTCATCCGCTGGGTTGTGCGGTATGCGGGTTCGTACTTTGTAGCGAAACATGAGCTCGGCAGGTGTCTTGTTGGTGGCTTCGTGAGGAGTGTTTCTGTAGTCCCGTAGGAGTCGGCACAGCGCCTGGTGTGGGTCGACCGCTTCTACTCTGGCTCTTTGTCTCGTTTTTTTGATTGATGCCATGAATCGTTCAGCCATCCCATTCGCTTGAGGGTGGCGAGGAGTTATCTTCATGTGTGCAAACCCTAAATGTTCTGCTAGTGTTCCAAATTCATGTCCACTGAACGGGGGCCCATTGTCGGATTTGACTATCTTGGGGATCCCCCACTCGCTGAACACTTCTTCTATTGCCGCTGCTACTTGGGGGAATGCGGTGGTGGTGACCGTTTTGACGATTGGGAAACGTGAGTGTTCATCTATTATGAGCAAGAGGTAGTCACCCTCTTCCGTGGGTCCATAGAAGTCCATGGCTACCCGTTCCCATGGTTGTTCAGGTATCTGTGTGTGTTGGAGCGGGGGTGGATGTTCCGTGGGGGCTGTGCACTGACAGGCGTGGCAGTTCTTCACCCATTCTTCCACTGCCGCGTCCAGGAACGGGAACCAGACATGGCGCCTCAGCTGCCTCTTGGTGTTTTCTGCTCCTCTGTGACCCTCATGGGCCGTGCTTACCACTTCATTCCTGAGCGTGGCGGGGATGACTATTTTGCACCCTCTGAGGAGGATGTCGTTGTCCTTGACGGTCAATTCGCTGTGTACCCAGGCCAGCCTTTCAATTTCTTGTTTGCACGACCCTGGGTGTGCCAGCGTTGCTCTATGGTGATCTCTCCATTTGCTGGACAATGTGAGGCTGATGGCGAGTGCCATGGTGGGGTCAGCAGCAGATGCGGCCGCCACTCTCTCCAGGGACAACGCCGGTGGTAGCGAGCTCGATGCTATGTACTGTACATAGGCGATGTCTTCCTCACGGGTCAGTGGGGCCCCCACTGGGTGACGTGACAGGTAGTCAGCGGGGTTAAGGTCACCCCCGGGACGATGTACGATGTCATAGTCATATTCCTGTAAACGGATTCCCCAGCGCTCGATTCTTGGAGGCATCTTGGTGTGCGGGTTGCCGAACAGCGAGAGCAGGGCTTGGTGGTCCGTTATTAAAGTAAACTTTTTCCCAATGACGAAGTCATGGAAATGTTCGCACGCCCATACGGCGGCTAAGCTCTCTTTTTCCGCCTGGGAGTAGGCCAGTTCTGGGGTGGACAGGGCTCTGCTTGCGTATGCGACGACATGTCTCGGGTGGACATCCGCCCCGCTAGTTTGGGCTAGGATGGCGCCAAGGCCCACCGGGCTCGCGTCCACTACAATTTCAGTGTGCCAAGCGGGATTGAAGTATGCCAGGCGGTGTGCTTCCATCAGGGCCCGCTTGATGTCGGAGAAAGCCTGGAGGCATGCTGGGGTCCATTCAAACACTGTTTCTTTTTGGAGGAGTTTCCGTAGAGGGTCGGTGAGGGACGCGTAGTGCGGTATATACCGCGCACAGTAGCCAGCCATGCCAAGAAATGAGCGGACGTCAGCAACCTGTCGTGGTTCCTCCAGGTTGGTGATAGTGTCAACCTTATCAGGATCCGGCAGCATACCCTCGCTGGAAAAGATGTGTCCAAAGAATTTGAGCTTGGTCTTGCTGAAACGGCATTTTGCAATATTGAGGGTGAGGCCTGCTTCTTGGAGTGCTGCACATGTAGCGAGCAGAGCCTTGTCGTGAGCCTCTTTCGACGAACCGAAAACGAGGATGTCGTCACTGTAATTCAGTGTGCCTTTGATTGGTCTGATCACCTGCCGGATGGCCTCTTGGAAGATTTCTGCGGCTGATGAGATGCCGAAATTTAGGCGCCGATATCTGTATAGACCGTCATGGGTCGCGAATGTCGTGATGGGTCTGGATTCCGGATGCAGCTCCAGCTGATGGTATCCCTGGTTGAGGTCGAGTTTGGAGAACATCCGGGCGTTGTTCAGTTGTACGATCATGTCCTCGATGCAAGGGCCCGGGTGCCTTTCACGCTGAATGGCAGTGTTTGCCACCCTCATGTCCACACACAAACGGATCTTTCCTCCCTCTTTTGGTACAACCACGAGTGGGGAAACCCATGGTGTCGGCCCTGTGGCTGGTTCAATGATGCCATCAGACAATAGTTGTTGGAGTGCGTCTGACACTGCCACTTGTAGGTGGAAACCCACTCTCCGGGGGTGTTGCGGTACTGGCCTCACTGAAGTGTCGATGTGTAGTCGGATGGGAGGGGCCTTGAGTTTGCCCAGCCCTCTGCAGAGGTTGGGGAAGTCTCTCGTGATGTCGGCCTGTGTGACCAAGTTCTGCATCTGGTAGCATGCGATGGCGCCAACTGTATCTCTCGCGTTCATGCCCTCGGAGGTCGCTGTGATGGAGTCTCCCGCCTTCACGTGTATTTCTATTAAGCCTAAACGGGACGCCGTGTGATAACTGAGCAGGCATCGGCTTCTAGCAAGTGACCGGATGATGTGTATCGTTGTGTCTACTTTCCGGCCATTCAGGAGAAGGCGTTGTGTGAAATATCCTACTGTCGGCAGGGGGGTGGTGGCGCCCCACTGAAATATCCTTGAGCGGGACTGTTGAAGTGCAGGTGGGTTCGGTAGCATGGCATAGTCCTGTTCGCCCAAAATGTTAACAGTAGCGCCTGAGTCAATCATGAATTGGAATTGTCTATTCCCCATTTTGATGGGGATTTTCGGGGCTTCTCTGGCCTCTTCAGTGTCGAGTATGAGGTTGACAAACTCATCTTGGTCGTATGAGTCATATGGTATGTCATATGCAGCTCCCTGCACCTCCTGGTAGAGAGGCTCAGGCCCATATTCTTCTGGCGGATGGTCATATTCATCGGTGAAGTATTTCGTCCGATCAGTCTGCTCTGGCTGTGGTGGGAATCCCGGCGTATGGTATTCGTCAATGGCTCTGACGTATCGCCTCTGTCCTTGGCTTTGTTGGTAGTATCGGGGTTGAAAGTGTCTAGGAGGTGGCGGACGGACAAATGTCCTGACTGGCGTTTGGGGTCTCGCGGGCGGGAATGGTACGCCTTCCCTGCACACCGAGTGGAAGTGGCCTTCCCTTCCGCAGTTTGTGCATCGTTGAGACAGAGCGGGGCAAGATCCTGCGTGTGGAAAAGACATCCCACAGCGATAGCATTGTCTCTGTAAGCGGGGTGTTTGGACGTTTTGAGTTCTGTATGACTGTGGCCCCCTGTCGCCTGGACGAGATGGTTGTATGGTTGCGATCAGTTCCGCAGCGTCGTGTTTGGGGTTGCTTGGGCTGGTCATGGATGTGGCTTGGGCATCGACCCTCTCATGTATGCGAGCGAGCCCGCTCACTTCCTGGATGGAGAGGGGTTTCTTTAGGAGCTGTTTCTTGAGGGCAGGGGATAAGCAACCTTCAATGACCCTTAGTCTTATGGCTTCTTCCAGAGAAAATGCGTCGAATTGGCAATTTGCACCCTTTACTCTCAGGCGGGTTATGAATTCATCAACTGTTTCCTGCGGCATTTGAGTGCACTTGTTGAAAAGGTAGCGTTCGTAGTCGCGATTGACTTCTATGATGAGGAGTTTGTCTAGGGCCTTTATTAAGTCCTTGAAAGTGTTCTGTTCGGCTGCAGGAATAGTCTTGACCACAGTCTTTATCTCGCCTCCCACCAGATTAAGGAAGATGTCTCTGATGTTGGGGGAATTTCCATCCCCAGATCCCCTGACGTAATGCTGGAAATCTTCCATCCAATCAGTCCATCTAGGTCCTTTCGTGGCTTGTGGGGTCATGGTGAAAGGGGGTGGTAGTCGCAGTTGAATCGGCTGCACTACGTGAGCCGGCGTAGGCGACCCTGGGTTGGACCCTGACGCGGAGGCTGGCGTGCTCATGATGCGGGCGACAATATGTATTAGTGCTTTATTTGGGTAGGCTAGTGGAGTTCGGTCCGGGAAGACTCACCGGCCTCCAGCATGTGAGGTGTCGCAGCAGACGTCCAAAACGCTTCCCTGCGCTATGTTGTGCTGTGCCAGAGGCGTGTGGTGGTCTCGCGGGCTCCTTTGATCCACCGACGACCTTCTTGACCTTCTCGGGGTGTTGAGGAGAAAGGATGTCTGGATAGAAAAAGGAGGAGGCCTGGAGGTATTCAGGGCGTGTTGGTGAAGTACTGCGAGGAGGAAGAGGGCTTCCGCTTGTGTGGGCCACCAGGATGTAGGAGGAGGAGGCCTGGGGCGTTCAGGGCGAGAGAGTTGGCGGACTGCCAGAGGAGGAGGCCTTGTGCGCGCACGCGGCGCGACGAGTGACGGACAGCCAAAGGAGGAGCGGCGGATTGCCTTGTGTGCGCTCGCGGCGCGTCGGGTGGCGGAAAAGCCAAAGGAGGAGCGGCGGATTGTTACGGAGGACTCCGTGGGCACACGAGGAGAACCCTCGTCGCCAGTGTTGCCTCGTAGAGGCCTTCTAAAGGAGGACGCGCACACACGGAGACTGCAACTTGCTTCCTTTATTTTACGAACACCAAACCCCAACTGGCGCTCAGCGCGCCTTCCCCCATAATTTCCCATTTCCCTTTCCTCCTCCCGCCGTGTCAATAACTCCGCCCCCACAACGGTGGGGGCAGCACTCCTTAACCCGTGAGTGCTTGGCAACAAGCACGTGTGCAATTCAAAGTGTACGTGCACGTGCGAAAACCTGCTACACTGCTCAAGGGCATTTACAGAACGTACATTTGCCCATCGGGCAAGAATACATGTTATTAACACTAGGCCAAACACTGGCAAGTGTAAACATTGGCCCTCATTACGACCCTGGCGGTAAGTGAAAAACGATGCCAGTAAAGGATTACCGGCATCGCTTATCGCTAGGTCCTATTATGATCCGAGGAAGTGCAATTAGCGGCACCGTAGTTAACGGTGTCGCTAACAGCACCAAGGGCGCAGGCACGCGACCCCCCATGCTGGAAATAGCGGCATGGCGCAAATTGGGGAACATCACGAGTCGTGCGGACATGCTCTTAACGCCCTTGCAAAGGCTGTGGCCCTCATTACAAGTCAGGCGTTAAGGGTTTAACGGCGCCGTCGGCGCCGTTAACCCTTAACGCCTGATTCACACTTTAACGCCTGCTTTTTGCAGGCGTTAAAGTCCAAGGCGCTAAGCGACCTTGGTGCTAATTACGGCACCGTAATTTACGGTGCCGTAATTAGCGCCTTCCCCATCCCCATTATGCCCTATGGGTCAAACATGGGAATGGGGAAGGGCAAATGGTGAATGGGGAATTACCGCCCCACTCACCTTGGAATGGGGCGGTAATTCCACCATCCACCATGGCGGAATCCAGCATGGACCATGGTGCTAATAGCACCATGGTCCACCGCCTGACTTGTAATGAGGGCCAAGTACCTTACCGCCATGGTGCTAATACCGCCATCGCGGACCACCCATAAATGGCCATGTGCAGTGTTCCCAGCTGTCACAGGTTCACACAATCAGCACAGGTGGAGGCAATACAGACTGGCCAAGTACAAAAGGAGCACACCCCACCCCTTCCCACACTCCACAATGATTCCAATAAGACTAACAATGTTGGGGCTGGAGGACCTGATTGCAATGGAAGTGCTACAGCAACAACAACTACTACAACAACAGGCAGCACACAGGAGATGCAGGAGGAGAAGGAGGGCAAGGCAGGGCCAGCAAGCCCCACCAGCACAGCCAGTGCCACCACGCAGGCAGCCCCCAATCCCACGCATCAGAGCCAGACCATTCAACCTCACTGCTGAGCAGATCCGCACCCTGTACCGTTTGGACCGGGACACCATCAACCCCATCGTGGACATGATACACAACGACATCGTCAGCATGATTGAAACACCCACCGCCACCCCCCCCTACTGAAGCATTACCTGGCTGACAGGGGTGGGGGGGGAGGATGCATAATTCATCTGGCTGACGGGGGGGGGGAAAGAATGCATACTTCATCTGGCTTACAGGGGGGGGGGATGCATACTTCATCTGGCTGCGAGTAGCAGAGGTAATGGAGCTAGCTCATGGCCTAAAGCAATCCAGACTTTAGCTGACACCTGACCACATAATGCCAGATGTAGGCAGCCCCACCATGTGAATGATGATGAGTCCCAACCATGACCCAACCAAATGCATGTGCACTGTACAAAATCAGACCACATCCACCTCAAAGAAACGCACCTACATGCAATGACTTCAGCTAATACACGGCACCAAACACCATCAACTGGAAGGGCAGTCCACCATAACTGCGCACAAAGGAGCCACATGACGGACATGAACATCAAAACACCAATACATGGACACAGAGGCCCAAATGAATTGCATAACAACATTTGAAGTGCTCAGTGAGGTAATCATGAGGCTGGCAGCAATGGTGCCATGATGAGAGCATTGATAACACATGGACATCGGCCAGATCACCAAAACAACAGCTATGTACTAACACAGTGAATGGGCACTCATAAGCTACTGGACCCCCCTGCATACAGTGGTTGAAGGCATGCAAAACAGTCCATAAGAGGAATACACATATAGCGGTCACATCGTGTGACTCCATTCATGCATGGAAATGGGGTTCAAAGTAAGAGATGAATGCATGCCATGGTGTCATGTCATGATTTGAAATCTGATGTCATGACTGACACATACATTGTTGCCCACATACAGGTGATGCAGGCTATCCCTTGAAGAGGTGGCTCCTTACCTCAGTCCGGAACCCTCAGAACCGGCACAAGGAGGACTTTAATCGTGCACATACACGAACCCTTGTGGTGATTGAGCAGACATTTGGCCTCTTGAAGGCACGGTTTCGCTGCCTCAGCAGGTCTGGTGGGGCACTCCTGTACCGCCATGAGAAGGTGGCAAAGATCGTCATGGCATGTGTAATGCTACACAATATGTGCATCAGACGGAATGTGCCCCTGCCCCCTGACGCTGAACTGCAACCACCTGACGATGAGGATGAGGAGGGTAGGGATGGGGCAGCACCTCAGGGAGGAAGCGATGCACAGGAGGGACGTGCCATGCGTCAGACTCTCATTAACCAATGCTTCTAGCACACATGGACGGGGGGTGTCACATGGGGATGGCACTGGGTGCGTCTGGGACATGCACACTGTGGACTGTTCACCAATAAAGCACACGTGCACAATGAGCAATGTCCACACATGTGATTTGTGCATAACCAAAAAGTGTATTGAAATTGTGATTTGAATGAACACACCCCATCTCCCCTCCCCCCTCAACTCCCCAACACACCCCATCCCCTCCTCCCCCCTCAACTCCCCAACACACCCCATCCCCCCTCCACCCTCAAGTCCCCAACACACGCCATCCCACCTCCCCCCTCAACTCCCCAACACACCCCATCCCCCCTCCACCCTCAAGTCCCCAACACACCCCATTCCCTCTCCCCCTTCAACTCCCCAACACACCCCATCCCCCCTCAACTTCCCACAAAAGTGTGTGGATGCATCATGTGGGATTGTCCCACTGGGCGGACTCTATTGCCCCCCCTCTCCCTGCAACCGGGGCACCCCTGCCTGTACTCCGCAGCTTCCTGGCAGATATGCGGACGGGGCTGGATGGGGCAGAACTGGCAGCCGAGGAGGTACATGGCCCCTCACAAGGACCCATGTCCCTCAGAACTTGAACAAGGTTTGTGAGCACGTGCCTCATCGCGGCTAATTCCGTACATATGTCCTTGGTTGAGGATTCTATTGCCGCCTTCACTGTATCAGCACATTTTTGCATTTCGGCCCTAGCACTCCCACATTCGGCCACATGCTGGTTCATCAGTGAGGACAGTTGTTGTTGCCGCTGGATTATCTGTTCCATTGATTCCTGGTTTCTCGGGGCCAACGAGGATGCCACTGGCGTGTCAAATGTGCTGCTCCCCTCCTGCTCAATTTCAACTGGGGATGGAGTGGCTGGAGAAGAGTTATCAAGGGATTGACCCTGTATGGCTTCATCTTGCAGGCTGCATGGGGACAGGTATGGGGAATGAAGGTGGCCAGTGGGGGGTCCTACAAACACATCTGCATTCCCTGCTTCTTCGTCCGAGCCACCTGCGGTGGCAGCAGTCTCGCCCATTGTGCTGCTTCCGGCAGTACCAGTGCCTTCGGTGGGCAACACTTGCTGGGTGTCTGATGATGGTGCAACCATGGTGCTTGGCCTGATGGACATCTGTGCCCCGGCCTGCGTTGTCACCGATGATTTTGACTTCTGAGGGATTTTGTGTTTTACAGCAGAGGTTGAGGGTTGCTGTGTGGGGACATCGGGCCTGGCTTTCTTTGCAGGTGTGGTGGTAGTGTCTTCCTCGTCACTGTCCGAATGAGAGCCTGTGTTGGAGCAAAGGGGGGAAAGGGTTAGTGAGACCTCTGTGGACTTTGAGCAGACATTGTGATGGCTGCAATCAATTTGATTTCTACATGTTGCATGTTGGAGGCAGTGACATACTTGTCGGTGGTATAAGCATGGAGGCATGTGTGTGGCTATGGGAAGGGTGTGCATACTGCATGTGTACAAGGTGGAGGTCAGAACTGCCTGTTGGTAGTATTGTGCAGATGTGTTGTGCTAACCCTCTCAGGCTTCATTGCAATTTCCCTTCAAAGTGGACTTCAGTGACTTTGGCATGGCTGGATTTGTGGCACCTACCTGCGTCACATGAGGTCGGGGCTCCTCTCTCCATGTCTCCGACCCCCTCGATGCATTCGGTGCCAATGAGTGCGGCACATGTCTCCTCCCATGGCTGCATTTTTATTGGGGACTGTGCTCCACCACCAGTTTCCATGGCCAGGTTCCTGTTGGCAGAAAGAATGCTCCTTACGCGGAGCCATAGGTCATCCCACCTCTTCCTGCACTGTCGTGCATTGCGGGGGGTAGTGCCAACTGCACTTACTCTCTGTGCAACCATGGCCCATATGGCCTTCTTACAGGCTATTGCTGGCCTTGTCATCTCTGTGGAGAACACCACATCTGCGTGTTCCTGAAGTGTGTCGGCCAACATGTTCAGCTCCTCCTTAGAGAAGCGCTCCTGCCGCAGCCGCTCTCCACTTTTGTTTAACAACTTTTGGCATTGTGGTGAAGGATTGAGGTAGAGGAAGGTTTGCCGAGGTTGTGGGGGCCAGGTGTCCACTGGTTGCGGCGGATGGCAATGGATTGTGTTTTTAAAGATGGCTGCCATGCTCTTTCCCGTTCCTGTGCGTTGACGTAACTTCCGGATCCGCTAACGGCAGTGATCATTGATATCGATGGCTGAGGTGACGGACGCACTATTTGCATGGCATAAGATGCCGGAAAGTGAAGTTTTTAGTGCTTTACCGCTATGGCGGTTGTTACATTACCGGCATGGCGCAATGCTCGTGCCCGAGAGGTCGTAATGTGCGACTTTTAGCACTATATGGCCAGCACGGACACGTTGATTGCGCCATGCCGGTAATGTCCGCAAATTACCTCAGGGTCGTAATGAGGGCCATTGGTTCTTTCAATGCATTGAGCACCAAGGCAAAACGTGCCCTAGTGCTAGTAATGAACAGTATTAGCAATGAGGCACATTTTGCACTGGTGCCAAAATGCAATGAAAGCATATTTTTTTTCACGAGTGCAGATAGTTGTCCTAGCGCTAATACCTTGCAAAATTGCACTTGCATTGGTGCAATATGTATGTGCCATGGCCCCTCAATATTTACAAACCCCAATGTGGGATGATACAGTTTTGGATATTTTTTATTTTATTATTTCTTTACAAGATTATAATCACAGAGGTTATTTTTACAAGTGTCTAGCAAATAGGCTAGAATGCAAGAAGACAGCAGATGCATTCAATAATTTAGAAGCTGAAGCTGAAACTTGTTTTAAGAAAAAGAGGACGAAAGCTAAACAGATAAATCCGTAGTCACATAGTTCATGCTGGGTTTTTAGGTGCAGTTCGTTCATTTCCATTAAAAAACTGATCCAGAATTTTTGCTGTGGCTATAGCCCATAATGGACTGACACCTCCTATTAAATGGGCCCACCAAAGATCTTCATCTACTATGTGACCCTTGGCCAAGTGATGAATCAAATATGGTGTACGACAATGCCTTGTTCCTGGGCAAGATAATAGAAGGTGCCGAATCATTTCAGGAGTCGACTGTGAGTCGCAAATAACATTTTATTATCGGGAGTAGTGAAAAGCAGGCGTACCTTTTATCCAAAGTTTTAGCTTGGGAAGTAAGATTTCGCATCTTTGCATGGAGGTGTAGTTGCATCGCGTTTTTCTTTTTTGGAGCAGTCGATTTGGACCCCTAGGTATTTGAGGTTCAGAACCTATTCCACTTTTGTTCCATCCAAGTACCAGGTTGGTTTTGCTAGTATCTGACTCTTCTTCTCCAATATAAGGATCTTTGTTTTGAGTTTGTTTATTTCAAGATCGTTGGCTGCAGTGTATTTAGAAAGCAAAACAAGCTGACGTTGGAGGCCTATCAGCATTTGATCCAGTTGGATTAGATCATCTGCGTAAAGTATCCGAGGAACTTTTACTTGACCGATTGCTGGTGGGAAGATTCTTATCGCAATGTTAGCTTCCTTGTAGTCCCCAAAGTATGCCAGAAAAAGGGCCGGGGCAAGAGGGCAGCCCTGTTTGAGCCCTCTGGCTGTTGGAATCGGAGCAGAAAGCCAGCCTCTGGTACTCACCCGGACTTGTACACTGGTGTCTGTGTGTAATGCTTGCAAAGGTCCTAAGATTGCCAATGGACACTTCCATCCTGTTAGTTTCTGCCAGAGTTTAGATCTGTTGACAAGATCAAAGGCCTGGGTAAGGTCTAAGAAGGCTAGGTAGATTTTCAGACCGCCTTCCAAAACCTTAGCTTTCAAAATGCTAAGAAGAAAGATGTTGATGCTTGTACCTGTACCCTTCTTAAACCCAGGTTGTAGATTTTCTTCGCAAGGGCCGTTTTTTGCCCAAGATTGAACATTTTTCAATATCAGGCTTCCGTATACTTTGCCTATGACATCCAGCAGTGCCACAGGACAGAAGGTCTTCGGGTCATCTTTGCAGCCTTTTTTAAAGATAGGCACGATCATGACGTTGTCCATGATGTCAGAATTTTTCTTAGGTTTCTACATCTTTCAAAGTTTAGACTCAACAGTTTAGCCCATTCCACTGGAAAAGATTTTAAGATCTCATTAGTTAGGCCGTCCAGCCCCGGAGCTCTTGAATTTTTCAATTTTCTTAGGGTTAGTATTATATCATTGATATCGTGGAGCTCAACCCAAAGGGCGTTTGCCTGCGGTGGTAAAGATGTTGCATTAGAATCTGGAGATTTGAACAACGTTGTGTAAAAATTTGTCCAAGTTGATTCTGAGATTCCGTTGGTTAAAGTTGAGTCAGTGGCTTTTCCCAGTGGTCTTATCAACTTCCCAAAATCTCGGGAGTTTCTATTGGTAACTTGTTGTAACATGGTCTCCGAGTCCTGTAGGTAAAGAGACTGACGGTAAGATCTAAGCCAAGACCTGTAGTTCTTTAAAGCGGCTTTCGCTCGTACTCTGTTCATTTCGGTGTTGTATCGTGAGGCTTTCCTTTGGACTTTACGGACCATGTTGCGTTTAGACACCAGAAAAGCATCAAAGGTGTGAATATGATGGCTCCCCTCTTTGCCCGTGTTCTTTAAGTTTGGTGTGATGGTTCTAAATAGTTCCAAAAGCGGTCTGTAATCTACTTCAGTAAATTCTTCCAAGTTCTTGTAAGATTTGTTATAACTTTGATGTTATTTTGAGACGACCGTAGGCGGTTTCCGTTGCCCACCGGTTCCACAACCGCAAGATAGTGCAGTTTGTGTACGTTTATAGATGACCATTTTATGTACAGCAAGTTGTGGTCACTTTGCACTGTTTTTACAACGTTAAATTCAATCAAATAAGGAAGAAACGGATGTGAGGCAAAGATGTAGTGGATGGTGAAGTTTGACAAGCCTCTTTTCCATGTAGGAGTTTTTAGATTTGCAGCCAAAAAAGTAGCCGTGTTAGTTAGGTTTCGTGATGACATTAGCTGGACCAATCCGTCC
This sequence comes from Ambystoma mexicanum, assembly GCF_040938575.1. Taxonomy (NCBI): domain Eukaryota; kingdom Metazoa; phylum Chordata; class Amphibia; order Caudata; family Ambystomatidae; genus Ambystoma; species Ambystoma mexicanum. The sequence goes on along the minus strand of NC_090941.1, from coordinate 662,628,836 downwards.
CACGTTGGGTGGCTTGGGAGGCTGTAGTTTCTTTTGTCTCAGTCGTGCACGGAGAACAATTGATGTTAAGGTCACCACAGATCAAGAGGTCAGCGCTTTTAAACTGTATGAAAAGTCCATTATGGATGTCACAAAGTCAAATAGAACTTCTGTTCGGATTCCCTTTGGGTTCCAATAAATGTTGGTGATTAGGATGGACATGGTGTGATGAGCTCCAGTGCTAGGGTCTATGCGGGACCATGAGAGTAGAACTGCCAAGACAAACGGTGTAGCCAGAAGTACATTTTTGAGCTGTAAAACGCTCCCCTGGTGGACTGCAATCATCAGCCCAGAGGTTCGGTGACCTTTTTCTCCTGTCATCGCTGGTGAGAAGGCTATTTCGAAATTGTCCTCCAGAGTAGGTTTTTCTTTAAGCCACAGCTCTTGAAGACACAGTATATCATACGCTCCTAGATTGATCTTACCGGGTGCAGTTAGGTGAAGTTTTTTGCATATTTATCTACTTAGGATTTTGTAGAACACTACACACCATCAGTCAACTGCCTCATTGTAGGAGATGCTAGGGGGCTTTGATCCAAAATGGGCGCAGCTTTGAGCTCCTATATGGATCGGGGGAAGAGAGGTCCTCCACCCAAGCTAAAGGCCTTCTATGACCCTCGGGTGAACTGTGGCTCCTTGTTGGCAGTGCACGGAACAGGTGGAAATATTTTGGTGGCATCTTGTGTGACGGAGCCGAGGATCTATGCCAAGGTCGGATTGGCCCCTCAGCCCCAGGGGATTGGGGGCCGGTTTCTGACCATGCCTGGGCCGGTTTGGAAGAAAAAGGTTACAAAAATATATTTTTTTCAAATTTTTTTTTCTTTTTCAAAAAGCCTTTCATCCTTCTTAGGTCGATAAATGAGAACCAACACAGGTTGGGTGATATTCTATGCATATTTGTTCTATAAAAAGAGCTTAGGCGTAAGTGGTATACAATAACATATTATCACTTGGCCATGGACGTCTGCTTGGATTCACAGTCATTTAGTGTACTTAGGAAGAATGCTATTTGATGCCAGTTCCTGTTTTGTCAAGGGGTGAAAGGTCATGTTTCATCACTTCCCGGGATGTCACTTTGGGGTGGGGTCAAATGACAACATTTCTGGTGATGTCATCATAGGTCAAGGGTCGTAAGGCGACGGGTGGGCCATTTGTTTTCTTTTGGGTGATCGGGCCTATTTCTTGTCCCAGTCCGACCCTGATCTATGCCTCTGGGCTGCGCGGCGTTCGGACCACCTAATTGCTGCATGCAACAGGTGATCGCTGGAGGAGGAAGCATCCAACCCTTTGTTGGAGCGGATGTGTGGATTGTGGCCTCTGCAGAGCAGTCAGGTCGTGCGACCTGGATGGCTGCACACTGCTATGGAACCGTTGATGGCTGCACTACGCGCGCCAGTCCAGAGAGCTCTGGGGCTACAGTGTGACGTTGGAGGGGGCCTTGGGGAGAGAACAGGACACCACAGTTGGCCCCCGCATTGCTTGTATTGGGAGGCATGGATGAGAGGTGCAATAGCACGCATTATGAGGAGCTAAGGCAGAAGAGACAAATGCTATATATCAGGTACTGACCGGCTACTGAGCGTCAGGTGTTGCCGGCCAGGGGCACCCTGCTACATTTTGGTAGACAGCACACATTGGAGATATATGAAAGCAGGAAGGTTTATCAATGTTTACTGCCTACTGAAGGTCTATGCAGATGTCAACTGTCAAGGTTCCTTTTCTGGGAGCAGTATGGTGTGTTGAAGGGACACTATCACTAATGGTGTTCTGTGGCGGTTCTTGGCCCATCCAACATATCATTGGCTCAGCAGTGGGAGAGTTAGCCAGCTGGGATTTCCAGTTTTTTACCTAGTTGAGTTGGATCCCACCTTGCGACTCACGTAGAGATAAAGGAGTTGAGCGGAAGGCCATTGGAAATAAAAGACAGGCCATGCTCTCCTTTTCGCACTCAAAGCTTCTGGGAAGGGAAGGGCCAGAGATCAGCGTAAGGCTACAGCTGCAGGAATAGGGACTCCCTAAGTGGTGACTGCCTAAACCCGACAGTGGATATGAACACTATCTTCAACCAGGTGAAGCATGGTTTTGACTCTGCGAATAGCAAGTTGCATAATATGGCATTTAGAATGGACTGCCTGCAGCAGCGCATAGAGAGAGAAAGCAGCAGAATATCGGAGGCCAAGCATCGTATAGGGACGCTTGGAGACACCAGTGCAGAGGTGTGCAAGGCCCTGCGCCTGCTAGAGCAGGCAGTCAAAGGAGCCTGTGCAAAGAATGAGGATCTAGAGGCAAGATTGAGGAGGAATAAGATCTGTGTGGTGGGAATACCTGAGTCAGGGCTGCAGCAAAATATGGAGATCTTCATGGAAGAATTTATTAAGAATGTGTTGAAGGACGTACCACTATCCTCGCTCTTTTTGATCAAAGAGCACACTTTGTTTCTCCATTGGTCCCAAAACAGGTAAAAATCCCTGTTCGGTGATAGCCCAATTGTTGAACTACCGAGAAAGAGATACTCTTCTTCGCAGAGCTGGGGAGCTTGGGGATTTGCAGTTTCAGGGCTCGAATATTTCCATTTATCGAGATTTCACTCTCTCAGTTCAAAATGTCAGAATTTTCTTTGTGGCAGTGAAGTGCCTGCTGCAGGAGAAAGGCCTTCAATATGCTATGCTGTACCCTTCAAGACTTAGAGTGGTTCACGATAACAAACAATCACCTTTTCCTGTATCCATGTTTGTTGGTACCATTTGATACCTGACTCCCCTTCTTTTCCATCCCCAATGTACTTTACATGTCTCCTTACCCAATGTAACTAGCATGTAGATACCTATGGGTTCAGTGCGCTGCAACAAATGCAAAAATAAATACATAGTACAGTCTGGTTTTGTTGTGGGGCGGTCCATGGCTCTCAATTTAAGGTGAATGTTTACAACTCTGGCTCAGATTAACCCTAAGGTTCAAGCTCTAGCTGCACTCTTTGATATGGAGAACGCTTCGACTCTGTGTCATAGGAGGATGCTAGAGAAAGTGGGTGTCCCTCCGTATTTTTGGGGACGCGTTAAATTGTTATATACTGATGTCTCTGCGCGTATTGGTCTGTTCGGTAAATGCTCAGCTTTGTTTCCTTTAGGTTGTGGCGCACAGCAGGGTTGTCCATTATCACTGCTGCTGTTTGCGGTCTGGCTGAGGACATTGTATCGACAATGTGGACTTGCACTCAGGGGAGTATGGGAACTCATCTCGCTATATACCAACGATGTGGTGTTATATATTAAAGAGCTTGAGTCTGATCTACCCCCTGATTGTTTGTTTGTTTGTTTGTTTGGTAATGCGCACCAAACCCTTAGGTAGACAGGCTCAAAAGAACAAGAAATCTTATGACTTAGTTACAGAACAAGGTAGAAGTACATAGAGTAGGAGATTGCAACAGGAACAGGATACAAGATACATCAAATAAATAGCAATGGCCTTGGTAAGTCAAGGAGGCATTAACATGAGTTTCAGTGTATGCACACATACATATACACATATGTATATACTACATTACAAGTCTGCGTCGATGTATATCCATGGTCCATACATATATGACAGAGCAGATAGCCATGCGTGCACGGGTAACCAAGTACAGTGTAATTTAGCAGAAGCGAGGGTCATGTAGGGGCCTGAGAGGTAGAGGTGTAAATCGACAGTTAGGTGTCATTTTTGTGTAGCCAGTTGAGTATTTTATGTCTAAATTTAGGGTAAGGTTGTTCTAATCTGAGGTCAAGGGGTAGTTTATTCCAGCATTGTGCAGCTTTAACAGGGAAACTGGTTCCTCCCGCTGTCGAGCGTTTGAACCTGGGAATCTCCTGCATAAATGAATTGCAGTTCCCGTGGGACGGGTAGCTGTTCTCCTGGTAATTTTTTCCGCTAGGTATGGAGCTGCTAAGTTGTTCAGGCATTTGGACGTAAGTGATGCTGTTTTGAGGAGAATTCTGTCAGTTATCTTCAGCCAGTTAGCCTCTTTCCTAAATTCAGTAATATGCTCTCTGTAGGGGATATTCAACGCTGCCCTCAGGGCGTTATTCTGTAGTCTTTGCATCTTGTCTGTGATATACTTGTTGGCTCCTGAGTACAGGGCATTACAATTGTCTAATCTTGACATGATAAGAGCATTGGCTAGAGTGATACAGCTAGCGCTCGAGAGGTATGGTCTGGAGGCTCTGATGAGTTTGCAAGTATAAGTTTTGGATGAGACGAGGGAGTTGACTTGCTTTTTGAAAGTGAGAGATGAGTCCAGATAGAATCCTAAAGTTTTAACTACAGACATCACCTTAATAGGGTTGAGTTTTTGGATGTTGGCTTTAGAGCCTAGGATTAGGATGGCCTGATGCAGGAGATAGAGAATTTTGGTAAAGCATCTGGCCTGCAAGTGAATTGGACCAAGTCTATTTTATTCCCCTTGAGTAATGTGTAGAGGAGCAGCTGCATGCCTCTGCAGGAAACCCCACCCTGCTACCTCCCACATGTTGGAAGCCTGATATTGTGCTGTGTTTGACACCAGCAGTTGTGCCATTACTGCAACGTGTTTTGAGAGAAGATACCCACTGAGACAACCCTACAAAATGTATCCCCAAAGGGATGATAATTTGAGGGAGGAACTCCCTGAAGGAATATGAGAAGGAGCAAAGAAAATAAGCCTGTTACGTCACAAAAGAGTATGACCGACGTCTCGAGATACTGGCTGAAGAAGATCTATAGATCCTGAAGAAACTAATGACAAAGTAAAGAATCAAGTGAAATTTTTAAATATGAAAAAGAAGATTACACATGCACAAAGTGCTGCAGAGAATCAACTGTTCAATAATTGTACAGATGCTGAAACGCAAGTAGACTAAGTCATCATAGAAGCTGGCTATATGTAGTAAGAAGAATGCAGGCAAAACCGCCATTGTATAGAAGCTGCACATTGGTATCATGAATTTAGTAGGCCAGGACTCATGAAGAGGAAAGGGAAAACTATGTGGCAGCAAGAATAAGCTGAATCGTGGAGCTTCATGGCGAGGTTGTCTGGCCTGGAGTCAAGACTTAAGCAGCCAAGGTCAGCTATCTATTCTGGAAAGGAGCGAACGTACGAAGGATGAATCATCTCTTGTTAAGGTGCAAAGAAAGAACACAAAGAGTACCAAGTTTAATTCATTTAAGACATTTAAAACCTGCAAAATGGACCAGATCATGGTCTCCTGTCACGTGAGCCAAGAATGAAAATAGAGTTGGACCTTGGAGTCCTAGAACACTATAGCGAGTGCCCTCACTCGTGTGTATTCTCAGAGACAAGGATACTTTGCAAGGCCAAGTTCAGAGACAATCTTCATGGCATAAGGCATGGGCGATGAGAGATGCTGGGCTAATTGGGTGGGGAGGTAGTGTCAGGCGCCATTACCTTGCAACTGGGTCTGGGTTTACCTGCTGCTAAGTGAACCGAATGTTCCAGACTGACACAAGCGTGCCAGCAAATTGTAGTGGTCCATATAATGAAGGACCTTATAGTTTGAGAACCAATGAGAAACCGTGTATCTTATATTTCTGAAGATTACATGTTTTAGAGGTAGGCATATGTAGTCCACCTAACAGTGGTCAGCCAATCACAATCCTAATTCCTATAGAATATATACTAAGATATTCCCTGTAAACCAATCGCAACCCCTAATAGATTTTTCATTATTGCCACATAGATTGATGTCACCGTTGACATATTTTTAGTATAAAGTCTATGTTGCGTATAAAGATCGCTGAGTGAAATCGAGCGTCCATCCGTTGATGTTCGTTGTAACTCCCTGTTTTAGATAATTGTTAATAAAACAGTACTTTGCCATCTTCCTGAGTTGGTTTGGTTATTTCGACTCAGAGTTATTCTGTGTGATTCCATCCATTACATGCACGTTCCTAAAGGGCCCTAAGCTCAAATGATACTCGCCAACCACAGGGGTTGTTCACGTTCAGATGGGAACAAATATCCGTCCAATATCTGGGAATAAAGGTTAGTAGGGACCAAGCTGCTTTATTGAAAGATAATCACTTGACCCATGTTGAACCGCGTCAGCAGAAAATAGAACATTGGACGGTGATCCCTATTTCACTCACATGGCGTATAGCAATCATGAAAATGGTAATCCTTCCTAAACTATTATATCTCTTTCTCAATATTCCTATATGGCCCGGGGTTAAGTACTTTCATGACCTGAGATTGCAGTTAGTGAGGAATGCTCCTGATATGAAACTATAATTTCTGGTGGCCCAGGTCTCGTTTGGTTCATTCTGTATGCCGAGTTTGCAGTCCTTTTTGCACGTAAGAATTGAGAGGAGATCAATCCATAATTTTTCACTGTAAGGGACCTTGGTGTCCCAGAAGGCTGATGATCAGCGTCAATTTGACGCTGTGTCGTGTACACTTTTTTGCTTGGAGGAGAATGTGCAGAAGATTGCAGGTGCAATTGCCATATTCTCCAGAGATTTGTGTATGGGGGATTCAAGGATCCCACGTGCGATTCAATGATTTGATTGTCTTGGTGTTCGCTATTAGGGGATAAATCATTTTTATGATATCTACCCGGACGGAATTTTCATTTCTGGGAGCAAGTTCAGGTGCAGCTGGGCAGTGATTTTAAGTTGACGTTCCAATATTATCAACTTCGAATGGATTTCCGCTCCTGGTCCACGTGCTTTCCCTGTGGAAACGGTCACTTTTCCTGTTCTGGAATTCATCGCTAATTCTGCCAGCTCAGGAAGAGTGGTGTCTAGTATTTATCAAATGGCGTGTGAACATGTCAGCAGGGTTGACTTACCTTGTAGGTCAAAATGGGCATTGGACATTGGGAGTGACATTGATGATAAACTCTGTTTACATATGTGCTGTTTTACGCAGGGAGTTTCCCTTAATATGCGCTTTATATGAATCCAGTATAAGGTTTTGCACAGATGAAATTTGGTGGATAAATAACGGGTCAATGCCTTAGATGTTAATCTGGGGAGGTGGGGTTCCTACACATGATCTGGGGTTGTCCGAAGCTGTCAACATTTTGGGAACAAGTAATCTTCATGCTGGGCCAAATGATAGCTCACAATCCATTGTGCTGTTTGCTTGAGTGGATGCTGGGCATTTCTAAGGGATCCAGAAAGTTACTCTCCATATGCTTGTTGCTTGGCAAAGAGATGTATACTAATGTTATGGGCGAGTTCGACTCCACCTGCGATCAATAAGAGGCTGTTAACCCCTCCAGGACTAAGAAAATAGCTATCTGGAATACTAGAGGTTTTGTACATCTATTTGGAAAAAGTGAAATATACTTAACAGGATACAACCTCATTTGCCTCCAGGAGACCTGGTTGAGGGAGATACCTGTGCTGGAGGGCTACGAGGTACACTTAAACCTGGCCACGAAGGGGGTGAAAGGACGTCCAATGGCAGGCCTTCTAATGACAATAAAAAGAACGAGTGGCTTAATTGTAACCACCTCAATCAACATTAACCCTGAAATTCAGTTCACCTTCGTACAAACAACTTCACCCCATTGGGAAACGAAGAACCAGTCGCTGCTAATTTGTAACATCTATTGGAGAAGCAGTTCGGCAAACGAGCAAAGTACCAAAAACATCTTGCTAAGGGAAATCGACGAGGCCAGGACTACTAGGATAAACCTGGCGGTACTCCTCTGTGGTGATCTCAATATGGAGTGCTTCGACAAGATAGGCAGCAAAATAGAAGTGTTACCAACTGGGGTGGCAGAGAATATAAGAAGGGGACTGGACTTTGAAAAGGAGTTGATTGAGAGAAACATCTACATGGCTAACGGTAACCTGCCGGGTGACAAACCAGCGGCTGCAACATGGAAGAGGGGGGTTCATTCAAGTACTATTGACTACATCTTTGCCACAGAAAATTTACTAACAAAATTGACCTCCCTAAAAGTGATACCTACTGAGCTAAGAGATCACAACCTTTTGGAACTCGAATGCACAGATTGGGCCTCTGGAAATCCACCAAGGAGGTACCATCAAGAAGATCAGAATCTCCAGGTTTCTTCGGGAGGCAATCGTTTACGGATTACCAAAAGAAACTTGCCGTTCGTAACATCATCCTTGATGGGCCTGAACTCAGACTCACTTTGCCAAGGTGACAGTATACTGCAATATCCAGATTTCCTACAGGCCTTTAGAGAAAAGAAGGATATTTCCATGAAGCAAACCTTCGTGCCGAAGTACGCCTTCAACATTCAGATTGCAGAAAGAAAGAGAGTTGTTAACAGACTGGGAAGACGAGTGAAAAAATAAAAAATGATTCAAAACTTAACTTAGTTTAAAAAAGCCAAAAACACCTTTAACAACTGGTTATTCAACCACAAACAACAAATGATTCAACAAGATGGTGAAAGAATGCTGCAGCTTGCCACCCGGAAGAACACAGTAGGTGTGTGGAAGCTAATAAATGAGTTGAACACCCCTGAGGAGTCAAAAATAACAAATTCAGTATCTGCACTAGTGTGGGAGGCGCACTTTAAACGCTTATACGCATCCAAAGGGCCGGAACACATCAAGTCACTTGAAAAGTCAGAAGCTGCCTGGGACTTTAAATTTGACATCCAATAAATAATCAATCTCATAGAGAAGTCAAATGTGTCGAGGGCAGCAGGCCCTGATGGGTTGACCAATGAGATTCTGAAGAAAGATCCAGTTGGCTGGGCAACATTTATGTTGAAACTATTCACCACCGTGGTCAGAGAAAAGAGTCTGCCGCTATCCTGGACCCGTTCTATAGTGGTCCCCATCTTCAAGAAGGGGGACAGGTCTGATCCCTGCAATTATAGGCCGATCACCCTTCTCGACGTGGTTGGCAAAATATTTGCGGCAATTATCTTGAGGCACCTCAATGAATGGAGTTTGGCGTTCCACCACCAGGACCAGTGGCAGTCCGGGTTCCGAAAGGGGATCGGCACTAGTTTAAACATATTCATCATCAGTATACTTAAGTGCCTGGTCAACCAGAAAAAGATACGGTCGATTTACATTGCTTCGATCGACTTGGAACAGGCTTTCGATTCTGTGGACCGCAGAATCCTGTGGGACAAACTTAGGAAATGGGGTTGTCCACAAGCCTTGAGAGAACCCATGGAAGCCCTTCACTGCGATACCACTTTAAGAATCAGGTTGGACAGGAGGGGGCTACTGTCGAACGAAATTCTTTCAGAGAACGGGTTAAAGCAGGGTTGTCGCTTGGCCCCAGCGGTCTTTTGTCTATTTATATCAGACATGGCTGAGGCCTTCACAAAAACGAGATGCTTTCCACCTAAAATCGCTGGTCATCCAGTGGGACGACTACTATTTGCTGATGACCTGTTACTGCTTGACCAGACGGAAATTGGGCTGCAGAGACAATTGACTGACTTGGCTCTCTACATTCACAAAAACGCCTCAGAATAAACGCTAAAAAATCTAAAATCCTGATACTGGGCGACAGTGGCAGGTCCAGGAAGAGGAACAAATGTTGTTGGTCTCTGAACGAAGAACAAATACCAGTGGTGGCTTCGATGTTGTATTTGGGGATAACCCTAAACAACAGTCGGGGCGATGTTCCTGGCATCGCCCATTTGAGAAGTAAAGTAACCAACCTGGCATCCCAAGAGCTGCTTATTAAAGGGCGCTATTGTAAATTTTCCATGGTCCCAATTCTGGATTTCTATAAATTGAAAGTCGCACCTATACACACTTACGCAGGAGAGGCCAACCTCTTTATGGACTCCAAAAATTGGAACCACTTGGAAGGCCTATTTTGGAAGAGGGTTTTGGCACTGCCAAACTCAATACCTATAGAATGGGCTCGAAGGGAACTCGGCTTATCCTCCCTATACTCTCTGATGGAATGGAAGTCTTTATCCTTCCTGAGGAAATGTATTCATCCACCAGGAGTCAGCGGGTTCTCTATAATCAAGGAGGCCATGGAAGGGAATCAGGTAGAAGTTCTAAAACTTGGCTTGAGTCCTGCTCTTCTATATTGTTGTCTCTAGTCCTCTCGGGCAAAACATTAACTGAAAACCCAATGAGGGTGAAGCACAAATTACTGGATCTTGACTGGATTCGGACAGAGCAAAAAGTGAAAGGCTACAAACTGTACGTGGATGAACCAGCAGAACACTACAGTAGGGGTTCGGTCATATCTTACCTGGACAGATTTCCTTCACCATCTGAGTGGCAAAACTTTCTAAGATTTCGTCTAGACCTTTATCCAACACGGTTGGTCACAGAAAGGAGAACAAAGGCCCAGGAAGAGAGAGTACTAAAGTGTCGGATTTGCAACAAATGTTTAGAGACCCTGAAACATCTTGTGCTCGTGTGTGAGCCCTTAAATTCCACAAGAGCCAAATACTTGGGGAGACTCCTTGAGGAATCAACAACAAAAACGCAGGACGAATGGTGGGCTTGCATCAGATGGGGGGCTCGGCTCTCCCTGTCGTTAGCTGTACTTCAGTTTGTGAGGCTAATCTTCACCACTATGGAGGCTATAGAAAACATAAAAATTGGATGAAAATAACTTCATAGACTGGGCCTTTGAGGAGGGAAAGTGTTTGTCTTTCTTTTTTTTGTTGCTGTTTTGTTTTTCTTTTCTTTTTCTTTCTCTTCTCCTTTCTTCGCAATCAGTTCTTTGTAAAAAAAATTGTAAACAATCTTATGTATGTATTGGTCAGCGGTTGCATCTAAGGTTTAATAAAAACCAGGTGATGTATAATAAAAAAAATTTAAAAAGTGGCTGTTAGACCCAACATGGTGCAGTGATGAGGAGTTTGGGTACAGTTCGCTACTTGTGGGGAGATCTAGACCTAGAAACATTTGGGAAACTTTTAAAACCTTTCTCAGAGGTAGGCAGTTTGACCTCCCCATTGACCAAGCCGTTGGGTAATTATGTGGTATTTACTCTGGAGGTAGTGGTGGTATGTATGTGTGGATTGGCACGACTCAATGGGGTATGGTGGTGGATAAAAATAATGCTTTACTGTTTAAGTGTGTGTAGGGTGGTGGGGTTCCCTCATTTTTAATTATGTAGCCTTCGTACTGACCTAAATAATTTGTGTTCTTTTCATATGTAGAAAGTGGCCGGCGCACATTATACTTATTTGAAATTGTGCCTGTGTTTAATTCGATGTGGTTGAACATCCCTGCTGTCATTTTCTTGCTGATTGTGTTGGTGCTCACTGTATATGATGCAAACGTCTATAAATAAAGTTTATTAGAAAGAACCTGCCTCATGGTATTAGGGAGGCCGGGTATCACCCGAAGGAGGTTAAGATAGAACGAGGGCCTGTTGATGAAGAGCTCCACCAACAGGAACCATGAAGGTTCCACATGTAACATGAGCGTTGTGGAGGTACTCGACATCTGACTTGCACCGACCGCGGGAGTGAATATTGAGGTTTCAGGGGGTGCATAGAACAGACAGTTTGATGGATTCTTGCCCCGTGGTGGCAATCAGGGTATCTGAGGTCACAGTTGGAGCTTGGCAGGGGGCTTCAGGCCGGTAGGGACTGCAGGGTCTGTTAGATCAAGATCCGGGAACCACTGGATGCAGGCTAATGGGATGGTGGATGAGGGGCCACATCCTTATGCTAGGGGCTTAGTGGGCTACTATGGTAAGTTGTGTTGCTTTTGCACAGACTGGTGGTTTCTTGTAAATGTTTGTTCTCTGGGGGTCGCTGTAGGGACCCCAGTGTTAGGCTCTTGATGGGCACGCCAGTGGAGCAGCCATAAGGGTGCTGTCCCATGCTGGCGGATGGCCAAGGGATTGTGGAGTGGTTGCCGCAGTGAGGGCTTACAGTTTATTTGCCAGTTAGATCATTGTGGCGTGGGAGTCTAACTGGTATGGCATGGGGTATGTATTATCTTGCCTTTTACCTCTATCTGGCACCATGTGACAGGGGCAATGACCCCCAGACATCTAGGCTAGGGTGACTGACCACAGTACACACGAGGGTACAATGTGTATGGGGGTGGATGGGCATCACAGAGAGGTAATATGTGTGTGCCGCACAAAGACTAAAGAGGACTGTGGTGGGCGTCCCAATAGGACAGGCGCTTGCAAGCAAATCCCAGTTGGCTTCTGCCACGGGCACCTGTTGGAATGCGTTGGGCACTATATATATGTATGGACGATCATTAGGCCGCACATCTATGGGGAGAAGCACTGCAGGGGTCATCCCAGTGTTATTTAGCAAGTTTGCAACTCCCTGCCGGATGCTGCCTGGGCCTAATGTTGTGATGTGAGTAAGGAGCCTATTGGGTATGGATGTTGAAACGATTGTGCAATGTGATGGAGGTCATGGTGACAGGTTATCGACCGTCTCAAGGGACAAGATCAAGAACTGTTCAGGAGGAGGGGGGTTGCACTTTTCCAGTAGGCCAGTGTCCCTGTGGCGGTATGTTTGGGCACATTGTACTGAATTGAGCTATGAGCTCAACCAATAGGGTCATTGGAAGGGTGATTTCTTACTGATGTATGTTATGGTCCAAGGCTCAGCGTGGAACGGTGAGTTGTCATGCTAAACGTTCATTGAGTGGTCCTCACCACTACATACAAGGGGGAACAGGACTGGGTTCTGTTAGGTTTACGGGGTCACCTATTTCACTCATGTCCATTCGTAGTGTGTGGGAGGTGATGGCCACAGCCGCTCCCCCACGCTCAAGTATGTAATTGATGATGTAACAGGTTCTATGATGTCATTCATGTATGGCTTCTTGTTGCATTTTGGTAATGGTAATACATGCGGCTGAATGCCTTCCAAAGAATATGTGTGTCTGGTTTTACTCATTGGCCCTGCCACCTGCTTCCCCCACAATAGCAGCCAAGGCACCTTGTCAGGGAAGCGGCTTGAGAGGCGTGGTGGCGGGCAGAGGAGTGAGCGGCATAAGTAAGTGGGAGGGGTTATTCAGGCGCCGAGCAGTGGTATGACACAATTCTTATGCGCTGCGGTTCGGCACCAGAAGCATGGAACTAGGAGGTCTCTGCCGGCATATAAAGAGAGGGAGCGGGAGCTGCTCTCCCTATCTTTTGCCATGGCCCGAGACCTGTTGAGCACAGAGGCAGCACTGTTTACTGATTTTCCTAATAACCCACCCACCCGTGGCTGAGAGGGTGTTTGATGCTCACGAGGGAGCGGGGCAGTGTGTTGGGGCATATATAATTGAATTTAGTTATGGGCTTAACAATTGGGGTCACTGTAAGGTAGATTTCTTGATGATTTATGTTATGGTTCAAGGTTCGACACGGAATGGTGAAGTGTCATGCCAGGCGCTCATTGAGCAGTCCTCACTGGCACGTGCAAGGGGGAACGGGACTGGTCGTGTGGTCAGTTTACGGGGTCACCTATTTCCCTCAGTTGCGTCCCTGGGCATGAGGGGTGATGGCCGCAGCCACTCCACACGCTCAAGTATGTAATTGATGATGTAACAGCTTCCATGATGTCATTGATGTATGGCTTCTTGTCGCATTTTGGTGATGTAATAAATGTAATAAAAAAGTGGCCGGATGCCTTCCAAAGAATATCTGTGCCTGGTTTCACTCATTGGCGCTATGCCTGCGTCGCCCACAGGCATGGTGCCAACTGCTAGTCTTTTGGGGCATCAGACCCGGAGGGTCACTGCTGTCAATCGAGGGAAAGGTAGGACTCCACCCAGCATTTGAATTGGGTTGGCAAAGTTGGAAGTCCTTAAAGCACCTTAAATAATATTCATACAGGTGCTTGCCCTAAGAAGCATAATTAAAGAAACGCTATAAGTGCTGTGGCCTGTGCGCGTGAGGGAGTGGCCTAGCCAATTGCGACACATTTTAGTGTGGTGCATTTCTAAATGGAACCACCCAGAGAGTATAACAAACCATCAAAACTAAAAGTCATTTAAAAGGTTATACATAGTTGAATCAATGTCTCCTGTTTGGCCATGCCTGTGTGTTTGTGTGTGGAGGGTGAGGGCGGGCCTACAACTCGACTGTGGGGGCTTGGAGCCAAGACCACTCTCCTGCTCCTCCCACCCCCAAAAGACCAGTGGCCTGGAGCAGGCGACTGGCAGATGAGAGCTACTTCAACTGCAAATCCTTATATGGGAAACTGAAGGCCGGAGCCCCGCGACCATGTGAACCTACGGAAGAAAGAGCTGGAAATGATTGACCTTATATCACTCATTAGGCGCAGAAGAATTCACTGCTGCAACCCAATGTTCTACGGACCCACAGACAGAAAACAAGGTCCCAGGGAACATAGGAGACAGCCTGGTGCTTGAGTGGGGACCAGCTGCCATTGGCATCCCAACCTGTCAGTGGGGATCAGAGAATTTGCCAGCCCCATTCCGATACGGGTTCCACTGGCAGATGAAGAGAGGCCAATTCAAGGATGAGGATGAGAAAAAGAAGGCTCTGCCTGTCCCTGGGAACATAAGAGCCGATACAAATGAGCTCCAGCTGAATTCCTTATCACACAGGCAATCCAAAAGCAGACCCACTTACACCCTCACATGCAGGCCATAGACCCCAGCCCAGCGAAGGTGGAGTGTCTAGAAGCGTATACAAGTGGGGTGAGACCGTTAGAGAGTGTGGGATATTTGAGCAGGGGGGAGGGCAGAGACGGAAAGATGGGGGCTTGGAGAGAGCTGAAGGTTTAGGGGGGGAGACGATCTTATGTTGATATGGTGTTTACATCTTCGACCTGCAGATTGAAAGCACAGGAAAAACCTAGACGGCCAGATCACTGCTGTGGAGCCATCTTGGAAAGACTACAGTGGAAGCGGCTGCCCCCACACACAAGTGAAGGACGCGCTTTGTGGAGGACGGTCTCCACCCAGTCTCCTATGGCAGTTTCCGCACCACCTCTCTGGTCCAGCTTTCAGCGCTCTACAGGATTAGTGGCTGTCACTTTGTTTGTTTAAGATATCTTCGCTCCTATTTTGCTGTCAATTTAATTGCATCTTCGAATGTTTATGAATGCACTAAAGAGAGACACAGAATGATATTGATATTTGTTTAGAATATGAAAACCCAATTGAAGAATAATTTCTAAATCGTAGATTAAACGGCTGGACTATTGAGACTAGCGGTTTGTTGAAATGAGCGGTGGGCTCCAAGTGGATAAAGATCAGAAGCCCTTCACGTTAGAAAACAGAAGTTGGAGAAGTAAAACGCAGCCTTTATGGTAAGTCACATGATTTAGCGCATGTTAGAATTCATGACTAGGCCGTGGAAGGCGGTGAAACGTGAGAGCTTCGGTGCACTTGTGTCTGCGGTTGCAATGCTCATGCTGTCCCAAATATTTAACAGTGTTTTTAATAAAACATGTTAAAACCTTGTATCGCTGAAGAGTGATGCGTTGTGTATCCTCGGAAGCATTGCCTCTAGTGGAGGCAATGAAGTGGTCACTAGCTATGGCGTACCCTTTTCTCTATGATACGATAGCATGAGGATGCCAGGAGAAGTTCCAACAGAAGCTCACTAGGGGTTTAAAAGGCGCAGGTTCAATTTGCCTGTGTATGTATATTCCAAACAGTGGTATCTCGTGCCATCCCTATAACAGAGGATAGGAATTTGGAAGCACTTGATGGTGGTCAAACTCTCACAGAAAACTCAGATCGCGGCAGCCTCAGGTCAAGTAACTGCACGTTGAAGCTGCCCATCATCCTCTCCAAGATGGATTATACCAATTATTTCTACAGTGGTCTCCTTCAGTCTTCAAAACGACAAGACCATGCCATAAAGATGTACCCGCTACTCAAAACCTCCCAAGAACACTACACAGCTTAAAATGACTCCACTGGCTCTCAATTTCAGTTTGGATCAAATCAAATATCCCTTGCCTTGAGGACAGGGTGGTTCACAACAGAAGCCCTACCTACCTTCAATAGAGCATCAGAGGGCACGTTTCAGATGTAAGCCTAACGCTCTCCTGATCCGTTCTGCTGTCTGTATCAAGGTGACTTCCACATGGGGTTGAATATTCTCCATGCAAACCTCTATCCTATGGAACACACCCAAGCCACAACAAGCATTGGCAATGCCAAAGGTTTGGGCTTTTGTGTAGGTATGGGAAAGACACTTCCCAGGCACTGCCATAGTGGTATTGTCTGCCCATTTGCGGCAGCAAGTGCAAAATGGGGAGAGTACCTGGACATCTAATAGCAGTGGCTTGCAAATGTCCATTAATTATACACAAGGCAGAACTGTTATCTTTGCCAATGCTTCTTTTTATAAGGACCTCAATGAAGGGCACGCATTGTCCTTATACATCGATTGGCTAAGTGCAGACCTGGTCGAGACATTTCTATTACACCTGTAGCAGATTTACAGCTCCAATTAAGTCATTAACTATCAGAAGACTGCTTTGAAAAAACACTGGCAGGACCTCTGATGGTAAGGCTTGATAAATCTAGCTCAAAGAGATCCCATGTGGAGGTGTTTTGGGTGAGGAAGGGCAGGAACTAGCATGGCAATGGGCAGTCAATGGGTGGGCAAATAATCAACCAACACCTACAAGCTCACGCGCCATTTTTTACCTATCTGTACTCTCATAGTTTCTGTTTATAGGTGGTACAAGCGCCACCTAATGGGCCACACTAAGAAGGAACGAATTACAGCTGCATGCCCCAGTCACGATAAATGGACCAGGTAACATCATTTTGTCTAAAAAGCTTTTTAATCAAATGAAGTTAGGTGTGTACAGAAAATGGCCAATCAGGAAATCAATATTCCAATCCATTGTAGGACGGCGTTGTTCGAGTGGCTTAGAGCATCTCACTGTCAGGGAGTTAATACCAATTTTACAGTGGCGGTAGGGCAACTAGGTAGGTTACGCACCAAATCGCTATTTACTTACTTAAAAACCCCAGCCAACAAGGTAAATAACGTGTAAGCAACTCTCTTGATAAGGGGAGATTTAAACACCATCCACTATCGCCCATACCAGTTTCCTGAAATGGCTTTAACACATACAAATCATGTCAACTGGTTTGGAGGTAATGTAGTTTATCCACAAACAAATGCTAGCCATGGACCGTTAGCCACACCCAACCTGTCACTGGAATTATTAGCCTGGTTTCATCCAACCTTCAGAGGCCTCTTTTTACAAACCGACTATCAACTACTGGCTACACATTTTGATACTGTGCATAACCTTGCATTGCAAAATGCTGCGCAGCATGGCATAGCACCTGTCCAGCAGCCACAAGGACAGAAGATAGACGCTAGAGGAGTGCAGCTACAGACATTGAGCATTATATTAGGTCATGCCCTCCAGGAATGAGGACATACCCAAGAGGTATTCAGAAATGCTAGGGCAGCTGCAAGCCGCTTATCCCCAGGTTACACCACAGCAAAGGCATAGGGCAGTAGCCATGTTCCTTCACACTGAGTGCACACCGCCTTTAGCGAGCTGTGGCAGCTGGAACTCCATTTATAGCTGGCTTCATTTACAGCTGTCATGCCGTCTATCACATCGCTAGCATTAATATTGGCAGACATTATGGGAACACAGGGCGTTGCTGCCGCCATGAACTTAGGCTTGTACATAGCATCCAATAACTATCAAATGGATGAAAGCATAATTCTACCCTTATTGAAAGGAGAGCCTGCAAGGTTAAAAGTTCATAGAAAATTGTCCCAGTTAAATGAGCAAGAAAAAAGGAAGACATTTGGGGACATAGTGACATCCACTTATCAATCGCTAGGCAGGGATCACCTAGGCAGGAGACAGCAAGCCAGACAAGGAGACACATTAGGAAGGGAAACTTTCCAAAAGGGTGGTAGAACACTTTCACCAATAGAGGAAGAAAAGTGCCCAGAGCATGAACCAAAGAATGAAAAAACTACAGGAGATAGGGATGCCCGCAGTGGCAAGGCACTTCCAGGGGTAGGCGATCCTGGGGTGAACCTAGGTGGGCACTCCAAGTTTAGACCAACTAACTATGATTTCAGAGACAGAAAACACATGAAAAGTCCGCAGAAGTATGGCACTGATGAGGGTTTATCTTGTTCCTCACAGGCAAAGACGCCAGACCATTCTAAAACTGAGGGGATGGAAGTGAAAGTTGAGAGAAAACACAGTGCAGCCCTATGGGATTTACAGAATGCAGAGCCCTCACACTCAGCGTGTCACTCACAAGAATAGCTCATCATGAGGTTACCTTCTTAGGGCTCACTCTAACAGATGAGGGTAGAGACTTGTCAGCAGATTGTCAAATTTTGCTGAGTTAGTGAAACCATTGTATGGTTTGATAAAACCGAATTTCAAAGCAGCCCATTGGTTGCCAAAGCGACCTCAAATTCTCGAATGTGTACTCATTAATGACTCAAACTGGTCCTTTGCAAGACTTAGAAATAAACCTGTTGGTGGGAGATGATGCTTTCACATGCACAGGTTGTAATCTAGGGGAGACTAAACCAATTGCATAGATTGTTGCTTGCACAGCGTGCCCAATGCAAAGGCATTACATACTAGATGGATTCAATGGTAAGCATTGCAACATGCTCCAGATGTAAAGTATCATTATAAAGCAGAATAGCAAAGAAGGAGTGGATTGACTTGGATAATGGATACAGAGCCAGACACCTCCCTCTGCCATTGTTTGATTTTTTTTCAAAATAAGTTACTGTGATGGCTCCGCCATAGCAGCTTGTGGAACACGTTCCAAATATGCTACTGCATGTGCAGCAGTGGTAGGACATTTTACACATGAAGACGCATTTGTACATACTGATATTGCAACAAAGCATCTGGGAGGCATGTCTGCCCAGACTGCTGAGTTGCATGGATTGCTGCTTGAATTTCTCCAAGCAGTCTCAGGGAAGATCACACTAGTAGTCTCAGATTCAGATGGCATTGTCAGGTCTTTTAACACTGATTTGCATTGGTGGATTAAGAATGACTTTACAGACATTAGGCATAAAACTATTGCTTCCAGGCAACTCTGGAAACAAGTCTGGGACCTTAAACAGACTTACCGTTTGCTATGGGTGATGCACACAAGAGCACATACTAAAGGGCACATTCATAGCATTGGCAGAGCATTAATAGATAAATATGCCAAAGAGCACACAGTGAGAAAAACTATAGCAGCCATAACTCGCTCAGCAACTGCAATGGATGAGGACAGAAAAGAAGCTTGTTTAGGTATTATACCTAGGGCGAAAGGTTTCCCAAGTAATTACCTTTATGACATTGAGAATAATAAAGCAGTAGTCACAATTCCGATGAAAAAAGGGGATCCTATTCAAAGATTAATCCCTAATAGAACACACAGGGAAAGGCTAATTACAGCCACACATGCTGAATTTGCATGTACCCATTTTGGGGTTACTGCAACTGCACAGCTACTCCTTGACCGGTATTGGTGCCCAGGACTAAGGCAACAGGTTAAAGTAGACATAACAAACTGTGACACATGTCTGAAGACAACTTTGGACCACAGGAAAAAACCTAAAGAGGCTCCTTTAAGAAAGGAAACCTTGCCTTTTGAGATTCAATTTCTGGATCTTATAGGCCCACTACCAGCAATAAATAAGTACAAATATTTTCTAGTAATAGTGGATTCTTGCACTAGGTTAACCTGGGTGATTCCTCAAAACAGAGCAGACTGCAAATCAGTCATACAGACAATCAGGGGTGTAGTAGCCATGACAGCAACTCAAACGTCGAATGCTGATAATGGTCCAGCTTTCGCAGGGCGGGCCCTGACAAAGGCATTAGAAGCTTGGGAATCATGCAGAGATGCACTTTTCTGAACCCGTCTCATCCAGTGATGGAATGGGCTCATGGGAAGGACAAACCACTCAATAATCTTGTGCCTGATTAAATGCATTCTTTCAGTGGGGAGGGGGCGTAACTGGGTAGACCATGTGCATCTAGTTAGCAGAAGTTTAAATAATGTACCACTCCAGTCTCTATGCAACAGTAAGACGCCGCTTGAACTCTTGAGTGGGAGAAAAATGTTTATGCCTGAACTGCACACTCTCCCCAGTTCTCTCTCTAGGCAAGCGCAACTGCTGGCGACAATGCTGCTGAGGGAATCCTTCCAGATGGAAGCTGCTGAGCCCAGTCCTGAGACCACTCTCAAAGCAGGAGATTGGGTCATGGAGAAGATCCATGTGAAGACTCAGTTTGGCCTGTCCTACAGACCAATAGTGCAAGTAATCAGAGTGAAAGGTTCCATAACTGCTGTCCTGCCCACAATAGCACCCAAGAGAGGTACCAGACAAGTTTCGTGGATCAACTGAAACCCGCTCAAGATGGTTACCACAATGTTTCCATGCAATCCTCCTCTTCCAGTTGAGGAGCCCAAAGAAGAAGAAGAGATGGACTTCTGACAAATGATGATGATTGGCGTTCAAGATGAGGAAGAATATACCAATCTTGACTACAACTCCACAATTCAGGGAAGTACTGCAGGTCTGCCAATTTGGAAACAGAAAGCCTTTCTGTTTGTTAAAGTAATTAAATATTTTTTTTGGACAGACTTTCTGAAACAGTGTTATATAATACTGTCAGTATAGTTCCTTCTATTGTGGCTGAGCCTCACTGTGTTTCTCATTTCACTAACTTCGGGGCATTTTTCTGGCAAGGTTTCTACTCCACCTGCAAGCAAAGAAGTTGTTCAAAAGCCTTTAAGTTCCTCACACAAATAAGAGAGCTCCAAGAGCCAAGAATTCCAGCCTCAATACCAATGTTTCCTCTAACCATGGGTCATGTGCGGATGCCATCGTTTAAGACATTTAATGGCCCAGCCAAGCAGCTGCAAGTTCACACTTTTTCTGTGATTGATGAATTCCGACTGTTTGCACCCAGTATTTGTATTTGTATTTGTTTTATTTGTAGGGCGCACCTTGCCCTGGGGCATCTGGGTGCATGTTTAAGAAGCAGTTCTAAGTTACAGCAAATAGATACGATATACATTTTACACATATATACATAATGTTCTGAATAACAAGTAAAGAGGAACACAGAAAATCTAAGTAAACGGTCTAAACTGTCTATAAGCAGTGCAAAATTGGTACGGGGATTAACAACTATAGGATTATAGAGCGGAGGCTAAGGCATCCTGTTCATATAGCCACAGTTTGGTTTTAGCTTTGAAGGAGTGGCAGTATGGAACGTTTCTCAGAGCATTGGGAAGGGTGTTCCAGATCTTAGCAGCAAGGACTGGGAAGCTCGAACCCCCGGCTGTCTGTAGCTTGAAACTGGGAATAGCCAGTGTGTGTGCCTGAGCAGATCTCAGTGGTCTGTGTGTTGTGTGAAGCGCGAGGATAAGTAGGCAGGGGCTGCGTTGTTCTGGGCCTTGTGGGTTAGTACGAGTGCTTTGAGAGATATGCGATGAGAGATGGGTAGCCAATGCAAGTTACGTCTGGTGTTGGAGATGTGAGAGCGCCTGGGTACGTTGTGAGCTGCCCTTATGGCGTTGTTCTGCATGACCTGGAGTTTATCAAGGTTTCTTTGACTAGTCCCTAAGCAGAGGGCCGTGCAATAGTCGATTTTGGACATGATGAGGGTTCTGGCGAAAATCAGACAGTTGCCCGTTGTCAGAAAGGGGCGACATGCTGTAATCAGTTTACAAGAATAGGATGACGCTGAGACAACTGCGTTGGTTTGTCGATTGAGGGATAAAGTAGAGTCTAGATATATTCCAAGAGTTTCTGTAACGTTAGAGACTTTGATATTGTTCCCATCAATAATGAAGAAATTGTATTTGGGGTCAAGTTTAGTGAGTTTAGATTGAGAGCCTAGGATGATTAGCTCTGTTTTTTCGTCATTAAGGCAGAGCCATGATGAGCCATCTAGGCCTGGATGACAGTGTAGACTGTATTGAGAGCTTTGGCATCGGTTACATAGTCACCAGCGATAGGGATGAGTATCTGGGTGTCATTCGCATAATTAGTGTAGGAGACACCCAGATAGTCAAGTATATCAAAAAGTGGTTTAGTAAACACGTTATAAAGTGTGGGAGATACACAGGATCCTTGTGGGACTCTGCACAGGACATGGGCTGGGTCAGCTACAGCTAGGGAAGAGAAGACCCTCATGGTTCTGTTTGCTAGGAAGGAGCTGGTCCATGATGTGGCTGCGTCAGAGAAGTGGGTAGCAATCTTGAGGTGGTGGCAGAGGATTTGATGATCGACCAGATCAAAGGCTGCTGAAAGATCAAGGAGGAGCAGGAGCGCCTGTTTGCCCTTGTCTTTCAGATCCTCGATTTGGGTTTTCAAATCTGTTAAGGCTGTCATCGTGCCGTGTCTGGGACGGAAACCGGATTGTCTAAGCCTAACAGATTGTTGGTTTCAAGGTAATCCTGGATTTGGAGATAGGCCGCTCGATCGAGAATTTTGAGAAGTTATGGCACCGTGGTGATTGGCCTGTAGTTAGAGGGATTACTGGGATCGAGATTAGGTTTTTTGATTAAAGGGATGACCCAAGCATCCTTGAGGTTGTCAGGTACAGTGCCCGATTCGAAGGAGGCATTAATGAATGAGGTAATGAATGGGGCAAGATCATGTGCGGCTTCCTTTATGACTGGTGCTGGGCAAGCGTCACCTTGGCAATTGGAAGGCTTGAGCTTCGTTATGATATTTTCTACTTCCTTGATGGTGAGGGGTGAGAAGCTGAAAGGTTTGAAGGAGTGTTTAGGTGAGGGGGTTTTGTAAGATGAGGGGGTTGCCAGTTGAGTCAGAGAGGTAACTTTTTTGCGTTAATTTTGGCTTGGAGCATGGCAATTTTGTCAAGCAGTGCTTTTTGAATGTTAGAGCACCACTCAGTGTCAGGGGTTCACGTGTCAAGCGGGGCAACTGGAGACTCAAGTTCCTTGAGGATCTTGAAAAGTTCCTTGGTGTTTGATTGGGCTTGATTGATCCTTTTATTGTACACTTCCTTTTTTGCAGCTAGGATGGCTTCTTTGTAGGTAAGGGAGGCTGAAGTGAGGTTATTTTTGTTGACTAGAGAAGGTGAGCTTTTCCAGTGAGCGTCAGCTTTTCTTTTTTCTTTACGCAGGTCGCGTAAGTGTTGGGTGAAACAGGAGTTTGTTTGTTTGTGTGTTTGTTTGTTTGTTTTATTATTTATAATGCGCAAGCATACCCAAAGGTATCAGGGCGCAGCATTTACAAGAATTTTCGAAGCTTAGTTGCAGTCATCATAAAATATACATAAGGACAATGAGGTAAACCAATGTTATATACAAAGCAGAAGTGAGTCAGATAGGCATTATATACATGTAAACAGGTAGGCACACGGGGTTACAGTGTGTGCGGGTAACGCGGCATTTAGTAATCCTAGTGGGCCTCCGATTGCAGACATGAAACTACCTTGGAACGGAAGTTCTGGTAGGGCAAGTCCATTCTGAGATTTGGAGGCAAGGTGTTCCACAGTTTGGCTGCTTTCACCGGGAAGCTGTTTCCTCCTATGATGGCACGTTTGCAGTTGGGGACGGATAGGCAGTCTTTATATGCTGTTCTAACGGGTCTTAAAGAGGATTGTCTGTGGAATCTATTGATCAGGTATGTTGGGGCAGCATTGTTAAGAGATTTGTGGGTGAGTGATGCCGTTTTTAAAAGAATTTTATCTTTAGTGGAGAGCCAGTTGTTCTGTTGGCTGATTCCTGTGATATGTTCTCTTCTAGAGATGCCCAAGGCTGCTCTGAGAGCGTTGTTCTGGAGGGTTTGTATCTTGCTGTTGGTGGCTTTAGACGATCCCAGGTAGAGGGCGTTACAGTAGTCGAGGCGGGACAATATGAGGGATCTAGCGAGTGTAAGGCAGCTAGTGTCTGAAATGGTTTGGCTGCACAGATTAATGTGCATGTGTATGCCGTGGAGGATGCTAGGGAGCTCACTTGTCTTTTGAAGGAAAAATTGGAATCCAAGTAGAATCCCAATGCTTTGACCTCCTGTCCGACTGTAATGTTGTTCCCGTCAATCATAAAAGAATTGTAGGCCGGGCCCAGTTTCCTTAGGCTGGACGTGGTACCCAGGATGATGAGCTCTGTTTTATCATCATTCATGCATAGTCCATAAGTGGCCATCCATGCCTGGATGATGATGTATACACTATTTAGCAAGGCCAAATCCTTTCTATAATCTCCAGAAAGTGGAAGGAGGATCTGGGTATCATCTGCATAGTTAGTGTAGGTGATACCGAGATGATCCAAATCATCGAAAAGGGGCTTGGTAAATATGTTATACAATGTGGGGGAGACACAGGAGCCCTGTGGTACCCCACAGGTGATCGGTACAGGGTCTGCTGCGGCAGTGGGAGAGAAAACCCTCATGGTTCTGCCATTAAGGAATGATGTGATCCAGGTGATGGCCTCAGTAGAAAAGTGCGCTGAAGAGTGGAGGTGTGTACATAGGACAGAGTGATCGACCAAATCGAAAGCTGCAGATAAGTCGAGGAGGAGGAGTAGGGCAGCTTGTCCATTGTCTCTGAGCGTGTCAATCTGGGCTTTTAATATAAATCATGAAAAAAAGGGGTGTCGCTGTGCCATGGGTTTTCAAAAAACGACGGGGGTTGATTGATTCCTAAAACTCCCCTTGTCAACCCAATGTTAAAGCAATGAATGCTACGATATCTTGTTTGAATCTAATCCTCTTGACAAAACAGGTAAAGTACCAAAAAGAGGCAGGTATCATACAAAAATATTTTTAATATATGTAAAATAATGAAGGAACAGTCAACAAAGGAACAAAAGGAGAAAAACAACATAAGTCTCAAATCACATAAAGCAATGTGTTACAATGTGGCACACACCTAAACCTTTCCTTTTATCTAATCACAGAAAAAATGTGTTTGAATCAAAGCGGTGGTGTCAAGAAATAGACAGAGATGCAGAAAAGAGAAAGGAAAGAATGATAGGCTGAAATTATGGAAGGGAAACATATAGTGAGCAGTAGCAGCAAAACATAGGACAGGAGTGTATCTGCATGTCCTATCACAAATTCAAGAACAAATCAACATGGTTAACATTATATTGTGCTACTATGATTGGGAAGTAATTCCTTAGTGTTCCCAATGGAAAGTCTGGAGAGATAAATGCAAACAGAAGGAATCCTGATATTGCTTCTCAGGTGTATCGTCTTTTTCCAAAGTTTGCCAATGCAGTGGGGGATCCTAATTTATAAAAGTTGTCAGGATGTGTGGGTAGATGGAGTGACACCCACACTCCCCTCACAGTTCTTGCGTTTCGGCGGTTGCTGATCACATATGGATTAGAGAGCAGTGAAATATTCCACCTTCACAAGGGCTAGATTGTTCTGCAGAAAAATGAAGAATGGGAGAATTATGTGAGGAAAGAAACCGTGTTGAGATTGGGTGTAAACAGCAGTGATAGCCTCTGTGGCTGGTATCCTGCTGGGTAAGTCAGGGTTAGTGTTGAGATTATTGAAAGGGGTAAACTAAAGAAAGAAAAGAGAGCTCTCCACTATAGTGGTTGATTCAGTGGGTTATTCATGCAAGACTTTCTACTGTTGCTGCCTGGTCAGCAGTGAAATAGATAGAAAAGAAGTGGACTTGTTCTATCCATAGTGCTCCCATTAGTCGGTGCCCGACATCCCGTGTCCTCCCTCCAACCTGCCAAGATAGTTAGTCTCTGTACCTTAACGTCCACTTGGAAGCAGATCCGTGGACAGAAACGATGGGGTAGCCTCTATGCGTGTGTGGAGTCCAGCGGTGACCCAACTCTGTAGAGTAGTGTGGGTTTGTGGAGTCCGGATGGTTTTCGGAGGTGAGGGGGGTCTCCCAATGGTGGAGTTGCTGTCATGCACGAGTTGATGGGGCGGTTCCTGTAGCCGGCTGCAGCTCGACTGTGGCTGTCAGCAGGACTGGACCTAGTCGTTGGGGGGTCCGTAAAAGGAAGCATAATTAAAAGAAAAGAAGGCGGGTGTGTAGAAATAGACCCTGAAGTGGTGAGAGAGGAAGCTCACCTGTGTATCCCGCCTGGTTACGTCCGGTGGAGCGTGCCACTCGCTGTGTTCGATGCCGGTCAGTGGCTGTCTGTGAAGGCAGTAGCCGGCCCTGGTCTTTGAGCAAAGCGGCGGGCGGGGTTTAGAAATGTGTCAGTCACCCATTGGCTGATGGCGCCACACCCGCAGCGTCATTGGAATTCGGCGAGTAATCGCTCGCTGTGCCTCGTCATGCTGCAGGGGAGCGTGGCGTGGTTGCTAGGAGAAAAATGCATGCCTATTTGGATACGGTATGTGGTGCCGTGGCACTGAAAAGAGATGGGGAAGGGAGGAGTGTTGCATGCAACACCGTGCGCAGGGAGGAGGAGGGCCGGTAGTCCAGGCACGCGCTTGGGTTGGCTGCTCATACCATGCGGGTGTCGGGGATCTGTTTGGACTGGCAATACGACACCGGGTCATGGCCTGCCTAAAGGGGCCGGATCGTGTGGCTCAGATCTGCAGGTGACATACGGAGGGGGAGGTTGAGTGTGTCTCACAGGGGGTCAAAGTGACCCAGTGCTGCGAGCTCCACCTCGGTGGGTTGATGCTGGGGTGATTGGGACATCGTGGGGATCCCAAGTCTTGCTAGAACTGGGGGTTATGTAGTTCATTTAGGCCATGCTCAAGGGTGTCCAATCTGTGGATCCATCTGTTTTCTAAAGTCAAAAGCCTGGTTTGAATGTTAGAACCTGATTCAACTTTTTCTAGCACCCACCATAGAAGGTCATCGGTTGTGTGTCGGTTCTCTATGTAGTGTGTTACCATTGGTGATGTCATTTGTTTGCAACGGATCCTGGACCGATGTTCGGAGATCCGGGTCCCCACCTTCCGCATGGTCTGGCCTACATATCTGTGGCCACATGGGCACTGAATGCAGTAAATCACCTGGCTGCTTTTGCAGTTCGTATGGTGTTTCAAAGTCCATGGTCTTTCATTTATGTGAAAAGACTTGGTTCTCATGGTAAATTTGCATACTGAACAAGACCCGCAGGGGTAGTGTCCAGTAATTTTGCGTAGGTTCCAGGGTCCAGTGGTGGGAGTATCCCGTATATACATAGAGTGCACTAGATGTTCTCTGATATTCCTACCTCTCTTAAAAGCAAATCTGGGGAGTGGTTCCCCTGGTAGTTGTAGCCTTACTATAGGCCAATATTTTTGGATTGTCTTCTTGATTTGAAATGAGTTGGGGCCATGTGTGGTAATACATGTGGTCCTGTCTTGGGCCGCCTGCTCTTGTGGTGGTTCAGGTGCCAGGAGGCTGTCCCGATTAGTAAATCTTGCCCTTTTCTGGGCAGTAGATACAGGTTTTTTGGGGTAACCTCTCCATCGGAGTCTGTCCGACAATAGATCAGAGTTGGCATAAAAGTCTGGTAATGATGTACAGTTCCTCCTGATTCGCAGGAACTGTCCATATGGTAAGTTTTGTTGGACATGATGAGGGTGATCACTTCTAAAGTGTAGGAGGGTATTCCGGTCTGTAGGTTTTCTGTATAAGTTACATGAAAGTTTGTCTTCTGTGCTGGATATTTCTAAGTCCAGAAAGTGGGTAGTCTTGCGGT
This sequence comes from Ambystoma mexicanum, assembly GCF_040938575.1. NCBI lineage: Eukaryota > Metazoa > Chordata > Amphibia > Caudata > Ambystomatidae > Ambystoma > Ambystoma mexicanum. The sequence goes on along the minus strand of NC_090941.1, from coordinate 662,601,272 downwards.
CATACTCCATTGTGAACTGGATGTTACCATCACAGAAGTTGAGCCAGAGTAAGAAATTCTCAAGGGAGGTTTTGTTCCCAAACCACAGGAAGACGATGTCGTCAATGTACCTCTGCCAGTTCTGTATGTGTGCAAGCCATGGATTTATTTGGTTGTACACGTATTTGTCTTCAAAGGAGGCCATAAATAAAATGGCCAGACTTGGGGCGAAGGTTGCCCCCATCGCCGTCCCTTTGATTTGTAAAAAAAACTGTTTGTTGAAGGTAAAAAAGTTTTTGCCTAGAGCTAGTGTGATGAGTTCTATGATGAATTCAGCTGGAACTCTGGACTGTGTGCTGTTGTGGATGAGATGTTCATAAACACAATCTATGGCTGCTCCTTGAGGTATAGAGGTGTACAGTGATTTAATGTCCAGGGTGACTAGATATTGGGATCCAGGGTCAAACGGGAGGCCTTCAAAAATCTGGAATGGTGTGAGTTGTGTCACGTAGATATGATCTGGTTTTGGTGCTTATGGGTTTTAGAAAATAGTCGATGAATCTACAGATGGGTTTCAATATTGACCCACATCCCGACACAATGGGTCGTCCTGGTGGGTTCGGGACGTTTTTGTGAATCTTTGGTAGGGCGTACAGACATGGAGTGCGTTCTTGGGAGAATGTCAGGAAGGACGCTTCTTTGGGTGTGACCCAATCGCAATCAGAAGTGAAGGCCACCATTTCTGCAATCTCTGCTTTTATTTCTCGGGTGGGGTCTTTTTTGAGTAGGCGGTAGCTGGTCTGGTCCTTAAGTAAGTCCATGACCATATGGGAGTATTGTTATTGGTCATTAGCACAATCCCGCCCCCCTTATCTGCTGGTTTGATCACGATGTCTCTATTCTCTGCTAGTTGTTTTAAAGCTTTTTCTTTCTTTCTTGGTTAAATTCTGACGTATGGAGTTGTTCTTTTTGCTCATTCTTTTGATATCCCTTAGAACGCACTTCTCAAAGGTAATCAAATCCTGTGGTGTCTGACCCTCAGAGGGCGTGAAAGTGGAAGGTGGACGGAGACCAGTATCGTTGTCTTCTTCTGTGTTTTCGTGTTTATTGAAGAAAACTGGAAGTCTCAAGGTGCGAAAAAAACCGTCTCATTTCCACTTCTGTTTTGTACCAATCAGTGTTAGCAGTAGGTACAAAGGATAGGCCCTTTGTTAGAACTGAGCTTTGTCCTGGTGTTAAATCAATTCCCGCCAGGTTGAAAATGGGTAATGTGTTGTGCTGCGGAGCTACCGTTGGCGTCTCCGTTGTCTGGGACGTCTGCGCTGGCCCTGGTATGGCATGTTCCAAGGTATGGGGTACATTGGCGGACCCCATCCTCCTCCTTGACCTCCTCTTCCTAAAAAAGGAAATTGTGCGGGTTGGGGGGCTGGGAACTGTTGTTGGCCAAATTGGGGTGTATATGGTGGATAGCTATAATTAGATCCACTGCCTGATGAGCTACTGCTGGATCCAGAAAAGGTCACTCTCCTTCTCCCTCCGCGCCCACTGGTGTTGGATGAGCCGCCTTGTTGTCTATGTGAATTTATGTAGTCGGCAGTTGTGTAAGGATAAATGACTTCCGTATTAAATTCTTTAATATCTTTTTGAAGTTTGTTGGTTTTCCTGGCAATGGTATTGGTTTTGAAGATCTCAAACTGTTTGTTGAGTTCATTCAATAGTTCCTGGGCGTTAGTGAAGGCGGAGTTGTTTTTGAACTTTGTTTCCTCGGTTTCTAAAGTTTTCTGTAGGTCGTGACTGATACGTTGTGCCGTGGTTATGGTCAGGACCATTAGGTCCCGGCTCCACTTAGTAGTGATGAAGCTGAAGTTGGTCGTGTACTCCTTGTCCTCTAGGAACAAGCGTGGTTCATTTCTCACAATTAGGCCCTCCGGGATAATGCTCGATCTTAAGTACTCCCTAAGGAAGTGCCCATGTAATTCGGTTCTGAAAGTTTTCTTTTTCAGTTTTAGAATCTCTTCCGTGGTGTTAGCTTGAGCTCTAGGTTGGCTCGGATCTACTGGGTCAAAAAAAAGAAGGGCCTCTTATAAGATCAGAGGTTTGTTCTTCTGAGTAACTAAGTTTGGTGTTTTCTGCCATACTCTGTCTCAGGGGCAGTGAGGGGAGGTCGGTCGTGGGGCACCGGTGTATGGGAGCATAGAACTGTGGAGAGACGAAAAAATCTGAGTATGCGTTAGTGTTTTAAAATAGGCAGACAGAAGGAAAGGTATGTGTTGGTTTACAAATCATCTCCAGATTGGGGAAAGAAATTTAAAATATAAGTAAAATCCCCAATGTGGAGTTCCCAAACCGAACAACAACAGGAGTTGTCAAAAACAGGGAATAAAGGCTCATAAACATCCCCCTAGACTAAGGTCTTTTAAGTCAATTATTGCGGTTTCAGTCCCGTGTTGAGGACGGAACCCTGATTGTCTGGATCCTAAGAGGTGGTGATCTTCCAAGTGCTTCTGTATTTGTACATAGGCGACCTTGTCCAGGATTTTTAGTAGGAAGGGAACGGTCGTTGTGGGTATGGCTGGGTCAAGTGTAGGTTTTTTCAGTAGTGGACGTACCCAAGATTGTTTTAAATTGGTGGGGATGGAGCCAGTGGCGAAAGGAGGCGTTGATCAGTTTCATAATGAAAGGGGAGAGGTCACGGGCAGCGTCTTTGATAAGCTGTGCTGGGCACAGGTCTCCCTGGCAATTGGATGGTTTCAAGGACAGGATGATTTTTTCAACTTCAAGTGTGTTGACTTTGGAGAACTTGAAGCGGGTGATATCTGTGGGCGTGAGCTTGTCTGGAATTTTCGGAGGGAGAGTGACATTAAGGGGGGCTTTTTTGCTGGAGATTTTACTTTGGAGGGTTGTGATCTTATTCGCTAGGGCACTTTGAATTTCTGAGCACTAGTTTTTATCTTTAGTACAGGTCTCAGGGGGTACTATGGGGGTTTCTACTTCTTTGAGGATAGAGAAGAGTTCTTTCATGTTGGATTTTGCTTGGGATATGCGAGAGTCAAAGGAGGTTCGTTTAGCCATATACATTTCTTTTTTGTAGAGTGCGGCTAGTTTAGAAAGTTTGAATTTGTTCGCAACTGAGGGGGATTTTTTCCAAGTGGCCTTGCAGTTTCTTTTCTGCTGCCTAAGGTTTTTAAGGAATGGTGTGTACCATTTGTTGAGGTGTGTTTTTGGTTTGCTTGGTCTGAGTTTGAGGGGGGCGATAAGGTCCGGCGAGGTGGACATAATCTTGTTGTATTTTTCGACCAAGGTGTCAGGGTCAAGGTTGTCAGGGAGTATGTTGAGTGTGGGGAGTAGGTTTGGGATGAGTCTTTCTACTGTCATATTCTTCTTGTTTCTAATGAGAGTAGGTGGGGCCATAATGGTAGGCGGAGGTAGAGGTCTGTCAGTAGAAAGCATGAATGATACCAGATGGTGGTCAGTCCAGGCGTGAGATATTTGTGATATTCGCTTGGCAGTTGTGACCGGTTACCCAGTCAAGTATTCTACCTTTGAATGAGTGTGTGCCGTGCATCTTTGCGCAAAGCCTAGTTCAGTGAGAGTGTTAACTATAGTACTGGCGGTATGGTCTTCAGGGTCATTATAGCCCAGATTGAAGTCTCCCATGGTGAGAACTTGAGTAGAGCTTTTAAGATTGCTGGATAGAATAGAGTTGAGGTCTTCATCAAAGGTGCCAATGGGGCCTGGCGGGCGGTAGATCAGATAGATATTGAGAGTTTGGGTATTGGTAAGTGGAAGTTTGACTGATAGTGTGTCGCAAGAGAGGACATTGGAAGAAGTGGCTAGTCTCATGGTAAGACTGCACTTACCATGATAATGGTAAACACCCCCTCCTCTGGAATTGGGACGATCTTGTCTCAGGATAGAGTAGCTATCTGGGACTGCCAGCATGAGCATGAGGCCTGCTGATGGGTGTAGCCAGGTCTCAGTAATAGCAAGGAAGTCAAGGTCTTCTTTAAGGATTAAGTCTGCTATTTCTGTAGCATGAGCTACTAGCGATCGGGCGTTGATCAAGGCTCCCTTAATTTTGGGGCTATCTATGTTTTTAGGAGTATTAGTATGACGCTTGTTCTGTGTTGATTCAGGAGTGGCATAAATGAGGGAGTTGTGAGGTGGTCTATGGTTGAAGTTTTGGGGTGAATTGGAGGTTTTTGTAGAGGAATTAGGTCTAGGTGGCGGCGCTCTGGAATTCTGTATGGTGGGCAGTGAGCGGGCAAGGGGCTCATAAATTATGGCTAGTCTGGCTCTGAGTTCTAGGTTCCTATCTATGGTAACACGAGGGAGGCTGGTGGGTGGCAGTGGCTGAAGGATGTTTATGTCTATGTGTGGTGCCTGGTTGTTAGGTCCAGTTAGGGATGGTGTGTTGGGTACGTGTGGAGCCATCTTGAGCTGTATTGCAGTGTTTAAAAGGATCAAGAAGCATGCAAGCAGGTTGGTGGTGAATGGACACATACTAAGTAGTGGTGGCAGGAGCGTTGGGAGGCCGGGGTATAGGCTTTGTTAACCCCAATTAGCTACAATGTAGCTACAAATGCAACGAGTGACACCTAGGTTAAAGGTAAAGCTGTGTGGCTGGGAGGAGATGCGTTACACCTAGTTTTGAAATAAGGCAAAATGGCTAGAGTGCATATAGCAGCATCTAGATTCAGGTATAGCAATTTGGCTAATATGCATTGAGTAACAGCTAAATTACATTTATACATCTAAATTCGAAGTAGGCAAAAGTGGCTAAGGCGCATGTAGTAGCAGCTAGATTCAAGGTATAGCAATTTGGCTAATATGCATTGAGTAACAGCTAAATTACATTTATACATCTAACTTCGAAGTAGGCAAAAGTGGCTAAGGTGCATGTAGCAGCAGCTAGATTCAGGTATAGCAGTTTGGCTAATATGAATTGAGTAACAGGTAAATTACACTTGTACAACTAAATTCGACGTAGGACAGTATGGCTAAAGGGGTAGTGCGTGGCATCTAGGTTTGAGGTAAGGCAAGATGGCTACAGTACATAGAGTGCCAGCTAGATTCGAGATAAGACAGTTTGGCTAAAATACTTTGAGTAGTACCTGGAGTAGATTGACAAAGTGGCTAGTGCATTGGGTACCACCTAGATTCGAATCTGGTAGTGTGGCTAAAATGCATTTATAAGTGGCATGAGGCAGGCAGGCGGGCAGATGGGCAAAGGAGACATGCTAAGTGGTTGTGGCATGTGTATTCATAAAGGATATGTAACCTTTATACATGGGTGTCACATGGAGATAGTCCACGAACATGCGGCAGCATATGGCTAACTAACATAGTCTGGGAGCATGTGGCAGTATATAGCTAACAGCCAATGTTGAACCTCTGGGATAGAGTAGGCATGCATGAGCAGACCAGAATCAGGAGAACAGTAGGCCAACAAATTATGTAACCCAGGTGAAGAGAGCAATAGGACAGTGGGTTGTGCACAATAACTACTGTCTGGGCTGAGTTGGGATAGGATAATGGCAGCTAGAGTCGGGTGGGCACAAGAGGCGGAGAAGTACTGTGGGTCACAGGTGATGTGCGTAATAGCACGTGCAGTTAATAATGCGGACAGTTAAGAAATATAGAACAGCTCATACAAGCACTGAGCGGACACCGGCAGTGCTGGGAAAGAGGCACTCTTAGTTCAATAGGAGAGGAACTGGGGAGGCATACAGTAGTGTCAGACAGGATGGAAAGTAAACAAGTGATAGCATGCATTTGCAGTTACACGTGCCTTTACAATCGTTACCATGGTAGGTGAGGTTGATGTGGAAGAGCGCAGAGTACATTGGTTGGCTGCAAGTGTTGGTTTAATTCAGGTGCCGTGGGCGCACTGTAGTAGGCAGGGATAGTGGTCGGTGACAAGGGTGGGCGGGAGGCCGTGTTTAAGTGGGTTGGCCACTGGGATTACAGTAGTCTTACGCGAGCGGCGTTTCAGGGGGACGTAGATCAGGAATCTCACCGTAGTGTGCTGATGACGGACAGCGGGCGCACTCGAGCACGACCAAGCTCGGTCGGGCTCAGTCAGGGGAATAGCCTTTTCCTGTTGCCTTCGTCGGGGGCCGGCTTCACCTGCGGTGCACCCCGATTGGTCAAAAGGAAACATGCAACCAATCACGGTTGCATGTTCTAGGGCTTGCAGACAAGGCAGGGTGATTGAGAAAAAGCGGCGGTGGCCATCTTTAAAAGGCAAAAACCTTGTGTTTTTTCAATTTGGAATTTAGATGCGGTTGAGGTGGAGCCGTGGTTTTTGTTTGCGCAGTTTGATGGGGGCAATGGTATTGAGGGCTTTTAGCATGGCGCCGTTATAGGTATCCACTAATGCTGTGGGCTCCGAGCAAGTGGAGGACGGCAAGTTCAGTAAAGGGAGGATGAGAGGGAGTAGTTTCTCAACCGTAATATCCTTTTGTTGTGTGTGTAAGTGGGAGGGGTAAGGTTAGGTTTATCTATGGGTGGAAAAGTTAATGGAGAATGATATTTTGTGGTGATCAGACCATGCGCATGGAGACACAGAGGTAACATTGAGTGCACAGTTCATCTCTGAAACCCAGTCAAGAGTGTGACCCTTGATATGGGTGGGCTCACTGACATGTTGGGTGAGGCCGAAGTCGGCCAGGACATTTTCTAGGTCAGTGGCTTTGGCGTCATTCTTATCCTGGTAGCCTAGATTGAGGTCTCCCAAAATAATAATTTGAGAGTTGGGTTTAGTGCTAGTAGCTAGAATAGATGAAATGTCTTCTACAAACAAAGAGGTAGGGCCAGGGGGCCTGTAGATGAGATGCACTGTGGCCGTGGGATTAGGTGAGATAAGCAATTTAATAGACAGTAGTTCCACTGATGGCAGCCGAAGGCTGTTGGCAGCTCTGAGGTTAAGCAAGCTCTTAAATATGAAGGCTAATCCACCGCCCTTAGTTTAGTTGGTGTCCCTGTCACACCTGATGATGGAATAGTTGTCGGGAATGGCCAGGGTCAGGGTAGGGCCGGAGGCCGCATGCAGCCAGGTTTCTGTGATTGCGAGAAAATCAAGGTTTTCCATGACAATGAAATCTGCAATATCTAGGGCATGCGCGGGGACGGAGCGTGCATTGATGAGCGCGCCTTTGAGTTTAGAGGCCGTGGTGTCATTATGAGCATGGAGGGAAGAGTCCATTTTAAGAGTCGAGGGGGCCGTGGTTTTGTTATCGCTAGAGTTGGAAATGTTGTCAATCGTGGGATTTTTCAGGTGGTAGGACCAGTGATGACATCTAGAGGCTAAACTTTGGTTTCTGACTGGTGGGGCACATGGTAGACTGAGTTGGTTAGGTGAGGTTGATATGGTGTGATAGGACAGTGGTGGACAATTGGCAGCGGTGTGCGCCTGAGATGGAAGGGATAGAGAACTTGCAACAGGATTCAGTATGCCTGTGTCATGCACAGTGTGGTGACTGGCGGGTGTAGCTGTGTTGTTCATTGTTGTAGATTGATGGTGAGGTAGGTGGCGCAGGCGCGAGCCGAGCCTCGAATTTCTAGTGAGAGTGGGACATGGTTGACAAGGGGTAGGTTTGGTGGCGAAATGTAGTACCCAAAGGGCCTGCGCGTTTAGATAGGGATTAGGAACTGTCATGATGGAAGCAGGCGGAAGTTCGGGAGATGTTGTACTAAATGTGGGCAAGGGCAGGACGTTGAGCTGTGTGGTGATGGTGCAGAGCGGTGACCAAGTTAGGACCTGAAAGGTGATCAGTAAGTATGTGGCGAGATGTAAAATAGGCAGGTGTGCAAGCTTTAATTCACTAACATGCAAGGATAATTGGTGATGGTGAGTATCAAAGGTGCAATGCATTTTAGAGGCTAAGTCAGTGGTAGAGTGAAGTAGAGGTGGGCCGAAAGTTATCAACCTAAACAGCGGGTCGGTATCAGTTGGGTAGACGAGTGCAGTAAGATGCAGGAAGGGCTGGCACGCAGGGTACAGAAGCCGGCATAGAGAGGCAGCTTATAGTTGCGCAGAGAGAGTAGGCTATGTAGGATACAGTTCAAATGCCTCGCAGGGCACAGTCAATACAGTTCAATTTGGTTAGCAGTGTACCTATGTAGCAAGCCTAAAGTGGCAACCGACCACTATATGCACGGTGACCAGGCTATGCAGGAGGCAATACAAATTGACTGGCATGGGGTATATGCAATAGGCAAAAAGAGGCAACCGACCAATAAAGCACAATAAATACAATTCGATTAGGCTAGCAAGGTACATGTGCAGCCGGCCTAAAGTGGCAACCGACCACTAGAGGCAGGGTGACCATGCTATGCAGGAGACAGTTCAAAAATGACTGGCATGGAGCATATGTGGCGGGCTAAAGTGACAAACGACCGCTAGAGGCACGGTGACCAGGCTATGCAGGAGACAATTCAAATTGACTAGCATGGATCATGAGCGAGCCGGGACATTTAAACGTACCTAAACCCTTAGTGTCAATAATGATGAGATGGCAAGGCCAAAGTTCGGTTCAAGACGCGTGTAGATAGCCGAACACGGAGTTGTTCGAAGTAAGTTCAGGAATCACAGTACCTTATAAAAGAGTCTTCCAGTAGGAACTATGATGCAGAGTTTCTGGCAAGAGGCAAGTGTCAGGCAAAGGACAGGCTGGGACAGGCAGAACGCCTTGTTGTGTAGGCCTTAGTGTTGGAGGCCGGCTTACGCCTGCCGGTTGCTGGTTGGGCCAAATCAAGGTGTAGGCAGGCAATGAAAAGGTGGCAGCTTCCTATGTGGACCCAACAGGAAGGCAGAAGCCTATAAGCATATGTCGGCCATCTTGGAATGGCTACTACGTGGTCCACATAGGCAGAAGGATACATTCGTATTTAGTAGGACACGAAAAGCAATGTCATCGCTTTTCGATCGTGCATTCATTAGAGGAATTATGAGGTTGGAAGTGCCCACGGACTACCTCAATGTGGAAGGAAGCTCCGGCTTCCCTCCTACGGCGGTGCACTGCTCCTGCAGTGTTGGAGGGGCTCCTTCTCCTCAGGTGCTATGCTGGTCACAGGTAATCCTGTGTCCAGAACATATAGAAAACTGTTACGATCTAGGCTCCAGACATTTTTGCGCAAAATGCATTGTCTGATGTCTTTGATGATGGTGAGGATCTCTATGAGATGGAGTCCCATGTATGTTATGTGCGATATTACAATGCCTTTTAACTTGTCAAGCCTGAGCCCATTCTGTGGCCCAAATACACTTTCTGGGAACAATGCGCAGTTTCTTTTCAAACCGATAGTCCTGTATTCCAAACACAGTTCCCATGAATTTCACTGAGACCATACCAAGCAACAGATTACATGTTTGAAAACCAGTATGAATTAGAGCCACATGATGCACAGCACATGTATGTTTCAGATTCAGTCATTTTTGACAGAGAATACTTTTCAAACATGACTGAACAAACATGGCGCAAAACTGTCCCTCTATGATCTACTTAGGGTCAACCGATATGGCAAATCAAAGGTATTCACACGTTAGACATGGCATGTAGATTCCTACATTTGATGTATTTTTTAAATTACACACAGTTCCAGACCTTTTGTAGTAATAGGAACTTGAGCTTCTACCCAGAATGGAAGAAGGAAGAAGGTGAGTTCTCGAGTGCGTCCTGTAGAGAAGAAAAGAGTGCAATGGCACCAAGCATATTACCTATGCATCAGGGAGGCCTGTATTATGGGCGGTTCAAGCAAATGAATGCAATAAAAGTAAAAAAGGAACCAGTGGGGGCCCATATAGGGCTTGGAATTCCCATACCACTTCCCTGACACAAGCTATATCCATAGGTAAGCTGTGCCAAGGAATGCTTTCTCAGTATCACCTGAGTGAGGTGATACAATCTCTAGTTAACTTCATAAAAGAAGAGAATTCAACAGCTATCATGCAGTCAGCTACGGTCTGAGGCGCACACAAAGTGGGCATGTCAGGATAGCAGCTACCGTTACCACCTTTGACCCTAGAGTACCTTGTGAGGTGGGACAAGCATCTATAACAGATAGAAGGTACACTTTGTCAAAAGCAATAATGCAAATCCTTCAGACTGAAAGTGAGGCAGTACGGCTAGGATTTCATGCACCAGATTCAAATGATCAAGCACTAGAGCAGCGATTCTATGTGCAAAGAGATGTCATTACAGATGTAGTTGGATTGGTTCAAAATGACTGGTCTATGATTAGAAGAAACCAAGAAGCCGCAGTAAGTCTATCTGTGGTAATAGAATTTCCGGACACTCTTAGCAGAGGAGTGCCAGGTTGGAATGTAATTTCATGGCCAGAACAAATAAATGCACTTAACTTGTCCAAGGTTGCAGTACGCCAGGCGATGCCAGGCACTACGTTCTTGTTGCTTAGTGTACTTACAAATAGTTTTGCAGCATCATCTACCTGGTCACCAGACTTGACTAATTGGATTTTGCATGGTGTGTTAAATATTCCCCTTCAGTCGACACCTTCCATGGAATGTCAGGAACGGCATTCCTGGGGTAATGTGCACTTGGTTAATGACTCTTGGATCAGGGAAGACTATGTTGTGCCATATTCACATCCATGTGTGTCCCCTTCAAATCCCGAAATGACAATGTACTCATTACGTGAATGTAAAGGCTCTACACGCATAGTTTGCACACATTTTGCACCAGTAAAATCCTATGACAGTAACACTAAATGCACGCTTCATTTTGCAACAATTGTATTTTTTCACAGTCAAGTACACAGCTTATCTAATGGCTCATATCTGGTGCAATTCAATGAGTCCTGTTGTCATTTTGCAATGGGGGTTCCAACCCTGGTTTCTGTGAGTACACAAGTTAAGTGCTGTGGGTTTATTCTGAATCCACCAAGGCCATCCCAATTCAGATTCCTACACTGGACGAGTTCCAAATTAAGACAATTAGAATATCCAGAATTGAGCTTGCATAGGGCACGACTGAAAAACATGCGTCTAAATGTGTGCAACAGTGAAGAGACTTATCTTGAAGAACACTCGACAGTGCTCAAACAGTTTGCATCTCTACTAGCCTCCATAAATACAGTGGAAAAGGCCCAGCACTCTTTAATTGACAGCTCACAGTTGACTGGGCTCAATATTGTTTTTTCTGTGGTTACCATGGTGGCCACAAAAGCTCTTCGAAAAGGGCTGACCACGCTGGACACGTTAATTAAAACACTGATTTATTCGTCAAGTGCTTAGGGTTGTGGACTTCTGCTAATATTTGGAACCTCTCTTTTCTGTTGCTGTAGAAACTGATTAATGAATGTTCGCAACATGAAGAGCCTTGAAGCAACTTGTTTTCGGTTGAGAACTGAGCTATGCAGACGCCTTGGGTACCAACAAAGTGCTCAATTGTAAAAACATTTAATTTTCTCATTGATCAGGAAGAAGTCAAAGGTATCAGCTTTTGCCAGATGCATGGTCTGTGCCAAGGAATCACTTCTTGCCAAGAACTTGGGGTCAGAGTCTCATCATCCAGACTTGCATTGTGGCACTTCAGGATGGCCAAAATGTTGTCCGTGCACAGAGACGTGTGTGGCATCCAGAGATTATTCCCTCAAGTGTTCTACTGTCAATTCATTGAAAGCCCCTCAGAAGCCGTGCCTCGCCATGCGAGCATGTCAAGGAAAAGGAAACTGCTCAGAGAACGATGAAAGCGATGACTATGTCCACATGTCTCCCGTGAGACCAACATACCAGCAAAGGAAACAGCTGAGCCTCCAGTCACAAAGCCTGAATCAAGCCAGACACAAGACCCAGGGAGCTTCCACAGGTGAGACAAGTGATGGATACCTCTGATTCCAGGAGTGCATGGCATAATGAGCCAATGCCCATGTCCTTGCAGAAATATGACATGCTCATTTTGTTTTCTTCAGCACTTTGCTTCCTAACGCACATCAAAAGAAGGGTAGCAGCAAACCATGTATTCAGAAAGCATGAAATTCTGTGAAATCCACCACTGATGGCATCACACTCAGGGTCCACAGAACTGAAAATATACTGCATTATACCTCAAGGTACAGGTTTGTGCACACAGCATATGTATGTATTGGATGACGTCCATATTTTCTTTCCTTTTCTGGGTTTTGTTCATTGTTTGACCCTTGTGCTCATTCCCCATCCCCTGGATCCTGCGTTGTGTCCCTTTGTGCCCGCCCTCCTCCCCGATTGGCTGCCATCCTCGCTGCTGCGAGTTTAAAAACTTGGCAAGCACCCCTGCACCCCACTTTAGCTTCCAGGGTGCAGGTGAGTACCTAATTCCATGCCACAGGCCCCAATGTCCATATTTTCTTTCCTTTTCTGTTTTTTTACCTTGTTTGACCCTTGTGATCGTTCCCCATCACTTACATCCTGCTTTGTGTCCCTTCTCGCCCAACCCCCACCCCCCATTGTGCATTAGCTGTAGCAAATACGGTAGCCAATCTCCTTCCTGTTCCTTGTCCCCTCCTGCCTCTCGCACTGCCCCGAAGCCCCGAATTGGTTAGTTGCCCCTTTAATCTACACCAAACCAGGGCAGCCCCCTGGCTCAGGGCCCTGAGGCAAAGGGCAGCTCCTACAGAAGTAGCTCCAGATGGTGTCTGCCGGTGTCTGCCGTAGAAGCAGCTACAGACAAAGTGAGTGTGGTGCAAACATGGGGCACAGCAATCACTGTGCCTCACTAAACTGGCCCACCTCTCTGATATATTATCTTCCCCACCACCCAAGTCCTTGTACCCTGCATGTCCCCATTTCTATTTAGCAACTGTTGCCCCATATACACTCACTGAGTTGTGAACTGTGTTGCCTAGCCATGCCTCACATCTAGGAGAACTGTTAGTTAGCACTATCTCACATCTAGGTGGACTGTATACTAACTGTGCTAGCTAGTCCAGACAGAATTGTTAATATTACCTTGTGTCACATCTAGACAAAATTGTGCATACTAGTTTGCATCTCACCTAGACAGAAATGTGAATGTTGGCTTGTGTCAGGCCTAGAAAGAAATGTGAATGTTGGCTTGCGTCACACCTAGACAGAAATGTGAATATTAGCTTGCATCACACCTAGACAGAAATGTGAATATTGGCTTGCGTTACACCTAGACAGAAATGTGAATATTGGCTTGCGTCACATCTAGACAGAAATGTGAATATTAGCTTGCAACACATCTAGACAGAAATTTGAATATTAGCCATTTCTCACAACTAGGTGAACTGTCGGTCAACCATCTGTCACATCCAGGTGAACTGCGTTAGTCAGCCATTCGCCGCATCTAGGTGAACTGTGTTAGTCAGCCATTTGTCATCTCTGGGCAAACTGTGTTACTTAGCTATCACTCGCATCTGGGTGAACTAATACTAACACTCAACCCTTTGCATACACCTCTCACATATGGCACTAAATAAAACCAGAACTCCTAAGTACAGCAAACCGCACATACTTCACAACACCGCAAAAACAAGACAGAGCACACATAACCTGGCACACCACCACACGATGGCCACCTCCGAATCTCACACCAGGCTCAGTGAACGGTCCATCCAAAATGAACCTGCCAACAGCACATCACAGCTGTGTTGCTCTTTTCCCGCTCCTCCCAATAACCTTACCCTCTCCCCTCCTTATTTTTTCAGAGAACCGCGATAGCGCCGAGAGCCCATGCAAGTGGCACCTGTGCATGTTATAAAAACCTTTAACATTAACGTTTACTTCATCCAATGAATCAGGGTCACAGTACAAGCAATTCAAAACCCCCACACATACAACCGTTGATATAGGATATTTTGCATGCCACAATGACAAACTTGTATCAAATTCAGATCTTCTAATTCACTTTAGCCGAATTAATATGAAGATTAATGAGCAAACACCATTGTTTATTGACAGCCTTAGAATGCGTTAGAACCACCATCAGAATCAAATCAGATCTGGATTTCCATGGCTTAGGTACCCATTCAGAAATATTTTTTTACTGCGACTAATAATCCGCCAAACGGTCGCCCTCTTTCCCCCTTTTTTGCCTTTTTTATTACAGTAGTGAAACCATTTAACACAGGCAACTCTGTCAACCAGGTGTCTTGTAATGCCAGGAAATCAAACCCTTTTTGTATCCTCCCATACGTCTGTGTTCATAAAACAAGTTGTGTACTCTTGTATTCCAACACAATACCGAGATCCCATCCCATTAAAATCTTGTGCGGGGACCACTTCTACTCTGGAGGGAGCCTGATAGCCAGCACCATTCCAATTCACTTGGCGCGGGGCCTTGTTTAACAAACACCTGCCTCCATCCGAAGGCATCAATTTTACATTGAACCCCCACAGAAGGATTCCCAACGCCTTCTCCCCCAGACACTATTTCCCTACACGGGAGGCCATCTGACCCATCATATTTTGTTACTTACACATTGTATCCTCTCTGAAGAAGATCCTCCTGTGCTGCACCCACCAGACCCCAAACCAATTCTGAGTAAAGGTGCATTCATTAAAAAAGTCCTCTTCAGGTAACAACTATCTGTTTAAAATCTCCGGACGATAATCTAGCCAACACAGGAACACTTTTAAAGATTGACAGAACCCTGAGTCTATTTATAGGAAGTTCCCTTTCGTTCCTAAAATTTGTAGATATTTTCAAACAAAGAGGATCCCTTCCGTTTTGGGATGCCACAGCTTGTGGATTTTCCCCTATTTCTAGACAATTCCACCACCACCACAAGTTCACTACCCCTTACCACCGTAACTTCCTCACAATCCACCGTCCCTAAAACCCTACTTCTATTATTAACGCTACTTTCCCCAGGACCGTCCTTCCCATCGATCACATCTTTTCTATAATCCAAGTTCATACTTTCTACAATTGTGTTCTGTTCACTTTGCTGCTTTCCCAGGACATTTGAAAGGAGAAATTGATGTATATCTTTTCCTTTTCGACATTTTCTTCTTTTTCTTAGTCCCGCCTCTTTTTCTGCTCCATTGGGTAAATAAGACACCTTCTTTGTCCACATAGCTCTCTATTTCATCACTGCTGGTCTTACAGATAACAGTCACTCCCTTCTTTGCACCCCTACCAGTTAGTTTTTCAATAGATGGCTAACTTGTGGGCTCTCTTGAAAAAACAGCCTCATCCTCAGGTCCTCTTGACTGTGCAACATGAAGGATATTCTGAAGAAATGTATAAGACTCAGCTCACTTGTTGGGCAATCCCTTACTTTGATTTTTTGATTTTTTTCTGCCCCACGTTTCAATTTCTATTTTGCTGTTTACTTTGAACACTCAGAGCAACCTGATGAACTGTTTGCGATTGAGATTCCTCAATCATGATGGAACTGTTTGTGCCAGACAGATTTTCTGAAGTTATAGGATGAACTTGTGAACCATTCTTTCCACTATTGTGATTAAGTTCTGATATATCCATTAAGGAGCTTGTATGAGCCCTTACTTTGAGATTTATGCTGTCGTAGAGTCTGACTAGTGCTTGCAGCACCAAATTGAGAGCAGATATTGCACTATCGCCCAATTCTGAAGTATCATTGAACATAGAATCCCGTTCTCTACTTTGAGAGGGTTTCCTACCACCAGACAGTGATTCCCTCACATCACCACAAAAAAGATCCCCCTGACCCCATGCCCCATAGAATGGGGCTGGGCAAATAAGCATGGTGAAGCACTTAAATTAGTGGATGGGATGTCCAAATCCATTATCTCTCCTTCAAGGCTTATACACTCCTCAAAAAGGGGGATATTTGAAAGGGCCACCAGGGGGCGCACAGGCGATGGCTGCCTGAAGACGCCGCTCCCGCCGAAACTGGGCCGTGTTGAGGGATTGAGTCCCCCCCAGAGCTCCCCCCCACGAAATAGCTGCGGTTCTCAGTGACGCCGAACCCCGGGGGACCCCCCGGGCGAAAGAGCGACGGCAAAAGACCCTTGGAAGCCCAAGAACGAGGCCCCGCAGCCCAACGAGAGAATCCGTGGGAGGCCCTGCCCGCCTCCAGAGCTGCGCGGGGAGTTGTGGTACGCAGTAGCTGTTGAGGCCTGTAAGCGCGCCTGACCCCTCCACTCTACCCCGGCCACTGAACACGCCGGCGCTTCGGCGGGGACTCCACCGTCGGGGCCCCGCGGCACGGGAGAACTGACCAGCCCAGAGCGGAAGCCCCTGGTGGCGGCGATTCGAGCCGCGATCCCGAATTCACCAGAGGAGAGGTAGCCCGCTTGACCCGAGCTCCCAATCACAGAGTCGAACAACAGGGGCGCCGGGACCCCGACCAACGGACCCTGACGAGGGCCACCAGAGCGGTGTACCGCGGACAACAGCGGAGCATGGCTGGAGAAGGAGGTGAGGGCCTACTACAGGTGGTGGCCCCTGGGCTCCATCCCAGGGCGAGTGCCCGCCCGGAGACGAACTCAGAAGGAAACATGGCCGATAGTATCTAACCAGCAAGCCTAGCCAGGACCCTCATCCGACTACAATTTGATACTCATCATCACCACCCCCCCAACACAGGGACAGACGACCACAAGCAGCGGGAAAAGGGTGTGTAGAGAGTGAGAGGCCCCTGCCGGAGACTGGCGGGGCGTGTGCCCACTCAAAGATAGCCCCACGTGAAGTGGTTTTGCCTGGAG
This sequence comes from Ambystoma mexicanum, assembly GCF_040938575.1. Classification (NCBI taxonomy): domain Eukaryota; kingdom Metazoa; phylum Chordata; class Amphibia; order Caudata; family Ambystomatidae; genus Ambystoma; species Ambystoma mexicanum. The sequence continues at coordinate 662,584,636 of NC_090941.1, read as the reverse complement.
GAGTGAGGGCGGTCGCCCAGCAGGATCCTCGCTCTTGGCCCCCGAAGACCACCGGCCGGAGGGAGAGATAGGGAGATCGGATGAGCTGGCGCCAAACCCTCCAGGAGTATCGTTACCAGGATGCCAGAAGGGAGATTAGCGGCCTGGATCGGACGACTAGAATGTCCAAGCCCGAGACCTCGCCCCTGCCCTCCCTTACAATGGAAAAGGGCTTTGCCTCGGTCCTGCAGGAGATTAGAGACATGCGGGCGGACATTGCCCAGCAAATGTAGAACATGGACCGCAGGGTGGACAAGGTCGAGGACAGACTGTTGCAGCTGGAGACCAACCAGTCCTCAACAATGACCCAATAGATGGACATGTCCATGAGAATAGCTGCTCTAGAAAAAAGAGACGAGGAGAGGGCCAGACAAATGGACGACTTCGAAAATAGGGAACGGAGGAACAACCTCTGAATTTTTGGGGTCCCGGAGTTGGAGGGAGAAACGGAAAGAGAACTGAACCGGGTGGTGAGAGACATCATCACCCTCCTTTTCTCGGACGAGATGAGGACCGAACCAACGTTCGACCGGGTCCACAGAGCGGGGGGCAGAGCTGGGGGCCCCTGGTCGATCCTGGTCCGCTTTCATTACTACACCGAGAATGCAAAGGTTCTGGAGGAGGCCAGAAAGACACGAGAGATAACTTATAACAACGCACAAGTGTCCATTTTCCAGGACCTCTCTTCATACACGCTGGCCAAACGCAGGATGTGCCGCCCTCTGACACAAATGCTAAAAGAGAAGAGGGTGCGCTACAGATAGGGGTTTCCATTCTCCCTCTCGTTCGAGTACGAGGGTCAACGGTCGACCCTGATTTCAGAGGAGGACATAAGGGGAGCCATCCAAGAGTATGTGTCGGACCCGGTCCCTCGGAGAGAACCCACGGGATTCACAGCGGAAGGAGCCAGGGAACGCAGGTCACAAGGAGAGAGGAGAAAGAAGACGGGTCCACGGAAATTTAAGAAACTGAATCCGCCGTCCACGACGACGGACAGGGAAGACGCCGACCCCGGTCATGGAAGAGCGGGCCGGTCAAACCCGGGGTAGCCTGGTAGCTGGAAAACTAATCCGGAAGTGCAAAAGGGTACGGGGAAACCGGGCAAAGAACTCAATGCATGATCACAATGCCCTGCCCGGCCCAAGGACGAGTAGATTCCCAGGACTACGGGGTCTAAGGACGTAAGGGGCCTCCCAGAACAGCAAGTATAACGGTTGCTTGGGGATGGGGGCCTGGTGGGGGGGCGGGGGAGACAAAGGGGGGGCTCAAGGAGGAGTGATTTTCGACATCAGCCCAGCCGGAGGCGGTAGGCTGGTGGTCCGGCCAATTACCAGCAATGGTGGAACTTTTTGGCTGGACGCCGGGGTGGGGGGTGGGGGTCGAAGGAACAGTTGGGGTTGTTCAGTTCAGAGGAGGGACCAGGGGGCAGATTGGGACAGGTTTAAGGCCCACCTGGGGGGAGGGGGGTAGGGGAGATCAGGTTATAACACAAAAGGAGCAGGAAAGGAAAAGTGCCATGAGTCAGCTACCCAGTAAAATGTCGATTCTAGACAATGGCTGAGGATCTGCCTGCCCTGGGCGTGAGTTCCCTTAACGTGCGGGGGTTGAACACCTCAACCAAAAGATCCTTGGTCTGCAGGGAATTTAAGAGGGCAAAGCTTGACCTGCTCTTTCTTCAGGAAACACACTGGGCCCAGGGGAAGGAAACAAAATTGTGAGGGGGCGGGATCGGGGAGGTCCTTAGCGCATCCCACAGAACCAAGAAAAGGGGGGTAGCCATACTGCTAGCAAGGGATGTTGGCTTTGAAGTGGAAGCCATGGTGAAGGACCCAGAGGGCCGTTATTTGCTGGCAAAGGGCTCTTTGCAGGGTTCCCCCCTGACTCTGGCAGTCGTATACGGCCCTAACGAAGGCCAGGCGCAATTCTGGGAGGGAGTGAAGGACAAATTGAAATTGTTTGTTCACGGGATGTTGGTGGTGGGGGGGGACTTCAATATGGTCCTAGACCCAACCGCGGATAGAAAACGCCTGGGGCCTCAGCTCACCAGGGCCGCAGATGAAACCATGGCCCGTACATTCCAGAGGGTCAACGCGGAGCTGGGCCTAGTGGACACCATCCCAACTCCCAGAACAGGCCTTCCCTCCTTCACATACTACTCAGCAATCCACACATCATACTCCCGTATAGACTATATCCTGGTAGACGAACCCCTCCTTCCACATGTCTCTGGCCACAGGGTTGACCCGGTTCCTTGGTCCGACCACGACTTGGTCCGCACCACCATAGTAGGGGGATGGCGGAGTGGCAGTAGAGGGCGATGGAAGTATAATGCCTCCCTGCTGAAGGACGAAGTTCTAGTACAGGAAGTGCAGGACGCTATCTCGGAGTACTTCGAGTTGAACAACAACGGCGAGGTGGGCACACACGTGCTGTGGGACACCTTTAAGGCGACCTTACGCGGTGTCCTCATTAGAATGGGAGCCCAGAAAAAGAGGGAGAGGGAGGCCCAGGAAAAGTCCCTGAGGGAAAAGATAGCCCAACTCCAGCCGGGTGACCTCCCGCAGGCTCCCCTGGAAAGAGATCAGATTGCTTCCCTGGAAAACTATAAACTCCAGTTGAAAGACCTCCTGTTACATAAGACCGAGCGGAGCCTCCAGCTAGTGAAACAGAGATATTATGAGAAGGGGGACAGAGCTGACAAAATCCTGGCCTGGAAACTCAGAGAGATTCAAAGGAACAGAACAGTGAAGGCAGTGAAGAATGATCGGGGATCATTAGATCACGACACCCCCAACATCGGGGCAGCCTTTCGCCGTTATTATGAAAAGCTATACTCGTCAGAATATGACGGGGATGACACTCAGATTGAGGGTTTCCTGGACTCTATCCAGATCCCGTCCTTGACAGGTGAAATGGCGGAGGGTCTAGAGGGCCGGGTGACGGAAGAGGAGGTGGAGCACGCGATCAGTGGGATGAAGGTGGGAACGTCCCCGGGGGAAGACGGCTTCTCTGTGTACTTCTACAAGAGGTTCCGGGCTATCCTAGCCCCATATCTGGTGAGGGTGTTTAACAGGGTGTTAGAGGGGGGCTCCCTGCCGGATACCATGATGAGGGCCATAATTGTGGTCCTGCCCAAAGAGGGCAAAGACCCCACTGAATGCTCCTCCTATCGACCAATCTCCCTCCTCAATATAGATGTTAAGATCCTGGCCAAGGTGATAGGCAAACGGATGGAGGGGATAATGCCCAAGCTGGTTCACGGGGATCAAGTGGGGTTCATAGGGGGCAGGCAAGGCTCTGATAACATCAGGAAGACGATAGACCTAATCCGCCATGCCCAAGAATCAGACCTCGAGGCAAGTCTGCTTTCCCTGGACTCCGAGAAAGCTTTTGACAGGGTGGAGTGGAGGTACATGCAACTCCTCCTCCGTCGAATGGGCTTCGGGGCTCACATCAGGAACTGGGTTTCCGCCCTATACGGGGCCCCAACGACGAGAGTCCAGGTGAATGGAGAACTTTCCGACTCATTCTCTCTCACGCGGGGGACGCGGCATGGATGCCCACTCTCCCCTTTAATATATGTCCTGACGATGGAGCCCCTGGCCATAGCGGTCCGAGCTCACCCCAACATCCAAGGGATTGAAAGAGGAGAGGTGGAGTTCAAGCTCTCCCTGTTTGCTGACGACATTCTAGCATACCTGGTGGAGCCCAGCACCTCGCTCCCCCCCTCCTGTCCCTGATGACGACCTTTGGGCAATTCTCGGGGCTAAAAATAAACGCATCAAAATCAGTATTACTCCCAATGAGGGTTCGGGACCCGGGGCTGCATCACCGGGATAGGTGTGCAGGGATTGTGGTGGGGTGGGACTCCATCAGGTACTTGGGTGTACTCCTCGTGAGGGATCTCTCAAAACTTGCTTCGCCGAATTATGGGCCCATTATGGCAGAGATAAAATCAGACCTGAGGAGGTGGGGAGGTATGATCCTGTCCTGGTACGGGCGCATGACAGCGGTTAAAATGAACATCCTCCCAAGACTGCTGTATCTTTTCACGGCACTCCCAATGGGGGTCCCCGACCAGATGTTTCGAGTCCTACAGAGGGCAGTCCGAGAGTTTGTTTGGCAAGGGCGGAACCCGAGAATAGGGAAGGCCATTCTAATGTTACCAAGGGAGGAGGGTGGTTTCGGGCTGCCGGACTTCCTTCTCTACTACTGGGCCGCCCAACTAAGGGTCCTGTTGGAACATATGAGGGAGGGGATGGGCACCTATTGGTCTTATCTGGAGGACATGGATGCCCACCCTCTGAAAGTGCGCGACCTTCTGTGGCTGCCGCGTAAACACATCCCAAATAGACTGCAGACCCACCCAACCCTGGGAATACTATGGTCGATCTGGAAAGAAGGATCCACAACCGCGCACCTTACTTCATGGCCCTCCCCGATGTCTTCGCTCTGGGGCCACCCGCTCAAACTAGGTAGAAGGGGATTCAGGAATGCCCAGTCCTGGTCGGATGGGGGGCTGGAATGGGCAGGGCAGCTGTTCAAGGAGGGCGAGTTCCTCGATTACGAGGAGCTGCGAGATGCGCTTGGGCGGGGGTCTCTTTCAGTCTTTGAATATTTGCGGCTGAAGGGCATTCTCTGACACCAGACCTTGGGCCTGAATCTGCGGAGACAGCTGGCCCCCTTTGAAAAGTTATTAGACACAGCCACAACGAGGAAGGGGGTAGTATCTAAAATGTACCAAATATTGAACACTGTGAACTTGGAAGGGAGGAGAGGGTTTTGTGGGTTCTGGAATGACCTGGCAGGAGAGGCTCTCTCGGAGGACGCATGGTCCAGGGTGTTTAAAATAGCTTTCCATGGGAACCTGTTCACGTCGGACATGGAGCACAACCTTAAGATTTTACAGGGTTGGCATAGAGACCCTTTGAAGTTGTCCAAGATGTTCTCGGGGGTGTCCACCAGATGCCCAAGAGGATGCGGCCAAGTGGGGACGAGGGGTCACATTTGGTGGTTCTGCCCTAAGGTACAGGGGTTCTGGGAGAAGGTACGGGGATGGATGGCGGAGGTCACCGAGGAACTACTCCCACTCAATCCACTGACGATGTTACTGGGCCTCCCATCGGAGGAGGTGGACATATATAGGTACCCAAGAATGTGGGAGACCATGTTGCAAGAAGGAAGGGTGGCCCTAGCGCAAAGGTGGAAAAGTCCGGAGACCCCCTCTAAGGAAGACTGGCTAAAAAAACTGAAGAACATGTTCCTCATGGACAAACTGACGGCCATGGTAAACAATGAATCGAGCACCTTCCAGGCAAATTGGTATGGGGTTTACCAGGCATGGGGGTGGGAGGCTCACTGACATTATGTGAACAACACGAGGCATGAGGGCAATGGTGCCCAGAGAGAACCACTCAAGAACAATGGTGTAGCCCACGGCCCGGGAGACAGCGGATTCGCCTAAACCAGCTATTAAGGGAACGCATAGCACGACTCCAAGGCACCGAACTACGAGCACTGATGATGACTCCTGCGATTGGTTTCATGAAAGGACACTGATCAGGGGGGAGGGGTGCAGTTGGGGAGGTGGCTGAGGGGGACGGGGGGGAGGAGACTACGGGGGTTTGATGATGATGCTAAATGTGATAATCATACTGCTCCCGGTGTTGTCATTGTTTCTTTTTCTGAAAAATTACCAATAAAACCAAAGTTTAAAAAAAAAAAAAAAAAGTGGGATATTTGCAATATCCGTCGCAGTTTGAGTAGAATATGGGGGTCACTGCCTCAGCACAGAGCCCCCATCAACTGTAGACTGTTGAACTTCTCTTGCCAATGTAGGCGCACTGACCGCCCCATACGTTTCAGGACCCAATACATCTAGTACCACTTGGCTGTATGTTTTTATTTTTACTTTAGGGAAGAACACCGTGATTTTGAGCGCACTGAAGGCGAGGCCCCCTAATTCACTTCCTCAAGTTCTTTTGAGACCTCATTATCCAAGGGAGTTGTATTCTTGTTTCGCAAGTTGTATTGTTTCCCCTACACTTCATCCTGTAAACTCACAGACTACACTTCCACAACACGACTTTAGCTCTTCTTTTATCATTTCAATGTTAGTTTGGTCAACACTCACTTCAGCACAACAATAAAGGAATAACTTGTTGCCAAAAAGTAACTTCCATTTAAATGAGCAGCCAGGTAGACTAAAACTTTAATTCAATCAGGCTTCGGACACTTAGAAATTCTGCTTGTATCTTATTTTCCCAACAGGACTTCCCAAAAGGAACAACGGTGGACTATACACCACGATTCAAAGATTCAGGGAGACCCTAAGGTATTGGCGAACAGATGTTTATCCTTCACCTTCTCCTGAGTACAGCTGCAAAATTGCAGCACACTGACACTTTGCCAAGATGCAGCTGGAAGAAAATGATCTGTTCCACCAGAGCGATATATTTACAAAAGGACCACAGTGCTCACATATTGCTCGCCATGCCACGTCCATCCACTCCAACTGCTCCAATTGCACTTCTGCACGCAACTCCCAGAGGATGTTTTAAAGGAGGGCGAGTCACTTGCACAATGGTCCGTGTAGAAACAGGTCACCAGCAACAAAGTACACAAGCAGGATAACGTGTCCTGCTCCAACTGCACTCCTGCACTGTGTGGCACTCCATGCCCGGGATGATGTTTTAAAGGAGGGTGAGTACTTGCACAGTGGTCCGTTTCTCATTAGGATGCTTGGAGCAGTCACACGTTCCTTGCGTCCCTGTGGCCTTGTTAGCTGTCAAAAAACCCAGTTATGAAACAAGAACAAAAAGCTGGAAGGTTTCAATTAATGAAAAACCAAAATAGTATCCTCAAGTGACGGACACTCCCTTCCCCTGCACACCGTAATTACTGATAAACAATCAGTCAATATTGTTCTGTTTTTAGGAATTATGTCTTCATAAACATGAAGAAATGTAGTAAGACAAGATTTCAATATATAGTAGTGTTTTTAATTCATCAAGGTCAATAAAACCAAAATAAACATAATTGTCAACAAAAAGGTTGTAGGCGTTTCGGGAATTCTGTTCATCAGGGGCAAATATCAATATGTCAAATCTTCTGTGTGCTTCAATCATCTAGAGAATAATGAAAGAGGAATCATCAGTATTATCTTATTCAACAGTATGCCACTATTGTACAACTTATTATTCTTCCTTCATGGTTTACGGTCTGCATTTACCCGGCTGACTCTTGAGGTATGTGCATTTGTAGGGTGATTTGTCTCAGTGTCACAGTGTTAATCCCACACTTCTCAAATTTCATTGAATTCCTTAACCGGCTAGAGAGAGAAAAAGGTACTGACTAGTATCTCGTTCTATGTTGTCCTATCTGGGAGGTAATTTTACATATTGTTGGTTAATTCTTGCCCAATGATAGATTTGGTAAAATTTCATAAAGAGCTCAGTGACATAGTTGTGGGACCATATCTGTAAAAGATATATAAGGGAACATAATGATCCAATTTGTTGCAATACAACCTGGTATCGATAGATTAGGAAAGGTATAAAGTAGGATCACTCACCATCCGATTGCGCGATTGGATCAGTTCTCATAGATGTGTGTGGAAATATCATCACGTGCTGCAATATCAAGCATCAGCACTGTGTAAGTAAGTCTATTGAAGAGCATGGTTTTAAAGAAGATCTTAAATCTATTGCTCTATTGCATGATGCAAAAAATCTAAACTCTCCAGTTCCAGACACTTTGGAGCAATGAAACACCTACTGTCACAGTCAAGGCAGGTAATTCCTGAACAGATACATAGACCGCCCAGAGGAGAGAATCTTAATGATTTGATTGCAAAAAGGGAGATGTTTTGGATACACAAAAAGGACTCACTAGAACCAGCAGGCATGAATGAAACATTCTCCCTAGCTACCTTCCTGTAAGAAAGCAGAGGGCTTAGATGTAGACTATCTTACCGAAGGGAGTCATCTCATTGGAAACCTATACATTGAGGTGTAACATACTTAGCAAGTAAACCCATCTGTATCAACCACACAAAGCAATCATGGAGGAATAGTAAACGTCACACACATAATTATAGGCCACTTAGGGTATAGGATGACATGCCCAAACCATTTTATTATGATGTTTATCTCAATGAAGTCTATCCTATATAAAGATCAAGTGTTGGGTCAATTCATGTAACAATGGAATAGCATTAAGACTTGTGAGGCCATACTTGATCCAATTGATTGAAATTACTTTGGGACTGCAATCAAATAAAGAACCAATACCACCTTTTACACATCCTTAGGAGATTTAAGAACACAATTGCTTTGTGATGGTTACGTGAATGAAGTTGATCCTCTAAACAGATCTAGTGATGGACAAATTCATGCAACAATGGAATGTGATATCGTACTTGTGATGTTACACTTGAATCAATTGATTGTAATGACATTAGGACTGTATGGATATGAAGACTGCATTTCACCATTAACACATCCTCAGGAGATGTAAAAATATTATTGTTGTTACAGTATGAGTTAGATACACACTGTGATTGGTGAGCCTCCAACGACCTCTGCCTTAATTGCAGTAAGACAGAGATCCTTCTCATTGGGACCCCTGCTCCCGCTTTCCCCCTTTCACGCTGGCTGCCCTCCTTGGGCCCTCATCCTTCGCCTTTCTGTGAGGCAAAAACCCTTGGTGTCATCTTCGACTTCACACTCTCCTTCTCTCCGCACATCACAGACCTTGCCAAGAAGGCCCACTACCAGCTGCACCTCTTCAGAGGTATTCCTCCTTTTCTGCCAGAAGCTCACTGTCTCTAGAGCTCTGGTTCTCTCTAGGACTACTGCAACAGCCTCTTTCTCAACCTTCCTTCCTCTACTCTGTGTCCTCTGCATCAAATCCAGAACAGGACTGATAAACTTATCCTTGGCCTCAAGCCCAGGGACCGTATCTTTCCAGCCCTGAAATCTCTCCACCGGCTCCCGGTGGCTGCAAGGATCAAGTTTAAGACCCTATGCATTATCCATATGGTTTTCTGTGGCCAGGGCCCGCACTACATCCAACTCTCCCTTCCAAAATACCTTCCTTCTCGAGCCCTTTGCTCGGCTACCTCTAACTCTCTGAGGCTCAGAAGGTTCTCCAGCCAGGTAGGTCTCTCTCCTCTGCAGGTGTCTCCCTCTGGAATGGCCTCCCTGCTCCTCTCAAACTTCACCCAGACCACCTGAAGTTCTGGAAGCAGCTCAATACCTTTCTTTTCTCCTCTGCTTTCTCTCGCTCCCTCCCCTGCTGACTATCCATCTGCTGTGCTGGCTGGTTGCTTGGTTACCCTCAGAGTCTCACTAGGTACCAGGCTCTTCCATGATCAGTCTCCCCTGCACTGCCTCCGGCCTACCGCGCACTTAGGGGCTGTAACTGTAACCTCCACAGACAATCGATTATATAGAGCCTGATGCCAATCAGGTCACATCACTCACAATGGATGAACTAATACCGAATTCATTATTACTATTCTTTTGAAACTTGAGACTTATATCCCTTAAATTTAATTTTAGCTAATTTCATTAACCTAGAATCTGGCATGAAAATACAAAGTTGAAATTGGTGAACATATAGATCTAGATTCCATGTAGGGTCGCTAACATAGTTCACTGTACTTGGTTCTCCATAAACGGTTCACATATATTAAACGTCATCAAGTGCAGAGGCTATCCAGCCGTGACAACCCAGAATGTAATGGTATGACATCACTACATCATGGCACGATGGCGTCACACTGACATTGAGATTAAGAAGTGGCAATTTTGTCCGCACATCTAAGGAAGCAGTAACAAACACCCAATCGGATCTGGAACTAGCATTTACCATAGGTAAGAAGACGCACCACAACGCAATAGACCAATAGATTTAAGATCTTTTTCTAAACCATGCTCTTTAATAGACTTACGTACACAGTGCTGATGCTTGATATTGCAGCATGTGACTATATTTCCACACACATGTCTGATCATTGATCTGCACACCTTTGAGAACTGATACATTGGATGGTGAGTGTTCCTACTTTATACCTTTCCTAATCTACCGGTACCGGATTGTATTGCAACAAATTTGACCTTTATTATTCCTTATATGTCTTTTACAGATCTGTTACCCCAAATTCTGATGCATTACTGAGCTCTTTATGAAGATGACCACATTTAACACTGGAAAGATATGGGACTATACAATCCATCGACCTGAGGTAAGAATTCACCATCAATGGGCCTCATTACGAGTATGAAGGTAGCCATGCCGCTAAAAGCGGCATGGCTACCTCCATACCGGGTTCCAGGTCCGGGTCCCGCAAAAGGGGACTTACTGGGCCCTTCCGACCTTGAAGGCCCGGTAAGTCCCTTTCAAGGGACCCAGACCCAGAACATCACCATTCCCATTTGATATCGCTCTGGCAGGTGGGCGGCCGTTTGGCAGAGTTCTGGATGGCAAGCAATTGCGGCAGGGGAATAAAGCTGGGACTGTTTCCTTTTCTGCAGAAAAAACACTGAAGACGTAGATGGGAACATAGTATCTGCTGTCTTATTTGAAGTGGTGAGACCGCATGCAAATGCTGTGTGCGTCGGGCAGCAGTATGTATGGAGGCATGCACATGTCTATTTCAGTCCTGCCAAGAGTTTTCATTGTGCATTTATGGTAGTGGTGTGGAGTTGTCCAGGCCACCCTGAAGCCATAAAGAGAGATCCCAAGAGGAGGCCTGTTTCCAGAGATACCTCCTCCTCTATCTCTTCCTCTCCCTCTTATCACACGATATCCAAGAGAGGATGGTTACACCGGTAGTCAGACTGCAAAATGAGAGATGCCATTACCAAGCCATTATATGAGTTAAATGGTGGCACAACAATGGAAGTGGTTAAGCAAGCAAGAGTCTCACTCTCCAACCTTATCAAGGGGTACCTCGTCTTCGTCATCCTCTGTGGAGGATTCCTTGGCAGGGAATGCAACATTAAAGTTCTTGAAAAAGGAGGCACTTCATAGAGGATGGGGTTTTGCTGAGTCAATGCGATGACAATAAGATGACATAGCTATATGTCAGTTCTATTAGACATCTGTCTTTCTATCCTTTTCATTAAAGAGTAACGAGCTGTAACTGCATGGAGGGACCCAGAGAAAATTGCCTTGCCAAGATTTATGGGAACATTTTATTCAATGTCTGTGCATACAAATTCCAGATGTTCAATAGATTGGTTCACTGCTAGCCAGTGTGGTGGGCCAGTCTATCATGGCAGCAGAGGAGACAACCACTAAGGAACAGTTGAGAAAAAAGTGGAGTCCACTCTGGAAAGGAATTATGCTGGAGTTCATTTTCACTACGTAATGCGCCGACAACTATGAATCTTATGCAGCATTGTCTCTTATTAAGAATTTTAAAGTCCTCAACACAGACATTGACAATGGGGCATTGCTGGAAAACTTGTTTGGTCAGGTGGACTATTTTTCAGATCTGGCGTTTGGTGGTGCACAACCCTCAGTACCTGCAAAAGGGACATCCATGGATGCATGCCAGAATTTCCACTTAAGATTTTGGAATACAGAATTTTGGAAAATGGCAGCACTTAAGGTCCCTTTTTGAGAAAATAATAAACTCCTGGGGGTCACCTGCAGGAGCATGTGCATAAGGCTGTCAAAGAAAGAAGTGTGCAGTGGCTTTGAGGACATACCATAATAATTCCATCCCTAGTTGTGTAGCCTGCAGACCATTAGTGAAGAGGAGGCATTTTTTGGGGTTCCCCCATACCATATTCAGAGGGAAGACTCGGGAAAGCTGCCTGTTACCAAAGTTACAGGTGATTCCACAAGAGAAGAAATCTCACTATTCCTGACTGGGCACAATTGAGACAAACTCTTCTTGGAAGTGGCCATCTTAATTATTTCCTCAAGGTCTGTGAAAACAATGAATTTGAGATTAATGGGTTTTGGAATGTATTCAAGTAGGCTATGTCATAGAGTAACACAAAGGGGGGTCTGGGAATCTCTCTGCTGGTAGAGAGATTCCCAGACCCCCCCCCTTGTTTTGCATAAATTAACTTTGGGTCTCACCCTGAGTTAACAGGGTGAACCAGACGTGGACCCCTTGCTCACTGTTCTTTTAGAGATACAGCTTCACCTCACTGATGATGCCCAACAAGGCTGAAACACGTGTATGGGGTTGCTGTTGGTACTCTTGTTAAGAGGAGAATTGCTTAGTTTTTCAGTGTTGGACTGCCCCTGGGCAGGGCAAGGACTGATATGCAGGGACATTTCTTCTCTGTAAAAGGAACAGTGAGCTAAAGACTTGGTAGAGTCTCTCCCAGGGGTTATTCACCCAAGAACAGGTCATTGGGCTGTGTTTTTGCTGGTAGAGAGATTCCCAGAACCCCCCTTGTTTTGCATAAATTAACTTTGAGTCTCACCCTAAGTTAACAGGGCGATCCAGACGTTGACCTCTTGTTCACTGTTCTTAGAGAGACACAGCTTCACCTCACTGATGATGCCCAACAAGGCTGAAACGCGTGTATGGGGTTGCTGTTGGTACTCTTGTTTAGAGGAGAATTGCTTAGTATTTCGGTGCTGGACTGTCCCTGGGCAGGACAAAGACTGATATGCAGGGACATTTCTTCTCTGTGAAAGGGACACTGAGCTAAAGACTTGGTAGAGTCTCTCCCAGGGGTTATTCACCCAAGAACAGGTCATTGGGCTGTGTTCATGCTGGTAGAGAGATTCCCAGACCCCCCCTTGTTTTGCATAAATTAACTTTGGGTCTCACCCTAAGTTAACAGGGCGATCCAGGTGTGGACCCCTTGCTCACTGTTCTTAGAGAGACACAGCTTCACCTCACTGATGATGCCCAACAAGGCTGAAACACGTGTATGGGGTTGCTGTTGGTACTCTTGTTCAGAGGAGAATTGCTTAGTATTTCGGTGCTGGACTGCCCCTGGGCAGGACAAAGACTGATATGCAGGGACATTTCTTCTCTGTGAAAGGGACGGCAGGCTAAAGACTTGATAGAGTCTCTCCCAGGGCTTATTCACCCAAGAACAGGTCATTGGGCTGTGTTTGTGCTGGTAGAGAGATTCCCAGACCCCCCTTGTTATGTCATAGAGTAGTATCTCTCATGCACACACCTAACCCCTAGAGTTACAGAATAGGGACACTTTGTTCTGGGCACTGGGAAAAGGGGTAATACTGTATTGAATCCTTTTGATGGATCTGAAACACTTGGATGATTTGACGGGTGCTGCACTTTAAGAGTGACAACAACTATGTTATGAACATCCACTTCAAAATGGAAATCTTCAAGAGGATTATTCCTCTGCTTTCTAAAGGAGGCTTTTATCCTGACTCTGGATCTGATCGACAATTAGCTTTATGTCCCCCCTCAGGAGCAGTCAAGAATGCCTCTGATTGATCACTGTAGGCAAGGAACACTTTCATTTCAAGTCTCTACTATTCAGCCCAAAAGCATTGCCAAGAGTATTTGCAAAGGTCCTTGTCACTTTGGTGGTCTTTCTTCATCAGCAATGAATGAAGAGATCCATTCACTGGAATGATTGGCTGATGCATGCATCCGCACAGAGTACGGGCGATGTCCCCAGAGACTGAGGAGTGGCACATCTTCAGAAGCATAGTTGGATAATCAATTGGAGGAAATCCCAAGTGGAACCAACCGAGGACTGCCTGTTCATTGTGGTGTGATTTTGTACTTCTCATGATTTGGTGCTTCTTCTGGAAGATCAGGTGGAGCAACTCAAGCGGGACATAATCCCAGTTTATGCATTGTTAGTAGGCTCTGGAGTGACAATTTCTGAGGGTGCAGGGATGCATGCGTGTTATTTATGCCCTGGTCCAGGCTATACTTTAACCCCCTTCTTAGCTATCTATACAGGTCTTGAAATACACTATTGCAGTTAATCACAGTGATCATTTCAATGCCAGAACATCTAAGAATAGAGTAGCAATAGTGGGCAGAGGCTGTCAATCCTTAGAGAGGTGTTAATCTCAACATCCTCTGCCAAATTCCATGGCAACCAATACCAGCCCAGAAGGTTGGGAAGATGATGAGGAAGCTTTCAGTTCAAGCAGAGCAGGCCCTAGGATTTGTGGGGCCAACTGCGGCACATTACATGCGGGGGGCCCTTAATTTGCATGAAGTGACATCACAGGAAGTGACATCACAGGATAATGACCACTACGTATGTAGGCAGCAGCGAAAAAATGCATATATATATATATATATATATATATATATATATATATATATATATATATTACACGGCCTGCGCTAGAGGCCGTGTAGTTATGGTCAAGTTGCTAAACCAATAGGAAAATCACTTTTTTTGCGGCTTATAACTTCGCTCCCCCTGGACGAATCCTCACCAAACTGTGCATAAAAAGTATGTGGCCCTCTCTGAATCTTTCTGCCAGGTTTGGTGAGGTTTCGTCAAGGGGGACAAAGGTATAGAAGGATCCCAATTCTTTTCTTTCATAGACTGCTTTTGTAATTTTGGTGAAATTCATCCAGTAGTTTTTTTTAAACAGGCAAAATGTAGGTAGAAAAAAATAGTGATATCTGGCTCTGCTCCGTGGAGCCATTTCCGTGTTCAGTCCGCGGACAGGCATACGATTGGCCTAGAGGGTGAAGTGATGTCCGCAGATATCGGACGCACCCCCTGATTGTATGGTGAAAAGCTTGAAGTGCATCAGATTTTTGTAAATGCCCGCCATGTTGAATTCACGGGCGTCCGCCGGTGTCCGCGGGCAACGCAGTAAAAACATATAAAAAACACAACATTGCACTTTTCAAACTTATCAAACAATCTTTGGGGAGTTGAGGGGTGATAAGAATGGGATGAGATATGGCCATAAAAAGCCAGAAAACAGGTGTTTTTTGTCCCTGAAGTACACAAACAGTCCGGATGTACGGGGCGGTGGGCAGTCCTGTGGTGTTCGCGAACACTTCAGATGTTCGGGGACATCTGTACCTATTTCTGCATTACAGGGTTGGTGAAAAGCAGTTCTTGGATGGCTTATAACTTTGGCGCCTCTCAATGAAACTGCATTAAAGTTTGGAATGTTATTCTACACTTGATTCTGAATGGGTTTGGCAAGTGTGGAGCTGTTTTGTCAAGAGGGAACAAATTTAGAGGGTGGTCCCAAAATATTGTAAAGGCTTATACATGTGGTGCCATTTGACGAATCTACACAAAAGTTTGCAAAAAGATTTTAGATCTAGATATACATGTTTTTGTAAAGTTCGGTGGGATTTTGTCAGGAGGGGGCTAAATTAAAGGGGAGGTCTCAATATATTTAGATAACTAATAACTTTGTTGCTGTTTGACGAATGGGGACAACGATTTTCAGAACGATTATAGACCTAACCTTCAATGTTTGTGCAAAGTCTGAATGGATTTTGTCAAGTGGGGGCTAAGTTATATGACTTTTGAATGTACATACATTTTGACACTTTTGAGCAATAAAATATGGGCTGTTTTCAAGTAAACCCGTGTAAAGAGTGTTAGCAAGGACCTTAAAGCATGGTTTTGCAAATGTTCCCGTGTTTTTATTTGGACAAGTGTCATAATGTAGGTACAAAAAATAGTGATATACCTTTGGTGACTGAGGTATAGCCTGTGGCCTTGGGCAGTGGCCAGATTGTCCGGGTCATAGTATAAGGGCATGATCTGGACAATCCGGCTTCTGGCCATGACCGCGAGGCATGAAAAATTGGGTTAAATTGGCCATGTCCACCTTGGACCGGCTATATGATAACGTTATTCCAAAGTGGGATAGGTTTGAAAGGGAAAAGAAATGTGCTTGTGGTAATATGGTCATAGGGTTCTGTCTTCGCCTTCTGCAGGCAGCCATGGAAAGGGAAGAGGGGCTCTCTGTGGAGCCCCGCCTTCCCGTTCCATGGTGGCCATCTTGGAAAAGGATTTTCCTTCCTATAGCGCGACGCAGCTGACGTCCCGCTGTAGGAAGAAAAATCTATTTTTTAGCACCCCGGGTTCCTGCTTTGGGAACCAGGGGTGCTAATGGCCTTTATACCCTATTGCAGGGGCTGTAATGAAGGATAATGGTCTGGAGCCCTCGTTATTTATTTATTATTTATTTATAACACTCCAAAGCCCGCAGGAATCAGGGCGCACACAGATACACTTTGCTTGGGCCGATAACTTGTGCTGCCGGCACTATCCCCAGTTCCAATCCCTGGAAAGGGGGATGAACGCCACATTATTCCCATTAGCATAACACAAAATGCTAATGGAAATGTTGGCAAAACTTATTGAGTCTATGTACTTTACAGAGAAATGTAAAATAGATGGAGTCTATAAGACTTTTATTTTAGTTCTATTTTTTAACTGTGAAGGGTGGTTCCTAAAGGAACCTTCCTTTTGTTGTTTTAAAAAAATAATGTTTGCAGGAGAGGTTAGAATGTAAGGTGAGGAGGGAAATGAGGGAAGAGTCACCAAGCACTAATATGGAGGGGCAGGAAGACAGGGGAAGATGTGTATGTGTTATTTCTAAGATAGTGGGCAGAGTTTCTCATGCTCCTTCATTACAGCTTCAAACGCACATCGAAATTGCTTCCGCCTGCAGAGTGGTGTGTTGCAGTTTATACAGAGGACTGTTGTCTTCCAAAGATATGGATCAACAGCCTTTTCATTGCTTGCAATGTAGCTGGTGGGATTTTGTGTCCCACAGAGGTAGGTTGTGTGGTTACAGTACTGGTTGAGGAAGATGATGTGGAGGAAGACAGCCTGCTACTTGCTAAGAAAGGAACAATCTCCTGGCTTACTTCCGTCCCATCTCTCTCTTGTTCTACCCCATGAAACTGCTCAAGTCGCTCATCATGCCTCCTTTTTGGAAAATTCCTTCTGCCTCGACCCTTTTCAATCTGGCTCAGGTCTATTCAAGGTACTGAGTCTGTCTTAGTGTCAGTGGTGGACGATCTTGCTCAGTTTGCAGACTGGGGGGGGTGCCCACCTCCTCCTGGATCTCTCTGCTGTGTTCGATACCATAGACCATGCCATCCTGATCCAGAAGCTCTCGTAACTGGGAATCTCTGGCGCAGTTCTGCAATGGTTCACTTCTTTCCTTACTGAATGCTCTCAATCTCCGTTTTCTTTCCCCTTTCACATCCTCTGCTCTTCCCCTTCTTTGCGGAGTCCCTCAAGGCTCGGTGCTCTTCCCTCTACCCTTTAATGTCTATATTCGCCTGCTTATCCTGTGGACTCATTCTTTTTGTTTTTGCTGCTATTCCGATGCCGACAATACCCATATCTTGATGCGATTGGATCTGGTATCTCCCGACACCGCCTTCCTTCCTTTCTGCAATTCATACTTGGATGGTACGCAACTGGCTACGTCTCAATGGGGACAAAACAGAGGTCCATCTAGTCGGTCCCCATCCCGATGCCCCTCTTTGGTCCGCTGCTTTCTGGCCACTGGAGCTGGGTCCTCTCCCTAGCCCATCACTTGTTAAGAACATGGGGGTCAAACTTTCTTTGTCTCTCTACTTTCTTCCCCAGGTGAATGCAGTCTTCCAGGCTGTTCATTTCAAACTTTGTGTTCTGCGCAAGGTTCTTCCCTTTCTCCCTGCTTCCCTTCGCCCGATCGTCATCTCCTCCCTTATCTCCGGCTCTCTTGATTATTGTAACTCTTTATACCTGGCTCAACCTAAAGACCTGTTCCACCGCCTTCAGGTTCTCCAGAATTCTGCGGCCCGTCTGGCCCTGCGAGCCCCCCGGCTCTCCTCCGCTGCCCTTGAAGCACTGCAGTGGTTGCCGATTGTCGGCAGGGTAAACTTTAAATTCATGTGCATAGTTCATTGCGCCTTTTACAAGAGCAGCCCACTCTATCTTCAGGCGAAATTCGCCCGGCATGTTCCCCCCGCTCTCTCTTCGCCCTGCCTCCTCATTCTGTATCTCTGTCCCCCGTATCTGGCGTGCCTCCTTTGGTGGGCACTCTTTCTCTGTCTGTGCTGCCCGACTGTGGAATCTGCTTCCTCTTCCACTGCGCCAGGTCAAGGACCACTTCTCCTTCCATCGCCAACTCAAGACTCTGCTCTTCCCCCTTGATTAATGCTGTGCTTTCTGCCTTTTGCTGTCCTGTCACTCTCACTGCCTAGCGCCTTGATGCACTCGCTAATGAATGCTGTGCTTTATAAGTGGCCTAACATAACATAACAGATGTAGATGGACTGTCTACAAATAGTTTGGAGTGAAGGCTTTGCAAAGAGCTGTATCCTAATGAGAAGGATATCCATTCCCTAACAGATGTATTGTGAAGAGCATAGTCTCAGAATGTGTTTTGTTAGTCTCAGAATGTTTTTTTTTTATTTCGGATATTTCAGTCTGCAAGATAAACTCCCCGGGCCAAAGTCAGTTGCGTTGGTGTGTCTTTAGGGTAAGGATGGGGGTGAGGAAGTGACACCTAGGGGTAATGCCTGCATTCATTTTACCTGCAATCTTCATTACTTCTATGCCGAATCTTCCTCGTCACATTCCAACATCCCTCTGTGCACACCGCCCGTTTCAAAACAGCTCCCACCAGGGTCTGAGTTTGGTCCATTTTAAGCGATGCAAGGAGTTTAGAATGTAGGATGAGCAAGCGCTGATTTATACTATTTCCAGTAAAAGTGAAGTCATTCTTTAAAAATAATGGCCATAAATGTGGAAGGGGCTCGTGTGGATGAAGCGGGAAGCACAGTAAAGTTAAGGACTGACGAGGAAGTAATTAACTAGGAGTACTGGGAGTAGTTAACTAAGAGGATCAGGAGTGATGAACATTACCAGTAAATAATGTAGGCATTTTCTTACATGCTCTCACCCAGTTCCTTTCCACCACAGAACAGGGTCTGTTTCACCTTCAGCAGGGGCACCGTACACCACTGTCTGGAAAGCCTTAGTGGCATAAGGCGACTATGGGGGTGATGATGGCCACCATCTGTAATCAACAACCCTGGGCATTTAGCATCCCAACTATGTAATTTGAGGGCGTTGATTATCTGTTTCATGCCTCTAAATGGGGAAACATATAAACATATAACAACTTGTCAATGATATCTGGGCTCAAATCAACCCAACGAGATATTTTACTGATTTACAGTGTTAGTGCAATAGTGAAAGGATTCAGCACAAAAACTCGCCTTAATAGCACCTATGCAAATGGCGATCTACCTTTTTTAGTTTTGGCTATTAGGTGGCACTTAAGCACAACACATGAGCCAAAACTATTGCATTGGCCATGAGTACAGCTAGCAGGGAGATGACATGAGGAGAGACACACAGCTTGTGGGAGATTGGATATTTACCTAGCCGTTCACTGCCCGAGGCCAAGCTAATTCCTATGGCAATTCCCACCCACATCTTCCTGGGATCTTGTAGAGCTTGCTTTATCAAGCAGTGACATCTAACTTTGGCCTCCAAGTGTTATATTTCTAAGTAGTCTGCTGGGTGTTAATAGCTTAATTGCAGCTGAAAATTTGCTACTGGTATAATGAAAATGTTTTAACCAAATGTGCCTTCAGCCTTTTGATTTATATCTGTCCTTGCACTGACATCCTGTTAAAAACAAGCATTGACAAAGCCAACAGTTTCGACTTGTATATAGGTATTTGAAAAGCATTTGCCAGACACTGGTATCATATTCCCAGGTAATCACACCATTGTCAAGGTGTTGCCATCTTATGGACAGGCAGTATGTTTATGGAGCTGATTTGCATGACTATACAAAGCCAAACGGTTGTCTTTGCCAATGCTTGTTTTATATGTAGGCTAGATAGAAAAGGCAGTTTCGCAAGGCTGGCAGGAAATCAGTGGGAATATCAGAAGAAATGGTTTTTGCACTCTGTGTTTGCTAACACTCGATCACACTGGTCTGGCAGTCATGCCTGTCACCTCTGTCAGACAATGAGCGTATTATAGATGTCTGCTGGAAAACGTGCCCACAAGGCCACAGAGATAAGAAAGAAACGCTGCACTTTTGGAAAATAAAGCCATGGACACCGGCACAAATCATTAACAAAGGTTAATTTACCATTGTTGTTATTAACACTTAAAGTCCGCATACATTTTGTACTTAAATAGCATAAAAAGAGCAAACTAGCTAGTAACTATGGCACAAGAAAAAGGAAAGCTCTTGACTGGGGCAATGAAAGGGGTTTCCAAGTGCTTGGAGTCGTGGTCAAGATGCCTTAATTCAGAAATGACTGAAGCGAGATGGGAGGCAATTTTCATTTGCGTGAAAGAGCAAGGCGGATCAAGTTGTTGAATAGAACATATCGGAGTCTTGAGAGGATTAACAAACAAGGACTAAGTGATTCCACTGCATGCTGGCGATGCAAACATAAGATTGGGACATTAGAACACATTGTATGGACTGTAACAAGGTGGCAAACTTCTGTGTGAAATTGCTGATGTGCTGAATCAAGTACTGGGTGTGGATTTACAATATTACTTCAACAATCTGATTCGGGGAGAAGATGTGAGGTCGGATGACCTGTCCTACTCGCAAAGAGTTGGCATTCCAGAGCGTCTTTGATGGTGAAAGAAATATTTTAAGAAACTTGAAATCCACCAAACATCCAACTAAAACATTATGGCTTCAAGAAATGTATGCCCTTTCGCACACGGGGTGTTATCTTGAAATATCAGAAAAAGAGCAAGGATTTAGAGGACATATGTAGAAGATTATTGGAACTGGACGTAATCACCCTTCAGAATGTTTTCAGGGGGATGGAGGGAGTCCCTTGAGTGGAAGTATTTATGATCATTATATATTGATTTAATTATTTTTTTTCAGCTTCAGATTGCCTTTGTTCGTGTATCTGAGTTTGGTTTTATGTCTTGTAATCAAATGTCATAAAATATTAAATAAAAAAAGAAAAAGGAAAGAACACAAATAACATAACTAAACAAGAACTATTAACAACCAAATATTAAAATAACAAATCTTTGCATTCTTTACAGTCTTGGAAGATTCAAATCACTATTCTTCCTACTGGTAAAGTGGTGGATTTTTGGATAGATGCTACAATGTCAATAACTGCAGAGCGTAATCTGAGAATCCCCACATGATTGGTGCTTCATCGCTGCGTGACTGGTAACGGTAAATCCTAACATGCCATATTTCAGAAAATCCGAGAATCTGCATAGAGCCATGGGAAAAGACCATTACTACATGCACAAATAACATTTGCACATATACAGGACCTGGGAAGGCATGTGGCTGCCATTTTAGAAACACAATTAATTTCAAATCATTTCCTTCCCACTGTCATTCATCTAAAATGGCCTACCAAACACCTTCAGGGACAGAGCACGCAGCATAGAAGGCGATAGGTGACTGTAAAAAGTTATATTTCGCGCAGTAGCTCACTGCGCTTGCTAATTGGATGGTCAAGGAGGCTCATCCTCTGACAAACTGGTCTGCCACCTGCTCCAAATGCAATACAGACTCTCTGTCCTTTCTAAGAAGAGAGACTTTATCCAAGCCCACGCCTCTGCGGCCTCTAACAACTCAGCTGAACTTTTCAAAATCTGCAAGGAGCTGGCCAATCCTGCTGCAGTCTCCACCTCTACTGATTCCTCGCAGGCCCTTTGGACGGCTCTGGAATCTCATTTCACCTCTAAAACTCAGGACATCCTGTCCACTCTCTCCTCTTCCTCTACCCCCTCTTCCTCTCCTTCTACCACTCAAAGCCCATCTCCAGACGTATCTCCTCTTCCTTTCTCCTCCTTCTCCCTGTTCACTCCTGACGATGTTTCTAGTCAAGTCCAATCTATGAAAGTCTTGTCAAAGCAGGTGCACACGTGCTCCTCCAGAACCATTAAGGACCACATTGACACCCTTGCTCCAGTTTTGGCCTATTTCTCCAATCACTATTTTGCCAGTGGAACCTCCCCCCCCCCTTAAGCACTCCCATGTGCACCCCCTCCTTAAGAATCCCTCTGCCAATCCTTCCTCTCCTGCAATCTACCACCCAATCTCCATCACTCCTTTCCTGTGCAAACTCCTGGAAATGCTGGCCATCTCCCAGCTTAATCTACATACTAAATCTGTTGGTTGTCTCCATGACCACCAGTCTGACTTCAGAGCAGCCAGAAGCACGGACAACTGCTCTCCTGAACGCCTGTGAAGACTTGCTCGCTAATTGGGAATCTATGTATCCTTCTGTCCTCATTCTCCTTGATCTATCCTTTGCTTTCGACACCTTGAAACAGATCAATTATGGCAATCCTGGACCCTTCATACCCTCATGGGTCTTTGACATTTGAACGCTTGAGAAAGACCTTCAACCCTACCTTCTGTAGTTTCCTCCACCTGTCCTCAGTTATCATTGAGTAAGGTGAACAACTGTCCACCATCACTTTCACAGGAAAACCTTCAATCCTGATTTTGCAACTGGGGCACCTCTTTCTTTAGTAATCTGCGAAATAGGCTCAGATAGCACGGCAAAGTCCTTAATAAATGTTTTATAAAACTCTGCCAGACCTAGAAATGCCCTCACCTCATCCTTATTCCTGGCTCGCAGTGCCTCCCTAATAGCTTTCATGGTGTCCACCTTGGAACAATACCATTTGCCACTCCCCACATGCCCAAGATATTCCACCTCCTTCACCCTGAACTGACTTTTACTCCAGTCAATTGTCAACCATCAACCTGCCAAATACTTCAGGCAGCCTCTTATCATGTTCAAGCATAGTTTTGCCATAAATCAGAATATTGACTTAGTACACAAGTGTGCCTTCTACCCCTCTAAGAATCCTGTTCACCACATGCTGAAAAACCACCTCTGCCGAGGCTAGACCAAAAGGCATGTAGCGAAAACAGGAAAGACCAAAAGGTGTGATGAACGTGGCCAGCATCTGGTGGTCTTCCACGAGTGGTATTTGATGATACGCTGCCTACAGATCCAAACTTGTAAATGTCACGGCATCCCGAGGCTGTTCAGCATGTCCGTGATCATGGGCAAAGGATATCTGTCTACTACAATGTTCTTATTAACCTCCCTGAGGTCAATACACATCCTAATCTTCCCATTATTTTTCCACGCCACTACTATGAGGTTGACCCATACAGCAGCTTCAACTCTTTTGATTATACCCTCCTGAAGAAGTTTCTCCAACTCAGATTCAGTTCATCCATGATTGAAATCGGGATGTGTCTTAGTTTGTGACTAACATGCTTAGCCCCAGGCTTCACAACAATCTTGTGAGTGAATGCACGTAAGCACCCTACTTCTTCAGTGAATACTTCAGGGAATCATTCCTCACCAGTGTTGTTCCCCGTTCAAACAACACTGCCTCAGTGCTCCTGGGATCCCGTCTGATCTCTATGGCAGCTTGATCTCTCCAGCCCAGAATGTCCACACCTGTCTTTGCCACATGAATGCTGATTACAGCTAGTCTTCCTTTGTATTCAACAACACCTTGAAACATTCCAATTATGTCAATCCTGTGTCTTTGGCATTTGAACGCTTGAAAAAGATCTTCAACCCTGCCTCCTGTAGTTTCCTACACCTGTCTTCAGTTAGGATTGAGAAAGCTGAACAACTGTCCACCATCACTTTCACAGGAAAACCTTAATTCCTGATTCTGCAACTGGGGCACTTCATTCGAGAATAATCTCCTATGCTCTCCTGCATCACTTCCACCCAATCCTCATCTGAGCTGAACTCTTCCTCTCCTTCCAGGACACATGACACCTTATTTTTTCTGCGGCACATGGCTGCAAAGTGAACTTTGAGCCCACAATTCAAACAATTTTGGTTGATGGCTGGTCAAAGCTTAGAGCTGGAAAAATGACCCACTCAACCAAACCTGTAGCACTTCTCTCTGCTTCTGAGGTCGCCACTGCCTTTTTTTTCACCAAGAGATCTTTTGCTGTTGGTCCCTCTTCACGCCTTCTTTCTTACATTTCTTGGTGATCAGATTCACTTGAGCCTGTTCCTTGTTGGGTTTTTTCGAGGATTCGTCAACCACGTTGTACTTCTCAATTATTGTTCGGGCGCACAATTGCGTGTGTTCTACCTCCTTTGCAATGGCTATTGCCTCCCTGAGGGTGGGATTCCCACACATACATAACCTCTCTTGGACAATTGGGTTGTTCATGTGTATGATGATCTGATCTTTAATTAGCTTGTCTGTCCCATCCTAGCTGTGAATTCACACAAACTGGTGAGACTCCGCATGGCACTGACGTACTCTTCAACCGACTCGCTGTTTTCCTGCTTCCAGGTATGAAAGCTGTGTCGATTGATCGCTATGTTCATCTTGGGTGCATAGAAGGCGTACAACTGGAGGAGAGCTTCTTGGTGCACATTTATGTCACCCGTACGTTGAGCATCGGTCAGAGGTGGTAACTCCCTGTATTTCTTCTGACCTTGCTTCCCCAGTGAGGGCAGCAATAACATCTTCTTCATTACTGGGGACATCCCTTCTTATGCAACTGCACCAAGGTAGTTGCCCCAATATTGCTTTCATTCATTCCACAGTGTAGCTGGTGTGCCAGGGTTGGGCAAAAAGGCTTTGGGGCGAAGCACTGATTTATATTCCCACACACTAATGTCTGCAATACTTGAATCCAGCTGCTATTGTCACTGCTGTATAGGTCTGTACTGCTAGCTATAACTATAGAAGTCTTTTTGCAAGTCTGGAGCAACTTCTGCTACATACCACTGGGACTAGGATGAGTTGTGTTGAGTAACATCAGCAAACCTGCAATTTGTTTATATGGTTGCCACAGCAACCAAGATGGTCACCACCTTATTCCTCACTCACAGGTTCTTTCCTGTAACCCGCGAGCAAGCATTAGTAATGTTGTAGCTCAAGGTCCTCCCAAGCTTGCGCTTCTTCTCCCAAACAACAGGGCGAGCCGCATGGTCTTAGGAGGTGCCAACATTTCTTCACCTGTGATTCTCCCATTCAGCAGCAGGACTGCCTTACCCCTGTCTCGAGTAACTGTGCGTGGGTTCAATTACACAGGCCTCCTGAGGTGTAGTCTAGACCAGCTCCTCATCACCAAAAAGAAGTGACATGGGCTGAGGCAGAAGAACACGGATAATTCCTTTATTCGTAAAGACCTTGCAACAGACAAGCCCACATACACATATAGCCAGCAACCCCTACTGGCTCCCAACTGCCAACTCTCCAAGGTTCTCCATTATAGAACAGAGGCCCTGGTTAGCATGAGCCCTTCACTCACCTAGGTTGCGTATCATGCTACATACCATGGTTATTTCCCCAAAATTATCAGGGATATACACAAGTGTGCCCCAGTTCTCTGGAGACTCTAGAGTCTTGCCTTGAATAAGCCAAATGCCCTCTAAATTGTGTTCCTTGCCTCTGCCTCATTGTATTGATTTGTTGTCAGAGTTTGGGGGTCTCAAAAAGGCATCATCAGCCAGGGCAGCAGGGAATATCCTTTGTCACCTGCAGTATACAGAAATGGGATGGTGTCCGGTAGGAAATCAGAAATATCGTTAAGCAAACAATCCTTATGATGTGCAGTGATAGGGGTGTGAATGTGCATGCCACCAGCATTCCTGTGCATGCCCATGACTCTTCACCTGTCACTGAAACTCACACAGGTGTGTGCAGGGAGAGGGATGGCAGTGGGATCCTATGAGGAGGAGTGGTGAAGGGGAGAGTGTATGTGTAGAACACTGGTTGTCACCTACAGGGAATAGGTGAAGAGGTACAGGGGTAGATGGAGGCCTTTTCCCTTGTAGTCAATGTCAAGCAGCGAAAGGGAAACCTATGGGAATGAAGCAGCAATGAAGAAGTACCTAGAACAGCAGGTGGAGTGCACCTGAGCTGGCTATTCAACAGGCACTTGAGCACATGTTCAAGAGGTTGGGGTGGTATTTAGCATTGAAGTGCAGGCATATTAATAGTTGTCAGTTGATATAACCCACAAGAGCCAACATATGTGGGAAACCACAAAGAGCATGGTGCATGGCCTTTCAGCTGCTCGCGGCACAATTGAAAAAGGAGAGCAGTTAGAAGATGCGAAACAAAGGAACCCTTCTTAGTGCGCTCAGTAAATGTTAATGAGTTTATGCTTTCTTGTAACAATAAGATGAATGATCTTTCTCTTGACAAGTAAACAAGAGTCCTTTTGTATGTTTACAGATGTCTTTTATTCCCAGATTTTGTTCTTAGAATTGTTTGTTTAGAACATTTCTAAAAAACAACAGTGTTCAAGCAGCCCTTTACACGTGTTTCACTGTCACAATTCTATTGACAGATCTTCAGGAGGGATCGTCCCACATTGGACTTTGGTTCCTACACAACTAAAGAAAAACAAAGTTTACATTGAAAATAAAAGAAAAAAACAAAAAGGCACTTCACATTGTTACATCCGCCCTGCGCCCCACAATGCGGTGACGCAGGGCGTCTCAATAAAAGCCCCACCCCTGCGCAAGGGAGGCAGTTCCGGGCCTAGACTCTAACAACTTGTGGCGTGTTTCATTTCGCTCCGGCCGGAGCTGCGCCACTGCGGCCTACTTCAGAGGCCCTCACCGTTCTGCCTCCGCGCGGAGACAAAACATAACACTGGCGACGAGGGAAACGGGACCCAGCACACGTGCTCGACGCCCTACAAGCTGACTATTCCTGCTGCGACACACGGCTACCGTCATCCAGGCGCTGTAGGCCCCACAACACGTCGCGTGAAGTCGCCGCACTGGCAGTGCGCACGTGCGATCACGGCTGCTGGCACCGGGAGCGAGGCGGCGGTCCCATCGGCGACTGTTTTAGTAGGTCGGCCTCGAAAAGGACCACGGACACCTACAACCACACAGCAAGGTGTGGACGACAGACACCATCAAGTGACGACAACGCCCCACTATGGCGACCGGCACGTCCACCCCCAGGCCCGGCACGCCCTCCAGACTCGCGGCAAATCTGTCGATCTCGTCACCGCCAGCTCGCCCACATGGAAGCTCCTCAACGATGATTCAGCCTTTTGACCCATTCACGGATCCATCATCTGTTGGCCCTCGGTGGCAGCTATGGATCCAAAAATTCAAAATGGCGATGGGGTGCAAGGACGTGACCTCCGCCAGGAAAATGAGGTTGCACCTGTTGTTAAATGTGGGGGATGAGGTGCTACGAATCTTCAACTCGTTAACCATTGCTGATGGCCGAGACATTTACCAACAATCGAAAGACGCCCTGACGGCCCACTTTCTCCTACAACTCAACGCAGATTATGAAACCTTCATGTTCTGCACCACATTTCAGGCAGAAGAGGAAACCTTGGATGCCTACCACACTCGACTCAGGAAGCTGGCAATTTCGTGTGAGTTCAGGGATGTCGAGAGAGAAATCGGGAGACAACTCATCAACGGCATCCAATCGGAGAAACTAAGAAGGATGGTGTTGAGTGAGAGGGGCATTTCTCTAACACGCATTCTGAAGTTGGGTCATCAAAGGGAGCTGGCACATGCCAAGGCCGCCAACATGGAAATGACTCTTCAAAAACTACAGCCTGCCCTTGCATCATCCATCGTGGCCCATGTCACCAATAGACAGTCCACAAGAGATGAGTCTGGCGGCAACTACGCACCAGCCAGATGGCAGCCACGAATCCCGGGACCTACGGAGTGTGGATGGTGTGGTGGATCACGTCATGGACGGCGAAACTGCCCGGCGCAAGGGACAACATGTGGGGCATGTGGCAGAAAGGACCACTATGCCAAGGTGTGCCGATCATCGGGCGCTCCACTACCACCTCCACAGAACCCCCAGGAGAAGAGTGGAACCAAGAAAAAGAAACAGGCGACCGCAAGGCGAGTCGAAACGACCAACTCTTCCACCGAGGAAGAAGGGGATGACGTCACAGGGACTCAACAAGACTCTGGTAGAGAGCAGCGGACCAAAGGGAGAAAAGTATACCTTGTGTCAGCTCTGGATCGTGGGCATGCTATGCAGAGGAAAGGGCTCAGGCGGCGCAAATGCCAGGTCACCCTACAAAACCAGCAGGTATGGATGACCATAGACATGGGAGCCTCTGTAAATGTCATGCCCACAAGCACATTTCAAACTCTGCAACCAGGACCAGCCCCCAAGAACACATCCACCCTTCTGTTTGCATATGGCTGTAGAAAACCTTTACCGGTGGTTGGCAGATTCCGCACCACCCTCAGCCACGGTGAGAACAGGCTACCGTCCAAGATCTACGTAGTGAATGCAGGGATTGAATGCCTTCTGAGTGGCGATGCGGCTGAGGACCTAGGCCTAGTACAGTTCGTCAGTCAAGTCAAGGAAGCCCAAGAGGTCGAAAACATCCTTGCACAGTATCCCAACCTGCAGAATGGGTGTTGGGTGTTTGAAAGGAAAGACGATCAAGCTCCATATTGATGAGTCGGTCCAGCCAAAGGCCGTCAGACACCGGAGAACCCCATTTCACATGCGTGAAGAGGTGGAGGGAGAACTCAAAGCGTTGGAAGAACCTGGCATTATAGAAGAGGTGACGGGGCCGACACCATGGGTGTCCCCTATGGTGGTCACGAAGAAACCCAAGCAGCCGGGAAAGGTCCAAATTTGTATACACATGCACCTCCCGAACACTGCCATCAAGCGGCAGCGCCACATCACGCCAACCCTCGACGAGATTGTGGCTGACCTCACGGGATCAAGAGTCTTCTCGAAGGTTGATTTGAAAGCGGGTTACCACCAGCTGAAGCTGCATAAGGACTCTCAGTACATAACCACTTTTTCAACACATTTGGGTTTGCGAAGATACAAGCGGCTAAGCTTTGGGATCTCTTCGGCGGCTGAAGTCTTCCAACAGACAATTCAAGAAGTCATCCAGGGCATACCAGGTGTCCTAAATGTGAGCGACGAGATCCTGATCCTTGCTCAGGACGAGGAAGAACACTCGAGAAGACTACGAATGCTGCTGGGCCGACTAGAAGAGGCTAGCCTAACCCCTCACAGGGAAAAATGTGAGTTTTTCAAGACGGAAATTTTGTTTTTTGGCTACGAATTCAGCAGCACTGGCATTTCACCGGACCCTCAGAAGGTTGCTGACATACAGGCTGCGAGTCTGCCCATGACACCCACTGACGTGCGCAGTTTCCTGGGGATGGCTACGTACTGTGGGAGATTCATCCGGGACCTGGCCACTCTCTCAGAACCCCTTCGAGAACTTACCAAGCTCAACGCAAAGTGGGAATGGGGGAAAGCGTGCCAGGAAGCATTTGAGAGCATCAAAGAATCACTATCTGTGGACACGAAAATGGCGTACTACGACACCGCGCTTCCG
Organism: Ambystoma mexicanum; assembly: GCF_040938575.1. Classification (NCBI taxonomy): domain Eukaryota; kingdom Metazoa; phylum Chordata; class Amphibia; order Caudata; family Ambystomatidae; genus Ambystoma; species Ambystoma mexicanum. The sequence goes on along the minus strand of NC_090941.1, from coordinate 662,555,284 downwards.
ACTGAACTTTTTGTGGATGCCAGCCCTGTCGGCCTGGGGGCCATCCTCATGCAGGTCACAAAAGAGGGTGAGAAGAGACCTATCGCATATGTGTCACGAGCCCTCACAGTGACAGAACAGCAATACTCTCACATTGAGAAGGAGGCAATTGCCGTACTGTGGGGGTGTCGCCATTTCACCTCTATTCCTATGGCCGAAGGTTCATGGCGATCACGAATCACAAACCTCTCCTGCCAATCTTCATGGGCACCTCCTCGCACCTGCCGGCCAGAATAGCCAAATGGCTGCTCCATCTCCAGCAGTACAATTTTGAGTTGGCATACCAGCTGGGGAGCGGCAACCCGGCAGACTTCCTCTCAAGACACCATCGAGAGGCGACGCCACAGGAGGTTCGGGTGGCCGAAGAGACTGAGGAGCATATCTGCCAGGTGGTGCGGGCCATGAGGCCAAAGGCTGTCAGCATCGATGACATTGCAGAGGAAACGCGCAAGGACCCATGCTGCGACTTTGTAAAGGATGCTATCATCTCAGGTGACTGGAGGTCCTTCATGAAGAACACCCACAACAGGACTGTGGAAGCAAAGGCGTTTCTCACAGGGATGTTCACTGTACGCCAGGACCTGTCGGTAACAGAGCAAGGACTGCTGCTCCGCGGATATCGCATCATCATCCCGCCGGCCCTGCAGGACCAAATAGTGGCCCTCGCCCATGAGGGCCTCCAAGGGATGGCTCGAACGAAGGTTCACATTCGACACCGAGTGTGGTTCCCACAGATAGATATAAAGGTGGAAAGGCTAGTCAACACCTGTCTACCATGTCTGATAACCGGAGCCCCACCTGATCCAGAACCAATCCAGTCGGCGGAACGAGAATCTGGCAGGTGGGAGGCAATAAGCATCGACTTCTGGAAACTAAAGAAGGCCTGTACCTCCTAGCAGCCATCGATGATCACTCCCGATATCCGGAAGTCGAGGTGGTGGAATCCACGGCGGCGAAAGTGGTCATCCCGGCCATCGAGAAAATGTTCGCGACACACGGACTACCTACGACGATCAAGAGTGACAATGGCGCACCCTTCCAAGGGGAGGAGTTTAAACACTACCTGCAAGAACTGAACATCCGGTCTCACCACATCATGCCAAGGTGGCCCCAGGCGAATGGGGATGTGGAACGGTTCATGAGGACTATCAACAAAGTACTGAGGTTATCAAAAGCTAATGCCAGTCCGTGGAAAGTCGACCTCTATCGTTTCCTGCAAAACTACAGGGTCACCCTGCACAGCACGACTGGCGTTCCACCAGCTGACCTCATGTTCGGCACCGTCATGAAGTCGTCCATTCCACATCACCCCAGCCGAAGACCGGACGAGCTCGACAATGGGCGCGCCGAAAAAAGCAGAACAGATGCCAATGTCCACATGAGTGCCAAGAGGAGGTCGAAACCATCCAACTACCAGGTGGGCGACCAGGTGGTCATGTTGCGGAACCCGACAAAGTCCAAACTCGACTCCCGCTATGAGACTCTCCCATGGACCGTCAACGAGACACAAGGGACCGTGATAACCGTGCAAAGAGGGCAGGTGACGCGCAATGCGTCGTGGTTCAAGGCGGTGCCACGCAACCTATGGACTGATGGGGACTGTCCCCAAGAAGATGAAGACTCCCAGCTGATCGAAGACGAGCTCACCAACTTCCAGGGTGAAGAAGGTGCAGGTGACAGAGCGTGGGAGCAGTGGAGCGAACCGGACATGGGATAGCCGGAGATGGAAGGTGAGAGACCAGATGAGACTGTGGGGCCCAGCTCCCGGGTTGGGAGATATGGACTAAGAACTGCCACCAAACCGCCAGCTCGGCTCAAGGACTATGTGTGGTAGTTTTGCCTCCCGAGAACTGTTGAAGCGGAAAGTACCTTGGTTGTTGTGTTGTTAAGCGTTAGCATACCTGTTGTGTGCGTGTGTTTTGATTGTCAAGTTAATTTATTATAAAGGAGGAATGTTACATCCCCCTGCGCCCCGCAACGCGGTGACGCAGGGCGTCTCAATATAAGCCCCGCCCCCACGCAAGGGATGCAGTTCCGGGCCAAGACTCTAACAACGTGTGGCATGTTTCATTTCGCTCCGGCCGGAGCTGCTCCACTGCGGCCCAATTCAGAGGTCCTCACCATTCTGCCTCCGCGCGGAGACAGAACATAACACACATGTCAGAAGATACTATTTGTCTTGTTCCTGTCTAGCTTGCAAAGCACGTTTGTTCAAAATACAGACATTATTATTTATTTTATCAAGTCAACCTTTTCTTTGGGGAAGAGATTTTAGAAGGACCCGGGACTTGCACAAAGTAATAAGCTTGGTACTCACTTTTATATTAGAATTCTTATTTGTGGCTTAATGGTTCGAAGAACGAAGACAATCATGTTAATGGTTTGGTTTCCTGTCACTGATGCTTCGTGTATTGCCACTATCTGCCTATAGAAAGGCAACTTTGCGGTTAGGATTGTTATTCATGCTTCCTGAATGACTTTAAGATCAGGTATCCTAAGTTTACTTTAGTTATGTAGTTTGGAATTATCTATTTTTGCTCACCTTAAATATAAAGGCTCCCAGTGTTGCTCTTAGGCGCTTGCGAGTTGTGGTTTGATAACCAGCATTCGCTCCGTTGCTGCTCGATTCGTTCTCTGAATGGAAAGCGATTGCAGTCACGTGTTTATCTTTGTCACGTGACCGCGAGGCTACCGTCTTAGAACGGTTTAATTCTATCTACGTTGATTTGCTGCCTATGATTAGTTTTCCCCTTTTAAAAAAATATTCAGATTTTCTCACTCTTTTTTATTGTTAATTACAGAGGCCTGATTTTATTTTATTGCTTTATTCTATATCTTATTTAGTCACATGATCGCTGAGCCGCCTCCTGGTAAGGGATGATTTCTTATTTACATTCATTGCTTGTGCCGTAATTGGACGCATTTACATTTTGAAGGATATTAAAATGCTAGATAATTTTTGGTGATCATAAATCCTTTCCCTAATTTGCATTATACATCCTGATCACTTTTTGCAATTTGGAGTTTAACAATATTGCGCTGGGTTAAAAGGTGGGTGGTGAGGATTTTACCACCCCCACTTCAGTCATCTCCACAGTGGAATCCATAACAAGCATTCACCATAGCCGATCCACTGGCGCTATGACTACCCCTACCCACGCAGAGGCAGTCAATGACACTTGGATTTTTATTGGGGCGAGGTAGACTGTGGAGGTGATAAGACAGGGGAGTGTCATTGGAGATGGGTGTTAGGTAGGGATGGGTTTTGGATGAGTCCGTGGGGAGGACAGGTGCTACAAAGTCATTGGGAAGCAGTGCTGGGTGAAGGAGATGTGCTCACGGGTTTCATAAAGTGTTAGTCTGTTATTATGAGAGTAAACACAATGAATGTATTCATTTAAGGATACATATATCAATTTCTGTGTTCTAGTTGGATAGGATAGTTGTGCACATTATTGTGTCAGACACACTGATGTGCGGGATGTGTTGAACAATACCATGCATGTTCGTAGATAAAAACTGCCTAGCAACTCCTGTTGAGTGATGTGCACATCTCTGCTAACTGGGCGCAGGTGTGCCCCACATTGTGATCCTCATCATCACTGTCCTCTTGAATTTGCCTCCTTTTGTTGACATTTGCACATCACACCACATACATGGGTGGTATAGCATGCTGCATGCCGTGATTATTACCCCAACTTTTTCAGGGGTATACACGAGGGCACCCCCAGCTCATTGGAGACACCAGACTCTTAAATTGAGAAAACCAAATGCCCACTGAATTGTGTTATTTACCTGTGCATCATTGCAGTGATATTACCTTTGGGTCTGGTGGTTCCAGAAAGGCATCATCAGACAGGATAACAGGGTTAGCTGGAGTCACCTGCAGTGAATGTCATAATGGGATGGTGTCAGGTGGTATACAATTGTTCAGACATGGACATGCAGTATTGGGTGTGAATTTGCATACCACAAGCAACCCTCTGCATGTCCATCACTCTTCACCTCCCTTTGAGTAACACATAGTTTTGTGGTGTTTGAAAGGAGAGGGATATCACGGTGTGACACAATAAGTAGGAGTGATGAATGGGAGAATTCCCATGTGGAACACAGGTTGTGGTTTTGTTGTTGAGTTGTGGTTTTGTTGCGACAAAATGATTGGAGTTTTGTTACATACGTAGGCGCCACATCCTTCGCTCCATACAGATGTCCATGAAGATAGGCAAGGTACTATTGTGCAGGACCCAGGAAACTGTGCCCAACAGTAGGTGATTGTGAGGTCAGTGCCACATGTCATTTGAAGTTTCATGAAGTGTTGCTGCTTCCAGTTTCTTAACACCTACACTCGTGGCTGTGGTGGGATTCATTGTGACGTATATGTAGTAGAGAGCACTTATAACGTTGGGAACTGTGAGATGGTTTACAGCCTTTCTTTTGTGGCATTGTTAGTGGTGGTGAGTGATGTTTCAAGGAGCACATGTAGGACTGTAATGATATATTTAGAGACCACCCTTAGCATGGGGAGTTTATTACCCCCCAAATAAAGTGCCACACAATATATAATTTGACTGATTCAGTCTAGTCCTGTCTGTGACTCAAGTAGAGCCACGTAGATCCTGCCCCCCGTGCCATCATTAAGCCAAGAACCAGGCCGCGGTACAGAAAGTGCGCAGTGCACTTGGCTTATAATCTCCCTGCGCGCATGTCAAAACTTACAACGTGAAAGCAGATCCACCATTAAAAATCAGCACATTTATCACACATGTAACCTTTTCTTTCTTCACCCGGAAGCAATACAACATCTCTCTTCTATCAGGGTCACTTTCTCACTCTCAGGATAGGGAGTGCATTTTTCAATTAGAACTACACTTTGTTTCATTTAGCAAAGCGCTTCTCTACCCAGCACCAAAAACCCAGACATTCAGTTACATTCAGCACCACTCTGCTTAAGGGCAAGGTGTGAGGAATGTTGACATTTTTTTTTATTTTTTTTTTATTTACTTGATTTATATTTCAGGCCGAGACCTGTAATTTTATCAAAAAGATCTACGCAGAGGAATGTTGACATTTATGAATTTCGTTTTTAGACAAACACGCCCCTTCCCTTTAGGGAAGAAAAATAAGTGTAACCGATTACATTAACAGATTATAGTTTTTATGCATACTGGGAGTGAGTTTGTTCAATTTGAATGTTAACAAATTCACCCTCTGTACTTTTGTAAAACCAAAATCTGGTAACTGCAATGCAAACAAGATAGGAGACCAACATGCACGTATATGAGTATAAACAATAAAAGTTTATTTACTTCTACCAGACTCAGGATCTACCCAGCAATAACTGTGCAGAAGTGAGCAATTTACAGAAAGAAAATGACACCTTTTTATGTGCTCCAGTGTACATGAGTTCTGCGGCGAGTGTGATGTCATAAATTACATAGACGGTTTACAGCTCCACGCTACGTATAGGGTTTCTGTGAAACATTCATACATACATTTCTGTGAGTGATTCCATGATCTATTTGTGCTAACTTTCTGACGTTGCAAGACAACAGACTGTACTGTTCATACTGAACGGAAAACATTCCTACCAATATTATCTTTTGTTTTTATAACCAATGGTACTTGCGCAGCAGCCTGTTCTTACGGTTTGTTTAGGGTAACCCTTTCCTGGTACAAACAGAACAGACAGCATTTTGATTGCGCTTGTGCACGCAAAGGCTGTAATAACAATGCGCTTAGTTCTTTTCAACAGCAAACTCAATGCTCTGTTGCAGTGATTTCTTGCAGCTCCAAATAGGAGCTTTTGTAAGATGGAGTGAGAGCATGAAACAAAATGGGAAAAGCTTAAGGCTAACCTGAAATAAATGCATTTTCACAATGTGGCTTTAGGGGAGTAAATTGAATTATTATTATCAAAATATACTACGGGTCTACTTCCATACCCCCACCCACTAATTAAGGGAAAGGTATTAAATCGGACAGACCCCCCCCACACACCATTGGTTCTGCTAGACATGGTATTTACATTGAAACTCTGTTTTTGGTGCACAGGAAAGACATCAGCATTTCAGGACCCTATTTTGGGGAAGCACAGGGATATGGTCAGGCCCTTCAGTCATGGATAGCAATCATCATGTATCTCTCTATTTTGCTCTCATTTCAAAGATCCTAGCCTCTTTAGTCTTTCCCAATTGCTGTCTGCCAGGCAATGTTAAGTCTGCTGCATTTATTTCATAGATGCACCCAGATTAATTTTAGGCAGCTTGCAGGCAAGGTTTCATTCTGCAACCCTCTTTCAATATTCACCCAGAGGATTTTAGGCATATCTGCCCCTCTCCGGCTTGTGCATCCACTTTTTAACCTCAAAACCTCACCTCCTAAAACTTTTAATTAGGAGGTGCTAGCTTATTAGCCATGAATTTTAAAGTGGATCCCTACGGTCCTCTCCCTCCCCACCCTCAAGGCCCAGCCCCTGTCTGTGGATAGGCCATTTGGGTTATGTAGTTGAAATACTGGCAGGGATGAATCCACCCACTGGCTTTTCATTTTACACTTTTCACATTTTCACCTAAAAAGTCACTACATGGCAACTTTCTTCATTTTACACCAAAAACAAACAACATATATATTTTTTGGGTTCCTCTAATCATGCCTCTTGTAATTAACCAACTCCCATCTCAGCAGAAGGTTGCAGGTGCGAACAGCAATTTGTTCGCAGTTTAAACACAAATTATAATAATTATGAAATTGACATTTTCTACCCAGATATATAATTTCTTAAGTTATTACATCCCTGAATCTCTGCTTTGTGACATTTTCTGGGGAGTTAATAACACATTTTAGGTTATAACTCGTCACAAGGTCCAATTTTGATAAGGGTTACTTTTATAGATAGGCCTGTTCATCAGCTTTTTAGTGATACTTGATAAGTGCAACTTATTATTCTTGAGAAAATGAACAAACTATGATTGTCCATTTAAACTAATGGGAATCTTCAAACATATATGCAGATCCTGACTTTCATTTCACAGTTAAGTTTCATTTTTCCTCTGAACAGGGCATCTACACCATTGTTGAGTTTTTCCTGGTATGAATTCATCAGCCTTTCTTTGTCCAAGGCTAATTGTCAATTTGTTGTTAATCTCAGAGAACAGGCCCCAATAAAATTCCTTCCTACTCACTGCTTAGGTGTACTGAATAGAAACGGAGTCCTTCTCAGGAAATAGAAACTTATGCCTTTGGAAACAAACACTTATGTTTGGGCACATGAGGCCTTCTGTTTATTTTTAATATAATTGCGTCTTGCTGCCACTTTTTTATGTTCCCATCACGATATGTTTGTTTTGGCAAGAGAAATTTGAACTCCATGTGTTTATTATTTCAGCTGCAAAACACACCCACGTCCATGATTGCAGGTTTTTGTGTTTGCAAATGCAATTTTCTCCATGTAGAATAAGCCTTTAATTTATTTTGGCTTTGTCAATCACATGCAAGGCCCAATCAATAAGTGGATTTCTCTTTATTTCATTTGAAACAGCATTATGGGCCTCATTACGACCCAGGCGGTAAGTTACCGCCTGGGTCGTACCTTTACCACCATGGCGTAAACTATGTTTACGCCATGGTGGTTGGCGGACTTACCGCCCCATTCCGAGGTGAGTGGGGCGGTAAGTCCCCATTAACCCATTTACCCTTCCCCATTCCCATTTTTGCCCCATAGGGCATAATGGGAGTGGGGAAGGCGTTAATTACGCCACCGTAAATTACGGTGGCGTAATTAACAACAAGGTCCCTTAGCGCCATGGATTTTAACACCTGCTAAAAGCAGGTGTTAAAATCTCCATGGCGCTAAGGGACCTCGGAATCAGGCGGTAAGGGTCGGCGCTGTTTACGCCGCCGTAAACCCCTTACCGCCTGGGTCCTAATGAGGCCCAATATGTGGCAGGTGCAAATGAAATACTGCATTTTCAGTTTGGCATTCATCTTCACATGTTTTCAATGCTGTGCAATGTTTAGAGCCAACGTGGCTAAATGCAGTTTCCTGGCAGGACACCAGAGAATGTGGACTGCTTAATTCTATAAAGCATGCCAAAAGAGTGATGGGCCATGTCAGTCGACCACAAAAAGAAGATGGAAACAACATTGTTGAGACCGGTTCTGGCTGTGGAGATGTTGGTAGCACTTTCTACGTCCTCTCTATATGGCACAGAATATGCCAGGTGGTACCACTGTCCAGGTGATACAGCCTGCTGGTCACTAAGCGTTCATGTTGAAGGTCGGACCCTGGGGAGTTTAAGGTGCTGCATCCTCCTTCTTGGTGGCATTGTCCACTCTTCTACAGGATCTGGCCTCAAAGAAGATCACTGGCTCATGCTGGTTCAGAACTTTGCTCAGATGCATGTTGATCTTCGGTTTGGTGGAGCATTCTGTATTCCTTGAACACCCCTTTGCAGGACCACCGCACCTGTGTCTGATGTGGTACCATGTGCCACTCAGTAAATCCTCCTGTTTGCTGGATGTATATTTTGGAGGTCTTTTTGGAGGATTCGATGCAGTTTTCCAGGTACTAATTGGGTAGTAAACACTGCACACAGTTTTCCAAAAATGCTGCATGCAGTATTAAATGCATGCTGTATCAGCCAAATAATGCATTTAGAGTTTTTCAAAAACTGTGGTTTTAGTGCATGCAATATCATTCTTATAATCATGCAGTCAGTAAGAACATGCAATATTTTAAACACTGCCTGTTTTCAACATGACCTTGCAACCAGAGCTTTAAGTGGAGTGGGCTAGCCGGGGCAGATCCCTGGCAGGCTCCGACAATTGTGTCTGAGACGGGGACATGCCAGGGCTCTCTATTGTCCCCTGCTAGCCCCAACCCACTAGAAGCCAAGGCTTTTTTTCTAAAGCCTTGCCTGCATTTTCATTACAGCTCTGACCCCTGCAAGGCACCTGTTGGGATGCATGTTCCGATTCCACCCCCTCCCAAATTATTTAGGTAGCGAGAAATATACTAATACACCGGAAAACAAACACAAGTGGGTACAGGGGGGTGGAGGGAGTTCGGTTGGCATAGGTGGATAGTGTGAGGTGCACTGACTGTAGAATTCCAGGTAGGCCTAGTGTAAACTAAAAGCAACTTCATGATATAGTAGTTAAATATAGAGTGTGTGCATAACACAAATGGTGCAAGTCCCCACCCTATGATGAGAAAAACTGAAGTGCCACCATATTCAAACTTAGGCATGGGCCCTCGCAGGCCGTGCCGAGAACACAGAACAACAAGGCATTGGGCCTCATTACGACCCAGGCGTTAAGGGGTTAACGGCGCCGTAAAAGGTTGCGGCGCCGTTAACCCCTTAACGCCTTACTACGAGGTCCCTTTGCAGCTCCCGACCTTAACAGCTGGTCTGTACCAGCCGTTAAAGTAGGGACCCGCAAAGGGACCTTGAAGGTAATTACGGTACCGCAATTTGCGGTACCGTAATTACTGCCTTCCCCATTCCCATTGAGCCCTATGGGGCAAATATGGGGAAGGGCCAATGGTGAATGGGGAATTACCACCCTGCCAACCTTGGAATGGGGTGGTAATTCCCCATTTCACCATGGCGGATTTGGTAAGTTACCGGCGTTAACCATGGCGCTAATGGCGCCATTGGTTAACTCCAGGGTCATAATGAGGCCCATTGTGTCCAAATATTCCACCCCCATCCCAGGCGAGGAACACATACACACACACATAAATGTATCTTGTTAGATGTTTTTTACGAAATTAGAAAGGAATGTGAACGGCCTAACACGAGTACGGCTGCTGCTGGTCATGAGAGAAAAACCCATAGGAACCTGCGCAGAGGTCTTGAGCTGCCGAAACACAAATTGAGATTTAGGACACCAGCTCCTCCCAGGATAATGGCAATCCCATTTGAACTACCAGATGCCTATGAGCAAACCACCTAAATCCTTCAGAAATTAGACTGATTAGTGAGATCTGCAGGAGAACCAGTCTTGTCCCCCTGGGAGGAGTAGCCGATAAGGAGCAATCAGAGGACAACTGGGCCTGTGATTTGACCAACGGAGAGCAAAGTGTGATGCTAACGCATACAAGATTGCGACGGGGAGGCATGGTGGGGCCACCTGTGTGTCTGGGATGAGAAAAAAGTTGCTTTATTCGCAAGGACCAAACTGACCTCGAATTCCACTGAGCTGATGTTGACGGCCAGGTGCACATCATGTGATTAGGCCTCAAGGCAAGGCAGTGATTTCAGTAACCTAACCAATCACCTAACAGCAACCCAAGGTGAAGTGATTGCAACACACATGTGAAGAAGTTGAGTCGAAGAGGATGTGGCCAATGAACTGGGGGTTCATATGTAATCAGCAGTATGTATATAGGTGGTAGGCAATGAGGGTGGGGGATGATCACTGTATATCATGTGCGTCACTGACCACGAATTTTGCAGTTATAATGTGCTGTTTGCTTTGAAGACGAGAGAGAGCTCTGTGGCAGAGGACTTATAATACCCTGTCACTATTTCCTTTTTGTATTCAAGTAAGACCCAAGCCTTTTTCCTTAGAAGTTTGTTATTTATCTGTCTGGTTGCTGGAGGTTTATGTGAGGGGTCTGTAATGCGAGGCAGACAAATGCTTGGAGTTTTCTTAGTATTTGACATTAAAGAAAATGCAAAGAAAACGTAACTAAGCCTACTCTACCAAGGAGTCTCTTACCTATTCTAGGTTCTGAGGGAAAATTCCATAGAATACACAAAACTGGCAGACACAATAAACAACAAAACATTAAAATTAAATCATAAACATAAATAAATGATTACCAAGACAATTATAGTCTTGCACCAACCCTTGAAAGTTCCAAAAGAAGCAAATGTTCATCTAAACAAAAATACACTGGTAACAGTTCTTTCTGGTAACAGTTCTTTCTTGGTTTGTTGAAATGTTCCCTTTCCAATTTCCACAAAGAAAACAGCACCAGTGGTAATCCTGGATAACCTCCTTCCAGGATAAGCTTGACAAAGTTCAAAACAAAAGTACTGTTTCTGCTTCAACAACTGTCTTTCTTTTTGTAACTTCTGCAGCGTCTTTTGTATAACTTGTCAGGATGCTTCTTTTAAGGGGGTTCCTTTCCTCTTGCCAATTCCCTTCTACTATGGCACTGTGAAAGCGGGCTCCCTTGCTTCAAAGTGTACGACTGCTTCAACCACATTCAATATAATGATATAATGTTTTCTGACAATATTATAGACAACTGAAGTTCTGTCAGTTCTACTGCTGCTTGGTATTTTGAGGATGTATTAGGCAACTTAAAGACAAGACTCTTCGACCTCCGCAGGTAGGCAAGGCACACTTCCTTCCTGTTCCACAAGAAAAGGGCATCCTCTTTGCCTCTGCTGCCTGTTTTACAGCTACCACTGGAATATGCCTTGGCTTCTAGACTGCTTCTTTCTCTCAGCTTCAACAGTCTCCGCTCTACAGATTGTTGATTAGGTATTTTAACAAGTACCCAGCTGCCTTCCTCAGCTTTATGTATGCATTCTTTTTTCCAGTAGTTACCCCAAAGCTGTATTGCCACTCTAGCCTTGGATAACCTTGTAACCCTTGTATCAGAGGACTCTGGATTGGTAACAATGTTGACAACTTCTGCTGGCTTAGGTAATGCTTGTTCTTGTTACTTCAGCAACTTCTACAACTAAAATGTACTTTGTTATGGATGTTACAAGATTCAGGTTTCAATCTCGAAACATAATTCCATATACATCACCACTCTTTGATGGAGAATTTCATCTGTAAAGTCTTGCATTCCCTTTCATTCATTCAGAATTCTGCTTTAACATATTCTTGCAACAATTCAGGAAAGTCAGCTGCTACCTTTCGAGTGATTACAAACAGTGTTTTCCCTCTTGGAGAAACGTGTCCAATCCAGTAAAGCGATTATCTGCAACAATGGTAAATTAAAGGTTTTTCTTACACGCAAGCACTTTAACTTGTTTAAACATGCGCGTGATACATTTTCGTTGTTGTCTAGATTTCCTGCTGCAAGAAAAACAACTTTTACTCGCTTCTACTTCTACGCAAGTTCAAATGGAGCTGGTTACAGTGACCAGCAAGGGGTTTTTAATGAATTGGAGTCCAGAGCTTCACTCGCTGGCTCCAAAACACTGTGGTTGCTGTCTGCTTCCATCTCCTGACTTTCCTTCCCACTACTACTATTTCAGGCACTCTTGGGACCCGTACCCCTCTGCAGCACGGGTGTACTTGATATGGCCTCGACCACAGAGTATCTACATCTCTCCTGCCTCTCTTGGCTTGCTTCTACACACGGGCCTCTGGTAGCTGCACAACCTCAGCTCTGCAGTCAAAGCTATTAGGCGCACCTGGGGAAACCATTAACTTCTTCAAGTCTCTCTTGGGCAACAACAGCCTGACAGGGTTTGTCAACACAGGACCAACTCAGAACCTGATAGTGAAATCTGCTCTTCTCTTGTCCCGGCCTCCCTTAAGTGGTCGCACTTCCTCAAGAACTACCAGCATCGTGTTCTTCCCCTTCTGCTACTACTGCCAACATTCCAGCTACTGCTCCAGCTCCTTACTGCTCCTTCCTGCTGCAGCCTTGTATGCCTCTCGGGTGGGGCAATTGACTTGAGGTGCAGGCCCTTAATGTTAATTGCCTGACCTTGGTAAAGGCTGTTAGACCTACTTGCCTGTCATCTACTTCTGCATGTCTCCTCAGCCCTCTTCTTCGTCACAGTCCCTGAGGGATCTGGAAACATGTAGTTCATTTTAAGAAAATTAGGTTTTTCCATTTCCTTTACATTTTTAAGGGTGGTTGAAATTCCTTTAATATTTTTAGAAGAGGGATTGTGAGTTTTAGTCTTATTAGAGATAGATGGTCTATAAAAGGTAACACTTCCTTCATTCCTTTTGGTATACCCTTGGCATGGAGGATGATGTTTATTTTCAGGGACACACAAGTCCTGTTCTGTTGATAAGTTGAGGAGTTACAACCTTGGATCTTACCTTTTCAGTCTTACTAGGAGGTTGGGATATATTAAAGGGGCAATAACCCAAAACCTCCTCTGACCTAGTGGCAAAAGTATCCCTCTCAGAGAAAAAATACTGTGCCTCATCCCACGGACTCTCCTCTCTACCCTGGGCCTTGTTTCCAACCAGATGATCTTCCTGCAGTAAACCACTGCCAGGATTGGGATCGGGAAGCATCTGCCCTCTCCTGGCCACCTGGGAGGAGACTTTAGGCAGGGTTTTGGTGAGGGATCTGCAGGTTTCTCCACATTTACCTTACAAAATTGTTGACCATGATGTGATCCCAGACTCTCCCGCAATGACGGAGGATTCCTGGCTGCACATCCGGAGGGGCCGTGCCCACCTTCAGCAACCAGTCCCCATGTGCACACCTTGGAGGGGTTTACAGGAGCTGTGTTAGCAGAATTTCTGTTTGTTCTTCAGAGCGGGTCGCTGTCCCTAGATTGTTCAGGCCATTGATGGGACCACGTGATGCAAGATTTCAGGAGAGCATGTAACTGTAAGTGCACTTTTTTTGCAGAGAAAAACAAGCGAGGTAAGGGAGGGGATTGTGAGTTTTTGAGGGTGTGAGGAATGGTGTGAGTGTAGCGAGCAAGGAATGGGTGGAAGACCACATGGCATTGTGTGTTGTATTGTATTGTAACAGAAAGTATAAAGCGCAACTACGGCCGGTAGGCGTCTAGGCGCTAAGCAAAAAAAAAAGACAGTCTAGGAGGGAGAAGAGCAGAGGAGTTAAGTTAAAACAGATTCGTTTTTAGAGCCTTGCCGAAAGGCAGATAATCTTCAATTTCCCTAAGGGTGAGCGGAAGTCCATTCTAAAGAATTTGGTTTGCTTATAATATAGAGGATTGTCGTGTAACAGGACCTTTCCTAATACAAGGGAAGAAGACAGCACTGGGTAACTGAGGAAAAAGTACAGATAGAGGCTCTGTATGTTTAGTGGACCTGGGATCTCCCCCCCTGATATACATGAGGTGTGGGAATGAAAAGTAGTTGTTATTGTGACTTTATTATTGTCTATTCTATTGTGACAATGACAGGCCAAGGTAGGGCCTGTTTTTGTTGTGTGAGAGGAGGATAGTGCGTGTTGTGAGTACGTCGTGAGAGGAGTGTGGGGTTTGTGAGGTCAAGGGTGGGATATTGGTATTGAGAGGCAAGAGGTGTAGTGAGCGAGCACAGCCCCGCTGGTTCGGGGTGTGGTTAGACAAAATATTGTATAAGGGTGGTAGAGTGGTGGCTGCAATGGAGCCACCAACCCAATTGAAGTATATGTGTAAAGCTCTTCACTTGTACCTGTGCGGAACCTCAAATACTATAAAGAATGTCTAGCAGAGACCAAAGGGGAATGTATAAGCCATGGCTGGAACAGGGAATAAATAATAAAGATAGTTTGAGCCATATGTATACATTTTTAGTAGCCAGATATATAGGATAAAAGTTGAAGGAAGTGTTAGAGTTGAGGAAAATCGTGGAACACTTGGGAGATGTTCCCCACCACCACCCACACCAGCACAGTATCAGAACCTTCCCAATCCTATAGCGTCCACAGCTGCGAGAGCTATAGCACAAGAAGAAACATATAGAAAGCCACAGAAGGAGTTGAAAGAATCACTGAGAAAGGAGCAGGAAGACCTAGCAAGGTTAACGTTAGATAGGAGAGATGGACAGAGAGAGCCTATTGGGACTGATGAATGGAGAGCGGGAGGCATTTTGTTTAGTATTGACAGTACTGCGATTAAGGTTGTGCACATTGAGAAAGAGAGGGAGGAGAAAAGGAGATGGCGGGCAGATAGTTTGGAGTATGGGATGGTACATCTGATGAGGACTATGAATGAACACGAGCAGGGGACAAGGAGTGGGACACTGTGGATGAGTTGACGGATGAAGAAAAGCTACCCACAATATCGCAGCAGGTTGAGGGTTTGTGGTGACTTTAGGTTGGAAAACAGGTATGGGCATATGGAGGTGGCGAAAAGAGTACAGGCTGGTAAGAAGAAAGTGACCAAGACAGTGGGGGCACAGATTCCATTATTGCATAAAGGTATGGGAAGGGCCCAATACATATCATGGGCCCACATGTATAACAAATATTTTAATAAAGGCACTCCCATCTCTCACCAGTGGAGCGGGTAAGTGGATATATGCCTTTGAGAAGCAGATGGCCGGTACCACCTTGGCAGTGGGAGATCTGAAAAGTGTATTAATTGCAATACTGGGAAATCAGGAAGATGACATTTGGGTTAAAGCAGGGTTCGGAGGAGTGAACTTAGGGGATAATAGCAATGATGGAGCACATTTTAACGACATTAGGACCCAAGTATGGGCGGCACTGCAGTGTACACATCCAGATATGCCAGATCTTCAATCGATAATGCAGCAGACAATGTGGGATGTTGAAGACCTGCTCAGTATATTCTGCAAATTCAGGAAATGTGGAGGGCGGAGACAGGAGATTTGTGGGACCAAGCAATTTCATTCTTTTATTTTGTAGTAAAAAGAGGTCTCCCGAAGGAAGTATAGAAGACCCTCGATAGGGTTGTGGAGATTGAAGCTAATGGGTGGGCAGAAATACAGTCTGTTATTACACATCATTGCAAACGGTTAAAAGAGAAAGCGAAGGAAACGGCTCTGAGGGCACAAATAGAGGAAGCGAAACTGGTGCAGAATAAATTGGTGAAAGTTGTATCAAAAGGGGCAGTGACAGATATACAGACAGAAACGCAGGCAGAGCCCAGAGTGATCCAGTCAGATGTACTAGCTGCACCTGGGTGGGGAGTTGATTAGGATTGGAATGGTGGGTACCCGCCTCACTATCTGCCACAATACCAAAGAGGGTTTCCGGGGGGTATCAGTGAGGTAGAGGAGGGTTCTGAGGGACCAGAGGACGACAAGGTGAATTTCGAGGAATGGGCCCACGGGGAGGAGGAGCGGGACAGTGTTGGACGTGTGGACTGATGGGTCATTTTTCGAGAGAATGTAGGAGTAAACAAATGATTGCGTAAATGAGATCCTGGCCATAGGGGGACAACCCACCTCTAACAAATGCCGATACTGCAAGGAGATTTCCCAGAAATAAACAATACGACTCAACGGCACAGTGATGCATTTTCAAGGGGCCACTGTCTTTATAGGGAATCCATTTGTTTTTCCAGGAACAAACATGTACCCAGACTAGGACAGCCTACAGAGAGCCTTAGCCTGCCCAGTTGTATCGGTCACTGCCAACCCAGAAGAGGAACCCTTAGTGGGTGTGGAAATGGGCAATAAACCATTTATTTTCATGGTAGGTACAGGTGCAACAAAGTCATGTATTAGTAAGGGAGGATCCCTTTTGTCAGGCAAGGTAATGGAAATGCAGGGCTTCTCTGGGGCAGTACAATCAGTTCCATTTACAAAAGAAGTGCCCGTTAAGGTAGGGGACAGAGTTGTACAGGCCCCATTGTTGTTTGCCACCATGAACCCCATCAATCTATTGGGTAGGAACAGCCTAACTAAGCTCAACATGACCATATCTTTTATTGAAAAGGGGAGTGTGTTGTTCGACCCCCGGGATTTGTTATGTGAGGGTTATGCTGATCATACATGCATTGGGAAATGAAACAGTGGTACCTTATTTGTTTGTATATGGGATCACAGTACTTCTTAATGCAGACCCGCAGGTGGCCAATCAGTACTGGCAGTTGCCCTCCAAATTTTCGTTTAGACCAGCACTACCCCAAGAACTCGTTGCAGGGACTATTATCATGTTTGATATAGAAGGCATGTTGGTGTCAAAGGACAGGACTGTGGTATAGCAACAGACATCGATAGGGGAGATTGGCACCCAATTTTGTGTATTGATCCAACCCAGCCCCTGAGAGACATAACAGATGAGGATCTTTTTGAGAATAAAGACAACGATGGGGAGATAATATTGGAAGTATGTGTCCCTTGTGAAATAATTTTACTGTATTGACACGTCCCATGTCTCATGTTATTGGTAGGGAGTGCCCCTTCATTTGCTCAACAAGACCTATCTCAAGTATCTGATAAGCTGTGGACAAGTAATGTTAACAATTTAAGGCTTTTGCAAAGTGCTAAACCAATATTCATCACATTGAAGCAAGGTGCAGTGTTCCCCAGAGTGAAACAGTACCCTCTATCCAAAGCAGCTGAAGAAGGGATATACAACACCATTATGGCCCTCCTACACCAATGCATAATAGTACCATTGAATTCCCCACATAATATGTCCATTTATCCTATGAAAAGAATCGAAGGGGTCCAGTTGGAGAATTATTCCGGATTTGTGTCCGATTAACAATATAGTACAGGCAGAGTTTCCTGTGGTCCCTAACCCTACCACAATATTGTGTAATATACCCACTGCGGCCACACATTTCACTGTTATAGACCTCAAGAATGCTTTATTTTCGGTCCCACTGCACCTAGATTCTCCAATACCTCATCATGTTTATGTTTGCCGAGAGATGGTTCCAACATACTAGGCCCCCACAGGGGTACTGTGAGGAGTCCCCCATCATTTTTTGCAGGGTTCTGCATGAAGCTTTAAGTAACTTCCAAGTTACAAGTACCATAATTCAGTGTGTGGATGACTTGTTGGTGTGTAGCACTACTCAGCAAAGATGCAGAGAAGATTCCATTGCATTGTTACAGTTGTTGGCTAACAAAGGGTACAAGGTAGAAAGATCAAGACTACAATACTGTCAACAGGAGGTGTTGTATCTAGGCCAATTGATATAAGTAAATGGGAAGAGAGTGATTCCAGAAAGCGCTGCAGCAGTGCATGGCATACCTCGGCCAGTAACAGTTAAGGACATGCAGACATTTCTGGGTTGTATAATTATTGTAGGGCGTGGATCTTTGACTTTTCATCATACACTCAGCCGCTGCTGCACGCTCTTAAAGCGGCCCAACGGACCGAAAGTATCATGACTTGGACTGATGAGATGCTCACTAGTTTTCAGGATTTGAAATATGTCATCTCCACTGCCCCCATTTTAGCAACCCCCAACTACACCAAAGAGTTTTATCTTTTCCCACATTCTGATGGTCAGATGATGATGGCAGTCTTGACACAACATAGTACCATGGGCCACAATCCTGTAGCGTATTACAGTGGTATGTTAGATTTGGTCATGTAAGGACAGTTTCCCTGTGAACAAGCATTAGGTCTAGGCCACTTGGCCTAAGCCCCGCCCACCTGTCAATCACTTAAAACTGTTGGTGCCTTCATGGTTGTCGCTCTTTTTTCCTACAGAAGCAGCCCTCCAGCCTATTTTCCTTTGCAGATGGGGAGCAGATGCAAGTGGATCTGGGTCACCTGGCCTAAACACCACCTACCTTCTTAGCCCTGCCTCTTCCTTTCTGCTCTTAACTCTTAGATCAAGGGTGTCTCTCATCTGGGCATCCAAAGGGAAGGGCAGATGAAGAAAAGGGCAATTTCTGTTTCAGCATGTTTGTACCGGGTGGACCCAGGGCCCGAACCCTGCTCAGACAGCAGGTAAGCATGCACCAACATGTGTGTTCTCCATCTGTCCCCATAGGTCATCCCCACCATCATCAGGGAAAGCCAACATCAACTTCTCCGGTGGTGGGATGAGGACAGGTGCTCTGTGGCACAGCAGGTTGTGCATTTGTAAAAGTTGTATTCTTGTGCCATAGCGCGTGTGTGCCTGCTCCACCCAGCCTTTGTCCCAGTTGCTTCCTTGTTTGTTGGCCCTCCCTCCTCGCTCCCTCCCACTGTGCTCTGATTGGTTGGCGGGCCCTTTAAATAGCCCACCCAAGCACCTCCTGACATGGCAGCCCCCTCGGGGAAGGACCAGAGTCAAGGACAGCTCCAGTGGTGTCTGCCAGTGTCTGCTGTGGTAGCACCTAGCCTGCAGCCGTCAACCTGTTACAACTGATCAGGTAAGTCAAATCTAGGTGTGTTGTATTGTGCTGTGCTCAAATACTTAGCCCACAACTTGGCACACACAACTTGGCCGCGTGTGCTCCCTGGCTTCTCTAGCCACGTGCGATCCCTCACATCGTAGGTCCCCGCATCCTGTTCCATTCCCCCCTCCTGCATTTCCCTTCCTTCCTCTTGCATCTCAGCACTTCCTTCTTCAATCTATTGTGTACCATTCTGACACTGTGTCATGCTTTGCTGTTTTTCTGGCATTACTTTGCATTGCCTGTATTCTTCTTCTAGGTTCCAGCAGTTTTCTGTGCCTTGTTAACTGTATTGACTTTGTGTTTGCGCTCTATGGTTCTTTATATTGTGTTGCTATACACCGTTTGTGGCATCACAATGCAATTGCCTGCATTCATCACTTCTGGGTTCCCTGCTGACCTCTGTGTTTTGCTTTTGGTCCTGTATTGCATTTGCTTTCTTACTGCCAGGTTTCCTGTTGTGCTTTGCCTTGGGTCTGTGCTACATCTGTATTCTCTACCTCTAGGTTCCCTGTTGTGCTCTTTTCTTTCTGATGGTTCTGTACTGCATCTGATTTATAGGTCTGTTGTGCTTGTTCTTTGTTGTGCCCCCCTCCCTTTTCGTGTCCCCCCCTGTGCCTCCCTCCTGTTTGCCCCCCTGTACAACCTCCCCTCCCCCTGCCAGGGCTCTCCTCTCCCTAACCCCTCTTTCCTCCCCACACCCCCTATGGTGCTCTCTGTCTCACCTATCTTTGGTAACTGCTTTTCTATTGACTATCCTATCCCTCTCACTAAGTCTGTCAGGAAGAAGCTAACAGGAAAAAGGGACATCCTGGTCTCCAACCAGGCCTCCCTATCGCTGATACCGATACCAGTGTGTCCTCCAGACAGACTCTTACCGACATACTTCTTTTCGTTTCCTTTCCAGGCCTATGGACCCCCTACATGGTCTCTGTTCCCTCTCCTTTTTCCTCTTCTCCCATTAATGGTGGCACCCGGTGGGAGGCCCTCCTGGCCCCCTTCCACTCCTCTAATACCATAATTAATGTCTACTTAAATGGTACCGTCTTGGTACAGGGCCCATACGTCAATCTCCTCCTCTTTGATAGACGCTTCCTCTGCCTTATCAACTTTATTGTCTCTCCTGCTATCCATTCTTACCCCTCTCTGGCTCCTCTGCCGCCTACTTCCTCTGCCACCTCTTCGGCACCCCCTGCTGCTTCTCTGGCCACCCTGTTGCTTCCCTCCTCTGCCACCCCTCTGGCACTCTCTTCTCCCTGACTACCCTGCCTTCTCTTCCTTCCTCCTCTGCCCATCCTCGAGCACCTCAACACTTCCGCAGGGTGTTCCTCTGACCTGTACCCCTCCCCGGAATTCCTTCAAATGTGACGGAAATGCCCAGAAAGACTGTATCCATTTTTACGAATGGTACAACAGACTGAAAAAGGCCTGTACCATTCATACGAATGGATACAGTCTTTTGGGGCATTTCCATTGACAATCCCAAAATTTCAAACATTAGGAGCAGTGGTTGCAAGGGTGTCCCCAAATCCCCATGTTCGGCATTATTGGATTCAGGGTTCGAGGGTGTCCTCTGCATAGGGGAATAAAGTTAAAAAAGGGAACCGGTGTGGCTGGGAGTCTGCAGCACACAACGAGGTGTGCCGCCAAAAGCAAAAGGTAAGTAGGGGGGGTGGATTTGTGGGGTATGTTTGGGGAGGCATTTACTTTGGGTTGTTAAACCCTAACGGTCAAGTTAGCTACGGTCTTTTCAGTCGCAAACTTTTCAGTTATGGGCAAACAACCTACATCCAAATGTGGCAACCTGCTCCACATCGCTATTCTAAACTCTTGTTCAGCTGTCAAACACTCCTCTGACATCTGACATCTCCTGGAAGAGCTTGATTTGGATGTACTCGCTCTCACAGAGACTTGGTTCACGGCCAGCTTTGTCACTATTTTCGACACTCTCCTTCCCGATGGCTAAAAGATCCTCTCCAAACCCAGAACCAACCGTCCCGATGGGGGTGTAGCCTTGATTTTCCCAGAGTGGATCCCTGCTTCTATCATTCCAATGCAGTACTACTTCTCCTTTGAGTGCCTGGTCTGCAGGCTCTCCATCTCTCCTGGCCTCTCCCACACTGCGGCCACTATCTACAGGCCTGGCTAGGTCGCCCTTTTCCTCTCCGAGTAGGCCGACCTCTCCTTACCGCTCCTTGCCTCTACCTCTCAACTTCTCCTCCTCGAGACTTGAACATCCACCTGGATGCTACCAGCCCTTCTTCAGGATTCTTTTGCAACCTCTATGATTCTATCTCTTTCTCGCTCTCTCTCTATTCTTCCCTTTGGCCCGGCTCACTCTGCTGGGCACACCCTGGATGGTCTGATCTCCTCAGAGCTCCTCTTCTCTAACCCTCTCACCACTCCTCTCCCTTGGAGTGATCACTTTCTCTTTTCTACTCACCGCTCTCTCTCTTCCCCGCAGGTCAAGCCGACCCATGAAGCGTGTGTCAGTTGAGGCTTTCGCCGCTACTTTCTCTCCTCCTGTACCTTTGGCTGACTCACACACTGACAGAGCCCTTTCAAACCTTCATCTCTCTATCACTAACACTCTGGATGTCCTTGCCCTTGTCAAGAGAATCCGCTTGAAGCCCAAATCCAAGTGCAAATCTTGGTACGATTACGACCTCACCGCCCTTAAACGCAAGTGTAGGATAGCTGAGAGGAAGTGGAGGGCATCGGGAGCACACCCCTTGACAAGCTGGCCTGCCCCCTGCTCCAAAGGCAGTACAAACTCTCTGCCCTATTTAAGAGAGAGCCTACATCCAATCCTGCAGCTCTGCGACATCTAACAACTCGATCGAACTTTTCAAAATCTGCAAGGAGCTGGCCAATCCTGCCACAGTCTCTACCTCTCCTGTTCCCTCCCAGGCCCTCTGCATGGCCTTGACCTCTCATTTCATTGCTAAAACTCAGGACCTCCTGTCCACCCTCTCTTCCTCTACCTCCTCTCTCTCCTCCTCCTCTACCACTCCTGGCCTGTCTGAGGCTGTCTCTCCTTCACCTTTCTCCTCCTTTCCCCTGTTGACCCCGACAATGTTTCTAGACAAGTCCGATCTAAGAAAGTCTTGTCAGAGCAGGTTTTCCCCTGTTCATCCAGAACAATCAAGGACCACAGCGACACCCATGCTCCAGTCTTGTGTACCTCCTTCTAAACAAGGCCTCAGCCGATACTTCCTCTCTGGCTAACAATCTCCATCACTCCTTTCCTGGGCAAACTCTTGGAAAGGCTGGCCCTCTCCCAGCTTAATCTACATACTGAATCTGTTGGTTGCCTCCATGACCACCAGTCCGGCTTCAGAGCTGCCGGAAGCACGGAAACTGCTCTCATGAACACCTGCGAAAACTTGCTCTCCAATCTTGACTCAAATCTCGCTTCTGTCCTCATTCTCCTCGATCTATCCTCTGCTTTTTACACGGTCAACCATGCTGTCCTGCTCAATTGTCTCTGCAACAACCTTGGTATTACTGATCAGGCCATGGCCTGGTTGACCTCCTTTCTCACTGACCAACCCTCTCAGGTCAAACTGGTCTTTCCTCTCTTCTATCTATCTCTCTCTCTACTTGTGGTGTTCCCCAGGGATCTAACCTACCTCCCTGGCTCTTCAACCACTACCTGGCACCACTTGCCAGTGCATCGCTACTTCCTGCTCCAATTTTCAATGTTATGCGCATGACACTCAGCTCTCTTTCTGGCTCCCCCAGCCACCTCTGCTTCTTTTCTCATACCAGGCTGCCTGTCTGCAATTCAGGAATGGTGTGCCGCCAATGATCTCTGCGTTAATGCTAACCCAATACTACACACTGCATAGAGCATACATGACCCCTCAAATGATATCGCGCTTCCCAGATGCAGAAATAAAAAGGTGTCCGAGGTGCGCGGCAGAAAAAGCAGGTATGGAAGACATGTTCTAGTCCTGCTATTAGATTAGAGAGTTCGGGCTAGAAATGGAAGCAAAGCTTAAGAAAGGG
The DNA here is from genome assembly GCF_040938575.1 of Ambystoma mexicanum. Taxonomy (NCBI): domain Eukaryota; kingdom Metazoa; phylum Chordata; class Amphibia; order Caudata; family Ambystomatidae; genus Ambystoma; species Ambystoma mexicanum. Next base: position 662,532,247 of record NC_090941.1, on the reverse strand, counting down.
GATATTAAAGGATATGAATGGTCACCTGAAGCATGCCTCCTTGGGGTGTACATACGCCTCAAAAAAGCAAAGCCAGAGAATAAGATGATAGATCTGACCTGGGTATTAGCAAAAAGGAGAATAGAAATGGCATGCAAGTCACAGGGAGGTCCACACATAGAGAGATGGTGGGAGGACGTAAAAAGGTGATCCATGGCAGAAGCAGTAGTGTGGTATGAGGCACTCCAAATAGGAAGAAAGGAAAGCTTGAATGATATAACAACCTGGAATACCTTAGTGCAGGTGCTCTTCACCTGACCTGATGACAACCCCCCCTGAGTAGATGGGCTCACCAGACATGAATGCTGAATTAGTTAAGAGAGACAATCTAAGGATAGGAAGAGAAGTTAGGACCTCATCAGGAAATGTGACTACCAAAGGGACAAACTAAAAGAGAATTTTTAGGAAATTTTAACTGTGTTTACAGTTCTGGTTTGAGTTGGGTTTGAGGAGGGACCGGATGGAGGAAAGGAAACGACTCATATGTACAATGTGACATTTTGAAGATGAAATGTGCCTAAAGTTCGGATTATGTTGTAAAATCAATAAACAAATAAAAAATAAAAATATTTTTAAAAGGGTGCAGAAGCCTTGAATTGCCCCAGTTGTCAACATGAGATTGCTGATTTGTTTCATAGGTTTTGATCAGGGCCTGTCATTAGCAGGTGCTGGTGGGGGAAATAAGGATGCTGACCTGGCCCCCTGAAGCATACTTGTTGGGTCTGTACCCTGGGAGGGGTGGCCAGGAGCATATTACCCATATGAAAGACAGTATTTGTATATTAGCTAAGCGACGTATAGCTATGGCCTGGAAGGCACCGGAGGGACCCAACATTGCTGCTTGGTGGGCTGACTTGTGAAAATGGGATCTGATTGAATCAGATGCCTGGCGCAGGGCGGCACAAAATGAGTCCAGGGAGGGGTATGCAGATGTGAATTCTTTGGACACATAGGTTCAGGCAATGTTCCTCCCATCAGTAGACCTTTGTTTGCAACTGTGCATAATAATACAATTATAAACTGGCTATGGGCATGGACTGTGAGGGGAGTGTTGAGGGTGGGGCCCACCTAAATGAGGAGAACTTCTGAGGAAATTGCTGGACTCATGGGACACTTAAGGCATGGCTGATGTACCTTCCTACCCAGAGCGCTGGAGGGGCGACTTAGAGACCGGTCAGCAATGGCCCCCAGGATACGGCAGGAGGTCTGCATGTTAATGATAGTAAAGGTCCACTAATAAGGGTGATGGTAATGTGCTGGGGAATGCAGGACGGGAAGCTGTTGAATGTACGAGTCGAAGGATAGCTGTTGCTGCAGTGCTGGTTGTAAGAGAAAGCAGATCTATCCCCATTTGAATGTTTATTGCTTTGAGATTCAATGTCTTGTTTCTTGCCTTTCTGTTTTGTTTGCCTATTAAATGGCAATAAAGAGTAAAAAAAAAATGTAAGCCACGAAGAAAGCCGATGATGTCACAACTGACACCATGACATATATGCATTAGACATGAAGTACATAGACATACCTGCATGAAGTTATGCAGACACTTCGATTTATTGCTGGCAGACACGAAGAACATGCTCATGACTCACATAGTTAGAGGACTGACACACGTACACCTTTGTAACGCTGAAACCACAAGACGCACAAGAATACATTTGAACTGCTTGCTGCCGCTTAAACACAACTAACATGGGCGGCCACATAAATCAAGATGGAAGCCACAGGTACATGCGAGTGAATGGAAGAAACAGAAAGGACTCGAGGATACAGAGAAAATCTGACGGGCTGATGCATGCAAACCAGGCTTTCAGCACAGCCACTGTGCCCAGCCTTGCCAAGGACACAGAGAAAATGTCAAGGTCAGCAGAAGAAATAGGACACCTGCAGGGAATACAAGATGAAAATCCTCATAATTGCAAGCAGAGGAAATCCATGTTGTGGTCCCTACACACGTGGTCTGAACCTGCAAGACAGAATCTATTCATTCGAGTCAGAGTGAGGTGGCTGTTCCCATCGAACTGAAGGCAGAGTGATACAAATCAATATCAGGTTCAAAGCTGAATGTTCTGTATCAAAGCCTAGGAGATCGGAGATGGTAACTTGTTGAGAACATGCTGAACCTTTGGAGCCATTCTCACTACCTTGAATAGTTGCACTTGGCCTGGTAACTTTCAAAAGCTCCAAGGCTAAGAAGACCATCTCTGCCCATTCACACTATGTTGCACCATTCAATGACCTCACACTAACCTGTAACATTTGCATTTGCAACATTTAGAGATGGTCTGAGGAGGAGTCACCGGACATGTTTTATCCAATTGTCACACTAACCCTTTATAGAATATGTATAAAGTTTACCTTACTAACCAATCCCGACCCTTGTTAGGTTTTCTAGGATGCAACTTCATTTTGTGACGTCATGTATTAACAAAACTGGACAACAGGCTCAAGACCGACGAGAGCATGTGTGGAGAATTCAGCATTGTCATACTGAAATACCTGTCATTGAATTTTTTATAAAGACAGTTAAACTTTATTCTATGGCTGGATCTTCTGTTTTTTGGGGCAGAGGATTTCCTTGGTCCAGTTCCTCTTGCATGTAATTGGGGGGATTGATAACGATTCCACTGTCTGTAATACAGGTGGCAGCAGAGGATGGTCACCAAGACCCCTGGCAATTAAGACCATTTTTCCCACCCCGTGCCTGAAGGGATGCGTCTCGACTCATGAGTAATGGGTTGAAAACCATGTGTGAACATTGAAAGGTCGTCAGGAGACGCCTTGGCAAATTCCTTCTTTCTTCCTGTGGGACGCCAAGCAGACCAGATGGCAGAGTGGCAGATTGTGCGAGAGACAGTGCCCGAGGGCTTCAGCGGATCCGCAGAGTGTAAGTATAGACTCAGCTGTACAACAATTATAGGGGAGGGTAATAGTTGTTTTTGATTTGTTTTTTGTTATTGTGAATGATCCCCATTCCCAGCATGCCCCTGTTGGCATTGGCGAGCCAGAGAGACTGGTGGAATATTTCGAGAGCTGTTATGGTTTTAGAGAATTTGATTAAGAATTGACAATTGTTGTGATATAAATATATATAATTTGACAAATTGTTGAAACGTGTAAAAAAATCCAGACTTGAGGTCAAGTAAGTTTCACCAGTCAGAAAGTGATGTGCCACCATGGGGGATACACCCCTTAAGCATTTGTGCAAGTCCCTTCCGCGGTATCAGGACAAAATGTACAGAGCGGAATGGACTTGCGATACAGGGGGCAAAATGGCAAAGCCATGGCATGAAGGGGGCAGTCATTCCAAATCTGTGCTGCAACACATGACCACGTATTTACATGCTGCATATGAAAGTGAAACAATTGAGTAATCGATTAGCTATATTGGAGCTATGGAGAATGTTTGAGGACAGAGAAGATGACCCACAATGAGAAAGAATGGATGCTAAACCAGCATAATGTGGGGGGTGAAGTGCCCATGGCTCCTCCTCCACCTCCTCAAAGCACAGACCCTACGATAGAAGGCCAGGGATTTTTACCCCTTGAAAGAATGAAAAGCAGCGGCAGGATATACCGACCCCGTTTAGCAGGAGGGACCCACTTAGTGGCGCGAAGCAAGTGAATAAGAGAATAGGGATTATGAGTGATGAACACAAGGAGCTGAGCGACCTGCAAGAAAAATTGACTGGGAGAGACAAAAAGTGACATTGGGACCTAGTGGGGATAACGAAGTCACAGTCCCGCCAAACGAGTCGTTAGGAGGACAGATACTGCTCAAATTGGATAGAGGGTCTGCAGTAGAGCATAGAGGTGCTGAGGAGGAAGCTCGGAAACACAAAAAGAATGAGTAAGAGGACAGAGAATGGGCAAAGATAATGGAGGAAATGAAGAGAAGAGAGAGGGAAGGGAAAGAGGAACAGGAACCGTTGAGAAGGGAGGCAGGAACATCAGAAGAAAAGGAAAGAGAGGAAAGAGAAGAAAAGGCAGAGGTAAATAGAGGAAGACGCTATGAAAAAGGCAGAGGAAGAAAAAGAGAGGCAGTTGCAAGTGAAGAGGGAAAATAGGAAACTGGAAATCAAAAAGTTTGTTAAAGAGCATCGAAGAAGAAAGAGACAGAAGACAGGAGCCGGAAAGAGAGAGAAGTAGAGTGAGACGTCTCAATGAGTTAGAGGACATCATGACATGACCAAGATGTTTAAATAATGATGAGGAAGAGGGGATGCAGAGAAGAATAGGGATACTGTGTAGGAGCAGGAGGAATAGCGCCTCTGTCCCTAAGGCAAGCAAGAGTATAGTGGGATCTCCATTGAGGGGGGAGAGCGACACGCTAATAGAGTAACGAGGAAATGCATGTTAAGGAAGCTTGATATTGAAGATGAAGAGGACAAGGACAGCGATGACTATATTGGAACCATGGGGTCAAATGAGGACCTATGGAAAAGTGATGATGATGAAGGTAGGAGGCCACGCTGCCCCTCGAGGGAAGCCCAGAGTGGAAAACACTGTGGGGTGGAGAGGACGACATTGAGAAGGGCAAGCTATAACCCAAAAGATGCTTTGAGCGTTGCAAAGGCAGATCGCATTGATCAGACAAATGTACTCCATATGCACCAAGGCTCAGAGCCTTACCAGGATGAAAAAAAGCCAGTATAATAAGAGCGCTTACTACCAGAAAGGGTGTAGAGAAGCATGACAGAGGGGTAGGGCTGACACAGTTTCTGTTGCTAGAAAAGAGTGGTGGACGACCACAATATATACCGCTGCAACAGATGGACAAAGATAATTTGAGATGTAAGTTACCCTCGCTGACTGTAGGAGCGAGGAAATGGACATATGAGTGAAACAAAGTGACAGCAGGGACGACGTTGTCAGTGGGCGACATGATTAGCTTACTATCAGCCATTCTTGAGGGGGTAGCTGACGATGTTTGGAAACAGGCAGGGTACCCCGGAGTGACGGCACAGAACACGGAGCACAATGGTGCACCGTTCAATAACTGCAGAGCAGCTGTATGTCAGGCTCTGAGAGTACAATACCCAGACAAATCTGACAAAAGTGCGATGATGGCATGCAAAATGCATGAGAATAAACACATAAACACCCACTTCAGTAAATTCAGGAGATACAAGAGTGTTGGCATCTCGAGAGGCGGGAATCATGGGATAAAATGGTGGGGTTATTTTATCACATATGAAGCCATGGGTTACCATAGCAGGTACAGAAGCAATTAAAGAAATTAGTGGGGAGGGAGGTGAAGCCATGCTCAGAGATTCCGTTGACTATAGTATATTATTGTTGAATAATGCAGGAAAATTAGAGAAAGAAATGCAAGGAAACACACAGGAGGACACAAAGTTAGCACAAAAGAAGCTATCAAAATATACAATGGAAGGGGTCATGCTGACGAGCGGAGGGGGATTAGTTACTCAGAATGCACCAAACTGACAGCAGGGGGAAGTTTTGCAAGAGGAGGAGACACTAACTATTGGCCACGAGGAATAGAAGGGGTGCCCTGGGGAAGAGGAGTTGGGTATCTGATGCAGCACAGTGGATACAGGTTTAACGGGGGACAGCCGGGATCCATGGGAGGTCCACTGCAATGTTGGGCGTGTGGTAAAATGGGTCACATATCGCGAATGTGTAACAGTAGAGGTGGAATTCAGCAGAATGGGGGGTGACATATCAGCCAACATACCAGGCTGAGCAACCTGACTACTATGCCCAAGATCACACGCAGACACAGACACATGCGCTGCAAATGGCGCCGGCACAACAGGCACCAGGACAGTCACAACAGCCCATGGTGTATGCACCACAGACACAAGGGCACACACAGCCACCGCAAGCAGCACATCAAGCACTGGCACAACAGAACGCTGAAGCCACGAGACACGCAGACTCTACGATGCAGACTCCCATACGGAGATTAGGGGTAGCGACTGTAATGGGGGGCAACTCCTTTATGGGGATGACTTTATACCCACAATAAGACAGCCCACAGACAGACCTGATGTGTTCAATCACATCTGTTACACCCGAACTAGAAACCACTTGTAGTGGAGACAATAGGTGACAAGATGGTCTCTTTTCTTGTGGATACGGGGACAACAGGATCCTGTATTTTTGGACGGGAGATACCCAATGTCAGGCATTGCCATGAATGTGCAAGGATTCTCTGGTGCTACAGATTTGGCGTCTTTTACTGATGAACTTCCAAGTTCTATAGGGGAACATGACCTTACCATGCCACTGTTATATTCCAGTCAGACACCAGTTAACATAATGGGAAGGGCATGATGAGCAGACTTAACATGACCATTTTGTTTACTGAGCAGGGAATAGTGTGTTCCACACCAGGAATTCACTGCATAAACACACGAGAATTAATTCATGCATTTTGCGGTCTGACCGTACAGAGGGTGGGGCCTGTGGACCCTGAGTTATTTCAATATGGAGTGGAAGTACTATTAGCATGGCTTCCAGGGATACAGGGCAAACTGCTTCATCTGCCCAATGAATTTTTGTTAAGACACGAGATTCCCTTAGATGAGAAGGAAGGACAGGTGTTCCGACTGGGACTAGAGATCGTTATAGCGAGGGAAGAGGGGATAGTACTATACGGTTTTGATCATACAGGACGGGCAAGAGAGAACAGTGATTGCAGTAGGAGAAGGCAACAGGCTGACTCACTTGACAGACAAAGGGTCTCATTACACGGTAGGCGGTAAACCATGGCGCTATTAGCGCCATGGTTCATGCCGGTAATTTACCGGTACCGCCTTGGAGGAAAGGGGAATTACCGCCCTATTCCAAGGTTGGGAAGGCGGTAATTTCTCCTTCCTCCATTGCCCTTCCCCATTCCCATTTTTGCCCCATAGGGGATAATGGGAATGGAGAAGGCGCTAATTACGGTACCGCAATTAGCACCCCGGTCCCTTTGCGGGTTTCTTTTTTTAACGCCTGCTAAAAGCAGGTGTTAATGTACCAACCCGCAAAGGGACCTCGTAGTAAGGCGGTAAGGGTTTACTGGTACCGGTAAAATACCGGTACCGGTAAACCCTTACCGCCTACCGTGTAATGAGGCCCAAAGAGTTGATCAGAGATAACTATTCCGATTTGGAGACAGTGTTCTTAATGAGCATTAGTTATTGGGTGAGAATTCATTATAAGAATATACAACAGAGAATGGCACTACTGAAGGAGGCACCAGGGCCATTTCTTGAGGATGATTTAGCACAAGTGCTGAGTATCTTATGGACTAATAGGCTGTATGATGTTGGCTTTTTGAAGTGAGTAGGAGCTGTCAAAATCAAGCTCAATCCAGGGGCGATCTTACCAAGGGCAAAACAATATCCTTTATCCAGGAAAGCAGACAAAGGCATTTTTAGAATAAATCTGCGTAAGTGCAACAAGGGATTTTGGTGCCATCAGAATCACAGCGAAATACAGCTGTGTACCGAGTGAAGAAGGCAACACGGGGATTGTGGCATTTTATTCACGACTTGCGCCCTTTGAACAATATTGTTGAAGCAGAGTTCCAGTTAGTTCCCAATACAACGACAACATTATGTAGGATTCCGCGGGAAGCTACCCGCTTTACACAGTGATAGATTTGAAGAACGTTTATTTCTCTATCCCACTTGATGAGGATTCACAGGATCTGACAGAAAAAGAAATTGAAACATACAAGACTTCATCAACAGTACGGAAAATCATCTTCTATATTCAACAGGGTCCTCCAGATGGACCTAGGGAACATACATTTGGACGGTACAATCAACCAGTACGTGGATGACATTAAGGTATGCAGCAGGTCAGAAGAACAGTGTTGGAAATACTCAGTACAGTTGCTGACAGTGCTAGCAGAGAAGGTTACAATGTGGACAAGACAAAGTTACAATATTGCCATAGCCAGGTTTTATACATTGGGCAGTTATTGTCACAGGAAGGTAACCCCAGAAAGAGCAGAGGCTATCTTTAGAATGCCACCACTATGGAGTGTGAGGGAAATGCAGCAATTTTTGGGTCTCTGTAATTATTTCAGGGCCTAGGTGTTCGATTACAGCACATACACTAGACCCATTTTAAGCGGGCTCCAGAAGGCCCAGAGTGGGATGGCAAGCTATCACAGGAGATGACTGAAGCATTTGAAGAGTTGAAAGGGGCAATATGCACAGGCACAGTGTTAAGGGTTCCTGACTACAGCGAATAATTTTACTTGTTCTCACACTCTAATGGAGTGGTGATGATGGCGGTGCTCACACAAAGAACGATTTTAGGGTATAAACCAATTGCTTACTATTGTGGGCATCTAGATCCAGTAATGAAAGGACATTATCTTTGCGAACAATATCACAATTGGATGTAGTACTCCGCTGTACGTGGAGCATACCCTTTCTGGCATCCTTGGAAAACCCAAGAGCACATTGACCACGCGGAGAGCATCTGGATACGAGTTAATCATCTCAAATCCGGTGATAAAAGTAGTAAAATGCAGATGTGTAAACCCAGCGACATTCATAGCAGAACCAGTAGAAGAGGGAGACTATGTACACGACTGTACCACGTACACAGAACACTATGACGACATAGCCAGAGCAAGGGAGAATGCCCTCGTAGGAGGGGAGATTATTGACAGGTCCTCGACCATTGATCAGGCGACAGGAGAGAGCAGAGAGGCACTCTGGGGCAGCAGTAATAAAGCTGAAACCAAGCGGGACAGTTGAAATAGTGGTGAGCATGAGAGCGTGAGATTGCCTTTGCATTTTTCAGCACAAGCGGCAGAATTAGTAGCTTTTATAATGGCATTAGAAGTGCATGAGGACGAGGAGATCACAGTGTATTCCGATTCCACCTACGTGAAATCAAGAGCACATTCAGAACTGTCAAGCTGGAAAAGGAGGGTATATTGTTGTGCTGACGGCACACTGGTGCAGCACACGCTCCTATTTGCTAGACTCATAGATGCGCTGCAACTCCCATCAGCCATAGCATTTGTGAAGTGCCAAGCACACACGAGAGGGAAGCTCTCACGGCAACAAAGCTGCAGACACAGATGCAAAACGAGCAGCATATGCTACAGAAATAAATGAGTTTGACACCCCACCTAATAAACACATTTTGCTTAGCATGATATTGCCAGATGGGTACAGTTCATTAACTGTTAACCAAATAGTGGAATTTCAGGGACAAGAACCAGCAGAGGAGAAAGAGCTATGGATAAAGAGAGGGTGTTCTATATCTCCTACAGATACACTGTGGCAACAGGAAAGCATTAGAATACTGGTGATTCTTTCGGCATTGTTGCAGATTGCACTCAAGCAGCCGCACTATCCCAATCACCTTAGTAAAGATGTTCTTGCAGCACATATTGGGGCAGATTGGTTATGTCCCAATTTGGTGGAATATATTGCTGCTTTTATGAATACTTGCATAACATGTAAAACATTCAACGAGCATCCCACGTTGCGCATACTGCAAAGAGCAATACCGTGCCATAATGGGCCTTTCCAACATCTCCACAGTTTGCAGGTGTTATAGATATATGATCATGGTAGTATGCCCATTTTCTTTCTGGATCGAAGCTGGTACATGCTCACACCCTGATGCGCTCAGTGCAGCCAAACTCATTGTCAGAGAGGTGTTTCCACAATGAGATGTGTGCGAGGTCCTGCATTCAGACAATGGACCTCACTTCATACAAGGACGTTTTTTAGCACATCGCAGCCCTGCTGGGGATTAGCATATGTTTTCCTGAATTTATCACGGGCAAACAAATGGAATTTGTGACCGCCTCAATGGCCTGCTCAAAGAAAAGATTGACAAAATAAAAGTAACACAAAAAAGGGATGGCTACATTGCCGGCCCTTAGTCTTGTTTGCGTTGCATAATCAACCAGGATCTGACCACCATTTTACCCTTCATGAGGTGGTGACAGGATGACCCGCTTGCTCCCCCAATAGAGCACTGACAGATGCCCAAAGTACAGCCACTGTTCTTGGTGATGTAATGCACAAATATCTTACTTCAATGATGGTTAGTGCTTCTTTTATGTATCAACAGCTCCAGTCCCGGTGGGGGGAGGTCAAAGAAGGATGATGAAGATAACGCACCAGTAGAACAATCTGAACTGCTTAGGGAAATCAATTTTTTATCTTGGAGATTGAGTGCTCCTCAGAAATGTTGTTAGTTCCTGGTATAACCCAAGGTTCGATGGGCCTGTCACCACAGAGCAAGAAACTGACAAGGCTGTAAAGTTAGTAGGAAAGAAAGCCTGGAACTACCTTGGAGTCATCAAGCCCTGCAGAGGTAAAAACCCCTCAGCACAATACATAGACGATTTGACACAAGAAGAACAAGAAGAACAAGAAACACAGCAACAAATACAGACATGATCAAGGACTAGAGCTAGACAAGAGCAAATTGAAAAGCTAGATTAGTCACATTGTCTTTTCCTTAGACTAGGTAATGTTCGTGATTATTTGGACTGAGTTTGGCGAGTAACGTTATACATGTAATTGTGGGTATTTTGTAATAATTTTACTAATCTCACATTACTGTTGAAGTTGTTGGGTTGTCAACCGATTTTGTCATTTGATTTTTAGGTCACACAACTTTTCTTCAGATTTTTGTCTAAGTGTAGACATGATTTATAGATGGAGGTATGTAAACAGTTGTACGATGAATAGTGTTGTGTAGACTATGTGTACTGATGATTGACATCCTTCAGTAATTCACAGCTTTAGTCCAACTACCCAGGTGTGTAAGGGTGGGGTAGCCTGCGTCCTTGTGTTGTGTTTCTTAGATGGTTCCATCCCCCTTTGAAACAGGCCCCCGTGATCAAACAATTTGGGAAGTACCCAGAATATACTGTATGCATTGACACAATACAACTGCAGAAGAGCAAGATTGGTCCAACAAGTAATAACAATGAACATCAAAGGTTTTTGCAAGCTATTTTGTGGAATCTATGGAAAGAACAGGGGGGGTACAGCCTTACAAGAAATGGAAGTTGTGGCAAGATCTATTTTGTTGATATGTTCTGCATTCTGCTGTCCCTACCTCTTTACCCTCTTTGCATTCGGCCCACGCATCTAACAATGGGTGGTATCCGCACATGACCAAGGTGGGGAGACAGATAATGAAGGAGAGCTGCTATGTGTGCTCTCTCATTGCCTATGTCAAGGTGTGGGGTTCAAATACAGCCCCAGTGTTACAGAAACTGAGAGGCCATGCAAGGCCACTATTCTGAGAATTAAGCTAGCTGATGTTGAGACCCATTGGGATATGCAGGCCAGTTCAAAACATTGTTTTCCAACATAAGGCCTAGTTAATGAACAAAGACGGGTCTCTTTCAACTTCATCCAAATGGACAGGTGCTCAAGTGAAGAAAAATGTGATTGAGAACTAAAAATCTTCTGGATGTGCCCAGTACATTGCAAAACACTGGTGTGACTGAAAATGCTGTTTTCATAAAATATGAAAAGCTACAATTTCACTTAAAGAGACAGATAGTAGCATGTTAAATTGACTTCAATGCAGCACAAGACTGTGAACCAGAAATCTAAGGTGAAGCCAAGCACTTTGAATTTCTCATGTATAAATAAAAAACCTTACTTTTCAACATTCAAAATTACATAATTTAAAAGGTGAGGCCTACTTGTTTAAAAGTGAACACTGATTTCCCATGGTAAACTTTGGCCTATGTGTGAACAATGCCGAAAGGGACACACAGGGCCTCATTACGAGTCAGGCGTTAAGGGGTTAACGGCGCCGTAAACGGCGCCGACCCTTAACGCCTGATTACAAGGTCCCTTAGCGCCATGGTGATTTTAACGCCTGCTTTTTGCAGGCGTTAAAATCCATGGCGCTAAGGGACCATGGTGCTAATTACGCCACCGTAATTTACGGTGGCGTAATTAGCGCCTTCCCCACTCCCATTATGCCCTATGGGGCAAAAATGGGAATGGGGAAGGGTAAAATGGGAAATGGGGATTTACCGCCCCACTCACCTTGGAATGGGGCAGTAAATCCGCCATCCACCATGGTGTAAACATAGTTTACACCATGGTGGTAAGGGTACGACCCAGGCGGTAACTTACCGCCTGGGTCGTAATGAGGCCCACAGCCTTTTCCATTAGTACATTAAAGAAATACTTTATGATATGATATGATAAGGCATTTATAACGCGCCTATACACAAGTGTTTTAAGGTGCGACGAGGCAACGGAGGGGGAACAAAGGGAAGACAGACAACGATCCTACTAGGCCAGGTGTCATTCAGATTGCGCAAGTACATGGGAAGGAGGAAGGGAAAAGTGCTAGGGTGAAGGGAGAGGGGAAAGTGCAGTACATGGGATAGTAGAATAAATAAGATAAGTAAAAAGGCCCACAGGTGGCAAGTGCAAGGTAAATGCAATACATAAGTGCTGGTAGGGTGACTGTAGGGATACAGAACCAGTCCCCATGTGCAGGGGTTACCATGGAGGCAGTGCAGGTGAGCAACTGGTGGGGTCTGGGCTCGAGATCAGAAAGGGTGGCCAGGTAACCAGTGCAGTTTCAGCCAGGAATTCAGCAGGGGCGAGGGGGAGAGAAAGCAGAAACAAAGAGGAAGGTTTTGAGGTGCTTCCGGAACCGGAGATGGTTCTCCTCGAGTTTTAGGGAGGCGGGAAGGCGATTCCAGAGGGAGGCCCCTGCCGAAGAGAAAGATCTACCACCAGTTCGTTGCTTGGAGAAGCGACTGACCCTGAGGGAGTTGGAGGCGGATGACTGAAGAGCTCGAGAAGGAAGATATTTAGGAAGAGAGAGTTGAAGGTATTGTGGCCCCAGGCCCCAGAAGGCCTTGTGGACAATGCAGAGGGTTTTGAACTTAATCCTCGCAGCCACTGAGAGCCAGTGCAGAGATTTCAGTCCTGGAGAGATACGATCCATGGGCTTGAGGCCAAGGACAAGTCTTGCTGTCCTGTTCCGGATAAGTTGCAGAGGGAGGAGAGCGGAGGCAGGCAGATTTAGATACCTAGAGAGAACCAGGGCTCTGGAGACAGTGAGCTTCTGGGGGAAGGAGAGGAAAGCCGGCCCAGGCGCCATACAAAATGTCATGTGTAAAACACATCTTTTCAATTTAAAATGCTATCTTTTAGAATTATGTATGAAGCTTGTTTTTCCCCATTCAACTAAAACCTGTTTCCCAGGAACTCTGATCTCAAAGACCTTTGGTGGAAGGCCCACTGGGAAAAGATGGTCTTTTTCAGTAAATTCAAAGAAATACAACAGTTTCAGATCAAAAGTGTGGAAGGGTCAGATAAGCCAGCCAACAGAACTGGCCTCTTAGATGGTCATGGAACAATAAAATGCCCCTCAGAGAATGCTAATGGATCTTCAAACACTGTGTTAGAAACAGACACTACTAATAAGTAGATGTTCAGGTCACATGTTTGTGAGGAAAACAGAACTCGGTGGACTTGCTTGGAATATGAAACTACACATTTGCATATGAATGGATGGCCATTGAAATAACATGGGATGCTGTTTCATTCATAACAGGAGAACTGTATATCATGATGGGTTCATTCAGGACTCATTTCGAAGATCATCAAAAGCCCATCAGTTTTATGTATCTCTCAATTGTATGTGATGTGTAGAATTTGAGTTAGTAAGAAAACCATGATCCTGGCCTTCTCCTAATTCTGAAGAACTGGAAATTTGGTGAGCTGATAAAAAATGTATGTGCGTTTTATAAAGTTTGAACATTATAACTATTTCAGCTCATGAATAAACCAGTGGAAATGACAGCTCCTTCCAGGAAGGTCATTCCGAAATAAAATGAGTATTCCCTGATTCGTCATAAATTTTAGAATTCAAAAATATATATGTTTATGCAGTTATCTGCAAGGTGGAAGTAGTTGCCAAGTACTAAGAGTCTGAGGAAACAAAAATAAATGTAAAAACACGTCATTTTGAAATGATGCAGTTTTCACCTCCCCATTATCCATAATACAGACCTCTTAGCTCCTTGCCCTATCAGCTGGCAGCTTAGTGGGACGGGGAGAAAGAGAGATGTCCAATCCATAGTGTGGCAATATTCATAATATGTAAGTGTCATTAGCACTATATAATATTAGTTTTCAATCTAAAGGGGGGGAGAAGGAGCAAGAGAGACAAGGAGAGCTGCCAAAATCATTGGAGTATCACCTTGCCAGGGGAACAATCCTAAACCAAGGCCTACCTAGAAGGAGAGAGAAAAGGAGACCCTGGGACACTTGCTGGGGAATTTTGCTTAGAAACCTGGGAGCCCTTTCTGAGAGAGGCCAGAGTCTGGAGAGACCTTGCTGTGAATAAAGGCCTGAAGTGTGAGCTGCCTACCAAAAGAGGGTCCTAAAATCTGGCTGGCCTCCTGAGCTGAGAATAGAGACCTATATGTAAGTATATATATCACCAAAGCTATCCATTGTGTTGGGAACTACCTGCCTTAATCTTTTCCATTGAATTGTGGACGAGTGGGTGAAATTGTGTATACCTTTAGCACATTTAATAAATATTAATTCAATTGATTCCCATATAGAAAAGATCACAGAATGATTATTTTTTTCAATTCGAAACTAACACATTTCATGCCCAATGTGTTACAGCCAATATAATCAATCAAGTAATTGGTTGACCCTATTTTCCTGTAACCCTTACAGAGGAGGGGGGTCCTTAATCCCAAAATAAGAATCCCTAAAACTCTGCCTTTCAAGTGAATGTATGTGGGTTGCAAAACAAATTTTCCGATGTATTCCCAAAACAGAATCCCAAAGCCCGGCATTTCATTTCAATGTGTTTTCCCCAAACGATTTTCCCATTGAGTTAATTTCCCAAACCTTGTCTTTTCAATAAAAAACCCAAATGAAACACCCATTATATTCCGACTCCCTGTAACTTTCCTTCAAACTAAGGGGTCATATATAACTGGTGCCTGAGGGTGGGGGTGGCTGGGAGAAAAGAGCATTGTGATAAACAAGCAATCACTGTGCATTTTTAAAGTTTTCTCTCTTTTAATGTGCAAAGAAATCCTAAGTGTGTTTTGACTTAAAATGCAACCTGTGTTTGTTGAGGTAGCTGAAAGTCTATTAAGAAATACATGCCTGTCAATTGATGCAAGTAATTTGCATTGGTGCTTATTGTGTTGTGCCACAGAGTTGGTGGCTGGTGTTGTTGTGATATGTTTATTATTCATTGTAGAAATGTAAATAAATATAAACTATTATTTCTATACATCGGCATGGTTCCTAGCTTATTGGTGATACAGAGTGTATCTGTGGACTCTTGTTATACAGGTTGAAGGTCTAACCAAGTTTGAATCTGCTAAGCGCTTTGTTGTGCGACACCTTGATCGGGAAGAAAGGACCTCCCTGAGTTGAGAGTGACGGTCCAAAGAAACTGTGACAATGAGTGCTTCCAGAACATTCTTAGCTACAGAAATCCCAACAGCCAGAGCCTCATGCACCTATCGCTCAGCACAACCAGAGGTCAATTTCTAGGAAGATGGGCCACACTGAGATGGATGTCACAGAAGACGTTCCTGTATGAAGATAGCCACATAAAGACTCAAGAAATTATAGATGCCTATTGGAGCACAGACAAAAAAATAGAATACGTTCCCGACGGCCCAAACAAAGAA
The DNA here is from genome assembly GCF_040938575.1 of Ambystoma mexicanum. Classification (NCBI taxonomy): domain Eukaryota; kingdom Metazoa; phylum Chordata; class Amphibia; order Caudata; family Ambystomatidae; genus Ambystoma; species Ambystoma mexicanum. The sequence continues at coordinate 662,516,550 of NC_090941.1, read as the reverse complement.
GAGGCCAGCATAGTGACACAAAAGGAGTTACAATGCACAAGGACAGGACAAAGGGAAATACGAGGAATGCCAGGATGCTGGGAGAGACTTCAGCTGTTAGTGTACAGACACATCACAGGGGAAGGATGGAAGTAGGGGATGGTACGGTGCAAAGCACATGCACTCCCGACAGTTGCAGTAGATGTGGTGCAGAAGGAAAATGATGATTGCCTCAAGGAATGGGCAGCAAGTGCAAAACTGCTGACCTGGGTGGAGAATGAATCAGGTTTTATGCTAATCATACCGCTCGAGAATGCTTCCTTGGGTTTCCAGAACAAAGGTCCAGTGAAGATTGGAGAGAACAAAGGATGCAAACAAATATCGAAGATACTAGGCATGCGGGTTAGTACTGCAGTGCTAATGGATCACTAATGGGCCGGCGGGTCCAAGGCATGTATTCAACTACCGTCAAACTGGGGAGGAATATGAAGTCTAGTGCAACTGAACACACCAGCATTAGTAGTGACTGGAAAAGACATACAAGTAGATGAGTTCCCCAAAATTAATACTCACCAAGGAAGAAAAGATCTGTGGAGCTGACAAGAGTAAACAGAGGAAACTATTTGTTGACAAGGATGGAAGACACATTGGACGCGATACCACCAGAGCACAGACTATTCAGCAGAAACAAAATGTTCTTTGTGTCAGTAGTTGTAGGAGATCAGGCAAACGTGAACGCCAATTGGCTCCAGAGCACCAGATGCGAACTGTTGCAGAAAATAAACTCTATCAAAGAAGAGTTGAGAGTTGTCAGACTGATGACCCTATAGAACAGATACGTTCTGGATCTCCTCACAACTATGGAAGGAGGCATGTGCACCAAGATCGGGCCTTCTTGCTGCACATACATGCCCTCCCACAATGGAGGGAATGGGACAGTCACAGAGGCAATCATGCAATTATCACACCTGCTTTTCAAAATGGAGGCAGTGACAAACCTTACAGGAGGAGAAGAAGATTGGCTGACATACAACTTTTCCTGGATACCATTGTGGATGGTTAGCGGACTGAAGGTACTAATAGCTGCTAGTATTATTCGCCTTCTGCGTTACTACAGTACCCTATAGCAAAGTGCAAAATGACTACTGAAAAGACAATAGTGATTAAATTATTACTGGACATAGAGACAAAAGCAGACGGAGAGGCACAGATTTTTGACATACTGCAATCACACCTGAAGTAGTGTTCTCTGTTCCCGCCAGGCACAATGTTCTCATTTTCCCCAGATCCACGCAACTATTGGGGAAGATGAGTATGGTGCAAAACCGATGGAAGCTGCTCCTATATGACCTTGACCTCAGATGAACAAGTGAAATATCACGGACACTTGGGAGGAGTGGCGAAAGTATGGGTGCCAAAGACGTACATGAACCGAGAGAATAGTCAAGGAAGTGTGGTCTATTTATCAACCAGAGGGGGGGATTGAAGAGGGAGACATAAACGTGGGCCGCATTGCACCTATCTCACACTCATCTCTGTGACAAAGAAATGAGAGGTGTACATCGATCCTGGGCCCTTAATCCCCATCATCGATGTATCGCAGTTGTGAGAAACACCACTCATTCAGACAACCGTTCAGACACTATCCTGATAACGGTGTTGAAGAGACACTGCCGTACTCAATGGAACAAGTTGACTGAATGTAACCTCGAAGAACGCCAATGACATAACAACTGACACCATGACATTGATGCATTAGACATGAAGTACATAGACATTCCTGCATGAAGTTACACAGACACTTAGGGCCTCATTACGAGTCCGGCGGTAACCGAGGCGGTAAAACCGCCTGGTTACCGCCGGACTCATATTACCATTCCGCCTCCGTGACTCCCGGAATTACTGGGGCATTACAACCCCGGTATCCCGGGAATTCCGGAGGCGGAATGGTGTTAATCCCCATTTCCAATGAGTCTCATAGGACTCAATGGGGATGGGGATCATGGAAACACTCGCACCATCTTGTGATGGTGCCGGTGTTTCCTCGTCCGCCTGCAGGCGGGCGGTGTTAAACCCACCAGGTCAGACCTGGTGGGTTTGACACCTCCGCCTGCAGGAGTTGTGATGGCCCAGCATGGAAACAATGGTGGCGGCGGGTTTACTGCCACAGTTGTTTCCATACCGGGCTAGTTATAATGAGGCCCTTAGATTTATTACTGGCAGACGCAAAGAACATGCTTATGACTCACATAGTTAGAGAACTGACACATATACACCATTGCAACGCAGAAACCACAAGATGCACAAGAATACATATGAACTGCTTGCTGGTGCGTAAACGCAACTAACATGGGTGGCCATGTGAATCATTAAGGAAGCCACAGGTACATTAGAGTGAATGGAAGAAGTAGAAAGGACTCAAGGATACAGAGAAAAGCTGACAGGCTGATCCTGCTGAAGAATGCAGACCAGGCTTCCAGCACAGCCACTGTGCACAGCCTTGCCAAGGACACAGAGAGAGGGAAATGTTTCAAGTCAGAAAAGAGATAGGACACCTGCAGGGAATACAAGCTGAAAATCTCATCATTGCAAGCAGGAGAAATGTGTGGTCCCTAACCACATTATCTGAACCTGCAAGACAGAGTCTATTCATTCGAGCCAGACTGAGGTGGCTGTTTCACTAGATCTGAAGGCAGAATGATACAAAGCAATTTCAGGTTCAAAGCCGAATGTTCTGTCTCAAGGCCTTGGAGAACGAAGATGGTAACTTGTTGAGAATATACAGCACCTTTGGGGCTGTTCTCACTACCTTGAATAGTTGCACTTGAGCTGGTAACTTTCCAAAGCTTCATGGCTGAGAAGACCCTTTTTGCCCAATCCCTAAGTTTAAGCTTGCACTTTGTTGCACCATCCAATCACCTCACAGTAACCTGTAACGTTTGTATTTGCAACTTTTTGAGCTGCTCTTAGGAGGAGCCACCAGACATGTGTTATCAAATTGATACTAACCCCTTATAGAATGTGTACCTAGTTTACCTTACTAACCAATCCCGACCCTTGTTAGGTTTTCTAGGATGTAACTTATTTGTGATGTCATGCATTAACAAAATTGGACGACAGGCTCAAGACCGTCGAGAGCGCATGTGGAGAATACTGCATTGTTCATATTGCAATCCCTGTCATTGAATAAAGACAGTAAAACTTTGTTCTATGGCTGGATCGTCCCTTTTTTGGGGCAGGGGATTTCCTTGGCCCAGTTCCTCCTGCATGTAATTGTGGGAATGGATAACCATTCCCCTGCCTGTGATTCAATACCCTGTCACCATTTCCTGTTAATATACAAATGAAGCTCTTCTTCTTCCTACAAACCTTTTTCCTTAGAGGATTGTTATGTATATATATGATTGTTGGAGGTTTATCTTACACACCCCTTTCATTAGAAATCCAGGGATCATCTCCCTCGCACCCCAGATATAAATGTTAAATGTTAAAGGTACTTGTACCGCGCACCGTCACCAACGGAATTGGTCCCCAGGCGCTCTGGCGGATCTGTAAATGATAAGGTGGGATAGGTTAGTAAGGTGAAGAGGGAGTAGGATAGTGAGAGGAGTGGTGTTCTGTTGGCAGCTTCAGCTCGGTATACACCAGATGCTGAGCTTTGGTGCGGGTATTGGATCGGTGTCAGTCCGCGTGTGCTGTTGCTCCGGCTTATGTGTTTTTGCAGTGTTGTGAAGTGCGTGCGGCTTGTTGTGCAAGAGATGGTTGTGTGAGTTTTTTGAGTGAGATAAGGATGGAGAGTTTGAGCTTATATTGATTAGTGGGTTACCTGACCTTTAGCATGCTACCATTCACAGTTCTATCCAAGTCTGGACATGCTAGTAATCACTAATCTATCTAAGTCTGGACATGCTAGTATTCACGATTCCATCTAAGCGTGGACATGCTAATATTCACAATTCTATCCAAGTCTGGACATGCTATATATAGGGTGATGAAGGATGAAAAGTGCTGCCGCAATTAAGCGGCAACACTTACCTGATCTGAATGCCTCCTGTTAGGCCATTACCTTTTTGCAAAATCGAGCTGGGGATCTTACAGGGGTATGGCCTAACATGTATTTGCCACTTAATTGTGGTGCCGAGCCCCTGCACCTAAGAGCCCGGCTCGATTTGGCTTGCCACTTAAAGCACTACTTGCAACTCACGACGAGGGCCTTATGTCACCATAAATGTTTCAGATATGTTCCTGGCATTACCCCATGCAGTAATGTTTCACACGGCTTCTGCCATTTTTTTTGGGGGTTGATTGTTGTTATTTTGTGCATTCCATGGTAAAGGCGGTGAGAAGGTGGACATCAAAGTTTCCCACTTTTTTTACCCACTTTGGATGTCTCCATCATAGAAAAATGTAGAAAACAAATAAAAAACGTCACAGGAGTTTTTTAAAAGTGGTGGAAGTGAAAACTGAAGTTAAAATGGGAGGTATTTGACCGTATAATATAGCAGTAATACCATATGCAGTCATTATGGCAGGTCCATAAGCAGAAAATAAAAACAGGCAATGTTTCCAAATGCTTCCAATGATGGCCATTACCTGCTTATCCCAACTCACAAGACCCCACTGTTCGGCCCCAGCAGACTATTTTGGAATATATTTGAATCTGAATTCGGCGTGATTAACGTTTAATCTGCGCTTATTTTTTAACAATGTGAAGCGCACCTGATTCATTGATAAGTACACAAACGAAAGCTTAAGGTCCCTGAAGAGGAATTGGGGGCGTGGGTAGGTGAGTATTCACCTGCATCAGTGACGAAAAACGGATAATGACGGTAATACGAGGCCTTGTACATGATAAAGGTCGGAGTCCAAAATAAATCCCCAAAATCCAACGGGAGCGGCCCGAACGGGTGACTTCATAGGGGCAGGTGCTTTGAATAAAAAGCGCGCATATGTGCACCGCGAGGTAAATGTTTGACTGCGCTGAATACGGGTCATCAAGGCCTTCTTCGATGCCGTGCACTTGAGAGGGCTAGACTCATTGTCATGCCTCCGCTTGCAGATTCTGTGGGCAGGTGAAGCCCCCCCGGACTTCCTGTGAAGTGTGGGCCTACCCGTGGGAGCGGACGCCGTGCATTGACTGCCCCTCCCCTACTCGGGGCGCTGCATTGTCCTGCTCCAGCCCTGGCTCCTGGAGAGGAGGTCACACCTCCTATAGTGGCCGGTAATGGGGGAATGGGAGGTGCCAGCGTTTCTCACCTTCATGGGCATGGAGCGAGCAGCTCCCCCGCTAGCAGAGCACTGGCACCTCTGTGGGCGACGTAGAACAAAGAGGAGACTGTTACTTTTCTTTTTTTTTTTTTTTTTAAAGCTGACGTTTGATCGGTAGCAATTTATAAACGCAAACAGACCTGTCTCCGGGGAATTTCTCGTGATCCCAGGAATTTCAACGCCAGCACGTACAGAAATGCAATACTGCCCTCTAGTGGGCAGTGGAGGTCTCTTGCACCTCGCAGCAGTTTTCAAATCTTCCAGGTGACACTGATTCATGGAATTATTTCCGTGAAAAACGCAAATGTGCACGCCTTTCTGCCCTTAAAATCCCATACTTCAAACAGGGATTTTCGGGCAGAAATGCGCGCAAATCTGCGTTTTTCACGATTCAGGATCGGAAGGAAACACGGATCTGTAGAAAATACGTTATTGTTTTGCATACTTCTGCAATCCTGTTTTTAAAGCGCTATAAAGCCACATCGCTGTAGCGGCAAACGCTATGTAATGCACCGCGTTGCTTTTGAACCACCATGGACTGACAAGAGTCTGAGACCCTCGGATATTAACTCACAACATACACAAATCTAGACTTCCTGCAGATCGGGGAGTCACGCTGCATGTGGGGTTCCCAGCCCGGCGTTCTAAATGAAACGGTTTGGTGCATATACACTTGCTACAGCGGTGATTGAATCCATAGTTTACATTGCACCCTCTTGGGCTGACTTCACGCACTTTCGGCTCATTGTAACCCTCAGCACGAGTCATTGCTGCACAGCTGCTGTAATGCCCACATGCATCGCCGGCTCATCAAACGAGTGTATTTCTCCATGGAATAATGGAAGCCCCCCTCGAAAAGCACCTGACCATCTTCATCGGGGTTCCGCGATAGGCAGGTGCGCGAATTGCCCATGTCCCATGAGTTTGCTATTATTTACATCTTTTAATAACAGTATAACACCCAGGCACATGTCAGTTTGCTGTCTGCGCTATATAAACAGACACAACATAGAGAATTGACTATTTGTGCGGAGCAACGCCAAGGTTTAACAAGTGCTGGCTTGAGCGTTTCCGCAACTCCCTTTTTGCTTTTCCGAGTCAGGTGTGTCACTGTCACATAACTGATAACTTCCCATTATCAAGTGTATACTAGGAGTTAATGTTTATACAGCTGAGGGTCTGTGAGATGGGCAATAACATTACAACCTACTTCTCACCCCCCTACCCGCACAACTCCCCGAAGCTATACACTAATCCTAATGAAAGATTACGATTCTTTCAGACCCGTTCAAGTGGATTCCCTGTTTGGTTAGCAATGGAGGTCTTTGACACCCACTACACCCTCCCCCTCCTCTTGCATACGGCCCTTCCTTGGTGTCATAAGAAGCCAGGCGTCACTGAGCACGCACTGTCTTGTGCAAATGTGATGGGGTGTCGAGATCTGATGCAGCGAGAATCCACCGTGTCGGAATGCGCCAGGAAGCCCTGCGGGGCCATACAGTGAATGGCGGAGTTCACACCTAGAATACGACTCTCGTGGTAATTTTCATGAGGTCAGCCAAACACAGGTTATGTATGGAAGCGTCCCCTTGGATGACCCTGCGGATCGCGGTAGACATCTGACCTGGAAGTTATAAGTCAATGTAGGAGAGCACGCTGATGGGGTAATTCTCCAATGGCGGGCTCGGACTTAATAAGTGTTGAGTAGAATAAACCGCCTATTTAATTGCTTAAAAACAACAATTTGAACCAAAGGCTCCGTTGAAATAATTTAATATTATATTTTTTTTAGAGATCAAATTAACGGAACACGCACCGTGCGCAGTTGTCTAAGCTACGTGCGCTAGAAATGCACAACAGTTGTATGGTTTTAGTGTGCTACCCTTTTTTATTTGTATTTTTTTTAATTAAAGTGTTGTTTTTCACTTTGTACAAAATGTAACACTGTCAAATAGTCCATATTTCTATAACACATTAAAATGCATTGATTTTGTTTAACAAACACAGAAAAAGAAAAGGACCACATTAATTTCGTTGTCAGTTTCAGAATATTATGCCAATGACTATGTATTAGCGTGCTAGCTACATTTAGGTGCATCGCATGGGCAAGTAACTGGATTTAAAACAAATGGAATGCTTTTATGCACTCAGGTTTCCATGAAATCTGTTAAAACAAGCTACTTTTCGGTTTCAACCAGAATATGTATTAATTTATAATACATGGCACCCTGCATTATCTGTATAAAATACTGGATGTACTTTTCGTATTACAGGCTATTTGTAACATCACAACTGACCAGTAATAGGAAAATGACATCACAACTACTCTGCAATCAGTTCTTATGCTTCAGTTGTGATGTCACAATGCCTGCTGGAAAGAGAGTTCCAGCTGTTACTGCAACACTTCATTAAAGCAGTGAAAAGCTTCTCAAATTCCTTGCTTGCATAATAGTTTTCCGTGACTAGCAAACAGGTGTCCTCCACACACTTGTGGAACACTTCCATCAATGTCTTTGATGAGGCCTGGTAAATTAAATGTAATGTTAAAGGATATTTATACTATGCACTATCACCACCGGAGTGGTCATATTTCTGTGAAGGCCTAATTCGGCCTGTTTTACAATCCATCCCAAAACCCATCTCACCTTCACTAGAAGATGTCCGATCTCGGATAATAATAGGGACCTTGGATTGTGTTCCTCTGCGTAAATTCCTACCCCAGGTTTTCTTAATGTCACCAGTACTAGGGTCAAGATGGCCGCCACCTGTGTTACCGTGGCAACCGGTAAACGAAATAGCTCAAAGCGACCTGATTCGGCCCCACACCTCTGCAGGCCCTCCACTTCTGCTTTAAATGGAGAGGTAGCGCGCTGTGAGGCGAAGCCGCAGAGCGAAGGTCAAGAGAAAAGGCCCAGTTCCCTCTCAGCAGCTCCACTGCGAGGGAATCATCAGCTGTTCTCCTTGCCAGCTGATCCGATGATCCACTTAGCACAGGAGTGCTTTAGAAGAAATACGGTGCCCATTGAACCTATGAGACCGCCCCGGATGATAAGATGGCCGCTGCCTGTGTTACCATGGCAACCGGTATACAAAATTGCTCCAAGTGACCTGATTCGGCCCCACACCTCTGCAGGCCCTCCCCTCCTGCTTTAAATGGAGGGGAGGTGCGCCACGAGGCAAAGCCGCAGAGCAAAGGCCGAGAGAAAAGGCCCAGCTCCCTCTCAGCAGTTCCGCCTTTTTTTTTTTTGTAAAAATATCTTTATTAAGTGCTTAAAGATGATACAAGGGTAATAAATTCAATTCAATAAGAAGACTTTTGTGGCAATTACATTCCCCCCTCAAAGCAGAAGGGGTAGTTTCAATTTTACTTTGGGCATTTGGGTGGGTACATATATATTTTCTATTCAGAGTCTGTGGTTTACAAAGTGTTCGTGTTTTGCCTGAGTAGGCTAAGAGTTCCCTTTTTTTTTAAATTTTTTTTTTTTGGGTGATTGCCTGGGCTGGGGGTTTTACTCAGGTCCCCCATCTTCCAGGCTGTCCTTGATTTCGTAGTCTCTTAGCAGGCCGTGGACCATCCTGCGGCAGGCTTCGGTTGTCAGCAGCTCATCATTGAGGACCAGGCGTTTCCTTGCGTAAAGGAGAATGTCCTTCAGGCAGCAGAGGATCCTCCAGCAGTTCTGGATTGCCTCTACTGTGTGGGTCTGTGCAAGAGTCCATACAGCACAGACTGGTGTATAATGTGTTGGGGCGGGATGTGAGCACTCAACTCAGTGTTCAGGGCCCTGCGCAGTTTCCTTGCAAAGGGGCATGCCCAGAAGAGGTGGTACGCTGTTTCCTCTGCCGGGCACCCCCTTGGGCAGCTCCTTTGTGGGCAGAGGCCCCGCCTGTTCATGAATGCTCGCACAGATAGTGCCCCCCTCACCGTCAGCCAGGCGATGTCCTTGTGAATATTCAGGAGTTTGTTTGATGCCACATTTTCCCACACCTGAGTAACTGTGGCCGCTGGCAGGTCCTCAATGGGGTCTGTGGTGTCTTGGGACCTGATCAGGTTGTGGATTGTCCTTGGGTTCCACAATGCAGGCACCACCCCCTGAAGGCCAAAATCTGCGATGAACTTTTCCATCTCCCTGTAATACCAAGGGAGCGTCCAGTTGTACGGGGCCGTGTTTTCCCACTTGTCCCAGCCTAGCCTCCTCCATGTTGGTGTGAGGAAGAAGCGGAAAAGGAGGTAGGCTGAGTGGGTCTTGTTGGCGTTGCCCAGGGAAATCCTGACGCAGGTGCAGGCGAAGCAGGCCCGCAGTCTTGTAGGGAGGTCCGGGATTCCTTTCCCTCCTTTGCGCGGTTCCTTGTACATGGATGATCTCTTAACTCTGTCCATCTTTGAGCCCCAGACAAAGTGGAAGACCATGGCGTTGATGGCCCGCGCCTCACTGGCTTGGAGGGGCCACGCTTGGGCCACATACTGCAGGACAGGCAGCGCATCATTTCTCAGCACCAGAGCCTTCCCTTCCATGCTCAGTTTGCGGAGACTCCAGAGACCCAGTTTCTGTTTGACCTTGGTCAGACGTTCCTTCCAGCTTTTCAGCGCTGCCCCCTCCTTCCCATACCAGACCCCAAGGATCTTGATGAAATCCTTCTCGATTGGGGAGGGAAGGGGCTCCTGGTTGCTATCCCAGTGTCCAAACAGCATGGTTTGGGATTTTGCTGCATTTATCTTTGCGCCCGATGCCTGGCCAAAGTCTTCGCAGGTCCTCAGAAGCTCTGACACCGATTGACTGTCTGCACAGAAGAGGGTGACGTCATCCATGTAGAGAGAACACTTCACTTCTCTTCTCGCGTCTCCTGGTGCCGGGATGCCTCTGATGTCTGGGTTATTCCGGATGTACTCCACCAAGAGCTCTATAATGCAAACAAACAGAGGGGGCGAGAGAGGACAGCCCTGCCTAACCCCAGACTTTACTGGAAAGGGGTCTGTTTTCCAACCATTCACCATGACTGAACTGAATATGCCTTTATACATTACTCTAACATAACTGCAGAAGAATTCCCCCAGCCCAAACCCTCTGAGGACCTTGTCCATGAATTCATGGGAGACGCGGTCGAAGGCCTTCTCCTGGTCAAGGCACACCAGCGCTGCCCGAACCTTGCGGTCCGTGACATACTGGATTGTGTCCCTGATCAGGGCGAGGCTGTCAGCGACCCTACGTCCAGGGACCCCACAGGTCTGGTCGGGGTGGACAATCTCACCGATAGCACCCCTGAGTCTAGTCGCCATTGTCTTTGCCAGAATCTTGTAGTCCACGTTTAGGAGAGAGATGGGCCTCCAGTTCTTGAGGTCACACTTCTCTCCCTTCCGTTTGTACAAGAGCGTGATGATACTTTCTCTCATAGACTGAGGCATGCTACCACCTGCGACCATCTCTTTGTACACCTCGAGTAGATCTGGTCCTACTATGTCCCACATAGTGATGCATAATTCGGCTGGGAGACCGTCACTTCCCGGTGTTTTGCCTGTTTTGAAAGATTTGGTCGCACGGTGCAGCTCCTGCAGTGTGAGGGGAGCATTCAGTGCGGCTTGCGCTGCTGGGGAGACCGTTCTTGGGATGCCCGACAGAAACTTTTCTGCCTGGTGTCCCACTGACCTCTTCTCCGCATAGAGGTCCCCATAAAAGTCGGTCGCCACCTTCATTATGCCATCCCTTGAGTTACAGAGTTTTCCCTCCTTGTCGCGCAGTTCAACCAGAGGGGTGTGCGCAGCGTAGACTTTCCTGAAGAAGAAGGAGTTGCATTTCTCCCCCTTTTCCAGGTTCTCCACTTTGGACCAGAAGATGATGCCCCTGGACTCATCCCGAAAGTGCTGGCTCAGCCCTTTCTTGACTTCCTCCAGGAAGTCCCATCCCTTGAGTTGGAGGTCGTGCAGCTCCTGCAGCTCTCGCTGCAGTTTTTTACACTCCCTCTTCCTCCCCTGAGCTTTCCTCCTCCCTGCATTCTTAAAAAAGTCTTGGACCTTTCCCTTGACCCATTCCCACCACCCCCTGTCGACTGGAAGCCATCCTTCATTTCCTGCCATGACCTGTACATCTCCCTTAGATCGGCCTCCAGTCTCTCTTCTCTCAGCAGGGAGCTGTTCAACTTCCAGGCTCCCGGTCCTGCTAGGAACTTGCCCGTCAGTTCACCCTGGAAGTGGATAGCTCGATGGTCAGAGAAGTGGACAGGTATCATAGTACTCTGTCCCCCCCCTCACTGTTTGGGAGGTGAAGACAAAGTCTATCCTAGAGTGCAGAGAGCCATCTGGGGAGCTCCAGGAGAAGTTCCTTCCGTTAGGCTCCATTGACCCTATTACATCTTTCAAGGATGCCTCGTGCACCATCTCCGCCAGGAGCTTTGCTGCGGCATCCATCCACCCAGAACCCGCCCTCAGTCCTATGCGTCCTCCCTCTTCCAAGATACAGTTAAAATCCCCACCCATCAATATTGTTCTGGTGGTGACCAGCAGTGGCCTCAGGCGCTGGAGAATTTCCATCCGCTCATCTACATCCGAGGGGGCGTTCACAGCTATGAGCCTCACCGGCTCCCCCGCCCACGAGCCATCAACGACAAGAGCTCTGCCGCATTCAAGCTCGGTGACGGAGTCGGCCGTGAAACGCTTCCCTCTGACTAAGATGGCTACACCTGTAGCCCTAGTGCTGTTCCCCCCGACCAATATGAGGGGCCTAGAGTCCACTGGTCCTCCAGGTGTCTGTAGGACTGGGAATAAGGGATGGCACATTCCGATAGAAAATAAACATCACTATTCTGGCTAGCCGAAAAACTCAGGGTGCTAGCGCATCTGCTCTTGTCCTTAACGCTGCTCACATTTATGGAAAATAATGAAATAGCCATAATAATGTTTAAAGGTTTAGCTTAAACTAATAAAATTCAGTTCATGGCATATTGGTTTTACTCACAGGGCAGAGCTACATACCAGGCTGTCCACCCTCTCGCTGCGGCTCCAGGACCGGACCCTCCGCGGTTGCTGTGTGGTGCTGTTCTGGTGCTGCTCCGCCTGTCTGCATTGCTTCGGTGCTCTCTGCCTCGGCGCCCGACTGGGCAGTGGTCATCCTTGCCTGGGTGCCTCCATTTTTTTCTTCGACCTCGCTCTCCACGTCCTCTGCTTCTTCTTCTGCCTCCAGCGGGAGGGGGGATGAGGCCATTTGATCGGCCATGAACCTCATTTCCTGCAGGACCAGAGTGACTTGGTCTCCTCTCATCTCCATTTCCTCTTGCTCTGCCTCAACCCCCAGTGGGTCGAAGCTGTTGCTGGTGCTGAGGGGTTTTTTGGGCGCCCCCTGCATGGTGTCGGAGGACTCCTTTAGCCTCCTCTTTCTGCTGTTTGAATCCACTTTGGTCCATGGACCCCCCTCTGCGTCCTCAGCGTTGGGCTGGAGAACCAGCTGTTGTGTCTCGCTGGTCTCTGGTTTGGTGCTGAGTGCGGGGTCTGCTTCACGGACCTGGGCCTCCTCTGGTGTGGCGGCCGGCTTGGTCACCTTAGGTTTGCCCTCTTTTTTGTCCTTCCTTTGGGCCGCAGTAGGAGGAGCCTCCTGTAGCGCCTCTTCTCGCTGGGGGGCTGTTGCCTCTGCATAGGATCTGGCCCTGCTGGGGCAGTCCCTAAAGCGGTGGCCTTCCTGCCCACAGAGGTTGCAAGCTACCTCCATCGTGCAGTCCTTGGCTGTGTGTCCCTCTTGCTTACAGTTCCTGTATGTTAGGGCGACGCAGTCCCTGCCCGTGTGGCCCGGCTTGCCACACCTGTTGCAGAGCCTGGGCTGCCCAGCGTAATACAGGTATCCAGCGTCCCTGCCAATGGCGAAGCTGGATGGGGGGTGGCGGGTCCCGTCCGTTGCTCCCGGGTCCTCCGGCAGCTTGGCCGTGACGTGCCACTTTCCGTCCCAGATTCCATTGCTGTCTAAAGACCTCACGGGGTCTTTCAGCAGTGTGCAGTGCCTGCGGAGGAAGGTGGTGACATCCTGCACATGCACGTGGGGGTTGTAAATGTGCACAGTCATCCTCTTCACTCCCATCTGCTGCTGGCATTCCATAGAGAAGTCTGCAAAGGGCTTCTCCTCTCTTCTGCTCCAGCACATGGTCCAGTAGCGGTGGCAGCTGTCCCCTGAGGCCATGGTGACCAGGTATGTCCCTGACGCTGGGAACACCTGCAGACACCAGACCTCAGAGGGGGCAAAGCCCAGGCCTGTGAGCATCAGCCTGGAGAAGGTCTCCCTGCTCAGCTGGGGTATGCTGCCGTCCGCATCTGGTTTCCTTTTCATCCGGATGGTGTTCTTCATCCCAGGGGTCAGGTGTCCAGCCATCTCGACGTTGCGGTAGTCCTTCTTCTGTTTCTCCCGTCGCGGGTCCCGAAATTCGCGGCAAAAACGAACGCTCCAAAAGCACTTAAAAGTGCCATTTTTTAGCTCATCAGCTAGTTGCAGCTCCTTAGGGAATGCAGGCCAAGAAAGAACCATGTGATCATGGTGTCTCATGCTGTTCTTCTTGCCAGCTGATCCGATGATCCACTTAGCACAGGAGTGCTTTAGAAGAAATATGGCGCCCATTGCAACCCATGAGGCCGCCCCGGATAATAAAATGGCCGCCGCCTGTGTTACTGTGGCAACCGGTAAACGAAATTGCTCCAAGCGTTCTGATTCGGCCCCACACCTCTGCAGGCCCTCCCCTCCTGCTTTAAATGGAGGGGAGGAGTGCCGCGAGGCAAAGCCGCAGAGCGAAGGCCGAGAGAAAAGGCCCAGCTCCCTCTCAGCAGCTCCACTGCGAGGGAACCATCAGTTGTTCTCCTTCCCGGCTGATCCATTGATCCACTTAACACAGGAGTGCTTTAGAAAACATACGGCGCCCATTGCAACCCACAAGGCCGCCCCGGATGATAAGATGGCTGCCGCCTGTGTTACCGTGGCAACCGGTAAACGAAATTGCTCCAAGTGACATGATTCAGCTCACACCTATGCAGGCCCTCCCCTCCTGCTTTAAATGGACGGGAGGCGCACCGCGAGGCAGAGGCGCAAAGCGAAGTCTGAGAGAAAAGGCCCAGCTCTCTCTCAGCAGATCTGCTGAGAGGGAACCATCAGCTGTTCTCCTTGCCAGCTGATCCGATGATCCACTTAGCACAGGAGTGCTTTAGAAGAAATACGGCACCCATTGCAACCCACAAGGCCGCCCCAGATGATAAGATGGCCGCCGCCTGTGTTACCGTGCAACCGGTAAATGAAATTGCTCCAAGTGACTTGATTCGGCCCCACACCTCTGCAGGCCCTCCCCTCCTGCTTTAAATGGAGGGGAGGCGCACCGCGAGGCAAAGCCGCAGAGCGAAGGCCAAGAGAAAAGGCCCAGCTCCCTCTCAGCAGCTCTACGCTGCTCGACGTTGCGAAACGGCGTTGCACGCACGTTCCTGCAAGGTAAGGGTCCCGCTTCAGGCACGGCCAGACTCCCCCTTGAAAAACATGGCGATGCAACACCCATACCCCGCACCCATGCTCCATGTGGTGGCAGGAATTCGTGACTCCGTTCCGTTAGAATCTTGAAATTAACTGTTCCTTCACAGGTAGCCAGTGAGCAGCTCGCCTGGCGTGAGTAAAGTATATCCTTTTGAGAATACTGAGAGTTGCACACAGCATCACTCTGCACTTTTTAGAGCCTGTGGAGACTTTTTGCTAGGATGCCAGCAAGGGTGGCAGTGTAGTAATCCAATTTAACTCTGATAATGACACTGAAAATGAATAAGCAGTTTTGTGGGGAAAGGAAAGGGCTGATGACATTAGTGAATGTGGTAGCGAAGCGGAAGCAATGGCACTCAATGATAAGTGCAACAGAACAGATTGTAGCATGTGACCTGGCACGACATGGACAAGGGTGAGTAAAAGAACACTCCTAAGGGTTGTTTTACAGATTGCAGAAATAGTGTTGGGATTGAAGGAGGGATTGGTGAACGTCATGAGATGCGGAGCAAGTGATTTTACACAGGGTTTTTAAACTAACGTGCGGGCAGGGGCAGGCATCGCCTTTGCAGCTGAATAGTCTAATGTTATTCATGTTCTCTATTATTTTCTACTTAGGAAGCCCCCTGAAGTTGAAGAGGGTTATTGGGTCCTCTGTGACCTGTTTTTGGAGAGGTTTGAGGATAGCATAATGGACTGAATGTTTTTTTTTTGGAGTGCTCCTCAAAGTTTTTTTTCAGGAACTCCACCTTGTGTGATGGGACAGCCTGTATGGTGTTACACCAGGGGTAGTAGTTTATAATTTTTTGAGGCCTTGGTGGCTGGCATGGAGAAAACTCTTTGAAAAATAATGAAAAACCTCCTGATTCAGGACTAGCAGTTGAGAGTCTATTATTATAGGATTCAGATGTTTGAAGAAAGGATTGAATGACAAAGCATGAACGCATGATGATGGTGTTTAGGTTATTAAGGAAGCATGTTTGTGTATTTGGAACATGCACCATTCAGACACAAGCATAATTTTGAAGGCATGTAAACGGCAAGAGGCCAATGAGATTGTTTGTGTAAAAAATGTAAGGATTTTATTATTATGGCGCAGCATGGTAATATAGCCAGCTGTGTGACCTGGTGGAGAAATGATGAAAATATTTAATAAATTCAGGCGCAGGCCATGAACATTTATGAACAAAAGGAAGAGACAGATGACCTCCAGGTAAATAGACGCAGCCATAACGTAGGGAAACATGGCAAATGATTAAGAAGCAAACAGAATGAAATAAGAATCATGAAGGACAGTAATGGTTCAGATACAAGATTTAGGTTAAACAACATCATGGATGACAATACAGCCATGCAGGGCTTAATTGAGTATGAAGTGGCACTTCCCTTGCAGCATCAATAAAAAAAAAAAGGGGGGAGATATGTTTTAGAATACATGAAAAAAAAGTAATGAAATAAGTGCATAAGAGATGATTAGAAAAAGGATTAAAAACGCTAGGGAGACTTGGGCCTCTGTTACACAGGATCAGAAAAAATAAATCGGAAAAAGATGAAAATGATTGATTATCTTTAATAAAAAATGAATAAAAGAAAAATTGAGGAAGGGAACAATTGGACAGATGAATAAAAGCATAGGGAATAAACCCAAAAGCATAAAATGGACAAAAAAAATCAAAGAATCTGAAAACAAATAGCACTTATGAGGTTTCCTGGCCAACAGTAAAAAGGAGTGTAGGACAATAAAAAGCATCTGTGACCATGAAGACTGAAAAAAGGACTATGTCTGACAAAAAATTGGGTCAACCAAAGAAGAGAAATTGCAGACAAAGCCATTTTAAGAAAATATAGTGAGGTAAGTAAAAACCAATTTTTCGAGTGCCTGTAACGATTTTGATTTATGTTACAGATAAAAGTCATGGACCTTTG
Organism: Ambystoma mexicanum; assembly: GCF_040938575.1. Taxonomy (NCBI): domain Eukaryota; kingdom Metazoa; phylum Chordata; class Amphibia; order Caudata; family Ambystomatidae; genus Ambystoma; species Ambystoma mexicanum. The sequence goes on along the minus strand of NC_090941.1, from coordinate 662,499,895 downwards.
CGTGGAAGCACGAGAAATGTCTGCATGGCCTCAATTAGGGAGAAAAAGAAAAAGGTAAGTACTAGTTCACGCTAAAAGGGTGAGGACACACAATTGATCAGCATCAAAATTGGAAGATCCAGGTGAGTAACAGGAAAAGAGGTAGTAAGAGACACAAATGTCTTTTCATGTGTTCAGCTGTTTTTCCCAAGATAGGTACAATCATGTGTGGAAAGAGTAGAAAATAGATCACAACATGGCCATTTCAGACAACCACAGAACACAGAAGTCAAATTGAAGGTGAGTAATTATTTTTGTGTTCATAATGCCAAAAAAAGGTTGATGTGATAGGGGTATGCAATTATTAGAAGAGGCAAACATTGTTATGTACAATAAAAAATGGAGGCACATAGTAAGAATTGGTGCCATAGTCTCAAAAACAGGGGTAGACTAGATTAAGCTAAGCAGGGACGGTGCGCAGCGAAATGCCTCTGTTTATCTCCATAGGAGGAACACAAAGCACATGCAAAGGCCATGGTCCAACAAAGACAAGAAGAGAAAAGGAAGAATGGCTGCTGAGCTGAGGAAATATTTACTGCTAACCAGGAAGCATGTGCAGCTAAGCTGAGCAAAGAACCAAGCCTAAACTAAGTATCTTGCAGGATGGCTGGAAAATAGTTGTTTATGTGCACCAATGAGTATGGGAGAATGATCCAGAAAGTATTTTGATAGCAGAAAAGGAGGAAAGGGTTGAAGTTAGAAAGAAAACCAGACCCCTTACCAGTACCCAAATGACTTTTGTTCCTATTTTGACTTTCTACAGACAACAGGGATCCCCAAGGACGTTTCTGTCATCTACTACGGACATGCCTAGAAGACCAGAAAAGAAGAAGACGTCTTTCTTTAATTGTTATTTTTGTTTCCTTAGGGTTACATGTGTCACCCTAAAGCGAAAAAGGTGTCCCATGAAGGACAACATTAGGTTATTTAAAACAAACTCAGGTTCTAGCCAGCTGACACAGAGCGAAAGATGGGGGTGGAGTTTCTTTAGGAGGCAGGAATGATCCATAAAAAAGAAATGTTTAAATGAAAATGTCGTGTAGCTTCTCTAAGAGGCAGGGGTGTTCAATAAGAAGGAATGTCTTAAAGGTTTTTTAGGAGGTAGGGTATGAGAGCTGGAATCTGAATCAGAGGGGGTTTTAATAAAATAGTTTCATAGGGAATGTGGCAAATAAAAGAGCCATGTTTATTTTACAAAAGAAACTCATTCAGTTTTATATTACAGGTATACGGCAAGGGACCTGTATGCCTCAGGAAATGAATGTCGAACCATGTGAGGAAAGAGGGAGGTCGTAGAGAAACCCAGTGGAAGCCCAACAAAAGATGATTGTCTGAGTTGTGTCTGCAAAAGACTCCCCCAACCCTGTATCCCCATGCTGAAATGTCCCCTCTTTTGGACTCATTTGAACAATGTATTTATTGAAAGAGAGACACTCGAGAAAAAGTGAACTCTTTGTGACAAAGGAAAAAAGACAATGGACTCCTGGTCTAAGCATCAAAGAACCTGGGAGACTGACTGTGAAAACAGCTCAAAAGAAAGGACAAAGGCGACAGGACACAGACAGTCCACTGATGCCAAACTAAGATGAGTAAATGGGAAGATACGGAAGAAGAAAATGCGTGGAAAAAGAGGGAAAGATACAGTTTGAAAACATTATATATATGCATGGCAGAAGAAGAAGATCAAGGAGAGATTGTATTTTGTTGGGGTGGGAGTTGCAGACAAGATATGACATATGAAAAGACAATGGGCTAATGGGTTATCTCAAAGCCTGACCAACCTCTCGAGTCTCACAATGGCTGTGAAATTATCTAAGGCATATAGTTAGCTTAAAGTAAATTGAGAAAGGAAGGTGGGGCATAGATGAAAGAAGATAAAAGAAGTTTAAACACACACACATGTTTTGTTTTAAGAACAATAATATGTTAGTATTTGACAAATTGTAGAATTATGATAGAATATTTTTTAAATGAGTATCAAGGAGGATGGACATGGATATGGTTGAAAGTAATTGTTTTAACAACCAAGAACTTTCAAGAAGGGGAAATGTAACGGAGGTCCCGAAATGAAGATGAGGTATCAGCAACTGAATGCAGTGGGGGGCAGCCCCCCCACACTTAAAGCTAGGCAGTTAAAGTTGTATGGAATTATTTAGTATTGTAAATGTGTGAAAATAGAACTCATAGGATTAAAAGACATTAGTATTTTAAATGGTGTTATGTTTATAAAGTCGAAAATGCTTTTATCATGGTTTAGTAAGCAGGCAAGGTACAGAATGCATATTATAAAAAATTGAGTAGGAAAATGATTACGTTTTTTACTATACCCAGACAGAAAAGAACTCTACCATTTATGTAACCGACAATGCCTTTAACTGAAAATGCCTTTAAATGAATAAACAGAATGCATTAAATGAAGAAGCCCTCTGCAGACAGTGGCAGCATAACTCAGCCCTGGAGTTGAAAAATTCAAGGCCACAGTGCCCTGCAGAAACCAGATAAGCATTCTGAAACCAGACTTATAATGAGGCCATGTCTAGAGTTTCTCGCCTAGGAACGCAGCTGCTTGACCATATTTGGGAAGTGTGGCCAGAAAAATCCAAGGATGGGTGCCAGAATGTATTTCAATTTGAAGGTTTAAACAGATAAGAAATAATTGCCAGGTGCACGAGTATAGTCAGTGGAGAGTTTTGCCTGGACATGTTTAGAAAAGGGTGGGGGTTCGACTCTTTTGCTTTGATATGATATGGCATTTATAATGCGCCTATACACAAGTGTTTCAAGGCGTGAAAAATATTTTGAAAAGTATAAAAGGAAGCTCCGTTTTCAGAAGGGAGCGGGGGTTCGTGTACTTGACCATGATGCTGTTTGTGTCAGTCTGGCATGAAATAAAACCTGATGAACCTGACTCTGCCTCCTGCCCTCTGGTTGAAATACTTTTGCTGAAATGCCAGAGGGTCCCAGAGAGCACCAGAGGGCCCCAGAAGTTCCAGGAGAGCAGGGTAGAGTGGAAGAGGAAGAGGTGCTGAAAGACAAGGTCAGGTTCTTAGGACCTCAAGAACACCTAGCACCCCCCTACCTGGTCCTATAAATTGAGAAACTCTCCTCATCTAGGCCCATGAGGAAGGCCTACACCAACTTGATCTCCACTCCCAAGACCAGGGGAGTGCGGGCAGGTAAACCAGACTTATAATGAGGCCATGTCTAGAGTTTCTCGCCTAGGAACGCAGCTGCGTGACCATATTTGGGAAGTGTGGCCAGAAAAATCCAAGGATGGGTGCCAGAATGTATTTCAATTTGAAGGTTTAAACAGATAAGAAATAATTGCCAGGTGCACGAGTATAGTCAGTGGAGAGTTTTGCCTGGACATGTTTAGAAAAGGGTGGGGGTTCGACTCTTTTGCTTTGATATGATATGGCATTTATAATGCGCCTATACACAAGTGTTTCAAGGCGTGAAAAATATTTTGAAAAGTATAAAAGGAAGCTCCGTTTTCAGAAGGGAGCGGGGGTTCGTGTACTTGACCATGATGCTGTTTGTGTCAGTCTGGCATGAAATAAAACCTGATGAACCTGACTCTGCCTCCTGCCCTCTGGTTGAAATACTTTTGCTGAAATGCCAGAGGGTCCCAGAGAGCACCAGAGGGCCCCAGAAGTTCCAGGAGAGCAGGGTAGAGTGGAAGAGGAAGAGGTGCTGAAAGACAAGGTCAGGTTCTTAGGACCTCAAGAACACCTAGCACCCCCCTACCTGGTCCTATAAATTGAGAAACTCTCCTCATCTAGGCCCATGAGGAAGGCCTACACCAACTTGATCTCCACTCCCAAGACCAGGGGAGTGCGGGCAGGTGGCACGAGCTTCCCACGATGACTGCCTCACTCTGGAATGCCCTTCCCACGCACCTCAGGATGATTGACTCCCATCTGGCCTTCTGCAAAGCCATTAAAACTCGGATATTTCTCTGACTCGATAACATGTGTTCCGTGCAATCATTGTTTTCTATGCCTTCTTAAGCTTGCTTCTCTCCCCTGCATCATAGTTGTAACATGTCATGCAACCAAGAAAGTTTCTTACTGTAACATCAATTAAGCATTTGTATATCTTCCTGTAAAAGTGCCTCAATGCCTTTGGGCTGTAGCATGCTCTACAAATATAAATAAATAAATAATGTTCGCAATCTGTTGAATTAACTAATCAGAGAAAACCGTGCATTAGATCCAAATATAGAGTTCTCATGTTTATCAGATAAACACATGACAGGTTGTGACAATCAGTCTTACCCATAGAGCTGACATTCATTTGAATATGGCTCCTGGACAGTATCCCTTAGTAGCTGTTTCCCCCCCAAGGATATGTATCTATGAAAGTAAATGTGAAAGACACATTTGGGAAAATTGCTGAATGGCACTATTCTATGAAAGCAGATGTGAGAGACTTGCTTACAAAAATGCTGAATTACATTGTTCTAATCAGTGTCCTTCAATAGTCCAAACCATGGAGTGCTAGGGTATGATATGATCGTTTTTTATAACATGCTTAATACCCAGAGGTTTCTAAGCACGGACCCGTGGATCGAGCCTGTGGTGCTCCGTGTCGTCTTGCTTCCAAGGCGAGCACGTTGCCCCTGAGCTATCCTCCCGGGTACAATGTATCGTCATGTGGCCTTAGGGTCCCTTTGCTATTACTCATAATAGTGTAAAGATGTTCACAAAAAGCCTTTTATATATAAAATGCAAATGCAGAATAGTATGCAAAGTCTAGGTAAGTAGAGGAACATCTTTTGTGCAATCTAGGATATCTATATTTATTTACTGCAACTAGGGTAGTATAGATATAACCAAAGGGAGGATGTGTGAAGGTTGCCATGACTCATATTTTTTGAATAAAGTATATAAAACCCAGGTAGGAAGAGGATGATGAGTCATCTATCAATGTGCCAGTGTAAATACTGGCAAAGTTGGTATCCCAAAACGAATAGAAGGGTGTAGGTGGAATATTTCAAGTCATATATTTGTGTGTATAGCAATATTAGGGATCTAAAGACCTCTCCATGTTTAACATTATGAATAGATTCCATGCTTTCATTGTGGCACATTTTCTTCAGTGGGCCGGATAGTAGCATTCCGTGAAATTTTCAGTATTACAATTTCAGATTCAAGTCCAGCATCATTTCCATAAACGTGGTACAGTTAATTAGGCATAAGCGTGTGTTAGTAACAATCCCTTTATGGTTCAAACATGCATAGTTAGATCTTGATATATTTCACAAAAAAGCGCCTTGCTAAAAGTCCTTGTTCATTCCCTTAGCTGTTAAGCTGTTAAGATATCCAGTTTGTCAATCCAATACAGCTCCCTTTGGTCAAGTGTCTTTCCCAGATTTCCTCCCCTTTGTGATTTCCATACTATCTCAAATACAATCACCTTGAGCTGTGCCACCTTGTGTTTTTTTTCCTTGAAGTGCCTTGCACATGGACAACTAAGTTCATAGATCACAGATTGTGAATCGCAGGTGGCAAATTCTGTAAGTTAAATTTTTGCCCCAGTGCGGGTTTGCCTCACATGATTGCCCCTCATGTTGTTGTTGCAATTATTGCAATGTAGGCAAGGAAAGGTGCTGCTCTTTTTCTTCTCAAGTGTTTGTTGTTTGTTTGGTCTGGGCTTCTGAGCCCTTACTAACTGGTCTCTGAAATGTCAGCCTCTCTTATATGCAATAAGTGGAAGCTTTGGAAAGAGTGTCTATAATTGGGGATTTAGTCCTATTAGTCTCCAATTCTTCCTGATGAGTCTAGTGACATGGTGACTTTGGCTGGAGTAATTTAAAGCATAAAAAAATGAGATTTCCTTTGTTTTTAGTTTTGAAATTAGGAGATCCACTCATCTTAATTGACTAACTTTAATCGTCTGTCTCCACTATTGTATTCGGATAACCTCTCTTAATGCATTTCTATGTCATTTCTTTCATTGGGCCTCATTACGACCCAGGCGGTAAGTTACCGCCTTGGCCGTGACTTTACCACCATGGCGTAAACTACGTTTACGCCATGGTGGTAGGCGGACTTACCGCCCCATTCCGAGGTCGGCGGGGCGGTAAGTCCCCAATCCCCATTTACCCTTCCCCATTCCCATTTTTGCCCCATAGGGCATAATGGGAGTGGGGAAGGCGTTAATTACGCCACCGTAAATTACGGTTGCGTAATTAACTCCATGGTCCCTTAGCGCCATGGATTTTAACACCTGCTAAAAGCAGGTGTTAAAACCTCCATGGCGCTAAGGGACCTCGTACTCAGGCGGTAATGGTCGGCGCTGTTTACGCTGCCGTAAACCCCTTACCGCCTGGGTCGTAATGAGGCCCATTGTCTAATCCCCGGGTTTCTTCCACTGATACAAAGCATTGCAGTATATGTAAGGAATTAGTCACATCAGTGGGTTTATGGAATATGTTGGTTATGAGCATGCCATCCTTCCACTCTAGCACTACATCCCAAAAATGTAGTCTCTGGGTGCATACTTCCACTATGAAATTGATGCGTTCATGTATACTGTTGAGGTATTCTAGAAACTCATTTAATTCAGTATGTCCTCCTTCCAAATGACGAACATGTCGTCTATGTATCTCTTGCACGTTCTTATCCTTGTAGACTAGTTCTGATGTGTCAGTACATGTTGGATTTCTGGGCCATACATATAGACATTTGAATAGACAGGTGTCATAGATGACCCCATGGAGGTGCCTAAAGCTTGCTAATAGAATTGTGTTTTGTAGCGGAAACAATTATAACAAAGAATAATCTTCCTCAGTTTTAGTGTGAAAACCTTGCTTGCCTTACAATTTGTTTCTTGTAAAAGTGACCATTCCAGTGGCTCAAGTCTGTCCTGGTGAGGAATAAATGTGTACAAACTTTGTACATCGATTGATACTATTATGTCCTCCTATTGAATTCCGTCTACTTCCTTAAGGATATTAAGAAAGTGTGGGGTGTCCCTTAAGTAAGTTATTGTTTTCTGTACTATCGACTGAAGTACTTTATCCGCATAAATGGTTAAAGGGTCAAAAATGCTTTCTGTCCCTGCAACAAGTGGTCTAAGGGGAGGAATTCTCCTTTCCTTGTGGATCTTAGGCAGACCATAGCATACAGGTGTGATTGGATAGTCCTTTGTCAATAATCTCTCAGTCTTTTTGTTGATCCACTCATTCTCCAGAGCTTTTTTCTATGGTGTCTTTTATTAATGTTACCATTGAATCGGTAGGATACTGATCAATTGTGACATATGTGCTAGTGTTGTTCAATAGACGCATATATTGTGTGTTATAAAGACTGGTGTCCATTACAACTATGCACCCTTCTACTCTATTAAACAATATATCAATTTGGTTTCCAACAGAACCTTCAGACTCTTCTTTGACCTAGCCTCTGCCACACCTACCCCGATCGCCTGCGCAGTCCCCCAAGGCTCCTGCATCCCCCCAACACTGTACAACATATTTATAAAAAACAATTTTTGACAGCCTAGACAGTCTGGGAATCTCATGCCAAAAGTATGCGGACGACACACAAATTGTCATTCCCATCTCTGGCAACTATGTTACCAACCCCACCACCTTGAATGCCATGTATCACACAATCCAAGCATGGATGGCGATCAACATGCTATGCATAAATGATGAGAAAACAAAGATCCTCCTTACAGGCTCGCAGTCTGCCCTCAACAAACTTGACCCCAACTATAAAGCATTCACCATCGACGGTATCTCCATACCAGTCTCCAACGTCGTGAAAACCCCGGCAGTATACCTAAACAGACAGGTCAGCGCCATTGCCTCCTCAGCGGCCTATACGACCTAACTTATCCATGCCAGCAGACCATACCTATCCGAAGACAGCTGCCTCACGATTGCAAGAGCTCTCATAGAGTCTAGGCTGGACTACTGTAATGCCCTATTCACAGGAACCTCAACACAAAATCTTAACAAACTCCAGGTGATTCAAAGCAGCACCCTCAGAGCTGTATTGTGTATTATAAAATGCGGCCACATCCCAGCGGCCAGAAAAAAGGGGCACCGGCTTCCCATTAGGCAGCGCATCCTTTTCAAAATGCTTGCAATCACACATAAATGCATAGCCAACACTGCACCAAAATACCTTTCACAAAAATACAAAAACACAATCCTCCAGACCCATTTGCCTGCTCCATTCCAACCACTTAACCACCCCACCCTACAGACTGAAACGAGCTGGCGGTGCCAGCTTCACTGGCATTGCTACCGAACACTGGAACAATCTCCCCGACAAACTGAGAACAGAACCCTCACATGGGGTCTTTCCGCAAGCAACTCAAAACCTTCCTGTTCTCCCAAGACACCTAACCTAGGACCCTTGCACCACCACCCTCTCTACTGCACTGCCTTCAATACTACCATCCTTATACCACCGCAGCTGTATCTGACATGCACATATCTCTGCACCTGCAGCTCTGCTATATACCTGCTTCCATTTGTCTCCCTATAAGTGTACCTCCCTATATCTGTCTCATGTAACCAGCGCCCTGATGCTTCAGGGTTTGGCGCGCTACACAAATGTTAAATAAATAAAAAAATATTCAAGGCTAAATATTCAGGGTTATTTGTAGTTGATTGCTGGAATAACCACAGTTATGGGAAAAGAATTTGATGAATACCAGATAAAGTGGAATTTTACAATGAGATGTGGGGGGAAAAGTATTGGGGCAACATGTCAAGGAGTGGAATATGGCACTGGCCGGTGAGCACGAAGGCTGTGCTCACTGGCTAGGGACAAAGCTCCTTGCCAGTGGGCCAGAAAGACATGTACAGGGCCATGGCCACTTAGTGGGTCAAAAAGAACCATATTGGGGGAACACCTAGTGGGTCCAAAAGAAATTTATGGCGGGAACATGTACAGCAGCCATGAAATTCACAAACAAATCCTTAGTTGAGGTGGAGTTAAGTTGCACAGATTTAACACAACAAAACCAGTGAAATTCAGCAGATGTGGGAAGTCATGACTAGCTTAACTTGGCACGCTAATTACGCTAATTAAGGGTTTTCACTGAATCTCTTTCTCTATCTTTCTCTCTCTCTCTCTCACTCTCCCTCTCTCTCTTTCTCTCTCTCCATCAATATTTGATAAATTTAGTGAAAAAACCTTGGTAAAGGGACGTTATGGTTGAAAGTAAAACCAAAAACCCAGGGACGTCATTTAGGGGTCGACAGGGGTCACAAATGCAACCTCCGAGGTCTCCCTTGCGACCTCTGTGGTCCTTAACTGCCCCTTAACTGTTCCAAGCATTCCATCCATTGCATGTGCTCCCTCTGTTCAATCAGTTCCATGCATTCCTTTTGATCAATGCATTCGTTGCACCCACATCATCCGCTCCGCACACTTCATCCTTTCCACGCGCTTCATCCGGTCCACACTCTTCATCCTTTCCCTACACTCTTCATCTGCTCCACACTCTTCATCCTTTCCCCACACTCTTCATCCTTTCCTCACACTCTTCATCCTTCCCCCACACTCCTTATCCGCTCCACACTCATCTGCTCCACACTCTTCATCCGCTACACTCTCTTCATCCGCTCGACACTCTTCATTCGCTCCACACTCTTCATCTGCTCCACACTCATCATCCGCTTCACACTCTCCATCTGCTCCACACTCTTCATCCACTCCGCACTCTTCGTCTGCTCCACACTCTTCGTCCGCTCCACGCTCTTCATCCGTTCTACCCACGTCATCCGTTCTACCCACGTCATCCATTGCACACACTCCATCCGTCCCATGCACTCCATCCGTCCCATGCACTCCATCCGTCCTATGCGCTCCACCTGTCTCATGCACTTCATCCATCCCATGCACTCCATCCGTCCCATGCACCCCATCCCTCCCATGCACTCCATGCGTCCCATGCACTCCATCCATGTCATGCACTTGATTCATTTATTCCATTTGTTCCGTTCATTCCATGCACTCTGTCATTCCATGTCATCTATCCGTTCCATGCCCTCTATCTATTCAGTGCACACCATCCATATCATGTACTCATCCTTTCCATACTCTTGTTCATTTTATTCCTCTCGTCCACTTCGTTCCACTCTTCCATTTCATTTATTTCATCCTTTTCCTTAATTTCATCCACTTCACTGCTTTCATCCAGTTTATTCCTTTCGTCCACTTTACTAATTTCACCCACTTTACTCGTTCTATTCAGTTTATCCGTTACAATTTAAATTGGCGGTTATTCGTTTTTGATTAATGCTCGGATCATGATGCTGGATTGTTACTTATGATAAAGCAGCTTTGGGCTAAGGTCATTGATTGCTGTTATCCAGTTTGAGTTAAGAGTCGGTTTTAGGGGAAGAGCCATGTTTTCAGTAATTTGCAGAAAGACGTGAGGTCCTCAGTGAGTCGGATGTGGGGTGGAAGTGAATTCCACAGAGTAGGGGCCAGGGCTGAGAATGATGATCCACCTAACCTGACTGAGTTGGTTTTTGGTATGACTAGGAGGCTGGCAGAGCTTGATCTTAGAGTGTGTGGAGGATGGTAGGGTTTTAGTTTGTCTTGAAGATAGTGAGATCTGGTTTTATGCATAGCTCGGTGAGAGATGCATAAGATTTTGAAGGTCACCCTTCGGGCAACCGCAGCCAGTGCACAGTTTTGAGGGCTGGGGAGATGTGATCTCTTGGGCCAAGTGCTAGTAGCAGTTTGGCTGCAGCGTTTGTAGTTTAGTCAGTTGGTACAGGTGGACTCGGAGGTAGAGGGGGTTAGCATAGTCCAGTCTTGACATAACAATTGGTTGGACCACAGAGAGTCTGTTGGGAAAGGAGAGGTATGGAAAAATGCACCTAAGAGTTTTAAGGTGGTAGTGGCAGGACTTGGAGACATTGTTGACTTGGAGTGAGAGGGTTAGGTCTGAGTCCAGGGTGCATCCCAGGTTTTTTACTGAATTTGAGGCTGACAGGGAATTTCCCATGGCAGATGGCCACGGTAGCGGGTGCGGAAGAAGTTCGGTGTTGCCACATACCATGATTTCAGTTTTAGAGGGGTTTAGCAGGAGGTGGTTTGTGGTCATCCAGTGATCTATGTCGAGGAGGCAGGAAGCGAGGTGGGGTTGGCAGTTGGGTTTTGAATTCAGGAGTTTTAGGATTAGTTGTGTGTCATTGGCATAGTTATAGCACAGGATATTGTGCGAGCGGAATATTCGTAGGAGGGTGGACATATAGAGGTTAAACAGGAGGGCTGATAGGCATGCTCCTTGTGGAACTCCAGTGTTGACCGGTCGGGCATGGGAAGCATAGGTGGAGAGTAGGGTTATTTGGTTCCTATTGTCGAGGAAGGATGCTATCCATTTGAGAGCATTTCCATGGATTCCCAGGGAGTGGAGGCGGTCAAGGAGGATTGAGTGGTTGATTGTGTCGAAGGCGGTGGATAGGTCAAGAAGGATTAGTGCGGCGCATCCCGCAGAACCAGCCGTGTTTTTAAGGTCATCTCATATTGAGGTTAGGGTGGTTTCAGTTCTGTGTCGGGCTCTCAAACCTGATTGAGCAGGGTCTAGGAGATTGTTGGCTTCGACAAAGGCATTTAGTTGGGAATAGGCGGTTTGGTCAATGAGTTTGGCAAGGAACCTGGTGTTTGAGATGGGGCGGTAGTTTTAGGGCTCGAGAGGGTCGAGGGAAGGTTATTTTAGAAGAGGCTTGACATGAGCAGTTTTGAACATGAGGGAGTCGTTTATGATGGTTCCTGCATGTTCTTCTGCACAGGTAGATGCAAAAATTTCTTTGAGGGTTGGCTGGGCAGGGTTCTAACGTGGGGCCGGATGGTTTACGGGCAGAGCGAAGTTGGAGAAATTGGTCAGTTTATATTGGAGTGAAGGAGTCGAAAGTCGGTTGGGTAGCGGTCACAGGCGGTAGGATGGCAGGTAGGGTGGGTGGATTGCATGGTGGGTGTAAGAGAGCTAGTTTGTTGGTTAGAGAGTTTGTTCTTTCGAGAGCTGTGGTGTAAAAGTGTAGAGAGAGTGAGTCGCACAGTGTTTGTGAGGGGGTGGGAGGGGTGGTGGTACATGATGGTTTGGTGAATTCGGCATTGATTTTGTGAAATTCTTTGCTGCGGTTTTTACATTTTAGGATTCGGGAGTTGTAATAGGCTTTTTTAGCTTTCCTGATTTCGGCCTTGTAGAGGCGATCGTGCCATGCCAAGGAAGATCTGCTCAGGGCTGTTTTGTCTTTCTGCCATTTGTGTTCTAGTGATTTACATAGCTCTTTAGTGGTCTTCAGTTCCGGTGTGAACCATCTAGGAAAAAGGCCATGGCAAGCTGATGGTTTGCAAGAGGAAGTGAGCGGGATTAGTGAGGTGTTGAGCCATGAGCCAAAGGCGTCGGAGGTTAGGGGCTCATTGAGTAGGCAGCTAAGGGGAGTAGACTGAAGGAGTGCATCGGCTAGGTCGGGAAGGATTTTTAGTTTCTTCCAGCATTTGCGTAAATTCAGAGGTTCTGGTTCGGTTAATGGGAGCCGGTTGGGTGAGTGAATGGTGAAAGAAACGATTAAGGCGATTGGACTAGATGATGGGGGTGGGAGGTTTAGATGAATCAGGTTGTGGGAGCTGAAGATGGCATCAAGTGTGTGTCCGTTATAGTGAGTCGGCCCATTTATGTGGGTATGGAGGTTAATCGCGTCTAGGCCGTCAACCAGAGAGTGGGTCATAGGGTTGGTGGGGATGTCAAGCCATATGTTGAAGTCTCCTAGAAGGGTGGGAGTGGGATGGTTTAGTTGGAGGGTGGCAATAGAGTCGCAGAGGTTGTTTGAGAATTGTCTATCATAGCCAGGGGTCTGTAGATGATTAGGAAGCTGTGGGAGAATGAAGGGGGAGGGATAGTTTTACAAGGAGTGATTCGCAGGAAGGAATGGATGGCTGGTTGTCAATGATTGAGGCATAGAAGTGAGATTTGAAGGCGATTTCTATTCCTCCTCCTCCAGAGGGACGGTCCAGTGGGATGAGGGAGTAGTCAGGGGGGAAGGCTTCATTGGCGATAGGGGCGAAGTTGCCAGAGAACCAGGTTTCCGTGATAAAGACCAGGTCCGGTTTGTCAGAGGGGAGGAGGTCAAAGATGCTGTGTCTGTTTTTTGCTACAGATCGGGCATTAAAAAGGATGCAATTTACTTCGGTACAGGAGGATGATGAGAGAGTTGCGGAGGTGGGGGAGGGAGAGGAGAGGGTGGAAAAAGAGGCGATAGAGGGGGGTGCTTGGTGGTCGATGGGAAGAGTAGGCGAGCATTTGAGTTGGTGGGTTTGGGGGGGTTGGACTGGTTTGATGGGTTGATTGGAGTTGGGTTGGAGGATTTGAAGGTGGGGTGTGGGGGGTTAGGAGTTTCAGTTGTGGTTGGTGAGAATTCGAGGGAGAGGGTTTTTAGGTAGGGTGTGGTGGGGGGGTGGGTGGTGATGATCGAGATTGGGTGGGTGAGGAGGTGGGTCGAGACAGGAGTGGCGATGAGTACTGAGCGATTGAGGGTGACCAAGTACCTTTTCTCTTCAGTGTTTTTGTTGCGGTCGGTGTGTGAGAGAGGGTAGAGGGTTCAGAGGGGGAAAGGGAAGCGGCTACTGTTCTTGCCAGGGCGAGGCGTGCAATTGTTAGGGAGGGGAAGGAGTGGGGTCAGAGAGGAAAATGGTGGGAGTTTATGGGGGGAGTGGGGCGGCATGGTAGCGGTGATGGGTGTGCTTGGGAGGTTAGGCTGGCCATTAGTTAGAGAAGAGGGGGTAGCGGGTATGATGATAGTAGGCGGGTGGGAGGAGGAGTGGTCTTAGGATGGTTGGCTTGCCATCGTGCCCTTCAGGCTTGGTGTTTGGATAGGGCATGGGTGGGGGATGTGGTGAAGGGCAGGATGGTTTGGGGAAGGAGGGATGGGATGTAGGGCGGGCAGGAAGGGAGGCGGGTGTGAGGGGGTCATTATCGATGGATCTTGGAGGGTTGGGAGGACTCATGGTTTGGGTTAGTTTGAGCTGTGTTATAGGTGGCGTTGGATGATTTTGTTCACACCCTCCCACTTCAACTACACCACCGGATGTTAGTTGTACACACTCTCTATGATTAACTGTACTACCGCTGTACCACAGCGATAATTTGCACTTTCTAAGTTCAACTATACCACCAGGTGAGATTGTTCACAGTTTCTAAGTTCAGCTATACCACTGGGTGAGATAATTCACAGTTGCTGAGTTTAACTAAACCACAGGGTGATATAATTCACATATTCTAAGTTCAACTATACCATAGGGTGGTATTCTTCGTATTTCTAAGTACAACTATACTATAGGGTGAGATTATTCACAGTTTCTAAATTCACCTATACAACAGGTGAGATTATTCACAGATTCTGAGTTCAACTATATTACAGGGTTATATTATTCACAGTTTCTAAGTACAACTATATCACAGTTTCTATTTAGATTTTAGAATGCAACTAGACCACAGATATGCTAATAGGCTGGCTTACTAAGTGCAACTAAACCACGGATGTGCTATTAGGCAGACTTTCCAAATGCAACTAGATCACAGATATGCTATTAGCAGACTTTCTAAATGTAAACTAGACCACAGATATGCTATTAGGCAGACTTTTTAAATGCAACTAAACCACAGATATGCTATTAAGCAGACTTTCTAAATGCAATTATACCATAGATATGCTATTAGGTGCACTTTCTAAATGCAGTTATACCACAGATATGCTATTAGGCAGACTTTCTAAATGCAACTACACCGCAGATATGCTATTACGCACACTTTCTAAATGCAACTACACCACAGATATGAATTTAGGCTGACTTTCTAAATGCAACTACGCCACAGATGTGCTGTTAAGCAGACTTTCTAAATGTAGTTATACCACAGATATGCTATTAGGTGGACTTTCCAAATGCAGTTATACCATAGATATGCTATTAGACAGACTTTCTTAATGCCAACTACACCACAGACATGCTATTAGGCAGACATTCTAAATGCAGTAATACCCCAGATATGCTATTAGGTGGACTTTCTAAATGCAGTTATACCACAGATATGCTATTAGGCACACTTTCCAAATGCAACTACACCACAGATATGCTATTAGGCCCACTTTCTAAATGCAACTAGACCACAGCTATTAGGCAGACTTTCTAAATGCAACTACACCACAGATATGCTATTAGGCAGATTTCTAAATACAGTTATACCACAGATATGGTGTTAGGTGGACTCTCTAAATGCAGTTATACCACAGATATGCTATTGGGTAGGCTTTCTAAATGCCACTACACCACATATATGCTATTAGGCAGACTTTCTAAATGCAACTACACCACAGATATGCTATTAGGCACACTTTCTAAATGCAACTAGACCACAGATATGCTATTAGGCACACTTTCTAAGTGCAACTAGACCACAGATATGCTATTAGGTGGACTTTCTGAGTGCAGTTATACCATAGACATGCTATTAGGCACACTTTCTAAAAACAACTACACCACAGATATGCTATTAGGCAGACTTTGTATTAGGCAGACTTTCTAAATGCAACTACACCACAGATATGCTATTAGGCACACTTTCTAAATGCAAACTAGACCACAGATTTGCTATTAGGTGGACTTTCTAAATGCAACTACACCACAGATATGCCATTATGCACACTTTCTTAATGCAACTAGACCACAGATATGCTATTAGGCACACTTTCTAAACACACCTAGACTACAGATATGCTATTAGGCACATTTCCTAAATGTAACTAGACTACAGATATGCTATTAGGCACATTTCCTAAATGTAACTAGACCACAGATATGCTATTTGGCACACTTTTTAAGTGCAACTAGACCACAGATATGCTATTAGGCACACTTTCTAAATGCAACTACACCACAGATATGCTATTAGGCAGACGTTCTAAGTGCAGTTATACCACAGATATACTATCAGGTGGACTTTCTAATTGCAGTTATACCACAGATATGATATTATGCAGACTTTCTAAATGCAACTACACCACAGATATGCTATTAGGCAGACTTCCTAAATGCAGTTATATCACAGATATGCTATTAGGTGGACTTTCTACATGCAGTTATACCACAGATATGGTATTAGGCACACTTTCTAAATGCAAACTGGACCACAGATATGCTATTAGGCAGACGTTCTAAATGCAACTATACCAGAGATATGCTATTAGGTGGATTTTCCAAATGCAACTAAAACACAGATATGCTATTGGGCAGGTTTTCTAAATGTAGCTACACCACAGAAAGGGTATTAGGTGGACTTTCAAAATGCATTTAAACCACAGATATTCTATTAGGTGGACATTCTAAATGCAAACTAGACCACAGATATTCTATTAGGCACACTTTCTAATGCAAACTAGACCACAGATATGCTATTAGGCAAACTTTCTAAATGCAGTTATACCACAGATATGCTATTAGGTGGACTTTCTAAATGCAGTTATACCACAGATATGCTATTAGGCACACTTTCTGAATGCAACTACACGACAGATATGCTATTTGGCACACTTTCTAATTGCAACGACACCACAGATATGAAATTTGGCACACTCTCTAAATGCAAATACATTTCAGATATGCTATTAGGCACACTTTCTAAATGCAACTACACCACAGGTATGCTATTTGGCACACTCTCTAAATGCAACTACACCACAGATATGCTATGTGGCACACTCTCTAAATGCAACTACACCACAGATATGGTATTAGGCACACTTTCTAAATGCAACTACACCACATATATGCTATTTGGCACACTTTCTAATTGAAACTACAACACAAATATGAAATTTGGCACACTCTCTAAATGCAACTACACCACAGATATGCTATTAGGCACACTTTCTAATGCAAACTAGACAACAGATATGCTATTAGGCAAACTTTCTAAATGCAGTTATACCACAGATATGCTATTAGGTGGACTTTCTAAATTCAGTTATACCACAGATATGCCACACCAGCAGCTACCTCGAGGAGAGGGCAGGAGCCCCTCCTTCCTCCGCAAACAGCAGCTCGCATCCGGAGCGCGAGCCGACCCACGCCGATGCCCACCCACGGCATCCAGCCACACCACGACATTCTGGAGAGCCATCCACCATGGTAAGGCTCTCATGCCCCTGAGCACCCTTGCCTACATAAAGACACCCGAATTTGCACAAGGCTTTGTGCACGGGTCCACGACATCGCTGTGCCTGACCTCCTCTGCCTGACCCTATGATACCGGGCGCAGCGCGGTGCCATATCGAGGCTGGTGCCTCGTTGCTAGGCTACTAGCAGCCTTTTGAATAGGCCACATCTGCCATAAAACAAACGATGGGTTTCCCCTACTTCGCTGGCCGAAGGGAAGCAACAAACAATACTGCATGGAGGTCAAGCCAGCGGAAAGGCCAAAAAATTCACTCAAAGGACATCATTCAACCATGTAGACAAGGAAAGAGGCTCCCCCAGCTGCCCAACAGATCATCATACATAAAACAAACAATTAATTTACAATAGTATATTTATTTGATACAAATAGAGTCTTAAAAATGTATTAAATTGAAGTTATATTAAATTCCAAACAAGAAACAGTAAAGCACACACACTAAAATCTAACTATGGGATGCTGTGCGTCAACTACTAAGGTGTCATGGAGAAGGAAAAAACAAATAATAAATATGAATGACATGGCACCATTGAAAAATAGTAGTTTCGGTGGAAATAACACATCTAGCAAGACATGCAGGTGATGTCCATCTTCGTCAGGACATAGCATTCCCTTGAATTTCATAGATTCTGGATTGTTCATCTGTGTTTTATTTCTGAACGTGCCCAGATGTAGTTAAAAGACTTTTTTGCCTTCTATATGTTTACACATTTTTAAAAGTAAACACATTTTTCACCTAAGGCGAGGTGTGGAAGAGAAAAAAGAAGAAGAAGGAAGAAACACATCATGAATAACAATTACATACTGGTTACAAAGTAGATGATCTGTAAATGCAGCAAGCGGGACTTCTCCCATGTCAATTGGTTTCAACAAGGCATGTAACATTCGATGGAAAAAGGGGGAGAAAAGGTAATTACCATAATCTCAACCCTGTGTGGTGGCTGATTCCGCAATCCTGTCAGTAAATCCTGGAAGTAACTGTGCAGCCGCACCAAAAAGAGATCTCAAACAAATTGGATCTACAACGCAAGGTATGAATGTACAGTTAGAATTTTCAATTATCTTATAAAGTACATAGTAGTAAAATTACTCATTTGTCAAGAAATTCCTCCAGAGAACAAATAAGGCAAAGAAATCAGGTAAATTCATGCTGTCCGGTTGTTCCAGGGTCCAAGTACAAAAACCACAAAGGGAATGGAATCGGAAAAAACAATCTAAGCTACAGTGTAAAGAACCATTCATGAAAGTAATGAATGAGGGCTAAAGAAATCACTTGATCTATAGGTGACTAAAGAAATACCAGATCCTAGGGTTATTGAAAATGGGTTGGTTGTCCAAATAAAAACCACTTGTACATCAAATGTATGTGAGCTGAAGCTCAAAATTAGAGACTAGAATTAAGTGGCTCACGTGAATGACCCAATGTGTATGTTCAAAGCTTTGAGAGCGTAGCATGCAAGAAGACAACGCAGGTAGAATTCAAAATTCCAGTATAGTAGTAGTCTTAATAAGAGCACTGAATCCCATGGTCCACAGGGCTTGTAAGTTCCCCAGTTGGACAAAAGCGAACTTGACAAAACTAATCTGCATAAATGAGTAAATGAATAAATAAATGAATAGATACTGTTTCTATGATCATAGTAGGGTTCCATGGTATAGAATGATTCCAGAGTAAACAAGCGAATAGATCTTAGAAGTACCAATGTGACCCACCCAACTGCATGGTCTGACTAACATAAGAAAATAAATAAAGCAGCAAAACACTGCCATAGATTTGGCCGTCTACCAGTTGCCCGCTCTCTAATTAGCCCCAAAGCAAACAACTGGATGATTATAAACCACCGTTTATCGCTGACCCATTCTCCCCGTTCTGAAAAGCACAGGCCGGTTTACTAAACTGTGAAAGGCTGATTGCCCGTCCATCTGTTTGTTTAAAAGTAGCCTGAAAGACCGGAGCTTTAATCTGAACGATTCTTGCCTTGTTGCAAACTGTGAAAGGCTGATTGCCCGTCCATCTGTTTGTTTAAAAGTAGCCTGAAAGACCGGAGCTTTAATCTGAACGATTCTTGCCTTGTTGCAAACTTCGGGTGTCAAAGGCTCCTTATCACAAGGAATCAAAGTTCAAGGCTCCCTCTAGCAATTGGCAATGAAAAAAGGCAGTAATCCAAAAAACAAATCAACAAGGGACCTGCATGTTACCTGTCATTCAATCTGCGGCAATCGTGGATTGTGCTCAAGCTCTGCAAAAACGGAAAAGCCGGGCCGTCGTTCCTGCGACTTGGCCTGGCTTAAATACGTGGCTGCAGACGTAATGCGTGTAGCCTGAGGCATTGGGCGGTGGTTGAAGTTGATCGCAAGACTGTAGACTATTAGGGACGTGTATTGTCTCGAGTATGCTGAACAAATGAGCACCTCGCCTCCATTAAGTCACATACACGTGTCCTGGAAATATGCCACGTAAAAAAATTTTTTTGCAACTCGCCATTGCAAAGCCAGACAAAAACGACAAAAGAAATGAATGAAACGCAGCCGGCCCGTCCGTAAAGTGTGCCACAAAAGAAAGGCCTGTGAAATGCAGGGCCAGGAACAACGGCCGCATAAAGCAAAATAAATGATTGAATGAATTTCAATCGAACAAGAGAATGACTAAAGAATACAGAAATTGGATATAGATGGAGGTGAAACAAATGACGGGACACTGATGGCACTATATGCACAAAGGAGCCCTGCATATATCTGGGCAAAAATAATCTGTTTATTGATTAATTAAATACTGATTGCCATTCTTCCTGGGCATTTAGACCTGAAATGTGGCTTTGGGTGTTGTATATCCACCAATGCTCACATGAGGCCAGTCTGTTGGCCGTGGCATATTGGTCGGATCCTGCTATGCGTTGGAGACACCACCAACGTAGATCTTCGCAACTGTGGAGGTGCTCTACAAAATGAGCAACTAGAGGTGAAGACAAATTGCGGGTCCTGATTCTAGACTTGTGCTCTGATATCCTAAGTTTGACAGGCCTGGTAGTCTTGCCTATATATGTTTTCTTGCATGGGCACATGACGGCATAGATTACATTTTTTGAATTGCACGTCGTGTGCCCTCTAAGTTTCCAGGATCTGTGGTTAATGGTAACCGTATTGGTCGCACTGGTGGAACCGCATTGGCAACATTTGCCGCAAGGATAGTGACCCGTCACCTTTTCCATTCCCCACATCTCAGTTATCGTTTTGATAGACTGTGGGGTCCGCAATCTGTCAGCCTGGGTTAACCAACCTTTCAAATTCTTGCCCTTTTTAAAGGCAAACATAGGGTATTCTACATAAGGTGTATTCATTTGAAGCAGGTGCCAATGCTTTCCAATGGCTTTCTTGATTCGGGCATGGTGTGTGTTGTAAGTCATTGCACAGACCATACGTGATTGGTTCAGATTTTCAATCGTTTTTTTGGCCAACAAAATTTCCCGATGTTGGTGCCTTGCCCTTTTACGCGACTGTCTTAATATATACGAGGGATAGCCTCTCTGTGATAGTCTTTCCTCTATGATGTTGGACTGAGCCACACAATCTTTTTTGTCTGTACAATTTCGTCTTGCCCTCAAAAATTGACCATAGGGAATACTTTCTCTCAGAGCATGAGGGTGAAAGCTATCGAAATGCAAAATCGTATTCCGGTTTTACGATAGAGTTCTATCGAAATGACTCCATCCTTGGTTTTAAGTAGAAGATCTAGAAAAGAGATAGATGTATTACTGGAGGACATAGTGAATTTAAGATGTTCATTAAGGGAGTTGATCCATGTGAGAAATTGTTCATGGTCTCCCTTAGTCTTGTCCCAGATGATAATAATATCATCTATGTATCTCTTATAAAAAGTGATATGGTCGCTAATAGACCTCATTTGATTTGTGTTGTGCCTTATGGTCGCTAATAGACCTCATTTGATTTGTGTTGTGCCCTTTGGTCGCGAATAGACCTCATTTGATCTGTGTTGTGCCTTATGGTCGCTAATAGACCTCACTTGATCTGTGCTGTGTCCTATGGTCGCTAATAGACCTCATTTGATTTGTGTTGTGCCTTATGGTCGCTAATAGACCTCATTTGATTTGTGTTGTGCCTTATGGTCGCTAATAGACCTCATTTGATTTGTGTGGGGCCTTATGGTCGCTAATAGACCTCATTTGATTTGTGTTGTGCCCTTTGGTCGCGAATAGACCTCATTTGATTTGTGCGGGGCCTTATGGTCGCTAATAGACCTCATTTGATTTGTTTGTGCCTTATGGTCGCTAATAGACCTAATTTGATTTGTGTTGTGCCCTTTGGTCGCCAATAGACCTCATTTGATCTGTGTTGTGCCTTATGGTCGCTAATAGACCTCACTTGAGCTGTGCTGTGTCCTATGGTCGCTAATAGACCTCATTTGATTTGTGTTGTGCCTTATGGTCGCTAATAGACCACATTTGATTTGTGTTTTGCCTTATGGTCGCTAATAGACCTCATTTGATTTGTGTTGTGCCTTATGGTCGCTAATAGACCTCATTTGATTTGTGTGGGGCCTTATGGTCGCTAATAGACCTCATTTGATTTGTGTTGTGCCTTATGGTCGCTAATAGACCTCACTTGATCTGTGTTGTGCCCTATGGTCGCAAATAGACCTCATTTGATCTGTGTTGTGCCCTATGGTCGCTAATAGACCTCATTTGATTTGTGTTGTGCCTTACCTGTAGTTACCACTGCACACTTGCTAATAACCTATGAACTTCACTGCCCCCATCATCAGAGCCAAGCCACCTACAATGGCCACATTTAGAGGCGCCACTCTAACTATGGCTACCCTCCTCCCGTTGCTCCGCGCCCACACAACCACACCACTTTACCCATACCTACTATCTCCAATAGAATGGATAAACAGATTCGCCCGCCCACCTTCACCATGCATACCCTGTCCCACACCCCTTAGAAATACAAGACTAGGTTCTCGCCTTGTTGTACCCACTAGCACAGGCCTGAACGCAGCCCCACTGACCATGACTAGAAACGATAGACTCAGCTATCGTACTAATCTTGTCACAAAGCTCACTAGAATGCTCACCAACCAGACTACGAACCCCAAGCAGCCTACCTCACTTTCTGAACTCTCACCTAGTCACAATCCTACTATACCGCACTTGCCACCACACACGAAAACTAACCCTCCAGAGACCTCTATCAAGGGAGCCCTCATCAACGCTCGCTCATTGGTTGCCCACGCTACTGATGTTGCCGACATTATTTCCACTAACCACCTAGACTTTATCGCCATCACAGAGACATGGCTCCACCCAGCAGCCGGTCCCACAATAGCTCTAGCCACTCCAGACAACTACAACATCATCCGAGCTGACAGGAAAAATGGAATAGGCGGAGGAATAGCAATTATTGCAAAATCCACCCAAAACTTCAGAGAAGTAACCAGCACAACCCTACCTTCAGCCGAACTTCTATCCGTCAAACTCCCATTATCTGACACACAAACCATCCTGCTCCATATTATATACAGACCCCCAGGACCCCCCTCCACCTTTGAAGAGGATATCTCGCTCCTACTCACTACCAATTTGAAACCGAAATCCCAAATCATCATTCTGGGAGATTTCAACTTGGGACTCAATGACCCCAATGACAACCAAGCCACTTCCCTTAATGACACGATTACTCATCTAGGCTTCACCCAACACATTAATCAACCTACACATACAAAAGGAAGATCCTTGGATTGGCTTGCAGATGCCAATTGCAACCTCTCACTGACTGACATCACTCCCTGTGCTTGGACTGACCATCATCTTATTACCTTCTCTTTACCTAGATCCTTACCATCTACCACACGACCCACAAAGTTACCTCAAATAATCTCCAGAAACAACCGCAACATCACTATAGAGATCCTCAAACCTCTTCTCGCGCCTATCAGTAAAGCTAATCTACCAACGCACAAAAACAACCCAGCAGCCATAGTAGACCTATTTAACAATACTTTAGAACTAGCCCTCAACCAGATAGCTCCTCTCAAACAACGAAAAGACAAACCTATTGCCCACTCCAACAAATGGTTCGCAGCAGAATTAAAAGCTCTCTGTAATATTAACAGAACTGCAGAAACTAGCTGGAGAAAAGCCCCTTCTCTCTCCACTAAAGACAAATTTGCTTCATCTGCCTCCACCTACAAATCCGCCATCTTAAATGCTAAGAAAGAGACCTACAACTTGAGAATACAAAATGTCAAATCTGACACCAAAAGAACTCTTCTCTATACTAAGAGCACTTGAATCACCACTGCCCCCTACAGAGGACTGCATCAAAGACAAGGCCTGGTGTAACAATATCTAGCTTGCCCTCGCTAACAAAATTGCCCTCCTACAAACCAAGATAGAAGCAAAAAAAGCTAGGCTTGCCTCCAAGCAGAACCCCAGCAGCAAAATTAACCACACTACCCCTATCTGCCCATCTTTCCACTTCTCACCAGTCACAGAAGAGGAAGTAATCAAGATAATCGCCAGCCTCAAACCATCCAACTGCAAAGGTCACATTTGCCCAGCATCCGTCATCAACGATGGTGCTAATGAGTTAGCCCCTCTCATCACCTCTCTGATCAACTCCTCCTTCAAAAACTCAGTGGTCCCCAACAACCTTAAAGAAGCGTGGGTCCTACCCCTGCTCAAAAAACCTAACCTAGATCCCAACATCCCCACAAATTACAGGCCCATCACCACAGTTTCATTTCTTCTCAAAATCTTGGACAGGGTAGCCTATCTCCAAATACAACAACATTTGGAAGAAAACAACCTCCTAGGCCTGCGACAATCCGGCTTCAGACCAAGGCACTGGTCTGAAACTGCCCTCTTGGATCTAAAAATCCAAATGGATGACGCCAAAGACAAGGGCAAACTGGCCATCTTGCTCTTGTTGGATCTCTCTGCTGCCTTTGATCTGGTTGACCACCAGATCCTCACTCAACACCTCTCCTCGGCTGCTGCATTCTCTCAGAATGCCACTAAGTGGATCCAGTCATTCCTGTCTGACAGGACGACTAGAGTCTTCGCCCCCACTGCGGCTGCGGACCCTATCCCAATCACATGTGGAGTGCCACAAGGCTCCTTCATTTCTCCCACATTTTACAACATCTTCACGAAGCTCCTATTTGACCGTCTTGACGATCTGGGTGTCAGCTACACTAATTATGCAGACGACACACAGGTCCTCATCACGCTCACTGGTAGCTATGAAGAAGATGTTGCAAAGCTTAATGATATCTATTTAGAAATCCAAGCCTGGATGGCCACACACAGTCTTTGCCTTAACGACGATAAGACAGAATTGCTTATCGTAGGCTCCCATGCTCGCCTCAACAAACTGGACCAAAGGTACCAATCCTTTACCATTGATGGCAACATCATAAAAGTCTCCAAAGAGGTTAAAACATTAGGTGTATACCTCGATTCTACCCTATCACTAAAGAAACAAATAAACTCTACCACCTCAGCTACCTCATACACCAATAAATTGATCAATCCTGTAGGCCTTTTCTCTCCACCTCTAGCTGCCTCACCCTATCTAGAGCGCTGATATTGTCTAAATTAGACTATTGCAACACACTCTACTTAGGCACTACCACCAAAACTTAAACAGACTCCAGATCCTGCAAAATAATGCACTAAAATGTGCCCTCAACCTCCCGCGCAAGGCGCACATATCCACGGTTAGAAAAGAAGTCCACTGGCTCCCGATCCGTGACAGAATTAAGCTAAGAACACTGGTCATCACCCACAAGTGCCTATCACATACTGCCCCACGTTACATTTCTGACAAATTCTCTAGACACTGCCCCATTAGACCCACCAGAACACCTTACCTACACCAACTAAAGATCCCTAATTATAATCTAAAAACAGCAGGGAGCTCCATTTTTCCAGTGCTCGCAGCACAATGTTGGAACACCCTCCCCACTACAATTAGATCGGAAGCCGCTTTCTGGCCATTCAGAGCCATGGTAAAATCATGGCTACTAGCCTAAACAGCCAGACTCTCACCGACATGACCGGCTAGCCGCCGCTCTCTACCTGTAGTAATGTTTACTCCACCTACAGTCTATTCAGGACCAACCTGTAACCCCGTCCGCATTAGCCACTGTAACTTTTTTTTCTTTTTTGCATATTCTCTGTACA
Organism: Ambystoma mexicanum; assembly: GCF_040938575.1. Taxonomy (NCBI): domain Eukaryota; kingdom Metazoa; phylum Chordata; class Amphibia; order Caudata; family Ambystomatidae; genus Ambystoma; species Ambystoma mexicanum. The sequence continues at coordinate 662,474,444 of NC_090941.1, read as the reverse complement.
TACTTTTCTCGGTATATTCTATTCTTGTATGTAAACATTCAGAGCCTGGACTAATGTACGCTCTGTCTGTTGTACTATGATGCTGGTGTAACGATATGTAACTCTGCTGTACACATGATTATGCGCCCAGTTACCTGAGGGTTCGGATGCGCTTTATAAATAAACAAACTAAACTAAACTAAACTATTAGGCACACTTTCTAAATGCAACTACACCACAGTTAGGCACACTTTCTAAATGCAACTAGACCACAGATATGCTATTAGGCACACTTTCTAAGTGCAACTACACCGCAGATATGCTATTAGGCAGAATGCAACCACACCACAGATATGCTATTAGGTGGACTTTCTAAGTGCAGTTATACCATAGATATGCTATTAGGCACACTTTCTAAAAACAACTACATCACAGATACGCTATTAGGCAGACTTTGTAACTGCAAATACACCACAGATATGCTATTAGGCAGACTTTCTAAATGCAGTTATACCACATATCTGCTATTAGGTGGACTTTCTAAATACAGTTATACCACAGATATGCTGTTAGGCACACCTTTTAAATGCAAACTAGACCACAGATATGCTATTAGGCAGACTTTATAAATGCAGTTATACCACAGACATGCTATTAGGTGGACGTTCTAAATACAGTTATACCACAGATATGCTATTAGGCACACTTTCTAAATGCAACTAGACCACAGATATGCTATTAGGCACACTTTCTAAACGCAACTAGACTACAGATATGCTATTAGGCACATTTTCTAAATGCATCTAGACTACAGATATGCTATTAGGCACATTTTCTAAATGTAACTAGACCACAGATATGCTATTAGGCACACTTTTTAAGTGCAACTAGACCACAGATATGCTATTAGGCACACTTTCTAAATGCAACTACACCACAGATATGCTATTAGGCAGACGTTCTAAGTGCAGTTATACCACAGATATACTATTAGGTGGACTTTCTAAATGCAGTTATACCACAGATATGATATTATGCAGACTTTCTAAATGCAACTACCCCACAGATATGCTATTAGGCAGACTTCCTAAATGAAGTTATTCCACAGATATGCTATTAGGTGGACTTTCTACATGCAGTTATACCACAGATATGCTATTAGGCACACTTTCTAAATGCAAACTGGACCACAGATATGCTATTAGGCAGACGTTCTAAATGCAACTATACCAGAGATATGCTATTAGGTGGATTTTCCAAATGCAACTAAAACACAGATATGCTATTGGGCAGGTTTTCTAAATGCAGCTACACCACAGAAAGGGTATTAGGTGGACTTTCAAAATGCATTTAAACCACAGATATTCTATTAGGTGGACATTCTAAATGCAAACTAGACCATACATATGCTATTAGGCACACTTTCTAATGCAAACTAGACCACAGATATGCTACTAGGCAAACCTTCTAAATGCAGTTATACCACAGATATGCTATTAGGTGGACTTTCTAAATGCAGTTATACCACAGATATGCTATTCGGCACACTTTCTAATAGAAACTAGAAAACAGATATGCTATTAGGCAAACTTTCTAAATGCAGTTATACCACAGATATGCTATTAGGTGGACTTTCTAAATGCAGTCATACCACATATATGCTATTAGCACACTTTCTAAATGCAACTACACGACAGATATGCTATTTGGCACACTTTCTAATTGCAACGACACCACATTTATGAAATTTGGCACACTCTCTAAATGCAACTAAACCACAGATATGCTATTAGGCACACTTTCTAAATGCAACTACACGACAGATATGCTATTTGGCACACTTTCTAATTGCAACGACACCACAGATATGAAATTTGGCACCCTCTCTAAATGCAACTACACCACAGATATGCTATTAGGCACACTTTCTAAATGCAACTACACCACAGGTATGCTATTTGGCACACTCTTTAAATGCAACTACACCACAGATATGCTATGTGGCACACTCTCTAAATGCAACTACACCACAGATATGCTATTAGGCACACTTTCTAAATGCAACTACACCAAAGATATGCTATTTGGCGCACTCTCTAAATGCAACTACACCACAGATATTCTATTAGGTGGACATTCTAAATGCAAACTAGACCACAGATATGCTATTAGGCACACTTTCTAATGCAAACTAGACCACAGATATGCTATTAGGCAAAGTTTCTAAATGCAGTTATTCCACAGATATGCTATTAGGTGGACGTTCTAAATGCAGTTATACCACAGATATGCTATTAGGCGCACTTTCTAAATGCAATTATACCACAGATATGCTATTTGGGACACTTTCTAAATGCAACTACACCACAGATATGCTATTTGGCACACTTTCTAATTGAAACTACAACACAGATATGAAATTTGGCACACTCTCTAAATGCAACTACACCACAGATATGCTACTAGACACACTTTCTAAATGCAACTACACCAAAGGTATGCTATTTGGCACACTCTCTAAATGCAACTACACAACAGATATGCTATTAGACACACTTTCTAAATGCAACTCACCCCAGATATGCTATTTGGCACACTCTCTAAATGCAACTACACCACAGATATGCTATTAGACACACTTTCTAAGTGCAACTAGGCCACAGATATGCTATTAGGAACCTTTTCTAAATGCAACTAGACCACAGATATGCTATTAGGCACAATTTCTAAGTGCAACTAGACCACAGATATGCTATTAGGCACACTTTCTAAATGCAACTACACCACAGATATGCCATGTGGCACACTCTCTAAATGCAACTACTCCACAGATATGCTATTAGGCACACTGTCTAAATGCAACTACACCACAGATATGCTATTTGGCACACTCTCTAAATGCAACTACACCTCAGATATTCTCTTGGGTGGACATTCTAAACGCAAACTTAGACCACAGATATGCTATTAGGCACACTTTCTAATGTAAACTAGACCACAGATATCCTATTAGGCAAAGTTTCTAAATGCAGTTATTCCACAGATATGCTATTAGGTGGACTTTCTAAATGCAGTTATACCACAGACATGCTATTAGGCACACTTTCTAAATGCAATTATACCACAGATATGCTATTTGGCACACTTTCTAAATGCAACTACACCACTGATATGCTATTTGGCACACTTTCTAATTGAAACTACAACACAGATATGAAATTTGGCACACTCTCTAAATGCAACTACACCACAGATATGCTACTAGACACACTTTCTAAATGCAACTACACCAAAGGTATGCTATTTGGCACACTCTCTAAATGCAACTACACAACAGATATGCTATTAGGCACACCTTCTAAATGCAACTCACCCCAGATATGCTATTTGGCACACTCTCTAAATGCAACTACACCACAGATATGCTATTAGACACACTTTCTAAGTGCAACTAGGCCACAGATATGCTATTAGGAACCTTTTCTAAATGCAACTAGACCACAGATATGCTATTAGGCACAATTTCTAAGTGCAACTAGACCACAGATATGCTATTAGGCACACTTTCTAAATGCAACTACACCACAGATATGCTATTAGGCAGACGTTCTAAATGCAGTCATACCACAGATATGCTATTAGGCACACTTTCTAAATGCAGTTATTCCACAGATATGCTATTAGGCAGACTTTCTAAATGCAACTACACCACAGATATGCTATCAGGCAGACTTTCTAAATGCAGTTATACCACAGATATGCTATTAGGCACACCTTCTAAATGCAACTACACCACAGATATGCTATTAGGCAGACGTTCTAAGTGCAGTTATACCAGAGATATACTATTAGGTGGACTTTCTAAATGCAGTTATACCACAGATATGATATTATGCAGACTTTCTAAATGCAACTACACCACAGATATGCTATTAGGCAGACTTCCTAAATGCAGTTATTCCACAGATATGCTATTAGGTGGACTTTCTACATGCAGTTATACCACAGATATGCTATTAGGCACACTTTCTAAATGCAAACTGGACCACAGATATGCTATTAGGCAGACGTTCTAAATGCAACTATACCAGAGATATGCTATTAGGTGGATTTTCCAAATGCAACTAAAACACAGATATGCTATTGGGCAGGTTTTCTAAATGCAGCTACACCACAGAAAGGGTATTAGGTGGACTTTCAAAATGCATTTAAACCACAGATATTCTATTAGGTGGACATTCTAAATGCAAACTAGACCATACATATGCTATTAGGCACACTTTCTAATAGAAACTAGACCACAGATATGCTATTAGGCAAACTTTCTAAATGCAGTTATACCACAGATATGCTATTAGGCACACTTTCTAAATGCAACTACACGACAGATATGCTATTTGGCACACTTTCTAATTGCAACGACACCACAGATATGAAATTTGGCACACTCTCTAAATGCAACTACACCACAGATATGCTATTAGGCACACTTTCTAAATGCAACTACATCACAGGTATGCTATTTGGCACACTCTTTACATGCAACTACACCACAGATATGCCATGTGGCACACTCTCTAAATGCAACTACTCCACAGATATGCTATTAGGCACACTTTCTAAATGCAACTACACCACAGATATGCTATTTGGCACACTCTCTAAATGCAACTACACCACAGATATTCTCTTGGGCGGACATTCTAAACGCAAACTTAGACCACAGATATGCTATTAGGCACACTTTCTAATGTAAACTAGACCACAGATATCCTATTAGGCAAAGTTTCTAAATGCAGTTATTCCACAGATATGCTATTAGGTGGACTTTCTAAATGCAGTTATACCACAGACATGCTATTAGGCACAATTTCTAAATGCAATTATACCACAGATATGCTATTTGGCACACTTTCTAAATGCAACTACACCACTGATATGCTATTTGGCACACTTTCTAATTGAAACTACAACACAGATATGAAATTTGGCACACTCTCTAAATGCAACTACACCACAGATATGCTATTAGACACACTTTCTAAATGCAACTACACCACAGGTATGTTATTTGGCAGACTCTCTAAATGCAACTACACCACAGATATGCTATTTGGCACACTCTCTAAATGCAACTACACAACAGATATGCTATTAGGCACACTTTCTAAATGCAACTCCCCCCAGATATGCTATTTGACATGCTCTCTAAATGCAACTACACCACAGATATGCTATTAGACACACTTTCTAAGTGCAACTAGGCCACAGATATGCTAGTAGCATCATTTCCTAAATGCAACTAGCCCACAGATATGCTATTAGGCACAATTTCTAAGTGCAACTAGACCACAGATATGCTATTAGGCACACTTTCTAAATGCAACTACACCACAGATATGCTATTAGGCAGACGTTCTAAATGCAGTCATACCACAGATATGCTATTAGGTGGAATTTCTAAATGCAGTTATACCACAGATATGCTATTAGGCAGACTTTCTAAATGCAACTACACCACAGATATGCTATTAGGCAGACTTTCTAAATGCAGTTATACCACAGATATGCTATTAGGCACACTTTCTAAATGCAAACTGTACCACAGATATGCTACTAGGCAGATTTTCTAAATGCAACTATACCAGAGATATGCTATTAGGTGGATTTTCCAAATGCAACTACAACACAGATATGCTATTAGGCAGGTTTTCTAAATGCAACTACACCACAGTAATGGTATAAGGTGGACTCTCAAAATGAAGTTAAACCACAGATATTCTATTAGGTGGACCTTCTAAATGCAAAGTAGACCACTGATATGCTATTAGGCACACTTTCTAATGCAAACTAGACCACAGATATGCTATTAGGCAGACTTTCTAAATGCACTTATACCACACTCTCTAAATGCAACTACACCACAGATATGCTATAAGCACACTTTCTAAATGCAACTACACCACCGATATGCTATTAGGCACACTTTCTAAATGCAACTACACCACAGGTATGCTATTTGACACACTCTCTAAATGCAACTACACCAGAGATATGCTATTTGGCATACACCACAGTAATGCTATTTGGCACACTCTCTAAATGCAACTACACCACAGATATGCTATTAGACACACTTTTTAAATGCAACTACACCACAGATATGCTATTTGGCACACTCTCTAAATGCAACTACACCTCAGATATGCTATTTGGCACGCTCTTTAAATGCAACTACACCACAGATATGCTATTTGGCACACTCTGTAAATGCAACTACACCACAGATATACTATTTGGCACACTCTCTAAATGCAACTAAACCACAGATATGCTATTAAAGCGCTTAAGCGTAAGTGATATATAATAACACATCATTATCATTTGGTCATGGGCGTCTGCTTGCATTCACAGTAATTTGGTAATATGGGCCTATACACACTGATCTTAATGATACATATGACGATCCATTCTTGTATGAAATGTACATCACATTATAGTGATATCGTAACCATTTCTTTTGTAGTGTACAATGCTATGTGATGCCACTTCCTGTTTTGTCAACGGGTGAAAGGTCATCTTCCATCGCTTCCCATGATATCACTTTGGGTGGGGTCAAATTACATCACTTCCTGTGATGTTATCCCGGGTCATGGGTTGCAGGATGTCACTTCCGCTACCCCTGGTATTTTGGTGAAATGACGTCCCTGCGAAAACCCCCAGAAATTCTCCAGTTATGGTAAGTTAAGCAACCATAACTCGCACCACCACCGTGCACTGTTATGACTAAAATCCAGGACATCAAAGATGACATCACAAATGCAGCTGCTAGCAGAAATGGTTTTCCTATTCAAACCTAGGGCTTCGGCCATGCCGCACGCCCCAATAAGCAAATCAGAGTACACATTTGTCCTTGCTCAGGCCATGCCCATTGCCCAGGCACCAAAGTTATATCACAATTCTTTGTACTTACGTTTTGACACTTTAGAAAAAATAACACACAGGACAGATTTGCAAAACCATATTTTCAGGTGCTTGCTGACGCTCCTTGCAAATGTTTTCTGCAATCCTGTCCAGCACTTCGGGCTGTAGCCAGGAGCAGAATTCTTTGTCCCATTTAAACCTATCACGATTTTGAAAAACCTTACCAAATAGCCGGTCTCTGGTGGCTGTTAGGCAAAGTTTGTATGCAGTACCCTCTGTGAACACTTCAAACAACTGTGACTACAGGTATAGGCAACCCAACCTTTGGTATAAGCTTGTACTACACAGTTTTGGTAGCATGTTGAGCAGCCAGGCTTATCTCAAGAGGGGAAATGTGAGCTGTAGTGGAGTTACACAAAGATTCACAGTTACAGGTATTCAAGTAAACTCTTAAACTCAAGGTTTCTTGCATAAACAATTATTAATTTATTGATCAGTTTGTTATAAAGCCTTCTTCCGAAGGGAGCAATAGAATAGTAACACACAAATATACTTCGATACTGTACACTTTGAGTTTCTGAATTAGATAAGAAGCTTTTGGGATGGCCCACAGACACAACCTACACCAACAGGTGACTTCAGTAACAAGGGTGCTGGGACATTAATATCTTACGGTTGGCATTCAGAATACTCTTTAAAAGTGGGTAAAAGGTAAAGGTTATTAGAACACAAGAGACCACAACATTTCTTAAGCAGTGCAAATACTTTTAGAGTTCACTAGAAGAGTCATCCAATTCAATAGGCTAAGCCAAAGTCAATGGGCAAAAGTCTTGGAAAGGATAAAGCACTTCTGGTAAGTAAATGGAAAAGTCTTGGCACAAGTTCTTAGGAGTCTTTGATGAAAAGAAGAATCAAATGTAGGGCCACAAGCTGATTAGACTTCTGAGTTGTGGAAGTTACAAGCACTTCTTCAGTAAGAGGTTAGTTCTCTTAGACTTGTTTTACAGTACCTTGGTAAAGAAGAAAAGATGCAGCTGATGACTTCTGTTCCTGTGCATCTCTGCAGATCTCGCTGTTCCTGGGCCTCAGTCGTGGGGACAAGAGGGAGGACATCGGGGGACTCCTGCAATGCACTGGGACTGTCAAAACCTGCACCCAGCAAACTTCACTTTCATTGGCTGTTTCGCATTTCAGCTACCGCAAATAGCAACAATTCGATTCCTGGCTGTCAAGGTGGTCTGTCCTTGCTTCTGGGGTCCCGCACTCTGCTGAGGGGGCTCAGGCTTGGTCAGTCCTGCTTCGTGGGAGTCCGGAGGATCTTCCAAAAGCTTTCGGCCAGCTTAAAAGTAATGCACACAATCTGGTGTCCCTCTCCCTGGCTATACAGTTTCCTGCAGCAAATCTGAGGAAATTCAACCAGCTCCGAGATGGGTGTCCAGGTGGCTTACTTTGGAGTTGATTGGTCCCACCAACTCAAAGGGAGAAGTCGTCCTTGCAGGGGCTTCTCTGTCGATGCGAACTTGGCATTTTGACACTGCAGCTGGGCTTCACCAGGCAAACCAACGGTCCAGAAGTTCCAGCAGGCGTCCTCTTCAAGCTCTTCTTCGGTTCCTTCATCCAGTGATCGACTCTGTCTTTCAAGCCAAAAGAGTCACCTTTTATTCAGTTCTCTCCCATTAATTCCAGCCTAGCTGTCACTCACCCAACAGGGTGGCTGTCCTTGCCGGACAGTCAGCCAGCCAATCACCACAGAGTGCATTTGGGACTCCTAGGAGACTAAGCACAGGGAGTTTCGGGCACCTCCCTTACTTCCTGCCTACTCCAGACACTCTGGAGCCAGAGGCGGGTTTCACTCCTGAAGCCTGCCAAAGCCGGATGAACAAAGAGACCAAACCTTGTTTGGCGCACAGAGAAAACTCCTAGAAGGACGTTTCCACAAAGACATTGTGAAAAAAGAAGACCGGGGACCATTTTGTCAAAGATGGCTCTGCGCCATTTTGAAAAAGATGGCTCCCGCGATTAGCGTTACCGGAGCTGCGCACAGCCACGGTAAATGCAAACCATGGTAGTTCAAAATGAAACCACTGCCACCAGCCATTCAGTGAGGAAAGAGTAACATAAAAATGTTAGATGAGCCTCTAGACACAGAGGATACTAAGTAACCCCTCCAGCATGCTATTGTAAAATAGGGTGTGCTGGGTATAGAAAGTTACAATGCTAAGTAAAGTCAATTTCACTTTACTGCTCTGGGAAACAGTAGTTCATCTCAGAGAAGGTATTTAAACCTTGGGAAATCTGAAAGACTTCCCTGTGTCACTGCACTGAAGGAGCTGTGTGACACAATGTAAAAGATGTTGCCTATGGAGTTTGTCAGACTTCAAAACAAAAATAAACGCAGAGGTAAAATTCACATTAAAATACATGAGAGAGTGGGAAAAAGGGTCACACTCTCCAGTTTAAAAAAATCAAGTCCTCAAAATCCAACAAAGTTGCTGGGGGTCTCTAAGGTGGAGGGAATTAGCACATTTTGGAGAATTCTCCCTAACAGTGGCCAAGCCCACTTTAACCCCATTGCTGGTTCCTCGTGGTCACTTGTCCATGACCTGGACAATCTGGCCACTGTCCACGGCCACAGGCGATACCTCAGTCCCTAAAGGTATGTCACAATTTTTTTGTATTTAGATTATGACAATTTTTAAAAAGTTAAACACGGACACATTGGCAAAACCATGCTTTCAGATCCTTGCAATGCTTCTTGCACGATTTTGCTGAAAATCTGTCCATGTTTTATATTTAAGTGTCAAAAATACATACATAAAATAGTCCTATAGCTTGGCTCCTTCTTGACAAAATTCCACCAAACTTTGCAATAACATTGAAATCTGAGTCTAAAATCTTTCTGCAAACATTTGTGCAGATTCGTCAAATGGCATTACATTTATAAGCCTTTCAAATATTTTGGGATCCCTACCTCTAATTTTGCTCCCTCTTGGCAAAACAGCACCAAACTTTGCAGAACCATTCAGGGTCAGGTCTAGAATGATATTGCAGTTTCATTGAGTGGCACCAAAGTTATAAGCCATCCAAAAACTGCTTTTCACCAACCCTGTAATTCAGAAGTAGGAATGGATGTCCTCGAACAACGGTGATGTTCGCAAACATCACACGACTGCTCCCGAACATCCGGACTGTTTGCAGACTCCGGAGATGAAAAACCACCTGTTTTTTTTCCTTTTTATGGTCATATCCCATCCCATCCTCATCACCCCTCATCTCCCCAGAGATTGTTTAATTAGTTTGACAAGTGCAATGTTGTGTTTTTTAATATGGTTTTACCGCAATGTCCGCTGACTACTGTGGCTGTCCACGAATCCAACCTGGCGACCGTTTTCAAAATATCTGCCGCAGCTCACATTTTTTCACCATACAATCAGCAGGCGCATTCAATTTGTCTGCGGACATCACACCGGACCCAGATATCACTAACTTTATTACCTACTTTTTGGCAATTTTAAAAAAATATACACAACGGATTTACACCAAATTTACAAAAGCATGCTCTCGGGACCAAGCTGACGCTCCTTCTGTGGTGGCAACGAACAAGTTTGTTTTGGAGGAATTCCGGTCCGGTGTTGTAGATGGCACGGTGAGTGATGCACATGGCTTTAAAAGTAGTTTGTCAACCAATAGGGAGGCAGTGGAGGACTCTTAGTGTAGGTCTGGTGTGTTCTCTGGGAGGGAGGGCAATGAGCAGGAGAAGGACCGGATAAAGGGTAGGGTCTTACAATGTGTATAAATAGCTGTTACTGTAGACCTTGAAAGCGCATGCAATCTTCAGACATTTTGTGGGTATTCAGCGTGTTGTCAAGGAAACTGTATTTATAAACCATTACAGTTACGATGAGGGTAAAACAGCCCGTGTCAGCTTCACTGATTCCAAGGATAGTTATACACCTTACTATGTTATGGAAGGATGCAACAGTCTTGATGCAATGGAGGACTCTCAGGATTTGATGGCGGACATTGAAGCTGGAGAGCTCAGTGACAACATGGCTTCACTTTCTGTCAGCAATGAACCGCAGCTCATCGCCACTGTCATGGGTCTGTTGGAGATTTTATTCAACATTCAGGCAGATACACACATAGCCACGGCTAATTTTGAAATGGCTACATGGCATGGCTGTTGAGCAGCCACTGGGCTTGGAGCTTGTGCGATCATGTTCGCGCAAATTGGAGCCTGAAGACAATGGATATGAATCCATGGTCATGCAGAATGATGCAGTTATTGTGATGCAGAGTGACCCCGACCCCATGGGTTTTTGGGAAAAATGAGGGTTCATTGAGCCTGGCTATCAGATGGCATGTCAACCAGTGGGTATATTCTTAAAGTGAATTTTTGTATTTTGTAGGCGTGTGACAGCTATCAGGAGTTAAAACCATTTTTTTCTCTTCTAGTGTACAGCCTCTTACTGATGATAAGGAAGGCAATGAGGAATGTTTGGAAATATCTTATACAGATAAATCGTTTACGTAAAATATGCTACATGTTGAGCCCTAAACGTCATGTAAAAATGATGCGTCTAATACAGCCATCAACCCATCTAAGGGTTGGAAAGGGACAGAGCAATGTGTATCTAAAACATTGTGGTTTACACAAATGGCGTATATGCCCCTCTTGAAAATGAAGCAGTTTAGATAGGGACGCCCGATGTGTGTTAGAAGTATAATTGAAAAATGTTTCACAAGTGGGGGGATAAAGTATATCTAAGCCAGTACAGCAGAGCATTTTGCCTGGTGCCCCGTAAACAGATCCATAAAGATTGAGAATGTTCATAATTTACATGTATATACATATATTTGCAGGAAATAAAAAATGTATACCTGTTGGAAAGCTGTCAATTTAATGTAAAACCCACCTGTAGATGTGGTCAGTAATTATTGTTGGCTTTACTTAAAGAGCATCTAGGCAGAATTTCTCCAAGGATGTTGTGTTATCTGGTAAGACCACCACAGGTATACAGACATGAATGTAACAGTGCTCTATGTATCGCAAACATATGTCCCACCAGATGCCACCCTACAATGGACCCCTACTAGGAAAGTCACTACAAAGGGGTTTTTGATGATTGAAGGTCGCCTGCTGGACTTTCATTGAGACTGAAGGCATACGACGTGCAACATCATTTCCTAATCATTAAAGGACATTGGTTGTTATTAGGGAGCTTTATACATTTCTATCAGCCATTGTTACGCTGTGCATGTTTGCTTATCGACGGAGTGACTGATAGTGTGTCTATGTAGTTATTGCGCATACTGCAGAATTCGGAGCCCGATTGATAACTGTACAGCGGCTGATAACCCCAGCTATTCAATGTGAATACAAATTTGATAGAGTAAATGTTAATACAAATCTGATTCTATAAATGTTACTAAAAATCTTGTTTGTAAAACGTAACCCCATGTATGTCCAACGGCTATGGGGTGAATGTGTCCCACGTAATGCTGTACAGAATATATTACGATGAAGGAGGTGTTGGTCATTATGGAGGTGTTGAAGGCTTGTACCGTAAACTAAGAGTTGATGGTGAGAATGTGTCATGGAGCGCTGTCAAGACATGGCTTTCAGATCAGGAGTCCTACACACCACACAAGCTGATACGAAAACATTTTAAATGACGGATGACCATGGTGTCTGATACAATGGCAGGTGGGTCCTCTGGATAGAAGCCAGTTCCAGGGGGACAATGATGGTTTCCGCTATATCCTACTTGTCATCTATGTCCTATCAAACTACGCCTATATTGAGGCTTTAAAAAACAAGAGGTGTCCAGGTGTAGCAATGGCTTTTAATTGCATAAACAGCGGGCGAGTACCTGCTAAACAACAGACAGTCACTGGCAAGGAGTTTCTAAATAAACCTCTACAGACCTTTCTAAAACAACACAGGGTGCATCATTTCATAACACTCTCCACAGCTAAAGCCCATATTGTACCAGCAGAAAGTTTTTCTTCAGGGACCAAATGCATCTGTCAGGTTTTCAACAACAGGGAGACTGCGCAACATATTGGGAACTGTGCAACATGTTGGAAGTGTAGAACCGTCGTACAATACCCAACCGATATTAATGTATTTTTCTTTTTACAGTTTACTGCGTTAAAGCGATATAGTGGAGTATCAAAGGGCAAGCATTGGCTATGCACGATTACTTAGAACCATGAAGATCAGAAGTAATAACAACAGTACTGGGAATATTCAATAGAGCAATCCAATCACGTCCTCATTTGTAAAAAAACATCTAAACACCTCAGCATCCAGACAAGAGACGATCAAGGACAGTTTGTATCATTTAAATATGGAAAGATCTGGCTGCGGTTGCACTTCAGACCGGTTTGGCTCAGAGACTAATAAAACATTGTTAAAATGGATGTGGTGAAGAACTATGGGTACCCTAGGGCCTGTATGCAATATTATAGGACCCAGGTCGGGGATGAAGATCAGCCATACTTTAGTGGGAACCCAGTAATGCATGCCGTGGGGCACAGAGATTTAGAAGTCTCGTCAGATACACAAAGCTCTTCCTATGCCAAGGCTTCGAATTAGCTAAACCACACGTGAAAACGACTGGCACTAGCATTGCAAAAAACGGCATGGGGAATGTCACAACAGCAGTTGACAATCATCTTGCCAAACAGAATAAGGAGGGACAGGACCGATCAGACTTGATTGATAGACCTGGTAGGAGTGTTAAGAGGAAGAGGTCCACATCCCATCTATGTGGCCACCGAAACCCGTTAAGAAAAAAAGCTTGAGGGCCCGCCGTAGATGTCAAACTATGTAGAAGCCTGCTACCCTTAAAAGACAAAAGGGTGGTGATATCTTCTAAAGAACAATGGACTTTTTACACAGGTCCTCCAGGAGTGTGTGAAATTGGAGCTTGATCTCTTTGGCCTACTGCCAACCCAAACCAGCACGGAGAACAGTTTTTTCATGGAGGTGCTAGCTCTTCTAGCCCCTTTAGAATTCTTTGTATTGGGATCGACAGACATGTATTTGGATTTAAGTGATATATTGCTGCATCTATCTTGTAAAATAACACATGCTGACGTAACAAATATCGCGGCTAGAGCATGAGTGGCTACGATTGCATAACCCATAGCCACAATGTTCAACCAGGTGGATGTAACACTGGGCAATCAAATTATTACTCAGAGTGATAATATGTACACCTACAAGGCCTACATGGAGAGCTCCCGTCTTCTTTTGCAACACAGTGTCCCTTTAAGTATTCTGGGGAATCTCTGAAATAGCGGTCACCAGGTCATGAAGGGCTGTAGGTAGAATGGCCTTGCACTGTGAGGAGGTGGCATATAGAAGCATTTTGAGCAGCACAATGTTTATCCGTATGCGTGCCAACACGTTGAAAGCGCTAACAGCTACTGAAGCGATACTGTTGTTAAGGGTGTTTTCTAGATATTTTAGATGTCTTTTTGAGGGATGTAGATGGGGTAGGCTGGGTGAGAACACATCGGTGTGCAGTCTATAATCCTCTAGAGTGGTTGTTTTTAAATTAACCAACAGATATCCATAGGGTTTACTGGTCATATCTTCAAAAGCCTCAATGAAGAAATGTTTTTTATCCAGATATATCTGTCGAGCTACCACTGCTAGTTGTTGCTTATCACACAGGTTTTTAAATAACATTATATACCTAGCATTTATTGTTATAGATTTGTTGTTCCTACCCTTGTTGAACAAGTTCTGCACAATATTGCAAATACTTAGATTGCAAAGATGTGAATTCTGAGTAAAGGCTTTTTCTAGTTCTGTGCTCTGACTACCCTCTGTCATCAAATCGTCAACGATCACCATTTTCCCTATGCTCAGTGGTAGTAAGTGATCATTGTTGAGACTGTCCGGCATACCTTTGTTTAAACTGGTGCTGTAAAGTTGTATAGAGAGGCTGCCAGGAGCTATATAGCCAAACAATATTCGTGGGTCAGCACTGTGTGTGTGTGCATTTTCTAGAAGTTTTCTGACAAAATAACCCTTGCTGCAGCGGGAAAGGCCAGCTACCACACATGCAAAAGGATGGTGTAGCCTGATATCCATGACAATTGGTAATCAATAGCTGTAGGGATGCGTCAAGGCCCCAGTGCCAGCGTCCTTTTATCAAACATGATGCTGAAAGTCTTCTTTAGAGTACTCGTGCTAATCTTCCATTGCTTTTTGTCACGTACGATATACGGCTCTGTAACAGTGATAGACCTGGGTTTGTTACACGCATCTCCCTGTGCATACGACTGTACAAGATCTTTAAAACTGTCAAAATGTATCTCAGCTGTATTGTTAATGATCAGCATTATGCCTTTCACTTTCATACTGACAGTCCCTAGTGATGTGCAATAGTCATATGTTTCAGGCCCTGCGGATACAAACTCCACAATGTATTCATCAGGGCTAGCTCTAAAGTTATATCTGCTAGATAATAGCCGGTGGCCAGATTGACATCCCCGGTACTGACAAAAAGAACACTATCAGTGTCATGATACAGAACGCTCCTTTGCAATTGCTCCATCACACCGTACAGCTTCAAGCGTGTACAAGCGGTTGTGAATGTAGCTATGAATATATTAGTATTGTCAGAAGTTGTTGGATATTCCTCAACATATCACCAACATAAACAAGCCATTTAATCACCTATGAACATGCAGCGGCTCACGTCATAGGAATTTTTAAATAAATAAGCCTGAAGCAATCTGTGATGATGCTTGTGTTTGACAAATTAACTCTTTGTGCAAATCTGCCCCACACAAATTAAGGCACAGTTTTGTCAACAGCCGCAGAGTGGGGCTATCCTCGGCGTGTTTCATGCACAAATGTATGCTCTGATGTTTCTAATAATCATCCATTTAAGCCTGTTTAGTGCCATTGTTCATACACCATGATGGAAAGCCAGAGGCCTCTTGTTTTTGCTGGATGAACATCTGGATATAATCACAGAACAGCTCTAGGGTGATTGTTTTAATAATGCCATATCTCGTTTATGTGCCCCAGTCAATAGCCGCATTTTAAAGCTACATTTTAAAGTGGCCTGGAACTCGATCATACACCAGGTGCCTGTCAACATCGGCTCTTCAACTGTGTGCTTACACCCGGTCAGTTTTGTCTCAATGCATGTGTGACAAAGTGTAAACATTAGCTTGCCATTACATCTATTGGCCAGCACAGGTAAGTAAAGGCCTCTGAGTGGATAGACCTCACCCCTGATCAGACCAAAATACTGGTCTATATCTCCAGAATTGTCACATATGATCTCAGGGGGTCCTAGGAGGATATGGGTTTTCATTGTTCACTGTCGGCTATAAACTGTTGAAATCTAGATAGTGTATCTGCTTATCCTCTGAGATGCGGTGGTGTAACTTTAAAGCATTTGTACTACCTCCGTACAATGCATCTCGGGGTTGTATGGAGTAGGGCAGTTTCTTCTCTTTAAGAAAATGACCAACGCTTGGATTGATTTGCACAATTGCGCACCACTCATGTTCCCAGATATTGACAACACGAACACCCTGACTGAGTATGAGAGTCTGTTTCAACAGGGTGCACCTATACAACTGCTCATGAGTAGTACCTTTCAGCTTATTGAAAGCCCCAGCTGGATAAAATTTGGGATAGCCGTGATTAAAACAACAATTGAATTCGTATTATGTTTCCACACCCTGAACCAAAGCATATCCACTCAACCAGTAATTACCGTCACGTTTCTCACTGCTGCCATTTAGGGCATGTTGTATCTGGATGTTCTTGGTCTGTGCTATGTATAAGAGCCATTGAATAGCCACTGTGGTATAATGTTTTTGATGCATGTGGTATGAATCCTGAGGCAGAACAATTGTTTCGAGCTTTAGGTACAGTTGTCTATCGATCTTCTTACAAAAACTAGCCAGCGTTATAATTTTAAAAGGATCAACGTATGACACATGTAAGCCACCCTGTATGGGTGTTTCCTGGCGGGTAGTTTAAGTAATCTCGTCCCTGAACAAATTACAAGCCTGTCTTAAAATGTTGACATATTCATTACAATAAGCCTTTAACTCCTGGCGAAAGTCAAACACGCTGTGTTAATTTGCCTTATACCATGTCATGAGCTGGTCTCTCTTGCTAGGTATCATGTGCTGAATGCCATATTGGTCGAGGCTCGGGTTCAAGCCTACATAGTTCTGATTAGCTGCTGAGTTGAAAAGATGTGGAAAAAAGCTCTTTGAAACGGGAAATCTAAAAGCTTTTGGGAGTTTACTGAGTTTCATTAGTAAAAAGTTCAAGGAGTAGATAAAATGCATTTGTAACATTGACACAAACATGGTCATGAGCTTAGCACCCTGTGTGAGGCTCCTTCACCAATTGTCGGAGTATAAAATACCTGTCATACCATTTGGCACCATGAGCTAACACTTATAGCCCTGTGAATTTAGTTGTTACAATGGTGCTAACAAAATCCCTCACACATGAATTACCCTCTAATTCCCAACAAATATTACTTGTTAAATGATGGGCATAAATGTAGTTCGGCTGGTGTGTTATATTCTCCTGCCTGGCTTCCTTGTCATACACAATATAATCACGCTTTTCGTTTGAGGTCTGCGGAACATCCTAGAACACAGGAGCTCAGCCATGTTCACAACAGAAACTTACAGATTAACCAATTACACTTATGACTCTTAGAGGTACATTTTCCACACATGGGACAGTCAAAACGTGGCTCACACACCACAGCCCAAATAGCCACATTTTCAATGTGAATGTTTAAACATGCACGCAACCTCGCAATGGTGTGACATTGCAGACATTTTGAAAGTCTCTCTTAAACACAAGCGATACTGACAGTGATACTGACAGCTGTCTTTATTTTAGTTGTTGAAAATATGGTGACAATGCTTACAGAGAATGTTAGCCCTAAGGAAGGTTTGAAGAAGGGGTATACCATAGAAATGGTTGTGGTGGTGTAATACATACAAAGTGTTGTGGGCTGTGTTATTCATTAGTGGGAAATACCACCACACAATGCAGTTGAAGTACAGTATTTTGATGAGTCTAGTGAAATGCCGCTCAAATAATCCCAATTGAACAAACCCTACAGGTCTTTCCATGGGAATACCCAGCTCTTCGTGGGCTTATAATGCTTTTTTACATATAGTGGTGTCTGTTATGCCCCACGATTCAATTAAACCTATGACGCTAGACACCAGACACAGATATACTGGCCCATGATTGAAATGTAACAACCATCTGCTTTTAGATTTTAAAATATTTCATTGAATGACTTTGTCCCGAGGTTATTAAACACCTCTGGAGCTGGGTCTGACATCTAGCGCCATGATTCTTAAGGGTGCAAAACACTTAATCACGGTCTTGCTTTGCAGAATCCTATGCAGATTTTCCAGGAATTGTAAAATTCAGAAGACGTCCGGTGTGGATCGCCCTGTAAACAAGGGCCTGGTTAAATCATCACCATCCATGCGTATCTTGATGAAATCGATTGGTCCAACATTTTTCAATATATGCCTGACCAGTGTTTGCATGGCTTCTGTTATAACAGCTAGACCGTGCCACAAGGATCACAACTGATTCCAGTTTACAAATCTGAATTCCTCATAATGCTCGACAACTGGAAAAATGTTTTTTACAAGCATTGCTATGTCCGCACCATTGCTGGTGGGTTTAAGGCCATTCTTGTCTGTATATAACCAAATTGGACTTTTTGAAGATTTTAATGAGCCGGTGTCGCTGGGCTCTGGATCTACACTATTTTAAGGATAGTTCAGTGTCTTTAGGGACCCTCTGAACTGGGTACCCACCTCCAATCTGTACAGATGTCCCGACTGTAACAGTGCCTGTGTTTTAAACTACACCGATAGGATAACCACTGATACAGTGGGGGTTTATTAAATGAGTTCATGCCCTAGTGGTTTGCTCTGTCTGTTTAAAAGATGCATCTGTTTTCCATTGGGACATTTGGAGTTCAGGTGTGCACTACTTCCTAATAATAAATATTTTCTTTTGCTAGCCCCTGTTATATTCGATTATTGTAATATTTCTGGGGATGTATTGATGTGGTGGTGACTGCAATAGGGTTAACTATCGCTACATCATTATTTTCAATGGATACCTGTGGAATAGAAGCAGTGTTATGATTTTCAGACCGACCAGGCTCCTCGGTTGGTAGTATGTTATGTATCACAACTTGGGCATTGTCTATTGTGCTATCAGGATAGTTGGACAGGCTGTCCGTGGATGACCCACAAGGCCGTGCAGCTAAGGCTGTAGTACCATCAACCAGCTGTTTTATTAATATCGAAACTACCTGCTCCACATATTAAAAAAATGAATTCCAGGTTCCCCCAGTTTACTTTTACAATATGATTTCAAGCCTTCACCATAGCCAACATTTTTCATAACTCTGTTTTAAAGTGGAGGTGTCTGCCTGTTTTTTTGTGGTCTTCTCGCTGAAGTAGTGGGGTTTCTCACTTTACTGAGGCCTTTGCTGTTCTATTTCACTGAAGTTGTGGGCCTGCACATATGACTAATATATATTCACATACATCATCAGTGTCATCTATAGTGATGATACTAGCATTGAGGTTATTTTGAATGTTAACAGGAACCACCTGACTATTATCACACACCCACCCTGCATCATTAACAACGCCCTTCAAAGTGTTTGCAGCCTGACCAGTGTATGCATCTGTGTTATTTAAAATGGTACTACTAATGGCCCCACCATCTTGAACGTCAACAGGGGCAGCCTGGGGGTTATCATTGTCATGATCCCTAGCGGAATCGCCAGTGTAGGTAGTGTCTGGACATTGGGGCTGGCAGGCTGGCGCAGGCTGCAGCATAGTAGTGGGCATGCCATCTCCAAAATGGCCCCCACAGTGGGTTACCAGGCAAGAACCAAGATGGCTCCTGGAAAACCCTCTACAGAAATATTCCTTGCGGTCTAGGGGTGCTGAGTGCAGTCCAGGGCAATATAAGCCCCGCCCTGGGCCACACCCAGGGCTTAGCGTACTCTCTGGCTGATAGAGACAGGCAGCGTAATGCTTGCTCTGCCCTACGAACCTCCATGTGCTTACATCCACCGTGGATCCTGAAGTCCTCGCTGCTGCTTCTCCCACCTGCACGGATCCTGAGTTTCCTCCATGTCATGGCAGCAGCTTCTAGAGAGAAGGAACAACACATGTGAGTCCACAATGGAGCCCGCAGCTCCTCCAGCATCCCCACCATCCCTCAGACCTCTGCTTACCTTCGGCAGCGATCCGGCGGCAGCTATCAGCTGTCCCTGCAGCTCCCGCTCTCCCTCCGGCAGTGATCCGGACCCCTGCAAGACACCCACTCTGCCCCCGGCAGTGATCCAGAGCCCTGCAAGACACCAGGCAAGTAATATTAGCAAGTTGCAAAAAGGGGGCATGGCGTTTCACAGCAACAAGGGGCAAACCGCAACTACTGAACACAAATAGATGGCGCTAGATAGTGCCACAAGGAACTGGACACGCTGTAAAACACTGGACATCGCTATAAGGTGCTGGACATGCTATAAAGCGCCGGACATCGCTATAAGTTGCTGGACATCACTACAAAGAGCTGGACATCGGTACAAAGCGCATCAAAAACAGGAACCTCTACTCATTGGCATCCAGTGCGCCACAGCTGGACTGGGCCACTACTCGCAGTGAAGTAACTGGGACACAGATGTCAGCAGGGGATGAATCCTATGTCTACTACAGAGCACCAAGGTGAGCACCTGCCCATAAAGCCTGCCAGCCAGTACACTTCGGGAGACTGGGGGGGGGGAGCTTAGACCCATTAGCTTACCTTCTGTTTGTTACTTACCTGCAGATCCGTCCACCCAGAGGGTCCCGCTCCAGAATCACCACACCAAGGACCTCATATCACTGCCAGCCTAACCGTACGCTGGGCAACTGCCATCAGCAGACCGGTTGGGGGAAGGAGTGGGTTGGACCGCCACAGCCACGACCCAGAACCACACATCTGGCGAACCGGAGTAGGGACTCCTCCAGGGCACCGGAGGGCAAGTGTTACAATCACAAACATAATCTGAAATATGACTGTTTTTTACAGTTTCGAAATTGGGATCATCATGCAGGTCATCAACAATGTTTCAGGGATCATGTGGAACAGGCTAGAAGCCATTTCACCCACCTCTTGAGTGGGCATGTTAACACAGGGTTGTAACTCATCAGCCCTCCGAGCACCCAGTGCTGCATCTATACAGTCAAACTGCACACTCTCATTAACAGGCTTAGCATAGGCCCCCAAAAATATATCCTCATCTGCCCACGGATTGATGTTTTCATGTTGAATACATCCTATATGTACTGGTGAAGGATCGCCCAGGGGTCTGCTTACACTGTCGGATGGGTTCATTGGGACATTGACAACACTGTTTGTAATCCAGGCTTGACAGTTAGCCGTACTTTTGTTTTAATTCACAGTTAACATCTGTTACACTTTCTCCAGTAGTTACTAGTGTAGATTGTGTTTCAGCGTCATCGTAGCTGATTACCACTGCTTGGGCTGCATCACCCCCCATGTTCAACAAACATGGGTGCCACCCTGCTATATG
This sequence comes from Ambystoma mexicanum, assembly GCF_040938575.1. Lineage (NCBI taxonomy): Eukaryota > Metazoa > Chordata > Amphibia > Caudata > Ambystomatidae > Ambystoma > Ambystoma mexicanum. Next base: position 662,452,899 of record NC_090941.1, on the reverse strand, counting down.
AATCGCCTGTTGCTGCTACCGCCTGAAGCTCAGGTACATCAGCGTAGACCATAGATGCAACACTGCCTACCCCTCTACTAAACACTTATTTTCTTTAAGGCTCAAGCATGTCCCTCTAGCCCTCATCCCTAGTTCAATAGCACGTTAATTTATAACATAACTCTGGACTGAGGGTTGAATCTTTTGTGAGAGCTCTCATTTATATCTTCACATCCCAGCTCATGCTTCAACGCCAGTCTCTCCTGAGGTTGGTGGATGCTTTTAAATTAGTGTTTCAACCCCAAATGATCCACCTTTGGGCATGTAGAGGCATGCATTACAGTTGTCCCCATCCCCATTCCCATGCATTCAATAGAGGGCTGCACCTGTAATGGAACAGTTTTTTTAGGGCCCTGGTCTGCGCTGACCATGAAGCCATCCTTTGGCCGCTGGCATAGATGGGGGTACCCCCGCAACTCTGTGGAGCAGAATTAAAAAAGAAATAGTTTACAGTGTAACAGAAATAATTTCTTTTTGAAGGCAGAATGACTACAAAAAGAAACTATTTCTTTTTTTAAATCCCCCCACTCCATGACCTGCAAGCCTGTAAAAAAAACTCTGGGTAGTTCCCTATTTTTTGTCTGTTTTAAAAGGGAGGAGTACATATAAGAGAAACAAAAAGGAAACAGGCTACCCCGCCCTTAATCACGTAGGTATGTGGACTATGGAAATCACTGAAAGGTAGCAATACTCAGTTCTTGGGTAAGAGGGGTGTAAGAAAAATAATTTAATATATTCTGCTACACACAGTTCATAGTGACATGAACCACAATACGCTGAACGCAATCAACATTTCATGAGGAACTTATAAAAAACATTCAGAAGCATTTCTTCGATGTTCCGTGTGTCCTTTTGTTGCATCGCCGATCTTTGGTGAACCCACATCGTGTTCCATTAGTCAGAAGAGAAGGAGTCATTTCACTTTCAAATGCAACCCCTTCGCATCAGCTCGATTTCACATCATAAACGCTAACAGGTTGCTCCTTATTGCTGCTACCGCAAAAGGACAGAATGGTCCCTGGTGATCGTCCCACATAATGATAATCACAGAAGGACCGTTGATTATTATCTTCCAATGTTGATTGAAGAATCCATCAGACGGGAGCTGGAAACTATGGCATGCGCAGAATGGTAGAGTATAGCTATGTAAATGACACAATAGAAGAATATATTTCAGAAGCCATTTTATAATTGAATATGCACATTAAAATATGTTAGCTAACAAGTTAGGTTATAATTCAGTACCGGACGAAAACAAATGAGTAACACCCACAACACACGGAATGAACACAGAGATGTCAAAAAGGGGGGCGGGAGGGTAGGTCACACCACGACGTGCACAAAAGTGCACGCAAGTAGTCAGACCACCGAATGGGAGAGAGACCCAGGTGCACCCATTTTCCATAGTGGCCCCTACCTGAAATTAAGGACAGAGATAGGAACATTTTATGTTGAACCACAGACAGAGGGCATTATAATTGAAGTGGAAAGAGTAGAGAGTGAACTGATAACCCCCGGGGCCCAGGGAGCCCAACGCCACAGGGAAAAACTTCTGGCCCCCACCTTAACGGTAACCGGGAATGCAAACGTGGCTGCACACCAGAATATGCCACAGGACAAAGTGGTGCAGATATCATTGGCCTGAACACAGGTTGTGGGTGCAGGTGTTGGAGGAGTCATCACCACAATATAGGCCACCTAACAACCCACAGAATTTATGATTGAGAAAGGCAACACTTGGGCGGTTATAGCACGCGGTCTTAATATTCTTCAACATACCATAAAGTACAATGTGCATTCTTTTCATCAAAAAGTACATTCGTGCGTCACACAGTTAGTCATAAAGCGCACAGCACACATGCCATTTTCAATCGACCAAATATTATGTAAAGTTACGCTTTCATAATTTGAGGGTGTTCCATTCTCTCAATGTCAAGCTGAATAACCACTCCGGGCAACAGATCCCAGAAATAGAAATTGAAGGTCCGTATGTCCACTTTCAATATAGTCAATGTTATCAATTCTTTGTGGCTATTCGACACATTGGGCCTCATTACGACCTTGCCGATCTGGAAGCAACGGTGGTGGTAAATTCGCAGCCACCATTGTTTCCGGACTGGCTGATTCCGAGTTCTGCAGGGGGAGGTGTCACTCCCGCCAGGTCTGACCTGGCTGGAGTAACACACCCCGCCTGCAGGTGAAAATGGAAACACCGGCTCCGTCATAGACGGAACCAGTGTTTCCATTGTCCCAATCCCCATAGAGTCCTGTGTGACTCCATGGGAATGGGGATTTACGGACTTCCGCCTCCGGAATTACTGGGTCACCAGGGTTGTAATGCCCCAGTGATTTGCCGGTTTTTCCGGCATAGCTACCGTCGGACTCGTAATGAGGCCCATTGTGTCCTGCGAACTATTAGTGCATTTCATTCAAGATCAAATAACAATGCCAGCCTGTATTCAGTGATCTAAGCCAGAGAAGGTTAGGTTATGTTTTGGAGAAAGAATGGCACACAAAAAGATAGACAGCATAAGACCTTGCTTCTGACACGTGGTTTAGAAAACTAAGGACAGTTAAAAACAGCAATGTACAATATGTGCCTCAACAGGAGAGCGATAACACACTCGAAAATTATGTATTGCAGTTACCTCTCGGGCGATCTCTGCGCTGTAAGAATAGGAGATCCACGCCCCCTTCTCGCTCGTCCCGCACTCTTTCATGGCCCAAAGCATAACCCTACGCCTAGTCCCCTACAAACCTACCGACATTCATTACTAAGTCCCTGTTTCACCCTTGATTTGTTTGTTCGCTACCTACATTTCTGGCATATATTGTATGCCTCTTACTATAATTCATGCATGTCCGGTCATGCTCACTTGCACACCTGAAGCAGTCCTGTGTACCATCAGGCGATACTGGGTGAGATTGCGTGCTCACACTACATATGTCTCAAGTGTCTTTGTTCTCATGTCAAGTAGCCACACGCACCCCAAGGTGAGGCTTTAGAACACTGTTTTCTCATACCTGTTGTGTCTCTAGCCTTTTGCGCACTTGAAATGACCATTTCTGCCAGCTGGGAATTCAATGTGGTGTATTTTTCAAATTTATATTTTATTGAGCACTTGTAAGGTGCTTTACCCTACAGAATTGTGTTTTAAAACACCATAATGCTAGATGGGAACAGAGCATGGGAAATAATAACAATGGCAAAACAGTAATATACAGTCGCTGTCATATTAGGCCTTTTTGCATTTGCCCATGCAAGTGCTTTGTGGAGAAGTGCTAGTGAAAGGGATTGAAGGAGGAGCAGAGGGGCAGACAAGTGCTGGAGGAGGGCCCGGGAGGGAAGTGCTAAGGGGAGCCACAGAGGAGAACCTCGGGCTCCGTGCTAGTACAGGCGGCTCTCAAGGGTAGTATGTGAGCCATCAAGCAGGGTACAGCAGGGCAGTGAAGTGGGGTGGATGGGTGCTGGTATTGCTTGAGAGGATAGTCCTGGGGTCGTGTAAAATTTATGATAATCAGGCCATCGCGGACAGCGCCAGTGGGGTGATTAGCAGTGAAGCAAAAGAGGGATGAGGCGAAAGAGGGCCTTGTGGATAATGAAGGGGGTCTTGAATTTGATCCTTGCAACCACCGGCAGGCAGTGCAGAGATTTTAGGGCTGGACAGATGCGGTACCTAGGCTTGAGGGCAAGGATAAGTGTCATGCGCCTCTTGCCGTAGCGCCTGTGGCCCAGAGCACGACTGGGCTGCCATTTATTGGGCCGCCGCTTTACTGAGCCTAGTAGCGGTCTAGTGTTCCACGCACACCAGCGCTACTTAGACACGCTCATCCAGATTTGCATCGCGTTGCAACCACCTTCGTTACATTTGCTTTGGCTGCTACGACGCTGTGTGCATTTCGCTTCTTCCTTGATAGGAACCTTCTGTCCTTTTTTGCTTCTCCTCTCTTCTTACGGCGTATGCCGCTTTCCCCTTTTTATTCCTTCCCGCTCCGATTCCCTTTCTCTGTTTCAGCTCGGTACGCTTACCTTCTCACTGGATCCTCGGCTCCCCGGTCTCTCACCGGCTTCTCTGCTGCTCCTCTTCCTTCCCCCTCGCTCTCCGCACCTTCCGTACTGCTTCCCACTCTCCGCCTTGTTCTCCGTGGAGTTTCTCCATTCTCCGGCCAGGTTTAGTCGGGGTTGTGCTCCCGCTTCTGTTTGACAGTCAGTTCGGCACCCTTCTTTCCTGTTTCTGGGATCGTCGCCATAGGAGCCCATCTACCACTCGGCTGGAACACTTCAGAATCGCCTACACAGGAGTTTTTTATGCCGCAAGTGCTTTTTCCCCCATTCTAGTCTCCTTCCGGAAGGGGTCACTAGGGAGGCTGTCAATTGACCTCCATAGTGGCTTCAATTCGGGAGAGGCAATCTCTTCAAAGAAAAAAAAGGAGAAGGACTACAGCGCCCATAGACCATTCCTGCATTCCGGCTCAGAATCGGACTCTACAGGTGAGGAGGAGGAGGAGGGAAAGAGGCTGAGCCTTGGGAAGGTGGGTGAAAGTGACAATAAGTCTTGCAGCCCTATTCTGGATTAGCTGGAGGGGCGAAGGAAGGAAAGAGGGAGGTTGAGAAAGAGACTGCTGCAGTAGCCTAGCCTGAAGAGGACCAGAGCTCTGGAGCCATTGAGCTTCTGGGGGAAAGTGAGTAAAGGAAGAATGTCTATGAGAAGGTAGAGCTGTAAGTGGGACTTCTTGGTAAGTTCCATGATGTGTGGTGTGAGGGAAAGAGTGGAGTCGAAGATGACCCCACATTTTTGTGCCTCACAAGATGGTTGGGGGAGAGGCCCAAAGAGGGTGGGCAGAGGGTAGGAGGAAATGAGGGAACAGGTGTCTTGATGAGGCAATTAGGAAGATGGGCCTTTGTTTGATTACAATCCGAATGTGCGCATTTGGGTAGCCATCCTTTTCACCACTTTCCATGGCCCTTTCAGAAAACGTTAACTCTAGGAGGAACATACCTCCACTTTGTACAGAGAAAAAAAACATCTATTGGTCATACTTATTCCCTATAGATCGCCATATCCATGGATGACATTCCAGGCAGTTACCTATGTGTCCATGAGTGGAAATATGCATCAAAGTTTAGAACAATGGGCCCTATGTCTGTACAATAAAGACTCTTGACTCTTTATCTTATTTATCGTGGGTGGTCCCCATAGATACAATTACCATCAAGTGCACAACCACAACTTATTCTCGTGTATTGCGCAGCATGAATGGTAAATAAATGTGATCTACCATGTACATGTGAACCAAACCAGGGCAATGGGGTGTGGTGAGTTGCAAGCAAATGGTCAACGAGCTATGTGGGCTAATGCAGTTGGGCACTATGTACACACATTAGCACCCCTATGACTTCTGCATGGTAAGAATGCTTTATTATTATCAACCACACAACTAAGGGTTAGTGTTCTGTCGATCCTTGTTTGAATTGTATTTATTTTAATTAATTTCTTGGGGTGTTTGTAATGGGCTTATACAAATAATGGTGTTTCAAGGTACCACAAGACCAATAAGGGGGGGGGGGGTGTCGTAGTTTGGGACAAGAGAGAAAGATAATGATAGCAGTCAAACCTAATAGGTCATTTGAAATTTGGATATTGCAAGTGCATTAATTAGAAGTACAAAGAAGAGTTGTGGGTGTGAGTGCTGGTTGGCTACATGTGGAGTGCTAGTGTGGGAGGGAAGTACAGGGTAAAGAGGAGAGCGTGCAGGTTAAAGGGGTGGGAGGGTGGAGCAGGGGTGGAGATGGAAACATGGACTAGATGACTACTGAGGGGAGGCCATGAGCACAAGTGCCAGTGATTGCATGGGTTACAGGGGGTGAGGGTCAACCAGAGGGGCCCATTCTGATAGACAAGAGTACTTCCCATCTGGTGCTGCTATTAATGGGTGACAAAGAGAAACGGGAGAGGACAGAGAACATGTGGGTAGTCCATATGTCCGGAGAGGGAGCGACAAAGAGGATGTCTGTGACAGTCTTCCTGGAAGCAGCATTGAGGTTGGTGTCAGCGATGGGCAGGCAGGGCAACGATTATTCTGTAATCACGATAAATTCTAACAATGTCAATATTACATCTTGCTTCTGTTGTATTGTAAATATTCAAAGATGTGATCGCATTATTTACAGAGGATTTATGATTTGTCACAATGAACATTTTACTCAGACCTCTTAAAAAGATTTAGAGAAACGAAAAGCATATGTCTCAAGCATTTGAATCCAAAAAAAGTTTCCATGATTTTGAACTAAAATCACATACTTCAAATAATCACCTTGACATTTTAGGTCTTAATATAAAAACAATGACAGAGGAAAAGCAATATAAAGAAAGGAAAAGTAAAATTAAACCATTTATATTTATTTAACACGATTACATCGCCAAAAATAAATAAATAAAAATACATTTTTTAACATTAACAATTAATTAATGCACTTGCAAATGTTATACCATTACATTATTTTTGTAATTGATTTAGGGCCTGATTCATCGAACATTTTCCTATGGGATTGCGCCATTATAAAACACTTCCATGAATCAGGCCCATAGTGTCCAAACATTGGGTAACATATTCAAACTTGCTTGTGAAAAATGTGTGAAGACAGCTACAAATCATTTAACTATGGAAGTCAACCTCTGAACAAGTTCAAATTCTGAAGGGCAAGCCTCTTTTGCAATGTTGTGTGGCATAGTTTGGGCCTGGAAACAGAAATCCAGAGCCATTCCATGCGTATGCATGGCCAGCATAGTCAATGTCGGATCTTTCACAAATTCAAAATCCATTTCCTGGAATATTCGCTTGGCCACCCACTGTTTGCTTCATTTTGTAAATGCCATGTGGTAATGAAGAATCCTGAAAGTTTGTGCAGTTCTTGCTTGTTCCCTCCCAACATTCTCATTGTGCGCAAGTACAGTCAGTCTTGTTCTGGCCTTTATACATCTATGCCGAAATGCAACCTTTTTGGCCTGTACTTTATGCACATATTATGGAACACCTCCAAATCTCGTGTATGGCAGAATTCGGTGAGTCCCATGAGTTCTCTTAAAAGTGTTTTGGTGTACACAATTCTCTGCAGTGCTGTGTGAGGAGGGGAACCTGACACCAAGCACTTCTTTTTTAAACTTTCTTTTATTTAAGTATTTAGTTATTAAACAAACTTTTGCTTTCCATAAAACTTATAAAGCCAAGAGATGATTAACACTTCCGATAAAACCAAACCAGTCTTTATTAGTAAAACACCAGGTCCCCTTATCCTTCCCACTCATCTAGGTGATCCCTCGTCGACCCTCCTCCCACTGACCCACCTGTGCAATTTATTCCCCATAGGAGTCAACTCTTGGCAAACAAACTGTGTCCTATCACCATTCAAACCAGAAATTATTTAGTCTTTAGGAAATTCATCCACTTTCCTTCTAAATACCACCTCCAAAAACAGTCCTAAGGCCAGAGAGGCGGGTCTGCTGAATTCCCCATAAAGCATTTCCCAACACGCTTCAGCATGCAAATCGTGTACTTTCTTCAACTTCTCGAGAAGCAGGACTTTTCACTCCTTTACCAGCTCACGACAAAATAATATCAGATGTCATAGGGATTCTTCCTTTTGTCGACAGAACCGGCACTTGTCCTCCTTTGCCAGGCCATATTTGAATAATACTTCCTTTGTTCTTAGTATATTTAAACAAAATCTCAGGATTAGATCACTGTGCTTCGGACAGGGAGATTTCTTTAGATACCCTAGGATAATGTTCGGCAAGCCTGTGAGCAATTTAGTCAGTGTATGACGCTTAGAACTAGAGCGCCTGGCCTCCGTTTTGGACCAATCTGCCACCAGTAAGGCCTGCTTTACTTTCCCTGGGTTAGTACACAGGGTTTCCACTGATAAGTCTAGTTTAGACAAAATCTCCAGAAATGTATCCCTCCACTGGTTTAATGGCCAAAAAGTCATTCCCTCCTCCTTGATCTTGAGGATTTCATATTGTGGAGGGCAATTGGGGCCTATCACCTTCTGGAATGTCGCCAAGGATCTCCATAATATACGCGCATGTAATGAGTATAGGTCCAACTCATGCCCAATTGCTTCCATCGGAAATGCATTTGGGAGCCTCAAGATCCGTTCCAAAAACTACTGTCGAGATTTTCCCATGACTCTCTCGGAAAATTCAGGTCTGTTTCCCCAGCGTATATCAGGTCTGCGAATACCTTCTGATTATAGAAGTTAATAGTGGGTTGGTGTTAGAATGAACCAAATGTTCTCCCTATTACCATGGCTAGAGCTGTTAGTTGTTTAGTTTTCCCAAGGAGACTTGCCATCCACTGCTTGTCTCCCCTGTCCGAGCTGATCATAATTTCTAAATTCCGGGTTGAGGTTGTTGATTTTCGCATGTTATATCCCAGAGTCCAGTAGAAGGATCTTTTGGTCTTTATTCTTGTGTTTTTTATCATCAGGATCCCGGATTTCCCTATGTTAATCTTTTTCCCATTCTGATCTACCTAGGCTTGTAAGGCATCCAGTTTTCTCTGGAGGCCCACCGGGGTACGGTCCAAGAGGACCAGGTTGTCAGCATATAACAAGTGCTCCATTAACACTCCACTGATCTTTGGTGAACAGGATCTTGCTGGTTCAAGGATCTCCTTCATGTCATTTATGAAAAAATTATACAAAATCAGGGGCAGGGGGCATCCTTGTTTCAATCCCCTACAGTTTTCTATTTCCTTCTTTATGTTCCCACACTGGTTCAACCTAATCTGCAGGGTGGTTTCTGTATGTAGCTCTTTAATTGGTCCCCAGAGGTCCTTCGGACAGCCTTTGTTTTCCAATTGTGTCCATAGGCTGTCTCGTTCAGCCCAGGCAAATGCTGCCTCCGTATATATGCAGGTCATGTACAATTTATCATTTTCTTTTAAGATCTTTCTTTTTATGAAGCTGATCAGAAGGAGATTCAACCCACAGTCCACGTTGTTTACAAAACCGGATTGTCTTGGATCGAAGTTTCCTGTTATCAAAATCCACTCTTTTAGCCTCTTTAGCAGGATCCCAGCAAAACATGTTCCCAGAAGATCCAGGAGAGAAATCGGGCAGTAGATCCTGGGATTTCTTCTGTCCCATTGTTTATATGGTACAACTATTGCCTTTTTCCACGATGCTGGCATTCCCCCCATTTGGGTTATCTTCCAAACAATTCTGTGCAAAAGTCCATCTAGACCTCCGGCGCTGATTTAAGAATGGAATTTGTCAGGCCGTTGGGCCCCTGTGCTCCTGATGAACTTGCTTTGGCAATTATGCTTTTTATTTCCTCTCTATCGATGGTGATAAGCCAGGGTGCGTTACAGAATTGCAATCGTGTGGTTAGAACCCTGGAGCTTTTTTCCCCATACAATGCTCCAAGTGGTCCACCCATCTTGATTCCTGAATGGGGTTTAGCTGGCGTGTTCCAGTGTCACACTCTTTGCCATTTAGGAGAGTCCAGAAATTACTTGTGTTTTTAGCATTCATTGCTCTCATCATTTGTTCACCTTTTGTTTTAGCATTTATTGCTCTCATCATTTCGTCACCATCTTTTTGGTACAGGCTAGATTTATGTGACTTTACCTTATTCCGATGTTGCCATGTCAGATCCTTCTTTTTTTCCACCCTCGTAATAAGCGGGAGAGTCTTTAATGACCTCAGCTCCTTTAGCAGCTGATGTTTTTTGTCAGCTAGCTCTGTGTCATAGACATGTTTTCTCTTAGGACCTCCTTTGCCCCTGCCCCCCTGGGTGTCTCTAAACATCATCAAACAAGAGTCATACACCAGGCCCTGTTTCGGTATTGCCTGCCATTTTGACAGGCACACCTATAATGCTGGCAATGAGCTTGTGTTGATCTTTAGCCTGTTACTTCTGTTCTCAATGAGTACCTTGCATCCCCAGCGATTACTCCTTTTTGGTTCAAGTGCCATTTGGGAGGGACTTGAACAGGTTAAGATCAAAGGACAAATATCACTGTGTTTGGTAGGAAGAACCTTCAGTGAGTTCACCCTATAGAAGGTTACTTATCGACGAAAAAATAGTCTATCGTGGCACTATGGCGGCCCAAGTACCATGTTTTGGTCCCAGACAGATCACCCTTCAATTGGCCATTCACCATATGCAGATCCCTAATCTCTGTTCCTCCAACCATTTCTGGCTTCTTAAGGTTTTTTTCCGGTTGAGTTCTAGCCGTTGCCTGGGTGGTCTTTGTCCCCAAGCCATCGATGTTCAGATCCCCACATAATATTATTCTGGGGTTGACCAGCTCCGACCTTAAATCGTCGATCCATTTTAATGACCCTCTTAGTGAAAAACTTCCCACCTTTAGCTTTCGAGTTCCAATATACGTTGAAAATAAGCAACACCTCTTCTTTTGGCCTTTGTGACTCCTGTGACTTAATTAGTATGATTTGTGTCAGGGGGTTAGGGTGTATAACTCTCACCAATTTTCCAGAGATGTTATTTTTTTTTTCTTTTCAGAAACATTTTATTAAGTTTCCAATAAACAACAACATTTTCATAAAAAGTACACAACGTGTCATACTAAGCAGTAATAATCAAAATTACAGTACATTGTAAATATCATATTTTGCGCATTCTAGCATAATAACTATATCCAATGAATTCAAGGAACATACAACAAATACACATATACAAGTACAAAAGACAACACAAACAGGAAGAGGAAAAAAGGGAAAAAGAGAAAGAAGAAAGAAAGAGAAAAAAAATAACATTTTCGTAAAAGCCTCATTACGACCCAGGCGCTGGACCATGGTGCTATTAGCACCATGGTCCATGCCGGTCTCCGGCATGGTGGATGGCGGAATTACCGCCCCATCACAAGGTTGGCAGGGGCGGTGATTCCCCATTCACCTTTTGCCCTTCCCCATTCCCATTTTGCCCCATAGGGCATAATGGGGATGGGGAAGGCGATAATTACGGCACCGTAAATTACGGTTGCCGTAATTAGCTCCAAGGTCCCTTAGCGGGTTGGATTTTAACGCCTGTAAAACGCAGGCGTTAAAGCCTCCAACCCGCTAAGGGACCTTGTAATCAGGCGCTAATGGTTTAACGGCGCCGACGCTCTTTACGGCGCCGTTAAACCATTAGCGCCAGGGTCGTAATGATCAGTTATATTTACAATTCCATCACCACCTCAATCATAAAGAGCCAGAAAAGGACCCCATAACATCATGTAATCATCTTCTTTATCTCTATTTTTCAAAGAAATCTTATCATACTGTGATAAAACCTGCAACTCCGACAACCACTCTTCAATACTAGGCTTTTTCCTCGTTTTCCAAATCCTGAGATGTTATTTTTAACCAAGGTGAGGAGCCCCGATGTCGGTCTCCCGCTTCTTCCTTTTATTGCCTTGTTCAGGAAACCCATATATCCATCAGGTAGGGGATTTCTCCCAGCCAGAATTCCTGGATACAGAGAACATCCAGGGCAGTTAACCTTGGGTCCGTGAGCTGAAACAGGCAAACAAACCCTCTGGTGTTCCAAGAACCTGTCGTCATCCCCCTTTGGGAATCCTGGTTGTCGGTCTATTTTATAACTTGGGACGCTAGTGTTCTAGCTAGCCAGTCCCAAGACTCCTCCTGGGTGATTCTGGATTCCAAAATTTCAGTCTTTGAAGTGGGAGGCAGAGATCTGGCAGTTTTCCTGCCATTGATGGTAATCTTCAAGGCTTCCGGGCCAAGCAGGGGTTTTGGTGACTGTCTAATAGGTTTAGAGGACTCGTCCTCTACCGGCCGGCCCACACACTCTGTTGATAGGCCCCTCAACCTTGGGATAATTACTACCAGCCTTCTAGACTCTCCCAAGGCCCCCGCACCCTCTTTTAGATCATAGTCCAAAGCCCTCAATTCATCTATAGCATTTAGCAACAGAGTTGTTACTGCCTTGGTGGTCATATGGAGGCACACCCTGTCGTTTTCCTCTTAGTTTATGAAATCCACAATCCTGATGTCCTTGGTTTCAATCACTCTCAACTGAGGAACATTGGGCAAGAGTTCTATTATGTTAGCACAATTCAAGATCAGGCCGTCATCAGCCTTCAACACTCTTTCCAGCAACACTTGGGTGTACGCTCCTCTTCTCCTGGGTTGAACTCAGCTTCCCACCCTGCTGCTTGGGACCTGAGGGAGACCACTGTCTGTTTTTGTTTCATATCCCCTTGTTCCCAAGACAAGAGTGTCTATCTTGTCTAGATCATTCAACCAATACTTCCATTGTTTTGGGTTGCTGCATGGATACTCTTGATTTAGATTCAATTATTACCCTTTTTTCTTCAAGTGCTCTAAATCCCACTCTTTCCTTGGTGTGCGATGAATCTGTTAGTTCATCATCCCCTTCACCCATGGAACAGATAACCACTTCAGAGACCTCAGCAGAGTCTGTCTCATAATCTTCATATGTTGACAACCGGGGCTCTGATGATGCTAGTACTCCTTCCTTGCCATCTGTTAACCTCTTCTGCTCGAAGGCTTCCAGGCAGACGTCAGCCACCACCACCACTGTGTTCTCATCCGGCGTAAGGCATATGGGGACATCTCTCTCTCACTTGTAGGCTGGTACCTGTCTTTCCCAACCATATGTCCAGTCCCGCTGGACATGCCAGATTTTTCTGCATCTTCCCCCATTTGTAATGTAGAAATCTTTTCTCGCCAATCAGATCTGGGAGGGGACATGGGGTGGTTCATCGCCAGGGCTAAACCCCTTTGATCAACATCAGGCGTGCAGGCTCTTTCTGCCGCTATGCCAGCTTATAATACGAGGATCTTTTCTAGCACAGCGAGTCTGTGAGCGAAGACTGGTGAAGTCATCTACCATGCTGGACCCTTTTGATCAACGCCACTCAGTAGGTCAGCATCCAAGATGTCCAACCATACTTCCTACTGGGCCTCCCTAGAGGGATTTTCCTCTCTAACCCCCTTTGTTAACTTGTTTCCCTGTGCGGGGGCATTGGGCAACTTTTGCTCTAAAGTGCTACTTTAACGTCCTTCCTTCCACCATTGATTTGCTTCTGCTTTTTGAGAATGGTGCCACCGTTTTTTTTTGCCAGGCTCGATCCCGGAAGTTCAGACTGTCATTTCGTATGTAGCTTAGCTGTGTCAATTCTTTCCCACGGGTCGGGCTGGTCTGACCACGCTGCCCCATCCTTATAGATGCTAGGTGGCAACCCAGACTCCCAACTGCTCGACCCCTTCCCTCTGACCTCCTTTGTTGCACAGTCCACAGTTCCTGCGGCGGGTTCCAACGGGCAGGACCCCGACTTGTAAGGACCCTCGATTGCACTCACCAGCCTATCCCCCTTGAGTCTTATGAACAGATCTTGGGACCCCAGCTGAATCTCGGGACCAAACTCCTGGGACACTCCATACTCTGGGAGTTTGCTCCGAGGTACATGATCCCCCGAAACCTCCCGGTCAGTGGTTTTCGTCCAAGCACAACGGTCACTGTCCTTGAGGGACAGAGCTGTCGGGTCCATAAGAGGCCCTTCCTGGGTAGCAAGGGGGGATATCGGGTCAATAAGCAGACCTTCCTGAGTAGCAAGGGGGGAATGACACGGCAGGGAGGGAGTTGATGAACTGACAGTACCTTCCTCCACGTCGAGCAGTGCTGGTGGAAATGCTCCTCTGTGTAGAACACTGGTGCTGCCTTCTTCCTGAGGTCCTACCTGTAATGCCGAATGGGCTTAGCTACACGTCCTCTGTATCAAACAGGTTCCGGTGCTCCAAGCTCTTCGCTGCACCCCCCACAAACACTCAGCCAACACTCTGTGATGCTCCGCGTCAAGAGTGGAGAGTATAAAGAGGAGGCCCCTCTTCTTGGCAATAGAGATGGAAGAAACACTGCTTTAGCACAGCAGTATAGCGAACCAGCAAGGAACCAGCAAACAGCAGACGAGCAGACCACAACCTAGTCTGCCAACACTCAGCCAACACTATGCGATGCTCCGCGTCGGGAGTGGAGTGTATAAAGAGGAGGCCCCTCCTCTTTGCAATAGAGATGGAAGAAACACTGCTTTACCACAGCAGTATAGGGAATCAGCAAGGAACCAGCAAATAGCAGACCAGCAGACCACGACCTAGTCTGCCAACACTCAGCCAACACTCTGCCTTCTTCTTACTCTCCTGCTCCTTATTCAAATATCCATGTCCGCATTTGTGGTAATATGTATTTTATCTCCAATAGTGTGTGTTGGAACAATGGTGCATCAATGAACACCACATTTTAAGTAGAATTTCTACAGATCCATTACAAGTTTTGAGGTCCACCAAAGATGGTTGCTGATAGACTGAGACCACTTTAAAATGTTTTCTGAACCCTTTTTCTTTTACCAGCAGCTGTATTTTTTTTAGAAATTGATTTTACAATGTGCCATACATCAAATTGATGCTCTATGTCTGGGAACTGCTGTTGCATGGTGTTTGCTATTCCAACATGCCTGTCGGTGGCTATCAGGTGAAAAGAGGGTACCAAAAAGCCAAATAGGCCTCTAACTGGTATTTGTCAAAAAAGAGACAATACAGAGTGATTGTGGTATGCCAAATGCAAGGTAACCAGTTTATTGCAATAGACTGGGGAAAAAGCAAGATCAAAAGCCAAGCTCTCACTCCAACGTTCTCCGATGTTTGAACGAACAAGAGGAGTTTATATAGTACAAATAAATCATTTTGATGTCATCATGATCACTGAGCTATGAACACCTACTGCTCCTGGTCATTGGCTCCCTCTACCAAACTACATATGGACCCTATAAGTGCAGAACTAGGGATTGGATAATTGTTATCTAAAGTCCCACCCATGAACCTTCCTATACAAATGTGCTACCTCATCATATTTTAATATTAGTGGTAGGCCCTAAATTACTTCTGCTGTGAAAAAAGGACATGTGCTCAATGGTTACAATGTGGCAACACTAGCCATGAACTGGCTGCATGATGACATATTTATATAGATAAGAGAGAGAGAGAGAGACAAGTGTATCACCTTATTTTAATTAAATCAAACAGCCCATCTTACCTCCCATGGAATGGTTGGCGAGTCTCAAGGACATTTTTCTCACAATGGCGATCGCCATCCTGATCTTGACACTTTTATGAATAATTATTTTGTGAGTCATCCTGCTTTTACCCTGCTAAGATTTCATTGCGCCTATTAGTTGTTTTTTCTTTAGTCGCATCTGCGTCCTCCTGTCATGCCTAGCGGACTTGCAGAAACATTAATCTGCCAATTCCATCTGAACTTCCTTGGATGCCGAGTTCATCCAATAAACTTGAAACTGCGTGTCTTCGCAAATAATTTATCTGACAGCTGAACGCGCACAGTAATATCTTGTTCCAGTATGCAATACTCCTCTACAAAGTCTTGGGCTGTTAACATTGCTTTTATTGTAGCTACCATATAGCTGGCCACAGCATTTTCTCTGATTTGTTCAAGTGTACTGAACAGGGCTTTTTCTTAAAGCTGCAAGGCTGAATTCTCTGCTGGTGCAATTTTTAAAATGGCAGTTTGTCACATTATGTGTCTCTGCAGGACACATTTGCTCTACATTTATTTGCTGCTTACCAAGGCCTGGTGCATGCCTGGCACATACATTTTTACATATGGGTAGGCTGCAACCTCTTCTCTACCTATTAGCCATGCTGCCCTACATGTGTAGTGAGACCCTATCTTGGTACATGCCTACCTATCATCTAGTCTACTCTGTTTAGAAACAGACTAATTGTGCAAGCTAATGCATCATCTGTCCCTACTTGTGTAGGAAAACAAATAACTATTATTTGTGCCAGCTGCATTTCCAGGAGAATTTAAAGTGCAGGTTCAAATGTTTCTTTTCTGATTTTGTAATTCCGTTTTTTCTGGGGAAGGCAGGGGGGCACCTGCTCTCTAGTCAACAATTGCCCTACTACATTCCCCCCTCTGGTCGAGTCATCAACCACACCTTCATTTTTTCTCATCATATAATAGCCATCCTTGGGCAGCCACACTCTGGTGACCCCTTTCAAGTTACCTCCTTGTGCTACGTATTCTGCTGTACTGCATGTCATAAGCCAGCACTCGCCATTGTCATCACATTTCATTGAGTGCTCATTGTAGTTATAGGTATCTCTCGGGCATGTAAACACTGCTCCAGGTTGTTTAGCTGGCAGCCCCAATGGGTATATGGGACAGTAAACTTCCTCATCAGTTTGAGTGTACTGATGTACAGTGTCAGCCACAATAACCATTACTGTCATTTGGAGTGCCTTCTTGCCAGTCTTTTTGTGTTGGCTTATTGCTACTATCAAGATCCAAAAAGCCATTAGTACCAGTACCAAAATACCAACAGACATTTTAATGCATCTGTCAGCCATGTAGGCATCTGGGAGAATAGATAACTGAACCAGCTATTGTCCTCAATGTCCTTTACTTCCTCCTCCATTTTATCATGCAGTTCCTTCAAGGAGTGTATGGCCTATGTCAAGGTCCCATTCTCCTCATCATATATGGCGACATATGTACAGCAACTTGGCCCTATATTTTCACACACTCCTCCTTCCATGGCTGTGAGTAGGTCCAGAACATGCCTGTTCTGCAGAGTCATTAATCTGAACGCTGTTATCTCCTCTTTGAGGGCATTGGAACCTTTATTTGTGGCATTAATAGTTTGTAACAGTTCCCACCTAGTTATCTGGATCCAATGTTCATTTGCTGCTGCTTGCAGGCCAGGCATTAAAAAGGATGTAAAGAATGTTGTTTTACCAAACAGCCTATGACTCTCTGAAATTCATCGAATGCAGCATTGGCTTCCTTGGAAAAATAGTTTGTTCTTTTTGTGCGTTTTAGGCCTAGGGATCTTTTCTTCCTGTTTTGTGCCATTGACGGAAAAGTTCCAATGTCAACCTCACTTTGTGGTATTACTAGTGCTGGTGCATTTAGTAACACTATTGTACATATGCCACCACAGTTGGGTGGAAGAGGCATGTAGGCTCTTGTAATGCAGGCCCAGTAATGGTCCATGAGTACAGCTGTGCCTACTTTCATACCTGGCAAATCCATAATGCGTTTGCACCATTCATTGTCCCCAAGCTTTACTGAACCATTATTTCTAAAGCATGTTGGTGCTTGCAGTTTGGTTATGGGTAGTGGTCCTGCTTCATCGTCCACTCATGTTAAACATTTTGCAGTTTCTACCCATTCCTCACGACACACTTTGTCTGCATTTTTTATCACTTCTATTGGCGCAATCCATACTGCCTCTGCTTTGCATCCCATTATACCATCAACCCATCCTCCTGAGGAATATACTTTCCCTTTTATTTGCAATTGCGTTCCGTCGGCACAATGAGGTATCAAATTAAATTGGGCATCTGTACACCTTAATATTTGGTGATCCACTACTTCAACATCTCCTCTTTTTGGACGGCATAGTATGTACTTGAGTAACTTACTTTTCATACTTATATTCTCTATCATGTGTGCTTCGTTTACATAATTGGCTATGTATGGGAATTCTGATCCTGTGACATACTTTATCATGGCCGATTGTCCATGAAATTGTCCTCTGGTCTGGCATACTTCGAGATGTACCAAGCAGTGTGCTCTGAACTCAGGTACTTCTTGAGGTATAAATACTCAAGAGGCTGTCATGGCATAGGTGATAAGTGAGCAAAGAATGCAAGTTTTCCCTTGATCTCTCTCTCCTCACCTTCTCCATTGACTGATACCACGAGTTCTGTTCAATATTTATGGAATTATCAAAATACCTTCTCATGAAATACTCATCATCTGTAATACCTCTCCTAGCCCTTATTTTCTTCACAACTGGGCGGAATACCATTTCCTATTCTAACTGGAAATCTACTTTTAACCTCTTCACTAACCTTATGCCATAGGGACACATTCACCTTATCATAACCAGTTAAATTTAGTGTAAGATAAAATTAGAAATAAAAACAACAAAAGAGAAAGGAAAACAGAAGCACTGCAATAGCCATCATGCCAATAGTTTGTAGAGGTGTCCTGTTTCTTATTGATCGGGGTGCTATGAATATATCAGGAATATAAGAATATGAAAACATTTGTACAGTATTTTTCAATGGTGAGTGAGGTGAGCTATACATAACTTTTAAAACATATTTTGCAACCACATAAAATAACAATAATAAAATGTTTGATTGATTTTCAAACCACTTCCACTATTATGTGGTTCATTGAAAAATATAAGAATATAAAAATAGTGCTGATAAAAACATGGAAATATAGAAATGCGGAAAATAAAAATAGTCCCAATAAAAATGTAAATATAAAGTAGAAAAAATGGTCTGTTGTAGATATATGCTTTTGTGAAAAATAGTACAAAACAATTGTCCCAATACAATGTGGAGATAGCAAAGTGGAGGAAATAGTCTCTTAAAGATGATTGTCCTTGTGAAAAATAGTATATAAAGTATTGCCAATACAATGTTGATATATGAAACTAGAGAAAATAGTCTGCTATAGATGTTTGTGCTTGTGAACAATAGTCCTCCTCCGCAGCAGAAATACTATGTTGGTGATGTATTCAAAAATTCCTCTGCATACTGTAATTTAAATCTGCTTCTAGATGTGGCTTGCCACTTTGTTCCTTTGGGATATGTGTGTTAGAAATCTTAAATCAACTTTAATCAAGTAAAGTCAAAGCACCAACTCCTTTCTTATTGTTCCAGTGAACGTTCAGCCTCATAGTTTAGCATCAGTGTTCCTCAAGTGGTGCCATGTTATTTATATCTCCTTTACTCTCAAGTTCCTTATTCCTTTTATCTTCTTTCTCAGCATGCACTTGAGCTCTTGTCCTGGGCCTGGTTTCGTTCTCTTCTCCCTCGGGA
The DNA here is from genome assembly GCF_040938575.1 of Ambystoma mexicanum. NCBI lineage: Eukaryota > Metazoa > Chordata > Amphibia > Caudata > Ambystomatidae > Ambystoma > Ambystoma mexicanum. Next base: position 662,433,950 of record NC_090941.1, on the reverse strand, counting down.
TCCTGGTAGCTGGGCAGGAAGGCGGTACTCTTTTATCATTCTATGTTGGCTATGTTGCCCCACAGAAAAAAAGAGGTTGACAACTGCTGTGGTATTCAATTCTATTTTGTCTTTTTCTGTGCCTTTTGCGATACCTCTGTGCCTTTCCATCCTGTCAAGAACCGAAAGAGAGATGTATTTAGGCATGGACATCAGATAATCCTGTAACACATTTACAAACACAGTCACAGTGCTTTTGGGCATCTGTCTGCGTGCGCATGGGCGAGGTAATGGGCACATGCATCCTACAGCCTGTCACCAACTCATAAGGAGTCAGGTACAGTCTTGCTAATCTTGCTAACCCATGATTCCTGAGAGTTTTGTGCTTTTCATGAATGTAAAATAAATAACAAAATCTCCACAAACCACCCTGAGATTTTTTCACTATGTATACAGCAGTGTTGCAAGGAGATTCTGATGGCACTATCACTCCCTGCTTAATGAGCACATTTATTATTTCATAAATACTCTCATCTGCTTCTTGGACATTGGATACTATTTCACTTGAGGTGAAATTGCCCCTTTCTTTAATTTTATTTTTACTGCTGCAATTCCTTTTAACACCCCCGTCATATGGACTGATCATCCATAGTGTGCCAGGTACCCTTGCCAAATCTTTTTCCATAAATGATGGTACCTTTTTAGCTAGCACTATTTGTTGTGGCACCTCTGCATACTCTGTTTTCAATTGAAGGCTTGTATGTATTCTTTTGATGCCTGCAAATATATGCCTGGTGTAGAGCATATTATGCTATTCTCTGGTGATGATATTGACATAATGAGTTTGGCCATAACATCTCTTCCCAATATGTTAACAGGTTTCTTCCAGGAATACAGGAATAAGATAGCTACCGTCTGATCTCCTACTGTCACAGGATGTTGCTGTCCCAGTATCAACTAAGAAGGAAAGAGTCTGGTTAGATACCTCCAGCCTTTGTTCCTGCTCATTGTCTGTGGTTACTGATAGGATAGGGTACATCAAGCTATTCTGTGAGCTGTCCTATTGGGGATACATGTTCAGTCCTGTCCCTGTAAAAATGTTCTCCCCAACCACTGTCACTCCTCCTATCCGTGGTGTCTGTGGCAGAAGATTGGTATCCCACTGTGTATTGGCTTGCTGTTATTGCACAGCACTCTGTGGTTGCTCTGTCAATGTCTGCTGTGGTTGCTGTGGCTGTATCCGTAGCCCTTGGGGTTGCTGCACCTGCTGTGCTTGTGTCTGATCTGGTGAATATTATGTGTAGTCATAGTACTCATAGTTTTGCTGTGGTGCACCATATAGTGCTGGATACGCTCTCCCCACCTCTTGGCCCATACTGCATTGCACCTTGTTGCATTGCTCCTCTACTTCTAAACACTGTTAAATGTGTCCTACTTTCCCACATGTCCAACATACTGCTCCAGTTCCCCCAGGTCCTCCAAAGTGGGTCTGTCTTCCCACCAAACCCCAATACTCTCCCTTTGTGAGCAAATACTCTTCCTCCTATGGGGTACCAAACGACTCTCTCCCCTTCCTGCAAAATAACCACCCATGCCCTGCTGTGGCCTGATAGCTCCCTGTCCATTATTCCTGTCTTCTGTATGTATCAATACTGCTCCTTCTATCGCCATTTTGGATAATTTCTTCTGTACTAATTTTGCCTCATCCTCTTGTCTTTCCTCTACATTCTGTTGATCCTTCTCCTGCTTTAACCTACAGTGATGGACAATAGTCAGTTGTATTGCTGGCCATGGTTTCATTTCAATCCCCACAATCTTGTGTAACTGTCTCTGTACTTCAGGTAGGCCCTGACATAGAATATGATAAAACACTGGTATATTTGTATCCCAATTGTCTTTAGATTTCAAACGCCAATGCTCTTCAGTGTCTTGAATATATGCAGATGGGTCCTCAGTAGGCCCCATCTTCCTAGTCATTATGGTACTCATGTCTGATTGTTCTGGATATAGCACCCTCTGTGCCTTCCATACATTAGCTGTGCAATTATTAAATGGTGACCTGTCATATTTAGTGGTGTTACGTTCTGTCACTGCAGTTGATGCTATTCTAGCTGTCTCTCACTCTAGCTTGTGGATCCAACGGCCTGCCCCTGCTCCCCTGCTATCAGTGATGGCAGCCCATCCATCAAGTTATTTTTGTCTGTCTGATTACATGGAGTATAGTGGGGTTGCCCTAATCCCTTGTGGAGCAGTAGGAATTGTGTTAATCCTTTCTTGCGCAAAGGTGATGCTGCGCAAGTTCTCGTTTTCAATGTCTCAGCTACAGTGTCGCTGGCATTCTGGCAATTTTCTTAAGAAATATGGTGATTTATGGTCTTCATTTATGGCCAGCAATGATGTGAGGGGTGGATACAGGCTTAGGTTTGGCCCCAGTAACTCTGCTATCTCTCCTATGCCTGGCAATGTGGTATCCATTTGTGGGGCTTGCGCTGCCTCTTCTCCCCCCTCTTCACCATCCATGTCTACCCAAGCTGTCTCCCTGTTACTTTCTCACCTCTCTCGTCATCCTCAAGTATGAGATCAAAACTCACTCCCTTAACAGACTCCCTTACATATGTTGCACTCATTATCTCTGGCAAGACATTTCTGCCCCTGGTCTCTGGGGCTATTGTCCCACTCCCTTCTCCCCACATCTCTGGCATCATACCTCAGCTCATCTTTTTGCTCATCTCCTTCCTCATTTTTTCAATTTCTTCCTTTTCTCTTGTCATTCTCCTGTTCTTCTCATTTAGCGTCTTTACATACTCATCCCTTTCTCCTACCTCATGCTTCCTTCGTTCTCTTTCCTGTTCCTCTCTCTGCATCTTCTCTGATGTTTCTCTCTGTTCCCTCTCTTTCACCCTATGTGCATTTTACTCTATCTCTTCGTGTGTCTCCCTCCTGACTGCCTCCATGGCTGCTTCCTTCATTTCTTCATACCGCACTACCTTCACATATCCATTTTCAGTTCCTTTCCCATTGAGTTTCAACAAGATCATTCCTCCTACCCATTTCTCTGGTTTCATTATGGTCTCTCCACTATCCCCATTACCTATGGGTACGCTTCTTGCCCTGTGGCCATCTATCTTCATGCCTCTCACTCTCCAGAGCTCTTCCTTAGAGATTTTAGCTGCTTATCTAAGCTATGTAGCCCTCTAAATTCTTCCTCATCCCTTAACTGTGTCTCAGGGCTGTGCCATGCTTCATTCTCCATTTGCACTAATAGCGCCTTTCCTTTTACCACTTTCACCCTCCTCCTATTATGATCATCTTCCTCATCAGGGGATTCATATCTGGGATTACTATACCCCAAAGCTGCTGCTTGTTCCGGGTATATTCCTGGGATGCTCGAGATGGTGTGCTCTCCTCATATGGTGGTGGTACTGTGAATGGTGTGTGGTTGTCTGCATCAGCTGGTGCTGGCAGAGCTGTTGGTTGTGTGTAAGCGCTTTCCTCAGAGGGAGGAGGCGGCGGCGCTGTGGGCTGCTTGCACTCCACCTGACACATATTAAGCATCCTTTCCATCTTGGGTCCCTCTGTTTCTTCCTCAAAGGCCTTCCAGAGTTCTAATATCCCTAGCCTGTTCTTGAGCTTTCTGCTCTTGTGTGTGGCATGTAGGTATGTGCACATTTGTTGGAGTACATTTTTACAGTGAGTGACCTCTTGTGGCCACGAGAGTCACATGTTCCCAGCAGTTTCTTTTATCCACTCAGCATGATACAAAGTGATTTTGGCACTATATCCAGGGAATGCTTTGCATAGGTGAATAATTGGGGTGTCTGGCATGGTGTCAACCTTTAAGCAGCGCGCAGCTTGGCACTTACACAAAATAAACAATGCAAAATAGTGGTCAGCTTACCGAAAATTTAGAACAGAAATAGTTTTTGCCAATTTTTTCACACTTGTTCCTTAGGGCCACGCCCCAATATCCAAATCCTACCTTTGGGTCACAACAACAAAATCCGCTCACAACCTAAATGTTCATACTTACCCTATCAACCTCTATCAAACAATACTATCTGCTACTCTCTCAAAATACAAAAGAAGAATGACCTCTAAAGGACCTGTCTCACAACACAACACAATGCCGGCAAACAACCATTTATTCAACAAAACCACAATACAACACAATAAAATACAGCTGTCTTCTGGTTATCTCTCTGTCTCTTTAATTCTACCCTCAAAAGAAGGTTGGGCCCTCAGTGGCCCTACTGTGCAGTCTTCCAAGACCTTGTCTAGCGCTATCCTTTATCACTTTTCACTGTTTCTTAAATACCATATAATAAACCCCCCAATTGTTACCATGCACCTAGCACACTCACGTTTTTCAGTGGACCTTTCAGGGTTGTGGGCTCCGGGGTACCCTCACTTGCCAGCTCCTCCTAAAGCTTCCAGTGGGTGGTGGAAGACCAGGCAGAGTTCCACTCCAAAGTCAGCCCTGCTGTCCTTCCTGTTAAGTTGTGCACAAAACAAAATCTGCTCCCCTGACAATCCGCTTCTCAAAAGGAGGGTGGCAGGGCACCCCAAGATCCATAGCCCCTAACTGGACTCTGTTACCAGATGAAAAGAGGGTGTCAAAAAGCCAAATAGCCCTCTAACTGGTATTTGTCAAAAAAGAGACAACACAGAGTGATTGTGGTATGCCAAATGCAAGGTAACCAGTTCATTGCAATAGACTGGTGAAAAAGCAAGGTCAAAAGCCAAGCTCTCACTCCAACGTTTGAACAGACAACAAGAGTTTGTATAGTACAAATGAGTCATTTGATGTCATCATGATCACTGAGTTATGACAATCTATCGCTCCTGGTCATTGGCTCCCTCTACTAAGCTACATATGGAACCCTATATGTGCAGAACTAGGGATTGGACAATCGTTATCTAAAATCCCACCCATGAACCTTCCCATACAAATGTGCTACCTCATCATTTTTTAATGTTCGTGTTAGTCCCTAAATTGCTTCTGCAGTGAAAAAAAAAGACATGTGCTCATCGGTTACAATGTGACCACACTATCCATGAACTGGCTGCATGATGACATGTTTATGTTGATAAGAGAGGGAGATAGACAAGTGTATCGCCTTATTTTAATTAAATCAAATAGCCCATGTTACCTCCCATGCAATGGTCGCCAAGTCTCAAGGACATGTTTCTCGCAACGGTGATCACCATCCTGCTCTTGACACTTTTATGAATAATTATTTTGTGAGTCATCCTGCTTTTACCCTGCTTAGATTTCATCGCTCACATTAGTTGTTTTTTCTTTAGTCGCATCTTCTGTCACACCTAGTCGATTGCAGAAACATTAATCTGCCAACTCCTTCTGAACTTCCTGGGATGCCCAGTTCGTCCCATAAACTTGAAACAGACTGTGTGTCTTCGCAAATTAATTTATCTGACAGCTGAATGCACACAAAAATATCTTGTTCCGCTATGCAATACTCCTCTACAAAACCTTGGGTTGTTGACATTGCTTTTAACGTAGCTACCATTTACCTGGCTACAGCACTTTCTCTGATTTGTTCAAGCGTGCTTAACAGGGCTATTTCTTAAAGCAGCAAGGCTGAATTCTCTGCTGGTGCAATTTTTTAAATGGCAGTTTGTCATGTTACGTCTCTCTGCAGGACACATTTTCTCTGAATTTATTTGCTACCTACCGTGGCCTGGTGCATACCTGGTGTAGAGGAGGTCCCGAATAAAACCTGCACTCCAGTCGCCCATTTTGAAGTACCAGGAACATTCACACCAAGATATGTGAATTATAATGAGCAAATAAATCAGCAGAGAGCTGCAGTAGGGATCTACTCAGTACCTATCAGAAGAGCAACACCTATTAAAGTACCGATACCCAGACAACCATGGACAGTAAGGTATCCATTAAGAAAACCCTACTAGCAAATGAGACAAAATGAAGATCGCCTAAGTACAGGCCCGGAAGAAACCAAAAAGGTCTTAATGGAAGACAAATGGTGAAGTCACAGGGACCCGGACAGACGTACAGATAGAAGAAATAATGACCCGAGAATGACACAAAAAGACTAAACTCCATGAATAAGGATATTGTGAACCTAAAAGGGAGAAAAATGCTGAAATACCAAGAAGTTTAAGCTGTAAACAGCATGAAGACATTCAACCAGCTAACACCTGTACATATGCTTGGAACCGCAAGAAGGCTCAGAAAACAGTACGGCTTGCTATGCTAAGTAGAAGAATAGTGCGGCAAGCACCATTATACATAATCTACATCAGAATGAAGCACAGTATTATAAGTGTGATTCCACTTCGCACAAAAATGCAGAATCAACCCACGTTACTAAAGGCTGCATGAGCAGAGATTCAGATTCTAGCAAAACGAGAAGAGATGGCTGAATCAAAACTCGGCAGATGCAACTCGTGCCAGGAGAGCCAAGGTCATAACAATAGAAGGAACGAACAGTAGATACATATAATTGAAACTTAAGAACAGAATATCCTGTCTCTGAAAGGTCATGATAAGGAGGAGTAGGCAGGTGGCAAGCCCAATAAGAATGAAATGCACAAATTGAGAGAAACTAGACAAATTCACGGTGTGGGAAGCACGTGACCAGCCGAGCGAGGAGAAGCACGGGCTCACACCTACCCTTGCCATCCGCCCAGGAAGAGATATCAGAATTTTTCCAGACAGAAGATGCAGTTTTGAAGCCAACCACAGTAAAATAATTGACACATAGTTGCTGAAGTGATGATTGATTGTAACCTTAATTGGAGGAAGGCCGGGTAACTAAGGGGCACCCTGCACCTGGCTGTCCATTCTGCATGCAGCTAAGCAATGTGGAAATTTATGCATAGGGTTGGTGCCAACCCAATCACAATGGACCAAATAATCTATGGTCCTATAGTTAGTAGAACCAATGGGACGTCGTACTTTTAGTGATGTCTACAGTAGTCATCTTTGAAGGAAGGGTTAGATGCCCACCTGACAGTGTTTACCCAATCCCCTCACTCCGTTACCATATACAGATTTAGTACCTATATTAAAGTTACCTTTTCCTAACCAATAGAATTGCATATTAAATTTTGAGTGTTATACGTCTATTATGACGAGTTTTCAGTATAAATCCTAGGATTTTTATGAAGTTCATTGGAGTTGAGCAAGAAGGATGATCGCATCACCGCTGATTTCCATGACTCCCCGTTTTTTGTACTTGTCATTAAAAGGACTCCCTTTGCCAAACCATTGAGTTGTCCTTATTGATTGGTGTTGGAGTAATACATCTGCACCCCCATCCATCTCAAGGGTGCAGCTATCTCGTCTTAAAGTACTTTCGGAGCAAACCACGGCTCTATGGGCCGGTCGGGGGTCTCCGTAGTACACTTTGTAGCAGACATTGATGGTTTATCGATTATCAATGATTGATTAGAATAAGACACCCATTGACCGTCGACATAAAGTAACTCTTGGTCTTCGGAAATATCACGAGTCCTTTGCCATTTGGCTGCGTAGACCGTGAAGCTCCCCGTAGACAGTGGTAGTGTAAGAAAAACTGCAGACCAAGGCCTGAAGGGACCCGTGTTCCCCACACATCCCTTCCCATTCCTACAGGCAGCTGAGCGGGTGAAAAGCCGAAGAAGGCGGTAACGAAGGCGGTGATCCTGAGGGTCCAGAGAGGAACCATGCGAACGGTGAGTGAAGAACATTGAGGGGGTAATTCATAGAATGCAGCGCACAAGTGGCGCACGCGGCTGGCGCACAGTGTGCGCATGCGAATCCCTGCGCCAGCCGCGTGTGCTAAAATCCATTTCCGCGCACAGCGTATTCATGGATTCCAGCCACCAAAACCAGCCGTGGCGCACAGTGGCGCAGCGACCCTGCAGCAGCGCCAGTTATGCCCCCAAGAATGCCTCTCGCGCAGGGAAAAGCCATCAAAATCCCCAATCCAGCGCAAAGGGCTGCGCTAACCCTGTACCAGCACGGCAAGCGGGCTACGTGTATCACTGGGGTGCGCGGGAAGTACCTCACGCGATTGCCGCAGGGTACGTGTATTTCAGGGGTGCGCGGGAAGTTCCACACGCGATTGCCGCAGGGTACGTGTATTTCAGGGGTGCGCAGGAAGTTCCACACGCGATTTCAGCAGGGTACGTGTATTTCAGGGGTGTGCAGGAAGTTCTACACGCGATTTCAGCAGGGTACGTGTATTTCAGGGGTGCGCGGGAAGTTCCACACGCGATTGGCCTCGTGCGTGCAGGGTACGTGTATTTCAGGGGTTGCGCGGGAAGTTCCACACGCGATTACAGCAGGGTACATGTATTTCAGGGGTGCGCGGGAAGATCCACATGCGATTGGCCCCGTGCGAGCAGGGTACGCGTATTTCAGGGGTGCGCGGGAAGTTCCACACGCGATTCCAGCAGAGTACGTGTATTTCAGGGGTGCGCGGGAAGTTCCACATGCGATTTCAGCAGGGTACGCGTATTTGAGGGGTGCGCGGGAAGTTCCACACGCGATTTCAGCATGGTACGTGTATTTCGGGGTGCGGGGGAAGTTTCACACGAGATTTCAGCAGGGTACGTGTATTTCAGGGGTGCGCGGGAAGTTCCACACGCGATTGGCCCCGTGCGAGCAGGCTACGCGTATTTCAGGGGTGCGCGGGAAGTTCCACACGCGATTCCAGCAGGGTACGTGTACTTCGGGGTGCGGGGGAAGTATCACACGCAACATCATCAGGGTACGTGTATTCCAGGGGTGCGCGGGAAGTTCCACACGCGATTCCATCAGGGTACGTGTATTACAGAGGTGCGCGGGGAGCACCACACGTGAATTGCACGTGTGGATCCTCCCAGGTGTTCCCTCTACACCCTCCACGGCCCCTGCAGGTGGCTCACACCACAGGGGACTACCCTGCACATGTCCTGCAGGCACCCCATCCGCCATGGCCATGCCCCCCAGCCAACCCACATGTCAACTTGCACTACTGCCCACCAACGCATGTCCCCCTGCACCCCCAGCCACCAGGGGCACCCTCCACCAGGCCCCCACCCATGTCTCCCACCACCCCCACCCCCCAGCACTGTGGGGCACCTGCCAGCAGGCCCCTACCCATGTCTCCCACCCCCCCACCCCCCAGCACTGTGGGGCACCTGCCAGCAGGCCCCCACACATGTCCAACTCATGTTCCCCACCCCCCCCCACACCCCAGCACTGTGGGGCACCTGCCAGCAGGCCCCCACCCATGTCCAACTCATGTTCCCCACCCCCCCACCCCCCAGCAGTGCAGGGGCACCCTCCACCAGGCCCCCACCCATGTCCAACTCATGTTCCCCACCCCCCCCCACCCCCAAGCACTGTGGGGCACCTGCCAGAAGGCCCCCACCCATGTCCAACTCATGTTCCCCAGCCAACATGTCATCACAACCTAGATCCCTGGTCCCTATGGTCAGCCTCCAAATGCAAAACACCCACCCGAGTATTGCATCCACCCACTCATAATTGGCAATTACATGACAGAACACCAATTGCAAGTTCCGAAACAAACACATTTCCCTCACATACACCCAATGGGTGTCAGTGAATCTCAAAACCCATATCATGATATGCATGAAACCAATGAGATGATACTACACATTGAAGTATGATAAAAAAATATGTATTAAAGGAAACATAAATAGAATCAAAAATAAAGAAACATAAATGTGAATGTACAAAAATGAAAAGAAGCATGTCCGTGAAAAAAAGCAAAACCAAAAATCAAAATCCAAAGTAATGGTGTCCAAAGTCACTGTCCACAAAACAAAATCCAATGGGAAATTAAAAAGAAAGCCATTGCTCCATGGTTAAAATGTGAAAGAAAAATACAATCCAACAGTGAACTATGTACATACGAACAAGCCAGGGTCCATTATCCCAACAAAAGAAAGGAAACCTATCTAACTATGCTAACTAATGAAATAAACTATATACAAAAATGTGGCCAATGTCCGAAAGGTCCAGAATAAATCCCAAAAAAAATGAAACCTAACACTACCTACATAACTATGTACAAGGGCAGAGGGCTAGTTTGACGGCTCACTTTTGGATGTCCCGGGCCAGGGCATCATCGAACTCCTGCTCAATGTCCCGGAGGCGGTCCTCCTCCATGGCCCGAGGGTCCGCAGGGCCGTCGACGTGTCCACCTCCAAACCCCTGCGGATTGCCTCGAGGCACTCGGCCCGCCTCAGGGCCCTCCGCATGGAGTTCTCCGCCCTGACCATTGTGAGCCGTGCCTCTTCCGCCCGCTGCCACTCCGCATCTATGGCGTGGCCCAACCGCTGCCACACGGAAGACACTCTCTGTCCTGGGTCCTCCTGCCCTCCGGCCGATGCCTGCCCCTCCGATGTTGAAGGCCCCGAGCCTTCATGGCTCCCACCACGTTGCTGCTGCTGCTGTGCCTCTGCCCGTGCACTGCCTCCTGCTGCCTGCACATCCTCCGCCGGCTGGGGTGCAGTCGTTGATGTGGCCACCCCTGCTGGACGTCCGACTCCCGACTGTGGCAGGGATGCCTCCTCCACCAGCCTGGCCGCACCGTCAGAGGCAGCTCCACAGGGCACCCAGGTGACTGATGGGTGGGAAGATGGCACGGAGGACGACTGGCGCGTAGGGGGTTCACTTGAGGAGGGGGTCGTAGCAAGCCCCATCATACGGAGGAATCCGGCCTGGGTGACCTGTCCCAGCAGGCTGACGTGGTCAACGCGCCATTCGAGATGACGTGCAGTCTCCTCATGAAAAGACTGCAGGTCACCTCGCATGGCCCGTTGACGCAACGCCACACCAGTCAGAACAGGCTCAACCCGGACCCGGATAGCCACGTCCGCAGGCAGAGGAAGGCCAGTTGACGTGAGCTCATCCCCTGCCTGAAAACGGGTCTGGACGTAGGCATCCCTGCTGGTGCAAGATGATGCAGGGACAGGATCAGGGACAGGATTGCACACAGACACCTCCGCGGCAGCCTGTGCTGCCTCCTGTCCCTGGTCCTGCACTGCACCACTAGCACCAGTGGGATCCCCACCTCCAGACCCCGTCTCTGTTGCTTGCACGGCCTCCTCCTCCACCAAACCCCCCACCAACCTGGATGACTCCGTGCCATCTTCCCCTGTTGGGTCCTGTGGGGTCCCAGCTGCCCCTTCTGCTGCCGAGGAGTCCAACTCCAACCTCCGCCTCTTGGACCTCCCCCCGGCAGCTGCGGCCTGGGACTCGGCACCGGACACCTCACTCCTCGACGAGATGACAACATGGGAGGGGAGCCGGGCCTTGCGTCTCCGACTGGCGGTGGGATCCCCGCCGCTGTGCTCCACAGCACCTTCTCCGCCCTCTTCATCAGTTGACGCTGCAGACAGGGAGAAAAAAAACACAGGCATCAGGGCACTGTACAATGGACACATACACACATGACAGTTGTACATGAGTGGCATTGGCAAACCTCAGACATGTCATCACAATCCCCAACACACATGTCATTTCAACTCGCACACATGAGCCATACCACAGCCATATCGCAACTGCCAGCACCATCCATACAGATACAACAGCATGAGCAGGCAAAGGTGAGCCAGACATCACATGCAACACAGGAAGTGCACCACACATGTACACACACCACCACACTTGCATGCATGTGTACACCTCTGCCAAGTGTCGCAGTGTTCAGATGGGCATTCATGTCACATCTGCCGATCAGGCTTCCACATACCGCTGTCACATGCATCCATGTTGCATCACTGTTGCACCCTTGTCAAATACACACACATGCACATGTACACAGTGCTGATACATGCAGCTGAAAGCAACATACATGCGTGACATCACGGACATGTCCACTTACATACACATTCATCCAAACATGTGTGCCCACACAACTGCATTTGGCATGCAAGCCTACACACACAAGCACCATCCATGTCTCACACATTCCAGCCCTCGCATGTGTTAGCCCCACGGCCCTGTACACCCCCACCCATACTCGACCCCATACAAACAGATGTGCAACCTGCAAACTACTGAAAAATCACCACACGCACATCTCACAATCAGGATGCATGTACACTTACCACTCGACTCCAGACGGGTCTGCCTCTCAAGGACCTGGACGTGGAGCGCTGGGGATATGCGTTCCAGGACCCTCATCTGTTCTTCCGACAAGTGACCCCGGCGCCCCTTGGCATCCGCTGCCTTCAAGAGGCGCCGGGCCTTGTTCAGGGTCCTGGTCCTGAAGTCCTCCCAGCGCTTCTTGACATGTTGTAAGTGGCGGACTGCCACCCCCTCCGCGTTGATGGCAGTCACGATGTCAGTCCAGATCCGAGTCCGTCCTTCCTCGTCGGCGCGGGAACTTCCGAAGAGGGCATCATACTGCCCCAGGACTTGCTCCACCAGGACACCAACTTCGGTGGCACTGAAGCTGGTGCCCCTCTGCCTCTCTAGCCGGGGGTTGTCAGTGGTCTCAGATGGTGTTTGCCCCGACATGACAACCCCAGAGGCAGGAGTGGGTGGGCAACTGGGTCCAGGGGCTGGGCTGTGGAGCGATGGAATCCCAGTCGGGAGTCTTCGGTTCCAGCAGGGGTGGTCACAGCAACAGCACCCCTGGCTGATGTGCAGGCAGCAAATGGCAGGGCACGTGGGCAGCAGGCAGTCAGGCAGCAGCAGATGGCAGGTGGGAGCGTGCTTGGGGCTCTGGGGGGCAGTAGTTCGGCCTTCTGGGCAGGAGCGTGGTCTTCCGTGTGCTTACGCGTGGCCAGCTTGATACCGAGTGATTTGGCACGTGAAAATTCGGCACGTCTGCGTGTAATTTGAGGAAAGGAAGGCCCCTCAAGCGCAAGCGCCCCTGTGATGTGACGCGTACAGGCGTGCATGGGCATTTCAGCGCGCGTGAAAAACTGCACGTCCGCTTGTAATACGAGGAAAGGGCCCATGCGCGTAAGTGACGTGACGCGTGCGTGCGTTTCCCTCAGCACAGGTTAAAGGTGAGCGGGCCCAGCAGTTCGCTGTACGTGCCTTTCGTGGAGACCGACGTGTGTTGCTGCTTCCTGTTGTTTCGCGCGCCAACACAACTTCACAGCTATCAAGGACGTATCTCTTCTTTTGGCGGGGGTATTGGCTACGCGTGTTTTTCTGCATCGCGCTAGTCAGACGGTGAGTCGCACACTCTCTTTTTCCCACTGCGGGTGCCCCTGTGTATCGCACCCATTTTCAATGTCATAGTAGCCTGCGTGTCCCACGCGTACGCGTTATTCGTGTTACTGGGTGCCACCGCGTACTGCGGGAGGTTGAATCCACGCACGTAGGCTGCAGGGTTGCGTGCACGGTTTTACTGCAGTTTTGGGGTGCCTGAGCGTTGCGTGACCTGTCACCACATCACCGGGGTCACATACAGCCTTGCAGGTGCAGGGGGGCTGTTAACATCTTGCTTCCCACCCCCTTCACCCCAATTGCCAGGTCAATTGTGGTGTACACCTCCCATTGGCACCACTCCATCTGTGCCAGCACTTCTACATCAGTGCCATGGTTGGGAGGCCACCAAAGGTGAGGGGCGCCTCAGCTGGGCGACCTCCTCGTGGCGGGCGTGGTCGGGGACGTGGCCGTGGTGACCAGGGAGTAGGGGGACTCCAGGGTGTCCAGGGCGGCCACAGAGGGTGAAGAGGCAGGGGTGCGCCACTTGAGCACAATGTTGTGCCATGTGTCGGTGCAGTCATGCCACCACCCCCTGTGGTTCCGGGGGATGCAGCTCCTGCATCTGGCACTGGCACCCGTTCGACCCGGCAGTCCGTTCCATCAACTGCCACGGGCCCAAGGGTAGTGGTAGCTGCAGGTGCAGCTGTGGACACCGCCACCCAGGCTCAGGGTCTGCCAGCGCAGGCTGCGTTGGCACTTGAAGAGCCCTTGGTAGATCTCCAACAGGCCAGGGGGGAAACCATAGGGACAGGCCGGGCTGCTCAGACCAAGACACGTGTCCCTGGGGCAGTCATGTCATCTGCTGCCCCGAACAGCCGGGTATTGGCAAGTGCAGGGGCAGATGCACCCAACAGCACCCCGGTTGTGAGTCTGCCAACCAGGACCGTTGCGGTCAATGACCCTGCCACAGCTGATGTTGCTGTGCAGGGTCCATTAGTGGGCACCCAGCTGCCACTGACACGAGTCAGGCCTTTGGTCATCCCTCCACCTGCCACTCCCTTGGCTCAATCCACCGAACCCACTGGCCATACTGGTCAGGGCGGCATTAGCCAGCCTGGGTCTGCGCCACAGTCCAAGAGGAGGAAGGTTGCACCTGCAGCACAGGCTGGGACCCCACACACAGCCACGACCTCCTGCACATCGAGGAAGAAGCCTTTCTGTAGGCAGGAACTGGACTTCCTCGTGGACTACGTGCGGGGCCACAGCCGTGACATGCTAGTGGGTGCCAATAGTCAGACTACGGCTGCCCAACGTGACACCCACTGGAAGCATGTTGCGGAACATGTCAGTTAATTCGGCCATGAGGTGCGCACGGCGCAAGAGTGCAAAAAGCGTTGGAATGACATCAAGCGCAGCACTAAGGCTAAGCGTGCCTCTAATTACAACTTGACTCTGGTAACTGGCGGTGGGCCTGCACCAGAGGAGGAAGAGCTCACTCTGCATGAGGCACTCGTTGCGGAGTTGATACCACCTGAATTGGTCGAAGGAGTGGGAGAGATGCTGGACTTTGATGCGCAATCCAGTGAGTGTTGATGCGTGTTTGTTGAGGACGTGTGTGTTTCACTTGTGGGATGTGTTGTGCATGATTGCTGCTACATGTGACGTGTAGATGGTTCTGATGTGTAAGTAATGCAATGCTTCCGTCATGCATGTCTCCTCTGCCTGCATGCGGGACTCCATGTAGGCATGCTCCCTTGCCCCTCCTCCACCACTCTGCACCCCAGTTCCACCTTTGCACTGGTCTGCTTCAATCTTGCCAATGTGTAGTTTCTTGTTCATGTGTCCTGTGTAGATGCTAACTTCCAGCGTAGAATCTGCCAGACATATGCCGTGTGGTACAGCCTTAGTACTCAATGCAGGGTATCTCACTTGTACTGTGCATGGGTCAGATGTCCCGCAGGGACATGAGTGCCCATTCATGCTCCATGTGCATTGCACGCATGCCCCTATGTGTCCTTGACGGGATGATCACTGTAATATAAGTCCTTGGTTACATACATTGCCTGCCATCTCATCAGCCTTCCCATGTCAACTGTGGCTCAGTCCTGCGTTGCACACATGTTTAGGCTCTGACAATCTGTGTGGCTCACAGGCCTCAGCCTGTTCAATGGCCAATGACTCTGTCCAACTCTTGTTGTGTCTTCTTCACACGTGGGCGGCCTCCGGAGTATTCATCATGTGTCCTGCCTACTGTCCCAGCATCATTTGCAGTGTTGTCATTTGAATCACATTAAGCTGTTGATGCCAGTCAACACTGCCTGTCAACACAAAGGTGTATGGTCAGCCTTTTGATACCATGCTAGGCATCCCTGCTTTGGTACTGGGGTGGAGGGGTGGTTGGCTTCTAGATATGGTACACATTGAATGCACAATGCACGTGATGTGCGAATTTGACATTGCACTGCCTTCACATTTCCTGGCACACACCATGGAGTGCTTGTACATGTAGGTAGTGAGTGGCGTACACATTTTCTGCACTGCATAGTCCCACTTCCATGGAAACTGCCACCTTTCAACAGGTCTGATCACAGAAGCTATTCAAAGTAGACCCAGCATGCATGCCAGGTTATATGTTGTGTATCACATGTCTGCCGGATGCGTTTGCTGTCGGTGTGTGTGTGTGTCGTGTGCTTCTGACATGTGTAGTGACCTTTTTTCTCTCTATTTTTCAGGTGATGACGCAATGGAGGCAGAGGATGGTGTTGTCATGCCAGACACAGGGTTGGTAACACCACATCAACCCGGCACTAGTGGGGGTTGTGGGGTGGTAGGCCACGAAAACCCCCAAGTGCTGCAGTCCATCTTGTATCTGGCTGCCTATGAGTCCAGCCTTGATGACGTCTCTGACGTCCATGTTGAGTTGGATGAGCATCAAGTCCATGTGTCAGGGGTGAGTGATTCTGATGTGGACACTCCTCTGTCTGCGACACCTGCACTGAGGGATCAGACAGTCTTGGTTCCTCTGCCCGTGGTGGATCGGGACGCAGGGTCACCCTCCACACCAGTCACTGATGTGCCTGGGACATCACGTCGACGGGGGCATGTAGTCGTGCAGCCGCGGGCGGTGCCAACACAGCGAGGACCCGCGGTCCTTGGGTCCCGCAGGGGTCAAGCCCGGCAATGCGGTCGCCGCGCGCAACCGCTGTATACTGAGTGGGAGCAAGACATGACTGCCAATTCCGAACGGCAGGGGGCAGCAATGGAGAACATCGCTGAGAGCATGGAGCGTGTGGCCCGATCTGTGCTCCCCCCTGCTAGGCAGGTGCTTCTCCAGCAGCAGGCGGCACGGTCCACGGCCCGCTCGCTCAGGCTGGGCATGGCGGCCTCAGACAGGGCACGCCAGGCTGAAATGTCGTCTCTGCATCAAGCAATTGCTGCTCACGCAGAGGCGCACATGGATGCCCTGAGGGAGGAGTATGCTTCCCTCAGATCCACTCTGGGTGTCCTTATGATGTCCCAGAGGCAGCAGGCAGAGGAGAGGTTTGCACAGCTTGAGCGTACCATCTCGGCTGAGCTACAGGCTTGCCGGGAGGCGCAGCGGTTGTCCAGCCAGGCCTTGCAGGAGGAACTCTGTGTTACACGTGCTACCTTGCAAGAGGAAGCACGTGTATCACGTGAGGTTCTGCATGCAGACCTATGTCACATCGCCACACAGAACCAGGCTCACCCGTCCGGCAGACTTGCTGCCGACGAGGGGCAAGCTGCGGCTAGGCGTGGCCAGGCTACTGTGCCACGTCCTCCTTTACAGGATGAGCCAGACTCGGACGACCATCTATCTCCCACATAGGTCGGGCTGTGCAGGCGTTGAGCCCATGGAGGTTTTTTTTGTGGCTCAGCATCATCGCATGTGGATGTTGAGCAGCACCCTGTACCTCCCCCCTCCTGGGTGCCTCCCCTCCCCCCCGGGTCGTATGTGGCCATTTTTGATTTTTCTTTTAGTTTAGTTAGTTAAGTTTCTGTTTGATAGTTAGTTTAATTAGGTAATGTAGGTTTTCCATTGTTAGTGTAATTAGCTAATAGTTGATTTAGTTTAAAATTGCTAGTCTATTGTGCTTTCATGTGACGGTGCAGTGCTTTGTTGTTTTTGAAGGCATCCACTGTCTGTTCCAACTGGGCCCTTCAGGCTTGTCTTGTGTATGTGTTTGCTGGTTGGGGTCCTTGACTCAGATATGCAACTCCTGCCTCCCTTATCCATGGGCTCGCAAGGATGGTTCGGTGTTACAGAATATTACACAAGGGCTTTGGACTGTCATATCTGTGGCATGTCTGGTGCTGTGTGACTTGTGTTGACACCCCTAGTGGGGATGATTTTGGTGTTATTGTCCACTGTTCAGCTTTTGCTAGATGGGGTGTGTCATGATTAATGTGTACATTGATTGCTATGCATTGTGTAGTATGTTTCATATCTTTCCTGTACACATGCTTGTTGCAATTCATGCTGTAGATAGTGTTCCACACTTTGGATGTGAAAGACGGACTGATGGTGTGATTTGTGATGTGACTCTCTGACATGGTCAAGTAATGAGATGCCTGATGAGACACACACAGATGACTTTGAAGCATTAATCATGTGTTTCATGCCCTTTCTGCAGGGGGGTGAGCCTCCAGAGCACCTTTGCCACCAGACATGGCCCTTTGGACGACGGAATTCTGGACCCGTTTGTTGGTGCCCACATGCACATGTGTGCACAAGCAGAGGCACAGGGATTGCAGACCCACATCCTAGAACTGCTGACATGTTCCAAGGAACTCCAGGCAAGGTGAGCATCACAGGGGAGCCACGACACAGCAAAGCTTGCACCAGGCGAGTTGCACATGCAGGCTTAGTCACAGCACTGAGGGCGAGCTTAGACGAATATTGGTGTTGAAGCACACAATGCAGCTCAGATGTGTTGGTGGACTGATGGCTGTTGATAGTAGGGTTGTCTGGGACACATGCAGGGGCAGTGGCACATACCCTCCCGTACACCAAGGTCCATTGAGGCACTTGTATCAACCATGTAGCCTTCCGAGACATGGAAAGGGGCAGCTCACAGGGACATACAGCAAGGGACATACTCGGGTGCAGTGCATGTCTTTTCCATGTACTTTATGATAAATGCACTGCAAACTTTGTTTCGGTCATGGTGGTACGCAACTTGCTCTGAAGTCATGGCTTGCTATATGGGTCTGTCTGCTTACCCAGGGAACATTGCATGTTGTGTGAATTGTGACACATTGGTGTTCCATTTGCCACGCACCCACCAGCGGCTGACTTACTGCATTGACTGTGTATGACCCGTCACAGGGGTGATGTCATATATGGGTAGGAAGCATTGACACCAGATTGTCTGTTTGTAGAGTAGTTTGTTGCTATGGGGCATGATTGGTGGTGTGTTTTTGTGTAATTGGCACGTACAGGTTGTTGACTGTGGCTCTCTTTGCAGCATTGCAGTGCTCCTGTAACCGGACATGAGAGTGCGCAGGCAGGAGGCCAGCACTCAAAACCAGAGCTAAGTGTCTTGTTGTTTTTCTTTCGAACTGCTCTGCATAGGCTTGCTGGGGAGTGTACTAATGCATGGATGTATGTGTGGTTCAATTTGGTATGTTTTTTCTCCCTAATCACCCGTGATCCTATGCAATTTTGAACCCTGTACCCTCTACCCGGTGTTCCTGCTTCCCGTACCTATCCAAGCAACGTTCCCTGACCCTCTTTCCCCGCTGGGGTTGCAGATGCCTGTGTAAGCCCCGAACTTGCAGGCGCCAAAACCCTAGAGGGGGTGGTTGGTTCGTACCACTGCTGAGCCTGGACTACAGAAGGCCATGACAATGATGTCCAAGTTTGTTTGGATTGTGTATGTGTTCATGCAGGTAGTACATTTTCGTGCATTCCCTAGTTTCATGTGTCATTCCTCCTCCCCTCTCCTGCCACTCATTCCAGTCATCCAGTGTGTCAACACCTGTCCCGACTGCATATCCCTGAACCTCCTTCCCCACCAGGGTCTCAGGGGCCTGTGTGAGTTTGACCTTGCAGGCACCCGGGACATGGTGGGGGTGGTTGTTTCGTGACACTCCCGCGCCTGTACAGGGGACCTGTGACAGTACACATCCGTTCATGGTGCATCATCCTATGTCATGTACCACACATGTTTCACATCCTGTCGTGACATTGTTTTGCTGTGCTACCTTGGTTGTTGCATCATTGTGGTAGTACTTGGCCTTTGTGAGGTACTGCTATGTCAAGTCATCTACTGGAGGGTGTTCTGGTTCGTTTTTCTGGCTTGGATTTTGTGATTTTGGACATTGATTATGAGGGTGCAGGCACCTTTTTACACACAAGGTGGGAGATGGTGACGAAGGGTAAAGGTGATCCTGTGGCCAGGTGGAATTGAGGTTTGAAGCCTCCATGACCCATGTGCAGTTGTTCAGTGGGTCATGGTCATTTGTGAGGGAAGGAGGGGGGGTTCTTGTTGATAGTTGCCTTGCCCTGCAGTGTGATGGGAACTCTGACATTGTAATGCTGGTATCCTATGTACATGTTGTGTTCTGCTGATCAATGCCTGTTCATGTGTTGTGTTTTCCTTTCAGGTGCGAGGGGATAGTTGTGGTTTGACATGCTGGGGTGTACACATGGTGAATGTTCACATGTGATGTGTAGAGAACACTAATGGTCACTTGAGTGCACATGCATATGTGGAGTGCATGTCCTTGCAGAACCACACACTTGCACTCTGATGCACTACATGTACTCCCACCCTTGCATATCCACGTGTACACTGTTTGCCTTCTGGTGCCCACTGTGTCCCTGCAGCACATGTTCTGTGACCGATTATGGGTCCTGTACATGCCTAATTTGCTGTTTGATGTGGTCTGTCACTTAGATGTGATGCTCAGGGTGTGCATCACACACAATGGCTGTTCACTGTGCTGTGCGCTGAGCAGTGTGTTGCAGGAGTAGGACACTGCACACATGAGCTGCAGTGTTGATTTTGCAATGCACAATGTGCATGTAGACAGGCATTCATTGTTATGTTACGTCTACGACTCTTGTAATGCATTTGGAAATGACTTATTTTGGGTATGAGATTTTGTTGGTCTGTCATTTCATCTGATTCCGGGTCAGGCATCATTGTCTGATGCGACTGTACATTTAGGACATGGCAATGTGTTCCTTATCGTTACTGTGTTGGTGTATGGGTATTGCTTGCCATGTCATGTTGTGGTTTGGGAGGGTTTGAGTGACATGACAGTGATGGCCATGGCCTGTTTTGCAGGTGTGTGTGATGCACACCTTGCATGTCAGGGTCATCCGCTTCTCAGAGCAACTAGCTGGGGGTAGATCTCTCTCCGCGGCAGGGCACTCCCTCTGGAACAGCCTTCCTGCCTGACTTGAACTTGAGGGGAACCATCTCCAGTTCTGGAAGCACCTCAAGACCTTCCTCTTTGCTTCTGCTTTCTCTCTGCCTCTCCCTTGCAGAATTCTTCACTGGAACTGCACTGGAGCTGCAACTGGGCCACTCTCACCGACCTCGGTCCCTGGCCCAGCCACTCTCCACTTGCACTGCCTCCCTGGCAACCCCTGCACTGCGGTACTGTCTCTCTATCCATACAGCCCACCCTTCCCAGCACTTGTCTGCACTTACCTTTGTAGTTGCCACCAGCCGACCTATGTATTTTTTTTTTGGGCTACTTTTCCCCTGTACTGCACTCCCCCCCTTTCCCTTGCACTTTTCCCTTCCCCCTACCCCTGCACTTGCACAATCTCAATGACACCTGGCCTAGTAGTACCGTTGTCTGTCTTCCCTTGTTCCCCCCTCCCTGCCTCATCGCACCTTGAATACTTGTGTATAGGCCATATCATGTCATATGTCATATGTGTGCCTTTTGGTCACACAGGATAGCTTGTGTTTAAGTAGCTAGGGATGCAGACGATGTGGCACTTCCATGGCAACTATCTCAGGGTGGTAGGGTTGTGACAGTTGACTGTCTCTTTGTCATCATCGATTGTCACCTGGTATGTGCCAGGCCTGTGTGCACTCCGCTGGGGTCGGAGTTTAGGTGAAAAATGTGGCCACAAGCTGGGTCTGGGCTTTCTCGCCACGTGCCCTGTCCCCTCCCATGGGCAGCGCCTGTACCTGTGGTTGGGGATGTGGGGGCACCACCATGTCCACCGGGACGCCCTGCCGTGTTGCAACATTGTGCAGGACACATGCTGCCACAATGATCCTGCACACTACTGGTGGTGCATAGAGTAGTTGCCCACCAGAGCGGTCAAGGGAGCGGAAACGTGACTTGAGCACTCCGAATGTGCACTCCACTATGCCCCTGGTTGCAATATGGGCGGCGTTGTATCTTACCTGGGGTGGTGTGGTGGGGTTCCGGATTGGCGTCATCATGTGGTTGCTCAGAGGGTAGGCACTGTCCCCTGGGGAGGTGATAATAGTTGAGATTATTAGGGTTTGGATATTTGTCTGTGTGTGACTTGCATGCATGTGCAAGGGCATTTGTACTGACCTAGGAGCCATGTGTCGCCATGCTGCCCAGCTTCCAGGGCCTGGCTCAGGGCAGACATTCTGTATATGAAACTGTCATGGGTGGAGCCAGGGTAGTTTGCATAGACAGAGGTGATGATTCCCTTTGCATCGCATACCACCTGTACATTGATGGAATGCCAGTGCTTGCGGTTTCGGTAGATGTGCTCAGTGGCCCTAGGTGGACGTAGGGCCACATGGGTGCAATCTATGGCACCGAGCACTTTGGGGAAGTGTGCCACCCTGAAAAAATCCAGGACAACGGCCTGCCTTTCTGCGGGTGTTCTGGGCATGTATATGTGCCTGCGGACTGAGGGCCCGCTGTCATGATTGCCAGTACCTGGTGTAGGCAGCGTGACTGCGTGGCCTGTGAGACCCCCCCCACTATGGCAGTGGTCCGCTGAAATAACCCAGTGGCCAAAAAATGCAGGACATTGAGCAGCTTCTCCAAGGGGCTCAATGCTTGGGAGCAAAGGGTGGGGGATGTAAGGTCATCTTCCTACTCCCTGACCAGGTCTAGGATGATATGGGGTGGAAACCTATACCTGCCATAGACCTGGTCGTCAGGCATCCCAAAAAGGCTTGTCCGTGGTGCGAAAATGCGTGCCCTGGCTATTCTCCTCCTCCTGCGGTGTCCCACGATCAGTGCTGCGACAAATGGGGCATTCATCGTAGCTGTATATACGCGTTTGTTGTTTGCGCGCACTTTTATGCTGTGCGCGGGGACGCTTCCGCCTGCCTTCGTGTGGCCGACGCGCTGACGCCTGTGCACGTCTTTTGCCGTGCGCGGGTTTCCCGTATTCGGATACGTGGTAAAACTGTATGTCCGAGTGTCATCGCGTGTAATCGGAGGGAAGTGAGCGTACACGCGATTGGCCTGGGTACGTGTGTTTCGGGGTGCGCGGGAACTTTCACACGCGATTGGTGGAAATCCACGTGTGCCCTGTCATCACGTGTAATGAGGGAAACACCCGCGCGCGTCACGTCACAGACACGCTCACGCGCTAAGGGCCTTTGGTCCAATGAAATCGCATATGCGTGCTGACGTGCATACGCGCTAAGGGCCTTTCCTCGAATTACACGCAGACGTGCAGGATTTTCACGTGCCAATTCACTCCGTATCAAGCTGGCCACGCTTAAGCACACGGAAGACCACGCTCCTGCCCAGAAGGCCGAACTACTGCCCCCCAGAGCCCCGAGCACACTCCCACCTGCCATCTGCTACTGCCTGACTGCCTGCTGCCCACGTGCACTGCCATTTGCTGCCTGCACATCAGCCAGGGGTGCTGTTGCTGTGACCACCCCTGCTGGAACCGAAGACTCCCGACTGGGATTCCATCGCTCCACAGCCCAGCCCCAGGACCCAGTTGCCCACCCACTCCTGCCTCTGGGGTTGTCATGTCGGGGCAAACACCATCTGTGACCACTGACAACCCCCGGCCAGAGAGGCAGAGGGGCACCAGCTTCAGTGCCACCGAAGTTGGTGTCCTGGTGGAGCAAGTCCTGGGGCAGTATGATGCCCTCTTCGGACGTTTCCGCACCGACAAGGAAGGACGGATTTGGATCTGGACTGACATCGTGACTGCCATCAACGCGGAGGGGGTGGCAGTCCGCGACTTACAACATGTTAAGAAGCGCTGGGAGGACTTCAGGTCCAGGACCCTGAACAAGGCCCGGCGCCTCTTGAAGGCAGCGGATGCCAAGGGGCGCCGGGGCCACTTGTCGGAAGAACAGATGAGGGTCCTGGAACTCATATCCCCAGCGCTCCACGTCCAGGTCCTTGAGAGGCAGACCCGTCTGGAGTCGAGCGGTAAGTGTACATGCATCCTGATTGTGAGATGTGCGTGTGGTGATTTTTCAGTAGTGTGCAGGTTGCACATCTGTTTGTATGGGGTCGAGTATGGGTGTGGGTGTACAGGGCCGTGGGGCTAACACATGTGAGGGCTGGAATGTGTGAGGCATGGATTTTGCTTGTGTGTGTAGGCTTGCATGCCAAATGCAGTTGTGTGGGCACACATGTTTGGATGAATGTGTATGTAAGTGGACATGTCCGTGATGTCACGCATGTATGTTGCTTTCAGCTGCATGTATCAGCACTGTGTACATGTGCATGTGTGTGTATTTGACAAGGGTGCAACAGTGATGCAACATGGATGCATGTGACAGCGGTATGTGGAAGCCTGATCGGCAGATGTGACATGGATGCCCATCTGAACACTGCGACACTTGGCAGAGGTGTACACATGCATGCAAGTGTGGTGGTGTGTGTACATGTGTGGTGCACTTCCTGTGTTGCATGTGATGTCTGGCTCACCTTTGCCTGCTCATGCTGTTGTATATGTATGGATGGTGCTGGCAGTTGCGATATGGCTGTGGCATGGCTCATGTGTGCGAGTTGAAATGACATGTGTGTTGGGGATTGTGATGACATGTCTGAGGTTTGCCAATGCCACTCATGTACAACTGTCATGTGTGTATGTGTCCATTGTACAGTGCCCTGATGCCTGTGTTTTTTTTCTCCCTGTCTGCAGCGTCAACTGATGAAGAGGGCGGAGAAGGTGCTGTGGAGCACAGCGGCGGGGATCCCACCGCCAGCCGTAGACGCAAGGCCCGTCTCCCCTCCCATGTTGTCATCTCGTCGGGGAGTGAGGAGTCCGGTGCCGCGTCCCAGGCTGCAGCTGCCGGGGGGAGGTCCAAGAGACGGAGGTTGGAGTTGGACTCCTCGGCAGCAGAAGGGGCAGCTGGGACCCCACAGGGCCCAACAGGGGAAGATGGCACAGAGTCATCCAGGTTGGTGGGGGGTTTGGTGGAGGAGGAGGCCGTGCAAGCAACAGAGACGGGGTCTGGAGGTGGGGATCCCACTGGTGCTAGTGGTGCAGTGCAGGCCCAGGGACAGGAGGCAGCACAGGCCGCTGCGGAGGTGCCTGTGTGCAATCCTGTCCCTGATCCTGTCCCTGCATCATCTTGCACCAGCAGGGATGCCTACGTCCAGACCCGTTTTCAGGCAGGGGATGAGCTCACGTCAACTGGCCTTCCTCTGCCTGCGGACGTGGCTATCCGGGTCCGGGTTGAGCCTGTTCTGAGTGGTGTGGCGTTGCGTCAACGGGCCATGCGAGGTGACCTGCAGTCTTTTCATGAGGAGACTGCACGTCATCTCGAATGGCTCGTTGACCGCGTCAGCCTGCTGGGACAGGTCACCCAGGCCGGATTCCTCCGTATGATGGGGCTTGCTACGACCCCCTCCTCAACTGAACACCCTACGCGCCAGTCGTCCTCCGTGCCATCTTCCCACCCATCAGTCACCTGGGTGCCCTGTGGAGCTGCCTCTGATGGTGCGGCCAGGCTGGTGGAGGAGGCATCCCTGCCACAGTCGGGAGTCGGACGTCCAGCAGGGGTGGCCACATCAACGACTGCACCCCAGCCTGCGGAGGATGTGCAGGCAGCAGGAGGCAGTGCACGGGCAGAGGCACAGCAGCAGCAGCAACGTGGTGGGAGCCATGAAGGCTCGGGGCCTTCAACATCGGAGGGGCAGGCATCGGCCGGAGGGCAGGAGGACGCAGGACAGAGAGTGTCTTCCGTGTGGCAGCGGTTGGGCCACGCCATAGATGCGGAGCGGCAGCGGGCGGAAGAGGCACGGCTCACAATGGTCAGGGCGGAGAACTCCATGCGGAGGGCCCTGAGGCGGGCCGAGTGCCTCGAGGCAATCCGCAGGGGTTTGGAGGTGGACACGTCGACGGCCCTGCAGACCCTCGGGGCCATGGAGGAGGACCGCCTCCGGGACATTGAGCAGGAGTTCGATGATGCCCTGGCCCGGGACATCCAAAAGTGAGCCGTCAAACTAGCCCGCTGCCCTTGTACATAGTTATGTAGGTAGTGTTAGGTTTAATTTTTTTTTGGATTTATTTTGGACCTTTCGGACATTAGCCACATTTTTGTATATAGTTTATTTTATTAGTTAGTGTAGTTAGATAGGTTTCCTTTCTTTTGTTGGGATAATGAACCCTGGCTTGTTTGTATGTACATAGTTCACTGTTGGATTGTATTTTTCTTTCACATTTTAACCATGGAGCAATGGCTTTCTTTTTTATTTCCCATTGGATTTTGTTTTGTGGACAGTGACTTTGAACACCATTACTTTGGATTTTGATTTTTGTTTTTGCTTTTTTTCACGGACATGCTTCTTTTCATTTTTGTACATTTACATTTATGTTTCTTTATTTTTGATTCTATTTATGTTTCCTTTAATACATATTTTTTATCATACTTCAATGTGTAGTATCATCTCATTGGTTTCATGCATGTCATGATATGGGTTTTGAGATTCACTGACACCCATTGGGTGTATGTGAGGGAAATGTGTTTGTTTCGGAACTTGCAATTGGTGTTCTGTCATGTAATTGCCAATTATGAGTGGGTGGATGCAATACTCGGGTGGGTGTTTTGCATTTGGAGGCTGACCATAGGGACCAGGGATCTAGGCTGTGATGACATGTTGGCTGGGGAACATGAGTTGGGCATGGGTGGGGCCTGCTGGCAGGTGCCCCACAGTGCTGGGGGGTGGGGGGGGGGGGTGGGGAACATGAGTTGGACATGGGTGGGGGCCTGCTGGCAGGTGCCCCACAATGCTGGGGGGTGGGGGGGTGGGAGACATGAGTTGGACATGGGTGGGGGCCTGCTGGCAGGTGCCCCACAGTGCTGGGGGGTGGGGAACATGAGTTGGACATGGGTGGGGGCCTGCTGGCAGGTGCCCCACAGTGCTGGGGGGTGGGGGGTGGGAGACATGGGTGGGGGCCTGCTGGCAGGTGCCCC
The DNA here is from genome assembly GCF_040938575.1 of Ambystoma mexicanum. Classification (NCBI taxonomy): domain Eukaryota; kingdom Metazoa; phylum Chordata; class Amphibia; order Caudata; family Ambystomatidae; genus Ambystoma; species Ambystoma mexicanum. The sequence goes on along the minus strand of NC_090941.1, from coordinate 662,407,442 downwards.
ACAGTGCTGGGGGGTGGGAGACATGGGTGGGAGCCTGCTGGCAGGTACCCCACAGTGCTGGGGGGTGGGGGGGTGGGAGACATGGGTGGGGGCCTGCTGGCAGGTGCCTGACAGTGCTGGGGGTTGGGGGGGTGGGAGACATGGGTGGGGGCCTGGTGGAGGCTGCCCCTGCACTGCTGGGGGTGGGGGTGGTGGGAGACATGAGTGGGGGCCTGGTGGAGGCTGCCCTTGCACTGCTGGGGGGTGGGGGTAATAGGGGACATGAGTGGGGGCCTGGTGGAGGCTGCCCCTGGTGGCTGGGGGGTGGGGGTGGTGGGAGACATGGATGGGGGCCTGCTGGCAGGTGCCCCACAGTGCTGGGGGTGGGGGTGCAGGGGAACATGAGTTGGACATGAATGGGGGCCTGCTGGCAGGTGCCCCACAGTGCTGGGGGGGGTGGGAGACATGGGTGGGGGCCTGGTGGAGGGTGACCCTGCACTGCTGGGGGGTGGGGGTGGTGGGAGACATGGGTGGGGGCCTGCTGCCAGGTGCCCCACAGTGCTGGGGGGTGGGGGGGTGGGAGACATGGGTGGGGGACTGGTGGAGGGTGACCCTGCACTGCTGGGGGGTGGGGGTGGTGGGAGACAAGGGTGGGGGCCTGCTGGCAGGTGCCCCACAGTGCTGGGGGGTGGGGATGGTGGGAGAAATGGGTGGGGGCCTGGTGGAGGGTGACCCTGCACTGCCGGGGGGTGGGGGGGGTGGTAGACATGGGTGGGGGCCTGGTGGAGGCTGCCCCTGCACTGCTGGGGGGTGGGAGTGGTGGGAGACATGAGTGGGGGCCTGGTGGAGGCTGCCCTTGCACTGCTGGGGGGTGGGGGTAATAGGGGACATGAGTGGGGGCCTGGTGGAGGCTGCCCCTGATGGCTGGGGGGTGGGGGTGGAGGGAGACATGGGTGGGGGCTTGCTGGCAGGTGCCCCACAGTGCTGGGGGGTGGTGGGGTGGGAGACATGGGTGGGGGCCTGGTGGAGGCTGCCCCTGCACTGCTGGGTGGTGGGGGTGGTGGGAGACATGAGTGGGGGCCTGGTGGAGGCTGCCCTTGCACTGCCTGGGGGGTGGGGGTAATAGGGGACATGAGTGTGGCCCTGGTGGTGGCTGCCCCTGGTGGCTGGGGGGTGGTGGGAGACATGGGTGGGGGCCTGCTGGCAGGTGCCCCACAGTGCTGGGGGTGGGGGGGGGAGACATGGGTGGGGGCCTGCTGGCAGGTGCCCCACAGTGCTGGGGGGTGGGGTGCAGGGGAACATGAGTTGGACATGAGTGGGGGCCTGCTGGCAGGTGCCCCACAGTGCTGGGGGGTGGGGGGGGTGGGAGACATGGGTGGGGGCCTGGTGGAGGGTGCCCCTGCACTGCTGGGGGGTGGGGGTGGTGGGAGACATGAGTGGGGGTCTGGTGGAGGCTGCCCTTGCACTGCTGGGGGCAGGGGGTAATAGGGGACATGAGTGGGGGCCTGGTGGAGGCTACCCCTGGTGGCTGGGGGTGGGGGTGGTGGGAGACATGGGTGGGGGCCTGCTGGCAGGTGCCCCACAGTGCTGGGGGTTGGGGGTGCAGGGGAACATGAGTTGGACATGGGTGGGGGCCTGGTGGCGGGTGACCCTGCACTGCTGGAGGTTGGGGGTGGTGGGAGACATGGGTGGGGGCCTGCTGGCAGGTGCCCCACAGTGCTGGGGGGTGGGGGTGCAGGGGAACATGAGTTGGACATGGGTGGGGGCCTGGTGGCGGGTGACCCTGCACTGCTGGGGGTGGGGGTGGTGGGAGACATGGGTGGGGGCCTGCTGGCAGGTGCCCCACAGTGCTGGGGGGTGGGAGGGGTGGTAGACATGAGTGGGGGCCTGGTGGAGGCTGCCCCTGGTGGCTGGGGTGTGGGGGTGGTGGGAGACATGGGTGGGGGCCTGCTGGCAGGTGCCCCACAGTGCTGGGGGGTGGGGGTGCAGGGGAACATGAGTTGGACATGGGTCGGGGCCTGGTGGCGGGTGACCCTGCACTGCTGGGGGGTGGGGGTGGTGGGAGACATGGGTGGGGGCCTGCTGGCAGGTGCCCCACAGTGCTGGGGGGTGGGGGTGCAGGGGAACATGAGTTGGACATGGGTGGGGGCCTGGTGGCGGGTGACCCTGCACTGCTGGGGGGTGGGGGTGGTGGGAGACATGGGTGGGGGCCTGCTGGCAGGTGCCCCACAGTGCTGGGGGGTGGGGGTGCAGGGGAACATGAGTTGGACATGGGTGGGGGCCTGCTGGCGGGTGACCCTGCACTGCTGGGGGGTGGGGGTGGTGGGAGACATGGGTGGGGGCCTGCTGGCAGGTGCCCCACAGTGCTGGGGGGTGGGGGTGCTGGGGTACATGAGTTGGACATGAGTGGGGGCCTGCTGGCAGGTGCCCCACAGTGCTGGGGGGGTGGGGGGCGTGGTAGACATGGGTGGGGGCCTGGTGGAGGCTGCCCCTGCACTGCTGGGCGGTGGGGGTGGTGGGAGACATGAGTGGGGGCCTGGTGGAGGCTGCCCTTGCACTGCTGGGGGGTGGGGGTAATAGGGGACATGAGTGGGGGCCTGGTGGAGGCTGCCCCTGGTGGCTGGGGGGTGGGGGTGGTGGGAGACATGGGTGGGAGCCTGCTGGCAGGTGCCCCACAGTGCTGGGGGGTGGGGGGGTGGGAGACATGGCTGGGGGCCTGCTGGCAGGTGCCCCACAGTGCTGGGGGGTGGGGGTGCAGGGGAACATGAGTTGGACATGAGTGGGGGCCTGCTGGCAGGTGCCCCACATTGCTGGGGGGTGGGGGCGCAGGGGAACATGAGTTGGACATGGGTGGGGGCTGGTGGCGGGTGACCCTGCACTGCTGGGGCGTGGGGGTGGTGGGAGACATGGGTGGGGGCCTGCTGGGAGGTGCCCCACAGTGCTGGGGGGTGGGGGTGCAGGGGAACATGAGTTGGACATGGGTGGGGGCCTGCTGGCAGGTACCCCACAGTGCTGGGGGGTGGAGGGGGTGGGGAACATGAGTTGGACATGGGTGGGGGCCTGGTGGCGGGTGACCCTGCACTGCTGGGGGGTGGGGGTGGTGGGAGACATGGGTGGGGGCCTGGTGGAGGGTGACCCTGCACTGCTGGGGGTGGGGGTGGTGGGAGACATGGGTGGGGGCCTGGTGGAGGGTGCCCCTGGTGGCTGGGGGTGCAGGGGGACATGCGTTGGTGGGCAGTAGTGCAAGTTGACATGTGGGTTGGCTGGGGGGCATGGCCATGGTGGATGGGGTGCCTGCAGGACATGTGCAGGGTAGGCCCCTGTGGTGTGAGCCACCTGCAGGGGCCGTGGAGGGTGTAGAGTGAACACCTGGGAGGACCAATATGTGCAATTCACGTATGGTGCTCCCCACGCACCCCTGTAATACACGTATCCTGATGAGATCGCGTGTGGAACTTCCCGCGCACCCCTGTAATACACGTACCCTGATGGAATCGCGTGTGGAACTTCCCGCGCACCCCTGGAATACACGTTTCCTGCTGATGTTGCGTGTGATACTTCCCCCGCACCCTGAAATACACGTACCCTGATGAGATCGCGTGTGGATCTTCCCGCGCACCCCTGTAATACACGTACCCTGATGGAATCGCGTGTGTAACTTCCCGGGCACCCCCGAAATACACGTACCCCGCTCAATCGCGTGTGTAACTTCCCGCGCACCCCCGAAATACACGTACACCGCTCAATCGCGTGTGTAACTTCCCGCGCACCCCCGAAATACACGTACCCCGCTCAATCGCGTGTGTAACTTCCCGCGCAACCCGGAAACACACGTACCCCGCTCAATCGCGTGTGTAACTTCCCGAGCACCCCCCGAAATACACGTACCCCGCTCAATCGCGTGTGTAACTTCCCGCACACCCCCCGAAATACACGTACCCCGCTCAATCGCGTGTGTATCTTCCCGCGCACCCCCGAAATACACGTACCCGGCTCAATCGCGTGTGTAACTTCCCGCGCACCCCCGAAATACACGTGCCCCGCTCGCACAGGCCCAATTGCTGTATGTTGCCACTTTTGTAATGCGCAGGGACGCTACCGCCTGCCTTCGTGTGGTGGACGTGTTTCGGTTTGTGCGTGTCTTTGGCTGTGCGTGGCTTTGCCCTATTCGATTCCATGAATATGTGTGGTTCGAGTGCGTGTGGGCGTTCCGTCTGCTTCCCTGCAGTACATCCCCAGTTACGCCCTTATTTTCACGCGTTGTTCCCCATTCCGCGCGTTACGCCCCATGTTCCGCCCACTTTCTGGTGTATGCGCCGAGGTTGTGCGCTTTCACTGTGCGCGTCGTGCACGCCTTTCGTGATGTTGCAGTGACTTGTGCGCCACGCACGGGTTTGGCACACGTGCGCGTGCGCCTGTTTGTTTGCGCTTGCGCCTGCTTGCGCCTGCTTGCGCAAAGATTTTCGGCGCACGTTTGTTCCATGAATCGGCCCCTTAATGTTTTGGCAAATGTGCATGCCTTAGAACAAGTAAAGGGAAAAAGTAACAGAGGGAGGTGGAAAAATAAAATATAGTTAGAAGTAGAGAAGAATGTATATATAAGGGGATAATGACTCGAGAATAATTATGTATATAAAGGTTACCAGGGAGGACACCTGAGAAGAGAGAGGGTATAGGGGAAGACACCTGAGAAGTGAGAGGATTCACCTTATTGCAACGCTTTTAATACAAGTGGCTAGAAGAAACGTGTACCCAGAGTCCCAGCTAAAGGGGGAACATTTAGACTACCACGACGGTTAAAGACGTCGTGAAAGGGGTACGTTTAGACTCCATGAAGGGGTAATGATTAGAGGCAGAGATACCTGTGACCAGCTGGTGTTCGTCTAGTCTGTCAAGCGTCTCCCTTACATGTTTTTGTTGTGACGTCATACATCCAAAAAATTTCTTGGAGAAAACTGATTTACATTTTATGCGATTAAATAGCTGAGATAATATCGCATACGAATTGATGTTTTTTGAGTAAAATAGAAGGTATAAAATTTTGTGTAAAAAATCGGGATTGGAGCTTGCAGTGTTTCGTGCTCGCTTATATTGTTGGAACTGTTTAAGCCACTCCAAAGTGTTGACGAGTGTTATATAAGAGGAAAGGGAAAAGATTTGAGCATGGAGGATATAACTCCATTGCCACACTTATACAAACAGTTGCCGAAACACTCACCCAAACTGAATAAATACAGTACAGAGTGGGTTAAAGGAACTGCCCACAAGATGTTTATGCCATGACCACAGGGTGGGTCCTTATCTAAAGCCGCCTTGCAACACATGATGACATATTTGCACGCCACATACACAGGCAAAAAGTTAGACAAACGCATTGCCGTTCTAGAACTTTGAAAAATGTATGAACAGGGAAAGGAAGAGGAGCCGCCAATATATTGGATACTTAATGTATGCTCTGAGGGGGGTGAGATGACTACCGCGCCACCCGCCCCATCCGAAACAAAGGGTGAAGAAAGTAAGGAACATGGATTATACCCACTGAGAAAGCTTAAAGCAGCCACGGGGTATAGTAACCCGGCATATGTGTCACCTGCGCATAGTAGTGATGAAAATCAAGGGAAAGATGAGGATAATGATATTGCCAAGGGGAGACGCGATGATGAAAGAAAGGAACAAGCACAGACAAACACATCTCTCGACAAAAAGAGAGAAGGGAAGAGATGGAAAGGAAACGAAGATAGGACTGATGAAATAGCATTCACAAAAAACTAATGGATGGGAGGGCAAATTTCATTGAAACTTTGATGCCAAAGGCATTGATGACATGAAACAAAAGGAGAGGTTAGATGATGTACAGAGAAAAGCGGAAGAGAAGGAGTTGAGAGACGAAAAAATAAGAAAGAAAGACAGACAAAGGCGAGAACAGCTATATCGCGATGAGCACGAAAGACAGCTTGATCGCAACCCAAGAGCAGCCAATGATCAAGACAGACAGAAGCAGCAGAGGTTAGAGGAAGGGCAAAGGATACATGAGAATAGAATAAAGAGACGAAGAGATGAGGAAATTCGAAGGGCAGATGAACGTAAAAATGAAAAGAAAAAGGAAGAAGATAGAGTCAGAGAAGAGGCGAGGAAACGCAAGGAAATGATGATGATGTAGAATGTAAGCGGAGACAGAAAGTACACGATCTTGAAAATCTGGGGAGAGAAGTTAGAAAACCCGCTCCAGGAGTAGATTGGGAAGACATCAAATAATGTTTTCCTGCGTACGATTCAGTACCAGGTACGTCTAGGGCAAATATGAAAGATGACATCGACACCAGAAGCATTGGAGAAACGATTGATAGAATATATGATGAAATGGGGTTAGAACAAACACCCCAAGGGGAGAGGGAAGACGAGCGCCTGAAGAGCACTCAGCTTTACGACACTGAGGATGTAACCCAACATAGTGGGAATAGAGAACTATCCCTGGATAGATTAGAAATCAGTAGAAACAATGAAGCTGGAGGTAAGGGAAAGGATTCTTAACGAGCCATGGGTGATCTTAAAATAATTACGTGGAATGTCAGGGGACTTAACAGTTACTTGAAAAGGAATAAGGTCATGTTATATTTGCGTAGGCAAAAGATAGATATTGCGCTACTGCAGGAGACGCATCTGACACGGGAAAAGATGGAGTTGGTAGGCAAGAAATGGAAAGGAGTTGTGGTGGGCTCGCCATACTCTGCTTATGACAGAAGAGTACTTATCTGGGTGGTGCTGCACGTCCCGTTTCAACTATTACAAGAAGTGGCGGAGGCGGATGGGATGATGGTTATAGTGAGGGGGCTGGTGGAGAATAAGGAGGTAAGCATTGTAAATACGTATGCCCCCAATCAAAACACGGCAGCATATTTCAGAGCTCTGTGCACCAACCTTGGTAAATGTATGGGTAGTGCGGTGATCTGGGGTGGAGATTTTAACTGTGTACTGAACCCCAAGTTAGATAGATCAGACGGTAAGAAAAGCATTGCATTGCAGACTCTGCTAGATGACTTTGGCCTGGTAGATGTGTGGAGAATGAAATACCCCCAAGATAGACAATATTCACACTACTCCGCTCTGCAGCAGCTACATACAAGGCTGGACTATGTCTTTGCCACGTCGGATGTGATTATAGAGACTACTCATGTAGAGTACAAGGCGAGGGTCCTCTCGGATCACTCGCCACTGGTTCTCAGGTGGCAATACTGCCCCCCGAGGGCACGGATACCGACATGGCGCCTCCGAGCAGAGGCGCTGAAAGACCCAGTTTTTAGAGAGGACATAAGAGAAGAGATTACTAATTACTTCGAGGTGAATACGGGTAGCGTTGATTCAGCAAGTACGTTGTGGGAAGCCTTTAAGGTGGTGATGAGGGGGGCTGCCACAGCAAAATCAAAGAGCCTGCAGGGCGGGGTCCTGGATGACCTACAAAGAACAGAGGAGGAACTAGAAGTAGCATTAAAGGGTGGAAGCATAGATATGGAGCTGGCACTTAAGCTGCAGCAGAAATGTGCAGAGCACTGGGAAAGGCTATGCAACCTCAACTATAAAAAATATATCGAAAGACAGCATGCGGGAGGAGATAAGACAGGACGGCCTTTAGCATGGCTCTACAAGAACGAAACTCCCAGACCCCCGATCAGAACGATAACAAGGGAGGATGGTGGGGTAGCGGACACCCAAGAAGGAGTTAACAAGGAGTTTGCAGATTATTATAAAGTGCTATATGGGGATGAGAAGGAAAGCAGCCGTGAGGAGATAATGGACACACTAGAAGATATAGGACTGCCCAAGATAAGTGGGGAGGAAAGAGAGGAGCTGGACGCACCAATCACCTTGGAGGAGCTAGAGGAAGTGGTGAGACAGTTGCCCACCAGTAAGACCCCGGGGGCGAATGGGTTCCTGAGCGAATTTTATAAAATATGCAGAGAGGAAGTGCTCCCCCCAATGCTAGAAATGCTTAACGAAGCGTTCGAGTTTGGACGGTTGCCGGAATCACTCAGAGAGGCGATCATAATACTGCTTCCCAAACCTAACAAACCAGGGCATAGCTGTGGCTCATACAGACCTGTGTCGATGCTGAACCAGGACAGCAAGATATTGACGGCTGTCCAGGCAAACAGATTACGAAGAGTGATTAGCAAACTAATACATCCTGACCAGACGGGCTATGTCCCAAACAGGAATATAACTCACAATCATAGGTGACTCCAAAGGGGTGGGGGCGCAGGGGAACATGAGTTGGACATGGGTGGGGGCTGGTGGCGGGTGACCCTGCACTGCTGGGGCGTGGGGGTGGTGGGAGACATGGGTGGGGGCCTGCTGGGAGGTGCCCCACAGTGCTGGGGGGTGGGGGTGCAGGGGAACATGAGTTGGACATGGGTGGGGGCCTGCTGGCAGGTACCCCACAGTGCTGGGGGGTGGAGGGGGTGGGGAACATGAGTTGGACATGGGTGGGGGCCTGGTGGCGGGTGACCCTGCACTGCTGGGGGGTGGGGGTGGTGGGAGACATGGGTGGGGGCCTGGTGGAGGGTGACCCTGCACTGCTGGGGGTGGGGGTGGTGGGAGACATGGGTGGGGGCCTGGTGGAGGGTGCCCCTGGTGGCTGGGGGTGCAGGGGGACATGCGTTGGTGGGCAGTAGTGCAAGTTGACATGTGGGTTGGCTGGGGGGCATGGCCATGGTGGATGGGGTGCCTGCAGGACATGTGCAGGGTAGGCCCCTGTGGTGTGAGCCACCTGCAGGGGCCGTGGAGGGTGTAGAGTGAACACCTGGGAGGACCAATATGTGCAATTCACGTATGGTGCTCCCCACGCACCCCTGTAATACACGTATCCTGATGAGATCGCGTGTGGAACTTCCCGCGCACCCCTGTAATACACGTACCCTGATGGAATCGCGTGTGGAACTTCCCGCGCACCCCTGGAATACACGTTTCCTGCTGATGTTGCGTGTGATACTTCCCCCGCACCCTGAAATACACGTACCCTGATGAGATCGCGTGTGGATCTTCCCGCGCACCCCTGTAATACACGTACCCTGATGGAATCGCGTGTGTAACTTCCCGGGCACCCCCGAAATACACGTACCCCGCTCAATCGCGTGTGTAACTTCCCGCGCACCCCCGAAATACACGTACACCGCTCAATCGCGTGTGTAACTTCCCGCGCACCCCCGAAATACACGTACCCCGCTCAATCGCGTGTGTAACTTCCCGCGCAACCCGGAAACACACGTACCCCGCTCAATCGCGTGTGTAACTTCCCGAGCACCCCCCGAAATACACGTACCCCGCTCAATCGCGTGTGTAACTTCCCGCGCACCCCCGAAATACACGTACCCGGCTCAATCGCGTGTGTAACTTCCCGCGCACCCCCGAAATACACGTGCCCCGCTCGCACAGGCCCAATTGCTGTATGTTGCCACTTTTGTAATGCGCAGGGACGCTACCGCCTGCCTTCGTGTGGTGGACGTGTTTCGGTTTGTGCGTGTCTTTGGCTGTGCGTGGCTTTGCCCTATTCGATTCCATGAATATGTGTGGTTCGAGTGCGTGTGGGCGTTCCGTCTGCTTCCCTGCAGTACATCCCCAGTTACGCCCTTATTTTCACGCGTTGTTCCCCATTCCGCGCGTTACGCCCCATGTTCCGCCCACTTTCTGGTGTATGCGCCGAGGTTGTGCGCTTTCACTGTGCGCGTCGTGCACGCCTTTCGTGATGTTGCAGTGACTTGTGCGCCACGCACGGGTTTGGCACAGGTGCGCGTGCGCCTGTTTGTTTGCGCTTGCGCCTGCTTGCGCAAAGATTTTCGGCGCACGTTTGTTCCATGAATCGGCCCCTTAATGTTTTGGCAAATGTGCATGCCTTAGAACAAGTAAAGGGAAAAAGTAACAGAGGGAGGTGGAAAAACAAAATATAGTTAGAAGTAGAGAAGAATGTATATATAAGGGGATAATGACTCGAGAATAATTATGTATATAAAGGTTACCAGGGAGGACACCTGAGAAGAGAGAGGGTATAGGGGAAGACACCCGAGAAGTGAGAGGATTCACCTTATTGCAACGCTTTTAATACAAGTGGCTAGAAGAAACGTGTACCCAGAGTCCCAGCTAAAGGGGGAACATTTAGACTACCACGACGGTTAAAGACGTCGTGAAAGGGGTACGTTTAGACTCCATGAAGGGGTAATGATTAGAGGCAGAGATACCTGTGACCAGCTGGTGTTCGTCTAGTCTGTCAAGCGTCTGCCTTACATGTTTTTGTTGTGACGTCATACATCCAAAAAATTTCTTGGAGAAAACTGATTTACATTTTATGCGATTAAATAGCTGAGATAATATCGCATACGAATTGATGTTTTTTGAGTAAAATAGAAGGTATAAAATTTTGTGTAAAAAATCGGGATTGGAGCTTGCAGTGTTTCGTGCTCGCTTATATTGTTGGAACTGTTTAAGCCACTCCAAAGTGTTGACGAGTGTTATATAAGAGGAAAGGGAAAAGATTTGAGCATGGAGGATATAACTCCATTGCCACACTTATACAAACAGTTGCCGAAACACTCACCCAAACTGAATAAATACAGTACAGAGTGGGTTAAAGGAACTGCCCACAAGATGTTTATGCCATGACCACAGGGTGGGTCCTTATCTAAAGCCGCCTTGCAACACATGATGACATATTTGCACGCCACATACACAGGCAAAAAGTTAGACAAACGCATTGCCGTTCTAGAACTTTGAAAAATGTATGAACAGGGAAAGGAAGAGGAGCCGCCAATATATTGGATACTTAATGTATGCTCTGAGGGGGGTGAGATGACTACCGCGCCACCCGCCCCATCCGAAACAAAGGGTGAAGAAAGTAAGGAACATGGATTATACCCACTGAGAAAGCTTAAAGCAGCCACGGGGTATAGTAACCCGGCATATGTGTCACCTGCGCATAGTAGTGATGAAAATCAAGGGAAAGATGAGGATAATGATATTGCCAAGGGGAGACGCGATGATGAAAGAAAGGAACAAGCACAGACAAACACATCTCTCGACAAAAAGAGAGAAGGGAAGAGATGGAAAGGAAACGAAGATAGGACTGATGAAATAGCATTCACAAAAAACTAATGGATGGGAGGGCAAATTTCATTGAAACTTTGATGCCAAAGGCATTGATGACATGAAACAAAAGGAGAGGTTAGATGATGTACAGAGAAAAGCGGAAGAGAAGGAGTTGAGAGACGAAAAAATAAGAAAGAAAGACAGACAAAGGCGAGAACAGCTATATCGCGATGAGCACGAAAGACAGCTTGATCGCAACCCAAGAGCAGCCAATGATCAAGACAGACAGAAGCAGCAGAGGTTAGAGGAAGGGCAAAGGATACATGAGAATAGAATAAAGAGACGAAGAGATGAGGAAATTCGAAGGGCAGATGAACGTAAAAATGAAAAGAAAAAGGAAGAAGATAGAGTCAGAGAAGAGGCGAGGAAACGCAAGGAAATGATGATGATGTAGAATGTAAGCGGAGACAGAAAGTACACGATCTTGAAAATCTGGGGAGAGAAGTTAGAAAACCCGCTCCAGGAGTAGATTGGGAAGACATCAAATAATGTTTTCCTGCGTACGATTCAGTACCAGGTACGTCTAGGGCAAATATGAAAGATGACATCGACACCAGGAGCATTGGAGAAACGATTGATAGAATATATGATGAAATGGGGTTAGAACAAACACCCCAAGGGGAGAGGGAAGACGAGCGCCTGAAGAGCACTCAGCTTTACGACACTGAGGATGTAACCCAACATAGTGGGAATAGAGAACTATCCCTGGATAGATTAGAAATCAGTAGAAACAATGAAGCTGGAGGTAAGGGAAAGGATTCTTAACGAGCAATGGGTGATCTTAAAATAATTACGTGGAATGTCAGGGGACTTAACAGTTACTTGAAAAGGAATAAGGTCATGTTATATTTGCGTAGGCAAAAGATAGATATTGCGCTACTGCAGGAGACGCATCTGACACGGGAAAAGATGGAGTTGGTAGGCAAGAAATGGAAAGGAGTTGTGGTGGGCTCGCCATACTCTGCTTATGCCAGAAGAGTACTTATCTGGGTGGTGCTGCACGTCCCGTTTCAACTATTACAAGAAGTGGCGGAGGCGGATGGGATGATGGTTATAGTGAGGGGGCTGGTGGAGAATAAGGAGGTAAGCATTGTAAATACGTATGCCCCCAATCAAAACACGGCAGCATATTTCAGAGCTCTGTGCACCAACCTTGGTAAATGTATGGGTAGTGCGGTGATCTGGGGTGGAGATTTTAACTGTGTACTGAACCCCAAGTTAGATAGATCAGACGGTAAGAAAAGCATTGCATTGCAGACTCTGCTAGATGACTTTGGTCTGGTAGATGTGTGGAGAATGAAATACCCCCAAGATAGACAATATTCACACTACTCCGCTCTGCAGCAGCTACATACAAGGCTGGACTATGTCTTTGCCACGTCGGATGTGATTATAGAGACTACTCATGTAGAGTACAAGGCGAGGGTCCTCTCGGATCACTCGCCACTGGTTCTCAGGTGGCAATACTGCCCCCCGAGGGCACGGATACCGACATGGCGCCTCCGAGCAGAGGCGCTGAAAGACCCAGTTTTTAGAGAGGACATAAGAGAAGAGATTACTAATTACTTCGAGGTGAATACGGGTAGCGTTGATTCAGCAAGTACGTTGTGGGAAGCCTTTAAGGTGGTGATGAGGGGGGCTGCCACAGCAAAATCAAAGAGCCTGCAGGGCGGGGTCCTGGATGACCTACAAAGAACAGAGGAGGAACTAGAAGTAGCATTAAAGGGTGGAAGCATAGATATGGAGCTGGCACTTAAGCTGCAGCAGAAATGTGCAGAGCACTGGGAAAGGCTATGCAACCTCAACTATAAAAAATATATCGAAAGACAGCATGCGGGAGGAGATAAGACAGGACGGCCTTTAGCATGGCTCTACAAGAACGAAACTCCCAGACCCCCGATCAGAACGATAACAAGGGAGGATGGTGGGGTAGCGGACACCCAAGAAGGAGTTAACAAGGAGTTTGCAGATTATTATAAAGTGCTATATGGGGATGAGAAGGAAAGCAGCCGTGAGGAGATAATGGACACACTAGAAGATATAGGACTGCCCAAGATAAGTGGGGAGGAAAGAGAGGAGCTGGACGCACCAATCACCTTGGAGGAGCTAGAGGAAGTGGTGAGACAGTTGCCCACCAGTAAGACCCCGGGGGCGAATGGGTTCCTGAGCGAATTTTATAAAATATGCAGAGAGGAAGTGCTCCCCCCAATGCTAGAAATGCTTAACGAAGCGTTCGAGTTTGGACGGTTGCCGGAATCACTCAGAGAGGCGATCATAATACTGCTTCCCAAACCTAACAAACCAGGGCATAGCTGTGGCTCATACAGACCTGTGTCGATGCTGAACCAGGACAGCAAGATATTGACGGCTGTCCAGGCAAACAGATTACGAAGAGTGATTAGCAAACTAATACATCCTGACCAGACGGGCTATGTCCCAAACAGGAATATAACTCACAATCATAGGTGACTCCAAAGGGTGGTCGAATGGGGTAGTAATACTGAGGGTGAAATGGCCGTGGTATCTTTAGACGCGGTAAAAGCTTTCAACTCTGTCAAGTGGCCATGGCTGTTGGCGACCCTGGAGGGGTACGGAATGGGGCCCGGCTACATCAGGTGGGCGAAGATGCTGTATAGCGAGCCGCTAGCCAGAGTTCGGACGGGTGCAGTGATATCCGAGAGGTGGCAACTTAGTATAGGCACCAGGCAGGGGTGCCCCTGGTCCCCGATGCTATACATTCTAGCCCTGGAGCCCCTGGCAATATACCTCAGGCAACAATATGATATGATAGGCTTTGAGGTAGGGGGAGAACGACACCTGATATCCCTATACGCAGATGATTTGTTACTATACTTGAGATACCCGGAAGAAAATCTCCAATATATCCTGGAGGTGATGGAGAGGTATGCAGGGCTGTCTGGGATAGCGGTGAATCCTCAAAAATCTAGCATTTTACCGCTGGGCAGCTATATGGGAACCCCTGTGAAACGGTTACCGGTACTACAAATACCATGGGCAGTGGGGTCTTTCCGATACCTTGGGATAGACGTGTACCACACGGCAGAGGAGGAACATAGACACAACACTGTGGTGGCCATGGTGAATATTGAGAAATGTATGAAGTTCTGGGTGAAGCTGCCCCTAGCAATGATGGGACGAGGTGCTATGCTGAAGATGGTGGTCCTACCTAGGCTCCTGCATTACTTTAGTAATATTACATACATGATACCTAAGAAGTTTTTTGCTAAATTGAACAGCATGTGTAGGGACTTCCTGTGGCATGGTACCCGAAACAGAGTGGCACTATCGAAGCTGCAAAACTTTTATGAAAAAGGGGGGATCAAGCTGCCTAATTTTGAGGTTTATTATGTAGCAAGCCAGCTGCAATATGTGGCCAAATGGCTCTCAGACAAAGCGACCCCTGAATTAAGGTTGTTTGAGCACGATTGCGCCCCATTTTCCTTAAGAGAAATGATCTGGCTGCCTGAGTCAGAAATGAAAGAGCGCCCTAGGATAATGGTGCTTGGGTGGAAAGTGTGGCGTAGGGAATGCCGAATGATGGAGGACCCATTCCCATGCTCCCCGCAGGTACCGCTGGTTGCATTGGCAGGGGGGGATAGGCAGCTGAGGGCGATAATCAGGACCCACTGGGAATCGGTGGGGCTAGTAACATTAGGGGACATTTGGCAAGAGGGGGTTATTAAGGGTTTCGAAGTGCTGGGGGAGGAAACGGGGTTACATACGGGCCAATATATTACATATCACAGACTGGTACAGAGAATTTGGAAAACATGGCCTGAAACCTGGGAAGTACCCGAAGTACGGCTGTTGGCTGGCGATCTCTATCTTGGAGTTTGGATTGTTGCTTTGGTGCTGCTCACCGTGTTCGGAAACCTTCCGTTTTGATATTGACAGGACGTCTTTAAAGGCAACACGGAAGTTGCCTGTCCTTGCGGAGCACCAAATACTCTGATTGGTTATTTTCTGCTCAAGCCCGCCCCTGTTACTGCCCACTGGAAGTGTTTACATACGCTGTGCACTGCGCACCTGCGCGCGCACCTGGGAAGTACCCGAAGAACGGCTGTTGGCTGTTTGCTGCATTGCGCAGTGTGCAGTCAGCAGTTTTTTTGTCCATGTTTGTTAAACTGGAATTTGGATTAAAGGCTGTAGGTACTGTAGCAGGGAAATACAGCCACATGAATGGTGTTTGGTGAAGGAAGTTGGTTTGAGCAAGGTACGTGAAGTGTAAAACTGTGTATATGCGTATACGCGTGTTAGTTGGTACTCCTCTATTTCCTTAGCTCGCTGATGTAGTAATGAAAAGAAAGCTTGCGAGGGATAAAAAAGATCCAGCAATGTCAACGAATAATATGAAAATGCGACGTATGAGTATAGCGCATGCTATTGCAATAGCTTTGCCATTACCCTCTGACTCTGATGAGGATCTAATTGAATGTGCCCAAAATGAATCCGCTAGAATGATTACTGAAAAGAGAGATGATGTAATCCCTGCCTCCTCGCAGTCTCTGTTCAATGAGGAGCTGGGACTGGGAGGAAGGGAGGGGATTGATATGGGATGGAATGGGGCGAATCAGTCGCATCAAAGGCAAAATACCATCTCATTTATAGACACACCTCATATATTCGCCTCTGGAGAAATAACTTTACTGGGTTTATCTGAGCATTTTGATTCCTCCACACAATGCTCTAATTGGGTGTGTAATATGGTGAACACAGAGGAAGTTTCGAGTGAGTCTAGGAGGTCTGGTTGTCCTCGGATTCCTGAGGAAAATGATGGGATTCATGATGATATACTAAAAAAAGTGAAGTCGCAAACTTTTATTCTAAAAGAAATATTGCTTGCCTTGACAGCTTTCCCTGAAATGCTAGCTGAAAATATGGCAAAGTGAAAATTAATGCCAGGGGAAGGGCTGCCTAGGAATCCACCTAATATAACAAGTAATGATCAACAGGACTCTAGTGAGTCGTATTTGCTTTTGACAAAACCGGCCATGGTAGATAAAGAGCAGAGTGTTATTGAGGTACATAACACACTGAATAACATTAGCTTAGTGGATGATTTGCTCATTCCTGCTGCAGCCAATGAGCCTATCAGGGTGGCGGATATATTTAATGTCAAGGTATCCAAAAACAAAATGAAAAAAAATAGACAAAAACTGGTGCGAGATAAAAAGGCTTTGAATGCATCTTCCTTAAAATGTTTGCGGGACGTTAATATAGGCAACCCTGATTTGGCAATGACAGAGAAAAAAGGTACTGAACAATCAAAAGCTGTGATGGAAGTATGTGTGGATGTTGGTGAGCTGCTAAAAGGAGGGACGATGAGAAGAAGCCCCCTATTAAATCCTGCTGCCAAAAAGACAGAGGAGTATACTGCTCAGTTGGGGAATGTTAATGGCAAAAGTACTGAACCTAGGGCAATCCTGGTTTCTTATACAGGGACAGATAAGGATTTAAAGGTAACTGGTTATTCTGATGCAGTAAATAAACTTTCGGAGGCTATGAAGAATAAAATAGTCACTGATAGAATTGATACTAATTTGAAAAATCTGGAAATGGGTATGCTTGATATTTTTGATTTGTTCAAAAACCCTGAGGCCCAGATGCGAATAAAGATACCTCTTAGAGATACGAAGATGATTGACAAGTCAAACGATATTACTGAGAATGCCAGTAAGCTAAGGCAAATACATGCAGAGTTAATGGGTGAGCAAAGAGAGGGAACAAGGGGAGAGAGATATCCCGAGAGAAGTCCTGAGAGAACTTATAATGAAGCTACAACTGTAGAGCAGACGCCTATTTCTATGGGGGCTCAAGTCATCTGTAACCCTGTGGCGAGTGTTACGGATGGCATTGTAGGAATGCCTGAACCAGAGATATTGACAAAGAAAGATAATATTCCATCCAAAAAAGAGGACAGAGAGGATAAAGAGAGGCCTTTGACTGTGACAAGTGTGAGAGAAATAATACAGGAATTATTGTCAAATAAATCTGGAAGAATGCCGGTGATAGAAAATACAATTACTGAGAGTAGTATGTTGAAGGACAATAGATATAGTGAACTAAGTAAAGGTTCCTGCTTAAAATCTATGCAGGCAGCGAGAGTACCGGTGCCTGTAAGTTCTCATTATGATGATGCTCCTAGGGAGCGAGGGGAGAACGCCCATAGAGTGCAAGATATGGCATATGAAAACTATGTGAATGGGAAAAATCAGAGTAGTAACCAATATGATAAAGTGCGACGGGCTAAGCGACCTACTGAACCAAGTTTGATCCTATATTATGTGTTCGATGATGGTTACTATCCTATCTTAAATAGATCTTATATCTTGAATCTGTTTAGGGAGATACCTGAATTAGCTCTTGTTTCATCTTGTGATATCCAGCTAGTGGATTTTATTGATCCACATAGGTTGGACTTTGTGCGCCTAGTGATTGCATCGCCAATGGTGCGAGCCCTGATACTTTAGGAAGCTGGACTTTTGCAAAAGAGGGGGTTTAGAAATTGCACCCAATTACATTCTAGAAATTGCACCCATTAGCCTCTCTGAGAAAAGTTGAATTTAGAAGTGTATCCAATTGCATTAGAATTTACTCCCAATTGTTTTTAGAAGTTGCGCCCAATAGCCTCTCTGAGAAAAATTGAATCTAGAAGTACTCCCAATTGCATTTAGAAGTTGCGCCCAATATCCCCTCTGAGAAAAGTTGAATCTAGAAGTGTTCCCAATTGCATTTAGAAGTTGCGCCCAATTACATTCTAGAAATTGCACCCATTAGCCTCTCTGAGAAAAGTTGATTTTAGAAGTGTACCTATTTGCATTTAGAAGGGTACCCAATTGCATTTGAAGTGTGCCCAATTGCAGTTAGAAGCTGTGACCAATAGCCTCTCTAAGAAAGTTGGAATTAGATATGTGCCCAATTGCATTTAAAAATTGCACCCAATAGCCTCTCTGAGAAAGTTTAACTTAGAAGTGTACCCAACTGCATTTAGATGTTGTGACCAATAGCCACTCTGAGAAAGCTGAATTTAGAATATTCCTAACCGCATTTACATTAGGAATGTACATTAATACATTACATTAATATAACTAACAGTATAGCTGTGTAATGTAGAATCTAGACGGCAACTAAGATTCTGATACAAAGTTGATTTAGATGCATACCTAATACCCTCCCTGTATAAAGGTGAATTGGAAGAAGTCATTCCACCTGCTCAATTCCTTTAAGATAACTAACAGCTTAGCTGTGTAATGTAGAATCTAAAATGATGACTAATAATCTAACACCCTCTCTAGGTAAATTGAATCTAGAAACTGACCGAATACAGGTGAACTCAGAAAGGTAAGCTACTAAACTTATATCATCTCTGCCGGCAAATGGCATCTAGAGAGCTTCAAATAGTCTAATTTCGTCTCTGACCTGTTGAGCCTAGAAGTGTACCTAAAGGCGTGACACCCCGATCCTATAACTACAATCAGGAAACGCTCCTAAAATCAACCTAAAAGTCCACACCAATCATGAGCGCACCCACCCCACCAGAGTCTCTCAGAAACGAGCCCCGTGGACCACCCCCACTCTCCGACCTGCCTTCACTCCCGCCCCCTCCGTCCCAAATCACCCCACCCTCCTCCACACTCGCTTCCACTCCCCTCTCCAAACACCAAGCCAGAGGAGCACGATGGCGAGTCATTCACCCTAAGATCATTCATCCCCTGAACCCCACCACCGACCCGCCAACATTGCCCATACCTCCTCCCCTCACTATCAGACCTGTCACACCCCACCCCGAAATCACCCACCCACAGCCTTGCCCTCATACCCCTACCACCTTCCACCCCCGACCGCACTCTTTCCCCTCCCTAAAAACTGCGCGCCTAGCCCTGGCACGAACCGAAGCTGCTTCCCTCTCCCCCTCCGACCCCCTACCCTCTCCCACACACCAGTCGCAGCAAAGAAACTAAAGAGGAAACGCTCCTGGTCCCCCTCAATCTCTCAGCACTCCTCGCCTCCCCTGTCTCTACCCACCACCTCTCTCCCGCAATCTCCGCCTTCCCCCATGGCCTCCCCCCTCCTGAAACCCCTCTCCCTCGATTTCTCAGCAACTGCAACTGAAACTCCCAACCGCCCACTCCTCTCCCTCAAATCCCCCAACCCAAACCTGATCATCCTATCACACCCAGCCACCCAGCCCCGCCCGAAACCTGCCAATTTTTCCGCCCGCCCACTATTCCCTTATAGCATCACCCACCTTACCCCCCGTTCCACTCCCTTCGCCACCGCCTCAACCCGCTCCAGCACCGAGACCTACCTTGCCTGACGATGTGAACTGTATCCTATTTAACGCCCGTTCCGTAGCAAAAAACAGACATTCCATCTATGACCTCCTCGCCTCTGCCAAACCTGACCTAGTTTTCATCACTGAAACCTGGTTCTCCGATGACTTTGGCCCAATCGCTAGTGAAGCCTTTCCCCCTGACTACTCCCTCTTCCCACTGAACCGTCCGTCCAGAGGAGGTGGGGTAGCATTCGTCTTCAAATCTCTCTTCCGCGCCTCAATCATAGACAACCAACCCTCCATCCCATCCTGTGAATCTCTCCTCGTTAAACTCTCCCTCTCCCCATCGCTCTCACACAGCTTCCTAATAATCTACAGGCCCCCTGGCTACGATAGACAATTCGCAAACAACCTTTGCGATTCCATCGCCACTCTCCAACTAAACCATCCCAACCTCACCCTCCTTGGTGACTTCAACATATGGCTCGACAACCCCATCAACCCTATGACACACTCCCTGGTTGACGGTTTAGATGCAATTAATCTCCAACCCCACATAAACGGCCCGACTCATTACAAAGGACACACTCTAGATGCCATCTTTAGCTCCAACACCCTGATTCATTTAAAGCCCCCCACCCCAGTCATCTGGTCCGATCACTTCATACTCTCGTTCGCCATCCACTCACCCAACCCCCTTCTCGTACTTGCATCCGAACCTCCGAATTTACGCAAATGCTGGAAAAAACTAATGATCACCCCAGACCTAGCCGAAGCACTCCTCCAATCTCCACCACCCACCAGCCGTCCCAATAACCAACTAAACCCTGAGGCCTTTGACTCATGGCTCAATGCATCTCTTCTGCGACTCACCCCCCGTGTAAACCATCAACCCGCCGTGGCCCTTTCCCCAGATGGTTCACCCCTGAGTTGAAGACCACTAAACGAATTTACAAATACCTTGAACGCAAATGGCAGAAAGAGAAAACCCACCAGAGCAGGACCACCTTGGCCCGACACCTATATCAATACAAGGCCGAAATTCGGAAAGCAAAAAAAGCCCACTACAACTCCCGAATCATAAACTGCAAAAACCCAAGCAAAGAACTCCACAAAATCATCTCAGAATTCACCAATCCAGCTTGTAACACAACCGTCCCGACCCCCTCACAATCACTCTGCGACTCACTCTCCCTCCACTTTTACAACACGGCTATTGAAAGAACAAAAACTCTAAATACCAAACTAGCTCTACTACAGCCTCCAAGCAACCCTCTGCCCGTACCGGCCAGCCCTTCACCCGCGACCTCTACGCAACCAACGTTTGAATCCTTTAGTCCAATATCACCAGAACAATTTCTCAAACTTCTATCTGCTCGCAAACCATCTGGATCACCACTGGAGCCTTGCCCTGCCTCAACCCTTAAAAACCTTTTTAGCTTCCACCTGCGCAGGCGAACACGCAAGATCTATCATAAATTCCTCCCTCTCCTCCGGTATCTTTACCGACGCATTCAAAATAGTGCACGTCCAACCTCTAATTAAAAAACCTTAACTCGACCCTCTCGATCCCAAAAACTACCGCCCAATCTCAAACACCAGGTTCCTTGCGAAACTCATTGACCGAACCGCCTACTCCCAACTAAATGCCTTTGTCGAAACCAACAACATTCTAGACCCCGCCCAATCAGGCTTCAGATCACGTCACGTAACTGAAACCACCCTAACCTCGATCTGGGATGACCTTAAAATGACAGCAGACTCCGCGGGATGCGCCGCACTAATCCTCCTCGACCTATCGGCCGCCTTTGACACGATCAATCACTCAATCCTCCTAGACCGCCTCCACTCCCTAGGAATTTGTGGAACCGCCCTTAAATGGATTGCTTCATTCCTCAAAGATAGGCACCAAATAACGACACTCTCCAGCTTTACCTCACAAGCCCGACCAGTCGACACGGGAGTCCCCCAAGGGGCATGTCTATCCGCCCTCCTGTTCAACCTCTACCTGATCACCCTCCCACCAATAATTTGTTCTCACAATATCCTGTGTTACAACTACGCTGACGACACTCAACTAATTCTAAAACTCCTGAACTCGAAACCCAACTCCCGACCTGACCTGGCATCCTGCCTCCCTAACATAGAACTCTGGATGACCCAAAGCCACCTCCTTTTAAACCCCTCCAAAACAGAAATCATGGTCTCCGGCAACTCCGACCTTCTTCCGCACCCACTACCCTGGCCACCCGCCATGGGCAACTCACCGACACCCTCCAACACAGTGAAAAATCTTGGATGCACCCTGGACTCCGACCTAACACTCTCGCGCCAAGTCAACAATGTCTCAAAATCCTGCCACTACCACCTCAAAAACCTTAGGCGCATCCTTCCATACCTCTCATTTCCCAACAGAGTCTCTGCAGTCCAATCAATCGTCATATCAAGACTCGACTATGGAAACCCCCTATACCTCGGAATTCATACCTACCAACTAAATAAACTCCAAAGAGCACAAAACGCGGCAGCCAAAATGCTACTTGCGCTTGGTCCAAGAGACCACGTATCCCCAGCCCTTAAGACACTGCACTGGCTTCCAGTAGCCCGTAGGGTGGTTTTTTAAAACCTTATGCCCCTCCCATCGAGCACTGCATAAAACTGGACCTCAATATCTTCAAGACAAGCTAATACCTTACCACCCCACTCGCACCCTAAGATAAAGCTCAGCTGGCCTCCTAGTAATTCCTAGAACAAACTTAATCAGGTTAGGCGGTTCATCATTCTCAGCCCTGGCCCCAACTCTGTGGAACTCGCTCCCATCCCACATCCGCCTAACTGAAGACTTAACGGCCTTCCGCAAACTACTGAAAACCTGGCTCTTCCCCTAAGACTAAACGGTTTCAAACTAGCTTCATCACAATAACACCGACCCAGCAATCGACCTGATGCAAGAAATTTACAGCTAAACAATCTTGAATGTAAACTATAAAGACAAACACTACTAAACGAGCAATGTAATGATGAGCGCTGAGAGAGGATGAGCGCTGAGAGCGGATGAGTGCGTAGAGTGGACGAGTGCGTAGAGCGGATAAGTGTGTAGAGCAGATGAGTAGGAACGAATGTAGAGGATTAATGCAGTTGGCGGATGAGTGTGTAGGACCCATGAGTGTGTAGGACCAATGAGCGTGTAGGGCCGATGAGTGTGTAGGGCTGATGAGTGTGGAGGGCGAATGAATGTGGAGGGCGGATGAGTGTGGAGGGCGGATGAGTGTGGAGAGCGGATGAGTGTGGAGGGCGGATGAGTGTGGAGAGCATATGAGTATGGAGAGCAAATGAGTATGGAGAGCGGATGAGTCTGGAAAACGGATGAGTGTATGGAGCAGATGAGTGTATAGAGCGGAAGACTATGTAGAGCGGATGAATGTGGACAAGTATAGAGGATTATTGCAATTGGCCAATGAGTGTGGAGGGCAGATGAGTGTGGAGGGCCAATGAGTATGGAGGGGGGATGAGTGCTGAGAGCGGATGAGTGTGGAGAGCGGATGAGTGTGGAGAGCGGATGAGTGTGGAGAGCGGATGAGTCTCGAGAGTGGATGAGTGTGGAGAGCAGAGGAGTGTGGACGAATGTAGAGGACTGATGCGGTTGGCCGATGAGTGTGGAGAGCGGAAGAGTGTGGAGAGCGGAAGAGTGTGGAGAGCGGAAGAGCGTGGAGAGCGGAAGAGCATGGAGAGCGGAAGAGTGTGGAGAGCGGAAGAGTGTGGAGAGCGGAAGAGTGTGGAGAGAGGAAGAGGCTGTATAGCGGAAGAGGCTGTATAACGGACGAATGTGGACGAATGTAGAGGATTAAGGCGGTTGGCGGATGAGTGTGGAGGACCGATGAGTATAGAGGGCAGATGAGTGTGGAGAACGAATGAGTGTAGAGGACAGATGAGTGTAGAGAATGGATGAGTGTAGAGGGCAGATGAGTGTAGAGAACGGATGAGTGTAGAGGGCAGATGAGTGCAGAGAACGGATGAGTACGAAGAACGGATGAGTGCGAAGAACAGATGAGTCTGGAAAACGGATGAGTGTTGAGAGCTGATAAGTGTGGACGAGTGTAGAGGATTAATGCGGTTGGCGGATGAATATGGAGAGCCGATGAGTATGAAGGGCGGATGAGTGTAGAGAACCGACGAGTACGGAGAGCGAATGAGTGGGGAGGGCGGACGAGTATAGAGAATGGTTGAATGTGGAGAGCAGCTGAGTATGGAGAGCAGAGGGGCGTGGGGAAATGATGAGTGAAGAGAACGGAAGAGAGTACGAGAGTGGAGAACGGAGGAGCCTGCAGAGCGGAAGAGAGTACAGAGGGGAAGAACGAGCAGAGCGGCTGAGTGTCGAGAGAGGCTGAGTGTGGAGAGGCTGAGTGTGGAGAGGCTGAGTGTGGAGAGGCTCTGAGTGTGGAGAGGCGCTGAGTGTGGAGAGGCGCTGAGTGTGGAGAGGCGCTGCGTGTGGATGCATACCTCTTATCACACCCCACGCTTACTCTCTCCTTACACCACCATTCAACTAGAACACAGAGATACTATGACACCACTCGGTATAACTGTTCTCATATCAACATCTGCCGCTCACTCCCCATCACTCTAAGCAAACATTGCTGGTCTCACACCCCCAGCCAAGCGTTCTCCTCAGGCCTAACGCTGCCACTCTCGGTCTGGATAATTCCGGCCAGATTGAACACATACTCCTGATCTATCAGCCACCACACCTACCGCTAGGAAGCAGCTGCCACAGGAATTCCGCACCAGCTGCACACATACCTGGTGCGCACACGCACCTTTGACTCTCTCCACTCCCTCTACTGACCAGGACTTCGGTTCCCAAGGGCGTTCAACCTACCAGCGCCTTCAGACCATACCAATGGTATATAAGGCGCTATATAAGTGCAAAACAACATAACATAACATAACGTATGATTATGTGGATTCTGATGGGAATATGCAAGAGAGAAATGAGGAGCAATTACCTCGAAATAATAATATAGTAGAGAAACAAAGGGTGATGAATCAAGTAGGGGGTGAGCACTTAACACTAAGTGAAATGGATGAATGGAGAGCAATGGCGGTTTCACTTAGGGACACTTTGGAACAACTAAAAGGTTTGGGTAAATCCCTTTAGCGATGATAGCTTTTTTGACTTGGTGTCTTGGAATTCAAGAGGACACACACATCTGGTACAAAACAAAAAAGTATGCATGAATCTAGAGAAATTTGATTTTGTCCTGTTACAGGAAACTTGGGCATGTGGACCACTGTTATGGGACGGCTTTGTTGTACTCTGCCTATGTGGTATGAAGGGGCAAAGAGGTCGACCTAAGGGTGGCTTAGCGCTTGCGTATCGTAATGATCAAGATATATCATTGATAAAAGAGATACATGTTCAGGGGTCATGCCAAGCAGCAAATTTTCGAATTGTAACCAATGAGGGGAATAGTCATCTCATGATCATTAATATCTATTGGAATGATGTGGAAAAGGATGATCTTATGCTTAATAAGCTGTTGACAGAGTTTAATACATTGTTAGAAGAGTGGATAGTCTCCAATCCAAAGGGTTTGATAATTTTAGCAGGCGACCTGAATGCGGATTGCGACCTAACAAGTGATGAAAGAGCGGTGAGACTAAGTGGGTGTTGTAATCAAGGAAGGGGGACTGCTAATAAGCGGAATAGAGGAGCGTTATGATGTCATTTTGCTAATTCCTGGGGCTTGACACGGTTGTTTAATGATAAACCAACCTGGAATGCGCTGGAGCATATTCTGTTATTGATTTTATCTTTGCTAGTGATCTTCTAATTGGAAATAGGTCAAATATGCATGTGGAAGTCAACTCGGTAAGCGATCATGCAATGTTATCAATAAATATAAATATAAAGAAACAAAATATTCTTACCAAAGCATATTGTGCACAAACAATTGTAAATGTCAGAGGATCGAGAATAAAGTGGAATATGAACAAAACAGCCAAATTTAATAACATGATGATTCATGATTTTGAGAAATGTGATCTAGAGGTAAAAAAGATTCAATACTCGGTTGATAAATTTGGCGAGTTTTTGGACACAATGATGGAAAAGTTAGAGCAACCAACATCTAGAGTAGCGCCAAAAGAAAAAAACCATAGGCACACTTTTGACCTTGAGATCAAGATGCAAAGGGCCAGGTTGAATAAGGACCTCCGTGCCATAAAAAAACAAAAGTTACTCCCGGAAGATTACAGAGAGCAATGTAGACGGAGGCGACAAGCTTATAGGAATTGGAGGTTATATCATCAAGCCTCCTTATTACAGATGGATGGTGAAAAAATGCTGAAAGCCATGAAGGAAAGTAACTCGAGAAATGATTGGGCTCTAATCAATAGTACCGAGATTACACAAAACCAATTAAACACTAATCCGATTAGTGAAAAGGTATGGTGTGAGCATTTCGAGAAGTTATATACACGTTCTTGTAATGAGGATTTCGTGTTAGACAAAACGGCTCTCAATTGGACGCTTGACGTATCTGTGAATAAAATACTATCCATTATAAAGAAAATGAAAGCCTTGTGTACTCCGGGTCCCAATAATTTGTCTATGGTACTGATAAAGCAAAATGTTCTGTTGTGGGCGAAATATTCCATATGTTATTTAAAAATGTAATCGAGACGCAAACCATGCCAGTCTCCTGGAAAGTTTCTTATGTAATACTGATCTTTAAAAAAGGTCATCGACAGAGTACGGCAAATTACAGACCAATTTCTTTAATAAACATCGAAACAAAGATATTTTCAGCTATAATTCTAGAAAGTTTACTAGATTGGATGGAGGAAAAGGATATTTTAGATGTCCCTCAGATTGGCTTTCGTAAAGATCTGGGAACCGATGCTGGGGGCCTAATAGTGACCATCTTGCAGAATCAAAGATCTAAAATAGGGAATGGCCACATATATGCGGCATCTATGGACCTTTCTGCTGCATTTGATATGGTGGATAGGCCACTCCTATGGCGGAAACTGGTAATGTTAAACATAGAGGGGGGGCTACTCTCCATGATTATTCATCTATATTCAAATACAACGCTAAAGGTTCGTCTTAATAATGAGGGCTTGATGTCTAGGGAAATCCTATCAAAGAATGGCTTGAAACAGGGCTGTTCCTTGGCAGCAATTTTATTCAATCTATATGTCTCTGGAGCAAATGCTAGATTGGAATCTGTGGGCCTACTAGCTCCCAAGGTCGGTGGAATTGTGATCAAGTGGTTGGCTTACGCGGACGACTTTATGCTCCTCGACAAAACTAAGATCGGCCTACAGAGGCTTATTGATGCCTATTAGTGATCTGAAACTGAAAATCAATCCACATAAAACAGTGGTGATTAACCTGGGGGAAAGCAATAAAAAATCTGTAAATCCAGTATGGTATGTAGAGGGAACCGCAGTTCGTCTACAGAAAGCATTCAAATACTTGGGCTACTCCTTTGTGAGCAATATGGCATATAGCTTTGTGAAACAATGTTTGGAAGTTAAAGCCATTGATGCAGCGAATCAAATGAGAGTAATTGAAAGCAAATATGGGAAATTCTCCATGAATACTTGTAGGGACTTCTACATCATGAAGGTGACTCCAAGGTTGGCATACGGTTTGGAATTTTACCCAGAGAAAGAGGTATTACAGTTAAAAAGTATTGAATCTAAAATCTGGAAAAAGTTACTATTCTTTCTGCCAAAATGCATACCGATGGAATTAATAAGATATGAGTTTGGTTTTAATTCCCTAAAATGTTGTATGGATTGTAAAAAAGCGATGCTTTATAGAAAATGTGTGCTTGCTAAGCATAATTCATTATATCAAGTTTGTAGGAATGATACTGGGAGATATATGTCTGATTTGAAAGCTGAGGTGGAAAAGACGCTGAGTAATATTGGTGCGACAATGGCTTCCCTCTTGGAAAGACCCGCCAAAATTAAAATGATGATTAAAGCCTTTGATTGGGTAGCAAATAATTCTGTAATAATCAACTCAAAACTGTACGCGCAAGTATTATCCATCTGGAAATGGTTACCCGAACCTGAGCAGTATCGGGTAAAATGTCCGTCGCGGAAATTGCGACATAGTATTATGAGATTCAGATTGAATGTTATGAATACTAATGAAATAGGAGCAGTAAGAAAACTGATCCCGGAGAACATGAAAGTGTGCAGATTCTGTATGCATGAAGATTTTCCGGAATCACTGTCACACTTGTTACTTGGTTGTCCTATGTTAAGGAAGGAAAGACTTGCTTACTTTGCAGAATTTGTAACTGACACCTCGTGTGTATTCAGAGAGCAATTATGGTTCGAAATGCTACATGGTCGCAACATCATATTGAAAATAAGGGTGATAGCGTTTTTGGCAAATGTATGCAAAGTTGCATAGAAGGACTCAAGTCAGTTTTTTAGTTGAAAGAAATGAATTGAATTGAAGACTGGAATGAGTCTATTTTACGAAAGAAAATGTTTATGCAGATGGGGACTGAAAAAAGAGAAAAGTTTATTTTATGTGTAAAATGTTGGCTAAAGATGCTTGTTTTAAATCATAACTGCATTCTTATTATTTTATGCCTTGTTAATGAAAATTTGTAAAGGTTTTTTTTAAACCAATATACAATAAAGAAAAAAAAAAAAAAGAATTGGCGGAAGAACCAGATGCTGTCATGGGGGCTATATATGATGTATCGGAAGGGGGGCATGAGATTTCTAGACTGTATGAGATGATGATGACTAAGGTTGGGAAGGAGCTGACACAATTGAGACTAGACTGGGAAGCGGAAGTAGGAGTCCCGATAGAGGACGGGATGTGGGAACGGGCCCTTGGATACCACAGGAAGGTGTCAAGGAATGCGAGACTATAACAAATACAGTTGTATATAACGCACAGAGCATACATGACACCTCTGAGGATATCCAGGTTTGAAAATGCTGGAGGACAAGCATGTCCCAAATGTAACGAGGAAAAGGCTGACATGACAGACATGTTCTGGTCATGCCCAGTAATTGAGCGATTTTGGGGAGAAGTGGCACAGAAACTAGCGGATAAAGGGGTAAAGATCATCGTAGACACTGCCTAGGCCTGCTTGCTGGGGGGCTTCCCAGATCACAGAAACTTAAGCATGTCGGAAAGCTGAAAGATCTGGCATATGTGCTTGCAAAACGAAGGATTGCCATGGGATGGAAGACGTGTCATAAGCCACGGGTGGAGGTATGGTGGAGAGAGTTGCAGAAATGGGAGTAGGCTGAAATTATGGTGTGGCAAGAGGCGAGCAATACAGGGGAGGAGGAAGAGGCAGGAACCCTGATGGCATGGAAATCATTAGTAGCAGAATTGTTTGGAGCACTACAAGTTCCGACAGAATCCACGGGAAGCGAGACCCCGCCACGTGCAACAGATATAGATGGAGAGGAATAAAATAGGCTCATACAGGGGGGAGGGAGAGTGGGGAGCAGTGACCATGATTATGTGTTTCACAATTGAACTGCGTGTTTGATTTGTATTGTTGTTTGGTTTAATAATCAATAAAACTTGTTAAAAAAAAATAACTACCCAAGAATGACACAAAAAGATGAAACTCCATGAATAGGGATATCGCGAACCTAAAAGGGAGAACAATGTTGAAATAACAAGAAGCTTAAGCTGTAAACAGGATGAACATATTCAACCAGCTAACACCTGTACATATGCTCGGAACCGCAAGAAGGCTAAGAAAACAGTACGGCTTGCAATGCTAAGTAGAAGAATAGTGCGGCAAGCGCCATTATACATAATCTACCTCAAAACGAAGCACAGTATTATAAGTGCGATTCCACTTTGCACGAAAAAGCAGAATGAACCCAGGTTATTAAAGGCCGCATGAGCAGAGATTCAGCTTCTAGCAAAACGAGAAGAGCCGGCTGAATCGAAACTCGGCAGATGCAACTCGTGCCAGGAGAGCTAAGGTCATACCAATAGAAGGAACGAACAGTAGCTACATAGAACAGAATATCCTGTCTCTGAAAGGTCAAGCTAAGGAGGCGTAGGCAGGTGGCAAGCCGAATAAGAATCGAATGCACAAATTGAGAGAAACTAGACAAATTCACGGTGTGGAAAGCATGTGACTAGCCGAGCGAGGAGAAACACGGGCTCACACCTACGCTTGCCATCCGTCCAGGAAGAGTTATCAGAACTTTTCCACACAGAAGATGCAGTTTCAAGGCCAGACACAGTAAAATAATTGACACATAGTTGCTGAAGTGATGATTGATTGTAACCTTAATTGGAGGAAGGCCGGGTAACTAGGGGGCACCCTGCACCTGGCTGACCATTCTGCGTGTTGCTAATCAAAGTGGAAATTTATGCATGGGGTTGGTGCCAACCCAATCACAATGGACCAAATAATCTAGGGTCCTATAGTTAGTAGAACCAATGGGACGTTGTACCTTTATTGTCTTTTGAAGCTAACCTGTGTTTTCTTCTTCTTCTCCTCACAGGTCGCTGTGGTGCTGCGAGTGGATGAGAGCGCGATGAAAAACAGGCCCCGGAATCCGTTAAGGTAGTACAGCGCTGTGCGGTTGTTTAATATTGAAAGCGAACCTGAATATGTCTCTTTTCCTTTGCAGATGTTGCTGTGGTGCTCAAGATGGAAGCGTGGAGTAGCACGATGGAATTCAGGTAAGACTGATCGAATTCAGTTTTGGAAGCGCGCGTTCTAATATTGATTTTCCCTTTCTCGTTATTGCAGGTCACAATGTTCGAACAGCAGCTGTGGTAGCGGTTCGTCGGAAGTCCTTAAGCTAGTACTCACAGGTGAGTGAAGTTTCTTCTTCTCTCGGTTTCCACAGATTGCAGCCCAGTTGAGATGCTGAGTGGTGGATGGTGTTTTCTCAGGTAACACAGAATAATCTTGTTCTTGTTCTTGCAGGATTACAGGAAGATGCTGAAGACCAGGAGCTGGACACTGTGAGCGTCACGCTGCTGGTTGCAGAATAACATGAAGCATGTTCTGCAGTCAGGGTGTGGTTTATATAGCCCAGGTAAAGTAGTACCAGGGAAAGTAGTTCCAGGCCTGCCACACCCAAAACACTAGACCGCATGGCTTGGTTTTCAGAACTAGACTGTATGGGTGCTTCCATGTTGGATTTAAAGGCCCATGTACATAAATGGGACCTAGTTTGAACAGCCCTTCCTTCCTACATATGAGCCTGGCGCCAAAGGCGCCAGGACTGACTCCAGGAGCCCCTTTGCAGTGGTTTTAAGGGCCTCAGGGTTCTGGTGGTAGCCTGCTTGTGGCACAACTTGTGCCCCCTCACAGTGGTCATGACATACGTTAATTATGACGAGTTTGCACTGTAAATTCTAGGATTTCTATGAAGTTCATTGGAGTTGAACCGAGAAGGACGATCGCATCACTGCTGATTTCCATGACTCCCCGTTTTTTGTACTTGTCATTAAACAGACTCCCTTTGCCAAACTATTGAGTTGTCCTTATTGATTGGTGTTGGAGTAATAAATCTGCACCCCCATCCATCTCAAGGGTGCAGCTATCTCGTCTTAAAGTACTTTCGGAGCAAACCTCGGCTCTATGGGCCAGCCGGGGGTCTCCGGAGTACACTGGCACATAACATTTCTACATATGGGTGCGCTGCAACCTCAACCCTACCTATTATTCATGCTGCCCTACATGTGTAGCAAGACCCTATCTTGGTACACTCCTACCTGTCACCTCGTCTATTCTATTTAGAAACACACTAATTGTGCAAGCTAATGCCTCATTTGTCCCTACTTGTGTGGCAAAACTAACTATTCTTTGTGCCAGCTGCATTTCCAGGAGAATTTAAAGTGCAGTTTCAAATGTATCTTTTCTGATTTTGTAATTCCGTTTTTTCTGGGAAGGCAGGGGGGCACCTGCTCTCTAGTCAACAATTGCCCCACTAGACAGTTCTATTTGCATTCACCTGGATTCCAGAGGTTCGATGGAATGAATGAAACCATGTTTCTCCATGGCAACAGATGATGTATATTCAGACAACTGCAGAATGACTGTCTTGATAGTGGTAAGTGCAGTATTGAGCAGAAAATCCTGGATTGTCGCACTGTCCATCGCCAGCAAGCATTACCTTTTGCCAGTGAGTGTACTGTCAATTGATATCTGTTTGTGTTTCCAGGCCTGGCTAACAGCGTGGAACAAGAAATCCTTCTGATATTTGTAGTTATGTGTTTTAGCAAGGAACTCAAGTCCCACAAATTGACAGAAACTTGACATTTTACTGATTGTTGATCCACCGAACAGCAAAGCAGATGAACAAAGTACATTTCCAGCAGGCACTTTTCCAAGCATAGGTTGTGCTGGCTATGAAAATGTGTTATGATGGTGGACACAGCTGGCCAGGACTTTCAGGTTGGTGCCTTTGACTACACAAGTAAAATTCACAAATGGCTTCCCACATATCCTCCTGTGTCATATATGATCACATTTAATCATTTGTATAATCTCTAGCAGGCAGCAGTCGAATACAATGCATTTTTGCTCCTTTAAAAGCCAATTGTTATGCAGTACTGTGGTTTGTGATTCGATGGTGGTGGACAACTCCCCCAAAGTAGGAATAGTGAAGTCGAGATCATGAGCAGATTCATCAATGAATTGTGAAGATGCTTCATTTATTTTGGGCTGTGATATTTCTGCATGAATTGGAGAAACGGGGATAATTCAATGTTTTGTCAGCGGGCATTTTTTAGAGGGTGTAGATTGTGTCAACGGGTCTGAAAACAGTTCTGATATATCTTCTTTGTCTTCAGTTTCATCTAGGTGATGTTTTACAATGTAGCAATGATTCAATGATTACTTTCCATGGCTCACTGGTGACATTACATTCATATTCTGGCCACTGGACATCTGCATCATGACTCTGAATCTTGACTGGACCATGATGTGCCTCAAAACGTAGTTGCTCCACAGTGACATCCATTTGGCAAGCGACATCATTAGATTCTGTTTTTGTCTGAGTCTTTTTGCTCTTCTTACTCCTGGGCCGCTAACAGATTGAAATAAAAACATGCTCAATTTATAGCAGACATAGGGCCTCATCACGAGTTGTGCGGTAACGCCGGCGGTATTACCGCTGGTGGTATTAGCCCTACCACCAAATTCCCCGTTGCTATTAGCGCCGGATCACGGGTTTGGCGGTAATGGAATTCCCCATTCCCCACTGAGCCCATTCGGAAATGCCCCATTCCCCATTGGGCTCAATGGGGATTTTTTGCGCTCTTACCGCTGGCGGATTTCCCGCCGGCGGTAATAGCGTGAATTTTCAGCGGATTTCCCCCCAGCTCAGAGCGTGACCGCCGGATTTAAGGGTTACCACCAAACTCGTGATGAGGCCCATACAGAAGATATGATTTACCAACTAAAAAACGTAATATCAGCAAAATATCTGCTTAACAACTTCTCTTACACAAAATGTTTTATTGTTTACGCTTGTTTTCTTTATTTGCTTTGAAACCGTGAACTTCGATGTGCCGACCACAAGACCAAGCTGACAAAAAAGCATTTTTACAATATATAAGCCCAGCAAATTTCTTTTACACTCAAAGAAACATATGTACATATCTACAAATAGAACCTACTTTACGTACGTAAAACATTGCAACATATTAAAAATTACAACGCCAATCAGATGTGTTGATAAATGATATTTCAGATTATGTTATGTATCTCTTCAATTTCGACTGCCTCAGTGGTACATTCCTTGGAAAAAACATTCATTAAAAAAAAGAATTGTATAATATTTGATCTCACAAAGTACTTCTCGACAAAGTTGTTTTAAATAATTCTTGACCGGAAATGATAAGGTTAGTCATTGTAAAGCAATTTGAAAATTCTTAGCAGCATAACATCAAACATTGTTAGCAAGATAACAGCGAAAACTTGGAACGTATGACATTTTCAACATATATATTTTACATTTCACCTGATAACCTTCCGAGATGTTACATGGAGTTGATGTGATATCCTCCTGCAAAACATAGTGATTAAAATGTTGCTTCCCAAATTAGTTTGCACTGTAATGTTTTCTTTATAATGTAATCTGCTTTGGATAGGAAGTCAAATGTTATTAACAAAATACAGAAAACTTCCATACAGTGAAAGTTTACATGCATTTCGGTTTTTCAAAGTATGCTTATGGGAAGATTTTACTTGCATTGTTGCATGTCTATGGGCGATAAATACAACAAGGTTGTTGATTGAATTTTTTGCACTTTTCTAACAGTATTGTACATTTTTTGAAACATGAAAACACTTATGTTAATTTCAAACAAAATAAAGTAGATCCACAACTACCAATGTAACGCACATTCTAACTATGCATACCTCATACTCCAGATCCGGTTTGAAATGAGGAAGGG
Organism: Ambystoma mexicanum; assembly: GCF_040938575.1. Lineage (NCBI taxonomy): Eukaryota > Metazoa > Chordata > Amphibia > Caudata > Ambystomatidae > Ambystoma > Ambystoma mexicanum. The sequence goes on along the minus strand of NC_090941.1, from coordinate 662,373,597 downwards.
ATTGTCGTTGAAGTTCCAGCATCCCACTATAACACAGTAATTGTTTTAATACTGATGTAAAAGCAAAATGAAAAAGAAAACATCAAATGCAGATGATGGTCCATATTAAGAGACACTCCTACACGACACTTTGTGTCAATAACTAATATTATACATGATAATCTGAAATAAGTTTCCATTCGAAGTAGGTCACATGCATGTATTGTTCAGTCACACATAAATGATTAGTATAAAATAATTATTTGATAGGTGCGTGGTGTTGCTGTTGACTCCTGAATAGTGATTGATGATGAATCGTGTTCCTTTATGTTATGTATATAATCAGAAAAGAGTTGAATTGAAAAGGTACATTAGTATTATAAATTTGACCACATCCAACGCTCCAAAATATTACTACGTGCATGTGGCTTGACCTCACCATTGGGATAATCGACGTGTCTGTGGTTTCCTCATTGGCGAAGGATTGTACATCCATTAGTGAGCTCTACGTAAAGAAAGACATGTTAACCAACACATTTTAAAAATTAAGCAAACGTGGGGTTAGACAAAGAAGTCTAAAGTGAACATTTCTAAAAGTACAGTGCTTTGAGTCGCAAGCGCAACTTGTGTAATATAACATCTATGAAAATAGTCCCCAAAAAGTCAAAAACGGTCATCATGTTACCTTTTTCCTCACACTAATTCATTAGATTGCAAGATCATTTAGAAGACATATATATAGAGAGCACAATTTTTATATACCAACATACATAACAAATTCTTCGTCAACTACTTACGTGTGTGCTGAAATTTTGTTGGAACTGCATTGGGAAGTAATTTGCAAAGGCGTCTGGGGCAAGGCGTTTTAGTGTAGTGGGATGCTTCATGCATATCGTCTGAGAAGTGCATGCTGCAGACGAGGAATCGATTGCTGCTCACCTCTTCCAAGACTTCCTTGGCTATGCTTTCAATCTCGGACAAAGGAAATATGCAATTTGAAAGCCATCTTCTTATTAAATCTAAATCCTTTGGGAATACATGCAGGACTGTGCCAGGAGTTTTGATATGGCTCACAGAAGCGCAATTAAAAATGATACAGAAGGCATTGTTGAAATGTCTGTAAGATCTGCCAAAGAAATATAAATAATTATTACAATTAATAAAATATCACTGTGAGCAAAGTAACATCACATAGATTTGTTTGTAAACTTTGTTTTACATTTTTTTTTACTCTGCAACCTTGTCTAATTATCACAGCAATCAAATTAGTCAGAACTCATGTTTATACGGCAAATTGTAACGTATTACTTGTCCATTCAATAAACTTTAAACCACCAAAAGAAAACATGCATTGAAAATGTGAACTACGAAACATTACATTCTGATACAATGTTCTGCAATGAAATGTGCTAATTCCAGAGATAAAAAATACATAAAACGTTTGATAATGGTGAACTCATTCAGATAAATTAAAATGAGAATACACTGTACATTGGATATAAAGCAATACAAACGTTCTGAGTAGTGATCGATGAAACTACAGAACGAAAAAAGTTGACCAACACTTACTTGGACAAACAGATGAGCTGACTGACCAAGCCTGGTAGCAAGTAGATCGATGGTGAAATAGCTTGTGTATTGCAGAGATGTTCCCTAGTGAACTATCAAGATGTTTATAAAGGCTTAGAAAAGTGGGTGAGTATGTGAATGTGTGATGTGTTCCTTGACATCAACCAAGCCTCGATGCCAATGTTTGACATCCTCATACCCATGCACCCAGCCCCCTCAGGAGTGCATGGTCATAGGTGCAAACTGCCATTGATACTGAAGGGGGATGGATGGACGTGAGGCGAGCGCAATAGGCCTGGAACAATGTTCTATGGATAGATACATATGTTGTTTGCAGGAAAAGGGTCTTCAAAGGGGAGTCTTTAGACACCAGGTCTGGGTAGGCCATGTGGACAATGGTCACAGTGCGGAAGACCCCTTTGAGGTGTGCAGGATGTTGGCACCTTGAGCGTCCTCATTCACGCAGCCCCCTGGGGAGCACACAGTCAGAGGTGCGAACTGCCATTGATACTGGAGAGGGATGTATGGATGCGAGGCATGTTCAAATGGCTAGAAACAATGTTCAAGGGATACATACATATGTTGATTGTAGGGACAGGGTATTGATATTGATATTTTATTTATATCCTGCTCATACACAATTATTTCAGAGCACGACAACGCAAGGGAGGGGAGACAGGGGAGAACAAAACAACAATCCTACTAGGCCGAGTGACATTGAGAATGCACAAGTGCATGGGGAGTGGGAGGGGAAAAGTGCAAGGATGGGGGAGAAAGTGGAAAGTGTGGAGCAAAGGGAGAACAGAATAAATACTAAAGAAAAATAAATAATAGATAATAAAAGCAAACAAACGTGGTAGTGCAGCCAGCAAGTGGCAAGTGCTGAGTTATGGCAGCAGACAGGGTAGGTCAGATAAGTGCAAAAAGAAGAGGGGGCTGTATGGGTACAGATACAGGCCCCAGTGAAAGGTGTGGCCCGGAGGCAGTGCGGGAGGGTGGCAGGGTGAGCAGGAACCTGGGCTCGGAGGACAGAGGGTGGCCAGATGCACGGTGCCAGAAGAGAACAGATCTGCAGGGAAGAGGGGGGGGGGAGTGATCTTGAGGTGCTTCCAGAAGCAGAGCTGGTTCTCCTCAAGTTTTGGAGTGGCAGGAAGGCTGTTCCAGAGGGAGGCCCAGCCAAAGACAGAGATCTACCCCCAGCTCGTTTTCTTGAAAAAACGACAGACCCAGAGGGAGTTAGAGGTAGAGGAGCGAAGAGCTCAAGAGGGGAGGTATTCAAAGGAGACTCTGGAGACACCGGGTCTGTGGAGGCCATTTGGACAATGGTCACAGTGAGTTGACCCCTTTGAGGTGTACAGGGTGTTTGGCACCTTGGGCGTCCCCACGCACACAGCCCCCTTGGGAGTGCACGGTCATAGGTGCGAATTGTCATTGATACTGGAGAGGGATGGATGGGCATGAGGCGAACGCAATAGGCCCGGAACAATGTTCAAGAGATACATACATATGTTGATTACAGGGACAGGGCCTTCAAAGGAGAGTCTGGAGACACCGGGTCTGGGGAGGGAATGTGGACAATGGTTGCAGTGCGGAGGACCCCTTTGAGGTGTGCATGGTGTTTGGCACCTTGAGCGTCCCCATGAACCAGCCCCCTCGTGAATGCACGGTCATAGGTGTGAACTGCCATTGATTCTGGAGGGGGATGGATGGGCGCGAGGCCCCTGCAAATGGCCATAAATAATGTTTAAGTAATACATATATATGTTGATTGCATGGATGGGGTCTTAAAAGGGGAGTCTGGAGACACCGGGTCTGGGGAGGCCCTGTGGACAATGGTCGCAGTGCAGTAGACCCCTTTGAGGTGTACATGGTGTTTGGCACCTTGCACGTCCCCATGCATCCAGCCCCCTCGTGAATGCACAGTCATAGGTGTGAACTGCCATTGATTCTGGAGAGGGATGGATGGGCGCGAGGAGAGCAAAAAATACCATCAAACTTCCTTCATGAACCTCGTAGACGGTTCGACGTGTTGTTGACTTACTGAGAAATTCAAACAACAATTCATATTAACTGTCTTTTTATTTACTTAGGTAATGTAGATGGCACAAACTACAAATTGTATTGATGCAGTTGCGGTACTGTGTGTAAAAATCCCTCGTACTGTCCACTGTCACTGGGGGATTTCTTGTGAATTACTCGAGTGACACAGGCAGGTATTACTCGTTCAACGCGGAATCTAAGCATTTCATGAATCCACAATGTAAACGCATGATAGGCCACAAGCCTGTACCAGCTGTGAAAGAGAAAAATAAATATGTTACTAGAAGGAACCAGATAACTGTACTTATTTATTTTGAAACGCCATTTGAAGTATCGAAATAATTACGAATGTGAACGCCCATTGAAGCAAGAACAGTTTGGGACCTAAGGAAATAGTGTTTTTAAATTCAAAGTGGAAGAAACGTAACTCTTTGGGCGTAACTTGATCATCACGACTCTCATCCGATTCCCCATCCTTTCTGCTTCTTTCGCTTTTAATTAATTCCTCCTCTGAATATGCTGGCTTGTACAGGTATGGCTGTATTGTTGCCATAGCTCCTGATTATTGAATAAATACAAAATCAAAAGTCAGAAAAATAATAATGTCTTTGTTGGTATACAAGAACTACTGTTAAAGAAGGAGAAGAGAACACACTGCCATGTTACAAAAACACATTGTGCAAAGACATAAACAATAGGCACATACTATGAAATTTCGCATTCACACATGTAAAAAATAAGCCTGTAAAAGTTCAATTTAAATATGGTTTGGCAAAGACATTTGCACATAATATAAGAAACTAGCTGGGGTACCCGCCATTGCCCGTTTCCTGATCGAGTGGTGCCTCATGTGCCCTTGAGGATGTTGCTCTTCTCCTCTTGTCGGCAAGTCTTGCTTCTGTCTGCTCTGGTGTCTCATATGCCCTGGAGGATGTTGCTCTTGTCCTCAGGTCAGCAAGTCTTGCTTCAGTTTGTTCTGGCATCTCATTGGCCCTGGAGAAAGTTGCTATTGTCCTCTGGTCACTGCTGTTTGTCGTGTTTCAGAAGCTCTTGATATTCATTTTTGCTTTTCATCAGATGGAGCTTTTCCAAGTGATGTTCATTTTTTGTGTGGCATGTTTCAGTCACATTTGAGAAAATGTCCAAGAAAAGATTGATTGATTGTGCTCTCTTCTTGTGAATGAAGTTAAGTAAACTGTAACCTTGCCATTTCGCATTTTTGGAGTGGCGTGATAAAAAAAACAAATTCCCCAATGTTTTGTGCATATAAGATTTTTGCATCCAAACATAGACTACGATCTCGCCGCAGACAAAAGAGGAATCCCTGCAAAATTGGGTAGTCGTGGGTTCAACTGTGTGGATTTGTATAGACGGACAAACACACACACCTACATTCAGCTTTATATATAAGGATGTTTAAATAAAAAGCAACCACGAGTTCAATCAGTTTACATAGTGTAAGTACCTGTTCGCAGGGTGTCAAACTAGGAAGATAGTTGAACAGAGCAGAAACAAATCATAGAAATGAAATACACTGACACTGTCATGGCCACTTGCTCAGGATCACAAGAGTGGTACCATCAAGTGGAGGGAGCAGAGGGCATCATGGGTCATGCACGTCCCTTTGGGACATTTATACATGGGGGGCCTGGTTGGACACAGTCCTTGCGCCTCTGGCGCCAGGCTCATGGAAGGATTTAAACAGGACATTTCCATTATGGGCAGAAGTGCTTAGAATGAACAGGAACTCTTTTATTATGAGCAAGAATACTCTCAAGAACTCTCATTTGGGTAACTAGTCCGGGTGAGGTCTCCATCTTCATCTGCATCTGCATGTACATCTTCTAACTTCTAGGAGTGGCAGGGTGTGGCATGCAGAACTTTGCTAAGGGGGCGTGGCCTTAAGAGCTCAGCTATTAAAGCCAGCCCAAAACCCCAAGGCACACGCTTCACGGTATTCTGCACCTCCGTGCAGTGTAACGCTCACCGTCACCTGGGATTCATCTTACCTGGAGTTATCTTGCCATCTGCACCTGTGCTTGTCACTGGAGAACCCTGCTTTTACCTGAACGCTTCCTCCTGGCACCACGGCTCACCTGCAAACATTTTGGAGCACAGACATCTTCCTCCTGGCACCGCGGCTCACCTGCAAACATCTCGGAGTGCAGACATCTTCCTCCTGGCACCATGGCTCACCTGGAAACATCTCGGAGCACAAACATCTTCTTCCTGACACTGCGGCTCACCTGCAAACATCTCGGAGCGCAGACATCTTCTTCCTGACAGCGCGGCTCACCGGCAAACACCCCAGAACGCAGACAGCATCATCCAGGCACCGCAGCACGACGCACTCCATCCGAACTCGCAGCATCTGCAAAGAAAAGGCAAAAGACAAGGTTAGACACAAACAGACATTACGTTAAGGGCTCTCTGTCATTAAAACCTTGCGCCTTCCCTAAAGCCATCACTCACCTGCTGCTGAACATTGCGGTCATATCCATCTTCCGCTCAGCCGCATACCGCACCTCCACAGCCATTGTTAGGTCGCATTTCCACCTATTTGGGAGAAAACAGAGAGAAACGTTATTCAGTGCAAAACAACCACATTGAGAGCAATAACATCAAGCCATTGAGAGGAAAAGACAAAGACATTGAAAGAAAGCAGAACGAGGAATTTAGTCGCAGCCGGACTAGACTAGGAATCAGTGAAGGAACTAGATTCCACCAACAAGCGCCCCTGCCAGAAGTAGCAGGACAGAGAGCTCATCATTCACATTAATCAGGTGAGCCTTATGGGCCAGTATGTGCCCACAGAAATCGCACCTTGGGTCGAAGGGGTTGGGAGATACCACAGTCATCTACCAGCACATTCACGTTTTCCCATATCCACGCAGGAGCAGTGCCACCAATTGTCGCTGTTCATCTCTGATCTGTAGTGGACGAAACCAGAAGGGGGAGATCTAACACCAGGGAGGGCTGCAACCGTGCCCCAATGCCTCCGCAGAGACCAGGTGAGCGTAACAAACACAAAGGAAAAAGAAACACCAATGTTGAGTGATCAGAAAGGGTTTGTTTACATTTTTTGAGGAACAAGGCGTCTTGGCATTTCCATGGAGACACGTAGCTAGATTGCATAAAGAGGACGTTGACATGAGACATCCATTGGCTTTGTGAAAAGGGGAGTAAGCGTCTAGTGATGTCAGTATGAGGGGCGGACGATCTATATTCTTGCCGTGAGGGCACTTGAAGTCTGGGCGATGTATCAATGGATAAGATTAGCACACGATGGCCGGTGCCCAAACACCGCTGTTTTAGCATGTGTAAATGTGAGGAAAACTAAGGTAAGATGCATTTGGAAATTTTGTTAAGTTCGATTACAGTATGCTTAAAAATACATGCCTGATTGATTGGGACAATAACATTTCTGAGCGAACTTCCTCTTTAAGTATTCGCCCAAAGCCGGATATCTCATTTTCAGCCACAATTCGGCTGAATACTTACTTGAAGCCAAATTTCAGTACACTCCTACTTCTTTACACATTCTAGTGAGACTATTCTAGTTCAGCTTCAATGTTACAAGCAGTTAACTCTCTCCTTTAAGTATGAAAGCATCCACTTAAGGACTGCTACAAGAATGAGTGGTCTTCTGTTTCCTCTTTACCCTTCCAATCACTCCCCTGACATGCAAGTACTAAATTCACAATTTCAATTGCCTAAAAAACGATGCTTTTGGATGCCGGTATTTTGGTGCAACCAGTCTAGGTATGTCTAAATGTAACCTTGTATGTTATACTGTAATACGTTATTACGTGTCTAGGGTGCTCTACATTGTGCAGCCAATTTGACATGTTTTCATTGTGGCATGGCATTTTTAATAACAAAGCATTATATCAATTAAAGCATTAATATTCGGATGCACTGTTTGTGACTTGCATGCATTGGATTTTTGGATTGGTGTTATCCTACAAAATATCTGGATTTTTAGCCAATTTTTCTCAGAAATTGTACTGTATAATGGGTTAAAACACATATTTATATCTTTCTCCGAGTGCAGTGTGTGGCATACCCTTGCAGCAGCACGTTTGTGTGTATTGCACAGAGTGTGACGCGACCTGTGATTTGTTGCTGAGCTGGGGGAGGTGGGATCAGCATGTCTCGCAGTGGGGTGTCCACCTGTTTTGTACTGTGCCACTGTCTTTGGCATTTTGAATGGTCCTGTTCCCTGCCCCCTTGGTGAAACAAGACAGATCGATTCAACATTCCCATGGTACAAATCAGTCCCCATGACCGGAGCTCTCTGAATTGCAATTGGTTGGGGCCAGGTTCCAAGACCCATTGGTGCAGCAAAAAATTATTTCTGATCCATTGACACATTCTCCACATGGATGGTCTGGCCAAGAGGCCTCAGAGCCTACCTGCAGCTTCGTTTAAAGGGTCTAGGATTGTTATCTATGGGTGAACACCTCTTCATATTCCCAGTGCCAGGTCATGGATTCCCCATTGATGGCTGTACAGTCCCACAAATGGATTCCATTGCACCTCTAAATGAAGTTTAAAGAATTTGATTTACAATACCATTTTCACAGAATAATCAAGAGCATTGTTTAAATAAAAATATCCCCACAGGCTATAGGCACATAGCATGAAATGTCCTGGCTATTTTTGAAACAATTAATAGCCCCTTGACCAGTACTTACAATACAATTGTCCCAACATAAATGTTGTTCTAATGGCTTCCAGCTATCCTCCAAAACATGGAGATCTGAGAAGCCTCTGCAACACACCTGGGCTGGGCTGCAAGGACATCGAGAAATTGCCATCTCTTAAAATAAACGCGACCAGCTATCTTGCTATAACATTAGCGAGGCCTAACCGAACCATGAAGAGGTTACATTTAAATATAACATCTCCACATCACAATCAAATGCACAGTTTAATTAGCTACCACAACACCGAGATCTGTCAAGCCTCTGCGACACACGTGGTCCAGGCTGCATAAGCCTAAAAAGTATCTCTTTAAAAAAAACACTGTCCGCTATCTTACTATTAAATTAGCCAGGCCTATACAGGCATAACTTTTACATTTTAAAACTACCATCTCCACATGCCAATTGAGTGCACAGTTTAAAACAATATTTCCCCACAGGCTCTGGGCACAATACATGCTTTTGGCTAATCCTTTGAAAGTCTTGTCTGCAAGCTTGGCATCTCTCCTACTTCTTCTCTGACCATTGCCACTATCTATAGGCCCCTTTGCCCTATCTCCCCTTTCCTATCAGTGTGGGGCGCGTTCTCCTCCTCCTTCCTGACTTCCACCTCAAGCTCCTCCTCCTGGGTGACTTCAACATCCACCTCGACTCCTCAGTCATGGCCTCCAGCCTTTTCCGTGAACTCTGCACCTCTCTCTCCCTCAATATTCTCCCCTCTGGTCCTACCTATCAGCTGGTCACACTCTTGATGCCTTCATCCATGCTGATCGTCTGCTCCCCAACCCTCTCTCCAACCCGCTTTCCTGGTCTGACCACTCCCTCCTCTCCTCCCACCTGGGACCTCTCAGCCCTCTGACTAAACCTACCCCAGCTCTGCCAGCCTTGTTTGCGGACATCCGTCCAATGAAACAAGCATCAGCTGCTGCATTCGCTTGCACCTTCTTTCCCTCTTCCCCTCCCTGCTGACTCACCCAGTGACTCTGCCCTCAACAATCTCCACCTCGCTATCACTTACACTCACAACATTCTTGCCTTGCCCTGTCATGAGGATCTGCCTGAAACCTGTCACCGAGCATAACAATTGGTATGATTCTGATCTATCAGCCCTGAAGACGCAAGTGCAGAGCTACAAAACGGAAGTGGCAGACCTCAAGCTCATCTTATGGTAAATTGGCCTGCCCGCTACTCCAAAGGTAATATTGTCTCTCCATTCACTCCAAGAAGAGGGCTCACATCCAGACCCTTGTTCTGGAGCTTCTAACAACACAGCTGAACTCTTCCAAATCTGCAAGGAACTAGCCAATACATCTGCAGTCTCTGCCTTGCCTCTTCGTTCCCAGGCCCTCTGAACTGCACTGGCCACCCACTTCACTGCTAAAACTCAGGATATCCTGACTTCTCTCTCTTCCTCCTCTTCCCTTACCCCTCCTCCAATCCCTCTGCCACCCTTAGCCTCTCTTCCTCCCCCATCCACTCTCTCCACCTTCTCTCCTATCACATCGAATGAGGTCACTAGAGTTGTCCACTCTATGAATGTCTCTTCCAAACATGTCTTCCCCTGTTCTTCAAGAACTATTAAGGACAACATCACTGCCTTTGCCCCAGCACTCTCTGATTTCTGCAACCATTCTCTTGCCTCTGGGTGTTTCCCCTCTTCTCTCAAGCACTCCCTTGTGCACCCTGTCCTGAAAAAGTCTTCTGCCAACCCCTCGTGTCTGGCTAACTACTGCCCCATCTCTATCACTCCCTTCCTGGAGAAACTCCTGGAGATGTTGGTCCTCCCCCAGCTGACCCAGCATACTGTGCTCATTGGTTGCTTGCATGACCATCAATCTGGATTCCCGAGCATCCAAAGACACAAACTGCTCTTCTTAACATTCATGAAGAATTGCTTGCAACTCTTGATTCTAACTCACCCGCTTTTCTCATTCTACTCGAACTCTCCTCTGCCTTTGACGCAGTCAACCACTCCATCCTCATGAAGCAGCTCCATGATACCCTTGGTATCTCAGGCTAGGCACTTGACTGGTTGACCTCCTTCCTCATGGACCGCCCCTCCCAGGTGATCCTGGGTTCCTTCTGCTACCCCCCCTATCTCCACTTGTGGCGTGCCCAAGGGCTCTATCCTCGCCTTGGCCCTTTAACATCTATCTCGCCCCTCTCGCTCACCTGATCTCCACCTTCTCCCAGTGTTATGCAGATGACACCCAACTCTTCTTCAAACTCCCTACTGCCTCTTTTCCTACTCCCTCTGTCATTCCTGATTGCCTCTCCGCTATCCAGTCTTGGTACACCTCTAATGGTCTCTGTCTCAATGCCAGCAAGACTGAGATCCTTCCTGTTGTACTCCTGTTTCCTGTTTCCTCCCTTCACTGTGGCCACTCTCTATGGGCTCTCCCCCTCTCCTTTCTTTGAAGCCAGAAACCTTGTAGTCATCTTCAACCCCTCTCTCTCTTTCATTTCTCACATCGTGGACCTTTCTATGAAGGTCCATTTACAACTTCACCTCCTCAGAGGCAGTCTCCCATTCCTCACTTTTCCCCAGAAGCTCAGTGTCTCCAGAGCTCTGGTACTCTGCAGTCTGTACTATTGCAACAGCCTCTTCCTCAATAAACCTTCCTCTTCTCTCCATCCCCTCCAACTAATCCAGAATTGGGCTGCAAGACTTATCTGTGGCCTCAAGCCCAGGCACCATATCTCTCTAGCCCTAAAATCTCTGCACTGGCTCCCGGTTGCTGCAAGGATCAAATTTAAATCCCTCTACAACATCCATAAGGCTGTCTGGGGTCAGGGACTACACTATCTGCAACTCGCTCCCACCAAATACTCTCCTTCCAGATCCCTCCGATCCTCTGGCTCCAACTCTCTGCTTGTAAAGCGCTTCTCCAAGTAGGGAGCGGGTGGCCGTTCCCTTTCCTCAGCTGGATCCCTCCTCTGGAACAGCCTCCCTCTTTCTCTACGTCTCGAGCCAGATCTCAAGTTCCACAAGCATCTCAAGTCTTTCCTTTGTTCCTGCTCCTTCCCTCATTCCCTCCTGTGCTAAACCCCACAGTTGCTGAGATTGGCGGCCTGGGGTCTTAAGAGTCCCACTGGGTCCTGGCCTTCTGTCCATTTGCCTACAATATCCGCCGTCCCCCTGCCCTTGCCTTTGGGCCCACACTGGCCTGGGTTGTTTCTCAGGTCTGCACTTATTGTACTGGTGGGTGGTCAATACCATGTGGTCACTGCCTCACACTTACCTGTTGCCTTGCAACTGGCTCGCTGGCACTCCCACCTCCCTCTGCAGGACCCTCCAGCACTTACATCCATCCCCTGTCCCTTCTCGCTCTCTGCACTTGCACGCTCCGAATCTCACGAGAGCCTAGTAGGACCGCTGTTGTCATTTGCTTTTCATTGTCATTTTCTATACCATCGTCTTGTATTGATCCCTTCCCTTTTGCCTACTGGGAGCTTTGAAACACAATTCTTGCTGTATAAGTGTCTTACAAATGCTGAATAAATAAATAATTTGTAAAAGGGAATTTTCACGTACCTTATTGTCCTTGAAAAGTTTAAAGCCTGACAGTGCCTGCAGAAGTCTTGCAGCCAGCGTGCCCTGTAGATGGGTGTTTTATCTCCAAATGTGCTCCACAGGGGTCCTGGCCTGCGCTCGAAGTGTTGAGCCTCAAAGGATACAATTATAAAACTGCTGGGCTCTGACAATGTGACAGCACAAGGCCCTTGGTGCTCTTTTAAAGCCCATCCTACCCGCCGGCCCACTCTTGCCAGTATGTGTTCACACGGCTTGCGAGGGGCTTGCAAGGGGGTCGCATGACAGCAGAATTTCAACCCCCCCTCGCAAGCCATGTGGGCATAAGCTTATAACACACAGGGATAGACCCCTGGCTTGAGATGTTTTTTAAAGTACACCCATACCCAGCCTGTAATAAAACCCATAAAGAATGCATGGCCCTGCCTTTCAATTATTGTTTTGTTATTCGTTCATTATCCACACTCTCATGGTGCTGTGCAAGGACCCACATGCAAAACAGATGTTGTTCCCACAGGGCCCGGTCAGCCTTTCAACTTTCCAAAGTTGATTAAATGAGTCCAGTTGATTTTGGAAAGAGATATTCATGTTTGCATGGCACATGCACCATTGTTATTTTAGTTCATTGTTGAGATCAAGGTTTGAAGGGCTGAGGTGGGAGGGAAGTCAACAGTTTAGGTTTGAGGAAGTAAGGTCATAAGGGCAGATGTAGCAACTATAGCGATAGGTCAATGAAATCACGTGGAGAGACTCCTTGAAGAAGTGGGTCTTGAGTTATTTTCTGAATTTTAGGAGGCGTGTCTGATGCTGACGGGCAGCAGGTTTCATTGTCTTGGGGCATTGCCACAGAAGGCTTGTTTTCTGGTCCTTTCCTTTTTGTAGTGGCGGATTTCAAGTCTGCAAGTGTCTGGCTTCTGGTAGTGTGCTGTCCGCCAGAGATGCTGAGTTTCTCTGCGAGGTAGCTGGGTGACTTGAGGGCGACTGCCTTGTAGATGATGCAGCAAGACTTGAAGCTGATTCCTGCGTGCAGTAGGAGCCAGTGAAGGTCGATGAGGGCTGGGGTGATTTGGTGGTATCTGCATAGACCCTTGATGAGGCATGCAGCCGCATGTAGGACACTTTACTGGGGCACATGGGGTTCGACGTGAGGCCCTGCAGCATTTCACCTTGTTTTAATTGCGTGGGGTGGGTTAGTGGCAATTTCACAGCGGCTCTGCATGTGGCGAGGATTCCGGCAGTAGAGACAGTGTCTCATGTCTTGTTCCTTATCTTGCTGACAGTTTTGATCTGTCAGCGGGGTTGTTGGCTGGCTGAGCCTCATTACTCCAATTTCTCTGGTTGAAAGTGTAGTCACGGTTTGGATTGCTTCTTGATCTGGGTTATCTTGCCACACTAGTGATGGTTTCACAGTGTCAGGGCTGTGATGGGCCGCGGTTAGCGGTCAACTGATTTGCAGTAATCGTAGCAAGTTTCTTGATCAGAGGATTTGTGTTCTGATGCAATCCTTTACAGAAATCCCTGTTTAGCTTCGATAGATGTTCATCCAACATCTCATTGCCAAACTCCCTGTGCAGGTCGGCTGTTCTTGTGAAAAGTGGTCCTCCAGGAGCTATCCTCAGGGCTTTGGATTGCACCTTTTGAAGAGTCATCTGGCGTTTTTCTGCACAGGTGCTCCATGCCAGAGAGGGATAAGTCTGTGTGGGTCTATTAAACACCTTGTAGATGTTGACTTTACTACAGAGTGGGTACAGCGCTACAATCTTGTTAGAGGCTTTCGGTTATATGTTTTCAATGTGGCTCCTCCAGGAGAGCTTGCTGTCTGGGGTCACTCCCAGGTAAGAGCTTCTGCTCCCCCACGTGATGTTCTCTTTGTTGAGGCTGATGCACGGGTGTGCCCCGATTGATCTTTTTGGTGAACAGCGTAGCAGTAGTCTTGCTGGTGGGTGTTTCCTGCTTGAGCCCGGGCACTTCCTATGGCCCTCATTGTCCTCCCTTATTGGTTCCCAGTCCCATTAAAAAAATGTGGGCCAATCCGCGCTCTTTCGCCTTGGCATCCCATCTTGCCTTTCTCTCCCACATAGCAATGTTTCACTGGCTTGCAGGGAGGGCCTCCTTTTGCTTCCAGTCCATGGTCCATTTATTCACATGGCCTTCTGAGTGAGCTGCCTTCTGAAGCCTGACAGCCATTGTCAAACAGGTGGGTGGTTCTTTGGGGTGACCCTTATACCGTCCGCGTCCCAAGGGAGGGGCCAAGGTTCACCTCAGGCAGGGGGGGGCATGATTGACCTAAAAATGTAGGCATAGAAGCCTCATTCAGTGAGGAATGGAATGAGGAAGAGGGACAAGGAGGTAACGAACCATCAGAAAATCCACAGGATGCCCCACCAGGACAGCTAACTCCTTCTGCCTGGTTGTTCCTAGATTTAAACTAAAAAGAAGCAGGGAAGAGCAGCTTCCCTGTTATGGCAGCACAATACTGGAACGCCCTCCCTCCGCCCTTGAGAGCGGACCAAACCTTCCCAAACCTTAGGCATAACACCCTAAACTGGCTCATAGCCAAGGATCACTGACAGACATGTTTGACCCTACTTGTACCATATTGTATGATACTCTGCATCACGATGTATATAACTACCGTAATATTTTGCACATTTGCTGTTACCTTTGGTTGTATACAATGAATATGTATATAACAACTGCAATTTTTGTATATCTTGCTGTAACAATTGTCATTTCATGACTAAACTATACCTGTAACCTTTACGCAAATTGCGCCCAGATACCCTCGGGTTCGGTGCGCCATATAAATAAACAAACAAACTATGTGTGCCATGTAGGACAAAAGCATGTAATATTGTCATCCAAGGGTTTAATAATGTTTGGTGTGATCCTACAGACAAAACTACGAAATATAAATTGTTTAGCAATTGCACTTAGGGGGGGGGGGAGATTGTTCATCGTACCGTGATACAAAAATGTTGAAACGCGTATCGGAGAATACAATTGAGGTATTTTGCTACTTACAGGGGAAATTCAGAGCATCTGCAATAAACTCATGCCATTAGCAGCCACCTGCTCTTTTTGTAACCAGGTTGGTGTCTCAGAAACCTTGTATCATGGGTCTAAAGACCCACCTTTTCAAATAAAAGCTTTATTCTTTTTCTGTGAATTTCAATGGTACTAATGTCTGTATGACTACATTGTCCATCTAGGCTACTGTTCCACCTGCGCCAGGATTCAATTCAGTTTGTTGTGTGCGCGCTTATAAATGACTCAAATCAAATCAAATAATATGGTGAAGCCCGCTTTTAGGTAACCCGAGGAGTACTCTTCTTGAAAAACGTGTACACCATGAAGTCTGGTTGTATAATGATGAGTTCTAGTTTCGTATGTCATCTGGAAATGAAACATCTCTATCAATTGCAGAGATTAAGTAATTATATAGAAGTAACTTAATCGCCTTGAGATGCAGATCATTTAAAATGCTTTATTGCATGAGTTTGCTTTTACGGAAATTAACAATTCCTGACTTTTTATAATCTGGAATTTTTGTCCACAATATATGGATTAATCATTTTATTGTCAAAATAAATGCAATTTAGTACCTTCATTGTTATTTTATTTGATGTTTCTAGGATGTGTAAGGTTTAATTTTTAAACTAATTCACTAATTTAAAAAAAAACGTAATATTTATTGTGCAGTGATCTTTTACTACTGGACAACTTTCAGAGACCCCCTGTCGCCTCATGCGCACTCAACAAACCTGCAAAAAATGGCATGTAAATAACCTATCACAACCACAAATAACGTTCTCTAGAGACCTCTGCTGGGAACGTTTCCCACATTTTTTAACTCGATGTAGAGTTGGTACTTATGTTTGCAAAAAGCGTAAATTACTAATGTATGTGGTTGTTGTGATGTGTCTGGCTACCTCTGACCAGAGTGGAGTAGGGCCATCTTAAGCACTTTTGGGGCCCTGGGCATGGACATCTTTGGGTCCCCCCTCCACCAAACCAAAGGAATTAAGGGATCAAGAATACTGGTTGCGCCCCCCGACTCCACCCGTCGCGCTCACAACCTATAGGTTCATATGCTGTCTCACAGCAAAATAAGCACGTTTACTCCCTTTAAGTTCCCTTACCCTCTTCATTCTTGCTCTAATCAGAATGATAAACAAGTAACATTTGAAGACCAACACATTACCAAACATGAACACTAAACAAAATATTATAGAAGGGTGTTATGCAAAATGGGAATTATTCTAGCTTCATTCTCTCCATCATCAAGGGAAGTATATAAGTATCAGCATACCAATCGATGTGATTTAACACATTTAGGGGCTGATTCATGGAATTATTTACGCCGAAAAACGTGGATTTGTGCTCCATTCTGCCCGCAAATCCCTGTTTAACAAATGGGATTTGCGGGAAGAATGGCGCACAAATCCCTGTTTTTCGGCGCAAATAATTCCATGAATCAGCCCCTTAATCTGGGTTTGTCTTTTGTATTTTAAAGCTTTAAATACTTCCAAAACAATGGCTTGTGACATTTTCATTTATAAGCGTGCATAAAAACCTTTGACTTTTACCAAAAAGCAAACTGTTTCTTGTGTCAAACAAGCAGACCTTACAATATGCTTGCCTGAGGCCTGTGACATATGGTCCCCTCTCTTCTGTCTACCACCCCTTCGACCCAAATGGCCTACATAAGAAGAATGATCAAGTAATGGGCTAAACGATACCAGCAGCATGCAAGAAGGCAAACCTCACAGAAGACAGCACAGTAATGTAAGATATATTAGATGATTTGACCAGGATCACTGTATCACCTGCTGGCAAATCCAGGATACAAGCATGAACGCTTTCGTTCCATAGTCTTGAATTTGGATAACAGTTTATGCCATTGTTGGAGGCGATTGCCTAGGTTTTACAACACCCCATCTGAACAAACCAATTTCTAGACCTTGACCACATGGATGATATGTTAGTTTTAATAGCAACCCCCATTGGGTGCAGGTACATTGCTGATAATAGCAGATGTTGTTCTGCAAAACCAAGTACTTATGCAGGCAGGTTTATAAACTTCAGACATAGGAAACGCTCAGCCATCCGGGCTGGAATGTGATATTCTAATTTTGCATCTGAACACATATCTCTGCAATGGGTGCTTCACACACTGAGCTAATTTCTGAAGCATTGTGACACTCAGTTTATCAATATGCATTTCACTGTTGCTTATTGCAAATGATCAACATAATTCCCACAGGAAGGAAAGAATGCTAGAGTTGTGCCATAAGAAACACACAAACTATGTATATCACAATGAACACAGAAAGCAATACATGATGAATTGGTCAAGGCAGAATGTACTTGTCAAAACAGAAAGGCAATGGGTTTAGAGCCTCAGCAGGCACCCCATAAAATATCCTGACATGTGCTATTTAAGACTGCTGAACAATGGAATCTTACTTCTTCAGATCAGGCAGTCCTTTGGGGCCCCCTCCAAAGAAGGGGCCGTGGCGTGGGCAAGTGCCCCTTTTTGCCCTCCCATAAAAACGTCTCTGGAGTGGAGGCCGGTGCTCCTTAGAGTGCGTGTATTGGCCTCCTAACTGCTCGACGACAAACAGGCAGACCAATTCGAGGTGTATCTTGCAATATTCATGAAAAAAGAGAGACAGTCTGTTACCCGCTAATTACCGCGGCAGCGCTTGTTTCCTTGTCAATGTTTAATGATGCCGCCTGTTACCAGGCAGGTAATGGCCCTCCCATACGGTTTTTTGTTCATCTTCTGGACTGCTTTAAAAACATGTCGCTGCAGCAGCGCAGCCTCAGCAGGCAGGCCATAGAAAGAGATCGTCTCCAACTTGTGGCGCGCATTGTCTGAAAACGCAGCCTGCAGAAACAGAAAGAACGAGGTTCCCGCGGTTATCGCGTGTTTTGACGGCATTCCCGAACAATGGAACACATTGCTCAATATCGCATCAAATCAAAAGAAAAACTGAAATGGCGATATTTGTATGCTACAATTGTTGAGTGTAGATATTATAAAAGCCAATCAAATAACTTTGAAATTGGTTGAGAGCTTAGTCACCTATATTTTTCTGGACTCATCCTTTATGTGGTATGCTCACTTAGATGCGCCGAGGAGAGGCGGGACTACACCCCCTCTGCTCTTTAGCAATGGCGGCAGAAGCCTTATTTCGTAAATAGGTTTACAGTTTTCGGTTACTGGATGTCTAGGGTGAGCAGGTTTTTAAGATCGAATACTCGAACGGCCAACAACCTAAAAGGACTAACCCGCTCCCTCCTGGCCCCCCTTAACCCGACGCCCTTCCGCCCCACGCATCAACACAATTGTTTGGTTTTGATGTTTTATAAAAGCACATAAATAACATGCATGGCATATTTTGTGTAATGCTGATTGATGTATTTTAATGTTATATGTACATTATTAACTTATTTATTATTCGTATTTATTGTGAAAAGTTGAGCATCTCAACTACAACACATTTTGAAAAAAAAATGGTGCTTTTGCTCTGTTTGACATTACACACCTCGCTATTTACACGTTTCGCCGGCTGTCTGTGTGGTGCAAGCACTATGTATGACTGGAAGGTTGGGGGTTCGAGACCATCCCTAGATGACAACATTCAGAAAATCATATGTTTATTTAGTTTATAACTGTTGGAGATTTAAAACAAACGGCACTCTCACCAACCCTTTCCCCAAAAGCACCCTTCCTTTCCCCAAAAGCTGGACCGATTTTAAAATAAAAAACACTCTTGGGACAGGGGGACAGAGGTCTCAATTCCGGGGCAGTCCCTGCTAAAGCGAGACGTCTGGTCACCCTATGTATGTTTGCAGTGGAGTAATTTTGCTGAAAATGTTGGGAGGACATGACATCTGAAGAAAATGTGCCCCAGCCAAATGAATGGGGACAAAATGGTGAGCCATGAAAGTTGGGAGGGGGACAAAAAACCCTGACCCCCCCCCTAAAATTACGCCCATGTATGTTTGACTGTGTGAATCTACATTGTTGGTAATTCAGGGATGTTGATGTTGATGTTGAACTCTTTGAAGTTTAGTGATGACTCCTGAGGCATAACACATGAAAGGTAGCTCAGCAGGTTGAGTGGGTTCTGGACCGGTGTAAATCCAATGGCTTTTTTTTTACAAATTGTTCTGGAAAATATTCTATAAAATATACACAACTTTAACCTATCCTTTTAAAAAAAAACTGATCAAGTGGAGAGCCCCCAATCCCAGAAACTCTTAGGAGAGGAGAACGGTTCCATTGCTTTATTGGGTCACTTGCTCATATTCAGGAGAGAAGAGGGGCGGTATTTGGGTTCCTGCCTTATAGTGAAAATCAAATGCTGGTGTCCATAATTTACATTACTACTACCCCCCATACAACTAGAATGAGAAAAGAACCAGGCTCACAGGTGCCCTGCCCTGGCATGGATACAATACATCTTAAATAGAGCTAGTCTATGGTGCGTGTTGTCACTAGGCTGCGGTCCAGCTACTGTGTACAATTAGATCATTCTTGAGGTGGAGGGTAGACAAGTACAAATAATAAGACTGGCTGTGTACTGACCTGTTGACACACTATAATCCTCAATGGGCATACTAAGGGCTACAGGAGCTATTTGGGTATGAACAGTGTGCCAGTTGCAGTGTATATCCTGCAGCAGGCAAACGGGTGCACACCACCACTGTAAGAAAAGGGCATTCGAGGGCCGAAGGCTGAAGTCATTATGCGCTTTTAATCCGCTCTCACTAGGCTCTATCCAACTTCCCGCATGCAGCGAATAAACAAATAGTGTCCTTAAAACCCCCTTTGGTTCACCTTATGCTAGCACAGGCTGAGCCGGAATGTTAAACTCTGCCTCAGGAAATGGGAAGTGCAGATATTAATCAGCCAAAATACAGTACATTTAAGGAACTCCAGCCCCAAGCTTTTATACCAATATTTGTAATGGTTCACCATTCATTGCTGAGCATTACACATTCAAATATGGGGAGAAATGAGATCTTCTTTTTGCTCACTTCAAAGTTATGGTTCACTTCTCCAGGTGATTGAGGGCTTTTTAGGATGTGCTGCCTCAAAGTGGAAATGAAGAAGGTGAAATTGAAAAGTGATATTGAAATTGACTCTAACAGGATACTAACGTATTGTTACATGGTTTTATATAACGCCCAATCTGCTAATAATGTTGGCCTCACTCTGCATGGCTATGTAAGGAAGGACAGGATGTGATAGTTGGATAGCGGAAAGGCAGATGCAGAAACCTTTAGTGTTGATGGATGCAGGGCAGAAGTACTTGTTACCGGTGTGTATATATGAAAATCTGTATGCTGTTTGTGGTTGTTACCGACCAAGCAGGTTAGCCATATGGGCAGCCTCCGGATCGTGGAGTGCAAAAACCAATAGCATGGTTGTTGATGGAAGATATGGATAGGGTGTGAATTTGTTAAGTACACTAGACATAGGAGGTCGCCTGTAGGAGTGTGGAAGGTGTAAGGATGCAAGATTACAGTAGTCAGGAGTTAGTTGAGGGATGAGGGGGTGGACAGTGGGATACAGTTGTTGTCACTTCCTGGCTGTTGGTGGTAGATTTCAATGAGATTAAAAGTGCAGACGAATGCCATGCGGGAGAGGTTTCATGAGTCAGTTTGGTTTAAGGTGGTAGATCCAAGAGTTTTGAAAGATTCTTGTTGTAAATTAGCCCAATTTTCTTTGGCACATTTTTTGTCAGTTTCTCTTATTTTTCTTTGCTTGCAAAGTCTTTGGTTGAAAAGCCAAATCTTCAGCTTTCCATTGTGGGGTGCATTTAAAGGCCCCAAACAGAAGTCCCTTTAACATGATTTTAAATACTGAAACTAAAACAGCCTGGCTTTTGTTTTTCAAGTAAAGTTAAAGAGCCATGTGGAAAGGGCGCCTACCTGTCATTACCAATGGACAAGCAGCATTTTAATTTACAAAAGAAGGAGGAATCAAAGAGCCCTGTCACATGGAATACAAGATTTTTAAACATTGAAAACAAAAACGACCTGCACATGTGTGTGCAAATAAAAACGTCATTCAAAAGCAAAAGTGAAAAAAAATGTCACTGCTCACAGAACAATATCAGGAAAACAAAACATGATGTGTGGGTTGGCAAAAGCTATGTACATTATGTTTCACCTACACAACTCCAGTGACATTTGAAGAGCCACTTTGTCTTCATGGAAAATGCCAGCCCAAGGCAGACCCTGTTTCTGGCTGTGGGCAAAACTTCACAAAGGAAAACTCCCACTTCCAGCCTGGATGTCACAACTCCCATCTAATGACCACCCGCAATAAAAATGTGCTGCTAAAGGTGTCGAAAATTCAGCATTCTCCAGACCAGCTGGCCCTGAAAACAGGGACTTCAAGGAAAGTCACCCTTGGCTGGAGCACGACTAATATGTGTGCAAATTGGGGCACCCACTTCATAGAGCAAGCTTTCAACACAAATAAGACTGATGAAGGTACAGACTGATCGAGTGAAAACAAATGGCCGGAAGCAGAAATTGCCATTTGTCCCAATTAAGTTCAAAGGACTATTTTATTTTTCTCAGCAACCATAATGTGGATTGATTTCTTTTTGTACCATTTTTTATGTAATTTTGGAGTGATTTTGGGGATATAAAATGCATCTACCTGTGACTCTGGGAACTGTAATGGCCAGTTAGTCTAGGTTTTTGGCTGATCTGAACATGTTCCAAATGTGAGAGTTGGCGAGCGGTTCGAAAATTAAATTAGGGGTATGCTTAATAACGTACATATTGCTAACTGTTGTGCTTTTAATAGAAACATCCTACTTGAACTGGCAGTTGGGATTTATTCCTGGTATATTTCTTTTTGAACATTTTGTGGCAATTGGGATTTAACCCTGTTATTTTTGAACATTGCTGGGATCAAACCCTGTTATTACTAGTTTGAGGATTAAAAAGACTGGGAACTAGAGTGCGCACTTGACCTTTCTTTTTTACTAGTATGGCAGTTGCTAGTAAAATTATGAAGTTGTGATACATAACTAGGTTTTGCTAACACGTTGAAAGGAGAGCAAAGGATGATGACACATGGGAATAGACATATGTTGCTCCAGACCCCTAAACCAATCCTGATTTGGAGGCTGGGTTGGGGCATAGAGAGAAGGGTAACTGTCCAATCCTAGTAGCAGGGATTATTGCAGGGTACTTCCCCAAGATTGAAAAATTGGTGATGTCATTTCTGCTATATAAGGGGGACTGCACTAGGACAGAGGACACATAAAAACCTGGAGAGACAGAAAAAGGAGAAAGACAGGAGGACAGAGAGAAGAGACATACCATCAGGAAGGCTGCTGCAACTTACCATCTGACAGCTGTAAGGAGACACCAGAGGAGATTGCTGAGAGTGCATCTGGGTGGAGCTGTCTATTTCTAGGAAGGCCTAAAAGCCGACTGGGTCCTGTGGTGGGGAGCAGGAGGCCATCTTTGAGAGTGGAGTAACCAGACCCCTGCCCTATCTTTCCAGAGTGTCCTGAGACGCAGCTCGCTTTGCTACGTAAGTAGAACCAATACCTGGAAAACCAAACGGTGGGGTGGAGTCTGCTTGCCTTGAATCCTTTCCCTTTATAGTGTGTGTCAGGGGCAAAACTGTGTAGATCCTTAGCCTATGTAACCAAAAATATGAATTTAATTAATTCCCCATTTGGCAGAACACTACAGGGTGAATTTTGTTAAAATCCAAAATTAACAAAGCTCACCTCCCAGTGTGCGCTGAAAACGATAGCCTATAATTTAATTGGATAATCCTTGTTGTCCAGCTGACCCCTACTTCTTTAAGGAAGAGGGGTGCCTTTGTTCCTAAATCAGTCCAATCTTTTTATCCAGCTTCCCCAACAAAGGGCTTTCAGTAAGGGGGGTCTGAAATCCAAAATTCCCCAAAGCATTCCAATTTCTCTGAAGGACTTCCCAACATAGACCAAAGCAAGGGAGGGTCTGAAAAACAAAGTGATAAACCACCCTGTGTTTTTTTTAAACCAAAGGTTTGGGCAAAATTATATTATTGATCAGTGTCATTATTTTTTTAAGTGAAATTGGCAGAAAGTGTACAATTGTCATTGTGTTCTTTTTAACTCACTTTTGTGATTTATTTATGCTGAGAGAAGTTGATTGTGTTGTGCCACACATAAAGTGGTGTTTTTGAGATTTTCGTGCTAATTTCTGTTACTGTTAATTTCAATAAATACCAATATATTTCCTATACACCGGCCTGTTTTTGGCTCATTGTTAGCTCAGGGGCGAGGGATCCGAGGAGCATGATATGTGTCTGAGATAGGGCTAAAACAAAGAATCTGTTAAACAGTTTGTTTAATAACCACTTAAGTGGGGAGCGAAGGGACTGCTCGTGTTGAGGGTGGCTTCTCAATAAACCCTTACACCAGAAAATCAGGTGGCTCACCTCCACGCACAGAGGTTTGGGTATGGTTTTCCACAGTTTCGTGGCCAGAACTGAAAAAGAGGATCCTCCTTGAAGATCACAGTTTGGTGCAGGCAGAAGTGTAATGCTGTTCGTCTGGGCTGCGTTTCACTCGGGCAACATCTGGGTGTTGGCCAGGAAGCTTTCCCCTTTGATGCTCCTGTGGATGGGATGCATCTCCTCTCCACAGTAGTAAGTCTCTCTTGGGGGTTAGGTGGGAACTGAGCTTCAAAGGCAGCCTTCCAGGATACAATGGTTATACCCTGGCAGTACACTCGCCAGGGTGCTGATTAGTGGATGCCTTATGATTGCCTTCTTTCATGAATATTAAATAAAATTAGTAATTCTGTTTTTCCCTTTAAGCTAAAGATATGCTTATCAAAATGTATGCAAGATTTTTTAAATATGAACTTGGTTTCTGTCATGCTGGGAGGCTGAACTGGGTTAAACTGCTGCAATAAAATCAAGGCCTTTTTCATGGCTAAAACTAGCAAAATGACATTTCGATTTTGCCTCTAGAGTGACACTCTGCATAGGTAGATGTGCATCAGAGCCTCTAAAAGTGTAATTACGCTGCCCTCCTTTAACCACTGTGTGCAGGGAGCAACATTTCAGTGATATTTCAACATATTGTGTGCCTTTCAAGAGTTCATGTCAATTTAAAATGCAAGTAAAAAGTCAAATTCAGCAGAGGAGGAAAGGCTTTGGCCTGCTTGCGATTTCCTCAGATGTGAAACTGAATTATTTCCTTTAGGTTGTCATGGGGACCACGAGGGGCCTGTAAACTTCAAACAGGAGTGTTTCCCTTAAAAATACAGTCTAAATACTTGTAGAGATCTCATTTGCAGTGTGGACAAGATAAATGCAGCTCTGTTCCCCAGCTTTTATGACCCAGGTCACTTAAGTCGCAATAAAACTTGCCTTAGCTGGCAATTAGCTCTTGGAATATGCAAGCTAATCTCAACACAGGAACCCTTTTGACATCAAGCCAGGCACAGGCACATGGTAAGGGTGGGGGCCACGTTTAAGGAGTGGTTGACTGCCCATTGTGTAAAATGGGAAAAATTGTTTCTATCATATAAAATTGAGAATAATAATCCCACAAGAGTCATTGTAAGAGTTCTAAAAAGGTGTCAAATAGGCCTTTCTGGTCACCCAAAAACGATTTTTGTGGGACCTACACAACTCAGGTTATTTATGAAAACATCATGGGGCACTCCTTGTGTAGCTGAGAGATATGAACATTTGATGAACCATGTAAAATATGATTCATATTCGGCCCACTGAGTGCCATATTGTTCACTGATATAGTTCTGGAGTAAATGAGTAAAAACTGTAGCTCCGCATAGCAATGACATACAAACTTCTAAGTAGTGTAATTTGACTTTCAGTAAAATATAGTGTTAAAGAATGCCTTCATATGTGTCAAAGTGTGAAAATTAGGGGCACTTGTCTTACAGTGAGATGTCTATGTCCCTGAATCAGACCAAGCCCCCTGTCAAAGAAAGAAGATGGAGGGGTCTTCTCTCCTAGCCAATCCAAAGCACTCCCACATTTGCTGGACCTATCAGCAAGCAGGTGGGTGTGGAGAATTGGACATTAAGCAATCCCTTCCGTGGGAACCATAACACATTAGTGATGTAATTTGCCCTCTAACTAGATGACTCTGCCTCAAATCTGGACCTTTCCCACTAAATCCTGAGATGAGCGGCTGACGAAATCTGGAAAACCATCCCAGTATAGTGAGGCCTAACTTGCAGTGGAGCCTGGAGGTTTAGTAGCTTCCTTGCGACCCCTTGGAGGAAAGAGGAAATCCTTGACTGACCCCATTGGCTGTCCCAGCAGTGTCCTGACGCTACCCGATGTCCAGTTCAGACAGCTCCTGTATGTATAAATACCCCAAGCCATATATTGCATAAGCCCTATATTCATTCAGCATTGCGGTAGAGATTCCCCCATGGAAAAACACCCTCCCTTGTGTGCTAGAGTATTTCGGTCATTTTCCCACTGAAGAATTCCTGGTGTGCTAGTGTATTTCAGTCATTTTCCCATTGAAGAACCCCTTATTTGCTTGTGTATTTTAGCAATTCCCCATTGAAGAATCCCCATTTGCCTGTGTAATTCCTTAGTATATTTTTCAAGTAAATCAATTAATTTCCCCATTTATTTCAAGGGA
Organism: Ambystoma mexicanum; assembly: GCF_040938575.1. Classification (NCBI taxonomy): domain Eukaryota; kingdom Metazoa; phylum Chordata; class Amphibia; order Caudata; family Ambystomatidae; genus Ambystoma; species Ambystoma mexicanum. The sequence continues at coordinate 662,348,101 of NC_090941.1, read as the reverse complement.
CTTGTATGGTTGGAATTCGAAACCAACCATCTCTTCCCAGTATCTTGTGAATTGTTATAGTTATGAAGTGTTGCCCAAAAGAATTAATCCGATTGTGATCTGAGAAACAAATTTGTCCCAGTGTTTAAATTGTCCCCTGCTAAACGAATTTCCATCTGCAACTGGATTTTTCCATTGCATCTGTCATTTTAACCCAAAACCGATTTTCCCCTTGTGAGCTCCCCCTTTCCCAGAGCTTGCCTGTTATTTTAAGTATCAGTAAAAACGAATTCCCATTTGCATTTTCTTTCCCCTTGAAACTGTTCTTAAAGATCCCCAAAATCAATTTTCCTATTCTGTTCCTCTTTACCCATTGTGAGGTAAAACGAATTTCCATTTGCATTTGCTTTCCCATTGCTCATGTGTTGAATATCCTAAAACCGATTTTACCACTCTGTTGCTTTTTCCGCTTGCATGCATTCTCTAAAGCCCTGCCTGTCTGTTGTCTAAGCAGCATGAATGTCCTTTAGTTCTTTTCCATAGCAGCCACGCTCAATAATTAAAACCCCATCCTTTCATTGCGCTCTAAAACAAATTGTCCCATACTTTGCTTGCTCCCCATATTGTTTCCATGTACTAGATCCCAAATCCGATTTTTAGCTTGTGTTCCAACGCCTTGCCACTGCCTTCCATCTCAAACGGACAAGCCTAGTGGATGTTTGGGAGGGGGGGCGAGGGTTGGTTGGACTCAAGTATCAGTTTGTGCACATGCACATTCCTGTTTGTGTGCATTCAATTTCTTGGTGTTTTTGGAAAGTAAAAGTACGGTACTTTATATTTTGAGTTATGTCAGGGTACTGCTTCATCAAAAAGGATATTGCATTTTGTGTTGCCATAACATTGGTGGCTGTTGTAATTTTCTGATTCTAATTTGACATTAAATACTAAATTAATAAATATCTTATTTATACACATCGACCTGGTGGAATGGCCACCGCCCATTTGTGACACAGGGTGTTTGTGGAGGGTGTGTGCGAGACGGGTTGGAGGCCTATTCAAGAATCTGTGTTGTAGAAATCAAAAGCGTTTTTATTGTGCACCACATTCATTGTAGGGGAAGGAGATCCCTGACTTGCTTGTGCCGTGTAATAAACCCTGACATCATGTCCCCACACTGCTACATTCAGCCTGCATGACATTGCTGAAAATTATCCCCTTTAATAACCGACCGGGTAGGTTGACAACAACCGGACGACACCAGTCAAAAGCCCCAACAAAGGAGCAAAGTCAGCGGAAAGGCCAATATCAAAGAGGAATGCCTGTCATGAGTCCCAACCTATACAAGAAGACCTTGTTGCAGCGTTTGACAGGCAAGTTCATCAGTTCAGTAATGCTTTTGCCTGCATTTGTCCATCAATTTACCATAAAGAGGAAAGCATGTTTGTACTTTTTATTGCTGTGCATTGATGGTTAACATGTTCCACTTGCAACCGATAGGATCAGATAAAAACGTGACGATTATGTGTTTTAAAGAAACACTTAGATATTTAGCATTATTTCAAGACTCAACTGACATGTTATGTTAGTTAATAGCTGTAAATTGCACAATGGATCGCTCCCCATCAAAGAACCAGTCGAAGTTGCAGTTTTATCCACAAATATTTTGTCACTGTATGGAGCAGCAATGAGTTATCAGTGGGTGTGGAGCCGCCCACCCCAATGCGTCACAGTCGTGGTAGAAAATATTTAGGGACTGACACTTATTTTCTTACAAATTAAGCACTGTGTATATCCTGCTCTCACCCCACGTTCAAAAAGGAGAGGAAGGCGCGCTACTTGTCGGGCTGTGACTGATTTAACTGTCTGATTGGGATTACTGCTGGTTTACAAGTAGTGTGGGGCTGACTAGGCACACACTACTCACACCTATTCTCCAGCACACTAGTAGTCCCTTCATCACACGGGGTGATTGTTCAAGGCAGTGCTCATTAATTTTCTAAATATTTCTCTGGCTACCATGGAGAGCATAGATTACCTCATCAGCCGCCTTCTTGCAATGTGAGAGGATAATCCGGTCCTAACACAGGCCCTGGTGGCCACCTTGATAAGAACACAGAAGACTAACCATCTTTGGCTCTAGTTGTAGCCACTCTTGTGTAGTTGTTTAATTGTCCCCCCACTTCCTTTATAAATAGAAAGTAGCCTTTCCCCATAGCCTGTTCTTTTGCAGTTCTGCTGAGATGCCGCCACATCAACATGTGAAAATCATAATGATTATTTCTTATTTTTTGTAAATTGTGTTTTGATTAATAGTAGAGTTACTGCAGGGCAGGTGCTTCTTAAATATCTACCTTTCATGACGCCAGCGAGCATATCTTCAGAGCAGGTGCTCATCCCTGCTCATTTAATTCTTCTGTGGATCATCACAGGCAGTGCTGAATCGACACTGTGGTTTAGTGACTAATCCCTGCTCTTGCGGGCAGGTCAGGTTATCCCTGCACTTCCGGGCAGGTCAGGTAATCCCTGCTCTTGCGGGAAGGTCAGGTAATCCCTGATCTTGCGGGCAGGTCAGGTTATCCCTGCACTTCCGGGCAGGTCAGGTAATCCTTGCACTTCCGGGCAGGTCAGGTAATCCCTGCTCTTGCGGGCAGGTCAAGTAATCCCTGCTCTTGCGGGAAGGTCAGGTAATACCTGCACTTCCGGGCAGGTCAGGTAATCCCTGCTCTTCCAGGCAGGTCTGGTTTGGTGTTATCCAAGGACCCAGCATACAGAGTGGAGGTAAAGTGGACACTGTCCCAATCCTCAAATCAGTGAGAAACGTACTCCTTAAAAGAATTGCGGGATGTCGACACACTTGTTTTACTCTGGTTTGTGGAAACGCAATATCCATTGGCAGGCTTTGAGATAGTTTCCGTCATTCGCCAAAGTCGACTCTCTTGCATGGAATCTATCTGTCCACACTTCAGCGTTTTCAGAAGATGCTTCACCGCAGCATCCAACGATAACAAGATTTAAATGGCAGTACAACTTGCATACGTGCTGGTGCATATGCAGCACATGCAACACATGCAACACAGTCCTTGATTTGGAATTCTGTCACCTCCATGAAATTATTGAAGAAGGTAGCTGTGCACCCCTCCTAATAGTGATGCAAAGCAGATTTCTTTCTGAGCTAACCTTTGACAGGTCCACAGTAGGAGCCTCAGTGTCAGCATTAGCGGCCATTGAATTATGTAGATGAAACAATGCAAGATCTAGCCTGCTCTCTCTACCCTTTGATCGCTCTCCTTTATGTGGGCCTAAAATGGAGGAGTTAGATTCTCCTCCTGATTCAGCCCACAAAAATGTCAGCAGGGAAAACCTCTTCAGCAGTCTGGAATCAATGTCCCATTCGAGGCAGGGCTTGTGGGCAAGAAACCCTCTGCACCTACAAATGCTGATCACAGCCCCAGATTGCTGCAACCTATCCCAAGCAGCCAAAATCATATTGATCCTGCATGCAACATATATCCAGATTATAGGATGGGGAGGCAATCTGCAACTCTTTGTCAAACTTTGGGCCAAGTCAATTCAAAGGTGATGAGTGCGCAACCCCCACCACAAACACACTCACATTTACGTGCTTCCCCACCCCTACCCCTCCTCCTCCACACAGACATGTCGACAGACCGAAACACATACACATACACAAACACATCCTTCATCCCCAAAAAACAAGTACTTTGGAAGCCAAGACATCCTTCTTCTGCGCAGCTTTGCCTGTCAGCCCCTTCGGGCACTCGTGTGCCACATGGGCATGGCAGTTCGATTGACCCCATCTCCTCTGCATGCTCCTGCACTGACTCTAACACGATTATGCAGTATCTACCTGGTGGTTTGGAGATTGAGAGGATGACTCTGATAGATGGGGGATGTTCTTCGCTTGTAATGGAGGATATTCGCAATCTCGTAGACCAGTGATGAGTGCAGTACAAAGCCATTACTGGAAGAATTTTCTACTTGATGCTCTCAGAAAGGCTACTCCCCAACAGGCTCTGATCCTCTGATGGCTCTGGTATTCCTGAGCGATGGGTTTCTGTTGTCCCTCTCAGTATCCACCATATGTGGCCAAAGGGCACAGCCTTCGAACTCTGAGAATTCGGGAAAGGGATGAGTGTGATTGACAGTCTGGCCCAAATGTTGTTCTGAAATATTTCTAATTGAAGTCTGGCTGTTCACTCTCCAGTTACTTCTTGGGATTTGCCAGTGGTTCGGGACAGACTACAGACACCTCCCTCTGAACCTCTTATTGAAGTTCCTCTGGCTCGCCTGACAGCTATGACCCAGTTGCTAGTAGCAAGTACATTGGGCCGATGTCTTGGGGAACTGGGCGCCCTATTGGGTCATTGTTCATTCTTATGATTCCTGCCAGATGCAGTAGTTCTTAGGACAGGGCCCTCTTTTAGCAGACATTGTCCTTCTGGTATTTAGAGGGAAAGTGGATCCTATGCAAGAGGCAGATCATTACCCTTTAGATGTATCCGAAAAGGGTGATTTCCATCTATTTGGTCGTCCCAAGTCTATTTCAGTCCTATCCCTCCCTTTTAGTGACATTTGGAACTTCCAAATAGGGGAAAAGCCTGAATTGGGCACCCTGAATCAGTGGATCGAGTAAGCGATAATCAGAACGTATGAGGTTGTTCATAAACCTGTTCTTGTGCATGCCCAGGGTTGGTCATCTAGTGGTATGGCTGCTTCTTGGGACGAGATCAAGGGAGACTCACCTCATCACATATGTATGGCAGCAACGTGGGCAGTGCCATCATCATTTATCAGGCAGTATAAACTTTCATTTTCACCAACAAAGCAGTCATTTTGGAGAAAAGGTCTATCGACTGTATCGTCCTCAGTCACTGAGTTTAAGTTTCGCTGGTGGGCAGACAGCTTTTGGTGTCTGTCTTAATTGGGCGTGTTACATCCTCATATTGTAGAGTGTGTGTGACTAGGAAAATGGACTATGAGTCAATAACCCAATTACTTACTGGTAGTCTTCATTACTCTGAGTTGTGGTCTTCCTCGTCAGAGTCCTGCATTCCTCCCTTGACATCCTCACAAATGTTACTTGTGAAATAAAGGCTTAGGGACAGGTATACCTATTACTTATACAGGAAATTAAGAAACAGTAAAACAACAACAGAAGGCTTAAACCATAGCAATGAAAGTTAGCTGCCTTCTTGTTGTTTGCAAGGTGGCAACCTTGAGCTTTCCTGGCCTCTAACCCAGGCCTACCTATTACTGACACCTATGTCAATGCGACTTCCAAGCAGCCTTTCACTGGCATCATCTTTTCTGTTCCCTCTCCTGACCTATGGACCCAGCCATCTGGTCTCCACTTCTCATTCTCCCATTCTCCTCTTCACCCATTGATGGGGGCACTAGGTGGGAAGTACTCCTGGCATACTTCTATTTTGTTGTTGTTGTATTTACATGTTTTTTAATTGTATGTACAGACCACAGCCAAGAAAAACAAACAAATAACCATATACATAAGTAAAGAAATAAGGCTACAAGCAAGATGGCATACTTCTCATCCTCTGGGTCAGTGGTCTTCAAACTTTTTGGCCCCAAGCCCTCTCTAAAAAAATTTACTCGGCTTGGGCACCCCTATACACATGGACTCCAAAATCTGAATCGGTTGCGAATGGTTATCGCGCGCTGGTTCAGAATGGTGCCCCAAATTGAAACTTCAAAATTACGATTAGATAAGCAGGAGCTAAAAGCAGCTCTTGGGTGTTAGGCATCAGCCAGTAAACTAGACCTAATGTTGGGGAACCAGGAGAGAGTATGCAGTGCTCTGTAAATGCAACTCCCACATGAGCTGAAGACTTTCAGTACCCCCTAGCCCCCTAAACAGGACATGCGAAAGGAACAGCCTCAAAAATAGGTTTGAAATCCTTGGTTGTGACTTCTAACTATACCTTTAAAATGTCCCCACCTTCTTCACCAACAGTAAAATAACGTTTTAAAAAAAAACAAGGCATGATATCCAGCTTCCCCATGGCAGATTGCTGGAGCTGGTATTTGGAAATATTTGCAGAACACCAGCCCAGCAATCTGCTATGCTTCGGTCTCTGTACGCCCCTTTAAAACCCTGTGGGTCATTTCCAAAATCAAAAATTCTGCTTAAACTTGCATTCACTAGTTTTCTTTAAAATGTGTTTTATTTTTTCGGATTACAACACAAATACCCTGTAATTTATGTGCCCCTTCTTTTGTGTTTTATCACAGGTTATATTTATAAAGATTTTACGTGCTTGTCAAACGGCTTAATCACAAATACATTTTTCTGTTGTGCTGGCAGCAGTTATCAGGAAATTAAACTGTGGGTTCATGGGTACCAACCTTTGATTTTCATTACAGGAGCAGAAATAACCCCACCTCCGCCCAGCATATAAGGAAACGACCCGCACAGCCCATGTCCTGGCCAAACACAGTTTATAGCACTTGCTTTTTTATAAGGAATTGCAAAAAGTCAAACGATTAACAACCAGTTTTTTTTATATCAAACATAAAAGCAATGGTCTCTCAACCTGCTGACCTACCTTGGTAGCCTTCTACTGTAGAACGCGTCTATGGGTCCCTTAATATACTAAAAATCACTGCATTACCAACAGTATTTCGGTGCACCACTGCCATGGAAGTGATTTAAAATGGAACTGATGTTCTCACACTCATACACCATTTACGAACGCTTTCTCGTACACACCCGTAGAAACAAAATGCTAAACTTCTTGTACATCTGCACACTTGCTTACACATTTTCGCACAAGCATTACGCACGCACACTATACCCACCACACAGTCACACGTACACTCAAGTACTTGCACGTGTTTGAGCCGTCACTCGCAGACACAAACGAGTCCAGCAAGAACTGAAATAAATGCAAGTTCTCACTCCGTGATTGCAGCAATCGCATATATTTTTTAACACACATTGATGAAAAAATCAATATTTACATCGGATATGTACATTAAGTACAGTAGGTTTAGGATCACATAATTTACATAGCTTGGCTAACCCCTACCCTAGCCCACTATCCAGTAATACATCATATACATTGTCCACATATAATGAGATGAGACAGAGACATTTCTGAATTTTGAAAAACATATTACAATTTATTGGAAAAACACATGGTCACTTTTTTAGAGTCATTCTATCGGGCAGACCCAGCCCTGCTCAGGCCATAAGTATGCCTGGCCCAAAAACATCATCCTTTCCCGGGTGGCTTTGCCAATCCCGTATTACATAGTCCAATTCCATTTCCGCTCTTGCAAGAACGGCCCACCCTGGTAGCTGACTTCACTTCAGTCAGTTTAGTCACTCCCATTTAGTCAATGGAGCGAACAAGGCCACTGCATCAGTTGTTGGGGGGTCCCAACCATCCCTAGTAGTATCAGTGCCCATCTACCCCATCCTGGCTGATGCAGCCAGTGGTTATAGCTCACAGAAAGACTACTGCAACATGCCTCCTTCTCTAGGACTGCCCTTGTAACTGTGCCATGCTTTGGGGGTGGCCCTCCCGCGACCCACAATGCCACCACAAGCTTCAGTTACATTTCCTATACTATCACAAACTATTTACATCCTCCCCTTGATAGCACTCCCCGCAGCCCTAAATTGAAGGTATCCATACTGGCATTGGAAGGATGAACCCCATCTTTAGCAAAGTCCACCGGGTCTCTAGCACACAAAATCAAGTGCCTGATAAAAGCCAGCCCTTCATGGTTCATAAATCGTTCCATATTTGTATTGACCCATCTCCTAAACCTTTCCATGACTGCGTTGGACCCTGCTCCACGCCACACACTCCTCGGGAGCATTTCTGGCCATGCTATTTCTGTTTTAGGAAGCATCTGCCGAAAAAATCTTTAAGTAACTGATCCCTTCCTAAATCAGCGAGGTCATTACCGCCCAGGTGTACTATGAGCATCCTGGGTGCCCCCATCCTGGCCAGTTGTCTGCACACCACGGGGAGCAAAGCACGCCATTGCATGCCCAGTGTGCCCACCCAGACCAGCTCAGTGTTCTGCAATCCTAAGTGGGCCCCTCGCCTAGGCCCTGCTCGGGCCCTCTTTTCTGCACGGATGATGAAAGAATGACCAATGACCCCGACTGTGCGACCTGCTGGAACAGAAACAAAACACCAGATGTTAAAAAAGAATGCCCCTTCCCTCTGATACCCCTACCCCCCGAAGCCCCTGCATTCTTCCTTTCGCACTCACATCCCTGGCGGCACCACGGCGTCCTGCCCTCTCACCCGGATATATAACCTATACTGATCTGACTCCCATCTACCCATCTTATGAATTGCTGACCCCGGCATACATGCCTGAAATGCTGTTGTTGCTGCCTCTATCCTGAACCCATGCGAAGACCAACCTTACCCATGACATCCTACTTGTGTGACCAGGCTATTTTATTGACCACCTGTGCTCTGTGGGGTATTTAAAGCATTGCTGGGTGCAGTGTGCGTGCTTGTGACAAAGTGATGCATTCAGTGCATGAGTGCCAAATGAGGCATTATGGAGAGGAGACCCGTTGAGACCCCTGAAATTTCACTCCGTCTAACAAAAGATCAGCGGGACGGGAAGCCCTTTCACTATTTCTGTTTTGTTTTGAAACTAATCCGGCTCCCCCATGGCAGATTCCTGGAGCTGGTATTAGGAAATCTTTACCGAACACCAGTCAAGTAATCTGCAGGGGGAGCCGGATATCATACAACATCGGCAATGCTTCGGTCCCCGCTGTCCTCTGTGGCCTCCAAGGTGGGGGTGCAAGGGACCGGCATTGCCGTGATCCAGTCCTCACTGCCTCCTCTCCCCCCGTGGCCTCCAAGATAGGGTCCCAAGCGGAGAGGAGGACTGGGAAAGGGCAGATCCGCTTGCTTATCTGGCACCCCCCCACCCAGGTGGGGGAGCTAATAATCACTTACCTGGATGGGCAAATGCTGCAGCAGGAAGAAACCACACAGCCTGGACACACAATCCAAATGCAGGAAAATATGCGTCTAGGCTGTGTTTATTTCCTGGGTCCTGGTCACGGCCCCACCTAGCACGTCACACTGAGAATATGCGACTGAGGGTCATGGTAATACGTGGCTCTTCATTGCAAATGCTCAGTTTAGTGCGACAAAAGAAAAGTATTTTTTTGGTGCTTTGTTGCTATGCATCGTGTACCCCCTCTGGCATGTGGCCACACCCCACAGATTGAAGACCTCTGCTCTAGGTGTATCATTAATGTCTATAACAATGGCCCTATCATGGCCTAAGGTTCTCAACCTACTCTTCTCCTTCTCAGTCAGTGTCTGCCCTCTCTCATTCATTTTCTCCCTTCTCCTGCCATTCCTCCTTCCTCCTCTCCTCTCACCTCTCAACCACCACCAACGGGAGTACCACGCCCCTGTACCCCTCCTCGGAAAACTTTCAAAGGTGGCAATCAGCTTCACTTAGCTACTCTGAATGCTCGTTCTGCTGTCAAACACTCTGACATCGGTCTCCTCCTTGAAGACTTTGACCTCGACGTCCTGGCCTTTACTGAGATGTGGTCAAATGCCAGCTCTGTCACTGCTCTTGACACTCTCCTCCCTGTGGGCTACAACATCCTCTCCAAACCCAGGCCCAACCGGCCATGAGGTGGAGTGGCTCTGATCTTCCCTAAGTGGGTCCCTGCCTCTGTCATACCTACTCAATCCTACGCCTCCTTTGAATGCCTTGTCTGCAGGCTTGGGGTCTCTCCTACTCTTTCACTTACCTTTGCTACCACCGACAGGCCCCCTGGCCCTATCCCTCCCTTCCTATCTGACCCCACCTCCTCCCTCTTGACCTTCTCTTCCCCACTCCTCCTCCTACGGGACTTCATTATCCACATCGACTCCACCTCAAAGTGCTGTGACCTCTGCGACTTCCTCTCTCTCACCATTCTTCCTTCTGGTCTGACCCACTCAGCTGGACACACTCTGGATGCCTTCATCTCTGGAGACATCCCTATCCCTAACCGGGTCACCACCACCCTCTCCTGGTCTGACCACTCTCTCCTCTCCTTTCACTTGGAACCCTGTGGCCATATGTCTGAGTCTCCCCCTGCACTGCCAGCCTCCTTTTTTCAACCGATGAAATGAGTATCAGTCGCTACTTTTGCTTCCACCTTCATCCCCCCACCCTCCCCTGCTTCTGATTTCCCCTCTGAGTCTGTCCTTACTAACCTTCACCTCTCCATCTCCAACACCCTTGACATCCTTGCCCCTGTCATGAGGATCCAACTGAAACCTGCCTCCAAGTGCAACAGCTGGTGTGACTCTGATCTAGCATCCCTGAAACTCAAGTGCAGAGTTGCTGAACGGAAGTGGCAGACCTCAGGTTCACCCTCTGACAAACTGGCCTGTCGCCTGCTCCAAAGGCAATATCGTTTCGCTATCCACTCCAAGAAGTGGGCCCACATCCAAGCCTACATCTCTGGAGCTACTAACAACACGGCTGAACTTTTCAAACTCTGCAAGGAACTTGCCAATCCATCTGCAGTCTCCACCTCTTTCCTTCCTTCTCAGGCTCTCTGCACCACTCTGGCCTTCCACTTCTTGTCTAAAATTTTGGCTAATCTATCCTCACACTCCTCCACCCCCACCTTCAATCACGCTTTTGTTTATCAGCCTCGCTTGGCTCCCCTGTCCCATTCCCTGCACTTTCCACCCTCCTACCCACAACATCCAATGAGGAGTTGTCCGCTCTATGAATGTCTCATCCAAACAGGTGCACCCCAGCTCTTCTAGAACCATTAAGGACACCATCTTCTCCCTCACACTGTCTCTTGCAGATTTCTGCAACCACACCCTGGTACTAGCTCTTTCCCTATTTCCCTCAAGCACTCTCTTGTGCACCCTCTCTTACAAAGGCAGTCTGCTGACCCCTCCCGCCCGGCTAACTGTCGCCCTATCTCCATTTCCCCCTTCCTGGGTAAGCTCTTGGAGAAGTTGGTCCTCCCCAACTGAACCTTCACACTGAACTTGTTGGTTGCCTCCATGACCACCAATCTGGATTTCCAACATCCAGAGGCATGGAAACTGCTCTCCTGAACACCTGTGAAGACATGCTCACAAATCTTGACTCCAACTCTCCAGCTGTTCTCATTCTACTCGATCTCTCCTCTGCCTCTGACACGGTCAACCACTCTATCCTCCTACAAAGGCTGCACAACACCCTCGGCAGCACGGATCAGGCACTGGATTGGCTGACCTCTTTCCTCACTAACTGCCCATCCCAGCTGCAACTGGGCCCCTTCTCCTCCACCACCTCAATCTCTACCTGCGGCATCCCCCAGGACTCCATCCTTTCGCCTTCGCTCTTCAAAATCTATCTCACCCCTCCTGCTCACCTGATCTCCTCCTTCCCTTCTCATTTCCAGTGTTATGCTGATGACATTAGCTTTCCTTCAAACATCCCTCCAACTATTCCTCCTTCTCGCTCATCCACGATTGTCTGACCGACATCTATTGGATCTAATGATGCAGCTATGATCTCTGTCTTAATGCCAGTAAGACGAAATCCTTCTCATTGCAACACCTGTGCCCTGTTCCCCACCTACTCTCTGGTCACCCTCCTTGTGCTCTCTACCCTCCCCATCCAGTGAGGCCAAAAACCTTGGGGTCATCTTTGACTCCACTCTCTCCTTCACCGCTCACATCTTGGACCTTGCAAGAGGGCCCACTTCCAGCTTCACCTGTTTATAGGCATTATCCCTTTCCTCGCCTTTTCCCAGAAGCTCAACGTCTCCAGCTCTGGTCCTCTCTATGCTGGACTAGTGCAACAGCCTCTTTCTCAATCTCCCCCTTTCCTCTCTATGCCCCCTTCAGCTAATCCAGAATAGGGCTGCAAGACTTATCCTTGGCCTCAAGCCCAGGTACTGTATCTCTCCAGCCCTAAAATCTCTCCACTGGCTCCCAGTGGCTGCAGGGATCAAATTCAAGATACTCTGCAACATCCAGAAGGATTTCCCGGGGTCTGGTACAACGCGATCTGCAACTGTCCCTACCAAAATACCTCCCTGCTCAAGCCCTCTGCTCCTCTAACTCCAACTCTTTGCTTGTTAAACACTTCTTCAAGCAGAGTGCAGGGGGCAGGTCTCTCTCTTCGGCTGGTGTCCTCTCTTTGGAACAGCCACTTGAGCCAGACCTCCTCAAGATTCGGAAATGTCTCAAAACTCTGCTTTTTTCTACCTCTTTCCCTCCCCTGCTAATCACCTCACTGCGCTGAGACTGGCGGCCTGGTCCTTCGTTGACTCTGACAAGTTACCAGTCCCTTGTTGCTACTTTTATTTACTCCCCTGTTCCCTCTCCAATTAGCCTTGTGGCGCCTCGCACCAGAATTCTGTTGTATAGCCGCCTAACAAATGCTCAATAAAATAAAATAATTGTACAAATGCCTTTGTCAGGAGCATACACTCTATATATCGTAAGAACTGTGACAAGGAATACCAAGACTGGGAGTAATATAGATTGTCCTATATTAGGTGTGTGTTAAATTTGCACTCTGCCACTGCACATGTAGTTTGGATTTTTCCATTAAACATGCATGCCTACTTGTTCTAGAATGAAAAGGAAATAACATTGATTGCATAATCTATTTAGGCCTGTTGTGGGGCCACTCAAGTTCATTGCTCCCCTGACAGAACTTTAGCACTTCAAAGAGAAACAATGTTCATGAGAATACCTAGCATGACAGCAGAAATCCTTTTTCAGGATGCGTTACATAACGACTGAGTGATACATTACCTGGATGAGATCTGATTTCTCGAGGGGAGCATAATAGAGGGAACATTGACTGGAGACAGCCAGACAACTTGAGGTAGTATGTATGTTATATATCTATGTGTATGTGTGCCCCTGATTTATGGCCCCAACCTGGACCAGGGATCACAACGTCCCTGCCCGCGGCCACAGGCAGTACCCATGGAAACTACCACCCCCACTACCCGAGGCAGGCTGGTTAGGCTGGTGTGCTGCTGTTAAAAGGAGATGGGCTACATCCTCAGTTCTTGCCTCACATCAATTGTACACCAAGATGGATTTTTCAGGGACCTCAATGAGAACCCCTCTTTAATTATAATTTTTAAAAAAACTTTAAGCTTTCAAAATAATTGTCCTAACTCCTAACTCTTAGTTCCCATTTTATTTTCCCCTGGCATGACTTCTTCCTAAAAAGTTATCTGCTCCGTAAGCCCACCGTTCCTTGGAGGGTTCACAGGGAGACCCATAGGGTGGGTCTGACGCAACGGACCCCCTGCCTAATACCTGGTACCACCCCTTGATGTGCATGGCCAGGGGAGGCCCTCTGTGGGGGGGTCCAACTCCCTAGGTGGCTACAGGAAGGCCGCCACTTCCATACTCTACTCACGACCAGACTCCTAATCCCTTCTACCCCTTTTTCTTTATACCATTAACAATGTTTTTTATTATTGTGTTTATAGTTTAAATAAACTGTACACATCATATATGATGAATGTCTTCAGTAGAAATTCCTACAATATCGATTAAAACATATAAAACTGTATACATCAATGTGAAGCTTTGGGTAATAAATCAATAACACCCATCAAAGACTACGATAGTCGTTTTCAAATTCTACTCCCCAGCCAATTGCAGCAGAATATAGCTCATGATGATTGTTTTCCACAGCTATTATGCTCAATAGTCACTCTAGCTAATTAATCCTCTTCAAAAACCATAAAAGCAAGTACATTAGAGTTGGATAGTTGCCCGAAAGGATCCTGGTCCAGAGACATCCTTTAAAACCAAACAAGGGATTGTGGATACAGTGACCAAAGCATAATAAACATAAGTTCAATAGGGCATTCCCTTCCATTATTAAATGTTTCTGATTTTCTCGATCTGATCCACTGAACCTGCATAACACTGCCTCTGGGACTAAATTATATCTAGTACATTGCAATGCGCTTGTTTTTAATAAATTAAACCTAAATCTCATCATCAAACTCATCAAATAAGGTAAGGCCAATTAGGTCAGGTACACACTTCTAACCTCTAATGTCTTATGTTCATTGTGTATTTAATGCTTTACATGTTACGCACCCGTCCTGCAATATAGGAGGTTTTTCGGTCGACCTAGGTTTCCCAACAAGTTCAAGAGTGACCTACCTTTCGCTCCTACGGTTTCTTCACATTTGCTCACAAAGGAGGGAGTGGGATTCTGGCGACCATTACCAAGTAACTCGTAAAGAGTGTTCTGAGGAGAAGTCAGATTCTTACAAAGAATCAATTTTTTCCATAAGCGATAGAAGTTTAATGATCTCAGCCCCAACTCATAGTGTATAGCAATGGCTGAAACGGATGACGGGAGGCCTAGGATTTTTCTCCATATTATGCCCTCAAATCTGGAGTGATCGTAATCATCCAGGAGGTGATAGGTCTCTAGACCATACAACAATGCCAAGATCATTTTCCTTTCGTAGAATGAATCCTGGGATTCAGGGAAAATTCCCTGTAGCGAGTTAGTAAATACTGCATTTGGAGGGTCTTCTTTTCTAAACCAATCAATAGGGTTTTTTTCGGGATGGACTTGTGATGACCCTAAAGCCCAAGTACTTTAGTTCATTGATGAGCTCCAGTTTGTCGTTATTTAGCCACCAATTGAACTGGTCCCTTTTTTCCTTTTTGTGTTGAAAAAATGAATGATTTTAGACTTACCACTATTAATTACAAGGTCATTCTTCAGGGTGTAGTTATGAAAGGCTGTGTCTTTGTAGCCCAATGCAAGTGGTGTCAAGAAGAATATGGCTTGGCAGGCGAAGAACGATTGTCTGGGGGGTTGTTCAGAGCAATGTCAGAGGTTAAAATAAATTCTAAACCTTCCAGCCATCACCTCTTTGTTTTTTCTTTGTCACCCCGAGTGGGACGGGTATTCCCAGACCTGGGACCCATGCCTGCCTGGCCTAGAGACCCAAGCTACTCCTCATTGACGAGGCCCAACAAGGCCGAAACATGTTTGGTGATGCTTGTGGTCTTGTGCAGAAGGGATATGACCTAGTAGTTCGGGCTGGACTGCCCCTTTTGGGGTGGGACCAAGCCTGATTTGCATATGGCCTTTCCCCTTCTGTAATGGCTTGACAGGCAAAGATCAATGGTCTGGAGAGTTGCCCAGAGCAATGCCAGAGGTTAAGATTCATTCTAAACCTTCCACCCATCACCTCTTTGTTTTTGCTTTGTCACCCCAAGTGGGACGGGTATGCCCAGATGTGGGTCCTGTGCCTGCTGGGCCTAGAGACCCAAGCTACCCCTCACTGATGAGGCCCAACAAGGCGGAAACATGTTTGGGGATGCTTGTGGTCTTGTGCAGAAGGGATGTGACCTAGCAGTTCGGGCTGGGCTGCCCTTTTTGGGGTGGGACCAAGCCTGATTTGCATATGGTCTTTCCCCTTCTGAAATGGCTTGGCAGTCAAAGAACGTTGTTCTGGAGGGTTGCTCATAGCAATGCCAGAGGTTAAGATTCATTCTAAACCTTGCAGCCGTCACCTCTTTGTTTTTGCTTGGTCAAGAAGAATAACAGCATGCGCATATGAAATACAATAGACCTTGACCCTGTTAAATTTAGGAGAAATAAAGGCAGCGTTTGCGAGCTCCTTACCCATATCAGCCATGTATAGGTTATTCAGACATGGCACAAGAATGCACCCGTGTCACAAGCCTCTGCTAGTGTGAATGGGGGTTCAGAGGGTTTGCCTTGCATGTTCAATCTCTCCTGTAAATTAGTATTCAAATGCAGATGGATCAGTATGTCCAGCAAATTGTTCGCAATCCCCAATGGTTTTGTTTTTCACAAAGTCTATTCCTGTTGACTGTGTCAAATGCTAACAAAAGGTCTATACTTGCCATAAAGACTGTGGCTAACACCCTTTTCCATGAAAGACTCTTAGGGGTGTGGCCAAACGCCGAGGAAGATGGCAATCCATGATTGGCAGCTCCACCTCACCTAAATATCTATTTGCATTAAGTATTCTTTTTCATGGTTTTTTTTTCTTACTTTTACTCATAATTGACATCCCCTTGACATTCCGCTCTGTAACGCGGTGGTTTTATAGCAGTTTGGAGTTGTTCCAGACCGCGTCGCCTTCCGACGCGAAGCACCGCAAACTGCTGTCAGACACACCAACACTCATGTGGAGAGGAGCGGTGTAGTGTGTCAAGTGATGCGCCGGCTTTGGCCTGACATTGCAGATCTCTTCAGCTGTACAACACCGCACACAGAGACGCAGGCGAACTGCAGGAAGAAGCAGGAAATCATCTACACATCATATTACTTTAAAAGAGCAAAGAAGAGCAAAGAAGAGGAGCGGAAACAGATGAGAGAGAGCGAATAGAGAAAAAGGTGAGAGGAACAGAGGAGGGAAGGAGGAAAAGAACAGATATATATAAAGATGGTAGGAGAAAGAGCAGGGAGTAGAAGAAAGTGAAGAGAAGAGGGAGAACAAGTTAATTAAAAAAAAATTATAATATATATAACATTTGCCTCCTGCCATCGTACAAAGTGCACATATACATTTTCTACAGTCTTTAGTGCCAGCTCCTTTCCTCTTCACCTTATGACCTCATAATAGACAATTCCAGCAGTTCTCATCTGAACATCATACCTTTTGTTGTATTTGCTTGCTCCTATCTTCATTATCTACTCCACTGGTTGATAGTATTTGGACTCCATAGCCCTAACAGTTATATCTACATGGACCTTTACAAACCCTAAACTTGCAGCTGGAGTGCACAGAATCAGTTCTACTCATCTTCACCTGAGATATACTCTCTTCTATCTTTAGTGTGCTCCTTATTATTATCTGTCTATGCATTTTGACCTCTTATTATAAGAGATAGACAGCTTGCATAATATGGAAGTAATAATTGCCTACTACAAGATTTTATAAACCCAAGAAGGAAACCACTAAACCTCTTTAAGTGGAATAAAGCTGCTTCAGACTACTAAAGTAAGGTGTCCAAACTGCTGCTTGCTAGTCTAACATTATTTAGGCCTACAATCAGAGCTGGTTATCTACCTCAGTGAACTGCTCAGTACCCAAATCCCAATAACATCAACTAAAATGGCTACTAATAAAACCAATCATAAAAATGACTCTACTGTAAAAGAATCCCCCACTTCTACAAGAAATCTTAAAAGACCCAAAAGTACGATCCGGGAGAAAGCCCTAAGAAAGCTGCAAGGAGAGATCTTGAATCTGGTCTGGGAGGGAAAGAAGTCTCGTATCCCGAAACGCATCATGCTCCGAAGCACCGCCCTGGGTGGCCTAGGGGTCCCAGATGTTGCGAGGTACTGTCTCGCAGCCCAGCTGGCCCCAGCCTTCGTCTGGAAGCTCCACGGCAACCACCCTTGGTGGTTTCAACTGGAGGAGGATTGGAGCAAGACCCCACTTGAATCTCTGCCTCACTCCAAAGAGCCCAAAAGCACCCTAGACCCCCTACCAGCAACAAGAAACACGGTCACCAGCTGGAAAGTGGTAGCCCGCCGGTGGAACTGTAGAGGCGCAATGGGTCCCCTTACGCCAATCTGGGACAACCCCGACTTTTCCCCCAAAGTCTCACCAAACCAGTTCATGGAGTGGAGGGCCGGGGGCTTAGAAACCTTATGAGATTTCTTCGAGAATGGCCTCCCCTTAAACTTTGAGGAGTGCAAAGCAAAATTCAAGATCCCGGAAACTGAAAGGTTTTGTTATACGCAACTGAGACATTGGCTGTCGAATGCACAGGTCAGAAAACAGGGTAGCAGAGAGCTAACGGCATTGGAACTTACCCTCTCAGCAAACCCTCCGAGAGGGAAAATCTCTGCACTGTATAAAATTCTGTACAGAACAGACCCCGCTAAAAAAGAACCATACATGCTGAAATGGGACGAAGACATCGGAAGACCGATTGAACCTGAGGAATGGCACCACATCTGGTCCCGCGCCCAGAAAATCTCAAAATGCGTAACGAACAAAGAAAGTGTGTTTAAAGTTTGCTACAGATGGTATATAACCCCTGCAATCCTAAACAAGTGCAACTCAGCTTTCCCCGCTCAATGCTGGAGGGGGTGCTCGAACCGAGGAACCCTGTTCCACCTCTTCTGGTCTTGCCCGAAAGCCACCCTATTCTGGAAGAATATTTTGGTACAAATTAAAGGAATCACTGGAATCACCATCCCCTGGCACCCAGGAATTGTGCTGCTAGGGGTGACAGGAGACGGCCAATTCCCCCTAACAGGCTGATTGGCGGACCTCTGCTCCCATCTTCTTACAGCCGCCAAAATCACCATCGCCAGACTCTGGAAAAATCCGGAGGGTCCGTCCACGCAGATGTGGTGGCCCAAATGCTGGGAAATTGTTGCAGCCGAGAAAGTCGCAGCCATCAGACTAGGCAATAAACCCAAATGCGATCGCATATTGGCCCTCTTTTTGGACTATGTGCAGCAATTCCCCGGAGTGGCGAGACAGCCCCCATCCCTACGCTGGATGGAAACTCAAGACTGAAAAGAACTAAGCAGAAACCAGGCCGGAAACGCGACTGGGCTCCTCTACACTCCTGTGCCGCCATGGACCACCAGTTCAGGCTCCTCAACATTGTGGGGCCTGGGTCGAGGAACACATCCTAAACCTAGCCATAGAGACGCACTGAACCCTTGAAACTATTCCTTTGTTGAAAACAGTCAGTCTTCTACCCCTAATGTGTGCACAGCTCCTAGTCCCCCATTCCACTTCCCCCTCTTCAGTTATGATTTAACAGTTTTATTTTTGAAGAGAACGCATATTTCGCTAAGTCTTACTTATATAAAGAGCCGTTGTCTTCCATTAAATGTTTTAACAAGTTTGGAGAAAAAAAAAGACCCAAAAGTGACTCACCACCTCCATTTGGCATCTCTGACCCCACCATAGAAGCCATTCTGGCTGAAATCAGAACTCTCAAACCTTTTATTGAGACTACTAATGCTAAACTACAGCAACTAGATGACAGATGGATGGGATTTGACAATAGAATGGGAGAGGTTGAGAGGACAGTTGGGGTTATTGAAGATGTATCCCCCAGAGTCATGCAGTTAGAACAATCCATTAAAGAGCTTAAAAAGCATAATGAAGATTTAGAAAATCTTAGCAGGTGCAACAATCTGCATATTTCAGGTTTAACAGAAGGCTCTGAGGGCCCTGACCCCATTGCCTTTCTTCAAAAATGTCTACCAGCCATTTTACATCTATCCTCAGATACAGTACTTAACATACAGCATGCTCACAGGATTGGTCAACATACAGTTTCCACTACTGGCCATCCTTTTTCCAGAACACTTATATTTTACCTCTTGGAATACTTTCAGCTTCAGTTTATTATATCTACAGTAAGGGAACGCAAAATCCTCATTTGGCATGGACACAAACTATTCATATCTCAAGATGTTGCCAGAAGTACAGCCCAGCACAGAAAAGCTTTTCTATCCTTTCGTCCTGCTTTGAAACAGCTCAACATTTGTTACGGACTATATCACCCATGCTCCTTTAAGGTAACACATGAAGGTCGTACAGCCGTATTTGATGAACCAGCTGATCTCAAGACTTTCATTCAATCCATTAAAAACGATGACATGGACACCTCATCACCTACAAGTGCCTCAACCTTGTGTATAACTTGAGATCTTGATCGCAGAACTTGTTCAGGTTTCGTTTTTCCTTTTTACTACTTACTTAATGCAATCCTTACATAGTTACTATAACATGGTGAGGTGGGCGCTTTCGCAGCGTCCTTCTTCTACTGTGGTCATTCTTTTTCCTTTTGATGACCCAGATGGTGTTACCTATCCCTGTTACTGTTACGCTCACCTGGCTCCAACAGGGGCGTCGGTCGGACCCGGACAGCTGCGGTCTCCACCCACGTGATGCGTAGTGCAGCGATGGCTGACTGGATCTGCCCTCCTAATCTTGTCTGCTTAACCCGTAGAAATATTCTCCTGCAAGTGGAGGGATGGATTTAGCCACTTGTGGTTTCAAGTGATGGAACCCCCACAGTCCTCCCCAACTAATCACCTCTGAAATGCCCTCACAGCAATCTCACTTCATATTCTTGAAAGATGAGCTCTCCATCCTGCGTGGATTTGCAGGGGCGCGTCGATTCCAGTTACTTCACTGGTTTGAAGGCTCGGGAGAGTTCCGGAGAGTATTGACTCTGAGGTTCCTGGTGAGGACCAGTAAGTATTAAGTTCATAGAGATCAATATGTCTGATGTTCACTCTTGTTCCCCCTTCCTTTCTTGTCTTGCAGCTGGCTCGTGAAAAGATGCTCTTGTGGCAGCTGGTGGCGCTCAGGTAAGAGTCTGTATTACCCAGCGCTGTCCGGTAAATGTTGCACGAGGAAAACATGTTTTGTCTCTCTTTACAGATGCGGCATGTGAAAATATGGAGAGTCACAAAAGGATGCCTGCGGTGGTAAATCAGGTAAGTCTATGGTGGTAAGAATTATATTTGTTGGTTCCCTGGGCTCACCTTGTGGTTTTCTTTTGTCTCCTAGGTGCCGAAGTTCGGCGAAGAAATGATGGAGGCAGCGCCGACCCGAAGGATGCTGTGAAGACTGGTGAGTATGGCGCGGCGCTACAGCTGGAGGTGCGGCGCGTGCAGAAATGATGTTCTTTACAGGTCCGGAGACAAGATGGATCCAGAATCAGGTGTGGAATAGAAATAAGTTTGTTTTCTAACCTTGTCCCTTTCTTTCCTCTTTGTTTTAGGAGCTCCGAATTCGAGGCGGGCGTGGCAGAAGACTGGATGCAGGCTGCAGGCACGGTGAGTGTTACGCTGCTGGATGCAGTGTTGCTGGTCGGGCGTGGTTTAAATACCCTCAAAAGTAGTCCCAGGTAAGAAGTCCCTAGAACCACACCCGAGTAAAAAATAGTCCCTGTAGAAAAATAGTCCCTTTCAGGCTTCATGTTGGATTGGAGTCATTTGCAGCATGGTCTGCCTGAGGTAAGTAATGACTATGAGCCTGGCGCCTTAGGCGCAAGGACTGATTCCTACTATGAGCCTGGCGCCTAAGGCGCCAGGACTGAACCCAGATAGCCCCTAGCCGGGGCTGCTGAGGTTTTACTAAATGTCTATATGCCTGCTCCCGGGGCTGATGGGCTTGGTCCGGATGCCTGGGGGTAGGCATCATGACAGTTACATCCTTCTTCCCAGTTATTACCCTCATGTGCCGTTTGATCTCTGAATTCATTCTTTGTTCATATTCTCTCTGTCTGTGATAAAACCCCTAACACATTCCCTGATCCCCAATGTTCAATCCTCCTGTATCATTGTTTGGGTATATATGCGTTATGCTACATTATTATGATTCTAACTCTAATATTGTTCTACAGGTATAATAGGCATGCCTATCATTACGTATATGATTAAATGATTTTTAAGTGTATTTCATGGAACATTAAAGGATGTAAGAATCCCATCAAAAGTTGCAAAATGATATCTCACCTAAATAAATTTAAACCATCGGTTGCTTGCATACAATAAACTCATCTATCCAACAAAGAGACATTGAAACTTAAGTCCCTTTGGGTTAAAGAGGTTATTTCCAGTCCTGCTGTATCCTAAAAGAATGGAGTTGCTATACTAATAAGTCAAAAACAACCCTTTAAAATTCTTGACCAAGATACTGACACCAATGGTAGATGAGGTTGGGTAAAACTTTTAATTGATTCAACACCAGTCTCTATCCTAAACATTTATGGTCCCACCTTACCAGATCCCTCCTTTTGGATCTCAATCAAACATGTTTTTAAAAAAAACATATTTTATTGGTTTTTACAACATACACAACATAACCAACACACCAACTCTCGCGATTACTTCCAGCATGGCATTCGTTTCATGGTACATATTACAGTCATCCCCCCTCCCACCCCTTAAACTCGAGCTTACCCTCATTGCCTAAAATTTCTCTAATCCGGGGGCAATTCCCCCTCGTCATTTCCACTACTATCACTTTCGTTGGAGTCGACGATGGAAGATCCCGCCAGTGTGGCAACCATTTGCCTCCAGGCTATATGTGGGCCAACTCCCCCCCGTACTGACTGCTTCGTACCATGCCGTGGTCTCAGTGTCAGCCCATTTCAGGAGGTCATTCCACCACACTTCCAATCTGGGCCTGTTAGCTACTTTCCAACCCATGGCTATTCTCCTTTTGGCTAGGATGTATGCCAGGTCCATGAGTTTACTGATGTGTTTTAAATTCCGTGGTCTGGCAAATCCCCCCAACATGCATGCCCATACAGATTCCACATCCAACTTAATCCCCTTCTCGGATAATCGTAGCTTGACTTCACCCCAAAATCTCCCCACCTCTGGGCAGGCCCAGAACATATGAATCATCCCAGCATCCACCTCCCTGCACCTGGGGCATTTTTGTACATCTGGGCCCCCAAATCTGGCAATCCTTAGGGGGGGTCATGTATGCCCGGTGGGTGACATATAACTGCATCTGCTGTAACCTGGCATTTCTGGACACCTTTTTGTGGTATCTCTTGGCTCTTTCCCACTGTCCGTCTTGCATGGGTTCTCCCGCATCTTCCTCACACTTTTTTCTCAATTGGGGCAGCTCCTTGCTCACTCTGGGCATCACTACTTCGTATATCTGAGATATTTCATGCCCTCCCTCCGAGATATCGTACATCGTCTCTATGGCTGCATGCGGCTGCTCTGCCAGTGCTGCCTCAGACCACGTCTCCTTTACCCGTTTAATTATTCTGGTGTACGTAATGTACTGCCCACTGTGTACCTGTTACGCTCACCTGGTTCCCACGGGGGCGTCGACCGGAACTGGGCCGCTGTTATTTCCACCAGCATGACGTGTAGCGCCGATACGACTGACTGGGCTGGCCCGCTCAGCCTAGTTTGTCTGGCTCGCAAGAATATTCTTCTGCAAAGGAGAAGAGGAATTAACCACCCGTGGATTTGAGTGTCAACCTACCTTCCCCACTCCCGTTGTCTTCCCACAGATCACTCTTGATGTCCCCTCCTTGGTCCCACCTGATGGTTTGGAAGGATGAGCTCTCCATCCTGCTTCGACCGCAGGGGCGCGTTGATGACCAGTTACTTCACTGGCGTAGAGGAATTGGTGAGTTCCAGTATTGACTCTAAAGTCCAATTGTTCATAAGAGTTCAAATGTCTGCTCTTCACTCTGTCCGATTCCTTGCAGGTTGCCGATTAATCCACTCGAAGATTTCCAAATGGCACTCGGTAAGATTCAGGTAAGTCTATTGTGGTTTTCCCCTTAGGGGCCGGGGTACGGCGATGAAGCAGAGTTGACTGTGCCGACCCGAGATGAGGTGAGACCCCCGTGGTAAATCAGGTAAGTTTTGTGGGGGGTAACTGGTATTGTCTTTGCTTTCTCCCCTTAGGGGCCGGGGTACGGCGATGAAGCAGAGTTGACTGCGCCGACCCGAGATGAGGTGAGTGCCTCCCGTGGTAAATCAGGTAAGTCCTTGGGGGTAGCTTGTATAGCCTTAGAGAGTCCCCTTGCTCACCTTGCTGTCTTTGTCTCCTTAGGTGTCGGAGGGCGGCCGCGAGATGGAGAGAGCGTGATGGAATGCTGAAGTACCGCCAAGCAGGTGAGTTCAGCGCGGCGCCGTAGGAATGCGAAGCAATGCTTCAAAGACTTCTGTCTTTCAGTTCTGTGGCGAAATGGATCAGGATTCAGGTAAGGATTAAAGTTAAAACTCCTGTTCTAACCTTTATCCTTCTTGTCTTCTTGTTCCAGGAGTCCCAGGACTGAAGCGGGCGTGGCTGAAGACTGGAGCTGCTGAAAACACAGTGAGCGTTATGCTGCAGTAAGCAGAATAACGCGAAGCACGTGTGGCTGTCCGGGCGTGGTTTAAATAGCCTTGGAAGAAGATCCAGGTAAGTATTCTTCCACAGCCCCACCCAAGTAACAAAATAGTCCCTTCAGTAAAATAGTCCCTCATTTGGCTTGAGTCTTCATGCAGCACGGTCTGCCTGAGGTGAGTATGCAGCATGGTCTGCTTCAGGTAAGTTATCAATAATGAGCCTGGCGCCCATGGCGCCAGGACTGACTTTATCTTTATGAGCCTGGCGCCATAGGTGCCAGGACTGTACCCAAACAGCCCCTAAATGGGGCTTTTGGGCATGCTCCAAGTGGCATGATGCCTGCTTCCGGGGCTGCTGGGCCTGGTCTGGTCTTCCGGGGGCAGGCATCATGACAGCACTCCCCCTCAAGGCCCCTCCTAAAGTCGTTCTCCCCCTTGGCCGTGGTTTGTCTGGAAATTCCCGATGGAACCTCTTCACTAAACGAGGTGCATGAACGTGGTCACTAGGTTCCCAAGACCTTTCCTGCGGACCATAACCTTTCCAGTCAATTAGGTAAAAGATTTTTGATCTCACTCTTTTTGAGTCCAAAATATTCTTGACTTCGAACTCGGGCTCCCCGTCTATGAGGATAGGTTCAGGTGGAGTGATTAGCCTAGTTCCTGGTTGCACTGGCTTCAAAAGAGACACGTGGAAGACGGGATGGATTCGCATATGAGCAGGTAGGTCCAACTTGACGGCCACTGGGTTAATAATTGCCTTGACAGAAAAAGGTCCCAAATACCTGGGGTTAAAGGTCCGAGTCCCCTTGAGTGGTAAGTGCTTAGTGGCTAACCATACTTGGTCCCCTATTTGGTATTGAGGAGCTTCACTTCTGTGCTGATCCGCATCCTTTTTGTATTTTTCCTTAGCCTTTTGCAAATGGAGGGTTCCTTCTTTAAAGGCTTGTGTAATAACAGCGTGGAGATGATCCACTGCGGGCATCTCTAAATGCTGGGGTGAGTCCAAATCCGAGGTTCGAGGATGGTGCCCATAATTGGTAAAAAAAGGACTTTGCCCAGTTCCTGAGTGTACGGAATTATTGTACGCATACTCTGAGATCCACAGGATGTCTTTCCAATTCCCCTCAGACTGATGTAGCATACAACGGAGGTACTGTTCAAGAGTCTGGTTGGTCCTCTCCGTTTGACCGTCGGTCTGAGGGTGGTGACTGGTCGAAGGCCTAACATCAATTTGTGCCAGTTGGCAGCATTTCCTCCAAAAATGTGAAATGAATTGACTGCCCCGATCTGAAATTAACACTGAAGGAAAGCCATGCAGGCGGACAACATTTTCAAGGAATTCCTTGGCCAGGATTGAAGCTGAAGGTATCCCTTTTAAAGGAATGAAGTGGGCCATTTTAGAAAAAAGATCTACAATAACTAGAATGGTATTGTAACCTTGGTACGGGGGTAAATCCGTGATGAAGTGTAATGACAAGGTATGCCAAGGGGTAGGTGGTATGTCTAATGGTTGCAATAATCCAGCAGGTTTTTTCTTTTGCCCTTTATTTTGTGCGCAAATGCCACAAGACATGACAAATGACTTGACATCCTTTTGCCAGGTGGGCCACCAAAATTGCTTCCTAATTTTAGCTTTGGTTTTTGCAATACCCAGATGCCCTTCTATTAAGGTGTCATGGTAATGGGAAATAACAAGTTCCTGTAGTTCCTTTTGCGGTAAGAATAGCCGGCCTTGGTAATAAGGTAAATCATCAATGACAGAGTACTCTGGACCTTTCTTTGCCCAGTCCTGTAGGGCAACGGAATCAAAGAGTTGGTGGATCTTGTTTTGCATGTCCTCCAGTGTCAGTATGGATGTCAGGCCAAGGATTCTCTGTTCCGGAATTATGGGTACGGGTTCTAAAGTTATTTCTGCTTCTCCCATTCCAATCCGGGACAAGGTGTCTGCTTTACCATTCTTACAACCTGGTCGATAGGTTATTACAAAATCAAACTCGGCGAAGAACAATGCCCAACGGAGTTGGCGCGAAGATTGGGCTTTGGCTGTCTTTAGGTATTGTAAGTTGCGGTGATCAGTGATGACCGTGATGGTATGTCTGGCACCCAGTAGATAGTGCCGCCAAGCCTTGAAGGCGGACTTGATGGCCAGCAGCTCCTTGTCGGTTATGGCATAGTTTAATTTGTGGGCTGAACATTTTCTTGACCAAAACGCCACTGGGTGAAGCTGGTTAGTTTCGGGATCCTTTTGGGAAAGGACTGCTCCCATGGCTGAACTGGATGCATCTGTTTCCACTATGTAGGGAAGCTCGGGGCGCGGGTGTCTTAATATGGGAGCAGTTGTGAATTTAGCTTTTAACTCTTGGAAGGCGTTCTCGGCTTCCTCTGTCCACACAAAGCGTTTGTTTTTTCGCAATAGTGTTGTGATGGGATGTACAATGTGCGAGAAGTCCGGGATAAACCTGCGGTAGAAATTGGCAAAGCCAAGCATGCTTTGAACTCCTTTGATTGAACTTGGCGAAGGCCAATTAAGAATGGCGTCCACTTTTCGTGTATCCATCCGGATTCCTCTCGGGGTCAGAATAAATCCAAGGAATTCCACTTCCGTAGTGTGGAAGATGCATTTTTCCAGTTTAGCATATAATTTATGCTGGCGTAACTTCTCTAGGACTGCTCGGACATGTTTACATGCTCAGATTCTGATAAAGAGTATACTAAGATGTCGTCGATGTAAACGACCACACAAACATGGATAAGCTCTCGGAGGACATCGTTCATGAAGAACTGGAAGGCTGCTGGTGCATTGCATAGTCCGAAGGGCATCACCTGGTACTCAAATAGTCCGTACTTGGTGCGAAAAGCAGTCTTCCATTCGTCACCCTCTTTGACACGTACCAGATGATATGCCCCCCAAAGGTCTAGTTTCGTGTATATACAAGCGTCCTTCACCTGGTCTAATAGTTCTGGGATCAAAGGCAGTGGGTATCGATTCTTGATGGTTATCTGATTCAGTGCGCGGTAGTCTATACATGTTCTAAGGACGCCTTCCTTTTTGAGTACGAAGAACAAAGCTGAAGATGCAGGGGATTTGGACGGGCGAATGAAGCCATTAGCAAGTTGCTGGTCTAGGTACTGGCGCAAATGAAGATTTTCGGGTTCCGTAAGGGCATAGATTCTGCTGCAAGGTGGTTGTGCTCCAGGTACAAGACCTATTTGACAATCATACGATCTGTGAGGTGGTAAGGTGTTTGTCTGTTCCTTTTGGAAGACATCCTGAAAGTCTTGGTATTCAACAGGTAATTGCATGGCTACTGGAATTACTGGGGCCAGTTCTGAGTTTTCCTTGGGTAGCAGGTGTGAGCACATTCTGGGAAGGTTAGTCTCTTCTCTCGCCAATCAATACAGGGATTATGTTTTTCCAACCAAGGTATCCCCAGTATCAGCTGAAACTGTGGGGCCTTGATTAAGTCAAACATCATAGCCTCTCGATGCCCATCTTGACTCAGCAATGTCATCTCTGCAGTGGAATGAGTTACGGGTCCAGAGGTAATTTCCGTTCCATCTACAGTGGTGACAACATCGGCCGTGGTCTTACGGGTGAGAGATAGATTCATCCTGGTAGCCAATTCCCAGTCCAAGTAATTTCCTATGGCTCCACTGTCTATGTACGCCTTTACCGCGTGCATGTGTGATGGCTGCTCTGGATCTACAAGGACCATGGGTATGGTGAAATGCGAGGTCAGAGTGTCCTTCTTTAAGCTCGGCAAGCGGACCTCTACGCTTGCCGGGCGTGGTCGTTTCTCGATTCAGATTTCACATGGTTTTCGTCTGCTGCTCCTATAACTTTCTTGGGTGGTTTTACAGGGCAGTTCCGAAGAAAATGACCAGCAGTTCCGCAATATAAACATAATTGCACTTGCCGTCTTCTATCTCTCTCCTTTTGGGTTAGGGGTCCTTTAACCCCCCCGATTTGCATTGGTTCTGAGACATCTACTCCCTTGGAGCTTACGTGGGTTTTAACCAACACCCTGTTCTCAAACTTGGTTCGGTCAGCCTTCCTGGTTTGAAGTCTGTGATCGAGCTGGACCACTAGATCTATATATTCAGCACAATCTTGAGGCGGGTTCACGATTTGGGCCAAAACATCTTTGAGTTCTCCTCGAAGTCCTCGATGGAATAATGTGATTCGCTTGGCTTCAGGCCATTCGGTTTCCACTACTAATCTATTGAAAGTTGCAATGTAAGATAAAAGATCCTGGTTACCTTGACGTAGGGATAAAAGTTCGTTGTCCAAAGCCTGTCCTCGGGAGTGTCGGGCGAATAGTCTTTCCATGCTTTTTCGAAAACCCTGGAAATCTCGAAGAATCGGGTCATCCTGGTTAACTAGTGGAATGGACCAATCCGCCGCACTGCCGCTGAGATATGACAGTACAAAGGCTACCTTGGCCTGATTGTTTGGGAAAGCTCCAGGTCTACATAAAAAGTGCAAGCGGCATTGATTCATGAATGTTGAAAACCCTTTTGGGTCTCCGGCAAAGCGTTCAGGCGGAGCCAAAGGAACGGCTCCAGGTAAATTTATCTGCACCGGGTTACTCGATGGTACAGGAGCTGGACTTGCCCCAAGTCCTGGTAGAGGTGTTTGTCCAGCCTGGCTCTGTAATAGTTGTCTGGCCAACTCATCAGTTTGTTCTTTTGACACTATCAGTTTCCTCCTGAGGGCATTGGTTTCTTGGCGGGCGGAATGCACTTCGGCCCTTAATTCCCCTAATAATTGGGCCAACTGATCAGTTTCCGAGGTCTCCATGACGCCCAGGTGGGTATTTGTGGGTAGGCTTCGCGTTCTGTTACGCTCACCTGGTTCCCACGGGGGCGTCGACCGGAACTGAGCCGCTGTTATTTCCACCAGCATGACGTGTAGCGCCGAGACGACTGACTGGGCTGGCCCGCTCAGCCTAGTTTGTCTGGCTCGCAAGAATATTCTTCTGCAAAGGAGAAGAGGAATTAACCACCCGTGGATTTGAGTGTCAACCCACCTTCCCCACTCCCGTTGTCTTCCCACAGATCACTCTTGATGTCCCCTCCTTGGTCTCACCTGATGGTTTGGAAGGATGAGCTCTCCATCCTGCGTCGACCGCAGGGGCGCGTTGATGACCAGTTACTTCACTGGCGTAGAGGAATTGGTGAGTTCCAGTATTGACTCAAAAGTCCAATTGTTCATAAGAGTTCAAATGTCTGCTCTTCACTCTGTCCGATTCCTTGCAGGTTGCCGATTAATCCACTCGAAGATTTCCAAATGGCACTCGGTAAGATTCAGGTAAGTCTATTGTGGTTTTCCCCTTAGGGGCCGGGGTACGGCGATGAAGCAGAGTTGACTGTGCCGACCCGAGATGAGGTGAGACCCCGTTATAAATCAGGCATGTTTTGTGGGGGGTAACTGGTATTGTCTTTGCTTTCTCCCCTTAGGGGCCGGGGTACGGCGATGAAGCAGAGTTGACTGCGCCGACCCGAGATGAGGTGAGTACCTCCCGTGGTAAATCAGGTAAGTCCTTGGGGGTAGCTTGTATAGCCTTAGAGAGTCCCCTTGCTCACCTTGATGTCTTTGTCTCCTTAGGTGTCGCAGGGCGGCCGCGAGATGGAGAGCGTGATGGAATGCTGAAGTACCGCCAAGCAGGTGAGTTCAGCGCAGCGCCGTAGGAATGCGAAGCGATGCTTCAAAGACCTCTGTCTTTCAGTTCCGTGGCGAAATGGATCAGGATTCAGGTAAGGATTAAAGTTAAAACTCCTGTTCTAACCTTTATCCTTCTTGTCTTCTTGTTCCAGGAGTCCCAGGACTGAAGCGGGCGTGGCTGAAGACTGGAGCTGCTGAAAACACGGTGAGTGTTACGCTGCAGCAAGCAGAATAACGCGAAGCACGTGTGGCTGTCCGGGCGTGGTTTAAATAGCCTTGGAAGAAGATCCAGGTAAGTATTCTTCCATAGCCCCACCCAAGTAACAAAATAGTCCCTTCAGTAAAATAGTCCCTCCTAAGCCTCATTTGGCTTGAGCCTTCATGCAGCACGGTCTGCCTCAGGTGAGTATGCAGCATGGTCTGCTTCAGGTAAGTTATCAATAATGAGCCTGGCACCCATGGCGCCAGGACTGACTTTATCTTTATGAGCCTGGCGCCATAGGCGCCAGGACTGTACCCAAACAGCCCCTAACTGGGGCTTTTGGGCATGCTCCAAGTGGCATGATGCCTGCTTCCGGGGCTGCTGGGCCTGGTCTGGTCTTCCGGGGGCAGGCATCATGACAGTACCCCCGTGTCCTCCACTTTCGCATGAAAATCCAGTGCCTTCCCCTCTTGCCATATATCTCCAAGGGTCGCCAGGCCCACCTGTTCCCAGTATTTGCGGATCCCTCTCCTTAGTTGCTCCTCCGCCCACATAGCGCCACAAGTGGCACCTGCGGGGAGCTAGGGGTCGGGTTCCCCACCACCCTGCACACCTTACGCCACGTCTTCCAGCCCAGTACCAGTAATCCCGGGCGCCCCCGCAGCTTTGATTTCGGTAACCATATTAGTTATTTTAGGAAGTAGGGTTCGCATGCGCCCCTAAGTAGTATGGATTCTGCCGTCTCGTCTTCCGACAGCCATCTAGCCACATATTGTAGCAGCCCTGCCAGGTGGTATATCTCGAAATTCAGCAGCTTAATGCCCGCTCTATCGTACGTATTCTGCAGTTTCCATAGGGCTATTCTGTTCCTAGAGTTATGCCATAGGAAATCTCGACATAGGCTCTGGAGTTTGGTGAAGAAACGTCTAGGCAGCATGCACAGGCTGTTTGCGAAGTAATGTAACAGCCTGGGTAGGACGACCATCTTGAGCAGGGCTGCCCTCCCCACCATGGCTAGGGGGAGTTTTGCCCAGAACTGCATGCTGTTCTTAATGCCTTCCACCGCCCTGTCCATGCTATATTTGTGCTCATCTGCGGCGATTTCTGAACTCTGTCCTGGTGGCGCAGAAGTTCAGAAGGCCAACCTAATTACTTGGAACAGGGTAACCTCTGGACAAGCCAGACCAATCAAGGTAGCGATCGCGGCGGTCAAGACTAGGTCTCAAGAGGGGTGAGGGTGACTGAAAGCCCGCAATGAGCACACAAAGCAAGAGCGCTTACAAACTACTCCAAACAGTTGTTATATCAAAAATAGATACACATTTATTTGAAGGCCTTTAAAACAATGACCGTAGCGAGAAAATCACAATATCACAATATTAAACCAACAAATACCATATCAACACAATATATATACAAATACACAGTCGCAAGCGTTTAAAGCACAAAATATGTAGTCCACCTGAAAGGAAAGGAAAACAGGCAGTGCGATAACGCTTTAGACTCAGTTCGCCTTCAGAGGCACCTAACTAGATGGAAGTCCAAGCCCTGCGAAGAGTGGAGCCTTGTGCTCAAAGTACCTGCCACGCCGGTGCCAACGGGCAAAAGGGGAAGCTCTTCGGAGGAAGTCAGGCAGTTCGGGTTAGTGCACAGCAGAAGGAGAACAGGTTCCGCAACTCAAGCGCAGCCTCCACAGCGGGCAGAAGCAGAGCGCGAGTACGGCCAAAAGGGTGCTGTTTTTACACAGCAGGGAAAAGCAATGGGATACTGCAGGAGGGCGACCAGATCCTAGCTAAGCTACTCACCGGTCCCCGAAGCAAGCAGACCCAGGCTTCTCCACGTTAGTTTCAGCAGCTGGCAGGTTCAGAAGAGCAGGGAACGCCTCGTAGTCGTGTAGAGCAAAAAGACGTCCCAATCGACGAAACCAGCACAGTTTGTTGCCGCAGCAGGACAACGGAGCGGCCGTGTGTATTCGAGCCAAATGTACACTCCTCCCTTCAGACTTGGGAACGCCAAGTGTACGAAGCGTGGGAGAGTGACCAGGACTCGAAATACAACACAACCTGGCGGCAGTTACAGAGCAGGACTCCCTTGTAAGCTGGTCAGTCAACTGGATGGCCCAGAGACACTTCCGAAGGCTTACTTGGCAGGAGTTGATGAAGTCGCCGGGAATAGCTGTTCCTGCTATTCCAAAGGTCGAAGCACCAGTACAGGCCTTCTGGTTCGATCAAAGGAGGAAAGGGTTTCACAGGACGACAGCAGTGCAAAGGAGGATTCCTTCAGCGGGTCACCAGCGATTCCTCGGTCCAGCCTCTTGGTTGCAGGATACTTGGCTCCTGTATTCCTTCGTTCGTGAGAACTCAGGAGATCGACATGGTAGTGGTGTTTCCAGCCCCCTCTTATCCACGGTTCCCTTCGCGCCAAAACGGAGGGGAGCCAATGGGAGATCCGCTCATCAACACACATACCATACGTGGACCAATCACGGACCACGGTGGTCCCAGGCATTCACACCACCCTAGACTCTCTGGCACCCAGGATGTGTATTGGGACCAGACATCCCAGCCCACACCCTGGAGGCACACAAACGACATGTAGAAGCCCGCGAAAGCAACCACGTTTCGCGGGAAAGTACATGCCCAAATAAGGAAGGCCCCGGGTCGCTCGACCTGGGGAAGGTGAAGGGAGCAAGACGGTCAGTGGACAAGACAAAGGAGCCTCGTGGTCTGGCCATTTTGGGAGCCAGGCCACCATTTTGGGTTCAGTGCGAAAAACGTGCTCAGAACGCCAAAAGGAGCTCAAAATAAACAAAACGATCGCTGCCACCATTCGAGTCACTGAATGACTTGCACCGATCAAATACCATCCTAAAAGAGTATCTAGGGCCTGTAGAAGGCTAGAGACCCAAGAGAGCTGTAACTTAGCTTACAGTGCCCTCTTGTGTCATGTTGCACTAAAGCCGCAACACGATAAAATAAACTACGGGAAACAGCGTTCCCCGGTACTGACTGTCTTAAGGGCATGTCAGTTTCCCCATAAGAAAAGGAGCGAAAGCCCAGAGGAGTGCGACAGAAGGCTGCACTTCTCTGGCAAAGTCAAGAACAAGGTGAAAAACAACAGCAAAAAGTTTAGGGGTTGCCACATGGAAGGAAAATTACTTACAATTATGAAATCTTTCCTAACAGCGAAGTAATGTAACAGCCTGGGTAGGACGACCATCTTGAGCAGGGCTGCCCTCCCCACCATGGCTAGGGGGAGTTTTGCCCAGAACTGCATGCTGTTCTTAATGCCTTCCACCGCCCTGTCCATGCTATATTTGTGCTCATCTGCGGCCGTGTGATATATATTAATCCCCAAGTAGCGGAATGTTCTGGTCTGCCATGGTATCCGCAAAGTGGGCAAACTACCCTGTGGGGCTCCCGTGTACCTGCCCAGGGGGAACATGCATGATTTTTTTGGGTTAACTGCTATGCCCGAGAGGGTGGCATAGTTCTCCATCACCCCTAGGACATATTGAAAGTTCTCCTCAGGGAAGCGCAGGTACAACAACATATCGTCCGCGTACAGCGATATCAAGTGCGGTCCCCCTTTAGTTTGTACCCCTATTTCCTCGTATTGCTGTTTTAGGCAGATTGCTAACAGTTCCAGGACCAGGATATACAGCATCGGGGACCATGGGCATCCCTGTCTCGTACCTCTGCTGAGCTACCATTTGTCTGATATTATCGCCCCCGTTTTAACCCTGGCTATTGGGGAGCTGTACACCATTTTAACCCATCGCAGGTACCCTTGTCCCATCCCATACTCTTTCTGGGCCGCCAGCATACATGGCCACCTGACCGAGTCGAAGGCCTTCACTGCGTCTAGTGAGACTTTCGCTATCTCGCCAGGATCCTTCTTTGCCTGTTCTATGACATGGTGCAGCCTTCTGTGATTATCCGTTATACTCCTGCCTGGGACGTGACCCATTTGGTCGGGGTGTATGAGTTTGGTAATCAACTTTTTCAATCGGTTAGCCAACACTGTCGTTAGGATTTTGCTATCCTGGTTTAACATGGACAGGGGTCTGTACGACCCACAATCCGTGCTTGACTCGTCAGGTTTAATAAGCGGGATGATCATCGCCTCCCTTAGGGACTCCGGCAGAGTCCCCCTCTCAAAAGCCTCGTTTAACATTGCCAGAAGTGGGGGGAGCACTTCCTGCCTATTTGTTTTGTAGAAATAGCTGGGGAGGCCATCAGTCCCCGGGGCCTTGCACGTGGGCAGGTGTCTCCAATTCCTCTAGAGTTATGGGGGCATCCAGGTTCTCCCTTTCTTTCCCGCTCAATTTTGGTAAACCCATGTCTTCCAGTGTTTCCCGTACTCCTGCGCTGCGGGCTCTCCTGCGTTCTCATACAGACGTTTATAAAATCTATAGAACTCCTCATCGACTCCCTCCTGGGTATTGCAGACCTGGCCCTCTTCCCCCAGTATCTCTCTAATCGCTGGCCTCGGAGTCTCGTTCTTATATAGCCATGCAAGCAGCCTCCCTGGTTTATCCCCCCCAGCGTGCTGCCTCTCAACATATTTTTCATAATTCAGATTACAGAGCCTCTCCCAGAGTCCCACGCACTCCTGTTGTAGTTGGCGCACCCGCTCAGCGTCCTCCTGTGAGGTGCTCCCTTTTCGCATAATTCCTTCTAGTTTCCTCTCAGTCTCATGCAACTCTCTCTCTATACCCCCTTGGAGCCCTTTGGATTTAGATATGGCCGCCCCTCTGACCACCACCTTGAAGGCCTCCCATAGGGTTCCCTCTGACTGCACACTCCCCGCGTTGTTGTGGAAATACCCGATTATTTCCTCCCTGAGGTCCTCTCGGAAAGCAGTGTCCTTCAGCGCTTCGGCCCTAAGCCTCCACGTGGGGATTCTAGCTCTGGGAGGCTGGTGTCGCCAGGCCAGGACCAGAGGGGAATAGTCCGATAATATGCATGCCTTGTATTCTGAGTCGGTCCTTTCCCCGGCCAGTTCCTGGGTGGCGAACATATAATCCAGTCTCGTGTGCAGGTTGTGTGGGGCAGCGTAGTGCGAGTAGTGCCTATCGTTTGGGTGTTGCTGCCTCCATATATCTACTCAGCAAGGCCTGTAATGTTCTTGCTGTGTGGGTGGGTTTGTCTTGTTTGGTATCCGACCTGTCCATTTTGGGGCGCAACGTACAGTTAAAGTCCCCTCCCCATATGACCACGCCTCCTAAGTGGGAGCTAATTTTGTGGTATAGTGTTTTGAAATAGGCCACTGTATCTTGGTTGGGGGCATATGTGTTTATGATGCACAGTTCTCTGTTCTCCAGCAGCCCCCGCATCACTACCATCCTCCCATCTGGATCTACCGTGATTTGGAGCAGTTGGAAGGGCACATGTGGTGCCACCCAGGTAATCACCCCCCTAGTGTAAGCTGAATATATCGCGCCATTGGTGGTCCCCCTCCACTTACTTCCCACCACCTCTTGTCTCTCTCTCTCTAGTGAGGTGGGCTTCTTGCAGCAGGACTATATGTATTTTTTGCCTCCTCAGGTACATCATAACCTTCTTCCTCTTCAGGTAGCTGTTGAGGCCCCTGACGTTCCAGGTCACTATTCTAAGTTCTCCCATCGTCATCCATATTTATCCCCTTCCCTCCGCCCCCCCTCGTCCTCCTCTTCCAGTTAACTTGGCCTGAGTATTAGCTTGTTCCCTGTGCTTTTTCAACATAAACTCCCCAACTGCTCCCCTTCCCCCGGTCTTCTCAACTAACAACACTGCACACCACCCCAAGCTCCCCCTCCCAACTGTTGCCCAGCTCCATCCCTGGATCTCAGGCTTACCCGCATTTGGTTCCTTAACTCGGCAATGCCGGTCTCAAGAACCCAGCAGGGGGTTGCTGTTCTAACGGCAGCCCAACTAAACTAGTTATGGGGGTATAAGAACGAGCTCCTCAGACCTCCTGCAATTTTCTCTATTTCGCCCAACGCAGGCTCCCTTGCATTTGCCACCTGGTGCTTAACTATCTCTGCTGGCATCAGCCTATCTTATATTCCAGTCCCTTTGTCAAGTTGGGCGGGACCTCAAGGCCAGCCGCCTCAGTTCTATTTATCTGCTCCGGCTTCCTTCTGGTTGTCTGATTCCGACGGGCAGTTCTGGGCAACAAGCCACTCCGTTGCGTCCACAGGGGAGTCGAAGAACAGGGCTCTGTTGTTATGGTACACCTTCAGCTTCGCCGGGTACATCAACATGTATTTGTAGCCCGCCTCTCGCAATCTTCTCTTCACGGCACCCTTGTTCATACGTTGTCTCTGCACCTGGAGTGTATAGTCCGGGTACGCTGTGATGTTCGCTGATGCCCTTTGTATCATGCCTCCTTTCCGGAAATGCTCAAGGATCTTCTCCCTATCACGATAGTTTAGGATTTTGGCTATTATCGGTCTTGGAGAGCACCCGTTACTGGTCTCCTGGTTAAGGCTCTGTGCGCTCTCTCAACTACAAAGCCCTGTGAAAGCACCCCTCCTTCTATTTCCTGCAGCAGCATCGTCTCGACATATTCCGTCGGGTTAGATCCCACTGCCCCTTCTGGTAGCCCGAAAAGGCATATGTTATTTCTTCGAGCGCATCCATCCGCTTCCTCCGCCCTATTCTCCAAGTTGCTCAACCGTTGTTTCCGGATGTGGATCTCCGATGTGTAGGACGCGCATGCCACAGTGTTTGGGGCAACCTCTTTTTCAAGCTCGCCTGTGCGCTCTGCCAGTGCTCTTACATCTTGCCTTTGGAGGTTCACGTCCTCCTGGACTTCTCCGACTTTGAACTCCAGTGCCGCTTTCAATTCCATCATGGTGGACTCCAACTTGGTTTCCCACGTGAGTTTCAGATTGGCAATTGCTTCCAGGATCTGCTGGTCATTTCGTGCCATGGTGGAGTCTGTAGAAGGGGTCCTGTCTTTATTCCTGGCTCCTTCCTCCACCTGCGGGGACCTAGCGAACTCCTCCAGCGTGGGTTGTTTCACTTTGATCTTGGTCTGTCTGCCGGCCATCACGCTGCCCCAAAGCTTCGGTTTGGCTGTCCTGAGTGTGGCTTCCGGTGTTACCAGGCCTATCTATGGTCGGCCGTGGCACCGGCAGAAGGCTGTGGCTTGGCCCCCTTTTGCGCTGTGAGTTGACCTTCGAGTGGGTTGTATCCTCCCACCTTACTGGCTGCTGTCACCACCGCTACCTTGGTGTACTGGCCCGTATTGGGGCTTATGTTGGCTACATCCCCCAGTACCTCCACCTTTCAAGTGCCAGCTCTGAGGAGTGGTCAGCCGTGCTTGTATGCGTCTGCGGTGCTTCCCACTGGATGAGCACCTTAGGTTTGTCCCATTTCTTTAAGGCCTTGTGGGTTCTCACTGTCCCGCTGTGTTGGCCTTGGTAGCTATTAAGTGTGCCTCCCTGCAGTGTTGCCACACCGTGGTTTGCTCTTCCAGTCCACTCCCGTGGGCACCCCTGTAGCCCTTCTGCTCCGCTCACCACCTGCACACCAGCGCTTCCATCTGTGATTTAACTGTGCGCCCTGCGCCCCCCTGTGTCCACCAGGTAACCGGCGTGTGGCACTGCCCCCTTACAGTCCAACTTCCTGGACCGGGTGTCGGGGTCGTGTGCAGGGTGCCGCACGTTGGCGCCGGCTATCTCCCGGGTCAGGGCTGGGTGCTGCAGCCCGCCTCATGGTCGTTTCTGGGTCTCGTGTCCCCGCTGCTGCGTTAGATCATTGCTTCCACTTCACTTATGCTTGCACAGTGGTGTGTTCTCAGCCTTGTCCTGAGACCCCTCCTGTGGGGCCGTAGGGCTGTTGCACGTGAAATCCGGGATCTCGTGCACCTTCCTACTTTCCGTTGGGGTTCTGGGTGTCCCCATGCACTTCTCACCTTCCCCACTGTATGTGCCGGGGCCCAGGCTATCTGGGCCCCGGCACATACAGGCTGCAGGCTGTCTTGAACTTAATGTGATCTTCGATTGAGTGCCAATGTAGCTCACTGCGAAATGAAGACATGTGAGCAGTTTTACTCAACTTAAATATCAATCTAACAACTGCATTCTGTGCTTTCTGAAGTCGCTGGAGCTGTTTAGAAGCGAGACCCAACAATTGACTATTACAATAGTCTAGGTGGACTCTGGTTAGTGCACCCACAACAGACGCATTATCTTCTTTGGCTATGTTAGAGAGTACGCAGTAGTCTCAAGGCAAAATGCAACGCTTGAATCTTAGCTCCCAAATGGCTTCACTACTAAGGTCCTCTTGCAATACACAATCCAGATTTTTATCTTATATACAAATTTTAGGTTTTTGCCTAAAAGCATGGGGATAGGCAGTTTCTTGGCTGTATTCAGCAAGTGCTTGGGTCCGAACAAAATAAGTTTGGTTTTAGCAGCATTAAGGTGCAAATAGTTCTTTGATATCCAGCCACTTACTTCTTGCGGGCACTGTCCTAATCTGCTAAATGCTTCCTCAAGGTTACGAGTGGAAATCCAGCCCATAGCTTCTCAAGATTTCCAGAAGAGGCTGAATATACAAATTGAACAGCAGCAGGAAAAGGGAGGAACCCTATGGGACCCCACAGCTTAACTTAATGAGGTACGACAGGAACTCCCCCAGTCTCACTCGCTGTTGATGGTCGGTCAAAAAATACCTAAACCAATATAGTGCCAAATCGGAGACTCTTCCTACCTCGTGTAGTTATTCCAAGAGGATGCCATGGTTCACTGTATGAAAGGCCGCGGTCTGATCCAACATTACCAGGATTGAAAGTTCCCCTTGCTTCGTAGCCTTTAGCAATCCATCCTATACAACCAGGCGGGCAGTCTCAGTTCCGTATTTTGGTCGGAATCCAGATTGGAACTTGTCCAATAATGATTCACATTCAGCAAATTCCTGCAGCTGATTGGTAACAACCTTTTAGAGAATTTTAGCTGGTCATGATAGCCCTGCAAATAGGACGATAATTTTGCAGAATCTCTACATCTAACAATGGCTTTTTCAGTAGAGGCGAGTTAATTGAAAGCTTTAGACTCTCCGGAACAATCCCACTTCTCAATGACTTATTGACAAAAGTCCTAATGAATGGAGTGAGTTCCTGCGCCAATCTTTTGGCTGCATAAGCCGGAAGAGTAGAAAGGGAATCCATCATGAGTTTAATAGTCCTAATAAGTTGGAGCATATCATCTTCAGTAACTTGATGAAAATCAAAGGGAGGCGCTAACATCTTTCTGATATATCGAGGAATGTCTTCCGGGGAGAGGTCATGACACTTAAAATCCTTTGGGGTGCCATCCATAATCCTCGTAATTAATATATCAAAGTTGGTTAGATTTCTTTGGTGCCAACGTATTGATTTATATTGTCCCTTAATTTCGATAGTGGCAACCAAATTGCCATTTGATCTTTATAAAAATGTTCCAAGGTTTCAGATCGCATCTTATGATCACTAACCTGAAAAGGGAATGATCTCCCATTTTTGGCACCTATTAAAAATAAATTCTGTGCAAAAATATAATCCATATTTGACAAAGGTTTTTTCCTATTCCAGTTCGACTTCCCTGGGAGATCCCCCTCAATTTTGCCATTAATTCTCAACAAAGACCAATCCTCACAAAATCCAATCCATTACAGTCCTCACCTGTCCAGGTTGAATTGATGTTGTGATTGTAGAGTCCCATTAAATGTTGTACAGGAATGGTCCACCAAACAGTTAGAATTAAAACAACCCTCCAGGATAACAAATGAATTCCCAAACAAACCAGCCCACTTACTCAAGATCTTCGTTAAGTATCATGAAAACAAATCTAAGGTGCAAATAGCCTTGTTATAGTATACATTGATAGCAAATTTATTTGACCAGTTTTTGTAATAATATGTAAGGTTAAAATTCCAGGCATAACATCGTCCAAAGATCCTGACGTGCGAGCCCAAGATGAATTGACCACTACCAATAGTCCACCCTTGGGTCTTCCCTTTACTCCTATATTTGCTGGTTGTGTCACAGAAGCAACCATATCTCTTTTATCAGAAGAATATCTTGTAAAAGTGCACACGTTCCGCTATTATTGATCAAACTTGAATGGCCCCCCGAGTTCCATGATGGAATCCTCAGCCCCACATGGACGCTAAAAAACAGGCCTGCATACATGTACTTGATTCCCATTATCTGCTAGAATGCCGGAAAGTCATGACCAGTTTTTGTCAGGGGCTACCTCATTAGTTGTAGTCTCTCTCACTTTTACTGTACAAACCTGAGCTATACCCGTGGAACAAGAGATTTCTATCTGGGGAAGAAGCCAATTGTCTCCCTCATTAACTTCTATATCGCCTCATTCCCAGAATCTTGAGACTTCTGTGTACTCAGATATACCAAATCCTTTCTTTCTGATGTCATCTGACGCAGCAAGAAGGATCCAGGAATAATACATGACTGAGCCGCTATCACAAACAGTTCAGTCCTTCTTTCTTGTATAAAATCTATTGGATCCACATCTCATGATATAATTAACCTGAGTGATGGTATCCCATGGAACAACAATAGCAAATGACTGCGGTTCAAGACAGTCTTTCGTTTCTGTAAAAAGATGGCTTAGATCAGACTCTTTCACAGCAGTAAATAGGTACCGCCCCTGGATCCCAGGAAGCCCACTCTGAGATCCCCACTGTAATGATGACTCAACTCTATTGTGCCATGTCGGCCGAACCCGCTTGTTGTTACGGGCTGGCAAAGATTCACAGACGGATTTGTGATATTATCCAGTTGGGATGTGTGAGAAACCAGAAAGTATCTCGCACACTATCCCCCAGGAATCTGTCATCCAGGTGGCCAGGACCCGGCCATCCCTTTTGGACGCAGTTCCTGGGGGTGAACCAGTGTGGGAGGATCACCTGGGTGAGGGGTTTCGGGAGTGGGACACTGGATGGTGAGACGCAGTATCCCCTTCCCTGTAACACCTTTACCCCATCCTACCCAGTGGGATATTCAGGAACTCTACCCTCCCATTTTACAACATAAACACTCTCTCACGGACTGCCAGCTCTAAGGTCAAACAGACTAACACCCGAGATGTGTAACTGACATGTCCCAATACTATGGTCAGGCGAGGTCAGGAAATTATCAACAATCACGCACACCTGACTTCCATTACACTTTCACACACGGATAAAAGGTGAAGCACACTCTGGGTGAGGCAAAGCACATGAGGAAACAGCAGTTTTGAGACGGCAGCTGAGCAAAGGGGAAAGACGGCAAAACCGAAGGGGATCGCAAAGAGGGAAATTCCCTTTACCTTTGAGACAAGGAACCATTACTTTCCAGAGACCTCGAGAACAGAAAGCATAAGACCAGGAAACCAGGCTGAAGAACCCTGCATTGTGTGTCAGAGATACCCGGGGCCCTGCCGCATCTGTAATCAAGGGAGGGAGAATCACCAGCAACCGAGGTACCATCCTTGGCTCCAAGAACAAAGAAACATAAGTGAAGTCAACACAGCCAGTGAGTTGGGGAGACTGATACAAGACCGGTCTGTATTGAAGCCAAGGTTGCAAGCAGCAACATTGTATGGCGAGCGCTGGAACAAACATTGTTAAAACGCATGTGATAAGAGACGCAAGTGGAGTTAAACTGCTAATGAGTGATTGAACTTTAAAGCAAGCAACAATAACTTTGACAGAGTGGTCTGGCACTGTGTGGGTGCTCAGTCGAAGGTCTCTGTTAGCTATCAAGCTGAGAAGTGATAACAGTAGATACATTTGGTCCAAGCCCTGCAGAGGAATACCAATTAAAAGAGAATTAATAAATGTGAATCAAAGTGGCCGTGCGAT
This sequence comes from Ambystoma mexicanum, assembly GCF_040938575.1. Classification (NCBI taxonomy): domain Eukaryota; kingdom Metazoa; phylum Chordata; class Amphibia; order Caudata; family Ambystomatidae; genus Ambystoma; species Ambystoma mexicanum. The sequence goes on along the minus strand of NC_090941.1, from coordinate 662,306,535 downwards.
GGGTCAAGCAAAATCCTGTGCACAGGCAAAAGTCTTAGATATTGATGAAATGGAGAAAGTTTGGAAAAGTACGTAAATTTTGTGTGAGCCGGGGTGAGGGAGACCAGTTGAAGGTTTTGTGTTAAAGTGGGACTGATCCCGGCAGAGGGGGAACCGGGGTGAACAGTAAATCACCCGAGAAGTTGTATGAGTCAAAACCCTGAGAAGAAAGGAACTTTACTGTTTTGTCATGTTGCATCAGGGCCTCTGAAATAAGAGACTTTGAATGACACAGAGACTTTGGCACAGAAGGCCCTGATGTTGAAGTCTTGAACTGCATCCTCGTGCTAGAGAAGCCAAAGAGTGTGCTTTGCTCGAGTGTGCCGCCTTGTCCTCTGCTGAAAACGTGGGGAAGGGAAGCCAATGGCTTGAATATCCTGACATATTTCTTGAACACTTTTCTTTTGCATAACATTGTTTCCCACAGTATTTGTATTTAGAAATAAAGATTGGCAATAGGTTTTTTAGTATAGGCCCTTTTATTTTGACAAGACACCACTAGGACTGCGTTAATATTATTTGATGGTCGTAGCTTGCTCCCATCTTTTAGATTTAGGATTAGAATCAAACCCAGTTGAAGTTCAGTAAACTCCCTTGAACTGTAGGTTAGTTGAGTGGCACTAGTGAGGGCATGCTTGCTTCCTGGTGCGCCTGTACCTTTCGCGAGGCCAGCATGGAAGCCGATGAATATGAGGGCTCCAAAGAGGGGCATGAAAGATAATTCTGTTCTTCACTTGAGTGTCAGATAGGTCTCCCAATGAAGAGTCCCTCAAAGGAGCTTTCCCCGTTGAGCTTGCTGTGGGTTGGGATTATGGGTTGGGATTTAGGGTAAATGTTCATTGGAGTGGGACAAGGCGAATTTGGTTCTAACATGACTGGCGCCAATGGTATTGATGTTGAAGGCAGGGAGATTGAGGGTCCACCACCCTCACTTGAGTTTCGTTATTTAAGAAGTCTGTAATTTAAAACAAATATATTTGTAGAGGTAAGTGTGAAATCAACCTTTGTCATCTCAGGGCGGTCAGGCTCTACCTCCCCCAGAATGACCCACTATAATTCCCCCCCAGTAAACATTTTACATACACTGTACATTCCTATTCTCTAAACATGTACTTTATATATAAACATAAATATACAAAAATGCAATGGCATACAAACATACATTACATTAGCTATCATAGGGGTGACTGCTGCAGTAAGCCACACCTTCTCAGTACCGTCTTGATCTATCTTGGTGGCTAGGTGTGGGGATTGCCCCTTTATGTTTTTGGGGCCTCTTTCCCCAGTTATGTTCTCTTCTTCTGATTGGCCCCTGAACACATGAGGCCACCGAACTCATTGTGCTTAACCTATGCCTGGAAATGTCTCTTGGCAGGCCCCCATGTGGTTCAGGGCTCGCTGTCATCAACGCTGTGAACCTGTGCATTCTTCATCTTCTGAGTGACGAATAACCAGGGGGCCGCCCAACCTCACATCTGTAGCACCGTGGCCAAGTTTGTTCTTCAGGGCAACCCAATAACCTGGGGGCTGCCCATGTCATCACTGCGCCTTGTAATCTTTAGACGGCATCCTAGTTTCCGTGGGGATGCCGCTGTTATCAATGCACCCAGCATGGTCTTTCTCCTCACAGTCCCAATCAGTTTTGCATTGTGCAAGTGTGTTTTAAAAAATAAAATGTATTTAAATATCCTTAGCACTTGGATGGTGCAAAGGAGGGTTAATTAAAAATCACGTCAAGCAGGCCAAATGGTCTTTGGAAGCGACGACAGAATGAATTGCTATTAGGTTGGGAATTTATGGCCAGATGGATGTGGAGATATGAGGGACAAACTTCCTGAGAGCACACATTCTTGTTATTAAAAGACCAGTGGGGTCCAGTTAGGTTTCGAGGGTCGAATTAGGGTTAGGTAATACATGCATGGAATAGATAGTCGACGGCAGAGCTTGACCAGTTTTTTATGGCTCCATCTGGATTCTACAGAAGATAAGCAGGATATTATTAGGTATGCCATATGATTCAAGATGAAAGTTGCAATGAGGTGAGGCTAAGGAATGCAGAAGGAAAAATTTGGGCGCCAGCTTGTTTGGGGCTATAAGGAGGTTATTGTGCCATCAAAGGAATGGTCACTGTTTTCTCTCCTGCCTCTAATTTAGGAAATATTATCGAGGCTATGCACATCACGTACTGGGTTAAAGTTTTCCTCAGAAATGGGGCAAGTTAACTGCTGAATTGTTGTGAGTTAATAAACCAATTATATTTTAGGATGCCACGACTGAATAAAAAGAGACAACGCGTAAAGGGGATTGTGTTTAGTAAATGTATCCAATGAGATTGGAGAGTGTAGGGATGATTAGATTTCTTTTTATAGCATTAGCCAGTGAAGGCATGGGATAATGTAACTGCTATGTGTGATTATGTAAATGATGTAAGGTTGTGTGAAAAAACTGTGTTTGTTGAGCACTGGAAGGAATTGTTCGTTTTCAGCTTCACAAAGCTGATTAACCCCTTCCAGCCATTTGCATGTAATTTGAACTCACTTTTCTGACAACGTGCTTTCACTCTCTTTTGGAGTTATTGTTTTTTCATGTAGGGTTTTGGGTTTACCCTTCTACATTTGGCGACCGCACTGTGATCTCCAGGCCCTGCGGCCTGGGAGGTTTCCTCGCTGCACACTCGGCTGCGGCACCTATCTGCAGTAATCTGTTTGCATGCACATCAAAAATGGCCTGCAGGTGCCATGTTCATTAAAGACCTGCCTGTACGCTGAAGCAAGATGCTGTGGCCCAGCTGTGCAGGTCATTTGAAGGGATGCCACTTCAGAGGACGCATATATATGTAAGTGCACTTTGAGAGGAAACTGAGGGGGAAGAGGGACAAGTTATTATTTGGGATTATGGGCATGTGTGAAATCGAATGGAGTCAGAGTGGCCATTGAGGATGAATGGAGTCAGAAATGCAGTTGACAGTAAATAAGAGAGAGAAAGGCAAATTGTGAGTGTGGAGGAATAAGGACCCTCAAATCATTATCTCAGTTTCGTAGGGCTCTGAAGACTTTCTTGTTTAGATAGGCCTTTTTGGTCTCTCTTTTTTTGTTCCGGTTAGCCTCGCCTTTTTATGCTAGACTATGCTTTACACTAATGTTTGTTCCAACTGTGCCGCTATATGGTTTGTTCTGTCATGTGTGCAATACAAATGTAAAAATCAAAATCAAATCAGTCAAATGTATTGAATTGAAAATTGTTATATGTTGGAAGTCCTTTTTTTCATTTTTACTTTTATTATTTTCTTTTCTTATTGGTAGTCAAAGTAGTGAAAGGAGATCTTCTCGTAGTCGAGGAAAGTCAGCATTGCAGTCAAAAGTGCTGTAAGTTGCAGTCCACTATACGAAGGTCACGCAGTACTTACTTGTCCCCATAGAAGAGTGTGTGTGCAGGGGTACACTCCCTTGTCTTGAGTGAAGGAGATATGATGAGGAACCATGATTTAACTTATTGTGTTTTTTTTTTTATTACTTGTTTTAATTGAAAATGTAAACAATTTTTACAAGACGTTTTTTCCTATGTCTTCATGAGTAAATATCCTTCATCCGTTCGTGGGGTCTTTTCAAAATCTGACTTCCGGAGTTTGCTAATCTCTGGTCAACCAGAAACCTTACCTCCACTAAAGTGGTGTGTGTGGAGGGCAATCAACAATTTTTTACTTGGTGTTTTCTGTAATGTGTCTGTCCAAAAGGCCAGTCTCCTGAAAAAAGCCAACCACTGCAATTACCCAGGAGGTTTTCTCTCCGCTCAAGAGCCGACACCACCATTCTTCTTCATCATAGAACTGCAGATTTTTAAACAAGTTTCCTAAATGGCGAGAGCGTATCCCGGTCAAGCCCTGACAACAAAGAAGGAGATGTTTTATGGTTTCTTTCGTGTCCTTCTGAGTGCAAAAGCGGCAGTCTGGTGAATAACTTTGTTTTCGCCTCGCGAGGATCTCATTCGTATGCAAGATGTTCAAGCGAATTTGCATAAAGTGTTTGCGAAGCTTCCTGTCTGGACATTTTGCCAAATAGGTGTGGCTTACGTTGACTTTCGTTAGATCGATTGGAAGGTCCAACACCGATTTGACTAAACTAGCATCTTCCAACGTTTGGATCCAGTCTGATTCGACAATCCGTTTTTTTACCCGTGCCTGGTTCTGGATGAGTTCTACTTCGGAACTGCCAGCCTTTTCCAACAGTAGTTTATTCCTGGCTGTCCAATCCCACAGCATTTTGCAGGACCCTGCTTCAATTTCTTTGCCAATGGCTTTAAGGATATAAGGTGGAGAAGGTAGCAGGATTTTTCTATACAACAGATGTTCATTCCTGGCCACTATCGAGCTTAAAGATTGTAATGACAGCTCCCTCCTGATTACAGAAATAAGAGTAGATGTAGGCAGGTTCAAGATTTTCTTCCAGTATAAACCTTCCAACTTTGGCCATATTTTACCTGGAAGGCCAGGCATGGCTTCCATACCATACGTGAGACTGGAAATGACTTTAGATTTGTAAAAAGTCAGAAGCGGGGAGATTGTGAATCGTCTGTATTTCCTGTTGAGTATGGTTGACTGAGAGATCAAGAGGTGTGTTTTTCTCTCCAGGCTTTCTTGCATCGGGACCTCTTTGATGTTATTATTTAGGATTACTCTTAAATATTTGAAGTCTTTCACTACTTCAAGAGGGAGGTTGGCGATTGACCACGAAAAGTTCTTTCCTTTGGTCTTATGGTTCTCGAAAATCATGATCTTTGTCTTCTCGCTGTTCAACTGCAGATGATTTTCTTTCAAATATACGGCCAAGTTGGTAATTTGCCTCTGCAGACATATTGGAGTGTGGTCCATTAGAATAATATCGTCTGCATACAAAAGCCGCAATATTTTGGCATCTCCCAGTGTAGGTGGAAAAGAGCGAACTCTGTTTTCAGACTCCCCTAGACATGCGATATAGGCATTATATAAGGCCGCGGCCAGGGGGCAAACTTGTTTAACACCCCGTTCAGTTTTGATCCATGAAGAGAGTAGGCCAGTTTGTTAGGCCGCACACACATCGAGGTTTCTGAATATAAATGCCTTGATAGGGTTCAAGATTTCTGGGGGACAGGCTTGATGTTCAAGCTTTTCCCAAAGAGTTGTTCTGTCGATCTGGTCAAAAGCTTGAACCAGATTGATAAATGCGATGTATATTTTCGGACGTCCCTCTTGAACCTTAGCTTTGAGTGTGCTCATTGTAAGGATATTCGCGGACGTGCCCAGGTTTTTTACAAAACCGGCTTGAAGTTGGTCTGCCGTTTTTGAAGTTGTTGTCCACTGTTGAAAGTTTTCCAGAAGCATTAAACCGAAGATCTTTCCTATTGAGTCAAGGAGTGTGATGGGGCGGTAATGATTTGGATTGTCCTTGGCCCCCTTTTTAAATATCGGGACTACAATCGCCTTCTTCCAAGACTGGGGGACTGTTGCTGACTCCACACATTTTTTGAACACTTCTAAAATGAAAAAGTCCAAGATGGTGTTTGTTGCTTTAGATCAAAGTTAGTTATACCATCTGGACCTGCGGCCCTAGAGCTGGTAAGTTTCCTTATCTTGGCTATTATGAGGTTGTGCTCCGTAGAGATGTCCCATATGGTATTTGTCGAGACAGGATTCTGCTCTTTGGTTCCAATCGGTGCGCTGTATATGGTTGTGAAATGTTTTGTCCAATCTGATTCGCTTACTGGATTCGTTAGCGGGCCTGTCGGGCTGTCACTGTTAATTTTTATTAAGGACCAGAACTCTCTTGGCTTCTTGCTACAGATTACACACAGCATTTCCTCCGCATCATCTTGGTGTCTCTTATATTTGGTTTTTTTCAGCCAAGTTCGATAGGAGTTCCTCGTATAGGCTGCTTCCTCCATTTTAATGATGCAGTTAGGTTTTTTATCTGCACGCGTTAATTTCCTTAGTACTTTCCTTCTTTCCACTACTTGTGCATTATATGCATGAGTTCATGGTTTCGGGAGCATACGGGACCTTTTCTTTTGCAGGATTAAAGCTGCCAAAGTCGAGGAATAGTCCACACTACTGACACGGTTGTATATATAGTTCTACTCAGTGTAGTTCTTTGTGAGAATTTCTATGGCCTTTTCCGACAGCCGTATTATATTGCTACATGTGTTAGTGGCCAGATTCGTAGTCGTATACGGGACTGAGGGTTTCGTAGTTGGCTATTCAGCGATGAGAATATTGTGATTGGCGTGATCGGTGTGGGCCACCTCGAATGATACCAGTATGTTCAGCAGGCTTCGTGAGGTGTGGATATAATCAATGGTTGCCGCTTGACCGTTTCCCTGCCAAGACGGAATCATAGAGAGGTTGGTCGTAAATGCATGGTGGAGATTATGCAAATCTCTAGAGTCGATTAGTTTAATCCATAAGTGGGCTCTCCCCCTTGGATTGTTCAGGCGCATGGACAAATCAACATTCAGATCACCCATGATGATGATGTGGGAAGACTTCTGGTTCTCCATGGAGCTATCAATTAACGCTTCCAACTGGTAGAGAAATTTCTCGGTCAACACTGTAACAGGGTTCCAATAAATGTTGAGTAGAAGAATCTCCTAAGGGCTTTCATTGTATTTGATCGTAGTTGGTTTGGACCATAAAATAGATGTTGCCAAGATAAATTCCGTTGCTAATATAACTTGATTTAAGCTCAAGCCGGAAACCATTCTTAACGCCGTGATTAGTCCAGATCTTGGTCTGCCTTTCTCGCTTATTAAGGCATGGGAGTGGGCCAACTCATATCCGTCAAGTAGGGGTTTATCGACGAGGCACGTTTCTTGGAGGCAAAGAGCGTCAAAATCTGTCAGGTTCACGTCAGAGCATCTGGTTAAGTGAGAATAGCCTCTCGTATTCCACGAGGACATACGCAGTTTTGCATGTGCATTTTCTCTTTGATCTTGAACTCCTGGGGGCCGGTCGATGTAGTGTTGACTGATGGCTAAGCTCGTCTCGTTGGCATCCTGAGAGGAGATGGCCTATCACTTTTAGGTGCTCGTGCTCTTAGAGTACAAGGGGCATTTCTTGTGTGTCTTGACAAGCCCTCATGATGTCTCTTGTCATCTGGAGAATTTCTACATTGTTGTAAACCAGGTCCCTTTGGTATTCTCCTAGATTCCAGCGATGTAGCAGGATTTGTGGGTCTTTGATTTTCACGATGATCTTTGTGCAGACCATGAGCCCTTTTAGATTCCTTTGATAAGGGCTCCAAGTGGTCCACCAGGTGCGCTTGGAGATCTTACGATGGACTGTTGTTCTTCGAGGACTAGTAGGAGATTGGAACATATGTCTGGATCCAAGTCTCTGAGGTGACCTTAGTCTGCCCGTGCCCCTTTGCAAACAAAAGGGTTCCTTCATAGGGGAGCCCTCCTGTGCAATACTTAGTTTCGAACCCCAACCTCGTTAAGTTATCCTTTGCGTCCCACAGCCTTTTCTGCGTAGTACGCAAGGAGATGTGCAAAACGAGCTGTCTTTCCTTCCATTCGGGTTCGGTTCAAGTATCTTGATATCATCGCTGATACTTCATTGGAGCGAGTTAACCTGATTGAATAAGATCTGTAAGGCCCTGTGGTTCAGTGTCCAGTTATCTTTTACTTTGCAGAGTCTTTGAAGTTTAAAAGTTCTCGTATAGATCTGTTTTGAAGTTACACGCTCGCCACGAGAGTGGGAGGGGCAAAGCTTTGGACTATTTTGTGTACTTCGCTGAGACTCCTGTACTCGTGAGATGTAGTGAATTTTGGCAGGGAGTGGAGACCAGACCCTTCTCCGCCTGATTGAAATTAGGTCTACCTTTTCCTTCTCCCTTCTCTCACGTCTAGTGTCCATGGTTGAGGCCTCATGTCTTTTCAGCGATCCGAGATGGCGCGGACCTCTGGAGTGAGAGGATCTGCTGCGTTGGGCACTGTCTTTCTCTGGAAATTGAAGATCTGAGATTGAGCGAGTAGAGTGGTAAGTTCTGTTTTTTTAATGTCATTTCAGACCAGGTGACGGAATGTCAACTATCATGATTTTCATCTTAGGTTCGTCCGTTAGTATGTGTTCTTGAGAGTCAGATCTTTTCCTCTTTTGCTGGACGATCTCCAAGAGATCAGAGACAGAGGGCCTCATTACACGGACGGCGGTATGGGTTAACGGTCACCGTTAATGGCAACGGTGACCGTTAACCCTTACCGCCGTACTACGAGGTCCCTTTGCGGGTTGGTGCTTTAACGCCTGCATTTTGCAGGCGTTAAAAACCAACCCGCTAAGGGACCTCGGAGCTAATTACGGCACCGCAAAATTGCGGTGCCGTAATTAGCGCCTTCCCCATTCCCATAGAGCCCTAAGGGGCAGAAATGGGAATGGGGAAGGGCAATGGCGGAAGGGGGATTTACCGCCCCTCCAACCTTGGAATGGGGCGGTAAATCCCCTTTCCGCCAAGGCGGTGCCGGTATTTTACCGGCATGAGCCATGGCGCTAATAGCGCCATGGCTCACCGCCTTCCGTGTAATGAGGCCCAGAGTCTTCAATGGTATATAGGCTCATGTTCATTAGATCTTCAACACTTCTGATGGTGTCTCCTTCAGTTGGAACTCTTCCCGGGCTGATAGGATGACTTTTTTCTGGGCTAGTCACACTCTTATGTCCAGTGGGCAGTTTGCCCGATGTTACCACCTTACGGTCTGCCATACCAGGTTTGTTGCCCAAATGTAAACAAGGATGCTAGGCTCAGAACAACACCTCCACATGTATTATCAAACTCTGCATTGCTAAGGAAGGAATCACTCTTCAATAGTATGTTGTAGAGATAAATCTCATTTTTTTATATTAAAGTTGTGTGCAAAAAGACATAAATCCAACATTTAGAGAAATTAAGACATCAAAATGGTTTGCTAAAACAGAACAATCAGACAAAAAAATACATTTACAACACACAGTGCCAAAAAAACATTTTTTGGGACAATCTCCAAATTGTGTGTGTGTAACAAACCCGACTCCTATTAGGATTTGCCAAGAAATTCACATATTGCAGTGTACATATTCAAGTCAACATTTGTGGAAAACACATAGAACAATGGTAGGTACACAAAATTATTTTTCTTGCCTAAACAGCATTAATGTGCTGTAGTTTTGGGGGGAGTAGTGCGTCTACACCAGGTGTTTCAGCCGTTTCTAGGTGGGCTAGGTGTGCCTCATCTTTAACACGGCCTTCATCAGGACGGAGTTCTGTGTAGATTGATGTCTATGCTGCAGGGGAAGGAGACTACAGTCAGGGGGGTGTCTGAGCCAAAATTATTTAGTTTGAGTGAATCACGTGTGGTTGATGTAAAATCAAAAAGCACATAGCTTACCTATGGGTTAATGGATTTCACAGGCGCTAAATTTGAGATCTGCTAGCCGCATGGGCTGGTCTCTGTATGGTCCTGTTGCAAATAACAGAGAACGAGAGAAGCAAAGGGAGTTTGAAGCTAAACATGTCCCCGTTTAAAAAGGCATGAAAAAAAGTTTTTTATTATATGCAGGGAAAAAAATCTTACCTCTCGCTGGAGGTCGAAAAATGCTGATCCAGGGTGGTATCAGTGGGAAACAGACACGGCTTGCACAGCTAAAAAATATATATGGCTCAAGGTGAGTGTGGTTACCTAGTAACAACTGTCTCATATATATAGCAGTAAGTGCAGGGTTTATTTTAAAGTACCTGTGAGGGTTGCAGCATGGACAGCCTGTCTGCCAAAAAAGTACGAGCTGGAGCTCCTCAGGCTGCTGTGTCACAGTTGAGACTGCAGGGGCCTGACTGCAAAGCGTTGGTAACGCTGTTGCTAGGTCCCTGTAGGTATTTATATGTCAGCCATCTTGGAATGGCCCTAGGATCGAGTGAGAAACAAAATGATGGATTCTGCTCCATCCGGGGGGCACAAAAAAAGCTCAATCAATTATGGGTGTGATTAGTGTCAACGCGTGTCTAAAAAGTTAATTTAGACAATATTGTTGACAAACGGTTGTCATGGCAACCGTAAGCATTGCCGGGTGGCATTGGTTTTTTATACTCTGAGACAACATAGCTAATGGCCCCATGAGGTTGTGATTTCTGAAAATACTTCATTTCAATATGTTGTGGCATGGATCACAAAATGTTTATGTGTCTCAGGAATCTCAGCAGAGAAAAACCATAATTGAGTAGGTGGACAGTTTGTATTGTATTACTAACAGCCCGAGAGGGTGAGAATTAGGGCGTGTCGCCTGGAAACTTAATACATAGTTTCATAATGACAGAAAACATTTGGAATTAACAAAGAAAGTATAGTTTTTCATGTAGGTGATTTCATACATTGACCAAAAAAAAAAAAAAAAAAAAAAAAACACAGTGTCATAATGTCTACTGACTTCTGCATTTCATGAAATGAAAAATGATCATAGTGTTAAGAAGTTCATAGCTCATACTCAATCATTGGGTACATGTCATTACAGGAAAGACTTCCATTCAACTGACACATTTAGACCAGCCTGAACGGAGTTAAGTCTGTGGACCCACCGTTGTTCTAATTGGGTCAGCGTTTTTGTTCAGATCCCGCCCACGCTTTGCTGGTTTCACTTTTTGGAGGACAAACCATCTTAGATCAGTATTACTATGGTTCTTACTGATAAAATGCTCTACTAGGGACTTGTCTGCTACCTTGTTCCTGATACAGGAACAATGTTCAGAGATGCGCATTTTGATGGCACGTGTGGTTTTTCCTATGTAGAGGAGTTTGCAAGGGCATTGTATTACATATATGACACCCTTCGTGTTGCAGTTTGTAAAATCTTTCATTGTCCATTTAACTTGTGCATGCTCGAAAGATTTCTTTTGTAGGGTCAAAGGGCATGCCACACATTGACCACATTTGTGATGTCCAACTATCGGAGGTAAATCCCATAGTGTGTTCTGTGTTTGTGGGGGTGGCTCTATGAAGGTGTGTACTAGAGCGTCTCTTAGATTTCTGTTTTTCTTGAAAGCAAAACATGGCACATTGTGCAGAGTGCTGGGGTGCTTCACCAAATGCCAGTTCTTCTTGATGGTTTTCTGGATCAATAGGCTCAAGGGTCCAAAAGTGGTGACACATACCAGTCTTCCCAAATCTTTTTTCGGTTTGTTTTCAAAACAGATTTCTCTAGGTGTATGTTTGGCTCTCTTTTTGGCTTGGTTGATGGCCTTTTTTGGATAGCCTCTCTCTGCAAGTCGTTGGGTTAGTCCTTCCGCATGTTGATGGAATTTTGCCAGGTCTGAACAATTTCTTCGTATACGCAAACATTGTCCGTAAGGTAAATTGTACTTTAATCCCATCGGATGATAACTTTGGAAGTGCAACAAAGTGTTGCGGTCCGTGGGTTTTCGAAACAACTCAGTTTTTAGTCGATCCCCGGTCTTGTAGATATGCAGATCCAAGAAATCTATTTGGTGGTGGTCCCAATGCATGGTAAAATTAATGTGAGTATTTCTTAAGTTGATCCAACTGTGGAACTGTTGTAGTTCCAAAGGTGTCCCCTGCCATATAATAATCACGTCGTCAATGTATCTCTTCCATAATGAGATGTTTCCTAGGAAGGGGTTGTCTGGCGTGAAGACATGGTTCTTTTCGTAGCGGGCCATATATAGATTGGCAATGTCCGGGGCGAAAGTAGCGCCCATACTCACACCTTTAGTTTGTTTGTAGATTTGGTTCTGGAACAGGAAGAAATGTTCAGACATTGCCAATCTAGTGCACTCAAGGATGAAATTTGTGGGGGTAGAATGTAAGTCTTCTCTGGTGTTCAGGATGTCACAAATGGCTTCTAGACCTTCTTGTTGTGGTATCGATGTATATAGAGCCTCAACATCCATTGTGACAAGGAGGCTATCAGTGGTGAGGATGATGTCGTCAAGTAAGTTAATAGTGTGTGTGGTATCCTTTAGGTAGGAGGGCATTTTGATTACAAAAGGTTTTAAAAAATAGTCTGTGTAAAGGGACAAAGGTTCCAGGAGGGATTCACACGCCGATACAATCGGTCTACCGGGCGGTTTTTCTGAATTTTTATGCATCTTTGGGATGATATAGAAGGCTGGGATGCGTGGGTTGGTTTTGTTCAAGAACATCTTCTCATCTTCACATATCCAACCTTGCGTGAGAGCGTGTTGAGTGAGGCTTGAAATTTCGTCTTGGAGGACCTTGGTAGGGTTGTATTTCAAAGGTAGGTAAGCTTCTCGATCGGCCAGTAGTCGTAGGCACTCAATGTTGTAATCAGAGGTATCCCAAACGACTATGCCGCCCCCTTTGCCTGCGGGCTTGATTGTGATTGATCTGTCGGTTTCCAAATTTCTCATAGCAATCCTTTCTTCTTTGTCAAGGTTATCGCTGTAGAAGTTGTCTTTTTTAAAACCAGCTAGTATGGTCTTGGTGACTATCTTCTCAAAAGTTATGATCTCGACGGGAGTCGAGCCAGGTGGAGGATAGAACTTGGATTGTTCTTTTAAACCTGTAGTGTTGTCTGACTTATTCTGTGGTTGTTGTTGTCCAGTGTCTCTGCACGAAGGTAAGTAAACTTCAAAATAATGTTTCAAACGTACATTTCTGAAGAATTTCCGCAGTTCTAATTCAATCTCGAAAGGTCGTGCCTTTTGGGCAGGGACGAAGGATAAACCCTTGGCGCGGAGCCTTAATTCTGGTGGGGTCATAAAGCGGGTGGATAAGATGAAGACTGGTATCCCTGGTTCTGTCCTTGGTTTTGGTACCACTGGCATGTTCTCATTCGCTGTCCTGTTTGCGTCGGTCTTCTCCTGGGTCTTCCTCTTTGTATGCCCCTGGGAAAAAAAGGTTGTGGTTGCTGTTGCACTGTAGATCCCGGTAGGCTTGAGGTACTTCCACTCCCACTGGAGGAGGTCCCTGCGAAATTAACTGATCTATTTCTCTGATTGTAGTTTTGGCTTGCTTGTAAATCTGTGTAGCATGTAGGTATGAGAAAAGGATAGGTTTTTTCTTCTGAATAGTTCGCTAGGTCTTTTTTGAACTTGTCCACCTTCCTGTCCAGTGTCAGATTTTTGAACTTGGTGATTTCCAACTCCAATTTATCCAGTTTATCCTTAGCATCCTGAATGAATTTGTCTTTGAGAAACTTTTTTTCCAAATCGATTAATTCAGCGCCTTGTTTTTCACATTCCTCCTTAGCCGTGTCTATAACCATAATCAACCAATTTACAAGCAAGCCAAAACTACAATCGGAGAAATAGGTCAGTTAATTTCGCAGGGACCTCCTCCAGTGGGAGTGGAAGTACCTCAAGCCTACCGGGATCTACAGTGCAACAGCAACCACAACCTTTTTTTCCCAGGGGCGGACAAAGAGGAAGACCCAGGAGACGACCGACGCAACCAGGACAGCGAATGAGAACGCGCCAGTGGTACCAAAACCAAGGACAGAACCAGGGATACCAGTCTTCATCTTATCCACCTGCTTTATGACCCCACCAGAATTAAGGCTCCTCGCCAAGGGTTTATCCTTCGTCCCTGCCCAAAAGGCACGACCTTTCGAGATTGACTTAGAACTGCGGAAATTCTTCAGAAATGTACGTTTGAAACATGTTTTTGAAGTTTACTTACCTTCGTGCAGAGACACTGGACAACAACAACCACAGAATAAGTCAGACAACACTACAGGTTTAAAAGAACAATCCAAGTTCTATCCTCCACCTGGCTTGACTCCTGTCGAGATCATAACTTTTGAGAAGATAGTCACCAAGACCAAACTAGCTGGTTTTAAAAAAGACAACTTCTACAGCGATAACCTTGACAAAGAATAAAGGATTGCTATGAGAAATTTGGAAACCGACAGATCAATCACAATCAAGCCCGCAGACAAAGGGGGCGGCATAGTCGTTTGGGATACCTCTGATTACAACATTGAGTGCCTACGACTACTGGGCGATCGAGAAGCTTACCTACCTTTGGAATACAACCCTACCAAGGTCCTCCAAGACGAAATTGCAAGCCTCACTCAACACGCTCTCACGCAAGGTCGGATATGTGAAGATGAGAAGATGTTCTTGAACAAAACCAACCCACGCATTACAGCCTTCTATATCATCCCAAAGATGCATAAAAATTCAGAAAAACCGCCCGGTAGACCGATTGTATCGGCGTGTGAATCCCTCCTGGAACCTTTGTCCCTTTACACAGACTATTTTTTAAAACCTTTTGTAATCAAAATGCCCTCCTACCTAAAGGATACCACACACACTATTAATTTACTTGACGACATCATCCTCACCACCGATAGCCTCCTTGTCACAATGGATGTCGATGTCGAGGCTCTATATACATCGATACCACAACAAGAAGGTCTAGAAGCCATTCGTGACATCCTGAACACCAGAGAAGACTTAGATTCTACCCCCACAAATTTCATCCTTGAGTGCACTAGATTGGCAATGTCTAAAAATTTCTTCCTGTTCCAGAACCAAATCTACAAACAAACTAAAGGTGTGAGTATGGGCGCTACTTTCGCCCCGGACATTGCCAATCTATATAAGGCCCGCTACGAAAAGAACCATGTCTTCACGCCAGACAACCCCTTCCTAGGAAACATCTCATTATGGAAGAGATACATTGACGACGTGATTATTATATGGCAGGGGACACCTTTGGAACTACAACAGTTGCACAGTTGGATCAACTTAAGAAATACTCACATTATTTTACCATGCATTGGGACCACCACCAAATAGATTTCTTGGATCTGCATATTTACAAGACCGGGGGTCGACTAAAAACTGAGTTTTTTTGAAAACCCACGGACCGCAATACTTTGTTGCACTTCCAAAGTTATCATCCGATGGGATTAAAGTACAATTTACCTTACGGACAATTTTTGCGTATACGAAGAAATTGTTCAGACCTGGCAAAATTCCATCAACATGCGGAAGGACTAACCCAACCTCTTGCAGAGAGAGGCTATCCAAAAAAGGCCATCAACCAAGCCAAAAAGAGAGCCAAACATACACCTAGAGAAATCTGTTTGGAAAACAAACCGAAAAAAGATTTGGGAAGACTGGTATGTGTCACCACTTTTGGACCCTTGAGCCTATTGATCCAGAAAACCATCAAGAAGAACTGGCATTTGGTGAAACACCCCGGCACTCTGCACAATGTGCCATGTTTTGCTTTCAAGAAAAACAGAAATCTAAGAGACGCTCTAGTACACACCTTCATAGAGCCACCCCCACAAACACAGAACACACTATGGGATTTACCTCCGATAGTCGGACATCACAAATGTGGTCAATGTGTGGCATGCCCTTTGACCCTACAAAAGAAATCTTTCGAACATGCACAAGTTAAATGGACAATGAAAGATTTTACAAACTGCAACACGAAGGGTGTCATATATGTAATACAATGCCCTTGCAAACTCCTCTACATAGGAAAAACCACACGTGCCATCAAAATGCGCATCTCTGAACATTGTTCCTGTATCAGGAACAAGGTAGCAGACAAGCCCCTAGTAGAGCATTTTATTAGTAAGAACCATAGTGATACTGATCTAAGATGGTTTGTCCTCCAAAAAGTGAAACCAGCAAAGCGTGGGGGGATCTGAACAAAACGCTGACCCAATTAGAACAACGGTGGGTCCACAGACTTAACTCCGTTCAGGTTGGTCTAAATGTGTCAGTTGAATGGAAGTCTTTCCTGTAATGACATGTGCCCAATGATTGAGTATGAGCTATGAACTTCTTAACACTATGATCATTTTTCATTTCATGAAATGCAGAAGTCAGTAGACATTATGACACTGTTTTTTTTTCTTTTTCTTTTTTTTTTTTTGGTCAATGTATGAAATCACCTACATGAAAAACTATACTTTCTTGGTTAATTCCAAATGTTTTCTGTCATTATGAAACTATGTATTAAGTTTCCAGGCGACACGCCCTAATTCTCACCCTCTCGGGCTGTTAGTAATACAATACAAACTTTCCATCTACTCAATTATGGTTTTTCTCTGCTGAGATTCCTGAGACACATAAACATTTTGTGATCCATGCCACAACATATTGAAATGAAGTATTTTCGGTAATCACAACCTCATGGGGCCATTAGCTATGTTGTCTCAGAGTATAAAAAACCAATGCCACCCCGCAATGCTTACGGTTGCCATGACAACCGTTTGTCAACAATATTGTCTAAATTAACTTTTTAGACACGCGTTGACACTAATCACACCCATAATTGATTGAGCTTTATTTGTGCCCCCCGGATGGAGCAGAATCCATCATTTTGTTTCTCACTCGATCCTAGGGCCATTCCAAGATGGCTGACATATAAATACCTACAGGGACCTAGCAACAGCGTTACCAACGCTTTGCAGTCAGGCCCCTGCAGTCTCAACTGTGACACAGCAGCCTGAGGAGCTCCAGCTCGTACTTTTTTGGCAGACAGGCTGTCCATGCTGCAACCCTCACAGGTACTTTAAAATAAACCCTGCACTTACTGCTATATATATGAGACAGTTGTTACTAGGTAACCACACTCACCTTGAGCCATATATATTTTTTAGCTGTGCAAGCCGTGTCTGTTTCCCACTGATACCACCCTGGATCAGCATTTTTCGACCTCCAGCGAGAGGTAAGATTTTTTTCCCTGCATATAATAAAAAACTTTTTTTCATGCCTTTTTAAACGGGGACATGTTTAGCTTCAACCACCCTTTGCTTCTCTCGTTCTCTGTTATTTGCAACAGGACCATACAGAGACCAGCCCATGCGGCTAGCAGATCTCAAATTTAGCGCCTGTGAAATCCATTAATCCATAGGTAAGCTATGTGCTTTTTGATTTTACATCAACCACACGTGATTCACTCAAACTAAATAATTTTGGCTCAGACACCCCCCTGACTGTAGTCTCCTTCCCCTGCAGCACAGACGTCAATCTACACAGAACTCCGTCCTGATGAAGGCCGTGTTAAAGATGAGGCACACCTAGCCCACCTAGAAACGGCTGAAACACCTGGTGTAGACGCACTACTCCCCCCAAAACTACAGCACATTAATGCTGTTTACGCAAGAAAAATAATTTTGTGTACCTACCATTGTTCTGTGTTTTCCACAAATGTTGACTTGAATATGTACACTGCAATATGTGAATTTCTTGGCAAATCCTAATAGGAGTCGGGTTTGTTACACACACACAATTTGGAGATTGTCCCAAAAAATGTTTTTTTGGCACTGTGTGTTGTAAATATATTTTTTTGTCTGATTGTTCTGTTTTAGCAAACCATTTTGATGTCTTAATTTCTCTAAATGTTGGATTTATGTCTTTTTGCACACAACTTTAATATAAACAAATGAGATTTATCTCTACAACATACTATTGAAGAGTGATTCCTTCCTTAGCAATGCAGAGTTTGATAATACATGTGGAGGTGTTGTTCTGAGCCTAGCATCCTTGGACCTATTCATTTGTATCTTTTGTTTTCCTAGTTAACCCTCCTGGGTAGAATAGGTTCCACACCAGGAGCCCTATTTTTTGATTCCAAATGTAAACAGACACTTTTTTTTTGCCCAGGAGGGTTTGGTGTTCCGCCGTTCTTTAGATGGTTCTTTTTTGGGTCAAGGCTGTGTACTCCTTTTTGGGTAAAGATTCCAAATGTCTGGTTGTTTATCCCTGGTGTACTAGGGTTCGGTTGCTCCCTTGGCAATGCAGTAGAAATTTTGAGAGAATTCTGCATGACAGAGCCGTTAGGTTTGGCGGTACAGCGTCTCTGGAGTTTGAGATTGGGTATCGTCTCTTCAGATCTCGTGTTGGACTCTGGAGCTGTGGGAGTCGGATGGATGATTTTAGCAGAAAGGTCGACTTTTTCACTTGAGGGCACTTCTTTTGTGGTTACAGAGTTTGTAACCGTGTGGTCAAGTTTTGATAAATCAGTCTGAGTTTCCTTTGATGATTTTATTGTTGGGACCCTTGCTTTAGGGTTCTGGATCTTTATATGGTTACTGGAGCGTTGCTGATTCTTATCTGTCTGTAAGTCAAGATCAATCCGATCAGCTTACAATTTCGCCATCATATAGCCCTCCAAGTAGATCAGCTTAGTTTGCATAAGTGCTATAAGCGTAGTTTGGTCTTTAAGCGTTTCATTGAAGGATTCGTAAAGTTTCCCGAATTGTGCCAGGGCTATGGTCACCGTCGAGAGAATCGTCATGGCATCCAGTTTCTTCTGGGGGTCTCCATAGCTGGTTTGGATGAGATCTCACTAAGACAACGGTTAGTTGGTGGAGTTTTTAAATTGCAATCCTTGTACCGACCCTACTCTGTTTGGGCTCCACTGTGTTGTGAATCGACCAGCCCAAACGAGTGAGCCTGTCCTCTCTTTCTTGCAACGGTTGACAGAATGGCTGTAAACTCGACTTCTTTCGCCCGCTGCAGATGGAGGGGGGCTGGACTCCCCAAAGGCATATCAGGGGGGCCCCCAGTTGGCCACGCCAACTCATTGGATCTTCCAGTCACCCCCCTGAGAGTATCTTTAGCCTGAGATTTAGAAGGGGAACATAGATGAACCGGTGGAGTTACTGAAGGTTCAGGTGTCTTCTCTCTAGTAGGCTCACTTATACCTGGTTTATCCCTCAGTATAATAGAGACAGGGGGCAGCTTGCCAAAATACCATTTTACCAGCCCAGGCTTTGGAGAAGGTGTTCTCAGAGAATGAACCCTACTTCCTGAGAGATCAGGCCCCAGTAATGGTAAATTGATGTTAGTTAGATGTACAGCGGTATCTTCTACAATTGCTAATAGTTCTGCATCAGAAAGGTCATGTTGAGGCAGTCCTTCCTGTCGATTTTATTTAAAAAAGAATTCTCTTATTGTTGACATGGAGGGTGTAGGATTAGTTGTTTGTAGGTGTTTGTGTACTTTATTGCCTCTCTTGTAAGGGGCTTTAATGCGAGCTGTGCGCCTGGACGTCATTTTTTAATTGTGCACGTGTGATTTTGTAGCTGCAGAGTTTAGTACATTTTCCTCCTTGCCATCCCCTTGTTTGACATATTTGCCATGTTTGCTGTGTTCATCAGCAACAGTATCCGCCTCTTCGCCGCAATCGCCCCCACTTCCCCTCCTGCGGTCGCCGCATGCTCCGTGAGGGGAGGAGCCACCGCACCCTGCGCCCAGTCGCGTCCACGGACCGCGCTCGTGGGGCAGGGCCCCCAGAGGAGATGCAGAGACGAGGGCGCTCAGCTGGGAGGTGTGGCGAAGGTAAGTGCTTCGAAGATGCGAGTATCTGTGCTCCTGACTCATGTGTCTCATTCTGGGGCCTGGCCCGAGTTCCTACGATCCCCTCAGTATGAATGAGTTCTTGAACTGACATTTCGGGTGTCTCCACCACAGCAGGAGTCAACTGTTTAGGGTGGGCATTTGTTTGGCCCTCGGAGTCTGGGAGTAATGCTGGTGACTTCGGGTCAGTCGGATGGCACTGTCTTGGTGAGTGTCGCTACGCCAAGAAGTGTCTCACTTCTATCTGCTGCAACAGCCACATGGCCATGGCCTCATCCCGAGAGCGTCTCCTGATCATGGGGTCCGTTCAGGGGGCTCTTTGTGATGTAGGGGGCACGGGAGCTGAGACTTCAGGATCAGCGATATTAAGAATGTTGGGGTCCAAGGGAGGGAAGTGTGTGGATTCGATGGGAGGGAATTGAAAAGCCAGGGGCATGGACAGAGGCAAACCTCCCACTGTGGACGTGTTGATGGGATAATGTCTTACCCTGTCTGATGCCACAGAAGGGAGCGCCTCCATTAGATGTTTCGGTGATAAAGACCGCACTGTGTGTTCTTGGTAAAGGACCGTGGCACTGCGCAGTAGTCTTCCAGCTCCTTCTGCTGCGACGGCCCTGCGTCCTGCCGACGCTGCCATAGACTGCAGAGACTTCACACGACTCTGCGACGGCTCCGCGGCCGCTTTGCGCTCTTGGTAGGTTTTTAAGTCCTCCCCACATTAGAAACTGAAAACAGACTCAGGAACTGAAGATTGCAAGTTGGAGCACTCACTGCAGAGACTGCACATGACTCTGCGACAGCTCCGCTGCCGCTCCGCGGTCTTGGTAGGTTTTTAAGTCCTCCCCACAATATAAACTGAAAATAGACTCAGGAACTGAAGATTACAAGTTGAAGCACTCACTGCAGAGACTGCACATGACTCTGCGATGGCTGTGTTTTTTTTACTGATGCTGTGTTTGTCTTCTATGTAGGAGTATTTAGTGTGGGCCAGTGATAGCCCAGATCAATGTGATTCTGGTGTGAGTGAGGACAAATTGAGTGATTGCTGAGGGGTATAAAAGGTGGGGGGGGTTGGTCTTTTGTCTAAGGAGTCAGTATTTTTTGGAGTGCCACAGGATCGGCTTTTTGTGAAAGTTTTATTTTAATAATAAGATAGGGATGGGAACGGAGTATGGAGACTCCATTGGAACATATGTGTCAGACACTCCCAGGTTTCAAGGAAAAAATGTTGAGGTACCACCATGAGTGGGTACAGGGAATTAAAGGCAGGATGTTTAAATCTTGGCTTGAAGAAGGCACACATGAAATGAGTGTTCTGGAGAATATGTATACCTATTTGCCAGCAAAGTATAAGGGGAAGAAATTAGGGGATAGGCAGAGCGTCCTTGAATTGTGGAGGATGTTCGAGGAGCCAGGGAAAGCCCCTGAGGACAAGGTTGAGGTAGAGGGGCTGATAAATGTATGCCCAGAAACTCCCATTGCTCCACCACCATATGGTTGTTTCCCTTTATCACCTGCTGTGGGACATACCAATCCCCAGTATTCCACCCCAGTAGAACCAAAGCAGGAACCAACAGCAGCTTCAACTTTCAGAGCAAATGAACGATTAAGGATGTAGGCAGAGAGCCAAGCACTAAGGAGGCTAGACAAAGCACTGCAAAGAGTGGAAGAAGCGTTAGCAAGAGTAGCACATGGAGAAAGGGAAGAGCAGGGTGAAGAGAAAGGTTTGGATCAATGGAGGTCTGGGCAGTTTGTTTTTACGGTTGATAGTCTGATTATTAAAGATATCAAGGTGGATTTAGATGAGGTAGGTGTTGGTTTAGATTGGTTACTTGAAGTTCCAGCATATGAAACGGCGTGCTAAGGCAGTGTAGAATATGATTCAGTGAATACTGAAAGGAGAGTAAACGCAACAGAGGGAGAAGACTGTAAATCAGACGAAGAACAGAGGGAAACACCAGGAGGTAGTAGAGAGATTATACCATGGGGAATAAGGCGTAGGAGGCCTCATGGCGGCCCAGTAGTTGTCATGAAATGTGAAAAGGTGATGAGGATGGCTCAGAAAAGGTGAAAGGAATGCAGTTCCCGTTATTACAAAGGGGATTAGGAAGAGCACATTATGTACAATGGCCATGCATGGATTGGAATAATTTAATGAAGACCCTACACTCGCTCATTGCAGGAGCAGGGAAGTTGATTTATGCCTTGGAAACACAAACAGCAAGGATAATGTTGGCCGTGGGGGATATTAAAAATGTGTTCCCTGCTCTAGTGGGGGAGCAGGCAGATGATATTTGGATACAAGCATGGTATCTAGGGGTTAGCTGGACACTAATCATGATGGCACACATTGTAATAATTGTAGGCCACAAGTTTTGGCAGCATTGAAAAACATATACCGAGACACACCAGATATCAATTCTATTATGGCTCATACCATGAAGGCAGATGATGATCCAGCTTTGTACAACCAGCAAGTTCAAGAAATGAGGTGGGCAGAGACAGGGTAGACATGGGATAAAAATGTTGCAATATTTGATGACATGTTGAAGAAGAGACTCCCCAAAGATGTACAAAAATATTTGGATAAAGTAGTGGGAATAAAAGCAAAGGGTCGGCCTGAGATTCAGGCTCATCATTATAGACAGGGGCAGGAAAAGGAGAAAGAAGCAGTAGAACAGGCATAGAAAACTAAAGCGAAGCTAGTACAAAAGAAGAAAGCTAAGATAATCTTGGAATGGACGATGATTACAAGCTCCACTGAAGGATAACAGGGACAGCAAAGGAAATACACCCAGAATATGGCACAGAAATGGGCAGATGGATATGCTCCAGATTGAAGGCAGATGGAATGTTTTCTGAGAGGCAGAGGAGGCTTTCAGAGAGGAGGAGGGGGTGGATTCAGATGGATGAGGCCTAGGTTTGGCAGACAATTTGCAGTTCAGTTTTGAGGACCATTTGGAGTTTGGTGTTGGTCCTGTGGAAAGAAGGGGCATTTAGCACAGGATTGCAGGAGTAGATCACCATAATTGTATCATTCTCATGCTAACCCCAATGGATGAGAAGGTAGGTTTGCGTACCACCCCTCATCACAAATACATCCCCCAACTATGCCATATGCCTCAGCATCTGTGCAGCCCCAGCAAGCATGGGTAGTTCAGCACCCAGAACCTGAAGCTGCACAGACCTACGCACCACAGCCAGCTGTACCAGCACAGGCACCTATACAAACGTGAGATAAGAATCCTTTATCGCAAGGTACAGTGATGCTCTATACCAGAGCAAGTGTTTTGGAGGCAATCCTTTCCCGCTCCCGGGTACGAGCACATACCTCAACTAGGACATCCCACAGAGAACTCTGACGTGTTCAGTCCTGTCTGTCACTGCCAATCTGGAAGTGGAGCCCTGGGTAGGTGTGATGATAGGAGACCATACATTTACTTTCATGGTTGATACATGGGCAACTAAATCTTGCATCAAGAAAGGTAAGTTTGCCCTATCAGGAAAGATGATGGACACACCAGGTTTTCTGGGTCTATTTTGTCAGTTCCTTACACAGAGGCTTGTATCTGGCCAGGACAATAGTGCTTATGCATGCATGTTACAGCAATAGCACACTAAGAGGGGTTCCCGTACATCCAGATCTGTTTCTTTACGGGGTGACAATAGTGCTAGGATGGATGCCTGACATCAGAGATAGAGCACTGCGGGTGCCTACTGAGTTTCTATTTCATCCTGCTGTTCCCAACAATCTTAGACGTTGAGACAGAACATTCAGCTCTGAACCTGTGTTATGTTTGTATCCTCCTGCCTCTGGTTTGATGGGAACAGACTTCTCAGTCTGGCTCAAAATAATAGGCTCTGTCTAGCAGGTTCAGATCACCTGTGTAGGGACCACGAAATTGACTTCTCTTGCCTGCAATTATGGAGGTTTTCAGTTTATGTTCCCTGCAGGTGCCCTATCTATTGTGTTAATTTGAAACATTTCCCTCTGATTCTCCTTGGCGAGACTGTGTGCCACGTCTGTGCTGGAAGCCTGGCCTGCATGCTTCAGCAGAATCAGCCTGTCTGCCTTTCTCTATGTGCTTGAGTTCGTCCTGCCTTTCCCATTCACGCCAATGCTTATGGCTTCCATCTTTATTCACATGGCAGCTCATGTTAGCTGCGATTAAGCATCAGCAAGCAATTCATATCTATTCTCATGCATCTTGCGTTTCCACATAGCAAAAAGGTAAATGTATGTCAGTCCTCTAACTATGTGAGTCATAAGCAAGGGTGCAAGTCCTGAATAAAGTGCCACAATCCCCCTGTCACCTTCTTCACAGGTTACACAGCTGATTTACACTGCGATTCTGAAGGCACCAAGATCCCTTGCTGCACTAACATGGAAATTGTCTAAAAAATGCCTTTGTCTGCCGCCCTGCACAAAGGGTAGTGTTTTTCGGCCTTGGCAAGATCACCCCTGGCTTCAACTTGATTTGACCAGCTCCCACTCCCTTTAATAGGCCAACATCATATGGACTGTTGGTCCACAAAATACTCGGTACTTGTGCTAGGTCGTCTTCAAGAAATGCCGGTGGTGCCTTTTTTAGTAAGGCCATTCTCTGTGGCACTTCTTCGTAATGAATTCTCACCCAATAGGTAATGCTCATAAAGACCACAGTCTCAAGGTCTGAATAATCATCTTGAAACAATTCTTTGTTTGTTAAATCAGTGAGTCTGTGTCCTTCTCCTACCATGATTAATATTCTCCACGCCCATCCTGTATCATCAGTCCCGTGCAATACTATCCTCTTGTCCCTCTGTATAACCATCTCTAGTCCTAGGGGAAACACTTGTCCCCCCTTTCCGTCTAAGGGAATCTCTGGCCTAAACAAACATTCATTGGGTAAACAAAGCAATTTGCTCCGTATCCCTGGAGCCATGCTAATAGTTCTTCCACTCCATATTGGAATAACTCAGGGTGCACTGGCACCTCCCTCTGTAGAGTCTGACCGCAAAATGCCTGAATGAGTTCCTGTACATTTATGTAGTGAATTTGTGGGGTTGAGCAAACTATCCACTGCTCGGTGAAAGAAATGGTCATGTTAAATTTACTCATCATGTCTCTACCTATTATGTTGACTGGTGTCTGTCAGGTATATAACTGTGGCATGGTAAGGTCATGTTCCCCTACAGAAATTGGAAGCTCGTCAGTAAATGGAACCAAATCTTTAGCCCCAGAAAAACCCTGTGGATTCATGGCAATTCCTGACATTGGGTATCTCCCCTCCCTTATACAGGATTGAGTCACCCCTGTATCTATGAGTAAAGAAAAAAGGCCTCATTACGAGAAGTGCGGTAAAAATGGGGTCATTACTGGCATGGAGGAATTAGCGTGTCTGTGCTCGTTTGACGCCGCTAATAGTGGGTGAATACGAGTGCGCGAGCACACTCGAACCCCCATGCTGGTAATGGCCATACCGCCATGGCGCTAAAGGCCCTCCAACCCCCCCGATAGCGCCATCACGGGACCCGCCGATACCGCCTCCGCCTAGGAGGCACCCCTTAATACCGACCCGGTAAAAACATCATGCTATTACCGGGCTCGTAATACCGGACCCGGAAGTAACGTCATCGTGTCGGAATGGGAAATGTGCCGGCGGCCATCTTGAAAAACACAATCCATTGGAATCCTCCCAAACCACCAGTTGTGTACAGGAGATACCAGTGCCAAGCTATTCAACATGTCTAACGCTACCAGGAAATCAAACCCCCGCGTTTTTCGGACGAAGAACTCAACATGTTGGCGGACACCCTTGCTGCCCATGCTGAGATTAACCAGCACAATCTCAAAAGGGAGGTGCAGCAGCGAAAAAAGGAGATCTGGGAGGAGGTAGCCCGCAAGGCAGTCGGCACCGCCCCACGGACAGTCAAAGACTGTAAGAAAAGGTGGGATGATCTCCGCCTCAGGGTACAGAACATCCTGGCCAGCAGTAGGAGGGGGTCCCCACTCACCCACAAAACTAATGCGCTGGGAGGAGACTTGCAGTACCTTCAGTCCATCGAGGGCTTCGGGGAGATGGAGATGGGTACCGCAACATCTGGAGATGGAGGTGAGTGACCCGGCAGATCCCAGTAGGGAAAACCATGACGTAGCACAAGTGATCTGGAATAGAGTCTAGGCAAGGCAATGCATGTCCCAACACAAACATCAACATATCCTTGTCTAGATGGAGGCCCAAACTGCCACACTGAAATGCATGCTGAGTGCCAATCCCATTACCAACAGACAGCCAACACACACGGACCGTGCCCATGTAATACATCACACAAACCCCAGTACAACGGTATGCCACCTGCCATGCAGCATCCCTGAATTGAGACGTCATGGCAAATGCCAAAATGCCCCCTTCATACTACCGTGTGTGACACACCTGTAAGATATGAATGCATGATAAATGAAATTCTCCACAGCACCATATAATGCATTTTGCATGTAACACCATCACAGATGCCCTGCATCTCTTCTACCCCCCCAGGCACCGATGGAGAGGATGCCAGTGAGGAAACAGCCACAAGGGCGTCCACGTCCCGGCACAAGACAATGCCCACATGCAAGACCACCTCCGGGGCAGCCTCGCAGGCCACACCAAAACCCAGGGCGAGTGCCCAGGCTATGGCTGCACATGAGGCCCCCACATCAACACCTGAGACTGGGACCACAGAGCTGGCAACACCAGTGGAAGGCGAGGCCAGTGGCACACTTTCGGCAGCAACAAGTTCGGTGGGCGAGGCAGCAGCCTCTGCCCCACTGAGCGACATTGAAACTGCAGTGGAGGAGTATGTGGACGAGGATGGACTAACTCATGTGGCATGTCCACACTCCCCAAGCCCTGTGCCCACCCCCCAACCCCACACTCAGGCCACAGCCACCAGCAGCATTGTGGATCCTTTACTCCACGATTCGGACCTCAGCGCCCCACCCTGAGGACAGCATTGCCAATGCACGCCAGGCCACAGCACCCTCAACCACTGCTGCTCCCACCAACCTTGAGGCACGGCTAGCAAGAGTGGAGGCTAGACAGGACTCAATGCTGGACCTTGTCCGACAATATGTTGCTCAGGGAGAGGACACGAGGCGTGACATTGCACAGGCCATAGCGGCGAACACAGCCGCCATTAATGCCTCTGCGCTGATGATGCAAGACAGCCTGGGGGCCGTCACGCAGGACCTCACCTCAATCCTGCTGCACATGCAGCAGCAACAACCCGCACCAGCCGTGCAAATCACCACGGCTTCCACCCCATCCACCACACCCCCATCCTCCACACCCGTTTCCTCTGCACCCTCCAGCCCTGTGCATCCAACAAGACGGAGTGCGAGGCACTCAGAAATGCTGCCCCCGGACAACAAGAAAGCAAGGAAATAGTGTGGGACAACAATGGGAGTGGGTCAGATGGTGTCGGTGGTGTATAGGTGTATTAGGGGGAATTCATTGGGGGTATGGGGAGTTCATTGGGGTATGGGGAGTTCATTGGGGGGTATGGGGAGTTCATTGGGGGTATGGGGAGTTCATTGGGGGTATGGGGAGTTCATTGGGGGTATGGGGTGTTTTGGTGATGTGGGGGGTAGCACATTTCTGTAGTTGATATTAATGCACCTGTTGTGTGAAAAATCATTCAATGCCTGCACATTGTTCATTTTGTGTGTATACATTTTATTCATGACAGTGCACAGTGCCCAACTCCCCACATTCCCTGTGTGCATGTCCACATGGACCCAGTGTACAATGTGTTACTGACACATATCCATCAACGTCCCTGTGGGTCAGAAGTATTTGTCAATCAGTGTTTGGCGTACTGCACGGCCATCTTGTGCATCACGTACTGGCAGGGGTGCTGCTTCTCCTCCGTCTTCTTCCTCATCATCCACACCCGGTGCATGCATGTCAATGTCAGGTGGCAGTGATACATTTCTCCGGATGCACATGACACAGGCCATGGTGATCTTTGCCACCTTCTCAGGCCTATAAAGGAGGTCTGCTCAATCACGACACGGGTACGGGTATGAACCTGATTGTACTCCTCTTAATGGCTGTTCCGCGGGTTCCGCACAGGGGTAAGTAGCCACGGTTTCAAGGGATATCCTCCATCACCTGCAAGCGAATACAAATAGGTCTGTGTGAGTCACTCTGAGCTGCCACCTTCAGGATTCACAGCCATGGCCGCAGCAATTTGGTGTTGACATGCACATGTCCCTGTACGTATGCACAAATATTATTTAGATGCATTGTATACTGCAATATAGTGTGGTGGTCTGGATGGCGTTGTACAGATGATGCAGGGTGATTTCTTGCATGCTGATGCGGATGTATTGTGGATGCAGGACAATGTTTTGCTTACCATTATTGCTGTGTTTACTACACTGTGCATGATCACACTAGCCACATTGGCACAGTTGCAATCATGTTTAGTCATGCATTGCTTGACATACCCATGGTGGCCAGGTTGTGCCTCTTACATGTTGTCATTGATATACGGAATTGGTCCAATGTATGCCAGTGATGTGTCATGTTCGGGTTGGGAGGTTCAGGTCAGGAGTGTTTAGCCCTGCGTGCATTCTCCACTCACCGCCCATTCTCACCCTGGTGGAGTATGCATCACCCCACCTCACAACCCTGATGCACTGCCATGTACCAGTCAGGCAACTCACCAAGCAGCCAGGCATGTCGTCCAGCATGTCGCTCCATGTGACGGGGTAGCGTGGAGTTACGCAGCACCATGGCATCATGTGTCGATCCGGGATATCAGGCGCAACAATGTGTGATGATCTTGCTGGAGTCACATACCATCTGCACATTGATGGAGTGGTATTGCTTGCGATTGGGGTACACCACCTCTGGGCATGGGGGACTACCAATTCTACATGGGTGCAGTCGAGGGCACCAACGCAATTGGGCATGCCTGCCAGTGCATGGAAGCCTACTTTTGTGTTGGCTATCTCCTGGGCAGTCCGCGGTAGGGATATGTTGGTGCTAGCGTGCTTCAGGAGGGCATCCAGCACTTGGGTCAGCATGCATGAAAATAGTGGTTGTGAAATGCCATGCAGCTGGCCCACTGTGTGATGGTAGGTGTCTGTGGCCAGGAAGTGGAGAACAGACACCACCTTTAGTAGCGGGGGGATGGCAGTGCGTATTTCTATGAGGCTGACGATGTTGTTGTGTATCATGTCCACTATGGTGGTGATGGTGTCCCGGTCCAACCGGTACAGGGTGTGGATCTGCTCAGGGGTTAGATTGAATGGACTAGGGCTGATGCGAGGGATTGGTGGCTGCCTACGAGGTACTACTGGCCGCACTGGTGGTAATTGCTGGCCCTGTCTCACCCTCCTTCTCCTCCTGCGTCTCCTCTGTGCTGCCTGTTGCTGTGGCTATAGTTGTTGTTGTAGTTGGGGTAGTTGCTGTAGTTGTAGCAGTATAGGCATGTCCTCCAGCCCCATGATTGCAACAGCTAGTGGTATCATTTTGGTGTAGGAAGGGGTGTGGTGTGTGGGTGTACTCCTTTTATACTGGGACAGGGTCCATTGACTCCACCTGTGGTTATTGTGTGCACCTGTGGCAGTTGCCTTGGCTGCAGGTTGCTGTTTATGGGTAGTCCGCAATGCCTGTATGGCCGCCATCGTGCAGGCCCTGATTACCGCCTTTGGGATGCCAGTAACTGCATGCCCGCGTGAGTTGTGATGTCCTCCTATTACCGGCATCCCGGTATTTACTCCGTGAGGGGACGCTTGTACGCACGCGTGCCGGTATGAAGGGGCACGGTATGGGCGGTGGCGGTATTGGCAGGTTGTCGGGTCGTAATGGCCCGGACCCGTTAACAATGCCGGTGTTACCATTATGCCTTCCCTTTTTCATTACCTCCATTCTCGTAATGAGGCCCAATGTCTTGTCACCTATGGTCACCCCTACATGTGGTTCATCGTTTTGGGTCGGGTGTAACGGATATGACTGAATACATCAGGTCTGTCTGTGTCCTATTGTGGATATAGAGTCATCCCGGTCCCTGTGAAAGGGTCCCCCCAAACGTTGCTCCCCATAGTTTCCATATGGGAGTCTGCATTGCAGAGTCTTTATGTCTCACGGCTACAATGCTCTGCTGTGCCAGTGCTTGCGCTACTGGTTGTGGTGACTGTGTGTATTCTTCTGCCTGTGGTGCGTACAGCATGGGCTGTTGTGACTGTACCAGTGCACCTTGTGTTGGTGCCGTTATGCCGCATATATCTGCATGTGATCTTGGGCATAGTAGTCGGGCTGTTCTGTCTGACATGGTGGCTTGAATGTCATCCCCCCATTCTGCTGTACTCCACTACTACTCCTGCACATTCGTGATATATGACCCATTCTACCACATGTCCAGCATTGTGGAGGAACCCCCACGCGTCTCTGCTGTCCTCCATTAAACTCTTTTCTACCCTGCTGCATTGGGTGTCTAAACCTTCTTCCCCAGGGCATTCCACCCCTTCTTTGTGGCCAATAATTGGCATCTCCTCTTCCTGCAAAAATTCACCCTACCGCCTGTTGTTGATTTTGTGTGCTCTGAGCAACTACTCCCTCTCTGCTTGTCAATATCGCCCCTTCCATTGTATACTTCGATAGCGTCCTGTACGCTAATTTCACTTCTTCCTTCTTCCTTTCCTCGCGTTTCTTCCTCGTGTTCTCCTGCATTAGTCAGCAAAAATGTACTATAGTCAACTAAATCTCTGACCAGGGCTTTCCTTCTTCCCCACTAATTTCTTTCGCTGCTTCTGTACCTGCTCTGGTAGCCCTTTAGTTAATATATGATAGAATATTCCTACTGTTTTATCCCACAGCACTTTCATCTCGAGATGCCAACGTTCTTGTATCTCCTGGATATATTGAAGTCGGTCTTCATCCTTGCGCATTTTGTGTGCCATAATCACACTTATGTCAGATGTGCCTTGGTACTGTACTCTTAGAGCTTGCCATATGGCTGCTCTGCAGTTATTAAACAGTGCACCATCATGCGCCATATTCTGTGATGTCACTCTGGGATACCCTGTCTGTTTCCAACATGGTCCGCTACCTCCCCAAGAATAGCTGAGAGTAAGCTCTTCATATCACCCACTGCCAGTGTCGTTCCTGCCTTCAACCGTTCTAGCTCATATATCCATTTACTTGCTCCTGCGGTCAACAAGGGCAACTTGTACCTCAGATTATCCTTGTCCATCTGTTGCCATAGTATATTTTACAGTCGTCCGCCACCCTTTTTTAGCAATGAAAACTGTGTTGAGTGTCCTTCCCTATCGTGTCTTCCTAGGTGTTTGATAGCCATAAAGGCTCTCATCATACTTGCTCTATTCTGTCCTGGTAAAGCTCTTGATTAGTATATCCTGCCACTGCTTTGAAGTGGGAGAATGGAACAAAAGGCTCCCACCAATCCCCTCGCACCCCTGGCCTAGAGGATCACAGCCCAGGCACCCGCCACGAGAGGAGTTTTCCCATCTACCAGACGACCAAATACCCTGGTACAGGAACATACGGATGTGCCCACCAGCCTGCCCACCAGCCTGCCCTGCCCATGCTGACACCTTCGGCATGGATGAACTCGACTGAACCATGCAGCAGTAAATGAACACATCGTTAGAGATGCCATGACGACCTAGCTAATGGTCAGCACACCCGTGCAAGCATGCACACTGGACACTCCCACACCAATCCACACGAAGAACATATTCAGTGCTATGAAGTAGGTGACGGACACACCCACCGACGCGCATCTTTATTATTTTTCACATAGGCTTTTCAAAATGCAGAAATGCAAGACGCACAATGAACTCATCTAAAATGCTTGCTCACGCTTCTCCTAAACCCATGCATTACAATGAGAAATATAACGAAGACATGATACTGGGGATAAAGCAATATGATACCATAACCTAAAGCGCTGTGTATCAAACGTTTCCACCTATGCACCAGGCCCAAGTAGGCCGCAAGCAAGAGCCTCCATGAACATTGAATGAGCAAGAGTACAGTTGCTGACCCTGCAGAATGAGCCCGGCGAGAGCAGACAGTCAAGGGCACAATGTTGCAAACTCGCATGCCGCAAGCCGACGCCAAGGTCACACCTGCAAATTAAGCCAGGCACACAGTGGAAAATTCAATATTAATTGTGCAGAATTCTGCCTCAACCACGGTCTCGCCTCACGTGACCAAGCCGAACCTGACAGGGTTCCAGGCCCAGGAGGAGGGAGGCGCCTGGATCTCGCGTTTTAAGACACAGGCAGATACAATTAAGCGACTCAATGGACATCTGCGGTGGTGGGAGTAGTCTGCCTTCCAGCATATGAATAAATCCTCACATTGTCTGCACATACCCATAGTGATACATTGTTGCAAATGACAGGTGCACCGCGAGCTGGGAACAGCGATGGTCCCAGACTGGGGGGCTCGCGAGTGGACCAATCAGAACATGGGGCTCTTATCACTGACGCCATTAACATTAGCCAATCCTCAGGGGTCTTCATGTAACAATTTTCATGTATCAAATTGAAGGGACAACCCAAGTATACCACCTGACTAACCCTCGACCACTAATAACGCTCTCTATACGTATGCTATACTAACCCTACCACTCGAGGAACCAATCCAGAGTGGCGATAGGTTTTTTGCTAAACTTTCCCAGGTGACGCAAGTAGCGCGTCATACTAAGGTAAAAAGGGCCTGCGAGCCCCACGATTCGTAAGAGAGTGTCAGGACGGACGCGTACGATCCTTGACCCATCCCTGCCGTTTTGTTTAATAAACAGCAGAATCACCTTGCTTCTTGCGTGTGTCTCATACTCATTTTTTGGGATATACGGGAGGAGTTGGGGCCTCCCTGCCCGGAGGTCCGCGGACGGCCCAGTCGACCCCGGGAGAATTTCCCCCCGACAAGTTGGAGGCACTGCTGAGATCTGTTTGAGATCTGCTTTTATTTTATTTTTCCGAGTACTCCCGTTGCGAGGAGGCCCGGCGGCGCGGCCCCCTCTGCCGCTGCCCCCTTTTGAGGACTACAGGACCATCGCGGAACTGCGAGAAGACCGGACAGCGCAATCCGGATATTGGCCTTCAGGAGCCGGTTGAGAAGTATCCCACCCGCGGTTGGCGAGTGTCCAGACGTGGTCCAGACGAGGGGAGGTGGCGAGCCGCTTGGAGGGGTGCATGCAGTCGAGCGGCCCCGCATCAAGAGAACTTGGTGAGTATGCCACGCACAACAAGCAATGTGAAATTGTGAGGGAGGGGGGAGGAATTGAATACGGGAGGCGGGAGGTGTTACACAGGTGTGCGGCGAAGGTTTGATAAATTAGTGTTGACGGTGCAATGAATGGTAGCTGGACAAGTGCGAGAGCAGTCCGCTACGTTACGGAAGAGAAGGGGGCGGAGCACGGAAACATCACGTGCAGCCGTTCGTAGACACTGATTGGCCTAGGTCGCGACCACGTGTAAGGGTGTGTGTGTGTGCGGTTTCCTACGATTTGGTAATTATTGATCAATGAGTAGATGAGGATCCCTATTGATCGAGCAGGAAACTCGATAGATAGATGACGTTTCCCTGTAGGCGGTAGCTAGCTGGTTGCCTAATACGGAAGATAATTGGCTGGTTAAGCCCTCCTGTCGAGGGGCGTATCACACGCGAGGCGACGCAGCGTGCGCAGTCAGATTATATTGTTGATTACCTTGTTCCAGGCGTGACAGGAAGACAGCTGTGGGGTTAACGGGGATAGCAAGCGTATTTTGAACTTTTAAAAACATATGAAGAACTTACCAGTAGTTTGAAGAGATCGGTGACGTCACCAGTAGGGCTTTCATAGGATACCTCGAACACAAGGCATCTTTCTTTCTGAGAGTGGTGGGGAAGAGAGTTATGGTAAGGGAGTGGAAACGGAGGTAAACGGTAACGAGTTGATCGGGGGGAAAGTGAAAAGGGGGACGTGGCTGCGCACGGAGAACGCCGGCCACGGCAAGTGAAGAAAGGGGAGGAGGAGTAAGTGAAAGTGGGACGGCTGTATAAGAACGTCACAAGGGGCACGCAGCCACAGGGGGCTACGTGCGCCTCGGCCGCAGGGGGCTGTAAGGGTGTTCGATAAAGGAAGGAAAGAAAGAAAAGAATATACAAATGCAAATGCTATATTTTACTAATTTTCCTTAGCGGACTATCGCAAGTCCCCAAATTTACGGGGCCAGGTAAAGATCTAAGGCTGTATAGTGTACACTGTTAGTAAGATAACTGCTACCAAGTAAGGGAAGGATAAAAAGTGAAGCACTACTATGTCATATGGGGCAGGATCGGGAGGGTGGGGGAACACCCTCACCACCCCGTTACAGCACATATGTAAAACACTGTCACCCCATAGGGAGAAACTGATCAAGTATAGCATAGAATGGACACAGGGGACGGACAACAAAATGACAACACCATGGCCGCCTAATGGCAGTTTCGATCCATATTCCCAACACTCACTATTAAACCATCTGCATAACACATACAAGGGGAAGAAGTTGGTGCACCACGTGGAGGTGTTTAACTTATGGAGGATGTTCCAAGGGTCCCGACCAGGACCAAACGGAATGTTCATTATGGGGGAAACAACGGAAGAGGAGAAGATTAAGGAGGAAGGTGAGGATGGGGAAAAAGAGAGTGAAGGCACACCGAACACGGGGAACGGAGAAGAGGGAGGAGAGAAGAGTAACAACATAAACGAAAAAGAAATAAAAAAGGAACAGAGCGACGATATACCCCTAGCGAAGGTAGTGAAAAAGGAGGAAGGGGGGTTATATCCTTTAACAGAACTACGAGACATGGTTCAATTAAGGGCGGCTGAGGGATACTCGAACCCGGCATACAGCCCGCCACCATATACAGCCACAGGTAGCCACACAGGAAGGGAGCAGAGTAGCACAACGGGATCAGCTCGCACGAAAATGCCCGCAGGGAAAGGGGGGACTGGCGAAGAGCAGATCGCAGGAATAGGACAGGATGAGTGGGTAGCTGCGCAGGTATTATTAAAATTACGAGGTTCATTAACAGAAGAAGAGGAGGAGGTAGTAAGGAAAATGGACGAGGACTACACCAGGAAGAGTGAAAGGAAAGGGGAAGAGGGGAAAAGAAAGGGGGAAGAGCTGTTAAGACAGAAGGAAGAGATTTTGGAAGAACGATTAGCAGAATTAAGGGATGAACAGAATACACTGATCAAGCAGCTCGAGAGAGAGGAAAGAGAGAGAGCACGGGAAAGGAAAGAAAGCAAGAATGAGTTGGACAAAATGAGGGAACGAACTGAGGAGAAAAAGAGAGAAGCAGAAAGGGTGAAGGCAGTAGCAGAAAGGGTATCCAGAGCAGCACTGCGTGACAAGAAAAGGGAGGAAGAAGAGAAAGAAAAGGAAATGGAAATATGGAGAAGGAGATTACTATCAGAAACGACAAGGAAATACGAAAAAGGGAGGATGATAGAGGGTATATTAGAGCGGGAAAGAGCGAGATGGGAAAGGAAAAAAGAAGAAGAAAGGATAATGGAAAATATGAGTATTGAAGTAATGGAGGAATTGAAAAAGAAAAGAGAGGAAATTGGTAGAGAAATAGCGGAGAAAAATGAAGGGGAAAGAGAAGAAAGGAGAGGGGGGAGTGAAGTAAGGAGGTATGTATATAGAGACACAGAAGTAGCAACAACATCAGCACAAAGGGGAGCAATTGGCAAGGAAGACAAGGGAGGAACGGACCTAATAGACTTAAAATCAGTAACGATTAGGGGGAAAAAGACAGACTGGGGGCTGCCATTAATGGAGGACTTTTGCAGTGAGGAAGGAGAAGGAATAGAGAAGGAAGGGAGAGACAGTGAAAGGGAAAGCCTAGATAAATTATACATCACCCGGACAAATGGAGAATCACCATGGATCTGCAGGAGAAAGGAAGAATTGGAGTGAAGTGAGGAGGAAGAGCAAGGAATAGCGGAAAGGCAGACACGTGCAGCCACGCCGTCACCATCCCGTCCCACATGCTCCACTACCTCACGCTCATTACGTGCAACATGCCCATCTAAACTCGCGCCCTTCCCACACGAACTGACACCCTACGCAGGCAGGCTTAGAGACCTCCCTGGACGCAGGCAGGGAGAACGAATACACACGCCCACATTAAACGATAAAAGAAAGGGAAGAGATGGAGGAGAAACAGTTACGAGCAGGGGAAATATGGACCCCATTGACGATGTAGAAGACAGGGAAGATGAGGAGGAGTGTACGGATTTGATTGTGTGGGACCCAAAGGGCCAACCAGGACACAACCTAATGCCACTTCTGGAGAGGGGAGGGGTTAGACCACAATACGTCCCCTGGAAGCATGCAGACAAGGAAAATATAAAGTGCAGGCTCCCATCATTAAGTGGAGGTGCAGGAAAATGGATATATGAAATGGAAAAACACACTGCAGGACAGAAATTGGCAGTGGGGGATGTAAAGGGCCTTCTAATATCAATATTAGGGGATGCAGCAGATGACATCTGGAAGAGAGCAGGCTTCCCCGGGGTCACAATAACAAACACATCACACGATGGGGCACCATTCGCAAACTGCAGACATGCATTATGGCAGGCACTGAGGGTACAGTACCCAGACACATCAGACATAGGAGCAATTACCTCACGCAAAATGCGTGAGAACGAAGATCCTGTTGATTATATCCAGGAAATTCAAGAGAAGTGGCGCATGGAAACTAGAGAACAATGGGACAAGACACCAGCAATATTCTATCATATACTAGTACAGGGGCTCCCAGAAGCAGTCCAGAAACAACTGAAGAAAGTAGTGGGGATAGAAGCAAAAGCATGGCCAGAAATACAACTGACAATAGTGCATCATTGTAGGACATGGCAAGAAAAAATGAAACAAAAAGAAGAGGATAGGAAAACGGATGAGGCTAAATTAGTACAGAAAAAACTTACTAAATACACGATGGAAGGTGCACTAATAACTACACCTGCAACAATGACTCAAAGCCCCACACAAGTAGTGGCTGCACAAGATCCCTCCCAAATACAATCATCACAGACTGTAACACAACAGCTGCCGCCACTCCAACCATACACGACCAATATGGGAGGAGGATACTCAACGCCAGGAGCTGGGTATTATAATTACAACAGGGGAAGGGGTGGAATGATGAGGGGGAGAGGATACGGATATAACACACAACAGCAGGGGGGAGGACTTAGAAATTTCTACCCCACCGGGCAACCAGTATACCAGGACAACCCAGGAAGCTTTCCATGGCAGAGCAGGGAACCACTGGTGTGTTGGATTTGTGGATTAGTAGGGCACATGTCACGCACGTGTAGAGTGAGACCAGGCACACCATCATGGAGTGAACAGGGACAACAAGGGCCCACACAGGAACAGCAGGGCATCCAGCAACAGCAGACATTGCAACAGGGAAATGGGCAACAACAACTAGTAACACAACAACAGCCACAGACATATTCACTGCCACAACAACAGGTAGCGATAACACAACAGCCCCAAGTACAGCAAGTACAGCAACCTGCCCAAATCCAAGACCATAACACAACTTCTACCAATACACAACTACAGCAAACACAACTGGGAAGGGTGACGGTCCTGGGACACAACCCTTACACAGGAAGTGGTCAATCATTATACCCTCAATAGGACAGCCCACAGACGGCCTTGGTGTGTCCCATCCTGTCGGTAACACCTAATAGTGCGGAGGAACCACGCATAGAGGTAATGATAGGTGACAAAAAATTATCATTCCTTGTTGACACCGGGGCGACCCGGTCTTGCATAAGGGAAGGTAAATTTAAGATGTCAGGTGAAGCCATGAACACCCAAGGATTCTCTGGGGCTAGGGGGTTGGTTCCCTTTACTGATAACATTCCCTTATCAATAGGGGATTATGACATGTCAGTACCGCTTTTGTATTCTAGGACCTCACCAGTAAATATACTGGGGAGAGACATAATGAGCAGGTTGAATATGATGATCTCCTTTACGGAGGACGGCATAATTTGCTCCACTCCAGGAATTAACATGCTCACTGCACGACAAATTATGCAAGCATACTGTGGACAGACAGTGATTAGGGCTGAGCCAGTAGATGGTGAACTGTTCCAGTACGGGACAGATGTGGCATTTGCATGATGCCAGGAATAGAAGGAAAGATCTGGAGGAGGCCAGCAGCCTATTTGTTTAGACCAGAAACACCAGCCAATGAACCAGAAGGAAAGGTGATTTCAGTGAACATAGAGAGCATTATAGCAACTGCTGATTACATTGCAGTACATGCCCAAGACAGAGAAGGAAGAGCATGGAGGGCAGTGATAGCACTAGCAGAGGGATGTAGACTCGCCCAGGTGTCAGATGAGAAGCTCTTCTCAGAAGAAAAGGAAGAAGGTGAAATGGTGTTTATGATGAGTGTAGAAATATGGCTAAGAGTGACGTACAAACAAGTGGAACAGAAAATTGCAATGGCACTCGAAGCACCCACATCC
Organism: Ambystoma mexicanum; assembly: GCF_040938575.1. Classification (NCBI taxonomy): domain Eukaryota; kingdom Metazoa; phylum Chordata; class Amphibia; order Caudata; family Ambystomatidae; genus Ambystoma; species Ambystoma mexicanum. Next base: position 662,268,652 of record NC_090941.1, on the reverse strand, counting down.
ACCCCAGTTCCCTTCTTTAAGGAGGATATGGCAAAGGTACCAACATCTTTATGGACTACTAGTCCCTATGACGTGGGGTGCATAAAAAGTATAGGGGGAGTAAGAATAAAATTGAAAAAATTTGCAATACTCCCCAGAGTGAAGCAGTACCCACTATCAAAAGAGGCAGATGAGGGCATATATGAAACAATAACGGCCCTTATAAATAATGACATATTGGTACCATCAGAATCACCATGTAACACGGCTGTATACCCAGTGCGCAAAGCTAAAGGGGGGTCTTGGCGCTTCATACAGGACCTCAGGCCCTTGAACAACATAGTGGAAGCAGAATACCCCATAGCAGCAAACCCGGCCACAATATTGTGCGGCATTCCAGAAGAGGCATCACGATTTACAGTGATAGACCTCAAAAATGCCTTTTTCTCAATAGCCCTGCACCCAGACTCACAAGATCTGACAAGCTTCACGTACAGAAACACAAAATGGAAACACACCAGATTGCCACAAGGGTACTGCGAGTCACCCTCAATTTTCAACAGAGTAATACAGATGGACTTGGGTAACATTGAAGTGGAAAGCACAGTGTTGCAGTATGTTGATGACATAATAATTTGCAGCACAAACGAAAGAAGATGCAGAGAGGACTCATTGAAGATGCTGACAATATTGGCTGAAAAGGGTTACAAGGTAGACAAGGAAAAGTTACAGTACTGTCAGGAACAGGTACTTTACATTGGTCAGCTCATATCCCAATACGGCAGAAAGATTGCACCACAAAGAGCACAGGCCATTTCAAAAACGCCGCTGCCCCAAACAGTGAGGGAACTGCAGCAGTTCCTGGGACTGTGCAACTACTGTAGAGCATGGGTATTTGATTACAGCTCATACATAGGACCCCTACTTGAGGCGTTAAAAGAAGCTAACAAAGGGGAGAAAAAGTTGGGGTGGACAATGGAAATGAAAGAGGCTTTTGATGAACTGAAGGATGCAATATCAACTGCTCCAATACTGGCCACCCCAGATTATGAACGACAATTTTTTATATTTTCACATTGCGACTCAGCAGTAATGAAAGCAGTGTTGGCTCAAAAAACAAGCATGGGCTACAAACCAGTAGCGTTTTACAGTGGCCACTTGGATCCTGTGATGTTAGGTAATTTCCCTTGCGAACAAGGTCTCGCCGCAGCTGCCTTTGCGGTAGAGAAAGCATCATCAATAACAATGGGGTGCCCAACCACACTATTTGTGGAACATGCACTATTTGCAATATTGAACAAGCCTAAGTCCACACTAACCACGCAGAGGGCGTCAGGTTATGAGATCATCTTATCTAGACCAGAACTATCAATTGTTAGATGCAGCACGGTTAACCCTGCAAGGTTTATAGCAGAAGTAATTGAGGAAGGGGACTATGCACACGATTGTACGCAGACTACCGAAATGTACTCATGTACTAGAAAAGTTGAAGAGAACTCACTAGATGGAGGTGAGCTCTTGTTCATTGATGGGTAATCAACAATAGACCAAAGTGATGGGATAAGAAGAACTGGGGCAGCAGTGGTAAAAATGACAGAGGAACCGGTGTGTGTGGCGATGAAATGCGTACAATTACCACAGCGTTACTCTGCTCAAGCAGCTGAATTAGTTGCACTGATCCTGGCGTTGAAGGAAAGCTTTGACAAACGAGTAACTATATATTCTGACAGCGCATATGTCACGTCTACTGTCCACTCAGGATTGTCCAAATGGAGGAGAAGAGGGTTTAGGAGAGCTGACGGCACCCCAGTACAACATGCTCTCTTGTTAGCCGAACTAATTGAAGTAATAAATGACCCCCAAGAATTAGCTTTGGTCAAATGTACCGCACACACTAATGGAGAAGATCATATCTCAAAAGGGAATGCAGCAGCAGACGCACATGCGAAGTATGCTGCATATTTTGGTGAGATATGGAAACCCCCAGAGTTAGAAAGAGGGAGAGGGAGGGGGATAGCTAAGGAGGTGTTGATAAGAGAAGGGTACGCCCATCTCCCAGCCACACAAATAATGGAGCTACAAGCGGCTGCACCAATGGCAGAAAAAGAAATATGGGTAAAAAGAGGATGTACAATGTCACCAACTGACGCACGATGGCGCCAGGGTAACACTGGAAAGATGGTAATGCCATTGGCACTATTGAACACCGCCCTGAGCCAGCTCCACCACCCAGCCCACACAGGCAAGGAAGTTATTGCTGCACGAATTAGGGAAGATTGGTTCTGTCCCGAGTTAAATTCCCATGTGACAAATTTTATCAGCAACTGTCTCACATGTCAACAGTTCACGGCCGGCCACACGCTGAAGGTGATAAAAGGTACTATACCCTGGCCAGAGGGACCCTTCCTACACATCCATATTGACTATGTTGCTATGATCAACGTATGTCAAGGAAATAGGTATATGATTGTAGTAGTATGCCCATTCTCCAGGTGGATTGAGGCAGGACCCTGCTCACACCCAGATGCATTCAGAGCAGCTAAATTTCTAGTGAGGGAGGTTTTCCCCAGGTGGGGAGTGTGCGAGGTACTGCGGTCAGATAATGGCCCGCATTTTGCTAATGAAATGTTCCAGCACATCACATCCTTACTGAACATCAAGCATAAATTTGCATGTGCATATCACCCGCAGGCCAACGGTATATGCGAACGCCTGAATGGCCTACTGAAGGAGGCAATTGCAAAGATACAGCAAACAACAAAGAAGAGTTGGTTGTATTGCCTTCCGCTAGCCCTATTTGAGCTAAGGAATAGACCAGGTTCCGATCACCACCTCACCACTCACGAGGTGGTGACCGGACGTCAAATGCGCCTTCCTCTAACGCCAACATCAAGAGCATTCACAGATTATGAAAACACTGCAACCGTTCTTGGTGATGAAATGTACCAATATGTGTCTTCTTTGATTACTAGTGTAGTGTTTGTGTCTCAACAGCTCGAGCGCACGCGGGGCGGGTCTAAGAGTGATCAACAAGAAGACGCGGATAAAGAATTGGAAAAGGAAAAACTGTGCAAAATTGCTAAAGGTGACCACGTGCTACTCCGCAATTTCAACAGAAAGTGGAACAGCCCACGCTTCACTGGCCCCCACCTGGTAGAGGAGGTATCTACGAGAGCAGTAAAGTTACAGGACAAACGTGCTTGGAATCACCTGCATGACGTAAAGATCTGCAAACTCCAGACCCGCCCTAGCGTCACCGACAGGGCCATTGGAAGAACAGCAACAGCGCCACCCACGGAGGAAGAGACTTCTACCACAACTGACGACCTAAGTGTCTCCATACCCTGCCACCCACACACTACTAAAATAGAAAGGGGTAATTCCCATACCGCCAACCCCATGGTCACACGCTCAAAGAGTAAAGAGACTTCTGCCAGTTGAACCCCAAACCCTCGGCCCATTGCAGTAATAACCCAACTGAAGGACATTGTCTTGCACATATACACATGTAGACACTTGAATGTTCTCTTTTTTTCTTTCTCGCACATGCAGGTACCGCGTATTATTGTACTGCTAAGAAAACAGATAACTAACAAAGTTCACTGCCCAGGAGTAGATGCTACCCTCAGACGATAACTACCCTGAAGAGCTATCACACCAATTCGTCTATCATATAAAAAGGCCAAAGTACCTGAAAAGAAGGAGGGTACGTGTCTACTACACAGCATTTCTCTTGGCCATAGAACAATCAATGCCCCACCTTCACCCATACTTGCCTGTCCTAAGAGATAGATCGCTTAGATTGGCGTGGGAACAGCTCTTCGCCTGGGCACTGAACGACTACTTGATAGGGAGAGCTTGAAAACAACAACTAACACTAATAACAAGCATATTGAGAATTTTCAGGCGGGCAACTTTAACGTCGCAAGAATTAGCTGCCGGACTGCAGCAAGGTAAGAGCAAAATGCCGGTGAGACTAGCCTCTGTAATAAAGATGATAGGGATTTTGATGATCACCGGGTTCTTGGCTGCCTCTGTATGGCAGAACAGTTATGCTATCAATATTTTGGCTGTACCCAAACCTAATATACCCCCACCCACGGCTGCAACAGGTGTTACGTCAGGTGGTACTAGCAAAATTCCACACAAGGGAAATAGAGTTAAACGCAGCACATACTCAGATAATAAAGGTATTGACAACTACATACAAGATTCAGCACACGTCTCGAACAACATGTGGTACCAACACATGACCCAAATAGGAAAGCAGACAACAGAAGACAGCTGCTACGTCTGCTCATTGATCCCATACGCCATGAGCGCTTCTCGAACTTTCGTTGCCACGGAAATAGATGAAAAGACAGCACGATGTATAGTATACTTGGCACTGTTCCAAACGAAAGGGAGATTTCAAGGGAACACGGTGCACCTGGTATGGAAAACGCGAGACACATATCCATACGAAAATAACTTCCTCAAGATTTATTTGAGTTACCACAAGACCAGTTTGCATGCTGAAGCATTCAGATACATGACAAGTGGCCCTGACAGAGGAGAAACAAAGAAAGTAACACTACAATACCTACCATGTGATTGGTATACCACTGAAGTTCCTGGTAAACACGGATGTTGGGAAAGGCCACTGATAATAATAACAGGGAAGGTGTACCTGGGCAACAAATGGGAGATAGGAGTGGTTGGCAGCAACATGGTAACGAGAGAGGATACTACAACTATTGCTGAACACAACAACAGATGTTGGACGACTTGGGTCAAGTACGTACCCATGCTCACGTGGATAGAGAAGGATGAAGACCCAATAACAATACTGCCGCTGTCTGCACCTAAGGTATGCTACCAACATAAAGGAGAAGTGGACGTGGGATACAACACCAACTGTTCAAGCGTGACGGAGTTACCTGAGGGGGGAGCAGGAACAGCAGTGTTAATGGACCATTACTGGGCCTGCGGAGACAAGGCATACCACACACTGCCCCCTCTGTGGAATGGTATATGCACAATGGTACACGTTAATGTACCATCACTAGTGGTGCCCCAGAAACATGTGAACGTGTCGAACTTCCCTAAAATGGATGAAGGAAACAAGAGGAAGAAGAGATCTGTACAACCTCAGAAGGGGCCAGAGAACCAAAACAACAGCAACAACACTATCCTGAATAGAAAGAAAAGACAAGGAGAACCTCTGACAGGAAATTACCTATGGGGAAGATCGGAAACAGCACTCACTTCAATCCCACCAGAACACAGACTATTCAGCAGAGCAGCAATGTTCTTCTCCTCAAAAATACATCCGGGACTACAGGCTTACGCAAACGCAAAATGGCTCCAGATAACTAGATGGGAACTAATGATGACAATTAATTCTACAGTAAATGGATTCAACGCAATAAAAGAGGAACTGCGAGCAGTGAGGATGGTAGCACTACAGAACAGATATGTACTGGACCTCCTCACAGCAATGGAAGGAGGAGTTTGCGCAAAGATAGGACAATCATGCTGCACATTCATTCCTGCTAACGATGCTGACAATGGTACACTGACAGAAGCAGTATCACAATTGGCCCGGATGCACTCCAAAATGATGGATGAAAGTAAAGGTGTGAACAAGGATGACAGCTGGTTTTCGCTATTATGGTCATGGATGCCATCTTGGCTGTCGGACGGACTGAAGATTATAGTTGGATGCATTATTTTGGCTGGAGCTGCACTGATCATAATAAGATTTTGGAAGGCCCGGAAGGCACGCACCACAGACAAAATGATCGAAATGGTTGGTATGCACCCCCTGATGCCGGCAGATGATGGCCAACACACAGGCACAATAATAAAAGAAAGAGAGAAATTGTGCAACCAGATCATCACCAACCACCTGGACCCACCATCTGTGAAACTCGAAAACCCAAGGAACCCAAGGAGCTACATAGGGAAATGGGTATACTGCACACCTGGAGGAACCTGTGTATATACGTATTGGTCATTTGAAGACCATGTCAACCACTATGGACATTTGGGAGGAGTAACTAAAATATGGAGAGTGAGAGGGGATAAGGAAAAGGATATGTTTGTGGTCGACAAGTCGACCAGAGGGGGGACTGAAGTGGGAGAATGGAACAAAAGGCTCCCACCAAGCCCCTCGCACCCCTGGCCTAGAGGATCACAGCCCAGGCACCCGCCACGAGAGGAGTTTGCCCATCTACCAGACGACCAAATACCCTGGTACAGGAACATACGGATGTGCCCACCAGCCTGCCCACCAGCCAGCCCTGCCCACACCTGCGGCATGGATGAACTCGACTGAACCATGCAGCAGTAAATGAACACATCGTTAGAGATGCCATGACGACCTAGCTAACGGTCAGCACACCCGTGCAAGCATGCACACTGGACACTCCCACACCAATCCACACGAAGAACATATTCAGTGCTATGACGTAGGTGACGGACACACCCACCGACGCGCATCTTTATTATTTTTCACATAGGCTTTTCAAAATGCAGAAACGCAAGACGCACAATGAACTCATCTAAAATGCTTGCTCACGCTTCTCCTAAACCCATGCATTACAATGAGAAATGAGAAATATAACATGACATGATACTGGGGATAAAGCAATATGATACCATAACCTAAAGCGCTGTGTATCAAACGTTTCCACCTATGCACCAGGCCCAAGTAGGCCGCAAGCAAGAGCCTCCATGAACATTGAATGAGCAAGAGTACAGTTGCTGACCCTGCAGAATGAGCCCGGCGAGAGCAGACAGTCAAGGGCACAATGTTGCAAACTCGCATGCCGCAAGCCAACGCCAAGGTCACATCTGCAAATTAAGCCAGGCACACAGTGGAAAATGCAATATTAATTGTGCAGAATTCTGCCTCAACCACGGTCTCGCCTCACGTGACCAAGCCGAACCTGACAGGGTGCCAGGCCCAGGAGGAGGGAGGCGCCTGGATCCTGCGTTTCAAGACACAGGCAGATACAATTAAGCGACTCAATGGACATCTGCGGCGGTGGGAGTAGTCTGCCTTCCAGCATATGAATAAATCCTCACATTGTCTGCACATACCCATAGTGATACATTGTTGCAAATGACAGGTGCACCGCGAGCTGGGAACAGCGATGGTCCCAGACTGGGGGGCTCATGAGTGGACCAATCAGAACATGGGGCTCTTATCACTGAAGCCATTAACATTAGCCAATCCTCAGGGGTCTTCATGTAACAATTTTCATGTATCAAATTGAAGGGACAACCCAAGTATACCACCTGACTAACCCTCGACCACTAATAACGCTCTCTATACGTATGCTATACTAACCCTACCACTCGAGGAACCAATCCAGAGTGGCGATAGGTTTTTTGCTAAACTTTCCCAGGGGACGCAAGTAGCGCGTCATACTAAGGTAAAAAGGGCCTGTGAGCCCCACGATTGGAAAGAGAGTGTCAGGACGGACGCGTACGATCCTTGACCCATCCCTGCCGTTTTGTTTAATAAACAGCAGAATCACCTTGCTTCTTGCGTGTGTCTCATACTCATTTTTTGGTATATATGGGAGGAGTTGGGGCCTCCCTGCCCGGAGGTCCGCGGACGGCCCAGCCGACCCCGGGAGAATTTCCCCCGACACCTTTTAATTCTTTCAAGGGGTAAAATCCCTTGCTTTTTGTTGTGAAGTCTGTGGTTTTAGTAGGGGCAGGAGGAGACGTGGGTGCTTCGCCCCCCACATCGCGTTGGCTCAGCATCCACTCCTTCTTTGGTGGATCCTTTTCCCCATCATGAAACATTTTTCGTAGCTCCAATATGGATAATCTGTTACTCAGTTTATTCCCTCTGTAGGCGGCATGCAAATAAGTAGTAATGTGTTGCAGCACATATTTGGAAAAACTACCCTCGCCATTTTGCCCTCTGTATCGCGAGTCCATTCCATGCTACACTTGCATATCATGTCTTGAAACCGCGGAAGGGACTTGCACAAGTGGCCCCCATGGCAGGACACCACTTTCTGACTGCCAATACTTACTTGACCTCAAGTCGCAATTTTTTGACACACTTGAACACTTTGCCAATTCGCATATTTCACAATTATTGTCGGTTCTCGGTCAACATTTTGAAAAACCGTAACCATTTACAAAAATTCCACCAGCCTCTCTGACTCACCACCATCAACAAGAGCATGCTCCGTGCATTGCCCATACTGTATTAAGGCCAAGTCATAATTCTCTCACGTGCTCTTCGATCCCCGCCCAAATAGCATAAGTCTTTCTTAATCTGAACATCACCTCATCGAGCTAGAAGCAATTGTTTTCTGTTTTCAATTACTTCCAGTTTATTTCCTTTTCCTCCTTTTCTCTCATCACCACATCTGCACCACCACTACGGGCCTTAGCACACATATCAATAAACCATGTCCTTTTTCAACCAACCTTATGTGTGACGTCACAAACCTAAGGCAGAAATCCCAATACATTGATTAAGAATCCCAATACTTCAAATACACTCACCAGTGTTACAATATCCCAAGACACAACAAAACAAATGACATAACACACAGCGGTCTTCCTGCCTCTCAAATGACAGGGAATACCAAAATCATGTGGTCCTTCTTCTATACTGCTGCATATAGGACTACATCTCTATGAGATAAACTAAGAAACAACCTTTTGGGACCTAAGCGAGCTATGCTAGCACCCCTAGAAACAAGGATCCATACCTAAAGCATCCATAAACCAAGCTGACTGCCTAGAGAACAGGTATCCTTTTTTGTCTGTTTTAGTTTTTTCATCCGTAACCCCAGCTAACGCATCTGGAATCAAAGATCCTTCACAACGACATGCAACAAACAACAAACAACTTTCCCTCCCCAAAATGTGTTATATGGCTGAGTCTATACTTATAGTCTGTGGATCTGCTGAAGCTCTCAGGCACTGCCTCTGCCACAATCTGTCACTCAGCTTTCTGGTCTGCTTGGCGTCCCACAGGGAGCGGGCAGGAATTTCTCCAAGGTGGCTCCTGATGACCTCTCACTGTCCACATGTGCTTTTTAATTCGGTGCTTGTGGGTCGCAACGCATCCCTTCGGGCATGCCGCAGGAAAAAGACTGCTTTATTGCCAAGGGGTTTTAGCAACCATCCTCTCGCTACCACTTGTAATAGCGCCAAAGGAACTATTGTCAGTCTTCCCGTTTACATGCAAGAGGAACCACGCCCTGGAAATCCCCTAACACAAGAACAGAAGACCCAGCCATAGGACAAATTTCACTGACTTTATTAACAAATCAATGACAGGGATCGCAGCATGAACCATGCAATATTCTCCAAGCACTCTCGATCTGCAGGCACCTGTCATCCAGTTTTGTTATGGTCTGATGTCACAAAAAAGAGGTTATGTCCCAAAGACCTACCAGGGAAAGGGATTGGTTAGCAAGGTGTACTACATATGTATTCTATAATGGGTTAGTGTGGTCATTGGGCAAGCCATATGTGGTGGCTCCTCCCAAGATCACCTCAATGTGTTACGAATATAAAGTTGCAGGTTAGCTTAAGATGATTGGCCTATGCAACACAGTGTGAGCTTAGAGTGGAAGGTGATTATGGATTGGGCAGAAAGGGACTTCTCATCCTTGGAGCTTTGGACAGTTACCAGGACAAGTGCAACTATTCAAGCTAGGGCGAATGACCCAGAGGGTGCTGCATGTTCCCAACAAGTTACCATCTCTGATCTTCTGGGCCCTGAGAAAGACCATTCAGCTTTGAACCAGTGTTACGTTTGTATTCTCCTGCATCGGCTTCCATGGGAACAGACTTCTCAGTCTGTCTTGAAATATAGGCTCCATATAGCAGGTTCAGTGTAGAGACCATGAAATTGACTTCTCTTCCTTGCATTTATAGAGGATTTCAGTTTGTGTTCCCTGCAGGGACCCTATCTTATCTGTTAACTTGAAACCTTTCCCTCTCAGTGTCCTTGGCCAGGCTGTGTGCATTGTCCATGCAGGAAGCCTGGTCTGCATGCTTCAGCAGAACTTTCTGTCTGCTTTTCTCTGTGTGCTTGATTTTGTCCTGCTTTTCCCATTCACTCCAATGCTTATGGCTTCCATCTTAATTTGCATGGGTTAACCGTCAGAAAGAAGCTCATATGTATTCTCATGCATCTTGCGGTTTCCATGTAGCTAAATGGTATGTGTGCGTGTCAGTCCACTATGTGAGTCATAAGCATATTCTTTGTGTCTATCCGCAATAAAGCTAAATATCTGCGTAACATCATGCAAGGATGTCTATGTGCTTCATGTGGAAAGTGTCTGTCATGATGTCAGTCATGACGTGATCAGCGCTATTCAAGGTTGCAGTCAGTCAACTTGCCGAATTGATGACAGCTGCCTCTCTTCAATACTGTTGTCGGGTTATGGTCTGAACGGTTGTCTGAGTGGTTAGCGCTTCTCGCCCCTGCGATGAAGGGTCTTGAAGTGATGTACATCTCTCGTTTCTCTGTCTTCGGACTGAGAGTGGGATGGGTGTAACAAGGGCCATGTTTGAGTCCCCCTCTTCAGATTCAATATGTGGACAATTTGCTAGTGTGTAGCACTTCAGAGGAGCAGTGTCGAGGAGACTCAATAACGCTTTTCACTCTGCAAACTGAAAAGGGATACAAGGTGGACAAGGAGAAACTACCGTATTGTCAGCCAGAGGCAATTTATTTGGGGCAAGTAATATCACCAGCAGGAATGAAAGTGATGCCTGAGAGAGAGGTCGCAGTGACAAATACACCACAGAAAGTTACTGTCAAGCAAATGCAGCAATTTCTAGGCCTATTGTAGGTCATGGATTTTTGGCTACTCTAGCTATAAAAGGCCCTTTATTGCGAGGGCTTAAGGAAGCACAGAAGGTGAAGAGTTCGATTAGCTTGACAGAGGAAATGACAACGTGTTTCCAGGACCTTAAGGATGCAATCAGAAATGCTCCAGTCCAAGCAACACCAGCCTATAATAAACCATTTTTTCTTTGTTCACATTTGAATGGGCAAGTTATGATGGCTGTCCTCACACAGCGAACACACCCCTAACCTACTATATTGGAGTTTTAGATCCCATGATGCAGGGCCATTTTCCTTGTGAGCAAGCTCTAGCAGCAGTGGCATTTGCCATACATAAGTCTTCGATCATTACTCTGGGCTGCCCAGAGACTCTGTATGTAGAGTGTGCAGTTTCTGCAATCTTGGAGAAATCAAAGTCAACTCTTACCACAGATAGGGTTTCGGGGTATGAGGTGACATTATCAAATGCCTCCATATACCCAGTGAGGTGTCACTCAGTCAACCCTGTAACATTCTTAGCTGAGCCAGGGAAACCAGATGAGGTTTATGCATGACTGCGACATACGAGGGAGAAGGGGACAAGAGTACAAATGTGAACGAAGATGCACTTGAGGAGGGAGAGGTACTCTTTGTTGATGGCTGCTCGACAATAGATCAGGACACTGGTGAAAGGCATATGGGTGCAGCAGTTGTGTGCCTTGTGGATGGTGAGTATAGGGTCAGAAGGAAGAAGAGATTGCTTTCACATTATTCTGCACAAGCTGTAGAGTTGATAGCTCTCATAGAACCACTAGAGATGAGTGAGGGGAAGACAGTCAATATTAATTCTGATTCTACATTCGTCACTTCTACCATGCATTTGGGATTGTAGAGGTGGCATAGGAGAGGATTTAAAAGATTCAACGATACCCCCATCTAGCATGCTGCATTACTTTCCCAATTAATTGAAGCGCTAACAATGCCAGCAAAGGTAGCAATAGTTATGTGTGCTGTGCATTCTAACAATACTGATCCGATTTCTGTTGGTAATGATGCAGCCGACAGAGTGGCAAAGGAGGCCGCCTATTTGCCAATTAGAGATTCCATAGTTACAGAACTTGTGTCTCAGCAGGTACAGTTACCAGCCCCAAGCACTGCAATACCTATGGCTCAGATTGCCAAAATACAAGAACAAGCATCAAAGGAAGAAAAGAATGAATGGATTAAGAGTGGGTGCATACTCTCACCGACAGATCTTTTATGGAGACAGGAGTTTATAGGTAAAGTAGTTATGCCTCAGGGATGGCTTATGGTAGCTCTGGAGCAATTGCATTATCCTTTGCATGGCTCCAGATGACAAATTGAGACTGATCTCCCGGAAGATTGGCCTATTCCAAACCTGCAAGAACACGTAAGTTGTTTTGTGGCAAACTGTATCACTTGTCATCAATTCAACACTGGAAATACACTGAAGGGGACATTGCCCCAGCCATCGAGGCTCTTCAGGGAACTCCATATCAATTGCATCAATAGGGTTAATAGATTTAGTAATTATCATTACCTTATCGTTGTGGTATGTTCCTTTTCCCGTTGGTTTGAAGGTGGACCCTGTGCTCACCCTGATTCTAAATGAGCTGCAAAATCTTTATTGCAGGAGGTATTTCCTTTTTCCTTGGTGGATATATGTGAGGTTCTGAATTCTGATAATGGGACACCTTCTTTAACAAACTCTCTTCTGAAATTACTTCTTTATTGTGCAAAAAGCACAGGTTGTGTCAGTGTATCATTCACAGGTGAATGGCGTTGTCGAGTGCTTGAATGGTTTATTGAGTTTGCGACTGTCTAAAATCTGCTACACATTTTCAAATAATTGGTTGTATGGTTTGCCCCTAGGATTGTTTTCTCTTAGTAATCAGCCAGGGAAAGACCATCACTTGTGCCCCATGAGATTGTAATCGGGAAGATTCTACATAAACCACTTTCACCTACACACACAGCCTCTGATGCACAAATGTCTACAGAGATCCTAGGGAAGGATTTCAGGGCTATTTTAGGGACTTAACCAAAACTGTTAAAGTTGTATCTTCACAGATTTCATCTTGTCACCAACAGCCGGCTGCATCTGTGGGCATCAATCCGGAGTCCCTACAATAGCTTCAACCCTTTCCGGGGCATTATGTTTTTATACAAACTTTTGTCCGCCATTGGAATGAAAGCAGGTTCTACGGACAATATAGGGTAATCTTTGTCACACCGAGCACCATTAAGGTGCAGGGTCAGAATTGTTGGATCCACCTCTCCGATGTAAGAAGAGACACCAGCGCTACTTCACACTTACAAGAGCAAGACCCTGGTGAAGACCAACCCAAGGATACATAAGTTGAGTACTCCTATGAAACTTGTGACATTGTTTAGAGTAGGGCATCCTTGTGTACAAATGGACATAAACTTTTCTTCAAGCATTTAACAGACAGGATGAAGGAACATGAATGTTAGGATGAATATTTGTCTGTTGTTTGTCTTTTCTCTCTTTCAGACAGAAAACAAGGTACAATAAAGGAAAAAGGTTTGTGTAGGAAATAGTGCCAATTGAGTAATAAAATTCACTGTGTCTACCTGAATTTGTTTCCAAAGCAATGATGAAATATAAGGATCTCTGCAGTGTGTGTGTGTGTGTGTATGTGTATGTATCTATAGATATATGCATATATGTGTGTGTGATTTGTAATTTGTGCCTTTGAACCAATCAACTCTCGAATTTCATACAGTGCACATGCCGCTTGCAGATTTTTTGTACCCATGAATTGAGATTCGAAAAGAGTTTGTTTATATTCTTTTTATATGAAGGATTTTTAAATGTGTTCAGTCAGTGTCAATGTGGTTGTTGATTAGCTCAGGTGTTGCACATACATATGTCTACAAATGTTATATGCTTGTTTTTCCTTATATGAATATTCTGATGAATCGCGATTTGAGAATTGAATGTTGAATCTCAAAATAGTGTGTTTTTTGAACTTTTTCCAAAAGAGTGTCATTTTCAATGTTTTTTGGTAGTGTTTAAATTCTCCCTTCACATAAAATAAAGTTATAGGAAGATTAAAATGCAGTTTTTATTTAATTGGGTGCATACATGGTTCTTGATCTGCATTGTTGTTCAATGTACTCTTCCTTATCTCAGTATTGTCTGAATAATTCGTAACATTATGACTTCTCGATTCACATACTGTCTTCATATCTTTCCTTTTTTGTTAATTCTCAATACTCAAAGACATAAATATTACTAATGAATTTATATCAGCACGTCCCTCTTCCTCATGCCAGTACTTTCATAGATCTTGACCTGAGTATCTCGACCTGAGTATTAGTTAAAAAAAAAAATCATATTTTTAGGTAGTCTATAAAACGAGTTGTGTATTTATAAGGTTTAAGGGATACGTGTGTACCAACTCAGTCTTCTTTGTCATAGTCCTCCAGTAACCATGTCTCACTACTCCTCATCACAGTCCCAAACTACACACCTCACTCTCCTTCGTCACAGTCTCCAACTACACAACTTTAGTCTCCCTCATTACAGTTGTTGGGGTGGTTAGGAAGGGTCCCATCATTACGAGGGGTTCATAATACGTGCGCCATATTAATGACTGGGGGTGCTGAAAACTGAGAACGGTTACTTTTTTGTTCAGAACTGATATATATTAGCTTACATGCGTGCAGAAATATAAAGTATTAAATCTACCAAATGTAAAAACATACCTTTACTTTTATATAATATACTTTAATATAAATACATGGGAAATGTGTGGATCTTAATAATAGTCTGATAAGTCTCAGAGATGGTAAATATAATCTCCTACTGTTTGAGAGCATGCCCAAAAGAGTTTCATTATTTATTTTGGTCAGCAGGAAAACACGGGGTAAGCCAAGTGCCTAAAGCTATTTAGGGGTTTCAACTGTGCGATAAAGTGAGAGCTTTATAAATTGGAAAGGTTCAATGGAACAGTGACCTGGGAAATGAGATAGCATCATGGACGAAGAGAAATTATTCACCCAGCCTACGGGAAATGTTTAAGCAAGCTATGTGCAAATCAAGAGTTAGGGTTTAAGCAACTTAGAACAGTTATTACTAGTAATGAATTATTATTTTTACAATACCAATGTTTAACCTTCTGTTGTCATCATGACCTACTACGGGCAGATCATAAGAAGAGGTGTGTTATGAATGTAATCAGAAGATCATTATTAAAATAACCCTGGCCAATGAAAACATTAGAATTGGGAAAAGATGGGATTTCTTTGAAGAGGGTTGTGTCCAATGACGTGCTACATCTCCTGCTCCTCCCCCATGCTCCCATCTCCCTCTGTCCCCCCTGCGCCCACTTCCCCTCCTTTCGCTGCCTTTCCTCTCTATGAAAACCTTATCTAAACAGGTTCTTCCCTGTTCTTCCAAAACCATCAAGGACCACATCGACACCCTTGCCCCAGCCTTGGCAGTCTTCTGCAACCACTCCTTTGCCTCGGGTACCTTTGCCAACACCCTGAAGCACTCTCTTGTGCACCCTCTTCTCAAGACGCCCTCAGCCGACCCCTCCCTTCTGGCTAATTATCGTCCAATCTCTATCACTCCTTTCCTGGGCAAACCCCTGGAAAAGCTGGCCATCTCCCAGCTTAATCTTCACACTGAATCTGTTGGCTGTCTCCATGACCATTACTCTGGTTTCAGAGCAGCCAGAAGCATGGAAACTGCCCTCCTGAACATCTGTGAAGACTTGTTCTCCAACCTGAACTCTAATCGCCCCTCTGTTCTCATCCTACTCGATCTTTCCTCTGCCTTTGACACGTTTAACCATGCCATCACTGATCAGGCTTTGGCCTGATTAACCTCTTTCCTCTCTGATCGACCCTGCCAGGTCCAACTTGGGTCCTTCCTCTCCTCTATCTCTCTACCTGTGGTGTTCCCCAGGGGTCTGACCTCTCGCCCTGGTAGTTCAACCAATACCTGGCACCTCTCGCCCACTGCATTGCTGATTTCTGCACCAACTTCCAATGCTAGGCAGATGACAACTAGCTCACTTTTAGGCTCCCCACTGCCACCTCTCCTCCTTCTCTCGTCCCTGATTGCCTCTCTGCAATCCAAGAGTGGTGTGCCACCAATGATCTCTGCCTGAATGTCAGCAAGATGGAGATTCTCCTCATTGGCACACCAGCACCCTCTTTTCCCCTCATTTTCTGGCTGGCCTCCCTTGGCCCTCACCCTGCTCCCACCCACGAGGCTAAGAACCTCAGGGTTATCTTCAACTCTACTCTCTCCTTCTCTCCTCACATCTCCAACATCTCTAAGAAGTCAAACTACCAACTGCACCTTCTCAGGGGTCTGCTCCCTCTCCTTCCCCCAGAAGCTCACTGTCTCTAGAGCTCTGGTTCTCTCTCCATTGGCTCCCAGTGGCTGCAAGGATCATATTCAAGACCCTCTGCATGAACCACAAGACCTTCTGGGGCCTGGGACCAAAATATCTCCAGCTTTCTCTTCTGAAGTATCTTCCTACTCTAGCCCTTCGCTCCTCCACCTCCAACTCCTTGAGGGTCAGGCGTTTTTCCAAGAAACTAGCTGGAGGCACATCTCTCTCTTCTGCGGGTGCTTCCCTCTGGAACAGCCTCCCTGCCTCTTTGAAACTTGAGCAGAATCACCTCCGGTTCCGGAAGCAGCTCAAGACTGTCCTCTTTGCTTCTGCCTTCTCACTTCCTCTTCCCTGCTGATCGCCTATCTGTTACTGCACTGGTTACCTGACTAACGAGCACAGAAAATTGATGCACAGACAGAGAAGGTTGCACAGAGAGCAAGACAGGTTACACAGACGGACAGGCGGGTAACCAGACAAACCAGGGGCACCGAAATGTTGCAGCATAGGAACACAGGGTAGAAAGAGACAACAGGAATGCAGTACCATGGTTTACCAAGATAGTTCACAGAGATAGGGCACTAACATGACCTGCAGTAAAACAGATGGAAGTGCCGAATGCATGAAACACTTTTAGATATGGGCATAGAGAAAGACAGAGGTAGAGAGAAAATAGACATAGAGACAGGGGCACCAGCATACATAAATGGGAAGGAGGGTGAGCATATAGATCCTTTCAAAAGCATGAGGTGAATATGGAGATACAGGGGCACAGAGAGATGGTACAAATATGGGTTGTAGAGAGATAAGTGCTATAGAAAAATACAGATGCCACATTGAGAGACAGTTGTGGAGAAATACAGCCACAGAGAAATAGTGACAGAGGGCAGCAGGGACAAAGACTGATCAGGACGGGGACATGGATAGAAATGGCAAATAGAAATAAGGTGAACAGGGAGCAGGACACAAGGAGGCTTGCAAAGATTGACATGGAAGTTCACAAAACAGGAATCGCACACCTCCATTTTTTAATTGAGCGCCTGCTCCCCATCCTCACCCCACTAATGCTGCACTGCCATATACAATGCATCCCGATACAAAATACATCACCAGCACAAGTGCACTTTTACCATGGAGTTTGGAAACGTGTCTTGGGTGGGAGTTGTGACACTCTTGACTTGCCAGCATCAATGCCAATATACGATATATCTGGAAGTTGAGGGATTACAGCAAATGTGACTTTGCATCAGCCATGTTGTTGGAATCTGCTCACTGAGTTCTATACATTGCACAGTTCTACACATGCGCAAGCACACACATCACAAACACCCCATCAAGACAAATGTATTCTGCAGCTGGCTAAACAAAGAACATAATGAGTTATCCCCGGCACGTGAAGCCATGTGGGGGATCCTTCAAAACGAAACAAAGAAAAGAATGTTAACAGAGAGAGTTGAGCACCGTCCCAACAGTTGTAGCCCGGCCCTCACAACGAGAGTCAAGCCGGTGTTCTGCTCCGCGCCCCTTCCGTGATTAACTCACTGCCACTGCTTGGGGTCAGAGTGTGGCACTCCCCTGAAAGGCCATCTCCAGACCATCAGAGCATGGCCCCTATATCCACCTGAGTGGAGAAAGCTGTGGAGAAATTGCTCCAAGAGATGAAGAGATATATCAATTATGGGTGGACCAAACCAACCAGGAGATATAGAATTGGAGAGTTACTGACCGGAAGAAAAGGCATCATGTAATCTAGCGTCTCAGAGGCCCTGCGATGTGTCATCCAGGTGCTTCATGCCACACATTCAGACCACCAGTGAAGAGCATCATGACGTCTTTTGTGCCACTGAATCCGGCACAGAGCTAATGCTTAAGTTTGATACTACATACCTCCAACAGGGTGAAAGGTTCTCAAAATATCGGGCTAGGACTGAACCGATTCTGCTGCTGACTTTTCAGTGGAAGGAGGTTGAGCCAAGCAGCCTGAACCTGGTCAGGCTCCCACAAGTAATGCACATAGCAAGATCACTGATGCTGATTTCCCTACAGCTATAACTCCGGGATTTGACCGAGAAACCCCCTTCCTTCAATGAATTGGTCCGGGGGGTTTGTACTCTGGAAAGAAAGATGGAGGACAGTGTATGGTCTAGCCAACTAAACTGGTTTCCCCATATACAGCCCCAGAGTATGACCTGAGACATCAAGTGGAGGAGTTATACCAGACCATCCGTGCAATGTAGTTGCAGGGGGCAACGGCCAAGACACCACCATTCGTGACAACCAAGCCACCAGAGTGTGGAAGAGGTTCTGCACCACTACCACGAGAGAGGGAACACCAGCTCTTCTGTCTGGCCCAAAAGCCACAGCTGCCTGAGAGTACCAGCGGCAAACCACACCACTCCAGCCCTGGCAGTTTTGCATGCATTGTGGTGGGGCATGCAACTGAGTACCAGCAAATGCAGCACCATAATCCTAATGATTACTACGCTCCGACCGAATAATCAAAGGAGAATGCCACAGTCTGTGCCTGATGAGCCCAACGCTACAGTGACACCGCTGATGGGCAAGTCATCTGGGAACCGGAATTTGCCCAGACAGGCAAGTCCATCTGAGAGAAAGAGCACCAGTACTCTCCCTACCATGTGCAGCACCTGCTCACCTTGCACAGTACCTGACTTGCCCGTAGGACCACCAGCCACTGTTAAAGTTACCATCGATGGACAGCACGCCCAAATGCTTCTGGATGGCGGCTCACAGGTGACCATCGTATATGAGCCATTCTACAGCAAACACATGACGCATATTTCATTGGAGCCATTGGCCGGACTGAACTTTCTCTGCGTGGGAGACAACCCCTGCACATATCTGTGGTACATCAAAGTCAGACTGCTTTTTCCATGCAAAGTAGTTTGTAGGGAAAACTCATTCAAAGAGAGATGTAGAGCAAGGAGTCATTTAAAAAAGTGCAGTCTGTGCACACTATTTGAAAAACACTCTTGCGGGGCTTCCAGTACTCCCAAAACAAAATATAACTGGCAAGACCTGAGATGAACATGTCAAGTACCAGAAAATAACCTTCAACTTTTTTTTTTAATGGGGAACTGCTTAAACTGAGGAGAAAGAGAGCAGCAGTTTCAAGAAAGAAAAACGAATTTGAATTGTATGCTGTTGCATTTTCATGGAAAATTTTAAATCAAGGGCAACAGAAAAATGTATATTTAAAAGCCGAAATTGTGAATGACACCACATTAAATGAAGCCAGATCTGAACTGTTACATCTGTATTCCGCTTGTTCCACCTCCCTCAAAATGAGATGTGAAAACAGCTCCCATGCTTTACTACAGAGATTAACTGGTGGGGGTTGAGCCATAATAAAACGATCTCTGAAACTTAGTCACAGGGAGGCTGACCTGCTATCAATCCTGAGCCAGATTTATTTTATGGGTTGCATCTATGTATGGTGGGCTTAAAATAGGGACAAACTAATGGGGGTTCAGCGTGACCAGCGCATTTGTGTTGTCTAATCTGAGACTTCCATCCCCCAGGCCTCTCTTGAAAGAAGCAATCTGGATACATGGAAAAAAGAAAGGGGTTATCTGAAAATCGAACAGACCTGGGAACTGTTCAAGAGGGGCATGACAAAAGTAATGACTACATCCAGGCCCCGTCATAAATACTTTGCTGCTCTGCATCAACAGTGTGGGCACCAGATTAAATGAGAAAGAAAATTACATAGGATTTACGGTTTCACTGATAATTCTGGAACAGAATGTCACAGCAAAAGAATTATTTTTGTAAAGTGTTCCGCTTGAGATGCACTATTTGGTGATAGTTCTAATGTGATTTCTAATTATGCAAATTAGGCAGATTTGTATTTTGAGGCACTGAAATGGCACACACCTGTTAATTACATCTTATAGCATCCGTAGGGACGAGCTTGATGCTTTTAGATGGGAAAATAATTTGAATGTGAAATATAGAAGTGAGTTAAATGGTCAAATCTATAATTGAGTACACATGTGTGTTATTATTATGAGAATTGCATTGTTTGATTCACTTCAGAGAGAGAAATATGGTGAGCCTATTAGTAAAGTGGTCATATGTGTGGAAATACAAATTCAGATGTGGCAATATTTAATGTAAGAAATCCCTGAGATGACATCACATTAAACTGGGTTTAGATCTTACTCCCATCAGACAGCTGTGGCGAGTCAGAAGAAGGGCGTGGACACTCTAAGGATCTGTTCACCATATCTTTATTAAAGAATAAGAACAAGGCCTATCTTTCCCTAACGCTGTGAGGTGTTCCCTACTTACTCTACTAACTAAGGTGCTTCTCAATCAGCAGTGAATGTCTAAAAGGTACATAAGTCTGCTGTCCAAATCTAATCCCAACTGACTCTCCCACTAGTTTAATCAACTACAGCGAAGGGAATGACTCCCTTCTCCTGATGGTTGTGTGTTTGCACTTGTCTTCCCTTCTTTTATAGTTCTTGATACTATGCAATTATTATGGGATTGGCAGTCTTTGCCTCCTCTTTAGTATGGATTTTCCTTGCCCTTGTATGAATCCTTCGCTCTGTTTTAGAGAGTTCTGAATATTCTTGTATGGTGCGTTCTCCTGTAGGGCTTTGGCTTTCCAAATAATTATAGTTCACCTTTTCCTGGTATGGACTTTCTTGTACATTGTTTATCCTAGGGACGTCTCTGGCCTTAAGTTCACATTTATCTCTCTCTGTTATGTTTCCCTCTTTGTTTCTTGGAAAATTGGTTATTTTCCCCTCTTCTCAAGGTAGTGATACTCCAAAGGTGCTATTTCAGTGCCAGATATGGGGCCGGGCACACCTACCACCTACGAGAGAAAGCAAGAGGGGATGGGGCACCTCCTAGGGGGGAAAACATGAGCACACAAATAAACTGAGGTAATGCCATGAATGAAGGTCTCGCAGGGAAATGCGGGGGTAGGGTTGCACTGTGTATGCCATCGGCCCGGTGAGCTTATGTATAATATTACAAGAAAGGGGAAAAATCCCAGGTAAACAGACTCAGCAGGGAAGAACCCATCTGGGCCTCACCCGGGAAACCTGCTCCGAATGCATGATCAGCACACCACGGGTTAGGGAGGAGGGAGACAAAGCTCAGAATGCGCGTCACGGGCAGACCAAAGCAGCTGAGACAGCACTGGTTTATGTAATGACCAGGCTGACCCTGTGAAAACAAATGGCCGGAAGGCAGAAACTGACATTTGTCCTACTTGAACATTCACAATTAATATAAAAGGACTATTATCATGTAGGCCTTTTTCTCAAACATAGTAAGGCAGATTGATTTCATTTTTTGTAACATTCGTTGTGTAATTTCTAGGTGATTTTGGGTATATAAAATGCATCTACCTGTGATTCTGGGAACTGTAATGGCCAGTTAGACTAGGTTTCTGGCTGATCTGAACATGTTCCAAATGTGAGAGTTGGTGAGCAGGTGGAAAATGAAATTAGGGATATGCTTAATGACTTACATCTTCATAACTGTTGTGATTTTTGTGTAAACTGCAGAAATGTGCCACCTGACCATGCTTCATCATACGAATTTGGCAGTCGGATTATCTAATTCTCTGTGATCAGCTAAAACAGAAAATATGTTTAGCATGGCAGTTGCTAGTAAAATTATGAAGTTGTGATACATAACTCGTTTTTGCCAAAATGTTGAAAGGAGAACAAAGGATGATAACTAATGGGAATAGACATATGCTGCTCCACACCACTAAATCAATCCTGACTTGGATGCTGGGTTTGGGTGGCCAGAGTTGGTAACTGTCCAGGGATTATTGCAGGGTACTCCCCAATATTGTAAAATTGGTGATGACATTGCTGCTATATAATGGGGACTGCACTAGGACAGGGGACACACAAAAAACTGGACAGACACTAAAAGGAGAAAGACAGGAGGACAGAGAGAAGAGACAGACCATCAGGAAGGCTGCTGAAACTTACCATCTGACAGCTGTAAGGAGACACCAGAGGAGATTGCTGAGAGTGCATCTGGGTGGAGCTGACTATTTCTAGGAAGGCTTCAAAGCTGACTGGGTTGTGTGGTGGAGAGCTGGAGGCCATCTTTGTGAGTCGAGTGACCAGACCCCTGCCCTATCTTTCCAGAGTGTCCTGGGATGCAGCTGGCTTTCCTGACCCTTAAATAGAGGCTTGGTATGTAAGTAGAACTAAGCCCTGGTAAATGAAAAGGTGGGGGGAGTCTGCTTGCCTTGAATCCTTTCCCTTAATAGTGGGTGGGGAGAAGGGGTTAAACTGTGTAGAGCCTTAGCCTATGTAGCCAACAATATTAGTTTAATGACTTGCCCATTTGGCAGAACATTACGGGGTGAATTGTGTTAAAATTAGAAATTACAAAGCTCACTTCCCAGTGTGCGCTGAAAACTATAGCCTATGATTTAATTGGGTAATCTTTGTTGTCCAGCTGGCCCTGACCTCTTTAAGGAAGAGGGGTATCTTTGTTCCTAAAACAGTCCAACTTTTTATCCAGCTTCCCCAACACCACGTTTCAGTAAGGGGGGGTCTGAAGTCCAAAATTCCCCAAAGGATTCAAATGTATCTGTCTGACTTCCCAACATAGACCAAAGCAAGGGGGGGGTCTGAAAAACAAGGCTATAAATCACCATGCGTTTATTTTTAACCAAACGTTTGGGCAAAATTATATTATTGATCAGTGTAATTATTTTGTGGAGGGAAATTGGCAGAAAGTGTGCAATTGTTAATGTGTTCTTTTTAACTCACCTTTGTGATTTATTTATGCTGAGAGAAGTTTATTGTGTTTTGGCACGGTTAAAGTGGTGTTTTCTATATCTTCGTGCTAATTTCTATTACTGTTAATTTAAATAAATACCAATCTATTTCCCGTACATCGGCCTGGTTCTTGGCACATTGTTAGCTCAGGGGAGAGGGGTCTAAGGGGCATGATATGTGTCTGAGATAGGGCAAAAAACGAATCTGTTAAACAGTTTGTTGAATAACCACTTGAGTGGGGAGGGAACAAACTCACTGTGTTGAGGGTGGCTTCCAATAAACTGTTACAAACATATATGAATGGGCGTGGACTCTTTGTTAATCCTAATAAATCGAAAATAATGTGATTTTCAAATAATAGCAAGGAATGTAATTTCAAATGGTATATATGCACGTCTTCCATTCAAGTGAACATTCAGTGGACTCATTAGTATGTTTGGGATTTCCAGTGTTTGCAAGACCCAGTTTGAATAATATGTTGGTTTGGCTGAGTTATTTAATCACAAGATCAATCACTAAAATGAAAATGATTAATGCGAAGTCTGGTAAATTCTCCTTAAAACCAATCTTGCGATATTAAGAGGCACATTGTGCCTAAACTTCGAGGACCTGATTGAACATCCTGCAAGGGTTAAATTCTTGCTTAATCAGCACGACTGAGTAATGACAACAGAGCAACTTCATTCCTATCCCTCACTGATACATCTGCAGGTGGATCAAAAAAGGAAAGGTGTTTTAGCTCCATTTCTTAGCATATATCCAAATGAATCAACTTGAGTAGTTTTTACCCACTTTCGCTGGAGCCTGACAAAATCTAAACAAATCCTTATCAGATATGGTAAGGTTCCAGCGAATCTGGGTTTCTGCGGATTCTGTAAAAAGCAAGACTTGATAGAGACAACTAAAAA
This sequence comes from Ambystoma mexicanum, assembly GCF_040938575.1. Taxonomy (NCBI): domain Eukaryota; kingdom Metazoa; phylum Chordata; class Amphibia; order Caudata; family Ambystomatidae; genus Ambystoma; species Ambystoma mexicanum. The sequence continues at coordinate 662,244,777 of NC_090941.1, read as the reverse complement.
TTGTGTGTTGGACTTCCTGGGTTGAGCTCTTTGTGCCATCTGTATTTGTCTAAACTGGTCTGTATATCTGTACTGGTTTACAGGGGAGAGTTTTGGTACAGATGCCTGGCAGGAAGAACTATGTCTGCTGTAATCAGAATAACCAATTTTATCCGAGCACTTAACCTGGATGTGACACGAGGTGTGAGGAGTGATATATTAATGTATAAGAAAAAGCTGTAATATTGTCTGGCATATATTGTTGATGCAAGCACTGTGTTCGTCGTTGGCCATAAGGTGGCCACATTAGCATATATTATTTGGCCAGGAATTCCCATTTGTAGCTTATTTCAGGTAGTGATCGAAGTGAGTGGGAATGGTCGAGCGCCTTTTATTTTTTTCTGTTTACCATTCTTTTACTGTTTACGACCATATTCACCATTCTATACAGAGGAGTTGTCCATCCATGACCCTGTGCAAGGGTAACATTGTAATAGGAGCCTCAGTTACTAGTCACTTAGACTATTGCAATGCCCCGGCTGCAACACCTTGTCACATGTTGCACTATGCTTCCACCTACCCTCTCCCCTCCCGAGACCACAGTTCCACTACTTTTTCCGGTACACTTCTACCACTGGTTTCAGGAGAGGCTCGCGGTTCAATTGACGAACTCATGGCATGACCGAGAAAACCAACCTTAACAGAGTACTTTTAGTATCATCAGGGAAGTGGTGGTTCTGGTCCTTACATTGCCCATTACAAGTGTGAGTGTGGAAAGGCCATTTTCCAAACCTGCACTTGTGAAGACATAACTGTATGCCCCCATAACGCAAAACTGACTGGTGGCTCTGCTGGTGATGTCAATGGGGCAGACCTTTTATAAAGCGGGGTAGGCCTTATTGACTGCATCGATATCTTCAAGGCACTGCATGACCTCTTCACGGATCTTTAGTCCAGTTTAAATGCTAACAAAGTCATTTAGGGTATTTTTTTTAGATCAAACACCAAGAAATGTGGAAAGTAATGTAACCAGTCTGCATATAATACACTCAGAATACACATACTGGCAGATAATACACTCTAAAAATAAGAAAGCACGTCACGCTCATAAAACTGACACAGATTATAAATGAGCATAGACACTATTCTCTCAATCTGCACACAATACACAATATACACACCCACTACACCTCAAATGTGCTGAGAATACGTGCTTGAATATGTATACACGCAAACACAAAACCGTGTGGAATATGCTTGGAGCCCACATAGAACCACTAGAAACATCATGCGTGAAATGTAAGTAAGCACATTATGCACACCTAGTACATATAGAACTGATTTACAAACGCGTTTCACAATGGCGTGGTCCCATTAAAAAACACTTATAAATCAGGCCAATGGAGTATAAGTAAGCATTGATAATGCACTCTGAATCTCATACAAACAGCAAGCACAAGCAAGATATGTGGGGCCTGGAGCAACACAGCACCATAGGCTGACCGAGAGGATGTGGGCTGCGGATAACTACGGCAGCATGAAATAGGTAGAGCTGGTGCCATCCAGCCATGGTGGCCTGGCGAAGTGTACATGGAGAAAGCTACTACTTTCCAGCCTGTTCCCCAGCTCTGCCCTGGCTGTCAGGACTCATTGGACTCTGGTAGGAGTATGTACTCGCTCCCATTGGTCTGGTCTTCCTTTCTCTATTGGGCTCCCCTCACCCCACAAGATCCTCCCACCTCTTTTCTTCAAATAGTTTTTGGACCCTCCTGCTCCCCTTGCCACTCCATCCCTTCCCCTTTGACTCCCCTCGCCCACAAACCCCACTTCACCTCTTACCCTGGGCTCTCCTACCTTCCTATTCACCCTGCCCTTATACCTCAGCATGGACTCGCCCACCCGGCCCCTTTCTCCTTTTCACTGGGTTGCTTCTGGGCACCCATTTCACCCAGCCCACCCATTAAGTATGGGTTGATACTGGCCTCCCTTCCCTTCCCCTGTCCATTCCAAAACATTCCCAATCATTCCATTCCATGTATCATAGTTGCCAACATGACCCATTCCAATCTGTAGGTGCTTATTGAAAGCGAACCTCAATTTACAGGGGCGCCCCTTAAATACAGGGGACACATAATCACCATAAACCAGAGCAAAATGCACCCCTCTAGGGAATTAAAAGCCATGAGACTGTCTTGCAGGTGATACCAAGACTTTAATCTTTACAGTTCATGAGGATTGGGGAAATGAAACAGACAGAGGGCTGTGCCATTTCAGCCAGCATTCTGTCGTCCTTCGCTGACTCCCAGGTCCTGAATACTGGTGCCTTGCCTGGTGCTTAAATACTCTTGAGTTGGTCGATGGATACCAGCAGAGCTCCTCCAAACTTGTTCTGCTTGCCATACAAGTGATGCTGCAGAGTCTCCAGTGTTGCATGGTCATGTTCCTACTTAACAAAATGCTGTATCAGGAGGAATACTTTGTTGCTCTTGTTTAGCATAATTTACTATATTATAAATATGTCATAAAGACATCTCCCCGCCATTCTCTCAACATTAACTCCATAAAATTATTTTTGATGTGGTCCAATAACTTCTACAAAAAAACACCTGTTTTTCTAATACTCTCTGCTGAGTCTCCATTGGCCTGTGATTGACAGGAACATTTGCTCAGCCACTTTGTTCTCTCTTCAAGCCTTAGACTCAGTGAAACAACACCGCACACGAGCTCTGCGATCTATTCTTAGCGCAAGCACATTCCTTTTTGGCAGAGAGCCTGCTCTTTACCGTGCTTTAAGATTTGATTTTTAAAACTACACCGAATAACATTAACACGTGTTTTTCAACTAATTTATTTCGACCTTATATTTTAAATACTACCTAGCTATAGTTAGTGACTGGCCATGCCCGTGTGATTATTTTTGCATGAAAAAAGCTTTCTCAGTGCTTTAGTGCTTATAGAAGTCTTGCCTCATTTGTAGAACGCTTGGACAGTTTGGAAATGTAGGAAAGAACTGGGCTCCTTCCCATCATTATCCAATCCCGATTTTTCTTTGTATTCTGGGACTTGTAGTCCGAGTTTTATAACAGGGAAAATTGAACTAGAAGTCCCAGAATGCAAAGAAAAATCTGGACTGGATAAGCAATTACAGATTGGAATGAGTCCTGTTGGCAAGTCTGTGGTTCATATTAATCGTTTTGATGTTCTTTATTTCAATTTATACTGGGTACTCTACACACATTATAAGTAATTGGAACCCGTTTAAAGATCACATGCGATCTTCGAACATGTAGACTATGTTAAACAAAAGAAAGGGGAGAGTCCTTAGGCCACCTAACTCTGGAGTGTTCTCGCCTCCTTTAAACACGCCTCTTCCATTTTGAAAGATGTATATAATCGAGTAATGGAGCTCTTTCGGGTAGTCTGTGGTTAAGGCCAATGAATGGTGGCCATTGTCTTTTTCACTTGCCCTGTGCCCTTCTTGAAGGAGATATTTTCTCTCCTGGGGATAGGCTGATAGTGGACAGACCTAAATAAATAAGGTGACTTTTTACTGTTTCAAGGAAGGCGGATTGGCCCAAGTATGTACGTCACTTTAGACACCACGACAACGGAATAGTAACGTCCAGCTCAAATGGGGATGTATATGGTGCAATCGGCACAGACCTTAAGGGAATTACCCACATGAAATGTCATTTTGTCTCGTGGTGAATGTAGAGGTGTTTTAAATAAAGGAATGTATCATTTTAGGCTGTGTTTGCTGGTAGTCTTTCATTCATTTTTGTATTTAATCACTGTGTTAATGTTTTTGAGAAAAGTGTAATTCGTAAACCAAATCACTAATAGAAATCAATACATCGTTTCTATTAGCATCTACTTTTATATGTATAGACAGAAGTCGGGTTGCTCTAGTCATCTAGTTTGTGCCGTGAAGAGCAGAGTGTATTCGTTCAAAACTCCTTTTGTGTGAAATTGAGCGACGTGACATGTGAACAGATGACACTTAAGTGCGGAACTGGACAGGGGGGCGGGGGAAAATGTGTTCCTGGGGAAATTATGAAAACATGGGCCTTTGGTGCTGAAAGTGCTTAGCGGTGCATTCTGGATTCCTCCAGCTTCTCTGCGGAAGTCTGAACTTATCATTAAAGAGTATTTCAAGCAGAGGAATTTGCTGATGTATAGACCCCTGCCCAGGACATACACGTTCTGCCGCTAGACTCGTGCAGACTCCTGCTTTCCTGGATTGGATTCTCTTTGCTAGTGACCCTGCGAGGAGGGTTATGGGGTATGTGTGGGGGAGGGGTAGGGGCGGGGTGGTCATGCAACCTGGAGAGGTGATGCCACAAGGATCTGTGCGGAAAGCTTGTATGGCTCTGCACGGAAGAGGTCAGATGATATGGGAGCCTGTGAGTAATTATGGCTGTGATGGGAAGGGGCGGGACTGTCGCACGGGGACATCGTGTGCCTGTGAGAAAGCGGCCGGGGCCTGGCCAATGAGGAGCGACGAGTGCCTGTGCGGGTTGGGGGAGCTTGCCATGCGGGGGTGTACGACTGTGAGGAAGGGGAGGGTGGTCTGACAGAGTCTGGGCAGAATGTGAGGTTGTGGCAGGGGCCTGAAGGAGAAGTTAGACACTTGCAAGGCGGGACAGTGAATAGGCGGAAGTGATCAGTAAGGCAATGGAGCAGCATGTGAAGGGGCGGGGGCTGCGATGAGGGCATAGATGTGGTGGGCCAGTAGGGAAGTAAGGGCAGCCTGCGAGAGGAAGTGGTGTGGGCTTGGACTTGATTGTTGTTACCCGGGACTCAAGGGGTTAACGCTCGGGAGCCCCCTCCGTTGGAAAGGCGGAGTCTGACTGTGCAAGGGGGTTATGGGGCACGTGCGCTGCGAATGCCACTTCCTTTTAGTTGTGAAAGAATAAAGAAGTTCCTCCTATCTCTCCGTGTGTGCGTCCTTCATTTGGGCCTAGATCCCTAGGCAACATTTGGCGACGAGGATCTCTCCCGCGCACCGGAGTCCTCCTCCGACGGCAGTCCGCCTGTGGTGGCCGATCCAGCGAGCCTCCTCCTCCTGCTCCACCTCCGCGCAGCACGGCACTCCGCCGAATCCGCCTTGTCGGACCTCCTCCGTCGGACCTCCGCGACGGCGACCCCGCCCGCGCAAGGACGGGCCTTCTCTCCCAGGGGCCATGAGCACCTCCAACCCGGGGTCCAGCCAAGGCTCGCCTCAACTGCCGCGGGCGGCGAAGTCGATTCAACTACGACTGCCCCCGCCGTTCACTATGACTCCGCAGGCCACCAAAGGCCCCAGATGGACCGACTGGATGGACGATTTTCGACACTTTGTGAGAGGATCCGGCGACGGGGACTCCCCCAATATGAGGGACATTTTCCTTAACCTGGTAGGGGGAGAAATAAAAACGGTCGTTAAGGCCATTCCACCCGCAGACCAGGACACTTTTCCCAAGCTGATCGGCGCGCTGGACAAACTGCTTATTATCGAAGTCAATCGGGACTATGAAAGATACTTGTTCAATCAATGCACCCAACTCCCGCAAGAGACCGTCGACGAATTCATCACACGTCTACGGGTCAAAGGGGCGAACTGCCAATTTGATGCGTTCTCGTTAGAAGAAGCTATCCGGCTGAGGGTGATCGAAGGGTGCCTCTCCCCTGCACTCAAGAAACAGCTCCTCAAGAAACCGCTCACCATGCCCGAGGTCAGTGAACTCGCCCGCATCCACGAGAGGGTGGATGCGCAGGCCTCGGCCATGGGTCACTCCAACAACGCGAAGGTGGGCTCAGGGGAATTTGTGGCCGCCATACTGCCCCCCCGTCAAGGCCCCCAGCCGTATGGACCATCCACTGCCCCGCCGATGTCAACCCCGCGGCTGCAAAGACAGTGCTACCGCTGCGGGATGTCTTTCCCCCACTCAGGGTCCTGTCCAGCCCTGTCCCAGCGATGTACCAACTGCGGAAGAGAAGGACACTTTCACTCCGTCTGCAGGGAGGGCGTCCCATTTCCACCGATGCGGCCCCAGGCGGCCCCCAGAATGCCGTTCCGCCCGCAACCCCTGCAATACAGCCAGCCGAGACCATATCAACAGGGCCTCGGCCAGAGGCGTTACGTTCGTGCGATGGACGAATACCTAGCGGCAGGATATGCCCCTCCGTATGACCAGGCCGAACAGCCCAGACATTTCACGGATGAATACGACAACCCGCCTGCAGAATACAGGCCGGAAACCCTCTGCCATGACGACCAGGCGGCGGCCTACTATGCGCCGCAGGACCACTACGACCAGGATGAGTTCGTAAACCTTATCCTCGACAACAAAGAGGCCAGGGAGGCCCCGCAGATCCCGCTCAAGATGGCGAACTGCCAATTTCAGTTTATGATTGACTCTGGGGCCACAGTGAACATCATGGGCGAACAAGACTACGTCAGGATACCATGCCCGCCACAGCTCAGTCCGTCTCGCTCCAGAATTTTCCAGTGGGGTGCCGCCACCCCGCTCCAAACGTTGGGTCAATTCACCCAGTGCCTTCTCCTGAATGGGCGGCAAGTTGATGCGACCATTCACGTGATACGGTCCCTCGCCAAAAGCCGATGCCTCCTTAGCTACCTCACGGCGTCGCACCTCGGACTGATTGAAATTCACGTGAATGTGGGTGACGTGATCACTGCCGCAGCGGCCAAACCCGGCCAGGGGTACACGGAAGATGTGATTGCCTACCATCAAACTCAATCGCTCGTCTCACAAGAAGACATCGCGGGGGCCTTCCCCAAGCTCTGCGTGGGGCTAGGAAAACTACGGGGACCCCCAATCCGGCTCCATATTGACCCCAACGTGCGTCCAGTGCCGCAGCATCCCAGAAGGGTCGGATTCCACCTTCAGGAGACAGTTTCGGAGGCGCTCCAGCAACTGCTCCGCGACGACATCATTGAGCCGGCGACGGGTCCGACGCCGTGGGTGTCCCCCCTTGTGGTGGTACCCAAGGAAGGGGGCAAGATCCGTTTGTGCGTGGACATGCGGGTGGCCAACACGGCGATCCAACGGGAACGACACCCGGGACCATGTATTGAGGACATGATTGTGATGCTGAACAGTGCCCAAATGTTCTCTAAACTGGACTTAAATCAGGGATACCATCAGCTGGAGCTCCACCCTGACTCCCGGCCCATAACCACGTTTGCGACACACGATGGACTCTTTAGATACCGGAGGCTGAACTTTGGAATCTCATCTGCCGCTGAGATCTTCCAGGAAACTATACGCCAGATCATCCGACCTATCAAAGGGGCCCTCAATTACAGTGACGATATTCTCGTCTTTGGATCGTCCAAGGAATCCCATGACAGGGCTCTACACGACACCTGCGTGGCCCTTCAGGGTGCCGGCCTCACGCTCAACATATCGAAATGCCGGTTCGGCAAAACAAAACTCAAGTTCTTTGGACATATCTTCTCCAAGGACGGCATGCTGCCTGACCCCGAGAAGGTCGAGACGATCACCAACCTCGCCGAGCCCCGACAAGTGGCGGATGTCCGTTCGTTCCTTGGCATGGCAGGATACTGCGCAAGGTACATCCCCCACTATGCCTCCATCACAGACCCACTGAGGAAACTGCTACAGAAGGAGTCGCCGTTTGAATGGACACAGGCCTGTCAACAGGCTTTTGCGGACATCAAGCAAGCTCTCGCCGAGGCCCATCGCCTCGCATATTTCAACCCACAGTGGCACACCGAGGTGGTAGTCGATGCCAGCCCAGTAGGCCTCGGCGCCATTCTGGCCCAAACCAGTGGCGCAGATGTTAACCCCAGACACGTGATTGCATACGCGAGCCGAGCGCTATCAACGCCTGAACTAGCCTACTCCCAGGCCGAGAAGGAGAGCTTGGCAGCGGTCTGGGCGTGTGAGCATTTTCATAACTTTATAATCGGAAAGAAGTTTACGCTGATCACCGATCATCAGGCGCTTCTCTCATTGTTTGGGAACCCGCATACCAAGATGCCACCGAGGATTGAAAGGTGGGGCATCCGCCTCCAGGAATACGATTACGATATCGTACATCGCCCGGGGGGCGACCTTAACCCCGCCGACTACCTCTCCCGACACCCAGTAGGGGCCCCGCTGGCACGGAAGGGGGACGTTGCGTATGTGCAATATGTGGCGGCTCAGGCGCTGCCCCCGGCACTGTCACTCGAAAGGGTAGCGGCCGCGTCGGCAGCCGATCCGACGACAGCCCTGGCGATCAGCCTCACGACCGCCAACAAGTGGAAAGATCACCACAGAGCCACTCTAGCTCACCCGGGGGTGAACAAGCAAGAAATCGAACGGCTAGCCAGGGTCCATGGTGAACTGGCGGTAAAGGACGATAACATTCTGCTCAGAGGGTGTAGGATCGTCATCCCTGCCACACTCAGGAGCGAGGTGGTTAGCATAGCTCATGAAGGTCACAGGGGAGCCGAGAACACAAAGAAGCAGCTCAGATGCCATGTGTGGTTCCCCCTCCTGGACGCAGCTGTGGACGAGTGGGTGAGGAACTGCCACGCCTGTCAGTGCACAGCCCCTGCAGAACATCCGCCCCCGCTCCAACACACTCAAATACCTGAGCACCCTTGGGAACGAGTAGCCATGGATTTTTACGGGCCCACTGAAGCGGGCGACTATATTCTGCTCTTCGTGGATGAACACTCAAGATTTCCGATTGCCAAGAGAGTCAGCTCCACAGCGTTCTCTCAAGTTGCGGCAACGATAGAAGAGGTCTTCAGTGAGTGGGGGATCCCCAAGCGGGTCAAGTCCGACAACGGACCACCGTTCTGTGGGCACGAATTTGGGACACTGGCAGAGCACCTGGGGTTCAGGCACATGAAGATCACACCACGCCACCCCCAGGCGAATGGAATGGCGGAGCGATTTATGGCATCGATTAAGAAGGCCATTCAGAGGGCACGGCTGGACGCCGTTGATACACACCAAGCCCTATGCCGCCTGTTAAGAGACTACAGAAACACTCCCCATGAGGTCACAAACAAGACGCCTGCTGAGCTCATGTTTAGATATGAAGTGCGAACTCGCATCCCGAGGAGTACGGTGCAGGCTGAGCCGGCCGACCAAGATCTCCTCCAGAGAGATGCGGTGGCAAAAGAGAATGCGAGGCGTCGCACCGATGCTCGAAGAGGAGCGGTACTGCCGGGGCTCCAGGTGGGAGATGAAGTCCTGGTACAGCAGCCGGCAAGCAGGAAGACAGACCCGAGGTTTGCTCCAAGCCCCCTGAGGATTGTTGCCATGAGAGGCACGATGGTGACGGCGGAAGATGAGAACAGGACCGTCACCAGAAACTGTCAACAGTTCAGGCCATATGCAAGGAGAGAGCCCACGGAAGGAGCTCAAAGGGCACTCTCACCGGAACCACTAATGCAGAGGGATGATGAGTGGTTTCCCCCGGAAGGGGACCCCCGGGATGTGGCCCCGAGTGAAGTAATTGAAGAGGAGCCCGATCTGGGGACTCGAGGTGAGAGGCCGAGACGGCTCATAAAGAAGCCGATGAGACTTGTTGAGGAGTGTTAAGTTATGTGTTGAGACACAGGGTGTCAAGTTGATGTTTGGACATATTGTCCGGGGGTAGTGTTACCCGGGACTCAAGGGGTTAACGCTCGGGAGCCCCCTCCGTTGGAAAGGCGGAGTCTGACTGTGCAAGGGGGTTATGGGGCACGTGCGCTGCGAATGCCACTTCCTTTTAGTTGTGAAAGAATAAAGAAGTTCCTCCTATCTCTCCGTGTGTGCGTCCTTCATTTGGGCCTAGATCCCTAGGCAACAATTGTGAGGGTCTGTAACAATGGATATGTGCTTAAAGAGGGGGGCTGAGGGATTGTGGGTGGCTGGGGGCTGAGATACTGTGGTGTCTGGTGCCTATGGGGATGGAGGACGGCCCTGCGGAGTGGGTGGGAGTTTAAGGACAGGGTAGAGCCTGTGGAAGTGTGATAATAAGCCATGAGGCACTGGAGGGTTTTCAATTGGGGAGGGGCTGGGCGGTAGTGAGGAATGATTCGAAGTATGTGTGATGAAGTGTGGGACCCTAGAGAAAACGTGGGCACCGAGGTGAGTTGATGGCATGCATAATGCCCCCCCCCCCCCACCCGGGTATATGGGGTAAGTATGTAAGTGCGCCCTCACTGTGGCTGCGGAAGCAATGTGCTTGTGTGGGGGGGGGGGCACGCCTCTCAGTAGAGGGTTGGGTCAGGGTGCCGTGGGGAAAGAGAGCTTGAGCCAGCTTGGAGGAGTGCGGTGTGTACCCATGGGGTGAGAGGTTTAAGCGTGCTGGTTCGATTCTGGGTCGTGCTGTGTGAGGAGGCGGTGGGGGCTTGCAACCGCAGCAGGACACGGGTGACTTTTGAACCTCTAAGCGCTCAGCAAACACACTTTGCGCTCTGCTCCTCCACATTCCCGTTTATTGGCCGAGGATTCCGTAACCCATGGCAACCGCCGGGCCTGGGATCAATGTGCGAGGCTCTGGGGAGGGTCAGGCTAGACGCTAGAACTAGAAGCACTATCCGGCTCGGGGCAAGATGGGCGAGGAGGGGGGTTAAGTCATTCCTTCCGTCCCAACCTCTCCTGCAAGCCTCTCACCATCATAAACTATCTGACAGCCCACCTGTCACTATCACCACCCCCATCTCCTGCGGCCATGCACCACCTGCCACCTGGCGACGACTATCCGCCAACTGCAGCCATAATCCACACTCACTCCATCCCCCGCCCCTTCCCATGGATCCTTGCTGCTCCACTACTGTTTTTAATGATTTTTAAACACACCATAACATTGATGTTGTGTTTGCTAAAAAATACCCCAATGCTCCAATCACAAGGATATCAGACAATCCCGCACTGGTGATGGTTCCTAATGAGGGTCAATCTGCAGGAGTGGTAGCCTGCCTCCTTAAGAGTGGTCGGCCTTGGTACAATAAAGCTATGTATAAAATAGCACGGCCCCATAAGACAAAGAGAATGTTCTGGAGCCAAACGAATTTTTTCAGTTAATGTACATACCCACAATGCATTGCTCAGTGGCTCTCAATTAGAGTTGAACTTCTACTCTTCTGGTACACGAGGGTGCAAGGGATATATTTGGAGCTACCATGCCTTTTGCTGAGTCTCTCCCATGATCCTCTCTTTCCATGCCCCACCCAACCTATGACCAGTTCCGAGCTCCCGGTGCTGTCGTCTGGCAGCCTCACCCTGGCATGATATGGGCAGTCACTGGTCCAGATAAGATTCAGAAGTGGCAGTTTTTTACTCCCTACTTTTAAAATGATTTTTTAGGGAGTAAAATGACTTTTTAGGGAGTAAAAATGTAAGTCCAATTCTCAATGGGAGTATTTTATGAGCGAATAAAAATATGTTTAAACTGGAAAACAGAAATGTTCTTGTAATAATAATTTCTTTGCACCTAGTTTTTCATATACATTAAAATATACATTTTACTTATTCCGATCAGGCATTTGTAATAGTACTTTCTCTCTGTGGTCTACATGCACTATTGGTCCAAACATATCCATGGAGCCCTGTAGGTGAAAAGAGGGGCACACAATTCTGTGTTTCTTCCCTATTTTTTGTTGGAAGTATTTACCTATTTTTTAGGGTGTAAAAGTGGCTGATACACCGCTTATATGTAGGGCTGGGCACATTCATCCATAATTAGGTCTCAGTGCTAACAGGCCCGGCTACATATGAAGCGGTTCCATGTGTTTAATATCCCTGCAAACATATTGCCATACAAGAATATAGTCATATTTTTGCGGCCATATTATGCCACGGAACCTGCGCAGGACACCCCTGCAACCCCCATCATTTTTTTAATGGAGCAGGGACACCCCTGCAACCCCTGGTCCCATTAACCCCATAACGTATCCCCACTAATAATATCGCCTATGGCCTTACCCCACGACCATGTATATGGTGATATTATTGGTGGGGATAATATTACCTGATACTGATGAAGCCCATTGAAATCAGTCCCATAAAAGGATTCAACGTGGCCCTGTTCTTCGTGCAGGTCTCCAGACAGAGAAAGGGCAGGCTGCATCCCGAGGGCACGTTTCCTGCTGCATTCCTTGGTCCTATATGAACGTCCACTGCTGGGCGCCATTGCTTGGTCCTCAATACCCACAAAGTTAAGGGCAACTCAGGGACTTTTAGTGTAGGGGCAAACGAGAGTAGGGTGCATGCCAGGGACGATAGTTATCAATGACGCCCTGCTCCCATTGCCAGGGAGCCTTGCACGAGGCAGTACCTTCACACGTTAACCAAGAAATATCACTGTCAGACCACAAACATGATCTTTTGTATTTACCCTACCTGACCGTTTTGATAATTATAAAGAGATTTTTTTAGGGAGAGGCTCCTTGTCTCTGACACTGTTGAAATGGCATAAAGTCACTATGGGGAACTTTGTGCTGGGGTACCAGAGAACAGTTTCAGTAGCAGCCCATGCTTAGTACGCAATTCACGTAACATATGCAAACACACTGCAATGTTACATCAGGGGTACGCATTGTGTCCAGCCATGATAGAAACTTAATGGCCCCTATGTTTGCTGAATTCAATGGGCCCTGTATATGTCGTTTTGTCAGAGCTGGGATAGGACACTGCCATTGAGCAGAATCCAAAATGACATTTGGGGCCTAATTTATAAAAAAAAGTGCCAAGTCCACGATAAGTAGTTAGTGTGAGCAAGAACATTGCACTGACCAAATGTACAGTGCTGGTAGCTGATTCCTGGCATTAAATGCGTGCAGAAACATACAGCACAAAAATAAAATGTGTAGTGCCCGGAACACCCACAACAGGCCCCATGGCAAACAGAGCATAGCGCTGTCGAACAACTTTTGTGCCGGACACATGGCAAATAGTAATCAAGGATTACTTAACAGCAATCACCATTACTTCCACTACACTCCTGCGACTGACAAGTCCTCGTCCCTGTACCCCACTTATCTGCGACTGAACCACCTACATTAAGGCAGAACCCACAAGTCCTCCTTTGTCCCAGTACCCCCAATAATCTGCACCCCAACACCCTACATTAAGGCAGCACCACAAGTCTGCTTTCGTCTCTGTACCCCCACTAATCTGCACACCAAAATCTGCATCACTCTACGCCCACTCCTCTCCCACACAGTACTTGCCCCAAGAAGATGCCACATCACAATAATGCATCCCAATACACATCACCCCAACTCCCATTCTTACTCTGACATTGCACAGTACTGACACCAGGAGTTGGATGAAATGTGAAACGACTGAATGTCCAGCGAACCATCTTGCTTGCAGAGGCCCATGATGAATCCCCAGTCCACCTAAGAAGGCCGCATACATTCCCATGTAATTTGGCAACAACACTTGCCTGACTACAGCTCATTGGATGTCACCCCTAAACCCGCTGCACGAAGGGATACAACAACCAGACTCCCACAGATGTAATAATCCTGTTGCCTGTTGAACAGGCAAAACAGTATGCTGGCACACACTCATGATCTGTTGGGAAAACGGTACAGTCACATACCCAACAATTATTGATACCCACACCCATTCACTGTCCCTACAATGTGTTGCGCAGGCCTGCGGACCTTGTTCTGTACGATGGTGGCGTTAGACTTACAATCATTGTAATTGCAACAACACTTGCCAGCTGTGCATCTTGAACAACCGTGGCCCAGTTCACTGTGGAACACTAACGTACCTCACCTTCTCTGGCCTGTGACTCCCATTAACTACACCTGGCAGACATCCTCCTCCAACATGATCACTTGGGAGCAGTGCTGGTGAATCCAGGACAGTCTCCTCTTCCATGTCTTCCCTTGGAGCACACTCAGCTGCACAACAGCCAGCCCTATTGTCACTGCAGCTACACGTTGGTCCCTTGATGTTCTAATGACATAGTCCACATGTGAGGTGTGTAACCCAGAGAATCAGATAGAGAATACATCCCTTCATGTCATCCCCAATGCCACTAAGCAATACTTCTTTTGGAATTGTGATAATATCCACATGACCAATCAAGTTCCAAAGGGATACCTAAACAACTGTGGTAGCATAAAGGAACACAATGTACAAGAAAATACATCCTTGAACCTGGAATGGGCAGAGGTGAATCCGCTGCCAACAGAAACCTCCCTGCTCTGTGGAACATCTGGGCATACACATAAACAAATGAGTACCCATTATCAATAAGAGACACAAAACATTATCATGGAATAAACCTCTCATCTCTAAATGTCTCCCCACATCACCACCATCATACACACAATCCAAAGCATACTCAACCAACACTGATACACCGACAGCAAACATGCAATACCCCTGCACAAGGAATGGCATCAGGCAACCATCCCTTGGTACACACAATCCAAAGCATACTCAACCAACACTGATACACCGACAGCAAACATGCAATACCCCTGCACAAGGAATGGCATCAGGCAACCATCCCTTGGTATCCCGACCCTTGCAATGGTCCCTTCCCTACTTGGGAAACACATGTCCACATAGCCATATGGGCATGTAATTCAAAGAAATGCCACCATACCTACCTCAACCACCAACATGACTCAACACCCATGAACAAATGTACATAGGAAGTGCCATGCCAACCACAGCATACATGGTTGACACACCCATGCACACCATGTACATCTGAGGGGTCAGAAATGAGAGGCGGACACAAAGTGTTAATATTTTCAACATCAGACCTCTTTTTTTTAAAAAAGGGGTTGGATAAAGGCCTCTCTGTCCCTATCCTAACAAGAGTTTCCCAACCGAGGAAACTAACACTAAAGATCAGTCTGTGTCTCGTCGTCAAAATTATAAACACTGTCCTTGTGTCCAAAACATATATGATCCTCACACTAAAATGAACAACTAAGAAGTGCAAGGAAAGAGCCCTTGACTTATATTTACTCAAAATGTTCAAAGGGGAAAACATATAAGTACATCTAACAAAATTGGTTTCTCCAAAATGAGAAGTCCTTAGATCCAGGGGGTGGTTCTCTTCCCCTAGATTACTTCAGGAAGGATGACACAATTAATGTTCCCTTAAAGAGGGTTAGAACGTCTCTTCCAAGTAACAGTTTCTTAAAGTTAGTACAAAGGTCTCTTTTACACAACTGTTGTTTCAAGGATGGTCCAAGTGTCTTTTCTATTCAACTGCTTCCCAGATGGCAAAGTATCTCTTTTACATAGCTGTTTCAAAGGATGGAAAACCGCCATACAACTGCTCATGGATGGCAAAGTGTTTCTTTTATACAACTGCATTAAAGACGGCAAAGGGTCTCTTTTATACAACTGCTTCATGGATGTCATAGAGTCTCTTTTATACAACTGCATTAAATATGGCAAAGTGTCTCTTCATACCACTTCTTCAAAGATGACTTTCGGGTTTACTCCCTTACCAGGAAGTCCTCAATGGTTTCCTCAGAACCCCTGGTATACTCTCCTGCCAGGTGTCCTTGGATAATGTCTTTTTTTTCTTATACACTTTAAGTGGATTCCCTGGTATACTCTCCTGCCAGGTATCCCCTTCTGGGTTTCATACATCCCCTGGTATACTCTTCTGCTAGGTATCTCTTCTCCCTCCCAAAAGGCTCACTGCCTGATGTATCCACTTTATGAGGTCTTCTTTCAATGTTCTCTTTCCTTTCTTTATCTTCTAGTATAACACAGTGGCATTTTTATACTGTTTCTACTTCATTGACTTTTGGATTACACGTGTCCCAAGCTTCCCCATATGGACCTCTCACATATGAAGACTTGTTCAAATTCCTCTTCTCAATTTCTTCATCAACACTTATTTGCTTATGGCAACGTTTGCTCCAACCTTACCCATATGACCTTTTCATGCATGGAGAGCAGTGAAAATCGTGTCTTTCAGCTTTTTCTTTAAAATTAATGTGCTTACATTAATATTTGCTTCAGCTTTCCCCATATTTACATTCAGGCATGAGAAATTGTGCAAATTTAGTCTTTTAAATTAACCTGGTCGATATTCAAATTGCACTTTTAACTGTCTGTGTGCTTGTTGGTATGCCCTGGGGTTCCTGCTTTCTTTGGGCCACCCTGGCGGTGTTTCATTGTGTTCCAAACCCCCTACACAGTTGCAGTGAAGTCTCGCTGAGAGAATGGCATTACCCGCTCCGCAGACCTGTTTTCAGCTTTTTTCTCTGACTTGCGTTCACTGGCGGGTGACATGGCTGTTTCCTTCTTTCATCTGGTTTCCTCACAGCTTCTCCCTGGAGCCTGCCACACTCCTCTGGCTCTCTCGACACGCCAGTACAAAGCTTGCTTTAGCGCTGTCTGCTCCAGCACATCTGCCTTTTCATGCGGCTCTGCGCTTTGCTTCGCCTCGACTGTGTCTTCTCTCTCCAACTCCATACACAATTAAACTTAAAATTTCCTGTGCAGCTGATTCACCCCAGAACTAGTCCGTACGTTTTGCTTAGTGTTTCGCTCAAGCCACATTTGTCCCTCTTCTCTGTCTGAGTATCTAAGACACTATGCGAGTTGGAGTCCATAGGATTAACAGGACCTGTAAGGAGATTCTTTTGCGGATTCTTACCTAATACAATATCCCGGATAGGAGATGTAATTTGTGCTTTAGACAGTTGTGAGGTATTAATGGTATCATTCTCTTCTACTAACTGCTCTCTCCTCCTTTGGTTTTGCTGGGTCCGTCCTTTCTTGGTTCAAATAGTACCTGTCCCAGAGGACATTCTCAATCTTCAGGGCCGGGGCCTCATCTGCCACGTCCCTGCTCACTTATGATGTTCCCCAAGGCTCGGTCCTTGGCCCTTTCCTCTTTTCTCTCTATACATCTCCACTTGCTGATGTTATCTTTTCTTTCGGTCTGTTCCATCACTTTTACGCTGATGATACTCGACTCTCTCTATCTTTCCCACTCTTCTCCTTAGACATCCAAAAAAAGCTCAGGTCCTGTCTTCTTGACATCAAATTCTGGATGACCGCTCACTTTTTTGTACTCAATGCTACTAAAACTATACTTTTCTGACCACTATCACTATTCCTCCTTCTCTTCCTCCCTCTTTAATATAATTTCCTCTGTCTCAGTTAACTATCTCTCCTGCAGCTCGTAACTTGGGACTCTATTTAGATTCAGATTTATCTTTCAGTCATCACATCTCTTTATCTGCACGTGCCTGTCACTTTCATTTACATAACATTCGGAAAGCTTGCCCTTTCCTGACTTTTGAGGCCACTAAACTCAAGGCCCTCATCACGAGTTAGGCGGTATCCTGGTGGTATTACTGCCGGGATACCACATGGTCTGATAGCGTTACCGCCACCCGGTCCGGCGCTATTAGCGCCCGATCAAGGGTTGGATGGTAATGAGTATTCCCCAATAGGGCATTTTCAGCGCAATTAGCGTGTGCTAATAGCGCTGCGCTATTTACGCCCAAAAATGGGCGTTCAGTTGGTGTATTTACCCCCAGCTTAGAGCTGGGGGTAAATGCTGCCAGACTCGTGTTTGGTAGACCCTTAAATGCAGCATAATAGCGTTACCGCCACTATTAAGGGCTACCGCCCAACTCGTGATGAGGCCCTTGGTATCTTCTTTAATATTCTCTTGCCTTTTGTACTGTTCCTCTGCACTCTTTGTAATCCCTCCGACTCATCTAGCTTCTCTGAAAATCTGTTTTTAATGCCTTTATTTGCATACTTTACCTCTTAGCTCGCCGCAACTCTATCTCTTCTCTCTCACTATTCTCGGATGGCTTTCTTTCCATCATCGTCTAAAATTTTATTTTCCAGTGTCTAGTTTTTAAATCTCTGTATGGTCTTGCAACTGAATATATTTCCTCTCTTGTAACATTTTGGACCCCCTCTCGCTCACTTTGTCGTTCTTCCCATGTTATTCTTGCTGTCCCTTGTCCTCCCTGCACTCAGTCTCACTTTCGATCATTCTCTTTTCTTGCTCCTCTACACTGGAATGCTCTTCCTCTTTTCTTCACTCTATTTCTCTCTGTTCTACATTCAGCGACTCCTTGAGGTCTCACCTACTCCATTCTGGTTAGCAATGTCAATAAAAATGCAGATGTT
This sequence comes from Ambystoma mexicanum, assembly GCF_040938575.1. Lineage (NCBI taxonomy): Eukaryota > Metazoa > Chordata > Amphibia > Caudata > Ambystomatidae > Ambystoma > Ambystoma mexicanum. The sequence goes on along the minus strand of NC_090941.1, from coordinate 662,226,688 downwards.
GTCTGTGTTTCCTTATTTTCATTTTCATTTTATTGTACCGTTTTGGCCTTATGTACAGCGCTTTGGTGTAAAGCGCTATATAAAACCCAAATAAATACAAATCCTGTCTAGGGTATTTGACAAGAGGGGCATTTGGGGTTTTCCAAATGGAGGGATGTGTATAATAACAATATGCCATCAGGAATTTAGGTATTGTAGGGTCATCTTCAGAATAAATGGAAGAATATCGTGTCTCTCCTGATGGAGTCACCAGATTTCCCCGACAGCTGTCTCCTATGAGATCCTCCCTCAAAATACCACCGCCAAGGTCAGGATCAGGTAGCGGCTGCCGTCACCTGGCCACATGGGAGGAGACATTAGGCTGAGGACAGTGATGACTCCACAGGTTTCATCAAAGTACATTAATGATCAACATGCCTGTACTGCAGAGCATGGAAGTAGCCAAGCAACAGATGTGTATGACAGACGTGAAACATGTGCAACCCCAAACACGTAATCTCCCCACATCTACCATACGTACATTTCCCATGAGGGCATCACACTAAACATCACACTCACACGAAGCATGCACACATATGCCACAGCAAATAGTCCAGTAACAATATGACCCACAGAGTATGGCCAAAACACATGACAGCCATAGGACATACTTAGTTGAGATCATGTTCAAACAAAAGGCGCACATGGCGAAAGAAGCACAAAAGTATCCATACGCTAGTAAGCTAAGACATGCTGCACATGGCACAAAGAGACAGCAAACGGTGGTCTTGAACAATACAATATAAATGCATTGATGCAAAACTATGTACAATCATGTAAACGGAAAAATGGCAGTTGAATGAATAAATAAAAGAAAAGGAAACCAGTGAACTTTATAGAGGAGTCCGCAAGATATTGCTTATCTCAGACAATGCCTCAACCAAGGCCGATTCCCCCATCCACATCTGCCTCTTTCAGGTGGGCCTCTGCCTTTTCCCAGAGGGCTTGCAGGGCCTCCCTCATGTGAGACTTAATCTCCTCCTCTGCCCTGCAAGAATCCTCCAGGATCACAGCTCGCGTCTGCGCCATTCTCTCCTCAACCTCGGCCCTGGCATTTTCAGCCTTGTGTGCCCGCTATTGGTCCTGATGCCGCAGGCACAACACCTGTGATGACAACAGTGCGTGCAGCACCGTCGTGCCTCCTGCTTCACTTGCACTATGTGTGTACCTCATTGCCTCCTCCCGCTTGCAATGCCTATCAGTATTTGCCTCCTCGCCAACATCTCCTGCTGCCTGGCAATGTGTCTGTGGCACAGGTAATCCCTCCGACTGGATGACAGTCTGCGTCAGGGGAGTACAACAGATTCACTGCCATCAGGTGCCTGGGGTTGCTCCACAGCCTGTTCCTCTGTATGTTTCTGGGCAGGCTCAGTGACCATCATACCTGCCATGGTATGTACTACCACCTCCACCAGGGACACGGGCACATCGAAACTGGCACATGTTGGGACAGGGGCACAGGCAGTCATGGTGGTCACTGGCATGGATGCCTCAGTTGAGATTGGCTATGGCACAGATGAGGAGGAGGAGGGAGCCATTGTAGTGGCCTGTCCAAAGTGGCCACCGAAAAGCAGCGCTGTTGCCATTTGGGACAAGCGGCTGCCCATTTACCTGTGATGCTCTACAAGCAGCTCATGAGTTGCAGTACAGCATCATGGATAGACACCTGCCACCTCAATCCAACCATCAGCAGTGGCAGCACTGCATCCCGAATGGCCACATCACCAGGAAGTGTGGGTTTCTGTCTGGGTAGAGGCATCGGTGAAGGAGGGCAGTGCAGCAGCAGATGGCCGTGGGACAGGAGGTTGTGCTGACCCCTCCACGGTGGACTGCACAGCCTTCTGTCTCAGGGCAGGTGTGCAGCCTGCACATTCCCCTCATCACCCCCACCTGACACTGTGGGCAGGCCTGCAATGGCCTCCTCCTCCTTCTGCTCCTCCATCAACTCAGACACCTCCAATGAGGTCTCCATGTATTGGGGCTTCTCTGTATAAAATCACCACCACCCTGCTGCCCCTCTGCTGCTGAGGTGCCCACCATGACAATGGGATATTGTTCCATCAGAATGTGACGCTCCTCCAGGCACATCGCCCTCAGAGGAGGTGGATACAAACGGGCATGCCTGGGGTCTGTGCCTGCGCCTGGAGGCCTTGCCACTGGGATCATCTCCACAGCACAGATCTTACCCTCTTCTCCAGCTGCTGCAGCTGTGGAAAAGGGAACCAAGAAAATCAGAATCATTCATTAGTGCCAATGCATGCATACTCTCCCGAATTCTATCAGTAGCATGCTGTCAGCATTAGTCTACAGGCAACAGGCTCACACACACAGGCCCATGCTCAGATATTCTGACAGAATCTAGTCTCACAAGTGAAGGCAAAAAGAGACATGCACATGCGAGAATAGCACATTGACGCCTGGGCACATACACCTGACAACAAATCATTTCACATCACAATCACAATGAAGCAGCGACCCAAGTGTATCCAGCAGGAAGGGCCATGGAACGGGCACCTGGCCACATGTGGCCGTAGCACCATAGGCACATCTCCATCCAACCACATCTACCAACATTCTCCCTGGACAGTTCAATATGAAAACATGTACATGCACCCATTGCTGAGGATAAAGCAGCAATGCTCTTGCTCCCAACACAAACAAATGTTATGATGCATACCTTGTATGCCCCCTCAGTCAGTGGCTTGACAGGTCCCAATGTAGATCCAAATAGTCAAATTCAACAATTTGCCATGACCACACATCCTTACGCATGTGTCCATCTCAGCTGCTGAGTGGAGATGATGCAAGCATCATACACAATTGAACAACCCATATAGGAACATTCATGAATGTACCTCACGTGCCCTCAACCTCTCAATCTGGCAACTGTACCGGTCAGGGGCTTTGCAGTTAGCATCTCACAGTGCATGCACACATGTATACTTTGTCACAACAAGCTGACTGAGCTCATTTCTACACCTGTTCACTTCACAGATGTGTTCCATTACATACTTCCAGCATCAGCATGAGGGTGCATGACAGTTAAGGATTGTGCAACACACATGCAGTGAATAGCAATAACTTGTTTAGGTTGTGCATACCCATGCAGGACATACCAAATCTCAAGAAATGTTCACCCTATGAGTACTCACAAGCAGCCTGGATACATGCCTAATGGATACATGGTTAAGGACTCAGGCATGGAACATTGGGTTGCTCTGCTCCAGGATCCGGAGGTGAAGGGGTGATACCTGATGGCAGCCTGCATGGTGCCCCTCCACGGAGGCACCTGCCTCAAGGATCAACTTTGCCTGACTCTGGATGCTAAGGTTGTCCCTGCGCGTCTTTGCATAGTGCAGTGCAAGGACTGCGACCCCCTCTGCATTGATTGCAGCTGTGATGTCCACCCAGATCTTTTGACGGCCCCACTTTCCAAGCTGCTTCTGTGAAACAAGGAGGGCATCACAATTTGCCAGGAACTGATCACCCAGGATGCCAACTTCTACAACTGAGAAGTTGACAGCCCTCAGCCTCTCATGGGGCGTGCTGGTCGATGTTGCGGACATGGTGAACCTGAGGCTGGTGGGCTGAAGCTGGGCCCTGACTATGCGTACTGTAGTGGTGGTGGTATCCAATGTAGAATTCCTTATATAGCAGATGAGGTGGTCACAGGAGAAGCACAAAAGAACAAGCTATGGGGGAATAGCAGCCACCCCAAAGACAGACTATCACACAGCTGCAGATGTTGTGGTTGGAGGCAGAATATGGCTGGAGGAGGCAAGATATGGCACAAGGCAGGAGTCACACTAAGGTACAGGCGTCTACGCTTCATGCATGAGGCAGCAGTGACAAAATCAGAGGAAGGACCCTATGCGTGTAAATTCTATGCCTCATGCAGCAAGCATACGCATGGATCACACTGTACATAACGTGCTCACGAGCAACTCCAACCTGCATGTGTCTTCCGTGGCATGCGCAAAGTTGGCAATATTTGGAGCGTACAATGCAGATTTTGGGCCTGCAATATTTGCGTGTACCTTGCAGGTTGCACCATAAGTGAATGGGCTCAGCAGAGAGGCAAGGGATGAGGGCATAAGAAGGGGCCACCTGCTAAATGTGGTGGTGAGCCTACAGGGTCGCAGTACCACCAAGGCCCACTAGATCTAGGAGGGCCCAGCCTGCAGGGAAGGCTCAGGCAGCATCCTACGAAGAGGCACAAGTGATGGAGAAGGGGCTACCAAGGAAGAGATGCTTCACATGTGATGATCTAACAATCCTCACTGATTGTATTGACACACACCATGGTGACCTGTACCCATGGGCTGGGAGTACCCTTCCTGTGACCCAGCGGTGGAGGATGTGACAGGAGGTCACAGATCTCATCAATGCCTGTGGTGTGGAGAGGCGCACAGCAGAAGAGGTCCACAATAGGATGGGTGACCTCATGAGGTGGACCAAGTAGAAGCTCAGCAGCAATTTGGCCCTTGCCAAGGGTACTAGAGGTAGATCACCACATGTGGATGAGCTGACTCCATTTGAAGAGGTCGCCAGATGCCTCATCGGCAGTGAGAAAGTGGTTGGTGTGGGAGGCATGGACACTTATTGTGAGGTACAGTGACTGAAAGCTTTGGTTGCCACGCTGTGTATTCTTAAGAACTCATATCCTTCACGTGTGACCGTGCATTGTGCTTGGCGTGCCTGACAGAGAGATTAAGCACTCTCACGTGTGCCTGCAGTAGTTTAAACTACATTTAGCAGAACACGTACCGGTGTTCGCCGGTCATTGCCGCAGCTCGCCGGCTTGCCATACCTCTCTTCACAAGATTCATTGTTCAGCAAATCCCAGTGTTCGCTGGCATCTTTTTCACTGCACTGGTAGGCTCATCTTTGGTTTCTTGGCCTGTACACCATAGTATCTGCTCCTAACAGTATGTGGGTTAACTTAGGTGAGAGGCTTTCAAACTACAACGCACTCGTGAAGGCTAGATAGGGTAAGGATTTTGCTTCCCTTTATCTTTCCCACTTGTGTATGCGTATTTGATTGCAAGCTTTGCAACAAGATTTTACAATGTGCTTGTGATTTTGAAATTGTTGAAATTGAAATTGTGAACTACCCAGAACAGGAGATCCACTCGCACTGGGATTTATAAAGTGGAGTGTGTGTGCTGCATGTGCCACATACCTACCATCTTCTTCTGCTCTTAAAAACATTACATCGTACCACTTGGGGTCGGGAGACAGATCTTTGTTGTGTCATCAGGAGCCCTTACCGTGAAGGACAGCCTTTCTGCTCCCCTCCACCGTAAGACCTAGTGACCTGGGACTACAACTCCCAGAAGCACGGCGCTCCTTAAACAGAAATGTCAGGCGCTTGGGGCCAGATCTTTAGGAGCCTAGCCGGTCGTGTGCCAGTTCTCGCCGTCCACGGTGTCGCCGCAGAAAATGCTGCTCGTGAGAACCTGGTCAGCTTGCTATCAAACCTCCGGTAAGCATGGGACTATTACCTTTAGATAAACTCTTGCTAGATCTTCGCGATTTTCATTGTGTGAATCTGGCTAAGAGGGCCCTGTAACAGCCTTAGACAGAACCAGCGAAGCACAGACCTCTACTAAGGAAGTCCTTGCTACTAAAAGACGTCTTTAAAAAGACAAACAACCAACAAGTCCTAAGCTCCATAATATAAGTCAAACAGCCCCCAAACCTGAACTAAAGATTTGCTTATTAAACACTTGATCCCTAAATAAGCATGCTCAATGTATACACAACAGGATAATTGAGGAAAAACTTGATATCCGATTTATGTATCACCGAGACATGGCTCAAAGAACCGATTGGCCCTGCGATACCACCGTCCCTGAAGGTTACACCATTTATTACTCCAGCAGAGAAATAGGTCACGGGGGAGGTTTAGCAGTAATTGCAAGAGACACTATCCATCTGTTTCCTATAAACAGAACATGCAGCGGAAGCGAAATCCTACATTTAAAACAACTTCCAACAGATAAAAGCAGCCTAAACTTAATTGTAATCTATAGGCCACCCATCGCCATTCCTGAATTCAATGAGGAGATTACTCACCACCCCAATATGCTCAAAGGGCAAACACAGCAACACTGATATTGGGTGATTTCAATCAATGGTACGGCGATCCTAAAGATAAAGAAGCCATCAATCTGGAGAAATTAATGAACAGCATTGATTTTAAGGTCTCGAACCACGAGCCAACAATGGACAATGGGCACCAACTTGACTGGGTCGCAACAAACAACCTGGATACACGAGATTATAAGACTGAAACATGTATATGGTCAGACCATTACATCGTCACCTTTTTCATTACCCCGCCATCGCCCAAAGCCAAGACCCCCCAACCCTCCGATAAGAGTGATACATCGGAATTTCAAAAACATAGATAGAGATCAATTCGAGCAATGTCTAGACGACATCAAAAACAACCAAAGTGAGGAAGACACTTCTGACTCCCTACTGACATATCTACTATGTCACCTTAAGAAGTTGGCGGACCAGAAGATACCTCCACAAACTAAGACAATTAGATCAAATTACAAACAACAACAATGGTTCTCGGGAGAACTCGTAGAACAAAAAAAGGTAAAAGAAAAAGCGAAAATTTATGGCAATATAATCCCACTCCCGCTAATAAGACATCATGGAAGGATAGCGACAAAACCTATAAGAATATGATAGTAGACGCTACAAACAAGTTCTACAATGAACAGATTTCCGCAGCAGCTAACTCCACCAGCAAACTCTTTACCATCTTTAAATCTATAGATAAACCAAAAACAATCACACCACCCTTCTCACCGACCCAAGAAGAGTGTGATAAAACTCAGATTGCCTTTTTCAATAAAATCACTACGGCCAGGGAATTAATAACAATATCCCAATCTAGCAAAAAGACGTTGGTAACCTTCCTGATTGAGACGACAGCCCAAGAGATCAAAACCTTTAACTTTGCAGAAATGTCCACCAATGACATGATAAAAGTGCTCGCTATCATGAAACCAACAACCTGTGCGGAAAATATACCTCCGTCTAAAATAATATTGGACAACCCGACATCTTTGCCCCCATTTTGATGAAAATCATTACCACCTCGTTTAGAGATCAGACATTATCAGAAGCTATAAAAAGGGTCATGGTAACACCACTGGTAAAGAAACCCAATCTAGATCAGAGAAACCCAAACAATCTCAGGCCAATCGCGAACTGTAATTTCATCCTAAAGATCATGGATAAGATAGCCTTCACGCAACTTCAATCCCATGTAGAAGCATCAGAATAATTACATCACTAACCATCAGGATTCCGCCCAGCCCATAGCACAGAGACCGCCATGTTAGACCTTCAAACTAAAATGCTTAGCATTATGGGCAAGGGGAGGGTGGGCCTTCTTATTCTTCTTGATTTAAGCACAGCATTTGATCTGCTGGATCACAGTCTACTCAAAACAGTAGTAGAGAAAACTGCCAACTGTTCTGAAGAAGCAATTGGTTGAATAATGTCCTTTCTTAAAAACAGGATGTCCAGGGTACACTGGGGGGATAAGTTCTCTCTGGAAAAAGAAATTCTATGTGGTGTTCCACAGGGGGCCAGTATGTCACCGCTACTTTTCAATCTATACTTGAGATACCTTTGTGTAGTTCTTAACCATAGTAATACATTCTTCACCAATTATGCTGATGATACTCAGCCGGTGATTGAACTGAGTGGGGACTTTAAGAAAGACAGTGAGCAGCTATCCATGGTCTATAATACTGTAGAACTATGGATGGACGCCAACTGGATGTGCCTTAATGGCAAAAAAACGGAGCTCATGGTATTTGGCTCTCACCTCGCCAGAACAAAATTACCTTCAACATACAGTTTGTTTCTGATAAAGGCAAACTCAAGGCCTGAGCAAGGTCAAAACCCTTGAAATGATGCTGGAAGCCTCCCTGGGGACTGAAGCCCAAGATCAATACATGAAAAAGACCTGCTGCTAGCATCTTAGATTATTAAAAGCACTGAGGCCTTACCTATCGGAGGATAACTGTGCCATCATTGCAAAGGACACCATATTATCACGCCTGGACTATGGCAATGTTCTCATATTGGGAGCCAATAAACAATGCCTCCACAGCTGTCAAGTTGTCCAGAACAATGCAGTGAAGATCATTAAGCAAAAAACCAGGTCCCAGCATATCAGTGACTCTAGAAGGGATCTACAATGGTTAGAAATCGAAGACATCGTCCAGTTCAGAAGTATCCATGGTAAAGCACCAGATTATATAAAATCCCAAATCTTCTTATTTGTGCCCAGCAGAAAGCTAAGATCTGCCGACCAAGGCAAGATCACAGTGGCCGCTCACAAGCGTAAATGTGGTGTGGGAAAATCCTTCCCCATCTTAGCTGCTGGCTTGTGGAATACTCTCCCTCCTCACATGAGATTGGAAGTTAATTACACGCGCTTTCGTAAACATGTGAAAACTCACATCTTTAACTAATTTCCGTTTCTCCCCTAATCAGATTTCCCTGCTGAATTTCCTTGTCTGCTTTGTCAGGTGTCCCGTGTTATGCTGTTTGTACAATGTTGTCTACTGTGTGCTTGTCTCTGCGCCCGAAGCTTGCAAGCTACCGGCGCAATACAAATAAATAAATAACAAAATAAAAAATAAAATTTAAGGCCCACGACACATCCCTTTACCTCAAAACCGCATGGAAGTAGTGCAGAAAAACGGTTGGGATTTTCTTTTCATGGTGCAGATGTGTGGCAAGCACTGAATACAAGAATGTCCCCAAAAGAAGTGCTCTGCATTATTTGACCACCATTTTAACCATCTGAAAATGACCTTCATGCAGAACAGCGCCACATTTGCTGTTCTGTTCTCTAAATACTGGGGCTGCACACATGACATCCGAGACGGCTTTGCAATTTGCTCATGATTTCATTTTTAAAACATCACAAAGTGTGCTCTTCATGAAAACCCACCCTGGCATACTTTACTTCTGCCAAGTACCAAGAAGTGAGGCAATACATTTCCAGACAGCTGATGTAGTAGGAAATCACTTTAAAGGCAAAGAATTCGGATTTCCTCTTAAACATGGCTTCTGTTTTTTTTTCCTAATAAATCATTGCGCACAAACTATAGTAAATGAAAGGGATAACGCAGTGTTTCTTTCTCATGTCAATTTCAAAGAGATGTTTAGCAGTATATCTTTATGTGTCCAGAAACTGACCGTATCTGTAAAAGTCCTCCAGAAGGCAAATTGAAGTGAAAATATGTGCGGAAGAAGTCGCATTTCTGAAAGTGACATAAAAGAAAAAATAACCCATGTGTAAAACAGTGGGTTTTTTTCAAAGCAGAAAAATGCCTTCTGAAAGTGAAATGTTAAATGATGCCTTGTGCTTGCACAGAAATGTGATGGAATATGAGGGTTTTCTATAAAATGTACATGATATTTTATTCCCAAAAAGACTTGGTTTCTTTTGAAAGAAAGGAAAAAAAAATGGAAAACTTAGAGAACAGGCTTGGCTTAGGCACTTATTTCAAAGGTGCCCTGCCTCCTATGGGAACACAATTACCTCCCCAAGTGGGCCATCCCTGTGGGCACATGAAAGGGGCCATAGTGTTGAAGTTCGCAGCCTCATCAGACGGGCCGGCCTCCCTACAGAATGGAACAAAAGAACCAAGGGGAACTAGCATTTCACTAGGAGGTGTGATTTCCTTTGACATCCCTCTCCAGCCCCAACTTCCTGGTTTCAAAGGGTCTCATGGAAACCCTTTGTTCAGAATGACAATTTGGCTGCGAGGATTTGAAGAACCGCCCATATACGTGACAAATCCAGCCAATTTGATTTTAAAGAACTTGTAATTTCTCCCAGTGCCTTGAATAAGCAGTAATGTTATATTATGCCAGCATTTTATGTGAGTTATGGACAAACCCAAAGAGACTAAGCACTTGTTCCTATCACTTGGGAAACTCGAATGGCAGGAAAAATGTATTTCTGGGTGAAGTATAAATGATACAGACATACAACTTGATTATGGTTCTCCTAAAAATGCCAAAAATGTGCCCTAAAGCAATGCTACCTCGCACAGAGTTGGCGATCGGATGATTCAATTCTTTGTGAAATATGGGCTCTGCCTATCTGATTTTTATGAGGGTGACTACTGTAAATTTGAAGTTTTTATTTCATAACTCATTTTTGTAAAAAATGGGCTTGGGAGACAAACGAAGTCATAAATTCACACACACCGAATGAGGTCAGTTCCTCTGAACCAATCAGCCTGGAGGGAGGTGGTTACACCAATAGCCTGGCCTATCGCATTCAGGGAGTAAGTCCAGGGTATTTCCGGCCAGATTTAAAAATTCTCTCATGTCATTCTGGCTATACAAGGGGTAGACAGGGAGACACAGGGAGATTCAACATTCAGAATTCACCCTTCAAGATTTCAAGACTCCAGCTCCAGATCCAGGCAGACCACCTATCCAGACCCAGGCATACCCAATAATCCAGGGAGAAAGAAAGAAAGGCAACTGATCCCCTTAGGAGAATCCAGTGTCCAGACCCTTTGCCCAGCTGACCCATCCCGCTGTCCACAGTGACCAGACCTTGCCTAGCTGTTCCCATCCAGGAGAGCCCAGCTGACCCAGTGACCAGATCTCTTACCCCACTGCCCATGACCAGATCCTAGGCCCCGCTGTCCAGAGAACTTGCTGGCTGTCCAAATTGCCCAACTCAAGTGTACCTTGTAAGTATCACATCACCCAGTACCCAAAAACTGCATATCCCGCTCTTTTACCTTGCATCCTGTTCAAATCCCATTAAAATCCCATAAAAACCCTAGTCGTATCCCAAATTGCCAGTATCCTCTGTTCACCCTTTCCCTAGAAGAATCTGTGTTAGTCTATATCTGTTAGCATATTTCTTTTCTATTTCCTTCAGTTACCTGTGTAAATCTCTAGTATCATTTGGAATAAATCCATATTAATTGCCCATTGAAAATTCACAATCATTATTGTTACCCTTCGAAAGTAACAATTTTGTCAAGTGTTTTTACTAATTATAGCCTTAAAATATAGTCTCAGTAGAACTAATCATTGTGCTAACAAAACCGATTTTGCACGTACATTTTGCTTTTCTTTAAAATCCGACTTCATTTCCCAAAATAAAACCCATACTATTATCCTATAAAGAGTCATCCCTTCCCCCTCAGTATCCTATCTGTTCATTGTCTTTGTTTCCCATGCCAAAAACTGATTTCCGATTTGGATTGCTAAGCTCATTTTCTTAGCAGTTTGACAGTTTAAAGTCTGTGTGAAATAAAAAATTGCACTTCTGCCACGTGTGATTTTTGTTGCATTGTTTACCTCCCAAAATCAATTTCCTCACCTGTGTTCACGTTGCTTTAGTGCCCTGCTCAGTAGCCTGTAAGCTTCCTTGTCTCTTTAGTACAGCCACACAAATTTCTGTCCAAGCTATCCTACCGCAAGTGTACCTGATACATAAATAACCAGTGAAATCCGAGTATGCCATTTCGCTCATTTTGAGGATTTTCATTTTTTGGCCTCCCATTCTGGAGTGATGAGTCGAATTTATATTCTTTTGTCGCTCTTCTTTCTGACTCCTTGCCACTGCTTTCCATCCACACAGAATTTAGTCAGCAGGTGTTTGGGGGAAGTCATGCAGGGGGAGGGCATAACCTATTTGCTTTCTATGATTGTGAAGAAAGGTGATTTTGTTGGCTGCCATTTCTCTCAAAGGTGTATGTATTTTGTGTTAAAAGTTGAATTAACTGTGTTATAAGGTTTTGCATTTGTATTGCCACACTGTGCTGACTGCTGCCCTACATTTTGTTGTGCTCTGATTTTTCATTTGATTATAATCATTGTTAAACACCGGCCTGGTTCATGGTCCATTGCGACACAGGGTATTTGTTAAGGTGGGTGTGAGACGGGTTGGGTGCCTTTTCAGAAAAGAACCCAGGGTTCAAATAAAAATAAAAAGGATTTGTTTATTGTGTGCCACCTTCAGTGTCAGTGAAAGAAGTCCCTGGCTGGAGTGTGGTGTGCCATAAATCTGTTACATTATGCATCCACATCAGGTGAGTGCCAAGTATGCATGATGTATATGCTTACCACAGCACATATATGATATTCTATCACATGTAGTAGAGTTGGTCGTGGTCCTTGTCACCCATCCATGAGCACAACAGTAATGCATACATGTACACCTATGCTCCATGTTGTGCATACTGAAAGGTGGATGCATGGACCATGTTCACCGTTGACATTGATCTTACAGCACACATCACTGTATACAGTATTCTTTAAAATTGTCACTTTATGTGACAATGGCATGCAAGATGCATGCTATTGGAAACACTCACAGTGGCATTCTTCTGGTTTGTGCACTGTGAATACTAATTGTGACTCACTTGGAATAACAATGGACAGTGGTGGATGTTGGAAGTCATCTATTTCCTAGCCCTGGCGACCAGTGGACGTGGATGAGCAACAATGTCTATGAGCAGTCCCATGAGGGTGTGTACCAGTCTGAAGTTGCAGTGGTTGTCAGAAAGATATTTGAGTGATGTTCATTCCACATTTTGAGTGTCAATGATTCTGTGGTTGTACAAATGCACAGTGGTCATATCCATGTTTGCACTCTCCTCAAACATGGTCAAGATGCATGTGAGCATGGGTAACCACTAATCAGGCCTTAGCCAATCTGGCAAAGGGGGTGATAAGAATGTTGCCAGCAGAATTATTGGCATGCAGGTTTTGTTTGCATGAGGAAACATGATACTTCCACATGTTACAAGTAGGCACAGAAGAGGTAGAGAAGGGGCCCAGCAATTTAGCATGCAACCAAATCCATCTACTATTAGACTGTCTACTCTCGTACATGTATGTATGTATGGTCGCTTAAGCCTCCCATCTGTGGCTTGATGCATAACCCAATGTGCCCTGACATGACTGCTCAGAGCATTGTCACCCACCTGTGCATTCCACGTTACAGGATGCCCAGTTACAAGGTCTGATGCATGTGTGCCAGGCTCTTCAAATTGAGGAATCACATGAATCTGTCCCTTCTCCCCAAGGGGGAGCCCTTTCCTGTGATTCTAGGGAGGTAAGCCTGCTCTGCAATACCCACCCTATGGGTAGAGGCAAGTGGGACCTCACCGGGGTCAATGACTCCTGTTCTGATGAGCAACTCCTTAAGACACACACCATCAACATACCTCTAAAGACATGCAGTGAAGAAAGGTATGAAGAACATAGAAAAATCTGTTATTGCCATGCACATACACTAATTATTCATCGAAGGGAGGAATTACATGATAATGAGACGAGGGAAAAGACCTGTGGAGGAATACAGATCATGAAGCAATTGGAAAGGACTGTAACATTATGCTGGGAAAGTGTCAGGTCCCGCTTCCCTGGTTGTATGTTGAGTGCTGGAGAAAGCAGGAGTGAGTGGTTACTTATGGAATTGGTTTGGCCTTAACTGTGCTGTACAGAGTGTGGAGGGCTTCCCTAGCCAAGATGGTGGTTCTCAGCAGGGTTCCCAACCAGCTTTCTAATTGGCTGGGAGTGAATGAGAGGCAGGCAATAAACATTCTAAACTGCCGTTCATTGTCAGCAGCCCAGCAGAGAGGTCCTATCCCAAGAGTTCCTGTTATTTCGATTTAAGTCTGGGCCTTTTCAGTCAAACATGGACATTTGGAGGTGCAGGAAGAAGCCAGGAGAAAAGGAACAATCATCTGAACACATTTGAAAGAGATAAGATAAGTGAATACGATAGTTTACTAATAACCACTTAATGAACCTGTTCTAAGATGTTTAGTTGTGTGGAAGAAGAACATTGTACATTGTACATAGTTGTTTTCACTTTATTTCGGTAAAGTCAACTGTGAACTGCTGCAGCTTAGTGTAAAACTCTGTCTTTTAAGCAACGGCGTTCAAATACAGTCGCGTGCGCGTGTTAAGGCAGCCGCTGACTTTATTAAGAGTCCTTGCTTTGTTTGTTAGGTACTCGAAGCGTAACATTGGTGCGTAAGAGTTTCCCATTAGCTGCACAAGTGCTAGTGGCTGTTAGGAGGTTTTCATAAGAGCGCCATGTCGCTGTGGGAATCAGAAGTACTTTGACTTGTTAAACAATTTGTAGCGGAGCAAGTGTTAGGAACTAGGAAATATCCTTACTTCCTTTGTAGATTCCCTGCTACGTTTCGGCAAGTCTAAACGCGCGGGTCTGTCCCGTCTGAGATGATACATTTTGCGCGTATGCGCAGGGTTTGTTTTCCCTACTAATTCACTAACTATTCTCGGGTGCATGCGCGGTTTGAATCTAATGAATGCGCGTGTGTCCAAACGAAACTCTGTACCTAAACCAGTGTTACACGCATGCGCGAGAGCCGCATAAACGGAAAATTGAACACTGCGAATTTCAGTAATGGTGCAGCAATAATAAGAAGGAGAATACAGTTGAAAGGAAAGCAGTACAGCCTTCATGTAAGACTCTGGGTTTAAGTAACCCTCAGCATAAACAGTTTTCCCAGGAAAAGAAAATAAACACTTAAAAGAACCGCATGCACAGGCTTTAAGGAAAAAGTGGAGTCTTCCCTCCAATTTATCAGACGCACAGGCTTAGAGAACCTTTAAGGAAAAAGCCTAGATCTTCTTCCAGTCTTCTACCAAAGTAATATTTCCTCTTGGCATTCAGTAGAGGAAAGCCAGGTATGTTTTTTAAATATAATTATATGTGGATGTAAAGAAAGTTCATCATTACAGACAATGTTAATTGAAAAAAGAATGTTTTCTTCTTTTTGTCTTCCAAACAGGTTGTGAGGTCTAGCTCCAGAACGAGATCTGGCATTTTGTTATTTTATCCCAATTCCCCTTTTCTCTTGAAAGTGTACTCAGCCTAGCTGTAAATTACTCATTTTGGAGGGTTACTTTTCTGAGGGATTATGGGGGTTCAGCAGCTTCTGCGGATATCCACCATGATTGAGCCTGACAGTAGGAAAGGCCAGAAGATATAAGTCCGCCCAAGCTGTCATGAACCCCGAGGAGGCATCCATGTAGGCAATTGGATCCCTGATTAGGGAGTTGAGGGAGGAGTTAAGAGTAGCTCATATGGAAAATATGGATTTAGGAAGACGGGTGGATGAGTTGAGTGAAAAAGTTACCCAGCTTCAGGGAGTAGGGGAAGTTTCGGGGAATAGAGGGTCCCCCCCAATTTTGGACAGGGAAGGAGAGGCACAAACTCCCAGTAGTGGTGCAGGGGCTGAGGGAGGTTTTAGAGCCTTGGTGATGCCCGTTCCATTGGCAGCTAAGATATATTACCATGGGGACTCAAAAAGGTTTCAGGTATTTCTGACACAGTGTGAGTTACATTTTCTCAGTCGGCCTGAATTATTCCCTACAGAAGCATCCAAAGTTACTTTCATGATGTCATATCTGTCAGGGGAGGCATCTACTTCGGCTGGGTTGTTGGTGAATCAAAAGAGTGCCACCGTAACACATTTTTCCCTCTTCTTGCATTAATTTAGGAAGAAGTTCGACAGAAGGCAGGTTTCTTTAGAGGTTGATGGAGAGTTGTTAGACTTGTGTCAGGGAAACAAAGAGTTGATTATCTATAGTACCCAATTTAGAGAGGAATTAAAGGATGCCTTGTATAAAGTAGCACAGCGTCCTTCTTCTTGTGAGGCTTTGATAGACCTGGTGATGCAATTAGATTTTTCTCTGAGTGAAGAAGAGTGGAGCGTCGCCGCCATAGTCAGGGGGAGGTAAGAATACCTTTCAAGGGGATCGTCCTAGGTTGGAGGTTGTAAATAGGGAGATAAAGGTAAAGGGAAGTGAGCTGACTAGAGTAAGGGGTCCTTTGACCAAAGAAGAAAAGACAAGAAGGTGAGAGAATAATTTGTGTTCATATTGCGGCAGGAGTGGCCACTTTTTGGGAAACTGTCTGTTTACTCCGAAGAGGTCTCTTTCATCTACGGGCAAGGTGCAGCAGATTGCTAAAACAATGCAGGCAGCGGTTCCGCATATTACAGGGAATGTATCCTTAATATTGAAGGCTGAAGTGAAGGGCACAGGTCCGGTGGTGGTGGATTCGGGAGCTACCAGGAATTATATGGACTGGGGGTGGCAAAAGCTCTAGACATTCCGATAGTACTGAAAGAGGTGGTGGAATGGGTCAGGGCAGTAGATGGTACCTCACTTTCCTCGGGTCCTATCACTCACCAAACATGTACTTTGATTATGGAAGTAGTGGGAGGTCACAGGGAAGAGATTTATTTTGAGTTAATTGATGTCCTGCTTTTGAAGATCATCCGAGGAAGGCCTTGGTTAACTTTGCACAATCCTAAAATAGATTGGGGTGGTCGAGTGGTGGAACTGCAGTCTAGTTTTTGTCAGGAACATTGTTTTCCAGAACAGGATAGGTTGGAAAATCAGATGCAGGTTGGTACAGTGTCATTTTATCTAGCAGAGATGGGGAAGGAAGGTCACGAAATTGGAGCAATTATTGGACATCTCGTACAATGTTACCAGGATTTCAGAGATGTGTTCGATGAGAAGGTGGCGGGAGAGTTTCCCCCTCATAGAAGTTTTGATTACAAGATTGAGTTGGAACCTGGGACCATGTTACCCAGTAGTAGGGTGTATGCTCTTACCGAGAAAAAAAAGTATTATTTAAAGGAGTACTTAGCAGAAAATCTGGTGAAGGGATTTATTCGTCATTTCCAGTCTCCGGCTGCTTCTCCATTATTTTTTGTGCCAAAGCCTGATGCATCTCTTGGGACTTGCATCGATAATAGGGCAGTTAATAGAGTGACAGTCAAGAACCTGTATCCTCACCCTCTTATTTCAGAGATTCTGAATCAGATTCAAGGAGCGACAGTCTTTTCTAAATTAGATTTATGTGGTGCCTACCATTTGGTGCGTGTGCAGGAAGGGGACGAGTGGAAAACGGCTTTGAAGACCAGATTCAGACTTTATGAATATCAAATGATGCCATTTGGTCTGTGCAATGCTCCTGCAACCTTCCAGTTTTTTATGGATGAAGTGCTACGGGAGTTTTTGGATATATTTGTAGTAGTGTATATTGATGACATCTTAATTTATTTCCAGGATTTGGAAGAACATCAGGTTCACGTCAGGCAGCTATTACAAAGACTCAGAGAAAATCATCTTTACAGAGTCAGTTCCATACTAAGTCAGTGGAATTCCTGGGGTACATCGTGTCACGAAGGGTTTGGAGATGAATCCCTGCAAAGTGCAGGCAGTTTGTGAATGGCCAACTTAGACGAAGGTTAAGGAGATTCAAAGTTTCCTTGGTTTTGCCAACTTTTATCAGAGGTTTATTGAAGGATTTTCTGGGTTAGTTACTCCTATTACAAGACTGTTAAAGAAAGGAGTTAACTTTGTTTGGAGTGTGGAAGCAGAGGAAACCTTTTAGGAGTTGAAGAAGAGGTTTACCTCAGGACCGATTTTAATCCATCTGGATCCATCTAAACCTTTTTATGTGGAGGCAGATGCTTCGAATTTGGCAATGGGAGCAATGCTCTCTCAGAGGCATGAAGTGTCGGGGCAGCTACATCCAGTGGCATTTTATTCAAAAAGGTTTTCTTCAGCGGAGCAAAACTATATGATATCTGATCGGGAACTTCTGACGATTAAGTTCGTATTTGAGGAATGGCAGCATTTTTTAAAAGGAGCAAGGCATACTATGACGGTTTTGACGGATCATTGAAATTTGTTATTCCTAAAATCAGCCAAGACCCTTACTTCAAGGCAGCTCAGGTGGTCATTGTTTTTTGCTGATTACGACTTTGTGGTGACTTTCAAACCCGGCAAACCTAATGGAAGGGCTGATGCTTTGTCCCATCAATTTCCAGGGAGTGAGGTCAAAACAGCATGTGAGCAGTTACCAATAATTGCTCCAGATCGGTTCATTTCAGCAGGAACACAAAAATGTAATGAGGTTGAGGAGGAGGTTCGTAAATCCATGTCCTTGGTACAGATGGAAGGTTGGGCTTGCCAGGATCCAGTTGATAGAGTAAAAGAAGGCTTACCATATTATGAAGATAGGGTCTTTTTTACCCACAGAGGAATTACGAGAAAGAGTGTTGAGTGAATGTTATGATTTGATGCTTATGGGTCATTCTGGGTTTCGGAAGACACTTGAGCTGGTGAGAAGACATTTCTGGTGGGAGAAGATCAGACAGGACACCTTGAATTTTGTAAAAACCAGTGTGGTGTGGGCACAAGCTAAGAGTCTGGTGGGGAAGCCGTCTGGGTTGTTGGAGCCGTTACCTGTTCCACCGTGTCCCTGCACACGATTTATTTAGATTTTATTACAGATCTTCCAAGAGATAAATGATGCACATCAATTTTAGTAGTGGTTGATCTTCTGTCTAAGGAGGCGCACTTTATTCCTGTTGAGGGAGAGGTTACCGCGGATTGGCTGGCACATAAATGCTTGCAGTGTGTTGTCAGGTTGCATGTCCTTCCCAGTAAAGTAATCTCGGATAGGGCTCCAAGTTTTGAAATTTTGGAAAGCTTTTTGTAGGAGACTGGGAGTGGACGTAGGTTTAACTTCAGGTTACCATCCCGAGACAAATGGACAGGTGGAAAGAGTTAATCAAGAGTTGGTGAAATACCTCAGGTGTTATCTATCTTCAGGTAGATGAGGAATGGTTAGATTTACTCTGTTTAGCTGAGTTTACCTATAATAATTGTAGTAAGGATGCCACTTCCAAGCCCCCATTTATTTTAGGTTGAGGTTTCCATCCCGATTTTTAAGTTTTGAGTTGTCCAAGGATTCGAAGAGTCCAGGGGTGGATGATCGCTTACGAGTTATGAGGCACAACCTTGAAAGAGCTAAAAGAGGGTTGTTTGAAAATAAACAGAAGTATAAGAAATGTGCAGACCGTAAAAGGACGTTAGGTCCGGAATGCAAGGTAGGAAATTTGGTTTGGCTCTCCACCAAGCACCTAAGGATCAAAGGGAAAAATAAATTCAGTCCTCGATATGTGGGCCCTTTTCAGGTGGAGAAAGTGATTAATCCAGTGGCAGTGTGTTTGCTGTTACCAAGTAATTTAAAGGTACATCCAACTTTTCACATTAGTCTTCTGAAAACGGTTAATAAGGGTCCCGGTTGTTGACATCTCCCTCTCCTGTGGTTTTGGAAGACTCACCTGTTGAATTTATTGTGAGGAGGATTATTGATTCAAGAAGAGTTAGAGGAAGATTACCATATCTCACAGATTGGGAAGGTTTTGGGACAGAGGAGCGTACGTGGGAGTATGAGTCTGATGTCCATGCTCCTCAGCTAGTAGCAACATTTCAGAGACGGTATGGGACAGGGCGCTAGGGGTGGGTACTGTCAGGTCCCACTTCCCTGGTTGTATGGTGAGTGCTGGAGAAAGCAGGAGTGAGTGGTTACTTATGGAATTGGTTTGGCCTTAACTGTGCTGTACAGAGTGTAGAGAGCTTCCTTAGCCAAGATGGAGGTTCTCAGCAAGGTTCCCAACCAGCTTTCTAATTGACTGCGAGTAATTGAGAGGCAGACAATGAACATTCTAAACTGCCTTTCATTGCCAGCAGCCCAGCAGAGAGGTCCTATTCCCAAGAGGTCCCATTATTTTGATTTAAGTCTGGGCCTTTTCATTCAAACTTGGACATTTGGAGGTGCAGGAAGAAGCCAGGAGAAAAGGAACATTTATCTGAGCACATTTGAAAGAGATAATATAAGTGAATACAGTAGCTTACTAATAACCACTTAATGAACCTGTTCTAAGATGTTTAGTTGTGTGGGAGAAGAACACTGAACATTGTATATAGTTGTTTTCACTTTATTTCGGTAAATTCAATTGTGAACTACTGCAGTTTAGTGTAAAAAGCTGTCTTTTAAGCAACAGCGTTCAAGTACACTTGCGTGCGTGTATTAAGGCGGCCGCCGACTTTACTAAGAGTCCTTGCTTTGAGAAGAGTAACACTGCCGCCTAGGAGTTTCCCATTAGCTGCGCAAGTGCTAGTGGCTATTAGGAGGTTTTCGTAAGAGCGCCACATCGCCGTGGGAATCAGAAGTACTTTGACTTGTTTAACCATTTTTTTAGCGGAGCAAGTGTTAAGAACTAGGAAATATCCTTACTTGCTTCGTAGATTCCCTGCTACGTTTCAGCAAGTCTAAACACGTGGGTCCATCCCATCTGAGATGCACGTTTTGCGCGCGTGCGCAGGGTTTGTTTTCCGTACTAATTCACTAACTATTCTCGGGTGCATGCGCGGTTTGAATCTAATGAATGCGCGTGTGTCCAAATGAAACTCGGTTCCTAAACCAGTGATACGCGCATTCACGGAAGCTGCGTAAATGGAAAATTGAACACTGCGAATTTCACTAACGGTGCAGCTATAATAAGAAGGAGAATACAGTTGAAAGGAAAACAATAAAGACTTCATGTAAGACTCTGGGTTTAAGGAACTCTCAGCAAAAACAGTTTTCCCAGGAAAAGAAACTAAACACTTAAAAGAACCGCATGCATAGGCTTTAAGGAAAAAGCTGAGTCTTCCCTCCAGTTTTTTAGGCGCACAGGCTTAAAGAACCTTTAAGGAAAAAGCCTAGATCTTCTTCCAGTCTTCTACCAAAGTAATATTTCCTCTTGGCATTCAGTAGAGGAAAGCCAGGTATGGTTTTTAAATATAATTATATGTGGATGTAAAGAAAGTTCATCATTACAGACAGGGTTATCGAAAAAAGAATGTTTTCTTCTTTTTGTCTTCCTAACAGGGTGTGAGGTCTAGCTCGAGAACGAGATCTGGCATTTTGTTATTTTATCCCAATTCCCCTTTTCCCTTGGGAGTGTACTCAGCCTAGCTGTAAATGACTCTGTTTGGAGGGTTACATTTCCGAGGGATTATGGGGGTTCAGCAGCTTCCGCTGACATCCACCATGATTGAGCCTGACAGAAAAGCCCAGGGAAGCATAATAGGGTAGTTAGGGGGAGACTGGTGAGCTTATGGCCCTTTAGGAACGTCCATGCAATGGATGGGTTCACAGAATAACTCTGAGTCCAAATATCCGAACCAACTCAGGAAGATGGCAAAGTACTCTTCTATTAACAATTATCTAAAACAGGCAGTTACAACGAACATCAACGGACATATGCTTGATTTCTCTCAACGATTTTTTCACACAACATAGACTTTTTACTAAAACACATCAGAAGTGACTTCATTCTATGTAGCAAATAATAAAAAACCTACTGGGGTTCGGGATAGGCTTATGAGGAACATCTAAGTACATATTATATAGGAACTAGGTTGCGATTAGCTGCCCACTGCCAGGTGGGCAATACATGGCTAGCTCTAAAACATGTCATCTTTAAAACATTCAGATACGTGGTTTCTCATTGGTCTTTAAACCATAAGGTCCTTCGTTATATGGACCACTACAATTTGTTGGCGATTGTGCCATGTCTGGAACATTCGGTTCATTTAGCAGCACGTAAACCCAGACCCAGGTGCAAGGAGATGCGCCTGACTCTACCTCCCCACCCAATTAGCCCAGCATCTCTCATCACCCAAGACTTCTGCCATGAAGATTGACTTTGAACTTGGTCTTGCAAAGTATCCTTGTCTCTGGGAATACATGGGAGTGCAGCCATTCACTATTGTGTTCTGTTGTGTTCGACTCTAATTTCATCCTTGGCTCACGTGACAGGAGACCACGATTTGGTCCATTTTGCCAGTCTTAAATGCTCTAAATGAATAAAACTTGGCACTCTTGGTGTTCTTTCTCTGCACCTTAACAAGGGATGGTTCATCCTGTCCACGTTCACTCCTTTCCAGAATAGATAGCTGACCTTGGCTGCTTCAGTCTTGACTCCAGGCCAGACAACCTCGCCATGCACTCCACGATATCAGCTTATTCTTGCTGTGACACAATTCTCCCTTTCTTCTTCATGGATCCTGGCTTACTAAAATTCATGATACCGATACAATAACCAGCTCCTATACAATGGCAGCTCCGCCTGCATTCTACTCACTACATATAGACAGCTTCTGTGATGACTTAGTCTACCTTGTGTTTCAGCGTCGGTACAATTCTCTTCAGTACTTCGTGCACGTGTAATCTTTTTCATATCAAAAAGTACATGTGACTTTACTTTGTCATTAGTTTCTGTAGGATCCATACATCCTCTTCAGCCAATATCCTGAGATGTCATTCATACTCCATTATGACATCAAAGACGTCTTTCTTTGCTCTTTTTCATATTCTTTCAGGTGGTTCCTCCCTCAGATTATTGTCCCTTCGGGAATACGTTCAATAGGGTTGTCTCAATGGGTACCTTCTGTCGAATATACACTGTGGTATTGGCACAACTGCTGGTGTCAAACACGGCACAATCTCAGGCTTCCAACATATAGGAGGTAGGGGGCGGGATTTTCTGCAGAGGGATGCAGCTGCGCTTTTACACTGGGAAAAGAGTGAGAGAACCCACAGGTTATGAATTTGCTTTGATAAGTATCTTGAAGGAAAGCTGCAGGTGCGTTGTCCTCTGCGAAGGTGAAATACAGCAGTGGTTTCCGATGTGTGGTGTTGGAGAAGAGAAGGGACAAGAGAAGCCGAAGTGAAGGTGAGCGTCCTTGCCCAGACCAAGAGCTAAGTGGTGGAGTGATCGAAGTTGAGCAGAGGTGGACCAGGAGGTCTGTGAACAACGGCGATACCACTTTGTTGAATGAAAAAGGAAACAAAGTGATAGACCCAAAACCACAGAGACCAGGTATGAAGTCTTAATAACTATGAGAGGTCAACTTGACAAGTGCAGTTGAAAGTCCCGTGCAGTTGAAAGTCCCAAACCACCGAAAGACCCGATGACGTTGTCTTTGAGCATAAGAGGTAACAGGGTTAATGAGAGACCAGGGAGGTGGACTAGAGAGAATCATTATTGGCATGCTCATATTCGTCCCCGTCAAGACAATATATTTGCATTGAGTGAACAGAAATAGAATGGTTACTGGAATGCTCATACTCGTCCCATTCAAGATAAGATATTTGCATTGAGTGAGAAGAGAATCATTACTGGCACACTCATCCTCGTCCCAGTAAAGGCAAGATATTCACAATGAGTGAACAGAAAGAGAATTACTTGCAAGCTCATACTTGTCCCAGACAAGATATTTGCATTGAGAGAGAAGAAAGAGAATCATTATTGGCACCCTCATACTTGTCTGAGTCTAGAACGGCTATTGAGATTGAATGAAGAGAAGGAGAATCATTACTGTGATGCTCCTAATCATCACAGTCAAAATCAGATATTGATATTGGAGGAAGAGAAAGAGAATCGTTAATGGTACTTTCATACTCGTCAAAGTCAGGATAAATTATCAAGAATGAGAGATGGAAAAGAGAATTATTATTGGAACACTCATACTCATCCCTTTTGAGTTAAGACATTGATGTTGAATGATAATCCATACTGGAAGGTTTATAGTCCAGGAAATCAAGGGGAGAACCCTCATATATTACTGAATGAAAGATACTGTGAGAGAAAAATTGAGAGAACAGATTGAAATAGAGAACACGGGCAAAGGCCAAAGTGACACCAAAGGGAACCGTTAGGCCCTTTTAAATGAGGATGCATGTCATTACATGGATGGGGATCTAGAATAACTCTTACACCAATGACAAGACAGACACAGGAAGTTGACAAACGTAATCTGTTTTAATCTCAATCTTAATCTAAAACGGGGAGTGCAACGGACATCAACGGACATCTCACAGCATAACCGCAATGCATCAATTAAAAAGGAACAATTTTATAGTAAAAATCTGTCATACATGACGTCATACTATGTGTCAAACTAAGAAAACCTATTTAGGATTGTGATAGGTCTACGGGGAAAATCTAAGTATACTTTCTGTAGCGGATTGGATTGTGATTGGATCTTTATAGTCAGGTGGACAACTTATGCCCACCCCTAGTGCAAGTCATCCTCAACATTTGTTAGATGCACAACACGCCATTGGCTCTCAAACTATATGGCTCTTCAATAAATGTGCCTCTATAATTGTTTGGCACGCTTGCACCCTTCTGGAACATTTAACTCGTTAGCAGCACGTAAACTGGTACCCCAGGTGCTTGTGGGTGGACTTGATCTTGCCTCCCCACCCAATTAGCCCATCATCCATCATCACTCATGCCGTCTGTCATTTGAATTGCCTTTAAACTTGGCCTTGCAAAGTATCACTAGTCCTGACAATGGAAGGAAGTGCGTGCACGTTCTTTACGTCTCGGTTCTGCTTGCCCATGTTCTATTTTCATCTCTCCCATGTGACAGGAGACCGTGTTTGAGCTCCTTTCTTCGTATTTAATGATATTAAATTAATAAAACTTGGCACTCATAGTGTTTGCGTCACACTTTAACAGGAGCTTGCCTCGCTTCTCACCTTCTTTGTATCTCCTTTAATAGATAACCAGTTCTTGGCTGCTCCAACTCTTGACACTTGGCCAGACAGCTTTCTCGATCCTTCCTCAATTTTCAGTTGTTTTTCTCTGCTGTGCCATCATTTCAGCCCTTCTCTTTCACGGGACCTCGCTTACTGAAGTTGCGAAATCGAATATCCAGATTCTATGCATGTATATATATATATATACATTGGCGGCACCACCTGCAGTCTATTCACTACATATAGCCAGCCTTCATGATTACTTAGTCTACTTCCACGCTGCTTCAATCAGGGTAAGAGGAGCTCCCAGTGCCACTTTAGTGATACGGTCTTTATTTGTGTGTTTTGCTTGTGTACTGCTAAATTAGCACACTCTGTGCTTTACCTCGAGGCCTCCCCTACTTCCTGGTCCTAGCGCCTGCCTACCAGCACTCCCATCTGCGGTCTGATTGGGCGTGAGACCCAGGGCTCTAAAGGGGGCTTTCCCTCCGTTGCTTACTGGCGGCAGCCACTTCCACAATGCTTCCGTCAGGGTAAGAGCTCCCAATGCCGCTTAAGTGATATTGGGACTCATTACGAATTTGGAGGCAGCCATGCCCTTAAAAAGGGCATGGCTGCCCCCAAACCCGGGTCCGGGATCCCTGAATGGGGAAATACCGGGCCATTCCTACCTTGGAGGGCCCGGTATTTCCACTTTTAGGGAACCCGGACCTTCCCCATTCCCATTCGAGCCCCCATAGGGCTCAATGGGAATGGGGAGGGAGCTAAGAACGGGGCCATTAATAACGGGCCCGTTGTTAGCTCCCTGGTCCCATCACAGGACCCACTCTGGACGTCTGGTCAAACTAGACATCCAGAGCAGGTCCCGCAAGGGGACCTCGTAATAGGGCAGAGTGGGTTTAAAGGCACCGGCACCATTACCGGCGCCGTTAAACCCATTCCACCAGCCTCGTAATGAGGCCCATTGTCTTTATTTGTTTGTTTTGCTTGTGTACTGCTAAATTAGCACACTCTGTGCTTTACCTCAAGGCCTCCTTTACTTCCTGATCCTAGTGCCCACCTCCCAGCCCTCCCATCTGTGGTCTGATTGGGCGTATTACCACTCTTAACCAACCTCCCCAGGGCAGCCCCCTGTCCGGGAGCCCCTGTGGCTAAGGGCCCCAAGGCAAAGGGCTACACCCACAGAGGTTGCTCCTTATTGTATCTGCAGGTGTCAGCAGGGGAAGCCAGCAGCCGGCCATCAACCAGCAGCAACTAATCAAGGTAGGAGTGGCCCAAGTTAGTAATTTGAGCCTTCATTGTACCCTGGGAAACCTGCCACTTAGCAGATCCTCAGACTTAGGCATGTTTTTCTCCAGTATCTAAATGACTGTCCTGGCCACTGGTCAAGGGCCAAGTACTTCACCACCTGCAGGGTCCCAATGGACCCAGTCTTGGCGCCTATGGCACCAAGCTCATTACAAAGTGTGCTCTGCACACAGAATACAGAAAGCACGTGCCTCTAGGCCGGGCGAGGCCCTACCAATACAGGGAAGGCACGTGCAGAAGACAGGAGGAGTGGCAACATGGGGCCACAAGGCGAGGCCTAAGGGGAGTGGCTGGGGCCAGGCTATATAAGCCAGCCCCCCCTGCATGCTGGCGCTTTGCGTTAGTCTGCTAGAGCAGCATAATGCTTACCGCCGTTCAGAAGGTTCTTACCTGGTTCAGCACGTGCATCTTCAGCTTCTGGAACCCTCCAGCATCTTACCTGGAATCAGCCACACCATCGCTAGAAGCACTGCCATCTGCTTCCCATCTGCAGCAGCCGCGCGCATCTTACCTGAGTCAGCCTCTGTCATCTGCTTCTCATCTGCAGCCGTTGCACGCATTTTACCTAAGCCAGCCTTGCGATCGCTTGAAGAAGGACTTCTACCGCTTCCGACTCTGCAGCAGCTGCGCTCATTTTACCAGTCTTCTCGAGTCCTCCGCGCATCC
Source organism: Ambystoma mexicanum (assembly GCF_040938575.1). Classification (NCBI taxonomy): domain Eukaryota; kingdom Metazoa; phylum Chordata; class Amphibia; order Caudata; family Ambystomatidae; genus Ambystoma; species Ambystoma mexicanum. The sequence goes on along the minus strand of NC_090941.1, from coordinate 662,200,206 downwards.
CGCCTAGCATCCTTCCCTGTCCCGAACTTCAATCAACAGGGGGCCATCTTCCAGCACAGCATCCACGTGGATCTTCATCTCCGGCAGCCTGCAGGAGTTCAGAAACCACTCACCAGCTAATACCGACCAGCTGCACCTGCAAAGGCAATAGAAAACACAAGGTGAGCAAGTCACATAGACCATAACACATTAAGCAGCGCAACTCACAAACTTGGCGCAGTTTCTGGAACAGTCTACTTACCACCAGTAGGTCCTCCGGGATAGACTTTTTTTCATCACTACGTGCTCGTGGGCCATCTTCATACCTAGGGAGAGAAAGGACAATTTATGGTTACGGACAATAATCATTGGGGAAAATTAACACAAAGGATACGAACAGTAATCATAGTATTAAAGCTGCCTTCAAGACGGAATGGTCACATCCGGTCTGGACCTCCACACCCAGGACCAGTGACGCAACTAGGTCCATCCACAGCGCCCTTGCTGAAGGAAAGCAGGACAGAGAGCCCATCATGACATCAAAACAGGTGAGTTTGCATGGGCAAACTCTTGCGCACTACATTCTGGCACGAAAGCGTTGAGGGGAATCACAGCACCACCATGCTATTCTCACTGCCTCTCATCTTCTTTCAGGACCAGTACTGGCACCCCAGGTCCTCGATACCACTGCAGTTGGGGGAGAGAGGCGATCCAAGGGAGTCAACTCCTGGGAGGGCTCCAACCGTGCCCCAACGTCCCCGCAGAGACCAGGTGAGTGTACCAGAACGTGAAGCCTCTCCGAATCTCTGCCTGGGCGTTCTGAATACCTCAGAGACTGACCAGTTGGCCCAATTGCTGGGGGAACTACGGGCTGAAGTGCATGCCTCCAGACAAGAAACAAATTCCTTAAGAAGGAATCTCATTGTTACCCGAGAACGAACCGACGACTGGCAAGACAGGTGCTTCAAACTCATGCAGGGCAGTTTCCGCTACTTGGAATCACGCCAACCCCTTTGCCACCTTCACCACCAGTTCACGTAGTACTCCCTTGAGCTGTACCGTTGGCTCCACCTGAACGGTTTACCGGCGACCCCAACAAATATGCCATATTTATGAATCAGTGCCGCCTGCACTTTTTGTGCCGTCCAGGTGCATTCCCGAATGATAGTTCCAGGGTGACTTTTGTACTTTCGTATCTAGGAGGCAACGCAGCAGACTGGTCGATAACTTTGGTCAATCAGGATGACCCTGTACTTCACAATTTTGGGGAGTTCCAACGGGAATTGGAAAAGTTGTTTGCGAGACACTCTGGATGACGAACTGTTGTCACTAAGACAGGGAAATCATGATTTACTGATGTACATACCCAAATTTAATCGCCTCGTTGCACAAACCAATTGGCCTGAAGAAAAAAGTAGCCCATTATTTTACCGAGGACTACGTGGGGAACTAAAGGACGTGCTAACCCAGGTGGTCAATCCTCCGGAAGGCTGTGCAGAGTATATTAATCTAACGCTGCAACTGGATCATAGATTACAAGACCAAACATTGGATCGCACAAGAACTGAAGGAAGGTCATTCTAAATGCGACCCAGGGACAATCTAGTCAAGACCCATGAAACCAGTGAACCCATGCAGATCGGGGGGTTAGGGGCCCCTATATCTAAGGCAGAGAGAGAAAAGGAGGCAGCAATAACTTTGTTTATATTGTGGCAAGGCACGACATTTTCTTCGAGATTGCCCAACAAAACCACCCAAGAAAACTGTAGGTGCAACGGATAATACCAATAATGAGCAAGACAAGGCTCTGGAAAACTCCAGCGCCCGACAAGGGTAGGGGTCCCCTTGTCGAGCAAAAAGAAGAAAGTAGTTCAGACCTCAGATCTAGTCATTCCGGTACTCTTAGTCCACCACCAGCAACCATCGAGGGTACACGCCTTGGAGGCGTATATCAACAGTGGAGCAGTAGGTAACTATATTAATCAGGGTCTAGCCGCACGAATAGGCCTCCCTCTTCGACATAAACCACAGGCAGAAAACGTGACTGCAGTGGATGGCTCTCAGCTATCCTCTGGACCAGTAATGCAACACACCGAAAAAGTTATGCTGATATGTCAGGACGGTCATCAGGAAGACATCTCTTTTGATCTTATTGGAGCAATACAGTTCCAGATGATCCTAGGAATGCCGTGGCTGGAGACCCATAACCCCAGAATAGACTGGAAAACACAAGTGCTGACCTTTCTGCAAGAATGCGCCAAAACTTGTTGTGGCAAGAATCTGCAAAGACCCAAAAGCAAGGCAAAAGCACTTCTGGCTCTTGCTGGTGCCTTACCCCAGAATATTTGGACTATCAAATGGATACGATCTAACGACATCTAATGTGATCACCCTCTTTTTGGAGAACCACTCGCCCTGAGTGACACCTCCCGACTATGCCCATTGTTAACCTGTCCCCCCATAGGGACCTCCGACTACCACTGCTATTATCTAGGAACTTCACTGGATCCTACCGGGACTACAAACTGTGGTTGATTGTTACTTAGCTCTTTATGCTTCCGACACCTGGCTTTAACTGTATGAGTATATTCAGACTGTAACATTGTGGAACTGTCCTTATGCCTATTTCTTTATGCTTCCGACACCTGGCATTAACTGCATAAGTATATTCAGACTGTTATGTTGTTGAACTGTCCTACTGCCTATTTTGTGTGTGCCACTGTAACTAAGTTCTCAAGTATCCTTGTAATGTTTGCACCCGGCTACCTGCAGGTTTGGTTTTGCGCTATATTAAATAAACAAACAAACAAACAAACATCAAGACATATTCCAAAAGGAACAGGCCAATAGTCTGCCTCCACATAGGCCCTATGACTGCCAGATCGACCTGATACCCGGAGCTCAAATCCCGTGCAGCCGAATATATGCTCTAACCGAGTAACAAAATCAACACCTACGATCCTAACTAGCTCAGTACCTAGCCAACGGATTCATTCGCCCATCTAAGTCCCCTGCTTCCTGAGTGCTCTTCTTCGTACCCAAGAAGGAAGGTGATGTCAGAACGTGCATCGATTACAAGGCGTTGAATCAAATCACGGTTAAGAATAGATACCCTCTGCCACTCATCCCAGAACTACTCGATCAGGTAAAGAGCGCTCAAATCTACACAAAACTGGACCTTCGGGGGGCCTATCACCTCGTACAAGTTAAAAGTGGCGATGAGTGGAAAACAGCATTGTGTACCAAATATGGACTTTTCGAGTATCAGGTGATGCCCTTTGGGTTATGCAACGCACCAGCGGCATTCCAGTTCTTTATGAACAATGCGCTCCATGAACTATTGGATGTCTGTGTTCCCGTTTACATTGATGATATCCTGATCTATTTGCAGTCCAAGGAAGATCATGTTGGCCATGTAAGAGCAGTGTTGGAAAATCTCTGTCAGCACCGATTATTTGCCAAAGTAGAGAAATGCTCCTTCCAAGTCACAGAGGTCGAGTTTTTGGGCTTCATGCTTACTCCTCGAGGAAATCATTTGGACACACGCAAGGTTGAAGCTATCCTTAAATGGCCATCTCCGACATCTACCAAAGGGGTACAAAGTGTACTGGGATTTGCTAACTTTTATAGACGATTTATACCACAATTCTCACAGATCGTCCATCCGATTACTTCTCTTCTAAAGAAGAATAAGAAATTAGTTTGGTCCACTGAGGCTGAGAGCACCTTACAAGACTTAAAGCAAGCCTTCATGTCAGCACCGATACTTCGACATCCTCGGCCGGATCTGCCGTATGTGGTTGAGACTGATGCCTCCAGTATTGCCATGGGAGCTGCGTTATCGCAAAGGGACCCTGAGATGGGGCAGCTGCATCCCATAGCATTCTGGTCCCGTAGGTTTTCTGCACCTGAAAAGAATTACGCAATTACTGATAAAGAGCTCCTAGCAATCAAAGGAGCCTTCAAGACCTGGAGACACTTTTAGGGGCAAAACATATGGTTACTGTTATTACAGATCACCGTAATCTACAATATTTGAAAACAGCCAAGGCTCAATACTCTTGTCAACTCCGTTGGGCTTTATTCTTTGCCGAGTACGATTTTGTGATAACATACCGACCAGGGTGCATAACGGAAAGGCAGACACCCTATCGCGAATGGGAGAGGACAAAGACGCCTTCGATCCATCCGATCGCATAGCCATTATTCCCAAAGAATGGATTAAACATCAGATAGCCGTAACTACCTGCTGAGAAGATTTAAAGACTGATCTCCAAGCTCAGATGGACCCGAAGGCCCAGAAGGAATGGTTGAGTAAGGGAAATCAATACTCCATCAGAAATAACCTGCCATATTTTCAGGGAAGACTATATGTTCACGACAATTAAATATGTACTAAGATAATAGTGAATTATCATGAGTCATTGGTGGAAGGACACCCGGGGATCGCCAAGACTAGAGCCAAAATCCATAAGAATTATTGGTGGCGCTCTTGGAGGAAGGATGTTGCCCAGTTTGTTACCACGTGCAGTGTCTGCGCACAAAACAAATCCCAAAAATTAAATCCTGCAGGACTATTAAGACCATTCGGATACCACCAACGCCATGGCATACATTGTCAATGGACTTTATCACCGATCTGCCACCGTGTGATGGGTTTAATACAATACTGGTCGTGGTAGACCTATTTTCCAAAATGGCACATTTCATCCCACTGAAGGGACTTCCCACTGCTGCTACTCTGGCCACAGTATTTCTAGAACAGATCGTCCGACTGCATGGTTTCCCATCTGTATTGGTTTCTGACAGGGGATCTCAGTTCGTTTCAGCCTTCTGGATAAGATGTTGTAAACTAGCCCAAATTGACCTTCGTCTTTCCATGAGTCACCATCCCCAGACTATTGGTGAAATGGAAAGGACGAACCAGACGATCAAACAATATTTGAGATGTATGTTACAACAAACAGGAGACTCCTGGAAAAACATCCTCTGGTTAAGTGAATTTGCATACAACAACTCTATTCATACCAGCACTGGACAGACCCCATTTTACACTATGAACGGTCAACACCCAAGAACATCTTCCTTTGACCCCCTTGCTGAGTTGGAGATGCCAGCTGGCACATCATTGCATAAAATAATCACCCAATCTCTTAAAGAAGCTAGAAAAAACTTAAATCGAGCTAAGGAGAAACAAAAGAAATTTAAAGAACCGACATAGGAGAGAGGCTCCACAATATCGTGTCGGGAATAAAGTGTGGTTGGCGTCCAAAAACATTCGACTAAAAGAACCTCGTGCCTTTAGGCCATGATACCTGGGGCCATATCCAATTAAAGCCATCACAAACCCTGCAGCCATGAAGTTGGATTTACCTTACAATATGCAAATCCACCCAATTTTTCATGTCTCTCTTCTAAAACCAGTGAAACCAGACACTCGAATTTCAGCACCACCAGAAGCGGAGATCATCGCAGGTGAACTTGAGTATGAGGTGAAGAACATCCTGGACTCCAAGAAAGTACACTCAAAACTTTATTATCTCATTGATTGGGATGGCTACGGGTCCCAGGATCGTACTTGGGAGCCAGCTGAATGTGTCCATGCTCCACGACTCATCAAACAATTTCACTGGAACAACCCCACCAAACCGGGACCGGAGAGAAGAACAACTGTATGAGGGGCCTTGAGGGGGAGTGCTGTCATGGTTACTGGTCAAGGGCCAAGAACTTCACCACCTGCAGGGTCCCAATGGACCCAGTCTTGGCACCTATGTCACCAAGCTCATTACAAAGTGTGCTCTGCACACAGAATACTGAAAGCACGTGCCTCTAGGCCAGGCGCGGCCCTACCAATACAGGGAAGGCACGTGCAGAAGAGAGGAGGAGTGGCAAGGTGGGGCCACAAGGCGGGGCCTAAGGAGAGTGGCTGGGGCCAGGCTATATAAGCCGGCCCCACCCGCATGCTTTGCGTTAGTCTGCTAGAGCAGCGTAACGCTTACCGCCGTTCAGAAGACTCTTACCTGCTTCAGCACGTGCATCTTCAGTCTCCGGAACCCTCCAGCATCTTACCTGGAATCAGCCACACCATCGCTAAAAGCACTGCCATCTGCTCCCATCTGCAGCCGCCGCGCGCATCTTACCTGAGTCAGCCTCTGTCATCTGCTTCTCATCTGCAGCCGCTGTGTTCATCTTACCTGAGTCAGCCTCGCCATCGCTTGATGAAGCACTCCTACCGCTTCTGACTCTGCAGCAGCCGCAAACGTCTTACCAGTCTTCTCGAGTCCTCCGCGGGTGCTGCCTAGCATCCTTACCTGTCCCGGACTTCAATCAACACAGGGCCATCTTCTGGCCCAGCATCCACGCGGATCTTCATCTCCGGCAGCCTGCAGGAGTTCGGAAACCGCTCACAAGCTAATACCGACCAGCTGCACCTGCAAAGGGAATAGAAAACACAAGGTGAGCAAGTCACATAGACTATAACACATTAAGCAGCGCAACTCACAAACTTGGTGCAGTTTCTGGAACAGTCTACTTACCACCAGTAGGTCCTCCGGGATAGACTTTTTTCATCACCACACGCTCGCTGGCCATCTTCATAACTAGAAAGGACAATTGATGGTTACGGACAATAATCATTGGGGAAAATTAACACAAAGGATGCGGACAATAATCATAGTATTGAACTTACCTTCAAGACGGAATGGTCACAGCCGGTCTGGACCTCCACACCCAAGACCAGTGACGCAACTAGGTCCATCCACACCACCCCTGCTGAAGGAAAGCAGGACAGAGAGCCCAGCATTACATCAAAACAGGTGAGTTTGCATGGGCAAACTCTTGCGCACTACATTCTGGCACGAAAGAGTCAAGGGGAATCACAGCACCACCACACTATTCTCACTGCCTCTCATCTTCTCTCAGGACCAGTACCAGCACCCCGGGTCCTCGATACCACTGCAGTTGGGGGAGAGAAGTGATCCAAGGGAGTCAACTCCTGGGAGGGCTCCAACCATTCCCCAACGTCCCCGCAGAGACCAGGTGAGCCTAACAATGACATTGTGAAAGTATTAACATTGAATTGTGAAACCTAGGCTTTTTCCCATTATACAGGGCTCTCAGACGTAGGTTTGTGCTTTCTCCGGTATTTAAAAAATTGCATTCTGAAAGTATTTAAAATTGCATTGTCAAACCTAGGCTTTTTCCCCTTATACAAGATTCTTTGACTGAGGTGTGCTTTCTCCAATATCTAAACGACATTGTGAAAGTAGTGCCACTTACCACTTACCAAAGAATTCATCGAGCAAACTTTCTACCATTGTCTGAGCGCATGTCGTTTTGTCCATCCTGTTTGTTTGTGTAGATCCCTAGCATATTTAGTTAAAGTATGTCAATTAATTCAACTATTGAAATCACGGGAGGTGTTTTGTTGGCATTCGAAACCAACAATATCTTCCCAGTGTGTTGTGAGCCGGTATAGACATAAAGATCTGCCAAAATAATTAATTCCCAAACCCTGTTTCCATGTGAATGTGAAGGGTGTAAAACGAAATTCCCCATTGATCCCCTTCATGTTAAATCAGAAGTGTGAAGCCTGATAGTGCCTTTTCATGTGCAGGTTGCAAAATGAAATTGCCCACTGGTTCCCATTGTGCTCTGACCAAAACCACAAAGCCCTTCAGGTGTGGCAAAAGGAAATCCCCATTGCTTTTCTGTCCCTCATATTGCATTTGTGGTAAAAAGTAGAAAAAGAAAAACAATGTTGCCCCTTGAATCCCCTTTTTCCAAAGAGTGTGTAGAGGAGGAACTAAGTACCTCTACCGCAGTCCCATCCCCATTCTGCCTATATGTTGGCAGCTGGGAATTGCAACATGCGCAAAGCCAGTAATGGTACCTATACCGTGAAGAGTCCTTGAAACAAGGTATCCATTGAGAAAACCCTATATGTATCCGCAAAGAAATGACGGTCTTCTGAATGAAGTTCCGGAAAAAGTGTGAAGATGAATGAAAGAGAAGACTGATGACGTCACATGAAGCAGAAATGACGCACCCTGAAGAGATGCCAATGAAGAAAGATATAGACCTTATAGAATCTGATGGCGAAGTAAAGAACTGAGCGTAATGAAGATTGCACGTGCGGAGAAGCACTGAAGAAAATGCAAAGCCATTTCATAAATGTAGACATGCAGTAACGCAAGTAGACAAAGTAATCAGAAGGCTGACTATACCTAGTGAATAGACTGCAGGCGGTGCCGTCAATACATATATATATATATGTGTGTATAGAATCTGGATGTTCCACAACGCATTTTTGCAAACTTGAACATTGTGAATGAAAGGGCTGGAAGTGTGGCTCAGCAGAAAACAATAGCTGATGGCGAAGGAAGATTCGAGAAGGCTTGCCTGGCCCAGTGTCAAGAGTCGGGGCCACCAAGAGCCTGGTTATGTACATGAGAAGAAACAATGAACGTGAGAAGCAAGCCGAGCTCCTGTTTGAGTTGTAATGGAAAAACAATAGAAGTGCCAGGTTTTCTTCATGTAATAGTATTAAATGCAATGAAGAAGACATGGTCTCTAATCACATGGTCAGATGAAAATAGACTTTGAGGTGAGCTACACCGAGACCAGAAAATAAGACCATGCCTTCACTCCCTTTTATTCTCAGGCACAGTGAGCCTTCACAAGGCCGAGTTCAAAGACTAATTGAATGGCAGACAGCAGGAGTGATGATGGATGTTCAGCTAATTGGGTGGGGAGGCATGACCATGCCAACCTCCCAGCACCTGGGGTACTAGCTTGCGTGATGCTATTGAGTGGAATATTCCAGAAGGATACAAGCATGCCAATCAATTGTAGAGGGCCCTATAGTTTGAGAAGCCAATAGAACGTTGTGTATTTTCATGACATGGAAGATGACTTGCACTTTGGGTGGGCTTAGTTGTTCACCTGACCTTAGAGACCCAATCACGATCCTCGCCCTTATAGAAAGTATACATAGATGTTCCCTTTAAGCCTACTACATCTCTTAGTAGGTTTTCTTATTTTGCCACGTAGTATAAGGTCACTTATGATGAATTTTTAGTAGAAAGTTGTGTTTTTTCGTGTAATGCTTCGAGGAACTCTTGAGAGTAAATGATGTGTGGCGTCCGTTGATGCCCGCTGTACTCCCTGTTTTAACAAGTGTAATTAAAACAGTTGTGTTTCTGCCAAACTTCCTGAGTCGGTCTAATTATTGATGTTTGAGTAAGATCTGCATCCCATCTCAGATACTGTTACCTTGTCTTAAAGGACCTCCGGGTTCAAGTTCATTTTATTAAAATCCTAAAACGATTTTCCCACTGTGTTCCCACTCTCTGCCACTGGTCTTCAATTCAGAGGGGTCAAGTCTAATTGATGTTTGGAGGGTGGGGGTTGCTGGGAGAGAAGTATCATAACCAAATCAGCAATCACTGTGTATCTTGAATTGTTCTTTTTCTGTATTGGTGGGTGATTTTAAAAAGAAATAATTGTGACTGCATATCTCAGTGTTACCTCTTTGTTGGTGCCTTTACGGAAGGCATTGGTGGCTGATGTTAGTCTGTTTTCAAATTTGGTTTAAATAAATTAATAAATCTATCTTCTTAATATACACTGGCCTGGTCCCTAGTCCATTGTGGCACTGGGCATTTGTCGGGGTTACCTACGAGACGGGTTGGAGGCCTTACCAAACTGAACCTTAACAAAACTAAAGGTTCTTTATTGTGTGCCACCTTCATTGGGGGGGGAAAGGAACTCCCTGAGTTGAGTGTGATCGCGTAATAAACCGTGACAAAAGTCACTTTGCACCGACCTAAGCTTTTCAAAAATTAGGCCCTAAGAGTTTTATATTCTGCATCAGTAACAACCATAGTGATCTAACAGCGCTGATACTTGTCTGAAGAGTGCCACATTAGAACAAGGACACCAGAAGGTTAAATGCTCTTAAAATGATATTTTAATTATAGCGCGCCTATACACAAGTGTTTCAAGGCGCGACAAATATTTGTACGGGTAAGCAAGGGAACAATGTATCAGGTTAAAGGTAGATTTGGCTAAAGAGAGTTTTATCTCAGCCAAAGGTATGTTATGGTGCGTTAACAAGCATTTTTCAAGTGTTTTACTGCCACCTGTGTGGCTTCAAACACTCCGCACTGACGCTGCATTACACAATCAAGCAGAGTGCTGCATAGGTGGCTCTACAGATGCTTTGGCTAGCAAGACCATCAGCCCTAGTCATCGTAGTCAATGGTGAGGGATCAAAGGAGCTGTAATCCAAAACAACTGGATAGCTACAGATTGCAAACTCCTGCTATACATGTTATTATTATGTAGTATCATGAATTGGGGCATCAAATGGTCTCACAACCCCTGCAAATAAATCCAAACTCCCCACACCTCGTTTGCCCCGTTCTCTTTAAACGGCAGTTTTGCATTTATGGAAAGAATGCTGTCTTCCTGTATTGCCTTGACTACAAAATGAAGTCCGGCTGCTATTTCCATGGCCGGAGGAATCTGATAGTAACTGACGTGGGACACAAAAGCGAAATGCAGGGAGGTCAAAGTGAGATGCAGAAGGGATGACGATGACCGCGAGATAGAAAATGTGAGAGAAGGGCGTGTATTATTTATTTTTTAGGTAGGTCATTTCTGGAAGAAGTGGTCCACAGTGAAAGCTAATTAGGTTTATTATGTTATGGTGAGTCGTGGATTTCACCTATGCCAATTGTACGCTCTCTTGGCGCTGTATATAACAGCGCATTCCTGTTCTGTTAACCCCTGAATTTCGTTTGAAGCTCAGCCTGTTACTATCCCAAAAGTGCCTGGGCTTAATTTACAAAGTGTTTTAAATCAGACCCTCGCTCTCCAACTTGAATGTGTGTGTATGTCTGCTCCGACTAGTGGAAAATTAGGCACAGCACATCTAAATGAATTTCCACTTCCCCTCGAGTGTTCAGCTGCACTGATATAAAAGATGTGGGAACCTTTTCGGATGTTTAAGTAATACATTTTCCTCTTTAGCCTTATTACACTCCCCCACATCAGCCTCAATCCTGATCCGAGGCGCTCTAGTTCACCAGATCTTGGGCTTTCCCCAAGTGTATCCCCCAAACCCATAGAAGCGAAGCAGCGCTCGGAGAACAGGTGCTTCCGACCTACACCCATCAGCACCACAAGCAAAAAACATACAGAAGTCAATTAATAAACTATGTACTCTCGCCCAATCATTGCATTAGAATAGTGAGCACAGTGAAGTCATCACATGTACTTAAATCTGCCCTACACATCGGTGTAATGCAATGTCCACCCCAGTAACTAACAGCCTGATATTCAATGTGGAAAACACTGGCGTAATGAAAATCTATCAACTTTAGGCATCTCTGGTTCTTTTCATGAATAGTTTCACTCCAATCTTTCTCAGCGGTCCTACTCTGTTAGTTGGACTAGACACTCCTCTTCTTCATTTGCTCTCCTCTATGGTGTCCTTCAAGGCTCTGTACTTGGTCCATTCCTTCTTTACTCTTTATAATGCCCTCCACCCCTTCTTTGCTCTCATTTCCTCATTTAATGTTTCCTTTCATCTGTACACATATTGTTGTGTAGTGCTTGTCTGATGTGATGTAGCTAGTGGTGTCACGTGGAGTGTTGATGAATGAATGGTGGAATGTTCTGTGTGAGAGTTCTGAGTGGCGGCAGTTACAGCTGGCCTGCCTGGGTGATGGGAGCCGGTGTTGTCCTAGCATTTGTCCTGCATTTATCTTTTATGTCATAAGTGTTACTGTAACTAAGAAGCTGGTATTAAACCTACTATGAAGCAAGCATAATCTGCCTGGAACCCACTTCATTTCATTGGCGACGAGTCGGTTTCTGAAGGAACCTACGCTATCTGGAAAGGAAAGGAAACTCAAGGACCCTGCTGTGGGGGGTGCAGGAAAGGACAAGGACGAGCTGTGAAGAAGAGGACAACACTGTCCCCACTATATGTAAATCCCATCACCCGGGGCGGAGGAACTGAAGGAGGGGTGTGAAAGGATCCCCTAAGCTCCCTATGCACGGGTTGGAGTGACATGTAGGGAAGGAAACAGGAAAGAGGCCATTTGCTTGAACAGGAAGGTGAACTGAGCTCCTGGGGCTAGAGAGGGAGCCGGTCTGTATTCTCACAAGTAGCTGTGTCCCAGTAATGCTTTCCGAACCTAAGGCACAGGGCTGGAGAAGAGGTCTGTGAACAGAGGTTTCAACCTTTTATTCCCAAGTGGGGCCCTGCTAGTAGGGGTAAGAAGTTGGTTTGGGTGATTCATACAGTGTGCAGATTGTATCCAATGTCGCTCTGAGGATTGGGCAAGGACACAAGGAGTGGTGAGGAGTTTGCACAACTGCGCGGTCCAGTAACTTTTCCAGCGTGTGTTCATTGTGGGGTGAGCTTAACGGCCCGTGTCAAAAGGACTTTCAGGCTAGCCCTTCATAACGCAGTCTCCGACTGTGTACTCGGCCGTTGGTCGGCAGAGCTCAGTATTTCCCAGCTCTGTGTCGAAACTGATTAAGTCACACGGAAGCGTGGGGGAGTTGCCGAAGGAAGGGAATGCTACGTGTCAGTGTTCTGACTTCATCAATTCTGTTTCTCTGAGGGAGCTCTGAACTGTTGGGTGCGTAGGACTGGAAGCGTCCGGTTCTGAGTAAAGGACCCGTTGACGTATACCGGCGTGGATTTGTAACGTGGATTAGAGCCGAATGTACTGCGGACTATTGCTGCGTGGTGTCGTAGCTGCTCAGTTTCGGTATGAGCGGCACTGAGGAGCAGCCAAGGATGTGGATCAACGTCAAGAAGGACATCGATGTCTGGAAGTGTGATGGTGCAATAGTTTGATGCTCCGCCTCCGTAGGGAGGGGTTGTAAAGCGGCCATCACTGACGAACAGAACTGAGGTCATGTGGCGTACCTCTCCAACCAGCTACTGGGAGATGTGCTGGTGTATTGCATGGTGACTGTATAATTTAGCAGATCAGGGAATGCTACATGTGAATGCATTCATTGGTTATATGATGTAGGGGACGGTTTTGGATATTCTTGCATTCAGGTTTTCGTTATGAAGTGATGAAAGGGAGCAATGTAGAGGTGCTTCTGCAATGTGGTAAAATGTAACAGAGAGGGAGCAATCTAGAAATGCTTCTTCGATGTGGAAAAACATAACATCATTGTATGAGGATCCTAAATATGTGCATTTTAGGCATTCAAGTGGGGAACGATATGGGATTTGTTTCCAAAGTTGGAGGGGATTATCCATATAATGCATACATAAGATGTGTGGTGCTGTTACACAGATCCAATTGCAACTGCATATGCTAAATATTGTGCAGGTGTGATGTGGCTTGGTAGTGATGAGTATTTGTTGAAGTAGTTTGTGGAGTTGAGGTAGCTTTTGGTGAAACCCTAACGGCCATGTGTTATAGAGGGAGGTAGCGCCTCTGCTCTAATGGTATGGGGTGGTTACGTTTTTTTTGTGTGGTGTGGGAGTCTTTGCGGGAGGTAGCGCCTCCACTTGGGTATAGTGTGTTCTTCTCGTCACTGGGGACAGGATGTATTTGGAGATAATAGTGGGGTGCATGGCTGGGGACAGCTGGTAATGACCCATTGGATTGTGGTCCGGTGGTGTCCTAAAGGTGATGAGACAATGGATTTTCATGTTTTTTGTGGTGTTGATCATGTACCCTGTTTTTGTTCAGTGGGTTCAATGTGCTGACTTGTATGAGGATGCCATCTGAGCGTATTTGGGTGTTTTGTGGACCAGTACCTGTTGATGGTATTGGGAGCTAGAGGCCAGTGTTCCTAATATTGTTTGGTGCGTTTTGCACAGCTTGGTCTGGTGGTACGGGGTGGTTTTGGGCGCTGCACTGGCCAGCGAGCTGGCCTGCGCATAGCGTGTCACTGGGGGTATTTAAGGGGGCAGGGAAGGTTCGGGAGCAGGCGACCGTTGAGGGCGAGCTTTTGTCCAGGTCGCCTGCTCGCAGTAGAGGCGGTGAGGCAGGTAGTGGGACAGTTAGGTAGTTGGGGGTGGGTATTAATAGTGAGTTAGATAAAAATTAAAAAAAATGATATTTGGATAGTGGGAGCTGTCGTAGATAAGGCACTCCCAAACGGTACCTTTTTGGTGTGGGGGGGCCCCCCATTGGTTGGTGCGGCTGGGGCGTAGTGGGTTTATCTGGTGGGTTGTTAGGTGCTTGGGGGTTTGTTCTCTGTTACGCTGGCGCGGCCGGTCCAGACGGAAGCAGTAGGGGTCGGCTTCGGTGGCAGTCCGGCGGGGAGTGGATCAATTGCTGGCGCGGGGCCCGGTGCCCGTTGTGAGGGGGGCCTGAGCTAGGCTGGGTCGACTGTGAGGGCGCGGGCTTTCCGTGTTGGTTGTCCTGCTTTCTTGGCGTGGTAGCAGTGATCAGCCAGAGGTGGCAGGCTAAGCCCTTAAAGGGGCAGTGCCAGGAGTTCCAATAGCATGGGGTGTTAGTGCTCGGCAGCCCGTCTGTTAATGGGCTGCTGAGTGCAGTGCTGACAGCGGTCCGCCAGGCGGCGAAGTTAGCTGCTTTTATTTAGGGCTTGGAGTGAGGGCAGCCACATAGCATTGAGGCCTCCTAGCCTCACAGAGGGGTGCGTGGGCAGGCAGTTGTGGGGATTTCTTGCATGGAGGGAGGGATTTAAAATATATATATATTTTTTTTTAAAAGGGGACATTTTTTATATATAATTCTGGCAAATAGATAAGCATATTAGAAGGGTTTAAATACCAGATTAGGGTATCAAAGGCATAATTAATTAATTGGTCTAGGGAGCAGGGTTTTATTACAGGCAGAGTTATTTGTGCTTAGTACTTAGCGTTTGTGGGAGCCGATAGCCACCATCAGGGCCAATTTAGGGCCAATACAGATGTCGCTAGGCCGGGAATATTTTCCGGGCTTTCAGTAGGGGGCGGGCAATGTGCTAGGGGGGGTGTGGCTGTAGGTTGTGCTATCAGCTTGCGTTGAGCAAGGTAGGGTACAAGGGAGAGCAGGATGGTGGGGCAAGGGGCAAATAAGAAAGGGCTCATTGATGCCAAGGTATTAAGGGAAGCCCTTGCGATCATCAGCAGGGTATCCAAAGCACAGCTCGAAGGGGCTGTGGTGGAGGTTACGGGAGGAAGAGAGAGAGAGGCCGCAGCGATGAGCTGCGGCGGATGGGGCGCTTGTAGCAGTGGTTGCATGTATCCCTGCGGCTGGTAGAGGGGGGGCCTGGGAGGTAGGGGGTAGGAGGAGCAGGAGGGAGACTCCCAGGAGAGCATAAAAAGGGGCCGTGGAAGAGGGAGATAGATCAAGGAGGGCTTTGGGGGAGGAGGGTGCTGGCAAAGAAGGAGCAGAAAGTAATTTGGATACGGGTGCTGGTTGGGCGGAGGAGGAGGGTAGGCATGCTGGGGTGCAGAAGGGGACGGTAGTGAGGAGAGGTAGGGGAGGTAAGTATCTACAGAAGAGTGTGAGGGGTAGAAGGTGGGAGCGGTCACCAGAGAGCAGTGAGGAGAGGGAGAGGTGTGGAACGGCCTCCCCGTTTAGGAGGGCTTCAGGTCGAGGGCTTGGGGCAGCCTCCACAGTTCTTCAGGAGCAGCCAACGGAGGGCTTAAGAACGGCCCCTCTGCAGGATATTAAGGAGCATCCTAGAGGGTGCAGCACGGCCCCTAGCAAGGATGATCAACAGGTGGGGGTGAGGACCCCTCCCCCAAGAAGAGACGAACAGGCAGGGCATTCCACGGCCCTGCCGAGATGACGCCCTTAGTTCAGCAGAGGATGAGCTGCCCGGCCCGAGCATGTGATCGCAACAGCCCTGGTATGGCATTGGGGACGATGAAGGGGTGGATGAGTATGTGGGGCAATGGGAGGATGAGAGGTACAGGGTACATGGTGGCTAGGAGGAGGGAGAGAGGATGTGAGGGGTTATGGTGGGAAGGCGACGACGAAGGGCAAGGAGGTCGGTATTTAAAAGGTCGGGGGAATAACTGGTTGGGCGACACTGTTGACATGGTTTCTTCAGGAGCCCATTGAGGAGGGAGATGAGGAGTATTGGAGTTGAGACAAGGCTGCAGACGGGCAAAAGCAGGGCAGAACGAGGTGAGCAGGGAAGGGAGTGGTCAGCTGCGTGGCAGAGGGGAGACACAAGGTTGGGGGCAAGTGGGGAAGGGGTAAGGGTGCAAGGGGCAATGAGAGAGATAGGCCTGCAGGCTGTGGGGACCTTGGGGAAGGAGAGAAAGGTGTCTTCAGTGGAGGTGCAGACTGACGGGGCGATTGTGCCCGGGGCAACTGAAGTGCAGGTGCCAAAAGAAAAGGATGCAGAGGGTGAAGGAAGAGAGAAGAAGTTGCCATATATGGGCATCACTAAACCATTGGGAGCGCACTTGATGGCATCTACAAAGGATAGGATTTGGGCTGGTGAATTTGTGGATATTTTCAAGCTATTACACAGGCAGGTCTTAGTCAAGGAGGGTTCTAAGGAAGAGGAGAGGGAGTTGGCCTTGCGTCCAAAAGTAACGGTGACAATAGAGAATTGGACGTCGGCTTTTATCATATATGCTAGTTTTTATTATGAGAAATTTCCGGAGAGTTGTGTGGCACTGTGGAAATATATGGATGTGATTAGAAAGGCTTTCACGAGTTTTGGAGGTTTCATGTGGGTGCGATACGACGAGGAATTTAGGGCAAGATTGGCGGAGGATAGCCAGGCGGTCTGGGGGGAGATAAACATGGACCTCTGGTTGCAATGGATGGCGCCGGCAAGGCATGCTCCAACAGTACACACAGCGAGTGGCTTACCCGTGCCTTACCGGCCCTTTCTTGGTCGCCCTGCTCCCGAGGGGGTGGGGGATGAGGCAGGGGTCAGCAATCAGCAGCGTACTGGGGCTTCAATAAGGATGGCTGCATGAGGACAGCGTGTAGGTTCAGACATGAGTGCACCAGATGTGTAGGGCGGCACCCGGTCACACAGTGCTTTCAGCAAGGGGACCGAGGGCGGGGACATGGAGCAGGCCAAGCTGTTGTGGGGAAAGGCTTTTACTCCAGTTAAGGTTGAGGCCCTGGAAAGGTGGCTCAGTTTTTATCCAGACTGGGAAGGGGCGAAGATTTTGGGAGACGGTTTTCGGGAAGGTTTCAGGCTAGGCTACCAGGGTCCAAGGGTGCGTAGATGGGTGGAGAATTTGAAATCGTCCAGGGAAAATGTGGAGGTGGTTAGGGAGAAGTTGCTCAAGGAAGTGGCGGCAGGGAGGGTGATAGGTCCATTTGTAGATTTGCTGGGCGATTTGGTGATATCCCCTTTGGGGGTAGTGCCCAAGAAGGTGCCAGGGGAATTCAGACTGATACATCATTTATCTTGGCCAGAGGGCTTGTCGGTCAATGATTTCATTGCCCCAGAGGATTGCAGCGTGTCATACGTGAGCGTGGATCAGGCCGTGGAATTGGTGAGGAAGGCGGATTGCGAAGCATTTTTGGCTAAGTGTGATATCAACGCAGCGTTCAGGTTGCTGCCGGTGCAGCCGGAGGATTTTTGGTTGCTGGGGATACAATTTGAGGACCGCATTTACGTGGACAAGGCTCTACCGATGGGCTGTGCGATCACTTGCGCGTTGTTTGAACATTTTAGTTCATTCTTGCAGTGGGCTTTTACATATAGTTCGGGTGTGGAATGGGTTTTGCACTACCTGGACGATTTTTTGTTCATCACCAGCGGGGCAGGTGATGAATTAGAGTGCAGGAACATGCTAGGGAATTTCCAGGCATTGATGCAGGAGTTGGGGGTGCCTTTGGCAGAAGACAAAACGGAAGGGCCGGCGGTGGTTTTCACCTTTTTGGGGATTGAATTGGACTCTGTGGCCATGACATCACGCTTGCCGCATGACAAGGTGAGTCATTTAGTGGGTTTACTGGAGAAGGCGGTAGTGGCACAGAAGATGACATTGCTGGAGATGAAGCGGATGGTAGGGCATTTAAATTTTGCATGTAGGGTGGTGGCCCCGGAACGTACTTTTTGTAGGAACATGTCACGGGCCATCGCGGGAGCTAAGTGCCCACATCATCGGGTAAGGGTTTCAGGGGCGGTGCGGGAAGATTGTAGGATTTGGCTACGCTTCTTGGAAGGTTTTAACGGGGTGTCCAAGTGGCTACAGGGGGATCCGGTAGCTTGGGAGGTGCAGATATTTTCGGATGCGGCAGGTGCGGGGGGGTTTGCAGTTTTCTAGGAAGACAGATGGTACGCAGAGAAGTGGCCGCTACAGTGGCTAAAGGGGGGAAGAAGTATAGCATTTCTTTAGTTTTTTCCTTTGTTGGTGGCATTGGAATTGTGGGGCAGGGAATTTTCAAATAGGAAAGTGAATTTCAATGTGGATAATGAGTGCGTGGTCAATGTGGTCAACAGGCAGTTGGCTAGGGACCAGAGGGTGGCGAGGCTAATGAGGGAGTTTGTGTTGCGATGCATGGAATGAAATGTGCTGTTCAAGGCAACGCGCATGCCGGGTAAAGATAATGGCATTGCTGATGCATTATCTCATTTCTAATGGCAGAGATTCCATGGATTAGCACCAGGAGCGGACCAGATTGGGCAGCGGATCCCGAAGGAGCTGTGGAAGCTAGGAAGTTGAGAGCTCTGTCATTAGTGGCGGGCTCCTGGCTCCGGCGTCTAGGGCGGCATGGGAAGAATTCATAAAAGGGGGAGGGCGTAGCTGGAGGGGTAGGGAGGATGCTGAGGAACACAGAAGGGATGATGTGGTCAATTTCCTTTTGTGGTGTATGGATAGGGGTTGGTCGAAGGCAACTATAGCTGGGAAGTTGGCGGGAATAGCCTTCTATGGCAAATGGTTTTGGGGTTTCCAGCCGAATGGTGGGGAAATGGTGAGTAGGATGTTAGAGGCCTGATTGAGGGAAAATAGGAGGGAGAAGGATAGCAGAAGGCTGGTATCGGCGACCCTGTTGGTCAGTTTATGCGGGGCTTTGGAAGAGGTCTGCTGGTCGGCTCGGGAAGGAGTTATGTTTCAAGTTTGTTTTACGTGGTTGTTTTTTGGGGCATTCAGGGTGTCAGAGCTTGTGGGGGTAAAGGGAGGAGCAGGTGGGTTGCAGTGGGAAGATGTCTATTTCTCGGATTTGGGGATGGATATTAGGATTGGGAGGTCAAAGACGGATCAAAAAAGGAAGGGCTGCTGGCTGTCGCTGGGGTGGGGAAGTAGAGAGCTGTGCCCGGTCAGGTCAGGTCTGGCATGGAAGGATCTTTCCGGGGGCAGGTTGGGGCTGGTTTTCCGGCATGAGGATGGGTCAGGAGTGTCAGCAGTACAGGTGCTGGGGGTACTGAGGAAGGAATTGGTGGTATTAGGGGAGAATCAAGAGGAGTTTGGAACTCATTCGTTCAGGATGGGTGCGGCATCTGAGGGTAACCATTTGGGGCTATCAGAGGACAAGGTTAAGAGTTTGGGCAGATGGAGGTCGGGGAAGTATAAGGGATATATTAGGGAGCTGGGGAAAGGTTCTGGATGAGATGGGGTAGAGGGTTTGAGGGGAGGCTGGGGGGGTTGAGGGGGTGAGGGATGGTGGAGTGACAATGTGATTTCTTTTTCAGAGATGGCGAGGAGGCCAGGGCAGATACTGCAAATCTGGATTGTCGGGCATTCTATTGTGAAGTGGGTGGGTAGAGAGGCAGAGAAAAGGATTTTTGGCACGCAATTGGGCTGCACCTATGAAATGGCGATTGTGAGGTGGTCGGGTCTTGGGGGGCTGCCTTGGGATCAACTGCTGTCTATGCTGGCAGGGATGAAAGAGCATTTTGGGGTCCCGGATGGGTTGATCATACACACCGGGGAGAATTACCTGGTACGGATATGGGAGTTGTTCTGTTGAAGAAAATGAAAAGGGACCTGGTATGGCTTAGGGAAATATGGCCTAAGGTAAGTTTGATATGGACCAAGTTGTTACCGAGTAGAGTGTGGAGGGGGGCAGTAAGCGAGGGTGCGGTAGAGTGGACAAGAAAGGAAATAAATAGGGAGATGGTGAAGTTTTGTGGCTTGGCAGCAGTGCAAGTTCTGAAGCACAAGGAGATTGTATATGAACATTTTGAGGTTTTTAGGGAGGATGGGGTTCATTTGTCGGTTTATGGAAATAGCTACTACCTCTTGGATTTAACGTTCCAAGTGGGGGACATGGTAAAGAGTTAGAAGTAGTAGGAAGTTCGGTGGTGGGGCAGAAAAGAACACCTCAGGGGAGGGTTTTTTCTGGTGCCGGGGGGCATGGCCCCCTTGGATGAGGGGGGAGCAAGCACAATGGGGGATTAGCGTGGGTAAGGATGGGGGTGGTGCTGTTTGCACAAATGGGCTACCCCGGGAGTGCAGAGAGGGGAGCAGGTCTTGAAGATGGAGGGGCATGGCCCCGGGGAGATGATGGGAGAAAGCGGGAACGAAGGCTTGAGAAGATGGTAAGGGGAAGGTAAGGACCTGGGGATAGGTAGGGAGGAAGTTGGGGTTATTTTTTTATTTGTTGGGAGGCATAAAGAGTTATTTATTTATTTAATGTTTGGCAAATTGTTAAAGCAGTTAATTTTAGTCTGTAAGGCCAGGGGCCAGGTTTTTTTTGTAATAATTGTTATTGATTTTCACAATAAACAAAACATAACCAACACACCCGACATTATTTTTTCAAGTTTCTTGGCTTACATCAGGTGTTTTCAATTGTATTCAATGTCTTCCACCTTCCACCCTCACCACCCTTCAACTCGAGCTCCTCTTGCTGTTCCTCCGGCTCCCTCCTTGAGAGATTGATTTCTTCATCGTTCTCGGGCATATCGTCATCGCTAGAGTTGGCTTGGGCAGACCCTGGCAATGCGGCCACCATTTGCCTCCATGCTAACAGAGGCCCCATTCCCTCATCCTCCCCTCTGTTAGCTGCCTCATACATACCATCGTCTCTGCATCTGCCCATTTTAAGAGATCATTCCACCATACCTCTAACCTAGGTCTATGGGCAGATTTCCAGCTCATGGCAATTCTCCTTTTGGCCAGAATGTAGGCTAGATCCTTAAGTTTACATACGTGTTTCAGGTTTCGTGGTCTAGTGAATTCCCCAGCATGCATGCATCTAATTTGATCCCTTTTTTGGATAGCCTTTGCCTGATTTCCTCCCAGAATTTTCCAACCTCTGGGCACGCCCAAAACATATTGATCATCCCTGCCTCTACTTCTCCATATTTGGGGCATTTCTGTTCTCCTGTATTTCGGAATTTGGCGAACACTCAGGGTGGTCATATACGCTCTGTGGGTGATATATAGCTGAATCTGTTGCAGCTTCGCATTCCTGGACACCTTTTTATGATATCTCTGTGCTCTTTCCTATTGCCTATCCTGCATTGTTCCTCTCACCTCCTCCTCCCAGTCTCGTCTCAATTGGTGCAACTCCTTACCCACTCTAGACATCACCAGTTTGTAAATCCGGGATTTTTCATGCCCGCCCTCCGAGATGTCATACATTGCTTCTATGGCTGTGTCCGGTTGCTCTGCTAGAATTATTTCGGACCATGTTTCTCTCACCCGTTTAACTATTCTATTATATGTAATATGCTGCCCTGTGTGTATCCCAGTATCATCTACTAGCGTTTGGAAGTCCAATGCTTCTCCTTCTTGCCAGATATCCCCTAGGGTCGCTAGGCCCACCGGCTCCCAGTATTTGCGGATTCCTTTCCTTAGTTGCTCATCTGTCCCGCATAGCACCACGAGTGGCACCTGTGGGGAACATGGGGCCGAGTTTCCTATGGCTCGACATGCTTTGTGCCAGATCTTCCACCCCTGTGCCAGCAGTCCCGGTCTCCCTTGAAGCTGAGGATCGGGTAGCCACATTAGTTCTTTTAGGAAATATGGCTTGCATTCTTCTCTCAGCAGCCTAGATTCTGCTGTCTCATCTTCTGATAGCCACCTATCGACATATTGTAGCTGCGCCACCAGATAGTACATCTCGAAGTTCGGCAAGTTTATCCCCCCTTTATCATACACATTCTGTAGTTTCCAGAGGGCCACCCTGTTCCTTGATTTGTGCCACAGGAAACCCCTGCACTAGCTCTGGAGTTTAGTGAAGAAGTGCTTGGGCACCATATGTGGTATGTTTACAAACAAGTGTAGTAGCCTAGGAAGGACCACCATCTTGAGCAAGGCCGCCCTTCCCACCATGGCCAGGGGGAGTTTTGGCCAGAACCCCATGCTACTTTTGACGCCCTCTACTGCATGCTCCGTGTTGTGCTTGTGCTCATCTGCGACCGTGTGATATATATCGATTCCCAGGTATCTAAATGTTCTGTTCTGCCAGGCTGACTGCAAGGTGAGTAAGTTTTCCTGTGGGATTCCTCCATACCTGCCTAGGGGGAACATGCACGCTTTTTTGGGGTTCACCGCTATGCCCGAGAGGATCGCATAGCGATCCATCACTTCCAGGATGTATTGCAGGTTTTCTTCTGGGTATCATAGGTATAGCAGCATGTCATCCGCGTACAGCGATATCAAATGCAGTCCTCTTTTATTGCGGACCCCTATTTCCTCATATTGCTGTCTCAGGTAGATTGCTAGTGGTTCCAATGCAAGGATGTACAGCATCGGGGACCATGGGCAGCCCTGTCTCGTGCCTCTGCTGAGTTGCCATTCTTCTGAGATTATTGCTCCCGTTTTGACCCTGGCTATCGGGGAGCTATACACCATTTTCACCCACCGCAGATACCCAGGACACATCCCATACTCTTTTAGGGCTGCCATCAACCACGGCCACCTGACCGAGTCGAAGGCTTTAACTGCATCTAACAGGGCTACTCCTATTTTTCTCCTATTGCTGCTTATTTGACTGTTTTTGGCCCTTCCGAGATGGTCGCCGTGGTTTTCTTTGTTGTGTAGACAGGCTGTGCTGAATCACCTCTCCATGTGCTGCAGTCCCATTGGTTGCTGAGTGTTTTCTTCCATCCAATCAGGGACCGGCAGGCTTCAGCCGGCCCGCTCAGCGAAGGCCCACTTCCAAGGCCCTTGTCTGCTCTCTGTCCGCTTCCAGCCCGCTAATTGGGGTCCTCCCTGCACCTTAACCACAATGATGCGGCCACCTCTCTCCTCTAAGAAATCCGGACTGCCTTGACTTTGCCACCTCCAGAACTATGGGTTAGTTCCCTCCTTATGGACTCACTTCTACTGCCTTTGACTATCACTGTTCTTTCTGCTTGTTGCTCCCATGTTGTTATCTTGCTGCGCAGTGCTTCCTAAACCCTTTGCCAACATCCGATTCCAAGACTGAAAAAGTCAAATCTTGCTGTTTTTGCTTTGCTCTTAAAAGTCAAATCTTGCCAATTCTGCTTTTTGCTAAAAAGTCAAATCTTGCTGTTTTTGCTTTGCTCTTAAAAGTGAAATCTTGCTGTTTCTGCTTTGTGCTAAAAAGTCAAACCTTGCTGTTTTTGCTTTGCTCTTAAAAGTCAAATCTTGCTGTTTTTGCTTTGCTCTTAAAAGTCAAATCCTGCTGTTTTTGCTTTGCTCTTAAAAGTCAAATCTTGCTGTTTCTGCTTTGTGCTAAAAAGTCAAATCTTGCTGTTTTTGCTTTGCTCTTAAATGTCAAATCTTGCTGTTTTTGCTTTGCTCTTAAAAGTCAAATCTTGCTGTTTTTGCTTTGTGCTAAAAAGTCAAATCTTGCTGTTTTTGCTTTGTGATAAAAAGTCAAATCTTGCTGTTTTTGCTTTGTGTTAAAAAAAAGTCATATCTTGCTGCCCAGTGCGAAATTCTCTGTATTTTACTTGTGTACTGTTTCTTCTCTGTAACTTGCCAGCCCAGTGACCTCACCACTCTCTTTTGTCTCACACCTACCTGCCTTAGCCCCCCCAGTATCTCCATCCTCTCCTTACTTCCACCCCAATGGCGCTTTCTGTTTCTCCTATCTTCTCCAACTGCTTCTCCATTGACTATCCTTCCCTTCTCACTAAGTCTGGTAGGAGGAAGTTCAAAAAGGATATCTTGGCCTCTAATCCTGGTCTTCCTATCGCCGACACCTTCTCCAATGCTTCCGCCAGACAGACCCTCCCTCCATCCTCTTTGTCGTTCCTTCGCCAGATCTATGGACTCCTCATATGGTCTCTGTGCTCTGCCCTATCTCCTCCTCTCCCATTAATGGTGGCACTCGCTGGGAAGTTCTCATGGCTTCCTTCGACTCCTCTAAAGTCATCATTAATATATACCTAAATGGCACTGTCATGGTCCAAGTCCCTCAGGCCAAAATCCTCCTATTTATAGGCGCTTCCCTCGCCTCATCAATTTCCTCTCCCCCCTTGGCTAACTTGCCCTCTCTCCTCCTCTTCCTCTGCCCCTCCTAGGGCTCTTTCTCCTCCGCAGGGCGTACCTCTGATCTGTACCCCTCCCCGGAAGTTCTTTAAGGCTGGCAACCTTCTTCATATTGCCACTCTCAACTCTCGCTCTGCCGTCAAACACTCCTCTGACATTTGCCACCTCCTTGAAGAACTAGACCTTGATGTCCTTGGTCTTACTGAGACATGGTTCACGGCCAGCTCTGTTACGAGCTTTGACACTCTCCTCCCTGATGGCTTCAAGATCCTCCCGGTCCAGTGGGGGGGTAGCCCTGATCTTTCCTGAGTGGATTCCTGCCTCTATCATTCCCACTCAGACCTACTTCTCTTTTGAATGCCTTTTCTTTAGGCTTTCTCTCTCGCCTACCCATTCTCTTACTGTGGTTACCATCTACCGGCCTCCTGGTCAAATCACCTCATTTCTCTCTGAGTGGGCAGACCTCTCCTCCTCCCTCCTGGCCTCTACCACTCAACTCCTCCTCCTCGGTGACCTAAATATACATTTAGACTCTCCTTGCTCCTCGCTGTACTCTTCCGTGACCTCTGCGACTCCCTCTCCCTGTCCACCCTCTCCTCTGGCCTGACTCACTCTGCAGGGCACACACTCGATATCTTGATCTCCTCTGACCTCCCCCTCTACATCCCTCTGAGCACTGTCATGACCGCTGTCTCCAAGGAGTCAGACCCAGCCCAACATCCTTGGAAGCAGGGTCACAACTTCCATTCCAGGCACCAGCCGGTCCCCACAGGGGCCTTTTGGACCTTGTCCTGGCGCCAGTGGCGCCAGGCTCATAAGGGAACCCAGTCCCGGCACAGGAAGCGCCAGGCTCATATTGAGAGGAATGGTGCTTGGGTGGACCTACCTGCTGCAGACCATGCTGCTCACTTACTTGTAGGATGATGTCCTCATCCATTCCTGGCTGGAACTACTTTACCTTCTGGGTGTGGCCAGCTCCACTCCCTGGGACTGGATACTGGAACTGTTCTGGAAGCTGGAACTTCTTTCTTGTCTGGGCGAGGCTGTGGAAGGAGACACCTAAGCACTCCAGTGGCCTATTTAAACCACACCCGATCAGTGCAACGTGCTTCGCGTTATTCTGCACTAGCAGCAGGACGCTCACCGTGTCAGCTCCAGAGAATCTTCAGCTTCTGCATCTGTGAATAAGAAATCTTCAGTCTTACCTCCCGGAAGATCAGTGTTCAGTCTTCAGCAGCTTCTGAAAGAGAACAAGGACACCAGGTTAGGACAAGACCAAACCAGCGCAGCACTTACCTCGTCCATCGGAGCATCCTGAGGCCGCGTGCCGCACTCTTCATACTCCGGCAATCCTGCGGAAACAAAGGACATTGGTTAGTGAACCTCCGTGATTATTCTGCTTACCTGTGCCACGTACGCCTCGATCTTCGTCAGGCGCTGTTTGTCTGCACCTGCTAAAACAAGAAGGACATCATTAGGGGCACAGTACGCCATCACTACTCACGTGCCTTCTAGCTGTCATCGGCTTGCCCATTCTCCGGCACATACCTCGGCATCCATCTCCACGCCGACTGCTACTGCTACCTGAAAAGGGAAAAGAGACATTAAGAAGTGCATTTAACTTCGAAAGGGAAAAGAGACATTAAGAAGTGCATTTAACTTCGAATAACATTCTTTTACTTACGTGCCTTCACGTGCTCCGGCATTCTTCTCGCTTACCTTATCTACATACCGGACCTGCAATGGCGAGAGACATTTAGGGGTCATATAAATAAAACTCCATATTCAAGCAATCACCGTTCGTGCAGCTAACGACGGCCTTGCTCCCTGACTTCATCCTCTGCAATCAAGAGGCTGGGCAATTAACCAGTGAAGCAACTGGCATCAGCACCCCTGCACAGACGCAGGATGGAGAGCTCCGCTTTCACCTATATAAGGTGAGCATATTCAGCCTACGAGTAACGTGGGGAGTCCAGAAAAGGGGAAGGTCAGATTGGCCAACCAGACATACATTAACCCCTTGTTCTCCTGCTTGCAGACACCTCACCCTCCAGGTCAAAATTACGGTGAGGAGAGGGTCTATCCAGGGTGTTACCGGAGGCCTGCGCGTGACCCTAGAAGACACTGAAATCTCCAAGACCTGCGCCTCCGAGGGATTCAGGTGAGCGTTACAGAACGCGAAGCCTACCGCAAAATTCCCACCCAGGCGCAATGGAAACCTCGGACACAGATCAGTTGGCCCAATTGCTTGGGGCACTGAGAGCTGAAGTACAGGCATCCCGCCAAGAGACAAATGCTTTACGAAGGGAGTTGATCGTTTCAAAAGAACGAACGGATGATCTGGCCAGACAGTTGTTACACACACAAGCGGGACAGACGCCTCTGCCTGCCTCGGGAGGGAGCTACACTCCTACAACCTCAAATAATCCGGTGCAAATTAATCTACCAGGGAATGTGCCTTTGGCCCCGCCCGAACGTTTTTCAGGTGATCCAAAACGGTTTGCAGTATTCATCAATCAATGCCGCTTGCACTTTCTGTGTAGACCCGCCGCATTCCCAACTGACCAAACCAAAGTAGCGTTCGTACTTTCCTATCTTAGCGGTAGTGCTGCAGATTGGTCCGTTCCTCTTGTGACACAAGATGATCCGATCCTCCATAACTTTCAAGATTTCCAGACCAGTATGGAAAAGTTGTTCGCAAGACACTCACAGGGGCAGGCCTTGGACAATGAACTCCTATCACTAAGACAAGGGAATCAGGATCTCCTAGCATACATAGCATCTTTTAACAGACTGGTGGTTGAGACTAGGTGGCCTGAGGATAAGAGAATCACGCTTTTCTACAGAGGGCTGCGTGGAGAACTTAAAGATGTCTTAGCACAGGTGGTGAATCCCCCGCAAGATTGTTCCGATTATATCGACCTAGTAGTCCAATTAGATCACCGGCTACAGAACAGGAAGACCGATCGTTCCAGATTTGAAACCCAAACATTTTCAAGACCTCAGAGCTCCGCTAAAGGAACTGATTCCGTGGAGCCCATGCAGATAGGGGTTGTTAAAGGACCATTAACCCAAAAGGAACGGGAAAGGAGAAGACAATTACAGCTGTGCCTCTACTGTGGGAATTCCGGACATTTCCTTCGTGATTGTTCAGTGAAACCGGTCAAGAAGGCTGTAGGAGCTTCCGATAAGAATGCTGAAAAACTAGAATCGGGAAACGACCTCGCCCGACAAGCGTAGAGGTCCGCTTGCCGAGCATTAAAACCAGTTCCTTGACCTCGCATTTGGTAATGCCTATGGTCCTCATAAGTCCAGATCGACCAGATCGCATGCATGCAATTAAAGCATACATTGATAGCGGAGCGATCGGTAACTATGTAGATCAAGATATGGCAACCAGGATGAATCTTCCTCTATGTTCTAAGATGGTTAAAGACATAATCACTACAGTGGATGGTACAGAAATAGCTTCCGGACCGGTTTCTCACACCACCATGGAAGTGATGCTGCTATGCCAAGATGTACATCGGGAGAAGATCGTGTTTGATGTAATCAAGGCCCCGCAGTTTCAAGTAATCCTGGGTATTCCTTGGTTGGAAAAGCACAATCCTCAGATAGACTGGCGAGCCAAGGTAATCCGGTTTCCAGAATGCGCCCCAACTTGCTACCCTCGACCCGATATCAGGCTAGCAGCCATCGCTTCCGAGAGCCCCCAATTGCCTCCAGAATACCAAGAGTTCTGCGACGTCTTCCAGAAAGATCAGGCCAATACCTTGCCCCCGCATCGGTCATACGACTGCCAGATAGACCTAATACCTGGATCTACTCCTCCGTGCAGTAGAATATATGCTCTCACTGAGCCAGAAAATCTCCATCTCAGGCAATACCTGGACCAGTACCTGGCTAACGGATTCATTCGTCCCTCGAAATCTTCAGTTTCTTCAGCTTTGTTCTTCATTCCGAAAAAAGAAGGTGACCTGAGAACATGTATCAGCCTACGAGTAACGTGGGGAACCAGATTACAGTCAAAAATAGATATCCTTTGCCTCTGATTCCCGAATTATTGGACCAAGTTAAAGGAGCCTGCATATACACAAAGCTAGATCTCAGAGGAGCTTACCACTTGGTACGCATTAAGGAGGGTGACGAATGGAAGACGGCCTTTCGCACTAAATACGGATTGTTTGAGTATCAAGTAATGCCCTTTGGACTATGTAACGCACCGGCCGCCTTTCAGTTCTTTATGAATGACGTTTTCCGAGAACTTCTTGATGTATGCGTAATTGTTTATATCGATGATATCCTGGTATACTCATCCTCAGAAGCTGAGCACCGAAGACATGTCACAGCGGTTCTACAGAGACTTCGCCAACACCGTTTGTTTGCTAAATTGGAGAAGTGTACTTTTCATGTAAAGGACGTCGAATTCTTGGGGTTCATCTTGTCACCCAATGGAGTTCACATGGACTCAAGAAAGGTGGACGCTATCACCAAATGGCCGTCCCCAACTTCCGTGAAAGGAGTACAGAGCATGTTGGGCTTTGCTAATTTTTACCGGAGATTCATTCCAGAATTTTCCCGAGTAGTTCAACCCATCACGCCCTTCTGAAAAAGAATAAAAATTTCGAGTGGACTCCAGAGTCCGAACAAGCCTTCCAAGAATTGAAAGCTAAATTTGTCTCCGCTCCAGTCTTAAAGCATCCTCGTCCAGAACTTCCGTATATCGTCGAGACAGACGCATCCAGCCTCGCAATGGGGGCTGTGCTATCACAAAGAGATCCCGAAACACACCAATTACACCCTGTGGCATTTTGGTCCCGCAAATTTTCGGCCCCCGAAATCAACTATACAATTACGGACAAAGAACTTCTGGCAATTAAGTCCGCCTTTAAGGCCTGGCGGCATTATCTCCTGGGAGCCCGGCACACAGTCACTGTAATCACTGATCATCGCAACCTCCAGTATCTGAAGTCAGCCAAGGCCCAATCTTCGAGACAACTCCGCTGGGCATTATTCTTCGCGGAATTTGATTTTGTGATCACGTATCGGCCAGGGAATAAGAACGGAAAAGCAGATGCCCTTTCCCGACTAGGGGTAGACGAACACTCAGCTAATTCAGAGCCGGTACCAATAATCCCCGAACAAAAGATACTGGGAGTAATCAACACGCTATCCCTTGAAGATATCGAAGCAAAAGTCAGTCAACTAATAACTCCTGAAGATTCATTGAATTGGCAACTGAAAGGGAAAGATTTTACGATAGATCAGAATCTATTGTATTTCCAAGGAAGACTATATTTGCCATGTGTTGACTTACAGAAGCAGGTCATCACCTGCTACCATGATTCTCTAATAGAAGGACATCCAGGGGTGGGCAAAACCCTAGAGAAAATCAAAAGACATTTTTGGTGGCCGACTTGGAGAAAAGACATTAAAGATTTTGTGGCTTCTTGCGGCATCTGCGCACAAAACAAGAGTCAAAAGGAAAGACCAGCAGGTCTGTTACATCCAATAGACATTCCACCATGCCCTTGGCATACTCTCTCAATGGATTTTATCACGGATTTACCCTCCTGCTCCGGATACAACACAAGTCTAGTAATCGTGGACCTTTTTTCAAAAATGGCTCATTTTATTCCACTGAAAGGTTTACCAACAGCTCCCGTTTTGGCCCGAGAATTCCTTGAAAACATCGTCCGGTTGCACGGGTTCCCTTCAGTGTTAATCTCCGATCGAGGGAGCCAATTTATTTCCCATTTTTGGCGAAGTTGTTGTCGTTTAGCGCAAATTGATGTACGACTTTCCACCAGCCATCACCCCCAAACTGACGGGCAGACTGAGAGGACTAACCAAACTCTGGAACAATATCTACTCTGTATGTTGCAACAATCGGAGGGCACTTGGAAGGATGTCCTTTGGATTGCTGAATACGCCTATAACAATTCAATCCATTCAGGAACTGTAAAAACCCCTTTCTTTCTGCTGTATGGAAGTCATCCTCGAACCTCTAATTTGGATCCACCTCAAGCTCTCGGAACGCCCGCTGTAGACCATCTGCATGCGACAATAACTGAAGCATTTAAGGAAGCCACAGCTCACCTTCAACGAGCCAAGGAAATGTATAAGAAAGGAGCGGATCAACATCGAAAAGAGGCCCCTCAATACCAAGTAGGAGATCAAGTCTGGCTGTCCACGAAGCATTTATCCCTAAAAGGACCACGCACCTTCAACCCAAGATATTTAGGACCCTACACGATCACGGCTGTGATAGATCCGGTGGCTGTGAAATTGGAGCTACCTACTCGGATGAAGATACATCCCGTTTTCCATGTTTCTCTCCTTAAACCTATGCAACCCGGAACCCGTTTGACTAATCCTCCAGAGCCAATCCAGGTGGATGGAGAACTCGAATTTGAAATTCGAAACATCTTGGATTCCAAAATTTCCAAATCGAAACTGTACTACCTGATTGATTGGAAGGGATTTGGCCCCCAGGAGAGATCTTGGGAGCCTTCAGAATATGTTCATGCACCTCGTCTAGTCAGGAAGTTTCATCGAACTTTTCCCAACAAGCCAAAGCCTCCGGAGAAGACAAGCTTGGGAGGGGCCTTGAAGGGGGGTGCTGTCATGACCGCTGTCTCCAAGGAGTCAGACCCAGCCCAACATCCTTGGAAGCAGGGTCACAACTTCCATTCCAGGCACCAGCCGGTCCCCACAGGGGCCTTTTGGACCTTGTCCTGGCGCCAGTGGCGCCAGGCTCATAAGGGAACCCAGTCCCGGCTCAGGAAGCGCCGGGCTCATATTGAGAGGAATGGTGCTTGGGTGGACCTACCTGCTGCAGACCATGCTGCTCACTTACTTGTAGGATGATATCCTCATCCATTCCTGGCTGGAACTACTTTACCTTCTGGGTGTGGCCAGCTCCACTCCCTGGGACTGGATACTGGAACTGTTCTGGAAGCTGGAACTTCTTTCTTGTCTGGGCGAGGCTGTGGAAGGAGACACCTAAGCACTCCAGTGGCCTATTTAAACCACACCCGATCAGTGCAACGTGCTTCGCGTTATTCTGCACTAGCAGCAGGACGCTCACCGTGTCAGCTAAGGATCGCCCAATTTCTATTACTCCCTTTCTTGGCAAACTCCTGGAAAATGTGGCCATCTCTCAGCTTAACCTTCATTCCATTTCGGTTGGCTGTCCCCATGACCACCAGTCTGGCTTCAGAGCTGCCAGAAGCACGGAAACTGCTCTCCTAAATATCCATGAAGATCTGCTCACCAATCTTGACTCTAACATTCCCTCTGTCCTCATCCTCCGTGATCTCGCTTCTGCCTTCGACACGGTCAACCATACCATCCTGCTCAACCGTCTCCGTGAAAACCTGGGTATCACTGATCAGGCTCTGGCCTGGCTGACCTCTTTCCTCTCAGATCGACCATCCCAACTTGGGTCCTTCCTTTCATCTATCTTCCTCTCTACCTGTGTTGTTCCCCAGGGGTCTAACCTCTCGCCCTGGCTTTTCAACCAATACCTGGCAACTCTCCCCCACTGCATTGCCATTTTCTGCTCAAATTTCCAGTGCTACGCTGATGACAATCAACTCATTTTCAGGCTGCCCTCTGCCACCCCCTCTCCCTCTCTCATCTCTGATTGCCTAACTGCCATTCAAGATTGGTGTGCCGCCAATGATCTTTGTCTGAATGCCAGCAAGACGGAGATCCTCCTAATCGGCACACCTTCACCATCCTTTCCCCTCACTCTCTGGCCGGCCTCCCTCGACCCTCCTCCTACCCCCACCTGCGAGGCTAAGAACATCAGGGTCATCTTTGACTCCACCCTTTCCTTCTCTGCCCACATCTCTGAGGTCTCTAAAAAGTCAAATTTCCGACTGCACCTCCTCAGAGGTACTCTGCCTTTCCTCTCCTTCCCCCAAAAGCTCATGGTATCTCACGCTCTGGTTCTCTCTAGCTTGGACTATTGTAACAGCCTCTTTCTAAATCTTCCTTCCTCTACTCTCCGCCCTCTGCAACTAATCCAGAACAGGACTGCGAGACTTGTCCTTGGCCTCAAGCCCTGGGATCGTATCTCTCCAGCTCTGAAATCTCTTCACTCGTCCCAGTGGATGCAAGGATTAAATTCAAAACCCTCTGCATTGTCCACAAGGCTTTCTGGGGCCTGGGTCCAAAATACCTTCAGCTATCCCTCCGCAAATACCTCCCCTCTCGAGCTCTTCGCTCCTCTACCTCCAACTCACTCAGGGTCACTCGTTTTTCTAAGAAACGAGCTGGGGATAGATCTCTGTCTTCGGCTGGGGCCTCCCTCTGGAACAGCCTCCCTGCCACTCTAAAACTTGAGGAGAACCATCTCTGGTTCCGGAAGCACCTCAAGAGCTTCCTCTTTTCTACTGCCTTCGCTCCCCCTCTCCCCTGCTGATCTGTTCTCTCTTGGCACCATGCACCTAGCCACCCTCTGTCTTTTGGGCCCAGGTACCTGCTCATCCTGTCACCCTCCCGCACTGCCTCCGGGCCACCACTTGCACTGGGGTCTGTATCTGTACCCATACAACCCCCCATTTTTCTTCCTGCACTTATCGTACCTACCCTATCTGCTGCCTTAAACCTAGCACTTGTAAATTGCTGGCTGCATTACCACTGTTTGTTGCCTTTATTATTTATTTATTGTTATTTATCTGTTTCTCCTCTGCTTTGCACTTTCCACCTCTCCCCCCTTCCATGCACTTTTCCCCACCCCCCTCTCCCATGAACTTGTGCGTTCTCAATGTCACTGGGCCTAGTAAGATCGCTGTTTTGTTCTCCCCTGTTCCCCTCCCTTGCCTTGTCGCGCTCTGAAACACTTGTGTACGAGCGCGATAGAAATAAAATATCAATCAATCAATCAATACTGCTATTTCGTTGGGGTCGCCCTCCGTCTGCTCTATGATGTGGTGGAGCCTCCTATGGTTGTCGGATATACTCTGTCTTGGGAAATATCCAGTTTGGCCAGGGCCCAGGTTAGCATTTATTTGTGAGCTTTGGCCTGTCACATTAAAGCGACCTTTTCCACTTCAAGTGAGTCTGGGTTTTTGTGCAGTAAGCCCAAACGGGGGCTCTGGGGGGAACATGTGGCGTTTCCCCCAGGGTGGTTTTGGGCGCTGCACTGGCCAGTGAGCTGGCCTACGAATAGCGCATTGCTGGGGGTATTTAAGGAGGTAGGGAAGGTTGGGGAGCAGGCAACCTTTGAGGGCGAGCTTTTGTCCCCGCCCCCGCTCCTTTTTGTGAGGTCCATTGGGGTCAGAGAAATGAGTAGATGGATTTGTGAGCGGGACGTTTTTCTTTTTTCCCCCATACATCGGGTTTTTTCTGTGATTTGGGGATTAAGGATACAGGTCTGGGGGGGTAAGCTGGTAGTTTTCGTGTGACAGGTTGGGGCGTTAGTTGGGGGTTGTGTTCGAAGGTTCTTGTTGCTGATGTGACAGGTCGTTCTGGCT
Source organism: Ambystoma mexicanum (assembly GCF_040938575.1). Taxonomy (NCBI): domain Eukaryota; kingdom Metazoa; phylum Chordata; class Amphibia; order Caudata; family Ambystomatidae; genus Ambystoma; species Ambystoma mexicanum. Next base: position 662,166,408 of record NC_090941.1, on the reverse strand, counting down.
GCGGGTCTGAGGAAGGGGGAGTTTGGTGTAGAGGGGAGTTGAAGCGGTTTGAGTACGGGGACTGACGGGGGCATGGCCCCTTTGGATGAGGGGGGAGGCAAGCACAATGGGGGATTAGCATGGGTAAGCATGGGGTGGTGCTGTTTGCACAAATGGGCTACCCCAGGGGTGCAGAGAGGGGAGCAGGTCTTGAAGATGGAGAGGAATGGCCCCGGGGAGATGATGGGAGAAAGCGGGAACAAAGGCTTGAGAAGATAGTATGGGGATGGTAAGGACCTGGGGATAGGTAGGGAGGAAGTTGGGGTTATTTATTTATTTGTTAGGGGCATAAATAGTAATTTATTTATTTAATGTTTTGGCAAATTTTTAAAGTGGTTAATTTTAGTCTGTAAGGCCAGGGGCCAGGTTAGCCTTTATTTGTGAGCTTTGGCCTGTCACATTAAAGCGACCTTTTCCACTTCAAGCGAGTCTAGGTTTTTGTGCAGTAAGCCCCAAGGGGTGCCTAAAGCTATGCGCTGTGTGGAATAATGACTACAAGGAGCTGGACACGTGCATTTTCTTGTACTGTGTTTCTTTCATGCCTGATACGTTTAAAACCTAGATGCAGGCTACCATTACTTTCCATGCTGGCATTTGGCGTGTTCCATTCTGTTTGGGGAAAGTAAAGGTATAATCATTTGGTTTTACTCAACATGTTACTGTAATGATTGCCTGGTTGGTTTGATATGTCATTTGTGCACTTTAGTAAACTGGGTGTTGTTCTAGTATTTAGTTTTCTTCTCTCCTTGTTTTTTTAATGTACTTTTGAAAAGCCTGACACTTGACTGCCCCTAGCAATGATATACTGGGATTTGAGTGTTTAGATCCCTGAGGGAAAGTGAATACAGCCAGTGTGCTTTGTTTGATATGGTTTCTGCCGAAATGTAAGGTTTTCAAAATGTCTACAGACAAAATGTGGTTCTGGTATAACATAGTGCTCCATTGCCACTGGACAAAGGGGCTGCTAAATGTGAGACTTGCACAAGAGAATGGTTGTTGATTCAGGAAGCCAGTTTTGCTGCTGCAGCACCACAACGAAGGATACGATCCCTACCTCTTTATTCCCAAACATTTTACATTGGTCACCAATATGAAACCACTGATGAATTGCGTAAAGCCTTGATGTGCTGCAACAAGTGCGAAACACATGTCTGCAAAAATTGCTTTCTGAACAAAAAATGGATTGTCTTGTGCAAGGGCCCAAGATGTAAAGTCTTCTCTTTGACCTATGTAGGGTTTTGCCCGGGATTGCAGTTTGACCTACAGGCGGATTTGAGTATCTAGTTTGCAATGGAGGTGTCAGATTATATCTTCATTTACGTCTGCATACGATGCGTTTTGCAAAGCGTCTTACAAAAATAAAACTGGTACTCAGTGCTTTTTTGGGGAGTAAAATATTGGGCCTCATTACAAGTTTGGCAGTAGACTTGGCGGTAAAAATGGCAGTTGCTGCCAAACTTGCGATTTTTTCCGGCACCCGCGAATAGGCAATTACCGGGTCATTACAGCCCTGCCAGACCCGGTAATTGCCCATTTGCGGGCGCTGGAAAAAAATGCTCCCCATTCCCATTGAATGTGGAGGTCGGATGCACTGGCACTATTCAGAATGGTGCCGGTGCATCCGACATGCTCTGCTCGCGGTGCCTTCCCGCCCGCCAGGTGCAGAACTCGTAGTTTGCCGGTCCGGTAACAACGGCACCAGCAAGCTCACCGGTACCATTGTTACCGGACCGGCAAACTTAAAATGAGGTCCATTGTTTCTTCCCATGCAAATTAAGGGGCCCCCACACTTAACTTGCCCCCGCAAATCCTAGGACCGGCCCTGCTCAGTATAACATCGGCAGAAGACGTTGATGAAGACCTTTTTGCTCTTGAAGGGCGATCACCCCTGAATCACTTATGAATTACTTCTGTGAGCTTAAATGATGTAACTCATTTTGTATATCAGACTGTCTTTACAGACAATGCACCTCTTTTTATAGCCCAGGCAACGTTCCCCGACAAACAAAAACCTTGGGCATGATTATAAGACTCTCAGACCCCTTACAACTTCTGCCAAGCTTATTTTTGCAATCGATATACCAAAGAAAACACATGTTTTCTAATATGGCAATAGAACTAGGACGGCTAAGTATCTTCCTACTGGGTGGCTCACAGTGCCTCTGTTGTCATGCAAACATACTTGCAGCTGCACATGTGGCTTTCAATGTATACCAGCGTTAATGGATTTATGAGGTTTCCTTGACTTTTTTGCCGTAATCACATTTTGACAATGTTGTGTGTGCCTTTTTGATGTTTTTTTCACAAAAACAGCAACTTCCGATTTCCCCGTCATCTCCTCCCTTCCCCTTTCTATAACTCTGTCCCCAACCCCCCATCGAACCTTTTTACAGTAATAGATGGTAAAAATGCATCCCTTGGTGGATAAAGAGGTCTGGGAAACCCTCTACCGGTACGAACACGGCCCATTGACCTGTCCTTGGGTGGATGGCCCCCAGGTGTGTCTCAACCACGCTTTAGCTCACTATGCTTTTCACAGAGGAGACATGTCCATACACATATCAGTCTTTGTCCCACCCATAGGCAGTACAGCACTGAAATAGTAGGCAATTCTCCTATGAACAAGAGTACCAACAGCAACTCTAGACACGTGTTTCGGTCTAGTGGGGCCTCATCAGTGAGGTGGAGCTGTGCCTAAGCACAGTGAGCAAGGGATCCACGTCTGGATTCCCCTGGTACCTTAGGGTGAGAACTGAAAGTACCCAAAATGTTCATAAAGAGGTCTGGGAAACCCTCTACCGGTACGAACATGGCCCATTGATATTCCTCCTTTGTGAAAAGTACAGTGAGCAAAAAGCGTTGGCTGCGGACTCTCAAAGTGGGTACAAACCACTGAACAGGTTATCATGACATGTTTTTTCTAGAGAGGGGCGCCTGCTACCTTTTTGTATTTTTGCAAGGAACTTGGGGTTGGTCACCCTAAGTTACCTGGGGGAACCCAGACGTGGACTGCTTGCTCACTGCGCTCAGAGAGGCACAGCTCCCCCTCACTGATGAGGCCCAACAAGGCTGAAACACGTGTTGAGGGATGCTGTTGCTACTCTTGTTCAACTGAGGTTTGCCTGACATTTCGGTGCTAGACTGCCCTTGTGACGGGACAAAGATTGATATGCAAATGGATATTCCTCCTTTGTGAAAAGTACAGTGAGCAAAAAGCAATGGCTGCAGACTCTCAAAGTGGGTGGAACCAATGTACAGGTTATCATGACATTTTGTTTCTAGAGGAGCGCCTGCTACCTTTTTTGTATTTTTGCAAGGAACTTGAGGTTGGTCACCTTAAATTACCTGGGGGAACCCCGACGTGTTACGCTTGCTCACTGTGCTCAGAGAGGCACAGCTCCACCTTACTGATGAGGCCCAACAAGGCTGAAACACGTGTCTGGGGTTGCTCTTGGTACTCTTGTTCAAAGAAGGTTTGCCTGGCATTTCGGTGCAAAAAGGCGATGGATGCGGACTCTCAAAGTGGGTAAAACCCACTGGACAGGTTATCATGCCATGGTATGTCTAGAGAGGGGCGCCTGCTACCTTTTTTGTATCATCCCTTGATGTACTTGAGCCATCAACAGGAATCTAGTATGTACACTTTACACTAGTTTCGATAGTGGACTAAGTCCACTTTAAGCAGTCTGTCAAATTCCCTTTACATTGTTTGGGATCAACGAGAACTAGTACCACTGGGGCGAGTTTATTATTATTGTAAAATGGGCACTCTGACCAGGAAGTGATATTCATGAATAGAATGTCCGAATTTGTATTCTGGAAAATGGGCCAGTGGCTGTGTAGCTCAGTTGGTTAAACACCTACTCATGAGACCTGTGTTCAAATAGTGCAAGGTTGTACAGTTGGCCTTTCACCTCTAGTGGGTGATGAAAACAGTATAGAGCAATTTATGTGGTATAATAATCCCAGAAGCTCACAGTGGTACATGCATGTGGAAATAAGTGATATACAGGTACAAAAACATTAGCTGAAAAAATCTAAATAATGTTGCATATTGTCTATATGTAGACCTAGGGGTTGTGGAGCGGTGGTTTGCAGGAGCTCTATGGGGGGCAGAGTCTCACCTATAAGCCAGCCACACGGATGCCCCTTATGCTATGTTGACTGCAGCAAAGTCCCCAAAGTCCCCAAGGTGTCCCCTGTCCCCCCCAAATTGTATGTGTCTCCTACGCCCCTAGGGGGGTGCCTGGACCTGCCACTATTCATAGACCCATTCCTCTGACCCTAGCAAAGGGAACTACGAGATGATATCACTACAGCCTCTAGAGGAGTAGCAGGGACATCATTAGCAGCTTCACATCACATACTGCTGTCGGTCCCACAGTTGAGGACCCCCAGGGATGGGCCCTTCCATCTGCCCCCTACACATAACCAGAGGTGGACGTGCAACAAAAGAAGTTGTGGAACTGCGACAAAAGAGGGTAAGGGAGGAAGGGGGTACTAGCAAGGAACAACACACGCACTAAAGGATTCAGGGATGTGCAGGCAAATGGAAAAAGGGGGAGTCCTCGAAGATTGTTATTATTGGATTTTGGGTGAAAATAGATTTCAGTATAGATGTTACTGCTATGAGGGCTTTTCGGATTTGTCCTTTTCTTACAAGGCCTTACACTTTGTTTTACTGCTTAGCATCTCAGCATTAGCTCTGATTAAACGATTCGTTTTAAAAAGTAAATGAAGAGGTATGCTTCAATGGGCAAAGGTACAGTTCCCGAACTGTGAAAATGCTTGTAAAAAGTAGAGTAACTATTAAAAGTAAAAAATAAAAGTAGTGGAACTCAGTGCCCATTAGTTCCTGCTCACTTCGACCTCTGGTAAGCCCTGATGGCCAGTATGTCTGGGAGGAGCATATTTTATAGGGGCAGAAGGTGGGGGGGAGATCATTTATTCTCAGAGAATGGGTTTTATTTTACCTTCGCATTTTGATACATTTTGACTTGTGTACCCAGTATAAAAAAAGAAACGAGTATTGGCAAAGCAACCGTTTTTCCTTTTGTATAAGCCTGGGATAGGCATTTGCCAGGCACTGCCATAATGGTACTATCTTGCCATAACATGGCAGCAGCTGGCAGATGGTATGAGTACTTTGGAATAAGATGGCAGTGACTAATGTCTATAAAAGGGCCAACATTATTGGCTTTGCCAATGCTTGCTTTTTAAGGAATTCAGTGCTAGGAACAGAGGCGAGGAAACACATATTCATTAAAAGTCAATTTTCCGGAAGGCAGCATATTACACTGTGAGCTTATTTGGAGCTGTTGAGCCATTCTTTTTCGGATGACTGCTTAAAATTGCATTGGCCCATAGTTTGATGTTATTGTGAGATAAGAGCTAAGGCACAGACATCATTGGCTGGTATATTTTGGGTTGGGAGGGGCAGGCAGTGGGTGGGAATAGACATAGGAATTAGCAGGGCCATGGGCAGTCCATTGGCGTGAAAAAACAAACACCTACAGGCGGCTGTGTCCCCCTTCACATCCCATCTCCTTTCGATCTGTACTCCTATGCCAATAGTTTTATTTAACAGATGGTACTAAAGTACCACTTAAAAGCAAAAACTAAAAATGGACATTGCTTCCTGCCAAGTGGCAACACTTCATGTGACACGTTCAGCTAGGAATGGATTTTGCGCTTTTTAGCCACCAGCAACCTCATTTAGGGTCTTGAAGTTTCATGTTTTTCATTTTGAATATGGGACTTCATGCCAGGCATGTATTCAGCTGTTGGACAAAATGCCTGAATTCAATAACGTTGTAAAACACAATATGGGCCCAGGGGCCAGCTTTGTCACATTTACCATCTTAAAAATAATCCGACATGTGCTCTGTGGAAACTGGATTTTACTGCATAGAACTGAATGTTGCTGCCACCATACCCAGTCAGCATGTCAAGCCTGTTTTGATTGACACTGCATTCGTGAAATAAAAAAAATGACAATGTTTCAGTACCTTGGCAAACAACCTTGTTCTAAAATTGACAGGTATGCGTGCATGCCCAAGCACAAATATGTCTGGTATGCAGTTTGTCCCCAAAACAATTTCTGAATTTTAAATATTGATTTCTTTTAAGAATTCCAATGCTTCATTTGGTCTGTATTGTTGAAGGTAAGGATGAACTACTTTTTTCCCAAGTTGCAAGCACAGTGTAACGCACATGTTGTTTGCGCTTTAAGTTTCTGGAGTAAGACTACACATTAACCACGATTGTCATTGGAGAGTATGCCAGAGTTCTACCATCTTTTGCTTTAGCACTCCCATCATATGATAGGTATTGCTATCATATGCTGTCTATTGCACTGCGAATCACCCTACACGTCTCAATGGGAATGGGGAGCATTTTTTGTCAGCGCCTGCAAATGGACACACACACACTGAATTGACATGGATTACACCCAGAACCCAGAACACCCAGACACACGCACTAGTTCCCTGAAATTTCGAAGCAGTGGTCTAACATGTAATACAATCTTCAGAGGGATAGACCGGCTCACATTATACAGTGATGGCACACCCCTCTCTCCTCTTGGCTCGAGGGTCATGCACACTCCAACGCATTGCATGTTCATACGATGATTTGGCATCATACAACTTTGCATTTTGAAGAACATACACACAGCACAAAATGTTTGGAGGGCAGTACTTAGTCCCGTTGATTTCATCAACCCTCTAACATGTAGTGGACAAAAGCCTACATCTGCCATATGTGATGAGAAAACGTAAAACGCATAACACCAGGCCCTGATGCCAGTGGAAATGCTGCTGAACATTATGTGTATATCAGATGTCATTTTGCTATAAACAGTTGTACACATGTGTGGGAAGTTTCTTTCTCGGGGACACGTAGTGGGGAGCAGAAAAAGGTGGTTTGAACCAGTGGACTGTCTGAGCAAATGCTGGGCCTGCATACAAGCATAGGAGGTTTAAGGATTACGTAGTGGATGGTCGTGGATTAAGGATGCATAGTTTTATGTATTCTCCATGACCGCGCTTGTGTTTAAAAAACAGAAAACCAGTCAAATGATTCTAGGCGACCAGAAGAGTAAATGTCAATCATTTCATGTCCTGCTGTATGGAAAACTAATTTGAACGCTATGTATTTTGTGTAGCACCTGCTTCTGTGATCTTGTCTTAACTGTGTCATCTTGGAGGACACCTCTTGGATAAATCAACCAAGCCTTGATATAGTGGCATTAACCCAATAAGGCTGGGGTCTGAAATCTTTGGCTTTTCAGATGTTTTGTACCCCAACTCCCATCAGCCCTAGGCAGGACAGTCAACAGCGCCGGTACATGGGAATCGTAGTCCTAAACATCCGGAGGTTGCAGACCACTGCAATAAGGTCTTCTATTCTGAGCACCCTTTGTAACCCAATGTTCAGAGACTATTCTTCCATCCTGCCCTATTTACAGTGTGTCTCCTGGCTGCTTTTTAAGATCCCCATCAATCTAGGACCTGTGTTTGAACTGTCAAGATTCTCCATTTCTGCATTAACATCCATCGCTTCTATGTAAATCCCACCGCCCCTCCCTGGCAGCCCCAAATAGGAGCTGCCTGGCCCCTGATTTGAGTGACAACCCTTATAAAGGTCACACTACCCCCACATAGTCTTTGGGAGGTCAGATATAACATTTTCTGATGTCCCCCGAGTTATTCTCCTGCCACAATGTGTGCTATTCAAGTACAGACAAGACCAGGGCTGAGGGGAACTCCAAAGCCTGCACAATGGTCATGTTCCCTGGTCTAGGAGTAGAGAGCCCATCATATGTGAAATGAAAAGTGCCAATTTCTCGCATTCATGGAGACACACACAGTCATCCTGGAAAAACTCCACAAGGCATTTGTATAGTGCAAAATGTATTCCGGATTTCATGCTCTTTGCTGACTTCTTGCCACTGTACATTCAAATCTACAATAGTAACTTTCTTTGGGAATCACAACAAACCATGTTTTTATGACACTCAAATACACTTATATTAAAAAAAAGATTCAGAAACAATTTAACATAGTTTAAACATTATACATTAGTCTGCCCATTTTGTAACTCTTATTTTTATATATACATTACTACAGATATACATATATCCGCACACATGAAATAATGGACACTAGATGTACCGAAATAAATTATGGCATTGAGACAAAGAGTTGCGAGGATTCCAATTTCAACGATAGCCTGATTTAGAAATATGGTACCAGGAGTAAGTCTGACCTTATATTGACCTTGCCACCTAGAGAGGACTATAAAGATTCATGAAAGTTTAAACACTGAGTAACTCTGCCTTGCCTTACTCAGGGACTAAGTCAGGTGTAATTTACAGTTACTCAGTGGAACTTATTTCGCGAATTCTTCAATAGCCCCTCCAGGTGTAAGTCAGACTTATTCCTGGTAAAATCTTTGTGAAACAGGCCCCTCATTTTTACCAGTACCAGTTAACTTTGTACGCACAATATGGCATGAACCAGCATAAGTGAGGTGAGAAGTGTATGATTACATTAAATCATCCCCCAGGTATCATAGTGGAGGGATTACAATTTAACTGGAATTTTTTAAAGGACTCCACTGAATCCACTTTCGAATGTCCCTAAAAAGAATTCTACTGCTTTGAAAATGTGCATTCCTAAAAGAAGGCCGAGCGGCCACCTTGTTTTCTTCACCAAGGTCAATGATGAGAAGGCCAACTTAATTGTTTCCCCCTTCTCCTTGTATTTATATCTGGCTGTCCTGTGATATTTAAAACAGTAACACTGGAAGGGGCTGGCTTAAAGGGTGCTCATAAATGCCAATACAATGTCATCTTATCAGCATTTGATGAAAAGGAAGAGGCGTGTAGAGTACAGCAGGACTTACAGTTAAATATTCTCTTGAATAAATGTGCCGACAACCCTTCCTACTCAATGCATCACACTAAATCAAGGAACATCTCAGTATTTCTTTCATTAGTATTTTCTCTATTTCATGGCGGCAATGGGTGTAACCATTGAGTGGGCTTCCCCTTTCAATTAGGAAAGTCATTTCTCCACAACCATGTTTGTTGACATCCCTGAGATAGACGTTGTTTGTGAGCTAGATAGGGTTTTCTTTATGGACAGCCTCACGATATGCTGTCAGTAAGCTTGGCAGCATGTGGAGTCAACATGGACTCGTTGTATGTCCCTCAGGTATAAACAAACAAAATGCTAGTCTCTTCAGTCTGGCACAAAAACATTCCTCATTCGTCACAATTCTGGATGGAGTGCTGATAAATAAGGTTGCCTGAGACAAATTGCACTGCTCAGAGCACAGATGGGTCATCTTGCAATTTCAGTCTCCATTTTCTCCAAGCCATTTTGCGTTCCCTCCCCTAAAGGAGTCCACAAGTCATTGAGGTTGGCTTTCCAGGAGTCGAGGACAACTCGGGATTAATGGAGAGGTGTCACTGGTGGGATGGAGCTGCCAGGATCCCGACATTATGACCCAGTCCAAGCCCGTTCTGGGGCTCCCCTGTCAACATCGGTGCCAGAGAAGAAACGGGGCTCAAAGTGTCTTGATCGCTCTGTCCAAGGCCAAGCTGTGACTGCTGAAACCGCTTCTTATTTAACTTTCTTTCTTTAGCTCTTCTGTTCTGGAACCATATTTTCACCTGCAAAGAGATGCAAAGATCAGAGGATGGCAAATAATTCCTGAAAGCACAGTTGCCATGAACAGCAGCAATGAGGCCTATTATTACCCATGCCTATAAGCCCATGTAACAGCAAATACATTTATCATTCACCCACAATTCCTTCTTGCAGGAGTCTCGGGGAAAGGCGAAATGTGTTTTCGACTTTTAAATCAATTCTTCCCACATTACTGGGCATAAGTGTGCTTCTTTCAAGTTTCACTTAGTCTGCATCTTTAATCTGGAAAAAAATGTTTATGCACACCAAAATATAAGAAAGCTAATTAACATTCACAGTCTATGCTACATCCCATGAATAATGTACATTTCAAGGAAACCTTGTTAAAAATAGTCTGAAACCCACGTCGGTTAACACAGCCTAAATATACAAATACGGGTTAGGCAAATACTACTATGCTTAAAATACCTACACAAATACACACAAGCACGTACACAATAAACACACGCACAGTCCATTCAATAATGCACACGCATTCAAGATCATGACATACATATACATACCACGTTTAACACAAAACAAAACAGAAATACTCGAGCACACATGCAAGCACTATCATGATCTGAAATCCAGACCCCCAAAACAAACAACTGCCGTGACCTACAGTGCTGGCACACATTACGGACAGCTTCCCTACTCCTGGCATACAAAGATTCCCTTGCAGCCCTAACCTCTGCACTGGATTCCAATTGTTGCTCACACCTCCCAAGCCAATAGCCATCTACTCCTCTTTTTGCGCTAATGACTTTGTACACTACTTCTTCTCTGAAATGAGTGACTCTCCCACAGCCTTCTTCTCTCTCCCTCCCCAACTCTCCTTTTGTCCACCACTCCCCCTACATTTGACTACATCACCCCTACCGCTCCTGTTGAATTAGCACCCATCTACCATGCCAACCCATATTGCATTCCCTTTTTCTTTCCAAATGTTCAAAGACTAAGGCTCAATAGCTTGCCCTTATCTCTCTGAGCTCTTTAGCCTCTCTCTTTCCAATGATATGAAATGATATGTTATTTATAACGCTCTTAATACCCAGAGGTTTCTAAGCGCGGACCTGGCGAATCGAACATGTGTTGCTCTGTGTCGCCTTGCTTCCAAGGCGAGCATGTTGCCGCTGAGCTATCCTCCAGGGACAATGGACTCTTCCCTTCCACCTTCAAATCCGTGACTGACTTACCCCTATTGAAGGATTCCTGTTCTGATCCAAACATCCTAGGAAACTATTGTCCAGTTTCTCTTCTTCCCCATTATTCAAAAGTCCTTGAATGGGTGGTCTTTGACCGGATCACTAAGTACCTTAAGGATAATGGCCTTGGAGATCCACTTCAATCTGGCATCTCCAGTAAACACGCCACTGAGATTGCACTCATTCATGTCTATAACTTTCTCTCTAATGCTCACCACTCCAAACTCTCTTCTATAATCATCCTTTCAGTCCTTTCTGCCGCTTTGGACACTGTCAATCACTTCTGTCTCCTCCTCACTCTCCAAGAATTTCACAAATCTGCCCTTGCTTGGTTCACCTTATACTTGGCAGGTTGATCCTTACAAATCTCTTGGAACTCGCAAACCTCTGACCCCACCTTGTCTCTGTCACCCTAGGAAAAATGGTCTCATCCTTTGGCTTTCTCTATCACCTTTTTGCTGATGACACTAAAATATGTTTCTCCTTTCCCTTCTTCACCCCACCCATCTTGGAAAAGATTATGAAATGTCTCACTTAAATTCACCCTTGGATGGCTCTCTGCTACCTCATGCTATACTTGTCAAAAACAGAAGTCATCTTGCTTTCAGCTTCCAATGCCACCCCTCCTCTCCCCATGCCTATCTCCTTCCCGCCCAAACTTCTTGCTTACTCGCCCAAGGCTTGCAATCTTGTGGTTCTCTTTGACAGTAACCTACAACTGCAACAATTCATCACTACCACCACCTCTGCTGCTCGTATTTACCACCTTAACATTCTGAAAATGTGTCCTTTTCCTACTAACCCCTCTAGGGGGGACTCGGAAACAACATGTCCACATCAGGGGGTACTCACCATAAAAAAAGTTTGAATACCACTGCTCTAGACAAAGTCCTTGAGATTGCTACCCACACTCTCTACAACTACCCAGATCGCCCCCTCCCATGGGGTTAAATATAGCCGCAAGACCGATGAACTGACCTGCCCACGGCCCCAAGACCGATGAACTGCCCTGTCCACTTAGGTCCTAAAAGTGCAGAAATACTTTTGTGTAATTGGAAAGCGGACTGGCAGAGAACAGGCCAGAGATTAATTTCCATTTAAAAACAATGGAAACGCTGGTTAATTTACTAAAGTAGAGAGCCCCTGGAAATGTGAGGATTCTACAGCTTGGGACGAGAAACATTTTAAATATGAAACCACTTTCCATTGCATATGACTGATGCCTAAAGTGCAGCTTTGCTAAAACAAAGCTGCCATAGGAATTAACACATTTTGAAGTTTGGTTTGAAAGGAACTGTTTACAGAGAAAGCTTCTTGGCCTGAACCATTCAAATGTATATTATAATGTGAAGTTGGACATTGATGGCCTGATGCATTATGTTGCAAAAAGACCCCATGTGTAAATAAATTGTAACATTTAAAAGTATGATTATTCTGTGCATGAAGAAAAGCTGTGCTCAGCCCAAAAAGACATTGGACCTCATTATAAGTTTACCAGTACAGAAATAACATGTCAGTATTAACATTCACTGGTGCGTTTCTGCACCAGCAAACTACAGGTTTGCTGGAAGGGGGCCTGATTTACCTCCAGCCAAGAGCTGAACGTAAATCAGGCACCACACCAGCAGAAAACAACTGGTATTACTGGCACCGGTATTACGGGTGCCGGTAATACCAAGAATCCCCCCATGGAGTCCATGGAATGGGAATTAACAACCTTTTCCGCCATTTGTAATCTGCCGGTAATTCTGATAGACCAAGTGGTGAGAACAGTATTAATATTTGGTGATATCTCGCCAGATATACCAGTGGGTTACTACCAAACTTTTAATGAGGCACCTTTTCTCATGAAGCTAAGAATGACTCACCTTCCCCCTAATCTTATCAGACTCTGGGAATGACTTTGAAGCTGCAGTATGGCTGGTAAGGAATGAATGGAGGTGTGGCTAAGAACTTTGTAAATAGAGTGACAGTACTTAATGGATTGAACTTAGAAACTTGAATTAAAACTAAAATGTGCGGTCCCTCTCCTTGTGTTGATGACATTTGGCAGACAACAGAGGGGTCACATGAGTAAGGGGGTGGGGTTGTCTTTCTCTTCTCTCAAAGATAATAAACAGATGGTCAATCATACCGGGGAGAAAAGAATGGTAAGTGATTTGATTGCAGGCAGGGTCAACAAAGAAGCAGATTGCTGGAACTTCATCTAAGTGGAAGGAAGAAATGTGATGTTTATGGCATTGAAATTATGCATATGGCTTGAGATTACCAAAGGTGCTATGGAGGATCATACTTTGTCCATTATGTTTGGAACCTTGACACTTACAAAAATGGGACAAATATCAGCATAAAGCTTATGGAAAGTGCCATCTGATAATAGAACTCTCCTAAAATGATGACCGGGCCACAGGAGATACCAGCTAAAATGTCATGATAGCTTCCCTGAAAATGTCACAGAGATTCAGGGAGATTGTAGCTTATTGAATTAGATACCTGTACTTTAAAGTTTTGTGACATTGGGGGTCATTACGACCCTGGCGGTAGCCGTGCCGGTTAAAATGGCACAGGTGCTGCCGGAGTTGTATTTTTTTCTGGCGCCTGACAATGGGGAATCACCGGGGCATTACAGCGCCGGAAAAAGTAACTCCCCATTCCCATTGTGTCCCATAGGACTCAATGGGAATGGGGAGGGCAGGAGAACCGGCACCATTCCTAATGGTGCCGGTGCTACCGTCAAAGTCTGTGAGCAGGTGCCTTTCTGCCCACCAAGTCAGACCTGGAGGGCGGAAAGGCACCCGCATGCAGAACTCGAAGTGTGCTGGTCCGCTAACAATGGTGCCGGTAGCTTACCGGACCGGCATACTCATAATGAGGTCCATTTACTTTTGTCTTGTTTGGGTAAATTACAAAAATCTGCCATTCGGCACCTGGAGTATCGTGCTGAAATGAGACACATAAGACCATTTTGGAAATATATAGTTTGTGACTCTTATTTGTAAATTGTAATGTTTTGCCATCATGTTGTTTTTAAAGTTATAACTGAAGTGGTCTAAAATGCAATTTTAAGGGGGTGGAGTTATAACTCACAAGGTTGAGGCTTAATAACTAAAGGGGCTAATCAGAGAAAAGGGGAGGGCAGTAGATGTCCAATCAAGAACAAGAGCCAATAAACTGGCAAATGATAATTTAGATAATATGGGGAGTGGTTAAAGATTCATAAGGAGACGCACAATGGGAAAAGGGGAGTGCTGTCTGAAATCATCTTAGTTGGAACTGCTGGAAAAAAATTGCTGGAAAACCAACATTGCTTGGAAGGTGGATTAGACGGACAGGAAGACTATAATCTGGAGGGAACCTGGAAAGGCAAATAAAGGGATGGATTCTGGAGATATCCATGACTGAACCTGGAGAGGCCATCTAACCAAGTCCCTATGCGGCGTATTAGATGATTCCAGTGCCCTGATGACTTTCCCTGAGCACAAAACCCAGAGATAGTCTATGTAAGTTACCTATCCAACCAAAACAAGTCTTGTGGGGCTATGTTTGATTTAATATCTTCCCGTATAGGTTGGATGGTCAGACGAAGTAGATTTTACTAAATAACAATTGTATTAATTCCCCTATAACCAACTACCACAGGCTGATATTGTTGAAATTCTAAATCAACATCACTTCCAGTGTGGATAGAAATAGAGCCTGTTAAAGTAATTGGGTACTCTATTTCTTTTTGTCAACCCCAAAATGTCCTAAAGGGAAGACTGCATAAAAACAAAATTCTCAACTGCTCCCCATTCCCCAGAACCTGATTTAAAGCAGTGGGGTTTCCATAGTAAATGTAATATCTGGGTTTGTGCTGGGACAGCAAAGTGTTTTGCCAACTTAGAGTGAAGTCACTGATTTAAAAATAGTGTTGCATGTTATTTCAATTAAACTTCATGTAAAGTGTATTGCCAAGTGTATGATCCGGTCCGGTTTCAAGGTGCTACATGTTATAAAGTAAAACAGCATGCAAAGTATATGGTGAAGTTAAATTGTCCCGTCACGTCAAGGGCACTGCACAATCCTGTACATTAAGAGTATTTTGTGAGTGACCAAGGTATCTGAAGTATTCTATAGATCTGTGTTTCTATGTAACCCGGGTGGAAATCACCAAAGAAGGAAAACTGTACATGTTCTGGGGTTAAAAAGCCTGTGATCTGTGTTATCCTAAACCAACTAGTGTTTGCAATTTGTGTGAAAGTGAATTGTTAGGAAAGAAAAGGACTTGGTTCATAGTGAGGTGGCATGATTTGTGATTTTGAACAAATATTAATGCTCCTATTCATTAATAAATATATATTTTCCTGCTCATTTGGGTGAGGGATATGCGTGGTATTATACGGTACATAAACAGGGCTAGATTGAATAATAAAAATAGGTATATCAGTGCAGAGCTTTTGATTTTGGGGGGGACAACTCCCTGAATTACTGGTCCAATAGATATCTCCTACACCCCCTCTACCTACTAACAACCTGTTGTTTGGCTCACCATGCAAAGTTCCTTCTCCGAGTATACAAAGCTATCAATGGTCTTGCTCTTCAGTACGTGACTAATTGTATCTCTCTTTACTCAACATCTTGTTCACTCCAACTCTCCTCTGCACTCAACCTCACTGTCTTATATCCTTCCTGTGTCTCCTCCCTATTCCGCTCTCTCTCCCTACTCGACCCGCTCCACTGGTACTCGCTGCCCATAACAATCAAACTCAGCCCAACTGTGGATCTCTTCAAAGCTCAGATTACTCTTCACTTACTTGCCCCTGACCTCTCCCCCATCCTCCCTAACTGGCCCCACCACTGCCTCCAATGATGCATAATAATGCAATTTTGTATATTTTATTAGTACGCCTCTTTAGTTTGAAACACTTGCCCCCTTAGGTTAAAGTCATCTTTGTAAGTCACCAGTTGTCTTACATACATTTTGTTTCTGTTGGTTTTGTTTGGTCCCTGGTGTATGTCCTAATTGTTTACACCCTCTGAAATTGGCTCACTAACTGTTCACATCTTTATGCTATTGTACAGACACCCATCATGTGAATACTTCTGCCATCTGTAAATGTGTTATTGTAAGTCATTTTGGATCGAAATTAACGACCCTATTCTTCAAATAAATAAAAATCCAAATTAAATTAAACCGCAGGTAATTGGATACACTATGGAGAGCCCTAGTGGAAAGTCCAGTTCTCCAGTTAGCCTTTGCTTTGAATTGGGTCTCATTGTGGAATGTGGCCATTTATGCATTGGCTGACACAGTTCTATTTCTGTAGGATAATTTCCTGGTGTGCAACAGCCTGCTGAGTCCTTCACTGCTATGGTGATGTCCCAACTAACCACCATACACTGCACTGAAGCATCCCAGGGGACAGAATGCAGACTGCATGGTAGGGAGTGTAATTCCAGGGTCATGGTGTACAAAGAAAAGTAGTGTACCTAGTTGTCCTCTGTGCCCCACCCCATCTATCCCCCACGCACATCTTAAATGACCACCGTTACTTTCAGTCATGGTCCCCCACAACATACAGCTTCATTTACCCTCCCCTTTCTAATCACCCATCATTCAAACCCCTTAAGGGAGCTGCCAAGTCCTATAGCAAACCCCTGCCACCCATTACCTACACACATAACTATGTCTACATCAATTTCGAGTTAATGGTGCTTAAATCCAGAAGATAAACGCTGAGGTGCAAGGCTGTGTGGAAGCTCTGTAATGGGTGTTCTGTCCCAAAAATGCTATTGAAAAAAAAAACACAAACCAGCTATTGCGAGGTAGCTTGGCAACAGATGCCACTAGAGCATTCCCAGCAGGGTCCAAGTACGAATCACTGGTAGAGGGGGGAAAAGTACCCTTCACCTGCCATCCAGGAACAGTGCTTTGGGTGACAAATTGTAAGGGAACGATGGCGGACTTCCCAAATAGCAGAGGAAAGTCGTACCCTTAAGTTCCCACCCACATTGATCACTGGGTAATTCTCGACTGGGTGGAGGGAAGCCAGGGGGAGTGGCATACGCAGGTGAAGAAGGGGCAAATGGGCATCAAAAGTAGATACAGGTTTTTCAAGCACTGACCTGTCTCTCTGAGAGTCCCAGTGCCATTGCCAGCTCTGCCTTCCTCCGGATGGTGATGTACCGACTGTAGTGGAACTCCTTCTCCAGCTCCAGCCTCTGGTGGTCCGTGTACACCACCCGATATTTGTCCTTCGTTCTGGTTTTCACTGTTGGGAAAGAAAGTACAAGCATAAGCCACCAATGAAGGGAAAGCACCCAGAGTGATGAGGCTCTATCTATCTCCACCTCTATATAACATTTACTGTATCTGTCAGACTTTGTATACAAATAGAAAACCTCCCCAGCTAGCATGCAATATTTTGAGTGATAAAGAAATACACACACACACACACACACACTTAATGTGGGCCTGTACCCAGGGTACAAGTCCTAAAAAATAAAGTGATGGGTGCTCATTGACACATGCAATGGCAAGTGATGTCACAGGAACTGAACAGATGTTAAAGTGAAACATGCACATTTCATTCAATTGACCTTTCTCAGACGAAGAAAGTGTGCAGGACAAATAAGCATTTTCCTCCCACAAGATTAATCATGAACACCTAAAAAGTAACCCAAGAGAGGAGCGTGTCTTATAATGTTGCTGGCAAAGTATAAAAGGTGCATGCATGTTGTTTAAAGCTTTTAAAAAAATGCTGTTTTTAAATATTCCCTGCAGAGTAAAATCCTGATGAGATATTTCAGTCATGTGGACCCGTGGGAAAGTGTCTTGTCCCTAATCCCAATGACCTCGGTTGAAATGACAGCTTCTGCACTTCAGCGAAAACTCTAAACCAATTAAAGGGAGCAAAATCTTTTTTTGTTTTTTAAATTCCTGAAACACTGAGGTGGAATGGCATGTTTCCTCCACTTGGGCCCTGGTTCTACCCTGCTAGCCAAGGATAATAAAAATAATGTTGATCCAAAAGAACACAAGTTGATACCTTTGTGAGCGTTCATGATGTTTTGATTGCTTCCTCAAGCTGAGATGGAAAGAAGCTGTCTGAGAAATTATTTATTTTTGAGTTTTATAATACGCCAACTCTCAGTGGTGCCACTTCAAAGCACCTGGGAAAAACAAAACAAGAAGTGCTCACAAGATCACAAAAGCTCGCAAATAAATGACTGTGTTAGCCTAATTAAGGCTTCAACGTGTTCTTTTCTTTGGGATCAATGCTTTTACATATATTGCATTCAGAATTGACCGTATCCATCAGAGAATGCCAAGCTACTCCTGTTGTCATGTTACTTCTTCAAAACTTTTTTTTTTACTTAAAAAAGGCACACCATAATTGCTCTCTTTTTAGTGTCCTATGTTACATGAGCTTTCCACATCCATCCACAGGACCAAGAATCCATGAGACTGTAAAAGAGTGTACATTGGACCCCTGTATTGTTTGATCTTAGTTATGAAGAAAAAGAATCAGGGCAGCAAATGGAAAAAATTTAAAGGGGGAACCCGCTCCTCCTTGGAGTGGCTGGGCCATGGGGAGGAGTAAGGGTGGGTTTGAGGGGAATGGCTCCAGGCCAGGTGCAGCACAGTATCTCTTCATGGAACCCAGTCCGGGCGATTTGTATAAAAGCAAAGAGCATTATGGAAACATAAGAATGTCTGCAATTTAATATTTGAAACATGTCTTATAGCGATTTAGTAAGACACCCTTTTAAGCGGATAATGGAAGTTCGGACTCTTGATTTTCTGATTAGTCACAAAACTCACCCTAACAAATAGATGTATGTACATTGCAGGACATATATACTATTTCGAGCTGCTCCAAAGCTAGCAGACTATGACAGTTTCTACATTCAGTCTCCCCTTTAGCGTGTTAGAAAAGTTGTTTGCTAATAAAAGCGCGGCTTGCTCGTACATAACTGGTTGTGTTTTGGGCTAACCCTTAGGCATGGGGAGAGAGCTGCGCTTGCCTGTGTTATGCACGCCCGTGCTTCAAGGAGCAGGCTGCTTTCAGAAGCGTCGGCAGAGATCTGTACGGAGCCGGCGGGAACTGCGATCCTGAGCTTAGGGTACAGAGCAGTGTTCCGGCTCATTTCCTGCGCTGACTAGACTGCATGCCAACGCTGCCTTGCATCCAGTAAAAATGATAGTGAGGACTTAAACCGAGAGAGAGCTATCGTCTATTTACAATGCAAAGACTTCAGTGGTATGGGAGGACTCATCAATGTGATATGCACATTAGTGGTGAGTTCAATGCCATGTGCAAGATGGATCCTGTGCAGGGCAAGGTGTGTTGATCGACCCCCTTTCCCCCAAACAAACACACTATCAAACCACCCCAGTCTCCTGAGCTGGCACTTTTATTATCAGGAGTAGTCAGTGTTTAAACAGGTAACACAACCGGTCAAACTAAGTTCAAAGTACCAGAAAATGTAATTGTAGGTATGTGCGATAGCCGAGCTGTCTTAGCCGCCGGGTGGGAGCATTGTTTAACCCTTCAGCCAGACTTTCGCCTACCCTGGAGAAACTTGCTGGCGGGTGAGGTCTATTTTTCTGGTTTTAAGGCTCCGTCTAGTGAAGTGGTCGTGGGCGAAACTAGTTGAGGTATTCCGATGACAATGGGCCTGATTTACGAAAACATTTTGCCATGGGAAAATCCCATTCAAAACATTGTTGTGAATCAGGCCCAATGAATGAGAGGTTGCAGACGAAGAGACTGGCGCTGTAACGGAAAGAGAGCTTGTTGTTACATATGGACCGATATTGTCACAAAACCACTCGTGCAATGCACCAAGACCTTAGTCGATTTCCTAACAGGCCAGCTGACACATTTCTGCCAAATTTTAGTGATGAAAAAATAAGGCCATCAAAGTTGCAATTCTTGGGCAAACATCAGCTTTGTTTTCTACAGAAGGCCTACTGTTTCCCCACTACATGTTGCATGCTAAAAATGGCTGTCTCACTTTTGCTTTTTCATTAAAGAGATGCATGCAGGTCTATGCATTGTCGCGTTTTTAACCTTTCCTATACATTAGACAGATTAACAAGAATAACATGTCCTCCTTGTTGATGTACTTCCGCACTAAATTGTTTCCTGGTATCTTTACCTATTCATAAAGAGAATATTACAAATTGAGGTACTGCCTGGGAGCGAAGAATTAATGGTGTCCAACTGTTTTAAAGGTGCAGAAGTTGGCAAAACTTGCACTGATTTCCTATGTAATTCCGGACGAACATACAACTTCTTAGCTCTTAGGAGGTTAAGATACAGGTAAACGGTGGAAGCAGGCAGATTGATTGCATTTAAGAGATATAGGCCTTCTGAAACTACTATGGTGGTGATTTGGCACAGTATAAAAGAATAGTAACATAAAACATGATGAGACCTAGCGGAGGGGTCCCCTTCTCCTCCTCCGACCTCGGGCCGTTGGGAACAGTAGCACACACAGCGTCCCTGCACGGTCTTGTCCTTCCTGCGGCTGGGCTATGTCACATGTGTGGGGCTATGCCTGAAGGTGAATGTACAGCCAAAATGAAGGGATCAGCGATTGTGGCGTGGGGTGCCCCAACACTCTTTTGTTAGCTGGCATGCTCGGTGTGGACTACAGGGCGGGGGCGGAAAGAGAGCATGAGAGGCAATTAAGTAGGGGAGATCATTGTATGGCAAGTTTGACAAACCAATTTGGTCAGCTTGTTTAATTTATGAAGGGGCAGGCATGAAATATTGCCAGATCGGTGAGGGTTACCTTAACTGAAGTTATAAGCTTTAGTAGCAATAATGAACAGAAGCAGGGAAATTGTCAATCCTGACAGTGTGTCATGGTGGGCCAATGATGGTTTGGAAGGTTGCCCATCACCCTGCCAGTGGTTAAGATTAATTCAAAAATATTTCACTTATCAAATGTTTTGGCTATGGTGGACCAGTAGGTCAAAATGGAACAGCAGACAAAAACTTGAAAGGTGGTCGGTATGCCTGATGGAGGACTGTAGTCTGGGAGAAAAGAAAAGCAGCCCAAGCGCCGGAGAGAACACAAGTCCAAAAGTGCCTGGAGAATCGGGAGGAGATTGGCATGACTGGGAAGGGGGCAGTGTGGCTATGGTGGTGGTTAAGGTGAATTAAAATATAAGAACGTTCATTAGGACAATATAAATTGTAATAGGGTGGGACAGAGGACATGGCTATTGTACATTTTTAAATTCTTGAATTAAATTCTACATTTTCCAAACGTACATGCGGGGAATCTGCGTCTCGCCATGTCTTCCAAAGAAATGTGTGTGTGACAATCATGTAATTTCCCAGGTTTCCAGTTGAGGAATTGGGTTGGAACAAGACGGATCTGAGCTCTGGCAAAAAGTGACTTGTCAGCAGGGCTGGCCTTAGCGGCGGCAGCGCCACGTGCTATATTTAAAAATGGGTGCCGCCCCTTCCCTGCACGCCAGTGGGCAATGGGGAAGGGGGCGCATATTTTTTTTCGAACTTCCTGCACCGGATCCTGGCAGGGAGTTCATCACTGGAATAGGATGCTTATGCTAATGCATGATCCAATGAAAACCTCCTCGCTCCCGCGTCAGACGACACAAACTTGTTCGGTGGGTGGGATTCGTAACATCATTTTAATGATAAACATTTTTAGAAAATAATACTATTTCACTATTGAAATTAGTAATTCGTGTTTGGATTCCCTTGTAGAAGTGGACCCTATCAGGTTTATATAATGCAATGTAAAATGGTGAATATTATAAGGTTCAATTTATGTTTTACTCACTTGCTTAGATCTATTTAGCGTGTTAATAGACCGTGATAGATGCTATAAAGAGATAGATTTGATCAAAACCATATGAAAACCGTATGTGTATCTTCGTGAATTATATCTTTGTATGTCGTTTTTTGTTGTTGTTTAAGCGAACAAACTAATGTTTAACCAACAAGTGTGATATAGATTTTTTGTCAAATGTAAGTGAAAGACCCACAGTGATCTAAACGTAAATGGACCGTTGTGATTCGTTGTTAACAATGCTGAGTGAGTTGTAATTCTGGATTCTGTCACTTGAGCAATTTGTTTGATCCTGTGCAACTCAATTAATCTCTCTGTGACAAATAACGTTATATGATAATATGATTCGAAATCCACTAAATGCTAGTATTGTACACAGTATGCAAAGCCTAGGCATCTAGACAGAGAGCATGCAGTATTGTATTGTCTACACAAAAAGGCACGTCTGGTATCTCGTCTTAGGACATCGCAAAAATGGCTATATAAGAGAATTGCGCATGCAAAAAAAATCAACAAAAAAAACAATACAGGGATCTGTTCATAAACAGTCCCGGCAATGTTAATGTCAAGACCATTGGGATAAAAAAGAAATGTGTTATTCATTGTATGCGTGACTGCCACCCAACAAAACGTTCGTATTAATGTTGGGATGATAAATAAATCTAGGTATAGCACAATCTGTTAGTTATATGTGTTACTAATTATTAGAGGGGTTTGATAAGCAGGGACGAGACCACATTACTACATTATAGTATCTGATACAATGTATGAAAAGAAGGTGTGGTAGCAACATTCCTTTTTTTCTTGAATGTTCCTCTGATCTAATTGCTTAATTCCCCTGGTTGTGTCTGGCAGTGGCAGGTGATATGATCTGCCCGTGGGTGTGTAATGGCCCGCGGGCTGTTCTTGAGTAAACTCTCAGAAGAGCCGGCAATACCCCCTGCAGTGATACATGGTAGATCAGAGGGGCCGCTGAATGGAGAACACAGAACCGAACAATGAACTACAAGGGTTTCTTATCGAAAACACAGAGGCCCTTTCAGAAACGACAGGCCAATTGTGTCTGAATTAGCACTACAGAGCATGCGGCGGTGCACGCCTTCCCCCACCCCTCCCGGATAGGGCGCATTTGCATAAACAGCGCTCCCCAAGGGTGGAATCTGAAAGGAGGGCGGCGCAGACCGCCCTTTGAACTGCTGGGGTGGGGGTCGCCCAAAGTCTACTTGTAAGGAGAGCAGGGCCTGCCCCGTCTACTGGCACGGGAACGCCGTCACGTCACGCGACGCCGCGCGCACAGGACGCTGCTGACTTCCGGGTTACGTCCTGTGCGCCGCGCCGCGCGCGCTACAATCCATTACATTGCCCCGGTAATTGGTCGCTTTGACAGCCCGCTGATAGGACGCTTTGTCAGGTTCACCTCCGCTGGGAGAGTATTTTTGGGGGCCGGGTACGTGGAGCAAAGGAATAGCAAATACCAACAGGCCAATGCTACTAATTAAAGCCCAGAAAGGGGAGGGAAGCTTAGAATTCCGTATTTGCTGCGAATGAGCCTCCCTTTTCCGGCACGGCACAGAGGGTGGGCGGGGGGTCAATGGCAGGTGGATATCAAAGCCGGATGTGTGGGTAGGACAGTGACAAATGATGGGATGCAGGACAAGGGGACCCCAAGGACACATTAGCATCACAAGCAGGCTTGGCGCCCGTTTCTCCTGCCACCTGGGTGCTGTCTCTTGCAGAATTTTCCCATCCAAATTTCCATAACCGTTTCTATGCCACTCCTCACGAGGATGGGTCGAGACATAAATACCTTCCCTGGGGCAATTATTTGTTTTTTGTTTTTCTTACTTGATAGATAACCATCTAAAAAATGACATTCTACAAAAGGAGTACTTGTCGTTTGATGTAAACATGTGCCTCAGATTATCAGTGCAAATGCAGCTGAGTTATATTTATCTAGCCAACACACTTTTTCAACCTCCCAAGTAGAATAGGATCTAAATGTCACTATGGAATTTATGAAGCACGAGTTTAGTTAGAAAACCTCAGAAAGTGTCACTTGGGGGAAATGATATCACGTTTGTATACAACGCTAACATCTAAGCAGTGTGATAATAGGTTTTACTTTTACCCAGCTTTTCATGGTTCTAAATATATTGACCTCGGAAAGAGATAATGCAGTTGTTACTGGCTCCAGGGAAACAAAGATGTCAAAGGTCAGTGCATTACTCGCTGGGTTATTTTACCAGCTTCACCTGTTCCTGAAATATAGCTCGTAATTCTGATATTTTGTCTATTGCAACCCCCATCATCCGCCGTAATACATAACTGAATTACTAGACTATGGTCTGCTCACGGGCCGTGTATTCGACAGCGCTTGAACGCCATTGCATATGGCAGGAGGCGCTATACAAATATAAGGTAACAACCGCTAGGATTGGAATGCACACGACCACACTAACATTTGTTTCATTATCTCGTTCCATTATAAGATACCCCTTTTCCGTAATAATGTCAACCCAAAGACAAGCCTCCCCGTTTCTCTTTCAAATCGAAATAAAGTCAACACAGTATAGCAAGGTGGTCCTAAAAAAAAAAGAACGGGTAACCCATCCTCTAATCCCTGTATCCTTCTGTGACTGAATTGAGGGGTTTTGGTCCAACGGCCGTGCGATTTAGCTCCCGTGTGCGTTTGACAGGGACTGGGGCTCTTAAACGCCGGTTTGCGACACAAGCTCGTAGCACAATGGAGTACAATGGACTGGGACATTTTCAACACACCGACGAATATGTACTCAGACAGCCGAGACTCCTTAAGACTGTAAAATGCTTACAATGAGCCCGTATTGCCACGTCTAGAGATTAAACTGAATGTCACATAGCCACAGGGATGATAGGGTAGATGCGTGTACTTCTGCTGATCCGCATTGGGTTGAGGATGTGTAGGAAAGCAGGAGTATTGCTTTGAAAGGTAGAGGCAGCTCAGCTCAGCCAGCAAATAGGAAAAGGCAGCCTATCTGCGTCCTAGTTAACCGCACGAGTAGAGAGAGGACTTGCCCGTGACTCCTGCTCGTCGACCCAATGCCGTATATATGAATTGATAGTATTGTGCATTTATTATATATATATATATATATATATATATATATATATATATATATATATATATATAAAATCCACGATTAAATCATGAAGTCACATAGTCAGTTTCAAAACGTTTCGCACTAATCTGTTTTCTTTTTCAAGTGTTTTTATTTGTGTGCATTTTGATATGAAAGGTGCTTGTAATGGCCAGCCTGATAACTGCGGTGATCGTCTGTACACCCTTTAACTACAATAGTATCAGTCAAGCAATTCCATGTCCAGACAAACAGGTTTGCTTTCATTGTGCATGTATATCCCTGATATGCAGCATCATCTATCATATAGTGTAAATGTGCCGGCCAACACTTTTGATGTGGCCAGAAGCAAAGCCTACTTTCTCTGGGCTCTGCAGTGTCTTCTATTGTCAAATGATGGGTGGTTTTCATTATGCCATGATTATAATAATTCATTGCTACGAACCCGAGCCAAGCGGTGTGTTGTGCTCATGTATCGAGCTCGGAAAGATGAAAGGCTAAGCGTGGCCTTGCCTGGATTCGAACCTGCGTCAGCAGGCTCTGCACAGATATCAAAGCGAGCGCTCTTCTTGCTGTGCCATCGGATCGCCTATATTTATTGATATGTGATTAAATGGATGCACAATGTGGCGACAATGACCGAAGGAAGTCATTTAAAACATACTTTATTTTCGGGGGTGTTTGCTCTGGGTCCAGTGCTTTGAATCCTCCCTCATGCGTGGTCTTCGTCGCTATACAAATTACAAGTACAGATTATGAGGTAAATGTGGCCGAGGTTTACAGGACACAGGCGGCTGAACGCCTGGGCTGCGTGATCCGCCCGCGCTCACTCTGACTTGCTCTGGCACCTGCGGGTCGATGTTTAATAAACACTTTTATAAACTATCAAAGTAGAGCTATGGATTGAGCAGGAGCACTTCTGACCCCCCTATGGCTGCGTCTGCGGCGAGTGTCTGCTCAGGCTGTGATTTATATGACTTTAATGGGCTTTAAAGCGAGTGAAGACCTGCAGGGCTCCCTGAGAAGGCGCAGCTAGGCGCCAGGAACTTAAGTTGTCAAACAAAACCAGAACCGAGCGGACCAATTGTCAGAACATCACATCACTACACTTGGCACCGTGCATATATCTCCTGTGTGGCTAGAGGCAAATAGCGCTATACCGATGGCAGTACTCGCTCACTCACATAGTCTGAGCTGTCAATATGGTAAATGCTATTCTTACTATACGCGTTTGTATGTGAATTTGATTATTTCCGTGCAAGGTGTATTGTAAACCAAAAAACATAATACACAAAAATAAAACGAAACTGTTCAATCGGGTGAGTGAAAGAGACCTTCACACATCAAAGAGGGGACAAAACATACCCAGTCCAGTTTTTTTTATTTCTTCTACACGGGTCTGTCTCTTTCTAAGGATGTAAATGGATGCGGCTGCGGCCAAAGACACCTAACGTGACAGAGAGCGCTGCATTTTCTGACAGGCGGATGAGAGAAGGGGCTCCGCAGCTAATCAGTGCACGTTGTTTAATAAGGGACCGTCTCGAGTTTGAAAAGAAAAGACATACATTTCAAACATGCGAGCGCGCTGTGCCCTCTTTCGACTAGTAGCAGGGTCTGAACTCATTGCCTGCAAGTCTTACATCACCAAAACTCGGCCACACGGATCAGGGTGGCGATGGGCACACGGATAGGTAGGCCAATAGGCGAAGAATTGGGTAGCCGGATTGGCAGGTGAGCTGCGGCGCTGGTCGGTGTGCTGGGAGGCAGGTAGGCTGCTAGGACATATCTTGGCGTGTAGTGGTAGGTAGCCAGGTCGGCAGACAGGAGGGTGGATTGAAATAGTATAATGGGGCTGCGGGGGGGTAGGCGAGCAGGCAGCTACAGATATATTTCAGAGGACTCATATGTGCAGAAGTAGATATTTGGTGAGCTAATGCTCCGAACAGGATGAGTGGCGAGAACCCATGGAGCAGGGTGGCAACGTCCCCCCTCCCGTGCCCAGGACCGGCCGGCCCTGTGGCAGGCGGGCAGGCAGGGCTGCGCACTGTGTCGCCTTACCGGTGCATCCTCCTGTTGACTGCGGCGTCGGCTTCCTTATCCAGTCGTATGCATTGCTTCCCCTCCTGTGCGCTTCGGGGGACTCCTGCTGCTGCTGGAAGTGCCCGGGCAGCGCCCCGGGGCAGGGCGGCCCAGGGTGGTACTCCACGGTGGCGGGGCTGTAGCCCAGGCTGCCCCCAGGGGACGGGTTCAGGTATGCTGGGTGGCTCCACTCCTCCCGCGCAGGGGCGCCGTAGGGAGACATCCAGGCGGAGGGGGTGCTGGGGATGGGTCCCCCAGGGCTCTCCAAGCTCAGCCCGGGGTGGTAGCCCCCATAGTCCGCGTACTGAGGGGCCCCCGGGTAGCCCTGCAAGCCGGGGTGTGAGCGCACGGATCCTGGGTACATGCCCACGTCCTTGTCCAGCAGGTAGCTCACGTACATGGCGGTGGCGGGGGGCGACGGGCGCCCAGGCGCATGCTGCACCAGTGCCAGGCTGCCCGGTGGGACGGGGTGCTCTCCCCGTTGGCTTCCTCCTCGGTCCTGATGCCTCGCCTGTCCCAGGCTCTTGTGCGCTCCTGCCTCCCAGGTCCCGACCTCCGACTCTCTCCTCCCGGCTCGCAAGTCTCTGCCTCCACCCCAGATGTCAGAACACACAACACTCACATGACCCACCGCTGGGCTCCAGGCGTATTAGTAAAGCCCGGGTGACGTCAGGCCAGCTACCCTAAGGAAGATTTGCATGTCAACGAGATAAGGGAGAGGGCAGCGACCCGAGCACACAGCCTGTTATAAGGACAGTCGCTTCCTCCTTCCCTGCAAGGTCTGCCTGTACTTTACCCCCGTGACTGCTGCTTAAAGACAGAGTCAGAACAGCCGCTGCAAGACCCCAGCCCTGGCCCGTATAAACACCTGCAGCAGAAGGCACACGGGGGCCCCTCAAGGCGCCACAAGCTCGAGGGCCCTCACTCCAAACCACCTAGCCTTTACTAAATCAAAACTAAACAGCAGTCTCCGCAACCACAAAATCTGCCCCTTCACCCCCCTCCCCCCAAGAGCAGGAAGAGGGCAGCGTAACCACGGGTGGGCATACCCAGGGGCCCTCGCTCCTAACCACTTATCCTTCACAAGATAATCACTAGACAAGCAGTCTTCACAACCCTCAGCCGCCCACTCCCCCAACCCCCATAGACTACAGAAGAGGGAAGGCTCAGCACAGGCAGCTTTATCCAGGCCAGCATATCCAGGGGCCCTTGCTCCTAACCACTTATCTTTCACAAGAACACCTGCTAGACTACCACAGGGGTCCTACTCCCGGCCAGGACCAGCATACCCAGGGGCCCTCGCTCCTAATCACTTATCCTTCACAAGAACACCTGCTATATTACCACAGGGGTCCCCCTGTGGCTAGACTACCACAGGGTCCTACTCCAGGCCAGGACCAGCATACCCAGGGGCCCTCGCTCCTAACCACTTATCCTTCACAAGAACACCTACTAGACTACCACAGGGTTCCCCCTGTGGCTAGACTACCACAGGGTCCTACTCCAGGCCAGGACCAACATACCCAGGGGCCCTCGCTCCTAACCACTTATCCTTCACAAGAACACCTGCTAGACTACCATAGGGGTCCCCCTGTGGCTAGACTAACACAGGGTCCTACTCCAGGCCAGGACCAGCATACCCAGGGGCCCTCGCTCCTAACCACTTATCCTTCACAAGAACACCTGCTAGACTACCACAGGGTTCCCCCTGTGGCTAGACTACCACAGGGTCCTACTCCAGGCCAGGACCTGCATACCCAGGGGCCCTCGCTCCTAACCACTTATCCTTCACAAGAAAACCTGCTAGACTACCACAGGGGTCCCCCTGTGGCTAGACTACCACAGGGTCCTACTCCAGGCCAGGACCAGCATACCCAGGGGCCCTTGCTCCGAACCACTTATCCTTCACAAGAACACCTGCTAGATTACCACAGGGGTCCCCCTGTGGTTAGACTGCCACAGGGTCCTTCTCCCGGCCAGGACCAGCATACCCAGGGGCCCTCGCTCCTAACCACTTATCCTTCAGAAGAACACCTACTAGACTACCACAGGGGTCCTCCTGTGGCTAGACTACCACAGGGTCCTACTCCAGGACCAGCATACCCAGGGGCCCTCGCTCCTAACCACTTATCCTTCACAAGATCATCACTAGACAAGCAGTCTTCACAACCCTCAGCCCTGCCCCTCCACCCCAAACCCTATAGACTACAGAAGAGGGCAGGGTAAACACAGGAAGCTTTATCAAGGCCAGGACCAGAATTTTCAGCCAGGGTGGTTCCCCTAACCACTCATCCTTCACAATATCACCTGCTAGACAAGCAGTCTTCCCAACCCACAGCCTTCGACCCACTTCCAACCATCGCAGAGCGTAGAAGAGGGCAGCGTAACCAAGGGTGGTCTTGCCCGGCCAGGTTCAGCATATCCAGGGCCCCTCGCCCCTAACCACTTATCCTTCACAAGATCACCAGTAGACAAGCAGTCTTCACACCCCCAGCTGCTCCCCTCCACCCCTAACCCCCATAGACTACAGAAGAGGGCAGGCTAACCACAGGCAGATTTCTCCAGGTCAGGACGCATATCCAGGCGTCCTCGCTCCTAACCACTTATCTTTCACAAGAACACCTGCTATACAGGCAGTCTTCACGGCCCCCAAACCTGCCCCTCCAGCCCCCAAACACTGTATACTACAGAACAGGGCAGGGTAACCGCAGGCAGCTTTCTCCAGGCAAGGACCAGAATTTCCAGGATGGCCTTCCCCTAACCACTTCTCCTTCACACGATCACCACTAGACAAGCAGTTTTCACAACCCACAACCTTGCCCATCGACCCGCTCCCAACCATCACAGAGCATAGAAGAGGGCAGCGTAACCATGGGTGGTCTTCCCCAGGCCAGGACCAGCATATCCAGGGCCCTTCACTCCTAACCACTTATCCTTCATAAGATCACCACTAGACAAGCAGTCTTCATAACCCCCAAACCTGCCCACCAGGCCCAAACCACCACAGAGTGCAGAAGAGGGCAGAGTAACCACGGGTGGTCTTCCTGGGCCAGAGAAATCCAGGAGGCCCTCACTACTAACCATGTATCCTTCACAATATCACCACTAGACAGGCAGTCTTCACAACCCCCAAACCTGCCACGCCAGCCCCCAACCAACACAGAGTGCAGAAGAGGGCAGAGTAACCACGGGTGGTCTTCCTGGGAGAGGGCCAGACTAATCCAGGAGGCCCTCACTACTAACCACTTATCCTTCACAAGATCACTACTAAGCAGGCCGTCTTCACAATCCAAAACCTGCCTTTCCAGCCCCCAACCACCACAGAGCAGGGAAGAGGACAGGGCAACCACAAGTGGACTTCCCCAGGCCAGGACAAGCATAATCCAGGGTCCTTCACTCCTAACCACTTATCCTTCACAAGATCACCACTAGACACACATCCCTCGTGGCCCTGTCCCTCCACCCAACCACACCCATCACAGAGCGTAGAAGAGGGCAAAGTAACTATGGGTGGTCGTCCCCAGGCCAGGACCGGCATATCCAGGGCCCCTCGCTCCTAATCACTTATCCTTCACAACATCACCACTAGACACGCAGTCTACACAACCCCCAAACCTGCCCCCCCCCCTCAGCCTCCACAGAGCACAGAAGAGGGCAGAGCAACCACAGGTGGACATACCCCAGGCCGGGGCAAGCAGAATCCAGGAGGCCCTCTCCCCAAGTACCTCTAAATAGATGGCGAGCCTTCGCAACCCGCCCACCCCCCTGCCCTGAGCCCACATAGGCACTACAAAGCACAGAAGATGGCAGAGTACTCGCAGGTGGCATTCACTGCCCGAGGGCAAATGTAGTTTGAGGACCCCTTAGGGACCATACCTTCACTATATTACCAAAAAATCGGGCACCGCTTGACGTCCCTCTCCTTCAGTGCTTACCTGTCACCTAGTCACCGTTAGCAGGTGGCCTCCTGCCAGAAGGCACCCGAGGGCAGACACAAGGCAGAATGCCCGAACGAGGCCTTCTCTTGCACGGGACACGCACCTCCCCTGCCCTGTGCCCCGCGAGACAGGCTGCCTTCTAGCTTTGATCTCCCGCTATCTCCCCACCCACACCTGCGGCAGGAGTGCACGAAACACACAGGTGTCAGCGCTGCCCTCTGCGCCTCCTGTTTTCTTCCTCCAATGGAGTCTTGCAACAGAACAGTGGCTTCAGAGGTTTTCTTCATGTTCTACTGTCCAGGGTGATTGGGGCAGGTTTTGGAAACAGCTCCTGCCTGTCGACTCTAAGGGGGTCTTTTCACCCAGCGTGCCTTTAACTGAAGGCCATGGTGTCGACGAAAGAGGGTGAAGGGCGGCTCTGGCTGCGCAGGTCTGCGAGAAGGCACGTGTTATTTGCCGTTCCTGGTGCGCCCTTTAGGACTGGATACTGAAAAGGCCTCTCGATATATGTGCATGCATATAAGCGGAACACGTACCCGCAGACGTGGAAATCGCGTTACGTAAGTGCAGCACTGAACCTTCCGCACTCAAAAAGATGGCGGAAAGGGCGAATTCGATGCCTGGTACTACATCCGGTCCCGCACCAAGACTGTCAAGAGCTCAAAAAGGGCCAAATCGATGGCTGTGCTACGGGAAAAATAGGAAAAGAAAATACCTTTTAAAAAGTTGGATTTTCAGGAAAGGATCCTTCCATTTTAAAAAGCCAATAACGAACCATTGAAGTACATGGGGCACTAAGCTGGAAACAGCCATTGCGCGCGCTGTCACTGTGCTCCAGAAACACTTTAATGCAGAGATAATATCGATATATTATCTAATTTTTGCACAGCGCTTAATATCTGTTTCTAGGCTCTTTAATAATAGAAGTTGGTATCTCGCGTTTCTTTGTTACTCATTGTATCGACCTCAGAAGCTGACAGGCTGAGTTGGCGGGAATGGCCGCGATGAGCGTTTATCTCGAGCTATCTCAATTTAATTGGGGAACGAATACATATATTTCATATCAAATCAATGCGATTTTTACTTGAAAACGTATGAGGTTTTACTAATCCCTCGAGCATACAATTTACAACAACGATATTTTGTGTTTGTTTGCTTTCATGCTGCGACCTTTACCACCGCGGCGCTCTCGGGGTGCCGTTCGCCCATATCCCGCCGCTAAGGGAGAGGCATCAAGCAGTAGAAGGAACTCTGTGTGGCACCGGTTCTTTCCCTTTCAGAAGCAGAGCACCGGGCGGCATCACCGAATGCCGCAAATAGCCGCAGGTGGCGAAGTCCTGTGGCGCTTTTGGATTTTTTTTTTATGTGCACCCCAAAAAAAACATAGTTAAAATCCAGCGCGGACATCTTCCAGATATTGCAAAATAAACAATTCGTTTACAGCGACCGTGGAACCGAACGCTACGTCGTGTCCAGCTAGACAAATCGCCCCGTACTCTAAATGCCCTCTCGACTACACTGCGACATGTGTCGGTTCCATATGGGACGGCAACAGGTTTCCGTGTTCATTAATATGACAAGTGTGTGGGTTACACAGATCATATTTGTTTTAACCGGGACTGTTTTCGTTTAAAAATAATGCATTTTGCGGTTTGAAAGAGATTGAACTTCTATTTGGTTTTACAAGCTTAGGACGCCTCTTGCCTTTTCTTCGGGACAGGCTCGGGCGGGCCTTTAGGGAAATACGGCAATGCCCGAAATAAAAACGCAAAATGCTGGTGTGGGTCAGTTTATGGTCAAAGTGGGCCACTTTTTTGGCAGTGTGGGCCAGTTTGATGAGTTACTTCACTCTGCGGCAAATAGTTTTCACTGTCTTTGCTGAATTCATATTCTTTGCAATGCACAATTTGCGTCACATTTTATGAAAAACCTCCCCCTTGGGCACTTACTCACACAGTTTGTCATAAAAGGAATGAATTGACATTTGCAACTGAGCGCCCTTCATTTCAATGGTGCTTGAGACAATGTTGTGCCCCAGTGCCACCCTGCTCCGGGCTTTTTCTTTCCTTGAAGCTCTTATTCCAGCGCCCCATTAGACGCAGCGACCGACTGATTAAAGCACAATTCCCGCAGAAACGACTGCTCCCTTAAACAAGAAATGTTACCCTTCCTTCTGGCTCCCATTGACTACACGTCATGTGACCTGTTTACCTGTCCCAAGGATGCTGCATTTTGCAGTCCGATTTAAACAGATACTATAAGCCTTGTCTCTACAATTCGGTCTTTTTTTTTTCTTCAAATGTTTGTCTTATTTGTATCCGTGCTCCAGTTCTCTTCGGTCCAAAGGTTTGAAGAACCTAGAGGGGGCGCGGGGGGAGGGGAGTATGTATGCAGATAATGCCCCCGAGGCCAGGTGCCGTGTGTCGCGTGTGTGTTGTCATTTATGTCACAGGGGCTCCCGGAGCCGTCTTTCAAGACTCGGGCTCGGAGCCGAGAGCTGCAAGCAACCAAACCCAACCGCAGGCGACCACCAAAAGAAATGACACTCTCGGGGGAATTGTTATCGATAAAGGTGACACCGCCTTGCGAGATGGCAGATGCGCACAACTTCCAGCGTCATGTTCAATTATATCACCAACAAATACTGTCTTCACTTCAATGACATATAAAATACATATAGGATACTTCATTTGAGCCAAGTCACCATATGTGACTTGGTTCAAACGAATTACATGTTTGTAAGATCTTGCATGCCAAACAGTTGCATACCCTAGACAGTTGCTCGAGAGTGGCCTCGTAGTTCCAGATTTATATATACTTTAGAAAAGAGATTATAAAATTACCAGGGACTAAAGAATATACAATTGATTTTTAAGATGTAAACTTTTTTAAAACACCAACGTTCTGTTGTCTAGATATTGAATATATTACTCTGAGGAAACAATTAGGCACAGAAAGTGATCTTAAGGTCCTAGTGCAAAGTGACCTTGCACTGCAAAAATACACTTTGCACCACCAGCCTGTGTATCAGGGTGACTTTGCACCACGTTAAAAGTTCCATGAATTATGCCCAGTCTAGTGTCAGGAATACTGAAGTTAAGGGGTTCGCGGTGCTGCTAGGAAGGCAAGTTAAATTCTCAAATCAGCCTGAACTCTCGTCTTTCTTCTTCTTAGTGGCAGATTGACTCCATCAGAGGTGACTGTTGGATACCAGGCCTGAGCCGCATCACTCCATCGCCTCGGGTTGTGGGCTGGATTTCTTCATGGTCTGTGTGGACTCGTCACAGTAAGGCTGGCTTCACAGGGTCCTCGCCATATGGACGCTTCTATTCGTAGAGGAGTGACGCAGCAGCGTGTGCCAGCTCGGCGCTGGTTGGAAGAGAGGACTGGTGAGCCTGTCTGGGCAGGATCACGTGCCACATTTCTGCTGCCGTGAGTGCTACAGCTAACACCAGGCTACGTGTGCCGGTGCTTCCAACGGTGCAGATCATGACACTGCGCCGACCCAAAACCAGTCCGGAGTCAGTCATTTCACTTGATCTAAACCAGCTGCTGATTCGCGCCCTGGATCAGCCGCATTCTGTATCTCATCGTTAGCCGAAGTTAAAACCTACAGAGGGTAAGTAGGAGGTTAGGGCCAGGCAGGGATGGTTTCAATGAACGTAAGGGACACCAGCCTTGTTGTGCAGAATTGGACACAATGGAGTGTGTAATGGTCTCCTAAGTGGGACGGATGTACTTTGCAATGGGTAATAAACGTGTTATATAATTATGCTGGAAAACGAACATGATGTGCTCAGTAGGTATAATGTAAACGGGCAACTATGAACTACCTTTGTTAATAGTTAATACAACTATACAAAAACAGAGAATAATATTTGTACATCAAAGTATTTGGCACCCTCGATTGGCATCATGGCTCCGCTCAGTGCCATGCATCTGGCATCACAAGCCATCCACTGTGGCTCTGCCCCACCAAACATCCTGCTCTGCCACTGGGAATGCCCCCAGGCCAAGACATGTCATCATTTTACCCAGGGAATGCCCTTCAACTGTGTTTCAGACAATGCCAGGCCAACCGGATGGGGCCCCTGTGCATTGCCTATGACCATGCTCTTGCCAAATGTTTCCTTCAGCCACTCTGTCTGTACTCTCGATCCACTTTTCGTTCACCACTGGGTATTTCTCAGAGCCATACCCAGGGGCCACTTTTCCCAGGACATGGCCGCTGGCCATTGCCCCGACGCTTCAAGCCAGCCAAAGTGGCCATTGGTCATGGCCTGAAGCCATGGCCTCTGGCCTGTTGGCCCCTGGCATGGTCTTTGATTAAGCCCAAGGCAATCCAAGCCCCCACTACAGCCATACCCTGTGGCCACTTTGCCTGGGCCACATCCCCTGTCCATCATTGGGCACACACAAGCCATCCACCATCTCAGCTGGTCATACCTTGTCACAAGACATCCCCTGCAGGCATGCCAGTAGCCCTTTACGTGTGGCTTGACCTTAGACCATGCCCCTGGAACACTAATGAACCTGCAGAGGCCATTGGGCATTTCAGCATGGTCTTTGACCGTGCCCAGTGGGCACACTGCCACCATCATGACCTTTGGTTATGTTCTGGACACCCCCTTAGGTTATGGCATACCATTATCCTGCATACCCAGCCTGCAGGTTTGAGCGGGGCTCACATGGTTTGGGTTAGAGCCGGTTCCCACCCTATGTGCCCGCCGACTCTACCCCAGGGCAGGCAACTGTGGCCCCAAAAGTGTAGAATATGGCCAATACATTGGTGTGTGTGTCACAAGAAAAAAAGCCCTTTATCATGTTTTTAGGCATATTACACCACTCTAAATCCATCCACCACTTCCAATGTTTTGGGGCCCTGCTATACTGTAAACCCACAATTTGATAACATGCATGTTGCTATGTTCTGCCCTTTTGTCAACCCATCCCATATTCCCTACGTTGGGCGACCCCCTGAGAGCTGCAATGTGCCCCCTTTCCACATTTTTGAGGCACAGGGTCTGCAGCACCCTGAAAAAAGTCAGTGAACAACAATGGGTTTGGAAAAATGTTCTGAGACACCAACCAATAAGAGTGGCTATCTACTAGTCAATCCCATTTCTTATTACCAAAATTCACCGACCCAGCCTGAATCTCTGAACTTAAATTGCCCAGTCAGGACACTGAAAATTGCCCTGTGGGTTCACTGACGAGGTTCGAGGTCAAGGTAATTCTAAGCACATTGTCTAAAAAATGTAAAAAACTTAAGACAAACGGAGGTGGATTTACACTAAACAAGCTAATGGCCCCTTTCTGGACCAGATACCTGCTTCTTACAGAATTATTGTGCACATCGGTCCGGGATGTCGGTGAAATAAAAATGTGCCACTTGAGAAATTGAAAGGGAAGTACAATAAGTGGGACCCTCCATTTAACTTTACCCCACCTGGACAGAACTATTCAAAACATTCCAGAATAATCCAGGGTCAAGTCTCTATTTTTGGGGGGACATTTTCATGAAGATTCGTGAAAGGGTGCCATAGTTATCACTGACTCTTAATATGTAAGATATCTACGAAGGTGTGATGTGATTCTCTTGAACAGACCTAAGTAGGAACGGCTTAACACAATGCATGCTAATAAGCTTTAAAAAAGTCTCTGAAATGATTCTACTTTGCCCAGTGTGGGAGAAAGTTCAGAATTGAAAATGTATGTACTCCCCTAGAACATTACTGCATTATACTATTGAGTAGGCACTGCAAACTGCCATTTTTAAATGTTGTTTCTTGCTGGTGCAAGGTGAGGTTTTAGGCTTCACTGCACATATCTTTGTGATGAAGGCTTTCCACGTAGAGTGAAGCTGTGCTCTGTAGGGTGTCCTGACCCACGTTTAAGCTACCCTGCTACAACATTTGGTGCTGTGGGCTTAGGAAATTCAAGATGGCGGAAAACCCACATGTGCGCCGAAATCCAGGAAAGCTGCGCAGTTGTGCGCACACCGAAATGGTTACCTAACTTGCCACCCACCAGGGTAAAGAAAGGTCTTTGTTAACAAAATCCACTTTTACTGATGTCAAAAAGTTGCTGAAATCGTGACTCATTGGACCACTTTAAAGATTCAACCCTTTTTGTGGGGTTCCACATAACCATCTTACTGTAAGGAGCCCCATCAAAACAATGTTAAGCAAGGATTTACTACCATGTAAGAACCATTCCTGTTTAGAATGCATTAATCCAAGAAAATCCCAAAAATGGGTGCAGTACCAGTACTCACCACTATCCAAAAGCCGGCGTTTTAAAACCCACTGTGTGTTTCCCTGAAGGCAAGTCAAAATGCCTATTTTCAAACATTGCAATATGTGCAAAATATTTACTGAACACCAGCAGACATTTGGCAGAATGGAGTTTTGTGTGCCTACAAAATCTGGGAAATGAAGATCATAAGACAAGGTTTATAACAAGACTGGCTGCGCTGTGGATTTCAGCAGTTTAAGTTGCACTGGATTGAAAGACACTAAAAAAAAATCTAAATGTTTAAATTGACTGAGTGACCTACTTTTGAGTGTCACATAGGTTGCAATTGTTTAAATGTCATAGTTTTGCACTTAGAATCAGCATTCTAGCTGCATGTGTAAAATTGCAAGTTAATTTAAAAAGCAACAAATAACATGACAGTAGCTGAAAGTCTGGCTTAAGGAACTTGATTCTGCCTGGCAACTACCCCCATCAGCAGTGAAACTTGAGTCACCACTGTGTTCCCAGGCCAACCTTCCTTTTGCTGCCCCCACTGAGGATATGCCATCTATCTGATAACTGAATTACCTGGGCTCTGCAAGAGAGTGGACAAAGCCCTCTTCACTCAGGCAAAGGTCTTTATTACCGCAGTCGTAAAATGTAGCTTCCTCTTGGCAAGAGCTGGGAGGAGCACTGCCTGTGAGAGCAAGCTGGCTTGGCAGAAACTGGAAAGACTGGTTTCTATACCATGTGACCTGGGAAACCACACCCCTTTGGAGCCAGAACATAACTTTAAAAAGATGAATAACTCATAGAGCGGACATGTGAAAATTTTATAAATGATACCATAATTCTTGTGATTTTTCTGCCCACATTTTAAGAGGTTTTTCGACCCGGTGGCATGTTCAGGGGGGTTTAAGCGGAAAAATGGATATTACTCTAAATGTATGCATGTTAAAAATCTGAAACTTCATCAGTTAATGTCCGTACTCCCTGCACACATGTATGTAAAGTTGGGTCAATGTCAGAAATTGCAAAATCAGTTAAAACGTGAAATATGTGCCAGTTCTGAATGCAAGCTCCCAGGAAGAGCAGAGTTTGAACAGGGGATACCTCCTGTAATGCATGATGGGTGCATATGATTTTAAAACAATATGTACCTCTGCAAATATGTATTTGTTTCAAATCTAGATTTGTGTGTAAGTTGACAGGAGGAGTGGACTTTCGGCAGGCTGTAAAATGACATCACTCTGACTCACAGTTCATTCCCCAATCAAATGATAAATGGAAGTTTGACCAATGACAGGTGAGAGAGGCAAGTCTAGTGATGCAACACACACACCCATTCTCAAGAAACAGATAAAAGCAGAGAGTCAGGACACATAGGGACATTCAATTTCATCTGCCGCTGGAAGCCCTGCCGGAAAAATCCATACTTACCTCCATCAAACTCCAGAAAGCCAAACTAGAGACTTCAATCTATCCAGAGCAGAGACCAGACCAGAGAGAAAGCAGTGCTGTGCCTAGCAGAGACCAGACCAGAGAGAAAGCAGTGCTGTGCCTAGCCGAGACCAGACCAGGCGCTGTGAGCAGAATCCGGAAAGACCTGACCAGACTGAAGATCGTGACCAAGTCGCTTTCCTGTTCAAAATCTCTTGTGAGTACTTAGCAAAACTCAGAACACATCTCTTAGTTTAAATTCATCTAATTCAATCTATTTAACCTAAGTAGAACTGCCTCCTATCTGTCACCTGTCATTTCTAGTAAAATTTGTCATTTTGAAAAAGTGTGCGTTTAAAATTTACAAAACCAAAAACGACCTTTACTAAATTACTCATATCTCCGCAACCGTTTGGGCTAGAGACTTGCAATAACTTTCATTTGGAACCTGAGATCCTAGGCTTTCCTAGGACCCCAAAACGGTAGAGATAGTCCTTGCGGTTCCTCTGTAATAGCGCTCGGCGCATCCGCGAATTTTGCCGCGATTTGCAATTTCTTCACATGTAAAAAAACTGCTGCTGCCTGATTTCCATTTGCCAGAAATTCGTTTAACCTGCTAACTATCCCTGCATCATTGCTAGTGTGAGCCTGGACTAATATTAACTAGATACCACTCATCCTGAACCTCTAAAAGGGAATTAAGAGCGTTTCCAGCATATTTCTCATTCATTGCCAGCACATATCAAAGCAATTTGGGCCTGTGATTTCAAAACTCCTATCTGTTTTCTGTTGTCTAAGCTTGCTGGGGTGAACTGAATCACATTTGATTGCATTTCTGAGAACTGTGTGCTTCCTTCCATTTCCTTGCCTTGCATCAAGGGGGGGAGGGGATTGCCAGAGAAAAGTGATTACATTGTTTTGTTGAAATCATATTGAGTATTTCTATACTGCATTTCATTCATTCAACCTTGCATCCATTTGAACTCTATAAAGCATTTTGTACCACCTTCTTCTTTTGTTCCTATGTACCAGTGTGCTACCTTATCCATTTCATGTCAACTCATTAGTAATTATAAAGAAGTGTGCTAGTGCCAGATTCTCCGTTGTTGATCTTTATCATATCAGATTAAGTGTGCTATTCAATTATTAATTTATTATAAAGTGGGATATATATACCTATTGTTTAAATTATCAAATAAACCTTTTAACTTGCAAAACAGAACTACTTCTTGGCTCAGTGGGGTCAGGGGGATTCCAAGAGAGGGGTGTTATATAGGGGTAGTCATCCAGAACGCATGAACTGGACCTAAAGATATATCAATAAGGGTTTTCATTCAGTATTATAGACTAGGTGTTGACTTAGCTGTAGTGTTGAATTGAATCCCCTTACAAATTGGGGGCTCGAGCCGAGACGTTGGGTTAGATTTACCACTTGTGCAGCTTAATACAGTGTGCTAACTGACGGGATACATACATCCGGTCGGATCACCACGCTACGCTGCATTACGCTGTGAAGCATTCCTCAAAAGGGACACTCCAAGAAAAGTTCTGTTCTGCAAAAATAAAATACAAACTTCTGTAAGTCAGGACAGAGACCAATCTCTAGAATGACGACCTTAGTAGACATGAAAATAGCCAGAGAGCACCTCTTGCATAAGCTATTTGTGAGAGGTGAATGGACCGAACAGGGCCAGGATGTGTGGTTGCAGGCCATCACACAACAGGTCACTGAAACAGGGTCAGATATATATAGAGATCAGGGTCCATTACATGTGGCCCTGAGTGAACTATATATGGCTCCTAAAGCCAAAGAGGAACACAATAAGATTGCCAGGATAGCAGCATACCTGTACCTATATATGGGAGACATGCAGGATAGATGTGCTGAAAGCCAAAATCTGGCAAATAGGCAACAGATGGCATTACAGAAGGCCCAATCTGATCTGGACTCTTCTGAGCAGAGGCTGCAGAGGAGCCAGGAGGCAGAAAATGATAGTAGGCAATATATCATTAAAATAAAAGAGGATATGGGCATCCTACAACAAGAAAAGACAGACCAGGATACCAGATTTCTGGCCTTGCAGAAGGAGCACCAAGACAGTTTGAACTCCCTACTGCAGAGCCAGAAAAAGCTGGAGCAACAGATCAATTTCAACAGGGCATGCACAGAGCAGGTAGCCACCCTGCAAATCCAACTAGACAGAGAGAAAGAGGAGAGCAATAAACTGATCCTGAAAGACCTGGATACCCAGGCAGAGTTTGATCAGGAGCGCCAGAAAGCTGGTGCCTTCCAAAGGCAAAGGGACGACCTGGCGGCACAAATGCAGGCTCTTAGTCAGGAAAGAGACGCCTTAGGCCAGGAAGTCTGCCATTTAAAAAGAAAAATGGAAGAAAATCACCTGGCCCTCCAGGGGCTGGGTGATCTCCAAAAAGAAAACCAGAACTTGGTAGAGCACACCAGAAGGGTGGAAGATGCTCTAGCAAGAAAGGAGCAGGCCAATAGGGACATTGCTCAGGAGGTAAACCTCCTGCAGCAAAGACTGGCCCAGTTCTCCAGGACCAACCAGGAAGCACAGAGGGAGAATGAGGCCCTCTGTCAACACAATGATAGGCTCCAGCAACAGGTAGCGATGCAGGAGAAACTGATAGAGTCGAGTAAGGCCTTAACAGAGGAACTGAAGGCACAAATGCAGGCTCTTGCATTGCAACAGGGAGCAGGGGCGGATCGAGATGAGGTTCGCTGGGAAATGGAAACTCCGGAGCATAACCTCAGGAGCCCTAGTACCAGAGGCCCTCATACCTCTCAGTCCCTGGACTCTGCCACCCCCATGTCCCCTGGCGCACATGAGCACAGGGCCGCAGGGATGGCAGATTACTATCCAGCTAAGAGTATGGGGCTCATAGGCCAGTACCACTCAGGAATGGAGGGGTGGGCATCCGGGTATGGGCACCCAAGTACAGTACAGTTCAATGGGGAACCCCAGGAGAGTAGGCCCATTAAGGGCATCCTGAAAACCTCTGCCCAGTTAGGTCAGTGGAGGGGGTACCCATCAAATCCTGGCAGCAAGGAGGAATCTGAAGACTCCTCTGAACTGCGCAGGACACAGGAGACCAGGTCCCCACATTCTGCCAGCCATTCCCAGGCTCGCAGAATCCGGGAAAACCTGGAAGAACAGATGGGAACCTCGGGGAGCAGTGCCTCTGAGTCCGAGGAAGAATGGACAAGGGTTACCCGAACCAAAAAGGCCAATAAGGCAAAAAGGGCCTTGCTTAAGGACCCCTTAAAGCAGATTAAGGCGATCAGGAGCGTCATCACGCCTTACCATAAGAACGCTAAGTATTCTGTTTGGGAGCACTTAGAGTTGTTTGAACAAATGATGGAGACTTTCCATTTGAAGGACAGCCAAAGCTGTATTCAATATGTAAAGTGGACCTTCTCCCCGGAATACTCCAGTTTCTTTGCGGGGCTGGAGGACCAAAATCATTTAAGATGGTCCACCTATAAGGCGGCCATCCTGAAACATTTTTCTGTTCACAGAA
The DNA here is from genome assembly GCF_040938575.1 of Ambystoma mexicanum. NCBI lineage: Eukaryota > Metazoa > Chordata > Amphibia > Caudata > Ambystomatidae > Ambystoma > Ambystoma mexicanum. Next base: position 662,124,304 of record NC_090941.1, on the reverse strand, counting down.
ATCCTCAAGAGGCTCGCAAGGCAGCCTACAATTTGCAATGTGGGGAGGATCAGGCCCCACAAGAATTTGTGCAGGAGTTAAAGCGTGCTTTTGCACAGACCACAAGAAGGGTGCGCACAGATAGTAGAGAGTTCATAAATACGTTTTTCCACGCCTTGCCCAAATACATCATGACCCAGCTCGTGAGGGATTTTCACGAGAAAAGATCCTTAGATTGGGTCATTGAACAGGCTACCCGGATCTATGAGGTGCAGAAACCGATAGATAGCAAAAGTAATGCCCAGAAAAACCCCAAAGCCAACAGCACCCCTGCTGCTGCCAAGGTGGCAGAGGTAAAGGTCACCCCCGTTTTGGATTTGGAGATGGGGGGGGCCTAAAAACCTACCTGCACCTAATAATGCTAGGCCCAGAAGGTCCTCGGGCCAGTCACAGACAGGGAGCCAGGGAGGCAGCCCCACAAATGGGGTCCCTCGCTCTCCTGATTATGTAAGTCCCCGTTACAAGGGAAATCGACCCATCCTGGGTTATGTGTGGACTCCTCCAGCCCAAGGGGGGGGATCCAGCCAAGCACCTAACCCAGGGAACTTCCCTCCAAACTTCCCACAGGAGGGCAGAAAATTACCAAACCCTGGGCAGAACTTTTTCCCCAGATATCCACCCGACTTTCAGCCCCAAAACCATCCATCCTTCTTTCCCCAATTCCCTGAGCCCAGACCACTGAATCCGGGAGAGGGGAGGCCAAGGGTGGAGGGGTACCCAAATCTTCCCAACCCGGGGTATTACCAGAGGAGGGACAGCTACCCTTCCCGGGATCAGCCCAGGGGAGAAAACAGGGCCCCGTATCAGCCTGAGCGGGTTTCCCAGTTAGAGCGCCAGGTTCAAAACATGGCGCGGGATATGGGTCACATACTGAGGGCTCAGCAGAACCCTCAGATCAGCATGCCGGCGCAGAACGCACCCAACTCTGGACCTGGTGCTCCAGAACAATGACGGGGGCAGCACCCCGATAACTCACCGGTTCCCAGGGAGGAGGCACAAAGGGAAGGGGGGTGTAAAGCCTTGGAGGAAGCTTCCTTCCTCACTTGTAAACAGCCCCTGGAAACCCAGGAACCGGAAACAAAATCTCTTGCCCCTGAAAGTCTGCCTCCTAAGGAGCAGAGGGGGGGTAGGAGAAACAAAAGACCCAAACAGACTCAATTTGAGGAGGAGGTACAGATCTTCCAATTTGAGGGAGAGGGATCCTCAGAGGATCCTGGGAAAAGGATCTTCTCCTTCAGAGAGGGGGGAACTCCTCCCAAAGAAAAATGGGTCCCTAGGGATGCAAATCCAGACTGGGGAGATGTGGAGACTGAGCTACCGCCGCCCACCATCTCATCCCAGAACCAACCGCAAGAAAATCCCCTGGTTCAAACCCATCCTGGTGACTGCCTCCAAAAGGGGGGGGGCGGCCCAGAACCGAAGCCAGGGGAACCCACAATGGCTCTGATCTCCAGTTGCCAAATTTTTCTTTCAGATTCCCAAGGCTCTCCACAGAATTCTGCCCAAAATTCTTTTCTTGCGATGTCCAAAACCAGAAAATTAGCCCACCAGTTGTCCAAAAATGTACATTATCTGTGCCCCCTTGAGGAGAAGGAGGGAAGATATTATGCCCCGGTACAAGTACAGGGGCAGGGTACAATCTCGGCACTGGTGGACACTGGATCTCAAGCTACCCTTCTGTCCAGAAGGGCCTTTGATGAACTGAATGCAGGAAGGGGAGAGGATTACCAAATTCCTCTCACCTCTCTTCCTGGACAACTGCAGAACTTTGACGGGAAGGAAATTCCCGTTGAGGGGACTGCAGACTTGGACATTAAAATTGGGCGACATAAGTTGAAACACCCGGTCATAGTTGTGACCCCAGAGGGCACCCCTTGTTTACTAGGGAATGACCTCCTGAGAAGGTTGTCACCCCTAATAGATTGTGTAAACAAGGTCCTCTGGACCCAGACTAGCCGACCAATAAAATTAAAACAGAGTGTCAACCATGTTAGTTTAAACGGCACATGCCACATGGTTGAACAAAAATCTGACCAAGTAGAATTTCACTTCCAGAATAGCCAAATTCCAGACGTGACAGTAATAGCAGTAGGACAACAGACTGGTGATGGGGGGTCCTCTCTATTTCTGAAAATCAACCTTCCTTCCAGTTTAAGGTGGTATTCCACGCTGGAAGGAAACACTCTGAAATTCTATACCAATCCACAATCTGAAACTCCCACTCCTATAGTCCAGAAAGATGTGAAATCAGCTCAAAGCCTGGCTGATATTCAGCAAATTGGAGAGCAGTTGTTCATCCCTGTTCAGTTAAATGATGGGAAGGACTCTGTTCTCGCTCGAGTGTGTGTGAACAACGGTAAGAGCTTCATCAGCGAAGCCATGTTTCGCCAACTTCCAAAAGATCCAGCCATTCCCACCTTCAAACTGATAGACAAATGGGAAATGGACCTGGAAGCACCCAATTCAAAACATCTCCTGCCAAGCAGGTGTATGCTCAAAATCTCCATTGGCAACAAGAGCATAGTCCATAATTGTTGGGTCGTGCGAGACGTCACTGCCGCCTTTTACTTAGGCAGTGACATTCTCAATCGCTTTGCCATTAGTTTGGACCTAATAAACTTCAAAGCTTGGTCCCGATTAGCGGATAATCCCATGGGCTTTGATGATCCAGAAAAAGCATTTAGGTCAGCTCAATTGCTACCTTATGCAGTTGAAATTCAGATCAAAGAGGAAGTCACCATCCCAGAAAGGACCCGACAATTCTCCCTGGAAGTGAAAGTTAAAAGGGGACAAGAGTTGAAAAACCCTGATGCTTACATACATCTAAATGCTTCTCTCCAACAGCAAGGGTTGGGAGTAAACCCAACTCCATTAGTCAACATAGAACATGACACCATTCCAATAGAGGTGGATAACAGCGACTTAAAGAGTATTACTCTAGCCGCAGGCACCATTATTGGAATGGCGGTTGATGACCGACATTTTTCCATCGACTTAGTAAATGAACTGTTAGGACCCATCCCCAAGGACTGTTTTGACAGTGACAGTGATGACAACGCAACACCAGACAGGATTTTTACCCGGCATGGGGGGAACTTCCTGGTGTACACTTCCTGCCCCTATGGTAAGGAAGATGTGACCTGTGACTTCAGGAGGGATGAGGTGATTTTCCAGGTCCATGAGGGCTGCCTTTCCCACCTGAAGCCTCCGGTCCAAATCAGCACTCTGACCAGGGACTTCTCCACCCAGCTGGAGGAGGCCGCGGAGATAGCCAAACCAGAAGTCTTTCCAGGCTTCAGGCAGATGGTGGAAGAGAGAGTCAACCTAGCTGATGCCTGTGTGACTCTGGAACAAAAGCAAAAGTTGAAACAAGTTTTCTTGGATTTCCAAGATCTCTTTGCGGTAGACTCATATGACTGTGGTCGCACCGACATCCACACCACAACAATCCCCACGGACCCTGGCATGACTCCAGTGTTTGTGAAGCAATATCGCTTGCCTCTCGCATCAATGGAGTCCCTTACTGAAATAATTAAGAACCTTGAGTCCCGGGGAATAATCCGTCCAGTCCACAGCACCTTCAATAATCCGGTGCTGGGAATATTGAAGCCAAACGGCCAGTGGAGACTCTGCGCTGACCTCAGGGAGCTCAACAAACGGGTCCACACTTCCCGATGGCCTCTTCCCTACATTGACCAAGGGCTGGCCCAGATTCAGGGGTCACAGGTATTCACTGCAATAGACCTGACCAATGGATACTGGACCGTGCCTGTCAGTAGGGAGGACCAATACAAGCTGGCTTTTACCTTTGGGGGCCAGCAGTACACATGGACCCGGACTCCCTTTGGATACCTTAACTCCGGTAATGAGTTCAATATTTTCCTACATAAGGCCATGCCCGACCTGGGTACGAGGGGTAACCTGGCTTATGTAGATGATGTCCTCATCAAAAGTTCATCTGTGGAGGAACACATAGCAGAGATCCGTTATGTTCTGACACAGTTGAGGGCCGCCGGAGCAAAACTTTCCTTTCAGAAAGCACAGTGGTGTAGAACCCGTGTTAATTTCTTGGGGCATGAGATTACTCCTCAGGGTCTCTGTCCCCAGGAAAAGAAAGTGGAAGCACTTCAGAAACTGAAAGACCCCACAACTCTGCGGGAACTAAGGAGCCTCCTTGGACTGACTAATTACAGCAGAAAGTTCATTGAGGGCTACGCAGAGATCACCAGACCCCTGATTCATCTCCTGAAGGGGGGGGTCAAGTGGGAATGGGGTCCAGAACAAGCCGAGGCAGTAAAACAACTCAAAAGAAGCCTCTCACAAGCGCCTTGCCTAGCTTACCCTGTCAGAAACAAGGAGTTCTTCCTGGAGACGGGGTTCTCTAATACGTGCTTGACGGCAGTATTATATCAAAAGCATGACAAGGTCAATAAAGTAATCTCCTATGCGAGCAAAACTTTATCCTCTGTGGAGGAAAAATTCAACGATTGTGAGAAGGCACTCCTGGCAACGGTGTGGGCATTGAAGAATTACCGCCCGTTTATCCAGGGGGAACACATCATAGTGGAGACTCCACACCAGCCTCTGCAATATCTCCAAAGTGACAGAATCCGGGCCGGAAATGTGAGTAATTCCCGAATTACTTCCTGGATTCTGTCAATGCAAGGCTTTCCTGTGGAGGTCAGATATGGCCAAAACAAGAAGAGTCCCCTCGCGCAAGGTCTGGCTGACTTGCATGATTGTGCCAGAGAAAACTGTCTCGAGGACGAAAGTCTAAAAATAAAGGACAACATGGAGGCATACCTTAATTCCCCCCACAAAGTCTTTGAAGAAGACAAGTGTGAGGGAATGCCCACTGTGTATGTGGATGGATGCTCTTACCATGTCGACAACAACGGGGAGAAAGAACTGGTGGCCGGCGTAGGGAATGCATGGGTGAATGAGTCCCCAGAACCCTCCGCTGGATACAAAATTGGTCCCCGAAGTAGTCAGGTGGCAGAATTGATGGCTGTGCATCAGGCCATCCTCACTGCTGTCCAGCATCAACTCCACGAACTGGTCATAATCACAGATTCGGATTATGTACGGAACGGGTTCGTGGAGCACCTGGTTAATTGGAAGACCAGAGGCATGGTATGTGCTAACAACAAACCCTTGAAACATGGGAAGTTGATCCAAAACATTGATGATCTGGTCACCTCGAATGGGATGACCATCTATTGGAAGAAGATCAAGGGTCATTCCAAAGTAGAGGGACCAGACAAAACTGGAAATGACTTAGCTGATCAGCTGGCCAAAACCGGGGCCATCCAAGGGGATCTAATTGAGATTGAGTCCCTGTTGGGGGAAATCCAGGTCACTGCCATCACTAGGTCCCAGACAAATGCTCACAACGACCTCTCAATTGCACAATGGAGTAAGGAGACCCCTGATGCTGATTTGATTACTGCTCAGAAGGGGGATCCAATAATTGGTAAATTTTACCAGCACCTTGAGGACCCTGAGAACTTTCCCCTGACGGATACCGATTACATTGGGAAAGAGGACCTAAGAGTGTTGATGAAATGTCCCAAAATGTTCCGGATCCAAGACGGTTTGTTGGTAAGGAAATCCAAAGCTGGCCACGATCAGTGGGTGGTTCCTACCTCATTCCGAAGCCTGATGTTAAGTCACGCCCATGATGCGGCCACTGCCGGTCATAGGGGGTTTCACACAACATTGGAAATCTTAAGAGAGGTTGCATACTGGCCACACATGGGGCAGGACCTCGACCAGTACCTGAAGGGTTGCCTTGTGTGTGCACAATTTCAGCCATCATCCCTCACACACCGGGCGCCTTTACAAAAGAGGGGAATGACACTGCCATGGTCAGATTTACAAATCGACTTTGTAGGCCCTGTGATTCGCTCGGCTAGGGGGAATAAGTACATGTTGACCGTGACATGCTTGTTTACCAAGTGGGTGGAATGTCTCCCAGCCCCAAATTGCAAGGCAGAAACTGCAGCTGCCTTGATGATTAACCACATCTTTTCCCGTTTTGGTCTACCTCAAAGGATTGAGTCAGACAGAGGTAGCCACTTCACCAGTGAAGTAATGACAAAGATGTGGGAGACACTGGGGGTCAAGAGAAAGCTGCATATTGCTTATAGACCAGCTTCTTCTGGGGCAGTAGAGAGATATAACCGGACAATTGTGAGCATATTAAAGAAGTTTGTGGCAGATTCTGGGCCAAGTTGGGATATCCGATTACCTCTGGTCCTAATGGCCATCAGATCTACCCCTTCATCTGCAACCAAAATGTCACCATTTGAGTTGATGACTGGGCGCAAGATGGTGCTTCCTCAGCATTTGCTCTACAGGACCCAAGAGCAGACACTGATAAATGCCTCCACTACTCATGAGTATGTAGAGAATTTAAGGAAACACCTCCAACATGCTTTTGCTTACGCTCAGCGGAATCTAGAAAGATCAGCTGATAGCATGAAGACCCATTATGACCTGAAAACTTCCAGGAAGGAATATCAGGTGGGAGACCGGGTCTATCTATACAACTTCCAAAGGAACCAGGCCAAGCAGCGCAAATTTTTGCCTACATGGAAGGGACCCTTTGAGATCGTCGATAAGATCTCCCCTGTGGCCTACAAGATCCGCATCCCCAAAGGTGGTTCGGCAGAGGGGGAAGACAAGTGGGTCCACATAAACCAGTTGAAATGTTGCCATCCCAGGCACACTCTGCAACAACTGGAGGAATCCTCTGGAATCCTAGCGGGTACTGTATCAGACTAATTCAGTTCCAATCATAAAACCTACCACATCTAGTCTCTAAAATATTGTGATTTACATGAAACTGTCTCTAGTGATGCTGTTTTTTTTTTCAAAATAAGAATGTAATATTTCGTTACGATGAAATGCATATGCTGCCCCACTATCTCAACAGTGGTGGAAAAAAAAATCGTCTATGAGTAGATATTGCCGCTCTTCCTTTATCATCCTAGGAGAGATGAAACCATGAAGGATGACCAAGAAGGACGATCCGGAGACCGGGAGCAAAGACACAACGGGCCCGGGGTACCGCCCAATCTTCCCATCAGGACCGGCGAGGAGAACTGATCGATCTGACCGGATGGAGAAGAAGATGCTGAACTGTGCCATCTACAGAAGAGGAAGAAGATTATGCGGACAGACCGGTGCGTGGGTCAAAACCCTTGGGCACGCGACTCCCCATCGACCCAAACTCAAAGTGCAGTCACGTGGGGGGGCTTGTAGGGTGTCCTGACCCACGTTTAAGCTACCCTGCTACAACATTTGGTGCTGTGGGCTTAGGAAATTCAAGATGGCGGAAAACCCACATGTGCGCCGAAATCCAGGAAAGCTGCGCAGTTGTGCGCACACCGAAATGGTTACCTAACTTGCCACCCACCAGGGTAAAGAAAGGTCTTTGTTAACAAAATCCACTTTTACTGATGTCAAAAAGTTGCTGAAATCGTGACTCATTGGACCACTTTAAAGATTCAACCCTTTTTGTGGGGTTCCACATAACCATCTTACTGTAAGGAGCCCCATCAAAACAATGTTAAGCAAGGATTTACTACCATGTAAGAACCATTCCTGTTTAGAATGCATTAATCCAAGAAAATCCCAAAAATGGGTGCAGTACCAGTACTCACCACTATCCAAAAGCCGGCGTTTTAAAACCCACTGTGTGTTTCCCTGAAGGCAAGTCAAAATGCCTATTTTCAAACATTGCAATATGTGCAAAATATTTACTGAACACCAGCAGACATTTGGCAGAATGGAGTTTTGTGTGCCTACAAAATCTGGGAAATGAAGATCATAAGACAAGGTTTATAACAAGACTGGCTGCGCTGTGGATTTCAGCAGTTTAAGTTGCACTGGATTGAAAGACACTAAAAAAAAATCTAAATGTTTAAATTGACTGAGTGACCTACTTTTGAGTGTCACATAGGTTGCAATTGTTTAAATGTCATAGTTTTGCACTTAGAATCAGCATTCTAGCTGCATGTGTAAAATTGCAAGTTAATTTAAAAAGCAACAAATAACATGACAGTAGCTGAAAGTCTGGCTTAAGGAACTTGATTCTGCCTGGCAACTACCCCCATCAGCAGTGAAACTTGAGTCACCACTGTGTTCCCAGGCCAACCTTCCTTTTGCTGCCCCCACTGAGGATATGCCATCTATCTGATAACTGAATTACCTGGGCTCTGCAAGAGAGTGGACAAAGCCCTCTTCACTCAGGCAAAGGTTTTTATTACCGCAGTCGTAAAATGTAGCTTCCTCTTGGCAAGAGCTGGGAGGAGCACTGCCTGTGAGAGCAAGCTGGCTTGGCAGAAACTGGAAAGACTGGTTTCTATACCATGTGACCTGGGAAACCACACCCCTTTGGAGCCAGAACATAACTTTAAAAAGATGAATAACTCATAGAGCGGACATGTGAAAATTTTATAAATGATACCATAATTCTTGTGATTTTTCTGCCCACATTTTAAGAGGTTTTTCGACCCGGTGGCATGTTCAGGGGGGTTTAAGCGGAAAAATGGATATTACTCTAAATGTATGCATGTTAAAAATCTGAAACTTCATCAGTTAATGTCCGTACTCCCTGCACACATGTATGTAAAGTTGGGTCAATGTCAGAAATTGCAAAATCAGTTAAAAAGTGAAATATGTGCCAGTTCTGAATGCAAGCTCCCAGGAAGAGCAGAGTTTGAACAGGGGATACCTCCTGTAATGCATGATGGGTGCATATGATTTTAAAACAATATGTACCTCTGCAAATATGTATTTGTTTCAAATCTAGATTTGTGTGTAAGTTGACAGGAGGAGTGGACTTTCGGCAGGCTGTAAAATGACATCACTCTGACTCACAGTTCATTCCCCAATCAAATGATAAATGGAAGTTTGACCAATGACAGGTGAGAGAGGCAAGTCTAGTGATGCAACACACACACCCATTCTCAAGAAACAGATAAAAGCAGAGAGTCAGGACACATAGGGACATTCAATTTCATCTGCCGCTGGAAGCCCTGCCGGAAAAATCCATACTTACCTCCATCAAACTCCAGAAAGCCAAACTAGAGACTTCAATCTATCCAGAGCAGAGACCAGACCAGAGAGAAAGCAGTGCTGTGCCTAGCAGAGACCAGACCAGAGAGAAAGCAGTGCTGTGCCTAGCCGAGACCAGACCAGGCGCTGTGAGCAGAATCCGGAAAGACCTGACCAGACTGAAGATCGTGACCAAGTCGCTTTCCTGTTCAAAATCTCTTGTGAGTACTTAGCAAAACTCAGAACACATCTCTTAGTTTAAATTCATCTAATTCAATCTATTTAACCTAAGTAGAACTGCCTCCTATCTGTCACCTGTCATTTCTAGTAAAATTTGTCATTTTGAAAAAGTGTGCGTTTAGAATTTACAAAACCAAAAACGACCTTTACTAAATTACTCATATCTCCGCAACCGTTTGGGCTAGAGACTTGCAATAACTTTCATTTGGAACCTGAGATCCTAGGCTTTCCTAGGACCCCAAAACGGTAGAGATAGTCCTTGCGGTTCCTCTGTAATAGCGCTCGGCGCATCCGCGAATTTTGCCGCGATTTGCAATTTCTTCACATGTAAAAAAACTGCTGCTGCCTGATTTCCATTTGCCAGAAATTCGTTTAACCTGCTAACTATCCCTGCATCATTGCTAGTGTGAGCCTGGACTAATATTAACTAGATACCACTCATCCTGAACCTCTAAAAGGGAATTAAGAGCGTTTCCAGCATATTTCTCATTCATTGCCAGCACATATCAAAGCAATTTGGGCCTGTGATTTCAAAACTCCTATCTGTTTTCTGTTGTCTAAGCTTGCTGGGGTGAACTGAATCACATTTGATTGCATTTCTGAGAACTGTGTGCTTCCTTCCATTTCCTTGCCTTGCATCAAGGGGGGGAGGGGATTGCCAGAGAAAAGTGATTACATTGTTTTGTTGAAATCATATTGAGTATTTCTATACTGCATTTCATTCATTCAACCTTGCATCCATTTGAACTCTATAAAGCATTTTGTACCACCTTCTTCTTTTGTTCCTATGTACCAGTGTGCTACCTTATCCATTTCATGTCAACTCATTAGTAATTATAAAGAAGTGTGCTAGTGCCAGATTCTCCGTTGTTGATCTTTATCATATCAGATTAAGTGTGCTATTCAATTATTAATTTATTATAAAGTGGGATATATATACCTATTGTTTAAATTATCAAATAAACCTTTTAACTTGCAAAACAGAACTACTTCTTGGCTCAGTGGGGTCAGGGGGATTCCAAGAGAGGGGTGTTATATAGGGGTAGTCATCCAGAACGCATGAACTGGACCTAAAGATATATCAATAAGGGTTTTCATTCAGTATTATAGACTAGGTGTTGACTTAGCTGTAGTGTTGAATTGAATCCCCTTACAGCTCGCCTTCACAGCTCTCTCTTCTGACATGTTTCCATTTTGGCATATGTAACCATGTTTTAGGCTCCTGCTTTCCAAGAAAAAGCGGCTTTAGCAGACGGAAGTCATCATACTGAAAGCATTCCTGCCTGCCTCAGAGCATGTGTGAATCTTTGAGGACTATATTCAACTTCACTAAATGTATCCCACTATTTTGTCCCTCCTGATAACACTCTCTAACATGTTAGAACACAGCTGGCCTTGGTCCCTGCTTGCAACATTGTTTCAGTATGAATCCTTGCCCTCTCATTCATGTTTTCCTTTGGGTATAAGAAAATGGTGCACAGAGGGAGGGTGGTTGTCACTTGAGCCGAAGTCTTGTACTGTCTTTGGTTCGTTTTGTCCTGTTGTTCGCCTTTTACTAATAAATTGTTCACCAATCCACCTGATTAGTCAGTGGGAATTTTTCCACAAGTGTTGTGCCTTAGATGTCGGGTTCCTGCTGCCCTGCACCCAATTGTCGTCGGGCATACCTCGTGGTGATCCCTATAAGCCCAAGTCATTTTTCCACAACACCAGTGTTGCTGACTGTTCAGTAAACCAGCTTGTAAACCATTGCATCCCAGTATATGGACATTCAATACGCTCTTCGTTACTCAGAAATACAACCTAATTTCCACCGCTCACTTAAAACACAACCAAAGAGGAGACAGTTGTTTCTCCACCCTAGGCCCTAATCTACAGACATCAGCTCTGATTTTTGATTCTCTCAGTCACTCATGCAGTCTTGAGCAGCATTCAAAACATTATGCTTTGAATAATGATCCAGACTGCCTGCCTCACTCTACCCTTTTGATTTCAGGAATCCGACCTGCCTTGCCAGACACTGATGACCCCTCCTAGTTCCTGAGGCACCACAATTCTTCTCTGGGCACCTACAGTCCTCATATTTCAAGCAGCCCTTTCTCTGAACCAAAAGGATTTTGCCTTATTATGTAGCTAATGGTATTGAGTGGAGTTTCCAGACGGCACCCCTTTCCCTCATCTGTCCATTTGCAGATGCTTGTTTTGTTGACAAGAGATACAATGTATCTGAGATAGAGGAAGAGAGTGAGATCGAGAGAGAGAGTGAAAGTTCACTTGTCTGCAAGAAGTCCGTGATAAGCATGCAGGGTTGCAGGTTGTTTTGGCTTATTAAGCCTACTCTCCTGCTCCCCTGACTAACCAACTCCCCTCTAAGGTTTCCTACCACCTTACACTACACACACAAATCCCACATATATGACCACCAAAGGCCTATCTGTTAGCAAATAAACACAAATTGTGCCATGACTAAGCTCTCCTCTTTAGCTCTATCACACCGCCCCATGTCAGTGGATAACCATATCCAAAACACTGTAATCAATCAGATCTTGGGCTCTTCCCTATGGATTACATACTTCTAAGTATCTCCACCAAACGCATGGAAAGCAGATTGGCACAAAGGAAAAGGGTACTTCCAACTTGCACACCTAAACAACACCAGTTTCACATCTGCCACTCGAATGACCCCACTTCTTCTTACAGAGCTACGTGAGGCCACCAAAAGTGTCAAAAGGGCACTATACAGGACCACTTACATTACACTACATTCGCACCCGGGGAACGCACTCAGCCAATCAGGTGGCTGTAACAGTGGGTGAGAATACACAATCCCTGCCTGCTGTCCCAGCCACCCGAGACCCTTCCCCGGGTGGCACTTGTTTTTTCTTTTCATTGCGGTGAGGCAACAGGGAGTCTCTCCATGTTGGCTCCTTATTCCCTCCTCTTATCTGCGGGACCGGAGCATTGCATTCCGGTCCCGGAGCTCCTCCCCTATTGCCTCCATAGATATGGAAAAGGGCCTGCCTTAGCTCAGGCTGGCGGGCCTTTAAAGGCCATGTCCGCCTTCCTGGCAGGGCATGAAAGCCATATTACTAATAAAACAAGGAGGTATGTGTGACTCCACCTTAAATATTGAAAGGAGATAGGTATCTTTCCTCACCTAGCTGCAACGTCAGACTTCACCTCTATCTCTAGAGGAGAACATCTTGTCATGTCAATGTGATGATTGCTTACCGTTAAAAAGTAATTAAAAGTGTGCTGCATTCATTTATTAATATATAAACATAAATGTAGTAATCAGCATTGCGTTTATTTATTATACCATTCTCTAGACCCAGGAAGTTCTTTGTTTCAGTTTCCATTTCCTTAGTATAAACACAGCAAGGCAAAATGCATTGTTTATACAAAATAAACTCCAAAGTTTCTTCAAAAACTTACAAAATGACTAAAGATTAATTTTTAAAGGAGAGACCTCAAGAATATATGTAATAGTAGCTGAGATATTTGCAGAGATGTGTATCCTAACGGTAGGCAAGGTTTGTCTCCCCAGATATTTTGGCTTATTACTCCTATGATCCTTCACCATTGGTTATACTGAAGGTTTCCGCATCTTAGCAACTGAACAGAACTTAATGTAACATATACACTCAACCGATTGCAACCAGTATGAAAATATCAGCATACCAAGAGTTCAATTTAGGTAGCATACAGTCAGTATATCACTTTAAGATTATGCAATTTCCGATTTTCCATTATTAAGTATCTGCATGTCCCTCTTAAACACTTTCTTATCTCTTTGTATTAAATGCATTTTTGTATGTATGAATGAGATTAATAAAGCACAAACCTAGCGCTAACCTAGCTGGGAAGCAAGTGCGTGGCTCCCAGCTAGCTCTGCTAGGACGCACCGCAAGAGTTACAAGTAAGGGATGGGACAGAAAGGTTGGCGGGACATCTGAAGGGGGAGAAGTAGAGGTGAGTGGAGAAATCTTTGAAGAATAGTGGTTCAGGTCCTACTTTTATTAGGTCCAATGGAGGATCCTCACCACTTTTCTATAAACAGTTTTAGAGCTTTCAGATATACTTGGCAGTGATATGAATTGACAAATGTAACACTAAACGACAACCTGCCCAGGGGCACTGCAGTGCCAGTCTGCAGCTCCCGCTTCAGCTTGGAACGTTAGTGTTGCGGAAAGAGAACAAAGCCTTTTCAAAATGTCCGCCCGCGAGGGAACGGCGTCCCTAGCAACTGAGGAGCACATGAAAATCACAGCCGCTGGCCCGGATTGGCGAGCAGCTCCACAAGCAATGAAATGTGCTCTCATTGGCCAGCAGGCGAAGCCGGCGTTGAGCGAAGGCCATGGGGAAAGGCCTTATCTACTCTCTGCCGCTCCACTGCGAGGCCACTACACGAGGACCTGCCCAGGGGCACTGGAGTGCCAGCCTGCAGTTTCCGCTTCCGCTTGGAATGTCAGCGTTGCATAAAGAGACCGAAGCCTCTTCAAAATGTTCACCCTCGAGGGACCGACATCCCCAATAACTGAAGGACACATGAAAATCACAGCTGTTGGCCCGGATTGGCAAGCAGCTGCACAAGCAATGAAATGTGCTCCCATTGGCCGGCAGGCAAAGCTGGCGTCGAGCAAAGGCCGTGGGCAAAAGCCTTAACTGCTCTCTGCCGCTCCACTGCGAGGCCACTACACGAGAACCTGCCCAGGGGCACTGGAGTGCCAGCCTGCAGCTCCCGCTTCAGCTTAGAACATTAGCGTTGTGGAAAGAGACCGAAGCCTCTTCAAAATGTCCACCAGCGAGGGAACGGCATCCCTAGCAACTGAAGAACACATGCAAATCACTGCCGCTGGCCCAGATTGGGGAGCAGATGCACAAGCAATGAAATATGCTCCCATTGGCTGGCAGGCGAAGCCGGCGTCAAGCGAAGGCTGTGGGCAAAAGCCTTATCTGCTCTCTGCCACTCCGCTGCGATGCCACTATACAAGAACCTGCCCAGGGACACTGAACTGCCAGTCTGCAGCTCCTGCTTTAGCTTGGAACGTTAACATTGCAGAAAGAGACCGGAGCCTCTTCAAAATGTCCACCCGCGAGGGAACGGCATCCCTAGCAACTGAAAAACACATGCAAATCACTGCCGATGACCCAGATTGGGGAGCAGCTGCACAAGCAATGAAATGTGCTCCCATTGGCCGGCAGGCAAAGCCGGCGTCGAGCGAAGGCTGTGGGCAAAAGCCTTAACTCCTCTCTGCCGCTCCACTGCGAGGCCACTACACGAGAACCTGCCCAGGGGCACTGGAGTGCCAGCCTGCAGCTCCCGCTTCAGCTTGGAACGTTAGCGTTGTGGAAAGAGACCGAAGCCTCTTCAAAATGTCCACCCGCGAGGAAACGGCATCCCTCGCAACTGAAGAACACATGCAAATCACTGCCGCTGGCCCAGATTGGGGAGCAGATAAACAAGCAATGAAATGTGCTCCCATTGGCTGGCAGGCGAAGCCGGCGTCAAGCGAAAGCTGTGGGCAAAGGCCTTATCTGCTCTCTGCCACTCCGCTGCAATGCCACTATACAAGAACCTGCTCAGGGGCACTGGAGTGCTTGGAACATTAGCGTTGCAAAAAGAGACCAAAGCCTCTTCAAAATGTCCGCCCATGAGGGAACGACATCCCCAGCAACGGAAGAACAAATGAAAATCACCATCACTGGCCCAGATTGGCGAGCAGCTGCACATTGGCCGGCAGGCATAGCTGGCGTCGAGCGAAAGCCGTGAGCAAGACCTTATGGTCTAAATGTCACAAGGCCTAGTAAGATTGTTACTTGTTTTTCCTCGCCCCCCACCCTCTTGTGCTGTTGCTCCTCGAAACACTTGTGTATAGGCACATTATAAATAACCAATAAATTAACAGCATTGCCACGCACATAGGCTTCGATGGAACAGTCCTGCAGTAGATCACCTCACACCTCTCCAACAGAGGCCAACTTGTCCAGATAGTCCAAAACAAATGCCAGTGCTGCTCAGTAATCTGTAGAGTTCCAGAAGGCTTCATCATCTCCCCCGTCATCTTTAACCTCTACATGAAAAACCTGGAAGAACTCCTCGACAACACCAACCTCAAGATTCACTAAAATGCAGATGACCCACAGCTTTTCATTAAGGTGAATTGCATTAATGACATCCATTGACTCAAGCACTGATTATCCTTCATACAAGCCTGGATGTCAAGTGCCTACCTGAAGCTCACCCTTAAAAGGACTTAATTAATTCTCCTAGGAAACTCCAGAAAGCATACCAAGTCCAGAATTGGCTGACTGTTATGAAGCTCAACAGCATCACGCCTCCTTAGCACCCAGAGCAAAATCTTGTGGCTTTTTTATCGACTGTGACTTTTCGTTCACTACACACATTGCCAAGAAGACCGAAGCAGCATGGTACCAGCTTGCACTCCTCCACAAAGTTAAGTGTTTCATCCCTACCATGAGTTTCAAAACCATTGCCCAAGCCATGGAGGTGCACTGGCTACTCTTCAAGCAACCATCATGAGTCTCCATCACATAGAAAGCAGCCACATCCAAAACACCACCCTACCTGGTCAAGAAATTCAACCTCTCTGGAGGCCAGTGCACTACCAGAAGCCACAATATCACCAGTCTGGAAATAAAGGGAGTATATTTTACTACAAGAGGGATAACAACAGAAACAGTCCAATTCAGATAGGACTACCCCACATCCTGCACTCCAGTAAAGACCTGAAGACTGTACTCTTCAAAGAACATTTCACCAATCACTTATCACTCCACTCAATACCTTCTTCCCCTTTGGAGCACCCCCCCCCCCTGTTTCCCTATGCATCCTAGCTCCTCTGCTACCACTGCACCCTCCTTGTAAACCTGGCTGCATCCCCTTTGTACCGCACTCCATTGCTTCCCAGCTAGGTTCAAGCTTTATAAATCACAATCATACATACAATGAAGGGCAGTGGAGGAAGGAGTGTGGTATGTTGGTTAGGAAGAGGAATTAAAGTGCCAATGTGGGTTGCATGGTGATGAGGTGAGACATGTCAGATGGGTTATTTGAGTGATTTGTAGTTTGGCCAGGTAGTGTGTCACAATTTGAGTTATGGGGAAATAGGTTGTGCCATTGCGGGCTCTGTCCTTATATGGTGCATTGAGTAATTTGAGAGGGTGATATGAGGTATTAGTGAGAAGGAGATCGAGGAATGTGGGTTGAGTCAAAGAGTGATGAGCAGGTGAGTGGGTGAAGGGTGGGTGAGAATGGGAGGGGTGGGATGGTGATGGTGACAATGAGTGTGTGTGAATGAGAAAGGATATGGTAATTGGGTGAGGAAAAGCAAGTGTTATGGAGTGGTTTCACCAAGCAAGAGAGGATAGAGTATGTGGATTTGGTCACCATCTGTGCAGTGAATGCGGGAAGCAGAAGAGGGAGCAGTGTTTAGATTCCACAGAGCAGCAAGTGAGAGGGTAATTTTGAGAGGAGGTAGATGCTTGGGATTGTTGTCTCTTGGGAGGGAGGGATTGTTGGATTCAAGCAAGAAGGGTGAAGAGGGAGACCCAAACGTGGCCCTCGTTTCACCCATCCCACTCTCAGCCCGGCGACAGACAAATGAAAGGTGTACATCGCTTCTGGGCCCTTCCTCTCCATCATTGATGTATCACAGGTGTGAGAAACGCTACTCACTCAGACAACCATTTAGACCACACCCGGATGACAGTATTGAAGAGATACAGCTGTCCATCAATTGAACAAGTCGACTACCCACAACCTCGGAAACGCTGATGACATCATGACAGACATCACAACATAGATACGTTAGACATGAAGCACATAGACATCTCTGCTTGAAGCTATGCAGGCATTTCGCTTTATTGCTGATAGACACAAAGCAAATGCTTATGACTCACATAGTTAGAGGACTGACACACACACACCTATACATTTCACCAGCAGAAACAGCAAGATGCCTAAGAATACATATGAACAGCTTGCCAACGCTTAATCGGAAATAACATGGGCGGCCATTCGAATAAAGATGGAAGCTATAGGTAAATTGGAGTGAATGGGAAAAGCAAGGTGAACCTCAGAATACAGGGAAAGGCTGACAGGCTGTTCCTGCTGAAGCATACAGACAAGACTTCCAGCTCAGACACTGGGCACAGCCTCGCCAGGGACAATTAGGGAAGGAAGGTTTCAAGTTAGTAGGAGATACAGAGTACCTATGAGGAATACAAGCTGAAAATCCTCTTATTTGCAAGATAGAGAGTTGAAGTTTGTGTTTCATACACATGTAACTTGAATCTACGAGAAAGAGCCTATTCATTTGAGGCAGACGTAGAAGGCTATTCCCATCGAGCCACAGGCAGGAAGATACATAAGTAATACAGGTTTAAAGCTGAATGTTCTGTCTCAGGGCCTAGGAGATAGGAGATGATAATTTATTGGGAACTTTGTGAGGAATTCAACCAGCTGCACGATGGGTGAATGCTCGCCTGGGCTCTTTGGAAATTTTAAATTAAATTAAATGATGGTAGATCAACTTCCAGAAAATGTGTGGGGCTAATCCGCACACATTGTCCTATGCTCACCACATGACATACACAAGGACCGCTGTATTCTGGGTAGACACAGCCTACAGCTGCTGTTCCCCTGTCATATTTAGCTGGAATATGACATCAAAGAGTGCATGAAGGCATCACAGAAGGTGGAAGACAAAACCCTCATCCTATCATGGTCAGCCTAATTAACTAACAAAGACTCCATGGATCGCCCTTTCCTTTGTTACCTGCCTGTGGCAGCGTCGCACACTTTACACAATCTTGAATGGACAGTCCCTTTTATCACTGGTTAATAAGTGTATTTTTGCTGTGTTGCAACTAACCAAGGATCCACAACCTTGCGGACATAAGCATTCTGTTCCGTCCTCGTTACCAAAATTGATCAAGGAGGTTTATAATTTGCTTGTGTTTCCAATCTGTTCGGATCCCTGGTGTACTAGAGTTGTGGGGCTGATTGATGGTTTAGAAACTGATATTCATCCCTAGACCACTGGTCCCCCAGAAGTTGATTCATCACAAACAAGCAGCACCTTCAGGGTCGGTCCCACTACCTTAAATAGTTGCAAGGATGTAATTTCACCACATTGCAAAATTTCAAATTTGCAAAAAGCCGAATTCGAAATGCACGCTGCAGTGAAATCATGCATAATTTCAGGCACATTACCCTACCGTACACCCCACCTCCCACCCTACCTACCTGTTGGTGGTACATCTCGCTGTGTGCTGCCGACTCCCCATCTCCCTGCGACACTGGTTCCCTTCACTTACGTTGTCGGGAACCGGCGCTGTATGGTCATCTTTTATTTTATTTGGAACAACTTTATTGTACATGAAGCGGGGGCGACCCATGCAACCCCTGTTACCATTGTAGCGAACAAAGGTATGGGGGACACCATTGCACCCCCCTGCTGCCCTTGTTCACTACAATGGTACCGTATGGTGAATTTGATCAAACATTTCAGCTGTATTAAATTTTTGGCTGTACGACATTTCCAGCCGAAATTCGATCAAATCTACCACCCTTTTCTTTGTTGATATTTCTGGGTAATGTCAGTTGCACTTGACCTGGTAACTGTCCAACCCTCCAAAGCTGAGAACTCTCTTTATGTCTAATTCCTAACCAATCACCTTTACACTAAACTGTAGCTTTGTATTTGTGACACATAGAGGCGGCCTCAGGAGGAGCCACCACATATGGCTTACCCAATGATCATAAAAACCACCTATGGAATGCATACCTAGTTCACCGCACCAATCAATCCCTTCCCCAATTAGTTTTTTGGGATGTAACTACAATTTTGTGATGTCCCTGGTTAACAACATGGAATGATAAGCACCTGGAGAGTGCAAGCACTTCGAGAATTGTGCGTTGTTTATGTTGGATCCCTGTCATTTTAATTATTAATAAAGACAGTGGGCCTCATTACAAGTTCGGCGGTAAGCTACCGGTGGGTTGCCGCTAGATTTGCAATATTACAACCCCCCCCACGTTCCGGGGGGTCAGGCGATGGTAAATTGTAAATTCCCATTCCCATTCCCATTTGAGTCCGAGTCCGATAGGACTCAATGGGAATGGGGATCACGGAAGCACCAGCACCGTTATTGACGGTGCTGGTGATTCCATGAAACTCTGCTGGTGGGTGCCGTTCTGCTCGCCAGGTCTGACCCTGGCAGGCGGGACAGCACCCGACCCCAGAGTCATACTATGCCGGTCCGGTAACATTGGTGCCGGTATGCTTACTGGCACCGTTGTTACTGGACTGGCACAGTTGTAATGAGGACAAGTGAACTTTGTCCTATGGCAAGGTCTTCAATTCTTGGGGCAGGGGATTTCCAGGGCCCAGTTCCTCTTGCTTGTAGACGGGGAGACTGATAATAATTCCCCTGCCACTCTATTACAAGTGGTAGCAGAGGATGGTTGCAAATACCTTTCAGTACTAAGACCGTCTTTTTCCCGCTGCATGCCCAAAGGGATGCGTCACGGCCCACGAGGATGGGATTAAAAGCCACCCATAGACACTGAGAAGGTTGTCAGATGCCGGCTTGGAGAAATTCCTGCCCGCTCTCTGTGGAACACCAAGCAGACCGAACGGCAGAGTGGCAGGTTGTGGGAGAGGTGGTGCATGAGGGTCTGAGTGTAAGTATGGACTCAGCCATATTACAACTACTGGGGAGGGGAAAGTGTTGTTTGTCATTGTGTTTCTATGTTTTTGTGAAGGATCCCTGTTTCCAGGCATTTTAGCTGGATTACGGGTGAAAAAAGAAAAAAAAAACAATAAAACATATACCTGTTTCCTAGGTGCTAGCTTAGATTGCAGATGAAAAATAAGTAAAAGACAATAAAAAGGATACCTGTTTTCTAGGCAGTTAAGCTTGGTTTACGGATGATTTATGTATGGTTTCCTATGTCTAGGCACTAGCGTAGCTCGCTTCAGTCGCACAAGGTGGTTTCATAGTTTATCTCAAGGAGATGTATTTCTGTATGCAGCGGTATAGAAGAAGGACCACATGATTTTGGGATTCCCTGTGATTTGAGAGGCAGGAAGATGGTCATTTGTTATGTCATTTGCGTAGTTGTGTCTTGGGATGGTGTAATAATTGGAAGTATATTTGAAGTATTTGGCTTTTTCCTTTTAAGCTTATGACATCACGCATAAGGTTATTGAATAGGACTTGGTGTGTTTATGTGGGATCGAAGGCCCGCAGTAGGGGCACAGATGTGATGGTGAGAGAGCCGGGAAGTGTTGAAAAACAGAAGACGATGGGTTTTAACTTGATGGAATGATGTTTAGATTATCAAGGAGTGTTATGCATTTGGGCTGGGCTGGAGGAGCACGTGAAGACATTTTGGTTTGGGCTTTAGGTGTTGGAGAATTCAGTATGGGCGGTGCACGGAGCACGCTTTTCATGATGGTGGTGAGCCAGAGAAGCTGGTGGAGTGGTTTGAGAATTGTCACAGCTTTGGAGTATTTAACTGAAAATGTACGATAACTGTGAAATATACAAATTAACGAGGTATTCAAACGTGTCAAAAATCCAGATTTCAGATCAAGTAAGTACAAGTCACTTCCACAGTATCAAGACAAAATACGCACGTACAGTACGGAATGGACTAATGATACAGAGGGCAAAATGGTAAAACCAAGGCCCCAAGAGGGCAGTCTTTCCAAATATGTGCTGCAACAGATGACCACGTACCTACATGATTCCTATAAAGGGACGAAACTGAGTAACAGAGTAGCTATATTGGAGCTATGGAAAATGTTTCAGGATGGGGAAGAGGACCCACCAAGAAAGAGTGGATGCTGAGCTAACGTGATGCATGGAGCAATTCACCCATGGCTTCTCCTCCCCCTCCTCAAACCACAGACCCCACAGCAGGAAGCCAGGGATTTTATCCCTTGAAGAAATTAAAAGCAGTGTCAGGATATACCAACTGCGTTTATGCACCACCCGCATATAGCAGCGAGGATCCTCTTAGCAGCGCGAAGCAGGCAAACAAGGGAATAGAGCTTATAAATTACGAACGCAAGGGGCGCAGCGAGCTGCAAGCAAAACTGAGGGGAGATGACAAAGGCATATTGGGACGTAGTGAGGACAATGAAGTTACAGTCCCGACAAACGAGTGGGTAGGGGGACAGTTATTGGTCAAATTGGATGGAAGGGCCGCGGATTGTTAGGTAAAAAGTGATGTAGTAACACTGTGAGAGACTACACAACACTTATCTGCTTGGTATTAGGTAACCTACTTTTTGGTATAGGTCTGTACTACACAAGTTGGTAGTGTGACTGAGTAGCCAGGTCTATCTTAAGAGTGGTAAATGTGAGCTCTTGAGCTGTAGCAATGAATTTTGTGAATACAAGTAACCAAGTAACACTTACACTCAAGGTTTCAGTTATAAATAGTTAATTATTTATTTAACATCCATTTTTAAATAATCGTTATTTAAAAAGATCAAGATATGCAACTATCAAATATACTTTAAAATACTTTTCCAGAATCAGCACGTTAGTGGATACTCATTAGAGATGCTTTTTACACGCTTCCTACACCCGGAGGTGACTTCATTCAAAAGGACACTAATGGGATTTACATATCACTAGTTATGCTTTGCAGATTCTGAGGTTGCAGAAAGGAAAGGTTAAAGGAAGGAAAAGGGTTAAATGTGTTCTCAGGGCATGTCAGTATACTTAAATCTTCCAATGAAGTCTAGACAAGCCTTTCCCAGCAATAACAGTCTAACAACAAGTTACCACCTCTGAGGGACAGAAATTTCAAAGTCAATGTACTAGAAGAGTCTGCAGGGAACCAGGACAGCCAAAGTCAATTGGAGCGCAGTCTATGGAGCTGAGGCACTTCTTAGATAATACAAGTATTGCACAAAGTTATAGAGAGTTTTGTAGAAATCACTTGTAGGGTCACAAGCTGTTAGACGTGTGAAAATCAGAGTTGGAATGAACTCTAAGGTAAGCCAATGCAAGTGGCAACTGAGAAAAGCAGAGCTCAAAAAGATACTAAGGTAAGTACCCCAAGTCTAAACAGTACCTCTGGTTTGATGAAGAGATGTCCAAATGGAATCCTGTTGCAGTGATGCAGGTCTTTGGTTCCTGAGCCTCAGTCGTGGGGACAAGACGGAGGACATCTGGAGTACTCCTGCAGTAGCAATTTGGAGGTCGTCAGCAGCTACAGGTTCTTTTCGGATCAATGCCACTTCTCAGTTTCAGTGCTCAGTAAACAGCACCACGGCAGATCTCGGATACCAGTTGGGCTTCCTTCACTACTTGGGTCCTGCACTCTTGTGTGGGGGCTGGAGCTCTGGCCGCCCTTTTTCTGGAAGGTCCTTAGGAGACCTAATGGAGCTTCTGGTCGGATTTCAGACGTTTCACTCGACTACGGATCTTTCGACCCCTATCACTCGGTTCTTGCAGCAGCAAAGAAGTACAGCCAATCAGAGAGGATGGTCCAGTGGAGTTCGTCTCAGGGTTAGTTGGTCCACTAACCCAAGGGAAGAAGTTGTCCCTTCCAGAGATTTTCTTGTCAATCAGAAAAAGGAGTTTCAGCACAGCAGCAGGGCTTCAACGGGCAATTCAAAGGTCCAGTAGGATGCAGCAAGCTTCGTTCACGGTTTCTTCGTTGGTTGTTTCTCCCAGTGGTTGCCTTTGCCTCTAGTGCCAAAACCATTGCCTTTTAAGCAGGTTTCTCCATTTCATGGACAGTCACATCCTGCCTTTCCATGCACACTGGAGCCAAAGGCAGGCTTCATGGTTGAAGCCTGCCAAAGGCAAAATGAACAAAGGGCTCAAACCTGGTTTGGCGCGCAGAGTAAAACCCAAGAAAGACCTCACAAACAGAAAATGGCAAAAAAGACAGACTGGGGCCATTCTGAAAAAAATGGTCACCTATGGGAGCTATACTGTAGCTGAGGATTCAGCCTGCGGTAGAAAAGCACAATGGTAGGAAAAGTAAACCACTGCCACCAGCCATGTAAAGTAATGAGGCTAAAATAAATTATTTACATGAAAATATAGGATAAGGGGCTGCTGGGTAACCCCCCAGCACATCACATATGATGGTGTGTGCTGGACCCACAAAGAGAAAAGGCAAGTAAAGTCAATTTCACCTTACAAATTTTGGGAACAGTAGTTCACACAAGAAAAGGTATTTAAACCTTATGAAAAATCTAAAGTATTTCTCTGTGACACTGCACTGAAGGTGCTGTTTATCGCCATACAAAAAGTAGATGCCCATGGAGTTTGTCAGTCTCCGAATACAGATGAAATATATAATCAAAGTCTGGTCAAAACACATGAGAGAGTGAATAAAAAGGTCTCACTCACTTCAGGGTTAAAATTAGAAACTCCTAGCACTCTAGCAAAAGAGCTGGGGGTTTCTAAGTTTGAAGAAAATTAGCACAAAAATGAGAATTCTCCCTAACACAGACGAGCATAGAAGTACTGGAGAGGTAGCTCCGAAAATGTAAGGGGATGGAAGAAGAGGACAGATAATGGAGGAAGTAAAGAGAAGAGAGAAGGCAGAGAAAGAGGAACAAGAGTGACTGAAAAGGGAAAAGGAAAATGCGGAAGAAAAGGAAGGGGAAGAAAGAGCGAGGAAAAGGCAGAAGGAGACATAGGAAAAGGTGATGAGGAAAGCAGAGGAAGAAAAGGAGAAACAATTGCAAGTGAAGATAGAGAAAAGGAAGTTGGAAATTGAAAGACTCGCTAAAAAGCATCGACGCAGAGAGGAAGTCGAGAGAGATGCCTCAGGGAGTTAGCAGGCATTATGATGGGACAGACAGGTCTAAATGACGATGAGGAAGAGGGAATACACAGAAGCATAGGGATACTCTATAGGAAGGAGTAGGAGGGATAGCGCCTCTGCTCCGAGGACAAGCAGGAGTATAGCAGGGTCTCCATTGAGGGGGCAAAGTGATTAATTGGACAAAGTGATGGGGAAAAGACAGGGGAAATGCATGTTAAGGAGAGTTAATTTGGAAGATGAGGGAGGAGAGGACAGTTATGACAGTATCAGGACTATAGGGTCAGATGAGGACTCAGGAGAAAGTGACGATGACAAAGGGAGGAGGACTTGCCGTCCCCCCAGGGAAATAAGCCCCAAAAGAGACACATTGTGGGGACGAGAAAAAGACACTCAGAAAAATAGGGGAGAACCCAGAGGCACCTGGAGCGTCCCAAGGATAGGTCACATAGCACAGACAAATTTACTCCATATGCACATAGGCTTAGAGCCTTACCGGGACGAAAATGTGCAAGCATGACAACTACCAAAGACATTGGGAGACATGGCAGGGGAATGCAATTGACGCAATTTTTGTTTCTAGAAGAGGGTGACAGACAATCCCACTATAAACCATGGCAACAGATGGACAAGGACAATCTGAGGTGCCAATTGCCCTTGTTGACCGTTGGTGCAGGGAAATGTATATATGAGCTACAAAGATTGACGGCAGGGACGACACTGGCAGTGGGCGACATAAAGAGCTTGCTCTCAGCCATTCTTGGGGAGGTTGAGGACGATGTGTATAAATGGGTATGGTATCCCAGAGTATTGGCACAGAACACAGCGCATAATGGTGCATTGTTTAATAACTGCAGAGCAGCCATATGGCAAGCTCTGAGAGTACAGTACCCAGAAACATCTGACATAAGCGCGATTATGGCATGCAAAATGCCCAAGGATGAAGACCCACTTCAATATATCCAGGAGACACAAGAAGGTTGGTGTCTTGAGATGAGAGAGCCATGGGATAAAATAGTGGGGGTTATTTTACCACATGTCAAGACACAGGCTACCAGAGCAGATACAGAAGCAACTGAAGAAATGTGTGGAGATGGAAGAGAAGTTATGGTCAGAAATTCAGCTGATTAAAGTACATTATTTCTGACTTCTTCTTCTTCTTCTTCTTCTTCTTCTTCTTCTTCTTCTTCTTCTTCTTCTTCTTCTTCTTCTTCTTCTTCTTCTTCTTCTTCTTCTTCAAATTATCGAATGCGTGGGCGGACCCACGCAGGCGCTTCCCCGTCCAAAAGGACGATGTGCACCTACCCCCACCTATCTTACACACAGCTCTCACATTCTCATAACTCCTCCCACCGCCCCGTCTGCCCCACAAAATCCAGCAGCACACTGCTCCTCTCCCTGCCTCTCACCCCGACTCCTCCCAGCAAAGCCTTCCCACTCAGTTCAGCCACTCCCAGCGCAGACAACCGAACCCTCATCAACACTAATGCAGGAGAATGCGAGAAGGAAGTGCAAGGAGAGGAAGCAGGAAAATGTGAAGTTAGTGCAGAAGAAGTTATCAAAGTATACAATGGAAGGGTCGATGTTGACAAGCGCAGAGTGACATTTTGACCAGAAAGCTCAAAATAGGCAATAGGTAGCAGGGGGACATTTTGCAGGAAGAGGAGATGCCAATTATTGGCCATGGGCAAGGGGAGGAGTGCCCCGGGGAAGAGGATTCAGACACCCAATACAGCAGGGTGGAGACAGGTTTACCAGAGGACAACAGAGACTAATGGGGGGTCTGCCACATTGCTGGACATACAATAAAATAGGTCAAAATAGGACGTTCATCCGGGTGGTGCAGGCAAGTTTGTGAGCCCCCTGACCCTTTGTGGGCCTTGAATTTGGCCTTTTTGTAAGAAAAGTGATTCCCCCAAACCCCATTTGCCTCCGCTTGTCAAGCAGCGTCCTCACCTGAAACTCTGTGCTCCCGTCTCCCCTCCCTGGCCCTGATTGGCTCCTTTAATCTGTGTTTGGCAACCATAAGCCGACACCTCGACCTGCACACCACTTCCATCCGGGCAGTGCAGTTGAATGTGTGAGTGCCCTGACCCTTTGTGGGCCCTGAATTTGGCCTTTTTGTAAAGATTTTGATTCCCCCAGTCCCTGTTTGCCTTCCCTTGCCAAGCCGCGTCCTCGCCTGAATCTCTATGCTTCTGCCTCCCCTCCCGCCCCCCGGACCTAATTGGCTACTTTTATCTCTGTTTGGGAACCCTAAGCCGACATCTTGACCTGCACGCCACTTCCATCGGGGAGGTGCAGGTGAGTGTGTGTGCCCCCTGACTCTTTGTGGGACTTGAATTTGGCCTTTTTGTAAACAATTTTATTCCCCCAGCCCCCATTTGCCTCACCTTGCCAAGTCGCATCCTCGCCCGAATCCCCGTGCTCTCGCCTCCCCTCCCGCCCCCTGGCCCTGATTGTCTCCTTTAATCTGTGTTTGGGAACCCTAAGCCGACACCTCGACCTGCACTCCACTTTCATCCGGGCGGTGCAGGTGAGTGTTTGAGCCCCCTTACCCTTTGTGGCCTTTAATTTGGGCTTTTTGTAATGAATGTGATTGCCCCAGGCCCGTTTGCCTCCCCTTGCCAAGCTGTGTCCTCGCCCGAATCCCCGTGCTCCCGCCTCCCCTCCCGCCCCCTGGCCCTGATTGTCTCCTTTAATCTGTGTTTGGGAACCCTAAGCCGACACCTCGACCTGCACTCCACTTTCATCCGGGCGGTGCATGTGAGCGTGTGAGCCCCCAGACCCTTTGTGGGCCTTGAATTTGGCCTTTTTGTAAAAAATGTGATTCCCCCAACCCCAGTTTGCCTCCCCTTGCCAAGCCGTGTCCTCGCCTGAATCTTCATGCTCCCTCCTCCCCTCCTGCCCCCCGGTCCTCATTGGCTCCTTTAATCTTTGTTTGGGAACCCTAAGCCGACAAATCGACCTGCACGGCACTTCCATCCAGGCAGTGCAGGTGAGTGTGTGTGCCCCCTGACCCGTTGTGGGACTTGAATTTGGCCTTTTTGTAAACAATCTTATTCCCCCAGCCCCCGTTTGCCTCCCCTTGCCAAGCCGCATCCTCGCCCGAATCTCCATGCTCCCGCCTCCCCTTCCACCCCCCCGGCCCGGATTGGCTCCTTTAATCTGTATTTGGGAACCCTAAACTGACACCTCGACCTGCACGCCACTTCCATCCTGGCGGTGCAGGTGAGTGTGTGAGCCCCCTGACCCTTTGTGGCCTTGCATTTGGGCTTTTTGTGAAAAAATTTGATTCCCCAGCTCCTGTTTGCCTCCCCTTGCCAAGCCATGTCCTCGCCTGAATCTCTGTGCTCCCGCCTACCCTCCCGCCTCTGTCCCTGATTGGCTGCTTTAATCTGTGTTTGGGAACCCTAAGCCGACACCTCGACATGCCCGCCACTTCTATCCTGGCGGTGCAGGTGAGTGTGTGAGCCCCCTGACCTTTTGTGGCCTTGCATTTGGGCTTTTAGTAAAAAAAATGTGATTCCCCCACCCACCATTTGCCTCCCCTTGCCAAGCTGTGTCCTCGCCTGAATCTCCGTGCTCCCGCCTACCCTCCCCCCCCTAGCCCTGATTGGCTCCTTTAATCTGTGTTTGGGACTCCTAAACTGACACCTCGACCTGCATGCCACTTTCCTCCGGGCGGTGCAGGTGAGTGTGTGAGCCCCCTGACCCTTTGTGGCCTTGAATTTGGGCTTTTTGTAATAAATGTGATTCCCCCAGGCCCCACTTGCCTCCCCTTGCCAAGCCGTGTCCTCACCTGAATCTCCATGCTCCCGCCTCCCCGCCCACCGCCCACCCGACCTTGATTGGCTCCTTTAATCTGTGTTTGGGTACCCTAAACTGACACCTCGACCTGCACGCCACTTCCATCCGGGCGGTACAGGTGAGTGTGTGAGCCCCCTGACCCTTTGTGGGCATTGAATTTGGCCTTTTGGTAAAAAAAAAAATCTGATTCCTCCAGCCCTCATTTGCCTCTTCTTGCCAAGCCGTGACCTCGGCCGAATCTCTGTGCTCCCGCCTCCCCTATCGCTCACCCGTCCTGATTGGCTTCTTTAATCTGTGTTTGGGAACCCTAAACCGACACCTTCGACCTGCATTCCACTTCTATCTGGGCGGTGCAGGTGAGTGTGTGAGCCCCTGACCCTTTGTGGCCTTGAATTTGGGCTTTTTGTAATAAATTTGATTCCCCCAGTCCCCGTTTGCCTCCCCTTGCCAAGCCGTGTCCTCGCCTGAATCTCTGTTCTCCTGCCTACTCTCCCACCCCTGGCCCTGATTAGCACCTTTAATCTGTGTTTGGGACCACTAAGCCGACACCTCGACCTGCACTCCACTTTCATCCGGGCGGTGCATGTGAGCGTGTGAACCCCCAGACCCTTTGTGGGCCTTGAATTTGGCCTTTTTGTAAAAAATGTGATTCCCCCAACCCCAGTTTGCCTCCCCTTGCCAAGCCGTGTCCTCGCCTGAATCTTCATGCTCCCTCCTCCCCTCCTGCCCCCCGGTCCTCATTGGCTCCTTTAATCTTTGTTTGGGAACCCTAAGCCGACAAATCGACCTGCACGGCACTTCCATCCAGGCAGTGCAGGTGAGTGTGTGTGCCCCCTGACCCGTTGTGGGACTTGAATTTGGCCTTTTTGTAAACAATCTTATTCCCCCAGCCCCCGTTTGCCTCCCCTTGCCAAGCCGCATCCTCGCCCGAATCTCCATGCTCCCGCCTCCCCTCCCACCCCCCCGGCCCGGATTGGCTCCTTTAATCTGTATTTGGGAACCCTAAACTGACACCTCGACCTGCACGCCACTTCCATCCTGGCGGTGCAGGTGAGTGTGTGAGCCCCCTGACCCTTTGTGGCCTTGCATTTGGGCTTTTTGTGAAAAAATTTGATTCCCCAGCTCCTGTTTGCCTCCCCTTGCCAAGCCATGTCCTCGCCTGAATCTCTGTGCTCCCGCCTACCCTCCCGCCTCTGTCCCTGATTGGCTGCTTTAATCTGTGTTTGGGAACCCTAAGCCGACACCTCGACATGCCCGCCACTTCTATCCTGGCGGTGCAGGTGAGTGTGTGAGCCCCCTGACCTTTTGTGGCCTTGCATTTGGGCTTTTAGTAAAAAAATGTGATTCCCCCACCCCCCATTTGCCTCCCCTTGCCAAGCTGTGTCCTCGCCTGAATCTCCGTGCTCCCGCCTACCCTCCCCCCCCTAGCCCTGATTGGCTCCTTTAATCTGTGTTTGGGACTCCTAAACTGACACCTCGACCTGCATGCCACTTTCCTCCGGGCGGTGCAGGTGAGTGTGTGAGCCCCCTGACCCTTTGTGGCCTTGAATTTGGGCTTTTTGTAATAAATGTGATTCCCCCAGGCCCCACTTGCCTCCCCTTGCCAAGCCGTGTCCTCACCTGAATCTCCATGCTCCCGCCTCCCCGCCCACCGCCCACCCGACCTTGATTGGCTCCTTTAATCTGTGTTTGGGTACCCTAAACTGACACCTCGACCTGCACGCCACTTCCATCCGGGCGGTACAGGTGAGTGTGTGAGCCCCCTGACCCTTTGTGGGCATTGAATTTGGCCTTTTGGTAAAAAAAAAAATCTGATTCCTCCAGCCCTCATTTGCCTCTTCTTGCCAAGCCGTGACCTCGGCCGAATCTCTGTGCTCCCGCCTCCCCTATCGCTCACCCGCCCTGATTGGCTTCTTTAATCTGTGTTTGGGAACCCTAAACCGACACCTTCGACCTGCATTCCACTTCTATCTGGGCGGTGCAGGTGAGTGTGTGAGCCCCTGACCCTTTGTGGCCTTGAATTTGGGCTTTTTGTAATAAATTTGATTCCCCCAGTCCCCGTTTGCCTCCCCTTGCCAAGCCGTGTCCTCGCCTGAATCTCTGTTCTCCTGCCTACTCTCCCACTCCTGGCCCTGATTAGCACCTTTAATCTGTGTTTGGGACCACTAAGCTGACACCTCAACCTGCACACGACTTCCATTCTGGTGGTGCAGGTGAGTGCGTGAGCCACCTGACCCTTTTTGGACCTTAAATTTGGCCTTTTTGTAAAAAATGTAATTCCCCAACCTCTGTTTGCCTCCCTTTGCCAAGCCGTATCCTCCCCTGAATCTCTGTGCTCTATCCTCCCCGCCCGCCGCCCGGCCCTGATTGGCTCCTTTAATCTGTGTTTGGGAACCCTAAACTGACACCTCGACCTGCACGCCACTTCCATCCTGGCAGTGCAAGTGAGTGTGTGAGCCCCCTGGCCCTTTGTGAGCCTTGAATTTGACATTTTTGTAAAAAATATGTGATTCTCCCTGCCCCAGTTTGCCTCCTCTTGCCAAGCTGCATCCTCTCCTGAATCTCCTTGCTCCTGCCTCCCCTCCCGCCCCCTGGCCCTGATTGGCTCTTTTAATCTGTGTTTAGGAACACCTCGACCTGCACGCCATTTCCATCCGGGCGGTGCAGGTGAGTGTGTGAGCCCCCTGGCCCTTTGTGGGCCCTGAATTTGGCCTTTTTTATAAAAAAAATATTCCCCGAGCCCCAGTTTGCTTCCCCTTGCCAAGCTGCATCCTCGCCTGAATCTCCGTGCTCCCGCCCCCCCCAACCCCGAGCCCTGATTGGCTCCACCACGACTCTTAATTCATCCTCCCAGTGCAGCAGGGGAAGCCAGTGGCCAGCCGTCAACCAGCAACGACCAGTATGATAGGAGTGGCTGGGTTGGTAGTAGAGCAATTACTGTACCCTGGAAGCCCAGCCACTTAGCAAACTTACCTACACCTGTACAATGCTGTGACTACTCTCCTCTGCCTCCCTCTCTCCCACTATACAGGACTCTCAAATCCAGCTGTGTTTTGTCTTGCACTCAAACTTCAATGTTAGGTGTAGGCCTCTCTCCCACTATACAGGACTCTCAAATCTAGCTGTGTTTAGTCTTGTACTCTAATCTAGCTGTGTTTAGTCTTGCACTCAACCTGCATTATTAGGTGTAGGCCCCTATCCCACTATACAGGACTCTATAATCTTGCTGTGTTTAGTCTTGCACTCAAACTGCATTGTTAGGCATAGGCCTCTCTCCCACTATACAGAACTCTCAAATCTAGCTGTATTTTACACTCAAATTGAATGGTTAGATGCAGGCCTCTCTCCCACTACACAGGACTCTCACATCTAGCTGTGTCTTATACTCAATTTGCATTGTTAGGTGTAGGCCTCTCTCCCACTATACAGGACTCTCAAATCTAGCTGTGTTTATTCTTGTAATCTAATCGAGCTGTGTTTTTGTATTGCACTCAACCCGCATTGTTAGGTGTAGGCCTCTCTCCCACTATACAGGGCTCTCAAATCTAGCAGTGTTTAGTCTTGCGCTCAAACTGCATTGTTAGGTGTAGTCCTCTCTCCCACTATGCAGGACTCTCAAATCTAGCTGTGTTTAGTCTTGTACTCTAATCTAGCCGTGTTTACTCTTTTACTCAAACTGTATTTTTAGGTGTAGGCCTCTTTCCCACTATACAAGAGCCACAAATCTAGCTGTGTCTAGTTGTGTACCCTAATCTAGCTGTGTTTAGTCTTGCACTGAAACTGCATTGTTAGGTGTAGGCCTCTCTCCCACTATACAGGATTCTCAAACCTAGCTGTGCTTAGTCTTGTACTCAGATTGCATTGTTAGGCGTAGGCCTCCTCCCACTACATAGGATTCCCAAATCTAGCGGTGTTAGGTCCAGTACTCAAATTACATTGTTAGGTGTAGGTCTCTCTCACACCATACAGGACTCCCAAATCTAGCTGTGTTTGGTCTTGTACTCAATTTGCATGGTTAGGTGTAGGACTCTCTCCCACTATATAGGACTCTCAGATCTAGCTGTGTAGTACCACACTGTCATAGTATTGTCATCACTGGCCTGCTCCACACTGTGACTGCTTGACCACTAGCCTAGCACCCCACCGGGACCTCCCTACTGAGTCATATACCACCCGACAACCAAAGGCCCAATACCCCCTAGACCCTCCGGACAGTGCGCAGGTTAGGGAAATACCTAACCCATTGAGGAAAGGACAGGCTGCACCCGATAGCACCCTAATGTAATCATTAGAGGAAACACCAATACTCTCCTAGCACAAGACACTACTGACGACTACTTACCCTGTTAACTCGGCACAAAGAAGCAAAATGCCATGACGCAGAAATGGACGCCGAAAAAAAGGGCTGGTGCATGCAACAATCAACTCGGACAGACAAACCCAACTGTCCCCAGCAGAAGCGACATCGAATTCAGGAAACACCCCACCAAACAATGCTACCATCAGAACAAACACTGTAAGTGAAAAATTGCTATATCTTACACCTTACCTCACAACAACCACAGACTCCTGATACCTCAAGGGCAGTACCCAAGAAGAGAGCGGGAAGACTCCAACCCCTTCACTCAATTCATCACAAGAATGCAAGAGCACTATCGATATCCACAACAGACCACACAAGATGACGAAGCTCTAGTAAACAACAACCCAACCACTAACCTAACGGACCAATTTGATAAAGAAGAAGCTTTCGCTGATCCTCAACCAATCTGCATCACTAGAGAAGCAACGCAATTGAACAGCCAAGCTACCAATTTAGCAGACCGCTTCAATGAAGAAGCAGTCTTCGCTGATCTTCATCTTCATCCAATCAACGTCAATACAGAAACACCACGACTGAACAATTATAAACCAAAACAAGGAACTACTAATAAACAGAACCATGCCTAAAAGATCCACTGCAATTTAATCAAAGTAAGGTCGATGTCCAAACATGCCGCAGAAATATACGACCTACTATGTCACAATGGTATCGACATCCAATTTATAACTGAAACATGGCTAGATGACAATTACAAGATCACCCTCACCAACTGCATGCCTGATAACTTCAAATGCGTCCAAGCAAACAGAAAAACCAAAAGAGTGGGGGGACTGGCAATCATCAACAAGGAACACCTGGCTATCAAACTGGAAGACCCATTAAACTTCGATAAATGCGAATCCCTAATCCTACGCCTATCAGTAAACCCCAAAACAAACCTGAAATTCATAATGATATACAGACCGCCAACATATGATGCAACCTTCATTGACACCTTCACGGAAGCTATCACAACCCTAGCCATCGAGCACAATCATCAGATCGTCCTTGGAGATTTCAATATCTGGTTCGATGAAGAAAACACAACCACACAAAAATATCTAACCAGCCAACTAGCAGCAATGAATGTACAACAACTAGTCAAAGGAGCAACCCACTCGGCTGGGCACACACTTGACGCAATTCTTGCCAATAAAAAACTCATTACCACAGCACCCCCAATCCAAATACTATGGAGCAACCACCTCATCACCCCCTTCGTAATTACACTAACCATCCCAACAAACAAGCGACAAGACAAACTTCCGATCACCATGAAAAGGAATTGGAGAACCATAAAAAACTCCAACCTAACTGAACTCCTGGAACTCAGCAAAACACAAGCAATAATCATGGAAGAATCCAACCTAGACAAAAAAGTAGCTCTACTCCACAACTGGATAGCATCAACGATTGACAAAATCACCAAAGAAAAACCTTTCACCCTTTCACGCAAAAGAGCAACAGCAAAATGGTTCACCCTACTACTCAGCGCCATGAAAAAAAGAAACGAAAACTAGAACAAGAATGGAGAACCACAAATGACACGGGAAACAAATTTAAACTTCAACAACATATCCGTGCCTACAGAAAGGAAATACAAAAAGCAAAAAGGAAATATTACGACAACCGAATCCTCACGGTACCAAACACCCAGAACGAACTCTTCAAAATCATAAATGAAATAAAAAATCCACCAGGCTGCAACAACACGCCAATACCATTGATAAAACCGTGCAATGACCTAGAAGACCACTTCAAAAAACAAAATCGCCACCATCCAACAAGACATACAAAACAGACCATGTGATTGGAGCTTATCCTGAAGAAAGGATGGTTGCATTGTCTACCACTGGCATTGTATGCATTGAGAAATCAACCAGATTCCGACCACCACCTTACGCCCCACGAAATAGTGACAGGGAGGCGAATGAGGACACCCCTCACACCTCCATCTAGGACTAGAAGTGATGCCCAGACAACAGCAGAATTGTAAGGAAAGGAGTTACGTGATTACTTAACCTCTATGACCCCAAGTATCTCTGTCATTTCAGAACAGCTCAAATGAAAGGGGTGTGGGACACAGAACACAGACGGAGATGCTTCAACAACCGGAATTGAAAAATTACGCCTTCCCAAACATTTCCCTGGTGATCAAATATTAATCAGGAACTTTACCCATCGAAGGCACGTGCCACGCCTTAACGGTCCATTTATCGTTGAGGACGTAATGCAATCAGCAGTGAAGGTAATTGGAAGGCGAGCCTGGATATTTCTTGGTGACGTGAATATTTATGCTGGAGAACCCTCTTCACCCGCACCCCTATCGGAAGCAAGCATCAGGGGAATAACCACAGCATGTGCAGACTAGGTCTATGATGAGGAAGAAGGACGCAGAAGCTGTTGAATAGGCAGACAAAGAATATAGTGGACTATGGCTTATTGTCGGGACACTCTTTTCAGTCATTAAAAAAGGAGTTAAGGGAATCTATTTGTTCTTGAGCCACAGGAGTTTGTTGACATTGGACTGAGACATGTTTAAGTCTTGACTGAGAAGGAAAGCATGCCAGATTTGGAGTTCCTTTTTCGACAACTGGAAGAGGGAACAATACACTGATTCCTTTCTCACTGAGTTTCTTTTTGGAAGTGTCTATGGTGGTGCCTACTGACAACGTTCATTGGATCGTTCTTGCAGTTTTTTTGTTCATTTTGCGCGCTTACGTTGGTGGGGAGAACTACTGATATTCATCATTTCCTGCAAGATCCTAAGAATGGTCCGATCGTGAGGAGATTGCTCACAGCTATTGAGCAAATCCTTCAGCTTCCTGAGCACAGTGGGGAAAACACAAATGCCCCTGTCAACGGATAATGCACATATATTGGTCAGCTCTTATCTGGTATCTGCTCATCCTGCCACCCTCCTGTACTGCCTCCAGGCCACCATCTGCACTAGAGTTCTGTATCTGTACCCATACAGTCCCCCTCCCACGTTTCTTCTGCACTTATCAGATATACCTTTCTGACTAACTTTCACCTGCCACTTGCAGGCTGCACTACCATGGTTTAAAGCCCTTATTTATTATTTATTCTATTTAATATTTATTTATGTTTCCTCTCCTCTGCTTCACACTTTCCACTCCCTCCCACCCCCTGCACTTCTCCCCCATTTTCCTTTCCCTTGCACTTGCGCTTTCTTAAATGTCCCTGGGCCTAGTAAGATCGTGTTTTCTGTTTTTCCTTTGTTCCCCTCCCTTTCTGCCTGGTCGCGCTCTGAAACACTTGTGTACGAGCGCAATATAAATAAAATATCATTTCATTTCATTTCATTTCATTTCATTTTCAGCTCGGTGTTCTAATATCTCATTGAGGAATGCCCGACTCTTGTTGGGAAGCAAACTGATGTCTGCTCATTCCTAAGGGATCCGGGCAATAATGCTGCACTTAATGAAATTCTAAGAGACATAATCACGCAGGTGAACCTTTACTCTGAGAGAACACTGAGAACTGAATAAGACTGAGGAAGGAGAAAATTTGAAAATCTACTGGTTAAAGCACTTTGTTTTATGCTGAAGGAGAATCTTCATGTCTTCTGGTAAAAGGCCGATTTGTGGTCTTCACTGGGAGCTTTTGTTCACCATTGGATAGTAAGCCAGTTGAAGCTGATCGAGGAATTTGTGGAGAAGGATCAGCAGCTTTCAGAGTATTGCATGATGTTGCCCGATTAAAAAATTGGTTTTCCTTCCTTAAAAAAGGAATGGGCAGCGTCAATAGTAAAAACGTGGTGGAAGACAATGAGAGACGACCATCTTGTGGAAGAAGTTACTGCTGTAAAGAATGGGCCTACTTGTATATTATTTATGCATGTATTTTGTTTATAGTGATACTTCTTTCACTTACAGTACGGACAGTTTACTATTTGAAACCAAACAGAGAAAGGAATCATGTGTATCTTCCTCTGCAAAAGGAAGCTACAGATGTGACAACTACAAGGCAGCAGAGACCTTATGTAATTATCGCTACTTCAAAGGTACGGTCAAAGACACCTAGTCCTGAAATGGGTATAGCAAGACTTCCTATTAAAAAGAGGTCACATGCCGAGATTATGCAAGACATCTTTATGCCTGTACATTATGTTGATAGAATAAGGCTTCTAGACCTTTCTCCTATGCAGGTAGCACACCTAAAAACACAGAATCCACTGACAATGTTTCTATGATTGGCCCAATAAAAAGGAATTATTCTGACATACTTCTTGAGATGGTAATAGAAGCTCAAAGAAAGAGGATGAGGCCTAAACAAAGTGCTAAAGAGGAGGATCATG
The DNA here is from genome assembly GCF_040938575.1 of Ambystoma mexicanum. NCBI lineage: Eukaryota > Metazoa > Chordata > Amphibia > Caudata > Ambystomatidae > Ambystoma > Ambystoma mexicanum. The sequence goes on along the minus strand of NC_090941.1, from coordinate 662,087,638 downwards.
AGTTAAATGATTACTTGGACAGTACAGCACATTTGGGGAATAACATATGGTATCAGCATATGAAGGAAGTGAGAAGGAGGATCTCGAAGGAGGAATGTTTTGTATGTGCACTCCTACTGTATAGCATGGGGAAGTCCAAAATCTTCATAGCTATTGAAATAGATGTCCAGACAGCACATTGTCTATCACACAAATCTGCTTGACAAGAGGCCAGTTCATGGGTCAAGATGCCTATCTCAAATGGGCAACTGAATGGACAGATCCAGATGAAGATGATTATATCCAGACACAAAGACAAGAAACAGCACATACCAAGAATCATGTGATCAGATATGAAAAGCCTGGAGTAAAAGGAGCTGGAATGAGATAGGAAGTAAACAGGAGACTTGAAAGTCCAGGAAAATCTGCAGAAGAAATTCAGAGATGGAAAAAGAGAAGCCAGATGCAGATTTGGGGATCAGTGTTATCACCAGATGGATGGGAAGAAGGAGTGGTCATCTGCAGAGCCTGGGTGGTCATTGGTTGTTATAAACCAGCCATTTACAAAGTGCAAAATGGATGCAAGTCTCTGTGGCCGAGACTCGCAAAACTACTAACTTGGGTCGATGATAAAGGAGGACCTTTGCAGATAATGCCCCTGGAAAGTTTTAAGCTGTGCTTCAGAAACTGTCACAATCCACTTCCTGAAACCCCCCCGGCAGGTTCATGGACCAGGAGGGGTCTCGGCTCGGGCCCCAACAAGCTTCGGCATCCTTTGCCTAGGCCCTCTTGGGGCTAGTCCTGGCGCCTTTGGCACCAGGCTCATACTTAATGAAGACTTGTGCTTGGGAACTACTTTATTTCAGTGCCAGTCAAAATGGAGGCACCCACATAGCTTGGCTCCTTGGAACCAAGCTATGCGGTATAGTGTTTTGGGTGTGGTAGCCTGGGGACTATTTTACCTGGACTACTTTCTTGATGCTATTTAAACCACACCCGACTTGGATAGCACGCTTTGCGTTACTTTGCAATCCAGCAACATGACGCTCATCGTGTTCAGCTACATCTGCGAACCTCGGAAGAACAGCATCTGAAAAACAAAAGGACATTGTTAATAGCAGCAGCTTACCTGTGATTCCACTGTTAGCTGCCCTCCGCTCCTGCAAACAGCATCCAAGGAACAGCGAGCCTCCCGGACCGTCGGATCTGCAAAAAGGAGAGAAACAGGACATTAGAAATTTTACAATTGTGCCGGCAGCTTACCTCACGAGTCACCTTGGGACTTCTTGCTCCGGGTGAGCACTGCAACCTTAGGGGGACAAAAGACAACAGGTTAGCAAAGGCAAGGCATCATAGCGCTGCACATAGCACCTACTTACCGCATCAAGGTGCTCTCGAAGCACCATCACCTGCCGGTGAGTCCCAATTCAGCCAACGTTCCACAGCGAACTTCCGCGCACCTAAGGAGAGAGAAAAGACATTATTTAAATCTGAGAAAGGCATACAGTGTAACAGTAATAAGACCTACCTGAAAAACTCTAAAGGGTCTGCATCAGTGAAGTAACTAGATCGCACTCGCCCACAAAGGACAAGGCGCCCCTGCCAAGAAGGCAGAATGGAGAGCATGCCAAAACCCATAACAAGGTGAGGAAAGGTCCGGGGAGGAGCTGCGGGCATACGGGGTGTTGGGAGGCTCTTACCCCAGTTGCCCAGTCTTGAACATTGCCCACCTGTTTTCCAGGCAGAACTTCTCCGCTGATTATACCTGGGAGCGGCTGAGAAGGGGACCAGAGTCCCCACAGCTGGGTGGCGTCCCCGTGGATACCAGGTGAGCGTACCAGAAACAAAGGCACGAGAAATGTCAGAGAGAACCAGAACTGTGGTTGAATCTTTGATGTACCAGAAATGAAACTTGGGACAGCAGTAAGTATGGATCATTATTGGGCATGTGGATCCAGAGCCTATATGAGATTGCCCAAGGACTGGGGAGGAAAGTGTTCATTGGTGAATGTTCATGTTCCAGCGTTGGTGATTCCGAAAAGTGATTTAAGTCTTGATAGCGTCCCAAAAGCAGATGCTCATCTAAGGAGGAAGAAGAGATCTGTGGAGCTGATAAATTGAATGAAGAGAGAGAACTATTTCTCAGACAAGCCAATAGAAGCTTTTGATGCCATCCCTTATGAGCACAAACTGTTCAGTCAACTGTCAGTATTCACTCTGATTTTTATGCCAAGTGTCAAAGTTGGAGCAAATACCAAATGGCTGCAGATGGGAATTACTACAGACCATCAACACTACCATAAAGGAATTCAATGCTATCAGAGAAGAGCTGAGAGCCATACGACTGATGACACTTCAGAATAGATACGTCCTGGACATTATTACAGCTATGATGGAGGTGTTTGTGCAAAAATCAGAGAATCATGTTGCACGTTAATACCTTGTCATGATGACAAGAATGGCACCTTGACGGAGGCCATAGAGATGCTGACAAAGCTACATGTCTAGATGATAGACGAAGTAGGAGACATTGCTGATGATAGCTGGTTTGAATCACTCTTTTCCTGGTTTCCAAAATGGATGGCAGACATCTTCAAGTTTCTTGGAGCCCTGATCGTGGTGGTGTTGCTTGGATTTTGTGTGATTAGAATAATCATTGCCCAATGCAAGAAGACAGCAAAGAAAGGCATAGGGATGAAGTTTATGATCGATGTTGAATCAGGATGGATGGCCAGAGACCTGACAGATGAAGAAATCAGAGACTTTGTGAAGGCGAATATACATGCACCTGAAGGAACAAAGTTCCTGTATCCAAATAACCAAAAGAAGTATGTGGGAAAATGTATCTATTGCAGTCCAAGTGGACAGTGCATGCTCATGACATGGAACAAAGATGAGCATGTGAAATCAGCTGGCTGCCTGGGAGGGTTTGTAAAGATATGGGTCCCGAAAAAAGAATTTCTTCAGGCACGGATGTTTGGATGTAAAGAAGGATGGGAGTGTGGTTGATGAATCGGCCAAAGCGGGGAGTGTAGAGGAGGAGCCAAGTACCCCCACCTCAACCATCTTGCCCACATTGCCTAAATGTTGGGAACCGGAATGCAAGACACGTGCAGTTCCAGTGAAAAGACCAATACTGAGGAGAATCTTGGAGGCAAGGTTCACATTAAGAAAGCCATAATTGCATACAAGACAGTATGACGGCCATTTGAATGAAATCCCGGAAGAAGCAGGACCAATGAATGAAAGAGAAGAATGCTGATGTCACTACCGGCACACATGAAGCTGAACTGACGTACATGGAAAAGATGCAGAGACAAGAGAATGAAAACATTCTATAAGGCATCAAGAACGTATCAGAGATAAGTGACATCTTGGGCTCAAGATGCAGAAACATATGCTACAGAAACGATAAAGATATCAAGTAATTTTTACATGTGTAAATAGGCAATGAAACACAAGCATGCAAAGTATTCTTAAGGCTGGCTATTTCGAAAAAAATAGATTGCGGAAAGCGCCAAAGTACACGTATATAGGAATCAAGTAAAGTATGGATGTTTTCCCCGACGTGTTATGGCAGAGCTAGACCAAAAGAAGGAAGGCCTTTTTCCCAGTGTGTCACAGCTGAAAAAGCAATTGAATTACAGAAGCAGATCTCAGAAAGGGGAGGTTGGATGGGCACCAAGAATCCAAGGTCTTATCAGATGTGGATGAGAAGAAAGTAGTTACAAATCGTGTGAAAGAACAAAACCCCTGTTCAGAAGGCACAGACAAAACAAGGAAGACGTCAGAGGTCTATTAAAAATAGTATTTTAAATGCACCAGAGGATAACGGACCACACCTACGCATGAGGCCAGAGCATGCCTTCACTCCCCTGTATTGTCCAGATCAAGGAACATTTCCAAGGCCAAGTTTAAAGTCTTAATTGAGAGCAGACCACTGAGTTAATGATAGATGATATGCTAATTGATGGGAAACTATGGTTATGACCAGCTCACCAGCACCTGGAAGTCTAGCCTGCGTGCTGCTAACGTAGGTGGAAAAGTACTGATGAATACAAGAGTGCCAACCAAGTGTAGGGGGGGCACATGATTAAGAGCCCTATAGTTTGTATAACCAAAGGGACATCATGTATTTAGTGATGTTCGTAATGACTTGTTTGGGGGTAGGGCTTAATTGCCCACCTGATCTTAGAAGTCCAATCACAACCCTGTATCCCATATAAAGTATATGTAGATGTTCCCTTTAAGACTATGGGCCTCATTACACGGATGGCGGTAAGGATTTACCGGTACCGGTAAGATACCGATACCGGTAAATCCTTACCGCCTTACTACAAGGTCCCTTTGCGGGTTGGGGGATTTAATACCTGCTTTTTGCAGGCATTAAAAACCAACCCGCAAAGGGACCCAGGGAGCTAATTACGGTACCGCAATTTGCGGTATCGTAATTAGCGCCTTCCCCATTCCCATTGAGCCCTATGGGCCAAAAATGGAAATGGGGAAGGGCAATGGTGGAAGGGAGAATTACTGCCCCGCCAACCTTGGAATGGGGCGGTAATTCCCCTTTCCACCAAGGCGGTGCCGGTATTTTACCGGCATGAACCATGGCGCTAATAGCGCCATGGTTCTCCGCCATCCGTGTAATGAGGCCCTATCACATTTGCCACTAGGTTTTAGTAGTTTGCCACGTAAGATGACGTTACTAAATGCATAGGTTTACGTCATCCGTGACAAGTTTTTGCTATATAATGTTTGTTTTTTCTAAAGTAAGTTGAGAGATATTACTGTGCGACGGCGGATGATGTCCGTTGTAACTCCCTGTTTTAGATAATTGATATTAAAACAGTTAAGCTTTTTGCCAACTAGCTGAGTCATTTTGATTATTATAGTAACTTCTGCCTCCCCATTCATCTCACTGTATTGCTACCTTGTCTTAAAGGGTTGAGGCGACTCCCACAGTTCACCTCTACCTCCTCTGGCTTCTCTTGCAGAGTGGAGTTTGACTCTAAACTAGCATCCTCATCATAATCGTCCACATTACTTGTGTGAGTAGGGGTTACATGCCTACTACCCAAACTTTGTTGATTTAACAACATTGTAATCAATTCACATTTATTTCCTTTCAGAGTCAGACCCCTGGTTTTACACATATATTTCAGTTGTTCTACTCTTAGGACAATCAGGGCTACCTCATTAAAGTTATCCATATTTGGCATGTTACAATTGCTTAACTTTTTGGTGGAGTTTAGTCTTGTGGCTGGTTTAGTTGGGCACAAGTACAGCAAATAGTCAATGTAACCACTCTACGCCAATCCCACTACCTGCCACCAGTGTTAGGTAAGAATTGATGTAGTAACATTGTGTGAGACTACACAAAACTAATCTGCTTGGTTTATGTAACCCACATTTTGGTATAGGTCTGTACAACACAAGGGGTAAATGTGAGCTGTAGAGCTGTAGCATTGATATTCGAAAATACAAGTAACCAAGTAACACTTACACTCAAGGTTTCAGTTATAAATAGTTATTTATCTATTTAACAGCAGTTTTGAAATAAGCGTTCTTTAAAAAGGGCAAGATATGTAACAATGAAACAGTTAGTGGAAACTCTTTAGATATACTATTTACACACCTCCTACAACCGGAGATTACTTTATTCAACGGGACAGTAACGGCATTTATATATCACTAGTTATACTTTGCAGATTCTGCGGTTGCAGACAGGAAGGTTTAAAGGAAGTAAAAAGGTTAAAAAGGTTCTCAGGGCATGTGAGTATAACTAAATCTTCCAATGATGTCTAGACAAGCCTTTCCCAGCAATAACAGTCTAACAACAAGTTACCACCTGAGAGGGACAGAAATATCAAAGTCAATGAACCAGAAGAGTTTGCAGGGAGCCAGGATAGCCACAGTCAACTGGAGCACAGTCTATGTAGCTGAGGCGCTTCTTAGATAATAAAAATCTTGCACAAAGGTAGAGCACTTTGTAGAAATCACTTGCAAGGTCACAAGCTGTTACACTTGTGAAAAGCAGAGTTGGAATCAACTCTAAGGTAAGCCAATGCAAGTCTCAACTGAGAAAAGCACAGCTCAAAAAGACACTGAGGTAAGTACCCAAGTGTGCACAGTAGCTCCGGTTTGAAGAGGAGTGGTCCTACTGGAGTCTGTCCTGTTGCAGCGATGCAGGCCCTGGGTTCCTGAGCCTCAGTCGTGGGGACAAGAAGGAGGGCATCTGGAGAACTCCTGCAGCAGCAATTCGGAGGCCGTTGGCAGCTACCGCTCTTTTCGGATCATTGCCACTTTGTGGTTTCCGTGCTCGGCAAACAGCAACACTGTGGACCTCGGATACCATTAGGGCTCCCTTCACGCCTTGGGTCCTGCACTCTGGTGAGGGGACTTGAGCTCTGGTCGTCCTGCTTCTGGAGGGTCCTTAGGACACTCCTGGAGCTTCTGGTCGGATTTCAGTGTCACTTGACTATGGATTTATCGACCACTATCCCTCAGTTCTTGCAGCAGCGAAGAAGTACAGCAAATCAGGGAAGATGGTCCAGTGGAGTTTGTCTCATATATAGTTGGTCCCACTAAACCAAGGGAAGAAGACGTCTCTTCCGGAGCTTCTCTTGTCGATCAGAAAAAGGAGTTTCAGCACAGCAGCAGGGCTTCGCCGGGCAATTCAAAGGTCCGGGAGGATGCGGCAAGCTTTGTTCACGGTTTCTTCATCAGGTTTGGCTCCAAGTGGTTGACTCTGCCCCTAGTCCCATAACACTTGCCTTTTAAGCAGGTTTCTCCCATTCATGGACAGCCTAGGCTGTCACTCAAACAGCAGGGTGGCTGTTCTAAAGGACAGCCAGCTAGCCATTCAGGACTGGTTGCATTCATTGACTCCTAGAGACAAAGGACTGGAGTTTCGGCAACCTCCCTCATATCCTGCCTTTCCAGACACACTAGAGCCAGTGGCAGGCTGAAGCCCACCAAAGGCAAAATGAACAAAAGTCTCAAAACTGGTTTGGCGCACAGAGCAAAACCCAAGAACAACCTCACAAACAGAAAATGGCATAAAAAGGACAACCAGGGCCATTTTGACATAAATGGTCACCCAATGGGTGCTATACTGCATCTGAAGATTAAGCCTGCGGTAGAAAATCACAGTGGTAGGAAAATTAAACCACTGCCACCAGCCATTTAAAGTAGTGAGGGTAACATAAAAAAAAATGTTACATGAGAATGTAGGATAAGGGGCTACTAGGTAACCCCCCAGCACTCCACACAAGATGGTGTGTGCTGGATCCACAAAGAGAAAAGGTAAGCAAAATAAATTTCCCTTTACTATTCTTGGGAACAGTAGTTCACACAAGAAAAGGTATTTAAACCTTATGAGAAATCTAAAGGATTTCTCTGTGACACTGCACCGGAGGTGCCTGAGATCAGATGAAGGAACTCTTCAGTCCTCCTATAAAACCTACAGCGGAAGATTGTAACCGAGTACAAAAAGCCTTTGCTGACAAATTTTTGAAAGCGCAAGATCAAATCAAAGAAGAATCTTTGACATCCCTATTGCCTAAATTGACATCGAAATCAGTGCCCACTGAGACACCTGATATCTGTGCCAACCCATTAAACACCCAGTCAAGTCTAACATCTGACACTGCAATGTTACTTGGGCCAGCAGCAGGTTTTATATTCAAGGAATCTACCATAGCTGAAATGATAAATATACTCAATACTATGCACCCCACCAATTGTCCTGGAGAACTGCTTCCATCCAAACATATTTTGGAACAAAATGAACTGTTTGCACCCTTCCTTTGTAGATTTGCCAATGCCTCTTTTCAGACTGGTGTCATTCCCCAGTCGATAAAAAAATGTTGCAGTTACTCCCTATTAAAAAAAAGTGGGACTTGAACCCACCGACGCAGCCAATTTAAGACCAATTACCAATACACTGTTCTTCCTTAAATTTATAGATAAGGTAGCGACCATCCAGTTACAAGCTCATGTACAAATGGCCACAATTCTGCACACTAAACAGTCAGGGTTTAGAAGTCATCATGGCACAGAGAGTGCCCTCCTTGACCTGCAGACATATATGCTCTCTAAATTAGAGCATAGCAAGTCAGGGCTGCTGATGCTGTTGGACCTATCAGCAGCCTTTGAATTGCTAGATCATAAAACATTACTTGATAGGATGCAGACTGTTGGGGGCGTCTCCCCAAATGCCATTACCTGGAGGAGATCCTTTTTGGAAGGCCGCCGGTCACAAGTGTACTGGGGGGATAGGGCCTCTAAGCTCCAAACCATAATGTGTGGAGTGCCCCAGAGGGCATGCCTCTCCCCCTTGTTGTTTAATATATACATTTTCCCTATTTGCAACGAGTTAGATATATTACAGATTTTTCTCTGTAACTACGCTGATGATTTTCAGTTGGTTCTTGACATTACCGGTGACTATGGGCCTCATTACACGGTAGGCGGTAGGGAATTAACATTACCGGTAATGGAATACCGGTAACGTTAAATCCCCATGTCAATTACGACCCGGCTCACCGCCATTAGCAGCACCGCTAAGTACGGTGCCACTAATAGCGGCCAGTCCGCGTGCGCGCGACCCTCCTTCCCGTAAATAACGCCATGCCGCTAATAGCACACCATCACAAGCCAAGCGGACATGCCAATAGCGGCATGGTAAAGCCCCCAAAATCCCTTACCGCCATGGCGCTAATACCGGCATCGCGAACCACCCGTTAAGAGAACTGAGCAGTGTTCACACCTGCCACAGGTGGACACAATCAGCACAGGTGGAGACAATGGAGACTGTGGCAGCACAAAAGGAGCACACCACACCCCTTCACACACCCCTTTCCACACCAAGATGGTCCCAATACTAGCAGCATTACATGGGCTGGAGGACATGATTGGAGTGCAGCAGCAACAACAACAGGCAGCACAGAGGAGACGCAGGAGGAGGAGGAGGAGGGCAAGACAGGCACAGCAAGCACCACCGTGGCACCTAGTCATACCACAGAGGCAGCCAACAATCTCCAGGATCAGAGCCAGTCCATTTAACCTAACGCCTGAGCAGATACACACCCTGTACCGTCTGGACCGGGATACCATCACCAGCATCGTGGACATGATACATGATGACATTGTGAGCCTCATAGACATCAGAACTGCCATCCCACCTCTACTAAAGGTGGTGACTGTGCTCCACCTCCTGGCCACAGGCACCTACCAGCATACAGTGGGGCACATGCATGGCATCTCACAACCAGTATTCTCACGCACGCTGAACCAGGTACTCGATGCCCTCCTGAGGCATGCACCTGAACACATATTCATGCCACGGACTGGCCAGGAGATTGCAAACACCAAAGTTGGCTTCTATTCACTGGCTGGCATCCCAAGTTGCATTGGGGCCATCGACTGTACCCATGTGGAATTGGTGGTCCCACATCACAATGAAGTAGTCTACCGAAACAGGAAGCAATTCCACTCCATCAATGTCCAAATGGTATGTGACGCCAACAAGATAATCACACATTGTTCTGCCCGTTTCCCCGGATCAACCCATGATTCCATGGTCCTGCGGAACTCAACCATCCCACGCTAGATGGAGCGACAAGCCGGACAACGTTCATGGCTACTTGGTGAGTAGCAGGGCAAGCACATGGCAGTGTAATTGGGGGGGAGAGATACATACTCCAACTGGGTGTGATTGGGGGGGGGGGATACATACTCCAACTGGGTGTGATGGGGGGGAGAGATACATACTCCAATTGGGTGTAGCTTGTCTTCCGTAGGACAAATGCACATACAGATGTACGCCAATGTCCATCTGGGAAGGCCGCAACGTACTTGAGATGAACCGACATGCAAGTATAAGCTACACAACATAGAGAACAATCTAGGTCTAGAAACATTAAACATCCATCCACATCCACATTGCACAACATTCAACACCACAAAATACACAAATCTCCTACATGCCGTCAAGATAGTCATACAGAATCAGTGCAGCACAACCACAATAATGCCATGTGCCTGTGAATGCATGCAAAGGGATCACCCCTACCCGTAGCATTGTACCACGCACCTATAGCACCACTGAAGTGATGCCTCTCAGCATGGCAACATAAATGTTTGAATGGCAGTACACTAGCAGTGTGGTACCAATTCTACCTGGGCCCAGGGACACGTAACAACTGGCCTCACCCAGGACATGTCAATTACTTTTGGAGGCATTAATGGGGCATGTTCACTTGCAGGGTCAAGCTCAACTTTGCACATTGCAGTCACACAGATCATCTGCATGCATGCTGTTAATTGTGGACTTCAATCACAATGCAAAGTCAATTTGTGTGATATGAACAGGCCGCTCTTGAGGTGAACAGTAACCAGACCCCATTCGTCCCCCCATACAGGTGATGCCGGCTATCCCCTGAAGAGGTGGCTCCTTACCCCTGTACAGAACCCACAGAACAGGCACACAGAGGACTACAATCGTGCACATAACCGTACCCGCGTCGTGATCGAGCAGACTTTTGGCCTTTTGAAGACATGGTTTAGGTGCATTAGCAGGTCAGGTGGCACTCTCCTGTATGTCCATGAGAAGGTGGCCAAGATCACCATGGCATGTGTCATGCTGCACAATATGTGTATCAGACGGAATGTGCCACTGCCCCCTGACGTAGAAATAGAAGCACCTGATGAGGATGATGATGGTGATGAGGACGGAGTTGACGGGGATGCAGGTCATGCAAGATGGGATGGCCAGGAGGGACGTGCTGTGAGACAGCATCTGATCAACCAAATATTCTGAGTTGCATGTTTTCTTTTTGTAGGAATGGATATGGGTAGTAATGCACAGGTGTCTGTTTGGAAGCGCACAATGGACCCTGTCGCCAATAAAGTACACATACACAATGAAGAAGTCCAATCCTGTGTACAGATCAAACACCAGTGTATTAAGAAATGTAAAGATGTAAAAGTGCATGTCCCCAAACATCCCACCCCCCTTCCCCACACCCCCCCCAACAGTGCAAAAATACCCTTCCCCCCAACCCCCACAATAGTCCAAAAACACCCTTCCCCCCACCCCCCACAACAGTCCAAAAACACCCTTCCCCCCACCCCCCACAACAGTCCAAAAACACCCTTCCCCCCACCCCCCACAACAGTCCCTTATGTGTCTGGCACAATGTTTTTGTCCAGCTATGCACGTGGAAGCTTGACCATGCAGTCCCTATTCGCCATTGCCACCACCGGCATTAGGAGGCTGGCTAGACGTGCGCCTGGTGGTGCGTGTGGAGCGGCGTAAGGGGCTTGTTTGCCTCGAACTGGCGGATGAGGAAGTGGCTGACTGTCCTGGTGGTGGTGGTGGTGGGAACTGGCGGTCCATTGCGTCCGCCATCTGCGTGAGGACCTCCCTAAATTGCACAATCTCCCCACACAGCCTGTTGGTACAGGCCTCTATTGCCTCCCTGGAGTGCCTGGCTGTCTCTGTAATCTCCGCCCTGAGACGGGCAGCCTCCTCCACATGCTGCCCAACCAGCACTGTTATGTCCTCTTGGCGCTGGCTGATGCTGGCCAGGTCAAGGGCACTGTTGCGTTGTGGTGGTGTGGCTGCTGCGGCTTCCGATGCAACCAGGACAACTGGTGAAGCCACCGGTGGGCTACTGAAACCTCCCATGTTGTCCTTGCCAGGTACAAGATGGGAGGTTTCACCAGGTGTCTGCTGTGGTGATGCCTCGGGTATTCCAGGGGGGTTGGGGTGTGCATCTCCATGTGGAAATCTGTCGTATCCTCCACATCTGAGAGTGGGGCTGTGGCTGCCGCCTCTCCTGTGGAACTAGTTGCAGCTGAGGGTGGGCCCTCCGTGGCTGGGATCTGTGGTGGTGTCTGCTGTGGTGATGCCTCGGGTATTCCAGGGGGGTTGGGGTGTGCATCTCCATGTGGAAATCTGTCGTATCCTCCACATCTGAGAGTGGGGCTGTGGCTGCCGCCTCTCCTGTGGAACTAGTTGCAGCTGAGGGTGGGCCCTCCGTGGCTGGGATCTGTGGTGGTGGGTTCACCTCAGGAGGTGGGACAGTTGTTGCTGGTGTGGACAGTTACATCTTGGCAGTGGCACTCCACCGATGTTTGCCACTCTGCATGGGGACTCTTCTCCCTTTGCCCCTTGATGTCGTGGGGGTGTCCTCTGTGTCCTGTGGCCTTGATTTTTTACTCGCAGGGGATGCCTGAGTTGCAGTGCCAGTATCCTCACTGTCTGTATGTGAGCCTGTCGGGGACAAAGAGGGGGATGGCATTGGTTACGGTTCTATGTACGTAATGCAGTATGCGTCAATAATTCAGTTGTGGGCATTTGGACTTCATTGGTGAGGATGCAGGTGATGTGTCTGTTTAGTGGCTCATCCATGCATGGTTGTGTGTGGCACTTGTCTCTGGTGATGTGTGCATGTGAGTGTGTTTGGGTTTGACACTGACATGGCCAGGGTTGTATACATCTGTGGATGTTTGGGCATCCATGAGGTGATTCTGGGCTCACATTTGGAGGGAACTGAAGATTCACAGTGCATACTGTCATGTGTACACTCACCTCCATCTGAAGTGGTTGCCACATCATGCTCCATTGTCCCGACTCCCTCTATTGATTCCACCCCAATCAGGTTGGCGCAGGTCTCTTCCCACTCCTTTAATTTAATCAGCGAATCAGATCCACCTGCTGTGGCTATGTTGTGGTTCGCAGACAGGATGCTTCTGACCCGGAGGCGGAGATCATCCCACCGCTTTCTGCACTCACGGACATTGCGGGTGGTGGTGCCCCCTGCACTCACTTTCAAGGCAACCTCTGCTAAGATTGCCTTTTTTCAGATAAGGGTCTCCCAACGCATGTCGCTCGCAAATACCACAGCAGCATTATCTGCAAGGGTCTGTGTGAGCATTATTAGCTCCTCCGTGGTGAATTTTTCCTTGCGCTGCCGGTCGGTGGTTTTTTTAACGGCCTTGGGCATGGCGAGGGTGTCCCTGTGGATTTCCAATTGCAAACTACTCAAAACAGGTCCAGGGGCAGAGGCTGGCAATGGATTGTGTTTTTAAAGATGGCCGCCGTGCTCCTTCCCGTTCCTGTGCGATGACGCTATTTCCGGTTCCGCTTTTTAACGGTGACCGCTAATTGCGGTGACTGCTGTTTGCATGTTGATAGAGGTCGGAAGTGCTATCTGCGCTTTCATTGGTGCCGGTAAGGGTCTTTTTGGGGTCTTTAGCGGCATGACGGTGGGGTCATTACCGGCATGGCGCTATGCTCATGTCCGCGTACTCGTAATGGTAAGCTATTAGCACCCTCTTGCAAGGGCGGACACGTTTATAACATCATGCCGGTAATTTGCGATTTTTACCACACAACGTGTAATGAGGCCCTATGTGAAGGACCAATGCATGCTGGACGCAGTGTATCAAACGATACAATAGTGGATATGATATGATCGTTTTTTTATATAGCGCCTATACACAATGTGTTTCATAGCGCTTCAAGGCAAGGGAGGGAACAAGGGAAAATACAATGAAATTCTTACTGGCCATGAACAGTAAGGATGTGAAATTAACTATCGTACTCGGCCTGACGACATTTCAGATAGTGCAAGAGCTAAGACATAGATAAGGAAGGGAGGGGGAGAGTGGGAAGGAAATGGAAACAGACAGGATGTCCACAAATTGGCACTGCCTGAATGCTACAAAGACTGAACTCATGCTATTTGGCCTTCGGCAGGCACACATTAAGCTGGGTTAGGAGTACACTGGGTTTAGTATAGACGGTAGCCAAATCAAGGTTGTGCAGAAAGTAAAGACCGTAGTCACATACATGGAAAGCAGCCTAGACTGTGAAGCCATGTTGCAGCCATCACGATCAGTACCAACTACCACCTTAAAGTACTTAGGCAGGTTGCACCATTGGTTTCAGTTGAAAATTGCACTAAACTCGTGAGAGCGGGCATTCTACCACGAGTGGACTACTGCAACGTGCTTCTAGGTGCTGCAAATAAAGCTGATGTCCAAGAATTACAAAACATTCAGAACAAAGTCATCTGCATCATCTTTCAAATGAAGCGTTCAGAACCCACATCTACAGCCAGGAAAAAACTACATTGGCTCCCAGTGGGAGCCAGAATTCAGTTCAAACTACTAACCATATGCCATAAATGCATGTGTGGTAATGCACCCGCCTATCTGAAGGATGTAGTTAACATTTACCAGCCTAAAAGAAACCTGTGGTCAGCAGATGACTTTCTAATGCTATTGCACCGAGTAAATCGAGCCAGTGGATTTGAACGGGCTTTTCACACCCAAGGAGCCGAGGCATGGAATGCCTTGCCCTATCACTGTGTAAGACAGAGAATCTCCTCACCTTCCAGAAACAATTGAAAACACATCTTTTCAATTAGTATAAATATCCGCATGTAGCTCTTTGTCACAGGCTCTGTCTCTTGGCGCCTGGATGCCCAAAGGCTTTGGCGCGGTACAAGCACAATAACAATATCAAAAGGTGCTGTGTGGCACCATACAAAAAGTTGATGCCTATGGAATTTGTCAGTCTCCAAATACAGAGGAAACATATAATCCAAGTCAGGTCAAAACACATGAGAGAGTGAGTAAAAAGGTCTCACTCACTTCAGGGTTAAAATGAAAAAGTCATAAAGTCAAGCAAAAGAGCTGGGGGTCTCTAAGTTTGAAGGGAATTAGCACAGAAATGAGAATTCTCCCTAACAAGGCGAGCTTAGAATTACGGGAGAGGTAGCTCCAAAAATGTAAGGGGATGGAAGAAGAGGACAGATAATGGAGGAAGTAAAGAGAAGAGAGAAGGCATAAAGAAGAGGAACAACAGTGACTGAGAAGGGAAAAGGAAAAGGCGTAAGACAAGGAAATGGAGGAAAGAGCGAGGAAAAGGCAGAAGGAGACAGAGGAAAAGTTGATGATGAAAGCAGAGAAAGAAAAGTAGATGCAATTGCAAGTGAAGATAGAGAAAAGGAAGTTGGTAATTGATAGACTTGTTAAAAAGTATCGACGCAGAGAGGGAGAAGAGAGGGATTGGAGAGAGGAATGGGAAAGAGACAGAAGTCAAGAGAGATGCCTCGGGGAGGTAGCAGACATTATGATGGGACAAACACATCTAAATGACAATGAGGAAGAGGAGATATGCAGAAGTATAGGGATACTGTATAAGAGTAGGAGGGATAGCGCCTCTGCCCCGAGGACAAGCAGGAGTATAGCAGGGTCTCCACTGAGGGGGGGAAAGTGATTCCTTGGACAAAGTGATGGGGAAAAGACAGGGGAAATGCAGGTTAATGAGAGTTCATTTTGAGGACAAGGGAGGAGAGGACAGCTAGGACAGTATCAGGACTGTAGGGTCAGATGAGGACTCAGGAGAAAGTGACGATGACAAAGGGAGGATGCCTCGCCATCCCTCCAGGGAAATAAGTCCCAAAAGAGAGACATTGTGGGGAGGAGAAAAAGACACTGAGAAAAATAAGGGATAACCCAAAGGCACCTGGAGCGTCACAAGGATAGGTGACATAGCACAGACAAATTTACTCCATATGCACAGAGACTTAGGGCCTCATTCCGAGGTTGGCGGTAAGTATTGGTTTTTACCAGCATGGCGGAAAGAGCGAGTCCGATCTGGTACCACGCCGCTATTTACAGGCTATTCCGACCTCGTGGGCACGAGCTTTCCGCCATGCCGGTAAATCCCCTAGCGGCATACCGCTAAAGGGCCCATTAAACCCCTTAGCGGCATGAAGCGAGACGTTCTTTACAACACCGCCATCGAAGATTCGGCGTCCGTAATTAGCGGTGACCGTAATTTACTGATACCGTAAATTACGGTCACCGCTAATTAACGGATACGGAAATTACGTCATCGCACAGGAACGGGAAGGAGCGCGGTGGCCATCTTTAAAAACACAATCCATTGCCATCCTCTTCATACAGGACCCGGAGGGATATTTGGATCGGAAAAATAGCCATTAGAGACCAGCACCATGCCGAAAGCACTGAAAAAGGGTGCCGCCCGCATAAGGAAGGAGCGCTTTACACAGGACGAGCTCCAGGTACTGGTGGACACTCTGCACGAACATGCAGAGATAGTATTCAGCAGTGACATGCGTAGGTCCACCGTCGTCAGGAAGAAGGAGATCTGGGACTTGGTTGCACAGAGGGTGAGCTCCGTAGGAAACACCCCCCGCACCACGAAGGACTGCAGGAAACGGTGGGATGACCTCCGTCTCAGGGTGCGGGCCATCCTATCGGCCAACCGAAGTCAGGTCCTGGAGACAGGAGGAGGCCCAGCTTCTCCCATCAAAATGATGCCCTGGGAGCAAACGTGTGTGGACATGATGGGCACAGAAGCCATAGAAGGGGTTGGCGAAATGGAGTGCGGTGCTCCATCATCCGCTGATGGAGGTGAGTGTCATGAATGCATTCCTAATGTAAGGCACCGCCAAGGGCTGGGCAAGCTGTCACATCATGTATGGGAACCCCCCCCCCCAATGAAATCATGCCGTAACAAGTGGGACCCAGGCTGATGTCAGGTGCAAGGCTGCAACCCATATTGGCCATACCACACAAAGAGGCTGTCAATGTGAGTCACCACAGTACTCCGCCAACATGAGTGACCCAGACATCTGCATGCATTTTCCATCCAAGCCCAGATCACTGTCCCACTCACCACCCAAATGTCAACAAAACGCTGCAATCCCATTGTGATACCATAGGCTTGAAGAAATGCTGACCCCCAAATCATTGCTCATGCCGTCTCTCTCTTCCCCTCCACAGGCAGCGGGCATGAAAGTGAGGACCAGGAAGCCACCCGGGCCAGTACCTCCAGGGGCAGAGCCAGGGGACACCATATACCTGCAAGCAGGAAGAAAACACATGCAACACCACCTGCTCCAGCAACCCCCATGGAGGCTGCACAACCCCCACCTGCACCCCTACCCATGCCTGCAGTGCCACCGGACACATGCCCCACGGTGCACTCTGAGGAGTCCAGTGTGGCAGGGGAGAATGCTGCCATGTGCCTCCTCGATGTGCCAGACAGCCCCACATCAATTTCCGTGGCCAACGTGGAGGACCCAATGACATTGGACATAGCCCAGAACTCCATCATACAGCCAGGTGGCACACAGCGACTCCGGGGAGAGTGACACCCCAGGGCTCACAGGCCAAGGAGTACACCTGCCTGTCCTGGATCCACTTCCCCTGCAGAAAGTCCCGAAAGGGCTGCAGGCTCAATACCAAGCCTGCCAAGCACATCGGCCACACCGGCCATGGATGCAGTGCGCTCCCAGCACCTCACGGGCCTGATTGAGGAGTTCATCCGGGACAACCGAGAATCAAGGTTGAAGTGGCACAATGACCTTCAGGCTCTGGGTGAGGTGATCACTGTGAGCACAAACCGGCTCTGTGAGGTGCTGGGCCAGATCGCAGATGCCCTGGAGGCAGCACCCCCCAGACCACAGCCCCAGTGGGAGTACCCACCCTCCCAAAGCTCCTCCACGCAGACTAGCCCTGTCCGTTGGTCACTGCGTACATTGTGCAGCCACAACCTGGATCCCCCTGACTCTGGGAGTGCACATTGACCATACTGCCACACACATGTGGCCTATGTTGCACTGATGGGACTATTGTGGGGTTGTGGTGGGGGGAGGTGAAGGGGGTGAGGGTGTGTGTGGGAGTTGGGGGGAGGTGGAGGGGGGTGAGGGTGTGTGTAGGAGTTGGGGGGGAGGGGGAGGGGGTAAGGGTGTGTGTGGGAGTTGGGGGGGAGCGGGAGGGGGGAGGGTGGAGGTTTTGTTGTACACGTTTCTACATTATTATTCAATACACTGGTTGATCATCCTTAAAAAACAGAGTGGACATTGGTCATTGTGCATGTGTCTTTTAATGTCGCACAGTGCATGGTGTACATGTATCCCCACACCCAGTGCCCAATGTCCTGTCATACTCACACCCTCAGCTGACTTGTGAGTCAGAAATATTGTCCGATCAATGATTGCCGCACGGAACGTCCCTCCTGTGCATCGGCACCGTGATGCTGTCCTGCCATTCCTTCCTCCTCCCCCTCATCATCATCTGGTGGTAGCAGTTCCACGTCAGGGGCCAGTGGCACGTTCCGACGGATGCACATGTTGTGCAGCATTACACATGCCATGGTGATCTTGGACACCCTCTCGTGGCTGTAGATGAATGCCCCACCCGACCGGCTGAGGCAACGAAATCGTGCCTTCAACAGGCCGAAGGTCTGCTCTATCACCACCCGTGTACGGGTATGGGATCTATTGTAGTCCTCCTCGTGCCTGTTCTGTGGGTTGCGGACCGGGGTCATGAGCCACGGCTTCAAAGGGTAGCCAGCATCAGCTGCATGAGAGTGTAATGAAGGTAAGTGTTTGTGCATTCATGGTGGAGAATTGTACTAGTCTTACATGGCCGCATGTGATTACTGGCCATACACACATGTCCCAGGGAACAGTCACCCCATTACTGGCCCGGCTATGTGTCATGTGCAATGGAATGATGGAGGGGGTAGCTTCTCCCTGATGGGTCATGGTGTGCACTCACGTCTTGTTGCATGTGCATCGTATATGCATGCAGCAGTGTTGGACTGCATTCATTGATGTCTTGCGCGAGACTTGGTGAAAGGGGGTGTTGGCTGTAGTTGGTAGCATACTCGTCATTCTGCACGGATCCCTACCATGGTGACTAGCAGCAATCCTATGGGGGTGCAGGACCAGTGACACGCTGTAGGATCCCTGTTAGACTCACTTCTATGCACTCCCAGGGATGACTGTCCTATGTGTTGAGATGCAGGAGTCAGCGACATGGTACTATTGCACTGCATGGTGCAGGATGCCCCTACGGTGTGTAAGGGCCGCCGATGAGTGGTGCATGTGTTGTGGTATCTGGCCAGGTTTCCTGTTAGTCATGTAGTGTTAGGTGTCGGCTCAAATTCATCACTGTGCGGTTATGTGGTCATGTGCCGTGTCACTTGCCTTGGGGCACAGTGTGCTGTGAGGTGAACATCGTGCACTGGCGTGAACATTCCCACCCAGGTGGAGTATGCATCCCCCCCTTTCCCATCCAGGTGGAGTATGCATCTCCCCCCCTTTCCCACCCAGGTGGGGTATGCAGACAACCTACTCACAGGCCCAATGCACTGCCATGGCCCATTCAGGTTACTCACCAAGCAGGCAGGCACGTCGTCCAGCATGTCGCTCCATGTAGCGTGGTAGTGTTGAGTTCCTCAGGACCAAGGAGTCATGAGTTGATCCGGGGTATCGGGCATTGCAATTTGTGGTGGCTTTACTGGCATTACACACCATCTGGGCGTTGATGGAGTGGTATTGCTTGCGGTTGCGATACGGCACCTCCATGGCATGCGGGACCACCAATTCAACGTGGGTGCAGTCGAGGGCACCTATGCAATTTGGCATGCCTGCCAGTGTATGGAAGGCAACTTTGGTGTCATATATCTCCTGGGGAGTCCGGGGTAGGGATATGTAGTCCCTTGTGTGGTTGAGGAGGGCATCCAGCACTTGGTTGAGTATCCGGGAAAATATGGGCTATGAAATGCCATGCATGTGCCCCACTGTATGCTGGTAGGTGCCTGTGGCAAGGAAGTGGAGCACAGACACTACCTTCAGTAGAGGGGGGATGGCAGTGCTGATTTCTATGCGGCTCACTATATCGTCATGTATCAGGTCCACCATGGTGGTAATCGTGTCCCGGTCAAGCCGGTACAGGGTGTGGATCTGCTCTGGTGTGAGGTTGAAAGGGTGGCTCTGATGCGGGGGATTGGCGTCTGCCGGCGTGGTAATGGTGGCTGCACCGGTAGGGCATACTGGGCCTGTCTCACCCTCTTCTCCTCCTGTGTATTCTCTGTGGTGGGGGCTGTGGTTGTTGTTGTTGCTGTTGTTGTAGTTGCTGCCTTGCAAGCAGGGCCTCCAGCTCCAGGAATGCTTCTACAATTGGTATCATCTTGGTGTGGGAGTGGGTGTGGTGTGTGGGTGTGCTCCTTTTGTGGTGTGCCAGACTCCATTGCCTCCACCTGTGCTGATTGAGTGCACCTGTTCCTCTTGGAAACACTGCTCAGGGTTCTTTACACCTTCTCGGTGATGCCGGTATTTACTCCATGGCGGTAAGGTACTTTGCGGTCTTGTGGAGGCCGTTTTTTCCATGTCCGCTTTACTTGGGATCAGCTCCGGTTTACGCCATGCCGCTAATTTTGGCATGGCGTGTTGGGCGCGCGCCACTAAACCGCTATTTACGGCCTCGTACTTTACGGCGCCGTAAATAACGGTCTGGTGGGTCAGAATGGGCCGTAACGGGAAACGATGCCGGTAGTCCTTTACCGGCATCATTTTTCCCTTACCACCCAACTCGGAATGACCCCCTTAGAGCCTTACCGGGATGGAAATGTGCGAGCATGACAAGAGAGTTCATAACTACCAAAGACATAGGGAATTAACAAGGGGGGTCCTGGGAGTCTCTCTGCCAGACATTAGTCCTGGTTGCGAGAGACTTACTGAGAGTCTTTAGCTCACTATCTTTCACAGAGAAGAAATATCCTAAACAACAACTTAAATATGCAAATTGACAAGGGGGGTCCTGGGACTCTCAGGACCCTCCTTGTTAATTTACATATTTAAGTAACTTTGGGTCTCACCCTAAATTACTAGGCGAATCCAGACGTGGACCCCTTGCTCACTACTCTTAGAGAGGCACAGCTCCTCCCTACTGATGAGGTCCAACCAGACCGAAACACGTGTCTGGGGATGCTGTTGGTACTCTTGTTCAGAGGAGAATTGCCTAGTATTTTGGTGCTGGACTGCCCCAGGGCAGGACAAAGACTGATATGTTTGGGATATTTCTTCTCTGTGAAAGATAGTGAGCTAAAGACTCTGGGTAAGTCTCTCGTAACCAGGACTAATGTCTGGCAGAGGGACTCCCAGGAGCCCCCGTGTCAATTTGCAAAGACATAGGGAGACATGGCAGGAGAATGAAATTGACCCAATTTTTGTTTCTAGAAGAGGGTGGCGGATAATCCCACTATAAACCTTGGCGACAGATGGACAAGGACAATCTGAGGTGCAAGTTGCCCTCGTTGACCATAGGTGCAGGGAAAGGGATATACGAGCTAAAGTGATTGATGGCAGGGACAACACTGGCAGTGGGCGACATTAAAAGCTTGCTCTCAGCCATTCTTGGGGAGGTAGAGGATGATGTTTGTAAATGCGTAAGGTACCCCAGAGTGTTGGCACAGAACACAGCGCATAATGGCACACTGTTTAATAACTGCAGAGCAGCCATATGGCAAGCTCTGAAAGTACAGTACCCAGACACATCTGACATAAGCACAATTATGGCATGCAAATATGCAAGGATGAAGACCACTTCAATATGTCCAGGAGATACAAGAAGGTTGGTGTCTTCAGATGAGGGAGCCATGGGATAAAACAGTCAGGCTATTTTACCACATGTCAAGCCACGTGCTACCAGAGCAGGTACAGAAGCAATTGAAGAAATTTGTGGAGATGTAAGCAAAGTCATGGTCAGAAATTCAGCTGACTAAAGTAAATTATTTCTGACTGTAGGCAAGAAAGAAGCGCGAGGAGAGGAAGCAGGAAAATGTGAAGTTAGTGCAGAAGAAGTTATCGAAGTATACAATGGAAGCATCGATGTTGACGAGCGCAGAGGGACTAGTTACCCAGAAAGCTCAAAATGGGCAACAGGTAGCAGGGGGACATTTTGTGGGAAGAGGAGATGCCAATTATTGGCCATGGGGAAGGGGAGGAGTGGCCTGGGGAAGAAGATTCAGACACCCAATGCATCAGGGTGGAGACAGGTTTAACAGAGGACAACAGAGACTAATGGGGTGCCCGCCACAATGTTGGACAATAAAATAGGTCAAAATAGGACATCCATCCGGGTGGTGCAGGTCAGTTTGTGAGCCCCCTGACCCTGTGGGCTTTGAATTTGGGCATTTTGCAAAAACATTGCAAAAACATTGATTCCCCCAGCCCTTGTTTGCCTCCCCTTGCTAAGCCGCGTCCTTAGCTGAATCTCTGTGCTCCTGCCTCCCCTCCTGCTCCACGGCCCTGAGTGGCTCCTTTAATCCATGTTTGCAAACCCTAACCTGACACCTCGACCTGCAGGCCACTTCCATCTGGGCAGTGCAGGTGAGTGTGTGAGCCACCTGGCCCTTCGTGGGCCTTGAATTTTGCCTTTTTGTAAAAACTTTGATACCCTCAGCCCCCATCTGCCTCCCCTTGCCAAGCCGCATCCACGCCTTAATCTCCATGCTCCTACCTCCCCTCTCGCCCTCTTGTGAGTCCAGAAATTACCCTACCAAAGCATAAATGGTATATTATGTTGGCCGAAAACCAATTGCATCATATGCCCTACATCGCAAATACAGAATCGTCAGCATAACCATAGAGCGTCCATTTTGTGCCCTAGATCCGCCATTTTGCCTTCTTTGCCTTTCTGTTCAAACGCTTTGCAAAATGTATTTCATTTCGTTCTGTCCTTACACGAAGCAAGGCCATGAGTTACATGTTGAGAGACCGGCCCAGACAGAAATGTCAAGCAGTACAGAAATACATTGTTTTCCTCCCTCAAAAGTCCTTGAAGGCGAGCAGAGAGGCATTTAATCACCAAGCCAGGTGCCAGCGGTCTCGCTGGAACTGTAGAAACAGGCCGTTAAAGGCATGAATTATACCTTCCTAGCGGCCCCCCCTTTCGGGGCCTTCTTAGATCAGGCTGACCCTTAGTTCACGAAATAGAAACTAGAAAAAAGCATGCTTTGGAATGTGTCTCTCCTACGAACACAGATTCCTTGCTAAACAAGTGCTTTGTGTTCTTCATAACAAAGAACTATGTCTGCGTACTGCAAATTGCAACTGTTGCTAAAACCAAGTAATGTAGATTAAGAAAGAAGCATGTCATGGAATGTCATATTTGTCATAATTGTCAATTGTCAATTATCGAACCCCAACTTAAGAAGATACATTATGGGCGGTTTTTGTTGTGTCACAAAGAGAATGTATGATTGTCTTTTTATATATATGATACTGTTGTAGAATGCTCGCTCTCTACCGTCTCACGAGGTCTGGGTGATGACGCGGTGCGAGACGTTAGACCCAGTCGGCCGACTGAGAATATTTGCTTTGCAATAAACCCTAGTACTTGGGAATTGAACCTCGTGTCTGTTGTATCACTTAGTGTAGGGTGATTGTGCCTTGTTTCCATACGCGAGGGTCTTCAGGGCCTAGCAAAAAATGGCGCCCGAATAGGGACCCTCCTCCATTTGCTCCATCGTGCACGTTGAATTTGAAGAAGGTGAAAATTAATCTAGGACAAGGCCGTCGAACCGGGATCGAAAGGTGTTTGGGGCGCCCCTGTGAAAGTGATGAGAGACTCCTTTCAGATCTGTACACAGCCGATCCCTGATCGACGAGCAGCGGCCAGAGAGCAAGAAGGCGAGGGTCCCGAAATGAGGCAGATTGAGCCAGATATTCAGTCACGACGATCCTTGGTTGCGTCTGTATACGGATGAATTGCGTCTTGAGAGACAAACTGATTGATCAGGTGAGTCATGCCCCAATTCTTAACAGCCCTGATATTGGTTGAGAGTTGCTCTTGCAAGATCAAACGCCCAGGGTAAGGTACGAATAAGATCAACATGCCTGGGAAATTGTCTTCCAGTCTAGTGGGATTTTTCCACTGCGGTAGACAATCTTTGGAAACTGGCCAGGCTGCGCCGCCCATAGGGTCACCAGCGTTTGAAATGTATGTGAAATATGGAATAGGAGCAATAATGTTTAATGAAATTTGGCATAGGCAGACCAGACATGTAGTAGATTTACAATGGCCGAAAGATGGTACTTTTGAGACGGCCCGAATAGAGCATTTAGAATCAGTATTGCTGCGCAAGAAAGCTGGCCCTGCGACATTTGACGTCATAAGAGACTGGAGGAAAGAAGCTAACCTCTGTTTAAAAAGTAGGGAGAAACATGCACACAGGCATAAATCAAACACAGAGAAAGCGATAGAACTAGAAGAGAGAAAATGGGATGAGGATATCAGAAGAGGGGACAGGAGTATCCAATTAGGCATACAAAAAATATATCCACAGCAAGGGTTACATGCATCAGATGAACTAATAAATAAGATTTTGATTGAAAAAAGACAAGAACGCCCTCAAAGCAAGATTGACACAATTGCACCAGTACCCAGTGCTCCACCTCAGTTGCCACCCCCCATCCCTGTTGTTCCAACTGCACCATCTCCCCCTGTGCACGTGATACCATTTCCCCCACCGCCGACAGAGCAGGAATTAGCAGCTGCCTTAGGAGGCAGTTGTACGGAGGCGGGACCTGCACAGAAAGGAAGCACTAGAGTAATGTGTAGTACGGTTAGCAGGGAGAGGATGGAAGAACTTAAAGAATGGGCAGATACGTACATTGAAGGAAATGACGAGGGATCCACGCTGAGTGCAAGGTATGACTATAAGAAGCTCAGGTATTGTTAGAATGCATGGGGGAGTATCTTATGGATCGATAAAGGAAATTAACTGGTATGGTAGCACCGCAGAAGTTGCAGGATCTGAATGCTTTTTCGCGTATGAGGGAAAGTGCGGCAGAAATAAAAGAGCATGTAGACAGGCTATTTGAGTTTAAAGATGAACTTGATGAATTGCATGAAGAGATGAAAAGAGGGAAGCAAGAGGTGGTACCATACGTCGTGCTGCGATTCTTTCCGCCATCTGAACCTGTTAGTGAAGAAATGAAAATATGCACACGAGAGGCAATTAGATGGATTACAGATGCTAGCATTCCTACAATGGAGGTGCATGATACGTTCAATCAGTATACGATAGAAATGCAAAGGAAGGTATTGCAGGTAATGGTTGAGTATTTACGAGATAAATGTATTGAGAAAAATATTGTTGTCCCCCTGAATTAATGACAATATACAAGAGAGCGTTTTCACCTGAAACTGGAAAGACTGCCCTTTCCCTCGATCTAGCTATAGTGCTTAACAAGAGAGAGAACGAAGATAGGGCCAGTTCGATATTTCCCATGAGAGAAGTCCCTCCCACTTTTGTGCCGAAAGTAGAAGTTCCTGGTGGTGATGGAGCTCCGGCGCAGGTAACAGAATCCCATTATACAGCCCAGTACATGCATGTCCCTTTTTTCTAGACAAGAAGTAAATAATATAAAACAAACAATCCCTGATTTGAGAAAGAATCCGGCAGGATTTTATAAAGAGATTGAGTCCTATTTGAAATCGTCCATTTTTACAATGAGTGATATTGATTTATTATTTCCTGTGATTCTCCCAGTAGATATATGGAAGCAAATTAGGAATGTAGATGACACTGATATTTTGGGTGATACCTGGGAAAATTTGATAAAAGAGGATACAGACAGAAAAGCTGGCGAGAAGCCATCACCAGCTTTGTCAGCATTACCAGCGCGAATAGTACAGAAATTAAAGATTTTGGTACCTGAGAGGAGAATTATCTGGGACAAATTAACGGCATGCGTGCAAGGTAAAGATGAATTGGCTACTGACTATTTTAACAGATTTGAAGAGGTATTTGCAGACTTTAGTGGCAAATATTTAAGCACTGAACCCGGAAAGAGATTATTTGTTGACAAATATGTGAGAGGGTTGCTACCGAAAATTCAAAATTTTATCATGACGTCTGAAAGTGCGTGGCAAGCAAAATCACAGAGTGAAGTATTACACATGGCACAATATTATGAGAACAGAGTAACTATAGAGAAAGAGAAAGAGGTGAGAGAAAGGGTGAATCTAAAAACGAGAGTGTTACTGCAACAGGTAGCGAATAATAATAGGGGCGGAGGAAATGCACAAACGAGAGGGAATTTCTCCAACATGCACGGAGGTCCAATTGGACTGAATCAATGTGCATATTGTAAGGAAGAAGGCCACTGGCGAGCACAGTACCCACATTTACAGAATAGGAATGGAAATGCCGCAAGAAGACAGAATAGAGGTCGCCCGGGAACACAAGGACAAAATAGAAACACAAGAATGCCACAAAATCGGAATAGCCAAGGAAATAATAACCAGAGTCAGAACCAAAACCAACAGCAGCAGAATAGTGCAGGAGAAGGAAATGTTTTTGATACTCAGTCCAATTCATACTATTCAGGTGACTTTACATCGGATGATGTATTGTTCAACTAGGACAGCCCAAGACAGGGGTCGGGACCAGTAGCTATTCCCGTTGACCAGAAAGGGCCCTACGTAGAGATGAAAGTAGGGAATAGAGAGCACACTTTTCTAGTGGACACATGTGCGCAGAAATGCTCGATTGACCATCACTTGGTTCCAGAGATACCACTGTCAGGGCAAAAGAATGTTTCAGTAGGGTTCTCAGGCACCCCAGTAATCAGTCCGGTGTCACAGTTGGTACCTATAACACTAGGTCCATTCACTGAGTCTCGCCCATTCCTCTTGTCACAAAATTGTGGTGAGAATGTATTGGGTTTAAATTTGATTAAAAAATTAAGTGCGGTTATTCATTGTTCTCCTGATGGAGTGTATTTGACAATATCACCACAAAAGATGCCAGTGTAACAATTCTTGTCTAAACCATTACCAACTGAATTAAGTAAGGTACCGACTTGTATATGGGCGATGAATGACAATGATGTTGGTTGTTTGAAAATGGAGCCAATGAGAATTATTTTGAAGGAGGGAGTTAGATTGCCACGTATCCACAGTATAAAATTTCAGTGGAAGGTGAAAAAGCATTGAAATGCATTGTTTCTGATTTGATTAAATGAAGCGTGATGGAAGAAACTACTGGTAGCACTTCCAACAGTCCCATTGTTCCAGTTTATAAGAAAGGAGGTAATGAAATACCATATCATTTTATAATTGATTTCCGCAGATTGAATAAAGTAGTTGATCCCCAATTTCCATTGGTCCCAGATGTCACTACCAATTTGACAATGATTCCAGCATCTGCTTCACATTGTAGTGTCGTAGACCTTAAGAACGCATTTTTTAACATCCCAGTACATCCAGATAGCAGATATTTATTTGCTTTCACACTAGGAGGACGTTCTTTCACATTCACACAAATTCGACAAGGTTACACTGAGAGCCCAAGTATTTATAGCAGAACACTAAAAGAACAGCTAGACATGTTAGAATTGCCAACATGGTGTGTACTATTGCAGTACATTGATGACTTATTGATTGCTGCCGACACAGAAGACATTTGCAAAGATAGTACTGTTAAATTGTTGACACATTTGGCAGCACATGGACATAACGCTTCATTAAAAAATTTCCAGTATTGTCGAAAGGAAGTGGCCTATTTGGGCTACCTCCTTTCAAAGGAGGGAAGGAGACTGACACCAGAAATGATAGAAAGCATCTCTGGTATGCCTATTCCAAAGACACAGAAGGAAGTCAGAGCCATAATAGGCATGGCTTCATTTTGCAGGCAGTGGATTGACAATTTTGCGATGATTGTAAAACCTATGGTGGCATTGACAAAGAAAGATGTTGCTTTGCCTTTACCATGGCGCGAGTGATGTCAGAATGCATTTGATCTGCTCAAAGTTGTGTTGTGCTCAGCTCCAGTTTTGGGCACACCAAATTATGAAAAGAATTTTAAGTTATTTGTGCATGAAAATAATGGTTGTGCTTTGGCTGTTTTGACTCAGGAACAAGGAGCAAGAATTAGACCATGCGGTTATTTTGCTTCAGTGCTGCATCCTGTTGCATGCGCTTTGCCGCGCTGTTTGCGAGCTGTTGCTGTGGCTGCCGCCTCATTAAAACAAACCGAGGGAATGGTTTTGGGTCACGCCTTAACTTTGATGGTGCCTCACACAGTAGACATTCTTTTAAATAGAACGCAGACACAACATGTTACATCAGCTAGACTAACGAGATACGAAATTGTCCTCTTTGCACCACCTATTCAAATTTTGAGATATTTTGCTTTGAATCCTGCAGAGTTAATGCCCCCTCACAATGAAAGTACGGTTGAGAAGAAATCACCACCCCATGATTGTATAATGGTTACGGAACAAGAAACGAAATGAAGAATTGACCTAACAGACATGCCACAGAAAGAGCCAGACAAAGAACTGTTTTGTGACGGTTTCTGTTTTAAACTGCCCGATGGCACATCAACTGCTGCATATGCCATCACAACATTAAAGAGTATTGTAGAGAGCAAAAGGATCCCATATAATTCAGCTCAGTCTGCAGAGATAATAGCATTGACAAGAGCATGTGAGATTTCTGAAAATTTGAATGTAAACATATACACTGACAGTCAGTACGCATTTGGGGTGGTACACAATTTTGGTCGACTCTGGGCTAAGAGCTGTTTCCTAACAACACATGGAACCAAGATTCAACATGGTGCTTTAATAACAAGATTGTTGTCTGCACTGACGTGTCCAAAGCGACTAGCAATAATGAAATGCGAGGCGCATAAGAAAGTAACATGTAATGTTGGAAAAGGAAACGCATTTGCAGACAAAATTGCTAAACAAACTGCCACTGATCCACATACGAAAATGTTTATAGCACAGGCAGTAGAAGTGCCCTGCATGATAGAAAATGAGATTGCCACAGTCAAAGAGATGCAGGTGGAAGCAACTGCAGATGAAATAAAAGCGTGGGCTGAGGGTTCAGCAGAATTAGACATAGAGGGTTGCTGGGTAGACAAAGAAAGCAGAAAGTGGATGCTGCCCAACTCCTATGTAACCGCGATGGTCATCATGGCCCACAGTCCCACACACATATGTGCTAAACACATTATTCAGTATTTGGCCACGGTATGGCAGAACCCACACATTAGAAAACTGCTGAAAGGCTAGTCCAGAATTGTATGACTTGTTTGCAACATAACATTAGAAAAGGAACAACTACTCCAATAGGTAGTTTTGGCCCCCCCTCTATGCCCTTTGAAGTCATCCATTTTGATTTCATAGAAATGGAAAGATGTCAGAACCTTAAATACATCCTGGTGGTAGTCTGTGCATTCAGTAAATGGGTGGAAGCATACCCGCTTAAGGACTGCACATCAATGAGCACAGCAAAAGTGATGCTGAAGGAATACTTCTCTAGATTCGACCTGTCACGGGTCATATGGTCAGACAACTTCCACCATTTTGTGACAGCCATAATATTACAGATTTGTGCAGGCCTTCAGATTGATTAACGATTCCATTCCACAAGACACCCGTTGAGTGCCGGTCTTGTTGAGCACCTGAACGGTATCTTAAAAAATAAAATAGGTAAAATCTGTTCAGGGAGTGAATTGAGGTGGCCTGATGCGCTGCCCTTAGCTTTGTTGTGCATGCACACGTCTGTACAGGCAAAGACTGGACTCTCCCCATACAAAATCATAATGGGAGACCCGCAAATGTTTGGTGCGCCCCACTGCCGAGGCGTTTGAATTAAGTAGAATACCCTTTGCTCAGCACTTATTGTAACTTGTTAACGCAGAAACTCAGTTTGATTCATCAGCAGGTGCAGGAGGCTCTTCCTGTCTGATACACAGGCCCAGGGCATTGTCTGCAGCCGGGCGAGTGGGTCATGGTCAAGGACTTTGAGAGGAAGTCCTCACTTGCACCCAGGTGGAGGGGCCCATATCAAATTCTCCTGGCAATGCAGACTGCAGTCCGAGTGGATGGTCGTAAGGCATGGATACATGCCACCCACACGAAAAGAATTCCATTTCCATTGATAGAGCTACCTGATCCAGACAACAAGAAAGAAACAGCTGCCCTTGACTCGAAACACACCATCGCCAGTTCTCTGCCACAAATACTGCCTGAGCCTGAGAAAAAGCCTGAAAAGATTGCCACACAGGAGAAAGGACTAAATGTGCCCCAACTTTGTCCAGCTGAACCTGCATCATCACAGGCTGGCATAAATCCTGCTTCATCACTTGTTGCATCACAGGCTGATACTGAGCCTGCATCTGGAAGTGCATCTGCACTGTTCATTGATCACACAGTACCTGGAGCGATAAGGTACAACCTACGTTCTCAAAATCGGAAGTGATCAGATCTACGTGTTTGGTTTTCGCATCTATTCCCATCACGGATTAATTGGGAATCGGAGGCCTAGGGAAGTGGAGCGTGGGGGCTGTACCAATCTGTATCAAATTGGGAGCTCTGGAATGCAGCTTCCCGGTGCTATCTTTGAAACAGAAAAAGAAAATTGAATGACATATGTTGATCACCCCTTGGGGACGAATGGGGCGCATATGGTACAAAGTCAATTGATGTCTGCTCTGGAGTATTTTGAGCACTGTGCAGAGGCACACTAATCTTGCCACATGTGTAGCAATTCAGGCTGCCGAGAACTGGGCTAGACGCTTTGGTGACCTCTTTGAACACTTTACTATTTTAACGGGTGCTGCTGGAAGAACTATTCGCGACGAACATTGTTGGAGAAGAAGAATGGCACACAATGCCCATACTCGTTTCTGTTCCCTCCTGCACCAACGCTGATGATGTAGTAGAAATAGAGACTATAAAAATGTCTAGAAGAATTTGCTGCAGAACATTCATGCTAATGATTATACTACTACTTTGTATTCTGAGTACACTGATCCCAGTATTATGGTATTTGGAGAGCATGCATCCATTAAGTTCTCTTTTGCCTGCCACCGATGCACCTGCCACAGACAGTCCAGTCCATGTACTCTCTTATACTCTCCCTCCATTAGAAGAAAGACACAGGGAAGCTTATGGTAATAAAACGTTGCTTTTGATAATGAATATGACTCACTCTATCCTGAACAAAACTAATTGCTGGGTTTGCTCCCATTTACCCCAGCATGGTGGGAAAGGAATGGGTTGGTATGTACAGCCCTTGCCCCTCAATACAGCATGCTATGTATCACTGAGTGCGCTATTTTATGGGAAGTGGAATAAGAGTGATACAGGTCAGTTAGATGGAACAAACATAGACAAGATTGAAAAAGTGGTTATGGAACCTGTAGGTTGTTCTATATTTAACAGAGCTAGAGTAATAAAACCAGTGGTAAGGCCAGTAGACAGACTGTATGTGCCTTGTAAGTCATCTGTAATAACGTTTCACATGAACCCAGTAGGGAACAAGGACGTAGTGCCCCCCTTGTATACAATAAATTGCAATCTCCGCACTGTCCCATTTTGCCTATGGAAAAAAGATTCCTATTTAGTAGGGACATTCAACAGATGCATGAATATTGCAGTACTCGAAAGAGAAGAAGAACCAATATATGTAGGTGATCCCGTTTATTTTATATGTGGAGAAAAAGCTTACACTTGGTTGCCTAGAAATTGGAGAGGGACGTGTTACTTAGGGATCCTTTTTCCAGGTGTATTCCTTTCCAGAACGTCAGACTTATCGAGATTATCTAGATCCAGGTCCCAGCGGAATGAAACCGGATTAATTGCAGAAGACATAGTAAAATCATTTATCCCATTTTAGGGCCAAGCAATAAACTCGTGGAATATACAGAGACTGTCCAGAATATTAGAAAAAACGATAAATGGAACGACCGACATATTGTATAATATGACCCTAGAGAAAAGGCAGTTAGATTAATGACACTTCAAAATAGAAATGGCTCTTGATATAATGTTGGCCGACCGTGGAGGTGTTTGCAAAATCGTGGGGCAGCGTGCTGCATATTTGTAAGTGACTCCTCCCCTACGATTTTTGAGGCAATAAAGAAATTACACATTCTGAGCTCTGACCTTCGTATCCCGACAGGTGGTTGGGAGCTGAATATAAGTTCTTGGTTTTGGGAGTTACTGCGCTCATGGGAATGGAAACTAATTGCCATCTTAGTAACATTACTCAGAATCCTCATGACATGTTGTTGTTGCATACACTGCGTACCAATCATTTGCTCTGAAATAACGAATGAATGTTTACACATGGTAACAGAAAAAGAAGCTCCAAATTAGTTACGAATACAAACCACGAAACAGAAACTATGAAAGAGTTCATGTCGATTGATATTGATGATGACGATTAAAGTAGTATACATAGTTCAGAACTAGATACATGGTCGGAGGAAGATGCGATGTATGGATGATGCTCTTGGCTTACGGCCAAAAGGAGGGTTTGTGAGTCCAGAAATTACCCTGCCAAAGAATAGATGGTATATTATGTTGGCCGAAAACCAATCGCATCATATGCCCTACATAGCCAATACAGAATCGTCAGCATAACCATAGAGCGTCCATTTTGTGCACTAGATCTGCCATTTTGCCTTCTTTGCTTTTCTGCTCAAACGCTTTGCAAAATGTATTTTATTTCATTCTGTTCTTACACGAAGCAAGGCCACAAGTTACATGTTGAGAGACCAGCCCAAACAGAAATGCCAAGCAGTACAGAAATACATTGTTTTCCTCCCTCACAAGTCCTTGAATGCGAGCAGAGAGACATTTGATCACCAAGCCAGGTGCCAGTCGGTCTCGCTGGAACTGTAGAAACAGGCCGTTAAAGGCATGAATTATACTTTCCTAGCGGCCCCCCTTTCGGGGCCTACTTAGATCAGGCTGAGCCCTAGTTCACGAAATAGAAACTAGAAGACAGCATGCTTTCGAATGTGTCTCTCCTACGAACACAGCTTCCTCGCTAAACAAGTGCTTTGTGTTCTTCATAACAAAGAACTATATCTGCTTACTGCAAATTGCAACTGTTGCTAAAACCAAGTAATGTAGATTAAGAAAGAAGCGTGTCATGGTATGTCATATTTGTCATAATTGTCAATTATCGAACCCTAGCTCAAGAAGATACATTATGGTTGGTTTTTGTTGTGTCACAAAGAGATTGTATGATTGTCTTTTATATATATGATACTGTTGTAGAATGCTCGCTCTCTTGCGTCTCACGAGGTCTGCGTGATCACACGTTGCAAGACGTTAGACCCAGTTGGCCGACTGAGAATATTTGCTTTGCAATAAACCCTAGTACTTGGAATTGAACCTTGTGTCTGTCGTATCATTTAGTGTATGGTGATTGTGCCTTGTTTCCATACACAAGGGTCTTCAGGGCCTAGCACTCTGGCCCTGATTGGCTCCTTTAATCTGTGTTTGGGAACCAAAAGCCGACACCTCGACCTGCATGCTACTTCTATCTGGGCGGTGCATGTGAGTGTGTGAGCCCCCTGATCCTTTGTGGGTTTGAATTTGGCATGTTTGTAAACATTTTGATTCCCCCAGGCCCATTTGCCTCCCCTTGCCAAGCCGTGTCCTTGCCTAAATCTCCATGCTCCTGCCTCCCCTCCCGCCCCCCGGCACTGATTGGCTCTTTAATCTGTGTTTGGGAACCCAAAGCCGACACCTCGACCTGCACGTAACTTCCATCTGGGTGATGCAGGTGAGTGTGGGAGTCCCCTGACCCTTTGTGGGCCTTGAATTTGTCCTTTCTTAAAAAATATGATTCCCCCAGCCCCTGTTTGCCTCCCCTTGCCAAGCAGCGTCCTTGCCTAAATCTCTGTGCTCTTGCCTCACCTCCCGCGCCCCGGCCCTGATTGGCACATTTAATCTGTGTTTGGGAACCCAAAGCCGACACCTCAACCTGCACGCAACTTCCATCTGGGTGATGCAGGTGAGTGTGTGAGTCCCGTGATCCTTTGTGGGCTTTGAATTTGCCCTTTTTGTAAAAAATGTGATTCCCCCAATCCCGATTGCCGCCCCTTGCCAAGCTGCATCTTGCCTGAATCTCCATGCTCCTGCCTCCCCTCCCGCGTCCCGGCCCTGATTGGCTCTTTAATCTGGGTTTTGAAAACCTAAGCCGACACCCCGACCAGCACACCACTTCCATCGGGCGGTGCAGGTCAGTGTGTGAGCCCCCTGACCCTTTGTGGGTCTTGAATATGGTTTTTCTCTAAAAAATGTGATTCCCCCAGCCCCCGTTTGCCTCCCTTGCCAAGTCGCATCCTTGCCTGAATCTCCATGCTCCTGCCTCACCTCCCGCGCCCCGGCCCTGATTGGCACATTTAATCTGTGTTTGGGAACCCAAAGCCAACACCTCGACCTGCACGCAACTTCCATCTGGGTGATGCAGGTGAGTGTGTGAGTCCCGTGATCCTTTGTGGGCTTTGAATTTGCCATTTTTGTAAAAAATGTGATTCCCCCAATCTAGATTGCCTCCCCTTGCCAAGCTGCATCTTGCCTGAATCTCCATGCTCCTGCCTCCCCTCCCGCGTCCCAGCCTTGATTGGCTCTTTAATCTGTGTTTGGGAAACCTAAGCTGACACATCGTCCTGCACATCACTTACATCGGGCGGTGCAGGTGAATGTGTGAGCCCCCGACCCTTTGTGGACCTTGAATTGGGGCTTTCTGCAAAGAATGTGATTCCCCCAGTCCCCGTTTGCTTCCCCATGCCAAGCCGCATCCTTGCCTAAATCTCTGTGCTCCTGCCTCCGCTCCGGCCCGCCCGGTCCTGATTGGCTCTTTAATCTGTGTTTGGGAACCCTAAGCCGACACCCCGACCTGCGCAGCACTTCCATCTGGGCAGTGCAGGTGAGTGTGTGAGCCCCCTGACCCTTTGTGGACCTCGAATTTGGCCTTTTAGTAAATAATTTTGTAGAGGAGGTCCCAGACATGGCCTGCACCCCTTCCCCTCATTTCGAGGTACCAGGAGCGTACTCGCCAAGGTATGTGACGTATCAGAAGCAAATGAACCAACAAAGAGCTGCACTGGGAATCTGCCCAGTATACATCAGAAGGTCCATACCTGTTGAAGCGCCCATAACCAGACAACCCTGGGCAGCACGGTACCCTATCAGACAGCCGTACCAACCGCTGATACGAAATGAAGAGTACCTACAAACGGTCCACGAAGAGACCCCAAAAGCCTTAATGGAAGGTCAGTGGAAATGACTCAAGGGCCTGAACAGACTCGTGAATGATCAAAAGCAGCTATCGAAGATAGCACGCCAGTGCGAGTAACTACGAAAATAAATGTAATGGACATAGAGAAGAGAAGATGTTAAAACGTGAGGAAACATTGCTACGAGACAAGATGGGAGCAACCGACCTGTCAAAAGTGTGTAAATAGGCTTGGAACGCTAGAGGCAAAAGAAACAATACTGCTTGCAATGCTTAGTAGAAGATTAGAGTGGCAAGCGCCAACCATATATCTACCTCAATAAGGCACATTATACAAGTGCGACTCCATTTTGTAAAATCAGAAATGTACCCAGGCTGCCAGAGGCCTGACAGGCCAAGTTTCGTAAACCCTCCAAAGGCAAGAGAAGGAGCGGAATCGAAACTCAACAAAGAGCGGCTCATGCCTAGGAAATCGAGGGCAACCAGAGAAAAGGGAGGAGAGCGTCAGCTAACAAGACTCAAACTTCAGAGCATACCAGCCTGCCCCATGAAGGTCAAGATAAGGGGGGCCCATGCAGGTGGCGTGGGTGAAGCAGAATTAAATGCACTAAAAGCTGGAAACTGAAGCAGATTAATGGTGAACTACCACGTGACCAGCCAGGCGCGAAGAAGTACCACCCCCTGATGTCATCCAGGACC
Organism: Ambystoma mexicanum; assembly: GCF_040938575.1. Taxonomy (NCBI): domain Eukaryota; kingdom Metazoa; phylum Chordata; class Amphibia; order Caudata; family Ambystomatidae; genus Ambystoma; species Ambystoma mexicanum. The sequence goes on along the minus strand of NC_090941.1, from coordinate 662,052,058 downwards.
CGAGGATGCCATAACTTTTCCTGATAAGAGGCTACAGTTTCGCGGCCATACCTAGCCAACTAATTGACACATAGCCCTAACATACTGATTGATGGAAGGGAGGCAGGGTGAAACTTGGGACACCAGGCACTTGGGTGTCCATTCTGCATGCCGCTAATTAAAATGGGGATTTATGTCTAGCGGTGTAACCTGCCCAATCACATTGGAACATGTTATCTGGAGTCCTATAGATAGTAGAACCAATAAGACGTTGTACTTGTAGTGACGTCAATCACGTGTGGTGTAGTGGAATGGGCGTAGACGCCCACCCGATAAGAGTTATCCAATCCGCATGCCCTATTATCATATACAGATATAGCACCTATACTTAAGTTACCTTTCCTAACCAATTATATTGCATGTCGAGTTTTTGTAGAGTTAGACGTCAATGATGACGAATACTGCCTATAAGAACTGCTGTTCAACTGAAGTTTGAGGAAGTCGGAGCGAGACAGGTGATCGCAATGCTGCTGATTTCCAGTTGTGTCTCTGTTTGATGTACTTGTCATTAAACAGACTTCCCTTTGCCAACTTAATGAGTCCTCATTATTGAGTCGTGTTGGAGTAAATGAATCCTGCACCCCCTGTCCTCACACGGTGCAGCTATCTTGTCTTACACGTTTTAGAGGGTGAGCTCTGACCTATGGCCCGTCAGTGAATTCCTCTCCTCCTGAACAATTTGATTCCCCCACTTCCCATTTGCCTCCACTTGCCAAGCTGCATCCTCGTCTGAATCTCTGTGCTCCAGCCTCCCCTCCCGCCCCCCGGCCCTGATTGCCTCCTTTAATCTGTGTTTGGGAACCCTAAGCCGACACCTTGACCTGCACGCCACTTAAATCCGGGCAGTGCAGGTGAATGTATGAGCCCCCTGACCTTTTGTGGGCCTTGAATTTGGGCTATTTGTAAACAATTTGATTCCCCCAGCCTCCCTTTGCCTCCCCTTGCCAAGCCGTGTCCTCACCTGAATCTCCGTACTCCCACCTCCCCACCTGCCCCCAGCCCTGATTGGCTCCTTTAATCTGTGGTTGGGAACCCTAAACCGACACCTTGACCTACACGCCACTTCCATCCGGGAAGTGCAGGTGAGTGTGTGAGCCCCCTGACCCTTTGTGGGCCTTGAATTTGGCCTTTTTGGAAACAATTTGATTCACCCAGCCCCCATTTGTCTCCCATGGCCAAGCCGCGTCCTCGCCTGAATCTCTGTGCTCCCACCTCTTCTACCACCTCCCGGCCCTGATTGGCTCCTTTAATCTGAGTTTGGGAACCCTAAGACGACAACTTAACCTGCACGCCACTTGCATCCAGGCGTTGCAGGTGAGTGTGTGAGCCCCCTGACCCTTTGTGGGCCTTGAATTTGGCCTTTTTGTAAAAAATGTGATTCCCTCAGCCCCAGTTTTCCTCCACTTGTCAATCCGTGTCCTCGCCTGAACCTCTGTGCTCCCGCCTCCCCTTCAGCCCCCCCGGCCCTGACTGGCTCCTTTAATTTGTGTTTGGGAACCATAAGCGACACCTTGACCTGCATGGCACTTCAATCCGGCGGGTGTAGGTGAGTGTGTGAGCCCTCTGACCCTTTGTGGGCCTTGAATTTGGGCTTTTTGTAAATAATGTGTTTCTCCCAGCTCCCATTTGCCTCCCCTTGCCAAGCTGCGTCCTCGCCTGAATCTCCATGCTCCTGCCTCCCCTCCAGCCCCCTGGCCATGATTGGCTCCTTTAATCTGTGTTTGTGAACCCTAACCCAACACCTCGACCTCCACACCACTTCCATCCGGGCGGTGCAAGTGAGTGTATGACCGCCCTGGACCTTTGTGGGCCTTGAATTTGGCCTTTTTGTTAAAAAAGTGATCCCCCCAGCCCCCATTTGCCTCCCCTTGCCAAGCCACGTCCTTGCCTAAATCTCTGTGCTCCCGCCTCCCCTCCTGCCCCCTGGCCCTGATTGGCTCCTTTAATCTGTGTTTTGGAACCCCAAGCCGACACCTTGACCTGCCCGCCACTTCCATCTGGGCAGTGCAGGTGAGTGTGTGAGCCCCCTGACTCTTTGTGGGCCTTGATTTTGGCCATTTTGAAATAGAATTAGACCCCCAGCCCCCATTTGCCTCCCCTTGCCAAGCCACGTCCTCGCCTGAATCTCTGTGCTCCCGCCTACCCTCCCACCCCCCGGCCCTGACTGGCTCCACTTTGACTCGTAATTCATCCTCCCAGGGCAGCAGGGGAAGCCAGTGGCCAGCCATCAACCAGCAACGAGCAGTACGGTAGGAGTGGCTGGGTTGGGAGTAGAGCAATTACTCTGGAAGCCCAGCCACTTACCAAACTTACCTACACCTGTACAATGCTGTGACTATTCTCCTCTGCCTCCTTCTCTCCCACTATACAGGACTCTCAAATCTAGCTGTGTTTAGTCTTGCGCTCAAACTGCATTATTAGGTGTAGGCCTCTCTCCCACTAGACAGGACTCTCAAATCTAGCTGTGTTTAGTCTTGCACTCAAACTGCATTGTTAGACATAGGCCTCTCTCCCACTATACAGAACTCTCAAATCTAGCTATGTCTTACACTCAATTTGCATTGTTACGTGTAGACCTCTCTCCCACTATACAGGACTCTCAAATCTAGCTGTGTTTATTCTCGTACTCTAATCTAGCTTTGTTTTAGTCTTGCACTCAAACCGCATTGTTAGGTGTAGGCCTCTGTCCCACTATACAGGACTCTCAAATTTGGCTGTGTTTAGTCTTGTACTCTAATCTAGCCGTGCTTAGTCTTGTACTCAAACTGCATTGTTGGGTGTAGGCTTCTTTCCCCCTATAGAGGACCCTCAAATCTAGCTGTGACTAGTCTTGTACCGTAATCTAGCTGTGTTTAGTCTTGCACTCAAACTGCATTGTTAGGTGTAGGCCTCTCTCCCACCATACAGGACACCCAAATATCTAGCTGTGTTTGGTCTTGTACTCAATTTGCATGGTTAGGTGTAGGCCTCTCTCCCACTATACAGGACTCTCAAATCTAGCTGTGTAGTACCACACTGTGATAGTATTGTCATCAATTGCCTGCTCCACATTGTGATCGCTTGACCACTAGCCTAGCACCCCATTGGTACCCACCCTACTAAGTCCTATACCACACGACAACCAAATGCCCACTAATCCTTATACCCCCAGATAGTGCGTAGGTTAGGGAACCACCTAACCCACCGATGAAAGGACAGACTGCACCGATAGCACCCTAATATAATCATTAGAGGAAACACCATTACTCCCCTAGCACAAGACACTAGTGACGACTACTTGCCCTGCTAACTCGGCACAGAGAAGCAAAATAACACAACACAGAAATGGACGCAGACAAAGAGGGCTGCATCACGCAACAATCGACATGGACAGACAAACCCAACTGTTCCCATCAGAAGTGACATCGAATACAGGAAACACTGCACCGATACCTCAAGGGCCATGATATCTCTAGACAAATAAAGAATCACCACAAACAATCGGAAAAAAGACAGGAGTACCCTAGAAGAGAGTGGGAAGTCTCCAACCCCCTCACTCTATTCAACACAAGAACAGAAGAGCACTCTCGATATCCACAACAGACCACACAAGACGTTGAAGCTCTAGTAAACAACCCAACCACTAACCTAACCGACCGATTTAATGAAGAAGGAGCTTTCGCTGAAATTCAACCAATCGGCATCATTAGAGAAGCGCTGCAATTGAACTGCCAAGCTACCAATCTTAGCAGACCGCTTCAATGACGAAGCAGCCTTTGCTGATCTTCATCCAATCAACGTCAATACAGAAACACTCCAACTGAACAATTATAAACCAAAACAAGGAACTATTAATTAACAGAACCATACCCATAAGATCCACTGCAATTTAATCAACACAAAGTCCATGTCCAAACATGCCACTGAAATATACGCCCTACTATGTGACGGGGGTATCGACATCCTATTTATAACTGAAACAGAGACTAGACAACAATTACAAGATCACCCTCAACAACTGCCTGCTTGTTAACTTCAAATGCATCCAAGCAAACAGAGAAACCAAAAGAGTGAGGGGACTGGCAATCATCAATAAGGAACACCTGGCTATCAAACTGGAAGATGTGAATCCCTAATCCTATGCCGATCAGTAAACCCCAAAACAAACCTGAAATTCATAATGATATACAGACCGCCAACATATGATGCAACCTTCATGGACGCCTTCACAGAAGCTATCACAACCCTAGCCATCGAGCACAATCATCTGATCATCTTTGGAGATTTCAATATCTGATTCAATGAAGAAAACACAACCACACAAAAATATTTAACGAGCCAACTGGCAGCAATGAATCTACAACAACTAGAGCAACCCACTCGGCTGGGCACACACTTGACGCAATGTTCGCCAATAAAAAACTCATTACCACAGCACCCCCAATACAAATTCTCTGGAGCAACCACCTCACCATCCCCTTCGTAATCAAACTAACCATCCCAAGAAACAAGCGACAAAACAAACTTCTGATCACCATGAAAAGGAATTGGAGAACCATAAAAAACTCCAACCTAACTGAACTCCTGGAACTCAGCAAACCACAAGAAATAATTATGGAAGAAGCCGACCTAGACAAAAAAGTAGCTCTACTCCACTACTGGATAATGCCAAGGATCGACAAAATCGCCAAAGAAAAATCTTTCACCCTTTCACGTAAAAGAGCAACGGCAAAATGGTTCATCCCACTACTAAGCACCATGAAATAAAGAACTGAAAACTAGAACTAAAATGGAGAAACACAAATGACACAGGAAACAAATTTAAACTTCAACAACATATCCCTGCATACAAAAAGGAAATACAAAAAGCAAAAAGGAAATATTACAACAACCAAATCCTCACAGCACCAAAAACCCAAAAAGAACTCTTCAAAATCATAAATGAAATAAAAAATCCACCAGGATGCAACAACATGCCAATACCATTGATGAAACTGTGCAATGACCTGGCAGACCACTTCAAAAACAAACTCACCACCATCCAACAAGATCCCACCAACCCTTCAGAGGAATGCCTGAACAATCTACAAAATTTCCCGGAAATATCAGTGGAGACTTTCGTCAAACTGGTAAATCAAAGCAACAAAACTGGTTCTCTTGAGAATCCTTGCCCACCGGACATATACAAATCAATCCTCATGCAAGGAACCGCCATGGAATACAACAGGAATGTCCACAACCTTTCAATCTCAACACGGAAAGTGCCACAATCCTTCAAATCAGCGTACATCAGACATAGCTACTCAAAGACATAGCTGGAAATATAGAGGACCTTTCCCACTACAAGCCCATCTCCAACATCCCGTATACAGGTAAACTGCTCAAAACGTACATATACAAAATAACCCAAGGATTCATAGAAGAGCACTGTCTACTAGACCAGGCACAAGTTGGTTTCAAATCAATGAGAGGAAGGGAAACAGCTCTCCTCTCAATATGGGATGACCTAAAAGCAAACGCAGACTCAGACAACAGTACAGCCTTGGTACTTCGAGACTTCTCTGCAATATTCGACACAGATAACCACAACATCCTCATCATGAAACTAAAAGGATTGGGAATAACAGACACCACCCTACTATGGATCAAATCCTTCCTAACAAACAGAACAGAAACTATATCACAAATCCAACACAAGAGAATCCACATCCGGGGTACCACAAGGATCATCCTTCTCCCCGCTATTATTCAATCAAAATCATTTGATCAAAATCATCAAAAGACATTCCCTCACCTGATACAACTATGCCAACGATACACAAATAGTTTTCAAAATACAAGACCCTAAAGAAGAAAACACTTGAGCACTGCCTTCGCGATGTATTCAACTGGATGAACTCTAACTACCTCAAACTCAACCCAGGTAAAACAGATATAATGATCATCACAAAAAATGGAGGAGATAACCACTACATCCCCTGGCCAAGGGAACTCGGTACAATCCTTGCTCCATCATCGACTGTAAAAAACCTGGAAGTCCTGATGGACAACAAACTCACACTAGAGCCACAAGTAAACGCTACGATCAAGAAATGTGTAATAACGAGGATACTGGGTAGTTGGAGAAGGATGTTTATTGCAGCAACCCTGAGCCCAGCAGGACTCTCCAACAATAACAAACCAACTGCTGTACATGGAATGTGGAACCTACTCCACAAGTAAACAGAGAGAAAATGTGAGCACAGATAGAATGCTAAGGTGAGCATTCCAGGTAAGCCTTAAAATCACATTGTAACACTTCTCCTCCCCATATTATTTCACATAACAGACACTACACGCATACCCATTCAAGGACACCACTCACACACTACGCCCCCACATAAAGTCACCATTCATTCAGCAACAGAACCTCATGCACACCTTCACACAGACGAACACACATGGAGGAGAAGGAAAGAGTAATTAACAATAGCACCTACAACATAGTCATTAAACTTGGCAGGCATCTTCCTCTCCCACACAGGGTGATTGATCTGCCGAACACCGTCAGCTTCACTGACAGGAACAGTTAACTCAAAACCTTCAACACTGGTACTTTCCCTCGGGACCACACCTCCAATGCCGGTACCTTCCATTTGCACAATAGCGCTTGCACCAACCACATCATTCCTGGGACACACACAAACCTCATCACCCGTGGGTTCCGCTGCTAACACATCAGCATTGACCATATCACATTTGCTCCCAACATGCCCTTTCTCCACAGCTACCACACGCCTTTTACTACATCTAGGCCCATCATCCAACTTGAGATATCCTTGCCCCGTCTTTACAACAACAATGGGCTGCATATGGGGGGCGTGGCTTGAGCAGCCATGGAGTAGGACGTGCTTCCCGTGGAGCTCTGGTGGATCCGACAGATGATCTGTACAAACTACCTTTAAAAGTGCGCCACTGGTTCCAGAATCGATCACATACGCATGGGAATGGATGCTTCGCTCATTGAATAAAGATCGAGAAAAATCGGAAGTGGGAGTCTGGAGGAATTGGTCGAGGAACGACGGCGGCGGCTCGGCCCATTGTCACACAAGATGGCCGACAACAAAAGAAACAAAACCAGGGTACCCGAAGAGGACGAATAGAGGCGGCGGCCACAGGGAAAGAACAACAATGGCAAGGTGAAGGCGGAATACAAAACCCCCCGGGGGCAGTAAGTCCTGAGTCGTGAAAGCTTGGGCGCTGGCCCAGACGGCAGGGGCCCGAGGGCAGCAGAGGTGTGAAAATGCAGGCCGCACCATGACCAGCATGAGAAGCATTGTACTAGCAGCAGCGAGAGGAGGTGGTGGTTGCAACTGCCTGGAGACCACCGCGACAGTCGGTAAAGAGCGGAAACTGCGGCTGGAGGGGACACTCGGTCGCTGAACCAGAAAATGGCGGCGCGAGGGGCCGTGGGCAAGAATAAGACCAAACAACCAACGATGGGCATTTGTGCGAAAGCACAACTGTCTCCTGCTGCCACCTCAACCAAAGGCCCGATGGCACAGGCTGAGGGCGCGACAGCGGCTGATAATCATCAGATTTTGGAGGCCATTACGGAGCTGAAGGAATCTTGGGGGATTGCGATGATGGACCTACGCACTTCCCTGGAGGCCAAAATTGAAGCAGTGGGCATCAAAGTCTCCCTGCTGAGACAGGATGTCAGGGGACTGGCGGAACGCACAAGCAGCCTGGAGGGCGCAGTGAAATCTAATACGGACACCGGTGCCAACAATACAAAAGAGATCCATGTCCTCAAGCAACAGGTGGCCAACTTGGAGTCTCGAGCAGAAGAAGCAGAAGGGAGAGCGAGGAGAAACAACATTCGTGTGGTGGGTCTGCCGGAAGGCGAGGAGGGCCAGGACCCGACTGATTATATCGAGAACTTACTCCTACAAGGAATCGGGGCCGGTACACTCTCGCAAGGATTTGTGGTCGAGCGTGCACATAGAGCCCTCATGCGGAAGCCGAGACCGGGGACTCCTCCACGAGCGATAATTGCCAAAATACTGAACTATAAAGACCGGGAGAAAATATTGGAGTATTTTCGGAAAGGAGGTACAATCGAGAGGGCCTCGAGCACTATCACGGCATACCCGGATTACACTATGTTCGTCCAGAGGCAGCGGTACAGCTATGTAACCATCAAAAGGAGGCTGCGGGCGGCTGGGATAAAATATATGCTGCTGTACCCTGCGAAATTGAAGGTCGTGTATAAGGGCAAAATGCACTTTTTTGACACTCCGGAAGAAGCGACAACGTGGTTGGATCTGCAGGGCTGCTCGGATCAAGACACGGAGGAGACACAAAATGGACGTGAAAAGTGACTCAGAGACGGTATGCATTTTGCTAGGGCGGCGAGCGAACATCCTAGGCGAAGGCTGAGAACGATGGGCCTGGCTGTAGGAGGCTGATATTCGATAACATATTGCGGATTGTGAGAGACTTGATGGACTTGAATATAGTGGCGGTACATATATTTAAACTGTATAGCAATGTGTAGTTCTTTGATGTGCTATTGGAGCGGCAGGGCGGTAGCACCCTACCCCCCGAATTGTAGTTGTAGTTATAGTAGGTTGGCCACTAGGGCGGCCTCACCCTGCGGAGCTTCGAGTACAGGCGAAAGCCGGAAAGAGCTAGATGCGGGGGAGCCTGAGATCCAGGGATGGAGCTGGGCAACAGTTGGGGGGAGAGTGTTGGGGAAGGGTTGGGAGGCGGGGGGGAGAGGGAGTGGGAAGTTTGGTGTGTTTTTGGTTAACAGGGTTTTAGAAGGGGATGCAAGCCTATATGGATTGGAATGGAACTCAGGGTTACACTGCACCTGTGGGGGAGGGAATGGGATCATACCAGGCTATGGGGGACCTTAAAATAATCACATGGAATGTGCGGGGGCTTAATAGCTATTTAAAAAGGAACAAGGTTATGCTGTATCTGCGCAGGCAGAAAATAGATATTGCATTGCTACAGGAAACCCACCCTACACGTGAGAAGATGGACACGATAGCGGAAAGTGGAAGGGGGTGTTGGTGGGCTCTTCGTACTCGGCCTACGCAAGAGGAGTACTTATATGGGTGGCGCCACATGTCCCGTTTCAGCGGTTGCAAGTGGTGGCTGGAACAGACGGGTGGATGGTTATGCTGAGGGGATTGGTAGAGAATAGGGAGATAAGTATTGTTAACACGTACGCCCCGAACCAGAACACGGTGGCGTATATTAGGACACGGAGTGTGAACCTGAGTGTGTGTGTCGGAAGCGCAGTGATCTGGGGAGGGGACTTCAACTGTGTATTGAACCCGAGGGTGGATAGATCGGACGGGAATAGACCGGCCCCTGCAGCCAGGGCGCTACAGACACTGCTTGATAACTTTGGGTTGGAAGATGCATGGAGAGTGTGGCACCCTGGGGAAAGGCAATATTCGCATTATTCTGCCCCACAGCAGTTATCAACAAGGCTGGACTATGTCTTCGCATCACCAGAAATGATAGCGGAGATTGCGCACATAGAGTACAGGGCCAGGGTCCTCTCGGACCACTCGCCCCTGATTCTTGCGTGGCAATATTGCCCCCCGAGGGCGAGGATCCCGACATGGCGCCTACGAGCAGAGACGTTGAGAGACCCCTTCTTTAGAGAAGATTTACGGGAGTGTGGACTCGGCGGGGACACTATGGGAGGCCTTTAAAGTTGTTATGAGGGGGGCGGCCATGGCGAAATCCAAGGGCCTACATGGTGGGGTTTCAACAGAACTGAGGGAGACGGAAGCAAAATTGGAAGAGGCCTTAAAAGCCGGCGACGATACAGCAGAGAAACTAGATTTGATACTTAAGCTGCAGCAAAAATGCGCGGATTACTGGGAGAGGTTGTGCAACCTTAACTATAAAAGGTACATAGAGTGACAGCATGCGGGAGGTGAGAAACCGGGGAGACTTTTGGCGTGGTTATATAAGAGCGAGACCCCCAGAGCCACAATCAGAACTATAGAGAGGGAAGATGGTAGTGTAGAGGACACCCAGGAGGGGTTAATCAAGCATTTGTGGATTATTATAAAGTGCTATACGGGGAAGACGGGGAAAGTAGCCGGGCAATGATAGAAGAAACGCTTGAGGATATGGGGCTGCCCAAGATAAGTGAGGAGGAAAGAGAGGAATTGGACTCCCCGATTACCCTGGAAGAACTGGGGGAGGTGGTGAGGCAGTTGCCTACTAGTAAAACCCCGGGGACAGACGGGCTCCCAAGCGAATTTGACAAGGTGTATATAGAAGAGGTCCTCCCCCCGCTGCTAGAGATGATAAATGAAGCGTTCGAGACGGGCCGCCTGCCGGAGTCACTGAGAGAGGCTGTTATAGTACATCTCCCGAAACCAAATAAACCAGGGCGCAGCTGTGGTTCCTTCAGACCTGTGTCAATGTTGAACCAAGACGGCAAGATATTAACTGTGGTCTTGACGAATAGACTGAAAAAGGTCATTGGTAAGTTAATACATCCGGGTCAAACGGTCTATGTCCCCCATAGAAACATCACCAACAATCACAGGCGACTTCAGAGGCGACTTCAGAGGATCATTGAGTTTGGCAGCGGAAGTGAGGAGGAAATGGCAATCGTGTCCCTGGATGCGATCAAGGCCTTCGACTCCGTCAAGTGGCCGTGGCTGCTGGCGGCCCTGAAACACTATGGGTTAGGGCCTGGCTATGTAAGGTGGGCAGAGATTTTGTATAGTGAACCGCTGGCCAGAGTAAAGACGGGATCTGTGATATCAGAGAGGTGGCAGCTTAGTAGGGGTACTAGACAAGGATGCCCGTGGTCCCCTATGCTCTACATTTTGGACCTGGAGCCTCTCGCGATCTATTTGAGGCAGCAATATGACACCATAGGCATCGAGGTGAACGGGGAGCGGCATTTGGTCTCCCTATATGCGGATGACATGTTGCTGTATGTGCGGCACCCGGAGGAGAACCTCCAGTATATTTTGGAAGTGCTTGGGAGATACGCTGAGCTATCAGGCATAGCGGTGAACCCCCAGAAGTCTAGTCTGTTCCCGTTGGAGGGGTATACAGGGGTTCCAGCGGAGAGGTTACCGGTCTTACAGGTACCGTGGGCGGTTAGTACTTTTCGGTACTTGGGGATAGATATATATCACACTGTGGGGGAGGAGCATAGGTGTAATACAGAGGTGGCAATCCACAAAATTGAGGAATGTATGCGGGTTTGGGCGAAGCTACCTTTGGCAATGATGGGGCAGGGAGCGATGCTAAAGATGGTGGTCCTGCCAAGGCTCCTACATTACTTTGGTAATATTCCGTATCTGATTCCTAAAGGGTTTTTTGCCAAACTGAACAGCAAAAAAAATGTGTAGGGACTTTCTGTGGCATGGCACGCGAAACAGAGTGGCGTTATGGAAGCTCCAGAACTTCCATGACAAAGGGGGTATAAAGCTGCCCAATTACGAGGCGTACTATGTGGCGAGCCAGTTGCAATATGTTGCCAAATGGCTATCTGATGAAGAGACCTCCGAATTTAGGCTGGGCGGGATTGTGCACCCTTTTATTTGAAAGAAGTTATGTGGGCACCCAGGGCGGAGATGGTGGGGCGCCCTAAAATTATGCTGCTGGGGTGGTAGGTGTGGCGCAGGGCATGCCAATTGATGGGGAACCCGTCCCCATGCTCGCCGCAGATGCCATTGATGGTATTGACAGGGGCAGACGCTCAGCTGCGACTGATACTCCGGACCCACTGGGAGCCGGCTGGTGTGGCAACGATGGGAGATATTTGGCAGGGGGGCTCTTGTGTTACCTTTGAGAGGCTGCGGGAGGAGGCTGGGTTGCACGAAGGCCAGTACATCACGTACCACAGAGTGGTACAGAGGATTAAGAGAATGTGGACCAAAACTGTGTTGGTGGAAGAACTGGACGCCACCATCGACATTATATATGATATAGCTGATGGGGGCCATGAGGTCTCCAGACTGTACGAGATGTTGATGTCTAAACTGGGGAAGGAGTTCACACAGCTGAGATTGGACTGGGAAACAGAGGTTGGGGCCCAAATGGGAGATGGAATGTGGGAACAGGTGCAAAGGTATCATAAGAAGGTGTCTAGAAACGCGAGACTGAAACAGATACAGCTTTACATAACACACAGGGCTTAATGACGCCTTGGAGGAAATCGAGGTTCGAGAAGGCAGGTCGGCAAGCATGCCCCAAGTGCGATGAAGAGAACGCAGGCATGGTGCATATGTTTTGGTCTTGCCCAATCAAAGAGAGGTTCTGGAGGGGCGTAAAAGAGAAACTAGAAGGAAGAGGGGTCAAGATAGTAGTGAACACGGTATGGGCCTGCCTGCTGGGGGGGTTCCCCAGACCACGGAAACTCAGGCATGTAAGCAAATTAAGGGACCTGGCTTATGTGCTTGCAAAGAGAAGGATTGCCATGGGATGGAAGTCATGCCATCTGCGGAGGATAGAGGTGTGGTGGAAAGACTTGCAAAAATAGGCAGAAGCCAAAACCATAGCATGGCAAGAGGTGTGCAGCAACGGGGGGAGGAGGAGAATGAGTCCCTGATGGCCTGGAAATCACTGATAGCCGGATTGTTTGGGTCGTTAGATGACCCGGCTGAACCTGTTGAGGAGGAGACTGAACCACAGGGTGTGGAATCTGATGACTCAAGGTGATAGACTCGCAAGGGGGGTGGGGTAGTGGGAGTAGTGGTTAGGGAATTTAAAAAGTGTAATGAAACTGTTGAACATGCACTGTTTGTTTGGTTTTATTGTTTGTTTGTTCAAAATTTAATAAAAACTTTTTTTTAAAAAAAACAATGGGTTGCATATACATACTGGTGCCCTTAACAACATGCCTGGGATTCTTAATCTGAACATGGTCTCCTACCACAACTGCCAAAGTTTTCGTGTTCCCATGGAGCTCATTGAGTACCTCTTGCTTCTTACAGACGCGCTCCAACACCTCCTGCATTTTCACCCTAGAATGGGTACCACCCAAAAACGCGGTTTCCTTCCGCGTATAATCTCAAACATAGAACAACCAGTCAGCGCAGAAGGGGTGTACCTATATGCCTTAAGCCCTTCTGCCACCACTCACCTCCACGACAGACCATTAGCCACCGCTAGCTGAATCGCACCCTTAACAAATCTGTTCATCCTTTCCACGAGACCGTTAGCCGCGGGATTGTACAAGGAGACCCTATGATGCCGTATACCCATGTTCTTTAAAAACTTTTGCATGTAGCGCGAAACAAACTGCACTCCATTATCAGTAACAATGCCCGCCGGCACTCCTTCTCTGTCAAACACTCTATTTAGGAAGTCCACCACCTTCTCTGCGGTCACCGTTTCCAGGGCAGTTGCCGCAACCCATCTGGAAGTATAGTCCACCAGTACCACAATAAACCTAAAGTGGCCTCCTAGAACATCCGTGGGACCCATAATATCAATGGCAACCTTTGCCCAAACCTCCTTCGGAACAACCACCGGATACACTGGTTGGGGGCTGGGAGCCTTGCTTTTATCACTAGCGGCACATGCCACACATTCTTTCACATTCTTTCACTTCTTCCTCCAAATCACTATCCATTCTGGGCCACCAATAAGATTCCCTCAATCTCCTCTTGGTCATGGATCTACCTAGATGCCCTTCATGAGCCAATGTAACAAGCCTACTTCTCAGAGACACCAGAGGTATCAGCCTCTGACCTCTGGCGACACCCCACGGGCCCTGCAAAAGGTCATGCCACACATGACCATAGTACCTACTCAATTCCTTATCTAGGATGCCATTTTTGAGAGCAGCCCTGATACTTGTCAAAGTCAAATCATTGGCGCACTCCTTGTTCCACACCTCCTCATCAATAGCCGGAACTACACTGGCCACCATGGTGCATTTGTCCATATCTACCTTGTTCTCCTCAACCACACCTCCACCGCAGGGAAGATGAGACAAACAGTCAGCCACGGCATTTTTTGTACGAGGGATGTACTCCACCTTAAAATTGAACTCATGCATGTCTGCCATCCACCTCACAATTCTGGATGACGCGTGAGACAAACCCTTGGCGGTCAGGACGTGCACTAAGGGCTAATGATCAGTCCGCAAGGTGTACTGCACACCCCACAAAAAGGTTCTAAAATGTTTAGAAGCCCAGACAGCAGCTAAAGCCTCTCTTTCGATGACAGCATACCTCAGTTTCACGTCCCTCAATACCCTAGAGGAAAATGCTATGGGGTGATACTCCCCTTCATCCCACTGTTCAAGTACAGCTCCAATGCCCACCTCACTGGCATCGACCGTCTTTTTGTTGGGAGAGAATAAACCTAAAGAAGGAGCCCGGTCGACCTGCTCCTTCAACCCCTTCAGCCCCTCGAATTCAACCTGACACTCCTTGGACCATTCAAAGCAAACCCCCTTTTTCAACAATGCCCGCATGTTGAGCGTCTTGTCAGCATATGATGCAACAAAACGACTATAGAATTCTGTTAGACCCATGAATGATCTAAGTTGCTCTTTATTTATGGGGGCCGGGGCATCTTTCAACACCCTCACAAGATCCTCTTTGGGATGAATTCCACTCACATCCAAGGTGTGCCCTAGGTAGGTCACACTAGACACCCCCACGTGGCATTTACTCAATTTCACGATGAGGCCGCTTTTCTTTAATACTTCCATTACTTTAAGTACCCTTCCATCATGTTCACTGCGACTCCCCCCCAAACCAGAATGTCATCCTGAAAATACTCAACTCCAGAAATGCCACCAAATAACTTTTGCATAATCCTTTGGAACAACGCTGATGCAGACGCTAAACCAAATCGCATCCGACAAAACCGGAAAAGCTCCGAAAGGGGTCACGAGTGACGTCAAGGTACGGGATTGTACATGGAGATCAATCTGGTGATACGCCGATCATAGGTCAAAGGTCGAAAAACATTAATCCCTTCCCACCAATGCGAGTAATTCATTTATGTTGGGCAGGGGATGCCTGTCCACTCATATGCTGGCATTTAAATCCCTAAGGTCTACACACATTCTCATTCCACCATCTGCCTCTCACGCCAATACTACGGACGCCAACCACTCAGAGCTCTCCACTTCCACGATTATGCCAGCTTCCTGGAGCTTGACCAATTCATCCTTAAAGCCATTATGGGCTAACATGGGGACCCTCCTCACCTTGTGTACGCTCGGCACAGCACCCCTCTTGAAAACTATCTTATGGGAAACCCCTTTTAGTTTTCCCAGGGTTGAAGTAAACTCACTGGGAAAGGCCTCTTTGTCTGCAGACAACACCTCTTCCCCCCTCCAGTTTCCGTCCGCACTCACACTTAGAGCGAGAACGGCCTTCCCTAGCCGTATTTCTATCTCAAGACCCGCCTGCTCATCGTACCCTACTACAGAGTCCTCCTTGTGGGCCACGTATAACTTTTGTGGGCCTTGTGGGCCACGTATAACTTTCCGCGGGTATTACGCCCTTCAAACTCAATGGTGGCCCATTCATATGCCAACACTTTTATTGGCACTCGTCCATATGCACATGGGTTAATGTCTGAAGGAAACAAGTCATCCACTTGCTTGTGGAAGCTTGCCACATATAACTTGGGTGATATCATAGTATACGGTAAACCAGTGTCTACCATCATCTTCATAGGTACACCATTCACGGTCAGCATGGCCCATGCCCCTTTTCTCTCGTGGCCATTTCCCAGACTCAATAACATTCCTTCGTGTACAGCTTCACCGCCAGGATCAGAGCTGGAGTCACTCACATAACCTACAACAGTTACACTGTCTTCATCTGGATCAGGATCAACCATCCTAATAGTTTGCCTGTTTTGGACAATGCTCTTACACATTCGGGCATAATGCCCTCTCCCTTTACATTTTCTGCAGTCAACGGTGGCAGCGGGGCACACCTTCGAGCCAGTTGCATGTCCCTGCCATCCACATCTCTTACACCCTTCTCTAGGTGCCGGTGTTCCATTGCTGTCCCTGAACTTTCCTTTGTGATCATCACTCCCTCTCTTAGTCATTATGGCATGTACATTTTCGTATTTTATCCGTCACCTCCAGGACACTCCTCTTGGATTCCTCTATAGCTATTGCTTTCTCTATCACTTTTTCCAATGGTGGATCCCTCTCAATCCAGAGTCTCTCCCTCACCCTGGAGTCACTTGTGCGCATCATGATTTGATCACGGATGTACTCGCCCCCCAGTCCAGTGAATTTTGCAAGATGCGATGAGAGTATGTAGTGCTGTCATGTATGAGTCAATATTCTCTCCCGCACCTTGAGCTCTTGAGAAAAAGTGGTATTTTTCCAACACCACATTTGTCCTCTTGCCAAAATGTGCTTCCAACTTTCCTAAGGCTGTCTTATAAGCCAATACAACTCCTTCACCCTCATCCCCTCCATATCCTAGATCTGCGCTGGGGGCACAATGGAAGATGCCTGAAGACTTTTAGCCCTTCAGTTCCTAGGCAATTCAGAAGGGCAGCTTTCTTGTCGTCATCACTCAATCTGGATCCTCCTGCCACCCTCAAATACACCTTGGAGGAAGGCAGGAGGTGGACATGCGTTACTGTGCTGCATTGCTGCCTTGCTTGCTTAAGTGAGCAATGTACTGCTGCGGTGGTAATGGAGACCGTTTGGAATTAACGAGGACACTTGGTAGTTGGAGAAGGATGTTTATTGCAGAAACCCTGAGCCCAGCAGGACTCTCCAACAAGAACAAACCAACTGCTGTACATGGAATGTGCAACCTACTCCACAAGTAAACAGAGAGACAACGTGCGAGTGGCAAAAAGGATCCTACCGTTCCTATCATTTGCCAACAAAGCACTAACCATCATCGCTATCATCATGTCCAGAGTAGATTACGCCAACAGCCTATACCTGGTTATGCCTGAACAACTTCTAAAAAAACTTCAACACATACAAAATGCATCAGCCAGACTGCTCCTCAAACGAACCCGAAGAGAACACATCACTCCTGCGCTAGAAACACTACATTGGCTACCAATAAAACAACAAATCAAATTCAAATCTATGTGCATCACGCACAGAGCAATCCAGAATCAAGGTGAAGAATGCCTGAGAGACAAATTACACCTCCATCACACAACAAGAATGCTCAGAACAAGCAATGACATTCGCTTGGAAGCAAAACCCTACAACAATAGAAACTGTCGAGGATCCTCTTTCACCTCGCATCAAAAATTTGGAACGACTTACCGAAGAGTATACGCAACACAAGAAACCATCTACTATTCAGGAAACTGCTCAAATCGTGGCTCTTCACTGCATAACTAGAAGAATGCCCACAGAGGCACACACATACCTGGCAACAGCGATGTCCCAGAACCACAGACTATGCTCTGTCCAAGTGTAATGAAGAGGTATGGTCTGGGGGAGGAGTTGCATCCCAAAATTACTCCTCTTCCAATTTGATTGAATGAGGTGATCATTGATGGTTAGAACTCAGAATAGTAGCCCGACCCCTGTTAAATCTGTTCTCTTCACAATGTAGGCTGCCTAGCGTATGCTGGCCTGGGCAGGGAGGTAGGGGTTATAATGGTCTGCCCCTGTGTTGGCAGCAAGGGCCAACTGGTGGGCCAGGGATAATAGACCTGAGCTACATTATGTTTTTTGGGTTTGAGCTGTGTGGATTGAAAGACTGTCAACAGATTTTTGACTATGTTCTAGTAATGGGTACCGGAAATATAAGTCCCTCTTTTGGTGATGGGTACCTAGGTGTGCTAAACTCTAGGCTATGCCATGGAATGTTGGAGGCCACATTTATCTCATTAAGATGAGGAAGGTTGCATCTTCTTGCTCAAGATACCCTGTTAAGATCGATTTTGTGCAGGAGATACACCTAACATTGTCTAATCATGGGCCACCTGTAAGATCTTGGGGTTGCTACCATTATTCCACCAGTCATAATAGTCATTCCCCAGATTTGCATTAATCACTGAATTAAGTTTTTTCAAAATTAGCCCTGACTTAAATGGTAGGTTTCTGTTGGTTGCTGCTGGTCTTTGGTAAGTTAATATTTAATAGCCAATGTGTATAGCGCTAACATCGATGACTTTTAGTGTAGAGTGATTAGGTATATGCGTGAGATAATTGACTCAGTTTATATGGTGATCGATTTTCATTTGGCTCTGAACTCTGCATGGATATAGCTATGTATTCTATAATTCTAGTAGAAGTCGAAGGTCATCTGTTTTTTTTTCGATCAATTAATTGTTTCTGAGAAAAGTATGTCGTAATCCATCCCAATGTTCAGGAATTCTCCTTCTGTTGTACAGCCCATGACTTAGCCTTGCGCATTGCTTTGCCAATGGGGTCAAAAAGAATGTCTCAATGGACCTGAGAGTGTAAGGTACTACATCAGCCCCTCTAAGACCATTCTCCAAGGGTGGCTGTGATAAGGGTCTCTGGAATAATTTGGATTTTTAAAGTGAATAATGTGCTGCATACAGACTTTCATCATAAAATGAAGGAAGACAGGGGTGTTGCTAGGTCTGGAAAAGATCCGGGGCTACGCTAATGTCGGGGCTGTCGGGACTCGGGGCTAGCTAGCCTTTTGGTTGTAGCCCCTGAGATTCTATCCGGGGCTACAACAAAAAGACCCAGGACTATAGCCCCCTCAGTCACTCCCTAGCAATGCCTCTGAAGGAAGATATTGGATTTTGTAGAGAAGGAGCCAAGTACCCGGACCTCAACCAACTCACCCATTTTGCCTAAATGTTGGGAACCAGAGGTTGAGACACGTGCAGTCCCAGTGAAAATACCATTAGCAAGCAGAATTCTAGAGGCAATATTCCCCTTGAGAAAGCCATACCTGCATGTAAGACATTATGATGGTCATTTGAATAAAATCCCATAAGAAAAAGGACTAATGAATGAAAGAGCAGATTGGTGACATCATACAAAGGAATACTGATGCAATGTGAAGTGATGCAGGGACAAGAGAATGTAGATATTCTATAAGGCATCAAGAAAGTATCAAAGATAAGTGACATCTTGGGCTCGAGGGGAAGACACTTATGCTACAGAAACGATGAACATATCAAGTCATTTTACAGATGTACAGATGCAAAGAAGGCTAGCTAAGTAGTGAATAGATTGCGACATGCGCCAACGTATACATATATAGGAATCAAGTGAAGAATGGATGTTTCCACAACGTATTATAGCATAGCTGGACCAGAGAAAGAAGACCTTTTTTCCAGTATGTCACAGTTGAAAAACAATGAAATTACAGAAGTGAATCTCAGAAAGGCGAGGCTGGATCAGCCCCAAGAAGCCAAGGTCTTATCAGACTGAGATGAGCAGACATTAGTTACAATTGTGTGAAAGAATGAAACTCCTGTGCAGAAGGTATGGACGAAAACAAGAAAGATGTCAGAGTTTCATAAAATAGCTGTATTTTAAATGCACCAGAGCTCAAATTTGTGGTCTTCAGTCACGTGAATGGATGGAAATTGACAAACATGACAAACCACACCTACGCAGAGAGGCAGAGTGTGGCTCTACTCCCCTGTATTCTCCAGAGCTAAGAACATTTCCAAGGCCAAGTTCAAAGGCTTAAATGACATGCAGACCACGGAGGTGATGCTAGATGATATGCTGCTAATTGGTGGGAAGCTATAGTTGTGACTAGCTCACCAGCACCTGAAAGTCCAGCCTGTCTGCTGCTAACGTGGGTGTAAAAGTACTGAATGAATGTAAGAGTGCCAACCAAAGGTAGGGGGGCACATGATTGAGAGCCCTATAGTTTGTGTAACCAATGGGACGTTGTGTATTTAGTGATGTTCATAGTGACTTGTTCAAAGGATGGGCTTAGTAGTCCCATCTGATGTTAAGGAGCCTATCACTTTCTAGACTTTTATGGAACGTATACCTAGATTTTCCCTTTAAGCATATCACATTTGCCACTAGGTTTTTGTAGTTTGCCACGTAGGATGACGTTAGTAAGTTTGTATGCTAACGTCATCAATAACGAGTTTTTACTATAAGATGTTTTTCCTGAAGCAAATTGAGAGCCTTGCCATGAGATGTCTGTTGATGTCCGCTGTACTCCCTGTTTTAGATAATTGATAATAAAACAGGTAACTTTGCCAGCTTTCTGAGTCATTTTGATTATTGATGTTTGAGTAACTTCTGCATCCCCATTCATTTCAAAGGTATTGCTACCTCGTCTTAAAGGGCTGGGTCGGCTGTCCCAGTTCACGTGGTAGCAGAGAGATGATGGTTAAAGACCCATCGACCTAGGAAGCTCTGGGGTTCCCGGCAATATCGAATGTCCTCTGCCATTCGGCTGAAAAGACGTGAGGTTCCCTGTAGATGGCAGAACAAGTTTTTAAATTAGGCTTGCAAGTATAGGTGAGACGGGTCCCTCGGTTTGTATGAAATCCCCTCCCGATTTCTACAGGAAGCTGAACGGATGGAAGGTTGAAGAGGCTGATAAGGAGGCATCGATCCAGAGAGTCAGAAGTCGAAAAGTCGAATGGTGAGTAAAACTGGGTGAGGTGACAAAATTGTGAATGGGCAGTGAATGAAGAAAGTGATAAGGGGAAACACGTATCAGAGGGAGGTTGGTGTAAAAGAAAACTCGAGACGATGAGCGTCGAGTTATTAAGTAATTGACTTGAGGAGAGGAGCCAAGCAATTGAGAAACTGTGAGATGAGGAGCCTCACAGTAGAGTACGCCCTGTGTCCTGCGTCATAGCACGTAAAAGAAGGAGTCGTATCTAGAGTCCCATTAGCAGATGACATAGACTACAGAGTTGTTTAAAGACTTGTCTAAAGAGAAAGACTCACATCCCAATTTGGGTATTTTTTATGGGCAGGATAAGTCTCGAGGATCGGAGACTGCGATATATGTGGCTGGTAGAGTACGTCAGTTTGTCTAGTTGTTTCATGTGTTGTGAAGACATATATGTGGTTAAGAAATATTAGATGAATCAAGAGATGTGAAGAGGAAAACACAAGGTTGTAGAGTTCATTATTTGTTGAAATTGATGGTGTTTAGTGAACAAATAGATTGAAGTAAAAACGAGATACAAAGGGTTTGGAGCTGCGACGATTGGTGCACGCTCATATTGTATTATTTTTCTGAAAATGCATTTTTGAAAAAGTGCAAAGTGTAAAGGTGAGCATTGACAGTCCAGTGTGATGAGTCAAAATGGAGGATATTACTCAACTTACACATCAATGTAGGCAGTTACCAAAACACGCACCTAAGCTTAAACAGTACAGTGCAGAATGGGTTAAGGACTCGGCAGACAAGATCTTCATGCCATGGCCACAAGGGGGATCATTATCAAAGGTTGTTTTGCAGCATATAATGACATATTTGCATGCAGCCCACACAGGAAAAAAGTTAGAGAAAAGGCTAGTGAGCTTAGAGCTCTGGAAAATGTACCAAGAGGAAAGAGAAGAGCTGCCTCCTGAAGATTGGATACTTAACATATGCAGAGAGGGGGGTGAAGAGCCTTCTGCTCCCCCTGCAGTGCCTGAAGTGAAAGTGAAAGGTGATAGTATAAAAGATGATGGAGTGTACCCATTAGGAGAACTTAAGGCAGTGGCACGGTATAGCAATCCGGCATATGAGTCGCCCGTGCATAGCGGCGACGAGGATGCACAGAAGATTCCTGAAAAAGAAGAGATCTCTAAAGCCCTGAGGGACAAAGAGAGAAGGGACAAAGAGAGAAAAGACAAGGAGAGATGTGATCAACCAAGTACATCCTTAGATAAAGGAAGAGAAATAAAGAGACGGAAGGGAGAAAAGGATAAGGCTGATGAGGTAGCGCTAATACAGAACTAATTGATGGGTGTCCAGATTTTTCTCAAACTTGATGGTAAGAGCATTGAGGAAGTAAGACAAAAGGAAGATCAATACGAGAAATATAGAAAATATAGGGACAGAGAAGAACGATTACAAGAAGATAGGGCAAGACGGAAGGATGGACAAAGAGGAGAACAGTTGTATCAATAAACAACTGAAAAAGCAAGAAAGGGAAGAGGAACAGAGGAAATATGACAATAGACAGAGGGCAATCGAAGAACGAGAAAGGCAAGAAAGAAAGGAACAGGCAGTACAAAAATTAAGGGATAAAAGGATATAAAGACGAAGTGACAAAGAAATACATAGGGCAAATGAGAGAAGAGATATGAAAAAAAGGAAGAAGGAAGGGTGAGAGAAGAAGCAAGGAAGTGAAGAGAGCTTGATGATGAAATAGAACGAAAGAGAAGGCAGAGAGAACCCGACATTGAGCATGTAGAAAAATAATTAATAGATCCTAATCCAGTGGTAGAATGGGAGGACATAGAAGAATTCTTCCCTGCATATGAACCATTGCCAGGTCCGTCTAGAGTATATCTAGAGGATGAGTTTGATTCTAGAAGCACAATCGATAAAGTCTATCATGACATGAGAAAGAAGAAAGAGATGAAAGGAAAGGGTAAAAACGATCGACTCGAGAGTACACATTTATACGATAGAGGGGGAGGCTCATATAGTTTTGAGCCTAAAGAGTTGTCTTTAGATAAACTGACTCTGAATAGAGACGAAGAGGAAGGAAGTCACACAAGTTGAAGACAGGATATTTCAGACGAAGACAGAGAAACCTTCCGTGGGGAGGAGGGAGGTAACATATATAGTCCCAAGGGATGTTCCCTGACGGACAATGAAGTGAGATGGTCAGATCTAGATCTACCCAAATCAAGGGCGTCAGAATCTCTGGTGCGACTAGATCAACCTAAAGGGCAGTCCCATGGTGAGAGGGGGGACTCGTCACCTTATGTAAGCAGGCTAAAATTGCTGCCAGGAAGAAGGTGGTGTGGAACCATTGCCTCTGCTATGGACAGACAGAGGTTGGGGGGCGAGTGTGAGATTGGGTTATCACAGTTTCCTTTGTTAGAATAAAGGAGGGGTCAGTCCACAGTATATACTGGGCCACAAATGGATAAGGACAATTTAAGGTGTAAACTCCTGAGCTTAACTTCTGGTGCTGGGAAGTGGATACATGAGTTAGAAAAAATGACAGGAGGAAATACGTTAGCTGCCATGTATGGTCAAGAGCAGGATATTCAAGGATATTCAAGTGTCACTATGCAGAACATGCCTCATGACGGAGCACCATTTAATAACAGTAGAGTGGCAGTCTGGAAAGCGCGTAGATGTTGTATCCGGACACGTCAGACATGGGAGCTATAATGATGAAAAAGATGCAGGAAGGGGATGATCCTCTTGTTTACATTCAAAGTTTCCAAGAGCAATGGTCTTTGGAAACTCGTGAGCCTCGGGGAAGTCTATGGCCCTCATTACAAGTCAGGTGTTAAGGGTTTAACGGCGCCGTCGTCGCCGTTGACCCTTAACGCCTGATTCACACTTTAACGCCTGCTTTTTGCAGGCGTTAAAGTCCAAGGCGCTAGGCGACCTTGGTGCTAATTATGGCACCGTAATGTACGGTGCCGTAATTAGCGCCTTCCCCATCCCCATTATGCCCTATGGGGCAAAAATGTGAATGGGGAAGGGCAAATGGTGAATAGGGAATTACCGCCCCACTCACCTTGGAATGGGGCGGTAATTCTGCCATCCACCATGCCGGACTCCGGCATGGACCATGGTGCCAATAGCACCATGGTCCAGCGCCGGAGTCGTAATGAGGGCCTATATTTTATCACATATTATGCCATGGACTGTAAGAGCCAGTACAGAAGAAACTCGAAAAATTGGTGGGTATGGCAGCGAAGCCATGGTCAGAAATTCAGCTGACTATTTCGCATTACTGCAGACTGTTTCAGGAAAAGAATCAAAGAAAGATGTTGTTAGGAAAGGTGAAGAGGCGAAATTAGTGCAGAAATGATTGATGTTTGAGTAACCTCTGCATCCCCATTCATCTCAAAGGTATTGCTACCTCGTTTTAAAGGGCTGGGTCGGCTGTCCCGGTTCAATTTTGTTAGAAATCCTGCTTCCATTGACTCCCAGAGTACTCAATGTGAAACCTTAAAAGCATAAACACATGGGGCCTGTATTGCTGGTGTGGTGGGATATCTGCTCAGCCTAAGAGGTACCTTTGATTAAAAATCAAAGGTTAGGAAAATGTGTATGAAGCTTCTCTGGAACGTGTGTTCCTTGGGTACATTCATTATTGCCTAGAAGATTTTAGGTTGACAGAAGAAAGACAAGAGTGTTTTTTGCTTGAAGGTTTTTGGCAAGGAGATATGGTGAAGGAATTAGGCTGGGTCAATGGATCTTGGATTCTCACGCATGAGCAAGAGTTCACAGATATTCAGATGCATGGAGATGAAAATGGTGTGTTTCCTTCTCAGGATTCTGGGATACCTGAGTCTATCCTCTCTTTCTACAGAGCTCATACTCTTCTAAACCTTCTCTCTCTGGGACTCCGATAACTGTCTTTCTGGATAGGGCACCACTGCTTTGATTGGAATAGCATGAATGGAAGACTTTAAATTGTGCTTCCACAGAGGCTGAATATGGACAGCCATAGATGCATTTGTGTAAGGTAAGTTTGGGGGTCTAATGGGTCCTTAGCTGTTTCTTTTATAACTCCTTTTCTAGGTTTCTGAGCACCCACTTGCTGGCTGTGTTTAAATATAAACTAGTGATGGGTAGATTGCAAGTGTCTCCTAGTGAAGCCTTGGCAAATGTACAATAGAAAACAGATCATATGGCTGAGAATTGTGGTTCCTATCGTCCAGTTTCCTTAATGAATATGGACAATAAAATATTTGCCAAGATTGTGGCTAATAGGCTGATGCCTACAATTGCATTGTCTGATCAGGCTGGTGCCCATCGGTCGATTCCCTACAATATAGGTAGGTTGTTCTTGCTTCATCACACTGAGCTGAAGGTGTATCTCTTGTCTTGGATGCCTGAACATCACTCGACTCAGATGAATGGCCTCCTTGTTTTCTTGGCTCTACATGGGATGGGCATGGGTGGTATCTTACTCTCAAAGGACAAGCTTCTATATTCCAGCTCACGTGACAGGGCATGCACTCATTATTTGATTTTGAAGTCATTTGTTCTGGAGAGGGGGACATGTTTGTAGTGCCCCCTTCGCCACCTTTCACAGTGGTATCCCAATGTTCAATCCCCTCGGAGCTGCATGCAGATACAGGGTTTTCTATTTACTCTTCGGATGTCTTTGTCATTACGCGTGGGTGACATTTTGCTCTATGTAACAGATCTGACTCGAACAGTCCCAGTGATTGTAGATGAGGTTGAGAGATTTGGCTGTCATTTGAGTTTTAAAATCAATAAACAGGAGTCTGAGATGTGTCCTTTAACAGACTCTACTGTCTAACCCCAGAAAGGAACCTGTATTAATTAAGGAGAGGATAGTTTTAAATATTTGGTGTCCCTGTTGCTCTCCTCTTTTAGACTGAATTACTTTGCTGCTTTACATCAACAGACAGATTAGGTCGTACAATGGGAGAAGCTACCGCTGTCAATGATTGGCTGGATTTCACTTCTGAGCTTGGTATTATTGAAGATTATATGGCCTGGCAAACAACCAAGAGTGCGATGCATGGTGTTTATTCGGCTGTATGTGGACAGGGGATTGGCAGTCCCCAATTTTGAGACTTGTAATTTGGTTGCCCAGGCTTTCTTCCTCTCTAACTGTGTTGAACCATCTCCGCCTGCTGGCATGATTGACTGGAGAGGGCACCCTAATGAGTTGAGGGCCGACTTATTATGAAACTCCCCTGCGCTATTAGGAGAGGTGCATGTTGTTTCTCTGACACATAGGGCATGGGTTAAATTTGCTGAATGGTGCAGAGAGGGACTCTCCTATGTTTCAACCCTACACATCCCTACGCTGCCCCTTACTCAACAGTGGCATTTTTGTGAATACAGTCCAGAGTATGACAGTTGGGAGCCTTTCTGTGTGGATGGGCTCTTCCTATCAATGAAGGACTTTAACCACTGTGGTGATGATGTAATGTGTTTGATACTAATGGATGAAACAAGCCTTTGGCATGCTTTGGTCAGGCTTTCCATGTCAGCGTTGTACATATGGGCCCTATATGGGCCCTTGAAGCTGAGTCTCTAGATGGGATTCAAGGGTAGGCACCTTCGCATTTGTATGGAGCAGAGAGACCCCCACCTTTCAAGTTAAAGAGGCCTGAAAACATCTCCTGGGGATTGCGACTGGGGACATGCCGTGGCTGTTTATATATCTGCAAACAACAGAAGTGTTGATGAATTACAAACATAAACTTGTTCACTTTAAATGCATGCACATGATATACCATAATACTCTTTATTTTTATAAGATCGGGCGGATGCCTGGCTATATGTGGGATGCCAGACGTGGACTTTATTGCATCTAGAATCATGGCTTATTAGAGTTTTGGGATGGAGTATATAGAATTATCGGTGAGGTAGTAGCGGAGCCTATACTATTTGTCCTCTTTGGTGAGTTTATTGGGTTTCACTGGTGGCCTACCAAATGGTTTTAGTAGTACGGTGGGGCTTGGTTTCTCACTGGCAAAGATGATGATGTCCGTGTCTTGGTGTTGTGGCTCCACCCCGAAAGACATTTCTGTCTGTAATTTAATTGAAGATGTTTACTGTGACCTGCATTCCACAGCATTGAGATTAAATGACAAATGTAGCCTTTCCTGCTACCGTAAACTGGGCCTCATTACGAGCATGGCGGTTGCCGTGCCAGTATGGCAGGCATGGCTACTGCCATGCTCGCTAGCGGCACCGCCTCCCGCGATTGGGCAATAACCGGTCCATTACGAGATGAGTGGGCCAGTAATTGCCCATTCGTGGGTGGCGGTAATGCCGGGCTCCCGAACCCCATTCTGTCCCATAGGACATAGGGCAGAATGGGGATGGGGAGCATGGTTGCTCTGGCACTGTTGATAACAGTGCCGGTGCAATCACGAGTTCTGCTTGTGGGTGCGGCACAGTCCGCCGGGTAAGACCAGGGGGGCTGTCATGAACCCGCGAGCAGAACTCGTAATGCAGCGGGCCGGTATGAAAGGTGCCGTGGCCGCCACCCTTGTAATGAGGCCCACTGTCTACATCAAAAGATCTAGAAGTTGTGAATGGTGGTGGAGGCCAAACGCCTTGTTACTTTCCATTCTGATAGTGGGTTTGGGCGAATCCATGATGTAAGTGGCTAAGCAGAATTGTACTATCCTGAAACTGCACCCGTGCAATTTTCTTTCCAATGTGATTGACAGACCGAAATCACATTTTAATTTTCAGAAAGAAGCTCCATATTGCTATGGACCAATCTTATAATTTCTGTTTTGGGTCAGATGTTTGATATTTGGCATATGGCAACATGTATAATAATAGCTCTGATCGTTACTTGCGCTTGTTTAACGAATTTGCGTTTCATACTTGAAGTTAAAATAATATCTGTTATCTGGTAAACTATCTTGTAATGTTAGCCAATCTATGGGCCTCATTACGACCCTGGCGGTAAGGGGTTTACGCCAGCGTTAGCTGCGCCGACCCCTTACCGCCAATTACGAGGTCCCTGCTTTTTAGCAGGTGTTAAAATCCATGGCGCTAAGGGACCATGGAGTTAATTACGCCACCGTAATTTACGGTGGCGTAATTAACGCCTTCCCCACTCCCATTATGCCCTATGGGGCAAAAATGGGAATGGGGAAGGGTAAATGGGGATTGGGGACTTACCGCCCCGCCGACCTCGGAATGGGGCGGTAAGTCCGCCAACCACCATGGCGTAAACGTAGTTTACGCCATGGTGGTAAAGTCACGGCCCAGGCGGTAACTTACCGCCTGGGTCGTAATGAGGCCCTATGTATTTTTGAGTGCATAGTTGGGGCAAATCAATTGCATACCATTAAAAGGGCCACCGTCACCAACCATCTTATGAGACTACACATTACAACTCAGGCGTTAAGGGTTAACGCCGTCGTTAACTCTTAACGCCTGATTCCAATTTTAACGGCTGCTTTTAGCAGCCGTTAAAATCCATGGCGCTAAACCGCATTGGTGCTAATTACGGCACCGTAATTTACGGTGCCGTAATTAGCGCCTTCCCCACTCCCATTATGCCCTATGAGGCAAAAATGGGAATGGGGAAGGGTAAATGGGGATTTACCGCCCCACTCACCTTGGAATGGGGCGGTAAATCCGCCATCCACCATCGTGTAAACGTAGTTTACACCATGGTGGTAAAGTTGGTGTACTTACCGCCTGGGTCGTAATGACCCCCATAGACTGCCATTCTGTATAGTCCTACAACTGGGTAGGAAACAAAGCCGCCAGTCACACATCCATCTCTAGCAACTGAAAATGGGAGTGGAGGCAGAGTGACTGTGTGACTGCTGGAGGTGTTTTTGCAGTCTGTTCACCACT
Organism: Ambystoma mexicanum; assembly: GCF_040938575.1. Taxonomy (NCBI): domain Eukaryota; kingdom Metazoa; phylum Chordata; class Amphibia; order Caudata; family Ambystomatidae; genus Ambystoma; species Ambystoma mexicanum. The sequence continues at coordinate 662,023,619 of NC_090941.1, read as the reverse complement.
GCCTTTTCCACGTGTGCAGCACGTAATACAAGTGCTCTGCTGTCGGTGGAGCTGAGGTGGAGTGGAGGCAGAGTGATTGTGTGACCATGTGCAGGGTGTGCAGGGGTGCATGGCACGGTCCGGTCGCGGTGACCACATATCAAGTTACTAGTCTACTCGCCAAAACAGTTGAAGACTGATATTTCTTTGCTTCCTTAAAACAGCCAAGGTATGGAAGTGCAGGAGGAGTTGCTAGCCGCGGCGTTGGAGGCTGAAATGACAGGGAACACTGCTGAACTAATGCCTCAAGTGGATACATGGAATCCACTGGATTCGGCTGTCGATGATTGGGAAAACATCCCAGCGCAAGATCAAACAGCGTGGCTCCCATTTGTTGTGGGGTGCTCTGGGGCACCGAAGCAGGACCCAAGTTCCCAGGGTCACCTGGGTTCACTGCGGACACGCAGTGAATGACAGTAGAGGGGGCACCCTCTGACAGCAGGATTACCAGCAGCTGATGGCACACTGGGGGCACCCAGCACACAATGTCCAGGCACGGTGGTCACACTGGCCCAGGCTGGTTACAGGGCCGTGATCATATGGCCTGACAGGCACACAAATAAAGACAGAAGCCAAGGAGTTGCCACTAATTGGGTCTCCACTGCAGTGCCGCACGTGCCTGCAGTCAGTGGCCCCTTTTATTAACATTCATGACGCGGTGATGACCCGCGTCTCTTCAGGATTCAACACGCCCCCATTTAAAGGGGCCCTACATTACATCCTCGTTTATTATAGTGAAACAAAACAGAATGTTTAACAAGAGGGCTTAAAACCGCCGCCAACTTTGGTGCATTGAAGTCCACACCGCTTTTAACCTACAATAACTCCCAACAAGCATTTTGGCACCCCTCACGTGAGTGCTTCCTTCCTGGCGGCTGCTGGCTTCCCTGCGCTGGCCGATGCCGGTGCAAGGCACACCTTTGCAAAGTGTCCATCTTTTCCACACCTGCCACACGTGTGCCCTTTTGCCGGACACTCATTGGCGTGTGGCAGGTCCCATCCACACTGGGGACACATGTTGCCTGCCTCCTTCCGTGGCCATTCCCCTCTTCTGGCTGTTTTGCCGCCTTGCCATCTGCCTACAGCGCACGCCTCCTCCAGCTTCACCCGCTGTAGGGGCTTTCGAGCTTGATGGACTGCCTAGAGCTGTCCATTACTGAAGCACGCACTTTCGCCAGCTCTTGGGCCCGTCCTAGCTCCAGGATCCTATCTAGGCTCCGGCCTGGTTCCCTGAGAACTTGGTGCAGTTTGGTGGAGCTGCATCCGTATATTATTTGTGCCCTCACCTCGTCCTCCTCAGAATTTCCCAGGGCACAAGACAGCGCAATGCCCCGAAGCCTCCCGTGGAATGCGTCCAGGCTCTCCCCTTCTTCTTGTCTCGTGCTGCGCATCGTGAATCTCTCATAGTCCCTATTTACCATGGCCAAGAAATATACATTCAGTGCTTCAATGGCCGCTGCATATGACAGGTCCCTGGGCTGCAATCTTTTAAACAGTCTCTGGACCGTAGGGCCGGCCAAATCCAGCAAGGTTGGTCGTTTTGCTTTTTCCCTTACCTACACAGCCTCAAAATATGATTCCAGATTTTCAACCCACGCCACCCAGCGAGGACCTAAACTGGCCGGTGCTCACACCATGTCAAAGATACGTAATGGGGTGAGCTGTCCATTTTGCCTGTATGACCCATGGGCGTCACCTTCCTCCTCACTCATGATGGGTCCTGATGCGGCCCTGTACGTTGTACCCACAGACGGGTCCATGCTACGGGTCACCACACTGACACCCAAAGGGCGCACGAGCACTCCTGGACAGATCCGCTACCCTTCCGGTTTGCTTGGGTTTTCCACCTGTGGTGTCCTTGTCAAACAATCTGTGTGTTCCCCTCTTTATTGTTCTGGTGATTGATTGGGGAATGGGCAAGCCCCAGTCACCTCCTATTCGGTTCTGGTGGGTGTGAAAAGGCTTTTTGTGGGCTGGAAGGGTGTTGCCCACGTTCTGGTGGGCTTAGAAAATGTATTTTGTGGGCTGGAACGATGTTGCCCACGTTCTGGTGAGCTGGAAAATTTTTCTGGTGGGCTGGAGAGGGTTGGCCCCGTATTGGTGGGCTGGGGAAGTGTTCCTGGGGAAGTCCTCCCTTTATCACCGTCTTTTTTCTTTCTTCACCTGAAAGGGCCGTGTGGGCTAGGTAGCCCCTTGCTCCTGCCTCGGGCACCGTCTTCCTATGGGGATCACAGGGAGCTGACAGCTTTCATTTATGTATGTGCCGCCACGGCCCGGGTAAGAGCTGCATTTGCTTCTGTGCACACCGCCGCGGGCCCGGGAAGGAGCTGCGTTCATTTCCATCCAGCATGCGGCCGACGCCGCTCACCTGTTCGTCACGGCTTTGCCCCTTCTGGGGGACACCGCAGCAGCAGCGGGGCTGGTGGCAGGCTCCCACGTTCCTGCCACCACGCCCCCTCACATCTGCGGCGGATGCCGGTTACACTGCCCCCGGGCCCCTCGACTTTGCGACTGACGCTGCTGCCGTGATCCTTCTGCGGCAGATGCCGCACATTCCACCCGCAGGTCTCCTCACCCGCGACCTCTGCCCCACATCAGCCTGTGCTCGACTCGCACGGGGTCTTGGCCATGCTCGACGCTGGCTTGGCGCTCCTGTGGCCACGCGCCTCTCGCTGGCGCACCTCATACACGCCGGGTACCAACAGCGCCTCGGCAGCCCGCGCCGAGAACAGCACGGGGGACCAGCGCTGGGCACCACCTCATCGCCAATGTTGTGGGGTGCTCCGGGGCATCGAAGCAGGACCCAAGTTCCCAGGGTCACCTGGGTTCACTGCGGACACGCAGTGAATGACAGTAGAGGCGGGGGCACCCTCTGGCAGCAGGATCACCAGCAGCTGATGGCACACTGGGGGCACCCAGCACACAATGTCCAGGCACGGTGGTCACACCGGCCCAGGCTGGTTACAGGGCCGTGATCATATGGCCTGACAGGCACACAAATAAAGACAGAAGCCAAGGAGTTGCCACTAACTGGGTCTCCACTGCACTACTGCACGTGCCTGCAGTCAGTGGCCCCTTTTATTAACATCCATGACGCAGTGATGACCCACGTCTCTTCAGGATTCAACATGCCCCCATTTAAAGGGGCACTACATTACACCACTCATGACCTTTACCACAACGCCGGAATCTGAGGTGAGCCATCAAGGAGGTACGTCTGATGTGATGTTTTCCCATTTTAAAGGAGTCAGATCTCATTTAATTTAAAACAAAGACAATACACAGCTATTTCTCTGTGTTCATATCTTGTCTAGATTTACAAAAAAAGCATGAAAACAATAAGGGAGACACAGCTGAGGCCTTATTGCTTACTCAAAGCAGAAGGTCATCAGAAAATCATGGAGAAGAAAGGCACAACTTGATACTCCTTCTGCTCGAAAAGCGGAAAGGGCATGGAGAGTTAGGATATGTTAATAATCGAGTGTACTGAAGAAGAAGTCTTAAATGGGCGATTGGCAGATACAAATCACTGTAAAATCACTGCAAAGGTGATGACACAAGCGAACGATGGGGGTATACCTCTCAAATGTTCACCTTAACTATGGGAATGCGGTTGCTACGCGTGATGTTGCAGCTTTTAAGTCCTCCTTCAGTAGAGAGGAGGGTTTATTTGGGCTTAGAAATATAGGAATATTTTCTCCCAAAACTTTGGTGGCAGTGGGATATGTTCCCATCCCTTTGAGAGTATTAATCTGAAAAGGTAAAGGTGGTGAGGGGTTTCCAGGTGCAAAGTGGAATCAAATGTTCAATGCAGTGCATAGTCACTTTTTAGTAAGTAATCGTGATCCTTCTAAAAAACAAGTACACCATCAAAACCCATCATGAACGGCCTTTGAGTGGGAAGGTATAACCTTTTTAGGCCTTGTGGTTTTCAGGCACATGCAGCATGAACATTTTTTACAGTTGCACTTCTGGCATGTACTGTTGAGTTAGGCCTCATGAATTTCTTTCGGCACAGACACCATGATAATGTTTTCCTCCTTGGTACTGTTCATAACCTGGCCTCTATTGGAATATTGCATACCTTCCCCTACAAAACTAATGGTAAAATTGATGGCTTTTTACTATATTTTTCTGAAATTTGCACTTTAAACATTTCCACCTATTATTTTAAAATACATCTTGGCTGAGATCGCTGTTTTGACCGAATGGTGATTTGCTTAGGGTGTGATAGTCTGAGCTTTTTTATTTGTATTCATATAAAATGGGTGAGCCATTTTGTTTTTGAAAAGGTGGTATGCTAATCAGAACCCCCTTTCATAAATGCTGCATGACAAAAGGATAGTGCTTCTGATGAGATAGCCCACACGCGTCCTCAGCACCAGCCCTGTAGTGGATCAGGGCACGCTCAAGCATCACATGTGCATTCCTGACTGCTGCTGGAACACAAAGTTCCTGCAGACATAGGTGGCATTTTAATCTTCCGCACATCTGGTTCCAAATCCAATAAATGCATGCCTAATTCAGTCTGGTGGCATGTAAATCTTTAAATAAGCCAGTCCTGGTTGTGGCATGATGACTATTCATGAACCAAACCGCCATGAACTCTCCAATACAGGAGTTAATCTTTTAGTTTGGCTAAGATCAAGAGACTCATTAGCAAAAGCCATTAAAATCAGTGTACGGCAGATCGAATGAAAGCCTTTCTCATTAACTACACTGTTATGAACTCTTCAACCCAAGAGCAGTTTGTTTGTTTGCTTGTTTAGTGAAGCTATTAAAACTGTTGCACAATTGAAAAAGATTTTGCTACACATCTGAATAATAGGTACTTAGCAGTCTCTCTAGAAATGTCAACAGAGAGAGAGAGCCCAGTCTCTATCAAAGACTAAGGTCAGTATTTTTCATTCACAGTTGTTTAAGCTCTATTTAAGTCCTACAGCTTTTCTTTTCTATCACCTGTGACCAACTTTGGAGACACAGTTCCTTTCCCTTAACACTAGGGTTCTGTCCACACTCAATCACTCTTTTCTTTCTATTTCTAAACCAAGATTGGGGTTTTTGTTGACCACTGATTTTGAGAACTTTTATCCTGCATCTTCTTGCGCTCATTACAGTGGACTGCAAACTAGAGATTTGTCCACAGATTTGGTACAGGAATTACATTAAGTGTGTCAACAACATTTTTCCATTTAGCTTTGTTTGCATTTTGTTCCACTATTGTTTTGCAAATGTATTGTCCATTATCAAAATACTGAACAACAATTCTAACAATTTTTTACCTAACACGTCACAACATGTGTGTTGTTTTATTGTATAAATCACATACCGAATGAGGTGACCTGGATCTGACACAGTGCAGGCCCGACGAGGGCTACTTCACCTACACAGTATAACTTTTAGGTTGGAAGTACCATTTTTCAGCAGGGCTTATTCTCTTTTTGCTCATGATGACTATTGGGAGCACACAATCATGCAGCCGCAGCAATTTGATATCACAATTTGTATTTGTATTTGTTTTATTTATAAAGCACAGCCAGGCCCAGGGGCATACGGGCGCGTAGGTTTAGATCTGGTTACAGGAAACTGGGTTACAGTTACATTATAATGCAGGAGGCAAAGGTTTCAAGGTTACGGTTACAGATAAATACAGACATTGGTGTTACAGGTACATCCATACAAGTTGTCATTTTCATGTGGAAGGCAATGGAGGGTGCAAATAATAATATAGCATATAATATAATATATTATTTACATACATACATTAGGCAGGCAACAAGATTAGGATCTAGGAAGTTAGGTTGTCATTGTGTCAAGGTCATGAAGCCAGCGCTTAGTGTTAAGTTTGAATAGGTTGAATGAGGGTTCTGACCTGAGGAGAGCGGGGAATGTGTTCCATAGCTTTGAGGCTTATACAGGGAAGCTAGCTCCTCCCGAGTTATGGAGTTTAAATCTCGGTATGGACATGGTGTTAGCTTGAGCTGCTCTAAGAGGTCTTAATGATGTGTGTCTGGTAAGTTGGTTGGTGAGGTGGGATGGTGCAAGGTTGGCCCTGGCTTTGTGTGTAAGGGCAAGAGTTTTGAGGGATATTCTGTGCTCTAATGGGAGCCAATGGAGATTGCGTCTGGTCCCAGAGATGTGCGACTTCTTAGGGATGTTGAGGGCTGCCCTGATGGCATTATTTTGAATTACTTGTAGTTTGCTAATATTTTTGTGGCTGGTGCCTAAATAGAGGGCATTACAATAGTCTACTTTGGACAAAACTAACGTTCTAGCAAGTGTAATGCAGTTACATGTGGAGATGAACGGCCTACATGCGGTGATAAGTTTACAGGTGTAGGCGGCTGATGATGCTACTGCATTAGTTTGTTTGGAGAAGGATAAGGTAGCATCCAGGTAGATACCAAGGGTGTTAGTGTTGTTTGAGATGGCAATAGTGTTACCATCTATAGTGAAAGATTTAAAAGCAGTATTTAGTTTTTTTAGTTTGGCGTGAGTACCAAGGATAAGCAGCTCTGTTTTTTTGTCATTGAGACAAAGTCCGTGATGAGCCATCCATGCTTGTATTACTGCGTATATTTCATTAAGGGTTATGCTGTCTGTTGCATAGTCACCAGATATGGGAATGAGTATCTGGGTGTCGTCCGCATAATTAGTATACGTGACACCCAGATAGTCAAGGAAATCGAAGAGGGGCTTCGTAAATACATTATAGAGCGTTGGAGACACACAGGAGCCTTGCGGGACCCCACAAGGTACCGGTGAAGGCTCAGCAGAATCAGTGGGAGAGATGACCCTCATAGTTCTGTTTGCCAAGAAGGAGCTGATCCAAGCAGTGGCTGCGTCAGAGAAGTGTGCTGCAGATTTCAGATGGTGGCAGAGCATTTGGTGGTTGACCAAATCAAAAGCTGCTGACAGATCAAGCAGTAAGAGGAGTGCAAGTTTACCATTGTCTTTTAAGATTTGGATCTGAGTAGTGAGGTCTATTAGGGCAGTTTCCGTGCCATGTGTGGGTCGGAAGCCGGATTGCCTTAGTCCCAAAAGATTGTTCGATTCTAGATAAGCTGTATTTGCAGGTAGGCTGCTCTAGCTAGTATTTTTAGTAAAAAGGGTACAGTTGTTATCGGTCTATAGTTAGACGGGTTGGCAGGGTCAAGAGTTGGTTTTTTAAGTAGTGGAATGACCCAGGCGTCTTTTAAATTATCAGGCACTACTCCGGTTTTGAAGGAGGCATTGATAAGGTTAGTAATGAATGGTGCCAGGTCATGTGCTGCTGCTTTGATGATCGGGGCAGGGCAGGCGTCGCCTTGGCAGTTTGACGGTTTAAGTTTCCTAATGATGTTTTCTACTTCCCAAACTGAAAGGGGTGAGAAGCTGAATGGCTTACAAGTTGACTCAAAGGTGGGTGACTTGTTGGGGAGTTGTTTGTAATCAGGGTCAGAGAGTAACAAGCATTTTTTCGCATTGATTTTCGATTGTAATCGAGCTATTTTATCTAATAGTGCCTTCTGGATGTTGCTACACCATAGTGCATCTGTGACATATTTGTCAATAGGGGCAATAGGGGATTCCAATTATTTTAGGATCTTGAACAGTTCTTTTGTGTTGGATTCTGCTTGCGTAATCCTTTTGTTGTAGGTGTATTTTTTAGTGAATAAAATGGCTTCTTTGTAGCTAGAGGATGCTAGGGTTAGCTCATTCGTGTTGGTAGCTGTAGGGCATTTTTTCCAGTCTGCTTCTGCAGTTCTTTTAGTTTTGCGTAATTCTCTTAGATGCGGTGTAAACCATGTATTTAAGTGGGGTTGTGGTTTAGATTTCCGCAATTTTAGTGGTGCGATGGTATTCAGCGCTTTAAGAATTGCCTGATTGTAAATGTCCTCTAAGACTGTAGGGTCAGAGGTGGCAGTGTTGTTGAGAAGGGGGAGTAATAGTGGAAGGGGTTTATCCGGTATGATGTCTTTCTTGTTTCTCGTGCGGGTGGCAGGAGCGATGATAGGAGTCGGGTGAGGTGTGTTGGCTTTGATGGAAAAGGTTATTTTATGATGATCCGACCAGATACAAGGATCATTAGATAGGAGATCAATAGAGCAGTTAATATTAGTGAGCCAGTCCAATGTTCTTCCTTTGATATGTGTAGGCTTGTGAATAATGTGGGTGTGACCTAAGTCAGATAGGGTGTTGGCTAGATCACATAGAGTAGGCTAGAGTAGGATAGTTTGTGAGTTAGGTTTAGTGTCCGTGGATATAAGGGATACAATATCCTCTATGAATGTGGAAATAGGTCCTGGTGGTCGGTAAATAAGGTGCACTGTTGCTGTGACCTCCACCGAGAAGGATGTCCCCCCCTGTCCACCGTGGGACCCGGAATTGCTGCCACTACATCTCCTGCAGCATCGGACGAGGCCATGCCAAGATGGCCGCCGAGCTTCCTTCTTTGTCTGCACCATCCTCGGTGCTTGGAGGCACATCCTTGTTTCCTGCCTGCTGATTGGCCCCTGCCCTCATCAAATGCAGAGACCCGGCCTAGCCGTGAGGCGAAGCCGGGTCCGCGCATTTAAGGGCAGCGCTTAAGGGCTCCTTCCTGTCTTTTCCCTGTCCTTTCCATGGACTTTACCTATGGACCTGCCTGCAGCCTACCCTCCTGGTCATCCAGCGTTCAGTACAACACCTTATGCAGGGTCATGGCGCAAAGGTAAGGTGTGCACGCACCTCTGCTTGTTCCCCCTCGTTCCATGTCTACATTCCCTTCCTGATCCTACCACTTACCCAGCACCCTGGTGAACTTGACTTTGCAGCTTTCTCTTGCTGCACCAACGTGACACTTTCAATGCCCTCCACCTCCAGTTGACTCTTGCTTCAGCCTCTGCATTTAAGGGCAAACCCAAACCCTCTGTGCCACAACAATCATTCTCGATCTTGGCACTTGTATTCTTGGCACGCCACCTTCTTTCTGGAACTGATCATCTACAGTCTCTAATTCCACCTCAGTAGAATCTTGTAAATCAACACTGTCAATACCGCTTGTAGTTGTCTATGCACTATTTTCCATACCGCACATCTGCCCTCCATGGCTTTGGGGGATTTACCCGTACTTCATTCATGTTTCACTCTTCCTCTATTCAAACGCACTGTAAATGTTTGGTCCATTATCTATGCAAGTTTCCTGTGTTTGCATTCACTGCTTTAACTTACCTTGATTCCTACTTCTGTATAATTGTGCCATGTACACCTGTTCTGACCCATCTACTGCTCCCCCCCTCTCTCGCCTTTTTGCCTCACTCCCTCTCCCCTCTGGTCATCTCCCTCCCTTTCTCATCTCCATCCTTTAATGTTAATTGTATGTCTGGTCATCTCCCTCCCTTTCTCATCTCCATCCTTTAATGTTAATTGTATGTCCACGTCGTGCCCCTGCCTCCAGACCTTCGTGACCTTCTACCCCCTGCTCTGCGCCGACCCTACTCACGCTCTTGAGATGCCCACCCTGTTCTACGCGCTGGGTACCACAAACCCACCCTCTCTACTTCCCACCCTTCTTCCTACTCTCACTTCCTGCATCTCCCCCTCCTCTGAGGACCTAGACTCTCCCTCGAGGTCTTCCCCTCCTAGCACTTACTCCTATCACCTGTTCCTTGACCGATGATAGTAGCTTGTCTGTCTCCCCTCCTCCCCCTCTGTTCTCCTCTCCCCCTCCCCTGCTTTAATTTTTCCCTGATGAATTTGCTCAGCAGTTGTTCTGTTCCTCCTCACCCCTCTATCCCTCGGCCCCCCCCTTCCCAACCCTCCTCTTGTATTCCACCTGCACTGCGTAAATTGTCGTCAGACATAGTAATGTTACTGCTTGCTTTGTTTTCCTTCCCCCTTACCTCCTTCCTTACTTGTTATTTTGCACTTGCACTATCAGAAATGTCGTCAGGCCTATTACGATAGTTTTTTTTTCACATTCTGTATTGTTTCAAGGACTTTTTACCGAATGTACTGTATTTTCCTTTGCTCCCTCCCTCCTTGAAGCGCTTTGAAACACTTCTGTGTATAGGCGCTATATAAATAAACAATCATATCATATCATATCATATCATATGGTTAGGTGATAATGGAAGTTTGATGGACAAGGATTCAGCAAAGGGGATTTGGGCATCCTGAATGACTCTAATGTCAAAGGTGTTTCTGAAGATGAGGGCGAGTCTGCCTCCCTTCGCCTGATTGGTGTTTCTATCACGTCTGATGATAGCATAGTCATTAGGTATAGCAAGGGCCAGAGATGGACCAGAGGCTGCATTTAGCCAGGTTTCCGTGACCGCGAGGAGATCGAGCTTTTCATGAGTTATGAAATCAGCGATGTCCAGAGCATGGGTGGGGAGGGACCTAGCATTCACCAAGGCTGATTTGATGAATGTGTCTTTTGCAGGTTTTTTTGTGGAGGTAGGGGTAGGTTATGCAAGGAGATGGGGTCTAGGTTGCTATTTGAATCAGTGGCCAAATTAGCTAGGTTGTTATCTCTACGTGAGTGTTTGTTGCTCTTGTGGGCATGTGGTTGGGGGTTTTTAGTACCCAATCAGGCTCCTAATCTCGAATTTCTAGTTAAAATGCTAGGGTGGTGAGAGCAAGGTGAGGTAGGAGCGAGATTATTTGTGACGTTTTTGCAAGTATGGGCGCTATTTTAGTGGGGCAGTTCTGGAATTAAGTCTAAGGTTTCCATTAGTAATAGTACAAGGTTGATTAGGAGAGGTTTGGTAGCAAAGTGGCATATCCAGAGTGCCGGATCATCCAGGTGTGGGTTTGCAGAGGCCATAGTACTAATCCACAGGGTGTGGGTAGTAGCTACCTTAAGTGTGCTAGTATATTTGTATTGATTAGTATGTAGGAGGGGCTGACAAGTCCAATCTCTAGTGTAAGTGTACAATAGGTGGAGGAGAGTAGTTAGGCACCAATACATAGTGGAGGTAAGCGATGCCGGTGGGCAGTGATTAGGAACTCAGTGTATGTGGTACTACTGGAACTTGAAGATAAAATGCAGTGTCTACAGCTATGTTCAATGAAGTTCGTCTAGGTTGCCGCAGCGAATAAAGCCACAGCTTTAGTGCCCCAGTTAATCAATTTGGCTAGGTTGTAATAAGGTGATACCAAGTAGTTCAGAATAGAAGCAATTAGCCAGGAGTTACATAAAGGCAGCATCTAGTTGTAAAATAAGGCAGTTAGCAAATGCCAATGGTAGCACATGGGATCTAGGTGTGGGCCGATTTGACTAAATGCTATGGCTAAATGAAATGTCTAACATCAAGTGGTAACAATTGGCTAAAACACAAGGGGGTACATGGGTTCAATGTAGCATCACGTGGTACAGGTCAAGGCGAATTGGCAAGATACAGTGGCTCATATTAAATTGTCTAATGCAATGGAAGACACCCGATTAGTTGTAAGTAATGGGTAGCATCTGGTGAAAAACATTGATTAAGTAAGCACTTAAGAATAGTGTTTGTTCTTTGAGCAGGGCTATGGCCGGACTGATGTTTATTAGTGTTTGGTCTGACTAACTCTACAGCTGCTATATGGAGCACAGGGTTGTCTTCTATCCATATGCAGGAAGGGCAACACTTTCATCCAGGGGCTCAGGAACCTCCCAAAGGAGGTCTCCTGGGAACCAGTGTTTCAAAGGCAGCAGTGACATTACAAAGCCACACTCACAACAGGATGCTGACCACTGGACTCACTTCGAAGTCAGCAGGGATCGGGAAGGGGGTCAGTTAGAGTAGACAGAAGGGAGAGCTGGGCTAAGTGAGGGTTTACACCATCTTGGTCTCTGCTGGGGCTTTCTACATTTCTCTGCCCCCTTCCCCATTTCCTGCAGGCAAGGCACTGTGGGTGTGATGTCAAAAGGCAAAGGGCACCCGTTACAACAGCCTGGATTGGACCCCCTACACATGCTTACTTAGGATATTTTACCTTTATATTTGATTCATCTCAGGACTCTCAGAAGAACAGGAAGAATTAATTGGGCCTGTTTAGGGGATACAGTCTATATCAAAGTCCTCTGCCAGGGAGGTGAAGCAGAAGGCATCCAAGCTCTCCTAACTATTCCCAGTGAACATTGGGCTTGAACTGATCAGAGTACTCGCTGCTGGCTGCCCTGGAACCAGGACCATGTTCACTGGAGGTGATGGACCACATCTAGGTGCCAACCAAGCTCCCTAGAGTGGGAGTGCAAACAGAAAGACTCACCTTGTCCTGAGGCCCTGTCCCCCTGGTCCACTTTTTGGGACTACATTGAATTTTAAGCCACCCTTCTCTACCTTGTTCTTTCAAGACATTTGCTTGAACAATGAAATCTTTGCAAATCTATTGCCAGAACACTCTGGCCCATCTACCGTTAGTGCCTTTCACCCACGTCTGCATAGTGTGTGCTTCTTTTAATGAGAGTGGGTTTTCTAGTGTTCTCTGATTAGTTTGCTTGCATTTGATTGTTTGATTAAAACTCTCTGTTGTTTTTAAACTTGATTGGAAATTCTCTTCTTTTGGACTACATCTCTTGAAAATATAGCCTGACCTCAGCCCACCTTACCATAAAAGGCGCAAGAAGCTATACCTGTTGGTCTATGCCTGTTTCACCTTTATGAATGGGATCACTGCTTTGTTTCTTAGTACTGTGGGGTTGAGTAGGCAGTTCATCCACTACTCATCCCTCCAAAGCAGGAGTCATTTCGTCACTCCCTGACAAACCCATTTTCCTTGGTGTGGGCTAATTTGCTCCACTCCCTCAGGCCAAGTCACAAAAAACCATTTATGCTCCAACACATCAAAATTCACCACCCGCCACTGGAGACCCGAGCACAAAACTGGAGTAGCCCGGGAGAATGGCCGCCCCCATCCTAGTACAGTGAAACCCTATTTCAAATTCACACTACTGGGCCCCCTGGTAGACAATTTAGAGTCTGGAAGAATCCACTTCAAGTCACATGCTATCTGCATGCTTGGACCCCACGTGCTTACAGTGTACTAATCAAAAAACTATTGGTGAACTTTTGACAGGTAGGATTTTCGTCGTTTACTACTCAGAAAACGCTTTCATCGATGCCGTTATCTGAAAACATTTAAAACATTATAATACATCTGGTTAACATATATTTGTACTTTTGAACATGTCATCAGTAAAACAACTTTGCAAAAAAACAACTGGCTTTCCTGGCCGAGCCCCACCTCTTATTAAAGATGGCCGCTGTTTGTGTTCATGCGTTTCATCGGGTGTTAATTCCAAGTCTTTAGGATCCTGTCAAGCTCATCGCCACATAATGTTTCATGTTTATCGAGCGCGCAGCATAGCCAGTGGGTAATGTAAGATGCCTCCATCAGGGCCGTTGCCTCACGTGGTCGCTACTCTTTTTAGCAGCTCTGCGCCTATGATAATTTGATGGCGCCATAAACTTAAACATGGTCATTAAACTGACAAGGCTCTCTGCTGCCAGCCCGCGTTTTACAGCCAGGTCCTATAAATGTAAACTGAAAGTAGACCATTGAGGTAACCGCTTCTGACTCCAAAGGGTGACAAATTAGAGATCAATGGCACAAGGACTTGATAACAGTCATTGATTGCAGCAATTGTTTCCATTTTCCTTAATAAATCTGTTTGATTTTTTTTCCTGAGCAGGTGCCCAATGCAAAAGCAGAGATAGAGCTAAAAAAGATACTGTATGAGCGCAAATCCTTTTGCAATAAATATTTGGTGTCTAGAAAGAAAATATACAGACGTAGATTACATAAGAAACGCATTGCAATCTGTTTTACTGTTGGTTTAGGAAGGTGGAGTCTGTTACTGGCGAACTTATTGTATCAAACTCTTTATTTTTCTAGAAACCTTTACATATGCATTTGTTCTCAAAAAGTATATTTCTTACACGTTAAACAATAATCTATACAAAGTGCAAAATTAAGTCAATTTTAATTAACAAAAATAATACCACAATTTTCTGGTGTGCAAGAAATGAAGTGAGAAGGCAAAGATACAACTCAGCATAGGCGAACCAGAACAAACAATGAAAAGGTGACAGGAGGAATAAGGAAGAGAAACCGGATTGGTAGTATTTCATTTATCCAACCTCATTATCTTGACACTAGAGGAATGGCTATGGGCACCGAAATCTGCATTCCCACAAAAAGTCCTAAACCACAGAATACTAGGCCCACTCCTAAATTTGTGGTGAACAAACACGAAATGAAGGGAATCACAAAATGGCCATCACTGATGAGTCACATATGGGCACCCCCGTTTAGAGACAACAATCAAGAACCACAGCACTTTCTAAAGTGGCTTGAGGCGGGCATGGAGAGGGTCAGACAGATAATAAAGGGCGACACCTGCACCTCCCTGCAGGAACCGGCAGAGGGTCTGAAAGTAGGGCTCCTTTCGGTTTTTCACTGCCTGCAACTGAAGGGGGTCTTGATGTCATTGAAATAGGGGAACAACCTACAGAGAGCACTAACACCACTTGAGGGTATATTGAGTGCAACCACGTTCCCAAGCGGGCTAATCTCACAAATGTACAGAGTCCCAATGAGTAAAGCAACAGATATGAAGGAAGCCCACAGGAAAAGGTGGGAAAGGGACTTGGGTAGATCTATCCATAAGGACCTCTGGAAACGCCTATGCACTAACACCCATAAAACATCTATCTCATGCCAGTACAAACAACATGGTCTAAAACTCCTCTATAGATGGAAGTATGACCCGGTTTGGTTTGCCCCTCCAAAATGCTTCAGGGATCTGGTCATCTACACTTTAGAGGGTGCACCCAAAAAGCTGACTACTGGCATGTGTGGTGGTCCTGGCCGAAAGTTCAAACATTTTGGAAAGATGTTTTGGGCTGGGCAAAAAGCACAGATGGCATCAATAGACACTGCGATCCCTGGTTAGTGCTATTTGGGCTGGAAGAAGTGGAAGGCCATTGAGTACGTCTCTCGCATATGCCACACTTCCTCCTGCTAGCAGCAAGGGTCTGCCTCATGATAGGGTGGAATAGGGTGTAAAACACTTTTAAGACGGATTTCTGAACTCTGTCCTGGTGGCGCAGAAGTTCAGAAGGCCAACCTAATTACTTGGAACAGGGTAACCTCTGGACGAGCCAGACCAATCAAGGTAGCGATCGTGGCGGTCAAGACTAGGTCTCAAGAGGGGTGAGGGTGACTGAAAGCCCGCAATGAGCACACAAAGCAAGAGCGCTTACAAACTACTCCAAACAGTTGTTATATCAAAAATATATACACATTTATTTTAAGGCCTTTAAAACAACGACCGTAGCGAGAAAATCACAATATCACAATATTAAGCCAACACATACCATATCAACACAATATATATACAGATACGACAGTCGCAAGCGTTATATGCACGAAATGTGTAGTCCACCTGAAAGGGAAGGAAAACAGGCAGTGCGATAATGCTTTAGACTCAGTTCGCCTTCAGAAGCACCTAACTAGATGGAAGTCCGAGCCCTGCGAAGAGTGGAGCCTTGTGCTCAAAGTACCTGCACACGCTGGTGCCAACGGGCAAAAGGAGAAGCTCTTCGGAGGAAGTCAGGCAGTTCGGGTTAGTGCACAACAGAAGGAGAACAGGTTCCGCGACTCAAGCGCAGCCTCCACAGTGAGCAGAAGCAGAGCGCGAGTACGGACAAAAGGGTGCTGTTTTTACACAGCGGGGAAAAGCAATGGGCTACTGCAGGAGGGCGACCAGATCCTAGCTATACTACTCACCGGTCCCCGATGCAAGCAGACCCAGGCTTCTCCACGTTAGTTTCAGCAGCTGGCAGGTTCAGAAGAGCCGGGAATGCCTTGTCGTCGTGTAGAGAAAAAAAGACGTCCCAATCGAAGAAACCTGCACAGTTTTGTCACCACAGCAGGGCAACGGAGCGGCCGTGTGTATCTGAGCCAAATGTACACTACTCACTTCAGACTTGGGAACGCCAAGTGTACGAAGCGTGTGAGAGTGACCAGGACTCGAAATACAACACAACCTGGCAGCGGTTACAGAGCAGGACTCCCGTGTAAGCTGGTCAGTCAACTGGATGGCCCAGAGACGCTTCCGAAGGCTTACTGGCAGGAGATGATGAAGTCGCCGAGAATAGCTGTTCCTGCTATTCCAAAGGTCGAAGCACCAGTACAGGCCTTCTGGTTCGATCAAAGGAGGAAAGAGTTTCACGGGACGACAGCAGTGCAAAGGAGGAGTCCTTCAGCGGGTCACCAGCGATTCCTCGGTCCAGCCTCTTGGTTGCAGGATACTTGGCTCCTGTATTCCTTCGTTCGTGAGAACTCAGGAGATCGACATGGTAGTGGTGTTTCCAGCCCCCTCTTATCCACGGTTCCCTTCGCGCCAAAACGGAGGGGACCCAATGGGAGATCCGCTCATCAACACTCACACCATTCGTGGACCAATCACGGACCACGGTGGTCCCAGGCATTCACACCACCCTAGACTCTCTGGCACCCAGGATGTGTATTGGGACCAGACATCCCAGCCCACACCCTGGAGGCACACAAAAGACATGTAGAAGCCTGCGAAAGCATCCGTGTTTCGCGGGAAAGTACATGCCCAAATAAGGAAGGCCCCGGGTCGGCTCGACCTGGGGAAGGTGAAGGGAGCAAGACGGTCAGTGGACAGGACAAAGGAGCCTCGTGGTCTGGCCATTTTGGGAGCCAGGCCACCATTTTGGGTTCAGCGCGAAAAATGCGCTCAGAACGCCAAAAGGAGCTCAAAATACACAAAACGATCGCTGCCACCATTCCAATCCCTGAATGACTTGCACCGATCAAATACAATCCTAAACGAGTATCTAGGGCCTGTAGAAGGCTAGAGACCCAAGAGAGCTGTAACTTAGCTTACAGTGCCCTCTTGTGTGATGTTGCACTAAAGCCGCAACATGATAAAAGAAACTACGGGAAACTTTTTTTTTTTTTTTTTTTTTTCTTGTTTTTAATCAGAAATGATTTTTACAAGAATAATACAAAAATATGATTTAGAATACTTTTTTGCTTACAAACATGTGAATTGATTGTAAAGTACATGATTTTAAAATTCATAGAGACCATTTTATATTTCATTATTTTAAAAATGCAATCGAAATTCAAGCATCGCATGTAGAGCGCAAGCTCAGACAATTCAAAAACTCTATAGATGCAATAAATATGCTCATATTAGCAGAATTTAACAAACAGGCCCATCTCAAGCTCGGCTGTATGTTGGCCACCACAGACATATGTTTTCTGTAAGCATTAAACCTTGTTGCACACAAAGCAGGGCATTCTACTATAATGTGCTCTAAGGTTTCTTTTTGATCTAATTTTTGACAGAACCTACAAAAGTTATCTATCATTTTTATTTGTTTCCGCTGTGCCAAGATGTCTCGAGTCAGCCACAGATTGAAACGCATTCTCATGATCGCTGTGCGTACTTGTGGAGATGGAGATTTTAGTAAATAGTTTTCAACCGTGCCCATTTTTTTATCCGGAAATAGTTGACTCTTAAAATTTCTGTATTGCAAACAGACAGTACGATTCACCAACCAATCATGCAAAAAGATTTTTTTCTTAGCTCGAACTGGATTCTGTATTAGAGTTTCTAAATCTACTTCGGCTGCAACCATTATTTGATAGACGTAGGTAGTCCATACAACTGCAAATTGATGATTTGATTTGAGTATATATATCGCTAATACAGCCAAAATTGATTCAGCTCCAATATTCATCAAACATTTCCTAAGAAAAGCACACAGCTGCCAGTGATATCTTGCTTTCAGTGAGATAAGACCAAGTTCGTATCTAATACATGCTACAGGAGTGGCTTGTGGTAGCTGCAGGGTGTTTCTCCAAAATTTGGCTTCCATTCGATCTAGCTCTTTTATATTAGTTATATCTCGGGCTTCCATTCCGTAAAGAAGTATTGGTGTTGCCTTTTGTTGCCAATAGAATATGGCAGAACTGATGGAGAATTTGCCATATTTATGTAGAATCAACTTGGACTGTGAAATTGCTGTATTCAATTTACTTTGTAGCTTGTGATTATAGGCAATAGTTGCAGTGTTGGCCTCAAATTGCGTGCCTAAGTACTTGTAATTTGCGACAATATCTAATGTGATATCATCAACTCTCCATGTGAACTTAGTTCTTTTTGATCTCTTTGGAACATCGACGATGATCTGAGATTTTTTTATGTTCATTGAGAGTTCATTGGTCTTAAAGTATGTTGAAAGTGCAGTTATAAGTTTTTGAAGGCCTGTTGGAGTCTTAGAAATTAGCACCAGATCATCCGCATACCATAATGCTTGTATTATATGACCATTCATTTTTGGAGAGTCCGTATAGAGATTACAAAATACTTCTTTGACATCATGAATAAAAAAATTAAAGAGTGATGAAGCCAAAATACACCCTTGTTTCAAGCCTCTTGATGTGCTGATTCTTGATGAAAGCAGTCCGGTGGTAGATAACCGGATTTGAATGGACGTACCTGAGTGGAGCGCAGCTATTATGTCAATTAGAATCTGTGGACACTGTGCTATAGATAGTTTTTGTAATAGTCTTACACGCGAGACGGAATCAAACGCCGCATTTAAGTCAATAAATGCGAAATAAAGTGATGTTTTAGTTTGTTGTGCTTGAGCCTTTAATGTCTTAAGGATCATTAGATTTACTGACGTCCCTAACCCGCAAACAAAACCTGTTTGGTTACGGTCTCTGCTTTTGTTTTCAAGTGTCCAGCTGTTAAAGACCTTTAAGACTAATCTATTAAATATTTTGCCTGGGGCATCCAAAAGTGCTATCGGACGATAGTTGGCTGGTATGCTACGGT
Organism: Ambystoma mexicanum; assembly: GCF_040938575.1. NCBI lineage: Eukaryota > Metazoa > Chordata > Amphibia > Caudata > Ambystomatidae > Ambystoma > Ambystoma mexicanum. Next base: position 662,004,751 of record NC_090941.1, on the reverse strand, counting down.
CCCCTTTTTTAAAAATCGGGACAATGACAGATGTAAGCCATGAATCGGCGTTCCCCGGTACTGACTGTCTTAAGGGCATGTCAGTTTCCCCGTAAGAAAAGGAGCGAAAGCCCAGAGGAGTGCAGCAGAAGGCTGCACTTCTCTGGCAAAGTCAAGAACAAGGTGAAAAACAACAGCAAAAAGTTTAGGGGTTGCCACATGGAAGGAAAATTACCTACAATTACGAAATCTTTCCTAACACTCGCCCCTCCCAGACTATGGACAGGGGGAACTAATCCACCCCTGGATGAGTCTCTTGTTCAGGTCGGTTAAACATTCTGGACAACCCATCAGCATTGCTATGTTGGACACCTGGCCTATGCTCAATAGTGAAGTCGAAGCCTTGTAGACTTATGGACCACCTAAGCAACTTTGGATTCTCCCCCTTCATGTTCATTAGCCACTTTAACGGCTTATGGTCAGTTTGCACAGTGAAGTGGGTCCCATAGAGGTAGGGCCTCAGCTTCCTTAGGGCCCACACAACAGAGAAACATTCTTTCTCTACCGTGGACCATCTGAGCTCTCTGTCCTTAAGCTGGCGACTAATAAAACCGATAGGGTGTTCCTTACCCTTCTCATCTACTTGTGATAGTACAGCTCCTATCCCAGTGTCAGAGGCATCCGTCTGCACGATAAAAGGTCTTTGATAATCAGGGGCCCTGAGGACAGGGGCCTGGCACAAGGAGTCTTTTAAGCCATTGAAGGCCTTCTCACACTCGTCGGTCCAAGTTACCTTCTTGGGTTTCTTCGGAGTTGTGAGGGCAGTCAGAGGGGCAGCTATGGTGCCATAGTCTGCCACAAAATTGCGGTAATACCCTTTGAGTCCTAAGAAGGCTCTCACTTGGGTTTGCGTAGTGGGGGTAGGCCAGTCTTGTACTGCTTGTACCTTACTGGGTAGAGGCTGTCTCCTCCCTCCACCTACTTCATGTCCAAGGTAAACCACTGAGCCTTGTCCATTTTGGTGAGGGGCCACTCGGACACCCTCAAAAGAGCTATCTGAAGGACTGCTTTGGAACAGGTCGGGGAGAGGTTCAGACTCCTCTTCCTCAACGTCTGAAGCCAGTAGCAGTGCTGCGATTTCGACGCTTGGGACGAAAGCCTTCAGCCTATTCACGTGAAACACTTTTGGAGCCTGTCCAGGCCTTCCAAGGTCCACTGAATAGTTAACCTCACCCAGGGGCTCCACCACTGGGTAAGTGCCTGACCATTTGTCCTGTAAAGCTCGAGGCCTTATGGGATTCATGATCAGGACTTGCTGACCAAGTGTAAAGTTGATGAGGGAAGCTTTCTGGTCGTACCAATGTTTCCCCAGCGCTTGCCCTGCCTTCAATTTATCACTAGCCAAGCCCATCAGAAGTACCATCCGTTTTCTGAGCCCTAGCACATAATCAACTACGTTGGTAGTAACAGGGGGAGTGGGCATCTCCCATCCCTCCTTGACGATGGCTAAGGGTCCCCGTACGGGATGACCGAACAGAAGTTTGAAGGGGCTGTAGCCAACACCCTCCTGTGGTACCTCTCGGTAGGCAAACAGTAAGCATGAAACAAGAAGATCCCATTTTCTTCTCTGAGGCTCCTCCAGAGCCCCAATCATGCTCTTTAACGTCCTGTTGAAACGCCCCCCCAGACCATTGGTCTGGGGGTGGTATGCAGAAGAGAACTTGTAGGTGACCCCACATTCTTTCCACATAGCCTGCATATACTTCGACATAAAGTTGCTGCCACGATCTGACACAACTTCTTTAGGGAAGCCAACCCTAGTAAATATGCCAAGTAAAGCTTTTGCAACTGACTTGGCAGTTACAGTTTTCAATGGGATGGCCTCAGGATATCTGGTTGCATGGTCGACCAGCACCAGGATAAACCTATTGCCCGAGGATGTTTGCGGGTCAAGGGGACCAACGATGTCGATCCCTACCCTTTCAAATGGTACCCCCACAACTGGGAGCAGTACCAACGGAGCTTGGATTGTCGCGCCAACCTTACCAGACAACTGGCAGGAGGCACAACTCCTGCAGTGACTTTCTACTTGCACCCCCATCTTGGGCCAGTAGAAGTGCATGGATAACCTTTGCTTGGTCCTCTTCATACCAAGGTGACCAGCAAGGGGAACTTCATGCGCCAACTGCAGGAGGAAGGGCCTAACAGCAAGGGGAACCACCAACCTCCTATGGTCTCCTTCTGTAAACTCTGTGGGCTCGCTATACAGGAGTCCACCTTCCCAATAAATCCTATGCGTCCCAGGAGGTTCACCCTCAAGCTGGGAGCAGGCCTGTCTCCTTAGGCCTTCCAGAGATGGGCACTCACGTTGGCCTTTACTGAATTCGTCCCTATCAGGACCTCCTTCAACTAACAAGTCTTTTAGTTCAGGTTGATCGTTGGGGTCGAATACTTCAGGCATCGCCACCTCCTCATCAGGCCCGGGCGATTGACCAACTTCCTCCACCGCAGTGGTAGGCGAGCTCGGGGGAATATTCTCTTTCCCTTGTCGTGACTTGTCGACTTCTTTCGCCTTGGTTTCCCCTTCGGCTGGGGCGGCGTATTGGACTTGGCCAATGCTGCCCGTGCTTGAGACCGTGTGTAGGGTCTTTCGGCAGTGTCTCCTACGAGCCCTAAAGCTCTGAGAAAATTACCTAACAAGACCTTTCCTGGGACGTTTCTCTGAATGCTCACTGGAATCCTGACTGCTGTACCATTTAAAGTAAGATTTACAGGTATTACTGGAAACATACGGAGGGGGCCGTCAGCCAATTTAGTGGGCATCAGAGTAGCTCTGGCAACTTCCTCTGAGTCTACCAAGGTAGAATCCACTACAGTGCGGCTGCACCCACTATCCCTAAGAGCTGGAGTATCCACTCCATTGATCAGCACACTGTCTTTAAGGTAGTGCTTGGTATTATCCGGAATCCTAGCATAAACCTCTGCGACTTTAGGCTCCCAGGAACCCAGGGACACTAAAACTACCTCAGCCTCTATCCCGCTGGGAAATGAGTCTGAGGAGAAGGATGCTCCTGTAATCTCTTCTTCCTCGTAGGAGGAGAAGGCCAGATTAGCGGAGTGGACCCCCAAAGGTCTAACCTTACAACGGGGATCCCCCTTCACGTGGTCAGTTGCTCCACAAGCAAAACAAGATCCATTGGGTCTGTTTACATAGGGAGGCTTATTGTAACCAGAGTTTTGTTTCGGAGGCTGACCTCCACTACCCTGTGAGTTCTCTTGTGTCCTACCCTTATTTTTCTTTTTGTGGCCCTTATGGGAAGAAGATTTAGCAGGTTCTCCACCCTCCATATCTTTGGACTTTTTCCCTTCCTCCTGCTTACCAGGATGAGTTTTGTCCTTATGGGACACTCGATGTGACACCCATAAGTCTGCTGCAATGGCCAGCTTCTTAGGATCTATCTCCTTCGAATCGGCCAAATGTTGCTTAAGCTCCGGGGAAGAAGAAGCAAAAATGTGTTCCAGCATGACAAGATTTATCAGGCCTTCGAAGGTAGAAACCTTATAACCTTCGACCCAGCCAGTTAAGTTTTTCAAGGATTCAGTGACATAAGATACCCAAGTACCACCTTCCTTTTTCTTATACTCTCTGAAACGTTTCAAATATTGGGCCAGAGTCTTCCCAAACTTTAAAATGAGAGTTTGCTTTAACATTGCGAAATCAGCTCGCTCAGCCTTCGACATTTCCATAATGGCACTACAGCCAGAATGGGGCAGTCTGCTGAGTAACCAGGCAATCTTATCAGCATTGTCAACTTGTTGAACTTCGCATGCATACTCAAACGCATTCAGCCAGTCCATAATGTCATTCCTTTCATCATACACACTGAGCAGATCTTTCGGAAACCGTGGATGAGAGGAGGCCCCAGACCCATGTCCAGGACACTTGGACCCATTTGCAACCTGAAGCTTGGCCAGTTCCAACTGGTGATCCCTGTCTTTCTGTTTTTCTGCCTGTTCGATTTTTAGTTTGGCTATGCTGAATTCAAGCTCCTGCTGCCTAAACCGCAGCTCTTGCTTCTTGAATTCAAGCATAGCCTCCCCATCAGCACTGGCAGAGGAAACATTAGACATCTCGTCCTCCCCGTCCTCGTGGTCGCGATGGATCAGTGCAGCGGCAGAACCGTCGGTTCTACCAGTGAGAGCAGCCCCACCACCTTCTGCACTGTCCTCAGAAGTTATAGCGTCAAGCTGCGCTTCTTGCCACGCCACGATTCTTTGGATCATTTCCAATTTAGTGCCTTGAGAGGAAACACCTCTCTCCGCACACATCTTCTTCAATGTTTCTGATTTGGAAGCATTTAAAGTTAACAAGGTATTTGTTTCCATACTGTTAGATAGGACTATGGCCTTTTTAAAGTTATACTACAACAATTCACTACGTGTCCTGGTTGGAATAACCTGAAATGCCTTAGTTCGTGCGCAACACTGGATACCTTCAGTCGTATCCCACCGCTGTACACCAATTTGTTAAGACGGATTTCTGAACTCTGTCCTGGTGGCGCAGAAGTTCAGAAGGCCAACCTAATTACTTGGAACAGGGTAACCTCTGGACGAGCCAGACCAATCAAGGTAGCGATCGCGGCGGTCAAGACTAGGTCTCAAGAGGGGTGAGGGTGACTGAAAGCCCGCAATGAGCACACAAAGCAAGAGCGCTTACAAACTACTCCAAACAGTTGTTATATCAAAAATATATACACATTTATTTTAAGGCCTTTAAAACAACGACCGTAGCGAGAAAATCACAATATCACAATATTAAGCCAACACATACCATATCAACACAATATATATACAAATACGACAGTCGCAAGCGTTATATGCACGAAATGTGTAGTCCACCTGAAAGGGAAGGAAAACAGGCAGTGCGATAATGCTTTAGACTCAGTTCGCCTTCAGAGGCACCTAACTAGATGGAAGTCCGAGCCCTGCGAAGAGTGGAGCCTTGTGCTCAAAGTACCTGCACACGCTGGTGCCAACGGGCAAAAGGAGAAGCTCTTCGGAGGAAGTCAGGCAGTTCGGGTTAGTGCACAACAGAAGGAGAACAGGTTCCGCGACTCAAGCGCAGCCTCCACAGTGAGCAGAAGCAGAGCGCGAGTACGGACAAAAGGGTGCTGTTTTTACACAGCGGGGAAAAGCAATGGGCTACTGCAGGAGGGCGACCAGATCCTAGCTATACTACTCACCGGTCCCCGATGCAAGCAGACCCAGGCTTCTCCACATTAGTTTCAGCAGCTGGCAGGTTCAGAAGAGCCGGGAATGCCTCGTCGTCGTGTAGAGGAAAAAAGACGTCCCAATCGAAGAAACCTGCACAGTTTTGTCACCACAGCAGGGCAACGGAGCGGCCGTGTGTATCTGAGCCAAATGTACACTACTCACTTCAGACTTGGGAACGCCAAGTGTACGAAGCGTGTGAGAGTGACCAGGACTCGAAATACAACACAACCTGGCGGCGGTTACAGAGCGGGACTCCCGTGTAAGCTGGTCAGTCAACTGGATGGCCCAGAGACGCTTCCGAAGGCTTACTGGCAGGAGATGATGAAGTCGCAGAGAATAGCTGTTCCTGCTATTCCAAAGGTCGAAGCACCAGTACAGGCCTTCTGGTTCGATCAAAGGAGGAAAGGGTTTCACAGGACGACAGCAGTGCAAAGGAGGAGTCCTTCAGCGGGTCACCAGCGATTCCTCGGTCCAGCCTCTTGGTTGCAGGATACTTGGCTCCTGTATTCCTTCGTTCGTGAGAACTCAGGAGATCGACATGGTAGTGGTGTTTCCAGCCCCCTCTTATCCACGGTTCCCTTCGCGCCAAAACGGTGGGGACCCAATGGGAGATCCGCTCATCAACACTCACACCATTCGTGGACCAATCACGGACCACGGTGGTCCCAGGCATTCACACCACCCTAGACTCTCTGGCACCCAGGATGTGTATTGGGACCAGACATCCCAGCCCACACCCTGGAGGCACACAAAAGACATGTAGAAGCCCGCGAAAGCATCCGTGTTTCGCGGGAAAGTACATGCCCAAATAAGGAAGGCCCCGGGTCGGCTCGACCTGGGGAAGGTGAAGGGAGCAAGACGGTCAGTGGACAGGACAAAGGAGCCTCGTGGTCTGGCCATTTTGGGAGCCAGGCCACCATTTTGGGTTCAGCGCGAAAAATGCGCTCAGAACGCCAAAAGGAGCTCAAAATACACAAAACGATCGCTGCCACCATTCCAATCCCTGAATGACTTGCACCGATCAAATACAATCCTAAACGAGTATCTAGGGCCTGTAGAAGGCTAGAGACCCAAGAGAGCTGTAACTTAGCTTACAGTGCCCTCTTGTGTCATGTTGCACTAAAGCCGCAACATGATAAAAGAAACTACGGGAAACAGCGTTCCCCGGTACTGACTGTCTTAAGGGCATGTCAGTTTCCCCGTAAGAAAAGGAGCGAAAGCCCAGAGGAGTGCAGCAGAAGGCTGCACTTCTCTGGCAAAGTCAAGAACAAGGTGAAAAACAACAGCAAAAAGTTTAGGGGTTGCCACATGGAAGGAAAATTACCTACAATTACGAAATCTTTCCTAACAAACACCAAAGCTCCCACGGAAAGTATGTGGTTCCCAAAAGGCCAAAGAGATCTATGAGATGGAGAATATCACAGGGCGCTACACAACCTCTCGCCCTCAAGAGAAATGGAATGGTCACCCTTCCTCAATGCATACAAATGAATGACACCCAAGTTCCACCCCCAAATCATTCCCTAAACAACGGATCACCAATGAATCTAACTTGAACTGCTGGGTCATCTCGTCTGTTGGGGATGAGGGGGAGGGGCTGGGATAGGGGTTAAGTAGACAATATTGTATTACGTTTTTGTTTGTTGATTCCACAAAAAGTTCAAAATCTTAGCCGATGGCGAGAAGCCAATCTCATGAAAAACTGTGCCATGACAAAATATGTAAGGTGTGCACCTCGAATAAGGCTTAAATAAAGAATTTAAAAAAAGAAAATGATCATATCATTAAATACATCAATGGTTTAAGCAAATAGTTCAACAAAACTCTTCCATAGTGGTTTGAATGTATACATAGTGTTTCTTCTTCTTTTCGGAAATCTCGCAAATGCTGCTTATGTATTTTTTTTCATTTCATTTAATTTCATTTCACCATTTGTATAGCACCTTTCACCATGGGTGTAGTCCAAACGCGCTACTTTTGGGAAACTAATAATCCTACACAGTTACACATGTATTACTTTTCCAAGATCTAAATATAAGTTACTATGGAGTGTAAACATCTCTATACAAAGATTCTCCTTTGCCTAAGGATAGTTAGCCCATGTTCTAAGCTAGTCCCAGCACTACTTTCTTCATATTCTAAACAAAAATAGCCCTATTTAAGACTTTGTTCAACAATCCCATCCCCCTACTACAAGACCAAACGTATGTTTTCATTTAATGACTGCTGGGTTACACAACTGTGTGACTGACGTCTCTTTTCAGAAAGTGCAGGCTATGAACACATTTAAGATGACCGGAATTAGTGTCGTAGATCAGCACGGGAAAGGGGAAGGGAATAAAGAGAGCGAAGGTAGATTTAGGAAGGGGCAGAAAACAAAAGAGTCCCAAGTTCACAATGAAAGTAGTTTTTCTCTTCCTGCCAATGTTGAAGGCACCAGGAGTCCCGGAGGGCAAGGGGATGTACTGAGACTTCATGGTCACCTATTTGTGGCTGAGAAAACTATGAAACTGGTGCGGGGTCATTAGGACTTAATGTTATTTCATAGGGAAGAAGGAGCTCAGTCATGTAGTGCTGATACAGCGACATCAGAGACATTTCAAGCGGATCCAAGATGGAAACAGGGAGCACATGTACTAATGACAGATCCTGAGAGGTATAATTGTGTCTGGCTGTGTAATTCTGAATAGACTGGAGTTTGGTGATGTAGGATTTAAGTAGGCCAATTGAAAAAGTGTTTGCATAGTGAATTCCTTGGAGAATGACAGCTCTGATGAGAGAGGCTATGTTGGAATAGGAAATATAAGGTGCAGTGTTAAGAGCCATTCTAAGGTTTACAAAATTAGTTTTTTTTACTTGTGTGGTTAATCTGGTCATGAATTTACATTAGAGATTATTAATAGTTTGCAAACACATTTAGAAGGGAGAGGAGTGAGACCCAAATCAGGTGGACTGGTAACAGGAAAGGGTGATGAGGTATAGGGTAGCCAAGGATGACAATGTCAGATTTGACGAATAAAAATACTTCTCTCCCTCCACCAACAGTACTATTTTACTGTATAAAATGACAAAGATAATTCTGCCACAATCCAGTTGTAAAGCACTCCACTGCTCTTGTACTAAGTTTGTGCTCTAAGTAATACAATAAAGAAAACAAGAAGGAAATAAACTTGCTGTAAAACCCATGGGTAACCTCCAGGAAGCTGGGAAGGGATTCCATAAACAACAAATGTTTGCAAGTCTCACACATCTAGGGTTGCCTGACATGCACTGTGTGCTTGTGCAATATGCATACATCTGGAAGTCCAGCAAAATACAATGTATAATAATGTATGCCATTCACTGGCGTAGCAATTGCCCCAGCAGCCCGTGTCCTGGGGGGCCCATTCAGAAGGTAATCCTTTACTTCACAAAGAAGGGAATTCTTTCTGAAGTCAAATCATTTCTTTGTAAAATTGCACAAAGAAAGGTTCCAGTTGCAGGGCATGGTGCTCTGGTCCCACTGCACATGACAGGAAACAGTAAGCTCTCCCTGCATCCTGTCTGCATTGTGGATGCTGGAGCATGGGAGGCGGCTGCTGCAGTGGAGCAGAGGTCTTCCTCTGGGAAGATGGGTACGGGTCTGGAGCAGGTAAAAATAAAATGTTGTGTTTGTCTGTGTGTGTGTGTGTGTGTGTTGTGTGTGTGTGTGTGTGTGTGTGTGTGTGTGTGTGTGTGTGTGTGTGTGTTTTTGTGTGTGTGCATGCATACGTGCTGTATGTTTGTATGTATGAATTCGACCATCCGCATGGTAGGTGTGCGCTCGACTGGGCTTTTTTGAATTTTTTTAATGAAATTGCATGATGGTAGATCAACCTCTGGAAAATGTGTGGCACTAATCTGCACACATTTTCCTATGCTCATCGCACGGCATACGCATAGACCCGTGTACTGTGAGTGGACACAGCCTACAGGCGCAGTCCCCTAGTCATATTTAGTTGGGATATGAAGGAGGAGTACACAATGCATCTCCAGAAGGTGGAGGACCAAACCTTCCCCCTGCTAGGGCCAGCCTAATTAACTAACAAAGGATCCATGGATATGCCCTGTCCTTTTGTTGGGACCTGCAGCTGATGGCAGCAATTAAATGATGAACAGAATGTACTTCAAAAAGGCCCACATGAGGACTAGCTGCAGAGGTTAACAAAGGAGACAGGAAACCCCAACAACCTTTCATATGAAACTGTGTCAATCTGAAGCCAGTGACGCCGTCAGTATCAATTGACAGTGAGCTGTCATGTCTGGGACTGCATGTTTACAGTAGTTCACCACACAGGGGGACCCCATTCGTGAGGTATGAGGATATAGTTTGCAGAATTCAGAGAGTCTGGTTTTGCTGGAGCTTTAAGGGAGGCCTGCTGCTTTAATCAGGAACCACAGAGAGATCCATTAACCAGAGAGCCTCTTTGATCCACAACAGACAGGAAGATGGGTGGGACTGAGTACCACGTGTTTTCACTCCTTTACCTTTCCTGTTGCAAATCACTCTAGCTATGGCCTCTTGCATACAGGAGATTGTTGGTAGGGACCCCATGATTGGCTCATTAAGGTAGGCTTAGCCTACAGCAATCACGGTGGTCCATTTGGCTTTAAAGGAGGACTGAATCCCTCTTTTGGCAGATCACCTGAAAACTTTGCAAGGAGTAGCAAGAAGAACTCAACATTGGACCCTGACTGAAGGTACAGTCTGCATTACATCTTCCGCCAGTGGAGGAATGCCAGGGCCTCCAAAGAGGGAAGCAATATCCTTCCCCCAAGCATCTCCCAGGGAACAGGGGGAGATACCGAATACAGAGGACTCTCCAGCCGCTCCAGAACTGGTACCCAGCCAGCACACAGCGTTCCATGCGGGGCTCTGCAGAAAGCTTTCTAGATGGGAAGTGCCAGGCAGTCTCTGAACCTGAAACCAAGGACAAGGCAGCTATCTGCAACACACTCCTCAGCGTTGGGCGATCTCACCTGAGACGTCTCGACCAGTGCTTCAGAACAGCCGACCAGCACTGAGGCAATGACATCTGATCCAGAGCTGCTGTATAGACCAGCCTGCAGCCGTTCGTCCAGCTTCACTCGCCGAACCGTCTTGCCATATGATGCCCGCAGCTGACTCCTGTTTTGAACTCTGTCACTGAAGCTTGCAAAGCGCCCTGAAGCTGACTGACCCTGCCCTGCACCAAGAACACCTACAGCACAAGGTACATTGTGGTTCTGTCCCCATGGTCCTTAGTTGGAAAGGAGCCTAGTGCTTTCCTTCATTTCCAAACTTTCCAAGCGCTTTAGAATTAGGCAAGACTTCTGCTAATTGTTTTTGGGCAAGATTCTGTTACTATTTCTAGGCACCACAAAAGACCAGGGGGTTAATAGAAGGCAGTTATTTAAATATAAGGTCCATTAACTGAATGAATTTGTAAATGTTAAAGCTTATACAGTTCTTAGCACATGACCCAAAAATACTCCCCCTCCCTTCCCTGAAAGAATGCAGCCTGTACTAAAAATAGACTATAAGCCATTGCGTGGGGCCCGGCGAGCTCTAGCAGAGAGCATGAGGTAACTCAGCAGCTGTTCCTGTCCATTACAAGCCAATGGAGACTAAAAAGATTCAATACACAACATACATAGTACTAGGAAAACAAGGGTTATTTGTAGGCATTACTGGACCAGATCAAATATAATTAAGTTGAGTTGTGTTGCGAGAATGGTGGGATATGTATGACTGTTTAAAACATAGCAAATGATGCTAAGTAAGAGCACAATGTATTCCTGCATATGCAGCATAATGTTATGTAGCTTGTCCCTAACAGAACCCAGCCATGCCAGAAGGAAAAACTGCAGCATCCCTTGTATGGCAAGAAGGACAATTTTGGGGGAGGTTTGCTGGTATCCAGCAACCAAGTCAAGAGTATTTAAGCCCCAGGCCCAGCACCAGTCTTCAGGACCTGGGAGCCAGCCACAGATGACAGAATGCTGGTCGGAAATGGCAGAGTCCTCTGCCATTTCCCCCCATTCCTCATGATCTGTAAAGATTAAAGTTTGTTATCTCTTGCAAGATCGACCCATGGCCTTAATTCCCTAGAGGGGTGCATTTACTCTGTTTTGAGCATGATCAGGGGGTACCCCAAATATATTTAAGGGGTGCCCCTTGCAAGTTGGGGTTCACTTTCACCTTCCTGGAAGGCCCCCAGAGACACCCATTGCTCCCTTTGTGCTGAAGCCAAGTATCCTTGAACTGTTCCAATTATTTACTATACCAACCACCCTCCTGTCAGTATCCAGAGTGCATCCCTTTTCCTTCTTTGAAACTGTCTGTCCTCTGCATTCCTTTACAGGCTGGGTTGCATTTCATAGTGTTGCTAGAACTGTCTGTTGTGATAATAATAAAGTAGATATTTCTATACAACCTTGACTGGACAGTCCCTTTTACCATTGGGTAATAATTGCATTTTCGCTGTGTTGCAACTAACCAACAATCCCCAACCTTTCAGAGATAAGCCTGCTGTTCCATCCACATTAACAAAATTGGACAACAAGGTTTATAATTTGCTTGTGTTTCCAATCTGTTTGAATCCCTAGACCTCTGGTGCCCCGGAAGTTGATTTGTCACAGTATGTATGTGTGCAGTGGCAGCTGATGAATTTCTTTATGTGGAGGGGCCTACATTTTTCCACAAATACACCCTAGTGACCAAGTGTAGCGAAGGAGCCTGAAACCCTCAAAGGGTGTTGGAGACGGGGGGCTTTCCCCTGAGAACACTTTTAAAATAGTGGGTTAAAATTATGTACAAGGCAGTCTTAGATCACAAGCTACCTGGTCAATCCACAGATGGGCATCTTTCCACCTCTCAGGTAAACCTCTGTCTTTGTGCACCTCTGGGTATTTGTGGCTTTTGTCAGCCTTACGATATTCCGTACTGGTTCCATGAGTTCGCACAGCAGGGCAGGCACCGCCTCCTAGAGGGGTGATTAGCGTAATGTTGATTTGCCTACTTGGCTCTCAAAGCAGGTAGAACTCAGAGAGAGCAAGGGTTGGCAATAGCCAGGAAGTAAGAATCTTGGGGTGCCAGGGACAGCAGGGACACAAACCTGCCCCTCCTCCCCCCGTTTATAGTGAAGACCAGGTAAGTTGACAGCAGAAAGCAGAGGAGTCCTTTATGGACCAGTCTGTCGGGAAACCACATAAATTGTTTTGGGAAGCTGGAACCTTGACAAGGAATCAACCCCAACGTAGACACCAAAAATTCCTATTCATTGCAGGTGAAGTGAAATAATCTATGCAAGAATGAAAAGGGAGCCAAATTGGATGGTGAATAATGGCAGGGTCGTTTGGAGGCAGAGCACATTTCTGCATTCACAGGTAGCTTTATGCCGCAAAGGAATCTCATTCATTCTGTGGATGCCCTGTGCCACTGCAGTATCTACCATCTGATGAACCACACCACATTCATCATTACAAAGAGCAATAGGCCAGATCTGCACTTTCCACACGTTTTTCCTTAACTTGTGCTGAGCCACATTGCTCCATCTGTGGCTGCTGTCAATTTGAGCTTCAGCTAACCGCTTTCAAACAGGTGTCAAGCCATCAAGGTGGGAGGAATGTGTCCCTGGTCATCTAACAGCCAATGGGGTGAGCTTCACATGTCATCGGCCAGCTAGCAAAGTATGTAACAAGGACCCATTGTAGACCTAGTGGAAATGACTGCAAGCAAGGCAAGCCTTTCTTTTAATGAGATCAAGTCCCACGTGGACTATTGCTAGCAGGTGTACTGGAATGTAATTGAATAGAAAGTTGGCTCCGCACCCACAGAATGGTCTATCCTACAGTAACTAAAAATGTGTTATCGTATTAGAGATACCATACGATTTTTCATAAGAAGCACTTGTCTATAATTTTGAAAAGGCTAAACTTACTTGTTAACTATTCCGAGTTCACTTTCTTAGTTTTGGCTATAAGGGTGGCAGAGCCATGTGTGGGTGAAATATTCCTGTAGTGTGAAGTTTCAGATTCTTGAAAGGGATACAAAAGTGCACTGGCTAGATGTTTCCTTCCAGTTGAGCCCTTCCCCAAGCAGGTCTTGCCTGACTCTAACATGGCAACTTCAGGCACATCCTGCTTGCATGTATTATCTTGTCAATCTATTACTAATGCTGCATTTGGTCCCCTCTAAAAGCTAAATTCCTGAAAAGGGACTCATTTTACTTTGACCAGGTTATTGCACAATGGGAACCACAAACAAATGTCCTTCAGTGCCTACAGTTCTTTGTGTAATTCTCAATGTGTTAAAGGCAAGCTAATAATTCACAAATATCTGCATTCCTGGGTTTCCCTGAATATTTACACATAGTCATTAAAACAATTGTAAATGCATCCCACCATGTATGTTTACGGCATGAGCCATTTACATGGATTCCTATGACATCTACCTGATGTGAGCAGGCGCAAAAAGCAGGCAGATTCAATATGAATCTAGTATTATTTCCATCAGCATCAAAATTGCATATGAGCAAATGTTGAAATCTTTGTAATGCAGAGCGTACAGGGTGGTGGATTCGGGAATTTTGATCCATGCCCTTGCTGGATCATACAGGCCCGGTCAATGTTTGTCATTTGATCTGGGAAGTGCAAAACAAAGGTGTAAATGCAGGCATAGTCGTCGGCACGCCTATGTTTTTGCACTTTGCAGTGCAAATTGAGTAACATCTGCCTGACATATACATATGGCATCATCAATTACTATGGATTTCTAAGGAATCTTCCTTTTTTTGATCGTGTAAAAATCAGGCAAATTCCATGGGAATCCAATGGCTTTAGGCCAGCATGAAAATGCCATGCTGGCGTAAACCACAGTGGTTTTTGGATGCAGAGGGTAAAAAGAAGGCGGAAACGCAACTACCGTTCCACCCACTGCATTGACAAACCACAAGAATGCCCCAAGAGCATGTGTTTGGTACCTACATTTGCATGCCAGGGGCGTGGCAAAATGATCCCCACAGTGCGTAAAAATCATGTGCAAAACTTGTATTCATGCTTTTGTATGCAGTGTTGATGAAAATGACTCCCCCAGAGCAATCTCATTATTTTCTCTTCACTGCTCCTTGCTCTCGGTCACCCTCTGCCCTCTTTTCCTACCCTCGTCTATTGAAGGGTTGTCCAACTCCAGGCGTGGATAGCCGGAAACCTGACAGGTTTTCAGGATATCCTGCATGAGCAAAAATGTGCATACATTTAGAATCATGTTATGCAAATATTCTCATAAATATTAATGAGGGGTATCTTAAAAATCCGACATGGATCCGGCCCTCGAGGCCTGGAGTTGCACTTCCCTTTGATGCACGTTTTCTGTCACATTGCATTGTGCCTGCTGGTGCTGCGTCACCCAGGGCTTCATGACTCTTCTGTGAGTTGGCGTCTTGTGCACAAGCTGGAAGTTAGTTTCTTATATATGCCAGCTGCTATAGATTGATGCATTCAGTGGAACTTGAATTTCCACCACATGCATCAGGCATGCATCAGAGCAGGGTATGCCAAAAAAAGCACGAAAGAAGGTGCCTTTTCCATGTATTTAATTTATTGACGTGACAAGGAATTGGGCAGTTGAAAGGTCTGGCGTGAATTGTGCTTGCTTTCTAAAACACATGGCAACCTTCTCGCATGTTTTGCTTTTCTTAGGGTGATCAGAAGGAAGGACGATCTGTTTCCCTGATGTCATAGGTCTGGCATTCCATAGAGATTTCCGTGCTGTGGTCAGGGGTGGACTGGGAATCAAAAGTGGCCCTGGAAATAATGTTGTAAGTGGTCCCATATTACACATTTTCAGCAAGCTCAACCCTTTTCCTATGAGAAAATGTGAAAATAAAATAGGTTACCACACAAAAGAGGCCCATGGTGCGGAGGCCTACTGGGAAATCTCCAAGGTTCCCTATTGGCCAGTCCACCTCTGGCTGTGGGGTCAGCGGCTGCACTGATTCATCACGGTCCAACTGCTCACACTTGCCAAATTGTCCCACGTCATGAGTTCTGCCTTCCGCCGATTTAGGTTTTGCACATTGCATGCTGGGAGACGTAATATTATTGTTTTCATTTACTTATTGGGCCTTAAAGTTCTAGAATGTAATGCGCTAACCCAGGAAAGCCTGAAGTCATGACATGTGACCACATGGCAGCTCCGTCTGCAATCACCTCCCAACATACAAACCCTTTGTATGAATAACCCCAAACAGTTGTAGGGGCTGTGTACACACTTCCCTTTTACTTTATTTCTCCCACTCCCCCAGTTCTCATGCATCTCCTTTTCAGCAGCCTCCAGATGCATGCATTCTTTTTGTCCTTGTCCTTTCTCGCCCATTTATTTAGTTGATCAACATCTCCACGTTCACTTCCACTCAACTGGCGGTTCACCAAATGTTTTGGACTACGATTTCCATGATCCCTCGCCATTGACTGTGCTACCCAGGGCTGATGGAGTTAGAGTCCAAAATATCTGGCAAGCCAAAGGTGGAAGATGCTTGTTCTAGAGAAAAACTATTAACAGTAGGATGTAAGGATCTGGTCTTCTCCTGCATCCTAGTGGAATCAGGAGTGAGTGTTATGATTGACATTGGAATGTTACTGGTTAGAATATATATGTGTGACTGGTGTTCTCTTGAAGGCAGTTGGAGATGTAAGCCTGAGAGAGAGGATGCTGGTGCTTGCCTATGTAAACTGGACTTTACTATCTTTAATATGACTCTAGAAACTGGATGTTACACTTGGAAACCTAATAAGTTACTCATCCACACCATGATGTCAGAGTCATTCTACCAGAACCCAGATTTTCACATAGGACCATGTAATAATACATCTAATACGGCACCTCTACAATTGACCAGAAGTTATGTGTATTACCAGTGGACTGTCAAAAAGGAGGACCAGATTTCTTTAAAAACGTCCTTCACGTACGTGTTTGCCTCACTTTGAATCCACGTCTCCTTTTCTTGCTAGATATCCCTCCTCCCTTGATTTCCTCTGTCTCCCTCTGCTCCAGAAGAGAGAAATCTCAAATTGTCATTGTTCTAGAGAGAGGGAAGAGAGGGGGTTTGTTGGGGGGTGGAGGGCAGGCTCATTCTCTTTGCTTCCAGAGTTCGTAATATACCCCAGTTCGTGAATGTGTTTCATGCGGGCATCAGTGAGTCACGTACATGTAAGATGTTGGAGTCCTTTCAGCAGGGTTTCAATTGCCCCATCCTTTGGAGATCGATGGAATGGGTACTCATACTAGTAAAATCTACAGAGTGAGTAAACATGCAGTGGTTAAGAATGTATGTAACATAATTAATGTTCTCTACATACTTGCTTCACATGAATGCTGTGTCAGGTTGCTTTGGAAGGGTGTAGAGGACTTATAACAGGGGTTATATTGGAAGTCAATGAAACTGTCAATGATACTGTCTTTTGAGGTCAATGGTGTATGGGAAGAGGCGTATAGCCTTACTGTCACATTACTCCATTACTAGAGGTCTTTATCGAGGAAATGTGTAGACTCAGTTCTAATCCCGGCTTCTCCACTTGAGTGAAATAAACATGTGAATCTGGGCAAACTACTACATTTCCCTGGTGCCTCCAATGCATCAAATCATTTATACATAGAAAAACAATTATAGAGATGTTCCATTTATTACATTCACCCAGACCGTTGCATTTTGGCTTCAGTAATCTGGTTTTATCCAGATCCGTACGCACCACAGTGTTCTAGGGACAGCACCTTCTATATGCTTAACTATAATAAGGTACTATGTAAGGGCGTACCTAGATAAGTGGTATATCATGAACGCAGATATGAGTAGGAACCCTAAACAGTTTTAGTCATTGGTTTCAAATGGCACCAGAGAGTACCTTCCACTGACTGGTCCCAATGTTCCAGCCAACGGCCTGGTGGATAACTTCATCCTAAGCTCTATAATAAGATGGCCGAGCCTGTTAATGCGACTATCCCTAACACAAGTAGGGGAATTGATTGGGGGAGAATGATAGTTACATCCTGTATTGAACGAGGAAATCCAACAGGAAAAACGCCACACTAGCTCATCCGGCTATTTGCTGGAGATGCTGAAGCAGAAGCATGCATAGCAGAGAAAGACATGCATGTATCTTTCAACCCTCTTTTGCATAGTGCATCACATCCTCTTTCCAATGGACCCAGCTGCTGTAAATGCCAACACGGGACATTGCTTTGCAATTGCTGTCTTCTCCGATGTCGTTGGGGCCCTTGACTGGATCCAAGTAGCCTGTTTACCACCCATGAAAAGGGAGTAAATATTCCGGCACATAGCCATGCGGTATGGAATCAATGTGCAAATGGTTTGTGACATCAGCTCGTCTTCACCTATGTCTCTGCACATTACCAACGTTACCCGCAACTCAGTGATCCTAAGGAAAAGCTTTGAAGACTGGATCATGGAGGGACTGCACCAGTGCTTACCTCACTGCTTGCTTTCTGTGTTTGACACCACGAGAGCAGAATGCATGTAACCAAAGACCTTGCATGAAGGAACACTTACCTGAAAGTATTGGATGATCCCTGCATTCTCTGTATGCGTTAGTCTTTTACTTTACTTTTGACTTTATTTTATTTATATAGCGCACCTGAGGACCCGAAGGCATAAGGGCACTTACAAAACAAACAACATCAATACATTCAAGAGCATAAAACCAAGAATTAAACATTCAGTATAGGTGAATCAGAATTAGTCCATGGATAGACCTCCAGAAAGTTTCAACAAACTCAAGTAGCAAAAATTCAAAAGTCCATAGCTTTAGAAAAGAAATAAGGAGAACACAAATAAGGTCTACACCTAGAGGTAAAGAGACCAAGCTGCAAGCAAAGTAAATGAAGGCAATCATATATCAACTAAGTCGCCAAACCGAGTCTGACATGTTAGTGAGAGGTCAGAGGGGAAATAATAAATAAATATCTTGGAGTGGGAGGGTGGTTCTAGGATGTATTGAGACACAAATCCCAATTCTCCAGCCTCTCAGGGGAAAATCAAAATCCTAAATTCTCCTTGAAGGGAAACACAAATCCAGACTCAAAACCTTCTCACTGAAAATAAATGATTATATGTGATCTTACCGACTGAAAATTCAGAGTGGTACATTTCATTGTGACCAAAATACTGAAAAATACGGCATTTTTTTCCTTTTTTTATTTGGGGGGGTTCCCCCCAAGCCCTCTGATTTTCTATCTATATAACGCCACCCCAACCCCACCTGACCCAATTTAACCTCTTACCCCACTACCCTATATACGTATTTAATATTTTCAGTATTTTTCGGTATTACGGTTTTTGGTGAAATATACCACTCTGAATAATTTTTGGTAAATTGACTTGGTACCCAAAAAATCCCTAATCCTACCAAAAGACAGAATATGCTACTATAGTGACCATATTTAGAAAGTTGGGGTTTCACAGCTGTGGTGGGCCACCCACTAGCACTGCAGCTGGACCATCTGCTTTACGGCCTGCCTCACAGAGAGCAGCGTGGAGAGGAAGGCACAGGACAAGATGGACTGATGTTCCAGCTACAATATTTCTGCATAGAGCCCTGAACAACTGCACACAGAGGAGAAACCTGCTGAAAGTCACCCAAACGGGATTCCGCAGATGTTGCTTGACCGTACACAACATATTAATTGTAAGTGCACTAATAGAGAAGACAAAGAATAGGAAATGCCCACACTATATATACCCTCTATCGACTACAGTCGTGTTTCAGACTGTGTCAAGCAAATAATACTCTGGGGAAAACTCAAGAAATAGTGTATCCCTCTGGGGTTACTGAATATGCTGTGTCATTTCTATTCAGACACAGC
Organism: Ambystoma mexicanum; assembly: GCF_040938575.1. Taxonomy (NCBI): domain Eukaryota; kingdom Metazoa; phylum Chordata; class Amphibia; order Caudata; family Ambystomatidae; genus Ambystoma; species Ambystoma mexicanum. The sequence goes on along the minus strand of NC_090941.1, from coordinate 661,985,619 downwards.
AGTAAGAGTGCGGCTGGATGGAGAAGGCAGGGGCACAAATCTGATTAGTACTAACATTGGCCTTAAGCAAGGATTCAACCGTTATATTGCTGATCTTCCAGAAGTATCACACACAGCTAGAAATTCCCCTCATAAATGGGGAAATGAGCATATGAATGTGCTTACATATGCAGATGACATGATCCTATTCGACCACACTCGGATTGAATTGCAAAGATCGTTCGCAGCAGTATGGTGATATTCAACTAAAAACGATTTTACCATGAATCTTCAAAAAACTAAAATAATGTATTTTGTGACAAAAGAACAAGAACTACATGGAGACAAGACAGACATCGCTAGAATAGAAGTCGTTCCAAAATACATTTGGGTGGCTATATATCGAGCAGGAGATATGAAGAGGATCATTATGAACATATAAAATGAAAAGCACAGAGGACATTGACAGCTATTAAAAATGTTACAAGTACTGATTATTATCTATGGGCTTGAATGCTGATCCAACATTAACAAACATTAGTCAACTCAGTTAGAAGGGAATATTATGAGGAGGATATTAGGGGTCCCTAATTATGTACCTATATGTATGCTTGGACTGGAATTGGGACTGATAGTCTCTACATGCAATGTTAAGTACAGGAAGATTTTTTGTGAAAAGCCATGCCTGTACTTATATTTTCTGGGGAGTGAATTGAGCAAACAGGGCAATTCTGTAAGTAAATCCGGAAGTAGGTGTACTGCATTTATCGAACAAATAGAGTTGAATACCAATAGGGAACTTGAAATCACTAATCTGAATAAGCAATTAAAAGCTAAAATCCAGGAAGATTGCAAATACATTCAGATGCTTATAAAGTATAAAACAATCACCTATATGATAGGACAAACAGAACCCTATTTGCCCAAATTCCCAAGTCCATGATTTAGAAGACAATGATTGTACCTGCATTTTAATAGAATACCCTGTCTCACCCTAAAGGGTTCTCATCTAGACATTATCCAAGAGGATAAATATTGTAGAATTTGTATGGACAAAAGATACTTAGAAACAACCAGACATCGATTTACACAATGCATTGCACTTGAAAATAAACATCACATATATTTAAGTTGATTTGAATACTTTAATGAAGCATGGGAATCAGAAGTGTTCTGGGTAGATGTCCCTTTGGAAAGCAACAGTCGTTATTGCTTGCAATAATAAAGTTATGGGAAGAGATAATTACATTATTCATTTAATTACATTTTAATGTTCTATTAATGGATTTGATAATGTATAATGACCATGAAATGTACATTTTATGAATGTATTGATTGTTTATAGTATTTTAATGAATACCACATATAATATGGAATTGTTTTGTATAAGGGTGTGAAAATGTAAGATTAACTGAAACACGCCTGATTAATACATAAAAAAAATACTAATATTTCTGCTCTGCATGCTTAATTAAAGAGGGGTGCATTGCAAAGAAGAAGAAAAGGGTAGAAGAAAAGAAATACAGGGCAACGAACGGGACCCACATCATCATGGGAAGAGGAAGACAGCACAGGCCAGGGGGCACAACCCTGGACCTAGTCCCCAAAAGTGTACATTATGTATGATATGGTTATTATTATGACTATTATGTTGTGTAATATTACGTAATGTACAACAAAAAAACACAGCCTTTTTATTGCCAACACTTACACAATGTTTCAGTGATCATTGGGGAAACACAATATGGGTAACAGTCGCCAACCTCTTGGCTCCACTGGTTATGGTACTGCTGCTGTCATCCCTTACTTGGCAGTACATATCTCCTCCTGCTGAAAACACCTGTGTCCCACCCCTTGCCTGTCCTTCTGCCCTCCTTTCCTGCCCCACTACCCTGGGTCTCGTCGGATGGAATGTGTACAGCTAAATATATATAGGATATGGATGACCAATGATGCATCATGCATCCACTGTTAGCCGTGGGAGGCCACCATCCACAACAGCATCAATGCAGTGGCTTCAACCTCTGCAGCTTGGACGCTAACAACCAAGATGCATTGAAATGACCTTAACAGCAAGAGCTACAAAAGCATGTGGGCATATTGTGGGTGGTGAGCATAAGACAACGATAAGGAGAAACTACACAGCCATAGGGAAGAGTATACAAAAAGCAGCTCACCAACCCCCTGCTGCACATGTGATGCCACCAGCCGCTAACCCTGCCACATGCACCACCTGCTCTTTTATTGGCATCTTGTTTGTTTGAAATTTCATATCACCTGTCTCCCCATGTGCCATGGTAAATGTTGCTCTAAATGGTTCTGTTTCATGCGGTTCTGGGCACCCTCTATCCATTAAAACGTATTGGAGTTCCCTCTTCTGATCCACTAAAACCCAGATCCTCTCATCCTTCTGCAGGCCCTAACAACTTTCCTGTACCCTTTCACGGCACCCATTATACATGCGCTGTGGTTTGGGTCTGCCCCAGTGTGACTTTATCCTGTTTCTATGTGAGATAAACCCTGTACCTTCTATTAATTCTTGTAGTACCGTTTTCAGCGTTAGTTGCTGTCTGCCAATGTCTTCTTGGCGAGTCCCCATCATACTAACTTTAGCTTTTATTAGAACCGTTTTTTGGCCACTTGTTACATTGCACTCGGTGGTGTTCACCAATGTCATCTCAGCGAGCCCCCCCCCCCGTCACAATAACCCTGTTTTCAGGATCTGTGCTATCAGTAGCCCATTGGCTCTGGTCGCCCGGCATTGACCCGCTGTTGTCATATCAATTTCTTAAAAAGCTTCTGCCGGTATTTGAAGGTGTCCTGTGGACTTAATGCTGCCACTATTCTATTAGACTTCTAAATACCTTTCTCTGGCTTGTTATCGCCTGTGCGGTGCCATTTTCCCCCCTGTATGGTAGTTATCATGGTAGTTGTCCCTAAATTATTCTTTGTATATCTACTGTTCTGTTATCATGTGCTTCACTACCCATGAATGGTTTCTGAGCATGGGCTCGGATATCGTCCCTAGCTCCTGTCCCATCAATGTGTGTTTTCGGAGCACCGTGTTGCCTCTGAGCTATCCCCCCCACACCGAAGTGTGTTGGTTCTAGAGGTATTTTTGTACCCTAATAGTGTTTCTGTGTGCCATTTTAAGCACCCTGTTTATTCCTATCAGCATTGGGGCTGGGACAAATTCCTACCCCCATCTAGCTTTGGTCTAGTTTTTACTTGTTATGGGTTTGTTTGCCATCCCCCTTCTCTTTTCTCTTAACCGCCGATTTTGGTAGGAAAATAGTGCACTCCGCTGTTGTGCCTTAATGCCATGTTCCTGTTGCGAGTTTGTTGTACTCATTACCCCTTTTGGGTTTTTATCACAATGTCTATTGGTTTGCGTTGCCCTTTTGAGTTTGGCGTACTCTTTCCATTACTTCTTTACCCAAAGGTCCCCATATGTTACGCTATACCGCTGTTTTCCCTGTGTTCTCGTGCTATTTAAATTGTCATGCTAATAGTAATAGTGTCTAACGTGTTTAAACCTAAACCTGGCACTGCCCGGTGCGGTTGCTTGTTGGTATGTGACTCTCATGTTTGTAGTGAAAAATTGCCTTTGGGCAGGTTTTTCTGGGGGCCGTTGCCTAGTATCTGGTATTCTCCCAGTCTGTGGCTCAGTGGACTAATGCATCCACTACAGAGACCTGTGTTTGACCTCATGGTCACAGGTTCGAATCCTGGCAGATCCACTCAGCTCTTCATCCTTCCAAGGTCAACAAAATGAGTACCATTAAGTTGGGTGACAATAAACATCTGTTATTAACGCCAAGATGCCCGCTTTACAAATATGCCTGTTATGTTATTCTGAGCTGACATCGTTGCTACTGGCTATTCAATTGCTCTGCTGACTGCCCGTTCTGCTCCCTTTCTTCCTCTTATCTTAGTTGTATTGTGCCCCTGCCTAGGCAACCTTGTGGTTTTCCTGTCCCGCTTGTTCGTGTTCGGTGTGACAGCCTCCCCTTGTGCTGCTCCCTTAAATGGGTGGGTTACGCACATTTATTACATTTGTCATTTGAAGTTCACCCCAAGAACCTTCAATAATTCGTATTTTATATTGCGCTATGAAAACTGGTATTCATGCGCTTCTTTTTATTAACCATGGTGCGTGGTGCTCATTTATTGACCTCAGAAGGGTGAAAGGTTGAGCTTGGTCTTTTGCCCTATCTGACCAGATTCCGGTACTATCTCCTGTAACTGTTATTATGCTAACTATTGGTCTCTCTTAACTGCCCCCGAGCTAGTCCGCAACTCCCTTGCAATGTTTCGTGCGAAGTACTAGGACTTGATTTCTCTTTCCCCCAGCAGTTCCTTTCACCCCAGTAAATTTGCCCTGGGCAAAACATGTGTTTGTGGGGGATTTCTAGTACCCCCGGCCGACTGTCTCCGACGGCCTTAGCCCTTTGTTGGTCATTTACCCTCGTCCTGCATATCTCGTACCTGCTGGCGCGGCGCTTGTAAGCATGCTTTAGCACCCTGGTGTGGAAAAGATATCCCTCTCCTGTCCCCACCTGGGCTAGTATCCATACATAGTGGGATGCACAGCAATGCAGTGCTTTTTCTTTGTGTGGGCTTGGGCCCTTAACATACTTTGCTTCTTACCCTCTAGGCTCGCTCCCTTCTTCTGACCGTCGGCTGTCGCACTGGTTTCCGTGCCCCCTCTTCGAACTGCTGTGGCACTGATCCAGTGCCCTTGTTGTTGCATATGCAGAATTCTGTGTCACCCAGCCTTACTCTGTGCTCCGTACTGAGAGGTACGAGAACTGGGTCCCCCTTCTATCGGGTTCTCCTTATTTCTAAACCACACCGTGCAGTGTTATCAGAGCTATTTTTTCTATTCTGCAAGTGCAGAAATAATTTTATTGCATTCTGTTCGGAGTGCTGTGTCAACAAATCTTCTTCCAGGGTCTCCCTTTATTTGCCCCCTCTTGTCTGGGTGGCTCTCGCTGCGATTTTTTGTTCCCCTACTTGGCTTGGGAAACCTTTGACAAGTGTTTGTTCGATTGTTGCAGACGCTGGAGCTGCCTTCTGCTGTGGTTTTTTGGCTGTACATTTGTACCCCAATCGCGGCAGTCCACTTCTTGTATCGCCCTCAACGTGTCCTGTAGAGGTATGCCAGTATCTCTTTTGATTAACCATGAGCTCCCCGCTCCTGTCAATGACAGCCTCAGTATGGCTTATTATTCTGGTTGATTTCTTAATTGCTAACCCGCTGCTTCTGACTTAAAACCCAGTTGTACTGTGTAGGATGCTGTTTGCAAATTGGGGACGTTGGTCCCATCCCTGTTTGTACATTTATTGCTGGTATTTCTGGAGTTCATTCGCTCTTCTGTTACTAACTCTTAAACATGAGTTATTTGCACTTAATATGTCCTTTTACATATGCCTTGTGTCATTCATCAAAGAAACCCATATCGCCAGTGTCTAGCATAGCAGAGACTATCGTTATTTGCCCAATTCCCCAGCATTGCCTGGATAACCCATTCTCTAACGTGGTCTGGCCATGTTTTCTGCCTTATCCGCCTGTGCGGTCTTCTTCTGAATTGTGGCCACGGCCCACTTCAGCATCCCCCTATGCATAAAACCCACCCGTTATTGAATCAGGTCTCTGTTCTTGAATCTGCTTCCTGTGGTCTTCCGACCCTGAGAGTTGGCACTGTGTTGTTGTTTTGCTTTCTGTTGGTTGACTTCTTAAGTACTAGACCTTGTGGGCTATGTTTACAAAAGTGCAGGACTTTTGCTAAGATTATTTAGCAACGGTTGACACCATGGTTTAAACCACCGTTTTTCCTGGACTACGCCCCGAAGCCATAAAAAACCAGGGCCGTGCCCTTGTAGCATAACCTTTTCCCAAGGAAATAGCAGGCCTGATAATGTCTGTTTTTTTGTGGATGCTGCAGCCTGTGCATGTTTTGAATTCATCTTACCCTATTGGATTATGACATGTATTTAAAAAAGGACCCATGATCTATCTGTTGTTCTATTAGGATCCCCTTCCTGCTAACCGAAATCTTTCAGTCCACCTGCACCGCGTGCGCCATGCTGCTCGAAGCAAAGTTGCTTGCCTTCTTGCGTTTGGTTTTCTCCCCTGAGGGCCCCTATCCCTGAGCGTCTTCGCTTGCTCGTGTTGACCCAGTCAGAAAGGATTAGACCTACTGGGTTCAGCATGTCTCTGCCGCGAGGTTCAGAAACTGTTGCTTTCTATTTTCTTGCTCCTGTTCATGTATGTGAACATGCGGTTTTACCAGAGCATCGACTACTTTCGTAAAATTATTCATTTTGAACAATACCCCCACTCCACGCACTGTATGCGCGTGGAGTGTGTGTTTGCAAGCTCTCTGCTTGCTGTTGTTTAATGTTTTGTAAAAATGCTGCGCTATCTTGCATTCATATGTTAATTTTGCTCACCGATACATGCACTCTTTAACTGCAGCCCCGAATTGCCTGTGTGGCCGATGCCTGTGGCGCTGCCCCGTGACGGGACGCACACGCGGTGGCGTAACGTTGCACGCCGCCGTGTGCTGTATAAATAAACGGGGCGTTCCCGGCTGCGTCAGAGCGACAATGAAGCCCGAACTGTGAGGATGTGTGCTGTGTGGTCCTTACAGGGTGGGGCCTTACGGGCATCGCGCGGGGGTGCTGTACCCATCCCCAACAGTGGCAACGAGTGGAGGCTTATGCCCGGGCCCGGCGGTGAAATTATGTATAATTTTTCTTCCTGAAACAGATCGAACGAACGCTTCGTTTCATGCCGTGGCCGTGCATCACTCATGCGGCTGGCGGCCATTTTGTCTACATGGCCGTGGAACTTCACTGAGCTCCGGTTTGGGCGGTGAGTGGCATCCAGGCCTAATTTGTGGATACACTGCTAGCAGGCAGTTATAACTGCATGCCCATGCCCGAATTTTGTATTTTTTCCAACATTTGGGCTTCCTACGTTATGGTGGGCCAGGGTGATCACATCTTTTACCTTGGACTGTGGACCACTATCCGGTCGCCTTGACTCCGAGAAGGAGAGCTCTTCCTTGATTTTCCATAGCTGCTCTAGCCCCATCTTGGCCTCCTGAGTCCGTCCTGCCAAGGACTCCAGCACTGACTTCCAGGAGCCCTGCTGCATGGAGTGCTTTAGGATTTGGAAACACTCGTCCTCGGCAGCTGCCGCCTCAAGCTCCGACAAGGGCATTGCGTTGGGAGTGGCCGCCTCCACCACCATTCGGATATGATCATCAGCCTCCTCAGCACAGGTGTCATATTCTACTCCCCCACGTGCTCCGGGATGCCGGGAGAGATAGTCTGCTGCATTGTTGGCCCCCGGCCGATACACCAAGGTGACCCCATACTCCAGAAGAGCGAGCATCCACCGCTCGATCCTGGCCGGTGGCTTTGAAGAGGACCCTGCCAGAATGGGAAGCAGGGGCTTGTGGTCGGTCACCACCATCACCGGGCGTCCCAGGACATAGAGCCGGAAGTGTCTGAAGCCCCAAAGGACCGCCAGAGCCTCCCGCCCAATCTGTGAATTTCTCTGTTCAGTCTCGGACAGCGCTTTGCTCGCGTACGCCAATGGCCTAACACCCCCGTCACGGTCCACCTGGGTTAGCACGGCGCCCAGACCAAATGGGCTGGCATCAACAATGATCTTGGATGGTAACACTGGGTCGGAAAAAACCATTGTGTCCTCAGCTGCCAGGGCACCCTTGATGTCTTCAAATGCAGCTTGCTCAAGTGGGCCCCAGTGCCAGGCGGATTCCTTTTTCGTTAGAGCCCTAAGGGGTTCAGTCCTAGAGTCGAGGTTTTGGATGAACCACCCACAGTAGGTGACCATGCCAAGGAAGCTCCGCACATCGGACACCGACTCAGGCGGCTGCGCCTTCTTAATGTCCTGGACCTTCTTCGGGTCTGGCGATACCCCTCCCTCTTTCAATATGAATCCGAAGAATTCGATGGAAGGGCGCAGAAACTCACACTTGTCCCTATGAAGGGTGAGGCCTAGCACTTGCAGTCTCTCAAATGTCTTCGCCAGCCTTCTCAGATGGTCCACCTCGGTCCTTGCAAACACCAAGATGTCATCGCTGATGTTTAGCACACCCTCCAGATCTGCGAGGGTGCCTCGGATGATATTCTGAAACACCTCCGCTGCCGACGACACCCCGAAACTCAGTCTCTTGTAGTGGTATAACCCCCGGTGAGGGGTGAATGTGGTGATATACCTCGATTCCAGGTGGAGGACTACCTGATGATAGCCCGCCCAGAGGTCAAATTTAGAAAAGAAACGAGCCCTTTGTACCTCTGCAATAATGTCATCGATGGTGGGGGTGAGATGCCGCTCCCTCTTAATGGCCTTGTTGGGCAGCCTCATGTCCACACAGATACGGACAGAGTCAGGTTGCTTGGGCTTCCTCGCAACCACAATCGGGGATACCCAGGGAGTCAGGCCCTCAACCTTCTCAATGATGTCGAGGCTCACAAGGTTATCCAGTTCCTTGTCCACCTGCTCCCGGAGGTGGAACGGCACCCTGCGGTGTTTCAGGGCAATGGGCTGCACAGAGTCATCAATATGCAACCTCACCGGGTCACCAGCCATCTGTCCAATTACACTGAAGAGGGCAGCATACTTGTCGAGCAGATCATTAATGTCCTCAAGGTACACTGAATATGCGAAGGTGACAATTCCGAGAGCCTCAGCGGCGGCGCAGCTCAGGAGCGTGTTGGTACTCACTGGCGTTACATAGAATCGGGCCTTGATCTGCGAGCCCTCGTGTTCCACCTTTGCCACGAATGCGCCGTCCAGTGGAATTGGTTCCAGTCCCCCAAATGCAAATATGCGAGCTTTCGGTGTGAGTAGCTTGGGGGGCGAGTCCAGAGCATCATAATGCCCCTGGGCCATCACATTGACCGATGCTCCAGTGTCTACCAGAACCGGGACTGGCGATTGATTTGACTTCCACCACGCACCTCGGTTGTCTCCTGTTCTTACCCCTCAGGATCCCCACACTGGAGACAAAGAAAATGTTCTCTTCCTTTTCCTCGTCGGCCTCGTCCACGTTGGCATCTTCCGCGCCCTGGTCCACCTGGGCCACGTTTGGTGGGCGGCATTGGCGCTGAAACCCGGTCCGAGCTGGGCCTCTTGGCACCATCACGAGCAGGACTGCCTTGCACACCCTTGAGAAATGGTCAGGCAGTCCGCACCTACCACACGTTCTTCCGGCCGCCGGAAACTCAGTCGGATGCGGAAGGTCGTAGCCGCATTTCTGGCAAGATTCCCCTGCTCTTCCTGCTCTGTTACGGGGCCCTACCCCAGGCCTTCTCGATCCTTTACCACCCCGCCACATGGCACACACCTCCTCAGACTTGACTGAGCGGGACCCCGCCTCCATCCTGGATGCCCGAGCCTCCGCCACCTCGTGGCACTGGCCCAGCTCGAGGATGCGGGGTAGGGTGATTCCCGGCTCCCTCAGGACTGGCCTTCTGAGTTTGCCCGAGGAGCAGGCCTGGATCAGCATGGTGCGTATCATGTCCTCCGCGTCTCCCCATGCGCATGCCAGGGAGAGGCGGCGCAGGCGCCCATAGAAAGTGTCCAGCGTTTCATCCTCCTTTTGTTTGGCCGACAGCATTACAAATCCCTCATAGTCCGAGTTGGCAAGAGGGAGAAAGTGAGCCTGGAGGGCAGTCTTTGCCGCATCATAGGAGCCATCCCCTGCTGGAAGCGACTCAAAAATCTCCTGGACCGAAGGCCCCGCCGAGTACAGCATTGTCGCCACCCTGCTGTCATCATCCGTCACCTGTGCGGCCCTAAAGTACATATCAAGGTGGTCAACCCACCTCTTCCACCTAGGCCCAATGCTGGATGGTGGGCCCGATACGTCGAACTCAGGGATGGGCTGCCTGGGCCATGATAGGAAGTCCTTGCTGAGCAATTGGCTGTGTTAGAGGCGGCACCGGAGCTTGACCACCGACTTGGGCTTGAGGGAGTTGTTGTGGAGCCTGTGGCTGCACTGGAGGCACCGGGGGGCTGCACCTACGCATTCTCTGACGCATCTTCCCCTTCCTTACCTACCCTCACAAAGTAGCCACAATCACAACCATTGTCCTCTCTTGCCTAGACTATGCCATCTCCTTATAACTGTGGCCCCCTGCATCTCAACTCAGAAAACTCCAACAGGTCCAAAACACTGCAGCTAGAGTCCTCCTTGCCCTAGGCCATAGAGAGCACATCACACCCACAATTCCTGTCCTGCACTGGCTCCCGGTCGGGTGACGGTCCACCTGCAAGACTATGTGCATCCCCCACAGTGCTCTGCACAACATAGGCCTAGAATATCTACTACACAAGCTCACTCCTTACAGACCCAACAGAAACCTGAGATCAGACACAGCTCTCCTCCTTGTTATCCCTTCTGCCAAATCCACCAGACTCATAGGTAAGTGTTGCACTCCATCTCGATGGAAGATAGCCTTATCCCTCCCAAGATACGGCCACCCACACACATCTATAATCACCCATTACTCAATCTCATACCGCACATCACCGCCTCTATAATGCAGCGAAATCCAACAATAAAAATGTGATACAGCTGGACACATAATCAGTCTTCCTTGACCCGCACACCCTCCCGACAGCCTTTGCAGCACCCATCCACAAGCCAGTTCTACATGGGACGCTAGCACTGACTTAGCCACCCCTACCTATTTCGTAATGGCTAAAATGCACACATGCATTTTATAGTCCTCTGACCATACTCTCATACTTCGGTCCTCCAAGGGCTTTCACCTAAAGCGTTTTGAGGCCATACCAATGGTACTAGACCCTATACAAATGATACATTTACATTACATTACATTAGTTGGGAACTTCTTCACTTTTTGGTGGTGTAGTGGTAGAAAGTCACCCAGCAACATGCTGGTGGTATCTTTGCCATTTCACCACCTACGTAATGGCTACGTAATCACTGTCGGGTGCCCGAACCTGAGGACTGGATTGGGATAGGACAAATGGGCCTGAAGTCATGGAGCGTCTAGAAAATGAAGAGAATAGATAAAAACAATAGCAAGGGAGGAAGAAAAAGATACCGAGAATTCAACCCCTGAAAACGTGTGCTGGAGTGGCGACGTGGAAATTAGCAACCGCCGGCTTTGTAATCTTCCGGTGACTGACACCATCGGAGTGCGGGAGACGTCATTTGAATGAACCAGGAAGCGTGAAATGTCTGTAACGTTACTTGGATCATCGGGGGCCATCTTCGGAGGAGACGTGCAAACAAATGTAAATGCCTCCAACTGTGCTTTAATGAGTTCTGCCGTGAACGAGATATGACACATCCAACAGTGCTTTTACTCCCACATCTTTGACTGTAGGGTATGCATAAACAGCAATCGCTGCACGCGCCTCCACTAATGGACACAGAGTTTGAGAAATGGCAGCTGCAAACGTGGTGCCTTAGAAATGCTCGTGCTATAAATGTAGCCCACATCAATCTGTACGTATTCCCTTCTGTTCTAAACGAATGAGTAAATACTGGCGGGCATTAGTTGGCCAGAAGATGCCTCTGCAGCAGGGCCCAGTGTTACTCATAGCTGTGCTGCTAGGATTCCAAAAGTGCTATGTTATGCTCAAGGACATGACTTCAACCTTGCCTGGGAAAGCTAACCTGGGGGAAACATTGGTAGGGCTTAGTGGTGTTTTATAATGTATATGTGACAACGGTCAAGCATGCCATAAACCCATTTTAGTCAGATGTCGTTCTGTTTGGGAAACACGTTTGCAATACCTATTGGAGATAGTAGGGGCAGAGGCGTAAACAGGGTAGGGCCTGAGTGGAAAAGGCCCACTCAAATCTCTAAATGCCCACTCAGCGGCGCTGTGTGTGCACGTACAGATGTTAATGTCACTGCGGGGGGAGGGGCCCAACTACATTAGCTTCAGGCCCCACTTGTTAGACAATCCTGGCTATGCCACTGAGTAGAGGAAAGTATTGCTTTTGTATATTGATGGCATAGGATGTTATTGTTCATAAATAAAGACTTATAAAAAAAAACACAACCATTATTTTTATAACACGGGTGTAGCTTGAAGGAGCCGTGGGGAGCTATGAGGAAAATAAATCAGACATAAGACATATGCAGCGCGAACAAAACTGCAAAGCCTCTCTGCGCGCCTCGTTAAAAAATGAAGAGAGTAAAATAGCTTATTACATTTTTATGTTTTAGATGTTGACTTTTTTCAGCATACTTTAAAACGTTGGTTTGAAGTTAGCTTAGACAAATGTTCAAAAGATATATACTTGTGTTCAGCCAACATTTGCAAAGATTTAGTTAAAGCACATATATTCTAACATCTGTTGTGTGAGGTCTTATTTTACATACATTGCTTAATTCAGTCTTGTTCTACTAGACTTTTTCTCGACAAACTGAAATTTGAGAGGCACATGTATTCACCCAACATGTGTTTCGAAATGAAATCTTCAGGACTGTTGCTTCCATTTATTTATTTATTTATTTATTTATAATGTTTTTCATTTGTAGAGCGCCTGGACCCCCGGGCACCAGGACACTGTTGCAGACCAGTTACATTTATGTGCAAGTTTGATTCATAACAGGGGTATAGCAGTAATACAGTGGGGTGCACATACAATTAGACAGTTGGTACATACGGAAAGCGGAGAACAGAACGATCAGTCCATCGTGTGCATGCAGGGTGACATCCTGGTTGGTGAGAGTTTAGGCAAAGAGCCAGGGTTTTAAGGATTTACGGAAGGGCCAGTATGAGTTCTCTGCTCTTAGTTCTGCTGTGAGGGAGTTCCAGTGGTTAACTGCGACTGTTTGGAAGCGTATCCCTCCTCCTTGGGCTCTTTTTACTCTTGGTATGGTTAGTTTGTGGACATGGATGGGTCTTATTTGTCTATTGAATATTGTTCTTTCGATTTTTTTGGTACTGAGGGGAAGTCTCGCTCAAGCATTTGTGAATGGGTCTTGAATATGATCCTTTCTTTGATCGGGAGCCAGTGAGCCTTTTTTCTGGCGGCTGCGATGTGGTCCCTGCTCGGGATGTTCAGAGCTGCTCTAAGGGCATTATTCTGTAGATGTTGCAGTTTATTTAAGTTTGTTTAAGTTCTTTTTGTTCTTTAAGTTCTTTTTGGATGTACCTGCAAATAGGATGTTACAGTAGTCCAATCTTGCCCCCGTGATTGCTCTGGCAATGGTCATGGCTATCTGAATTGAAGAAACTACACTACCATGGACAACATTTAAATTGTAGATAACATATTGACTTATGAAGGGACTTGCCTGTATTAAATTGTTAGCTTTGGTTGAGCGCAGCGCTTGCCACTTTCTTGTAATATTTGTATGTAATAGTGGAGTTTGATGATTGTTTGTGTATAAATGTTCACACAGTCGTTGTGAGAATGGCAAAGTGAATGGAATGGTGTATGTTATTTTGTTTCATTCAATGTGGATATTTTGTTTTTCTATATGTATCGTATATGGTTTTTACATATCCTGGTCAAAATATTTATTTTGAAATAAATTAATAAAGGAAGGTGCTTTTTGACCCACTCCTATGAATCCAGGTTGCCTTTTTTATAAGGATATGACATGTTTATTATTATGCATTGAATGTTCTTTTCTAAATGGGTTTTCAAACAATTCCTCATATGGCACCTGTTTGCACTTTGCTTCCCACTGCCCCTTATCCTGAGTCTGCTGGGGCTCGGGGGCCCATCCCAAATTCCTCCCCAACTGCCAGTCAACTTTGCTTTATTGATTATTTTACCCCTAGTGTCAGTGAGATACAGGGTGCCCCCACTGTTTATCTTGGACATGCCCCCTCAGTAGAGCATCAGCAGAGAGGTTTGTGGCAGCCTTCCACAATGAGAAGCACTAAGGACTGCGGAAGGTAGAGGATGGTGATAGACTGGGGACGTGTCGGTTGCCTCAGGGCATAGAGTGGCACATGGTGGGGAAGGGAACACGGGCTCATGAGGCCAGAGGAATGGAATGATAGAAAGGGGTCTCCAGAAAATGGGTTGAGAGGTGGGGAAAGATGGAGGAAGGGGAGACTGTAGATGATGACACCCCAATTTAGAGAAGTTCCTGCTGAAATAAGGTGAGGAATGTCCATGGTAGTGAACACTTGAAAGGAAGCAGAAAGGAAAGGAGAGGGGAAGAAGAGGTTGGGTTTAGTAATAGGGTGCCAGGGAGGGGGAAAGATAACACATTGGAACATTTGTCTCGTAGCAGGTGTCCACTGAGAGGGGCTTGAGGTGGGAAGCAGAGCAGAATGCAAGGATATTGAGGAAGAAGACAGTGAGGAACCAAAGGCAGTTAAGGAAAAGGGCTCAAATGTCAGTTAGGTTGGGAAAGATATAGGAATGGGTTAGAGGATGGGTTTTTGGAAGGTTGTAAATTGGATACAAAGAGTTGTGAGACAGTGGGTAGAGAAGTCACTGTCTGCTAGCGAAATGCCAGAGCTAGTGAAGAGAACATTCCGCAAAGAAATGGAGGAAGGGTAATGGCACAGTCTTTTGGGGAATAGGCACTCAAGCATTAGATGTTATCCTTGATGGGGGTCATGCCCAAGAAGGAGAAATGAGAGTTCAGGCTGATTCATCACCTGTCCTGGCAAGAGGAGTACTCAGTGAATGATTATATAATCAACGAAAAGTGTTTTGTGCAGTGTTGCATGCAATGGTAGATCAGCCGATAAAGATGGTGAGGGAGTTCAGGCAGGGGTTTTGATGGTGAAGTCTGACATTAATTCAGTCTTCAGGCTTTTTCCTGTGCAACCACTGATTGTGTGACTGTTGGGCATGCAGTTGGATGGTTCCATTTTTGTGAAGAAGGTGCTGCCGAAGGCGTGATTGCTGAAATATGGGGTCAAAGCAGGTCTTACACTAGTTGCATGATTTCTGTTTGTGGGTTGTGTGTGGATGGGCTTCTGATCACCTTAACCAAAAGTAGGCCCACCACTTAAGAAGCGAGTGCACGTTTGTTCGTAAAGCAAGTTTATTTTACAAACAGCTGGGAGGAGCTAGATGACGGTGTAGAGTCAAACTAACCCGAGTCTCTGCGAACCACACAAGTTTACACATTTTATACATCTGGCAACAGTTAAACACTCCAACATATTTTATTACAGGTCATCCCTCTGACACATGATTGGTCAGGCCTATACAAAAGCAATCCAATCTTCTCTCATTCCCACGTTCTCATTGGTCACATTTATTTAGAACCATCATCAGCTCATATTCGTAGCACGCCCCTTTTACAGAGTCTTCTGTGGTAGGTCATGATGTTGTCACATAGTTACACATAACACAAGCATAATTAATTACAAGTTCCAGCTGACATGGGACCTACTAACCACAGATGTGATGCACATGGTTTGCAAGAGCAATTCAAACAATATGAGAAGGGGGAACATAAAACAAGTTCCCTTTCATCTGGTGATAACTATCCCACCCGCCCAGACTTGCTGGTGTCCTTGTTTCACCCTAATCTAAATGACTACCAATTCAACATGCATGGCCTCCGGACACAACCTAAGAAATTAATCAAAACCCATAAAGTATTGGTCAACGCAGCCCTTAGGTGCCCTTTCACCCCAGATTCATTACTCAGTCACAAACAGATGGCTGGACTTTCCTGGACAATAAATAACAAGCTTCCATGCACTTAAAAAGATTACATCTCCTTTCTGCAATAGTGGCAAGTAGTAAAAATCCTGAGCCTACCCATAACTGACCAACTGATATTATCGCAGCTGTTCATTGCCTTTCCTCCACCTCCAACCTTGTGGAACCAGTTTCCCAGTCACACAGAGTTCATCTCACCAACCCAGGTTTCAGAGCCCACCTAAACTATGAGAGAGTTTGCGGCATACAGATTCTACATATTTGCCATGCACCCCAAAATGTCCCAAACATGTATCCCCCAAGACCCCTATTTATGTATGTCTATGCGTGTATGTTCAAGACTAACATGTCCTCTTCACAGTGTTTTCTTCATGACAAACCTCCTTTCTGAAATGTGCATATGAAGCTCCTCGTTGCAGTTTCTAAGGGCACTTGCATCAGCAGTTTTGACATTTATCTTGCTAAGCATGTGCAGATCTAAAATGTATCAACTGAAACACAAATTAACACGAAAAGCTACACATAGCCTATTCTTATTAACAATACTAAATACATGCAAAATTGCAACATCACATCAATATCCAAGTTCCCTTAGTCACCAATATGGCATGTGCAACATTCTCCCCTCTTTCTCATGGGCACCTTTATCGACCAGACCCAACTGTTGGTGTGGTGAGCTGTTAGGACAGTTTGTGACGTGGGTGGAGGAGCTGATGGAGCGTCGGCTTTCAGAAAACCCCAAGTGAGAGGAAACCCGACGCTTGTAGCGCGAGCATCAGAATTTTCAGGTGGGATTGAGCCCAAGACTAAAAGTGCTTCATTTACAACAAGAACATTATTCTTTGTGTGAACCGTAATGACATATTAAAGGCCCGGATTTGAAAAAGGCGCAGGTTGTATGCCGAAACACGTGTCATCCAAGAGGAGCTGAAAATTCAAAATAAAAAACGTTATCAAATACAACAGAAATTTTGGATTTGTCATTTATAGCAAAAGGAAATACACCAGTAATTTATCCTGGCGCAAATAAGTGCAGGCAATGTTGCAACTTTTCCAACAGTTTACAAACAGAGTAGAGGAACTCAGTGTCTCCGTAGTGACCTACACTCATGCGACAAAGAACCAACCACAAAATTCAAAAACCCTAAAAAGGCTAATAATCACCAAGTAACCCCGATTTGGTCGCGAAGGTACAGGCCTATGATATCTCAAAAAAGTTCCTCAATGTTAGAAAACTGCTACTGAAAGTGATTTTGTTTAAGTAGATGGAATTGTAGCTTATGCAGAAGTTATTGGGACACCTAAACTTGCAACGAGGCTGTTCCAGGGCAGACTTTTCATAAGAGTTTAGATAGAGAGATGACAGGAGCCAAAGAGTTGCATCGTAGGATTATGCTCACTGTAGCACTGAGGGAGGACCTGAAGATATGGTTGTATTCTTGAGGGAGTACTATGTAGTGTCAATGTGGTTTATTGATGACCTGACAGAGTGGAGGGTGCAGATTATTTCTGCTGTTTCCAGGGCAAAGGGTTTGGCCTGTATTGGGAGGCGAGTTGGTGTGAAGAGAAGTGGCCATAGAGATGGAAGGGGAAGTCATTGTGCATTGCATTCCTAATGGGGACTTTCCTGACAGTGTCTTTCCTTATAGTGGAGGCATTGGTGTCATGGGGGAGTGGGAGGGAGAACGAATGGGTTAATTTCTATAATGATAATGAGACATTGGTGTTGATGGTGAATAAGCCATCTTCAACAGATGAAAAGATGATGAGGTTGATAAGTTTGTTTGTTTTGAATTGATTGTCAAGGAACCTAATACTTAGAGCAAGGCATATTCCTGTTATGAACAATGGGGTAGCAGATGCTTTGTCTCATTTACTGTGGCTGAGGTTTTGTGGGCTGTTGCCTGGTAGGGAGTAATGGCCAAAGAAGATGTCTGAGGATTTGTGGGACATCAGAGACCTATGGCATTAGGGCTCATTTAAGGGTCACTGGTCTGCTCATCTGTGGACATTAAAGGAAAGCCTGGCAGGAATGCATAGGTAGTGGGGTACATCATTGTAAGGATTATAAGGATCCAAGGATTAGGAGGAGTAAAGTGGTAAAGAGTTTTTTTAACCTTTTGGATATGATGATAGTGGGATATTGTGTGGGGATTGGCTTTAATGGGAGGATGGGGAGGAGGATGTTGGAGGGGTATGTCAGGGAGAAGGCCATCATGAAGGTGCATTGTCAACAATCACGATAGGTTTGCTCAAAAGGATCATGGGGACGCTCAGCTCATGTTAACTGTTGAAATGGGAAAAGCGAGTGTTCAAGATTTGCTTTTTGTGATTGTTCTTTGGGGCATTTTCATGTCCCCTGATTGGCTGGTTGGGGGTCAGCAGGGTTTTTGGTTACATGAAGGTGCTAGAACATTCAATGTGTGGTTCCAGGCATTGGTGGCAATCTCCTAAAAACCCCCAGCTTTTTTATATGCGGTCTTGTTGGGGAAGAGGGCACTGGGAATTTGTCTTCCCATCCCTTAAGTGGCTTTAGTGACAGGTCTGGGAGGTAAAGTAATTCTACATGTTTATTTATTTTAATGTTATTTATTTTATATAGAGGTAGGAACAATGCTCTTTTCATTACAAAAGAACATGCAGTAGATACTAAACCATATTTGATGGTGAGCTTCTTACAATGGGGTGAGTACGAGGGACATTCAGGCCAGGTTGTGGAGGGGAGTAAATGGAACAATCACCGAAGACAATACATGGGTGGACATACATAGATTAACGATACCAGGGATACCGGGGACCATCACAGGGGGCCACACATAATGGGTGTAATGCGTCTGTTTGTGCATTGGTGCCCAAGAAGCAATGTCAAAAATAAGTGTACCAAAACAAAGGAACTAGATTATTGAGGAGCCTTGATCATTGCATGCTTCCTGGCTTTGAGTCTTTAAACCCTGCAAGTCTTTAACCCCATCTCCCTATTTATTGGGGAATGAAGATGTTGTGCATGTGTTTTCCATGAAAAGGTTGTCATTACTTATAATGGCTCCAGCTAAGGAATGGAAGCGTGTTCGTGGCTTAGTTTCTGGTGATTGCAGAAGGATTGGCAGAGTGCTGTGTCGCTCCTGAGATGTATGGTGCTCTCTGTCCCTCCCATCTTCTCTAACTGCTACTCTATCCCTCTCACTAAATCCGAAAGGAAGAAGTTCAAGAGGGACATCCTGGTCTCCAACACAGTCCTCCCTATCGCTGATACCTACACCAGTGCTTCCTCCAGACAGACTCTCACTGACATCCTCTTTGTCGTCCCCTCTCCAGACCTATGAACTCTTCATATGGTCTCTGTTCTCTCTCCTTTCTCCTCCTCTCCCATTTAATTTATTTGCATTTTTAATTTATTTGCATTTTTGATGGCACTAGGAGGGAGGTCTTCTCGGCCCCCTCCCACTCCTCCAAGGCCATTATTAATGTCTATCGGAACGGCACCGTCTTGGTTCAGGGCCCTCAGCCCAATCTCTTCCTTTTTGATAGGCGTTTCCTGTGTCTTATCAATTTTCTCTCTTCTTCTGTTACTCCTTCTGCCACCTCTCTGGCACCCTAATCTTCCTTCTCTGTTCACCCTCGGCCCCTCTACCACCTCTGCAGGTTGTATTTCAAGCCTGTACCCCTCCACAGAAGTCTTTCAAATGTGGCAACCTGCTCCACGTCACTACTCTCAACACAAGTTCTGCTGTCAAACACTTCTCTGACATCTGTCACCTCCTCGAAGAACTCGACCTAGATGTCTTTGCTCTCACTGGACATTGGTTAAAGCCAGTTCTGTCCCGAGTTTTGACACTCTCCTCCCTGATGGCTACAAGATATTCTCCAAACCCAGAATCAATCTTCCTGGAGGTCGAGTAGCCCTGATCATTCCGGAGTGGGTCCCGGGCTCTGTCGCCCCTACGCAATCCTAATCCTCATTTGAATACCTGGTTCGCAGGCTCTCTATCTCTCCTGGCCTCTCTCTAACTGTGTCCACCATCTACAGACTACCTGGCCAGGTCACCCTCTTACTTTCTAAATGGGCCAACCTCTCCTTTTCTCTTCTTACCTCTACTTCTCAACTTCTACTCTTCTGAGGTCTCAACATCTACCTGGATGCTTCTAATCCCTTCTCTGGGCTTTTCCGCAACCTCCGTGACACTCTCTCTTGCCCGACACATTCTGCCGGACATACTTTGGTTATTCCCATCACCTCAGACATCCCCCTCTCTAACCCTCTCACCACTCCTCTCACCACTCCTCTGTCTTGGACTGACCACTTTCTACTCTCCTCTTGTCTGAAACTCTCTGTCCCTCAGGCAAAGCCTTCCCCAGCACTGCCACCTACCTTCTCTGTCATGCGGCCCATGAAGCGTGTGTTAGTGGATGTCTTTGCCTCTACTTTCTCTGCTCGTCCTATTCCTACTGCTGACTCACCCCCTGACACAGCCCTTTCTAAACTGCATCTTTCTATTTCCAACACCCTGCACATCCTTGCCCCTGCCATGAGAATCCGGCTGAAGCCCACCTCCAAGTGCAACTCTTGGTATGATTCCGACCTTGCCGTCCTGAAACGCAATTGCAGGGTGGCTAAGAGGAAGTGGGGGGCTTCATCCTCAGACAAACTGGCCTGCTGCCTGCTCCAAAGGCAATACAGAATCTCTGTCCTGTCCAGGAGGAGAGCACACATTGAAGCCTGCATCTCTGTGGCCTCTAACAACACGGCTGAACTCTTTATAATCTGCAAGGAACTGGCCAATCCTGTTGCAGTTTCTACCTCTCCTGTTCCCTCCCAGTGCCACTGTTCAGCTCTGGCCTCTCACTTCTCTGCTACAACTCAGGGCCTCCTGTCCTTTATCTCCTCTTCCTCTCCCTCTTCCGCTCTCGGCCCCCCTTTGGTCATCTCTCCTTATCCTCCTCCTTTCTCCTCTTTCTCTCTGACAACACCTGACAAGGTTTCTAGAGAAGTCCGATCTATGAAAGTGTTGTCCAAACAGGTGCTTCCCTGCTCCTCCAGAACCATCAAGGACCATATTGACACCCTCGCTCCAGCGTTCGGCAATTCCTGTAATCACTCTTTCGCCACTGGAACTTTCCCCTCTGCTCTTAAGCAAACCCTTGTGCACCACCTGCTCTAGAAGCCATCTGCTGATCCTACCTGCCCGGCAAACTATCGCCTAATCTCCAACACCGCTTTCCTGGGCAAGTTCTTGGAAAAGCTGCCCATCTCCCAGCTGAATCTGTTGGTTGTCTCCATGACCATCAGTCTGGCTTCAGAGCTGCCAGAGGCGCGGAAACGGCTCTTCTGAACATCTGATCTGCGCTCTAACCTTCATTCCAGCATTCCTTCTGTCCTCATCCTCCTTGATCTTTCCTCTGCTTTTGACATGGTCAACCACGCCATCCTGATCAATTGACTCCATGAGAACCTGGGCATCATGGATCAGGCCCTGGAGTGGCTGACCTCCTTCCTCTTGGACCGCCCCTCCCAGGTCCAACTTGGTCGCTTTCTCTCCACCACCTCTCTCTCTACCTGTGGCATACCCAGGGCTCTATCCTCTTACCCTGGTTTTTCAACCTCTACTTGGCCCCTTTGGCCCACCTTATCTCGACCTTCTCTAACCTTCAGTTTTATACGGATGACACTCAGCTTTCCTTCAGGATCCCCTTCTCTATCGCTCATTCCTGACTGTCTATCTGCGATTCAGGGTTGGTGCGCCTCCAACGATCTCTGCCTTAATACCAATAAGATGGATATTCTTCTCATTTGGTCACCTGCCCCTGCTTTCCCTCTCTCACTCTGGCCACCTGCCTCGGGCCCTCTCCCTTTGCCTTCCTGCAAGACAACAAACCTTGGTGTCATCTTCGACTCCACTCTCTCTTTCTCGCCTCACATTTTGGATGTCGCCAAGAAGTCCCACTACCAGCTGCACCTCCTCAAAGGGACTCTTCCCTTTCTCACTTTCCCCCAGAAGCTCACTGTCTCCAGAGCCCTGACTCTCTCTAGGCTGACCTACTGCAACAGCCTCTTCCTCAATCTGCCTTCCTCTACTCTCTGGCCTCTGCAACTAATCCAGAACAGGACTGCAAGACTTATCTTTGGTCTCAAGCCCAGGGACCGTATCTCTCAGCCCTGAAATCTCTCTAATGGCTCCCGGTGGCTGCAAGGATCAAGTTGAAGACCCTGTGCATTGTCCACAAGGCTTTCTGGGGCCAGGGCCGCACTATATCCAACATTGTTTTCCGAAATACCTTCCTTCTTGAGCCCTTCGCTCAGCTACCTGCAACTCTCTAAGGGTTAGACACTTCTCCAGGCCGAGAGTGGGGGGTAGATCTCTCTCTTATGCAGGTGCCTCCCTCTGGAATAGCCTCCCTGCCCCTCTCAAACCTGAGCCAGACCACCTGTAGTTCTGGAAGCAGCTCATAATGTTCCTCTTCTACTCTGCTTTCTCTCTCTCCCTCCCCTGCTGACCTACCCGACCTACCTGTCTGATGTACTAACTGGTTGCTTGGCTAACCTCAGAGTCTCACTGGGTACCAGGCTCTTTCTTGATCAGTCACACTTGCACTGCATCCGGGCCTACAATGCACTTAGGGGCTGTAACTATGACCCTACAGTCCCTTGTTCTACTTGCACTACCCAGAGCTGTGCTGCCCTGGCTACACTTACTCAGAGCATTGCTGCCCTGTTTTCCCCTCCCCTCTCTCATGGACTCCCCCCTCCCTTTCCTCTTGCACTCCTCATTCTCGCACTTGCGAGATCTGAATTAGATAAGGCCTAGTAAGATTGTTTGTCTTCTCCTCCCTCTGTCTTCCCTCCCTTTGTCTTATCACATCTAGAAACACTTGTGTACAGGTGTGTTATAAATGACTTATCATATCATATCATATATCGTGTGTGCCACTTAACAGGAATCCTAGCAGTTCACCAGGTAATCCATCTGTCCCATGTTCCATAGCACTGGGAAGGATCAGAGTAACCCGCACACTGACTGGGCGCTTTGGGAGAATGCCAGCTGAGTGGGGCATGACAACTAAATTGAAGGTCGTGCGTTGTTAAGCAAGTATGTGTTCATTTTTTCACTTTATTTGTAAAGATCAAAAAAGGTCCTGTTATAAATTAAAAATAAACTCTTTGTGACAACAGCTGACAGCTACTTGGAAAAAAGACAACAATGCACACAGCCTTTCGGGGACCTGCTCTCACCAGTATGACCTATCATATTATTTTAAGAGTGAACGCGTTAATAGACCTTTTTAAGAAGTTGCACATAACCCATAGACACAGTAAACTGGTTGCACCTCTTCAGAACTATGCCAGCCTTCTGATACATCCTAATTTAACCCGAAGTCCCCTGAATCTGCAGGGGAAATAAGGAGCAACAAACATGGGGTAACTGATGTAGAACACCCCCTTACCTCACAGGATTGATCAAAGATGAGATATAGCAGTGTTAGTCAACCCCCACTCAATCAAGACCAGAGATGATGGCAGATACTGCTGCCTCAGCAAACACACATCCCATTAAATAGGCAAACAATATGGTAATGGCTGTAATACACTGGGTCAATCAAAGCAAAGAGGAGGCTTTTGGGGAGTGTAACCACACAGGCTCAATTTAATCAAAAATTGCCACATCAAATGTTGATGGATGGATGGAGTTTGTTGACTATTTAAAGTTAAACACATAGGATGTTGGGAGAGTGTTTGGGAAAGCAGCAGAGAAAGAGAGCCTATCTGACAGAAGAAGATGTGATTTGGGTTCCACCTCAGTGTTGCCCATAGAATTCTTCCATAGTAAGGCCTTTTCTAGAGGGAGCCAACTGCAGAAACCTTTCCTAAAACAGAACCAGATTGCCTGAAAGTTATCTGGTAGCAGGAGACAGACCAAAAGGAAGAGCTTACATGGTGGAGTTGCCTGGTGCCTTTGATGTCCCTACCTGTCCCAGGATTTTAGTAGACAATCCAAAAGTGAGTACCATAACCTTGGTGCAATTAGATAAATGTCCCAAGAGTTACTTAAATAGCAATTGTTTACAGGCTATGACATTAAATAGGGACAGGGTCTGTAAATGAATCTTTATGGAAATAATGCAATGCCCTAGGCCCTATAGGTACAGAGGGCATATTAGTCTCTGACCATAGCCAAGTATTCATTAATTCCCTAAGTTTTCACAGGAGCAAATCATACCTGGGTTGGTAAGTATGGTGTACTTCATGACTCACAGATTTTCCGGGAATGATAGACTTCTTGAACTCTGAAAACCATGGCTTGCATAACAGAAACATCTTGGATTGAGATGTCTAGCCCTCGAGGTGGAATAGGAAGGAGGTTCTTTCCTCCCCTTAAATTTCAAGATAACATGTGCAGAAATAGAAGCACTGATAATGCCAAGCAAAGTTAACTTGCTGATTCCTTTTCTACTTTAATTTTATAATCCCATGTTCGTGCACATCAACGTGTTTTGGTCTGCAAAATAAAAGTTTCTTCCTTGAATATGTAGCCAATTTAACCTATCAAAAGGTATTACATCTATGTCCAATATAGAAATTAATGATGTCCAACATTTTAGAGATGGCTCAACCCTAGAATAACAGCCATATGCAAACCCAATACGTTTGTCTGATGCCAACACTTGTCAATGGTGTCAGAGACAATTAAGCAAATTGCATAATTTAAAAGTTTATTCTAAGAAGGGTTTTGTGTTTTCTGAACTCAATGTCCAATGACAATTTAAATGTGTATATTGGAGAGGATTTCACTCTTTTGTCTATAATAAACATTCAGATTTGCTTTTATATGTATGAATATTTGTGTGCACTACATTAGGAAGCTAATAGCAAGCAGGCAGCATTTCTTTTCTGTAGGATGTATTAGTTTAAATAAAAGCCAACATTCAAAGTAAAAATAGTCGGCTTCTTTTCCTATTTTTCGGGTGGGGTTGCCATTAAACGAGGGACATTTCAATGTAGAAGAACCTCATGCTAGAAATGCAGATATATTCCATAGATTTAAATCATCACAACAAATGGTGGTCTATGCCATTCAAACCGGTTTTGGAGACAGTACTGAAGGCAAAACAACAGGAAATGCAAGTTTCTTGGCCAATTAGAGATGTATATTCCAGAAGACATTCATGGGTAAGGTTATGAAGGGAAGTGCTGCTCAGCAAATGTAGTAATACCTGGGGAGCTATGGTCTCCTTCATAGCCATGAGCCTGGCTTCAAACCAAGTAATGTAACTATGTTTTCATAATACATTCAACTAGATCAGTCTGATCAATTCTGTGACAGCTTGAATGTCATGGACCACCTGACATGCCGCATTCTGATCCATTAATTTGCAGCCAGCAAAAGGATATAAACCTGTCAAAAAGGTGTCATGCCATGTGTATGGATCGGTAGAGAAGACCATAGTTGGGTTGTGATTGTAACAAGATTAATTTATTTGTGCTCTCAATATTCTTAGAGTCGTATATTTGTATATGCATAACATTCAACCAAACACCACAAACAAGAAACTTGATCCTCTTTCTTTTCCATGGCCCAAATTAAAAATTAAATTTACGAAACGCTCACTTCCTGATTTCAGACAACATCCGGTGAGTGCATGTGATCTGGCCCTTGTAGTGAATTTTAATATTATGCATTTCATTTAGCAGCCATTCACTTAGACGTTATCACCCCTTTGTTATATTTTGAAGAGGAGCCCTTTTGCAACCTTTGGAAATGCACGTTGAAGCTGTAATTTGTTTTATTGTACTTATCACATGTTGAAATTAAACATTGTAAATACATGACTTTCTAAACATCTGGTTTTGAAATTACACAGGGCAGCCTGTTGTTGTTGGTACCGTAGACACAGTAGCTGCTCGGAATCTCATCTGTGTCGCATCTAGAGTTTATGAATGTTAGCATGAATGCATCTTATCTAGATAGGATTCGATTGTGAATGTTAGCATGTGCTTCACTTAGAGGGAATTATGAAGGTTAGCAAGTGCCACACTTAGAATTGTGAACATTAACCTGCGTCACATCTAGATAGGATTGTGAAAGTTGGCATGTGCCACACTTAGATGAAATTGTGAAGGTTAGCAAGCGCCACACTTAGAGAGAACTGTGAACTTCAGGCTGCCCCTCATCAGGCCAGGATTATGAACGTTAGCATGTGCCGCACTTAGATGGAATTCAAATGTTAGCATCTCTCACACGTAGATAGAGTTGGGAACATTAGCCTCCGTCACATCTAGATAGGTCTGTGAATGTTAGCATGTGCCACACTTAGATTGAATCATGAAGGCTTTCAAATGCCACTCATAGATGGAACTGTGAATGTTAGCATGTGCCACGCTTAAACAGAATTGTGAACATTAGCCCGCGCCGCACCTGGATAGGATTGTGAAGGTTTGCAAGTGCCACAAATAGATGGAATTATGAAGGTTAGAAAGTGCCACACCTAGACACAACAGTGAAAGTTAACATGTTCATTGCATATAACCTACTAACCAAAAAAGCTGAAACTTGCTGCATACCTATCTCACTCAACCATCTCTCGCACAACAAGCCGCACACACTCCACCACACCGCAACAACACATAAACCGCACCAACCGCACATGAGGACTGACACCAATCCGATACTCACACCAAAGCTCACCACCCAGTGGATACCGAGTTGAAGCTGCCAACAGGACACCACTCCTCCCACTGTCCTGCTCCCTCTTCACCTTACTAACTGATCCCACATTCTCGTTTACAGATCCACCAGAGCACCTGGGGACCAATTCCGTTGCTGACAGTGCATAGTAAAAATACTTTTTAACATAACATAACATAACATAACATAACATAACATAACATAACATAGCATTCAACCAAACACCACAAACAAGAAACTTGATCCTCTTTCTTTTCCATGGCCCAAATTTAAAAAATCAGCAAGGAATTAGGCAACCATTAGGCAACCCCTCTGCATTTGTTAGGAGTGGGTGCAAACATTATTTCTTCAAAACTCTCCAGATAATTGGAAACCAGGTATTCCAAATAAAGATGTGTTGTTGTCATTACTTTACCAGTTGAAATGGAAATGAAGGGTTACTCGGTAATCCCTTCGATGTGAACATTTCACCCAACCAATATGCTGGCCAATTTCCAGGAAAAACTTCTTCCTCTGGTTTCTTAAATAAAATGAACAAGCGAGCCAAACAGTTGCTTGCCAATAGTCTCAGTTCAGGAATCTTCTGCTTTACAAATTGAACGGTTCAGAAAGTCTCTCCAGGACACTTTACTTGCCATTCGCAGTCTCTACTTGCAGGCACATTGAGATTCTGTCCTCTTGGATTAGAATCAGCTCCAGTCTTCTGAGGTCAGGTCTTTAATTGTTGCTTTACCGTGGTTCTCAGTTGCAACAAAAGCTAGAGTTTGGCTTTCAAACGCAGACAGAGCCAGACCACTGTCTGTCCATGGTTTGTTCAAGGAAGGTGCCACTTTGATCTCATCCTTTCTCTGCTCTTGACTCAGTAGCTTTCATGCTGGACTGTCCTGCTCGTTCCTCCTCTTCTCTTGGACTGCTCTACTTCAGATCAGGGGTTTGCCCTTAGCCCCTGCCTTGGGTGATGTTTTCCTTTTCATGCCTCTCATCTGATTTGGCTTCCTTGTTTTGTTACTCCATTCTGCTCCTTTACTTCCTCTTGTTGACCTTCTCCAATTAGGTCTCAATGAACAGACACACAGCAGTGAATTAATACGTTAGAGATGGTTCATTGCTACTGCAAAAACAGTATGGGTTTTTGGACAGTTATGAATCCCTGATGAACTCGTAACAGGCTTCTGGATCTCGTGGGATGATTCTTTGTCCAATTCGAAGTGGCGAATCGCATTACAAAAAAAGGGTCTATGCATCGAGTTTGTCCAGCCAGGAAGGACACCTCAATTGATTTGTCAAGTTTGTACAAGTTCATACAGCCAAACAGAGGCCTTACATCTCCTAAATAGAAATGTTCAACATAATCCCTTCCTGTTCGTTTTTGGATTTTGCTAGGCTACGAGGAAAATTGTTCACTGAGCAGTCTCACACTTTGAGGGTGGTGGGTGCTTTTGGAGAGTATTGAGAAGTCTTTTGAGGAATTTTGATTAGTCATTTCTGTTTGTTGTTAGTTCTTGTATAGTATCTTGCTGGTTGGTGTGTTTTTGAAACCATGTTTCTCTTCTCCTTCGTATATGTGTTTGTGCTCTAGCACCTTGAAGCATTTTCTATGTGCTAGATGGGATTACCGAGAATGATCACAGACCAAACAATCGGACAGACTAAATGAAGATGGTAAAACACTGCTTTAATCTCAATGAAAGATAGTAGGGATAAATACAGCCATCAAAGTAGATGCTTGATTTTTCACATCAAACTTTGCTTGCACAGAGTTTATATAGTTTTATGTACGTCATTCATGACATCATCCTATGTGACATTTCACAAAAACCTGATGCCGGGAGGGATTGAATTAGGGGAACATATCTACTTATAGAATAATATGAGTATTAATATCTCATTGGCTGCCCCTTGTCACTAGGACATGCCCTGAGCTACTTTTACGCATGTTACATACTTATCATAGCAGAGAATATGGCAGCGGGCTAATAAATGCAACATTGTATATGAAAGTGCATGGCAAGCCTTTTGTTGGGTTGGCAACCTCATCCATCCTTGGGCTTTCGGCACAGTTAGCCGCACATGAACGAAGTGAAACCTAGGTGTTCAAGCTGCGTCAAATTATTCCTTGTTTTCCCAATTAGTCCTTCGTATGTCATCGACCAGATCCTTAGCCAAGGTCTATCATTTGTAGTTGACCTCATAATCTTCTCACTGTTCTGGGACAATCGAGGGAATGTGAGCGCACCACTATCTTAATTTGAAGTTCTAATGAATAGCCTTTGTTTTGGGTTTTTATCACGTGTCAGGAGACCACAATTTTGTTAATTTTTATCTCTCATTTTCTGCTATTTGATTTAATTAACCAGGGTGTTATTACCCTCTCTGGCCTTTCAAGACTTGCTCATTCCACCACAAATAGGCTTTTGCCTTCCTAATCGTTCAATACTTGCCATCAGCAAATCTCCTTGCCCTCCTAATCTTAGCAGAAATATGTCTCATGCACAAGGTCTATTTATTCGCCCCTCTCTGTGCCTTGCGCCCATCTCTCGAAATAGCCTCCTAGACGTCAGGCCAATGTATTGCCTTATTCCGCACATGAGAACAGCTTTTTCACCAATTCTTGAATTTGAGATCCTAGGCTTGTTTTGAGGTATCTGGGTTTATTCTTCTACATGAGCCGTAATCCATTTTCTTCCAATGGCTGTTCCATAACGTTTTATAACTTCATGTTTTGGTACATGTTTCTCTTAGTGCTTCTGTTACATCATCAGTTTTAAGTATTCTCATATCGTCTCGACTTAGGCTTATGTCTTCTTTATGACATCATATTGTCATCATCAGACTTTTGTTTAGCGTTCATCCATGATTCTTAGAGCCACTTCCTTGAATTTAGGCTATTGACATCCTTCTTGGTAACTTCTCTCCATTGACTCAACGTGAGGATATCTTCTGAATGGCTGTCTGAGTGCATATTTTCTTTCATACATTCGATGCGGTATAGGCATGTCATATAAACTCATGCATGGATTCCCAATGGTAGCCCCTCGTCTGCTATTCCAATAGGACAGTGGTGAAGGGGTGGGGACTAGAGAAGAGGCCACCACCTGCGCATCTACATGTTTGTTCAATGTGTGTTAGTCTCTTGTTGAGTTAACGTTTATGCATAAAAAAACAAATGTTTGCCTTTTCCTCTTGTACCGTACCCCTTTTGCGTATCTTTATAAAACTTAAAAAGCTCACCATTATTTGTTTCCCCATTAACACAAAAATGTAGTTATCCCTCTGTGTGTTTATTGTATTCTGTTTTCTTGTTGAGTATTGCATTGTCATTGTAGATTGTAGGTTGTAGTTGTAGGATTGTTTTGTTTGTTCCCTTATTTGTCCACTTTAGGTTGTGCTGGTTGTCGCACACTTTTGGATTCTTTGGTCCAAACATAAAGGGTTCTTGGTCTTTGCAGTGTTTAGGACGGCTTCCTGGCACCATACTGCGAGGGCTAAGGGGAGGACGGCTTGGATGGAGGAGGGGGGGGGGGGCTGCATTTCTTCTTGCAGGAAAAGTAAGATGCTCCCAGAGCAATGCCAATCCTCTGAGTGTGTGCGGGTGGCAGAGGCATTGGGGGAGTTGTCAAGAGAAGGAGAGATGGCATGGCATGTCACCCCTATAGCCATAAAGCTAATGTATTATTTTTGTTTTAAATCTTAGTAGGGTTTGGTTAGGACACCCCACTTCCCCTATTAGCACCAGGCATTGCTGGATGCTATAATCTAGAATGCGGATGTGCGCCCAAATCGCTGAGCATGGACATTCGGCTTGCGTCAGTTGACTGGGGCAAGGTCGCTGGACTTGAGCCAGTGGAACACAGCAGTCTGAACCAGTCCTGACAATGGACTTCACATCAGTGCCGGAATAACGTCGGGGTGAAAGCCCTACACCCCACGCCTGAGGAGCATGTGTCCAGAAGTATGTATGTGCCACCTTTTTCATACGGAAGAACGTCACCACTTGACACCCCGTGGAAATGAACATTGAGGGCAGACTAGTGCCTCAAGACAATTACATTTTTTCCTCAGGTGGGAGGTGGGAATAGCATGCTGTAAGGCCCGTGTGGAATTTCACGAAAGTTAGGTGTCAATTATCCAAAAGAGAATAAAAGGAGCAGATCTGAGCGATCTGATAGGTTCATGGATTGAACTATCTGTAGCCCGTGGTATATTAACTCTGGCCGGGCGTCAAAGGCCTACAGCTCAGCCAGAGGGAGGCCACTACATCCCAACCCTAATCAGTCCAGCTGTTTAGAGAAAGAACGCTAGGCAATCTCCAATAAACATGGATATCAGCAGTGGGCTACTTTCCAGAGCTGAAAAAACTCATGAGAACGAGTTGCCCTTTAGCTCCAGCACAGGGTATACATTCCTGATTATGCAACAACTCATATGATCCTCCATCTCCACAGTCGTTACTGTCTCGTAGTATACATTTCTATATGTGAGTACAATCAGGCAATATCCAGAGAATTGATGCACCTCAAGAAGAACGGGATATTGGTGCACACCAAATCTTAAAGTGAAAATGTGTATTATTTTATGTTAACTTTCAGTTCCATAAGTTAAAGGTGCAGGGGAGGAACTGTGATTTTGGCACAAAATTACCACATAATACAAAGACAAAAGGACGATTCAAAATACGAATCCTCCCGTCCCCTGCACACTATTCAATTGCCAAAAAAAATCACTTCATATAATTTCAGAGCACTGTTTATACATCTCATAGTCTTATTAATCAAAGAACGACATATTGAACAGAATTTTATAAAAATATGTTGTATTGTATAGTTCACAGGAAGAAAATGTTATGCAAAGCGAAGCAGAAAATGCACATGTCCGTTCTCTGTGGCTGATGCGTTTCGAGGATGATCTCCTCTTCTTCTTGAGCCTCAACAGACTATAAAGAAAACATCATACAATCAAAAAAGGGTTTCCAAGACAATATAGGCAAAATGATACGTAAACCATTGACACGTCAAAGACTAAGAAATGTAAAATATAGACGTAATTGTATACTGTCCGTCATCCATTTGTAAACAATCCCTAACATACAGTAAACCCATGGTGCTCTTCAACTTCAACCCATACCATCAGTCATAATGTGAATACAACACATGTACCCGCTATCGAAATAGGTTAATGTCGGGTGGTGTCTAAGTCACTTCATCCCAATTGATAAATATACAGTTCAGAAGTAAAAGAATAAAATACAGATAAGGCTATCTAGTTATTGCATATCGGCGCATTGTTCAAACATAGAGCCACCTTGGCTATACCCAGCTTGGAACACATAAGGATGCTGAAGGAAAATGACCTTGTTAAAAATCGCTGTACAAATTCTATCTTGTACCAAACTTCAAATTTCTACTTGCTGCCCGCACGGGGTTCCCAGATATTCAACCGGACCAAACTGGTCACATGAGATCTCCAACGGATCTGTATCTAATTGGAATTATCAAAAAACAATGTTTCAAAAAATATATCACTTAAAGAATGATTCCACTTACTGCTTGTTCAGTGGTTAATAATCCTAGATACCTATCCTATGCCAGCAAGGAATCTAAACGCAGGACTAATTGTTGGAATACATGTATCTGCCTTGAATATTAACTAGTTCATGAAGTAACTAAACGACCCAGGGTGACGCTCACCTATGGGTTGTCTTTCTCCAAAAAATTGTTGAATTTTTGTAGATATCCTTTTGGTGGTTAAAACCCCTTCGAGGAATACTTTAGTATACCTGATAATGCATTTCTTTGTATGAGCATAGGACTCAGAGCTATATGCTCCTCAATCCAGCTGTGGATGGGTTTTTACATATTCTCCAACATTAGGCACATAGTCGACAGAGCTATCTAGGTCTACCCATATTTCTCTATGGGTCGCCATTTTCACCATTCTTCTGATCACCACCACCTTGATTTGCACATTAGCAGGAGCTACACTTTCATGACAGGTGAGAATTACGATATTTGGGCTATTTATCCCAATAAACAATTGACTGAGCATGACTAGGATTTTTTATAAGTCTGGCTACAAGTTACACTTGATCTATATCTCTACTTGCTTTAAGCATTTGGATTCGGCTATAGAACCCATTTTAGTGACTCAGAGGGATTTTGTTCCATTTGTACACATTGCATTAGACCAAAGTTCAATATGGAGGACCTTTTGGGACAGGCAGACATGGCCGTATAGTCCCTCCTCTTCATTTAGATTTTGCGACTAGTATATATAACAATCTAATATGCCGCTTACTGTTTCCTTGGAGATGGATGCACTAGGTTGCAGAACAAAAATTGCTCCTTACAGCGAAGACGCTAGTGCAGGTATGGCAGATTTGATCTGCTTTTGTTTTAGTTACGACTTTCCAATGCTGACTATTTTCATACTTTATGCACTTTTCCTTATTTACTTTACAGTTCGTCTCAAGACTTTGTAGTTCTCAAGGGGATCCGGGTGACTGGCGAGGTACATTAGAACTGTAAGAATTCTGACTATTCCTTTATAGTGTGAGTTATTCTCTTTTGAGGAACATTTCCCCATTAGTTTAAACTAAATGTATGAAACTGTGGTTTACAGGTTGGTTGGACAACAGTTTACCTATCTTTTTAATTATTGCATTCAGGTTGACACAGTGCCTATACCTTGAGGCATCAGCTCGCTTTGTTGACTTGAGGGAGAACAGCCCAAACCATCGTCCATTACGTTTTACATACTCTTCGGAACATTTAACATCTATTGGAGAAAGAGAACCCATAGGTGAGCGTCACCCTGGGTCATTTAGTTACTTCATGGACTAGTTAATATTCAAGGCGGATAGATGTATTCCAACAATTAATCCTGCGTTTAGATTCCTTTCTGTCATAGGATAGGTATCTAGGATTATTAACCGCTGAACAAGCACTTGGCGGAATAATTGTTTAAGTGATATATTTCTTGAAACACTGTTTTTTGATAATTCCAATTAGATACAGATCCGTTGGTGATCTCATGTGACCAGTTTGGTCCGGTTGAATATCTTGGACCCCCGTGCGGACAGCAAGTAGAAATTTGAAGTGTGTTACACGAAAGAATTTGTACAGAAATTTTTAACAAGGTAATTTTCCTTTAGCATCCTTATATGTGTTCCAAGCTGGGTATAGACAAGGTGGATCCATGTTTGAACAATGTGCAGATATGCATTAACCAGATAGCCTTATCTGTTTTTTATTCTTTTACTTCTGAATTGTATATTGATCAATTGGTATGAAGTGACTTAGACACCACCCCACATTAAGCTATTTCGATAGCGGGTACATGTGTTGTATTCACATTATGACTGATGGTATGGGTTGAAGTTGAAGAGCACCATGGGTTTACTGTATGTTAGGGATTGTTTACAAAGGGATGACGGACAGTATACAATTACGTCTATATTTTACATTTCTTAGTCTTTGATGTGTCAATGGTTTACGTATCAGTTTGCCTATATTGCCTTGGAAACCCTTTTTGTTTTTT
Source organism: Ambystoma mexicanum (assembly GCF_040938575.1). Classification (NCBI taxonomy): domain Eukaryota; kingdom Metazoa; phylum Chordata; class Amphibia; order Caudata; family Ambystomatidae; genus Ambystoma; species Ambystoma mexicanum. Next base: position 661,951,748 of record NC_090941.1, on the reverse strand, counting down.
GATGTTTTCCTTTTAGTCCATTGAGGCTCAAGAAGAAGAGGAGATCACCTTCGAAAAGCGTCAGCCACAGAGAATGGACAGGCGCATTTTCTGCTTTGTTTTGTATTTAAAAAAAAAAAAATCCTGTGAACTATAGAATGCAAGATATTTTTACAAAATTCTGTTCGATATGTCGTTCCTTGATTAATAAAGCTATTGAGATGTATAAACAATGCTCTGAAAATATATTAGCTGATTTTTTCGGCAAATGAATAGTGTGCAGGGGACTGGAGGATTCGTCTTTTTGTCATTGCTGCTGCCTACACCTCTATGGTAGTGCTCAGACTAGGCACCAAAGGATGGCTGAGAGAGGGATGCAATCTCTAGCGTTCATTCAATGCACATTAAGAACTACTAGCCTCAAATACAGGTGGTGTCCTGAACAAATCCCACATCAACCTGCACATGGTACTTCCCGGTTGTACTAACTGCCCTAAGGCCCCATCCATTATCAACTACGGTGGCCCCTGGCTCTTTTTTAACTGTTGACACAATGTGCCCTTTCCCTTTACGATGAGTTAAAGAGTGAATGTATTCATCCTCACTGTTGTCTTCTCATCTATTACATGCTCAGCCATGGGTTGCTAACCAGGTGGGAGTACAGCCTTCGTGCTGAATCTGTTACACGGCACATGGCTCTACCCATAAACGGGAGCCCTGCACGATGGGCTTCGGATGCTCCGGACCCCCTCCTTGCAGTGCGCACTTTTCTATCGGCGGGAGCCTCTCTACTCATAGCCACATATCTTTGCGGTGCTTAGGTAGTGCCGACCTGCCCTGTCTACCGGCACTGACCCTGGAGTTTGTCTCCATCATGGCTGCACTGCATCCTGCCACTTGGCTCACAACGGAGTATGACTATCATGTCCGCTCCCAGGCCACTGCATACCCAGGCAGGGATGCCACGCCTCTGAGGTCATATCCCTCCATGAATGAGAGGACAGGGTCTATGTCAGATCTTCATCATGGCTGCTCCCGCTGCCTCAGCAGCCCAGATTAGGTGAATGTGAGGTTGTCGCCATGCGTCTCACAGGTGCAGCTCTCAGGGACTTCCACGTGAGATTGGCTGCCAGTATATTTCAGTTCTCCCTTGAGGCTGCATCGCCACCTACAAGTGAGGAGCATACTGACTGCTATGGCATGGCCTAAATAGGCCTTCATCCCTGGAGAGGGTGTCCTCAGCACACTGTTCCAGGGCTCAGCCTTCCAAGCTACAGGGAGTCACCCCAGATACCCCCACCCACCTCACCGGGAGTCAACCTTGCCTCCTAGCTCACACTCTCTCCCCGCCATGCCTGCCTTTCTCCAGCCGTTGCCTAGGACCATTCACCTGAGACTCCCACCGGGGGGGGGGCAGATGGCCATTGGTGTAACCGTAGAAACATTCCAAATGGCCCCAGCAAAGAAGATCCATGGTGCTCAAGGCATGCACCAGTGATATCTCAGCACTCGAAATAACATGAAACAGCTTTGTACAGCTGCATTGCATTAGCAGTCCCCTAATAACAGCCATAACAAAGTGCATATACATTGCACATTCTTGTAGAATAACCTATATTTATCTAACCAATGGTGTGCGTATGTATTTTGCCTTTCCAGCTTATAGCCCCGAAATAGATGTTTATGTGTTGTAACCCCAACCTGAGTGGGCTTCTTTTGAACCAGGGTATATATATGTCCTTCGACTTCTTGAGCAGTTTAAGCCATTTCTTTAAGATTAAAAGTTCTAGAGAACCTTTCCTTCTTAAAGTGACAATCCACTGCCTTCTGGAGGGTGCTAGGTATAGGTTCACCAAGTACCGCACTCCCCCAATATTATTGATTGCCTCAGGGGGGCACCCCATCATAAGTTCCCAAACAAAGGCAGGGGACCTTGGTAGGTGACAGGGAATATAGTAGCTGCCTGAAACAGACGGTCAGAATCCCTCATCACTCCCCTCTTTCTCTTTTGCTAAATAGAACTTGTTTTGGAATGTTTCCTGATAGTTGAATACTGATGGGTATTCTTGTGGCAGAAGATCTGTGTCCATTTGTGAGTGGACTCATTTTTCATTGGCTCTAAATATGTTGTCAGATGCAAACAAGCTTGGAGAATTGCATGATGTGAGAGTAGGTGCTGAGGATGGCAGACCTCCTGCATTTACTCGTTGTCAGTGCAAACAATGAGCGGCCTGCGAGACTGCGAGAGATACTGAATCCTGACCTAATTCTAGGTTCCTGAATCCTCAGAGAGGTCCGGCAGACTTTTTGTCTGTGGGAACTGCTTTTACCAATGGTGTTACCGGCACAGGACACCTGGACTCCATCGAGAAAAGTGTCACGTATTTCCTGCCGCTGAGCCCATGCTGGGCCAGTCTTCCACCATGAAGCTAGTTGTGAGGAAAGTGGATGTCTGGGCACTGTTCTTCTACATTGGCCTCGCCCAGCTCCTGCACACTTTTCACAGTTCCGTTCTTGTTTTTTTGGGATCACTCTCAAAGCGGATCTTGCGGATGCTGTTACCAAATCAGAGGCAGCCTGTATTGGAAGAGCGCTTGTGTGTCTATTCTGACATTGCCGATCTTCTTGGGGCCACAGCATTGTTTTCTTTACCCGCATACCTGTGAACTCTGAATACTTCTGCTCTACAAGTAGATCATGCCAGGCTGGTGCAGGCAGCATGGGAGACCTAGAGAGTGGCTGCCCGTAAGTTAGTTGGACACCTTACATTTCCCCTATCGCCTCCCCTGTTTCTAATCCCAACCAAGGTGCAACTTCTGGGGCATCGTGAGTGGGTACAACTCCTTCAGATCTCTGCCAGCAAAACTGTAGGACATCTGAACAATTGGTTATGCAAAGCCTCACTTAGTGGGAGAGAAATGAGATTGCATTAACAAGAAAGTGCGCAGAGGAACCTCCGGATGTAGGCGGGTGTCTCAACCTACACATTCCCATTCTGAATGTTCCACCCATAGCTTCTGTTTTTCTCCACCTATACCCCTTTCTCCTTCCATCGTAACTTCCCCTTACATGTTTTTTAAATTGCTAATGTTACTGATTTGCATCTTTTGGTTGCATGTAGCTTAAAATTCAAATCTCTAGCTTACTGTTCTGATAAGGCCTGCATAACCATCTGCATAACGATCGACCATCTGTATAAGGACTCCTTTGGGCTAATGGCTGCACCCAGAATTATTGTTCAAATAGCCTGGGCACTTTAGAACCTTGTGAGTTTGGAACCCAAGTCTTGATTGCAGAGTTCTTCAAACCCATCAATAACTAGGACCCTTTTTACAACTGTAAAGGAAAAGTCCTTTAAACCATGCTACCTGTGTGGGAAAACTAGAAGAGGAAATACAATGGGAACAAGAAAAAGTGGTTACGCGCAAATAGGGTAAAGCAGAGCTGGATCCAATTGCTGCATCATCGCGTTTTGTCATTGAAGATTCTGGAAGAGAAAATTCCTGAGGAGGGTCACTGTTAATGTAACGAGAATGCTGTGGGGGAAGCAGATTCCAGAGCAGGTGCTACCATTGTATAAGATGAAAAGACAATGAAAAATAGGGCCTGTGACAGGAGGTGAGGACTCTTTGCTGGTCGGTCACCTGTGGATGCTAATACGCTTCAATTATCTACCCCAGTAAAAATCTGTTTAGCCTAAGTCTAAGTCTATGACTCGCTCATGTTATCCAACCAATGGCAAATATCAGAAGGGACGCCAAAAGTCCTCTAATGAACTCCTCTCCTTATGCAGTGGAGGTGTGGTCACTTCTGAAGTGCAGGCCAATGGACAGCCTTGATTGGGTGGCCTAAGGAAGGAGGTTGCCCTCCAGGGTCTACAATGACAAACTCAACTAAAATAATTCAGTCCAATCAATCTTCATCAAATATGCACCATAATTACACACAGGGACACTATTTATCTATTCATTCATATGAAGCAACAGATGCAATATAGTCACATTGTCACTTGGAATGGATTAGGGGATGGGCCAGCCAGTGTGGGGCTAACTGAGACGTGCCTTCAGAGCGTACAGGATACAGTAGCCATTTATGATGAGTGGATATGCGATAGGGAGGAAGACCTCAATATCCTTTAGACTTGTGACTGTTCAAGATCAGACAAGATAGAATATGTTCAGGTGTAGCCCAAGTATTTAGAAACAAAAGCCAGGAAAAGCAACCAGTGTATCTTCGGGGTGCCGCGCAGACAGAGGGAACATCTACAGATCTGCAAACCTTTGCTGGCTGAACTATTTACAAGGTAACTGCTTAATGTGGATAATGGCCATGGTATTCTCAAAGATAAGAACAGAACCCAGAGAGTGCCTCACTTTCATGATCCAAAGTATGAGATACCATTAGTTATATTAGTCAAAGCTTTGACTTTTGGGGTGCTAAGCAATCTACACAGCATTCCTTGGGAGAGGACCTCAGTCTAGGCAGATGTCTATTTTTAACCTTCTATCAAACAAAGTCCCTGGGACTCGATAAAGGAGGTCTGAACTCAAACTGCTTATTGCTTCTTTCACGAAGACTGACGCTTTTGTTGCTTTGCAAAGATAGGGTTGACTTAAAATCGAATGGAATAATTGGACATTGTTCACTCAGACCAAGGAGCAGGCAGATCATAGCATAAAATCAATTGTAGATGTCATTCTATGGTTTCTTACAAATAATGAGAGTATGGTAGGAAGCGGGGGAGGTTGTTTCACATTCTCTTCCTCTCTGTTGTTAATAGCGCAGAGATTGAGGAATGAGGAGGGATGGGATTGGTGTGTGGTGTCAGGTGACAGATGTAGAATGGGGAGTGAGAAAAGAGTTGGTTTGGGAGTAGCTGGTGGCTTCATTTGTATGTGAACGCCTTTTTGGTTCTGTATTGGAAAGATTCATTTCATACGCTTAAATATTAATAGTTTTAATTCCCCCACAAAAATAGGGATGAGTACTTAATTATAAGCAAAGGATTTGTAGCAGAATTGTGCGCAAGCAAGAGAAACCTCCATGCTATCGTGGTTGTACATTTTTAAAAATAAAGGTTATAGTTGCTTTGCAAACCTGACCTGTTCCCAGGTTTGCCCTTTTGATAGTTGATCCAGGCATACATGTTATAGAATTTAAATCACATGGTTAGTCGCTGAACGGAAATAGCGCCCACATGTTCACCATGTTCACAGATCGACAACTCCAGCCTGTTTGTGTCTGTGGGGATATTAATCTGGTTATGAAACCTTCTATGGATCGCACAAGTGAAAGAACTGTTAATAAAAAGACCATAGCTCTCACAGTTAATATTCTTGAATCAGATTGATTTTGGTTAACAATTCTATTATGACCAATTTGATTAAGCCTTGGTGAACTTCCACCCAATTCACATTGCAAGTTGAACCGGATTCCCTATTCAGAATTCGTCAGACTCGCAATACTTGCCGGCAATCCCGAATCTCACACTAACTTGCCCAAGCTCTTCCATGTCTAGTCACAACAAGTTGGCCCGTGTTTATGTTTATTGAGTTTATATAGCGCTTTACTCCAAAGCCTGTGCTTGCAAACTCATTCAGGCACCGAATGTAATCTCCTGCCTCCAACCAAATGTGGGATTTATTTCTATCTGGCAGTGACTGACAACAATTCTCATGTGAATGGATACCATGCATGGTGGTGCGTCCTCCTTAGTGAAGGAGAGGCCACGCTGTACTGTAACTGTACACTCAGCTACAGTTACTACCTGTCTGTAACATCCTGCCTGTAACAACATGAATGGGAATCTCTAGGGGAGATCCTGTCCATTCTTCAATTCTGTGGGTTTCTGCCGGTTTATTTACCTTCTTTGAGGATTTTTCCACAAAGTTGCTGCTGTTAAAGTTTTAAGAACAGGTCTGGCCATACTGGCTTTGTCCTCTGTCCTTTCCCAGTGCTTTGATGTCCTCTCTTAGCCACTAGATGTCCTTCCTGGGCTTTCCTCGTTCTTCCTTGAGGTTCTATGTCATTTAATCGACAGGTGTAATTTTGATGGGTTTTTTCAGAGTCTTTTTTAATGAAAAAACTCATCGAAACTGATTTATATAAATTTTTGGGGGGATCCCTCCAAGCCCCCATCCACTATTTTAATGTTACCTAGTCCCAAAACCCCTGCACCCCTTATATAAACTTTTCCACCAACCCTTTATATTTCAATGAGTTTTTTTCATTAAAAAATTGTTGGGAAAAAAACATTGAAATTAGACCCGTCGATGAAAGAACACTAAACCTTCTTTGATTCTCCACATACAATGGGCTGTGATCCCAATGCTAGAACCATTTCATGGCAGTTTTACCGCTGTTTTCCCATTTAACCATCTCGGTTCTGGTCTTTGGGGTAGGAAGTGATTTTGTGGGCTGCCCTTTGTCACCTCCACTATTGCTCCCATTGTGGGATCATTTTCTGCTGGCTGGCAGCCCCGTTTTGCACTCTGACCCGTCTGGATCCAATTGGTTGGGTTCCTACATTTTCCAGGTTTCATCTCCATCATTGCTTTTGCTCTTGGCTGGTGGTCCACCCTCCTAGGAAGGCAGATTGGTCGTGTTTTCAGTCATTTGGGATGTCATTGGCCCAGGGTTCATGTCCATGAGTGACTGCATCCTGGAACTCGACATGAAAGGGCAAACCTCAACTCACAGGGTTATTTCCACATTTCCGGGTTTTGGGAACTGCCACCATGCGTGCTTAGCTCTGGGCTGGTGGGTTAGTTGAGATACTTACCCTCAGGGGTCTGCTTGGTCCGTTGGCATGCGTCTCTGCAAGTTCATTTCTACCATGGCTCACCATTAGGTAACATCAACTTGAATCCTGCCTTGCATCCTTCCTGGGTCTTCTGGTCCTCGAACCTGCAACTGTTACCGTTCGTTTGAGTCTCCTCTGAAGCCTCCTGAGGTTGGCTGCACCTTTCTCTGCACCTGTAGGGTAGAACCCAGAATAATCTGGCTTTTTTTCTATCAGTTTTGTCCTGTTTATTGGCTTTGCCCTGTTGTTTCCCACGAGGAACTTTTCTTCAACTTTAAACCTCTAAAAAATGACTCATAAAGGCACTCAACTGAACAGTGACATTTTTCCTAGGTCCACCTTTGGTCCCTGGAATTTACTACCAAACGGTAATACCTTTACCGCCACTTGGTCTGACAGAATTACCGGCAGAGTACAAGTGGCCGTAAGCATATGGTATTCCCCATTCCACAGAGTTGGGGGAATTGCCAGGACTGGTAATGCCAGCATTTACTGGTGGTGGGGTGTCAGAATTACCAGCAGCTATGAGCTGCAGGTAAATCTGGCCACCCCACTACCAAACGTGGGGTGCTGGTAAACGTTATTACCAGCACGTTATTTCTGCACCGGCATACTTGTAATGAGGCCCATTTCTGCCTCTGCTCAAGACTACCATGTTCCCGCAACTCAATCATGGAACTGCTTCAAAAACCCTTAGCAACAACGTAGGACAGTCCCCCTTCTGGGCTCCATCAACCAAAATCTATTTCACATCCCAGGAGCACACAGTAGCTCCAAGTCGTACACTGCTCTGCATTTCAAAAAGCCAGGCAATAGGAAACTCTCTGATGACGTCAGCAGCAAGGTAAATCAACTGGCCTTCAGAAAGTGTCCAATATGCAACACTTTTAGATTTTTGGTGGCCGTCACTTCAACAAGAAGTGCCCATTGGGTGTCTCAGCTCATGGTATTGTGAAATAGTGCAAAGTATTGTACCCTCTCACCCACTTTCAAACATCCATTCTTACCACTCCCATTGTGACATTCCTTCTTGGGCTGGGTATTTATTTGCTGGCTGGTTCTCTCTGGCTTTACCTTGGCAGGTTGTGCGTCAATACTCCACCAGGGTGACTCTTCTGAGGGTACTCTACCCTACACTGTTAAGAACTCTTCTCATACATCCCAGGAAGAGTTCTCAACAGCCTACTTTTCACTTCGATAAATAATGGCACCTGTGTCCCCCAGAGTGGAGAAAGTGAGGGGATAACAGAATGTATCTAGCGATGTGTAAACCTAAAAACCACGTAATGATACTGTACAGGAACCATAGATTTTTAAAGGTGGTTGCACAGGAATCCATACCCAAGATTGCCCCCGCCTCTGGGTGCCTCTGTGATTCACATGGCCGAGCCACCTACTTCTTCATAGTCGCTGAAAGGAGACTGTACACGCTACATACACCTAAAGCTAAATGACATCACATTCTAGGAGGCTTTAATAATAATGTTGCAAGAATATACATTGCTAACAAAGAAATGACGTGACACAGGTGGAATAAGAGTAGAATTTTATGTAACAGAGTTTAGTCATTAGAGCTTGGTGGGCGAGGCCAGGGAGCTGGTGGGCGTCGCCAGAGAGCGTATATCCTGCAGACGGAGGTGGCAGATCTTTTTCACTTCTTCGATGCCCTGGCACAGATCTTGCTGGGGGGAGTTCTGGACCCTTTCACTTATCTGCTGTAGGATTTTGCCCTTCTCGCTCATCTTTGCACAGATAACGAAGGGGAAGCCAAACTTGTCCTTGTAGCTGGAATTGAGCTGGCTCAGTTCTTGTCTCTCCTCGGGCTTGAGGGATGTCAGGCCGGCCTGGTGCTGCTCCCTTCTGGACTCTGCAGTCAGTGTCCCGCTGAGAAGTTCCCTCCCAGCCAGGTCAGGGTGGCATCTTAAAACCCCTTGTTTTCCTGGAATATAGAAGGCATTGGGAAATTACTGGTCAATATGCCATGACAAGCCAATCAACAGTTTCAGTGAGCCTGCTGTGAAAGAAGCCACTAAACAGTTCATTTTCCAATCGTTGTTTAGAGGTCAAGTGAACATTCGCCTTCTAGCATGCAATTAACTGATAGAAAATGAACGGCTGGTGCTTTTCAAAGGCGGGTAACAGCAAGGTTTGTTAGAAGTGGTACCACAGTGGTTTTCAAACTGTGGGGCTGGCCCCCCACGGGGACCCGCAGGATGTCTGGGGCCTGGGTGAGGCATAAGGACCCTCCAGAAGGGTGGACTGTGACTGGTTTTAGGAAATAGCAGCAAATATGGCATTTGGTGGCGAGTCAGCATACAATGTTTTTTGATCAAGATGGAGGGATCCGCATAAAAAAAATGTGAATTAGGGAGAATTACAGAGCGCAGTTTATGCTTACACAAAGTCCTGCATTCATGATAGGTCTGTCAAATACACATTAGTTTAAACAAATAAAACAATGTGGCAACAATCAACAATGGAAAAGAAGGTTGCACAACCTTAAGCGGGGATCCCTTACAATGCTTGTGAAACGTTAAGGCTTCTACCCGTGTGTCTGTCCTACTTCCCCATCTTGAGTCGCTTTGCCTACAGAGGACAAAGTGGTTAGGCACATGCAAGCCACGACAAAGTAACATTCCAGATCCGTCAAGACCACACTGTGTCCTCATGACCATGCCGACCCGGTAAGAGGATGCTTTACCAAAAATGCCTCTTGTGAGATGTAGATCCTCCTCACTTGAGAACAGGTTCCACTCTCGTCCAAAGTGGCCCCAGTGAGAGTAGTCGAGTGATAGAGCACAGAAGACAAAGGAGCCCCCTTTTTATTTATTTATTTGCTGAGCTTTTATAATGTACTGCATGCGAACACTGTTTCAGAGGGAGGGGAGGACTTAGCGTCCTCCTCACCGGGCGGTTGTGTGCACGTGGCAGAACGTTGACTCAATGGTGTATGTCATCTTGCAACTGCCTGGTGATTGGTTGTCGGGTGTTCACTGTGTAGGGGATGCACGGGCGCCAGGGGACTTGGGAATTCTGGCTGTGCATTGGGCTATTGACAATGGAATTCAGAGCCCCTCTGACGAAATACTATGCTACAGCTCCCTTAAAAGCGGTCCGGCCTATTGGCTGCACTAACCTGTCACCGACACCTACCACAGCCATTGCAAAATGCAGGCTGACCACTCTTAAATATCATTTACAGCATGTGTTTCAGTGGAGGTGCTCCGAAGGGACATTGGGCAGTGGGGAAATCCTAAAGGAAAGGCTCATAGAATGGATGCTGAGCCAGGAGTGGCTGTGGGGATAACAGAGCTTCTGAACACCCCTGTATCAAGGATAGTGGAAAGCTCCAAAGGTGCCGGTGGATCCTAGGAAGAAACAGGGGATAGAGAAAAACATGCAAGAGAGTGCCACCCCCGGGAAGGGGTGGGGTGCTGCAGGTCAGAAGCCGAGATTGCATGTAGGGAAAGTGACCGTTTAGTTGATGGGGGGGCTATCGCAAGGGGTGCCAGTGTGTAAAAGGTGGCCCCACTAAAGCCTGCATGCTAAGGTCTTGAGCAGAGAAGTCCCCAGGGGGTGGCAGACAGCCCATGCTGAGCAATCCTCTAAAGATCTTGTGCGACGGGAGAAAGGCCTAGATTGGCCACCCAAAGAGGTCAAGATCAGGTGGATGTAGCCAGAATGCCTGTACCTTGATAGGACGGGTGGGGGGCGGCCACATAGCAGCCAGAGCCACTAAAGATGAGGCAGGAGGGGGACCTTTGAATCCCCCTAATGTGTGGCCTCAAAGTGACCAGTCTTTGTGGCACATAGTGATGTTCCAGGAAGGTCCCACTAGCTGTGGTAGAGCAGGAGGGGAATGCAGACATGGTGGGAGGAGTACTTTGTATTTGTTTTTTTGGATCGAATATTAAGGATGCACTTTCCGAAGTTGGGTAGAGAGCTTATCATCGGCCGGTGAGAAGCCTGATGTGGTGCAGAGGAAAGTGGACAAGGAAAGGAATACAAGAGGAGGATGGAAGGTCTCTTTTGATGTTTTCATCACTGAGCTAAGTGATCAGGAAAGTGCTGTCCAGAGGTGCGTTAGGTCAATAGTTTCACAGACCAGGAAGTTTATTAATGACTCGCCCTCACCCACAAGTGTCTCCATAAAAACGCCCCCCTCTACCTCTCTCAGAGAATTACCTTACCTTCCACAGACAGACCCACAAGAACAGCCTACACTAACCGCATCACCATTCCTAAGACCCTCAGGGCGCGAGCAGGAGGATCCAGTTTCCCGGTCACTGCAGCTACTAATTGGAACTCGTTACCTCCCCGCTTGAGAAGCATGGAACTGCACACAGCATACTGTTTGTATCGATCTGATCACAATCCACTCTGTGCATGCACGTTCTATGGTATTCTTTTTATGTTTTGTTACCCTTCTAGTCTAATTCTGTAGTATGCAATCACAATCACCTGTGTATCATGTATCACTGCACTCTATTAGGCCCTCGCTCTCTGTAATCTTGAGCAAGGCCTTTTTTTACCTGTAACTAAGACATCTTCCTGAAACAGCGCCTCGATGCCTGTGCGCTGAAGAGCGCAAAACAAATCCCCCCAAAAAAAGCCCTTTTAGCACTGAAAAGGAATTAGCTGTTGCCCCTGTGCTACACTGGAGCAGCAATAACAAAGTATGACAAAGTTTGCATTTTGGTGGTTGCCCATGATCTCAGATGATTTTTAGCTGCTCGGGCAAACCATTTATTCTGACAAGATAGTACCGATCGGCTGCTTGGTCACATACACCTAGTTGGAGACTTTCCTGAATGGACTTTTAATGGACAAGCACATCCTCCATGCACCTCTCATTACTGTTGAAGTGAGCAAGAGGTGGGCGTTCATGTCCTAGCATCGACTGCTTACATGTCGGTCCTGCATTGTGCAGGAAATTGTGCCATAGGCACGCACATATGGTTTGGTGGGTTAAAACAGGTACCGCACTTCCTTGATGATTACTTGGTGTTCAGACAAGGTTCAAAATGGGAAGTGCCACCATTTTTTGAGTGACTTTGAACAATTGACAGAAACCTTAAAGACTCTTGCACTGGAAGAGAGTGGGGGCCCGGATATCAGACTGCCCAGTGTGATGATCATTCTGTGGCCATGGTATCCAGGTTGCCCAAAGACACTAGTTACACTAAGGGATACGAATATATGTGAGTAGAGAAAGGTCCACAGTTGCTGTGCCATTTGAACTTTGTTTGCAAAGTATTTGCTCAAGGCAGCCCATGTGCAGAAGCATGGTTCTGTGCATGGGGCTGAGCAGGTATAATAAAAACCAAACTATAGGATCATGTAATGAGAAACATCAAGGACGACTTGTGTTTGTGGGAGGACCTCTTGATTGCCTTCAGTTGGGTGGAAGTGGAGCTCATGGTGTGGCACATTGGGCCTCATTACGAGTAGGGCGGTAAGGGATACTGGGCACTAGTAAGGAGACCGGTGCCGGTAATCCCTTAACGCCCTACTACGAGTTCCCTTAGCAGGTCCCTCCTTTAACGCCTGGTCTGACCAGGCGTTATGGACGGGACCCGCTAAGGGAATTCAGAGCCAATAACGGTACTGCAATTTACGGTACCGTTATTAGTGCCTTTCCCATTGAGCCGTATGGGGGCTCAAATGGGAATGGGGAATGGCTTTTTCAATGGGGATTTAGCGGTCCCGCAAAGGTCGGACTACACCGGTAAGTCCCCATTGAACGAGACCGGTGCCTGACACGTTATTGGTGGCAATCATGGTGCAAATAGCGCCATGGCTACCACCAATCTCGTAATGAGGCCCATTGAGTTTTTCTTGTTTTTGCCACCGTTTCTCAATTTTGTTTTGTTTTGTCATGTATATTCATGTGTAAAAATGCGGCACATATAATGGGTAGGCAGAGTGCATATCATATTTCTGAGTTTTTTCTCGATCACAATGGTGGTGAAGCAGTGTGGGAAAGGATTCAGAATATGAGTTTGGGGTTTCAACAAATACTGTTGCTTCAATGAAGTGCCAAGGAGTACCAGTAAGACATTGCAACTATTTTATGAAGTACTGGTAAAACATTGCAGTCTTTCTCAAAAGTATTGGTAAAGCATTGAATGAAGCTATGTCAAAAAAGTATAGTACTGCAGCCTTTCAGAGGAGTACTGATAAACAGTAAAGTCCAAATCCCTGCTGAGAAGTGCTTGTAAAGCATTGTTGCCTATTGGGAAGCGCTGGCGATTCATTACATCCCTGCTGAGCAGTAGCACCAGCGTTCTGCTGCTTTGGAGAGCCTCGTGGAAAAGCACTACAACCTCGTTGGTGATGGTAAAGCATTTCAGAAAAACTCGTAAGTATTAGAAAGCAATTTCAGCCCTGGCTGAGAAATGCAGGTAAAGTATTGCAGTCCTGATAAGGCGAAACGGTAAACATCCTGGTTACTTTACCATGCTATTAATATATTGCCGCCCTGCTGAGAAATAATAGTATTGCAGCACTGCTAACTGCTAAAAAGTACTGTGCAGCATTCCATCCCTGGTGTGAAATGCTCTGTAAATGAGTTTATTTATGCATTCAGCGCCCATTGCATAGTTGATTTAATTGCTTCTGGATGCTTTAGGCATATTCCAACAGTAGGTCCTCCCTGGTCCCCTTTTATTCAGATTTGCTTTTATATGTATGAATATTTGTGTGCACTACATTAGGAAGCTAATAGCAAGCAGGTAGCATTTCCTTTCTGTAGGATGTATTAGTTTAAATAAAAGCCAACATTCAAAGTAAAAATAGTCGGCTTCTTTTCCTATTTTTCGGGTGGGGTTGCCATTAAACGAGGGTCATTTCAATGTAGAAGAACCTCATGCTAGAAATGCAGATATATTCCATAGATTTAAATCATCACAACAAATGGTGGTCTATGTCTGTTTTGGAGACAGTACTGAAGGCAAAACAACAGGAAATGCAAGTTTCTTGGCCAATTAGAGATGTATATTCCATCGGACATTCATGGGTAAGGTTATGAAGGTAAGTGCTGCTCAGCAAATGTAGCAATACCTGGGGAGCTATGGTCTCCTTCATAGCCATGAGCCTGGCTTCAAACCAAGTAATGTAACTATGTTTTCATAATTCATTCAACTAGATCAGTCTTATCAATTCTGTGACAGCTTGAATGTCATGGACCACCTGACATGCCGCATTCTGATCCATTAACTTGCAACCAGCAAAAGGATATAAACCTGTCAAAAACGTGTCATGCCATGGGTGTCCAGACATTTGGGCGACTGAAAACTGGTCTAAAGACATTTGGTCGACGCAATTTGGTCGAAAACCAAATGGTCGAATTTTTTATTTTATTTATATATATATTTTTCGGGTTTTCGTTTTTAAAAAACAGGGGTTTTTAGAAAAAAAAGGGGGTTGGGGGGACCCCCCCCCCCAAAAAAAAAAGGTTAAAATTAAAAAAATAAGAAATGTCTGGTAACCATGCCATGTGTATGGATCGGTAGAGAAGACCATAGTTGGGTTATGATTGTAACAAGATTTATTTATTTGTGCTCTCAATATTCTTAGAGTCGTATATTTGTATATGCATAGCATTCAACCAAACACCACAAAGAAGAAACTTGATCCTCTTTCTTTTCCATGGCCCAAATTAAAAATTAAATTTACGAAACGCTCACTTCCTGATTTCAGACAACATCCGGTGAGTGCATGTGATCTGGCCCTTGTAGTGAATTTTAATATTATGCCATTTAGCAGCCATTCACTTAGATGTTATCACCCCTTTGTTATATTTTGAAGAGGAGCCCTTTTGCAACCTTTGGAAATGCACGTTGAAGCTGTAATTTGTTTTATTGTACTTATCACATGTTGAAATTAAACATTGTAAATACATGACTTTCTAAACATCTGGTTTTGAAATTACACAGGGCAGCCTGTTGTTGTTGGTACCGTAGACACAGTAGCTGCTCGGAATCTCATCTGTGTCGCATCTAGATAGGTTTATGAAGGTTAGCATGAATGCATCTTATCTATATAGGATTCGATTGTGAATGTTAGCATGTGCTTCACTTAGAGGGAATTATGAAGGTTAGCAAGTGCCACACTTAGAATTGTAAACATTAACCTGCGTCACATCTAGATAGGATTGTGAAAGCTGGCATGTGCCACACTTAGATGCAATTGTGAAGGTTAGCAAGCAGAACTGTGAACTTCAGACTGCCCCTCATCGGGACAGGATTATGAACGTTAGCATGTGCCGCACTTAGATGGAATTCAAATGTTAGCATCTCTCACACGTAGATAGAGTTGTGAACATTAGCCTCCGTCACATCTAGATAGGTCTGTGAATGTTAGCATGTGCCACACTTAGATTGAATCATGAAGGCTTTCAAATGCCACTCATAGATGGAACTGTGAATGTTAGCATGTGCCACGCTTAAACAGAATTGTGAACATTAGCCCACGCCGCACCTGGATAGGATTGTGAAGGTTTGCAAGTGCCACAAATAGATGGAATTATGAAGGTTAGAAAGTGCCACACTTAGACACAACTGTGAAAGTTAACATGTTCATTGCATATAACCTACTAACCAAAAAAGCTGAAATTTGCTGCATACCTATCTCACTCAAACTCACTCAACCATCTCTCGCACAACAAGCCGCACACACTCCATCACACCGCAACAACATATAAACCGTGCCAACCGCACATGAGGACTGACACCGATCCGATACTCGCACCAAAGCTCAGCACCCGGTGTATACCGAGTTGAAGCTGCCAACAGAACACCACTCCTCTCACTATCCTGCTCCCTCTTCACCTTACTAACTGATCCCACATTCTCGTTTACAGATCCGCCAGAGCGCCTGGGGACCAATTCCGTTGGTGACGGTGCATAGTACAAATACCTTTTAACATAACATAACATAGCATTCAACCAAACACCACAAACAAGAAACTTGATCCTCTTTCTTTTCCATGGCCCAAATTTAATAAATCAGCAAGGAATTAGGCAACCATTAGGCAACCCCTCTGCATTTGTTAGGAGTGGGTGCAAACATAATTTCTTCAAAACTCTCCAGATAATTGGAAACCAGGTATTCCAAATAAAGATGTGTTGTTGTCATTACTTTAGTTGAAATGGAAATGAAGGGTTACTCGGTAATCCCTTCGATGTGAACATTTCACCCAACCAATATGCTGGCCATTTCCAGGACAAACCTCTTCCTCTGGTTTCTTAAATAAAATGAACAAACGAGCCAAACAGTTGCTTGCCAATAGTCTCAGTTCAGGAATCTTCTGCTTTACAAATTGAACGGTTCAGAAAGTCTCTCCAGGACACTTTACTTGCCATTCACAGTCTCTACTTGCAGGCACATTGAGATTCTGTCCTCTTGGATTAGGATCAGCTCCAGTCTTCTGAGGTCAGGTCTTTAATTGTTGCTTTACCATGGTTCTCAGTTGCAACAAAAGCTAGAGTTTGGCTTTCAAACGCAGACAGAGCCAGACCACTGTCTGTCCATGGTTTGTTCAAGGAAGGTGCCACTTTGATCTCATCCTTTCTCTGCTCTTGACTCAGTAGCTTTCATGCTGGACTGTCCTGCTCGTTCCTCCTCTTCTCTTGGACTGCTCTACTTCAGATCAGGGGTTTGCCCTTAGCCCCTGCCTTGGGTGATGTTTTCCTTTTCATGCCTCTCATCTGATTTGGCTTCCTTGTTTTGTTACTCCATTCTGCTCCTTTACTTCCTCTTGTTGACCTTCTCCAATTAGGTCTCAATGAACAGACACACAGCAGTGAATTAATACGTTAGAGATGGTTCATTGCTACTGCAAAAACAGTATGGGTTTTTGGACAGTTATGAATCCCTGATGAACTCGTAACAGGCTTCTGGATCTCGTGGGATGATTCTTTGTCCAATTCGAAGTGGCGAATCGCATTACAAAAAAAGGGTCTATGCATCGAGTTTGTCCAGCCAGGAAGGACACCTCAATTGATTTGTCAAGTTTGTACAAGTTCATACAGCCAAACAGAGGCCTTACATCTCCTAAATAGAAATGTTCAACATAATCCCTTCCTGTTCGTTTTTGGATTTTGCTAGGCTACGAGGAAAATTGTTCACTGAGCAGTCTCACACTTTGAGGGTGGTGGGTGCTTTTGGAGAGTATTGAGAAGTCTTTTGAGGAATTTTGATTAGTCATTTCTGTTTGTTGTTAGTTCTTGTATAGTATCTTGCTGGTTGGTCTGTTTTTGAAACCATGTTTCTCTTCTCCTTCTTATATGTGTTTGTGCTCTAGCACCTTGAAGCATTTTCTATGTGCTAGATGGGATTACCAAGAATGATCACAGACCAAACAATCGGACAGACTAAATGAAGATGGTAAAACACTGCTTTAATCTCAATGAAAGATAGCAGGGATAAATACAGCCATCAAAGTAGATGCTTGATTTTTCACATCAAACTTTGCTTGCACAGAGTTTATATAGTTTTATGTACATCATTCATGACATCATCCTATGTGGCATTTCACAAAAACCTGATGCCGGGAGGGATTGAATTAGGGGAACATATCTACTTATAGAATAATATAAGTATTAATATCTCATTGGCTGCCCCTTGTCACTAGGACATGCCCTGAGCTACTTTTACGCATGTTACATACTTATCATAGCAGAGAATAGGGCAGCGGGCTAATAAATGCAACATTGTATATGAAAGTGCATGGCAAGCCTTTTGCTTGGTTGGCAACCTCATCCATCCTTGGGCTTTCGGCACAGTTAGCCGCACATGAACGAAGTGAAACCTAGGTGTTCAAGCTGCGTCAAATTATTCCTTGTTTTCCCAATTAGTCCTTCGTATGTCATCGACCAGATCCTTAGCCAAGGTCTATCATTTGTAGTTGACCTCATAATCTTCTCACTGTTCTGGGACAATCGAGGGAATGTGAGCACACCACTATCTTAATTTGAAGTTCTAATGAATAGCCTTTGTTTTGGGTTTTTATCACGTGTCAGGAGACCACAATTTTGTCAATTTTTATCTCTCAATTTCTGCTATTTGATTTAATTAACCAGGGTGTCATTACCCTCTCTGGCCTTTAAAGACTTGCTCATTCCACCACAAATAGGCTTTTGCCTTCCTAATCGTTCAATACTTGCCATCAGCAAATCTCCTTGCCCTCCTAATCTTAGCAGAAATATGTCTCATGCACAAGGTCTATTTATTCACCCCTCTCTGTGCCTTGCGCCCATCTCTCGAAATAGCCTCCTAGACGTCAGGCCAATGTATTGCCTTATTCCGCACATGAGAACAGCTTTTTCACCAATTCTTGAATTTGAGATCCTAGGCTTGTTTTGAGGTATCTGGGTTTATTCTTCTACATGAGCCGTAATCCATTTTCTTCCAATGGCCTTTCCATAATGTTTTATATATATATATATATATATATATATATATATATATATATATATATATATATATATATATATATATATATATATATATATATATATATATACCTCTTTTAAGCAAGCTTCTATATGCTTCTTCTACCTTGCATTACAGCGTATTTACAGTTATTGGTCAGGATGTTACTTCATCTTCTTGTTTTCACGATAACTTCATCTTTTGGTACATGTTTCTCTTAGTGCTTCTGTTACATCATCAGTTTTAAGTATTCTCATATCGTCTCGACTTAGGCTTATGTCTTCTTTATGACATCATATTGTCATCATCAGACTTTTGTTTAGCGTTCATCCATGATTCTTAGAGCCACTTCCTTGAATTTAGGCTATTGACATCCTTCTTGGTAACTTCTCTCCATTGACTCAACGTGAGGATATCTTCTGAATGGCTGTCTGAGTGCATATTGTCTTTCATACATTCGATGCGGTATAGGCATGTCACATAAACTCACGCATGGATTCCCAATGGTAGCCCCTCGTCTGCTACTCCAATAAGACAGTGGTGAAGGGGTGGGGACTAGAGAAGAGGCCACCACCTGCGCATCTACATGTTTGTTCAGTGTGTGTTAGTCTCTTGTTGAGTTAACGTTTATGCATAAAAAAAAAAATAAGTTTGCCTTTTCCTCTTGTACCGTACCCCTTTTGCGTGTCTTTATAAAACTTAAAAAGCTCACAATTATTTGTTTCCCCATTAACACAAAAATGTACTTATCCCTCTGTGTGTTTATTGTATTCTGTTTTCTTGTTGAGTATTGTATTGTCATTGTAGATTGTAGGTTGTAGTTGTAGGATTGTTTTGTTTGTTCCCTTATTTGTCCACTTTAGGTTGTGCTGGTTTACTGCGAGGGCCAAGGGGAGGAAGGCTTGGATGGAGGAGGGGGGGGGGCTGCATTTCTTCTTGCAGGAAAAGTAAGATGCTCCCAGAGCAATGCCAATCCTCTGAGTGGGTGCGGGTGGCAGAGGCATTGGGGGAGTTGTCAAGAGAAGGAGAGATGGCATGGCATGTCACCCCTATAGCCATAAAGCTAATGTATTATTTTTGTTTTAAATCTTAGTAGGGTTTGGTTAGGACACCCCACTTCCCCTATTGGCACCAGGCATTGCTGGATGCTATAATCTAGAATGCAGATGTGCGCCCAAATCGCTGAGCATGGACATTCGGCTTGCGTCAGTTGACTGGGGCAAAGTCGCTGGACTTGAGCCAGTGGAACAAAGCGGTCTGAACCAGTCCTGACAATGGACTTCACATCAGTGCCGGAATAACGTCGGGGTGAAGGCCCTACACCCCACGCCTGAGGAGCATGTGTCCAGAAGTATGTATGTGCCACCTTTTTCATACGGAACAACGTCACCACTTGACATCCCGTGGAAATGAACATTGAGGGCAGACTAGTGCCTCAAGACAATTAAATTCTTTCCTCAGGTGGGAGGTGGGAATAGCATGCTGTAAGGCCCGCGTAGAATTTCACGAAAGTTAGGTGTCAATTATCCAAAAGAGAATAAAAGGAGCAGATCTGAGCGATCTGAAAGGTTCATTGATTGAACTATCTGTAGCCTGTGGTATATTTACTCTGGCCGGGCGGCAAAGGCCTACAGCACAGCCAGAGGGAGGCCACTACATTCCAACCCTAATCAGTCCAGCTGTTTAGAGAAAGAACGCTAGGCAATCTCCAATAAACATGGATATCAGCAGTGGGCTACTTTCCAGTGCTGAAAAAACTCATGAGAACGAGTTGCCCTTTAGCCCCAGCACAGGGTATACATTCCTGATTGATCCTCCATCTCCACAGTCGTTACTGTCTCGTAGTATACATTTCTATATGTGAGTACACTTAGGCAATATCCAGAGAATTGATGCACCTCAAGAAGAACGGGATATTGGTGCACACCAAATCTTAAAGTGAAAATGTTTATTATTTTATGTTAACTTTCAGTTCCATAAGTTAAAGGTGCAGGGGAGGAACTGTGATTTTGGCACAAAATTACCACAAAAAGACGATTCAAAATACGAATCCTCCCGTCCCCTGCACACTATTCAATTGCCAAAATAAATCACTTAATATAATTTCAGAGCACTGTTTATACATCTCAATAGTCTTATTAATCATAGGACGGCATATTGAACAGAATTTTATAAAAATATGTTGTATTGTATAGTTCACAGGAAGAAAATGTTATGCAAAACGAAGCAGAAAATGCACATGTCCGTTCTCTGTGGCTGATGCGTTTCGAGGATGATCTCCTCTTCTTCTTGAGCCTCAACAGACTATAAAGAAAACATCATACAATCAAAAAGGGTTTCCAAGGCAATATAGGCAAACTGATACGTAAACCATTGACACGTCAAAGACTAAGAAATGTAAAATATAGACGTAATTGTATACTGTCCGTCATCCATTTGTAAACAATCCCTAACATACAGTAAACCCATGGTGCTCTTCAACTTCAAGCCATACCATCAGTCATAATGTGAATACAACACATGTACCCGCTATCGAAATAGCTTAATGTGGGGTGGTGTCTAAGTCACTTCATCCCAATTGATCAATATACAGTTCAGAAGTAAAAGAATAAAATACAGATAAAGCTATCTGGTTAATGCATATCTGCGCATTGTTCAAACATAGAGCCACCTTGGCTATACCCAGCTTGGAACACATAAGGATGCTGAAGGAAAATTACCTTGTTAAAAATCTCTGTACAAATTCTATCTTGTACCAAACTTCAAATTTCTACTTGCTGCCTGCACGGTGTTCCCAGATATTCAACCGGACCAAACTGGTCACATGAGATCTCCAACGGATCTGTATCTAATTGGAAAAACAGTGTTTCAAAAAATATATCACTTAAAGAATTATTCCGCCTACTGCTTGTTCAGTGGTTAATATTCCTAGATACCTATCCTATGCCAGCAAGGAATCTAAACGCAGGACTAATTGTTGGAATACATGTATCCGCCTTGAATATTAACTAGTTCATGAAGTAACTAAACGACCCAGGGTGACGCTCACCGATGGGTTGTCTTTCTCCAAAAAATTGATGAATTTTTGTAGATATCCGTTTGGTGGTTAAAACCCCTTCGAGGAATACTTTAGTATACCTGATAATGCATTTCTTTGTATCAAGATAGGACTCGGAGCTATATGCTCTTCAATCCAGCTGTGGATGGGTTTTTACATATTCTCCAACATTAGGCACATAGTCGACAGAGCTATCTAGGTCTACCCATATTTCTCTATGGGTCGCCATTTTCACCATTCTTCTGATCACCGCCACCTTGATTTGCACATTAGCAGGAGCTACACTTTCATGACAGGTGAGAATAACGATATTTGGGCGATTTATCCCAATAAACAATTGACTGAGCATGACTAAGATTTTTTATGAGTCTGGCTACAAGTTACACTTGATCTATATCTCTACTTGCTTTAAGCATTTGGATTCGGCTATAGAACCCATTTTAGTGACTCAGAGGGATTTTGTTCCATTTGTACACATTGCATTAGACCAAAGTTCAATATGGAGGACCTTTTGGGACAGGCAGACATGGCCGTATAGTCCCTCCTCTTCATTTAGATTTTGCGACTAGTATATATAACAATCTAATATGCCGCTTACTGTTTCCTTGGAGATGGATGCACTAGGTTGCAGAACAAAAATTGCTCCTTACAGCGAAGACGCTAGTGCAGGTATGGCAGATTTTATCTGCTTTTGTTTTAGTTACGACTTTCCAATGCTGACTATTTTCATACTTTATGCACTTTTCCTTATTTACTTTACAGTTCGTCTCAAGACTTTGTAGTTCTCAAGGGGATCCGGGTGACTGGCGAGGTACATTAGAACTGTAAGAATTCTGACTATTCCTTTATAGTGTGAGTTATTCTCTTTTGAGGAACATTGCCCCATTAGTTTCAACTAAATGTATGAAACTGTGGTTTACAGGTTGGTTGGACAACCGTTTACCTATCTTTTTAATTATTGCATTCAGGTTGACACAGTGCCTATACCTTGAGGCATCAGCTCACTTTGTTGACTTGAGGGAGAACAGCCCAAACCATCGTCCATTACTTTTTACATACTCTTCGGAACATTTAACATCTATTGGAGAAAGAGAACCCATAGGTGAGCGTCACCCTGGGTCATTTAGTTACTTCATGGACTAGTTAATATTCAAGGCGGATAGATGTATTCCAACAATTAATCCTGCGTTTAGATTCCTTTCTGTCATAGGATAGGTATCTAGGATTATTAACCGCTGAACAAGCACTTGGCGGAATAATTGTTTAAGTGATATATTTTTTGAAACACTGTTTTATGATAATTCCAATTAGATACAGATCCGTTGGTGATCTCTTGTGACCAGTTTGGTCCGGTTGAATATCTGGGACCCCCGTGCGGACAGCAAGTAGAAATTTGAAGTGTGGTACACGAAAGAATTTGTACAGAGATTTTTAACAAGGTAATTTTCCTTTAGCATCCTTATATGTGTTCCAAGCTGGGTATAGACAAGGTGGATCCATGTTTGAACAATGTGCAGATATGCATTAACCAGATAGCCTTATCTGTTTTTTATTATTTTACTTCTGAATTGTATATTGATCAATTGGTATGAAGTGACTTAGACACCATCCCACATTAAGCTATTTCAATAGCGGGTACATGTGTTGTATTCACATTATGACTGATGGTATGGGTTGAAGTTGAAGAACACCATGGGTTTACTGTATGTTAGGGATTGTTTACAAATGGATGACGGACAGTATACAATTACGTCTATATTTTACATTTCTTAGTCTTTGATGTGTCAATGTTTTACGTATCAGTTTGCCTATATTGCCTTGGAAACCCTTTTTGTTTTTTGATGTTTTCCTTTTAGTCCATTGAGGCTTAAGAAGAAGAGGAGATCACCTTCGAAAAGCGTCAGCCACAGAGAACGGACAGGCGCATTTTCTGCTTTGTTCTGTATTTTAAAAAAAAATCCTGTGAACTATAGAATGCAAGATATTTTTACAAAATTCTGTTCGATATGTCGTTCCTTGATTAATAAAGCTATTGAGATGTATAAACAATGCTCTGAAAATATATTAGCTGATTTTTTCGGCAAATGAATAGTGTGCAGGGGACTGGAGGATTCGTCTTTTTGTCATTGCTGCTGCCTACACCTCTATGATAGTGCTCAGACTAGGCACCAAAGGATGGCTGAGAGAGGGATGCAATCTCTAGTGTTCATTCAATGCACATTAAGAACTACTAGCCTCAAATACAGGTGGTGTCCTGAACAAATCCCACAACAACCTGCGCATCGTACTTCCCGGTTGTACTAACTGCCCTAAGGCCCCATTATCAACTATGGTGGCCCCTGGCTCTTTTTTAACTGTTGACACAATGTGCCCTTGCCCTTTACGATGAGTTAAAGAGTGAATGTATTCATCCTCACTGTTGTCTTCTCATCTATTACATGCTCAGCCATGGGTTGCTAACCAGGTGGGAGTACAGCCTTCGTGCTGAATCTGTTACACGGCACATAGCTCTACCCATAAACGGGAACCCTGCACGATGGGCTCCGGATGCTCCGGACCCCCTCCTTGCAGTGCGCACTCTTCTATCGGCGGGGGCCTCTCTCCTCATAGCCACATATCTTTGCGGTGCTTAGGCAGTGCCGACCTGCTCTGTCTACCGGCACTGACCCTGGAGTTTGTCTCCATCATGGCTGCACTGCATCCTGCCACTTGGCTCACAACGGAGTATGACTATCATGTCCGCTCCCAGGCCACTGCATACCCAGGCAGGGATGCCACGCCTCTGAGGTCATATCCCTCCATGAATGAGAGAACAGGGTCTGTGTCAGATCTTCACCATGGCTGCTCCCGCTGCCTCAGCAGCCCACATTAGGTGAATTTGAGGTTGTCGCCATGCGTCTCACAGATGCAGCTCTCGGGGACTTCCACGTGAGATTGGCTGCCAGTATATTTTAGTTCTCCCTCGAGGCTGCATCGCCACCTACAAGTGAGGAGCATACTGACTGCTATGGCATGGACTAAATAGGCCTTCATCCCTGGAGAGGGGAGTCCTCAGCACACTGCTCCAGGGCTCAACCTTCCAAGCCACAGGGAGTCAACCCAGACACCCCCACCCACCTCACCGGGAGTCAACCTTGCCTCCTAGCTCACACTCTCTCCCCGCCATGCCTGCCTTTCTCCAGCCGTTGCCTAGGACCATTCACCTGAGACTCCCACCGGGGTGGGGGGGATGATGGCCATTGGTGCAACCGTAGAAACATTCCAAATGGCCCCAGCACAGAAGATCCATGGTGCTCAAGGCATGCACCAGTGACATCTCAGCACTCGAAATAACATTAACCAGCTTTGTACAGCTGCATTGATTTGTAGTCCCCTAATAACAGCCATAACAAAGTACATATACATTGCACATTCATGTAGAATAACCTATATTTATCTAACCAATGGTGTGCATATGTATTTTGCCTTTCCAGCTTATAGCCCCGAAATAGATGTTTATGTGTTGTAACCCAAACCTGAGTGGGCTTCTATTGAACCAGGGTATATATATGTCCTTTGACTTTTGAGCAGTTTAAGCCATTTCTTTAAGATTAAAAGTTCTAGAGAACCTTTCCTTCTTAAAGTGACAATCCACTGCCTTCTGGAGGGTGCTAGGTATAGGTTCACCAAGTACCGCACTCCCCCAATATTATTGATTGCCTCAGGGAGGCACCCCATCATAAGTTCCCAAACAAAGGCAGGGGACCTTGGTAGGTGACAGGGAATATAGTAGCTGCCTGAAACAGACGGTCAGAATCCCTCATCACTCTCCTCTTTCTCTTTTGCTAAATAGAACTTGTTTTGGAATGTTTCCTGATACTTGGATACTGATGGGTATTCTTGTGGCAGAAGATCTGTGTCCATTTGTGAGTGGACTCATTTTTCATTGGCTCTAAATATGTTGTCAGATGCAAACAAGCTTGGAGAATTGCATGATGTGAGAGTAGGTGCTGAGGATGGCAGACCTCCTGCATTTACTCGTTGTCAGTGCAAACAATGAGCGGCCTGCGAGACTGCGAGAGATACTGAATCCTGACCTAATTCTAGGTTCCTGAATCCTCAGAGAGGTCCGGCAGACTTTTTGTCTGTGGGAACTGCTTTTACCAATGGTGTTACCGGCACAGGACACCTGGACTCCATCGAGAAAAGTGTCACATATTTCCTGCCGCTGAGCCCATGCTGAGCCAGTCTTCCACCATGAAGCTAGTTGTGAGGAAAGTGGATGTCTGGGCACTGTTCTTCTACATTGGCCTCGCCCAGCTCCTGCACACTTTTCACAGTTCCGTTCTTGTTTTTTTGGGATCACTCTCAAAGCGGATCTTGTGGATGCTGTTACCAAATCAGAGGCAGCCTGTATTGGAAGAGCGCTTGTGTGTCTATTCTGACATTGCCGATCTTCTTGGGGCCACAGCATTGTTTTCTTTACCCGCATACCTGTGAACTCTGAATACTTCTGCTCTACATGTAGATCATGCCAGGCTGGTGCAGGCAGCATGGGAGACATAGAGAGTGGCTGCCCGTAAGTTAGTTGGACACCTTACATTTCCCCTATCGCCTCCCCTGTTTCTAATCCCAACCAAGGTGCAACTTCTGGGGCATCGTGAGTGGGTACAACTCCTTCAGATATCTGCCAGCAAAACTGTAGGACATCTGAACAATTGGTTATGCAAAGCCTCACTTAGTGGGAGAGAAATGAGATTGCATTAACAAGAAAGTGGGCAGAGGAACCTCCGGATGTAGGCGGGTGGCTCAACCTACACATTCCCATTCTGAATGTTCCACCCATAGCTTCTGTTTTTCTCCACCTATACCCCTTTCTCCTTCCATCGTAACTTCCCCTTACATGTTTTTTAAATTGCTAATGTTACTGATTTGCATCTTTTGGTTGCATGTAGCTTAAAATTCAAATCTCTAGCTTACTGTTCTGATAAGGCCTGCATAACCATCTGCATAACGATCTACCATCTGTATAAGGACTCCTTCGGGCTAATGGCTGCACCCAGAATTATTGTTCAAATAGCCTGGGCACTTTAGAACCTTGTGTGTTTGGCACCCAAGTCTTGATTGCAGAGTTCTTCAAACCCATCAATAACTAGGACCCTTTTTACAACTGTAAAAGAAAAGTCCTTTAAACCATGCTACCTGTGTGGGAAAACTAGAAGAGGAAATACAATGGGAACAAGAAAAAGTGGTTAAGCGCAAATAGGGTAAAGCAGAGCTGGATCCAATTGCTGCATCATCACTTTTTGTCATAGAAGATTCTGGAAGAGAACATTTCTGAGGTGGTTCACTGTTAATGTAACCAGAATGCTGTGGGGGAAGCAGACTCCAGAGCAGGTGCTACCATTGTATAAGATGAAAAGACAATGAAAAATAGGGCCTGTGACAGGAGGTGAGGACTCTTTGCTGGTCGGTCACCTGTGGATGCTAATACACTTCAATTATCTACCTCAGTAAAAATCTGTTTAGCCTAAGTCTAAGTCTATGACTCGCTTATGTTATCCAACCAATGGCAAATCTCAGAAGGGACTCCAAAAGTCCTCTAATGACCTCCTCTCCTTATGCAGTGGAGGTGTGGTCACTTCTGAAATGCAGGCCAATGGACAGCCTTGATTGGGTGGCCTAAGGAAGGAGGTTGCCCTCCAGGGTCTACAATGGCAAACTCAAATGAAATAATTCAGGCAAATCAATCTTCATCAAATGTGCACCGTAATTACACAAAGGGACACTATTTATCTATTCATTCATATGAAGCAACAGATGCAATATAGTCATATTGTCACTGGGAATGGATTAGGGGATGGGCAAGCCAGTGTGGGGCTAACTGAGACGTGCTTTCAGAGCGTACAGGATACCATAGCTATTTATGATGAGTGGATATGTGATAGGGAGGAAGACCTCAATATCCTTTAGACTTCTGACTGTTCAAGATCAGACAAGATAGAATATGTTCAGGTGTAGCCCAAGTATTTAGAAACAAAAGCCAGGAAAAGCAACCAGTGTATCTTCGGGGTGCCGCGCAGACAGAGGGAACATCTACAGATCTGCAAACCTTTGGTGGCTGAACTATTTACAAGGTAACTGCTTAATGTGGATAATGGCATGGTATTCTCAAAGATAAGAACAGAATCCAGAGAGTGCCTCACTTTCATGATCCAAAGTATGAGATACCATTAGTTATATTAGTCAAAGCTCTGACTTTTGGGGTGCTAAGCAATCTACACAGCATTCCTTGGGAGAGGACCTCAGTCTAGGCAGATGTCTATTTTTAACCTTCTATCAAACAAAGTCCCTGGGACTCGATAAAGGAGGTCTGAACTCAAACTGCTTATTGCTTCTTTCACGAAGACTGAAGCTTTTGTTGCTTTGCAAAGATAGGGTTGACTTAAAATCAAATGAAATAATTGGACATTGTTCACTCAGAACAAGGCAGCAGGCAGATCATAGCATAAAATCAATTGTAGATGTCATTCTATGGTTTCTTACAAATAATGAGAGAATGGTAGGAAGCGGGGGAGGTTGTTTCACATTCTCTCCCTCTCTGTTGTTAATAGCGACAGAGATTGAGGAATGAGGAGGGATGGGATTGGTGTGTGGTGTCAGGAGACAGAGGTAGAATGGGGAGTGAGAAAAGAGTTGGTTTGGGAGTAGCTGGTGGCTTCATTTGTATGTGAACGCCTTTTTGGTTCTGTATTGGAAAGATTCATTTCATACGCTTAAATATTAATAGTTTTAATTCCCCCACAAAAATAGGGATGAGTACTTAATTATAAGCAAAGGATTCGTAGCAGAATTGTGCGCAAGCAAGAAAAGCCTCAATGCTATCGTGGTTGTACATTTTTAAAAATAAAGGTTATAGTTGCTTTGCAAACCTGACTTGTTCCCAGGTTTGCCCTTTTGATAGTTGATCCAGGCATACATGTTATAGAATTTAAATCACATGGTTAGTCGCTGAACTGAAATAGCTCCCACGTGTTCACCATGTTCACAGACTGACAACTCCAGCCTGTTTGTGTCTGTGGGGATATTAATCTGGTTATGAAACCTTCTATGGATCGCACAAGTGAAAGAACTGTTAATAAAAAGACCATAGCTCTCACAGTTAATATTCTTGAATCAGATTGATTTTGGTTAGCAATTCTTTTGCCAAAAAGGCCACCTGTAGACATGTTATGGAATTGCAGTCAAATCAATTCCCTATTATGACCAAACCTCAGCGGGCAGACGGGTCTTTTGGTATCAGATATGCCTTGGGCCACTGGGGGTAGCTGGGCATTCCTTGCGCGGTCGCCACTTGCCGCAATTCAGCTAATGGCTGAGACGTGGGGAGGAGGGCCTGATGCGTCGCTGGGCATAATGTTCACATTGTATAGGTCGAATACTGGTGCTTGGAACGTGTAAACTGCGTGCAGTGGGGGGGGGGGAGACTCAGGAGTCTCAGGAATAATTGGAACTTCCACCCAATTCAACTTGTAAGTTGAACCGGATTCCCTATTCAGAATTCGTCAGACTCGAAATACTTGCCGGCAATCCCGAATCTCACACTAACTTGCCCACGCTCTTCCATGTCTAGTCACAACAAGTTGGCCTGTGTTTATGTTTATGTTTATTGAGTTTATATAGCGCTTTACTCCAAAGCCTGTGCTTGCAAACTCCATCAGGCACCGAATGTAAACTCCTGCCTCCAACCAAATGTGGGATTTTTTTCTATCTGGCAGTGACTGACAACAATTCTCATGTGAATGGATACCATGCATGGTGGTGCGTCCTCCTTAGTGAAGGAGAGGCCACGCTGTACTGTAACTGTACACTCAGCTACAGTTACTACCTGTCTGTAACATCCTGCCTGTAACGACATGAATGGGAATCTCTAGGGGAGATCATGCCCATTCTTCAATTCTGTGGGTTTCTGCCGGTTTATTTACCTTCTTTGGGGATTTTTCCACAAAGTTGCTGCTGTTAAAGTTTTAAGAACAGGTCTGGCCATACTGGCTGTGTCCTCTGTCCTTTCCCAGTGCTTTGATGTCCTCTCTTAGCCACTAGATGTCCTTCCTGGGCTTTCCTCGTCCTTCCTTGAGGTTCTATGTCATTTAATCGACAGGTGTAAACCTTCCAGCCATCACCTCTTTGTTTTTGCTTTGTCACCCCGAGTGGGACGGGTATGCCCAGACGTGGGTCCCGTGCCTGCTGGGCCTAGAGACCCAAGCTACTCCTCACTGATGATCCCCAACAAGGGTGAAACATGTTTGGGGATGCTTGTGGTCTCGTGCAGAAGGGATGTGACCTAGCAGTTCGGGCTGGACTTCCCCTTTTGGGGTGGGGCCAAGCCTGATTTGCATATGGTCTTTCCCCTTCTGTAATGGCTTGGCAGGCGAAGAACGATGGTCTGGAGGGTTGCCCCGAGCAATGCCAGTGGTCAAGATTCAGTCTAAACCTTCCAGCCATCACCTCTTTGTTTTTGCTTTGTCACCCCGAGTGGGACGGGTATGCCCAGACGTGGGTCCCGTGCCTGCTGGGCCTAGAGACCCAAGCTACTCCTCACTGATGATCCCCAACAAGGGTGAAACATGTTTGGGGATGCTTGTGGTCTCGTGCAGAAGGGATGTGACCTAGCAGTTCGGGCTGGACTTCCCCTTTTGGGGTGGGGCCAAGCCTGATTTGCATATGGTCTTTCCCCTTCTGTAATGGCTTGGCAGGCGAAGAACGATGGTCTAGAGAGTTGCCCCGAGCAATGCCAGTGGTCAAGATTCAGTCTAAACCTTCCAGCCATCACCTCTTTGTTTTTTCTATGTAATTTAATCGACAGGTGTAATTTTGATGGGTTTTTTCACAGTCTTTTTTAATGAAAAAACTCATCGAAATTGATTTATATACATTTTTGGGGGGATCCCTCCAAGCCCCCATCCACTATTTTAATGTTACCTAGTCCGGAAACCCCTGCACCCCTTATATAAACTTTTCCACCAACTCTTTATATTTCAATGAGTTTTTTTCATTAAGAAATAATCGGGAAAAAAAACATTGAAATTAGACCATTCGATGAAAGAACACTAAACCTTCTTTGATTCTCCACATACAATGGGCTGTAATCCCAGTGCTAGAACCATTTCATGGCAGTTTTACCGCTGTTTTCCCATTCAACCATCTCGGTTGTGGTCCTTGGGGTAGGAAGCTATTTTGTGGGCTGCCCTTTGTCACCTCCACTATTGCTCCCATTGTGGGATCATTTTCTGCTGGCTGGCAGCCCCGTTTTGCACTCTGACCCGTCTGGATCCAATTGGTTGGGTTCCTACATTTTGGCAGGTTTCATCTCCATCATTGCTTTTGCTCCTGTCTGGTGGTCCACCCTCCTAGGAAGGCAGATTGGTCGTGTTTTCAGTCATTTGGGTTGTCATTGGCCCAGGGTTCAAGTCCATGAGTGACTGCATCCTGGAACTCGACATGAAAGGGCAAACCTCAACTCACAGGGTTATTTCCACATTTCCGGGTTTTGGGAACTGCCACCATGCGTGCTTAGCTCTGGGCTGGTGGGTTAGTTGAGATACTTACCCTCAGGGGTCTGCTTGGTCCGTTGGCATGAGTCTCTCCAAGTTCATTTCTACCATGGCTCACCATTAGGTAACATCAACTTGAATCCTGCCTTGCATCCTTCCTGGGTCGTCTGGTCCTCGAACCTGCAACTGTTACCGTTCGTTTGAGTCTCCTCTGAAGCCTCCTGAGATTGGCTGCACCTTTCTCTGCACCAGTAGGGTAGAACCCAGAATAATCTGGCTTTTTTTCTATCAGTTTTGTCCTGTTTATTGGCTTTGCCCTGTTGTTTCCCACGAGGAACTTTTCTTCAACTTTAAACCCCTATAAAATGACTCATAAAGGCACTCAACTGAACAGTGACATTTTTTCTAGGTCCACCTTTGGTCCCTGGAATTTACTCCAAACGGTAATACCTTTACCGCCACTTGGTCTGACAGAATTACCGGCAGAGTACAAGTGGCCGTAAGCGTATGGTATTCCCCATTCCACAGAGTTGGGGGAATTGCCAGGACTGGTAATGCCAGCATTTACTGGTGGTGGGGTGTCAGAATTACCAGCAGCTATGAGCTGCAGGTAAATCTGGCCACCCCACTACCAAACGTGGGGTGCTGGTAAACGTTATTACCAGCACGTTATTTCTGCACCGGCATACTTGTAATGAGGCCCATTTCTGCCTCTGCTCAAGACTACCATGTTCCCGCAACTCAATCATGGAACTGCTTCAAAAACCCTTAGCAACAACGTAGGACAGTCCCCCTTCTGGGCTCCATCAACCAAAATCTATTTCACATCCCAGGAGCACACAGTAGCTCCAAGTCGTACACTGCTCTGCATTTCAAAAAGCCAGGCAATAGGAAACTCTCTGATGACGTCAGCAGCAAGGTAAATCAACTGCCCTTCAGAAAGTGTCCAATATGCAACACTTTTAGATTTTTGGTGGCCGTCACTTCAACAAGAAGTGCCCATTGGGTGTCTCAGCTCATTGTATTGTGCAATAGTGCAAAGTATTGTACCCTCTCACCCACTTTCAAACATCCATTCTTACCACTCCCATTGTGACATTCCTTCTTGGGCTGGGTATTTATTTGCTGGCTGGTTCTCTCTGGCTTTACCTTGGCAGGTTGTGCGTCAATACTCCACCAGGGTGACTCTTCTGAGGGTACTCTACCCTACACTGTTAAGAACTCTTCTCATACATCCCAGGAAGAGTTCTCAACAGCCTACTTTTCACTTCGATAAATAATGGCACCTGTGTCCCCCAGAGTGGAGAAAGTGAGGGGATAACAGAATGTATCTAGCGATGTGTAAACCTAAAAACCACGTAATGATACTGTACAGGAACCATAGATTTTTAAAGGTGGTTGCACAGGAATCCATACCCAAGATTGCCCCCGCCTCTGGGTGCCTCTGTGATTCACATGGCCGAGCCACCTACTTCTTCATAGTCGCTGAAAGGAGACTGTACACGCTACATACACCTAAAGCTAAATGACATCACATTCTAGGAGGCTTTAATAATAATGTTGCAAGAATATACATTGCTAACAAAGAAATGACGTGACACAGGTGGAATAAGAGTAGAATTTTATGTAACAGAGTTTAGTCATTAGAGCTTGGTGGGCGAGGCCAGGGAGCTGGTGGGCGTCGCCAGAGAGCGTATATCCTGCAGACGGAGGTGGCAGATCTTTTTCACTTCTTCGATGCCCTGGCACAGCTCTTGCTGGAGGGAGTTCTGGACCCTTTCACTTATCTGCTGTAGGATTTTGCCCTTCTCGCTCATCTTTGCACAGATAACGAAGGGGAAGCCAAACTTGTCCTTGTAGCTGGAATTGAGCTGGCTCAGTTCTTGTCTCTCCTCGGGCTTGAGGGATGTCAGGCCGGCCTGGTGCTGCTCCCTTCTGGACTCTGCAGTCAGTGTCCCGCTGAGAAGTTCCCTCCCAGCCAGGTCAGGGTGGCATCTTAAAACCCCTTGTTTTCCTGGAATATAGAAGGCATTGGGAAATTACTGGTCAATATGCCATGACAAGCCAATCAACAGTTTCAGTGAGCCTGCTGTGAAAGAAGCCACTAAACAGTTCATTTTCCAATCGTTGTTTAGAGGTCAAGTGAACATTCGCCTTCTAGCATGCAATTAACTGATAGAAAATGAACGGCTGGTGCTTTTCAAAGGCGGGTAACAGCAAGGTTTGTTAGAAGTGGTTCCACAGTGGTTTTCTAACTGTGGAGCTGGCCCCCCACGGGGAACCGCAGGATGTCTGGGGCCTGGGTGAGGCATAAGGACCCTCCAGAAGGGTGGACTGAGACTGGTTTTAGGAAATAGCAGCAAATATGGCATTTGGTGGTGAGTCAGCATACAATGTTTTTTGATCAAGATGGAGGGATCAGCATAAAAAAAATGTGAATTAGGGAGAATTACAGAGCGCAGTTTATGCTTACACAAAGTCCTGCATTCATGATGGGTCTGTCAAATATACATTAGTTTAAACAAATAAAACAATGTGGCAACAATCAACAATGGAAAAGAAGGTTGCACAACCCTAAGCGGGGATCCCTTACAATGCTTGTGAAACGTTAAGGCTTCTACCCGTTTGTCTGTCCTACTTCCCCATCTTGAGTCGCTTTGCCTACAGAGGACAAAGTGGTTAGGCACATGCAAGCCACGACAAAGTAACATTCCAGATCCGTCAAGACCACACTGTGTCCTCATGACCATGCCGACCCGGTAAGAGGATGCTTTACCAAAAATGCCTCTTGTGAGATGTAGATCCTCCTCACTTGAGAACAGGTTCCACTCTCGTCCCAAGTGGCCCCAGTGAGAGTAGTGGAGTGATAGAGCACAGAAGACAAAGGAGCCCCCTTTTTATTTATTTATTTGCTGAGCTTTTATAATGTACTGCATGCGAACACTGTTTCAGAGGGAGGGGAGGACTTAGCGTCCTCCTCACCGGGCGGTTGTGTGCACGTGGCAGAACGTTGACTCAATGGTGTATGTCATCTTGCAACTGCCTGGTGATTGGTTGTCGGGTGTTCACTGTGTAGGGGATGCACGGGCGCCAGGGGACGTGGGAATTCTGGCTGTGCATTGGGCTATTGACAATGGAATTCAGAGCCCCTCTGACGAAATACTATGCTACAGCTCCCTTAAAAGCGGTCCGGCCTATTGGCTGCACTAACCTGTCACCGACACCTACCACAGCCATTGCAAAATGCAGGCTGACCACTCTTAAATATCATTTACAGCATGTGTTTCAGTGGAGGTGCTCCGAAGGGACATTGGGCAGTGGGGAAATCCTAAAGGAAAGGCTCATAGAATGGATGCTGAGCCATGAGTGGCTGTGGGGATAACAGAGCTTCTGAACACCCCTGTAGCAAGGATAGTGGAAAGCTCCAAAGGTGCCGGTGGATCCTAGGAAGAAACAGGGGATAGAGAAAAACATGCAAGAGAGTGCCACCCCCGGGAAGGGGTGGGGTGCTGCAGGTCAGAAGCCTAGATTGCATGTAGGGAAAGTGACCGTTTAGTTGATGGGGGGGGGCTATCGCAAGGGGTGCCAGTGTGTAAAAGGTGGCCCCACTAAAGCCTGCATGCTAAGGTCTTGAGCAGAGAAGTCCCCAGGGGGTGGCAGACAGCCCATGCTGAGCAATCCTCTAAAGATCTTGTGCGAAGGGAGAAAGGCCTAGATTGGCCACCCATAGAGGTCAAGATCAGGTGGATGTAGCCAGAATGCATGTACCTTGATAGGATGGGTGGGGGACGGCCACATAGCAGCTAGAGCCACCAAAGATGAGGCAAGAGGGGGACCTTTGAATCCCCCTAATGTGTGGCCTCAAAGTGACCAGCCTTTGTGGCACATAGTGATGTCCCAGGAAGGTCCCACTAGCTGTGGTAGAGCAGGAGGGGAATGCAGACAGGGTGGGAGGAGTACTTTGTATTTGTTTTTTTGGATCGCATATTAAGGACGCACTTTCCGAAGTTGGGTAGAGAGCTTATCATCGGCCGGTGAGAAGCCTGATGTGGTGCAGAGGAAAGTGGACAAGGAAAGGAATACAAGAGGAGGATGGAAGGTCTCTTTTGATGTTTTCATCACTGAGCTAAGTGATCAGGAAAGTGCTGTCCAGAGGTGCGTTAGGTCAATAGTTTCACAGACCAGGAAGTTTATTAATGACTCGCCCTCACCCACAAGTGTCTCCATAAAAACGCCCCCCTCTACCTCTCTCAGAGAATTACCTTACCTTCCACAGACAAACCCACAAGAACAGCCTACACTAACCGCGTCACCATTCCTAAGACCCTCAGGGCGCGAGCAGGAGGATCCAGTTTCCCGGTCACTGCAGCTACTAATTGGAACTCGTTACCTCCCCGCTTGAGAAGCATGGAACTGCACACAGCATACTGTTTGGATCGATCTGATCCCAATCCACTTTGTGCATGCACGTTCTATGGTATTCTTTTTATGTTTTGTTACCCTTCTAGCCTAATTCTGTAGTATGCAATCACAATCACCTGTGTATCATGTATCACTGCACTCTATTAGGCCCTCGCTCTCTGTAATCTTGAGCAAGGCCTTTTTTTACCTGTAACTAAGACATCTTCCTGAAACAGCGCCTCGATGCCTGTGCGCTGAAGAGCGCAAAACAAATCCCCCCAAAAAAAGCCCTTTTAGCACTGAAAAGGAATTAGCTGTTGTCCCTGTGCTACACTGGAGCAGCAATAACAAAGTATGACAAAGTTTGCATTTTGGTGGTTGCCCATGATCTCAGATGATTTTTAGCTGCTCGGGCAAACCATTTATTCTGACAAGATAGTACCGATCGGCTGCTTGGTCACATACACCTAGTTGGAGACTTTCCTGAATGGACTTTTAACCTCTTAAATGTGGAGGACAAGCACATTCTCCATGCAGCTCTCATTACTGTTGAAGTGAGCAAGAGGTGGGCGTTCATGTTCTAGCATCGACTGCTTACATGTCGGTCCTGTACTGTGCAGGAAATTGTGCCACAGGCACGCACATATGGTTTGGTGGGTTAAAACAGGTACCGCACTTCCTTGATGATTACTTGGTGTTCATACAAGGTTCAAAATGGGAAGTGCCACCATTTTTTGAGTGACTTTCAACAATTGACAGAAACCTTAAAGACTCTTGCACTGGAAGAGAGTGGGGGCCCGGATATCAGACTGCCCAGTGTGATGATCATTCTGTGGCCATGGTATCCAGGTTGCCCAAAGACACTAGTTACACTAAGGGATACTAATATATGTGAGTAGAGAAAGGTCCACAGTTGCTGTGCCATTTGAACTTTGTTTGCAAAGTATTTGCTCAAGGCAGCCCATGTGCAGAAGCATGGTTCTGTGCATGGGGCTGAGCAGGTATCTTAAAAACCAAACTATAGGATCATGGAATGAGAAACATCAAGGACGACTTGTGTTTGTGGGAGGACCTCTTGATTGCCTTCAGTTGAGTGGAAGTGGAGCTCATGGTGTGGCACATTGGGCCTCATTACGAGTAGGGCGGTAAGGGATACTGGGCACTAGTAAGGAGACCGGTGCCGGTAATCCCTTACCGCCCTACTACGAGTTCCCTTAGCAGGACCCTCCTTTAACACCTGGTCTGACCAGGCGTTATGGACGGGACCCGTTAAGGGAATTCAGAGCCAATAACGGTACCGCAATTTACGGTACCGTTATTAGTGCCTTTCCCATTGAGCCGTATGGGGGCTCAAATGGGAATGGGGAATGGCTTTTTCAATGGGGATTTAGCGGTCCCGCAAAGGTCGGACTACACCGGTAAGTCCCCATTGAACGAGACCGGTGCTGGACACGTTATTGGTGGCAATCATGGTGCAAATAGCGCCATGGCTACCACCAATCTCGTAATGAGGCCCATTGAGTTTTTCTTGTTTTTGCCACCGTTTCTCAATTTTGTTTTGTTTTGTCATGTATATTCATGTGTAAAAATGCGGCACATATAATGGGTAGGCAGAGTCCATATCATCATATTTCTGAGTTTTTTCTCGATCACAATGGTGGTGAAGCAGTGTGGGAAAGGATTCAGAATATGAGTTTGGGGTTTCAACAAATACTGTTGCTTCAATGAAGTGCCAAGGAGTACCAGTAAGACATTGCAACTATTTTATGAAGTACTGGTAAAACATTGCAGTCTTTCTCAAAAGTATTGGTAAAGCATTGAATGAAGCTATGTCAAAAAGGTATAGTACTGCAGCCTTTCAGAGGAGTACTGATAAACAGTAAAGTCCAAACCCCTGCTGAGAAGTGCTTGTAAAGCATTGTTGCCTATTGGGAAGCGCTGGCGATTCATTACATCCCTGCTGAGCAGTAGCACCAGCGTTCTGCTGCTTTGGAGAGCCTCGTGGAAAAGCACTACAACCTCGTTGGTGATGGTAAAGCATTTCAGAAAAACTCGTAAGTATTAGAAAGCAATTTCAGCCCTGGCTGAGAAATGCAGGTAAAGTATTGCAGTCCTGATAAGGCGAAACGGTAAACATCCTGGTTACTTTACCATGCTATTAATATATTGCCGCCCTGCTGAGAAATAATAGTATTGCAGCACTGCTAACTGCTAAAAAGTACTGTGCAGCATTCCATCCCTGGTGTGAAATGCTCTGTAAATGAGTTTATTTATGCATTCAGCGCCCATTGCATAGTTGATTTAATTGCTTCTGGATGCTTTAGGCATATTCCAACAGTAGGTCCTCCCTGGTCCCCTTTTATTCAGATTTGCTTTTATATGTATGAATATTTGTGTGCACTACATTAGGAAGCTAATAGCAAGCAGGTAGCATTTCCTTTCTGTAGGATGTATTAGTTTAAATAAAAGCCAACATTCAAAGTAAAAATAGTCGGCTTCTTTTCCTATTTTTCGGGTGGGGTTGCCATTAAACGAGGGACATTTCAATGTAGAAGAACCTCATGCTAGAAATGCAGATATATTCCAAAGATTTAAATCATCACAACAAATGGTGGTCTATGCCATTCAAACCGGTTTTGGAGACAGTACTGAAGGCAAAACAACAGGAAATGCAAGTTTCTTGGCCAATTAGAGATGTATATTCCATCGGACATTCATGGGTAAGGTTATGAAGGTAAGTGCTGCTCAGCAAATGTAGCAATACCTGGGGAGCTATGGTCTTCTTCATAGCCATGAGCCTGGCTTCAAACCAAGTAATGTAACTATGTTTTCATAATTCATTCAACTAGATCAGTCTTATCAATTCTGTGACAGCTTGAATGTCATGGACCACCTGACATGCCGCATTCTGATCCATTAACTTGCAGCCAGCAAAAGGATATAAACCTGTCAAAAACGTGTCATGCCATGGGTGTCCAGACATTTGGTCGACTGAAAACTGGTCGAAAGACATTTGGTCGACGCAATTTGGTCGAAAACCAAATGGTCGAATTTTTTATTTTATTTATATATATATTTTTCGGGTTTTCGTTTTTTAAAAAAAGGGGTTTTTAGAAAAAAAAGGGGGTTGGGGGGCCCCCCAAAAAAAGACCCCCCCAAAAAAATAAAAAAGGTTAAAATTAAAAAAATAAAAAATTCGACCATTTGGTTTTCGACCAAATTGGTTCGACCATTTGTCTGGTCGACCAATTTTTTACGACCAAATGTCTGGTAACCATGCCATGTGTATGGATCGGTAGAGAAGAACATAGTTGGGTTATGATTGTAACAAGATTTATTTATTTGTGCTCTCAATTGTTTTGTTTTATTAATGTGATATAGTTTAGTACAAGAGTACAAACTTTACACATAATAACCATACAAAAGGAAGGAGAAATAGATATACAAGGAAGAAGAAAAATCATCTTAAAATCCACTAAACATACCATGTTCTATGTGCAAATCTAAAATAAGTAAATAGATAAAATGACATAGGATAAAATAAATAAATAAATTGAAACCATACAGCCCCCTACGCATAATTGACGTCGTGTTCAAACAACAACTCTTATCGTAACTGTAACCATTAGCCTAGACAGCACAAGCACAAACACAGTCTCTACTACATTAATCCAAGGGACCCTCTGGGACTACGTTTTATACAGACCTTAACATCCCGCCAGACCTGAAATAGTGCCATGTGTAATTTAGGGTTACTGGTATTGACACACTGTGTCCAGAATTCTGTTTGTTCAATGTATTCTTTATTATGAACAAATCCGCCCAGGTGTCTAGTGCGGCTGACTCTCGTCCCAGTGCACAATGTGAAAACATGTCGTGCAGTTTGAGGTTCCTCAGGGAGATCACATGCTCTACAGAACCTATCTGTTTTAACTAGACCCTTCTCCTGACCCCTGGCAGCCAATAATGGTAGATGATTAATGCGAAGGAGTAGGAGAAAACGCCTCAGTTCATCCGACGGGCATAGATTTAAATATGGCTGTGGCTTCATAAAGGTGTAGAGAACATATGTGATAAAGTTATAGGTTTTCAGGCCTTCAAGATGGACATAGTTGCATTGCCAGTCCCATAGCCTGAGTCGATGCCCAAACTTATTGAACAGACATTCATTATCACAACCCCACTCCGGTTGCCATCCCACTTCCTCACATAATTTAGTCAGCTGGAGTTCATAGCTTTCCAACTTGCCTATTTCCATATCCTTACTAATGCACCTCAGAAGGTCATTTGACGGTACATTCTTAAGGCGAATATAGAATTCCATCCGCTTTTTTAGCACTATGGCCCTGAGAGAGCTAATTCTCAGTTCAAGTCTGATCACGGCCATGGGTATGCATTGGGGGAGACCCAAAATTTTCTTCCAAAAGATACCCTCTACAAGCTGTAACCATCCCAGATTCATATTGTAGAGAGGATCTAAACCATAGGTAACCATCGGAGCCAGACATTGGATATATAATTGGCGAGCCGCCCATATCGAGAACCCACTACGTTCTCGCGTGAATTTATAAATAAGTGCTGTCAATTGTGCCGCTTTAGTTTTCTGCAGTTGAATACAGGTGGAGTAATTGCCCTTATAATCAAACTCTACACCTAAATATTTATAGCTAAGGGTGTAATCAATTTCGGTCACCCCAATCGTCATGCGAGGTCTAGCGACTCTCCCTGCCGAGAACAAAATCAGATTTGTTTTATTGATGTTAATCACAAGTTCGTTAGTCTCGGCGTAGATCCATAATTGCTTTGCAGATCTTACGAGTCCACTAAAGGTGTGGTCTAAAATCACCAGATCATCGGCATATGCAAGCATGGGGCAATGGCTAGAGCCGATTTTGGGGGGGCAGTTGTTGACTCCCTGTAGGCAATCTGGTGCATCAGACACAAATAAGTTATACAAAGTGGGGGCTGTGACACACCCCTGCTTCACCCCTCTGGTCTGGGGTATGGGATTGGTCATTGTCCCGCAGTTATCCAGACGCACCTGCACCGTGTTATCCGTATGAAGAAGTTCTAGGTAATACAATAGATTTTCAGGGCAGCCAAATCTCCTGAGCTTCTCCCACAAGAGAGATCGGTTCACTGAGTCAAAAGCGGCCCTGAAATCTATAAAAAGTGCATATATTGGCGGATTATGGTGTCTCAAGGCTTTAGTTCTAAGTGCATTCATTATGAACAAATTGTGGGTGGTAGAGTAGCCTGCTCTAAAGCCACTTTGGAACTTGTCCAGAATGCCAACACTTGCCACCCATTTTACGAGTTCACTGAGTCTGAGGGCAGCAAACATCTTTCCAGTGCAGTCCAGCATGGATAATAGCCGGTAATTTTCCGGTTCCGTTCTATTACCTTTTTTGAACACCGGTATAAGGATTGCTGCCTGCCAAGATGTTGGTTTTTGACCCTCCTGGAGAATTTTCCTAAACAGTATATTAAGCAGGCATGCCCAAAAGGGGGGATTTTCCTTCAGCACCACATTTGCGAGACCGTTCGGACCCGGCGCACGGGAGGGATTGAGTTCTTCAATTCTGCTTTGGATTTCTTTAGTGGAGGTCACAAAAGGGGGAGCCCTAGGTTTCCTCCTCATGGTGTTACTAGTGTTATTATCAGCCTCACCATTGCGTTTTTCCAGGAAAGAAATCCAATCATTATGGGCTATGGGATTAACCATATTAGATGATTTCGGCCCCTTGGCCTCCCCCAAAACTGACCAGATGTTCCGGGTATTTCTACTACATAGTGTGCTAACCGTGTGTTGCCAATTAGCCAACTTTCTCGCTCTCTTATGTATTTTCAGCCACCACCAATATTCCTTTTTCAGCTTCCTTGTCATTATGGCAGCGGCCATTCTAGATAGCGGGCCGTCTCTGGTCCAACGTATATCTCTTCTCAATTTTCGCTTTCTATCTCTAATGGCCCTGTCATAATTAACCTCTTTCTGGATCTTCCCCGCCACCGTGCGCGCCTTACGGGCGCCATGCTCACCCGAAAAATCACTAATCCATTTTTCAATTTGCATTGGTGACATACAATTAAGTTGGTCAATCATTTCTGGGCCCCATATTGCAGTAGCCCTAGAGGCATTTGCTATGTTCTTATCCGACCAGGAGATGCGATTTAAGGAGTGATTACAAGACAGTTGTCCCAGGTTTACCTGCGCCCCCCTAGGGACAGACACTCCCATAGTCAGGATCAGAGGGTCGTGGTCACTCCATTCACTTTCTTTTACCAACATATCGTGCACAATTGAGGCAACCTCCCCACTAGTGAAGATGTAATCAAGAGTACTCCCCGATCTTCCGATACTCCAAGTATTCTTGCCAGGCCTATCACTCTGAGTCCGACCATTAATTATCTCCAGGTCCCAGCAGCCAAAGAATCCC
The DNA here is from genome assembly GCF_040938575.1 of Ambystoma mexicanum. Classification (NCBI taxonomy): domain Eukaryota; kingdom Metazoa; phylum Chordata; class Amphibia; order Caudata; family Ambystomatidae; genus Ambystoma; species Ambystoma mexicanum. The sequence continues at coordinate 661,910,102 of NC_090941.1, read as the reverse complement.
AACCAGCCCTCCCCCTCCTTGTCAGTGGACGGGAGGTCCCAGAGACTATTCCTGGACAAATAGGGATTATTGCCGGTATCTCCACCACAACTTATATGGCAATTTAGGTCCCCGGCAATAATGACAAGAAACTTTTCATTGGTCGTTCTCCATTCAGCAAGGAGATCATGGAGAGTATCTTGAATAGTTCTCTTGTCCTTGCTCCTGGTGGATTGTAAATGTTAACAAATAGCATTCTTTCGCTTGGGGATCTTATATTAAGCGTCACTTCCGCAGCACAAATATAGTCACAGTTAAAAACTGGAATCTGTCTGCTCGAAATCTTGTTCCTCACTGCAATGGATAGGCCCCCAAACGGACGCCCCTTTCTCCCTTCTTCGCCAAAGTGTGATATGTCCTGTATCCATCCATATCTATGACAGATGTCAGCCAAGTTTCTTGCAGTAGAATGATTGGATGTTCGTTTATAAGAGCCAGCGAGCCCTTGTCAGAAAGGAGGTGTTGGTGGCCATGAGTGTTCCAGCTCAGCATAGAGTAATCTCATGGCTGCTGCAACACCATGGGCAATGAGTCCGCTAGCCATTTCAGAGTCTTCTGGATATCAGCTAATTGGACCTTCTCGGTGGGTGGTTGAGGGGGTATACCAGCCTTGTTTTTAGGTACCACATAGTCCTTGCTGGGGAGGGATGGATCTTCCTTCTCTTTGTTCGTGTCAACCTCCACGCCAATCTGTGTTAGGGATTTTTTGTGCGTCCGAATCAGCTGCGCCGAGGCTAGAACACAGCAATGGAGGGCTGAGACATTAGGGTTGCGCACCTCCAATGGTTCGACAAAGAGGAAATCTTCCGAGCGTATTACACGCAACTGAGGAATTAAGTGCAGTTTGGCCAGAACTTCAGTTCTTGTCAACCATAAATCTCTTTTTTTCTGGTTCAGGTTTTTAATTATGCAGATTTTACTTGCTTGAATATCCTCTTGTTCTTCAGATTCGTCTATGGGGGGGGGATGTAAAGAACTCTTCCCCCTTGCTTTCCTCGTTTCGCCCAGGCGACGAGCATTTAGTGGATTCTCCAATATTCTTAGAGTCGTATATTTGTATATGCATAGCATTCAACCAAACACCACAAACAAGAAACTTGATCCTCTTTCTTTTCCATGGCCCAAATTAAAAATTAAATTTACGAAACGCTCACTTCCTGATTTCAGACAACATCCGGTGAGTGCATGTGATCTGGCCCTTGTAGTGAATTTTAATATTATGCATTTCATTTAGCAGCCATTCACTTAGACGTTATCACCCCTTTGTTATATTTTTAAGAGGAGCCCTTTTGCAACCTTTGGAAATGCACGTTGAAGCTGTAATTTGTTTTATTGTACTTTTCACATGTTGAAATTAAACATTGTAAATACATGACTTTCTAAACATCTGGTTTTGAAATTACACAGGGCAGCCTGTTGTTGTTGGTACCGTAGACACAGTAGCTGCTCGGAATCTCATCTGTGTCGCATCTAGAGTTTATGAATGTTAGCATGAATGCATCTTATCTAGATAGGATTCGATTGTGAATGTTAGCATGTGCTTCACTTAGAGGGAATTATGAATGTTAGCAAGTGCCACACTTAGAATTGTTAACATTAACCTGCGTCACATCTAGATAGGATTGTGAAAGTTGGCATGTGCCACACTTAGATGGAATTGTGAAGGTTAGCAAGCGCCACACTTAGAGAGAACTGTGAACTTCAGGCTGCCCCTCATCAGGATAGGATTGTGAAGGTTTGCAAGTGCCACAAATAGATGGAATTATGAAGGTTAGAAAGTGCCACACTTAGACACAACTGTGAAAGTTAACATGTTCATTGCATGTAACCTACTAACCAAAAAAGCTGAAATTTGCTGCATACCTATCTCACTCAAACTCACTCAACCATCTCTCGCACAACAAGCCGCACACACTCCATCACACCGCAACAACACATAAACCACGCCAACCGCACATGAGGACTGACACCGATCCTATACTCGCACCAAAGCTCAGCACCCGGTGTATACCGAGTTGAAGCTGCCAACAGAACACCACTCCTCTCACTATCCTGCTCCCTCTTCACCTTACTAATTGATCCCACATTCTCGTTTACAGATCCGCCAGAGCGCCTGGGGACCAATTCCGTTGGTGACGGTGCATAGTACAAATACCTTTTAACATAACATAACATAGCATTCAACCAAACACCACAAACAAGAAACTTGATCCTCTTTCTTTTCCATGGCCCAAATTTAATAAATCAGCAAGGAATTAGGCAACCATTAGGCAACCCCTCTGCATTTGTTAGGAGTGGGTGCAAACATAATTTCTTCAAAACTCTCCAGATAATTGGAAACCAGGTATTCCAAATAAAGATGTGTTGTTGTCATTACTTTACCAGTTGAAATGGAAATGAAGGGTTACTCGGTAATCCCTTCGATGTGAACATTTCACCCAACCAATATGCTGGCCATTTCCAGGACAAACCTCTTCCTCTGGTTTCTTAAATAAAATGAACAAGCGAGCCAAACAGTTGCTTGCCAATAGTCTCAGTTCAGGAATCTTCTGCTTTACAAATTGAACGGTTCAGAAAGTCTCTCCAGGATACTTTACTTGCCATTCACAGTCTCTACTTGCAGGCACATTGAGATTCTGTCCTCTTGGATTAGGATCAGCTCCAGTCTTCTGAGGTCAGGTCTTTAATTGTTGCTTTACCGTGGTTCTCAGTTGCAACAAAAGCTAGAGTTTGGCTTTCAAACGCAGACAGAGACAGACCACTGTCTGTCCATGGTTTGTTCAAGGAAGGTGCCACTCTGATCTCATTCTTTCTCTGCTCTTGACTCACTAGCTTTCATGCTGGACTGTCCTGCTCGTTCCTCCTCTTCTCTTGGACTGCTCTACTTCAGATCCGGGGTTTGCCCTTAGCCCCTGCCTTGGGTGATGTTTTCCTTCTCCTGCCTCTCTTCTGATTTGGCTTCCTTGTTTTGTTACTCCATTCTGCTCCTTTACTTCCTCTTGTTGACCTTCTCCAATTAGGTCTCAATGAACAGACACACAGCAGTGAATTAATACGTTAGAGATGGTTCATTGCTACTGCAAAAACAGTATGGGTTTTTGGACAGTTATGAATCCCTGATGAACTTGTAACAGGCTTCTGGATCTCGTGGGATGATTCTTTGTCCAATTCGAAGTGGCGAATCGCATTACAAAAAAAGGGTCTATGCATCGAGTTTGTCTAGCCAGGAAGGACACCTCAATTGATTTGTCAAGTTTGTACAAGTTCATACAGCCAAACAGAGGCCTTACATCTCCTAAATAAAAATGTTCAACATAATCCCTTCCTGTTCGTTTTTGGATTTTGCTAGGCTACGAGGAAAATTGTTCACTGAGCAGGCTCACACTTTGAGGGTGGTGGGTGCTTTTGGAGAGTATTGAGAAGTCTTTTGAGGAATTTTGATTAGTCATTTCTGTTTGTTGTTAGTTCTTGTATAGTATCTTGCTGGTTGGTCTGTTTATGAAACCATGTTTCTCTTCTCCTTCTTATATGTGTTTGTGCTCTAGCACCTTGAAGCATTTTCTATGTGCTAGATGGGATTACCAAGAATGATCACAGACCAAACAATCGGACAGACTAAATGAAGATGGTAAAACACTGCTTTAATCTCAATGAAAGATAGCAGGGATAAATACAGCCATCAAAGTAGATGCTTGATTTTTCACATCAAACTTTGCTTGCACAGAGTTTATATAGTTTTATGTACGTCATTCATGACATCATCCTATGTGGCGTTTCACAAAAACCTGATGCCGGGAGGGATTGAATTAGGGGAACATATCTACTTATAGAATAATATAAGTATTAATATCTCATTGGCTGCCCCTTGTCACTAGGACATGCCCTGAGCTACTTTTACGCATGTTACATACTTATCATAGCAGAGAATAGGGCAGCGGGCTAATAAATGCAACATTGTATATGAAAGTGCATGGCAAGCCTTTTGCTTGGTTGGCAACCTCATCCATCCTTGGGCTTTCAGCACAGTTAGCCGCACATGAACGAAGTGAAACCTAGGTGTTCAAGCTGCGTCAAATTATTCCTTGTTTTCACAATTAGTCCTTCGTATGTCATCGACCAGATCCTTAGCCAAGGTCTATCATTTGTAGTTGACCTCATAATCTTCTCACTGTTCTGGGACAATCGAGGGAATGTGAGCACACCACTATCTTAATTTGAAGTTCTAATGAATAGCCTTTGTTTTGGGTTTTTATCACGTGTCAGGAGACCACAATTTTGTCAATTTTTATCTCTCAATTTCTGCTATTTGATTTAATTAACCAGGGTGTCATTACCCTCTCTGGCCTTTAAAGACTTGCTCATTCCACCACAAATAGGCTTTTGCCTTCCTAATCGTTCAATACTTGCCATCAGCAAATCTCCTTGCCCTCCTAATCTTTGCAGAAATATGTCTCATGCACAAGGTCTATTTATTCACCCCTCTCTGTGCCTTGCACCCATCTCTCGAAATAGCCTCCTAGACGTCAGGCCAATGTATTCCCTTATTCCGCACATGAGAACAGCTTTTTCACCAATTCTTGAATTTGAGATCCTAGGCTTGTTTTGAGGTATCTGGGTTTATTCTTCTACATGAGCTGTAATCCATTTTCTTCCAATGGCCGTTCCATAACGTTTTATAAATAAATATATATATATATATATATATATATATATATATATATATATATATACCTCTTTTTTTTTTAAACTTTGGTTTTATTGGCATTTTAAAGAATATAACAAGCAGGCTACATATGTGATCACCAGTTGTACACGATGCACTTGCCCTACAAACTCCCCCCCACCCACCCTACCGCCCCCCTCCTTCGAAACCCCCTCCCCCGCCCCTCGTTTTACCAACTCGAACCATGACATAGGGAGATTTGGACTTTTCTTTTGCGTCCATTACTTTGGTAGTGAGTGTGAGCGTCGGCGCTCTTTGGTGGCTGGCGGTCGACCGAATGTCCCCGGGCCGTGGGCGCCCATTCCGTCCCTAGGGTCCCTGGTACTTTTTGGTACAATCTTTCGGCCTAGACCCCCTGAGCCCCGGTCAGCCCCCCATCAGGCATCAGTGCACATCCCATCCCCAGGCCTCCCTTACCCCCTGCCAATTTTCAAGGAATGACCCAGAATCATTGTTCACCATGGCCGTTAGTTTGTCCATTAAAAACAAGTTTTTCAATTTCTTTAGCCAGTCAGCCTTGGACGGGGTCTCCGGGCTCTTCCATTTCTGTGCCAATGCCACTCTCCCCGCCCGTAGCATCGTTTCCCACATTCTGGGGTACCTGTAGAGGTCCGAGGTCTCTGGCGGGAGGCCCAACAACACCGTCAGGGGGTCCTGGGGAAGCAGTTCCTCTGTGACCTCAGCCATCCAGCCCCTCACCTCTGCCCAGTACGCCTGCACCTTCGGCAGTGCCACCACATGTGGCCTCATGAGCCCCTCTGGCCGCAGCCCCTCGGGCAATCGGGGGACACCGCCGTAAACATTTTAGACAGTTTCACAGGGTCCCTGTGCCATCCCTGCAAAATCTTAAAGTTATGTTCCATATCTGCCGTGAACAAATTACCGTGGAAAGCAATTTTGAAGATCCTCGCCCAGGCGTCTTCCGAAATCACCTCCCCTGCGAGATCGTTCCAATATCAGCGGAAGCCCCTCCGTTCTACCAAATTCACAGTGTTGAGGATTCTATACATTCCGGAGACGGCTCCCTTTCTAGAGGTCGCCATATCAAGGAACTTCTCAAAGGGGGTCAGCTGCCTCTTCAAGTTCTCTCCCCATGATTGGTCGCCGAGTATTCCCTTCAGGCGTAGATACTCAAACACGGAAAGAGACCCCCGCCCAATGGCGTCCCTTAGGTCCTCATACAGCAGGAATTCCCTCTTCCGGAACAGCTGTCCCGCCCATTCTAGACCCGAATCAGACCATGCCTGTGCCTCGGAAAAACCCCTGTTACCTAATCTGAACGGGTGTCCCCAGAGAGAGGACATTGGGGATGGCCACGTCGTTAGGTGCGCCGTCTGGGGGCCCTCCCTCCAGACTGCCCAAAGAACGCCCAACGTGGGATGGGATTTCAATCTGTTCGGGATGAACCTGTGTGGTGCCCAGAGAAGATCGCGTACCTTGAGGGGGTGAGCGTCCATGTCCTCCAGGTAAGACCAGTAGGTGCCCATCCCCTCCCTCATGTGCTCCAGGAGGACTCGCAACTGGGCGGCCCGGAAATAGAGCTGGAAGTCAGGCAAGCCGAACCCCCCCTCTTCCCTCGGCAAGGTCAAAACCGCCCTCGCAGTCCTCGGGGTCCTGCCCTGCCAGATAAACTCTCGGACCGCATTCTGTAGTGTCCTCATGAGGTGGTCGGGAATGTTGGATGGGAGAGAGGTAAAGAGGTACAGCAGGCGCGGCAGCACGTTCATCTTCACTGCCGTCATGCGGCCGTACCAAGACAAGATCATAGAGCCCCACCTCCTGAGGTCCCTGGTAATGCTAGCCAGGGCCGGGTCATAGTTGGCGGGGGACAGTTGGGACAAGTCCCTGGTGAGGAGGACTCCCAGGTAGCGTATGGAAACCTTGCCCACTGTGATCCCATGAAATGTGCCCACGGGGTCCAGAGCCGGGTCATTTACCCGCATGGGGAGAAGGACCGATTTGGAAGCGTTAATCTTTAGCCCCGAGAAGTGCCCGAATGCGTTCACCAGGGACAGGAGGGGGGGAGGGAGGCGCCGGGGTCCACCAGGTATGCCAGGATGTCATCGGCGAACAGGGAGAGCTTAAATTCCACCTCGCCCCTCATTATCCCTCTTTATCCCTCATTATCCCTCTGATCTCCGGGTGCGACCTCACCGCTATGGCCAAGGGTTCCATCGTAAGGATATACAACAGGGGGGACAGTGGAGAAGGGGAAGGGGTCCGACAGCCTGCCGTTCACTTGTACCCTGGCCTTCGGAGCTCTATAAAGAGCCGTCACCCAACCCCTGATGTGTGCACCGAATCCCATTCTCTGGAGGAGTAGCTCCATATATCTCCATTCGACCCGGTCGAACGCTTTCTCCGAGTCCAGAGAGAGGAGGCTCGCGTCAAGCTCGGAGTTCTGGGCGTGGTGGATTAAGTTTATAGTTTTACGGATGTTGTCCGAGCTCTGCCTACCCCTTACAAATCCCACCTGGTCCCCATGGATCAGTGCCGGCAGAATCTTCTCCATCCGTTTCCCAATGATTTTGGCAAGGACCTTGACATCAATGTTTAGTAGGGATATAGAGCGGTATGAGGAACATTCAGTGGGGTCCTTACCTTCCTTGGGAAGGACGACAATTATGGCCTCCATTATGGAGTCCGGAAGGGTCCCCCCCTCTAATACCGCATTGAAAACCTTAGCTAAGTGTGGGGCCAGAGTAGAGCGGTACCGTTTGTAGAAGGACACTGTGAAGCCATCCTCCCCGGGGGAGGTCCCCGCCTTCATCCCGCTAATTGCGTTACCCACCTCCTCCTCGGTCACCGGCCCCTCCAGTCCCTCGGCCATCTCCCCGGACAGGGCCGGTATCCGGACCGAGTTGAGAAACCCCTCTATCTCCTCGTCCCGCCCGTCACATTCCGAGGTATAGAGTTTTTCATAATATCTCCGGAAGGCCTCTCCTATGTGGGGAGTGTCATGGCCCATGGTCCCCTCCTCACTCCTCACTGCCTTTACCATTCTTTCCCTCTGGACCTCCCTCAATTTCCAGGCTAGGATTCTGTCCGCTTTGTCCCCCTTTTCGTAATACTTCTGCTTGACCAGTTGGAGGCTTCGCTCCGTTTTGTGCAGGAGGAGGTCTCGCAGCTGGAGCCGATAATCGGTCAGCGATTCGAGCTGACCGTGATCCAAGGGGGCTGCTCAGGGCCCCACCGGTTGGAGTTGGGCAATTTTCCCCCTCAGGGCTTTCTCCTGGGCTTCCCTCACTCTTTTGGCCTGAGCGCTCATTTTAATGAGAAAGCCCCTTATTGTGGCCTTGAAGGCGTCCCATAGGGTGTGTGGGCCCACCTCGCCATTGTCATTAAATTCGAAGAATTCCGTAATAGCCTCCAACACCTCCTGGGCACGGACCTCATCTTTCAGCAGGGAGTCGTTACATCTCCATCTCCCTCTGCGGTCGCTTAGCCCGCCCCTTGCAATGGTGGTTCGAACCAGGTCATGGTCCGACCAGGGGACGGGGTCGACCTTGTGGCCCGAGACATACGAGTGCAGGGACTCGTCCACCAGGATGTAGTCAATTCTAGAAAAGGACGTGTGGGTGGACGAATAATATGTGTAGGAAGGAGTACCCGTTCCGGGGGAGGGGAGCGTGTCCACCAAGCCCAGCTCTGCGTATATACCTCTTTTAAGCAAGCTTCTATATGCTTCTTCTACCTTGCGTTACAGCGTATTTACAGTTATTGGTCAGGACGTTACTTCATCTTCTTGTTTTCACGATAACTTCATCTTTTGGTACATGTTTCTCTTAGTGCTTCTGTTACATCATCAGTTTTAAGTATTCTCATATCGTCTCGACTTAGGCTTATGTCTTCTTTATGACATCATATTGTCATCATCAGACTTTTGTTTAGCGTTCATCCATGATTCTTAGAGCCACTTCCTTGAATTTAGGCTATTGACATCCTTCTTGGTAACTTCTCTCCATTGACTCAACGTGAGGATATCTTCTGAATGGCTGTCTGAGTGCATATTGTCTTTCATACATTCGATGCGGTATAGGCATGTCACATAAACTCACGCATGGATTCCCAATGGTAGCCCCTCGTCTGCTACTCCAATAGGACAGTGGTGAAGGGGTGGGGACTAGAGAAGAGGCCACCACCTGCGCATCTACATGTTTGTTCAGTGTGTGTTAGTCTCTTGTTGAGTTAACGTTTATGCATAAAAAAACAAATAAGTTTGCCTTTTCCTCTTGTACCGTACCCCTTTTGCGTGTCTTTATAAAACTTAAAAAGCTCACAATTATTTGTTTCCCCATTAACACAAAAATGTACTTATCCCTCTGTGTGTTTATTGTATTCTGTTTTCTTGTTGAGTATTGTATTGTCATTGTAGATTGTAGGTTGTAGTTGTAGGATTGTTTTGTTTGTTCCCTTATTTGTCCACTTTAGGTTGTGCTGGTTGTCGCACACTTTTGGATTCTTCTGTCCACACATAAAGGGTTCTTGGTCTTTGCAGTGTTTAGAACGGCTTCCTGGCACCATACTGCGAGGGCCAAGGGGAGGAAGGCTTGGATGGAGGAGGGGGGGGGGCTGCATTTCTTCTTGCAGGAAAAGTAAGATGCTCCCGGAGCAATGCCAATCCTCTGAGTGGTTGCGGGTGGCAGAGGCATTGGGGGAGTTGTCAAGAGAAGGAGAGATGGAATGGCATGTCACCCCTATAGCCATAAAGCTAATGTATTATTTTTGTTTTAAATCTTAGTAGGGTTTGGTTAGGACACCCCACTTCCCCTATTGGCACCAGGCATTGCTGGATGCTATAATCTAGAATGCGGATGTGCGCCCAAATCGCTGAGCATGGACATTCGGCTTGTGTCAGTTGACTGGGGCAAGGTCGCTGGACTTGAGCCAGTGGAACAAAGCGGTCTGAACCAGTCCTGACAATGGACTTCACATCAGTGCCGGAATAACGTCGGGGTGAAGGCCCTACACCCCATGCCTGAGGAGCATGTGTCCAGAAGTATGTATGTGCCACCTTTTTCATACGGAAGAACGTCACCACTTGACATCCCGTGGAAATGAACATTGAGGGCAGACTAGTGCCTCAAGACAATTAAATTCTTTCCTCAGGTGGGAGGTGGGAATAGCATGCTGTAAGGCCCGCGTAGAATTTCACGAAAGTTAGGTATCAATTATCCAAAAGAGAATAAAAGGAGCAGATCTGAGCGATCTGATAAGTTCATTGATTGAACTATCTGTAGCCCGTGGTATATTTACTCTGGCCGGGCGGCAAAGGCCTACAGCACAGCCAGAAGGAGGCCACTACATTCCAACCCTAATCAGTCCAGCTGTTTAGAGAAAGAACGCTAGGCAATCTCCAATAAACATGGATATCAGCAGTGGGCTACTTTCCAGTGCTGAAAAAACTCATGAGAACGAGTTGCCCTTTAGCCCCAGCACAGGGTATACATTCCTGATTATGCAACAACTCATATGATCCTCCATCTCCACAGTCGTTACTGTCTCGTAGTATACATTTCTATATGTGAGTACACTTAGGCAATATCCAGAGAATTGATGCACCTCAAGAAGAACGGGATATTGGTGCACACCAAATCTTAAAGTGAAAATGTTTATTATTTTATGTTAACTTTCAGTTCCATAAGTTAAAGGTGCAGGGGAGGAACTGTGATTTTGGCACAAAATTACCACAAAAAGACGATTCAAAATACGAATCCTCCCGTCCCCTGCACACTATTCAATTGCCAAAATAAATCACTTAATATAATTTCAGAGCACTGTTTATACATCTCAATAGTCTTATTAATCAAAGGACGACATATTGAACAGAATTTTATAAAAATATGTTGTATTGTATAGTTCACAGGAAGAAAATGTTATGCAAAACGAAGCAGAAAATGCACATGTCCGTTCTCTGTGTCTGATGCGTTTCGAGGATGATCTCCTCTTCTTCTTGAGCCTCAACAGACTATAAAGAAAACATCATACAATCAAAAAGGGTTTCCAAGACAATATAGGCAAACTGATACGTAAACCATTGACACGTCAAAGACTAAGAAATGTAAAATATAGACGTAATTGTATACTGTCCGTCATCCATTTGTGAACAATCCCTAACATACAGTAAACCCATGGTGCTCTTCAACTTCAAGCCATACCATCAGTCATAATGTGAATACAACACATGTACCCGCTATCGAAATAGCTTAATGTGGGGTGGTGTCTAAGTCACTTCATCCCAATTGATCAATATACAGTTCAGAAGTAAAAGAATAAAATACAGATAAGGCTATCTGGTTAATGCATATCTGCGCATTGTTCAAACATAGAGCCACCTTGGCTATACCCAGCTTGGAACACATAAGGATGCTGAAGGAAAATTACCTTGTTAAAAATCTCTGTACAAATTCTATCTTGTACCAAATTTCAAATTTCTACTTGCTGCCTGCACGGTGTTCCCAGATATTCAACCGGACCAAACTGGTCACATGAGATCTCCAACGGATCTGTATCTAATTGGAAAAACAGTGTTTCAAAAAATATATCACTTAAAGAATTATTCCGCCTACTGCTTGTTCAGCGGTTAATATTCCTAGATACCTATCCTATGCCAGCAAGGAATCTAAGCGCAGGACTAATTGTTGGAATACATGTATCCGCCTTGAATATTAACTAGTTCATGAAGTAACTAAACGACCCAGGGTGACGCTTACCGATGGGTTGTCTTTCTCCAAAAAATTGATGAATTTTTGTAGCTATCCGTTTGGTGGTTAAAACCCCTTCGAGGAATACTTTAGTATACCTGATAATGCATTTCTTTGTATCAAGATAGGACTCGGAGCTATATGCTCCTCAATCCAGCTGTGGATGGGTTTTTACATATTCTCCAACATTAGGCACATAGTCGACAGAGCTATCTAGGTCTACCCATATTTCTCTATGGGTCGCCATTTTCACCATTCTTCTGATCACCGCCACCTTGATTTGCACATTAGCAGGAGCTACACTTTCATGACAGGTGAGAATTATGATATTTGGGCGATTTATCCCAATAAACAATTGACTGAGCATGACTAGGATTTTTTATAAGTCTGGCTACAAGTTACACTTGATCTATATCTCTACTTGCTTTAAGCATTTGGATTTGGCTATAGAACCCATTTTAGTGACTCAGGGGGCTTTTGTTCCATTTGTACACATTGCATTAGACCAAAGTTCAATATGGAGGACCTTTTGGGACAGGCAGACATGGCCGTATAGTCCCTCCTCTTCATTTAGATTTTGCGACTAGTATATATAACAATCTAATATGCCGCTTACTGTTTCCTTGGAGATGGATGCACTAGGTTGCAGAACAAAAATTGCTCCTTACAGCGAAGACGCTAGTGCAGGTATGGCAGATTTTATCTGCTTTTGTTTCAGTTACGACTTTCCAATGCTGACTATTTTCATACTTTATGCACTTTTCCTTATTTACTTTACAGTTCGTCTCAAGACTTTGTAGTTCTCAAGGGGATCCGGGTGACTGGCGAGGTACATTAGAACTGTAAGAATTCTGACTATTCCTTTATAGTGTGAGTTATTCTCTTTTGAGGAACATTGCCCCATTAGTTTAAACTAAATGTATGAAACTGTGGTTTACAGGTTGGTTGGACAACCGTTTACCTATCTTTTTAATTATTGCATTCAGGTTGACACAGTGCCTATACCTTGAGGCATCAGCTCGCTTTGTTGACTTGAGGGAGAACAGCCCAAACCATCGTCCATTACGTTTTACATACTCTTTGGAACATTTAACATCTATTGGAGAAAGAGAACCCATAGGTGAGCGTCACCCGGGGTCATTTAGTTACTTCATGGACTAGTTAATATTCAAGGCGGATAGATGTATTCCAACAATTAATCCTGCGTTTAGATTCCTTTCTGTCATAGGATAGGTATCTAGGATTATTAACCGCTGAACAAGCACTTGGCGGAATAATTGTTTAAGTGATATATTTTTTGAAACACTGTTTTTTGATAATTCCAATTAGATACAGATCCGTTGGTGATCTCATGTGACCAGTTTGGTCCGGTTGAATATCTGGGACCCCCGTGCGGACAGCAAGTAGAAATTTGAAGTGTGGTACACGAAAGAATTTGTACAGAGATTTTTAACAAGGTAATTTTCCTTTAGCATCCTTATATGTGTTCCAACCTGGGTATAGACAAGGTGGATCCATGTTTGAACAATGTGCAGATATGCATTAACCAGATAGCCTTATCTGTTTTTTATTCTTTTACTTCTGAATTGTATATTGATCAATTGGTATGAAGTGACTTAGACACCACCCCACATTAAGCTATTTCAATAGCGGGTACATGTGTTGTATTCACATTATGACTGATGGTATGGGTTGAAGTTGAAGAGCACCATGGGTTTACTGTATGTTAGGGATTGTTTACAAATGGATGACAGACAGTATACAATTACGTCTATATTTTACATTTCTTAGTCTTTGATGTGTCAATGTTTTACGTATCAGTTTGCCTATATTGCCTTGGAAACCCTTTTTGTTTTTTGATGTTTTCCTTTTAGTCCATTGAGGCTTAAGAAGAAGAGGAGATCACCTTCGAAAAGCGTCAGCCACAGAGAACGGACAGGCGCATTTTCTGCTTTGTTCTGTATTTAAAAATAAAATCCTGTGAACTATAGAATGCAAGATATTTTTACAAAATTCTGTTCGATATGTCGTTCCTTGATTAATAAAGCTATTGAGATGTATGAACAATGCTCTGAAAATATATTAGCTGATTTTTTCGGCAAATGAATAGTGTGCAGGGGACTGGAGGATTCGTCTTTTTGTCATTGCTGCTGCCTACACCTCTATGATAGTGCTCAGACTAGGCACCAAAGGATGGCTGAGAGAGGGATGCAATCTCTAGTGTTCATTCAATGCACATTAAGAACTACTAGCCTCAAATACAGGTGGTGTCCTGAACAAATCCCACAACAACTTCCCGGTTGTACTAACTGCCCTAAGGCCCCATTATCAACTATGGTGGCCCCTGGCTCTTTTTTAACTGTTGACACAATGTGCCCTTGCCCTTTACAATGAGTTAAAGAGTGAATGTATTCATCCTCACTGTTGTCTTCTCATCTATTACATGCTCAGCCATGGGTTGCTAACCAGGTGGGAGTACAGCCTTCGTGCTGAATCTGTTACACGGCACATAGCTCTACCCATAAACGGGAACCCTGCACGATGGGCTCCGGATGCTCCGGACCCCCTCCTTGCAGTGCGCACTCTTCTATCGGCGGGGGCCTCTCTCCTCATAGCCACATATCTTTGCGGTGCTTAGGTAGTGCCGACCTGCTCTGTCTACCGGCACTGACCCTGGAGTTTGTCTCCATCATGGCTGCACTGCATCCTGCCACTTGGCTCACAACGGAGTATGACTATCATGTCCGCTCCCAGGCCACTGCATACCCAGGCAGGGATGCCACGCCTCTGAGGTCATATCCCTCCATGAATGAGAGAACAGGGTCTATGTCAGATCTTCACCATGGCTGCTCCCGCTGCCTCAGCAGCCCAGATTAGGTGAATTTGAGGTTGTCGCCATGCGTCTCACAGATGCAGCTCTCGGGGACTTCCACGTGAGATTGGCTGCCAGTATATTTTAGTTCTCCCTCGAGGCTGCATCGCCACCTACAAGTGAGGAGCATACTGACTGCTATGGCATGGACTAAATAGGCCTTCATCCCTGGAGAGGGGAGTCCTCAGCACACTGCTCCAGGGCTCAACCTTCCAAGCCACAGGGAGTCAACCCAGACACCCCCACCTACCTCACCGGGAGTCAACCTTGCCTCCTAGCTCACACTCTCTCCCCGCCATGCCTGCCTTTCTATAGCCGTTGCCTAGGACCATTCACCTGAGACTCCCACCGGGGGGGGGGTAGATGGCCATTGGTGTAACCGTAGAAACATTCCAAATGGCCCCAGCACAGAAGATCCATGGTGCTCAAGGCATGCACCAGTGACATCTCAGCACTCGAAATAACATGAAACAGCTTTGTACAGCTGCATTGCATTTGCAGTCCCCTAATAACAGCCATAACAAAGTACATATACATTGCACATTCATGTAGAATAACCTATATTTATATAACCAATGGTGTGCATATGTATTTTGCCTTTCCAGCTTATAGCCCCGAAATAGATGTTTATGTGTTGTAACCCAAACCTGAGTGGGCTTCTATTGAACCAGGGTATATATATGTCCTTTGACTTTTGAGCAGTTTAAGCCATTTCTTTAAGATTAAAAGTTCTAGAGAACCTTTCCTTCTTAAAGTGACAATCCACTGCCTTCTGGAGGGTGCTAGGTATAGGTTCACCAAGTACCGCACTCCCCCAATATTATTGATTGCCTCAGGGAGGCACCCCATTATAAGTCCCCAAACAAAGGCAGGGGACCTTGGTAGGTGACAGGGAATATAGTAGCTGCCTCATCACTCTCCTCTTTCTCTTTTGCTAAATAGAACTTGTTTTGGAATGTTTCCTGATACTTGGATACTGATGGGTATTCTTGTGGCAGAAGATCTGTGTCCATTTGTGAGTGGACTCATTTTTCATTGGCTCTAAATATGTTGTCAGATGCAAACAAGCTTGGAGAATTGCATGATGTGAGAGTAGGTGCTGAGGATGGCAGACCTCCTGCATTTACTCGTTGTCAGTGCAAACAATGAGCGGCCTGCGAGACTGCGAGAGATACTGAATCCTGACCTAATTCTAGGTTCCTGAATCCTCAGAGAGGTCCGGCAGACTTTTTGTCTGTGGGAACTGCTTTTACCAATGGTGTTACCGGCACAGGACACCTGGACTCCATCGAGAAAAGTGTCACGTATTTCCTGCCGCTGAGCCCATGCTGGGCCAGTCTTCCACCATGAAGCTAGTTGTGAGGAAAGTGGATGTCTGGGCACTGTTCTTCTACATTGGCCTCGCCCAGCTCCTGCACACTTTTCACAGTTCCGTTCTTGTTTTTTTGGGATCACTCTCAAAGCGGATCTTGCGGATGCTGTTACCAAATCAGAGGCAGCCTGTATTGGAAGAGCGCTTCTGTGTCTATTCTGACATTGCCGATCTTCTTGGGGCCACAGCATTGTTTTCTTTACCCGCATACCTGTGAACTCTGAATACTTCTGCTCTACATGTAGATCATGCCAGGCTGGTGCAGGCAGCATGGGAGACATAGAGAGTGGCTGCCCGTAAGTTAGTTGGACACCTTACATTTCCCCTATCGCCTCCCCTGTTTCTAATCCCAACCAAGGTGCAACTTCTGGGGCATCGTGAGTGGGTACAACTCCTTCAGATCTCTGCCAGCAAAACTGTAGGACATCTGAACAATTGGTTATGCAAAGCCTCACTTAGTGGGAGAGAAATGACATTAACAAGAAAGTGGGCAGAGGAACCTCCCGATGTAGGTGGGTGGCTCAACCTACACATTCCTATTCTGAATGTTCCACCCATAGCTTCTGTTTTTCTCCACCTATACCCCTTTCTCCTTCCATCGTAACTTCCCCTTACATGTTTTTTAAATTGCTAATGTTACTGATTTGCATCTTTTGGTTGCATGTAGCTTAAAATTCAAATCTCTAGCTTACTGTTCTGATAAGGCCTGCATAACCATCTGCATAACGATCTACCATCTGTATAAGGACTCCTTCGGGCTAATGGCTGCACCCAGAATTATTGTTCAAATAGCCTGGGCACTTTAGAACCTTGTGCGTTTGGCACCCAAGTCTTGATTGCAGAGTTCTTCAAACCCATCAATAACTAGGACCCTTTTTACAACTGTAAAAGAAAAGCCCTTTAAACCATGCTACCTGTGTGGGAAAACTAGAAGAGGAAATACAATGGGAACAAGAAAAAGTGGTTAAGCGCAAATAGGGTAAAGCAGAGCTGGATCCAATTGCTGCATCATCACGTTTTGTCATAGAATATTCTGGAAGAGAAAATTCCTGAGGTGGGTCACTGTTAATGTAACGAGAATGCTGTGGGGGAAGCAGACTCCAGAGCAGGTGCTACCATTGTATAAGATGAAAAGACAATGAGAAATAGGGCCTGTGACAGGAGGTGAGGACTCTTTGCTGGTCGGTCACCTGTGGATGCTAATACGCTTCAATTATCTACCTCAGTAAAAATCTGTTTAGCCTAAGTCTAAGTCTATGACTCGCTCATGTTATCCAACCAATGGCAAATCTCAGAAGGGACGCCAAAAGTCCTCTAATGAACTCCTCTCCTTATGCAGTGGAGGTGTGGTCACTTCTGAAATGCAGGCCAATGCACAGCCTTGATTGGGTGGCCTAAGGAAGGAGGTTGCTCTCCAGGGTCTACAATGACAAACTCAAATGAAATAATTCAGGCAAATCAATCTTCATCAAATATGCACCGTAATTACACAAAGGGACACTATTTATCTATTCATTCATATGAAGCAACAGATGCAATATAGTCATATTGTCACTGGGAATGGATTAGGGGATGGGCAAGCCAGTGTGGGGCTAACTGAGACGTGCTTTCAGAGCGTACAGGATACCATAGCCATTTATGATGAGTGGATATGTGATAGGGAGGAAGACCTCAATATCCTTTAGACTTGTGACTGTTCAAGATCAGACAAGATAGAATATGTTCAGGTGTAGCCCAAGTATTTAGAAACAAAAGCCAGGAAAAGCAACCAGTGTATCTTCGGGGTGCCGCGCAGACAGAGGGAACATCTACAGATCTGCAAACCTTTGGTGGCTGAACTATTTACAAGGTAACTGCTTAATGTGGATAATGGCCATGGTATTCTCAAAGATAAGAACAGAATCCAGAGAGTGCCTCACTTTCATGATCCAAAGTATGAGATACCATTAGGTATATTAGTCAAAGCTCCGACTTTTGGGGTGCTAAGCAATCTACACAGCATTCCTTGGGAGAGGACCTCAGTCTAGGCAGATGTCTATTTTTAACCTTCTATCAAACAAAGTCCCAGGGACTCGATAAAGGAGGTCTGAACTCAAACTGCTTATTGCTTCTTTCACCAAGACTGAAGCTTTTGTTGCTTTGCAAAGATAGGGTTGACTTAAAATCAAATGAAATAATTGGACATTGTTCACTCAGACCAAGGCAGCAAGCAGATCATAGCATAAAATCAATTGTAGATGTCATTCTATGGTTTCCTACAAATAATGAGAGAATGGTAGGAAGCGTGGGAGGTTGTTTCACATTCTCTCCCTCTCTGTTGTTAATAGCGACAGAGATTGAGGAATGAGGAGGGATGGGATTGGTGTGTGGTGTCAGGAGACAGAGGTAGAATGGGGAGTGAGAAAAGAGTTGGTTTGGGAGTAGCTGGTGGCTTCATTTGTATGTGAACGCCTTTTTGGTTCTGTATTGGAAAGATTCATTTCACACGCTTAAATATTAATAGTTTTAATTCCCCCACAAAAATAGGGATGAGTACTTAATTATAAGCAAAGGATTCGTAGCAGAATTGTGCGCAAGCAAGAAAAACCTCAATGCTATCGTGGTTGTACATTTTTAAAAATAAAGGTTATAGTTGCTTTGCAAACCTGACCTGTTCCCAGGTTTGCCCTTTTGATAGTTGATCCAGGCATACATGTTATAGAATTTAAATCACATGGTTAGTCGCTGAAATGAAATAGTCGCTGAAATGAAATAGCTCCCACGTACGTGTTCACCATGTTCACAGACTGACAACTCCAGCCTGTTTGTGTCTGTGGGGATATTAATCTGGTTATGAAACCTTTTATGGATCGCACAAGTGAAAGAACTGTTAATAAAAAGACCATAGCTCTCACAGTTAATATTCTTGAATCAGATTGATTTGGGTTAGCAATTCTTTTGCCAAAAAGGCCACCTGTAGACATGTTATGGAATTGCAGTCAAATCAATTCACTATTATGACCACTTTGATTAAGCCTTGGTGAACTTCCACCCAATTCAACTTGTAAGTTGAACCAGATTCCCTATTCAGAATTCGTCAGACTCGAAATACTTGCCGGCAATCCCGAATCTCACACTAACTTGCCCAAGCTCTTCCATGTCTAGTCACAACAAGTTGGCCTGTGTTTATGTTTATTGAGTTTATATAGCGCTTTACTCCAAAGCCTGTGCTTGCAAACTCCATCAGGCACCGAATGTAATCTCCTGCCTCCAACCAAATGTGGGATTTTTTTCTATCTGGCAGTGACTGACAACAATTCTCATGTGAATGGATACCATGCATGGTGGTGCGTCCTCCTTAGTGAAGGAGAGGCCACGCTGTAGTGTAACTGTACACTCAGCTGCAGTTACTACCTGTCTGTAACATCCTGCCTGTAACGACATGAATGGGAATCTCTAGGGGAGATCCTGCCCATTCTTCAATTCTGTGGGTTTCTGCCGGTTTATTTACCTTCTTTGAGGATTTTTCCACACAGTTGCTGCTGTTAAAGTTTTAAGAACAGGTCTGGCCATACTGGCTGTGTCCTATGTCCTTTCCCAGTGCTTTGATGTCCTCTCTTAGCCACTAGATGTCCTTCCTGGGCTTTCCTCGTTCTTCCTTGAGGTTCTATGTCATTTAATCGACAGGTGTAATTTTGATGGGTTTTTTCAGTCTTTTTTAATGAAAAAACTCATCGAAATTAATTTATATACATTTTTGGGGGGATCCCTCCAAGCCCCCATCCACTATTTTAATGTTACCTAGTCCCGAAAGCCCTGCACCCCTTATATAAACTTTTCCACCAACCCTTTATATTTCAATGAGTTTTTTTCATTAAGAAATAATCGGGGAAAAAAAAACATTGAAATTAGACCATTCGATGAAAGAACACTAAACCTTCTTTGATTCTCCACTTACAATGGGCTGTGATCCCAGTGCTAGAACCATTTCATGGCAGTTTTACTGCTGTTTTCCCATTCAACCATCTCGGTTGTGGTCCTTGGGGTAGGAAGCTATTTTGTGGGCTGCCCTTTGTCACCTCCACTATTGCTCCCATTGTTGGATCATTTTCTGCTGGCTGGCAGCCCCGTTTTGCACTCTAACCCATCTGGATCCAATTGGTTGGGTTCCTACATTTTGGCAGGTTTCATCTCCATCATTGCTTTTGCTCTTGGCTGGTGGTCCACCCTCCTAGGAAGGCAGATTGGTCGTGTTTTCAGTCATTTGGGATGTCATTGGCCCAGGGTTCAAGTACATGAGTGATTGCATCCTGGAACTCGACATGAAAGGGCAAACCTCAACTCACAGGGTTATTTCCACATTTCCGGGTTTTGGGAACTGCCACCATGCGTGCTTAGCTCTGGGCTGGTGGGTTAGTTGAGATACTTACCCTCAGGGGTCTGCTTGGTCCGTTGGCATGGGTCTCTGCAAGTTCATTTCTACCATGGCTCACCATTAGGTAACATCAACTTGAATCCTGCCTTGCATCCTTCCTGGGTCGTCTGGTCCTCGAACCTGCAACTGTTACCGTTCGTTTGAGTCTCCTCTGAAGCCTGCTGAGATTGGCTGCACCTTTCTCTGCACCTGTAGGGTAGAACACAGAATAATCTGGCTTTTTTTCTATCAGTTTTGTCCTGTTTATTGGCTTTGCCCTGTTGTTTCCCACGAGGAACTTTTCTTCAACTTTAAACCCCTATAAAATGACTCATAAAGGCACTCAACTGAACAGTGACATTTTTTCTAGGTCCACCTTTGGTCCCTGGAGTTTACTCCAAATGGTAATACCTTTACCGCCACTTGGTCTGACAGAATTACCGGCAGAGTACAAGTGGCCGTAAGCGTATGGTATTCCCCATTCCACAGAGTTGGGGGAATTGCCAGGACTGGTAATGCCAGCATTTACTGGTGGTGGGGTGTCAGAATTACCAGCATCTATGAGCTGCAGGTAAATCTGGCCACCCCACTACCAAACGTGGGGTGCTGCTAAACGTTATTACCAGCACGTTATTTCCGCACCGGCATACTTGTAATGAGGCCCATTTCTGCCTCTGCTCAAGACTACCATGTTCACCGCAACTCAATCATGGAACTGCTTCAAAAACCCTTAGCAACAACGTAGGACAGTCCCCCTTCTGGGCTCCATCAACCAAAATCTATTTCACATACCAGGAGCACACAGTAGCTCCAAGTCGTACACTGCTCTGCATTTCAAAAAGCCAGGCAATAGGAAACTCTCTGATGACGTCAGCAGCAAGGTAAATCAACTGGCCTTCAGAAAGTGTCCAATATGCAACACTTTTAGATTTTTGGTGGCCGTCACTTCAACAAGAAGTGCCCATTGGGTGTCTCAGCTCATGGTATTGTGCAATAGTGCAAAGTATTGTACCCTCGTACAAACTTTCAAACATCTATTCTTACCACTCCCATTGTGACATTCCTTCTTGGGTTAGGTATTTATTTGCTGGCTGGTTCTCTCTGGCTTTACCTTGGCAGGTTGTGCGTCAATACTCCACCAGGGTGACTCTTCTGAGGGTACTCTACCCTACACTGTTAAGAACTCTCTCATACATCCCAGGAAGAGTTCTCAAAAGCCTACTTTTCACTTCGATAAAACATGGCACCTGTGTCCCCCAGAGTGGACAAAGTGAGGGGATAACAGAATGTATCTAGCGATGTGTAAACCTAAAAACCACGTAATGATACTGTACAGGAACCATAGATTTTTAAAGGTGGTTGCACAGGAATCCATACCCAAGATTGCCCCCGCCTGTGGGTGCCTCTGTGATTTTCCATCGATGGCCACCATCCCTCATGGCCGAGCCACCTACTTCTTCATAGTCGCTGAAAGGAGACTATACACGCTACATACACCTAAAGCTAAATGACATCACATTCTAGGAGGCTTTAATAATAATGTTGCAAGAATATACATTGCTAACAAAGAAATGACGTGACACAGGTGGAATAAGAGTAGAATTTTATGTAACAGAGTTTAGTCATTAGAGCTTGGTGGGCGTGGCCAGGGAGCTGGTGGGCGTGGCCAGAGAGCGTATATCCTGCAGACGGAGGTGGCAGATCTTTTTCACTTCTTCGATGCCCTGGCACAGCTCTTGCTGGGGGGAGTTCTGGACCCTTTCACTTATCTGCTGTAGGATTTTGCCCTTCTCGCTCATCTTTGCACAGATAACGAAGGGGAAGCCAAACTTGTCCTTGTAGCTGGAATTGAGCTGGCTCAGTTCTTGTCTCTCCTCGGGCTTGAGGGATGTCAGGCCGGCCTGGTGCTGCTCCCTTCTGGACTCTGCAGTCAGTGTCCCGCTGAGAAGTTCCCTCCCAGCCAGGTCAGGGTGGCATCTTAAAACCCCTTGTTTTCCTGGAATATAGAAGGCATTGGGAAATTACTGGTCAATATGCCATGACAAGCCAATCAACAGTTTCAGTGAGCCTGCTGTGAAAAAGCCACTAAACAGTTCATTTTCCAATCGTTGTTTAGAGGTCAAGTGAACATTCGCCTTCTAGCATGCAATTAACTGATAGAAAATGAACGGCTGGTGCTTTTCAAAGGTGGGTAACAGCAAGCTTTGTTAGAAATGGTACCACAGTGGTTTTCAAATTGTGGGGCTGGCCCCCCACGGGGACCTGCAGGATGTCTGGGGCCTGGGTGAGGCATAAGGACCCTCCAGAAGGGTGGACTGTGACTGGTTTTAGGAAAAAGCAGCAAATATGGCATTTGGTGGCGAGTCAGCATACAATGTTTTTTGATCAAGATGGAGGGATCAGCATAAAAAAAATGTGAATTAGGGAGAATTACAGAGTGCAGTTTATGCTTACACAAAGTCCTGCATTCATGATAGGTCTGTCAAATATACATTAGTTTAAACAAATAAAACAATGTGGCAACAATCAACAACGGAAAAGAAGGTTACACAACCCTAAGCGGGGATCCCTTACAATGCTTGTGAAACGTTAAGGCTTCTACCCGTTTGTCTGTCCTACTTCCCCATCTTGAGTCGCTTTGCCTACAGAGGACAAACTGGTTAGGCAAATGCAAGCCACGACAAAGTAACATTCCAGATCCGTCAAGACCACACTGTGTCCTCATGACCATGCCGACCCGGTAAGAGGATGCTTTACCAAAAATTCCTCTTGTGAGATGTATATCCTCCTCACTTGAGAACAGGTTCCACCCTCGTCCAAAGTGGCCCCAGTGAGAGTAGTGGAGTGATAGAGCACAGAAGACAAAGGAGCCCCCTTTTAATTTATTTATTTGCTGAGCTTTTATAATGCACTGCATGCGAACACTGTTTCAGAGGGAGGGGAGGACTTAGCGTCCTCCTCACCGGGCGGTTGTGTGCACGTGGCAGAACGTTGACTCAATGGTGTATGTCATCTTGCAACTGCCTGGTGATTGGTTTTCGGGTGTTCACTGTGTAGGGGATGCATGTGCGCCAGGGGACGCGGGAATTCTGGCTGTGCATTGGGCTATTGACAATGGAATTCAGAGCCCCTCTGACGAAATACTCTGCTACAGCTCCCTTAATAGCCCGGCCTATTGGCTGCACTAACCTGTCACCGACACCTACCAAAGCCATTGCAAAATGCAGGCTGACCACTCCTAAATATCATTTACAGCATGTGTTTCAGTGGAGGTGCTCCGAAGGGACATTGGGCAGTGGGGAAATCCTAAAGGAAAGGCTCATAGAATGGATGCTGAGCCATGAGTGGCTGTGGGGATAACAGAGCTTCTGAACACCCCTGTAGCAAGGATAGTGGAAAGCTCCAAAGGTGCCGGTGGATCCTAGAAAGAAACTTGGGATAGAGAAAAACATGCAAGAGAGTGCCACCCCCGGGAAGGGGTGGGGTGCTGCAGGTCAGAAGCCTAGATTGCATGTAGGGAAAGTGACCGCTTAGTTGATGGGGGGGGGCTATTGCAAGGGGTGCCAGTGTGTAAAAGGTGGCTCCACTAAAGCCTGCACACTGAGGTCTTGAGCAGAGAAGTCCCTAGAGGGTGGCAGACAGCCCATGCTGAGCAATCCTCTAAAGATCTTGTGCGAAGGGAGAAAGGCCTAGATTGGCCACCCATAGAGGTCAAGATCAGGTGGATGTAGCCAGAATGCATGTACCTTGATAGGATGGGTGGGGGACGGCCACATAGCAGCCAGAGCCACCAAAGATGAGGCAAGAGGGGGACCTTTGAATCCCCCTAATGTGTGGCCTCAAAGTAACCAGCCTTTGTGGCACATAGTGATGTTCCAGGAAGGTCCCACTAGCTGTGGTAGAGCAGGAGAGGAATGCAGACAGGGTGGGACGAGTACTTTGTATTTGTTTTTTTGGATCGAATATAAAGGACGCACTTTCCGAAGTTGGGTAGAGAGTTTATCATCGGCTGGGGAGAAGCCTGATGTGGTGCAGAGGAAAGTGGACAAGGAAAGGAGTACAAGAGGAGGATAGAAGGTCTCTTTTGATGTTTTCGTCACTGAGCTAAGTGATCAGGAAAGTGCTGTCCAGAGGTGCGGTAGGTCAATGGTTTCACAGACCAGGAAGTTTATTAATGACTCGCCCTCACCCACAAGTGTCTCCATAATAACGCCCCCCTCTACCTCTCTCAGAGAATTACCTTACCTTCCACAGACAAACCCACAAGAACAGCCTACACTAACCGCGTCACCATTCCTAAGACCCTCAGGGCAGGAGGATCCAGTTTCCCGGTCACTGCAGCTACTAATTGGAACTCGTTACCTCCCCGCTTGAGAAGCATGGAACCGCACACAGCATACTGTTTGTATCGATCTGATCCCAATCCACTCTGTGCATGCACGTTCTATGGTATTCTTTTTATGTTTTGTTACCCTTCTAGTCTAATTCTGTAGTATGCAATCACAATCACCTGTGTATCATGTATCACTGCACTCCATTAGGCCCTCGCTCTCTGTAACCTTGAGCAAGGCCTTTTTTTACCTGTAACTAAGACATCTTCCTGAAACAGCGCCTCGATGCCTGTGCGCTGAAGAGCGCAAAACAAATCCCCCCCCAAAAAAATACCTTTTAGCACTGAAAAGGAATTAGATGTTGCCCCTGTGCTACACTGGAGCAGCAATAACAAAGTATGACAAAGTTTGCATTTTGGTGGTTGCCCATGATCTCAGATGATTTTTAGCTGCTCGGGCAAACCATTTATTCTGACAAGGTAGTACCGATCGGCTGCTTGGTCACATACACCTAGTTGGAGACTTTCCTGAATGGACTTTTAACCTCTTAAATGTGGAGGACAAGCACATCCTCCATGCACCTCTCATTACTGTTGAAGTGAGCAAGAGGTGGGCGTTCATGTCCTAGCATCGACTGCTTACATGTCGGTCCTGTACTGTGCAGGAAATTGTGCCACAGGCACGCACATATGGTTTGGTGGGTTAAAACAGGTACCGCACTTCCTTGATGATTACTTGGTGTTCAGACAAGGTTCAAAATGGGAAGTGCCACCATTTTCTGAGTGACTTTCAACAATTGACAGAAACCTTAAAGACTCTTGCACTGGAAGAGAGTGGGGGACCGGATATCAGACTGCCCAGTGTGATGATCAATCTGTGGCCATGGTATCCAGGTTGCCCAAAGACACTAGTTACACTAAGGGATACGAATATATGTGAGTAGAGGAAGGTCCACAGTTGCTGTGCCATTTGAACTTTGTTTGCAAAGTATTTGCTCAAGGCAGCCCATGTGCAGAAGCATGGTTCTGTGCATGGGGCTGAGCAGGTATCTTAAAAACCAAACAATAGGATCATGGAATGAGAAACATCAAGGACGACTTGTGTTTGTGGGAGGACCTCTTGATTGCCTTCAGTTGGGTGGAAGTGGAGCTCATGGTGTGGCACATTGGGCCTCATTACGAGTAGGGCGGTAAGGGATACTGGGCACCAGTAAGGGGACCGGTGTCGGTAATCCCTTACTGCCCTACTACGAGTTCCCTTAGCAGGTCCCTCCTTTAACGCCTGGCCTGACCAGGCGTTATGAAAGGGACCCGTTAAGGGAATTCAGAGCCAATAACGGTACCGCAATTTACGGTACCGTTATTAGTGCCTTCCCCATTCCCATTGAGCCGTATGGGGGCTCAAATGGGAATGGGGAATGGCTTTTTCATTGTAGATTTACCGGTCCCGCAAAGGTCGGACTACACCGGTAAGTCCCCATTGAACGAGACCGGTGCCGGATACGTTATTGGTGGCAGTCATGGCGCAAATAGCGCCATGGCTACCACCAATCTCGTAATGAGGCCCATTGAGTTGTTCTTGTTTTTGGCACCGTTTCTCAATTTTGTTTTGTTTTTTCATATATATTCATGCGTTAAAATGCGACACATATAATGGGTAGGCAGAGTGCATATCATATTTCTGAGTTTTTTCTCGATCACAATGGTGGTGAAGCAGTGTGGGAAAGGATTCAGAATATGAGTTTGGGGTTTCACTGGGGCAACCCGCTGATTTTGGAGGTGCTGGACCATGATACAATGAAGGACAGGCATGGTTTGAGTCTTTCCAGGATACTGGCGTTATAGAGTTGGCATTCAGAGTCATTCTTACACGAGGGGTGCATTACACGAGGGGTGCATTACACGAGGGGTGCATTGCACCATTTATAGCCCATTGATTCATTCACAGCAATGGCGGGTTTCGAAGGTGTTGGTAAAGTGTAGCGCCTAGGTGTTCTTGGTCAGGGCAGCAGAAGCATGGCTGCAAAAGGGGAATGGGTCACCCTTTTGTGAAGGGTTAGGAAGCCATGCACAGACGAGGTCCTACAGGGGGAAGGAAGACTTAAGTTACGAAAGTGGGCAACATTGTCTGATCAGGCAGAGGTACCGTGAAGTGGAGAACAGCTGCTGCAAGAAGGAGCATACACGTCCCAGGCCAAATACTGTTGCTGCAATGAAGTGCCAAGGAGTACCAGTAAGACATTGCAACTATTTTATGAAGTACTGGTAAAACGTTGCAGTCTTTCTCAAAAGTATTGGTAAAGCATTGAATGAAGCTATGTCAAAAAGGTATAGTACTGCAGCCTTTCAGAGGAGTACTGATAAACAGTAAAGTCCAAATCCCTGCTGAGAAGTGCTTGTAAAGCATTGTTGCCTATTGGGAAGCGCTGGCGATTCATTACATCCCTGCTGAGCAGTAGCACCAGCGTTCTGCTGCTTTGGAGAGCCTGGTGGAAAAGCACTACAACCTCGTTGGTGATGGTAAAGCATTTCAGAAAAACTCGTAAGTATTAGAAAGCAATTTCAGCCCTGGCTGAGAAATGCAGGTAAAGTATTGCAGTCCTGATAAGGCGAAACGGTAAACATCCTGGTTACTTTACCATGCTATTAATGTATTGCTGCCCTGCTGAGAAATAATAGTATTGCAGCACTGCTAACTGCTAAAAAGTACTGTGCAGCATTCCATCCCTGGTGTGAAATGCTGTGTAAATGAGTTTATTTATGCATTCAGCGCCCATTGCATAGTTGATTTAATTGCTTCTGGATGCTTTAGGCATATTCCAACAGTAGGTCCTCCCTGGTCCCCTTTTAGAGCAGATTGGCTTTGAGTCTTTCCCTGAAAGACATCCGGTTGAGGGCAAGTATTATGTACGATGGGAGGTCATGACAGATGCAGGTGGTGACTGCAGTAAATAGTCTGCCCCCTTGGCTGTCTTATTTGCCGCGTTTGATGATCTAAGGTTTTGGGTGGATGGAGGCCTACTTAGCCACTTAGACCGATCTTCAGCCTTTGATGCGGTTGACCTTAATATTCTTTTGAATTGTATCCATAAACTCGGATAACAGGGAAAAGCATGGGAATGGATTCAATCGTTTGAGCAACCACAACCAAATAGTGTCCCTTCCCCCCTTTTCCTCAGCCATGAGAGATGTCTACTGTGGGGTTCCTCCGGGATCCTTAGATGTCTGCTTTTCAATCTCTGTAGGTATCCTCTGGCACAGTTAGTGTGTAGCTTTAATATGACCTGTTCTATGTACGCAGACGACACCCAGCTAATTCTAGCTTGGGTATTTCAAACGGAAACCCGATGGATCAATTCAAGAGCTGCCTTGAACAAGTGAAGACATGGATGACGACTAACTTTCTCCAATTAAACGAGCAAAAAACAGAAATACTTATCTGCAAACCAAAAAGATGAATTCACCCACACAAGAATCTTTAGGGAAGTGGGATGTCTGGCCATCTGCGCTGGGATCCTGTCCTAAACCCTATCTTGTATTACATAATCTTGGAGCCTGATTAGATCCTGAATTGTCCTAGGAAGGGCAAATTAGTAAAGTGCTGAGTAGCTGTTTCTTCCAATTAAAAACTCTGAAGGGTTTCTTGAGCTATTTTCCGTTTTCTGATAAAGTGTAGCTTATGAATGCATTTTTATCCAGTCGTCTTCATTACTGGAGTGCTGCTTATCTGGGGCTCCCTAAGAAATCCCTATCTAAATAACAACGTATCCAAAATGAGTCTGTGAGGTTGGTTTTGCATCTTATGAAATATGATCATGTTTCCCCTTCTCTGAGCCTGACTCTGTGTGGCCCGTAACTCAGATCTGTCTTTAGCGGCTTGATGCCTCTTCTGAGGTGATCTGTTGCGCTCCACAAGATTTCTATCTACCTGCCTACCTTCTCACGCCATTGTTGCGGTCTGAAGACTGTACAGATCTTTTGGGTCTGTACTGTTCCATCTTTGCTTGTGGGCAGTGTGGTGTAGAACCCTCCACACATTTGTATCCCACGCTCAAATTCTTGAAGGAGAACAGGGATGGACTGGGAACCAAAAGAAGCCCTGTATATAATGTTCAATGTGGCCCCATATTACACATTTTCAGCAAGCCCAGCCCTTTTCATATGAGAACATTTGGAAATAAATAGGTTATCACACAAAAGAGGTCTAGGCTACAGAGGCCTAATGGGAAATCTCCAGAGCTCTCTATTGGCCAGTCCACCCCTGAAGGAGACCTTGGCCTTCACTGGAAAGCAGTTCATGTGATGTGGCTGGTTCGCGACTGATTGGCACTTCCTTTGTCCTCAGTTCTACACAGAACGGTGCTCCTGCAAGGCAAATTTTGCAGAAACGCAGCTCTGTCTTGCTCCAGCCCAATTCTTTCCCTGAATGGATGACCCTATGTCTTCAAAGTCGCACTGCACCCTCCATCACCACCTTCAAAGAGAGCCTGCAAGAATAGCTGTTTCCCCACACATAAACTGCCCCTCTCCACTGCTACCACATGTCTCTTCCTATCTTGTCCTGAAAACCTTTTGTAACTTCTTTTCCCACTCCCACCTTTTGAACCTTTGACCCGTGTAAGACACTCCGAGACCCTCTGGATAGTCCAGTGCTGAACATTAATCCAAATAAAATAATTTAAAAGAAACTGTTTCAGCCCTGTTGGAACGTTGCAAGCGTGGCAGCCCTGCTCAGAAATTCAAGCAAAGTATTGCAACCCTGCTAGTAAAGGCTTAAAGACATGATAGTCCCGCGTAGATTAACTGGTATAGCTTTGAAGCCAGCCTTAAAAATAAGTGGCCCACCAAGCACTGTTACTCACTAAAAACTGGCAAATACGTTCAACAACAAAAATGTCTAACGCCTCCCAACATAATACTACTAAATGAACACATAGAAGCCTGCCCACTTTTACTGCCCCATACGGCTACACAGTTATGTTCGAATGAGTGGCACCAAGAGAGCAGTGCCCCCAGAGAGGGTGCCAGTATTATTACCGTCTGCTCTGAACAGGACCTCTACGTTGAAAATGCATTGTTTGATTACTTGGTGTAAAGAAGTACGAATTGCAAAAAAAGATATCCGTTTTCAGGTTAAAATATTGTTTACTCGTCTAAAAAGTTGGGAGTGGGAATAACTGTTGTACTCGCTAAAAAATCGTGTCCACGCCAACTTCAAAAAATGGAGAGCACAATCACCCACTTCACATTTTCACCTGGAGCCCTGATTGCAGCCCTCCAGGGAATTACTGTTACACGTTTTTTAGTCCAGTTGAGAGGCACTGTTGAAGTTTCGGGCCTGCTGGAAAGTTGCTGCGGGAGAGTTGGGGGAGATGGAAAGGTACAGCCGCCATGCTGGGAAGTCTGGATCGTTTTCTGCAGGCAGGGGTGCAATCCTTTCCTTGCGTTCATTCGCCCGCAAGATGATGTTTTTAGCAGAGTGCGCCTCGTTCGTGGACGCGTGGCAGCCCTGCTATCCCGTGCGTTCTCAGAAATAGGTTTTCAATAAAGTTGTTAATGCAAATGCTACAAAAGGCTTGAAATAAGTTACACCTTTGAGGTGCAGGTCTGCCTGGCTCGTCAGTGATGGCGCAGTTTGAAACAAACGATATTGCACGAGTCCTGCTAATCCTACATTTTACTTTCTTCCAGTTGTTTGCCCCTTTCGTTTATTGTTAATATAGAAGTAAGCTGAGCTGGCCTTAGGGACGCGAGAGAGGGTGGACACTTGTGGTGATGGTCGAAGCGGAAATAGAAAAAACAGAAGGCAAAAGACTGGGGGGTGGGAGGAGGGCAGGCGGGCAACGAGAGAAAAGGACAATGACAGGCAATAAAGTTCCCCAGTGACCGGCCCTGCAGCGGGGAGACCGCACTGAAGGCACACGCGCCACACCCACACACTAATCAAGGCGCGAAAGAAGAGAGGAACAAACACAATGGGATCAAAGAGAGGGGAGGTGGGAACATGAAACAACACATATTTACAAGTTGTAAATGGAAAGGACATGAAAGCCAAAGGTGAGCGAAAGTTTAGGGGGGTGTGAAACAGCACACACACACACAGAGCAGGAAGGTATTTCATTGGTTCTCAGTTAGGTTGTTGAGCTTTGCCTACAATGTCTGGTCTCCTCTCGCTGTTGGGGTTGCTCATGAGATTGAAAAGGCACCTCAATCTCTGCTCGAACGTAGGCGCTGCACAGAGCCCAATTGCATAGCAGGTAAGGAGAAGTATTGAAGGTTGCAGCAAATTGCACACAAATTAGCCAAGCTCTCGTGTTCTTGGAACTAAAAACATTAGAGCCGTTTAATGGCCAATCAAGTTTGCTATTGCAGCGAATATGCCCATTAAATGTGCCATTAATGTGACACTAATGTGCCCAACATGAGATCGCAGGCAGTTGTTTGACATTCAGGTGCAGCCATTTTGGCGCTGTCCGTTTCGCAGCAGCGCCGTCGACGCAGCGGTTGACTGCGAACCAAAAGAGACCCTGCAAATGATTTTTAAAGTGGACCCACATGATACATTTTCAGCAAGCCCAACCCTTTTCCTAAGATAAAATTTGGAAAGACCAGAAAAAAAGAGGCCCAGTGTGGATGTCAGTATATTAAAGCCAAACACTATTTGCTCATGTAAATGGCAGAGGTACGCAGTATAAAATCCATTAACATATAAAATAACATAACATGATGTAAGAAAGTTGTTGCTTCCATGCTCAGGTTTGGATGCACAGTGGGAAAGGCAACTGCACCCCATTTTGAGCATGAAAGGTTTTTCTTGGCTAAGGAGATAGTCACATGTCAGCCTTGCACCAGGACGCCACAGGCAGGGCAGCAATAAGGCAATTACAAGGTGCTGCCTACGGAAACCACCTGCAGATGGAAATAGTGGACAGCATTTAGGTCCTATATTGTTCAGTCTAAAGTGATTGTAAGGGAGGGGTCAAGATCGTACTTGCCTGGGGCAGCATCAACTAGGTAGGACTAGGTAGCGTCCTACCTAGTCCAGAGTTTCAACAGAGGCCAGGCCTTTGCCCTCCAAACACAATCACTGCTTTGACATACCAAGATTTACCCCTTTAACTACTCAAGATAGACCAGTGGGTCCTGCTTCCCAGTATCGGCTGCCAAACTCTGGAAGACCTTACTACTCCCCCTACGTTCTGGACCCTCCTACCCTTCTTTCAGAACAAAGCTAAAACACACCTTTTCAATTGACTTGAAAATGATCAAAAAAAGAAAAAGAAAGTCTATTTAGAAAAATGTTGAGAGAAAAAAATCACAGAACGAAATGTATTCCATCTAACAGGCCAGCCGTGCACTGCGCATCCCGCTCTCTCTTCCTGTTTCCACCGACACTTTGTGCAGTGAACACACTGCCCGAGGAGAGATTGGCATCAATAATCCTTCTCTTTATGCTGGCCTCACGGCAATTCAAAGATGGCCACCGCCTTTCACTAATCATTAGGATGGCCTCTCTGGACCTCACCATCTGCCACTTGCAGCCTATTAGCTACCCACAAAACATATCTGGCCTATTGTGGACCGGCAAGCTTTAGCTGGCCCACCCCTCAAAGGCCCACTTTCTAAGGCCCTGTCTGTTCCCCTGCCCGTTGAGTGACCGGGCTTGTGGGTCCTCTCCTGCAACACCTCACGTGCATATGGAGGCTGAGGAGAACTCCAAACATTCTGGACACACTGAAATCAATGGAGCATCTAACATTCCTCTGAAGGTTAGTTCTGTCAGCTAACTTCATCAATCTTCTTCCTCCACAACTGGGGCTGTCCCACCTCTCACTCCATCTCATCTGGTCTCCCACTAATTTAGCTGTGCCCAGTGCTGCATTGTGTTCTCACGTTGTCCTCCTGAAATCGCATTTAGCTGTGCCCATTCGCTCCACTGTGTTTTCACCCTGTCCTGCTGAAATCGCATTTAGATGTGCCCAGTTACTGCACTATGTCTTCACCCTGTCCTGCGGAAATCAAATCTAGCTGTGCTCAGCTGCTGTATTGCGTTTTCACCTTGTCCTGTCAAAATTGAATTTAGCTGTGCCCAGTTGCACCACTGTGTTTTCACCCTGTCCTGCTGCAATTGCATTTAGCTTTTCCCATTTGCTGCACTGTGTTTTCACATTGTCCTGCTGAAATCGCATTTAGTTGTGCCTAGTTGCTGCACTGTGTTTTCAACGTGTCCTGCTGAAATCAAATCTAGCTGTGCTCAGCTGCTGCATTGCGTTTTCACCTTGTCCTGCCAAAATAGAATTTAGCTGTGCCCAGTTGCTGCAGTTTTCACCCTGTCCTGCTGAAATCGCATTTAGCTGTGCCCAGTTGCTGCACTGTGTTTTCACGCTGTCCTGCTGAAATAGAATCTAGCTGTGCTCAACTGCTGCATTGTGTTTTCACCTTGTCCTGCCAAAATCGAATTTAGCTGTGCCCAGTTGCTGCACTGTGTTCTCACTTGGTCCTACCAGAAGTGACTTAAGCTGTGCTCAGCAGCTGCATTGTGTTTTTCACCTTGTCCTGTCAAAATCTAATTTAACTGTGCCCAGTTGCTGTACTGTGGTCTCACTTTGTCCTGGCAAAATTGCATTTAGCTGTGCCCAGTTGTTACATGTGTTTCCACCTTGTCTTGCTGAAATCGCATTTAGCTGTGCCCAGTTGCTGCACTGTGTTTTCACCCTGTCCTGCTGAAATTGAATCTAGCTGTGCCCAGTTGCTCCATGTGTTTTCACCTTGTCCTTCTGAAATCGAAGCTAGCTTTGCCTAGTGGCTGCTTGGTTTCATCATTAGCTGGTGCGCTCCCCTGTGTCTCTCCCCCTCAATTGAGCCCCCCCTCCCCACCCCCTTCCTCGGTGTGCATCAGTGCTTCAGATTGGTAAGTGTCTCCCCCCTCCACTGCAGCTATCGTCGCTATCTATCTCTCCTACCCTTTCCAACTGCTTCACTATCGCCTATCCTTCTCCTATCACTAAATCTGTCCGGAAGAAATTTAAGAAGGACATTCTGGGCTCCAACCCAGGCCTTCTGATTGCAGACACCTATGTCACAGCTTCTGCCAGAGAGACTCTCACTGACATCCTCTTCTTCGTTAACGCACCTGTCCTATGGACTCGCTACATGGTCGGCTTTCTCTCTCGCATCGCCTCTTCTCCCATTATGGATGGCACTCGCTGGGAGGTTCTCCTTGACTTCTTCGTCATTTCCAGAGTCATCATTAATGTCTATTTCAAATGAACCATCATGATTCAGAGTCCTAAACCCAACCTTCTTCTCTTTGATAGTCCCCTCCTCGACTCTCTAACCTCACCTCTCCCTCCAGCCAGGCTCCTTTGCCTTCTGGGCCTTCCTCCTCCTCTGCACAGACTCCCTTGCCTTCTGTGTCTTCCTCTCCCTCCGGCCAGGCTCCTTTGCTTTCGGGGCCTCCCTCCTCTGCTGTACAGGCGCCTTGCCTTGCCATACTATCCCGGCTCCTTTGTCGGCCTTGGCTCCTTTGCCATCCTCCACTATCCCTATAGCCCTCCTGCCACTCTCGGGGGGACCACTGTACCCGGTGCCCCCCCAGAAGATCCCCAAAGATGACATGCTGCTCCACATTGCCACTCTTAACACTCGCTGCACCATCAAACTCTCGTCTGACACCTGTAACCTCCTCGAACCCATGGATCTTGATGTGCTCGCCATGACAGAGACATGGTTCAAGGATAGCTCTGTGCTCAGGCCTAAGAAGACAGGTGGGGGAGTGGCACTTATCTTCCCAGAATGGATACCTGCGTTCATCATCCATACTCAGGCCTACTCCTCCTTGCAGTCCCTCACTCTCCCCTAAATCTTCCTTCCTTATGGCCACCTTCTATCAGCCACAAGGACAGTCCACTCTCTTCCTCTCTGAATGGGCTGACCTGGCCTCCTCCCTACTCTCCACCTCCTCTCAACTCCTCCTGATGGGTGATCTGAACATCCATCTGGACTCTCCTGACTCCTCAGGTCCTTTCTGCAGCCCTTGCGACTCTCTCTCAAACTCTATCCTATCCTCTGACTCCACGCACACTGCTGGCCACTCTTTGGATGCTTTCATTTCCACTGAAATCCCTCTCTCTATCCCTCTCACTACCTCTCTCTCTTGGACTGAACGCTCTCTTCTCTTAATACACCTGAAGCGCTCCTCTCCTCTTGCAGTGGCACACCCTGCACGGCCACTCAGCTTCAAAGTCGCCAGACCCATGAAAAAAAGTGACAGTGGCTGCCTTTGCCTCCACCTACTTTCCTCCCCCCATTCCTGCAGGCTGACTCCCACCCTGACACAGCCCTCGCTAACCTCAATCTTTCTATCTCCAACTCTATCGACACTCTTGCCCCTTTCATGAGGGTCTGACTGAAGCCTTCTAAAAAGTGCAACTCTTGGTGCGACCGCGATCAGGCTGCAGCTGAGTGGAAATGGAATTTGTCAGGTGAACCATCTGACAAACTGGCCTGCCTCCTTCTTCAAAGGCAATACCAACTCTGCATCTGCTCCAAAAAAAAAAGAGTATTTATTCAAGCCTGCATCTCCTTGGCATCAAGAAACACAGCTGAACTTTCAAAGTCTGTAAGGAACTGACCACTTCTACAGCAGCCTCTTCTTCTATCACACCCGCCCAGGACCTTTGCTCTGCCCTGGCTGCACATTTCATCACAAAAACCCAAGACATCCTTTCCTCCCTCTCTTCCACACCACAACATGCACCAACACTGGAACCTCCTTTGGCACCTCCTCCACTCCCCCTCTCTTCTCTCTCACCCGTCACACCCGATGAGGTCTCTAGACAAGTCTAGTCCATGATGGCTTCATCCAAACAGGTGGACCCCTGCCCCTCCAAAACCATTAAGGACAATATTGGCGCCCTCGCCCTAGCCTTGGCTGATCTCTGCAATCTCTCCTTTTCCACTGGAATTTTCCCAACTGCTCTTAAACACTTCCTTGTGCACCCTCTGCTCAAGAAACCCTCTGCAGACCCCTCCATTCCGACAAATTACTGCCCTATCTCTATCACTCCTTTCCTGGGCAAACTCCTGGAGAAGTTGGCTATCTCTCAGCTGACCCTCCACACTGAGTCTATTGGTTGCTTCCACGACCATCAGTCTATCCTTACAGCATCCAGAGGCACAGAAACTGCTCTCCTGAACACCCGTGAAGACCTGCTCTCAAACCTTGACACTAACACTCCCTCTGTCCTTATTCTCCTTGACCTCTGCTCTGCTTTTGACATGGTTAACCACAACATCCTGATCGCACATCTCTGTGAATCACAGGTCAGGCTCTGGCATGGTTGACCTCCTTTCTCTCCGACCACCCATCCCAGGTGGAACTCGGAGCCTTTCTCTTGACTATCGCTCTCTCAACATCTGCCATTCCACAGGGATCTAACCTATCCCCCTGGTTCTTCAACGTCTATATGGCTGCCTTGGCATGTGTGATTGCCACTTTCACCTCTAACTTTCAGTGCTACGCAGATGACACACAACTATCTTTTAAGCTTCCCTCAGCCGTCTCCTCCTCCACGCTCATATCTGACTGTCTGTCCGCTATTCAGTCACGGTGTGCTGCAAATGACCTCTACCTCAACGCCAGTAATAATGAGATAGTTTGCATTGGGACCCCTGTTCCCGCTTTCCCACTTTCACTCTGGCCGGCCTCCCTTGGCCCTGGGCCCGCACCCACCAGAGTGGCTTAAAACCTTGGGGTCATCTTTGACTCCACTCTCTCCTTCTCCTGTCACATTTCAGACATCTCTGAAAAGTCTAACTATCAGATATACCTCCTCAGAGGTACTCTACCTTTTCTCACTTTCCCCCAGCGGCTCACTGTCTCCAGAGCCCTGGTTCTCTTTAGGCTGGACAACTGCAACAGCCTCTTCCTCAACCTCCGTGCTTCTGCCCTGCGCCCTCTGCAACACATCCAGAACAGAACCGTGATACTTTTCGTTGGCCTCAAGCCCATGGACCGCATCTCTCTGGCACTGAAATCCATTTACTGGCTCCCCGTGGCTGCAAGGATCAAGGTCAAGACCCTCTGTATTGTCCACAAGGCTTTCTGGGGCCTGGAACCTACCTACCTGCAACTTTGCCTCCCTAAATACTGTCCCTCACAAGCCCTCCACTCATCTACCTCCAACCTTCTGCAAGTGAGCTGGTTCTCCAAGCAGATATTAGGAGGGAGATCCTTATCCTCAGCAGGTGCCTCCCTCTGGAACAGCCTCCCCGTCACCCTCTGTCTTGAGCATGATCTTCTTAAGTTCCAGAAACTCCTCAAGACCTTCCTCTAGTCCTCTTCCTTCTCTCTCCCTCTTCCCTGCTAACCTTTCTCTCTGCTCTTTGCCATTCTCCCTCCTCTTCCCTACAGCTTGCTGACTGGCCACCTGGTGTACCTCAGAGTCTCACTGGTCCTGGGCACTCCACCAGTCATCTATCACACTTGCCTCAGGGCCCTACACTCCACCCACCCTTACTACACTTGGGAAATTATCCTAAAGAGTGTCTCTCTCTGCACTTACCTCAGTCTCCACCGACTGGGTGCACTTGAACCTCCCCCACTCTGTGACCGTCTGTGTACTTGCACGATCCGAATGCACTGCGCCTGAAGATTGTCTGTCTGTTTCTCCCTTGTCTTTCACCCCTAAATGCACTTGGGAAAAACTGCAGAATCACCTTTCAGGCCTATTTGCTGTGTCTCAACTGTTAAATGTATTATATGCAGTTACTCTGACTCTACAGACTATTATTGTCTCTGAATTTCAAGGGCTCTGAGCGACTGTTGTTTTTCCCCATCTTCCCACCCTCCTTGAGCGCTTTGAAACACCTGCCTGTGTATAGGCGCTTTATAAATAAATATTACCATTACCATTACCTGTTCCGAATGTTTGACCTGACTGATTGTCTGTAACTGGCGCATAGCTGCCTATGGGCTTTGTGCTCTGCTATAAATGCTAAATAAACAAATAAAATCAATACATTTACCAGCCCTGAGCGAAGCAAACTGGTCAATAACAACGTATGTGAAGGATGCAACTTGTGGCAAAATAAATGTGTTGAGTTAAAGCAAGAAATGCTTGCATTTGTGTACATTTAGGGCCTGCTTACATGTAACCTCACATCACTGATGATGCCCAACTAAGCTGAAACACGTGTATGGGGTTGCTATGGTACTCTTGTTCAGAGGAGAATTGCCTAGCATTTCGGTGCTGGACTGTCCCTGGGCAGGACAAAGACTGATATGTGGGGAAATTTCTTCTCTGTGAAAAAGAACAGTGAGCTAAAGACTTGGTTGAGACTCTCCCAGGGGCCATCCACCCAAGAACAAGTCAATGGGCTGTGTTCGTGCTGGTAGAGAGTTTCCCAGAACCCCCTCTGTTTTGCATACCAAGTAACTTTGGGTTTCACCCTAAATTACCAGGGGAATCCAGACGTGGACCCCTTGCTCGCTGCTCTTAGAGAGGCACAGCTTCACCTCGCTGATGATGCCCAACTAGGCTGAAACACGTGTATGGGGTTGCTGTGGTACTCTTGTTCAGAGGAGAATTGCCTAGCATTTCGGTGCTGGACTGCCCCTGGGCAGGACAAAGACTGATATGTGGGGAAATTTCTTCTCTGTGAAAAGAACAGTGAGCTAAAGACTTGGGTGAGACTCTCCCAGGGGCCACCCACCCAAGAACAAGTCAATGGGTTGTGTTCGTGCTGGTAGAGAGTTTCCCAGACCCCCCCTCTGTTTTGCATTATTATTTGTTTGGGATGCTTAGCGATGGCATGTCTTGCTATGTTTCTGCACTATGCTATATTGTCTATGATCTGCCGTGCTCTGAAATGTGATGCTAACTTATGTTTGCTATACTACACTTTGTTATGCTATGCTATTCCAGGTCTTGTTTTTAAGCTGTAGGAACTTGCTGTCTAATATTTTGTTCTGCTGTAATCAATGTGTTTTGTTCCCAAAGCAAAATGCAAGTTAACTGGAATGTACCTGAGTGTTATGTTAAAGGATATTTATACTGTGGACTATCACCATCGGAGTGGTCCTCTGGTGCTCTGGCGGATCTGAAAAGCAAGAGGGTAGGGTAAGTTAATAGTTAATAGGACTGAGAGGTAAAAAGTGCAAGACAGCTTTTATGCGCTGTTGGCAGTTTCAGTTCGGTTTACACTATTCGCTGAGCTTAGGTGTGCTTTTCGGTTGGTCGCCGCCATGTGCTGTTGTGCGAGGCTATGTGTGGTTTGTCTTGTTGTGGTGTAGTGTAGTGCGTGCAGTTTTTGTGCTTTAGAAGTATGGTTGTATTTAGTTCAGAGTTTGAGAGGTGTATGCAGAGGGGTGATGGTTGATTTTTGGAGGGTTGGTTAGTGGCATCACTGTCTAGATGTTCACAATTCTATCTAAATGTGACGCATGGCTAATCTTCACAAATTCTGTCTAGATGTGACGCATGGCTAATCTTCACAATTTTGTATAGATGTGACGTATGTCAATGTTCACAATTTTGTCTAGATGCGACGCATGGCTAATCTTCACAATTTTGTCTAAATGCGATGCATGGCTAATATTCAAAATTCTATCTAGAGGTGACACCTGGCTAATGTTCACAATTGAGTCTGGGTGCAATGCGTGGCTAATCTTCACAATTTTGTCTAGATGCGACGCATGTTAATCTTCAAAATTTTGTCCAGATGTAACGAATGTTAATCTTCACAATTTCAAAAAACACGGTGAAAAAAGTTTTGTTTTTTCACAATGTTTTTTTACAATGTTGCTGGTTTTTTACTTGATGTGCGTATGTATTTATTCTCCCCTTTCTTGGGTTGGTTTCCTTGTATAGTACCTGGTTAGGTCATGTTATGTCAGGTTATATTATGTCATGTTTCATTATGTTGCTTTTGCTTTAAATGTCTAATGTTCAAGTGTCTTGAAGCAGCCATGAGGCAGCAGGTTGCACCATTTATTCATTTAATTTAATCGTTTTTTTATATTGCGCCTAATACCGTACATGAGTGTGTTTTCTAAGCGTGGATCTGGGATTCAAATGTCTGTTGCTCTGCGTAGTCTTGCTTCCAAGACTAGCGCATTGGCCCTGTGCTAACCATGCAAATGAAGAAAATAAGCAACGGAAGATAGACCATGAAAACTAATCTGGTAACCAGACTCTACACCCTTGTTTTGACCTAAGATTTGTATGACGCCCTCTATTAACAGGACACAGTAACTGCAGCCCAGGTTGATTGGCTAAGCAGGGGGCAATGCGCAAAGGTCGAAGAACACATGAAACCAATTTAGCAAAATCATGGCCACATTTATTTACATCAAGCTCAAGCACAACCCACACATGTGACCCATTAAGAGTACAACCCAGAAGCAACATAAACATATCAACACTGCTTCATGTACATTTTATGACAGGCGGTCCATTGCCCACCTTCCCCGGGCGGTGCATGGCCATGAGGTTCTGCCCTGGCCTCCATTACCTCCTACTTATACCGACCGCCTCATGATCTGGCCCCCGTCACCCCTACTGTCCCGAAACCCCCAGTAAGAGGCAGCTAACCCACACCACTGGCCTATTCCGGGCACCGGGGCCTCTCAAATGGGAAAATCACTATCCCCTTGGTCCCCCACCACCTGCCACAGGGACCAAACCTACCGGTCCAGTGCACTACCCCATCCCATGCAGTGAGAATAAAAGCCAAGAGGTTCTTGCACAAAAGTTCAGTTCCTTGATCAGACAGGTGCACCCTATCCTTATGGAAGTAGGCTATGCCTCTCACCAGTCCATTGGCCACAACCCTGAATTGCCCATCGCACGATGCCAACTGGGCTAGTCCATTGTTCAGTTTCCTTGCCGAAATGTTCAGGGGCGCACTGACATCGCTGATCACCACCTATTCCATGGTATGATCTGTGACCATGCAATTATTGCCTGTGGACTTAACCTGTATATCCAGGAGAAGAGAGACACTAACCCCTCCCTCAGCTCGCTCCTCCCCAAGGGAGCAAGGTAATTGCCCCCTGATGTGCAGGAGAACCACATGAGGGACCAGCATTCCCCGCTTTGTACTCTCCTTTGCCACCTGTTGCAGATGCAAGCCCCCTACTCAAATCTAAACCACAATGACCTCCAGACACCTCAGTAGACCTGGACATGCTTGCACCATCCATTCAACCTCTTGATGAACGAGTGTCCAATGAGCCATACCACTCTCCTTAGCGGCATCCAGGCTCAGACTGGCCTATAGGGCAATAGGCCCATGGCCGAACCAAAAACGCAAAATGCTGATGTGGGCCAGTTTGTTTGGTAAAAGTGGGCCAATTTTTTGGTCAATGTGGGCCATTTTGATGAGTTACTTAACTATGTGGCTAATTGTTTTGACCAGTGTTGCTGAATAAACAATATTTAAAATGCACAATTTGCATCACATTTTATCAAAAATCTCCAACTTGGGTACTATTCAAACAGTGGGCCTCATTACGACCCAGGCGCTAATGGGTTAACGGCGCCGTAAAAGGCTGCGGCGCCGTTAACCTATTAGCGCCTAATTACGAGGTCCCTTTGCGGGACCCGACCTTAACGGTTGGTGTAGACCAGCCATTAAAGTAGGGACCCGCAAAGGGACCTTGGTGCTAATACAGTGCCGCAATTTGCGGCACCGTACTTAGCGCCTTCCCCAGTCCCATTGAGCCCTATGGGGCAAAAATGGGAATGGGCAAGGGCCATGGAGGAAGGGGGAATTACCGCCCCGCCAACCTTGTAATGGGGTGGTAATTCCCCCTTTCTCCATGGCGGAGTCGGTAACTTACCGGCATGGACCATGGTGCTAATAGCAGCATGGTCTTCCGCCAGGGTCGTAAGGAGGCCCACACTAAAGGAATGAATAGCCATTTACAAATGTGGGCCACTTTTTCATTGGTACCGAGATAATTTTATGGCCCAGTCCGACCCTGGCGGCATCCTCTAAGACAGGGGTCTCCAACCTTTACGTTAGCACGAGCTACTTATAGTTAATGGCCAATAGGCTGGAGCTACTGGCAAGAGCTACTGGGATGGTGATGTCCCTCAGTATGAGAGTTTGTGCCAAGATTTAGTTGTTTTTTTTGTGCAGTTTATTTACTATTCATAGCAAAAAGAAATATATGCATTTACTATAATAGAACTTCAAAAACATCTTAATTTCATAATTTTTTGTAAGTAGCTGTCTCCTAAAAATATCATACATACTAGAATGTAGGAAAACAATCTAGACATTTCATTTGAAGGCGGACCCTGCATGCTATCCACCTGTGCTCAGTAATCCGGTGTATAGTTTGAAACAGCAACAGCACTCAGATTCTGAAAGTTCATGTCTGAAAAAGGTAGAGACAGGCAATCACATTGACTTATAGTGCAGATAATCGCATTGCAATAGTGTTTACACCTAACTGCACAACTGACATGGCAGATGTAAATTCAGGAAATGTTTATGGAATTGTCCATGTGTTCGGGAATTAATTGTAAATTGTATGGAGTTTTGCTTAATTTTTTGCAGAAATAGTGCTCATAAATTGTACTATTTCAGCCCAATGTTGAAAGTCTGAAAATCCCCTGCCAGAATTTGAACATATGCATACATTCCCCCCACCCCCAGATATCTGTAGATCTCCACGTTTCTGTACATAGTAAAAGTGGCGCCTGGACACACTTGTGCATAGATGCCATACAAATGTCCAATAAAATAAATAAATAAATAAATAAATAAATAAATAAATAAATAAATAAATAAATAGTGTGACGAATCATGGGACTCAG
Source organism: Ambystoma mexicanum (assembly GCF_040938575.1). Lineage (NCBI taxonomy): Eukaryota > Metazoa > Chordata > Amphibia > Caudata > Ambystomatidae > Ambystoma > Ambystoma mexicanum. Next base: position 661,867,838 of record NC_090941.1, on the reverse strand, counting down.
TCACTTTTCCCCTTTCATGTGGGTTTAGGGAGGTGAGCCCGCTATGCAACATTCCCCCGATGGGTGGCGGTAAGTGATAACGACTCCCTTTCCAGTGAGGAACTCCCCTTTCAGATCCTCAAACACCCACTACAACCCTATCAGTTGACAGACAACCAGACTCCTCTTACATATGTTATTGTAATCTAATAACAGTAGAAAAGTATCTGCCTGGTACTGTGAAGAGTAAGAACAGATGAGTGGTAAAGCATACCTGTATGTCATTCACTTAGATCAAAAAACCTAAAGAAGTTATGAAGGGTTTAGCTCCAACACAAAGAAAGGACTATCCTGAGAATCTGGGGAAGCCCCAGTGTTGCGTAATAAAAGTGGGAGGAATAAGGGCACTTGAGAATGAGATCTGGGAGATACAAACCAGCTGGAGACTGAAACTGGTGACTCAGGGAGAATGCTGCTTTACCTGGCTACAGGTAGCATGCAAGAGGAAGCGTCCGTAGTGGAATAGAAACTGGAGGACATCTGCCCCACTGTTGGTCGGCCCAAGAGGGATATCCAGAAAGGGGTCAGGAGAAGCCTCAACCTGAAGGTGCTTAGTGTAAAGCACACCAAAGACACAGGAAGGTCTGTCTGCTGACAGAGGAAATCCAAACAAGAGAAAGAGAATTGTGTTTTAGCGTGAGAGGACTAATTATCGCACACCCTTTACCCACTAATACCAAGAAGAGACACAGAGGTGTGTCCAACGAAGTTGAGTGTGCAGACTGAGGAGCCGTACTGACGAAGACCACAGAAAGCTAAATTCCAGCCAGCGGGACAGCCTCAGTACAAAAGAGGTAACAGGGATAGTGGGAGAGCCGGGACCCCGAGCATCTCTGGCGAGTATTTACAAGTACAAAGAAAATATGGCTATAATGATTGCAGTGAGCTTTCTCGTCCAAGTGGGGAATGAAGCATATTCACGGACGATATTCGTCCCAGTAAATGGCAAGAGTATAAGATGAGTGAAAATTATTCAGGGACTCATTATATTTTTCCCAGTGAATGGCAAAATTATAAGAAGTGTGAGAATCAATCAGGGTTTTTCATACTCGTCCCAGTGAATGGCAGGATTATAAGAAGAATGAGCATCATTCAGGGACTCATATTCGTCCCAGTGAATGGCAAGATTATAAGAAGAGCAAGAGTCCAACAAGGACTCAGCCTAACTGTTTCAGTGAAAAGCCTAAAAGCAGAAAGAGAGTGGATTGTTCTAAGAAGATTTTTCTTTATCCTAAAGAAGAAATAAGGGTTGTGAAGCAAGACACATATTCAGAGACTCAGTCAAAAATCAAAGAAAGCCCAGAAAGGAATCTAAAGAGTCAAGGGAACCAATAAAACAGGGCCTAGAAAAGCCCCTTGTTAGTCCTGAAGGACATATTAAGAGAGAAAGAAAAAGGCTATCTTAAGATCCCATATTGAGGAGGACTTAGTGGAAAAGCACCCCAGGAGAAGGGAGTCATTCTCCTGGTCTTTTGGTTATGCAGTAATAGTAGTAGGGCCAGCTTGGGTTATTTTCCGATGAAGGACAGACTTGATTCGGACTTTGGACCATTGATGACTAGCACCCTAGTTTAGTTCTGTTGGGTAGGGAAAACCTTAGGATAGGGAAGGTTCGGCATTTTCATTACTATTTTTCCAATAAACATGTAGAAAATGGTACACATTGGCCGTTTCTCCTCCTTCTGACCTACCAACATATCCAAAGGGCATAAACCCTATTATTTGTTCTCCCATCCCATGGCTCTCCTTAGTGTTCTCTCCCTGTATTTACCACCTTGTTTTGTACAGTGCTCTGTTACCTAATAACTAGGTTTATGATATATTAATCCTAGACATCTCAAAATATATACATACAAATCACTGCTCACTTTTCTCAGCTAATAACTTGCTTCATAGAACATAGGCTGAAACAGAACTCTCAAATCACGTTTCTTTAAGTCCTGGCGTTGATAGTACATGTCATTTTATATTCCTGTTTAATTTCATAAATGGAAGTGGACAATCACCAGAATGCAGTGCAGCTTGTAATTTACGACATTTACTTAAATGTAGAATTGCTATTAACGCTTGAATTCCCGTATTGGGATACACATAGAGGTGGGTTCTGCCATATCACAGCAAATTCCATCTTAACCTTTAATACAATTGGGGAACTACTGCCTTGAAACAAAGAATTTAGTATCTTCAAATATTTTTTCTTTTACCATAAACGGCAATATGTACCGCTGGATGCACCATTTTTCTTGCAAGCTGGGACTCACACGGATTGTCTTTTAATCTACACATACACACAGCCACACGCTGAGCAAAACACGATTAACTGTCTAGCTTTATTTTCCCCATTCTGATTGAAATCTTACAATTATCAGCATGAAAAGAAATGCTAACTGAAATAAATCTAAAGAAACACAGTGAGACTGAAACAATAAAGATTGCCAAAGCGCATAGCGCAGGAAGTCTTGATTCTATTAAAGACACAGAGGCGATCATTATGCTTTATCTTCTTTAATACTGCTTAACACAGCTTTTCAAATCATGTTCATTCAAAACCTTTTTTTTTTTTTTTTAAACGAGAAATATAAAAATCAACTCCAAATTTATCAACCTGTATCCTTATAACTGGATCACGGCCTGTCTTTACTACAAGTCCCCTGAGGCTCTAGGTATCCTGTAGTCCCAGCCTCCATGTGAACCACCAATAGGAAACCACTCCCTAGTATAAGTCCTCCTCTGCCTAGGTCCTTTCCTCTTCTTTTCTGATGCTCTTTCTGCACTTGTCTTTAAAAGTCTTACTCTCCTGAACTGGCATCTTCCTTCCTGCCTGTCTGGAGCGGTGGATTCCTCTCTCGCAAATAATATTGTATCACTCTCTTGCGTTTTTCATCTCTTCCCCTTAAACAAAAACCAAAAGTATATGTTAGGGTGGGGAATTTGCTTCCTATTCTTAAGGAGAAACATCAGGTTAATGAAACAACTGTCCAATCTATACAGTGCGACATTCCTTTAGGGAGGGATAATGATCGCCTCCGTGTCTTTAATAGAATCAAGACTTCCTGCGCTATGCGCTTTGGCAATCTTTATTCTATGACAAGACCGGAGGCGATCATTATGCTTGTTCAAAGCTTTCAATCACTGCTGATGCCATGTTCTCTAGAGGCTTGAAATAGAAAGTTCTGAAAACTGAATCACTCGACCAGTGACCAGGCCTTGAGGATCTCCTGCAGTGGAACTCCGGCTGCAAAAGCTCTCGAAGCCATTGATCCCCTGGTCGAATGAGCCCCGAAGACAGAAATGTCTATGCCAGCTAGATCCATAATTTCTCTCACCCATCTGGCTATAGTCGATGCTGCTACTGCTTTAAAGGGTTTTCTTCGCGCAATAAGCAACTGAGTGACGCCATGAGGTCTAAGCGCTGCTGTCGCTGCTTCATAGCACTTAATGCATCGCGCTACGCAAAGTTTGCTATTGTCTGGAAAATATGGGTAATTAATTACTTTAGAATTTGTCTTGGTACGCTGCGCCAAGTTAAACGCTATGCCCTCTGGATAAAAGATCTTTCTATCTACCTCTAGGGCCTTCACGTCTGATACTCTCCTGCAGGATACTAAGCAAAGTAAAGTGGCTAACTTGCCTGATAGCTGTTTGCTCGATAACAGGTCGTTCTGGGGCCACAGTTCATACAATTGTAGGACCTTGTTAACGTCCCAAAGTGCTGCATATTTAGGTAAAGGAGGTTTAGTAAGTTTTACTCCTTTAAGGAGTCTTGTTATCGCTGGGAGTTCCCCTACTGGATTCCCGTCTATGTGATCGTGTCCTGCCGAAATGGCTGACCTGTACACTCCCACTGTCCTGAAAGCTTTACCGCTGGTTGTCAAAGCTGCCAGGAAGTTCAAAACATGTTCTATAGGAGCTGAAATGGGAGAAATACTCCTCCCCCTGCACCATCTGGCCCAGGCTTGCCAAGCGGAATCATAGCTCCTGATCGTGGAAGGGGCCCATGAAACCTTGATAAGCTCTGTAGCTTGCTCTGAAAGGCCTGGCAAGCACCACCTGCGTCTGAAATTCTGCACGCTAGGAGATGCAGCGTCTTGTTCTGAATCAGCGGATGATATTCGCCCTTCGGATTGACTAGGAGATCTGTCCTGTGGGAAATCCTCAGCGGGAAATCCATAGAAAGTTCCATCAGAACTGGAAACCATGCTTGCGATTTCCACTCTGGTGTCACTATCACTAGCTCCGCTCCTTCTCTGAGCGTCTTCGCTAGGACCCTCGCCAGCATTACGAAGGGGGGAAAGGTATAAAGAACTTGTCCCCTCCAGTCGTGCATGAACGCATCCGTCCCGGATGCCTCTGGGTCCAGTCTCCAGCTGAAAAACTTCGGCAGTTGGGCATTCAGCCTCGAAGCAAACAGATCTATACTTAAAGGACCCCATCTCTGTTGCAATTTCTTGAAGACTGATTCGTGCAGTTTCCAGTCGCTGGAATCTGTTAGATATCGGGAGTTCCAGTCCGCGACTGTATTCTTCGCTCCCGGAAGATACTCTGCTCTCACTGCTATTTCTTTTTCCAAGCAAGCATGCCAGAAATCCTTTGCTGACTCGGCTAGCATCTTGGATTTCGTGCCCCCTAGTTTGTTGATGTACCTCACTGCAGATATATTGTCCATGCGCAGGAGGATTCAGCTTCTCGCTCGATCTTTGGTAAATGCTTTTACTGCGAATGAGCCCGCCAACAGCTCTAGGCAGTTTATGTGCATGTCTAACTCTCCTTTTGACCATTTTCCTCCGGTCTCGATGAGGCCGCATCTCGCTCCCCAGCCGGATCTGCTGGCATCCGACTCTATGACCATCTCTGGAGTGTCTCCCAAAATTGCTCTGCCGTTCCAGGCTTCCATATTGCAGAGCCACCATTGAATCTCTGCTTTGCTGTCTGCGTCTAGCGGGACTAAGCGGTGATACCTACAACCTTTCTGAAGGAATCGTATCTTGAGCCTCTGAAGGGCTCGATAATGCAAGGGGCCCGGAAATATCGCTTGTATAGATGCTGCTAGGAGACCCACTATCCTGGCTAGCTTGCGAAGCGATATAACCGGCTTCTTCAGAGCTGTCCTTAGATCTTTCTTTATCGCTCTGATCTTGGCTACGGGAAGTTCCAGGGAAGCTTTCCTCGTGTCTATCACAAAACCCAGGAACTCTATCCTTCTGCTGGGTATTAAATCCGACTTTTCTATATTAATGAGGAAACCCAATTCTGCAATGCGCTTGCTTGCCCATTGAACCTGGCTGACTAGCCTTTCTCTGTTTTCGGACATGAAAAGGATGTCTTCTAGATAGATGATCATCCGAATACCTTCGTCTCTGAGGGCCACTGCCAGAGGTCTCATTAGCTTCGTAAAAGCCCGAGGGGCTGATGCTAGGCCGAACGGCAATGTCTTGAACTGCCACCTCTGCTTCCTCCAAGTAAACTGGAGAAACTTGCGGTCCTGGGGGGCCACAGGAACTGTTAGATATGCGTCCTTCAGGTCTAACCGTGCTAGCCAGTCCCCTGTCCTGAGCAGATCTGCAAGCAGATGGACTCCTTCCATCTTGAAATGTTTGTAGACTAGCCAGCTGTTCAGCTCTTTCAGATTTATCACGGGCCAGACTTTGCCCTTCCTGTGGACTAAAAACATGTTGCTCAAGAAACCTGTCGAATGAGGCTGTGCTTTCTCTATGGCTTGTTTCTGAGCTAGCTCTCGCAATTCCCTGTCTAGTAATGTCGCCTCTGCTGCTGAACAAAGCAAGCGCGGTGGGATTCTCTTCTGGCAGGGGTAATTTACATAGTCTAGCCTGTAGTCTTGCGCGGTCTGGAGAACCCAAGCATCTGCTGAAAGCTCTCGCCAGTTGTGCATAAAAAGCGCTGTCCTGCCCCCTACCGGTGGGTATACTGCTTTGCGTACTCTCACCTGAGTTGTTAGACTGATGTCTGGAGTAGCCTCTTCCGCGTCTTCCTCTACCGCCTCTGCCTCTATTTGGGAAAAAGGCGTCCTGCTGTCGCGATTCCCAATACTGTGCTCTCGGTCCCTGTGGCCTTCTGTAGGAATTAAACCGGCCGGTCGAGCGGCCTCTGTATCGACCGGCCCCGGCAAAAACACGCCCAGGAAAAACTTTCTTAATAGCTGTCTGAGCTTTCTCGAGGGCCGTGTATGTGCCCACGAACCTGCTCATTTCCTTTACGATGGTATCTCCAAAGAGCAGACCTTGAGCGCTTTCTCCCGCTTCGTATGAAGCTAAGTCACTTAGTTTACTATCTATTTTGAGCAGCGTAGATCGTCTCCTTTCTGCTGAAAGCGCTGCATTAGCATTGCCTAAAAGGCATACGGCTCGCTGAGCCCAATTAGCTAGTACGTACGGATCTACTGGCTCTCCAGTGTCCTTAGCTCTCTCCGCGAGATCCATAATCTTCGCAATGGGCCCTGTAAGGTCCAGTACCTTATCTTGGCAGGAACTCCAGGCCCGGTCCATGCCCTTCCTTACGTCTTTATTCGCTTTGGTCACGAATGTGAGCATTTTTGGGTCTAACTCGGGAGTTTCGGCCACTTTCCCGTTCAAATCTGGCCTGGGGCATTCTGACCTGAGCCGAAATCTCGTCTCTTTTTTAAGCGGTTTGCGTATCTTTTGGGCCATATAAATGGCTACCCTTGGAGAAGGGGTCCATTCAGTAGAGCGCGGGTGCCTAATAGCATCCGTACTCATCAGTGGTGGCCTCCACCTTGCTGGCTGTACTCGTTCCAGAACTCGGTTGGATCAGAGTCTTCTCTGTGCTCGGGTTGCTCTCGTCGTCTTCCACCTCATCTTCACTATCCGACGAGGAACCCTCCTTCCCCACATTATCCGCCCCTGGGGATGGGGGTACAAGGCTTGGCACTGCTGATCTCGCCAAAAAAGCTTTTTTAAGCCTAAAGAAAGCATCAGCTGCCTCCTGGGGCTGTTCATCTTGTCCCCTGATAGAGCCCGGGGGGTAGAAGAGTGCTTTCTCTTCCGGGCCGCTTTACGCCCCCTATTATCTTTCTCCAGAGGTCTTCTGGAGGTCCCTTCCCCTGAGTCTTCTTGAACGCCAGCTTTAGTGCCCAGTAATCCCTCCAGAATCTGGAGTCTATCTTGTAGTGGTTGAACACCTTGAGCTACTGCTCCAGTTAGAGAGTCTCCTAGAACTCTCTTGAAGCTGAGAGAGAGGTCTCTCTCCTCTTCATGCATTTCACTTTCATGCTCATATTCCTCTTCCCAGTATTCCTCACTCACATCGCCTGCCATATTGCTTGCTTGAAAGGCTGATCTTCCGAAGCTTGGTGTGACTGGGTTATGGGAGTCTCCTTCAATGTCCAAGGGAGCCACACAGGAGGAGCTTTCCTCCAGGTAAATGAAGCCGCAAGAATCGAAAAGTATATCAACTTTTTTTTTTTTTATAATGCTGCCTCTGGGTAGCGGCCGCGGAACATAGCACCGCTAGTTCCGGTGAAAAAAACGAGACTCCTGCACTGGGGAAATGCCTCAGACGCTCGCACAGGGAGATTCGACCGTTAACTGAATCGAACTCCCCTGTGCGCATGCGCAGAAGCCGAGCGCGGTAATTCCACGGCGCCACTGCCGCGTTCAGGGCCGGGCTCCCGCAGCCTGAGGAGATTACTGATAATATGCTGAGGAGGCGGGCGGGCCCCTAGTGCGGGTGATGACGCTCGCGGGGCACCGCCCTCCTCCGACCTGTACTATTATCACGAAGAAATATCGCATTTGTTTTCTTTCTGCTAATACAATAAATTTACATGTACAGAAAACAAAGCACTGAAAGGCTGAAGAAAGTACTTAGCTGTGTGAGCAGCAAAAAGAAGAGGAAAGGACCTAGGCAGAGGAGGACTTATACTAGGGAGTGGTTTCCTATTGGTGGTTCACATGGAGGCTGGGACTACAGGATACCTAGAGCCTCACGGGACTTGTAGTAAAGACAGGCCGTGATCCAGTTATAAGGATACAGGTTGATAAATTTGGAGTTGATTTTTATATTTCTCGTTTAAAAAAAAAAAAAGGTTTTGAATGAACATGATTTGAAAAGCTGTGTTAAGCAGTATTAAAGAAGATAAAGCATAATGATCGCCTCCGGTCTTGTCATAGAATCACAGCCCCAGCTTTCTTTCAGATGACATGGAGATTTATACACCCCTTCCATGCTTAATTGGCCATCATTTGCACATCTTGGTGACAAAAGCCATAAGACACATTCCCAATCTAATTTTGTAACTGATAGTTAAACTGTTGTTGGGACACTGCCCGAGCCCTTCAAGCCCGGGTGCAGCCCCTCCTCTCACCATGCACACTAATTTTGACTGTTTGCTTTGCAGGAAGGGGCGGCAGGGGAAGATGCCCAGAGACTTCAGACACCAAAATAAACATGCATTGGTCATTTAGGTGTTCAACCAGTGGCTCATGATCTACTGGTTAGAGATCGTGGCTTTAAGGTGACAAGAAAACACAAACATGGGATTCAAAATTATACACACACTGACAATTTCTTCTCAGAAATGGCACCTTTGCAATACCATCCCATTTCCTCCCCCTGCATTGCCCCCGCAACGTGACGAGGCTGAATGTGCACCAGATATGCATTCAATTTCCACCATCCGAGCTTCATAATGGTCCCCCTATCTAAACCTACCCGCCCTTAACTGGAAAAAGTGAGGGGCAAACCCCAGCCCTTCCAGCCCTGTCACTGAGAGAGCTTTCTCAAACACCTTCCTGAATTGGAAGGGGGACAAGCTGGACCCATCCTGGTGGAGAAACAAAGATCCTAAGACATCCCCCTTATCGCCAGCAGGTCCGTAATGGCCAGAGCAGGACAAAGCCATGCATCACTGCGTGCGCAATGATATCCTTGCCCCTCGACCCTCCTGGTCAGTTTTAGACTGCCAGAGTCACAACTGGACGCCTAATCCTAGAGTCACCTTCTTTGCCCACAGGAAGCCTTCTGCTGACTCTCAGAAGTCCTGTACTTTATCCCCAGGCAGGCGGCACTCACCGTGAACTGAGTCTATTTCAAACTCAAGAAAGTTAGAGTAGTGACTGGGCCCTCCATCTTGTCCTTGTATTTAGGGGGCCCCCAATATACCTGCTACCTCCTGAAAGGTTTGCAATGCCAGCTGGCACTGCCACATGCTGCGCTCCCCTAGAAATAGGCACTGGCACTGCCACGACATTCCCCAGGCACCAATGCCCTAACCTCCCAGATGGTATGTGTGGCCTGCTGAGTCCCAGAGTGACCAGGCTCCTCTCTCTTGTCCCAGCCTATTATCTGAGGCCCTATTCGTCGCAGGGATCGAGATTACTACTGGATGATGAGGTGCAGATCCTGTGCGCCCACCTTCCTACCCTGTTTTCCATTTCTTCAATGGAGGGAATGCTTCCTTAGGTGGCACATTCTTCCTACCGGGCCTGCCAGTTTCCTTCACCCTTGAAAGTCCTTCATTTTGCTTCAGTGAAGCTTCCTGGCCCTTAACGCCCCCTGTTTCTACTAACTGCGACATTACTCTCTCCTCTCCTGTACCATTGTGAAGAGGGCCGCAAACCATGATGCATCATTCCTTTATTCCCACCCTACCCCAATCTTTTTAGAAAATAAATACTTCCTAGCTGTAATTTAACGCACGCTGACAATACAGAAATACTGTTAACCTCAGAGTCTGCAAGCGTAAAAGAACTGTGAAAAATACAACAAACATTGCCCCACATACCGCAATATAACCACAGTTTTGATTCAAGGTCACAGAACCGCAGCCTTTCAGCCCTATACAGCAATCTAAAAGAAAACATCTTCCATTTAATGAGAACAGAAATTCCAGCCCTGAACTTCACAGCAATAAAACAACAACTTTTCTTTTAAGAGCACAGAATTCCCATCTTTTTCCCCTCTGGTTCCTCAGCTCGGCACTGTCTGTCGAGACAACACCTGACCACCTCCAATTCGCCCACCACCCACGCTGCAACCATACAGACCCCAACATTGCCTCCTCATCTGTTTCGAGTCCTTGCAGGCTGGGACCCTCTACCAAATCAGTTACTTGGCTCCGGTCCCGGAGGACAAGAGCAGGGAGGCTCTGGACGGCTTCTGCAGCGGGCATAACTCGAGTCAGGAAGGATCAGGAATCCAATCCAGAAAGAAGCCCTGCGGGGCTGACCATGCAGCGAGCAGGGAGCGGGTTCAGCAGTGGGTTCACCAAGGAGGAGGAAGTCGATGCACTCCCCCTCCTTGGTTCGCCCTTAAATGGTGGTTTTCACACCACCGGCTCCCCTCCCTGCCCCACAAAGCCTGGGAAAACAGAGGGCCCACCTCCAACCATGCCCTCCAAACCCTGTGGGCACTCTCGACACTTCCAGACTTTTGGCGTGCGTCATCACTGTGCACCAGGAGGGTGGAAAATATGAAAACCCATCCAAACTGGTTCCAATGTACACCAGTCTAGACCCATAAGAACACTTATCATGCTTGAGTCATCATAAATGCTCAGTTAATAAAAAGCCATGCCACAGTAAAAAATATACAGGCCGCTACACCAAAACAACAGTCTAGCGAGGTAACACTACTTATCATGCTTCATTTTTTAAAGATGCAGATTAATAAATGTCATGCTACAGTAGGCAATGGCTAGACTGACTGCACCAAAATGCCAGTCTAGCGAGGTAATGACACTCATGAACACCTTCTCTTACATTTGCTCATTGCATTCTCTACACAGGCACACACCCACCCACCCAGAACATTCAAAAACACACCATCACATCCATACTCATTCACCCACCAGTCACTCACTAATACACTTTTTCTTACCTCCACCCTTTGCATTCTCTACACAGGCACACATCCACCCACCCAGAACATCAACAAATACACCATCACATTCATACTCATTCACCCATTAGTCACTCATTCACACCTTTTCTTACATCCACTCAATGTATTCTCTACACAGGCACACACCCATGCACAACATTCAGAAACAAACCATCACCTTCATGCTCATTCACCCACCAATCACACACACCTTCTATTACATCCACTCATCGCGTTATCTTCACAGGCACATAACCACCCACAACATTCAAAAACACACAATCACCTTCATACTCATTCACCCATCAGTCACTCACTCATACACCTTTTCCAACCTCCACCGATTGCATTCTCTACACAAGCACACACCCACCCATAGCATTAAAAAATACACCATCACATTCATACTCATTTACCCTCCAGTCACTCACTCACAACTTCTCTTACATCCACTGAATGCATTATCTTCACAGGCACACAGCCACCCACAACATTCAAGAACACACCATCACCTTCATACTCATTCATCCACCAGTCAATTGCACATTCTCTTAAATCCACTCATTGCATTCTCTACACAGGCACACACCCACCCACAACATTCAAAAACACACCATCACATTCATATGCATTCACCCCCCAGTCACTCGCGCCTTCTCTTACATCCACTCATTGCATTATCTTCACAGGCACACAGACACCCACAACACTCAAAAACACACCATCACCTTCATACTCATTCACCCACCAGTCACTTGCACATTCTCTTAAATCCACTGAGTGCATTCTCTACACAGGCACACACCCACCCACAACATTCAAAAACACACCATCACATTCATACTCATTCACCCACCAGTCATTCACTCACACCTTCTCTTACATCCACTCATTGCATTCTTTACACAGGCACACACCCACCCAGAACATTCAAAAACTCACCATCACCGTCATACTCATTCACCCACCAGTCACTCGCTCATACACCTTTTCTTGGATCCACCCATTGCATTCTCTACACAGGCACATACCCAGAAAATTCAAAAACACACCTCACATCTCTTCTCATTCGCCCACCATTCACATCCATACATCTGACACACACTTCACACATGCAGCAAAATACACATTCTTTTTTTAAAGCCCTCTTCCCTTTTTCTTGCAGCTTCGGTCCGACCTTCCAGGCCACCCTCGGCTCGTCCGTGTTGCTCACAAACAGGAACCAGTAATTCTGCAGGAGCCATCTGGTTCATGTATGTCAGCTGCGAGGAAGCCGAGGGAGAAGGGGTTGGAACTGAACGTGGCATGTGACATGTGCAATGTCACGGTCAGATCCAACGCCAACTCCTACTGAGCACATCCCCAGCCCAGCCTTTACCCTGATCGGTGAGGACTGGGCCTGGGACCCTCAGACCTGGTGTTGCAGGGGGCCCACACCGTGGGGGCTCCAGGGGCCCCAGCTACACCAGCTGCTGCCGTTTAGCTTTCTTTTTTAAAAAAATGTTTTATTCTTTAAAATAATTGGGGTCACAAGGGAGTCCCCCAGGGGTTGCAATTGCAACCCCTGGCGACTCCCAAATGATGTACCTGAAGGACCCAGGTGACATTGAATCACAGTTAACAATGTTTACTTTTTAAAAAATGTTAACATCTAACTAGCCCTATCGCTATGAGGGAAGTTTCCTACCTAACAAAACTAAAGCTAAGGCTGCTTGTCGAGTCTATAATTAAAAGTCTTCTGTTCGAATCCTAACCAAATTACTGGCCCTACCACTTTAGAAAACAACTAGCTGAAAGGGAAAAGGGAGGCTTGCATCAAAGCCTCGGTATGGTCTTCTGTCTGGACCAACTTGCAATAGACTTGCTCTCAGTCTAAAAGTTCCGCTATAAGATAATGGTATAGTCCTCACAGCCTTCGTAATGAGTCCTTTGGAAAAAATATAATTATCTTCTGTATGGGTTTCCGTCTCCCCTTGATAAAGAAAACGGTCTCTTATTCAGACATTCCAATCCCTTGAGTATCACTTGAAAAGACACTTCCTTCTTTCCAGCCTTCATGGCACTGGGACTTCCCAAAGTCCTACGGCTCTGTGTAAAATATCTTATTTCTCAAACACAAAATGTATCTTAGGGCATCTGCCCACTCGGGTAATACAGCTTCCCGTGGCCTCATTCACTATGCTGTCCGTACTGCAGAGCATTCACCTTCCCTTCACTCTGTTTTATGGTAGGATTTTTCTCTGTCCTTCTATGATAGTCTTGCTGGATAATCCAGCCTTGACATCAGTGGTCAAAGTGGGTGGGAGTGGTTGGGAGCGGTGCTCCTCTACTTTAAAAAAAGGTTTTACTGTTCCTATAATTTTATTTAAAAAAAAGAAACCGTTCCAGAATGGTTTACTTTTAAATTAAAACTGTAGATAGAATTTTAAACTTGAACTTTAGAGCACTGTACTTAACCTTCCCTTAAACAACAGGTGTGTTTGTTTGGGGGTTTGGATTGCACGTGGGAGGGGGTGTGTTGATGGGATTTGTGGGTAGCCGCGGCAGACCAGCAACAAACAACGTTCCACTACTTCTTTTCGTACACTTCAACCACTGCCTGATTGACAGTGTTCATAACTCTCTCACCCTGGTTTATTGGGGCTGTGTGCCTATTAGCTTTTCTTACGTTTTCGTACTTTGGGCGGCTATTCCAACCTTGAATTGCAGTGTTTGTATCTCTTTCACTATTTTAGTGAGGCTGTGTACCCGTTACATTCTCTGTTTCTCGTACATGCTTCGGTTTCGGTACTCTTGGAAAACCAGCAGTCATAGGCTTCTGTTGCCTCCACAAGTCGGTAGTATCTGTTTCCCCATCAGTACCTCTCTCGGCGGGAAAGGCGCTTGTCGGGTGGCACTTAGGACCCCGGAACCCTTTCCTCTCTTGGGTCTCGGCATTGGTTGCTGGGTGCCAGGCTCACCAATGCTCTTCAGTGGTCACGCCATCCAAGAAGATGGTTGTCTTCCCGTTGTCTCTCTCTCCTTGACCATAGCCTCTTGCTCAATCAATGCACCTGATGTCCATCCTCCAGCTGGTGGGTCTCACTTTCCTCATGCCACCACTGGCTCCACAGCTCGATGTGGCCCTGCCCCTCTAGGACATCGATGCTACAGAGGCTCTCCTCTGCAAAGCACTTGTTCTCCTCCCTCCATAGGAGTCTCCCTTCCATTCACGGTGAGCTCTCTTCTTATAGAGAATCATGGCATTCAGGTGATGTTCATAATTACCTGAAGCCAATAGGGATAACTAAGGATCTTTGTTGCATTTAGTCATTTCAGGAGATGCCAAAGTCTTTCCAACATCTGTATAGGCAGAAAGGGTGGTTTAGACTGGGAGTTCTATCATTGAATGGGAGTCCATGTCTCCAAAATGCGAGTCACTCCTAGTGAGGTCCCACTTGCCCACCCCCATAGGGTGGGTCTTGCTTAGTGGGCTCACCGCCTTAGCCTCAAGGGCGGTGGCTCCCCTCCACCCCCAGGAGAAGGGACCAATTGTCCAGATTCGTCACCGGCCATATTTCCTTTCAGCTTTCTCAACTAGAGAACCTGAACATTTGGGGACTAGGGGAGTAAGTAAATGGGCTTGCCCTCTGTGTTTTCTTAAGCGTGGTTTCAAAATGACTATGCTCACCATGATATTGGGGAAGGCTTAAGCCACTCACCAATGCTGAACCAAAGACAGTCTGTGGCCTTAAGCACCTTGCACACAAGCACATGCCTAGGGCCTGGTCAAGTATCCATTCCTTATGGGGGCCATAAAATAAATGAGTAAACCAAAAACAGTTGAATGTTGTTTTATTCACTTTTCAGGAATTTGCAAACTTGGATAATTCAGATTTCTGACATAAAACCCTTCCCAAATGTTATTAAAACTTTAAAAGGATTACCAGGTGCACAAGCTGCCTGGGTCAAAATGTATCTTGCCTGCAAGTACAGCACATTCACAGGATTTGGTTTGTTTGACCGACGTGTAAAGATTTGCGGCTGAATTGGACGTAGTTTATTTCATCGCGTATCTGTTTACACTTCGGCAGAACAACCCAAATCATGCCATAATCCAAACCCCCAACCCCTTCCCCTACTTACCTTTTTTCTCCCCGCCGTCTCTACCACTCCTCCTGCACCCCTGCGGCATCGGATCTGTCCCTCTAACGCGGGTCGGTTCTGATGCAGCATGGTCCCTTTTTCTTTTATTTATTTATTTTTTATAAATCTTTAAGAGTCGGGTGCAGGGGACACCCCCTCAACCCCTGTTGACATTATAGCGAACAAGGGTGCGGGGATCTGTCAGATTGTATATTACCCATTCAGGTCTGTTTCATGCCCATCCATTGTCCACACTTGGGCTGGCTGGCGGACTGGCTGAGGGGCCCCTCAGTGCTTATCTTTGGGTGCACTAGTGATCAGCTTTGTTGGCTTGGGTCCTGAAAGCTTCCCTCCCTTCTCCTCAATCCTGTGAGATGGCCTTAGCATGGAATAAAGTGTCACATGGAGCGTGGCATAGCCTTGCAGTAAAAGTCAAAGCATTGTAACATGAGAAAGGTGACAGTATGTCATTGCATGCTAGTGCCCTCACTTGAGTGGTGGATAAGATAGGGATGATGTCTTCTTGCTCATGGAACTTTGCCTTACTCATACAATGTGCCCGAGGTGCCGGCACAGTTCAGTTGTGCAGTAAATCCACTTTGCTTTATGCAGCTTTATTAATGTATTCATTTTCTCTCTTGTGCTTTGCGACACACTGTAGTTCCCCAGACCACTAGGAGGCAAATGCCAGGCAGCATGTCAGCACTGTATTACACACAAAACAAAAAGGAATAAAAAAATAATAAGAGAAAAATAACCATGTATCATCGTTGTTATCATTGTATAACCACATTAGATCTCAGGCGGGACACCACTGTTAGAGATTAAGAGAAGGGATAATAATTTCAGGTTTTTCTTTCCATTTCCACCTCTTCTATCTGTACCCAATGTTTCCGAAGGCACCCTTCTTGACATCACCACAATTTGCCACTCAGGCTATGTTCTTTGTAGCAATAGTGAGGCCCAATTTCTTGGAATTAATTTGCGTGGGCCGCCAGTATCCCGCAAGACACCCACCAGGCTGTCTCTTCCCGTTTCACTATTGCCACACCAAGGAAGGTCTTGGAAATTAACAGCACTAAAGTTAGGAGCTACCAGCCTAATGGTGACCTAGAGTATACCTTACAGGCTACCTCCAATGGATTCTACACATTGGCATAGGAAATAGGGCCTCATTACACGGAAGGCGGTGATCCACCCTGGACCATGCCGGTAAATTACCGGCACCGCCTTGGCGGTAAGGGGATTTACCGCCCCATTCCAAGGTCGGTGGGGCGGTAAATCCCCCTTCCGCCATTGCCCTTCCCCATTCCCATTTCTGCCCCATAGGGCTCTATGGGAATGGGGAAGGCGCTAATTACGGCACTGCAATTTTGCGGTGCCGTAATTAGCTCCGAGGTCCCTTAGCGGGTTGGTTTTTAACGCCTGCAAAAAGCAGGCGTTAGAGCACCAACCCGCTAAGGGACCTCGTAGTACGGCGGTAAGGGTTAACGGTCACCGTTGCCATTAACGGTGACCGTTAACCCTTACCGCCGTCCGTGTAATGAGGCCCACAGTCTGATGAATAGCATTTATTTTTGCGATGATAGGAAAGCATTCATTGTTATCATAATTTGTTCACGTCATGTGTTAATTAAAACACTGTCCGAATGTGTGCTCTGATAACTGAACCACATTTGGTGCTGTGCTAGTTTGTGAAGCATTTCACAGTGATGAATTGAAGCACATTGAGGTTACATTCCCACATCCCATGGCATTGCTTTTAAATGCTTTTCAATATATTAGTTGAATAAAAGACTGATGAATGATAGTTTAGGTGTACAGGAAATGTTCTGGTTATAATATTTATGTATCAGACAGTTGCTTCAATAATGTGTGCATACAAGGCAGTGATAGCAGAAAGTTATCTTGACCGTTACAGAGGTTTAGGATTGGTTTATTCGTTGCCATATCTGAGTCTTGACGTGTTTATCTTGTCCATGGGCCCTGGGGAGTCAAGACTAGGACACCAGGCAGCTCATTGTTCCTCACACTCATGTAATAGCTACATTTCACAGAAAGCTACACATTTTTTGTATTCGCTTATATTCTGCTTCATAAGCAAGCACATATTGAGACCAGTGGCAGGCAGCAGAGTCTTCCGTCTGCTTTATTTACTCTAAATCGATCATGCATTTGGGAACGTTCAGTAATTGTAATGGTTTGTGCAATCAAAACGTGTCAATTCTATTTAATTTTATTATTTTTGTTACTATGTTTATAATGAACTTTTTTGTGAATCTGATTTCTTTTTTGTGAATCTGATTTGATATAATGTTATCTAGACTATATGGACAGGACCTAGCACATTGCACTACATGGGTGGCACAACCTCTGTTGTGCACTTTATAATCCATTGTGGCACTTGTATGCATTTTATTACAGTGGACTATTTCATGTACTGTTGTGTTTTTTGAAAATGTTGATTTATATGTATGCTTGTGTTCGTTGGATTGTGATTTTCTAATATAAAAATTGATTACATTATTATTTTGATTATTCTTTGTGGTATTTTGACAACCTTTACACAATTTTGTGTTTTACGATTAAATACATTATGAGCATTGTTATATTAACATAACTCTCAGTATATTATCCAATAGAGATATTGCCAATAATGTATCTTGAGTTCTTGCAAAAGCTTGAAAGATACAATTATTAAATCTGAAAGACTTCTCTTCTTGACAAAATTTGGATAATATTTCCGACTCTTGCTGGTAATCTTATTTTCTCTTAAATAACAGATCTTAGCTGATATATGTCATGTTTTTGGTTCCAAAAAGTGTGCAGCTCCAGGGGATTTACAAATCTTTGTGTGAATATTACATACATGCCCCCTCCTCATTTAGTTTCATCTTTTCTGATGATCATGTTGATATAAAAGATGGCACACTGGCACCAAATTTCATAGATTACTTTACTAGTACCATATGTTGAAGTGTGACACACATTAATCATGTTCCCCTTATATGGATGTTTTATAGATTTGCCTTTTATAATGTTGAAACAATATGAGCTATTTTGGCATGATTACATTCCTTTAAATTCACCCTCAGCCTCCTCTTCTTTCACAAAAGTAGCTCATTCTAACAAATTCCTCAGAGACTGACTTTTTCTGTAAGCAAATGTTGGAGGTTCCTTAAACAAAGGGTGCAAATTTGGGCCAGATTCCCAAATCTCCCAATTTCTCACTACACATCCTTTAATCTGTTGATTTTGGCATGAAAATGTATGTGCACAAATTTTGAACCCAAATTCTTCTTTTGCTTTTGTTATCATTTTTCACTAGATATTCTTTGCACTTTATTCTCCACTTGATAAAGTACGGATACTTTGTAATGTCTCTTAATACATTTTCTTTTTAATTTCTCATTTTTGGTCTGCAATTCTTCTTCCTCAGATATCATTCTTTTATATCTTATAAATTAACTGTATGCTATACCCCTTTTCAGACTTGCAAGTAATATATTGTTCTGGTCCGTAGGTTTTGTGAAAATAGTAGTTTCCAATGTGTTATTTTTAATAAGGGTCTCAACATCCAAACATGTTATTTACTCTTACTACTTTCTTTTGGGAATTTCATTCTTGGGTGTATGTTGTTGATATATATAAAGAAATTCTCAAGATCATTCTGTGTTCCATCCATATGCCGAAAATGTCATCAATAAAATTATAGAATTTTAACTTATCTTTCCATGTCTCATTATATAGAATATGTTGGTGCTCTAAATGGAACATGAAGGTATTTGCATAAGAAGGGGCCATTCAATGTAGGCTAGTTTAGCCACGTAATAACACATTTACTTGTTATGTTAGTGTGATTTTTACAACACAACACTGCCATATTCATGGTCTCCACTTTCATCAAGAGAAAAGCAAACATTATAAGTGTGATTACATGGCTAACTCGGCCTATGCTGTCAGTGTACATTTACCTTCTTACTGTGTCATGCCATTTGTTATGTTTGACTTGACATCAAGGGTAAAGCAAACATGGTAAGTGTTATTACATGGCTAGACTACCTTACATGGGTTGCTCAAGTCTAGCAATATAGCCTTTATGAGTCGTGGCATTTTTGTACTTTGCATTAAGGGCAAACATAAGTGTGATTACTTGATACACTGACCTATCTTGGTATAGTCAGTCTGGATATACTTTATTTCTGTGGCATGGTATTTCTGTGGCATGGTATTTCTTAGTGGCTGGAAGTTCTTATTTGGGAATACTTGCATATATTAGTGCAACATGCATGTATATGTATGGACACAGCCAACATGAACATGTTTTATAGAATGGCATATGTTGTGGGCAAAGGCATAATTAATATGTATTGGAAAATGGTCCTGTGCACTGTTGGTGACTAGCATCTATTGGGGTTTTTCATGTGCTATCATACAATGTTGATTGGAAACTGTGTGGCTTTTACTATTTTTTTCACAGAAAGTGCTGTAAAATGCCACATTTTAACCCATTATTTAAAACCTTTTCTCAGGGAGAGAACTGCCCCCCACCGATCCCCTCATTTTTGGTTTGGGCTCCCTGCGGTGCTCTGTCTCTCCTGCTTATTAGACACATACATTCACACAAACAATAAGCAAAAAAGGAGCTACTACGGCAACCGAATCTTCATAGCACCAAAAACCCAAAAAGAACTCTTCAAAATCATAAATGAAATAAAAAATCCACCTTGCTGCATCAACACACCAACACCATTGATGAAACAATGCAATGACCACTTCACAAACAAAATCACTACCATCCAACAAACCATACAAAACACACCATGCAATCAGACTACGGAACCCACCTATCCTTATGAGGAACACCCTACCAAACTACGAAGCTTCCCCGAAATATCAGTGGAGACTTTCGTCAAACTCGTAAATCAAAGCAATAAAACAGGTTCGCCGGAGGATCCCTGCCTCCACCCCCCGGACATATACAAATCAATCCTCAAACAAGGAACTCCCATGGAATACCACAGGAATGTCCTCAATCTTTCAATCTCAATAGGGAAAGTGCCACAATCCTTCAAATCAACCTACATCAGGCCTCTGCTCAGAGATACAGTAGGAAATGTAAAGGACCTCTCCAATTACAGACCCATCTCCAACATCCAGTATCCAGCTAAACTGCTTAAAATGTAAATATACAAAACAACCCAAGAATTCATAGAAGAACACTGCCTACTAGACCAGGCACAAGTTGTTTTCAGACTGATGAGAGGAACAGAATCAGCACTCCTCTCAATATGGGATAACCTTAAAGCAAAGGCAGACTCAGACAACAGTACTGCCTTGATACTTCTAGACCTTTCTCTGGCATTCGACACAGTTCACGACGACATCCTCATCATGAGATTTGAAGGACTGGGAATAACAGACAGCGGCCTACTGTGGATCAAATCCTTCGTAACAAACAGAACAGAGATCGTATGGATGAAACCTTTCAATTCCAACCCAAGAGAATCCACATTCAGCGTACCACAAGGATCATCCTTTTCCCCGCTATTGTTCAACATCTACCTTTCTCAACTAATTAATATCATCAAAAGATACGGCCTCACTTGCTACAGCTACACTGACGACACACAAATAGTCTTAAAAATACAAGACACTCAAGAAGAAAACACAACATTAGAGAACTGCCGTCATGATGTATCCAATTGGATGAACCCAAACTACCTCAAACTCAACCCAGGCAAAACAGAAATAATGATCATCACAAAAAACAGAGGAGATAACAACTATGTCCCTTGGCCAAGGGAACTCGATACAACCCTATCCCCATCCCCATCGTCGACTATAAAAAACCTAGGGGTCCTGATGGACAACAAACTTACCCTAGAGCCACAAGTAAACACTCTACTCAAGAAATGCTTCATCCTCCTGCGAGTGGCAAAAAGGATCCTACCATTCCTGTGATTCGCCAACAAAACACTTACCATCATCACTCTCGTCATATCCAGAATAGATTACGCAAATAGCCTAAAGCTGGGTATGCCTGAATGACTTCTAAAAAAATGACGACGCATACAAAATGCGGCTGCCAGATTGCTGTTCAAACTACCCTGAAGTGAACACATCACACTAGCATTAAAAACACTACATTGGCTACCAATAAATCAGCAAATCAAATTCAAATCAATGTGCATCACGCACAGAGAAATTTACAACTAAGGCGCAGAGTTCCTCAGACACAAATTAAGCCTACATCACCAAACACGGATGCTCAGATCAAGCAACTACATCTGCCTGGAAACGAAACCCTACAACAAAAGAAAACTCAAAGGATCTTCTTTCTCTCACCTCGCACCAAAAACTTGGAACAACCTACCAAAGAACATACGTAACACAAGAAACCACCTACTATTCAGAAACCTCCTCAAATACTGGCTCTTCACTGCATAACTAGAAGAATACCCACAGAGACATACACATAGCTGAAACAATGATGAGTGAAGAAACCGATCCCGGATCCCATTAAGCAATCAACTACAAACAGAATCTAAGGAAGACATTTTAGGACACACCAAACTTACCAACTGAGAGCTATGACATGACAACACTAAATAAAAAGAAACAAATAGGTAGCTAGACCAGGACGGAAGGACACGGATGATTTATCTAGAGCATCATGGCCCTGAATTATACCCAAGCACCAAAAGACTGCCGCCAAATAGATAGTGATGGAATAGGGGGCGGCCAAACCACCGCACCAATACCACAGGGGGGACTAGACATACCCCGTCCCATTATACTTAGTTCAAATACAACATAGCCGGGAACGCGCTGCACGATCACTCACAACAGTTAGACAGACAAGAAAGGGAAGTAGCAATTAAACCTACCCACAGGAATGCTAGTTAAATAGAACAAGATCTGCAAGGACTAGGATGTACAAACCACTAACCCAACCTCAAATCTCTGCATACCTAATTCACCCGAAAATCCACACAACCATTTGTCGCCCAGCAAACTGCACGCAGTTCACCACACCGCAACAAAAACAAACAAACAACAAATAAACCACACCAACAGGACACTGGGTCTTGCTTCGGTCCGATATTCACACTAAAGCTCAGCACATGGTGGAAACCGAACTGAAGCCACCAACAGCACACCACTTCTCTCACTCTTCTACTCCCTCTTCACCTGACTAACCTAATCCGCCCGCCTTCTTGTTTTTCAGATCCGCATGAGCCCCTGGGGACCAACTCCATTGGTGACGGTGCACGATATAAATACCTTTAACATTTAACAACACCCCGTCAATTCAAAAATTCATCAGCCGCCACTGCTAAATACACACATTTATGATACCATAAATATTCCCCTTACTACCCCACCCTATTAAATTGCTGGTGCATCAGATACATGATCTCTCTGTATTTGCTTATTTTGCTGCTATCATTACATCTGTGTTTCTCTCCCTCTCATCTATTCCTTACTACCAGCAGATTTGGTCTAGATACACCTGTGCAGGGTTACAATATTCCAATACGAAGACAAGGTTAGGTGCCATAAAACCACTACGGTGGTGATGGGCGCAGAGTAAATATATCTCAACATAACATAACCTCCACACAAAGGCTAGCAGTAGGGAACAGTTTCAGGTTTGAAACTCAGAATTCGGCGACGCAGTCAAATGATTGCATGTATGGCAGTATTTCTTTTGGAAATACAGCCAAAAAGTGGTATTGTTGCCACATATGTAAGCCTGATGTAACTTGAAGGATTTGCATGATACTGGGTAATGCGGGTCGATCAGTTATCACATATCAGTACCATAGGACTCCATGGGTAAATGCCACATTACCGCGTGCAGTTTTACCACAGGAGGTAATGGCCCATCTGTCACTGCTTTTGTGTGACAGCGGAGCGGAATTCTTGGATTTTCTGCCGCTGCAGGTGAAACACTTTTTTGTTACACTTCTTTGAATTTTATGTCGGGTGAGCAAACATTTCAGCCCATTAGAAGGCTAAAATGTTTTGTGCCTCCTAATTGTTCAAAATATTTGTGCTTTGTGCATTTGTGCAAAAATAGCAAACACAAGGTGACATTTTCATACACCCAACAGTCAAACCCGATTTTAGCACGGTGGGTGGAAAAACGGAGGGCCAGATTATTTCTGCCAATCCGTCATTCTGTTCTCCCCTATGGAAATTACTAATTTCATCCACCCCTACCGGTGAGTGAACCTTTAAGGATTAATGGGCCTCATTATGAGTGCGATGGTGTGGTAATAACGTGCCAGTATTACTGCATACCGGCATGTTACCACAGCGGCACACTGCAAGTTTGTGGTTGGGTGGTGGATTTACCTCCAACTCTGAGCTGCAGGTATATCCACCACCCTGCTGGCTTAAAACTGCTGGGAATTACTGGCTCAGTAATACTGGTACCGGTAATACCAGCAAATATGCCCATGGAGTCTTATGGGGCTCCACGGAATGGGGATTTACCAGCGTTTCTGCCACTTGGAATCTGCCGGTAAATTTAGCAGACCAAGTGGTGGAAACTGGGTTGCAGTTAGCCAGTATCCCGCTTGTAGCAAACATGTAATGAGGCCCAATGTGTGCTTGTGAAACAGTGATCGAATAAATATTTGTTTTAATGTGTAACTTAATGATAAGTGTTTTATATTTGAATGCATATTGAGAGGTAATGAGTCACATGAAAAGGGGATAGGTCAAAAACATATATCTGTCAGGCCAACTTTGGCAGATACAAGGAGCTTCTAGCAATGGAAGTGCGTTGGAATTTACAGGATGGCAAGGCTAATTTGGCTCAATTTTGTTCTTAAGAAAAGGCAATTAGGATGGGATGAATATTTGTATTTTTTTATTGGACATTTGTATGGTGTCTAAACACAAAATGGCCCAAAATGCCAGGGGTAGCGGAAGTGACATCACACGACCCTTGACCTCTGATGACATAACACAAAGTGATGTCATTTGAACCCACCCTGAAGTGATATCACGGGAAGTGATGGGACATGACCTTTCACCCCTTGGCAAAACAGGAAGTGGCATCACAATGCATTGTTCCTTGGTACACTGTGAAAAATATGGTTACCATATCACTATAATGTGATATACATTTCATACAAGAATGGATTACAATATGTATAGATAAGATCACTGCATATAGGCCCATATTACCAAATTACTGGGAATGCAAGCAGACGTCCATGGTCAAATGATAATGATGTTATTATATAGCACTTACACTTAAGCACTTTATATAGAACAAATATATATTCAATATCCACCAACCTGTGTTGGTACTCATTTATCGACCTCAGAAGGATGAAAGGCTGAGTTGAGGTGTTTAAGAACAGACTAAATCAGTGACTCACCCCCAGAAGTGTGCCTGAAATAAACCTTTAATGACTCTAGCAATTATTGTATAGAATTCCAGAAAGACAAATTATTTGGTATCCCTATTCTTTCTTATTTAGGGTCACTGCTGAAAGTGTTAGACTTGTGGAAGCCCTGTTCCTTTTTTTTTCTTCTTTTTTAAGAGGCCTGATATGATATGATATGATCGTTTATTTATGTAGCGCCTATACGCAATGTGTTTCAAAGCGCTTCAAGGCAAGGGAGGGAACAAGGGAAAATATAACCACATTCTTACAGGCCATGAACAGTAAGGATGTGAAATTAACTATCGTACTCGGTCTGACGACATTTCAGATAGTGCAAGAGCTAAGACATAGATAAGGAAGGGAGGGGGTGAGTGGGAAGAAAATGGAAACAGACAGGTGGAGGTGGAGCCATAGAAAAACAAAAGGTGAGGGAGAGGGGTGCAGAAAGGGAGGGGAGGAACGAAACAAGCGACTATCATACTAGGCCTGACGACATTTCAGATAGTGCTGGAGGGATGGTGGGGAGGAAAAAAACAATAATGGGAGGGTGGAGGAAACAGACGAGGTTGCTATCATATTAGGTCCAGGGACAATTCTGATAAAGTAAGTGCATAGAAGAAAGTAAGGGGAGGAGATAGGAAAAGGGAGAAGGGAAAGGAGGAGAGAAAAGAGAGTAAGCAGTCAAAAAGAGTGGAGAAGCAAGAGTGGAGAGCGAATACAATTGCAGAAATCAGTAGTAACACATAATGTTGCAAGCCAGGATACACGATGAAGATGGGCACAGCATGATTCAGGGCCACCATGAGTACAAGATGGAAAGGAAGTCCAGCATGAGAGTTGAGAAAGAGTGAAACACTGTGAATGAATGAAGTCCATAAAAGTCAAATCCAGCATTGGCCACAAAACAGTGATGGTGAAGGAAGGCACCAGATGGGAGGGGCTTACTAAGTGGTGAAAAAGAGCAGCAGGCAGGAAGGTACCAGGTGGGCGGGGCTTGGGCCAGGTGACCTAGATCCACTTGCACCTGCTCCCCATCTGCAAAGGAAAAGAAGCTGGAGGGCTCCTTAAGTAGGGAAACAGAGCGGCAAGCAGGAAGGCACCAGGTGGGCATGGCTTGCTAAGTGGTGAAAAAGAGCGGGAAGCAGGAAGACACCAGGTGGCCGTGGCTTGCTAAGTGGTGAAAAAGAGCCGGAAACAGGAAGGCACCAGGTGGCGGGGCTTGCTAAGTGGTGAAAAAGAACGGCAAGCAAGAAGGCACCAGGTGGGCAGGGCTTGTTAAGTGGTGAAAAAGAGCGGCAGGCAGGAAGGCACCAGGTGGGCGGGGCTTGCTAAGTGGTGAAAAAGAGCGGGAAGCAGGAAGGCACCAGGTGGGCGGGGCTTACTAAGTGGTGAAAAAGACCAGCAGGCAGGAAGGTACCAGGTGGGCAGGGCTTAGGCCAGGTGACCTACATCCACTTGCACCTGCTCCCCATCTGCAAATGAAAAGAAGCTGGCGGGCTCCTTAAGTAGGGAACAGAGCGGCAAGCAGGAAGGCACCAGGTGGGCATGGCTTGCTAAGTGGTGAAAAAGAGCGAGAAGCAGGAAGGCACCAGGGGGGCAGGGCTTGCAAAGTGGTGAAAAAGAGCAGCAAGCAGGAAGGCACCAATTGGGCGGGGCTTGCTAAGTGGTGAAAAAGAGTGGCACGCAGGAAGACACCAGGTGGGCGGGGCTTAGGTCAGGTGACCTAGATCCACTTGCACCTGCTCCCCATCTGCAAAGGAAAAGAAGCTGGAGGGCTCCTTAAGTAGGGAAACAGAGCGGCAAGCAGGAAGGCACCAGGTGGGCGTGGCTTGCTAAGTGGTGAAAAAGAGCGGGAAGCAGCAGGACACCAGGTGGCCGTGGCTTGCTAAGTGGTGAAAAAGAGTGGGAAGCAGGAAGGCACCAGGTGGGCGGGGCTTGCTAAGTGGTGAAAAAAAGCGGCAAGCAAGAAGGCTCCAGGTGGGCTTGGCTTGTTAAGTGGTGAAAAAGAGCGTCAGGCAGGAAGGCACCAGGTGGGCGGGGCTTGCTAAGTGGTGAAAAAGAGCGGGAAGCAGGAAGGCACCAGGTGGGCGGGGCTTGCTAAGTGGTGAAAAAGAGCGGCAGGCAGGAAGTCATCAGGTGGGTGGGGCTTAGGCCAGGTGACCTAGATCCACTTGCACCTGCTCCCGCTCTGCAAAGGAAAAGAAGCTGGAGGGCTCCTTAAGTAGGGAAACAGAGCAGCAAGCAGGAAGGCACCAGGTGGGCGTGGCTTGCTAAGTGGTGAAAAAGAACGGGAAGCAGGAAGGCACCAGGTGGGTGGGGCTTGCTAAGTGGTGAAAAAGAGCGGCAGGCAAGAAGGCACCAGGTGGGCGGGGCTTAGGCCAGGTGACCTAGATCCACTTGCACCTGCTCCCCATCTGCAAAGGAAAAGAGGCTGGAGGGCTCCTTAGGCAGGGAAACAGAGCAGCAAGCAGGAAGGCACCAGGTGGGCGGGGCTTGCTAAATGGTGAAAAAGAGCGGCAAGCAGGAAGGCACCAGGTGGGCTGGGCTTGCTAAGTGGTGGAAAAGAGCGGCAAGCAGGAAGGCACCAGGTGGGTGGGGCTTGCTAAGTGTTGAAAAAGAGTGGCAGGCAGGAAGGCTCCAGGTGGGCGTGGCTTGTTAAGTGGTGAAAAAGAGCGGCAGGCAGGAAGGCACCAGGTGGGCGGGGCTTGCTAAGTGGTGAAAAAGAGCGGGAAGCAGGAAGGCACCAGGTGGGCGGGGCTTGCTAAGTGGTGAAAAAGAGCGGCAGGCAGGAAGTCACCAGGTGGGCGGGGCTTAGGCCAGGTGACCTAGATCCACTTGCACCTGCTCCCCCTCTGCAAAGGAAAAGAAGCTGGAGGGCTCCTTAAGTAGGGAAACAGAGCGGCAAGCAGGAAGGCACCAGGTGGGCGTGGCTTGCTAAGTGGTGAAAAAGAACAGGAAGCAGGAAGGCACCAGGTGGGCGGGGCTTGCTAAGTGGTGAAAAAGAGCGGCAAGCAGGAAGACACCAGTTGGGCAGGGCTTGCTAAGTGGTGAAAAAGAGCGGCAGGCTGGAAGGCACCAGGTGGGCAGGGCTTGGGCCAGGTGACCTAGATCCACTTGCACCTGCTCCCCATCTGCCTGAACAAAAAAGTCAGCAACTACGGAAGCAAAGAGCCACAGGGTGCTGGCCACAGCCTAGGAGCTTGCAAAAGATTTAATTTTTTAGGGGTAGTCAGGGAGACCACAGGGGTAGCAAGGGAGACCTCAGTTGCGACCCCTGTTGACCCCTAAACGACGTCCCTATGATGCGACCACATTGATCTGGTGCCCTATAGAGAGCGTTCAGTATCCGTGCTAACACCCATGTTGCACACTGACCAGACCAGCCAATAAGAGTCCACAGAACTCGTCAGGAATGAGAGGAGCCAATGGTGCACTCCCTCCAGCAAACCTGCTGTTTTCCCTGTGTCCACCTTTTGTACTTTGGACTCACCAGGTCACCCTTAGCCCCGTGCAGACAGGTAAATTGGAAGCCCAGGGCTGCTAGGTCTTCCAAGAGAGGATGTCGCGTGTAGGGGTGTGAGAGATGAGCTTGGCCAAGGGCTGAGCAGAGATATTTATTAAGTATGTCCGCAAATATTGAATCTCGTCCCTTTGCACCATCGTTGAGCTTGGGAGGACAAACATATATGCTCACAAACAAGGCATATGTCCCAGGCATGATAGTATATTCCCAAACTTTAATGTTAGGATCAAAATGTACCATCCCATCAAAAGAAATCAATCGCTTCAGTCAATGAGTGCCTTCCAATGAGTGTCCCCAGGGGGCCTTTGTTCCTCAGGCAGGCCTCCTCGTTTAATCTTTACAACACGAAGCTTTCCGCTTTAGCAACGCCTATTAATGAGGGGCACAAACAGCTGGCAGAGCCTGCCCCCCAACTGAAGGCGGAAGAAATAAAAATGTGGCGTCATGTGCAGGTCGCTCCCACAGGAAGCATCGCACACGGGCGTTCCCCGGTTCTCACACAGTGATTGACGCGACAGACATCGTCACGGTATCGTAGCTCTCAGCCTGCTGACATTCAAAGGAGGATGAAGTCAGATATTTGAAGGGTGATCAAATTAAAGATATTAAGGTCCACCATTTTGCAAGGTGACAAAGCTTTGCCACGGAAGTAGGCAGAGTAATATTGCTTGCTGGGATGAGTGGCAATGGGTTTGAAAGAGGGCGACACCCTAACAATCAGGGTGAGCTCAAAGTTATGATGGTGTTTATCAATGCTCTTTGCTCTCTGCCCCTGAACTCTCTGCTTTGCATGGCTAGTACAGTGTCTTCCAGCTGCTCCTCCCTGCTAGTAATTGAACTGTAGTCTAAATTCCAATGACTATTCACATGCGATGTAATGCTCGTTTGTCTTCATGTTTGTACAGACTGCAGTCTGCCAAAGCGTCGGTCACCTCGTAGCGCTTCGAGGCCATATCAGTGGCAATAGCAGGGGCACCACCCGGCAGAATGAAGTCGCGGCTGAGTCCCGCCCCCGCCGCAGAGAAGAGACTCAGTATGGATGGCCCTTTGTCCATCCATACTGTGTCTCTCTCTGGCGGCCCGGGTAAAAGCCGGGTAAAAAACAATGTTTAAAAATTGAGGGACGGATGCAAAGCAAGATGCTCTTGTTTTGCACCCGTGCCTCCATTTCTAAAAATCATTTTGGGTTGGGTATACTTCTACATCTGTGTGCACGGATGTAGAAGTACACCCAACCCAAAACGATTTTTAGAAATGGAGGCACAGGTGCAAAGCAAGTCTGTCCCTCAATTTCTAAAAATCTTTTTGGGTTGGGTGTATTTGTACATCTGTGCACCCCTCTTTATAAGAGGGGTGCATAAATGTAGAGGTACACCCAACCCAAAACAATTTTTTAGAAATGGAGGCACAGATGCAAAGCAAGTCTGTCTCTCAATTTCTAAAAATCTTTTTGGGTTGGGTGTATTTGTACACGATTTTTAGAAATGGAGGAACAGATGCAAAGCAAGTCTGTCCCTCAATTTCTAAAAATCCCTTTGGGCTGGGTGTATTTGTACATCTCTGCACCCCTCTTGGCAACAGGGCTTCTATAATTGTAATACTATGCTTTTGCTGAGGCAATGCTAGTTCATCTTAGTGGGGCTGCTATACTTTGGATGGGACAACATCAGCACTTGCGCTGCTACACTCTTATTGACAAGGCCCCAGCACTTCTCTGCAGTTTTATTTATTTACATTTTAATTGGTTATTTATTATGCATGTAATACCCAGAGGTTTCTAAGCGCCGACCGAGGGATCAAACCTGTGTTGCATGGACTGAGGGATCGAACCTGTGTTGCTCCATGTCGTCTTGATTTCAATGCGAGCATGTGCCCCTGAGCTATCCTCCCGAGACTCTGAAGATCTGAAGTACTTTTAATGATAGAGAACCAGAACTATTGAGCAAGTCTGAAATCATCTTCGTCATCATCAGAATAACTCAACACTGTTGTGGTTATGCAAGAGCTAATATATTTAAAGGGATGCAATTACTCAGAATGTAGCAGCACTATTCAATAACCCAAAGTGCTTAAGCATAGTTAATGTGAAAATACTACATTTCTCACCATTGGGACAGTACTGCCACTTCTCTCAGAGGCTTCTACACCTTTTATGGGGCAACACTGATCCAGCCTACTGGACAGCTTCACTTTTAATGGCACTTCTCAATAGGGCTGCTATACTTCAATAGGAAATGACCAACACTACCCCGCAGGGAATTGCATACTCTTGATGCCACCGAAGCAGCACTTCCACCCACCACAGTGCGTGCGTGTACTTCTCAGCCACTCTGCTTTACATTCAAACAGACCCAATTGTCATTTCTCAGCAGGACTGCAACACTATACCATTGTGTTCTGCATGTTGAGTGCTTCTTCACCACCAATGTGGGTTCATGGCACTCTCCCAGTGTCTAAATAGTATATCTGGCTACATTCAGGTGGCAACAGGCATGTCCCGAGCTGCCTGCTGTACATAAACTGCCGCTCAGAATGTTGGAAGCCGTGGTGGGGCAAGGGATATAAGGCTTGAGCCTGTAGGATAGCAGAATCAGCAGGGTCTTAAAACCTGCTCACTCATTCTGGAGTGAGGGTCCATGGGGCAAAATTAGCCTGATCCCACATACAGGGGGCTGTTACCCCTTTATCTCTCCTTAATGAAAGAATGAGCTCCCTCAGACACAAGTTATCACCCCTGCACACACAATGAATTAATATAGTATGGATCTATATAGATCGAGAAAACTGGAGTGAGAATTCAGAGTGTTTTAACAGAAATATAATTGTCTTCCCAGATGGGAGACTGTCTCCGTTAATATACATGGGGTCACTGAGATGACCAAGAGTGAAACTGTACGTTCAGTTGTGAGATTACCAGCAACGGGTATACTATGCTCCAAAGAGTGAGGTGCCCACTCAATATATCACACTGTTTAAAGGTGTGAGACCCATCCTGAATGCTTGCCCAAAGAGCCTTGGCCCGAGTTTCACACTGAAGAAGTGAGCATGTGATCAGGGGTCTGCAGCCCACACACACACATGGGATTCCCATGCCCCCACTTGCGAGATTTGCACCAAATTAGTGAGATTGTGCTCCAAGGTAGGAGGCACACGCATAGTCTTTGCTCAGAGGTTTGACACACTCACAGGATGGGATGGCATTTCGTTCTCCCATCCTAGTTGTGTTTCTCTGCCTTTTGAGGGCTACTACAACCTGGATGATTATAGAGGGGTGGAGTAGGGGCAATGTTGGCCTACTGGAATGCAACTGGAAGGTTTAAACCTCCGTCTTACTTGACTTTAGTACATGCAGTACATGCTAGCCAATGTTTCCACTGTACAGCGCCCCCCCCCACCCTCCTCGCACCAAGTTGGCAACTACGTGCAAATGCGGTCACATAACTGCTGGTGATGTCACTTCCTATATTTGGGCACTCCCCTCCCCACCCCCCCGGGAATTTCATAAAGTGGCTCCCCTGGGCAATAGCCTCTATAAAAAATATCTATGCAGGCAGTACAGTTTGACAGACATAAAATGTGTGTTCCAGCTCACTTGAAGTGGGAATCATATAAAATTAGAATGTAAACAAAACAAATTTTAGCTGCCCAATGATTTTTACAAAACAAAATAGTGTAGGAGTGTTCATATCGGAAATGCAAACTTTTGGAAAACAGGAGCAGATTGATCAGATAGCTCAGCGAGTTAAGTGCTTGCCTCAGTCTTCTGTGTGATACCTGCCGCATGCCCATGTTATCCATTCCGTTTGGTAGATGCTGAAACTGTCCTGGCTATGACGTTACCTTCTGCGACTTGGAGTCATGGAGTTCCCCATTATAAATTCTACAAGTACCAGAATGCAAAGTTAAACCCAGAACTGAAAAACCACAATGGAATTGGCGTGTCCCAAATGGAATGGATAATGCTGGCGTGTATGCTGCAGTCGCAGGCATGATTCACAATAGAGGTCATTATTTGAGTACCATTAACATTTGGTAATAATAAAACGTATTATTACAGTGCTAAGAAGCTGATAATATAGATATAAAATAATGTATTAGAAGAAACACCAAAATGGAACAAAGGCACAAAAGCACAACTGCATGAACACAGACAATAAGTGAAGTCATTTTGTTAAGTAGGTCTTCTAAATACATCCTCCATTGTACTAAGGAAGTAATGTGCACGTGGCTTTGTTGGTGAGTTTGAGCCACGAAGTGACTGGGCGCTATATCCCTGCGACAGTGAATTTGATCCAAGAGGAGGCTATATCCCTGTGACGGTGAGCTTGAGCCATGAAGCAGCTACATGCTATATCCCTGTGACACGGAGTTTGATCCAAGAAGATGCTGTGCACCCTATCCCTGTGACACAGAGTTTGATCCAAGAAGATGCTGTGCACCCTATCCCTGTGACACAGAGTTTGATCCAAGAAGATGCTGTGCACCCTATCCCTGTGACACAGAGTTTGATCCAAGAAGATGCTGTGCACCCTATCCCTGTGACGCTGAGTTTGATCCAAGAAGAGACTGGGTGCCATACCCCTTTGACTGTGAGTTTGTTGTAAGAAGTGGCTGGCAGCTGTATACCTGAGACCGTGTTGTGTTTAGAGAACCTGGAGGAGACCAGTGTCCCCTAAAATTGGAAGACCCCTGACAATGTATTATTTGTTCCTCTCTGACAGTGTTTGTTGCAAGCATTCTGAGAGAAGAATATGTTGCGATTAACTCATAGACCCTATAGGCATTTATCCCAACCCAGATACCTGAGACTCTGTAGAGGTTGGAGAACCTGGGGGACACCATTGTCCCCGTGAGAGGAAGACCCCTGACACTGATCTCTTCTGACACTGTTTTCAGAGAGGAGAATATCCCTTTATATTGTAAATTATTCCCTAAGCCATTTAAGCATTTATCTCAACCCAGATACCTGATACGAGACAGTGCTGACGTCAGACAACCTGGGGTAGACCTGGATCCCCACAACAGGAAGAGCCACGGCGCTTTATTATTTGACCCATACTTACACTGTTAGTTTCCACCATTCCTGGAGAGGGCAGTCGAGTTTTATTTTTTAGAAAAAGCCTTAGCACCCATAGGTGTTTATCCAAACCCCCTCCTACAATAAAGTAAATGTGGACCTTTACTTCTTGAGTCATGTGCTTTGTTGGTTCACCCCTAGCTCAAGGCAGCTGTTGATGATCCTGCCTAGGAGAAGGCTACACAACCCGTGCCATTGCCCACATTAAACAGTGGATGTTGGCACAGCTGTAAGTTCCCTGGCAGGCTGGTGTGGTCTGCCGGGAGGTACTGCTCGGTTTGTTGAGGTACTGAGGTCTGAAATTGCTCTTTGTAACAGAAACATTGGAGCCACAAATGAGAGAGTGGTCAGGAGTCTCACTCCACGGGAATGCTACAACTTTTGCATCCACACTGAAAATCTGAAAGTGGTGCTTTTTCTGCTCTGCGCACACCAGCCGTGTCTGCTAGCAAACCCCAGCTTCAAATCTCAGACGCCCTCCCAGCATTGCCTGGACGACACTGCCCAGATAAGCTGTGAGGGTCCTGTGACCCCTCACACGTACAATCGCCTGCAATCCCATGCCACGCCATATCATTGGAGCCACGGGTGAGAGAGATAGGTACAGAATGTGTTTCCACGACAAGGACACAACGTTTGCATCAGCACTGAACATTTGAATTTGATGCTGTTCTGCCCTGTGCACCACAGCCCTCTCTGTTAGCAAATCCTGGTCCCCAATGCCAGCTCCACCTTCCTCGCCAGCATCCCTTTGCACAGACTGTAGGAATAGGCTATGAGGGTCACATGATCCCTCTACCACTCTTTATCTAGGAAATTCTCGTAGCCGCCAGCAACCAACTTAGGAAATTGCTCTAAAATCACTGCACCACTGTACATCACTGCACACCTGTTCAAATATCTAATCACACACGTATGCATTTGCTCACTGCAATTCTGCTCCACCTGCCCGATCATAAATGTGCTCTTAGGTGCTGCACTGAACTTTTGCTCGTAAGTGTCTACCCATAATCTTGGTCTAATTTCATTTATTCTTATAGGTGTCCCACTGTAATTATGGCCTCTAGTAATTTTGCTCCCATTTGTCCCAAAGTAATGTTCGTGTGCTGTGATTGTGCTCCCGCCTGCTCCGCTGTGCCTTTGCTCCTAGGTGTCCCACTCTATGTTTAGCCTGCTCTAGTCTTCGTTATAGCTCCAACTGTATATTTGTTCCTAAATGTCCCATTGAAATGTTTGGCTTACTGCAATTTTGATCCTTTGCTTCCCACTATACTATTGTCCCACTGTCATATGCTCTCGGGTATCTCTGCTGTGAGTTACCCTGCAGCATTCTCTTTCTTCTGTGACTTGGAACCCATTGCTGTCTGCTCTCAGGTGTCTGCCTCTGTCTTTCAACATGGTTATTTAGGGCTAATCGGTGTACTCTGTCCACTGCCAGGGGCACCAGTCCACTCTAAGGTGCCTCAGGGCTCCTCCTCACAATTAGCCTACCTGAGGAGCACCGCTACTAAGACAACATGCTGTCCACACCAGATAGATGGGCCAAATGCCCATCAGGTTCTCCACTGGCTACTCGTACCCTAGCACACCCAAAGTCTACTTTCCAACATTTATGTGAATTTAACATTTAGTTTGACATGACCCTCCATCCTGTGACCCGCTCACTACTAACTAACCTGATATCTATGCAACTTACCCAGCTAGTATCAGCCCTTACACACTCTGTAGGATACACCTTAGACACAATATTTGGGACATCCAATCCTTCCTTCCCACCTCGCCCTTATATGATCAGATCGTTTTGCCATCTTCTTCCGCCTTGTTTTATGTGGAAGTCTTACCCCAACCTGGACTTTAGACCAAAAACATTATCTCACAAATGCAAGTACATCAAGTTGATTTTTGACCTCTTGAATCTACTTTTAAAATCCATGCATTGCTTCCCGATTCACTAATTCAAGTCTCTATCTGCTCCTTTGAGAATTGGCTTTCCGAAGCCTTCAATACCCTGTCACCCCAGAGCTTCCATTAATAACAGGAAAAATCACTCAACCAGATAGTTCTCCACATGAATTAAGAAAGGGAAGCCTCTAGTTGGACCCTAGAATGCAGATGTCTTGCTAATCCTTCATCAGAAAACAGGTTTGCCTATGCAATTCAGATTAAGCATTATAGGGCTGAAGTCAGCAAATCCAAAACAAATCACCCTGCCAGAGAACTTTTCAAACTAATTACTGAATTTGGTTCCCCATCTGACCACTTCTACAACAAAGCCATAGAGAGGAACAGTAGTTTATGCAAACAATCTAGCTTTCCTTCCCCTGCCTCTCCCACCGATAGCTCCATTACCGTCCCCCCAACTCCACCCCTTTTCACCTCCTTCAATAAAATCACCCTTTACAACTTCTCGAGTCTCTTGTCCATCAGATAACCACCAGGCTGCCCAGGCAACCCCAGTCCTCTATGTTGCTTAAAGAGATCATTTCCTCAACTTGTGCAGGGCATTTCACCCTTTCCATCATTGGCTCCTCATTTACACCTGGTGCCTTCCCTGCATAGATAACAACCTCCTTCATCAAGCCTCTTACTTATAAGGCATGGCTTGACCCCCTTGATGTGATTAACTACAGACATATCTCTAACAACCACTACCTAGCTAGACTAGCTGACCATGCAGCATGCATACTCATAGTTGTGCCTCTTTTCAGAAGCCAACAACCTCCTGGATTGTGCTCAGTCACGCTTCTAACGAGGAACAGAGTCCTGCTTAGTCTCCACCTGGGATGATCTTAAAAGCTAGAAGATGCAGATGGTACAGCTGTGCTCATCCTACTCGACGTCTGTGCAGCCTTTAACACTATTGAGCATTCCATCCTCTCTGACAGTCTACACAACACGGACATTCAGGATTTAGCCTTGAACTGGATCTCTTACTTCCTCTCAAATAGATGGCAAATTCTATTCCTGACAATCTTCACAGCCACTCCTCGCTCCCATTCTGCATGGGGGGCCTAAAGGAGCCTCTCTCTCGTCCCTTCTCTTTAACCTCTACCTCAGCCACTAGCAAAACTAATTTGCTCCTATTGGCTATCCTTCTACAACTAAGCCAATCTCAAAATACCTACCCATCTCGCCTCCCGCACATCTGATTGCGCCTCCTGCCTCTCTGAGGTCGACTGCTGAACTACATCAGATCAGAGCTTCTTAGCCCAGGAAAAACAGAAGTCATGCTTTGTAGAAAGACCACTCTCTTCCCTTGACCCACCCCCTGGCTTCTCTCACTGGGAACAAAGCCTCCCCCCACTAATCCTCTTATGGATTCCAAACAGTCCCTTATATCACATATCATCATGCTGGTGAAAAGCTGCTTACACCACATTTGTGTCCTACAATACTTCTGCCCTTTCCTTACCTTCCACCACAGAGTGCTGGCAATTATTGCACTCATCCTATCCCATCTAGACCATGCCAACGCTCTGCACCTCAGACCTCCCTCATCACAACTGATAAAAATACAGCTAATCCAAAACTCTGCAGCAAGGTTGCTCCTAAACCTAGGACCGAGGCATCACATCTCAACCACCCTTTAAATACCTCACTGGCTCCCGATTGCATGGCAAGCCACTGTTAAAGCTATGTGTATCACTCAACATGCCTTGCGCTGCAAAGGACCTAAATTCATGCAACAGAGGATCAGTTGATGCAGGCCTAATATACCTCTCTCATCTCTCTCCACATTCCTACACAAAATTCCTGTTACCAAATCTTTTGGAGTAGGTGGTTCCTTCTTCTCAGTGCAAGCACCTACAGTCTGGAACTCCATTACATTTAACATGTGCTGCCTAGAAGGCTGACTCCTCTTCAAGATAGCTCTTAAGACCCGGCTCTTCCCTTCTGATTACCTGTGAACACAGTCCATTTGCTTCTTGGACTTGAGGCAACAATTGGAGCCCTTTTGCGGGTTCACTTGGTTTGCTCAGCCATGGACATCGGCATGACTCTCAACCGAAACATTCTAGCTGTTTGGTACAATTGTCAAGTCCAGTCTTGGAGTTCAATCAACTATTCTGGTCTAGATTTGCTCCACTCATCCTAATACAACGTCCACAGACATACCTACAAATTTGAGACAGGTACATCTCTGAATTGACCCTCACCCCCCCTTATCTCATCTCAGATTCGACTGCATGTTCAACATCGAATTGGTAAAACTATCTACCGGGATATCTCACCTACTTGAAAATCGATCATTGCCTCGTTATGATCTGGGAAGCGGCTGATGGATCTCCTCCCCCTTTATAGCTCTCAAGGATGTAGATAGAGACCTGAAGTTGAACCTAAGGGTTTCAGACATCCTCGTCTACAACTCACTCCAGACTCTCCGCTTTCGTCTCAATCCCTTGCTCATGTTGTATCAAGTGGAAAGGGGCAAATGCACTGTCCGGCAGGTAGCAAATATTTCTCATTCTACTCATCCATTAAACTCTCTCTTTACTTTTATGGAGTTCCATATCTCTGGGCGGCACAGCAGACCATGGTCCCACTGCATGTCTCTGTCTCATGCATGTCGCTCCTGTAATTTCCTTCATTTCGATTAACGAAGTCTGAATGTGTCTGCATACGTGTCTTTGCACATGCACGATGTCTGAGGGAAATAGCAGTCATCATAAATCATAGATGTTTATGGGGGTTCATTCACCTTTGCCAGCTTTTTTCCCTATAACACAGCAGCCTTGCCGTGTGGCGCATTACCTCGAAAGCACGGTCCAGCTATTCCACAGCTCCTATCATTCGCTTGCACATTGCATGCAAAGTACAGCAGGGTTCCTAATTCTAGACATTGCCTCGTGGCTCCATACTCATCTTATTCCCGCTACATGTCCTTGCATAATGATGTGCCCCATAGAATACAGCTGAGTCCCATGAACAAATGTTATGCTATGTTAAAGGTTCTTATACCACGCAATACTGCCACCTGTGTGATCTCTTGGTGGGGGTCTGGGGGTGGTCCGTAGGATGCAGTGGGAAAAAAAGATCAAGAAAGCAGTGATGTGCTGTTGGCAGCTTCTATTCGGCTACACTGTTCACTGAGCGTAGGTGTGGTTTTCGGTTGGTGGCCGTCATGTTGTGCTGGGTCAGATTATATGTGGTTTGTTTCATTGTTGTGAAGTATGTGCAGTTTGTGGTGCTGTAGAGGTATGGTTGTGTTTAGTTCAGAGTTTGAGAGGTGTATACAGAAGGGTGAGTCCATCTGTGCACCTTGTTTCTTCCAGCTCAATATAACCTGTGCCTCTTCTCTTTCCACCCTTCGACTACCAACATATCCACCGAAAAGTTGTGCCTTTTCCGGAACAGTTCCTTTCTACTTCTACTGCTGAATGTTTGGCTAAGCTCCCTTCTCTCACCTGCACACACTATGCTCTCCCGAAGGACCACCCTGGCCACACCGCAGGAGGTGCTATACAAATAGAAGAAAACATAACATAATATGCACACCCACTAAGCCTCTGACACACTATTGAGCACCCTCCAAACTCATCAAATATCAGAACATTACCCCCCTCCAATCAACTTGTATCGCACAGTCTCGACCAATGCATCTTCCCACAACAGGCATAGAAGGCTCCTCTCAAAAAAAAAAAAAAAAAAAAAAAAAAAAATATATATATATATATATATATATATATATATATATATATAGCTTAAGTGATCTCAACACGAATCCCCTAGAAACAGACCTGCACTCAATGCCATGGCAGTTCTGAACTGCACACATAAACATAAGAGCAAAGGTGGCTTACGTGTTCCCTTTGTCACCACTAAACCAACACAAGCCCCCCACTTTTTCAGATCTCCCACACCGCCCAGAATCCATGCAAATGGCAGCACAGCATGCTATAAAACCCATTAACATAACATAACCGAAGAAGTAAGTTAAAGCTGCACCCCAAAGAGGCTTTGTATGTGATGAGTGGATGGTGAAAGGGCAGATGTGATGGACCTGAAGCTATTTCTCTTCATTATGATTTAGGTGACATCAACCTGCAATGCAGGCCGTCCCTGTTGGTAACGTCCCTCCTCTCTGGGTTAAGGGAACAAACATAGTGAGGGTAGTTAATGAGATACGTGCTGCATCACCAACTGGGAGAGTCTGTAATACGGGCTGTTATTGCCATTAGTATCTGAGATTGAAAGTTGCAAGTGCTAATGAAGTGCACACTGATTTGTTCAAAGCCAAACTAAAAGCCTACCTCCTCACCTCTGAGATATCCTCCTAACCTACCTCTCATCTGCCTTTTAGCTAACATTGTTCCTTTACTTTTAACCTGCCTCTGTCTTACACTTTCTCTGATGGTCACTTCCGTAACACAGCTGGCCGTACCACCTACCTGCACTTAAAAATGTGTAATGTTGATTGTCCTAAATCATTCTAAGTCCACCCATGTATTGTCACTGGTGACAGTTCCATTAACTCCCCTCCACATCCTGGTCAGAATGTCACTCGAACTCACCCCATGGTAAGAAGCTCACTGCTTCACGTCAAATCTGATTTCTTTTTTTCTTTTTTATCTGATTTTTTATATACTGTGCCTTCTTTTGTGATCAAAAAAACACTGTTTTCCCAGTATATAAACAAATAAATAAAATAACGCTTTGTTTACTTCTTGGTAATCTTCATTACATGTAGTCCTACTCAGCCTCCTCACAGTTCATACGCTTTGAAAGATGCCGGATCCCGGCTCTGAATATCTGCCAAGATTCCTCTTTCCTTTTCATTCTCCTGTGGCTCCTGCTCCCCCTTTGCCCAAATCTTCCACGGGATAAGGGAGAGCTCCTCCCTGAACATAAAATGTCAGATACTCAAGGGGCCAGGTTGCCTGCAGTCCCCGATAGGGAAGGCAGGTGTGTGGACTGTGACGAGGAAGAATAGGACTAGGTGTAATGCAGATTACTGGTATGTAATCTGAGCAGTATCTTCACGTCCCCTCTTCCTTGCCCCATTTTGAAATATGTATTTGTATTTATTTTATTGGTCCTTTATTATGCACCTATACACGTATGTCTCAATGCACAACAAAGCAAGGGGGCAGACCCTACTAGGCCTTGTATATCCGGATCGTGCAAGAGCAGGTTATATATAAAGCTAGCTGAATCCCAAAATCGGTTTCAAGCATGGATCTGGGATTCGAACCTGTGTTGCTCCGCGTGGTCTTGCTTCCAAGACCCGCGCATTGCCACAGAGCTATACCAAAGACCCTTGATTGACAGAATGTGCCAAGAAGAGACAGACCCATCAGTGGAGCACACCAAGGTAGTCTGCCCCCCCCCCCCCCCAAAAAGCAAATAACAACGGAGAAGCAGACAGCAGTGGTAGGTCAGTATGTTATTTGGATATGCAAGGCAGTTGCACCTGCGTTTGAGCCTCGTGGAGAGGGAGCAAGGGTCTGAGGCGGCGAGTGGTGCAAACGTCACAGTCCTCTCAGAATATGGGTGTTGTATTGGTGAATAGCACCTGCGGTGCAAGCATCATGATTGCCTGAACGCCCTGTCCAGGGTGCTAAACATGCGCCATTCTATACTGTACAGTGCAAAGAAGCCATCCATAATGCGAATGAATGCAACTATGAGGGGCTATGGCTCCACTCAGGGGTGGGCTGGCCTATAGGGAACTCTGGAGATTTCCAGTAGGCCTCTACACCTGGTCCTCTTTCGTGTGATAACTATTTTATTTTCAAATGATCTCACAGGAAAAGGTTTGAGTTGGCTGAAAATGCGAAATATCGGGCCACGTGAACGTTATTTCCGGGGCTTCTCTTTGTTCTCAGTCCACCCCTGGCCCCACTCATCCCTCCAGTAGGTGGAAGCATCAGAATTCAACCCCCTTCCCCCACCTAAAGTAGTGCAGGTCAGGTGGCATTAAGGACCTGCTGGTGGGTGCCCCCTGTGCTCACAGTGCAGGTGACAGGCGCGAATCACAGCACACGTAGCTTGCAATGTGTCCGAGCTCATTACAACTAGTGCCATTAAGAGGGGATTAATAGCACTCGCAGCTTTAGAAACTGAAAAACACTACTAACTGGCAATTTATTATAGATAGAAAGCAACAGCTGTGTTCAGAATTTGCCTTTCACTTCATTTGGCGTTTTCAGTTCAAATCATGGCAGCCTGAGAACGCCCAGGGTCATCCACACATTTCTAATGGGCGAAAAGTAGCCCCGGGGAGGGAAGCACTTCAAAGGGCCACTTAGTCATCCCAACAGGAAACGCCTGAAGCAACAGGCCCTGCAGCACCGTCCTCTGGAGGTCAGCAGGTTCCCTTCCGTTGCTCCTGCTGTGCTGCAGCCACGATGCCACATGCCCCGTGGCTGGAAGTGAGCGCACGCTACCCATTAAGGGTGCCGGTCTCCGTGCAGAACAAATGAGCACGGCTTGGGATCAGTGTCCCGCTGGTGGCAGTGGCTGAGGGGTGGGGGCCACAGTTGTCTGTCAGGTGGGCAACAGGGCAGAGACGATGCCAAGCCAATGAAACGTGGGCAGGTGCAGCAGTGAACCTCTACCGCCCGAGCGGTGCGAGGGTTTTATAGCTGGATCTAATTTAGTCCTATTTCATTGTCTTTTAATGTATCATGCCTTTTTCTTGGTTGCCCTCACTTGCCTGCTCTTAGCGCCAAGATTCCTTGCCTTTGGGCGGATGTTGCGCTCTTTAAATTATTCCAACATAACACGACCAATGAAGGACATCGCAAGACTGTTTTTTGTGTGGTCTCGCCTGTCGGAATATTGTTAGCATAACTAAAAGGTTTTCGCCGGAGCGAGGGGTGGGGCAGCTCACATGCTATGCACCAAGATGGAGCAAAGTATGAATCAGAAAGCTAAGGGCGCGAGATGCCAGGAACCCACACCCCTCTCTCTGACTCTGCACAGAGGGAGGTGCTGGCTGTGTGGGCGGGAATTTATTCAAGGGAATGTGCACACGGGAGGGTGAACTTTCTCCTAAAGTGGCAGAGGAAGCTGGGAAGCCTGATCACCTATGCGGGAAGAGAAGGGGTATTTATTTATTTATATTTATATAGCGCGCAGATAGCCCAGGGGCATTGTGGCGCTGTTACTTGCAGGAACTTAGTTACAGGGGGTACAGGATTGGTAGCAGTCGTTGGCACATTATGATTGCTACAAACAGATTAGTCATTACAGCTCATGCATCTTTGGTTATTACATTACAGACAGTTGATTGGCAAACATAGTGCTGCGAGAGACCTTATGTGAAGAGGATGGTTTTCATAGCTTTCTGGAATGCAATGAGGGAGGGCTCACCTCGGATTGTGGGAGGTAGGGCATTCCAGTGTGATGGTGCGAGATAAGGGAAGCTGGATCCTCCAGCTCTGGCTCTTTTAACTAGTGGCACACAGAGCATGTTGGTATATGGTGACCTGGTTGGCCTTGTGGAGGAGACGGGGTGGATTTTTTGTGAGAGGTAGACCGGGGCGGTGAGATGGATGCACTTGTGGGTCAGTGTCAGAGCTTTGAAGATGATGCTTTCCCTTATTGGTAGCCAGTGGGCTAGTTTTCAGGCCTCAGAGATGTGTTCTCTTTTCGTGATACCTTGGGCAGCGCGGAAGGGCAGCGCGGAGGGCATTGTTCTTATGATTTGTAACCTTTCCAGGTTTTTGTTGGAGGTTCCTAGGAAGAGTACATTGCAGTAATCTAGCCTGGAGCCGGTGATTGCTCTGGCTATCTGTGTGCAATTCTCTTTGGA
This sequence comes from Ambystoma mexicanum, assembly GCF_040938575.1. Lineage (NCBI taxonomy): Eukaryota > Metazoa > Chordata > Amphibia > Caudata > Ambystomatidae > Ambystoma > Ambystoma mexicanum. Next base: position 661,825,050 of record NC_090941.1, on the reverse strand, counting down.
GAGGAAGGGTCTGACTGCGTTGATCAGTTTGGCGTGGTACGCAGCTGAGGAGGCTATTGCGTTGACTTGTCTGTCCATGAAGATGTTGGAATCCAAATAGACACCAAGAGTTTTGACCGAGTCGGAGACAGGTATTTTAATGGAGTCAATGGTGAAATGACTGAATTGGGAGTCTAGATTTTTTAGCGTGTCGGGGGAGCCTACCAGTAGGAGTTCGGTCTTGTAGGAGTTGAGGCATAGTCCATTGTCTGCCATCCAGGCTTGGATGGTGTTGTAGAGGTTGTTGAGGGTCAGTGAGTCAGTGTCATAGTTGCCAGTGAGGGTGAGGAGGATCTGGGTATCGTCAGCGTAGTTGGTGTAGGAGATGCCCATGGCGTCGAGGATGAGGAAGAGGGGTCGTGTGAAGATGTTGTAGAGAGTGGGGGAGAGGCAGGTGCCTTGGGGCACACCACAGAGGATGATGGTGGGTGAGGCGGAGGATAAGTCAGAGAATACTTGCATGGTTCTCTCTTGTAGGAAGGACGTGATCCATGCTGTGGCCTCAGGGGAGCATTTAGCGGTGGCAGAGAGGTGGTTGCATAGGACGTCATGGTCTACGAGGTCGAAGGCCGCTGATAGGTCGAGAAGTAGGAGAAGTGCTGGTTTGCCCATGTCTCTGGCGTCGTCCATCTGGTTTTTCAAGTCAAGTAGCGTGGTTTCAGTCCTGTGTTTGGGGCGGAAGCCAGATTGTCGGAGACCTAAGAGTTTATTCTCTTCAATGAAATGCTGAACCTGCAGATAGGCTGCTTTGTCCAGTATTTTGAGGAGGAATGGGACAGTGGTGATGGGTCTATAGTTGTTAGGGGAGGTGGGATCAAGAGTTGTTTTTTTTAATAGAGGGCGGACCCAGGCTTCCTTGAGGGAGGCGGGGAATTTCCCCGTGGCAAAGGAAGCATTGACAAAGGCTGTCAGGAAAGGAGCAAGCGCTTCAGTGCAGTCCTTGATGAGGGTAGCTGGGCAAGCATCACCTTTACAGTTAGAGGGTTTGATATTCCTCATTATGTTGATGATGTCTTTTTGCTGTATGGGTTTGAAAGAGAAAGGTTGGGGCGGTCAGAGGCTGGCGGGGGGACAGGGATGTGTGTGTTAGGCATGGCTTGTTTAGTGGCTAATATTTTCTTTTGGAGGAGGTTCAGTTTGGCTTGCATGGCAGTTTATATTTCGTCGCACCAGCCTTTGTCTTTGGTGAAATTCTGGGGGGCGGGAGTGGGCGTCTCTAGCTCCCTGAAGATAGCAAAGTTGTCTTTAGTGCTAGATTGGGCCTCCGAGATTCTGTATTCAAAGGATTTAGCCTTTGCTTGGCTGATTGCGTGCTTGTATTTGGTAGAGAGGGCTTTGAAGATCATCTTACCATTGTCCGAGTGGGATGTTTGCCATTGTGTGAGTGCAACTTTTTTCTCGTTGCGGAGTGTGAGAAGGTCTGGCGTGAGCCAGGAGTTGGAGTGGGTGGTGGGTTTGGATTTGCGAGGTTTCAGTGGGGCAATGGAGTTGATGGCTCCTTTGATGGCACTGTCAAATGCTGTTGCAAGTATTTCTGGGTCTGTGGAGAAAGGAGGTCTGAAGGCTGGGCCTTGGAGGAAAGGCATTAGCCTTTCCTTCGTGAGCTGACGGGAGCTTCTTGCGAGGCAGGGTGGCAAGGGTTGGGGTGCCGGGGTGGAGGGGCTGGTGGTGGGGATGCTGAAGGTGATGATATGGTGGTCAGACCACGGGGTGGGCGTGTTACCAGTGATGGTGAGTGGACAGTTGTGCTGTGCAATCCAGTCCAGAGTTCGTCCCTGGGTGTGGGTAGGGCTGAAGATGGTGTTTTTGTAGCCTAGTGCCTTGAGGGCTGAGTCAAGGGATTTAGCTGCTGAGTCTTTGCAGTCAAGGAGGCCTAGGTTGACGTCCCCAAGGAGAACGGCTTTAGAGTTCTTTTTAAGGTTGTCTGAAAGGAGGTGGATGAGAGAGGCTTGAAAGTCACCTATTGGGCCTGGAGGGCGATAGACAATGTGAACAGCAATGGAACAGTGGGGAGAAAGGTTGATTTTGACTTGGAGGTAGTCACTGTTGTTGTGCAGGGATTTCTCTATCTTTCTAATGGAGAGAGAATCTCTGGCAATGATTGCTACACCTCCACCTTTAGAAAGGCGATCTTGTCTCGTGATGGAGTAGGCCAGAGGTAGTGCAAGGGAGAGTGCAGGACCGGAGGCTTCATGTAGCCAGGTTTCTGAGATCATGAGCAGATCAAGATCATGGGAGATTATGAGGTCATGGATTTCCAGAGCGTGAGCATTAACGGACCTGGCATTGATCATGGCGCATTTGAGATGGGGTTGTGTAACAGCTGGGGGGGGGAGAGGGGAGTGAGGGAGAGGTGGTGGACACACATGGTATAGCAATTGGCACAGTAGCATTCAAAATGGTGGTAGAAGATTTGCCTAACACAGATTTTGCATTGGGGGGCACATTTTCAGTGGTGGTGGGCACACATGGAGTAGCAATTGGCACAGTAGCATTCAAAATAGTGAAGAAGAATTGCACATCACAGATTTTACACTGGGGGGCTCATTTTTAGTGGTGGTGGGTGGCTGTAGAGTCATATTCAGTATGGAAGAAGGAGACTTGTAAGTGGGGTCAAAAACTTCATTGGCCGCTATACTGGCAGTCCTTGTATTGGTTGTGGGTTTAGAGGTTCGGCAGAGGAGTCTGGCCTTATTGGCAAATAGAGCGGGTTGCACGGTACGTGAGCATAGCCTGGTATTACGGGTGCTTGTGGGGATGGGCTGTGATATGACGGTGGCTTGCAGAGTACGGGCACGTAGTCTAAAGCACCTTGCGGTAGGGCATGGATTAGTAGGTAGATCGCAGTGGTTCTGCTTCTTACCTTCCGGATGCAGCATAGGTTTGGGGCAGACGGTAGACGAGCAGCAAAGAGCTGCAAAGAGCACCGGAGGCCTTTCCTGATGGCCTTCCCAGCTCGGCTTTGCCTCTCGGTTCTCTCCCCCTCCATATGAAGCAGGAGGAGAGGGGCGGGCTGGGGGAGCCGGCGAATCGGGGCACGGGCCCGCAAAGGAGATGTTGATTGCACTTTTTACTAAGGCTCACTTAAATGCAGGGGTGTACGTGAAAGGTGAGCCCATTTTGGCAGTAGTGAGTTTTTAAAACAACCATTAACACATGCTTTCCCCTTTCCTCTCATCCCCAAGACTATGGCTTAGTTTAACACCCTGGGGTGGGGGGGGGGCACACATCTCCCAACCATGGGCAACGACTCAGTGCTTTAAAATCACTCTGGTGCTGATTCACGCAGAATAAAAGCCAATTAACATAACATAACATAGAAGTCATTACTGACATCCTCTCAGCCAATCCAATGTTCGGAATGCAGTCAATAACTACTTTTATTGACTGCTATCCGATCAATCTGATTTCACAAACAGAGAAATTGCAGAAAGTAAAGTGTTCAACAAAAAACACTGCAATTTCCCAGTAGGACTTATTTTTGGCAAGACACTGTCCCTCTGCGAGCATCCTACTCTCGCTGCACCTTGAACATGACAGTCCCCATTCATCTTAATGTACCAAAGTGAAAGCTAAAACATGGAAACATGCCTTCCCTGTCATATAGAGAAACCGTACCCTGCACCCAACACAGGCTCAAGTTAAACCGGTTCCAGTTCAACCAGGCTTCCCCTAAAATGCTTGTGTGGGTGGGTTTATGTTATGTTATTCAAATGTATGTCAAATTTTCGGGCCATTTGCATGTTCTCCATGTGGTTTGGCAGATAAAGACAAGCTCATTTTAAAATTACAAAACAAAGCTACATTAAATTGACTAACATGTGCTGTCAATTTACTTTATTCACTATTAAATCAACTGTTTACTTCTCCGCCTGAACTCCAAAACCTATATTGCTAGCAGCACTATGCATTTATTGGGTATATGCCTTACAGAACTGTGGTAGGATCATTATCGCTTGGGCAAATAACCCGTCCCCAGCGTTTGGCCCTTAACTTAACTTGGGGAGGGTCCTTGCCCAGCTATAATGACTTTTTGCTCCATGTCATCTCCCGGGTGCCTTCTTATTTCCTGCTTCCTGGTAATCACATTTTATGTCACCAGCATCCGTTCAATTGGTAGGTTGCCAGTCAAAGGATCGACACCAAAGGGTTGACAGTACAAAGGATCGAATTTTTTTTTTCCACATAGATTTTTTTTTTGGGGGGGGTCCCCCTAACCTCCTTTTTTGCTAAAAACACTTTTTCCCTAAACGAAAACCTAAAAAAATATATATAATTAAAAAAAAATGTGATCCTTTGTCCTGTCGACCCTTTGGTGTCAATCCTTTGTCCTGTCGACCCTTTTGATTTGATCCTTTGACTAGACCCCCAATTGGTATGCAGTGCCTCCAGTTATGCCTACACAACATTTCAGAAATAACCAATAACCTAATAAACAGAAGGCCAATATTATTGTGTCAAAGCGTTTAGTCCTGTCATAAGATAATTAATGAATACATGTTTTTATTGACACTGTGAGTCATTTCATCGTGCAAAACACTTCAAACACACTGTAAAAGCATCCAGAAATTGGATTGCTAACATCATGCTTTGTTCCATGCATGTTTTTTTGGCAAAATGCCATCTGCTATCATCCATTAACACGAAATACACTTTTCAAAAAACAATGGAGTGGACCAATTCACCACAGTGATGTTTTAAACAAGCGTTTAAAAAAAACCTGCAGAAAGTGCAAACATCCTGGAAAGTGATATTCGGTGCTATGGTGCTTCAGGCAAAGATTGCCGACAAGTGCAAAAGAGGACAGACTGTCCAAAACTCGAGGCTGGCAATCCAGAAGTTGCCAGAATATTGCGTGAAGGAGGGCAGAGCAAACCACAAGGAAATTGCTCGAAAGCAGGAAAGGAAAATATGATCTTTCTGCTTCAAACTTTCCTCTGTGCAATCCCGCCGGAGTGCTCAGTGGACTACTCAGTCCTCTGCCAAAACCTGTATCCACTCAGAATCCTCGTCTGAGATTGTTAAAATGAGTACAATTGTGTTGAATAATAATCCTAGCTATTGCACCTAGAGGCGATTTGAAGCACTAGGTGTACTATTTATTAGTGAGCCTGCACCCAGATGGTAAGCCTCATGGGCAGCGATGATGATTAAAAATGTGTGTCAATTTAAACAAGCATTGGTAATGGCAACAGTTTGGGCTTTTGTGTAGGCATGGGCAAGGCACTGCAGTAGTTGTTATTAACTGACCTTTGATGGAAGAAGCTGCAAAATGGTGCTAGTACCTGGGCACATAATAGCAGTGCCTTGCAAATGCCTGATACATATACACAAGCCAAAACATTTGGCTTTGCCATGCTTATTTTTAACATGACCTCAATGAAGGACACACATAGGGCTTATAAATCTAGTGGCTAAAGGCATACCTGGTTAAGACATTTGTATTACACCAGTAGCTCATTTATAGCTCCAGTTAAGTCATTGGGCCTCATTACGAGTCCGGCGGTAACCCTGCTGGTGCTACCGGCGTGTTTCCGCCAGACTCGTAAAATGTTACCAGTGCCTGACTTCCCAGTGCCACTGGGAGATTACAACTCGGGCGGCCCAATAAGTCAGGCACCGGTAAAATGTAAGTCCCCATTCCCATAGAGTCCGGTATTAACGGTGCCGGTGCTTCCGTGAAGGGTCTGCCTACTGTGGCCGCTGCGCCCAGCTGGGCCAGACCTGTCGAGCGCAGCGGCCACGACAGGCAGACAAGTAGTTTTCCGGTCCGGAAACAAGGGTGCCAGTGAGTTGTTTCTGGTCTGGCAAACTTATAGTGAGGCCCATTAACTCTGAGAAGGCTGCTTCAAAAAAAATAATAATGACAGGCACTTTGAGGGCAACGTTTGATGGTAAGGCTTGAAAAATCTTGCTCAAAGATATCCCAGGACTTTGTGTTTTGGGGCGGGGAAGGGCAGGAAGGGCACGGTAATGGCCATAAGGATTAGCATGGCCATGTGCAGTCAATGAGTGGATAAATGACCAAACAACACGTACAAGCTTTTTACCCCTCCTCATATGCCATCTCTGAATAGCTGTACTCTAATGCAATAGTTTTTGCTTATAGATGGTGCAACACCAAATAGTAGAAACTAAAAAGGAAGGAACGGGGCATTAGAAACCGAGAAAATGTAATGTCACTGCACAGGCCTCAAGCTACCATATGTCTCTTCCCAGCAGGAGAGACAGCTGGGCTCTAGTGTGTATGCAATGAGGAGCTTTTAGTTACACCATTGCTTGGTTAAACACTGTGGTATTCTATCAGCCTAGAACGCGTCGGATTTATTTCTATGTAACCGTGAGGTCAGGGGCGTTCCCCTCAATCTTTGGGGAGAGTGTGATGGGGCGTAGAGGAATCGGATATTTTTGTTTTTAGGTGGACGAGGGCCCATTAAAGTCTATGGGGTCGCATGGGCCCCGACCTGCTGTGCGTTTGAACTGAGCACACGGAGGGGTGACTGCGACCAACTGCAGATGAGTGACGCAGGGGAGTGTGCACACTGCTGGACTGGCCTCATTCTGAGATATGGCCGTGAAGCAGAGATTTAATGGACAGACGAGTCCAGTCTGGACTGGTCATGTGAAGGTGTACTGTAGAAGCCACCCACACGATGATAACCCCAACAACATAGAATGTTCATTTTGATTTTATTGCATCACGTGCACAACGCGCACTCATAATGGCGTCTCCACTCACGTCTCATCAGTCGGTTTACCAGGTGTTACTAATGCGCTGGGTTTACTTGCGGCAAATATATATGACGCCGAGAAAAACCCTTCTGTTTAGTGCCCCTGAGGCCGTAAGAAAGGGCTGATTTCCCTGACAAGTACGACCCGCCAACCCGTGTGAGTTCCCAGCCAGGTACGGTTAATCATAGAAAGTGAATTCATGCAGCGTAAAAACAGCGTCCCAGCAGGAAGGATGGGCCGGGGAGGCCAGTGACAGAATTCCAAAGCGCCTGGGAGGGGCCAGGGGAATAATGGCGCAGCGAGATGAAAGGCACCGCCGCGAGAGGAAGGCGGGCCGAGATGCTGCGGCAGACAGGGGAGCGGACAGACTGGATGGCAGGGGCGGCCCTTATCTGTCAGTATCTATGCATCGGCAGCAGCCACGGCACGTCCTTCAAGAATTGCTTCGATCTTTTATCAGCTTTTACGAGGGCAATTTGTAGCACTGGAAACTTCAGAGGCTCCGGGGACACTTGAAAAGACGCCCCATTGTTTCACCCTTCCTTTCACATTTACAGAGGGGGTCCTCTCGCGAGATATTGTGGTAATGTAATATTCAACGAGAAAACCACACGGCGGAAGAGTTACCCGCTTTTATTTTACTAGCTTTATGAAACCGCAAATTCACCTCATTGTTTTTCTCAAAAGGGCGTGGGCCACGTGATATGCTAAGGAATTGTACATAGTGAGGAACTTTATCTCTTTCTACGAGGGACTGATCTATAATTTAAAGTTTCAGACAATTTGTGGTTTTTTATATAGTGCAAAAGCACAATGGTATACTAGGGCCAATTGCAACCAGAATCATACTTCTCAACTCACACTCCATGATGTCATCTACCTTGGACACCTTTTCACTCGCACAGGACGCCCCATGTTACCCGTAAAACCAGGATACTCCGCTCAAAACTGTCAACACCGCCAACAAATGTGTACTTTGAGTTTGAGGTGGTGTACTTTTTACTTATTTGCAACAAGAGGCACACATGGGTGGCTGGGCAATCACACGCATAGCCCTCCACCCTGTGAGTCACCTGGGTGGGTTCCATCAGACATGTTATGATATGATATGATATGATATGGCATTTGTAACGCGCCTATACACAAGTGTTTCAAGGCGCGATGAGGCAGGGAGGAGGGAACAGGGGGAAGACAGACAACGATCCTACTAGGCCAGGTGTCTTTCAGATCGCGCAAGTGCAGGGGTAGGTGGAAGGGAAAAAGTGCAAGGGGAAGGGGAGAGGGGGAAGTGCTGAACAGGGTAAGTAGAATAAAAAATAAATAATACATAGGGCCAGCTGGTGGCAAGTGCAAGGTAAGTGCAGACAAGTGCTGGGAGGGGGGGGGCTGTAAGGGATGCAGAGACAGTCCCGCAGTGCTGGGGTTGCCAGGGAGGCAGTGCAAGTGGAGAGTGGCTGGGCCAAGGACCGAGGTCGGTGAGAGTGGCCCAGGTGCAGGTTCAGTGCAGTTTCAGTGAAGAATTAGCAGGGGAGAGGGAGAGAGAAAGCAGAAGCAAAGAGGAAGGTTTTGAGGTGCTTCCGGAACCGAAGATGGTTCTCCTCAAGTTTCAGGGAGGCAGGAAGGCTGTTCCAGAGGGAGGCCCCTGCCGCAGAGAGAGATCTACCCCCAGCTCGTTGCTTCGAGAAGCGGCTGACCCTGAGGGAGTTGGAGACAGATGAGCGAAGGGCTCGGGAAGGAAGATATTTAGGAAGAGAGAGTTGAAGGTATATAGGCCCCAGGCCCCAGAGGGCCTTGTGGACAATGCAGAGGGTTTTGAACTTAATCCTCGCAGCCACAGGGAGCCAGTGTAGAGATTTCAGTCCTGGAGAGATACGGTCCCTGGGCTTGAGGCCAAGGACAAGTCTCGCAGTCCTGTTCTGGATGAGTTGCAGAGGGCGGAGAGTAGAGGCAGGCAGATTAAGATAGAGGCTGTTACAGTAGTCCAGCTTCGAGAGAACCATGTTCCGTTTTGAACAGGTTCGCACCCATTCAAGTCTATGGACGTGTATGTCGATGCCCGCGAGTTTGGACTCCAGCCAAATCCAAATCAGTTGAGAGGTATGCCCATGCCAGGGTGCCTCGCAAGCGTCCAGCGCTAGCATTGGGAGATACGTCGGTGCAGGAAGAGAGGAAAGCACTGACTACATACGATTAAAATGTACGGAGAACAATATTTTCATGATTGGGAATTAGGGCCATTAAACACTAACTGCTGTATAGGCGCATTATACATATGCAATAAATAAATAAATACACGTGGTGGAGGATTCCCACATGTACAGGAGATCAGAGAAGATAGGTGGAGTCAAAGAGGAAGGCCAATATTAGTTGCCAGAGCAGGTGCTCTTCAAGTGAGAGGAGCTGCCTTTTTTCGGGCACTTTGAAGCCTGACTGTGGGGATGCACTTAATGTCAGGGGAAGGCATTGCCTGAAGTGGAGGAGGGGCGGTTATGTGAAGTGATGTGATGAACTCAGGAGGTTGCACAGAAACTGCATGAAACATTGAGGTTGAGATATAGTGATTGCAGGGGGTGAGTAGTGAGTGATGGAGCTAGCCAGGTGGGGCGGGGACTAGCACATGGACAGCTGTGTAGACCAGAGTTAGTAATTTAAGGAGGGAATAATTGCGTGTGGACAGCCAATCTACACTGTGGCAAATCATATTCTGGGGTACCAGGGGTCCAGGAGTGAATATCGGTTTCTAAACCATCAATCAGCCAACACCTTTAATACACCAAAATGTATCTGAACAGATTGGAATAAACAAGCATACAATTAAAATTATAAACCTCAGGCGTGACCAGCATGGCGGGCTGAGCGGACGCGTCTGCTGCACGCTCTCTACCAGAAAAGTTGAAACGAGGCGCAGATCCCTGATAACCGCCATATGAAGTGGCTGAAAATAGTCAGAAGGAATGATACAGATTTCGCGCAGACCTCGGTAGCGTGATCATTATCAACGGCGCCCAGTGAACGGGCAGAGGGGCGAGGCGAGCGAGGTGCGAAGTCGGAAAAAAGATGGCGGCGGCGACAGGGACAGAGTGCGTGGATCGGTGGCCCCTCCAGTGAGGAGGCGGAGGTCCCGAGGGCTGGCAGATGCATTGAGGAGGCCAGGGAGATGTGACACAGCAGGAGGAGACTGCAGGAGGCGGCGGCCAGCTGCCGCAGTGAGAGCGGGCTGGAAGGGGGCCTCGGGAAGGAGCAGGCTATGCCATAGGACAGTGAGAGAGGAGGCCCCAGAAGGCGTCGTGCAGCTGCAGAGGGGAGAGCGAACTGCCAGCGAGCCCTTGGGTGGCCCAGGAGCAGGAAGTGAGGTGGATACATCCAGAGGAGGCGGGTGAAGGGGCAGATGTGAGCCCGGGGGCACTGGGTAGACCCATATATATGGAGCAAAAGAGGAGACTGAGGAGGCACAGGGAGCGGTGTGCTTTTGGGGGACCATCACGCCGATTTTGCAGGCTCAGGTATGTTGCTGTGTGGGCGCAAGGTCAATAACTCTCAGAATAACATAGAAGGAGGGTGGTGCGCTTCACAGCAGCTAGCGCCTTCCCACATCATAATAGAGCAGTGGTCTTCAAACATTTTTGGCCTGGGCCCCCCTGGAGCAAAATTTGGGCAGGCCAGGACCCCCAATAATGCCAAATAGACAGTATGTATGATATGATAGGTTATTTATAACACGCTTAATACCCAGAGGTTTCTAAGCGGGGATCAAACCTGTGTTGCTTCATGTTGTCTTGCTTCCAAGCCGAGCACGTTGCCGCTGAGCTATCCTCCTGGGCTGTCACCACTATCGCGTGCTGTCACCACACCCTACTCCCAGTATAGTCCCTGGGCTCCCCCACCTGCTGCCATCACAGTCGCTGGGCTCCCTCATCCCACTTCTTCCCACCCCATCACACACCATGGGCTTTCCCCACCCTGCTCCCACCTCTATCCCATGGTTCCCACCCATCCTGCTCCCACCATAGTCCCTGGGCTCCCCCCATCCCGTTCCCAACACAGTCTGAGGGCCAGTGGCGGCTGGTGAATTTTTGAAGTGGAGGGGCATAACTATTTCCCCCAAAAATGCCTAAATGACGAGCGCAGTGAGGGAGCCTGAACCAATCAAGAAGGGATCGGGGGGTTTTCCCTGTGATTTCTTTTTAAATTAATGGGTTAAAATGTTGCATTGTAGAGCATACTATAAAAAAAGAAATGGGTAATTAGCCAAACAGTTTGCAATTGGTGTTGGGAGGCCCAGGGGGCAGGCATGACATGTTTTTACTGGACATTATAATAGATGTCCAGTAAACAAATACCATCCCTGTCCCCTGGGCCCCACTGGGCCTACCACAATCAACATGATTATGTGTGTATGCAAGGCATTGGGGTGCCAAGGGGGAAAGCATGGTATTTTTGACTTGACATCTATGATAGAAATCCAGTATAAAAATACGATCCCTGTTCCCTGGGCTCCACAGCGCCTCAGAAGGAGAGCTGATTTCGGCAGCAGATTAGGGGGATTGTACAACAAAGGCATTAAGACATTTCTAAAATGCCTTTGTTGTACAACCCTCATTCCCCCTCTAGCCACCACTTGACAAAATCAGCTCAACGGACCAAAACACACACACACACACACACACACACACACACACACACACACACACACACACACACACACACACACACACACACACACACACACACACACACACACACACACACACACACACACACACACACACACACACACACACACACACACACACACACACACACACACACACACACACACACACACACACACACACACACACACACACACACACACACACACACACACACACACACACACACACACACACACACACACACACACACACACACACACACACACACACACACACACACACACACACACACACACACACACACACACACACACACACACACACACACACCACACCACACCACACCACACCACACACACTCATACAGCAATCACTCTATCATTCACACAAGCATCCATCACCCTACACTCACTCATAACACAAGCATACACGCATCCATACACGTGTTTACATTTAAATAAATTAACATAAACGCACCTTCTGCGAGGCCTGTGCGTGGGTGCTGAAACGCCCGGCTCCAGGCTGCTCTTTCCGTATGTGCAAGGAGGCGCAGAGCTCCGCCTCGCACATACAGACATGCAGTGCCCCATCCAGCATTTCCAATGAGCTATGCAATGCTGGTGAAGCAAAACTCCCCAGCCTTGTATGGCTCAGCGAGCATGTGCGGCTGGGGCACTGAACAGAACTGTCAAAGGGAAATAGTGTTTCCCTTTGACAGCTCAGCCAGCCCAGGAGCACTCCCTCAGCTGAAAAAAGCAGCTGAGGGAGTGCTCATTGTTTCACTGGGGAGCTCCTTAGCTCCTACATAATGGGTGAGGGGCCACTGGGTGGGCACCCCCTCGCCATTAAGGATGAACTGCCAGACTCGGACTGGCCTATAGGGCAATAGGGCAATGCATGTATCAAAAATGCAAAATGCTAGTGTGGGCCATTTAAAATGGGCCACCTTTTTGGCCAATGTGGGCCAGTTTGATGAGTTACTTCACTATGCAGTTAGATTTTGACCATTGGGCAGTTAGTAATTTTCACCATTGTTGCTGAATAAATATTCTTTAACTATCACAATTTACTTTTTTAACACAAAGCACCCCCTTGGGTACTATTCAAACAGTCTGTGACTAAAGGAATGAATATCCATTTACAACTGCAGGCCACCTTTTCATTGGTGTCTGAGACAGTTTCATGCTTCTGCCCGACCATGTGGGCCGCCTCTGCCATTTCTTCCAATCTAAAAAAAAAAAAGAACATTTTTTTTGTTGATTTCATGCTGGCCTCTCACAGCCCCCCAGGGATGCTGCTGCCACCCCCTGTGGGGCCGTGCCCCACAGTGTGAATACCGCTGCAATAGAGGCAAGCAATAGAGGCAATCCTGCAACAGCATAAACAAAGGATGGCTAGCACAATTACCCATAGCCCCCATTTTTATGCTTATCTAATTCTTAAAGTCTGTAGCAGAGCCTCAAGACTCTGGGGGGGCAACAAGCCTCACCATATTTTAGGACATCCAGCGCACTAAGAGTCGGATCCACCCATAAAATACAATCCTGCAAAAGCATTTGGATCGGGGCATTTGTGAAACAATGTAATGAATGCCTGCAAGTGTGGGGCCTGGGACATATGAAACATGGCAGAAGCTTCATGTGCTGAGTGACAGTGTGTACCTTGATCTGCTGTGTCTCAAGAGCAAGGAATGAGAGCTGCAAGCTGCTGCAAAGAAGCAAAGAACCTGGAGAAGGTGCCGGCTCTTAGGGGACGATAACCTGCAGGACGGACGAAGTAAGAGGCAGAGTGAAGACCCCCAGAATTCCACACAAGAGGGTGGAGGGACAGGTCAAGAAAGCCTGGGGTCCCTGTGGAGTGCCCCAGGGGGGGTCACCTGCCTGTCTTGCCGATTTTGTGCAGCCTGAGCACAGGAATTGAAAGGAGGAGCACAAGAGCCATAAGAATGCAGGAACCGATGGGAAGAGGAGTGCATTCTGAGAGAAGGACCGGGTGGTTACGGAGAGGAGCGGTAGGAGACACAGTCCCAGTGGTGAAGAGCACAAGATGCCGATGGGAACGAAGAAGAGAATACCTGCATCTAGGAACAGGGGTAATGTGGCTCACCAGCGAGAAACCACTCAATCCACTCTATATTCTGGGGGTCAGGAAGAGAGAAGAGGGTTGTAGCATTTACCAAGCAAGACCTAAATTGCCAAATTCGAGGGTGAGCTCACAGAGATAGTGAAGACAGAGGTGGCAAGTATTAAGGAAGATTTTTCACTGGCAATTGCGGCGAACCGGAGAGATATCGACAGTCTCGGGGATAGAGTGATGGAAGTAGAAGGCCACATCACTGGATTGACAGAGAATGTTCCTGTGCTGGTGCAGCAGGCACAAAGTGTGGAAGAGAGGGTGCGAATACTTGAGGAGAAATGTGAAGATCTAGAAAACAGATCATGCAGGGGCAACATCCGGATCAAAGACCTCAAGGAAGCGGTAAAAGGCATCAACCCAGAGGGATGCATTAGGGAGATATTCGCAGGCCTGACAGAAGGAGCACAAGGGCACGGGCTGAAGATTGAGAGAATGCACAGAGTGGGAATATGGAGAGCGTAACCTGGGCCCGCCCACAAGATGTTTTAGAATGCAAATCTTTACACTCTGCTTCAGCCTTATCCGTTGTGCTGACCAAACCCGATTTTATCAAGAACTCCGAGAGAGTATTCCAGGCAACCTATTCATCACTTTTCCCACCACTAAATTAGCGGGGCACAACATTTTCACTAACCCCGAACTCTCTAATGGCCATTGCAACATACCTTTGAGTATTCAGCATACTTTACATTTACCTTTCTAATACAATTAAGTGTTTCCCCCTCCGTTTTGGGGGTAAAACTCCTCCCTTCACTGATAATCTGCAGTTGCAAATGTCCTTTCCTTTGGACAGGGACCTCCAGCCGCTCGCTGTTGGGCTTTGAGGGTTGGCTTTGGGTTCAGGGGCATGGCGACATGGCAGGTGGCAGCACAGGGAGGTTTTCTGCAGGACATTTGCTGGGTGGCTATGTGGGCTGTACCAAACAGGTTAATCAGACATTATTGGCTGAATCTGGTCAGTCAGGAGGTCTGTCTTTTGGTATGGTGAATGAGATCTGGCACGCACTGATAGAAGTGAATGCCAGTTGTCTGTTAATAAACTTGGTAATGGGGAGTGTAACATCATATATTGTGTCTGTTTGGTATTTCAAAGTCCCTATCATCGCTGGGACATGGAGGTGATGCATTGATTACTTACCAGTAATCCCCATTACGTCCATGTTCCTTTTTCCTTGCCCAAGTACTTCGTTCCCCAACAAGAACCATTCTTTTTCCTTTTCCTTCTTATCCCACCCCTCCCTGGAGGTACAATATCTCAATTTACCCACAATTATTTGATAAAAAATGTTTTGTTCTCCACGATGTGCAGATATTCTTGGCTGCAGGGCTTTGGAGAGCAATTTTCTGGGACCTGTCTAGATCACCTTCATTCTTTACCATTGGCCGGGAGAGAGAGAGAGGAAGGGCTGTCATGCTCTTCGCCTTCCTGCAGACCAAGGAGACCAAATTGAGCACAAATAATGCTGAAAAAGAATGGGAAAGCACTTGGGGCTTCTACAGGGCGAGGGGGGTCAATTAAGCGTTGCTCCCCTTTGTAAGTGGACCCATAGAGCTAGGCCCCCTTCACCCTTGGTTTTCCTATGCTTTGACAATTCTCAGAATTCAACTTCGCAAAGCTGAACGGTGCTGGCTGAAATGTTGTTCAATCTTTAACTCTCAAATCTATTCTTCTTTGCTAACATCCTTTTCCTCTGCTCTACAGCAGGCTAATGCTTACTATGTTCAATCTCTTATTGTAACTCAGGCACACGCACCTAAACTTCTTTTTTCCACCTTTAACAACATTCTTGCACCTTCTCCTTCTGATCCCTCTTCTACTTCAAATCTCATTGCTAACTATTTTGCAAAAATGTTTCTCCTAAAATTGAGACTATTGTTCTCTCTTTATGCAATACTTCGACATTGGCATCTGTGGACCGTTGAACAGTGGACCATCCAGCTTCTTCTGCTTGCTTTTCTAGCTTTGCCCCAATCTCTGAGGGTGAGGTTCTTTCTTTGAATTCTTGTAAACCTCCCACTGCTGCTCCCTCTGATTCCCCTACCTATTTCGCAGGTGAAATCTGTTTTTCTGAAATGCGTGTGTGGGGTGAGCACAGCTGTTGTTCGCTTTTACCGTTCAATTTCATATAGGTGGTTTTCATTTTATTTTTGGTTTTCAAAGAATGGGGTGCAAACCCAATATGCAGTGCCTCTGTGTCGGGCACAGATTTACTGGACAAGAAAAAGAGACCAGGGCTAATTAGCCTTCGGTGTGGGCTGCAGACCCTACAATCCACTCTGTGCTTTAGATATTGTTAGTGCCCATTAACCTTCTTTTCTTCATAAATCTTCATAATCATAAATTCAGACGATAATTCCGTATTTTTGTAAACCAATTTAAGGCTTAATATTCATTAATCAAATGTGTATGGAGATGCACCCATCGCCAATGCTTTTCCTCAGGGCGTATATATGGCATCTTGATTATACCAATCAACAATGATGTAGTTTCACATGCCCGAGTGGTGTAATGATAATCATAACACACGTTTTCAAAACAATCAGATTAATCCATCATTAATACATGCACATGGCAAATCGCAAACAACCAGTCTTTAGCAAATCAAAATAGTTATATTAACATTGTACGATTTATACATCGTGCCAGTATCATGTCAGAGTCAATTATTTCAATGCATATGGGCCACAAGACGTACACAATAATAAACATACAGTAGACAACATAAGAGAAAACAGAAATAAAGCACCATGTCAGACAGACAACTAGTTTAAGTTGCTGAAATACCATCTCAGCTTGCTTGCATCATTTCAATCATATCGGTAAGCCCAGCAAAAAATAGTGTCAGTGTGCATGCATATTAAGGTCAAAGATTAGTCCCAACTGTCATGCCTTCGGGTGCTGTTGTAACCACTTTAAAAGTGAGGTTGCCCTCTACTCGTGTGCCAACCTCGGTCTGTGGCGGTGTCTGATATGAACATATCGTAATCATAATCTGTGACCATTGAGTTCCAATGTTAAAGGAGAGTTCCGGGACTTTTTTTTTATTGTCCCTACGGGTCGGCCATGTGTTTGTAAGCATAAATCGGTAGATCGTAGGAAACTTTCCTATGGACCTTACCCGACTTTTCGCCCCTTATCGCACTCGAAATCAGCCTCCATTTTGTGATAATCCTATCATTCCGCCGCATCGACCTGGCTCACCTGCCTTTGCGGCACTAAATCAAATCCCCCGCCCCTGAGCCTGACATCAGCAGACGCGTACTGCCCATTTCAAGCACGTCTCGTGTCAACAATCGCTGCGCCTCAGCTATTGACGTGTTGCCATGGAAATGGCAGGACGCCTCTTTCCCCAATAAGTATAAACAGACCGTTTCACAACATACAGCAGCAGATTTTCGATTCCATTCCTCTCTCTGTGTTACTTTGAGTATTCTGTGACTCGTTTCAGTGCTCTGGTCAGCTACCTTCGCCGCTTCTAGCCCGTGTGAACAGATACCAGTACCACCGCTATAAATTATTTTACTATCTTTACCGCACAATGGCCACAATAATGCCGTATATGTACGAGCCCGAGTACACCGAGGAAGAACTACTGGAAAGGCAAGCACGCGAAAACGATGGGGATTCGGACGGCAGTTGGGAGGACCAGTCAACGGATGAAGAGCCTGGACCATGTCGCATGGACGGCGTCTCCACCTGGTGCACGTGCAATCGGTGCGAGCTAATGCCAACTGAGGAGGAGAACTGCTGCTGCCGTGAAAATTCCGGGTGCTTGGCCTACATTTCGGAAAGCGAGCAAAGTCAGCAGGAAGGCGAGCAAAGTCCGCAATGCATCACCGAGCTGCCAGAGTTCAGGGAAGCATGCCTCTCACGGACAGTGTTGAGGATGATGATGGTGCTTATGCACGAACTTCGTGGCACTGTTCGTCCGCGTAATCCGAGTAACGAGTAAGTATACTCTGTTTGTGATGTCAGTGATGCCACCACTATTTCATGGTCGTCTCCCACATATAAAATTACATTTACATATCATTGGAACGCATGTAAATTGGTTCCATATAGTGCATTTTCTAGATATAATTTTTTTCTAAGGAAAATGACATGTGTTACCTGAATCGACATTGATAAGAAAGTTTGGTCAGTTTAATACAGTTTGCATCTTTTTTTTTCACAGGTGGTACAGGCTGGTGGCCTATCGTTGCTTCACTTGGTGGCTTCACGGGAGGCTCGGACACCGCGTTCGGAGAGTAATACCTGCCTGTGCGGTACTTGCCATTAGACAACATTTCCCCAGTGACAGTGGACAATACCGCGGATTTTCCCTCGATGTGCTGCAACCTCAACTTTACAATGTGTAATGTTTATTATTTATGTTTAATTAAAATCTAAAATAAAGCCCAACATATATTTTAACAATGGTTGTTTTGATTTTTTAAATGAATCTAGTGTATATTCTCCTGGGAGGGTGAGGTATTTATAAACTCACCCCCCTGCCTTCCATGTAGTAGATCCTGCAGCCATCCTCTTACATTCAGTTAGATGGCCTCTCCTTGGTGAGGCCCTGCGGCAAACGGGTCTTGTCTGCACGACCACCGCCCCGATCCACCCCCCGCCTTATCAAAGGCAGTTCGCACCGGGGTACTTGAGCTGCTGGCAAGTGGAGCTGTCAGGGAGCGATAAAGGCCAAGAGGTGCCAAAGACCATGTACACTTCAAAGTGGTCTATAGAGCATGGGTTTGTTGTTCCCATGTCTACCTCCAGACCCCGTGTCTCCTGCCAAGCATCCCCCTCACGCTGGACGGCCCCCTGCAATCCACATAAGTGTGTCTCCATTCACGAGTCTTCCTGTGTCTTGTCTGCACGACCACCGCCCCGATCCACCCCCCGCCCTATCAAAGGCAGTTCGCACCGGGGTACTTGAGCTGCTGGCAAGTGGAGCTGTCAGGGAGCGATAAAGGCCAAGAGGTGCCAAAGACCATGTACACTTCAAAGTGGTCTATAGAGCATGGGTTTGTTGTTCCCATGTCTACCTCCAGACCCCGTGTCTCCTGCCAAGCATCCCCCTCACGCTGGACGGCCCCCTGCAATCCACATAAGTGTGTCTCCATTCACGAGTCTTCCTGTGTCTTGTCTGCACGACCACCGCCCCGATCCACCCCCCGCCCTATCAAAGGCAGTTCGCACCGGGGTACTTGAGCTGCTGGCAAGTGGAGCTGTCAGGGAGCGATAAAGGCCAAGAGGTGCCAAAGACCATGTACACTTCAAAGTGGTCTATAGAGCATGGGTTTGTTGTTCCCATGTCTACCTCCAGACCCCGTGTCTCCTGCCAAGCATCCCCCTCACGCTGGACGGCCCCCTGCAATCCACATAATGCCACGACATATACACGTCATTCATTCACAAACACACCCCTGGTTCGAATTCTTTATAACCCACTTCATATTTCTAATGAGAACTTCTTTGCGCTTTGCTAGTCAACCCGTGAAGGTGCTGGTTATCTGCTCTTCGTCTCTGTGAACTTCCGTGACCACTTTGAGCAAACTCGTCAGTTTGCAACCTGTGAACTGCTCCCTGTTCTACGACAAGAAACTACTCTGATCCCTGCATCTAACTGTTTGTTCGTCAAGGTAAGTCCATGTACCATAATCATTTTGCGTCCAATTTTTTAATTTATATCTATTTGCTAGTAGTCATCAAATTGCATCCATGTTTTCTTTTCGTTCACGACAGTACATGCAAGGAACTAGTCACATGTTCTGAGTTTAGTCAAATTACTTTTTCTATTTTTTGAAAGTTATTGAAATACTTATCCGCATGTGAATAACGTGTATAGTTCCAAGAACCAAAACGGACCTTGCATTGAACCTTTTATGTGTCATTTACTGTTTTAACACATTGGTATTCATAGAGAATTGTTGATCTTTACTTTTCAGAACTTTCCATAATGCCTGCCTGTTCCATTGGCGGTTGCCCTTCGAAGACCCATAACAAATCTGAAGGTACTATAATGCATGTTTTCCCTAAGACAATAGATCAGATAAGAGAATGGGTCCGATATTGCGGATATCCAGCCTCTGAGCTAGAAAGTAGAGTCCTAGAAGTCTTTGCGGACAAGAGGGGTGATCGATACCGCATCTGCAGCAGGCACTTTAGCCCAGACATGTACTCCACATCATTGCTAATAAAGAAGAAAACACCGCGAGCGAGGCGAAAATTGCTCTCAACCGCTATTCCCACTCTATTCGTCCACATCCCTCCACTGGTGAGTCAAGTTTACGTATTTATCTCTCGGCCTTGCGGTAGTGTGTAGCATTAGCTAACAATAATTTCCCCATTTATGTATCCACTCAATATGAAGGCGGAATATTCTCCATCCGTGTCGTTATTGCAGTCATCAGCCACTTCAAGCGCCTATCGGGTAATCTTACTTAGCTATTCTGACACTGACTTGTTTTAGGCATGTAAATCAATAGTTTTAATTGATCGTGTAATTATTTTACCTAATGGTACACCCTTGTACTCGTCCTCTAGTCTTTGTTTTCAGTTATAATTATTGTTATCCAAAATAATGCAAGTACTGTCTTTCAGGGAGATGCTGAGGAGTCCAACGCATTGACGACAACCGTAGATGTCACTCAGATGCTCGAGGTACGTTTCCGGACAGTTCCATCGATGGAGATCATCAGATCTTGCATTCTTGTAGCGTGATTGTTACACACAATGTTTCTTTCGTTTTTAGCCATTGATATGTCCTTCTGTCGTCGCCCTCCTATTTGTCTTCTTTTTTCAATATTGTGTTCATTACTAATGAAAGTCCTATGTTTCAGGGAGTCGATGGAGCATTAGTCCAAGTAGAAGGGGGAGCATGCAGTTACGGGTCGGCGCAACAGCTTGCAGAAGTGTGCACCGCAGTTACATCGTCCCTTGATGTTCTTATGCATTTCGAGGTATGGATACTGACAGTTCGATCAAGCGAAATCATATGACGTGATTACATCCGCTATACTTCCTTCTTTATTAACGCAAGTACTATGTTTCAGGGAGATGACGGAGCTTCTTCTACAAGAACATCACCCCTAGTAGTTGATGCAGATCTCTGGGTGGTGACACTTCCAACGATCGAGCAAATCGAATCATATTTACATATCCATTATTTATTTTAGACAACTGATCATTTGTGCAGGTCTATTTAGATGAGCCGTTGACGCCTGCTCAAAGTTTATGTTCTTTTTAACAAAATAGAAAAGCATACTAATGCAATTACTGTGTTTCAGGGAGTTGCTGAAGCGTCATCTTCAATAATATCATCAATGGAAGTCTATGCGGAGCCCGAGGTATGGATCTTGACAGTTCAATCTAACTAGATCAACAATGCGTGAACTATTGTCGTTTGAATGTTCTACACAATGCGTTCATTCGTGTTTTGCTATTGAGATGTACGTATGGGTATTGGTCCCCAAGTACATTTTGTGTTTTCAATATTATTATACATACTAATGAAAGTTCTATGTTTCAGGGAGTCGATGGAGCCTCAGTGAGTGATGGATGTGCTTATCATGAAAATATAGTCGTTGCAGCGCGAGAGGAAGTGGAGACATGCACACACGAGTCGGAGCAACAGCGTCCAGATGTTGAAGTTCGAGGCAAGAAAGTTTCAAAGAAAAGAAAGCAAAAGAAGGTTAGTGTCCTGTTCACTATATTATGTTGTCTTTCACTGTCAATAGTTCAATACTGTAAGTTGTGTTTAAACTGAACATCCCTTTTCTAATCTGTCCTCTAGTTGCGAGTGGGTGTAAGAACTAAATCTACACAGACAGTGAAGCGAACGAGAGATGTTGCTTGTCAAACCTTTTGGCAGGGACTTGAGACTGGAGATGCATCGTGCCAATGGGAAGAATATGAAGTGATTGACAACGGAGCTATACCACCACCAGCCATTGATAGTGAATGTCCTCCTGGTAGTTTGGATGCAGTCGGAGATCAATTCACAGAATCCACACCCGCAAAAAATAAGAGCGCGCGAAAGTTGAAGACATTGTTTTTTTCTCCCATCTCCGGACAAGGAACAGATGTTGCAATGGAAGAGAATGACGTGGACGACAATGAAACACCATCAATATCACTCAGCATAGCGGAAGACGATATCAGAGATTGTACCTTTCATGCGAGTGACATGTCCTCAACGTTACAGGCCGAACCAGCTGGGATGCAGAGTGACAGTATAAGGAAAGAGGCCAAATTCATTGTATTCGATAGCTGTTTGATGGATATTATTATGATGATGAAATGTGGGCATTGGGTTGGTGGGGAAGTATGTGGGGAGCCATTGATTAATGTGACTCGTGCAATTCGAGGCACTAACCTTAAAATACATGCCACCTGTACACAATATCATCCGTTCGCATGGTCTGCACAACCCATGCTGGGGCAACTGCCAGCAGGCAATCTACTTTGTGCAGCGGCCGCACTTTTTAGTGGTTCAAGTTTTAAAAAGTTACAGTATTTCTTTCAGTTTGTGGGAATCCATTTCATTGCGAAAAGTCAGTTCTACAAATACCAAACCGATTATCTATTTCCAGCCATCAGCGAAGCTTGGAGAATGGAAAAAATGTCAATGGAAAGTACATTCGCGGGCAAACGCTTCAGGCTAGCCGGTGATGGACAGTGCGACAGCCCAGGATTTTCAGCCAAGTACTGCACCTACCACTTTCAGGACATGGAAAGTAAGAAAATTGTGAGTTCGGTGGTCGTGCAGGTGTCACAAAGTACATCCTCAGTGGCCATGGAGAAAGTTGGCTTTGTAGCATCATTGCAAGAACTACAATCGCGGGGAATGGTGATCGACCTGATAGCCACGGACAGACACGTTTCAATTGCCAAGACAATGAGAGAAGAGTACAAAAATATAAATCACCAATTTGACGTATGGCATCTTGCAAAAACAATCAATAAAAAATTGTCGGCTGCAGGAAAAAAAAAAGATATGCAAGGTATTTCACAGTGGTCCAAGTCAATCAGCAACCATCTTTGGTGGAGCTCAAAAACATGTGAAGGGTCGTTGGAAATTCTACTGGAAAAATGGCGGTCAGTAATGTTGCACTGTAGCAACGTACATCGATGGTCGACAAATGAGCATTTCCACAAATGTGAACATGGCCATTTGTCCACAGAGGAGGCACGGAAGAAGAAGTGGTTGATTCCTTCATCACCCACTCACAAGGCCATTGAAAAGATTGTATTTGATAAAACTATAACAAGAGATTTGAGGGGACTCACGGAATTCTGCCACACAGGAGATTTGGAGGTGTTCCACAATATGTGCCTAAAGTACAGGCCCAAAAGATTGCATTTTGGCATGGAAGGCATGAAAAATCGGACTCTTCTAGCGGTCTTGGCACATAACCATAATGTTGGCCGTCAACAAAGTAGGACGACCGGAACTTTAGGGACGCTTCGCTACAATAAGGCCTTCACTAAAAGAAGTAAACAATGGGTGATCAAACCAGTGTTTGAGGATATGCAATATGAGTTTATTGAGAGACTTATCGTAGATGTCCTCGATAGGCACATACATGGAGTGGTGAACAAACCTATGCAGGGGACAACTGCATTGCCACCCAACATTGCCTCTGTTCCATGTCCACCTAAAGCAGAGCTCATTGAGAAATACACATCACGGTTTAAATGATTGTAATTTGATTGTCTGTTCTCTCGAGTCTCCTCATGTTGCAGGCCCATTGCAATTAAACCAAACAGTAATATAAATCATTTTTACAAAAATTATAGAATGTTTCCGTATTGCAAAAACATGGCCGACCCATAGGGACAATAAAAAAAAAGGCACGCAGACAAGATGTCCCTAAAACTAACTGCAGCTAACTAGAAATGTGTGCTCGCTCAAAGTGAAGGTCAGCTGCTTTGATGTTTTGCTCGGGTGGCGGAACGGCCCACGACCCA
This sequence comes from Ambystoma mexicanum, assembly GCF_040938575.1. Classification (NCBI taxonomy): domain Eukaryota; kingdom Metazoa; phylum Chordata; class Amphibia; order Caudata; family Ambystomatidae; genus Ambystoma; species Ambystoma mexicanum. The sequence goes on along the minus strand of NC_090941.1, from coordinate 661,801,530 downwards.
ATATAAGGTTCTATTGTGATTTGACCTTGACAGGCCGGGACCATCCTGAAAGACTAAGAAAAGATAATGAATAAAATTTCAGAAACGAAACGATGAGCCACGTTCATTAGAAGAAGTAACGTCGGCAAAGAAGGAGTGGTGTTTCGGGTCTGCCCTACACAGAGACACAATGGAAAATGCAAATATAATGTAAGTAACTTTTGATGAGTTTATACCGCAATTTCATTACTATACAGTGGCTTTAAAGACGGGTTCAGTTGTACTTGTTCGTTCTATGTGGCATATTGTTTTCTACCGCGCACTATCTTGAGGAGAAACATCTGCTTTTACTGAAGCACCTCAAAACCTTCCTCTTTGCTTCTGCTTTCTCTCTCCCTCTCCCCTGCTACAACTGGTCCACTGTCTGCGACCTCAGTCCTGGGCCCTTCCACTCTCCACCTGCACTGCCTCCCTGTCAACCCCTGCACTGGGGGACTGTCTCAGTATCCTACAGCCCCCCCTTCCCAGCACTTGTTCTGCACTTACCTTGCACTTGCCACCAGCTGGCCCTATTTATTTATTATTTTATGCTACTTACCTTGTACTCCACTCCCCCCCCCCTCCATGCCTCGCCACGCCTTTAAACACTTGTGTACACCCAGTAGCGCTGTCCTCGCTATGAAATGAATAATTTTAATAAGGATCTGATGGTGAGACTAATTTCATTTTTTATGTTTTTAGGTACATCATTCACTACTGTCTGTGTCACGAGTACCAGACACCGGCGGACGGCTTCTACAGCCGCCAGTTGCTTCTCCGCGTGAACAACGTTACCACCCTGACCATTTTATGGGACGATCGCCAAGTACAAGTATGCCCTTATGCGGTACTAACGGTTAGATGCAACATACCTACCGTTGTGGTGGCCTAGTGCCTCGTTGTTGGAACAGCCATGCGATTATCAGTGCGACCGAAGAGCTTATTTTTATCGTAAACCAACACCCTGTGTACTGCACACGAACATCGCTTCCCTCAAGACGAACTAATTTGGATCGAGAGCAAAGAAAAATGCAAATCGCTGAATATTCTCTAAACATTTGATGTCCAATAAACGTACTTTGCCAAATGTACAATCTTGCCGTTTGCTTTTAAACCACGGTTTCACATTCCGAATTGTGGCGCTGTATTGTGAGATGCTCTAAGACCCTGTGTACAGCAAAGGACCATCGCGTTCCTCAATACGAACTTTTTGGAACGTGAGCAAATAAAAATGCAAATCGCTGAATATTCTCTAAACATTTGATGTCAAATAAATGTACTTTACCACATTTACAATCTTGCGGTTTGATTTCAAAGTACAGTTTCATATTCCGAATTGTGGTGCGCTGTATTGTGAGCTGATCTGTGTTGATTTCCGGGGTCTGTGTGGAGTCGCGTAGAAGACGCCTGGGCGCGTTTGCCTACGCAGCTCAGTCACGTCACGGATAGAGGCGGGGAATAAAGTCTGTTTCAGGGGCGGGGGATTTGATTTAGTGCCGCAAAGGCAGGTGAGCCAGGTCGATGCGGCGGAATGATAGGATTATCACAAAATGGAGGCTGATTTCGAGTGCGATAAGGGGCGAAAAGTCGGGTAAGGTCCATAGGAAAGTTTCCTACGATCTACCGATTTATGCTTACAAACACATGGCCGACCCGTAGGGACAATAAAAAAAAAGTCCCGGAACTCTCCTTTAATGAACCTTCACAACCAGTGATGAAACCTATATACATGCTTACAGTGTGTCCTGTCAGGTTCCTTAAAAGGTAGTCTAATCTGTAAGACTCGTGCTGAGTCTAATTCATGCTCGACCCATAGCAGCTGCGCGAGCTGATTATCTGTAATAATTAAATGCAAAAGTGAGTACGTGTATCAGTTCATAGCCTTTATCCATCAGCACAACTGCCCATCCACTCTAAAACGTCTTATCATAGCGTACATTCGTAACCGAATGTTCTATTCCTCAATGCGACGCAACACTGTGAGCGTCCTGGACCGGGCTATTAAAGTCGACAAAATGTTGCTATGGCAGCATTTGCCTCAGAGTTGTGTCCCTCATTCTACGGCAACCGGAGTGCGTGATCAAACATGTTGTTTCGACCATCAGTCATTTTGAAATGTGTTATTAGACTGGAATCTCAGGGATAGTTGGTATAATTAATCCCACAATGATCGATGTGTCTGGTGAATCAGTAATGACAGCCTAGCAAATGATCAATTAGTGGTTCCTCGATTAAAGAGAAACAAAATGTGCGTAATTACTATTCCTAATTGGTATAAACTCATATATTTCTACGGCATTCATAAGATGTACTGTACTATATTCGTGCATCATACCTCTCTTCTAGATAATTAGTTAGGAAACCGCCAGGAAGACCAATTGGAGCAGCTACATGAAGAATTTTACAACAACTAGTAACATACATAGACAATGTTTTACAACCCATTATACAGAAAACTCCAACTTACATCAAGGATTGCACACAATTCTTAATGAAGCTGGAACAGATCCAACTGACCAAGAATGACATTCTCTTCACCATGGACGTCAACAGCATGCACACTAGCATTCCTCACGATCAAGGACAAGAAGCAGTTGAATGGCTTCTGCTACAACAAGAAGCAATAGGAGCAGCTAAGGAGTTAAAAAAAAAGAAACAGCCAAATTACAAGACAAATTAAGAGAAAGAGAGGATACCCAGAAGAAGATCTCACAACAGCATACAATAAAACAAGGACAACTAAACGTGAACACCTGCTACAGAAGAAGATTAAACGTGAGGCTCCAGGGATCACATTTGTGTCTAAATTCTCCACACAAAACCAACAAATTAAGAGAAGTATCAACAAACACTGGAACATACTAACTAGTGACAAACGTACGAGAAACCTTTTCCAGAATCCCCCTATGTTTTCCTATCAAAGAAGTAATAATCTAAGGAATATGTTGGTGAAAACAAGAGGTCAAGACTAGGCAAGAGCGAAAGACAAACAACAGGGGACTTACTCATGTATGAATTGTGGAAACTGCAATAACATTACTAACAGTGCGGTAGTATTCCACCCCAAAACAGGAGATCAAATTAAACTTAAACAATTTGCGACTTGAGCAACCGAAAATGTGGTTTTCTGCATAAGATGTCCATGTGGGATATATTATGTAGGAGAAACCGTGAGAAAATTTTGAATCAGAATGAATTAACAAAAATCCTGCATTAGAAACATGAATGTGACATTGGCGGTGGCCAGCGTTGCAAAGAGAAAGGTCATACCAGAACACAGCTAAGATTTCAGGTGCTAGAGATCATCAAAACAAGGGGTTGCAAAGAAGATGTAAAGAAAAGAAGAACACAGCGCAAAGCATATTGGATCAACTGATTGGACGCAATAACACAAAACGGGATGAACGAAGAGTGGGATCTGAACTGCTTTTTATAATTTTGCTTTGCATAAATGTTTCTGGCAACATTGAAAGTTTGATGTGAATGCAAAATAACCAGTTTTCCTTTTTTTGAAGGGGTTTCAGAATGCTGTCAGTACTTGGCAGTAACAATTAATGTTGATTTGGGTATGAAATAGACTACACAATAACAATAGGATGAGAAGATTAGGTATAATGTCATGAGCAAACAACGACAGGGTCCACAGTAGCATGGTAGATGTTCCACTACACCCTTCTGTTATAGACTACATACAGATGATTTATTGACCTCCAGGAGCCTAATCTGAGTGAGTGTCGATGGGCATATCTATGATACACCCACGGATATCCCACTACATTCACAAATATAGACTTTTATACTCATCTGCTTGTGATCATCTAGAAGAGAGGTATGATGCACACATATTGCAAAGTACATCTTATGAATGCTGTAGAAATATATGGAGTGTATACCAATTAGGAATAGTAATTACGCACATTTTGTTTCTCTATTGCCGAGGAGCCACTAATCGATAACTCGCTAGGCTGTCGTTACTGATTTACCACACACATTGATCATTATGGGATTAATTATACCATCTATCCATAATATTCCAGCCTAATAACACATTTCAAAACGGCCAATGGTCGAGACAACATGTTTGATCACGCAGTCCGGTTGCCGTAGAGTGAAGGATGATGGCCAATGATACCATAGCAACATTTTGTTGACTTTAACAACCTGGTCAGGGGCTCTCACAATGTTGCATCGGGCGAGGAATCGAACATTCGATTATGAATATACACTACAGTAAGAAGATCTAGAGTGGATGGACAGTTGTGCTGATGGAGAAAGGCTATAAACAGATACACTTACATTTGCATTTAATTCTTACAGATAATTAGCTTGCACGGCTGCTACAGGCCGAGCATGAATTAGACTCAGTACTAGTCTTACAAGTTAGATTACCTTTTAAGGAACATACAGGACACACTGTAAGCCTTTATATAGTTTGCATCACTGGTTGTGAAGATTCGTTAACATTGGAACTCAATGGTCACAGATTTTGATTACAATGGGCCTCATTAGGAGTTTGCCGGTCTGGAAAAAAGGGTGCTGGTAAGCTCACTGGCACTCTTGTTTTTCGGATCGGCATACTCAGAGTCTGCCTGCCATGGCCGCTGTGCCCAACAGGTCTGACGGGTGCAGCGGCCATGATAGGCAGACTTTTCATGGGAGCACCGGCACTGTTCCGAACAGTGCCGGTGTTACCAAGTCCCCACTCCCATAGAGTCACATAGGACTCTATGGGAATGGGGACTTACAATTTGCCGGCGCAAAGAAGTCAGGCACCAGTAAATTATTATGGGTCCAGCAGCAACCCGCTGGTAGCCCCGGCAGGGTTACAGCTGGACCCGTAATGAGGCCCACTATGTTCATATCAGACACCCTCTCATACCTAGGGTAGCACTCGAGTAGAGGGCAACTTCACTTTTAAAGCGTTTACAACAGAACCTGAAGGCATGACAGTAGGGAGTAATCTTTGACCTTAATATGCATGCACACTGATGCTATTTTTCACCCGTGTTTACCGATTTGATTGAAATGATGCAAGCTGAGATCGTATTACAGCAACTTCAACTAGTTGTCTGACTGACATGGTGCTTTATTCCTGTTTTCTCTTATGTTTTCTACTGTATGTTTATTGCTGGTCGAGTCTTGTGGTCAATGTGCATTGACATAATTGACTCTGACATGATACTGGCACAATGTATACTTTGTACATTGTTAATATGACTATTTTGATTTGCTAAATGCTGGTTGTTTGCGATTTGCCATGTACATGTATTAATGATGGATTAATCTGATTGTTTTGAAAATGTGTGTTATGATTATCATTACACCACTCGGGCATGTGAAACTACATCATTGTTGATTAGTATAATCAAGATGCCATATATACGCCCTGAGGAAGGATGGTTAAATCTGAAATGCATTGGCGATGGGTGCATCTGCATACACATTTGATTAATAAATATTAAGCCTTAAATTGCCTTACAAAAATACGGAATTATCATCTGAATTTATGATTACGAAGATTTATGAAGAAAAGAAGGTTAATGAACACTAACAATATCTAAACCAGAGAGTGGATTGCAGGATGTGCAGCCCACACCGAATGCTAATTAACCCGGTCTCTTTTTCTTGTCCAGTAAATCTGTTTATCGGTCATTAGCTTCCATTTGACTATTTTCTTTATTCTGTCTTTGTCCTCTGGGATTTTTCAATTTATATTCAGATCTGCTACTGTTATTCCTCTACTAAATAAACCCTCTCTCAATTCTTCTAATACGGTTAATTTTTATCCTATTTCTCTTTTACCGTATTTGTCAGAACTTCTCGAAAGACTTGTTCACTCTCAACTTTTACTTTCAATTCCCAGATCCATCTCCCTCCGCAAAAATCTGGTTGTTGGTCAGGCTTCTCAACTGAAACTGCTCTGTCTCCAATTCTATTCTTCATGCTCGTTATCTTAAGCAGTCCTCTGTTGTGATTCTTCTAGACCTGAGTGCTGCTTTGGGCACTGTTGATAATTCTACTTTAATCACCATGCGCTCTTCTTTGGGTATTTTAGGGCCAGCTCTCTCCTGGTTTAACTCCTATCTTTCTAATCACTCTTTCACTGTCTCTTGGAAAGGTCTTTGCTTCCCCTCATGGTGTTACACAGGGTTCTTTTCTTGTGCCTCTTCTGTTCACTCTCTATACTCCTCCTCTCGTTATGGTTTTCAAGTCCACCTCTATGCAGGTGACTCTGAGATCCTAGTATCTCTTCCATCATTTACTGACTCTAACCATCAACATCTGCCTGCTTGTTTAGCTGCCATAAAATCGTGGATGTCCTCTTGTTTCCTTTGTCTAAATCCCAATAAAACAGAAATCCTTTTCTTTCCTGCTTCTTCAAAAATGTCTCCTCCTCCGTTCATATCTTTTGCTGCACCACAACTCACCTTTTCAAGCAAGGCTCGTAATCGAGGTATTATTTTTGATTCTTCTTTTTCTTTACAAGACCAGATCACTATGGTGGTAAAATCTAGTCGGTTTCAGTTATATAGCATCTGGAAAATCCGTAATTTACTTACCGTTTCTGCCTCTAAAATGATGGTTCCGTCAATGGTTCTTTCTCATTTACATTACTGTTGTTCTCTTTATGTTGGATTCCCTAAATTTGTTTTTTTTGTCTCCGCTCTATCTTGCACTCTGCAGTTCGGATTCTTTTTCGTCTTTCTATGTTCGATCATCTTACTTCTTACCTGGCTCATTTACATTGGTTTCCAATTCAGCATTGTTTAAAATATCAGTTTCTTTGTCTTGTTTTTAAATGTATACATGCTCTAGCTCATCCTATCTTTGTTCGCTGCTATCCTTATATCAACCTTCTCGTAATCTAAATTCTGCAACACTTTTCTTCATGACTGTCCCCGTCTGCATGCCGCCTCACTATTTAGATCATTTAAACTTCTAGGGCCTAAACTCAGGATTGTTCTTCCATTTAACATCTGCTTTTGTTCTTCTCTCTCTCATTTTAAGAAACTCTCAAAATCTCATCTCCTTCATTACATTTTTCCAGACTCTTTCCTGCAATTTTCCCTAGCTGTGTTTTGTATAATCATTTATTCTTATTATTGTATCGTCATTACTATTTGTGTAAATGGCTTTGCATAAAAGCGTTATATAAGCATCAAATAAATAAATAAGCACTGTTTATTTATGTATTTATTGGATATTTGTATGGCACCAATACACAGGTGTTTACAGGTGGCACAAGACAAGATAGAGGTCTGGGAGGACTTGGGAATCGCAAAAGTACAAACAGCAAAGAAACGGTTATATTGGCCTTGCGACGATCCTACAGTGTAAGTGCATGACAAGGTGATAAGTGCAAGGGGGGTAGAGCGAGAGTGCAGGAGTAGGGGAACACCATGTGTGGGGGCTGGAAAGTGCTGGTCGGGCCAAGGCGGCAAGTGCCAGGGGAAAACAGGGGGAGGGGAGGAAGAGTGCGGTGGACAGGGAGGAGCAGTAGGGATAGTCTGGGAAATTGAGCCTGAGGGCAAGTGCTGGCAAAAGGATGCTGGGGTGACTGGTTGGGGGGTGGTCTGGCCCCAGTATGACTCTGAAGGGGCCATGCCCCAGTCACAGTGGCAGATGGAGCGCTTAACACAGGATGGGGAGAGCAAAGGAAGAAGAGAAGAAGAAATCTATAGAGGTTTCCGGGACTTGAGAAAGGGGGGTAGGGAGGCACCAGCCAAGGAAAGGGATCCCCCTGCTACTCTCTGCTTGATGAAATATTTGACCTGCAGAGTGCTGGAGCCAGGAGACTGAATGACTCTGGCTGGGAGCTTTTTCGAGAGAGAAAGCTGGATGTAGAGAGGTGCCAGGCCCAGACACCCTTGTGGATGATGCAAATGGTCTTGAATTTGATCCTTGCAGTTACTGGGAGCCAGTGTAGGGATTTTATGGCTGGAGAGATGTGGTCCCTGGGCTTGAGAAGAAGTTTGATAATCACCATGCACACCTATTTAGAGTGTATATAGTAATGATTCAAAGTAATTAAGTCAGGAATAGTATGTTATTTGAGGTGCAGGGGAGAAGTGCTCAGCCTTGGTATCTAGGCTGGAATACATACATGGAACAATAGTTTCCTATTTAAGGAAACCCGCGTCCCCTGCACACTATCAACAAAAGGCTAAAAGCCTGTATAAGAGTTTTAATGGGTACAGTAAGTAACCTAGTAGTTTTCACAGTTTTTAAATAAATTTCATTGCTTTGTTTAGCTCACAAAGCTATTCTTAAATCACCCAAATTTTTCTTGACAACTTTTCTGTTTATCCAACAAACAGTAGTTCATTCATTTTATAACTACAAATCATAAATCACAATATAATGTGGCCCAACGCGTTTCGAGTATCAATTTTCACCAGGGGCAATGTGTTCTGTATTCTTAACATTAAATACAATTTATGTAGAAAAAAGTAATAAATTAAAATTAATTATCTAATGATATGTATTCATGTTTATACTTTTGAACCACAACAAGGTACTTCATTAGTTAGATAGGAGCACAAAAAATGGCATCATCGCATTTTTTCAACCAATTACATTAGCTTAAGAGATTAGTCTTGAAAAAAAGGGGATGAACTTTTTCACCAAATGCTTGGGAGCCTATTGAGTTTGTAGACAAAACCATCAATAGATTGGGACTGTGATTAGTAACCTATTTAAGAAAAAAAGTGGGGAATGGTGTAACAAGATACTGATCCTGTGCTATTTAGACATGTAAGGACTACAATGGTGAAAAATGCCAAGCACGCGTAGTGAATATGAAGTGTAGAATAATATCTAGACTTACTCAACGATGTCATGTTAGACACCACCAGTAGTTTTTTTAAAGGCATCAGTGTGAACAGGTTGTAGTATTCTAGTAAAAAAGGGAGAGATAGCATGGCTATATTATAAAAGAAAAAGTCAAGCCGCCTAAGAAAAGGTAGCCTTGTAGAATACTTACAGTACAAGAAGGTGACTGCTGGTAAGAGGTAGAGTATGGGCATTCTCCATCCGCACACGAATGCGGCCAAAGATAAATCTTGCAGTCCTATGCTGGATTAGTATAAGGGTGCGAAGGGAGGAAAAAGGCAGGTTGCGGAACAGGCTAACACAGTAGTCACGCCCAGAGAGATCCAGGGCTCTCGAGACATTGAGCTCCTGGGGGAAGGTGACGAAAGGTAGAATGCCCCTGAGAAGATGGAGCTGAAAATGTAACTTCTTGGCAAGGTTTGTGATGTGTGGAGAGAAAGAGAGAGAGCAGTGAAAGTGGGTGAGGGGAGAGTAACCAAGGAGTCTGGCCAGAGAGTGTGAGTGAAAAATGGAGCAGACGTCTCAATGAGAAAGATCTTTCTCTTACTAGCATTAAGGTGCATGTTGGCAACAGGCCTGTGAGTGTGGAGGGGTGTTGAGCTCCATGGATCAACAGGCCCAGGGCGGATATCGGTCTGCATTCAGGATATAAGGAAAATGGGCGGAGCAGGTGAGCCAAGGTAGAGTCGGCCTGTACCTCCCACTTGCATCCAGGAGGATGGCTAGGGACAGCTTTTCCAGGAGTTTCCTGATAGACGCACAGAAGAGAGGGTCCCTGGAATGCCTCTCCTCACCCCCAGGAACATGGCAGTCTGAAGAGGTAAGAACACACGAAGCAACTCACTATTCAAACAGACCCCAGGAGGGCCAGTGACATCCACATATGCAGACAGATACCCTCTAAGACAACCATTCAAACCTTTTGCAGTGAATGTGTTTGTGGACACAGGTGCCTCAACACTGGTTATGGACCCAATGCCTTGATGGATGACGTCGACTAATGCTGACAAACCAGTGTGCTGACGTCATTAGTGACACCATGACATAGCAACGTTAGTCACAAAGTAAACTCGCAGCCATGCACAAAGTTACAAAAACCCACACGTGCACACACGAAGAACATGCTTACTAAGTTCTGTAGATAGAGGACAGATACATATAGATACTGTCAAAAGCTTTTATTATTTTTCTCATTAGCCAAGTGCAGACACGCTGAACGCAAGGCAAATTAAGAGATGCAGAGCAAGCTTGCGGCCACTTATCGCAACTAATCCTATGGACTACAAGATTATGTAAGGAGCCTGGAAGAACCAAATATGACTAACCTATGGGAAACATAACACGGTATAGATATGTAGAAATGATAGTATTATTATAATGAGGTTACATGAGGCCACAAGCCACAGGATGAGAGACGAGGAAAAGCAGAATCAGGCTGCACAGAACAGCAGGCCAGTACTCGCAGCCAAGGTCAGAGACAAACAGGGCATTCCAAAGATAAGAGACACAGAGCCATCTGCAGAAAAACGGAATGAATCCTCATGAATTGCAGACCAGAAGAGCTCGATTTTGTGGTCCCCAACCACGTGATGCAGCCGAGCTAGACAATGGTCATTCGCCTGTGGTGTGAAGAAGAATGGTTCTCAGCAACACAGGCATGAAGTGAAACATGGAATCGGTAACACTGTTGCAACGCTGAGGGCACTCTCACAGGCAAAAGTGGCAATACTAACAGTTACATTGGAACACATAGCCATTTCCATCACCTTGAGAAGGTGTACAAAGTGCTGAAAACAGAGTTGGGACCCAGGCCTGGGGAGATCCCCTCCAGCCAATCAGGGGTGGATGGCAGAGGACAAGGGCCAATGGTAATCCTGTGACCCTGCAACAATGTTATAGATAATTTCTAGGGGAAGGGGTAGGCTAGCCGCCTGGCATGTGAGGACCAATAAAACAATATCTATAGGTGCAGTCCATAAGTGATACCACCCCAATCACCCAACCAGGACAGACTCATAGGTTTTGTGGGGAAGGGTCCAGGTTGTGACGTTGGAATGAGACAAAACGGTCTGACACAGGCTCAGGAGTAGTGATTCTGGGAATGATCCCTGTTGGTTTGTATTAAATGACAGTTCTAACTTGCCCTTTTCTGAGACTTTCATTTGTATAATGGGGGCGGGTTGTTGGGCCTTGGGAGCTGAGCAGGTGAGCTTGTAGTAACCCCCTGTCCTCTGGCATACCTAAGCCAACAAGTTGGTAGCAGAGGTATGGTTGGATGCGCCTGTTCGGCATAAACCGCCTCTTCTGCCGCAGCGACTGGGGAGGTGCACCCCCGTGCAAAGGCTGAAAGGAACCAGTTTGTAAATATCCTGCCAGCGGTCTGTGAGGAGCCCAGCAGACCAGAAGGGTGACGTGGCAGCTTTGGGGAAACCGGTAGCTGACCAGCACCAGTAGATCACGGAGTGTAAATATTGACTCAGCCACACAGCAACTGAGGGGGGTGGTAAAGTGATGTTGGGTGGTAATGAGTATTGTTGAGTATCTTTTGAAGTATTGTCAAGTATTGTTTAGTAGAGAATTGTAAAGCATAGTAGGGAAAGGAGCAGAGGTAGATGTCATTTCAGTGGTTAGGGAACATTCTGTTTTGAGGTAAAAGTTTCTGGTGAATAAGCTAGACTACTGGCTTAAGGGTACAGATGACAGAAGTTATGTGAATATTGGATTCCATATAGATTGTGCATTTTAGCTCAGGTCATGGATGATGCCGGACTTCCCAGCACTTATGCCCTCTGCCCTTTTCCTTGCTGCACTTGCATGTTCTGAATCCTCACAAGGCATAGTGGGTTTGTCGTTCTTCCTTTTCCCTCCACTCCTTTTGTATTAATTATTTGTGCTTTGTAATGTATTTCACTACCTTGTTCCCCCCCACTCGCCCAGTGGGCGCTTTGAAACAGTATTTTACTTGCTGTATAAGCATCTAACAAGCAAACAATGAATAAATAAATACAGGCTTTGCAAAGGGAGCTAGCCTACACTGTGAAAGGTGTTCTTCTGCTCAAGTCTCGCAGAGGTGTTTTATCTACTAGGCGACTGTGTAGGTACAGATTGAACACGAGAACTATTGGTATCTACTGTTGGGAGGCAGGAAGACAGCTGTGGGTTCATGTTGGGGTTGTAAAAATGTTTGTGTAATAAGAAATTCGTATTGTGAGTGGTGTAAGTGGTCTCTAGCCCTCCCTTATTTAGTGAAGTGGTGATGTCACCCGTAGGGCCTGTGCATAGGACTGGGACAGCACGAGGAGGTACAGAAGTTGGTGCTGAGAATAAAACATTTACGGAGTAGGTTGTTCAGTGGTGGTGCGTGGAAGGCTCATGCGCAAGGTTGTTGGGTCTGCCTGACGAGGCAGAGAGTTGTGGAAGGGCGGTGCACGGAGCACGCCTGGCAGGTTGATTGGGAGCCAGAGAGGCTCAGGAAGAATTGATGAAAACTGGTATTTGTGAAATTAAGAAAACTGAATTGAAAGTATTTTTTGTTCTTGTATAATAACGTAAGTATCAGAAGCCTCAACTTGAGGTCAAGTAAGTATAGAAGAAGTACAGGGGGGCCATGCCCCTCCAGCACCTATCTGAAGCCCTTCTGTGATATAAGGACAAGATTTGTAAATGTAGCGCGGAATGGACAAAAAGCACAGAAGGTAAATTGACTAAGCCATGGCCACAATGCAGAAGTTTCTCCAAAAATGTGCAACAACCATTACAGACACATATACAAGACACATTTAAGACACATTTAAGGGGAAGAAGTTGACCAATCACATGGCGATATTCCAACTCTAGAAGATGGTCCAGGAGGACGAGGGGGAGGTGCGAGGCGTCAATGGATGCTGAGCCAGCAGGAGACACCGGGCTCAGCGACCTCAGCCCCCACTCCCCTACCTCCTCCTGAGCATGAGAAAGAAGGGGCTGCAGCAGGAGTGCAAGGGTTATACCCTATACGTGAGCTAAAGGCAGCAGAGGGGTACACAAAGGAGGGGCTGAAAGGGATCAGACAGACAGATGGTGGGAATGGAGCACACAGCGAGACCCAGAGGAGCACCAAGGAGGGGCTAGAAGGCATAATATCGAACAAATGGATAGGAGGACAGATACTTCTGAAGCTGGATGGGAAGACAACTGGAGAACCCGCAGGGGTGAATAAAGAAATAGTGAGTCATAAGGGGAGCAACAAAGTGAGAGAATGGGCCGAGATGATGAAGGAAGTAGAAAGGGAAGAGAGGGGAGAAAAGGAAGAGCACGAGAGAGTTTAAAGAGACAAGCAAAGGGAAGAAGAGAAGGGCAGGAGCAGCGAGAGATGAAGAGAAGGGGAGCTCGAAGAGTTAGAGAGACGAAGGGAGGAAGACGAGAAGGAAAAGCACGTTTTAGTGAGAAGGGAAAGGAGAAAGTGGGAAATAGAGCGACTTGCAAGAGAGCACAAACGCAAGGAGGAGAAGGAGCGTGCAGTGAGACGCATAAGAATAAAGTGGGGAATGGGCATGATAGATGACAAGGTGGGAGGAGATAGGGGTATGGAGCAATACCACAGCGACACACATGACAGGACTGCTACACCATCGGACAGGACAGGCGTGGGGTCCTCCAGGAGGGGAGACATCGGGAACTTAATCGACTTTAAGGGGAAACTAAGCGAAGACACAACCTCAAGGAGGCTAAGTTTCATGGACGATATTGACAGTGACATGGGGATACCAAATCAGACGAGGATGCAGAGGGAAGTGAGGACGAGAGAAGGGGTCGACCCAGGCATCAATCGACTGGGAGATCCACAGATAGAAGCGTGACATGGGAAATAGAAAGGGACACAGGGAAATTTAGGGGTGACAAGGTCGAGCGATCACGACAGTCCTGGTATGCATCACGCAGTATGGACGACCCAACCCCATACGTGCAGAGGCTTAGAGACCTTCCCAGATGAAGGAAGGGAGAACCGGCAAGGGCACTTAATCGACACTAAATACACACAGAGATTGGATAGGCAGATCAGGGTCACATGATGAGTGAATGGGGAGATCGGGTTTACACAGTTGCCCTTACTAGAAAAGGGAGGGAGGCGACTGCAGTACGTACCATGGAAGCATATAGATAAGGAAAACTTGAGGGATAGGCTACCCTCATTAACCGTGGTTGCAGGGAAAAGGATATACAAAATGGAAAGGATGACAGCGGGACAGAAATTAGCTGTGGGAGACATAAAAGGACTATTGGTGCCGATCCTCGATGAAGCTGCTGATGATGTATGGAAAAGGGCAGGGTACACAGGCGTAACCACCCATGATACAGTGCACAATGGCACACCATTTGCTAACTGCAGAGTGGCCACATCAGACATTAGTGCGAATATGGCATGCAGAATGGGGGAAGACGAAAACCCCTTGCACTATATTCAGACTATTCAAGAGCTCTGGCGCCTTGAAACACGAGAACCCTGGAATAAAAAATATTCTATCCCATACTATGCCAGGGGTTACCACAACAGGTGCAAAGGCAACCGAATAATTTGGTGGGATAGAAGCAAGACCATGGTAAAAAATGTAACTCACGATAATATATTACTGTAGGTTAATGCAAGGAACGCGAGGAAAAAGTGCAAGGAAAGAAAGCTGGAGGAGGCAAAATTAGTACCGAAGATGCTATCTAAATTCGCCATGGAACGGGCAGTATTAACAAGCATGGGAGGACAAGGGGCACCACAGACGCAGTACGCACCACTGCCCATGGGAGGTGGGTTAATGGGGCTGCAGGGGTGCACAGCATGGGTTCTGAGGAAGAGGGGGGCCACCACAGGGATGTGGGTATGGCCATCAGATGCAGCAGAACCAAAGTGGATTTCTGGGGGGTTTTGAGGATATGGGCAGCAAATGCAGCAGGGCCCAGAAGAAGTTTCTGTGGGGTACCAGGCGCAAATGTGAGAACCACCCCAGTGCTGGATGTGTGGACAGATAGGGCATATATCGAGGGTATGGAGAAGCAGGGGAGGGACACAAAAAAATGGGGGAATGCAATACCAGCCAGCATGTCAAGGAGAACAGAATGAGTTCTATGCCCAGGACCAGACACAACACCAAGGACAGACAGTAAGCGCATACCCACAGACACACCAGTCCATGACACCAACACCACAAATGCAAACGCCTATGCAGCAGTACTCACAAGCACCACAGATACCGCAGATGCAAGATAACACACAACACGCATACACGGCACAGCGAATACTGCAGATGCAGAGCAGTAAACAAACAAATGATGGGACCGTGCCATGCACAAACTTCGTGTAGTAGGGGGCAACCCATTCTTGGGAAACAGAATGTCATTGTACCCTGAAGAGTACGGCCCACACACGAACGTGATGTGTTCCATCCTATTGATTACACCCAAACCTGCGGAAGAACCATGCATAGGGGTGAAGATAGGTGACACAATGTTTTCCTTTCTTGTAGTCACAGGGGCGACTAAATCCTGCATCCGAGAAGGGAAATATGGTATGTCAGGCGATGCCATGAATGCTCAAGGGTTCTCTAGGGCGACAGAAGTGGTTCATTTCACAGAAGATATTGCACTTTCTATAGCGGAATATGACTTAGCATTGCCCCTACTATATTCTCGACACACACTGGGGAGAGATATCATGAGCAGACTAAACATGACCAATTCATTCACTGACCAAGGGATAGTGTGTTGCACACCAGGGATACACCTTCTAAACACGAGGAAAATCATTGAAGTTTATTGTGGACAGAAGTTACAGAGGTGGGTGCCAGTAGGCGAGGAGCTTTTTCAGTATTGGACTGAAATAATAATATCATGGCTCCCAGGGATTCAGGCAAAAATGTGGCACCTTCCAAATGAGTACTTATTCAGGCCAGAGATACCATTAGAGGAGAAGGAAGGGACAATAGTGCCACCAGAATTAGAGACAGTGATAGTGGGGGTCGACTGCAAAGCAGTGCACAGGACAGACAACACAGGGTGACCATGGCGAGCAGTGATCGCCATGGCAGAAGGATACAGGTTGACTACAGTTACAGACAAAGGACTATTCAAAGACAACATATCAGACCATGAGATGGTTTTCGAAATGAATCAGCATCATATATTGGGTTAGGATACATAACAGAGAGGTACCACAGAGAATGGCGATGGCTCTGAAAGCACCACCAACCTTTCTCGAGGAGGATTTTGCAAGGGTCCCAAGCCTTTTATGGACCACAAGTCGCTATGATGTGGGGCTTCTGAAGGGGGTCTGAGCAGTGAAAATAAAGCTGAAGCCAGGAGAAATGTTACCACGAGTTAAGCAGTACCCACTTTCGAGAGAGGTAGACAAAAGCATTTATGAGACCATTGCAGCACTAGTGAAGCAGGGCATCATACTGCCATCAGAATCACCATGCAACACGGCTGTGTACCGTCAAAAAGGTGACAGGGGTCATAGCATTTTATGACTTACACCCTCTTAACCACATTGTAGAAGCCAAATTTCCTTTAGTTCTGAATCCGGCGACAATTTTGTGTAGCATTCCCACAGAAGCTGACTACTTCACAGTCATAGATTTGAAGAATGCATTCTTCTCTATACCACTACACCCAGATTCGCAGGACTTAACTTAAATTTTATATAGAACTAAGAAGTGGAAACATACAAGACTTCCTCAAGGGTACTGTGAATCACCTTCCATATTCAATAGGGTAATCCAAATGGACCTAGGCAATGTACAGATGGAGAGCACAGTTATGCAGTATGTTTATGACATATTAATTTGCAGCAAGACAGAGGAACAGTGTAGAAGTGACTCAGTACACATGTTGACAGTACTCGCAGAAAAGGGGTACAAGGTAGATAAAGCCAAGCTACAATATTGCCAGGCAGAAGTGTTGTATATTGGACAGATGATATCCCAAAATGACAGAAGAGTAACACCAGAAAGGGCAGAAACAATACACAGGACAGCAAAACCCACAACTGTAAAACAAATGCAGCAGTTCCTAGGACTATGTAATTACTGCAGGGCATGGGTATTCGACTACAGCACTTACACTTGGCCCCTATTGAGCGCACTGAAAAAAGGACAAAGAGGGGAGAAGACATTACAATGGACAACAGAAATGACTGAGGCATTTGAGGAGCTGAAGGAAGCAATATGCACAGATCCAGTGTTAGGGATCCTGGATTATCAAAAGGACTTTTTCATATTCTCACACTCCAATGGAGTGGTTATGACCGCAGTACAAACACAGAAGACAAGCATGGGGCACAAGGCTCTATCCTATTACAGTGGGAAATTAGTCCCAGACATGAGAGGACACTATCCATATGAACAGGCATTGGCTGCAGCCGCCTACGCAGTGGACAAGCCAGCGAGTATTACCATGGGATGCAACACCACTCTCTATGTGGATCATGTTCTCTTTGCAATACTGGAAAGACAGAAGAGCACAATGACAACACAGAGAGCTTCGGGGTACGAGGTGCTACTATCAAACCCGAGTCTCAAGGTAGTGACTTGTCAACACAGCAAACTTAACCGCTGACGTCTCAGAGAAGGGCGACTATGCACATGACTGCACAGCAAACATAGAAGAATTCAATGACACTCGCAAGGTACAGGAGGACGCACTTGAGGGGGGAGATGTACTTTACATTGACGGGTCATCAACCATTGACCAAAAGACTGGGAAAAGGCATACTGGGACAGCAGTTGTGAGTTTGAGAGAGGACGGGACAAGCAAGGTAGTGACAAGTTTACACCTGCCGTCACTTTACTCAGCACAAGCAGCAGAATTAGTGGCCTTAATATTGGCATTGGAGCACAGCAGGGAGAAGGAAGTGATTATTTATTCAGATTCAGCCTACGTGACATCCACAGTGCATTCTGGGCTGCCATGTTGGATGAGGAGGGGCTTCAGGCGTGCTGACAGGTCACCGGTGCAGCACACACTCCTATTGGGCAGATTGATAGAGGTCATAGATCTCCCAGAGCGAATAGCAATAGTGAAGTGCCAAGCACACACGAAAGGGGAGGATCCCATCTTCAGGAGTAATGAAGCAGCCAATGTGGAAGCAAAAAATGCTGCCTACCAGTGACACAGATTGTGAAGTTGCAGGAAGCTGTCCCCAGAGAAGAAAAAGAGCTGTGGATAAGGAGGGGATGTACAGTGTCTCCGACGGACACCCTATGGTTGCAAAACAATACTGGGAAGGTGGTAATGCCATTTTCATTATTGCACACTGCACTGACACAATTACTCTATCCAACCCATACAGGAAAGGAGGTGCTTGCTGCTCATGTTGGAGAAACATGGTTCTGTCCTAACTTGGCAGAACACGTGGCTGAATTCATGACTAATTATATAGTGTGTAAACAATATACTGCTGGTCATGCATAGAGGGTAGTGAGAGTAGCCATACCTCGCCCAGTGGGTCCATTCCAACACCTGCACATCGATTATGTCGACATGACCCAAGTTTGCCATGGGTACCACTACATGATAGTGGTTGTGTGTTCATTTTCCCATTGTATCGAGGCTGGCCCTTGTTCCCATCCTGACGCCCTTAAAGCAGTGAAATTCCTGGTCCAGGAGATATTCCCACGGTGGGGCATGTGTGAGGTCCTATGGTCTGACAACGGCCCTCATTTCACCAAGGAAATGTTCTGGCACATCACAACCTTGTTAAGAATCCAACACAAATTCTCCTGTGCCTATCACCTGCAAGCAAATAGGGTGTGTGAGCGCCTCAACGGCTTGCTCATGAGGCTATAGCCAAAACTAAAAAGACACTGTACAAAAACCGATTCCATTGCCTTCCCTTAGCCTTGTTCACACTGTGCAATAAGCCCCGGTCCAACCACCATTTAACCCCACATGAGGAGGTGACAGGATGGCACATGCAACCTCCCCTAGTTCCTCGCACTAGGGCAATCAAAGATGCTGAAAGTGTGTCTGATGTATTGGGTCAAGAAATGTACGAGTATACAACTTCATTGATTGCTAGTGCCTCTTTTATTTCTCGCCAGCTGCAAAGACAACAGGAGAGGTCTGAAGCCAGAGAAGAGAGCTACAGCACTGAAACCAATGAGCACTTACCTAAGCAGCCACCTTTGTATCCAGGGAAACAGGTATTTACGTGCAGTTTTTCCTGAAAATGGGATGCCCCGTGGTTTAATTGGTTGGGAAGAACACTTGGAACAACCTCGGTGACATCAAGCCCTATAAAGCATTTAAATCGACAGGGCCAATGACCCTCAACAAGAAGAGCAAAACAATAACTGGAATCAGCACAGCCCAGCAGAGGACACCCAATGGTTACTCGCTCATACACAAGGCAGGAGAGATAGGGCAAGGACTTCCTACATTTCCAGAGTGAGGGTACACTGACTGTTTGTTATTTTTCTTCCCGCACACATTCATCATAAAAGTATGACTGTTTTTATTGCATCTGTTTCATGATTCCCTGTGATCTTCATCCAGAAACTTTCCAAGGGCAATTTGTTCACATTGTTAGGAGATCTAACACCACATGGAGCCGTCATCCTAATGTGTATTTGCGTGTCTTCATAGCATATCAGGCCCAAGCCTATCCACACCTTGAAATGGGAAATCCCTCAGTCCTTGCAGTACTCTGGCACCCTAGAATTAAGGCTGTGTGGGAGCAGCTATTCCTTCTTGCTATGGCTGATTACTTTGTGTGCCGGTCTTGAACTAATACAATATCAACCCAAAATGCTTGTTTTGCACATTTTAGGCGGACAACTGATATCTTCAAGCTGCACCAGGATCCAAGCAACATAAGTAATGAAAATGGTCATAAATAAAGTGCTTATTTTGTCTTGTCTCTTATTCACAAGTGGTGCTTTTGCTTTCATTTTCTGGCGAATATCCCTTGTATCTAGTGCTACCGGCTGTGTCCTCTCCTAATATTGCCCCAACTTCAGCAGGTGGAACGACCATGTCAGGTGGACAGGGAGCACTGTAAACCCAGTAAGGAGAGGTAAGCGCAGTGCTGATACAGACATGGGAGCGGTGAACCTATATCTCACTGATACTACTGGGGAGAGCTGCTATGTTTGCTCATTAATCCTCTATGCCATGAGTGCCTCCAGACCGTTTATAGCAACTGAAATACCAGCGGCAAGAGTGCAATGCCTTATGTACCTATCCACGGTTACAACCCGCGGAAGATTCCAAGGGAAAACCACAACAGTGAGATGGCTGTCCAAGGCAACATTTCCCTATGATGACATTACTGGCAACTAGACCAGGCCTACAATACATAACTGATGGCCCACAGAAAGGAGAGACAAAAATAATAAAACTGAAGGAATAACCCTGCCCAAAGAGGGGGTCAAGGAAATAGGAGGAGAAACAGGATGTTGGGAAAGACCTCAAATGCTGGTGTATGGCCAGGTATACATAGCGGAAGGATGGATGGAGGATGGATGGAGGTAGTAGTAGGGAGTAAGGCACACACCCTAGTACCAGTAAACACAGTACAATGAGAAAATGAGAAGTGCCTAAAGGAATGGGGTTACTGACCAGGGTGGACAATGAAGCTGGACCAATGCACATAATACCACTGAAGAAACCAGCATTATGTTTCCAGAATTATGGTGCAGCGAAGGTTGGTGAAAACACAGAGTGCAGGTACACAGAAAAGCATCCGGCAATGAAGGTGACTGAGCAGTATTAATGGATCACTATTGGGTGTGCAGATCCAAGGCATACGAGAAGCTGCCAGCCAACTACGGAGGAGTGCCAGCA
Organism: Ambystoma mexicanum; assembly: GCF_040938575.1. Taxonomy (NCBI): domain Eukaryota; kingdom Metazoa; phylum Chordata; class Amphibia; order Caudata; family Ambystomatidae; genus Ambystoma; species Ambystoma mexicanum. The sequence goes on along the minus strand of NC_090941.1, from coordinate 661,780,869 downwards.
TTGGAGGTGCCACAAAAGGACATCAAGATGGACAACTTCCCTAAAATGGATGATAACAAAAGAAAGAAGAGACCAGTGAAAGTAGAAGAAAAGTGAAGAAAGAAGAGGTCAGTAGAAGTCAGTAGAGTGAAAATAAGCTACTATTTCTCATAAGCATCAGAAGCATCACTGGACGATGTGCCACCTGAACACCGGCTGTTCAGTAGGACAGAAATGTTTTTCGCGTCAGTAGTTCCAGCTGTGCAAACGTACACAAACGAGAAATGGTTACAGATAACAAGATGTGAGCTGATGCAGGCAATAAACTCTACAGTAAATAACTTCAACACGATGAAAGAAGAGCTCTGAGCAGTAAGGTTGATGGCTCTTCAAAACAGATATGTTCTAGACCTTCTCACAGCAATGGAAGGAGGAGTTTGCACCACGATCGGGAGTTCCTGTTGCACGTCCGTGCCTGCAAATGACGGAGAGAATGGCACACTGACAGAAGCAGTGACAAGATTAGCGAAAATGCATGCCAAAATGGAGGAGGAAGCCAAAGGAACAGGTGAATGCCAAAGCTGGTTGTCATTCATATGGTCATGGATACCAACATGGTTAGCAGACGGACTGAAGGTATTACTAGGGGCACTAATATTAGTACTAGTAGGACTGTGTGTGATTAAGATCTGCATCACACAATGTCACAAAAGTACTGAGAAAACAATAGGGATGAAAGTGCTTGAGGATATAAACAGTGGCAAAGAAAAGTATAAGATAGTGGAAGAACGAAATAACCTGAGGGCAAAGATGAAGGAGTGCCCAGTGCCCCCGACTGAGATGATAACATTTGACAATCCGTTTGACAACAGCAGATACTGGGCTAAATGGGTATGGTGCAACCCAGAAGGGGACTGCAGTTATATGACCTGGAGTTTCAATGATCATGCAAATTACTATGGACATCTTGGAGGAGTAACAAAGATATTGCTACCAAAAGCATCAGTGATGAAGTATTGTGGTTTGGTTGACAAGTCGATAAGAGGGGAGACTGAAGAGAGGGCCCCTGGAATGCCCCTCATCACCACCAGGAAAATGACAGCCCGAAGAGCTAAGAACGCACAAAGCAACTTACTATCCGGACAGCCCCCCGGAGGGCCACTGACATCCACATATTCAGACAGATACCCTCTTAGACAACCATTCAAACCATATCCAGTGAATGTGGTTGTGGACACAGGTGCCTCAACACTGGTTATGGGCCCAAATGCCTGGATGGATGACGTTGATTAATGCTGTAAAACCAGTATGCTGATGTCATTAGTGACATATCAACTTTAGTCACAACTTAAACTCAAAGCCATGCACAAATTTACACGAACATACACGAGCACACATGAAGAACATGCTTAAACAGTTCTGTAGATGGAGGACAGATACATATAGATTCTGTCAAAAGCTTTTATTATTTTTCTCTTTAGCCAAGTGCAGACATGCAGAATGCAAGGCAAACAAAGAGATGCAGAGCAAGCTTGCAGCCGCTTATCGCATCTAACCCTATGGAACTACAAGATTATGTAAGGAGGATTATGTATAGAATATCAGAGCTTTTAGCCCTAAGTGCCACGAGGAGATTGAAACTACAGAATGAACATCTTTTGCTTCCGAACTCTCTGTGTATCAACAAAGTCCCCAGGAGTGATGATGGTATCGTCTGCTCCCCTATGGGTTCTTCCACACAATTTCAGTCAAAGGCCCTTGTCCTCAATAACGCCCATGGTGGGGTAAATGGGGAGCTGTTTAAGGATATGGTCGATCTACCAGAAAGCCCTGTTCCTATGGGCCATGAAGCTCTTTGAGATCAGCCACTTAAAGTAGGCGAACGATTTGAAGTAGCAGCAAGCGCTGTGAGGGGGTTAGTCGACCCTAAAGCTCTAGCTAACTGGCTGTGCTTAAAGGATCATATGCTGAGGGATTTTGCGACTTGTTCTAATTTAGAGGAACTTCAATCCTGGTTAGGCTCTGTCAGATTAAAAATGTCTATGTCACCATGGTTACTCCCACAGAAGCCCATTCAAGTGGAACCTGTAAGAGTGGAAAAGGCCTCCCAAACCCCCATCTCTGTGAATGGAGTTCATGTTTGTTTGTTTGTTTGTTTATTTATTTCTGTAGCGCTCCGGACCCAGGAGTATAGGGGCGCTTAGTACAAGGTTACAAGGCACGGTACAGGGTAATAAACAGTGAAGCTAGAACTATTTAAATAGCAGTTATGTACAGGCAGTGAGGGTGAAAGCATGCAGTAGTAACATAGGTGAGGAATAAACAGTCAATACATTATATAGCTAGGTCTGACTTCAAAGTTGGCTATTTGTCAGAAGCCACCCAATGACCAGTTTCCTGAATGACTGGAAGGAGTTGGATGCTTTTATGCTCAGTGGCAAGGCGTTCCAGAGTTGGGGGGCGAGGACAGTAAGGCTCGAGCCTCCGGCTCTTTTGGAGTTAAATCTAGGCACTGTAAGGCATAAGGAGTTGGAAGATCTCGTGGTTCTAACGGACGGTTTCATGGTGAGTTTGTTGGTCAGGTATGGGGGTGCTAGATTGTTGAGAGCTTTATACGTCAGGCAAAGTGTTTTTAGGTCGATTTTATGTTGGATGGTGAAACATCTGCATGTAGTTCTGGTGGCTGAGATGTGCTCACGTCTGGGGATATTTAGCGCTGCCCGAAGTGCATTGTTTTGAAGGACTTGGAGCTTGTTAATTGACGCTTGATTGGCACCTAGGTAGAGACTATTGCAATAGTCTAGTTACGATTGTATAAGGGCTCTGGATAGTATGAGGCAACTGTTAGGGGAGAGAAATGGTCTACAGGCTCTAATGAGTTTTCCGGTATATGCCGTGGCAGAGGCGGTAGCATTGATTTGTTTGGTGAAGTTAACGTTGGCATCAAGATAGAAGCCAAGTGTTTTCACATTTTTGGCGACCGGGATGGTGTTGCCATCGATTATGATGTTAGAGTAGTTAGGACTTAATTTTTGTAGGTTATTCGGGGAGCCAACAATGAGCAGTTCGGTCTTCTCGTCATTGAGGCAGAGGCCATGTGTGGCCATCCATGCCTGAATGACGGAGAAGATTTCATTGATCCTAGAGCTACATCAGTATTGTAGTTGCCCGAGATAGTGAGCAGTATCTGGGTGTCATCTGCTTAATTTGTGTAGATGACACCCAGGCGGTCCAGTTTATCGAAGAGGGGCTTTGTAAAGATATTCTAAAGGGTGGGTGAGACACATGATCCTTGTGGGACACCACAGGATATGGGGATAGGGTCTGCTGCTGCCTCCAGAGAGAAGACCCTCATGGTTCTGTTGGCTAGGAAGGACTGTATCCACGAGACAGCAGAGGGGGAGAAGTGGGCGGCAGAGGAGAGGTGTTAACAGAGTATTTTATGGTCAACCAGGTCGAAGGCCGCTGAGAGATCTAATAGGAGTAGGATGGCAGCCTTACCCTTATCTTTGATTTCGTCAATCTGACTTTTAAGGTCGACAAGGGCAGTTTCTGTTCCATGCTGAGGCCGGAAGCCAGACTGACGCAATCCGAGTAATTGGTTAGACTCTACGTAATGCTGAATTTGCAGGTAAGCAACTCTATCGAGTATTTTTAGCAAGAAGGGAACAGTTGTAATGGGCCTGTAATTTTTGGGGATGGAAGGATCCAGAGTCTGTTTTTTTAGTAGCGGGAGGACCCAAGATTGTTTCAGATTGTTGGGTACCGAATTAGTGGAGAAGGATGCGTTTATGAGCTTGGAAATGAAGGGGGCGAGGTCTCTAGCAGCATCTTTTATGATCCGTGCAGGGCAGCTGTCCCCTTTACAGTTTGATGGTTTGAGGGAAGTTATGATTTTTTGCACTTCTAGTGCGGTTACGTTTTTGAAGGTGAATCCATGGTTGGTGTTAGGGGTGGTAGGTGGGCTGGGCATGTTGGTGCTAAAGGTGGGTCTGATATTAGAGAGTTGAAGTCTTTTGTTTTCGATTTTAGTTTGTAGGCCAGTCATTTTGTTTGCCAGGGCATCTTGGATATTTGTGCCCCAAGATTGGTCCTTCACAGACGAGTCCATAGGTGGATTGGGGTTTTCTAGCTCCTTCAGGATAGTGAATAGCTCTTTGGTACTGGAGCTGGCATTACTTATTCTTGTGTTGTAGTCTTCCTTTTTTGTGCAGATAATTTCTTTTTTATAGAGGGAAGATGCATTTATGAGATTGACTTTTTGTTCCGCGGAAGGGTTCTTTTTCCAGAGGGTTTCCATTTTGGACTTATTTTTTCTTAGTATTTTGAGTTCTGGAGTATACCAAGAATTGAGGTGTGCTTTAGGTTTACTTTTACGTAATTTTAGTGGAGCAACACAGTCAATAGCATTGGTCATGACGTTATTGTAGGTGTCTACTAGAAGGGTAGGGTCTGATGTGTTAGGGATCATGTTAAGGGTAGGTAGAACCAGTGGGATGAGGGCTTCACTGGTGATGTTCCGTTTGTTTCTCATCAGGCATGCTGGTGCAGGCGGGTGTTGTCTGTGGAGGGGGTTGTTAGTACTAATGTCGAATGAAAGTAGGAAGTGGTCAGTCCATATCAGTGGTTGTGGGTCCCTGCAGATGATGGGCAGTGAGCCAGTCTAGGGTTCTGCCTTTTTGATGTGTGGGTAAGGTGTTAAGTTGAGTGTAGTTGTGTTCACCAAGTACATTGGCGAGGGAAAAAGCTGGAATGTCATGAGGGTCATTGTAACCCAGGTTGAAGTCACCGAGAATAATATTCTGTGATAGAGGTTTGGATTTTTCGGCTATGAGGGTGGTTATGTCTTCTTCGAATGAACCTATGGGCCCAGGGGGTCTGTATAATAGGTCCAAGGTAATGGAGTTCTTGGGGGAAGTTTGAATTTTGATTGATAAATATTCGCAGGACTTTAGAGGAGGGGCGGTCACCGGTCTAATGTCAAGCGAGGATTTGAAAATGAGTGCTACACCTCCTCCACGGGCATCTGGTCTGTCGGCTCTGAGGATGGAGTAGTTGTCTGGAACTGCAAGAGATAGAGAGGGGCCTGCTGCAGTATGGAGCCAAGTTTCTGTGGTGGCTAGGAAATCCAGGTCTGCTGAGCAGATGATGTCTGCAATTTCCGTAGGGTGAGCCACAAGGGATCTAACATTGAGTAGGGCTCCTTTGAGTGGCACAGAATTTGCAATGGTGTTTTTATTGGTGATTTTAGTGATATGATTCGTGGTTGTTTTGCTAAGTAGGGTAGGGAGTCTACAACCTAGTCTGTCGTTACGGGTCATGATGTTGGGGTAGGCTACAGGGCAATGTTCAATTGAACTGCGCAAGTTTAGGATGTTGTCAGAGTGGTCATCTGTAACAAGGCTGCGCGGGGTATTACCTAAAGTAACGCTCGTTTTAGTAATAGGGTCCATGGATGCGCTGTGGGAGAAAGGAGGTAGGGAAGGTAGGAAGGGTGTAGGGCAAGGAATGGGGTGATGTCTAGGACAGGCAAGCTTAGCGAGTCCATTACTGAATGGGATATAGCTATTTCTACTGCATGGTGTGCAGTCAGGCATAATGCGAAAGGGGAACATGATGAGTATTAGCCAGGCTGGCATAGTTTGAGTGTGGATTTGGGTAGTATCTGGCTAGCAACCAGAGGGCCCAACACAATCAATGTGGTCGAGTAGCGACCAGAGGCACAACACAGTGAGAGTGGTTTGTTAGCGAGCAGAGGGCGCAGTACAATCAGAGTGGTCTAGTAGCGACCAAAGGCACAACACAGTGAGAGTGGTTTGTTAGCGAGCAGAGGGCGCAGTACAATCAGAGTGGTCTAGTAGCGACCAAAGGCACAACTCAGTTACAGTGGTCCATTAGCGACCATAGGCACAACACAGTTGCAGTGGTCCGTTAGCGACCATAGGCACAACTCAGTTACAGTGGTCCATTAGCGACCATAAGGCACAACACAGTTGCAGTGGTCCGTTAGCGACCATAGGCACAACTCAGTTACAGTGGTCCATTAGCGACCATAAGGCACAACACAGTTACAGTGGTCCATTAGCGACCATAAGTGTGGACTGTCAAATGGATCCGACTGAGCCAACTCACAGAGACTCGCTCTGGCAAGCAAAGTTAGCCTCCCCCGCTCTCTGTCCAGGGATTACAGTGTTAAGGGAGAGTCTCCTGCCTCCTATGAAGCCTGTGTCACTCTCAGCTCCCTTTCCATTTAAGGATATTCACCAGAAAAAATCTACTCTGCCCAAAATTGCGGACTCTAACTTGAGGAGTTTTGCCCTGGATCCAAGAAACATCATCCTAACCAATGTGGACAAGCCTAATCAAGCGGAATCTAGGGAGTCACTAAGAAAACTAAACTTTAGCATGGTTTAACAACAAAGTGAGCTCCAATTGTGTTGGATCTCAGGATCTGAAAGTTCTCCATAGACTACAGATCAGCAATTGGTGCCATGTGGATAATACTGACTGTATTATCATTGGTTGTGGGTCCAGCAGTTTGCCCACATTTATGAAGAGTCTTACTAATGTGCAGGACTTCACTCACAAAACTTATAATTGTGTTAAATTTACCTCTTTTTTCCTTGGTATGTTTTATTGTTCATTCACCTTTATGTGGTTGGCTTTTGTGCTCTGATGTTTGCCCTTTTGGCTTATATGTTTCTGGATTTTAGGATTGTTTGTTAAGTTGTATTATCGTGTAATGTGGTAGTTTGTTTTTTTGGCACCATTAAGCCTCAGGGTGCATTGTGCGCGATATAAATAAAATAAAATAAAATAAAATCAAAGGAGCCTCAAAGGACCAAATACGACTAACCTATGGGAAACATAGCACAATATAGATATGTAGAAATCATAGTATATTTATAATGAGGTTACATGAGGCCACAAGCCACGGGACAAGAGACGAGGAAAAGCTGAATCAGGCTGCATAGAACAGCAGGCCAGGGCTTGCAGCCAAGGTCAGAGACAAACAGCACATTCCAAAGCTAAGGAACACAAGCCATCTTCAGAAAAATGGAATACATCCTCATAAATTGCAGACCAGAAGAGCTTGATTTCGTGGTCTCCAACCACGTGATACATCCAAGCTAGCCAATGGTCAATGATCTGCTCTCTCTTGACACTGTGCACCTAGCCTACCCTCTGACATCCAGGCCCAGGTACCTACTCACACTGACACCCACCCACACTTCCTCTTGGTAATCCCTTGCACTAGGGTCTGTATCTGCAACCATACAGTCCCCCCCTTCTTTCTGCACTTGCCAGGCACACCTTGTCTTGCCTTAAACCCAGCACTTGCCACTTGCTGGCTGCACTGCCACTGTTTGTTGATTTTTATTATTTATTTATTATTTATCTGTTTTCCTTTGCTCAGCATTTTCCACTTCTCCCCCCCTTCCATGCACTTTTCCCCTTTCCCTCTCCCATGCACTTGCGTGTTGTCAATATCACTGGGCCTAGTAAGATTGTTGTTTTGTTTTTGCTCTCCCTTGTTCCCCTCCCTTGCCTTGTCGCGCTCTGATACACTTGTGTATGCAAAAAAGGTAGCAGGCGCCCCTCTCTCGAAAGAACATGGCATGATAACCTGTTCTGTAGTTTTTACCCAATGTGAGAGTCCGCAGCCATCGCTTTTAGCTCACTGTACTTTTCACAAAGGAGGAATATCCATTTGCATATCAGTCTTTGTCCCGCCCACAAGGGCAGTCCAGCACCGAAATGCCAGGCAAACCACTTTTGTACAAGGGTACCAACAGCAACCCCATACACATGTTTCAGCCTTGTCGGGCCTCATCAGTGAGGTGGAGCTGTGCCTCTCTGAGCACAGTGAGCAAGGTGTCCACATCTGGGTTCCCCCAGGTAATCTAGGGTGACTGACCTTAAGTTACTTACAAAAATGCAAAAAAGGTAGCAGGCACCCCTCTTTCGAAAGAACATGGCATGATAACCTGTTCTATGGTTTTTACCCACTGGGAGAGTCTGCAGCCATCGCTTTTAGCTCACTGTACTTTTCACAAAGGAGGAATATCCATTTGCATATCAGTCTTTGTCCCGCCAACAAGGGCAGTCCAGCACAAAAATGCCAGGCAAACCTCCTTTGAACAAGAGTACCAACAGCAACCCCATACACATGTTTCAGCCTTGTTGGGCCTCATCAGTGAGGTGGAGCTGTTCCTCTCTGAGCACAGTTAGCAAGGGGGCCACGTCTGGGTTCCCCCAAGTAACTTAGGGTGACCAACCTCAAGTTCCGTACAAATAAAATATCAATATCAATGTCATTCACCCACGGTGGGAAGAAGAACGGTTGTCAGCAACACAGCTGCAAGTGAAACAATGAATTAACAATGTTGCAATGCTGAGGGCACTCCCACAGGCAAAACTGGTAATACTAAGAATTACATTGGGAACACATAGCCATTCTCATCAGCTTGAGAAGGTGCACAAAGCGCTGAAAACAGAGCTGGGTCCCAGGCCTGGGAAGATCAGCTCCAGCCAGTCAGGGAACAGAAATCCAGGGGTGGATGGCAGCGGGCAAGGGCCAATGAAACAAAATGGCCCAATGCTGGTTCAGGAGCAGTGATTCTGGTAATTTTCAAATATCCTGTCTGATCCCTGTCGGTGTGTGTAATAAACAACAGTTCTAACTTGCCCTTGGCTGAGTCCTCTGTTTGTATACTGGGGGAGAGTTGTTGGGCCCTGGAAGCTGAGAGGGTGAGCTTCTAGTAACCCCCAGTCCTCTGGCATACCTAAGCCAACAGCAGGCTGCCATTTTCGTTTGGGAAAACGGAGGAACACGCCAGTGCATTCTCCATGTAGGAATAGGATGCAACAGCCGGGAGCATTACCTGGGTTATTGGGCAGCTGCCCCTTGTGCAGTGTGCCAAGTGAGGTGTTGGGTTTGCGCCACACTGTTTGCTATTTTCCAGCTAGTTCCGGGCAGGTGCTGCATTTGCAGACAGGGAAAACTAATGAGAAATTTAAGCATCTGGAGGACTGAGTCAGATTCCTTAGATGTGGATAAGAGGGACATAAGAAGAGAAAAGACAAAAGCTAGAAAACATTGGTGGTAATATTTTCTTTGTCCCAGTAAGAAATCATTAATATTGTCAAGCAAGCCATCCAGGAGACTGAAGGCAAGCAAAAGGTAAGGTTGCCCTCTTCCTCATCTATTTTTCCTCATCAACATACTCTTCCTTGGATGATCGCTAATCTTCAAATCACCAGTGAGGACAATGCCATCTGCCTGAGGAGATGACAAAGATCCTAGAGGCAAATACCCAGAGAGGCAGTGGTGCTGGTGTTGGCACAGGTATGAGAACATATGGATTTTTCAGAGGATGTAGCCCCAGGAAGGTCCTCATTTCCCCAAATTTAGCAATCTAGGCCTCCCACGAAGATGGGTCCTCCACTTATCTCAGTAATAAAAGACAAGATTTTGAAAGAATGCAAAGACCCGGAAAACATCATAATAACACGGGTTATGTCTGAACTTAATCCATTAAAAAGGTCAGAGCTCCCTCCTCTCTAAAGCTGTTGAAGTAGATGACACCCTATGCAGTCTAGTGGGCAAGTCCTCCATGGCAGCTGAAGAAGATGCGATCAAGGACTGAGTGGAGAGAAACTTAAACACAGCGTTGAATAAAATCATGCAAAGGTGCCCATTTGGCATTAAGGGCAAATTAACATGTTTCCTATGCAGCTGAGGCAGTTTTATACAGGTTCAATAAGCTATGAAAGGCCATGGAGGAACAAAACGTGTGTGCTCCTATCCTAACAGATATGCAGAAGCAGGTCAAACTCCTCTCTGGCCTGGAAATTGATGAAATAAGAGGTGTAGCCATGGCGATGGGAGCAAAAATGTCAGCCAGACGTCACATCCATTTAAGAGACTGCAGACAGAGGGTTCTCAAAATGTTGTAGCCCTGACAATCTTGTTTTAAGGAAATAAACTATTTGGTGACTCTTTAGAGGGCAAGGTCCATAAAATCACCAGAGCTGATAAACATGCAGACCAATTTAGGAAGAAGAGTAACTCCAAAGCCAACAGACAAAGATTCATCGGGTCCCATGAGTCACACGCAGTCAGCTGGAAACAAGCCCAAGCCGAGACGCAATGCTCAGTGGATCTTGGCCAGGTAGGGAATGCTGAAGGCCCTTCCTAAAAGCCAAAAGAACTGACAACTACAAAGGGCTGATGTGTGGAAGTCTCAAGCACTTTTTCAGGACATGGAAAAAGTGGTTTGCAGACACATGGTCAATCAGACATTCTGTTAGGGATTTAAGAGAGTTCTGAACCCCACCAGAACAGCCAGGCATGACCAAAATACCTACTCTAAGAGGCAAGATCAAGAAAGCAGTCATGAAGAGGGCGGCCATAGAACTGCACAAGAAGGCCTTTGGAAGGGTTCTCCCACAGCAGGAAGGACAGTCTTCCTGGTCCTGAAACCTTTGGACAAGTTCAGGCTATTATTGGACCTCAAGGCCTCAAATGTACTTTTCCTCTAATGTCAAGGGGCAAATGGGTGCATTGGTAGATCATGTGAATTCCTACTACCACATTGCACTCACACCCAGTCAGCAGATGTTCCTCAGATTTGATGGAGGGGGAGACATCTCCCAGGGTCTTTACAAAATCGATGGCTCCCCTGGTTTCAAAGCTCCATTTGGATGGAATCCAGATTTTTCCACATCTAGACCACTGGCTGGTTAAGGCCTTGCTGAGGGGTACAATACAGACTCAACTGCAGAAGATGTCTCTGGCTCTGGAGGAACAGGGTTTCCTGGGGAATTGCCAAACATCGCTGTTGTCTCCATCCCACGATCTGACATTCATAGGAGCTTTGTACCAGGCAGGGGACAGTGTTCAATAGGTAGAGAGGGGAGAACATCTACAGGCATTTTTATCAAAGACCTTGGCAAAGGACTGGATATCTGTAAAGGAACTCCTGACATTCTAGGGTAACATGTCCTCCTGTGTGTTCCTGGTTCCATGGGCAAGGCTTTACCTCAGGCTCCTTATCTCCCATATTCACAGACATTGACTTCTGGAACGCCAGCAGAACAAGGCTCTGATCCCCCCGATGCCCGACATCACTAGGTTTGAGGGAGAAGCTGGGGTGGTGGCTACTCATGGGGAATCTAAGGAAGGGGGTTGGTTTAGAACCCCCCTTGAAGATCACACATATTACTAATGTCAGCAGGCTATGCTGGGGTGTCACCCTAGGTGAAAGTTCTAATAAGGAGGGATGGAGCTAGGGGGAATTGGGCAGATCCTCAAATTGGAGGGAGCTGAAAACACATGGCAGGGCCTTAGGAGGGATTCGTCAGAAAGGGAAGGGTCAATTGGTCCTTGCCCAGACAGGCAATTCCACGGCAATGGCATGTATGGACCGGCAGGCGGGGAACGAGATCAAGGGCATTGGGTTCCCTTGCCCAGGAAATAGGGACATTGGCGCATGGGCATCTGAGTTCTCTGGAGGCAGTCCACATCTGGGCAGTGGAGAATGTGGAAGCAGACCGACTCCTCAGAGTCTTTCCACGTTCTCAGGAGTGACATTGTCAACAGGAACATTTCAGGAGGTATGTCAGGGGTTTGGAACCCCAAGATAGACATGTTTGTCTCTGCAGAGTCAGCAAACATGGATCTGTGTTGCTAAAGGTTTCAGACGAAAGGGGCATGAGGGAATGGATGCAATGTCCTGAAATGGTCTTAAGCATTTGCCTTTGAATTTCCTCCCATTACATTAATACCCAAAGCAGTGTGGAAAATCATGGACAGCAGGTCGTCTGTGATTCTGTTGGTACCCTACTGGCTAAGGAGGTGTTGGTTTCCCACGGTTCTAGAACTTCCGAGACATGAGACAAGGACAATCTCAAAATGGCCCTGTCCTTTATAAAATAATTTGGATCACTGTGCTCGCAGCATTCAACGGTCAGTCTGGAAACTGAAAGGGGCAGGCTTTTAGCATTGGGATTGTCAAATCCGGTGACACAGATGATTCTTCATTCTAAATGTTCAGCCACACTTAAGGAATATGATAGACATTGGAACAACTTTTCTTTCTTGAAATACCCCCTTTATGTTGCAGTATAGCAGCTATATTGCAGTTTTTGCAGGATGGGTTCCACAAGTGTTTACGTGTGCCTTCTCTTAAAGAGCAGTGGGCAGCTTTCAAAGCTTTGAGGAGTGATTGGGAAGGGAGATTAAAAGGGTTGGGCCTGGTGGGAACGTTCTTGAGGAGTCTGGCATCCTCCAGGCCCCCGAAGTGCAAGGGTACCAATCCCCGGAATCTCCCATTAGTACATCAGTCCCTCCAAGTGGCCCCTTTTGAGTCTATTGAGTCTACAACTAACATCAAGTTCTTGACCTTAAAAATGGCCTTCCTATGACCCATCACATCAGCACATAGGCAGGAGAGGATTGGGGTCCTGTTACATAGACACCCCATCTTTCTTAGGATACAGCATGGGGCTCTTATTCTGAGATGTGATTCTTGGGTTCTGCCAAAAGTGGTCTTCAAATTGTATGTTTTGCAAGATGTGCTTCCTCCTGCTTTCTTTCAGAACTCCAAATCTATGGCAGATAGGGCATGGCACTGTACTGATGTCTGGAGAACATTGATTGAGTGTTAGAATGGATTTCTGAACTCTGCTCTGATAAAGAGACTTTCAGGAGGTCACCCTTGTTTAGCGAAACAGGGAACACTTCTGCAAAGTAAGCCAGGACAATTCAAGGTAGCTTGGAGAGCAGTTAAGGCTAAGTCTCAAGAGTAGTGGGGTGATCTGAGGTTTTGGATGAGCACACATAGTAGGACACAATAATTACCCTTAGACAGTAGCATATTACAAATATGCAATTTATTAGGCCTTTAACAAACACAATTGAATAATGCAGGACACAGTAATACTACTATTTAAACACACACTGTATAAAACATATGTACAATCACTTTTCGGGCAATGCAGTAAAGTGCGGATTCCAACCAAAACCTGTAAGGAGGAAAAGCACTCAAACTTTAACACATGGCCAACTCCAGAAATGGGTATCCCTAATTTAAGAAGTCCAGCCCTACGAAGATTCAAATCTTGTCCTCAATGATATGTTTATGCGTTAAAGCGCTTGTCGATGTGTAAAGCCCAGAAGGGGCAAACTTCACAGGGAAGGGAAAGTTATAAGAGGAGACTGGAGGGTGAGGAATTCGGTTTCAAGAGTCAGAGGTGGGTCTGCTATGGAGAACAAAGCTGCCCCCAAGTTTCAGACCACTTTAGGAAGCAAGAACCACCCAAGTCAAGATAAGGACCACAAGAGATCCATTGTGCGTAAAAAGGGATGGATGAACTAGGGGCCACCGGCAAGTGGTATGACTACTCACGGTCCTTAGCTCACTCCGGGTTCAAACCTGAGAGGTTTGATGGTCGCCCGCACTGCGAAATACCCTCCTTTGTTACGCTTCAAAGTGCACAGATACTGTGCATGCGAATGCAGGTCTGATTTACATCAGGAGCTGTACCTCTTACCTCGACTGCAGGACAAAGAAAACACTTATGCAGCTGAACTCAGGACACTTGAAGAAAGGGGGAAGTTACCAGCAGCGACCGCCACTGTCGCACAGTGATGCAGGAGCACCCAAGTCTCTCAGACTGACACACCCTTCTCTCTCATGGCCCAAATCAGTAGCGACAATGAGATCTGGCAAGAAGGTGCCTTACAGTGCAAACTAGGTTTCTCCCAAAGCTGGAGCCAAAACCCGTAGCAACGTTCCAGCATGGGTGCCAAGGACAAGCTAGTCAGTCCACTCGCGGGCCCAGGGAAACTTCCAAGAAAGTTTCTTTGCAGAGCACCAATGAGACGTTGAGAGTGATTGGTCCCAACACTCAAAAGGGTTGAAGTACGTTTGCAAGTCTTTGGAGATCGAGCGCAAAGAAGGGCTCTACCGGGATAACCGCGGGCTAAGGGTGCCAAACCTCCTCTGCCTGGTTCCGGACAGTCCTTGGATCTGCTTTGCTTCTCAGGATACTTGGCTCCATGTAGAGGTTGATTCGGACCTCAGGGTGATCTGCGGGTCTGCACTCAGAGCCCCTCCTCATATCCTAAAGTCCAGTGAATGCTTGCATCCCAGCTGGCGAATGAGGAGATCTGCCGCACTCATGCACGCTAGCAGTGGTCAAATCAGGGACCATTGTAGCTTTCATGCTCTTGTGCACACCAGACATCCTGACGCCAGTAGTGTGGATTGGGAACAGACAGTCCCAGCCCACTTCCTGGGTACCCACAAACTTGACATGCATTAGCCCGCGAAAAAAGCGCTGGCTTTCACCGGTGAATGCATACCGAAATAAGGACTTCTTGGGTCACAAAGAACAAGGGAAAGGCCAAAGGACAAAAAGGCCAAAGGAGAAGACAAAAGTCCTCGTGGCATAGCCATGACGGACACTAGCCACAGTCACAAGCCAAATGCAGTAAACGTGGATTTGCTCAATAAAAATGTAGAAAAATACACAAAAAGCTTCTGCTGCCACCAGTCTACTCCTAGGCACATTGTCCAGTTACCAAAAGATTCTTAAGAGGTGTCTATTGGCTGAAAAACGCAAGGACCCCAGTGCACGATACAGTAATGTACTTTGCGCACTGAGTTGCCAAAAGTGGCAACAAAATCATAAGACTAAGGGAAACAGTGTTTCCCAATCGAAAGCCCAGTGGAGTGCAGCTGAGGGCTGTGCTTCACTGGTAGAATGCAGGTCAGGGGCTAAAACAAAAGCAAAAGGTTGGGGGTGGGGGTCCACAAACATAGAGATAAAACAACAGTAAGTGAAATGTTACCTAACATGGAGCATGTAGGGAAGACTGAAGGTTTCAAGAAATCAGTCATTGATGACTGTCAGGGCAGAGGGGGCTGGCAGCAAGGCCGCTTTGGTGTCAATCAGTCGGATTAATTTGGTTGTTTCCATGGCATATGAAGCATCTGGGTTACACATGCCGTAACATGGTCAGGGCAGAGCGACCAGCAAAATCGAAACTTCTTGGGCAGACACTTAGTGGTGTCGTTCCAGGAGATTTGCAGAGCTGCAACATGGGTGGATCCAAATACATTTATTAAAATATTAAAGGTAAAATGTGGACCACCCAGGGATGTATCCTTTGGGATGTGGGTCCTAGGTTCTGGTACTCATTACACTCTGGGCATCACCCTGGTACGATGTTGACTGTCGCAAAATGGTGATGAGAGCAGTAGCATATGGTTTCTGAGATGTGTATCATTTATCTATTTTTCTTTCCTTTTTATTTATTTATTTTTTACATTTGTAAAGCGCACTCAGTGGCCCTGGGGCATCACAGCGCTGTTAAAATAGAGCTTACTTAGTTACAGGAAAGAAAACAACATGACAAGCTGTGAGTGTTATTCGGTACAGTGAGAAAAATACAAAACAGTACATAGTTACAATGACATTTACATGATGTGTAGCTTTAATCCTAAAGGTTCCAAGGTTACAGGGGAACCAGCTGAAACTCCCAGTGTGCTTATTTTAGCAGGGGGGTGTAGTTGAAGAGCTTGGTTTTGAGTGATTTGCAGAATGCTGCGTGGGAGGTCTCATTCCTAAGTGTTGTAGGCAGGGCATTCCAGTTTTTTGGCGCTAGAAATAGGAAGCTCGAGCCTCCGGCTTTGGCTCTTTTGAAGATAGGGACGTTGAGCTGATTGGAGTGTTGGAATCGCTTAGGTCTGTAAGAGGTAGCTCAGATTATTTTTTCTGATAGGTATGGAGGTGCTGTGAGTGATAGGCACTTGTATGTAATTGCTACGGTCTTAAAAATTATACGCTCTTTGACTGGGAGCCAGTGTGCATCCCGTCTTGCATAGGAGATGTGCTCCCTTTTGGGAATGCTTAACGCAGCTCTGAGGGCATTATCCTGAGTGATTTGTAATCTGTTGAGGTTTTTGACTGACGTGCCCACAAACAAGATGTTACAATAATCCAATTTGGCCCCAATAATAGCTCTGGGTATGGTGAGGCAGTTTTTGGAGGATAGGTAAGGTTTGACAGCATTGATGATTTTTGTAGTGAGTGCTGCCGAAGATGCAATGGCGCTAACTTGGCGTGTCATGGCGTGAGAGGATCCAATGTTATGACTACTGGTGAGACAGTGATTAGTGTGTTCTCTATGCTGAAGGAACCATATTGAGTGACGAGCTTGTTGAGAATTTCCTTGGGGCCTACCAGGAGGATTTCTGTTTTGTCCCTGTTGAGACACAGACCATTAGCCGCCATCCAGGCCTTGATGGAGGCATACGTTTTACACAGTGTAGCTGCGTCCTATTCATAGGAGCCAGTGAGGGGGGAGGAGGACTTGTATGTCAACGGCATAGTTTGTGTATGCTATGCCACGTTTGTCCAGGTCATTGAATAGGGGTAGAGTGAAAATATTGTATAATGTGGGCGAGGTGCAGGAGCCCTGTGGGACTCCGCAGTGGATGGTGGATGGTGCAGCGCAGGCCTGGTCTGAGAACACTCTCATGAGTCTCCCTTCAAGGAAGGAGGTGATCCAGGGTATGGCTTCAGGGGAGAATTGGGCTGCATTCCTGAGTTGTCTGCAGAGGGTCTTGAGGGTCGACAAGATCAAACGTTGCAGACAAATCGTGGAGCAATGCAGGCTTGCCTTCATCCATTATTTCCCCTAAATGGTTCTTCAGACCCAGTAAGGCCGACTCTGTGCCGTGGCCTGGGCGGAAGCCCGATTGCCTTTTTCCAAGGATACTGTTCACTTCAAGGAAGTATTTGTAAATAAGCAGCTTTGCCTAAACATTTATTAACAGGAATGGAACAGTAGTGATGGGTCTGTAGTTGTTGGGTGATTCCGGGTCCAACGATGGTTTTTACAGCAGTGGGCGCACCCATGCCTCTTTCAGGCAGGAGGGGACGATGCCAGAGGCAAACAAGCCATTAATGAAGGCTGTCAAAAATGGGGTTAGTGTGTCTGTGCAATCTTTTATAAGATTGGCCGGGCAGACATCACCCTTGCAATTGGAGGGTTTGATTTGTTTCAAGATGGCTAGTATTTCAGTCTCTGTTACTTCTCGGAAGGAGAAGAGCGTTTTATCTTTGCTGTCAGTGTTAATAATAGGTGAAATGGGCAGGTTGGCTTTGGGCAAGGCATTGTAGTGGGAGTTAATATTTTCCTGCAGGCGATCTATTTTTTTTTTTATCATGGCTGTTTTGACACTGGTGCACCAAACTTCGTCTTTCACAAGTTCTTGAGTGCTAGCGGCTGCCAATTTCTTGAATATGTCAAACAGTTCTTTTGATTTCGATTTGGCATTCGAAATGCTGGCCTTGTAGGCTGTAGATTTAGCTAGAGTGATAGCTTTTTTTTGTATTGGGAGGCAAGTATTTTGTAGGACTCTAAAGTGGAGGTCTGTGGATCGGCTTGCCATTTGGTGAGCGCAAAGCGCTTGACGGAGCGTAATTCGTGGAGATCTGTTGTGAACCAAGAATTTGCATGCTTCTTCCCTTTAGCTTTCTTGCTCTCAAGAGGGGCAATGGCATCTAACTGCTGTTTTGATTGTGGTGTTACAGAGTTCTACCAGCTCCAGGGGGTCGTTGGAGAACGGAGGCTTGAGGGCCGGAACCTCTAGAAATGGAAGGATCCTGTCTCTGGTAAGGTTACGTGATCATCTAGATAATGCTGGTGGGGCGGGCGTGTTAGGTTTGGTGGTTTTGGTAATGGTAATAATTGGTTCCCTTCCACTTGTGATTGCTTGGGTATACCTCATAGGTAAGTAATGGGACACTAAAGAGGAATGTGAAGGTAATTTCTGGATTACTTACTGGTAATCACCATTCCTCCTAGTTCCGCTCTTCCTCCTCACAGATCTGATAGCCATCCCTATGTGGAAGGGCACAGGACCCAGGTTGGGAAAAGTAACAAAGGGTTAGGGGTAAGTGGAGGTAATATAACTCCAAGGGGGATGAGGGGTGGATTGCAAGTTCAGAAGGAAAAGGGCAAAGGTATGGCTCCTGTTGGGGAGACGAGGCCTCATAGGTAATTACTGTGACAAGGAAGAGTATTGCTTGGAGCAATGAAGATTACTGGTAACTAATCCAAACATTACTCCTATACCTACTCTTCCTAGTAACAGCACTTACAACTTGCTTCATTCGCCCAATGAGGGATTGTAGGACCCATGCTCCTATGTGAGAAAAGGTTAAGCATGGTTTATGGCTAAAGGGAGGTGCTATACCTCCAGGAAGGGAGGCCCACAAGATTATCTTTCTGTACTTAGCATCAAAACAAAACAAAACTTCTTTCCATTTCCAATCCTTTCATTGTCGTCGTCGGTCTGTGAGCGTGAACGTCCCTGCTCTGCCACAGTTACTCCCTACTCCGATCGACTCGAGTGAGTCTTGCTGGTGCCTGGCCTGCCTGGAATCCTTTGTTCAGTCGCGACTGCTGCACAGCTGCAAGTCTCTCGTCCACATCACAGTAAGTGCTGTTTGCTGTATGTTGGGTTTAAGGGGCTTTGTTTTGTTTGTAATGTCTGAGAATGCAAGTCTTATTTCGATGGCACGCAGCCGCTTAAGGGATAGAGGGCTACTGTGCTGAACTCCCTCACAAAGAGTTTATACAGCTTGATCTACTAGTATCCTGATTCCTGTTGATTGTGCATCCACTGGCCGGATGAATTCATGAAGGAATGTTAGTAAGAATTATGGTTGCTCTGTTGTTTGGAATTGTAGTGCATTAAATTAGCCTGTGTCACATCTAGATAGGATTGTAAATGCTAGCACTTAACTAGAATTATGAATATTGGCAAGTGCCACACTTATAACTGTGAATATTAGCACATGCCACATTTAGATAGCATTGTGAATATTGGCCTGCGCTGGACCCAGACAGAATTGTGAATGATAGCAAGCACCACATTTAGTTAGAATTGTGAACTTAAGCTTGCTTTGCAGCTAGATAGAATTGTGAATGTTAGCAACTACAACACTTAGATAGAATTTTGAATGCTAGCAATTACCACATTTAGATAGAATTATGAACATTAGCCTGCGCCGGAACCACACAGGATTTTGAATGATAGCAAGTACCACATTTAGTTAGAATTGTGAACACTAGCCTGCGTCACATCTAGTTAGAATTGTGAATGTTAGCAATTACCACATTTAGTTAGAATTGTGAATGTTAGCAATTACCACATTTAGTTAGAATTGTGAACATTAGCCTGCGTCGCATCTAGATTGTGAATGTTAGAGAGTGCCACACTTAGATAGAACTGTGAATGCTAGACTGCTTTGCATCTAGACAGGATTTGATGGTGGGCCAGTTCCACATTTGGATGTAATTGTGAATATTTCTGCGTGTCATATACGGACAGGATTGTGAATGTTGGCCAGTGGCGGATCTAGATAGAAATGCAGAGATATTCACGCACCACATCTAGAAAGAACGTGAGCGAGGCCAATAACCAACCCACTAATAATTTCACCCCTCTGCATACACCTCTCAAACTCTAACCAACCACAAACACAACCCTAAAGCAGAACAAACCGCACAAACTTCACTACAATGCAACAACAAAACAAACCACACATAGCTTTGCACAACAGTCCATGACGGCTACCGACCGGAAAGCACCCGCAAGCTCAGTGAACGGTGTTAACCAAACTGAAGCTGCCAACAGCACATCACTACTCTCTTCCCGCTCATCCCCACTAACTCACCCCACACCCCGTTTCCTTTTCCGATCTGCCTGAGCACCAGGGGACCACTCCGGTGGTGATAGTGCGCGGTACAAATATCTTTTAACATTAACATATCCTTTAACATATGCCGTTGCACTTTAGATGTTTTAAACGACTTACGTTGTAACAAGAAATTGCACTGTACTCCCCTGCAGTCTTTGGGAAAAGCTGCACACACTTATGGGGAAAGCTGTACACACTTAAGATGGTAGTGGCGCAAAATAATGTGCTTTTATGTTATTTTAAATGTGGATCATGAATTGCATAAGCATGCATGCTGTACTACACTTATGCATTATGTTATGTACTGCCATCTGTAGGTCATCCGTCCACACCACACGTTATATAATACCTTTAACAGAAAAAGCAAAATGTCCTTTTGCAGACAAATGTCTTTCACGCCCACTCCACTCTTGGCAAGTTCAGTGTCCCAATGTCCTCTGCGCAAAATGACCCTGGTGAGCAGGCCATCTTCCGACAAGGCCCTGTATCGCATTCGCCTGCACATCTCAGTATGCCTGGATTACGAGCCAATACATAAAGTGTACTGCGGGGTATGAACTGAAGCCATTTTTTAGGGCTGTGGCGAAACGTACAATTAGGCAGCTAGCTGGGTGACAAATTGAATAAGAGGCTATTGGGGAATTGGGTGTAGGGAGTGCGGGTCAAGGTCTTTTCAGCACCAACTGTTGTGGGGTCAGTGATAGCAGTTTGAGCACTAGTTTCTGCCATGTGGGCACATTGATTGCTCCTGCTGATGTCAGCCAAAAGTGTGAGTGCATTGCTGCACATATATCAGGATAGATAGCTGGTACGAGAGCTCAGCGGGTAAAGTGCTCACTGCTGGGATACTTTGCTGCATGTTGCTTTGCCTCTTTTCTTTTCTTTTCATTAGATGCATGTGGCATTAGTTTAAGTGTAATTGTGCACCATGACCATGCATTACCATTTTATCTATGCCAGGTTTCTGCATCCTGTGGCACAGGACTAGGAGCAGGACGGCCGGAGCACACCAACACCAACTAGGAGCAGCTTCTATTGTCTTGTCCAGAACCCCGAGATGACTGTAACTGCAGTAAAGCCAAGATAAGTGTAAATGCTTACATTCACAGTAATTTGGTAATATGGGCGTATACACACTGATATTAACACTACATATGTTGATCCCCTTCTTGTATGAAATGTGTATCATTTTACAGTGATATAACCATGTTTCTTAGTGTACTGAGGAACAGTGCTATGTGATGCCACTTCCTGTTTTGTCAAGGTGAAAGGTTGTGTGACAGCACTTCCTGTGATGACACTTGAGGGTTGGGTCAAATGAGCTTAATTTCCTGTGATGTCATCAGATGTCAAGGGTGATGTGATGTCACTTCCGTTACCCCAGGCATTTTGGTGAAATGACGTACCTGGAGGGATACAACCGATAATTGGATTAGAAAGGTTGTCTTGGAGGATGAATAAATGCCATGCCAGAATAAGAAAACATGCCCTGACTGGTTGCACTAATGTAGGCCAGTCAAGCAACATAACATCATGTTTGGTTTACACTTGTTGCCCAGAAAATATAGCATGCCAGAGTCAGAAGTAATATCCAGATGGGCAGCACGAATGTAGGCCAGTCTAGCCATTTAATAACACTACTATGTGTACTTTACACTTCATGCCCAGCATAAAAAGACATGCCACATTAATAAAGCATATACAGACTGGCAGTACCAACGTATACTATTCTAGCCATGTAACAACATATGCTTTCTTTACCCTTGATTCCCAGACAAAATACCATATCATCGTAAACATATATGGCTAGACTGGAGCCACCCATGTAGGCCAACCTAGCCCCATAATACACTTTTCATGTTTGCTATACCCTTTATGCCCAATATAAAATATGATGCCACAGTAAGAACGTATATACAAACTGGCTGTACCAATTTAGGGCAGTCTAGCCACGTAATAACACTTATCATGTCTGATTTATCCTGGATGTGCAGTAAAAAATGACAGGATACAGTTAGAAAACATGGCCAGACCAGCTGTGCCAATGTGGTCCGGCTAGTCATGTAATAATAATTAAGTTTGCTTTACCCATGCCCAGTAAAATGTACCAAGCTGCCAGTAGGCCCCCACTCTTAAAATCAGATTCCCACTCACCCTTCACACAAGCAGACACACCCACTCACACATATGAGTGTGACCAGGTCAGGGAGAAACAGGGTCCACTCTCAACCTAGGGTAGGAGGCGTACCAGGGCATATGCCAGAGTCAGACCTACCCCAGATGTGGGATGAGTTCATTTCAGGACCACAAGAACCAACATGCACAACATTGTCACAGAGGAACCCCGAGTGCTGTGGAATGAAGCCGCAGGCAAAAAGATTGACACTGAATCCCCAGTGCTGGTCGTTCTCAAGCAAAGACCAAAGCAATGTAACTTACTGTAACTCCATGAAAGCAGCCCACCAAGCGAACATTAGCTACGGCAAACAGAGACTGATTTGAATGCCACGTGCAGGAAGTGTAGTGGGGGGGGGGTCAAGACTCCCAATGTACAGACCCACCCCCAGGGAAAAGATTAAGCATAGATTTGCCCATAGTGTCAGTTGAGACACAGGACCAATGGAGGGGGAGGAAGCATGGAAGAAGAGAAGCATAGGTATAAAAGAGCCAGAGGAATGAGGCAGTGTGAAAAATGTTGTGGTGAGGTCAGAAGATATGGAGGTGGACCATGAGACTGAGCAGAGGACGGAAGGTGTATCAGAGTGCCAAAGAGTCTGTGCAGGAGTTGAATGAAGGTACAGGTGAGGTACTGTGTGTGAGAGAGAGTGGTAACAAGTAGAAAGTGCATCAAAGTGATGGTGACAGTATATGTGAGAGTGTGTGGTAGTAGGGAAGGGTGTAGGGGGAGTGTGAGAGTGTAGAGGGTGGAAGGAGACAGTCTAATGTGAATGTATAGAGGGTGAAGTCTATAGAGGTCAAGAGTTTTAGAGTCAGAGAGAGAGCGGCAGAGAGCGGAAGAGCAAAGTGAGGAGAAGGTGTTGTAGAGGTGTGGGTTTCAGGTAGGAGGAAGTAGTCAGTGGAGGAGAAAACGGGTAGAGAAGAGTGTGAGAAGACCAGAGGGACAGAAGAGCAAGGGGGAGGAAAGGAAGGATGAGACCGTGAGCGGGGAAGAGAGAGGAGAGGGAGTGATAAGGCCAGAGAGTAGAAGGAGAAAGCAGACCATGGGAGAGAAGGAAAAGGAGACGATGGAGGAGGTAGGAGGAGAAGGAGGGTTGTAAGTAGTAAGGCTTAGGACCAGGGAAAGATGTGACAGGTAGTGAGAGGGAAGGAGAGAAAGAGAGAGTATCTGAAAATATACAGACACCATTCAGTACATTACTGAGACCATTCTTGTGGGGCCTTTAGAATAGGGCACCCTTAGGAAGCCCCTGAGGGAGTAAGTTAAATAAGGTTGTGGCCTTTAGACCCTCCTGAAACAGAGAGGCTAGCCTAGACAGCAGGGTTCACCGAGCTACAGAATCAATCTATCCTAAACTTGCGTGCTAGGGAAGGTTGAGGACCAACCAAAATCACCTCTTAGTCAAGATCACCTGCAGTTTCGAGAAGTAAAAAAGTTCAATTTCAGAGTATGGTTAATGTAAACCCTTCAATCACCTATCAAACTCTTGAAACTCTTAAGGCCATCTGTGACAACTGCACACATTACTCATTCACATACAATCATATAAACACTGTACATTCTTTCATTCACCCACACATTCATAAAGCATTTAGACAACTCCTAGCATGCACCCATACATAAAGACAAACACATTCACATGCTGACACATTTATACATGGTCATTCAGACAACCCTGTTGCATGAATGCATACATACAAACACAACACTTCACATACCTGTTGCGACCTTCAGCACACTGTGGGATGTTTTGACCCACTTTTGCTCTGGTATGCTGCATCACTTTGTAATGATGGTGCCAGAAATAGCCAAATGACCGCAAAACCCTTGTGCGCGCCAAAACCTTTGAAAATCACGCTATGCAACGCACAAAATGATGGCTGCCCAATCTGCCACGCATGTTGTCAGTGGTGGAACAGAGATCTTACTCCTGAAATATGTCACTGGGCTCCACAACAAGTGAAAATGGAGCAGAGAAGGAAAAAGCACTGCTTTGCTAAATGTAACCCTAAAATCTTGCTTTACATCCCTTTTTCTTTGTTGCTGAAACTTCATAATGCTGGTACAGAACACCCTCAAATATCCAAAATTCTTGCTGGGTTCTACAATTCACTTAGTTGAAGAAATCATTGTGAACTTACAAAGTCCTGAAAAGCTGAGAGCATAAAGAAATTTCCACAGCAAAAGTGACCTGTCTGTGGATCTGTTAAAAATCTCTGGGTGCAGTACCCTGGGCCGCCTGAAGATCAGCTGTCAGGAGCCTGCCTGATTAATCTTTAAACATGTATAAACTGAAATCAAATGTTTGCAATCTAAGTGGCCTGTTACTGATAGTAATCCACATTGTAATTGTTTTTATCCCATGGTTTAAAATCTTGAATGTGAATTTTAGCTGTGATTTGATAAAACAAGTTTGTCTTAAGCTAAGAAGGAAAATTCAACAGAAGTAACAATTAAAATAAACCTGGCTGAAGCTACCAATCTGGAATAACAGGTTTCTCACAGAGGGAAGGTCTTTCCCCCCAGCAGGAAATCACACAAAAGCTCTAATTCTGGGGTTGGGAAAGAACCTGGTCTCCAGAGGCATGAGGAACAACGACCAGCTGCAACTAAGGAAATGTGAGGTGTGAGGACAGTCATAAATGGCCTCTGCCAAGAGCAAGTAGGGAGGAGACTGCTCCTGGACTGCAGGCAGAGAAAAAGAGGCGGACCCAAACAACCATCGGTGGCTGAACATTAACAAAGAACATCTTTTTTAAAGACTTATAACTTGCCAGTTAAAATTGTGAAAAATATAAAAGTAACAGATTTATGAATCTAAATTTTGGCTGCACATTTCAAGAGGCAGCAAAATCGTAAGACATGTTCTGGAAAGAAAGGGCAAGAAATGTGATTTTACGCAAAATGTATTTCTGCTAGAAGTATGAAACGTTATACACTAATGCCCATTTTAAACGCGCACACTTGTAGAAATTTGCTTAAAAATTGGACATTGTGTTCCTGATGAAAAGGGCAAAATTCAGTGAAAAGCAGAGACAAGATCCCACAGCTACGGGGTTTTGAGGAGTAGCTGCTATGTAACATATGTAATCTGTATATGTGATTGTTATAGAGGTTGCCCATGTGTAAATATGTATTGTGCCAAAAGTAGATTTTGTGTTCCAGGGGCTAGAGGTGGATTCTCAGCCTCATAAAATCACACCATAAAGGTGACACTCTGTTTCTCCCCTCCTATAAAGGCAGAGAGTAGACTCTGACCCAATCACCTGTCAAAAGGGGCAAGCTTAGGATAAACCAGCCCACACACACCCTTTATGATGCCTGTTCATAGCATAAATAGACACAGCTCACCACTCAAAAAGACAGATAGATTCACTCACTATCCCGATGCTGGTGGAGCACCCTGCTGCTGAACTCTACATCTTCCTTGCTCCAGACTCCAGAAACTTGGCAAAGCAGAAACCCATTGCATAGCTGAACCATTTTCAGCTATGCCGCAAATTCCAGATCCAGAACCCCACAAACATAAGGGGAAGCATCATAATACAGCTGGGCTGCGCTGTACTGCTTGCCTGCTGAAAATAATTATCATCAGAACCAAGAAGGGCAGATCCAATCCAGTCCTGTACCATGCTGTGACCAGAGTGCTTTGCAGATCCAGTCCAGTCCTGTGCCTTGCTGTGACCAGAGCGCCTCGCCGATCCGATCTAGTTCGATGTGCCCAGCCGTCTGTCCCAACCAGATCCTATCCCCTGACCAGAATTGACGGTTCCATTTAAAAACATATCCAGTGAGTATCTATAGGAAAAATTGTGCTACTGGCATATGTATTTTGCATTTTGCATAGTCAATCCCTATCTTAAACCCATCCTATCTTGTATTCAGAACCTGTATTGTTAGGAGTATTTTAAATTGTCTGAACTCTCTATCCAAACCATCCTGTCTTCCTCCTGTACTAGTATTGCTAAAACTATCTTTGCGCTGATCTTTTCTCATCTGAAGAAGGCAAGTTTCATCCGCAGGCAGTCATTCTGATCAAGTGGCTATGTTACTGTGTGGTATTCATTTTGTTCATAGCCATCCTCTAGTGTAAGAAACCCTTTTTTCATTTTAAAATTGCATTCCTGTTTTCTATTCTTGCGCCTATCTCAAAAAAATCACCTCTACTAAAACATCCATAACTCCCTCAGTGTTTGTGCTAGAAACAACATTTCCGCTGGTAGCTAACAATCCACAGCTTTAAATCACACCTAAAACTGCATTCCAAATCAATGCGGTTCTCCCTTTATTGTGAATATTGCACAGTGAAAAGTTTGTCGCAGATTTTCATTTTGGGGAAATTCTTACACGGGTAAAACAGCTTTTGATTGCTTCTGACTTGAATTTTAAGATTTCAAAATTTTTCTTGGTATTAAACCATTTCTTGTGTTTGTGTGCAACTATCAAAAACGGCTCCCATAAGAATTTATAACAATTTCAGCAATTCTGACCACATTTGGTGTTTTTGCCCAGTCCATTTTAAAGATAAGTTTAAAAGCCATTCTGACAGCTTGACAGTCAATTCTGTTTTCTCTTGTGCTTAAAAGGGGGAAAGTGAGATTGATATTCTGTTGAATTCTGCCACTCCTGAATACCTGCTCTCTCCTCCTATCTCTTTACATTGCCGATTGGGGGGTTGAGGGGTGTGCAGGGGGAACCTTTAACCACAGTGCTATCCTATCTGAAACCACACACAAGTATTATTTTATGTGCTGAATTGTTTGCTCACTGTTACTCCTTCTGTATTAAAGAGATTATTCTGTGTTACCTCACCCCATTGGTGAATGTGGTGTACCTATTAGAACCTATTGTGATAACATTTTAAATACATAAATAAATATTTACTTTTGCAAACCAGCCTGATTCCTGGTTCAGTGTGAGGGGGGGTTCCAGGAGAAGGGCGTGATATGAGTGGTATATTGTTCAGAATAAAGATCTTTTAGACAAAAATAAATAAGGCTTTCAGTTGTGCACTACATATTAGGCATTGACTTGGGTGTGTGCCGGATTGAAATCACTTACAACACTGCCACCAGGGCCGCCACACATAAGACACAACCACATGGCCTGTCCTCTACATAGAACACGATGACTGACAGGAGAGGATGCTTAGTGGACAGTAATTACTTGTGAACGGTTTGCCATAGAAAATTAGTTGATTGTGCTTACAAGCCTGCACCACTAACAAGCCTATTTATTAAGACTGAGAATCATTGTTCGTGATGCTAAGACTCCTACTTGCATATGATGCAATTTGTCAAAGGGACTTTGGTTCAGGTCTGTACTGGTATCTGTCTATCCTCTGCTCCGCACTTTCCACTCTCCCCCCTCCATGCACTTTTCCCCTTTCCCATGCACTTGCACGTTCCCAATGTCACTGGGCCTAGTAAGATCGTTGTTTTGTTCTCCCCAGTTCCCCTCCATTGCCTTGTCGCGCTCTGGAACACCTGTGTATGAACGTGATACAAATAAATTATCATATCATATCATACTGGGCAAGAATAGCACCGAGGCCCACTGGACTGCAACCACAGTGGGTTCGGGGCACAGGTTTTGGTCAAAGTATGTCATGCCTACCCAATGCATTATTGGATTGGTTCGAATGCAGCGCAACATTCCTGGGTTCATAGAAAATGTTGGTACTGTTTGGTCAGTTGTCAAAATGGGATGCTTATTGAGGCAAAGTCTTTTGTGTACCTTGTATAATAACTGGGCCTTCCCAAGAGAGAACATAGGACAGAGGGATTCTCAGGACATGGAGTTGATGTTAGTGCTGACACTTTTGCAAGGCTGGGTTTTGTTCCCTCTGTAGAGAAAATGTGTCCAAAGAATTTCAAAGTTGACTTGCTGAACTCACAGGGTTCTCTGATTAGATCTTAATATGAGTCTTCTGCCACCATGCATAGTCAGTGTGACGTCATGCGTTTCTTGAGACGCCCTGAACACCAAGATATCATCACCATAGTAAAAGCACTATATAAACAAGTGGGAACCTGGGTTCTGACATACGTCTGGTCAGAGGGAGGATGATCCCGGGTCTGCTTATGCAAGCACATGTGCACAATACTCTCCCTCAAGGCCTAGTTCTGCTTATCCGTAACACAATACGTTAATAAGATCAAGACATGAACAAAATAATATACAGACAGTGATGCCACCTACCTATTAATGAGTCTCAACTATACTGTGTAAATGTAATATTGTATTACTTATAAACAATCAGGGAAACAATGCAGCAATACATACATACAAAGTCCATACCCAACTCATTCCCCTTTCTTCTTACAATATATACCACAGACATGCAAGATACAACCCCCAATACAGTTATGATTCCTATTTAGTAATGTTCCTTCTGGAAAGAAGTCAAGGATCCTCTTGTTCTCTGTGTTAGTGCACAATGTGGGTCATGCATATGTCCTGAAGTTCCCAGAGCAGTGCTCACCTAAGATGCAAAATCGCATACATTAAGGTTCATTTTAATGCATTCAAATGCGTTGCTTACTTTTTAAAGGGAACTGAATCCCGCAACTCTTATTCGGGCAATGAATAAAGAGGTCCACTGAATCAGGGAGGGGGCTAGCGTCATAAAATGACCTGCCTCCCATCTGGGGTAATGGTTAGAGGTAGGTACCCTAATGGTGAAAAACAAATGTCTTCGGTGAACATTATTTGTGACGGATCAAAGTCCTTATCTTCATGATATTCATGATCTCATTAGCCTGACATCAATTGGAGGGATACTTAATGAGAAAGTTAAAAATGACACATCCAGAAATAGTTTCCTTAAAAATGAGTCAGACCATTAAATAGGAATCGCTGTCATGTGCCCAACAAACAGCCAAATGGCAGTTGGTGCCGCCATGTTGGTGCAGGATCAATCATGCACTTTTTTCATATAGACAGTCACTCAATCCAACATAGACAAGACCCAGCCAAGTGGCCCCACTTGTCCCTTATACATTACGTTCTATCTTTCCTCAAGACTCCCCCCCACACATCCAGTGGATTCACACACGCACCCCTGTGGCTGTGCCCTCTTCCACCTCCCTCATTTGACCTGTGGTGGAGCACACCCGGGCCCACCAAACCCCATCACCCTCCTCCACACGGTAGGCAGTCACCATGCTGGCTGGGGCAAGCCATTCCTAAGGCTCTTACTTGAGTTAGCAGGATAGGGGAAAAACTCAGTACGTCTGTCCCCAATACTGATGGCACAATGTCTCAGCCTGGATCTGACCCGCCGCATGCGCTGTGCCTACCAACCAACAGCGCAAGCCCAGCTCGGCATGGTAGAATATTGTAATTTAAACAATGTCACTTGACCTGTGCTAGGCTGAGCTGGTGGCACTTTGGATCCAGGCTTCTTCATGTTGTGAAGTTGTTTTATTTCTTCCCAGCTGCTGCAGAGCCCAGGGGCAATGAAATTAAAACATTACATCATGTATTTTCATATCCTGTTAGATACATGGGGGAAAATTGGCCCATTGAGAAGCTCCTGAGACTGGTCCACTGCAGATTAATTTCATCCGGCATGGGCCGAATGCCCTGGTGCCCAAGCCAAGCCTGGTGGCTTGTGAAAGGAAAGCCCCTAGTTAAAAAGTGGTTTCCTGATAACATGGCTTAATCTCTGCTGGGCCCCTTTCCCTGACTATTAAGATACCAAATATTCCATTTGACATAGACGCCATCAGTAACTATTTAGGTTGGGGACATCTTGATTTTTTAAATAAAAGAATATTGATAATATTCATATCTTCCTCCTAACGGCAAGACATTGGATAATGGTAACTCCTGTTCATTCTTTTCCACAACCTCCCTCTTGGGTATTCTGACAGGTGTGCATAGATACTTTGAAGCTCTCAATCCATTCACTCAGCATCATGGTAAAATCTGAGGCTGCGGGTATTGATAGTATTGTCTTCTCATATTCTTCTCTGACTTTCACTTTTTCTAATGAGATTTTCGGCCTAAAAGTGTCAAGGAAATTAGGCAGCATGTCAGCATCCTATAAATGGCTGATTACCTCATGAGACATATCATACAGGGAAGATATCACTTCAACTATTGAAGAATT
Source organism: Ambystoma mexicanum (assembly GCF_040938575.1). NCBI lineage: Eukaryota > Metazoa > Chordata > Amphibia > Caudata > Ambystomatidae > Ambystoma > Ambystoma mexicanum. The sequence continues at coordinate 661,750,810 of NC_090941.1, read as the reverse complement.
GCAAACCATGGAGCTGGTCAATACTTAAGGCTAATAATCCGTGGGAGTACTCATTATTGTGGGTAATTGCCCACTCCTAAATGACAGCAGATTGCATTGTGCCCTTGGGCACACAACCTCCTCTAAAGAGCAGCGCGGCTAGTTAACAAGGGCTGTGCGCGTGGGACACAATAGCTCCTGAAGGGGGAAAGAGCAAGAGGAATAGGGCTAGAGCGTGCACACGCATCCACACACACGTACGCACGCACTCACGCGCACACACACGCACGCTGTGTATAGCAGTCAACGTGTAAACACAGAACTGGTGGTACTTTGGCCTTGGGTGAGAGTCGGGAATATGGGGGCAAGATGGATGCAAGAGGCAGGCATTGTTTTACATTTGTTAGCAGTCCTAATTGGTCAAAAGTGATTTGCTGGGTTAGCTGTTCCCGTGGGAGACATGTATTTTATTTAAAAAATAAAAATTCTAACATTTTTGAATTAAGGCCATCATCAGAGACATGATAACCCTTTTACGAGAGCTAGTCACAAGTGACATGTAAGGACTTTCACTGAAACAATTCTACACCAAACATGTCAGAACTCTGATCCCTTTCTATTTTCTTCTTTTGAGCCCAGTCTGGCTCCAGGATTCTACATTTCGCAGGGCCATCCCAGTACACAGGGGACTGTGTCATCTACAGAAATCTACAATTATAGATTCCCCGAGATTATCTGAGCAATTTATAATGGTCCAATGACCATCATAACATAATATGTTTGTCAAACATATTAGCGCCCACATTCATATTAACAGTAATATACATATATTTTAAATACATGTGAACTTGAAATCCACATTGTTATCTAAATATGAATATACGAGCGCAGTAGAGTGACTAGGAGCGTATGAAACAGAATAGCCAGCAACACACAGTTCATTTGTTTCACTGTGGTAAGGGACCTTGGAATAAGAGGCAGGGTGATCACTGAGACGAGGTCAACAGAGAATGAAGCAGGGTGACCCACTAAGAAATACTTGGTGGTGTGCAAAATCAAGGTTGGCCAGTGACTACTGAATGAGCCAGGATGTGCAGCCGTTGATGCAGGAAGACCAGCGGGTGAGGCAAGCTCCTAGAGAACAACCCACGGGGATTGAAAAATCATGATGGAGTAATCAGGAAACGCAAAACAAGGCCTCATTGTTAAAGAGAGAGTATGAGACGATGGAATGTAAGCAAGGCAGGCTAAACAGTGGATGGAAATGTGAGTGGTCAATGGGCCAGGCAGAGCACTGAATGAAGTAGAATGACCAGTGAGTGAGCCATCGTTAAACAGTGGATGGAGGTGTGAGTGGTTAATGAGCCAGGCAGAGGAGTGAATGAAGTAGAATGACCAGTGAGTGAGTGGTTGATGGGCCAGGCAAAGGAGTGAATGAAGTAGAATGACCAGTGACTGAGGCATCGCTAAACAGTGGATGGAGGTGTGAGTGGTTAATGAGCCAGGCAGAGGAGTGAATGAAGTAGAATGACCAGTGAGTGAGTGGTTGATGGGCCAGGCAAAGGAGTGAATGAAGTAGAATGACCAGTGACTGAGGCATCGCTAAACAGTGGATGGAGGAGTGAGTGGTTGATGGGCCAGGCAGAGGAGTGAATTAAGTAGAATGACCAGTGAGTGAGGCAGCAGAGAGTGAGTCAGGATGATCAGTGAAGGCAGCATGCAAAGCAGTGTATGGGTAAGAGAGTAGTGAACGTGGCAGTGTGGCCATTTAGGTGGGTATGTTCTTGATCTAATGCCTAGATTATTCTGATGTGTATCTCCATCCTCCATCAGCATGTAGAAGAGAGCACAAGTTTGTAAAACGAATAAATAGTAAATATCTCACACTGTGGCAACCCATAGTTAGGTGCAATTTACAAAATAGGAACTATTTAAAATACCACATGCTTTTACCAATCCCACCATACATGTAACGAGGCCCAGTGTGTGCTCAGTCAGCAGAATGTACTGAATCATCATTATCTTTGCGGAATTGCCATCCAGAAAGGGTGTAGAACCCCTGGCTTTTTTTATTTGTATTAGTTAATACAATGGTGAGGGTAATTCCATCTTTGAAATTGCAATCTGCTAATCAGATTCCCCTTTCATATGCTCCATGACAAAAGCATTGTGTATACCTGTGTCCTGTTGAGTCAGTGGCCTGATCTGCAGCACGTGCTCTCTGGTGTTACAGAGCAGGTTCAGAGGTCACAGGTGCCCATCTAACAGCTGCAGTGGCAGCCAAGTCTCCATAGCACATGGGCTGTATTTAAGATGTGCACCTCTGTTCCAAAAAGCACATTACTATGAGAATGATATACTGGTGATATGTTAAACTATAAATATAAACCATCCCTGAGTTTAAGGAATGGTGAGTAGCATCTTTCATAATTATCCAGTGACAGCAATTTGAATCAATTTGATATCACACGTGTCAGCCCCGTGAGCCCAGCTCATCTATGAAAGGATTATGTGTATTCCCTCCATCCAGGCTGTATGCTGCTGCCAGAAAGACTGTATCCCTGGGGGACATCCAGTCACAAGGATGCTGTCCTGGGAACAGTAATCAAAAGGCACACCTATTCACAAAAGGAGTAGCTTCATACTAGGATTAAAGGGGGAGATTGTATGGCTTGAAGTATTACCCCTGTACTGTGGACAACACACGTCATGCAATTGTATGGGACGAGCCCAAGTGAGCCCTCAATTTCAGGGATTTGGCCCACCTCGATAGAGCTAGGACTGGCACAATCCACTGAGGGGTCTTCCTTTGAGCTCAGTTTAATTGATGTGCAGGAAGCACTACTGCAGCAGCTCAGGGAGAATCCACTAGGCCTAGACAACATCCCAATAGACTTTGATAGGGATGAAGTAATTATTTGTGCCCCTAGCCTCTGGTGGTTATTTAATGCTCTCAATCACTTGTACACTGTTCTTCCATCTTGGAGGGATGCTACAATTGTACCCATCTATAAGAAGGGTGGTAGCGAGCACCCAGGGAACTAACTACAAACCAATATCTCTGTTCGGCAGCGCAGGAAAAACCTTTGCTTGAGCAATTCTCAAGCATCTTAAAACCTGGGCTTATGCAAGCGAGATTATTAGCACCTTCAGGCCGGTTTCCAAAGAGGAGAAAGCACCATTGACCAGAGCGTCCGGCTGTACTTAATAGTACATAAATAAATAACCAATGACCAATTCGCCTTGAGGATGACGAAATGGTGAAACATGTGTCGGCTGTAACAGAAATAAAACACTAATCACTTATTTGGATGACCATTGAACGCTTAAATAATTCAAGAATTTGGATTTGTTCCTAATACTGAATAAATCACCTAGAAGTCTCCTGCGTTGTTTTGCAATATACAATTTCCTAGCTAACAGCAATGTCATTCATAGTTTATTGAGCACACGCCAGTATAATGCATGTGTAGATGTTAATGAGTTAGACAGATACATATTTTATTTATTCCTATCAATGTATTTATGCTGATGGTGATTTAATTTATAATGTTCTTCATTGTATTTTTGTTTTTTCTTTTATGTCTTTACACCAAATACAGCTTGTTTTGACTGACTGACTGACTTCCAGTAGTGTGTTGTCATGTTGCGGCTGGGATTTTCCATACAACAGGATGTTGTCGCTGTAGTTGAATGCTTTATGGAATCGGAGCAGGATTTGCCTGATGGCTTTGTGGAAGATTTCTGCAGCCAACGAAATTCTGAAATGTAACCTCTTGTATTGGGAGTCTGTCATGAGTTGCAAACGTGGTAACTGGTCTGCATTCAGGTGCAGTGCGAACTGGTGATACCTCTGAGTTGGACAATCATGTCCTCTATGTTGGGTCTGGGGTGTCATTCACATTGTATGGCAGTGTTAACAACCCTCATTTCGACATGAAAGGCATATACGACCATTGTCCTTGGGTACCACTACTAGAGGAGAGATCCATGGTGTGGGGCCTGATGTTTTTTCTACTATATTGTCCTGTTGTCGTTTCTGCAGTTCCTGTGTGCTGGCATGCTGAAGGTGGAACCCAACTCATCTCGGTGTTGAAGCACTGGGTCTACTGACTCATCGATGTGGAGTTTTACAACTGTACCCACAAGTATCCCTAGACCTTGAAACATGTGTGGAAATTCCAGCTGTAGGGCCATTTTGGGTATGGGTCTGATGAGCATCAGAGTCGCAATTGGTGATGTGGTGTAGCAACTCGATGTACAGCACACGATTTCCAATTCCTGCTAGTGATTATCAATAAGGCCCAGGTCTTTAGCTGTTTTGTAGCACAGGAGGCACCCACCTCTCATGTGGCTCTGTAGCACATGAATGGTAGCAATGATCGACTTCCCTTTGTGAGTCAGAACCTGTTGAAATTGGCCTATGGACCACGGTGGCGCATTGGCACCTCATTGGTATATTCCCGCAATTGATCTGGCCAGGATGTCCTTGTTTGCAGTCTGCAAAAATTCCTGTTCTCCCATTATGTTAAGACTATGAAGAAAAACTATGGGTCGTATGTTGACCGTGCGCTAAATTATACCGTTAAAAAAAGCTGCTAAAAGTAATTCAAACAGATTGGATCTGCAGCAACTGCACACTTCCACTGGACCCCCTAAAAGGAACCAGGACACATAATGGTAAGGTATGGGAGTTGAAGGTGAAATCAGTGCGCTGAACCAAAAAAAAGTTCACGAAGAAAAATAAATCAGTATAAAGAAAGAATGATTCTTGGACTCAAATGGTTATAGTATTTGAAGTCTTTATCAGAAAAATCTTCAAAGAAAACAGCCGACACATGTTTTGACCCTCACGGTCGTACTCAAAGCTGCACAATTGGCAAACAAATTGAAATGATTTCACATAATCGGTATGGCAGGATATTGGCATTATTCCAAAATGAAAACAGAAAACATAGTCAAGACAGTACCACAATTGGTTCACATGAAATTAAATAATTAGGAAGATTACCATACCATGGTTTAGTAGTGCAGATGAGAAGAGCAGAATTGTGTTGTATAAAAACAGGCAGGTGTCAAAATAAATGTAAGTGATTAACTGAGATTATTTGGAAAAGTAAAAACATAATGAAAGATTTAAAGTAAATATCTTGCACCAGAATAATGTATAATATTGACCAACAATTGGAGTGAGACAAGAAGATAGTTGAAAATATGTGATGAAAAGCAAAATTTAAAGAACTATGAATGGACCACCCATGCTGAAATAGATTAATGAGTTAAAACAAGATGAATGTGGAACAACACCGGGCAAAAGGAATAGTAAAAATGGCATACCGTATGAATGAATGCTAGCGGCAGGTATATATGAAGAAGGATGGCTGTCTAATTGAAGACTGTAGTGCCACTTAAAAAATAGCATGTGGTCAGAAACCATAGGACTAAAGAGGTCGGTCAATAGGTGTGTAGGAGCAAGTCAGGGGAAAAGAGAAACTTACCCTAAACGCTAATTAGCAGCAGGAAAATAATTTCAAAATGTGGCATAAATGCTGAGCAGGTAAAGTGAGGAGAGCTGTTAAACAAACAAATAATATAAATTCAAGAACAGCAAAAAAGTGAAGAATCAGATAATTAGATGGCTACAACATACTCTATATTAGTGTTTGCTAAATGGTAAAAGAAATACTTTAAATAAAGTGGTAGAGAGCAAGCAAAGGTACCTGTGAATTCAATGATAGAGGGGCCAAATTCCCAGTCCTGGATAGCAAGTGGAATGCATTCGTCAAAGTAAACGTGTATATGGAAACTGGGCCTGTAGTTGTGATGATGTTGCGCGTGTGCTGCGGCCGTGACGTCATCCGCACATCACGCGGGTGACGCTGGTCACGCGCGAAGAGCGTAGGAATGATAAACAAAGCGGCATCCTAAACGCAGAATGCTGCAAAAATGAAAAAAGAATGAAATTCAATGAAAAAGGTAATTAGAGCTGCTGTACCGTAACGGATTCAGGCTACAGTGCCAATGCAAAAAAGAAAAGAAAAAATGCAGATTGCTGCATAAAATAAAAAGAAAAGGATTATCAGGCCAGGGATAGATAAAAGGAAAAGATGACATGAAATAATTGATGTACCAATAATGGATTCGGAACAAAAAAGAGAGAAGCGCAATTGGGGTGGATATTAATGGAAAGCTAAGGGTCAAATAATGAGAACATCCTAACATATCATGATAGAAGCATCAAGTAAGCAGGAAATTGTGTAGTTGGGGCTAAAGGAGTCCACAACAGCGATTATGTGTCAAGATTATCATTATAGTGCTATTCGTTCGGTTACCAAGAAATTGAGTAAACCTGCTTGGATTAAATATAGGATTGCAGCACAAAATAGTCAGTTTGTTTGAAAAAATGTGTTAAGTACATTATGTACAGAATTCTAATAGTATAAGTCTAATAATAAAATCACTTCACAAGATGTACATATAGACCAGTAATAGAATATTTGTCAAGCATAATTCGTATGCATCAGTGGACAATATGGAACAGAAAAAATTATAACTGCACATGTTAGTATCAACAGGGTGAGCCAAAATAAGATGCAGTTACAACGTATGTTCTTCAAATAGTGAGGCAAATTACAAAAATACATGCATCTCATGGTCTGAATTGAGGCCAGACGTAGTACAACGAAAACGGCAAATCAATTAGGACTCCAATTGTCTTAGTTTAAGGCATAGATTCCCACCACGTTTGCCACTACTGGCTCGAACTAAGCCTATGAAACAAATATCTGCCTTGTTGTCAAGTTGATGTTTGGTTTGCCAATGAAGTGCTAATGGCAAATTGGTATCGGTTTTACTGAGACTAGAGAGATGCTCTCTTATACAAATTCTGAGTTGTCGAATGGTACTACCGATGTATAACTTATTGCAGACACATATTATGGCATAGACTACAAACATGGTTTTGCAGTTGATGAAATCATTAATGGTAATTCTGATTCCAGATTTATCAACAAAAACTTGACCGTTATGATAAGCAAATTGACATTGATTACAATTGGTGCATTTGAAAAACCCATTTGGTTTAGTGAGCCATGTTGAAGAAGCACTGATTTTGGCAGGATCAAAAAAGGATGGACTTAGTCTATTGAACAAGGTGTTAGCTTTAGTATAAGTAAATTTGGGTTTGGCAGAAATGTGAGGTTGGAGATCTGGATCTAATAGTAAAAGATGCCAATGCTTGTTGGCCATTTTATACAGTAGAAGTATCTCTAGAATATTGTGTAATAATTGCAATTGGTTGAGGTTTTTATCAGTAAGTGATTTACAAGTCAGCAAATCCATTTGTTTGGTGTTTGAGTATTGTTGTGAAGTAGTAAGTACTATTTTGCGTGAATAGCCCCTTTGCTTGAAACGTTCTATCAGCTTGATGCGTTCATCAGCATAATCGGTGTCTCTGGAGCAGTTCCTCCTTTTCCTATAGAATTCACCCTTCGGGATGTTATGCAAGGTTGATTTCTGATGGCAGCTTTTAGCATGCAGAACTGCATTTACTGCAGTTGGTTTTTCTGAATGTCGTGGTATACAAGGTATTATTGATAACAAAGATCTCAAGGTCAAGAAAAGTGATCTTAATCCGGTCACAATGCCCAGAGAGAGTAATGCCAAAGGTGTTATTGTTAGCATGCGAGACAAATTGCTCAAAAGTAGTGGCAGAACTGTGCCAGATTATCAAAATGTCATCTATGTAACGCTTCCAACAAATAAGTTGATCGTGAAATTCTGGTTTGTTGAGTATATGGGTCTCTTCATAAAGTGACATGGTGAGGTTTGCTAGTTATGGAGCAAATTTGGTACCCATAGCTACACCTTTTGATTGCAAGTAGTATGTGTTATTGAAGAGACAAACATTATTGTCCAAAGCAAATTTTAGGAACATTTTTATCATTTGGATATGTTGATGGTAAGAGGCGTAGGAGTTACGAAAGGTAAAGTCTATTGCCTGTATTGCTAAGTCATGGTTAATGTTAGAGTATAAGGCCGTAACATCTGGAATCGCCAAACAAAGATTAGATTGCCAGGTAATCTTTTGCAGGTATTGTAAAAGCTGTGTGCTATCCCTGAGGTATGTATTAATCTGCATGACATAGGGTTGGAAAACCTCATCTAGGTACTGTGAAATTGCCTCAGTAGCCCACCCTATGCCACTCATTATAGGTTGACTTCTGGTAATTCTGTGAATTGCTTATGTATCTTAGGTAAAAAGTACAGTGTAGGCATCCTAGGTTCTGTGATGGTAAGAAATAGCTTTTCATCATCGGTAAGGTGTCCTGACATATGCCACTGATTAATGAGACTCAGTAGGTTTTGCACTATCAATTTAGAAGGTTTGCTACTTCATTTGTTATAACACCCTGGCATCTCTAAGTGCTTTGTTCCCATTACAATGTAATCTTCTGTGTTTAGTAAAACAATATTGCCACCCTTGTCGGCTTCTCTAATGATAATGGAGGGATCTTCCCCTAATTCTTTGAGGGCTCTATTTTCTTGGGGATCCAAATTTTGTGTATATCCTTGATCATTGCAGCATGGAAAGTATCGATGATATTCTCAGAACCAAATATTGGAGTACATTTGGATTTACATTTTAATTCGATAATTTCCAGGTGCCTGCTATGTATATCTAAATGATCCATCAATTGCGCTCTGTCCGGGACAGCATCTAGTCCAACTAGTTCGGACCCTGATTCTGATGGCAAGACTTTGCCCGTGACAGACACTACTACAGATACTATATCTACCACTGGTAAGGGTTTTTTAGAGCAGATACGCAGATACAAAAGGGGCTGCCAACAGACCTACAACACAAAACAAGTAGGATTTCGAGACCCACCAGTGTCCAATATGCCAATACCCACCCCAATAGCAGGGGCAATAGGGGAGGAAACACAAGGCTAGACCTAGAATCAGGTCGTACAGGGATCTTGACCAGGGCCAATGGCAAAAGGCAACTGAACAACTAAATGTGCCAAACCTAGTTGTTAACTTATCACATCGTAGCTTGACCAATGACCAAATTAGGGTTCTCCACAAAGGACTTTCTCATGCACCGACGAATAACACAGACTATGTCCAATTTCAAATTGACCTTTTCAAGTTCATCAGAAAGCTGAAACTCAAAAAAAGTTTTGCTAATCAAGTCAGAAGTTTTGTACCAACAGAGTCTGTGGCACCTCTCAGTACACACACAATGACAGATATCCATAATATAGAAACATTATTATCCCTTACCTCAGATGCTGTCCCGGACAGTGCAATTAATGGATCATTTAGATATACGTAGCAGACACCTGGAAATGATCGAATTAAAATGTAAATCCAAATTTACTCCAATATTTGTTTCTGAGAATATCATCGATACTTTCCATGCTGCAATGATCAAGGATATACACAACATTTTGGACAAACCAGCTAAGCATAGACATTTCCAGAATTTGGAACCCCAAGAAAATAGAGCCCTCAAAGAATTAGAGGAAGATCCCTCCATTATCATTAGAGAAGCGGACAAGGGTGGCAATATTGTTTTACTAAACACAGCAGATGAGATTCTAATGGGAACAAAGCACTTAGAGACGCCAGGGTGTTATACCAAACTAACTAGCAACCCTACTAAATTGATAGTGCAAAACCTACTAAGTCTCCTTAATCTGTGGAAGTGTCAGGACACCATAAAGATGATGAAAAGCAATTTCTTACCACCACATAACCTAGTATGCCTACACTGTACTTTTTACCTAAGATACATAAGCAATTCACAGAATTACCAGAAGTCAACCTATAATGAGTGGCATAGGGTGGGCTACTTAGGCAATCTCACAGTACCTAGATGAGGTTTTCCAACCCTATGTCATGCAGATGAGTACATACCTCAGGGATAGCACACAGGTTTTACAATACCTGCAAAAGATTACCTGGCAATCTCATTTTTGTTTGGCGACTCTAGATGTTACGCCCTTATACTCTAACATTAACCATGACTTAGCAATACAGCAATAGACTTTACCTTTTGTAACTCCTCTGCCTCTTACCATCAACATATCCAAATGATTAAATCTTTCCTAAAATTTGCTTTGGACAATAATGTTTGTCTCTTCAACAACACATACTACTTGCAAACAAAAGGTGTGGCTATGGGTGCCAAATTTGCTCCATCACTGGCAAACCTATTCATGTCACACTATGAAGAGACCCATATACTGAACAAACCAGAATTTCACGATCAACTTATTTGTTGGAAGTGTTACATAGATGACATTTTGATAATCTGGCACGGTTCCACCACTACTTTTGAGCAATGTGTCCTACATGCTAACAATAACACCTTTGGCATTACTCTCTCTGGGCATTGTGACCCAACTTACATCACTTTCTTGACCTTGAGATCTTTGTTATCAATAATACCTTGCATACCAAGACATTCAGAAAACTGACTGCAGTGAATGCAGTTCTGCATGCTAAAAGCTGCCATCAGAAATCAACCTTGCTTAACATCCCGAAGGGTGAATTCTATAGGGCAAGGAGGAACTGCTCCAGAGACACAGATTATGCTGATGAACGCATCAAGCTCATAGAACGTTTCAAGCAAAGGGGCTATTCACGTAAAATAGTACTTACTACTTCACAACAATACTCAAACACCAAACAAATGGATTTGCTGACTTGTAAATCACTTACTGATAAAAAACCTCAACCAATTGCGATTATTACACAATATTCTAGAAATACTTCTACTTTGTATAAAATGGCCAACAAGCATTGGCATCTTTTACTATTAGATCCAGATCTCCAACCTCACATTTCTGCCAAACCCAAATTTACTTATACTAAAGCAAACACCTTGCGCAATAGACTAAGTCCATCCTTTTTTGATCCTGCCAAAATCAGGGCTTCTTCAACATGGCTCACTAAACCAAATGGGTTTTCCAAATGCACCAATTGTAATCAATGTCAATTTGCTTATCATAACTGTCAAGTTTTTGTTGATAAACCTGGAATCATAATTATCATTAATGAGTTCATCAATTGCAAAACCAAGTTTGTAGTCTATGCCATAATATGTGTCTGCAATAAGTTATACATTGGTAGTACCTTTCGACAACCTAGAATTCGTATAAGAGAGCATCTCTCTAGTCTCAGTAAAACCGATACCAATTTGCCATTAGCACTTCATTGGCAAACCAAACATCAACTTGACAACAAGGCAGATATTCATTTCATAGGCTTAGTTCGAGCCAGAATTGGCAAACGTGGTGGGAATCTATGCCTTAAACTAAGACAATTGGAGTCCAAATTGATTTGCCGTTTTCGTTGTACTACGTCTGGCCTCAATTCAGACCATAAGATGCATGTATTTTTGTAATTTGCCTCACCATTTGAAGAACATACTTTGTAACTGCATCTTATTTTGGCTCACCCTGTTGATACTAACATGTGCAGTTATTATTTTTTCTGTTCCATATTGTCCACTGATGCATACGAATTATGCTTGACAAATATTCTATTACTGGTCTATATGTACATCTTGTGAAGTGATTTTAATATTAGGCTTATACTATTAGAATTCTGTACATAATGTACTTAACACATTTTTTGAAACAAATTGACTATTTTGTGCTGCAATCCTATATTTAATCCAAGCAGGTTTACTCAATTTCTTGCTAAATGAACGAATGACACTATAATGATAATCTTGACCAATAATCGCTGTTGTGGACTCCTTTAGTCCCAACTACACAATTTCCTGCTTACTTGATCCTTTTATAATGATACGTTAGGATGTTCTTATTATTTGACCCATAGCTTTCTATTAATATCCACCCCAATTGCGTTTCTCTCCTTTTTATTCCGAATCCATTATTAATACATCAATTTTTTCATATCATCTTTTCCTTTTATCTATTCCTGGTAATCCTTTTCTTTTTATTTTATGCAGCACTCTGCATTTTTTCTTTTCTTTTTTGCATTGGCACAGTACCCTGAATCCGTTACGGCACAGCAGCTCTAATTACTTTTTTCATTGAATTTAATTCTTTTTTCATTTTTGCAGCATTCCGCGTTTAGGATGCCGCTTTGTTTATCATTCCTATGCTCTTCGCGCGCGGCCAGCGTCACCCGTGTGACGTCACGTGCACAACGTGCAGATGACGTCACGGCTGCGGCGCACGCGCAACGTCATCACAACTACAGGCCCAGTTTCCATATACATGTTTATTTTGATGAACGCGTTCCACTTGCTATTTAGGACTGGAGAATTGGCCCCTGTATCATTGAATTCACAGGTACCTTTGCTTGCTCCCTATCACTTTATTTAAAGTATTTCTTTTACCATTTAGCAAACACTAATATAGAGTACGTTGTAGCCATCTAATTATCTGATTCTTCACTTTTTTGCTGATCTTGAATTTATATCATTTGTTTGTTTAACAGCTCTCCTCACATTACCTGCTCAGCATTTATGCCACATTTTGAAATTATTTTCCTGCTAATTAGCATTTAGGGTAAGTTTCTCTTTTCCCCTGACTTGCTCCTACACACCTATTGACCGACATCTTTAGTCCTATGGTTTCTGAGCATATGCTGTCTTTTAGGTGGCACTACAGTCTTCAATTAGACAGCCATCCTTCTTCATATATACCTGCCGCTAGCATTCATTCATACGGTATTCCATTTTTACTATTCCTTTTGCCCGATGTTGTTCCACATTCATCTTGTTTTAACTCATTAATCTATTTCAGCACGGGTGGTCCATTCATATTTTTTTCAATTTTGCTTTTAATCACATATTTTCAACTATCTTCCTGTCTCACTCCAATTGTTGGTCAATATTATACATTATTCTGGTGCAAGATACCATTTACTTTAAATCTTTCATTATGTTTTTACTTTTCCAAATAATATCAGTTAATCACTTACCTTTATTTTGATATCTGCATGGTATGGTATGGTAATCTTCTTAATTATTTAAATTCATGTCAACCAATTGTGGTAATGTCTTGACTATGTTTTCTGTTTTCATTTTGGAATATTGCCAATATCCTGTCATACCGATTATGTAAAATCATTTCAATTTGTTTTCCAATTGTGCAGCTTTGAGTACGACCGTGAGGGTCGAAACACGTGTCGGCTGTTTTCTTTGAAGATTTTTCTGATAAAGACTTCAAATACTATAACCATTTGAGTCCAAGAATCATTCTGTCGTTATACTGATTTATTGTTCATTGTGAACTTTTTGTTGAATCAGCGCACTGATTTCACCTTCAACTCCCATACCTCCCATTATGTTAACCATCACCCCTATGTCTATGATGAAGGAAGAGTACATAGGATATTGGCTTTGGAGTAGACTCACACTCAGGCAGGAAGCCCCCCTGGAGAGGAACAGCATGGAGATGAGTTATTGGACCAGAGTGTCCATCAGATGAAGGAGGAGCAATGTGGAGGAGGAGGCATTGGACCAGATTGGCCACCAGATGGATGGAGGAGCAGCAGCAGGCAGGCAGCACTCTAGGAGAGGAGCAGCTTGAGCCTTGTGGGGGCGTACTGGCCACCAGATTACTGGTGGAGCAGCCGCATGGACAAGATGTCTAGAGGAACAGCATGGTGGGGAAGGAGACGTTCATTATTTTGGCTACCAGGTGAAGCCCTCGAGCCGTGGTCAGGCCTGGATCGGTCCTGTAGGAGATGCGTTCTGACAGGCCGGCCGGGTGGGCCACCTGGATGGAGGCGGTGATCATGCAGGACCTATTGCGGCCCTACTGTCCTGCATGTAGTTATTCATTTTATTTTTTTGTGACTGTGGGTGCTCGTGCTGCACCGCAGCACAATCAGTGCTCGGCAACGGTCTGGGTGAGAGGAAACAGGTGTCTCCGGAGCGGAGCACTCACCTGCCTCTCTATTATTGGACGGCAAGCTGCTGGCCTGTCATCAGAGCTACTGTACATGGTGCTGGGAGGGCATGGGTGGGAATCTGCTCGTCGGCAGTTGTCGGATCCAGTACGAACAGAGATAAAGGAGGAACAAGACCCCGCTGTATGGAGGTGTGTCTAACTGTGTCTTTATTCTTCACTCCTCCTCCTTACAGTACCTCCCCTTCTGCTTCCTCCATCTTCCTTCACAGCCCCCTTGCAGAGTCCCTCCTCTTATAGGGCTCAGGAGGTTTCTCTCATGATAGGGGAGTGCTCCATGAAGAAGTGGCACTCATTCTTTGACATGGACATTCAATAGTAAAGCTACCAGCATCACTTTTGTATGCCCATGTCTCAAATAAGAACCACTTCTTATGCTTGTGATGGTGATGACCGTGAATGGTCTGTCTGTGCGCTGACAGCAAGCAAGGAGTTGGCCTGGGCCGTGCTGGAAATGTAAAAAATGTACTGGGGAAACCCTCTCATCCTTGGAAGAGTGGGGTTGTGGGGAGGATAGGGCATGGCCCAAGCCCAGGTTACGCAATATAGTATCTGGTCATAGAACCAAATCCTAGCAATTTGCATGAAAGTAAAGAGCATAAGAATGTCCACAATTTCAAATTGTAAACATGCCTTATAGTGATTCAGTAAGAAACCCTTTTAAGTGAATAATCGAAGTTGGGCTCTGCAGTTTTCATTGGTTATGCTACTCACACTATGAAAACAAAATCTGTACATTGCAGGACGTATATACCAGTCGTGCAACATAGCATGTGAAGCTTTGGCTGCTTCTGTATTCGAAACACTCACACATAAGCACATTCAGCATTAATGTGATTATGTTTGAGTGCAAGGCGCTGGCGCACGATGGGTCAGGCATGGTATTTTTTACCAGGCATGGTTGATAAAGCAATAAAGCAAGCATGATAAGTGTTATTATGTAACTAGGCAGGCATTTTAATGCAACCAGCCTAGCCATTTCCTATTGTGATATGACATTTTATATTGGGCAGCTTTGATAAAGCAAGCATGATAAGTGTTATTACGAAGCTAGACTGGCATTTATATGCAACCAGGTTAGCCATGTCTTACTGTGGCATGACATTTTGTATTGGGCATCTTTGGTAAAGCAAGAATAATAAGTGCTATTGCGAAGCAAGACTGGTGTTTATTTATGTAACCAGTCTAGGCATTTCTTACTGAGGTATGACATGTTGTATTGGACAACCTGGATAAAGCAAGCAGGATCAGTGGCTTATTCTTACTGTGGCATGACATTTTCCATTGGGCATCTTTGATAAAACAAGCATAAGTGTTATTATCTAGCTAGACTGGCATGTCAATGCAGCCAGTCTAGTAATTTCTTATTGTGGTATTTATTTTGCATTGGGCATCTTTGGTAAACCATGATAAGTGTTATTATGAAGCAAGACTGGCATTTTTATGCAACCAGTCTAGCCTTTTATTATTGCAGCATGACATTTTGTATTGGGCATTTTTGGTAAAGCAATCATGATATGTGTTATTATATAGCTCGACTGTCATTTTAGTGCAGCCAGTTTGGACATGTTTTCATACTGTGGTATACATTTTTAATGGTAAAGCCAACTGGAGTATGTTCTTACATGGGAATACTGCCATATATTGGCAGAACAAACATGGACATGTTTTCTTATAGTATAATTAGTGGTCATATGCGCAAAGCAACCATGGGTATGTTCTAAAAAAGGGAATACTAGGGTACAATGGTACAGTCAGCACGCAAATGGATGGGCACAGCCAGTGTGAACATGTTTTATCCCTGCACATATTGTGGGAAAAGGCATCATGAAAATGTGTTGGAGAAATGCTCCTCTGCACCTTTGGTGACTTGCATCCATTGGATTTTGTCATGAGTTACCCTACAAAACCAATTGCAGACTGTTTAGGTTTTACCCAATTATTCTAGAAAGTGTGCTCTAAAATGCACCATTTTAAGCCATTATTTTTTAAAAAAATTATCGCAGGAGAGCCCCCACGAATCCCCATTGATTGTTGTCGGCTCCCTCACTGCGCTTGGGCGCTGTGACATATCTGGGAGAAATATTTATTCCTCTCCAGTTAAAATATTCACCATCCGCCACTGCCCTTAGGAGATGTAACAGAAGAGAGTTCTGCTGCAGGGAAGAGATAAGCTCTTCCCTACCTATGGGCCCCCACTCTCACAGATGTTATACAATTTTACACACTCTGGGCCCCTAACTCCCTATGTTGAAAATGAACTCCAAAAACCCCTGAAAAAAGGAGGATTGAAATTGATAAAACAGGCCATTTTATCAGCTGGCCTTTGATATAGTTTACCCCAAATTATATGAAAAATAGTATCACACTATTCGAATTCACAGAACGTTAAGGAAGTCCTGGGATTGATTCCGATTGTTGATAAACGTGAATAGATTTTAAGGAATCCAAGTCAGGAAAGGCTGGGCCCTTGAGGTTTTTTGAAATCTTAAACGTGGCCTGTGACTCTGATAAAGAATACTCCACCCACGAACGGCAGTGTGTTTAAAGCAGGTATGTGCCTTGCACAATATTTTAACCCTAGCTGTTAGACTGTGTAAAGATGGGTGTGCACCCGAACAATGAACACTTAAGCAGAACTCTGCCGTCATGTATGGAGGTATGTGTGTCTGGGAATGGTCCACTCATTTCTAGAAGTGCTAATAAATGGGTTTGCAGCTGGGCACAGCCATTAATATACTCAGGCATTTGTGCCAGGCGATATTGTAGTCATGGCTGGAAGTAGCCATAAATGGGGTTGCAAGCTTTCGCTAATTATTTATTTGTGTCAAGGAATATTCTATTCGTGGAAAGTACCAGTTAATTGCTTAGTTCTACAGAATGTTGCACGCAAATGCCACCTGTGTAGGGTTTGTATTAGAGAATCTAGCACACGTCTGGTGGGACTTGGAAGTGTGTGTCACAGAATGTAACACACCTCTGACAGGCCTTTTAAATAGGGTTGGGGTAGGCACGTTCAACGAGAATTGGCAGAAGCTTTGGAGCTGTGTTACACGACCTTGAATAAACGAGTGGCAGGACCCATGGGGTGTGTACTATATATTATCTATATGACTGGCCAGGGGTTCTGAGGTGTGTGTTACATTATACTACACACATGACTGGCAGAGCACCTGGAGGTTTCTGTTACGACATAGTGCATACATGACTGCCAGGGCCCATGGTGGTGTGCTACAGTATATTGCATGCATGGCTGTCACGGCCTTCATAGGGTTAGGGCTTACAGTATATTGCATGTGACTGGCAACCTCTTCTGGTGTGTGCTACAGTATAAGGCATACACGGCGGCAGGGTCGGACTAGGGCATAACATTGACTCGGGCAATGAAAAAGTGGTCCACAGTTGAACATTACAACTCACTCCTTTTGTGACTAACTATTGAGAAGAACCCAGTGGGGAAGTTTTGGGTAAAATGTGTGGAAAATACTGCATTTGAAAGAATATTTGTTCTCTAACAATGTCAAAACTGCTAGCGGCACAGTGAAATAACTTGTCAAACTGTCCCACTTTGGCTTTGGTGTTTTCAATTCGGGCATTGCCCTGTTGCTCTATAAGACAGTCCGAGTCTGCATAACAGGCACGCCCCCTGGCGGTGTGTGTTACTGCATATTGCATATACAGCTGGCAGCGCCCTTGCTTGTACGCCCCTCTAGGAATAGTTTATCTGGCCGTCTTCACTTTCATTCCTCTGATCAAGGTTCGTTTAATTAAGTCATTCTGCGTGGCTAATCTGCACGGATGTCACTTTGCTCCAGGCTAACAGGCTAATGATTGAAATAAGGATAGGTAGAGTGGGAAGGAGTGCACGAGTGGATGGGAGATAGCAGGAAAAGAATAAAAATGAAGTGCTCGAATTTTCTCATTTTTTTCCATCCCACAGATCTCCGTGAGGTCGAGGTGCATGCCAAAAACCTCGAAGCAAGTGGCCAATGTTGTGCAATTTGCACCAACAGAGTGGTTCTCTGGGACCAATGGTAAAGTGAACCTAATGCAAAAAAACCACCACATTTTTAAAGACCTTCTTTTCCAGCATGAAAACATGCATGGGATTTTCCACATTTGAAACAATGGGAATAACCGAAGCAGCCCCAGGACACGTACAAATCACTCGGAATAAAGAAACAACTTCCAATATGCATGCATACTAAAAAAATGACACAATTATAACAGGTTTCAATCGTTAATGAACTGAGACAAACAGCTCCTTAGTAAATGTACATGTTTAGAAGCGCTCTCGTGCATCTTTATCAAGTTTGCAAAAACCAGAAAAAAGGATTTTCAAAATTCAACAAAAACCTGTCATTGGAACACTAAAAACACTAAAATCACAAGGATTGTTACAGGTATATTGGGCCTCAATCCGAGTCGGCCACTCCGGTACTAAAGTGCCGATCTTCATGAATACCTTCACCTTACCAGCCAGGCCGACTATGGGTTTGCTGGTGAGGCACCTGGGTTACCTCCGGGCAGGCGCCCTACTGGCACGAACATTGCCAGTGCCGGTAAATCCCCTCAAGGACTGCATGAATTGGGATTTACAGTGGCACTCCTAATCCAACGGCCTCGCTTCCGGACCATGTGCCGGAAACGGTAAAAATTATAATTTTGTATAATTGGTTATTTATAATGAGCTTACTACCCAGAGGTTTCTAAGCATGGACCCGGGGATCAAACCTGGGTTGCTCTGTGTCATCTTGTTTCCAAGGCGAGCGCATTCCCCCTGAGGTATCCTCCTGACACCGAGTATACTGGCAGGGTTCTAATGAGGCCCATTGTGCCTAACTGAAAACTGACAAAAACAACTCCTAGATTCCTACAATGCACAACATTCGCACTGTGGATAGAGTAATTGCATTTTTCACTGCCTAAACGCCAGCTACTGAAACATCCATTCTTAAATGATTTAATTGAATACTGCTGTGTAGGTCGCCTGATACTGACTGACCCAGTCTATTATACAAATGCTTGACTTTTTGTGTATAAAAACAATACTGTATACACACATTAGCAAACAATAAACAAGCATTGGCAATGCCAACAGTTATGGCTTTTGTGTAGACATGGAAAGGGTATTTGGCAGGCATTGCCGTAATGGTATTCTCTGGGCATTAATGTAAGCAGCTGAAAAATTACCTACACACCACCGAAACTGTTGGCTTTGCCAATGAGTGCTTTAAACAAGACCTCAGTGAAGGACACTGATACTGTTTATAATGTGGCTGAAGGCAGACCTGGTTAATACATTTATATTACATCAGTAGCATGTTTACAACACTAATTAAAAAATTTGCTTTCAGAAGACTGCTTTGAAAAAAAACCTGGCAGTCACTTTGAGGGCAAAATTTGATGGTAAGGCTTGTTTAAGATAGGTCAAACATATGCCAGGCGGGTGTGTTTTAGGATGGGTAGGGGCAGGAATTTGATGGGAACAGACAGAGATATTAGCATGGCCATGAGCAGTCAATGGGTGGGTAAATAAGGAAACAAAACCTACAAGCATTGTGCCCCTCCTCATATGCAATCTCTCCCTAGCTGTACTCTATTACATTACTTTCGGCTTATCGGTGGCACCAAAGCACTAATTTATAGCCAAAACTAAAAAGAAAAGGACAAAGTGAAAAACACAACAACGATTTCAGCCCATTCAAAAACACCAGTCAATAAATGCATTCATCCCATACTTTTGTCCCTTTCAAAAATAGGTCCAATAAGCCTCACGCTAGTTCAATGCTTTTAAAACCAATGCTTGTTTCACTACTTCCAAGACAAGTGCCTTCAATTGGCGAACACTGTGTTCTATTTCTGCAAAATGCGAGCAACATTAGATTTCAAATTCTTATTCTGAATGTCTCATTTGTGTTCAATTTATCAGTCTTTGAATGTGGTACTTCTGTGCCCAACATACACTAACGCAAACGGGCATCTCACAATGCTCTGTTACAAATGTATAATAATCATTAAATAATATGTTACTCCTGTTCTGGGATGTGTCATATATATACCTTTGATGATGTTAGTACAACAACTACAGCTGAAACATGGAAACGTAAGAAATAGCTGAGTGTCAACATGTGAAATATTGTCATTAGTTCTCATTGCTTAAATGCAATCCTGGACAATCGTATGCCACTATCGCCCTCTGCTGGGCAAAATGCAGAATACACCAATGCTTCAGTATAATATGCCTATTTGCGGTTTTCCAAACTGTTAAATGTACTTCCACGCAGAGCGTCTCAGAATTTCAAGGGCTCTGAGCGACTGTTAGTTTTTCCCCATGTTCCCACCCTCTTTGAGCCCTTTGAAACACTTGCCTGTGTATAGGCGCTATATAAATAAACAATACAATACAATACTATTGCAAACATAAGTATACTAAGCATTCTTAAAATGGACCAAACAGCCGTGCCCCATAACCTGACCAGTTAGATTAGTCCAAGCTCTGTGGTGGAAATGGAAAAGAATTTGGTGGGGGATCCCACAAGGGCCGGGGTGGGAGTGGAGTTTGGGGGTGATGGTGCCCGAGGAGGCCGGGCTAACGGGGCAGAGCTTGCAATTGACCTTGAGTGTAAAACGGCACTATTGCTTCTTTCCAAACTATAAATCAATTCCACTTTTAACCACTTTTAACCACTTCCATGGCACTGGTGATGAGTTACTTCACTATACGGATAATAGTTTTTGACCAGTGTTGCTGAGTACATATTCTTTAAAATGCATAATTTGAATTCCTTTTTATTAAAAAAAGAACTTTCCCTTGGGTACTATTCAAACAGGGTGAGTTCTGTTTGCCATAAACAATGGTTTCCTTTACTTGAACCACACCTGACACAGCTCCTGCAGCTCCCCTCTGAAAGCAGTTGGGTGGCTGCATCGTGTGTGATGTTAGGGTATTTATTTATGAAATGTTTGTCGGATACCTGTATATTTATTTATGCAATGTTTTTCGGATACAGGTATCCGACAAACAGCGCATAAATAAATAATTAAATAAACTGTGTTGTGCCTGAGGTCTGTAACTTCCTCTTGTGACTGCTTGCATGGGGTCACCAGAGGAAGTTAGTTTGCTCAGGTGCGCTTTAAAAAAAATATATATATCTTCTTATCCCCAGCGCAGGGCAGGGGTTTGGGCAGCTGACTCTGGCCGGATCCCGAGATCCGGCTACACATCTGGTGCCGGATCTCGGATCCGGCAAGAGCCAGCCCAATGACCAGTGCTGTGCAAGCTCGAGTGTTACTTCTTCTACATTGACTCTCCTGATCCCGCCTACTCATAACACATAGAAACTCCATCCAATGGATCGCCCTGCTTGCTTTTTATTACCCTCTCAAAGCCAGTAGCAAAGCACATATCTGTGACATTCTTACCACCCAAGCAACAGACTTAGTCAGAGAATTCCAATATCTTATTGAAAGACCTGCACCAACAGGCCAACTGACCAATGCACCCCAATTCCACCTGCTGTGACCCTGTCCAGTGGTCAGGGTTGGGATACCTGATAGCAGATACCTCAGGGTTGGGAGCGCCATATAAATGAATAAACAGTACAATACAATACTGTGCATAGCCTGCAACTCTGGCCAACCCCAGTGGCCATGGTCGGTCCGCAGGTAACCATTATGGACCAAGTCTGGGGTTTCAACCTGTGGGCTTGAGTTAGTTAAAGCAGGGTTTGAACCATCTGCGGGCCCCAAAGTGATGAGGTATGTCAGAAATATGGAAAAAGCAGTCATGTTGTTTTACATTTGTAGTCAACTTCCACCCCTTTTGGGTGCCCTCTGACTCCACACTAGCTACTTGTTTTCCTCATTCCCTGGAACTCTTCAAAAAGCTACTCTCGGCATTCACTAATGAACAGTGTGCTTATTAAGGCCTCCCTTCCTGCAAATAAGGCGGACAAACCCATAGCCATGGCTCTGAAGCCCACCTCAAGCCTATCCTCTCCTCGTGTTTTAAACTGATTTCTTCTTCACCAGTTGCCCTCATGGAGAAGCTTCTTAATTGAATCAAACCTACCAACTTTGTCACTGAGTGGATTCCCCGGCCACTTGTTCCAGCTTTCCCAGACCATTTTGCGGACACGACACACTCTGCCTCATCATCCACTCGTTTCTTACAAAAGTATTTTTTCTAACGTACATTTAGAACTTCGTTTGAGCATTGTTGCAAAAGCCCTTCTCTGCACCGCTTTGATAACTGCAACTACTGTCTCATGGGCATGTCTCATTTATTATTATTATTATTATTATTATTTTTTTTACGCTACTTACCTTGTACTGCACTTCCCCCCTCCTCCCCTTCCCCTTGCACTTTTCCCTTTCCCCCACCCCTGCACTTGCGCGATCTGAATGACACCTGGCCTAGTAGGATCGTTGTCTGTCTTCCCCTTGTCCCCCCTCCCGCCTCGTCGCGCCTTGAAACACTTGTGTATAGGCGCGTTACAAATGCCATATCATATCATATCATATGGGCTATTCTGTCTCAGGTCCCTAAGATTCTGGAAAGCATTGTGCTCTTCTCAAAGTCTAGGGCAGTCGTGCGTTCAGCTAAGGATGAGGACAAAGCCACTTTTATTTGCTTGTTGGACCTCTCAGCCATCTTTGGCGCAATGGACCATGGGTTATTACTCACTCATATGATTGATGAAGTATACATAGGCCCGACAGGTTACTCTAGAAATGTTATATTCAATTATGGCCTGTAAAAAGACCCTCCAAGATATTGTGGCATGAAATTGAACTTTTTGAGGCAAGAGAAACAGATTTGTGGCACATTTATTTATTGACTGGCAGGTGTAAAATTGGCAGGTTGCAAGAAAGGGGCAGTGTAGGTGGCTGTAAGAATGCCAGATGTCCCTGGCTTGACTCAACAGTGTTTGTTTTGCTAAGCTATTTACATTTAACTTGCCTGCCTATTTCATATTTTCAACTTTATGGATCAATTGCAGTTGTAGTGGTCAAAATATTCCCCTTATATGTTCTCCAATTCCCCAAGCACCAGCACACACCACTCACCAACTCCCCTAAGACTCACCAATTCACCATCACAACTTACACTCCGAAACCTCTGCCACTCAGGCGCATAGTCTCAGGCTCTGTCACATAGCCAAATCACAACTCACACTCCCTAGTCCCAGCCACACTCCCAACCATGCTCCAAACTCACCCTTACACTCCCCAGTTCCTCCTGCAGTCTACCGTCCTTTGTTCTTTCTGTTCTCGCTCTGCTTTCTTGCCCATCACTCTCATCTATTCCATTGTCCCCCATCCCCCTTCTTTGCCCCTCATATTGTGACTTTTAAAACAAAATGAAGATCCTGGGCCAAATCCTTACAAAATGGTGCATGTAAAAATAGAGAAGAGGATATGCAGTTTTTAGATGCCTCATTTTTGGAAATGAGCAGGTCACCCAATACTCAAAGGTGACCTGCGCCCTTCCAGGAGGCTGAGCTGTAGCGCAAATGATGTGCTGGCCAGTCACCTTGAATACATTAGTGTCTGGAATGCTCTCCTGACACTAATGTTCTACAGGTTCCCAGCACTTACGTGTGTGCTTCCAGCACATTTTACCATGAAGGGTCCTTAATGGGCCTGTCCTGTAAAATTTGATTTAAAAAAAATCATTTCTATCCCTGATTGTGGAATAGAAATGCAAGTCAGACAGCAGCTGTTCAGACCTCTGCCGTTAGACTTAAAGGAATTGCATGGCAGGGTCAGGAAAGACCCTATAGTGCAATGCATATCCCCTGCAACTATTCCACACAGGTACATAGGGGTGCCATAGTTTTCTGTGCATTTTAAAGTGCACCTTGTTCGTGAATTCGGTATGCACTTTAAAATGCATAGAAATGCACCCTGATTTATCCAAATGCGCAAAGGGGGAATACGGCATCTGAAGGGTGCGCTTATACAATGCACCAATCCAGATTTCCTTTGTAGATTGGGCAGCTACTTTAGTGGCGTAAGTGATGAAATATGCTAGTGCCAAAAACTGTTTTGAGGAACTGGCCCTTTGTGTTTTTTTAATGCCGTTTGTACAAAAACAGGCGTTTTCGCAGGTATTTTTGCATAACGTCAGTTTTAGCTGACTTTGAGCGATTGTGGTAAATTGTAAGGTCTGTTTAATGAACGCTACATATGGCATAACTTGATAGGTACATTTCAAGTGGATTCTTTAAGATGACAGAAGGTGGGAAGGGTTTTGCGTCTTCACCCAACATTGTACAGGATAGTTGTGTGCTTGGTTCAAAGTCTCTGTATGCCTACAAAGTCTCAGGAGTCTTTGTGGCTCAAACAAAAGTGTATAGGGCTAAAACACAGCCTCCAATTTCTAGTTTAGTTTCTATATTTATTGGAAAATATAGAAGCTGAAAGGCTGTTCCTCCAATATCCAGTGCAGAATTGACAAGCCTCCATGACCAAAATCCAGTACTCACTATTTGAATACATATATTCATTGTAAATAATAGAAATGGAAATTAACAATTAAGGATCTATAAAGAATAAATCACGAAATTGATCCAAGGACAGAGTACTTTTACATTCTAAAATAATTAATGAAAGTGATCACAAGATTCAACATAAAAAGTGTTGTAATATTTCAGAAGCTGTGTCCCCAAAAAAACTTGAAAAAGAGCCTTGCAGGACTTGGAACATGTGTAGGCTGTTATAATTAATTACTCTGGGAACAATGTTCTCTTAATTGAAATAATGTAGGAATATTCTTTCTCATATTAAATTAGTAAAAAACTCCTTGGGCCAACACTATTAGTTATCATTAATGTCGTGTTGCTATTAAAGACATGTAAGTAAAGTTGCAAAATATACACGGGATAAACATTTGAATAGCAGAAAGCACTCGAACAATCTAGGCACATTGATACTTAACTTTTTACACCAGGAGGCTGGTCACGAGAGCTGCTCTATGTTGTAGCTGAGTAAAAGGGATGCAGCCCCTTTAAGAGACACACACATCACCAAGGCGGGAGGAGGGCGGAATGGGAGGGACACAAAAGGGAAAAGTTAGTTACGTGTTGGAAGACGAATAAAGAAAGTTGGAGAAAGTAATGGCTCAGTGTGTTATTGGGGAATGACCGAATAATTGAGGGAGAAACCAGAGCTCCCCCAACAGCTGGCGACGAAGCCGACCTGGACCCACGTCGTGCAGCAGCTCCGGTGGGTGCGGAACACCCAGCAGAAAGGGCTACACACCCGCAAATGCTAAAAGCAGCGGTGAATGACTGCACCCTGCAAAAGGTCGGGAGGAAGGATGGGGCCGTTGGACCCAACAGCCGTGAGGAGAGGCCGCCGGACCCAGCATCCGTGAGTTATGAGGTTGCGAGGAAGGGTGGGCCACTGGACCCACCAGCCGTGAGGAGGGGCCGCCGGACCCAGAAGCCGCGAAGAGGGGCCGGCAGACCAGCAGCCATGAGGAAAAACTGATGCATCATCTGGAGCCCGTGAACCAGCAACCGTAAGGAGGAGCCGCTGTACCGTCGTGCCCGCGAATAGACCAGCACGCTCAACAGAGGAGGAAAACGCCCACATGTTCCTTCGCGTAACGTTACAGGTACACCCAGCCACACGCCAGCCAGCTCCACGCTGTCATTACGCGAGGCTCCTCATTACAATACTACCAGCCTACCAGCGAAGGCTACCACCAGCCACGGGCCCCCCCCATCCAGAATAAACTCTTCACTCATAAGGGGACAGCCAGAGGGACAATACTCACTATTAAAACCACCGCTGCCAACCATACGATTACAAGGCAGAGAAGGGACAAAAGAGGCCCCATCCGGAGATGGGCTCCTGCCCAGAATAAACCCCCCAGAATAAACTTCTCCATATCAAAGGAGTCAGCCGGGAGGGACAACACTCCCACTAAACCACCACTGCCAACAACAGTATCAAGGCAGTGGAAATACAAACTGGACCAACTTGTCAAGTCATCAAAATCAGGACCCCACACCCTAAAAGACTGAGGGTTGGAATAACAAAAGGAAAACCAAACTCTTCAAACACTGACAATAGCCTCAACCAACTACAGAGCAACAATGACTGACCCAGCACAGGCTGCAGCCGATGCAGGCACTCCCACATCCGCCGCTGCCAGCCTCACATCACATGCCAGCTTTATGAGGAGACCAAGCCCATTCACGCTGAACCCTTACTGCGACCAAGGTCAGCGATGGGAAGAATGGGTCAAGGAGTTTGAGGACTTCGTAGGTGCCATCGGCACCCAAGAGCCCCCCAATAAAATCAGCATCTTCACCAACGTTGCACGGAGAGAGATCAAAAACATAATACGCACAATTCCCCCGCAGGACCGCACCACCTACCAGCGCCTTCTGGAAGCCATCAATGAAAAACTTGTCATAACACCCAACCGTGACTATGAACGTTATACCTTCAATCAATGTGCTCAACTCCCACACGAATCAATAGAGGAATTCGTCATTCGCCTCCAAAGGAAGATCATCAAATGTGACTTTGCCAATTTTAACGACGATGAAGCGGTCAGGCTACACATCATAGAAGGTTGCATATCTTCAATGTTCAGGAAACATCTCCTAAAAAAAACCTTATACCTCAAAGAAGTACTGGACTTAGCCAGGGTGTATGAAAGGATCAACGTTCAAGCAGCAGCCATAGAAAACCCAAAAAAGGGTGACACCATTGCAGCCATAACACCTTATACCCAAAACAGAACAACCCTCAGATATTCCTCGCCACGCACACCAAGTGATCGGCAATGCTATCGCTGCAGGTTTGAGTGCCCACACAGGGGGCCATGCCCCGCGATAGGCCAACGATGCATGCGATGTGGACAAGAAAACCACTTCCAAGCAATGTGTAAGGAACAACTCCCTGAAACTGGCCCAACCCGCCAACTGAGTGCCGGTCGCACACCGGAATCACACAGAGAACAGCAGGACCAGTGCCTCGCAACCGCCTACCATCATCCGAACACACTAAGAGCACTGGAAGGACTACAAATTGAACCTGACAGGAAGAGTCATGAACTCTAAGACTTCCGCCACCGGGACCCAGCACAACCAGCTGTGCAGGACAGAATATATGTGAGGGAATTCTCGCCACCTCGCGAACAAAACAGCCTGGCCCAGCCATTCCCACTGGACGTTGACTCATATGACAATTCACCACCAAGGTACCATCAGGAGGAAGAGCAATGGCCACAATACCTACAAGATGGATATGATAGAGACTATGTGCGACTGCGAATCGTCAACATCGAGGATGCAACAGCCCCCAAAGGGATGATACAAATGGGAGACACCAGAAATCAATTTACTATCGACACCGGAGCGACAGTCAATGTCATGAATGAGGAACTATGCCTTGAAATTGTAGCCCTCTACCCCCTACGGACGTCCAGGACACACATCTTTCAATGGGGTGCAGCCCTGCCCATGATGTCCAAAGGACAATTTCAATGTGATCTGACACACCGTCACCTCACGGTTACGTCCACAATTCATGTCATAAAGAGCCCTTCAGTAGGGCGCTGCCTCCTAAGCTACAGAACGGCCAGAGCCATGGCACTCATCGACCTGCAATATGACCAAATTCAAATCATAAAATGTCACCCGTCGGAAGGAGATACCATCATGTCAATAACGTGTCGGTCCCTCACCAAGGAGGATCCCAAGGTTCAATTCCCACAACTGTTCAAAGGGGTAGGAATGCTCAAAGACTCTGTCGTCAAGCTGCACATCAACCCCAAAGTCACGCCAGTGCCTCAACACCCCTGCAAGGTGGGTTTCCACCTCCAGGCACAAGTTTCAAAGGAGTTCCAGCTCCTCCTCCTTAATGACATCATCGAAAAAGCAGAAGGCCCAACACCATGGGTATCCCCCATTGTAATAGTACCTAAGAACAATGGACGCCTGCGCATATGCGTCAACATGCGCATCCCCAACACCGCCATTCAACGAGAGAGACACCCAGGACCAAGCCTTGAAGATATGCTCATCAGACTGAACCAGGCGATGCACTTTTCCAAACTAGACCTCAATCGGGGCTACCATCAGCTCGTTATAGACCCAGCCTCGTGAGTAATCACCACGTTCGCGATACATGTAGGGCAGTTTAGATATATGTGGCTCAACTTTGGCATATCCTCTGCTGCTGAAATATTTCAAGAAACCATCAGACGCTTCATATCATCCGAGGTGAACTCCCTAAACTACAGCAATGATATCCTGATCTTCGGGAAGGACCAAGAGCAGCACGACAGGGAACTCACAAACGTCTGCAAGATCCTCCAAGCAGCAGGCCTGACGATGAATGAACCCAAGTGCGACATCAATAAGACTAGCCTCAGATTTTTCTGACACATATTTTCCGACACGGGCATATAAGCTGACCCACAGAAGATCAAAGCCATCACTGACCTTCAACCTCCCACAACAACAATGGAACTACGCTTGTTCCTTGGGATGGCAGGATATTGTGCGCGCTACCTCCCAAATTACGCCACAGTCACCGACCCACTCCGAGCCCTCCTCAAAAAGGACCAGCCTTTCCTCTGGGAAACACACTGTCAAACATCATTCACAAACATGAAAGAAAACCTTGCCAATTACCGCCAACTAGCATACTTTCACCCAGAGTGGCAACACATTATAACAGTCGACGCCAGCCCAGTTGGCCTGGGAGCCTTCCTAGGCCAGACGGACACTAAGGACAACACACGACATGCGGTCGTAGCCTATGCCAGCCGTGCTCTGTCTCACACCAAAAAGGCTTACTCCCAAGCCGAACGAGAAAGCCTTGCAGCTGTATGGGTCTACGAGAAGTTCCATCATTTTGTAATTGGCCGAAAGTTCACCCTAGTAACAGACCATCAAGCACTGCTCTAGATATTTGGGAACCCCAAAACAAAAATGCCTCCCTGAATAGAGCACTGGGGGATAAGGTTACAAGAATATGACTACGCGATCATCCACAAACCAGGTAGTGAAGCCAACCCGGCAGACTACATGTCAAGACATCCACTGAGAGGAAGTGATGACACTTTAGCCCACGAGGCCGAAGAATACATCTCCTACTTATCCTCCAACGCCATGCCACCAACAATCTCAATGGCAATATTTGCAGAGCGAAGTAAGGCCGACCCAACAATAAAAGCGGCCATTCGTCTCACCCGTTCCAACAAATGGAGAGACTGCCAAGAAAGAAGAAATGGAGGTGCGGGGGTGGACATAAAAGATCTAGACCGCCTAGCAAAAGTACACATGGAACTGGTAGCCACTGATCAAGACATACTACTGCGAGGAAACAGACTAGTGGCCCCAAAAGATCTAAGAAAGACACTAGTAGGGCTTGCCCATGAGGGCCACAGAGGAATTGACAATACAAAAAAGATCCTGAGAAACCACGTCTGGTTCCCCTACATGGATGCTGTAGTGGAAGACATGCTAGCACACTGCAGACCCTGCCAATTGGCAGGGATGAAATCGCCTCCAAGCCCCCTACAGCCAACAACACTGACGGAGAGGCCGTGGCAAAAGGTCGCAATAGACTTCTATGGGCCCCTGAAAGAAGGAGGGTACCTACTTGTAGTCATCGACAAATACTCGAGATTTCCTTTCATTAAACAAACACCCTCAACATCATTCTCGGAAACAGCGCCCATCATAGATGAACTATTCAGTGAATGGGGCATCCCCAACATCGTTAAGACGGACAATGGATCTCCATTCCAGGGACGTGAGTTCACCAAGCTCGCAGACCATCTCCGCTTCCACCACCAGAAGATTACCCCACTCTGGCCTCAAGCCAACGGAATGGTGGAATGCTTCATGGCCACCATAAAACTAACCAGACAGAAAGCCCTTGCAGAACAAAGATCCCAACCACAAGCCATCTGTGGCATGCTCAGGAGCTACCGGAACACACGGCACGATGCGACAGGGAAAACGCCAGCAGAACTAATGGTGAGATACCGACCCAGAACATGCATCCCTCAATGGGAAGACTATACGCCGGAAGAAGATGCAGCCATAAGGGAACAAGATGCAGAAAGGAAGAGGAAGGCCAAAGAATGGGCTGACAGAAAGGGAAATGCACAGGACCCCCAGCTAGAAGTGGGACAAACAGTCCTAGTGCGCCAAACTCAAAGGAAGAAAACGAACACGCGCTACAATCCGGAACCTCGAATAATAATTGCCATAAAGGGACCCATGATAACAGCAACCGGAGAGCCAGGAGAAATAACCAGGAATGTGTCATTCTTCAAAATACTGTATCTCGAGGATCAAGAGACACCGGAACCAACTGCTGAGGACCCCGGGACTGAAGAAGACGAGGGCCCTCCAGCTGAAGCGACTGACGAAAGCCGAGAGTCTCCAGGCAGTCCTCACAGGACAGTGAAGAGACCGGTGAGACTCATCGAACAGATGTTACCCGGCTTTCATGTTAAGCACGGGGGAGGTGTTGTATCTGAGTAAAAGGGACGCAGCCCCTTTAAGAGACACACACATCACCAGGGCGGGAGGAGGGCGGAAGGGGAGGGACACAAAAGGGAAAAGTTAGTTACGTGTTGGAAGACGAATAAAGAAGGTTGGAGAAAGTAATGGCTCTGTGTGTTATTGGGGAATGCCCAAATAATTGAGGGAGAAACCAGAGCACCCCCAACACTCTATAGCCTGTGTTTGCTTCTCCTACCCATCTACATCATAGAGTCCTCATACTAGTCCCCAACACCCTGCCCTGGTCAACCTCCTTAACACGCAGTAACAGTGTCACCTCTTCTTCAACTTCTGTCCTCTTCTTCTTTCCACCTCTTCTGTGCCCTGCCATGTGCTGTACCACCACCCAACCTCATGTCACACTGCCTTGTCTCAGGCTGCAGTTACCTTTTTTTACTACCTCTTGGTTCATCTGCACATGCAATCTTCTTGCTCTTAATCTTCTACTTCTTCTCTCAACTATTATTCCAAACCCCTCCTTGGTGCACTCCTATATCTCTCCTTCAATGTCTCCTCCAGCCACCTCTTGAATACACTCTTCCTCCTCAAGTCTTTTTCTGATCTCTTCCTTAATATTCTTTCATAATACCATTCCTCCTCTTCTTGTCTGATGTTTCTTGCATCCTCCTTAGGACTTCATGGCTCCTCTCCTTTGATGTCGCCTCCGTAATACATTCCTCCTTTCCTTTGATACCACCCCCAATCTTTTGTGAGGGGCAGAAATGTGAGGCAGATAACTTTGTATATGATTTTCAAAATTAGCCCTTTTATTGAAATGAAAAGGTTGGATAAATGCCTCACTATCCTAACAAGGATTCCCTGCCTAACGTAAATGAAGGAAAACACTCTTACAAAGGATGTCTGGCCGTCACACTTGTGCATTCAATAAAGTAGTAAATAAATACATGGCAGTTTCATTAAACAGAAAGAAAACATAATGTACCATTGAGTTTAAAGTATAATTGATGTTGCTTTCTTAAGATCTGTGTGAATTGCCCTTCCCCAGAATTGCACATAGACTTGGTCCACAGTTCCAAAAGAAAAGTAGGAAATCCTGGTTGGTTCAGAAAGTTCAGACACAATTCTGGATGATTTCAATTCAGCAATACAGTTCTGCCACTTCAATATTACAGCAAAAAGGAATTCAAATGTTCTTTGAATAAGAGCAATCTTCTTATGTGCCTTTTCAAATACAACCGCATTTGTCTTTGTCAGGGTGATTTGTCAAGTTAGGAATATATATTGTTCAATTTCTCTTTAGGGAACTAAACATTAATCTGTACCACTTTGCAAACCATGCTCCTCTCCCTCTAGATAACCTTCTCCAGAAAGATAGCCTGTTTGCCACTTCCCCTTTTCTTCTGCACAAACAGTCAAACAGCAACAAGACTGAAGCTTTACTTGGCTTCCCTCTTGGTTTTGGTAATTCATGTTTTTAATAAACCACAGATATAGGTGTCGCAAAACACGAGCAGCAGACTTTCCAACCCTGCGGCTTTTTAATGTTTCCCTCGCTCCTTTGGCAATATAAGATGGACTGATATTGCCTGGTTTGCAATTTGTTTTGGCTTGGGTATTGGTTGCACACCTTAGGTCTTAATAAGGCTTCCCCACCGGGTTGTTGGACTTTCCATAAACTCGCACACTCATTTCTAGAGTTTTTTGAGTTTAAAGTATGCCACTTTTTTATTTTCTTCTCAGTTCAGTAGTCATAATTCTCAGCAGCATGTTTCTCACTCAACCGCGAGGGAAACTGCCTGCGCAGTGCACGTGGCCAACACTGGAGCGCCCTGGTGTCACTCTCTCATTACAGACTCACCGGGTAAGTCGCTCTCCTGGTCTCTGCTCGATATTCACAGGACCGCTGCACCCACGGCTTCTCCCGACCAGGCGAGCACTTTCTCCCGGGTCGCCTTCGCTTCCTCCATGCTAACTCAGAGCCATCTTCGCTCCTTGGAGTCTCTGGTGCAACCCAGCCACCTGAGACCTCTTGGCTGCTTTCACAACTGCTGCGCAACCTCTGCACAACGCGATATTAATGGGCAAGCATTTCCCTTCCACGCTTCCTGCTGCGCAATCTCTGCAGTTTGCGTTATTAGAGGCGCAGACTCTCTCAGGTCCCACACTGGTCCTGGCGTCATCTTGCTCCTCTAAACTTGCCTTCCACAGTTTACATGGACTGCACTGGTTACACCATCTCTGTTTCTTCTGCTTCTGCTTTCTCTCGACCTGCACCTGAGGGGGCTTTTTAAGCCCCCCCGCTGTCAGTCAGATGTGGGTCATTTTTCCTAATTGGCTGACCACTCCTGCATCTTTGTTCCTTCTGATCTCTCTTCCTCATTCCATTACTGAGGGAATTATGGGAGTAAAAGTCCCCAACAACAAAGTTAGTTTCGCCTTTCATTTCTTTAGCAGAGTTTTGACTTCTACTCTTAAGGAAATTTATTAAAGTACTCTTGTTACACCTTTAGGAGAAAAGAAGGTTTTCTAGTGGTATGAGTTTCTGGGGTTAAAGAAGGCTGTTCATGATTTTTAACTCAATAGGGGTTCTGGCTGATTCCTCCCACATTCAAATGGTCAACTCCAGGAACAATTAGGTTATTATGACAACAAGCCATTACATACTGTGGTAACTGTGATATATCCCCCTTAAAGGAGGTTAACTAGAGCGTCTCATCGCACAAATATCCCTCACTCCGGTGACCCTTTTCCCCTTCCAGGTGATCCTCCTGCAGAACATCACCCCCAAGGTCAGGATGGGAAAGCACCTGCCTTTCCCTGGCCACACGGGAGGAGACTTTAGGCAGGGATTCAGTGAGGGATCCGTAGGATTCATCACACTTGTTAACACTCTTCTTTTCCTTTTTCTTGATATCACTACCAACCTCCATCATAATACTATCCTTCATTAACTTGATGTCACCTTCAACCTCTTTCTTAATATTCTCACCTCCTTTCTTTAATTATCAATCACCTTTGTACTCTTTCCTCCTTCCTCCTCTCTTTTAGCCGTCTGTCCTCATTCCTTCTGTTGTTCCTCCACATTACCTTCTTTCTCTCCACCACCTCCATGTGTTCTATCAACTCCAGTATCCTCACTTGCTCTCTGGCAAACACTCTTAACCCTCCTGCACTAGGTATGTCTGCTCTCACCTTCAGTTCCCTCCATTTCTTGGTCTCTGTGTCCAAACCCCTGCACCCCCACTCTGCATCTCTAAAACTCCTTTGCAGTATTATTCTGTGAGATAGCTCTTTTTAAGGGCTTAGATTGAATGATTGGAGTCATATTGGCAGGAGTGGTCACATGATGGGTCTGAGCATGCTCATTGGCAGGGAGACTGTGTAGACCTGCCCCTCTATATGAAGTCTTTAAAGAGACTCAATGTCTTCAGGGGAACCATGTACGGGTGCATTCTCTCTCTCCTGCCCTCGTTTTCCTCACCCTGGAGCCACTCCATCCATTATCCGTAATTACCATGCCCATTGAGGTCTATTGTTCTATAAAGAAAACCGGCCTGGACTCATTGTATGCAGATGACCTTTTGCTTTTCATAAAACATATCTTCAACACGTTGCCCCCATTAATCCACGAAATGCAGGAATGCAACAATTTTTCCAGTCTTCGCATCGACTGGGATAAGTCTGCACTTTCCACTCACCAACCCCACTGTTAGACCGACTGAGCTGAGCGCCCTATAATACAAGCCTGATGCTGTTTGTGATTTAGGAATTAAAATGGCCACAACTCCTCAGTTACATTATTATTATTATTATTATTACTTTTTATAATTTGCAGAGTTGAATTTCCAACCACTCTTGGCCAATATCCTATATAGAGGGGGAACATGGAGTAAACGTGTTATCTTAATGCCAGCGAGAAACTTGCTGATCAAATGGTCGAATTACCCACAAATATATGTTATACTTGTTTACTAGTATCCCCATCAAATTATCTCAGACATTTTTCTCCGAGTTAAAATCCCCTCCAGCATCCCTTATCTGGCAGGGAAACATGTTCCCCTGGCTTTGGACATTCTCACACTTCCTTATGAACATGGTGGCCTGGGTGTCCCAGACATCGACACCCATGCATTAATAGCCAAAACACAACATACAGTTACCGAGTGGAAAAAATGCTAGCGGCCTCTAATTCACTGTAGTTAACCTTTTTTCACCGCCAGGCCATCGAATACTATACATTCAATACACTGGGCCTATCATAGATTCCACACTGAAGTTAATCAGGCTCCTCCAAACATGGCCACTCTCTACTTCGATAGATTGGAAGGTCTTCCTTTTACAATTGACCAAGATATTTTCAGAGAATCTCGCCGCGTTACATTGGATGATCTCTATAAGAATGAGACATTCGTGTCACTACAGAATGTCTAAGAACCCAGCGTCACCTCCTTTACTCTCTGTTATGTTTTGTATGACAGGTGAGATAGCAGCCAAGTTTCCCACATTTCATAAATCACTAGTAACCAGTTATATCCTTGTCTATATCACTAAACCAGGCTTACACCCACATGGTATATCAGAAGACAGGGAATGTGGGGAGGCTTAAGCTCAGACTAGGTGCATCTATATGAACCATGAATACAGCTCAGTACACTTTTAATATTTACACCAAATATATTGCATGCCAGTCTACATTTGGATGTTTGACCACACAGCAAATGATGCACTAGGAATCCCCCTACCAATTGGCAAAACCAAGTCTACACGAGCTAATCTAGCCCCGTTGGTAGCCTGGAAGCAGATAGCCCTGGCCTGGAGGCGACCCACCCCCATCTAAATCTGCTTGGTTCAAAGAATTGCTTTGGGTGAACAAACCTATAGGCAACTATCTCATCCATGGTCACAACCCAGGGATATTTGGTCAGCCTTTGCACACTATCTGCATGCCGGTGCTCAGTGAGTTGGATATGGTTATCTCACATATTATGCAGATTTTCCTTGCGATTTTCTGATATGGACTCTCAACATGATAACTTCTTTATTTTTTTCCTTTTTTTCCCCGATATCTCTACTCTGATTTCTCATTGATGTTTTTACCCTTTAAGCTAGTTGTACGCTGCTTCCAATACAAGTTGTTACATTCATTGTGAATTTCAGTACACAATGTACAGCTGCATGCTCTGATCTAACCGTAATGTTTTTCTTTTAAGACCTAATAAACAGAATGCTAAGAAAAGAAGCTTGGGACACCACCAGGGGGTACGGGGAAACAGGGCAGATTAACGTACATCTCCCACCTCCTCCAGCACCTAAAACAGGATTATGTGCTAAAGGGATTGGGTCCGGCACTAGCAGTGGGCCAGAAAACGCAGCAGAAGGGGTGCTAAGCCCCCGGGCGAGGAACAAAGGAAGGAGGGTGCGGAAGCACCAAGATACGCCGGCATGCCCCGGCCCGCACCGAGCCAGCACAAAGAGCAGCAGCAGAGGCCACCCCCCTGCATATGTCTCAGAGCCCTGGCTTACTTCAACAGAGCTGAAAGAAGAGGAGCGCACGCCCAGAGACCAGCCGGGCCTCTGGGCAACAGCGTGCTTGTGGGGGCAAGGGCCGGGAAGTCCCCAGCTACACAGGTGCCTCCCCACAGTGAAGGTGCAGTCCAACAGTGTGTGGGCCTACCTCTGTTGCTGGAGTGCGATGCCCCATGCCCCGTTGGATGGGGAAGGAGGACTGGCAGCTGCACAAGGAGAGACAGAAGTCCCTGGGCCCAGCGGTGAGTGCTTTCACGTGAAGAGAAGTGGTGAAGCCCCCCTCTCCTGCCACATAGGGGTGGTCCCAGACCAGGGGTAGAGGACAGAGGCATGGGCATTGACTATAGAGGGCCAGTAGTAGTCTGCCCATACACTGGCCTTGCCCTAATAGCCACACTGCCCGCTGGCACCACAGTTGGCCTCCTTAGGGTCAGGCCTTGTTTACCATCTGCGGCGAGCATGGAAGGCCCCGGGCTTCCACAAACCCTGCCCGGCGCACAAAGGTGCTACCTCCCATGCCAGTGCACTGAGGGAACACTGAAGTGGATGTGGACTCAGGTGGGTCACCAGCACACAGTGGGGATGCTCAAATGACGATGACCTCTGCTCCTGAGGCTGGAGAGGGTAGAGTGACGCACTAGGTGAAGTGAGGATCCGTGGCGTCGCTAGGGGGGCTGGGTGGGCCGTGGCCCCCCTGTGAAATCCTGTGCCCCCCCTAATGCCCCCCTACCTATGATGAGCAGTAGTGACCATGTTCTCCCCCTACTTTTGTCTGTGCCCCCCCTACGTTTGTCTTTGGCCCCCTCTGTGCCCCTCCTAAATTTGATTCCTGGCGACGCCACTGGTGAGGAGCACAGAGGCAGTTGGAACCCGGGCCCCAGGGCACGGAGGTTCAGGGAGCAAAGCCCTTAGAAGACACATTGAGTGATCTCTGAGGAGAAGCCACTGTTTGGTGGTGCCCCGGTCGACAGCGGTGGGAAATACATAGAGGTTTCAAGATGGTGGAGCCAGGGACAAGGCTAACGGGGAGGCCTGGTGGTGCCACAGGGGAGACACCAGGGGGAAGGCTGTTGGCGGGAGTGAATGTGTTGAATTTTGCCATGAAGGATGACATTGGCAGTATTTTCCAAAAATGAAAGCGCTCTGAGGAGACTTGCAAGCATTCCTGCCAGACCTTGCAGGAAGGGTATGCACAGTGGAAAATAAGATAGAGAGCCTGGAAAATAATCAACTCAATGCGGATATGGCTGAAATGCACCTGGATGCCTGAATGGCAGCACTGGAGCTACATGAGAAGGCACAGACCCTAAAAATGGACGATCTTGAAAACAGGGAGTGGAGGACTAACATCTGAATGTTGGGACTGAGAGAGGCAGACAGGGAGACTCCTTGGCAAGTGGAGCGTAAAGTGCAAGGCATTGTCAATCTGTTGTTCGAGGTGGAAGGGGACAAGGAGGTACAATTAGAGAGTGCGCATAGATGTGGTAAAACGTATGGTAATGAGCCACGCTCCATTGTTGCCAGGTTCTCGAGGTACAAGGACAAGGCCAACGTGCTTGCAAGGGCACGGTTACAGCAATACCTGGAGTATGAGGGCTCCTGCGTAACTGTTTACCAAAACTTGTCCAATCTGACACTGTCCCATAGACTAGATTGCTGACCACTCACAAAGTGGTTAAATGAGAAAGGGATCAGGTACAGATGGGCATTCCTGTTCATTTTACAGTTTGAGGTGTATGGGATAGACTATCTGATTACATTGGCGGAAGAAGCAAACCAGGCACTAAGCCACCTGACCTCATATACTGAGATGGTTTCAGATCAGCAGGCAATCCGGGCCAAGAAAAGAGAAAAGCAGGACTTGTAGCCGAGCCTCCCCAGGCACCAGAAGGGGCAGAGCAGGCATAAATATATGTGTCTTAATGGCCCGTCTCCACGTAAGAACTTGTGAGTTCCCCGGTCGAGGAGAGGAAAATATGAGTACACGGTATCGCCGGAATGGAGCTCTGCAGGAGGAATATAGTTTGATTCCTACAAGAGTGTCGGAGGAGGGGTGTTCGATTCCCTCAGTGGGAAGCAGGGCATCTCTATAGCCTTCACTGCCGGTTGCAATTCACAGTTAACACAGTTTAAGTTCCGGTTATGTTGGGCAATTATATAGGTAGCATGTGTATGCAATGAACTCTATCGTGGGCGGCACCACGTATTTGAATTGAGGCATTGGCGGTCTGCACGTGATGGATGTGAGCTGGTTGAAGCAGGAAGGGATCTGAGGTGAATAAGTCAGATGAGTTTATGTGCAGGGTCCCAGGTGTTCCTGCATTCCCCATCTTTTCCTATCATCTCTGATTATTGTCACATGGAAACAGCTTTGTCGTTTATTAAATACATTTTTGCAACTTGTATGGACCGTTTTAAGTCAGAAAGCAGATAGGCACGTGACATACACATAAATGTCTGATTTTCGAGAGATAATCGCTTTATTCATTTATTTGCATTTTAAAATTGAATCAACCATTTTTTTTCCAACAAATAACATTTCCGAATTCAGTGGTGTGAACAGAAAACACACAATGAAGTAAAAGTGAGGAAAAGAGAGAAAACAGAAATTCAATCAAGAAACTTTAACACTTCTAATCTCTGGGAGAACTTCAATCAAAAATTTGACCACAGCGATGACATAGTTTGTCTTTTGTCCTTTCATCAAAGACCTACACCAGCCATTAGAATCAGAGATTACGAAGTCAGAAAACAGGGATCTAAAATGTTTCGATCGAATAACTCTCAGGGCCGGGCACAATGCTATAATATGAAACATAGATTCAACCTTAGAGTCGCTGTTGCAAAACCGACAGTGTTTTACCAGTGATTGGCCCCGAATTGCTTGCACCTCGTTGGTTGGATGCAGGTTCAAACGGGCTCTCATAAAATAGTCCCTAACCTTTTTATCGGGGGAACTGCTTCAGATATTCACACATATTGTTTAACCTTCGGTAGATGGGCTACCGAATGATAACTGCTCGATGTGTCCAACGTGTGTATACAATCATAGTCCTGAGGTTTTATTTTTACTCGTGTAGGGTTGGATAGCCATTACTCCAAGGAGCTACCAATTTCTGCTAAAAGATTTGTCATGGATAGGCGCCATCCATGCAGAGTCTGATTAGAATCACAGAACATTTCTTGTGTATCATCTCCAAAATCATAGGTCGCAAAGGGTTACAACATGTTCAAGACAAGGTCAGTCTGTTCCAATTGACAGTGCACTTTAGGGAAGTCAGGCCCAATTCTCTCCAGATTATGGCAATCGGGGTGGACAGAGGAACACCTACGACCCTTTTCCAGAATATCCCCTCGAGATGAGTCCATAAATGGTCCGAAAGATTAAACATGGCCTCCGACCCGTTACCACGGAAACCATGTTAGCTCTGTAATACCTCAGGACTGGCAGAATAGAAAAAATTCCAAACTTTCTATCCAGAGCACAGCCTTGACTAGTGAGAGCTTTCATCTTTCCAGAAAGATAAAAAGACTTTGGGGCTTCGGGTTTTGAGTTGCTCAGCCAGACACCTAGGTATTTGAAAGATTGCACTTGCTTGATCCTTTCTCCACCTAGGAACAAAGAATAACGACTTTTTCTTTGCTGACATTTTCCAAAGGCCATTGTTTTGGTTTTCCCCTTGTTGATTTCAAGGTCGTTCTTTTGGATGTATAACTGCTTTTATTTCCCGAGAGCTGAAGAGGACAAGCCTTGCTCCTCTCCTGGACGTCACTGCGAGAACCGCAGAGGAGCTGGATCCGGGGCACCACACCTTGCTAGGCCCTGCAGCACATTCCGCGGAGCGAGGGCCACTCCCAACACAGTGCTCACCTTCATTACAAGTGCGAGTAATTCAGCCATTGTGGCAGGAAAGTGCCATCTCCAGGACGTATCAGCATCCTGTGTGGCCCTGGGTTTGGATTTTGTGCTGGGGCCACCTGGTAAGGCCAGGTATGCATTTTAGGTTGTGGGAGTCAGAGGTCGGTTTTGTGGTATTTTGCAGAGTCCGTGGGTTCATATTTGGTTCGTCTAGCAAAGCCAGGCCCTTGTCTCACCTCTGGGTTGCCTCTACTACCCATTACTTCTCTAGCCCCGCCTCCACCTCTCCCAGTAGGACATACAACCACTGGGGTCCTAATGAACAGCTACCACGCTGCCTACAGGAGTACAGCACTGGGGCATGCCACACTGTCTGTTGCTACGCGCACACACGTTTCACTGACTGGCTTCAACGTTTCTGTGACCGCCACGGTGTCCTTATAGCTACAACAGTGGCGTCACTAGGGTTCCGACCATAGAGGAAGTCAGGAGGGGGTGAAACCATGAGGTGCCGCACCGGGTGACACCAACCCTAGTGACGCCACTGTCTAAGTGGAAGCATCAAGATAGAATCGTATTCAATTCACAAGCTTTACTGCTCAGAAATCATTCTCTATTTGTTCATGTCTTTCAACAGTGTTCCGTAACGCAATCCAAAAACCCTGCTATTTCGCTGACTTTTCATTTAACATTTTGGTCTCAAGTTACTTCATTGAACCATGCCAAAAGGGACATACATTGCTTCAAAATACACGTGCCTCACTAGAATGATGGCCTCGTCCCTCTGCACACACAGTGCCAGCTCCTTTTGCGAACATGGATAACACACACTACAATGTCTCCCTTCACAACTTGCTGAAGCACACTGATTCGGAAACAAATGCTGAATCTTCGGCGAAACCGTAATTCTGAGGAGCCCTTCTGCTGACCTCTCAACCGGCTCGCGGAATTTAGCCACACTCCCGCGCGCTCTCCGTGTTACTCTACCTCCGTCGCACCCGTTAGTGAGACAAACTACGCAGTGCCATCCTACTTACAAAGACTTCCCTCGCGCGACTATAGCATTAATGCTGCATTACTCTCGCTTACGGTTGAAGGGAGTACTGGGCCGGGCCCGATTGGTTTATGCATCAAAAGTGGCCACAACTTTGCCACTGCCATCGCAAAACCACCACAGCGCAGCTACCGGCAGGCATTCTGCATGACAACACATGTGCCCGCAAAGCACGGGAACAAACTTTGAATCAGACCCAATAAAAAAAAAAGAAGTGTAGAAAAGACTTATGGTTTGTTTACATTTCACGTGAGGGCCGAGATAAAAAAAGCGCATTGTTTTTAGAATGTCTTGTGAATGCCAACAAGGAACACAATGCCACAAACACCAGATTTCCAGAAGAAACCATGCAGAGAGATGTCATGAAACGTGTGTAGCAGTGGAACAGTTATGGTTGTTTAACAATAATGACACCACAGATATGCTGATTTAAGAAACACTTACTGATTTTTTAAAAACATGTTTTTCTTTTTGCTCTGCAAGCTTAACGTTCCCTAAAAGTGTTTTTTAACGGAATAGACAGATACCTAATATGCATAGTTAGATTGTGTATAAGGTTGCAACATTGATTCAAAACATGCGTGCTCTGAGCCTCTGAGGCAAGGAGTGGACTCCCAGTTAATGTTATTTTTCCCAGGTTGCGTTGGAGCGCAGTGAACGATTCACTTGGGCCTCTGTCTTGGTCCTTGGAAAAGCCATGGACATCACTGTCTGTCTCCATAGAATTCTGAACCCGGGAAAGGCTGCTGCAAGGCAGGCGTACCCCTGGGACACACTTGCAGTGGCTCTTGGCTTCCTTCTTTTGCGCGACCCTCCTGCGGGCGATATTAGCACTAGGTAGACTTTTGCATTAGGTGCAGAGTGATGCACACGCAGTCCTCGCCATGCAATTTCGTTTTTACTTGTAAGTGTAAATAATGCGGGCTCAATTAGGAGGTTTCGGGTTCCCAGACATACTTGCACCTTATCATGTACACACTCCTTAATGCCGCACGCCTTGACCGTGCTTAGAGGGTGGCATACAGGGAATATTATGGAATCTGCTCACTTTTTGCAGGTGCAAAACCACGTAGAGCCCATAGAAATGCAAACCCTCTCTGCCCGCATGAGAATTCGGTATGGGCCGAGAGGCTAGTGGAATCATTCTTTTAGGTGACATTTTGTGTGTGATTATTAGATGAACAGAAGTATTTTTGATAAATTTGTTGTATATTTTTGTTCTTTTTGCAATGTTTTATGCGTTGTTTTTTGTAAAGGTTTTAACTAAACCAAATACAAATAAAAAATAAAAAATAGAGGAATCACTTCTCTGCTCTATGCCCTGTTCCATGAAACAAATCAATGAAAATACCACTGGGCCATTCAAATCCCATAGGAAAAGGTTCTGTGAATCAGGCCCACAATGTCTTACACATGACTTTAATGCACTGAGCACAGGCTAGGCCACCATCTAAGTGAACCACTGCCTCTGTTCTATGGGGCTTATTTTATATGCCCCTGGGAATTGCATATGAGTGAGTCCACTTCTGTGCATGCAGCCCCCTCACTGGAACGAGGATTTGTTTAATGGTGGAGTGCTAATTAAGTACGGAAATCCAGGCCGTCTCAGGTTTCTGTGATTTTTGTATTATCACCTTGGCATTAAAACGATTGCTCACGTCTCCCAGCATGGATGTGCATGGTGGAAGAAATGTACATGGATTCCTATGAAATCTGCTTGCTTTTTACAATTGCGAAATCTATCTCGTGTCAGCAATAGTCATCTGCTAATGGTACATCGTTTTCGTCTCTCTCGGAAGGAAGGAAGAGCATTCTCCTCCCTTGCGCCATCAGCATCGAACAGTCTACCACAGTATATTAGATCTATTAACAGCATTCTGTTTTTAGGCCTCACTGTCAAGACTTTCATCTTCCCATGCTAGGTAGTTTGATTGTCACTACCCTCTGTGATGAATCCAGGCAATGTGTGCTTTCTCCTCAGGGGGTGGGGAGACATAACCCTTTGAGGCTAGGCAGGCGAGTCGCTCAGCAAGACCCTCCCTACGGGTCAGTGAAAGCAGGACCTCACTGGTATTGACTTTCCTCTGTGAGACAAGTACTCCCATTCCTTTAAGGAACTCCCTCCAAAGAACACAATTTCTGCCTATATGGGAATAGAAGAAACTAATGTTATGACTACATGGCCTCCAACCAAGACTGACTGCCCTTTTCAAGTGGCTCAAGGTAATGTTGGAGACCAGTTGAACTCAGCTGTGGACATACAGCAATATGCCCCTTTGATGTGCGCAAGCGTGAATATAGAGACAAAGAATCATGACTGGGGAGGATAAATGCTTACGCAGAGGTGCACCGCTAGAGTACTGAAGTCTTGCAGGGGCAGAGCTGCGCTAGACCTCAGAGTCTGTTATAGCGTGGAGAGGAGACACCGGAATGCCAGTGGTGAGAGAGGCAACACAGCTGAGCATGAAACTGAGACAGGAAAACCGTCTTCCTTGGTGGCATTACCAGAGTACAGGCATGGTGGGTCAGGGACCCGAGAAACAATAATAATAATAATGTTTTATTTATATAGCACTTTTATTCAAAGCGCTTAATATAGGACATATTTACATACATTATTTTTATCCAATCAAAATTGGTACTCACTTTATTGACCTCAGAAGGATGAAAGCCTGAGTCGACTTTGCCGGGATTTGAACCTCTGACCTGCAGATCAAACACAGATCTCTGCAGTGAGCAATTAATATGCTGCACCATCTTACGGGCTAGAAAACAGTGGCTATGGAACAGTGCAGAGACCAGGAAGGAATAGAGGGAACATTCCTCAATTCTGGATACAAGAACTAAGGAGCCTGCCGTACAGGGCAGCATTCAAGAAGCAGACACTTATGAGACAAGAACGCAGAGAAGAGAGGCTAATAGTCACAACCCTGCTGAAATGCCACCTTTCAGGAACAGCCGAAGATACAGAAGGTGCCAGGGTTGCCAAGGGTCGAGGGAGGCGAGCAAAGTCCCAAAAACAGAAAGAAATAGAGAAAGAGGGGACCCTGAGAAACCCGAGAGATGAATATGTGATAGAAGTATTAAAACCAACACAAAGCTTAAGAAACACAGAAACCAAAGGGGTCTGGAAGGCCCAGGAGAGATAAGAGACATTTGGGAAACCCCAAAGAGAAGCAAATCTGGAGGATTCAAGCAAGGGGGTTATGATATAAAGCCAAAAAGACCTTTGGAAAATCTAAAAGAAAGGGAACCTGGAGGATTCAAACAAGTGGATCAAGAACTAAAGCCAAGGAAGAGAAAGTGACTAAGGTCGCGGGAAAAGGATAAGGAAATCACCCAAAAATGTAAAGGACTAGAGACATTTATTTAAAGAGAGATTTGCAGCGTTTCCTGAAGAGTTTTAAAGGAGAGCAGAAACCCTTTTTATTTTGAAAGAAAACTATCTCCAGCGTGAGATCCTCTGAAGATTGGACCAAGAAAGCCTGAGTGAGAAGGCCATCAACTGGGCTCATTTTTATGTTATTTGAATATAGTGGTAGGGCTAGATAGCAGATAGGTTATGGACTGAGGACTCCCTTTTTTGGTTGACAGGCAAGCACCCTTAATGTACTTTATAGGTAGGAAACTCCCTTTTAGCAATAGGGACAGAGGCATTTTTCTTTTAGTTATAATTTAACACATGTAACATGTCATTCCTGAGTCTGCTTCTGGTTCCGTCGACCCCAAGTTGCCATTGGTGACGGTGTGCTCCACAAACTCCCTACCCATAACAATGCAGTGTATTTGTAAACAGGAGAAAGATAAGTGATTC
The DNA here is from genome assembly GCF_040938575.1 of Ambystoma mexicanum. Lineage (NCBI taxonomy): Eukaryota > Metazoa > Chordata > Amphibia > Caudata > Ambystomatidae > Ambystoma > Ambystoma mexicanum. The sequence goes on along the minus strand of NC_090941.1, from coordinate 661,706,106 downwards.
TGTGTGGAAAGGGATGACTCCATTGGAGCACCCAGGGATCAAAATCAAAATTTGATGAGTACAGGCAAAAAGCAGCTCATGTTTATCAGGCACTACCCTTTATACAGGAGCCACTACTGGTGAACTAGGCGGTAGTACATGCCACACAGCAAATGTAACTTTCACATGAGATGGCAACTTTTTTTGTGTCCATTATATATGATCCATTATGCTTTAAATGTCTTCTAGATCTGTCAAATAGTATCCTTTAAACACATTGCAAAATACAAAGTTCATATCTAAATGTGCGTGTGTATGGCATCGGTTGGCCAGGGGAGTCACACATATCTCCTGGTGGCTGCTGCTAGCCAGATGACCAGGCTCACATAGGGTACACGCAGGAGCCAATGCTAACTATGAGATCGAGGTGTCATTATCAAAGAGGCATAAAGGGGGTGAAGCAGCTGTGCTTTTTCATCTATAGCCTTGAGTATATGGAAGCATTACTGTGCTTCTATTGAGAAGGACGCTTTAGTGTTTATGTCGACTCTACAATATATAAAACCCTACATTTGTGGCAGACATTCCGTTTTGAGGCATTAAAAATCAAGCCTTTATTGTGTTTATCTGACTCGGGCAATGCCAGCGAAAAGGACAGGGTATTACATCTACACATACTTCTCCAAGTTAGCCTCAAAGCTGCGAGAATTCTAATTTGCAATGAAGTAGGTGACTGGGCATAGACATGTCCAGCCTACTTGTTTGTCAACATTGCACCTGCCATGCAAGGTGGATGGAAAATGTGTTTAAATTGGAGGAGAATTGGGGGTGTGCATTACGGCGCTGGTGTAAGCTATTGGAAGAGAAAGCATTAGGGAGACATCGCTAGGATATAGAGCTGAGTATTGCTTAGAAGCATTTTGCATGGGGGGCTAAGAAAGGATGATTTTGGTTGGAGTTTTCAGCCCTTTGATGTACATGATAGGAGAAACATGTGTAATGGGCATGTTCCACTGCCGCTACCCAGAAGTGGGCACTATTGTGCAGCGGCAGAGCCCCTTGCTTTTTTTCTATGTTTCTCGGAGGCAGTCTCACAGTCTTTCTTACAGCCTCACTTCTGCTCACCTCACGATACTGGTGTTGGTGGGCTAATATGTTTCTGGTCTGCTGCATGATCAACTCAGGGGAGTAAAGTGCTGCACTGAAGCATGCTGGAAGGTGCGACAAGAAGTGACCTATGAAGATGCTGAGCGTTCTGGAGCAAGTCTGGGAGTGTTTCCCATCCCTCCAGCTAAGCCCTTCCACTTCACCATTGTTCCCTGCGTCCCCTACATGCCCCAATGATCTCCCTAGGTCTTCCAGACTCTAGGAATTCAGTGCGATTGGCACGGGTTCATAACTCTTCAGCAGAGAGCCACCAAGTCCTAGCAGCACTCACTCACAACTGTTCTAGAAGTATAAGGATTCGCCTGACGAAGAGCAACCATGTGTTACTATTACTCTTACTGTGTCAATTCAATTTGGAATGATTTTGAGCATGGCTTCACGTGACAAAAGTCTACACGTGTTTTATTTAATGCAGCAAAATTACAGTGAATGCGTATCCTTGTCGGCCTCTAGCTACTGTTAATCCCCCCTTCGCAATAACAAATTGTACCACTGGAAGGGACTAGGAGACTGCAGAGTTTATTTCAAAGTTTTGGTGAAATATGCCACACTGCTAAGCGGTCTCATGAAAAGACACAAGATGGCACCTTCCCACACAGAACACTGGCAGCCATCTCCCTAGTCCTTCCAAGGCTCGACTATGTCAACTGCCTCTATCTGGGCATCCCAGAACATCTGTTGAAGAAGCTGCTGAGAATGCAGAATGAGGTTACAGGGGACATAAGAGTTCACATCACACCTCTATGAGCTCTAGGCTGGCTGCCCATCCAGCGATGACTATGATTCGAAGTGCTTGGCATCATCCAGCAAGCCTTGCATGGTGGGGAGCCCGAATTCATCCCAAATAAAATCATACTGCCACCCAACAAGACCACAGCAACACTGCACTCCTGGAAGAGCTACAGTACAACACAAAATGCCAAGAGGTTCATTGTGAGAAATGAATACCGTAACTTATTTCCCAAACGGTTCCACACACTTCAGTACCACTTTGGCTTGCAGAAAACACTTAAAAACTGGATCTTCACTGGTCTGTAGAAGATCAGCCATCCCATGGACATTTTAATGAACTACCCAACCCTAATCAGCAGAAAACTCAAAATCTGTTGGCCATACTACTGTGATACTAATGTAAATTCTGAGCAGGGTATTACTCAGGAGACATAGGGCCTCATTGCGAGTATGGAGGTAATCATGGCGCTATTTGCGCCATGACTACCTCCCAAACCGGTACCAAGTCCAACCTGGTTCAATGGGGACTTACCGGTCCATTCCGACCTTGGAGGGACCGGTAAATCCCCATTGAAAAAACCATTCCCCACTCCCATTTCAGCCCCCATAGGGCTCAATGGGAATGGGGAAGTAGTTAATAATGGTAACGCAATTTGTGGTACCGTTATTAGCTCTAAAGTCCCTTAGAGGGTCCCGTCCTTAACACCTGGTCAGACCAGGCGTTAAGGAAGGGACCCGCTAAGGAAACTCGGAAAAGGGCGCAAAGCGATTACCGGCACTGGTGTCCTTACCGTACTCAGGTCCATAGACAAGATCACAGAAAGGTGGAACAAGCACGCGAGAGGCTGAACAACCAACCCGACAGTTCACCCCTTTTGAGCTTAACGACTATAGAGAAGAACTGCTCAACAGGTATGACAGCCAGGTCTACCCACGTGACAATCAGCACGCCAGTAATCCCATCAATGGGCATACCAGTAGTAATTAGCGACTAACTTTCCTGCCTGCCACCCTAACCGACGCTGCATACATGCACACCACATATACTAGAATACATCATGCCAACAACCATGACCATTACCTCAACGCACATGGCCTGCATTCATGAATGCAACTGGGTCAACACAAAAACGCACAATTGATGCGAAAAACAGATACCATGCCACCCCTCCAAACCACCACAGCACTTAATCACTCCATGCATAGACCTTTCGACCAATACCACGAAACACATGACCTGCATGAAGAAGCCTGAAAGGTTCACTAGGCAAAATGACACTTTATACCAAACATACCCACTTAGCGATACCCTAAGGGAACCGCCAGCTCAGGCCACATTGGACAGCACGGCCACAAAACATCTCAAACATTACCAGCGCACAGAGCCATCTTCCCTCTGATCTGCGTCCATCAACGCTGCAGCAACAGCGTCTCTTCTGTCTCTACTCATATGAACTCCCACCCCAACCAATCCAGCCCATTCTCTTGCAGGTCCTAGAGTGGCAGGGCACCATGGAAATGTCACGGGTGCTGCCATGTAAAATGATAACATAACACCTACTCACCAGCTACCCGAACCCCTGAAATCTCTGAGCCAAAACAAGGCACAGCAGAGACGACAATTCACCAAAATGCCTTGGGTAGCGGAAGTGACATCACATGCTAACACTACGTGACGATGTCACTTGTCCTTCGACCATGTTGGCATCCGAGAGAGGAATGTCACCTATGTAATGAAAAGGTAATACGTGTAATGAAGTTAATAACAAAAAACACTTTACTGTAGCAGTTAAAAGTCTCTTTAACGTACCAGTGGTGCATTAAGTAAGGTACCGCAGTGCTCTACCAGAAGAGTGCAGCCATGCTGTGCCGGCAAGAACACGGCAGCGGGCAATGCCCAAGCCTTAAATACCAAAGCCGAAACTGCACAATGGAAACCCAGGTGGGTATGTATAGCCTCTGGTCCAAGTACAGCCACATTTCCCCAAAGCCTGCTCTGTGTACAAAAGTGCAGCCTCCCATATGCCAATGGGCATCAGAAGCGACCTTTAACCAGCGCGTGCCAGCCTACGCAAAGTATGCACTCCAATGCTGGGGTACTGCCATGCAGAGCAGAGCGAGCCTTACAATTTAGATGGAGGGGGAGAACCTAAAACGCATATTTACAAACCTGGTGTAATCACATGAGAAATGTTGGTGCTAGGAGTCAAAGGACCAGGTGGACATTACACGCGGAAGCAGCTCACGCAAATGTGCCACCTTTGAACAGTTTCAATGTCCATTTGTTAATTTCCATGTTCCACTGTGTCAGGGGATGTCTGTTTCTCTAATCGTCTTACCTCTATCTCTAATATGCTTACTCTTCCACCTCTATCTTTACCCTCTTCGCCTCTCGGCGCTATCTTTCCCAGTTTCACTAACATGCATATATCCTTCTCTCACTTGCCTCACTATTCCTCTCCTCCCTAGCCACCCTTCCTGCATTCCTCTTCTCACTGCAGTCGCTTCCACTCACATCCATTTGCTCCCCTCCATCGCTACCTCTTTCCTTGTCTAGGGCATATCTCTCCCCAACCCCTTCTTATCTTCACCTTTCATTCTGCCAGCTGTGCTTCTGCCTTTTCCAAAGTTAATCTTTAAACGTCAAAGCCCAGAAATAAAGAACAACAAATAAAGTACATAGCAGTAGGAGTTGTCCAAAACTTCAGGTTTTTGCAGAAAGCGTGGGTGCATAAGAAACGCACTGGGATGATTCACAGAGCATTTTCCCGTGGGACTGTGCAATTATAAAACGCTTCTGTCAATCAGGCCGCTTGTCCTTCATTTTAGAATAAGGGTTGTTTTGCCGCTTCGTCAAGTTATACATTTCAGGACTGAAATTCATCTTTTCCACCAGCTTTTGTGTGGAGGTTATTACCAAAATGGGGACTAACTGATGGGTCTGCATGACTTGGATGCATGTGGACTCTTCAAATTACCACATGCTCTCCTCATTCAGAAATGGTATTACCGCATGGGGGTAGTTCCAGAGAAAATAGTGCCACAACTCAAAACACATATACGAAAAGTTCAAAATAATTTACAGCACTGTGTAAAAAGCAATACATGTAAAATGCACAAATATCTACAGTCAGGGCCCACAGTAGAATGTTGGATTCCTCTCGGACAATCAGGAAAGAGAGCCTCTGCGGCATACTTGTGGGGATGGAGGCATTCCCGATGGCCCAGAGGAATCAATATTCTACTTTGGAATCCTTAAAAATCTATCTACCTCCGCCAGCCCTACCCTTGCTTAGGGCCACCTCGTTCTCTCTACACAGTTTGCACGTTTTTAGCCTTTTCTCTGGCTGCCTCCAATTCCTTCCCTAACTGCGCAGAAGGACTTCTCCTGTGGGGCCGCCAAGCAATGGTTTCCCAGTGACAATTCACTCATAGCTCTTGTTATATACTTCTCCACTGCATCCCACCCAGCACCTGGCGCAGTGGTCGGGTGCAAATAGCAATATTGCCCTTGGCTGCAGGGCAATACATGCTTATATGAGACCATAGCCCTCCCTGTACGCCCAAGCTTCTCTTGAGCACTTGAGTTGGGCTTGCCGGCTCACAAGAACCCGTATTTTCCTCAGTCCTGTGCAATATTGCTTAAGTGAGGCCCGAGGGCCACTGGTCCAACTTCACGTCTACACTTTCTTTTGGGTGAACCTTTTTAAACTCATGAGCTGTTAAGCTGTATCTGGGTTATTTAGTTTAAAATGATTGATTATTTATCATTTTATTAAAATGCCTCTATTAATGTCTAGAATTGCATAGCGAGTCTTTTTACTGCACCTGCTGGAACATTGAAACCTGGACTCTATTGCTTTCAAATTATACAAAGATATCATCACCTAAATCCCCATATTTATGAACAGTTGAATTGATAATTGAATTGATATTTTACTTGTATCGCGCTCATACACAATTGTTTCAGAGCGCGACGAGGCAAGAGAGGGGAATAAGGGATGACAAAACAACGATCTTACTAGGCCCAGTGACATTGAGAACGCACAAATGCATGGGAGAGGGATAGGGGTAAGTACAAGGGGGGGAGAGGTGGAAATAGCTGAGTAAAAATAAAAATAGGTAAATAAAACATGAATAAATAAATAAATAACAAAAGGCAACAGACAATGGTAGTGCAGCCAGCAAGGTGCAAGTGCTAGGAATAGGCAACAGACAGGGTATGTCTGAATAAGTGCAGAAAAAGAAAAAAGGGTGGACTGTAGGATTACAGATACAGACCCCAGTGCAAGGGATTGCCTGGCGGCAGTGTGGGTGGGTGGCAGGCTGAGCAGGTACCTGTGTCCTAAAGACAGTGGGAGACCAGGTGCACGATGCTGAGACACAACAGATCAACAGGGGAGAGTAAGAGAGAAGGCAGAAGCAGAAAGGAAGGTCTTGAGGTGCTTCCGTAACCAGAGATGGTTCTCCTCAAGTTTCAGAGTGGCAGGGAAGCTGTTCCAGAGGGAGGCCCCAGCTGCCCCAGCTGAAGAAAGAGGTCTACCCCCAGCTCGTTTCTTAGAAAAATAACTGACCCTGAGGGAGTTAGAGGTGGAGGAGTGAAGGGATCGGGAGGGAAGGTATGTTCAGAGGGACAGCAGAAGATATTTTGGACCCAGGCCCCAGAAAGCCTTATGGACAATGCAAAGGGTCTTGAGTGTAATCTTTGCAGCCACTTGGAGCCAGTGAAGAGATTTCAGGGCTGGATAGATACGATCCCAGGGCTTGAGGCCAAGGACAAGTCTCGCAGTCCTGTTCTGGATAAGTTACAAAGGGCGGAGAGTAGAGGCAGGTAGATTAAGGAAGAGGCTTTTGCAATAGTCCAACCTTGAGAGAACCAGGGCTCGAGAGACAGAGAGATTCTGGGGGAAGGAGAGGAAAGGCAGAATACCTCAGAGGAGGTGCAGTTCAATGTTTATAGTGCTTTTTGTCTTATTCCTCCTGCTTGTTGATGACACAGTAATATATTTGATTATATTACACACCATCAGAAGAGTGAAGGGTGACTACTCCACCAGATTTGCAAGTGTGTGCTGCAGAATGATGAGAGAGTTCAGAAGGAAATGCGGAAGTCACTGAGCTATCTTTGTTAACATATGAAGGCTAGAAAAAATAGGCTTTGCAACGTTGCTCCCTACCCTCTTGCACTGGTTTAGACTTTCAGGGCTTACTAGGCCAGGGAGAGCAGAGGAAGGGTCAGTGGTTTAGAGGGGATTTGCAGGTGTAGCAGCCAGGGTCGGTGCAAGCGCTAGGAAAACAAGGTGGCTGCTTAAGGCACGGATCAGCAGGAGTCACCAAACAGCAGGTTTTTCATCTGCTATCATGAATTACTAAAGAGAAGTAAACCAATCTGTGCTAAAGTGGCTGCATGATGCCCTCCTGCCAACAACAGTACCAACAGGTCTAGGAGTCACTAACTTGGAAGCAGGCGCAGGGCTTTTTCCTACAGACATATGCGTTTGGGCTGCATGCCACATGGTCTGACTCAACAGGTTATTCACTCTCTTCAGGCAGGTCAGAGCCATGGTGTAGCCATCCTGGACCTTCTGGGGGCAGAGCATGAGACAGTCAAAGCAGACACTGCAGATAGGGTGCAAGTAAGGGTCTCATGCAACAAGGAGATGAATGGCCTTTCCCCAAAAATCTCAGAAAAATGCAACTGTGCTTGCAAAAAATGTTTTCGAAACATTTTCATTAGCATGAACACCCTGATAGATGTCAATGGAATGATTGCTTCTGAGGACTGAGCCCAGGAGTTATTTGCTGCAGAATTTACTGTCAAGCTGAAGTATTTTTATTTATGCAACTTCTAAATGGCTAGATGACTAAATAGATCTTATTTTGGGAACACACACTTGTTGCAAGTTGGCATACTTTATATGTGGGCGAATTCATAGCTGCATGCATTCCCTAGCATTGCTGGGGAAATGAGTGCAAAGACAATAGTTCAACGCCATGTTGGTCCAGTTTTAAAATCACACACAATGCAGGTTGTGATACGTTTTATCAAACTAACTGAAAATACTATTCAGAGAAGCAACACAGCATTAGCTTTCAAAGGCTTACAGTACAGACTTCTTCGACAGCTGGTGCAGATGGAAAGAATTAGTGAAGAGAAAACCACAGCACAGTTCCGTCTCAAATGGAAAAAAAAGAAAAAAAAGCATTTTAAACTTCATTTTGCCTGCTGTCTTATCTAAAAGACATACCAACTTCTAGGAGCAGAGAACACATAACAGTTGGGGAACAATACACATTTGTATCCAAAAGTTGCATTTATAAAAACAAAAGGAAAAACAAATCCTTTCAAAAGTTGCATTTATAAAAACAAAAGGAAAAAAATCCGCTCACGTGTACAATTTAGGCCCAGGAAGTGTTGAAGAAGGCCCTGGTAGTTTCCTAAAATTACTGGTCTCATTTTTTTTTAATTTTTTTAATTTCATTTAGTTTATACAAACTTTTTGAAAAGGTTACATTATCCCTCCTCCTATAATGTGTCGGAGGGCCTTGCAGAGGCAAGTTTAGGCAGTATTACAGTGCATAATGACAGAGTTTTTACCGCGGCTAGGGTCTTAACTGTCTTATGGTTCTCGTTAATTCCTTCTAGTTCAGTCAACTAACTTTGTTTCCACCGCTTCAGCATCAAAAGACTGCTTTTGACGCAAGTTCACACTTCTTCATCTCCGGCACATTGGTATTAGTTTCTGTATGATTTCCATTCCTTTCTTATTGGGATTTTAGCAGAGCCTCTAGAGATTGTAGAAAGTTGGTCAGCCCATATATGTCTTTTTCACGCGGACTGTAGAATTTTCGCCAGAGTTCGTCGCCGCATAGAGTAGAATATTGTCGCAACAGGTCTCCCAAATGCACAGATCTCATATCTTTCAAGCCTTCGCAATATAGAGTTAAGTGTTTGAGAGTCTCTTGCTGTCTGTTACAGAAGCGACAGCTCAAGGTCGCTGTCATTTTTCGTGCCCTGATTGCTTGACTCACCCTGGTGTTAAAGAGATTTAGTTGAAATTTCATATAGATAGCTCAATGTTTTCCATTAGCTGACTTCATCAGGTATTGCAGCGGTTTCTTACGATCTTTAGCCTCAATTGCTGCGTCTTCCATGAGCTTGTGACGATTCCGATCATCAATCGTGGTGCACCAATCGAGCTCCCATAGCTTTTTTTTACATAGTTTGGGTTATTTTTCAAAGTGACTTGATCTGTACCCAGGAGTGTTAATTGATCGTCACATTCAGTAGCCCATTTACAAAAAAGCGCTTCTTGGTTGCCTTGCAGTGCATCTTGTAAGATCTTAAATTGAGGAGTGCAGTTTGTTAGGATGATTTTCCTGTATATGGATAACATATTCCATAACACTCGGGCTTGCATAGATATTAGATTGAGTTCGTATCGTACGCAAGCACTCGAGATTCCTTTTTGTAGGTGTAGTACTCGCCTCCAGTACTAGTTTTCTACTTCTGGCCACAACGTTGCTGACACTCCTATGGCACTTTCAGCGCCATAGATCAATGTTGGTGTCGCTTTTTGATTATAATGGGCTAACACAGGTAACAGGGAGAATTTTCCAAATTTTTTGTTTATAATTACTCCTTGACATGCAAGTTGTTTACATTTTTGTTTAGCATTTTCGACCCATTGTGCATCCGTTATGTTACTGTTGATCCAAGTACCTAGGTACTTTGCCTTACTTACGCATTTCAGATTTTCGTTAGATAATCTCCATTTTGGTGTACATTTCATGTTTCTCTTGTTGGTTCGAGATAGATCTTGGAGTATTATTATTTCCGACTTTGCACGGTTGATTTTTAGTTTGTTTTTTCTTACATACCCTTCAAGAGCAGATAGTTTTCGTGTTAGACCAATGGGGGTTAGATCCAACAATGCGATGTTGTCCGCATAGAGCATCCAGTTTACAATCATCCCGTTGATTTTTGGTGGGAAAGAGTTGACAGCTTCAAGATCTTCTCCAATATCTGACAAAAATAGGCCAAATAGCGTGGCTGCCAATGGGCAGCCTTGTTTCACGCCTTGATTTGTTCTTATTGATTTACTTAAGGTTCCGCAGGCGTCTAATCTGACCTTAATTTCCGTGTCTGTATGGAGCGCTTTTATAGGTTGAAGTAGGTTATCCGGACATTTCCATTTCATTAACTTGTTCCAGAGCATCTCTCGGTCGATGGTGTCGAAAGCGCTGGACAAATCAACAAAAGCCACGTAGATTTTCCTATTTTGGCGAATAGCTTCCATCTTTATGAAATTTAGGATTGTTAAATTCAGCCCACAGCCAACCCCCTTCACAAATCCAGATTGGCGTGGATCGTATCTCTTGGAATCCTGGATCCACTTTAACAGTTGGTTTTGAAGCTGGGTGGCAAAAACTTTCCCCACCACATCTAGCAGGGCTATTGGCCGATAATTCTTTGGATCTGTGCGATCTCCCTTTTTGAAGATGGGTACGACAATAGCACTTCGCCAGGACGATGGAATCATTCGGTTCTGTAAGATCAATTTAAACAATGAGTGGCATAAATCTGCCCAGAGTTCCGGATGTTGTTTTAAGAGATGATTTGTTAAACCATCCGGCCCAGGGGCTCTTGATGTACTCAGATTTTTGATGTTGCAATATATATCTTCTTTCTTTATTTCGATTGACCACTCAGACTCTGCAGTGGATGGTACAATTCCTTTGGCGGTGTCATTGTAGAAAATTTCAGTGTAATATTTTATCCATATTTCTTCCGAAATTATGGATTTTATAATTGCTCCTTGGGGACTTGAGATGTTATTCAGGTATGCCCAAAAGTCCCTTATATTTTGATTAGCAAGCGTTGTCATCATGCTTTCTGCGTCTCTTTGCAACATTATGTGTTTATGGCTGATTAGCCAGTTCTTATACATTTGTTTCAGTTGTTTTATTTTGCTTTTGCTGGTTGGATCAGTTTTATTCTTTATCATTCTTAGATCTTTGTTCAATTTCCTTTTTCCTTAGATTAAGCTCAGCATCCCATATATGACGTTGTGAAAAATCAGATCTATTTTTGTGGATTTTCTTCTCTCGATAAGTCTCCAAGAGAGTAGTGTATTCAATTTTATCTGGATCTTGTTTTGCTTCTAATGATGTCCGCAGTGAGATTATTTGGGTCGCATTTAGTCGTAGTCTATTGCGGCCTGGTCCCACTTCAAGAGCAGTTTTAACTGCATCGCTTGTTCTCCCACATTGTTGTGGTTTCACATACAGCTTAACTAGGCTGTGATCACTAGATTTCATTTCGATGATTTTTAGCCATTTTACTTCACTTCTTAGCTTTCCATTTACAAACATATAGTCAATTGTTGAGCTTGACTCATTTCTTCGCCATGTTGGTTGGGCGGGGATATCTCCTGTTGACTGTCCGTTTAGCATCTGTAGATTCCATGCGTTCATTTCTAGCATCCAGAGTGCTGCCGCATGTCCATCTTTGTTTTTTTTCTCATCGTGCTCATTATGGTTTTTATCTTGGAAAAAATGTATGTTGAGATCGCCACATATTAAAATGTATACATCTTTTTCATGTCTTTTAATTTCGCAGATGATTTCCGAAATTGCTTCAATGAAATTTTCCACTTGTATGGCAGCATGTTGCCAGTAGATGGTTACCATTATTAGCACGTTCTCCTCTGTGCCATGTCTCACCGGGAATTTGATTTTGCATACTTGTACATACGATGATACATTAGTTGATGATAAAATATGTATGCCACTTTTGATTTTTGCAAGGATCGCCATCCCTGACATGGGGCGTCCTTTATTCCCTTTGATCGCTGGGTTAAACGCAATTTCAAATCCTTCTGCAATGGGTGGTTCCATTAACCAGGTCTCTTGCAGGCAAAGTAAATCTACGCCCCGCAGTTCCTTGGGTATGTTTCCAAATAGATGCGTATGCCCTCGCGTGTTCCATGAGGCTACGCATGTATTGCCAGGATCCTTGGGATTTAGACATTAGCTGTTTTTAGTAATGTTGATCGTTTTAGCGACCCAGGTCCAGTCAAGATCTTCGTTTTGTAAACTGGTATTCTTCTGTATTTCAGTGTTTATGTTCACATCTGTTACTATATTGCAGTCGATGATCTGATTTTGTGTTTCATCACTGTTTGTACTCGTGACGGAGACAAATTTGCTCTCTAAGCTACTATTTTCACCTTGGTGTCGAGGCTCATAGTTAGATCTTGTTTAATATTTTGGAGGAGATTCTAAGTCTCTCGATCGCTCTTTCTCTTTTTGGTTCCAGATTTCATTTATGTCAAATCCCAATGAGTTCAAGATCGTACCCACATTTAATAATGAGTCACGAATGATTTTTGAGGCTATGTGTAATATCACACAGTCGTTAATTTTTTCTTTTCCAAATTCTACCACTTGGATGTCTTCAGAGACCACAGTTCTTAATTGTGGTATGTGGTGTAATAGGTTCATCACATTTTTCCTGTTTAGTAAGAGTCCATCTCTTTCTCTTACTATTCGCTCAAGTCGCAAAAGATATCTCCCTTTTGTTTTGTTATTTCTCACTTGACGATATTGACGGTCAGAGTCGTTGTAGATATCAGAGTTCTTATTTGAGTGATTATGCCTAATCTCTGACAATGATTGCGGATGGTCACATGATCTCTTTGATTGCGAGAATAGATCTTTAGACAGCTTCTGAGAGTGGCATTCAGATTTGTTCATGTACAGAGCTCCACATCTTTCTTCAATCTTTGGTAGAGCTTTGGTTGAGCCAACATCCATTAAAGCCATTTTTGCCTCAAGTGCTCCAAATTCTTGCTCATATTTCCACAAATTCGTATTTCGAGTAGTGGACTTCATGTCAGATTGATCTCGTTTCATTGAGGTCAATAGTAATATTCTTTTAGCTTCAAGTGTGATGAATTTTTTAGATGAGTCTACTGCTAAGAGTGAAGAATCACCATCATGTTTCGATGGATCTATAGTTACACCTCTTTGCGGATTTACAAGTTTCACACTCGGGATACAGCTTAAGTTGGAGTTAGTTCCATTTCCAGAAACAATTGGTGGCATATTTGGCATAGTCTCTTTTGCAGATGTTATAACTTCATCTAATGGAGCAGTGAGGTCGATGTTAATTAGGCCATCAGTAGGTGCACGTTCTTCATTCAGTACTAAATCAGGGATCTCGGTCAGGCTGCCTTTGTCTGTTTCACATTCATCGACGTCGAGAAGTTTAATAGATCTTCGGTAGAGCTCTCAACGGCCATTGGCTCATCATTTGATGCCTCGATGTTATCTCTTTGGTTGACATTTGCAGAAGCTATTTGAGTGGCAATATTGGCCTTTACCAAAGGACCCGCTGCATGCTTAGATGAAGTTGTGAAGCTAAAGCTTTTGATGTTCCTTAGAAACGAACGCACACTTGCTCTAGTTCGCATTTTCCTTTTCTTCATGGTTTTCATTTGTTTCTCATCTTTTGATCCCACTATTTTAAGATTTTTTTCTGGCTCCATTCTCTTTGGGTCAAAAATTGCGAACACTTCTTTTGAAGTCGCTTTTGCTTTCTTTGACATAACATCCTCTACCTCGTTCTCTTTACAGTTTTCCAGGTTATGATTATCTTTAGACTTGGTAGCCAGATTGGCTTCCAATTGATCAGCATCTAGGGCAGCTTCACTCTCCGCACTTTTATTCTGATTAGTCACTGAACCTCCATTTCCAGGTGGCAGCGGTTTTGGAACAGCCGTACTTTTAGGATACATCACTTGTGATCGAGGTAAATTCAACTTTTCTTTCTTTCCAGTACTTGCAAGAGCGCCATTTATTACACCAGGTTTCTCACTCGGTTGGACGGCCTTGTTACTAGTTGGATCATTTAATCGTTTCAGTTTTTGTTTGCATTTAGTTGGTCTGTCGTTCATACGATCTTCTCCATTGCTTATTTCTTGTTGGTTCGTCTTTACAGCTTTTCCCGTCTTCGGGACTGCGGATTCCATATTAGGATCAGTTGAATTAGTGATCAATGTTATTTTCACACTGTCGTCCAGTTGCTCTCTGTTCTCATTTAGTTCCATCTCGGTGGATGTGGGATTCAACTTCTGTTGTTTTAACAGGGCGATCGCTTCTCTTGCTACTTCTGCAAATAGTCGTTTGTCGAGAGCACTGTTTTTGGTGTGTTCCAGTATGATTTTCACATTTGTTTCAGCTCTTAAGTGGTCATCTTGCCGTGCTTGTTTTGTAGTTTTCAGATCTTGCTCTACGTTGATCATTTTTGTGTTCATCATAGCTAAAAGTGTTGTTTGATCTCTTGAGGTCTCATTCAGTTGTTCATATAGTTTCATATACGGCACCATGGATATGGTATGTGCGGACATTATAAGTGCATTCAGATCTCTGGAGATTTCTTTCGATAGGCGTCCTGCCATATTTTCTGTTTGGAAGTTTGATTTATTGTTGTGTATCATCCTTAGTTTGGTTGTTTTTGACATTTCTTTCTGACGCTTCTTTTTCTTTGTGGAGAAATTTTGTATAAGGGGATCAGCAGAAAGCGGCACAAAGTATGACTCAAGTCCAGGACAATCCAGACCCGCTGCTTCTTGCATCTCGGCATGTCTTTTTTGCGATGTGAACAGCTGGTCTCTATGGTTATCACCTAAGGAATCAAGTCTTTTCCTTTTAGGCATGGGTTTAAGCCACAGGGTCTGTTTTTCATGGGATTCTTGGATTTCAGATCGTAAGTTCACAATATTCTTCGTATTTTCCACTCGGAGCTCCATTTGGGGCTCGACTTCTTGTTCTTTTTGTAATTCAGTGGAGTTTGCTTCCGCTTTGTTTTGAGCAGTATACTTACTTCCCATTCTAGTATTTAATTGAATTAGATCTTTTAGTACTTTGTCCAGAGCAGCGATCGAACTGCGTCGATTCGGGCTTCTAGTGATACAAGCTAGTTGGTCAGATAGACAAGCTGGGTTAGACCACATCACATTGTTTTGCAAGCCAGTTGTGCCGGCTGCTAACAGTTCACTTCTGGGATTAAGTAAATTGTCATTTATGCACCTTTCACTTTGCGTTTGGACACGGTGGGTTGATGTAATAGAGTCTTTACAGCCTAATTCAGTGTCCTCATCAGGATCCTCGTCAAACGATCGATTAGGGCTCTCTTCACTTTCACTCTCTCTCACTCTCCCCAGATCTGACTTTACAGTCACTTAAAGAGTGAACCCTTGACTGGAAAGTCGTGATAGATAGAGTCTCATAAGCTCCAGTTTTATTAAGGGCAGTGATGGTCTGATGAGTTTGTGTGTCACTAAGAATTTCTTTGTTTCCTACATTATCGTCAGTGGCAAGGTCAATAACAACCTCTGAGAATACTTCAGGCATAACAGGGCTCTTGTTTACTCTCACGTCATTTGTCTCGTGGGTTATATCAGTTATGTCACTCGCTGTATGTATTGTTGAGAGAGCCTGAGATGTAGAGGTGGTGAAGGGAGTAGGGGGGGCTATAGCCATAGCAAGTAAGGGAGAGCTACTGGCTCGACAATCAAAAAAAGTTTCAGAGTTAGTTGAAGGAATAGAAGCACAGGTCCTTTTGCGGGACCTGCTACAGCTTACCGGCGGTACCACTCTCAGTTCCATTGGCGTGCTTCCACAGGCAGCGGCAGCCAAGCAGCGGCGTTGCTGTCTCGTAAGCGGATGCACTCCTCCATCGTCTCCCGGTAGTACTGCGGCCGCTTCGGTCAGGAAGAGACCCGAGGACCCTGGCTCATTCATTCGTCTTTCAGAAAATGCACAATCGATGTTCGGTTTTGAGAGGACGGTAGTTTTGGAGATTCGGAGGGTGAGTGCAGTATGTGCAGTGTGCCTTGCACCTCAGGCAACACTCAACTTCACTCAATAGCACAAGTGTTGGCAGGATACCATATGGGGATCAAAGAGGTGATTCCTCTGCAGTCTCCCCCAGGCTCCGCCAGCGCCGAACAGCCGCACAACCGCCGGTGGACTTCACTCCTAACGGGCTTAACGCTGCAAGGGTGCGCTCGCCCTGTTTTCGATGGCAGGCAGTGTCACGTGAGCAGTCACGTGAGCGTCACGATGCGCCTCCCCCTCCAGGAAGTGGGTGTCGGTGTCGGTGAGGCGCGAGTTAAGGAAACTCCCAGCGCTATTCCCCCACAGCCAGCACAGGTACAAATGTTCGTTAGCCTTTCACATCAGGTTCACTGCAAGGAGAAAGTCAGCACCGCTCGGCTGCACTCGCCCTGATTTCAATGGCAGGCAGTGTCACGTGAACAGTCACGTGAGCGTCACGATGCTCCTCCCCCTCCAGGAAGTGGGTGTCGGTGTCGGTGAGGCGCGAGTTAAGGAAACTCCCAGCGCTATTCTCCCACAGCCAGCACAGGTACAAATGTTCGTTTGCCTTTCACATCAGGTTCACTTTCACTGCCTCCATTTGAAAATTGACTGGTCTCATTTTAGAAGGCATATTCAAACGAGAGGTTTAAAAATACATAGTTAAGAAACAGACTCAGTGTTGTGTTTTCCTCACAGAGTCTAATAAAGTGATCTGTAGCTTCTATGTAGTGTCAGGACATTGCAGTGACTTCAATGCCGCTGCTAAAAGGTTTTGTTGCTGGTATACAATGTGCAACTACAAAATATGCTCTCAATGTTTAACTGGTGTAGTCTCCAATGTTACCTCAGTGTGCCTCAACTTCACAATGGTTTCCTCGCTTGCATACAGTGTGTCAAAGCGAAATACATTTACCTATTTTTGAATGGTGCAATGTCTGCTGTTATCTCAGTGTATCTTATGCTCCATAAAGGTTTGTATTTGTATTTGTTTATTATTTATGTTGCGCACCGAACCATGAGGTAACTGGACGATAGAACAGACTTGTGAGTTACATACACGGACATCAATGGCATTACAGTTGAAGTTAGCCAGACCTGTGGTTACAGCTGTTCTGGAGGCATGAGGCATTTATAACATAACATAGGCAGTAGTGCAATCACATGAGCATAGAGGGTGGGAGCTGGACGTTATTGGAGGGGCTTGTTGTTCAGCCACTCCCTAATTCCCGATTTGAAAGCCAGGAAAGAGGGCTCTTGTCTGAAGGCAATGAGTATGGAGTTCCAGCGTTTTGCTGCTTCAACTGGGATGCTTGCTCCTCCGGCGGTTTTCAGGTTGAACCTAGGTACTGTAAGGCAGTGAGGTAGGACAGATCTGGTGGTGTGGGCTGAATGATGCTTGCAAATTGTGTCAGAGAGATATTTGGGTGCTGTGTTTGCAAGGCACTTGTGTGTGATTACTAGGGTGCGGAGAGTCATTCTGTCACGAACTGAAAAGCAGTTGGCATTGCGCCTGAGAGTAGAAATGTGGCTGGATCTGATTAAACTAAGTGCTGCTCTTAATGAGTTATTTTGCAGGACCTGGATCCTGTTTAGGTTAGTTTTCGAGGAGCCTAGAAAGAGTGTGTTACAATATTCTATTTTTGACAGTGCTAGTGCTCTGTCTAGCGTTAGGCAGCTGTTGGTGGACAGGTAGGCTTTGCAGCTGTAGATTAGCTTATTGGTATAGACTATGCAGGATGCTACCGAGCTGACCTGTTTCTGAGGGACAGAGTAGAATCAAGATAGACCCCCAGTGTTTTAATTTCCTTTGAGACCTTGATTGGGTTGCCGTCCATTTGAGCTTAGATGGCCAAGAGTTTGGTTGCTGGTGTCCTGTGCCCCTCAACCATTAGGATCCTGAGCAGCAGTGTCCAGCAGCTGATTGTGATAAATGGTACTTAAGGGTTGTATTCTGTTGACGTGATGGCATTGCTGGGCCTTGACTCAATGTTGGTCTTAGTGTGTCACAAACCTTATATCCATGTTCAGACCACTGTATTTTAGGTTGAGCCCCTTCAGGTACTTGAGCTCCCATGTCTTTCTGTGACTGGTAGGTGAGAGGGCACCCTTTAAAAACATCACTGACAGATCCTGCAATGAGCGCCCATCATGTATGAAGTGTCAACCCACTGGTGTTTCTGTTTTGTGGTTTGACATTGTGTAACTGTGTAGGTTCAACCTTTCACACAGCTCCTTGCAGGTCTCACATAAATAACTCCCTTACATGCATTTTTTTGCATTGGATGAGATACACAACATTGGAGCATCTGCAGTTGTATGTCGTCATCGTATGCCAAACAAGAGTTCTTACTACAACAATCCCTGAAACCATCATCATACCTGTGTTATATAGAGGACATCTTCTTTATTTGGCAAATACACTCTTAACCAATTCTATGGCTACCTAATTAGCGTTCTCTAATGCATCAAGTTAAACATGTAATACTCCCAGAAGAGCACACTTTTCCTGGATACAACCATCTCAGTTTGAAGGAACAGCATTTAGAACAAACTGTATACAAGAAACCCACTGACAGGAACACCTACAGATGGCAAGTTTACACCCAAAGAACAAAAAACGGTCTGTTATCTACAGCCACGCCATCCAATACCAACGCATATGCTCAAACCGGAAGCCAAGGGACAACCAACTTTCCACACTCTGCACAGCCTTCTTGCAGAAGGGTTGCGCAGCCAGACAAATTGACAGACAGAGAATTCGACCATGCATTGAAAATACCCATAGACAACATGCTACAATACAAAGACAGCGGAGACACAGAACACATTTCTTTGGTTGCCCCCCACCATCCAGCAATAACCCGACTGCAGAGGATTGTTAAGAATCTACAACCAATATTCAGCAGGTGTGACGAGCTGAGAGACATTGTTAAATAAGCTCCTCTCATTTTATACAAACAACCAAGACACCAAGCACAGCCTCTGACCAGAAGTACATTTCCACTAGCTCAAGAGCAAAGAAGACCTAGAATGTGCCCCGGCAACATCAGGAGATGCAAAACGTGCCAATACATCTGCACTGTATCTGCCATAACAACCGCCCCGGCAACATCAGGAGATGCAAAACGTGCCAATACATCTGCACTGTATCTGCCATAACAACCCCACAAAACTGAACAATACAAGTAGGAGGGACATACAACTGTGGCCCACTGGTTGTAATGAGTCTGGCAGAACAACATACCTGCACCGCCAGATGGTGCTTAACGTAGCATTCCACCTACGCACTGCTTGCAGGGGCAGCAGGGGCAGTCCCATACCCACCCTTT
The DNA here is from genome assembly GCF_040938575.1 of Ambystoma mexicanum. Classification (NCBI taxonomy): domain Eukaryota; kingdom Metazoa; phylum Chordata; class Amphibia; order Caudata; family Ambystomatidae; genus Ambystoma; species Ambystoma mexicanum. The sequence continues at coordinate 661,687,012 of NC_090941.1, read as the reverse complement.
AACCATGCATCCGAGATTTCAAAGGAATTCCCTCTGCTCGAACAGAAATGCATGACTGATCAAAGAGTATTTCTTTGCTATCTCTCTGATGCCTGTAAAGGATGAACATGAAGGGGATACCACCATTCGTAAGATAGAGGTGGCAGTAGAAAAGCTACCGACACCCACCAAAACCCTCTGCCTTTCACTGACTTGCAACGTGGGTTATTGAAGACAGAATGAATGCAGTTGAAGGCAGGGCAGCGAAACTGCAAGCAAAGTCAGTGGTATCTCCACATCCGAATCAGGTGGGGCTGATGGAGAGCTGGGCTGCCTGTTATAGATGGTGTGTGTAAGACAGAGTGATTTGATTTCACAGTGTAATGAAAAGGTCTAAAACATGACAGCAAAAGGGCAGCTTGTGAATGTGTTGGGCTGTGTATCCATGTGAAGAGGTGAAGACACATTTAGGGGAAGGGGCTGCTAGAGTCAGGGCATATGGATTGGTATTTAGGCGGTGGCAAAACTACCTTTCACCCTGCCAACTACTGCCCACTAGCCCTGGAAAACAGGCATGTTCAGTCAGTGCTGCTTCACCACAGGACCACCATTATCACGGGGCATAGAGCACAAACCACTAACAAGAAGGCTTGTCCAAACCCGTTTCAAATATATTATGCTGGTGCTATGTCATATCACTGACAGTCATTTTTTACTACTGTTGTTTCTTCAAATACATTTTGCAGAATAATGTCATCGAAATTATTTTTGTGGGGGTTCACCAAGACCCCCTCCCCCGCCTATTTTTAACTGTTCCTGACCCCCCTAACCCCTTAAAAGCCCTTTCCCATGCCCAGCCCAAAATTATGATGATTTCTTTCTGCAACGTGTATTCGTTAAAAAACTGAAGTAAAAACGACTGTCGATGAAACGAATTTGTACCGTTATGCTCACAGGTGTAAGGAAGTGAGTTGATGAATATTTTTCCAAATGCAGGCATCGACTGATCAAAGGAGAACATTTTCTAGGTGAATAGGGTAAAATCTGACTCTCCTTATCTCAGCTTCCAGCATAATGAACCCATATGGTCCAAATTAAACTACTTCACAGTTGTTCTAAACTCCTCAATTCATACAGGCTTCAGATATGTTTGCAAAATTACTCAAAGAAGCTGAAGGGGATCCACTGATCCAAATATGATGAGAAATGTAGAGAAATTCATTTGTATTAATTTTAAGAATAGGAAAGCCAATTCTGATTAGAAAGGACTTACAATCACACATTCACAAATGGCAGAGACATTACCAGGAAGACGGGATGAGCCAGTTTATGAGGATGTGAAAAATTGGTACATATATCAGGGACAAAACAAAAAGAAACCAATATGCGTATAAGAAAACAGGTGATTTACAAAGGTGACATTAACCTAAGAGGCCAAGTGCTTCAAACTAAAGAGGAGTACTATTATAAAAATAATATTCACATTTGACATTATTTGAATTTTAAATATTCAAAATTACATTATTAAGAGGCCCTATGAGGAGTGGTGTGGTCAGGTTTGGAGGATGGGGGAGAGGGCAGTGGGAACTCTCTTTTTAACAAGTACGTTTGGCTAACTTTGATGGTGCTGGGCAGTGTGTTCCAGTGGAGCGTGGCGAGTAGGGAGAAAGCGCGGAAGTGAAAGGAAGAACAGGGATTGTGTAGGACAGTGAGGTTAAGTGTAGAGGAGGATCAGAGGGAACGAAAGGGTGAGTAAACTGAGATGCAATAAAACAGGTACTGAGGAGCAAGCCCATTAATGACCTTGTAGACTAGGAGAAGGAACTTGAAAAGAGAGCGGTTGTGCATGGAGAGCCAACGAGCATCTTGTCAGTAGATAGAAGTGGGGAAGGATCTGGGTAGGTTGTAGCAAATATGGGTGGCAAAGTTGAGGACTTTTTCTAAAGGGAGGAAAGAGAAGCAAAGAAGGCCAAGGGATAGGCTTGGTCAGTTGTCAAGTTTGCTGAGTATGAGGGTGGAGATTAGAGTTTTTGTAGAGTAGTTAGTAAGAAAAGGACACGTTTTCCAAATGTTGAGGAGGTTAATACGAGCACCAAAGGCAGTGGTAGTGATAAATTGTTGCAGCCAGAGGTTGCTATCAAAGAGGACCCCAAGAATCTGAGCTTTGGACAAGGGAGCAGGACAGACATAGGAGAGAGGAGGGTAGGAATGGTATTGGGAGCCAGGAGAAAGATTACTTTAATTTTCTAAGAATTCTGCATGCAACAGAGGGACATCCAGTGTCAAATTGCAGTGAGGCAGTTCGTAATCTGTTCTGAGATAGCTGATGAAGGAGGTAAAGGAGAAAAATATTTGCATGTCATTAGCAAAAAAGTGACAGTGAAAGTCAAAGGACGTGATAAGTCTTCCTAGAGGAGAGGCCCAAGCACTGATCCTTGGGGGATGTTATCACAGCGATGGACGGGATCCGAGGTTTGTGAGTTCCAAGAGATTCTAAAGGATAGACCTTCCAGGTAGGAGGTGATCCAGACAAGATCAGATTTGTGTAATCCAAGGTCCTTGAGAGTGAGTAGGAGAGCGAAGTGGTCAACCTTGTCGAAAGCAGTAAAGATGTCCAAAAAGGATGAGTATAGAAGAGAGTTTGGAGTGGTGAACATTAGAGAGAAAGTTGGAGATATGAATGAGTGCTGTCTCAGTGGAGTGTTACCTACAAAAGCCTGATTGAAATGGATCTACAAGGCTATTGTCCGCAAGGTACTTAGTGATCGAATTGAAGACCATCCATTCAAGGACCAACCTTTTAATAATGAGGAGGGAGAGAAACTAGTTGATACGTTGCTGGGTCAGCAGAGGGGTTATTCAATAGGGGTAAGGTAGTTGCAGATTTCAAGAAGGGATGGAAGATTCCACTGGAGAGAGAGATGTTAAAGAGCTCTGAGATATGTGGCCAAGTGATTGAGGCTAAATCTTTGATCATTTGGGGAAAGAAATAGTCAATAGGAGCGCAAAGTGGGTTGACGCTGTGAAGGATGGGTGCTAATTCAATAGGAGAATTAGGATAGAAGTAGTTGAGAGTAGAAGAGTTAGGGCAGAAGTGACGGACAGAAGGAAGGCTGCAGAGAAAGAAGGAGGGGGCTGTGAGAGTGTCACACATTTTTGAGATTTAGAAGATACGCAGTGAGCAAAGATATTATCAGAAAGGGGGGAATCAAAGGATATTGGCTTGGGACATGTGAGCAAGGTTTGGAGGATAGATTAAAGGTTGCAGGGTTATTGCAAAGGGGGATATTAGGTTTGTGAAGTAGGAGGAATTGACCGAGTCCAGTTCAGAGGTGAGGGCAGTAAGATAGTTTTTGAAGGCTAGGAGGGCTAGGGTCGGTAATTTGAACCAGTGTTGTAGGTCATGCTGTCAGTTTGGTATGAGGGTCTACATTTCAGAGGTGACACGAGGCTGAAAGCAGGGACGCGAAGGCGTGCATATGCGAGCAGGATCATGCTGGTCAAATGAAGTAAAAAGTGCGTAGTGAACCTAAGAAAAGCATGGTATATAGAGAGGCATGAATGGGGCAGAGAGGTTGTCACATCATTACGGCAAGGGGCAAGAGAGTACTACCTGAATTTTCTCTTAGTTATTGAAGGGGGCAGATGAGGAGTAGAAGGTGGAGGGACCGAGATGTTAAAGTGAACAATGAAGTGATCTGAAGGAGAGATGCCATTGGAGAATTCAGAGGTGGAGAGTGAATTAGAGAGAAAAACAAGGTCAAGAGAGATCCACCAGAGTGAACTTGCTGGTTGTGGAAGGAGTAGAGTTGGTGGTCAGGTGGGGGGGGAGTTCATTTCAAGGCAGGTGTCTGCAGAGGATTTGGGGTGGTTAATGTCCTCCATTATGACAATGGGGATGTCGGCAGGAAGTGACTGAAGGAGAAAGTCTAGATCATGGAAGGAGTTGAGAGGTCCACGGGGTCGACAGAGAGCCAGAACAGTGAGCGGTATAATTATGGTATAATAAATAAGCCAAAGAACTATGCAAACGACAGAGAAATTTTAAAGAAAGGAAACAGAGAAATGAAATAGCAGTAAACATATAGTAATCGAGAGAAGAATCTTAGAAGAAATGGTGGCATGAATATGCTCAAAGACAAGGGGCCTCATTACGATTTTGGCAGTAGCCATGCCGCTATTAGCCAAAATCGGGTCCGGGTTCCCAGAATGGGGAATTACTGGGCCATTCCGAGTTTGGAAGGCCCGGTAATTCCTCCCTCCAGGAACCGGGGCCCAGACCTTCCCCATTCCCATTCAGCCCACATAGGGCTGAATGGGAATGGGGGAGGGAGCAAACAATGGGCCGATTACGAGCGGCCCGTTGTTTGCTCCCTCTTCCCCTCGGGGGACCCAGTAAGCACGCCTGGTTTGACCAGGCGTTACTTACCGGGTCCCGCGAGGGGAGCTTGTAATTTGGCGGAAAGGGTTTAACGGGTCCGCCTCCTTTAGCGGGTCCCGTTAACCCGTTCCGCCTCACTTGTAATGAGGCCCAATCTCTTCAAAAGCATTATCCATCATGACAGACTTTTAAACCTTTTGCGAGGGCGAGACTGAGCCTAGAAAAAAAGGTGGGCTATCCAAAAAGAAACTGGACTATAAGGGGGTGAGGAGGTGGTTATCTACATCCAGGTAATGAGTGTCAAATTGCATGTGCATGACTCAAACTTCAATTGTGTTACAGAGATATAAAGTGCAGTATTCGCCCAGTAACATTTCTTGGTACTAAACCAAACACAGTTATCATTAGACAGTGACTAGAACAATGCAGCGAATCAGCAGGTTTTTGCTCCGAGGGTACTTTGTTTCAAGTGTAAGCACCTTGCTATGACAACAAATGTTCTCGATCATGCTACCTTTCTATTTTTAGGACAGCCAGCAGGATACCATTGGAGGATTCAATGGATGAAGTGGATGCTCTGGGGTACGGATCTTGAATTGGTTTGTGGGAAAGGGAAGGGGATAGCCATAAATGGCACACAGAACCTTGTACTTGATCCTCTGAGCAAATGGCAACCAGTGCTGACAGAGGAGTGCACTGTATGAGGAAGAGTAATGCGGCAACTACAGACGGGTTTGATATCTGGCTAGAGCATTTGTGGGAAGGCTGATAATTTCAAGTCATTCTCAGGTTTCAGAAGAATGCAATTCTCAAATGAGGCATCAGCTCTGATCATCGCAGAAGCCAAGGGTTTGAAAGAAAGATATCTGTCCCGCACGACGGCAGCGTCTTAACCTCTGCTGCTGGACTAGGTACTGCAGTAAATATTAGGGCCAGAACTCTGTGGATGCGAGATGTGGTTTAGAACCAAACTTGATGACTTTTGTGTTAATAGCATAAGAGTGAACAATCTGCATGAGAGATTGGATGAACATTTTGTTGATAGTAATGGTGAATGTGTGGCCCCTTGTGGGACATCCCAGTTTAAATGGCGAGGGTGATGATGGTACAGGGGTGCTATCGACTTTGTTTAAACAGATAGAAACCACTAACCCCAGGCAAGGGCATAATCTGAAATCATGGAGAAAGCAACATAGTACTTACAAATGTGGCATAGGGAGGTTTTGCCGCAGTAGATTTCGTTGAATTTGATATGATATTTGTTGTTTATAACACGCTTAATACCCAGAGGTTTCTAAGCACGGACCCATGGATTGAACCTGTGGTGCTCCGTGTCGTCTTGCTTCAAAGGCAAGCATGTTGCCCCTGAGCTATCCTCCGAGAATTTTATTTCATAGAATTTATTTTAACGACTTTTGCTGCAAATATATGTGGGTGGTGGGTTTAGGTGAATAAATAATGTAGTGGGGTTATGGCAGGGTTATGGGGGGGTCTCCCCTGCATATATTTGCAGACAATTCTACCACAAAAAAAGAAATTGATCAAATATTTTCGAGTAAATCACATAGAACCACAAATGTGACCAATTCACAAGTGAGAGAACCAAACGAGGACTAAATACATAATATCCTGCACTTGATGGTGGAAAAATGTGCTCAGTAATAGCCCCACAAAAGAATGCCAGAATGGATCAGATTCAGGCTGGCAAAGCACCATTTTATCATAAGTGCGGTTTAGTAAGTTTCCCAAGCTCCATCTGGCTGAATAAATGAGTAAAGAATAAAGCATTTGAAATGAGGATTGCCCTTGGCTTGTCACCGGCAGAGTCAACAAATGCGTTACAACATCGCCAATGAATAGTTAAGGCACCTTTTAAATGTACAGTGACAATTCTTCACAAGGTCGCCTCACCCAACAGTGTTTTGGGAAAGAGTGGAAATGAGACTGAGATGGATCTGTTCCACCTGCTGTGCTTCCAGGTTCATCTCCGAGGGTTGACCACCTCGCATGCAAGGGATCCAGTGCCTTTTGCAAGGGGTCCGCAAGGGGTCCGCAACCAGCGGCTCTCCAGATGTTTTAGACAACTATTCCCATGATCCCTCACCATTGATTATGCTGGGCAGGACTGATGAGAGTTGTTGACAAAAACATGCTGTGGACATGCTGTGGATCCAGTGTCTATAGACACCCAGGAAAACAAGTACCCTATTTTGGGCTCATTTTAAGTGAGTCAGATATCCCCCGTCCACACCCTCTCTGTGGGATTTTGATGGGTCACTAGCGGGGTGGGAAAAAAAGCACAAGAATTCGGGGTGGCCCTTGGTTCCTGTGTCTTCTTTCCAACCCGATCACTAACCAAACTGTAATTCTGGTCACCATTACAATGAACCCCATGGATTCAGCCTACTTTTTACGTCTGTAAAAAGCAGCCTGAATCCAGGGTGATTCGAGCCTCTCCCCCTGCGTCAAATTAAATATGTGTGGAAAAACTGGCGGTGTTCCTGCACGTAAGAGAAAAACACAAAGCGGGAATTCTGCACTCTGTGACTCCTCTCTGTCTACGAAATTCATCCAAAATGGTGTAGGTGGTAACAAGGGTGGACTGGGGACTAAAAGAGGTCCTGGAAATAATTACTGAGGACCAAAAGAGGCCCTGGAAATAATTTTCAAAGTGGCCCCACATGACACATTTTCAGCAAGCCCAATGCTTTTCCTATGAGAAAATGTGGAAATACCACACAAAAGAGGCCCAGGGTGCAGAGGCCCACTGGGAAATCTCCAGAGCTCCCTATAGGCCAGTCCACCCCGGGGTGGTAAGAAAACAGATATAAAGCTAGCATGCGCTAGCAAGTAGCTGCCTCACTTAAACTGAGGCCCTGTGTGTGTCTGCTGTTTAATACACACTGTTTTCGTTAGAACAAATAATTTGGTGTGCACAGTACTATATATTGTTTCTGTGGTTTGCTCTAAACGCTGTCTGTATTTTTTTTCCATGTTGTATTCTAGCTAAATCGTCGCTGGGTATCAACATGAATTGTTGACTGAGCAACAGAACTTTACTAGGGCTGCACAATATGTGGAATTGGGATGAGAGGTATTGAATCCTGTGGTCTGACAGTGAAAGCAGTTTAGAGAGTTGATGTAATGCATTATGGTAGGTGTAACATGATACATAGGGCAGGATAGGATATGTTATGGATGGAATGTATGCAGCATACAATAGGGTCCTGCATGATTTAGTATGTCTGGCACCGTATTGTGTTTTTTCGCAATGTACAGTAGCATATAATGGTCCTCATTCCGGGTTTGGAGCTAACCATGGAGTAATTAGCTCCATGGTTGCCTCCGAAACCGTCCCAAATCTGGCATGGTGAATGGAGTAATTACCGGTCCATTCCAGTGTTGGAGGTACCGGTAATCCCCCATTCACCTTTTGCCCTCCCCCATTCCCATTTCTGCCCCATAGGGCTCAATGGGAATGGGGAAGGAGGTAATTACGGCACCGTAAATTACGGTACCGTAATTACCTCCGAGGTACCTTTGCGGGTCCCGTACTTAACTCCTGCTAAAAGCAGGAGGTAAGGAAGGACCCGCAAAGGGAACTCGGAATACGGAGGTAAGGGATTACCGGCATCGGCACCCTTACCGGTGCCGGTAATCCCTTACCTCCAACCTCGTAATGACCCCCAATATGTTTTGGTATGGCATGGTATAGTAGACTATGTTGGGACGTGTTGGGAATGTGGTAGGGTAGAGTATCTTATTTCTGGGATGGAATGGACAAAAATGAGGATAGCATATGCTTTGGTATGGCATGGTATGCTACTGTAACATATGGCAGTGTAAAATAGCGTAGGGTATGCTTTGATATGTGTCAGTTTAAACAGAGTATAGCTTGCTACGATATGCCATTTTATAGTATGATATTGTATGAATAGGCATGATAGGGTAAGGTACAGAATGGCATGAATAGTATGGTACAGTATGGCCTGTTATGTAGTTTGGTGTGGCAATGATATGGTATGGTAGGACAGGGCGGATTATTTTTGTACATACCAAACAGTCATGGATTATTTTTGTACATGCCTGTTTACTGCATAACTATGTAAGCCTTGCATTGTCTTTCTGTCGCGCCCTATTACCTCTGGGTCTGGTGCGCGTAATAAGTGAATAAACAAACAAACAAACAAACAGGGTTTGATGACTGGGTTCTTAACATACTCACTGCCACCCTTCAAAGTCTCAGTCATCAAGAAAATGAGGCAGCATGTTTTTTCAGCTAACATTGCTATGTAGTAAATGGTGTTCGAGGGGCCATATCACCGAAAATGTACACCAGTTCAAGTGCAGTTGTGTACAGTATTAGCACTAATTAGGGCCAAAATTAAAAGACACATGGAGTCGTTTTGATCTCAGGAGTAAATTGCATGGAGGCGACCACTTCTTGAAATCAAATTTATTATTTACTTTTCCACTATGTGCTTGAAAAAGTGTAAATGCCTCCCGCAATTAAAGATTGCATGAGGCATTTACAATGGATTTCTATGGAAACAACCTGTTTTTACAAGTGCAATAGTCAGGCGGATTCCATTGGTTTTTGGCCAGCATAAAAATGCCACGCTGGTGGAAAAACTGATGGAATTGGCAGATGGGTTGCAAAAGCAGGCAGACAATTTGTTCTGCCCTCCAGATCTGCCTGCCAAATGAAAATCTGGAGGATCACCAAAAAGTGGCAGTAAATGTGTCCCGCCACTAATATTGCCTTTTTTCAGAATTGCTGGACTTACAAATACCCTGATATTCTTTTAATGCATATTTTCACCAGTGCAAAGCTTATCCTAGTGATAATACAATTCTGTATCACCACTAGGGAAAACATTGTCCTGTTGTTTCAAAAATTGCATTGACTCACTAGTTAGGCGGTAGATATTACCCCTGCATTTAAGGGTCCGCCCAATCACAGGTCTGGCAGCATTTACCCCCTGCTCCAAGCTGGGTATAAATGCGCCGACTTAATGCCCATTTTCGGGGGCAATTAGCGCGTCGCTATTAGCGAGCCGAAAATTCCCCATTGGGTTCAATTAACCCAATGGGGAATGGGGAATTATGTTTACCGCCCAACCTGTGATCCGGCGGTAATACTGCCGACGGGTGGGCAGAATGCAAATACAGCTGGGATACCGCTCAACTTGTGATGAGGCCCAATGTGTTTTTGTACCAGTGCAATTCTTGACAAAGTGCTAATACTGTGGAAAAATGCACTTGCATCACTGCAAAGTTTCGGTAGTAGGGTCGAAGGCAGGTGGTGGCGTCAGGGCCTTTCAACTTTTTCAGCGGAAATGGGCCCTGGGCCTCAGGGAGGCCCCCAAGGCGCTGCCCCCTGGCTCTATTATGTAATTTTCTACATTAAACCACACTTGGACATGTGCATGGGGTAGGCTGTTTTTGTTGGTGCCATCACTAACTTGAGCCTTGTGGTATACAGTGGACTGCTACTTTTCACATCAGTGTCTTTCCACACAGGTCTTCTAGTACATTAGCATTTGCAGGCAACTCCATCAGTGCTGGTCATCAGACGAGCATTCAGATCCAGTGATTTGCGTTCTTATCACCTCTTTGTCATTCTAACAGGTTAGCTCCTCGTTATGTGCACTCCAGTGCTGGTTGTTAGCACCTCTTTACAGCATTTTCGATACTTTGGTGTGGAATCCCCATTGGGGTCATGATGATAGGTTGCTGTCTGCAACTAGGGTACAAAAGAACTGCAGTTGCTTTGCAGATTTTATTGTGCTCCTGTCTCACCTGCAATGTGGTGCGAGCTTTGCAGCTTGAACCAGGGGTGGACTGGCTTAAGGGGAACTCTGGAGATTTCCCAGCAGGCCTCTGCACCCAGGGCCTCTTTTGTGTGGTAGCCTATTTTTATTTCCAAATGTCCTCCTAGGAAAAGGTTGAACTTGCTGAAAATGTGCAATATGGGGCCACTTTGAACATTAATCCTAGGGCCCTGTTTGCTTGCCAGTCCATCCCTGGCTTGAACGCTCCAACAGCGTAGTGTTTCCAGGCCTCAATGCTGTTTACCAGTGTTAGGCTGAAGGAGCCCCCCACGTTCCCAGATAGCGACTGCCTTATTCAGGGTTTGCCCTGCAGGCAAAAACAAAGAAAACTTGCCCCACTGGATTTGTTGCTGCATCCAAGCCCGTTTGCTCTTTCCTGGTGTGTTTTCCCACTCCTGCTTTGTGACTCCTCCCCAGCACCCCAAAGTTTCCGTGCTCCCATCGGTTTTCATTATTGGCCACATTGCTTGTATCAGGGTCTGTTTGTTTAAAACACTAATGATAGGAGATAGTTCGGCAGGTTGAGCTACTGTAGCTGAGATCTGTGTTTCAACTACATGTGGCGGTGATGACAAGGGGGGCAAAGCCAACTGTGCCACGGCCCGGGAGGAGAAACAATAGAGGGGACGGAAACCCACAAAACAGGGCCACAAGCCCACGAAATTCAGGAGGGGAAACCCAGATGGAGGTGGGGAAGCCCCACGAAACGGGGTTGCAATCCTGCAAAAAGCCAGAAGGTGGTGGGGACAGCCCTCAGTGTCCTTGCAATCCCATGGGCATAAAAAGGACCTTGCATCTGGAGACCACTTTCAATCCTGTTCGCAAAGGAACCTCCCGGGAATTTTCAGCTGAGCAACGCTCCTTTACCATAAATTAGGGGGAAGGACCGACCAACGAAAGAGCATTATATGAAGATGGTAAAGAAGGGATGGGTCCGGCAAACAGGAAAGAAAGAAGACGCAAGGTGCCCCATAGAAATTGTAAAAGTGCAAGGCATGCTCAAAGGGCTGGGGGGGGGGATTATGCAGAGACAGCTTTGAAGAAACCATGTTTGGAGCTGCATTTTCCTTGGCATTCTTCAGGGCCCTCGCGGTCAGCGAACTGGTATCATGCAACAAGTAAGGGGGAGGAATAGGACTCTTGAAGAGGGAAGATGTAACAGTTTCAGGCAACCACCACAACTGCACCTCCAAAGGTCAAAAACTGATCAGATGGGGAAAGGGAGGAAAATAGTAGTGCACTGCATTAAGGACAGCCCATGCTGCCCGGTGTGCAGCCTCACGGCAAGGAGACCTTGCAGCGGGGCCCCTCTATTAATACACGCAGATGGCTCAGCAATGCGCATGTTTCAATTTAAAGGGGTGCTGGATTTGGTGCTGAAACTCATAGCGGTAACAGGAGGACTCTTCAGCACCCACTCCGTTAGTATCGGAGCAGCCACGTCGGCAGCTGGGACAAGAATGGCCCCAGGAAGCCATTATGAAAACTGGGGGTTGAAAATCAAACTGTTTTAAGAGGTACGTGAGGCTGGAAAAGATGTGACAAGACAGAGTTCAGAGTTCATTGTTATGTCCTCCCACTTCCTTTCCTCAATAAATAAGACGAAAAGAGACAGAAGAACCGTGTGGGTAGGGGGCTCCAGGTATGAGATGGGCACAGCTTGAATAGCTTGTAGAGAGGCTACTACAGAGGTACCCCAAACCCGAGGTCTTGCATGTACACCTGGGGGGCAATGACCTAACAAACTTTGGCAGAGGAATGCTGCTCAGAGAAATGATGGGAACCTGCAAAACTTGGAGGCCCGCCTGGGGGATGCAGAAATGATGTGGTCAGAGATTATACAAAGGAGGATATTGAGAAGGGCCGAGTCGCATCAGGCGATCGAAAAATCTCGAAGACAACTGAATGGAGCAATGGCAAAGTTTTGCAAGGCCATGGGGTTCACGGAGATCCACCGCCGACTGATCAACTTAAAGTCACCAGAATATTATGAAGGGGTGGGGTGCATATTTCAAAGAGCGGCATGGATTTTTTCTTTTGCAACATAAGCACAAAATTGATGCAGTTATGATATGTCACAACAGGGGGGAGCCACAGATGGGCGTAGACCCCTCAGTGCCGTGGAAATATAAAAGCGGCCAGTTGGACTCTAAAGACTATAAAGTGAGCTTGGTATGAATCCAGAGGGGTTTTCGCTCCTACCGGGCCCAGCCCACTTTTGAGGCCCAGTGGCAAGGGGGCTTGAGGAAAGGAAGAGAGCCCAGCTTCACCCGTCATGAACAGCACTCCTCCAGCCCAGGATCTCCTGCGAGGGCAGGCGGAGCGAGGACATTTTCGGTTGGGGGAGCTTTGGCCTAACAAAGAAAGTAGGAGTTAGTTGGAAATAAGGGGGAAGCAAGGAATTGGTGATTAAGTCGTCTGGTTGCTGTACAAGAATAACAATTTTGTGAAAGTGTTTTTGCAGTGGTGACAATCATGAAGTAGATTTGAATTAGTATGATTGCTGTGTAAAATTAATAACCTGCAGCACTTTAAGCCACAAAGAATAAACTGCCTCTGACATCCTGTATCGCTCTATAATAAAGGTGCAGGTATGGGACTCATACACAGTATGGGCTGTGGTCCAAGAAGTGGCCAAGTGCCTTAGTTATAACATGGCATTGCTCTCTTTTGAATTTTTTTCTGCACCCAACTCTGCCCCTTTCTTTTTTTCGGATGGGAGATTTGTTTTAGATAACCTGTTTCTATTTGACTGTGTATATACTGCCAGCTTGATATGTCATGTTAGTCTGCATATTACAAGACACATTTACCAAAGGAAGTACTAGCTCAGTGATGAGATACACTGGGCGTGCATGCAAAGAACAGCACGCAGGTGTACCTGACTGGCATGGTTGATCCCGGATCTTGGCAGAGTGCCCCAAGCAGCCCTTTGAATTGGGCCCCTGTTTATCTTTAGCCGCCCTGGTTGTAGGCGAATTGGGTCGAAGCCCAGTCCCATACAGGGAATAAAGGGGTAGAGACTGGTGCTAAAATGAGACTGGATTTCAGGGAGGCAGAGAGCGCCTTGCTCAACGATGTTTAGGCGCCGCCGGGAGCAGGGCTCAAATCGAAGATACACGCGGGGGACGGAGTCCACCCACTTTAACTAGATGGTGGACTCAGTCCCCCTAGATAAAATGAGAAACATTGTATATCCTCTTCGAATTTATGAATTAAAGACGACCTCAGAGATCAAGCCTCAGTCGTCAGGTTTGTATACCGGACACTTCACCACTGCACTATATAACCTGAGGAAAAGTATCAAACAACTAAAGGTGAAATGTCCCATTTCGGTACTACAAGTCTCAGGGAAACCATTTGTATTGGTTTTTGGTTTACAACATGCACACCTGTTAAAGTTCTCAAAAACACTATTAGAAGAACGTATCCTCTCTTGGTTTTATGTGTGTGTTGATTTCATGAAAGGCAAATTCTCGTCCTGTTAAATTTGGGTGGTTATGCAAAGCCAATTTAATGAAATGTGCATATTTCACCTTGATATGCTAATTTTCCGGCAACGTCACATCCCATTGCGTTTGTTGACGAGTCCCCCCACTTTCATTTTTAGGACTTGACCCCTGACTGAGAGAGAGAGCCCTACTAGACAAGTCTGACAGGTTACAAGAACTCTCTTACCAGCAGCGTTCCTGACACAGAAGCAGAACAACACTGGCTCATTTGGGCTTTGTTTTCGGGCACGTGTGCTTCTTTGAATTTTAGAAACCAATATAATTGTCCCGCTACTTCCCATGTATTCAACCTCACTTGATAAACATACATCTCAACAAGTGTATGTTTGTCCTTCATCAAGACGCTTTTTGCATGCTTATTATTAATAGCTGGGTCTTGCAGTGAACCACGGCCCGCAAACACCCTCACCCCGCACACCCAGTACCCCTCCCCCATGCACCTTTGGAATGATGACCCTGCACTGCTTCAAATCTGCCGTCTCCGTGCTGGGGCAACATTAAACCTATTAGCACTCTTACCTGAACTAACAAACATTCGTGCCGAAAACGAACAAGAACTCTAACCTGAACTAACAATCACTTTTAACTGAAATAAAAAGCGCTCTTACTTGGACCAACAAGCGCTCTTACCTGAGGTAGGCAGCGCGTCAATGAAATCAAAAACACTGTTTTCGAGCTGAAGAAAATTATCAAACGGTCTTTTGGACCAAACTGCCGCCGTGATGAGGGGACATTTCTCCACGACGTTGCCGAAGGTGTCCATGAATTCCTGGTAGGTCATGGCGTTGGCTGTTGCGATGTCCATGGCTGCACCTCTGTGAGGTAAATGCTATTCTACCTGCGCCGAGCTGCTTGCTGCGCGCGTGCAGCGGGAGGGCGAGCTCGCGCAGTCTTGTTTAAACTTGTTGCTGAACTTTGGAGCGCTGGCTCGCTTTGGTGGGGCACTGAATCAGCACCTTTTAAATCAACAAACGAAGGACACTTCGGAAGGAACGGATTAGGCTAGCGCTGAGCGTATAAAATCGCTCACACCACCTGGGGACCACGGAAAACGATAGAACTACTACATGTGTTAATGCCAAGCCATGTCTTGCATGGAGCTGCCATTTATTTTGCATACGGAATGCTTGCATATTATAGATAATAGGTGTGTGTAAATGTTTGAATGTGCAGTATGCAACACATTACTTTAAGGCACTGTTATGGAGAGATATGATGATTAGCAGGACAGGCTAAAGACTTGTCAGACCTTGTGGGGGCCAATTTTAACATGATGTTTAGTGACCCCCTTGCTTAAAGCTGAGAAAAACAGTCTGAGGCACCCCAGACTGTTAGGGGCTTAATGCAGCAAGAGATTTAATAGCTGCAGATTAAATCTCTCGCTGCATTCCTGAAACTGTAAGGGCCCGATTCATGGAATTATCTGCATGGAAAATCAGAACTTTGCATGCTAAACTGCGTGCATAAATCCTGTTTGTCGTTTCTAATGTGTGGGACTTTTTCGTACTTTGCGTGGACTTTGCGCAGGCTCGGCACATCACGACATGCCTTTGCTCGAGACACCATGCAGAGGGTGACTTGCGCAGAGGGCGGGTTAGGGGGTGCAGCACAGAAAAAGAGGAAGAACAAGGGAAAATGTGGACGTTACGAAGGAACGTCCTGCAGGCAATGTATTGCACGCCCACTATTGATATGAAATGATAGTTTATTTATATAGTGCCTATACACAATGTGTTTCAAAGTGCTTCAAGGCAAGGGAGGGAAGAAGGGAAAATACAATAACATTCTTACAGGCCATGAACAGTAAGGATGTGAAATTAACCATCGTACTCGGCCTGACAACATTTCAGATAGTGCAAGAGCTAAGACATAGATAATGAAGGGAGGGGGAGAGTGGGAAGGAAATGGAAACAGACAGGCGACTAACGTACTAGGCCTGACGACATTTCTGGTAGAGCCAGAGAAAAACAAAAGGTGAGGAGAGGGGTGCAGAAAGGTAGGGGAGGAACAAAACAAGCGACTATCATACTAGGCCTGACGACATTTCAGATAGTGCTGAAGAGGGAGTGGGGAGGAAGAAACCAGTAAGGGGAGGGGGTAGGAGACAGGCGAGGTTGCTAACATACTTCTGATAGAGTAGGTGCATAGAAGAAACTAAGGGAGCAGATAGGAAAAGGGAGTAAGGGAGAGGAGGAGAGAACAGAGAGTTAGCAGTCAAAAGAGTGGAAAAGCAAGAGGGGAGAGTGAATGCAATTGCAGAAGTCAGTAGTAACACATAATGTTGCAAGCCAGGATACAAGATGAAGATGGGAACAGCATGATTCAGGGCCACCATGAGTACAAGATGCAAAGGAAGTCCAGCATGAAAGTTGAGAAAGGGTGACGCACCGTGAATCAATGAAGTCCATAAAAGTCAAATCCAGCATTGGCCACAAGATGGTGATGGTGAAACCAAAATTTATCAGGACAGACTCATGCAGAAGTAGGCTTGAGAGGGGTTGAGAGGGGAGCAGGGTAGAAGAATCAAGCAAAACAGGCAACACCTGTGTGCGAGAATGGTGGGGGCACATGGGAACATCAAGGGTCGACCAGAGGGGGTGGGGATGCCCTGTGGGGACAGAGGGAGTAACACATGTTGGTTCATGCTTACCTGCTATCTGAGCAGGGGGTCGGGCCCTGGGTCCTTCTGGTCTGAACAGGTCTAAACAGGAATTGCCCCTTTCTTCGTGGAACGATACATATTCATGGATCTGAGCACGAAACCTCTCCGCAGTGAAATGGTCATGCAAAGTCCTCATACAATCTGCCACCTGAACGCACGCATACAGACCCTTGCGCATTGGAATCACCATGCATGGTAAGATCGAGTATTGCACCCAGCCGTCGTTCCGATCTGGTTTAGAGGTGCGCAAAAGCAGTGTAGCGGGGAGCAGTAACAGTTTACGGGGGTTCGCACACAGATTTCTTTGAGTTTTACCCAAGTTACGAAGTATCGTACGCATGTTGTCGGGTGCAGGTAACAGTTACAGGGAACCCCACGCAGGGTCCCCAAGATGCAGGCCTGCTTGTTGGGCACCCCACGCACTGTTTGAAGAATGCATCTCCTCGCGCCCGGGGAGCACAGAAAGGTGGCTGTTCTGGCTGTTTCTGCTTTGCGTGGGGGCGTGTCGGGGGCGTTCCAGCCACGACTTGCGTATATGGTTACTTTGCGCAAACAATTCCATGAATACACGCAGAATGCATTTTTTATCCTGCATGCAGGCTCACGCAGTGTCGTCCTCAGCACGCGGGCCTTGTGGGATAAATGCACACTTTTCCATTAATTGTGCCCTAAATGTCCACTGAAAAGTTACTAATCAGTCTTTGTCAGGAAGGTGCTAGTGTACTGAAAACTAGACTAAAAAGGCAACAAGATGATAAGAATGTTGCTGGATACTGTAAAGCCCTAGAGTATTGCCAGGCTGAAGGTGTCAACAAAAGCCGCCTGTAGTGTGTGCTAGATAGGGCACATTTAATGTCCTGGATTAAACAGGTATTTTGTATTGTCATAGACTGACAACATGGGGTCAGCTGCTCGGAGGTCCCACCTAGACCCATTTTAACTGAAATGATTGCAAGGCCTTAACCCTGTCCCTGGTGATCAGTCTCAGGATTGGTGTTGATGCGACTGTGGTCGGGTGTGCAGTGCAACATAGAAAAAAGAGACACAGACGTCGATGGCTATGTTCTCCTGCTCCCAACTGTTTGTGGCTGGGGTGGGTCTCTTTTCCCTTTTTTTCCTTGCTCTGAAACTATTTTATTTATTTTTTATTGTATTAGTGTTATAGTTCAACAAGGAACTTTTCACTTTATACAAAGATAGAGAAATACTTAAAGGAAGCAAATATACATATGCATTAAAACAGACAAGATAAAAAAAACATTCAATCAGCATAAATACAACACACTCCGATTTAAAAAAAAGGATATAATGTAATTAATATCTAATTCTAATTTTTCCCCCCGCCGTATTGTCATTTTCATCGTCTATTCATAACATTGTCTGAAACTGTTAGCATCTGATTGGGCTTGCATTGCATGTGTGTGGAATGCCTCGTCCGTGCTGCAGGCAGCATGGGTCCCTAGGGATTGTTATCATGCATTCTAATTCTGCGCTCTTCCTGGCTTCAGGCATATCCACGCATGCCGCTTGTGTACTCTAGTTGGTCATATCATACTTCTTGGAATCTGGATCTCATCTGGTACAGCAGGCCCTGTGGTCAGCGTCCCCGGTCACTCTTCTGTTTATTTGCTGTGACACTGTTTTCATCCATTGTCCTCCGGCCAGGCCCCCACACTGCCTTCAGTCTAAGCTTCATCTGCCATGTTTCACAACTGCCCAGTGCCTGGAGAATCTTAACCAACACCTAGTTTCTTAAAATGGTCCACTTTGCAGGGAGATCAGATTGTGTCCCTTTTTTCCACAGTTATCATGGTGTCCCAAACCACTGACAGTCAATGTTGTCAATTCAAGGGATATTGAAAACTTGTTTAGCCTCTCCCAATTTTATACCAGCAGCCGTCACCCACCGTGATAGTTGGTTCCTGTGCATGATGCATCTGAAGTTGGTCTCTTCTCACTGTGCTCAGAAGATTTCATCCACAATTATCAGTACCTGTCTTCATGGGTGAGATGGAATTGACGCACATGCAACTTGCCCCAACAATTCACCTGCTGAAGACAGTGGCGTGGTTCGGTATTCTAGAACAAATTAACGTGTAGCCATATTACATCCTCATTTTAAAAGTAGGCTAAGTGTGCCTCTTTTTTGATCATGTGCATGAACTGTTCTACATCCTCCTTCGCCTGGGCCCAGCATGAGTGATTCAAAGATGTACTACACTTAAGTGAACAAGAACGTTTTGAAATTCCTGCTCCCGAAGCTCCTGATTGTGTAAACTTGCAATGAGTTGCTAGGATTTTGTCTGGAGGATTTCACATACTCAATTTTGGGTTAGTGCGAACATCCATCTTGGACAACCTATGACGTGTGTATCATTAGGGAGAGTGCACAATTCTGTGCTCAAACTCTCACATGGTCTAATAATTTGGGGTTGTGAGTGAAAGGATGGAGCCTGATTGCTTGTCAGTCATGGTGGCATGCCATAACACACATTGACCCATTAAGGGAAATTGTCTACTCTAGTCCAGGTAACCACACCTTTTCCAGCCAGCAAGATTTGGCTTTGGATGTACTATGGTGAAAGATGTTGGCAAGACAACCAGTATGTGATGACAGTTCTAGAGTCTTTCACTATTAACCCATTTTCGGTGGTGGACATCTTTTGGCCAGCAGCAAACATATACCATGAGATGGACATGTGCATGCTGTTTCTATGTTTATATTTGTCTATGAACCCTTTCCACTGGTTCTCTTGCACTGCAAGTTTAATGATTGTTTAAGTTAAACAAAGGAGGGGTCTGTGTTAGGAAAGATTTCTCGTTACTGCACATTTCATTCCATTGCTATGGACCCCCAAAACCTTTGCTTTTATTTTTGTATCTGACCTGCTCTTTTTACAGTGCAGTGAAGCCTTAACCTTCAATACACTGTCTTTTGGTCATCTGTAATGGGAAAACTGACATGTCCTTCAGGCTGCCAGTACTGGGAAAACATTTTTCTCTTAGTCTTGTTACTTGGTTACTACTTTTAGTAACTTGTTATCACTTGTGGTAACTTTTTATCATTGTACAATGCATCTTAAAATGCGATTCATCAGAAAGTGTGGTTGAGCAAGGTAGAGCGAGTTACAATAGTACACTGCACTAAGAACAAGCGCGGCCACCACCGGAGCATGGAATTTAACCGGGATAAAAGGAAGAAATTTCCTAAGGATTGACAGTTTAAAAAACAAAAATCTTTTTATTATTTTTAAAGATAAACACAGTGCAAGAGCAATACATTTTACAATGAGCGTTACATCAGATACTTCTGCCAACGGGTATACTAGAGTTTTTTTGTTGTTCACCTGAAACCCTGATAATTTGAAGTTTCTCAGCACCTCCAATATCACTGGAATGTTTTCCAGTGGGTTGTCCACATACAATAACACATCGTCCGCGTAGAGCGAGATGCTGTGTGTTACTCCCCCTGCCCGGATACATTTGGCCTCATTATAAGTATGGTGGTAAGGTAAGGTTGCTACCGTACCGTCATACTACGAGCTGTGCTCGTGGGTGCCGTACTGCCCGCCAGGTCAGACCTGGTGGGCTGACAGGCACCGGCGAGCACAGCAGGTCGGATGTACCGGCACCATTGTAAACGGTGCCGGTGCATCCGACATCCCCATTCCCATTGAGCCTTATGGGGCTCAATTTTGGAGGATGAGGCTATGGAGAATGAGGCATGGAGAATGAGGCATTCCCTTCAACCTGCTGCAACCAGGATAAGCCTCCCAACTACATTCGTTATGTGATGCGTCGGGTGGGTCCCAGCTCTGGGGTTGGCTGGACCCTCTTCCTGCTCCAGCCACATCTCTCCGTCCTCCCTCGCAGTTACCCTGCAAGAGCATCCCATCTCCTCTCCTTTCAAACATGCAAACAGTCATTGACCATCTCTTGCGCCTCCGTTCAACTCTCCACCGGCTGGTTTTCGCCTCTCCCCTTTTGCTGTTGTCAGTCATCCAGTCCTTGGACTGTCTCTCCTGGCGCTCTGCCAACCAGCCAGTCCCAAGCATCTTTCGGGGACGTGAATATGTGTGACCGTCCCCCATCCATCACTTTCAATTTTGCTGGAAACATAGTCATATATCGAAGGTTAAGTTCTCGAAGTCTGTGGCGGGCCGAGTCGAAAGATCTCTGTGGTTTCTGGACCGCTACCTGTAGTATCGTGTCCCTATCCCTTAAGTTCAATAGTTTGGCTATTAAAGCTCTGGGCTGACCTCCTGGGGGTGGGGGCCTGCCTGGCACTCAGTGCGCTCTTTCCACTGTGAATAACTTTGAAAGGCCTTTCGGGAGCAGGGTTTCCAATACTAGCTTTTCCAAGTACAATTCCGTACTTGGCCCCTCCTGTCCTCCCGACCCCCACCAAGCGTATGTTGTTGCGGCAGGACCAACCTTCAGAGTCTTCTGCCCTTACTTCCAGTCCTCATGTTGCTCCAATCAGGCCACGCACTTGATTTTTAAGTATGGTCAAGTCATCCACCACCGTGCTTACACTTTGTTCTACCACTGTCACCCTTTCGCTGACCATGCGCAGGCCGGCTCGCAGCAGAGATACGTCAGTGCCCACCTCCTGTATCTTCCCCTCCAAGGAGGTTCTGGACTCCTGATGGTGGCTAGTAGTCCCCCCAGCGTGACTCCCTCGCCTTCTTTCGGCCCCTGTTCCTGAGGCATCACTCTCTCCCTCCTGGCCCTTTGGAGTTTTTGCTTGGGGGCTGCGTAGTGGTCCATGTTTTGCTGTCCTTTTAGCATTATGCCAGTTAATGTGACGTCCTTTTGAGTATACGGGACTGTGTCGTCTGTGCTGTTCGCCGCGGCGAGAGAGGACCACCTCCAACTTCCTGCTATCTGTGTACCTTCTTTCCTGTCTATATATACGTGTGCCGGCTTCTTCCTCTTGCCTCTTGCTTCTGTCTGGGTCTTCCGATGCCCTACTGGTGTATCCCCCAGTTACCTCCATGGGCCGAGACCTAGGATGTCTTACTTTTCCTTGTGTGAGTGCCAGACTTGGCGCTGCCTCTCCCTCTACGTGTTGCCACCTGGGTCATTATTCCTATGGGCTGATGCCCTTCTCTGAATGGCCTTTCACCTGCGTTCAGTCGGACTTTGGCTGTGTTTTGTGTGCGCTAATCCCTCTTATCCTCGTAGTCTCCCAGTTCCCTTATCGCTCAGTGGGGGTCCAATGAGCCTAGCTGTTGGACTCCACCTTTGCTGGACCCTCACCCCCCTTGAGCACTCCTTATCCTGTGTCCAGTTGCTTGATCTGTAATTGGGTTTTTTGGCTGTATGCCTGCCGCCACGGGTGCTCTCAGGAAAGCTTGCCGGCAAGGGGGATATTGCTGCTCCTCTTGCTCTAGTTCCACCCTGCTATTGCCCCCTTAATCGGGTCTGCTTCCCCTTTTCAATGATCCTCGTTCCATGCCTCCAGTTCTTCCAGCTGGGGGTTCGCGTACTATATGGGGCATACTGTTTATATGTTGGTTCTCTTGTGTGCACTCAACAGTGCTGGCTCATCCAGTAGTGGTTACCCCTGCTGCGGTGGTTTCCCGCCAGGTGGTTGCTGTCAGCCTTTTGAGCCCACACTTCCCCCGGAGCCGTAGGGTGTGGGAGGTGAACGGTGCTGCTTCTTGCATTATTCGCTAGGTTAGGGTGTTCCCGTGGCCTCTGTCTCTCTGCCGCTCACATATCCGCCACCAGCTGGGTTTGGACTCTCCCCTCCGCGCCTTGCTGTCTGTGCTCTTCCTCCGTCGCGTCTCCCGCTCTGTGGCAGCTTCTCCACTACTGCTGTTGTTCTCAGCATATGACCGCTGGCCTGTTCCCCTTCCCCGGTCCTCTCTTGCAGCCGCAGGGGTTTGGTTGACAGACTTCGGTTCTGTGTAGGGGCCCCTGCTCCTCTGCTTCTCGCCTCTCAGCCGTTCCTGCACGCCCTCTTTCTTCTCAGAGGCAAAGTGCCCCCACACTTTCTCTCTTTCGTTCACCGCACACTGGTGTCCAGGTCACCACTATCCCTTCGGTGTGGGTTGCGTGGTTATTGGAGCCTCCATACCTCGCTTCCTCCAGTGGCTGCCATTTAACAGTCTCCACCGGCACTTCTCCTCTTCGCTGCGTTCATCTGCAAATTGGCATTCGCACTCCTTCCAACTTGGAGATTATGATCCTGGGATCTTCCGACTCGTGATACCGCCACCGGGATGCAATTTAACAGGATTTATCGTGGATTTTAGCATGGCCTGGAGCAGGAGCGCCGGAGCTTTACCGCTACATCCGTCGCTCGCTGGCCACGCCCCCAGGATTTGCAGTTTTAAATGACCAGCCTTACAGACAGCAGCCACCTGCTCATTCATAGAGAGAGATTAGGTGATTTTTTACCCCCAGATTATTTACGGAGGAGGACGGCAGTCGGAACGGCCCAAGAGAGACAGGCCAGAAATCAGTAGTCCAAAAGGAAAGAGGACTGCAGGTTCCAAAAAGAACCTCTGTTTTGTTACCATTTAGTTTGAACCAATTTGCCACCATCCAAGACCCCAGGTCCTCCAGGCACCTCCTCAGCAGTGCCGCCGTACCTGATCGAGTAAGATCCATGCGGACCAAGATCTGTGTGTCATCGGCATAGGAGTAGTACCAGAACCCCTGAGATAAGATAAGATGGAGAAGTGGCCTAATGTAGATATTAAATAGTATTGGTGACAACGTGGAACCCTGAGGGACTCTGCATGACAGCAACACTGATTTAGTCCGGAAAGGAGGGAGATAGACTGATTGAGAGAGATCGGGCAGAAAGTCAGCAAACCATGCCAGGACTTGGCCAGATAGACCAGCTGCAGATAGATGGGAGATCAGGTTGGGATGGTCAACCGTGTCGAACGCAGTCGAGAGATCCAACAACAGTACTGCTCTGACACCACCCTGATCCACCAGGCGGGCTAGGTCATCCAGCACAGAGTTAAGGACTGATTCTGTGCCCCTCCCTAGCCGAAAGCCAGATTGAAAGGAGTCAAAGAACCCAGAGGATTCAAGAAAGGTGGAGAGCATAGGCGAGACAAGAGCCTCCAGGACCTTCATAAGAAAAAGGAAGGTGAGAGATAGGGCGAAAGTTGGAAAGCACAGCAGTATAAAGAGAGGGTTTCTTAAGAAGGGGGATCACCAGGGCGTGTTTCAGAGTGTTAGGAATGCATCCACCATGAAATGAGATATTAATTGCTGTGGTTATTTGGGAGACCAAGTCTCCCGAGATTTCCTTCAGGAGGGCCAGGGGGATAGCATCAGCAGGAGAGGCTTATTTAAGATGATGAATAGCCCCAAGTATGTCTTGGTCAGAGAAGGTAGAAAAAGTAGAGTCAGGTAACAGTGAGACAGGAAGCGAAGAAGCGGCTGCTGGCTGACCAGTCCCACCACAGATATTTTCATGAATAGTCTCAATCTTAAAATGAAAGAAATAGGAGAGCGAGTCACAGAGGTCCTGTGATGGCATTGCATGAGGGCCGGCCTTAGTTGGAGTAGAGAGGGATTAAACCAATCCGAATAACGCCTTGGGTTGATTGACAGCATTTTCCACCTTCCGACTAAAATAAACTTTTTTTACACTGCTGATCATTTGGTGATAAGCTGTCAGAGAATGATGAAAAGCAGATTTTTCTTCAGTAGAATAACTTGCTCGCCACTTTTGCTCCACTTTCTGCATAGCAATTTTCCACCCTATGTGCATCAGAGAACCAGGGCTGAGAAGAGTGACTTTTTTGTTTGCAGAGCCTAAGGGGAGCCAGCAGGTCAGCCACTGCTGTAAATGAAGCTTCCAGTGTAGCTAAAGAGCGTCCTGATCACATTGTGATCGACGAGAGGCAAATAGCTCATGATTGGACACCTTATGCTAGCCACATTTAAGAAGAGTGGGTTTTCGAGGTAGCAAAATAGAATCCTGCCGCGAATAGAAAACGGTACCAGAAAATGTTTGGACCATACTACTGGACTAGGGGGAGAGACAAAGGTAGACAGCCTAGGAGCACAAACAACATCCATGATGTTGCTGCCCAGTCAATGGGTCGGTTCCGAGATCATCTGAGGGACCCCAAGATCAGACATCAGGGACAGAAAATTAGCTACCTGACCTGTGTTGGTTGAATTAGCAGGGAGATTAAAATGCCCAACAATCCATAGATTAGGGTATTCAATCTGGAATTCCAGCACAAACGCCGGAACTTGTACAGAGAAAGGGCCATCAGCATCAGGGGGCCGGTAGACCACCAAAATCGCAAGTGTAGAGTTAGGAGAGGACGAAACACAAGCCAAAAGACGCTCCATCTGAGGGTGTGCTCTGGCATGGTGCAGACAACTTTATTTTTAGCCTTGTGTATCATAGCCACTGTACAACCAGGATGGACCGATAAGCGGTCAGCATGGACCAACTCGTAGTATGGAGGGGCCTGATGTCTCACACACCTAGGTCTCCGTCAGGAACAGGAGATCTGGCTGAGAGCACACCACTAAGTCATGGCACTCCATGACGTGGGCCACTAAAGAACGAGTATTCAGCAGCCCACATTGCAGACTCACTGTCGGTACAGCTTTAGAGGTTATAAGAGATTTATCAAAGCCCACTGGCCATATTGTGTGGCTAGGGGCTAGGGAAAGCAAATGAAATCACCAGCATGCAGGCTACGCACGGCCCATGCGCGGAGGGGTACAGACGGGCTTGCCTTAAGTGCGCCTTTGGTGGGCGTTCTCTTTGGCACAGCGTAACAATATAACATTTCTGCAGCTGAGCAACTGAGTGACTTTAAACTGGCTGTACCGCGCAACCAAATCCCTCAGGAGATTCTGCGTTCTCTGCGGCACATAAATGGCGGAGAGGCTAACAAGTGGTGCAAGGCCCAGCCTCCTCTTAAAAGTAAAAAGAGGACTGGCGGGTGTAGAGAGAGTGACAAGAGCAAAGCTCAATCAGAGGACCAGCATTCGGTAACTCAGTATGTTAGAAAGTACAATAAGTAAACACACAAACAATTTAAAAGCATGACAATATAACATTTCTGCAGCTGAGCAACTTGAGTGGCTTTAAACTGGCTGCACTGCATAACCTGCATAACCTCACTCCGTTAGCATATCTTTGGTGTAAGTGGAGGCAAGATGCAACCTCTTGTCAGTGAAGTACATGATGTACAGAACTGGGAAATCCCCACTGCCCAAGGAAAAGTGAGGATGTTTCTGGGCCTCACTGGATATCACAGGAGTAAAGTGGCAGACTATAGAAATATAGCTTTCCCTCTGACTCCCCTCACTACTTCAAGGGGACCTAAGGAGTTCTTATGGACACCGGAGTGTGAGAAGGCCTTCACTGGCCTGAAATAATCCTTAGACCAGGCCCCTGGTTTAAGGGCATCTGATTGGAAGAGAACTTTCATAGTGCAGACATTTGCCTGTGACACTGGGATAGTTAGAAAATGTTCACAGCTTGACGACAAAGGTGAGAACAACTTATATATCATATCAGCTACCAGTTTAGGAGTGGAGAACTCAGGTGCCCCAGGTGGAGAACAAATGTGTTTCCATTGCATGGTGCCTTAGGAAGTTGAGGTCCTACCTCCATAGGACTCACTTCATTGTGTATGCTCACCCTATGCCTTTGAAATGGTTGGTGCATATTAAGTGAGAGAATCCAAAGTGTTTCAGGTGGTTCATGAGTCTACAGGCCTTGAACCTTACCATTAGGCTTAGGCCAGATCCCAAATTTAGCAATGCTGATGGGCTGTCCAAATGGGATAACCGACTTGAACAGAGAACCCATCCAGAGCTGGATTAGTTCCCCCTGTCCCTAGTGTGATAGGGGCCAGTGTTAGGAAATATTTCCCTTTACTGCACCGTTCCTTCCATTTTTATGGAACCCCAAACCTTTTGCTTTTATTTTTTGTACCTGACCTGCTCTTGTTTACAGTGCATTGAAGCCTTAAGCTTCACTACACTGTCTTTTTCTCATCTGCTATGGGGAAACTGACATGTCCTTTAGACTGCCAGTACTAGGAAACATTGTTTCCTTTAGTATTGTTACTTACTTATTACTTTTAGCAAATTCTTATCACTTTTGGTAACTTTGTATCATTATGCAATGCATCCTACAATCCAGTACAATGGGGTACACTTTTTGTTTTACCCTAGACTTACACTTGACTTTTTACAATGTTTGTACTTTTTGTTTCAGCCTTACCGCGTTTACAGCATTTGGCTACTGACTGTGGCTACTGGTCAAACATGGCCATGCCACAAGATTTTACGCTTGCCCTTTGACCATCTATTCTTTTAGCCTTCTTCCATGCCTATTAGGCCAGGAAAATCCTTATATGGATTTCCTGTGCCCGGGAAAGCAGAAGCTTTTGGCAGGCTACTGGAGGGCTACATGTGTTTGCTGCCAGGAAGTAGGCTGGGACTGTCTGGTCCCAATCCACATACTGGCACCAGTGTGTCTGGGTGGAATGAATGGGTTTTGCCACCAATGGTCCTGATTGGACCACTGCTGGGGTATGTGTGTGGGGCAGATCTACTAGTGGCTAGTGGGGGCTGCTGCTCTTACCTGGCTTTTAGGATAAGAAGAGTATCGCTGCACCCACTCTGGAGAGATCCTGGAACAAACTGAAGGAGCCAAGACTCCTGTCCAGCTACAAAACCTGCAAGGTAACTGGAGACCCACTGCAAAAAGGCTTAGCGACCAACTTCTGCTGCTGTCCTGGGAGAGACCTGTCTTGAAGGTGATCTCCAACAGCCCTGCGAAGGAGCTGTGACCCTTGCAGTGGAGGGAACATCCATTCTCGATGTTAACTCGTAGTCCTGAAAAGAAGAGGCTTCGGCACTGCCCTAGGACCACCCTGTGGCTGACCAGCTCTGAGTTCGGGCTACCATGCTGCAGACATCGCCGTTCCGAGTATAGGTCTGGAGGTTGGGAGATCCTCAGCTTGCACTATAAAACCTACCCCTCCGAGATTTCATGGTCCTAGCATCATGGGGTCCCGAGATAGGAGGAAAAGTATGACCGCTGCAAGTGAATCCCTTTGCATCGCCGTGAACTGGTGGCAGTCATCCACCAGTGCACGGAGGCACCACTTCCCTACATCCATTCCTGTCCTGAGAGGGGCTCTGCATCAGATTTTGCTGTATTCTTTCACTGAGATGCCTTGCACCTGCATCAGACACCGATCAGAGAACTGCTCGAACCAACCTGCAACCCCTGGGGGTCAAGGACTAAGGCTGATGGCGGGCGGGAAAGGTGACCTAGTGCCTTCTTCAACCAACCTGCCAAGTCTCATGAAGAATTGGAATACAGAGGGTGAGTTGTAGTGATATTTACCTGCCCCCTAAACTCCCTTTAAAAGTTTGCTAACTTTTACAAAACTTTTATAACACTTTGGCTTTGCCATAGCGTGTTCACACAAGCACTCCAAAAGTTGGAAACACGTTTATTAGCTAGATTAACTTGTCCCTTGACACTTGGTACTGTTCAGAGGACCCCAGAAACACTACCTTCATTTTTTTCCAGCTTCAAAGAACTGTATGAAAGTTTGCTGAACCTTTGGGCATAAGGTCCCAGGCAATTTAGGGTTGGACCTCTGAAGTTAGGGATTATTCTTTGTGGATCCTTAGTGCAAATACTAATCTGTACCTTTCTTTTCAGGGGTTTGATCTGTATTTTGCCCTGAACCAGTGACTGTATATATGTATCTAATTTTAGTGTTGTGTGATAGTATTACCTGTTTGTATTCATTTTCACTGTGTTGTTTGGCCATAAGTAAAGAAGTATTTTTATACCTGATTGTCTAAGTGTAATATTTGACTGCTAAATGGTGTGTACTCATTGTGGACCCCTTACAAGCTCACCACCTCTTGAGATTTAGCCTAGACCTCTCGTCACTGCTACCTTGTACTGAGTTGGCTACAGCTAACAGAGTTGTCCTTGTCACAATATGTTGGCCTTCTATACATCTGTCCGCCAGACCAAAGTATAGAAAATCAGTCCTAATAGGCGGATGCCCACGGAAATGTGGCCCAAACACAGGAAAACTGAAGGAGTGGGAGGCCGGAAGAAGAACGGGCAGTCAATAGGGGGCATCCCCCTTTCTATGCATATAAGGGTATCCCGTCTCGTAAGGCCCTCTTTCTGCAATAACTGCTGCCGTGTATCCAGGAGGGCAGCATCATGACCTTTCTACCAAGTCATCATATCATCGCAGTGGCATGGAAAGCTAGCACTTTTTGCCACTCCACCCACTCGTTTGGAGTGCATCGGGGCAGAGAGTGCAGGAGATGATCTGATGTAGCCTGACCCAGCGTCTGCAGTCAGGGAGCCAAATGGGTCGCATCTGGCAAGGCTGCTGTATGTGTAGTGTTTTGATCCGGCGGATGCCGCAGAACGAGTGGAGTCACATCGATCCGGCAAGCTGCATTAAAGCGCTGCGAGCACCAAGAACCCATCTACTCTCTCTTCCAAGGGGCACAGGTAAAGAAGCCCAATGAGCGGTGGAACCGTAGTGTGGTCCGGAAATCCACAGTGCACAGGAGCGAGGATTGTATTTATGGTGAGCAGCGAAACTCGAGCAAGACCCGCTAAAAGAGTGAGCCGGCAAGCGGAACGAGTTAAGGGAGCTGCATAAACTGGAGTGAGGCGCTGAGAGCAGCATCACAGTGGCGCTGGAACGAGGAACATATTGCAGTTGGGCAGAGGTGCTGAAGCAAGGCCCGGCAAGAAAGAGTTGGATAGGGACATGGAAGAGTGCAATTGCAACCCAGCAAACAAGGAGGCATAAGGGCCACATCCAGAAGACAAAGGGCAGGGCTGTCAGAAGATGTGGTGAGGCCCGGGGCAAAACATTTGGTGAGGCCCCCTTACAGTTTTTTGCACTCGGCCAGCGGCGGCATATCCGCACACAGGAGACTTGAGAAATCTACCCTTGAGTTTGTGTGCAGGATCCCAAATATGGTTTATTACTACTTTCTCTAATGAAGAAAGGTTCATGCCAGACTAACTTTTTTATCATATGAATAAATATATATAAGATGGCATGAGCTCTCTACTGCGCCACCTCCAATTCTCTGAGGGTCAATCACTTTTCCAAGCAAAGAGTTGAGGGCAGATCTCTTTCTTCGGCTGGGGCCTCCCTCTGGAAACAGCCTCCCTGCCTCGCTAAAAACGAGGAGCACCATCTCCGGTTCCGGAAGCACCTCAAGACCTGTTTATTTGCTTCTGCCTTCTTTCTTCCTCTCCCTTGCTGATCACCTGCCTGATCCATGCACTGGTCACCTGGTCAAGCTCTGAATTCGGGCCCAGGTCCCTGCCTGTACGTCCTATTGCAATCCCGCACTGCCTCTTGGCTCCCCTGCACTTGTGGTCTGTATCTGTAACCCTACAGTCCCCGCTCTTGCTCGTATTGTCCACCCGTTGGCTACACTTATGAGTACTCACACTTGCCACCAGTTGGCTGCACTCTTGTTTCTACTTTGTTCCTGCACTTCTGCATCCTACCCCACCCTCGGCACTTCTCCCCTCTCCATTCCCTGCTCTTGTACGATCTGAATGACACAAGGCCTAGTAAGATCTGTGTTTTGTCCTACTCTTTTGTTTCTCCCTCCTTGCCTTGTCGCGCCTAGAAACACTTGCGTACAGGCACGTTATAAATGCCATATCATATAATTAAGGAGCACCCTGCCCCTGTTTGCGCATTAAAACACACATCATACACAGTGACAAATGATGTACAGTGGAGGCTGGTACATTTCTGAACTTAAGAGGCTTAAATGTTTGTTCCAATTAGTCAGGATCAACAGAGCACAGTGAGGGAGCCCAAACCAAAGGGTGGCTTGGGGGTGGGGGGGGGGGTTCTAACTCCCAAGAAAATGTTTGAAACATTGGGTTAAAAGTATGCATTTTATAGCACTTTCTTTGCAAAATTGGGTAGAAATCCACACAGTTTGCAATTGGTTTTGTATGGAAGCACATGGAAATTCCCAATAGTTGCAAATCACAAATTGTGCATAGGAACATTTTCCAATACATTTCATGCCGCCTTTCCACACGGGATATGCTAGTATAAACATATATTCATGCTGGTTGTTCTAATTATGTTGAAGCAGGCTGCATCAATATTTGCCATTATTACCATGTACGGATTCCCAACCAGTAAAAATGCCATGCCACAGAAAGTATATCCAGGCTGACTGTGTACCATAAGTGTTATTACTGGCTAGATTGGCCTACATTCAAAGTGGGCCAATTTAGCCAAGTAGTATGTTTGCTTTAACCTTGATGCATAGTCCTGTGCATCAAGGGTAAAGCAAAAAGAGCACTGGCAATGCTAACAGTTTGGGCATTTGTGTAGGCATGGCAAAGGCACTTCTGTATTGGTATTAGCTGGCCATTGATAGTGCCAGTGCAAAATGGTTTGAGTACCTGAGCAGCTAACAGCAGTGCCTCGTAAATGCCTAATACTTATACATAAGCCAAAACTGTTGGCTTTACCAATGCTTATTTTTAAAAGAATTTCAGCGAAAGACATGCAGGGTGTTTTTAAATTGAGTGGCCAAAGGCAGACCTGATTAAGACATTTTTATTACACCAGTTACGTGTTTACAACTCCAATGAAGTCATGAACTCTTAGAAGACTCCTTTGAGGAAACACTTGCAGGCACATTGAGGGCAAAGTTTGATGGCTAGCCATGTTTAAAGCTAGCCCAAAGAGTTCCAGTGAGGAGTTGTTTTGGGTGGGGAGGACAGGGACTGGGTGAGAATGCCATAGGGATAAGCATGGCCATGAGAAGTCATTTCACTGTTAGCACCTGCATTCATATCCATACACTTTTAGGTAATTGAAATCGTGATGTGGGGTTAGCACTTGCATGCTAGGGGAGTGATTAGAAGGGAAGTGGTGACATGAGACATCTCATTCTCACAGCAGTCCTTAAGTGTGATGTTTCAGAAATGAAGGCAAGAGGTAGCTGCTTGTAACATTGAAGCTTCACCAGAATAGTCTCATTCGAAAAGTGGAAAGATTTTAGGTGCCCCCACACAAGGAAGTTTGCCCCTTCCTCACAGCTACTGACGTTAGCACCTCTCCCAACATTTGAAGTATTAGTCCCCTTTCCCCCCTGACATTTTAACCTAGGTGCACCTCTGATGCCATGAGCCCACCCCTTAATGAAGTGGCCCCCAGGGTGGCTACATTTAGGGGTGGTGCTGAACACACACTCACAAAAAACACTTTCACCCATGCATTCAACCACCAGTTACACAACTCCATACATGCATGTATACATAAAACCAAACACAGCATTGACACAAACATCAACATGCACGCATGTATTCATACATACATACACATATACATACTAATTTAATTTAAATACACATACACACTTAATTTAAAATAAAAAAACACTTACCTTACCTCCATGCACCCTTAAAAAGCATCCACGCAGCCGACACGTAGACATGCTGCCTGACAAGAGAGAACTCCTCTCCCATCAGTCAGCAGGGTCACGCTGAGCAATGTGAACACACTGACTGACAATAGAGAACTCCTCTCCCATCAGGCAGCGTGGTCACGCTGAGCAACGTGAACACACTGACTGACAAGAGAGAACTCCTCTCCCATCAGTCAGCGTGGTCACGCTGAGCAACGTGAACACACTGATTGACAAGCGAGGAGTCCTCTCTAATCAAGATGAACACACTGACTGACAGGAGAACTCTCCTGTCAGTCAGCGTGGTCATGCTGAGCAACGTGAACACACTGACTGACAAGAGAGAACTCCTCTCCCATCAGTCAGTGTGGTCACACTGACAACATAACACACTGACTGACAAGAGAGAACTCCTCTCCTGTCAGTCAGCATGGTCATGCTGAGCAACGTGAACACTGACTGACGAGAGAGAACTCCTCTCCCATCAGTCAGCGTGGTCACACTGACAACATGAACACACTGACTGACAAGAGAAAACTCCTCTCCTGTCAGTCAGCGTGGTCATGCTGAGCAACTTGAACACACTGACTGACAAGAGAGAACTCCTCTCCTGTCAGTCAGCATGATCACGCTGACATGAACATACTGACTGACAGGAGAGGAGTCCTCTCCCATCAGTCAGTGTGGTCACACTGACAACATGAACACACTGACTGACAAGAGAGAACTCCTCTCTCATCAGTCAGCGTGGTCACACTGACAACATGAACATACTGACTGACAAGAGAGAACTCCTCTCCTGTCAGTCAGCATGATCACGCTGACATGAACATACTGACTGACAGGAGAGGAGTCCTCTCCCATCAGTCAGCGTGGTCACACTGACAACATGAACACACTGACTGACCAGAGAGAATTCCTCTCCTGTCAGTCAGTGTGGTCACGCTGAGCAACCTGAACACACTGACTGACGAGAGAGAACTCCTCTCCCATCAGTCAGCGTGGTCACACTGACAACATGAACACACTGACTGACAAGAGAGAACTCCTCTCCTGTCAGTCAGTGTGGTCACGCTGAGCAACGTGAACACACTGACTGACAGGAGAGGAGTCCTCTCTTGTCAGTCAGCGTGTCCACGTTTTCAGCTGAATGACGGGAGGCAGCAGAGCTCACTTCTGAGCCCTGCTGTCTCCCATTATTTTGCTGTTTGTTGCGGAGCCAAACGGCTTCACAAGAAACAGCAAAATCATTGCAGGGGCAGCACAGTCCCCCGTGTGAATAAAGGACACGGGAGACTGTGCTGCCTTCCACTTAGGAGAGGGGGCTGCGAGGCCCCCAGCAAGCGCGAGGCCCGGGGCAGTTTGCCCCCCCTGGACCTCCCTCGTGACGGCCCTGACAAAGGGCCTAAGATCGAAGCCAGCAATCCAGCGACAGATGCCCATTGATCACAGATAAAGGGACAAGGAAAGAGTCTGGGCAAAGATGGAAGCAGTACGTGCAGAAGCAGCACAGCAAAATGAAAAAGAAGAAAGGAGCTGGAGCGGATTTTACAAACAGCAAGGGCAGCATCAACGAGGCATGCAGGGGAGTTGCTAGGTCTGGAAAAGACCCGGGGCTAAACTGATGTCGGAACTGTTGGGACCGGGGGCTAGCTAGTCTTTTGGCTGTAGCTCCTGAGATTCTATCCGGGGCTAAAACCAAAAGATCAGGGGCTATAGCCCCCTTAGCCCCCCCCTAGCAACGCCCCTGGAGGCATGGACCCAGCTGGCTTCTCAAAATGGTGGACGAATTTGAGGGCGGAACAGCAGGGCCTTCAAGGAGTGGAGCACAATCTCCCCTCCTTTTTCCGGCATCAAGTGAGGAACAAGCTTTGGAGGAACTGATTTCCTTGGGAGGAGAGGAGCCAGTGGCCAAAAGGAAAAAGTCTTTAACAGCAATGGCAATGAGGCAGCAAACAGAGGCAGCACAAAGGAGAAGAGAGGCCAGTGAAAAGAAAGTAGGAAGGAAAGGCAGAGGAGGAAAACAAGGGCCTGGAGCCAGCACATTCAAGTGAGTGCCTGAGAGGGCACATTCAAGGGGGAGCAGCAGTCAGCCCATCGTGCATGCAGCCATCATGGCAGTGGCAGATCGGAGGGACCTGCTTACCTGGAACAGATGAAAGGTATCCTAATGCAATGCTTACAGTCTTGGGGCGGTTGTAGAAATGGTCAGTTGATGTGTGGAAATGTGAATGCATTTAACAACAGGGTAAATCTGGGCGAGAGCGTCACACCAGTAAAGTAAGGGGGGGACACAACAGTTAGGGCAGTCAAATACAGGGTTACCTTGGCCGACAGCACCACACCAGTTAGCCAACCAGTTAATGCGCATGGGCACTTGGCGGTTCCGGGCTTGCAGCAGCCACCCCAGGCAGCCATCACACAGGGGCAAGGTGGGGGTGAGTCTAGCGGAACAGCTTATGGAAGAGGCATAGCTGGTTTTGCGCCATTGAGGGCAAAAGGCAATGCACTGGTTTGGCACACAACGATGCACATTAAGGAAAGAATATGGCAAAAAGACTTGATTGATATTTTTACATTGTTGGGCTGAAGCAGACTGGTTTAGACATAAGACAGATGACTGAAAAAGATAAACAAAAGAAAGAGAAGGACAGGGTAAAGAAGGAGGAAACCATCCATAACTGGCTGGCTAGGTTCCAGATACTTGCATCCATCATTGTAAAAAATACCCCAGTGACACGGGGCGTCATGGGCATATGAGCAATACATACATGATGCTTATTTAGCCTATGGGGGTGATGCTTGGCTCAAATACGCCAGGCAATTTAGGCTAAAAATGCTAATTTGACCCACTACGGCCTGGGACGAGGTAGATGTTACAGGCTTCATAGAAAAGATGGTGGCTGTAAACGAGTTTGGGAGCAGGATACCGCCTGAGAAGACTTTTTACCAGAAGGAGAGGTGGTGATTTAGTGACAGGAGAAGAAGCTCTTTTCATGGGCCCTTATCCTGGAATAATAGGTCCAGCTTTCAGCAGAGGGAACAGGCGACGTGCTGGAAATTTGAACAAGAGGCCTGTCTCTTTGGCAAACTGTGTAGATTTAAACATACTTGCACCAAGTGCACAGGATCACACAGCACCTCTGCGTGCGGGAGCAGAAAGAAGGCCCCGGGAACAAAACACAAGGAGTCACGCAAACATCCTTAGGCAGGCCGCGCCGGCCATAGGCAGGACTCTCTACCCAATAAAACTGAATAAAATATTCCCCTTGCTAAATGTTTACAACTCTGCATTAAAGCACCTATTGATGGAGTGCGAGGGAACATGGTCTGTACGTTTGACGCAATTTAGGAGATTTGTACTTCGAGAGCAAGGGATTATCGCAGAATATTTCTGGGAATTACTGGTTTCTGGACAGCTTCGGTGGTTCGTGTTCTAAAACTTTGTAAAATAATTGATTTATTTCCTTCGGGCCGGATATTGTAACTGGGGGTAGTCTCAGTTCATTCACAGTTTAAGTGATCATGATCGCAATTAATGTTTTCTATCGGATGATTGCTTTTAATTCAAGTGATTGTAAGTTTTCTTGTAAAACTGTGTATTGCTTTTTTGTAAAGGTTCATGGTAGAACCACATACAAATAATAAAAAAATTAAAAAAAATGTTTACAACTCTGCGATTGTCAAAACAATTTTGAAAGGGTTTTCCAGAGGTGTTGACATACCATACTCAGGCCCTGCAGGGTCCAGGGATGCTGTCAACCTCAAGTCGGCAAGAGCAGATTCAGAGGTTCTTAGACAAAAAATGTAAAAGGAATTGGCGTTGGGCCGAGAAGCAGACCCATTTCACGGTCCCCTCCCCACGGTGAACCTAAAGGTTTCTCCACTGCGGGTGGTGCCTTATAAAGAGCAGGGACAGTTTTGCCTCATCCACCACCTAACCTTCCCGGCTAGGGTGTCAGTAAACGATGGTCTCCAGGAATATCTATGCAGGATGAATTAAGCTTTGTTTGATGATGCGGTGGCCTTGCTTGGGGCTGCCGGATATGGGGCGCTGTTAGGCAAGGTGGACATAGAGTCAGCCTTCAGGTTCTTGCCTGAAACCAGGACAGTTACAATCTATTGGAATTCAAATTTGAAGGCAAGTACTATTATGACAAATGCCTCCCAATGGGATGCTCGATATCTTGTGCGCTATTTGAGAAATTCAGCAAGTTCCTGGAATGGACTCTGAAGCAGAGGGCAAAGGAAGGAAGAGTGATACACAATCTAGATGACTTTTTATTCATTGGAAAAGGGGCGACAGATGAGTGCAGGGCCTTGATGGGCCAATTTTTGCATTTTGCTGAGGAGCTGGGTGTCCACCTAGCATTAGGAAATACAGTGGGTCCCCTCAGCCGGTTAACATTCCTGGGGATACAAATAGATACAAAAGAAGGCAGGGCAAGACTGCAGTCTAAGAAGGTCAGAGACTTGAAGAACACAATAGGCACATTGCTAGGAAAGAACAAAGCAATGCTGAGGGAGCTGCAATCCCTAGCAGGGAAACTACATTTTGTGGGAAAAGTATTACCTGCGGGGAGGGTGTATTGCAGGAATATCTCTATCAGAACAGTGAGGCTACAACACGCAGCACAGCCAGTATGAAGGGGCAGGGAAATAAAGGAGGACTTAAACATGTGGAACATGTTTTTGGACAAGTTTAATGGTGTGCTCGTGTGGAGGGGACTCTGGGCGAGCAGCAACAGCATAAGACTTTTCACTGATGCAACTGGCAAGCACAGTTTTGGGGCAATACTGGGGAACGATTGGTGTGCCCATGCATGGCCTCAGGAGTGGCATTGGGGGGGTATCACAGTGGACAGCACGCTAGTGGAACTTTTCCCCATCAGTGTAGCCTTTCAGTTATGGAAGGCCGAGCTCAGCAACAAATGGGTGATGTTGTGGTTGGATAATTTAGCGGCCGTTCAGGTCATAAATAGGGGCCACACAAGTGGGGCCAAAGTACTGCGCTTACTCAGAGAACTAACAGCACGCCACCTCAGACTAAACACTGAGTTGAGAGCCAGGCACATCCCAGTGGTGAAGAATATCGCTGCTGACGCTCTCTCTCTCGTTTACAGTGGCAACAATTCAGGGGGACGATGCCAGAAGCAAACGAGTTCATGAACCCATTCAGAGAGCATCTGTGGGAGACAATTGGCCAGATTTGACTCCCCTCACCGACAAGGTCCTAGCGCCTAGTACAGCTAAGAGGTACAAGACATGCTGGGACACGTTGGAGAGTTTCAAGAGTGGACCAGAAGGGAAACAGCGTGGGACACCGGTAAGAGCATTCATCGGTTGGGCCTGGTGCACCCAAAAGTCGCGAGCGTGAACAGCATACCACCTGGCAGCAATTGCATATTACCACAAACTGAGGTGGGAGCCTGACCCCACGAAAAAGAAAGCGTTATGTAAGGATGGCAATGAATGGATGGGCCAGATTAACAGGAAAGAAAGAGGATGCCAAGCGCCCCATAGACGTGGAAAAACTACAAGACACAAGGATGGCGCTGCAGAGGGTGTGCAAGGACGGCTTCAAAGCCATCATGTTTGGGCCAGCCTTTGGCATAGCATTCTTCGGGTCACTCAGGGTTAGTGAACTGGTACCATGCAACAAAGTGGGTGGACTAGTAGGTTTCCTAAGGAGGGAAGATGTAACAGTTTCAGGGGAAACAGCACACCCGAACCTAGGTAGATCAAAAACAGACCAGGATGGAAAAGGAAGGTCAATGACCCTGCACTGCATTAAGTACAGCCTGTGCTGCCGGTCTGCCGACGGGGGCAGTACTTGGCGAAAAGACCCCCCAACATCTGCAGGGCCCATTTACTATTACATATGGATGGCTCGGCGCTGAGCAGGTTTCAGTTTAAGGGGTGATGGACCTAGCATTCAAAGAAATAGGAATGACAGAAGAGATCTTCGGCACTCTGTCATCAGCCACGGGGGCAGGCATGTCCACGGAGGGCATCAAGAGAGTGGGGGGTTGGAAGTCAGACTGTTATAAGAGGCATATGAGGTTGAACAAGGTTTAAACATTGTGCTCCCCCCTCCCAACTTACAGGACAAAGAAGGCTCAGACAATCACAGTGGGTGGTTGGCCACTCATTTGTAACAAGGGCCAGAGCGAAGTGGACAAGCCAAAAGGAGGAAATCATGGCACGGGCATTCGAGGTCCAGTGGTGAGGGAAACCAGGTATGAGATGGGCACAACTGGAGGAGCATCTTGAAACTTTGTTACAGTGACACAGCAAACCCAAGGTCCTGATAGTACACTTGGGGGGCAATGACCTAACCAGCGTAGGCAGGGGATTTCTATTATGAGAGATGGTAGGGACTTTACAGAAGCTGGGGTCCCACCTGGCAAATTGCGCAAGACTTAGTTGCAGTAACGCTAATAGCGTTGGGCGGTATCCCAGCACAATTAGCACCAGGATACTGCCCAACTCAGGATGAGGCCATATAGGCCTCATCCTGAGTTGGGCAGAGTGTTAAAATGTGGCAGCAACACTATCACCATTGCATTTACCGCTCTGCCCAAACTCGAGTTAGGCAGAAAGTGCGAGTTTTACCTCCAGCTTTTTGCTGGAGGTAAAAATCTCCCCTTTCTGCCCAATGGACCCAATGGGAAAGGGGATTTACCACCCCACCACAACTCGAGATCCGGCGCAAATTTCCCCGGACCGAGTTGCAGTAACGCTGTTAGCGTTGGGCGGTATCCTGGCGCAATTACCTCCGGGATACCGGGCAGGATGAGGCCCTATGAAGTGAGATTTGTAAGAATCAGAAGAGGTTCTCTCCTCCTGTGGTCAGCATCCTTCTGAGGACCGGCGGCGAGGGGGCTTTATGGAAAGAAAAAGCTTAGCTTCCCCCGCTATGAATGACTCTCCTCAAGCCCAAGATCCCCTGCAGGGTCAGGCAGACCGAGGACACTTTCGGTTGGGAGAGCTTTGGCCTAATACATAAAAAAATATGGAGATGCTAGGAAAAAGAGGGAATCAAAGAAAGTTCGATTTTTTTCTGTTGGTCGCTGCATAAAGAGTAATGGTTTCATTGTATAGAATTGATTTCAACCAAGGAATAAAAATATAACCAAAGTGTGTTTTGCAAGGTTGAGAATCGTGAATTTAGTTTGATTGCTGTGTATATGTAATAAACCTGCGGCCATTTAAGCCACAAAGAATAAGCAGACTCTGGACATTTGTATGGCGCTATGAGGGTTGTTGCAAGTATTGTAATCATGCAGGAATATGGAAATTATGGTCCCAGAAGGGGCCAAGTGCCTAGGTTATCAAGTTGTTCCGCTGTAGGCATAGATTTTCACCATTGTTGGTTTTAGAGTACTACAAAGGCATGATGACATCATTGTTGAACATTCATTATGTTTACAGATGCCCCAGTATTATTTGAACTGATGTTGAGTCCTTGTAAGCCAACTTTGGCCCTCTGCATGCACTACATAGTCAAGAAGAAGAAACTCCTAAACGTTTCCTGGTTCTGATTTCATCTGATTCTGAATAAGACACTCCCACACATTTGTCCAGCCCATTATAATTGTTCTTTTATAATTGTTCTTTTATAATGTGCTTAATACCGGAGACCAGTTTCTAAGCGCGAGACCGGGATTTGAACCTGTGTTGCTATGCGTTGTCTTGC
Source organism: Ambystoma mexicanum (assembly GCF_040938575.1). Classification (NCBI taxonomy): domain Eukaryota; kingdom Metazoa; phylum Chordata; class Amphibia; order Caudata; family Ambystomatidae; genus Ambystoma; species Ambystoma mexicanum. Next base: position 661,647,474 of record NC_090941.1, on the reverse strand, counting down.
TTCCAAGGCAAACACGTTGCCCCTGAGCTATCCTGCTGACCTTTGACTTGTTGGGCCATCCCCAGAGCTGTAAGTGGGCTGGGGCTAGGCAGGCAGAGCCCGAGCAGTCTCCCAAAAGTGTTTCTGAGCAGGGACTCTGCTAGGGCTCCCTAAAGTTCCTGGCAGATCCAGACGACAAGCACACTAGAAGTCAAGGCATTTTTTCTACTGCCTGAAGCTCCCGCGCCGTATCCGAGAGAGCTTCAGGCTTTCGAAAAAAAAGGCCTTGGCCTCTACCCGCCACTCATGCCCTTCCTTAATTGCTGTGCAGACGCCCAACAGGTCTCCCTTAGATTTAGCATTTATATAGCTTTACGAACCCTCAGGCATCTGAGTGCTGCTTATTATTACCCACGGTGTGTGGTGCTCATTTATCGACCTCGGAAGGATGAAAGGCTGAGTTTGGCCCTGCCGGGATTCAAACCTGCATCGGCAGGCTCTGCACAGATGTCAAAGCAAGCGCGCCACTCGCTGTGCTATCTGACTGGCTAGGATGATGTTCGCTGCAAAATGATGCCTGGCGGGGGTCTGCAACGCAATTAAGGGAGCAAAGGAGAGGCAGAGGCGGCCCCTTACTAAGCTGAAGTCTGTCCGTTAGGCCACACCACCTTTAGGCCATGCCCCCTTAGCAGCCCCCCTTCAATTCCACATCCCACTTAAAGCACTGGGCATCCATATTTGTGGTTTCCTCCACATTTTATTGTAGAGATGGGCTCAGTGCCCTCTCTGGGCCTCTGGAACTTCTGGATCAGGGAAGATAGGCTGGAGACCAAGCAAGAAGACACCAAGACACTTAGGCTGGATTTCAAAAGACATCTTTTATTCTTCACAGCAGACCAGGATACAGCAGACTGCATACATCAGGATCACCAACAGCAATCAAATGAGCTCTGAATTCAGCCCCCTTATATACTGTTTCAAAGCTAGTGTAATTTAATACTTACAAGCCTATACATAAACCCTTTCAAATGGTCTTTATAATTACAGACAAACCCTTGTGTGATTTGGTGGCGTAACTGACACTCACAGGCCCCTATGACATTGATTGGCATACAGGCTGATTAAATGTGTGTTAGAAGTTCTTGGCCTTTAAAAGGAATCCTTTGATGTCTCAAGAATGAACATTTCTGACATCATCCTCAAGGTAATTTTGGCAGGCAGTACCATGTCTTCCCTTTCACAGGAGTCCAAGTATGGGCATCAGCTGTGTGCACAGCCTGTGAACCCAACAACTTTTGCTAGCTGACCAACTGTTTGTACTAATTGCTACCTTCCCAGACCATCACTGTCAGAATTGTTACCGAGAAGTACAGACATTATGTCCCAGCCATGTTGTCCTCTACTTGAACTTTCAATTAACTGCTTATCAGGGAATTGTATAATTATTCCAGCATGATTTTGCAAAACTCAACCATTTTGTGTTTTTAGCATCCATTTTAGAGTTTGCCTGACTTTGTCTTAACCAAAATGGCCGATCCAATTATAAAATGACTGACCAATCTATTTTACTTATAACTTATTTCCTGTTTAGTTTTAAACCTAGAATGTTGGTAATTATGATAAATGTATGCTACCTAACATGCCCTTCTCTTGGCAAGGCATTCTGACCTCAAAATATATATCGCCCTACAACGTGCTTGTTTGGCCTTTTAATCACTTCAATTCTGATTTTCGCAATACTAAAATTATTGATCAACCCGATAAATGATCTACATCCGGCTTGAGGGAGGGTGGGATCTACATCCTATACATTGCATTTGAGGAGGTGTGGGGTCTATCTTCTGTACACTATTGTGATCCCCAGCCCAGCATACTTTCATAAAGTGATTGCATTTTCTGGACATCACACAGCGTACACTGACCTTGCTGAGGGATTCAATTTACTTGAAATCCATACTCCTTGGCAGTGCCTCCCTGTTCATTGTGAGTTGCTGGTTGGGTCGTTTGCAAATGGCTTGTATGTGGCTGGGCTTTTAGAGAATACACCTTTTATGACCTTGATGGTCCCCAATGCTGTCTCCAGCTGCGCTGCACATTCATCCGCCAGTTCATGTGAGCTGTTCCAATATGTACACCAAAGAAAACATATCTTTATCCAAGTTAAGCTTCATAGCTTTATCAAATAACAGGCTTACATAAGCTGACCAGCAAATGTGTCAGTTTCTGCCTGCAAAAAAAGTTCACATGTGTTAGGAAACAATCTTTATGTGTTAAATGGAGAAGGTGCCATCGGTCTATAAGAGACGTACCACAAGATGGCAGCTGTTACATGCGGTTTCATGTTTTCTGTGAGCGTTCTAGTGTTTTCCAAGATGGTGCTAGACACACTTCCCAGCATCTACATATTGCTGGTTTCAGGACAGTGCACTGCGTTGCTGCTTTATCGCTCCCTGCTATTGAATTCTACATACGGGCTTCTTGTTGTTTCTTCATTGCCTTTTGGCACCTTTTCCTCCAGCGACTAACATCCCTGTTATTCTACTCTTCTACTCCTCATTTTTCTTTGCATTCTGCTTGTCCGCTTCTACTTACTCTCCTGTTCCACTGCTGTTTCTTTGCCATTCTCCGCTACTTCTTTTTTATTATCCCCCATAATTCTGTTTCTTTCCTTAGGAGACGGTTCAATTCTCTTACTCTCTTCCGCTTTGCTTGCCGTGTCTTAGGGACACGTCCGAGCGCCGCACTGCTTCTTCCTCTGATCTCTTCTTGTTCCTAGTTCTCCTTTCCTTTTTTTTCTCCTCCGCTCTTGCTGCTTTCCCTTCTTTTCATTTCATTTCTTACTCTCCTCTTCCTCTCTGTTTTACTTCTGTGTTTTTCGAACAAAACATCTTCTCTCATCTGGATATGCTGCAGGTTTTCCACAAAGAACTTTGTGAATTCAAGACTGAATTCCAAGTACTTGCCTTTGGACTACAATCTCCTCTGAACCACAATTGGACTACATATTTTACCTTGCCTCAATTTATATATTGGGTTATATTTCCTGTGAGGGTTTCCGCATGGCGTAGCCCACTGTGTGCACAGGTTCCTGTCCAGCAATTGGACACTGGACACCTGGTGGGATTCACCCCCTATGCATCCATATCCTGGTGTAACAAAATGTGAGTAATCATCGGACTACACACATCTAAGATACCTAAGAACATGTTCGCCAGGCACCAGAGCTGTAGCGTACTGGGAACAAAATGTGGCCCTTGAAAGCTTTTTCAACGTGGCATCTGATTCCAACGTGCAAGAAAGCCAAACCCTACAAAACAGAACTTGGAAGTTCTCTATCCAAAAAAATATTGAGAAATGGCTACACATGGTGAATTCTAAAGTACATTTGATCCTATATAGGCATGAAAAAGAGGATAAACATATCAAAAAAGGATATAAAACATTTAAGAATGAGGAAAAACATTCTGGAAGATTTAAAAACGGATTCTTTTCTTGTTTACGTGTATGTTTATAAAGCGCTTGAACTCAGCACGCAGAAATAGGAGCGCTATGTGGGGGAAAACCAGGGCACCCACACAAAAGAGGCCCATGGAGAAGTCTCCAGAGTTCCCTCTAGGCCAGTCCACCTCTGCACCGGAGGCAATCATGGTAGTAGACCACTCTCTCATCACAATAGCCGACTTTTACTTGGGGGCTGACATACAGCGTGAAGGCATCTGCTGAACCCAGTTAAGATCCATTCAATTCATCAATATTCCCAAACGGCAATGCACCCGGTCACCAGCGAGAACAACCTGAATGATTTATCTGCACCCTTATCAATATACTTCTAGTACGTTTCTAGGCGCTTTCCCTATAAACCCTGTTTGAGGCCATGTGCACATGTTCTTCCAAGGGCAGCAAATGCCAGAATAGGGGCACAAGGGACAGTGTGTTGCTGTGCAGGTGGAGCAAAAGCTGGGGGTGACGATGATAACTAAAGCCCCCACATCTATTGCCTGGGTGTGCGTGTGTGTTTGTGGGTGTGGGTGTTTGTGGCTGCATGTGTGTGTCACTGTAGGCTGTACGACATGGGAAAACAGTCACATACACAGGCGGGTACGTTCTCCTGCTCTGATCACAGGGGTCCATTTGCCTCAGTCTTTATTCTGTCTCTGACTTTACCCGAGTCAGAGAGTATGTGGAATGATCTAGGAGATGATATAGTTACAGGCGCTATTTATGGCATGAGACACTCATTTGGGCGTTCAAACATGTCTTTAATTGTAGTTTTCAGGCAAAACATGACACTTCTGATGCAAAATCCAGGAGGTGTAATCTATTGCTAGACCTTCCAGTGCAGAAGAAAGCACGACCGGCGTGTCATAATATGGTGGTGAGCACACTGTAGAGTTACTGAGTACCTGAGTGGACCACCGGATTGTTGGAATGTAAATTCATTAAGCAATAACCCCCATGTGGGCGGGCATTAACGGTAATGTAATTGCCAGGGGCCTGAATACAGGCCTGAGAGAAGCGAGTGCTTTAACGAGGATCCCCGCACCCTTACCTTGCCGGTAGCAACCCGGCATACCTTCTGGGGTGTTAATTGTTTTTTTTCCCTTTAATTTAAGGAACGGAATGGTTGCCATTTCTCAAATTAAAAAACAATAAAACAAAATGGCACCATGAAAACAAGGAGAAGGGAACTATATGTAGACTCTTCTCTCTTTCCATGGTGAGAATTGCCTCTTAGGGGAAGGGACGGGATAGCAGGAGTTTTGGGAGCCAGCGAAGCATGAGGCTGCTCCCGGTAAGTGCGCCGTGGGCTGGGACGATGAGGGAAGTGGGTGGGGCGGTGGAAGGGGCCTAGGAAAGAGGGTGCTTGTGGTAATTTGATTCATGACTGAGAGTTGTTTGATGCATGTCAGGGCTAGGCTAGGACTGGACGGAACTATCCGTGCAAGCGAAATCTGTAAAATGTCAATCTGTGTGGCCGTAATCCGTCATTCTACCACTCTAGCCTATCAAATAGAGTGGCATGACGTTTATCGTGCCATCTCGCAAACCGAACCGACCCGCGCAAAGTTTCTCATGCTACTGAGGGAGTCTAGCACAGATTGAAAAGAGCGGCACAAAGTTTCTCGTGCCGCTAGGCACACTAGCACAAATCAAAAAGAGTGGCACACAGTTTCTAGTGCCACTAAACGAACCTCGCACAAATCGAACAGAAAGCGGCGCAAAGTTTCTCGTGCCGCTCCGCAAACCTAGCATGAATCAAAAAGAGTGGCACAAAGTTTCTTGTGCCACTACATGAACCTAGCATGGGTCGAAAATAACATCACAAAGTTTCTCTTGCCACTGCGCGAACCTACCACAAATCAAACAAAAAAAATAACACAAAGTTTCTCGTGCCACAAAGCAAAACCAGCACGGATCTAAAATAAGCCTGTGAAAAGTTTCTCATGTAGCTGCACAAAACTACCACGGATCATGGAAAACCATGCAAAAGTTCTCATGAAGCTGCATGAAACTACCACAGATTGAAAAATAACCACACAAGAACATATCACGGTTAAAAAAAAAACATGCAAAGGTTTTCGTGCCGCAGTGCAAAATTTGCACGGATCAAAAATAAGCCCCCATGAAGTTTCTCATGTCGCTGCGTCAAACTACCATGGATCGTGGAAAAACGCATGGAATTTCTCATGATGCGGCACAAACCTACCACGGATCGAAAAAAGACCTGCACAAAGTTTCTCATGCCACTGCACAACACTAGTACAGATCAAAAAAAGACCTGCACAAAGTTTCTCATGCCACTGCACAACACTAGTACAGATCAAAAAAAGACCTGCACAAAGTTTCTCATGCCACTGCACAACACTAGTACAGATCAAAAAAAGACCTGCATGAAGTTTCTCATGTTGCGAGCATATCACAGATCGAAAAAAGAACTGGCCAAAATGTCTTGTGTCGCTGCACAAGCCTATCACAAATTGAAAAAAACGCAGTTTCTCGTGGCACTGCGCAAAACTCACACGGTTTGGAAAAACCTGCTCAAAGTTTCTCATTGCACTACACAAAATTATCATAAAAACAAACACTGCTCTTCATGCAAAACTGCACAAAACTAGGCACAATTTCAGTGGTGGGAGAACCGTAATGCTGATTTTACCGAACGGGCGGAAGTTGATTCCAGTGCGGTTTCTGCACTTTTCACTTTGCATGCAAAATATTTGCTCACCCCTATCAGCTCCATCCAGTGTCTATTTTGTTATTAAATAGCTAGTCTTCTGATTCTGCTTGGGTCTCCCAACCAACTATGGAAACAGAGACATTGACAGCCCCATGCTCAAACTACAGTTTGTTTAGCAAAATATTCAACAGCACAACACACCAAGTGAATCTAGGTGGAAAACCTACAAGCATGAACACCAAAAACTACAGACCAAAGCTCCTAACACCGTTCAAGACGGCACTGTGGGGCAACTCATTGCCTCCAGGACTTCCTTGTGTAGAAGAAGAAGACCTGTGGAAGTGCCAGTGAATTTGTTAAATGGAAGAGTATAAATAGTATATTTTGCATAAGTGTAGTGAGCAAGTCTGTACCCACTCAGTGGGCCTTGTGGGCTTTTCACACCAATAAAGGCTTTTTGGAAAATTACCAAAATGGTGCTTTCACAGCTGAATCTTTGATATGATCTGATATGATATATGTATGTAATTTATAACACACTTGTACACAAGTGTTACTAGGCACGACAAAACAAGTGAGGGAAGACAGAGGGAGGACAAGACAAACGATCTTACTAGGCCTTGTGTCATTCAGATCATGCAAGTGCGACAACTCAAGTGCAGGGGGAGGAAGAGCAGGGAGTGCTCTGTGAGGCAAGGGGGAAGTGCAATCAGGGCACCATTGCTCTGAGTAAGTGCAGCCAGGGCGGCACAGCTCTGGGTGAGTGCAAGGAGGCAGGGGACTGCAGAGGTCACAGTTACAGTCCCTAAGTGCACGGTAGGCCCGAGGCAGTGTGGAGAAGACTGATTATGGAGGAGCCTGGTACCCAGTGAGACTCTGAGGGTAGCCAGGCAACCAGTCGGTGAAGCGGACAGGTAGGTCAGCAGGGGAGGGAGAGAGAGAAAGCAGCAGAGAAAAGGAATGTTCTGAGCTGCTTCCGGAACTTCAGATGGTCCGGCTCACATTTTAGAGGAGCAGGTAGGCCATTCCAGAGGAAGGCACCTGCAGAGGAGAGAGATCTACTCCCCACTCTCTGCCTGGAGAAACGTCTGACTCTCAGAGAGTTGGAGGTAGCTGAGTGAAGGGCTCGGGAAGGAAGCTGTTTTGGAAGAGAGAGTTGTATGTAGTGCGGGCCAGGCCCCAGAAAGCCTTCTGGACGATGCAGAGGGTCTTGAACTTGATCCTTGCAGCCACCAGGAGCCAGTGGAGACATTTCAGGGCTGGAGAGACACGGTCCCTGGGCTTGAGGCCAAGGATAAGTCTTGCAGACCTGTTCTGGATTAGTTGTAGAGGGCGTAGAGTCGAGGAAGGCAGATTGAGAAAAAGGCTGTTGCAGTAGTCCAGCCTCCAGCCTATGGAGAACCAGGGCTCTGGAGACAGTGAGCTTCTGGGGGAAAGTGAGAAAAGGAGAATACTTCTGAGGAGGTGCAGCTGGAAGTGGTCCTTCTTGGCAAGGTCTGTGATGTGAGGAGAGAAGGAGAGAGTGGATTCGAAGATGACACCAAGGCTTTTTGCCTCACGGGAAGGCAAAGGAAGAGGGCCCAGGCAGGGCGGACAGAGTGAGAGAGGGAAAGTGGGAGCAGGGGTCCCGATGGGAAGGCTCTCCGTCTTACTGGCATTAAGGCAGAGATCATTGGAGGCGCACCAATCTTCAATCACAGGTAAACAGCCAGGAATTTGCAAGAGAGGAGAGGAGACTTTGTGTTAAATTCGAATTTAAAAGCCATAGCATTTACAGCTCGTTCTGTAGGGGAACAGATGGAATATTTTAATACATTAGATGCCAGTTCCTCTGGCATCTTATTTGTTATTCTAATGGCTCTCTGTTTCCCCCATCAATTGTATTGCCTGCAGAACAGTCCCATGGCCTCCCTGTTAGGTACCATGACAATCTAGGTTCCCCCACTTTTGGCCCATCTTACCTTCATTGTCCCAGAACTGCCCCATTGCCCCCTGCTTTGTCCAATGTCACTCTGATAGTTCCCACTTTTTCCACATCACTCTCATTACCCGATATTTAGCCATATTTATGTATTTATTTATTTATTTATTTATTTATTGCTGCATTTTAGTCCATAAAGAACTTTTAAACATTTAGCCATAGCTTAACAATTTCTGGCAAACCTATATCATTGCCTCACATTGTGCTCCATGTCACCCTTGTTGCATCAGAACAGCCCCATTGTCACCTTACCTATCCACATGTTACTCTCATTGCTCCGAGTTTTGCCACATGTCACCCTCATTGAAGGAATGCCCCAATGACACTCACCTTGCCTGACCTTTTCCCCATGCAACTCTGATTGTCCCAGAACTACCCATCACTCTATGATTTGCCCCATGTCACCGTCACAGTTCCTACGTTTTCCCATGTAACCCTGAGTGCCCAAGAACCACCCCATCTGGCCTTCTGGCTTACCCACACCTTACTCTCATTACCACCCTGTTCCCCGATGATGCTCCAATTAGTACAGGAATTGTCCAAAAGTCCCCTGATCTGCCCCATTTCCAGTATCATTGCCCCAGGTTTGCACCATGGTACTCTAATTGATCACAGATCTGTTCCACTGCCTCTAATGTTCCCCTTGTCACTCTTAATGCCTGTTAGGGAGAATTCTCTGCTAAGGCTAATTTCCCAAACCTAGTGAGTCCCCCAGCAGCTTTGCTGGATTTTTGGGGTTTATTTTTTTCTCCTGCTAAGAGTGAGACTCTTTTTCTCCCACTCTTAGGCTCTTAGGATTTATTTTAAACCAAATATGTGGGTGAAATCACAATTGCCATGTGCATTTTTACCAATCTATAAACCAAACTGCTAGCATTTTAAGTGTGCAGGAAAATCAAATTTGCACAGCACTACATATGTAAATCGCTTTTCTTCATTGACCAGTTTGATTGTTTCTTGAAGTGAAATCTGCATAAAGTAAAGTATTGTGGTTTGTGTTTTCCCAACCAACTTGCGTGATTTATTTGTGTAACAAGAAGTTTAATTGTGAGTCACAAAGAAGGTGGCGTGTGTCATTTTAGTGTGATCGCTATTACCTATCTTCCAAATAAATACAAACATATTTCCTATACCGTGGCCTGGGTTTTGGCTCACTCTGAGCAGGGGGGAGATTTGTGTGACTCTACATGAGTCTTCAGTAAGGCAGCTGCAAAAAACAAATGCGAGTATTGCAGGGCTCCTTGATATGGGGTGGGAAGGAATTCCCCAGGTTAAGGATGGTCTCAATATAACGCTACAAATTGGGGGATTGTGTACCAGGGTCTGGGCTATTATTGTTGACTCGTAACAAGTGCACTGGTGACAGGATATTCCTTTTGGTGTAACTGCATTGAGGTAGATATACAATCGCAGTGCATTGTTAAAAGCCCATTGTACCACTTGACGCCTGTGTTCCAGTGTGGTGTATATATGTAGACAAATAAGACTGGGTAGAGAGCTAAGGCAATAAGGAGATTAAATGAGAATTGATTTTTTATTTGACATTGTGTGTAGAAATCAAGCTGAAACAGGGTGATTTTTGCCCCCGTGCAAAGAAAGTTGAAAAAGGCCAATTTTAAAATGACTTCCATAGACGTATGTGATGCCAGGAAACACCTCTTGGCTAAGCTATTCATTCGAGGAGAATGGGTTGAGGGCAAAGCCAGGAGCTGGCAAACTAGAATGGTGCAATAGGTCACCTCATTGTGCACTGCCATTTGGTGTGAAGGTGGAATATTGCCCAAAACATTAGAGGCATTTTATATGACCCAAAACACTTGTGAAGAACTGATTCAAATGGCTCAGCTCACATCTTGTTTAAACTTCCACTTGCAGTTGGTGGAAGAGCGAGTGAAAAAGAGTGAGTGTGAAGTGAGGAAGCAGACTGAGGCCAGGCTCAGAAAGAACTCACACAGCTTGGATATAAAGTGCAGCAGAGCGAAAGATTTGAGTTACAGGAAAGACTCATTGAGCAACTACAGGATGAGCTGAAAACACAACAGCAAGCCAGTGCAGAGAGATATAGGGCCTCATTCCGAGTAGGGCGGTAAGTATAGGCGATTACCGGCATGGCGTAAAGAGCGTTTCCGTGCTGGCACAAGACCGTAAAAATCGGCCTATTCCAACTTTGCGTGCACGCGCTTTGCGCCATGCCGGCAATGTACCTCAGCGCCATGCCGTAAAAGGGCCCCAAAAGCCCTTACCGGCAACAAGCGCACCGTACATAACACTACCGACATAGAGAAATTAGCAGTAACCGTAAATATCGGTTTCGCTATTTACGGTCACCGTTAAAAAACAGAACCGGAAAAAACGGCATCGCACAGGAACGGGAAGGAGCACGGCGGCCATCTTTAAAATCACAATCCATTGCTATCCTCTCCATACAGGACCCGGAGGCATATAGTGATCAGAGAAATAGGCATTCGAGACCAGCATCATGCCCAAAGCATTAAAAAAGGGTGCTGCACGCATAAGGAAGGAGCGCTTTACCCAGGATGAGCTCCAGATACTGGTGGACACTCTCCACGAACATGCAGACACTGTATTCAGCAGTGATATGCGGAGGCCCACCGTCGTTAGGAAGAAAGAGATCTGGGCCTTGGTGGCACACAGGGTGAGCGCCGTGGGAAACACCCCCCGCACCACCAAGGACTGCAGGAAACGATGGGATGACCTCTGTCTCATGGTGTGGGCCATCCTCTCGGCAAACAGAAGTCAGGCCCTGGAGACAGGAGGAGGGCCAGGTTCCCCCATCAAAATGATGCCGTGGGAGGAAACGTGTGCGGCCATGATGGGCACAGAAGCCATAGAAGGGGTTGGAGAAATGGAGTGCAGTGCAGCGTCATCCGCTGATGGAGGTGAGTGTCATGAGTCAAGACAGAACATGCATTCCTAAGGTAAGTCACTGCCAAGGGCTGGGCAAGGTGTCACGTCATGGTTGGGCAAACCCACCCCCCCCCCCAATGAAATCATGCTGTAACAAGTGGGACCCAGGCTGATGTCAGGTGCAAGGCTGTAACCCATATGGACCATACCACACAAAGAGGCCGAATCTGTGAGGCACACAGGGCAGTGATTGTAAACATTGTGGATGTGAGTCATCACAGTACTCCGCCAACATGAGTGACCCAGACATCTGCATGCATTTACCATCCAAGCCCAGATCACTGTCCCACTCAACACCCAAATGTCAACAAACCGCTGCAATCCCATTGTGATACCATAGGCATGTAGAAATGCTGACCCCAAATCATTGCTCATGCCGTCTCTCTCTCCCCCCCACAGGCAGTGAGCATGACAGCGAGGACCAGGAAAGCACCCAGGCCAGTACCTCCAGGGGCAGAGTCAGGGGCCGCCGCATACCTGCAAGCAGGAAGACAACACAAGCAACACCACCTGCTCCAGCAACCCCCATGGAGGGTGCACAACCCCCACTCGCACCCCTACCATGCCTGCAGTGCCGCTGGACACATGTCCCACGTTGCAGTGTGGCTGGTGAGAATGCAGCCATGTGCCTCCTCGATGTGCCAGACAGCCCCCCATCAATATCGGGAGCCAACGTGGAGGACACCAATGACGTGGAGAGTGACACCTGACACACCATCATACAGCCAGGTGGCACACAACGACTCCGGGGAGAGTGATACCCCAGGGCTCACAGGGCAAGGAGTACAACCTGCCTGTCCTGTATCCACTTCCCCTGCAGAAATTCCCGGAAGGCCTGCAGGCCCAATACCAAGCCTGCCAAGCACATCGGCCACATCAGCCATGGATGTAGTGCGCTCCCAGCATCTCACAGGCCTCATTGAGGAGTTCATCAGGGACAATCGCGAATCAAGGGTGGAGTGGCGCTTGCGGTTGCGATACGGCACCTCCATGGCATGCGGGACCACCAATTCAACGTGGGTGCAGTCGAGGGCACCTATGCGATTTGGCATGCCTGCCAGTGCATGGAAGGCAACTTTTGTATCATATATCTCCTGGGGAGTCCGGGGTAGGGATATGTAGTCCCTTGTGTGGTTGAGGAGGGCATCCGGCACTTGGTTGAGTATCCGGGAAAAAATGGGCTGTGAAATGCCATGCATGTGTCCCACTGTATGCTGGTAGGTAACTGTGGCAAGGAGGTGGAGCACAGACACTACCTTCAGTAGAGGGGGGATGGCAGTGCTGATTTCTATGAGGCTCACTATATCGTCATGTATCAGGTCCACTATGGTGGTAATGGTGTCCCAGTCAAGCCGGTACAGGGTGTGGATCTGCTCTGGTGTGAGGTTGAAGGGGGTGGCTCTGATGCGGGGGATTGGGGGCTGCCGGCGTGGCAATGTTGGCTTCACCGGTAGGGCATGCTGGGCCTGTCTCACCCTCCTTCTCCTCCTGTGTATCCTCTGTGGTGGGGGCTGTGGTTGTTGTTGCTGTTGTTGTAGTTGCTGCCTTGCAAGCAGGGCCTCCAGCTCCAGGAATGCTGCTACAATTGGTATCATCTTGGTGTGTGAGGGGGTGTGGTGTGTGGGTGTGCTCCTTTTGTGCTGTGCCAGACTCCATTGCCTCCACCTGTGCTGATTGAGTGCACCTGTGCCTCTTGGAAACACTGCTCAGGGTAGGGTTCTTAACACCTTCTCGGCAATGCCGTTATTTACTCCATGCCGGTAAGGTACTTTGCGGCCTTGTGGAGGCCGTTTTTTGCATGTCCGCATTACTTGGGATCAGCTCCGGCTTACGCCATGCCGCTAATTTCGGCATGGAGTGTCGGGCACGCGCCACTAGACTGCTATTTATGACCTCGTACTTTACGGCGCCGTAAATAACGGTCTGGTAGGTCAGAATAGCCCGTAATGGGAAATGATGCCGGTAATCCTTTTCCGGCATCGTTTTCCCCTTACCTCCTAACTCAGAATGACCCCCATAGAGTTTGCTGCACTGCATAATGCATGCACTGAGGGGGCAGACACTGTAAATTGCCTGCATTCCCAATTGAATGACCAGAATGGTTATAACAGAGGGCTGTTAGATGACATTATGGCCCTCAAACAATACTTTAGGGAATTGGAAAAGGAAAATAGTAGGTCCATCATTAAAGAGATGGATTCACCAAAGGAGTTTGACGAAATGCGGCAGAAGATAAATACTCGGAAACATCGGAATGTACAACTGGTCAAAGACCAATATGCAGTAGTCAGGTAGAATTTGGATACAGAGAAGAAACAGTCAGGTCCTCAGGAACTGAACAGAATTAGAGAAGAAAGGAATGAGTTAGTAGAGCATTTGAGACAAATAGAAGCTGAAATATTACAGGCAGTGACTTGTAGGGATGAGAAAGAGAAAGAGATTACTCTCCTGAAGGAAAAGTGCCTTGAATATGCATATAGTATGCACGGCTCACAGAGGGAGAATGAATCACTTCAGCATGAGGGGTAGCAAACAAAAGATCAGTTGGTAGCTCAGAGCAGGGTGCTTGATACTAATCAAGCCTTAGTGTCAGAATTAAAAAGCCAGCACTCTGACCACCAACAGGAAATAAGGAAAGAGAGACACAGTTGTGAGAGTCTCACCAAGGAAATTGAAAATTATAAACAGGCCCTAAGGCACCCTGACCAATCAGGATATGGGACACGGCCCGTTGATCAAGGTGAGGCGCCCCTCCCAGCAGGGGCCTCATGCCAGTCATTTACAGCCTCTCATGTACAAATGGGAATCAACCTCATGCATGCCACCTATCAAGAACAGGATGACATGAGGCAGACAGACCTACCCAGACCTAGCCAAACTGTTCCAGAAGTCCAGTCCCTGTCTGATATTGATAAGTATTTATCTCTACCACACAGAAGGGAAGGTGGCCGGACCAGTGTGTCCTGGGAGGCCAAAAGGAATCTTGTGAGTAATTCTGACTGAAAAACTCCTATGATGACAAGATCAGGGAGTTAGACATGCAAAAGATAAGGATACGAAGAGACCACCTCTCACGCTTCGCTGGAAGAGAAAAGCCAGAGATTCAACCCGGGAAGAGTATATTAAGAACCTCCATCCATTAAGGGGAATAGGGGAATTTTCCCAGACTACCCGAAAGGAGGGAAGAAGAGACCGAGTGTAATCCTGGGCCCAAAAGTAACTACTGGGAAAGTGATCCTGAGAGCTCACTGCGGTCCAGGCGAGAGGAGTCCAGATCCTATGACTCTGGGAGATATTCCCAATCTCATAGAGGTAGGAAGGTAGGGAGCACCTAGAGGACAGAGAATGGAGTACACAGATTAGCTCTGAGTCAGAAAATGAATGGACTCAGCTGCAGAGGAAGAAAGAGACAGCGAAACAGAGTAAGGGTTTTATGACAAATCAAGGCCATAAAGAGCTTGCTGACCCCATACTATAAAAATGTCCAGTTTTCGGTATGGGAGCACTTGTAACTTTATGAGCAGATGATGGCATCCTTGCAGATCAGAAATGATGTGAATTGCATGGCATTTGTTAAATGGACTTTCTCACCTGAGTACTCCAGTTTCTTTGCAGGACTGGGGGACAAGGGTCATTGTAAATGGTACACCTATAAGGCTGCCATTTGAAAACATTTCACCTCACACAGAAACCCACAGGAGGCCCATAAGGCTGCAAATAATGTGCAATGTGGGGGACCCAGAACAATGTTCCCTCAGACCCTGGAACCTACATATGCCCTAGGTACAAGGGTAGCAAGCCAATCCTGCGGTATGTATACACTCCACCGGGCCAGCGGGGGAACTAATTAGGTAAGTACTACCCCGGGAACCCTTCCTCCAAACTTCCCTCAGCAGAGAAGTATCACTCCATCTCCCAATCTGAACTTTTCCCCCATATATCATCCGAACCAGAACTTCCAAACTAATCCTCCTCTCTCTTTCTCCCCGGTGCCAGGACAATATATCCCTGTACCCAGGAGAAGGGAGATTCAGGGTGGTAAATTACAGGTGAACTTTCCAGTACCCGAGCTGCTCTGGGAGAAGGTATAGTTACCCTTTTCGGGAGCAGCAGAGCTATGACTTGAGATCTCCTTACAATCCAGAAAAGGTCTTGCAGTGGGAGCGACAAGTCCAGCAACTGACAGATGACCTGGGGCACATGCTGAGGGCTCAGTCCAACCCTCAATCTAACCCTGGTTCCCAGAATGGCCTAATACTCAGGGCTGATGCCAGGTGGGGTGGAATGATGAGGGGAAACATCCGAAAAACTGCAGGTTCCTCAGGAGGTAGCCGAGTGGAGGGGAGATGCCAATCCCTAGAGGAAGCTTCCTTTCTCACCCAGACAGAACCACTAAACACCTCCCAGCCTGAAAGTGACTTGTCGACCGCCAAAATGTTAGAACCCAAAGAGCAAAGGGTAAGTAGGAGAGCCAAAGAAGAACCCCCTTTGAAAGAGAAGAGTCCCTGTAGGACTCAGGTGAGCATATCTTCTCTTTCAGGAATGGGGGGATCCCTCCAAAAGAAAAATGGGTCCCAAAAGACCCTGAGTGGGACAGGGTAAGTATGGAGACCAACCCAAAACAAAAAACTATTCAACCCCCAAAATGTGAGCCAGACAAGGTAGAAATTGAGGTGTTCTTTCCCCAAACGGTTTCTGAGAACTGCATCCAGGTAAAGGCGGACAAAAAATAATCAGGGAGGAAAGAGGATTCCCCAAATCCGCCCATTGCAAGTTGTAAAATGTTCTTTACAGATTCCCGATCTCCGACACAGAAAATTTCGTAAGATCACACAGTGTCGGATTTCAATATCAAGAAAATGAGCAACGGGCTGGCAAATAACTCACACTTTCTTTGCACCCTGGAGCAGAAAGAAGGCAGATTTTATGCACTGGTCAGGGTGCAGGGCCAGTGTGAATTATCAGCTCTTGTGGACACTGGATCCCAAGCCACCCTCCTGTCTAAAAAGGCCCGTCACCAACTAAACTCAGGACAAGGGAAGGGTCACCAAATTCCCCTAACACCACTTCCCGGACAACTCCAAAATGTCAACGGGAATGACATTTCCATCGAAGGGACTGCCGATCTGGAAATCCAAATTGGAAGTCACTGATTAAAACATCCGGTGATAGTTGTTACTCCTGAGGGCACAACTTGTATACTGGGGAACAATCTCCTGAGGAGGTTATCACCTCTGATCAACTGTAAATAAGGTCCGCTGGACCCAGATAACTAGCCTATAAAACTAAAAATGATTACGAATTATGTAAGCTTGAATGGTACCTGTCATTTAATTGATCGACTTTCTGAGAAAGTAGAACTCCATTTCAAGAAAAACCAAGACCTAGACATCACTGTCATCACGGGAGGAAAAGAAACTGGTGATGGGAACCCTCCTCCATTCTTGAAAATCAATCTTCCTCCCAGTTTTAAGTGGCAATCCACACTGGAAGGGAACACCCTAACATTTTGCACCAGTTCAAAATCAGAAGAAACCTTGACTCCTGTGAAACCTGATAAGGAAGAAGCCGCTCAAAGCCTGATGGACATTCAGAAAAAGGGTGAACAGTTGTTTTTCCCCATTCAGTTAAACGAGGGTGAGGAGCCGGTGCTCGCCATAGTATGCTTGAATAATGGAAGGAGCTTCATTAGTGAAGAATTATTCAGGAAACTCCCAAAAGATCAGACCATTCCCACATTTAAATTGATTGACAAATGGGAAGTAGCTCTATAAACTCCAAACATCTTCTGCCTAACAGGTGTATGCTAAAAATGTCCATTGGCAACAAAAGCATGGAGCATAATAGTTGGGTCATGAGAGATGTCCCTTCTGCCTTTTATTTAGGTAGTGGCATTCTCAACCGATTCACTGTCAATTTGAACCTAATTAATGATAAAGCCTAGTCACGACTGATGGGTAACCCCATGGGCTTTGACAACACCAAAAAAGCATTCCATTCAGCTCAATTGTTGCCATCTATGGTCGAGAAAATAATCAATTTGGCTGATGCCAGTGAGACCGAGGAGCATAGACAAAAGCTGAAGCAGGTCTTCCTGGAATTCCAAGATATCTTTTCAGTGGACTCCCCATTCAACCATCATTCCCCATCATTCCCATGGACCCCGAGATGGCTCCAGAATTTGTGAAACAATACCGGTTACCTCTCTTGTCCATGAAATCACTCATAGAGAATATTAAAAACTTAGAATCCTGTGGGATAATTTGTCTGATCCAGAGTACCTTCAACAATCCAGTACTGGGGCTACTCAAACCCGTCGGCTAATGGAGAATATGTGCAGACCTGAGGGAGTTGAACAAACGGGTCCACATGTCAAGATGGCCACTTCCCTACATCGATCAAAGGCTGGCACTAGTCAACGGGCCAAAGGTGTACACTGCCATTGACCTGACCAACGGCTACTGGACAGTATCCGTGAGAAGGGAAGAACAGTACAAACTTGCCTTTACCTTCGGGGGCAGCAATACACATGAACCCGAACCCCCTTTGGATACATACACTCTGGCAATGATTCAACATCTTTCTGCATAAGGCCATGCCCAATTTGGGTGAAAGGGGAAACCTGGCCTATGTAGATGGTGTTCTGATCAAGAGCTCAACTGTGGGGAACATATAGCAGAAATCTGCTATGTTCTAAAACAGTTCCAGAAAGCCAGAGCAAAATTGTTCTTTCAGAAGGCACAGTGGTGTAAGACCCGAATGAACGTCTTAGAGTACAAGATTGCTCCTGATTGTCTTAATCCCCAGGTGAAAAAGGTGGAAGCCTTAATGAAATTAAAATTTCCCATTGAGAATTAAGAAGCCTTCTTGGACTCACTAGTTATAGTTGGAACTTCATTGAATACTATGCAGAGGTCACTCGACCCTTGGTCCATTTATTAAAGGCGGGAGTCAAGTGGGAGTGGGGTCCGCAACAAGCTGAGGCAGTTAAACAACTGAACAGAAGCCTTTCCAAGGCTCCTTGTTTGGAGACGGGTTCTCAGATACTTGCCTAACAGCAGTGTTGTATCAAAAGCATGACAAGGTCAACAAAGTCATCTTGTAGGTGAGCAAGACTTTGTCCTATGTGGAGGGAAAATTCAATGGCTGCGAGAAGGCACTCCTGGCAATGGTGTGGGAATTGAAAAATTACAGCCCATTCATCCAGGAGAAGCACATAATTGTCGAGACTCCTCACCAACCCTTGCAATAGCAACAAAGTGGCAGAATCTAGGTGGGGAATGTTAGTAATTCCAGAATTACTTCCTGGATTCTGTCTATGCAAGGCTTTCCTGTGGAAGTCAGATATGGCAAAAACAAGAAGAGTCCCCTAGCGCAAGGGTTGATGGACTTGCATGATCGTGCTCAAGAAAACTCTCAAGGACGAAAGTCTAATGATCAACAACAACAAGGAGGCATACTTAACTTCCGCACACAAGGTCTATGAAGAAGACAAGTGTGAGGGGATACCCACAGTTTATGTGGATGGGTGCTCCTGCCACGTTTATAGCAACAGGGAAAAAGAACTAGTGACTGGCATTGGGAATGCCTAGGTGAATGATACCCCGGAACCCTCTGCTGATTACAAAATAGGACCCTAAAGTAGTCAGGTTGCAGAGTTGATGGACGTACATCAAGTCATCCTCACTGCAGTGCACCGCCAACTCATGGAACTGTTCATATCACTGACTCTGACTATGTTAGGATTGGGTTTGTGGAGCACCTGATTCACTGGAAGAATCGTGGCATGCTTTGTACTAATAATAAACCCTGGCTGACGAGCTGGCTAAAACCAGAGCCCTCAGGGGGATTTCATAGAAACAGAATGCCTGCTGGGGAAATCCAATTTGATGCTGTCACCAGGTCACAAACCTGTGCGAATAGTCAACTCTCGACTGCCCAGTGGAGTAAAGGGAACCCTGATGCAGATTTGATGACTGTACAGAAGAAGGACCCAATCATTGGAAAATTCTATCAACACATTGAAGACCACATGAGTTTTCCTCTAACAGAATCGGATTAAACTGGTAAAGAGGATCTCCAGGTGATGATGAAGTTTTCCAAGATGTTCCAGATCCAAGACGGTTTGTTGGTAAAGAGAGCCCTATCTGGCTGTGACCAGTGTGTGGTACCTACTTCCTTCCAAAACCTGATGTAGAACCACGCCAACGATGCGGCCACTGCCGGTCATAGGGGGTTTCATACAACATTAGAAATCTTGCGCGAGGTTGCCTACTGGCCATACATGGGCCAGGACCTCAACACTTACCTAAAGGGGTCTCTTGTGTGTGCTCAATTTCAACCCAGTTCACTCACACAAACAGCTCCCCTACCACAATGGGGAATGACACTGCCTTGGTCAGATTTTCAAGTTGATTTCATCAGGCCAGTGATTCATTCACTACTCTGGAGGACACAAGTACATGTTGACTGTGACATGCTTGTTCACAAAGTGCATAGAATGTCTTCTAGCCCAGAATTGTATGGCGGAGACAGCTGCTACACTAATGAGCAACCACATCTTCTCTCGTTTCGGCCTCCAGCAAAGGATTGAGTTGGACAGAGGAAGCCGTTTTACCAGTGAGGTGGTAGGGAAGATCTGGGAGATTCTAGGGGGTAAAAAGAAAACTCCACATTGCCCAACACCGGGCCTCAAGTGAGAGGGTAGACAGATACAACAAGACAAATGTGAGTATCTTAAAGATGTTTGTGGCAGGCTCTGGATCCAATTGGGACATCCAATTACTGCTTGTCCTGATGGCTATTAGGTCTACACCATCTTCTGCAACAATCATTTCTCCATTTGAGCTAATGACCGGACAAAAAATATGTTACCTCAGCATCTGCTCTACAGAACTCAGGAGCAGACACTGATAAATGCGTCCACTACTCATGAGTACATTGAACATTTAAGGAAGCACCTCCAAAATGCTTTTGCTTATACTCAGCACGATTTTGAAAAGTCAACTGAAGGAATGAAGACCTACTATGATCTAAAAACTATCAAGAAAGAGTATGAAGTAAGGGACAAAGCTTACACTTACAATTTTCAAAGGTATCAGACCAAGGAGCGGACATTTCTCGCTTCTTGGCGTGGTGCCTTTGAAGTTGTAGATAAAATATCACCTGTTGCCTACAAGATCCACATCTCAAAAGGAGAACGGACAGATAGAAAATGGGTCAACATCAATCAGTTGAAAAGCTGTCATGCCAGACCAGATTTACGACTGATTGAGGAGCCAAATGAAAGTCGAGCAGAGGAACCATCTGAAGAATGAAAAGGAAGGATGAAAAATCATACAGAAATTAAGGTATATAGGCAGCAGCGGCCCTGTAGTTATGGTTACATTGCTCAACCCATAGGAAGAGCACTTTCTGGCCAGCTTATAACTTTACGCCCCCTGGACGAATCATCACAGAACTTTGCAAAAGTAGTATATGGCCCCTTTAGATTGATTCTGCTATGTTTGGTGAGGTTTTGTGCAGGGGGGGCAAAGTTATAGTGGGGGTCCCAAAATGTGTGTTTTTTTCCATAGACGGAATGGAAAAGAAATCTTGCTCATGCCTACAGCACAAACCTCTGGACGGATTTTCACCAAATTTGCGGCAGGTGCGGCGGCTTGGTCCCGAGAGCATGCTTTTGTAGATTTGGTGTAAATCTGTCAAGTAGTCTATTTTTAAACAACCAAAAAGTAGGTAAAAATAAATTAGTGATATCTGGGTTTGGTCCGTGGACTCAATTCCCTTTTAAGTCTGCGGACGGGCTTCCTATTGGTCCAGCGGGTGACGTGATGTCCATGGACATCGAACACGCCTGCTGATTGGATGCCGTAAAGCATGAGGTGCGTCACATTTTCTGAAACGCCCACCATGTTGGGGTTGCGGACAGCGCCAGTTGAAAACATATTAAAAAACACAACATTGCACTTGTCAAACTAATGAAACAATCTCTGGAGAGGTGAGCGGTGATGAGGATGGGATGGGATATGGCCTTATAAAAGCCCAAAAAAACAGGTTGCTTTTGAGCTCCGATGTTCGCCAACAGTCCAGATGTCCGGGGCAGTCCTGTGATGTTGGTGAACATCTGAGATGTTCTGGGCATCTATGCCTATTTCTGCATTACAGGGTTGATGAAAAGCAGTTTTTGGATGACTTATAACTTTGGTGCCACTCAATGAAACTGCATGAAATTCTGGAATTCTAGACCTGACTCTGAATGGTGCTGTTTTGTCAAGTGGGAACATTTTTTGAGAGGGGCTCCCAAAATATTTTAAAGGCCTATAAATGTAATGTCATTTGACAAATCTGCACAAAAGTTTGTAAAAATATTTTTAAAAGATTTTATATATAGACCTAGATATGAATGTTTTTGCAAGGTTTGGTGGGATTTTGTCCAGAGGGGGCAATATTAGAGGGGGGTCTCAACATTTTTAGATGCTTACAACTTTGTTCGCCGTTTCACAAATGTGGACAAATGTTTTCAGAATGATTATAGACCCAACCTTGAATGTTTGGGCAAAGTCTGAATGGATTTTGTCAAGTGAGGGCTACGTTATATAACTATTCTATGTAGGTACATTTTAACACTTTTGAAAAAATAAAACATGGCGGATTTGCGGCAAACACGCCTAAGGAGTATTGTCAAGGAACTGAAAGCATGGTATTGCAAATGTGTCAGTGTTTTATTTTTTGAAAAGTGTCATAATGTAGTAGAAAAAATCATGATATACCTTTGGTGACTGAGGTATAGCCTGTGGCCATGGGCAGTGGCCAGATTGTCCGGGTCGACAATCTGGTTACTGGCCATGACCACGAGGGACCAGCAATAGGGTTAAAGTGGGCATGGCCACCAGGGACCGGCTATGTAGTAAAGTTTTTCTAAATTGGAATAGGTTTGAATGGGAAAGAACATTCTGCTCGTAGGTACAGGTTGAAGTGCTGGATGTCATTGCAGCAAATATGCATGGGGAGGGTCAGCAAGAATTCAAAGCATGGTTTTGGAAATATGTCCTGTGTTTTATTTTTTGAAAGTGAAAGTGTGAAAAGGTAAGTGTAGCACAGTGATATATCATTGGTGTCTGGGCAATGGGCCTGGCCGTCAGCAAGGAGAAATGTGTACCGTAATTTGCTTATTGGGCAGGCGGCATGGCCGAAGCAGAAAGTTTGAATGCGAACAAATATTCTGCTTGTGATTACAGCCAGAAGTGGTGGACTAGATTACAACAAACCTGCGCGATGAGCATTAGCAAGGACCTGAAAGCATGTTTTGGAAATATGTCTTGTGTTTCATTTTTGTAAAGTGTAATAATGTAAGTAGAAAACTAGTGATATACATTTGGTGTCTGGGTAGTGGGCCTGGCCCTTTGCAAATGCAAATGTGTACTCTGATTTGCTTATTGGGGAATGTGGCATGGCCAAATCCTATGCCCCATGTATTTGGAGACTGGACATGGCTGCAAGTCATGAGCATTGGCCATTGGTTACCTTATTAGGGTATAGTGGACACTGAGGTAGGATGCAGGGTAGGTGCAGTGAATAATAGGGGTGCTTTGGTTTGGCTGGGATCATGGCTGAGCCTTGTGCCATAGGCAATTGAATGATGATTTGCATCCCAAGCATGCACCGCCGATAATGACAGACATTAGTATGTGTTGCAAAAAATATGTTTCTTAAAGGAGGTTTATAGTTCTTTCATATATATGAAAAGAGGAATTATTAAAACCTACCATACACTGATTTAACACCATGGAACATTTTCACTTATAAAAACCTATGAAATTGACAGAATAAACGTTGTTAAAAACATTGTTAACGGGATGTTACGGTTTAGATACATCCCACCCTTGGGACTCATCTCCTCCAGTAGTTAGCCAGTGGCGTCCCACCTTAGCATCTGAAATGCAGATGCAAAAGATTTGTAGAAGATTGTTAAGTGGCAGTTGGTGTGTGGAAGCTTAATATGGTAATAGGGTTATGTGTACAGTTTTTGGAAGTGATTGGTGGATGGATGTGTGAATGTTTGAAATCAGGCATTGAGGAATTGTTACAAATATAAAATTGAAAAGGATAGAAGGGCTGCCGGGTCTTTTAATGATCCATGGCCTGGAAAGGGGACTGCGGAGACCACGGATAATTATAAATGCTAATCGATTATTGTCCTTATTGTATGCCAGAGAAAAGTAATTGGACAGAAAATGGCTTCTGTCCTTTTATATTTTTCTCTAGTATGCAATTGTCCATTAGCACCCTGGGTGGGTCAGCCAGCAAATGAGGTGGCTAGGTACGCGGGATTGAACCGCTCGTACAAGCCTGCGTTCCAAGCTGCCTGACAACCGGTTCTTCCTGCCGGCATCTTCCCCAGCCACCCTCCCTCCCATTTGTTTTTCACTCCCCCCCTCCCTACTTACCTTATTTAGGCGGCGTCTGGTGGCGTCGCCACATTTGCTCTTTCTCTTCACCTCCCACAGGCCACCATGGAAATGGAAGAGGGGCTCCGTACGAGCCCTGCCTTCCCTTTCCATGGTGGTCATCTTGGAAAAGGATTTTCCTTCCTATAGTGGGACGCCGCACGTATCCCGATGTAGGAAGGAAAATCCTTTTTTAGCACCCCGGATTACCGCTTTGCCAACCCGGAGTGCTAATGGCCTTCATCCCCTGTTGCAGGGGCTGGAACGGGGGATAACGGCCTGGAGCCCTCATTATACGCCTTCGCTTATCACTTGGGCCGATAACTTGGGCTGCCGGTCCATTATCCCCCATTCCAGCCTTTGGAACGGGGGATGAACGCCACATTATTTCCATTAGCATAACACAAAATACTAATGGAATTGTTGGAGAATGTTATTGAGTCTATCTGCTTTATCGAGAAATGTAAAGTAGATGAGTCTAGATTTTTTTTTTGTTCTATTTTTAACTGTGAAAGGTGTTTTTTTCTGCAGGAGAGGTTAGAAAGTAAAGTGGGCAGGTAAATGAGAAAAGAGGCACCCACCACTAATATGGAGGGGCAGTTGGACAGGGGAAGATGTTGCGAGTGTGTTACATCTAAGGTAGGGTGCAGTGTTTCTCATTCTCCTTGATTACAGCTTCAAAAGCACTTCAAAATTGCTCTGCCTG
Source organism: Ambystoma mexicanum (assembly GCF_040938575.1). Classification (NCBI taxonomy): domain Eukaryota; kingdom Metazoa; phylum Chordata; class Amphibia; order Caudata; family Ambystomatidae; genus Ambystoma; species Ambystoma mexicanum. Next base: position 661,623,256 of record NC_090941.1, on the reverse strand, counting down.
CAGAGTGGTGTGTTGCAATATATACAGAGTACTGTTGTCTTTGGAAAATATGGATCAACAGCCTCTTTTATAGCTTGCAAGGTAGCTAGTGGGATTTTATGTCCCACAGAAGTAGGCTGTGTAGTTACAGTATTGGTTGGGGAAGATGAGGTGGAGGAAGACAGCATACTACTTGCTAAGAAAGTAACATCCTTTCTGAGAGCATTGCAGTGGTTGGATTTGGTGTGGTGGTGCATGGAGGTGGTCCCGTAGGAGTATTGTCCAGGTAGTCTGCGACTGAGTACAACATTGCACTCACTGCAGTTCACTTTGGTAGCTTTAGCCGTTGGTGCATTCTGTGAGAATCCTGAGGTGTCTCACCCACTAGTCCCTGGGGATCTGTCATCCAGGTGGCCAGGACGTGACCATCACTTTGGATCCAGTTCCTGGGAGTGGACTAGTGCGTCAGGATCACCTGGATGAGGAGTTTCCGGGGAGTGGAAGTGGGACACCAGAAGGTGAGATGTGGTATCCCCTTTCCTGTAACACCTTTTCCCCATCCTACCAGGTAGGATACCTAGGAACTCCACCCCCCACCCCTTTCCCAACACAAACACTTTCTCACTGACAGCTCACCGTGAGCGAAAAAAACAGACTAAAACCAGAGCTGTGCACCTGACATGTCCCAATAGAATGGTCAGGCAGCGTCAGGTCAGAACTGATCATTACACACACCTAACTTCCATCAAAAGTCCCCACATGGATAAAAGGCGGAGCGCAAAAGCATACTCTGAGTGAGGAAAAGCACACGAGGAAACAGCGGTTCCAATATGGCAGTTTAATATGAGGAGAAAGACGGTGGGACCAGAGAGGGTTACAAGGAGGGAACTGCCCTTGACCTTTTCAGACCGTTACATTTGCGAACCGTGCAAAGTAAGAAACCTAAGACCGGGAACTAAAGCTGAACAGACCTGCATCGTGTGTCAGAGTTACCCAGGGTTCTCCCGTGTTGAAAACCAAGAGGAGTGATTGAACTTTGGGGAGGCCAAATAAAATACCATAGACAGAGAGGTCCGGCGCCACGTGGGTGCTCACTCAAAGATCTATGGCAGGTATCCAATTAATTGGCAACTTTAGAAAGGAGAATTTTGAGATCGAAGTAGTCCTTCAACAGATCAAACTAAATCCTGTGCACATTCGAAAGTCTTCGATAGTTGAATGCGTGCTACAATTGGTCCGAGCCCGACTGAGGGAAACTAATTGTGACAGAGAAAGGATGTGAGCCCGGCTGAGGAGGATCCAGGGAGTACCATGAGTCACCCGAGAAAGAGTACTCTCTGAACAATGTAAGAGGGGGATCTGATCCTGGAAGAGGGGGATCCACCATACTGACTGTGATATAAAAAGGGACCTTAGCCCAGCTGAGTGGGATCCAGGGTGAGAAACTCAAATTGAACACTCGAAATGAACACTCGAAAGAGGAAAAGAACTTTGTGTGTAATTTGTTCTTGTACATCAGGCCTTCTGAGTCAAGAGACTTTTGAAAAGCAAAGAGACTTGCATCACAGAAGGCCCTGATGCTGGTAAGGGAACTGTGTTCTCATGCAGAAGAAGCCAGAGTGTGTGCTTTGCTCGAATTAACCGTGTTGTCCCATGCTGAAAACATAGGGAATGGAGGCCAACGGCCTGAATATCCTGACATATCATTTTGTGAACACTTCTTTCATTTTAATGAACACTACCCCTCACTATGTATGTTTAGTGGTAAGGATTGGCAATAGTTTTGTTTTAGTATAAGCCCTTTTATTTTGACCAGACTCCACTAGGACTGCATTATTATTATTTGATGGTCATACATTGCTCCCATCTGTAGATTTAGGTTCATCACACCCTTGTTAAAGTTCAATAAGCACCCTTGAACTGTGGTCACTTGTGTCTGTCTTATTGTTGATTCCATGCCTTCCTTAGAATTCCCAACTGTGGTAAATAACTGCCACACCCATGATTATCTCTGGGTGCTAGAGGTAGGCACTTCCTCTAGCTCATCTTCTTGGTCCTCTTAATTGTCTTTTGAGTACTGTGATTTTCCGTTGTGTAGGCCCTCCAGCAGCGGATGGTGGTGGCTCTTGGGGTGGAGGGATGGCAATATCTGATGCCATTTTTAAGATAAATAGCAGTTTTGCTAATATTCTTTCAGGTATGTTCTCTGCGCTAGATTGTTAATGGATAATGAATAAGAATAGGTGTAGGAACTGTGCAAGGGTCCATTTTGAGCTTGAAAGTTCCAAGATGAGCAGAAAATGCAGTTCCGAACTGTTTGTGAAGCACGGACCCGTTTGTGAAGTGCGGACACGTTCGAGAACACCTCATTATGCCCAGCGCATGCGCGTGGTTACGTGACACTGTCTGGAAGTCTGCAATGATGTCAGAGGATCGCGGTCGTTGACGAACACAAAAATACTGGGAAAGTTGCACATAGTGTATAGAGGTGTTAAAAATTATGCTAGAAGTTGGGAAATGGCAAGGTTTCAATGTGAAATGTTGTAAATTGGAAATAAAGGTTGCTATATTGGGGTAAGTATAATATTGGTACGTTGTAGGAAATTAGTAAGCACGAGTAAAAACAAATGAAATTCACTGAAAAGACTATGTTAAATGGACATTATGGTTAAGTTGCACTAATAAAAACCTATGAAATTAAATGAAAAAACTTTGTTAAAGGGACGTTATGGTTACAAATAAAACCGAAAAACCCCAAAAATTTGCCAATTATGGTAAGCTAAGCAACCATAACTCGCACCACCTCCGTTCACTGCTAAGATTAACAACCAGGACATGAAAGATGATATCACAAATGTCATTGATGACATCAATGATGACAAAGGACTCCCCCACTGAAAGCCTGGCTTGCATCCCCACTATTTACAACTGCAATAAAATGTGGCCTGCCGGAAGGGTGTAGAAATCCAAGTTTCCCTGGACCTGCTGTCTCTGAGGGCAGTTCTGTGCAGGTCAAATGTTGTAGACGGTGCATGATGAGAAGGTAGCAGGGGGGGGGTGAAAACAGGGGCTGCTGTCACAGTTCGTGAATGGAGCACTCGCTTAACATATAAGAGGCGCCATCCCTCACAATCCACCCTGCACTCCTGGCGGTTGCCATGGCGCTTATATCAACGCCGTGTGTTTACCCCGAACATCGCTCGTCGATTTCTGAGTGCTTCCCCTGTTTCCATAGCTATGCGGCGCACAACTAATATGTGACGCATGTCTATATGTCACTCCATGATATGGAAACACAGAAGTATAAAGTAGTGAGCGTCTATAGCGCTGGCGATTTTGATCTCAGTAAGTCCTCCTTGATTCCTTTTCCTGTATTCTTGCTATGTCCTTGTCTACCCCTGCTTTGTATCTACTCGACTTCCTTTTGATCACATTTTTGGTACCATACTGACATATTGGTTGACCAGACCCTTCTGCTGTTACTTGGATTGCCTCCTGGTTTGCCCACATTGGATTTGTTTAGTTGGCCCGGACTGCACAGGCCTTGTGGAATCTATCAGCTCCTTGCTGAACAGTATACACTGGACTTTGGATGCTACGCTGTGACATAGAGTGCATCCTGTCAACCGTTAGTGCATCCTCGTGCCACCCGCGAAACAGCTCCCTACTAACCCTATTAATTTTTCCTCTCCCTTTGCACCTAGCCACCTTCCCAACCTTTTCTCTTTAGTCTTCTTCACAAGCGTTTTCAACCAAGTTAGGAGTTTTTTTTGCAACCACCCAGTTCCTTTTTTGAAGCTCATTCCAAGTGCCATTCAGGATAAGTGCATGTCACTCTGTTCAATTTTCTCTTCATTGTACTCAGACACCAAAACTGGTTCTTTGTTTTCCTTACAGCTTGGTGAACACCTGGTGGTATGTTTTTCTCTTTCCCTGAACCTCAGTTCTGTCCGTATAGTCCAACAAACAGGGCAGTGTTTCACAGGAAAGGTTGCCCCCATTGAGGAGGCCTACAGTGGGCTGGCCAGCTGCAGAATCTTTGACGGCAGGTTCTCCCTTATGGGTCAAGGATTCACTGTACCCACACATTGGTCACATGAGTACTGACAGCTGCAATCAAGGCTGAACTCTGAATTCAAACAACAAAGAGGCTAACGAAACAACAACTGGTCACAAGCTGGCTAAGAGTGGCAAATGGCCTAGAGGAAGGGAATCTCATATTTGCACATATAAAAATTCCCTTTGTTTAAATGTAAACAGCGAGGACAATGCTCAATTACCTCTCTCTTAGTCCACCTTATAAGCTGGTCAGATAGAAACTAGATCAATTGGGGTAAGTTATCTATTTCATTTACCCACAATACATATGTGTTGACAAGAAGATTTGTCGTGCCAGAGAAATACAGGTGTTAAAAAAAAAAAAATTTAATCAGAAATTAAATTCAATACATAGTGTGGTATATGCTTTCCACAAGACATTACCACCTTTCAAATATATAAACAGCGTTTTGCAGTACACGTTTTATAAAGACAATTAGAAAAAACAAATCCAGAGTAATGACACAATGGTGCCAATTGTGGCTGAGGTTAGTAAGTGACAAACACAATTATGCATAGACATAAGATGTTATTACCAATATCTATTTTAGCAGAGGAGCAAACTATCAGTTTTCAAACAGAAATTACAAAAATGTTTTGTGTAATAAGACAACGTTGTTTAAAGTGTCTTAGGCATGTCTACATATGTTTCGGCTAAACAGAATTTCGTGAACACCTTCCCTGGTGTTCCGCTGTTATTATTTAAAGCCCTCTTCAGGACAGTTCGTTGTTTTAGAAAATTGACAGTACGTTCAATGCTCCCGTCTCCGTTTGGTTAAAATTGAAAAGGAGACTCTAAGGAAAGGAAAGAAATTGGAGTCTTTTTTTAGTGAATCGTCCCGGATTGTGCAAAATTTAAAAACAGAGTGATTTTGAAACACTATCTAGGCAAGATTCATTTGTGATCGGGCTGTTTGCATGCCCTATGTGAGCAGTTTCACTGACCTTTTGATCTTAAATTGGTTGGACTAAAGTATTTAGTGTTTTGTTTCTTCCAGGCAGTAGCTTCCTGTTTCGTGATTTGTGAATTTGGACAATTAATCCACTTAGTAACTTCGAATCTGTTTCTCAAAAATTAGGGTGACAGACACGTTTTTGCATTTTTCAATTTGAGGCTCTGGACCTATTATGACATAGACAGAGGGGAGAAGGAAAGAAGACACAAAGTTGTCCGATGTATTTTTGAAAACTTTTTGTTTTGTTTTTTCAGGACAGGTTTCTCTTGCAGAGATATGTTAGTTAACATACCTCCTTGCCAAGGCTTCTTAACTGCTTTTTTATGCTGTTTCTTGTTTTTAAAGGAGATTCTGAGGGCCCACGTACATCGGCTTCAACTTTGTGAACTCATCTGCCTGAAAACAAAGCAAACGGGCAGGCTTGTAATTATATTGGTCCCCGATGGAAGAGAGTTACCATTTCTATGCATGCTTATCTAGCCAACTATGTTTGTTGCTCTGTATTCGCTGACAAAATTCTATATTGGCAATACAGGCGGCCATGGTGCTGCGGCGTTTGTTTACCTGCTAGTTGCTCTTGTTTTCAATTTTCATGCGTGGGTGTCTTCTAGGTCTCCGTTCGCGTACACCTTCGTGGTTGAATAATTCAAAAAAGCCGCGGGTTGTTCCCTGCCGTGTTTATACGGTCATGTGATCATGTGTATACGTGATGATGCACCATTGTGCAACGTGGTCTGGAGCGTCGCCAAGCCTTGTGTGATTAAGAGGCGTTGGAAGTGCTGTATTTTGAATGCATCTCGGGGCCGCCATCTTGAAGTGGTGTGAGCGGGCATGAGTGCATATTGGAGTAATACTACACTCCATAGTTGGTGGATGATGCAACCACCAGATTGTTAATTGCTGAATTATTCAGATATATATTATCAGTGTGTTATTTTGAAACATTTGAATTGATGCCATCTGATTTCGCAATTACGGAAACTTCTGCCGCAGTGAGATGTATTCTAAACCTTGCATATTTCTCAGAGTTATTTAATGTACGTCGTTTTTAACGCCCCATACTTAGGGGCTTAGATTCATGATGCAGTCACTGATGAATTCAATAATGCAAACCAGTGAACCTATTCCAGATATTATATGCATCAGCTGGATTAGTAAGGGGGATCTAGAAGTTAGAAAAAGATGCCCCATTCGACTGCAGAGTTCAGACCGTTCTTGACAGTGTCTAAGTCGAAAATCCACTTTTGTTCACTCTTACGGAGGGCCAGGTCTCTGTTTTCCCCTCTCTTAGATGCTTGAGATGTTTGGATTATAAACCAGAACATTTCACTTGGTTTATGTTTTAACTTCATATAGTGAGCCACTAGAGGTTTATTGGGGGTTTGATTTCTGACGTTACATCTGTGTTCTCCGATCCTGGTTTTAATTTGTCTTTTCGTTTTGCCAATATACAATAATTGGCACGGGCATTGGATGGCATAAATGACCCATTGTGAACAACAGTTTGTGAAAGGTTTGAACACCCAGGGTTTTCCTTTCAGTTGAATACTCTTCAAATTTTTGGTTAGAGAGCAGACTGAACAGTTGGCGCATCTAAAGTGTCCTGTAACAGCTGGAAGATCCCACAATGTTCTTTGCATGTTGGTTTTTTTGTTTTCTTTGGGATATGTATGTACAAGATTGTCTCGTAGATTGTTTTGTCTTTTAAAGGCAAACCTGGCTGGTGCTGGTGAGAAATCCTCTGTTTTAATGATGTGCCAATTTTTCAAAATTAGTTTCCGTAAATTGTGACTTATCGGACTGAAGGTTGTAATGCAGGTCATTTTTTCCGTGGTAGTTCTTTTTATTGGTTTAAACACGCCTCGCGATTTTGGTTCTTAGCCCTCTTATATGCCACATTTATTTGTTTTTTAGGGTATCCTCGTTGTTTGAGTCGTTGTTTGAGTTGCTTCCCATGTATTTCATATTCTTCCAGACGGGTGCAATTTCTTCAGACTCTCAGGAATTGTCCTATCGGAAGATTTGATTTTAGACTCGCAGGGTGAAAAGAACAAGAAATGGATATCAAAGAAAACAATATGTCACCTTTTCCAACACCACCAATAGCACCACAAGTAGTGATTCTGATAACAGCACCAATGCAAACACATCACGTGGAGGAAAAAACAAAAACAACCGTTTTTTCAAGGGAGGGGCAGAGGAGGCCGCAACAGAACTCAAGGCCCCCCACGAATGCAAACACGCAACTGGAACGGACCTGTCCAGAATTGGTAATACCCATCTTCAATCTTTCCACACATGTTCTTACTGAAGGTGAGAAACAAGTATTAAGTCGAGGTCTTCGTTTTGTCCCTGTCAAAAAGGCAGACGACTTAAAAACTCAAATTGAATTACAAAATCTTTTCAGAACTATACGTTTAAAATATTTCTTCAGAAATCCAACCTCTAATGAGAAAGAAAAAGATAAAAGTACGACTGGCCTAAAACCCAAATCCACCTTCTGCCCTACTACAACGATGATAAGTACAGCCATTGCTGCGTTTGAAAACAAAATCATTGATGAAACAAAAAAGCTGATCTCGAAAAACAACTTCCTGCAAGATAATCTTAGCTGATCCGAAAGACAAGCACTAAAAGACCTACAAACTAACTCCCTGTTTGTAATTAAACCTGCAGACAAGGGAGGAGGTATCGTCCTATGGAATAAAGAAGCCTACAATGAAGAAGCCAAGTCCCAACTTTCAAATCAAAAATTCTATAGACAACTCCAGGCTGATCTGACACCAAGACTCAAAGAAGAAATATCTAGTCTGATGGCACATGCCCAAGAAAGAGGGTGGATAGATCATGATGAAAAAATGTTCCTCATCAATTCCAATCCCACAATCCCAGCCTTCTATTTGTTGCCAAAGGTGCATAAACACAGTGAAAAACCACCAGGAATACCGATTGTGTCAGCAATAGACTCCATTTTGGAACATCTGTCCATATATGTCGACTGGTTTCTAAGACCATGGGTCCTGAAAATGAAATCCTACATCAAGGACACTACCAGCATGATCAACACTTTGGAAAACATTCAAATTAAAAATGGCGATATTCTGTTTACGTTAGATGTAGTGGCCCTATATACTAGTATCCCGCAAGTAGAGTGTCTCCAAATCCTTGAACAATATCTTAATCAACGGAATATAAACAACAAAACGGTGCCCACCGCCTTCATCCTTGAATGCGCAAGGTTAGCCCTTACAGAAAATGATTTCCTGTATGAGGAGACTTTCTACAATCAAAAACACGGAACAAGTATGGGTGCAACATTTGCACCAGATATAGCCAACCTATATATGGACCATGTGGAAACTAACTCAATCTATCACAACAACAACCCATATTCATTAAATATAAAAGCTTGGCACAGATATATTGATGACTGTTTTATGGTATGGAGGGGTCCAGTCTCCCTCCTTGAGGATTTCCACCAATGGCTAAACCAACGTAAACAAAACATCGATTTTACAATGGCTCATAATACTGAAGTCATTCCTTTCTTGGACCTAGAAATCAGGACACAAAACGATGGCACTCTAATCACCAATTTATTCAGGAAGAAAACTGATAAAAACACCCTGCTAGAGTACCGAAGTTTTCACACTTCGGTCTAAAATCAAATCTTCGATAGGACAATTCCTAAGAGTCCGAAGAAATTGCACCCGTCTGGAAGACTATGAAATACATGGGAAGCAACTCAAACAACGACTCAAACAACGAGGATACCCTAAAAAACAAATAAATGTGGCATATAAGAGGGCTAAGAACCAAAATCGTGAGGCATGTTTAAATCTAATAAAAAGAACTACCACAGAAAAAATGACCTGCGTTACAACCTTCAGTCCGATAAGTCACAATTCACGGAAACTAATTTTGAAAAATTGGCACATCAATAAAACAGAGGATTTCTCACCAGCACCACCCAGGTTTGCCTTTAAAAGACAAAACAATCTACGAGACAATCTTGTACATACATATCCCAAAGAAAACAAAAAAAACAACATGCAAAGAACATTGTGGGATCTTCCAGCTGTTACAGGACACTTTAGATGCGGCAACTGTTCAGTCTGCTCTCTAACCAAAAATATGAACAGTATTCAACTGAAAGGAAAACCCTGGGTGTTCAAAACTTTCACAAACTGTCGTTCACAATGGCTCATTTATGCCATCCAATGCCCGTGCCAATTATTGTATATTGGCAAAACGAAAAGACAAATTAAAACCAGGATCGGAGAACACAGATGTAACGTCAGAAATCAAACCCCCAATAAACCTCAAGTGGCTCACTATATGAAGTTAAAACATAAACCAAGTGAAATGTTCTGGTTTATAATCCAAACATCTCAAGCATCTAAGAAAGGGGGAAACAGAGACCTGGCCCTCCGTAAGAGTGAACAAAAGTGGATTATCGACTTAGACACTGTCAAGAACGGTCTGAACTCTGCAGTCGAATGGGGCATCTTTTTCTAACTTCTAGATCCCCCTTACTAATCCAGCTGATGCATATAACATCTGGAATAGGTTCACTGGTTTGCATTATTGAATTCATCAGTGACTGCATCATGAATCTAAGCCCCTAAGTATGGGGCGCTAAAAACGACGTACATTAAATAACTCTGATAAATATGCCAGGTTTAGAATACATCTCACTGCGGCAGAAGTTTCCGTAATTGCAAAATCAGATTGCATCAATTCAAATGTTTCAAAATAACACACTGATAATATATATCTGAATAATTCAGCAATTAACAATCTGGTGGTTGCATCATCCACCAACTATGGAGTGTAGTATTACTCCAATATGCACTCTTGCCTGCTCACACCACTTCAAGATGGCGGCCCCGAGATGCGTTCAAAATACGGCGGTTCCAACGCCTCTTAATCACACAAGGCTTGGCGACGCTCCAGACCACGTTGCACAATGGTGCATCATCACGTATACACATGATCACATGACCGTATAAACACGGCAGGGAACAACCCGCGGCTTTTTCGAATTATTCGACCACGAAGGTGTACGCGAACGGAGACCTAGAAGACGCCCACGCATGAAAATTGACAACGAGAGCAACTAGCAGGTAAACAAACGCCGCAGCACCATGGCCGTCTGTATTGCCAATATAGAAATTTGTCAGCGAATACAGAGCAACAAACATAGTTGGCTAGATAAGCATGCATAAAAATGGTAACTCTCTTCCATCGGGGACCAATATAATTACAAGCCCGCCCGTTTGCTTTGTTTTCAGGTAGATGAGTTTACAAAGTTGAAGCCGATGTACGTGGGCCCTCAGAATCTCCTTTAAAAACAAGAAACAGCATAAAAAAAGCCGTGAAGAAGCCTTGGCAAGGAGGTATGTTAACTAACATATCTCTGGAAGAGAAACCTGTCCTGAAAAAACAAAACAAAACGTTTTCAAAAATACATTGGACAACTTTGTGTCTTCTTTCCTTCTCCCCTCTGTCTATGTCATAATAGGTCCAGAGCCTCAAATTGAAAAATGCAAAAACGCGTCTGTCACCCTAATTTTTGAGAAACAGATTCGAAGTTACTAAGTGGATTAATTGTCCAAATTCACAAATCACGAAACAGGAAGCTACTGCCTGGAAGAAAAAAAAACTAAATACTTTAGTCCAACCAATTTAAGATCAAAAGGTCAGTGAAACTGCTCACATAGGGCATGCAAACAGCCGGATCACATATGAATCTTGCCTAGATAGTGTTTCAAAATCACTCTGTTTTTAAATTTTGCACAACCCGGGACAATTCACTAAAAAAAGACTCCAAATTCTTTCCTTTCCTTAGAGTCTCCTTTTCAATTTCAACCAAACGGAGACGGGAGCATTGAACGTACTGTCAATTTTCTAAAACAACGCACTGTCCTGAAGAGGGCTTTAAATAATAACAGAGGAACACCAGGGAAGGTGTTCACGAAATTCTGTTCAGCCGGAACATATGTAGACATCCCTAAGACACTTTAAACAACGTTGTCATATTACACAAAACATTTGTGTAATTTCTGTTTGAACACTGATAGTTTGCTCCTCTGCTAAAATAGATATTGGTAATAACATCTTATGTCTATGCATAATCGTGTTTGTCACTTACTAACCTCAGCCACAATTGGCACCATTGTGTCATTACTCTGGATTTGTTTTTTCTAATTGTCTTTCTAAAACGTGTACTGCAAAATGCTTTTTATATATTTGAAAGGTGGTAATGTCTTGTGGAAAGCATATACCACACTATGTATTGAATTTAATTGCTGATTAAAATGTGTTTTTAACACCTGTATTTCTCTGGCACGACAAATCTTCTTGTCAACACATATGTATTGTGGGTAAATGAAATAGATAACTTACCCCAATTGATCTAGTTTCTATCTGACTAGCTTATAAGGTGGACTAAGAGAGAGGTAATTGAGCATTGTCCTCGCTGTTTACACTGTATGAATAGTCCCTTTATTTGATCAATCCCCCTTAAACAAAAAACCCTGGGACTTACCCATTTATTTTTCCTTTGTTTAAATGGACAATCAAAATTGTTGCATTTTTCCAGAAACCACACTGATTCGTTTTTTAGATACTTTTCAACTGATTTTGTTGAAATAAAATTCATCCACCTGCGACTTAGGGAATTGCAATGACCAGCTAAAAGGTTTTTCTGACTGCTCTGAACATGATCCGAATTTGAGAGTTGGCAAACTGATGGAGGGTAAAATTAGGAATGTGGGTAGTAAGTTGCATATGCGTAACTATTATGCTTTTTGTAAAAATTGCACAATATTGCCAAATGGCTGTGTAACATGGTGTGGACCCAGCTGTTGTTTTATTAAATTCCCCATGATTAGCTGAAGTGAAATATATACACATTATGGAAGTTACGAGTAGAGCACCATGTTTTTGCCACATAACTTATTTTTGCCAAAAAAGGTGACATGGGAATAAAAGGGGAATGGAGAGCAGAATTGCCATATGTCTGCTCCAGACTCCTAAACCAATCCTTAGAGAGAGGCTAGACTTGGAAGTAGAGAGAAGGATAACTGTCAATTCCTGGTTGTGTGAATTCTTGCAGGGCATCGCCCAGTATTGAAATTTTGATGGTGTCTTCACTAGTATATAAAGTGAATGCACTATGAGGGAGGAGAGAGCTGAAAATGAGCATCTGACAACTGCAAGGAAACAGCAAAACAAGATTTCGCTGAATTTGCATCTGGGTGGAGATGTCTATTGCTGAGAAGGCCTAAAAGCTGAATGGGTCTTATAGAGAATAGCTGGGGGCTATCCTTGAGAGTTGAGTGACCAGGCCCTTGCCCTGTCCTCCAAGAGGGTCCTGAAATGCAGCTGGCTTTCCTGCACTTTAAACAGAGTTTTTAAGTGTAAGTAGAATTGTGCTATTTGATACCAAAACGTGGGGGAGTCTGCTTGCATTAAATTCTTTCCCTTTATAGTGGGCATCAGGTAAAACTATGTAGATCATTAGTATATTTAACTAAAAATATGAATTGTATTAATTCCCCATTTGGCGGAACACCACGGGATGATTTTTGTTAAAATTCTAAATTAACAAAGCTCATTCCCAGGGTGTGCTGAAAACGATAGCCTGTAATTTAGTTGGGCAATCTTTCTGTCCTGCAGCCCCCAACTGCGGCCTTTAAGTGGAGGGGGGTCTGAAATCCAAATTTCTCAAATCATCCCAATTTGTTTCTGCCCATCTTCCCCAACACAGGCCTTTAAGTGGAGGGGGGGTCTGAAATCCAAATTTTTCAAATCATCCCGGTCCTTTCTGTCCAGCTTCCCCAACACAGGCGACCTTTAAGTGAAATCCCCCTGTGTTCATTTTAAACCAAATCATAATTGCCATATGCATTTGTAGCAATCTATAAACCAAACTGCTAGCCTTTTAAGTGTGCAGGAAAATCGAAACTGCATAGCACCACATATGTAAATTGCTTTTCTTCATTGACCAGTTGGATTGTTTCTTGAAGGGAAATCTGTATAAAGTAAAGTATTGTGATTTGTGTTTTTCCCAACCAACGTGCATGATTTATTTGTCTAACAAGAAGTTTAATTGCGAGCCACAAAGAGATTAGTGTGTGTTGTTTTCGTGTGATCTCTACTACCTATCTTCCAAATAAATACAAATATATTTCCTATACCCAGGCCTGGTTCTTGGCTCACTGTGGACACACAGGGGAGATTTGTGTGACTCTATATGAGTCTTGGGTAAGGCCAGCGCTAAAAAACTTGAGCGAGTATTGCAGGGCTCCTTGATTGGGGGTGAGAAGGACCTCCCCTGGTAAAGGGTGGTCTCAATATAACGCAACACCATCATTTTCCCCTTTAAGCTCTTTCTCCCATTAGAACTCCAATTTCATGTCCTTTACCCACATAAATGTCCCATTCCCTTTTCAATGTAGAGCCCCCAAAAATGCACCATCACACAGACACACATTAGCCCACACACACACACAGACACACATGCTTGCCAACTCAAGCACACAGACTCCTAGACACTGTTACAGTTATCTAACTTTCATATGAAATTTGAGTGATAGTAAACAAAGATGTATTAGTTTGCTTGTAATACAAACAGTTAGCATACCACCCATTACACCGTTTCCTCCAAACTTACTCAACACACCCTCCAGACCCGTATCTTTTATAACTTGATAGCCAACTGACAATTGAACATTTGAGAAATTGTAAGCTAGGCCTTGTGGCACGCTGTTCCCACTTCCCTCTTTATACAAAGGGCTCAAACACTTGTGTATGAGCGCAATATAAATAAAATATCAATTCAATTCAATTCATTCATAAGAATGCTAGTCCTTTCTCACTATCAATGGTGGAAGATGATGATAAATGACCAGTTTAACATGGCTGCCACCTTAGGACTTCCGGTCTAACCTCCTCAGTCAGTAGATGGTCATAGGATATCCACCCCTATGACATTTCCAGTCTTTCTAAAAAGGTCAGTTGTCCTAACCAGCTTGTGCCGGGTATTACAAAGGCCTTAGTCCAACAGTCTTGTCTCAATTACAATACGGAAGTCTCTTAGCAGTTCTACTGCACACACGCAGTCCACTTCATATAGGACAATACTTGTCCAGAGTAAACAGGGAATGCAGGGATAAAGGGTTTTCTCCAATCCAAGGTTCACTAAAAGAGAAGAACAATAACAATTCTATGGACTGAGACATTGGGCCTCATTACAAGATTGTAGTAGTCATGGCGCTATTTGCGCCATGACTGCCACCAATAACGGGACAGAGTCCGGTGTGGTGCAATGGGGACTTACCGGTCTAGTCTGATCCTGGCGGGACCGGTAAGTCCCCATTGCACCAACCATTCCCCATTCCCATTTGAGCCCCCCTAGGGCTCAATGGGAATGGGGAGGGCGCAAATAACGGGCTCGCGAATGGCAAGCCCGTTATTTGCGCCCTGGTCCCTTAGCGGGACCCGTAAGGGACATGAAGTCCGAACACACGTTCCTTACGGTCCCTGCCAAGGGACCTCGGAATAGGGCGGTACGGGGGATTACCGGTCTCCTTACCGGTGCCCGGTATCCCCTACCGCCAGACTCGTAATGAGGCCCATTGACTATTATCATAGGGTAATGCATGCAGTATAGTCCATAGAAGTATAGTGACATGCAAAATCCCCCTTTCCAGCTACCCAATTGTTCACTTATTTGTTATTTATTCACTTATTAGTACTGGGGACTATACACTACCATAACACAAAAAAATGGTTGACCTTTGTCCTGTATTTGCCTTCTCCCTCTTTCTGTGGTCCTCCAAATAGGATGGAGCGCGGTACATGGACCACGTTTAGGAGTTGAATAGTGTTGCGTGTCTATCCTTTACGAGGGAGAACAATGTATTCTATTTTTATTTTGAGAATGTCCATAATAAACACTTGAAATCTTTATACAACAGCTAGATTTTGCGGCAGTAAATACAACACTTGAGTGATGCCATACATGTTTCAGTTTATTTAAATTTAAGAAAGAAAAGAAGGATATGAAGAGAAAGAAGTAGGGAAAAGAATTGGAAAATTGGAAAGAAACAGTGAGGGAATGCATAAATAACCTAAAGTTAGTAATTGAATTATGACATTCAAACAAGGAGGAAAACAGACAAATGGGGAAAGGTAAAGAATGACAGGCCCCTGAGCTGAGAAGTGGATATGGCTAAACCGGCAATGGTTCATTCAAATCTACACACGATTCTAAGACTATGCTTATATTTGCAGTTTGGCTGCTACGTTGGGTGGTTGACTAAGGTTAATGCAGCACATCTTAAAAATGTATTCATGTGTTTAGGTAAGCAGTGTAGAGCAATTAAAGTAGAATGATCTGCACAAATCCCAGTGTGCCAGTGATCAAGTGGGTTGCATAGAGACATATGGGGCCTCATTTCCGAGATTGGAGGTAGTCATGGCGCTATTTACACACACACACACACACACACACTTAGTCTAACACTACCTACTTTGGCTGCCCCACAAAGAAACTCCTATTTAACAAGTGAGTAGCCTTACCTCTATAAGCAATGTGCAACGGCATCCCAACCCAACCTTAACCCTCCACTCTCCAGATCCAGAGCACCTCTCTCCCATGCGTATGCATCTATCTGAGAGAAAGGGATCAGGACAGCCCACCACTACATTACCCAGAGCCCAAAGAGTAAAGAGGAGCACCTCCAACAGCCCCATCTCTCTCGAATTACCTTCTTTCCAAGAGCATTATACAGAGTCCTCTCTCAACCACCACTAAGTCTTAACCTAAGTATGGGAGACCATGTCCAAATCATACAGTGATAACTATCTTCTGCGTGTGACAATATTTAAACTAATGACTATTTCTGTATGTGGTGTTACACTAAACCATTACATTGCTCTCCTAATCTGCACAAAACAACAGGCAACCCTGGGGTAGTGGCGTTGGCATACAGTAGCTGCCCCCACCCTTACAGCTACTTCAATGACGGTGTTCCTACTTGCCCCCTGTGCCGTTATCTCACTAAAATTCACCTCTTCCCATGCTTTCCCTCTGCTAGTAATTGCATACGTAGTTGGCCGCCTCAATAGAACCCTCCAGTTTAAATGAAGTGTTTAACCTTACCTCTCGCCCTGAGACTAAACACCAGGCCAGCTACACCCTGGTTATGTCACTTGTTTGAGCTACAGCATGAGCTGCTTTTTTGACACTGTTCAACACACTCAACTCTCTCTTCATAGCCTTCCACGACCACTGTATAAGCATGGGTGTAGGTAATGGGAGGAACAAGGGACATAAATCCCCCTCACAATTTTAAGTGGGGGGATACATTATGATGTATCCCCCAGAATCTGGAGCAAGGGAACAAAGGCTGTTTATTTGTCCAATTGGGAACAATGGCCTTCTGTTTAGAAGCCTGCGCTTCTTTTCCCAAGTGCTATAAATGTAAACAGACCATGCTTAACTTCATTTGAATTTCCCATTAAAGTCACTGCTCTGTGGAGTAGGGGGTGAGTGGGTGCCCAGCTGGATGCTGCCGAACCCTCTCCCACCTTCCAGTATGAGGATGGAAGGCCAATCTGAGAAATTAAAGGCATTCTTCAGAGCATCATTCTAAAGATAGTGTAAAGATTTTAATGTTAAGCCCACAAAGTCACTAAGTAATATTTTCTTTGTACAGTTCGGAGTTTAAAAGATATTAATATTCAAATAGAATGGCTGTAATTTTGTAATCTATTAAAAGCAAATAAAAGCAATGTAACCCCTCCTCGCCATTCCCACATCCACTGATCTGTGAGAAAATCACAGACAGGGGGCATTTCTGGAGTAAGAAATGATTTCAGATTGGCCTGCCCCCATTTACCGCTAAATTGCTTTATTTAGATTTAGTAAGGTGAGAATTGCTCTCCTGTTAAACACATATTGTTTTTTTTTTGTATGTGATTGTTTGGAGAAAGAGGGTGCTTTATTAGCAGTTCATGCTGAGGGCCTGACCAGAAATCTGTTGCAAAACTGATATTTCACACTTTGCCATAGAGAGAAGATGTGACAATTGGTACCGGAACAGACATTTCTTTTACAAGAGGGGTGACTTTTCCTAACCATTTTGTTTGTGAGGGAAGGCAACATTTCCTCTGTAAAACACAACCCAGGTACAGAGTGAAAGAAGAGATAAAAGACAGATGCTTGAGTAAAACTTAATTCACCACCTGAACAATAGGAGTCTTGGCTGAGATGCAGTTTCCCAACCTGGACCAGAAGGAGCTTTTGAGCCCCCAGCTCTGGAAATGCTACTTCTTAGCTCGAGTTCCTACTCGACCTACTTGCTTGCCACTGAAAGAGAGCTGCTGCCTGCTGACTTTGCCACTCACCCCAGAGCAGGGATGGCGTCAGAGCCTTTACATTTTTTCAGTTGAAATGTGCAATCTAGCTTTGGGGGTCAGGAACAGGTACCCCGGGTTTGTAGTCTTATGAAACAGAAGCAAAACCCTTTAATTTGGGGGCATTAAATGTGCACAACCGTCACCACCTTCTGGCAGTTTCTAGGAATGTTCTTAGCACTGTGTTGCCTTTGTTTATTCAGAATTTCAATCATTAGCATCCTGCTGCCAAAGAGCAATTAACTTAATTTTCTGGGGACATTTAGTGTGTCAGCCCCCTTCTGGCTGCATTTGCCGTGATAATATGCAGCTATTAACCACCTCACCGCATTCTTTTAACTATATTATAATTTAAACACCCCACTTGTGCCTCTGACTGTTTTTACCAGTTGTAAGACAAAGGGGGCTCCCAAACATGCTGAAAATCCCCATCAGCATTGAAACATCCTCAGCTGGCCCTGCCCCAGAGTCAACTGCCAGACGGACCCAAATTCTACAGAACTCAACTTTGCTACTTTGCTCCTAAGTGCTTGTGCAATTTTGCTCGACATTTACTACATTGACATGATGTAGGTGGTAAAATAGATTAGTGGGTTCATGCACCAACTGCATCCCATCAGAGCCAACTCAGACTTTCATCCTACTTAAAGTGACCAACATAGTGCCATTGAGTGGATCTTAGAAACATTTGTTGATTACAAGAGTGCTAAGAAGCTGTATGATTGTGTCAGAAAGTGATAAAAACAGTGTCATGTTTTGAATATACATACTTTTATTTTAAATGTTGGCTAAAAGTTGGTAAAGTGAAACTTCTTTAAAAAGTGTGAGAAAAGCCTTTCTTTTTGATTTATTAGGTAAATTGAAAGGAAATGTGTCCTGAGATGGGTTCACCGTTATGGACCTCCTTTAATTATAAAGCATAAAGCAGGTAACACATTTGTCCAATTGTGCTTTGTCAATAGACATGCCAGAACTGACCAGGGAGATCAAAGCACTGCACATTCACAAACACCAACACCAGCTAACACAAGCCCCTAGCCACGTACACACACAAACCTCCCCAGCATTGTGTATACACCAACCCACTGCACTGCACACCCACATGCCCTGCACAGCACATACACACTATTCCATGGCACACCTGCATCACCTAGCACTGTGCCTACACCCCACCACACTGTACTGCACACTCACTGCCAAGCACAATTCATACACACCACACCACTGCACTGCACACCTATACTACTCTATGTTCACACCATCCACTGCATTGCACACAGCCCCAACACTGCTCTACATTTGCATCATCCACACAATGATTGAAAGTACACGGCCGTGAAACTGCTCTTCACATACTTCCTCCCGCCCTGCACTCACACCATCCCCAAACTACATGCAGTCTTACATCCCCAAAACTGCTCTGCACACACTGACACACTGTCTCCAGCACTCACATACAGGCTCTTTCACTGCACACATGCTCACACACTGTCCACAGTATTGTACTCTACACACAAATCAACCTCACCACCACTCACATTAACCCCAGCACTTCATTGTAGTGTACAAAGACACACTAACCCCAGCACTGTGCACACACTGCCCCAACACTGCACACACATACCTCCCCAACACTGCACACTCAAACTGCCCCAGCATTAATTACACACAGCACTGCTGAACATGGCCTCAGCACTAACCGGCATGCACACATCACCAGTCCAGCACTGCACGATATTGATATTTTATTTGTATCGCGCACATACACAAGTGTTTCAGAGCATGACACACATACTTTGAGTATGGCTGGAGTTATTGGACAAAGTTGCCACAATGGTACGTCCTGTCATGGTGGATAACTCCCGCCAAACTAACATTTCTTGGACCTCTGGTATGCTGAATATGGGCTGTCAAATCCCTCAGTAGGAACTTGCTCCCCCTGTGGTTGAGGATAAAAATGGCCAGACTAAGTTAGGTGTGACGAACATCATCAAGGCGCCAGTGGTGGGAGATTTGTTACAATCCTCTGATGCATCTATGTCAGCATCCACTTTTGATAGTTCAGACAGGCCAGCTCAAAAGGAGCCTCCTTGTGTGCTGCTACTGGAGTCTGCACCAACATTAAACCTCACCCTTTTATATCTGCTCGACTCAGGAAATCTGCAGGAAATCTGAGATGACACATATTGCAGATAAGTCACTAAGAGAACTTGTTTTAGATCCAAGAAACATTATTATCACCAACGTATTGCAACCAGCGAAGTCGGAACCCAGAGAGACACTCAGGAATAAGGTGTTGGCCTGGCTTTGTGAAAGAATTGGACCAGGGATTGTCAGATGATGGGATCTGAAGGTCTTACATAGGAACAAGTTGGGGGAGTGGTGTTCGCAAGCCAATAGGGACTTTATACTCATTGGCTGCAGTCACAGTAAGCTCCCTTTTTTCCTGACAAACTGTAACAATTTCCTTAACTTACCCTCCGATTTAAAATCGATAGTGGACCGTGGATAATTTCTTTTCAGCCCTACGGTTTCTCCTGTTTTTGTTGTTTTTCTCATGATTATGGGCCTCATCACGACTTCGGCGGTAAATGTGGCGGATTATCCGCCGGACCTAAATAGCGCTAACGCCAAGGCACCCGGCGGATAATCCGCCAGATCATGAGTCATCGTGCACGCGCCCCGGTCCCTGGCGTTAGCGCGATTAACGTAAACCATTAAAGACAGGGTCAGGAAACCCAAGTTCAGTGACCAGGAGCTTCAGGTACTTGTGGAGGAGGCACTGACATACCATAATGAGCTGCAGCAGCGGAAAACCAGTGCCCATCGTAGAGGCCAAATATGGCGATCCGTCGCCCAAAGGGTCAGTGCCGCCGGGATGGGGAGGACTGCCGCAAGCGGCTGAATGACCTGCGCGTGAGAGTGCGAGGCATCCTGTCCCAGCACAGGAGTGCAAGCAGGGCCACAGGAGGAGGGCCACCACCACCCCCACCCGACCTCACACCATGGGAGGAGAAATTGACGGGCCTGATCGACTTCGGAACCATCGAGGGCATTGGTGGAGCGGAGGCAGGGACTGGCATCGACCCAACGGCAGGTGTGTCCCATCCCCAAATACATGCATCTGAATGAGAGTGAAGACATGTGTCTGAGGCACTGCATACACCCGTAAGTGAGGCCCACATCCCTAGAATGGTAGTGCTGCCTAGACGACCCCGTACGTGCAGTGCATGAATGACAGGGGCAGGGGATAGACTCCCATAGCCATAGGACAGCTACGTAGAGTGGTACTGTGCATCAACACAACCACAAAAGCCTGAGCGCAGTCCACCCCAACCACGCGTTACCATGCAGTGTACCTCCATGCACATCCACAACAAGCACCACATGGTGACTGAACAGAATGCAAGTTGAGTGCGTCATTGGTACTGTTTTCAATCACACTTGTTGGCATGTCCTGCATCATACAAATGTATGTAGCATTGTACTCAAACCACCCCCTATGTACCCCACAGGCACACATCGATCCCAACAGATGATGGGGATGAGGCCACACCGACAACGCGCCCACAGCCCCGTGCCTCCACCAGCACCAGCACCCCACAAAGACGCCGCTCCCAAGGGAGACAACCCAGGGGAACACCCACCTCACCCCAACGCAGCCCCGCCAGACAGCAGCAGCAGCCACATGGCCGCAGGGAGGCGACCGGCAGCTCACCCCAAGCCACCATCTACAGCCCCGATGCCGAGAGAGAGGTCTGAATTGGAGCCCGACGTGGGAGCAACACCTCCACATGGGCATCATGCCGCTGCACTACACTCTCACAGTAGTAGTGATGGAGAAGGGGTGTCAACACCCCAGGGAAGCCCAAGCCCAGGCAGACAGCAAGCAGGGACTCGCCATGTGCCTGTGCGTTGCTGCAGCACACCGTAGCCAGATGTGGACACACCGTCCTATGGGAGGCCAGAGGACCAGCAATCTGAGCCAGGCAGCCCAGTCCAGGCTGGTGGCTTCTCGCCATGCAGCACCCCACCCCGACAGCACCCAATTTGCGGTCCACCACGTGACGCACCAGGGGAGCCCTTTGTCACTGGGGCAGCAGTCATGGGCCGACTGGACATCATTGAGGCTAAACAGGCCCGGGTTGAAGCCAGGCACATAAAGGCTGTCAGTCATTCTATCAGGCATGGGTGCAAATATGTGGCGCGGGCCAATGCGCGTACACGGCAAGTCGTACAACAATGCACCGCTGCCCTGACAGGCTTTGGGCAACGAGTCTGCGAGTTTACAGAGGCAGTGTCAGCACTTGCAGAACAGCAACGCGAGGCCAATAACCTCATGCGTCAGCACATGATGGCCAGCACTTCTGTACCCTCTACTTCCACCACACCCACAGAGGGTTCACTAGAGCCATCTCCGAGGCGCCGGTCCATGCGCCACCTGAGGGCACGCACACCGGAGGGGCCTGGGAGAGGGAAGCGCCCGCGCCCATCCTAGTGGTGCATGGCATCATTGTTGTTGGCCTGATGAGGCAACTGCACAGTTGGGGGTTGTACACTGGGGGGACGGGGGATTGTTGGGTTTTCACTGGGGGGAGGGGGGTTGTTGGGTGTTCACTGGGGGAGGGGGGATTGTTGGGTGTTCACTGGGGGGATTGTGTGCTGGGTGTTCACTGGGGGAGGGGGGATTGTGTGCTGGGTGTTTACTGGAGGGCAGGGGGGTTCGTTGGACAGAAAATAAATCACGTTACAAAAATCACAATGCATGGACAGTAGTGATTGTTACAAATGCAATTTAATGTTGAAGTGACATATTTACAATTTACCCATTACCCATTTCTAAAAGAATCCATCAATCAATCCCTGTCTGGCCAACCTCCCCTCCCTCAGCCCAACCCTTTGTGCATGTGCAACACCTTCTGGCACTTCATCGCCCTCACTACCATCCTCAGGTGGCTGCACATGAGCATCAGGGGGCAGTGGCACATTTCTGCGACAACAGATGTTGTGCAGCATGGCACATGTCAGTACAATTTTTCCAACTTTTTCTGGTGCATACATCATTGCCCCTCCCGTGCGGTCGAGGCACCGGAAGCGTGCCTTCAGCAGTCCAAATGCCCTCTCCACGCAGATCCGTGTACGGGCGTGGCCAAGGTTATATGCCCGCTCCGCCGCCGTGTGTGGGTGACGCACAGGGGTCATGAGCCACGTGTACTGGGGATATCCAGAATCACCTGCAGGAGAGAGAAAGCCGGTATGGGGACAAGGTAAGTCCAGTGGGTGTACAGAGCCCTGTCATCAGTGTGATTTTGCCATATTTGTCATTTGGCCTATAACATTGTGGAGTGTGCTGTCCTACGGGCACGATTGAATCAATGGGGTACTCTCCACTTGGTACGCCTATGTTTCTGTATGTAACAGTACTCATTCACTTGTCGCAGGATAAGGGGGCCCTTCCATCTACTTCTGCTTGACAGAAGTGGCTGCCTCATGTGTCATTGCAAATCCATTTGGCTACAGTTGCATTTGCTGCTCTTCACTATTCTGTACTGTTCTCCATGCATTTCCATGGCCATTTTGGGGACAGTGTTTGTGGGATGTGCATTGTCATTACTCGGCCTACTTATGTGTGGAGCATTCGTGGATGTGCCAGCTCATGGTTTGGAATTTCATTACTGTCGGATGGGCAGGGTGGGATTTCTGTACTGTGTCAGTGTTGGGAGCCATGGTGCTACTCACACAGGAGGCTTTGTTGTGGTGGGGCTTCCATATGTCACTGTGCCGCCACATGTCTTACATCCTGCATGTGTGTGTTCTGCTGTGTTGGACATGTCCAAGGTTCATCGTGCAAGGTGCTTGAATGTGTATGCTGCAGTGATGATGCTGCCTATTGGGAATGATGGATTCTGTGACAGGCACCATCAGTTTTGGATTGACATGCTTTGTGGTATACATTTGTACTCACCGAGTAGCCATGTGTGTTGGCCTCGGTGCCTTTCCATGTACGCTGGCAGGGTACTGTTGTGTAGGACCATGGAGTCGTGGGTGGATCCTGGGTAGCAGGCACAGCAGTGGCTGAAGGTGAGGTCAGGACCACATATCATCTGCACGTTGAGGGAATGGTACTGCTTACGGTTTCTGTAGGCAGCCTCATGTGCCTGGGGTGGTACAAGTTCCACATGTGTGCAGTTCAGGGCTGCTATTACATTCAGGACTTGGGCAATGGCATAGAATTGACCCTTAAGCTGGTGCACCTGTGCCTGTGTGGCTGGCAATGCAATGTGTTCGTACACATGATTCAACAGTGCATCATGCACCTGTCCCAGCATAGCACTGAATGTGGCCTGGGCCATTCCATGCATCATGGCAACGGTATGTTGGTAGCTGCCAGTCCCAAGAAATTGAAGCACAGACACAAGCTTCACTAGGGGAGGTACTACCATGCTGGTGGCTATGCGGCTGCATATGTCACCCTGGATTGTGTCCAGCAACTGGGTGATGGCTGCCCTGTCCAGCCGATATTCTGTCACCAACTGACCATCAGTCAGGGCCCAGGGTGTTGGCCTGACCCTGGGGATGGCTGGCCGCCTTGCTGGTGCTGCTCTCCTTCTCCTTCTCCTCATCCCCACTGCCCCCTGCACTCCCAGGGCCCTGGCCTGGTTGACTGGCCTCTGTAGCTCCAGGCACAGCAGGTAGAAGTCGACATCAAGGCTCCGGCTCCAAATGGCAGCATGGTGTTGGGGTGGGTGTGTTGTGCATGGGTGGGTCCTTTGTAGGCTTCTGATTTGCATTGGTTCCACCTGGGCCCTCATTGCTGTCTCCTCCCTGCTCCTGCTGGTGTAATGGTGTTGGGGAGGGTGTGTTGTGCATGGGTGGGTTCTTTGTAGGCCTCTGATTTGCATTGGTTCCACCCGGGCCCTCATTGCTGTCTCCTCCCTGCTCATGCTGGTGTAATGGTGTTGGGGAGGGTGTGTTGTGCATGGGTGGGTCCTTTGTAGGCCTCTGATTTGCATTGGTTCCACCTGGGCCCTTATTGCTGTGGCCTGTGTTCTGTTACCTCCAGCTTTTTGCTGGAGGTATTTTCGGCGGATTATCCGCCGCTTTTCTGGCGCTAATAGCGCTTACGCCGGACTCATGATGTTTTAGCGCTAATGGTTCCTGGCGCTGTTATGGCCGGCTCTTGTACAGCCAGCTGTCCTTGCGTCGGCTGTAATGGTGCCGGCGGTATTTGGAGTCGTGATTCGACAGACCCTTAAAATCGGCGCTAAGAGCGTTACCGCCGATTTTAAGGGTTACCGCCCAAGTCGTGATGAGGCCCTATGTCTTGTTTACCTTGTATGTTTGTATGTGCACACTGAGGCCCATGGGTGTGCTTCGCAGTATAAGAATTAAAATAAATAAATACATTAAATAAATCCACACACACTGCCCAAGTACTGTAAAAACACCACTCACCCCCAAGGCTCTGTGCACACACATCCCTCAGAACTGCACTGTGCAGACACACACACAATGTTCCAGAAGTGCACTCCACACATATCTAGCTGCATCTCACTCTGCCCCAGCACAACAACTATTCATCCCATTGTATCCACACACAAACACCTCCAGGATATGTCTGGACGAACAGACATACTTAGTGATATAAGGTTCCAAAGTAGTTTGTGTAGCAATAGGTCCGAAGGTACATTTTATTTTTTTTAAACGCATCTGGGTTACTTGATTGTTGAATCTAAAATTGATTTTTTGAGACAACCGTAAGCTTCTCCCTCCTGTGCCCAATGCTACAGGAGTCCAGCAGTGCAGAAACATATCTCTGAACTTTATTTCCTCATTTGGAGGAACCTCATTCAAATATGTATGTTTACCTTTTTTTTGCATAAAAAACAACCAATTATTGTGACCCTCTATAAAACATTCTTCAAGTCCAACACATCAGTTGACCAATATAACAATATCAAATCCCCCACTACATTGAGATTTTCAAAGACATTTAGGGAATTGTGTTTGCTTACCCGTTGTTAGATTTCAAATGTTTGAACATTTGTTTTAGCAGTGCACACATACTTTATTTCTGTTTTGATAAAAATTGCAATAATCTTTACATTTTGTGCCATAGATGATAAATCTACAACTTATTTGAAGTGTATCTGTGTTTTTAAAACTGCCATTATTTGGTGTTTATAGGTGTTGTAACGCTTCAGAACTAAGCCCTATGACAGATTGGAATCGTCTGTAGCAAAGTCCTCAAGGTGTCCCCTGTCCCCCTGAGAGCCCAGTCCATACAACAGCCCCAAAAACTCTTACACACTAAACGTTATAATAAAATGTTCATGTATTTTATATAAACAAGGCAGCTAAGTAAATACTTTTTTAGACCAACCAATACACATAGCAATTATCAACTTTACAATTGTTACAGAAAATGACAGTAATGACAGTTCTACAAGTAGTAGTGCTGCGCACCCACATTTGTTACAGCAAAATTAAAGTTTAATTAATTTATAAAGTCACACAGACAAAGTCTGTAGGAAGGAAAAGGGGGGTTATTCAACAATATTAGCTTTTATATAATTCACAGCAACATTTTCCAAGACTCCTAATGCTTTAGCAGTCTAATTCCTACCTAGTCAAGAGTTCATCAAAGTCAGTGTAGGATGGGAGCAAAAGTGTTATGCAGCAGCAGAAAAGGCAAAGTGTCACTGGCAGTGGTGGGATCAGTGATAGGACAGTTTTTCTAAAGTCCAACTAAGGGCTTCATAAAAACATATCTGAGGCAGTACAAAACTCCACTCTTAGTACAAGGCAGTACCACCTGCGAACATTTGGTAGCATAGACAGAGCCGCCAGGCTTATGTTAGGAGGGAGAGACGGTTGTAGCTTTGTGCAAAGAAATTGTAACATACATATGGTCCAAAGAAACACTGAAACACTATGGGCCTCATCACGAGTTGGGCGGTAACGCTGGCGGTATTACTGTCGGAGGTATTAGCCCTACCGCCAAACCCCCCGGCACTATTAGCACCGGATCACGGGTTTGGCGGTAATGGAATTCCCCACTGAGCCCATTCGGGAATGCCCCATTCCCCATTTGGCTCAATGGGGAATTTTCTCGCTCTTACCGCTGGCGGATTTCCCGCCGGCGGTAATAGCACGAATCTTCGGTGGATTTCCCCACAGCTCAGAGCTGGCGAGAAATCCGCCGAAGCCCTGATTTGGCGGACCCTTAAATCCGGCGGTAATAGCACGACCACCTGATTTAAGGGTTACCGCCAAACTCGTGATGAGGCCCTATGCATCTTAAAAAATAAATGGTTTATTTAAATACAAGTAGGCCAAGATAAATATTGGGTAAATAAGTACTATAACAGATCATATAAACACAATTATAATTTTTTAAAAACATAATACTTATGGGTTACAACACAAAGTATAACCTTATTAAATATACACTAAGCAGTCAAGGTGAGTCAAACCTACAACACATTCAGAATGCCAGTCAGCTATTCTTGGGGAGTAAAACCAGGTTATATATACTTTTATACAATCAGTAATTCAAGGGTAGCAGACCCTGTTAGTCATGCAGTAACACTCAGTTACAGAAATCACTTGATAAACCAACACGGTTACAAGTATACACCTTGTAACAGATATTCCTTTGTAGAACACAGCTCAGAGCTAGTAATGTAACTCTTATACTTTCTGGAGGGCTTTAAGCTACTCACTGATAAGTATGAACACTTGAGAACTATTTTAGAATGCACTAAGCAATTCAGAGAAAGCAAAACCCAATGTTACCAGTTTAGAAGAGCAGCATCTGTTCAAGGTGAGTAAAGAACCATCTACTTTTAAGAGGGGCTACCAGCAACTCAAAGGCAAGTGTTAACTTCAAGACTGTTTTAGAAATGAACTAAGCAGATCAGGGAAAGCAAAATTCAATGGTACACTTTAAAAATTACAATTTGTTATTCAAGGTAAATAAACTGTATTGGTAAGCTTTTACACTCATTCAGTTAAGAATAATTAAACAGTACCAATAGTTATTACTTTTCAACTGACTACTTAAATAGTAGGAGCTCGCGCCCACATTTGTTACAGTAAAATGACAGTAATAACAGTTTCACTGTTTACCTAGTGGTGGCTTGCACCAACACTTGTTACATTAAAATATACTTATTAAAGGAGCATCCAGCTACTTAAAGGTATGTATAAACCCAAAAAATGTTTTAGATCAGGGTAAGTGTCATGATGCCTGCCTCCAAGGAGCCAAACCAGGCCCGGCACCCTCAAAGACAGACACCATGCATTCAAGGGAAGTCCCAGCAGCCCCAGATGGGGGCCCTTTGGACTCAGTCCTGGCGCCGTTGGCGTCAGGCTCATAGGGGACATCATTCCTGGCGCCATCGGCGCCAGGCTCATACAGAAGTAGGTTGGGAGTAGTGCTTGGTGTAAACTTACCTGTGCAGACCATGGTGCAACTTCCAATACTGGAAGGAACTATTTTTCTAGGGACTACTTGATCTCTAGGGTGTGACCGGTGGAGGAATACATATTTCTGGGGGAAGAATACATACCTGGAACTACTTGAAAGGCTATTTAAGGCACACCCAAGCAGCAGACCACACTTCGCGTTGTTCTGCACTTAGCAGCTGGACGCTCACCGTGCCTGCTCCTGCCTTGGTCCTCCATCACGCCTACCAGCATCCTGGAAACACCTAAAGATGAAAAGGGAAGAGAACAGGTGAAAACAAGAACCTTACCTGATACATCTGCACTCCGGATTCTGCACGCCGACGATCCTGCAAAGAAGGCAAACATTTTAAACGCGCATCGCGTCGCGCGCAGCACGCTGCATTTCACTCACCTGCACGTGGCGTTTTCGAGTCCTGCGACGTCCATCCAGAGCTTCCACCGCCATCCAGCACCTATTGGAAGGAAGGAGAAAGAGAGGTGAGAAGGGAAACACGAATCTAAGTAGAACTTACCTGTGGTTCAATTCCCTCTCCGCCTTCGGGTTTGTGCCATACCTTCGGCATCTCAGCACCCCGGCCCCTAAGGGGAAAAGAAACAGACATTGTATTAGTGAGAGCATGTGAGAACATTAGCAATACGCTCACTCAAGACTTACCCATTTGCAAGAGAGACACAGCAGCTCTTTTCGGGTCGGCGCTTTACCTCCGGCATTGCCGTACCCAGGCCCCTATGGGGAAAAAGACATTGGACATTAAAGGAGATACTTAAAACTGCAAAGGAATCTCTCATCGGAATTCTTACCAGAATTTGGCTTCATCCAAATCGCCTGCAGCCCGGAATCTTCTCCAGCACCTGCGAAAGAAAAGAACAGATGAGTGAATATAAACCCAAACTTGCCATAAACATTTGCGGTACGACAGGAATGGACAAACTAGTTTAAACTCATCAATCCAGTGAAGTAACTGGAATCACAACGCGCCCCTGCATCAGAAGCAGGATGGAGAGCTTGTCATTTTGGTCCCTAAGGTGAGTCTTCGCAGGGAATCCCAAAAGGGTTTCACGGAGGGAGAGAAGGGAAGTGGGAGGTCGGAACATCACCCGCAGACTATTAACCCTTCCTTTTCACACACAGTGGGATATTCCTCCGAGCCAGAAAAGCCAGGTTGGGGAATCCAGTCCAGTCCATCTTCCGGGTCTTATGCATCTCTGCAGAAGAGGTCACAGCAGTCCCAGCCACGCCCGCGCCTCCGTGGGAGCCAGGTGAGCGTTACAGAACGCGAAGCCAACCCATAATTTCCCACCCAGGCGCCATGGAGACTTCCGAGACAGATCAACTGGCCCAATTATTGGGGGAATTACGGGCAGAAGTGCATGCAGCCCGCCAGGAAACTAACGCCCTTAGAAGGGAACTAATCTTATCCAAAGAACGAACTGATGATTTGGCTAAACAGCTTTTGCAGAGTCAGGCAGGACAAACGCCTTTACCCGGCTCCGGGATGAATTCCACTCCGATGGTTTCAACCAACCCGGTGCAAATTAACCTGCCAGGAAATATGCCTCTGCCCCCCCCTGAGCGTTTTACTGGGGATCCCAAGAAATACGCCGTTTTCATGAATCAATGTCGTTTACATTTCATATGCAGACCTGGGGCCTTCCCTAATGACCAAACCAAGGTGGCTTTTGTGCTATTTTATCTCAGCGGCAGTGCTGCCGATTGGTCGATTCCGTTGGTAAATCAAGATGACCCAATCCTTCAGGACTTTCAAGGCTTCCAGGCAAGCATGGAAAGATTATTCGCTCGACACGCTCAGGGTGAGGCCTTGGGTAACGAACTTCTGTCCTTGCGGCAAGGAAACCAAGATCTCCTATCTTATATAGCCACATTTAACAGATTGGTCGTAGAGACTGGGTGGCCTGAGAATAAAAGAATTACATTATTCCACCGAGGTCTGCGTGGAGAACTAAAAGACGTTCTTGCTCAAATAGTGAACCCGCCTCAACTCTGCGCAGAATACATTGACTTAGTGGTCCAACTTGATCATAGACTCCAGAATAGGAAAGTGGATGCGATCCTCAAATGGCCGTCTCCTAGTTCTGTGAAAGGAGTTCAAAGTATGCTAGGTTTTGCCAATTTTTACAGAAGGTTTATCCCGGAATTTTCTCGAGTGGTTCAACCCATCACGGCGCTCCTACGAAAAAACAGACGCTTCGAGTGGTCTAAGGAGGCAGAACAAGCCTTTCAGGAACTAAAAACCAAATTCACCTCCGCACCTGTGTTAAAACATCCTCGTCCGGACCTCCCTTACATTGTGGAAACCGACGCTTCTAGTTTAGCCATGGGGGCTGTCCTTTGTCAAAGGGATCCAGTTTCAAATCAACTACATCCCGTAGCCTTTTGGTCCAGGAAATTCTCGGCTCCTGAAGTGAACTACGGAATCACAGACAAGGAACTGTTGGCTATTAAGTCAGCTTTCAAAGCTTGGCGTCACTACCTGCTCGGCGCAAGACACACCGTTACAGTGATTACAGATCACAGGAACTTGCAATACTTGAAAACGGCCAAAGCTCAATCTTCTCGTCAACTCCGTTGGGCTC
Source organism: Ambystoma mexicanum (assembly GCF_040938575.1). Lineage (NCBI taxonomy): Eukaryota > Metazoa > Chordata > Amphibia > Caudata > Ambystomatidae > Ambystoma > Ambystoma mexicanum. The sequence continues at coordinate 661,592,726 of NC_090941.1, read as the reverse complement.
TGTTCTTTGCAGAATTTGACTTTATAATCACATATCGCCCGGGTTGCAAGAATGGCAAGGCAGCCGCTCTATCTCGAATTGGAATGGGTGACATTGCCTCAAGTCTAGAGCCAGTTCCGATTATTCCCGAACAGAGGATTTTGGGTGTAATCTCTTCTAAAACTATTGAGGATGTTCAAGGTAGAGTTAAATTGCTTTTCGACGCTACAGCTTTACAAGAATGGAGCCAGAAAGGCTCAAACTATTCCATTAATAATGATTTACCCTATTTCCAAGGGCGGTTATTTCTGCCTCACAAGGAATTGCAAGAACTTGTTATAGCACATTATCATGATACACTAATGGAAGGACACCCGGGCATCGCTAAAACAGAGGAAAAGATCAAACGGCATTTCTGGTGGCCATCCTGGCGAAAGGATATTAAATCCTTTGTGATGACCTGCGGAGTGTGCGCCCAAAATAAAAGTCAGAAGCAAAAACCAGCCGGTCCTTTACGGCCCCTGGACATCCCTCCGGCACCGTGGCACACCTTATCGATGGACTTTATAACTGACCTGCCTCCTAGTCATGGGTATAATACTATCCTGGTGATTGTAGACCTCTTCTCCAAGATGGCTCATTTTATCCCATTGAAGGGGTTGCCTTCAGCCCCCACCTTAGCAAAGGAATTTCTTGAAAATGTTGTTCGTTTACATGGCTTCCCATCCATATTGGTTTCTGATCGGGGAAGTCAATTTATTTCTCATTTCTGGAAAAGGTGTTGCCAAATGGCCCAAGTTGATGTGCGATTATCCACCAGCCACCATCCTCAAACCGATGGTGAAACCGAAAGAACAAACCAGACCCTGGAACAGTATCTGCGGTGTATGTTACCTCAATCTGAGGGTAATTGGAAGGACATTCTATGGATTGCCGAGTACGCGTACAACAATTCTGTGCATTCTGGAACGGGTCAGACTCCTTTCTATACCCTATTCGGCCATCATCCCAGGACTTCGGACCTTGAATCCCCTCAAAGCCTTGAAATGCCCGCCGTGGATCATTTACATGCCACAATAACCCAAGCCTTCAAGGAAGCAAAGACTCATTTACAACAAGCCAAAGAAAGGTACAAGGAAAAAGCTGATTTACATCGAAGTAAAGTACCTCCTTACAAAGTAGGAGACCAAGTGTGGCTTGCAACTAGACATTTACCGCTTAAAGGTCCACGAACTTTTAACCCAAGATATATAGGGCCTTATCCAATCAAAGCTTTCATTAACCCGGTAGCCTTCAAACTCGATCTGCCACCTAATATGCGAATCCATCCCGTTTTTCACGTATCACTGTTGAAACCAGTACCACCCGGAACCAGGTTATGCAAACCACAAGGACCAATTCCAATAGATGGGGAATTGGAATTCGAAGTTAAGGACATATTGGATTCTAAGATGTCCAAGTCAAAACTCTTTTATCTGATTGATTGGAAAGGATATGGACCTCAGGAAAGATCTTGGGAACCAAGTGAGAATGTACATGCACCTCGACTAATACGGAATTTTCACTGGAAGTTCCCAAATAAACCGAGGCCTCCAGGTTGGACACCCTTGGGAGGGGCCTTGGGGGGAGGTACTGTCATGATGCCTGCCTCCAAGGAGCCAAACCAGGCCCGGCACCCTCAGAGTCAGACACCATGCATTCAAGGGAAGTCCCAGCAGCCCCAGATGGGGGCCCTTTGGACTCAGTCCTGGCGCCGTTGGCGTCAGGCTCATAGGGGACATCAGTCCTGGCGCCATCGGCGCCAGGCTCATACAGAAGTAGGTTGGGAGTAGTGCTCCGTGTAAACTTACCTGTGCAGACCATGCTGCAACTTCCAAGACTGGAAGGAACTATTTTTCTAGGGACTACTTGATCTCTAGGGTGTGACCGGTGGAGGAATACATATTTCTGGGGGAAGAATACATACCTGGAACTACTTGAAAGGCTATTTAAGCCACACCCAAGCAGCAGACCATGCTTCGCGTTGTTCTGCACTTAGCAGCTGGACGCTCACCGTGCCTGCTCCTGCCTTGGTCCTCCATCACACCTGCCAGCATCCTGGAAACACCTAAAGAAGAAAAGGGAAGAGAACAGGTGAAAACAAGAACCTTACCTGATACATCTGCACTCCGGATTCTGCACGCCGACGATCCTGCAAAGAAGGCAAACATTTTAAACGCGCATCGCGTCGCGCGCAGCACGCTGCATTTCACTCACCTGCACGTGGCGCTTTCGAGTCCTGCGACGTCCATCCGGAGCTTCCACCGCCATCCAGCACCTATTGTAAGGAAGGAGAAAGAGAGGTGAGAAGGGAAACACGAATCTAAGTAGAACTTACCTGTGGTTCAAATCCCTCTCCGCCTTCGGGTTTGTGCCATACCTTCGGCATCTCAGCACCCCGGCCCCTAAGGGGAAAAGAAACAGACATTGTATTAGTGAGAGCATGTAAGAACATTAGCAATACGCTCACTCAAGACTTACCCATTTGCAAGAGAGACACAGCAGCTCTTTTCGGGTCGGCGCCTTACCTCCAGCATTGCCGTACCCCGGCCCCTATGGGGAAAAAGACATTGGACATTAAAGGAGATACTTAAAACTGCAAAGGAATCTCTCATCGGAATTCTTACCAGAATTTGGCTTCATCCAAATCGCCTGCAGCCCGGAATCTTCTCCAGCACCTGCGAAAGAAAAGAACAGATGAGTGAATATAAACCCAAACTTGCCATAAACATTTGCGGTACGACGGGAATGGACAAACTAGTTTAAACTCATCAATCCAGTGAAGTAACTGGAATCACAACGCGCCCCTGCATCAGAAGCAGGATGGAGAGCTCGTCATTTTGGTCCCTAAGGTGAGTCTTCGCAGGGAATCCCAAAAGGGTTTCATGGAGGGAGAGAAGGGAAGTGGGAGGTTGGAACATCACCCGCAGACTATTAACCCTTCCTTTTCACACACAGTGGGATATTCCTCCGAGCCATAAAAGCCAGGTTGGGGAATCCAGTCCAGTCCATCTTCCGGGTCTTACGCATCTCTGCAGAAGAGGTCACAGCAGTCCCAGCCACGCCCACGCCTCGGTGGGAGCCAGGTGAGCGTTACAGTAAGCAAAACCCAATAGTGCACTTTGAGTAAGACACAATGGGCCTCATTATGTGTCCGGCGGTATCCGTGCCGGTGCTTCTGGCAGGTTGCCGCCAGACTCGTGACATTGTACTGGCACCTAGCTTGTCGGTGCCATCGAGACATTACAAGTCCCATCGGACCGGTAAGCTAGGTGCTGGTAAATGTTGTTCCCCATTCCCGTGGAGTTCCACAGGACTCCACGGGAATGGGTTCCTGGAGGCACCGGCACCATTGCTATCAGTGCCGGCGCTTCCAAGAAGAGTCTACCTATCATGGCCGCTGCTCCCGACAAGGTCAGACCTGTCGGGTGCAGCGGCCCCAGCAGGCAAACTTATCATTTCCCAGTCCGGAAATAAGGGTGCTGGTGAGCTTACCGGTGCCCTTGTTTCTGGTCCGGCAAAGTTGTAATGAGGCCCATTATTTCAAGGTAGGTAAACCCTATTGGTAAGATTTTACACTCATTCAGTTCAGAATAATGAAAAGTATGCAAAATAACTTAAATACTTTTACAGTTGCAGAATGCAACTGAAAGGTGAGTATAAGCTTAAGGACACTTTGAGCCTCATTACAACTCAGGCGTTAAGGGTTAACGCCGTCGTTAACCCTTAACGCCTGATTCCGATTTTAACGGCTGCTTTTAGCAGCCGTTAAAATCCATGGTGCTAAACCGCCTTGGTGCTAATTACGCCACCGTAATTTACGGTGGTGTAATTAGCGCCTTCCCCACTCCCATTATGCCCTATGGGGCAAAATGGGAATGGGGAAGGGTAAAATGGGAAATGGGGATTTACCGCCCCACTCACCTTGGAATGGGCCGGTAAATCCGCCATCCACCATGGTGTAAACGTAGTTTACACCATGGTGGTAAAGTTGGCGTACTTGCTGCCTGGGTCGTAATGACCCCCTTTGTAACTTATTCTATTACAGAGATACAGTTACCACATTAATTTATTTAGCAAGTAAGTACTTATAAACTTGTTATACATTTCAAGACAGAGGGCCTCATTACAACTGAGGCGTTAAGGGTTAATGCCGTCGTTAACCCTTAACGCCTGATTCCGATTTTAACGGCTGCTTTTAGCAGCCGTTAAAATCCATCGCGCTAAACCGCCTTGGTGCTAATTACGCCACCGTAATTTACGGTGGCGTAATTAGCGCCTTCCCCACTCCCATTATGCCCTATGGGGCAAAAATGGGAATGGGGAAGGGTAAAATGGGAAATGGGGATTTACCGCCCCACTCACCTTGGAATGGGGCGGTAAATCGTAGTTTACACCATGGTGGTAAAGTTGGCGTACTTACCGCCTGGGTCGTAATGACCCCCAGAATCCTTATACCATAAAGTCCTTTCGGGTCTATAGCATTAGTTTTCTCAGAGGCACAAGAGGGGCCCTAGTGGCCTAGAAGCCAACTGTGGGCTGGTCAGGTTGCAGGAAAGTCAGAGATCCATAGGAGATCTTCTTGAACAAATTTCACTTCAGAATTAGTTGAAGTGTTTAGGGACTTCGCAGAAAACTCCCTATATGCGTTCCAGCAGCAGGCCTGGGCAAGTGGTATGGGCAAGCTCACAACCACACAAATCACCCACTCATCCTCACAGGATGCACACCAGACTTACGGCGAGTATTACCCAAGCCCACACAGTACCCTAGGAGAAAAGAAGAGCTTCAGAGTGGATGCTTTCAGGATGCAGCAGCACAGGACCCGGTCCCTCGATTCTTGATCTGGAGATGAAAGAACAAGACACTGGATGGGAACTTGCAGCAGCACTCATCAGAGGAGACTTCCAGCAAAGGTTTCTTTGCAGATTATCGCAGCTCTGTGGATTTGGCACCCTTTTACAGAAGTCAGATTAAGAACTAATATCTCCAGTCAGATTCTCTTCACTCTCTTGGTCCTGCACTCTGGTGAGTGGACTTCAGGGATTTGAATCATGTCTCTGGAGATCCAGCAGGGGAACCCAACCTTACTTGGTGTTCAGGTGCTTGATGGATCCTTAGGAAGCATGGAATTAGTCCAACCACCCCTCCTATATCAACCTTCCTCCCTCTGATTGTTTAGAACACTGCTTCAGATGAGAACCAATGACATTGGTATGGCCATGTTGTCCAATACCTATGGACAACAGGGTCTCTCAAGACCAACTGGATCATGCCCAGATGCTATGCTGTCAATGGAGCAAGGACCTTGGGGGGCTCAAAACAGAAATAGGTAGTATACTGGTTTTGGAAGATCAAAATGCAGTCCATTGGGGGGCGTGGCCAGCGCGCGGACGATGCGGACGTGAGCCGAGTGAGCTCCCGCATGCGCCAAAATAATCCTGCATTTTCATCCTGATTCCTGGGGATTTCGTGCGAAATAAACACTGCGACCGAGCCCATAAAGCTGCGGGCTCGGATTGACGGAGGTGGTGGCACCTGCCTGCCTAGACGACGGAGATAAATCCACATTTTGCCGAGGCCCAGCAGCGGAGCTACGCGACCAAGATGGGCGCCGGTGTCTGGGGACGGACTTCTTCCGCCTGATCGAGAGGCCCGAGACGCGGGGCACGGGACAGAACGTGAGGCAGACGCCCGGGACCTATCTTCCTCCACCGCCGAACCTGAGATTATTCACCAGCTGAGCCTCGCTGACACCCGTCAGCTGTCCCAAGCCTTAAACCGCCTGAAAGCCTTGGAGGCAAGAGTGGATGATGGAGAGGGAAGGTCCCGTCGCAACAACGTTCGCATCCTGGGCCTGCCGGAGGGGGAAGAGGGACAATGCACGGAATTGTTCCTGGAGCAGTGGCTCGTGGACATCTTCGAACCCCAATCCTTCTCAAAATTCTTTTCGGTGGAGAGGGCTCATAGAATACCTTCGGGCAAACCGCTCCCGGGCGTTCCGCCCCGGACTATCATCGCTCGCTTGCTCAACTACCGCGACAGGGATGCCCTTCTGCAATTGTCACGCTCGCAGGGGACGATCACCCATAACGGCTCCCGAATTCCCTTCTTCCCGGACTATACCCGAGAAGTGCAGAGGGCACGACAATCCTTTGAACCACTCAAGAAACAACTTGCTCAGATGAACGTGAAATACGGCCTGCTCTTCCCGGCCCAACTTAAGATCTATCATAAAGGCACTACTGTCCACTTCACCGACCCACAAGATGCCTGGAAGTGGGCAGAGGCTCACATAGAGGGCGATTGGACTGCAAGACCAAGGAGACCGAGAGGACGACCCTGACCCGGGCCGAGGCGGGCCTCCCCGAGGAGACACCCAGAACGGGGAGGACAGGAGATCCCGGAGCCACCAGCACAACAAGAAGAGGAATGAACTAACTATAGTCCCCTACGAGGACCTTAGAACACTGCTGGGACACACGAGGTGTACCGACCGCGCCTCAGATACCGACGCACAATTTACCCACCATGGAAGAAGTCGACGATGGGCGCAAGGTGGGAACTCTGGGGAAAGGTCTGAACTCTCCCCTGGTTAGACCTCTTCCCCCCCCCCTCTCTTTTTCTTGTTGGTTTCGGCCCTATCTAAGGGTCTGGTTTTTGAGCTGACACCTTAAGTTGAAGGATCAGCATGTTTGGGCGACAGGTACTTCGTGTTGGGGTGGAGTATGGGGTGGGGGTGTGTTGGGAAAGTTTTAAAATTGTTTGTTGGTTTCTTCAGGACTGCCACTTGCTCATGGGCCGAACTACTCACTGTCCCCTGTTAGGGGCGTCTCGCACTGTTCCACGAAGCAACCCTGCTTCCTTAGTACAGGCGAAGAATACACCGCCATCTCTTATGAATCGCTATACCCCGAATATCCCCATCATACGTAGTAAATATCCTCTACGCAAACTCACATATCCCTCATGCAGCACACTAAGTCCTTGAAACTCCTTACTTGGAATGTGAATGGGATGGGGTCAGGAATTAAACGGCGCCTTATCATGCGATTCCTAAATAGACATTCCCCTGATGTGGCCCTCCTTACGGAAACCCACTTGGCTGGGGTAAACTGTGCCTTCTTCCAAAGAACTAACTATCGCCTTGCCTTTCATGCGGGATACACAATGGGCTCCAGGGGCACCCTTATTCTGATACACAAACGCATACCATTTATTCAGCATACCGTAGAACAAGATCCCAGGGGCCGATACGTGTTCATCCTGGGAACGATCTGGGGTCAAAAGGTGGCAATTGTCTCGATCTATTCTCCACCGGGTCTGGGACAGGAATTACTGGATGACCTCACCACCCTTATAAGTAAACATCACCCTGACATATACATCCTAGGGAGGGATTTCAATGACACCATGAATAACAACACTGACCACTCCCACCTCCGAAATCGTAACCCAGATACCCCTACCAAATTAGCCAACTTTACATCTGCCCTTGGGTTCCGGGATGTATGGAGGGAGCTACACCCCGATGTTAGGGAATATTCATTCCACTCTGGTGCCCACGGTTCTATGTCCAGACTGGATTATTTTCTTCTATCGCACACTGACCTCTATAGGGCAATGTCCGCAGAACTGCTCCCTCGGGGCATCTCGGACCATTCACCGCTTTCGATGGAAATATGTATGCAGGGCGCCCTCCCCCCCAGAACGTGGAGACTTAATAGATACTACCTGGGGTTCCCGGAGCTGATAGATCGCCTAGAGGAAATATCCGCCGAATACTTCGAAATTAATGAAGGATCGGTAGATAACCCCGTGACTGTATGGGAGGCATACAAAGTAGTGCTTAGGGGCGAAATCCTCTCCTGGACGACACATAAAAGGAACACCTGGCTCCAAAAGATACTAGAGGCCGAGAAGGAAGTGAGCGACAGGGAGGCTAAACATATTTCCAACCCCACGCCTGACACCCATCGTTCCCTCCAACGCGCCCAAGAGCATCTTCGGAACAGAGCGATGGATGACGCTAAGCAGGCCCACTGGCAGGCTAAAGCGAGAATATACGAACTAGGGGACAAAGCGGGCAAAATGCTCGCCTGGCTGCAGAAGAGAGACGAAGGACAACGCCATGTCCGGGAAATAGTCACACCACAGGGCGACAGCTATCACTCTGACGCTGAGATTGCTGAGGCCTTCTCAATGTTCTACACAGACTTGTACCGAGCCCCAGCCTCTCCACTAGACCCATCCCTCTTAGCCGAGCTATCGTTGCCGACGCTCTCCGTGCAGCAGAGGGAGCATCTGGACTCCGCCGTATCAGAGGCTGAGATTTCAGAGGCACTATCTCAGCTACAGTCAGGGAAAACACCGGGCCCGAACGGATTCCCCATTGAAACCTGGCAAAAGCTAGGAGCAGACAAGATGGCGGCCCCTCTGCACAGAATGTTCCTTGCCACCCGGGAACAAGGGACCCTCCCACCAGACCTATGTAAAGCGACCATCGTGGTCATACCCAAACCTGACAAACCTCCACACAAATGTGCTTCCTACAGACCTATATCATTGATTAATGGAGAGGCCAAGGTCCTCGCAAAACTCCTGGCGAACCGGTTACAACTGGTTACATCCACCCTGATTCACCCGGACCAATGCGGATTTCTGCCCCACAAATCGACCCGGATGAATCTACGCCGTCTCCATTTGGCAATGGAGAGATCCCCGATCATAATCGGACCTTTGGCCCTGCTGGCAATCGATTTTGAAAAAGCGTTTGATTCAATTCGATGGGATAGCCTTTGGGAGATTATGCGGCGTATGGGATTCAGGGAAGTCTTTATAGGATGGGTACAATTACTTTATACTAACATCCAAGCGGAGGTAAAGGTAAATGGATGGTCCTCTCGATCCTTCCCCTTGGGCCGAGGTACGCGGCAAGGATGCCCGCTCTCCCCCCTTTTGTTTGCCCTTGCAATCGAACCACTCGCTATTTGGCTTCGCCAAAACACAGCCTGGACGGGGTTTAGTTGGCCAGAGGGCTATGAGGACCGTACATCTCTTTACGCAGACGACCTCCTTATATACCTGGGAGACCCGCCTCGATCCTGTCCCATCGTAACACAGCTGCTCATCCGCATTGGTAAATTTTGCGGACTCAGAATCAATTGGGATAAATCAGTTTTCTTCCATGTGAAGGGTGGAGAGCAGGCCATCCCCCAGGAATGCCCGTACCGAGTTGAACGACAAGGCTTTCGATACCTGGGAATCTGGATATCCGGGGACCTAACAAGCTATGTAGAACACAATCTCCGACCGATCACAGACCGGTTCATTATCGATGTCCAACACTGGAAACTTCTCCCCCTGACCCTTATGGGTAGAGCGGCACTCTTTAAAATGATGACCCTTCCCAGATACCTCTATGTCCTTCAAAATGCCCCACAAAGAATTCCAGACTCAGAGTTTCACCTAGCAGAGACACTTCTTAGGGACCTTATATGGGGAGGGAGGTCAACCACGAATAGCGTTAACCACCCTTCAGAGATCGATCTGGGAGGGGGGAGTGGGAGTCCCCCGTCTCCAAACCTACTACTGGGTATCACAATTGGCTGTGGTTAACGATCTGCTTCACGGGACTCGGGACCTACCTCACATACGAGCTGAGATGGCCACTATACAGAATGCAGACCCGCTGGCCATTCTTTATCAACCTCTCCCGAGAACCCCCCCACCCACAACTACAACGCACCTCACTATGGTCTGGAGACAGGCACACCGGTTCGTTGGGTGGGATAATAAAGTCACCATCGCACAACCTCTCTGGCAAAATAATAATCTAGCTGCGTCCCGTGAACTAGAGCCATGGCCCAACTAGATGAAAATAGGGGTCACGCGAGTGGGGGATATGCTCACAAATGGGAAACTGGCCTCATTTGAAGATCTACAGTCACACTTCCAGATCCCAAATACGGAACGGTATCACTACATACAACTAGCCCACGCTTTAAGAACCCACTTAACAGCTGACACAAGGCTACCGGACTACACCCCCATAGAGCGTAACATCCTACCAGCGTATATCCCCACCAAATGCACTTCCATCTTATATAACGCCATATCTCCTTTGCTACCCCCGAACTGAATGAGCTCAAGGCGAAATGGGAAGCGGATGTGGGAGAGATAGATCCGGAGGACTGGATACAAGTCCTCATGCACCCTCGTGAAATTGCTATCTCCTCTAGGTTCCGACTGGTGCAGTTGAAGATACTGCACCGGGTATACTACCCTAGGACGCGACTATACGGCTGGAAAAGGGCCCCAAACTGTCTCTGCTGCGGGGAGGAGGAGGGAACCTTCTTTCACATCTTGTGGGCATGTCCCCGGATACAAGCCTTTTGGAATGCATGCTGTGGGGAGCTCTCCAGGGTCCTGGGCCAGACCATACCACTGGACCCAAAAGCCGTACTCCTGGGAATACCTAATGAAATCGAAGCTAACAAGTGGGAGAGATTGCTCTTACACACGGCAGCAGGGCTGGTCAAGCGTAATATAGCGCAGAAATGGGGAGCCCCTGACCCCCCGACAATGGATCAATGGAAACTGGATATGGACGTGTGCGCCATGATGGAGCATAGGATCTATTTGGCAAGGGGTTGTCCCAACAAAGCCTTGAAAATTTGGGATACGTGGGAAGAAGAAGCGATCTAAGACTCCCTCCTGCATGCTGGGGAGCGTGCTATGGGTATTATGTACTACACGCCGATATATGTACTAAGGAAGACTCTTGACCAGAGCTGATATGTGTACTGCCTTTGTTGATTGAGACTGACCATGATAGTCCTCATGTTGATTTGTTTTTGATTTTTGTGATTGTTTTAATACTATGATAATAATAAAACACTTTATTAAAAAAAAAATGCAGTCCATTGACTATTCCGATAGTGTAGAAACATGAATATATTTATCTTGCAGTGTATGAAAAATTACTTTCTGTGAAATTTTCCATGTGACCAGAAATGAATGCAATTTTTATGTTATGGTTTAATGGATACTTTTCAAGCCTCAACATTTTATTTAAATAACCACCACAAATGTGTTCCTCTGAAAATGTACTGTTCTGTCGAGCTCAAGCAAAATGTGTAACTTATTCATAGATCCTAATCCTTCTAGTTGTGGCTAGCTGCCCAGTGAAAAACATTCACATTTCTTATTGAATATGTTAAGGTTTTGCAGAAACATTACTAGTGTGAGCTTCTGGGAAGCTAACATTAGTGTTCCTGCAAAGGTTTCTGTCAAGTCTAACCAAACTCTTACTTGGTAGAGTGAGCAGTATGGCTTTAACTCAGGATATTAGGTGCTTGATTTAGAGTACAGTTAATATACCCAAGTGTTTGTCAAAAATGGATTGGCCACACCATTAAGTACATTTCTTTATTTAAAAAAACACATACATTAAGCTAGAAAACTACAAGTAAGTAAAAACCTACAGTAAAAACTACAAGTAAGTAAAAACCAAAGCATGACACTCAGTGAGTAGTTGTACATTGATTGTAATCTGTTTTTGGCATGTTTCATGTGTTCCTGTGCAGGAGTTGTGTGTTTTTTAATCGTTATTTGACTAGTTTGTGCTATTATGGTGGGTTCTCTTGTGTTTCTGTGGCTTCTCATCGTATTTTTCTGAGCTGTCCTGCATCTAGAGTGTGCAGTCCCTGGGGTGTAGTCCTTTGTTTATTTCTGGCTTTCTTCCTGTCTCCACCCTCCGCCTTGCAATTGGTTGGAATAGTCAGGTGTGTCTCTACCTTTGTTCCTGGCAGCCATTTTCACTTGCCTTCTGTACTTTTTTCTATTTTTCTGCCGCACATGTGTGACCTCTCCCCTGCCCCTTGTCCATTATTGGCAGTCTCCCTCCAGGAGGTAGGCTCTTAACCACACACCCTAGGGCAGTCCACTGCCCGTGCAGCCCCTTTGGCTAAGGACCCCAAGGCAATGGGCAGCTCCCAAAGAAGCAGGGCCAGACCGTGTTTGCCCGAGAAGCCAGAAGCCAGTAGCCAGCCATCAACCAGCAGTGACTGACAAAATAAGTGTGGTCTGGGTGGGAGGTACAGCAATCACTGTATTCCAAAAAGCACTGATTACTACACAACATAAGCATTCCAAAATCAGCCAGCTAGTAAAGAATACCCCTTCACTGCTGTGTAACAAACACTCAGTGGTATTATTCACTGTTGTGTCCTACACTTAGGCGTTCTCCATCTATTCTGATACCTCAAATCTAGGTGTTTGCACTTCTGCTGTGCCTCCAATTAAGGCATTCACATTCTGTCCTGGGGAAGTTTAGACATGCATTACACTCAAATAGAAGACTTGTGAAGATTAGCATTGCTTCACATCTAGACAGAATTGTGAAGACTAGCATTGCCTCACATCTAGGCAGAATTGTGAAGACTAGGATTGTGTCACATGTAGACAGAATTTTGAAGACTAGCATTGCCTCACATCTAGACAACTGTAACACTAGCTTGCATTACATCTAGACAGAATTTTGAAGATTAGGTCTGAACATAGTGACCAGCAATCACTGTCCCCATTAGGCTGTCTGACCCTATCATATCTCCTGTCTCCAATAGCATTTAGCCTGACTGTGCCAGACAGCCATACCTCGTATTCAGCCTGATTGTGCCATATAGCCATACCTCATATTTAGCCTGATTTCTGTAAGATTTTACCAGATTGAACGACACATTTAGGCATTTTTCTCCCATTATCCAGGTGTCCCAAACCCAGGTGCTACTGTATTTGATTGTCTGAAAAACTCATTAGGTGTTTCCAACCATTATCCAGGTATCCCAAACTCAGGTGCTACTGTATTTCACTGTTGAAAGAGCCATTGGGTGTTTTGTCCCATTATCCACGTGTCCGAAACCTAGGTGCTACTGTATTTGACTGCTGAAAGACCCATTAGGTGTTTCTCCCATTATCCAGGTGTTCCAAACCTAGGCGCTACTGTATTTGACTGCTGAAAGACCCATTAGGTGATTTCTCCCATTATACAGGTGTCCCAATCCCAGGTACCACTGCACTTCACTGTCTACAAATCTAGGTTCCAGTCTATTTCGTGTCTACTGCTGTACCCCAGTAAGGTGTCTCTCCCACCACCCAGCTATTCCCAAATCCAGGAGCCACTGCATTCAACCATTCATTATTACCCCCCTCATCCCAAAATCCAAATTCTAAAGCTCCTTACTTCCCACAGTAGTACCCTTTTTAGGCACCCCCTCCCCTTCTAATCGGGTGTCGCAAACCACCCACCCACTGTCCTGACCAGGGGCCATAGGCAGACTAAGTACACATATCTAGCGCTGTATCCCAGTTTGAGGTGCACCTCTCCTCAGACAGATAATCTGGCGTACTCGTCCCAAAAGACAGACATCATGCCACACACTTGACAAAGCAGAGCAGTAGGCTGGCGCACCAGTAGGCCCGATGAGACCCACCACAGACTAACACAACCACCACCAACACATAGCACATCACCCCAACCCTACACCCATCAACCTGTAACCCTTACAACTCATCTATCCCCCTCCTCGCCAGACCAGCCCCCCTCACCCAACCTGCTATGACCCCCACGTAGATCCCGCTCCTCTCAATTGAGAGCAGCAAGATGGAGAGAAGGAGAACAGAACATTGTCTCCCGGAACATACCAGAATGCCAGCGACCCAGAAAAAACAACCATCACACACCACCCCTGCTACCAACCACTCACCCGCAACAGCTGCTCACACCTTTTCCGAACAACATAGCACCTCCAACTTCCCCAGTCTCAGCGCAGCACGAGCATCTCTGGACAAAACCCCAAGCTCTACAGGCCCTCCCACTCTCACTCACACCCATTGGGCTGTCCAAAAGCCAAGGAAAGGCCCAGACCAGGGCCACCTTATGCCCCTCTAAGCATCACTTATTCTCCAGCCCAGATTGTAAACACTGCCACCACACTATGAGACCCAAACCTCCCCGCCTACACCCAACCCAATCCTAGCCCTATGCCCATCATCTCCCATTCCCGCTGTTCCACTTTTTCCACTCTGCCCCCTCACCTCAGACCCCATACCACTCATAACCCTACCCACCCTGCACCTACAGGGATACCCCACCAACTAGCCTGCGTACTCATCAACGCCAGGTCCGTCTCCAAAAATAAATTCCACCTTTCTGACCTCATCACAGAAGAAAACCCAGACATCTTTTTCATCACTGAGACCTGGTTTGCTGATGATTTACATGCCCATTGCGCACAAGGCCTTCCCAACTGGCGACAACCTGACTGTCCGGTACAGATCGCGAAGGGGTGGAGGACTTGCAATACTACACAAACACCAATTCCCACTTATAATTAAGGACACCTCAACCTACACCACAGACTACAAATCCCTCATAGTAAAACTGCAGCTCTCACCCTCCACCTTGCACAGCTTCCTAAACATCTATGGACCCCGTGGCAACAACAAAAGCTTTGCAGACTCACTTTGCAAAACACTGGCCACCAACCTCAACCTACATCCAGCACTTACCATCTTAGGGGATTTGAACATCTGGTTCAACTCATATGACCCGATCACTCACAATCTAGAATCACTCAACCTGACACAATACATCTCCACACCCACCCACACGGGTGGTCACACCCTCGATGCGATCTTCAGCATTACACACATATCTACCCAGCCCCCTATCATGGACTGATCAATCAGCAATTTACTTCTACATACCACTGAGCATAGTGGCCAGCAGCCAAGGCCACGCGCGACCACCACCAACCACCTCTCCTCTCCTCTCCTCTCATTCCACTATGGAATAGAGTTGTAATCACCCCAGATCTAGCAAACTCCCTCCTCAACTCTCTCCCTACACCTTCCCTCCAGGAAGGACCTCCAGCGATCAAAATGTTCGACCTCTGGCTTTCAAACGCACTTACACCCCTCACTCCAACAAAACGGACCTCTCAGAGATCAGGACACACACCTAGGTGGTTCACCGGCAACCTCAAATCACTAAAAACCCTGTAGTACTGCCTGAAATGGACATGAAGAAGATACCTTAAGGGCCAGAACAAAACAGCCCTAGGAAGAACATCCAGCGCATATAGACTGGAAATCAGAAAAACCAAGAAAACATTCTATGGGAACAGAATCCTAAATGCTCGAAACTCGAGCAAGTAAATGCATAGAATAATTTCCAAATTCAAGTCCCCGGCCTGCTCGACGACCACCCACCCATCTCACAAGCCCTATGTGACACCTTATCATTACACTTCCACAATATCGCTATTGACAGACACTCGCCCATCATCTCTAAATTGGAACACATGCCCTCCCTACCCACCCACAGGCTGACCTTCGTCAAACTCCCCCTGGCCCCTCAATACAAACCTTAGACTATTTTTCTCCCATTTCACACCAGGAGTTCCACTCGCTCATAGCAGAAAGCCACCCTTCAGGCTCCCCTGAGGACCCCTCCCCGCCCACACTTCTCAAAAACATTATAGCCTCAACCTGTGAAGGTAGTATTGCACGCTCAAACCTTAACCTCTCACTGACATCAGAATCCTTCCCGGAACCCCTGAAAACCTCCCACATCAAACCCATCCTCAAAAAACTGACCATCAACCCGCTCCTCCCCCAGAACTACCGGTTAATCTCCAACACACGCTTCATGGCCAAACTCATGGACCGCACAGCATACTAGCAAGTCAACAACCTCATAGAGACTGCGCAGTCGGGCTTCAGGCCGCTCATAGGTACAGAATCCTCCCTAGTCTCCATCTGGGATGACCTAAAAAGAACAGCTTATGCAGAAGGCTGCATTGTACCCTTCCTCCTTGACCTCTCCGCAGCCTTCGATACCATCGATCACAGTATCCTACTAGACTTGCTACAAACACTAGGAATCAAAAACACAGCCCTCTAATGGATCTCCTCTTTCATCTCAAATTGCTTACAAATCATGCACCACCACCTGTTCACCTGCACTTCATTACCAGTAAGAAAAGGGGTCCCACAAGGAGCATCCTTAGCTCCCCTAATCATCAACCTCTAACCTCTGCCTGCAATCATCCACTCCCACAATCTTACTTGCTACAACTATGTCGATGACACCCAGATCATCCTTAAAATCCCAAAATCTCCAGGCTCTGACAGTCTGGACCTGTCATCATGCCCCTTGGATATTGACCACTGGATGACGACTAACCCCCTTATCCTCAACCCTGGGAAAACTGAAATCCTTGTCTGCAGGAAAACAGCGCTCCTTCCCTAGGATCTGCACCAGCAACTACAAACTTGGTAAAAAAAACTCAGATGCACATTGGACACAGACCTATCCCTCACCCAATACACCACCTCCGTATTTAAAACCTGTTTCTTCCACCTATGGATTCTCAGGCATATTTTCCCTTACCTCACCTATCCTCACCCCTTCTCGGTCATCAACTCCATCATTCTGTACCTCTTAGACTACACAAACTGCCTCTATACAGGCGCACCAGCATTGCAACTAAGGAAACGGCAAAGAATCCAAAATGATGCAGCACGCCTGTTCATTAATCTACCTCCCAGAGAACACATCAGCCCTACACTAAAAGTCCACCATTGGCTCCCAATTGGTCAACGTACTACCTTTAAAGCCATGTGTATCACCCACTGGGCTATCTACAAAACCGGCCCGGAATTCCTTCAGGAGAAAATCCTGCACTACCATCCCCCTAGGAGTCTCAGATCTCGCAAAACACATCAGCTAGTGGTCCCACAACTCTTCCAGGCTGGGTGGATTGTCCTTCTCCGTCCAATCATCGATCACCTGGTACTCCCTACCCCGACACATTCGCAATACTGAAAATCACCTGAAATTCAGAAAGGCCCTCAAAACATGGCTTTTCCCAACATCCCCTTGAGCCCTTCACCCCTCTTAAAACTATAACCCTGAACACGAAACACAACATTTCTATCCATCAATTAAAGCACGGATGCTGGATGCATTCACAGCGGCTCACCATGACAAAATATCGCCCCCCCTCGATACACAATAACACTCCTACCCATCAATACCGCAGGGAAGCCGATAGCATTTACATAAACCATACTCCTCCGAAGAAAAACAATACTTCTACCCACTAAATATCTCACAAATGCAGGCAGCTTTCTCAAAGGCACTCCACAACAAACTTTTACCCTCACAGTTGTCCTTCCGCTCTCCCTATCATCCTCCTCATCCCCCACACCCTCTCTCCTGCGGGACTCACCCCGCTGCTCAGACTTTTGCTCCAGAGAGACCACAAATAACAAGACCATGACGTCCACATTGGACAAAGAAAAAGAATGCTGCAGCCGAACTACATCAAAGCATGCAGTACGTATACCTTACACCATGTCTGTGGACACAGGCCGCAGGCATGGTCATCCATCCATGCACCATAGAATGCAGCTATGGCTATGCCATTCCGGTCTAGCAGCGCCCATAGCCATCCACACTGACACCCCTGATGTAGCTGGATGCTCCTTTATTTATTTATTTTATTTATTTATTGTGAATTCGTAAGGCGCTTACACATTAAGACATTGGGGGTCATTACGAGGTAGGAGTTAACCATGCCACAATTAGCAGCATGGCTACCCCCTTAACGGGGACCGGGTCCGGGTTCCTTGAATGAGGAGTTACTGGGCCATTCCGACCTTGGAGGGCCCAGTAATTCCTCATTCAAGAAACCCAGACCCTGAACATCCCCATTCCCATTCGAGTCCCTATAGGGCTCAATGGGAATGGGGAGCATGCTAATAACGGGCCCGTTAATAACGGGCCCGTTGTTAGCATGCTGGGCTGCTTGCGGGACCCGCAGGCGTCCTTAGCGGGTTCCTGCGAGCAACCTCGTAATGGGGTGGTAAAGGGTTGACGGCTCTGGCACCTTTACCGGTGCCATTAACCCCTTACCGCCAGGGTCGGAATGACCCCCATTGTGTCTCAAAGCACCCTTGGGTATATAAGTCATTTTACTGTAACAATTGTTGGTGCAAGCCACTACTAGTTAAACAGTGGAACTGTCATTACTGTCATTTTACTGTAACAATTGTGGGCGGGAACCACTACTATTTAAGTAGTCACTTGGAAAGGAAGAAGTATTGGAACTGTTTTATTATTTTTAACTGAATGAGAGTAAATGTTTACCAATAGGGTTTACCTGCCTTGAATAACAAATTGTCATTCTTAAAGTGTACCATTGGGTTTTGCTTTCCCTGATTTGCCTAGTGAATTTCTAAAACAGTCTTGAAGTTAATACTTGTCTTTGAGTTGCTTGTTGCCCCTCTTAAAAGTAGATGGTTCTTTACTCACCTTGAACAGCTGCTGCTCTTCTAAACTGGTAGCATTGGGCTTTGCTTTACCTGAAATGCTTAGTGCATTCTAAACTAGTTCTTGAGTGTGGATACTTATCATTGAGTAGCTTAAGGCCCTCCAGAAAGTATATGAGTTACATTACCAACTGTGTTCTTAAAGGTAATATCTGTTACAAGGTGTATACTTATAACCAGGCTGGTTTATTAAGTGATTTATGTAACTGAGTGTCACTGCATGTCTGACAGGGTCTGCTACCTTTGAATTACTGATTGTATTGTAAAAGTATATATAACCTGTTCTTTCTCTCCTGACAGCCATTCAGAATGTGTTGTAGGTTTGACTCACATTGACTGCTTATTATATTCTTAATAAGGTTATACTTTGGGTGGTAACCCATAAATATTCAGTTTTTTCTAAATAATTGTATTTATGAGATACGTTATAGTACTTCCTTACCCAAGATTTATCTTGGCCTATGTCAAAGTCTCACCGGACACAGGTAAGGTATGTACATATACTCTTTATTGTCTGAACCCCACAGCGCAGCCTCCTTCCTCAGCGTCCCTCTCAACTGCCACTGTGGATGTTGACTGCTAAAAACGTATCAACATTCCACAGGTGCCCGTGCACGTTACAGGTGCCCGTGCACATTACAACAGATCCCCTTCCCTTACATGGAAAATTAACAACAACCTGTAACAAAATTCGAAGCAGAACAAGAAATGAACAATGGAAACGTAACCTTACGCTTAGACATGTGAACTTCTTAGATACAAAATTAGTTTAAAAGATGCAGAATGATATAAACCTCACCGCAACATGACACGTCTAACAAATGTCATCTCTAAACCTTATGGGGGGCCCACACTGCCTAGCAAGGCGGCCCCCTTCTTGCCCCACTTCGGGTTGCTGATTGGAAGCATTCTGACCCTCCACACTCACATTTGAGCCCGAAGGGCCTGGAGCTGGAACAACCTCTTCCCGTTCGAACCTGACCACTGGTGACCCCACAGGATCATAGACCAGCCCTGTTTCCTCAGACTCCGGATCAAACTTAGCATTTGACACATCATCACCCTTGCAGCCATCTATCACCACCCGTCTCTTACTCCAGACTGAACCATCCTCCAAATGTACATGACCCTTTCCAACCTTAACCACTCTCCTTGAGGGCAGAAACGTGCTGTAGCCTTTGTGAACCCTCCTGGGATTTTTTATATACACATCATCCCCAGGCTTAACGCTCAATTCCTTCCTTAACTTTTGTGATGACACAGCGGCCTCCTGACCCGCCACAATACTGCGATGTATAGCCTGCAGATCCATATCACATGGGCCACCACCGCCCATGGCCAAAGTTCTCAACATTGTACCTGCCTTCCTGTCCCTCATGAGCTCGAATGGAGATCTCCCCGTAACCACGGCAGGGATTCTCCTATATGCAGCCAAGTACTGTGTCACAACTTCCTGCCAATCCAAACCGTTGGCTAAAGCCAATTGTATAGCCGACTTAATCGTTCCATTGGCCCTTTCAACCAATCCATTAGCAGACAGATTATACAAAGCCGTCCGATAATGGGAAATAGCATGCTGCTCCAAAAATTCTCCCATAGCCCTGGATGTAAACTGCACACCATTGTCAGTAACTAGACTGGCAGGTAATCCCTCACGATCAAATACCTTCCTCAAGAAGGCAATAACAGAATCAGTAGTGACGCTAGAACAAGCCGCCACTTCAATCCACCTGGACGTATAGTCCACCAACAAATATCTAGACCCAGGCTGTAAACATTCAAAAGAACCCATGATGTCCAAAGCCAATTTGGTCCATACTTGTTCAGGAACCTCCACAGGATGTATGGGTTGTGGGTGCAGTATTTTGCTTTTATCACTGACGGCACAATCCTGACAGTCTTTCACCACCTGTTCAACTTCCTTGTCCATGGCGGCCACCAGTATTCCTCCCTAAGTCTCCTCCCGGTCAAAGATCAACCCAAATGACCAACATGCGCCAATTCCACCATTCTTCCTCTTAAACCTACAGGGGGAATCAACCTACTGTCCCTAGACACACCCCAGGGACCCTCTGCTAATTCATGAAGAACTTGAGCGTAACCTTTCACTTCAGGCCTATCCTTGACAGTGTGCCAACCTCTAACTAGACCTTCCCTAATCCATCTCAACTCAAGATCGGCCTCAGACTCCACATCCCACAACGACTTCTCAACGGCCAAAGCCACAAAAGCAACCTGACACCCCTGCAGATCCTCCTCTTTCACCAATCCCATCTGACTGTCCGCCTCCATAATAGGCAAACGGGACAAGCAGTCCGCCACAACATTCAACTTCCCAGGAAAATATTGCAAAGAAAAATTGTAATCCTGTAGCTGCACTGACCACTTCGCTATCCTCGGGGATACTGCCATGACTCCTTTGGTAGAAAACACTTGCACCAACGGTTTATGGTCTGTCTTGACAATATACGGTATGCCCCACAGAAATGTCCTAAAATGTTTTGAAGCCCATGACACGGCCAAGGTCTCCCTCTCAATTACCGAGTACCCGATTTCTACATCTGTCAATGTTCTCGAGGCAAAAGCCACCGGCATCCATTCACCATTCATCCATTGTTCCAGCACTGCACCCAGACCCACCTCACTCGCATCCACTGTCAGAACAGTTTTGTTTTTCGGGTCAAATGATTTCAGGCAAGGAGCATTCTCCACATCCCTCTTGATTAACTCAAACTCCGCCCCACACTCCTCAGACCACACAAATCTGGCCGACTTCCTCATGAGGGCCCTCATGGCCACCGTTTTTTCAGCATAGTTGGATAAAAATTTAACATAGTACTCTGCAAGGCCCAGAAAAGCCCTGAGCTGATCTTTATTGACCGGAGCTGGTGTGTCTCTCAACACCTTTACCAACTCCCCTTTGGGCCTCACACCTTGCGAACTCAGTGTATGTCCTAAATAAGTAACTTCCTCCACACCCACCTGGCACTTGGTTAACTTGACCTTTAGACCTCTCTCTTTAAGAATCTGCATGACCCTCCTAACCCTGACATCATGCTCCTCTCTGCTACTGCCCCAAACCAAGATATCATCTTGAAAATAACTGACACCTAGCACCCCTCCAAACATCTGCTGCATCAACCGCTGGAACACAGCAGAAGCCGAAGCAAGGCCAAATGGCATGCTACAGAATCTGTATGCCCCAAAAGGAGTCACAAATGAAGTCAGGGGTCTGGATTCAATGTGCAGGTCAATTTGATGATACGCCGTTGACAGATCAAAGGTGGAAAAATACCTGGCATCTCCCAAAGTCAACAACAACTCGTTGATATTCGGCAAAGGATGCCGATCCACCCATATGCTAGAGTCCAGCTCCCAGAGATCTACACACATTCTGATGCTCCCGTCTGCCTTCTTAACCAAAACCACAGGAAACAACCACTCCGAGGACTCGATAGGCTCAATTATCCCCGCAGCTTGCAACTTAGTCAATTCCGCTTTCAATGCCTCCCTCGACGCTACTGGCACCCCTCTGACCTTATGCACTTTGGGAGCTGCTCCCTTCTTCAAGACAATGGGATGGGTAAAACCTCTGAGCTTACCCAGGGTGTCTGAAAATACCTCAGGAAACTCCCTCATGAGCACTGTGGGGGTAACCCTCATGTCATTTTGCCCCGCCCCCTCCTCGACACTGAGAACCGGCACCTTCTCATCAGGATGAATCTGTATTTTTACCGCAGCCTGCTCATCCCAACCCAACACACTCGTGCCCTTTGAGGCCACATACAGTTTACCCAAGGTTTGCCTCCCTTTGAAAGAAAAATTGGACCAATTGTACCCTAGTTCATCAATGGGACTTTGCCCGTATGCACATGGTGCGATGTCCGGAGCCAACAAAGTTGAAACCTGTTTACCCAAAACTTCCTGATAGACTTCCGGAGCTACCAGTATATAGGGTGACCCCGAATCCACCAGCATATCCACAGGGTGCTGATCCACCAATACCGACACCCATGGACCCTTCCGCCCACCTCCCTCCACATGCAGTATGACACCTTGACTAGATCCACCTCCCGATGCACCCTCTAGCAACATGGTGGAATCGTCTGGAACCACACTAGCCACCATCTGCCCCTTACACATACGTGCAAAATGGCCCAAACACTTACATTTCCTGCATTCAACATTGCAAGCAGGACAGGACTTAGAATCAGCAGTATGACTGGACCAGCCACAGTTTTTGCACCCATCCTTGCTCTTAAATGCCTTACTCCCTTGCCCAACAGCTTTATCCAAACCTTTCTTGTTCCTTGGCATTACCACATACACCACCTCCCTCTCAGTAACAATGTGTACGCTCGCCTTAGAAGCCTCAATTGCCCTGGCAATCTCCAAGACCTTTTCTAGTGATGGATCACTGTCAATCCACAACCTTTCTCTGATTTCCTGATTGGATGTCTTCATCATAATTTGATCTCTTATATGTTCATCCCCATTACCTGGAAACCCACATGTAGCCATGAGTGCACGTAATGCCGTAACATAGGTATCTATGCTTTCCATGGAACCTTGCGCCCTAGAGAAGAACTTATACCGCTCTAAAACCACATTAACTCTCTTACCAAAACGCATTTGCAGTTTCCTTAAAGCAGTCTCGTAAGTACTTATAACCATTTCTCCATCACCTCCCCCTTGAACCATTACATTCTCTCCAGGCAGGTGACGAAAAACCCTCAACCCCTCAGTACCAATACAATTGAGCAATGCAGCCTCTTTTTCATCATCGTTGAACTTTGCGCCACCAGCGGCCCTGAGGTACACCTTGAAGGCATCCATCCACTGCTCCCAAGGGACAGCAGGCTCCCCAGGATTTGGCAGAAAGGCAGGCGGAGGACTGGCAGCTGTATGCAACATGTCTAAAGTGGATACCCTGGAATTGTCCCCCAACAAAAACTTGCCCAACACCAAGCAAGCCTCTGGGATTCTCTGATGATTAGGTGTCCTCACACAGTCACCTTATGCACGTGCACCCACACGTTAATTGCAGTACAGAGTACAACCAGCAGTCACTGGCACTGGGTGAGTCAAAACAGGCTGGGAAACGCACTCCTCATAGAAATAATCCAAGCTGATCCAACAGTAAACCCTCCACCTGTCACGGCCTAGCCAGAATGCACTGATCCCCACCTACTGGGGCTCTTCCACAGCCGTGTGCCCCAACCTCCCTGTCAGTCAGGTGGCACAGCCAGAGCAGTTTGTCCCTTGTTGCAACTCGATCCACTCCACTGGAAAGCCTGTGGGACTCAGGGCAGTGCAACCCCAATCCTCTGCTTCTTCCCTGCTGCTTCCGCCCGGCGAGGTGGGCAGCGATCAGCTGACACGAGGGCTGCTGTCAGCTGCGCTACGCAGCGCCACCGCAGCCCCTCCTCCTCCCCCTCGGGAGATAAGCACTGGCCGCTGGATGTGCCTATGCTGCCGTGTGGGCGGGTCAGACGGGGCTGCCGGGGCTGGCTGCGGCCAGACGCCAAACGAAAGATGCCAGGCAAGCACGCCCACCTCCGTTCAGCGTAGCGGCCGCTCCTCCCCCAATGACGACAGGACCCTGGGCAGCCAACCGCAAAGGAAGAACTGCTGACCCGCCGGCGGGGCCCCTCTGCACCCGCCGCTGCCCTCAGAAAACGAATGGGGTCCAATCGGCGCCGAATCTCCAGCACCCACGGGGCCCGCAGCTGTTCCAAACGCCGCAGCCGCTATCTCCAGCACCCGCGGGGCCCGCAGCTGCTCCAACCGCCGCTGCCCCTCGAAAGTGAGCAGGGCACCAGGCAAGCAGCAAGCAGCGCCGCACTTCCAACACCCCCATGGGGCCCACAACTGCTCCCGCAGGTAAGCGAGCGGGGCACCAGGCAAACGGCAAGCAGCGCCGCACTTCCAACACCCCCACGGGGTCTGCAGCTGCTCCCACAGGTAGTCCGTCCGCGTACCAGTGTTGATAACGCCAGAGACGGGCCGCAGCACAGGGACACCAGGCCAGCGCACACGTGGGACCGGGGTTCAGACAAATCCTCGTCGCCCATGTCAAAGTCTCACCGGACACAGGTAAGGTGTGTACATATACTCTTTATTGTCTGAACCCCACAGCACAGCCTCCTTCCTCGGCGTCCCTCTCAACTGCCACTGTGGAATGTTGACTGCTAAAAACGCATCAACATTCCACAGGTGCCCGTGCACGTTACAGGTGCCCGTGCACATTACAACATAGCCTACTTGTATTTAAATAAACAATGGGCCTCATTACAAGTTTGCTGGTCTGGAAACAACGGTGCCGGTAAACGAGTCTGCTGCCGGGTGCCATTTTGCCTGCCAGGTCTGACCCTGGCGGGCGGAAGAGCACCCGCCAGCAGACTTTGACGGAAGCACCGACACTGTGGCGCACAGTGCCAGTGCTTCCGTCCTCCCCATTCCCATTGAGTCCTATGGGTCTAGAATGGGAATGGGGAGTAACAATTGCCGCCGCCTGACTTACCGGACTGCCGGGGCTGTAATGCCCCGGTTATTCCGGCAAGTCAGGCAGCGGTAATTCCTCACGGTCTGGCGGCAGCCTGCCGGTTTTACCGGCTACCACTGGACTCGTAAAGAGGCCCATTTTTATAATACATTTCAGTGTTTGTTTGGACCATCTTACAATTTGTACCAAGCTACAGCCCTCTCTCCCTACTAACATAAGCCTGGTTGTTCTGTCTACACTACCAAATGGTCTCAGGTGGTACAGCCTTGTACTAAGAGTGGAGTTTTGTACTGCCTCAGAAATAGTTTTATGAAGCCCTTAGTTGGACTTTAGAAAATCTGTCCTAAAAACCAAAACCCTACTCTCAGAGGAAAGGCTGACATGGGTTTCTGGCTGCTTCACATAAATCAAAGAGCATTTTGGGTACCTAAACGGATCCCTGTATAAATTACCAACCTAATTATAGCGCAATTCATGCATGGATGTTTTCCAAACACATAATTCACACCATACTAAGTGCTCATATTATTTGTCGCAACCTACAGCCATACAAATACATTAATTGCAAAACCCAATGATAGAACAGTTAGGTCCTCATTAAAAGGTGTGTGCTAAATTCGGCAGTAATTCTGTCTGACAGAGTTACTGTTGCTGCTGTGGTGCCCGGTAGAAATATCGCCACATTGCAGATTGATGGGAGCATGTACAACCTATTGACGGAAACAGTAATTCTGTCTGGCAGAATTGCAGCTGAAAATTAACTGAGAATGGTAAATCTGCTAATTTTCTGCAGAATTACCATTACTGTTGGAAAGATTGAGGGATTACCGAATGGTAATTCCACCGGCAGAATTATCATTCTCCATTGCTGTCTCATCGTCAATGATGCCACAGGAATACATATCGCGACCCATTCAATGTGTACACCTGGAAGTCGCAACATGTGTTAAGAATGAAAATAAATGTGATGACCGTAGACATCAACAGACTAGTCAGTTAATGCCAGGAATGCACAATGCCATGACCAGCAACCCAGAAACATTTTAATTACCAGGCCCGCACACATGAGCCAACACATGCGCAAACATTCATAAATGGCCACATGGCACACAAAGGTGTCATCCACCATGCTTTCTCCCTAAAATGACCGCCATACAGCATGAACAAAATTATCCACCCCATGAATCAGAGTGCTATCATAAGCATAGCAGGTCACATAGGGCTGGACAGACACCCTCCACAATTGACTCCTAGGACTGTAGCCCCCAGACAGACACCATCCACAAAAGTAGTCCTAGGATTGTAGCACTCTTCACCAAAAACCCAGGGAGTACACCCCAGCCGTAACACCAGGACAATGACGCACATACACTCTGTATCATTCATAGACCAGCTAAGTAATATTGAAGAGGCATATCTAACCCAGTACACTGAGCACAGGACAGACATGAGACATACAGATGTAGATGGACCCAGGTCCCTGAACATTCCCTGTGTTCTGTGCTTGTACCTGCCCCAGTATACATGACAACTGAATCTAGGTCTTTTCTCTATTCACAGGCATACAAGGCAGCCAGGGTGAAGATACCAATGGCAGTGATGAAGCGCCTCCATATGCCATTCTCATCAAGGCAGCAGAAGACGTTGCAACCCCAAGCACCTCTTATGCCATCCCAGCACTCACGACATCAGGCAGTCGCTGCACAACCTCAGCCCAAAAAGCAGGAACAAAGGTGTACCTGGAAGCAGCTGCCACCTCTATGGCATTGTCTCTGCCGCAGTAAACTCTGCGCCAGCCACTACCACCAGGCTGCTTGCCCCCACATCTGCTACTGCACCCACCACCTTAGCTGCAAATCCGGCAATTACCTTGCAGTTTTGTACCATCCCTCATCTCAACTCCCAGCAGGTGTCTTGCTTTTGGCTTTTTTGGGCATGTGTAGGGGCCTCCAAATTACGCCCCTCCCTCTCCCATAACCCAACAAGACAAGTTATTGGACTCGGATTGGCAAGAAAAACACACACTCACCACTAAATATATGAATACAAATTGGCTTGATATAGGCCCGTTATTCACTCTTTATACATACACACATAACATGAATTCTAATACATATAATCATAAAAAGAGAGCATCACTGTTAGAATGGTTGCAGAAGACACCTTCATCTCAGCCCCACAACACTGCTTAGTCCCAGAGCCGGTAGGCAGAGAGATCACTCGTACTAACGGGGTCTGGAGCAGAGTGCCCTCCCTCTCAGCGAGACTGCATCACCCGGGGGTCCAAATCTATCTGTCTTCCCAAGAGGACACCACTTCTCTTTATGGGGGAATCCCCACCCCTCAATGGTTACCAGACTGGCCTCGGCCGAAAAGCAGACAATAAGCATGAGGTTGCAAGAATGGACATTTCCAGCTAGAAGTGAAAAAACATGGCTTCTCGTCCCTTGCCTTCTTTCCAGGGTCGGACTGGGACAAGAAATAGCCCCGGACAACCAAAAAGAAAAGTGGCCCACCCCTTGCCTCAAAAAGGTGGCCCACCCCTCGCCTCACGGCCCTTGACCTCTGATGACATCAACGGAAGTGATGTCATTTGATCCCACCCCAAACTGACCTCCCGGGAAGCGATGAAACACAACCTTTCATCCCTTGACAAAACAGGAAGTGTCATCAAATAGCATTGTTCCTAAGTACACTATGACAAATATATAAAAATATGGTTTTGCAAAAAAAAAAAAAAATTCAAAATATAATTTCTTTATTTTCAAAACCGGCCCAGTCATGGCCAGAAACCGGCCCCCATTCTCCAGGGACGATTTCAGCCCGGCCATGGGCCGAAAGGCAGGGGGGCCAATCCGACCCTGTCCCAGTCTCCTTATCACTGCACCTGCAGAATGCTGTGACTCCCTTTCTGGCTCGTCCTTCAGCAGACAATACAACAACTATTCTCCACAGTTAGTTCAACAAACATCATAATGTGACCTTACCTCTAATGCAGAAATGCATGTCTACTTACTGGGCTCACGAGAACGTAGGCTTTCATTGCGGTAACGGAAGTGAGTGTCCAAAATGGCCACGCCTCGGCGCCATGCTCTTTTTGCTCATTTTTCACACACGCACTACAGCAGTGTGCCTGGCTCAAGTCGAGGAGGATTACCACCAGCGACCACTACCATTAGGCACCCTTTATCGGTCTCCAGCATAGGCTCTTTGTCACCCATGAGTGGTAGGCTGGAGTTGACCTCCCCTCGTCCAGGCCACCCCTTCCAGGCCTTGGTTCTCCTGTGAGCATCCCTCCACAACTACCTGTTGATGTTGACTTGCAGTCACACACACAGACTGATGATGATGATGCTGATGCTTCAGATGGTAGTGATGCAGCAATGTTTGAGAATGATGTCACACCCACCCCCTCACCTGTTCGCCCACCTGCTGCCCTGCCCAGGGATGCCTTATCTTGCATATTGGAGAGGCTCACACGAATGGCACAGCAGTAGCAAAGGGTCAAAGAGCTCCTAGAGCTCCACCTGCAGCATGCACAGGCAATCTGGGATGTCGTGCAAGGGGTCTCAAAGGGAATAGCCAGGGAAATGTCACATCCATGCAGATACCTATCTGAGGCTACAGTCATGAATACTGTGGTAGACCAAAGGGTGCAGGATCTTACGGAGGCACCTTCACCCGGCCATGAGAAAATGCAGAGGGAACTTCTCCTCATGATACAACACATGTGTGGCCTGGAATCTGTCAGCTCTGCCTCTGTTCACCCCACAAGTGTCAAAAGCAGGAGTTCATTGCGCACTTCCAATCCAGTCACATACCTAAGGCACCATCTGCCCAAGAGAAGCGCCATCAAAAATAATTGCCTGACTCCAAGATGACATTGGGGATTGAGGGAGGTGGGAGGACATGGGTGTTAGGGAGTGAGGGTGGTGGGAAAACATGAGTGCTGGGGAGGGAGGTTGGCGGGAGGGCATGGGTGTCACAGGCTTAATAAATGGAGTTTGCAGTACAAGTAAAGATCTGGTAGTCTTTTGGGTCGTGTCATAGATTTTACTACAGTGATTTCCCTATTTACATTGTGCAGTGCACATATTATATATGAGAACAAATCGTCTATCAATTCCTGATGGCGCAAGTACCCACTCCTTCATTCTGCACAGCCGCCCTGTGATGCTCAGCCCATGTCAGGTCATCCTCATCTTCTGAGTCTGCCAGTGCCACCTCCTCCTCAGCAGGAAATACAACATCCCTCCAGATGCATATATTATGCAGAATCACACACCCAAGGACTATCTTCCCAACCCACTCTGGACTGTACATACGTGCCCCCATAGTCTGGTGGAGGCACTAGAATCTTCATTTCAGGAGTCCAATTTTGTGCTCTAGAAAATCTGATGGGTAGGACCGGGGGCACTCTACCAATAAAATGGCCTCATTACACGGTATGCGGTAAAAAACGGAATTTACCGGCATGGCGCTATTAGCGTGTCCGCCCTCGCAGGCGACCGTTAATAGCGCCCCATTCCGAGTACGCGGACACGCGCATAGTGCCATGCCGGTAAATGACCCTACCGCCATGCCGCAAAAGTCCCCCAAGAGCACCTTACCGGCTTTGACCAAAGTGCTGATAGCACCTCCGCCCTCACGCTACATGGAAATAGCGGTTACCGCTAATAGCGCTTACCGCCATTAGCGGTCACCGCTATTAGCAGTCACCGTAAAAAAGCAGAACCGGAAACAGCGTCATCGCACAGGAACGGGAAAGAGCTTGGTGGCCATCTTTAAAAACACAATCCATTGCCATCCTCTGCACCCAGGACCTGCAGCAACACCACAGCTGGAAAAACTTCTTCCCACAACATCAAAGAATGCCCAAGGCCCTAAAGAAAGGTGATGCGCGCCAGCGCAAACAACGCTTCTCCGACGAGGAGTTGACAATGCTAGCAGACACACTAGCTGAAAACGCAGATGTAGTGTTTGCAAGCGACATGCGGCGTCCCGCACTGCTGAGAAAAAAGGAGACCTGGGCAGAGGTGGCACGGAAAGTCAGTGCGGTGGGCACCACCCGCCGCACCGTATAGGACGTGCGCAAGCGGTGGGACGATCTGCGCCTCCGTGTATGCAGTATACTATCGGCCAACAGGAGTCTGGCCATGGGCACAGGAGGCGGAGGAGGATCCCAGATGAAGATGCAGGAGTGGGAGGAGAAATGTGCCAGCACCATTGGCATTGAATCCATCGAGGGAGTGGGCCAAATGGAGCGCGGTGTGGCAACAACGTCAGATGGAGGTGAGTGTCCACGCAAAACACTGCAATGCAAAGCATGAGGTCCTCCCCCAAATGTGACATGGGAATTATCTAATGGATGGGGGCATCACACACACATGTATAGAACCCTGCACATATGCCGTGTACATCCCCACACAACCACATGCATGCAGCACCTCACACACGTGTCACCCTGACTCATGTCTGGATGACCCACCCATCTGGCCAACAACTGCATGTCCAAACTAGATGTCCAAATCCATAGAACTGCAGCAACAACAACATATACATGATGCACGTTGACCCATCACTGATGCTATCCCTGTCTTGTTCCCCCACAGGCTCACAATCTGACAGTGAGGAGCTGGACTCTGCAACGCAGGCACCACCACCCAAAAAGCAGGCCAAGGGCAAGGATGCACGCACCAGGCCCAGTACATCAAGGGGCACTGGGAAATCTGGAGTGGCCCAACGGTCCAAAGCCACACACGCACCGACTACACCAAGGGTTGATATCCCATCCGACACTGTGGTAGCACCCACACCACCCACCCCCACCACTCAGGAGCCAGTGGCAGAAGGCACGCTGTGCGCACCCAATAGCTCCGTCTGGGAAGCAGCTACCACGGCACCCATGAGTGATGTGGAGGACCCATGTCCGACACCGGAAGTGCAGCGTACACCCAGTCCCCAGCTGTCTTCACACCACAGCCCATGCAACACACCAAATGGCAGCATCCATGAGGTGTATGCTGGAGAATCACTGGCAGGGTTATTGAGTCCCGTGGCGAGCTCACCTGATGGCGGCCACATGCAGCAAGCTGCACCGAGGAGAAACAGGGGCAGGGCCACAGACGAGAGCATAAGCCTAATACGACAGCGCCAGGAGGAGCTCAATGCCCTGGTTGGCCGGCAAGTGAGCGAGGCTGCCTTGTCCAGGGAGGAGATTCGGGAGTTTTCAAGGGACATGAAAGTCGCCATGGACAGCAACATGACGCGCTTATGTAATGAGATGGCCGCTGTGAGGCAGGTCCTAACCCGCATTGCTGAGGCGATGGAGAGCATGCGTCACACACAGGGACCTGATCAACCAGGCACCTCCTCGTCTGCCAGCTCCAACCAAACAAGCACCCTGCACAGGTACAGCCGGTCCTTGCGGCGGCCAGACTCACAACCCCTCAATGGTGGTAGTGGAGGAGGGAAGTAGGGCCAGCCTGTCACTGTTGACACTTGCAGACTAATGCAGCACTGACATGCACACC
Organism: Ambystoma mexicanum; assembly: GCF_040938575.1. Taxonomy (NCBI): domain Eukaryota; kingdom Metazoa; phylum Chordata; class Amphibia; order Caudata; family Ambystomatidae; genus Ambystoma; species Ambystoma mexicanum. The sequence continues at coordinate 661,561,271 of NC_090941.1, read as the reverse complement.
ATGTTTGTGGGAGTTGTGGAGGAGGGGGGTGAGGGTATTTGGGGAGTTGTGGGGGGAGGGGGGTGAGGGTGTTTGGGGGAGTTATCGGGGGAGGGGGTGAGGGTGTTTGGGGGAGTTGTGGGGGGAGGGGGGAAGGGAGAGGATGTTTGGGGTGGAGGGTACATGCTCTTTTAATTCACATAATGCTCAATACACACGTTATGGCATGGATAATCACATGACTGGACATTGATTATTGTGTATGTGTGCTTTATTGGTGAAGGGTGCACAGTGTCAATGTCCTCCCAATACCCAGTGCCCTGAGCTCCACATCAATTGCACCCTCCTAATCCATGTGTATCAGAAACAATGGTCTATCAGGTGCTGACGCACAGCACGTCCCTCCTGGGCATCGCCACCTGCATGACCTGCAGCCCCCTCTCCTCCATCCTCATCCCCGTCATCATCCTCAGCAGGTAGTTGCGGTTCTATGTCAGGGGGCATTGGCACATTCCGCCTGATACACATTCTGTGCAGCATGACACATGCCATGGTGATCTTGGCCACCTTCTCATTCCCGTACAGGAGTGCCCCGCCCGACCTGCTGAGGCACCGGAAGCGTGCCTTCAAAAGGCCAAATGTCTACTCAATTACCACGCAGGTACGGGTATGTGCACGATTGTAGTCCTCTTCGTGCCTGTTCTGTGGGTTCCGTACAGGGGTAAGGAGCCACCTCTTCAGGGGATAACCGGCATCACCTGCATGGGTGCAACAATGGGTATGTGTAAGTGTTTACATCAAGTGGAACCTGTACATATCACACAAACAATCATAGCATTGTGAATGACATCCACTGATCCAAGCATGCATGGCAATCAGGGTAAATGCAATGTGGGAAGGTGAGGTAGTCCTTGCAAGTGGACATGCACCATGCATGAATACGGCAGAGATTGCCATGTCCTGGCTGAGTTTAAGTCATTCATGTTTCCCGGCCCTGGCAACGTTTGTACCACACTGCTAGTATACTGCCATTCCTCATTTGAAGTCACCATGCTGTTTAATGGCAATTCAGTAGTGTTGTCTGGGTGTGGCTCACTTCAATGGCTAGTGGAGATCCATTTGTATGCACACATGGGCGCGGATCATTTCTGATGTTGTTCAGCGTACATTTCTGATGTGATTTTTCCATGCATGTTGCTGATTTGTGTTATGGGGCAAATGGTGTGTTGTGCGGTGCGCATGTGGTTGGAAATGGCATGTTTGGCGTAATGGATTGATATCTTTGTCCGGCAAATCACAACTTGCATGTGGTTTTGTGTCTGGTCCATTGTGGGCTGCCTCACTGGACAGTGATGCTAATATGTATGTCCATTCTTCTCCTGACACCAGTTCACACCCAGTTGGAGTATGCATCTCCCCCCCACTCACACCCAGTTGGAGTATGCATCTCCCACCCCCCCCACTCACACCCAGTTGGAGTATGCACACCCCCACGCTCACACCCAGTTGGAGTATGCATCTCCCACCCCCCCACTCACACCCAGTTGGAGTATGCATCTTCCCCCCCACTCACACCCAGTTGGAGTATGCACCCCCCCACACTCACACCCAGTTGGGGTATGCATCTCCCAGCCCCCCCCACTCACACCCAGTTGGAGTATGCATCTCCCACCCCCCCACTCACACCCAGTTGGAGTATGCAGCCCCCCCCCCACACTCACAATCCACATCACACTGCCATGTGGTTGGCCTTCTACTCACCAAGTAGCCATGAACGTTGTCCAGCATGTCGCTCCATGTATCGTGGTATTGTCGAGTTCCGCAGGACCATTGAATCATGGGTTGATCCGGGATATCGGGCACAACAATGTGTGATGATCTTGTTGGAGTCACATACCATTTGGATGTTGATGTAGTGGTATTGCTTTCTGTTACGGTAGACTACCTCATTGGCATGTGGGACCACCAGTTCAACATGGGTACAGTCGATGGCCCCGATGCAACTTGGGATGCCTGCCAGTGAATGGAAGCCAACTTTGGTGTTGGAGATCTCCTGGGCAGTCCGTGGCATGGCTATGGGCCTCATTACCCGGTAGGCGGTGAGCCATGGCGCGATTAGCGCCATGGCTCATGCCAGTAAAATACCGGCACCGCCTTGGCGGAAAGGGGATTTACCGCCCCATTCCAAGGTTGGAGGGGCGGTAAATCCCCTTTCCGCCATTGCCCTTCCCCATTCCCATTTCTGCCCCATAGGGCTCTATGGGAATGGGGAAGGCGCTAATTACGGCACCGCAATTTTGCGGTGCCGTAATTAGCTCCGAGGTCCCTTAGCAGGTTGGATTTTAACGCCTGCAAAAAGCAGGCGTTAAATCCCCCAACCCGCAAAGGGACCTCGTGGTAAGGCGGTAGGGTTTTACCGGTACCGGTATTTTACCAGTACCAGTAAATCCCTACCGCCATACGTGTAATGAGGCCCTATGTGTTGACTTATGTGCTTCAGGAGGGCATCGAGCACCTGGTTCAGCGTGCGTGAGAATACTGGTTGTGATATGCCATGCATCTGACCTACCGTATGCTGGTAGGTGCCTGTGGCCAAGAAGTGGAGCACAGTTACCACCTTCAGTAGAGGGGGGATGGCAGTACGGATGTCTATGAGACTCACAATGTCGTCGTATATCATGTCTACAATGGTGGTGATGGTATCCCGGTCCAGACGGTACAGGGTGTGTATCTGCTCAGGGGTTAGGTTGAATGAACTGGCTCTGATCCTGGGAATTGGTGGCTGCCTCTGTGGTATCACTAGGTGCACTGGTGGTGCTTGCTGCGCCTGTCTTGCCCTCCTCCTCCTCCTCCTCCTGCGTCTCCTCTGTGCTGCCTGTTGTTGTAGCTGCTGCACTGCACTCATGTCCTCCAGCCCATGTAATGCTGCTAGTATTGCATCCATCTTGGTGTGGAAATGGGTGTGGGAAGGGGTGTGGTGTGCTCTTTTGTGCTGCCAGTCTCCATTGCCTCCACCTGTGCTGATTTTGTCAACCTGTGGCAAATGGGAACACTGCTCAGGTCTTTTAACGGGTGATTCGCGATGCCGGTATTAGCGCCTTGCCGGTAAGGGGTTTTTGGGTCTTCGCCATGCCGGTATTGCCATGTCTGCATGGTTTGTGATGGTGTGCTATTAGCGCTATGGCGCTATTTCCGGACTGAGGGGTCGCGCGCCCACGGACTTGCCGCTAATAGTGCCACCGTACTTAGCGGTGCCGCTAATAGCGGTTTGTTCGGGTTGTGATTGTGGAGGGGATTTAACGATACCGGTAATCCCTTACCGGTACCGGTAAATCCCTACCGCCTACCGTGTAATGAGGCCCAATGTATTTTCAGTTATGGTGTCCTATGCATTCTGGGTCTTGAGGTCCCTTCAGCCTGACTGCTTTAGTGTGGAGGGGGCATGCATGAGGTGTTCACGAGGACATGTGGATCATGACCCAGGATACTTTGTGCTACATGTGCATGGTGTACCTTTGGTATCCCCACCCACAATTACTTCCACATTCGCCTGTGTGGATATATGTCCAGGATCCAAGAGTGCTGTCCTCTGTGGTTTTCTATGTATGCAGGCAGGGTGCTGCTCTGTAGTATCATGGGGTCACGGCTTGAACCGGGAAACGGGTGCAGCAGTAGGTTGGGGTGAGGTCTGCACCGCATTTACATTGCACATTAAGGGAATGGTACGGTTTCTTGTTTCGGGAACACATGCTCTGATACCTGGGTTGCCACTAATGCAGTATTTCAGTGGTATTTCCACCTGTAATATGGTGGAATTACCATTTTTATTCCTGGTGCTAATTCAACTGGGGGAATTAGAGCCAGGGCTAATTCTGACATATTTCATGAGTAATTCCGCTGGTGCCAATTCCGCAGGCAGAATTAGCACCCATTTTCTTGAATGCTTAATTCGGTTACTGCCAATTTTTCCACTTCCCACTGTACTCGTAATAAGGCCCTTTGTACGGTCCCAGCCCTTAATGTGATGCATGGACGCAGTGCTGAAATACTATGGGACTCGTTATAGGTTTGGCAGTTCAAGAAAAGTGCTGGTAATTCTGTTACCAGCACTTGCCCCGCCGTGCCAAACCATAAATTTGCCGGTGGGGGCCTGATTTACCTCCAGCCAACAGCTGGAGGTAAACAGGCCCCCACTGTCAAAGAAATTCCCGTATTACCCTCACCGGTATTATCAGGGCCGGTAATACCGACATTCCCTTCCATGGAATCCTATTAGACTCCATGGAATGGGGATTTACCGCCCTTTCTGCCACCTGCAATATCTCAGTAATACCGGGATATCAGGCGGCGGAAATGGTAGCTCAGTTTGCCGGTATCCCACCGGAATTACCGGCGGGATACCGGCAACATTATAATAACCTTCTGTCATCTGAAAGAATACAGCACTTCGGCAGGAAAAAATCTGCAGGCACATAAAAACAAGAGAGGACCCCAGGAAACAACCTAATACCTATTAGAGTGCTTAGAAACAGGAGCATTCCGTAGAGAAGCACTGTATAAGGAACCCAGTTATACATATTAGCATGCCAACAAAACTTCTATCAGCAACTTAAACTCAGACCCAAGCATGCAAGGGAAAGAAAAGCTATAAAATGAACTCCCTGTCAAAAACTCCACACGTTCCCAGCATTAAAAAATCAGTATAACCTTTGTGAGTTTCTATGATGCTTACTTTGCGATAAATTGCGGAAATAAAAAAAGGGGTGTGTGATAACCAAAGTAAAGCTTGACACTCGTACTTCCCACAGGCTGCCTCAGGCCCTTACAAACCTGCAGTGAAGATGCAATTCATTCATGCCCGATGTCCATGTTACATGTTCTGAAGATACACATTTGAACAACAGGTGCACGGGTGATAGGCGGAGGAAGTGTGAACGTCAACAAATGAGAATGTCTTAGATATCAGAGATGGTTAAGCAAAATGATTTATTAGTTTGCTTGCAAGAAAACAAACAGCATCCTAGATGTTAACCCATTCCCTACCAGCTAACCTAGCCCGCCCTTCTGGTCGGGCTAGGTTATAGTGATTAGGACACTTGACACGCAGAGTTTCTACAAACGCTTACCAGGCCTTCCAGCATGCTATTCCTGCCTCCTGCCCAAAACAATGCAACCCTTTGGGCCTCAATACGACCCAGGCGGAAAACCATGGTGCTAATAGCATCATGGTCCATGCCGGTAACTTACCGACTCCGCCATGGAGAAAGGGGGAATTACCACCCCATTACAAGGTTGGCGGGGCGGTAATTCCCCCTTCCTCCATGGCCCTTCCCCATTCCCATTTTTGCCCCATAGGGCATAATGGGAATGGGGAAGGCGGTAATTACGGCACCGCAAATTGCAGTACCGTAATTAGCACCAAGGTCCCTTTGCGGGTTCATTCCTTAACGGCTGGTAAAACCAGCCGTTAAGGTGGGAACCCACCAAGGGACCTCGTAATCAGGCGCTAAGGGATTACTGGTACGGGTACCCTTACCGGTACCGGTAATCCCTTAGCGCCAGGGTCGTAATGAGGCCTTTTTTGTCTCAAAACATAGTCCATCAACAGTGTTCATGCAGAATACCACCACGTGATGATCCTCTTCCCCGAAAATATGCCTGGTCAGGTCTCTTTCCAGTCTCGTCCTCCTCAGGCAAGGGGGTAGAGCGTCCACCCCCCTGACGACTTCCGATGCCTTTGAAGAGATCATTGTCCAGGCCGGCTTGAGCCGGCATGATCCTTTGGCCTCAGTTCAAGAGCCTTGCCCTCAAGCAGGCAGAAAGTGTGCAGTCTTATAACTACTACACCAGCAACTGCATCTCAAGTATATTTCATCAGGTCACATAACCCTAGTGGAAATTCCCAGCTCTTTAAATTAATTAAAATCAGCAAATATCCATTTGGTTTCACCTATCATTACTAAAGTAATAATTTCTTATTCACAATTCTTTTTTGAATAAGGTTATGACTTGCAGTGTTGTCATGTAGCTACGAAAGCTAAACATGCTGAATTCAAGAAAAATGCCCCCCCCAAAAATACATATAAGGTCCCGGTCTTTCACCCTCAGACATTGAGATGCTTGTCAAGCAGATATAATCAGTGCTAACCACGAGAGAAAATGCTCATTTGGGGGCTTTTGGGGAAGGTGACATTACATGGAAGATCTTGATGAGGTTGATTTACTTGCTTATGATATGGCAGGAAATCTGACAACAACACCAGAGGATTCAACTCTTTTACTACAAATCCATGCAGTCTTTCCCTACTTTTATCGGTGGATGTTTTTATCCTTCAAGAAACATGGATGCTAAATGACTTTTCTCTAGATGGATATGAAATAATACAGAGACTGGCTAGTCATAACTCAATTGGCTGTCCTTTGGAAGGTTTAATTATTGGAGACAAGAATGATTTAAATTAGTTTGAATTTAAATCTTTTAGCAAAAGCCAACATATATCAGAAGCTATTTTAAAATGTAAAGGGCCAAACATTATATAACTTATTTAAATTATTAATGTTTATAATCCTCCGGTCAATTCTCAAGTATCTGGTATTATTGATATGGTAACCGAAATTATCATGGCTTGGTCTGATAACTTTTATGGTCCCTCTTTTACTATCATGGGTGATCTAAATTATCAACATGTTCCCCGTAGACTGGGGATGAATATTGCTAACCTGGGCTTTCAATTGATTAATAACGATGAAGATATCATTGTCATCAATCATGACTGTGATAATTTGGATGAGTTCCTTGAGTTTTGGTTGGATTATATATCATTACATTGGTCCTTATTACGAGTCCGGCGGTAACCTGCTGGTTTTTCTGGCTCGGTTACCGCCGGACTCGTCTTACCATTCCGCCTCCGTGATTCCCAGAATTACCGGGGCATCACAACCCCGGTGACCCGGGAATTCCGGAGACGGAATTCGGTAAATCGCCATTCCCATTGAGTCCTATAGGACTCAATGGGAATGGGGACCATGGAAACACCGGCATCATCTCGTGATGGTGCCGGTGTTTCCATGTCCGCCTGCAGGACTCGTGATCACCCGGCATGGAAACAACGGTGGCGGCGGGTTTACCGCCACCGTTATTTCCATACCGGGTGACATGTAATGAGGCCCATTGTCTGTTACAATTATATCTTCGACGAGAAATGGATCCATCAATGTGCTTTACTTGGACCAATGGTACCTCTTGTTCCTGGATTGATTTTGTTTTACTCCCAGAGAATGTGTTCGAAAATATTGTTGATTTCCAGTTAATGGATGAGCATCCTAGTGACCATTGTGCAATAAAGATCTAAGTTAACCTGCAGATTAAAAGGAAAATTGAGACGCTGGCAGGTACGATTATGGTCAGCTTGGGCCATAATAGAATAAGATGGTCTGAGCCTAACTTATTACATTTGAATGAGATTTTTTTTAATGGACTTTCTGATATTAACTTGACCCATGCCAGGGATGTTAGGGAGTTGGGATGTTTTATTGACTCCACAATGGAGCAGATAGCTGTTTTACAAAAAAAAAAAGGTTAATTATGTATGAAAGCCTGGGAATGAAGGTTTGCAAACAAGAAAAAGTCTTTGAGAAGAGATTTGAGGTTGGTGAGAACCAGTACATATGATAGTATCCAAAAATCTACCTTGACTAAAAACCAGATATAAAAATGCCATCAGAGCTCATAAGGCCTCCATTGCTGCCGCTCAAAGGCAAACATTGTCCAGAGTTCTACTGGCACTGGCTTAGTAAATTCTGGAATTCATATAGGTCTAAGGAATAGCTCTGATGACTCAAAGTGAGATATCCATCCTAAATGGGGAGTGAGATGGAGAGCACATATATTTATTTTATCTCTCTTAAATATGAAGAAAGCATAGATTTTAAAGAGATTTATAATAAAGGGATTCTGAATTTTTCATTACATGATATAGAAGGGACAATTAATCATCTTAATCCATCTAGGGCTCACGGCCCTGATGGGCTAGCCAATATTGTGAAGAAAAGGGACCCTCTCCCCCACTAGATGGGCTAACCATTTATATTTATTTTTATTTATTTTTTTTAATATAAAGCGCACAGGCGGCCCTGGGGCATTGTTGCGCTGTTACAGAGGGACTCGCTTAGATACAATGGTACAGTAAAAAATGATACAGTAAAGCAGCACAGCAGTTGTGATGACAATTACAAGATATGCCTCTTATAAATAGACATGTTCCAGGGTTACATGGGAGAAGTGTGATCTTTTGTTAGAGGATGGCAAGACTAATTGAAAAGCTTGGTTTTGAGCGCTTGTCAGGCTTCTTCCCCTGCTCGTGTGCTATGGACTGCGCTGGTTGTTGGCACCACCCCTGTGAGGATATGAGAGAGCGTGAGAATGCTGTGATATGCTGTCTCTCTCAAACCCTTCTTCCTAGAATGTGGTGAGCATGCGCCGACCCATATAGTCTCACCTGTTTATTGATGATGGCGAGCTCTCCGTCCTGCTTCTCACTGCAGGGATGCGTTTGATGGACCGAGTTCCTTCACTGGCCCATGTGCGTGGCAGCCCAGACCGGCTGTGGCTAAACCACTGTTAAGGTAAGTGTCTTTTGGCTTTTAGATATTGTAGTATTGATTCTTTATTATTGTCCGTATCCTTTTGATAATGGGCCTCATTACACATAGTGCGGTAAGGGTTTACCGGTACCGGTCAGGGCACCGGTACCAGTAAACCCTTACCGCCTTACTACGAGGTCCCTTTGCGGGTTGGAACTTTAACGCCTGTTGTTTAGCAGGCGTTAAAAACCAACCCTCAAAGGGACCAGGATGCTAATTACGCTACCGCAATTTGCGGCACCGTAATTAGCGCCTTCCCCATTCCCCTAGAGCCCTATGGGGCAAAAATGGGGAAGGGCAATGGGGGAAGGGGGAATTACCGCCCCGCCAACCTTTGAATAGGGCGGTAATTCCCCTTTCCTCCAAAGCATTGCCGGTATTTTACCGGCATGGACCAAGGTGCTAATAGCACCTTGGTCCTCCGCCTACCGTGTAATGAGGCCCAATGTCTTTCCTCTGCTTTCTCCCAATAGGTGATATGCAACCGAGCGATAGTTGCGGTGCAAGAAGCGGTGCCCAATGAGAAGAGAATGGAGTTCACAGTGCTCCGACGGAAGGTGAGTGTTGATTTAAGGTCTAGTGTGAGGATTTGTCAAAGCGCAACCTTAAACGTAATGGGCCTCATTACGAATGTAGTGGAAAGGCAACAACGGCACCGGTAGTGCTACCGGCGCCGTTGTGACCTCTCCACCACATTACGAGTTCTGCTTGCTGGTGCCAGACTGCACGCGTGGTCTGACCAGGCGTGTAGACCGGCACCCGCGAGCAGAACTCGTGATTGCACCGGCACCGTTATTAACAGTGTCGGTGCAACCATGCTCCCGACCCCCATTCTGCCCTGTTGGGCAGAATGGGTATCGGGAGGCCGGCCATACCGGCACCCGCGAATGGGCAATTACTGGCCCATTCATCTCGTAATGGGCCGGTAATGGCCCATTCGCAGGTGCCGGGGCCGGTAGCAAGTTTGGCGGTAGGCGTGCCCTTAATAAGGGCACAGCTACCGCCAAACTCGTAATGAGGCCAAATGGCCCTCATTACGAGGTTGGTGCTAAGAATCTGCCTTTAACAGCATGCCGGTAATAACATGTCCGTGTTGGCTCGATTCTGCAAACAGCAGGTGATTATGAGTGCGCAAGCACCCGCACCCCTGCATGCCGGTAACGGTCTTACCGGCATGCCGGTAATGACCCTCAAACCCCCAGGTAGTGGCATCAACAAATGTGCACATAATACCTCCGCCCTCAGCAACCCCTAAATAGCGGTACCGGTATTAACATAGTGGTAAGAACGGGCCCGTTATTACTGGACCTGGAAGTAACGTCATTACGCAGGAACTGGAAATGCTTTGGCGGCCATCTTCAAAAACACAATCCATTGCCATCGTTCACATACTGGACCTTCACCACCAAAACATCAAGCACACCACAGACAAAATGTCAAAGGCTACCCAGAAAGGCACTGCCCGCCTGCGGAAACCACGATTTAAGGATGAGGAGCTAAACATGTTAGCCGATACCCTAGTAGAGAATTGGGATGTGGTATTCTGCAGCAACCTCAGGCATCCAGCCCAGCTGAGGAAGAAGGCCATCTGGGAGGAAGTGGCTAGGAAAGTAAGTGCAGTCGGCACCACCGCACGCACAGTGCGCAATTGCAAAAAGCGCTGGGATGACCTGAGGCTGAGAGTGCGGAACATCTTGTCGGCCAATCGGAGCCAGGGGCTGGCAAAAGGTGGCGGACCTCACTCACCCATCAAATTGGCCAGATGGGAGGAGACTTGCAGCTCAGTGATAGATGTGGAGTCCATTGAAGGAGTCGGTCGAGCTGAGTTCGGTGTGCCAACATCGGCAGATGAAGGTGAGTGTCCCTACAAACACACGACAACCAATCATCACAGTTGACCTCCAAATGTGACAGCGATGACAGCTAATTCATGGCGCATCATACACACCAGCACATATCCATATACACGTGCTGGGTCCACCACTATCACATCCCAATGCATGCTGCATGTCACTCCCATACACGAATACACACCCGACACACAGATGACCTGCACGTGTCACACAGCACCCAGTCACAACACACATCAAGGCCCAACAGCAGACACCATGGTGTATATGTGAACACCTGCATGATTGCAAAATACCACTCGCAACCTTGCACGTACCCTGTCCGCTGAAAGGTCAGGCATGCAACTGATCACATGGCACCAACTGCACAAAGACAAATGCATGCATGATGCAAGACCACCATCACTGATGCCCTGCCACTCTCTGTCCCCCACAGGTACGGATGCAGGCGCCGAAGAAGCACATAGAAGTGCATAATTCACAACACCAGCCAAAAGGGTCAGGGGCCAAGATGTTGGCACCAGGCCATCTACTTCGCGGGAACCAAGGATGGGCCAAGCGGGACACAAGACAACAACCAGTGCCCAAACAGCCACGCTGCCACCCACACAGGACCAGCAGACACCTGCCCCTGCACCCATGGACACACAACCTACCCAGGCCGAGGACATATATTCTGGCATGGACAATGATGGCACACAGTCCACTGCCGCAAGCACAATTGGGAAGATGGCTGCATCGGCACAGCATAGTGGCGACGAGGAAGCTGGATCTAATGATTACCCCAAATCAGGAGTCCTCCACTCAGAGCCTGTATGTCAAACCCCAAGCCCGCAGGTCACCCCACATGACACCCCCCGCCAGGATTCATCCGAACAGGGCAGCCATGGAGAGTGGTCTCCAACATTGCACAGCCCCATATTGCCTGCAGTATCATCACCTAACCCACCAACCACCACCAACACTGCTATACAGGACATTGAGGGACATCTGTCCAGGATGGAGGGCCGGCAGGAGGAGATGCAAGGTTATGTCAAACAGTACCTTGCTGAAGGCGAGGCAACACGCCGTGTCATCCGTGATAGCACTGCGGCCGTAATCCAGGCCATCAACTCAAACGCTCAGCAAGTGCGGGATGCATTCAAGGCTTTGGGCCAGATCCTCACCAGGACCGCAACGACCACGCCAGCAAGTTCCAGGCAGACCAGCCCTGTGCGCATGTCCCTGTGAGGTGTGCCGCGCTCAGAGATCCAACCCCCACCTTCGAAGGGGGCTCCACAGTAGCAGGGCCACCCTGCACAAACTGTTTAGCACCATATCCAGACACATGTTGTGCCATTGTTGACTTTGGGTGTTAGGGCGAGGGTGGTGGTGGGTGTAGTACTGGGTGTTAGGGGGAGGATGGAGGGTGGTGGGTGTAGTACTGGGTGTTAGGGGGAGGGTGGAAGGTGGTGGTGGGTGTAGTACTGGGGGTGTGTGGGGGTGTGTCGGGGGAGTGGTGTTTGGGGGCATTGAGTGTTAAATCATGTTGTACAAACCATCACTCGAATGCACCCATTGTGTATGAAACATTACATGAGTGGACATTGCTTCTTTGGTGTGTGTCAGTTTATTGCTTCATGGTGCACTGTGCCCATATATCCCCACACCCAGTGCCCACAGTTCCCAATACATGGCACCCTCTGCATCCCAGTACATCAGAATGATTGGTCTATGACCAATTGGCACACTGCACGACCCTCAAGTGTATTGCATCCTGGCCTATGTCCATCATCTACTCCTTCCTCTCCTTCTACTTCACCCGGTGGTGGCAGCTCCATGTCAGGTGGCAGGGGTACGTTCCGCCAGATGCACATGTTATGCAGCATTGCACATGCCATGATGATCTTGCCCACCTTCTCAGGCCCGTAAATGAGGGCGCCACCCGACCTTCTGAGGCAGCGAAACGTTGCCTTCAACATGCCAAAGGTCTGCTCAATGATTACACGCGTGCGTTATGTTGCCGATTGAAGTCCTCTTCGTGCCTGTTCCACGGATTCCTGACAGGGGTGAGGAGCCACACCTTCAGGGGATAGCCAGCATCACCTGCATGGGAGCAGAAGGAGGTATGTGTAAGGATACTGTTCAGTTGCCATATGTGCTCATCCTGTACATCTTTCTTGTTAATATGCACTATCCGGTCGATGGCAGCCACTTCTACATAACTATATGCCCTGTATAGTACTTGCCAATCCATGGTGCTAGCCTTGGGTGCGTACATGAATTAGGGGCCTAGACATTGAAACCACCAGGCACCCCGATGTATTGTCAAGGTGCTTTATATACACACATGTGTAGCCCCCCCACCCTCTCCTTCCATGGCCCATTGGGCATTCCCCTTGTATATCCATGTAGCCCCCCCAACCCTATCCTCCCATGGCCAAGTGGGCAGACTCACCCAACAGCCAGCCACTATGTACGACGTCTCCTTCCATGTAGCAGGGTAGTGAGGAGTTCCGCAGCACATGGCATCATGCCTAGATCCTGGGTTTCTGGTACAGCAATGTGTTATTATCTGGCTGGCATCACACACCATCTGCACGTTGATGGAGTGGTATAGCTTCCGATTGTGGTACACTGCCTCCACGGCATGTGGGACTACCAACTCTACGTGGGTGCCATCGAGGACACCAATTACATTGGGCATGCCTGCCAGTGCATGGAATGCTATTTTGGTGGCATTCGCCTCATGTGGTGTCCGTGGTAGGGATATGTAGGCCCTTGCGTGCTTTAGTAGTGCATCCAGCACTTGGTTTAGCATGACAGAGAAGCATGATTGTGACATGCCATGCATTTGGCCCACTGTGTGTTGGTAGGTACCTGTGGCCAGGAAGTGGAGCACAGAGGCCACCTTCAGCAAAGGGGGGATGGCTGTGCAGATGTTGATCAGGCTGACCAGGTCTTCCTGGATTAATTCCACTGTGGTGGTGATGGTGTCCCTGTCCAGGCGGTACAGGTACAGGGTGTGGATCTGTGCTGGGGTTAAGTCAAATGGATTAGCCCTTATAAGTGGAATTGGTGGCTGTCTGTGGGGAACAACTGCCTGCACTGGTGAGATTTGCTGGGCCGGTTTCACCCTCCTTCCCCTCCTGCGTCTCCTCTGTGTTGCCTGTTGTACTGCCTGCTCAAGGAGTAGCAGTGCAGGAATGTCCTCCAGCCCCAGTATAGCAAGTGCAAGTGGTATCATTTTGGTGTGGGAAGGGGTGTGGTGTGTGGGTGTGCTCCTTTTGTGCTGCGCCTGACTCCATTGCCTCCACCTGGGCTGATTGTGTGCACCTGTGGCAGTTGGTTACACAGCAGATTGCTGTTAACGGGTGATCCGCAATGCCGGTATTGCCGGCATCAAGGTGGCCCTTCTTACCGGCATCCAGATGCCGGTATGTGCATGTCCGTTTGACTCGTGATGTCCTCTTCCTTGCGGAATGCCAGTATTATGGGCACGGTTCCCGCGTGCGCGCCCGCATGCCGGTACAGTGGTGCACGGGAACAGCGGGTCCTTGTCGATGCCAGTAGGACCGGCATCTAGGGTCGTGATACTGCGGACCTGTAATGGATGCCGGTATTGCCTTACCGGCTCTGTTATTACCGGACCGCCAACCTCGTAATGAGGGCCAATGTCTTTTGCAAATTCTAACCTGTCTTTATCTCTTTCTCTTGCAGGTTCCATCTTCTGATGGATTGCTCGTGGTGGAATGATGTCGGCGTGAATGCTGCGTTCCGGAAGTCTCCAAGCGGATGAAGAATGTATGGGTCTACGATGATGCTGAAAACAGGTAAGGATGCGCTCTGCCTGCGGTAGCTGGTAACACAGCCTGAATGAAGGATGCATTCAGGCTGTGGTAGCTGGAAGCAGGTAAGGATGCACTCTGCCTGTGTTAGCTGGAAACAGGTAATGATGCATTGAAGCTGTGGTACCTGGAAGCAGGAGTGGATGCGCTCAGGCGGCGGTGAGCGTTACACTGCCATAAGCAGATTAACTCGAAGCCCTTGCCTGCAGGAGGGGCAGGCTTAAATAGCATGGCTCCGGCCATACCCCTTAGTTCTGACTCATGGCCCCACCCTGCAGCTCCTAAAAGATGCTGCACATGTAGCCCAGCTCCTTCACAAGGCCACGCTCAAACTGGATGCATGTGGAGACCCCTGCAGGGGAGACAAGCACCTTGCACAAAACTAAAAGTGTGCAGTGCACACTTATTCATGAGACTGGCGCCAAAGGCACCAGTACTGGGTTCAACTGGGCCCTCTATGTTGTGGGGTCTGTGGTTCCTGGCCAGTGGCCATGACGCAAGGTTGGCGGTGCAGATAACCCCTTGCAAGAAGAAGGCTTGATATGTTTCATGATAGCTAGAACTTCAGTCTCTGTTACTTCTCTGAAGGAGAAGGACTTTTTGTCTTTGTTGTCCGGATTAATGACTGGTGCAGCGGGCAGGCTGGCTTTGGGCAGGGCATTATAGTGAGAGTTGATTTTTTTCCTGGAGGATGTTTATTTTATTCAGCATGGCAGATTGGATATTGTTGCACCAGGCTTCATCTTTCACGATTTCCTGTGCATTGGTTGGTGGTGCAGCCAGCTCCTTGAATATTACAAACAACTCTTTTGTTTCGGATTTAGCATTTGAGATTCTGGAGTTGTAGACTGTGGATTTCGCTTGGGTGATTGCCTTTTTATATTGAGTGGCAAGTGTTTTGTAGGCTTCTAGGGTAGAGTCCAGAGGGCAGTTTTGCCATTTGGTGAGGGCAGACCGCTTCTGGGATCTTAGTTCGAGTAGCTCTTGAGTAAACCATGAATTGGAATGTTTTTTAGTTTGAGCTTTTTTCCTCTCTAGAGGGGCAATGGCGTCTACCGCTGTTCTGATGGTGGTGTTGTAGAGTTCTGTCAGGGCCAGGTGGTCATTGGAGAAAGTGGGCTACAGGGCTGAGGCCTCTAGGAGTGGAAGGATCCTTTCTTTGGTATGGAGCCTTGAGGATCTGGCCAGAGCAGAGGTTGCGGATGTGTTAGGTTTGGTGATGTTTCTGGTCGGGATGTGGAAGTGTATGAGGTGGGGGTCGGTCCATGAGCAGGGGGTTTTAGAGCTGATATCTGCAGCACAATTGTGGTCCACTATCCAGTCTAATATTTGACCTTTTGTAGCAAATAGCAAAGGACTCCTTGGCGATGAGGGCCACTCCCACTCCTCTGTTAATGGTTCAGTCCTGACAGAAAATGGTGTAGCCTGATGGGAGAGCTAGACCAATGGCAGGCCCAGCTCTTGAAGCAGCCACGTTTCGGTAATGGCGAGAACATCAAGATATAGGTTGTTGAGCAGGTCTCGGATTTCGGTGGCATGTGTTGGAAATGAGCGCACGTTGAAAAGAGCACTTTGGAGTTGGTTAGGAGCAGCTGTAGATATATTTTTGTCTGTAGTAGGGTGTGGAGAGGCGGTATCCTTGTTAGCCGTAGGAGGAGAATTGGACCTAAGTTTAGGTGGGAGCACGGGTAGTAGGGTTCCTTGCTTAGGTTTAGCATCGGTTGCAGTATGACCGGAACAAGCTCCTAGTAGTTGGTTTCTCAAATTGGTGGGTCTGGGGCATGAGATACACTGGGGGGTTCTGAAGGGCCTTGCAGCTTAGCTGGTCTACTTGTTGGGGGGGTAGGTGGGTTTATAAGAATCAGTCGATGTAAGGGTGTGTGGGGTGGGGAAACACAGAAGAAGGAGGGTAGGAAAAGCATAGGGGGAATGTCTTCTGAGTTAGGCAGCTTGTATTCCATACTGGGGGCCGGAGGGAGCTGGGTAGGCAGCTGGAAGAGCTGGGAGAATGGGATGCTGAACCTTACCAGGGTTAGTGAGAGTGTGGTGAAACAGTGAGGGTGCTGAGAGGGGCACTGAAACACTTAAATGGTGAAGAGGGTAGGCACCTAGGTAGGATGACACTATGTTCAGTTACGCTGCAATACAAGTTGAAGCAGCAGGAGTCTTAAGTTAAGGCGAGGACTGAAGGCTTATGTATTTATATGGCCTTTTTATATTGATAAAAGATAGAGACAGAATTCCTGTTAGTTGGAGAGAATCAAATCTTATTCCCGTACATAAAGGGAGACAGGACATTCCATCCAATTATCGTATATTAGCAATGTTTAATTCAGAAGGGCAGTGGGCACCCTTTCTAACCTTTGGTCTTTTTCTTATCTCATTTGCAGGACTTTAGAAGACACGGATGGAGCCCTTTACATCTGTTATGTTGCTTACGCAGGAGCATTCGCACACCGCTAAGGAAAAAGTTAGAATGGATGGAACTTGATCTGTGTTTCTTATATTTTGTTAAAACACTTAACATGGTCAAAGTTTGATTGAACATAGAAGGACAGCTAAGTGGAAACATTATGACCATTCATGGAATAAAGCATGGATCTACACTAGCGCCCACTCTTTATAATGTATATGTTGCTGACATAGAAGAAGCTCTTCAAAAGTGTAGGAAATTTCCCCACAAAATAAGCCAGCAGCATATTGCATGGCTGGCCTATGCTGATGATAACATCATCCTATATAGGACACAGATTGGTCTACAGCGGAGCTTGGATGCTCTTTCTAAGTACTCTGTGGAAAATCATCTGATTATAAATCTTGGAATAACTAAGATTATGATAATCTGGTCTAGTAAAAAGAAGACCCCCTCATTTAATTGGGAAATTAATAATCAATTTATCAAGGTGGTCAATGTTTATCTGGGGGTTACTGTCACAAACGGGCAAAGTCAGTAAAGCATAAGGTTATGAAGAGGTTACGCGCTATTAGGAAGTTGATTAGTTGCTATAGTGGATATTTGATTGAAGGACTTCTTCAAGTTTTTAAGACTGGTCTTGGTCCTTGTGCACGTTATGGTCTAGGGATCTTCTCATTTGATGAGACAGCCTGGTTTAGAACTTTAGAGGTTAAGATCTGGCATCTGGCCTCCGGCCTGCCTAATGTGTTCCCAGTGGAAGTCATTAACTGTGAGCTGGGTCTTTCTTCTCTTTATACTCAGAAAAAGATAGCTGGCAGTATGTTCTATCTAAGGATGCTAGTGGAAAGGGATAATGGACAGTCCATGTATTACTTTGCAGAAATGCTTTTAATGGATCCACTGGGGGAGTTTTTAAAGAAATGGATCATGGCTATTAGAGATTTTTTAAAGAGATAGATTATAACATGGGTTTCATGAATAATCTAGAATTGGCTAGACAGGAAATTTAAAAAAAAGTCTTTTACCTGGGATAGAGCTGATCATTTACAGAAATTGGCGAGTAGATCGAGCTTTGCTTCATATGTGCATCAAGGTTTTCCTATAAAAGGGCCATTTGAATACATTGTTAAATTGAGTATTTATAAGGTCTGAAGATTTATGATGCAATTACGTCCAACACGCTCTAGAACAGGAGTATGGTTGAATATGCAATATGAAGAACGCATATATCATTTATGTAAAGTTGAGATAGAAACTCCAAGACACTTATAAACAAATTGTCAAACTTTGAGAATGGTTTACATGAAAGGATGTAAAAATCTTAACTATGAGTTTATGAATTATAGTACAGATTAGAGTTGGGCCTTTTTATATTTAGGGAATAATCATAAATTAACTGTTAATGTATACTATATGTGGCAGACAATTATGGAAAGACTTGATGAGACATGAGGAATTTTAAGGATGATTGAATGTTACTTTTAATTGATTAGATGTTGGTACAGAGCATGTTATTTTTTAATGTGTTGGTTTTCTAGTTGTCTCCACAAATTTCTATTATAATGCTGAAATTACTGTTCTCCTTTTAGTGTTCTTAATGACTGTCAACAGTGTTTAAAAGGTTTGTTTCTTAACGATGAACACTATAATAAAAGAAAATAAACACAAGGAAAAGAGACAGCACATTATGACTGAGACGAATTCCCCTAGTAAAGATCGGGAAGGAATGGAAGGATCCTGAGCATGTTTCCATGCCCCGGTTACTGGCCAAGTTGTACCCATTGAAAGGCACAGACTCCTTTCTTCCTGAGACAGTTAAGGTTAATGATGTACTCGCCAGTTCGGTTGGACAGTCTTCCATGGTGGCAGAGGAGGCGGCAATTGGTGTCACCGTTGACTGGAAAGCAAACTCTGCTTTGAAGAAGGCCCACCTGGGGATTCATCTAGCTCTTTGTGCCAATATATATGGTTCCTATAGGGCTGAAACAGTGGTTGGTGTGTTGAAGAAGCTTCACACACGTATGGAAGAGGGCTCTGATTTCGCGCACATATTGTCTGAAATGAAAAACCAAGTGGAACTCCTCTCTGATTTGTCATTTGATGGGACGCAAGGCATGGCCATGTCAATGGGGATCGGTATTTCTGCCAGGCGATATATCCATTTGCGGGATTAGAAATATGAGGGGTCACACAATTCTACAGCGTTGAAACTCACATTTCAAGGTAACAAACTCTTTGGTGACACCTTGGAAGACAAGGTTCATAGAGTCTTCAGGGCAGACAGGCATGCCCACAAGTTGCAATGGAAGTCTTCCTCTTCAACTGTCCACAAGTCTTCTGGCGCTAAAACCCAGGGCAGGGCATTGAGTGTCAAAGCTGGGTTCTTTTGGAAGTCACGTGGATTCTGTTCATGGCCTGGAGCGGTGAAACCTTCTCTCCAGCAACAGACTCCTGACAACTACAACGTGCCAGTGGGTGAAAGACTCTAGCACTTTTTTCCGGTCTGGGGAAAGTGGACCTCGAATAGTTGGGCTCTCCAAAGGGTGAAGCGAGGTTACCGGATAGAGTTCCTTTCTCCCCAGGTTCAGCCCGGCATGACCATGACTGCAATGCCAAGAAACTGGACCAAGAGGACTGCCATGTCGGCAGCCCTTCTAGACCTGCTGAACAAGAAGATTATTGTGGGAGTTCCTCAGAGACAATGCGTTAGGGGTTTTACTCTCGAGTCTTTCTGGTTCCAAAACCCTCGGAGAAGTTCAGGCTGATCTTGGATCTGAATGCCCTCAATTTGTTTTTGAAGGAGGAACACTTCAAAATGGAAACCTTGTAGAAAACTATTTCCTTGGTGCAGAAAGGCGATTGGTTGGTGGCGTTAGATCTCCAGGATGCCTACCACCATGTGGCCATCCTCCCATCTCACCAGAAGTACCTCAGGTTTTCGGTGGTGGGTGGCCACTTTTGTTTCCGGTCCCTTCCCTTTGGGTTAAAGTCAGCTGTGAGGGTCTTTACAAAGTTGGTGGCCCCGTTATTGGCTCATCTAAATTTGCTGGGTATTGTGATAAACCAGGAATGAGACCCGGGCACAGAGGACTCATGGGGCCTCATTACAAGTCCGGCTGTAGCCGTGCCGGAAAAATCGGCAGGTTGCCGCCGGACCCGTAATACCATTTCTCCTCCGTGATTTCCGGAATCACCGGGGCATTACAACCCTGGTGACCCAGTAATTCTGGAGGCAGAATTCTGTAAATCCCCATTCCCATGGGGTCCCATGGGGTCCCATAGGACTCCATGGAGATGGGGACCATGGAAACACTGGTTCCTTCTATGACAGAACCGGTGTTTCCATGTCTGGCTGCAGGCGGGTGGTGTTACTCCTGCCAGGTCAGACCTGGCGGGAGTGACACCTCCTGCCTGCAGGACTCAGAATCAGCCAGTCCGGAAACAAGGGTGGCGGCGGATTTACTGCCACCGTTTTTTCCGGACCGGCTGACTTATAATGAGGCCCATGGTGTTGATCATAAACATTTATTAAATGAAAACAGGTTTGTAAAATGCCTCACTGTCCCTAACCTATGAGGTATTTCCCTACCTCAACCATAAACTAAGGGTCTGTCTGTCGTGTACCAAGATGTCAAAAGCAAAAATACCCTGTGTCCGAAGTCCTATCCTAGCCCTTATTTATTTATTTGTTTATTTATTGTATGTACATATTTGTAAAGTGCCTTAAGTGCTAAGGTAAACGGGCGCTATTAACAAATACAGACAACAGGACAAGACATACACAGGGAAATCAACACCAATTAAAACCCAAAAGGTGAGTAAAACTAGATAACACAAGGGAGAAGGGGCACCGGAATAAAATCGCATAAAACACAAGCAAAATTAAAAACAATAAAACCACAGAGGTACGGACAAGGCGGCAAAAGTAGCACAGATCACTGACACTATGTAAAAAACAAAAAAAAGTTTAAACAAACATAGGTCAGAATGTAAAACAGAATACAGAGCAGGAACATTTTTTATTGAGGATGGTATATTCCATAATATTTTGAAATCCTGCTCAGTAAGTGGGCAGACGTCCCCAGCTACACCCTTTTTAGGGAGCAGACCTGCCTTTTGCTGCTAAAATAAAGAATTTGGGCAGCATCTGGCAGGAGAATTTGAGTAGTGAGGGCCCAGTGAGCACCACAGTGCAGTCCATTTTTTACAGTCTTCATCTCCTGAGGCAGGCGCTGCCCTATCTACCAGCAGAAAATCATGCAGTTGTAGTTGGAGCCCTGACCAATTCCCAGCTGGATTACTCCCACAGCCTGCTATCAGGCATCCCAGCTAAACAATGCCAATGACTACAAAGGGGACAGAAACTACTGCGGTAAGACTAGTGCTGGGGGTGAAGAAGTCTGCTCACATCTCAGGATTTCATTGGTCCTTGCACTGGTTATCAGTCAATGATGGAATTGATTTTAAAATTCTCTGTCATATATTTAAATGTTTAAATAACATGGCCCCCGATTATCACATAGAAAAAATCCACCCATATTTCCCGACCCGCTCGCTCAGGCCTGAAGATAAACTACTGCTGAAAATTCCACCATCTAGCTGCGTGTCCAGGGGTAACCATATATCTGCAGTCTATGGACCTAAAGTATGGAATAGATTACCTCAGGAAATTCAGCCAACAAAATCACTCTTTCAATTCAGAAAAGAGCTAAAGACCTATCTACTTAAGTGAGAAATAAGTGAGCTTGGGTTTTGATGTTTTTCGGATTCTGTCTGTTGCACATTCTGCATTATGGTTCCTCAGTTTATCAACAGCATTTGGGTTGCTTCATCTGCACGTAAATACGAATAGGTTTGTTCGCTACGTGATATAAATGAATCGATTAAAATTAAAAAGTATCAGAATACAAGTTTCAAATTGGAAAAGCCAAGAATTTATTTTTACAAATACTCAAAAAGAGTGGCAAGTTACTACACCCACGCCCCACAAGTATGAAGTCCATATTGTTCAGCGAACACCAACTATCTAGATTAATCCTCCTGAGAATTTTTCAGGTCAGAGGTTCTAATAACCCAATGCCAAGTCCTTTGCCACACTCTAAAAATAACTCTAAGGTGCTAAGGGAAATGTCTCTGACTTGCAAAGTGCACAAATGTTCAAGTTCATCAAAAAGGTGCAAATCCAATAAAAGTTAAAAATAAATAATGTTCACAGTTCCTGGCAATCACTCCTTTCCCCAGGTTTCTTTTCACCAAAACAAAAAGGTTAAACAGAATAACCAAGTTCTTTGTAGCTCAAGAGGATAGCTCCCGTCTTCTTGATGGTGCAGCTTATTCCAGAGGAAATGTCTCCCTTCCCCAAGTCATTCTCACATTCAACATAATTCAAAAATCCTAAGGGCATGAATATTCCTTGGGATTCTCTGTCTGACATAACAACAACACCTGGGATGGTCCCCTGCCAGGTTCTTTCAAATAGTTCCTTGATAGAATTTGGGTGCGGGTTCTCAACCTGCAAAACACCTGGTATACTCTACTGCTAGGTTTCTTTTCACATTCACTGTAGTTCACTTCACTCATTTGGCGTTGCCTGGTTTACTCTCCTGTCAGAACATTCCTTGTGTAGTTCATTGCACCCCCTAGGCTTTTCGTGGTATACTCTCCTGCCAGGACTTTCTTATGTAGTTCACTTCACTCACTTGGCTTTGCCAGGTATACTCTCCTGCCAGGACTTTCTTTTCAACATGTATTTCCTTTCAGTCTTTTCTTGCACAGTGTTTTATGTGATAATGTGGCTACGGGTCCCAGACCCCTTTCCATGGACTTCCAAACTGCTTTCCTCATGTGTATTTTATAATGTGACTATGGGCCTCATTAGGAGTCCTGCGGTAGCCGTGCCCTTATTTGGATATACTCAAATGTCCCAGGGACCCTGTTATCTTGTTCAGGCCTCCCCCAGTTCTTATATTGTGTTTCATTGTGTATGCGGTACATCCTCCAAGGCACCCCAGTGGCCCGTCCATCTCAGGGGGCTCATCAGTCCTCAGCAGCAACTTTGGGGTCCCTTGTGTCTCTCGTGACAGATTACAGCTTGGCCTTGGGTCTGTGGAGTGCTTTGTTTGCTCACTGGCTTCCACCACATCTTCAGCTTCCCTCAATAACTTCTCTTCTCTGTGTCTCGGTGGCAGTGCTTCGACCCATGAGATTCTCCATGTGGCATTCCCCGGCATCCCACAACTTGGCAAGACACCTTCTTGTTCAGATTGCAGAGAGCCTCCTTCAGCGCTCGCCGTCGTGCTCCTGGTCTCTCTTTTTGGCTGTTCTTATCACAGCTTGGTAATAAGATGAACTCCGTGCTTCTTTTCCCGGCATAGTTTTAAACCATGGGCCTCATCCCGAGTTGGGCCTTAGCCCTTAAATGTGGCGGTAACCATATTACCTCCGCATTTAAGGGCTGACCCAATCTGGAGTTTGGCCATAATTGGATATATTCACCTCCAGGTCAGAGCTGGAGGTGAATGCACCGGTGGAGAGGGCATTTTCGGCGCTATTAGCACCAGTGCAAATTGCGCCTCCAGCCGCATGGACCCAATGGGGGATGGGGAGTTACAGCTATGCCGCTACTCGTGATGCGGCGCAAATTGCACTGGACCGAGTAGTGGTAACGCTAATTGCGTTGGCGGTATCCCAGCGCAATTAGCGCTGGGATACCGCCAACCTCCTGATGAGGCCCTATATCAGGCCAATCACCTTCTTCCAGCTACTAGACTACTGGTGTCCTTGCCCTTTCCTCGTCTCAGTTCTTGTTCCTTTATTGATTTTCTGATATTGAGGAATACTGTCAGTAAGATTGTTAAGTTGTTGAAGGGAATGATAGCATTATGCCATTAGGGCATAAGGTATGGAGGCAATATCCCTAAAAGGGAAAGGGGGTAATTGAGCCTCATCTGATGATGTCATGTCACCCCTCTTAAGATGGATTTCTGAACTCTGACCTGGCAGCCAGAGGTTCAGAAGGCCAGCCTAGTTTCTTGGAACAGGGTAACTTTCTGGACAAGTGTTAATCAGAATCCTGGGCAGTTCCCTTAGGGAGCACTACACAAGATTAGGACTACAGGTGAGAGCAATAAATCCCCTTTGGTATCAGTCTGTACCACAAAGATTTAGTTGGCAGCTGTGGCTGAGCAGTCAGACCTATCTCAAGAGGGCGATGAGCAGTATTCAGGGTTTACACAATAGGACCACTAGACTATGGAACAAGGAAACACTGACCAAAGCTTTGTATTTAAAAAGTATATATATATATTTATTTTATACACATCTAATAAAACACATGTATCACAGTCATCAAGCAAGTTAAATTAAGTCAAAGGAAAAATATACACACTCCCAAGTTAAATTGTAGACCAAGTGAACCAGAGTGAAAACTGAGCAAAACGGCACAGTGACAACTACACACAAGGGATCCTCTAAGAATTTCTCACAAGGGTGGGAAAGCACAATTTATCTAGAAATAGGTTCTTACACACCGTAGCAACACTTCCCATCAGTTTGTGAACCAGTTTAAGCAAGGCAGTGCATCAGTATAAGCAATACTTAAATGAAAACTGAGCAAAATGGCACTTCACAAGGTTTAAGAGTGGGAAGGAAAGGCTAGTTAAAAGAAATAGGTGCACCACACAGTTCTAGCTGATAATCAATCTGAAGAAGGCAGATCTAACAAATGTGACCAGAGTCAGTAGGCCTGTGCCAAAGTCAGGTGGTCCAGGGTAAGGGCCCAGGAGCAAAATGTTCTTGTAGCTGCAGTCAAGTCTTTGGTTAACGAAGTGGAAAAGGTGGATGCAGACATTGAATTGAAAAGACAATGTTAAGAGAGAGGGGCAGCCAACCCAACAGGTAGGTAAAGGATTTAAAACACCTTTAGTGCTACCGCGAAGAAAGGGCGGCCTGGCGGAACAATGTACCTTAAAATGAAGAAGTGGCTCCTGCGGTGGTGGTTGTTCCTGGTAGTTCTTGCAGTTTGGGTGATCCAGCAGAGGAATAGAGGCTCTCGTTCGAGTAACCTTCGAGGAAGGTTCGAGTTACTGCACTACCCAGGGATGAAACCAGCCGCGGTGCTACCTGATGAATAAAAGGTACGCTCCTTTAAATCGCGGTCCTGGTGGACTGGTGCCTGGCTATCTGGCCTCCGAGTACAGGGTACAGGAGATTCAACCAAGGCAGGTCCGGGAAGGCGATTTGCAAACTGGTTGGTCCCACCAGTTCAAGGGAAGAAGGCTCTTGTAGGTGAAGATCTTCTCTCGTCGTGTGGAGAAAAGTGGTGAGACGCTGCAGCAGGGCTTCACCGGTGGTTCAGTCGTTGCAGATGTCTTTGGCTTCTCTCCTCTTCGGCTTCTTAGATCCAGTGGTGAGGTCTTGCTTTTCCGATCCTCAGGACCTTGCTTTTATGCAAAAAGATCCCCATTCATACAGCCTAGCTGTCACTCACACAGTGGAGTGGTCATCTTGGCGGGAGACCCTCCAGCCTATCAGGATAGAGTGCGACATGGGTCGCTGAGGCAACCCTGCCCAGGGGTCCTACTCCCCCTCCAACACAATCGACCCACCCCAGACTCAGTGGCGCAGAAAGGAGGGTTTCTCAGCAGAAGCCCGCCAAAACGACAAACAAAGGATCCCCGACCTGGGTTAGGAGTTTAGAGGAAGACACGAGAAAGAAGTTATATTAAAGTTCTGGCAATAAAAACCTACCAGAGTAAAGTTAATATTAAAATACACCGGCAGTATTTTAGAGGCTGTCAGAAAAAGTGGTAGCCTCGATCAATGTGAAAATCCCATAGGGAAATATTTGCGGTTGAATATTTATGGTAGTAACCACTGCCACCATAGTAAGATGGGCTGTACTGCTTTAGTTCATAGGATTTGACTAGTAAAGTCAATGGGGACTTTACATGCCCTGGGAGACAGTAGTCAGCCCCAGGGTATGGAGTCTATGTTTGGGGGTCGCTATGACACCCCTGTGTCACTGCACTGAGGGTGCTGTTTAACACATGTGAATACAAATGGTTCCTATGGGGTTGAGAAAGATCCCATAGGCATTAAACACAAAAATAGCCTAGAACACACATAGCAGAAATGCCTAAGAGTGGGAAAAGAGTCTCACTCTTAGCAGGTAAAAAGAAACAAACCCTTCAAATCCAGCAAAGCTGCTGAGGGACTCTATAGGTAAGGGAAATTAGCCATAGAATGAGAATTCTCTCTAACACTCGCCCCCCCCCTAAGGGACAGGAGGATCTAATCCACTCCTGGATGAGTCTCTTACCTCTAGTCGGTTATAAACCTCCTAGAGAGACCATCAGCATTTTGGTGGTGACATCCTGACCTGTGCTCAATGGAAAAATCAAACCCTTGGAGGCAGATTGAACTTCTTAGCAGTTTTGGGTTCTCCCCTTTCATTTGTATCAACCATCTCAAGGGTTGGTGGTCTGTTTGAATGATGAAAATAGATCCATCCAAGCATGGTCTAAACTTTTTCAAAGCCCACACAATGGCAAAACATTCTCACTCAATAGTTGCCCACCTTGTTTCAGGTTCCTTCAGTTTCCTACTGATGAAGAAAATGGGGTGTTCCCTACCTTTCTCATCCAGTTGACTGAGTACTGCACCTATACCTATATTGGAAGCATCTGTTTGTACAATGAAGGGTTGGTGGTAGTCAGGAGCTCTGATAACTGGAGCTTGACAAAGGGCTTTCTTCAGGCTTTCAAAGGCCTGATTGCACTCCTCATTCCATTTGATCTTTTTAGGGATCTTAGGAGAAGAGATTACATTCAGTGGAGAAGCTATGGATCCATAGTTCTCAATGAAATTCCTGTAATACCCAGTGAGGCCTAGGAAGGCTCTAACCTGGGTTTGAGTAGAAAGGGTTGTCCAATTTTGCACAGCTTCAATCTTCCTGAGCAAAGGCCTTATTACACCACCTCCTACCTCATGCCCAAGGTAGACCACTTTACTCTGACCAATTTGGCATTTACTTGCTTTTATGGTCAGATGGGCCTGTTCAAGAGCCTGTAAAACATATCCTAGGTGATCAACATGTTCTTTCCAAGTAGGGCTGAACACTGCAATGTCATCCAAGTATGCCATGCAGAAGTCCTCCATCCCATTCAGAACTTGATTAACCATCCTTTGGAATGTAGCAGGTGCATTCTTTAAACCAAAAGGCATAACCTTAAACTGGCATAAGCCAACTGGGGTGGAGAATGCAGTTTTCTCCTTGGCATGGTCTGTCAGGGCTATTTGCCAATAGCCTGACGTGAGATCAAATGTGCTGAGGAACATGGCTGAACCAAGTCTATCCACCAGCTCATCTGTCCTTGGCAAAGGATGGGCATCAGTCTTAGTGACTGCATTTAGAGCTCTACAGTCCACACAGAATCTCAACTCCTTGGATCCTGCTTTTGGTACTTACACAACTGGGCAAGACCATGGACTAGTAGAGTGCTCTATTACCCCGAGATCAAGCATCTTGTTGGCCTCTCCTTTGATGTGGGTTCTTATATTTTCTGACATCCTATAGCCCCTGCCTTTGACAGGTAAACAGTCACCAGTTTGGATATCATGTTGGCCCCAAGGGTCAAGCCTGGTGCTAGAGAAAACAGGGAGGCAAATTGATTTAACAAAATGTTGCACTCCTCCTGTTGCTCAGGTGTCAGACTAGAAGAGAGATTAACTCCTTCTATTTTCTCATCTAACGGTTTGCCTCTGAGGAGGTCAGGTAGAGCTTCACTCTCCTCCTCCTCTTGAGCTGAAGCTAGAAGCAGAGCTCCCAGTTCTGGTCTCGAGACATAAGCTTTTAGACGGTTGATGTGAAAGACTCTAGGAGCCTCCTTAGGATTGCCTAAGTCCACCAGATAGTTCACCTCTCCAAGTTTTCCCACAACCTTGAAGGGTCCCATCCATTTGTCCTGCAAGGCCCTCTGCCTTGTTGGGACCACAACAAGAGCTAGCTGGTCTTGAGGGAACTCAACCATGTTGGCATTCTCATGCCAATGCTTGACCAGAGCCTGACCTGCTTTCAAATTATCACTTGCCACAGCCATCATGTGTGACATTCTCCTCCGGAATCCTATCACATAGTCAGTGACTCTGACTGGCGTGGGGGAAGGAGGACTCTCCAACCCCTATTTGATCAGGGCCAATGGACCTCTGACCGGATGGCCATAGAGAAGTTCAAAGGGACTGTAACCCACTCCCTCCTGAGGGACTTCTCTATATGCAAAGAGAAGGCATGGCAGTAGAAGATCCCACTTTTTCTTAAGAGGGATCTCTAAAGCTTCTATGATGCTCTTCATGGTTCTGTTAAACCTTTCTACCAATCCATTAGTCTGAGGGTGGTAGGCTGTTGAGAACTTGTAGGTAACTCCACAGTTTTTCCACATGAACTTCATGTAGTGGGACATAAAATTTGACCCCCTGTCGGATGTTACCTCCTCAGTAAACCCAACCCTGGTAAAAATACCAAGGAGGGCCTTAGCCACACCGGAGCTGTAACAGACCTCATAGGAATTGCTTCAGGGAACCTAGTAGCATGGTCTACTACAACAAATATAAACCTGTTGCCTGAAGAAGTTGGAGGATCAAGGGGACCATCATTGTCAATTCCTACCCTCTCAAATGGTACTCCCACCACAGGGAGAGGCACTAGAAGTGCCACGTTCTTGGGGTCACTCTTACCAGAGGTTTGGCAAGTGTGGCAACTCTTGCAATACTTATCTACCTCAGCCCCCATTTTAGACCAATAAAAGTAGAGAGAGAGAGTCTTTCCTTGGTTTTCTTGAAGCTCAAGTGACCAGCCAAAGGTATCTCATGGGCTAGTTGCAAGAATTGGAGTCGGTTTGCTTGGGGCACTACAAGTCTTTTGTAGTTCCCAGGGAGTGACTCTGTTGGTTCACTATAGAAGAGGCCATCTTCCCAGTGTAACCTATACTTCCCAGGCTCTTGCCCTTCAAGCTGAGAAGCTACCTGGTGGTGAAAACCTTCCAGAGTTGGACATTCTCTTTGTCCCTTACTGAAGTCTGCCCTTTAGGATCCACCTTCTGCCAGTAAAGACTGCAGCTCAGGATGGTCCACAGGGTCAAGATCTCCAATGAGTTTCTGGCCTCCTACTAGGTCTGAGTCCTGTCACGGTCCATACCCCCAAGCTTCAGGTGCAGACCAACATGCCCAGAGTTTTGGGTTCCATGGGGGCCTTAAAGGCCCCAAAGGGTCCTACAGGGGCCTCCTGGACTCGGTCCTGGCGCCGCTCATACTGCCATCACCAACATGACAAGTTTCAAACCCAGTGAAGCACGTGTAAACCAATCTGAAGCGGGCTGAAGGGACTACTTGCCTAAGGAACTATTTGCTTGGGTGTGGTTGCTGGAACTACTTTAACCTAAGGACTACTTTCTGAAGACTATATAAGCCACGCCCTTTGTACAGAACACGCTTCACGTTATTCTGCACTCCTGCAGTGTAACGCTCACCATGTCTACAAACTCCAGGCCAGTCTTCAGCTACTCCCGTCCAGTTGTCTCAAGCTACCTGCAAGGAAGAAAGAGAGAAAAGAGAGCAGAACAAGACACTTACCTGATTTTTCCATCTCAGTATTCCTGGAGTCTCTGTTACTGCCGAGCTGCAAGGGAGAGGACACCAGGTTAGCTGCACAGACCACGCAAGCTACATCGCTATTCAGCGCAATGCTAATACTTACCAGAAGCCTGCTCAGTCCAGCGGTCCATCAGAGCACCATCACGCGATCGCCGCCCATCATCCGATCGCCGCTCCAGAGCTGCCACATCTGTACAAACATAAAAGAAGATATCAGGTTAGCCGCGCAGTGGGGAAAGCCTCATTTAGACTTAAAATCTTGCGCAACGTCGCTACTCACCCGGAGACAGCAATTCCTCGTGGACCTGCAATACATCTTCACGCAAACTCTGTTCTGGAGATTCCACTCCTGCAGAATGCAAAGAACAGCAGGTTAGTTGTGCAGAGAACAAAATCGTGGGGAAAGACTTTCGCATAGCGCTGGCGCAATACTTACCTTTGGAAGCCAGCTACCATTCCTGAAAAGGACCTCGCTCCATATTAACCACAAGGGGAAACCTGTAAGGAAGGGGCACAGGAGTGGACATTACAACCTGAACTCTTAAGCAATCCATACCATTGGAAAGAGACTTACCTATTGAGTCACAGTTGTTTGGAACTCTGCAGGATCAGTGAAGTAACTAGATCCTAGAAGTACGCACCCCTGCATGGAGACGCAGGACGGAGAGCCCGCCATTCACAATACAAAGGTGAGACATAGCAGAGGGGTGCCAGAGGAGGTCACGGGAAGCGGGAGTTGCCCTCGTCCTTATGGTTGGGTAACATTTGATTTAACATTTTTAGGCAAACCTGCTTTAGTAACGAAGTCAGAGGGTGACACAAGGAACTACTCATCACTAGAACGTCCAGCTCCGTTCGGCGCCCCGTGGAGATCAGGTGAGTGTAACAGAACCCGAAGACTCACACAAACCTCTACCTGGGCGCCATGGAAACCTCAGAGACCGACCAATTAGCTCAGCTTTTGGGGGAACTCAGAGCAGAGGTGCATTCGGCTCGACAAAAGACTAAAGCTCTAAAAAGAGAACTGATTATTGCAAAAGAGCGCACCAATGATTTAGCCCAGCAACTACTACAAGCCCAGGCTGGCCACACGCCATTGCCAACAATGGGGACATAAGTCCCAACTCAGTCAAGTAATCCAGTGCAAGTGGTCCTTCCGGGAGCCATACCTTTGGCTCCACCAGAACGCTTTGCGGGGGTCCCAAACGGTTTGCGGTTTTTATGAACCAATGCCACCTACACTTCCTATGCAGGCCAGGGGCCTTTCTGAACGATCAAGCAAAAGTGGCTTTTGTTCTTTCATACCTCAGTGGGAGTGCGGCGGACCGGTCCATACCACTGGTTAATCAAGACGACCCCCTTCTTCGAGACTTCCGGGGGTTTCAGCAGAATATGGAGAAGCTGTTTGCCCGCACTCCCAAGGCCAAGCTTTTGATAACGTACTGCTGTCTCTTTGTCAAGGGAACCAGGATCTGTTTACTTATATTACAACCTTTAACAGATTAGTGGTGGAAACCAGCTGGCCGGAAGAAAAAAGAATCACGTTATTTCATTGTGGGCTGAGAGGCGAATTGAAAGATGTCTTGGCTGAAGTGTCAACCCACCCTAAGATTGTGCGGAATACATTGACTTAGCACAAGTTATCTAGAAATAGGTTCTTACACACCGTAGCAACACTTCCCATCAGTTTGTGAACCAGTTTAAGCAAGGCAGTGCATCAGTATAAGCAATAATTAAATGAAAGCTGAGCAAAATGGCATTTCACAAGGTTTAAGAATGGGAAGGAAAGGGTAGTTAAAAGAAATAGGTGCACCACACAGTTCTAGCTGAGAATCAATCTGAAGAAGGCAGATCTAACAAATGTGACCAGAGTCAGTAGGCCTGTGCCTGAGCAAAATGTTCTTGTACCTGCAGTCAAGTCTTTGGTTAACGAAGTGGAAAAGGTTGATGCAGATGTTGAAAAGACAATGTTAGGATAGAGGGGCGGCCAACCCAACAGGTAGGTAAAGGATTTAAAACACCTTTAGTGCCACCGCGAAGAAAGGGGGGCCTGGCGGAACAATGTACCCTAAATTGAAGAAGTAGCTCCTGCGGTGGTGGTTGTTCCTGGTAGTTCCTGCAGTTCGGGTGATCTAGCAGAGGAATAGAGGCTCTCATCGTGGAGAAAGGTTTGAGTTACTGCACTACCCATGGATGAAACCAGCTGCGGTGCTGCCCGACGAATAAAAGGTATGCTCCTTTAAATCGCGGTCTGGGTGGACTGGTGCCTGGCTATCCGGCCTCCGAGTACAGGGTACGGGAGATTCGACAAAGGCAGGTCTGGGAAGGCGATTGGCAAACTGGTTGGCCCCTCCAGTTCAAGGGAAGAAGGCTCTAGGAGGTGAAGATGTTCTCTCGTCGCGTGGAGAAAAGTGGTGAGACGCTGCAGCAGGTCTTCACCGGTGGTTCAGTCGTTGCAGATGTCTTTGGCTTCTCTCCTCTTCGGCTTCTTAGTTCCATTGGCAACGTCTTGCTTTTCCAGTCCTCATGACCCTGCTTTTATGCAAAAAGATCCCCATTCATACAGCCTAGATGTCACTCACAAAGTGGTGTGGTCATCTTGACGGGAGACCCTCCAGCCTATCAGGATAGAGTGCGACATGGGTTGCTGAGGCAACCCTGTCCAGGGGTTCTACTCCCCTACCACACAATGAACCCACCCCAGACTCAGTGGCGCCGAAAGGAGGGCTTCTCGGCAGAAGCCCGCCAAAAGGACGAACAAAGGATCCCCGACCTGGGTTAGCAGTTTAGAGGAAGACACGAGAAAGAAGTTATATTAAAGTTCTGGCAATGAAAACCTACCGGAGTAAAGTTAATATTAAAATACACCGGCGGTATGTCAGAGGCTGTCAGAAAAAGTGGTAGCCTTGAACAATCCCATAGGGGAAATATTTGCGGTCGAATATTTATGGTAGTAACCACTGCCACCAGCCAGAAACATTTGAGAGAGGGACTGTACGGTACCCTCTCGAAAATGAACATAGGGGAAAAACTATTAACCCCTTCCAGTACCTCCATAGTAAGATGTGTTGTACTGGTTTTGTCATAGGATTTGACTAGTAAAGTCAATGGGGACATTACATGCCCTGGGAGACAGTAGTCAGATCCAGGGTATGGAGTCTATGTTTGGGGGTCGCTACGGCACCCCTGTGTCACTGCACTGATGGTGCTGTGTAACATGTGTGAATAAAGAGGGTTCCTATGGGGTTGAGAAAGATCTCATAGGCATTAAACACAAAAATAGCCTAGAACACACATAGCAAAAATGCCTAAGAGTGGGAAAAAGAGTCTCACTCTTAGCAGGTAAAAAGAAACAAACCCTTCAAATCCAGCAAAGCTGCTGGGGGACTCTATAGGCAAGGGAAATTAGGCATAGAATGAGAATTCTCCCTAACAACAAGCTAGAGCAATCAAGGTAGCATTGGCGGCAGTCAAGACTAGGTCTCAGGAAGGGTGAGAGTGACTGAAAGCCCACAATGAGCAGACACAGTAAAGGACACTACAAATTACTCCCAGTCAGTGGTATTTATGAAAAATACATATACATTTATTCAAGGCCTTTGAAATCCAACACAAAGCAAATACCAGCAGTAATACTCAAACCAACTCAACACTACTATGAAACACATATACAGTTACCAAGTGGCCTAAAGGAATAATGCAAAGAATGGGTCCACAACCTGTGAAGAAAGGAAGCAAACAGTGCAAATATACTTTATGCAGTTCATCGATCAATCCCTAACTAACAGGTAGTCCAGTCCCTAAGAAGAGTAGACTCTAGCGCTGAAAGGTACTTTCGGATGCAGGTGCACGCAATTGTGCGGTAGAGCGAAAACGGGGTCTCTTGCAGGGGCTGTAGCAGCTCAGAAAGGTGGGTGAGGTGATCAAGAATAAGTTCCCGTTATTCGAGGAGGGTCCCACCAAGAGGACAGAACAGGTTTCAGGAGTTCGGAATAGGACAGTAGCACAGGCTACCTCGAGAAAGGTGAGTGGCCGCAGGGGACACTAGTTGTGGCTAAAAATGGATGGATGCGCTAGGGGCCACCGGTAAGGGTTGCAAGTACTCACCGACCCCAGGTGCACTCCGGACCAAAATTCGGCAGTCAAGTCCACTTCGGTTGCAGGTTGAAATGCGGCAATTGTGCGTCTCTGTGGCTTTCAGCGGCTGAGTAACAGCAATGATTCCGTGGCAGGACAGTGGCGATTTCTCCACTCCTGGTGAAGGGATCAGGGCAGTTTCACTGCAGCAGGTCTCCGGGCACAGAGGGGCACAGCAGTAACGCACCTCCAAAGTTTGTCACCACGGCTGGGCGACACAGTGACCGACGTGCACTCGGGTTCAGGCGTACTCTCCTATTTCCAGACCTAGGATGCCTAGCTCGACGAATCTAGAGTGTCTTATACCCATTGCTTATGATCTACCAAGTCTCCAGTCTCAAGTCTCAAGTCTCAACTCAAGACAGCAGCCGTTCCAGAGCAAAGGTCCCCTGCAAGCTTGTCAGTTCACTGGTTGGCCCAGGAACACTTCCGAGAAGGCTTGCTTTCACGTTAAGGTGAAGGTGCAGTGAATACTTGGTCCCACTAATCAAATGGGTCGAAGCACCTTTGCAGACCTTCTAAGTTTGATCAGAAGCAGGGTGGTCCAGCTGGACAACAGCAGGCTCAGGGTGCCAAACCTTCCAGCAGATCACCAGCAGTTCCTCGACTCAGCTTCTTGGATCCTATCCTAGGTTCAGTGAGAACTCAAGAGATTGACCTGGTCTGGGTGTTTGGAGCCTTCTCTTATCCAGAATCTCCTTCGCGCCAAAATGAAGAGGACTAATGGGAGATCTGCTCACATACAGGCACACCAGACGTGGACCAATAACGGACCACAGTCACCCCAGTCATTACCAGCACAACAGACTCTCTGGCACCCAGAATGTGTATTGGAACTACACAGTCTAGACTACACCCTGGAGGCACACATACAAGGCATGCAGAAGCCAGCGAAAGCATGGCATTTTGCGAGAGAATGCATGACCAGATAAGGACTGTCCCAGATCTGCTCAACAGTGGGAAGGCAAAGGGACAAGATGGTCACAGGGCAGGACAAAGAACCTTGTGGCATGGGCATTTTGGGCACGGGCCATTATCCAGGGTCAACCGCAGTAAATGCGGTTTGCATGGTAGGAAAGGGTTAAAAATATGTAAAAAAATGTAAGCTGCCACCAGCCCTGTCCAAGGCACATCTGTATATCTACGAAAGAACCCTTTGAGGGTGTCTAGGGCCTTTGGAAATGAAAGGAAGACCCTAACGCACTGTAAGGTACTTTGTGCACTGGTAATATGTTGCAAAGAAATTGCAACAATGCAAAGGACTAAGGGAATCAAAGGGGGTAATTCATAGATTCCAGCCAGAAGTAGCGCACGCGGCTGGCGCAGAGAGGGAGCATGCGCCAGCGTGCGCCAGCTGCGTGCACTAAATCCCAGTTCCACGCACCGCATATTCATGGATTTCCCCATCCATATCCAGCGGTGGTGCAGCGACCATCCAGCAGCGCCAGTTACGCCCCTAACACCGCCATTTGCGGCAGAAACAGCTGCACAAATCTACAACATGGCACAAAGGCCAGTGGACCAGCATACAGCCCCCCAACAACAAAATTGTGCTAAAAAGGCTTGCGTACCCCACTCGCGCCAGCCCAATCGCATGTAAAACTCCTTCCGCAGCCCTCGGAATATGGGTACGTGTATTCTAAGGGGTGTGCGAGGAAT
Organism: Ambystoma mexicanum; assembly: GCF_040938575.1. Classification (NCBI taxonomy): domain Eukaryota; kingdom Metazoa; phylum Chordata; class Amphibia; order Caudata; family Ambystomatidae; genus Ambystoma; species Ambystoma mexicanum. Next base: position 661,526,112 of record NC_090941.1, on the reverse strand, counting down.
TCTCACACGCGATTTGGCTGGAACGAGTGGGTACGCGTATTCCGAGGGGTGCGCGAGGAGTTTTACACGCGATTTGGGTGGTACGAGCGGGGTATGCGTATTCTGAGGGGTGCGCTAGGAGTTTTACACGCGATTTGGCATGCGTGAGCGGGGCACGTGTTCCTCATGCACCCCCCGGAATACGCATACCCCACTCGCGCCAGCCCAGTCATGTGTAAAAGTCCACGCGCACCACTGGAATATGCGTACCCCGCTCGCGCCAGCCCAATCGCATGTAAAACTCCATGTGCATCCCCGAAATACGCATACCCCACTCTCGCCAGCCCAATCGCATGTAAAACTCTATGCACACCCCTAGAATACACGTATCCCGCTCACGCCAGCCCAGTAGTGTGTAAAACTACATGTGCACCCCGGGAATACGCATAGGCCGCCTCACGCCAGCCCAATCGTGTGTAAAACTCCACGTGCACCCCCGGAATACGCGTACCCAGCTCGCGCCAGCCAAATCGCATGAAAAAGGCTGCGCATGCTCAGATAACCCGCGAACACACCTCACGAGCAGCCCACACCACAACGGAGCCCCCCATCAACAGTGAGCATCCCAGAAGGCAGCCCACACCACAACGGAGCCCCCCATCACCAGTGAGCATGCCATCAGGCAGCCCAAACAACGGAGCCCCCATCACCAGTGAGCATGCCAGCAGGCAGCCCACACCACAACAGAGCCCCCATCACCAGTGAGCATGCCAGCAGGCAGCCCACACCACAACAGAGCCCCCCAACGACAGCAACCTGCCAGCAGGCCCTGACTCATGTCCCCCACCCCCATCAGTGACAGCAACCTGCCTTCAGGCCCCGACTCATGTCCCCCACCCCCACCAGTGACGGCAACCTGCCATCAGGCCCCGACTCATGTCCCTCCACCCCCACCAATGACGCCAACCTGCCAGCAGGCCTTTTGTCATGTCCCCCCACCAGTGACGGCAACCTGCTATCAGGCCCTGACTGATGTCCCCTCAGCCCCCACCAGTGACGGCAACCTGCCATCAGGCCCCAACTCATGTCCCCCTACCCCCCACCAGTGATGGCAACCTGCCAGCAGGCCCGACTCATGTCTCCCCACCCCCACCAGTGACGGCAACCTGCCATCAGGCCCCGACTCATGTCCCCCCACCCTCACCAGTGACGGCAACCTGCCAGCAGGCCTCAACTCATGTCCCCCCACCAGTGATGGCAACCTGCCATCAGGCCCCGACTCATGTCCCCCAACCCCCACCAGTGACGGCAACCTGCCAGAAGGCCCCGACTCATGTCCCCCCACCCCCACCAGTGACGGAAACCTGCCATCAGGCACCCACTCATGTCCTCCCACCAGTGACGGCAACCAGCCCTCAGGCCCTGACTCATGTCCCCCTGCCCCCCACCAGTGACAGCAACCTGTCAACAGGCCCCGACTCATGTCCCCCCACCCCCACCAGTGCCGGAATCCTGCCATCAGGCCCTGACTCATGTCCCCCAGCCCCACCAGTGACGGCAACCTGCCAGCAGGCCCCAACTCATGTCCCCCCACCTCCACCAGTGACGGCAACCTGCCATCAGGGCGAGACTCATGTCCCCCCACCCCCACCAGTGATGGCAACCTGCCATCAGGCCCCGCCTAATGTCCCCCCACCCCGGTGAATGCAACACAGACCCCAGCACACCCAAATGTAACCCCATAGCAAACCCCCACAATGCAAATCCACGACCAACCATTGTTGCCACTCCCCAGCACATGCCCCATCCCACGTCAATCACAGAAGCACACGTGCATGCACCCCTAGACATGTGCAACATAGGCACACAGCAGTGACACATGACTGAGCCCATGACAACTGACACATGCATCAAGCAAATAATAGCAGACCACACCAACACTGGCCATGAATGAAATGTATTAAAAATAAAATAAATATGACAAAATGAAAAAGAATCATGGCCATGAATAAACAAATAAAAAAAATGTAAATGAAAACAAAATCAGAAAGTGAAAAGAAATCCATGATAATATGAAAAAGAAAAAATGGTCCATCGTCCACAAGGAATAAAAATGTTAAAAAAACATTACTTCATGGAAAAAAATGAGAAAATCCACAGAACATCCAACTATTTACATGTAATTTCCACAAGGGTCCAAGATTGGAAAAAAATAAACAATCCAAGGTCCATGAAAAATCCAACTTTTTACAAGAAATGTCCTCAAGAGTCCATGATCCCCAAAAAATAAGCAATACAAGGTCCATGAAAAATCCAACTATTTACAAAAAGTGGAGCAATGTCCAATAACTCCAAAATAAAAAAGACATAAAGGAAACCCATACCTAAAGAACTATTTACAATGGCGGCGGGCTAGTCCAACGGCTCACTTCTTGATGTTAATGTCTTTGGCCAGGGCATCATCGAACTCCATGTTGATGTCCCGGAGGCGAGCCTGGACTCTGTCCTCGAGGGCTCGCATGGATGTCGCCATGGTCTCCACCAACTCCCTGCGAGTCCCCTGAAGGAACGCTGCCCGCCTCAATGCCCGGCGCATGGAGTTCTCTGCCCTGACCATCGTGAGCCGTGCCCTCTCCGCCCGCCGCTGCTCTGCATCTATACGCTGGCCCAACCGCTGCCACACGGAAGACACACTCAGTCCCGGGTCCTCCTGCCCATTAGCCAATGCCTTTCCCCGGGATGTTGTTGGCCCGAGTGCTGATGCCTCCCACGTTGAGCCTGCTGCTGCACCAATACCATTTGCCTCTGCCACCACAACGGCCTCCGGGACAATGGAGGTGCCTGGACATCCTCCATTGGCAGGGGTCCAGTTGTTGGGGTGACGCCCTCTGCTGGTTCTCCGACTTCTGACTGTGGCAGGAATGTGATCTCCACCAGCAGTGGATGGGGCATGTCCACAGTGTGCCCAGGTGACACATGGGCGGGAAGACGGCACAGAGGACGACTGGCACATAGGGTGTGCAGATGAGGAGGGGGTTGCTGGAGCGCCCAGCACACGGAGGAACCCTGTGCCAATGACCAGTCCTAGCAAGTTGGCGCGGCCACACAGGTGTTCGAAATGATGTGCTGCCTCCTGCCCCTGGACTGCACCAGTGGAACCACCCCCTCCAGGCCCCATGCGTGGGTCTGAAACGGCCTCCTCCTCAACCACACCCCCCACCAACCCAGATGACTCTGTGCCGTCTTCCGTATTATGCCCCTGTGGATGCTCACCTGCCCCTTCTTCTGCTGAGGAGTCCACATCCAACCTTGGCCTCTTGGACCTCCCCTCGGCAGCTGCGGCCATGGACACGGCACCAGTCCCCTCACTCCCGGAAGATATTATTACCTGGGAAGGGGGGAGGTCCTTCCGTCTCCGGCTGGCATCCCTGCCGCTGGGCTCCACAGAGCTGTGTCTGCTGCAGACAGGGAGAGACAGAACACAGGCATCAGGCCACCATACAATGGTCTGCTAGACACATAACTATTGCACATGAGTGGCATTGTCAAACATTACAGACGGCATCACACTTCCCATCACTAAGGTCAATTGAACCCACACACATGCACAACCAAGCAGGGAACGTGCAACAGGCATCTGCATCCATTCACATGGAACTGCATGAAGATCCTAAGGGTGGCATGACGTCACAAGCATCATGGAGCATGCCATTCACATGAACACCCGCAACCAGACAGACATGCATCTGGCCATCTCTACCTCTTCCTGTCACAGTGCAATCATTGTCAACTATGTCAAATCTGCCAATCGGGTACCTAGATGTCCGTGTCACATGCATCCATCCATCTCACAGTCACATACCTACCAAACAGACACATGTGTACATACCAAACACACACATGTACACAGTGCAATTACACGAAGGTGGGATGACCATCCATGTGTCACACCCCAAACATGGCTGAGTACATACACAGGCATGCAAACATGTGTGCATCTTCACATGCAGTTGTGTATCATGCATCGGAACACATACACCAATGATGTGCAGCACACATGACTGGACTCACATGCAGCATGGTCATGTCCCTGCACACACACCTCCATACATGGAGCATGTCAGACATATGTCCAAGCTGCACACTCCTGCCACTCCTCAACATGCACTGTGTCGAATGAGAACGCATGGACACTTACCGCTCGACTCCAGACGGCTCAGCCTCTCCAGAACCTGGTGTTGAAGCACTGGGCGAATGCACTCCAGGACACTCATCTGGTCGGTGGTAAGCAGGGCCCGGCACCCCACTGAATCCGCTCCATCCAAGAGGCGCCGGGCCTTCTTGCGGGTCCTGGACTTGAAGTCCTCCCAGAGTTTATGGACATGTTTGAGGTTGTGGGGTTCCACCCCCTCCGCATTGATGGCACCCACGAAGTCCAACCAGATCCTCTCCCATCCATCCTTGTCAGAGCATGGTAGTCCAAAGAGGGCATCATAATGCCCCAGGACTTGATCCACCAGGATTCCAACTTCTTTTGCAGTGAAGCTGGCAGCCCTCTGCCTCTCTTCCGGGAGGTCGCCACTGGTCCCAGATGGAGTTTGGCTTGACATGGCAACCCCTGAGGCAGGTGTGAGTGGGCAACTGGGTCCTGAGGCTGGGCTGTGGAGCGATGGAACACCAGTGGGAGTCTTCTGTTTCAGCAAGGGTGGTCACAGCAACTGGACCCCTGGCGATGGCTGATGTGCAGGCACCAAATAGCAGGGCACGTTGGCAGCAGGCAGGCAGGCAGCAGCAGGTGGCGTGTAGGAGGCTCCCCAGGGCTCTGAGGGGCAGGTAAATGGCCTTCTGGGCAGGAGCGTGTTCTTTGTGTGTTGTCGCGTGGCCAGCTTGATGCAGAGTGAATCCGCACATGCAAAAACAGCATGTCAGCGTGAGATTGCGTGAAATCCGAGGAAAGGCCCTTAGCGCGTAAGCGCGTGAGTGATGTTACGTGCGTGGGCACGGGTTAAACATGAGCATGGGCAACAGTTCGCTGTACGTGCTTTTTGTGGAGACCGACGCGTGTGTTTACTCTTCTTGTGGTTTCACATGTGATTACTTTCACAGCGGATAGAGTTCGTACTTCTACTTTTGCCAGGGGTGTTGCCTACGCGCACAAGTGCGTGTGTTTTTCTTTTCCACGCAAGGCAGATGGTGAGTCGCGCATGCTATTTTTCCCACTGCGGGTGCCCCTGTGTATCGCGTTCCCATTTTCAAGTGCATTGTAGCCTGTGTGTTCCACACATACACATTTTTTGTGTCCCTGGGTGCCACAGCGTACTGCGGGAGTTTTATTCCATGCACATGGGCTACTGCGGGTTGCGTGCATGTTTATCATCATTTTTGGGGTGTCTGAGCGTTGTGTGACCTGTCATTTATCACCAGGGGTCACAAACAACCTTGCAGGAGCACAGGGGTGCATCTAACATCACGTACCCTGCCCCCTTTACCCCAATTGCCCAGGACAATTATTGAGTGCACCTCCCATTGACAATATACCATCTGTGCCATGGTTGGGAGACCACCAAAGGTACAGGGCAGCAAAGTTGGGCGTCCTCCCAGTGTTGTACGTGGCCGGGGACGTGGCCAAGCTGACCAGGGGGTACAGGGAGTCCAGGGTGGCCAGGGTGGCCGCAGAGGGGGAAGAGGCAGGGGTGCACCACTGGGGCAGAATGTCCAGCCACGTATTGGTGCAGCCATGTCACCACCCCCTGTGGCTCTGGGAGATGCAGCTGCTGAATCCAACGTAGGCTCCCATATGACCCGACAGTCAGTAACATCTGCTGTCATGGGCCCACCGGTTGTGGTAGCTGCAGGTGCAGCTGTGGCGACCACCACCCAGGCTCAGGGTTGGCCAGCGCATGATGCGTTGAAAGCTGAGGACTCACAGACAGAATTCCAGGTGGCCAGGAAGCACAGGCCACGTGTGTCCAGGGTTGCTGTGACCGAGGCACACGTATCTAGGGCAGTGGTGCCATCTGCTTCCCCTAGCAGCCAGGTGGTGGTAACTGCATGGGCAGATGAAGCCAACACCACCCCGGCTGTGAGTCTGCCAGCCAGGACTGTGTCGGCGATAGACCTTGGCATTGCAGCAGATGTGGCACTGGGTCCTGGCAACACAGCCACTGACTCAAGCCAGACCTTCCGTCCTGGTTCCACCAACCACTCCCTTGGTCCAGTCCACCAGCGCAACTGCCCCTACTGATCAGGGTGACATTGGACACTCAGGGTCCGTACCACCGCACAAGAGGAGGAAGCGTGCTCCTGCGCAGGAGGCTGGGACTCCAGACACGGCTCTGGCCTCCGGCACATCGAGGAAGAAGCCTGTCAACAAGCAGGAACTGGACTTCCTTGTGGGCTACGTGTCGGCACACAAATGCGATATACTGTTGGGCCCACAGTGCCATGCTATACCTGCCCAGTGTTGGGTTCATTGGCAGCATATTGCAGATGGTGTGAATGCCATGGGATTCCAGGTGCGCACAGCTGAAGACTGCTACCAGCGTTGGAATGACCTCCGACGCTGTGCAAAACAAAAGCATGCCTCCAATTATGCCATGACTCAGGTGACTGGCAGTGGGCCAGCACCAGAGGAGGATGCACTCACTCAGCACGAGGAGATTGCTGCAGAGTTCATCGAGGTAGAACTAATCCGTGGAGTGGGAGAGATGATGGATTATGATGCATCATCCGGTGAGTGGCGATGCGTGTATGTCCAGAACATGTGTGTTTGGCTTGTGTAATGTGTTGTGCTTGACTGCCACTACATGATATGTAAACATGGTTGTCATGTGCGAGTCATGCAATGCTTCACTGATACATGCCTGTTGTGATGCATGCAGGATATGTGATGCACATGGGGACTGTCCTCATCACCACACATGCACCCTACTCACATGCAAATCACTCGGCTGCCCCTCCGGTACATGTTCTGCTCTCCAACCTTGACTCTTAAACTCCCTCTGTCCTCATCCTACTTGTTCTCTCCTCTGCTTTTGACACAGTCAACCATTCCACCCTACTAAATTGTCTCCGTGACAACCTAGGCATCACCGATCAAGCTCTGGCCTGGCAGACCTCTTTTCACTCTGATCAACCCTCCCAGGTACAACTTGGGTCCTTCCTATCCTCTTTCTCCCTCCCTACCTGCGGTGTTCCCCAGGGGTCTAACCTCTCACCCTGGCTTTTCAATCAATACCTGGCAATTCTCACCTACTGCATTTCTATGTTCTGCTAACATTTCCAGTACTATGCTGACAGCATCGCCATTCAAAATTGGTGTGCCGCAAATAATCTTTGTTTGAACGCCAACAAGACTGAGATCCCCCTGATTGGTACACCCCCTCCATCCTTTCCCCTCACTCTCTGACCGGCCTCCCTTGGCCCTCCTCCTGCCCCTACCAGCCAAGCTAAGGACCTCAGGGTCATCTTTGACTCCACACTTTCCCTCTGCGCACACATCTCTGATGTCACCAAAAAGTCAAACTTCTTACTGCACCTCCTTAAAGGCACTCTTCCTTTCCTCTCCTTCTCACAGAAGCTCCTTGTCTCCCAAGCTCAGATTCTCTCGAGGTTGGACTGCTCTAACAGCCTCTTTCTAAATCTACCTTCCTCCACTCTCTGCCCTTTACAACTAATCCAAAACAGGACTGGGAGAGTTGTCCTGGGCCTCAAGCCCTGGGATCGTATCGCTCTGCCTCTGAATTCCCTTCATTGTCTCCCTATGTTTGCAAGGATTAAATTTAAAACCCTTTGCATTGTCCACAAGGCTTTCTGGGGCCTGGGTCCTAATTACCTTCAACTATCCCTCTGTAAATACCTCCCCTCTAGAGCCCTTCGTTCGTCCACCTCAAATTCTCTCAGGGTCAGCCATTTTTCAAAGGAACGAGCTGGTGGTAGACCCTTATCTTCTGCGGGGGCCTCCACCTGGAACTGCCTACCTGCCACCTTGAAACCTGAGGAGAACCATCTACGGTTCAGGAAGACTTTCCTCTTCACCTCTGCCTTTGCCCCTCTTCTCCCCTGCTGATCTGCTTTCTATCTCAGCAATGCTGCACCTGGCCACCTTCTGCCCTTTGGGCCCAGGTACCTGCTCACCATGTCACCCTCCTGCACTGCCTCCTGGTCACCCCTTGCACTGGGGCCTGTATCTGTACCCATACAGCCCCCCCTCTTCTTCTGCACTTATCAGATACTCCCTTTCTGACTAACCGTGCACTTGGCCACCCACAGGCTGTGCTTCCACTGTTTTGGATCACCATGTGTGTTTGTTTATTTACTCATTATTTATCTTGTCCTCTCTTATACTTTGCATGCTCCAATTTGTCCCCCTCCCATGCACTTTGCCCCCTTTCACTCCCCATGCACTTGCGCGTTCTCATTGTCACTGGGCCTAGTAAGATCGTTGTTTCTGTTTTCTCCCCTGTTCCTCTCCCTTTGCCTGGTTGTGCTCTGAAACACCTGTGTCCGAGCGCAATAAGAATTGATTATCATTTCATGTCATATCATGTTCCTGCTCACTCACATGTCTGCATGTGGCCTGTGGTGTTGTTTCACTCAGCACTCAGCCTTTCTGATCACATGAGTGCTGTGTATGTGTGGACAGCCTGCAAGGTGGTCCTCCTCGCGGGCATGCTTCCTTGCCTCTCAAACTCCCTGCAGCTCAATTTCAACATGCCACTGGTGAGTTACATGTTGGACTACTACTATTGCCTGTTACCCATTCCTGTGCACATGCACACTTCCCTCTACAGACCTGCAAAACCGTGGTGTACATACTTTGTCCTTGGTGCAGTGTGTCTCAATCGGACTGTGCAGATGGCAGTGGCTCCCCGTGGACATGGGTGCCCATTCATGCTCCATTTGCATTCCATGAATGCCCCAATGGGTCCTTGACAGTCTGATCATCGTGGTACGTCTCCAGGATTATTTAAGTGTCATGGTATTTGGTCATCCATTCGATGCTCACTCTGGGTCAGTCCCTCATCACGCACATGTTTAGGGTCTCGGCGTCTGTGTCATGCACAGGCCTCCTCCTGTTACAGTCCCCCTGCCTCTGTTCAACTGGTGTCGTGGCTTCTGCATGCATGGGTGTACTACTGATGGTTCCTCATGTGTCCTGTTTCATGTCCACTTCTCATCTACTGTAGTGTCATTTGACTTAAGAGGTACAATTGACGCATGCCAACACTGTCTGCCAATGCACTGTTCTCTGGTCAACCTTTCATTGCCATGCACTGCCTCCCTGCAATTCCACAAAGGGTGGGTGGTTAACTGTATCCATGGAACCCTGTGCATGCACTTTGCACATGATGGCTGCACTTGCCCTTACACTGCCGTCATGTTTAGAGATTGACATCACTACGTACATGTTGATGTTGGAAGTTGAGGTGGTACACATGCACTGCACCCACCCACTTCTGTACCATGTTCCAGCCTTCAACATGCCTATGCAATGTTGCTATGTCAAAGTGACCTGGCATGTATGTTCCCATGTTCATCCCTTCACTGTATTGAAACGCACTAGTGTAGGTGCATCCTGTGACACGTGTACTCTGTATTGGTGAAGGTTGTTGAGTGCTGCATGTCAACATGCATATTACATGTGTCCTGGTGTGTTTGGTTTCACTTGCAGCTGTGGCTTTTTGGGAGTTCTGCCATGCTTATGCTACATGTCATCTCTTTGTTGCCATCTCTCATTTCTTGTTTGGCTCTGTGCCTGCCAGAGGTTGTGTGGGATGCAGGTGAGATGCAACATGCAGTACATGTGTAGGCTTCACATTTTACACAAATCCATTTCTGCTTTCGGGATACCCTAGCATTGCAATGCCACTGGATGCATGCCAGAGTTTGAGTTGTGTGTGACATGACTGCTTCATGTGTTGGCTGTCGATGTTGTGATGTCTATGTGTGTGGTATGTGCTGCTGACATATGTGCTCATGTTTCTTTTGTTTACGTTACAGGTGATGAGGCACTGGAGGCAGAGGATGAGGATGTGATTCCAGACACGGTGGTGGGTTTACGTCACCAACCTAGCACCAGTGGCGGTCGTAGTCCACGAAAACCCATTTTTGCTCCAGGCCATCGTGTCCAGGGCTGACCATGAGTCAAGCTCTGATGAACTCTCTGACCACAATGTTGAGTTGGATGTGCATCATGACGTGTCATCGCCGGTGAGTGATCCTGCAGTGGATGATCTTCTGTCTGCGACACCTGCAGTGATGGTAGTGCCCTCAAGGGGCCAGGCAGTGTTGGAACGTCCGCCTCTGGTGGTTACGGGCACACGGTCACACTCCACACCAGTTGCTCATGTTCCTGGAGCATCAGGTTGATGGAGGGATTCAGTCCTTCAGCCGTGGTCGGTGCCAACCCAGCAAGGACCACGGCTCCTTGGGCCCGGCAGGTGTAGAGTCCGGCAACACGGTGGCCATGCGCCACTGGGAACCACTGGGTGGGAGCATGCCATGTATGCCATCGCGCAGCAACAGGGGGCAACAGCTGAGATGATGGCTCAAGGCATGGAAAGTGTGGCCCGTTCCATCCTCACCCCTGCGAGGCAGGTGCAGCTCCAGCAGCAGGCAACACGGTCCACATGCCGCTCACTCAGACTGGGCATGGTGGCCTCTGACAGGGCACACCTGGCTGAAATGGTGGCTCTGCGCCAAGCAATTGCTGCTCAGACAGAGGCACACAGGGAGGCCCTGAGGGAAGACCACCAATCCCTCAGATCTACTCTGGGTGTGCTCATGATGACCAAGAGGACGCGATCAGAAGAGAGGATGGAGCAGCATGAAAACACCATCTCGGTTGAACTCTGTGCCACCCGGGAGGTGCTCCGTATGTCATGTGACGCTATGCAGGCAGAACTCTGTCATACACGTGAGACCTTACAGGTGGAAGCACAAGTATTACGTGATGTGATGCATGCAGACCTACGTGCCATAGCTATGCAGGACCAGGCTTACCAGACCCGCATGCTTGCTGCGGATAGGCGTGGTCAGGCAACTGTGCCACATCCATCTTCTGATTTACATCCAGAGGGTGACAACGACTTATCTCTCACACAGGTAGGGTCAAGCAGGCGTTGAGCTCTTGGAGGATTTCTTTTTTTTTATCTCAACATCAATACATGTGGGTGTTGAGGTGCACCCTGTACCTCCCCCCTCCTGGGTACCCCCCTCCCCGGGTCGTATGTGGCCATTTATATTTTTGTTTTCTATTATTGTTTATCTATTGTGCATTCATGTGACAGTGTGGTGCTATGTGGCATTTGAAAGCATCCACTGTGTGTTCCAGCTGGGCCCATACAGGCTTGTCTCTTGTATGTGTTTGTGGCTTGGGGTCCTGACACATTTGCCACTCCTGCTTCCCCTTTCCATGAGCTCGCAAGGATGGCTCAATGTGACAGCATCTTACACATTGGCATTGGGCTTCTGTCATATTTGTGGCCAGTCTGCAGTCCTACTTGTGTATACACCCCAAGTGGGTATTCCGGATGGTTTCTCCAATGCATGCCTGCACTTCATTTTGGTGAGTATTTTGTTGACTATGCATTTCATCATGTTGCTTGTGATGTGTTTTATGACTTGCCTGTCTATGTTGTTGATGCACTTCCTGCTGTAGGCGGTACTGTGCACCCTTTGGCTTTGCAACACACACTGACGATGGGAGGGGACTGTGTAGTGGAAATTTCACATTGGGACACTTGGGCTACAGTGATTGGTCACTGTCTGAAATTGTCAATGTGGGGTACTCTGTACATGATGTGCTCTGCTGGTCAATGGATGATACTGTGTTGGGTTTGGTTTTGAGGTGTCAGGGGATTGGTGTGGTTTAACACACAGGGGGGTCCACAAGGGCAATGTTCACATGTGCTGTGTACAGAACACTGAGGGTCACTTCTTTTCACATGCATGTATTCAGTGCATGTCCCTACTGACACAAACACTTAAACAATGTACCCCCACCCCAACAACGACAACAAAATGCACACACATGCACCCAGATTGCCTTCTCAGGCATGTTGTGTCCCTGCATTGCATGATCACTTTCAATTCCTTGATCGTGTACATGCATCACAGGGTTCTTTTGGTTGATTGTACTTATTTTTCATGATGGTCAAGGGCTTTCACCAATGCACAGCACACTCACTGTGCTGTCTGGTGAGCGGTGTGTTGCAGGGGGCACACACGCAGCACACAGTGTTTCCATTGGCAAATTTCTATTGCCCGATGTGCATGGCAACAGGCATTTTGACTTTTGTTGCTAGTACCGCTGGTGGCATGCATTTGTGCCACACTTTTTATGGGTGGAGGTTTTGCTCAGTCATTTCATCAGATTCCATGTCAGGTGTAATTGTCTAGTGCCTGTTTACATTTCTCGAGTGGCACTTAATGACAATTGTGTCACGTGTTGAGCAATAGGTTTGCTGTTTTGCCGTTGCATGCCATGGCATGGTGTGGCGGACGGGCATCATGGGGGTTGGGAGGGTTTAGGTATCATACCAGTATTTTCATGCCCTCTTTTGCAGGGGGTGGTGGGATATGCACCTTGCATGAGTTCCTTTTGGTCACACAGGATTGGTTGTGTTGAAGTAGCTAGGGGTGCACACAATGAAGCACTTCCGTGGACACATTCGCAGGGTGGTAAGGTTGTGACAGTTGACTGTCCCTTTGTCATCATCGATTGTCACCTGGTATGTGCCAGGGCTGTGTGCACTCCCCTGGGGTGGGAGTTTAGGTGAAGAATGTGGCCATAAGCTGGGTACGAGCTGCCTCGCCAAGTGCCCTTTCCCCTCCCATGCGCAGTGCCTGTGCATGTGGTTGGGGATGTGAGGGCAGAACCATGTCCACCGGTACGCCCCGCTGTGTTGCAACGTTGTGCAGGACACATGCTCCCACAATGATCCTGCACACTGCTGGGGTGCATAGAGTAGCTGGCTGCCAGAGCGGTCAAGGGAACGGAAGCATGATTTGAGCACTCTGAATGTGCGCTCCACTATGTCCCTGGTTGCAATATCGGCTCCGTTGTATCTTACCTGGGGTGGTGTGGTGGGTCCCGTATTGGCGTCATCATGTAGGTGGTCAGAGGGTAGGCACTGTCCCCTGGGGAGGTGATAATGGATGTCATTAGTTGGCTTGGTGTATTTGTCTGTATGTGACATGCATGCATATGCAGAGGCATTTGTACTCACCAATGAGCCATGTGTTGCCATGCTTCCCAGCTTCCAGGACCCGGCTCAGGGCGGACATTCTGTATATGAAACTGTCATGGGTGGACCTAGGATTGTTTGCATAGATAGAGGTGATGATTCCTTTGGCATCACATACAACCTGCACATTTATTGCATGCCAGTGCTTGCGGTTGCGGTAGTTGCTCTCAGTGGCCCTAGGTGGACGTAGGGCAACATGGGTGCAATCTATGGCAAAGAGCACTTTGGGGAAGTGTGCCACATTGTAGAAGTCCTGTACCACGGCTTGCCTTTCTGCGGGTGTTCTGGGCATGTATATGTGCCTGCGGACCGGGTGTAGGCAGCGTGACTGCGTGGGCTGTCAGATGTCCCCGACTATGGCATTTGTCCGATGAAGTGACCCAGTGGCCAAAAAATTAAGTACATTTAGCACCTTTTCCAAGGGGCTCAGTGCTTGGGAGCACAAGGTGGGTGATGTTAGGTCATCCTCCCACTCAGTGACCAGGTCTAGGATGATATGAGGTGGGAACCTATACCTGCCATAGATCTGGCCATCAAGCATCCCAAAAAAGGCTGGTCCTGGGCAAAAAAAAAGCAGGGCAACTTTGCTGAAATCTCGAAAATCTATGAAACTCCCTTTCTCCCTCCATCTTTCAAACAACCTCATCTATCCCTTCTACCATTCGTTCTGATTTCATAGCCCACCATTCTTGTGGAACTGGCATCCCTACTTTGGTCTGCCAACCCCACTTATGCTCTTGCATACCCCTCTGCACAGCAGACCGTTGAGGAACTTACACCCCCCACCTGCACCTACCTCACTTTACTCAAGATCTCCCTGTCATCTGGGATCTTTCCAGCCTACTGCAACATGGTCACATCTTATCTTTCTTGAATAGAACTACAGCTGAACCCAACAACCCAACTCTGCTACCTACTGTGGCTAACCAGAAAGAGGACTCAGACTGCTAAGTGGCCTGTTAGTTTTTTTACAAATTTCAAATTAAAATAAAAACGTTCCCTGCCTAATGAAGCTAAAACTGAGGGTGCTCATCAAAGTCTGAAATGATATAGTCCTGAGTCCAAATCCTAGAAGCTAACCTGCCCTACCACTTAGGAAAATAAGAAAAAGAAGGGGGCCGGAGTAAAAGCCTCTGTCTAGCCTCTGTCCTCAACTTCCGCCAGGCCCAATAGAGTGGCTCTTGCTTCACAAAGTTCATCAATGTCTCCAAATACAGTTCACAAGGATCTCCTTTCCATAGGTTTACAAAATTCATCAATGCCTCAACATGCAGTTCACAACCTCCCTGCAGGTTTTGTTGGTTAAAATTTTAATATCTTCCATATGATTTCCCTTTATTCAGGAAAAAAGATATTTTTTGCATACAATTTCTCCATATTTGACAAGATGCTTAAAACTTTCCAGTTTCTCTTTCTCTATAGTTCCCTTTATTAATCTTTATGATTTTCAGACTCTCCAAAATCCTCTGGCCATCTGACAGTGGGTTCTCAGCCCTTTCAGGCTCTCATGGTTCCTGCAACCCTGATGGTTCTCCCAGCCTCGAATGTTACAGTCTGATTGTTTCTCAGGACCCCTCAATGTCCTCTGGCTTTCTAGTAGCCTTGGTGCAACTTGATTTTGTCTGCCCACTCAGGTTTTTCAGGCTCCCGTACGTTTGTCAACTTTCCCAGCCTTGAATGTCTCTCAATTTCTCAGGACTCTGCAAAGTCATCTGGGCCTTTTGTAGGCTTGTTTTCTCACTGCTCAGGTTTATCAGGCTTGCATAATCTCTGCGGCTTCTCCAGGCTCGACAGTCTCTTAGTGTCTCAAGGCTCTCCAAAGCCCTGTAGCCATCTGTTGGGCTTGTTTCCTCTCTGCTCGGGTTTATCATCCCGTAACCTTGTCGGCTCCTCCAGCCTTGATTATCAATGTTCGTAACTCTCAATTGCGCTCTCTCCTCAGGAGCGTTTGCTTCCCTTATGTTGCTCATCTAAGCAGCAAAGACACTTCTTGTGCGGAGCTCGGGGATCAGGGCTCCCCTCTGTAGTCTGGTCTCACCATCAGTAACCAGGCCCCAGGTCCAAACTACAGCTTCCTTGTGGTCATGCCACCAGATGAGACTATTACTCTCCTGTGTCCGTCTCATTCCTGACCTTGGCTTGTCAGTCAGGTAGAACACCAGCCTTCTGGCGTCCGGGTAGGGATTCGCTTGCTCTCCACTCTGCTGCTGTGCTCCATGGTCTAGTGTCGCTCTGCCCTCCAGGACGTCTTCTAGTCAGAGTCTCGCCTCTGCATAGGACTCACTCTCCTCCCTGTGTAGGAGTTTCGTCCTGATTCAAAGTTTCTCTTGGTTTTATGAACATCGTCACAAACAAAAGGATGTGTCCTTCTTCTTTGACTGTGGTGTCCAGGCAAGATCCAGCTTTACCTGAAGCCAAAAAGATTGAAGATATTTCACTATTCAGTAACTCCAAAACAGAAGTCAACAGTGGAGTGAGTCAAACAGACAGGTTTGAACAAATTACAAGCCGTAACGTGTTTCTGATTAATAGAGATTGATTTTGTGGAGGGTTTGGCAGTGAAACAAAGGTCTTAACACATCTCTAACTTTGGTGGTCCTCATATAGGTGGAGATTATAGATTTTATCAGGGCTCCCATCCTATCGTTGGAGTCCCCGTCCCCAAAGGGGAGTCACTCCAAGTGAGGTCCCGCTTTCCCAAACCTTTAGACAGGGTTTGGCTGAGTGGGCACTCCTCCCTAACCTCAAAGGGGTTGGTTCCCCCAGAGAAGAAAGGACACATTTCCCAGATTCATCACACTACCCACCTATATCCGTTTTCCCTCATTATTGAAAAAATACTTGAGCACCTAATCTTCAATGGTGTCACCACCTTCCTGGAAGTGCGGTTACTCATCAACCGCCTCCAGTCCAGTTTATATAGAAGTCGCTCCATGGAAACAGAGCACTCACCCATTTATTATTTATCTAATTTCTGTATTTTTATAGTGCTGGCAACCCACAAGCATCAGAGCTCACAAATACTTGAAATGACACACATAAAGATGATGGGACATGAGAAGTCAGGATGAAATACTCTGGACTGAGTAGATTGAACCTCTTAATTGAAGAATAATGTTTTCAGCGAGGAACAAAAGGAGTTTATGTTCTTGTACAGACATAGAGTGAGAGACAGGGAATTCCACAACTGGGCAGCTAAGGTGGGAAACAACCTTCCAAGTCCGTTTGCCTGTCTAACCTTGTGTCTGTTAACTAAGGCAAGGGTGGTGGAACGTAAGTTACGTTAACGCTCCTATTGAGTCATACGTGCCTTCAAGTAGGCAGAAGCCTTGCCATAAAGGCATTTATACACGAGAGTAGCTGTCTTGAAGTGAATTCTGGCTGGATTTGTCTATAAGATGATATGGGCTCTCGACGAGAGATTGCCTTGCAGATGCGAAAATGCATCGTTTTGAAGGATCTAGAGTCTTTGTAAGCATTTTTTGTTTTCACCTATCAGCAGCGCATTACAATAATCGAGGTGGGAGAGAATGATTGCATGAGCGATTCTTAAGCAGTTTGACTCTGAAATAAATGGTTTAATATTCTTTAAGAGTCTAAGATAATATTGGCGGTTTTTGGAAATATAGTTCACCTGTATCTCAGCACTGAGTGAGGAATAAAAAAAACACCTAATTTCTTAACCGTTCCAGAGACTGATATGGTGCAATCCTTGATATGAAAACCAGAGTATTCTTTCCCAAATTAAGCTCTAGCAGCTTGTGTTCCAACCATCAATCATTCGTTTTTTTCTCAGTTTAAGCAAAGCCAATTCTCAGCCATCCAATATTCAATCGTGCAGTAGATGGAGTAAAGCAAGATGATATCGGAGTCATAATCTCCACTAATTTCCATGATTAGCTGGGTGTCAGCATAACTTGTAAAAAAAGACCCCCTGTTCCTCTAAGAGACTACATAGAGGTCTAATGTATAAGTTAAATAGAGTAGGGGTTATGCAGGCACCCTTTGGTACCCCACAATGAATCAGGGCTGGTTTAGCGGAAGCACTCCCCAGCACACTGAGGATTGTCTGTGCAACCAGAAGGATTGAATCCAGCTTGTAGATTGTTTAACGTGACATTTAGAAGTTGCTTGAAGAGAAGACTGTAGTTGGAGGGTGGCCCCTTTAGCCAATATTTTGAGTAGAAATGTGAGTTTGAGATTGGTCTTTGATTTTGTTCATCTTTAGGTTCCAACCCTACTTTTTTCTCTAATGGAGTGATAGTAACGAGCTTGATGGACTCTGGAGGTGATATTATGACTGAAAGAGGAGTTTACAAACCTAGTGAAGAAAGGAATAAAGATGTTTTTATTTTCCAGAACAGTTTTAGTAGGGAGGATGTTTTCCCGGCATGATGTAGGATGCGTTGATGAGAGGATCATTTCCATCTCCAAACACTTGATAGATTTAAAAATAAATCAAGGTTGTTCCTTGAATTGCACTGGTAGTGTGGAATTGTAGGGAGGAGCAGCCATTTGCTTTACTGAGCCATGTATTAGGTCACTCTTAATTTTGTCATGAGCTACCACCAGTTTGTTAGAAAAGGCCTGCTGGACATCATCACAACCTTGGTCATCAGGATGGATAGGTAGGGAGAGTTCTTTGGGTTTTTCAAGCAATTTCAAAATCTCAAAAGGTTTTTTTAGAATTATTATTAGCTCCAGAGATTCTTCGTTAAGGAAATTATTTTTGGCTGTCACGATCTCGTTTGTATAGTTGCTGTAGGTTTTTCCAACCTGCATTATTAGGGGCACTTGGGTGTTTTAGCCAAAGTTGTTCTGGTCACCTTTTCTTTTTCTTTAAAATGGAGAGATCTTGGATATACCATTTTTTATGATTGGAGTATTCCCTCACCAGTTTTTTCTTAAACAGAACTACTTTATTTAGCATGTCTGTGAAAGCATTATTGTAATTCTCTACTAGAAAATCAGGGGTGTCTGAGCTAGATGTTTTTGACATAATGTTGTGGAGACAATCCTGAAGATGGGAGGCTTTTTTGAAGTTGCAACTGTATACCTCTTTGATAGGATTCAGTACGGTTTTCGGAATATTGTGTAGTAGTACAGAAAAATGTATGATACAATGGTCAGACCATATGCATGGGATGGTATTCTTCATATCAAGGTGTAGGTTTATTGAAATTGGCCATATATAAACCCAAGGGGGTTTATATATGATGACAAGGTTAAGATAACTGCATGGAGTAGTAGTGAGTTTTAGGTGGAGAATCTCACAGTTATCACATGTGCTTGGGCATTCAAAGAATTGAAATCTTTCTTTGACAATAATGGCTACTCCACCCCCATACCCTTGATCTCTGTTTTTACAAATAATTAAGTAGCTTTCTGGGCTGGTCATGGGTCCTAAGTGAAGATGTTGTTTTCTAAAGAACAACATAAAAAACTATTTAGAAACAGAGCGGTTTTTCTAAATGGAACTGTCACGCTGCTGCCACACACAAGTGTGTGCAGGGGAGGACAGGCTCAGCGGGCCCTGGAAGCAGAGGCAGAGGAGGACAGGAAAGTGTGAGTGTGCATGTGTGTTGGTGTGTGTGTTGTGTTTATGTATGTTTTTTTATTTGGGGGGTCTTGGGTGGGAAGCAATGGGGCCGGGGCTGAGAGAGAAAGGGTACTTGGCAGAACCATTGATTATGAGGTAATAGCTTGGGAGAGTGTGGGGTCGGGGGCTGAATTGTGGGGGCTGGTCAGTGGCTGGAGCAATGGGAGGCTCATAGGGTGAAAACCCCAAAATGTAAAAAAAGGGCGAGGAAAAGAAAGGCCGGCTTCAATGCCAGATGTTCGATCAACAGAAAAACGGTGTAATAAAATCAGTCTTTTTCTCCTGAGACCTTCACAATGAGGTTGTTTCACACAGAACCGTGGCCATGTCGATCATGATGTCACTTGTATCTGTTATCCAAGTTTTTGTTAAGCACAAGATATCTAGATCATGCCCTAAAATGTAATCATGGATGTCTAAAGCATGTTTTCTAAGTGACCTGATATTGAGTAGAGCCATTTTTATATCATTGCCACCAATCATGTTCATTGAAGGGCTTGAAGGGAATGGATAGCTTGTGTCTCGCCAGTTGTGACTATATCTATACTACAATTGCTGTTACTTAGGGATTTTATGCCTGATGGAGTGAGCTGCACATAAATAACTACTCCTGGGTCAGTAATGCTACTGGTATTCTGTAAAGGCAAATGCAAAATATCAATGCATTCCGAGATTGAGGATTTTAAGGCTGTCAGGATTTGCTGCATGGGAGGAGCTGTTCCTGGGTCAGCAAGGCTACTATTTATCTCTGATTACAGGTAGGTATGACCAATATAATCTGGTCCTGTTGGGCATGAGATGTCTAATGCATGGGCCTATCCTTTTGTAGTGGGGTGTTAGAGGTATTCCGAGGGCACAAATGCTCAAGTTTCATGCATTCTCAGAGCAAGGATCTGCAGAAGGAATATTATCAGTTTTTTTATTCAGATATTTTTTTAATGATCTCTAAGGGTGATGCTCTTTGTGCACTAAAAGTATGTTTATTTCGTAGGAGTGACCCCTCATATTGAAGAAGAGTAGACTCCCCCTCTCTCTCCCTCTGGTGACAGATAGGTGAATATGGCATTTAGGGCCCATGCCCTGCCTTCCTGTCTAAACATTGTAAAGGTTAGAAATATTGTCCATTGAGGCAGCTAGGCTGCCTTTATTCTAGGCAGGTACATTAGAAAATAGGTACACAGTAAATTGAAGATGACAAGAATAGGTGACACTGCACACATTTGTTTAGGACAACAGAAAACATAATGAAATGCTTACATTGCGCACAACATACATAACACAGAATCTAGATTTCTGAGGGGGGAGAATTTAGCCAATGAGAAACCAGACCGCTAATATTTGTCCTTGGTAGGCTGTCCGGAGCCATGCATCATCCAAACTGCTTCAAAACCAGTTCTTAACATTTTGAAATATGTCTTGTGTTTTCTGAAAAAATGGAAAATATGAGCCATTGTGTCAAGAAAATAATCATGTGTTTCAGGAACTGTTTAAGTGCAATACAAAACAGGCAATGTATTTGACCTTGAAGTAAATAGGCAATGTATTTGACCTTGAAGTAAATTGCCCTATCAAAATATAAGGTTCATAATAGCATACAAATATTGTGTAATTTCTGGCATCTTATAAAACCATGAGGGATGCAGAAATGTAGTGAGACTTTTTCTTTTTTCAGCTTCCAAACGGTTGATTCAAAAATACTTCCAGCCGGCTGCCTTATCTCTCTGTTTTGTACTATATGTGTATTTCCAAGGATGACTGGCTGCAGTGGGGTATGCCTGAGAAATGCGCTCTTTAACAGTATACAGGGGTCTCCATATTTCTCACCACTGCTCATCAATCCATCATATATCTAAAACTCTTGGCTGCCTTTGACAATGTTGATCATTCATCTCTCCTCACTTGCTCTCACCTTGCTTCTAGGGCACTTGCTTTACCTAAATTGATGTCTACCAAGGTGGCTGCTAATTTCTTGATCCTACAAGACTACAACCTTCTCTGCCACCTCTTCCATTCTGAGACCCTCAAGGGTCTATTCTTGATCTTCTCCTACTCACTCTCTGCAACTAGGATATGCCCCAAGATTTTCTATTCCATTCTGGAGATACTCGTTCCATCCTGGTTTAAACTGTAATTCTGTATTTCTGTATTTTCCCATTATAAACAAGGATTTCAGGTCCCAGAATGAAAAGTTAAGACCAGAACCGAACTAATCACTCCTGAGTAGAATGGATAATGTTGGCTTGTATGGACTTGATCCCTGGAAAGCTCTTCTTTTGAGTCACTGTGTGATCTCTTTGCTGATGACCGACACATATGTTTCTCTTTCTCCCTCTTTCACATCAACGTTTTCTTCCTGCATCAGAGACTGGCAGTCCGCCATGCACCATTGGATGGTAATTCACTGCCTGGTAGTTACGTCCTCCAAAACTCAGGCAATCCACATCCTGGCTTGCAATGCCTCACCTTTCCTTCCCTCTCCTCCCTCCCTTGCCCCTGACACCCTCACACAACCAGCCATGATGCACAACCTTGTAATCGTCTGAAAGATATCTGAAGCAACAAGTTTGTTTGTTTGTTTGTTTGTTTGTTTATTATTTATACAGAATGCCACACCCTCAGGTATTTGGGTGCTTTGTCAAGTCATCTTAGAATACAGAGTACAATACAGAATAATAGCATAAAAGGTTACAGACAGTGTATAGGGACGAGATGACTACAAAGTAATCAAATGGAAAAACATTTACCAATAGCAGAAAGGATACAGACAGTGTATAAGGACAAGATGAATACAAAGTAATCAAGTGGAAAAAACATTCAGCAATAGCATTCGAGATAGAGAGCAGGAAGAGAGCAGGTAGCAGTCACCGTTGAAGTCTTGGATAGGCTCAGGCCAAACGGGTCATGGCGTTGTTGGTAAGAAGCAATTTTTAGTGTTGAGCCTGAAGCTGTGAAAGTGAAGGTCCGAGCGTAAGTTCAGAGGGAGGGAATCCCAGGCTAAGGCGGTTTGTATGGGAAAGCTAGTGCCGTCGGCACTTTTTAAGTTAAAGCACAGGGTGAAGATACAACGGGAGTTGACAGATCTGATAGGTCTCATTGATGTTTTTAGGTTGATTTTGTCTATCAGGTATTTGGGGGCGGCCATATTAAGGTATTTGTGAGTGATGGAGACAAGCTTGAAGTAAATTTTGTCCTGAATGGTAAGCCAATTGTGACTCATTCTGGTTTCAGAGATGTGGTGCCTTCTTGGGATGCTCAAGGCAGTCCTTAAAGCATTGTTTTGCAGGGTTTGAAGTTTGTTAAGCATATATGTGTTGGCTCCTGTGTAGAGTGCATTACAGTAGTCGATTGTGGACAAAATGAGTGCTCATGCTAGGATCATGCTGCTGTTAGTAGAAAGATAGTTTTTGCATCCATAGATAAGTTTGCAGGTCCAGGCCGTGGCCGATGGAGTAGCGTTAACCTGTTTTTTAAGGTTCAGTTCAGCATCTAGATAGAAGCCTAGGGTTTTTGTTTCCTTAGCCGTAGTGATCAAGTTACTGTCTATGTTAAATGAGGTGTATTTGGGATTACGTTTTGTAATGTAGAAAGAGGCACCTAAAATGAAGATTTCCATCTACTCATCATTGAGGCATAAGCTGTGGGTAGCCATCCAGGCCTGAATGACGAGATAGAATTGATTAAGTCACTCATTGTCAGCATAATAATTGCCTGATAGTGGGATCAGTATCTGGGTGTCATCTGCATAATTAGTGTAGATGACACCCAAACGGTCCAGTATGTCGAATAATGGTTTCGTAAAAACATTATAGAATGTAGGGGAGACGCATGATCCTTGTCGCACACCGCAAGTGATAGGGTTGGGGTCAGTGGCGTCTGATGGAGAGAATATTCTCATCATTCTATTGTTTAAGAAGGACTTGATCCATAATGCAGCCTCAGGTGAGAAGTTTGCTGCTGAAGCGAGATGCTCACACAGTATATTATGGTCTACCAGTTCAAAGGCAGCAGAGAGGTCTAGTAGCAGGAGTAGTGCACATTGTCTTTTGTCTTCTATCTGGTCAATTTGCGCTTTAAGATCTATGAGAGCAGTTTCAGTTCCATGGAGGGGTCTGAAACCTGATTGTCTGAGGCCTACCAGATGCTTTACCTCTAGGTATGACTGGATTTGGAGGTAGGCAGCTTTATGAATAATTTTAAGTAGGAAAGGGACTGTGGCTATCGGTCTGTAATTAGTTTGGATCGTGGGATCCAGAGACACTTTTTCAATAGGGGGCGTACCCATGCGTCTTTCAGGTTAGTAGGAACCTGGCATGCTTTGAAGGAGGCATTTATTAATCTGTTGATAAAAGGTGCGAGTTCACTCACTGCATCTTTTATGATTTGGGCAGGGCAGATATCGCCTTGACACCGTGACGGTTTCAAGGAGGATATCATTTTTATAACCTCAGTTGTCGAGACTTGGATGAATTTAAATTCTGGTAAGGTGTTGGTGCGGATGGTGGAGTTTAGTTTTTCAGTTAAATTGGAACCTATGATGGTAAGTATTTTGGAGGCAATTTTCTTTTGAAGGGTGCCTATTTTATTGGCAAGGGTATTTTGTATGCCTGTGCACCAGGTTTTATCTTTAGGGTGCAAATTGTCAGGGGCTACAGGGGATTCTAACTACCTTAGGATACCAAAAAGTTCCTTAATACTAGAGCTAGCGTTCTGGATCCTGTCGTTGTATGTTTCTTGTTTGGTTCTGATGATCTCTGCTTTGTATCGAGCTGAGATTTCAGATACTATGGGCCTCATTACGAGTTTGGAGGCAGCCATGGTGCTATTAGCTGCCTCCAAACCGGGCTCCATTACCGGGTTCCTTCAATGAGGAATAACCGGGTCATTCAAACATTGGAGGACCTGATAATTCCTCCTTGAAGGTACCATTCCCCATTCCCATTTGATCCCCAATAGGGCTCAATGGGAATGGGTAGGGAGGTAATAACGGGCACAATACAAGCGGCCAGTTAGTACCTCCTTCTTCCCCTCACGGGACCCGGAAAAGACGTCTGGTTTTACCAGATGTCTGGTCCGTGTCTCGCAAAGGGAACCTCGTAATCGGCGCTCCCATAATGAAGGGTACCGGTCCCGTACCAGCACCCTTCATTACGGGGGCGCCACCCTTGTAATGAGGCCCTATGTCTTTGTTCAGTGCATCACTTTCACCAGTGTCGCTGCCAGGTTTAACCTCCGGAACATCAGTCAAATACACTTATATCTCACCCTTAACTGCAATATGAATAAAGACCTCCACCGGTGACTGGACTACTTTTCTAGCCTTCTCCTGTGACACTGTATCTATTCCTTGAGCCCTCTTGACAAGGTACTTAACTACACATGCACCCTCTTTGAACTCCTTCAATCCTCGCCCAACCCCTCACTGCAATCACTCCCTCCTTTACTCTCTGGGGTAAGATTTCTCTTTTGTGCCATGTGTTTCCTTCTGTGGTGTGTTTCTCCATTGCACCCGTATAAGCCAGGCATGACCTCGCTCTCCCCCACCTTCTCATCCGGCTGCAGATTGGTCCTTGCCTCTAGTACATTAACAGAACCACCAAAAGCTAATAGACCTCTTCACCTTGCTCAGGGCTCTTCAGCCGATCACCACTCTGATTTGAGAGTGAATTGCTCTGTGGGTTAAGATTTCTCTTTTATGCTATTTGTTTCCTTCCGTGGTGTGTGTTTACATTTTCCCGGTGCACTAGCACCCGTTTACCAGGCCCATCCTCCCCACTCCCCCCTGCCCGCCCATCATGCTGCTCATTGGTCAGTGCTTCGAGGACATGACCAGAACCCCTCATCTTCAGAGGATGTCCCATGGCAGCCTTGTCCGAGCAGCTGGTGAAATGCTAAATACAAAGGGCACTTCCCTAGATCATCTCCATCGCCTGTTTGCCTGTTCACCTGGTTGACCCAGCCAAGCCTATAGAGCTGTCTGCTGCAACTTCCAGGTAAGAGATGGCTATTTGGCCACATAGCCAGCTCTGTATTTATGGTTTCTCGAAACTGTCTTGTACCTACCTGAACTTTAGTATTACCAAGGTCTTAACTCTTGTTGAGCTTTGATTTATTTTTTGCCAATGTGTTGAATTTAGCTGCTGTTTGAGTTTAGCCGCTCTGTGATATTTTAGGATATAGGCAGCCATTGCTGTATTATTGAGCAAAGCTACTGTGTTTGAGAATAGCCACTGTGTTATATTTAGCTGCATATTTGATTATAGCCACTGTAACCCGCTTACCTGCGTTCTGATATCCACTATGTCATACTTAGTCACTTTTTTGAGTATATCCACTGCCTCATACTTACCCACATTCTTTGCGTATAGCCTCATTGTAGTCTCACTTTTAACTCTCACTCATTTTAACCCAGCTATCTTTGAGTGCAGCCACTGTAACATACAAAGCTATATTATTGAGTGTATCCACAATGTCATACTTAGTCATACTTAGAGAAATTCGAGAGGTTAGAAAAAGAGTGTGCTAGGTTTAAAAGGAAATGAGGAACCCCGAACAGTTGAGAGTGGTAAGGCAACCCCTGATCAGTTCCATGTCATTTCATCGCAGGATTCCCATTTTTCGAAAAAAAAAAAAAGTAAAAAAATCCACGAAAAGAAACATCCCGCGACGAAAGAACGTTGTACCCTGATCATAGTGTGATGCCCTCTGTACCCAGGGCCCCAAGCCAACTTACCACCCTACATGCGCCAGGAGCTTCTAACTTCATGTCTACCAGTTCACAAGAATCGGGAACCATGAGGTAGCCGGACTCAATTAGGACTAGCCTGATTGAGCCAGCAGGCCAGCGTCCATCAGAGATTGACGGGCGTGCATCCCTGTTTAGGTTCCAAAATATTGTGGCTGATGTATCTGACCAGGAGGACTCATATGAAGAGAAGATCAGGGAGTTAAACTGGCAGTAACATCAGCTACAATGAAACCACCTGGCCCACTTTGCAGATAAAAAGGAGTCTGAGTGTAGGCCCCAAAAGAGCATCCTGAAAACCTCCACCAAATCAGGGAGGTGGGGGGAGTTCTCTACCAACCCCGGAAGAAGGGGAGTCAGATGAGTGCTCCCGTGTGCGAAAGAGGGAGTCCAAGGGAAGTGACCCAGAGAGCCCATAATACAACCGGGGAGAAAAGACTAGGCACTGCAATTCTGGTAGAGACTTTCAGGCTCCAAGAATCAGGGAGCACCTAGAGGATAGGGATAGGCCTTCAAATAGCAGGAGCTGTGATTCTGAGGGCAAATGCACTCATGTGCAGCGGAAAAAGAAAGCTGCCAAACAAAAGAGAACTTTGGTAAAAGACCCCATTAGACAGATTAAAGCCATTAGAAACTTCATGACCTTGTACAATAAAAATGCCAAGTACTCAGTCTGGGAGCACCTGGAGCTGTGTGAAAAGATGATGATGTCATTTGACATGGAGTTTGCCAAATGGGCATTCCCCCCAGAATACTCCAGCTTCTTTGCTGGGCTGGAGGATCAGAACCATTCAAGGTGGTCTACCTGCAAGGCGGCCATCTTGAAGCACTTCTCCGTGCATTGGAACCCCGAGGAGGCTCGCAAGGCCGCCTACAATCTGCAGTGCAGAAAGGATCAGGCCCAAAGAGAATGGGCCTCATTACGACCCTGGCGGTAAGTACCGAACATTACCGCCATGGCGTAATTAACGTTTAGGCCATGGCCGGATGCCGTAAAATGCGACTCATTCCGACCCATCGCGCACGAGCACTACGCCATGGCGGTAATGTCAAGAACGCGATGGCGTAAAAGACCCCAAAACGGCCCCTACCGGCATCGTACGTTGCGCAAGGTGCACTACCGCCACCCATCTTAGCGGTCACGGCAATTAGCGGTGACCGCAAATAGCGGCCCCGGAAATAAGCGGAAGTAGCATCATCGCGGCGGAACGGGAAAGAGCACGGCGGCCATCTTTAAAAACACAATCCATTGCCATCCTCCCCAACCATGCCACATCTGACCCTGAGACCCATCCAAACCGATCACACACCCAAATACCAACCTAAAAATGCTCAAAGTCGTGAAGAAGGCATGCGATCGGCAGCGCCAGGAACGCTTCTCCCGTGAGGAACTAAGCATGCTAGCGGAGACACTCCAGGACAATGCGGCGGTGGTGTTCTCCACCGAAATGACCAGGGCGATGATTTAAAAAAAAAAAGCCATATGGGCCATGGTGGCACAGCGTGTCAGCGCAGTGGGGACCGTACCCCGCAACCCACAGCAGTGCAGGAAGCGGTGGGATGACTTGAGGCTCCGCGTCCGAAGCATCATCTCTGCCAATCGCAACCTGGCCCAGGCTACCGGGGGAGGAGCTGACTCACCAATAAAACTCCAACCGTGGGAGGAAATATGTGCCAGCACAATAGGCATGGAAAGCATCGAAGGAGTAGGAGGGATGGAAAGAGGAGCGCCGACATCAGGCGATGAAGGTAGGTGCCCCAAATCAAGACATGCTATAGTCACTGACGTCCATTAATGTGTAGCACAATGTTGCCCTAGAGTGTAAATGCAACACATCAGCTGGACACTGCCCACAGCCACATGCGATCCCCACCCTGTACACATGTAGCATGCACACCCTAACTGCAGACACCCACATACCTCCATCCATCATCCACACAGAAAGGAGACAACCTGCATGCCCCTGCCTCAAATGTGCTTCATCTAGTAACCAAAATCTGGTGAATCATTGCCATTCCAATGTCCGCAGACCCATCAATAATGCTATCCCTCCTTTGCCCCACCACAGGCTCTGAAACCAACCACGAGGATGAGGACACCCCTGCCTCAAAAGCAGCCACGAGGGCCAGGACCACCATGCATAGACCCTCCACCTCAGCTGCAGTGAGGAAGACATTGCAGCAGGCAGAATCATCTGCCAGCACACAGGACGGCCCCCGACAGGCACCCCAGCAGGCAGCATGCCAGCACCTGCAGCACCACACGTCCCCACAATCTTGGCCACTGAAGGCACCGTTTCTGCAGGGAGCAGCAGCATAGGGGAAACTGCTGCCATAGCAGCATGCTCAGACACTGACACCGATGAGCCCGATGTAGGACGCCCCACTGAGCAGCTTCATTCCCCCTGTCTGTACCGGGGCAGCCCCCAGGAGGAGCCCACACAGGGGCATCCAGGAGAAGGGGACTGGCCTCCCACCCCATGCCCTGCAGAAAGTCTGCAGGAGGTGAGCAGCCCCTTCGCCACACCATCTGGAATGGGCATTGCCCAGCAGAGTGAACTTTCCCTTGAGGAGATTGTTGTACGTCAGCAACAACTGTCCACGCTCCTCAATGAGCATGCTGCGGAATGTGGGGGGGCAAGGGCAGCCATAGAACAATCTATGGAGACCCTAAGGGCCGAAATAGAGCGCAGTACGGAGACCCTGAGGGCTGCAATGGAGTCCACCTCAAGGGACATTTGCGGAGAACTTGCCGCCATGCGCCGTGTGCTCACAGAGCTGTCCCACACCCTTCAGGACATGTGTGCCCGTGAGCAGCCAGGGACATCCTCCACTGCAAGTTCTGCCCAGAGCAGCCCTGTCGGACGATCAGGATGGGACCTGCGCTCCACAGGCAGGGGTGCCCCGGGGGCCGGGAGAGGGGGCATGTAATAGCGTGTGTCCACTGTCACAGGCATCTTTAGCCACTCACAGGGTGTGTGTTGGGGTGTTCAGGGGCGAGGGGGTGTGTTGGGGTGTTCAGGGGGAAGGGGGGAGGGGGAAGGAGGGAGGGGGTAGAGGGTGTTGCACGACAATTTACAATTGAAATACACATTTTCCTTTTTCCCAAATCACATGTGTGGACATTTTCATTGCGTATGTGTGCTTTATTCGTGTACAGTCCACAGTGTGCATGTCCCAGAGACACACAGTGCCCCAAGTGCCGTCTCCATGTGATACACACCAGCCGTGTGTGCTAGAAGCATTGGTTGATGATATCTTGACGCATTTCACGCCCCTCCTGTGCATCACCTCCTCCATGAGGTGCGGCCCCATCTGCACCCTCCTCATCCTCATCGTCAGGTGGTTTCATTTCTGCGTCAGGGGGCAGGGGCACATTTCGTCTGAAGCACATATTGTGTAGCATGACACATGCCATGACCATCTTTGCCACCTTCTCATGGCGGTACAGGAGTGCACCACCAGACCTGCTGAGGCAGCGAAACCGTGCCTTCAATGGGCAGAATGCCTGCTCAATGACCACACGGGTACGTGTATGTGCACGGTTGAAGTCCTCCTCGTGCTGGTTCTGTGGGTTCCGGACTGGTGTAAGGAGCCACCTCTTCAGGGGATAGCCTGCATCACCTGTATGTGGGCAAGAATGCATGTGTCAGTCATGGCGTCTAATTCAGAACATGATGTGCCACCATAGCTTGCATCCAAATATTACTTTGAACCACTTCTAAATGCACTACTTGATTCACACTATGCAACCCGTATATGCTCATGGCTCTCATGGCCTGTTTTGCATGCCATCAACCAATGTATGCAGAGGGCTCGAGTGCCTTGTGAGTGCCCATCCACTGTGTTCGTTCATGGCGTTTGTTTTGGGGGCCTGGCACGTGTCCTGTGATGTCAATGCTCACATCATTGCAACATTGCTGTCGGCCTCATCATGACCCCAGTGAGCAATACTGATGTTGATAGGGACATTTTGGGCGCCCTGCTGTCTGTGTAAGGGTGTGTTGATGTTTCTGTCCGTCATGTGCCTCCTTCGTGCGCAGTTATGGGGGACAGGCCTTTCGGCTGATGGTGTTTGTTGATGTGCATGTAGGTGCATTTCGTAAAAGTCAATGTGGTCTGAATTGGTAAAATGCACTTGCAGATGGTTGTGTCATGGTTGGGACACAACCTCATTCACATGGAAGGGCTGCATACATCAGGTATTGGGTTTACTGGTGTTGGGTGTAGTTTGTGTTGCTTTAGGGTATGATCTGGCTCCGTTGTCTCTGCTACTCACAGGTGGAGTATGCATCATTCCCCACCCTTTCAGCCAGGTGGAGTATGCATCATCCCCCCCCCCCTTTCAGCCAGGTGGAGTATGCATCATCCCCCCCCTTTCAGCCAGGTGGAGTATGCATCATTACCCCCCCTTTCAGCCAGGTGGAGTATGCATCATCCGCCCCCCCTTTCAGCCAGGTGGAGTATGCATTGGTACGTCGTTCACCTACCCACTTCACATTCCCATGGTCATGACATTAGACTCACCGAGTAGCCAGGATCGTGGGCCTGCATGTTGGTCCATGTAGCGTGGTATTGTGGAGTTCCTCAGGACCATTGAATCATGGGTTGATCCGGGGAATCGGGCACAACAATGTGTGATGATCTTGTTGGAGTCACAGACCATTTGCACGTTGATTGATTGGAATTGTTTCCGGTTGCGGTACGGTACCTCCATGCAACGTGGAACCACCAATTCAACATGGGTGCAGTCGATGGCACCAATGCAACCAGGTATGCCAGCTAGTGCATGGAAACCCACTTTGGTGTTTGCAATCTCCTGGGCAGTCCGTGGTACTGAGATGTGGTCGTCTGTGTGCTTGAGGAGGGCATCGAGCACTTGGATAAGCGTACGTGAGAATAATGGTTGTGAAATGCCATGCAAGTGCCCCACTGTGTGCTGGTAGGTGCCTGTGGCCAGGAAGTGGAGTACAGACACTACCTTCAGTAGGGGTGGGATGGCGGTTGGTGTTTCTATCATGCTGACGATGTTGTTGTGTGTCATGTCTACTATGGCGGTGATGGTGTCCAGGTCCAAATGGTACAGGGTGTGGATCTGCTCAGCAGTGAGGTTGAATGGACTGGCTCTGATGCGTGGGATTGGGGGCTGCCTGCGTGGTGGCACTGGCTGTGCTTGTGGGGCTTGCTGGCCCTGCCTTGCCCTCCTTCTCCTCCTGCGTCTCCTCTGTGCTGCCTGTTGTTGTTGTTGTTGTTGTTGCTGTTGTTGTTGTTGTAGTAGCACTTGCATTGCTATCAGGTCCTCCAGCCCCAACATTGCTAGTCCTATTGGTATCATTGTGGAGTGTGACTGGGTGTGGGAAGGGGTGGGGTGTGCTCTTTTTGTACTTCCTGAGTCTGTATTGCCACCACCTGTGCTGTTCCTGTGCACCTGTGGCAGCTGGATTCACTTTCCATGGCCATTTACGGTTGGTTCGCGATGGCGGAATTAGCACCATGGCGGTAAGGAACTTAACAGGCTGGGTGATGGCGTTAGGTGCATGTCCGCTTGGGTCGGCATTCGCGTGCCTTTCCGCCATGCCGGTAATTACGGTGTGGGAGGTCGCGTGCGCGCGTCCTTGGAGCAGTTAGCGGCAGCGTTAACTACGATGCCGCTAATGGCATCGTAGTTAACAGTCACAGGTCAGGATCGGACCAGGCGGAAAACGATGGCGGTAATCATTTACCGCCATCGTTTTTCACTTACCGCGAGGGTCGTAATGAGGCCCAATAATTTGTCCAAGAATTAAAGCGGGCATTTGCACAAACCACTAGGCGAGTGCGCACGAACAGTAGGGAGTTCATCAATACCTATTTCCATGCATTCCCTAAGTATATTATGACGCAACTGGTTAGGGACTTCCATGATGAAAGGACCATAGACTGGGCAATAGATCAAGCTACCCAGATCTATGAGGTACAAAAGCCTGTAGAAAATAAGAATCACAACAAAAATCCCCAACCAACCAATACCCCTGCGGCCGCCAAGGTGGCGGTGGTGAAGGTTACCCCCATTTTGGACCTAGAGATGGGGCGTCCTAACAATACACCTCCCACTAACCAGCCAAACCAGAGGCAGAGAAGACCCTCTGACCATTCACAAACAGGTGGTAGCCAGGCAGGGTACCCCACAGATGTATCACCTGATGCTGCCACCTACATCAGCCCGAGGTACAAAGGAAATAGACCCATCTTGGGGTATGTATGGACTCCATCGGCTCGGGGGGGGGGGGCAAATCAGGTGTTTCCTTCAGGGGGGCAGTCATTTTCCATTCTCTAGTTTAAGTTTCTTCCCCAGGTACCCTCAAAACTCCATCCTACAGAATAACCCTCCTTACTCTCCCTGCTTTCAGGAGTCTGGACCACCAAATCAAGGAGAGGGGAGGCCAAGGATGGAGGGCTACCAGGGGAACCCTCAATACCCAATCTAATCTCGGAGGAGGGACAGTTACCTTCCATAGAGCATTAGAGAGTTTACCACAAGAACCCCCATATCAGCCAGAGAGGGTGTCACAACTGGAGCACCAGGTCCAGAGTTTTACCCAAGACCTGAGTCGCGTGTTGAGGGCTCAGCAGAACCCCTAGATGAACATGGCTGCCCAGAACAGCATAAACCAAGGGTATGGCATCCCGGAACAATGATGGGGAGAAAACCCTGACAACCAACAGGTTCCAGAGGAGGAGGCCCGGGATGAAGGGGAATGCAAAGTGTCCTTTCTCCCCCATGAAAAGCCCCTAGAAACCCCTGAATCTGAACCCAAATTTCCTACCCCGAAAAAGTGCAACCTAGGGAACAGAGGGTAAGTAGGAGAAACCAAGGGACAAAGAAGACCCATTTTGTGGAGGAAGTCAGCAACCTCCAGTTTGAAGGGGAAGAATCCTTGGAGGATTCTGGGAAGACAGTCTTCTCTTTCAGGAATGGGGGGATTCCTCCCAAAGAAAAATGGGTCCCAAAAGACCATAACCCAGGCTGGGTAGGTATGGGGACTGACCCAGAACTGCCTATCCCTGAACCACAGAAATGTAATCCTGGGAACTTAGAAATGAATGGATCCTCTCCAAAACCGGTTCAAGTGACTGTCCCCAGGGAAAGGGGGACAGCACAGAATCAAGGGAAAGGGGGAATTACAAAAGCTCACAAATCTCAGGATGCCAAATTTTCCTCACAGATTCCCAAACTCCAACACAGAAAACTGCCCAAGACCCCATGGTGTCGGACTCCAAAATAAAGAAATGAAAGGCCCAGCTGGTCCAAAATGCCCATTTCCTTTGCCCCCTGGAGGAGAAAGAAGGTAGGTTTTATGCCCCTGTCTGGGTGCAGGGGCAGTCTGCATTTCCAGCAGTGGTGGATACCGGATCCCAAGCCACCCTCCTGTCTAAAAAGGCATTTGAGCAAATCAGTTCAGGAAGAGGGGAGAGTCACCAAATCCTCCTCACACCACTTCCTAGACAACTCAAGAACTTCGACGGGAATGAGATTCCCGTTGAGGGGGATTGCAGATCTGGAGATCAAAATTGGGCGACACAAGGTGAATCACCCGGTCATAGTCGTTATTCCAGAGGGAACCCCCTGTATTTTAGGGAATGACATCCTTTGGAGATTGTCACCACTAATGGACTGTGTGAACAAGGTCCTCTGGACCCAGACTAACCGGTCAATAAAATGAAAACAGTACACCAACTATGTAAGCCTAAATGGCACATGCCACATGGTTGAGCAGAAGTCTGATAAGATTGAGTTCCATTTTAGGAACAATCAAGTCCCTGACATCACTGTAATTGCGCAAGGACAACAAACTGGTGATGGGAACCCTTCTCCATTCATGAAAATCAACCTTCCTTCCAGTTCCAAGTGGCATTCCACACTCGAAGGAAATACCCTGAAATTCTTTACTGATCCACAATTTGAAAACCCAAATCGCCTAAGAAAAAGTGACGAAAAACCAGCTCAAAGCTTGGCTGATATTCAGAAAATGGGTGAACGGCTGTTCCTCGCCATTCAGGTAAATGAGGGGGGGAGCCCGTTCTCGCCAGAGTATGCCTGAATAATGGAAAAAGTTTCATCAGCGAAGCGTTATTCAGGAAACTCCCAAAAGATCAGACCATTCCCACATTTAAATTGATTGATAAGTGGGAAATGGGCCTGGAAACTCCCAATTCCAAACATCTCCAGACTAGCAGGTGCATGCTAAAAATGTCCATTGCTGATAAAAGTATAGAGCATAATTGTTGGATTGTACGAGATGTCCTCTCTGCCTTCTACTTAGTCAGTGACATTCTCAATCGGTTCGCAATTAATTTGGACTTCATTAATTACAAAGCCTGTTCCCAACTGGGGGTAACCCCATGGGCTTTGACAATTCTGAAAAGTCATTTCCGTCAGCTCAATTGCTACCGTATGCAGTTGAAATTCAAATTGGAGAGGAGGTCACCATCCCAGGACTCACCCGACAATTCCCAATCCCCCTAACAACTAGGAGAGGACAGAACCTCCAAAACCCGGACACTTATGTACATTTAAATCATCATCTCCAACAACAGGGGTTATGTTTGAACCTGACACCATTAGTTGACTTAGAACACAAAACCATTCCAATATTGGTGGATAACAGCGGCCCTAGGAGTATCACTCTGGGTGCAGACACCTTTATTGGAATGGTGGTTGATGACCAACATTTATCCATTGAATTAGGGAATTAAATCATGGGACAGATCTCCAATGACTGATACGACTGTGATGATGATTTGCCGCCAGAAAAGATCTGCACCCAGGAAGGTGGCATTTCTTGGTGTACTCTTCCTGCCCTTACGGGGGGGAAGAGGTGACCTGTGACTTCAGGAAGGAAGAGGTGATATTCCAGGTCCACAGTGACTGCTTCTCCTACCAGAAACCTCCTGTCCAGGTCAACACCATGACCAGAGATCTCTCCACGCAGCTGGAGGATACAGCAGAGATTGCAAAACCTGAGGTCTTTCCAGGCTTCAGACAGATGGTTGAGGAATGGGTCAACCTCGCTGATGCCTCTGAGACTGAGGAGAAAAAGCAAAAGCTGAAGCAGGTGTTTTTAGATTTTCAAGAAATCTCTGCTGTGGACTCGTATGACTGTCGCACAGAGATACATTCTACATCCATACCCACGGACCCTGGGATGACTCCTGTATTCATGAAGATATATCGGTTCCCTCTCGCATCTATGGAGTCACTCACGGAAATCATAAAGAACCTTGAGTCCTGTGAGATAATTCATCCAGTCCACAGTACCTTTAACAATCCGGTACTGGGGATACTAAAACCTAATGGCCAATGGAGACTATGCGCAGACCTTAGGGAGTTGAACAAACGGGCCCACATGTCCCAATGGCCTCTTCCGTACATTAACCAGGGACTGGCCCAGATCCAGGGGTCAAAGGTGTATACCGCCATTGACCTGACCAACAGATACTGGACAGTACCCGTAAGTCGGGAAGACCAGTACAAGCTGGCCTTTACCTTCGGGAGCAGCAGTACACATGGACCTGAACTCCCTTTGGATATATAAACTCTGGCAATTAATTTAGCATCTTCCTGCATAAGGCCATGCCCGTCTTGGGTAAAAGGGGTAACCTGGCGTATGTGGATAATATCCTAATTAAAAACTCAACTGTGGAGGAACACATAGCGGAATTCCGCTATGCTCTGACCCAGTTGAAGGAAGCCAGAGTGAAACTGTCCTTCCAAAAGGCACAGTGGTGTAGGACCCCTGTGAACTTCTTAGGGCATGAAATCACCCCTGAGGGTCGCTGTCCCCAGGCGAAAAAGGTGGAAGCACTACTAAAATTGAAAGACTCCATAACTCTACGTGAACTAAGGAGCCTTCTTGAACTGACTAATTACAGTAGAAAGTTCAAAGAGGACTACGCAGAGGTCACGAGACACCACATCCATTTATTAAAGGCCGGGGTCAAGTGGGAGTGGGGTCCAGAACAAGCCGAGGCAGTGAAACAACTGAAGAGAAGCCTCTCCCAAGTGCCTTGTTTAGCTTACCCCATCAAAAACAGGGAGTTCTCCTTGGAGACGGGGTTCTTGAATATGTGCTTAACAACAGTATTATACCAGAAGCATGACAAGGTTAATAAAGTCATCTCCTATGAGAGTAAGACTTTATCCTATGTGGAGGAAAAATTCAATGATTGTGAGAAGGCACTCCTGGCAACAGTGTGGGCATTGAAAGATTACCGCCCATTCATCCAGGGGGAATTATTTCCTGGATTCTGTCCAGGCAAGACTTTCCTGTGGAAGTCAGATATGGCCAAAACAAGAGGAGTCTCCTCGCGCAAGGTTTGGCTGACTTGCATGATTGTGCCCAAGAAAACTGTCTCGAGGATGAAAGTCTCAAAATACAAGACAACATGGAGGCGTACCTGAATTCCCAGCACAAAGTTTATGAAGAAGACACATGCCAGGGGATGCCCACCGTTTATGTGGACGGGTGCTCCTTCCATGTTGATAACAATGGGGAAAAGGAATTGGTGGCCGGTGTTGGGAATGCCTGGGTGAATGATGCCACAGAGCCATCCGCTGGGTAGTTAGGTGGCAGAGTTGATGGCAGTTCACCAGTCCATCCTCACTGCTGGGCAACACTGACTCCACAAACTGGTCATAATCACTCATTCAGATTATGTCCAGAACAGGTTTGAGGAGCACCTGATTAAAACCATATTCATGCTGTGTGCAAACAATAAACCACTCAAGCATGGCAGACTAATACAATGCATTGATGATCTGGTCACCTCTAATAAGATGACCATCTACTGGAAGATGATCAAGGGTCATTCCAGAATAAATGCACCAGACAAAACTGGAAATGACCCAGCTGACCAGTTGGCCAAAACCGGAGACATCCATGGGGATCTCCTTGAGATCGAGTCCCTGTTGGGGGAAATCCAGGTCACTGCTGTCACCAGGTCCCAAATACTTGCCCAAAATGAACTCTCAACTGCCCAGTGGAGTAAGGAGACCCCAGAAGCTAATCTGATTACGGCACAAAAAGGGGATCCGATTATTGGTAAATGTTATCAACATATTGCCAAAATGTTCTGAATTCAAGATGGTTTGTTGGTACGGAGATCCATCTCTGGATGTGACCAGTGGGTGGAACCTACCTCATTCCGAAGCCTGATGCTAGGTCATGCCAATGACGGGGGATTTCATACTACTTTGGAAATCTTGCGATAGGTCGCATAGTGGCCACACATGGGGCAGCACCTTGACAAATACTTGAAGGGGTGTCTTGTGTGTGCACAATTTCAGCCAAGTTCTCTCACACACCGAGCTCCACTCTAGAAGAGGGGGGTGACACTGCCTTGGTCAGATTTACAAGTAGATTAGATTGGGTCCATGATTCTCTCCTCTAGGGGAAACAAGTACATGTTAACAGTACCATGCTTGTTTACCAAATGGGTGGAATGTCTCCGGCCCCAAATTGCAAGGCAGAAACAGCAGCTGCCCTGATGATCAACTACATCTTCTCGCATTTCAGACTTCCCCAAAGGACAGACGAAGTCACTTCACCAGCAAAGTGATGACAAAGATGTGGGAGATATTTGGGGAAAAGAGAAAACTCTGCATTGCCTACCACCTAGCCTCTAGGGGGGGAATTGAGAGGTACAATACAACAATTGTGAGCATTCTTAAAAAGTTTGTGGCGGACTCTGGGCCTAGTTGGGACATCCGACTACCGCTTGTCCTGAGGGCCACCAGGTCTACACCATCTTATCTTCTGTGACCAAAATGTCTCCTTTCGAGCTAATGACTTGACGAAAAATGGTGCTACCCCAGCATCTGCTCTACAGAACACATGAGCAGACACTAATGAACTCGTCCACGACACATGAATATATTGAAAATCTGAGAAAACACCTTCAGCATGCTTTTGCGTACGCTCAGCAGAATCTGGAAAAATCGGCAGAGGGGATGAAAACTCACTACGATTTAAAGACTACTAAAAAGAATATCAAGTAGGAGATGGGTTCTACTTGAACAATTTTCAGAGGAACCAGACAAAGGAGGGGAAATTCCTCCCTTCCTGTCACAGCCCCTTTGAAATTGTACACAAAATCTCACCTGTCGCCTATAAGATTTGCATCACCAAAGGAGAACAGGCAGAAGAGAAATGGATCCACATCAATCAGTTGAAAAGCTGTCATCCCAGACATGCTTTGCAACTGCTTGATGAGCCAGATGAAAGTCGAGCAGAGGAACCATCCGAAGAATGAAAAGAAAGGCGAACAATAAGACAGAAGTATTTAGATACATATATATACATATACATATATACATATACATGGGACAATGCGAGCCAAACAAACTATAGGGGTGTCAGAAAGGGTAACACATAGTCCCCCAATTTATGTTGGTTAACTAGCCTTTAGAGACAGCCGCAAGGGTAACATACAGTCTCCTATTCCAACAAGACATCTATTCAATGGTTTTTAAAGTTCTCATTGAAAGCATACAGCACTTTATTAGCTAGTAGTCTAACCGGGATATAGAGGCGCCCGCAAGGGTAACACACAGTCTCCAATTCCAACAAATCATCTATTTAATGACTTTTGAATGTCTAAATTAATGTTGGTCAATTAGTTTGTAGAGACACCCACAAGGGGCCTCATTACAAGTCACCCGGTATGGAAATAAAGGTGGCGGTAAACCCGCCGCCACTGTTGTTTCCATACCGGGTGATCTTGAGTCCTGCAGGCGGAGGTGGCATTCCGCCAGGTCTGACCTGGCAGGTTTAACACCACACGCCTGCAGGCGGACGTGGAAACACCGGCTCCATCACAAGATCACGAGATGGTGCCAGTGTTTCCACGTCCCCATTCCCATTGAGTCCTATTCGGACTCAATGGGAATGTTGATTTACTGAATTCCGCCACTAGAATTCCCGGTCACCGGGTCGTAATGCCCCGGTAATTCCAGGAATCACGGAGGTGGAATGGTAATACGAGTCCGGCAATGACCTGCCGGAATTTCAGGCATGGTTACCGCCGGACTCGTAATAGTTTGGAGGTCGTCATGGAGCTATTAGCTCCATGGCTACTTCCAAAGTGGGCTCCATTACTGGGTTCCTGCAATGAGGAATAATCGGGTCATTCCGACATAGGAGAACCCAGTAATTTCTCCTTGCAGGAACCATTCCCCATTCCCATTTGAGCCCCCATAGGGCTCAATGGGAATGGGGATGGAGGTAACAACAGGCACATTACAAGTGTCCCATTGTTACCTCCCTCTTCCCCTCGCGGGACCCGGAAATGACGTCAGGTTTTCCCAGACGTCTGATCCGGGGCCCGCAAAGGGAACCTCATAATCGGCCCTGACGGAATAAAGGGGGCCGGTAACGTACCGGCCCGCTTCATTCCGTCAGCGCCAGGGTCGTAATGAGGCCCACAGTCTCCAATACCAACAAGTCATCCATTCCATGATTTGTAACGTTCTCATTGAAAGCATACAGCACTTTATTAGTTAGTAGTCCAACTGGGACAATAAGGCACTATGCACTTTACATCGGTTAAGTATATATTGGGGATACAATAACCAGTCTATAAAGGTGCCCTTCAATGGTAATACTTAATTTTCAATATGAATCCTTTGTTGGTTCGATTGATTCAAAGGATGTCGTCAGAAGCACACAGCACTTTATCATAATGCAACCCATTTGGGATAACGAGGAATTGTTTGTTTCATTTGAAAATAGAGTGTAAAGGGAACATTGAAAAAGTGAGGGTTTCAAGATAAGGCCATGTATAGACATTGATGACAAATCCTGTCTAACATCTTAAAACATTTTTTTCTTATTTATTTTTCCTCTTGAAATAAGGTATTTGCACAATGAAATTGGACATAAAAAGGTGCTCTTATGCTGCTAAAGGTGCTTAAATTCCAACCACGGCTGTATGGCTATATTGTTACATTCCATATTTCAATCTTGTAATGAATTGCGAAATCCGCAGTATATGTAGGATGATTGCTCTTTAACTACATTGTTTGCAGACAGTCATTGCACTAAATGAATGCATTGTCAAAGACGTTACAAAATGGCTGCATGTTTCTATAGGGAATAGTTAGATACCATACTAACAAGCAAGAGTCCTAAACAGTAAAGATCGACTCACAGAAAAAAGCAACATGTCTAAGAGAATGTAGTCCTCTCTCCATTAAACATACCAGACGAAGCTCGTGTAGGGTGAAACGTGTCGTTCTTTTCTTGAGCTATGCTGATGCATCAAAAAGTGATGGAAGAGCAGGGGGGGTCTGTGGGGTGCATTTAAAGCCCCTAAACAGAAATCCTCTTCACATGAAAAACCGCATTGAAACTCTGCACCAAAAATGGCTATGCTTTGCTTTCCCTGTCACATGAGTGGCGAGCAGTTGAACACTGAAATCCAAAACAGCCCAGCATTGCTTTTGGTTCACTTAATGCAAGAAGTTATGCACTGCATCAAAAACGGCATGGTGGTACTTTTCATTCACATGACGGGCAAGAATTTCAATCCTACAACCCGACACAGCTTTTCCTTTCCCTTTCATTTGAACATCTGCCCTTTAAAACATTGCAAATGAAAAACGGCTTGGCTTTTCCTTTTGTTCGTGTCGTATCAAAGAGCCATGTGGAAGGGGGCCCACCCCTCGTTGTCAATGGACTGACTGCAAATGCAGACTCACTCAAAAAGCAAAAACGGCTTGCACACGTGTAAAAAAAAAAGAGAAATGACTTTAAAAAGCCACCATGAAAGGACAGCATTGCTCGCACAGAAATGTTATGGAAATATGCTGTGTGGGGTTGACTAAGCAATGTACTTTATGTTTCCACCCACAAGACTTCAATCACCTTTGAAGAGGTGCATAATACTGGAAAAAAACAGTTTTGGGGCTCAGGCTGGAAACTTCCCAAGAGAAAGCCCTGTTTCCCACTGGAAGTCACACTTACCAGTGAATCATCCAGTAATGACATGTGATGTGATTGAGGGTGTCATAATTCCCTGCTCTGTCAGACTTGAAGGCAGGGACTCAGCGATTTCAAAGAAAGCAAATGTGGCTAAAACTTGACTGGGAGGTGTGAGCTCATTTCTGCACTCACTACCAAGAACAAACTGACAGCTTCAAAGGAGGGGATGAAAATCTTTGGTCAACCGGTGTGGGGGATGAAGCGCCCCTCCCACACAGGGGGACAGATCCTCCCAATTAACATTAAAGAACTGATTTCATTTTTAGACATTTTTACAGCAATTAAAATGAGAAATAATTTCGTTTTATGCTATTTTTCCATGTTATTTCCAGGAAGTTTTAGAGAGACAAGGCGCATTTTCCTAGAACTTTGGGGACTGAAATTGCCAGTTAAGACTAGTTTCTGGCTGCTTGGAACATGTGACAATTATGAGATTTGATGGCAAAATGGAAGAAGAAATTAGAAACATGCTTTATCATTTGCAGAGTCATAACTGTTGTATATTTATGAAAAAGATAAAAATGTACCAAATGGCAATGCTACATCGCAAGGAGTTGGCAATCGACTTACCTAATTCCCTATGCGCAACTGAAACCGCTTATCTATTTCATATGGCCGGAGCTATTAGAATTACGAAGTTATGTGACATAACTGGTTTTTGTCCAAAGGTGGCCAGGAGAACAAAGAATAGTAATAAAAATGAACAGACAGATGGTGCTCTTTCCCCTTGAGCCAATCGTGCCAGAGAGAGGAATGGTAATCTGCCCTATCCGAGCGGTAGGGATAACTACAGAGTACTTCCCCAGATTGTAAAGGTTGTGATGTAATTTGTGTTATATAAGGGGGGTCTGTACTAGGACAGGGAGAGAAAAAAAGCTGGGGAAACAGGAGAAGGAGGACGGAGAGGAGGCAGCTGAACCTTACCATCTTTGAGAGTGCAGTGACCAGACCCCTTGCCTAGCTGTCCAGAGGATCCTGCGATACAGTTGGCCTTCCAGAATCCCATACCAAGGCAGAGTGCAGTGAGCAGACCTCTTCCCTAGCTGTCCAGAGGGTCCTAAGATCCAAATGGCTTTCCAGAATCCCAAACCAAGGTTTACTTTGTAAGTAACAAATAACCCCAGCCCGCAATTGCATAAGTCCATTATTTTTGTAACAAAACCCCATTGAAAGCCCATAATTGCCAGTGTAATTCAGTCACCTTCACATCGAAGAATCCATGTTTAGCCTGTGTATGTTAGCATCTTACCTTTGGTAAACCTCTCAGTGTCTATGTAAAACTTTAGCATATTTTTCAGTAAATCAATTCAATCCCCCATTGAAATTCATGGTACAAGTTGGTTGAAATTCGAAATTAACCACCTTGCCCCTGGTGTCATTCTTTAATTACTATAGTCACTAAAGTGTTGTCTCGAAAGAATGAGTATCCCTGTAACTGAAACCGAGTTTGTCCTTGTATTGGGTGCATCACCCCACAAAGTCTTATTTGCATCTGTCCTATTAAAACCTCAAATCATAGTCTCATTGAGAGCAATCACTTTTGCCTACAAGTCTATCTGTTATGTGTCCCTGTTCTTATCATTGAAAAGCGATGTTCCTAGTACAAGCAAAACCCCTTCCCTGAGCTGCCTGTCATTGTAAATCCTGTGTAAAGCGAATTTCCATTTACTATTGTATATTTCCTTTTTGCACTGCTTTCTCCCAGAACCGATTTCCCTACATTATTTCTATTATTGCCCTGGTGTGGTGAATAGTCATCTCTAAGCTTCCCTAGCTCCTCAAGTGTAAGCAATACAAATTCCCTTTCATTCTGATCCCTAGCAGTTGTGAATAATAATTAAAATCCCATTCTATCATTTTGCTACTAAAACAGGTTTTCACTTTCTTTGCTGGCTTCCCATCTTGTGGTTGTGGGCTTTACCCTAAATCCGATTGTTTCTCTCTATTCATGCTCCTTGCCACTGCCTTCCATTCAAAGGAATCAAGTTAGCTGATGTTTGGGGGGTGAGTGTTGCAGGGGGAGTGCTAAACTGTGGTGTTATCTCTTTACAAAATTGTTCTTTTTCTGTGTTGCCTTTAAAGATTGTGTGAATCATAATAGGATATCTTAAGCTGATTGTTTGTAAAGATTAGTGCATTTTGTGTTGCCTTCACATTGGTGGTTGTGAAATTGTTTGATTTTCCTTTTTCATCAAATAATTAATTAATAAATATCTTATTGATACACACCGGCCTGATTCCTGGTCCATTGTGACACGTGGTGTTTTGTGGAGGTTGGGTGCGAGACGGGTTGGAGGCCTACTCAAGGAAAGAATCTGTGATTGATTAAAAAATAAAAAGCACTTTATTGTACACCACCTTCATTGTCGGGGAAGGAGTCCCTGGCTGGATTGTGCTGTGTAATTGAACCGTGACAGGGAAAGTCTCACGACTTTCTGGTGCCCTTAGAAAATAAAGTTAAGAACGTGCTGAATGAATGTGCTACTACTGCGGACGTTCTCCTTAACAAACAATGTTAAGAATGTATTGAGCAGACATGACTGGATTAGAACAATCAAAGGACTGCGAGAACTGAAACTCTGTAATTACTTGTCATCCCATGATAAGCCCCGGGGACTTTTGATGAGATATCTGCGCTGTTTCCCTCAATCTAGAGTTAGAATGGACTTTTTGAGGTCCAAACTAAATCTCATTAATACAGGTGAAGCCTCGTCAGTCCGAAACTCCCAAAATTCTTGTCCACAGTCCTGCTCGATCTGTGGAAGAGTGTGTAAACAGACATGCAAGCACATACACATGGAATGTAGTGGGACCTGGAGTTCAACACAATTGCTTTTAAGTCGATTTGTTAAGGATCCAGACAGCTTAACTTCTGAAATGTTTTGGAATCGATTTATCTCAGTTCAGGAGGTATTTCTGACCACCCAGATAGTGAGAGTATTAAAAGCTCTTGGGTTGAAATATCCCTGTCTTTACCCTTGACTGATTGTGCGGAATGTATTGTTGATAATGCTCTAAAATGTAACAATTGTGTTCTTAAACTGATTTGTATGTATAGAATTGTAAAAATTCGAATCCTTGGCTCAAAACCACAATCATTTTTGTAATTTAAAAAAAAAGAAATTCTCTATAAAGGTGGGGAGCAGGGACAGGTGGGGGGAAAGGAGAAAAACACGTTGAGAAGAAACATGTGGCCAGTTTTCCAATGGGAGAAAATGACATAGCTCCCTAGCTCCCCACCACTGGAACTCTCTATCAGGCCCATTCTCACTATGTCAGGCTTCAAGACCCTAAGATGTACATCATTTCCCTGGAAGGAGCACCCGAGCTCTCTAATGGTATCATACTGCCTCCCCCAGATCACTATACTGGCCTATAACCTATACCAACATTTAAATACTGTAATTGATGATCTTTCAACATATGCAAATGCTCCAAAAATGATATGTTCATATGTGATCATTGTATGTCAGCCATCCGTTCTTGCAGTCCCAGTGTCTCCTCGCAATACCTTGTTGATTCAGTCCTTGCATCTCATTAGTTTGGGCTATAAGGAGATGTTTTAGGGCCACCTATAAACCAAAACTATTGCTTGGAGATGTGTTTGGTTATTTGTCCACCCATTGACTGCCCATGCCATGCTCATTCCTATGGCCATTCCCACACAGTTCAGATCCATCCCCGTCCTAAACACCTTCTCATGGGAACTCTTTGAACTCTTTGAGCTCGCTTTAGTTAAGCCTTACCCTCAATGTGTGCACTAAAAGTGCCTGCAAGTGTTGTCTCAAAGCAGTCTTCTGAGTTAATGGCTTAAATGGAGCTGTAAAAGTGCTGCTGGTGTACCAAAAATGTATTATGCAGGTCTGCCTTTACCCACTCGATTTATAAGCACAAGGTGTGCCCTTCATTGAAGTCC
The DNA here is from genome assembly GCF_040938575.1 of Ambystoma mexicanum. NCBI lineage: Eukaryota > Metazoa > Chordata > Amphibia > Caudata > Ambystomatidae > Ambystoma > Ambystoma mexicanum. The sequence continues at coordinate 661,481,606 of NC_090941.1, read as the reverse complement.
TGTTAAAAACAAGCATTGGCAAAGCCAATAGTTTTGGCTTGTGTTTAGGTATTGAGCATTTGCCAGGCACGGCTATTGGATGCCCAAGTACACGCACCATGTTGCACCTGCTGCCACCAAAAGCCAGTTAATACCACTTTGGCAGTGTCTGGCAAGTACCTTTCCCATGCCTACCCAAAAGTAAAAACTGTTGGCATTGCCAGTGATTGTTTTCTGACGTAAAGCACCCAACCAAGCGTCTTCTTAAGGATCTTCACTATCCAAATATTTTATTATTTTTAAATAACAAAAAGATACAAAAAGATAAGTTGTGAGTACATGAATAAGAGTGTTGTGGGAGCTTGGTTAGTCACAGTGTGTCTCACGCCGATCCCCCCTCGGTCCCTCAGTGGCACTCTCCCACTTAATCTTGCTGATTATTTCAACACGACTGCCGGCCTTGGCTCGATTGAACTCTATACTTGTGTGGATGTCAAATACCATCACACAACAACACTGTTCACAAAATGTCATCCTAACAACTGAATAAGTCATTTTCATCGGCCCATATTGTTGGATATTCCTGTAAAATGATGTGATAGCAATTTCCATCTATCGAAAATTGTAGATCAAAGAAATGCACGGATTTCTAGATGTCCCAATAAACAAACAATTCAAGTGAACTAGCCATGTCTTGTGCACCAGCTCTGGCTGATGTTTGCCCAAGCTGATAACCTCGTGTGGCACGCTGGATCATCAACATGTTTGCTTGGGACTTTCCTCAAGGTCCGGGTGGCTCGGCTGGTTTTGCCATAACGGGGCGGTCTGAGGGGGAACACAACCAAGGAGATGTTACAAAAGAAGCTGCCACACTTTAATAATCAGTAAATTACAGAACACATCAACATCACATAGAATAAGCGCATACAGTAGTCTTGTAAAAAAATGCACTTTTAAATTGTTAAAAATAACATAGTTATTATGTTATAGAGACATAGTATTTACACGTTCAAGGCTATCATGGCATTCATTGATTTACGTTTTAGTACACAGGTTTTAACAAATATGACAAATATGTATTTGCTAGTTTAAAATCATTTAGCTTGATAGTTTCATTCTGCATATGTTCATCGTGTTTGCATAGTTCCGTTTTTCAGCAGAGTTAGCAAGGTCTAAGTGAAAAGAGGGAAGCATTTTCAATTTTAAATCCTTTCGGATAAACAACACAAAGATAGATGTTAGTGAATTTTAACAGTTATATAAAAATCGAATTGGCCCATTATCAAAGATACCTATTCCTTTCCAATAATTAACGTGTACAATTAATTCGGTTTTCCATATCTTTAAAACTTGAATAATCTGCCAGCCATTTTATCTAACAGCATAAAAGCATGTCGTCGGCTTCCAGAAACTCTGTCCTGGTGGTCTGGGAGATTCTAGACTTGTTGGGGGGCAGTGCTAGATTAGATTAGAACACACATGTGCACAGTAGTACTTGGCAGGCCAGCACGGCCTTTTTATTGAACAGAGACGCTTGACTAGTGCAACGACCCGGGCCGTTGTCCTTTTCCCTCTACTCTATAACACCAACAAACGATATGCCACCTTGCATGCTGGTTTAAGTTAGTTTCCAAAGTCCTCATCTGTTGGTTGCTTAATGATAAGTAAAGTATATCATATACGTTTTGTTAAAAGCCATGATATATCTGGTGAAGGTAGTCAACTTCAAAATGGCGGCTCCATGTCACTAGTACGATTCCGTGTAGCAGCAGCTGATGTTTGTTTGCTGTTTTCGGATAGAGGACAACGTGGAAGCAGCTAACAGCCCTAGCTGGCAGTGATACACACAGAGGAAAACAGTCTATTTTCCTGCTCCTGGGCTCACTTCCTGGTCCGATTGGTAGGCGGGGTCTGCCCGGTCAGAATTTCTGGGAAGTTTGAATGTTCTTGTACTGGGAGGATTTGTTGTCCATGTTTTGAAAAGCCTAATATTGGAACAAAAAAAGGCTGATCACTTGGGGGGAACCAATATCACTGAACCTTCTCAATATCACTGAAAAATTCGAATTAACATCAAAACAAATGGACTATTGTCCTGTTTTCTTTGTCACCCAAAGAGTGCTTGACTGCGTTTTGCATGTGAGTTCTCAAAAATGAGCAGCATAGGCCTCAAAATCTAACAGATCTACCAATTATAGCGACCTGTACAGTGCTTCACTGCTCTGGAGCTAGATTTGCACTATAACAATATATAATTATAATATTATTATTAACAACACCATTCATTGCACATTTAGTAATAAACATTCAATAAGTCATGCAAATTACAAGCAATTAAAACCGGACATAGTGCAGTGTGACCTTTTTCACTCGCATTTATGTACACAGTGACTCACAGGTGCGTTGCTGTGGGGGTGCTGAGCGAGCTATAGCCCAAGCTCTTTTAATTGTAGACCCGGATAGAAGCTCAGAGGCTACAACCAAAAGGGTAGCTAGCCCCGAGTCCTGACAGTCCCGGCATTACCGTAACCACAGAGCTTTTTCAGACCTAGCAACACCCTTGGCGAGTGGTAACCTACAAAAAGTGAGGCACGTGTATGCGCACAGGAGAGGTTACAGCCCTGTGGCTAGCTGGGTATCTATGCCCCTCATAACGCATTCTCAACACACCCAAAATGAACTTATGAGTCATTGTTCATAATCCTCTATGGCCGGAAAGTATTGATTAACTGACAGTGGCTACAACCATTTCCTTTGGGGCAAACAAATGGGAAACCCGGGCTAGTCATTCCTTTCAGCATTGTAGTACATTTCACATTAGGTCAAAGTACACCAAGCGTAGCACAGGATTCGACAGTGAGTATCAGCCCTTCTTAATGTATTTTCTGCACGTATGTTGGGCATGTTTTACATGTCACTAGGCATTTACATATTGCTCACACCAGGGCTCAAGTCCTAAAACAAGGATAGGGGACTCTGACATCACATGCAGTGAACGCAAAGTGAAAAGAATGTGCACATTTAATTTTAGGGTCCCTTTCTCAACTCAGAAAGTGAACAGGACAAATAAGCATTTGCCAATATAACATGTTTTCTTAAAACATTGCTTGCTAAAGGGAAAAAGAGCACACCTGTTGTCTCAGAAGGTATACAAAAACGTAACCTGTACAGCAAAGAGTCAATAGGAGTGTTTTACAATCGTTTACTGTGGGATTTTAGTGGAATCACAGGTAATTTTCTTGTCTCTGAACAGCGTGACTTGGGTTCGAATCCCGGACACGGCACTCTTATTCAAGTGGTAGGAGCACTTTTTAAAAATGGTCTTAATTAATTGAAAACACACAGGGAGAACGGTACCCACCCTCTGCAAAAAGTGGGCAGACGCTGTTCACCAGCGTGTTCCTTCGACATGAGCCCTAATTCATCCCGTCTCCATTAGATCTTTCCTTGCTCATCTATGCTATCACGCCTTATGACTTATCTCTGTTGGCGGCTGAGCAACATATACAGACTAAGGACAAGTAGATAAGCCACGTGATGCTACAGAGCCATGATCTGACACTGAGGTTACAGTATGTGAAGGGGTAACATGGCACAGCTAGCACGCACATTGACATAGGAAAATGTGTCCCCAAGGCCTGCTCTGCTTTTTCAGGGAAGACACAAAGAGCAACAAGGACATTAAAACATGTCCAAGTTCATCTCCTCAGCGAATAACTAGGCCTCCATCTCTGCTGGGATATCAGGGGTTTAGTATATTCATAAATTGAACAGTTTAGATTCCAGATTCTCTTTAATAAAAACTTGTTGGGCTCCCCGGTGTGTGGTGTGCCTTCCTCACCTGAGAGTGAATCCTCTGCAGGTACAGGGGACCATAGTTCTGCCAGAGGCTGTCAGGTCCATGAGGGAGCCCAGGCTCTCTTGAAAAGGCAAGCTGCTGTCTCAACAGAGGCATGATTTGGGGCACCCTCCCCCCAGCTCTAAGAAGTGCCCAAGTAGATGCAGTGTTTGGGGTTTGGGGTGTGCCTCAAACTTACCACCTGGACAAAGCAACAATCTTTCTCGGTTTCTCAGCTCTGCAGAAGGAAATATAAAGTCCAGCATTTGTCAGGAGCTGTCCTATATACATCACTCCTCATTTTGATTTTCTCCCATCGAAATTGGTACTCCATATATGATCTCAACCTTGGCCTGTGGCCTAGTGCACACTCTACTACTGTCTGATGCAACAGCACTTACCAATCACGGGCCGCAGGAACTCAGCAAAAGGAGAAAATATGTATTGCAATGTAGTTTCTGACCTTTTTTACCCTTTTTGCTTAATGCTCTGTATAGAAAAGCATAGTGCAAGCATGTAACTCTGCTGGGCCTGACACCTACCAGCCACTGCCTTGTAGTTTAGCAACATGACAATACAAAGTGACATGTGCATTCCTGCCAACACACCAATGGAGCCCAAAGTTCCGCCAGGATCTGCCTTTAACTGTGGACAATCCAGAATGTAAATTACATCCTATAATTGTGTCCTCCCATAACCTGGTGGCAGATGAAAAATCTAAACATAAACCATGTCTGGTTATGATATGGTGGTCATTGGGACTCCACAATTATACTGGCCAAAACATTTTGATGTCATTTTATTGTCAGCTAGTTTCTAGTGGCCTTCCTTTCAGGGCCTCCTGTGTATTTACTTTCTGGGACTGAGATTCACCCAACACAGACCATTTGGCCACTGCCACAGGAAAAGGCTTTGTTTTCCCTAGAAAAGGGTTTTCAAATCCCAGGAAGGAAGGGACTGCCCCCAGGGGCAGGGAGTGCGTCAATGCTTCAACAGACAGGGTCTGTCATGCCAAAGGAGCTCACAGATATGTGGCAATTAACAGAGGCTCTTTGATGTAGGCAGACACAAGAGGGGGCAGAGTTAGAGTAGCCAGGAGAGAAGCATCAGTCCACAGACGAGTCCCACCATCTTGGATTCACCAGGCTACCAAATCTCCTGTATTACTCTCCCCCACTTCCTGCAGGTAAAGCACTCTCGGTTTGAAATCCTTAAGCAGAAGATTCTGAAACAGCAGCCAGGATTGGACCTCTTACAGAAGACTAGAAGGGGAGCAGTCCACTGCAGAAAATTGCCACTTTAAGCGTGTGAGACCCCCTGCAGAATCATCTTGGATATCTGAAGAAGGATTACATCTGGAACTCTGTATTGAGTACAAACTGTTGCATAGCCCTTTTCCTAGAGATGTCCAAGAAACGGGCACGTTTCTTTCCACAGCCATCCCAGAAGAACAGTTGGGGCAATCGGCTGGCTGGACAAGGTCTTATTCAGCTTAAATTACTGGTCACCCAGGAACCTGCTCGCTGGAACTGATATAACCTGAAGGCAAGCGTCCCCAGCCAGCACGATCCTCCCCGCAATGAGAGACAATGAAGGACTCTCCCAAATCGGGAATAAAGCCAAGACAGAGTGCGGGTGAGCTTAAATGGGAGTGTATCAATCAGAATAGGGCATGCAAAGAACTCTGCAAACTCCGAGAGCGCTCTGTCTGACAATAGCAAAGACAGGCGTATATATTTACAAAAAACGTCACGGGAACCTACATACTATAGGGGGCACAAGTTCGATGGGATTGGGTGGCGACGACTAACTATAGGTGCTGCTGCGATGCGGTTGGCTTTGGCTGGAAGACGTCACTGGTCAGCCTCGTGGGTTCGGCTGGGCCTGGCAGGTTGGCTGAGTTCATCCGGGCGGTGTTGTTGTGCCATCGCGGCCAGTGTCAGAGATGAATGTCTTTTCCTGACTTATTTGCCCTAGGCCATGCACACCGCAGTCATTCAATCATTGCAATATTATCTTCTTTAGTAAATCTTCCAATAGGTTATTCTACAGGTTAATGCAATACAGGAGGAATGCACCTTGTGAGGGGTCTGATGGTAATACGTCAGGACATGGTTACCAGTGTCCTGTTGACCGGGGCCATAGGTCGAGGTGCTAAGCTTCAGGGCCTGGGACGGGCGGTACAGGTCTTTCTGTCTTGTTAGAAGTTGTTATGGATGTGCCGCTGTGTGTTGTCAAAGTGTTGGGTGTCCTGATTGAACAAGACCATAGGTCTAAGATGATCCGGTGGGTTATAAGGTTTACGAGGGGGCGCCTTTGGAAGTGTGTGTTCAGGCAGAGTTTTACTGCGGTGCTGTAAATAATGCAGGTGGCGGGCCGCGGCCTTGGGTGCTGCAGGGGGGGCTACAAATCTTTGAAGCGGCTCCAGTCTGGTTGGGGGAGGTGGAGTAGCGCAGCGCGGGCCTCTGCTCTCATGTCTTGGCAGCCTTCGCAGGGTGGGTGGGGGAATGGCCTTGCACGTATTCACAAAGGTATCTCCCTTGTGTGTTGCCGACTTTAGGTAAAAACATCACAAACATTTGAACACTCTATAATACTTATTCAAATCACTTTAAAACATGCATTTAAACTTTGCTGGATGTGTCTCGATTATACCCAGTCTGAGCACCGTATTCGTACACTATGTTTTAACAACTACAGTATTTAGTTACATGCATATACATTTGCAGTAAGTGAGGTAGTAGTCGGGTTGGTGGAGTACATAGAAAATGACCCGCCACTGTACGTGGCGGTGGTGGCACATAAGGGGCTTAGACATACACACATGACACGTGCATTCTTGCGCATCTTTCACATGAGCCCTCTGTATGGTTGCATTCGTCTCCTCATGTACTCTAGCAGCATTAGTTCGGTTATGGCGGAAAACCATGGAGTGTAAGTTTCCCAGTGATACACGTACCAAATAGATCCCTGGAACTCTCCTTCATTATTAGTACCCAACTGCAGTGGTGTGGGCTCGCCATTGCTTATATCATGGAGGCATGCTTTCTATGTTTATACATTTTACAGATTTTTGTAATATAAGAGATTTTGTGGAGGAAAGCATACTTTGCAAGTGGTCTTGGCATTCGTATGTAAAGACTTTCTGCCATCTGATGACCATTTTACCGTTCTCTTCATCGCCCAGGCCCGCTGGCCGGGTCATGTTGGGAGCGATGATACACTGCGGAAGGTGAAATGTTACAATGTTAATGTAGTATGCTAGCTCATGTCCGTCTTGTTCGTGGGAACGGGCTCGCAGCGGATCTGCCAGGGTGCCGCGGCGACAGGGATAACTGAGACTTTCCGAAGGTGGGGGCCGCGCTACAGTGCGCTGAGCTCACACCATTTTTAGTAGACAAGATGGTTTCTGAGGCCTAGCTAAATTCTATACGTGCGGGCAATGTCTTCAGCAGGTGAGCCATCCACCACCTGGGCCCTGGTGGTAAGGAGGGGACGCCCGATGAGCCATGGCCCTCACCTGGGGTGGAGATGTGGGCAAGGGGGGTCTTTCGGACCACTCCTCCCCTACATTTCCCCCCTTTCGTTACTTAAGTAACGAATACTTTAAGTCCTCCAGCCTTGTACACTCTGCTTCGTCCGTCACTGCCTCGTCCCAAGCAGGTGTGCCTTTTATGGGCATCCATGCTCTGCACACCCCCCGTAAGCTCTCCCCTCTTCTGGCATATTCATCTGGGGTACAAGTCAGGTATATACATCCGCCATCTCCCGCCAAATCTACCCACACCTCCTGGTACCATTCTAGTACACGGGGCTCTCTAATGGTGGTGTGCCATGCTTTATCTATGATATCTTTGTCGTGATAGATAGGCACTAGCTGATATCTTGGTGTGTCATCTGTTCCGGTTTGTACCTGCACTTCCTGCATGTTTTGTATTGTCCCACGGGTGTTGCCCATTGTCACCATCATCATTGCACCATTTGGTACTGCGTTAGCACAAACTCGAAGACCCACCTGGCACAGGCAAAAAATTAAAAGGAGGAACACCACAGCTGGCATCAAAAATTTCACAGTTGTTCCAAGCCATGAGGGGACCCAGGAGAAGATGTTATCGAACCATGTACTGTCTTCTGCTCCACCTTCCTTTTTCATTTTTTCTCCTAGGTTGTGGACTGCTTCGATCACATGGGACAGGGAGCCATTTTCTGCGTCTTCAGAAGGTACGAAAGTGCAGCAGGCACTTCCTATTTTTCGGCAAACACCTCCATCCATCGCCGTCAACAGGTCCAGAACATACCTGTTTTGCATGGTCATCAGCCATAAAGCCCTTAGTTCCACTTTTATTACGTTGAACCCTTCTTCAGTGTCGTTTGCCAGCTGAATCAATTCCCAGCGTGTTATCTGGAGCCATTTTGCGTTTGCTCTTGCTTGGACACTTGAGACGAGTGAGGCAAAGAATGTTTCTGCTGAGCTGAATAATCGATATTTATCTGGGATCTGAGCCAATAGTTCTGATGATTCGTTTGATATGTAGTTTGATGCACGTCTGTTACGGGTCAGCACTTCTCCCTTGTTTCCGGAAGACAGGACATACATTTGTGACTCCGCAGTTGGCTGGGCTGCACTCTGTTGCAGGCGTTCCTGTGTCTTTTTGCTCCCGTCGATGTGGCTTTCTGGTATTACCATTAGGGCTGAGTGTAGAGTGGCCATTGAGCAGCTGCCACTCCATGACGGGGGGAGGTGTAGGTATGCCTGGTTGCCGCATACCCAGTACGTGTCCATAAGGGCCGCTGTCCCTTTTCTCAGATCTGGGATGGTGAGGGTCTTGTTACAGTTCTTGTTTGTTCCCTTGGAGGTCTTCCCCTCTCCTTTAAAACATAGTTCATAGTCTATTTCGTTCTGTAGTTTGAAAGGTCTTTCAATGGCGGTTACCCAAGTTAGTTTTGAAATGTGTTCCTTCCATACTGGTGTGCATGTTTCTTCTATCCACTGCAATTTCTCTGGTGCCACACCTCTCAGTGCTTCAGCTTTGCACATTACTTCTTCATCCTTCCACTTGTTATCAGAAAAAAGTGTCCCTTGTATTACAAAAAACGGTTCTTTCAAACATACCACCCCTGCCGTCTTTGGATAGCATGTTTTCTCGTTCTGCAGCATTCGAAAAGTAACTTCATGTGCCTGGAAGGTGTTCTTAATCCTGCACAACGTGAGATGAAGGAGACATTGGGCATCTATAATTGGCAACTCTTTGGGTAGCAATACTTTGGGTGTACCTGAAGCGTGAGGGATGAGGGAGCAGACATAACAGCTCTCGTTTGTTGTTTGTTTAGCTGTGGCACTCATATCCGCATACCATTTATTTGTTTGGTGGGGGTGTCGTGGGTTTTCCATCTTATCTAGACCTAACCCATAGTACTCATCATACTTCCTCCTCCCTGCCTCCCTCTTCTGTCTGTTGTTCTTGTTCCTCATGTACTTGCCAATTTCCTGGGTGAGGGATAAAATAGACCCCCCTTTCTCATTCCCGCCCCCGTGGCCCATGCATCATATAATATTTCGTGTACTGCTAGCAGCCTTTCCTTTTCGTCCCTGACGTTATCTTGCAGGTTGTTTTTTAGTATGGGGGCAGGCTGGCTGGTGGGGGTGTTATACAACCATGATATGGCAGACGGGTTTCGGTCATTTAAACTGCGGGCATTGTAATTAGATATCCCTGGTGGAGGCACTGTGTTGTTTTGCATTCCACCCTGTGGCTCTTTCTTTTGTAAGATGACAGCATTGGATGGTGTGGTATGATAACCCCATACAAGTTTAGTTCCGTCCCATACCAAAAAATCACCCTCCCTAGTATTGACACTTGCAGTTGTATTGGTCCCAGTAGTGCTGTTAATCCCAGTACTGTTAATCCCTCCCCCCTCGTTCATCTCGATAGAGATGAACGCTACAAACCAATATGTAACCAGGCCAAACATTAGTATAAAAAACAACGTAATGCACACAGATAGTCCACACTCATACGAATATCTGCATCTCTCATGTACTAATTCTCTCATTCTACTGATTCTATCCGTTGCAGGCTCCCCGTTAGATGCCATGGTAGCTCCTGTTTGAGATATAAAAGTGCATTAAGTGCATGTATGTAAACATTTTGTTGGCACCATTAGTGCCAATATATATTGACGGGTAATGGAAGCGGGTAGGGTTGTGGGGAAGGGTATTCACAGACAAGGGTGTAAACATGTCATAATTTGTTCACTTTATTAATCACATATAAGTCTAAAAAAAAACCCCTTTTTTTTTTCCCAGTAATATATAAAAAGAGAATGCAGCAATACTTCATCAGTCACTTTCCCATTTTCGTTCATTGCTGACGCACACACACAAGTCAATATTCAGACATTCAGTTGAATTGGTTGCTGTTGTCTGTGCCTCCTCATCTCCCTCCTCTTGCACATTATTATAAGCTCTTCGCACATCTGTCAAGTGTACCCAGTACCTCAAACCCTTCACTTTTACAGCTGTGGGCGTGCAGTACACTACCTCGTATGGGCCGTGGAACTGTGGTGCATTCCATCGACGCACAAAACTCCTGACATAAATTAGTTCGCCTGGCAGTAGCTGTAGCTGTTGCTCAGGCTCTGTGACAGACCCTGTTAGATTTCCCTCCTCTCTAGTGGAGAGTGGGGAGAGCTGCTTTGATATTGCGCGCGCTGCCCTTGTTAATTTTTTCAAATAGTCCGTGAATTCTTCTCCCAATATCGCGGCGCTCCTGTGTGCATCTGAGTGTTCGCGCAGTGGGGAGTGTGCTGTGTGCATTCGTCTCCCAGTCACAATTTCGTGCGGGGACAAATGGTGGTCTTTACTTGGCTGATTTCTCAGTTCAAATAGCGCAAGGGGCAGGCAGTAGATCCAATTCTTCTTCAATGAAAAGCATAGTTTCGATAACCTGCCCTTTAACAGTCCGTTCATCTTTTCCACTACGCCATTACTTTGAGGATGATAAATTGAACACAATTTATGTTTTATTCCCAATAATGTAGTGACTTCCTTGAAGAGTTCATTCACAAAATGAGTGCCATTGTCTGAGCGAATCACGTCACAAATTCCCCAGCGCGGGAACACCTCCCTCACTAGGAACTTGGCTGTGCTTTTGGCATCAGGTCGTGCACATGGTCCAGCTTCCACCCACCTTGAGAATGGGCACACAACCACGATCATGTACCGTGCGCCATTACACCTTTCCCCCATGTCCGCGTAATCAATATGCAGTTCTCTGAATGGGCCAATGAGTTTAGGAATTGTTCCCCGGAGTGTGCGTAATGTTATTCCTGAATTGTAGATCTGACATGTTGTGCATTCCATTGCTAATCGAGATACGTGCTCCTGGAGACTGGGCACGAACCATTCTTCCTGTATTTCTGCTGCAATGTGCTGTTTGGTATTATGTGCGGGGAAGTGTAGTTGTTGAAGCGCAATTTCTAGTAGCTGGATGGGCATTACCACTTTCCCTGAGTTATTTTGCCGCCACAGCAAGTCTGTTCCCGGCTTGCTGCACCCTCGTTTTGTCCACATCAATTTTTCGTCTGCACTAGCTCCTTCCTGCAATTCTAGTATTTGTGATATGGGCATCATGTTGTACCCTTCTGGGGGCTCTTCGTTTGTCTTATGCTGCAGCATGTATTCACCTGCGTCATATTTCTGAAAATAGGAAGCCTCCTTGGCGGCAGCGTCCGCTGCCGCGTTCCCCAAAGACACAACGTCTGTGTTGGATGTATGTGCTTGGCACTTTACTATTGCTACTGCAGTAGGGTTTTGTAGGGCCTCAATTAACTCTTTCAACAATTCTGCATGCTGTACTGGTGTTCCGTCTGCCCGTCGAAACCCCCTACGCCCCCATCTTGCTAGACCTCCATGTACCGTCGTCGTCATGTAAGCTGAGTCTGTGTATATTGTCACTGCGCAACCCTTTGCTGCATGTAGTGCTTCTATGAGCGCAATCAGTTCTGCTGCTTGTGCGGAGTAGTGTGATGGGAGGCGGTACTGTACTAGTGTTTCATACTCACCGTCTTCTAACCTCACTACTGCCATACCGACATGTTTTTCTCCCGTGTCCACGTCAATCGATGCAGACCCATCCACGAAGTACACTTCCCCCTCGCTCAGAGCATTCTCACACACCACTGTGTCCTCCCCTCTTTCTCCTGTGTAAGTTGCACAATCGTGGTTCTGCATGTCCTCTAGTGTGCACGCTTCTGTAATGAATGTGGCGGGGTTCACTGTCTTGCATCTCACCACATGGATGTTGGCGCTAGACAATATAATCCCGTAGGCTGTCGCCCGCTGTGTTGTCAGTGTGCTTTTTGACCTCTCAAGTATTGCAAATAATGAATGTTCCACAAACAACGTCACAGGGCAACCCATTACTATTGTGGCACTTTTCTCAATCACGAACGCGGCTGCAGCGAGCGATTGCTCGCACGCGAAATGGCCTTGCATCACGGCATCCAAAGTACCACTATAGTAAGCCAATGGCTTGTGTCCTAGGGACGTCTTTTGTGTCAGTACAGCTGTCATGAGTGTTCCCTTGCAGTGTGAGAATAGGTAAAATTCGCGTCCATAATCAGGGTTTGCAAGCACTGGAGCGCTTGAAATTAGCTCTTTTAACGATTGAAATGATGTGCTCATTTCTTCTGACCATTCTATTTTTTTGTTCTCCTGTTGTGCTTCCTTGAGTGCTTGTAGGAGGGGCCTCGTGTATGCTGCATAGTCTAATATCCATGCTCGGCAATAGTTGCACATCCCCAAGAATTTCTGCATGTCTTTTACTGTTGTGGGTTCTCCGACTGATCTTATTGCCTCTACCCTGTCGGGAATTATTCTTTTTCCATCTTTTGATATCAGCTGTCCCAAGTATAAGACCTCTGTCAGGCAGTACTGTAGCTTCTCCTTGTCTACCTTGTACCCCTTGTTGGCCAGTAGAGTCAGGAGCGTTGTTGAATCCTTTCTGCATGTTACTTCGTCTTGTGCACACACTAATAAATCGTCTACATACTGAATAATCGTACTCTCAACTGATAGGTTGTCCAAGTCTTCATGCAATATGCGATTGAATATGCTCGGGCTCTCACAGTATCCCTGTGGTAGTCTGAAGTGTTCATATCTTTTACCCCCCAGTGTAAATGCTGTAAGGTATCTACTCTCTTCAGCCAGGGGTATTGAGAAAAATGCGTTTTTCAAGTCTACCACTGTGAAATGTGATGCCACTTTCGGGATGCTGCATAGTATTGATGCAGGGTTCGGGACTAGAGGGAACTCCTTCTGAATTACATCATTTAGTGGGCGTAAGTCCTGTATCATCCTCCAAGACCCTCCTTTCGCTCTTTTGATTGGATAAATACATGTGTTACATGGGGAGTTTGAAGGCACTATTATCCCTTGTGCTAGTAGTGCATTTATTGTCTCTTTTATCCCTTCTTCAGCTTCACGGGATAATGGATACTGTTTAACTCGGGGTAAAATTGCTCCTTGCTTTAGTTTTATTACCACAGGTTGTACTCCGTGCAACAGCCCTACATCATGGGGGCCTGTTGTCCACAAATTATTTGGTACGAGCCTCATGTCGTCATCAAAAAATGACGGCGGTGCTCCCACCACTGCCATCAATTGGGCGGGGACTTCCCTAGCTTGAATCAAAATGTCACAGGGCATTGCTATTTCCATTACAATTTCACCATCCCCCTCTGCATCTGAAAAGAGATCCTCATCTGTTAGGTCTCTTAAGGCGATATTGGCATCCATGCACAGTACTGTACGCCACTCATATCCTTCCATATCTAATCCAATCACAACAATCCTTTTCGCTGATACCTGTACAGCGTGCAGGTCTAATGATACCACTGACCCTGGGGCTGTGTCGGGGCACCCTATGGGGCGGAAGAGGAACTCTGCTGGGATCCTCCAGTCCATTTTTCTCAACTCTGGAATTATGAGGGCCAATGTCTTTAGCCCTGCGATAAACATTTCCTCGTTTTCCGGCAACCCCCGTACTTCCTGGGTGGTTGTGTAGGCTTGCACTACTAACATCGCACGCAAGGGGCATATCCCGGGTGTAGAACACACTATTCCTCTCTCGGTAAATGATATGGTCATGTTAAGTTTACTCAGGAGATCCCTCCCTAACAAATTTATTGGTGAGTGTTCGTAATACAGTAAGGGTGTCTTTACAGTTTTACCCCCCACTGTTACATCCAAAGCTTCTGTGTAAGGAACTTCAATTACAGCCCCAGAGAACCCCTGCGTCTCTAACTTCCGGTTAGATAACGGGAACCGGCCCTCTCTGATACATGATTTCTCCGCTCCCGAATCAACCATGAATATGAACTGCTTGTCTCCTATCTGCGCCCCTACCAATGGTTCCTCTGCTGCATTGTAGGTGGTAGATAGAACTGGACATGCAAGTGTTCTCTGTGGGCTGTCCTATGCGGGGTGTCTCATCGCCCCCCTTGATTAAAAGGCACTCCCTGAAACCACTGATACGCCGCTATAGGGTGCTGGTGCGGGGGCCCCGTTTGCTGTTGTCACAAAAGGGTTGCCTGGCGCATACTGCATATTGTCATTGTTTTGTAGGTGGCTCTGTGTTCTATACTGGTGTCTCTGTTGTTGTTCATTATCTCCTTGGCCTGGGTTTATCGGTTGCTGTTGTCCCATCGGAAGACCATATGGGCTCCCCGGGTGAGGATGGCCATAATGTTCTACCTCTTGGAACCCGTTGTTGGGTCTGCTTCTGCACTCCCTAGAGTAATGCCCCCATCTCCTGCAGTTCCAGCAGCTTCCTTGTGCACCTCTAGGACCCTGTCATCCACTTCCTCCCATTCCCCCGTACCCTGGTCCACCTCCTTTTCGGCCCCTGTACCCACCTCGTCCCCCTCGAGGGGTCCACTCTTGCCACTGCTGACCTCCGCCTTGCTCCTGCTCGTTCCACTGCCGCTGTCCTGTTCCCGCCCAATTAGTTGCCATCCTTCCTTGTATTGCTATCAGCCCCTCCTCCTCATCATCTCCCTCCCTGCTGCGTGGGAGCGCGGCTACTGCTGCTGCAACCTTCACCAACTTTGTCTGTACTAATTTCGCTTCGTCTGCCAATCTTTTCTGCGCCACCTCCTTCTCCCTTTCCTTTATTCGCTTACAATGGTGCACTATTATGCTCTGAATCTCAGGCCATCCCTTTGCTTCAATACCTGCTATCTTGTCGAGCGCCTTTTGCACTTCCTTTGGGAGTCCTCTTTTTATAATGAAGTAAAATAAAGATGTCGATTGATACCAGGGCGTGCCCGTTTCTGCTCTCCACATCTCTTGGACCCGGAAAATGTAATCCATAGCCTCCTCCCCGTCATTCATTGTACACTGCATTACTGACTGTAAGTCTGGCGTATCTGGGAATGTTTCGCGTAAGGCATCCCACACCCTGGCACGCACTGTGTGGAAGGAGGCCCCATCATGGCGGTCACAATCTAATGTTACTCCCGGGAAACCGGCCTTAACCCATACTCTCTCAGCCTGATCGCCCACTGCTGATACGAGCAAGCTCTTCACATCTCCTATTGCTAGGGGTACCCCGGCAGTATGTTTCTCAAAGGCGTATATCCACTTACTTGCCCCTCCTGATAACGAGGGCAATAGTTTTAACAAATTGGCTTTATCCATCTGAGCCCATGGGATATAATTCGGCCTCCCTCCTCCCCTATGTATCAATGGGAGCTGTAGCCTTCCTTTTGTCGTTGCATCTACACCTGTTTTGGCTGCTGATGTTCCCAGTGATGCCATTTTCCCCACCCTGTTCCTTAATCGCCCCGTCCACTCATCATCCAGTGTTCTCAGTGAACATGTACCATCCACCCCTTCACTTCCCCCTCCCATTGCCATGCTCAACCTGTCGCTTTCTTCTACATCGTCCCTTATATCACATAGTAGTTCCTCTCTGTCCCCTATAGGCCTTTCTTCATTATCGATACCTCCCTCTCGTGCCCCTACTTCAATTATTCGTGTCGGTTCTTCTTCAATTCTGAACAGTATCTCACCTTTTTTCCACCCGTCTTCAAGTGTTCTATTCTCACTCGGCGCTCTAGACGTGCGCCCTGATCTTGGAGCATTAAGTGCTGTTTGTTCACATATGTCTCTTATCCTTGAGAGCTCATCTTTCGCTATTGAGAGCCTTGATTGTAAATCATCTGTTAGTTTTTCTATGTCCACCCTTTGTGTACTTGTCTGGGCTCGCTCCCTTGTACTTTCATATGGCGAGGGTGCCGTTGGTCGGTGGGGTGTAGTAGTTGTCGGGGGAGGCACATAAGTGGGGTCACTGTACCCCTCTGCGGGCACAGGTTTGTTCAATATCGGGTACAAACTTATTACCTCTGTTGGTGGCTCTACTTTTGACAATTCTTTAACATCTTTCTGTATCATCAGTGGGTTGTCTGTGGTGGATGGTAGGTCAGGGTTTACTGCTGGTGCCTTAGGCGGTGGTATCTCTTCAAATAACCTCCAGAGATCCAATATTTCCCTCCTATTATGCAAGTGCTTTCCCTTGTATTTCAAACAAATGCATGTGGCCACCATATCCAGAACACTTTTATCAAAGGACCCTCCCTCTGGCCATATCTGGGGTAACCCCTCTCCCTTCAGCTCTGTTATCCATTGATCGTGATATTTCTTAATCCGCTCCGCGTACCCTGGTAGATTCTTACAAATATGTGATAAGGGTGTTTCGGCCCCCATTTCTGTGCCCTCCTAGTACTTGTGTGTCTCTGTGTGTCTGCAATTACAATGTAGATGTATTATCAATATTATTTTTCGTTTTCTACTTCACATTCAATAATGGGCTCCTTTGTGCCCTTCCCCCTGCCTGCACAATACAAAACTGGCTGTACACAGTTTCTATTCTATTCTCTTTGGGGGGCACATACAAGAGCAAACCATCATTTATTTTGACAATATCAACCCGGAAATCAAAAAGGTACCCACTCACTTCACCGTGCCATTCTTGTCTTCAAAAAGTCCTATCCGGTCACACTTACCATGACCATTTAACTACTATACCTTTATAGCCGTTTTACACATTCACAACATCAAATTGTCGTCTGACACATACGAGGTGCACACACCTCTTGGTAACACTCTATTCACAATTCAAGCTGCCCTCCCTTTCCTCCCTAGCCGGCTGTCCCTGTCCGTCTTCCTTGGATATATGGATGCGCATATATATATATATTGGTCTGCTCTTCCCTCTTCTAGTAGGACTCTTTCTCTCTTACTTTCTCCCTAAGTTTGTGCTAATCTCACTTTTTATTCTCCCCCTAACCCTAAAGAAAAGAAAAGAAAGAAGTAATAGCGGTCACTAATATATTCTCAGTGCCCCCTTTTGCTGAACACTTTTATCTTATATTCCACTTCTTCATATATTCCCAGTACTAGTCAAGATAGCACTATGCGGCGCCGCCTTCCACCCCCTTTCGGAGCTAGGTTCCCGTCACTTTTATCTCTTATTCACCTCTTAATCCTAATGGCCATATGCAAAGAAAAAGCAAGGAAATTTTAGGATGACCCTTAGTAGATCTGCGTACCCCCTCTTCGTTCCCTGTCCTACACTTCCTTCCCCACTCCCTTTACAATCGCTCGCACTCAATACTCACGTGCCCGTCTTGAACCGATAGTCTCCGAAACTGGGTCCGTCCAGGCAGTGTTGCCGTCAGTTTAACAGTCAGCCCCGGCTCCGGCGAGCGGTACTCAAAGGGGATTTTTCAACCGGGATCCCGTACCCTCTCTCTATTGAGTGCGCACTTCTTAGTGTACCGGTCGCCGTTGGCGGGCAGCCTCCAAGAGCCGGCTCACCGTGCGTATCCCTTTTCGACCGGAGATTCTCGTGCCAAAAGGGGACAGTAATGTTAGGTCGGGAAAGAATAATAATAATAATAATCACGCTTTCGGGGTCACCACTGAAGGCAAGCGTCCCCAGCCAGCACGATCCTCCCCGCAATGAGAGACAATGAAGGACTCTCCCAAATCTGGAATAAAGCCAAGACAGAGTGCGGGTGAGCTTAAATGGGAGTTTATCAATCAGAATAGGGCATGCAAATAACTCTGCAAACTCCGAGAGCGTTCTGTCTGACAATAGCAAAGACAGGCGTATATATTTACAAAAAACGTCATGGGAACCTACATACTATAGGGGGCACAAGTTCGATGGGATTGGGTGGCGACGACTAACTATAGGTGCTGCTGCAATGCGGTTGGCTTTGGCTGGAAGACGTCACTGGTCAGCCTCGTGGGTTGGGCTGGGCCTGGCAGGTTGGCTGAGTTCATCCGGGCGGTGTTGTTGTGCCATCGCGGCCAGTGTCAGAGATGAATGTCTTTTCCTGACTTATTTGCCCTAGGCCATGCACACCGCAGTCATTCAATCATTGCAATATTATCTTCTTTAGTAAATCTTCCAATAGGTTATTCTACAGGTTAATGCAACACAGGAGGAATGCACCTTGTGAGAGGTCTGATGGTAATACGTCAGGACATGGTTACCAGTGTCCTGTTGACCGGGGCCATAGGTCGAGGTACTAAGCTTCAAGGCCTGGGACGGGCGGTACAGGTCTTTCTGTCTTGTTAGAAGTTGTTATGGATGTGCCGCTGTGTGTTGTCAAAGTGTTGGGTGTCCTGATTGAACAGGACCATAGGTCTAAGATGATCCGGTGGGTTATAAGGTTTACGAGGGGACGCCTTTGGAAGTGTGTGTTCAGGCAGAGTTTTACTGCGGTGCTGTAAATAATGCAGGTGGCGGGCCGCGGCCTTGGGTGCTGCAGGGGGGGCTACAAATCTTTGAAGCAGCTCCAGTCTGGTTGGGGGAGGTGGAGTAGCGCAGCGCGGGCCTCTGCTCTCATGTCTTGGCAGCCTTCGCAGGGTGGGGGGGGGAATGGCCTTGCACGTATTCACAAAGGTATCTCCCTTGTGTGTTGCCGACTTTAGGTAAAAACATCACAAACATTTGAACACTCTATAATACTTATTCAAATCACTTTAAAACATGCATTAAAACTTTGCTGGATGTGTCTCGATTATACCCAGTCTGAGCACCGTATTCGTACACTATGTTTTAACAACTACAGTATTTAGTTACATGCATATACATTTGCAGTAAGTGAGGTAGTAGTCGGGTTGGTGGAGTACATAGAAAATGACCCGCCACGGTACGTGGCGGTGGTGGCACATAAGGGGCTTAGACATACACACATGACACGTGCATTCTCGCGCATCTTTCACATGAGCCCTCTGTATGGTTGCATTCGTCTCCTCATGTACTCTAGCAGCATTAGTTCGGTTATGGCGCAAAACCATGGAGTGTAAGTTTCCCAGTGATACACGTACCAAATAGATCCATGGAACTCTCCTTCATTATTAGTACCCAACTGCAGTGGTGTGGGCTCGCCATTGCTTATATCATGGAGGCATGCTTTCTATGTTTATACATTTTACAGATTTTTGTAATATAAGAGATTTTGTGGAGGAAAGCATACTTTGCAAGTGGTCTTGGCATTCGTATGTAAAGACTTTCTGCCATCTGATGACCATTTTACCATTCTCTTCATCGCCCAGGCCCGCTGGCCGGGTCATGTTGGGAGCGATGATACACTGCGGAAGGTGAAATGTTACAATGTTAATGTAGTATGCTAGCTCATGTCCGTCTTGTTCGTGGGAACGGGCTTGCAGCGGATCTGCCAGGGTGCCGCGGCGACAGGGATAACTGAGACTTTCCGAAGGTGGGGGCCGCGCTACAGTGCGCTGAGCTCACACCATTTTTAGTAGACAAGATGGTTTCTGAGGCCTAGCTAAATTCTATACGTGCGGGCAATGTCTTCAGCAGGTGAGCCATCCACCACCTGGGCCCAGGTGGTAAGGAGGGGACGCCCGATGAGCCATGGCCCTCACCTGGGGTGGAGATGTGGGCAAGGGGGGTCTTTCGGACCACTCCTCCCCTACAAACCCTACAAATGCTCACTAAAACTTTCCTGACTAGGGAGTGCAGAAAAAAGAACTTACCTTGGTCCTGGAGACCCTGGATGGAGTACCCCAAAAGCCAGAGGTCAAGGACCAGCTCTGGACTCCGTTTTTGTTTTCCAGTTTCAATCTGTTTTTGAACCAGCCCGACAGCTTCAATATACTTTTTGAGCTGCTGAACGCATCTGGACTGGCCTTTTACACTAACCTCTTTGATTCGGTCTTGAGCTGCCGAGCTGCTGACGTGACCCATCACTTAACTTTGCCCCAGCCGCTTCGGAATTGATCACTACTGAAGTGCTACATCACATCGTTGGACCTCTTCAAGCCAGCTTAACCATATCCAAATGTTGATTCGACCCATCGCTTGCCTGGTTTCTTCATTTTAATAGAGCCGATCATGGCTACACGACAGCACCGCCTGGCTGGACCGCCTCGAGCCGAATCGACTGTCTCTATGCCTGTGATCCACTGAGAACCACCAACTCAAAATGTCTTGATGCTTACTCAACCCATTAAAAACACCTAGAGGTTTGTCTCTGTTCAGCCCCAAGAACACGTCTTTAATGGTATTTGATGTCGTTCTGTCCTCCTGGACTGTTTTAACAGGCCCTAGTGACTAGTAGAGCCCACTCTCTATTTTTTAAAATACATTTTCAGTGAACTGATATTGCTACTGAACACTTGCCTGTGCACAACCTTCTTCAGACCCAGAGTGCCCCTTTGTTTACAAAGACTTCATGTGCTGTGTTTTATTATACATGGGCTAGTTGTAGTGTTTTTGGGTAGTTTCTTTGCATTTTTCGTTTAATTAAGTTATCCTATATTTATAGACCTTTGATTGGATATTATTTTATTTTGATTGTAAAGTTTATTTTTTTCGTCTGCCTCCATGCTTGTTAACATCCTACTTGAATAGTAAAGCCTGCCCTCAGCCCATATGCTACCTAAGAGATAACATGAAAGACGCCTGGGTACTCCCTCTTCTTAAAAAAACATTATTAGACCCTAACAACCCATCTAACTACAGACCCATTACAACGGTCCCATTCCTGTTAAAAATACTGGACCAAGCTGCTTATCTGCAGATACGGCAATACCTTGAATCTAATAACCCACTAGGCCTGAAACAATCAAGATTCAGACCCAAACATGGGACAGAAACTGTGCTAATCAACCTGCAGACTCAAATCCAGACATCGAAAGACATGGGAAAAGTGGCCCTGCTTCTTCTACTCAATCTATCAGTGGTATTTGATCTGGTGAACCATAAAATCCTATGCAAACAACTTTCATCTGCTGCACATTTCTCGAACCAAGCAAATGCCTGGATTGAGTCCTTCCTAAACAACAGATCCATAAGGGTCTTTGCACACTCAGCTTCTGCGACTCCCACCTCAGTTACCTGCAGAGTACCTCAGGTGTCTTGAGTGTGCCCCACTCTCTACAATGTGTTTACTAAGCCCCTTTTGATGAATTTGACTATCTGGGTGTCACCTACACAAATTATGCAGATGAAACTCAGATACTTATTCCCATCACTGGTGACTACATTGCAGACAGTAAGACTCTCAATGACATTTACCTTATTATACAAGTTTGGATGGGGAAGCGCGGGCTCTGTCTTAATGATGACAAGACAGAGCTGCTTCTCCTGGGGTCTACTGCTAATCTGAACAAACTGGGAGTACTATTCTCCTCATTCAATATTGATTGTAACATAATTAAAGTCACTAATGTTGTGGAAACACTGGGAATCTACATTGATTCTGCACTAACATTAACTAGACAAACGAATGCCATAGCTTCCTCCACCGCTCACACCTGCAAGCTCATTACGGCCTGCCGCCGTACTTGATGACTACCAACTGCATCACAGCAGCCAGAGCCTTAGTCCTATCTAAGCTCGACTATTGTAATGCGGTCTATCTTGGCACCTCACAACAGAATCTTAAAGGAGAGTTCCGGGACTTTTTTTTTATTGTCCCTACGGTTCGGCCATGTGTTTTTAAGCATAACTCGGTCGATCGTAGAAAACTTTCCTATGGACCTTACCCGACTTTTCGTCCATTAACGCACTCGAAATCAGCCGCCATTTTCTGACAATCCTATCACTTGCCGCATCGCCCTGGCTCACCTGCTTTTGCGGCACTAAATCAAATCCCCCGCCCCTGAAACCGACTTTATCAAAACATTCATATTCCCCGCCTCTATCCGTGACGTGACTGTGCTGCGTAGGCAAACGCGCCCAGGTGTCTTCTACGCGACTCCACACAGAACCCGGAAATCAACACAGATCAGCTCACACAACACAGCGCGCCACAATTCGCAATATGAAACTGTACTTTTAAATCAAACCGCAAGATTGTAAATTTGGTAAAGTACATTTATTTGACATCAAATGTTTAGAGAATATTCAGCGATTTTCTTTTTTATTTGCTCACGTTCCAAAAAGTTCGTTTTGAGGCACGCGATGTTCCTTTGCTGTACACAGGGTCTTAGATCATCTCACAATACAGCGCCACAATTCGGAATATGAAACTGTGGTTTAAAAGCAAACTGCAAGATTGTACATTTGGCAAAGTACATTTATTGGACATCAAATGTTTAGAGAATATTCAGCGATTTTCATTTTTATTTGCTCTCGATCCAAAATAGTTCGTCTTGAGGCAAGCGATGTTCGTGTGCAGTAAACAGGGTGTTGGTTTACGATAAAATAAGCTCTTCGGTCGCACTGATAATCACATGGCTGTTCCAACAACGAGGCACTAGGCCACCACAATGGTCTGTATGTTGCATCTAGCCGTTAGTACCGCGTAAGGGCATACTTGTACTTGGCGATCGTCCCATAAAATGGTCAGGGTGGTAACGTTGTTCACGCGGAGAAGCAACTGGCAGTTAAAAAAGCCGTCCGCCGGTGTCTGGTACTCGTGACACATGCAGTAATGCATGATGTACCTGTTTGAAAAACATAAACAATGAAATTAGTCTCACCATCAGATCTTTATTAAAATTATTCATTTTATATATTCGGTCGGGAAATTATTTCATAGCTAGGACAGTGCAACTGGGTTTTAAACGTCAAGGGGGGGCTGTAGGATACTGAGACAGTCCCTCAGTGCAGGGGTTGACAGGGAGTGCAGGTGGAGAGTGGAAGGGCCCAGGACCGAGATCGCAGACAGTGGACCAGTTGTAGCAGGGGAGAGGGAGAGAGAAAGCAGAAGCAAAGGTTTTGAGGTGCTTCCGTAAAAGTAGACGGTTCTCCCCAAGATAGTGCGCGGTACAAAACAATATGCCACATAGAACGAACAAGTACAACTTAACCCGTCTTTAAAGCTACTGTATAGTAATTAAATTGCGGTATAAACTCATCTAAAGAGTTACTTACATTATATTTGCATTTTCCATTGTGTCTGTGCGTAGGGCAGCCCCGAAATACCACTCCTTCTATGCCAACGTTATTTCTTCTAATGAACGAACATGAAATGGCTTTCGTTTCTGAAATTATATTCATTATCGTTTCTTACGTGGTCCCGGCCTGTCAAGGTCAAAATACAATAGAACCTTATACTGAGTCGTGGGCCATTCTGGCACCCGAGAAAAAATCAAAGCAGCTGACCTTCACTTTGAACGAGCACACATTCCTAGTTAGCTACATTCAGTGTAAGGCATTCTCACAGGACTTGAAATTTACACTCCATCTTTGCATTTTGTCTGCGTGCTTTGCAGCCCCACAGAACCATAAATACAGAGACATTCTATATTTTTTGAAAAATGATTTATAATACTGTTTGGTTTAATTTAATGCGCAAATGAACAAGGTTGGATAGATACACATATTCAATGGGCCTGCGACATGAGGAGACTCGAGAGAACAGACAATCAAATTACAATCATTTAAACCGTGATGTGTATTTCTCAATGAGTTCTTCTTTAGGTGGACATGGAACAGAGGCAATGTTGGGTGGCAATGCAGTTGTCCCCTGCACAGGTTCGTTCACAACTCCATTTATGTGCCTATCTAGGACGTCAACAATAAGTTTCTCAATAAACTCATATTGCATATCCTCAAACACTGGTTTGATCACCCATTGTTTACTTCTTTTAGTGAAGGCCTTATTGTAGCGAAGCGTCCCTAAAGTTCCGGTCGTCCTACTTTGTTGACGGCCAACATTATGGTTATGTGCCAAGACCGCTAAAAGAGTCCGATTTATCATGCCCTCCATGCCAAAATGCAATCGTTTTGGCCTGTACTTGAGGCACATATTGTGGAACACCTCCAAATCTCCTGTGTGGCAGAATTCCGTGAGTCCCCTCAAAGCTTTTGTTATAGTTTTATCAAATACAATCTTTTCAATGGCTTTGTGAGTGGGTGATGAAGGAATCAACCACTTCTTCTTCTATGCCTCCTCTGTGGACAAATGGCCATGTTCACAATTGTGGAAATGTTGGTTCGTGTTCCATCGTTGAACGTTTTTTACAGTGTGGCATTACTGACCGCCATTTTTCCAGTAGAATTTCCAACGACCCTCCACATGTTTTTGAGCTCCACCAAAGATGGTTGCTGATTGACTTGGACCACTGTGAAATACCTTGCAATTCTTTTTTTTTACCTGCAGCCGACAATTTTTTATTGATTGATTTTGCAAGTACTGTTCTCTCATTGTCTTGGCAATTGAAACGTGTCTGTCCGTGGCTATCAGGTCGATCACCATTCCCCGCGATTGTAGTTCTTGCAATGATGCTACAAAGCCAACTTTCTCCGTGGCCACTGAGGATGTACTTTGTGACACCTGCACGACCACCGAACTCACAATTTTCTTACTTTCCATGTCCTGAAAGTGGTAGGTGCAGTACTTGGCTGAAAATCCTGGGCTGTCGCACTGTCCATCACCGGCTAGCCTGAACCGTTTGCCCGCGAATGTACTATCAATAGACATTTTTTCCATTCTCCAAGCTTCGCTAATGGCTGGAAATAGATAATCGGTTTGGTATTTGTAGAACTGAGTTTTCGCAATGAAATGGATTCCCACAAACTGAAAGAAAGACTCTAATTTTTTAAAACTTGAACCACTAAAAAGTGCAGCCGCTGCACAAAGTAGATTGCCTGCTGGCAGTTGTCCCAGCATAGGTTGTGCAGACCATGTGAAAGGATGATATTTTGTACAGGTGGCATGTATTTTAAGGTTAGTGCCTCGAATTGCACGAGTCACATTAATCAATGGCTCCCCACATACTTCCCCACCTACCAAATGCCCACATTTAATCCGAATAATAATATCAATCAAACAACTATCGAATACAATGAATTTGGCCTCTTTCCTTATACTGTCACTCTGCATCCCAGCTGGTTCGGCCTGTAACGTTGAGGACATGTCACTCACATGAAAGGTAGAATCTCTGATATCGTCTTCCGCTATGTTCAGTGATATTGATGGTGTTTCATTGTCGTCTACTTCATTCTCTTCCATTGCAACATCTGTTCCTTCTCCGGCGATGGGTGAATAAAACAATTTCTTCAACTTTCTCGCGGTCTTAGTTTTTGCGGGTGTGGATTCTGTGAATTGATCTCCGACTGCATCCGAACTACCAGGAGGACATTCACTATCAATGGCTGGTGGTGGTATAGCTCCGTTGTCAATCACTTCATATTCTTCCCATTGGCACGATGCTTCTCCAGTCTCAAGTCCCTGCCAAAAGGTTTGACAAGCAACATCTCTCGGTCGCTTCACTGTCTGTGTAGATCTAGTTCGTACACCCACTCGCAACTAGAGGACAGATTGGAAAAGGGGTGTTCAGTTTAAACACAACTTACAGTATTGAACTATTAACAGTGAAAAACAACATAATATAGTGACCAGGACACTAACCTTCTTTTGCTTTCTTTTCTTTGAAACTTTCTTGCCTCGAACTTCAACATCAGGACGCTGTTGCTCCGACTCGTGTGTGCATGTCTCCACTTCCTCTTGCGCTGCAACGACTATGTTTTCCTGATAAGCACATCCATGACGCACTGACGCTCCATGGACTCCCTGAAACATAGAACTTTCATTAGTATGTATAATAATATCGAAAACACAAAATGTACTTGGGGACCAATACCCACGTACATCTCAATAGCAAAACACGAATGAACGCTTTGTGTAGAACATTCAAACGACAATTATTCACGCATAGTTGATCTAGTTAGATGGAACTGTCTCGATCCATACCTCGGGCTCCTCATAGACTTCCATTGATGATATTATTGAAGATGATGCTTCAGTGACTCCCTGAAACACAGTAATTGCATTAGTATGGTTTTCTATTTTGATAAAAAGAACAGAAAGTTTGTGCAGGCGTGAACGGCTCATCTAAATAGACCTGCACAAATGATCAGTTGTCTAAAATAAATAATGGATATCTAAATATGATTCGATTTGCTCGATCGTTGGAAGTGTCACCACCCAGAAATCTGCATCAACTACTAGGGGTGATGTTCTTGTAGAAGAAGCTCCGTCATCTCCCTGAAACATAGTACTTGCGTTAATAAAGAAGGAAGTATAGCGGATGTAATCACGTCATATGATTTCGCTTCATCGAACTGTCAGTATCCATACCTCGAAATGCATAAGAACATCAAGGGACGATGTAACTGCGGTGCACACTTCTGCAAGCTGTTGCGCCGACCCGTAACTGCATGCCCACCTTCGTCTTGGACTAATGCTCCATCGACTCCCTGAAACATAGGACTTTCATTAGTAATGAACACAATATTGAAAAAAGAAGACACATAGGAGGGCGACGACAGAAGGACATATCAATGGCTAAAAACGAAAGAAACATTGTGTGTAACAATCACGCTACAAGAATGCAAGATCTGATGATCTCCATCGATGGAACTGTCCTGAAACGTACCTCGAGCATCTGAGTGACATCAACCGTAGTCGTCAATACGTTGGACTCCTCAGCATCTCCCTGAAAGACAGTACTTGAATTATTTTGGATAACAATAATTATAACTGAAAACAAAGACTAGAGGACGAGTACAAGGGTGTACCATTAGGTAAAATAATTACACGATAAATTAAAACTATTGATTTACATGCCTAAAACAAGTCAGTGGCAGAATAGCCAAGTAAGATTACCCGATAGGCGCTTGAAGTGGCTGATGACTGCAATAACGACACGGATGGAGAATCTTCCGCCTTCATATTGAGTGGATACATAAATGGGGAAATTATTGTTAGCTAATGCTACACACTACCGCAAGGCCGAGAGATAAATACGTAAACTTGACTCACCAGTGGAGGGATGTGGACGAATAGAGTGGGAATAGCGGTTGAGAGCAATTTTCGCCTCGCTCGCGGTGTGTTCTTCTTTATTAGCAATGATGTGGAGTACATGTCAGAGGTAAAGTGCCTGCTGCAGATGCGGTATCGATCACCCCTCTTGTCCGCAAAGACTTCTAGGACTCTACTTTCAAGCTCAGAGGGTGGATATCCGCAATATCGGACCCATTCTCTTATCTGATCTATTGTTTTAGGGAAAATATGCATTATAGTACCTTCAGATTTATTATGGGTCTTCGAAGGACAACCGCCAATGGAACAGGCAGGCATTGTGGAAAGTTCTGAAAAGTAAAGATCAACAATTCTCTATGAATACCAATGTGTTAAAAAATTAAATGACACATAAAAGGTTCAATGCAAGGTATGTTTTGGTTCTTGGAACTATACACGTTATTCACATGCGGATAAGTATTTGAATAACTTTAAAAAAATAGAAAAATAATTTGACTAAACTCAGAACATGTGACTAGTTCCTTGCATGTACTGTCTTGAACGAAAAGAAATTGGACGCAAAATGAGTATGGTACATGGCCTTACCTTGACGATCAAACAGTTAGATGCAGGGATCAGAGTAGTTTCTTGTCGTAGAACAGGGAGCAGTTCACAGGTTGCAAACTGACGAGTTTCCTCGAAGTGGTCACGGAAGTTCACAGAGACGAAGAGCAGATAACCAGCACCTTCACGGGTTGACTAGCAAAGTGCAAAGAAGTTCTCATTATAAATATGAAGTGGGTTATAAAGAATTCGAAACAGGGGTGTGTTTGTGAATGAATGACGTGTATATGTCGTGGCATTATGCGGTTTGCAGGGGGCCGTCCAGCGTGAGGGGGGATGCTTGGCAGGAGACACAGGGTCTGGCGGTAGACATGGGAACAACAACCCATGCTCTATAGACCACTTTGAAGTGTACATGGTCTTTGGCACCTCTTGGCCTTTATCGCTCCCTGACAGCTCCACTTGCCAGCGCAAGTACCCCGGTGCGAACTGCCTTTGATAGGGCGGGGGGTGGATTGGGGCGGTGGTCGTGCAGACAAGACACAGGAAGACTCGTGAATGGAGACACACTTATGTGGATTGCAGGGGGCCGTCCAGCGTGAGGGGGGATGCTTGGCAGGAGACACAGGGTCTGGCGGTAGACATGGGAACAACAACCCATGCTCTATAGACCACTTTGAAGTGTACATGGTCTTTGGCACCTCTTGGCCTTTATCGCTCCCTGACAGCTCCACTTGCCAGCGCAAGTACCCCGGTGCGAACTGCCTTTGATAGGGCGGGGGGTGGATTGGGGCGGTGGTCGTGCAGACAAGACTCGTTTGCCGCAGGGCCTCACCAAGGAGAGGCCATCTAACTGCATGTAAGAGGCAGGCTGCAGGATCTAGTACATGGAAGGCAGGGGGGTGAGTTTATAAATACCTCACCCTCCCAGGAGAATATATGGGTGCAGTTCACCCTGGAGACCCTGGATCCCTAGGCAGTTAGTCAGCAGCAGGCTGGCCTGTGGTGGCAAGGCGGCACGGGCCAGAGGGGGTCATCTCTGTACCCGGTGCCCAAAAGGATGATTTATTATGATCAACCATATTGATTATTTACCTATAA
Organism: Ambystoma mexicanum; assembly: GCF_040938575.1. Classification (NCBI taxonomy): domain Eukaryota; kingdom Metazoa; phylum Chordata; class Amphibia; order Caudata; family Ambystomatidae; genus Ambystoma; species Ambystoma mexicanum. The sequence continues at coordinate 661,452,826 of NC_090941.1, read as the reverse complement.
CCATGTTTTGTATCAATAAAATCCAACGGCCTTCCTTTTATTGCCAACGCTTGAACAAAGTGGTGTGGTAAGTATTTTTGGGGGAGGAGGCAAGGCCGGGAGGCTTGATGCCAACCCGCAAAATAACATATGTATGCCTGCTGCATATGGGTTCAACGGTTATGTGGATTGAAGGTGGGCGGCCAGCGTGAGGGAGGATGCTGGCCGGAGACATGTGGTGTGACAAGACAAGGCACAGGAAGACTATTCAATGGAGACACACTAGATTCATTTAAAAAATCAAAACAACCATTGTTAAAATATATGTTGGGTTTTATTTTAGATCTTAATTTCAATTGAACATAAATAATAAACATTACACATTGTAAAGTTGCGGTTGCAGCACATCCAGAGAAAATCTGCGGTATTGTCCACTGTCGCTGGGGAAATGTTGTCTAATGGCAAGTACCGCACAGGCAGGTATTACTCTCCGAACGCGGTGTCCGAGCCTCCCGTGAAGCCACCAAGTGAAGCAACGATAGGCCACCAGCCTGTACCACCTGTGAAAATGAAAGATGCAAACTGTATTAAAATGACAACTTTCTTATCACTGTCGATTCAGGTACAAAAATGTCATTCTGCTTTGAAAAAAATTCTATCTAGAAAATGCACAACATGGAACCAATTTACATGCATTCGAATGATATGTAGATGTAGTTTTATATGTGGGAGACGACCATGAAATAGTAGTGGCATCACTGACATCACAACCAGAGTATACTTACTCGTTACTCGGATTACGCGGACGAACAGTGCCGCAAAGTTCGTGCATAAGCACCATCATCATCCTCAACACTGTCCATGAGAGGCAGGCTTCCCTGAACTCTGGCAGCTCGGTGATGCATTGCGGACTTGGCTCGCCTTCCGAAATGTAGGCCAAGCACCTGGAATTTTCACGGCAGCAGCAGTTCTCCTCCTCAGTTGGCATTAGCTCGCACCGATTGCACGTGCACCAGGTGGAGACGCCGTCCATGCGACATGGTCCAGGCTCTTCATCCGTTGACTGGTCCTCCCAACTGCCGTCCGAATCCCCATCGTTTTCGCGTGCTTGCCTTTCCAGTAGTTCTTCCTCGGTGTACTCGGGCTCGTACATATACGGCATTATTGTAGCCATTGTGTGGTAAAGAAAGTAAAATAATTTATAGCGGTGGTACTGGTATCTGTTCACACGGGCTACAATCAACGAAGGTAGCTGACCAGAGCACAGAAACGAGTCACAGAATACTCAAAGTAACACAGCGAGAGTAATGGAATCGAAAATCTGCTGCTGTGTGTTGTGAAACGGTGTGTTTATACTTATTGAGGAAAGAGGCGTCCTGCCGTTTCCATGGCGACACTTCATTAGCTGAGGCGCAGCGATTGTTGACACTAAACGTGCTTTGGCGTTGGGAAATGGGCGGTACGCGTCTGCTGATGTCAGGCTCAGGGGCGGGGGATTTGATTTAGTGCCGCAAAAGCAGGTGAGCCAGGGCGATGCGGCAAGTGATAGGATTATCAGAAAATGGCGGCTGATTTCGAGTGCGTTAATGGACGAAAAGTCGGGTAAGGTCCATAGGAAAGTTTTCTACGATCGACCGAGTTATGCTTAAAAACACATGGCCGAACCGTAGGGACAATAAAAAAAAAGTCCCGGAACTCTCCTTTAACAAAATGCAAGTTATGCAAAATAACGCCATTAGAGCAGCCTTGAATATCCCAATGAAACAACACATCACTGCAACCAGACAATCTAGAAACTGGCTTAACATCAAGCAAAGAATCGCCCTCAAGACTTTGTCCCTCACCCACAAGTGCATATCCAACCAGGCTCCCATCTACCTGTCCAATGCTATAACCCGACATGCCACAACAAGGCCCACCAGAACAGCCCAGACGCAATGTGTTAACATCCCACGATTCAAACAACAATGTGCAGGTGGGGTTAGCTTCCCAGTCCTCACTGCTAAAAACTGGAATGCACTCCGACTATCTCTAAGAGAGGAACCGTTGTACCTCCTATTCCGGAACAAGGTCAAAGTCTGGCTCCATGAGCAAGACCTCAATCCAGTTGTATAAAGAGATAGGCCACTGGGATATAAGCCACTGAGATATAATCCCTTGTCTGATGTATATAGTTAATTACTGCACCATTTCCCGATATTCGATGTATGTGATGTACATTTTCAACCCTGCACCATTTCCTGATGCTTTATGTATACCTGTATATTTCTCTGTATGTAAATACCTTCTTGCATCATGTTATTTTTCCTGCACAGTATTCATGAAACTTGTAAGCATAGCACCCAGATGCTGCATGCTTGGTGCGCTTTACAAATAAAAAAAAACGAAACTAAACTGAGGTGGACCTACCTGCTATGCCCATTTCACTTTTATAATTGGCATCACTGCTGGTTTAGTAGTAATCTGGGCTTGTGTAAGAGTTGTATCCACTACTCACCCCTGTACTCCTGCAGAGCAGTAGTCATTTAATGTACACCTAGACATTAAGCCATCTGTTTGGGCTTGCGTGTAGGTATGGGATAGGTTTGTTCCAGGCACTGCTTTTTCCAGTGCTACCTGGACAAAAGATGCAAACAGCTGGAAAACGGTGTGATTGTCTGGGCATACGATAGCAGTGCCTATTTTGTTCCTAATGAGATATAAATGAAATGGCTAAATGCACACTACGTTATTATATTTTCGTTACACGCATAGCACATTTACAGTTGCAATTAAGCCATTAACTCTGAGCAGATTGTTTAGGAATAGTACTGGAAGGCTAAAGATTGATATTACTGCTTGATAGCGCTATATTAAAGAGATTAAAGAGATCCCCGGAGGAAGATGTTTGGGCTGGGAGAGGCGAGATTAGAATGATCATAGGGATTAGATTCGCCATGGGAAATAAATGGTTGTGTAAAAACCAAAACAACACCCACAAGATATGCCCCACTGCCCACACGCCACTTCCCTCCTAGATGTACTCTAATGCAATCGTTCTAGTTTATAGCTGGTGCTTAACCACCACCTAACAGCCAAAACTAAAAATAAATTCTGAATCTAAGCGTTGCCGTGTGCACGTAATATTACCTGCTTTCCCAAAGTGTGTCCTACTAAATCTGGTATTATATCAAGGCAATAAAATAAGGGCTGATTTTAAGGATTGAATTTACAAATATACAGTAAGTGATTTTAGGCCAGCAGTGAATGTGTCAATGTGGAGTAGGATGGTCTAACGAATGTCGTTTCTTTTGTTGAGGGTGAGCTAATGTTTGCATCCACAAAAGCACAAATTCAAGCTACTTTGGTGGGAATTTTAAAATTCATCCCAGATGGACAGCTGCTGAACTCTAGTAAGGCCCTTCTTCAGTCTTCTGTGGAAATACTTGCTGGCCATGGGGAGTATGGCACTGTTATAATTACTTATATGTGTGAGGGGGATCTTGTGCAAAGGTGGGGAAATCGTGATACGAATAGTATGCCCTCAAGCCTGCGGCACAGGTTCAATGTTTGGATAGCTTTTTATTCACAGGGGATCATCTTATGGTGGTACTTTCAAGTGGCACAATCTGCCCCTGTTCTAGATGTCAATACAACAGTGCTTGGGCATTTTAAGACCCCCCAGTGATTCACATTATGTACACGATCTGCTCTATATGCAGCCAAGGGTATATCATGCCGCTGTACTTTGCCACTTTGAGAAATATCTGCATACATCGGAAGTGTCTCCCTCACCAAATCATCTTGAGCAGGATCTCTCAGGAGTGTCTAGATGGGGTGCAAGGAAGGGCTGAAGGATGATATGGAACTTATGAAACCACGTCACGGTTCCAGGTAATGTGATAGATAACCATTTTGAATCATTAATATTTTTGAAATTCGTCACTCCAACATTGAACCAATGATGGGATGACAATTTGGGCACTTATCTTGTTATGCTTTTTGAAAGTTAAGCCACGTAGTAGATGAAACGTGTCCCTTTGCCCCTTAGCCTCTTCTGTTTTGTCCATATTGAGAGTAAATTGAATGTTGAATGTTGAATGGTAAAGTCCCTGCATCACAGAGAGAACGCCAGAGCACTATTTGAAATGTGCCACATATCTTATGAATAAAGTTTTGTTGTAAAATTATAGACAGAATGGCCCTCATTACAACACCGGCGCTAAACCATGGCGCTATTAGCACCATGGTTGGTGCCGGTGTTGTAACGGGTCTGCCATGGTTCAATGGGGAATTACCACCCCATTCCAAGGTTGGCGGGGCGGTAATTCCCTATTGAACCATGGCCCGTCCCCATTCCCATTTTAGGGCTCAATGGGACTGGGGAAGGTGCTAAGTACGGTACCGCAAATTGCGGTACCGTACTTAGCACCAAGGTCCCTTTGCGGGTCCCTACTTTAACGGCTGGTGTAGACCAGCCATTAAGGTTGGGTCCCGCAAAGGGACCTCGTAATCAGGCGTTAAGGGTTTAATGGCGGCGACACCTTTTACGGCGCCGTTAAACCCTTAACGCCAGGGTCGTAATGACCCCCAATGTCTCTTCCACAGTGCCTATTAAAGACAAATGTATTTGGCACAATTTTTCCAAACTACCACAATTATATACAAACAATGCATCATATAAATCAATTCCTAAACTAATCTAAATTATGCATAGGGTCCATATACACAAACAACTATCTAAGACCTATACAATACCAATCTGTGTAAACAAATCCTACACTCTCAATCCTAAAATAGTCGAGTTTTGATGGCACATCCCATGATTTTAGGCCACATCGTTATAAGGGCAAACACGTGATTCCAAGCAAGATCTCTTGTTTAAACTGCCCAAGCATCAAAATAAATCCTCCAAACCTCACCGTCTCATTGTGACGAATCCACTACCAGGGTACCAGTGGTCCAGGGGTAAATATCGGTTTCTAAACAATCAATCAGTTCCACACCTCTAATACACCACAACGGGATCCAAACAGATTGGAATAACCACAAAATGATAAACCTCGTGCAATTTTGGTAACGTGGATGGAGCGGCAGGCTTATCTCCGAAAGGTTGTGGATCGTTGGTTAGTTGTAATACAGCAAAAATACAATTACCCAACAATTAAAAGGGACTGTCCAGTCAAGGTTGTGTTAAAAATATCTGCTTCATTTATATCACAACAGACAGTTCTAGCAACACTACGAAATACAACCCACTGTGTAAAGGAATGCAGACACTGTCAAAGAAGGAAAAGGGATCCACTCTGGATTTGACAGGAGGGTAGTCGATATGATTAAAAACCACAACAGTTTAATGTTTCTTGGATTCAGCACAAAGGGAGCAATGGGTAATAAATGTCTCTAGGTGCCGTCTGGGAAGGACCAGGTTGATAGGACCACAACGTGCCTTGTGCTGCAGATATTCCTGGTGCTTGAGAGGGTCGAGTCGGCTTCAGGGCACTTTGCAGGCTTCTGTGACAGAGTTCAAGACGGGAGTGGGCTGGGGGTATCAGACGACAAGACGGGTTCAACGAGCAAAACTGGACGAATGGCTTCAGGCTGGTCTAGTGCTTGGGGTCAGGAATCATTGTGTCAGTGCTAATCGGCGGTTCAAAAGTACTGGTCGAGACATCTCGGTTTTCTTTCAGCGACTGTGGATTGACAACTGAGAGTTGCATTCGATTGTGCATCGAGGGACTCGACTGGCTGGAAAATGTCCTTTAAGGTGGACATCAGTAGGTGCTATTCGAGGCACTTCTCCCAGCTTCTTCAGTGGGCTCTTGTCGTCCTTTAAGGCGGACGGCCCAAAGCTGAGGAGTGAGTTGCAGACATCTGCCTTGTCCTTTGTTGTAGGTTCAGAGACCTTCTGGTGCTTCCTAGCTAGGAAGCTTGCTGCAGAGCCTAGCAGGGCACGCTGTGTACTGGCTGGGTACTGGTTCTGCATCTGCCAGAGGGTCCTCTGAGGTCTGTATCCCCCTCTGTTCCTGGGAAGATGGTTAGGGGAGGGATTTTGTTTCCCTCTTTGGAGTTCCTGACATTCCTTCACTGCCGAAAGATTTAAGGCAGACTGTACCCTTATCTAGGGTCCAAAAGATGAGTTGTTCTTGCTACTCATAGCGAAGTCTTCAGATGATCTACCAAAATAGGAGCTCAGCCCCCTTTTAAAGCCAAATGGGCCACAGTGACTGGTGTAGGATAAGCCTGCCTTCATGAATCATTTTGGGGGTCCCCATCAACAATCTCCTGTATGCATGAGGTCATAACAGGAGTGCTTTGCAACAGAAAAAGTAAAGGGGTGAAAACATGTGATCCTAAGTCCACCCATCTTCCTGTCTGTTGCCTATCAAATAGTCTCTCTGGTTAATGGACCTCTCTATGGTTCCTGATTAAAGAAGCAGGTCTCCCTTGAAGCTGTGGCAAACCACATTCTCATACCTGATTAATAGGGTCCCTCTTCTATGGAGGCCTACTGTAAACATGCTGTCCCAGACATGACAGCTCACTGTCAATTGATACTGATGGCGGGAGCTGGCTTCAGGTGGAGACAGTTGCATATAAACAGTTATTGGGGTTTCCTGTCTCCTTTGTTACCCTCTGCAGCCAGGCCCCATGTGGGCCTGTTTGAAGTATACTCTATTTGTGTACTAATTATGTCAATCACTGCCACCAGCTGCAGGGCTGAACAAAAGAGCAGTGCGGATCCATGGAGCCTCCGTTAGTTAATCAGTCTGGCCATGGCAGGGGGGAAGCTTGGTCCTCTCCCTTCCAGGAGAGGACATGGTGTATTCCTGTCTATCACATTCCCACTAAATATGACAGGGCGGACTGTGCCTGTAGGCTGTGTCCACCCAGATTACACAGGTCTATGCGTTTGTCATGGTGTGAGCATAGGGAAAAGTGTTTTGATTAGCCCCACACATTTTCCTGAGGTTGGTCTACTATCATTCCGTTTAATTAAAATGTTAAAATAAAAGCCCAGGCTAGCGCACACCCACCATGCGGATCGTCGAATTCCGCACACTAATGGTCTAGTATTTCTTATGTTACAGGCACATATATGAATGAATCAACTTTTAGAGGAATTAAACTTTCAAGTAGACCATTATAGGAAAAAAGAAACACCACATCCGGGCTCCAATTTTTAACACTCTTTTCTTCCAGTTTGTCTTCCTCGGTCTGGATGTCTTTTCCTCGTCTCTCACTCTGGCTACATTCCCTGTGCATTTTAGTGTGTTTTAAATGTATAATAAATTTCGATTTTGAATATCCTGGTCCTTTATGTTTTGATTAGGTGTATGTATAATTGCTTTAGTGAGTTACTTAAATGTTAGGAACACATTGTAGAATGTATAAAAAAGAAGGTAATATTACCCAAGTATTTAATAAGATGCAGTCATACCATTTGACAATTTATCTCATTCACATTTTCTTTTTGTTTTGGCTGAAATTGTTCCCTTTTCTATTGAGTGATTGCACATTCCAATTATGTTTGGGACGTCCTGGAATGATAACCTTCTATCAGAAACTAATTTATAAGGTTATTTTAGGTTTTTCATAATGGGATTTGCTTAGTAAGACAAGTGCAACATTCCTATTGGGACTACATTATATAGTGGAAGCGTTTGTTAGAAATAAACATTGCACAATTTTAAACAGAGCCAGTTCACTGTGTTACTAAAAGCAATTTCCTTTTATTGTGTTTTTAACAAGCTGCTTTTGCTACAAAACACAAACCCTAAAGACATCTATTGCTTTTCTCTGGTGGTTCACCTGTCTCCAACGGCTGGGATGGCTCTGGCAAAGGCCCACTGGCCTACGCAACTCTGACCCACATTGAAAGAGACAGAGACACAGAATGAACCATAAATAGAGAGAGAGAGCGAGGGAGAGACAGATACAGGGATTGAGAAGGAAAGGAAGTGAACAGAGTGAACGAGTGTACAGAGAGTATGAAAGCAGGGGCGTTGCTAGGGGTGGGCTAAGGGGGCTATAGCCCCTGATCTTTTGGTTGTAGCCCCGGATAGAATCTCAGGAGCTACAGCCAAAAGACTAACTAGCCCCCAGTCCTGACAGTTCCGACATCAGCTTAGCCCCGGGTCTTTTCTAGACCTAGCAACTCCCCTGTATGAAAGAGAGAGGCAGAGAGCGAGAGGGATGGAGACAGCGCTAGATCACTATTTGATTCGCAGAAGGCAGCCAATTGCTTTTAAATCACTTTTTCTATTTTTCTTCACACACCACATTTTCATGTATTTACTTCTATTTACACTGGGTTTATCGGGATAATAGACACATTTCGATAATTGTTTTTGGCTTCTAACTTTTTTTTACCAAAACCTATTTACATCATTTGGATCCGTATTTATACCTAGATCATAAAATGCCTCAAAAGCAGTACATGTGAATCATTGGCAGCAGTACATGTAATCATAGACAGCCAGTGGGACTTAAGAAGTAAGTTTGCAAATGAACACATCTTATACAGTTCTATGCGGCCATTTTCGGTGTAATTTGTGATGTGATAGGTGATTCTATCTGTGATGTCATAAACAAAGTGTGGAGGGGTGCTGTATCCTGGTTGGAATTTAGGGTTGGAAGGTGGAATGTGGAGTGTGAGTGTCGGTTCTGGGTGATTAGAGTTGGAGAGGGACTGCGAACTGAGAGGACCGTTGTGGGGCCAATTCCTTGTATCTTGCTTTCTGTTCTAAAGTTACATAAAAAGAAGATTACTAACCACTTCTGATGTTACATGGTTACTTAAAATGGCGACCAGGATGGGATACTGTTTCCACTGCTGATGTTCCCATTAATCCATCGATCCAGATTGGTCCCACCAGTGCTGCCGGTACGTGCTTCCTTCTCCCCGTTGCTGTCGCTTTGCCCGATGCAGACCCTTTATGGAAGCCTGAGATTAGGGGTTGTCCCAACTTCTTGGTACCCTTGCACGCATACTGCTTGCCGTTGTACTCCCATTATGCTGCATCCATACAAACACTAGAGGAAAGACCCAAGTGCGTGATCCTGCATGCAGCCATTATAGATCCATGCATGTTTCAAGACATTTTTCCTAACTACTGAGAACCTTTGAGTGCGGCCATTTTAGGTCCAGTCAATGGTTCCTGGACATTTCATTGTGACAGAGGGTTTATAGAAGTGAAACCGCAGCACGCATTACCATACAATCAATGTGTGTTAATTCAATTACAGCAGTATTCAATACTCATTCTACTCAAGGCGATAAGAAGTCAAAGTGCATATTTGTTTTCTCTCAAATATAAAATAAAAAATGTTTTTCTTCGTTTAAAAAAAGGGAGGCTCCCAGATGACTGCCGTATTTTAGGAAAGGAGGCTCTCCTGAGACTGCAGTGTATTAGGACTGCAGTGAATACACTCTTACTTGAATCTGTCATTGTCATTGTATTACAGACTATGCAGTGTGTTACCATGCATCCTCCCCAACCATTCCTGGCAACGGCAGGAGAACCTCCTATTGCATTCAAGAAATGGAAAGAATCCTGGGGAACTACACAGAGACAATAGACAATGAAAATGTCACAGCAACTAAAAGGAAGAAGTTGCTTCTAAAGTCTTTAGGTCCTGAAGGGCACCGGATCTATGGAGAATTACCTCCTATGAGAATGGGAGAAGGAGATGGAATAGATGAATATGAGTTGGTACTTAATGCTCGGGATACCTATTTACCACCCCAAGACAAATGTAGCAGTAAACAGATATTATTTCTACACAAGAAAACAAGAAATGAGTGAAACGGTGGATGAATACTTGAGCGCCCTGAAGAAACTGGCTGTCACTTGCAACTTCGGGAGAGGCGTGACACAAGCTGTGGTGATTCGAGATCAAATCATAATTCACACCAACAGTATTGTAGTCCAAGAAAGACTATGCATGTGTCGTGATCTGTCTTTGGATGAAACAATAGCAATTGCTAAAAAGGTAGAACATACAGCAACTTGCAGCAAGGCAATTAAGGACCGAGACAAAAACTTGGCGACTAAATCTGTCAAACTGAATCCTATGAAGCGTAAGGAAGTATCCAAGCAGACGACAAACATCAGGAGCAAAGATGGGAGAAGTAAAGAATCAACAAAGTCTACCGCTATCACTGAAAATAATGGAGATAATAGTGAAAGAAGAGCTGTTTTTGGAAAATAGTTTCAATGTGGAAAAAAGGGGCATTATGCTAATTCTCAATTTTGCCCCACGTTAAACAAAAAATGTTCTAATTGTCGAGTAAAGGGTCATGTTAACACAGTATACAGAAATAGGAGACCCAAGCAAAAGGTTGAATGTGTTCAAGAAGGGGATGACAAAGATGATGAAGGGGAGGAACATGAAGTAGAAGTGGTTACTATGGTGAGGTGCAATGGCAAGAATTTTGCTCCCAAAAGCATATTTTGTATTGCTGGTATTCATTCTGTACTTACAGCGGACTCTGGTTCACCATATACTATTATAACAAAAGAAAAGTGGCAAGACTTATGTAGAAAGGGTTACAATCTGGTTTTAAAGAAACCAGACATTAGGAACCCTGGTGCCTTTGAGGGTTCAGTGATCTAAATGTTGGGTTATAGACTTGCTTTGGTTGAATTTAAAGGCAGATTGGCGGAAGACAAGGTGTATGTAGTGTTTAAAGGTGTGAATGTTCTAGGCTGGGAGGACCAGGCCAAACTCCAAATCAAACTCAATCCGTTATGTCCAGAACCAGTTTCTATTGTGGTGGCAAACAATAAGGATGGAGGATTCAAGTATGTTAGAGGAGAGGAAAAATAATTATCCCCTAATGTATTCAAGGAGAGTATTGGTAAACTTCAGGGTTACAAACATAAAATCCAGTTGAAATCTGGAGTTAAACATATGCCACATACAGTAAGGCACATACCTATAGCTTTCAGAGATGATGTGAAGGCAGAGCTACAAAGATTGAAGAGTGAAGGAGTAATTTAAGAGGTGGATGTGCCCGAGTGGGTTCCTCATATACATCAGGGCATATCGAAGAATATTAGAAATATATGTTAGGTTTGTATTATCTTGCTGTTAGAGGTGAAATTCTTGGACCGGTGCAAGACAAACCACAGTGAAAGCATTTCAGAAGACGATCAAATACTGTCGCAGTTCCGACCATAAACGATGCTGACTAGTGATCCAGCATCATTATTCACATGACCCGCCGGGTCTTGATGTTTCCGAGAGAGTATGGTTGCAAAGCTGTAACTTAACCAAAGTATACATTTCGGCTTATTCCGTATGCATTTCAACCTTTTGCTTACTACTGTAAATCTCTCCAGCATTGCCGCTGCATACACCAAATTAACAACATAAAATAATGCAACATGCTGATCTTACACACACTGGGGCTCAGTGTGTTTAAAGTGTAAATTGCATGGAGAGGAGATCCAGCATTTGCAGTTCTGTAAACCTGGGTCCCCTCAATGCAATTTACATAATTTTCTCTATGGAAGGTAAGTGCACGAAGTGTAAATGCATTCACAATGCATTCCTATGGAATCTGTCTGCTTTTATCAGCTGCTAACAACAGGTGGGTTCTGAAAAATAACACGCTGGTGTTAATGTCTGTCTTTGGCAGGTGCAGCATATTCGGTAGACGGAAGTGGTAATTACAATGGGGGTCATTACGAGTTGGGCGGTAAGGGGTTAACGGCGCCGGTAAAGGTGCCAGAGCCGTCAACCCCTTACCGCCCTATTACGAGGTCTCCTCGCGGGACCCGGTAAGGCTGCCTGGTAAAACCAGACGTCCTTAGTGACCCCGCAAGCAGACCAGGGTGCTAACAACGGGCCTGTTACTAACGGGCCGTTGTTAGCACCCTCCCCATTCCCATGGGGGCTCAAATGGGAATGGGGATGTACCGAGTCCGGGTTCCTTGAATGAGGAATTACCGGCCCCTCCAATGTTGGAATGGCCTGGCAATTCCTCATTTAAGGAACCCTGTGCGCGGTGCTATTAGCGGCATGGTTACCTCCTACTGTGTAATGACCCCCAATGCCTGCAAAAATATCAAACATCCCCCAAAGGCTAAAAAGGTTACAAAAGCTGGTATAGACCTTTTACGCATGGTTTGAATTCCCATTTTTGCACTCAGTGGACTAGCAAAGTGAGCCCCATAACTACATTGTTCAATCTGTTTTTGCGCTGCACTATGAGGATTCAAAGGTAGCCATTAGAATTCCTTGCTGTTTAGGCTCATAGCAGTAAACACGCTGTGCAGTGCAGGCAGAGGGGTCCCACATAGGGCATCTATGCATTCACCATAACCAGCTCCACAGGGCATTATTTTCACACAAAATATGTTTTCAAGTGCAATGTATTCATGCTAATCAACATACCACTTCTTCAAAGGCTGACAGTTGACACCCCAAAAACGAAACGAGCTGAGAAAATGAGGGTCTTTTGTTGGAGGCATATGACCAGCAAGACTGCATCACAATGTATCTGTTGAAGAAATAAGGTCATCGATCAATGTGCACACCTACATTAACAGTTACAAAACAAAATATAGACAAACCAATGGCTTCCTTGTTGTATGCGCTGATAAGTTATGTTATTTTACAATAATAGGCTTTAACACAGTGTCAAATCAGTTTTGTCGAGAAGAGTTTATCGAGTTCGATTTGACCTAATTTTATTTTTGTGGTAGCATTTGCCTCAAATATATGCAGGGGGAGACCTCTGCAGTCCTCCCCCATATGCCCACTACATTATTTATTCACCTAATCCCACCCCACATATATTTGTGGCATAATTCGTTATAATACTTTTTATGAAATCAAATTCAACGAAATCTGCCATGGCAAAACCTCCCTATCCTGTCAAATCACCAGTGTAGTAATTTCATAGCACCTAAGCTTGTCATTTGAGTGGAAAATTGTTCCCCCGTCAGAGGTATCCAGAGCTTCGTCTGCTCGAGCAAAGAAAATGAGAAAGTGCTATATAAGAGGATGGGAAAGCAAGAACTATCAAGAGCACCTGAGGACATACATTCATGTAGGCCTCCAAGTACAAATTATAATTCCAACTCTTAAGCAGAAATACGTTAGCAGGTTGTGATAAAAAGAGCCTCAACTCAGTTGCTTAATAAATACAATTACATTCTATAGTTCAGATTATTGGATCTATAGACAGATACTCACAAACTTAATGGCGGCCATAGAAAGGGAAAAGGGACTACACGTAGTCCATTCTCCACAATCCTTGGGGCCCATTTTTTTTTTTTGCTTGAGTCGAGAATCAGTTAACACACCGTTTCTCAACTTGAGTACAAATACTATTAGTACCCCGCTACAACGTGCCGGAGTACTAATAAAGCAATAGAACTGAAGAACAGGGGTCATTATCAATTGGGTAATGCCCCTGAGGCAATAATTACAAGTTGAGGAACATATTCAGGGTATGTTCGGAGAGACCGTTTCAGGGAGATTTGAAACAACTTGTGGTACCACGACAGCCTAGAAAAGCTTCTTGAAAGGATAGTGTGTAGCTTTTGACCTGCAGTGACCAGCATGTACATCCAGCGATGAGGATGTGAGATAAATCACTGGTGGGAAGAGATGGAATCCAGCCAATCCAATCCTGATCCCTGAAGGTGACCCACTTTTCTGAGGTATGTCAGATGCTGACAGAATCTGGAGTAACTGAGATAAAAGTGAGAACATCACCACCGCCAAGAGGCCTGAGCAAAGGGTCACAGTACCTGGAGGCAGAAATCTAGAAGTTGTGCTGTCCTATGTGAGTTGAGGGAGAGGGAGTTGAGGGAGAGGAGTGAACAATCAGTTTTCAAAGCTACAGGGGACTGTCAACAGGGGAAACGAGAAGCACAGTGAAAGTCCATCGCGAGACAGAGAAGAAGCCTGCCTCCAGGAGAAGGGGCAGTGAGCATCAACAAGCAAAAAGGAAGTAGAACCACAAGTCAAGGAGAAATCGGATTCTTATGGCAAGAGAAACAAGGGCCCAAAGCTTCTTGGCACGTGGCATTTGGAACTATGAAACCACTGGAAAATTGAGTTACAAGCTCCACGACGAATTGTGAATATATTTGCATAAGAGAGCACTGCATGTTGAGAAACTGAGTCACAACTTGAGATAACATTCAGAAATCATTTGTGTAAAGAAATTCTGCATTTTGGTAAACTGAGACACAAGTCCCAGAGTACATCGAGACATTCTTTGTTTAAAGAAATGGTGCATATTGTCAACCTGAGTTGCAAGTCCCAGAGTGGATTGCATAATAATGTTTTAAGGAAATGATGCATGTTAGGAAACGGAGTGGCAAGTCCCAAAGTAAGCTGAAAAATACTTTATGTAAAGAATTACTGCATGTCGGGAATTGAGTCAAAAGTCCCAGAGCAAATCATATGGATTAAGAAGCTCTGCATGTCGGGAAACTGAGAGACAAATCACACAGAAAGCTAAGAGTGAAGAAGTGGTGCATGTTGGGAAACTGAGGGACAAATCACACAGCAAGCTAAGAGTGAAGAAGTGGTGCATGTTGAGAAACCCAGCATTCTCACAAGAAATTGAGAAACAATTTGTAGAAAGACAATGCATGTTGTAAAAAAAGTCCCAAGACCCACAATGAAATAAAGAGTATTCAGCTCAGGTGTCTGTTGAATGTTGTGAAAGTGAGACTGAATTACCCATTGTACTGAGAGAACTTCATCCCATCGAAAGGAGATAACAGAATGGCAAATGACCACCTCGAAGCATGTTCCTCGCCAAACCCTTATTGTTTCTTCTGATGAAGTCCATTGAAAAGTCTGTCATCCTTTGGTTTTGCATTTACTCTCTCTGGGTGCTTAGACCACTCTGGGGCCAATTCAAAGTGTTGAGGGAAAAGGTAAGAAGGGGTGTGTAAGTGAGTGGTAGATGGCAGAAGGATAAGAAACGGAAGTTATTGTTGTTTTGTTTGAGCAAAGAGAGGAATAAGAGCAGTGCTTCCAAGCTCCTGGAACTATTAACTGCTGAAATCAAAGCTAGTTTGCCACAGAACACAGAATGAGCATTCATGGTCCAAAAGTGATGTGCTCCAGTTCAGGGCGCACTGCAAGCAAAAACCTCAAAACAGCCAGCAATGACTTACTCTTCTGGCGTGGTGGCCGGGGCCCTTGAGGACTGGATCATGTGAGGGTGAGATTCAGTTTCAGGGTTCTGTGCTGGGTGCTATGTCTTGAGTCTGGTCCCCTAGCTGTCCTCAAGATATGTTGCAGCACTGGAGAATGGTGTCTGGAAGCCTTGTAACAAATCACAAACACAGGCATTGCTCTTGGAAATCCTAAAAACCATAATTTTTCAACGCCATGCCATTACAGAAGGGGAAAAATGAAATGCAAATTAGACTTGGTGCTACCCCCAAAAGGGGCCATCCTGCCTGAACTGCTAGGTCACACCCCATTTGCACGAGATCGCAAGAAACCGAGGCATGTTTTAGCTTCACTGGGCATCATCTATGAGGTGTAGTTTGGGTCTGTAAGCACAGGAAGCTCAGCAACGATGACTGGGCATACCCGTACCACATAAGATGATGATTGCAACACTAAAGATTGATGGCAGGGAGGCTTGGAATGAATCATAACCACCTGCATTGCTTTGGGCAATTCTACAAACCACTGTTTTTCAGACTGCCATGCATTACAGAAGGGGAAGGAACATCCGCAAACCAGGCTTGGGTCTGCCCCAAAAGGGGCAGTCCAGCCCAAACTGCTAAGACCCATCTCTTCTGCATGAGATCACAAGCAACACCAGACATGTTTCAGCCTTAGTGTGCATCCTCCTGAGCTGTGGATTGGGTCTCGAGGGCACAACAGGCTCAAGGCCCTCATTTGGGAATACACATCCCACTTAAATGACAATTGAAACACTGAAGTGATGGGTGAAAGGCTTGGAATAAATCACAAGCACAAACATTGATCTGGACAGTCCTCCAAATCATTGTTTGTCAACCTGCCATGAAGTTGCAGAAGGGTGGAGACTATATTCAAATCAGGCTTGGCCCTACCCCAAAATGGCAGCCCAGACCACTCTGCTAGGTCACATCCCTTCTGCACAAAACCACAAGCAACCCCCCACACATGTTTTAGCCACATTGGGCAACATCAGCGAGGTGTAGCATGGGTCACTAAGCAAAGCAAGCTCCAGGCCCACATCCAGGCATATCCCACCCAAATAGTAGTTTGCGCTTGACTACTCCCATTTCTGGAAGTGGCAGGCTTATTTCGAATATGGCTGCTCCCCTTCTGTAGCGGCACAGATGGGTTATAAAAATGTGGTGCGGAAGGTGGCCCAAAACATTGCCATTGGTTAAGGTTAATTCAAGACCTTCCACCCCTCACTTTCTTTTGGCCATAATTTGTCCTAAGATGTCCCAACATTCTTTTTGGGAGTGTGTGTGGTTCTGTGGACCCCGGCCCCACTTAAGTCATTTCTTGGCACAGTTGGTAATCATCTGCATATATGTGCTGCCATTTTCCATCTTCTCTCCCTGTGCTTAATTTGCGCGATACTGTTTTTATTGCATTATATATTTTATTTAATTGGGGTGCATGGGACATTCCAAACAATAACTTTATGTTTAAAGAACAAGGCATTACAGGACAATCTGCAAAATCAAACATGCCCCTATTTAAAAATCAAATTATTGCTAAAAGATTTGCTTGAAGCCTTCAATTACACATATATTTCCTTGTATATGGATCAAGGGAACATATATCACCATCATCATCATCATTTAGCTTGTATTCGACAATTCGTCTTTTTCAAAAAAACACATAAAATCACAATTATAATTAACAATTACTAATAGCTTCATGATTAATAAAAGTACATGAAATAACATCAATAACATCGGGATTGTGCAGAGGGTGGATAGAAAATACATATATAATTGTATATCAAGACCCAGGTAGATGTGCAATTTGCATAAAGTGAATTTATAAACGTTTAGCATCAATATTTTTTTTTATCCTCTAGCATCAATATTTTAAAGTGCATGAGAACAATAAAGTGCATGAGCATCCCTCAAAAAGAGATTCCATTTCCATAGATATTAGTCATTATTACAACTGATATTAGGTTTGTTGTATTCAGCATAATTATTGCAAGAGTAAATTCTATTTCCCTCTGTTTTCAGTATTCTCGCTCTTGTGCGCCGGGCCATGCCTGGTGAATGTAGTTTGCCACAAAATATACTATGTTGATGCCATCACAATGCCTGAACAACGTGAGTGCCTTGGTTGTTCGACGGATACTGTGTGCATTACAAATGGTCTTTAGGTATTTACTCCCAGCTATGCCCTGACAAAAAAAGAAGTGATCCAAGGATTCCCTAGCTGAACCGCACACCAGGCAAACATAATTTCTAGCAGTGTCCCATTTCCTTGCGCAGTATGCCAGATGCCACAGACGACTTGCTAGCCAACTATGTGTCACCCATTGCAAACCCACTACAAGCATTAAAGGGATGGTCTAGTAAAAAAATGTATTTAAAAAATAGATAGGCAACATAAAAAAAAAAAAAATACTAGCATTCTCTTTTTTTAAACTTCCTATGTAAAATTTTGAGCTATTCAAGCTCAAAATTCGCAAAAGCAAGCACATGGGCGCATCCATTTTGTGAAATGGAGGCCCTCCTGTGCTGGCTTTTGCTTTTGCGGCACTAATGAAGGAAAAGCCAGCCAGCTGTAGTAAACAAAAGCTACCGCTGGGTGGCTTTCCCTTCATTAGTGCTGTAGGCGGAGGACGGGGACCGGAGACCAGAGCAGGGAAGCTGCAGCTGAATCTCGGTAAGTGCTATTTATTTTTTTTTAAAAAATAAGCACTAGCTCGTTGTATTCATGTTTGCGGTCGCTTTTGAAGCGATCGCAAACATAAATACAACGTTATTGTGTTGGAAAACGCTGCGTTTTTTTTTTCCGAGTTTCTCAGGCTCCTCGGAGGAGCCTGAGAAACTCGGAAAGAAAATCAGCAGTGTTTTCCAACACAACCGCGTTGTTTCTGCCTGAATCTGCTTTCCCATTTGGCCCCAAATGGGAAAGCAGATTCAGGCAGTAACAACGCGGCATTGCAGAAAACAACCGCGTTGTTTCTGCCTGAATCTGTTTTCCCATTTGGGGCTCTCGGGCTCCCCACGGGGAGCCCGAGATCCCCAAATGGGAAAGCAGATTTAGGCGGACACAACGCAGCATTTAGCATTTCCCATTTGGTTCTCTCGGGCTCCCCACGGGGAGCCCGAGAGCCCCAAATGGGAAATCAGCTGTAGGTAGAAACACTACGCGGCATGTAAACATAACCGCGTTGTGTTTCTGCCTGCTGTGGCTTTCACTTTGTGTCTCCGGTGCTCCCCTGGGAGCACCGGAGACCCAAAGTGATAGTCACAGCAGGCAGAAACACACGCGGTTGTGTTGGAAAACGCTGCGGTTTTTCTTTCCAAGTTTCTCAGGCTCCTCCGAGCCGGAGGAGCCTGAGAGACTTGGAAAGAAAAACCGCAGCGTTTTCCAACACAATAACGTTGTATTTATGTTTGCGGTCACTTCAAAAGCGACCGCAAACATAAATACAACGTTTTTAAAGCTGCAGTTTTATTTCTAAGTTTTCCGGGCTCCTCCAGCCCGGAAAACTTAGAAAAAAAAACGCAGCTAGTGCTTATTTAAAAAAAAAAAAATAGCACTTACCGAGATTCAGCTGCAGCTTTCCAGCTCTGGTCTCTGGTCCCCGTCCTCCGCCTACAGCACTAATGAAGGGAAAGCCACCCAGCGGTAGCTTTTGTTTACTACAGCTGGCTGGCTTTTCCTTCATTAGTGCCACAAAAGCAAAAGCCAGCACAGGAGGGCCTCCATTTCACAAAATGGATGCGCCCATGTGCTTGCTTTTGCGAATTTTGAGCTTGAATAGCTCAAAATTTTACATAGGAAGTTTTAAAAAAGAGAATGCTAGTATTTTTTTTTATGTTGCCTATCTATTTTTTAAATAACATTTTTTACTAGACCATCCCTTTAACCAATTCGACCTCCATGGCTTCCTGTGCAATTCTCTTAATTTTTCCAATTCATTTCTGATGATGCCCAAGGGGTTATTCCATAGCTCGTCCAGGTTCAGCTCCCTCAAGGATTTTTTGACATGAACCAACCAGGGCAGTGATCTGCCACCCTCAGAATAGAACATATGTATAACTGCCTCGCGGTACACCTTGAGCTCGGGTGTTAACCACAATCTCTCCCAGTATGATATTGGCCTAAGGCCGACATCACTGTGACTCGTTCTAAGACCCAACTCTAGGTAGACAGAGTAGCCATAGCATGCTGTTGACATACCAAGCAGACGTTTGAGAAAACATCATTCTGCCATGCCCAGTCTGCTATTGGCTGAATATCACCAGGCCTCCACACCATCCAGTACTGCATATTTTGCCTGAGCAGCATACATTGTAAGGGCTGGCGCGATCGCACCATGGCCCTGGGCAAGAAAGAATCTCCAAATTGCCCCCCATACTTATTTAATGATGAGCTAGATTTGACCATTTGGGATGTCCAATCACCATGATCGTTTAGTCTCACCTCCAGATAATCATAGCATCAAACTTGTTCCAAGGCAGTTCTGTTAATGCTCAATTTAATCTTGGTAAATTTTCCCTGTGTTTATCTCAAATTTGAGCTCAGTGCATTTTTCAACAAATGCCTTGGGTGTGGTGTCCAGCCCCCTTGCAGATGTAGATAAGAGCACAGCATTATCTGCAACAAGTAGTATTGGAATTGCCTCTAAACTGAGTTTGGGTTGATCCAGGCATTTCAAACTAACATACTGTATTACTTCATCTATATATATTAGAAAAAGAAAAGGGGCAAGGACACATCCCTGCCTCACCCCTCTAGATAACATAAATGGATCAATCAGTTCGCCCCCCCAGGCCCCATCGCACTCAGGCTTTATTGGGCGAAGAGGTTTATAATGATTTGCAGTAGGTTACCAGGGACCCCCCTTCTGTCCACAATGGACCACAGCATATCCAGTGACACACAGTCAAAAGCAGTCTTGAGATCAATGAATGCAGAATACAGGTTCATATTTCTCAAAGCAGTATATTACTGTATGACCAGTTGTTGGCGGAATACTTGTTCCATGGTACTAATTATTGGCTGAAAGCCTGTTTGCAGGTGGTCAACCAGTTCTACAAAATATTTAAACAAAGACCAGGTGTATGAAATCTTGTGTACAGAGGACCATATAATCTCAATGTAAAAGGAGAGAACATATGCAATTCACACCTTTTTTATAGTTCCCTTCAAATAGCAAATGTATTATTAAGAATCAAGTGAATAAAAAGTTGAATGAAAAAAATGGTTTTAGCTAATGAAAAAAAATAGTAGGCAAATATTACAAAAATATAAAATGCTGACTATTAAAAACACAGGTTATTCTCAAAATTAACCTTGAGGAGAATGATTATAAA
Source organism: Ambystoma mexicanum (assembly GCF_040938575.1). Taxonomy (NCBI): domain Eukaryota; kingdom Metazoa; phylum Chordata; class Amphibia; order Caudata; family Ambystomatidae; genus Ambystoma; species Ambystoma mexicanum. The sequence continues at coordinate 661,432,352 of NC_090941.1, read as the reverse complement.
AACATACTTATAAACAGAAAATGTATCAACAACGAATAAACAAATTATCAACAAACAATATGATCACAATACATAAGCATTTATACGCACAACATTTCATGTGATAGATGATAGAATTAATCAGTCATTACCACTTGTTTTAAAATGAATAGCCTAACAAAATTAATATAGGCCAATGTTATCCCAACATGTTTCTTTCCTTCAGTCTCGTTCTTATTTGGTTTATGACATTCTTCAGGGGAATATTCAGTTGTCAGTGTTCTGTTTATATGGTAAAGTTGCTTGACTAGATGATGTCAATCCCTGTTAGGCTGTCGCTGCACTACAGGGGCTCGAGATTGTCACCGACTTCATCCGGGTGATACCTGCCTGACCGGCATTTGCCTCATGGATAACATTGGTGGTCCCCCTGGTCAGCGTTCCAAGTCCACGGGGTGCGTGGTCGACAAACCAACTGGCCCTATAAGGATTATTGGCTGTTGGCCTGATTGCTATTCTAGACCTGGGGGTGGGGGGATAAACCCAGAGCTCGATGGACAGCAATCCTTCCATCAGACAATCACTTAAAAAAAAAAATCAAGATCATATCGTCACAACTATGGGGCATGCTCTGTCTCACACACTTAATTAGTTCACTCCTAATGATGGATCTGCATCCTCTTACATGCCTAAAGTAGTGAATGCACTTATTAATCAGTGACTCCTGTGTTTTGAAAAAAGTCTATTTGCGACTTTTCCTACATTGTGTAGAGTGACAGATGAATTATTCTGCAATGCCCCAATAGCACAAGAATCATCAGGACTGTTAGAGTGCCACCCGGGAAGCATTCACCCACTCTCCCATGCTCCTATGCCCCAAGGGAATCGAGTTTGGCAGGCTAATCCTAAGTGCCATAGGTTTTGGGATATTTAGGTTATGCAAACTTGGATTTCCACCTGTGAGATTAAGGGAGCTTCTCTGGCCACCTATATGCCTTCTTGCCACTCTATTAGGCATAGTTCCCCCTCACCCCCTCGACTTTGGCTTTTCAATAATTATGCTTACTGAAGCAGAGACATCTTTGGGAGCTATCTCATTCGATGAGCTATTATTTGACCTGTGGCTTATGATGCTAGGGGCATCCTTATCTACAAACACCAAGGATAACCTCTCCTTAATGCATGTCAATTCAGTGCCAAAAAGGTGAAAATGTTCCATCATTACTTTTTCCATTGACCCACCCATGATTGTCAGTGATCGGAGGTCATCCTGTAGTGTTGGTAGGGTGTCATTACCTAATCCCATCTGTGATGTGCTTGATACACCAGCACCATCAGTTTGGGTGCCTTTGCTAATGTCCATATGCTGATACTTTTCCTGTACTACATCAATTGCTTCTCTAGTAGCCCCTGTGGCAGTACATCTCTCTTTTTGTTTAATATTATTGTCACCTGGGTACTGCTCATCCCCCAGGGCCTGATATCTATTAGAAACTGGGACCATCATTTCTATGTCACCTTCACACTCATCCAGAGTCATTGAGGAACCCTCTCCCAACCTCTCTGTTCTCACCTTCCTTTGGCATCAAGTACTCTATATGGGCTAGGATTAGCAGATTCTCACCATTTGGGTGTAGTTCAATGACCTGAGCCACATTGTTTCTACTAACTGTAATGGTGAGGACATCGTTTTCCCCCTTCCTGCCCTTCATATTTCCCTTCATATATTCCCTTTATATATATCAGTCTTTTTGCTTTACACAACGCCCCAAGATTTTTGATTGGGGTAGGGGTTTTAGTATGGGCGCTACACTTTCTGGGAGAATTTCTGTGCTTTCAATAACAGATGCACAGTTGCATAGTTTAGTGCTGCTGCAGGCCTTTGGCAAATTGGGGCGTCTATTGTTTTGACATTTGGCCCTTCAATATCATGTAAAAAGGTCTTTGACTTCGGCTATGAGTGTACTTATATCCCTTATTGGGTCAAATAATTTAAACACTCGCTTGAACCTCCCTACCCCATTGGGGAAATAGGCTGGACAGCTTTTCTTTCAGTCATTTTTGCCTTCCAGGACAAGAAAACACAAAAATACCCTAGGAATATCAAAAACAAAACAGTTAAAAATGCAAATAACGAAATAACGAATTAAAACCAAAATCTTTAAAACCAGATTATTGAAATGACATAAAACTGAGATAAGAAATTTAAAATATTAGTATGTTAAATAGTATTTAAATAACACACTCTCTGTAGCAAAATTCAGAACAAATCAATAGCCCAAGTTCTTGTTGTAGAGGGAAAATTGAACAAGTAGCCTGGATTATCCCTGCTCCCAACAGGATTTACAATGCAATGTACTGTGGTAGCAATATGAGACTTGCTGAAAAATGTAGGTAGTGGAGGAGCGCCTTACAGCTTAAGGAGCACACTTAGTCCGGGACCCCTCCTCCTCTCACTTAGCCAGATATGCAGTTTTTCCAATTTGCTCCCACTAATTTACAACCTAAAGCTCATGATTGTGAGGCCCTAATATAAGTTCCTGTAATTACTATTCCACACTCAGTCACTCTGGAACTCCACAATCACAGCCACACCTATACAGTCTCTTACAAACCCAAGCTGAACCTTGGTCCCTGAGGGCTGTGATGAGGTTGTGGGGAGAACATTTGTGATGGACAGTAGTGCCAACCAGGATGCATACAGAGCGGGGATCCTCAAGAGCCACAGAAGAAATAGGCACTCCTACCCTCAAGGAAAGGCCACCCATTCAATATAGGATTAATACAAACGGTGTGAGCCTTTCCAAAGAGACATGAATGCTACTTGACACACACCCTTCCTTAGGACAATCAATAAGGGTACAGGAACTTCAAGGGGACATAATATAGACCTTAAAATGAATATCATAGGTTACACAAAGTTATTACAAGAATTACCCTGAACAGGGGCTTGCCTGTTGGTACACTGCACCCAGCCTGAAACCTAATCTGATGAGTAAAAATGTTGGTCTTGGTAAGAGAAGACAACAGAAATAAAACACTAAATAACTATGGGCAAAATACCTAGGAAATGATACAGTAAAGATAAGGCATCAAATTTATGGCAGAATTACCTGAGAAACATTAGGGTCCATAACGGGCTGTAAATACTGAGGACTGTTGAGAGAATGGTGCCTCTAGGCACTGTCTCTCTGTTTATGCTGTGCTGATTGCCATAGGATTTGCGCAACACGCACCAGCGGTTTAGAGGAAAGGACCTCACCGTGGCAGTGTGCGTTGTGCTGAATCTGGAAGATGTCTCCCGTGGGAGGAGAGCCCTGTGGCAATCCGGGGACACTGTTTCACCATGCCCCCAACCTTCAGTGCAACAGGTGAGTTTGGCTGGCGGCAAGCGGGAATCCCACTCGCTGCTGCTGATTCCTAACAGCATTCCCCCTCAAGAGCCCACCAACAGGGAATGGGGTACTGACAGGGTCTGGCTTGGAAATATTTTTTTGGTGTGAAATTGTTTCACCAGACGAGGGCCATAAGGTCCCCTACTGGGACCCAAATCCATTCTCCCGCACTATACCCCTTCCAGTGAACCAAATATTGGAAGGAGCGATGATACCAATGGGAATCAATGACACTTTGCATCTCGTATTCATCCTGAGGACCCTCTGCTGGGGGACCAAGTGATTGAGACCTATAGTATATCAGATTCAGTGACAGGCTTTAGTAGGAATGCATGGAATACAGCATGTATTTTATAGGAAATGGATAAACTAGACTCCATAGCGGATGGGTAGATCACCCTGGATATTTTAAAAGGGCCTATGAATTTGGGCTTTAACTTATTGTTGCTTGCAAGCAGTTTAATATGTTTTGTGGATAACTAGACCTGATCGTTTATTTTATACAAAGGAGTAGGTCCCCTCTTTTTATCCGCTTGTATACAAGACTGATTCTGGGACATTTGGAGATGTTCTTTAGCTGTTTTATAATCTTGGTGCCCTAACTCCAGAAGAGCAGTGGCAGAAGGGACCGATCTCAGATGGGGATGGTGTAATGGAAGCGAAGTGGGATCTATAACCATGGACAACTGGAAAGGGGTATCTTCGATGGAGGAATGAAAGGAATCGTTATATGCAAATCCTGCTATAGGGAGTACACTGACCCAATCTTGATAGTGTTCAGTGATAAAACACCTCTAACTCTGTCCACCCATCTGATTTGCCCTCTCCATCTATCACTTTGAGGATGGTAAGCCGTGGAAACATTTAATTTGATGTTAAGCCCCTTGCCTATTGTTCTCCAAAAGGAGGAAATTAATTGGTTACCACGATCAGTAATAATAGCAAGGGGTAGACCATGTAAACGTAAAATGTTTTGGATGAAATATGTAGCCAAGCATGGAGCTGAAGGTACATCCTCAAGGGCTATAAAAATGCACCAGTTTAGTAAAATAATCTATGATAATGAGAATGACAGTGTTTCTTTGTTCTAGTGGGAAATCTGGAATGAAATCCATGGAGCATATCTGCCAAGGTGTCACAATCTGGAGAATGACTTGAAGTCACCGTAAGGGTATTGTCCAAATGCTTCACTTTCCCACCCGAGGCACCACTCTCCTCACCTGAGTCTTCAGGGTCTGAGGCTCCGACGTCGTGTCTGTGGGCAAGGTAATCCTTTTTACTCTTCGTTGTGAATGCTCTGACACGGAATGAAGCCGTGGTGGAACTCTGTATTGGTTACCACCTTGGCTCCGTTCCCGTATGCAGGCGGGTAAGGGGAAAAAGCCCAAAGGCGGAAAAAACCCCTGAGTTGTAGTCGTGGATTGCGATGAGAGATGTAGTTGTCGCTGTAGTGGTAGTGAAATTCAATTGCCTCGGGATCCTTTAGGTAAACAAATCGAAGATCCTTCCGGAGAGGAAATGACAAGGAAGGAAAGAACACTGGCATGTAGCCGGTAAGCGTCAATACGCAGCAGCAGAGGGAAACCGGCGGAGGAGAGGAGCCGCCAGGGAGACGGGAAGGAAGGAGAAAAGAAGGGAGAGAAATCCCCAGAAGGGGGAACAAGAGCGAGCGAGAGAAAAGCACTGGAAGCGTCTCACCGTGAAAACGAAAGGAGACGGTTGCAACGCAAGGAATCATGGGAAGCAGGAAGTAAATAGGCGAGACGAAGAACAGAGGAAAAAACACTAGACCGTAAACAGAGAAACGTGAAAAAAACGTGGTGGCAGTGTTAATGGTGGCGAAGCCGTAACAACGGCATCCATCGCCAACCAAGAGGGTTCATGACAGTATGCCCCCTCTTACTGCCCACCCCGCCCGGCTTACCAGGATGGCTCTGGTGAAATTTAGCTACTAGGCGGGGCGCTTTGACAAAATGCACAGGTTCCCAGGAATCTTCAGACCTGGGATACCCCTTCCAGGAAATGAGATATTGTAAACGTCCCCGGTAGTAGCGGGAGTCACGGATTTTAGAAACTTCATACACCTCCTGGGAGTCTCTGGGTGAAATGTCTTGCAAGGGTTTAGACCTAAAATGTGGTTCAGTTCGTGATTCTTTGAGAAGGGAGGTATGAAACACCGGGTGCACCCGGCGAAGGTAGGAGGGTAGTTGAATCTTGTAAGCCACCGGGTTGATTCTTTCTAGGATGGGAAACGGACCCAGGAATCGAGGAGACAACTTGGAGGACCGGATCCACCTTGGTAAATATTTGGTCGAAAGCCATACCTTCGTCCCTTTAGTCCAAGTGGGGGCCGTTTGGCGATGTTGATCAGCAAGGGTTTTGTAGGTTCTAAGGCTCCTCGCTAGACTGTCTCTGGCCGTCCGGTGAGCCTCAGAAATTTCCGATAAAGCAGCTTCGGCAGCAGGAGAGTTACTGGTGTGAGAAGCAATGGGCCAAATGGACTTGGGATGAAGTCCGTAGTTGCAGTAAAAAGGAGAGATACCCGTGGCAGAGTGTTTGGAGTTGTTGTAGGTGAATTCTGCCGTGGGGAGGAGTTGTACCCAATTATCTTGGAGTCTATTTATGTAGCATCTGAGATATTGTTCCAGAGTGGAATTGAGTCTTTCCGTCTGACCGTTAGTCTGGGGATGGTAGCCAGATGAAAGAGCACGGTCAATACCTAACCGGGAACACAAAGCCTTCCAGAATTTAGAAATATATTGGCTACCCCGGTCCGAAGTAATCTTATCGGGCAAGCCATGAAGACGAAATATATCTCTGGCAAAAACTTCGGCCATGCGATTGGCCGTAGGTAAGCCCTCCAGTGGAGAGAAATGGGCCATCTTGGTGAATGAATCTATAGTTACCATGATGCAAGAACAGGACTCTGATAAGGGTAAATCCACAATGAAGTCAGTAGACAAGTTCCCCCATGGCCTTTGTGGTATGTCAGGCTGAGTAAGGAGACCTAACGGTTTCCCTCTTGGAGATGAAGAAAAAGGGAGCTCCGGCAGGAGATTTTGAAGGTTGAATGAGGCCATTGTGCAGATTCACATCCAGGTAAGTTCGTAAGACCTCCTTCTCGGATCTGGACAAGGAAAACATACGACCGAACGGAACCAGTGCGTTGGGCTCAAGATCAATAGAGCAGTCCTCAGGACGATGGGGTGGTAAAGGTGCTGGCTTGACTTCTGTGAAAACCTCTCTGAAAGCCTCACCAAGATGTGCCATATTATGAACAGTTGAGGATTCCTGACAAGAAGCAGGGGTGACCTGTAGTTGTAGATAAGATTGTTGAGGAATACAATGCTTCTTGCAAAACTCAGACTCGAAACGTAGCAAATTAGATACCCAATCTATTTGTGGGTTATGTCTCCTGAGCCAAGTGATTCCCAAAATAACTGGAAAATGGGCAGCTCTAATGATGTCAAATTTAAGACTCTCCACATGCTGGGAAATTCGGACTTCTAGCTCCTCAGTCGTCTGCGTTATGGGTCCTGAAGACAAGGGAGTACCATCTACACCCTCCACCTTCTGGTCTTCGAGTCTAGCTAGCCTTTTGAGGCCCACCTTGTCAACCCATAAGGTATCAACGAAGTTACCGGCTGCTCCGCAGTCTAAGAGTGCCAAAGTCTCTACGAGCTGATCTTGGATCATCACGCTGATATTGATAACCATGAGTCTGGAATCTTCAGGTGTCTTCTTTGTGGATACAGCCAAAGAAACGTAGGGACTGGAAGATTTAGATAACCACCGGTTTTCTGTCCCTTTTAAAACCGGGGTGATTCGTTTCCCGAACGCCGTGGAGGTAGTTCGGAACAGTCCTTGAGCAGATGTTTGTCAGACCCACAGTAGGCGCAAAGCCCTCTTTCTCTTCGTCTTCTTCTTTCTTCCATGGTGAGTGGTGCTCGGGTGGTTCCAATCTGCATAGGTTCTTCACTCTGTTTAGAAGATGGAGGAAGAGTGTTGGATGATGTCCCTATGGTAGAGGGATTTTCTCTGTAACGTCTTCTTTCATTACGTCTCTCATGGAGACGATGTTCAATCTGTAGGACTGAGGATAAAAGATCCGAAAAAGAGGCAGGTCGGGGAGACCGGGCTAGTTCGTCCTTTATCTCCTCTTTGAGACCTCTACGAAAAATGGCAAATTGTGCCTGTTCAGGCCAACCGGCCCCTGCCGCCAGAGTCTTAAATCTAGTAATGTAGGTGAGGAGATCTGAGGCTCCCTGTTTAACATCCAGGAGATCCTCACAAGCAGTGTAGGTGAGTTCATGTCTTTCAAAGGATTCTCTGAGAAGAATCTTAAAATTCCCGTAATTCTGTAGAACCGGGTCTTCTCCTGTCACAAGAGGTGTAGCCCACGCAAGGGCATTGCCCACCATATTCGAAATGAGGAAGCCAACCTTAGCCTGATCAGAAGAAAACATATGAGGGCGGAAAGTGAAGTAAATAGTGGCAGCTTCCAGAAACTCTTTAAGTTTTTTGGGAGAACCGTCGAACTTCCCCGAAGATAGGGCCATAGGTGGCAATTCTGGGGGAGGGGAAGGTTCTTTGCCCAAAACCAATTGTTTTAATACCACATTTTCTGCCTTAACAGTCTGAAGCTCTTGAGAAAGGGACTGTACAGCTTTCCATAGTTCTTGGATTTGATCCTGCAACTGTTCTGGAGTAGCCATTGGTATCTTCTGGTGTTGCAAACTGTCACAATCTGGAGAATGACTTGAAGTCACCGTAAGGGTATTGTCCAAATGCTTCACTTTCCCACCCGAGGCACCACTCTCCTCACCTGAGTCTTCAGGGTCTGAGGCTCCGACGTCGTGTCTGTGGGCAAGGTAATCCTTTTTACTCTTCGTTGTGAATGCTCTGACACGGAATGAAGCCGTGGTGGAACTCTGTATTGGTTACCACCTTGGCTCCGTTCCCGTATGCAGGCGGGTAAGGGGAAAAAGCCCAAAGGCGGAAAAAACCCCTGAGTTGTAGTCGTGGATTGCGATGAGAGATGTAGTTGTCGCTGTAGTGGTAGTGAAATTCAATTGCCTCGGGATCCTTTAGGTAAACAAATCGAAGATCCTTCCGGAGAGGAAATGACAAGGAAGGAAAGAACACTGGCATGTAGCCGGTAAGCGTCAATACGCAGCAGCAGAGGGAAACCGGCGGAGGAGAGGAGCCGCCAGGGAGACGGGAAGGAAGGAGAAAAGCACTGGAAGCGTCTCACCGTGAAAACGAAAGGAGACGGTTGCAACGCAAGGAATCATGGGAAGCAGGAAGTAAATAGGCGAGACGAAGAACAGAGGAAAAAACACTAGACCGTAAACAGAGAAACGTGAAAAAAACGTGGTGGCAGTGTTAATGGCGGCGAAGCCGTAACAACGGCATCCATCGCCAACCAAGAGGGTTCATGACACAAGGTACATCAGGAACAGCTAGAGGTTGAATGAATCCCATGGGACATTGCCTGGGGGTCTTGGAGCATGCACACGCATCACGTCCTTGGACATAGTCCTCCAAGTCTTTGATCATGCCGCCCCACCATGCATTTCGTTGGATGTTTTCCAAGGTCTTGCGTATACCAAAATGTCCTGATCGTGGTAAATTGTGACACCACTTCAATGAGGTGTGCTGACAAATCAGAGTCGGCAACCATAGTCTTTTGTTGTGTGCATTCATCACAACATAAAACCACATATGATAAAAACCATCTAAAATGCAATTTTCTCATGTTACCAGCTGCGAACCCACAATTACCAACTGTACCCAATTACAACACTTTGTTCTTTGTTGTTAAAACCCCTGTTATGGGTCTATCTGACCATCATATGCATCTGGTTTAATGTTGTGATGAATTTTATGTTGCCAAAGTTCTTTGTAATGTATCTTTCAGGCTGAACCATAGGGTGAAATGTTTTTGATGAATTGACTACTAAACAGTGCAATGAAATTACATTTTATGAGGAAATTTGGTGGCTACTCTTTCCTATATTAGCAGTCCAGGCAGGTTTCAAGTTGTTAGGAGTCTTGACTACCAGGGACAACCCGTCTGCTGCTCTAACAAAAGACCCTGGAATCTCCAAGAGTTGGTTGACAACAGGATAAATGTGTTTCTACAAACATGGTGTTGAGAAAGAATACAGGGTATGTGCATGAGGAAAAGTTATTTTTAATAATGCTCAACAAAGAACAGGTCTGGGAAAGGCCCTGTCTCCTTTGAAACAGAGACCATTTTATGAAGGTAATACCATTTTATTATTCTATTTATTAGATAAACACTTTTATCGTATAACTGGACTTACCTATAGAGCAGGCAGACAACAGAAAATGTGTGTCTGTTGTTTCGCAGTACGGATGCATAAATATTATAAATATTCTACTGAATTAAGAAATGGCCACCTATCAAGAACCATTATATGGGTAATTCACTGCCCCGTTTAAAATACAGAGCTCCTGATGCTGATAACATAATTGTACCTATAGTATCATGTACACCTTTGCATTTTAGAAAAGGGTCTCACCTATTGTGCAGGCAATCAGTAGAGAATATTTTTGTTTTCCACAGTATCAATTGTAGTATTTTATAAAGAATTGCTGAATAAAGAAACTTCGACCGACTAAGAACTAAGAACATGATGCAACTAAACAAAGGTCAAGACGCTTTTTATTACTATTAACTTTATAGTTATCTAACTAGAAATAAACCTTGAGATGATCCCATTCATTTAATTATGGACCTGACTAACATCTTAGTGCAGTTAGAATCATATTATATTAAATATACGGTAAATAAAGGGAGATTTTGATACTATGCATCAATTAGACTCTGTTAAGAGGTGCAGGAACATATTTTTTATTTGTGTGCTACCTGTTTGATAGTTAACATTGCTGTAAATGCTGCAATACACCCACAGGAAATTCCTGTTATATTTCCCATATTTGAATACATAACCAAAGGATGTTGTTGCTTGTGTGCAGCACAACTGATGTTAGAAATATAACATCTCTTTTCATAATTTGTAAGAAAGGTCAAGTAAGAAATGAATGTATTAATTGAAATGAGAAAAAGTATTGAAATCCACACTCCCAAAAAATATTATGTTTTTCTGAATATTTTTTGTGAATAAGGGCAATATTTCATAAAGTCTTAGTTATGTGGTTCCATGGCTAGATGGATAAAATGTTCTAGGGAAGTACTACGACATTCCAATGTAACAGTCAATTATGAATTTCCAATTTGTTTCATGTGCTGGAATACTAGTGTTTGGTGATTTGAATCTTGAAATCCTTATTTATAATAATTAAATCCTCTTATTATTTAGGTAAGGGATTCTTATGCTTGGGATTTATATTAATTACATTCTAATTTTGAATGATTACATGCTTGATAGAAATCTTGTCTTTAATAGTTGAATCCTCAGATTTGTATAATCGGTTGCTCAAATACATAGTTTGAATAGTCAATTCCTCATAATCGGTTCCTCCAATTTCTTTAATCCTTAGTTTGAATAATCAGTTCCTCATGATCAATTCTTCTCATTTTAAATAATCAATTTCCCAAATCCTTAGTTTGAATAAACAATTCCTTATAATCAGTAACTCTAATTTCTTAAACCCTTAGTATTAATAATCAATTCATCATAGTCAATTCTTCACCACTCTAATGGCTCATCAGGAAGATCAATTATTTAACATAGTATAAGTCCAGGTACTAGCGTGATAAACATATGGGATGAAAGATATACTGGTAATCCATGAATTATAGGAAATTAAATATGCACGAGTGGTGTAATAGTGAAATATATGTTAAGCTCTTGGGTGGTCTAAACTTGAAATATATTCCCCTTTAGTATTCTTATTCCATTATGTATGCTGCCAATGAGTTATTTAGGTTCAATTACAGAATCTGTGGAAAGTGAGGGGAAAATGAGGCAAAACCTCTTTTTTTTGGCCCCAAACAGCTTGGGTGTTGATTGGAATTTGGGAAACATTTCGAGTGGTAATGGGAGGCATGACAAGTAATTAACTTCTGGCGCATGCTGCGATGCAATAGATAGAAAAAGACAATCTGGGAAGAGCTCTACACAGTGAACAACTTCTAAAATAAGATGTTCAATGTTGTTCCTAACAAATTGTTAAGACAATCACCTATGTAGACCTACAATGAGCAACACACATCTGAGCTAATGTTATACATAAATGTAAACACTCTGCATATTAGCAATCAAACCCAAATTAGATTTTGAGTTATTGAGCTGTCAAAACCCTACAACCAGTACAGAGCACTCTATGAGAGTCTCATTGTAAATGAGTGGGAAAATCCAGCAGAAAGAGCTCAACTACTTCTGCAGTTAGGACTCGGCACTGGATTCCCTTGATTATCACATGAAGCAGTGTCAGAATGTGTATTCCTTTCCAGAATGGAGAGTCCCATAGAGCATTCATAGAGCATCTGTAAGTCAAAAACCTTTGAATGCAATAGCCCCAGTGTTCTTTCCAAGCTCAAGCTCGATGAAGCTTAATAAATAGTTTACCAGGCATGAACCACGAGAGTTTCCGCAAAACAAGATCCTGACTTTGCTTACACAACAAATAGATCAGAAATTCTCTCGTGTAGAAACCTGAAGAAATTTAAGAGTGTCTACATTGTGGAATGGGGTCAGAGAATGATTCCCTATTTGAGAACTGTAGTAAAGGGAAACTCCCTGAGACCATCGGAAAAGTTTGGAACAATGAAAGAATAAATCCTTTCAAAATAGTCGAAGGCACACCCCCTTCAAAGGTTGTGAACAAAAGATGTCAATGTCTCCGCAAGATATTCTCATTAAACAGCAAAGCATTACACATCTACTGAATTTCCCTCCTACTACTGTTTATTATACATTTTCACTGTTCTCTGACACAACAAATCCTGTTCAAGCAGATTTACCAACTCCACTTCTAGAGATGTTAACTCTTTCTGATTATGTCTGATAGTTTGTGGCTATTATATATTGGCCAATGTATTTAATATGAATGGTTGGAAAGAAATTCTGCCTGTCGGAGAATGCCTAGCAGAGCAAGATACAAACGTGATCTGGGTCAGATTGGCTGAGAATAAATATGGGATTTCATGCTCAGCAAAGTTAGATTGAGCAACAGGCAGAAATACGATCACAGACAGGAGAGAAGCCATGTTCTACAATGCATCCCAATTCTGGGCGTGAGGGGGCACTTGGCTCCCACGCACTCCTTTGGGTGTCAAGAAGATATGGGGACAGGCCTTTGAAAAAGTGTTCCTGTTAAGACAGGCTCGTCGAGTAAGGCCTTAATATGGGCAGTGTTTCTTCCTCCCCTATAATGTTCCTTTCTCACCAGAAGAGCAGGGGGCTAAGCACATTTGCATAGGTGACACACATATGTAAATTAATACAGAAATGTTATACCAGCAGAGAGGTAATGGCTGGTAGATCCTGTTCAGCATACCTATTTTCACAGTTAAATGTAACACATCAACCCTTTCTGTGATCTAGCATTTGAAAACATCACAGACAAAGGTTATAGTTGTTTAGCAAGAAGTAAACATCCAAAAGATACAAGGACATAAACTCACTCCAGTGCAGCCCAGGAAGGTAGGAACAGCTATGTAGAATAAAAGGCCTAAAGAAAAAGGCAATGGGCTTCGGAACTCAAACTCCAAATAGCATTATAGGAAGTGTGTCATTGGGCAGTGTCTCTGTATGGGGCAAATGAAGGGGATTGTCTTGGGGTTTGCATATGCTCACTGCAGTTTAAGTATTCTGTTAAGTAAACCTTTTTAACTACATAGTTGCACTGTATACCTGAATTGTATAGTGTATAGTGCAGAATGGGTGAAAGGAATGGCAGATAAAATGTTCATGCCATGGCCAGAAGGGGAATCACTGTGGAAAGCAGTATTGCAACACACGACCCCATACTTGCACACTGCGTACACGGAAAGAAGATAAAAAAAGATGCACTATTTTAGAGCTTTGAAAGATGTACCAGGAAGAGTGGGAGGATCCACCACCTGAGGAGTGGATGCTTCATCATTGTAAGGAGGAAGGTGCTGAGCCCTCATCTCCCCTTACCTCGCCAAATGTAACCTGCGATAGAACGGAAGATGTACGATTGTATCCGTTAAAGGAACTGAAAGCAGCAAACGGGTATAGTAATCCGATATACGTACCACCCGCTTATAGCAGTGACGACAGTCCAGAGGATAGTAAGAGAAAAGAGGAGCTCTTTAAGATCTTGCAGGACAAAGAGGGGAAAAGTGAGCAATCAAATATATCGACAGAGATAGAACAAGAGATTAAGAGGTGGAAAGGAGAGAAGGATAAAGCAGACGAGGTAACACTTGTACAGAACAAATGGATGGGAGGACAGATATTGCTCAAGCTAGATGGGAAAAGCATTGAGGAAGCAAGGCAAAAAGAAGATCAGGACAAACAGGATAGAAAAGTCAGGGAACGAGAAAGGAGATTTAAGGAAGATGAGCATAAAAGAAAGAACAGACAGCGGCGAGAACAGATGTATCAGGAGGTGCAACAAAAGAAAGAAGAAATGGCAGAGGAACAAAGGAAGCATGACAACAGGCAGAGAGCAATAGAAGAACAGGATAGGCAACAAGGGAAAAGAGAAGAGGAGGAAGCGCAGAAATTAATGGACAAATGAATACAGAGACGAAAAGAAGAGGAAGAAAGGAGAGCAGGGGCAAGGAGAGAAGAAATAAGACAGGAAGAGGAGAGAGTTAGATGGGAGGTGAGAAAGCAAAGAGAACTAGATTAAGAAATAGAACGTAAGAGAAGACAACGGGAGCGCAATATTAACATCATTCAAAAGGAGCTAATGGAGCCAAGTCCAGCGATATAATGGGGCAATATAGAGGAGCTCCTCCCGTTACAGGGAGCAAAGTCAGGGCCATCTAGAGTAGCCTTAGAAGAGAACTTTGGTATAGGAAACATCGGAGACAGGATCGATAAAGCCTATAAAAAATTAAGGGAAGGTAGTAAATTAGGAAGCCGAGGGAAGGGAGATCACATGCTGGTCTTCCAATCACGAAGCAAAGCGGAAAATCTGTGCAGCCTCGAGCATAGAGCCTTATCCTTAAGCAGACTGACCTTAGATAAGGGTGAAGGGGATGAGGTCACACTAGTTGGGGACTAGATATGTCAGACGAAGAAAGAGAATCCTTCCGTAGGGAGGAGGTGCATGTGCCCCCAAGGGAAGCCTGCAGATGGACAAAAAAGTAAGATGGTCCAATCTAGAGCAACCAAAGGCTAGAACGCCATTACCGGCATGCCGGTAAAGTCCCGAAAATGGCCCTTAGCGGCATCATTTAAAGCGCAGATTGCACTACCGGCATGAATCAAGACGGCATTAGCGGTGACCGCTAATAACAGTCACTGTAAATAAGCGGAACCGGAAGTAGCTTCATCGCACAGGAAAGGGAAAGAGCACATCGGCCATCTTTAAAAACACAATCCATTGCCATCCTCAGCAGCCAGGACCTGTAATACATTGCTGTGTGCCAAATTCAATCCACAACAACAATACAATGCCCAAGGCTGAGAAAAAGGGCGCCTCCCACCAGCGCAATGAGTGCTTTAATGAAGACGAGCTAACCATGCTTGCGGAGACCCTGGCAGAGAATGCCGATGTCGTGTTTGCCCAGAGCGTCAAGAGGGAGGCTGTCATCACGCATGGGGGACATGGAGTGTGGTGCCACCTCATCGGCTGAAGGAGGTGAGTGTCCAAAGAAAACACTGTAGCGCAGAGTCTGATGTTAGTCCACCAATATGTCTGTCTAAAGAGGCAAACCATGGCCCAATACACACACATTCCCAGCCTAGTTGTCGTACGCAGCACAGACACATGCAGATGCCTGCAGCAAGGCAATGCCATACCTTACATAAACCACACTAAGATGTTAATGGCATAAGTCACACTGCATGCAGGCCACAACAAATATGCATGTCACATAGCATACGTCTGCCCCAACATGAGTGACCCCGACGGATGCCTGCATTACCCACCCATATAGCAAGCAATGTGATCATCCAAACTCCACTGCCTATAACCCTCTATTGTGTAGATGAGCAATTATACAAATGTATGCATGATGCTTCTCAAACCAGCACTCATGCCATCCCTCTCTCCGACCCCCACAGGCTCAGATCATGACAGCAAGGCCCAGGACTCACCCCACAGCCGACCACACCCCGGAAGAGGGCCCGGGATGAGGGCAACAGGCCTTCCACATCTAAGTTTATTAACGGTGCCTCTAATAGCGGGCTCTTAGGTCGGAATAGCCCGGAGCGGTATGCGATGCCGCTAATCCTTTACCGGCATCGTTTTTCCATTACCTCCAACCTCATAATCACCCCCATTGGGTGCAGGAAAATAGATGTATGATTTGGAAAAAATTACAGGAGGAAACACGCTAGCAATAGGGGACATTAAGAGTCTCTTATCAGCAATTCATGGGGGAAGAGCTGATGACATATGGAAGAGAGCAGGCTATTCAAGTGTGACACCACAGAACACAGCGCACGATGAAGCAATGTTTAATAATTGTAGAGCAGATGTCTGGAGTGCTCTCAGGGTACAGTATCCTGATATGTCAGACATGGGTGCAATCATGACACGTAAAATGAAAGAAGATGAAGGTCCTCTTGCTTATATTCAGGACATTCAAGAGCACTGGAATCTTGAAACAAGGGAACCGTGGGGAGAAAACTGTGGCATTATTTCACCACATTCTATGTCAAGGGTTGCCCAAGCAAGTACAGAGGCAAATGAAAAAGCAAGTGAGAATGGAAGCAAAGCCATGGGCAGAAATACAATTGACAATAGGTCATCACTGTCGGCTGTTGCAGGAGAAAAACAAGAAGAGAGAAGAGGCTAGGAAACTTGAGGAAGCTAAACTGGTACAGAAGAAATTGTCAAAATGTGCAATAGAAGGGGTAGTATTGACAAGCGGAGAAGGACTAGGAGTACACCAAGCAGCAGGTACATCGCAGACGAATGATCAGCGTCTGATTACCCAAGGAGGGAATAGGTGTGTACCACGAGGTAGAGGCAAGGGATACAGAGGATGGGGTGGATTCCAAAACAATCAAGGTGGGTTTCAGAATGCACAGAATGAGAATCAGATGCGCATCGAGAGTTCAACCAAGGGGGACTAGCTAGAAGGGCTTCTCTTGTATGTTGGACTTGTGGGATGATAGGGCACATTGCTTGCGGGGTCAATTCTCAAAGGGAGGATAGCTTATCCTCCAGCATATAGTTCACAAGCCAGGGAAGGGTTTGCCCAAAATCAGGGTATCAGACACAGACGCCGCAAATGCAACAGGTACAGCCACCACAGCAATTACAGCAAGCACAAATGAATCCACCGCAAGGGCAGTTGCAGCACGCCCCTACGCAGATACAACAGATACAACAGAATGCAAACACGAGACAGTTACTGACAACTAGAATAGGGGATGTCACTGTGGTGGCAGGAAATCCTTTCATGGGTACAGGGGTATGCATGTATCCACAATAGCACAGCTCACAGGGCGACTTGATGTGTTCAGTACTATCAGTGACACCAGACCCACAAGAGGAACCAAGGGTCGATGTGACTATTGGAGGCAAATCTTTTTCATTTTTAGTAGACACTGGGGCTACTCGTTCATGTATACGAGGAGGAAAATATCCAGTGTTGGGAAAAGCCATGAATGCTCAAGGGTTCTCTGGAGCTACGAGTCAAGTTCCTTTTACTGATGAATTTCCAGTCTCTATAGGAGAGTATGATATGTCAGTTCCATTGTTGTATTCAAGACAAACGCCAGTTAATATTTTGGGAAGAGATTTGATAACAAAACTCAATATGACCATTTCTTTTACTGATGAAGAGAGTGTGTTCAACTTTTGGAATACATTACATGAATTTGGGTGAATTTATATTGGCATTCACAGGGCAAATGGCTCTGCGAGGCGTTCCAATAGAACCACAGGTTTTTCTTTACGACTGAGCAGTCTGTTGACATGGCTACCTGGCTTAGTGGGAAGAACTATGAGAATATCTGATTAATTTTTGTATAGACCACAGATACCCATGGACGAAGAGGGGGACAGACAATCCCTATCGAATTAGATGCAGCCATAGTACGAGGGGAAATGGCAATGCTCCTAGGAACGGATGATGAGGATAGACCATGGAGAGCAGTGATAGCTATTGAAAAGGGGAGTTTAGAGATGACCCAGCAGATGATGAAGTAGTGCTCTTTATGAGCATCAAATACTTTATTAGAATGGAGAAAAGGGAAATCCCACGGCGAATGGCGATAATGTGGCAGCGCCCAGAATTTCTTTGACGAAGACATGGAGAAGGTGCCAAGCACCTTATGGATTACAGGCCCTCATGACATAACTCTAGGGCACATTGCTTGCGGGGTCAATTCTCAAAGGGAGGATAGCTTATCCTCCAGCATATAGTTCACAAGCCAGGGAAGGGTTTGCCCAAAATCAGGGTATCAGACACAGACGCCGCAAATGCAACAGGTACAGCCACCACAGCAATTACAGCAAGCACAAATGAATCCACCGCAAGGGCAGTTGCAGCACGCCCCTACGCAGATACAACAGATACAACAGAATGCAAACACGAGACAGTTACTGACAACTAGAATAGGGGATGTCACTGTGGTGGCAGGAAATCCTTTCATGGGTACAGGGGTATGCATGTATCCACAATAGCACAGCTCACAGGGCGACTTGATGTGTTCAGTACTATCAGTGACACCAGACCCACAAGAGGAACCAAGGGTCGATGTGACTATTGGAGGCAAATCTTTTTCATTTTTAGTAGACACTGGGGCTACTCGTTCATGTATACGAGGAGGAAAATATCCAGTGTTGGGAAAAGCCATGAATGCTCAAGGGTTCTCTGGAGCTACGAGTCAAGTTCCTTTTACTGATGAATTTCCAGTCTCTATAGGAGAGTATGATATGTCAGTTCCATTGTTGTATTCAAGACAAACGCCAGTTAATATTTTGGGAAGAGATTTGATAACAAAACTCAATATGACCATTTCTTTTACTGATGAAGAGAGTGTGTTCAACTTTTGGAATACATTACATGAATTTGGGTGAATTTATATTGGCATTCACAGGGCAAATGGCTCTGCGAGGCGTTCCAATAGAACCACAGGTTTTTCTTTACGACTGAGCAGTCTGTTGACATGGCTACCTGGCTTAGTGGGAAGAACTATGAGAATATCTGATTAATTTTTGTATAGACCACAGATACCCATGGACGAAGAGGGGGACAGACAATCCCTATCGAATTAGATGCAGCCATAGTACGAGGGGAAATGGCAATGCTCCTAGGAACGGATGATGAGGATAGACCATGGAGAGCAGTCATAGCTATTGAAAAGGGAAGTTTAGAGATGACCCAGCAGATGATGAAGTAGTGCTCTTTATGAGCATCAAATACTTTATTAGAATGGAGAAAAGGGAAATCCCACGGCGAATGGCGATAATGTGGCAGCGCCCAGAATTTCTTTGACGAAGACATGGAGAAGGTGCCAAGCACCTTATGGATTACAGGCCCTCATGACATAACTCTATTGAAGGGGGTAGCGGAATTAAAATAAAGCTGAAACCAGGAGCAATTGTCTCGACAGGCAGATGAGGGTATTTTTAAGACTATGGGCGTCATCACAAGTTGGGCGGTAATGCCGGCGGTATTACCGCTGGCGGTATTAGCCCTACCGCCAAACCCCTCGGCGCTAATTCCCCATTCCCCACTGAGCCTATTCGGGAATGCCCCATTCCCCATTGGGCTCAATGGGGAATTTTCACGCTATTACCGCCGGCGGGAAATCCGCCGGCGGTAATAGCGCGAATTTTCGGCGGATTTCCCCCCAGCTCAGAGATGGGGAGAAATCCGCCGAAGCCCTGATTTGGCGGACCCTTAAATCAGGCGGTAATAGCGCGACCGCCGGATTTAAGGGTTACAGCCAAACTCGTGATGAGGCCCTTTGTCAGCACTGATGGAACATGGTATCCGAGCACTGTCAGAATCATATAGATTTATACAAGATATGAGACCGATTAACCAGATTGTAGATGCAGAGTTTCCTTTAGTTCTGAAGCCAGCGACGATACTATGTAGTATCCCAGTAGAAGCTCGATATTTCACAGTGATCGATTTGAAAAATGCGTTTTTCAGAATCCCGTTGCACAAAGACTCGCAAGACTTGACTTCATTTATGTTTTGCCAGACTCATCTGAAACATACTCATTTGCCCCAAGGGTACTGTGAGTCCCCATCGATCTTTAACAGACTCCTTCAGATGGACCTAGGAAATATTGATTTGAAGAGCACTGTGATACAGTATGTAGATGACATTTTAATTTGTAGCATCACAGAAGATGAGTGCAGACAGGACTCGATTCAGTTAATGACTATCCTAGCAGACCAGGGATACACGGTAGACAAAGAGAAGCTGCAGTATTGTCAAGAAGAGGTGTTATACATAGGCCAGTTGATTTCACAGGAGGGAAAAAGAGTAATACCTGAAAGAGCTGAGGCGATCATGAAGACTGCAAAACCGCACACAGTGAAACAGATGCAACCGATTTTGGGGCTGTGTAATTATGTAAGAGCCTGGGTGTTTGACTACAGTTCGTACACAAGACCGCTTTTGCAGGATTTAAAGAAAGCACAGGCAAACAAGGAAAAAATAGAATGGACTGAGGAAATGGAGGGAGGGTTTGAAGAGCCGACGGAAACAATTTGTACAGCCCCTGTTTTAGGAATTCCCAATTATGCTGAGGAGTTTTTCTTATTTTCGCGCACAAATGGGACAGTTATGACTGCAGCGCTTACACAGAGAATCACAGTGGGGGTTAGAAGCCTCTAGCGTATTATAGTGTGATTCTAGACCCAGTTATGAAGGGACACTTTTCTTGTGAACAGTGGTTGGTAGCCACCGCGTTTGCAATTGAGAAGTCTACAAGCATTGTAATGGGCTGCTCTATGACTCTTTTCGTGGAACATGCTATGTTTGTCATTTTAGAGAAACCCAACGGAGGATTGACATCTCAGAGAGCTTCTGTTTACGACATGATAATTTCAAACCCAGCGATTACAATTGTTAGATGGAAAATAGTGAACCCTGCCACTTTTGTAGCTGAGCCAGTGACAGAGGGCGAGCATGTGCATGACTGCATGAATTATGTAGAGTTTTATGATGATATACCATGCATAAAGGAAAATGTGTTGTCAGGAGGGGAAATTCTCTTTATTGATGGTTCTTCAAAAATGTATCAAACAAGAGGAGAAAGGCATTCTGGTGCAGCTGTAATGAGGCACAGAGCAAATGGTAAGTTTGAAGTTGTAGCAAGTTGAAGATTACCATCTCACTTTTCAGCGCAAGCAGCAGAATTGGTAGCGCTTATTGTCGCAGCTCGAGAATCATGAAGGGCAGGAAGTGACAGCATACAGTGACTCCGCCTATATGACGTCAACCTTATGTGCAGGGCTAGCACGTTGGAAAAGGAGGGGCTACCTCCTAGCAGACGGCACTCCAGTGCAGCACACATCTTTATTGGACAGGCTTATTAAGGCACTACAACTTCCAGTAGTAGCCATAGCGATAGTTAAATGCACAGCACATACTAAGCAAATTGACTTTATTTCTTGCAGGAGCAAAGCCGCAGACACAGATGCCAAAAGGGTTGCATATTCACCAGATATTTCAAGTTTTGATACTCCAGATGTCAAAGACAAAGTAGTCATGATTATGGTAGTGATAGAAGGATTTAATCATTTACCGAGAATACAATTAATGGAGATTCAAGGAAGTGTACCACAGGAAGAGCACGAATGTGGAAACGAAGCAGGTGTTCTTTATCCCCACTGGAGCATTATGGCGACAGGACAGCACTGGAAACCCGGTGATGCCAGCAGCCTTATTAAGGGTAGCACTTGAACAGCTGCATTACCCTGCGCATATAACTAGGGAAAGTCTTGCTGCAACAATTGCAGAAGAATGGTTTGTACCAAATTTGTTAGAACACATTGCATTTTATGTAGTAAACTGCATCGTATTTCAAAGGTTTACAGCTGGGCATACACTGGGACGATTAGAGGAGTCATTCATCGACCGAATGCTCCTTTTCAGCATTTACATATCTACTACATTGATATGCTGCAGGTATGTAGTGGATACAGGTATCTGATAGTAGTGGTGTGTCCCTTCTGTAGGTGGATCGAAGCAGGTCCATGTACACACCATCATGCCACTTGCGCAGAAATGTATTTAGTACGTGAATTCTTTCCAAGCTGGGGAGTGTGTGAAGTGTTGAGATCTGATAATGGGCCACATTTTGTCAATGAAGTCTTTGAACAGATATAACCATTGTTGAGTATTAAGCACAAGTTTTCTTCTGCTTATCACCCGCACACGAACAGTATATGTGAGAGATTCAACAGCCTCCTTAGAGAAAGGTTTGCCAAGCTCAAGCTGACACAGAAAAAGGGATGGCTATATTATTAGCTTTATATGCCCTAAGGAATCAGCCTGGTTCGGACAATCACCTCACACCCTACAAACTAGTGACAGGAAGATACATGAGCACACCTTTGACTCCTCCATCAAGGAGTAGAAGTGATGCCCAGAGCAAAAATGTTAGGAAATTAATTACGTGATTATTTGACATGTAGGACCACTAGTATCTCTCTCATTTGAGATCAACTCAAGCGCCAGGGGGGTCGGTTTCAGAACACATATGAAAACCATCCAGCAACCGGATCTTCTGAACTTTTATCAGTACCAAAACTGGTGATACCGTGTTGATCGAAACTTCACGTGGAAATTGCACAAGCCTAGGTTTGATGGCCTGTTTGTTATAACTTCTTGCTGACACGACCTCTCCCACTGTATCGAACACCCAGGTGGGTATCTCATCATATTTAATAATGTTGGGCACCACCAAGTACAGCCCTTCTGCACTGGCAGGTAATCATTTTATCTTTCACAGTAGTTTTTTCTGTGCAGTCTACAACTCTTTTTGGTCTCACTTGTGCCACGACTGTTTTCCAGTTCTTGAATAGCTGCAGCCCTTGTGGGTACAGATTCCAGTATAGAGACTTTCTCATTCATCATGGCTGTAATTGGCTCATCGTGTGAGGTCAGTTTGGCTCATCATTAACTAGCCTACTCCCTCATTAGGATTTGATAATTTCTTGGTCATTCCGTCACCTTAACTGGTCTGGTGCATATGTCTCTCTCCTTTGAAGTCCCTCTGTGGTGCCTCCATCCAAATGTGTGCTCTTTTGCACACTCCACGGGGCAGGCACGTCTGCGTCTGGTCTTTCTAAATATAACTCTGCTACTGGGATGTGTTCCTGATTCTGCTTGATTTCCCCAGCACCTAAATATTTCACTTTTTCTTTAAATGGTTTGTAATAGGTGGCACATGGTGGGTACACAATCCAATTTTAATTGTTGGGTTCGTTCTATGAGATGGGGAACTGCTGCATATTTATGCAGTAAAGCTCTTCTCTTGCAGTCTTTCATCCCACATCTCGTGATGAAGACGTTGTGCAATAAACATACTACGTCGAAACCGGTTGAGCTTTTCTTACAGGGATGTGATCTACACAACATTTTCACTCCTAGATCCACCCTTATGATAGATTGTTTTAATTATTTCTATTGTATGTTTTTCGAACTTCTAAAATATTAAAATAACTAGACGGGATGTGGGGATTGTACTCACTCCCGATTGTGAATCAATTGTGTTATTGTTATTTTTAGCTATTGTTGTTTGGATGAATGTCATTTTGAATGTTGTATGGTTTGAATGCTGCACTATGAATGCTTTTGATGATGGACTAATTTTAGCCATGTGTTATGTTTACCCATGCTGTTGTGTTTTGTAATAATATGGTCTTTAAAGTATTGTGTCATTAATTGACTACTTTGTACATTTTTGTATCATGGTTAATAAAAATTGATACATTTTGTAAGCAACACAGTTTTGCTCTCTGGACATTTTTTCCAGATTTCTCTGTTTGTTATAGACACCTCACACGATTGATACACAATAATTATCAAAATTTCAGATTTGGAACACATCAATGATTTTTTGAAAAGACACATTTTTCTCTTGTTAATTAATAAATAATACACCAAAAGTAGATTTTTGTAAAAAGAAGTATAAACAGGACATTTATCAATTTAGAAATAATATCTCCAAATGATACAATTATTGTTTATCCGTGCATTTGTGCCTGGATCACACTATAATGCATTTACAATCCTTGTTGCCATTACGGATCATATTGAAACAAATGAAAATATGGACAAAGTGTATTCAAATTACAAACATTTACAGTGTGTGTGTTAACACTGGGAAGGGAGTTGACACGACTGTGTTTTGGCCATTCATTAGCAGGTCTCTTCTTGCTGATAATTGCGTAGTGAAAAGACTGCAGGCGGTGCCGCCATTATAAAGAATTCTGGACATCAGTGTCACACATTTAGTAAACTCAAACCTGTGAAGAAAGAAGCATTGGAGGGCTGTGTCACAGTAAGAAAACAGCTGAAGATCAAGGAAAGGCCTGGAATAGCTGTCTGGCCTGTTGTCAAAGGATGGAGTGGCCAAGAACCGGTTATCTATCCTTGAAGAACAGTGAACATGAGAAGCTAAATCAGCCCTTCTTAAGGTGCAAGAAAGAACACCATGAGTGCCAAGTTTATTAATTCAAGACAATTAAATGCTTCAAAACAGACAGAAATACGGTCTCCTGTCATGTGTGGCAAGGATGGAAATAGGAGTTGGGCGTACAGACCTGGAGTGCGATAACAGTGTGCCTATACTCCCTTTTATTCTCAGGAGCATTGCTACTATTACAAGGACAAGTTCAAAGACAGTCTGAAAGGGAGACTGCATGAGCAATGAGAGGTGTTCTGCTATTTGGGTGGGGAGACCACCCACTGGCACCTAGGGTACCAGTTTATGTGCTGCTAGTGAGCTGAATGTTCCAGAAGGGCACAAGCGTGCCAACCAATTGTAGAGGGCCATATAAGGAAGTGCCTTATAGTTTGATAGCCAATTGTGTATCATGTATCTAGTAACTGATGCAGATGACTTGCACTAGGGTTGGGCATAAGTTGTCCACCTGACTGTAGAGACCGAATCGCAACCCATCCCTATATAGAAAGTATACTTAGATGCTCCCCTTAAGCCAATCACAATCCCCATAGGTTTTTCTTAGTTTGACATGCAGTATGACATCACGTATGACACATTTTTGCTATATAATTGTGTTTTTCTGCAAAATGATTGAGAGCTCAAGCGAACGTCTGTTGACGTCCATTGTAACACCCTGTTTTAGACAATTGAAAACAACACAGTCAGAGGAGAAATTTGGCCAACTTCTTGAGTTGGTCTTATTATTTGTTGTAAGAGTTATTCTGCATCCCCATCCTCGTACGATGTGTTACTGATTTAAAGGGCCCACTGTGGGTTCAACAGTGTATCAGGGTGCTGCTCATTTGAAAAAAAAAAGCAAATTGTTATGTAATGTCATGCATCAGTGAGTATCTTTTCTGGCACCGCCTTTTGCACTAACACATGTTTTCTACTGCGAGAAACTCATTTAAAAATCTTTTACCCATTTTGGAATTTATTGCACTAGCATAGTATAATGCTTTATGAATGTTGGTGCAAAACAGGAACAAACATTTTACAGCCTTTATGTATTTACGCCACAAGCATGCCAGGTGTTTTACATTTGATTACTTTTGGTTTGTATCCAGTGCACATCGCCAAAACAATGTGACAAATAGAATGTGCAATGCTTACCTAAAGCCTAACCCAGCCAAGACTGAATTCCTACTGCTGAGCAACAACACTGCATCCCATGACATCCAGACCTGGATCTCCACTACGAACCTTGGGGCCTTCACACCCCAGTTGATCACCTGCACCAAATCCCTTTGGTTCGACATCGACAGACACCTGGCCTTCAAGCACCTTATAGGAAGGAAGACATCACCTTTCTCTCCTGCAGAAAATGAAGCTCTTCATCTTCAGATATGCTGTCCAAGCCTCTGTTCTCTCCCACCAGAATGGTGTCAATGCCCTTATGGAAGGCCTTCCAGCTAGTATCCTGATACCCCTGAGATGTGTCCTACAGGCTGCAGCATGACTTATCAAAGTACTCCGCAAATTTGATCACGTCCTGCCTACCTTTATCAAACTGTACTGGTTGCTGCATCAAGTTCATATCATCTTCAAGTCCTGCTGCATCATCTAATTTACAAGTTTGTCATTCTCAAGTCCCCAAGCTTTCTCACTGAGAAACACATCATCTCCAGACGTCTATGATCCACCAGAAGTAAGAGCATGTGCAGACTTGAACTCCGTTAGTGCAGAAGGGAAAGTACCAGAAGACAGACCTTTTCTGTCGATGACCCCAGACTCTGGAACCTCTTCTCCATCAAAACCAGAAACACCCTCTTGCTCCTATGTTTTAGGAAGGAGCTCGAGACCATCCTCTTCCAGGAATGGTTCCTCCCGAACACTTAGGTCCACACACCCTCCTATCCCCACTTAACCTGGGAGTGGTTGATCTGCTCCCCCCTTTTTCCTCCACTGGTTGTCTTGCTGCCAAATGTTCTCCCCTGCCACTTCTCTGTTGTTTGCTCCCTGCTCCCTTTTATCTATGCTTCCTTCACCTTGTCCTTCCTCCTATGGCTTGAAAAGTGATCCAAGCTTCCTAATGCTAGGCCAGCGCTCAATAAATACAATAATAATAATGCTAATTATAATGTGGTGTTAACAACCGATGAGGCGGGACAGATCGGGTGTTAAGGCCATTATCACCCCAGGTTGCCAAAGTAGCACAAAACATTTTTTTTCCTTTGTTCAACAGGACGCTTCACGCATCCCGTTGAACGAAGGAAAATCCTTTCCCAAGATGGCCACCATGGAAAGGTAAGGCGGGACTCCCTTTCCATGGCGGCCATCCAGAGCACTGAGGATGGCAGACAGTAACACCACTGCCGAAAGGTAAGTGGATGGAGGTGGTTATGGGTTATATTTAAAAAAAAAAAAAAATGTCATCCTGCGGGGGGGGGGGGGGGGTGTTTGGGGGGAGGGTTCTGTAAAACGTGGGCTGAGATCAGAGATTTCAACGAGCGTTCTGCAGAATCCGATTGGCTGCGCCCCCCCACCCCCGGTGCTGATAATATTTTATTATAACATGTTAAAAAAACAAAGGTAACTGACACACGCCTGGATTCTTAGAGGACACCTACAGAAGAATTGCAGATCGGTGAGATTTTTTTGAAATGTGACTGGGCTGTTGTCTTTTATTATAGATCCAACATGTTGTTTCCAGTTCCATGTCTTAGTTTCCAAGTGTGACATGTGAGGGTGCAGGAACTGTAACTGTTTTGCTGAACATTTGAGAAGAAAATTGACACCAGATCTGGGGGTCGACAGGACTGAGTACACCCCGCTTACACATGTTAACCTGGATAATGACAGCATAGAGCATTCCTAAATGATAATCACTTACATTTCTTCTGTAGCATAATATGGTTGGTCCATCTTAAACCCATTTCGGAGTAGTTTGTAGAAGTTCCCGTCAACCTGCATGCCTGGGTATGGATTCACACCTATAGATAATATGGCACACCTTTAATGTTAGTAATGGTCTAGACACACAATTGTATATAGTATTGTGTAATTGTCCATACTGTACTGTACCGATGGAGAAGATTTCCCACAGCAATATTCCATAAGACCAAACATCACTTTTAATAGTATATATTCCTTCAAACAAGCTTTCAGGGGCCATCCATTTTACAGGTAAGCGAGCCTAGGTAAGAGAAAAGGGACAGCGTGAGCAACTTTATGTTTGTTATTTTAAACATGTTTGAAAGTAATCCCTTCATGGCAAAGAAGGTAAGATCTTTAATAGCATGTACGCAATAAGGTATATGATTGTGCAATTGGGTTTTTCCATGTCACCCATTTAGAAAACAGTGGCAGTGCCTCATTATCTACGTATAGTTTTACGTGCACCAATGTAGGCTATCTATATGTTGAGAACATTAGGGAAAGGATTCTGCTCTGTAGGTGAATCTCATACACTTTATTCTATTTGTGTGCACCCTCCCCACTTCAGTCCTAAATATATACGGTGCAGGAACACTGACACAGTTACTGGCAGGGTGTTATTAGTTTTTAATTGTATGTATACGGCGCTCACCGCCTAAGCGCTATACAGAGAAATCAAACGGTACAATACATGGGTAAATGACAACCAAAAAGAGCAAATAGAAAGAACATGTTTTTTTAGACGAAGTTTAATGGGTTAGAGGGAAGATATAGGTAGGCAGGTTACTAGCAGCAGGAGAACAGAACAGACCTGCCACAAGTAACATTTCACCAGGTATTCCCTTGTTGAAAGATACCTATTGAACCGTAGCCTCTTTGTCAAAGTGGAAACATGGCCAGGACAGGCCTTCTACATTTCAGTGATAAGAGGTCGCTGTAGATGTCTGGGGAGAGACTGAGATAAGTCATTAACAGAGGCCGTGAGTTCAGGCGTCCCACTCACAAAAGAATGCGGCAGCAGGAGGTTTGCATGCTGTGAGTAGGTAAAGGTTTCTGATGGCAGTAGAAGGCAGACATTTGATTGGACACACAGGGGATGGCCCGTCCTCAGAGGGGGCGGTAGAGGTACAGCCTGCATAGCTCTGTGTTTATTCATAGAAATAGGGCAGGAAAAGTGATCAAATGTAGAACTATCACCATCCCCCAACCCTTAATGAAAGACACAAGTACCACAATGCAATTAAGCAGAAGGCATAAAAGGGACGGTTGATTGTGGAACGTACTTTATAGACTTAAAAGACTCAAAACTCAAGGCAAACTGTGAGCATGGTTACTGTGCAATGATTTCTTTCTTTTGGCGCAAGCGTTTTTTCCCACACGTACATCTGTTCCCTTTCTCTTGTCTTTGGGGTTCACTAAGCTTTTTGGATTTGCGGTCTGGCGTGGCCTTCCCTTCTCCCACCTGAGCAGGAGCGATCGTGGCACTTGGCAAAGTTATTAACTATGCGCTGGTTAGGTTGATTGCCGGTTTTAATTTGATTCTAATATCAAGACAAGAGGTTTCATAGTATGTCTACAAATCTTTACTACTTGACACCACAGCAGCAAAGAGAATTTTTTTTAACACAAAATAAGTTTCTTTTTACTTTTAAACTGAAAGTTAGTGATTCAAGTAAACTGAAGCGAAAAACACCCCAAACAAAGATGGAGGATAGGTCCCTGCCACCAACCAATGGGCAGAGATCCTCCCCTATATAAGTCCTTTCCTCTAAGACCACATGCTCTTTCTTTGCTGCTGATGCCACAAGCTAAGTCATTCCCTTCAGATATGTTCTTTGTTGCTAGTCAGGGTTAACACTGCAGTTATTTTGCAGCCTTTAGTCTGGCATTGTTCTACTTTTACACAGTGTGTTCACAGGCCTCATTTCTTCAGGTTTATGAGGGCGTGGTGCTTTGCCGGCCTCAGCACTGGCTTGTCCCCTCAGGCTTGTCAGCATTATTTAATTACCTTCTCATACGCGACCAAAGGTTTTGCGGTAGCACAGAGACAATCGTTTGTTTGTCCTGTCCTGTCACTCCAGGCGGTGAACGCTTTTGCTTTCCTGGTCCAAGTTACTGAGGTCCGACTCGCAGAGACCTTCAAAGCCAGCGCCTGTGGTGCTGCAGGTGAATCTCTCGCCCATTGGGAAGCTCTCCCAACTCGGGCTAGCCTCACCTGAGTGAGGCCTGTTCAGCTGCCAGGCTTCACTTTTTCTCCTCAAGCAAGGTGTTTCCCTCGCTCACTGTCAGTGTTCGAGCATTTCTACTGCACGCTGTGAGAAACCAGAAGTTGTCTCACCCACTAGTCCCCAGGGATCTGTCGTCCAGGTGGCCAGGACGGTTTATAGTCATAATGTAGAAAAAAAAATGTCGACTTACAAAAATATAGAAAAAAATGTAGAAAACAATAATGTCGAAAACCTATACATATAATGAAAAGAGTCAATTTTTAGAAAAAAAAATGTTGAAAAAAAAATGTCAATTAGCACTATCAATAAATAAATAAACAAAAAGAGTATCATTTACTAGGGGGGGTCCCCCACCCAACCCCCTGCACCCAAGACCCCCCGGCCACACCCCCACCTCCCCACCACCCTCTCACCCCTCATACTCAACACATTTTAATTATATATTTATTTATTTATTTATTTCAAAAAAATTCGACATTTTGACTTTCTACATTATTGCATTCTACATTATGACTGACCACCGGCCAGGACCGGTGCACGAGGATCACCTTGGTGAGGAGTCTTCGGGGAGTGGGAGTGGGACACCGGATGGTGAGATGTTGTATACCCTTCCATGTAACACCTTTACCCCATCAACCCAGTGGGATATTAAGAAACTCTACCCACCCCCCCTTTTACAACACGAACACTTACTCCCTGACAGCACGCTTTAAGGGAAAATAGACTAAAACCTGAGCCATGTACCTGACATGTCCAAATACTATGGTCAGGTGAGGTCAGGGAATTATCGTCAATCACTCACACCTGACTTCATTACACTTCCCCACACAGATAAAAGGCGGCGCACAAGAGCACACTCTGAGCGAGGCAAAACACATGAGGAAACAGCAGTTCCAAGATGGCAGTTTAACAAGAGGAGAAAGACAACAAAACAGAAAGGGATCACAAGGTGGGAAGTACCCTTGACCTTTTTGCCAAGGAACTGTTGCTTTCACAAGTCCTCAAGATTGGAAAACATAAGACCAGGAAAATAGTCTGAAGAATCCTGTATTGTGTGGCAGAGATACCCAGGACCCTCACACGCCAATGATCAAGGTGGGGAGAATCGCCAGCCACTGTCATACTGTCCTTGGCTGCAAGAACAAAGCCACTTTAGTGAAAACGACAGAGCCGGTGAGTTGGGGTGGTCAATACAAGACCGGTAATGGCTGAAGCCAAGGCTGCAAGCAGCAACATTGTATGACGAGCATGATGAGCGATTGTACTTTAAACCAAGCTACAATACCTTTGACAGAGTGGATCAGCACCACATGGGTGCTCAATCGAAGGTCTCTGTGAGGTATGCAGCTGAGGAGTAACAAAAGTAGATACATTTGATCATTTGAAAGTGAATGAATAAATGTGAATCAAAGTGGTCCAGCAATGGGTCAAGCAAAAGCCTACGCACAGTCGAATGTCTTCGATTTTGATACAGTAAAGAAAGTTTGTGGCAAAGTGGATAAAGTTGGTCCGAGCCCGGCAGAGGTAGATCAATTGAAAGCCTTATGTTACAGTGGGTCTGAGCCCGGCAGAGGGTGACCCGGGGTGAAGCGAAAATCACCCTAGAAGGATATGTGATAAGGTGAGCCTGAGCCTGGTCGAAGGGGACCAAGGGTGAATCGAAAATCACCCAAGAAGTTGTACATAAGAATCCTGAGGAGAAAAGAACCTTTGAATGTTTGTCCTATCAGGCCCTCTGAAGTAAGAGACTTTGAATGGCAAAGAGACTTTTGTACAGAAGGCCCTGATAGTGAGATTCGAACTGCATCCTCATGCCAGAGAAGCCAGAGACTATTTAAGCTCAAGTGTGCCACCTTGTCCCGTGCTAAAAACGTGTGGAGGGGAATGTCCTGACATATCATTTCTTGAACACTTTTCTTTTACATAACATTGTTTCCCACACTATTTGTTTTTAGAAGTAAGAATTGGCAAAAGGGTTTATTAGTATATGCACTTTATTTTGACAAGACATCACTAGGACTGCTTTATTATTATTTGATGGTCATGGCTTGCTCTCGTCTTTAGATTTAGGATTCGATAGGCATTTTTACAACCCAGTTGAAGTTCAATAAACACCCTTGAACTGGGATCACTTGTGTCTGTCTTACTGTTGATACCATGCCTTCCTTACCACCCCCCGCCAAAGGGGAAAGCAGCTGTACGCACGATGCCTGCTCGGCGTATATAGTAAACATCATTACAGTGCCTTAGTGTTTAACAGCTGTTCCCTCATTTATTGTGTCACAAGTCTATGTGCAGTGTATTATTTTAGTTTTTCTTTTCTTCTATTCCCTCCCACAGTTTCATACCCAGTCATTCGGTGATCATGGTAGCTAGTAAGGGGGTGAGGGACCTTCTTCAGACAATGCCAGTACCCAAGTTAGGCCTTCAAAGAAACATTATAGGTTGGGGGAAGATGGTTCTATCAGAGGGTTTCG
This sequence comes from Ambystoma mexicanum, assembly GCF_040938575.1. Taxonomy (NCBI): domain Eukaryota; kingdom Metazoa; phylum Chordata; class Amphibia; order Caudata; family Ambystomatidae; genus Ambystoma; species Ambystoma mexicanum. The sequence goes on along the minus strand of NC_090941.1, from coordinate 661,400,606 downwards.
GGAGGTATCCCCTTCTGCCCTGCCATCAGTAACATGGGTAATTCAGGATACTATGGATTCTGCCCTTCATGACCTTAATTCCACTCTTGCCTCAGCTTTTGATAAACTTATTAATAAAATCTCTGATTTTCACCCTCATTCTGAGGCAGGGCCTTTGCTTCCAGCGCATGTGTATTGGAAGTTCAAGCATTTGGAGGGACAACTCAGTCCAGTTTCTAGTTCCCAAGGTCAGGGGCTCTCCTCTAAAAGGGGGCTAAAGCAAAAATGTGTTCATGAGGGCCCCACTCAGTCGCAGTCTTTTCCTTCCTGGCCAAGTCAGTCAGGGCCAACTACTAAAGTCCCTTCCGTGCCCATATCTCCGCAGGATAGTTCTGAAGATTCAGATTCCCTGCCCAAGAGACGGAAGAAAAAAGGGGCCTTTGTAGATCTCTCCCAGGGTGGCGTCCGTTGTTGGGCAAAAGAGGGTGCCTTTCTTCGATCCTTCCCTCATTCAGCATCCCAGGTCAGCGGAGTGGCACCCATCTGATGCTGTCTCTGCTGTCTCTGCTGTCTTGAAACACTGGGTTAGGAGACCCTTGCTTAAGGAGGATAGGAACAAGCTCCGCTCTGAGTGTCCTACACCTGTCATCCCAGACAAGGTGGCCCTTACTCCAGATATCGACCAGCCCATGGTTTAATTCCTATGTTAAAAAGGGAAGGACCCCAAAAAGGGGGTAGATAAGGCCTTGAGGGGCTGTCAAGATAAATTGTTAGATATCCTGGGTCCCCTGACGCAGATTTTTGAGTTATCAGAGGATGCTGTGCTCTCTGATTCACCTGTAGATGTTCAGGCCCTCCGGGGCTGGGTGCAAAAGGCCACCTGCCTGATCAGCAATACGAACACCACCATTTCCAGGGAATGGTGTAAGGCACTCCTTATGCAGATCGATAAAAAATTGGCAGATATGGCAGAAGTGGTGGCAGGTCCCAAAGCACAGGGCAATTTGTTTCGGAGAAAGGTTCATTAAAGACCTATCAGCTTATGTACTTACCTTATCAGCCCTAGATAAGGCATAGGCTATCACCGGAAAAGTTTTTGCCCCTCGGATTTTTGAAAAGGCTGGAAGAGGTAGAGCCTGCTCCTCTAGCCGCTCCTCCCAGGACTATGCCCATCTCAGGCAATACACATACAGAGGTGCTCACAATTCCTCCTCTGCTCGAGGGGCCCAAATCGGACAAAAGCGTGGTTCCAGTGGAGAAGATGTGCCCGCAGGGGTACTGGTAGAGCAAGGACAGCTCCTGGAAATACCACGTGTTTCAAATGTTTCCTCCCACAAAAGTTTAGGGGAAAGGTTGGCCAAGTTTGTTCCTCAGTGGGAGGCGCTCACTTCAGATTCCTGGGTGTTACAAACTGTGAGAGGTTTTCAACTAGAGTTTTATTCCCCTCCATGTCAACTGGCATTCTCTCTTTCTCTCTTCTTCAACAAAGCCAAACAGAAATTAGTCAATGCAGAGGTCTTAGACCTCATTTACAAGTGGGTGGTGGTGCCGGACACCTTCAGGGCCTTTCAATTCCTAAGGATGATCTTCCTAGTCCCAAAACCCGAGGAAGGGTTTCATCCAGTTATAAATTTAGGAGTCTTCAACTCTTTTGTGGTTTATCAATATTTCAAAATGGAGGGAATTCACCTGCTCAGAGACATCCTTCTCCCTGCAGTTTAAATGGTCAAAATCGAACTCAAGGATGCATACTTGGTAGTCCCAATTTACCATCCCCACCAGGAGTTTCTCCAGGACTCGCACTTGGCAGTTTGCCTCCCTCCCATTTGGCCTCTTATCATCCCCATGGTGCTTCACCAAGCTAATGAAGCCAGTGATGGCTCATCTCAGGTCATATATCTGGACGACACACGCTCCTTCTAGCGCACAGCTTTCAGACTCTTCAGATTCATTTGGCTTTAACAGTCTCTCTTTTGCAAGTGCTGGACTTTGTCATAAATGCAAAGAAGTCAATTTCCAGCCAACGCAATGTATCCAATTTCTGGGCTTCTGTATAGATTCCAGGCAGTGCATCCTGCTGCTTCCAGAGAGCAACCTCTCCAAAATCCGAAAGGAGATTCGCCTCCTCCTAAGGAAGGGGAGGGTCTCCCTCAGGCAGAAAAACCAGGATAGTGGGGATGCTATCAGCCTCCATTCAAGCCATATTTCCAGAGCCACTTCATTACAGGGCTTGACAACCCCTCAAGGGCAGACATCTGCAAAAGAGTCTGCCTTACAACTGATAGTGCTGTCGCCCAAATCCAGGGTAGAACTCCTTTGGTGGCTCAGACACATGGACGCCTGGAATGGCACAGCTATTTTTGTACCATATCCGGATGTCATGCTGGAGTCGGATGCCAGCAGGGGAGGCTGGGGTGCTAGGATAGGGCAGGTGTCCACTGGGGAAAAGTGGTGAGATCAAGAGCAATCTCTGTATATCAACTGCCTGGAGCTTTTAGCGGGTTTCTTTGTGGTCCAGAGTCTTCTCAAAGATCAGGGGAATTGCTGGGCCCTTCTTCGGATGGACAATGCATCGGCAGTTCGGTACATAAACCATCTGGGGGGATCTCGCTCCAAGGCCCTAGTGGATCAGGCAAGGGATTTTTGTAACTATTGCCTGGACAGGAATATTCTATTAAAAACACAGTACCTTCCGGGGTCCAGCAATGCAGTGGCGGACTGGAATGCGAGGTGCCTTCAGGACAGGACCAACTGGACTTTGGACAAGGCCATTTTTGCCAAGATCTACTCTCTGTGGCGTCCAATTCACATAGATCTCTCGGCCTCCAGGCTCAATTGCAAGGTGCCCCATTTTTACAGTTGGAGACCCAATCCCAACGTAATAGCTGCCGATACTTTCCTTCAGAATTAGTCGGACCCCCTATCCTATGCCGTTTCCCCTTTCGCTATGATATCAAGGGTCCTAATACAAGTGTGCAGGCAGGCTGTAACAATGGTAATAGTGACTCCCTTTTGGACCTCTCAGGTGTGGTTTCCGGCACTGCTGGAATTGGCGGTCCATGTCCCTCGACTTCTTCCTCTCCACCTTCATGTAATAACGGATCCATAGGCCTCCCTCACAATCTGGCCCATCGGGGGCATCTCTCCCTTATGGGCTGGAAGATTTCAGCTCTTACTGGTGCTTCTGAGGGCTTTCGCAGGACTCTCTCTGTATCATCAAGGTCTCTTGGGCAGCCTCCACCAAGTTGAGTCACACCTCAGGTTCGAGCCGGTGGGTAGTTGGTGCGTGGCTCGGCAACTCAATCCAGTTTCTGCCCCTCCAGTAGGGGTGGTTAATTTCTTGGTTCAGTTGTTCAAGGAGAGTAAGGCGTACAGAACTATTAACAGGTTCAGGTTGGCCATTTCTGCTGGGCATGTGTTGGTTATGGGAGAGCTGGTGCGTAAGGCTCTTAAATCTATGTGCATCAAAGTCCCACCTAGAGTTAAGTATTCCCTTTTTGTGGAATGTCAATTTGTTCCTGAATTTGTTTCAATCTTGGCCTCATAATAGCAAGTAAACCTTGCAGCAACTCTTCTCCAAGCTGACCATGTTATTGTGTCTTCGTCAAAGCATTAGATGTGAATAATAAAGCACTTTCCTCTCAAGGGGTAACCTTCTTTATCTCTAAGAGAACAAAATGCAAGCTTTTGTCATTATCATATCCTGCTTTTCCAGAAGATCACAAACTATGTGTGGTGCAATATTTAAAATGTTTTGAACAAAATACTGTGGGGCTTAGATCCTCAGGTGCCTCTCAGCTGCTCATTTCTTAGCGTAGACCCCATAAGCCTGTGTCCCGGCCACTTTAGCCAGGTGGGTTAAGTGGATCATGAAAGAAGCAGGTATTGACATTTCCTCTTTCGGAGCTAATTCGGTAAACGGTGCCGTGGCATCCATATCCACCTTCTTGGGTGGAAGTTTGGAACACCTTTTAAAGGCAGCTGATTGGTCCAAAGAGTCCACGTTCAAGACCTTCCATCATAAGTGTGTTAAGCATGTGGCTATAGAGGTAATGCAAGGGCTTTAAACGTGCATAAAATGAAGCCTCCTGTCTTTAAATAGAATGATCAATCACCCTCGCTAACATGAGAGGGGGTTAATATTCTATTAAAGATAAGGAGGCAAGTATTAAACCACCCACCTACCCTTCTCTTTTTTGTTTGTATGTAGCTTCTGGGTGAGGTGTTCTCGATCCAAAGAAGTTCCAGGTATGTTCCGGAGTGCAGTGGTGCAAGCAATCGGCGGATCTGGTTGCTGATTAGGATTTCGTGCTGCAGTGCTTGGTTCTCAGGAATGGCATCTGTCATATGGCAGCTGCAGAAGAGGATATGGTCTTAGAGGAAAGGACTTATACGGGGGAGGATCCCTGCCCATTGTTTGGTGGCAGGGCATGACCTATCCTCCATCTTTGCTTGGGCTGTTTTTCCCTTCAGTTTACTTGAATCACTAACTTTCAGTTTAAAAGTTACAACAAACTTATTTTGTGTTAACTCTTTTCTCTTTGCTGCTGTGGTGTCAAGTAGTAAAGATTGTTAAGCATAATACTCGCCTCCTTGTCTTTAATAGAATCTAACTCAAGTTAGTGAGTGGGAATAACCATTGTACTTTGCAAGTTTGCATGCTCAACTGCGGGGGCAATGTTTGCAAGTGTTTAGGTAGCGGAGGTGAGGTTACCTCAGGAATGGTGGCATGCGTCCTCTGGTCGTGGCATGGGAATGGGTATGATGAAAGAATACGTGCGCAATGTGCTTTCTTTTTGACGGATTGCCATTACATCATAGAACTTTCGCACTACGGTTTAGAACAAGCCAGGAATGGTTTATATATAAGGATTGTTTTCAAGGTACTATCATGGTAACTCCTCAGTGGATAAGGAGGTGTGCTTTTGTTTTTCACCACCGTAAGTGTGCAAGGTAATGGCGGGGGCATTGTCACAGCGGGGCAAGTGCCAGTGGCACAGAAAAGGGAGCCTTGGTATTACCTTTTAAAGGAGGAGAGTTCGAACCTCTGGTGTGGCAAAAAAGTGCATTTTGGAAAGATTGGTCAGCCCTTTCCACCTTTGTGCCGGCCCCTCATTCTTCAGCCTGCTGAAAGGTGCAGCCCCTATTAAAGGAGCACACAGAGAGCTCACCATTCACAATCATGGATGCCAACTTTTGCAGAGCGCCCTTGAAGGTCCTTGGACGTTGCCCTCACCACAATGGCTTGTGCTCCAATAATGTTCATGTTTTGCTGAAGTTCAGTCATTTCCTGCCATTTTTGGACCCGTGTTTGGGTTTGCCTTGGCTGGTGCTCGGTTGCATGGAGGTAGCTGCATTTGGAACGGGGTGAAGGAAAAAGGCAGCTAATTATAGGATGCACCATCTATGCCTGCACCTAAAGATTTATCCACATGCAAATGGAAAGGGTACTTGCAATCCGGTAAAAATCAATCCCCATTCCCATTGAGCCACATGGAATGGGGATGATGCTAACAACGGGCCTGTTAATGACGGGCCCATTGTTAGCATCCTGGCCTGCTAGCGGGTCCCGCTTTTCATGTCTGGTCTGACCAGCTGGCAGGCCTCGTGATAGGGCAGCCCGTAATTAACGATGCCGGTCCCGTACCGGCACCGTTCATTACGGGACCCCCAGGGTCCTAATGAGTCCCACAGTGTCTGCAGTGCAAGGGTGGGCTATGACAGCAAGCCTATTGCATGGGAACGCTATTATGCTGGGAGGGGCAACATTGTCTGGGGTAGCTCTGTTTTGTTTTAATTGTGGGAGCTGGTGAGACAGCTCAGTGGGTTGAGCACATTTGATTGAATTGTTTTGGAAGTTCTGTTGAAATATCACAACCAGTCACTTGGTGTTTCCTAGGCCGGGGCTCCTGCTAAGATCCAAGAGGGCTGGCATGGATGTAGGGACCTAGAGCCAGGGTGATGATACTGCACTCTGATAAGGTAACTCAGCCAGTTATTTATTATTAATTTTGCTATGATTCTTATTACGCCTCCCAACAAATGGGCACATTTGTAATAGTTAAGTATGCTGAGTACCTGCTAAAAGTCTGAGAGGGTTCACAGGATGCATTTAAGCTCAAGGGCAACCAGTTTGTCTTGGAAGGAGGACAGCGCAGAGCAACACAGGTTCCATGCTAGGAGCACGTCACAAAAGATCAAGTGATTGATATCAGTGGGGACATGTGAGATAGGATATTGATTTGACCAATGAAATAACAGGGTGCAATACAACACTGCTGTGTCACCAGCAGGACCCGGGTTCTATACCGAGCGCACCTGTTAGTGAGTATAGTCACTTTTGGGAATCCCAATAGTCCAGCTGGTAGAGCATGGGTCTACAAAAGCAAGGTCCTGGGTTCAAGGTGCCTCTCAGGCAGGTGAAAGGGCAGAGGCATTGAGAAGAACAAGCAAGATGCAGGTGAATATTTTCAAGCGGGCTGTACCGTGTATTGGAAAGTTTACCAATGTAGCCTAATTTTACTAATGGGTTGCTAGGTTTGTAGGTTATGTTGCAGAAGACTGGATCGACAGAAGGGCACAGTAGATAGGTTTGTATCATGCAATGGCACAGTCATAGAAAGGGGGAGTTTGGCACAGGTATCAAGTTTGCAGGCCTTCGCCTGGTATTAGATTGGGTACAAGGAACATTGCATGGTCATATAAAAGGTAGACTTGCTGTAATGGTGTATGCTTGGTAGAGGGGGTGCAGTTCAGGAACGTGTGGTGCCTCGGGAGAGATCGCTCACACCAGGAGTTAGGTCTGGGTACCAGCAGGGCTATGTTGAGTTTCTGAGTGTATCACGCACACTGGGTTGTGCAGATTGGACATCAGAAGAACAGGTGCATGCAATTTCTACTCTGGAAGGAGAACAAAAATAATAATGTTGCAGTTGCCAGTTAGTAGGGGATGTGGCCAGAACAAGGTTAACTGCAATGGCAGGTTGCATTAGGATGTCTGCATGTTCCAGGTAAGACTTGCCCATTGGAGATAATTTCCGAAGACTTATCAGTAGGATCGAGATCTACAGTCTAAGATGAAAGGGCAGCAGCTGGTGATTGAAATAATAAACAGCATTGGTATATAAACAATACAATTAAAATAATAAACAGCATGGTTCAGGAAGGAGGACAAGGTAGAGCAGACAAGTCAGAACGCCTAACTGTCAGCTAGGGAAAGTGGCAGAGTGTGCATACGGTTCCTGAAGTGTTGCATGCCATTTTTCCAGGTAATGTAGCTCAGCGAGTTGCATTACCACAGATAAAATAAAAGGGGGATTACAAGGTCACAAGTTGGAATATGGTCACGGTTGACTTCCAGGTAGATAAAAAATGCCAATATTAGGTGTGCAATGATAATTCTATACAGCTATGGCCATATTGCTTTGGCAAAAATGTATAGAAATAAGATACAAAAATAAACAATTCAAGTTTGGTGGCATCAGTTGCTTTATGGTGGTTTCCACATCAATGTATACTGCAATACATGCATTAGGATATCGACTTGGTCCAGGAAAGTGTGGAGCAATGCGGAGAGGGGTCGATTAGCAGCTCCAGGTAAGACATGCAAGTTCCAGAAGGAATATCGGTAAGCACTAAAGAAAAAGGAGCAGTTCAAGAAGGTATGATGGAGGGGGCGCTGTTGCACTCAGGAAAGATGGCCGCCTGATTTGTGAGCTCCGTACCGGGAGGCGCTGCTTCTTGTGCAACTATTCACGGTGCTACACGGAATCCTGCCTTGAGCATGGCCGCGCACCACTGAAGTGTCAGTGCGAACGCTGAGCCGGTTCCCGTTTCCTCAATTAGCCTCTCCGCTGACATTCAGCCTCGGGAAGCTTGACCGCAAGCCGGCGCTTCCCTGCCCCGCCTCTCGCGTCCAGAGACATCACCGCCAACGCCGAGGTCTTGGAGCCTGCTGTGGGGGAGGGGCTCCGTGCGCGCGTGGTGCCTTCCTCTCCCCCTCTCCTCTGCGAACTGAAGCGGCCTTAGTTGAGGAGCCGACCCGGCCCCTACACACATATCCCCTCCTGGGTGGCATTCTGTTCCTGCTTCCTTCGGGCTCCGGGTGAGTCGCTTCCCGCGGCCTGTGTTCTGCATGGTGTCTGGAGCCGGGCTTGCTTTGTGGACATTGTGGTGAGTCTCTGGGGCCCGACCACCATGCCAGTGGGGCCTGACACTCCTGCCTTCCCGCCATCTTCCCGGAGACGCAACTGGCATTTCTTTTAGCCCTCTCTGCCACCACTTACGTGACTGGGGCCTGCGCTTCTCTGGGCCCCCGACAGCCTGGAATATCTGAGGCTCCTGTCGCCAACACAATCCGGCAGGCACCGCCCCGGGGCCACGGGGTCCCCTGGACTGCACTCCCACTGCTCCACACCACTGGATGAGGGCACCATACCCCTACAAGTTGCCCAGAAATCTGAATCCTACCCAACCCCCGGTTGGGTTGCAACATCACTGCTTTAAAATCTGGGCAGCGAGCGCCTTCTGGCCCTTCTCCTCCCGCTCCTTACGCCACATGCCCACATGGGCTCCAGAGCTTACGAATTAACACCATTCAATGATGGCGGGCTGGGCTGATTCCCCTCACCAAGCCAGCTGAAACCTGGGACTTTCGCTCCAAATATGCCCCTGATCTCTCCCTGTCAAAAAAGAAACTATATTGTGCCTCCTATCGCAATAAATATATGTATATTGGTCTACGCCAAGCTGCTTATAAGTCGCTTGTGAAGAAATCCGTGTTGCAAGGTCCTGACCTTAAAATCAATGTAAGCTGCCATTTTAGGTCAATCTGCCATTTTAGGTTTGCTTTGTAAAGTCACCCTGTGAGTTAAAATGGTGGACGATGTCATTCCAAAATACAACATGGCCATCTTGACCTCAGTATGTAGCTAATATGTAACTTGCCTGCAGGCCACTTGTCGAGGTCGTGAACTGAGACCTTGTCCTTCGTTGACTTGTGTGTAAAGGATTACTTGTGCAATGAAACTAATCCACGAGCAATGTATTCAAATACTGGACGTAGAACACTTGTTTAACTACATTGTATTAATGTTTGAGAAGACCTGCATGGGAAATCCCTGAATACACAGTTGCCGTATAGGCTTGTTGATATATGTATTAAAAGCAAACCAGTTATATGCGGATGTGCGAGACTTGGCATGAACCCTAGATCGGTGATGTATTAGCGCAATATTAACCCGAAGTGGGGCTGGACATCGTGCTCACAAACAGTATAAAAAACCAATTCATTCTAATGTACAGCGTCTCTCACTGAACACATTGAACCACGCTGGAGTTCGTTGTGTTGCACTGAGGGCCGATAGCTATCTGATTTTGCTCTTTTATCCGTAACTGGATTCAGTATAAAATAAAGTACTTTGTATTTTCCTTTGTAACCCGTGTTCGGTGTATTTCCTTTTGGGGTACTCAGCCTCGATATTTTGATTTTGTTTTCACAGTTGGCGCCCGAATAGGGACCCTCAAGATTCATGCCGGATTGTTGAAGGTTGACGCAGGCTATCGGACCGGGATCGGACGGTGTGACAAAAAGGGGTGTCCCACTGAACGAGATGCGACACCTCAGCAGCGCTGCACGACCCGATCCCTGGACGATTAGCTTGTGGTCCGAGACGGCATCTTGACGAGGGTCCACTTATCGAGGCGGGCAGATTTGCCGAAATCACCATACACGAGGTAAGATTAGTTAGGTAAGATTCTTTGAAATCCGATCGGACCTCCTCAGGTTTGTTCAGGTGAGTCGTGACCGACTCTTAATTCAACCCTGATAATTTGAATTTGGCGCATTGTATCTGCAGGCACAATTATTGACCAGTTAACACCAATAATTTGATATGCCTGGGTAATTGTCTACCTGCTTCAGGACGTTGTTCCGCAGCAATAGACAATCTTTGGAATTTAGCTGTCCCGCACCACAGGAGGGGTCTCCGGCATGTACTATGTACTGTAAGCATGGCATTGGAAGTATAGTATTTAATGACATTTGGCGCAGACAAACCATACATGCCTCCGAACTTCAGTGGCCAATCATGGGTAGTTTTGAAAACCCTCGTATTGAGTATTTAGAGTAGATTCTATTAAAGAAAAAGGCTAGACCTGCAGCATTTGATGTTTTGCAGAATTGGAAAAAAGAAGCGTTGCAGCAACTTAAAAGTAGAGAAAAACATGCGCGCCGTCATAAGACGAATGCCGAAAAGGCATTATTGTATGACCAAGATAAACATTCTGAATCGACTAGGAATATGGATAGGGCTTTCTCACTTGGAATTCAGAAAATCTATCCTTTCAAAGACCTCCATGCTTCCGATGAATTCATAGACAAATTGTTAAATGAACGAAGGCCTGGTGCCTCTGCGTCACCTCCGTATGTTCCTCTTCCTGCTGCTTTGCCTCTTCCTCCTGCTATTCCTGCTCTACCTGCTGTTGTTCCCGTTGTTCCTGCTCATCCTAATGTTCCCCTTCCTCCGGCTCCTCCACCTCTTCTTATCGCACCAGTTACAGTACCTCCATTGAATTTGCCTGCTCCCTCTCTTCCAAGTGGTCCTGAGCTGCTTGTAGTCGATCGAGGTGCAGGGTCAAAGGTTGTCACTCGCAATACTGTACCACCAGAGAAGAAACGTGATTTGATTGCATGGGCTAAGCATTGTATGGCGAGGGATGATCAAGCTAATGTTTTTGACACACTTTGTAATATGGATAATTTTCCTGAGAAAAATGTTTTTATTGAAGGTTTAGGGATTCATTTATGTGTAATGTGGGGAAAATTAAATAATGCAGATCTCCCGCAAGGGTTAAGGGATCTAAATACTTTAGCGTTTTCTAGAGACACTGTGGAGAAAGTAAATGAGCATGTCGAGAGGTTATTTGGGTATAGAAAGGAGTTAGAAAAGTTGCAGAATGAGGATGACGAGGGGGAAAGTATGTATGTGCAGAAACGGTTCCTTCCTTGTCGTAAATCGATATCTGAGGAAGCACGAATTTGTACAAAGGACGCGCTTAGATGGATTTCAGATATGTCGATAACTCCAGTTGAAGTATATGACACATATAGTCGGTATACGCCAGAAATGCAGAGGAAAGTTATACAGGTAATGATAGAGTACCTACTGTCACGACCTTATCCCCTTCCTGGGGTCACGGGCCCTTAAGGACCTCGGATGCCCTGGAGCCAGTCTTGCAGGAACGGGGTTTCAATGAGCATTGGACCAGCATGGCCGCCCCCAGGTGGAATACAGGAGAACTGCATCCTGCGGTCTAGCTTCCAGGGTGGGGCCCGCCCCAAAGACACCTGGGAGACTGCCTTGCTATTTAAACCACGCCGTCTTGAGGCACGCGCTTTGCGTTAATCTGCTTAGCAGCATGACGCTCATCTGGTCCTGTCCAGTATACCTCCGGCTTCATCGACATCCAAGGCCCGAATCTTCTCCATCCTTACCTGCATCTCTGCATCCTTCGGCTAGACGGTGTCCTCCGGCTTCGTTGACGTCCAAGACCAGTCTCTTCTTCATCCGACCCTGCATCTCTGCATCCGTCGGCCAGATGGTGTCCTCCGGCTTCATCGACTTCCAAGACCAGTCTCGTCTTCATCCTTCCCTGCACAGCTGCATCCACCGCCTGAGCAGTACCCTCTCCTCCCGGATTTTCGAGGACAATTCACCTACGGGCCGCCCTGGCCTGCAAGATAAAGCAAATCACAGGTTAGCCATTTGCAAGGACGCTTCCGCGCCACTTGGCGTTCACTTACCTGTTCGGACACGCCTTTGGCTACTTCGCAGCATCATCACCTGCAGCAATAGTAAGAAGGTTACTACCGGAGAATTCATCACGGCAAAACCCCACCCAAAGACATTGTTCCACCAGTCAAGACTCACCTGAATACTTACCTGGATAGGAGTTGCAGCCGGCCTGAACTCCGGCCCTCGCCAGTGAAGGAACTCGGCGATACAGTGCCACATCGACATGCCCCTGCCCAGCGTGGCAGGACGGAGAGTGCATCTTTACATTATACAAGGTGAGAGCCGTCACTGGGGGAAAACTACAGGGGGAACCCGGGTGGAGGGTCTCAAAGAAGGAGTAGTTTCTAAATTGCCCCTCCTGTCTTCCAGTGTTACCTCTACCGATTCCAGGGGCAGGCGAAGGGTTCCGAAGAACTTCCCGGTTATCGAGAGGCGCCCCCATGGATACACAAGGTGAGCATTACACCTACAGGATGATTGTGTAAAAAGAAAGATTAGTTGTCCCACAGAGTTATTGAGTATTTACAAGAGAGCTTTTTCACTTGACACTTCTTCGACTGCTTTAGCGCTCGATTTAGCTCTGTTACTTAGTAAGCGTTCAGAGCCACCTACTTCTCAGTTGCCTATGAGAGAGGTTCCTCCGACATTTGTCCCAAAGGTTGAAATTGTGGCCGATGCTGCACGGGGTATAGTCGCTGTGAACATTCTTGCACATTATGTATCACAGTTTGTCCACGTCCCGTTCTCAAGACAGGAAGTGAATACTATTAGACAATCTATTCCTGATATTAGGAAACTTCCAACAGGATTCTATAAAGAAATAGAGTCCGTATTGCAATCCTCAGTGTTCACCTTAGGTGATATTGATTTGTTATTCCATGTACTTCTGCCTGCAGATTTGTGGAAACAAGTTAGAACTATAGACAACGTACCAGGGTTGGGAGATACATGGGTGAATATAACTAGACTCGATGGAGAAAGGCCAGCTGGTGAAAGACCGCGTCAGGTAATACTAACTTTGCCTGATAGAATTATTGCAAAATTAAAAACCATAATTCCAGAGAAAAGAATTATTTGGGACAAATTTACGGCCTGTGTCCAAGGAAAGTCTGAGGGTGCTACCGAGTTCTTTAATCAATTCGAACAGGTATTCTCGGATTTCAGTGGACAAGACCTAGGCACAGAGTCTGGGAAAAGGTTGTTTGTGGACAAATTATGCATGGATTGCTGCCTGACATCCAGTCACAAATTATGTCTTCTGAGAGCACTTGGCAGGAGAAGTCCCAATCAGAAGTACTGCACATGGCTCAGTACTACGAGAACCGTGTCAATAATGAAAAAGATAGAGTTGAAAAACAAAAAGGTGATTTGAAGACTAATCTGCTATTACAGCAAATTGTTAGAGGCCCCAGAGGGGGTAGTTCTCAGATTAGATGTAAGCATGTCCCGCAAGGGAATGTGCCCTTGGGTCCTGTGAACATTAACCAGTGTGCCTATTGTCGTCAAGAGGGTCATTGGCATGCACAATGCTCCATCCTTCCACAAAGGTTGAATAACACATTCGGGAATATGGGTAGACGATCCAGAGGTCGCCCGGATGTAGGGGGCCCTGGTAGAGGTCAGTTTACACAGGATCCTCAGCAACCCTTTTTACAGGATAATCTGATTTCGAGTGTGGACACCAGGAACATATTTGATCATCCTTCTGCTGCATATTTATCTGAAGAGCTTCCTTTTGATGACATTCTGTTTCGTTAGGATTGCCCAAAGCAGGGTTTGGAACCTTCACCTATTCCCGTCAATCAGAAAGGTCCCTACATTGGAATGGTGGTGGGAAATAGGAAACATCAGTTTTTGATAGACACTGGAGCACAGAGGTGTTCCATTGATCATTCACAGGTTCCAAACATTCCACTGTCAGGGCAAACCAATGTTTCTGTAGGGTTTTCTGGCACGCCAGTTGTTTGTCCGGGTTTCTTTGCCAGTACCCATTTCTTTGGATCCCTTTACGGACTGTCCATTTCTGTTGACTTCAAATTGTGGAGAGAACTTGCTGGGGTTGAACCTGTTAAAAGAATTGAATGCAGTGATTTATTGTTCTTCTAATGGAGTGCGCTTAACGATTTCACCACAGCAATTTTCTGTCTCGCAATTCTTGACTAGACCTTTGCCGCCAGAATTCATTAATGTGCCAGAGAGTTTATGGGCTGTTGACGACAATGATGTCGGTGTTTTACAGATTGAACCTGTTAAGATAGTTTTGAAACACAGAATCGAGCTGCCACGCATTCCGGAGTATAAGATTTCAGTTGAGGGCGAGCAAGCTTTGAAATGCATTGTTTCCGATTTTGTGCATTGCGGGGTGATTGAAGAAATTTCAGGAAGTTTGTGTAATAGTCCGATTTTACCCGTGTACAAGAAGGGCGATAATGCAATTCCATTCCATTTCATAATTGATTTACGTGACATTAATAAAGTCGTCGCTCCACAATTTCCAATTATGCCTGATGTGAGGACAATCTCAACCATGATCCCAGCTACAGCTACTTACTTTAGTGTTGTGGATATAAAGAATGCTTTCTTTAGTATTCCTATACACAAGGATAGTAGATACTTGTTCGCGTTCACCTTAGGGGGACGCTCGTTCACATTTACTCATGCACCTCAAGGGTACACAGAGAGTCCTAGCATCTATAGTAGGGCTTTGAAAGAACAGCTTGATACCCTTGAATTGCCCTCTACTTGTACATTGCTTCAATATGTTGATGACTTGCTTTTAGCTGCTGACTCTAGGAGCGCCTGTAAGGAGGGCACTGTGTTATTGCTTATCCATCTTGCTAAGCATGGTCATAAAGCTTCGCTTAAAAAATGTCAATATTGTTGCCAGGAGGTCACCTATTTGGGCTATCTCCTGTCAAAGGAGGGAAGAAGATTGACACCTGAAAGAATAAAACACATTTCTGGCATGTCTGTCCCAAATACACAGAAGGAAGTTAGAGCCTTGATAGGTATGGCTTCTTACTGTAGGTTGTGGATCCCAAATGTTTCGCTAGTGATCAAACCGATGTTGGTTTTGACAAAGAAGGGCATTTCTTTGCCATTGCCGTGGAACGCGGAACACCAGCAATCGTTTGACTTGCTTAAGACTGCATTATGCTCTGCACCAGTTTTGGGCACACCAAACTATGAAAAGGCCTTTGTGTTGTTTGTGCATGAATGTGATGGATGTGCTTTGGCTGTATTAACGCAGGAACATGGGGGGAACAATATGCCGTGCAGTTACTTTTCTTCCGCCCTTGATCCTGTAGCATGCGCTTTGCCAAGATGTTTGCGAGTTGTCGCTGCTGCGTCTGTAAAACAGAGTGAGGGAATGGTCCTAGGCCATGATCTAACCCTGATGGTGCCTCACTTTGTAGATGTTCTACTGAACCAAACCCAAAAGCAATACCTCACTTCTGCAGAGTTGACAAGATATGACTGATCTTGTTTGCTCCTCACATTCAAATTAAGAGATGTTGTGTTCTTAATCCGGCTGAACTCCTACCTTTCCCACGAGATACTACTTGCGGCGATGAAGAGTCACATGACTGTATACTACCGAACAAGAAACAAAGGGTAGAATTGATTTGAAAGACACTCATTTGGATAATCCGCAAGGAGAGCTGTTCTGTGATGGCTCTTGCTTCAAACTTCCGGATGGTACATCCACAGCTGCTTATGCAATCACCACATTAAGCACAGTCGTGGAAACCAAGAGAATTACGCATAACTCTGCGCAGGCCGCAGAGATTATAGCATTGACCCGAGCTTGTGAACTTTCCGAAGGGCTTGCAGTAAACATATATACTGATAGTCAATATGCCTTTGGGGTGGTTCACAACTTTAGGAGACTTTGGTCAGAGAGAGGGTTCCTAACTTCACATGGCACTAAAATCCAACATGGCTCCCTAATAGTACAACTACTCTCAGCACTTGCGCTCCCTACTCAGTTAGCAGTTAAGAAATGTGCAGCACATCGAAAGATTACAGATGACATAGGGAAAGGGAATGCTCTCGCTGATCAGATAGCTAGACAAACTGCTACCGATCCCTTTATGGAGATGCATGTTTCAAAGGAGACTGTAAATGTTTATGCAATGGACGAGGGTGTTGGGTCTGTACGGGATATCCAAGCTGATGCCATGTTAGAAGAATCCAAGAGGTGGGCTGAAGTCTTGGGGAAACTTGATGGAAACGGGTGTTGGGTGGACATAGATGAAGGGAAATGGCTACTCCCTGATGCGTATATAATGATGATGGTCATCATGGCCCATGGTCCTACGCATGTATGTGCCCAGAAAATGACAAAAATGTTAGAGAAAGTTTGGGAAAATGACAAAATTTCGAAAAATTGCCCAGCACTACGTCCAGGATTGCATGATTTGCCTACAACACAATGTGGGAAAGGGGACAGTAACTCCAAGGGGAAGTTTTGGGCCACCCTCTGTCCTCTTTGAAGTTATCCACTTTGACTTTATTGAAATGGAACGATATGACAATAAAAAATATGTGCTGCTGGTCATCTGTGCTTTTAGTAAATGGGTTGAGGCTTTCCCCGTTAAAGATGCTACAGCCATGACTACTGCGAAAACCATGATTAAGGAGTACTTCCCGCAGTTCGGGCTACCAAGAGTTATCTGGTCGGACAATGGTCCACATTTTGTCGCTGCTGTAATTCTGCAGATATGTGCGGCATTACAAATCGACAAACGGTTCCATTCGGCAATACATGCTCAGAGCACTGGACTAGTAGAAAGACACAACGGTATCATCAAGAACAAGCTCGCTAAGACGTGTGCCGGCACCAAACTAAAATGGCCAGACGCCTTACTGATCGTGTTATTATCCATGAGTACAACCCCTCAAACTAAGAGTGGGCTATCTCCATTTGAGGTGGTAATGGGGAGACCTGCCAATATCTGGAACCTTCCTAAATGCAATTCATTGAGAAATGTTGAAAATGTATTACTTTCAGATTATTGCAGCCAGTTGACTGAAAACCTGTATTTGCTTTATCACCAGGTACGAGAGGCTTTACCTGTGCGATACGAGGGCTCGGGCCACAATATACGGCCTGGAATTGAGCGCTCTCCCTGCCTTGCGCCTCGCTGGCGTGGCCCGTTCCAGGTCCTGTTGGTCTCCCAAATAGCGGTGCAGGTGTCTGGAAGAAAGAACTGGATCCACACGTCCCACGTCAAGAAACGTCCTCACCCAGTGCCCAAGTTACAGAAGAAACAGAACCCCTCGCTAATGCTGCAACCAGCGATCCCAGAGCAGTAAATAGCGCCGACAGTGTGTCGGATCTCTCTGAGCCCGTGAGGCTTGGGGAAGCCACCATTTTGTCTCCAAACTCTCCAAAAGTTTTGCATCCGGAACCTGCTGTTTCAAATTCGGCATCTTCACTTGTCTCTGATACGTTGCTTCCAACGGGAAGTGACGACACATTGTTTCCGGATCAATCAGTACTGGGAAAAGTAAGGTACAATCTGCGTCCAAGAAAATAGACTTACGGCACGGATTTGCTGTGCATCTGACAGATTTACGGCATGGTTTGGCTGTGCATTCAAAGAAGAAAAGGATCATCGAGGGCTTGTTTTTGCCCAAATTTGAGAAAGGGGATTCTGTTGGCTAGGGTTGTGGAAGGACTAAGAAGTCGCGCGGCCGGGAGGTCACCAGCAACGAACATTGGGGGTATCCGTCTGAAGACTACAATGCCTGCTACATCTCGTATGGGACTTGTAAATGAGGGGGTGACCAACTGGGACTATGGACAATATGCCTGGGCCCCGAAAATGTATTGCTGTGTTTTTATAATGATATTTTTTTTTTTTAGTCACTGTCTTAGGATTGTGGTACCTTGAGGAAATATATCCTTTAGAATCCTTGTTGCCCCCTGAAAGTGTATCTACTGTTCCTACTCTGTTTGTGCATTTACATACTCTGTCCCCTAGGGACTCTCAGCATAGACAAAGGTACTACAATAATACTCTACTACTTATCATGAATGCTACGCATGTCATTTTTAATAAGTCTAACTGTTTGGTCTGCTCACATTTACCGCAACAAGGGTCTAGGTTGGTACATTCATCCTTTACCTTTGACAACTGCTTGTTATGCTTCTCTTAGAGCACTGTTCTTTGGCCGTTGGAATGATAGCATCTCAGGGAACTTTGATGGCACCAATTTGAATAGTTTTTAGAAACGTATTTTGTCTCCCCTGGGATGCTCGCTTTTCGCAAACAGGAGTAAACCTAACGTTGCTTCTATTAGGCCTTCTGATAGACTGTCTCGTCCTTTTCAATCTTTGATTTCCTTTAAGATGGCTTCGATAGGCAATAAGGATGCCATGTCTCCTTCTTACACTATTAATCATAGCCCCGATTCAGTTTCTTTTTGCATACAAAGGAATGGAATTCAGTCAATGGGAGATTTTCTAGGTTGTGCCAACGTTGCAAATTTGACTGGGGAAAACAGACCTCTGTATGTAGGCGAACCTGTCTACTTTGTTTGCGGTAATGTAGCATTCCCATGTTTGCCCAGGGATTGGCAGAGCACCTGTTATTTAGGGATCCTGTTAGCTGGGGTGTTTATAGCTAGTAGGAAAGAAGTTTCAAAGGCTCGTCCACGGCGGGACGAGAATGGTGACACCCCAGCACAAATCTTGGGAGATATAGCAAAATCAGTTGTGCCATTTTGGGGGCAGATAGCGAATTCCGAAGATATCAGAAGACTAGCGAGAGTACTGGGGAGAACCATCAACCGGACCACCGACATACTCTATAATATGACATTAGAACAAAAGGCGATGAGACTAGTAGCACTTCAAAACCGGATGGCATTAGATGTCATTCTGGCTGAACGTGGTGGAGTGTGTAAATTAGTGGGGTCCGCTTGTTGTGTTTTCATTCCAGATTCCTCCCCAACCATCTTCAAGGCAATACAGAATCTGCACGTCCTTAGTTCAGAAGTGCATGTTCCCAAGGGAAATTGGGATCTTAGCGCTTGGTTCTAGGACTTCTTGTGATCTTGGGGTTGGAAGGTACTTTCGGTCTTGCTGATTATTTTGGGAATCCTGTTGTTTCTTTGTTGCTGTATTCCGTGTCTACCTAGTATATGTTCGATGCTAGGGGGATGTTGCGCACAAGTGATAGGTACGATAGGACATAAAGTGTATGCCCCAGATAAAACTTCCAAAGAATATGTGTTGGAAGAAATTTTTAGTGAATGACCTAATGGCAATAGATATTTCCGACAGCGATTCAGGGTGCATGGACGATGATGCATTGAGTTATTTGCAAGGAGATCCAAAGTAGTTTTAGCACTTGGCATAGGCCAAAAGGAGGGTTTGTCAAATGACAAATTATATTGTGCCTCCTATCGCAATAAATATATGTATATTGGCCTACGCCAAGCTGCTTATAAGTCGGTTGCGAAGAAATCCGTGTTGCAAGGTCCTGACCTTAAAATCAATGTAAGCCGCCATTTTAGGTCAATCCGCCATTTTAGGTTTGCTTTGTAAAGTCACCCTGTGAGTTAAAATGGTGGAAGATGTCATTCCAAAATACAACATGGCTGTCTTGACCTCTGTATGTAGCTAATATGTAACTTGCCTGCAGGCCACTTGTCTGGGTTGTGAACTGAAACCTTGTCCTTCGTTGACTTGTGTGTAAAGGATTACTCGTGCAATGAAACTAATCCACAAGCATACGTTAAGAACAATGTATTCAAATACTGAACGTAGAACACTTGTTTAACTACATTGTATTAATGTTTGGGAAGACCTGCATGGGAAATCCCAGAATGCACAGTTGCTGTATAGGCTTGTTGATATATGTATTAAAAGCAAACCAGTTATATGCAGATGTGCGAGACTTGGCATGAACCCTAGATCGGTGATGTATTAGCGCAATATTAACCCGAAGTGGGGCTGGACATCGTGCTCACAAAGAGTATGAAAAACCAATGCATTCTAATGTACAGCGTCTCTCACTGAACACACTGAACCACACTGGAGTACTTGTGTTGCACTGTGGGCCGATAACTATCTGATTTTGCTCTGTTTTTCGTAACTGGATTCAGTATAAAATAAAGTGCTTTGTATGTTCCTTTGTAACCCGTGTTCGGTGTATTTCCTTTTGGGGTACTCAGCCTCGATATTTTGATTTTGTTTTCACATCCCGGCCCCTAACTTTTGTCGCCACTTTGCCGCCTGGCCCGGGACACCCTTCCTCACCTCAGCGGGCTACACCTCCTGGCTTCGGACTATTGTCTGACATACTGATAAAGAACGTGGCTCGCCTAATGATCCTTCCCAGAACCCTTTCTGACCATTCACCAGTGACTATCACCTTTTGCTGGGGCCCAGACCGCGATCGGACCAGACTCTGGAGAATGAAACCTCACTCCCTCCTCAATCCTGTATTTAGCTCCGAATTGGAGACGGCCATCGAAGAGTGAACAGTTCTTTGAAATAAACACTGATTCGGTATCCTCTCAGGCCACCCAGCGGGAATCTTTTAACGCTTATATCAGGGGCATTGCACTCTCGAAGGAAAATGGCATCCTTAAAACAATTTGCAAGGATATCGCAGAAACTGAGTCCACACTATCAGCTCTGGAAGCCCAATGCTCCTTGCACCAAACCCCGGCAACCCTGGCGTCCATAGGTGCGGACCCCGATACATTTCGCTCACTGGCGGATCACGAGCTGAAATTCTTAGACAATCCTGGCCTTGCGAGGAAATAAAAAGAAGGCGAACGTCCAGGCCACTTCCTGGCTAGGCTTCTCCGACATGACCTTGGCGCCCCACACATTCCTGGGGTGGAAAGGCCCGACGGCTCCCTAGCCACCTCATCACATGATATCAACTCTGAATTCCTCTCCTACTATGAAACCCTTTATGCCAATGCAGACAGTGCACTGATACCAGAGATTGACTCCTACCTTGATGCCCTCCCCCTCTCGATTCTCTCCCCTGAAACCATCGGCTCTCTTGGCTCTCCATTTACCCCTGAAGATTTCTCAGACGCCATAGACTCACTCTCCTCAGGGAAATCCCCAGGCTCAGATGGCATCCCAATTGAATTCTATAAACGCTACAAATCGCTCCTACTTCCCCGTCTAATAGCCCTCTGGGAGGAATCAGTGGAGACAGGCAAATTCCCCCCTTCTCTCCGTGAAGCCACAATAACTGGTTTACTCAAACCTGGCAAGCCCCCCACACAATGCGGATCGTACTGTCCACTTTCGCTCATTAACTGTGATGTCAAAATGTACGCCAAACTATTAGGACTACGCCTAGCCCCCTACATGCCCCACATGATTCACCCCAACCAAGCTGGCTTTATTCCAGGTAGCTCCACCTCCTTGAATCTGAGGCGCCTCTTCAATATAATTAGCAGGATACACCCAAATACTCATGCAGTTGCCGCCACACTTGATATGCAAAAAGCGTTCGACTCTGTGTCATGGAGTTACCTCTGGTGGGTTCTCGAAAAGTGCAAATTCGGCCCCGCCTTTCTCTCCTGGGTTAGATTTCTATACACCGATCCAGTAGCCAGGGTCCGCACTGAGGACTGATGTTCCCCCCTGTTCTGTATTGCTAGAGGGACTAGGCAGGGCTGCCCATTCTCTCCCCCGATCTACGCAATAGCGATGGAACCATTCGCGGACATTCTACGACAATCCCATGCACATAGGGGCCTACAAACTGCAGGCCAGTCTCATATAGTGTCCTTGTATGTCAACGATGCACTTCTCTTCATCCGCTCACCTTCTACCAATTTGGCTCCGATACTGGAAGCCGTGATCCACTTTGGACACATTTCTGGACTTAAAGTGAATTTTGATAAATCCACCCTCTTACCGCTCACAGACTGCACGCGTCCCCCTCCTGATACCCTGGGATTTGCATGGGCTCAGTCAAAATTCACCTACTTGGGAATAGAAATAGCTCACCACCCTGACTTGGTCTTTGATGAAAACTACCAAAAATACCTCACGAACCTTGCAACAAAGGCACTGGGCTGGAGTAGACTACCGATTTCTCTTGCAGGCAAGATAGGTATACTGAAGATGATAGTGTTGCCCCAACTTCGGTATGGGTTCACTAATATCCCTCTATGGCCAGGTGAAGAGTTCTTCCGAACATTGACCCACACGCTCAAGACCTTTTTGTGGCACTCAGGTGCAGTCCGTCTCAAACTTAGGACCTTGTCCACTCCAATGGAAGGAGGTGGTTTTGGTGCTCCTGACTTCCTCAAATACTGGCTGGTGGCCCAAAATCCAATTTACGTCACATTGGTTTAACACACTGGATCCCCCTCCACATGCCAGGCTCGAAAAACTGACGATTAGCGACCAGGACATTTGCTCCCTAGTTATTAAACCCATGCCGATAACTCCTGATTCACTTGACCCGGTGGCTTGCACGTCCCCGGCCCTAACCAAAACATGGAAATTACTAGGTACTGCCCACCCCTTCCATGGTAACCTTCCACTTTGGAACTTCCTCCGGAGGTCCCACATGTACCACCGTTCATAGTGCGCCGATTGGCCGAGGCAGGATACGAGTTGATCCGAGACATCTTTGAACAAGGCAACTTCATTGAATGGCCAGACCTCCCACTGTCCCTGAGACAGAGACCGTCCATATGGCTCCAGTACTCGTCTCTTCGGAAAACCCTTAAACGCAAATACACCACTTTTCAAGCGATACCACCAGATGATCCCGCCATTACAGAGTTAACCTCCCCTACGCCCATGAGGGGTAAAGTATAAAGACTCTATACTATGATTAAGACTAGATCCACCACTGTGTTTACCAAATTGAAACACGCATGGGAAAATGACCTTGGGTTCAAAATGAGCGACAAACGCTGGGCCCATATGTGCGCACGCATACACGGGGTATCCTTCAACGCCCGTTTCAAATTAATTCAGTTTAAGGTACTCCACAGATATCACTACACCCCAAACAGACTTCATCACATGCTCAAAGACCACTCCCCAAGATGTCCCAGATGTGGCTATGATACCGCTGACTATATTCACATGATCTGGTCCTGTCCCGCCTTGCCCAGTTCTGGAGTTTGGTATGCTCTACCATGTCAAACATCCTTGACTACCCTGTCATTCCATCCCCAATGAGGTGTCTCTTCCATGACTTTCCTGAACTCTGCCGAGATTCCAAAAAACTGTCCGGCCTCTGCATGCTACTCGCAGTACGGTCCATCCTACTCTGCTGGCTTTAACCTACATCACCCACTCATGCGCAGTGGCTTAGAGCAGGCCTCAGACACCGAAGAATCCTGCACCCTACTACAGCCAACTCATTCGAGACCCAGAGACATTTGGCTCAAATTTCGATCCTATATGTGTGCCATGGATACTTCGTCAGAGTCTACATCTCCAGCCCCTTCCCCTCCTCCTCCCTGTCCCCCCTCCTGAACTGCTGCCTCTCCAGTCCCGCACCCACTCTGTACATACCTCCCAAATGCATAATCAAGTTGTAAAATGACTCTATGTACCCGTATTATCTATACTGTTACTGCATTGTACTGCCTTGTATGTTGCTCACCTGTTCCAGTGCTGCCAAGCTAAATAAATAAAAGATTTTTTTTAAAAAAAAGGTATGATGGCAGCTGGTGATGTGGACCAGATACCCCAGGAGTGTATGCTCATGCCAGGAGTTAGGTCCAGGTATCAGTGTAGCTGAGGAGGAGGAATGATATCCCAGGGTGATAGGGGCCGGGGGCACCATGTTAAAGGGACGCTCGGAAGAGGTATGGGGAGTACAATGGCCTGAAATTGGTGGGGGCATTGTTATGGGAGTGACTGACCTGGCAGTCGGATACCAGAGGCGGCCTGTCTTCGCTAGAAAGGAAACAGAAGTGATCCATACAAATGTTATGGGACTGACTGACCTGGCAGTCAGATACCAGAGGTAGGCTGTTCTCACTGGAACGGAAACAGAAAAGATCCAAACAAATGTTATGGGAGGGACTGACCTGGCAGTTGGATACCAAAGAAGGTCAGTTCTCGCTAAAATGGAAACAGAGGTGATCCATACAAAGGTTATGGGAGTGACTGACCTGGCAGTCGGATACCAGAGGCTCTCAAGGCATTAATTTGAGTTATCATACAACAAAAGGTTTTCCTTGTGGAAGTGTTCACAGCTCTTAAATAGGCAGGCTGTGTGTAAGAAGACTTTGTGTTTATAAGTGCATGAAGATAAGGTCTGAAGTATGTGGGGGCATTGAGGCCAGAGGTGGGCCAAGCCCAAAGCGTGGCTGCATTATGGGGCATTAGCAGGGGAGGAGTGTTTTGCTGTGGTTTCGTATGCAAGCGGTACCCGATAACCGCGCTCCAGCCAGGTTTGGGGTTTGACGGGCAATGACCCCCTTGTGGGCAGTTGAAATTCCTCATCAACTGAATGCAGTGGTCCTGGGTTTATTTGATCCAAGCTGGGCAATGGAGCTTCTGCCTGGCAGTTGGTAACCAGACGTCCGCTACTTTACAAAGTGGAAGTGGCATGGGTCACCCGAGGACAATACAATTCTGGTGAAAGTCTGGGAAATGAAAAGCGCCACCTTAATGGTGCTGTAGGGCATTGTGCTAAAGGAGGCTGGGGCCGCCCCTATTTTGTTTGCTGACTTCAATAAATGTGATCTGTGGTTCCCCAAAAAAATGTATTCTTTTTTAATTTGTATATGGTTACAAAGAACCTTTACAAAAATCCAAGAACACCATAAAAGAATACAAAAAGAAGGTTAATTCCATAAAACTTCAAGAATTATTAGTACTAAAAACAATTTACCTGTATCCACAATTAAGGTACAAAACATACTATTTCACACCATCAAAAAAATATCAAATTCATGAAGGGCACAAAAGACTCCAATTACAGTTGTTTGCTTATCTGACCACCAAACTAAGCTCAGGTTAAGCAGAGAGAAAAAGAAAAAGGATGGTGAAGACAGAGTATCCAGAAAGGGACAGTGGCTATAAATAAAGATTTTTATCTTATCCAAAACGTGTATCACCTTTATTGACAAGCTAGACTCTTGACCTGACATAAGCCTCGCCCAAAACATAGATATTTTGTTCACAAATCTTTGTAATATGGCCGCTCGAAGGGGCCAAGAGCCCTCATATTTCATCAAAAGGTGTTTTGCTGTCTGCTTCTCGGGAGTTTCACATACTGTACACAGTTTATGGGCAACTTCTCTCTTCCCCCGCTTCAAAAGAACTTCTTCCGTACGCGCAAAGTTTAAGCAGAGTCTGAGAAAGTTTTGTCTGGCTCTCCAATCGGGGATCTTCTCAAGATAGCTTGGAACACAGCCCAATTTCTTTTCTGATAATATGTATGAGTTAGCTCTGGAAGCACCCCACATAGGTTCCATTGTAGTAATCCAATCCATCTGTTCAATTGCTTTTTTTGACTTTAGGGGATTTCCCATCAGGGTCTCCAAGTCTGTATCATATCTTGCCAAGATCTCTCCAACCCTCAAATTTAAGTCATTTAGGAGCGCTGATTAAGGGTGTGTGAGGTGGTTTTTGATATCAGCATACAGGGTGTGGGGTTAGAGGTCATAATTAATCGAAAGAGGGAAACCAGCTTCCAATCCGCCAAGGAAGGCAATGATTTAAGACCTAGTTTGTATCTTAAACATACAGTAGAAAGACCCTGCGGAAGTCCAAGTAACCTCTTCCAAATGAAACCCTCCCTTTTTTTGCCAGTTTGGTTTCCAGAGTAGTGGTTTGGCTTCCAGACCATACAAAATCACTGGTACAACTTTGGCTGCATAAAATTAATTTCATTAGAAGGGTTATTGCAAATGTGCAATATTTTGTGTAAACCTTTTTAATTTGGGAAATCAGCCGTATGATCTTACCATCTAATTCTGTTTACACTTTTACAATTGATGGTGATGCGTACATTACGTACACCAAATAAACCACCTCCTCCACTGTTGGAACGTGTTTGTTAACCATGATGGTACTTCACCTTTTTTATTGCTTGTCTAAACACCAGTATCTTGGATTTCTCTGGATTGATGGAAAGGCCATTAACTTTAACATAATACCCCAATTTGTCCAGTAAGCGTTGCAGACCAACTGCTGTCTTATCAAGCAGAATAATATCATCAGCATAGGCCAACCAACAGATGTTATTGTCATCAATTTTAGGGCCTGCCAATGCTGATGACTCTAGTGATGTGCCCATGTCTGTCAAATACAAATTAAAGAATAAAGGGGCCCCCATACTGCCCTGTCTAACACCTCTTTCTATCGTAATGAGCTCTGAAAGATGACCCTGCTCATTGAGTCTTATTCTCATAAATGTGTCCCTATGAAGTTCCACCACCATTTTCAGGATATGTTCAGGAATCCCCCAATTTGTGAGTTTATTCCATAAACGATCTTGTTAACCTGGTCAAAAGCCTTGGTGAGGTCTATCTAAGCCCTGTACAATGGTGAGACTCCCTTGCCCCTGGCTTGTTCACTAACAATATTCAGTGCTAACACATTTAGTGACGTGGAAAGACCCTTCCTAAATCCTGTCTGGAGCTTGGATAGAGTATGTGCTTCTTCTACCCAGCTTTCCAGTTCTCGTAACAACAGCTTCATAAGCAACTTACTCTCCACATCAAGGAGGACAATGGGCCGATGGTTCGTCGGATTCATCCGATCGCCCTTTTGAAAAAGGGGATCACTATGGCTGTTTTCCAAGAGGAAGGACACATCCTTCTTTTTAGGATATCCCCAAAAAGCCAGTTAAGTAATCTAGCCCCGAGGTGCACATTATTTTTTAAGACTTGATAGGTCAGCCCATTTTGGCCGGCGGCCCTAGACGCAGATGATTTGGCGATAAGCTATTTCATTCTGATCAAAATTCAATAACCTGGGACCATCGGTAAAACTAATCAGAGTTCTAGTATAGGGATTCTCAAAGTGTTGTGACAAATATTACAAACACTTATTACAAACGCTTAGATTCTACAACTAAGTTCCATTGAGAGTTACTATGCTGCGCCTCCAACTGGTTGATAATTGTTGAAACATTTCCCACATTGTTTTGTAGGCGCAGCATCTTTTGTCCCTTTGACCAGTGCCAAAACTTGTTTCTTAATCTTCTCCTCTCTTTCTCCAAAAATGTGCTACTCATGGGAGTCTTCCACAGTCTTCCAAAGTTCTCTGAGCCTTCGTTTTAGGGCCCTCTTTTTCTCTGAGGTTTCCTCGTCAAATACATGACGATGCAAGACTTGCTTCCCTGTTGATACTGGGCTTGGCGAACAAGTGGCCCAAATAAATTCTATACATTTTGAAGGCAGACAATTTTCCTCTACGACCTTATTATCAAAACATATTAAGTTATCATTTAGGTCAGATCCCTTCTTTTTCTATTTAACTAGCCTAGTTTTTCCTTTCCTATATGTTAACATTTGGCTCTGTCTAGCCCTTGGTGTAATAGTCATATCAGAGAAAACCAATTCTAGCCGAGCATGATCGCTTGCGCTACCATGTTTGATCTTTAGTGAGGAACAGCACAGAAAAAAAGCTGATGACAGAAAAATGCTGTCGATTGTGGAGGATGAATCGCCTCACTGCCAAGTTGTTTTTAGCGGAACTGATCCATTTGTCATTTTAAGGCCCCAATCATTAAGGAAGTCTAACCATCTTCCTCCGCTAGTAGAAAACCTTTGTTTTTTCCCTTCCTCCCTGATTACATTTTTGATACAGAAAGTATTCAGATCACATGCCAGTATTATATTGGAGCCCCCAAATTGTATCTTAATCTTTTGCAACAATGACGACAATATTATCAAAAAGTCCTGGAGGTTGATTCCAAAAGATATTAATTATGATAACATAAAAGTCTGGCTTATTTGATCTTAATAGTACTTTACAAGCCTCGATACCCATTTTGTTATTGAAGACGAGCTTTGAATCTTTACTTAAGGTATTTTAATGGCTATCAGTAGGCATCCATACTGCCTCCCTTTTGGTTTTTGTTGTGCCGCTTGATGAAATATTGTAAACCCCTCAATTTCAATGGGATTAACCAGCCACGTTTCCTGAAAAAGTATAATAGTCTTATTGCAGAACGTTTGCTCCTTCATCTCTTTAGTTTTGAAGAAGCAGCAACCCTCCCTGCGTGTTCCAACTCACCAGTCGACATTCCTCCTGCCTAAAAGGAGTTACTTACCGCCTCTGATTTCTGAAGAACATGGGTCAGAATTTCAGGGAGAAGGTAGAGAGCACTTTCTTGTTCTTCCTGATTCACAGACTTTCTTGCGACCAATTGGGGTGCCTCTAAAGTTTGTGGTTGTATGGAATTCCCAGAGTTGGTACCACTTATTGGCAGAACCTATTGACTCATCACCTTTCTTCATATATATGTGTAAATGATTCTGCTATTGCAACTACTCATTGTATATTACTGTATAATTCTGGCAACCACTCTTGTATGTAATTGTAATACAGTGCCTATATAAGTAAGTAATGCGCCCAGATGCCTTAGGGCTAGGCTGCACTATATAAAGAAACAAACAAACAAACTTTCCTGTACATGATTGAGGCTTAATTCCTTCCTCCAGAAGGTGGAGAATATCTCAAGGCCTTGTTTCTCTAGATTTTTTTGAGGCCGCTAGGATTGCCAATCTAGCTCTAGGTTCCAACAAAGTATAAATTGTCTCTGTGGTCATTATTTTCAAAGTACTTATTGCCTCTGGGTCTGGGGTGGGGGGCCAAAACAGGGGATGGCTCTGCAAGGGGGAGGGCCAGCCCCCAGAGGGGGCACTAGAGGGACAGCCTGCTGTCCCTCTGCCCCACCCCCAGTGGCACATAATGTTTTGCCTCTCCTGAGGGAGGCAGAAGGGGCATTCTCCTGTGCCGGCCAAAACCGGCTATGGTCCCAGGGGAACACTTAAAATTATGGGGATGCAAAGACTTGTCTACTTTGCAGCCCCAGGCAAACTACCACCCACCCACCTTCTTGTTTAAGTAGCTATGGGAAGGTTGGAACAGGGTAAAACAAGATGGATTCGGACATGTATTTTAAAGGGCAAGTGAATTTTGATGGCATAAAGGGTTAATGTTCTGCAAAGAATGTTCTGTGATTATGATGAGCTAATACGTTTTTCCGTTCATAGGTTGTGTGGTTATTGAGCGGTACACGATGGCCGCGCTCGAGCTCGGTTCGGGGTGTGACGGGCACTGACTCCCTTTTGGACAATTGAGACTCTTCGTCAATTGAATGCAGTGGTTTATTCGCTTCAAGCTACATGGGAGCTACTGCCTGACAGTTGGTAACCAGAGGCAGAAGTCCATGACTTTACAAACCGGAAGTGGCATGGGTCACCGGAGACAATAAGAAACTGGGGAAAGCCTGAGAAATGAAAAGGGACACCTTAAAGACACTGTAGGACATTGTGCAAAAGGAGGGTGGGTACATTATGTTTGCTGACTCCAATAAATGTGATCTGTTGTTTCCAAAAAAGTATAAATTGTCCTTGTGCTCTTTATTTTCAAAGTACTTATTGGCTCTGGATCTGGGGTGAGGGGGCCAAAGTAGGAGATGGCCCATCTATGTGTAAAGTAGCCAGATGGCATATGGGGGCAGGGGGTGAGATTCAATTGGCACCTGCAAATTTAAAATGTGTGTTCTAAATACTTTTTTCCCATAAAAAATAAAACTGGAAGTTTTATTTTTTTTGTTATTTTAAAAAAGCTGTTAGCAACCACAATTTATGATTCTGTGTGCTCATGAGGTGCCTGTGGTTGCAAGGAACCGTGCAGGACAACAGCTGCGGGCAACGCAAAGCTCACTGAACAGGGACTGCATATGTAGTTGAATAGGACTCCCTCAACCTATAAATGACCTCTTTTGATGAACAATAATAACCCCCTAATGAAAACTCTATTTGTTTCTGGAAGTGACCATAATTAATAGTCTTAACATGAAACCTATGTGTCAAAAATAGAATGGGAAACAGTATAACTATAGGATTGTAATTCGGATCACCTGTTTGTCTTATCCTCTTCTCCTACTCTTAGAATCACCACACTTAAAATTTCTGCTTTGTTCTCTTTGAGTTCGCTGGATTCTCCTTTAGACAATTTTGCCACACAAGCCAAGGAATGCTCTACTCGTCTTGCTATGTCCAGCACCTCATCAATTTTGGGTTCATCTCTCAACCACAACTCTTCACGAATTTTGTTGGACTTGCAGTGAGTCATAAACTGGTCTCTAATGTGCTCATCAAATGACTCTTGAAATTTGCATGACAAAGCCAAATGCCGTAAAGCAGTCACATACTCCTTGACGGATTCCGCTTGCTCCTGCACACGGGTGTGAACGTTGAATCGTTCTAAAATTGTACTTTTGGGTTGAAATGCAAGTCCAGCTTAATTAAGGCACTTTCAAACTCGTTTATTGCATCGCCACTCCCATCTCCAGGTGGCTGGGGCAATGTCTCATAAATCCTTTGCCCTTCGTATCCTAAAAAGTGCAATAACAGGGCAAGTTTCCTTTCATTTGAATAAGAATTACCCCCTGCAGCCTTGAGATAATGCATGAAACCTTTGCGCCATTGAGCCCATAAAATCTTGACCGGTCCAGGAGTGGGCATAAATATGGGAGGACCCGCTATGCCTGGTAGAGCCATGTTGAGCTATTTGTCTTTTGAGACAAGAGACACACTGTGTGCACTCCCTGAGAAAGCTATATTACTGTCTGTTAATATAGTGATCCCTTTTTTATTTTTATATAGCATTCACTGACATGGACTGCTAAAACAGTGTGGGATGCTGCTTGCCACTCATTTAATTTTTCCTGAAAGGATAAATCTTCTTTAAAAGTTCAGTACAGAAGGCTTTCCTAAGATAGAACGCTAATGCTGGCTCCACCAAATGTCTCCTTATGATAGAAGTCCATAAAGCCCTTGTACTGCTTCCTTGACCACTCACTATGTGAGGCTTTATTTGCTGATATAAACTGCTTTAACAGTTTTGACTTTGCGCCGCATCCCCGTATGTGTTTATTGGTCGCTTGACATCTAGGATGGCGCAGCTGCAAGGCACGGAGCCTTAGGAGCTCACGTTGCTGTTAGAAATGTGGATCTAAATGTGCTACGTGACCAGGCACACACGTGGTTAGGACTGTTTAGTCTGCAGCTTTCTGGGGACTTCCTTTACTAACACTACTTTTTTTTTCTTTTTTTTTTCGACTGCGTCTTCACAACAACTCTGCCCCAGGCATCGCAGCTATCTAGACAGTGGCAACCTGACTCCTCTGCTTGCCGCTTCCCTGCTGCAGTAAATCACTTTTTCTGTTTGCGCGTCTCCGGCGGCCCTTTCACATAAACGAAAGGCTCCAATGCGATAGGAGGGGCGCGTGGGCTTCAACAATGCGCCTCTATACAGGGAAATGCGGTAAGGCCCAGGGTTGGCCCGTGCTTCAAAGAAAGTCACTGAGGGTCGCGTCGCTCATGGAGGTTCATGTGGGGAATGCGCAGGACTTGAGGGGGACCACGGACGCGCTGGGCACTTACTTGCAATCAGAGAGCACTGGCACACGGATCCCTCGATGGCCGCTTCTACACTGACACAGAGTGGAGGGGCATCGATTCAAGTTACTGCTGGGGGTCTCTTTTCAACATCCCATCCTCGTCGCCAATATTATAAAGATGGCTGGCACTCTGTAAAGCTTATATATTAGCTTTATTAAGTTATACAACATGAAAGACCCCCAGCAGAGTGCCAGAGTCTCAACTACATGACAACTTCAACTGACAACTTCAGAACGTTCAAAGGTAAACAAGAATGCTCTGAGCCCACAGAACACAGAGCTCAGTAATGTTCTAAGAAAGCATTACTATTACATTAGCAAACTACATTACAACAGACTATAACATTGATGCAGGTACATTTGTACTGCGTTCACACATTCATATTTCTCTAAATTAGTTACATTGCTGAACATTTAAAATAAGAGCATCTTACATTCCCTTTGACGACATAATTGGAGTCGTTCATTATGTCTCTCGCCAGCCCAAAGTCACAAATCTTCACCACTTTCCCGTGAGTCACCAGTATGTTCCGCGCGGCCAAATCTCTGTGAATGCACTAGAGAAAACACAATGCAAGCCTGTTTAGAATATTTAGGAAGGGTGCAAATAACCCCAGATGCTATCCCTTTCAGCAATGCTGCTGTGCCCTACTTACAGATCAATACTTGCGTTCCCCTCCCACTCCCCTACACGCCCCTTGCAACCAGCGCCTTGATGCCTGTGGGTTTTGTGCGCTCTACAAATGTAAAAATAAATAAAACTATAGACAGCGACTGGCGAGATGCAGGTATCATGCACACGCAATGGTATCTTGGCCATGCAGTCTCCAAGAGCCATACACTGGAGATATTTTGTAAACTGTACTCTCACATCCGGAACACCCTGAGAATAAGCAGTGGACATGTTTTTAGGCCTTTCCATTTGGATTATACAGCAAACTAATCATACATGTTTGTGTATTTGAGTGAAGGGGTGGTGAGGGTGAGCATGGTTTGTTCCTAGGGGAAATTAAACATGAAGAATTGACAACAGGTAGTGGAGACCTGGAGTGCCGGTTTTGAACTCAGCCTATTTCAAGACAGGCTGCTTGAATCGAACTGCGGCCTGTTGCGATTACCACATGCGCTTTTCCCGCATTGATGGGAAGAGGCAGGAAGAAAAATTAGGTTCCATGGGGAGCAGAAACAGGCAATCCGTGGGGTAAGGTGGGGTTTCTTAAGCAGTGAGGGCACGTGGCACAGGTGGGGGGGGGGGGTCTTTTAGGATGAGAGAGCAGGGCCTAATAGAAGATCGGTGGCTGAATTCCCACCTGTGCCAGTCTGCCAGCGGGAGTATAGAGAGATATGTGGGATTCTGTATGGGAACTAGTCAGATCTATATGCTCCATTGGTGAAATTGTTTGAAAATCAAAAGAGCTCCCAACAGGTGGGCTGCCTCTTCTAGGTCAACAAGACTGGGGGCAAGTCAGCTACTTGTCACAGTGCAAATGTGGCTGACATTTCCCCTCCAATACAGGTCTTTGGCAGAATGTACTTATTGGGAAATTGCTCAAATAACATTACAGACCAGTCTGTCCCAACATGAAAGGTGCGTATGCTGAGTGCACCTTTCTGTGTGGACTAAGAAAGTGAGCACAACATCTGCTGGTGTTGCACGGTGGAGGGTTGAAGAGTGAGATATAGAAAAAAGACCTACAGCTTTGCATCCTTCAGTGTGGTGGTATAGACCCAAAGTCTGCAGACATGGATTGAGATTTGGTGAATTTGAGTGACTGCCCAAAAGGCAATTGCCTCCTTAGAGCTTGTAGGGTTTGGAGCAGATTCAGTCACATATCAGGCTTTCCTATATGTGTTAAACCCTCTCCCAACCACATCAGTTTCACTGGGAGAGTTCCTTCTCTTGTTTGGCCTATGAGGGGCTGGAAAAT
This sequence comes from Ambystoma mexicanum, assembly GCF_040938575.1. Classification (NCBI taxonomy): domain Eukaryota; kingdom Metazoa; phylum Chordata; class Amphibia; order Caudata; family Ambystomatidae; genus Ambystoma; species Ambystoma mexicanum. The sequence continues at coordinate 661,367,291 of NC_090941.1, read as the reverse complement.
ACCCTGGAGATGCAGTCCACTCGTCTCATATGTTCCCTTGACTTGTGTCCTGCACGAGCGCAGAGGAAAATGTATACATTTATATTTGAGCTACAACAAAGTTTTCAAAGTCACTTTCCTATTAAGCTACTGACAATAGATTTAAATGTGCGCAGTTCTCAGTTCGCATTTTCACTTGAAATTTGCAATATCCATATTTGTTCACTGCAACCTAGCACTTTGCATTCATGAAGCCTGCCACCTTGAGCAGCATTGGTTCTGCAAATCCAACATCCTCCCATGCTCAACGTCCTATGGGTCCCCTCCCCCTCCCCTCTTGTGAGGCACAAAACCCTGGTGTCATCTTTGACTCCTCTCTCTCCTTCTCTCCTCACAGCGGGGACTTTGCTAAGAAGATCCCACTATCAGCTGCACCTGCTGATAGGCATTCTCCCTTGCCTCACCTTCCCCCAGAAATGTCTCCAGAGCTATGGTCCTCTCTAGGCTGAACTACTGCTACAGCCTCCCTTCGCCCGCTTCAACTAATACAGAATAGGACTGCAAAACGTATGCTTGGCCTCAAGTCCCGGAACTGCATCTCTCCCGCCCTACAATCTCTCCACTGGCTCCCGGCTTCTGCTATGATCAAACTCAAGACCCTCTGCATCATCCACAAGGCCTTCTGGGGCCTGGGACCCCGCTACATCCAACTCCCTCTCCCAAAATACAACCCTGCTAGAGCCCTTCGGTTTTCTAGCTCCAACTCTCTGCATATCAGACGCTTCTCTGAGCAAAGAGTGGGTGGTAGATCTCTCTCCTCCACAGGACCCTCCTTCTGGAATGGTCTCCCTGCCCTCTCAGTTTTGAGCCTGATCACCTTAAGTTCTGGAAGCTCCTCAAAACTCTCCTTTTCTCTTCTTCCTTCCCTCTCGCCATCCCATGGTAACAACCAAGTCTGCTGCAGTGAGTGGATGTCTGGTTCCCGCTGAGTTATACAGGGCACCAGTCCCCCCTCCCCCAGTAAGTCCCCCCTCCTCGCATGTAGTATGTGGACCCTCACCCCCTGCACCCGATTCAATTCCCTGGCACTTGCTCTCCTGGCCTCCCCTTAGCACTCGCCTAGCCCCTGTTACCCTCTTCCTCCCCTAGCCCCCGTTCACTTACACTCTCTCCTCTCTTCCCTGCATTTCCATCCCACCCTAGCACTTCACATTCGCGCAGACTGGCACTTTCCCTCGCACTTCTTGTTACTGCACTTGCACAATCCGAATGTCACAAGGCTTAGTAGGACCGTTATTGTTATCTTTTTCCCTTGCCCTCCCTTTCTTTGCCTTGTGGCGCCTTGAAACTGTTTGTTTTACAGGTGCCTCACAAATATCCAATAAATAAATGCAGTTGGTCCCTACGTTTTTTTGTTAGTCCGATCTTTTCTTGCTTGGAGGCTTTCAGTAAAGATAATGATTCAAATGAAGAGAAATTAATGAAACGTTTAAAGTGTGTTTCTCATACAATACTATTCTGCTTCATGTTTGTTTTCAGTTGAATACTTGACAAATGATTTGATATTCAAGCAAATATTACATTTGCTATTTATTCACAATCAATTTATTTTTGTCGCAAATTGTTTGTCTTTTGTTTAAGTATGAGTTTTTGTTTAAAGGTTTACTTCTTCTGAAACAAATGTGTTGTATCCAGATTCAACACATTTCCTGGCACATGGTGTTATGGGCGAACTAGAGTACCAACATTCCAGTAGAAGCTATGTTAGTCCTCAATGCCGTTGTGACAAATTGACTCCAGCCCTGCAGGAGTACTAGCATTAGTAGAGGCTAAAACACCCACTCAGCCCTCACACTTCTACAAACCAAGAGCCAACACAATCAAAAAGTTAAAAACAGGCACAGCCAATAAATACATCATCTCTTTTGCATTTTGTGGTAACGTGGGCAGAGGGAAGGCTATACTCTGAAAAGGGGTGTGGTTCAGTAGCAGCCCAAGCAGCGAAGTAAAACAGTCCAAAATAAAGGAATGTCAAAAAAAAAGCCTGTTGAATAAACACAGAGTATGCACAGATGGACTAGATGCAGCACTCTAGGCAAGGAGAAACGTGGAAGAAAGGCATTCAAAAGACCACAATGTTCAAAAGGATATTTCTTCAAGTAGCAAAAAGGGGTAAACATGACCTAAGCAGTGTCTAGGGCCTAAAGATGGGCCAGGGGGTCAGATATCAGCTATCAGTAAATAAAAACTTCTTCAAAAATGTCTTGGAGGTTCGACAGTGTTGAACCAGGCTTCTCGCCTGGACCACAGTGTTGGTTTGGGTCGCAGATGCAGCAGTCAAAATGTTTCCAGTGGCAAGCTGGCATTGAGGTGGGGTTGAACAGAAGGGGAGCTGTGGTCTTGAAGAGTCTAGTCGAGCTGTGCAGATAGGGTGGTTACAAGGTCCAAGGTTCTATGGTTGAAGATCGACAGCAGTGGAGATGGTACCAAGATGAGCAGGCGAGTCAGTTCAATGCACAGGCTCTGAGGTTGCAGTTTGGGAAACACCAGGGTCAGGTCAGCCAACTCACAGTAGTGGTGGTGAAGAATCTGGTGTTTCAGACAGCAACTCAAGGCAGCAGTACTTCAAAGTTCGAGCCGGGGCAGCAACATGCATTTGCTTGTGCGATGCAGCAGCGATTGAGCTAGAAAAGCAGACAGTGGTTATGAGGACAACAGATGCCAAAACACACATTGAAGGGTCCTGTTGGATCCCTCAGCATCGAGGCGTTCTTGAATCACGGTTCAGAGCGGGTTGTCATCCTGACCGGGGAACATAGATGTTCTGACTTCCAGGTGCTGTGAGACCCACTCCAGGGTCTCAAGGGCCAATGTCAGTCCATTCCTCTGGCTCCAAAACACGGGGAGGCTGGAACACCTTCAGGAGACCTGCTGCATGATGAGGTCGTAGGCACAGTGTGGCCGCAGAGAGGCAGGCATATGTTCCATCAGCAGTGTTCCCCCACAATGGTTCCTAGGGATTGTTAGGGGACAGATCTTGCTTTCTGCCTTTGGAACCTCTGCCTTCACCCCACACCTGGAAGACTGTAGATAGGACTGGTCTTTCAGCAGGGCCCAACGACATCTCCAGTATAAATCAAGATGAGTCCAGATGATCCAGAGAAGTGGTGGGAGACCCCATCTTTAATAGGCAAAAGTCCTCAAGTGATTGGACTAAAGCAGGGGTCTAATTCCTGCAGTGGAAATGTATGAACTTTGCCCTTATTATGTGACACCCAAAGTGCTTTGTTCCAGTGGAAGTGGAGGGGATAGGAAAGAGAAAGCGAGGCAGAGGGAATCAAGATAGCAGAACCCTCCCAAAACTGCACAAATGCCCCTCTGGCTAACCTAGCTCCGCCCTCTCCCCTTCTAAGGAGGATCAAAGGCCTGTAGAGGAGCAGGGAGGTGCTATCTTGTCAGTCCCTGCCCCCTCACCACCATCATATTGGAACAGCCGGAGAAGAGCTATAGATGGGACCCTCTATATTGTTCCTATACCGCATCCAGTGTATGGGAGGCGTTATGCACTCAGACAACCATACAGAATGTACCCTCACACTGAAAGAATGTCACATGGAAGGATGTCACCTGCCAAGATGTCAGACTGCATCAATGAATATTATAAATGCCGTTAAATGAAATCTGACAAGGACAAAGTGAAGTCATCAAGAAGATAAATGAACCTATGTTGAAACGGTTTGAAAATACCAAGTAATGAAGTAACTGAAGTACTAAGAGTAACATGAATCTGAAGTTGAAGTGATTATGAATCTAAAATGAAATGAAGCTGCTGATTTACCAATAACTGTAAATACGCAGTAACACAAGGTAGAAAGGTAGAAGCTGGCTGTAGAGGAATATATAACATGGCAAGGACGGCCATATTGGAAAATGGATGATGGTTCACGCTAAATGTAACCAAGCTACCTCAGAAACAAGCCGAAGCTGTAAGAATCAGAGGGCATGAAAAAGACAGCTGCGTAAGCAGACCCAACGATGAGTCAAGATTGGCCCAGAGCGAAGATTCTATTTCTAAAGGATAAGGACAGAGCACAAAGGTAGTACATGGATAAGCTCTAAACGTGAGACATTCTTCTCAGAAGAAGGAAGACAAAAACATTGGTGAGAGCAAAACTGCTGGTCAATTAAAAGTGTATAAAGTTCATATGAGATAGAGTGCACAAGTCTGTAGAGTCCTAAAAATTAAAGTGGGGGGGACTCATTAGCATACGCAATGGGATGTGACGTCACCAGAAATTAGCGTTTTAAGGTGAAATATGCACATTTCATTAAATTTCCTTGGCATAACCACCCAAATTGCAAAGGACGAATGGCATTTGCCTTTCATAAAATCAGCACAAACACAAAACCAAGAGAGGATATCTTCTTCTAATAGTGTTTTTGAATATGTGCGCTGTGGTTATGGGTTTTGCTACCCAGTAGCCCGTATTGTGGACGGGTCTTCTGGCCTTTCCCGCAATGTTTTTAAACACTCAGTCATGTGCCCTGTTTCTCTGGGGTTGTCTGCATGGCACCCTACAGAAGGTGGGTGTGGAGTGTAAGGTTTGGTTTTGTGATGGTCCCCCAACAGATTTGTATGTGTAGAAACTGGGGTCATGTGTCATGTAGTTGTACATTTTTCTGTGGTGGAGCCATTGGGGGATTGGACTTTGTGGCCTTCTCCAACATCTTTCTTAGATGTTAGACTGTACAGAGCAGTCATGTGCACTCTAGTTGAGGACTTCCCTCAACTAGAGTACACGATGGGGCACAAAGACAGGTGAGTGGATAATTGTCAATTATTCTTTGTTTGCGGAAAACACTGCAGGGATCTGCTACATCTTGGAAAGTGACTGTCAGTGAAACTCTCATTCCTAGGGTGCGCACTCTTTTATTTTCTGGGTTTTTGGGCACTTTGTCAGAGCGAATAGATCCAAAGAAAGCTATTTCTTTGTTTCAACAATGCCCCAAAGATAGGAAAAGGAAGGTTTTCATGAGTACAAGAAGGTTTGCAAACGCTTCAAGGTTTTCGCTATGTGCCCTCTCTGCCCCTTGGTTGTCATCATAGCTAGGATGGGCTGTGGAGAGATCAGGACAATCTTAATGAGTACACTCTTGGCCTCTCTCTTTCAATTAGTCGATAAAATTCCCTTTGCAGTCTTCAGTCAGTGTCAGCCTTTGCAAATGCAAGAGTACAGATATGCATTCTTCCAAGTGAGGTCACAGACTTAGGCCAGCAACGGGGCGCTTCCGCTGGTCCACAGACCACTTGGCTTTGCCCCCAATCGTCCTCTGTATTTCAGGGACTTCAAATGTTAGAGCAAACTTCCACTGCCCCAGCAAGCACTGGGCTCAGAGCTATTGGTCTGCGTCCAACAGGGTAATCGCATAGTTCCAGGCATGCTCCACCAGTCAGGAGTCAATCAGGATAAAGTCCAGAGACACTTCCCCTGTTACTCTGAGTAGTACTAGCATGATAACACCTATGACAAGCTCATCTCTTTTAGAGCAAAGTGGCACTATTGTTCCCTGCTTTCTTGGATGTTACACATTCAGATCCTATCACACTTAAAGGGGTTGTTGTGGGTGGGACATGTATCGCACTTAGAGGGACTGGTGGGGGTAGCACATGTGACGCTGCCAACTAACCATACTAAAAACTCTCCACGCTGCATACTAACCTCCAGCTCTGAACCAAACACAACCATACCTCTGCTGCACCACAAATCGCACGCACTTCACAACTCCCAACATGAAACCAAACCTTGCGCAATCATACCTCAACACCACATGATGGCTACCAACCGAAAATGCACCTACCCTTAGTGACCGGTTCCTCTGAACTGAAGCTGCCAACAGCACATCAAAGCTCTCTTGCTCTTCTCCCTCTGAATCCCACTAACCTACCCCCAACACTTCAGAACCACCAGAGCAACAAGAGACACGCAAGTGGCAACAGTCACAATGTGAGGTACAAGACCCCATAACATCGTGCTAGATCAGACTTTAAAAAATAAAATTCCAGCCCTAAGATTGATCAGAGGCCATGCTCTTTTAAGCTGTCAACCCTAAATGTTCCCCAAGGTTCTCTGCAATGTTGTTACCATAGTGTGAAATCACCACATCCCGCGAATACATATCCACGTCCACCCAATACCAGCTTAGCAGTGGTTTGTCACAGCATGCAGGGCTGTAGCCGTCTTTGTTTCCAGGGTACCCGTAATTCAAAGGCTGCATTGCAGATGAGGCAGTCCAGTGGAAAGCAGCTATAGTCTGGGTTTGGTGGCAACATTTTTACCCTTACAATACAAAGGCTGAATGTTTGCCTTAATTAACAAACAAAAGAGTTTTTGCTCAACTATGGGCAGGTGTGACATTCCAGACCTAGTCTCAGGCAATCTTAAACAAACCTTCGTTTTTTGGACCTTGCTTCAATACAGATAAACACTGTGCATCTCTTGAAGCATGACATATCGTGTTTGGTCTTACACTATGGCACAGTATCCCAGTGATAATGTTTGTCTCCAAATCTTATATACGGCAACTTATGCTTGGTACAAAACAATAAAATACGTTATTTATACACTGATGTTACTGCTGACACACGTTGTGCGCGCACTTTTGCTTTTCGTAGCCCTAGTTTTGTTAGTCGGACTCTTGATGTTAGGGTTGCTGATGTCTGCCACACAATGCCATGTAATAGCACCTTTTGTCACATAATACATATAACAACACACAGTATATCTTCTCTTTGTTTAGACGTTTCATATTCATTGGAAGGCGGTATTCCATTTTCAACTGCACAGTTCAGTTAGAATTCACGTAGGAAATTCATTTTTAATGTCTTTGTTGTTTTGTCTACTTGTTCAAGTAAATCATGTCCTTAGAAATTAGGCCCACTGCTGGAAGCAGCACTGTGGAGTTAACTTCTCCACGTTCGGTCAAAGCTAATATAGCCTCGAAGGAAGATCAGGAAGAGCATCCCTCAAACGTATGCTAATTTCTGAGCAACACTAGGTGGCACTGCGACATGTGAAATGGCCTATTCTGCTCTCACATTGTATGATAAAAGGTATTCCCTTGCAATTGTTAAAGCCACAATAATATTGATGTTTTTTCCATGTGTATTTTAATTTAATTTAATTTAAATTAATGTAAGCATTCCATAATGTATTTTTCCCGGTGTGCAACTCTTTCCACCCCTGGTCACTTAAAAACCTCCCAAATCCAGTCCTCCAAAGCCAAATCGCCACAGAATTCCCAGTGGCGAAGCACAGCTATGAGTTTCTTAATCCACAGTTGTGCCCGCCTAACCAGCTGCTGTTCTAGCATGTGGCGACACATTACTAAGGTGGTTATTTTAACACACAACAGTTGTCTGAAGTAAGGAGACCCATCTTACTCATTTTAGCTGGATGTGAGTAAACCTGAAACAAAAGACCAATTCATAAAGACGTTACTCTGACTTACCCTTGACTTAATCTTGGAGAGGGTTATTCGATTCACAAAGAAGTTACTATGAAAAACTCTGTCTTGCCTCACTCATTGTAACCTCTAACTGACGTTTCCCTCAATGTTTGTCTGGGTAATGAGGTCTGCCGCACTGTGAATACTAGCTAAAATGAAAGGCCATTTGCACTTGTCAATGTCTCTCTTCTGTTCAGTGCACTAGTCCTTTCTGCTATAAGCAATTGCCCCAGAAGGTATTAGAGTCGGCACCAGATGTAAGGTGAAGGAAATCTCCTACGGATACCCACATTTGTGTATGTGATGCTAAAATGGATACAAGTAGAGGTTTTGAAGAGGTGACGTAAAAGTTTATTTGCAGTCCATCCCCTTCTCTCCTGTCCATTTGATCACCTTCTCAGGAGAATAACAAAATCTATGAAGACATTTGAAGGAAATTAGCCTGACTCTGGTGTTAATAACAATTTCTCTGATTGCCTGGAGAGCTTCTGAGCCGTCTTCTTCCTCCAGTGTCTCAAGGACCCGTTAACACTTAGTCTTCAGTTCGCTCAGAGGGTCTCCAGTGTTGTTCATTCTCAGTTTTTCATTGTAGAAATCAGATTGCTTCTGACCACTAATGCCAACACCTGGCTCCCTAGATTTGAATCTGCAGGGAGTGCCTGAATTGCAAGAATTGAAGGAAATGATATGCCCCAGTTTACTTACCCCATGTTCCATCCACCTCCCAAACTATAGGATTTATTTGAAGTGCTGGTAAGTAAATGTTGCCTGACAGGGGAGTGTGCAGAGTAACTGTGTTTCTTGTTCATTTTAACCACGTGTTTCCTTCAAGACCGTACCAGCATTTTCCCAGACAGTGGTAGTAGTCATAATGGTGGTTCACTATGGAGCACCAGTGTTGGAGTACATGGTGCCATGCGGTCATGGTGAAGCTTAGTTGCTGGATTATCCCCCCTCTCTTGTAACCATCCATTCATCACAGTGACATGCATTTCTCAATAGTATAATAGGCCCAATGCACAATTCCAGACTGATCTGTACAGAACTCTGAGTCTCCTAATCCCTCTCACTAATGCCTTCAATTTTGGGTTGGTACAAGGGGCCACCTGCAGTATACAGAGGAATTCAGAGATGGTGATCATCTTAAAGAAGGTTGCCATGCCCATCAATGCGAGGGTTAGCACGCACCAAAGGGACATGTGCACGAAAACGCTCAATTAGGGATCCTCATTTAAGTTAGATGAATATCCCTCTGGCTCTGGCCACCTTACCCCCAAATATATGAAAAAGATCAGCTCTATTTTCAGTGGACACTCATCATTAACACAATAGCACATTGATTTCTCCCAATTTACGTGGTGACCACTGTAGACTCCAAATTCCTTGATTATGTGCATCACTCTCAGAATCGAAGGATCTGGGTTGCTCAAATACAACAGAAGGTCACCAAAGTACAGGGAAATTCTATGTTCTGGCTCAGTAGGCCAGCAAAATCCCATTGACTGTTGCCCTTGACAGTGTTGCCTAGAAGAGCAATCTCAGGAAACACAAAACATTTAGACCAAATCCTATCTTACTTAGTAAGGCCTGGAGAAATGAGCATTCAACAGAATCAAATATTTGGTGGGAATCAACATATCACAACACAAGAGAGTGATCCAGGACAGTGCCAGGCAGTGTCAATACTCCAAAAGCCTTTTCAAATACATGTGAACATACTTATTAGGCATAAAGCGACATAGATCTGGATGCAAGAAATTCAGCAATCTTTCTAAACAATCAGTTAGCCAGGACTTTAGATAAGATCTTAGTTTCTCTGAGCAAAACGGGTCTGTATGAGCTACAAGAATCCAGGGGTTTAATTTATTTATGAATCAACACTATCCATAGGTCCTCTGAAAGAATGCCAGCTTCTCTACTGGTATGATACATATCAAGCAGATGTCCACTAACAATCTCACTCAGCTCTTTTCACACTTCCACTGAATATGTAAAATCTGCCTCTAAGGGTTCCTTTTGTTGTTCTGTTAAACACCCCATTGGAAATTACAGAAAGAAGGCTTCAAGAGATGCCGGATGATTGACTCTGTCACTTGTATAGAAGTTATTGTAGCAGGATGCAAATGTAGATACAATTTCAGCTCCCCCAGCACATGACCACCCATGCTCGTATTTCACCCCCAAGATCCAGCTGTCTGCTTCATCCATTTTGGCCAAACAATCTAAACATTTGCCTGTTATATCTGGTGTCTAATAAATCCTGTAGTTGCCTAACCACTAAGGTGCCTAATGGCATCCAAGGCAAGTGAAAGCTCGCCACATCTAAATCCCCTGCAGGAAGAGAGCACTTTTATTGCAACATCTCAAATTAAGAAATATATTTATCAGTAGTGGCGAGTAAATAATCTGTTGAAAAGCCCTGCGCCACCCTTTCTCCCCCTTAACCATATAGACTCACTGTATTTTCCTCTTAAGAAATAAAAGCTGACATATCAGTAAAATGTGTCAACATTCTCAAACATTCTACATCCACAGATACATTTTTTACATGCCTCTTTAAAGTTTATCTTCTAAGTTTGTTCTACTATAGGAAAACTATTAAGATGGCAACAGTTTAAATGCTGTCTTAGTTCAGAGTATTTAATTACGTGACGATAAATCTCTTTTTATTTTTCTTGAAAAGCCGAGTGATGCCAACCTTTTTCTAGTGGACCAATCATCTAATGTATGTTTTTATTCGGCTTTTAGAGTCTCTATAGCAGTGTTCAGACTGTGCCCATATTTAATATCCAAACTGCCAGACAAGTCACAAGCTGGCAATGAGGAGGTTGATGACCTGATGATCTTATCCCATTGAGAATACTTGTAACATTTCTAGGGGGGTTTGTACATTGATTCCAATGGATAAAGGGTACAGATACATTAAACTCTAGCTTTCAAGGACTTCGGTTTGTATGTATGGGAATGTATAAAGCACTGTGCAAGTGTAATCATTGGTTACACATACAAGTAAGGGTAAATACAATTGACCGTAATTTGCTGATGTGTGTGTTCTCTTGTTAAAGAGAAACAGCAAATGAGTCTTAAGTAACAAGCAGAAAGTAGCAAAAGTGGTAGCTGAGCCCACCAAAAGAGGGAGAATATTCCAGCACTTGGGGGAAAGAAGAGAAAATGAACAAACGTGACCCAGCATAAGTGGAATGAGGGACAGCCAAAAGATGGTGAGAAGAGCAAAGGGAACAGGATGGACTAAAGAGAGAAACAAGAGAAGATAGAAAGGAAGGAACCAGACCATGCAAGCACTCGAAAATAATACACTGATAGCAATAATGGAGACGAGAAGTAAATGGAAGCAAGATAAATAAGCAAGGAAAGGGGGGAATGTGACAACATGGAGGTAAGCAAATGAGTCCATCACTAGCAGAACGAAAGATGGATTGAAGAGAGGAAAAGGTGGTGGCAGATAGACGAAGCAGGAAAGTACAGTAATGAAACCAAGTGAGCATCAGCGCCAGTTTAAGTCTCTTGGTACTTTGAAAAGCTATAAAGGGGCTAGTTGTGTGGATGTTGTATAGCTGGCATTGACTGATACGGGCCAGGAATGGAATAAGGGGGGGAAAAGCCAAAAAGAAGGGGGAAAAATAACACCAAGATGACAAGCAGAAGAAGAGAGTATGCAAGGTTGGGTAAAAGAGGATATGTTTAGGTGGAAGAATGGTAAAGGAGGAATGGGTGGAAAAGAACAAGATTTCAGTTGCTGGATGAAGATTACAAGAGAATAAAGGAAAAAACAAGTGAATTGAGAATCTTCGATGAGCAGGAAGGAGGCAAAATGTCTTCTCGCTGTAAAGACACATTTATTCTCCTGTTTTTTAATTTGGCAAGGCAGTCTGGCAGAGCTTCTTCTATTCCATCAATTTTTGAATCAGAACAATCTAAACCTGAAATGTGTTGAGTGCATGTGTACGGGGTGTATCAAATTTCTATATCCTAAGATATATGTAATAGGAGGAGTGATTCATATATCTATGAATAGTAAACCCACTGCTGGTAATTCCATCTTGCATGCAAAATCTTGTCATCCGCCAGGACTTTCAACAATGTTCCATTTGCCATCCCCCCAGTACTTTCAACAATGTTCCATTTGCTAGATTTGTTTAGAGCAAAGCATAATTGTTCATGTTTCTACTCTACTTGGGATGCCATGACTGTCAGATTTGGGTTACTCTTAAGAAATATTAACCAAATCCCCCAAAAACTGATTTACGATCAGAGACCAAATCTCTCAAAGTCCAATAAAGATGTTTCATCTACATCTGACAGGATAAGATTCATCTAAAATCACACAACGGAAATGGAATGAAGGTATGATTCAAAAAGGTTAAATAGAATTAATTTAACTCATTTTTGAAACAGTTTCTGCTGGCTTTAGCACAAACAAAGAATGGTTGTAAACCGAAAACACATGTCAAAAATACACAGTCAATCTATAAAGTGCAGTGGGCCAGAAAGCACAAAAAAGTGCATCCCCTATTTAAAAATAGAATGTGGAAAGAGTACCGTCACCTCCTTATCAATGTGGATTAGAACTCCAAATTCATTCACAAACTAAAACCTTAAGTTCTTCAAATCAAAATAGACAAATTAGATTGAATAGCAGTCAAATAGCATTTTTGTCATTATGCCAATGTCTACGAGGTGAGACAATGTACAAATGTGTAATTGTCTTCAAAGTGTATTCTCAGCTCTTGCAGACGGGTTTCGTGCTGTTCCCTCCTTCCTAATTTCAACAATGCCCCAATCAGCATGTGCGAATGTTTTCCTCAGGACATGCTGCCTCTGATGTTTGCTTTCTGGAGTGCGTAGATAGTATTGGCTCAAACCAGTTGCCAAATATACAGTCTCTCCAGCTATAATAATGGATGCAAGTTGTGCATGTTTTCGAGGGTTTCAAACATCAGTGGAAGTAAAGGATCACTCCTGCTGTCACAAAGTGGAGGTTAATGTTCCAGTGGATTCTTTCATGCGACCATGAAGTGCCGGCCACAGAAATATGTATTTGGCATGAATTTTATTAGAGCAAAGCGTAATTGTTCACATGTCTCTGACTTTGAATCATCTGCTTGTAATGCCATGACTGCCAGATTTTGGTTGTCTCAATAAATATTAACCAAATCCTAAAATAAAACTGATTTACGATCAAGCCAAAATCTTTTAAAGTCAAATAAAGATGTTTCATCTACATTTGAAAAAAAAAGGTTAATTACATCATATGGCTTACAATCCAGAGAGGTTCACAAAATTGTGAGTAAGCATTGGCATCTGCTTTTGAAGGATATTGATTTGAAAAAAGTGCTGCATTCACAAGCACAAGTAACCTACAGATGCGAGATGAGCATTGGTGATTTAGTAACCTTAGGGTATTCTCACTACTAAAACCCTTGGATCATCTATGCAGGTGGCCAGGGAAAGACCATCACTATTGGATCCCGACCCTGGGGGCGTAGAAGCGAGGGAGGATCTTGGGGACTAGAAGTGGGGTGCCCTTGGACAAGACATGGTATCCCCCTTTTCCTGTTAGTGACCAACGCAGCCCTCCTCCCCTCTTCATGGGCTGTTATAAGCCCATTCCCTTCATTTCTCCCCATTTGACACTTGACAGTACTGGAATGAAGAAGAAGCAACTAAGACCAATGTAGACCATGCCCTTCCACCACTCTGGTACTGGGACGAAGAAGATGCCCGCTAAGAGCTGTCACGGTGAGGAATATCCCATTAATTGTGATCTGGCAGGGATAATTGAATACTCACACCTGCAGGCTGTCATGGTGCTGCAGGTGTATAAAAGGAGACCAGCCCAGCAGTATGAGAGACAACGGGGAAACCTATGTGTGGAGCAGCAGCAGGAAGGCCGGTGCAAGTGTAGCGTGTGAGCTGCGACTCCGTACAAAGAACTGAACATTACAAAGGGAGCCATGTGGAGAGGCTGTCCCTTAGATGTACGTTCAAGATGCTCGTTCCCCTGTGCCAAGACATGGACACAGGGGTGCCTAAGGGGAAGGTGCGAGACCCCGGACGTGAGGAGCAGAAGGCCGCCTGATCCAGACTGCTGTGAAGCCTTTGAACGTGAATAGTGAGTTTCTATCCATTGAGAAACCCTTTGCAAAAGCATTACACTGAGTTATTTGAGGAATAGAATACTTTGTATCGAAGTGGTCGCATGTTTTAAGAAACACGTTTTCAAAGGTCGCCAATTCAATCCATTGTTCAATATTAAATATCTGAGAATACTTTATATCAGAGTGGTTGCGTGTGGGAGAAAACATGTTTTTGAAGGTCTTCGAAGGTTATACATTACTTTTGAAGTGAATTAAAGACATTTTATTCCACGGGATGAATGAAAGGCATTCTCAATACAAACCATGTGCTTTTTGAGTATCAAACTGAATGAAAATCTTAACAAGTGCAACCCATGCCTATTGAAGACCAAAATGTATACACACTATGTTTAATGAATATTGCACTGAATGAAAATCTTAACAAGGGTAACCCGTGCCTATTGAAGACCAAACTAAATACATTCTTTGTTTCTTTGTGGAACTTAAATTTCAAGTAAAACCATTATCTGCTGTATATTGAAAATGAATGATGCTCTACCTACAAGTGAAATTAATTGTGCTGTATCCTAAAGAAACTTTAAATATTGAAACAAAGCTTGAAGATTATTTTAACATAGTCACAATTACAAAATACAAAGAAGACACAAGAGTGACAACAAACTTTAAAGAGACAGTGGACATTTTTGTGTGAAATTAAGTCTTGGTGAAGGGAGCCCTGAGACTTGAACCCTTTATTGACCTGCGACCAAGATTCTTTTTGGTGCTTCGAACTGTGTTACTCGGAATTTGGGTAAGGGAACCCCGAGTACTGGTTAAAACTATATTATCCTGAGCTCAAGAGAAATAACTTTGAGACTTTTTGTTGAAACTGCTTTATGCTTGGGGAAGGGAGCAGAAAGAAAGCTGAGAGCTGGAAGAGGCTCACAACCTTATGTTGGATACTGCTTCGTTTGGTTGCTGACATCCCTACACATTGTACATATTAGTTGTGAGGGCAAGATATGTTTTGGACACAGACAAATTCTTCAGTTGAACTCTTTGATTCAGACGTTCCTTCGTTTTATTTAGGTAGGGAAATCCCACCATAGTATAGGGCAAATTAGGCCTTTTTCCATCCTGACATTAAGTTAATAAAAGTGTTTTTTGTAAATATTGAATCTGTTGTCTGTGTCTTGCTTCATGATGCCTTCACATTACGCAGTCATTTAGAGGTGGTTAAACCAACGAATCGGCTGCAATTACAAAAAGGCTGTTTCCCTTGTGGGGCTTGCAGTATTTTTCCACAAATGATCAAGAGCAACTGTTTCGAGGTCAGAGACTTAAACTGGACACACTATATCAACTCAGGAATTGATTGCAACTCAGATATTGTGGTCTATGGACTCTTTAACATCGCCGTGCTATCATGTCAAAAGATGAGAAGTATCTAGTAGCAACCCATTTTGTGGAATTTTATAATCAAAATAGACATTTGCTGAAAACGATTGGACTAGTCCAAGTCCAACCACATCCGTGAAAAGGAAAGATAGAACTTACCCTTTGTAGCCTGGTAGCTAGACTCATTTAACACAAGTGAAGTTTGGCATGTAGTGTTATTGTCTGTTTCTGTTGATGGCCATGCTTATGGTTTCATGCTTGCCATGGAAAGGTGTCTTCTGTGTGTGCTCTCGGGTCCAGAATTAAGGCATGTATCCAAAGAGCTTAATTTTCAGCAGTTTCGTGACGAATTGCGGTATATTAGGTCTTTTGCACTGTTACTTTGTCAATAATTGTTTCTCTCTATGTTTTCGTGCCATCTGCAATGATGTGAGCTATCTTGCGGCTTACTCAGTATAAAAGCACTATGCACTATAAACTGGTTTAAATATTATAAACTAGTTAGGATGTGTTGTATTTAGCATAATAGTATTATGCACTGAAAACTGGTCTTCAGATTACTTACCAATGCACTGTGACGTTTGTATTTTAACTATTTGATGTGTTTCTTTACTTGCAATTTTGTGTGATTCAACATGTGTCTCTTATTTCTGCATCTGGTCCATTCGCAATGTGTGAGTTTTGTTACAGTGTCGTTTATAATTGTACAATTCTATTCGCTGGCTATGATGCAGATGTGTTAGTATTAATGCATTATGCACACATAAATTGCCTATAAAGCTGGCCACCTTGTGTGTTATTCAGTTATATGCTTTGAAAACTGTTTGATTACTGATCAATGCACTGTCACTTTAGAATTGTAGCTATTTGGCAATGTTTTCTCGCAATTTGTAATTCGTTGTGATCCACTCATGCTTCTTATTTTTTCATCTGTGCAAGTTCACATTGTTGTGTCATATTCAGCTGTTAACAATTTTAGGCATTTTGAGAACATTTGTTTGTGAATAATGGTCAATGGCTCTTTTTTGAAACTACATTCGAACTTCCCTAATTTGAATGGTACTATGCACTTTGCCTTTTAAAGTGCATGTTCAAGCACTAAGCACTTTATTTTACTTTTTTGCGCTGTCTTTTTTGATCGTTTAAGTTGTTTTCTGTATCCTAGTTGGACTACGTGTTTGCACCAGTAAATATGGATTTTGAAGTTGTGTGTGGGTAGGGTATATTAATTAGTCCTACCTTGTTTGTCATGGCCATGAATAAGCTGTGTAAACAGCGACACGTCGGTTCTTTCTGCACTTTATGTATGTAGAAGATGAATAAAAGCCTATTGTAGATTTCCTGATCTTTTGCGTCTTTTTTCTGCATTTCAGGATATCGTGCTCAGCAGTGGCCGTCTGTTGAGGTTCTGTTTAATAAGCTCAATTTTGTGTGGTCTGGTGATTCCTCTGTGGGCATGCATGTCAAAGTAACACCCTGCCTTCATTCTCAAAAAAGAAAGGTATACAGCAGTGCCTCATCTGTAAAAGGGGCACAGGATTGTAATGTATGAGAAGTCGGCAAAGGAACAGAGTTGGGAATTCATCAGAGGAACATCATCAAGAAAAAATCAGAAGTATGGTACTCTCTATGCAGTTATTGACCAAATGCCGATCAATTGATTGCAGCATTTGAACAATAAGCCACCAGAGCCAATGGGGAGGGCTGCAACAGGTATTAATAGCCCACACCAGAGTTATGAGCCCAAGTGGAATCAGAGAGACCATAACAAGTGTAAGGGACAATAACAGCAGTTAGCATCAAGCATCATTATAAAATAGTCCAAAATCATCTGCTATCACAGTATTAGGTAGATATGTCACAGAGGCCCTGCGCTGACAGGCATCAGCTGAGTAGACTGTAAGTGAAGGTGCCTGGAACATTGAAGGAGTGTTGGGAGAGTAGCATAGTCCAAAGTTACAATTTAACTGGAAATGGTTGCTTTAAGGTGACAGATCAAAGCTCATAATTCAACGCTAATCTAGTTTATGACTTTCCAGACTAAAAGGTCCATATGAATGTGCTAATTCATGAAGCACCCCAAACACCACCCTCCTTCAATTACGATCTATCCCCTCAACACCCCTTACCCTTCAAATACACCAGCAAACCTTTTCCTTTTCCTCAAATATATCGCATATTGCAATATCCCATCTCACTGCACACCATACCCACCTCCTCCCCAGGCTAGCTTGACTGTACGCCAACCAATCCCAACTGTCCCTCCATAACTTTCCCAAAAATGCACAAACCACCCATTACATTGAATAACTGACCTACGCTTGCAACTTCAGCAATACTAGCAGCGAATGAACATTGTATCAGCAACATACCCTTTGCAAATGTTACTCGACCTGTCCTACGAAAACTCCCCTATCGTAAGTAGGGAATGCCAAAAAAGTCTTGTATCATCCAAAACAATCCACAGGGATTGTTTTGGATGATCACTCTTCCAGTAATTGTGCATTCCCTAGGCTGCTCCACTAGCATAAACATCAAAACACCTGGCTGCCTCCATCGCCCAGGGCCCCCCTTCTCAAGGTGGAAGAAGGAGACGCATCCATGCAGGATATTGGAACGAACACTAGGCATTGCTTGCAACAGTGGTTACAGCCATTTTATAGATCATTGTTTACAATAGCCCGCTAACATTTCAATGTTCAGTGAACATCTGACTGGAGTACAAATAGAGCAGCCATTTCCCATACACACGTACGTACCTGTTTGGAGCCAAGAAACTCCATTCCTTTAGCCACCTGATATGAAAAGCAAAGGAGATCTTCAAAGGTGAGCACATTTAATTCGTCTTCCTCATTTCCTCTTCGGTTTTCATATGCCAAAGCCTCTGTGGGAGAAGAACAGTTCCTTCACAAGTAGTACTCTCTCTGAGTAGGCACAATAGCAGTGGTGATTCCTGGCAGAATTACTTTCTGAAATAGATCCACTTTTATGCCAAATGTCGTCAGAGAAAAAAATCTGAGACTGAAAAGAAACGCCAATCATTCTAAAACAAAATTGTGAGCTCCTTCAGGCTAAATCAGTAAGTCATTTGGTGAGGAGCAAGATAGTGAGCTGCCCATCTAAACTGAGAAAGTGTTACCTAATTAGCAAGGCCTACATACACACACGCTCCCACTTCAAATGTGTTCCAAGAAACAGAACTTAAGATGTCGGCAGTACTGCTTTGTAGAACCAGAATTTTCTTAGAAGTAAAAGCAATGCCGTTCTCCATCTTCTACTGTGGCTACCATACACTTACACTAGAAATACAACAGTTTACTGTTTGCACAGACACTAACTGATTGAAAGTCCAGGCGCAGGATTGCAGGGCAGCCTTAGTAGTATTTTTGGGTCCACCTAATGGATTCTTATTTGAAGTCTAGGGCCAAATATATGAACTGCCTGTTTATTAACAGGCAAATACCAGTGCAGCAGAGCCCTGAGATGGGGCAGGGTTGAGGTGACAAGGCCATCCTTGAAGATAAAGGGAAGAATGCCTCAGAGAGGTGAGTACCGCCATGACTGAGGAGCATCATTTGGTGGTAAAGGCAACCAAATCAATACCATGCAGAACAACAGTGAACTAGCACAAAGAGGCGTCAACCTCAAATCAGGGCAAGTGCGGATTTTAGATTCACAGAACATAAGATATAGGAGGGGCACCATAGACAATCTGAGATGGAGCATATGAGATGAGGGTGAGGAAATGGTGACAACAAACATTTATATGAAGCACTCGACAAGCTGAAGCAAATTAGCAACATATGTCACAACATTGACCTTGTGAACACTCAATCGCACAGCACTGACATGCTCCCTCATAAAACCCCTACATGGTAAATATTACAGCGCTTACCCATCACGTCCCTAGTACCCAGTCAACAACGTAAATTCCATCAGAGCAACTTCTAGGATATCCTACTCCCATCATCACTCATCCAATCTCTTTCCGATGCTACGCTTCCTCTTTTCCTGAACATCAATACCCGCGCCACTCCCTCGTCAATAAAAATAATTTAACTCCCCCGTCTAAAAAAAACCTCCCCTATAGACACAGACACATGTGTAAACTATCATTGTGACACAAAATCCGAGTTTTCTGCAGAATCCTGGAAAAAAAATTGCAATCAAACTGAAAAATCACATTAATCGTCACCAATTTCTTCCGACATATAAACATATCAACCATGTTTTCCCTATTCTAGTAGCAAAACAGCCACTCACAAAAACACCTGTGTTCAGGTACATTTAAATGATAGTGTGTGGGTTGTCTGAGGGGGATACATTCACTTCAGGGATTGAACCCAATACTGTGTGCTGGCCAGTACTCTGTTCGATGTATACCTGGCTGATAATATGACATTTTGGACCACACAGAGAACCTTTCCACCGGGTTGAGAGGTTCCCCTTTACAATAGCTTGTTTATGCAGATGATATCATATTAATGGGCACCACTGAAATGGGCCTGCATAGATCTTTACACATTTTGCACGACTTATTTGCTACCAATGATTTGGAAATCAAGTTTAGAAAAACAAATATTATGACATGTACACATAAAGCAAATAAGTATGTATTAAGATGGCACTTAAATGCTATTGCATTGAGGTTGTCTCCTTATTTAATTATTTTGTAGTAAACATAAGCGATAACATAAGGCGGTGTTCACATTCTAGGGAACTCAACGTAAAAACAAACCAGTTCCTTAGTGCATTAAAAATATTTTATAAAATGGAATAGGGGTTCTCCATAATTCCACTGTTGGGATTGATGAAGGCAAAATTTCTCCCAGTCCCAACGATATTAGCTAGGATAGAGGCGTGGGCTTCTGATGGCCTTAGTTGCTTGTCAAAATTGTCAAAGAACATTTACAGGAAAATACGTGCTTTGTCTCAATCTACCACACGGTTGTGCATGGAAATGGTACTTGCAAGTCAAGACAACCATAGAGGCCCTGTGTTTTTCCCACATTCTTAACAAAGAAACAGCTGTAATGGATAACATTATGAGGATGATAAAGGGTGCATTTGCTACTTGGTTTTTGAGGCATCACATAGCAAAAACATACAATAGGTCCCATTTTGGAAATTAGCTAATTCATAAATGATTTGCCAACCCGAGCAGTACCTTAATCCTTAATTATATCAATTCTGTCCGAAAAAGAGCAGATTTTGTTAAATTCAGGATTAATATTGTTCACTGAGACTTCCATGGCAGAATAGTCCCCTAAATCACTGGAGAGTTGTCCTTTTTGTACATGGCCTCTAGGAATAGTTATCCATTTCCTGTTTCCTTGCCCAGCATAGAAGGATATCCATAAGTCTTTGTTAATATTGATGATCAATTATTAATCTGTTAGACTAACAAGAAAATAGCCATTAATATTTAGGTAGCCTACACTGCATTAAATTACTTGCATGAAGCTTGGTCCCGCATGATGACGTTAATGATTTAGTGCCCCCTCAATTCAGCTAAGAAATAAGCCATGATAAAGGATTAGATTGGCATTGGGGAATCAGCTTCTGGAATTTCTAAGGCAGGAAATCCATTTTGAATGTATGATGTGCTTTTTCCGGGATTTTTGATGTTGTACTTTTAGGGGACATTTGAATTGAGATGCCGTCCCTTTTATATTTTTAGGATCATTTTATTTTTATTTTTATGTCCTATTATTAACAGTTATTGAAATGGTTATGTGCTAATATGATTTATATTTTTGAAATTTTCAAGGGATTATGATCCTGAAATAGATTTATTATGACCTCCTGACAGATAACATGTTCAAGATTCATGTGCAAGCACTACCTTAGGTCACTGAGCATCTGTACTGTAATAACAGTGATGTATTTGCACCATGTATTTTGGCAGAGGCAGCATGTAGCAAAAGGATAGAGTCAGGCCTGTTTGCCTGCTGGCCCAAGGTACATGGTGTTCCCTGTGTGTTTCTCTCTCATAGATCATGTCTCTTGGTATCATTCCCTTAAGAACAGCCCAAGATTCAGGTGGCTCTGCAAGGGAAATAGGTGGCAGTTGGCAAATGGCAATATTAGGCCCAAAGTCTTGCAGACTGCCTTTTTCTCTCAATATTCTTTGGCCAACATAGTCTTCCTTAGATGTATGCTTTCAGTTGGGGGTCTGTGTCTCACATCTTAGGCAGTATAGTACAGTCCTGACTTTCTCCTTGCAGTGAACCTGATGTGAAAGGCAAACGAACATCTGTACCTGTGCTGGCTGTGGGAGAATAGCGCTGGGAGTTTCCTTAACTTGCGCCTCACCGACACCGACACCCACTCCCTGGAGGGGGAGGAGCATCGTGACGCTCACGTGACTGCTCACGTGACACCGCCTGCCATTGAAAACAGGGCGAGCGCACCCTTGCGGCGTTAAGCCCGTTAGGAGTGAAGTCCACCGGCTGTTGTGCGGCTGTTCGGCGCTGGCGGAGCCTAGGGGAGACTGCGGAGGAATCACCTCTTTGATCCCCATATGGTATCCTGCCAACACTTGTGCTATTGAGTGAAGTTGAGTGTTGCCTGAGGTGCAAGGCACACTGCACATACTGCACTCACCCTCCGAATCTCCAAAACTACCGTCCTCTCAAAACCGAACATCGATTTTGCGTTTTCTGAAAGACGAATGAATGAGCCAGGGCCCTCGGGTCTCTTCCTGACCGAAGCGGCCGCAGTACCTTCGATGGAGGAGTGCATCCGCTTACGAGACAGCAACGCTGCTGCTTGGCTGCTGCTGCCTGTGGAAGCACGCCAATGGAACTGAGAGTGGTACCGCCGGTAAGCTGTAGCAGGTCCCGCAAAAGGACCTGTGCTTCTATTTCTTCAACTAACTCTGAAACCTTTTTTGACTGTCGAGCCAGTAGCTCTCCCTTACTTGCTATGGCTATAGCCCCCCCCCCTACTCCCTTCATCCCCTCTACATCTCAGGCTCTCTCACCAATACATACAGCGAGTGACATAACTAATATAACCCACGAGACAAATGACGAGAGAGTAAACAAGAGCCCTGTTATGCCTGAAGTATTCTCAGAGGTTGTTGTTGACCTTGCTACTGATGATAATGTAGGAAACAAAGAAATTCTTAGTGACACACAAACTCATCAGACCATCACTGCCCTAATAAAACTGGAGCTTATGAGACTCTATCTATCACGACTTTCCAGTCAAGGGTTCACTCTTTAAGTGACTGTAAAGTCAGATCTGGGGAGAGTGAGAGAGAGAGTGAAAGTGAAGAGAGCCCTAATCGATCGTTTGACGAGGAACCTGATGAGGACACTGAATTAGGCTGTAAAGACTCTATTACATCAACCCACCGTGTCCAAACGCAAAGCGAAAGGTGCATAAATGACAATTTACTTAATCCCAGAAGTGAACTGTTAGCAGCCGGCACAACTGGCTTGCAAAACAATGTGATGTGGTCTAACCCAGCTTGTCTATCTGACCAACTAGCTTGTATCACTAGAAGCCCGAATCGACGCAGTTCGATCGCTGCTGTGGACAAAGTACTAAAAGATCTAATTCAAATAAATACTAGAATGGGAAGTAAGTATACTGCTCAAAACAAAGCGGAAGCAAACTCCACTGAATTACAAAAAGAACAAGAAGTCGAGCCCCAAATGGAGCTCCGAGTGGAAAATACGAAGAATATTGTGAACTTACGATCTGAAATCCAAGAATCCCATGAAAAACAGAACCTGTGGCTTAAACCGATGCCTAAAAGGAAAAGACTTGATTCCTTAGGTGATGACCATAGAGACCAGCTGTTCACATCGCAAAAAAGACATGCCGAGATGCGAGAAGCAGCGGGTCTGGATTGTCCTGGACTTGAGTCATACTTTGTGCCGCTTTCTGCTGATCCCCTTATACAAAATTTCTCCACAAAGAAAAAGAAGCGTCGGAAAGAAATGTCAAAAACAACCAAACTAAGGATGAACAACCAACAACAAATCAAACTTCCAAACACAAAATATGGCAGAACGCCTATCGAAAGAAATCTCCAGAGATCTGAATGCACTTATAATGTCCGCACATACCATATCCATGGTGCCGTATATGAAACTATATGAACAACTGAATGAGCCCTTGAGAGATCAAGCAACACTTTTAGCTATGATGAACACAAAAATGATCAACGTAGAGCAAGATCTGAAAACTACAAAACAAGCACGGCAAGATGACCACTTAAGAGCTGAAACAAATGTGAAAATCATACTGGAACACACCAAAAACAGTGCTCTCGACAAACGACTATTTGCAGAAGTAGCAAGAGAAGCGATCGCCCTGTTAAAACAACAGAAGTTGAATCCCACATCCACCGAGATGGAACTAAATGAGAACAGAGAGCAACTGGACGACAGTGTGAAAATAACATCGATTACTAATTCAAATGATCCTAATATGGAATCCGCAGTCCCGTAAATGGGAAAAGCTGTAAAGACGAACCAAC
This sequence comes from Ambystoma mexicanum, assembly GCF_040938575.1. Taxonomy (NCBI): domain Eukaryota; kingdom Metazoa; phylum Chordata; class Amphibia; order Caudata; family Ambystomatidae; genus Ambystoma; species Ambystoma mexicanum. The sequence goes on along the minus strand of NC_090941.1, from coordinate 661,343,816 downwards.
AAGAATTAAGCAATGGAGAAGATCGTATGAACGACAGACCAACTAAATGCAAACAAAAACTGAAACGATTAAATGATCCAACTAGTAACAACAAGGCCGTCCAACCGAGTGAGAAACCTGGTGTAATAAATGGCGCTCTTGCAAGTACTGGAAAGAAAAAAAAGTTGAATTTACCTCGATCACAAGTGATGTATCCTAAAAGTACGGCTGTTCCAACACCGCTGCCACCTGGAAATGGAGGTTCAGTGACTAATCAGAATAAAAATGCGGCGAGTGAAGATGCCCTAGATGCTAATCAATTGGAAGCCAATCTGGCTACCAAGTCTAAAGATAATCATAACCTGGAAAACTGTAAAGAGAACGAGGTAGAGGATGTTATGTCAAAGAAAGCAAAAGCGACTTCAAAAGAAGTGTTCGCAATTTTTGACCCAAAGAGAACGGAGCCAGAAAAAAATCTTAAAATAGTGGGAACAAAAGATGAGAAACAAATGAAAACCATGAAGAAAAGGAAAATGCGAACTAGAGCAAGTGTGCGTTCGTTTCTAAGGAACATCAAAAGCTTTAGCTTCACAACTTCATCTAAGCATGCAGCGGGTCCTTTGGTAAAGGCCAATATTGCCACTCAAATAGCTTCTGCAAATTTCAACCAAAGGGATAACATCGAGGCATCAAATGATGAGCCAATGGCCGTTGAGAGCTCTACCGAAGATCTATTAAACTTCTCGACGTATGATGAATGTGAAACAGACAAAGGCAGCCTGACCGAGATCCCTGATTTAGTACTGAATGAAGAACGTGCACCTACTGATGGCCTAATTAACATCGACCTCACTGCTCCATTAGATGAAGTTATAACATCTGCAAAAGAGACTATGCCAAATATGCCACCAATTGTTTCTGAAAATGGAACTAACTCCAACTTAAGCTGTATCCCGAGTGTGAAACTTGTAAATCCGCAAAGAGGTGTAACTATAGATCCATCGAAACATGATGGTGATTCGCCACTCTTAGCAGTAGACTCATCTAAAAAATTCATCACACTTGAAGCTAAAAGAATATTACTATTGACCTCGATGAAACGAGATCAATCTGACATGAAGTCCACTACTCGAAATACGAATTTGTGGAAATATGAGCAATAATTTGGAGCACTTGAGGCAAAAATGGCTTTAATGGATGTTGGCTTAACCAAAGCTCTACCAAAGATTGAAGAAAGATGTGGAGTTCTGTACATGAACAAATCTGAATGCCACTCTCAGAAGCTGTCTAAAGATCTATTCTCGCAATCAAAGAGACCATGTGACCATCCGCAACCATTGTCAGAGACTAGGCATAATCACTCAAAAAAGAACTCTGATATCTGCAACGACTCTGACCGTCAATATCGTCAAGTGAGAAATAACAAAACAAAAGGGAAATATCTTTTGCGACTTGAGCGAATAGTAAGAGAAAGAGATGGACTCTTACTAAACAGGAAAAATGTGATGAACCTATTACACCACATACCACAATTAAGAACTGTGGTCTCTGAAGACATCCAAGTGGTAGAATTTGAAAAGGAAAACATTAACGACTGTGTAATATTACACATAGCCTCAAAAATCATTTGTGACTCATTATTAAACGTGGGTACGATCTTGAACTCATTGGGATTTGACATAAATGAAATCTGGAACCAAAAAGAGAAAGAGCGATCGAGAGACTTAAAATCTCCTCCAAAATATGAAACAAGATCTAACTATGGGCCTCGACACCAAGGCGAAAATAGTAGCTTAGAGAGCAAATTTGTCTCTGTCACGAGAACAAACAGTGATGAAACACAAAATCAGATCATCGACTGCAATATAGTAACAGATGTGAACATAAACACTGAAATACAGAAGAATACCAGTTTACGAAACGAAGATCTTGACTGGACCTGGGTCGCTAAAACGATCAACATCACTAAAAACAGCTAATGTCTAAATCCCAAGGATCCTGGCAATACATGCGTAGCCTCATGGAACACGCGAGGGCATACGCATCTATTTGGAAACATACCCAAGGAACTGCGGGACGTAGATTTACTTTGCCTGCAAGAGACCTGGTTAATGCAACCACCCATTTCAGAAGGATTTGAAATTGCGTTTAACCCAGCGATCAAAGAGAATAAAGGACGCCCCATGTCAGGGATGGCGATCCTTGCAAAAATCAAAAGTGGCATACGTATTTTATCATCAACTAATGTATCATCGTATGTACAAGTATGCAAAATCAAATTCCCGGTGAGACATGGCACAGAGGAGAACGTGCTAATACTGGTAAATATCTACTGGCAACATGCTGCCATACAAGTGGAAAATTTCATTGAAACAATTTCGGAAATCATCTGCGAAATTAAAAGACATGAAAAAGATGTACACATTTTAATATGTGGCAATCTCAACATAAATTGTTTCCAAGATAAAAACCATAATGAGCACGATGAGAAAAAAACCAAAGATGGACATGCGGCAGCACTCTGGATGCTAGAAATGAACGCATGGAATCTACAGATGCTAAACGGACAGACAACAGGAGATATCCCCACCCAACCGACATGGCGAAGAAATGAGTCAAGCTCAACAATTGACTATGTTCGTAAATGGAAAGCTAAGAAGTGAAGTAAAATGGCTAAACATCATCGAAATGAAATCTAGTGATCACAGCCTAGTTAAGCTGTATGTGAAACCACAACAATGCGGGAGAACAAGCGATGCAGTAAAAACTGCTCTTGAAGTGGGACCAGGCCGCAATAGACTACGACTAAACGCGACCCAAATAATCTCACTGCGGACATCATTAGAAGCAAAACAAGATCCAGATAAAATTGAATACACTACTCTCTTGGAAACTTATCGAGAGAAGAAAATCCACAAAAATAGATCTGATTTTTCACAACGTCATATATGGGATGCTGAGCTTAATCTAAGGAAAAAAAAATTGAACAAAGACCTAAGATTGATAAAGAATAAAACTGATCCAACCAGCAAAAGCAAAATAAAACAACTGAAACAAATGTATAAGAACTGGCTAATCAGCCATAAACACATAATGTTGCAAAGAGATGCAGAAAGCATGATGACAACGCTTGCTAATCGAAATATAAGGGACTTTTGGGCATACCTGAATAACATCTCAAGTCCCCAAGGAGCAATTATAAAATCCATAATTTCGGAAGAAATATGGATAAAACATTACACTGAAATTTTCTACAATGACACCGCCAAAGGAATTGTACCATCCACTGCAGAGTCTGAGTGGTCAATCGAAATAAAGAAAGAAGATATGTATTGCAACATCAAAAATCTGAGTACATCAAGAGCCCCTGGGCCGGATGGTTTAACAAATCATCTCTTAAAACAACATCCGGAACTCTGGGCAGATTTATGCCACTCATTGTTTAGATCGATCTTACAGAACCGAATGATTCCATCGTCCTGGCGAAGTGCTATTGTCGTACCCATCTTCAAAAAGGGAGATCGCACAGATCCAAAGAATTATCGGCCAATAGCCCTGCTAGATGTGGTGGGGAAAGTTTTTGCCACCCAGCTTCAAAACCAACTGTTAAAGTGGATCCAGGATTCCAAGAGATACGATCCACGCCAATCCGGATTTGTGAAGGGGGTTGGCTGTGGGCTGAATTTAACAATCCTAAATTTCATAAAGATGGAAGCTATTCGCCAAAATAGGAAAATCTACGTGGCTTTTGTCGATTTGTCCAGCGCTTTCGACACCATCGACTGAGAGATGCTCTGGAACAAGTTAATGAAATGGAAATGTCCGGATAACCACCTTCAACCTATAAAAGCGCTCCATACAGACACGGAAATTAAGGTCAGGTTAGACGCCTGCGGAACCTTAAGTAAATCAATAAGAACAAATCAAGGCGTGAAACAAGGCTGCCCATTGGCAGCCACGCTATTTGGCCTATTTTTGTCAGATATTGGAGAAGATCATGAAGCTGTCAACTCTTTCCCACCAAAAATCAACGGGATGATTGTAAACTGGATGCTCTATGCGGACGACATCGCATTGTTGGATCTAACCCCCATTGGTCTAACACGAAAACTATCTGCTCTTGAAGGGTATGTAAGAAAAAACAAACTAAAAACCCTGCAAAGTCGGAAATAATAATACTCCAAGATCTCGAACCAACAAGAGAAACATGAAATGTACACCAAAATGGAGATTATCTAACGAAAATCTGAAATGCGTAAGTAAGGCAAAGTACCTAGGTACTTGGATCAACAGTAAAATAACGGATGCACCATGGGTCGAAAATGCTAAACAAAAATGTAAACAACTTGCATGTCAAGGAGTAATTATAAACAAAAAATTTGGAAAATTCTCCCTGTTACCTGTGTTAGCCCATTATAATCAAAAAGCAACACCAACATTGATCTATGGCGCTGAAAGTGCCCTAGGAGTGTCAGCAACGTTGTGGACAGAACTAGAAAACCAGTACTGGAGGCGAGTACTACACCTACAAAAAGGAATCTCGAGTGCTTGCGTACGATATGAACTCAATCTAATATCTATGCAAGCCCGAGTGTTATGGAATATTTTATCCATATACAGGAAAATCATCCTAACAAACTGCACTCCTCAATTTAAGATCTTACAAGATGCACTGCAAGGCAACCAAGAAGCGCTTTTTTGTAAATGGGCTACTGAATGTGACAATCAATTAACACTCCTGGGTACAGATCAAGTCACTTTGAAAAATAACCCAAACTATGTAAAAAAAAAGCTATGGGAGCTCGATTGGTGCACCACGATTGATGATCGGAATCGTCACAAGCTCATGGAAGACGCAGCAATTGAGGCTAAAGATCGTAAGAAACCGCTGCAATACCTGATGAATTCAGCTAATGGAAAACATCGAGCTATCTATATGAAATTTCGACTAAATCTCTTTAACACCAGGGTGAGTCAAGCAATCAGGGCACGAAAAATGACAGAGACATTGAGCTGTCGCTTCTGTAACAGACAGCAAGAGACTCTCAAACACTTAACTCTATATTGCGAAGGCTTGAAAGATATGAGATCTGTGCTTTTGGGAGACCTGGTGCGACAATATTCTACTCTATGCGGCGACGAACTCTGGCGAAAATTCTACAGTCCGCGTGAAAAAGACATATATGGGCTGACCAACTTTCTACAATCTCTAGAGGCTCTGCTAAAATCCCAATAAGAAAGGAATGGAAATCATACAGAAACTAATACCAATGTGTCGGAGATGAAGAAGTGTGAACTTGCATCAAAAGCAGTCTTTTGATGCTGAAGCGGTGGAAACAAAGTTAGTTGACTGAACTAGAAGGAATTAACGAGAACCATAAGACAGTTAAGACCCTAGCCGTGGTAAAAACTCTCATTATGCACTGTAATGCTGCCAAAACCTGCCTCTGCAAGGCCCTCCGACACATTATAGGAGGAGGGATAATGTAACCTTTTCAAAAAGTTTGTATAAACTAAATGAAATAAAAACATTTAAAAAAAATAGTACAGTCCTCTAATGAGGTCTGTATGCTGTAGCTTTATCTCACCCGTTCAGTAGGGACACTTTTGCACAGAATCTTTAAGACATAACCTTTATTCATCCCCATGTGAATTGTAATGAGTGTGAATAATTAATCCACCAGCTGTATCAAGTGACTCATAAATCAAGCAAGTACTCCCAAGTGCATGTGCTCTCTCTCTTTTTCTCTCTGTCTCTCTCTCGCTCTCTCTCTGTGTCTCTGCCTCTCTCTCTGTCTTTCTGTCTCTATTTCTCTGTCTCACTCTATGTCGCTGTTTCTCTGGTTGAGAGTATGAGAGTCAATTTGTCAGGTACGTGTTTGCTAGAGCCACATCAGCCATTGCTGACAGCAGCATTACCAGAGAAAAAATGCACAGTTCAGACATATTATCAACCAATCGGTGGTGAGCATGCAAAATTAACAATTGCCTTGGTGCTCAACGAAGAGATAGATCATTGGTTTTAATCTGAATTTGAATGTTTTCAAGTAGAAAGGACATGCTAAAATGGATGTATTCTCATCCAAAAGATGTGTTGTTGTTGAAATGTCACCTAATGACATGTCGCCATGGAAATGGCAGGACGCCTCTTTCCTCAATAAGTATGAACAGACCGCTTCTTATCAGACAACATCAAGGTTGCTTTTTCAATTATTTCTCTATCTTTTTTTGTGTATCCTGTGGCTCGTTTCTGCTCTGTTCAGCTATCTTCGTTGCTCGCAGCCCGTGCGAATATATACCAGTACTATCATTACTATCTATTTAAATTTTGTCGCATAATGGCAACAATACAGCCCTACCAGTACGAGCCGGAGTATTCCCAGGCAGAATTACTTGAAAAAGAAAGATGCGGAAACGATGGGACATCGGACAACAGTTGGGAGGGCGAATCATCAGATCAAGAGCCTGAGCCTAGTCGCATGGACGACGTCTCCACCTGGTGTACCTGCAATCGGTGCAAGGTCATGCCAACCGAGGAGGAGAACTGCTGCTGCCGAGAAAACTCTGGATGCTTCACCTACATTTGGCAAGACGAGGCACGGCCGCAATGCATTACCGAGCTGCATGACTTCAGGGCAGCCTGCCTCACATGGTCCGTGTTAAGGATTATGATGGTGCTTATGCATGAACTTCGCGCAACAGTTCGCCCTCGCAATCCAAGTAACGAGTAAGTGTACTCTAGATGTGATGTCACTTAGGCCACTAACATTTCATGTTTGTCTCCTATATTGTCGTAACTTTGATCTATCACTGCCAAATGAATTTAGTTTTGCAATTCTATACATCACTCGTGATTTGGGGAAATCATAGTGGTCATTTTATGTGTTTTTCACATACAACCGAGAAACAATATTTCTCTGTGTCCCAAATGTAATGGAATGCATAGTTGTTCACTTTTGTAATGTGTCTACACTTTAAAGCCCAAGTTGATTGATCTGTGAAGTAACATTTGTACTTGCAACAATGCCATAGGATACAAGATTGCATTTTTAACTAAGGTTTGATACACTTATCTTCATTTAAATACAGTTTGTAGCTTTCTCTTCCACAGGTGGTACAGGTTGGTGGCCTATAGTGCGTTTACATGGTGGCTTCATGGGAGGCTTGGACACCGCGTTCGACGAGTAATACCCGTCCGTGTCATTGGTGCCATTAGAGACACATTCCCCAGTGACAGCGGTCAGTACAGGGGATTTTCCCACACTGTGCTGGAACCCGAAGTACAGAATGTGTAGTACATTTGTGCCATCAACATCAGCAACAAAATAAAATACAACTGAACTTTTATGAATGGTTGTTTCAATTTTCCAGTGAATCAAGGACACCCTCACTTGTCCTGGCAGGGCTGACTGGGTGGGAACGGCCAAGGTGCCAAACACCATTTACACTTCAAATGTATGTTATGCGCAGGGGCCATTGTACACATGGCCTAGCCAGAACCAGTGTCTCCAGGCAGGCTCCCCTGAAGCAGTCCGTGCCCTTGCAGTCCACATAAGTGTGTCTCTTCCTTCAGCGGTGTTCCGGGCCTTGTCTGCATGCCTCATGCCCATCCATCCCCCCTCCATTATCAACGGCAGTTCGTACCAGTGGATGTGCACCTGCCAAGGGGGCTGGCAGGGATGGGAATGGCCAAGGTGCCAAACACCATGAACACTTCAAAGGTTATCTTCCGTGCAGGGGCTGTTGTTCACATGGCCTCCCCTGACCCAGTGTCTCCAGGCAGGCTCCCCTGAAGCAGACCGTGCCCCTGCAATCCACATAAGTGTGTCTCTCCCTTCAGCGGTGTTCCGGCCCTTGTCTGCACGCCTCATGCCCATCCATCCCCCCTCCATTATCAACAGTTGTTCGCACCTGTGGATGTGCACTGCCAAGGGAGCTGGCAGGGATGGGAACGGCCAAGGTGCCAAACACCATATACACTTCAAAGGTATCTTTCTCGCAGGGGCCATTGTTCACATGGCCTTCCCACACCCAGTGTCTCCAGGCAGGCTCCCCTGAAGCAGTCGGTGCACCTGCTATCCACATAAGACCACGCCATATACACGTCACTCATTCACATACACACCCACCTTTCTAATTCTTTATAAACCCCTTGATATTTATCATGAGAACATCTGTGAGCACTGCAAGTCAACTCGTGACACTGAAAGTCATCTCATCATCTTGCTACCTGTGAACATCTCTAAGCACTGGAAGTGAAGTCGTGATCGCGCTACCTGTTCTCCTGCTACTAACTACCCTGCTTGCTGAATCTAACTGTTTGTTGGTCAAAGTAAGGGCAGGTTAACTAATCATATCTTCTTGATCTCTAAATTTCTATTTCAAATGAATGTACCCAGTAGCGTAATGTTCATTCATCTCATTGCCATTACCATTGACTTGAGTTTAATTTGTTCTGTTCTTGATATATAGCAATTGTCATCAGTGTCAATTGGGATAGAATTGCATCCTAGGTGGACCATGTCTATAAGCATGTTTCCTTTTGATGCATAAAAGTACATTCAACGGGCGAGTAACACGTTACGAATTGCGTCACATCAATCAATTCTGTATGAAAGTTCTCCTAGTGTATAGTCGACTGCGCTACACAGGATTTGCTTCTGCGACAAAAACAAACATTGCATAGAAAAATGTTTGATATAATTCCATCTTTCTAATTCATTCATGCAAAATAATTTTTTAACGATGTGGACTTTTTTAAACAGATTTTTCAACAATCCCTGCTTGTATGGTGTATGGTTGCCGTTCTAAGACACATACCAAACCCAAGGGCACAATAATGCATATATTCCCGAGCAATATAGATCTAATAAGGGAATGGGTCAGATATTGCGGATTTGCGCCGGACAAGCTTGAAAGTAGAGCCCAGGATGTCTTGGGGGACTTGAGGGGTGATCGATTCCGCATCTGCAGCCTGCACTTTACCCCGAATATGTACGATCAATCGCAGTACACAAAGAAACATTGACTCGGAACGTCTCGTAAATTGCTTCCAAATGCAATTCCAACTCTATTCATGCACACGCTGCCTCAGGTGAGTCACGGTTCATGAATTAGCTGTAGGCCTTGGGGTACTGAACAGGTAACTACATGAACGGATTGGTGCTTTCGGTGTAAATGTTTCTTACTAAACTTTGCATATTTACCAGATTGTATTGCTTTATAACTATACCCCATTTTGCTAGCCATCTGTCCCTGGTTTTAGGAGCATCATAGAAAATTATTTATGAACACAGAAAACTATGCTATAGTGCCCTTCGAAATAAACAAAATCTTTTTGTAATCGGCTGCTTCATATGTCAATTCTTGTAGGTCAGCATATTGACTGAAGCACAGACTATCGGTAGAGACGACATCACCGACACGTCAAGTATACCAATGGTGAGCCACACAGACTTGCTGAAGTTCATATTCTTGAGAGTTGGATCTTTCCACATATCTAATGCAAATCTAATTTTCCCTTTACCACTTCGTGACAATGCACTGAAAATGAAGAAGCAAGATTCTGCATCCATTTCTTTTCCGGCGTCAACAACAACTTCTAGCGCCTATCAGGTAGTTTCATTTTGCTTGTCGATTATGCGAATGTATTATGCATGGAATTTTAAATGATATGAAATAGTTTACGTATGCTGTCGTTTGTTTACATAAAGTTTCATTTGTGGGTTTCTATTTATAAGTAACATTGTCTGCATCCTATTGTCTCTGTTCAGTTTCACTGTTTTCATCCATACTAAAACAAGTACTTTGTTACAGGGGGGTGCTGGTACGTCGAGTAGAATACATCATCCTTTGGAGTTGATCCAGAGTATGAGGTATGCGTACAGATAGTTCCCTTGAATGAAAGAAAGTAAATGCTACATCGGATGCTATCAGACAGTGACATTCATATAAACATGCATTGTTTCAAATCTTATCATTTCAGTTCTAACGTTGCAAGTTCTACCCTAATGCAGAATACAATGCAAAATGCTTGAGTGCAACATTACAATCAGTAGGTTTTGCACGATGATCTCTAATCGAGTGCACTTGCCATCAATCTGGTGAAATTCGAAATGTCTATTTTGACTAAATAACGTACCGTGTTTACGAGGGTAGGTATGTAAGCGATGTGTGCGATGAAAGACTTTGAGTTCAAATATGATTGACTTGTTTTTTTAATGAATATTCCATTCAAGGAAAGTATACAAGGTCAGGAATTAGAAGAGGAGGCACATGGATCAGAGGTGGTGGACCAGCTTGCTGGTGTGGTTGTTACAGTGAAGAGCATGGTTTCACAGAAAATCAAGAAAACAAGGGTAACTTACAAACAATTTAGTTTACTAAAAGTGTTCTGGGCTGGTGTTGTCTTCATAACATGTTTTTTTTAATCTAAAGTGCTATATACTGTATGTTGGATTTCCATTGAACATGTTTTTACAACCCATCTCCTAGAGGCCCAGACGAAAAAGAAGCATGAAGACACAGACAACAAATGAAACTAAAGATGCTGCTTGCCAAACAGATTTGACCATAGAGCAACTATTATTTGAGGTGCAGCATAGTCCAGTCAATAAGCAGACTTGAGATGCTTATGTGCAATGGCCAGAAAATGATTTGAATGTGACCGGCGAAGCAAGCAAAGTGTTTTTGGACCATTGCTACAATGTGAGAACTCAACAAGATGAAGAAGAAACTGAAGATAAGGAAGATGCTTTTAAATTACTCAGTGACCACTTCACACAAACTACACACGCAAAAAAAGGCCCACACAATAAACAATCGACATTGATGGTTTCTCCAATTTGTGCGCAAATAACACAATATGAAATAACAGAGACTGAAGCATCAACGCAATGGACCAAAGAACTTGCCAAAGATCTCGACTTCAGTGTGTCTAGTTTGGCCGATATGTCCGCCACAGTTGAGTCACAAACCACATTCATGCAGGATGATAGTCTGGTAACGGAGCACACATATATTGTATTCACAGCTGCCTGTTAGAGATTATACTGATGCTTAAATGTGTCTATCCAGTGACGGGGGAAGTATGTGGGCAGCCATTGGGGAATGTGACTCGTGTATCACATGGCATTAACCTGAAAATCCAAGTCACATGTGGCCAGCTCCATGCTACATTTCCATGGTCCGCTCAACCGATGCTGGGCAAAGTGCTAGCTGGAAATCTACTGTGTGCAGCAGCTTTACTTTTCAGTGGATCTACATTTAGTAAATTGTCCAGTTTCTATCAATTTGTCGGATTCCAGTTCCTTTCTAAAACGCAGTACTACAAATATCAACGAGAATATTTATTCCCTGCTATTAGTGAAGCTTGGAAAATTGAACAAATGTCAATTGAAAGGACATTCTCTGACAAATGGTTCAGGCTAGCTGGCGATGGACAGTGTGACAGCCCCGGATTTTCAGCAAAGTACTGCAAATACCATTTTCAGGACATGGAAACTAAAAAAAATTGTGAATTCAGTGGTCGTGCAGATGTCCGAATGTAAATCCTCAGTGGCCATGCAGAAACATGGTTTTATAAAATCCCTGGAAGATCTCCAATCGAGGGGAGTGCAAATAGACCTCATAGCCACAGACAGACATGTTTCAATAGCCAGGCCATGTAAGAGCAGTTTCCAAATATTCGCCATCAATTTGGTGTATGACACGTTGCCAAATCAATCAATAAAAAAAATCACAGCTGCTGGTAAAAAAAAGGGTTCTGAAAATATTTTACAGTGGTCCCAGTCTTTGAGCAACCTTCTTTGGTGGAGCTCCAAAACTTGTGGTGGGTCTGTAACAGTTCACTTCTGGTACAAATGATTAGCAGCTATTTATTTGTTCAACAATGTTTATATAAAGTGTCCAAATAAAGCGCGTAAATTGTCTTCTGAAATGTATCCTCTTTGTCAATTTTTTTTGCAAGAAGTGCTTTCTGGAGGATGCCATAGAGTGTAACGCTGTGCTTTCACACTTCCCAGTTTCGTCAAGCTCTTGTGAGTCCTTCACTGATCGGGGGAGTGTCAGATGGATAACAGCATGAAAGCAACTTTGGGGTTCTGCAGTTGCCTTACCAAACACTTGCCCAAATTCCTGAAGAAATACGTGTCCCAAAGAGGAATGGGACCTAGGCTAGATAAGAAACTTGGCAAGCAAGAACTACTGACTGTAAGCAAAACAATGCATGAAAGGGGGTTGTTTGTGAGAAATAGGTACATTCTGACCTAAATGTTTATGGGGGCATGTGTTAGGGATCATTGCTATCGGATGCCTTATCAGAGGGGCGGTCTTTGATTTGCAGCATTTGGAGTCTTACAATTTCAAAGGCAGTGGGGATAGGTGTCAGTGTTACCAAAATATACGACCATTCCTGATTAGGTATATGGGAGGTGAATTTGAGGTGGTGCGGGGGTAGGTTCTGGGGACCAGATGCGTTCCAAGGGAACAGGGGTCATGGGTTCAGGGGACTGCAGCCTGGCAGGAGGAGGTTGAAGAGTCAGTGAGCAGAGATGGATTGTGTACTAAGGTTGGAGCAGGGCTTGCTCTGACATTCTCGTACAAGCACATTTTGTCAGGGCTCGAGACTCGCTACTTGCAAAAATGATTAGCTGCATTGCCGTGAGAGCAGGAGACGGGCTGAGGTGACAGGTGGTGGGGGCTGGCTGGGCTAGGCGCTGGGAGAGTGAACAGTTCAACACAGGGACAGAGGGACTCTAAAAATAAGGCATTTGGAAGTAAACTAACTGTAACTGTTTTCATTAAAAAAACAAAATCACTAGAAATTTTGTGCGCCATTGGTGGATGCCAGCAAACATTTTGTTTGTTTTTCAAAAATATTTTAAATGCCACGTTGGTCTGCTGGGCTATTCGCTCCCATGGGAGTGAAGGTCACTGCTTTTCAATTTGTTTGTGAGCTGTGCAAACCCACGCATCCTACATAGTATAAGGTTTGATCGTTTTTCGTCCTCAGAAGAAAGGGAAGATTCGGAATGGAATGAATGAAGGGAGGTGTGTAATACCGTCACATATGGTAAGGTTCACCATTCCAAAACTGGACAAAGGAACATGTAATTTAATTTTATGAAAATTCGTTGATCTGAACGGAGACTCTGCGTTACACCGAGAGAATGGAAATGCCGAATATTATGTAAGTTTTACTGTAGGCAATTTTATAGACGAACGAGTCAAGGTTTCATTTTCTGACCGTTATTGCTGGCTTAAATTGTAATTGGTTGTTGTTTGTGGCATATTGCAATGACACGTAAGAACAGCTTGTGCAAATTTGTCTTTGTCCCGGGCACATGGGCAGTCCAGCACCGAAATACATGTAGTCCACATCTGGGTTCCCCCAGGTTCCACCAATGCCAAATTCTACGCTAACATTCTGTTAAAATGCTGTCTATATGTTCTTCGAATTCTTTCGTCAGCTTCCGCATCCCATTGCGAGCTAAACATACTCCATAGCACTAACGTCTCAAGCACATCGTAGACTCCAACTTTCCACAATGTTTTCTGTGTGTTTCCATTGTTTCATGTTTGTGTTCATCATTAGTTTTCACACAGTGCAGAATTAATGGGTAAACTGATAAATTAAAATAAAGAACGGCTACTGAGACATATTTCTGTTATGTTTTCTACACAGCTACATCCTGCTTTTCCGCAAATGTCATCGTTTCCAGATACCAATTGATGGCTTTTTTAGCGGGCAGCTGCAGATACACTTAAATGGCTGGATTACAATGATGCTGTATCGGGGCAATCGCCCTGGGCCAGTATGCCCTTTCATGGTGCCAGCAATAAGGAGCAACCTGACATCGTTTACAGTAGTGTAGTACCAAGCTGATGCCAAAGCCTTGCGATTCACGAGGCGCCCAATGCACTTCATATACCCAAAGGAACACTGTGTGACTCACGATAAACATTAGTGGATCGAGAACAAAGAAAGAAATTACCAATGTGGTTGAATATGCAAATCGGCGATGTTCTCGGAGCATTTATTGTGAAATAAAAGCACATAATAAATTGCAGAGTATTGCGGTTTCCTTTAAAAATAATGTTTTGTATTCAAAATTGGGACGTGCTGTGTTGTGAGAGGATGTGTGTTGATATTCCGGGTTCTGCGTCAACTGATGTCAACACGTAGGTGATGACTGGGCACGTTTGGCTATGCTGCCCAGTAACGTCATGGAGAAAGGCAGAGAATATCACTAGGAATGGTGAAGTCAGCTTCAGGGGCCGGGGATATGATTTAGTGCCGCCAGGGCAGTTCACCTTAGGGTGATGCGTTAACAGATAACATTAGCACAAGATGGCCGCGCCATGCTGCCTGATTTCGCATGTGTAAAAGTGAGGAAAACTACATTAAGGTGCATGGGAAAAGTTTGTACGATCGATCCATGTATGCTTAAAAACACATGCCCGAACGCTCGGGACAATAATATTTTTGAGTGCGCTATTCCTTTATGCTTGCATTGCCCAAATAAATATACTTTTTGAGCATAATATCAACTATATTTTGCCCTTGCCTCCACATTGAACACAACCATTTGCTTACTTGGACAGTATTTGATGACCTTCGTGGCCACAAATTCAATATCTGTTGTCACTGAATGTACAATAAGTCCATTAGTATGATAACATTACCCTGTGCTAACTCATATCCCTATGTATATGAAGTCATTGGATTGTTTATTGCTTTTTTCAAGTACTTTACCTTCTTCAGAGTAATTCATACTTTCATCGATTCCTGAATCGAAGTCTGGCTTTATCTGTTCTTTGATATCTTCTACTGTTCCGGTCATCGCCATGTACGATCCATTTTTCATTGTTGTTCTGGTGTTCAGTTCATGTGTGTAAAAGAACCAAGAATACAAAGGAAATACAATGTCAATTTAGTGCTTTTCTGACGCATGAAACAGTATTTTGCGTATGGGCTGACAGCTGGGGGCATCATTGTAATCTTTAGGCCGTTGGAGGACCCCCTCTGTGAAGTCCCACTGGTGGACACATAAAGCCAGTGTGCATGAGATGACATCAGAGGGATGAGGGGCAATAACTTTCCAAAGGTGCCTTCTGGTATAAGAGGGCCAAGACGGCACTTCCAGCTCTCACAGCTGTCCCTGACTGAGCTGCAACAATCTACAAGTCCATTGCTCCCGGCTTTCCTGTAAGCCATTGTCATGAACATTACCACAAATGTTTAGTACCCTCAGAAGTCCCGTAAAACATAGATAAAGCAACCATTACATGGGACAGGTGAAAAGGAAGAAATCATGAAAACAATTGAGGTAGGATCACAAAACCGATACCTCAGCATCTATCACTTCACAAGTAGGGCACTTAACAGTCTCATCTTGCATGCAATACATAAAGTGCATTACAAAAAAGTGGCAATAGAGTTTCCTATTCAGCAGCAGAGGGCTGTTTCCCTGTCATATCTATGTAATGGATGCTACAGTTCACATCGCAGCCTTTCAGGATCTCTCTCAGATTGAACAAGCTCACCAGGGGAATTTCTCTGGGGATGCTCTCTAGGTCTACAATAACAGAGTGCTTCATGCAGACCTCTGATTCCTGCACGCCGCAAAATCTGTACAAGCCATACCTTCATTGCATTTCCAAATACGAGACATATATGCAGGAAATGTCTTAAGGGTTCTCTTACTTGGGGGAATACGGGCATGCATTGGGATTTGCAGGTTTCCAATTATTTGACCCAGCTATTCCCTTGTTGTTGTGGTGAACGGAATGAAACCATTCCTGTTAATGAACTCTAAAATTGTGTCAGTGTCTTTTTGCATCAGCCCTGCTACTCTGTTACAGATGGTGTCAGAAGTGGAAGGCACAAAGGCTGTGTTGGATGCCTATCTAAACCTTCCCATAGTGCATGGTGGAAGAACGGCAAGGGTACCTGCTCGGACAACCTTCCCTGTCTGCCTAATGAGACCCTTGGTAGATCACCCATGGTGGAATTTGGACACAACCAGCACCAGGACCTTGTCCTGAGAGCCTCCTTTGATAATGCTATTTCCCAGGAGGAGGGTCTCAGGGCCACCAAACCCCATTTTCTCAAGAAGGGTCTACATTACTTCTTCTCCTATGATGTACAGGAGGGGGAGCAGACTCTCTACCAGTTACTAGTACCACTAAAGACCACAAAAGCGGTCATGGACTTTGCACACTCCCACCTTTCTATAAGGGTTAGTGAAATTGTAGGCTCATGGTGCAGCAATTCTTATGGGCAGGGGTGCACCATGAAATCGTGCAGTATTGCCTACACTGTCCCTTATGTTAGAAAACCTCCGAGTTAGATGTAAGCAAGGCACCCCTGCTACCACTCCCGATTGTTGATGTACCAATTGCACACATTGGGATGACTGCCTTTTGGCATCTAGGCTTGTACAAAGCAAGGAACCAATATCCTTGTATTGCTCAACTATCACACAAGTTACCCCGAGGATGCTCCCATGCAAACCAACAATATTAAAACCTTCTAAAACACTTCATCCCCTAAATCTCCCAAGTAGGTTTCCAAAAGTGATCCTTATAGATCAAGACTACTCTAAAAATCAATACACTGCTGAAATCAATGTATAACCCCAAAACAGATGGCTTTGTCGTGCCCTTTATCGCTGGAGTCCTTGACAGGTTATTCACCTATCAAGCTCATTTAAGAGAGAAGCCCTAGGGAGGTGTCAGATATTTTAAGATAACGCTGTGAAGAACACGACGGAGGAGAAGAGACTGCTGAATTTGTTGAAGCCATCCATGAAAAAATGTGTTGCAGCTTATCCAGTCCATGGCTCAACAACAAAGAAACAAATCAGACTACATGATAAGGTAGCCTCACTCAGAAGATTCGCTGTGGGGGCAAAGTGCTGGTCTTGCTTTCAAGTTCTATTAAAAAATTGATGGCCAAGTGGCACAGACCCTATCAGATGATCTAGGTCCTCAGCGATCAAAACTATCACATTCAGCAGGATGACAGGTGGATGATCACTTAGGTCTATTATGTCAAATGACTGAAAGCGTGGAAGGAATCAGTACCCATGGATTCCCTGCTGGCTAAAAAACAGCATCAAATACAGTCAAATCCATCAAGGTTGATCCCTGACAACATAACAGGACATCATTTCACTAACAATGTTTGTTGTGACTTCAGTGTGAGCCAAGGGGTTTGTCCATTGAATTGGAACGCCTCCTGGAAAGGCCCCTTTTGATTAACAGAAGTTCGAAGGAAGACGTTAGAAGCGGAAATCCAGAAGAGGTTCGACTTAGGCATCATCGTTCCATCCCTGAGTCATTGGGCCTCACCAATCGTCCTGATACCCAGGTATGATGGAACTAAGAGGTTCTGTATTAACCTCAGTAAGGTGAACAAAATCTCCCACCTCAATGCCTTGCATTGACAAACTAATCAAGTGAATGGGAGAGGCCAAGTTTGTATCCACCATCAGCCTAACCAAGGGTTATTGGTAGATCCTGTTATCTCCTGATTGTCAGAAAACAATTACTCCAGCTGGTCTATTTCAATTTACCATAGATCCCTTTGGGCTGCGCAGAGTGCCCACAACCTTTCAAAGGGCGATGGATACGATTCTACAGCCTCATCAGGGGGTTGAAGCCACATTCCTGGATGACAGTGTAATCCACAGTGGAATTTTGGAAGAACATACGACTCATCCATATGCTCTATTTAATCAGAATTCCCCCTATCTCAAAAGCCTGTTTGGCCTTTGCCATCATGCTGTTTCCCAGCAATTCTGGATTACTCCGAATTTGAGGTAGTCTCACTGTATGGTTAGCATATTTAACATGCGTATACCAATCCAGACAACCCTGCATCTCCATTTGCAATATTTAATTAATTGCTCCATCCAGATGGGTCAGCACTGTTGCCAACCATGCTTTCAGCCAATGACGATAGTTTGGCTTTAGACTTGATGGGCCTCATCACAGCACTAACCAGCTTGTCCAGGCAGGAGCCTAACACCTAGTACTCGTGAAAATAAAATGATTAAAAACACAAGTTAATGCAAAAAAAGGCAGATGAACTGCTGGTAAGTTCCAATTTTAAATGGTGAGACTCATCAATCGCATCATTTGCATCTTATTTTGCCCACTCACTTGCCTGTATTTTGGCAAAGCATTTAGGCATAGGATTAATAAAAGAAATATCTATGCATAATATCTATGCTGAGCCATACAAACTTTTACCATTCCAGGTGCAGTATTACAGGTTTCCGATTGGCAAAATACCACACTTGCTACACTCCGTTATTCACGTTCCGTAACTCAATTACTTGATCTCCTAACCCCATCATGCTATGACAGCATTAATAGTATGTAGGATTCTTATCGGCACCTATAGGAATGGAGGTACTTTGACAGTTCACAATGTATTCTACAGAGACTCTGTTTCTGCACAAAATATGTGTAGAGGCTATGAAGAGCATGAAGAGCAGCTCCTTTTTAAATATATATCTTGTTCTCAGTTAAAATAAACTAAACACATGCCCAGCATTGCTGTTGCCTTTCTGGAAACCTGCCTGCAAGGGAGAAATCATGTTTTATTCTTATTTTCCTCTCAGCAATAATTCCTCAATTACTTTGCACAGATGATGAATTAGGGAGTTTGGGTGATATCTGGGGCTATCTCAGCACCCAACAGCGAGGAAGGGATCATCCCCAATTTAGCAAAGGCATCACCAGGACTGGAATATACAGTGCACAGATCTCTGGGCCAGGGCCTTTCCTCTGGCAAAGAATTTCAATTCTATTGCTACTTCGCCAGTAGAGACATGTTTGTAGTTCTGCGCCCCCTCCTGAGTCGATCCTTCAAAATAGCCCGATTACATATCTTGCCCAATTTAGTGAAGTCTGTATGCCATGTTCTTTTCATTAATGTGAATTTCCTGCCTGACTGAAAAGGTGGATGACTTGGTGGCAACTAACCACCAAAAAGCAATTGTAGCTGATCATGGTGTTCTATCACTGACTTTAGGTTCTCAAGATGTTTGTGGGGGTCCCATGTCTTCTTCTTAGCTAGCAGCTGTTTGTATTTGTTATCTTAATGCCGAAGTCATTGTTCCCTCCTCTTCTAACATATGCAATTGTCTTTAAAATATCCATTCCACTACTCTGCATCTCTATCATATTTTATGGCCCGGTAGTTCAGTTATGGCATTGGCTAGCAAATACCTGCTCAATGCCTACAGACATTCCAAAATGCTTGTTTAGTCCGTCAGCGAGGCTTTCATTTCTGACAGAGAGGTTAATTTGTCACTTCGGTCTATAGTTATGTTGACTAATAAATGCAGTTTATAATGTTTAGGGATGACCTTTTTTTGTGACCAGTTGAGGCATCAGGGAGAGATTTTGGGATGTGTCATAGCATGACTCTGGCCAGTCACAGGGGTATCACGGTTACCGTGGAGCCGGTGCAGCATTCTTCTTGGTGGTGTGTGCATTGCGTTCCTCTGTGTGCCTCGAGTAATTCCTCTAATGAATAGCTGCTGGACAGCTACAGGTGGCTGTTGAGGTTCTCGACTTGAACGAATGTTTTGTTTTAGGCGGTTACTGTAGTTATTGTGGATGCTTTTTCTAGCATGGCCCATTGTATCCCATTAAATGTTTTACTGACTCTATATCACCTACATTTTGTTCTAGCTTGCACAACCTTTTCTGATAGAGTTTCTCAGTTTATTGAATATGTCTACAGAGCTATTTCTCAGGATCTATCTATGGTGTATGATTTCGGTTTATAGTGATAGCCTCGAATGCAAAAGCATCGAGAAAATGCATTGAAAAAATGATTTTTTTAATGGGGGTCCCCCGACCCCTGTTTTTTTTACCCCTTAAAACCCATTATAATAAAAATAAAACCTTTACCTTTAAAAAAATGCATTTTTCTGATGATTTTGCATTTAATGCTTTTGCATTCGATGCTTTGTATTCGATGGAATCACTGGATACCATGATCCCATCTGGTTATCACCCACAAACTAGTTATCTTTAATCAGAGAGGATTTTTGAATGAAAGGAGAGACTGATAGACAAGAGTACCCAGAATATTGATTTGACAAACAGTAACAACAAGAACTAAAGGGTCAATCTATATGGTGTCTCAGTGAAAAGGAATGTATGTCAGAGGCCCAACACAAATGTTAGCCAAAAAAATGTCAAAACACATTGGAGCTTCTATTGAGCCCTTCGTAAATAGGCTGTGGCAGGAATATACAGTGTGAAAGCCTTGCGTAAGGTGAAACCCACCCATTTTGAGATAGTCCTGCAAAGGGGGTGGGGGAGAGTTTGGGGGTGGGAGGAGTGCAAGGGAATGTGTTTTTTCGTTTTTTGTAGGCCGCCGAAAATCGGCTGAAAAATCTATCTTTTTGTTAGGTGACCTAATATCACATCAAACCTATTTTTCAAGAACCACGTTTAAAAGTTCTCAGTGGGTGAGATAGAGGTAGAGAACCCTCTCCTTGTTTTTATTATGACGCCCCTCACACATGTTTAACAGAGGCAAAGGGGCACCTACCATGATATACACAGCCAGCAGGCCCTCGCCCAAGCGATATGAAGTTTTGCCTATCCAAGGGGCCTTCTGGTGATACATGGACTAGAGCTATGGCTCATACAATAAGTTCAGTCTTTGAGGTCAAAGATCATGAAGATCCATCTGTATACCACGAGGTGCACCCACAATTCATGAGTGGGCATTCAGTCTCACTTCTATTTAAAATTCGTTCTGCGTTCCGCGATATCAGCACATGTCAAGCTGATTTCCAACCCCGCCCCCCACCCCCTGTTTCCAACTACGAGCAGAGGCTGAGCTGATAAAGAGCAGATCAAGGATTGCTCTTAGTGCCAAGGCCTTCTCAGATTTATTTCAGGTATGCTGCATATCTGCTGAGTTACTGAATGACGCGTGATGTTCCTCCTGTAGGATTTTTGATACGTGCCAGTGCCTCAGAATTATAATGGGCCTCATTACGAGTCAGTCGTTGCGGAAAGAACGGTGGTGGTAAATCCGCCACCACTGTTCTTCCCGGACCGGCTGATCTCGAGTCCTGCAGGCGGGAGGTGTCATTCCGTCTGACCTGGCGGGTTTAACACCACCTGCCTGCAGGCGGACGCGGAAACACCGGCACCATCACGAGATGGTGCCGGTGTTTCCACTTCCCCATTCCCATTGAGTCCTATGGAACGCCATGGGAATGGGGATTTACCGAATTCCACCTCCGGAATTACTGAGTCACCGGGTTGTAATGCCCCGGTGATTCTGGGAATCACAGAGGCGGAATGGTAATACGAGTCTGGCGGTAACCTGCCGGTTTTTCCGGCTCAGTTACCACCGGACTCGTAATGAGGCAATGTGTCTGCAGCAGCCTGTGTTGTCAGCCATCAATCTTTTCTGAGCCGTCGGCAGCAGGTGGTTTCAGTTTAGATTCTGAGATGGCTCACTTCCTTTTTTGTAAGATCGCCCACAGTTCATTGCTTTTTCCGATGACTTAAATCTATTTTTACAGTCGCATGCTGTTCATATATATTTATATAGACTCTGGTTTCTGTTGTACATTTACACTGACAACACATGGCACATGGCATAATTTGACAAGATAAAGCAAGCATTGAATTGAGACATTTCTGGAAACATGCCATCACAGCTCTGGTCTGCAAAGGTTTGGGCTACTGATCGCTCCCTATGTCCAGACCCAGGGATTTTGGTTAGTAGTCTTGCTTCCTCGTGGGTGGAGCTTTTATCCTAACTCCACAGGTGAATTAATTCGGTAGTAAATGTGTGTTTCTTCCTTCTGAGCTTTCTCTGCACTACTTTTCCCTCTGTTTCCTTTCCACACTAGATTGAATTGTTCATCAACGTTGTCTCATCCAGATTGGGTCATGGAAAACACTTTCTCTGGAAAGGTTCATTGTTCCCATGAGGTCCCTGCATGACACCTCACCTCCTCACCAGATTAATCAACCTTCACTGGCCTCCGGTGTCTAAGATAGCCAGGATCAAGCCAGGCCAAGAAATGTGTGTCGTCCACAAGACAACACTTGCATGGTCCTTTAAATCATCACATGAACATACACTGTCTGCCATCCTATACCTTAAAAACAGCTGAATTTGCTGAAAAGGGACATATTGGTGGCATGTATTTTGCAGTCCTCTGAGCAGATCTATGGGATCCTATACCCCTCCTAGTGACCAAGTTATAAGACCATCACACTTACAGGGAATGCATTCAAATCTGTCTTGTTCTTCTTTCAATAGTTCTCCTTCCCATGTGTCAATGCATGTGTTCTTTGCTCCCTAACAACCAAGAGCTACTTTTGGTGCAAGTGTCATGGTTTACAAACTAAGCAAACTTAAACGTGAATGCACACTTGATGGATCTCTTTTATGGATTCTGATCATTGCACAATTTTCCCACATTATCGATTGAGTCAGCACCCTTTGTGTTTTTGTTGTAAATCAGTCTGCGCCATAAAGCCTAAGGATCTTTGGGGCTCATTACGAGGAGGGCGGTAAGGGGTTAACGGCACCGGAGCCGTTAACCCTGTACCGCCCTATTACGAGGTCCCCTCGCAGGACCCACTCTGGATGTCTGGTTATACCAGACGTCCTTTGCGGGTCCCGCGAGGTAACAAGCATGCTAACAACAGGCCCGTCATTAACGGGCCCGTTGCCCTATGGGGGCTCAAATGGGAATGGGGATGGTCCGAGTCTGGGTTCCCTGAATGGGGAAATACCGGGCCCTCCAAAGTCGGAATGGCCCGGTATTTCCCCATTTAGGGAACCCGGACCCGGACCCAAGTTTGGAGGCAGCCATGCCCTTATTAAGGACATGGCTGCCTCCAAACTCGTAATGAGGCCCTATGTGTCCGTGATACAAATGTAATAAAGTATAGTAAAGTAAAGCAAGATGCTGGCGCCAAGCGCCCATGCCCATAGTTCCATAGCCATACGCCATAAGGTAGCGGACAGGTGTCCGCTGCTTATCATGTGCATGTCCTCTTCTGACAGGATTCAGCGCGAGCCAAGAGCATCTGAGGCAGAATCAGAGTCCATAAAGAAATGCCCCTTTTACGGCACCCAATGGCCACAGTGACAGAGTGGGAAGAGGGGGCTTGCGTGGGGAGGTCGTTTGCATGTAATACAGATCTTTTTGGCTTCACTGAGGTGAGATTTGCAGATTAAGCTCTACCAAGCATTAGGATTTATGTAAATAGAAGAACCCATTAGGAGGAGGTCCCTCTGTAAATGCCCCTCCATCGTGGACAAGTGAAATGCCATGTGATGTCATGTTTTCCATGTCACTTCACCCGACAGTAATTACTTTGTGGTAATTTACCACAAAGTAATTACTTTGACATTTTTCAGCGATTTGTTTTTTAATTGGGGGTCCCACCTCAATCCTCCCCTTCCCCTTCATTACTATCCCTACCCCAAACCCTCCCCACCCCTTTTTACCCCCTACCTATAAATACCTATAGTAATTACTTCATGGTATATTACCACAAATGAATTACTGTCAGTGAAACAACGGGATGCCGATGTCATCAGGGGCAAAATGTGTGATGTCACTGCTGCTGTCTCTTTGACTTTAGTAATGTGACACGAGTACTTGGTTGATCATTATGTTGCCCTCACAACACAATGATGTGTTTACAGCATTCTGAACTTGCTTCTTATAGATAGCATTCGTATTTGCTCTTGAATTAAGTTTTCGACTTTTGAGGAAAGTGCTAGGACCACAGCTTCTTTCAATGGAACTAGTGTTTTATTCCATGTGCAATGCGTTTTTTCCGAGCCCTCACTGTACAACAAAGACAATGGTGGTGAACCGCTTCTTTCTGAAGAAAGGGGGAACGTTTGGAGGAGGCTAGCTGGTCTGTAAAAGAAAACGGTTGTGGATCTCTGAGAATGGGGCTTGCACATCATCCTCCTAGTAAATTGAAGAAGCTTTTCTGTGAACATTATTCGTTTATGATTTAGTGTAAGTGAATTGCACTCTTCGCCCACCCCCCACTCTCGGCTGCTCTTCCGGCTTATTCCACCCTACTCCCCTGCTTTGTTAATAGACTGGGTCTTCAGGCCACCCAAAAAACACAATGGGCTACCACAACAAGGGCTTTCCAGGTGTTCTGTGGCCTCTCTGCATTCTGTTCCTACATTTTTAGGTGCAAGGACAAACCATACAGAGAGTTAAACCATGTAAAGAATATTATATTCATTTATTGGGACGGTTGAGAAAAAATAGAAACCTGCTTTAGCCACAATAAAAGATGGCTTCAAAGTTGCCCAGTTTCAACCTCCTAGACGACATTCTGGGAGATATGTGATTGCAGCTTCTTAAACTAAGAAGTCTCTTGCTATGTCGTCCTCCTCACGTCACATAGCTTTTGCATTTAAGTATTTAAGCAGCATGTTGGTTCTGGATTCCTCCCCATTTGGTTACTTGTTTACTGTTCTCAGAAGAGTCTGAGCTCATGCAGGGCCTTGATCCTTTTCTGACTAGCATTCCTGCTAACCACCTCTCAATGAACTTCTATGCCTGTGAGCTCTCTGACTTCTATTACTGTAACACGGTCGGCAGGATGACTCCAGGAAAGCAACATACGTATCTTTGGGCCCAGGAAGAGAAGCTGAGTGCCCCGTTCCTTTCAATGTAATGTAAGTGGTCTCATATAGCACCTGTCTGCCACTGTTGGTGGCCTGCAGTGCTTGACTCTGTAAGAGAAAGGAATGGTGGGGTTCATTAGTGGGAAAGGCAGGTGCGAAACCTGTGGTGTTGATGGGTGCAGGTCAGAGTGTCAACCTGCTTTCAATGGGTTTGGCGGAAGACACTTGGGAGTATGTTATCTATAGAAACGAGCTCAAGATCTGATAGACTACAACACTTTGGATCCGGTTAGCCACTGATGTGTAAGAGTGCCACAGGGCTAAAGAGGAGAGCTTAGTCGCGGCTCAGTTAGTGTTGAAGTGCTAACAGATAGGTCTGTAGTGGTCATCTGTGTGGGGTTTGAGGGTGTGTAGTGTAAAGCTGTAAGAGATCTTAAACAGAATTGGATAGTTGGGGGATGGTGGGAGTAGGGCTTCAAGGCAAAACAACCTGCAACCCTGCACTCCTAACCTTGGCCATTTGCAGATAGGTCCCATGTTTCTAGCTCACAATGCCAACTTTTTCTCTCTCTCTCTCTCTCTCTCCCTCTCCCTCCATCTATCGTCTCTCTCTCTCTCTCTCCTCTCTTTCTCTAGTTCTCTCTCTCTATGTCCCTTAATCCAATAGATAGGAAGAAAGCAAGCATCTACGAGTCGGCAGATGAGGGAAAGGGTCAGTGTGGAAATTCAGACAACGGGAGCATGGACTATTCATCTGCTCTTTTTTCATGTATGCAAAGAAAATGAGTATTAACAGAACAGAGAGCATGC
Source organism: Ambystoma mexicanum (assembly GCF_040938575.1). NCBI lineage: Eukaryota > Metazoa > Chordata > Amphibia > Caudata > Ambystomatidae > Ambystoma > Ambystoma mexicanum. The sequence goes on along the minus strand of NC_090941.1, from coordinate 661,318,354 downwards.
TTGATGAACTCATTAAAGATATGGGGCCTCATTACGAGTCACCGGTATGGAATTAACGGTGGCGGTAAACCCGCCGCCACCGTTGTTTTCATACCCGGTGATCTCGAGTCCTGCAGGCGGAGGTGTCATTCCTGCCAGGTCTGACCTGGCGGGTTTAACACCACCCGCCTGCAGGCGGACGTGGAAACACAGGCACCATCCAATACCAGTCCAATAGGACTCAATGGGAATGGGGATTTACAGAATTCCGCCTCCAGAATTCCCGGGTCACCGGGGTCGTAATGCCCCGGTAATTCCGGGAATCACAGAGGCGGAATGGTAATACGAGTCCGGCGGTAACCTGCCGGAATTTCAGGCACGGTTACTGCCGGACTCGTAATGAGGCCCATTGTGTGGGTAAAATGAATTTTTTGCAGGCAGGAAAGTGCTTGTGAAAGGCCAACTTGTTAATCTCATTTTGATACATTGTAGTGACATAATGCACAACAACTGAACTAAGTCTGTTTTGGTTGTTTATATGTTCACTCTTGGTGTACAACCTTTTCATGCACACATAGTATAGATATTTTTTTTCTAGAACTGCTAACTTGATGGTACTACAGCTGAGAGCCAAGGGATTACATTCTGGAGCCATATGTGAGGTCGGACAGAGAGGTTCTCCTCAGCTCAACATCAAACATCAACATCAAAAATAGCACAAGGGAAACAAATGCTTTATTAAGCTGGAACAACTATCCTTACATAAATTATAAAGATTAGTGAAACCCTAAGATGAATCTGATAGTTAAAAAGCTATTAATTTGATCTACATTTCCTTCTGTAACTATAAAGTTTCACAAAAAGGTCTGGGAGCCGCTCTACCAAGAATGAATACGGACAAATAATCTGTTCTATGGGAAAGTACACACTCGAGACGGTCTACAACCACATTTTTGCTCACTGTACCTTTCACTGAGGAGAAATAACCATTTGTGTGTCAATCTGGCCCCACCCACTTGGGCAGTCCAGCACCAAAATGCTAGGCAATTCTCCTCTGAATAAGATTTCCAACAGCAACCCCAGACACGTGTTTCGGCCAAGTCAGGCCTCATCGATGAGTTGAAGCTGAGCCTTTGTAAGCACAGTGAGCAAGGGGTCCACGTCTGGATTACCTAGGGTAATTTAGGGTGAAACCCCAACTTCCTAAAATTTCACAAAAAAGCCTGGAAGACCCTCTACCAAGAACAAACACGGCCAAACAGCCTATTGTATGGAAAGGCGCCCCATAAATTAAGTTACAATCATTAACACCCGAGGCATAGGATGCAACTAATCAGATTTTGCATGGAATTCTGCCCGTATTTGCTAGAACAAACCAGACGTTCTGAGCAGCCTGAGTGTGGCACCGCTATAGCCCCTCACCATCTTTCCAATCTTTCTGCTCCCACTGCCTTTAGCACCCGGGATGTGCAAACCCAGCTGCTAGAGGCTTTCATAGTTTACAATACTGAAGTGATTTCTCACCTGAGCCTCTGTGGAAGCTGTGCTAGTCTGCTGACGTACTTCTTCCATTTCGCTCGGGTCAACTTGGGAGGCAGACAGTTTTTGGCAAGGACGGCCTGCCGCCACTGGTTCTATCACATCAATATTTTAAAAAGTTCAGGTGGCATTAAGAACAGAGTTAGAAGTTTCTCTGACATTGTTGGTATGGCGGGACGTTCTGCCTATGGAACATATTGGGCCATTGGAATGCATAGTAGTATCAGATGTCCAGAAAGGTCTACTGGTATATTCAGCATCAAATATTAACCGCTGAAGAGAACAAGTTGGTAAAAAGGCTGTCGACCATATACAAAACTGACCATCTTAAAGCAACGCCGCCAGGCCACACAGGACGTGGCCTAGTCGGATCACTTTTCTGCCACTTTCCGCAAAGTCCCTGCTAAGTAACATTTGTTAGGGAGAATTCTCATTTATGGCTAATTTCCCTCACCTAGTGAGTCCCTCAGCAGCTTTGCTGGATTTCTGGGGTTTCTTTTTTCCACCTGGAACGAGTGTGAGCCTTTTTCCCACTCTCACATGTGTTTTGCCATGTGTATTTCTACTTTTTGTGTGATCTTGGGCTCTGGGTCCACACCACTCCATGAGCCCCACTTTTGTGTGTGTTACACAGCACCTTCAGTGCAGTGACACAGGGTTGTCTTTGAGAGTTCCCACTGACTCCATTTTTCTGGGGCTGACTACTGTCCCCCAGAAACAGGTAAAGTTGTCATTAGCTTTATATAGTCACTTTAAACTACAGACCCATTACACCCCATTTTACAAGGAGTATTGGAAAGGGTTAATTCCTACCCCTTTTTGTCTGTGCCTCTATGAGCTTTGTTTTGCTCTCTTAACATTAAGACTTGGCTGGTGGCAGTGGTAGCTACCCTAACTTTTCTACCGCGATTATACTATATAAACGTGTTACTGTTTTCGGCTATTATATTAAACCCGCTTGACCAAATACTTTTTATTTTGGCTTTGGTCGGGTTTAGTAACCAAATCTTTTTGTTAAAGTCCTTCTTGTGTTTTACTTTTCGCGCCAAACCAGGTTTGCCTTCTTTGTTCACTGACCTTTGGCGGGCTTCTGTCCAGAGGCCCTCCTTTGGCGTCTGGGTCTCTAGGTGGGATTAATGTGAGGGAGGGGTTTAGTCACCCCCTGCACAGGGTCTCCTTGGAGACCCAAGTTGCACTTTGTGTCGATTGGCTGAGGTGGTTGTCCGGCCCAGACAACCCCCCCCTGCTGAGTGATTGACAGCCAGGCTGTGTGAATGGGGGATTTTGGCATAAAAGGCAGGACTCTATGGCTGAAAGTCAGAGTCACAACTGCAACTGCAAAGAACCAAAGAGAAGCAGAGAAGAAGATGGCTGCTGCAACTACCGAGTCCTGGTGAAGCCCTGCTGCAGTCCTGAGCTATCTACCCTTCAACGACAAGAGAAGATCCAGTCCGGAGTCTTCTTCCCTTGAGCTGGTGGGATCAAGCAGCTCACCTTCCACAGCCAGAGGATCCTCTTCGTGGTTGAAATCGCTGCACACTGCTGTAGTGGTCGGGATAGCCATCTGAAGAGACTCTCCTGTTTTAAAGGAGCGCACCTTTTATTCACCGTTGTTTCGCTGCTGCTAGCCTCATCCCTGGGTAGTGCAGATCGCTCCAGACATCGTCCTTCTTGTCTCCACGACTGAAGCTATTGGAACCGTGAGTCTGCAGGAACTAGAGAAACAACTGCCGTGGCACCAGCTTTCTTCAACGAATAAGGTACTGTGTCCGACTTCAAGGAATTGGGGTGAGCCCTTCTTTCTCACCAAAGGCTTGTCCTTTTCTTCTTTCCCTCTTATAACTTTTGCTCCCTTTCGTGACAATATCTAAGTACTCCTGGCAATCTCGAATCGGAAACTGTACTAACCATGTGATCCTCGGCAACAGGACCCCTGTTCCACTTGACACTGGCGCAGGCCTATTGACTTTTATCTACTGGTTAGAAGGTGCCCTCTGATGCTGTCTGCCTTGACAAAAGTATTGCTTATGACTTTTATCGCCAATTTTCTTGTGTGAATTCATGTGCTAAGTGTGTTTGACTACGATTACATTTCTTCCCGCGGGTACGCTTATCTTTAGTAAGACCGAACTGTTACTACTGTCAAAAAGTGATCGTATATGTTCTCCTGTTAACGCCTTTGTTTCACAACACCAGTCTGTCAAATCCCAATGTACTTACCTTGAATTTATCTGCACAAAGGGAATTGGTTGTGTGTAGTGTATTTGAAGTGTGGTTTTATTTTAATAGAAGTGAAGTGTTTTGTGAACAGATGGTTTAAAAATAAATGTATTTATATTTTTTAACCAGAAACCTTGAGTCAATGTTTGCTTAAATCACAGTAATTGTAGTCCTTTGTGTAATCTCTGCTACTGCTCATTTGCTCTTGAGATAAGTCTGGCTGCTCAGCCATTGCTACCACTCTTTCTGTGTAGTACGGGTTTGTACCAACCACTTGTTGTCTTAATTTTGTGTAGTGGTCCCTAAGGGCACTGCCCAGGATTCTGCCTAACAACATTGATGGGGACGCTTGAAACTGGTGTTCCTCCTGGTATTCCAGAACAACACGTAGGTCTCTACAGAGTACTGAGAGGCTTCCCTTCTAGCAGGCATGACTGTAGTACACACAGCAACTGTGCAATTACAATCACAGCACATAGGACATTCATCGATAATTAGGAATATTTCGCTTTTGATATGTCTCCCAGTTTTGAAAAATATCAGGTTACATGTTTTTCCATTGTCTATTTTCATGGGCTTATCAATGTTTTGGTCACTCAAGAAGGCCTTTCTGTCTGGTTCTCTATTGCACAATCTCAATAGTTACAGAGCTTTTATTGCTCAAACCTGGCCCATGGATAGACCCCTGGGGGCAGTTCTGCAGCATTTTGAAGAGGATAAAGAAATTGACCACAACATTTTCTATTCGTCCTGGACCCGAACTTCCTCTAAGATGAAATGCTCAGAACTGTATTTATTAAACTGAATTCCGCCTGTGGGTAATACTGCGGGACTCTCATTGCAACGTTCCAAAATAGAATTACCCTTGAGTGCATTTCAGAGATGAAGAATCTGCTTCTTACAATCCAAGTCTTTTTTGTCTACATTGTAACGAGTGCCCCACAGCTGATAAGGTTTATTGAGTGCATGCAAATGTTTTTAATCAAATGAAAATCGGATGGTTCTTTTTCCAGGTAAATTAGATACTTTCACAAGTATGTTGCTGTACTCCAGGGTGGAACAGGTGATTGCTTCTTTTTTATGATGTTGAGAAGTTCCTTTTTAATCCTATTTCTAAAAGATGTTTGCATAGCTTCCTATGTTCAAAGTGCTTTGTTGGAAGCAATGATGTAAGTCATCGGTACCTCACACCAAAATCTAACACTGCGTGGCCCCCAATAAACATGTCAAAGTTGCTCTCGTTATTCTTGAGTAATGTGAAGACAAGCTCTCATTTGACATTGGGCACTGAGAATTAACACTTTCTGTGCAGTTTTGTGATGGGACAATAGTTTTTCCTCTGTAGCATTTGACTAATCAACATGTGTTACTTTTCCAGATCCTAATCCAAAGTGAGCACCAGTGACACAACTAAGACCAGGCCCGACAACGACAAGGGGTGGGCCACTGTGAAATATTCCTAGAAACAACTTCAACGTTGACTTGACACATATCAGCAGCTGTGCTCCTAATGCCCCTGCTTTTTTGTATCCAAAATGCCCTAAGATGTGTAGTTCTTTACTGAGATCCCATGTGTATGAGTGTATGTTATCCTATAGTATTAGGATTTATACTACACACCATTGCCATTTTCATGGCCTCCATGTGCTGAAGTGGCTCTGAAAGAGAGTGGGCGGGTATGGTTAGTTTGGATGAGAGGGAAAATGCAAGATTGCTGTGCTCTTGTGTTGATGCATGCAGCCTGGAAGTACTGTGTGAGTTTTCTGGATGTGTTGTGTTGCGAGGACTGGGGTGTTTTTGCCAAGCAAGGAGACCCTGTGTCCTCATAGTGGTGGGGTGTGTTGGCTGGGGGTTGTGGTATGTAGTGTAGTGCTCTGCTGTTTATAGTCTGGTGGGGTGCATTAAAAAGCTGTGAGTGGCTTCGTTGGTGTGTGTGTGTCTACTTGGAGTGCTTAGTGTTTGGGCTAGCTGAGCTGAAGTGAGATCTAGGAGTGGATATGTACTTTATTTGCCAGTATTGCGTGGGTCAGCAGATTCCAGTCAGGGAGCAAATATTGTGGCACTTGGACTGGTCCAACTTCAAAATTTGAAGTTTCGAAATCAAAATGTCTGAATTTTTTGTTTCTTCCTGGCCATCATTCGTGTTAGTGTATGGTGAGAAAGGGAGGGGGGTGCTGGCACCCAGGCCACAGTGTTTCCAGCAGGACTCACAAGGAGAAAGGAAAATCTAGGTTGGTTGCAATTGCAAATGAACACAACTAATTAAGCAATAAGCCCTGGGGGGGGGGGCATTACTGCTTCAGGTAATGCCCCGGGCCCATAGTTAAAGGCCTGAGTAAAGCAAGGGCCTTAATGCAGGCTACAGGGCATTACCGGAAGTGGTCAAGCCCCCCTGCAAGGGGCTTATTGCTATTAGTACTCCGGCCCGCATGACCGACGTGGCAATAGTCTTTTTTTTTTCCAGTTGTGAGACACTGTCTGCGTTTCACAACTAAAAAAAGAAAAAAAAGAGAAGAAAATAAAATGGCCACTACGTAATGGGGAAAAGGGACTAGATGTAGTCCCATCCCCCGTTCCATGGCGCCCATTGAACAAAGAAAAAAAATCAAATCAAAACAAAGAAAATGGCCACCATGGAAAAGGATAAGGGACTACATTACAAAGGTTCCTTTATTAGCAAGTCAGGGGGGTAGCCGGATAATGCAAGGACACATTACTAGGGATTTGTACCTGCCGAGGGACAATCAGATTGTTTCACACAATCTGATTGGCCCTCACCGGGTCCTTACCTGGCCGACAAGGCTCTGCTCACCACCGCGACCCCGGGTTTCTTCCGGGAGTGGACACCATGGAAAGGGCCCTCCCCTTTCCATGGTGAGGGAGTTGGAGGCGGATGAGCGAAGAGCTTGAGAAGGAAGATATTTAGGAAGAGAGAGTTGAAGGTATTGAGGCCCCAGGCCCCAAAAGGCCTTGTGGACAATGCAGAGGGTTTTGAACTTAATCCTCGCAGCCAGTGGGAGCCAGTGCAGAGATTTCAGTCCTGGAGAGATACGGTCCCTGGGCTTGAGGCCAAGGACAAGTCTTGCAGTCCTGTTCTGGATAAGTTGCAAAGGGTGGAGGCAGTCACCTTGACCTTTTAGGTATCATCCAGCTTTCTTCTCAGTTCAACTTCTCACCTTGTTACTCCAATATAACTAGACCATTCGTGACAAAGAGCAATTCTGCTCACATTTGGGGTTCAGCTTCCCACTGGCCGCCTGCCACCTGACAATCTGCACCCACTGCTGCATTCTTTTGACTCCATCGTAATTTAAGCAGCACCCCATGGAGGCCCGTGCACCAGAGACCTTCAAACTATTTTTCCCAGCTGTAAATAGGTAGGGCCAGTAGCAACCTCATCAGCCAGCCCGAGAATGAGAGAGGGTGGATTAAAGGGAGGGTGATTGGAAGACAAGGTGGAAGGAGGCTGCGCTGCTGCTCCCCTGGCTGGCTGGTGACGGATGCAAAGGGCAACATCCTGCAGCGGGGACAAAACATTGTTAGAATGTGGCAGTAGCAGTGGGACACTGCACAGCCGCAGACCTTATCTGCTTCAAGAAAGGAGCTTGGAGGACTTCAGTGGCTGCTGAACTGCCTGCTGCTCTGTCAATCTATTGAAGTGTGGCAAGGTTTTCACTCCAAATAAAACAAGGCAATCATATACTTTCGGAATCCGACCAATTTCAAGGCGATGACTAGAGCGGCTATTTCAAGTCTTTGTTTAGCACAAACTAGTAATTGCAATACTAGAAACTAAAAAGAAAAAAGAGACAATAATTGGACGCTTTTTCCTTTCTTTCCTGTATTGCAACTCTTTGGGCTAAAGCAAAGACCTAAAATAACTTTACCGCTGCAACACTGGTCGCTATTCGGAAAGTATATGATTGCCTTGCTTTACATAAAGTTAAACCTTCCTACGCAGCACGGGAAGGAATGAGGAACGAGCGAGAGAGGAAAAAGTGTGAAAGAAGGTAAGGAAGCAGGCAGGGAAGGAAGGAAGGAGAAAGGGTAGTTGCCAACAATATGTTCACCTCTATGCAAGAGCGGTGTTGGTCTAATAGTTTCTGGTCATTTTGAAGATGAATTTGATGTTGTCTGCACAGTTGTACCAGGTGATATTTTTTTGTTATGAGAAATATAAGTGGGGTCTGTAGATGTTGAAGAGGAGGAGTGATGGGCTTGATCTTTATTGAACTCCACTGGCTATTTTGTGAGAGCTGGAACTGAATAGGGGAAGCCAAGTGGTTTCAGTTTTACCTATAAGGCAGGATTTCATCCAATGTAGTACTGTGTTGTGTAGTCCAACGTCTTCCAGTCTTCTCATTAGGGATCAGTGATTGCCGGTGTCAAAAGCCGCTAAGATGTCCAAGACTGTAGGAAGGCGGCCTGTGCCTGAGCATGAATGAAGGAGAGGTTGGTTTAACAGTTTAGGGTGACATAGCTAAGAAGTGCTTTGCACTGCAGGGTGTCCATGGGTGGCACATTTGAGATTTTAGGGTGTTCCTTGTTCGTGATAGCTATTGCTCCTCCTCTTTCACCTGCTAGGTTGGCTTGTAGAAGTATCACATTGCTCTCAATAGTTCCATTTGCTATTACTTTGCCGTGTCTCTGTGATGAAAGGAATGCCAGTGCCTCCTTTGCTGAGGATCTCGTGGAGCATTTTGTGCTTTGACTCTGGTTCCCATTGAGGAACTGGATATGCAGGGGTTCTGGCTTTCTCTTTATTTGGGGTGGGCTCCTCCTTAAGTAGTTATTTTAGGTTGCATTTTGGATGGCTATGATCATTCTTCTTTGATCTTGTGGCAGCTTTTGTCACGGCCTGCCAATATTTTGTGATGAAGGCTCCGCGGTGAGCGCACCTATATGGCTCTGGAGAAATTGGAGGTTCCATGATTCTCTCTTGGAGGTGTTGATTGCAATTCAGATTGTCCGTTGGCCCTTTTTTGACTGTGGCTTCCACTTGCATTGTAATTTTCCTGTTGCATCGCAGCAGCCGTCCTTTGATCTGCGTGACTTTAAATTGAGAGCTGAAAAGAGACATAGGACTTGATTCAGAGAAGCATTTTATTATGGCAAAATCCCATTGGAAAACGCTCTGTGAATCAAGCCCGTAGTGTTTTGGTTCTCAATATCATCCTCTTCCTCCTGCGGTTACCTTGTGTGAAGTTGTTGGGTGTTGCATAGCTGTGGGGGGCTGTGGCTCGTTGTAAGTTAAGATTTATATTGGAGTCACAGTCATTTGCCAATTATCTTCTTGTCCATCTGTCTCTTTGTGGGTGGGGTGTTTTAAAAGTTAGGCTAACCTAAATGGGTCACTGTATATGGGCTGGCTGAGTTTGACTGAGTATTTTAAAGAGGTTTGTGGAGTCCTGTTATCTGCTGAATCCACAGTGAGATCATCTAGCAGTTTAATTAATTGATCCAGGTGTATAGTGAATATCTAGCAGCCAAAATATATAATCTAGCATTACAAAATGGAGTAATCTGGTAACGTAGTAAAATTATCTAGCAGCAGAAAATGATTGATTAGTGTAGTGGCAGAGTGTGGCAATGCCATTTCAGATTAAATATTTTAGCTACTCTGTGAGGTTAGTATAGCTACAAAATGACAAGTAAGTGCTTTGAAAAAAATCAATCTGGCTGCAAATTGAAAGTTAATAATACAGCTGTCAAGTCAATTAGTTCAGCTGCAAAGTTCCATTTTGCTGTGTAGGAAAATGTGTCTGGAGACAGTCTGGTTGTACTTTGTTAAGTCTTTCTACACCAGCAGATGATCTATCTTCAGAATGAGCTTTAGTCTGGCTAGACAGTCAAGTTTTAACCTAGCTCTGCAATACATGATTCCATCCGACGAATTTGTAGTTCCAGGTACCTGGTAAAAATAGTCTATCTAGGCGAATGGAAATAGTCTAGCTATGGTGTGAAATAAATCAAGCCAGGCAGTGAAAGGTTCTAGATACACAACAGTTAATTTAGCTGATCAATTGCAGTGTAATAATATAATTTAAAGAAAATGTATCTAGTTTATTGAAGGTGACTTCTAGCTAGACCAGAATTAAAATAGCTACCTAAAGAAGTTAAACTGAACTAAACAAAGACACTGGTCTGAGCTTAAACAGTTGATGTGCTGCAGCCATCAATTCAGCTGTACGTGCAATTGATTTAAGTGCAACGTGATTGTTTCAGTAAACTTGGCATGCCACACATTTCTGCAGGTACACAATGTTTAATGTAGCAGCATCATGAAATGTGTCTGCCAAATGAACGTTTGACTAGCTATACTAGGCATAAATTGATCTAGCTGCACAAACAAATTAATATGCCTGTGCAGTGCAAATTAGTCAAATTATGCAACAAAGTAATCTAGCCATGCCGTCAGTTACTCCAGATACCCATGGACAAATCTAGCTACTCATGAAGTGATCAGTCTGCAATATGAAAAATTAATCCAGCTATGTGGTGAGTTGGTCTAGCTATTCAAAACATTAACACAGGTGTGCAATGGATTGATTTAGCTACTCCATGAAAGTAATTCTTGCAAAACAATAAGTAGTCTAGCTGAATAATGATTATACTACACTGAGATTAATCAAACTACCCAATGAAAATAGGCTTGCTATACAGCAACTCTGTAGATGGTGTGCAGAGGCGTTGCTAGGGGGGGGCTACGGGGGCTATAGCCCCTGGTCTTTTGGTTGTAGCCCCGGATAGAATCTGAGGAGCTACAACCAAAAGACTAGCTAGCCCCCGGTCCCGACAGTCCCGACATCAGCACAGCCCCTGGTCTTTTCCAGACCTAGCAACACCCCTGATGGTGTGTCTAAATACTTACTTGCATAGGCTTACTTCCCACCACTAGGTCAGACGCAGGCCTTAACCACGGTGGACAGTGGAAGTGCCATTGTTACCACTCAATGCTGGTCCTGTCTGGCACTGCTGACTACTTCTCTCATATGTACCTCAGAACAACCAATTCCTAGTAGTAGAGGTTTGATGGGATTAACCCAATCCGGAAAGCTGTAGTGGCTCCTCTTGGAGTTGGGTTTAGTGTCAAATGGCTTGGCCTTTTATTCAAAGTAGTACATTTGGGCTGCATCGTCTACCTAGCCTGAAAAATAGAAATCTCAGTAGTGTTAACTCCTCGAGAAGGAATTCTACTGTGTCTTTTGCCCACGATCCAAAAAAGAACAAATACCAAAACTGCAAGCGACGCCCCTCGACCCACACGAGTGCGCTCAGGAGCTGACAGGCAAAGCCAGCCCAGAAGAGGGAAGTCACGGGCATTGCAGTTAAATGTGCGCGTGTGTGCATGTGTGTATCTACCTGTCGGGGCTGGGGGGGTGGGCTTGGGCTCAATGTTCATGAAGCAGTGGTTGGGAATGGATGCTAGAGTGGTCCTTCCCATTCCCCTCCCCCTCAAAGGGTGCAGGAGCGTCTTCCAAGGGCATTCAGAGAGCTGAACCCCCCAGAAATTGTCACAGTCTAGGTCGTTGAAGACCAAACAAAATGGAAGAAATCAAAGACCTGGACTCGCGCCAATGGTGGATGGTCACTAGAGAGATGTGGAAAAAGATTCAGCCAGATTTCCAATTTTTTTCTTTTTTTTGGTATTTAGAAAATGCTCAGAGACTTACCTTTTTATTACAGGAATAACTTCTAGGTATAAAATCATGCTTCTGATGGGGAATTTCTTGGATGTCCGCACTGTCTGTATGTGTTTGCCACAAAGGGTTTTATTTTAGTTCATTAAGTCAATGAAAGGACAGTTATCGTTATTTACAAAGGGCTCTGTTGTCTACGCTCAAAATAATTTGAAGATCGAGCTCCAAAGCTCTTGTTTTGTCGAACTTGTAAGCATGAAAAGCTCAATTGGCCCTGCCGAGATTCAGCACTTTGCAGTGATCGCCATATAAATAACCCTAAAATCTGCGATCAGTCAGGTATCTTACAAAAACTTGGAACTGTGTACCTTTTTAAAAATATACATTTTGGTTAACAAATGTTTGTTATTTGAATATGCTTTCCATCTATTTTCTCTGCAGTGAAGCTTTCTCCCAAATGATATGTTGTACTGCGATAACGACGGAGGCAGATTTGGTCAAATGACTTTAATAATAGGCTGCTTGTCTTGTGGTATGTCTCTGAAGGAGCTGGATTAGGTGGTGGAACAAGGGGTCCTAATGAGGTCCCGACCACCCTCCCAACATATATGGTGAGCAGATAAAAAAAAACCCTGGGGCATGCAATAGGCATAGAAGTAGGACTAAAGTAAGCACAGATAAAATGGTAGTCCTACTTCTATGTCGCTGTCCTGTTGCGGGGGCAGGGAGGGGGTGTGCTCACTGGCACACTCCTCTCATTGGAGAGCAGCCGGGGAGTGGAAGGGGGAGGAAATGGGCGTGTGAAAAGCATTGCCACCCACATTGCATTCCCCCATTTGCGCAGGAAGAGTCAAACCGGCCCGATTTCGGGATTTCGAAATCGGGTCCCGGGAAAAACCGGGACTGTTGCCACCCACCCTTCTAAACCCAGGACAGGGCATATAAAATTAAAAAAACTCCCAAGACCCTGAGACGCAGGGCAATTTCCCAGGACAGTCCAGCGAAAGCCAGGACATCTGGTCACTCTGTCTACATAGTATGAAATGTGGTCTGCCTCGGGCTCCCTTGGCCCCATACCTTTCTGAGCGGATCGACGGGCCACATGTTGGTGTTTTGTTGTTGAGCTTTGTGGTCTGGTAGCTGCACTGCTGTGTGCATCATCTGCAGAATGATGGCTTTGATGTGTTGATAGGTAGAATGAGGTCCTGGTTTTAGGGACTTCCGGAGGCCCAGAGCCACTGCTAGACTTCTTCTTTCGTTGTAGGAATGGATGTGCTTGGGATAGAAGGTGCCAAATTAGGTGCATGCTGAACTTTGGGAAATGCTTTCGAATTCCAGTGGACTGGGTTATTTTTTCTGATATTTTTCAGGAAGATCTTTTATGATTGAATCAGTTTCCGTTAGTTTTGGGAATAAACTCAAAATTGGGCTGGTAGCTAGCACTGATTCTCCCAGGGAATACAATAGACCTTCTTTGTTTCAGGGAGTTTTTATGTATTTCAGTTAGTTTCAATGTATTTTAGTTAGTTTCAAAGGTTCAGGCTTCTAGCCTTGTTGGTGAAACTAAGGTCGTAGAAACTGAATTGTTTGCAGTCGTGTTTTTTGAACGGAGATCTACTGTAATTCTAGCGATTCCAGTGGGTACATTAGGGGAAATAATGAAAATGGAGTCTTCCGGTGATTGTATTTATTTATCAGCTAAGTTTGGGAGCACATAGCTGCCAACCGATCCTGCGGCCACCTTCAGGAAGGGAGTGTTTTTAGCCAACAACATGAATGGTTGTGTTTGTAGGACCGTACTTGTAGTGACGATAAGTGAAATAATGGGTCCCCAGTTGACTGTGCGGGCAGAAAAGCAACGACTATTGGGGGGCATTGCATCACCATCATGAGAAAGATTTGCGGTATCTTAGAAACCACAACATTTCGGGTATTAACCACTCAATAAAATGCTGCCATAAAAATGTACGTTGCCGAAAGTATAGTCAAGGCTGATCATTTTGGCATTGGCCCACTGTTAACCTAATATGCTGAGGTACTACTATTGCTTGTTAGGCATTTCTATATGCTCCGGTATTCTCATCATATGGTAACTTTTGGTGGTATATATCTTGGCCGCTGCCATCAGAAGCCCAGGTACTCACCCAGGCTCTATGTCGCGATGAGAATCTGCTATTTTTAAGGACATCAACCTCCCCTACCCCAAACAAAATATTGTTTTAATAGTGGTGGGTATCTCCTTCCTCTTCTCTCGTCTCCTGACTCCATCCTCATCTTCACCCTTCTCATGCTGTACACTTTTTGTTTTTGTGCTTTTTCTTTGACTTTACTTGCTTTCCTTTTACACCCCTTTTCTTTTCCACACCTGGATTTCCCTCCCTGTGTATGTTATGGGTATCTCTGCAGGTCATCACAAAATCTTCCCTCAAAATGTCTTTTTGAAATTTTCATTAAAGTTATTTGTCAAACTGAAATTGAGATTTTGCCTTGGAAGCTAAGGTGCTCACCACATAACAATGTCAGGCACTGATGTTTTACGCAGGGTACACACATCTAGCAATACAATCATGGCCACTTTCCCTTATGCCCTGCTAGCACATTGTGTTCCCATTGTAATATGCCCTTCGTGCACTTTCAGTTTCCATTTTGCCCAGTTAGCACTGCATGGACGTAACCTTCATGCCCGGTTGGCACAAGGGCAAGATTCTTTTTTTGCCCAATTAACACAGAATGATCCTTTTCCGTTACTGCCAGTTATTAAGGCATAGGCTGACAGGGATTGGAATTAAGATTCGATGAGTAGGGGCTCAAACCAGTTCCTGGGTGTCAAGCATCACCCAGTAGGTAGGAACTACCACTGCGGAACCAGGGGTGAGTATCCATGCACTGCAAATCTCACTTCCACATGAGATGCACACTTTATCTTTTTTCCCCATTATGTATGATCCATTATATTTAAATGTGTCCTAGATGTATCCTAATTCTTCTTTACATACAATCTTAAAGTTAATGTCACATTTGCATGTTTGTAAGTCCCCAGTTAGCCTGAGGCGCCAAACGTAGCTACTAGTAACTGTTGGCTTGGTGCTAACTAGGCTCTCCTAGTGTGAAAACAGAAAATCAATAGCTCCCAGCAATTTCAAACCCTGGCCCGATGTATAGTAGGCCAGTGCGACTAGGTTCCATTTGGCATAGTTGGCACAAAGCACTGTAGATGTGTGCCAGAGGTACCTGCATGACGTAACGGAAATTCGATTAATGTCCTTCCTCTTTCTTCTCAGTCAAACCGCTAATGTAGTATGTATTGTTTACACTCTCTCTATTCTCTCTGCTCTCACTTTACAGCACAGTCAAACCTCCGACGTGCCCTTTTATGTGCCATGGCCTGACCACGACGAGTCCTTTTTGCACAGAACGGTCGGACTCTATTGGGGTCAGTTAACGGAAAAGAATACATTTCATTGTGCCAAATGGGCACCGGGCACAGACTATTTATCAAGAATACATGATGCCGATTGTTTGACCACTGCATGGCCTGTTTACAGGATGCCTAGTTAGTGCATAGTCTAGGGCCTAGTTTCATAATACACTGTACCCAACCCGACCTGCACAGCAAGACCAGGTTGTGTTATGCCCAACTAGCACACCAAGCCATACTCTATTATGCCCAATGATCACAGGAAGATCACATTCCTGTGTACCCTTTTGGCACTGCAAGGTCTGTTTCCGTTATGCCATGATGGCACAGTCCAGCGGCATTTCGGAGGGGCTGCACTAGGCTCATTCACTTTCACAAGGCAATGGCTGCACTCTGCCAAACTCGAGTGCTCTAGTCAAAGCTTGGCACAATCTGGCTTTTAAGTTCTAGACACTCTGGTTACGTTTTGCTTGGATCTTGTGAACGGCCCTTTCGGATGCGTGATTTCCCGGATGTGCGCCTGCGCCTTCGTTCTCTCTGCTGTGCCTTTCAACCAGTTGCTCGGCTGGGTTTCCCAGTCTATTCATGTGTCTATTGAGCCTCTGATAGCGCAGGAAAAGTGACTTTTCTTCTTAGTTTTCAATCATGGACGTGATTGTTGCAATCTAGTTCTGCTTATATCACTACAAACATTACTGATGGATAACTGTCGTGTCGGGAGCACTTCATTATTAAGACTTAAAGGGACGGGTATGCAATATCTTTTCAAGAGGCTGGACTTTATTTCATCCACATCAATTACTGTAAAAGGAGGCAAAATGTGTTCACTTATAACTTTTCATTTTGTAAGGTTAGTCCAGTTTAAAAAAAAAAGAAAATAGATTTTTGCCACCTTTTATCAGACTAACTGAAAATGTGCTGCTTCGCTGCAATGTTGGATTAGCTTTTCAAGTCGTGTCGATCTCCATCGGACGGGAACCAGAAAAAGGGTCACTTGCTTCCCTCCCACAATCCTTTTGCGATTTCAAATACAATCACACATTAATATGAAAAGGTCAATCAATGAAATCATGGGGTTTATTACTACTTTATTGCAGACCATTTCTTCTGCCCTGAATGTTTTGGAATCCTGACCATGTGCAGCAATAGTCACATGTTTATGATGGAGAACTAGGATTACAAGTCATTTTTCCTCCACCATCATTTATGTTCCTCCTGAATCCATCCAGCAGATTTGCGGGGTCATTTAACCAGCTAATGTTTTACAAGGCCGCATACACTGCAGTCTTGCTTCAGACTGGTGGCATTCCAGGACATAGGCTATACCCAATTAGGCTGATGGCATAGTCCATTTGTTCCCTCCTACAGTGCCATGGAGCAATCTATTGTTTAAGTTTATGTCTATGTTTAGGGCTGATGGGAGTTTTACCCCAAACCATCTGGAAATCCAAAGGTTGCTGACCGTGCTCTAAGTGGATGCTTCTGCTGGGTTTTCTATCCCATCAGGTTTTCAACAGTTTGTTAAAGAGACTCACTTTAATCCATGTGTCAAAATGAATACTGCTTAAGGGGCTAATGGATGAGGGAGCGGGAAGAAATCAGGGAACTATTTCCATCATTGGTTGTTCATGAAATTGAATCTTCTTGGGGCAAGTCTTGTGCCTCTCACCCAGACCCTCAATTATCTACTATTAACTTTTCCTGCACCCAGTGCCACTGTCCCTCCCAACTCCCTCCCCTATCCTCTTCCTGCCCCACTCCTGCATACCCGGCCTGTGATTGTCTGCTTCCCTCCAGGAAGTAGCCTTCTTTCTTTATGGAGGCCCCCAGGGCAGCTTTGACTGGGCATCCGGCAAAGGGACAGAGGCAAAGGGCAGCTCCCCTCTGGGCAGCTCCTATTCCCTGTGTACCCCAGTTTGGCAGGGGATGCCTATCGTCCAACTCTGCCTCTGCAATCCAGGTAAGGCGGTAAGGGTGGGGAACACAGCCATTACTGTTCTCCAGAAAACCCTTCCACTTCCATACGATTACCCTATAGTGGCCTTCAGACACTGCATAGTTGATATTAAACTGTTTATTGCAAGTGCTGCACATGTTTTAAGACTGGGTGCTTTTCTGGTGCTGCATATTTTTTGAATCTAGGTGCTTTTTTCAGGTGCTGCATATGTTTTGAAACTAGGTGCTTTTAAGATACTGCCTATTGTAGCCAATGTACTGAATTTAGGTCAGTGTTAGATTGAAGCCAGTGCCTAAATCTAGGTGAATGTAAAATGCAGCCAGTGTATTGTAAAATGAAATGTAATAATACACAGTGCCGATTCATGGAAATATCTGCATGGAAAATAGGTACTTTGCCCACAAAACTGCGTGCAAAATCCTGTTTGTCGACTCATGGAATTGACTGCGCTGTAGTTTTTATGCACATTGCACGGACTTTGCTCAGGCTCATCATGGCGAGAAGCTGGGTGGGTGCCTTGCGCAAGACACCACTCAGAGCGTGGGCATAGCTTGCGCAGAGGGCAGGGTAGGGGCAGAACTCAGAAAATGAGGAAGAACAAGGGAAAATGTGGGCGTTATGAGGGACAGCCCGCGGGCAGTCCATTGCATGCCCGCTATTGCATGGAATTATACGTATTCATGGATCCAAGTGCTCAACCTCTCTGCAGGGAAACGGCCATGCAAAGCTCTCATACTATCCTCCATCGGAAGACAGCCGTGCAGACACTTGAGCATAGGATTAGGTGTCGGATTTAGGGGGGCGTGTATGCAGCAAGGGTTCTGATCTAACTTAGGGGTGCACATGCACAGTGTAGCGGCATGAAGTGATGGATTGCGGGGGTTCGCATGCAGATTTTCCTGAGTTACTTCACACGCATGCTGTCAGGGTGCCACTAACAGTTATGGGGGACACCATGCAGGGTCCCTGAGATGCAGGCCTGCTTGCATGGGTACCCACACACTATTTTAAGGGTGTATAGATTGACGCCCGGGGGAGCACGCAAAGGTAGCTGTTCTGGTGTTTTTGCTTTGCGTTGGGGCGTATCGGGGCAGTTACTTTGCGCAAGCAATTCCATGAATATGCAGAGCATGCAGAAAAACATCTGAGCGCAGGCTCATGCAGAGTCATTCTCAGCATGTAAGCTTTGCGGGATCTCTGCGCACTTTCCATGAATCGGGGCCACAATGTCTCCCCTGCCTCACATATTTTGCACAACACCTCTGCCAGTAGAATGTAGCTATCCCCCACAGTAAAATGAGGTCTAGCTGCACACATATTATCTCTCGCTTATTCTCCATTCTACCATACTGGCAACCACCCACCTGCCTGCTCAACATGGGTGACCAGCAGGGACTTGACCACCCCTACCTACCTTCGAACCAGCCAAAATGCACACATGCATTCTATAACTCTGATGAATTTCCCGTACTTGGACTCCGGTCCTCAAGGGCGTTCAACCTACAGTGCGTTGAGACCATACCAATGGTGGAAGGCACTATACAAATGCCCAATACATTACATAACTTACAATGAAAACGTATTCCATCTATGCAAAACAAGCTGTCCAGTGATTAATCCAGCTGCACAATTAAATGTCTATCTGGAAAATGAAAACAAGTTTTGTTGTACAGCGAGAGTTCACCTAGCTATGCAATATCTTGATCGAGATGTGCAATTAGGCAAAACAGCGGTGTGATACATTGATGTAGCAACATAGTGATTAATTAATTTACACACTGATTAACGTAGCTGCCCAATGAGTTTAAACAGGGTAAACAACGAATTAGTGTAGATGTAATAGTTAATGTGGCTGTGGCCATCGATATAGCTGTGCATGAAATCTGTCCAGATGTACAGATCAGCTATGCAATGCTTCATCTAGCGGCGCCATAAAGCCTGTTTGCAAATTGCAAACAGATTGTTTGAGTAGCAATATAGTGAATTACTCTGACCATGAAATGAATTGACCTAGCCAGAATGAAATGAAGTAGTGTCTGCACTGAAAGTTCGACTGACTTTACAGTATGCATTCGTCTAGTTATGCGATGAAGATATCTAGCCACCCAATAAGTTACTCAAGGCCTACATTGATTAAACTAGAAACTCCATAAAATGACTGGTCTGCAAAACGCAAAAACTGATGTGGCTACACAAAGAAAGATCTCTTTACTAGGTAAGGCTTAGCAAGCTGTATATGAGATTAAAGTAGCTTCCAAAAGATGTACTCTAACTATACTGTGATCCAAGTAACCACCTTATGAATTTGGATGTGACTATACAAATACATCAGTCTGGCTTTGAGATCATTAAAATAGCTGTGTGTGCGCCAAGCTTTACCTGGTGGCCGGGTTTAACTTGAAATTGTGATTAAAGCTGAAATTATGCTGCTGAAAGATCTCTGCCCACGTCCTGAGAAATGTTTCTCTGTTGCCTTTTAGGTAGTTCAGCAGGTCGCCATTGCAGCAGTATTCAAAAATCAGGTAAACCGGTCCTGAAATGGTTAATCAAAGTGAAAATAATGCATGCAGCATAGATGAATACCACAGTATTAAAACAAAGAAACAGAGCCATTTCAAAGAGTTTCCTTCTCAAGCGACTGTTTTCTTTACACTCCTGCACGCGCTGCAGATAGCTGAAACAATTTTGCCTTTGATAACAGAAACATGAATTGTAGCACACTTTTAAACCATAACATACTGAACAGTTTTGGCTATAGGGCACTTCTCAGATTTTCCCTGTACAAAACCTGACATCCATTTTGAATTACATCCTCAAATTGCGGTTACGGTTCCGAAACCTTTGGAAAATCGTGTATATTCAGTTTTGTGATGCCTGATTCAGAACGGAGAAGTTTAAAAAGGGCTAATAGTAGTTGACAGAAAATGTAAGTTGGCAGTTTTCTAACCTAACATGGACCTTTATTGTTTTCAATGGTTGGTTAGTGTAGGAACAAAATAAGGGAATGATTGTTGTTAATTCCATGCAAAAATAAAGTTGTCATTACAAATTGTGCCACTTCAATTGACTTCATCGATTCTTTTACTGACTGTTAAATTGGCCTGTTAGACAATGTACAGAATGCTGAGGTGGTAGCTCAATATGTATTCCTTTTTTATAATCTTTCTATTAGTGAAATGGCTAACATAAACCTTTTCACAAAATCGTCATTACATTACAACTGTAACTAAAATGAAGAAAATATCCTCACAATTCACTTATTAAAATTCTTAGGATGCAGCTAGTAGTTCCTAGTTTCATCTATCATCCCTATTATCGTCTACCTGAGGGTAAATACCAGCAGCAGAACCAAAGGTGAAAAAGGAGCATACCTGCCTACAGTCTTAAATGATTATACTTTCCTCTGTAATCGCGTCTATTGCAGAATTCCACATCCTATAAGGAGTTTATGTAAGAGGCCTCGATGGCAATTGGAAATGTGCTTCCATAATACATTCTCTGCATTATACTTCCCCCCTTGCCCCAATACACCATATGTTCTTTCATAACAATCTCTTAGTTTGGGACATTGGTTAAGGAGATCCTCTATAGTTTCCACGTCTGACTTACATAGTGTACATCTCTGAGCATCCTGCGGAATAAGCTTCCTTGCTCCTATTACCATCAGGGAAGGGAGCAAATGAAAACATAATTTCATTTTAAAGTATCTCAAAACGGGATCATTGAAGGTAATGGGGTAAGGGAATGGGAGCAGATAAGGAAAACGTTGCTCTGCGTATAATCTTAAAGATTTCTTAGCAGCTAAGTTTTCAATGTTAGCTATACAGTCTCACTCTGTAGCCTTCTTCACCAAGATTTTTTTAACTAATGTGACATTCTCTCTTAGATCCATACTCCACTCAATCTCAGTATGAAAGTCATGACAAGCTGCCATCCACTCGCTCACATGCGTTTGGTCCAAGACAGCCCTTTCTGATTATATCTACACCAGCTATATTGAGTATCTCCTATATCGTTTATTATCTTATGGAGTAATATGCTTCTCTTAATTTTGATCAGTGTAGAAAGGGAGACTAGGCCCAACCCTAGCCTAATTGTGTCCAATGGTAAGCCCTGCTACGCCCCCAAGGCACGCTGCCATAATTTCCCTTTAAGGACCTTCAATCACTTTGTTTCACTATCCAGGTGCTTTTCTAACCCATATAATATAACCAGTATTTGGCTTATACCATACACTTGGACCATTCCTTCAACTGAACATCCTCCCATTGATCTAGCCAAATTTTGAGTTACCCCAAATTTCTGCAATGCTCTTGAAGTAACATAATCTCTCAGGGTGGCAACTAAATAAGTGGCACTTATTGTGTGTCCTAGGTTGATGAGGACCCCTCTAGTTTCCATACAAAATATTTAGTTGACCGCTTGGTCCCTATCTCCATAATTGTATTCATTTCACAATTCAGTTCAAGCCCCTTTTTCTCTAGAATCGTTGTACAAAGCTGTCCATGTTCTGTGTAATCCAGTTAGCGTTCTGTCCAGAAGGGCTGTGTCATTAGCGTACATCAGCCAACCAATGGGCTCTGTTCCAATTTTCAGTGGGTAAGAATTACAGTTGTTCAAAATATCACATACATCAGCTACATAAATATTGAAGGTATCAGGTAATATTATCCCGATATATATGGTCGCCGTAAATAATATCGCTGGGAAAAGGTTGTGGCGATATTATTTGGGTGACCATATATATGGGGACAGGGGCAACAAAAAAAAAAATCTGTAAAAAAATAATGTCACCACAAAAAACGGCCATTTTTCGGCGATATTTTTCCATGGCGAGATTTTTGTGGCGACATTATTACATGGAACCATATTGAATAACATAGGTGCGAGAACGCAGCATTATTTTAAAACATTCCTTGTATCTATGTAGTCAGTGATGCTCCCTTCTAAATTCATTCATACAAGCTCAGTTGTATTTGAATAGAAAAGTCAGAACAGATGAAGCAATTCGGGTCGATAACCCTCTTCATCAACTTTCCCCAGAGCCTTTTTCCATCCACCCTATCAAAAGCCTTGGAGAAGTCGATGAAGGCGATGAAAAGACTCTTTTTTTAGCTGCAATCTGGAACGAATCAGAAAGTTTAATGCCCATAGGTTGTGGTACGTCCCCATATTCTTTCTAAAACCTGTTTGTTGCAGCAAGAGTAATTGTTTCTGTTCTCCCCACTTCTTTAGTCTTTCCAGTAACAGGTTATACAGAATAACGTATGTATTACAGGTGTCCCAGGAAGTTATTTTGTCTCTGCCCCTAAAAAAAGGACAACGTATCAGACCCAGTAATTGCGTGGAACTTTAGTAAGGTGATAAAGCGAACAGGACACAGTGGTCTTGTTTACTAATGAGTAGCAAAAGACAGCAATTCTTCCCAACTCTAAATGCAACCGATGTTCAGATGATGTACTGATAATATTCATAGAACTACAACATTGGTATCTATAGTGGGTATAGGGGCTTTCATGTGAGCATGGAGCCAGCCTAAAGATGTCTGGATGATTTATACAAAGCACATCTGTATCACTTGTGATAATTACCTGTTAGCTTCTGGCGATGGCTGCTGCAGTTCATGCTAAGAAGGAATACAATTCAGTTGTGTGTTCATCAACGCTGAGAAATCCTGTAACGTTTTGGAATCAAACTTGTTGGCTCAAGACGTTTCCGAACATCTTTTCTCCTTTTGCTGCATGTGTCACCCTTGAAGCTTTCAGGCCTATACATATCCCAGATTATGTCTAATCGTGATGCAAATTGAAGCTGTGATTTAACATAGGGTACGGAAACATTAGTGATATAATTTTAGAATATTTTTGCAAACCCTGGTCGTAGCATGTTGACGACGGCTGGACCATCAAGAATGCTAACCTGGACTATATAACTGGAAATATTTTCTCTCCCAAGTGTGAGCTGTTGCAGGCAGTGCAATCATTCAGAAATGTTTCCAGTTCTCTGTCTCCACAACTTTGACAGAGTTGGAGGATAGGTATGATGTTCATGCTGAAAGATGTCATTCAGATCACCATTACGTATCTGGGATGCATTATTATTATTATTTTTAATAATAATAATAATAATAATAATATATATTCCAAAGTTTACAAAAAAGTGAGCAGTCATTCTTTAGTGATGTCAATTGTAACTGTTTGACTCTTCTCTGATTGCAACACTGCTGATTCAAGAACGTTATAATAACTAATGTAGTGAAACCAACTCATCATGAAACCAGGGAGGCCTTAAAGAATAAAATCCAAGCTTGGCTTAATATAAAAGTGGTTCCCAATTGTGTCAGACCAGCTCACTTTAGGGTTCTACGAAGAATTAATATTAATGATTGGTGTAGTGAGGATAATACTGACTGTATTGTGGTGAAATGTGGATCAAGTAGTTTACCTTTGTTTCTACAGAGTCTCCATAAACTGAACCACCCACTATCGACATCAAAGATGAACATTGTACTGAATTGATCGCTTAAATTACTGCCATATTTTATTGGTTATTTCCACTAATGCTGGAATTATTTATATTTTGGGATAGTAATAGCGCAATTATTTATGTTATTTGTTGTTCACGTTTTTATGTATTGTGTGTCTTGTTGCGCCATCATGCCTGCGGGTCTATTGTGCGCGGTATAAATAAATAAATGTAAAAATGTAAATGAAGATATGTACACTGTTCTGTCTTAGAGAATCTGTGATAAATGTTGTTTGGTTTACTAGCCTCTCAGTGATATATGTCTCATTTTGGTCAACTCCAAGTTGTTCAATCTTGAGTGCTGTGTCTGCCACTGCTGGGTGTGAGTGCTGTGTCTGCCACTGCTGGGTGTGAGTGCTGTGTCTGCCACTGCTGGGTGTGAGTGCTGTGTCTGCCACTGCTGGGTGTGAGTGCTGTGTCTGCCACTGCTGGGTGTGAGTACTGTGTCTGCCACTGCTGGGTGTGAGTGCTGTGTCCGCCACTGCTGGGTGTGAGTGCTGTGTCTGCCACTGCTGGGTGTGAGTGCTGTGTCTGCCACTGCTGGGTGTGACTGCTGTGTCTTGCACTGCTGGGTGTGAGTGCTGTGTCTGCCACTGCTGGGTGTGAGTGCTGTGTCTGCCACTGCTGGGTGTGAGTGCTGTGTCCGCCACTGCTGGGTGTGAGTGCTGTGTCCGCAACTGCTGGGTGTGAGTGCTGTGTCCGCCACTGCTGGGTGTGAGTGCTGTGTCCGCCACTGCTGGGTGTGAGTGCTGTGTCTGCCACTGCTGGGTGTGAGTGCTGTGTCCGCCACTGCTGGGTGTGAGTGCTGTGTCCGCCACTGCTGGGTGTGAGTGCTGTGTCCGCCACTGCTGGGTGTGAGTGCTGCGTCCGCCACTGCTGGGTGTGAGTGCTGTGTCCGCCACTGCTGGGTGTGAGTGCTGTGTCTGCCACTGCTGGGTGTGAGTGCTGTGTCCGCCACTGCTGGGTGTGAGTGCTGTGTCTGCCACTGCTGGGTGTGACTGCTGTGTCTTGCACTGCTGGGTGTGAGTGCTGTGTCCGCCACTGCTGGGTGTGAGTGCTGTGTCCGCCACTGCTGGGTGTGAGTGCTGTGTCTGCCACTGCTGGGTGTGAGTGCTGTGTCCGCCACTGCTGGGTGTGCTCTAGTTGTACTGGTCAGCACAATAGGATCACTGCTGGCTTCACTGAATGAGGTTCTGACATCTTCCAGTGCTTTGGGGTGAGACTTTGTATATTTCCATACGCCATTAGTGAATTTGTTTGGCCTCATGATGATGCTCATGCATGTCCCATCTCTTATTAGTAGATTTCTTACATTCTTCACTTAAGCAGACCACCTCAGGTCTAGAGCCCATCCAGCAAGACACAGCTGCTGCGATTTCTGTCATCATCACCTTTCACAGATGCATTACTCTGTGCATGGGCCTGGTTAGTGGCAAAGGCAGAGCTTCGATCCTTTCATCCTTTCTGGCATGAATTCTTCATGGGATTTACAGTGATACTTCTCCAGTGAAATCATAGCATGGAATGCATCTTACATAGTGGTTATGGGCCAAAGAAAATAACCAGAGAACAATCTTGGATAGGGCATCCATACAGAGCATAAACACTCCCTCATGTATATTTCTCACATAAATCACCAAGATAAGTTACACTTGTAGAATGATGTACCAAAATCAGAACTGGGGGCATAGCACAATTCTTTCCTTACACCAGTATTCTAGCAATGCAACTTGACTGCTCTCTACTAAGTCTTGGCTGAACTCAGCATAGGCTTTCTTGAGATGCACATAGAGAATAGTGGCTGTGGTTTAATGATCGCTGTGGGTGCGTGTCACATCGGACGGTTTTATAAATGATACAGCTTCTCCAGCTGTGGTAACGCCAGCCTGAACCAGCGCTCCAGTCCATCCAGTCCACTCAGATCATCCAGAAGAACGGTCATCTCACTATAGAGCCCACCAAACATTACAATACAGTTTTACTCGCAATGAGTTATTAATCAGTTACACTGGATTTGTTTTGCTAATGAGTAGAGTGCCTGATTGAAAGTGATCATTGGCACCTGCCCAGGTTTAAGGGCTTGAACTGTCTTCACAAAGTCCATTGAATGGCAAATCATGGCCACTGAGTGGCACGGTCTGGAAATAAAGGAATCAGGGAAGCTACTTCTCCATGGCTTGCTGCATTAGATACAAATCAACTTTATTTGGTGCCGTGTTGCTTTGGCACAGGACAATCTCATCTGATAAGAGAAGCATGAGGAATGTAATGTAATGCAAGGAAAGCTGTGTTCTATAGCACCTGTCTGTCACTATTGTCGGACTTTCTGTGCTTATTTCCGCCAGGGCAAAAGGGGGGTGGGTTTCATTAGTGGGACAGTGCCAAAAAGCAGATGTAAAACCTGTTGTGTTGATGGGTGTAGGTCTGAAGTGCCCGGTTCCTGAGTGCCAATCTGCTTTCTATGGGGTTGACGCATGTAACCTGGGAGTATCTTATCCATAGGGAAGAGCCAAGAACTGATAGACTACAGTGCTTTGTGTCTGGTTAGCAGCTGATTTGGAAGTGATAAGGCTAAATAGGAGAGCTGAGTCGTGGCTTGGTCAGTGCTGATGTGCTAATGACTAGGTAAGTGGTGGCCTTCTGATGCAGGTTTTGTGGTTAGTCTGGGGAAGGTCAGAGTAGGCTTTACAGGACAAAACAACCCGCAACCCTCTCTCTCTCTCTGTCTCTCTGTCTCTTTCTCAAATATGTGCATTGTACCAGATGATTAATAAAACAAGCATCTGTGAGTTGGCAGACGAGGAAAAGCATTGGTGTGGAAATTCAAACATTACCATCACCTGCTAAGGCTTATGGGAGACAAGAATGTAAGGTTCAGTGGAAGGGCAGCTTACAATCTGAGGACTGCTGTCACCCATTTCACCTTCCTTATTATGTTGGTTAGCAGTCAGAGAGATGCCTAGAACCTAACTCGAACATCCCAAGACATGTTTGTGTAGTGTTCTGCTTGGACTTTTCCTGTTGAGGCAGGGTGAGGCGTTTATCAATCCTTCGTCAGTGGATTGGTCAGGACAGGCGCCAGAATCACTGCTCATTTTGCCCAGAGGTCTACCCTGCTGTCTCCTACAAGCCTGAAATTGAATGCTGGTGTAAGACTCGGGTAGATGTTTGACGGGTTGCTATTTGACAAGGGTGTAGGAGCCCTGGCTTTTTTGGGCATTTATTAATTTAATACAAATATGCAGGTAATTCCATCTCTGAAAGGGCACTCTGCTGATCAGATACCCATTTCATAAGATCTATGCCAAAAGCATGGTGTGTACCTGTGCCCTGCTGCATTAGTTGCCTGATCTGCAGCACCTGCTCTACAACTGGCACAGAGCAGGTTCAGAGGTCACAGGAACCCATTTTACAACTGCAGTGAGAGCGAAGTCTCTGAAGCATCTTGGCTGCCTTTAAGATATGCACCTCTGTTCCAAAACCCTATAATTATGAGTCTACCTCCTGGTGGCAGAATAATCTTTAAAAATATAATATCTGAGTTATGGTATTTGTGGATGGTATTCTGATAATTATTACAACCACGTCAATTTGATATCACATATGTTTCAGCTTTGTGAGCCCATACTCACCTGTGGAAGGTTTATATGTATTCTTCACAGACAGGCTGAACCTTGCCACTGCTGGCAGGACTGCAGCCCTGGGGGACTGCTTCTCTTTGTTCCTTTGTAAGGGTAGGTAATGTCCTTCCCAGAAGACATCCACTCCACAAGAAGCTGGCCTGGGAACAGGAATCAAAGGGCACACCCATTCACAAAAGGCCTGGCCTCACACCTGGGTGGTGCATTTCAAAGGGCCTTTGATCCTATTGTGAAGGGAAAGGGATGGGGTAAGTGCAGACAGGGGGAGCTCTGTACAAATGAAGGGAGATTCATACATTGGGGTGATAAATTCTGTGGACCAGGACCTGCCAAACTGCACCGGAATCTCCCAGGGCTGGTTGAGCAGACCCTGAAAGGGCTTCCACAGTCCCTGAGCCCCTGAGCTGGGCCACACAGCATCTCGAGGACCAGATCAGCTATGGCTCCCCATTCTGACGACATGAAACCAGTCCAACTGCCGTTGAAGCTGAGCTTGAAGCCATCAACGCTGAGGGATTCTGTTTGTGCTACTTTCTGGCACTCCTAAAACCCTTCAATCAAGTGCCTGCATCCCGAGCTCACTCGATACTGCATTGTGCCTTTGCTGAGCCAGTCACCTGCTTGGCTCGCGTCAACCTGTCGATGTTGGGTCCCGGCTTGAACCGCAGGAGAGTCACTTGCCGACCCAAACCAGGGGCTATGCCATGACTCGACCTAACTCAGCCTCAAACCGCTACTTCACTGAACCATACAACACACGCAACGGGATCACTGATTCAAATCACCACTTTTCGCTGACTTGAACTAATGTAGCATCACTCATCGGCCCTTGCCGGCGGTTACAACCCGACTCGACTTGGCTCAACCTCAAACTGGTCCTGATGAGCGCCTGACCTGTTTCGCCAAAAGCTAACTTCAAACAGCACAGAGCTACCACATTCAAACCTGCACAATGCCCACTTGGGCACATACAATCCAACGTACCTGAACCAAACTCCATCTGCTTGCACCACTGGTCAAAGTCGGGGTCGACGCCATTGACCTGCCAAAGTCCAGAAACAAGGAAGTATCGACCAACAACTGCCTCCCTGGTCTATTGTCGGCCGTAGAGACTGCTAAGGTCACTTTTGCACGTTTGTCATTCAAAGGCATATCCTTTTTGTCGTCAATCACTGCCTGTAATTGCATCCTACATAGAGACTTTCTCCCTCTCTCTCTCCTACAGAAGCAATGTGTTCTGCAGTCTATGCTTAATTCCTAAGGTTTCTGTCTCCCTTCTGCCGTCCCATATTTCCCTCATTCCCTGCAGCAACAACCCACCTCCCGCCTCATCATGTGACTTTCCTACTGCCCAGGTTTGCATCCCCTCTCTTCTACCAACAACTTCATTGCTCCCTTTTGCATCCCCACCTACTGCAGCCGTGCTCTCCCTCTTCTGCTCCTTACCCAGTCACGCTCCTTCCTCTTGCTTGTGCTGCCTCCCGCTATTCTGCAAACTTACATTCCCCCTTGTGGGGCACTCATGCGGTCCGCCCTCCCTCATGGAGCCGCTCTCACTCCGGAAGCTTCCTGTTTGCATCCTGAAGCATATGAGCCCCTAGTGCAGCCACTGCCAATGCTTTTTTTCTGCTTCTCTCCATCAGCCAGGAGTGGTCACTGGTTGGTGGTCGTGGCTGTTTGAATCAGAGAAGTGTGAAGATATCATAGAAGTGATATGAAAAGCCCAGGGCACCCTTTATTGGTATCAGAAATAGCCCCATTCCTGCACAGAGACATGCAGGAGACCCATTCATCTCCATCCCTCCAAGACACCAGCAGCCATAAGCCATGATGGAGGGAGAGCCATTTTCCCGATAGAGAGACCATTTAGAATGGACTGTGAAGACGTTTTATATCACTTTAAACAGAAAGTCTGAAATACCATCTCTCCTATCGATCCAGACGAGGGGCGGCTGGCATAGTTTTTACTTAGAGGGGTATAACATGCCCCATGAATATGCATGAGCGACCGAGCACACTTGCTGTGAACATTTGGGTAAAAAGATACAGAGTTTACAATCAGTTTTGTAGGATAACATATGAAAAAAAACAATAGATGTCAAGTCACCAGCAATGCAATGAAGCATTTTCTGGAGGATGGTGCAGCGCATTGTAATGCTACCATTGCCCACAATATATGCCATTATTCTGCCAATGTGAAAAAATGCTTCATGCTGGCTGTGCCTATAGATGTCCAGACAGGCTGCACCAAGATATGCCAGTATTCACACATAAGAACCTACCCATGTTTATTTTGCCAATGATGCCAGTAGTACTGTAAGAAAACATGACCATGCTGGCTCTGCTAATATATGCCAGTTTTTTTCACAAACGTACACTAATGTTGGCATTGCCAGTATTACCTGTAAGAATACAATGCCCACTATAGGAAAATATGTGCAAGCTGGCTGCACTAATGAACAGCCTCAACACATAAGAACACTCATCACCATGATGACTTTTCCCATAATACCAGTAGAAATGCTATGCCCATTGTAAGAAAATATGTGTTTGCTGCATACACCAATGCACCCCCGTCCCCAACATACGAACACTCATCATGATGTTGGCTTTCCCATACTAGTTACCACTGTAAGACAATCTGGGCACACTCATTCCCATCCCACATTAACGCAAGCATCAGATTGGTGTTGCCCATGATGATACCAGTAAAAGCACCATGCCCACTGTAAGAACATATGTACATGCTGCCTGCACCAATGACCCATCTACCACCTAAACAGGCTCATCATGTGGGCTCTATAAACTGCTAGTAAAAATGCCATGCCACTGTCAGAAAACATGTTCATACAGGCTTTCCCAATGTAGGTGAGCATGGCCACATAAGAAAATACTTCAATTGGCTTGGTTCATAATATGAGTACAAATGCTGTGTCACTGTCAGAAAACATGTACATGCTTCCTTCACCAAAGAGCCCCCTGAACCCTTAATCAGAACCCACTTCCAGCTAGCCCATATGGACGCACACATTTTCATACACACATCCATACTACATACCTACTAGATCTTTCGCATATGCACCCATACAACATTCACTGCATTCACATGTGAACCCAAACAAATTCTGACAGATGCAAACACACTAAGCTTTCTTACCTGCAGGCTTGGACTCCAGCTGCTACCCCAGGCTCCTGCCCCTGCGCTGTACGCAACCAGGAACCAGGAAGCAGGGAGACCTTCCTAGTTCCTGTGCATGCACGTTGGAGCCAAGCACCACAATTTAGCCACCCTAAGGCCATGATAGTGTGCGTGGAAGTGCAGGGTCGCCCCCATGTTACATTTTGCCCTGACGTTCCACAGCCTGCATTCCCAATGGGCGATGCAAGGCTTGGACATCAATGCACTACTGTCCTTGCATGGTCTACTGAGCACACACGCAGGGGATCTGTATTTGTGAAAAGGAACCATATTTTCCTTAACACAAAAGCCAGCCCAGGAGCATGTCCACAGCTGCAGCAAGCACCGGACTGACTTTCTGTTCCATAATGGGTGGCGGTCTGCCCATTACGGAGCCACTTCAGAGCACTCAGAGGTACCAGGCATGTACATACCCAGTTTCCAAGACAATAACAGGTGTGGCACCCCACCTGCGCCTATGGCAGCGGAACCACCAATCAGGCTAAGCCCAATACACACTTTATTAACACAAGAACATTACCAAATAACCCATTCAGATTCCACCAAACACTGAACTTGGCAGCCTGGCTC
This sequence comes from Ambystoma mexicanum, assembly GCF_040938575.1. Classification (NCBI taxonomy): domain Eukaryota; kingdom Metazoa; phylum Chordata; class Amphibia; order Caudata; family Ambystomatidae; genus Ambystoma; species Ambystoma mexicanum. The sequence continues at coordinate 661,287,666 of NC_090941.1, read as the reverse complement.
CTAAGGGCATAGGCCCTCATTCCGAGGTTGGTGGTAGTCATGGCGCTATTTGCGCCATGACTGCCACCAATAACGGGTCCGGCACCGGTCTAGTTCAATGGGGACTTACCGGTGTAGTCCGACCTTTGCGGGACCGGTAAGTCCCCATTGAAAATGCCATTCCCCATTCCCATTGAGCCCCGATAGGGCTCAATGGGAATGGGGAGGGCGCAAATAAAGGGCTCGCAAATGTCAAGCCCGTTATTTGCGCCTGGTCCCTTAACGGGTCCCGTCCATAATGGCTGGTCAGACCAGCCGTTACTGGTGGGACCGCTAAGGGACCTTGTAGTAGGGTGGTAAGGGATTACCGGCACCGGTCTCCTTACCGGTGCCCGGTATCCCTTACCGCCCACCTTAGAATGACCCCCATAGAGTTCAGCCCCTTAAATATCCCCTCAAGATTCATGGACATCCTCAGAAAAGCACGCACACCTAACACACGCACATGCTATTTTAACAGACTAATTCGTAGATACCATATGATCATAACAGATGTTAAATCCTTCTTGCAGACATCCTTTGGGGTCAACACAGAATGGCCACAACCCATATCACAATCCTCTGATGCATAACCACGTAATATGTAATCAGTACCTTAACCATCGAGTTGAGTGGTTATCAAACACTGACACAAGCTATGAACCAATCCTACACCTTAACAAGTAAGACATTGCACCATAAAACCTGCCTCACTTTTGAACAAGCATTGGCAATGCCAACAATTTGGGCTTTTATGTAGGCATGGGAAAGGCATCTTCCAGGCACTGCCATAGTGGTATTACCTAGCCATTGGAGGTAGCAGGTGCAAAATGGTGCGAGTACCTGGGCATTTAATACCAGTGGCTCGCAAAGGCCTAAAACTTATAAACAAACTAAAACTATTGTCTTTGCCAATGCTTTTTTTCAACAGGTCTTCAGTGAAGGACACGCATACTGCTCATAAATAGAGTGGCTGAAGGCAGACCGGGTGAAGAAATTTTTAATACATCAGTAGTGTGTTTACTACTCAAATTAAGTCATTAACTCTGAGAAGACTGCTTTGAAAAAAACACTGGCAGGCACTTCAAGTGAAATGGGCGATGGTAAGGCTTGACAATATAAGAGGGATTAGCATGGCCATGGGCAGTTAATGGGTGGGCAAATAACCAAACAACACCTACAAGCTTTGTGTCCCTCCTCATGTGCCATTTCTCCCTTTATGTAGTGTAATTTTGTATTTGTATTTTATTGAATGTATATAGCCCTTTACTCCAAAGTGCTTTACATGAGAACAAGTAGCATACAGCAAGCATAAAATGACAATTGAATCACAACTCGAAAACAGTATGAAGAACAATTTACAATATTGCAGAGGTGAGAAGGGAGTAGGGAGGGGCAGAGGTGTGCACGGGAGTAGTAGATGTTTAAGGAAGCAACAGCGGGAGAAGTAGGGAATGCAAGAATGTGAGAGGAAGAAGAGAGGAAGAAGTAAGACTAGTTGAGAGCAGGGGATAGGGAGGAAGGAGGTAACTGGGAAGGAGAGGGTAAGGAAGAGCAGTAGTAAGAGGTGAGAAGAGAGGGGTAGGAAGGAGAGGAAACGTGGGGTGTTAGGGAGGTGAGTGAAAGAGAAAGGATTTTAGAGAAGAGCAAAAGGAAGGGTAGGAGGGAGAAGAGCGGATGTGAAGGGGGAGGCGGTTCTAGTGGAAGGGAGCAAGGAGTTGGAGGGAGCGGAAGCAGGAGGGGGCGCAGGGTGGTAGCTTATATGTGGCTCTGCCACCTAATAGCCCAAACTACACATGCTGCTAGAATCTCTTGAGCAGACATCCATCTCCATCAGTCTCTCATGTATCATGACTAATAGTCGTCCTAATTATTCACACATGTCTACACACAGATCCTTACCTGACACAGTGCAAGCACCTAGCAGATTGACAATGTTGGTATGGTTTCCAATGTGTGTCATCATTTTAAGCTCAGACATCAGAGCATCTTTTTCAGCAGCCTCAGGTCTGTCTGTAAAAGGAGCCGTGTAAAGCGTCAGTGTAAATAGCAAGTGTCACTATCGCTCTAAAATGAGAAATGCTGGCTACTGAGAGGGGTTCTTGACCTAACAGAGCACGTTGGGGGTACATGGTTGCTCATGAGCCTTGGGGGCAAGTTCATGGTGAATCGCTACATGGCGTCGGAGGACTGAGCTGATGATGGCTGCCTGCGGTTTCAGGCACTTTACAAGGTGTTAGCAATACAACAGCAATCTAATCAAAATGAAAAGGCATGTTGTAAAAGACAAGAGGGTTCCTATAGAGAGAAGATTTGGTGTGTGATATGCAGATAAAGTATGAGTCCAGAATCTTTAATCATATATAAACGCCAAGAGAATTGTTCGAAGCCGAAATTGAACATAGAAAATATTCTTCTAACATTTGAATATATTCTAAAAAAAACCCTCGTGAGAGAAAATGCATAGCTTATTTTTGGTTGTGAAAAAGGCAAACACAATTATACAAACGGAAGAAGAAATCTGGTGCCTAAAGGAGGAATGCTAAAGAGGTAGCTTAGAAAAGAAGAGATCATCCAGCCCGAGTTGAGGCTTTGACCTGCATTTCCGGTCTTTCTGTAAATATAATGCCCTTCCCATTATGCTCCTAGTTTTCCCAGCACTCCTGAAATAGGAATGGCGAAACCCGAGGGTCATGTGATCTCGGGACTCCCAGGGCTGAATACTTTGGCGGCGGGGTAGCTTATTCCTGCAGTTTAAGACTCTACCAGGCAAAAAATAGTTAATCTGCCCTCTGGTGAAGGACTGGCCTCGTTCCTGGGCATTTATTTTAAACAAATGCCCTTCAAAATCCTTCCCCAAGCACCCAGCTTCTTCTTTCCGTCTTCACATTTCTTATTGGTTCTTCACCCATCACATGCTTTAACCCTCAATATACACCTTGCAACACCCCAGGACAACCGGAAATAGCAGGCTGTGGGTGATGCCTGTTGACCATGACACATATCCTGTCCTGCCATCCTCTAGCTCTGTACACAGATATCCTATTGACCAGGTAAGGGAAATCACCCAAAGGTTCCATTACTCCTGGAACCTGCTGTCATGTGCACCCACTGCAAATTTTCTTCTAGATATCCCCCTACTGTGTTGGTGCTCCTAGGTGTTCTCCTATTTCAATGTCGCACCTAGGCATTCCACCAATGTAATTTTGCTCCTAGGTGTGCCAGATGTTTTGAACTTCCACTCCCATGATCCCTCATCATTGACTAAGCTGGGTACAATTGATGGGAATTGTATTCCAAAACTTCTGGAGAGCCAAAGGTTGCATACCCCTGCCCTAATCGGATGTTTGCGCAATTGTATTGTCTATGATACTTCAAGTGCCCACTGGGATCTCGAGTGCCCGCACCCCTCCCTAACCCACTTAAATTCTACTTTTCACCATACACTAAACATATTGAATAAACCATTTGGCCACAACAACTAAACACTTCCTCTTAATATACACTGAAATCATCAGTATTCTACATCTCTCCCATCAAATTGTACAACACCGTCCCCGCCCATACGTCCTCGCAATTCTCCCTACTGGATACAGATACCTCAGCGCCCTTAGCACGCATCACCTACAACATACCTGTACCGTACCACTAGGCTAGCTTCTTGAACACTGTACGTTTCTACACAATGAAAAAGCTATCTTGCATGTGCCCGCGGTCCCTACTAACCAAACCCACCCACTTTTCTTGTAGATCCCACAGCACAAAGAAACAGTATGGTGCAATATAAAACCCAATAAGATAACATAACCAAAATGACATAAAGCACAAATAAGAAAGCCTCACATTCTCCCTAATGAAATTGAACTCAGTTGTATTGAAAAGCCTAAGGGGGTCAGTTCAATGCCCCAGAGGTCCAGATGCTCTGCATTTGTAGCTATTAGCATTCAGTCCTAATTTCGACCCAAACGACACACTGATTGCTGATTAATCATAATAGGCACTTAAATTCTCCATGCCACCATAGTGTGTTGACATTTAGTTGATGTTCCTTAATAAAGCTTATTTCTGCCAAGCCAAATCAAATATCACAAGATACGAATACCCAAACAAATATACTTTGCGCTTAGATTTAAAATATAATTTAAAAATGTGATTGCATTTAAGGGTACCTTTTAGCATTTTAACAGCAACCTGTAGTGAGACTCCTGGTTTGGTTATTCCATAGGCCGAGGCTTCCACCACTTTTCCAAAAGCTCCTGAGCCAAGCACCTTTCCTGCGGGGGCACAAATAGGAATTAATGCACGGTGGTGGATCCACAGGGCACAGCTTCAAGCAGAGTTGGTTAGATCACAGGTTGCTCACCAAATTCTAGGTTTTCCCTCGGGAACTCCCATTTGACATCGTACTCAAATAAGCTGAAGTCGATGTAGATGTATTCGTTATCCGAAGGGCCGACAAACTGAATCATTTGCAGTTGGCTTTCATACCTGTGTCCCTGGAGAGATGAAGACAGTGCATCATTCAGAGCCATGAAGATGGTGACACAGCAATATTGAGAAAGGGATGACTACGTCTCTTTACCTTTTTGCATTTGTGACTTATAAAAGCTATTAGGAGAGTGGTGCACAGAACACAAACTCCAATGGTTGCATAATAGATGATCTGATGTGGAACGTCAGAAGAAGAAGGGTATCCTGCAAAATAAAACCATTAACCATCAAAATCAGATAAAACAATTTCTCAGTCATTTGAAATATTTGCCTAGCCATCGACAGAATTATAGATGAGTAGCTTACAACTACAGGGATGTATTTCGCAAAGGGGTTCTCAGTGATGTCTAACGGGGCGAGAGTGAATATCGAGTTGTTTAGGTCTCTAGGAACCACAGGTGAAATACACTCAATAGTTCTGCAGCTACATGTTTATGTGGTCCACAGCCACCCCACCCCTATTTCTAGCCCCGTCCCTGTCCCTTACGAGCCAGCATTGTATAGGGTGCAGAATGAGGGCATGAGGGACTATATACAACCTAAAATATAAAAAGCACCTGGTTACGAGATTGGCAATGTTGGGAAAAAATGCTGGTAAAGTCGTGTCAATTTACTGCACCACCCCATTTACAGTTTGTCAGAAAGGTCACAGGATTTCATAGAGGGAGAGTTGGTCAGATTTATTTTGGCGCAATTTGTCACAAATGTATGTGGGGGTGGGTTAGGGGAATAATAAAGGTAGTGGGTGATTCAGGGGTTGGGGGCTCTCCCCCCACATACATTTGCGGTAATATGGACTTAAAAAAAAAATGGACGTATTGTCCCTTGATTAAACACATTCAAAAAAATCACACAGAACCTGTGGGAAAACTGGAGGAACAACCTCTAGTACTTGTTGTAGGATTGTACAATGTTTTATCTCCATGAAAGGGAGGATGCACCACCGGCGGAAACACCGCCACTGGTAAAGCCTCCAAATACCAGACGAAGTCCTGCGGAGTCCAGGAACGGGGATCGCCACTGCCATTCTGCCGCGCATAAGCAGGTAAACTTACCATTATTGTGTCTGCTGGGAATAGTAAACAAGTTTGGCGTTATTTCCAAATTTAAAAGGAAGGCCCATGTTCCCTCTCAGCTCACCCCACTGCTCCCTAAAAACAAAAAATATCTTGCAGAGAGATGCCGAATCTTCCTGCTATGACGTCATACCAGTTGGTTACATGTGATTATATCGAATGAAAAAACAAAGAATTAATTTTAAACGAACACAAAACATCTAAAAAAATATTTTTTTTAATTTGTTTTGGGGGATTCCCCCATCCCCTCTTTTTGTTTCTAAATACATTTCCCCATCCCAAAAAGTACTATTCCCATTCCCAAGCACATATGTATATATTGTTTTCATGTGTTCCTTTTTTTTAGATGTTTTGGGTTCGTTTAAACATCCATTCGTTGTTTTCTTTTCGATAATATCACTGCATACTATTCAAGTTGAATACGACTTCCATAATCCTCTGCTATGATGTCACGGCCAGACAATACAGCATTTGGTAATGGAAACAGTGGCTAATGTCTTCCTATGAAAACCATACACAACAACAATGTATTCCACCTTCCCCATCCAAACGTGCACAGAGTGAACAATTGAAGGTGGTTTGGGCCACACTGTTGCCAATGAATCGTACCAGGCAGGGCGTCCGATTTATCAACACAGGTTGGATTGCCAAACATTTGCACAAGCAAATGTATTTTGTCTGTGCGCAAAAGGCATTTGTGGAATTGCATCAGCGGTGGTGAAAATAACTTTTCAGAACATTTGCAGGAGCCCTTCTGACACGGCAGTTCACCATGCACAATTCACTAACGCAGGAGTAGGTGCATTCTCCATTCAGATTGCAAAGTGGCTGGTAACTTCACACGTGTTATTTCCTGACCAGTGGTTCACGTGTAATGTAGTGGGTCCACCCCCTGACGACATGTAGGTCATTGAAGAGGGTACAATCATGCTATCCAACATTGCTTACTACAAGAACACAGACTCACTGCTATATCACTGAAAAATCAGGGAGAGCAAATGCTTTTTTGTGTGTGGGTAAACAGCACTTCTGCATGTTCAATTGCGTTAGTGCAAGTGTCATCAACACGATTGCTATTCGAATTGTTACTGCACACATGCAATTTGCACATTTGCACAAATGTAATTGCACGCCACAATTGTATAGTTAATCCGGCCCTGTAGGTACATATTAACAGGCCCCACGAAATACATAAATGGCCTTTTTTGATTGGCACTCTGTGCAGCACATTTTTACGATGCACTTGTTTTGCACATTTACAAATGAGTTACCGAGGGAGCTGTTATTAGCTTCCATAAACAAAATAATATTATTTATTGCATGTCCTTCAAAACAACTAGGTCAACACATTTTATTTCCAACAAATCTTTCTGTGCATCTGTTTTGTTTTCATTCATCTGGTACTGAGGTGACTGGAGTTGTTTTTTTTACATTTAGGCAGTTTCAAATATGACCTTTTTATAAACCAACACTGGTGTGCAGTAGGTAACCATGTGATGATAAATCTAGAGATTACTAAAGCAGATTGGAGTTTAGTCATAGTGTGAAGCCGCATAAAGATATTACCATTTAGGTTCTACTTTCAAGCATTGATTGCAGCAATTATTATGTTTGCATGTAGCAGAGACATATTGCTATTTGATCTCACACATTATTTGTTTTCAACTCTTGTGGCCATGTTGTCATTAGTGCACTGCACAGTTATGAAAGTGATGTGAAGTGATTATATGAGACACATTCACCAAGCTCGTGGGGCAAGCTTACTGCAGCTCTAAGTCGTTTTCAGTGCTGGACTGGAAACAGAAATGCTGATCAATCATCTCATTTACCTTGGCTCGTTGTAGTCATTCGTGGAAGCCAGAGCTCTGCAACCTGTGGCTGCACAGAGGTCTCAGACTACAACTCCTACCGCCCCCTCAGAATTAACTATGCTGGCTGGGTCTGATGGGAGTAGTAGTCTTAAACTCTGTTAATGAGCTGTGTCACTGAAAGGGGAACATTGTACAAGGTGTATGTCTTTTGTGATTGATCATTACAATTGAAACCCTGGGTAGTTTCACCTTAATAAGGCTTTTCTCCAGCTAACTGGGATCTCTGTAGGCATTAGGCCATCTGAATAGAAAAGTGGAATGACAATCCTTTGTAATTGATATCTGCCCTAGACAAGAAAGTAATTGAAATCTATTCCTTATTGAACATATTGGAATGGGGTTTTGAGAGGGTGGACCTGATTGCTAGAGAAAAGTGAGGGAGTTAGGAGTTACTACTGCACTTTCTAATTGCTGACTTGGATTTTGTTGTAATTAGCACCCAAACAACCTTTCACACTTTCTGGGGATATCAACAACGATCGTATCTTCCTATAAAATCCCTCTGATAAATAAATGCTCAACATCCTCTTCAAAGCAGCCACAGGTTCTGCCCAGTAATATTTCTGGAGTTCTGGTATCAGCCATCCCCCGTTCTCTTTATCTGACTAGTTGGCTATGTGTTTACCATCAGATTTTCAGAAACCCATGCAAAACACCCAATTATATAATTCAACTTCTGAAAATATGTGAAATGTAATATCACAGGAAATACTTGGAACATAGTTAATATGACGAAGTATAACCATCCTCAAATAATTGTCAATCCTTTTGGTGACAAAATCAGATCAAGTGGCTTAACAGAGAACACCATAAAGGAGGTGGAGTTGTGATCTGTCAAAAACACTCTTGGGTTGAAGAATTGTCATACTCTGAATTGGGATACTGCATCCAGGTGTTGGCTTGTACTTGCCGGCTGACCCCCAACGATTCCTGCCAATTGCTCTTATGCTACAGACCCCCAGGATCAGCCCATCCTTTTCTGGACATCTTGGATGCATACTTTGGCCCTGAAGCGCTCTGCTATTCAAAGCTGATTATTTTAGGAGATCTAAATATATGGTTCAATGAGCCAGAGGATGCAGACTGCAGACATCTGAAAGATGTTTTGGAATCACACGATCTTCAAATTCTCTCCATCTTACTGACACACAATGGCAGACCCTCCCATGACCCTATATTGTCCAGAGGTTTAAGCTTATGCCACCATGATAATGTACCAGTTGGTCAGACCATTGGGTGATATGTTTTACCATGGCCATTAACCATACATCATGTAGAAAGAATTTAAATATAAACTCAGAACTACGTAGCTGAGAAAAGGATCTTGATTGTATTTCTGATGACGAGTTACTGGGTGATATAACAGTAACACAATCTGAAATGACATGTGCAGCTTTTTACACCAGTTTAATATCACAGCTGCAAGCCAACTGCAGCATTCCTGCTCCTCTAAAAGGGGTTAATTTAGCATTTAAGAAAAACATTCAATGGTATAATGAAAAACTGAAAATCCTGTAGGGAAAGAAAAGTTGTTTAAGACTACAGCTAAAACTGACCACCTCAAGGTTAAGCTTGCATTGAAGATATACAAAGGAGACATTTTGTTAGCAAAATCTTCATGTCTTCAAAAACAGATCAACCTTGCAGTTAACAGACCCAAAGCCCTGTTCAGGGCTATGAGAAATGTCACCAATCCTATCTGCATAAATGCCAGTATACCAGCCTCTCATAAAATGGTTAATGACTTTAACATCTTCTTTTCAGAGAAAATCGATCTGATCAGAGCTAATATTGATGCACAAATAGTGGTCCCTAATACTGAAGTGGCCATTGAGAGTACACGCTATGACAATCAAATGATTGTGTCTTGAGTTTGCATTTTCACTGGTCACTGTAGAAAGCATTGCAAAATGAATTGCTACCCTTAAACCCACCAATCACAGTTCTGATCCCATCCCAGCCTATTTGGCCAAACAGCATGTGCACGCTCTTAGTGGTCCTATACAGACCTTGGTGAATGCCTCATTAACTCAAGGTTGTGTGCCTGTGGAACTAAACAAATCTTATCTCACCCAGCTGTCCACACTGGTCCATAAAACACTGACCAATTATCGTCCCATTGTGGGTCTCCAGTGGCCTGCCAACAGTTTGGAGAAAGTCGTGACCACACAGCTACAGGATTATCTGGAAGAGAACAATATCCTAGACTCCTATCAGTCAGGATTTAGACCAGGGCACAGCACTCAGACGGCCCTACTGGCCATCTGGGATGACCATCTTGCGGTTGCCGACAATGGTGACATCAGCATGCTTGTCATGCTTGATTTGTCAGCAGCCTTCGACACAGTCGATTTTGGTATTCTTGAATCTAGACTATTATCATTGGCACATGTGTCCGAGGAGGCCATTACATGGTTCACCTCGTTTTTGACCGACGGTTTCCAACAGGTCAAGGCAGGGCACTACCTGCCTGATTCATTGCCAGTCAGTAACCTGTAGAGAGCCGCAGGGGTCGTCTTTGTCTCTGTCATTGTTTAATGTATACATCCACCCAATGCTCAATATCTTTGTTCAATTAGACCTGCGTTGTCATTCATATGCAGATGATATGCAGATCTACATTTGGTAAGAGCAACTATTGGAGGCAGCGGAGCAAGTCTTAAAATGTGCAGAAGAAAATCAATCATAGATGCTGGAAAATAAGATCCAACTGAACCTCTTAAAAACGGAGGCCATTGGATTTGGCCCTAAAAAGAAATTAGCAAATGTACTACCCCTGGTTCCATGTCCAGCTTTATTTGGAACTGCTACTGAATACACCCAGACCGTAATACATCTCGGTTACATTTGGCAGTCCAGCATGAGTTCTAATTTACAGGTTAATCAAATCATCAAGTCACTCTATTTTCAATTAAAACTTCTTAAGCCTCTTCTCTTGCTCATTTCTGAAAAGCATCGGCCAATTGTAGTGAGAACTCTTACAGACACCAAACTGGATTATTGAAATGCCTGTTTAACTGCTATTCCCAAATAAGGCTTTAGCGGCCCCTGGTTGCAACGAATTCAGCAGTGCGACTGATGTTTTCACTGCTGCGGATAACTCCTATCTAAGAGTTTCAAAGAGACCTTCACTGGCTTCCAGTGCCGCAGTGGATACAGTTCAAGATTTTATGTCATGTCTTTAAGTGTATTCATGGCCTCGCCCCAACCTATTTATCTTCCATGATTACAATTTATTGCCCCAGTCGAACATAGCTATCGATGGGAAAAGGCCTGTTGTTGATCCCCCGTCCAAAACTATTACTTGAGGGGAAAGACACTTTTCTTTTATGGGCCCACGAGCTTTCAATGCCCTCCCGTCACAGTTATGTCAAATTAATTCTTTAGCCATCTTCAGGAAGCAATTGAAAACATACTTGTTCAAATCATTTTTTGGGCTAATGTAAGGTAATTCATGATTTCATTTCATCTGTGCCCCGCTGCAGTTTTTCCTGCCAGGCTCCTTCTCTGGGATATGCACGCTACAAGTATGAAAATCAAAATCAAAGCGGTGGGTGGTTGGGTCTGCTTCTTCATAGTAGTCCCCCTTCCAAAAAAAGGTATTCAGCCTGATCAAGCTCTTAATTTTCAAGAGTACGTTTTGACTGTTATTCATGCCTGTTATGTCCAATTGTATGATTATACTGTATAGACCAAAGGAGGGGTGATGCTGACATGAAGTTGGGCAAATAACATCAGACTCAGTTTCGTTTTTTGTCCCAGATTCCAAGCTCCTCTTTTAATTATTATAAGAGAACAGAAACTTTTTAAATCAACTTTAAGGTAACTCTTAGGAGTCTATAAATGTCCCATTTAGAGGCGCTGTAGTGGGATGCCTCCACCCAGATGGGACATACTAGTAAATGGTGGTACACACCAGTACTATAAAAATTGTTTTTAGCTACCGACCTCCAGGCCCAGCTAAAGCCTTTTTTCTATAACATTTAGACCAGTTCCTAACAGATAGAGGGAGCAAATACAAGGAACTGATATGCCTCTATGATTTTAATATTCGGTTGGATGATGTTTCTAAACCTGATGCAAAGGAACTGTGGTATATGTTAACTAACCATGAAACCCCTGGAAGTGTCTTCTTCTCACAACCAAGGGGATTGTCTTGATGTAATCTTATATAGAGGAGAGAATATTAAATTGACACACATTGTCTATATCCTGGTCAAATCACGCCACAAGGATGTTCATTTCTGATCATATTGACAAGGTGCTTTTGGGGACCAATGACTCAACCCATGCCCAATATCGCAAATCTGAAGATTTGCTTAAGATCTCTGGCAGGGAGTTAAAAAATGAATTATAGTCTATTGACTCTTAATGGCATTGCTAAGATTTCTTTGACACGTTGGCAGAGATTATCTGCAATATCTTTAATAGAGTAGCCCCATTTAAACATGGAAAGTCTAAAAAATCTCAAAACCTTGTTTTACACAGGACCTTCTTCACTTACGTAAGCATCTTAGAGAAACAGAACAAAAGTGGAGGAAAGATAGAACCTCCACCCATGCGGGCAAGGCAAAATTGGCGCAAAAGGAATATAAAAAATCCCTTTTTAGAGCCAAATCCAAGTTCCTGATTTTGAGGTGTCAGTAAATCAACCAAGGGAACTTTTTTCAACCATTGTCAATTTTGTGAAGGCTAAATGTGTATTTTCAGCTATGGATTCCACTACGAGCCAGGCTAATGCTTTCAACTCATTCTTTCATAGAAAAATTGAGCTGATTCCCGTAAATGAACCTAGTAGATTAGAGAATATGTGAGTTCCCTCGGGTGGGGAGCTGTTCTCCTTCTCTGTAGTCAAGGAAGAGGGGCTGTTGTCATTGCCGGGAGCTTTGAAGCCCACCAATGATACACTCATCCCTATACCAGCAAGCATAGCAAAACAGCTTCCTTTGGACATCTCTTCTTTTATGACACAGTTTATTAATAAATCGCTGTCATCTGCATCAGTACCTGTGACTTTAAAAAAGTCTGTGGTTGCCCCTCTTTTTTAAAGAAAACGAATTTGCATCTTCATGCAGAATTACTGTCCAGCGGCCGGTCTACCATGGCTGTGAAAAATGCTAGAGAGGATTGTAACATCTCAATTGCAGGAATATGTGGACGGGGAATCTCTACTGGACCCCCTTCAGTCAGGCTTCCGACCAGGTTTCACAACTTAGACTCCATTGATGGCTATATGGGTCAACCTCCTTGAGGTGGCAGATCAGGGAGAGCTGTCCATACTGGTCATGTTGGACCTCTCTGCAGCGTTCAATACAGTGGATCACCGTATCTTGCTTTGACGCCTTGAGGAGATCGGAAACATTTCCCACCAAGCACTCAATTGGTTCAAGTCCTTTGTGTAAAACCAGCAACAACGGGGCAGACTGGGGAGGTTTCTCTCGAATTCCCTCCCACAGGAGTATGGAGTCCCGTGGGGATCCTTAATCTCCCCCCTTCTTTTCAATCTATACCTCCAGCCTTTGATGCACATATTGAGGAAGCCTAACGTAAAATTACATTCCTATGCAGATGACATCCACGTGTTCATCAATATAGGGAAAGTGGAGGAGACATTTCAGACAGTCCAATGATGCTTGGATGAAATCAAGGGGTGGATGTCTTCCAACTGGCTCCTTCTGAATGCCGGTAAAATGGAAGTAGCATTGTTTGGCCCAAAACATCTTCTGGAGGGCAGCAGGCACCCAGGTTCACCTTGCTTTCTGTGCTCAGAGTTATCATTTGCTCCCCCCCAAAAAATGTAGGATGCATTTGGCAGGAGGATTTGGGGAGCAAAGCGCGGGTAAGTGCTAAGGTGCAGTCAGTTTTTGGCACCTTGCGCCTCCTGAAACAGGCTCTCCAGTTTATCCCTGCCAAGGATCATGCAGTGGTGGTGGGAGCCCTGGTGTACTCATGTCTGGATTATTGTCATGGGTTGCTGGCAGGCATCCCAGCAACACAGATTCAGTGACTGCAGAAAGCACAAAATGCACCTGTTGGATTGATTTTCCGAGCAAGGAAATCTCCGATTTCAAGCCTGCATCGATCTATACATTGGCTTATGGTAACGGATCATAGTGATTTTAAAATTCTCTGCTACCTATCAGAAAAAATACTCTAGTACCAACCAACTCAACAGTTGTGGTCCAGCAATAAACTGCTATTGCAAAACCCTGCCCCTTCAAATTGTTTATTTAAGTGGGAATCGTAGGTTTACAATATATGGCCCAAAGTTATGGAATAAGCTTCCATTGGCAATGTGGGCCATTAAAACCCTCAGCCATGTTCGCATAGTTTAATATACCCATCTTTTCAAATACATGTGATCAGGGGAGGTGTTAATATAGGAGTTCCGTCAGGGTTAATGTTAGGTATCTGGTAGAAATGTTTTCGCATTGTTCGCTTGAGTGTTTTAAGACTCAATCTGCGCCCATTTACAATATGGTTTGTCAGGTGTGCTGTACAAATGACTCAAAATCTAAAAATCTAAATCTAAATATAGTCGTAAGTAAAGCTAATACTGTATAAGTTATGCAACAAAGCAGTCTTACAACTCCTAACCTGTCTGTAAACATCCAGTTAAATCCTGATTCAAAATCAAACAAGAAAACTATAATAAAATTAATTTCTCTAATATAATTTCAAAGTAAAAACTGAGGACCCTGAAATCCTCTGGGCTCAGTCATAACCAATTGCGAGAAAAGCACCAAAGTGGTTATGGCTTAAGGTAAGATGGGATATAAAGGTAAAGGGAGTATGTCCAACTCAGTGCATGCACTCTAATGGTCAATCTTGTACATAGAAATCCTTTGTAAATCCTGATCCTTTGATTGCATATGTAGGTGCTGTACTACTGCGTAAATATGAAGACACTGAACCCTTGTGTAACAAAGTTATTTATTTGATTAGACATGTAAGGAGTTGTTGCTCTGTGATTAATTTGGATCTTAAACAAGTTGAGCATTATTTTTGTGGAATAAACATGCAGTAAGATGAAATGAGGAGACAAGTGAATGTTAAGACACAATGTAAGTGAAAACTGATAAAAAAAAGAAATGGTTAAACCTTTGTACTACTTTTAAGACGGCAACTGTGAAAATTGGGAAGGGTGATAATCCTCTTTTATGAGGTCATACATTCTTTTTCCATGTTCAGAGGCTGCGAAGTATTAGGATGTCTATATAAAGTGATGTTCTGGGGACTTGAAGAGTCGTGTGGATGTACATTCCTTGTCATTCCACACAGCTATTTCTAGTAAATATCCACTGAATTAAGCTTCCCAAATTGGAGAGCGAGTTTGAGTTTTTCCTCATTTCTATGACCCCTTTTGTGGCAATTCTGATTACATAAAACTAAGAATGAGAGATTGTTATTTAATAAATAGTTTATTAGCTATCGACTTATGATCCCAGCCACCGCAGAAATCCATAATTAAAATAAGACACTTGACACTTACCACTCAACAAGTGTAAGGCTGTACAACCCGAAGATTAAAGAATTTCCATTCTGCCAATAATATAAATGTTCTGAAACATAAAGCGCAATCTGATGTAGGCCATGACCATATTATCCTAAAATGACAGCTTTTGGATCCCTCACTACTAAACCATCACTATTTTGATGATGTTACTATATCTATACATGTGCTTGCGAGGTCCTTGTTTGTTAGGCTATCTAGCAGTGTTTACATTATCTAACAGAGGTAGAGATCCTATTTGATCATTGGATCTACATTATAACATTGATTTTATTTTCCAAATCCAATTACATTGAATTTGTTTTTTTCTTTTAAATGCATTTCACCACAACTTAATGCAGGGGAGACTCCTGCAGCCCTTTTCCTTCACCTTCCCCCCACCATAGTTAATCCCCTTACCCAGCCCCCCCACCTACATGTTGGCAAAATCTGTTTAAAAAACATTGTTGTTATTGGATTTGAAACAATTGTATTTGATGTTTTGGTATGATACCCATTTATCTAAGGCATGGGACTGCAAATCATTTGCTCTCCAGATGTTTTGGACTACAACTACCATTATTTTTAGCCAGCAAAGTCGATGGCGAGGGATCATGGGAGTCATAGTCCAAAACATCTGGAGAAACTCAGACACCTGATCTAAGGCTATGTAAGATGTCAATATTTTATCATGGACTATAGTAGGATAAAATAATAAAATGATGGACTCTGTTTGCAACAGATTTCAAAATTCTACTTCTTCAAGAAACAGGGTTAATTGAGCCAGTCCTCTTAGATGGATATATTATTTATTATGTACTAGCAATTGCAGCTGTCAAAGGTCGGAAAAAAGGGAGGTTTAGTAAGATTTGGGATTACCTCTTTATTTATTTAATGTATTTATTTATTTAATTTGTTATACGCACAAACCCAGAGGTATCACAGCGTAGGTTACAGGAAGCGTAAGATTCTGGTTACAGGGAGAAAATCATTACAGCTTATGTGGTAGACAATGTAATCAAAGCGTAGTTACATAATAGATTCTCGGGTTACAGGGAGAAAGTCATTACAGCTTACGCGGAAAACAATGTGATCAAGGCGTAGTTAAATGAAAGATTCTCAGGTTACAGTGGAGAATCAAGAATTGTTTAAGATCATTTAGTATTTGTTGGGTCTCAATGTAAAACCATTGCCTCGATCTATAATTAGCATTCATTACACCTTCCCAAGGTCAAAAGCATCTTATTTATCACATGTTGATTCATGGAGTGACATTTGTGGCTCATTAACTACCGATATTGATGGGATCGTCTCAGGTTGCTACTATGTGATGATTTCTGGGGATTTAAATGCCGGTATTGGCAATATAAATGTGTTAGATACTGACAAAAATGAACATGAGGCCTAGGGTCTTCCTGAGTTTTCAACAAATTCTCTTTATGATAACAAGCAAGGGAAGCAACTTGTTAGCTTGTTAATAGAGAATAAAACGTGTGTTCTGAACAGTCGTTTCCCAAATGATATATTCTTGCAAAGGATGCCATTACAAGGATGCCAGTGGTGACATTTAATTATGTTATTTGTAGATTGGAGGATTAACACAAAGTAAATTGATTGGAAGTATTATTTCCAGTTTAATCTTTGTAAGATTATGTGATGCATTAAAAAAAAGTAGCACTAGGAACTTATTGCAACCCTGTCCTTTATCCTGTACTAACAGTAGAAAGAAGCTGGCTTGGTCAGAAGATCATGAATCTTTACTTAAAGCGAAGAGCTGAAAAGAGAAGAGATGATGCGTATTCGTGTCTTTTGATCGATTTGCCCTGTAAATCGATTTTAGGTGGTTGTATTTCTCTTAACAAAATCATTAAAGATGTTATCAAATGCCCGCTTAGACCAGCTTTGGCCCGCTTAGACCAGCTTTGACAAGGGATCTAGGTAAATAAAATATAGTTTAATAAAGAATGGAAGATTGATAAGAAAAATCTTTTAAAGTGCTTGAAGGATATGAACATCACTTGATTTCAGATTATTGAGGAAAGAGCTGAATATGAAGGAACGCTAGACAGGGTTAAGAAAAGTGCAGAGAAAGTGTTATGGGATGAAGTTATCTTAGCTCTCTTAGCTAGCAATGCAAAGGATACTGGAACCTTTTGGACGTTGGTTACAACAGGTTGACCAACCAATAAGTCAATGGATCCACTCCAAGATAATATTTTGATTGACACTTGGTGCCATTATTTTCAGAGATATATAGTGATTGCTCTGTTATGTTGTTTACAATTGTCAGTATTACTTGTCCCCTAATCATTTTAGCAGGGAACTAACAGTAACAAAATAATCTTCCAATACCAGACACTTAGAGGAGCCTTTAAAGACACCATATCCCAATGGCAGTGGATGCAGCATACATGATGAAGGTGCAATATTCATAATCTTGCCATGTAGAATAATGAAATGATAACTGCTTTCTTATTAGAGTTTTGCGTACTGTGAAGCATGTAATAAGTAGCTAATAAAACCCACTTAATACATAATTACATTATTACCGACAAAACACAAAGAGACAACAACATATACAAATATGAGTATATACAGGGACAGAGAAGTAAGCAAAAAAGCAGAAATAGTTCATAACCTAACTGATTATCTTTATGCAGAGAAATGATTGCTCTGTTTCAAAGCTGCTACAATACAAACAACGTTCTCAGAACACCCCCATTTTGTGTAATTGTAACCATTTCGGGACACTGCGAGTGTTTTTAGAACACATTCAACTAGACAGATTACAATACGGACAGCGTCCTGAGGACACCGCCAGTTTGTGTATTTACGAACAATTAAGTACACTGCGAGTGTTCATAGCTCATTTTTACCTTCCTTGCGAACAAAAATGACACATACTCCGTCCTCTAAACACCCCACCATTTAGTTTATTTACAAAATGTCAGAACAGCCGTGTTCTCCGCAGACAAATCGAACGCAACAAAAAGGTCTAGCACATAAAAAAACAAAACATTGAACCTATCTCATACTCCCCCACCCTCCCCAAACACTCTTACACACCAACACACGGCACTAAATACAATTTTTTTATCCACGTTTCACTGCCCTGTACGCGGTCGACTGTGAATACAAGATGGCGGGCGCCACAGAAAATCTGACGCGCTCCACGCCCCTCGCCGTCCAATCAGCGAACACGTCGCATGTCCGCGGACATGACGCAAGCCCATGGGCCAACAGGGAAGTCCGTCCGCGAAGCGAACGCAGATATCACTAATTTTTTTGCCTTACATTTTGGTCATTTTTAAAAAAACTACTGGACAGATTTACACCAAATTTACAAAAGCACGCTTTTGGGACCAGGCCGCTGCTCCTGCCACAAATTTGGTGTAAATCCGTCCAGCGGTTCGGGCTGTAGCTGTGCGCAAAGTTTTTTCCCATTCAGTCTATGGGAAAAAAAATGTTTTGGGACCCCCCCTATAACTTTTCCCCCCCTGGACGAATCCTCACCAAACTTTGCAAAATAATTTAGAGTGACCCAACCACTTTTTTTGCAAAGTTTGGTGAGGATCCGTCCAGGGAGAGCGAAGTTATAAGCCACCCAAAAAGTGCTCTTCCTATGGAAACAGCAACTTAACCATAACTACATGGCCACTACTGTGGCCATGTAATATATATATATATATATATATATATATATATATATATATATATATATATATATATATATATATATATATATATATATATATATATATATATATATATATATATATATATATATATATATATATATATAGGGGTTTTGGGGGTTTGGCGTTTGGTGGGGGATTGTGGGGGTTTCCCCCACATATATGGTACAATGGACCTTCACAATTCGGTCAATTGTGAAAAGGTCAATTGTCATTCGAACAGTTGTAAAACGAACAATTCGTATACAACCCTGTTGTGTGAGGTTGTGTCACTTCTCTTCAACCTTTATTCAAGTGGGCAGAAATGAAGTTTACTCACTTACCCATTGGATGTCCACTGACACCTAGAAGATAAATCCCCTGTTTATCTCACGCTGATGATGCAATTCTCATAGGATGTACTCCTGTTGCGCAAGATCTCCTTAAAGGCTATTCTGACTTGATCATTTCCCCCGAGAATGTCTATTACTGTAACAACATCCGAAATTCTGATTTGCAATCTTAAAAATTCAAGAAAAGGCCCTTTTATATAGTTGACCAACTTATGGAAATAGTTGATGTTTTTAACTATTTAGGAGTGAGGTTTGTGAAGAAGAAGAATTGGCACATCACAGGGAGAACATTTCAACCAAAATGAAGCAAGTGACTGTTGGAGTTCTCTACATTTAACAAAGAATTGTGGAGGTGGGACAGTGTATCCTGCTCTGAAGGTGTATGACGCTAGGTGTTAGGATCTGGTAAGCTATGCCTGTCATGTCTGAGCCTTATTATCTCTTTTACCTCGTGACCTAGTTTAACGCGACATGTTTAGGCCTTCTATGGCTAAAGAACTACTGTATTTAGGAACTCAAACCTACTGTATTTAGGAACTCAGACAGCTGCCATATCTGAGATTGTATCTTTGATGCAAGCCTCTTTATGTTGCTCAGTATGGCTTAAGTAATAATCTATTCTGAAGCAAGAGATTCTGACTGATGTACTCACTTTAGATAACTATGATTCTATTAGACAGCGTAGTTCTGTCAGGAAAGCCTTCTATCATGTTGGGATTCTAAATGTCATCTCTAAGCAATCTTTAATAACTTGGCAGGTTAAAATAAACATTTGAAAAGCCTGTATATTGTGAGAAACCTTAACTCCTTTTTGGCAATTAGTGTCACAAAGTTGGCAGTGAGGTAATTTAATTCTTATGCATATATAAAAGGCAATTATGTGCATGATGTGTCATATACATCAAATCCGATTTCTAAAAGATGCATTACATTGAATCATCTGACTCATCTCCCCATGGTAACTGATATAGTGAAATGTTGGCCGGGAGGTGGAACATAAGTAATGTCATTGTGATACTTTGGAGGAGTACGATCTTTTAAACTTTATGCACTTTATAATTTTATCTCTCATATTCAGCCTCTAGGCTGAGCAAAATATTATCAGGTTTGTTGGAGCATTGCGTGTTAGCTAATATCTGCATTGAGGATATAAAGAAAGCTTTTATTGTCTAAAAGAAGGGATCTTATGATTAATATTCTATCTAATCAACAACTGTAAATATACTGATTGTATGAATGCTTATATTGATTTAATGTTATTGTTTTGTCTGACTTATTGATTAATATTAATTATATAAATGTTTTATTGCATGCTTAATTTGTGTTTGAATAAGCAATATTGATATACTGGCTAACAAGCTCCATACAGCTATAGTGTTTTGGATTATTGGAAAGGTAGAGCGTTTGCCTGTGAATGAACATTGCTTCAAAACCTAAGAAGCAACTAAATAATAATTGTTTGGTTACTGGATGCACTCGATGCGATAAAACCACCGTTTACGCTGCTCATGAACTCACGAAAGGTCCAAAATATCTGACGTTTAATGTTTTCTCAAGTTAATCCGTGTAGCAATCTTAGATATTTAAGTCAATTGTTATGCTATGTTATGTTAAATGTTTTTACACTATGAACTTCACCACCAAAGGTGAGCTGTGTCCCTGACTGGATGCAAACCAAACTGTGGTCTGTGGGATGAGAAAGGAAAAAGAGAAAAGGGAAGAGGGAACAGTGCGAAGAAGGGCACAGATGTGAAAGAACGCATATAGACTTAAGTCACAACAGAAAGGAGAGTTAACATAAGGATGAATGAGAGTTATCACTGGGATACATGTAAAGCTGTTGGTGGTTAGGCCTGGGGAATTGCTCAAGAAAAAGGATTGAGAGCTGTCTTTTTTGTACAAGCCTCTTCATGGTGGTGGTTAATAGCGCAATGTGATGTACTTAGTTCAAATCAAGTTATGGGTGTGTAATAGGCTTGAGATGTGCCCAAGAGTTCCACTGAGTTGAGGACACCAGATATTCATATTGAAGAATCCATGCTGAGGAGAGCTTGCGTGAACTGGTAATGATGAGCCTGCTGACAGAAGAGTTAAAGCCAAGCGCTGGCTGTGTGTGGAGTGCAGATGTTGGAAGACACAAAAAAGAGAATGAGACAAAAGAAAATATCCCCATTCTGAGCCACAAAAGGATGGCGTCAGGTGTGGGACAGAGAAGGTGCATCGCACTTGTAAAAATGAAAGTTGTCTGGCTGTTCTCCTTTGAAATGGAGTGAGGCAAAGAATAATCCTAAAAAATGCTGTATTACCCTGTGGTGTAAATTTTGGGTTAGTACCACAATTACAAATCTGTGGTGGACTAAAGCCAATAGATGTCCTTTTTCTCCTAAATAACTTACCTCCATAACCCTGCTTGCCAAGTGAGACAGATCAGAGGTTAGCAAGACTATGCCCATGTCTACTGATAGGTTAGATGAGCTACGAGGATAATGGACCTCATTATGAGTACAGCAGTGCAGTATATTCTGGCAGTAATTCTGTTACTGCCACTTTTTTGGCAGTAAGGGAATTATCACCAATAGTACAGCACCACTGAGTTCAGTCCCCAGTTGTGAAATGGAGGATTTACCTATGGACTCCATGAAATAGGATTAACAATTCCTTATTACCACTCAGCTGCACGAAGTGGCATTAACAGTAATGTAATCATGCAATGATTCTATTCAACAACATCTATGAGCTTGTCTTTTATATTGTTCATTCTTGAATTTCCTCTTGTTTTCTCTGCAATAATCATAAGAAAAAAATAGTTTTTTTCTTGCTTTCTGCATATTTGTATCCCATCTTTCATTTCTTTCCCTCTCAAACATCCTACAGGGCCCCAATCTCACAACTGGGGCTTTATGTTTGACTCTTCTTTCTCCTTACAGGGTCAGATTACTTTTTTAGCTCAGTCTTGAGAATATCAACTTTTCAATATTGAGAAAATCTGTCATTTGCTCACATTTTCTTCCACCAAAATGTTATAACAAATGATTTTTCGATTTTGTCTTAATTATTGCTGCTCTTTATAAGGGGGACTCCCTAATTATGCACGTGTTCCTCTTTGTTCTATTTTGCATTCAGCAGTAAGAATTTAGTTCTGTGTTCATTTCTCTCTTACTATGCTCGATTATGTTGACTTCCTATTGAACAGACATTTGAGTATAATTTTTATTGTATGTTTTTTAATTAGACTCCTGGTTAGATTCCTTGTTATTGTTCTTCGGTTGTTCTACGGTCTCCTTGTATTGTCCACCCAGGGCACTTAATTCTGCTTCTAAATTCCTTCTTTCTGTACCTCGCAAACCTTGTGTGGTTTCTCCTTTTCGTTCAAACCAATTTTAGCTCCTAAATTGTGGAACTCTCTTTGGATATTCAATCTCATTTGAATTTAAACCAATTTAAGAAAGTGCATAAATCTCAATTTCTGCAGGTTGCTTTTCCACAAGATGCTGCATTCTGAATTGATGTTTTCACTTGTCATATGAGATACTTTATTGATCATGTTTTGTCGTTTGGCTGAAATGTGTACTGTTTATTTTTTTTAACAGTATTTGAAATATAAGAGGTATTTAAATATTATATAATATAATATGTATAAGAGCTATTTAAATATATAAAATAAAATAAACATACAATGGCACATACGAAGGGTGTAACCATTATTCAAGAACAGCCATTCAAGTGGAGTAAAGTTATTAGCATTTCAGTGACATCACACACAAACAGACTATGGCCTGAAAGAATGAAGGGCCTGGGGTAACCTATGATACCCCAGTATTTGGGTGTTATATAAATGAGCTGATAAAGGACAGGAAATCAATCCCATCTCTTCTGATATTGGGATCTACTACATTGTGGAATTACATAATTCTGGAAAAGAAAGGGAAGTATACCCATCGGGGGATTATGATAATAATGAATGTGGCTGCCACTATATATCCAGAGGGAGTATTTTAAGCCTTCTACTAAAACTCAAGGCATCCAAAGCTCCAGGCCCTGATGGAATACCTAATATAGGGCTCTAGGCGGACCCGGAGCTATGGCCCAAGATATTGCATGCACAATTCCAAAACATACTTTCATAGGAGGAGATATCAACAGTGGATTGCACAAAAGCAAATACCTCGGAACCAACAAGAGGGTTTCAGAAGGGGCTATAGTATGCATTCGAACATATGGGTACTGACATTTTTAGAAAGAAGGGCCAAAATGAATGGGAGTACCCCACTCTGTGTCTGCTTTGTGGACTACAAAGCAGCGTTTGATACAGTTACAAGAACACAGCTATGGTCGAAACTGCAAAAGTGGGGTTTGGATCTGGGAACTATACATTTATTGAAGGGTGTGTACTAGTGCACTTCCGTGAAGATACTGCTGAACGAGGAGGGAGATTTGAGCAAGAGTATTGCTACTAACCATGGCCTGAAGCAGGTCTGAGCTTTGGCCCCCTAACTTTATAATGTATACGTGGCTGACCTACATGAATACTTGTTAAAATGTTTGAGATTCCCTCCCCGCATAGGTGCACAACAATGCGGATGACACAATTCCTTTGGACTCAACCCCTAGGTTTGCAACGCTCCATGTCTGAGTTCGAAGATTAAATCATGGTCTTCCAAAATAGTAGACAACTAAAAATAAAATTCAGATAGAGGATTAACAGCCAGGTCATTGAGGTCGTGCAGAGTTATGTACACCTGAGTGTACCTTTCCTTTCCTCAGATAATGGAGAAAATAAGATCATAAAGAAATTCAGTGCAATAAGAAACTATATAAAGTACAAAGGAGGCTATTCAACTGAAGGACATTTGAAAATATATAATATTAGCATTGTAACAGGAATCCTGTATGGCCTTGAAATTTACACAGGAACCTTGTGGCTCACTGCCCTTGAAGCAAAGATGTGCAGAGGTTCATTGGGTCTACCAAAGTGCACCCCAAATGAAGTAGTGAATTAGGTCTCACCGCACTCAGCACTTTAAAAAACATAAATAGCACCTTTTTTATTTAAAAATTAGAATGGAAGAGCATAATGATGAGTCAATATACAGTAATTTCAAACAGATTTGTAATAATACCTCACCTACGACCCGTATTGGTATCTGGAGGAAAGAAGTTATGCATTTTTTAAGTAACATCGACTATGAGATAGACACTTAGACCGACATTACACTTGCAATACAGGAAACTAAAGACAAGGCATACATGTGGGATAGAGACAACAATTTTGTATGGTCCTCCAAAAGATTATATAGTAGATATGTTTTCCAGGATTTCCCTTAAAGGGACGCTTTTAACTCTATAAAGTGTATTTGTGATGAAAGACTACGTCGTTTCATTCTATTATTACGTTTAGGCTATCTCCCTACTCTATCGAGAATGGGAGCCTGGAAAAAATAACCCTATTAAGAACGCCAATGGATTTGTGTCCAGTTATGAGTGAGACGCCTTGGCATCCACTAATGGTATGTTTTGTGACTGTACTGTGTATTGATAAATGTTATACCAAAATCAAATTTCTGCTAGAAATAATAAACACTGAGCCGACGTGGGCTTTCCTGTATTCTGGAAGCTCTTTAGTCTTCAACTACTCGATGTACTATATTTGGAATGAAGTAGAGAAATTATGGAAATGTACATAGTATGCAGATGATTTTTTTAAATATGTGGTTTTATGTATTGGTAATATCCTCTTTTAACTCTCATATAATGATGAATTGTAATGATGAATTGGTCTTACATTTTTATTGTTTACTTTTTACAGTGTTACATTTTTTTTTAAACTAAATAACACTTTAATAAAAAAAAGAAAATGTCATAAATAAGCGACTGGGTAACAATTTTGAGTATGTGCCTTGCAGCAGAGGGAAATGTAGTGCGAGGCCCAGTGCAAGCCACTAGGCCATTATCCATTATCCTGAAGAGTGTGGAAAGCTCAGTGATAATTAGACTCATAGGGGGTCATTCTGAGATTGGAGGCAGCCAATAACGGTACCGAGCCCGCCCTCATTCAATGGGGATTTACCGGTCTAGTCGGACCTTTGCGGGACCGGTAACTCCCCATTAAAAATACCATTCTCCATTCCCATTTGAGCCCCCATAGGGCTCAATGGGAATGGGGAAGGTGCAAATAACGGTACCACAATCCGCAAAGGGACCTCGGAATAGGGCGCAAAGGGATTGCCGGCAACGGTATCCTTACCGGTGCCCGTAATCCCTTTGCGCCAGCCTCGGAAGGAGGCCCATACTCTTTAGTATGGAAACAATCAGGTTTTTATAGCTTTTTTAAATCTTGGGAATCATAAGATTGCTCTCATTTTTATAGGCAGTGAATTCCAAAAGTGCAAGTGTTGAGAACGCTGAACCTCCATGTTTCTTTTTTTAATAACTCAGCACTACCAAAGTAATCAGCAAGTCTAATCTTAGGCCAATCCTCCTATGGAACAGTCTCACCCTCCCTCTCCACCTTGAGCAGGATCTGCTTAAATTCCAGAAACTCTCCTCTTTACCTCCTACTTCGCTTCCTCTCTCCCCTGCTAATCCCACAGTTACTGCAATTGTTGTCCTGGGCCCTTATGCATCCTCGGGGCCCGGACCTCCGGCAACCTATCGGGCCAGCTCCTGTCTATCCTCTGCACTTGCACTTACACCCTCTGCACTAGATGTTCGCACTTACACCCCTCGCGGCTCCAGGCCGTGTAGCACTCAACATTCCCAGCACTTCAGCTGCGGCTAACCCATGAGCTCAGACTCTCCAGCACTTACCCCCCTGCCCTCTTCCTTGCTGCACTTGCATTGTTCTGAACACTCACAAGGCATAGCAGGTTCGTCTTCTTTTCCTTTTCCCCCCACTGCTCTTAAGTATTGTGTTTTATGTATTTTAATGTATTCCCACTCCTCCCTTGCCCTGTGGGGGCTTTGAAACAGTACATCTTATTGTATAAGCGCCTAACAAGCAAACAATAAAATAAAAAAATAAATAAGGTTACGATTAAGAATGCGTCTGTTGAGTTTTGATTGCAGAAACTTGGGTCCCTTTCCATGCAGCAATTTGAAAGTAATGCAAAGTGTTTTAAAACTGATTCTTCTTCCTAACGGCAGCAAGCGCAGAGGCTGGAGTAGGAGATGTGTTCCCTCGGGCTGCGGTGAAGTAGGTTGCATACGGCTGCATTTTGGATTCTCCAAAGTCTAGTAATAAGATGTGCTGATCAGGGCTGGCCTTAGGCCAGGGCTGCCCGGGCGACCGCCTGGGGCACCATTAGCCCCCCACCACGCCTGCTCGGGTGAGTCTTTCAAGGGCTCCCCCGAGCTGGTGTGGTGAGTGAAGGCACGGCAGGTACCCCATTAAAATGAAATGTGCTCCGCTCTTGTGCTGGCGCCAGGCTTTCCAGCGTGGGAGCGAGGTGCATTTAATAACAATAGGGTAGCGGGGAGTAAAGAAAATAATGGACATCTCGCCCCGCTGGCAATTTTAGTTTCACTACCCGGGCGGTGCCGCGCTTAGGCCGGCCCTGGTGCTAATATACCTATGTTTAGAGTACTAGCTAATCTGATCAAGAAAGTACAATGAAAATCATGGCAGTGCATTTTCGGGAAAAAGCCATGAAAGGAAACATTCTTATAAGGAGTTTCAAGTGACTAAAACCCTCTTTAGCTGCAGTTATTATTTGGGGATCAAGGGAAAGATTGGCATCCAAAGTCACAAGTACAGTTTTCACAATGATGGAATGTTTAAGTGCTGGTGTGCAATGGCTTCACCTTTTAGGAGGAGAGGGTTCCCTTTTTGTTTTCCTGAAATGAGGATTTGTTTGTTTTTTAGGATCTGAGTAGTAGGTGATTGTAAGTCATCCAGCTATAAATTGTTTGAATGCATTCAAAGATACTGAAAAGGGAGTTGGAGTGGTTATGGATCTATAAAATGAGTTGGGTGTCATCAGCATATTTGTTGCAGAGGGGAATTAAAGTTATTAAGAAAGATGGGATGGGAGAAGGGTAAAGGTTGATGAGTAAAGGAGAAAGCAAGGATCCTTGGCGTACTCCCGAAATATTTTTATTTAGTGCAGCTTTAAAGGGGTCCACTAAAATGCACTTAGAACACCCATTAGAGAAAGACATTGGGGGTCATTACGAGGTTGGAGGTAAGGGATTACCGGCACCGGTAAGGGTGCCGATGCCGGTAATCCCTTACCTCCGTATTCCGAGTTCCCTTTGCGGGTCCTTCCTCATCTCCTGCTTTTAGCAGGAGTTAAGTATGGGACCGCAAAGGTACCTCGGAGGTAATTACGGTACCGTAATTTACGGTGCCGTAATTACCTCCTTCCCCATTCCCATTGAGCCCTATGGGGCAGAAATGGGAATGCGGAAGGGCAAAAGGTGATTGGGGAATTACCGGTCCCTCCAACCCTGGAATGGACCAGTAATTACTCCATTTACCATGCCGGATTTGGGAGGGTTTCGGAGGCAACCATGGAGCTAATTACTCCATGGTTATCTCCAAACCCGGAATGAGTCCCATAATCCACTTAAGGATTGTGCCTGCTAGGGCCGGAAATGGCCTAACATTTAGAGCCCAAGCTCAAATCAGGACTTTTCTGTGCTTGTCCTTTGCCTGACTCATGATCCCACACATAAGGATCCTTCAACTCTGTTACTCTCCATTCACTATGATTTTGTTGATATCTCTAAGATCCGATGAACATCCCTGTTTTAGGCCTATTAATTATCTTTTGGTTACATATAGCTCAATTCTATCACAACTCAGTAATTACACCTGCTATTTAACAGCCAAGCTTTCCCACTTTCCCTTTTCCCTCTCCCACCTACCCCTCTCCCTCTTGGGTTGCACCATTACTTCACTGACTTCACTTGCCTATGTCTTCTTCGACTCATCATGACTTACTCATTTCCTCCTTGCTCTCACTTTTCTTGTAGCCTTCAGCCACAACTCAGCCTAACTTCTACCTCACTCTCATCCTCCTCAACCTCCTCTGTACTTCATTTATCCCCCTTGCTACTGCAAAACACCTACTCCTCTTCCCACATCCTATTGCTCTTTCACGTAGCCTCTGAAATACACAATCCCTCTACAGGAATTGCTTCTGCAACAGTGACCACTTTGACTCTTCTGACCCTCAAACTTCACTTCTTGCTATCACAGAAACCGACCCTCATAACCCAGCTACTCTAGCAGCTCTGAAACCTTCTCCTAATCTCTGTGACCTGTCTGGAAGGGTGGTGGATTGTATTTATTGATTTATTGTGCATTTGTAAGGCGCTTATACATTAAGAAATTGTGTTTCAAATCGCCCACAGGGCAAGGGGAGGGAACATGGGACCAGAGGCAGCAGAATAAAATGATGAACAGGATAGAGGTAGTCCTACTAGGCCTTGTGAGCATTCAGATCTAGCAAATGCAAAGAGAGAGAAGGGACAAGGGAATGGGGTAAGTGCTGGAAATTCCACAGAGGAGGGGTGTGCCAGGGAGTAAGTTGCCAGGAACCGGTAAGTGCCTGGCAGAGGTCACATAATAAAGAGTGGTCACCTGCCAATAAAATAAGTGCAGTCCTGTGAGGGAACACAGGCCAGTGTGTGCCAAGGGCAAGCACTGGGAGCGGGAGGGG
Source organism: Ambystoma mexicanum (assembly GCF_040938575.1). Taxonomy (NCBI): domain Eukaryota; kingdom Metazoa; phylum Chordata; class Amphibia; order Caudata; family Ambystomatidae; genus Ambystoma; species Ambystoma mexicanum. The sequence goes on along the minus strand of NC_090941.1, from coordinate 661,259,029 downwards.
GCTGAGGGTGATTGGGAAGAAGGCTAGGACCCAGAAGGACACATAAGGGCCCAAGCTACCATCTTAGCGACTGAGGAGTTTAGCATGATGGGGGGAGGGGTAAAGAGGAAAGTCTTAAGGCGCTTCCGGTGTTTTGAGAGATCAGGCTCAAGATGGAGAGGGAGGGGGAGGCTGTTCTAGAGGATGGAGCCAGCTGAGGAAACAGATTGGCCTCCAGCTCGCTGCTTAGAGAAGCACTTGACACACAGTGAGTTGGACCTAGCGGCGTGTACAGATCTTGTAGGAGAATATTGGTGAGAGCAAGTTGTAGACAGTTTGGTCCACTTCCCCAGACAGCCTTACAGATGATGCAGAGGGATTAGAATTTGATACTTGCAGCAACCGGGAGCCAGTGGAGACATTTTTGGGCTGGAGAGATACGGTCCCTGGGCTAGAGGACAAGGATAAGTCTTGCGGCCCTATTTTGGATAAGCTGTTGCAGTAGTCCAGCCAAGAGAGTACCAGGGCTCCAGAGACATTGAGCTTCTGGGGAAAGGTGAGGAAAGGAAAGATGTCTCTGAGGAGGTGGAGTTGGAAATGTTCCTTCTTGACAAGGTTCAATACATGAGGGAGGAAAGAAAGAGGGGGGTCGAAGATTTCTCCAAGGTTTCTGGTTTCAGATGAAGGCGATGGGGGAGCCCATAGAGGGTGGCCGGAGTGAGGAAAGTGGAAGCAGGAGACCCGATAGGAAGGATCTCAGTCTTGCTGGCATTGAGGCATGGATCGTTAGAGGCACTCCAGGACTGGATAGCAGCTAGGCAGTCAGGAATGTTAGAGGAAGTAGCAAGGGGGTCTGAGGGAAGTTTGAAGAAGAGTTGGGTGCCATCTGCATAACACTGGAAGTGGGGGGAGAAAGTGGAAATTAGGTGAGCCAGTAAAGCGAGATAGGCATTAAAGAGTCAAGGTGAAAGGTTGGAGCCCTGGGGGATGCCACAGGTAGAGATAGAGGTGGGAGAGGAGAAAGAGCCCAAGATAACCTGGGTGGGATGGTCGGTGTGGAAGGAGGACAGACAGTCCTGCACCCGCTCCGAGATAGCAAGGGTATCATGGAGCCATTTTTATGAGGATGGAGTGGTTGACCATATCAAATGCAGTGGAGAGATCAAGTAGAATGAGAACAGCAGGAGAGTTAGAGTCCAGCGATGCAAGCAGTTCTTCAAAGGTGTTCAGGAGAGCAGTTTCCGTGCCTCTGGATGCTTAAAATCCAGATTGATGGTTGTGTAGGCAACCAACCAGCTCAGTATCCTGGGTCAGTTGTGCAAATATGAGTTTCTCCAGGAGTTTCCCAAGGAAGGGAGTGGTGGAGATGGGGCAATAGTTAACCAGACATGAGGGGTTGGCGTGAGACTTTTTTAAGAGGGGACACACAAGAGAGTGCTTCAGGGAAGAGGGGAAAAACCCAGTAGCAAGAGAGTGATTGCAGATATCAGCAAGTGCAGGGGCAAGGGAGCCGTTGTTTTCCTTAATAGTTCTGGAAGAACAGGGTGGGACCTGTTTGGAGGAGACCTTCATAGAGTGGAAAAACCCTAGAGACCTCATCCGATGTGATAGGAGAGGAAGGTTGAAGGAGGATGGGAGGCCAGAGGTGGCAGGGGGATGGGAAGGTGGTAAGGGGGGAGGAGAGAGTGCTCAAGATGTCCTGGGTTTATGCAGTGAAGTGGGTGGCAAGTGTGGTGCAGAGGGGCCTGAGAGGGATTGGGGTTACTTATCAATAAGGGCCTCACCACTACCCCCTTCCTCCTTCTGCATCACCATTTTCTATTTTGAATATGTTATGTTAATTCACTTTCACTCTATGCACATCACCACTGTACTGGTCTTAAAGCACCAAAATGTGTATCCTTATGATATTCAACTCCTCTACCCTATTCCCCTCACTGTTCTGGCTCTGTATCAACCTCTTGTCCTCTCATGTCTTTCTTATCTGACCTGCACCTTTTCCTTGAGTCATTTCTCTCTGACATTCCCATTGATTTGATAAGGGAGTTCAACCTTCCCAATCCCTCTTCAACCACCTACCTTTTACTTAACTTTCTCCTATCTGACAAATCTTTCGCTTCCTTCAATGAGTAGCATACCCAGTCTGGTGGGAAATCTCTTAACCATGTCTTTCTCTCTACTTAGCTCTCTTCCTCTGACCTTTCCACTGGCCGCTCTCCCTCTGTGATCACTACATTGTTCACTTTAATATCTTAGCTCATCCACCCTCTATTTCTCCTCAACCCCTTCGATGACCAAGAGGAAATTCAAGCAGGACTGTTATCCCCCTTTCCCTGATGATGTGAGGACCTCTCTCTCTTGTCTCTTCCGTTGACTGCACTTGTTCTGCCTTTCACTATGCACTTATGACTTCCTTTGGCCAACACTATCCTGCACACACATTCACACCTTCCCTTCCCCATCCTCAACCCTGGATCACATCTCAGATCAAGACTCAAAGCGCACATGCATTGTGACCTTTAACACTGGTACAATTCACTGACCCCTTTCCTACTCCTAGCCTAAAAAAATCCCCTTGCTGCCCTAACCTCTGTACTGAACCCTGCCAAATCCCCTTACTCCAGACTAATCTCATCCCTTTGCAATCACACCCACAACCTTTCATACACCATCCAAGCTTTGTTCACACCTCCCAAGCCAATATCTGTTGCCTCCCCCGCTCTGATAATGACTCTGCTTAGTATTTATTTATTTATGTATTTATTTATTTATTTTAATTCTTGTAAAGCGCCAACATGCCCGTAGGCCTCAGGGCACACATAGAAACTTAACAGGACAGACGAACATATAGAGTAACCTGTATAGAGCAGAGAAGGAGATAAGTCAAAGAATTTATTCCATGTTGAAAAAGTATGTTTTTACGGCGCGTTTGAATACGGTGTAGTTCTGAATCTGCCGCATCTGGGCTGGAAGTTTGTTCCATAGTAGGGGTCCCTGTGCGTCAAGAGTATTACCTCCAAATTTAGCTGTCCTGGTTTTTGGCTGTTTGAGAATAATGGCCGAGGATGACCGAAGGTTCCTGACGTTTGGCTTAATGCTTATGCGGTCTGACAGGTAGGTGGGACTGCTGAGACTAAGGCATTTATGGGTCGTAGTTAATATCTTATGGGTTATCCGATGTTTGATAGGGAGCCAATGAAGTTTTTTCCTAAAATTGGAAATGTGTGTGCGACGGGACTGAATGAAAATATTGCGCACAGCATTATTCTGAGCCACTTGTAATGATTGGATATTGAGAGCTGTGGTGCCCACAAGGAGGCTGTTACAGTAATCCAATCTAGAATTAATTAGTGCGGTGGAAAGAAGAGCGCAGTTCTCTTGTGATATGAATGGGCGAATGTACCCTATTCTCTTATTTATGAGACCACAGCTTGATTTAATGCTGGAAACGTGAAATTTCATTGACAGATCTTCGTCGAGAACAACTCCCAAGGTCTTGACCTTCTTCTGGACGAGAATGGTGTTATCAGCAATATGGAAGCTAGCATAGTCGGGATCTAGTTTCGCCCTAACGTTTTTAGATGCCACGATGAGGATTTCAGTTTTTTTATCATTAAGGGCAAGAGAGTTGCAGGCCATCCAGTGTTGTATAGCTTTATATATTTTGTTGATGGTTGCAGAATCGCTGCTATATAGGCCACTCAGCTGTATAACCACCTGAGTGTCATCGGCGTAGTTCGTATATTGTACGCCTAGTTTGTTTAAGAGGTCAAGAAGGGGACGAATATAGAGATTGAAGAGCAAGGGCGAAAGACAGGAGCTCTGCGGAACTCCGCATGTCTGAGAAATTGGAGCAGATTGGCTATCGCCCACGCAAACTCTCACCATTCTGGGACACAGAAAGAGAGGTCAAGTAACATGAGCAGGGCAGCTTGATTATTATCAGCTATGCTAGCTAAGGTAGATTTGAGATCTAGCATAGCTGTCTCAGTCCCGTGACGTGCCCTATAGCCCGACTGACGGGTGCCCAGGATATTGTATTTTTCGACATGGGCCTGTAGCTGTAAGTAGGCCAATTTATCGATTATTTTGAGAACATAAGGCACGTTGGTAATAGGCCTGAAATTGTCGTTATTCGCTGGATCGAGGTTCTCCTTTTTCAACAAGGGTGTGATCCATGCCGACTTTAACAGTTCCGGCACCAGACCCTCATCAAAAGAGAGGTTAACCAGTTTAGTGATCCATGGAACCAGAGTTTCTAAAGACTCTTTAAGAGTGCTTGTGGGACAGTCATCCGCAGGACAGGACGTGTCTTTGAGGTCTTTTATGATTCTAAATACTTCATCTTCAGTATAGTGTTTAAAAGAGAATTGAGGAATATCGTTTTCAGAGTTGCTGGGTGAAGTGGTGTCAGTAATGTTTTGCGTGGATGTTACATTGCCTAGGGCTTTTTTTATTTTTTCCTTATGAGAGTCAATCTTGAGTGAAAAAGCTTCATGAATACTCTGGCACCATTTATTGTCCTTGATGATGTTGTGAGTGGTTGGGGGCTGACTTTGGAATTCTGCTAAGATTTTAAAAAGCTCCCCTGTATTAGATTGAGCATTCACTATTCTTGCATTGTAATGTGTGGCCTTTGCTTCTGTGATGAGTTTTTTTATAATTAAGGATGGATTTTTTGTAATTAGCCTGTGTATTGTCGTTAGGATCCTTCCTCCAGGCTCTTTCGAGTGCTCTTTTTTCTTGTCTGGCTACAAGAATTTCATTGGTGAACCAGATGTTCCTTATGGTTTCAGTCTTTATTGTCTTCATTTTCAGTGGGGCAAGATCGTTTACTGTTTCTTTGATGTTGTTAGACAAGTGGTTGATAAGTTCAGAGGATACAGTGAAGTTATCGAGGGGTTGAAGTTTAGAAGACAGCAGTGTGGTAAAATTAGGAGCTTTTAGATTCTTCAGATTACGAGACATTTTCTGTATACGTGGGTGGGCGTTGAGTTTTAGAGGAGGGGATGGTAGTGAAATCTTGGCTTGAATAAGAAAATGGTCAGACCAGATGCATGGTGTGGCCGAGATATTGGAAATATTGGCATTTTGGGACAGAAGCCAATCCAAAGTGTGACCCCTATTTTGCGTAGGAGACTTCATCCACTGAGTAAGGCCAAGAGAGGTGATGGTATCCATCAGCTTAGTGCCTGCTTTGTCCTGCTGGTTGTTGGCCCAGTGAGTAAAATCACCCATAATGATAATTACATTATGGGTGATTCCTCTAAAAATCTATATAATTCATGACAATCTCACAGCCCACCTCTGCCTCCCCATCATCCATCTGTCTGTCACCTTTCCCATGTATCCATTTATTTTTTCCTACCTCTCCTATGGAACTAGCAGCTATCAATCACAGCGCCAACCTATATTGCGATCTTATCAACCTGTTTGTTCCTCAAAGAGTCAAAGACTTAGGGCCTCATTACACGGATGGCAGTGGACCAAGGTGTTGTTAGCACCTTGGTCCATGCCGGTAAAATACCGGCACCGCCTTGGTGGAAAGGGGAATTACCGCCCTATTCCAAGGTTGGTGAGGCGGTAATTCCCCCTTCCCCCATTGCCCTTCCCCATTCCCATTTTTGCCCCATAGGGCATAATGGGAATGGGGAAGGTGCTAATTACGGCACCGCAAATTGCGGTACCGTGATTAGCTCCCTGGTCCCTTTGCGGGTTGGTTCTTAATGCCTGCAAAAAGCAGGTGTTAAATTCTCCAACCCGCAAAGGGACCTCGTAGTAAGGCGGTAAGGGTTTACCGGTACCGGTAAAATACCGGTACCGGTAAACCCTTACCGCCTACCGTGTAATGAGGCCCTAAGTCTCAATCACTTGCCTTTAACTATCAGAGCTCTTTGACCTTTATCTCACTGCTGGACTCTTCCCTGGCTCCTTCAATTAAAAAACTGGTCTACCCCTTTTGAAGAAAACTTGTGGTGACCCGATCGTCCTAGCGACCTATCGCCCAGTTTCCCTCTTTCCCTTTATTAAAATATCCTTTAGTGAGAGGTGTTCAACAGGGTCATTAAGTAGAGTCAAGAGAGTGTGGGGTAACTAATATTCAGGGGTGCTGAGAGTTCAACCAGTTAAATATTGTGATGAACACATTAACTGAACAAAAAAGATACAAATTGAGTATGTGCTGCTGTTTGGGTGGAAAGGAAGGGCTACCCCAGCCCAACTGCTGATATGTCAAATGTTTCAGTATTTCCCCAATTCCGCGCTAAACTCTTCAAAGATATAGGGTTCAAGAATGGTGTGAGGATCAGTGATCATTTACAATGGTCTGCCTGAGAACAGTTGATAATGTATTGACATTAATCAGACCCTCCAGCCTATAGCGATTTTGCGATCCCGCAAAATGTCGCAAAAACAGCCGTTCTGTGCAAAAACAGCATCTTTAAAAAAAAAAAAATGTACATTTTTTTTTTTTAAGTAATCTGCAAAAATTAATGTTTTTAAAAAAATAATACTCAGGGTGCTAGGTTCTCAACTTTTTTTTTTTACACAAGTTATACAAGAAATGAAATGCTCTAACACATCTCATCACTTGCGCCCCAAAAAAGTGCAGCCCAATCCACAAGGGACACATGAATGGGCACATTTTATATGTGCGCCCATTCAGATGGCCTTTTTCACCTCCTTGATCAAATAAAGTGGCATTTGTCAATTTAAAAGTGCATCCCTCATTTCCAAGCAAGATGCACTTTTAAATGTGCAGAAATTGTAGGCAACCCTACGTGCACGGGATGTGGGGCTGTCACTGCATGACAGGGGCCCTCATTACAACCCCGGTGCTAAACCATGGCGCTATTAGCACCATGGTTGCTGCCGGTATTGTAACGAGTCCGCCATGGTGAAATGGGGAAGTACCACCCCATTCCAAGGTTGGGGGGCGGTACTTCCCCATTTCACCATGGCCCTTCCCCATTCCCATTTTGCCCCATGGGGCATAATGGGAATGGGGAAGGCGGTAATTACGGTACGGCAAATTGCGGTACCGTATTTAACACCAAGGTCCCTTTGCGGGTCCATTCCTTAACGGCTGGTAAAACCAGCCGTTAAGGTGGGAACCCGCAAAGGGACCTCGTAATCAGGCGCTAAGGGATTACCGGTCCCCTTACCGGTACCAGTAATTCCTTAGCGCCAGGGTCGTAATGAGGCCCAGGTTCTTTCCTGACCCTGTCATGCATTTCTTTTAAGGTATGAACTGCTGCTGTCGCTTGCATTTCTGTTCCTCAAACAGGATAAAAATGCATTTTTTGGGTCGCATTTTACAGCGGCAGGCACCTGGAGGGCCTTCCCCTGTGAAAGGCGCTGGGAGCTTGCAGAACACTGTCGGGAGAGCGATTCTATTCAAAGTACTGGCCATTTTGATGACAAAAATCTGTCGAATGTTACAATTTGACCTATTTCGTCCAGTACTATTCAATCGATTTTGATAAATACTGAACATGTGTTGCGGGGGTGTCACCTGCTCCCCTTGTTCAGTATTTTTGGTCTAGGGTGGTTGCAGAAGTGTTTTCCCCTTTTTCCTCAAAATTGGAGGTGGGGACAGGAAAAAAAGAAAATAACGAAAAAAGGACCCTGCAAAGTCGGATGCGACCTGCGTTCGAGGGACGGATCTGGCACCGCAGGGTTGCAGGGGAAGCGGCAGCGACCAAGCAGTTAAGTAGGGGAGGGAGTGGGGTGGTGGTGAAAGGTACATTTTGGGTTGTTTGGCTGAAGTGCAAATCAATTAGCAGCGAAATTGACTACGGTCAATTCCTCCGCAAATAATTACACTTCGGTCAAACAACCCAGAACACCATTCAAGGCAGCTGGCCAGCGCACAATTTGCGGACTGTATATTGCGGGAGGAATTGTAGAGTATAAGGTGTGAGTTGGGAGTATGATTTGGAGTGTGGCAGGGGCTGGGTAGTGCAAATTGTGACTTGACAGTGTGACCTAGCATGTGAGTATTTGTATGACAGAGTGAGAGGTTAAGTATTGTAATTTGTAATAGAGAGCTGTTGAGATGTGTGTTGGTGAGAGAGGTGTGTGGGTGTTTGGGGGATTGGAGAACATAGATGGGGAATATTTTCAGCATTACAATTGATAATGATCAATTTAGTTAATACTATTAAATAGACATGAACATTAAACCAGAAATGTAGCCAAATCAAATACTGTTCTGCCATGCCAGAGACATCTGGGACTCTTTCTATTAAATTAATACAAAAGATACATAATAATGATACCCTGGCTCTCTTGGAGCCTTGCACTCTGCCTATTTCATGCAATGTGGCAATCTTACACCCTCCAGTTAATACAAAATGTCCCGCAAAAATGCTGCAATAAATAAAGGTTTGTGCCGCAAAATTTGCCATTTCATGCCGCAAAATTTGCCATTTCATGCCGCAAAATCCTGGAAGGTCTGATTAATCATAGACAAAAAATATATCTATCCGGTCCAAATAAACATGAATATTACAATCCAGAACGGTTCTCATTAAGAGTATATTCAATAAACGGATATAGCATGTACAATCAAATTTCCAATCCAAAACTCTGAAAACCATTTGTGCACAAGCAAATTTCCAATTTCATATTCAAATAAATCCAAACAATGTGTGCACAAGCTAATTAATCACTTCCGATTAAATGCAGACTATGTGTGCTCAACTTAATTGTCCAGACCAAATAAATGCAAATGAAGTGTACACGAGCCAACTGTCCAGATAAATGCCAACAAAGTGTACACTTGTAAGATTGCCAACACGTGTTTCGACCCTTTGGTTCCTCATCAGGGCACAAAATATTGCTACACAGTCCTAGTATCATAAATCCTTTCTTAAACAATGTCCTTATGTCAAATGTCCTTATCTTGACAAAAATTGTGTTATTTTGCATACATACCGCACACAACATCATTGAGAGGATCAGAAAAGGGGAAGGGGCAGAAAGACACAAAAAGGAGACAAAGATTAGAAACATCTCGGTTCCTGGATGAATTTATTACACAAATATGAAGCATTTGATTACATTGCTCCTGTAAGGTGCTGTATTCCCAAAATTTCTATTTTAATGCACAGCTTGACTCAAATGCAAAGGTGCCTACTCCTATGCATTTCACCTTTGTCATCATTCCCATTTAGGATTCTAATTCTTAGTTGCTATAAAAATAAATGAATCCAGAACTAATACGTGAAGCAAATTGGCTAACGTGGAGTATACAGAGGAGCCTGGGTCAGTCCTTATAGATAGCCCAAAGTAAGGTTAGCCTCAGTTGACATTCTCTGCAGAGTGTAGCCAATGTTATAATTGTTGTAATATTACACTAACAAAGTATTGTGAGTTCCAGCGAGGCTGTGTAATTACCTTCCTCTCCTTACACTGTGCACATCGTATAGATCAGTATGTTGATAATTTATTGAATCAATTAATGAATCCTCTGCAGTTTCATCAATAGTTCCTACTCATATTGTTCCCAGCCGACTAATCAGTTTGTCTATAATAAAAATATAAATAGTGAAATAGGCATGTTATTTAGCGCAATTTGTTTGTTTACCAAACAATCCTAGAAAAATCTAAGTTGCAGGCAAACTGCTTACCGAACTGCAAGTCAGTCTGTGAGTCTTCGCATAGAAATTAATATCTCTGATAATTAGTTCTGGGGCTGCGTTCTCAGCCTTTTTCAACCGCATTCTGTGCCGTCATATGCCTTGCGATGATCACTTTGCTAACTGCTCCAATACCTACAAATTATACCATATTAGCAAATTAGTCTTCTCTAGTCTTATTTCAGTTATTACCTACCTCACTTACATTGAAAGAAGTCCTCTGCGTAATGCGAGCGCTACCATACTTCTTGGGCAAATGCCGGTCTCTTACGCAACCGTTGTTTTTATACGTTTCTAGCCGATTTTCGTCATGTGATCTGTCACTTTCATTTCAATCAATGTATTTTGTGTGTTTTGTAAATTGGGATGATCTGAGAATTTTGGATTTCAGACCCCCCTCCATTTAACGGTCTGTATTTGAAGAGCTTAACATAAAGATTGCCCAATCAAATTGCAGACGGTAATTTTCAGTGCACACTGAAAATGACATTTGTTAATTTTGAATTTTAACAGAAATCATCCTATGGTCTTCCGCCAAATGGGGAATTAATTAAATTAATATTTTTAGTTGAATAGGCTAAGGATATACACAATTCCCCCAGTCCTCCCACCCACTATGAGGTGAAAGGATTTAAGGCAAGCAGATTCCTCCACCTATGGTTTCAATTGGCCCAATTCTACTCACACGGAAAACCTCTGTGTAAAGTTCCCAAAAGGCAGCTGTAAATCAGGACCCTATGGAAGGGCAGGGCAGGTTCAGATCAGTCCACCCCACTCTACATCGGGAAGCAGCCGCTGATTGGGCGGTGAGAAAACATGAAATGCATCTGTTTTCCTGAAACATCCACCATCTTGGATTCACAGACTTTTTTGGGGTCCGCAGACAGCACAGTGAAAACATTTTTAAAAAAGCAGCATTTCACTTGTCAAACTCAACAAACAATCTCTGGGGATGTGGGGGAGATGAGGGTTGGATTGGATATGGCCATAAAAAGCCAAAAAATGGGTGTTCACCCGCCGAAAGTCCGCAAACACTCCAGATGTACTGGGGCAGTCCTGTGGTGTTCGCGGACACTTCAGATGTCCTAGGGCATCTGTTAGGACATATGTACCTATTTCTGCATTACAGGGTTGGGGAAAAGCAGTTTTTGGATGGCTTATAACTTTTGCGCCACTCAATGAAACTGCACGTAATTTTGCAATTTTATTCTGGAACCAATCCTGAATGGTTTTGCAAAGTTTTGTAGGATTCTGTCATGAGGGGGCAAAATTAGAGGGGGGTCTCAACATTTTTAAATGGCTTATAGCTTTGTTACTATTTGACGAATGTGGACAAAAGTTTTGAGAAACCTTCAATGTTTGTCTAAAGACTGAATGGATTTTGTCAAGTGGGGGCTAAGTTATATGACTATTGTATGTACATACATTTTGACACTTTAAAAAAAAATAAAACATGGACAGATTTCGAGCAAACTCGCGAGGAGCATTGTCAAGGACATTAAAGCATGGTTTTACAAATGTGCCTGTGTTTTATTTTTTGACAAGTGTAATAATGTAGGTACAAAAAATAGGCATATACCTTTGGTGATTGAGGTATAGCCTGTGGCCGTGGGCAGTAGCCAGATTGTCTGGGTCAAGGCATAAGGTAATGACGTGGACGATCTGGCTACTGGCCATTACCGCTAGGGACAAATAATTGTGTTAAAGTGGCTATGTCTACCTTGGACCGGCTATGTGGTAAAGTTATTCGAAGGTAGGATAGGTTTGAAAGGGAAAAAAGTGCTTGTGGTAATATGTTCATAAGGTTTTGCAGGCTGCCATGGCAAGGGAAGAGGGGCTGTGTACGGAGCCCTGCCTTCTCTTTCCATGTTGGCTGTCTTGGAAAAGAATGTTCCTTCCTTTTCACAGTGGGACGCCGCAGGCGTCCCGCTATAGGAAGAAAAATCTATGTTTTAGCACCCTGGGTTCCCGCTTTGGGAACCAGGGGTGCCAATGGCCTTTATCCCCCATTTCAGGGGCTGCTATGGACGATAATGGTCCGTAACCTTATTTATTTATTTATTTATTTATTTATAACGCACCAATGCCCGCAAACATCAGGCTGTGTGTTTACAGTATTTGCTGGGGAAGATGAGGTGGAGGAAGACAGCTTACTACTTGCTGAGAAAGGAATAACCTTTCTGAGATCATTGCGGTGATTGGATTTGGTCTGGTGGCGCATGGATGTGGTCCCGTAGGAGGACTGTCCAGGTAGTCTGCGACTGAGTAAAATATTGCACTCACTGCATTTCACTTTGGTAGCTTTAGCCTTTGGTACACTCCCAACAGTGGCAAAGAACTGGCACACCCATAATTCGATCTTGGTGAGAGAAGTAGGCACTTCCTCTACCTCATCTTCTTGGTCCACTTCATTGTCTTTGAAAGTACTGTGCTTTTTTGTTGTGAAGGTCCTCCAGCTGGTGGTGGTGGTGGCTCTTGGGGAGGAGGGATGGCAATAATTGATGCCATTTTTAAGATAAATAGCAGTTTTGATAAAATTCTTCCAAGTATGTACTGTGTACTAGATTGGTAATGGATAATGAGTACAAAAAGATGTAGGAGGTGTGAAGGGAAATTTTGAAGTTGAAAGTTCCTAGATCAGTAGAAAATGCAGTTTCCGAATTGTATGCTAAGGACGGATCTTATCATGAAGTGTGGACGGGTTCTCGGACACGTCATCATGCCGCGCGCCGGCTTATGGTCATATGGCACTGTCCGGAAGGTCCACAATGAAGTCAGATGTTTGTAGACGCCTATGGATGCAAAACTAGTTGCAAAAAGTGTATATAAGTGTTAAAAATGATTACAGAAGGTGGGAAATGGCAGAGTTTTTAGGTGACACTTTGTAAGTTGGTGTTACACCTTTTCGTCATCGCTGCTTTGTACACTTACATAGGTGGAAAATGTGCAGTTCCGCGCTTTGTTGTGCAGATGCGCGATCTATTTCTGTCAATACCACCAGTTTTAGCGGTACTGTGGTTCCACGTCATCAGTGCACGTCAAGGACAGGTCACATGATTCTTCCACGCAACCAGCTGACTATTACGACATGTCATGTGACGCTATATCAGAACCGAAGGCTTTCGCCTTCGCGCGTCGCTTCTGTATTTCAGGACGCTCCGTAAGTTCGAACTCTAGGCTCTCCCTATTCTAGTGTATTCAATCTTGCATGGTATCTACCATTCCTTTTTCTCTCTTACCTTATAGTGTGCCCTTCCAGCGCTTCCTTCCAACCATCTCTACCTTTCACTCCGAGAACCCTCCACCTCTCAGCAACAACTAGATTCCTCCAAATCCATCCGTAAGAAACCCCTCTCTTTCTCCCAATCGATTCTATCATTCCGCTGTCCTCCTATATATTCACCTGTTGTTTTCTCCCGTTAGAACCTGTGATACAGCCATCAAATCGGGAGGTCTGCGCCTTGGATAAACCACCTGTCTGCAAGGATCTCCGACAACACACCTAGGGTTTTTTCCCCCTTGAGGGTTTCCCTGGGGGTCCTGCCTCTTCCTGTTGAAGTTTCTTTCTTCCCTTCCAGCAGAGTAGGGGTCTCAGGACTCTCAGGGAGGCTTTTCAATTCCGCCGCTGCTGTCCCGGTTCCGGCGTTCCGACCAGGTTAGTGGAGTTTTATATCTCATTCTGGACTATCAGATTAGAGTGTTACAGTAAGCGACGCCCCCTAAAAAGAAACTCTCTAGCTTGGTCGGAGCGGCGGTGCAGGGATGGAACAACAAATGCAGCAGCTAATGGCTGCTATGCAGTCTATGTCTATTGAAATGCAGAGTCTTAAACAGGACAATGCACAATTAAAACAACAGTTGACTCGGGCCTTTTCTGAAACCCCTCCCGTTACTCTCTCCTTGGGCAAGTATGATGGTGACCCTCATAAGTTGAAAGAATTTCTTGATAGTTGCATCATTCAGTTTACGTTCAAATCTCGATTCTTTCCCACGGATAAGGACAAGGTAGGATTTCTCATTTCACACCTAACGGGTCCTGCCCTTGCTTGGGCTACTCCGTTAGTCACTTCCGGAAACGCTGTATTGGATTCCTATCCAGCGTTCTCCAACAGTCTCAGGTCCATGTTTGGTCGACAAGAGATTTCGGTAGCCACGCAGGAAAGGCTTCTTGATCTCAGGCAAGGTCAGAAGGACCTTATGTCCTATATTACTCGATTTAAACAGTTATCTTCAGAAACCGGTTGGCCTGATGACGGACTACTCACTCTCTTTCGACGAGGACTTGCGGAGGATTTGAAGGATGAGGTGTCCAGGATCCCACGGCCAGCGAATCTGGCGGAGATGATATCTTTGACTATGCAAATAGACTACCGCCTTCAAGAGCGTTCTATCGAAAGGAAGAAAGGGAAAGGTCCTCGTCTCAACCCTGATATCTTGGCCCTACAACATAAGACCACTCCTTCTGAGGAACCCATGCAGATAGGATCTGTTAGAGGTCCTATTTCAGCCATAGAGAGAGAACGACGGAAGGCCTTGAACCTGTGTATGTATTGTGGGTCTTCTTCCCATTTGTTACGAGATTGTCCTGTTGTCCCTCCTCGCAGATCCAGACCTTTGCCGTCGGGAAACGCCAAGCCCCTACCGTAAGGGGAACCACGGTAGGAGTACAACTTCAGGGTTCCCCGATAGAAGAAGAGTCCACTTTTGAACCATTGGCTAATAACCCCTCCATGGTTGTACTTTCATTGACCATCTTGTTGCCTGACCGTAACTTGATGGACATACCAGCTCTGCTCGACTGCGGAGCCGCTGGAAACTTCATTGATGACAAATGGGCAGCTAAGAACGGGATAGGCAGAACTCCTAAACCCTTTTCTACACCTATCTTAGGAGTCGATGGTAGTCCATTAAGCTCGGGACCTATACGAGAACAGACCAAACAGCTAACTTGTTTGATCGCCTCTCATAAAGAGTCATTGGTGTTCGATTTAATCAGAGCGGCTCACTTCCCCATTATTCTTGGTCTGCCTTGGTTGCGATTACACAACCCCTACATAAATTGGAAGGCAGGAACACTTTTTTTGGGCTCGGAGTACTGTGTCACACATTGTCTTTCACGCAATTCGGTAGGCCTATATATTCCATCAGAGTCTCCTCCTACCACCGAATTGCCTTCCATCGGTCATTTGAGTATGATTCCCAAATGTCATCAACACTTTCTCAGGGTGTTCTCAACTCCCCAGTTTCCAACACTTCCGCCTCATCGAAGGGATGATTGTCATATAGACCTGCTTCCAGATCAACCGGTTCCGTTTGGACGAATGTATGTTTTGTCCCAACGGGAGAAGAGTGCCCTTCGAGAGTATCTCCATGCTAATATTCAGAACGGTCTCATTACCGAATCTAAATCTCCCGCTGGAGCTTCTTTATTTTTTATTCCAAAGAAAGATACAGAAGAATTGAGACCGTGCATAGATTATAGAGGGCTCAATAAGATCACTATTCCTGACAAGTATCCCATGCCATTGATTAAAGACATTCTTGAAGCCGTCCGTGGAGCTACTCTCTACACTAAATTAGATCTCAGGGGAGCCTATCATCTCATCAGAATCGCTCCGAATGATGAATGGAAAACGGCCTTTCGAACCCCTTTTGGACACTTCCAGTACCAAGTAATGCCCTTTGGCCTGGTTAATGCGCCGGCTGTGTTTCAACGGTTTATGGATCACCTTTTCGCCGATTTGCTGCTTCATTGTGTCGTCATTTACCTCGATGACATTTTGATATTCTCAGACACTCTTGCAGACCACATCCAACATGTTAATCTAGTTCTGAGTCGTTTGCAGACGAACCATTTGTATTGTAAGGCAGAGAAGTGTGAGTTCCATCAAGCTCAGATAACCTATCTTGGATTTGTCATCTCTGCAAATGGGATCTCTATGGATCCCAGAAAGGTTTCTGCCGTGCTAGATTGGCCAGCTCCTTCCACCGTCAAGGAGGTTCAGCGATTTCTCGGATTCGCAAATTTCTATCGGAAGTTCATTCCTTGTTATTCTGAGACTATTCTACCCATTACTCGACTACTCAAGAAGGGGATCGTCTTCTCTTGGAATCCTTCTGCCCAACAAGCCTTTGAGACCTTAAAGGGTTTATTCATCTCCGCCAGGGTCTTACTCAACCCGGATCAATCCCGCCAATTCATCCTTGAGACAGACGCTTCTCATCACGCTCTAGGAGCTGTCCTTCTACAAACAACTGATTCGGGGGAGGAGAGACCGGTGGCCTATCTGTCAAAGACGTTTACCTCCTCAGAACTACACTACTCTGTTCTTGAAAAAGAGTTATTGGCCATAAAGAAGGCTTTCGAAGAATGGAGACATCTTCTACTAGGATCTCCCCATACCATTGTGGTCCGTACAGACCATCAGAACTTGAAAGTACTACAGCAGGCTCAAACCACCAATAGTAGACAAGCACGGTGGGCGTATTTCTTTCTGCCTTACCGAATCGAATTCACCTTTCTCCCAGGAAGCCAGAATCTCAGAGCCGATGCCTTATCTCGAAAGAAACCACAGGTTTCGCAATTCAGCTCAGAGAAGATGTTTCCTCAAGCAAGATTTGTGGCAGTCATTTCCGACTTTCTTCAGCTACTAAAGCTGGATACCATTAAGAATCAATCTGAATGTGAGAATCTTCTTTATACCCACCATCTTACAAAGGATCAAGGATTGTATTTCCACGCAACACAGGTCCTAATTCCTTCTAGTGTTCTTCAATCTGAGGTTCTTCGGATGTGCCATGACTCCCGAGCTGCAGGTCACCGGGGAATACAGACTACTCTGGATTTGATACAACGTTATTTCTGGTGGCCAAACCTTCAGGTCGATGTTCAAGATTATGTAAATTCCTGTACAACATGTATCCAGTCTAAGGCTTCACGAGCTCCTCCCTTTGGCTTACTTTCCCGCATGCCGATTCCCGAGAAACCTTGGCAAATCATCTCCACTGATTTTATAGTGGATCTTCCCCCTTCCTCAGGTTACACGACAATAATGGTCACCATTGACTACTTGACCAAGATGGCCCAATTCATTCCCTTAGTCAAATTGCCAGGGGCAGCCCAAATGGCTAGGATCTTCATTTCTGAAGTGTTTTCCAGACACGGCCTACCTGAAGTCATAGTCTCTGACAGAGGGCCACAATACACTTCTCAATATTGGAAAGGAGTCTGTCACTTTCTAGGCATTAAGAGGGCACTCAGTTCGGGTTACCATCCCCAGACCAACGGGCAGACGGAGCGTCTTAACCAAACTCTAGAAGGATACCTCCGCTGTTACGTCTCAGCAGCTCAGGATAATTGGTCTGAACTGTTGTCTATCGCAGAATTTGCTTACAACAATGCCAAGCACACTGCCCTTAAGACTAGCCCCTTCTTCTGTTCATACGGGTTTCACCCTTCTTTTGTCCCTACCATTACTCCCTCCCCCTCTAAATTACCAGGGGTGGACTGTTTGATAGACATCATCCAGTCTGGCCAAAAGAAGGCTCGGTTGGCCCTTCAAGAAGCTCAGGATCGAGCCAAGCGGTATGCAGACCAACATCGACGCAAATTTCCAGAACTACAAGTAGGGGACAAGGTTTGGTTGGCCTCTCGGTTTCTTCCGAAACACTTAGTCCCTTCTAAATTATCTCCTAGGTTCTTTGGTCCTTTCAAGTTGGTATCTAAAGTAGGCTCGGCAGCAGTTCGACTGGCTCTCCCGGCGGCCTGGTTTCGCATTCATCCTGTTTTTCATCTATCTCAAGTGAAACCAACTGTAGCTGATCGTTTCCAACGCTCCACAAAGACCATTCCACCTCCGGTGATCACTGATACCGGGACAGAATATGAGGTGGCCGGTATATGTGACTCCCGCTACCGCAGGGGTCAACTACAATTTCTTATTGACTGGAAGGGGTATTCTCCGGCTGAAAGAACGTGGGAACCTGCTTCTGGTGTTCACTCTCCCCTTTTGATTCAACGTTTCTTTCGTTTACACCCGGGGAAGCCCGGATCGCCCCCCAGGAAGAGAGGGCATACTGTTACACCTTTTCGTCATCGCTGCTTTGTACACTTACATAGGTGGAAAATGTGCAGTTCCGCGCTTTGTTGTGCAGATGCGCGATCTATTTCTGTCAATACCACCAGTTTTAGCGGTACTGTGGTTCCACGTCATCAGTGCACGTCAAGGACAGGTCACATGATTCTTCCACGCAACCAGCTGACTATTACGACATGTCATGTGACGCTATATCAGAACCGAAGGCTTTCGCCTTCGCGCGTCGCTTCTGTATTTCAGGACGCTCCGTAAGTTCGAACTCTAGGCTCTCCCTATTCTAGTGTATTCAATCTTGCATGGTATCTACCATTCCTTTTTCTCTCTTACCTTATAGTGTGCCCTTCCAGCGCTTCCTTCCAACCATCTCTACCTTTCACTCCGAGAACCCTCCACCTCTCAGCAACAACTAGATTCCTCCAAATCCATCCGTAAGAAACCCCTCTCTTTCTCCCAATCGATTCTATCATTCCGCTGTCCTCCTATATATTCACCTGTTGTTTTCTCCCGTTAGAACCTGTGATACAGCCATCAAATCGGGAGGTCTGCGCCTTGGATAAACCACCTGTCTGCAAGGATCTCCGACAACACACCTAGGGTTTTTTCCCCCTTGAGGGTTTCCCTGGGGGTCCTGCCTCTTCCTGTTGAAGTTTCTTTCTTCCCTTCCAGCAGAGTAGGGGTCTCAGGACTCTCAGGGAGGCTTTTCAATTCCGCCGCTGCTGTCCCGGTTCCGGCGTTCCGACCAGGTTAGTGGAGTTTTATATCTCATTCTGGACTATCAGATTAGAGTGTTACAGTTGGACACACATATTGTTATATTTGGTAACTATGATATTAGTAAGTTGTAGGAAAATAGCATGCACTGGTAAAAACCCATGAAATTCACTGAAACATTTTTTCATTGAATTTCATAGGTTTTTATTAGTCCGACTTAACCATAACGTCCCTTTAACAAAGTTTTTTCATTGAATTTCATAGGTTTTTATTAGTGCA
The DNA here is from genome assembly GCF_040938575.1 of Ambystoma mexicanum. Classification (NCBI taxonomy): domain Eukaryota; kingdom Metazoa; phylum Chordata; class Amphibia; order Caudata; family Ambystomatidae; genus Ambystoma; species Ambystoma mexicanum. The sequence continues at coordinate 661,240,323 of NC_090941.1, read as the reverse complement.
ACTTAACCATAATGTGCCTTTAACAACGTCTTTTCAGTCATCAATGACATTTGTGATGTCATCTTTAATGCCCTGGGTGTTAGTCTTAGCAGTGCACGGTGGTGGCACGAGTTATGGTTGCTTAGCTTACCATAACTGGCAAATTTTAGGGGTTTTTCTATTTTACTTGTAACCATAACATCCTTTTAACTGAATTTCATAGGTTTTTATTAGTTCAACTTAAAGGATAGTTCCGGGACTTTTTTTTTATTGTTCCTATGGTTCGGCCATGTGTTTTTAAGCATAAATCGGTAGATCGTAGAAAACTTTCCTATGTACCTTACCCGACTTTTCGTCCATTAACGCACTCGAAAACAGCCGCCACTTTATGATAATCCTATCATTTCCCCCCATCGCCCTGGCTCACCTGCTTTTGCGGCACTAAATCAAATCCCCCGCCCCTGAAACAGACTTGATCAAAACATTCATATTCCCCGCCTCTATCCGTGACGTGACTGAGCTGCGTAGGCAAACGCGCCCAGGCGTCTTCTACGCGACTCCACACAGAACCAGGAAATCAACACAGATGAGCTCACACAACACAGCGCGCCACAATTGGGAATATGAAACTGTACTTTTAAATTAAACCGCAAGATTGTAAATTTGGTAAAGTACATTTATTTGACATCAAATGTTTTGAGAATATTCAGCGATTTGCATTTTTATTTGCTCACGTTCCAAAAAGTTCGTTTCGAGGCACACGATGTTCCTTTGCTGTACACAGGGTCTTAGATCACCTCACAATACAGCGCCACAATTCGGAATATGAAACTGTGGTTTAAAAGCAAACGGCAAGATTGTACATTTGGCAAAGTACATTTATTTGACATCAAATGTTTTGAGAATATTCAGCGATTTGCATTTTTATTTGCTCTCGATCCAAAATAGTTCGTCTTGAGGCAAGCGATGTTCGTGTGCAGTACACAGGGTGTTGGTTTACGATAAAATAAGCTCTTCGGTCGCACTGATAATCGCATGGCTGTTCCAACAACGAGGCACTAGGCCACCACAACGGTCTGTATGTTGCATCTAGCCGTTAGTACCGCGTAAGGGCATACTTGTACTTGGCGATCGTCCCATAAAATGGTCAGGGTGGTAACGTTGTTCACGCGGAGAAGCAACTGGCGGTTGAAAAACCCATCCGCCGGTGTCTGGTACTCGTGACACAGACAATAATGGATGATGTACCTGTTTGAAAAACATAAAAAATGAAATGAGTCTCACCATCAGATCTTTATTAAAATTATTCATTTTATATATTAGGTCGGGAAATTATTTCATAGCCAGGACAGTGCAACTGGGTATTATACGTCAAGGGGGGGCTGTAGGATACTGAGACAGTCCCCCAGTGCAGGGGTTGACAGGGAGGCAGTGCAGGTGGAGAGTGGAAGGGCCCAGGACCGAGGTCGCAGACAGAGGACCAGTTGTAGCAGGGGAGAGGGAGAGAGAAAGCAGAAGCAAAGAGGAAGGTTTTGAGGTGCTTCCGTAAAAGGAGATGGTTCTCCTCAAGATAGTGCGCGGTACAAAACAATATGCCACATAGAACGAACAAGTACAACTTAACCCGTCTTTAAAGCTACTGTATAGTAATTAAATTGCGGTATAAACTCATCTAAAAAGTTACTTACATTATATTTGCATTTTCCATTGTGTCTGTGCGTAGGGCAGCCCCGAAATACCACTCCTTCTATGCCGACGTTATTTCTTCTAATGAACGAACATGAAATGGCTTTTGTTTCTGAAATTATATTCATTATCGTTTCTTACGTTATTGCCGCACACCCCCAAAAAGAAGTCTTTCGGGATGGTCCCGGCCTGTCAAGGTCAAATAACAATAGAACCTTATACTGAGTCGTGGGCCATTCCGGCACCCAAGCAAAAAATCAAAGCAGCTGACCTTCACTTTGAACGAGCACACATTCCTAGTTAGCTACATTCAGTGTAAGGCCATCTCACAGGACTTGAAATTTACACTCCATCTTTGCATTTTGTCTGCGTGCTTTGCAGCCCCAGAGAACCATAAATACGGAGACATTCTATATTTTTTGAAAAATTATTTATAATACTGTTTGGTTTAATTTAATGCGCAAATGAACAAGGTTGGATAGACACATTGCATGTACACTGAGCAATCACTTTTATTTACACATTACATAGATACACATATTCAATGGGCCTGCGACATGAGGAGACTCGAGAGAACAGACAATCAAATTACAATCATTTAAACCGTGATGTGTATTTCTCAATGAGCTCTTCTTTAGGTGGACATGGAACAGAGGCAATGTTGGGTGGCAATGCAGTTGTCCCCTGCACAGGTTCGTTCACAACTCCATTTATGTGCCTATCTAGGACGTCAACAATAAGTCTCTCAATAAACTCATATTGCATATCCTCAAACACTGGTTTGATCACCCATTGTTTACTTCTTTTAGTGAAGGCCTTATTGTAGTGAAGCGTCCCTAAAGTTCCGGTCGTCCTACTTTGTTGACGGCCAACATTATGGTTATGTGCCAAGACCGCTAGAAGAGTCCGATTTATCATGCCCTCCATGCCAAAATGCAATCGTTTTGGCCTGTACTTTAGGCACATATTGTGGAATACCTCCAAATCTCCTGTGTGGCAGAATTCCGTGAGTCCCCTCAAATCTCTTGTTATAGTTTTATCAAATACAATCTTTTCAATGGCTTTGTGAGTGGGTGATGAAGGAATCAACCACTTCTTCTTCCGTGCCTCCTCTGTGGACAAATGGCCATGTTCACAATTGTGGAAATGTTGGTTTGTGTTCCAACGGTGAACGTTGGTACAGTGTAGCATTACCGACCGCCATTTTTCCAGTAGAATTTCCAACGACCCCCCACATGTTTTTGAGCTCCACCAAAGATGGTTGCTGATTGACTTGGACCACTGTGAAATACCTTGCATTTCTTTTTTTTTACCTGCAGCCGACATTTTTTTATTGATTGTTTTTGCAAGATGCCAAACGTCAAATTGGTGATTTATATTTTTGTACTCTTCTCTCATTGTCTTGGCAATTGAAACGTGTCTGTCCGTGGCTATCAGGTCGATCACCATTCCCCACGATTGTAGTTCTTGCAATGATGCTACAAAGCCAACTTTCTCCATGGCCACTGAGGATGTACTTTGTGACACCTGCACGACCACCGAACTCACAATTTTCTTACTTTCCATGTCCTGAAAGTGGTAGGTGCAGTACTTGGCTGAAAATCCTGGGCTGTCGCACTGTCCATCACCGGCTAGCCTGAACCGTTTGCCCGCGAATGTACTATCAATAGACATTTTTTCCATTCTCCAAGCTTCGCTAATGGCTGGAAATAGATAATCGGTTTGGTATTTGTAGAACTGAGTTTTCGCAATGAAATGGATTCCCACAAACTGAAAGAAAGACTCTAACTTTTTAAAACTTGAACCACTAAAAAGTGCAGCCGCTGCACAAAGTAGATTGCCTGCTGGCAGTTGCCCCAGCATGGGTTGTGCAGACCATGAGAAAGGATGATATTTTGTAAAGGTGGCATGTATTTTAAGGTTAGTGCCTCGAATTGCACGAGTCACATTAATCAATGGCTCCCCACATACTTCCCCACCTACCGAATGCCCACATTTCAACCGAATAATAATATCAATCAAACAACTATCGAATACAATGAATTTGGCCTCTTTCCTTATACTGTCACTCTGCATCCCAGCTGGTTCAGCCTGTAACGTTGAGGACATGTCACTCACATGAAAGGTAGAATCTCTGATATCGTCTTCCGCTATGTTCAGTGATATTGATGGTGTTTCATTGTAATCCACTTCATTCTCTTCCATTGCAACATCTGTTCCTTCTCCGGCGATGGGTGAATAAGACAATTTCTTCAACTTTCTCGCGGTCTTAGCTTTTGCGGGTGTGGATTCTGTGAATTGATCTCCGACTGCATCCGAACTACCAGGAGGACATTCACTATCAATGGCTGGTGGTGGTATAGCTCCGTTGTCAATCACTTCATATTCTTCCCATTGGCACGATGCATCTCCAGTCTCAAGTCCCTGCCAAAAGGTTTGACAAGCAACATCTCTCGTTCGCTTCACTGTCTGTGTAGATCTAGTTCGTACACCCACTCGCAACTAGAGGACAGATTGGAAAAGGGATGTTCAGTTTAAACACAACTTACAGTATTGAACTATTAACAGTGAAAAACAACATAATATAGTGACCAGGACACTAACCTTCTTTTGCTTTCTTTTCTTTGAAACTTTCTTGCCTCGAACTTCAACATCAGGACGCTGTTGCTCCGACTCGTGTGTGCATGTCTCCACTTCATCTTGCGCTGCTACGACTATATTTTCATGATAAGCACATCCGTCACGCACTGACGCTCCATCGACTCCCTGAAACATAGAACTTTCATTAGTATGTATAATAATATCGAAAACACAAAATGTACTTGGGGACCAATACCCACGTACATCTCAATAGCAAAACACAAATGAACGCTTTGTGTAGAACATTCAAACGACAATTATTCACGCATTGTTGATCTAGTTAGATGGAACTGTCAAGATCCATACCTCGGGCTCCTCATAGACTTCCATTGATGATATTATTGAAGATGATGCTTCAGTAACTCCCTGAAACACAGTAATTGCATTAGTATGGTTTTCTATTTTGTTAAAAAGAACATAAACTTTGTGCAGGCGTCAACGGCTCATCTAAATAGACCTGCACAAATGATCAGTTGTCTAAAATAAATAATGGATATGTAAATATGATTCGATTTGCTCGATCGTTGGAAGTGTCACCACCCAGAGATCTGCATCAACTACTAGGGGTGATGTTCTTGTAGAAGAAGCTCCGTCATCTCCCTGAAACATAGTACTTGCGTTAATAAAGAATGAAGTATAGTGGATGTAATCACGTCATATGATTTCGCTTGATCGAACTGTCAGTATCCATACCTCGAAATGCATAAGAACATCAAGGGACGATGTAACTGCGGTGCACACTTCTGCAAGCTGTTGCGCCGACCCGTAACTGCATGCTCCCCCTTCTTCTTGGACTAATGCTCCATCGACTCCCTGAAACATAGGACTTTCATTAGTAATGAACACAATATTGAAAAAAGAAGACACATAGGAGGGCGACGACAGAAGGACATATCAATGGCTAAAAACGAAAGAAACATTGTGTGTAACAATCACGCTACAAGAATGCAAGATCTGATGATCTCCATCGATGGAACTGTCCGGAAACGTACCTCGAGCATCTGAGTGACATCAACGGTAGTCGTCAATACGTTGGACTCCTCAGCATCTCCCTGAAAGACAGTACTTGCATTATTTTGGATAACAATAATTATAACTGAAAACAAAGACTAGAGGACGAGTACAAGGGTGTACCATTAGGTAAAATAATTACACGATAAATTAAAACTATTGATTTACATGCCTAAAACAAGTCAGTGGCAGAATAGCCAAGTAAGATTACCCGATAGGCGCTTGAAGTGGCTGATGACTGCAATAACGACACGGATGGAGAATCTTCCGCCTTCATATTGAGTGGATACATAAATGGGGAAATTATTGTTAGCTAATACTACACACTACTGCAAGGCCGAGAGATAAATACGTAAACTTGACTCACCAGTGGAGGGATGTGGACGAATAGAGTGGGAATAGCGGTTGAGAGCAATTTTCGCCTCGCTCGCGGTGTGTTCTTCTTTATTAGCAATGATGTGGAGTACATGTCAGGGGTAAAGTGCCTGCTGCAGATGCGGTATCGATCACCCCTCTTGTCCGCAAAGACTTCCATGACTCTACTTTCAAGCTCAGACGGTGGATATCCGCAATAACGGACCCATTCTCTTATCTGATCTATTGTCTTAGGGAAAACATGCATTATAGTACCTTCAGATTTATTATGGGTCTTCGAAGGGCAACCGCCAATGGAACAGGCAGGCATTGTGGAAAGTTCTGAAAAGTAAAGATCAACAATTCTCTATGAATACCAATGTAAACTCAGAACATGTGACTAGTTCCTTGCATGTACTGTCTTGAACGAAAAGAAATTGGACGCAAAATGATTATGGTACATGGCCTTACCTTGACGAACAAACAGTTAGATGCAGGGATCAGAGTAGTTTCTTGTCGTAGAACAGGGAGCAGTTCACAGGTTGCAAACTGAGGAGTTTCCTCGAAGTGGTCACGGAAGTTCACAGAGACGAAGAGCAGATAACCAGCACCTTCACGGGTTGACTAGCAAAGCGCAAAGAAGTGCTCATTAGAAATATGAAGTGGGTTATAAAGGATTCGAAACTGGGGTGTGTTTGTGAATGAATGACGTGTATATGTCGTGGCATTATGCGGTTTGCAGGGGGGCGTCCAGCGTGAGGGGGGATGCTTGGCAGGAGACACGGGGTCTGGAGGTAGACATGGGAACAACAACCCATGCTCTATAGACCACTTTGAAGTGTACATGGTCTTTGGCACCTCTTGGCCTTTATCGCTCCCTGACAGCTCCACTTGCCAGCGCAAGTACCCCGGTGCGAACTGCCTTTGATAGGGCGGGGGGTGGATTGGGGCGGTGGTCGTGAAGACAAGACACAGGAAGATTCGTGAATGGAGACACACTTATGTGGATTGCAGGGGGGCGTCCAGCGTGAGGGGGGATGCTTGGCAGGAGACACGGGGTCTGGAGGTAGACATGGGAACAACAACCCATGCTCTATAGACCACTTTGAAGTGTACATGGTCTTTGGCACCTCTTGGCCTTTATCGCTCCCTGACAGCTCCACTTGCCAGCGCAAGTACCCCGGTGCGAACTGACTCGTTTGCCGCAGGGCCTCACCAAGGAGAGGCCATCTAACTGCATGTAAGAGGCAGGCTGCAGGATCTAGTACATGGAAGGCAGGGGGTGAGTTTATAAATACCTCACCCTCCCAGGAGAATATATGGGTGCAGTTCACCCTGGAGACCCTGGATGCCTAGGCAGTTAGTCAGCAGCAGGCTGGCCTGTGGTTGCCAGGCGGCACGGGCCAGAGGGGGTCATCTCTGTACCCGGTGCCCAAAAGGATGATTTATTGGGTGGCCTGCGTGAGGGAGGATGCTGGCCGGAGACATGTGGTGTGACAAGACAAGGCACAGGAAGACTATTCAATGGAGACACACTAGATTCATTTAAAAAATCAAAACAACCATTGTTAAAATATATGTTTGGTTTTATTTTAGATCTTAATTTCAATTGAACATAAATAATAAACATTACACATTGTAAAGTTCCTGTTGAGGCACATCCAGGGAAAATCCGCGGTATTGTCCACTGTCGCTGGGGAAATGTTGTCTAATGGCAAGTACCGCGCAGGCAGGTATTACTCTCCGAGCGCGGTGTCCGAGCCTCCCGTGAAGCCACCAAGTGAAGCAACGATAGGCCACCAGCCTGTACCACCTGTGAAAATGAAAGATGCAAACTGTATTAAAATGACAAAACTTTCTTATCACTGTCGATTCAGGTAGAAATTGTCATTCTGCTTTGAAAAAAATTCTATCTAGAAAATGCACAATATGGAACCAATTTACATGCATTCGAATGATATGTAGATGTAATTTTATATGTGGGAGACGACCATGACATAGTAGTGGCATCACTGACATCACAACCAGAGTATACTTACTCGTTACTCGGATTACGCGGACGAACAGTGCCGCGAAGTTCGTGCATAAGCACCATCATCATCCTCAACACGGTCCGTGAGAGGCAGGCTTCCCTGAACTCTGGCAGCTCGGTGATGCATTGCGGACTTGGCTCGCCTTCCGAAATGTAGGCCAAGCACCCAGAATTTTCACGGCAGCAGCAGTTCTCCTCCTCAGTTGGCAATTGCTCGCACCGATTGCACGTGCACCAGGTGGAGACGCCGTCCATGCGACATGGTCCAGGCTCTTCATCCGTTGACTGGTCCTCCCAACTGCCGTCCGAAATCCCATCGTTTTCGCGTGCTTGCCTTTCCAGTAGTTCTTCCTCGGTGTACTCGGGCTCGTACATATACGGCATTATTGTAGCCATTGTGTGGTAAAGAAAGTAAAATAATTTACAGAGATGGTACAGGTGTTCACAAGGCCTAGAAGCGGCGAAGGTAGCTGACCAGAGCACAGAAACGAGTCACAGAATACTCAAAGTAACACAGAGAGAGGAATGGAATCGAAAATCTGCTGCTGTGTGTTGTGAAACGGTGTGTTTATACTTATAGAGGAAAGAGGCGTCCTGCCATTTCCATGGCGACACTTCATTAGCTGAGGCGCAGCGATTGTTGACACGAAACGTGCTTTGGCGTTGGGAAATGGGCGGTACGCGTCTGCTGATGTCAGGCTCAGGGGCGGGGGATTTGATTTAGTGCCGCAAAAGCAGGTGAGCCAGGGCGATGGGGGGAAATGATAGGATTATCATAAAATGGCGGCTGTTTTCGAGTGCGTTAATGGACGAAAAGTCGGGTAAGGTCCATAGGAAAGTTTTCTACGATCTACCGATTTATGCTTAAAAACACATGGCCGAACCATAGGAACAATAAAAAAAAAAGTCCCGGAACTATCCTTTAACCATAACGTCCCTTTAACAAGGTTTTTTCATTGAATATATACATATACATCCGATTTCCATCTGATTTTTCATCCTTCCTTTTCATTCTTCAGGTGGTTCCTCTGCTCATCTTTCATTTGGCTCCTCAATCAGTCATAAAGCTGGTCTGGGATGACAGCTTTCAACTGATTGATGTGGACCAATTTTTCTTCTGCTGTTCTCCTTTTGGGATACAGATCTTGTAGGCAACAGGTGATACAATTTCAAGGGCACCACGCCAAGACAGGAGAAATATCTGCTCCTTGGTCTGATTCTTTTCAAAATTGTACAGGTAAACCTTGTCCCCTACTTCATACACTTTCTTGGTGGTCTTTAGATCATAATATGTCTTCATTCCTTCAGCCAACCTTTCTAAATTGCGCTGAGCATAAGCAAAAGCTTGCTGGAGATGCTTCGTTAAATTTTCAATGTACTCATGAATAGTGGACATATTTATCAGTGTCTGCTCCTGAGTTCTGTAGAGCAGATGCTGAGGTAACACCATTTTGTTTGTCCGGTCATGAGCTCAAATGGAGACATCTTTGTTGCAGAAAATGGTGTAGACCAAATAGCCATCAGGACAAGCGGTAATCAGATATCCCAACTGGGTCCAGAGTCTGCCACAAACTTCTTTAAAATTCTCACAATTGTCTTGTTGTATCTCTCTACCACTCCACTTGAGGCAGGTGGTAGGCAATGTGGGGTTTTCTTTTTACCCCTCGAATCTCCCACATCTTCACCATCAACTCACTGGTAAATAGGCTTCCTCAGTCTCACTCAATCCTTTGCAGGAGTTTAGTTTAGTTTAGTTTATTATTTGTATAGCGCCGCCTGGCCCTAGGGCATCCAGGCGCTTGCGATGAATACAACAAGAATAATACAACAGAAATGTACAAACCGATTACATATTTACACATTTACAGTCTTGGTGCATGCTAGTAAGGTAGGGCTAGGCAGTTTACGTTTCTTTGGATAGAAGCCAAGTTTTGGTGTTGTGTCTAAATCTGAGAAAGGAAGGTTCTGATCTCAGCTCGAGTGGAAGTGAATTCCAAAGTTTGGAGGCAAGCACGGGGAAGCTGGAGCCACCTGCTTTTTGGAGCTTAAATCTTGGGATATTTAAGCAATGTGTTTGAGCTGATCTGGTAGGGCGCGCTGGGGTGTGGTGATTGAGATTGTCGGATAGGTATCTGGGTGCTTGGTTAGCTAGGCATTTGTGTGTGAGTGAGATGGTTTTATATTCAATTCTTTGTGGTATGGATAGCCAATGGCAGGTGCGTCTGGCGTCCGAAATGTGTTCATGTTTGGGTATGTTCAGGGCTGCTCGCAAGGCGTTGTTTTGTATGACTTGTAGTTTGTTGATGTTTTTCTGACTGGTTCCCAAGTATAACGCATTGCAGTAGTCAACTTTGGAAAGGACTAGCGCTCTGGCTAAGGTGATGCAGTTGGATGGTGAGAGGTAAGGTCTGCTGGCATTGATGAGTTTACAGGTGTAAGCAGTGGCTGATGAGATGGAATTGATCTGTCTTGTCAGTGTGAGGGAGGAGTCGAGGTAGATTCCTAGGGTTTTGACGCTGTTAGAGACGATGATGTTATTGCCGTCTATAGTGAATGCTTGATAGAGTTTGTCGAGTTTATTAAGTCTGGGTTGGGAACCTAGGAGAAGAAGTTCGGTCTTGTCGTCATTGAGGCATAGGCCATGCTTGGCCATCCATTCTTGGATAATGGAATAAATGTTCTTGAGAGCAGTGAGGTCGGTGGAGTAGTCGCCTGTTAAAGGGATCAGTATTTGGGTGTCATCTGCGTAGTTGGTGTAGATGACACCCAAGCGGTCCAATATGTCAAAGAGGGGTTTCGTGAACACATTATATAGAGTGGGGGAGACGCAGGAGCCCTGGGGGACACCGCAAGTGACTGGGGCTGGGATGGCCGAAACAAGAGAATATGTTTTTGATCATTAGTGCAGCAGCTGTCTCTGCCTTACAATTTGGGGCTGGAAGACATTCTACCCACTTTGTGAATAAGCATGTCACAGTCAACATGGACTTGTTTCCTCTAGAGGAGCGAACCACTAGCCCGATGGAATCGACTTGCAAATTGGATCAAAGCATTGTCATTTGCCTTTTTTGCAGGGGAGCTCTATGTGTGAATGAACTGGGTTGAAATTGAGCACACACAAGACACCCCTTTAGGTAAGTGTTCAGGTTCTGGCCCATGTGTCACCAGTAGGCAACCTTGTGCAAAATGTCTAATGTCATGTGAATCCCTCTGTGACCAGCAGTGGCTGCATCATGGGCATTGTTCAACATCAGGCTTTTCGGAATGAGGTAGATATCACCCACTTGTCACAGCCAGATAGGGCTCTCCTTACTAATAAACCGTCTTGGATCTGGAAACATCTTGGAAAACTTCATCAACACCCAGAGATCCTCCTTACCAGTATAATTCATCTGGGTTAGAGGAAAACTCACAGAGTCTTCAATGTGTTGATACAATTTTTCAATGATCGTGTCCTCTTTCTGTGCAGTGCTAAAATCTGTATCAGGGGTATCTTTACTCCACTGGGCAGCCAAGAGTTCACTATTAGCATGAGTTTGTCACCTGGTGACAGCAGCCATCTGGATTTCACCAAGCAGGGATTCTGTTTCTATGAAAGTCCCCTGCAGGGCTCCTGTTTTAGCCAGCTGGCTAGCCAGGCCATTCCCCGTCTTATCTGGCCCCTCTATTTTGCAATGACTTCTTATTGTCTTACAATAGATGTTCATCTCATTGGAGGTCACCAGATAGTCAATTGACTGGATCAGATTGGCATACTTTAAGGGCTTATTGTTGGTACAAAGCATGCCTCGATTCTTCCAGTTAATCAGGTGCTCCATGTACCCATTCTTCAAATAATCAGAGTCAATGATTATGACCATGTCATTGAGTTGGGGGTGCACTGCAGTGAAAGGGCTTGATGTACGGCCGCCAACTCTGTAACCTGACTACTTTGGGGTCCTATTTTCCAACCAACAGAAGGTTCCAGGGTATCATTCACCCAAGCATTCCCAATGCCAGCCACTAGTTATTTTTCCCAGTTGTTATCAACATGGTAGGAGCACTCATCCACATTAACGGTGGGTATTCCCTGACACGGGTCTTCTTCATAGACCCTGTATGGGGTAGCTAAGTGTGCCTCCATGTTTGTTGTTGGTCATTAGACTTTTGTCCTCCAGACGGTTTTCTTGAACACAATCATGCAAGTCCACCAACCATTGCACTAGGGGACTCTTCTTGTTTTGGCCATTTCAGACCTCCACAGGAAAGCCTTGCATGGACAGAATCCTGCAAGTTATTCTGGAATCACTGATGTCCCCAGCCTAGATTTTGTCACTTTAGAGATATTGCAAGGTTTGGTGAGGCATCTCGACAATGATGTGCTCCCTCTGGATGAATGGGCTGCAACTCTTCAATGCCCACACGGTTGCCAGGAGTTCCTTCTCGCAATCATTGAATTTTTTTCTTCACAGAGGACAAAGTCTTGCTTACATACAAGATGACCTTCTTGACCTTTTCATGCTTTTGATACAACACTGCTGTTAGGCAAGTATCGGAGGACTCAGTCTCCAAGAAGAACTCCTTATTCTTTATGGGGTAAGCCAAACAAGGAGCCTGGGCTACCCTTCAGTTGTTTTACTGGCTCAGCCTGTAACGGACCCCACTCCCATTTGACTCTGGCCTTTAATAAATGGACCAAGGGTCAAGTGACCTCTGCATAGTCTTCAATTAAATTCCAACTATAAATAGTGAGCCCAAGGAGGCAATTCTTGCAGAGTAGTATGGCCTTTTAATTTCCATAAGTCTTCCACATTCTTTGCCTGGTGATTAAGATCCTCAGGGGTGATCTCATGCCCTAAGAAGTTCACTCGGGTTTTACACCACTGTGCCTTCTGAAAGGGCAGTTTTGCTCTGGCTTTCTGCAGCTGGGTCAGAATGAAGCAGATCTCTGCTATATGTTCCAATACAGTTAAGATCAGAGTATCATCTACATAGGCCATGTTTCTCATTTGTTGCAAGTCACATATGGCCTTATGTAGAAAGATGTTGAACTCATTGCCAGAGTTTATGTATCTAAAGGGGGTTTGAGTCCACGTGTATTGCTGCCCCCAAAGGTAAAGGCAAGCTTGTACTGGTCTTCCCTACTCATGGGTAGTGTCCTGTAGTCGTTGGTCAGGTCAATGGCGGTGTACACCATTGACCCTTGGATCTGTGCCAGTTCCTGATCTATGTAGGGAGGTGGCCATCTTGGCATGTGAACCTGTTTGTTCAACTCCTTCAGGTCTGCACATAGTCTCCATTGGCTCTTAGGTTTGAGTATCCCCAGTAATGGAATGTTGAAGGTATGAGGATTGGGCAAATTATCCCATGGGATTCTAAATTCTTAATCATCTCTGTGAGTGACTTTATGGATGCGGGAGGTAACCAGTATTGTTTCACAAATACTGGAGGCATCTCGGTGTCTGTGGGTGTGGTGGTTGAATGAATGGATATGCGTCCACAGTCATATGAGTCCACTGAAAAGATATCTTGGAATTCCACGAAGACCTGTTTTAGCTTTTCTCTTTGTTCCTCAGTCTCCCAGGCATCAGCAAGATTGATCCTTTCCTCAACCATCTGCTTGAAACCTGGAAAGACCCGAGGCTTGGCAATTTCAGCAGTATCCTTCAGTTGAGTAGAGAGACCTCTTTTGATGGTTTTGACCTGGACAGTAGGTTCCAGGGATTTAAGGTAGTGGTCCTTGACTCTGAACACTATGTCCTTCCTCCTAATGTCGCAGGTGACCTCTTCCACGTCGTAGGGGCAGGAAGAGTACACCATGAAATACCCCCATGCCTACTAAAAATACATTCTGTAGGAATACTGTCACTGATGTCGAAACAGTTGTTTGGAATTGGTCGCATGATTTCATTACCTTAATCAATAGAATAATACTGAGCATCAACTGCCATTGCAATAAAGGTTCCTGCGCCCAAAGTGATATTTTAAAGGCTTCTGTTATCAACCAATATTCAAATGGCGTTGTGTTCTAGGTCTACTAGAGGTGTTGGATTTAAATACAAACCTTGTTGTTGGAGATGGGAATTTAAATGCATATAGGCATCCTAATGTTTGAGGTTATGTCCTTTCCTGAATACTTTTTCACTGATGAAACTCCTTCCATTATTCAGGCACACTCTGGCACCAGCTCCTCCCCCTCATTTAACTGAATGGGGGAAAACAACTGTTTTCGTTACTGTGGGTGTTGGGAGAATTCTGTGAAGCATGCTTAGGTTGAGGGTTAGACTGAGTCATCAGCATGTGCCTCAGATCGTCGGTCAGTTGCTGGACCTGTCGCTCCAGCTGCAAGACCTTTTCTGGGTTATAGGGAGGTCTGGACTCATACCACTGCTGCTCCCAAAAAGGGTAACTGTCCCTTCTCCCGGAGTAGCTCGGGTACTGGAAATGTCCTCCATAATTTTCCATCTTGAATGCATCTTGGTCTTTGACTACAATATTTACACTCTGCCGTATTTCATCAAACTCTTTTGGTGAGTCCATCTCTTTAATGATGAACTGACTATTTTCCCTTTCCAATTCCCTAATTTGTTGTTTGAGGTCACAATGTCATCTAACAAACCTCTGTTATGAACAGTCTGGTCATTAATTTGGGAATGCATGTGACTTACAGTGTCTGCACCCTCAGTGCATGCATTATGTAGTGCAGCAAACTCTATCCCTCTCTCTGCACTAGCTTGTTGTTGTGTTTTCAGCTCATCCCGTAGTTACTCAATGAGTCTTTCTTGTTGTAACTCAAAACCTTCGCTTTGCTGCACTTTATCTCCAAGCTGTGTGAGTTCTTTCTGAGCCTCACTCTTCTACTAACTGAAAGTGGAAGTATAAATAAGCTGTGAGCTGAGCCATTTGACTCAGTTCCTCATGAGCGTGTTGGGTTATATAAAATGCCTCGAATGCTTTGTACAATATTGCACTGTCACACCAAATGTCAGTGCTCACTGAGGTAACCTATTGCTCCATTCTAGTTTGCCAGCTCCTGGCTTCGCCGTCCACCCTTTCTCCTTGAATGAATTGTTTAGACAGGAGGTGCTTCCAGGCATCACTCAGTTCTATGGTAGTCATTTTAAAATGGCTTGTTGCAACTTTTGTAAAACTTTCTTTACAGAGGGGCAATAATCACCCTGTTCCTGCTTGATTTCTACAAACAATGCAAATCAAATCAATTCTTACAAAATCTCCTTTTTCCCTTAGTAGTCTACACATTCTTATTTTTCTATACCTATACACCTCCCTGGAACTTGGGGGTCAAGCTTTACAGTGGACTTTTAACAGTGTACAGTGAACTCAATGCAGTTAAACCAAAATTAATATCCTGTCACCAATGCACATTTCATGAGTCAATAATAATAGACCAGATCCCGGACGATCTCCCAATTTGTCGTATTATATTCAGACCACCCTTAACCTGGGCAGTACCATCCCACCCCCAATCAAAGAGCCCTGAAATATTCGCTTAAGGTTTTAGCGCAGGCCTTAATGAAAACACATAGTTACACAAATCTCCCCCACACCCCTGTGCCCACAGTGAGCCAAGAACCAAGCCGGGGTATAGGGAATATATTTATATTTATTTGGAAGATTCCACTAAAAAGTCACACACCACTTTATCCATGGCAAAACACAATAAATTTCTCTCCACATAAATAGTTCACACAATTTGGTTGGGGAAACTCAAATCACAATATTTTACTTTATAGAAATTTCTAAATAAATTATCATCAACACTGGTCCCTGAATAAAATCACTTTATATTTGCAATTCTGTACAATTTTGGTTTTCCTGTGTGCTTAAAAGTCTAGCAGTATATGAACACATGGTGATTTAGCAGTGGGTTTTTCAGAGCCCCCCCCCCTTTGGTCTGTGTTGGGGAAGTCGGACAAAAAAATTGGGATGATTTAAGAATTTGGGATTTCAGACCACTTAAAGGCCTGTGTTGGGGAAGCTGTTGTATAAAGGTTAAACACATAAGTGTTTTGTTTGTTGCTATGGTCACTGCTGCAGCTATTTTTATACTAGGCATGCCACTGTGTCATTCCAGAATGGATTCCTGTCCACTATCCATTCTGGAATGATGTTACTTCATTATGTTTTTACTTGAGTTTAGTCAGTTTTACCCTGGATGTTGCTTGTGTTGGGGGTCTTATTGTATGCTACTCAATGTGAGACAAATAAACTGTCTTCTACATACCTTGACAAGGTATGTACCTTCTACATACCTTGTCTGATGGCTTCTTTTACAATGGCGACGAGGATGGGATGGATGATGTGATCCCTGCTGAAGCCAAGACCCCCAACCGTGCCTGGAAGTCGTATTTGATGAGGAGCGGTCGGTACGAGCCGACATCCAGAAGGAATCCACTCGGAGCCTGAAGTTCAGCGCATGCGAAAATTGTCCTCATCTGCTCTTCCGAGGCGTTTAAGTGCGCTGGGTTCGAGTGTAATTGGCACTGCTGGGTGCCTGGACGGTGCCCTGTCGAAGCGCACTCGTGTTTGGAGTAGTGCATCTACACCTGTCGTTGGATCAGGGCTGGAGGCTGCAAGGTGAACCTGCGGTGCTACGGGGAGCCCATCCCCTCCCCACCAGCGTCCCTGCTAGTTCACGTGTGGACTGCGGTGCTGCGACGAGCCCAGCCCCGTCACCAGCGGCCCTGCCAGTTCGCGGGTGTCGGTGAGCGGAGGGCTGTCTGCAGGTAGAGCCGCAGTTCCGTGTCACTGGCGAAAAGGGAGTGAGTTTCGGTCTCCGTGACGGAAATTTGGCCCCTGCGTGCTCATCACGGGACCTGGTACGCAGTGCTGCCAGCTGCAAGCGACGCGGAAGCGAGGATCCGTCGTTCGCGTATTACGCAGGCAGCCTGAATGTGGATGTGGCGCCAACAGTCTTCTGGCACGGTAATAAGGGAAAGTGACTGACGTCTCGCCCAGGGCCCTGTGCGGGAAGGCGAACTAGGCACGTACTGTTAAGGAGCATTACAGGTGAGAGAGTGTGTGTTTTCCCCCACCCACGTGGAAGAAACATTTTTTTTTTTATGGTTGTTGGAGCAGATCTGCCCCCACAGGGAAATTATCTGGAGAGAATATTCCCTATTGAGAGTGTTTACCTGCATGGTGGCATTTGACTGTGTTCCAGACATTACTTATGAACAATTGAAAGGTCCTTGTTAAGTACTGCATCATCCATACTGTGGACATGCTCAGCTGTTGTTTGAATACTGTTACTGTTACTGCTACTGTTACTGTTGCTGCACAGCATACCAGGGGCAGAAAACATGGCCCTGTCCGATCCACAAGTATTTATGCCCACACCAGGTCCACCAAAAATTAAGTGGGCCCCTTGGAAGAAGGGTTTTCTACATTATGTTAAAGCCACATGTGGAAATGGGATGCATGTAGAACGTAAAGTAGCGATGTTGATGCATTTTTTGGGTTATGAAGGTCAGAGGATACATGAGACACTGCCTGATGTTGCTGAATTTGATTTGAAAGAGGGAGCTAATGGCTTTGATCAGGCGCTGATCCAACTTGATAAGCATTTTGAGTCAAAAACTAGCACGGTATTGGAGCAATATCACTTTGGCATGAGATGCCAACATGAAGGAGAATCTGTTGAAGATTACATAACTGCTTTGAGACATTTATCTCTAAATTGTAAATTTGGTGCTGGATAGGAGGAACACATAAGGGATCAATTTATGATTCACTGTTCTAATGATAAAATACGAGAGGAGATTTGGTTGAAGGACGACCCCAATTTGGAGTAGGTTATTAGTATAGCAAAGAGGATTGAGCACACGTTACAGTGTGTAGCGAAATTGTCACTCAAGGAAAATAAATCAGTACCAGGTATTGAGGTACTAAAGGGTTGGAGGCAAGAAGGGAGCTTGCCCTAAGGAAAAGAAGAAACAAAGAACCAGGCCCAATAAGCGTTACGAGAATACCCAAACCAAAGGTGGGGGAGGTGAACAGGGTAATAGGCGTTTTCAAAAGGAAACTGCCCAATTTAATCTAAAAAGGGAAGATAGAATGTGTTTTCGTTGTGGGAGTGCACAACATTTATCCACATCTCCCATTTGTCCTGGAAGGCGTGTGAATTGTAGTTTGTGTAAGAAATGGGGGCATTTTGAGAATTGCTGTAAAAACTATCGAATTGGAGGTGGTAAGGGAACATTTCTGATTGAAGAGTGTGATGGTGCGTCCTCTGAAGAGGCTGAAGTTTCAGAGAATGAAATAGTTACAGTTCATATGGTAAGGTGCTCAGGGTCTGATGAGTGTGAGCATCCCTCTGCATGGATAGAAGTAAATGGTCATTTGGTCAAAATGCTTGCCGATGCATGCTCCAAAATCACGTTAATGTCCAAAGCTGTTTTTGAAAATGTAATTGGAGGCGATATTGGACGTCTGGTTCCTTCTGATAAAATGCCTGGGGGATACAATGGAGACAAGATAGACATTTTGGGGTGTTGTGAGGGGGAGTTCAAGTTCAAGGGGAGGATGACACATGGAAAAATGTATATTACCAAAAGAGGTGAGACATTGTTAGGTTGGAAAGAGCAAACAGGGTTGGGAATTAAGTTGGATCCTAATAGTGAAGAACAGGTTCTCAATGTGGTTAACTCTTCTGAATCTAATAGTAACAAAACCAAATGTGAAATGGTAGCAAGGTACCCCGAAGAGTTCTGTAACAAAGTGGGATGTCTCAAGGGGATGGTACACAAAATTGTGATAAAAGAAGGGAGCAGTCCAGTTGTGTCAAAACTCAGACCGTTACCGCTGTCTATGCGGAAGGCTGTGCGCGATGAATTAGTAAAATTGGAGAAAGAGGGAATTATTGAGCCAGCTAGGGCAGTAGAATGGATATCCCCATGGTGGTGGTGAAGAAAAGTAGTGGGGATTTGAGGGTATGCGTAGATTTAAGAGAACTCAATCAGTGTGTTGTGGCGGACCGCCATCCTCTTCTAAATATGGGAGAATTGTTAAGTAGGATTGGGAGTGCAAAATATTTCGCAAAACTTGACATGGCGAGCGCTTATCATCAGATAAGTTTAGATGCTAAATCGCGCAAATTGACTGCTTTTATTACCTATGAGGGAATATATCAATTTAAGCGCATGCCATTTGGATTAGTATCAGCGTCTTCCGAATTCCAAAAGGTTATTGACAAATTATTGAAGGATGTCGGTGGAGTATGGTGCTTTCAGGACGATGTTCTGATATGTGGGAAAGATGAGAGAGAGTTGAAAACAAGACTTGGTCTGGTTCTTAAGATCTTTAAGGCAAGAGGGATAACTTTGCGTGGCGAAAAATGTGTTTTTATGACTCAAGGGGTTGATTATCTAGGTCATGAAATATCTGAGCAAGGACTCAAACCAAAAAGGAATTTGGTGGAGTCCATTTTGAAAACGCAATCACCAAAGAATAAGGCCGAATTGAGATCATTTTAGGTACTATTGAATTCTATCATAGGTTTGTTGAAAATTATGCTGATTCCATAACCAGTTTGAGGGGGTTGTTAAGGAGAGGTGTTGAATTCAAATGGAGCAATGAATGTGAAAGAGAATTTGAAGCGATGAAAAGAAAAATAGATATGGCAAAACCTTTATCGTTGTTTGATACGAGAAAGAAAACCATTCTGGCTGTTGATGCTAGTGACACAGGAATAGGAGTGGTGATGTTGCAGCCAGATATTGATGGCACGGAGATGATTGTAATGCATGCATCCCGTATGTTAAGAGGTGCGGAATTGAACTATTCCGTGTTGGAAAAAGAAGCTTTGGCGTGCCATTGGGGCATAGAAAAAATGAAAAATTTTGTCTGGGGTCAAGATTTTACCTTGAGAACAGACCACAAGCCACTTAAGGCGATTTTTGAAAGTAAAGGCCTCGATAAGGTTTCAAGGAGAGTGGAAGTTTGGGTAACAAGGCTACAATGTCATGAATTTGAAATAGAAGTTGTTGCTGGCAAAGAGAATGTACAAGCTGACCATGCCTCGAGGAAGATAATGCTAGTGATAGAGGCAATAATGTGTATGGTGAAAATGAAATGGTTTTTGCAACCGTGGACGGTATTATACAGAAACAAGAATGGATTCAAGTCATATAGTCAAATGAAATGTGGAAGCGGATCATGGCTTTTGCAGAGGGTGGATGGCCAGAGAAAAGGCTGTTATCCGGTGAAGAAAGGGCAATGTGGGAGGTGAGGAATGAATTGTCAGTAAAAGGAGAGTTGTTGTATAGATGGGACAAGTTGGTGGTCCCAGGTTGTCTGAGAAGAAAACTAATAAGATGTGCTCACCAGGGACATATTGGTGTTTGTAAAACAAAAGGAGTGGTAAAAGCTGATTACTGGTGGCCAGGGATTGATCGTGAGATTGAGAAAGTGGTTGGTGCATGCAATGATTGAACCAAATAAGGAAAAAATGTGATAACGGTGTCCCAACCTATGGGAAAAACAAACATTCCGGAGGGAGTATGGCAAGATTTGTCCATGGATGTTCTTGGTCCAGTGGACATGGGTGTGGGTAGAGGAAGGTTCATCTTAGTTATGGTTGATACTTTCTCAAGATGGACTGAATTTAAGATCTTGAGAGAAGTCACGTGTCGGTGTATAATTGAAATCCTGGTGGATGTGCTTGAGAGGGAGGGTTTACCAAGGAGCATACTCACTGATAATGGTCCACAATTCATGGGTAAATTATTCTTAGAGTATCTTCATAAATGCGGAATTAAACACAAAAGGACCCCTTTATATTATCCCCAAGCAAATGGTGTGGTCGAGAGAGTAAATCGATGCATTATGGAAGCTATTCATGGAGCGAATGCATGTGGTCTTGACAGAAAAGTGGCTGTGAGAGACAGGTTGTATGCATTGAGGATGGCTCCACGAATAGAGACAAGGATTAGTTTGTTTGAACTTATGAGAGGGCGAAAAGCAAATACTTGTGTGGCGCCAGCCTGGTTGGGCAGGGCGAGAGCGACAGATGTGGTTGTGGATGTTGTAAAGAAGAAGATGGATGCTCGAAAAAGCAAATGGGTGGAAAAAGTTAATGAGAAACATCCAAGAAAAATAACTGTGGTTGAGGTTGGAGATTGGGTGCGGATAAGGAAAGCAGTTATTTCTAAGAAAGGGGATCCGCTCTACACAGAACCTGTTAGAGTTACGCAAGTGTTCAAAAATGCTGTGTGTGTAGAAAGTGGTCAAATTTGGAGTTTGTCCAGAGTTGCAAGGGTAAAAAGATAGAAGCTTTAGTATCTTTTTAATTGGTATGTTTCTCACAATAAAGAATTTTATTTCATAGGGGAGGGGGGTGTTGTATAAAGGTTAAATGCATAAGTGTTTTGTTTGTTGCTATGGTCACTGCTGCAGCTATGTTTATACTAGGCATGCCACTGTGTCATTCCAGAATGGATTCCTGTCCACTATCCATTCTGCAATGATGTTACTTCCTTACGTTTTTACTTGAGTTTAGTCAGTTATACCCTGGATGTTGCTTCTGTTGGAGGTCTTATTGTATGCTACTCAATGTGAGACAAATAAACTGTCTTCTACATACCTTGTCTGATGGCTTCTTTTACAGAAGCTGTATGGTAAAAATTGGGATGATTTGAGAATTTTGCATTTGAGAATTTTTGCATTTCAGTCCACCTCCACCTAAACGCCTGTGTTGGGGAAGCAGAACAGAAATATTGCCCAATTAAATTACAGACTATCATTTTCAACGCACACTGGGAATGAGCTTTTTTAATTTCAAATTTTAACAAAAAATCAGCCTGTGGTGTTCCACCAAATGGGGCATTAATTAAATGAATATTTTTTTGTTAAATAGGCTAAGTAGCTATACAGTTTTGACCCCACCCACTATGAGGGGAAAGGATTTAAGGCAAGCAGATTCCTCCACCTTTGGTTGGCCCAATTCTACTCACATAGAAAACCTCTGTTTAAAGTTCTGAAAAAACAGTTGCATGTCAGGATCCTCTGGAAGGACAGGGCAGAAGTATGTGCACTCCACTCTCAAGGATGGTCCCCCACTCTTGATCATAGGCCAACGTCAGCTTTTTAAGGCCACCCCAGCAATAGACAGCTACACCCAGATGCAATCTCAGCAATCTCCTTTGGCGTTTCCTTGCAGCTGTCAGATGGTAACTTTTAGCTGCTCTGTCCCTTCTTCATAGTGCATTCACTTTATATACCAGTGATGACACCATCAGGTTCCCAACATTGGCCAGCTACCCTTCTCTCTCCTCCGAAGTCCATCCTCTCTCTATGAATTGGTTTAGGAGTCTGTAGCAGACATATGGCAATTGCCATTTGCAATCCCCTTCTGTTTCCATGTAAGATTTTGGTAAAAATCTAGTTATGTGTCAAAAGTGTTGTGATTTACTAGTGACTGCCATTCTATATATATATGGGTTTAGTAACGTAACCATAACTATTACATGGCCTGCAGTAGTTATGGTTATGTTACTAAACCCATAGGAAGAGCACTTTTTGGGCTGCTTATAACTTCGCTCCTCGTGGACGAATCCTCACCAAACTTTACAAAAAAGGTATATGGCCCACTCTGTATTTTCTGCAAAGTTGGGTGAGGTTTGGTCAAGGGGGGGCAAAGTTATAGGGGGGATCCCAACATTTATTTTTTCCTATAGACTGAATGGAGAAAAAACTTTGCTCACGCCTAGAGCCCAGAATGCAGGACGAATTTTCACCAAATTTTCGGCAGGGGCGGCAGCTTGGTCCTGAAAGCGTGCTTTTGTAAATTTGGTAAAAATCTGTCCAGTAGTTATTTTTAAAATGACCAAAAAGTAGGTCTAAAAGAAATTGTGATGTCCGCTCTGTGGACACACTTCACTGTTCGGTCTGCAGACAGGACTCCGATTGGCTTAGAGGGCAACGTGGTGTCCACGGACATTGGACGCACCTACTGATTGGATGGTTAAAAGCGTGAAGTGTGTCAGATTTATGGAAACGCCCACCATCTTGGATTCGCAAAGAGCGCCGGTGTACGCAGACATTGCGGTAAAACATATTACAACATTGCACTTGTCAAACTTATCAAATAGTCTCTGGGGAGGTGAGGGGTGATGAGGATGGGATGGGATATGGCTGCAGGAAGCAAAAAACTGGTGTTTTTTGCCACAAAAGTCTGCGAACAGTCCTGAGAAGTTCGGGGACACTTCAGATGTTTGAGGACATTTTTGGATGGCATATAACTTTGGCACAACTGAATGAAACTGCATGATATTTTGCATTTATATTTCTGTCATGATTGCAAATGAGTTTGCAAGGTTTGGTGGGATTCTGTCAAGAGGGGGAAAAATAAGATGGGGGGGTCCCAAAATAATGTAAAGGCTTGTAAATTAGGTGCCATTTGACGAATCTATACTTAATTTGGCAAACTGATAATAGATCTAGATATAAATGTTTTAGCCAAGTTTGGTGGGATTTTGTCACGAGGATGCAAAATTAGAGGGGGGTCCCAAAATAATGTAAAGGCTTATAAATGAGGTGCCATTTGACGAATCTATACTTAATTTGGCAAACTGATAATAGATTTAGATATAAATGTGTTTGTGAAGTGTGGTGGGATTTTGTCAAGAGGGGGCAAAATTAGAACGTGGTCCCAAAATATTGTAAAGGCTTATAAATGTGGTGGCATTTGACAAATCTGCACAAAGGTTTGCAAAAAGATTATAGATCTAGATTTAAATGTTTTCGTAAAGTCTGAATGGATTTAGTGAAGTGGGGGCTAGGTTATATGACGATTGTATGTGCGTACATTTGCCACTTTTGAAAAAAAAATGGGTGGATTTCCCGAAAATTTGTGTATGGAGCATTGGCAAGGGCCTGAAAGCATGGTTTTGCAAATGTGCCGCGTTTTATTTTTTGACGAGTGTCATAATGTAGGTACACAAAATAGTGATATACCTTTGGCGACTGAGGTGTAGCCTGTGGCCAGATTGTCCAGCTCCTGGAATAAGGTCATGATCCGGACAATATGGCTACTGTCCATGAACACAAGGGACAAAACATGGGGTTAAAGTTGCCATGTCCACCTGGGACTGGCTTTGTGGTAAAGTTATTCGAAATTGGGATAGGTTTGAAAGGGAAGAAACATGTACTCATAGTAATAGGGTCATAGGGTTCTCTTTTTGCCTTCTGCAGGCTGCCATGGAAAGCGAAGAGGAGCCCTGTATGGAACCCCGCCTTCCCTTTCCATGGTGGCCATCTTGGAAAAGGACTTTCCTTCCTGAAGCGTCCTAGTGTAGGAAGAATAATCCTTTTTTTTAGCACCCTGGGTTCCCGATTTGGGAACCCAGGGTACTAATGGCCTTCATCCCCTATGCAGTGGCTGGAATGGGGGATAATGGTCCAGAGACCTTGTTATCCACCCTTACTTTGCTTGGGCTGATAACTTGGGCTGCCAGGCCGGTATCCACTGTTCCAGTCCCTGGAATGGAGGATGAACACCACAATATTCCCATTAGCATAACACAAAATGCAAATGGAAATGTTGGAAAACCTTATTGAGTCTTTGTACTTTATTGAGAAATATAAAGTAGATAGAGTCTATATGTTTTGTTCTTAGTTCTATTTTTTAACTGTGAAAGGTGGTTCCTAAAGGAACATTTCTCTTGTTGTTTTTGGATGCATTTTTTCTTTTTGGCAGGAGAGCTAAGAACGAAAGTTGGGGAGGGAAATGAGGGAAGAGGCACCAAACACTAATATGGATGGGTAGGTGGACAGGTGAAAATGTTGTGCGTGTGTTATTTCTAAGGTAGGGGGAAATGTTTCTCATGCTCCTTGATTACAGCAGTGGTGGTGGCTCTTGGGGAGGAGGGATGGCATTAGCTGATGCCATTCTAAGATAAAAAGCAGTTTTTCTAAAAGTATGTAATGGGTACTAGATTGTTAATGAATAATGAGTAGGAATAGGTGTTGGAGCTGTGCAAGAGAAATTTTGAAGTTGAAAGTTCCTAGATCAGTAGAAAATGCAGTTCTGAACTGTCCGTGAAGCACGGATCTTATCTTGAAGTGCGGACGGGTTCTCGGACACGTCATCATGCCGCGCGCAGCATATGGTCATGTGGCACTGTCGGGAAGGTCCGCAATGAAGTCAGATGTTTGTAGACATCTACGGATGCAAAACTAGTTGAAATAGTTGGAAAAAGTGTATATAAGTGTTAAAAATGATTCTAGAAGGTGGTAAATGATAGAGTTTTAAGGTGACACTTTGTAAATTGGACACAAATATTGCTATATTGGGTAAGTATGATATTAGAAAGTTGTCGGAAAATAGCATGCACTGGTTAAAACCCATGAAATTCACTGAAAGAAACTTTGTTAAAGGGATGTTATGATTAAGTTGGACTAATAAAAACCTATGAAATCCAATGAAAAAACTTTGTTAAATGGGCGTTATGGTTAAATTGCACTAATAAAAACCTATGAAATTCAATGAAAAAACATTGTTAAAAGGACATTATGGTTAAAAGTAAAACCGAAAAACCCCAGAACTTCGCCAGTTATGGTAAGCTAAGCAACCATAACTCATGCCACCACCGTGCACTGATAAGACTAACACCCAGGACATCAAAGATGACATCACAAATGTCATTGATGACATCACTGATGACATCACATATTTGGGCCACTTGTTTTTGTTCACTGACATATATATAGGATAGGTGGTTTTGTTCACTGACAGTCAGAATATTAAAATTGAAAAAGGTGTTATATGTCTAGACGTTAACCTGCTCATATGTTCTTTAAGTACTTTCCTTAGGGTTTGGTCTCAGCTCATGGTGCACATACATGGGGAAATGAGCAGGCCTCAAACGCACAATTCATTTGTATTCATGAAGATAAACTTTAATGTCATTAGCATTTTCTGATGGTGCTTTTTCTTTCTTCCTTACTTTAGTTTCCCTGTATGTGACTCTGATTTGTATGCATTGTGGTTCTTCACATGTATTGTTTGTACCAGCACAAGTGTGGTAAGTCTTAAATTGTTAGCTAGTTATTACATGTTTAACATTACTCAAAACTCTGATAAGGTAGGATTCATTATTGTACTATCCAAAATTAGAGGGTTATAAAAAGTTTACTTCTATGGTGCATGCTGCAGTCCTTGCCTATGTTTATATATGATTAGGTTTTTGTATTAACAACAACACTCCAATACAATGATTTTAGATGAGTACATTCTTTAATAGATTAAGTAGTTCATGATAGGTCTCCCAATCACCCCTGAGATCTTGTTACCAACAATATAAACACAACTCCTTGTAGGGTCTTTTCATCAAAATGTATTTCACATGTGATGTCATCAGTGATGTCATCAATGATAATTGTGATGTCATCTTTGATGTCCTGGATGTTAGTCTTAGCAGAGCACGGTGGTGGCGCGAGTTATTTTAAAAAATACATTTTTATATATGTTTTATTGGTTAATTCACATTTAAACCTTAATCATTTACACCAACATTACTCCCTCCATCAAATGAAGTCATCATTTCATTCATCCATTCCACCAATCATCATTCATATTAGTTCTATGGCTTCTGGGTCAGTTCAAATGATTCCATTAATCAAAGAGTCCCCTGTATTCGTCCCCAAAAAAATTCTACTTGCGGTAAGACTCTTACAGTGTAGCATAAGGTGTTTTATTGTCTCCAATTCATCGCGATTGCCACAGAAGCGGCAGAATGCATTCTCAGGTGTTATCTACATTCTCAGCAGTTGAACTTTTCTTTCTTGTGGGCAGAATGTTCAATCTGCATCTCATCAATAGATTACGGTAGAAAGGGGATGGGAATTGGGCCAAAGACCTAGGTAATTGGTTGGGCGCCTTCCATTCCCAAACTGGGAAGAAACCGTTGCTAGATTGATCTCTCAGCGTTAATGTCTCAATCCAATCTCTCCTTTGCAGATTCTCTTTTACTTTAGTGGGATTCTTTATTAACATTTCAGTATCCATCCCATTCATTATCAAGTATTCAGTGCAGCGCAATCCCCAAGCTTGTACGTATTTGTCCTTTAAAATTCCATTATTGCTTAAGATCGCAAAAGGTATTACACGGGTAGAGGTTATGCACTTCTCAAACAGGGAGATGGTCTTCCACTTAGTTATAGATCTTAACGATTCCAATAGTAGTTCATATCTGATCATATAAGTAGGCAGTGAATTAGGCAGCCTCAGAATCTTTTTCCAGAAGTAAGCTTCAAATGTTTCCCACATCTTCCAAGATAGATTCAAGAGTGATTCAGAACCATACGCCAGGACTGCCACCACCTTTTTTTTGTAGAAAGTCCATACAGGGGTCATTGAAAATTTACCATAACGATTGTAAATGGCTTTCCCCTGGTTAGACAATTTTTTCTGTTTGTCTTTAATTAGATTCAACTGTCCTTGTTCATTAACATTCTTGTTGATCAAGACTCCTAAATAGATAATGGAGTCAACATTTTCCAGTTTTTTACCATTGATATACCAACATGGTACTTTCCCCTTTCGTACTTTCTTCTGTGCAGATTCCATTATCATAACTTTGGACTTGTTCTCGTTTGCCCTCATCTCATTTTCATCCAAAAATGTTTTGAAGGCGTCCAATCTTCTTTGCAGGCTGATTTCTGTGGAATGCTCGGATCTCAGTGTGGGAGTTACCTAAATCCGCCATGTAGGGCACAAAGAGAAATGGGGCCAAGGCACAGCCTTGTTTTATACCTCTATTAGTTTTGACCTTTTTCGTGAGAGCACCTTCCCTGGATAAATGACCTGTATAATTGTAATTGTGTACAGGCTTTGGATGGCCTCCATTAGATCTGCAGGGAAATTCCATTTTTTTAGTTTAACCCATAGACGCTCTCGATTTAATGTATCAAACGCTTGTTCCAGATCCATAAATCCCAAATACAGCTTAGTGTTGGAATCCAGTGTTCTTAGTTTTAGTGAATTCCAAATGAATACATTCAGTGATGTCCGCACTCAAGCTGTAAAGTTTATCTTTTATCTAGGATCCCAGTCGATGTTGCCCATTTTTTAAGGTCTCGAAGCAGCATTGTTGCAAATAACTTCCCTATTGAGTCGAGAGGGCAATTGTCCGGTAATTGACAGGATTACTACGATCTCCCTTTTTGAAAATCAGGACGATCATTGCTTCTTTCCAAAATGATGGTAGTTTTTTTGTTTTCAGCACTTGTGAGAATAGTATCATTATTAAATCCACCCAGCAGTCTTCATTTGCTTTTATGGTATAGTTGGAAATACCATCAGGTCTGGCTGCCCTCGATTGGCTCAAATTCCATATCATTTTTAAGATGTCCTCTCGATCGAATTCAATATTCCATGGCTTTGTAGTTTTCTGTGGCACAGCCTTTCGTACCGCCGGCTCTTTCTCAAAAAGTGCAGTATAGTGATCAACCCACTGATCTTCTGAGACTTGTGTTATGCATATCGCTGCTTGGAAATTGTCCCCATGGTTGATAATCTCCCAAAGATTTCAACTATTATTAGTAGAAATTGCTGCTCAAATTTTTACAGCGTCATATTGGGCTTGCTTTACTTGAGTAGCTTTCCTCCAGTTTTTATACTTTTTTTTCAATTTACGGATCAGTCTCTCTTCATCACCCACAGACATTCTCAGTCTTTTTAAGTTTTTCTATATTCTTTTCTATTTAACACCACCTTCATATTATAGGCATAGTTCTTTTTGATAATTGGCATCTTATTTGATCCCTTCTTTATTACAAATTCCTTCAACAACCATCGGTAGTCCACCTCTTCTGGGTTCTCATAGACAAAATTATCATAGTTCTACACCAGTTTTGGTAGTGCATTCTGGCGTGCCCATAGTCTATTCATACCCCAGGCAACCTCTACTTTAGTTGACATCAGGGGCTGTGTCTCTTTTATTTGTACAGTCAATTCAATGATCACTCCTACTTGTCTTTTTGATCTCAAAGGACTTTATCTACTGTAATAGCTTATGAAGCAAAAGTCCAGGCATGCCCCACTTGTGCCCCTATGCCAGGTGTCAGCACCTCTTAGATCACCCGGGGTCTGGGCGTCCAGCATTCTCATGTCCCTGATTTCCATTTCTTTTGTCCAGCGTAGGGCTCTACCATTGAGCTGGGAAGCGGTTATCACTTTCCTACATTTCATTAAGAGTTTTATATTCAAATCTTTTCAGATCATTATTAGTTGATCCCTTTCATGGAGCATTGCTCTATCAACTTCTCTCATAATGTCAGATAAGTAGCCCTCTGGTTTTGGGATGTTGGTTTTGGGATGTTTTCACTCCGATACATATTAATTAATAGGAGCTTCATTAAACTTTCCTTCAGATGTTTCTGGAGTCCCCAAACTTGGACATAGGGATTTGGGACACAGTGGTCCACTACCTTAAAACCAACCCCTATTTTGATTAGAGTTAATAGTCCAACATATGGTCACCCCTTTGTCCCCCTCATAGCTGGATTTATGTATACCTCATAGTTCTCACACAGAGGTTTTGTTCTAATCCACGTTTCCTGAAGGCAGACAATTTCGTAGTCATCAAGGAATTGGTCTTCTCCTGAATATAGATGTTGAAAGCCACAAGTGTTCCATGAGGCACAAAGAAGACCCTTCCCACGGCTGCCTTTCTCATTCTGCTTTGATTTATTAGCAGCTAAGGCTCCAGCCATCCACGCCCAGTCTTGAGTGTGTTCACCCAGTGGGATTCTTGATTTTAAGATCTTTATTTGCTTTCTCGAGTTGTCGACAGTGAACCTGGGGATTTCAGCTAACTTATCACGATTATTTATATCCTCCTTAGCAGTAGAATCCAAGTGACTTTCTTTTTTCTTCTCTACTGAATTTAATCGTCTGCGAATCTCATTTTGGATGTTTTTCCTTTCTTGTTTCCTCTCACCAATGCGTCGATCATTAGTATTTGATTCCCTGATAGATGGGCTCCGTGGGGGCTTAAAATGCCTGGATTTGTCCTCATTACCACTTTTAGCAGTACTCTCATTATAGACCTATAGCTCATAGCACATTCGATCCAGCTCCTTTCTCACAATTAACAGTCTGTCTTTAACTTCAGCTGATGCCAAATGTAGTATTACTGCATCTGTCCTATGTTCACTTTCAAATTCAACTATTCTGATGTCATTTGAAGATAGATTTCTTAATTTAGTGGTTTTCCTTAGTAAGTTGACCACTTTTTTCTCTGTTCAAAATCATTTGTTTTGAGTGATTAACTGTACTTGCTAGGCAGACTTTACAACAATCTTCCTGTGGTGACACGGTGTACTGCAGCAGCTCCGCCTCCAGGTGAGTTAAAGTTGTAGTAGCAGCCTGCTACCACTTGCTACCAGTGAACACCACTTGCTACCACTTTCGCCGAGGTTGCTTAGTTTACCATAACTGGCTAATTTCTGGGGGTTTTCGGTTTTGCTTGTAACCATAACACCCTTTTAACAAAGTTTTTTCATTGAATATATATATCTATATATCTATATCTATATATATATTCAATGAAAAAACGTTATTAAAGGGACGTTATGGTTAAGTTGCGCTACTAAAAACCTATGAAATTCAGTGAAAAAACTTTGTTAAAGGGACGTTATGGTTCCAAGTAAAACCGAAAAACCCCTGAAATTCACCAGTTATGGTAAGCTAAGCAACCATAACTCGCGCCACCACGGTGCACTGCTAAGACTAACACCCAGGACATCAAAGATGACATCACACATGTCATTGATGACATCACTGATGACATCACATGTCTGGCTCACTCTTTTTTCCTTTACTGATATATCTAGGCCTGTAACAGTCAGGAACAAAAAATTCAAAAAGTACTATATTTGTGGACTTATACTTCAAATATGTTCTTACAGTAATTCACTTAGAGTCCACTCACAGCATATGAAACATATACAAAGAGGAAAACACAGACTTGGAAGAAAGCAATGCTTTCTATGTATGCAGATGAGGTTATCAACACTGTTTTATAGTTCTGTTGTTTTCTTATTACTGTGCTTTCCCTGGACATGCTCATATTTGTACACATTGCACTTACACTACTTTCCTTAGGGCCTAGTCACAATATGTGATAGTTATACATAGGGAAGTAGTAGCTTTCAAGCAGAGCAATCCGTTCTGTGCATGAAGATAATCAGTTAGGTTACTTCACTTTCCCTGTATATGCTCATATTTGTATGTGTAGTTGTCTGTTTGTGTTTTGTGTGCAGTAATGCAATAATGTAGTAAGTGGGTTTTATTAGGTACTTATTAAATGAATGTTTCACAGTATGCAAAACTCTAATAAGAAAGCATTTATAATTTTAGTATTTAACATGGCAAGATTATTAATATTGCATCTCCATCATGTCTCCTGCAAACTATGCCTGTACCATGTGTACCTTAGTATATTGGAAAATAATTCATAATACAATGCTATTTGGATTAATTCATTGCTTAATGCACTACGTACCTCATGATATTTATTCCAATGATCCTTGACACTACTTTTATTAACATCACAATAAGAATCCCATGTGCAGACTTTTCATGAAAGGTAAATGCATATGTGATGTCATCAGTGATGTCATCAATGACATTTGTGATGTCACCTTTGATATCCTGGGTGTTAGTCTTAGCAGTGCACCGTGGTGGCGCGAGTTATGGTTGCTTAGTTTACCATAACTGGCGAATTTCAGGGGGTTTTCGGTTTTACTTGGAACGATAACGTCCCTTTAACAAAGTTTTTTCAATGAATTTCATAGGTTTTTAGTAGCGCAACTTAACCATAACGTCCCTTTAACAACGTTTTTCATTGAATTTCATAGGTTTTTATTAGTGCAACTTAATCATAACGTGCCCTTAACAAAGTTTTTTCATTGAATTTCATAGGTTTATATTAGTGCAACTTAACCATAATGTCCATTTAACAAAGTTTTTTCTTTGAATTTCATAGGTTTTTATTAGTGCAACTTAACCATAACGTCCCTTTAACAAAGTTTTTTTCAGTGAATGTATGGGTTTTTACCAGTGCATGCTATTTTCCTACATGGCCATACGCTGGCGCGCGGTATGATGACATGTCTGAGAACCCGTCCTCACTTCACAATAAGATCTCTGCTTCGTGGACAGTTCAGAACTGCATTTTCTACTGATCTAGGAACTTTCAACTTCAAAATTTCCCTTGCACAGCTCCAACACCTATTCCTACTCATTATCCATTAACAATCTAGTACACAGTACATACTTTTAGCAAAACTGCTATTTATCTTAAAATGGCATCAGCTAATGCCATCCCTCCTCCCCAAGAGCCACCACCACTGCTGTAATCAAGGAGCATGAGAAACATTTCCCCCTACCTTAGAAATAACACACACGCAACATTTTCACTAGTCCACCTACCCCTCCATATTGGTGTTTGGTTCCTCTTCCCTCATTTCCCTCCCCACCTTTCGTTCTCAGCTCTCCTGCCAAAAAAAATACATCCAAAAACAACAAAAGACATATTCCTTTAGGAACCACCTTTCACAATTAAAAAATACAACTAAAAAAAACATGTATAGACTCCATCTACTTTATATTTCTCAGTAAAGTACATAGACTCAATAAGATTTTCCAACATTTCCATTTGCATTTTGTGTTATGCTAATGGAAATATTGTGGCGTTCATCCTCCGTTCAGGGACTGGATTGGTGGATACCGGCCCAGCAGCCCAAATTATCAGCCCAAGCGAAGCGAGGGTGGCTAACGAGGTCTCTGGACCATTATCCCCCTATTCCAGCCCCTGAAATGGGGGATGAAGGCCATTAGCACCCCAGGTTCCCGATTTTTCTTCCTACACCGGGACGCCTGCGGCATCCCGGTGTAGGAAGGAAAATCCTTTTCCAAGATGTCCACCATGGAAAGGGAAGGTCGAGGGTTCCATACAGTCCCCTCTTTGCTTTCCATTGCAGCCTGCAGAAGGCAAAAAGAGAAGCGTATGACCATATTACCACAAGCACATGTTTCTTCCCTTTCAGATCTATCCTAATTTTGAATAACTTTACCACAAAGCCAGTCCCAGGTGGACATGGCCACTTGAATCCTATGTTCTGTCCCTTGTGGTCATTGCCAGTAGCCAGATTGTCTGGATCATGACCTTATTCCATGACCCGGACAATCTGGCCACTGCCCATGGCCACAGGCTACCCCTCAGTCACTAAAGGTATACCGCTATTTTTTGTAGCTACATTATGACACTTGGCAAATAATAAAACACTGGCACATTTGCAAAACCATGCTTGTAGGTCCTTGCCAATGCTCCTTACGCAAGTTCGCTGGAAATGCACCCATGTTTTATTTGTTCAAAAGTGTCAAATGTATGCACATACAATCGTCATATAACTTAGCCCCCACTTGACAAAATCCATTCAGACTTTACGAAAACATCTATATCTAGATCTATAATCGTTTTGCAAACCTTTGTGTAGATTTGTCAAATAACACCACATTTATAAGCCTTTACAATATTTTGGGACCCCCCCTCTAATTTGGCTCCCTCTTGACAGAATCCCACCAAACTTCGCAAACCATGTACATCTAGATCTATTATCAGTTTGCCAAATGTAGTGTAGATTCGTCAAATGACACCTCATTTATAAACCTTTACATTATTTTGGGACCCCCCCTCTAATTGTGCCCCCTCTTCACAAAATCCCACCAAACTTCGCAAAAACAATCATATCTAAATATATGATCAATTTCCCAAATTAAGTGTAGATTTGTCAAATGGCACCTCATTTGTAAGCCTTTATATTATTTTGGGACTCCCCTCTAATTTTGCCCCCTCATGACAGAATCCCACCAATGTTTGCATACTCACTCAGAATCAGGTCAGGAATATACATTCAAAATGTCATGCAGTTCCATTAAGTGGCGCCAAAGTTATAAGCCATCCAAGAACTGCATTTCAACAACCCTGTAATGCTGAGGTGTCCGTGAACTTTCACAGGACTGTTTGCGAACATCCAAACTGTTCGTGGACTTTCACAGCAAAAAACACCCGTTATTTTGCTTATTGCAGCCATATCCCATCCCATCCTCATCACCCTTCAACTCCCAAGAGATTATTTCATAAGTTTGACAACTACAATGTTGGGTTTTTTAACATGTTTTTACAGCGATGTCCGCGGACAGCGGCGAAGTCCACGAATCCAAGATGGCTGGCGTTTCCAAAAATCTGACGCACTTCACGCTCTTCACCATCCAATCAGCGAACACGTTGCATGTCTGCGGACATGACGTACGCTGATTAGCCAATCAGGACACTGTCCGCAGACCGAACAGGGAAGTGTGTCCGCGGACCGAACATAGATATTCCTAATTTTTTGTGACCTACTTTTTGGTCATTTAAAAAAAAACGACTGGACGGATTTTCACTAAATTTGCAAAAGCACGCTTTCGGGACCAAGCCGCTGCTCCTGGTCTAAATTTGGTGAAAATCCGTCCAGCGGTTTGGGCTGTAGGCTTGAGCAAAGTTTTTTCCCCATTCAGTTTATGGGAAAAAAAGACATTTTGGGATCCCACCTATAACTTTGCCCCCCCGGACCAAACCTCACCAAACTTTCAAAAAAAATTCAGCGGGGCTAAATACTATATACTTTTTTTGCAAAGTTTGGTGAGGATTCGTCCAGGGAGAGCAGAGATATAAGCCGCCCAAAAAGTGCTCTTCCAATATATATATATATATGGGATACATTACTCACCGTAATCGTATTTCTGATGCTTGTATGGACGTCGACACAGGGCGTGCCAGTAATACTATCCCTAGTGTGACGTCCACTGTAACCATGATCCCTCACGCGTGTAGGACCCTCAGATTGTATTTTTCCTGACATGAGGTAGCATGAGGAGTAGCGTGAGTACAGATTATCCAAGCAGATAGATAGAAAGATAAGACTACAAGCATCCATGCGCCTTCTCTCAGAGGGGAGGTAGGGCAGGCGCATGTGAATCTAAGCAGATACAAGCATCAGAAATACGATTACGGTGAGTAATGTATCCCTTCTGAGGTTTGTGTAATCTGCTTAGATTACATGCTCTGCATAGATTAGCGAGCAGTGTTAGAAGAAGGAGATGGGATGTGAGAAGGGTCATGAGCAAATAAATGTCTTAGAACCGCTTGTCCCACTTGAGTATCTGTCTTGGTCTTGGAATGAGTGTCAATGCAGTAGTGCTGAGTAAAAGTGTGAATAGAGCTCCATGTAGCTGCTTTGCAAATGGTGCCAAGGGGTACATTTGCAATGAAAGCCAGAGTGGCCCCAGTGCCTCTAGTAGAGTGGGTTCTTGGCATAAAAGGCAGAGTTCTTTCAGAAAGGGAGTAACATAGCTGGATACAATTGACTATCCACTTCGAGATTGCACCTTTAGAGATGTGCTTTCCCTCTCTGCCTGTAGCTACAGAGACAAACAGTTGGTCTGTTTTCCTTAGCGGCCTGGTCTTGTCTACATAGTAGAGGACCGCTCTTCGCACATCTAGAGTGTGTTGTTTCACCTCACCAGAGCTTTTGGGTTCTTGGAAGAAGGCCGGAAGCTCAATTGACTGGTTAACGTGGAATTTAGAAATGAACTTAAGTGAGAACCTAGGGTGTGTTCGTAGAACCAGTTTATCCTTGTGAATAGTAAAGAACAGCTCCTGCACTGACAGAGCCTGAATTTCACTGACCCTTCCTATGGATCTAATGGCTACTAAGAAGGCAGTTTTATAGGTCAGGTGTTTGAGACTGGCTTTATGCATGGGTTCAAAGGGTGGGCTCATGAGCTTAGCAAGCACCACATTAAGGTCCCATCCTGGTGGTGGGTTTGAAATTGGAGGGTGGAGTCTCTTTATCCCTTCCATGAAGGCTTTAACCACTGGTACTTTCCACCACAAAACCTTGTTATGGGAGGTGGTGTAGGCTGACAGCGACGCCAGGTGTACCTTGAGTGAGTTAAATACTAACCCTGCATCCAGCAGGGGGAGCATGTATGTGACAATATTGGAAGGAGTGCAATCAACCGGGTTGATTTGCTTATTCTGGCACCAGATAACAAATCTTTTCCATTTATCAAAGTAACAGTGCCTCGTGTTTGGTTTCCTAGATTCTTTTAGGATGTCCATGCATCTCTGTGGTAAGCTGAGATGTCCAAACTCTATGACTTCAGGAGCCATGCTGCCATGTTCATTGAGCTGGGTTGAGGATGCACTGTCTGACCTTGGTGCTGGGACAGCAGGTTGAACCAGCACGGGAGTCTGATGGGTTTGCACACTGCTAGTCTGCGTAGGTGTGGGAACCACGGTTGCCTCGCCCACATGGGAGCAACTAGGATAAGCGTCATCGATTCCCTGTGCATCTTGTTGACCATCTTCCTCATGAGAGGGGTTGGTGGAAAAGCGTAGGCAAACATCTCTGACCAGTTCATCCACAGGGCGTACCCCTTTGGAGTCTGGCTGAGGGAACCTGGATGCAAATCCTGGTCATTGCCTGTTTTCGCTTGTGGCGAATAGGTCTATAATGGGGAAACCCCACTGTGAGAAGATGTCTTCTACGACTTCTCTGTGTAGACACCATTCGTGTTCTTCTGGGAGGGGATCTCTGCTTAAAGCGTCTGCTAGTGAATTGAGATCCCCTGGAACATGTTGAGATGACAGGTAAATGTTTCGTCTGAGTGCCCATGTCCAAATTTTCAGGGCAAGCCTGGACAGATTTGGCGAACAAGTCCCTCCCTGTTTGTTTATGTGAAACATCGCTGTCGTACTGTCTGTTAAGATCTGTACTGACAGGTCCAACAGGTGGGGTTCGAACGCTCAAAGCGCTCTGAAGACTGCCAGAAGCTCTAGCATGTTGATATGATTCTTGGCCACTGTGTGAGACCAGAGACCCTGAGCTGTGTGTTGAAGGAGGTGTGCTCCCCACCCTGACAGGCACGTGTCTGTAGTGACTAGAGCTTGTACCTCTGGATCGTAAAAGGTTTTCCCCTTTGACAGGTTCTCTCTTGTCTACCAGTGAAGACTTTGTACAAGTGTTGGCGAACAACCACTAGATCGTCCCACTGACCACTTGCCTAAGACCACTGTTTCGCCAACCATTCTTGCATGGGACGCATGCGCAGGCGCGCGTGTTGGACCAGGTAAATACATGACGCCATCATGCCTAGCAAACGCATCGTTTTGCGCACCCTTATCTGGCGACCGGACTGATATAGAGGAATTTGCAGTAGTAGATGCCAAATTCTTTCCTCTGATGGAAAGGCCAACCCTTCTTGGGTGTTTAGGAAAGCTCCTAGGAACTGCTTGGAGGTGCTTGGCACCAGGCTTGATTTTTTCTCATTTATGGAGACACCCAATTCGAAGAGGAGGTTGATCGTTCTTTGAATGTTTGATCTGCAAATTACTGGGGTTTCCCCCGTGATGAGCCAGTCGTCCAGGTAAGGGTACACTGGGATTGCCTCCATGCATAGGTGTGCCGCCGCCACCACCAGTACCTTGGTGAATACCGTTGGAGCCGAGGCTATACCGAATGGCAGCACCTTGAACTGGTAGTGCTCACTGTTCACCTTGAAGCGCAAGAATCGTCTGTGCGCTGGGAACATGGAAATATGAAAATAGGCATCTTTCATGTCAATGTTGCCATGTAATCCCCCCTTTTTAGAAGGGGGATTACCTCTTGGAGAATAGTCATGCAAAATTTTTGGGGCTTGACATACTTGTTTGCAGGGCATTAGTCTAATACTGGGCGCATTGTCAAATCTTTCTTTGGCACAAGGAAGTAAGTTGAATAAATACCCTTGTTTACCTAGTTGCCCGGGACGAGTTCTATCGCGTCCTTTGCTAGAAGATTGATGATCTCATGAGGAGGATCTTTTGGTGGTCCAGGGAATGTATTCTTTGTCGTGGGGCGTGGTATCGGGGGCACTCGAGCAGTTCGATGCAGTATCCTGCGGACACTGTGGACAGCACCCATCTGTCCAATGTGATCCCTCCCCATGCTTGGGTGAAGTTGGAAATGCGCCGCCCTACTGGGGATGCATGACAAGGGACCCTGAGCGGAACGTCACTGCTTTGCGGGAGGCGTACCGCCTCTGCTGGGGCTGCCTCTACCTCTGCCACGGCTCCTTTTGTTTCCTCTGCCGTAACTCTGGGTAGTCTGCTGGTTGTTACCCCATGATGTACCCTGTCCCTGTGTATAATTGGAGCCCCTTTGGGAATTTTGGCCTCGTAGGCGATGAAAATTACTATTCCCTCTTTGATTAGGGGGCTTATTTGTCAATTGTCCCAGGGACTTCAGAGTATCATACTCGTCTTTGGCATTTTTTAAAGCATCCTCTACCGCTTTGCCAAACAGAACATTAGGTTCCACCGGCATGTCAATTGGGGATGCCTGGGTCTCGGGTTTAAACCCTGACTGTCTTAACCAAGCATGCATCTTAATGACAGTGCTCTCTGCTATGAGCCGGCTAGCGTTATCTGCAGCGTCAAAGGTTGCCTTAAGGATGCAACCGGACACAGCTCTTCCCTCCAACGCAATCTGGGCCAACTGACCCTTTAGTGCGGAGTCAATGAGGGCAGCTACCTGCTCCCACTGGTGGCAATTGTAACTTGCTAGCAGAGTGGTGGTGTTAGCAATCCTTGCCTGGTAAGCGGAAGTGGAGGCTACCTTCCTTCCCAACCCGTAAATTCTCTTGCTCTCCTTGTCTGTGGGAGCCTCAGATGATGATAGAGGTGTCCCTGCTCTCTTTCTGGTGTTTGTAATTAACAAGGAGTTGGGCTTCAGTTGACCCCTTATGTAAAGGGGGTCTGCCTGGGCGGCCCTGAACAATTTCTCGATTCTGGGGTTTACAGCCCTAGTGAGATTAGGAGTGAGAAGGGAAGGATCAATTCTCCCTTGGATGGACTTGACAATTGGTATGGCTTGAGCAATGGGTCTTTTCTCTCCCACTAGTTCTTCTGCAAAGTCCCTCTCTTCCTGCGCCCCCTTGAGTGTCTATGTGGAAGTGCTCTATAGCTCTAGCCAAGACCTCATTTAGGAGGGGCTGGTTATCTACTGGAGAGTCGGTAACCTGAGGTTCTTTGTGAACAGGAGAGTCTAACCTGTAGACCTCTGCGACGTCTTCATCCGCCCCATCCTGGCCCTCGTCATCTCCATAATAATCCACCCCCGTTTGGTCGTCCAACATTACTAAGTCTGGATCCTCATCGTACGGTTGTAGATCCTCACCATACTGTTGGCAAGATTGGATGTAAAAAGGGTCTGAAATCAGTCCCTGAGTTGGAGTCTCAAACCAAGGTTTCTTACTAGGGGGCTGAGGGTCCTTGGATCCTGAAGGAGTAGCATTGTCCGGGGTAAAACTGAGGAAATGTTCTGGGTTCTTAGAGTAGAAGTCAGCCAGGGAAGACATTCTCATCATCACCCTGTCTATATCTTCACTGCTCCATTTTCTGGAGCTGGGAATGACAATTCCCTGAGAGGGTTCCCCTTCTATTCCCATATCGTGAGGAGTAGGAGGAACAAGTCTGGACTTGGGGGCAGTGACAGGGGTCTTGGATTGTTGCTTATCTGAAGACTTTTGACTGTCCTTATATGTCTGTGATGCAAAAGAAGAGAGAGATGGCTTATTCTGCTGTTTACCCTCTTCCCCATGAGTAGAAGAGTGTTTCAATGGTGTTTTCACCTTCCCTGAGCTTTCCGACGCCTGGGGTCAAGTTTCGGGGGTACTGTCTCTTTCTTTAGAGTGTGCATGTCGGGACTCGGAGGTAGGCGCCGAACGGGCTGCCGGAGCCGACTTCTGGTGTGCGGCCTGGGGGTGGAGGTCGGATTCGTCTTCTGACGAACGTACCTTCGTGACTTTGGGGAGTGAGGCCCTCTTGGCAACTGTGGATGGTTGCCTTGTGTCGTGCAGCGATCTCGACCTGGAACGCCCAAAAGACACCGATTTCGTGGACCACTCTCTTTGTGCCTCTTTCCGAGAACTCGACACACGTGTCGAGTCTCGGTTGTACTTAGAATGTTTATGTTTAGTAGTAGTGTGGGTAGCGCTCGTGTCGCCGGTTGTGTTCCCCATAACTGCCCTACCGGACAATCTTCTGAGGTCGGGGATCGGGGACTTGCGCTTGGGCGTCTTTCAACACCTCTGTGCCCGCGCGTCCGAAAGTACAGCGTTGCTGCCATCACTGAAGGCACCCTCCGCTTCCATGGCCTCGAGTTGCCTGGCGTGGTGGGCCCAACGTTTGGTCGAGCGGTCCTTTAGTGTTTTCACCTTGAACAGGCTACACGCTCTGCAGTTCACCTCGGGGTGATCCCTCGGTAAGCAGAGGTTACAGGTGGCATGTTTGTCAACCCAAGGATACTTGCGGTTGCACTTGGGGCAAAATTTAAATGGCGTGCTCTCCATATGCACCTATGGCAGCGGGCTAATGTGTGTAGGAAATAATAAGAGTGTAGAGTATGTTTCCACCCCCCACTATCCCTACTTGCGGGGGCCGAGGCCAGAGGCCTTCCAAGGCCCGGGCCGAGGCCAGCAGCCTTCCTAGGCCCAAAGTCCGTTGTGTAGCTCTCGACGGTTGTTTGTTCTTTGGACCGGCGTCGATCTTCGATGTCTCGACGTGGGAGTGAAAGAACGGGGATATTAATATTGATTTTTGCAAAATGGCTGAAAGCCAGGGAACTCCGCACAATGATTCCGACAAGTATGGCGGAAAAAAACAATCTGAGGGTCCTACACGCGTGAGGGATCATGGGTACAGTGGACGTCACACTGAGGATAGTATTACTGGCACGTCCTGTGTCGATTCCCATTTTCGAGTTTCAAAAAACAAACTGTAATACTCTGCAGCTTCCACTAGATGTCAGCCTATGCACAGCATGTAATCTAAGCAGATTCCACAAGCCTCAGAAATATATTTTATATTGGACTCATGTGTACTCCATTCTGGTTATCTGAATTAAGTTTAACACCAGGTGTATATTGGGTAAATATTGGGTAAATAATCTTACTTCTGTTTCTCCTTTAGACATTAAATGAATTTCTTCATTAGGAGTATCTCATGTATGCTTTTTCTATTTCTATTTTTACCATTTGTCGAATTAATTGAAGTGAACTCTCTTGGTTGGAGTTGTTTCTCTTGCAGACTAGAGTGTGTTACACACCTTTTTTAAAATTGTTTAGATTGTCCGCTATATAGGTACTGGCTCTTATTTTAAGTGCCCTCTCAACTCAGAGATTATTGGACTTGCTTTTGATTTGCTTAAACTGCTATAATCTGAAATTATCACCAATGGGTGTTACACATAGTCATTTTAAAATTACATTTAAAATTGATTATTTTTATAATATGATGCATGAATTTGGGCTAATACTAACTTAACATGATTCATGGGAAAAATCTTTTTAAGAATACGGATACTTAATGCACTTTGCACTTTAGATCAATGCAATATTTGCACGCACTTGGCACCTTATTTAAAGAGGAAACGGGTTTTTTTCCTTTTTCTCTCTTTTTTTAATAAACCAAATAAGCAGCCCATGCATGTATTGATGGCTCTGTAAAATAAACTAACTAGTAGAGATTTTGCTGTAGTTTATCATAATTAGGATATTCATATCCATATATACATAAAAAAATTATCCATTCACAGAGCACCATATTAATGGTAGGATTACATGCAAGGACGGAGAGCACTTTGCATTTTATTCTTTGCTGCTTTATAATACGCCAAAAAAAATCTTTAGGTGCTGTTTTATTTTTTGGCACCTATAATAATAACATAAAAACTCTTTTATGTATTTCGCTTCTTTGCATATTTGCACAGCCGAATTAAATAGGCAATACTACCATTTGGTATTTTTTCCCATTATATCACTGCCCATCTCCGCTGGAGTATATATATAATTACAGCATTTTTTACTTCCAACAGCCATATACAGAATGCTGCACTTAGCTGCT
This sequence comes from Ambystoma mexicanum, assembly GCF_040938575.1. Lineage (NCBI taxonomy): Eukaryota > Metazoa > Chordata > Amphibia > Caudata > Ambystomatidae > Ambystoma > Ambystoma mexicanum. The sequence goes on along the minus strand of NC_090941.1, from coordinate 661,198,626 downwards.
TCAACAGATGGCAGATATAAGTGCTAAGGAGCACCTTACTTAAGTTGCTTTGCTGTATTTTTACAAAACGGCATTTAGTATTATTATTTTGAAGTAATGCTGCTAAACACTAGCCATACCATGCCACAGTATGTTAAAATCAAATGCTTTTGATGAATGTTCGCTCATTCACAAATGTTATATTCAACATTTTTTCTGTGTCAGTTTTTTATATATATATAAAAACAGAAATTGCATCCGTTAAATTCTCATTTTATGTCTTTCTTTATATGTAAAGATATAGTCTATGTGTACTCACCCTCATTCACCATGTACCTCTTGTATGTTTAAAAATGTCCGCTTGTTTAAATGTGACAAAGCGGCAAACAACAGGTAGACATTCTACACCTACGATCATAGAGTGGTCAAAGCTTAAAACTGCAGTCCATCATCTGTCTTGATTGTTACCTATGTGATCAAGCGGTTTGCATACCGCGAAACGCGTCGCTCCCTTTTTTTTATCAGGATGTTTCCCTTTCCTGCGCATAAATACCATTAAAGAAGAAACTTTTGTTGCCAGGAATTCCTGTGGTGTTTGTTTTTCCTCTTACTTTTTGCACGGATATTTTGTTCCACTGCAATTGCTCTTGGGAGTGCACTCCACCAGCAGCCTTTCTTTGGAAAGGCTTCCTTCTGCTATATATATATATATATATATTGTCAATTCTACCTTAGGGTAGCCAAGTCGAGCTGCACTCTCCATAAAGCCATGCTTGCCCAATTTCCACCAAACAGCAAACAAAGGAGGGGGGGGGGAAGTAAAACTCCACACCAACCGCTTTCCGTTTTGTTAATTTTCTTCTTTTATTGATCCACACGGGAAAAAATATTTAAAAATCATGGAAATCCATTTCAGAAAGTAGAAAGTATGACCCCAATGTGGGTCCTCCCAAGTGCAGCACTCGAGGCTTCAACTAATCATGGAGAATTTAATAAAACAACAGCCAGGTCCGTACCATGTTGCACAGCCATTTGACAATTTTCCACCATTTTTACAAAAGCATAATCATTAGGAACATGCAATGTATTCCCCAAATACCGAATTTTACCCCCCACCAGTTTGGCAACTCTTAAATCCGGGACATGTTCATAGCAGCCAGGAACACCTTTTAGCTCGCCATTATAATTCCATAAGTCAAAGGTGGATGCATTTTATTTCAACAATATTGCCTGGAAATTGCTTGAAAAATGACTCATCAATCAAGGAAGTACGACTTATGGTTGCTGAGAAAAATGCCTAAATGATTATAGTACTTATCATTAATAGGAACTCTTTAGGTTATACTAATTGGAGCCCTCCTGTCCCCAGCGCTATTTGCCTCTCTGGGCCAGCCTTTAACCAGAGTTTTTTTTTTTTTTAGTCCCCCGTGTTGTTTGAAGGTGGTAGTTGCAGATCGTAAATGGAGGATGCATTTGCTACACAGAGATCCCCCTCCCAACATTCCAGTGAATCATCTTTATGTTAGCAGGGGTACATTTTTCTCACGTCTTACTTTAAACTGCAAACACACATGCAAAGCCATTTTGGTGTCAGTTTTTAGAAATCCAGTTTTTCATGTGAAAGGGACCTTTGGATTTCCTGTCCCTATGTGAATTAAAATGCTGCTTTTTCGTTTGTAATGGCAGGAAGGCCTTATCACATAGCACATCCTTGTGTTACGTTCAGAGGCCCCTACAGTCTGCCTTAATAGACTCAGTTTCTGTGTGAAGGTTTTTCTTATTTTCTTTGATGAAAGCTGGCAGGCCATGCTTCCAGTGGCCCTTCAGTTTAATTTAATTGGGGGCTTTGATTAATCCCCACACTAGCACCTCTTCACTTAGACCACTAATTTCTTCTTCTCTATTCCCTCCTTCACCCAGTCATTTAGGAACATACTCCCAACTGTCGCATTGCACGATGTCACTGAATGGCTTTCCGCTGCCTCATGCTGAACTCTTCAAAAATGTGTCATATTCTCCCAGCTTCGAACATCAAAACTACTCCTCCCCTACCCCTCCTTTCTCTTTCCATCTTATTTCCTCCGCTACTCCTCTGCACTTACTCTCACTTTCCCATATGCCACATGCCACCTCTTGCGTCTGCTCCTCCTCCAAACGTGCCCCACTCCATTGGAGCCCATCACAATCAAAGCCAGTTGAGTGTGGATCACTTCAAGCTCTGCTAAAATTTCACTTATTTGCTAAAAAGAGAGCTCACCCTTCCCTTTTCCCAACCTCCCTCTCTGAACACACTACTCCCTCCTATGCTACATAATATATGGTATAAAGTACCCCCACCATACATTATAAGGATATTGCATGTCACCAAAGAGTTCAGTGGCCCAACAGAGTAATGAGGCCGAAGAAGTTCACAGAACTCTAAGGTGACTCGCAAGAGCCGTTTTATATATGATAGAGTATTTTGATTCCTTATAATGCATTGCACTACATTCTCATCCCCGTTAATATATGGGGCCTCATTAGACGGACGGCGGTAACCATGGCGCTATGAGCACCATGGTTGCCGCTGGATTTTACCGAGTCCGCCATGGTGAATGGCGGAATTACCGCCCTATCCCAAGGTGCGTGGGGGCAGTAATTCCCCATTCACCATGGCCCTTCCCCATTCCCATTTTTGCCCCCATAGGGCTCAATGGGAATGGGGAAGGCGGTAATTACGGTACCGCAAATTGCGGTACCGTAATTACCTCCTAGGTCCCTTTGCGGGTCCCATCCTTAACGGCTCGTAAAACCAGCAGTTAAGGTAGGGTCCCACAAAGGGAACTCGTAGTAAGGCGGTAAGGGTTTACCGGCACTGGTAGCCTTACTGGTACCGGTAAACCCTTACCGCCGTCCGTGTAATGAGGCCCATGGTCTCCTGTTTAATATATTACAGGCGCTTTTCCAGTTGCTTATACATATAATCAATGTAACATCTGTTTGGATTGAAAAAAACAAATATACAGCTGCTGATGTGCTGCAGAAAAATTGTTTAAGCAAAATGCATATAAACATGTTTTTATGGCATGCTATAGAATGTGCAAAAGAGCAAGAATCAAGATGTTATTGTATATTCTTGCCCTCATGTGTTAAACTGCAGCAGCGCCCAAAATAAACAAATTACCATAAACATTCCCTTATCAGTTATTGGGTGTAAAGTGCCGCAGAAAGTCATTTTAGAAAAAAAGGAATGTGTAAAGCTTGTTTCAGCTTGGATTAAGTGCTGCAGTGGGAGCTTGAATTCTGCCCTGTACTGGCTCACATTGTGATATAACTGAAGCATAATAACTGATTATGGAGTGGTTTTCATTTTATTATTACAGGTCAGTAGTGATGTCACAACTAGCCTGTGATAACATGTTTGCGGGCTGTAATACTGGTATTGCAAGCCATCTTTATCCTGGCTTGCAACACTATGTGACTACTGACTTCCGCAATTGTATTCGCTCTGCACTCTTGATACTCACCTCTTTTTGACTGCTTACTTTCTGCTCTCTCCTCCTTTCCCTTCTCCCTTTTCCTATCTCCTCCGCTTACTGTCTTCTATGCACTTACTCTATCAGAATTGTCCCTGGACCTAATATGATAGCAACCATGTCTGTTTCCTCCACCCTCCCATTACTGTTTTTTTCCTCCCCACCTCCCCTCCAGCACTATCTGAAATGTCAGGCCTAGTATGATAGTCGCTTGTTTTGTTCCTCCCCTCCCTTTCTGCACCCTTCTTCCTCACCTTTTGTTTTTCTCCAGATCTACCAGAAATGTCCTCAGGCCTAGTACGGTAGTCGCCTGTCTGCTTCCATTTCGTCCCCACTCTCCCCCTCCCTTCCTTATCTATGTCTTACCTCTTGCACTATCTGAAATGTCGTCAGGCCGAGTACGAAAGTTAATTTCACATCCTTACTGTTCATGGCCTGTAAGAATGTCATTGTATTTTCCCTTGTTCCCTCCCTTGCCTTGAAGCGCTTTGAAACACATTGTGTTAGGCGCTATATAAATAAACTATCATATCATATCATTGCAGGATTCCATTTGTTAAAGTGTATTATTGTAAGAACTGCTTCCCATCAAATCTGATTTTTTTATTTATTGTATGTTGTTTAGTGATCAAAACAGCATTGTTCCTCCTGTATTTAAATAAAGGAATACATACAATAATGAATGAATAAATGCAATTTCATATATTTGTATGGTAATCCTCTTTAGTTTGAAGCACTTGCCGCCCTAGGGTAATGCTATCTTTGTTTATCGTGTTTTACTATTTGTATGTTTATTGATGAGGATGCACGTTTTAAGAGCTTTTGCCCGAAATTAACATTATCTGACCTCTTGTTATATTTGTAAATCACCTGTTTCTTAAATTTGTATGTTGTTTTTGTTTTGCTCTTGGTCTATGCCCCTCTTCGTTCGTAGCCTCATAAACTGGCTTAACGCTTGTCCTCACCTTTATGCTCTCGTGCGAGCACCTTTCTGCGGAAAGCATCTGAAAGCATCTGATATGGTCTCGGGAGGATAGCTCAGGCGAAACGTGTTCGCTTTAGAAGAAAGACGACACGGAGCAACACAGATTCGATCCCTGGGCCTGCGCTTAGAAACCTTTGGATATTAAGCGCGTTATAAATAACCAATTAAAATCTGTACATTTGTGATTGCAAGTCATTTCTGATTGAATGTGACATCCCTGTTTTTCAAAGAAATACAAGGGGAGCAAAAGAAAGAAGTACATTGTTGGGCAATGGAGGGAATTAGGGGAAGAGGAAAAGATACTGGTGCTGGCTTGTATGGTAAAATGATGAAATTAGGCACTGAGTTTTTCATGAATGTGATAGCCAAGGGAGACACATTTATTTTTTAAGTGTGCAGACACAAGTTACAGTGGTGTAATGTTAGTAGCAAGGGCGGAAGGGCATCGGAAGTTTGCAACGATCTTGAACACCTCCTTTTGGGTGATTGGACTATCCAGGAGTTTTTGGTATTAGAACCTAGATTTCTGAGTGACAACCTCTTCTATGAGTAAGGTAAGCTAAGTTGTTTCTAGGCCTGTGGATCTTTCTCCATTTGAGTGACTTATTAGCACATTGTAGTATTTCTAAATCATCCAATAACCAATATGGCTTGTTCTGTGGCTTCACTAGTTCACAGCTTTTAAGGGTCCATTGTATCCGGTCACCAAAGGACTTTGTCCCTAAAAGTGGGTTTGAAAGCTTAATGAAGGAGGGTATAGTTTTCTTGAGAAGTTGGTTTGGGTCTTCATTAAGATGGATTGATTTCCATTCTCCTGGATAGGGCATTTGATTCTTTATGACACAATGCAAGCCTCACTGGCCATTACAGAGATGCCCAGACCTGAGTGATCACACCACAGTAGATTCATATTTGGCAAGGACTTTAAATGATTAGGGGAAGAAAAGGGTGTAAACAATGTGTCCCGCTATGTGTGTCACGTCATGACTAAGAATATCAAGGTCCAGCCCTTGTAGGTTTGGGATTAGAAGCCCTGTTAACCTATTTATAGGGAAGCTTCAGCCAGATGTTAATGTTCACTAGGATCCATACAGTCTTATATAACCAGGTGACCTGTAAATGCGTAGAAAGGAAATTTTGCAGAAAGGAGACATACTCCATTTAGGAAACTGGGGGAGGTGGACCACTCTGGGTACGATGAGATACAAATCAATTCCTTTGAAATTAGGTGAATCCCATTAGCTCATGTGTGAATGAAGCAAGATCCCAACATTCTTTACCAAAGTTTCATATAGAATATTTTTCCGTCTGTACGCAAAAAAGGCTTTGCCTCTCCAAATTAAAAATTTCAGATTCATAGCTATGACAAAGTAGACGCCACTAGACAGAGGTATTGCATTATCTTTGTGTGGGTGAGTGAACTTTAGTTTCAAACCAGAAACATTTTGGTTCCTGTCCAGCTCTGGGGTCCTTTTCCCTTGTTATCAGTGGAACCTGTTGCCTAAACCCCACTCAATATGACCACATTATCTGAAGGGTGTCCTGTATCACCCAAACCTTTTAATCCACCAACATACCTAGAATGCCCCACCTCTGGAAGCACACAGTATGGTGAAGTGCCCCAATTGTCAGTGCACTCCCTGCTGCCCCAATACTTAGATTGCCTTGTCACTTTTTGAGGTAGGTGTAATTTAGGAGATTTTCCGAGGGCTTGCCATATTCCTGTTACTAGGTGCATCCTGTTGAGGGCAGCCACATTGAAGCCAGTGTACTCTCTCTATGAAGCAATGCAAAAATCTATTTGGACTTAGAGACAGATAGTTCACACAAAATATAAGCTTATTATGCAAGGTCCCTCATCGACCTCAAGAACCAAGTTTACGAGCTTAGAGATAACAGCAAAGCTGCCCTACTCCTCCTCCTAGATTTCCCGGCTGCATTCGACTTGGTCGATCACACTATTTTATGCAACCACCTTAACACAGCTGCACAGTTTTCTGATAAAGCAGTTACCTGGATTAGATCCTTCCTAAATGGTACAACCATGAGGGGTTTTTCGCCCACAGCAGCTGCCGACCCTATACCAATTACCTGAGGCGTGCCTCAGGGTTCTTGTGTCTCCCCTACACTGTACAACATTTTTACCAAGCCCCTTTTTGATGATCTGGATCATCTCGCTATCACCTACACTAACTATGCAGATGATACTCAGATCCTCCTCCCGCTTTCTGTGGATTATGAAATGGATTTGGCCTTGGTGAACAGAGTGTACATCATCATCCAGGCATGGATGGCCATGCATGGACTATGCCTGAATGATGATAAAACCGAACTCATCATCTTGGGCACCACCTCTAGCCTAAAAAAACTAGGACCTGACTATTCCTCATTTATAATTGATGGCAACAGCATCAAAGTAGGACATGAGGTAAAAACGCTAGGCTTTTACCTTGACTCAAACCTCTCATTTGCCAAACAAGTCAATTCTTTAGCGTCCTCCACAGCTTACACGTGTAAACTTATCCGCACAGCTAAGCCATTTCTCTCTGACATTAGCTGCACCATCCTGGCTAGAGCCCTCATCCTGTCTCGCCTGGACTATTGCAACGCCCTCTATCCAGGGTCAACCAAAGCCACTATTAGAAAAATCCAAACTTTACAAAACAATGCCCTTAGAGCGGCATTTGGCATTTCCAGAAGAGACCACATTTTTGAGAGTAGCCAACAGAACAACTGGCTCCCAACCAATGATAAAATCCTCCTAAAAACGTTGTCACTCACCCACAAATCCCTTAACAATGCTGCTCCCATTTACCTGGTCGACATATTCCACAGACAGATCTCCCTGAGACCTTCTAGAACAGCTTATAAAGATTGCCTCTCTATTCCTAATTTCAATTGTTCCACAATCGGTGGTAACAGCTTCCCGGTGAAAGCAGCCAAACTGTGGATCTCCCTACCTCCCACACTGAGAACTGACCAAACTTCCCAAAATTTCTGGACCAACACTATCCTGTGGCTGAAATCGAATGATCATTAAATGCAGCAAGCAGCCAGGATTCACTGCTGTGAGGAGCCACAACTACCCCTCCCAACAAAAGTATACCTGTACACATTCACCCATACCTGTATATATTGCTGATGTAAGCTGTATGTATCATCTGTATATTTTCTCCTGTACCATCCACCTGTAAATAGGTTCTATTTGTATGCACCCCTTGTATTTAATACCTGTATGTAAATTTTGACATTGTTGTAACTAAGCTTTGCATATACATGTAACTGCTGCGCCCTGTTACCTTAGGGTATGTTGCGCATTATAAATAATAAAACAAACAAACAAACAAGGTTCCATCAGGAAAATTGACTGCATGAACACGTGCAAAGTAATGTAAGTTTCAATGAGCTGCAACCTCACCCCTAGAAGGAGTACAATCATATAACCAGGGCGCAGAGGAGGATATTTGGATGCACAAAGCAGATGATTATTTCGAGCCACCGGAGCCCCCCGAACCCTGCAAATGCTGGCAGTCAAGGTTGTCTATTGGAGGATTCATTTCTTGCATTATTGCTTTCTCATGAAGCCATTGCTGTAGCCCTCCAGCAAATGTCAAAGGGGGGCACTCCAGCACAAGACAAAAGCAGTGTGCACAACATTTGCTTTAAATCCCAGATTCCTATCCACCCTCACCGCACCACACATCTGCATGACCCTTACAGTGCTTTAAATCATGGAAAACCTCTCGGGTGGTCTAGAAATTGGGATTCCTGAAGCAGTAACAGTGTCACTGCTGCAGGATCTGTGGTGAGTGCTGAATCATTCTACACAGGGTTGCTCCTTGACGATGACCATTTCCTTCCCTGCATGTAAGGCAAATCAAGGACCAGGACCTGTGCAAGGACTTATGTCACACCTGGGGTAGTGCAATTATGAATTATGGTGCCGTCCCATTGCACACTGTACAAAGGGACAGGATCTGAGATGTTATTAGGTCCAAAATGAATATCACTGGTTCCCCACTGCTGCAGGCACCCCAGTCAGCTGCCTATAATTCCATGATTGCGGCACAGGCCCTGTTAAGGGCACCAACATATAATTTAACTCAGATGGCACCTTGCAGAACTTTCTGAAATATCAATCTGTGCCGGGCACTGGGCTAAAGTACAAAACTGGTGCAAAAACTGCTTTTTGGAATCTGGGATACAATCTTTGTTCAGTTACAGAGATGCAGAGCATTAAATAAGCAAGTCCTAAGCATGTGGTTTTACACATGGCTTGCATGGCAAGCAGTAGATCTGCCAAGCTAGTCACAGTTCATGCGTGGTCGGTTCACAGTGGTAAAGCTGGAATTTACAGCGTATTGTCAGAATATCTGGCATCTTTCATGTACATTCTCAAACAAGGTCTCAATGTAGGAAAGTAATAGCCACATGTTCAATACCTGGGTGGTTAAATATTTCATGTGCACAGAATACACCTGCAGAGGTATTTGCACAGCAACGAATAGAAACGCTTCCCATCACTTTGGTAAGATCGAGGGTGCTGATAGATTTCCAGGATTCAAAGCTTCTCTCTGGCGTGTCGCTCTTGATGCCATCTCTAATTACATCGGTGCAGCTACAAAAAAAAAGCATTTTACGTGTTAGTAAACTTCAGACAGTGACAAAGAATTACAGCTCTATTGAGTAATTGGTGAGTGGGCACAACTCATTAATTCAATTTGGTTTTGGAGCAGCTTTTTTTGATTCTTTGCTTTCTTAATAATGTGAGTGTGGGGCAAAACCTCAAATTTTTGCCTCTGTGCTGGACACTGTAATAGAACTGAGAAAAAGGTACCAAGGCTAGCCGTCGGTAAGGTCTGCACTCCCTGAAGACCACATAGTGTTTTATTTACAATATATTTCAATAGAATAGTTCATATTCAGTGGCAGTGAAGAATTTGAAGAATTTAATTCTGAAATGTGACTTTTACTAGTGGTTGTATTTATTCTGTCACTTTTTAATGCAGATTCTTAGTGTGCCAATGCATTTCCAACCCAACATGGTCCTTCATCAGGGCAAAGCTCAATATTCTGATCACCACAATGTCAATTATCCATATCAGTCAAATTATATCAAAAACACAATTGGTCAACCAGTATTCACCAAAAGGTGAATCAAGTAAAATCACATGCCAGGTGTGGGTTTGTGTGTCAATATGCCACAGTAGTAGTCAGCCATTACAAAAAGAAAAAGAAATGAGTATGGTAGAGTGATGTGTTATGCAAAAGCACATAAACAATGTCATGAAACATCATCCAAAGGGATCATAGAAATTCAGTTAAAATCATCAAAAATCGCATGTCAAGAAAAGATTTCAACATAATGGACGTAAAGTCAAGTAACATAATGTAAAATAAATTGAATGGAGTAAAAATCCAAGTTAAAGCAAGCATAAATCGTATTTAAATCAGGGGGCGTGGCATGGAGCCATGGTGGTCGGATCGGCTCTGTGAGAACTCCCGGCTGGTGCCATGCTGTCAACCCTAATGCCCCGGTGAAAGCGAAGTTTCAACATTAATATGCGGTGTGTCCTGAAGCCAAAGTGTTGCAGCAGTCTTTGAACAGCTTCTGGCCCCCCCGCGGCAGCTAGAACCCGGAGTTCCCCCGGTCCGAAGCTGGGTGAGGTGCAGTGCAGGATCCAGCAGCAAGATAGCGGTCACTCCAACGGTCTAGATCCGCCAGCGGTGTCAACCGCCTAAGTGGAGCCTGGCCCCTGGGGGCAGCGTGGTGGGGAGCCACTTACTGAACCCCCCCCAGAACGGACTCCCACTCCCTTCCGCCAGTGGGAAAGCTCCCCCTTCCCCAGCAGAAGCTTCGGCAGAAGCCTGCCCCCGTGGGGTCTCCTCACCCTGTCTCTACAATCTGGCGGTGTGACACACAGCGGTGGCTTGCCGTGTCGAGAGGACTACCACATCACCATAAGGGATCCCAGAATTCCAGATCCATCCTGGAGTAGCAGACCCTGGGGCTCCGCACTACGAGCAATGGTCCCACAGCGGCAGGCGGGGTCTCCCCCCCAGAGTAACACATGTCACCCCCTCCGCTCCCGGCCATGGGGGGAAAGCAGCATTGACAGCCAAACATGCAATAAAGAGGAGGGGACCCGGACCCAGATACCCAAGCGCCCTCTCCTGTGGCCCAGGAGCACCCTGGACTGAAGCCCGACCTCAGGTTCCAGAATGCAGCCGGGCAGGCATTAACCTACGATCTACATTCACCCAGTCATTTGATTCCGGGGTGGCTTGACTCTTGTGGAACCACCTCTCCAACCAGCAACAGGGCTAGCTACACCAGGGAGTGCCCTCCCATAACGGAGTGCTCCCGATCTGGGGGCTGGGGGGGCGACTGCAACTGCAAGCGGCTGAGGTCTGCCATCCAACCTCCAGCATAAAACCAACAAAGGACTGGGCGGCTCCCGTAGCGTGCTTTCTGCAGGGGTGCAAGCCCTGCGACCACGAGCGGACCCCTTCCACACAGGGTTGGGCCGGAGTGACCCATCCCTCATGCGGGGCTCCCCCCGACTCCCCATTTCATCTGCCAACTCGTACCCAGCCAGCGAACATCTGGAAACCTAGTCAAAGGTAAGGCGGCACTTGCCTTACCTCTCAGTGGGTCCCCTCGAGCGGCCTGCGCCTCCCAGGTCCCCACTCATCCTTCTTGCTGGGGCCCCTGGAGACACAAACACACTGAACCCTAAATGCTTGGGGATGCTTGGAGATACCAGTCAGACAGAGAAGCCTAGTGCCCACAGCTACAAGCCTCTCCCAGCCAAGTGGACCACGCAACTACTTAGAGCACCTCTGCGGCTCCCCGCCCAGGTCCCACGACCTAGACCCCACCGAACAAAGGGTACCTCGACGCTTCCGCTGCCACTTATCTCTCACCAGCAGAAGCACCAAGGGTGTCTCCCTAGACCGTGGCCCTCCCCGACGGCAGGGGCAAAAGCTAAGGTGAACGGCTGGAATGACAAGCCTGGTGTGGTGCCCCCGACCCAACTGAAGTGTCCAGGGGGGCGTTCTGCAGGGGCCGGAGCCGTGTTGCCCGCAAGGCCTTCCTGGACAGAGACCTGATCTAGCACAAGAGGTGCGGTCATACAGTTTGTGATTACTTCTACTTGGTCTGCGAATCTATACCGCCTCATTAACTGAGAAGGGGAATAACTGGATAGTACGATGAGGTGGGACCCCCATCCATAAAAACTGTGAACTACAGCACCATACAGCGCCAAACGACACAGTTCGGCGGCATTACAAAGGATAGACTACATCCTGTAACCCTGACCCTGGCAAAACAAGATTACCTGAGCTGCCCGCATCATAAGCCCACCCCAAATATAGGTGCGTCAACAATCTTTGGAGCGCACAGGGACCCCTAGCTTTAGTGGGAACCAGGACCCGAACTATTCAAACAAGGGTATGGGCACCAATTGCACTGTCCCCACCCCCTGGGAGCTAGGGTGAACATACCATGACACAATGTCTGAGAACCCCAAGTCAACCAAGCAGACATTGCAGCGCTACTAACAACACCTATGGCGGAGAAAGCGAAAAGAAGCGAGCGCAACCAAAGTGCAACAATAGGTAATCCTCCTGAAATGAGCTTTGACCTGTCGACACAAACAGTCACAAAATCAGATTTACAAGAACTCTCATCAGCTCTCACCAAGGAATACCAGAAAGGGCACGAAGAGGTGAAAAGTAAGATTGACATTGAAGCAAGAATGGAAGAAATTGAAACCACACTGTACGAACAGAAATTTGAGATCGAGAGGGGGCGGGCAGGCTCGCAGCACTTGAGGCCAGTTGTGATGCACTTGAAGCCAAACAGGAAGACACAGAAAATCGGTCTAGGCATAACAACATCCGCCTGAGGGGAATCCAAATGTCAGTCTCCGACGAGGATCTGGGAACGTACGTCTAGGACCTGTTCCGCACTTCCGCTTCATCTTAACCCTCCCGGACAAATCCCTGCTAGAACTCGACAGAGCGCACAGAACAAGATCTAAGCAAAGCTCCTCCTCACCAGCAGACATGCTAGCGAGAGTTCTTTTCTATAGACTCAAAGAAGAAATAATGTGGGAAGCCAGAAGGACAGCCCGCATTCACTTTATAGATGACACGATTTCCTTGTACCAAGATCTGGCCGCAACCACACTGGCAAAGAGAAAGGCACTAAAACCTTTGACTGAATGGCTCCGTGAAAGGAAAATCATATACCGCTGGAGCTTCCCCATGGCTCTCACTTTCACATGGGAGGGCAAGCCTCGGTACACCCTCTCTCCAAAAGAAGCGGAAAACTTCATGAACCCGGAAGCAGAACAAGGCGAACCCGACTAATGCCCAACATGGAGGGGACAGAGCGAGATCCCCCGAGGCCTTGGTCCAGGGTGGAGGGTCGGCATAGAGTTCGAGGCCCCCCCTCCAAAAACAAAAAATCCAATAACCACTGAGGGCGAGGGCCCCCATCAGGTCAAGCCCCCTAAAGCATCATAAATTGCTCTTACATGAGCCCACTAAGATGGGGGCACAACTGCGTCCCGCATAAAAGCAGTCTAATTGACTCCAAGGAACCTCTAATATCCAGGCAAAAGCCCCAATCCCATAAGCCGATCCCAGCTAATCGAAGGGACAGTGCCTTTGCAGCAACACACAATGTCAAAGAAAATGATGGAACGCAAGTTCAGACAACCACAAGTTTACCGGAATCTGAGGAGGCGCAGTCACCTCTGACTGAAGCGGCAGTGTTGGCGCAGCCGGTTGCCCCGTTGGTGGATGGCTGGACCTAAAAAACAGTTCTTCTTTTTCTTTTCCCTTTGTTGTTTGGCTGAGAAGGACAGGGGTAGAGAGGCAGGGCGGGAGGCGGCGGGTACCTGGCAGGGAAGGAGACTCATGGAGCTATGAGACTCGAAGCAAAGCAAGCTTAACATCAGAAAATGCCTCGGCTGACGTGAGGGCGCCAAGCGGCTTAAAAGAACCAAGGGCCACATCAAGGAAAGCAAAAATTCTTAACACAAATGGTCCCTTTGGATAAGGAACTTACCATGACAACCTGGAACGTACAAGGCCTAAATGCCCCAGGCAGGAGGAAATCGGTGGAGCACAGGCTCTCCCAACTAGCAACAGATATTGTCTGCTTACAAGAAACACGTCTCCTAGCAACGGACGAAAGATGGGTCACCTTCCAACGTTACCCAAGATGCTACTTTGCCTCAGCGGGGCAGAAGAAAAGAGCGGTGGCCCTACTGCTGAGCCACGACTTACCACTAACACAGATTACAGTCAAAAGGGACCCAGAGGGGTGCTATCTCCTATCAAAAGGCCTCCTGGTTGAACTGCCCATCACCCTAGTAGCAATCTACTACCCGAATAGCACACAAGATCACTTCCTCTGCAACCTTTTACCAATCATTGCAGCCTTCGCCGAAGGTAATCTACTAATTGGAGGCGACTTCAACCTACCTACGGAACTGAATTGGGTTAAAACACTGCCTCCAATGAAGGAAGACTTTGTTAAAGCATTAGCCATGGCTGAATTTTTAAGGGAAACTGAGAGTATTGACGTCTGGAGGCTGTCCAACATGGGGGCAAGAGACTACACATTCTTTTTGCACGCCCATCACGGGCACTCGAGGATCGATCTACTACTGACAACCAGTAGGCTCATCCCTTGTGTGGAAAACATTCAGATAGGAAACAGAGCCATATCAGACCACGCCCCAGTCTCTATGCGCCTATGAATACAGGGCCTGCCAGAGCCTCTGCAACAATACTGGAAAATGCAGGATCAGATCCTAGCGGACATAGCTATCAGAATGGAATTAGCAGACGCCCTGACAAATTATTTCAAAGAGAATACAACCACTGACACCTCTAAGGCAATCATCTGGCATGCGATGGAACCAGTCATCCGAGGGGTTGTGATCAACTGCACAGCAAGGCACAGACGGCATAATCAACTACTGAAGGAGAAACTAGAGGCGAGGGTTGCGGAAGCGGAGAGTAACTTAAAACCGGATGAGCTCACTGCCCAATTGTATAAAAAGTGTGCCCGAATCCTCGCGCCCCAACTCCCAAATCTGTTTAATTAATTCCTCTCAAGAGGGTCCACCACCCCTTCCTTGGAGGAGTCGCTAACTGTCCTCATTCCGAAGCTCGAGAAAGCCTGCAACCAATGCTCATCATACAGGCCCATCACTCTGTTAAATAACGATGCCAAGGTGTTCGTGAAACTCCTAGCGAGCAGATTAGTACAGTTACTCCCAGATATAATCCATCTGGACCAAACCGGTATCATCCCGGGCCGCAGTGCTCAAGACAACATCAGAACTATAAACATAATCGAATCAGAAAACACGATGGGGCTAGAAATGGTGGTCCTGTCACTCGACACACACAAAGCCTTTGACATGTTATACTGGGGCTAAATACAAGAAACACTCAGACACTATGGGTTTGGCCCAAACTTTATAAAATGGACACTAGCCAATTATCAGCACCCCTCTACCAGGCTCAGGATGACTGGGGCCAGATCGGACAGAATCAATATAATGAGAGGCACTATACAAGGATTCCCCCTATACCCCCTCATATTTGCGCTCTCGATGGAGCCATTCGCTAGCAGAATCCGCCACATCCCAGCAATACACAGCCTCGAAATCAAAGGGGAATCGTACAAAGTGGCCTTATACGCCAACAACGTCCTACTGACTGTCACCCGACCAGAAGCATCTATGAAAGCACCGTGGGAAGAATTAGAAGCATTTGGGGGGCGTTGGGATTCCAGGTAAACCTCTCCAAATCAACAGCTATGAGCATCACATTCCAAAAAAGTTCAAAAGAGCACTAGAAGCTGACTATCCGATTCCATGGGAAAAATCACAATTCAATTATTTGGGGGTACAGCTCCCAAGCAAATCAGAAAGAATATACAAAATAAACTTCCCCCCACTGTTCAAAGAATTCAGAAAGGATCTGGTGCGTTGGCAGAAGCAAGAAATATCATGGTTCGGCAGAATCACAACTCTGAAGATAAACCTATTCTACTACTGTCTAGCCCTTCCAGTAACTATCCAGAAAAAGGCCGTACAGAAGCTGCAGATGGGCATCCTAAAATACGTCTGGGAAGGAAAGAAACAGCAGATACTGAGGCGCTTCATGCTTCAGGGTTTGGGCGGTGGGCGTCCCAGAGGTCCCGGATGTGCACAGGTACTGCCTAGCGGTGCAGCTCTCGCAGGCCTTCGTATGGAGAATCAACTCCAACAGACCCCGCTGGTTGGAGCTGGAGGAAGCATGGTTACAAATAAAACAGCTAAGTTTTGCCAACTTCCTGAGTCGGTCTTATTATTGATGTAAGAGTAAGTTCTGCATCCACATCCATCCAATAAATTGTTACCTCGCTTAAAGGGCCTACGGGTTCACGTGGGAGCAGAGATAGGATGGTTCTGAAAAGACCCATCTACCAGTAGATCTCCAGTGTTTCAGACGATCGGACACCCTCCGCCATCTAGCCGAAAGATTGAAAGGTTTCCTGTGGAGAGTGGCCGATATAGAATACTTGCAAGAAGATCGATATAGGTGGGACGGGTCCATCTTTGAGAAAATCCCTCCTGGTTTCCACAGGCCCAGAGCAGAAGGAAGGCGACAGTGGTCGATTGGAGGATGTGAGACGATACCGAAGGTCTTGAGCTGAAGAGCAAATGGTGAGTAGATTGAGGGAAATGGCAAAATAAGGGAATGGGATTGTGGTAACATAGAAAAGTAACAGGGGTTGTTTAAAATATAATGAGGAGCGTTATAGTATAACCAAGAGCGTTATAGAAAACAAGGAGCGTTTTGAGAGCCTGGTTTCCTACCTCAAGGCAGGTCTAGAAGGAGCCATTTCAAACCCCAATCAGGGTATAACTAGGTAGCACATAAAAATGTTTATGATAGGGAATGACTGAAACTCCAATCAGAGTATTTTAGAGGCTAGGTGAAAAGGAGTACCATGGTTTATATGTGAAAAGTCGACTAGTCTGACTGTCTGTGTGTAGTGTATTATGTAAATGAAAAGAGGTGTGGAAGAGTGACAAGAGTAAGCTGTGTAAAGTTGAAGTAGAGTTAAAAGGTTATTACCTATTTTAGGTCATTGTCAATGGCAACCGAAAAGTAGGTTGAGATAATTGAGAATTAGAGGCTTTGAGCAGTGAAGGTTGGAGCGTGCTCATATTTGTTGTTTATCTGAAATGTATCTGTGTAACCAAAGGTAAGTATTGACAGTCAATTGAGACTTGTCACAATGGAAGATATTACTCCGCTAATGCTCCTGTGTACAATTGTCATGCGCCTGCAAGACTGGTGCGTGTGGGACCGGTGTAGAGCTTGCCGCCATTGAATTGGTCGCATTTGCGGTCTAATTGTTTTCAAGATGGCCGATCGCCGGGCTGTTTTAGCCAGCTGGCACCCGGCAGCCGTTGCATTGCAACCCTCACAAATTCCTCCTCTTTGGTCTAAACGCTGTTTTCCTCACTTGGAGCTCTCACGAGCCCTGGGCCTCCTGTTTTTTTCCGCTCTGTGCTCCTTGTGCTTTCGCTGCTGCCGGCCTCCGCGGCACCTCCCTGGAGTCCCACTAGAATTTGTGCTCACTTCTGTTTCTCTGTTTCCCTTACCTTCCTCTTTTGGCCAGTGCGGCTCTGCCGTGCGCTTCTCCCCTTTCTTCTCCTCTCTCTAGCTCCTTGGCCCCTTAGGACTCGCGCTCTCTGTGCTTTTGCCATTGGCGTGGTACCTAATTACCAGACAAGCTCTTTCAAGAGCTCTGCACATTCATTGCTAACCTACCTGGACCTTTGAACTCAGATCACCTCGCAGTGACCTTACCTGCTCCTTACCTTATTTTGGGGAATCAGCAGCTACTGGAGTACTCATCACACCATCCTTCTGGAACCTGCCGGACTAGAGGTTTTTTCCTCTTACGGTTCCCTCAGGGGAGGGGCCACTATCCCACCCTTTATCATAAGGCAGGCATAACGGCTTCCCTCTGAGGAAGACCATATCTCTTCCAAAAGAAGCAAATCTCCAAAAGAAGAGGAAGAGGCAAGAATCCACAAACAAGCTCCAGTGACACAGGTGAGGGCGAGGGGGCGTTGAATGAATCGAGTGACAAACCCTTTGAACCTAGTAAAAGTGACAAAACGCTGCCAAAACACACACCTAAGCTTAAACAGTATAGTGCAGAATGGGTAGAGGGCACAGCAGACAAAATGTTCATGCCATGGCCACAAGGGGGATCACTGTCAAAGCGGTGTTGTAACACATGACCGCATACGGGCACAATGCGTACACAGGGAAGTAATTAGAGAAAAGGTTAGCTATTTTAGAGCTCTGGAAAATGTATCAGAAAGAGGGGGCGGACCCGCCGCCTGAGGAGTGAATGCTTACTCAGGGTAGGGAGGAAGGTGTTGAGCCCTCTGCTACCCTTACCTCGCCCGAAGTGAATGATGGCAGTATAGAAGATGTAGGATTGTATCCGTTAAAGGAACTAAAAGCGGCGACAGAGTATAGTAATTAGATATATGAACCACCTGCTTATAGCAGTGATGATAGTCCAGAAGAGACTAGAATAAAGGAGGAGATCTTTAAGATCTTACAGAACAAGGAGGAGAAAAGGGAACGATCGAATGTAACCACAGACATAGAATGAGAGATTAAGAGATAGAAAAGAGAAAACAATAAAGCTCATGAGGTAATGCTCGCACAGAACAAATGGACAGGAGGACAGATATTGCTCAAGCTTTATGTGAAAAGTATTGAGGAAGTCAGGCAAAGGGAAGATACAGAAGAGCAGGACAGAAAAGACAGGGAACAAGAAAAACTTTTGAAAGAGGATGAACATAAGAGAAAGAATAGGCAGAGGCGAGAAGAGATGTATCAGGAAGAACAACAAAGGAAAGAAGAAAGGGCAGAGGAGCAAAGGAAATATGACAACAGACAAAGCAATCAAAGAATGAGATAAGCAAGAAAGGAAGGGAGGAGAGGAGGACACACAGAAATTAAGGGATAAAAGAATACAGAGATAAAGGAACGAAGAAGAGCCTAGAGCAAATGAAAGAAGAGAAAAGACATAAAGAGGAAAGAGTTAGATGGGAAGCGAGAAAGCAAAGAGAATTAGATGAAGAAGTAGAGCGAAAAAGGGTACAGAGGGAGAACAATATTTATTTCATTCAGAAAGAGTTAATGGAACTGAGTCCATTAATATCAAGGGGCAATATAGAGGAGTTCCTCCCATCAAAGGGAGCAATGTCAAGGCCGTCTAGGGTATCCCTAGAGGAGAATGTTGCCATAGGGAGCATCAGAGAGAGGATTGATAAAGCCTATCAAGACTTAAGAGAAAGTAGTAAACCGGGAAACCAAGGGAAGGGAGAACAGTCCCTGGTCTTCCAATCACAAAGTGAAGAAAGAGACCCATTTAGTCTCAAGCATACAGCCTTGTCTTTAAACAGGCTGACTTTAGATAAGGGTGAAAGAGGAGAGAGCCATACTAGTTGGGGACTAGATATGTCAGACGAAGAAAGAGAAACCTTCCCTGGGGAAGAGGGAGGAGGTGCATGTGGACCTGAGGGATGTCTGCAGACATGCAAGGAAGTGAGATGGTCTGATCTAGAGCAGCCTATAGATTGGACGCCAGATCCTATAGCATATCCAGAATGACATAAAGGACGATCGCATAGCGAGAAGGGAAAGTCAACACCATATGTGAGTAGGCTGAGGTCACTGCCAGGAAGAAGGTGATCAGGAACCATTGTCCCCACTATTGATCGGCAGACGATTGGAGCCGATTGTGGATTTGGGTTCAGGCAGTTCCCTTTATTGGAGAAAGGAGGGCCCAGACAACAGTATATTCCATGGCCACAAATGGATAATGATAATTTAAGGTGTAAACTTCCCACTTTAATGGCGGGTGCGGAAAAAGGGATCTATGAGCCAGAGAAAATGACAGGGGGAAATACCTTAGCAATAGGGGACATTAAGGGTCTCCTAGCAGCCATTCTTGGGCAAAGGGCTGATGACATTTGGACGAGAGCAGGATACTCAAGTGTCACGGCACAGAGCACAGCGCATGATGGAGCGCCATTTAATAATTGTAGAGCAGATGTTTGGAGAACGCTTACAGTGTAGTATCCTGATACATCAGATATGGGTGCAATTATGGCATGTAAAATGAAAGGTGACGAAGATCCACTTGCTTACATTCAGAGTATTCAGGAATAGTGGACTCTTGAAATGCGGGAGCCGTGGGGAAAGACAGTGGCAGTATTTTACCACATTCTATATCAGGGATTGCCAGAGCAAGTACAGAGACAGCTTAAGAAATGTGTGGGCATGGAAGGGGGGCAAATTAGAAGAGCTCCTCCTGTATGTTGGACATGGGTGATAACAGGGCACAATGCGCGCACATATGGAAGCCAAGGGTATGTACAGAATGGGCAATTCTCAAGAGGGGGGACAGCTTATCCTCCAGCATATAGCTCACAAACTAGGGATGGGTTTGCCCAAGATCAGACAATGTATCAAGCACAAGCGCCGCAAATGCAACAGGCATTGAAGCCACAGCAAGCACCACTGAATCCTCCACAAGGGCAATCGCAACATGCACCCATGCAGATACAGCAGAATGCATACACGGGACAGTTACTGACACCTAGAGTAGGGAGTGTCACTGTGGTAGGAGGAAGTCCTTTCACAGCTATGGGAATAAGTATATCCACAATAGGAAAGCTCACAGGGCGACTTGATGTGTTCAGTATATCGGGGACACCAGACCAGCAAGAGGAACCAAGGATTGATGTGATGATAGGAGACAAATCTTTTCTTTTTTAGTAGACACTGTGGCTACTCGTTCATGAATACGAGAGGGAAAATACCCAATATCGGAAATGCCATGAATGTGCAAGGATTCTCTGGAGCTACAAGTCGAGTTACTTTTACTGATGAATTACCAGTCTCCTAGGAGAGTATGACATGTCTGTTCCATTATTGTATTCAAGACAGACACCAGTGAACATTCTAGGATGAGACTTAATGATGAAACTTAATACGACGATTTCTTTTGCTGATGAAGGCATAGTGTGTTCTACTCCAGGGGTACATTATATGAATGTGGGCAAATTTATATTGGCATTTACAGGGTAAATGTCTCAGCGAGGAATGCAATTAGAGCAGAAGTTTTTCTTTATGGGGTACGCATTTTGTTGACATAGCTACCCGGCTTAGTGGGAAAGATTATGAGAATACCAGATGAGTTTTTGTTCAGGCAACAGACACCTATGGCCGAAGAGGGGGGATAGATTATTCCCCTATAGTTTAATGCAGCCATAGTGCGAGGGGAGATGGCCATGCTCAAAGGAACCAATGGCGAAAGCAGGCCATGGAGAACAGTGATTGCCATTGGGGAAGGGTATAGATTAACTGACGTCACAGACAAAGACATGTTCAGAGATTATCCATCAGATAATGAAGTAATATTTGAGATGGGTATTACATATCGGATCCGGATAGAGAAAAGAGAGATCCCACGGCGAATGGTAATAGTGCGGCAGCGTCCAGCATTTTTTGATGAAGATTTAGAAAAAGTACCCAACTCTTTATAGACTGCAGGGCGCTATGACATAGGCCTTTTGAAGGGAGTAGGGGAGGCTAAGATTAAATTTAAGCCGGGAGCAATTTTAGCTCGAGCAAGACAGTACCCAATGTCTCAAGAGGCAGATGAGAGTATTTTTAAGACTATTTCAGCCCTGAAGGAACAAGGTATTTTAGTGACATCAGAGTCACTGTTTAATACCGCAGTGTATCCTATTAAAAAAGGGAGGGTTGTGGAAATTCATTCAAGATATGACACTGATTAACCAGATTGTAGAAGCAGTTTCCTTTAGTTCTGAATCCAGCGACAATATTGTGTAGTATTCCAGCAGAGGCATGATATTTTACGGTGATTGACTTGAAAAATGCGTTTTTCTCAATCCCGTTGCAGAAGGACTCCCAAGACCTTACGTCATTTATGTTTCGACAAACTAATCTGAAAAGCACTTGGTTGCCCCAAGGGTACTGTGAGTCTCCATCGATCTTTAACACGGTCCTTCAGATGGACCAAAGCAATATTGATTTGAAAAGCATTGTGATACAGTACATAGATGACATTTTGATTTGCAGCACAACTGAAGATGAGTGTAGACAAGACTCAATTCAGTTAATCACTATCCTGGCAGATAAGGGATATAAGGTAGACAAAGAGAAGTTGCAATATTGTCAAGAATAAGTGTTATATATAGGCCAGTTGATTTCACATGAGGGGAAGAGCTGAGGCGATTATGAAAACAGCAAAACCGTACACAGTAAAACACATGCAACAGTTGATGTGATTATGCAACTATGTTAGAGCGTGGGTGTGATGTTGGAAATGCATTGGAGGGACAGGGCCTCCCTGTCCTTGTCATGTAGTCCTTTTTCATTGTGTTGTGTATTGTTTTCTGCCCAGGGGTCCATGTGGGACTCCTGGTAGTGCAGCTCTTCCTGTTTTTGGTTTGGTGTACAGACCCATGGGATACCCTTATGGCACCCATGGGTAGGGGTACAACCCTGTTCCCCTAGTGTATGTTTTTGGGCACCTGTGTGTGGCCCACAGAGCAGGGTATGGGCTGGTGGCAGCTCCATGCTGAATTTGACAGATGTTCTGGGTAGTCTCCATTTTGGGATACCCAGGCACTGCCATTGGAATCAGTTGATTCCTGACAGGAACCAAGATGGCCCCTGCGACCTCTTGCTTTCTATTGCATGTTACCTTGATTTCCCAAAGTCCTGGGAAGCCCTGACCCTGTCCCTTTCCCCTGACTGGCTGTTGGGTGGAAGTTCCATATATGGAGTTGTTGTGAAGTCCAGGCCAGACTGGCTGGAGCCTTCCCAGTGACTGTATGTTGTGGGTACACCGTGTGGGTGGGACCTCGGTGAATGGAGTGTGTGACCAATATGCACTTCTTGTTGTGGATGTCTGGTATCTGGTATCTGGTGTTTGACACAATGACTGAGACAGCCCAGCCTGAAACTGGTATGAATGCAGTGTGTAGTGTTGAATGGCTGGGTATTTGTCCCAATACACATTTCTTGTTGTGAGTGTCTGAGAGGGAGGAGAATTGCCTGAATACAGTGTATGCCTGATTGGCTGTCTGACTGCTGAATGCCCTTCTGAGTGATTGGTTGCCTCAGTGTGACCCAGCAGAATGAATGGGAGATCAACTAGTATATCTGGGGTCCTCTCACTGCTAAAAATCGTTCAGAAGCTGAAGTTTAAACTGACGCTTAATCTCGAAGCCGAGCCTGGAGAAGAAGGTTGACTGCTGTCTCCCTTCACCAAAATCCGAAAGCTGAAAGCCGTTGAGACTGACCTAGTTAAGTGCCCTCTTCCCGTGCTTCGAGGGACCATCGAGCACTGCTATCCTTTGCCAAAGTGCCCTGAAATTCAGACCCTCGACAGGCTGCCGACTGGAGACTGGGACCGCCGGGGAGAACCAGGGTTGGCAGGTTTGCTATAACCGCTGGAGGCCTGTCGAAGGCGGGTTGCCTTGAAGAGGGGACCACTTGATGCCGTGCTACCGACGACCGGAGCCGCAATGCTCCTTTGCCTAAGACTTTTGATTCACGGACGCGCTCGTCTGCACCGCCACCTGCCTTATCCCGCCGGAGAAAGCCATGCCGTCGATGCGCCGAGGAGCATCCGCTGGTGGGGTTCCCACCACCCAAAGACCGTAGAGACGCCGGGCGACTTGATGTCCTTGCTGGGCCACAGTTCTTCACAAACTCTTTGCCGTCCTGACCTATCAACATCGAGGTGCCCCGCAGCCTCTTCCTTGCAGGACGTCTTTTCTCTGTCGTTGGCGAGCATCGCTTGGACCAGAGCTGCCGCCTTGATGCCGAGTTCACTTTCTTCGAGGGATCTCGATGATCCATGGCTCCTGCTTTAAAGGGAGCCACTCAAGAAGGATCCATTGACGACTTGTCATCGAACTCTGCTATTCCAGGTACATTGGGGTGGTAGAAACATTTTAGAAGGAAATAAGACTCATTGAACAATATATGGACTAGGCTTGTAGTATATCTTTATTTTACAGGTTGTCCAGGTAGGGGGATCTCCACACAGAACTGTCTCTAGTGGTAGGGGCCAGTATTCTGCCAATTGTTCGAACCAACTGCTTTCCTCCTATATCTATTGTTGGTTACCTTTGTTAAGTGATTTGTGTGACATTTAACCAGAGTACAGTTGATGCACTTTAATGAAATCCAATAATAATTGTGGTACCACTTAGAACTGTATATATTTGCCATTGTAGATTTACTGAGCACAAAGTGAGTTATTGTGATTGTGTACATAACCTTGAACTTATTTATGTGCAGACTGTGTTTTAAGTAATACAGTGTGTGGACATTCCTTTGTCGGGGCTTGGGGACTACACTGTACTTAAGAATCAGCCTGCATCACCTCCTGAGAAGCTAGGACTTGATTGCTTGACTATGTTACCAATAAAATAGAATCTTGGCTGGGGTCCTCTGTGCCTCTCATCTACCATATAGAGAGCAGGAGTACAGGTACCCCCTGCTGTCTTTACAGTGGGTGTTTGATCATAGTTCATATACCAGACCCCTTTTGTAGGCTCTGAAGAAAGCACAAGCGAATAAGGAAAACATAGAATGGACTGAGGAAATAGAGGGAGGGTTTGAAGAACTGAAGAAACCAATTTGTACAGCTCCAGTTTAGGAATTCCCAATTATGACAAGGAGTTCTTTTTATTTTCACACACAAATGGGACCGTTATTACAGCAGTACTTACGCAGAGGACTACGTTAGGGTATAAATCTCTGGCATATTATAGTGGGATTCTGGATCCAGTTATGAGTGGGCACTTTCCTTGCGAACAGTCGCTGGCAGCAGCCACGTTCGCATTCAAGAAATCTACCAGTATTGTGATGGGGTGTTCTATGACATTGTTTGTTGAGCATGCTTTGTTTGCCATTTTGGTAAAAACCTAAGGGTACATTGACATCCCAGAGAGCTTCTGCATATAAGGTGGTTATATTGAATCCAGCAATCAAAATAGTCAAGTGTAAAATAGTGAACCCTGCCATGTTTTTAGCTGAGCCTGTGGTAGAGGGTGAGCATGTGCATGATTGAGCTAACTATGAGGAATTCTATGATGACAACCCATACGTAAAGGAAAATGCATTAGCAGGGTGGAGATTCTGTCTATTGATGGTTCTTGGAAAATCAATCAAATTAGTGGAAAAAAAGCATTCAGGTTCAGCTGTGGGAAGACACAGAGCCAATGGTGAATTTGAGGTGGTAGCAAGTGCAAGACTACCGTCTAACTTTTCAATGCAAGCAGCAGAATTGGTGGCGCGTATTGTCACGCTCAAAAATCAGGCAGGGCAGGAAGTAACAGTGTACAGTGACTCCGCCTATGTGACATCAACCGTGCATGCAGGGCTAGCACGTTAGAAAAGGAGGGGCTACCTCTGAGCGAATGGCACTCCAGTGCATCATGCAGCATTATTGCATAGGCTTATTAAGGCAGCACAACTCCCAGTAGCCATTGCAATAGTTAAATGTGCAGCACATACTAAGCAAACTGACTTTATCTCTTGCGGGAATGAAGCGACGGACAAAGAGGCCAAGAGGGTTGCTTATTCGCCAGATATTTCAAGTTTTGATACTCCAGATATAAAGGAAAAAGTATCACGATTATGACAGTAAATGAAGGGTCTAATAATTTATCAAGAACACAGTTGATGGATATTCAAGGCAGTGCACCACAGGAAGAGCAGGAATTGTGGAAATGAAGGGAGTGTTCATTGTCCCCCTCTGAAGCATTATGGCGACAGGACAGCATTGGAAAGCTGGTGATGCCAGTACTATTGTTAAAGTTAGCGGTTGAACAGCTGCACTACCCTGCGCATGTAACTAATGAAAGCCTTGCAGCAGCTATTGCTGAGGACTGGTTCGTACCGACCTGTTAGAACACGTTGCATTTTATGTAGTAAATTGCATCTTATGTGAAAAGTTTATCACAGGGCATACACTGCAAATGATCAGAAGAGTATTTCCTCGAATGAATGGTCTGTTTTAGCATTTACATATAGATTATATTGATATGCTGCAAGTATGTAGTGGATACAGGTATAGTGGTGGTGTGTCCCTTTTCTAGGTGGATCGAAGCAGGTCCTTGTACACACCCTGATGCCACTTGCGCAGTGAAGGTTTTAGTCCGAGAAGTCTTTCCCAGATGGGGAGTATGTGAGGTGCTGAGATCTGACAATGGGCCCCATTTTGTTAATGAAGTATTTGAACAGATAAGTCTATTACTAAGTATAACACACAGGTTTTCTTCTGTTTATCACCTGCAAGCTAACAGGATACATGAGAGACTGAAGGGTCTCCTTAAACAGAGAATTGCAAAATTAAAATTGACACTAAAGAAGGGAGGGCTGTACTGCCGGGCCCTTGTATTATATGCATTAAGGAATCAGCCTGGGTCGGACCACCATCTCACACCCCACGAGATAGTGACAGGAGCAGAAGTGATGCCCAGAAGACTGCAGAAATTTTAGGAAATGAGTTACGTGCATATTTAACATGCATGACCGCTAGTATCTCTTTCATTTCAGATCAAATCAAACACAAGGTGGGTCGGTCTCAGGACACAGATGAAGACGATTGAGCAACTATAATTCAAGAACTATTTCCTTTACCTCGTATTTATATTGGAGATTCAGTCCTAGAGCGTAACTTCAGCCAGAAGTGGCACGAGCCACGCTTTAGTGGTTCCTACATAGTAGAAAACATTACTCCCTCAGCAGTAAAAGTCCAAGAAAGACGTGCCTGGATCCACTTGAGTGATATAAGGCCATACGCTGGTGAGATCGATGCACCACCAACTATCGATTCGGAAGCAAGACAAGAAGAAGAAGTTCAGCATGTGCAGACCCGATCGATGGCGAGGAAGAAGGACACTAAGGTTGCTGACTAAATAAATGCAAGTGTGCATTTGGACTGTGGCTCACCTCAGACACTCTTTATAGATGTTGTAGTAGGAGTGAAAACCCAGTTCTTGAGTCACAGGAATCTTTGAATTGGACCTTAGAAAGTGTTGACATACTAAATATGCCAATCCTGGAGTTCGAATTTGAAGACTGGAATGTAAGCAGTTTCCAGAATCGTTCCTCACCGAGTTTCTGTTAAGATAAATCAATTGTTTTAACAGATGCTGTTACCCACAGGCTACTTCTTGCTGTTTTTGTTTACATACTTCAAGCTTATCCTGCTTTTGTTGGGCGCAGTACTAATATATGCACTTTTCTGCATGATCCTAAAAATGGCCTTGCAATCAGGAGGCTGCTTGCAGCGATAGTTGAACATATCCTACAGTTACCTGACCATTTAACAGAGTTGTCTTATTAAAAAGGTTTTTTCCTTCCTTAAAGCATGACACAGGTACAATGAGGAATGTCAAGAATGGTACAGTTTTGGGAATTTAGCAAATTCAATGATGTGTGGAGAATCCTAAATGGTGTGGATTGATGTATTGGTGCATAATATATGTGTGCTGAGCTGTTATTGTTGTTTTCCTGATATTGTAGATCCATAATGTTTACTTCATTGGCCCAAGCTAAATAGAAGTCCCTTTGATTCTTCCAACTCCAGTGAATCTCACAGAGTTGTCTATTACTGAAAGACCAAGACCATTTGTGATTCGTCCCACACCAAGAGCTCATGTAAGGTTGCTTATTGGCAAAGTGAATGTCCCAATGATCTACCCTGTAGGAAAAACCCTTACTGATATACTTCTTGAGTATTATGCTAGCACTCACTTTGCAAGCGGGAGACACAAGAGAAGCACAAGGGAAGATGATTATGAATTAAATAATTATCTAGAGAGCACACCGCACTTGTGTAATAACATGTGGTATCAGCAGATGAAAAAGTTGGAGAGAGAATGTCCAAGGAGAGTTGCTATGTTTGTGGTCTCATACCTTATGCCATGGGTAATTCCTAGATTTTCATAGCTATAGAAGTAGCAGTCCAGAAAGCTCACTGCCTGACGCACCTTGCACTCTGCCATACGAGAGGTCAGTTCCAGGGTCAAACGGCATCCTTTACTTTACTTTACTTTACTTTACTTTATGCTTGTTACACGCCAAAAGACTGCGGGCATCAGGGCGCGGTGGAGCGCAAAGAGAAACCACTTACAGTTTGTAATTTACAGTAATTTGCTGGGAGTAGGGTGACCGAGAAGATAGCTCCAGAAGATGATTATGTGCAAGATTTAAAGACAAGAGAAAGACCCCAAACCAGAGATCACTTAATAAGAAATGAGCAGCCTGGAGTAAATGGAGCAGGAATCAGATGGGAAGCAAACAAAAAGCTCAATTGTCATGGAAAGAATCATGAAGAAATACAAAGATGCAAGGAGAGAGGTCAGCTGCAAATCAAGGGAACAGTGCTTACTCCGAATGGATGGGCTGAAGGACTGATTGTGTATAAAGCGCCAGCACTAACCGGAGGACCTGAAGCAATTGTGTGGCATGCAGAGAATGAATGCAAGCATCATTGGCCGACATTGCAATGTTGCTAACATGGGCTGATGATAAAGGAGGAACATTGCAGATAGTACCTCTAGCGAATACATCCTTATGTTTCAGAAACAATGGTACAAGAAAGGTTGGGATGAATCAGTAGTGCAGCCACATTTTTGATGTACCAGGCATGAAGGATGGAACAGTAGTGATAATGGACCACTACTGTGCCTGTGGATCCAGAGCATATATGAAGTTGCCCAAAGACTGGGGAGGGTTGTGTTCCATAGTTCTCATTCAAGTTCCAGCATTGGTGATTCCATAGAGTGACTTGAATATTGGAGAGTTTCTGAAAGCTGATGACCACATCAGGAGGAGGAGATCAGTTGGATTTCTCAATCGAACAAAGAGGGAGAATTACTTTTCAGCTACGTACATAGAAGCCTTTGATTGTATTCCGTATGAATAGAGGTTGTTCAGTCAAACTGCTGCAGTATTCACAACTATCTTCATGCCAAGATCCAGACAATGGCTAATGCCAAATGGTTACAGATTACCAGATGGGAGTTCCTGCAGACTATCAACACTAACATAAAGGGATTCAATGCTATCAAGGAACAATTGAGAGTCATAAGACTAATAACCCTGCAGATATAGCTATGGATGGAGGTGTGTGTGCCAAAATTGGAGAATCATGTTGCACAATCATACCTTCTCACAATGACGAGAATGGAACCCTGACAGAGGCCATAACGATGCTGACGAACTTGCACATCAACATGGAAGATGAAACAGAAGATATTGCAGATGATGGCTGGTATGCATCAATCTTCTGATGGATCCCACAATGGATGTTGAATATTTTCAAGTTTCTTGGAGCACTATTGGTGATGATCATGTTCGGATTCTGTATGATCAGAATAATAATCACACAGTGCAAGAAGACGGCAAAGAAAGCGGTAGGAATGAAGATCATGATCGATGTTGAGTCTAGGTTTGGACCCAAAGAGTTGACGGACAAAGAAATCAGAAAATATATAAAGCGAGCATTCTAGCATCGGAGGGAACGTAGTTCCTGTATCCAAGAAACCACAAGAAGTATGTGGGAAGATGGATCTACTGCAATCCGAATGGGCAATGTAGTCACATGACCTGGAGTGTTGATGAACATGTAAAATCAGCATGATCTCTGAAAGGAGTAATGAAGATATGGACTCCAAAGAAGCCCTTTTTCAGACAAGGATGTCTGGATGTGAAGACTGATGGGAGAGTGGTTGATGAATCAACCAGAGGGGTGAGTACAGAGGACGAGCCAAATGTCTCTACCGGAAGTCCCGCCCCTATTTTGCCTATATGTTGGAAGCCGGAAATTGGGACATGCACAATGCCAATAATAGTACCTATCCCATGAAGAATCCTCGAAACCAGGTATCCATTAAGAAAGCCCTACATGATGTACCCGCGGAGAAATGGCAGTCTCTTAAAGGAGGTCCCTGAAGAAGTGTGAAGTGACAAAGGCAAAAGACTGTTGACGTCACATGAAGCAGAGGGGATGCACCACTAAGAAATACCAGCGAAGAGAGTATATACACATTATAGAATCTGATGACGAAGTAAAGAATTGAGTAGCCTTTCATGTGCAGAATAAAGATTGGACGTGCAAAGAGCACTGAAGAAAATGCAAATCGCTTTATAATTTTACAGATGCTGCAACGCAAGTACACTAAGTAATCATGAACGCTGGCTATACGTATTGAATAGACTTCCTGTGGTGCCGCCATTATATATATGTATATAGAATCTGGATGTTCCACGTCCTATTTTAGCAAACTAGGACCCCGTGAGCAAAAAGAACTGAAAGTGTGGCGCAGTAGAGAAAGACAGCTGAAGATGAAGGAAGATTCGAGAAGGTTGTCTGGCCCAGTGTCAAGGGTTGAGGTAGCCAAGAAACTGGTTATCTATTCCAGAAGATACAATGAACGTGAGAAGCGAGGTGAGCTCCTGTTGAGGTGCAATGGAAAAACACTATGAGTGCCTGGTTTTATTCATTTAATAGTATTAAATACGAAAAAGGAGCTAAAACACGGTCATGTGTCACATGGGGTAGATGAAAATAGACTGTAGGCAAGCTACATCGAGGTTGAAGATAAGAACGTGCTCACACTCCCTTCTATTCTCAGGTGCAGTGATACTTTGCAAGGCCGAGTTCAAAGCAATTTGAATGGCAGACAGCAGGAGTGATGATTGATGATTGGCTATTTAGGGTGGGAAGGCATGGTCAAGTCCACCCACCTGTGGTACCAGCTTGCATGCTTCTAGCGAGTGGAATATTCCAGAAGGATACATACGTGCCAACTAATTGTAGAGGGCCACATTGATTGAAAGCCAATTAAACATTTTGTATTTTATGACACTGAAGATTACTTGCACTAGGGGTGGCCATAAATTGTCCACCTGATTAGAACAACCCAATAGCAATCCTATTCCCCATAGAAAGTATACCTAGATGTTCCCCATAGACCAACCACAATCCAACTTAGCTTTTCTTATTTTGCCACATAGTATGACATCAATGATGACGAGATTTTGCTATAAATGTGTGTTTTTTCTTATAAAACGTTGAGAGACTTGAGCGAACGTCCATTGATTTCTGTTGTACTCCCTGTTTTATAAAATTGCAAATAAAACAGATAAATTTTGCCAAATTCCTGAGTCTGTCTTAATATTAATTTAAGAGTAAATTCTGCATCTCCATCCGTCCAACAAATTGTTACCTCGCTTAAAGGGCCTACAGGTTCACATGTGACTCAACATCTCTTCTTACACTCCATGTTTATGAAAGAGGAAGAGCACTAGAAGGAGTAGATCACTGCGCTGATCAAGGTTGAGTTAAGAGGATCCTGCTGCCCATGAGTAGGTTCTTTGGAGACAGTGCCCTTCTGTCTCGAAATGTAGTTAGTCTGAACTGTGTGTTAACATCACCATAATACTAGGAGGCAAGACTCCTCTGAATTTTCTTTAAAAAACTGATAACAGTATCCAGCTAAACTCTTTACTAATCCAGCACCTTTGTGACCTAGGTTCTTTCCACTTCTGTTCTAACTCCATGTTCATACCTTATTAGATTAAACGCTGAACTGCAATCATGCTGTCCTGGTCTAATCATGCCTGCGCTGAGTTGGCTGTTTTCAATTGCCCCCATTTAAAAGCTTCTGTCTATAAGTGCGCATATAGCGAGAACCTCAATCACATCCACTTGGGTGGGTATAGGACCGCACTAATGCCGCCCATCTTAGTACGAATACAGTAGACATGAAGCTATCTGTGTGTTGGCTAGTAGATTAGCATGTGTTCATGAATATGAATACTAATCAGGCCTAGCCCCATCGGTGTGATGTTCCATTCAAAAGAAGGTATACATCCCAATACTTTCTATGTGCAAAGGGCATTAATCAAGAACAATCATGGGATGCTACGATGGGTTTGCCGAGAGTAGTCATTAAGGACCAATGCAGATTTCATGATGTATGAAAAGAGTTGTGCTCAGCCAGAGGTGAAGAAACGGTAGAGACGTTTGGCCATCTCATTACTATGTTCATTCTGGAAGGGATAACTCCATGCCGGGTGGGAGAGGAGGGGTCTAGTGTTATTGTAAATCATCAAGCAACGCTGGCCTTGTGTAGACACTACAGGTCTAGGGTAGACATAATATGGGTGACTACCATGTGCTAGTGGACTTGTTAACATAACTTTCTACAGCTCAGTCAGCCGGAGGCTTTCGACCCCAGCAGACACGTCTGCCTGTCCTCATTGTGAGGCTCTTTTTTCGCAGACATACGCTTACTACATATGCGGTGCCGCCGTTGCTTCAATCCCACTGCAACAATAATTTGGCTACAAGAAGCAATGCCGCTTCAGTAGGCAACATCTTGCATGTTTTGCGACTTCTAGTGAAACCTCTGAATATTTTGTCAACAGTGAAGATTATTCACACTGCCATTTGACCCACATAAGATTGATGTCAGCCGACTAGATATGACCCATGTCATGGATTCACACCGTGCTACGGTCGAGGACTCATTGAGATAGTCCTATTACTCTGCCACCACTCACCGTGGTATTTCCACATCACGAACCTGCAGGTAGCTCTCCCACGCACCTTACCCCGTCCTGATGAAGGCCGACCAAAAACAGCTGCCAATAAAGCGTTATTAGGCCCGAAACACTGCTGTGGAGAACATATGACTCTGAGTCCCAGTGCTCTTTCCACACTGGTTTCAATTGTGATTGCACTTAAGCACCTTGTACTGTCTTTGTGATATTGTATTTCCCACGTGACCCTTGTGAGTCGTTTCAGGGTATGTACCTGCCATTTAACCAGATGACATATGAATCTGGATATGTATTAATGGTTTCTTTTGTTGTTCATTCTGTATAAACACAGAGCACCCTGCTATGATGTATAGTAAATTGTGAATATAATTTAAAATCATTGAGTATTTCGTTTCATGTCTGAGTTGAGTGTGCTTGTTGAGGTATCTCCGGCCCTGTTCACTTCGTCTTATTGAATTGTCAACATAACATACAGGTCAGAGATGTGCTGGAGAAGAGGGAAACAAAAACATTATTTGCATCATCAATCACATTTTATAAAAAGCAATTTAAATCCCATTCCTCATTCATCCCCTTGGGTGCAAGTGCATCCGACCAGTCGATCCAATAAGCCTCACATTGTGATCTTCTTCTTTTCACATCTCCTTTGTAGCCTTTTGTGTTGATGATCTCAAGGACACAAAACTTAATTTGGGCAATGGTGTGTCCTTTTTTCATGAAAGTTTCTGGCTACTGCCGAGGTCATGTTGTGGTTCCTTATGCAGGATTTATGCTTATTCTTGCATATTCTAATCTTCTGTGTTTTTTTGCCAATGTAATAAATGCCACACAGGCACTTAATGCCATGCATGGCATTCACGGTGAAGCAGGAAGCAAAATGGTTGAGTTTGATCTTGTTGCCTGTCTTCGTGTGAAAAGCAAATGGTCCTTTTATCACCTTATTTCAATTTCTGCAACTAAGACATGGATACATTCTTGGTTTCTTCTCCTTCTTCAATTGGTGAGATTTGCTTCTGGTATTCACAAGTAGGTCCCTTAAGTTTTTGCTCCTCTGGTAGGCAAACACCAGAGTGTTGGGAAAAAGATCTTTGGTCTGATCACCGTTAGTTAGAATATTCCAATGTTTAGAGACCATCTCTTTACATTATGACTTTGGGTAAAATACTTGGATATGAACACCAGTGGTGGAGATTCGCGCTTGGGCTTGTTTTGAAGCAGTTTTTCGCATGTGTTGGTTGTTGCTCTTTTTGCTGCTGTTGTTAGATCTTATTTGGGATATCGCCTTTCCCTCAGTTTGTCGCATAACTTTAAGACTTCTGTTTCACATTCTGCAGAGTCATTTGACTGTACGGTAGATTTCTGAGAGTATTCTGGGGATGAAACTGAGACTATGGAGTACATGGTTCCTGTCTGTTACCTTTGTATACACAGTGATAGATATTTAGCATTTGTGCACTCTTATTTGTACATCAAGAGAATCTAGATCTGGTGTGCCTATGTCTGCTGTTAATTGGATCCTTTGGTCTATTGCATTGATTGTATTGTATTGTATTGTTTATTTATTTGTAGAGTGTGCTAGCCCCTCAGGCATCTGGGCGCTTTACAAGTTACAAATTACAAAGGTTACAGGTGATAGGTACATCAGATAACAAACATATGCAAGCTATATACAGTAGAATGATTAATGGTATATTAAGCCGAATCATGTGGTAATATTTTAGATCACATGAGTGTAATCAATGCTTAACATTGGTCTTAGAAGAATGGAAGGAAGGCAATGCTCTGAAGGTGTCGGAGAGGGAGTTTTAGAGTTGTGCCACCATGACTGGAAAGCTAGAGCCTCCCGTCTTTTTGAGTTTGAAGTTAGGGATTCTCAAGCTATCTGATTATGCCATTCTAATAGGTCGTTCTGAAGTATGTTTGGTGAATCTGTCCGTAAGGTATTTGGAATTCTTGTTAGTTAGAATATTGTATGTAAAGTTAAGTGCACTGAGCTTAATTCTGTCATTCATGGCAAGCCAGTTCATAGAGCGTCTTACGTGTGAGATATGCTGCGATCTTTGAATACCTAAGGCAGATCTGAAGGCATTATTTTGGAGAGTTTGGAGTTTATTAGTGTTGTGTTTGTTTATGCCCAAGTATAGTGCATTACAGCAATCCAGCTTGGATAAAATTAATGCTCGTGCAATCGTAGTACAGTTATCCAAAAATAGGAAAGGTTTACATGCACAGATCAATTTACAAGTGTAGCTAGTTGCAGATGCGGTGAAATTTACTTGTTTATTGAGGTTGAGTGACAAGTCCAAATAAAAACCTAATGTTTTTACTTCATTAGCGACCTTGCTTTTGATTCCATCAATAGTGACGGAGCTATATTGAGATGAGAGTTTGTTTAGTCTATTGGAAGACCCAATGATTCAAAGCTCGTTTTTTTTTGTCATTGAGGCATAAGCCATGAGTGCCCATCTATGTTTGTATAATTAAATACATTTTGTTGATCAGTTCCACATCTTTGTCATAGGGCCTCATTATAACCCAGGCAGGACGGGGTTAACGGCGCTGGTAAAGGTGCCGGCGCCATCCACCCCATCCCGCCTGATTATGCGGTCCCCTTGCAGGACCCAGTCTGCACGTCTGGTTTTACCAGACGTGCAGACTGGGTCCCGTGAGGGGAGGAGGGAGCAAACAATGGGCCGCTCGTAATCGGCCCGTTGTTTGCTCCCTCGCCCATTCTCATTCAGCCCTATGGGAGCTGAAATGGGAATGGGGAAGGTCCGGGCCCGGATTCCTAGAAGGAGGAATTACCGGGCCCTCCGAACTCGGAATGGCCCGGTAATTCCTCATTCTGGGAACCCAGACGCGACTTCGGCGGCAGTCATGCCACCAATAGCTGCATGGCTACCGCTGAGGTCGTAATGAGGCCCATAGTCTCCTTGAATGGGGATGAAGATCTGGGTGTCATCAGAGTAATTAGAATAAGAGATACCCAGATTGTCAAGTATATCGAAGAGAGGCTTTGTAAATATATTATACAAAGTAGCTGAGATGCATGAACCCTGTGGCACACCACATCGGATGGGTACTGGGTGTACAGCTGAAGAGGGTGAGAAAGCACTTATAGATCGGTTATCTAAGAAAGAGTTTATCCAGGTGGTAGCTTCCTTGGAAAAGTGGGCGGCTGATTTTAGGTGGTTGCGCAGGACTTTGTGGTCAACAAGGTCGAATGCGGCGGATAGGTCCAAAAGGAGGAGAATGGAGGCTTCTCCTTTGTCTTTTCAATCATCCAGTTGGTCCTTCAAGTCAAGCAGGGCAGTCTCGGTCCAGTGCCTTGGCCTAAAGCCTGATTGTCAGGTGCCTAGTAAGTTGTTGATCTCCAGGTAGGATTGGATCTGGAGATAAGCAGCTCAGTCCAGGATTTTGAGGAGAAATGGTACAG
The DNA here is from genome assembly GCF_040938575.1 of Ambystoma mexicanum. Classification (NCBI taxonomy): domain Eukaryota; kingdom Metazoa; phylum Chordata; class Amphibia; order Caudata; family Ambystomatidae; genus Ambystoma; species Ambystoma mexicanum. The sequence goes on along the minus strand of NC_090941.1, from coordinate 661,162,964 downwards.
TCATGATTGGCATATAATTAGTAGGGATGCTGGGGTCCAGGTTAGGCTTTTTTAATAAGGGAAGTACCCAGGCATCTTTCAGGCTGGTAGGAACTGAGCAGGATTTGAAGGAGGAGTTGATGACGGTGGTAATGAGCGGAGCTATGTCTTTTGCAGCTTCTTTAATGAATGGTGCAGGGCAAGTATCTTCAAGGCATCAGGAAGGTTTGAGAGATGTGATGATGTTTGCAGCCTCTGTTGTAGAGATGACTCTAAATTAGAACTGGTTACATGGTTTGGTTTGATTGTTGGCAATTTCTTTCAGGATGGCTTCTTGTGTAGCTAAGGCAATCCTGTGTAGAGTCGTTTTTTTGGCTATCATTTTGTCTTGGAGCATAGAAATTTTGTTGCAGAGGGCATCTTGGATGTCGGTACACCAAGTTTTGTTTTTAATGCATGAGTCATTAGGAGCAACCAGGGATTCTAATTCTCTTAGTATGGAGAAGATTTCCCTAGTATTTGAGTTGTCTTTTTTGATTCTTTCATTGAATGTCTCTTTTTTTTTTTGGATAATTTCTTTTTTGTATCTATCTGTGAGGGATGTAAGTAGTTTTTTATTCTGTTCAGTCTAGTTGTTTTTCCAGCTAGTTTCAGCCTGTCTTTTCTCTAAGCGAAGGGCTTTCAAGCTCGGGGTGAACCATGAGTTCAGGTGAGGTTGAGGTTTTTCTTTGCTAAGCTTCAATGGTGCAATGACGTTAATAGCTGAGTTGATAGTATTGTTGTATAGATCAACCAGGTCTGTTGGGTCTGCAGGTAGGTGGATAGGATTAGTTATAGGGTGGAGCAAGGGTAAGAGGTTGGTAACTGTTATGTTCTTTTTACATCTTGTTAGGGCCTGTGGGGCCATGGACTTTGCTAAGCTAGTTTGTAAGCTATCTTGGATAGTGAATGAGATCAGGTAGTGATCTGTTCATACACAAGGTCCAATGGTGGATATGCAAGATGTACAGTTGATATCTGCGATCCAATCTAGTGTACGACCTTTAATGTGAGTAGGTCCATTATTCCTGATAGTAAGGCCTTTTTCAGCAATAGTGTTAGCTAAAATGGTGGCGTTAGAGTCATTAGGATCGTTTAGGCTTAAATTGAAATCACCCATTAGGATAATGTGGGAACCAGGTTTGGTGTTCGTATTTAATAGGGACATTATGTCTTCTTCAAATGTTCCTAGTAGGCCAGGTGGTCTAAAGAGCAGATGCATGGCGATGGTTCATGGGGGAGATAGGGCCAACTTAACTGAGAGTAACTCGGCTTAGGGGAGTGACTTAGATTATGTCTCTCTTATGCTTAGATTAGGTTTGCATATAAATGCTAAAATACCTCCTTTAGTAGTTTCTCTGTCTCATCTGATAATGGTGAAGTTTGTGGGGACAGCTAAGGAGAGGGCAGTTCCGGCTGCTTTGTGGAGCCAGGTCTCAGTGACCGCTAGGACGTCTAGCTGGTTAGATGTGATGATGTCAGCGATTTAAGTGGCGTGGGCCACAAGGGATCTGGCTTTGATAAGGGATCCCTTGATTAAGTGATTTTCCTTAATTGTGATCTTATTCGTAGGGACTGTAGTAATGGGGCAAAGTGAGCTGAGCTCCCTATTTAGTGTGTGTTTGAGGTTGAGGATGTTGAGGGTGCGTAGCCTAGGTGTAGACTGGGTGTTCCCTGTTATGAGGGTTAAAGAAGGTGAGGTGAGTCTAGATCCTAGACTGTGGTTTCTCCATTTAGTAGAGCAAGGCTGGTTAGGCTTAGGTTTGCTGGCGAATCATAGGATCCATTGTGTAGGTGTCAGTTCAGGCGTATGTAGCAAGTCGCCATTAGTGGGGCAGGATTCCTGTTGTGTCCGAGCGAGAGGCGGCAGGAAGTAAGTTGGCTTGATGAGGTTGGATGGGGGTAATGTATTTCTTAATGAAGAAGAGTTAGGGGCAGTGAGCGCCAAGGTAGGGTTGGCTTTCAGTGCTAAAGATGGCATGGTGCAAATTAGTGCCTTAGAGGTTGGGAGAGGGAGGAAGGTTAGGATAGCAGTGAGCACTGTATAGATGGCAATCTCGGACAGGGCAAGGATCATGGCTGGGTTGCACAGGATACAAGCTATCAGAGGTACAAGAGTAGTCAAAGTTAATAATTCTCAGTGTCAATGAGTGGTCAATTGAGTACTGGCAATTAACAGGTGCAGAAAGAATACACCGGATACAACTTTCAGAAGTACACAAATAAACAAGAGAGTACTTGCTATTGAAGAGTATCTACAGTTGAATAGGCAAAGTGGAAGAGGTCAGGATGTAGGTATTTATCTCCTATTATGCATAAACTACTGTTAAGATCCTAATCGATCTCAAACTGGGGCGGCTGCAGTGGTCTGCTGAGGGCAAGTTAAAGGATAGTTCCGGGACTTTTTTTTTATTGTCCCTACGGTTCGGCCATGTGTTTTTAAGCATAAATCGGTAGATCGTAGAAAACTTTCCTATGGACCTTACCCGACTTTTCGTCCATTAACGCACTCGAAATCAGCCGCCATTTTGTGATAATCCTATCATTTCCCCCCATCGACCTGGCTCACCTGCGTTTGCGGCACTAAATCATATCCCCCGCCCCTGAAACAGACTTTATCAAAACATTCATATTCCCCGCCTCTATCCGTGACGTGACTGTGCTGCGTAGGCAAACGCGCCCAGGCGTCTTCTACGCGACTCCACACAGAACCCGGAAACCAACACAGATCAGCTCACAACACAGCGCGCCACAATTCGGAATATGAAACTGTACTTTTAAATCAAACCGCAAGATTGTAATTTTGGTAAAGTACATTTATTTGACATCAAATGTTTAGAGAATATCAGCGATTTGCATTTTTATTTGCTCACGTTCCAAAAAGTTCGTTTTGAGGCACGCGATGTTCCTTTGCTGTACACAGGGTCTTAGATCATCTCACAATATAGCCCCTGAGCCTGACATCAGCAGACGCATACCGCCCATTTCCCAACGCCAAAGCACGTTTCGTGTCAACAATCGCTGCGCCCCAGCTAATGAAGTGTCGCCATGGAAATGGCAGGACGCCTCTTTCCTCAATAAGTATAAACACACCGTTTCACAACACACAGCAGCAGATTTTCGATTCCATTCCTCTCTCTGTGTTACTTTGAGTATTCTGTGACTCGTTTCTGTGCTCTGGTCAGCTACCTTCGCCGCTTCTAGGCCTTGTGAACACCTGTACCATCTCTGTAAATTATTTTACTTTCTTTACCACACAATGGCTACAATAATGCCGTATATGTACGAGCCCGAGTACACCGAGGAGGAACTACTGGAAAGGCAAGCACGCGAAAATGATGGAGATTCGGACGGCAGTTGGGAGGACCAGTCAACGGATGAAGAGCCTGGACCATGTCGCATGGACGGCGTCTCCACCTGGTGCACGTGCAATCGGTGCGAGCTAATGCCAACTGAGGAGGAGAACTGCTGCTGCCGTGAAAATTCCGGGTGCTTGGCCTACATTTCGGAAGGCGAGCCAAGTCCGCAATGCATCACCGAGCTGCCAGAGTTCAGGGAAGCCTGCCTCTCACGGACCGTGTTGAGGATGATGATGGTGCTTATGCACGAACTTCGCGGCACTGTTCGTCCGCGTAACCCGAGTAACGAGTAAGTATACTCTGGTTGTGATGTCAGTGATGCCACTACTATTTCATGGTCGTCTCCCACATATAAAATTACATCTACATATCATTCGAACGCATGTAAATTGGTTCCATATTGTGAATTTTCTAGATAGAATTTTTTTCAAAGCAGAATGACATTTTTTACCTGAATCGACATTGATAAGAAAGTTTTGTCATTTTAATACAGTTTGCATCTTTCTTTTTCACAGGTGGTACAGGCTGGTGTCCTATCGTTGCTTCACTTGGTGGCTTCACGGGAGGCTCGGACACCGCGTTCGGAGAGTAATACCTGCCTGTGCGGTACTTGCCATTAGACAACATTTCCCCAGCGACAGTGGACAATACCGCGGATTTTCCCTGGATGTGCTGCAACCGGAACTTTACAATGTGTAATGTTTATTATTTATGTTCAATTGAAATTAAGATCTAAAATAAAACCCAACATATATTTTAACAATGGTTGTTTTGATTTTTTAAATGAATCTAGTGTGTCTCCATTGAATAGTCTTCCTGTGCCTTGTCTTGTCACACCACATGTCTCCGGCCAGCATCCTCCCTCACGCTGGCCGCCCACCTTCAATCCACATAACCGTTGAACCCATATGCAGCAGACATACATATGTTATTTTGCGGGTTGGGATCAAGCCTCCCGGCCTTGCCTCCTCCCCCAAAAATACTTACCACACCACTTTGTTCAAGCGTTGGCAATAAAAGGCCGTTGGATTTTATTGATACAAAACATGGTTATAGGTAAATAATCAATATGGTTGATCATAATAAATCATCCTTTTGGGCACCGGGTACAGAGATGACCCCCTCTGGCCCGTGCCGCCTTGCCACCACAGGCCAGCCTGCTGCTGACTAACTGCCTAGGCATCCAGGGTCTCCAGGGTGAACTGCACCCATATATTCTCCTGGGAGGGTGAGGTATTTATAAACTCACCCCCCTGCCTTCCATGTACTAGATCCTGCAGCCTGCCTCTTACATGCAGTTAGATGGCCTCTCCTTGGTGAGGCCCTGCGGCAAACGAGTCTTGTCTGCATGACCACCGCCCCAATCCACCCCCCGCCCTATCAAAGGCAGTTCGCACCGGGGTACTTGCGCTGGCAAGTGGAGCTGTCAGGGAGCAATAAAGGCCAAGAGGTGCCAAAGACCATGTACACTTCAAAGTGGTCTATATAGCATGGGTTGTTGTTCCCATGTCTACCTCCAGACCCGTGTCTCCTGCCAAGCATCCCCCCTCACGCTGGACGCCCCCCTGCAATCCACATAAGTGTGTCTCCATTCACGAGTCTTCCTGTGTCTTGTCTGCACGACCACCGCCCCAATCCACCCCCCGCCCTATCAAAGGCAGTTCGCACCGGGGTACTTGCGCTGGCAAGTGGAGCTGAAAGGGAGCGATAAAGGCCAAGAGGTGCCAAAGACCATGTACACTTCAAAGTGGTCTATAGAGCACGGGTTGTTGTTCCCATGTCTACCTCCAGACCCCGTGTCTCCTGCCAAGCATCCCCCCTCACGCTGGACGCCCCCCTGCAATCCACATAAGTGTGTCTCCATTCACGAGTCTTCCTGTGTCTTGTCTGCACGACCACCGCCCCAATCCACCCCCCGCCCTATCAAAGGCAGTTCGCACCGGGGTACTTGCGCTGGCAAGTGGAGCTGTCAGGGAGCGATAAAGGCCAAGAGGTGCCAAAGACCATGTACACTTCAAAGTGGTCTATAGAGCATGGGTTGTTGTTCCCATGTCTACCTCCAGACCCGGTGTCTCCTGCCAAGCATCCCCCCTCACGCTGGACGCCCCCCTGCAAACCGCATAATGCCACGACATATACACGTAATTCATTCACAAACACACCCCTGTTTCGAATTCTTTATAACCCACTTCATATTTCTAATGAGAACCTCTTTGCGCTTTGCTAGTCAACCCGTGAAGGTGCTGGTTATCTGCTCTTCGTCTCTGTGAACTTCCGTGACCACTTCGAGCAAACTCGTCAGTTTGCAACCTGTGAACTGCTCCCTGTTCTACGACAAGAAACTACTCTGATCCCTGCATCTAACTGTTTGTTCGTCAAGGTAAGGCCATGTACCATAATCATTTTGCGTCCAGTTTTTTAATTTATATCTATTTGCTAGTAGTCATCAAATTGCATCCATGTTTTCTTTTCGTTCAAGACAGTACATGCAAGGAACTAGTCACATGTTCTGAGTTTAGTCAAATTATTTTTCTATTTTTTTAAAGTTATTCAAATACTTATCCGCATGTGAATAACGTGTATAGTTCCAAGAACCAAAACGAACCTTGCATTGAACCTTTTATGTGTCATTTAATTTTTTAACACATTGGTATTCATAGAGAATTGTTGATCTTTACTTTTCAGAACTTTCCACAATGCCTGCCTCTTCCATTGGCGGTTGCCCTTCGAAGACCCATAATAAATCTGAAGGTACTATAATGCATGTTTTCCCTAAGACAATAGATCAGATAAGAGAATGGGTCCGATATTGCTGATATCCACCGTCTGAGCTTGAAAGTAGAGTCCTAGAAGTCTTTGCGGACAAGAGGGGTGATCGATACCGCATCTGCAGCAGGCACTTTAGCTCAGACATGTACTCCACATCATTGCTAATAAAGAAGAAAACACCGCGAGCGACGCGAAAATTGCTCTCAACCGCTATTCCCACTCTATTCGTCCACATCCCTCCACTGGTGAGTCAAGTTTACGGATTTAGCTCTCGGCCTTGCGGTAGTGTGTAGCATTAGCTAACAATAATTTCCCCATTTATGTATCCACTCAATATGAAGGCGGAAGATTCTCCATCCGTGTCGTTATTGCAGTCATTAGCCACTTCAAGCGCCTATCGGGTAATCTTACTTAGCTATTCTGCCACTGACTTGTTTTAGGCATGTAAATCAATAGTTTTAATTTATCGTGTAATTATTTTACCTAATGGTACACCCTAGTACTCGTCCTCTAGTCTTTGTTTTCAGTTATAATTATTGTTATCCAAAATAATGCAAGTACTGTCTTTCAGGGAGATGCTGAGGAGTCCAACGCATTGACGACAACCGTTGATGTCACTCAGATGCTCGAGGTACGTTTCCGGACAGTTCCATCGATGGAGATCATCAGATCTTGCATTCTTGTAGCGTGATTGTTACACACAATGTTTCTTTCGTTTTTAGCCATTGATATGTCCTTCTGTCGTCGCCCTCCTATGTGTCTTCTTTTTTCAATATTGTGTTCATTACCAATGAAAGTCCTATGTTTCAGGGAGTCGATGGAGTATTAGTCCAAGACGAAGGTGGGCATGCAGTTACGGGTCGGCGCAACAGCTTGCAGAAGTGTGCACCGCAGTTACAGCGTCCCTTGATGTTCTTATGCATTTCGAGGTATGGATACTGACAGTTCGATCAAGCGAGATCATATGACGTGATTACATCCGCTATACTTCCTTCTTTATTAACGCAAGTACTATGTTTCAGGGAGCAAATCGAATCATATTTAGATATCCATTATTTATTTTAGACAACTGATCATTTGTGCAGGTCTATTTAGATGAGCCGTTGACGCCTGCACAAAGTTTATGTTCTTTTTAACAAAATAGAAAACCATACTAATGCAATTACTGTGTTTCAGGGAGTTGCTGAAGCGTCATTTTCAATAATATCATCAATGGAAGTCTATGCGGAGCCCGAGGTATGGATCTTGACAGTTCCATCTAACTAGATCAACAATGCGTGAATAATTGTCGTTTTAATGTTCTACACAATGCGTTCATTCGTGTTTTGCTATTGAGATGTACGTGGGTATTGGTCCCCAAGTACATTTTGTGTTTTCAATATTATTATACATACTAATGAAAGTTCGATGTTTCAGGGAGTCGATGGAGCGTCAGTGCGTGATGGATGTGCTTATGAAAATATAGTCGTTGCAGCGCAAGAGGAAGTGGAGACATGCACACACGAGTCGGAGCAACAGCGTCCAGATGTTGAAGTTCGAGGCAAGAAAGTTTCAAAGAAAAGAAAGCAAAAGAAGGTTAGTGTCCTGGTCACTATATTGTGTTGTTTTTCACTGTTAATAGTTCAATACTGTAAGTTGTGTTTAAACTGAACATCCCTTTTCCAATCTGTCCTCTAGTTGCGAGTGGGTGTACGAACTAGATCTACACAGACAGTGAAGCGAACGAGAGATGTTGCTTGTCAAACCTTTTGCCAGGGACTTGAGACTGGAGATGCATCGTGCCAATGGGAAAAATATGAAGTGATTGACAACGGAGCTATACCACCACCAGCCATTGATAGTGAATGTCCTCCTAGTAGTTCGGATGCAGTCGGAGATCAATTCGCAGAATCCACACCCGCAAAAACTAAGACCGCGAGAAAGTTGAAGAAATTGTTTTATTCTCCCATCGCCGGAGAAGGAACAGATGTTGCAATGGAAGAGAATGAAATGGACGACAATGAAACACCATCAATATCACTGAACATAGCGGAAGACGATATCAGAGATTGTACCTTTAATGTGAGTGACATGTCCTCAATGTTACAGGCCGAACCAGCTGGGATGCAGAGTGACAGTATAAGGAAAGAGGCCAAATTCATTGTATTCGATAGTTGTTTGATTGATATTATTATTAAGATGAAATGTGGGCATTCGGTTGGTGGGGAAGTATGTGGGGAGCCATTGATTAATGTGACTCGTGCAATTCGAGGCACTAACCTTAAAATACATGCCACCTGTACACAATATCATCCGTTCTCATGGTCTGCACAACCCATGCTGGGGCAACTGCCAGCAGGCAATCTACTTTGTGCAGCGGCCGCACTTTTTAGTGGTTCAAGTTTTAAAAAGTTAGAGTATTTCTTTCAGTTTGTGGGAATCCATTTCATTGCGAAAACTCAGTTCTACAAATACCAAACCGATTATCTATTTCCAGCCATTAGCGAAGCTTGGAGAATGGAAAAAATGTCTATTGAAAGTACATTCGCGGGCAAACGGTTCAGGCTAGCCGGTGATGGACAGTGCGACAGCCCAGGATTTTCAGCCAAGTACTGCACCTACCACTTTCAGGACATGGAAAGTAAGAAAATTGTGAGTTCGGTGGTCGTGCAGGTGTCACAAAGTACATCCTCAGTGGCCATGGAGAAAGTTGGCTTTGTAGCATCATTGCAAGAACTACAATCGCGGGGAATGGTGATCGACCTGATAGCCACGGACAGACACGTTTCGATTGCCAAGACAATGAGAGAAGAGTACAAAAATATAAATCACCAATTTGACGTATGGCATCTTGCAAAAACAATCAATAAAAAAATGTCGGCTGCAGGTAAAAAAAAAGATATGCAAGGTATTTCACAGTGGTCCAAGTCAATCAGCAACCATCTTTGGTGGAGCTCAAAAACATGTGAAGGGTCGTTGGAAATTCTACTGGAAAAATGGCGGTCAGTAATGCTACACTGTAGCAACGTTCACCGCTGGACCACAAACCAACATTTCCACAATTGTGAACATGGCCATTTGTCCACAGAGGAGGCATGGAAGAAGAAGTGGTTGATTCCTTCATCACCCACTCACAAAGCCATTGAAAAGATTGTATTTGATAAAACTATAACAAGAGATTTGAGGGGACTCACGGAATTCTGCCACACAGGAGATTTGGAGGTGTTCCACAATATGTGCCTAAAGTACAGGCCAAAACGATTGCATTTTGGCATGGAGGGCATGATAAATCGGACTCTTCTAGCGGTCTTGGCACATAACCATAATGTTGGCCGTCAACAAAGTAGGACGACCGGAACTTTAGGGACGCTTCGCTACAATAAGGCCTTCACTAAAAGAAGTAAACAATGGGTGATCAAACCAGTGTTTGAGGATATGCAATATGAGTTTATTGAGAGACTTATTGTTGATGTCCTAGATAGGCACATACATGGAGTTGTGAACGAACCTGTGCAGGGGACAACTGCATTGCCACCCAACATTGCCTCTGTTCCATGTCCACCTAAAGCAGAGCTCATTGAGAAATACACATCACGGTTTAAATGATTGTAATTTGATTGTCTGTTCTCTCGAGTCTCCTAATGTTGCAGGCCCATTGAATATGTGTATCTATGTAATGTGTAAATAAAAGTGATTGCTCAGTGTACATGCAATGTGTCTCTCCACCCTTGCCCATCCCTTCACCGTGCAGTAGTGCGAACCACCCGGGTGTCACCTGTGACTTTGCTCTCGAGTCTCCTCATGTCGCAGGCACATTGAATATGTGTAGCTATGTATTGTGTAAATAAAAGTGATTGCTCAGTGTACATGCAATGTGTCTATCCAACCTTGTTCATTTGCGCATTAAATTAAACCAAACAGTAATAAAATTTCAAGTAGTAAAATTTCAAGTCCTGTGAGATGGCCTTACACTGAATGTAGCTAACTAGGAATGTGTGCTCGTTCAAAGTGAAGGTCAGCTGCTTTGATTTTTTGCTCGGGTGCCGGAATGGCCCACAACTCAGTATAAGGTTCTATTGTTATTTGACCTTGACAGGCCGGGACCATCCCGAAAGACTTCTTTTTGGGGGTGTGGTGCAATAACGTAAGAAACGATAATGAATAAAATTTCAGAAACGATAGCCATTTAATGTTCGTTCATTAGAAGAAATAACGTCGGCATAGAAGGAGTGGTATTTCGGGGCTGCCCTACGCACAGACACAATGGAAAATGCAAATATAATGTAAGTAACTCTTTAGATGAGTTTATACCGCAATTTAATTACTATACAGTAGCTTTAAAGACGGGTTAAGTTGTACTTGTTCGTTCTATGTGGCATATTGTTTTGTACCGCGCACTATCTTGAGGAGAACCATCTCCTTTTACGGAAGCACCTCAAAACCTTCCTCTTTGCTTCTGCTTTCTCTCTCCCTCTCCCCTGCTACAACTGGTCCACTGTCTGCGACCACGGTCCTGGGCCCTTCCACTCTCCACCTGCACTGCCTCCCTGTCAACCCCTGCACTGGGGGACTGTCTCAGTATCCTACAGCCCCCCCTTCCCAGCACTTGTTCTGCACTTACCTTGCACTCGCCACCAGCTGGCCCTATGTATTTATTATTTTATGCTACTTACCTTGTACTCCACTTCCCCCCTCCCCTTCCCCTTGCACTTTTACCTTCCCCCTACCCCTGCACTTGCGCGATCTGAATGACACCTGGCCTAGTAGGATCGTTGTCTGTCTTCTCCTTGTTCCCCCCCCCCTCCCTGCCTCGCCACGCCTTGAAACACTTGTGTATAGGCGCGTTGCAAATGCCATATTATATCATATCAGTGACGAAGTGGTCCACTGGCGCTCAGGCGGCTCTGAAAAAGGCGGAGGAGAGGGGGTGGATTACTGGAAATGACGTATAATACCCAGTTGCACTGTCCTAGCTATGAAATAATTTCCCGACCTAATATATAAAATGAATAATTTTAATAAAGATCTGATGGTGAGACTAATTTCATTTTTTATGTTTTTAAAACAGGTACATCCTTCATTATTGTCTGTGTCACGAGTACCAGACACCGGCGGATGGCTTTTACAACCGCCAGTTGCTTCTCCGCGTGAACAACGTTACCACCCTGACCATTTTATGGGACGATCGCCAAGTACAAGTATGCCCTTACGCGGTACTAATGGCTAGATGCAACATACATACCGTTGTGGTGGCCTAGTGCCTCGTTGTTGGAACAGCCATGCGATTATCAGTGCGACCGAAGAGCTTATTTTATCGTAAACCAACACCCTGTGTACTGCACACGAACATCGCTTGCCTCAAGACGAACTATTTTGGATCGAGAGCAAATAAAAATGCAAATCGCTGAATATTCTCTAAACATTTGATGTCAAATAAATGTACTTTACCAAATTTACAATCTTGCGGTTTGATTTAAAAGTACAGTTTCATATTCCGAATTGTGGCGCGCTGTGTTGTGAGCTGATCTGTGTTGGTTTCCGGGTTCTGTGTGGAGTCGCGTAGAAGACGCCTGGGCGCGTTTGCCTACGCAGCACAGTCACGTCACGGATAGAGGCGGGGAATATGAATGTTTTGATAAAGTCTGTTTCAGGGGCGGGGGATATGATTTAGTGCCGCAAACGCAGGTGAGCCAGGTCGATGGGGGGAAATGATAGGATTATCACAAAATGGCGGCTGATTTCGAGTGCGTTAATGGACGAAAAGTCGGGTAAGGTCCATAGGAAAGTTTTCTACGATCTACCGATTTATGCTTAAAAACACATGGCCGAACCGTAGGGACAATAAAAAAAAAGTCCCGGAACTATCCTTTAACTAACAAAATTGAAACATTACTGAGGCACAGCTAAGCGTAACATTGCCAATTCGTCTTAATAAATGATGGATGGTTTGTTGTGGCAAAAAGCAAATGTACATTTCGTGTCACAACGTGATTTCAAGTCACAGCGTTAACCGCAGGCAGCTATAAGATGCTATCAGGCAGTAATCAGCGGTAGAATATTAGTAGCACCAAATAGCGACCAGCATTGTCACAGCCGTACTAGGCTCGTTCTGAATGACTACAGGCGGATATATTGGAAATTAACACTTGTGAGTATACAATCAATACAATTACCATGTGCAGTTGTTATATACAAGTGGTTTCATAACAATGCGTACTGGCATAGCAATGTGGAAGTGGTTAGTGACGTTTCACTAGACAAGCAGGCAGTTCACAGTGTATCAGTAAGGGGGACATAGATGAATGGCTGTTCCGAGTACGTTTAAGCCAGGCCCATGTTTAAGGTTGGCACGGAGTAGAGATAGAGGATCAACGTTCATTCAATCGTTTGATACGCTGAGAATGCGGGGATGGCAGCATACATCGGAGTTCGTTACGCACGACTAACATGCGTGAGGGGAGGAATGTGTAGATAAGGACACAGATGTCAGCACTCATGGATAAGTACCGGGGAGACAAATGGGTGCAAGACTAACAAGGAGAACAGTGCTCACCACCGGGAAGTAATTTAAGAAATTGTTTAATGTTCCCTTCAATGTAGCGTACCAGGTCTTTATGTATTCCTGACAAACTGGATGTTTCAGGATGTGTGGGCTCTCAAATCTATGCATAAAACAATGTGCATATGCTGATGCCATAGTGTCTCCCATGGCATTCCCTGATGTTTATAGGTAGAATTTCTTTCTATGTTTCGAAATAGGAGTTGAGTGAGTTGAAATTCAATTATAACATTATAAACTCTATGGATGCACCAATTGAATGCTCTTGTAATAACAGCCATTCCACTGCCTCATGCCCTTGGTCGTTCGGGATAGCCATTTATAAACTGTTTACATCAATGGTGAAGACAATGGGCCTCATTAGGACCCTGGCGGTAAGGGGTTTGCGCCAGCGTTAGCTGCGCCGACCCCTTACCGCCAACTACGAGTTCCCAGAGCGCCATGGTCACTTTTCCGCCCGCTTTTTGCGGGCGTAAAAATCCATGGCGCTATGGGACCTCGGTGTTAATTACGCCACCGTAGTGTACGGTGGCGTAATTAACACCTTCCCCACTCCCATTGAGCCCTATGGGGCCGAAATGGGAATGGGGAAGGGTAAATGGGTCAATGGGGACTTACCGCCCCGCCGACCTCGGAATGGGGCGGTAAGTCCGCCATCCGCCATGGCGTAAAGGGACTTTGCGCCATGGCGGAAAAGTCCGCCGATGGCGGAAAAAATCCGCCAGGGTCGTAATGAGGGCCAATGTCTTTTTCAGTCAAGTTAATCTTGTCCAATGTCAATAATCAGTGGGTACTGTTTTTGATGTAAGTGGGTGTCCTCTGTAGGATGGGTTGAAGAAAGAAATCAATGTATGTTAATGTTAAAGGATATTTATACCGCACACTATCACCACCACAGTGGTCCCCAGGTGCTCTGGCGGATCTGAAAAATAAATGTTGGTCGGTTGGGGTATGTTAGTAGGACAAAGTTTGGAGAAAGAGCAAGAGAGCTGTGATGTGCTGTTGGCTGCTACAGCTCGGTTAACACTGTTCGCTGAGATCTTTGGTGTGGTATCCGGTCGGTATCTGTCATGTGCTGTTGTGTACAGCTATGTGTGGTTTGTTTGTTGTTGCAGTGTTGTGAAGTGTGTGTGGTTTGCTGTGGTTTTAGAGGTATAATTGTGTTAGTTCGAGTTTGAGAGGTGTATGCAGCGGGGTGAGGTTTTAGTAGTGTTGCTTATTAGCATTGTTGTCTGAAGAGATGCACACTCATTTTGTGGGTCTTTCAAGGTTTAGCAAATATCCTACCTTACAGTGATCTTGTTCTGTGATGACACAAGTCTGTCCTTCGCCTCTCTGTCCATATGTCACGCTAGTCAGTCTCGACAATCTTATCTTTGTTGTTACTCAGGCCAACCCTCCCATTCCAGTCTGTGCATGATGCAAACTGGTCCCCTTGGATCTATCTAGTTGTGACCCATGCCTTTCCCACAGCTCTATCTGGATGCGACGCGGTCCAGTCATCACAACCGTGGCCAGATATGAAGCAAGGCAGTCACCATACCAATGTCTCCAGTTGATTTTGGTGTTTGTGTCGGGTTAGTCGTGTGAGATGTAACTCCATCTCCAGAGATTCTACCTGGGTTTTCGAACATGTTAGTCTAGTGGATTCTATCTTCTACTTACTAGCTTAGGTGCAGGTTTCTTAGTGTGACACTAGTGGACTCGTTTTGGCTATCGGGAAGCTTATATGGTGAGGATGGTTTGAAGATGGCTATCTTGTAAGCGTGAGGTAATTGTTGAATAGTGGATGCAAGGTTGCGTTGGGTTGGCGCTTTACACATGAGGTTATGTTGTCCTGTCTGGTAGGAGGGGATGCTGGGTAGTGGGTTTTGTTGTTAGTTGTGCCTGTTGTATGTGTCAGCCCTGTTAGGTATTGTTAGGTCCTGATTGGATTGTCGCTCGTGGTCAGTCAGCCATGTGCCTAATGGTTGTAAAATACTTTCAGTAGCTGCAACAATGGGCCATCCTGAAGGATTTTGCATGTTCTTGTGAATTTTTAGAATCAAATAAAAGTGTGGTACTTTTGGATGTTGACTGGATAGGAATGATTTGGGCTTGGTTGAAATCCATTCCATTTCTAAAGCGGTTAAAAATATGATGTCCAGATCAGAGCAGATCTCAGTGTTGGAGTCGTGTTCTAAAGCTGCATAGATTTTTTGGTCGTTCAATTGTTGATCACATTCAGTTATAACATATCTGGTTTTGAGGATTACTAATGCCCCGCCCTTGTCTGCTGGGCATGTAGTGATAGCAGGGGAGCCGAGTACGCAGGTGCTCCGGGGCCCGGGCACCCGCCAGGAGAATGAGTTTGGGACTGAGCCGGGACAGAGAGAAAACATTTGTCTCCCTCTCAGCCCGCCCGGTACATGCCACTGGGAGTGTCTGCTGTCACACCCAGCCTTACTTGGCCAGCAAGAACCTGTCACATTCTTACCTCGGAGTGGTGTATTTACTTAAGCAAATACACTGCTCTCCGAGGTGACAAAACAGGCATTGAATTGAAGGCAGAGGACAAAAGCCTGCCATGGGGGGATATCAGTAGTCCCCCCGCCCCCAGAGGTTGCAGCTGAAGACTTAACTGCTGGCTCAGCTTTTACATGGCCCATGCTGCCAATTATCAGCATTATGCTTTTTTAAAAAGGTTGTATGCTAGTATGTGTTTGTAAGTGTACACCTATAAATTAATGCAGTGTGAATGGTGTGCATGGGTGTGACTCTGCATGTTCATGAGCACACAGTCTAAATGTCCTGGGTGCTGTGAGAATGACAGATCAGCTCTGTGGGTGCATGTGTCTGAATGTGTCCATACCTGTGTAGCTGTGTGTCTGGGGAAGGGCATTGGAGCATGGACATTTTTTGACAAGAGCATGGCATGTTTTACTACCGTTTTTGGCCAAAGGAAAGCCAACTTGAGTGTTTTTATGTGATGGTGGGGTTGGAGTGGGGGTGGTGGGGAATACTGTAGTGGGGCTGGCAGTGGAGAAACTTTGCTGAAATTGTTGGTGGGGACATTACATCTGAAGAAAAGGTGGCCCATTCAAATGGATTGGGGACAAAATAGTGTGCCATGAAAGTTGGGGGGGACAAACACCCCCGTACCCCCCTAAAATTACGCCCATGGGGGCTGGCCTGGCTGGGTCTTACTGTGGCATGGAATGTTGTACTTGCATTAAGGTCAAAGGCAACATGATGAGTGTTCTTACATGGGGAGGGCATGTTTCCTTATGTTGACTTGGATTTTTATTTTACTGGTGTTAAGGTCTAAGGCAATATAAATATTCTTACATTGGGGAGTATAACATGAGTGAAACATAAGTGTTCTTATATGGGGGGATTTATGTAATGATATGCTATTTATATAGCGCTTTCGCCAAAGCGCTGTTCAGAGAACATATTTGCATAAAATGTATCAACCAGCCGAAGTTTGCACTAATTTAATGAGCTTTATTTATTTATTGCATTTACTGACAGTGCCAAAACCCATAAGTATCACCGCACTGGTACAACTTGGTGAGCAGAGAAAACAGTACAGTACAGAGTAAGAGAGCGGTAACAAGGTGCAAAAGCAACATACTAGTACAAGGTCCATAGAGGGGGGTAGAGATCAGGGAGGTAACTTTGAAGTATGAAAGTCTAAATTTGCCCTGCCAGGATTTGAACCTGTGAATTGCACTCGGAATACAACAGCATGCGCTCATCCTGCTGAGCTATCTTACTGCTAGCCAGTAAGAGCATGTTTTCTTACTATGACATTTTACCTAATGTATCACAGAAAGTGTACTAGTAAATTCACTATTTTAACCTATTATTTAAAAACCTTTCTCAAGTGGACAACCCCCACTTGATTGGTTTGCCCTCCCTCACTACTCTGTCACTCCTGTGCATTTGGCTGGGGCAGAACAAGTGACCTTCCTTCTCCGGGCTCTTCTTGGTGTGGGCACTACTACATTAGCTCCAGGCCCCACTTGTTACAGAATCATGGCTACACCTCTGGTGAGTTGGGGAGAAAGATCAATATAATGGGCCAAAGGAAAGCACAATATCTACTCGGCCTCCTGGGCTTGGTGAGGGGGCAGTAGGAGGGGGGAGTTAGGGGAGTAATCAGTAGGGCAGTGATGGCTTACTGGAATGCAACTGGAAGGCTTAAATATCCTTCTTACTTGACTTTAGTATATGCAGTACATGCTAGCCAATGTCTCCACTATTCTGCGCCACCCCTTTGCACCAAGTTGGCGACTACGTGCAATTGCGGTCATATAACTGCGAGTAATGTTACTTCTCTATATTTGGGCACCCCCCGTGAAATTCATAAGTGGACTCCCCTGAGTGATAGACTCATCCGAGTATATGTGTTCGGATCTGTGAAAGTTCTCCTCTTTTGAGATTATATTATGTTTGGATTTACCAAAGTGTATTTTCTTCAGGTCTGCCAATGCAATTTTTCAGGAAATGTTGATAGAAGGGACATTGATGGGAGGAATTTATGTACTTTTGGGTTTGAATTCTATGCACTTGTTGTCACTCACAGCTGGTTCGTCTTGTGGCAGAAGTTCTACAAAAAAACACATTTAGTTTCAGTTTGCGAATTAATGTATGCAGCTCAACCTTGGTATTAAATATGCTGGTACCATAGCTGGGTAAAAACATTAGTCCTTTCTGTAGAGTTCTCAATTTGTGTTACGTTAGTGTCGTGTTGGATAGATTCACAAACAATTATAGCACCATCGCGTGGCTACTCTGTGTAGTGTGCCTTTCTTGCGCGCTGGAGACTTTGGGTGTCATTCCGAGTTGGGCGGTAGCCATGGTGCTATTAGCTCCATGGCTGCATTCCATACAGGGTCCGGGTCGGGTGTGGCTGAATGGGGACTTACCAGGTCATTCCGACCCTCGAGGACCCAGTAAGTCCCCATAGGGCTCAATGGGAATGGGGACGGCGCTAATAACGGGCCCACGAATAGCAGACCCGTTATTTGCGCCCTGGTCCCTTAGCGGGACCCGTAAGGGACCTCGGAATTGGGCGGTAAGTGATTACCGGCACTGGTCTCCTTACCGGTGCCCGGTATCCCTTACCGCCCAACTCGGAATGACCCACTTTGTTTTCAATTTCGGTATAGCCATAGAGCAAAAACCTACTTCCATGAAGAAAGAGTGCTGTGCATCATAGGGAGTACAGGCATGTTTTAGGTAGTCTGTACAACTATATCTTGCAACGTATTTCACATTCCTCAAGATGTAGAAGAAGAGGTGACCTTCGGTTTCTAAACAATAGAAAGAGACACAACGATACTGTGATTGTCTATGTAAAACTGCCTGTTGATGCACTAATACTAGGCTTTGCTGATGTGCCGCGTACCTAACAGTGGACAGAATAAGAAAGGAAACTGAAATGTCAGTCACTTCCTGGAATACTATGTAGTAGGCTGTGGCAATGAGGTGGCCGGAATCTTGGCAGCTATGGTTCTTTCATGGATCTTGACTAGAAAAGGAATATGTGTAATGGGGCTGTAGTTGCTGGAGTCATCAGGATTCGTAAGCGGTTTCCTGAGCAGGGGAAGGGCATGACCATTTTGTATCGTGTTGGGGAATGTGCCTTCAGTCATTGCGCTGATGGTTGCCAGTACTGAGTGGAAGGCTTCCTTGGGGATTGTCTTGAGGATGGACACTGGCAGGATGTCATCTGAGCAGGATGTTGCTTTGTTGGAAGGCTAGGGTCTTTGTCAAGTCTTCCCGGGTGCGCTTGCTGTAGTCTGTGTCATTGATTTGCGTGGTGGGATGGACAGACATTCTTGCTGAACTGAACTTGTCAATGAAGAAATTGTTGATGGTAGCGGGTTTCCCAAAGAAATGTGGTATGGAAAGTTGAGGGACGAAGATGATGCACTGTTTACCATGAAGAGAGTCTTGATTTCGTTATTGGCTTAGTTCATGGCTTGTTGGGAGATGGAAGCTTTTGCTGTAGTCATCTATCTGCGGGAATTCTATAGGTCTTGAGTAGGACTAGGTCAGATGGTGTTTTGGACTTGGGCTTAGGGCTTAAGTCAGGTGTTCCCTTCTCGCAAGAGGACTCCATCGCTGATGTTGCCTTATTGCATGTACCATGGTGCCGATGGATATTTACATCTCCAAACAAGGGCTTGGAATTGAATTGGAGTTAAAAATAAAATAGCTGAATATATTTTGTTAGTGTTAAAGCACTAGCGTGGGACAGGCATCCCCACTGCAAAGATTCCCATAAAAAAGCAAAGGGATTTGTGAAAGAGATTAGATTTTCTATGTAATGGGAGATTAGGCCAAGGGACATCTCTGTGCAGGGATCCGCTACACTGAAAAAGTAAATGTCTTAGCAACTAAGAGACACTTGTCAGCAACTCTGCATGTGTAGGCAAAAGTTCTTTCACTGTGAAAGTTCATGGATGATTCCATATGTTTGAAATATATAGAAAAAGTTCACCTGCTTAACGGCTAAGTGCAAACTAAAAACCAGTATGCAGCCGCCGAAACAGTTCATACGAAAAAGAGAGGCCTAGGCTAATAAGCCATCGGTGTGAGCCGCACACCCTAATCCCTCGAAGATGTTAATAAGTAAAATGAATTTCCTTTATTGCTCATTCAAATTGTTGTGCTAGTCAAGAAAAGACATTTGGGGCCTCATTACGACCCGTGCGGTTCTGACAGGGCTGATTCCAAGCTTCCCATCGCGGGATCCGAATCGCACGCCTACCAGGTGTGCTTTCCGGGTCCCACGAGGGGAAGAAGGAGGTTCATATGTGCCCGTTGTTACCTCCATCCCCATTCCCATTGAGCCCTTGGGAATGGGGAATGGTTCCTGCAAGGAGGAATGGCCGGGTCCTCCAATGTTGGAATAATCCGGTTATTCTTCATTGCAGGAACCCAGTAAAGGAGCCTGGTTTGACAGCAGCCATGGAGCTATTAGCTCCATGGCTCAGGCCAAACTCGTAATGAGGCCCTTAATCTTGTTTGTCTGATTTTACTGATATTTAATCTCAGTAAAAGTACCACCCCCTAGGTACTTCATCTTTAGCAAAGGGCAGCAATAGGCCTACGCATTTCGGACACTGACTAAAATGCACCCGCTGGTTTACACATCCATGGTTATTTATAGACTAGATCATTCTGTGAAGAGTCATATAAAGACCAAAATGTGCTTGCTTAGCGGCTATATTCCAGCACATTAGGCCCCATATAGTGGACCCGCTGTGCCTCGCCTCTTGGGCCCCTGCATTTTCTCGTACATGTGGATTCTCACCTATTTAAACAATGGTTCATGGCGAAGACAACACAAAGGGACTGCCTTCCATTCATGAGCACTGCTTGTGGAATGTGTCTTTGACTTCATGATAGGATCACCTGCTGATGTATACAAGCCTACAGCACTAGCAGACAAACGTATGTTTTAAAATACTAATTTTAGACTATAGAAAATTGATGCTACAAAGTAAAAGGAAAATATAACTACAATGGAATATATAACTGGTACTATATTTCATAGGAAAAGTAAACAATATCAATTAAATAATTTGTTAACATGACATATATTAGATGTGTTTCATAACCATCAAAATATATTGCAGTGAAATCGAAAATATTCAATACAAATGAAAGAAATCAAATCAGAATTAAAAAAAATCTATGGTTTATGTCACATTACTTAGCAAAGAAGTCAACCACTCTGCTTGAACTGCCTATTAAATTCTCAGAAGAAAATAAATGCCACAGAATGAGTCTAGCTAAGTAAGCCTATCCTGCCCCCCCCCAACCCCCCCAACCCCCCAGTGATTTGAGGATGATGTCCCATATGGCATGTCAAATTACAAATGATATCAGAGAGAAGCATCATGTTTAACGGTCAGTTAAAATAATGTTTTCAATTAAAATATTGTTTAAAATCCAAAGTATGTTAATGACCCCCATTCTTTCCTCCCTGGCATGGGTCAGTATTTTGCGCTGTTTACATGCACTGCCTTGGTCCAGGTACATCGCATTTAGGCATCAAGTTTTGCCCTAGCTTCAATATTTTGTGGGTGGAGAAAACCAATTTACAGCAAGTATAAAAACCACTGTGTTGTCCTATTACAACCACACACCTTCCAGCCCACCCTGTAGCTACTGGGTTACATGCATTGACTTGTTGCAGACAAACCTCTGTTGCAGTGGACAACACCTTCAAATGTTGCTTCTGTGAGGATTTTGGAAATATTGCATTTCATGAACGAAACCCCCGACTTAAATCTAACCAAAATGGGGGACTTACTTGGACATGCCTTCAGCGCATTTCTTCCAAAACCAAGTCGATGCAGGGTATCCTTCAGATACACACAAGAGCGTTTCTTTTCCCTCTTGCTTTATCATTCTTACTTCGGGTCTCGCTACAAGAATATGAATTAAACGTTAGCATGCTTGTGCCTACATGGAATGTACACTGGTATAACGCCTGCATTGATACTTTATTTCTGGAGTACACAGATCATAACGTACTGTATACAATCGGAGCATATCAGGTTTATAGCATCCCCCACCCGCCTTGTTGTCCCCGGCTGCCTGGTAGTGCCCTTTTAATCGCCCCCCCTCTCCTCCCTAACCCCCTGCACCAATAGCTGCCTCTGCTACTGGTTTATGGGTCATTCAGGGCCATTCCAAAATATGTCAATAATAGTGCCATGCAAATCCTTCCATGAAAGTTCTGTTACCCAATAGAAAAGCCAAGTTCTGAAAATATGAATGAGGCAATGTATAGGAAATATCCTTTACATCACTATACCCAATATATGACAGACATAAAAAAAAAAAGTCGCAGAGCCCCAGCGATAAACAGCATGCCTAGAGCAAGACAAAAACCACAGGGTCAAAGGATCATTCTTTTTAAAATGCAGAGCATGGCAAAAAAATGCCCACACAATTGAAAGCGACTGAACACCAGCTTTCATGCTTGCATGCAGGGAAAAGCTGAAAACGAGCGTTTACTCAGCTATACTTCTGCTGGCCATGCTGAAAACATGAGCCACAACATTCACTTTAGCAACCATCCATCCACCACAATGCCAATGCTGAGGCCGCCACACCGCACCGGGTCACTGCGCGGTCTGTTTGCTCTAACGTGGCCTCTTTGTGGTTTCCATTGTATTTTCTCTATAGAATTGAGAAATACACAGAGGAGGTAGCCGATCACACCCCTATTAACTTGTTCATGACCGCCCCCACCCCCATTCTATTCCGAAGTACAATCATTACTGGTATCCACAGCAAATAAAACAAACATTGTTGGTCACGAAAATAACCGTGAAACCGAGTTGTTATGCCACATGCTGCTGCTGCTGCCCTTTCACAATGTATTATGACCACATTCTTCTGGGTGGGGGGGGTTGGGTTGAGGCATCTGTACTGTTATAAGGGGATGCCATTTTTAATTTTGACACCGTTGTTATTTGCAGTTTACATTTAGGAATCATTCTAAAAGTATGATACACTTGGTGGAGAATCAATAGTTGAAGCCTGACATTGGTTTTACTCTGCACCCGAACCTCCTATGGCAACTAATTGTCATCCATAGCAACAAACACTGCATACGTATTATAGAATGAAATACATATTCAGGTTTTAGCTGGTAGGTTAAATAAAGGCATATGTGGGTGTGATGCTACATGTAGCAGGACTCATGTTTTACATTGTATCACATGTTTTTCCAAATCTACCTGGAGTTACTGGGAGAAAGTAAAAGTTACTCTCCTAGTGACTACTGTACTCCTAGTCCACAGTCCCCTTTCCTACATACTCTCAGGAAATCCGTCCTTGGGGGGGCGGGAGCAGAACCATTTCTTTCAGCAAGAGAAATAAAAGTGGAGCGGCTGACGAATGATGTGTCTATTTGTACGGCTGAGTTGGTGGCGATTGCATTGGCGACTGATAGGGTGTGCGAGTTGGGGTATGAGAAGGTGGTGGTGTTCTCGGATTCATTGAGTGGGTTGCAGGCGTTTATGGCAGGGGATGGTGATAGGAAGGATGTGATTTTGGACATCAGGAGGAAGAATGATCAGTGTGTGCGTGGGGGAATGGATTTGGAGTTGGCGTGGGTGCCCAGTCACAGTGGCATTTTGGGTAATGAGTTGGTGGATCTGGCGGCGGGTGAGGGTATGAGAAGGGGAGCGGTTGATGTGAGGTTGCCTTTGAGTGTGGATGAGGTGAAGGCTGTGGTGGTGAGATGGGTCATGGATGAGTGGCAGGAGAGGTGGGTGAGTGGGGTGAAGGGCAGGTGGATGTTTGGTGTTTGTGGGAAAGTGTTGGTGAAGGTGGATGCGGGGAGTCTGGAATGGAGGAGGGGGGAGGAGGTGATGCTGAATCGGTTGAGGATAGGGCATGTAGGGCTGAATGACTGTCTGTTTCGAGTGGGGAAGCGTGAGTCGAGGGACTGTGCGGTGTGTGGGGTGCCTGAGACTGTGGGACATTTTCTGCTTAGTTGTGAGAGACATGTTGAGGAGAGAGAATTGATGAGGGTTCGGTTGTCTGCGCTGGGTGTGGCTGAGCTGAGTGGGAAGGCTTTGCTGGGAGGTGACGGGATGAGAGGAGCAGTGTGATGTTGGATTTTGTGAGGCAGACGGGGCGGTGGGAGGAGTTGTGAGTTTATGTGAGCTAAGTATTGATTGGTGGATTTGGTGCACATCATCTTTTAGGATGGGGAAGCGCCTGCGTGGGTCCGACCACGCATCCGATAATTAAGAAGAAGAAGAAAAACATAACATCAATTGACAGCTTGGCTGCATACAAGTACACATGTCACCACATCCCTCCAGACCCCACCCCAATCCTCACCCTACCATTCCTGTTCCATCTGCTTAGGCCACAATTAATTGAATTCTAATATTTGGAGGCAAAGCTGGGATGGTGTATTGCTGAATGGGAAGTTATGGATTAGGAGTATGTTTTTCTTACTAATACATCACATTCCCCATTCCTCCACACTCCTCGGAGACCACCAAGCAATGCACCAAGAGGGGGTGGAGGTCCTATCCAGATCTAGCCCTAAAGATCCTGCAGAACTGCTGGCCAAATCAGGCCACAGCCAGGAGGTGGCAGCCATAGAATAGTGCTTGCAAAAACAGAGACCTCCCAAGAAACATGCCGCTGAAAGTCTGCTGAAGCCATTGTGGTACTTATTTCAGAGGCCGGGAGACCCTTAGAAGGAGCTAATTCCTTCCACGTGTAACTCTCCAAGATGTAGTATGATATAGAGCAAAACAAAGATGCTTTGGACACCAACTGACCAGGGAAGAGCTCACCTAGAAAAGAGTCTCTCGGAAGAGCCACAATCCATTGTGCCACCCAAATGGAATTGTTATGCCTAGCCCTCACACATTTACAAAACAAGAGTGATCCCAATCATCAGGGTGATGGAGGCCCAGTTAAGAGATATACCTATTTCACATGTTGTGGTAATGTCAGCCGAGGGCAGGCTATTCTCTTAGGGATGGTATGAATGTGAAACAGTAGCAACCCAAAAAGCAAAGTACAACAGTCCAAAATAAAGGAATGTCCAATCAAGTTTCTATGAATATATATATACTTTATTTAAACACATCATATGCAAAAATAGCTAAATAATACGGCACTACCAAACACCCACCCCTGTGGAAAGAACACTGAATATGCAAGAGATAGAAAGATGAACTGTGAGTAAATAAACTATGGTGAAAAGCAGTCAATAACCCCAATGTTCATAAAAGGATATGTCGTTTGCAAGCAAAAGGGATAAAAAAAGGTAAAAAAGGACATGCCAGTCTCTAGGCCATAAAGTTGCATTGGGGGGTGGCGTAATGAGTCAATAATACCTTTTTGCTGTTCTTGGCATTTCAACAGCGTCTAACCAAGCTGCTTGGGCCCTTATTCATGGAATCATTTGTGTGTAAAGCAAGGATTTGTGTGCCTTTCTGCACGCAAAGCCCTGTTTGACAAATGGGGATTTGCAGGCAAATCCCTGTTTTACACACAAATAATTCCATGAATCAGAGCCTTGGTGCTGTGCGAGCAGCTTGAAGCTTTGGAAGAGCACCTAAATAGTCCCGCAGGGTCCTGGTGGTTGGAACGTGTCGAGTGGTGCTTAAAACATGGCTCAAAGCTGTTTGATGGCTTGAACACAGGAATCCTGGCTCATCTGGCTCTCATATTGCTGTGACTACCATTCCACACATTCTGAGACAAGGCAGGCCCTTGTTCTCGCTCTACCAAACACAAGGTAGGCTGGCAAATACCCACAGGAGTACTTCACTTCCAATGAGGTCCTGCATACCGGTGTGCCCTGGGCATGGTTAGGGAGCTTAACTTGCCCCTGCCTTGGGACACCTGTTTTCACCTCAAAACTGGAGGACATTGGAAAGGAATGCTGTCCCAAAAGGTTCCAAACAAATTCTTTTTGAAATGTTGAAGTTCACAGATGAATCAAAAAGAAGGGGAGAGCCCCTCCTTTATTTGCAATAGTCCAGAGGTGATTGGACAAATGGAAGCCTGCTTTTGAGGAGTCCAATCCCTGTCCTTGTGGCAAATGGTATTTGTATTTGTATTTGTATTTGTATTTGTTTATTTGTATTGTGAACCCTGCCCAAGGGCATCAGGGCGCATGTTTGGAAAAGGTAGTTACAGATAAGAGTTACATAGATAGGTACAGATTACATTGTATAGACATATTTAGATCAAGAATAAGAACATGAATCAGAAATATTACACGGAATGGCAGAATGGTCAAATATACAGTATATACAGTAAGTCACCTGTTTGTGGGTGACCGTTGCATGAGTTACAGAGCGGAGGCCAGTACATCCTGTTCGTTCAGCCAGCGTTTAGTTCTGTTTTTGAAGGATTGGATGGCTGGCACATTCCTAAGATCATTGGGTAGGGAGCTCCAAAGCTTAGCAGCCAGGACTGGGAAACTCGAGCCTCTAGCTGTCTGAAGCTTGAAACTGGGAATGGTTAGTGTGTGCGCCTGTGCAGATCTCAGGGGTCTGGATGCTGTGTGTTGTGTGAACCGCATGGACAGGTAAGCAGGTGCAGCATTATTTTGTGCCTTGTAGGTTAGAACAAGTGCTTTGAGGGAGATGCGACGTGTAATGGGTAGCCAGTGTAGGTTTCGCCTGGTAGAGGAGATGTGGGAGCGCCTGGGGATGTTGAGAGCAGCCCTAATGGCATTGTTCTGGGTGACCTGGAGTTTATCAAGGTTTCTTTGACTAGTCACTAAGTAAAGGGCGTTGCAATAGTCAATTTTGGACATGATGAGAGTTCTGGCTAGGATCAGGCAGTTGTCCGTTGTTAAGAAGGGGCGACAAACTGTGATGAGTTTACACGTGTACGATGATGCTGAGACTACTGAGTTGGTTTGTCTATTGAGAGAGAGAGTGGAGTCTAGGTAAATTCCAAGTGTTTTCGTGACGTTGGTGACTTTAATAACGTTTCCATCAATAATGAAGGAGTTTTATTTGGGGTCAAGTTTCGTGAGTTTGGACTGAGAGCCTAGGATGAGTAACTCAGTTTTCTCATCATTAAGGCAGAGCCCATGGTGTGCCATCCAGGCCTGGATGACCGAGTAGACTGAGATGAGTGAGTTGACATCAGTTACATAGTATCCAGTGCTAGGGATGAGTATCTGGGAGTCGTCCGCATAATTTGTGAAGGAGACACCCAGATAGTCAAGAATATCAAAGAGCGGTTTAGTAAACACGTTGTACAACGTGGGTGATACACAAGAGCCTTGTGGGACTCCGCAAGGGACATGTGCTGGGGCAACCGCGGCTAAGGGAGGGAAGACCCTCATGGATCTATTTGTCAGGAAGGTGCTGATCCCAGAGGTAGCTGCGTCAGAGAAGTGAGCGTCTATCTTAAGGTGATGGCAGAGGATTTGGTGATCGACCAAACCGAATGCAGCAGAGAGGTCAAGGAGGAGCAAGAGAGCTTGTTTGCCCTTATCTTTCAGCTCCTCAATTTGGGTTTTCAAGTCGATCAGGTCTGTCTCCGTAGTGTGTCTTGGACGGAAGCCAGATTGTCTAAGCCCTAATAGGTTGTTAGTATCAAGGTGATCCTGGATTTGGAGATAGGCGGCACGATCCAGAATTTTGAGTAGGTAAGGCACCGTGGTGATGGGCCTGTAGTTGGAGGGATTTCTAGGGTCAAGGTTAGGTTTTTTAATTAGGGGGATGACCCACGCATCCTTCAGGTTGTCGGGTACTGTGCCCGATTTGAATGATGAATTGATACAGGAACTAATGAATTGGGCGAGGTCATGAGCCGCTTCCTTTACGACCGGCGCAGGGCAGGCGTTAACTTTGGCAGTTGGAAGGCTTAAGCTTCGAGATGATGTTTTCAACTTCCTTGATGGTAAGGGGTGAGAAGCTGAAAGGTTTGAATAAGTGCTTCAGAACAGGGGTATTGTAAGACTGGGGGTTGCCCGCTGAGTCAGAGAGGTGGCTTTTTTTAATATTAATTTTGGCTTGGAGCAGGGCAATTTTGTCTAGTAATGCTTTTTGTATATTGGAGCACCATTTAGCGTCTGGGGTGCATGTATCCAATGGGGCGACTGGGGACTCTAGTTCCTTAAGGGTCTTAAAGAGTTCCTTGGTGTTAGATTGAGCTTGTGTGATCCTAACGTGGTACACTTCTTTTTTGGCCGCTAGGATAGCTTCTTTGTACGTGAGGGAGGTGGTTGTAAGGTTATTTCTATTGACTAGTGTAGGTGAGCTTTTCCAATGTGACTCAGCTTTTCTTTTTGCTTTGCGCAGTTCACTTAAGTGAGGGGTGAACCATGAATTAAGATGGTTGCAAGGTTTCTGTTTGCGCAGTTTGAGTGGGGCAATGGTGTTGAGAGCTTTTAACATGGCACGGTTGTAGGTATCAACTAGGGCAGTAGGGTTTGAGCAAGTGGAGGAGGCTGAGTTCAGTAGCGGCAGGATAAGGGGGAGTAGTTTCTCAACCGTAATATCCTTCTTGTTTCGTGTATAAGTAGGCAGGGCAAGGTTGGGTTTGTCAGTGGGTTGGCTGGAATCAATGGAAACTATTATTTTATGGTGGTCAGACCACGCACATGGTGTCACAGAGGTTACCTTTAGTGCACAATTCATGTCTGAGACCCAGTCAAGGGTGCGACCCTTGATATGGGTGGGTTCATTAACATGTTGGGGGAGGACGAAGTCAGCCAGAACACTGGCTACGTCATTGGCTTTGGAAACATTTGTGTCCTGGTATCCCAAGTTGAGGTCGCCAAGTATGATGATTTGAAATTTAGGCTTGGTGCTAGAGGCTAGGATGGATGAGATGTCCTCTACAAATGTGGAGGTAGGGCCGGGTGGCCTGTATATGAGATGCACTGAGGCGGTGTGATTAGGTGAAATCGGTAGTTTAATAGATAGTAGTTCAGCTGATGGCAGCTGTAGGGTGTTGGCAGCTCTAAGATTAAGCAAACTCTTGAATATAAATGCTAATCCACCCCCCCATAGTTTGCTTAGTATCCCTATCGCATCTGATAATGGAGTAGTTATCAGGGATGGCTAGGGTCAGGGCAGGACCCGAGGCCGCATGCAGCCATCTGACATCATGCCTTCTTGCATCATAAGTGCTTTGTGCTAAAGGAATTGCAGGAGACAGGAAGGAAGGTGAGGTATAGAGAGGAACACGAATGTGGAACCCTTCCCCACTTGTGCTTTGCTCACCCTCAATGCACCAACTCTGTCCCTTCTAAGGCCCAAAACACCAAAGGCCATTTGGTATGTAACACCCTGCTGAGGTAAGTCCTTTTATTTAGGTTTGATTTTTCTTTCCCAGGACACCTCCTACTAAAAGGATGTCTTGCAGAAGGGAGGTATTACTCAACCTCACAAAGGATCAACAAGAGTCAGTACCCATCGCTAGAATCCAGTTGAGTACAGGAGAGACAGTCAGCCTGCTGGGAATACACCCATCCTGTTCACAGCTGGCCTTGACACACAGCCTTGACACATGTATCAGCCAGATGTGGCTTTACTAATTATAAGAAATACTAGCCACTATACCTTAAAAGCAGGTACGTCTTATATTTAAACTCTCATAATTATGTGGTTTTAAGCCAGAGGTACATATTTAAATGGAGCCTCTGCATTGCAGTGATTTGGCTGTCACAGCATCTGTCAAGCATGCTCTGTGCCACTGGAAATCAGGAGGTGCAGATCAGGAGACGGATGCAGCAAGGCACAGGTGTATGGTATGCATTTGGCAAGGAACCTATTAAAGGCTGGTCTGATTAGAAAGCCAAGCCACCCTTTCTGAGATGGAATAACCCACATCATTGTATTCATTCATAAAAAAGGTCAGAGCTTCCACACGCTTCTCAGTGGGCAATTCCTACAGGTTCAATTAAGGGTGAGGGGCGCTGATACAGGATGACAGATGTTGAAGAGCCTCCAAGTGTGTCTTTATTAGAGGGTTGGAGAGAAAGAAAGCAACATCAACACATTTCTTTCGGCCGCCCCACCCAAGGACAGCAGATATTTTCTACATGTATCAATTGCAAGATGTGAATGAGCCCATTACAAGATGAAACCTCATCCAAACCACAACAGAGGGGAATTACACCCTGTTAGAAACACCTCTGTCAGAAGCAAGACCATTTACATTTATACTGAGCCTCGCAGCCATGCTCACCTCCATGTTGTCCTCCGAAAGCATTAATTGACCTAACATTACACTCTCAAGGACCAGGTCTAAAAGCTTAGAGATTGGGGGATAGATACAGAATCCTTCTATCCCTCTGTGATACAGTGCCAATGTCTGGATAAAGAGGTAGAAGCAGTCACCAGAAGCATTGTGCACCTAAGCAAATGACCCAACTGAAGGAAACCCCCACAGGCTGAAACTGTCCCAGGTCACCAGCGTGTGAAGCTGCCACTCGTTAGTCATCATCTCCAGCTTGCTAAGTGAGTGCCTACCTCTGGAAAGTAAAGTGTCAAATGCATGTGCTGTTCCATTCCCACAATTCCGCTGCAAGCACCACTAGCTGAGGTGACGTGGAAGAACCTGCTTGTTCAAGTAGAACAGGGCCATGGTGGTACAAATCAGAACCAAATGGCTGCCCAGCAGGAACACTTTGAGAGTGTTGAAGATAGTAGCCTGAATTTTATTTTCAGGATATTTATGTGGACCTAGTTCTGTGGAGAGCAGTTAATGGGCTGGCAGGTCCTGAAAATCCAACTATCTAAATACCCTCTCAAGAAAGGCGCGTGCTGATGGATTTGAGAGTGCTCCCTCTGCATCATCTTCCCCATCAGGATCCACAGGCAGGGGGCCAATGTGACTAGGGGGGAGGGGTGTGCTAGAAGAGGCCCAGAGGAAAAGGCATAGTCGAAGGCAGTAGGCAAGCGAAATAGGCCCACAGATGATAGTTATTGGTGAGGTAACTGCCATTACAACAGGCACTACCAGGGCCATAGGGGCCATTACCATAGGTGTTGTCAGGTTTGTAGGTGCAGGAATGGGTCCTGGTGCTGGAGACGACAAGCAGGGATATCTCCCTCATGATGTCTTTAAAGTCCTCCCTCACCACTAAAACTTTGAGAAAAGCCTTCCCTAATTGGTGGCTACAGTGTATGAGAAACTAGCCATGAGCAGGTGGAGGCCTCACTGGCAAGAGGGCCCCTTTGTGGCAGAGACCTGGGGCTCAGTGAAGAAGAGCCTGAAAGGCTTAGTGTTGGAGGGAAAGGTGTATGTGTTGGCGCAGACCATTGTAAGCTGCGCACAAAGATCACTTTCTCTGAAGGCACAAGGTTGATATCCATAACCCTCCATCACACCAAAGGGCCCTGGGTACTCCTACATCACAGAGACAAGCTGTAATTGGCAGTACTTACCAACCTCTTTGACGTCCTTTCTGCCATTTAGAGGTCTGTGACATTCTCTGCTCTATGAGGCCTGGGCTTCATCAGTTAACCACCTCCAAAGAAGAAGAATTTACTGAACCACATTGTCACCACTGTGCTTCTCCTAAGCATAGCTCCATCTTTACCCACCTTATGAGGATCCCGACATGCACCCCTGGCTTTCGGAACCGGGCCCAGGCTTAACTCATGCTCTGAGATTCTCAGGTTTGTACCGGGGCTTAGCCCCTCCTCAGGGAACCTCAGGGTTGCCTCCAGTTGTAGCCCCACCTTGGAAGTTTCACTGAAATAAATAGAACCTCAAGGGTCCCTCTCAGAGTTGGGGTGCCCTGAAAGACAAGACATCACCTACCTGATGCTGCTTCTTCTAGTTCAGGCTTTAGTTGCTGAAGAGGAGGATATGACAAGAGGTCCTCCCACCTTGGAAACCACGACCAAGTTCCCTAACGGGAAGAGCATCACAGCACCAGGAATGGTCCCAGCAGCATTCTGGGCCCAAACACTCCAGACTCAAGAAGGGAAAGTCTGACCCTGGGCTCCGGCAGCCGCAACTGACACAAGAAAGAACAGCTTCCCCTGGCATAAGTGGACAAGGAAACAGCTGCAAAATCCCACACAAAAACAAGAGGGCGGAAAAAAGAAGAAGCTCCACTGCATGCTGGTTCTTTCAATCCATTCAAGGCAGAGACAAATACTGGAAGAGTGTGAGTTTGTGGCAGTGTCTGGAAGGACATGGTTGGATACATGCTCATGTAGCCACACTGTCAATCACATTGATGAAATGTTATTTCTCTTGATGGAAATAATTGCTCCAGTCACATCTCCATATCTTCCAAGAGTATGGACGAAGTGGGATGAGATATAGGAGTACTGGATGGTGCATCAGGGCTCACAATTTCTTGTCGTTTTATTAGCTCTGATGTCTTTCCCTATTTCTTCCTTCTATTCCTTTCATCCTCATACTTCCCACTTGGCCACTCAGAATCCTTCAAACCTCTGCTATCTCTGTTGAACTCACCTCTTGACACTTTTCTATGATGTAATTAGCACTTCTTTTGTATTACTGAAACCAGGAATTCCCCCTTCTAACACTACTACCATTGCTTCACTTTCTACCCCCTCTACTTCTTTTCTGCATATTCCTCGCCCTTACAGTCATAGAGGGCAGGTTGGTATTCTTTACCGATCGTCTTTTACTCTTGCCCCTGCTCCTTCCTTTCTTCATGTATTTTCTTCCTTTGAGTACCTTTATATCTCTTTTCTTAAACCCTACCCTCTGGCTTTTCTTCTGATTTACCATCCTCCTGGTCCTATTGGTTTCTTTTGTGACGACCTTTATGCGCTTCTTTCTATCATTCTTCCATCCTCCATTTCTTTAATCCTTTTAGAAGATTTCAACCTACATCTCTCTTCTACTCATTTGTCTGTTCCTTTACTTTCTATTCTTGATTCTTATTATCTCTCCCCTATTTCTGTTACTCCCTCCAATGTCTCTGGCTCCCATCTTAACTTCTTCCATTTTGACTTCTTCTGTTTCTGCCCTGCCTAGCTATGCCTCTGATCATCATCTCCTTCTCTTCTCTATAATTCCTCCCCTTTTTACCTCTTCTCTTTTTCTGGCCTCATCCCTTCGCCACACTTACTACTGCTGGGATCTTCATGCCGTTGACACTTCTTTATTTATTTCTTCTTGTACTTCTCGTCTTCCTTCTCACGCCACTTTTGCATTTCTCTCTATTGCTGATGCTGCCTCTTCCCTCTCTTCTTCTCTTTCTTATTCTGTTGCATCTCTTTATCTGGCCTCTTCCTTCTTACAACAAACTCTTCGCCACCTTGAATCTTGCTGGCGTATGTGACACTTATATTCCTTCTCTTCTTTACTGTCTTCCTTTCATCCATCTAAAGATGATGTCCCTCTCGCTAGTAAGAGTTCCTACTGTTCTGACCTTACTAACTCTTACCCCATCCTCGTTGTCGCTTTCAAACTTTGTCTCGCATACTTTCTCCTTCTCCTGATCTTACTCTTATCTCTTCACTCTCAGCTACCGATCTTGCTTCCTACTTTACCTTTAAGGTCACCCTTCTCCGCTCCACTTTTTTTCCGTCCTCTAATCCTATTGTCCCCATTTCTCCTCAAGTTACTGCAATGTCTTCTTTTCTCCAGTTTCCATCTCAGGCACTGCCCTTCTGATGTCCAGGGCTCACCTGAAGTCTGCTCCTTCTTACCGCTTTATCCCTAATATCCAAAGTCTTTCCCTCCTTATTATCTTACCTTACCATTATTTTTAATATCTCTCTTGTCTCTTCTATATCTCCAACGGATCTGCGTGATTTTTCCGTCGCGGAAAAGTCAGCGACAGAAAAGCTTGCATGTGAAATGTGCGAACGACAAAAGGTTCACGCATTCAAAACCCCTACATACCCACACCCCCACCCACAACATACCCACAACACTCCCCAACCCACACCCTCACCACCCCCCACACACACCCCCAACATAAACATACCCTGCTTACCTTCCGTTCACGCTGAGTCCCTGTGGTGCCTGTTCCCTTTCACTTTTGTGATCGGGAACCGGCGTCGCAGGGTCCTTTTTTTTCTTCTATTTTTGGGTGTGCTGCAAGGGTGTCCCCCTCAACACCCCGCTCACTATACCACATAGTATAGTGAGCGGGGTGTTGCGGGGGACACCCCCACAGTCCCCGTAGTCTTTTCTTTTTTTATACTTACCTACAATGCTACCACCAAAGGTTCAAACCTTTGGTGTTCGAACCTTTGGTGGTAGCATTTTTCGGTCTTTTTGTACGGTTGTACAATTCCTTTCCAACATCATTCAAGCATGCCACTATCCTTCCTATCATAAAAAGTCTTCCCTTGATCCTTTTCTTCCTTCTAACTTTCGGCCAGCTTCTCTTCTTACCTATCTCTCCATGCTCCTGGAGCATCTTGGGTACTCTCAAGTCTCTCCTTTTGTTTCTACTAAGTCTATGTTTCCTCGCTTTCAATCTGGTTGCTGCTCCCACCACAGAGACAGAGACTCCTCTACTCTCTGTCTGTGACTCTCTGCTTTCTGCACACTATTCGAAGCACTCTTTTAATTCTCCTCGACTTACCTGCCACTTTCGACATTGTTGACCACTCTTTGCTTCTTTCTTCCCTTTCCTCTTAATGGTTTTCTGGTTCTTTCCTTCTCTGGTTCAAATCTCACCTGCCTAATCACACTTCGTTCGTAAATCTTCTGCTACTTTTCCCCTTCATCACAATGTTCCCCAAGGATCAGTCTTAGGTCCCTTCCTTTTTTCCTGTTACACTTCTCCCTGTGCCTCAATTGTTTCTTCCTTTGGGTTGTCGCATCACCTCCATGCTGATGACACCCAGCTGTTTCTATCCTTTTCCTCCTTCACCCCTGCTATTCACCCCACTGTAACCTCATGTCTCCTGGCCATCAAATCTTGGATGTCTGATCACTATCTTGTCCTTAATTCTTCAAAGGCTGAAGTCCTTTTCTTTTTTGTGTCCTCTATCGCCCCTCCCCTACCTCCTGCATTGATCTCCTTGCCCCATCTCTTCTTTCTATCTCCTCTTCTACTCGCAATCTTGGCGTACACGTAGGATTCCTCTTTCCTTTTCTCTCCACATATCATTACTTTCTCGTTGGTGCCACGCCCACCTTTATAACATCCGCAAGGCAATGCCCTTTTCTTACTTTCCAGGCTACTTAGTTGGTAATTTCCTCCCTTATCTCTTCCCACCTTTTTTACTGCACATGCCTCCTCCTTGGTTTCCCTGCTTGTCATCTTAGTCTGCTCAAGTCTATTTTCAACATTTCTATTCATCTTGTTTGTTCTCTTTCACCTTGCGATTCGATTTCCCCTGCTCCAACCGCTCTTTGCTGATTTTATTTTTACTCTCGTCTTAAATTGAACTTCCTTTGCCTGGTCTATAAATGCCTTTATAATCTCGCTCCCTCCTACCTTTCTTCTTGGTGTCCTTTTACTCTTCACCCTGTACTTTCCGGTCTCAGTCTCTCTTCCTCCTAACTGTTCCTCGTCCACCCTGTACCCTGCTCGTTTTCGTTAAGTTTCTTTACTAGCTCCCTTTCACTGAAAAGCACTCTTGCTCTCTCTGTGTTCTATTTCTTAGTACCCTGTTTGTCGCTCTACCCTCAAAGGGTTACGTCTTTATAACGAAAACGTAAATATAAATGATACATTTTTTTCTCTTTTTTAATTTGGGTGTGTCTGCCCAAACCCGTTTCCCCAGCTTTTTTACTCTCCATAAGCTCCTCCCACCCTTTTGAATCCCGAATTTATATTTTTACTAAAGATTCAACATTTTATTTCATTATTTTGCCACTTTCC
The DNA here is from genome assembly GCF_040938575.1 of Ambystoma mexicanum. Lineage (NCBI taxonomy): Eukaryota > Metazoa > Chordata > Amphibia > Caudata > Ambystomatidae > Ambystoma > Ambystoma mexicanum. The sequence continues at coordinate 661,127,980 of NC_090941.1, read as the reverse complement.
TATTAATTTAATTGTACTGTGATGTGACAATATGTAAAACTAAAGAGAAAATGAGGCAAAATTGCCTTTACACTTCCTATCCTATGACCCTCCAACCCCTTTTGCAACCCTGTTAAACCATGTACCCCAAAGACGATCAACGAAATGGCACCTGGCACCTGCTCCCATTTCTCCTCACTGTTCAACTTTTCTCCGTTTCTGGGGACATTTAAGTATTGCTGTTCTACCAAACCTACAAAAGACATTCAGCTGATCCCAACACTCCTGCCAACTATAAACCTTTATCTCTCCTTCCCTATTATTCTAAAATCATTAAAGACTGGATCTCCACTTACCTTTACCCCGTGGGGTCCGTGACAGCCTCCAATCCAGCTTGGAGCTTTCACACTAATGGCCCAGCCCTCACTCATATCTACAACTTCTCCTTTCTCCATCATCCTGCTTGACCTGTCCCATCTGCCCTTCAGACCTTTGCCATTCTTGAAATGCAGGATGGCACTGTTGACTGGGTTGCCTTCAACCTCTCCCATTAACGTGCCCTCCAGACATCCTCTTCGCAGATTACAAGAACATCTTCTTAGCTTTATTAGTTTATTTATTTATAGTGTGTATATCCTTGCGAAACCCAACAGGAGGACCTGCTTCTAGGCACAGATGTATCAACAAGATGCAGCAGCAAGTGGAACACGTTTTATCTAAATGGCCAACACCGTAATTGGAAGAGATAGGTTTTATTTGTTTCTCTAAAATTAACCTAAGGATACAGCTGAACGAATTGCAATAGGTAATTGCTTCCAAAGTCTCGGACCGGCCAGAGAAAAAATGTCTATCCCGCCCACCCCACAGATGCAACGAGAGCGAGGGAAACACAGGTTTGCCGATCTGAGCCTCTAGTGGGCTTATAACATGTCTACAAAGAACATAAATAGCGTGCAGTCAACTCATATGTGAGAGTTACCACATTCCCACTCCCACCCTCTCTGCATGGGTCTGCCACTAGAGGGATTTTTTTTGTCTCATCCTGGACTCTCATGCAATGGCCTAGGCATCTACTGTCTGGTACTAAATGCTGCCGTCTCCTTCTTTTGCCTGTCTACCCCCCATCCAGACAGTTGCCTGCTCTCCTCCAGCCTCGAAGGCATGCAACCTCAGGGTCATTTGTCACAGCGGCCTAGAAGAGTGATACATTGCATCCTATTTTATTTAATAGGTTACTGTAATCATGGGTGGCATCTTGATGGATCTATTTCTTTTAATTTGTAATAGGTCCTGTGGAGTGTCAAAGATTCATTTTGAATGGATTGCCACAGGTGCAAATTTGAGGGTTCACTTTGGGGGCTTATTTACATATTTACATGTGGTCTAATGCTATACTTCAATTTGCCACCCATGATTACTTCAAGGCAATAAATAAAATATGAATCATGATACCACTGCTCTCTACCACTTTGTTACTGCGACCTCCACTGCTGCTAGGATTATCCTGGATAACAACAGGAAAACTACCACTCAGCCAAAACCCCTCACCATAAGATTGATACTTAGTCATCTTGATTACTACGCTAGCACCTTCCTTGGTCTCCCCTTCTATTCCTTCTCACTGCTTGACAAAATATTCAACATCACCACTCATACACTTTATAATCTCTGCAACTCTTCTACTCCCCACCACTGCACCCATGCCTGCTGTCTACCAAGCCCAAATTCCTATTGTTTGCTTTTATGTCCACCCATGGACTCGCCCCCTTTACCAGGCTAGACACGTCTCTTTTTATTCTCCTCCATGCAACTGCCATTCTCAAATACCATCCTTAAAAGGGAAGTGCGCTCAAAAATGTTATTGTCCCAATTGTTCGGGCATGTATTTGTAAGCATACTCTAATCAATCTTAAAATGTTTTTCTATGCATCTTACCTTAGTTTTCCTCACTTTTACACATGCGAAAACAATATATTGGACGCGGCCATCTTGTGCTAATCTTAGACGTTGAGCCATCACATTAACTTCAAGGGCGCTCGCTGGAAGAATACAGATTGCACTCCTCTGAAACCGACATTACTATTCCAAACGATATGCTCCACCTATTTTCATGAAGTTAGTGGCCAGCGTAGCCAAACGCGCCCAGTCATCACCCACGCCATAACGTCAGTTAACGGAGAACCAGGAAGATAAACACACACATCCTCTCACAGCACGTCCCAAATTAATAGAAAAACAATATTTTTAAAGAAAACATAATTAGTCTGCAATGTAGCAAGTGCTTTTATTTATCAAACCACATTAAGTTCACGAAATGAACTATATGTTTTGCAATAAAAGTTATAGCTAGAGAACATTGCATGCTTTGAATTTTGTTTGTGATGTCCTCATGATCTGCTGATTGTGATCAACGACCAATTGTTGTGTGTCCTTATATTACACCAGCAAAACTTTCTAATGACGAACATGGCGTCCTTCCATGAGAAGATATGTATTCTTTGCACTTTCATTTGCAACGCTTTCGCTTCAGCATGTTGCTACACCGGAAACGATGACAGGTTGCTCCTTGTCGCTGGTACCGCCAAAGGGCAGATTGGTCCCTGGCTGTCATCCCACATGACGGTAATGCAAAAAGTTCCATTCAGGCGTATCTGCCATTGTTGATTGAAGAATCCATCTGACGGTAGCTGGAAACTATGGCATTCACAGAACGGTACAATATATCTGTGTAGAACAGAATACAAATATATTTTAGTAGCCGTTCTTTACTTGAGTTTATCCATTTACCCTGTAATTCTGCACTGGATGAAACCTGATCATGAACACAAACCACACATAATGAACACACACATAAGAACATGGGGTAGTATTTGAGACCACAATGCGCATGAAAGGTTAGCGCTGTGAAGTAGGTATAGCTCCAAATGGGTTGGAGAACCACAGACAGATGGCATTATAACGGAACTGGGAATATTATTGATAAAAAAAAGTGAACTAAGTTCTCTCAGAAAATGTTCAGCCCCCGGCACATCCACCCCCACACCTACTTTATGGTGCACAATAATGCAGCATTGATAGCACACCCGAATATTCCACTGGACAAAGTGGTTTAGATATCGCTAGCCTGCATACAGGTTGTGGTTGCCGGTCGTCGATGAATAATCGTCACAATATGCTTGAGCTAACAACCCATAACAATATCAGTAAGCAATACCGGCCAAAATATGGTGTCCGGTCAAATGGTCGAAAAACAATGGTCGAATGACCATTTGATCGAATCAAAATGGTCGAAGAAAAAAAGGTCGAATTTGTTTATTTATTTATTTATATTTTTTTTAAAGTTTTGGTTGCTTAGAAAATATTTTTAATAAAAAAAGGGGGGTTGGGGGAGGAACCCCCCCATAAAATAAAATAAAAAAAATAAAAAAAATTCAACCTTTTTTATCGACCATTTTACTTCGATCAAATGGTCATTCGACCATTTGGTTTTCGACCAAATAACTGGTAACCCCAAAATATCAAACCTCTATTCACTCTGTAAACTATACACAAATAACAATTATTAGTTGACTTATAAAGAAACCGTGAGTTACACACTTGGTTTTTTAAATATGGCGTGGTATAAATATAATTCAACATAACAACGTATTGTCGCCATTATTTCCGTCAAATCGCACTTTTGCACGTCACTGAATTATTCAATATGCATACAGCACAAATGCTGTTTTTAATCGGCAAAATTGAATGTTTAGTTGAACTTGCATAATGTTAAGTAGTTCCATTCTCTCTGTGCAATGCAGACTGTCCGCTCCGAACAACAGATTGCAGAAATTGAAACTAAATGTTCCAATGTCCACTTTCAATATAGTAAATGTTATAATTTTTGTGGGTATTTGACACTTTGTGTCCTTCTAGCCTAGCGGTTGCTGACTTTCGCTCAAGGCTGAATAACAATTGAAGCTTGTTTTCAACGATTGAAGCCCGAGATGGGTAGGTTTCGATTTCGTGAAAGAATGCCACAGTAATAAAACAGACCGGACAAGACGCATCAGTGTGACATGATTAATTTCTTCCATTCCCACAAGCATCAGCCCACAACCTGACCTGACCATGGAGAGATGAGCCCAGCTGACCCACATGGAATTCAAAATTTGCCGGAAAAATAAGCGAATTGTAGGCTGGCATCCACCAATGCAACATGATCATGAATACTGTCTTACCGATCACTAGTGCGGGTTATGACCCTATATGTGATATCATTACTGACGCTGAGGCCTCTCAAAAGGCAAAAACATTCATTCTGGAGTCTCAACGTTCTCGAACAGCATAAATCTTTGCTGATATTTTTTGAATTTGGTACAATGAAACCTTTTTTAATCCTGCAAGCTATCTCTTGGCTTCTTTCCCAAGAGGGTTGTATTTATTCTGTTGTGAGCGTAACAGAGTACAGCCTTCTTTAATTCATTCATGTCCAGACTATCGCACCGAGGAAGCCCTGCCTACATTCATGCGAGACAAGTGACATTGCGTGCCCATACCTAGTACCTTGTAAATCGACTGTGCGAGTGCATAGGGTAAGCAAGGATGAGCATTAAACAATTTTTCAGAGTCGTTCCCTAACTTTCTAGTTCGGCCCTGAGAAGTGGGTAGCCTTGTGCTCAACATTGCAGTTGTGCGTGAAAGCGCACAATCACACCGATGAAGCAAAAAGGGATGGGAAGGCCATAGCAAGTCAGGAAGGGGCCTGAGGCGATCAAGAATTGGTTCCCACTATTTGAGTAGGATGTGCCCTTGGTGGCAGAACAGGTTTTAAAAGGTGAGAATAGCTGGAGAGGGCAGGCTAACCCAGCCAACATTGAATTCCTTTATGGGATATCCGTGCGTCAAAGGTATCGGTTGTGCCGGTCTGAAACCGCCAAGTGATGCAAGGTCTTGATCCATGTAGCCAAATGGAGCCATGGGATAGATTTTATGTCTGTGAGGACATGCTTTTTACCACTTTCAATTACCCTTTCACCACATTTATTGTCGACGTGACGCACCGCCACCTTGTACATATATAAAACAGATACCTTATTGTATGTAACGAGGCATTGTGTCTGCTACGGGGAGGCTGTTAGGACAGTTTTTATCTTATTACTCGAGCTCTTTGCTCCTCCACCCACAACTCCCTCAGGGTCAGTCCCTTCTACAAGCAACAAGTTGGTGGTTGATCTTTCTTCGGCTGGGGCCTCCCTCTGGAACAGCATCCCTGCCTCTATCATATCATTTCAGTAATACCATGGATAGTAGACCCTATCCGTTGCACCGTGACGCTCAGCAAGAATCACATAGTGTAATAAACTGGACAATACATTTTTCTGATCTTGTGATAGTCATATAATAGGCACAGTATAAACCTATAACCTGTAATTTGCATTACAGTCATTCTAGAGGACTTGGACATTAGGGTGTAATATTCAATTGCAGTTCTTTTTTGGTTCACAGACTAGGGGAAGCAATTATTTCAACGTATTTTTGGATAACAGTTACACTCAAGGTAAGTAATACCGATACTACAAGCTACTGAAAGGCAGGTGCAACCAAAGACTTTGGTGTCTGTCTAAAACAGACCATGCAAAGCAAAACTCAGTGTTAAACTGTATGAATTAGGGGTGTACCGAATAGTAAATTTACTGTTTGGCTAATACCGAATAGTTGACCTAAGTATCTGAATAGTAAATTTACTATTCGGCTAACACCGAAAAGTTGACCTAAGTATTCGGCCGACGCCAAATAGTTACTGAATAGTAGATTACTACTGGAAATGTGTCAAGATGTGCATAACAAGCCAAAACTGGTGGCTTTGCCAATGCTTGTTTTAACAGGACTTCAGTGCAGGACATGCTTATAATTAGTTAAGTTCAGTTCCAGGGACTGCAGGAGGTGGAATGATTTATGATGAGTTTAATAAAAATGCATCTAAAACCATTTTCGTTTTTGTGCTTTCAAATAATGCAGATTATTGCTCTCATGCATTAAACTCCATTTGTGCGCACAACAAAATAAACACACTACCATAAACAGTTCCTTATCAGTTGTTAACTGTAAAGTGTCACGGAATGGGATTTGTAGAAGAAAGGAATTTGCAGTGACAGCTAGAATTCTGCTCTTTGCTAGCTCAAAGCATAACGCATTGTGACGTCAAAACAGAAGCGTAATAACCGATTACAGAGCAGCAGCAGGGTAATTTTCTCAGGACAGGTTACTAGTGATGTTTCAACTCACCTTCAAGAAGTACATTATTTAGCAGATTTGATAACGTTATTCCAGGCTGCAATGTATCATAAAGCATATTACAACTAGAGCAACTGAGGAAGTGAACAATGCAAAACGAACCCAGTGCTACCAGTTTTGGTATGTTCCCACTCCTTTGCTCCATGTGCACATGTCTCTGCAGCTGAAGTGTACAGAAGAATATAAAATCATTTATCTTTTCATTAGTTTATGGTTAATGAAAACCAGGTTATAACTGAAACCCATTGGATGTTTTAAAATAATAAATGTAACTCTAATGAAAACCATTTGATTTCTTTTTGTCTTCCTCAGTACGGATTAAATAACAAAGACATCCCTCTATATTGCTGATTTCTCTGATTAAGCTAGCTACTTAACTGCGCTGATTGCAATATAGTGGAATATTCACTTGGGTACGACTCATATCCATTCCCGTTCTGCGCTTTAAAAAGCCAGCTATCAATTACTCTGCAGCGGCATTGGCGCTTAGCAGGCATACATTACCCGTCCATACAGTACTCTAAGGTACACTCTCACGAGCACGCAGTCATGTGTTGTGTATGGCTGCATGTGCCCCCGCCCCTTATTTCATGTTCCTGAAATGGAAAATGTAAGGCTTCTCTTTGCCAACAGCGAGGTCTGTTAAACAGAAGCAGGATGATGCAAACTCAGAGCTGTTGCAGAGGAAAATGACAGAGCCCCTTTAAGAAGGAGGGACTGGAACGGGAAGAGGGGAGCTGGGTGACGGTAGAAATGGGAGGGGATATGGGAAGGACGGGACAGAAGTTGTATGGAGATTAAAGGAGGAAGATATGAACTGCTGGTGTTCTGTGTCATCCTTGAATGCATGTGTGAGTGGGCCATAACAACTGGCGACGAGGTGCCACGACCAACGTCCCTCACCCAACCGCAATCCTAAGGAGGAAGCGATGCAGACCAGGAGGGGCAGAAGGTATGCTGAAGCCAGAGGAGGAGGCCAGCACAGAAGGAGAAGTGACAGGCGTAGCTGATGGAGGAGGCCAACACCCTAGTAGAGGACTGGGGAGAACCACAGCCCACATAAGTGCAGCAGGAGCCACGCTGATGCTGAGGGAAGAGGCCAGTGACAGCAGTGGGGAACAGACGGGGCCGGAAGGTGAACAGCAGTGTGCCATTGCTGTAGCATGTGAGGAGTGGAACGACAGGATTAGTCATGACCGCTGCCTCCATTCACAGCCCGCACACCGGTAAGGAGGACCATCCAGCGAGGTGGAAGATGGGACACCAAGACCAACTGAAGAACGCAATCACGGGGGTCGAGAGCGAAGCGCACAAAGTATTGAACAAGGCCACACATTATATGCACTACGTGGCCTCGCCCCTAGCGCACCACTAGAACACACTAGAAACAAAGAGAGCGCAAGCAGGAGGATCCAGCTTTCCAGTTCTGGCAGCAACACACTGGAATGCCCTCCCTCCACACGCTAGGAATACTGTATCTCACCTGGAATTCAGGAAACTAATCAAAACCCTGCTGTTCACCTAAGCCCTCCTTAGATCACCTGACTGTTGCACTCCACTACCACAAGCTAGTGCACTCTCCTTTACCAATTTCTCCTCTTGTTACTGTTTACTAAGCTCAATGTAACCCAGAGCTTCTTTATTAAGCTCAATGTAACCAAGAGCCTACTATCTCTACGTAACCAAGCCAAATATGTGCATATAAGACAATCTCTGCAACAGCGCCTCAATGCCTGCGGGCTGCTCGTGCGCTTTACAAATGCAAATAAATAATTAAATAACACGAGGACAAAGGAAAGTTACAGCAATCACATTAACATATGAAAGAAGAGAGTAATGCAACAGCAAAGCAAAGCTTCGTTGATACGACACCGCAGCAAATATAGGTGTACACCCGAAAGGAGACAAGAAAGGCACATACGTGGTGACTGCGCGCCACCGGCAGCACATGCAACACACCATGGAAAGGGGTGAAAAGAATCAACGCAAAGAGGGCAGTGGAACCCTTACGGCAGAGGGTAGGGCACCCACCTCAGGCAACACGTGCCCCACTTACATCGACAACAAAAGGGCGTTACAAATCAGGGTCCAACAAAGCCACCCATGGCTGACAAACAAGAAAATGGTATGAATAAAGACATGAAAATAAAAGAAGAAAGAACACATATGGAGACCACGTGGGAGCTGGACACCTTGACCACACCTGTCACCACACATAAGAGGAACACATACCACCAAAGAAATGTTGCAAGTAGCAGCAGCCGATGCAGGAGCACAAGTCGCTGCAGGGCTAAACCCCACACACCCAGTGACGTTTCTAGGATGCCCCAACCCATTCACACTACAACCACAAAAGGACCTGGGTCAGAGATGGGAGGAATGAATGGAGGAATTTGAAGACTGTAGGGAACCAAGATGCACCTAACAAGATAGACATTTTTACAAACCTCCTGGGGAAGGAGATTAAAGGGATCATAAAAACCATCCCGTCCCAAGAGAAAATGACAAACCAACACCTCACAGCCGTGATCAATGGAAAGTTAGTTGTCCTTCCCAAAAGGGACTACGAAAGATACACTTTCAACCAGTGCACGCAAGTACCACACGAGACAATCAGCAAATTCATACTCCCACTCCGAAGGAAAATAACATACTGCGATTTTGCAAACTTCAACGACAACAAAGCCATCAGGCTTAGAGTAATAGAAGGATGCATATCCTCACAGTTCAAAAAACACCTATTGAAAAAACCCTTCCGCTACAGGAGATCGCAGACCTTGCAAGGGTGTACGAGAGAGTGGATGTGCAAGCAGCGAACATAGAAAATTTGAAGAAAACAGACACAGTAGCTGCCATCGCCACCACCACCACACAAGGACAGACCAGATATCCTGGCACACCAACTCGTAAAGAAGCATGGAACACCAACCGGCGTCACCCAGCAGAGAGACAATGCTACAGGTGTGGCTTCGAATTTCCCCACAAAGGCCAATGCCCAGCCATCGGACAGATGTGCATGAGATGTGGCCAAGAGAATAACTTCCAAGCCATGTGCCGAGAGAAAACACCAATGCTGCCCGCAAATAGGCCCCCACCACAGCCAATACCTAACTAGAGATATGACCCACCAAGAACACCTACCCCGTGACCATACCAAAAGAGAGACAGTGGAAGAATCACCCAGAACAGGAACATGGTGACATATACAACCCAACCAGGGTTCATAAAAGCTGTAGAAAATCTGAACATCAACCTACTGGGAAGACACCCTGAGGTACCAGAATAACCCGCCCCCACACAAAGACATCAAGCGGAGGAGCAAAGATTCGGACGAGAATACATTATGGGTGACCCGTACGAAAACCCTCCGAGGGAAAAGGAACTTTTAGCAACAGAGCCCTACTACGAATACGACAGATACAACAAAGAATACATCAGACTGATATATTACACCTCGGCTGTACCAAAAGTGACAGTTCAGATGGGAGGACTATACACTCAATTTCTGACTGATACAGGGCTCACCATGAATGTCATGAATGAAAGACCCTACAACACCATTGCAAGCGCCTATCCCTCACAACCATCACAACCTCACATCTTCCAGTGGGGAGCAACTGTTCCTCTTCAATCCAAAGGCCAATTCAGCTGTGACCTGATACACAGAGGAGGACTCATATCCGCCACGATTCACGTCATACAAAGCCCAATGATGGGGCGATGCCTTCTCAGCTACAAGACGGTAACAGCCTTAGCGCTAATCAACATCCAATTTGACTAGACTGAGATTATACAGGGCCTGCCTCCAAATGCCCAAGCCCTACAGACACTCTCACAACGAGAGTCATTCATTGACAAGTTGAAAGTGATGTTCTGGGAACTATTGAAGGGAGTGGGACAGCTAAGAGGCACTGTCATAAGACTCCACATTGACCCAGCGGTGAGACCAGTACCACAACGCCCTCGTAGAATAGGGTTTCACTTACAAGCCCAAGTGATGCACAACCTACAACTTCTTCTTGAAAACGACATCATTGGCCAACTTGCACGCCTTATTGGAGTATTTTAGTAAATTGTCAGGTAATTGTGTTCCTTTTGCAGTGTTTAATCGTGTGCAGGTGTAATGCGGTTTGCTTTCAGGGGAGTTGCTGGTGGACAGAAAGCAGGGTTTAAAAAGAGCTTCATCTCCATATGGTTTCATTTGATAATCCTTTCTTTGCTATGTTCGGCTTCCATTTCCTTGCCTGTGGCTATGGTGCTATCTCTGCATCAATTAGCACAGTGATATATACAACAAGGAAGCAGTTACGAGGGAATGGTACACAATTAACATCTCATTCCACCATAAAGGGTATGATAAATACTCTAGTCACTACTTTTGCTGCCTGGAATTGAAATAAGTGTCCTAAATCATATGCTATCTGATGTGAAGTGGGTGCGATTTGTGCTGCACTACACCATTCATTATTTATAGATAGCTGCAAATGAAGTGCTGCTCGAGCAGGGAGAGAGAAGAAAATGATGCTTTTTTCATTTTGCATGACTCTTTAAAGCAGGATCGCACTTTACATGGCAGGAGGACAATGCGCGAGGACTCTGAATAATCGGTGCTGCCTGTTGCACAACTTCTAATTACGGCCGCACTGATCAATGGAAAGTTAGTTGTCCTTCCCAAAAGGGACTACGAAAGATACACTTTCAACCAGTGCACGCAAGTACCACACGAGACAATCAGCAAATTCATACTCCCACTCCGAAGGAAAATATCATACTGCGATTTTGCAAACTTCAACGACAACAAAGCCATCAGGCTGAGAGTAATAGAAGGATGCATATCCTCACAGTTCAAAAAACACCTATAGAAAAAACCCTTCCGCTACAGGAGATCGCAGACCTTGCAAGGGTGTACGAGAGAGTGGATGTGCAAGCAGCGAACATAGAAAATTTGAAGAAAACAGACACAGTAGCTGCCATCGCCACCACCACCACACAAGGACAGACCAGATATCCTGGCACACCAACTCGTAAAGAAGCATGGAACACCAACCGGCGTCACCCAGCAGAGAGAAAATGCTACAGGTGTGGCTTCCAATTTCCCCACAAAGGCCAATGCTCAGCCATCGGACAGATGTGCATGAGATGTGGCCAAGAGAATAACTTCCAAGCCATGTGCCGAGAGAAAACACCAATGCTGCCCGCAAATAGGCCCCCACCACAGCCAATACCTAACAAGAGATATGACCCACCGAGAACACCTACCCCGTGACCATACCAAAAGAGAGACAGTGGAAGAATCACCCAGAACAGGAACATGGTGACATATACAACCCAACCAGGGTTCATAAAAGCTGTAGAAAATCTGAACATCAACCTACTGGGAAGACACCCTGAGGTACCAGAATAACCCACCCCCACACAAAGACATCAAGCGGAGGAGCAAAGATTCGGACGAGAATACATTATGGGTGACCGTACGAAAACCCTCCGAGGGAAAAGGAACTTTTAGCAACAGAGCCCTACTACGAATACGACAGATACAACAAAGAATACATCAGACTGATATATTACACCTCGGATGATAGTGCTGTAGCAAAAGTGACAGTTCAGATGGGAGGACTATACACCCAATTTCTGACTGATACAGGGGTCACCATGAATGTCATGAATGAAAGACCCTACAACACCATTGCAAGCGCCTATCCCTCACAACCATCACAACCTCACATCTTCCAGTGGGGAGCAACTGTTCCTCTTCAATCCAAAGGCCAATTCAGCTGTGACCTGATACACAGAGGAGGACTCATATCCGCCACGATTCACGTCATACAAAGCCCAATGATGGGGCGATGCCTTCTCAGCTACAAGACGGTAACAGCCTTAGCGCTAATCAACATCCAATTTGACTAGACTGAGACTATACAGGGCCTGCCTCCAAATGCCCAAGCCCTACAGACACTCTCACAACGAGAGTCATTCATTGACGAGTTGAAAGTGATGTTCTGGGAACTATTGAAGGGAGTGGGACAGCTAAGAGGCACTGTCATAAGACTCCACATTGACCCAGCGGTGAGACCAGTACCACAACGCCCTCGTAGAATAGGGTTTCACTTACAAGCCCAAGTGATGCACAACCTACAACTTCTTCTTGAAAACGACATCATTGGCCAACTTGCACGCCTTATTGGAGTATTTTAGTAAATTGTCAGGTAATTGTGTTCCTTTTGCAGTGTTTAATCGTGTGCAGGTGTAATGCGGTTTGCTTTCAGGGGAGTTGCTGGTGGACAGAAAGCAGGGTTTAAAAAGAGCTTCATCTCCATATGGTTTCATTTGATAATCCTTTCTTTGCTATGTTCGGCTTCCATTTCCTTGCCTGTGGCTACGGTGCTATCTCTGCATCAATTAGCACAGTGATATATACAACAAGGAAGCAGTTACGAGGGAATGGTACACAATTAACATCTCATTCCACCATAAAGAGTATGATAAATACTCTAGTCACTACTTTCGCTGCCTGGAATTGAAATAAGTGTCCTAAATCATATGCTATCTGATGTGAAGTGGGTGCGCTTTGTGCTGCACTACACCATTCATTATTTATAGATAGCTGCATATGAAGTGCTGCCCGAGCAGGGAGAGAGAAGAAAATGATGCTTTTTTCATTTCGCATGACTCTTTAAAGCAGGATCGCACTTTACATGGCAGGAGGACAATGCGCGAGGACTCTGAATAATTGGTGCTGCCTGTTGCACAACTTCTAATTACGGCCGCACTGCCGCCGTGACTGGGCAATGCTGTCATGTTGGGAACACAGAGAAAGTCCTTTGAGGGCTGTTGGATTAAATGGTGGATCCTGACTGGTTACAATGTTTTGCAATGAATCAGTGAAGTGAAATTCTGCATTTCTGTACTACGTTATTGGAATTAGGACATAAAGTGAAATAATACACTCGGATTTCAGTTCACTTCCTTGAGCCTCCACTTCCAATTTTATAATGCGCATCAAATTTTCTTTATCGTTTAGTATGAGCTTTTTGTAACTCCACGTTGATGTACAAATAATTGCCCACTTGCAATAACATCTGAATCCTTAATGACACTACCTTGTGGACAGCAGAAACATGTTCCGGTAATACAGTCATGGAATGAGGCCAAACAAGAACTAGGGGTGTAACTTTGGGGTCGAGTAAGCATTCTATTAGGTATTCTGCCGAAGCTGAATAACTAATTTTCAGCCAGAATTCAGCCGAATACTTACTTGAAGCTGAATTTCGGTACACCCCTATTATGAATGACCCAAAGTTATGTCGGCAAAACCTAAGCAGCATGTCATGGGAAGCAACACCCAGTTATACAATTATTCTTACAGGAATAATAACCTCAAACCAACAACATTATTTTTGTGGCAGAGGCACAACCAATCCACAGGCAAGCATAATAACCTTATATATGCTTTTGAGAATAGCATAACATTTATCATTGCTATGAAAATCTTACCCACCATATGCCATCACGCCAGTTCCATGCCCTGCACGTGTGGATGTGGTTTGGGTCTAGCAGAGGGTTTGACAGACACCAAGCCTCAATGTACCTTTAACTGATGGAAAATATACATTTGCATATCAGTATTTCTGCCAACCAAATGGGCAGTGCAGCACCGAAGTGCTAGGGCAATTCTCTTCTGAAATATTGTACCAATAGCAACCACAGATATGTGTCTTATCGATCGTGGACCAGTAATATAACTGAAGGGAAGGTAAAAGTTATACATTAATGAATCATACACCCAATTAAATCTGCATAATTCAATACTTTTTATTACTTTTTGTAGCATTGAATTTGAGTGTAATAGCATTCGATTGTTTATGTACAATGTCCAAGCATTGGGGAACATATCGGAAATGTTATTGTGAGCAGATTATGAAGACAGCTAAAAATTACTTAAATCTGGAAGTCCACCTTTCAACAAGTTCCGCTTTAGGTGGACAGGGTTCGTTTGCAATGTTTTGTGGCATTGTATGTGTCCTAGGAACAAAATCAGGATCGATTCCATGAGTATGCATGGCCAACACATTCAATGTCGAATCATTCACAAATTTGAAATCCATTTCCTGGTATATTGGCTTGGCCACCCATTGTTTGCCTTGTTTTGTAAAGACCATGAGGTAACAAAGCATCCCAAAGGTTCCTGCAGTTTTCACTTGTTCCCTCCCAACATTGTTGTTGTGTGCAAGTACAGCTAGTCTTGTTCTGGACTCCATACTGTCTATGCTGAAATGCAACCTTTTGGGCTGGTATTTAGGAACATATTATGGAATACCTCCAAATCTCTGGTATGATAGATTTCTGTGAGTCCTTTCACGTCCCTTGAAAGCGTGTTATCGTACACAATCTTCTCAAATGCTTTGTGTGGAGGGGAACATGGCACCAACCACTTCTTATTGCATTCCTGCTCCTTCGATAAAGGTCCATGTGCACATTAGTGGAAATGTTGGTTTTCTGTCCATGACTTTACGTTGGAACAATGGTGCATCAATGAACGCCATTTTTCAAGTAGAATTTCTACAGATCCATCACAAGTTTTGAAGCTCCACCAAAGATGGTTGCTGATGGACTGACACCACTCTAAAATATTTTCTGAACCATTTTCTTTACCAGCATCCGATTTCTTTTCATTGACTGATTTGTCAAAGTGCCATACATCAAATTGATGCTGAATGTGAGGAAACTGCTCTCTTATGGCCTTGGTTATTGAAATGTGCCTGTCAGTGGCTATCAGGTCTATTTGCATTCCCCTGGATTCAAGATGTTCAACAGATTTGATGAAACCATGTTTCTCCATGGCCACAGAAGATGTACATTCGGACACCTGCATGATCATCAAACTCACAATTTACTTTCCATGTCTTGAAAGTGGTATGCGCAGTACTTTGCTCAGAATCCGAGACTGTTACACTGTCCATCGCCAGCTAGCCTGAAACCTTTGCCAGAGAATGTACTTTCCATTGACATCTGTTTGATTTTCCAGGCTTGACTAATAGCGGAGAATAAGAATTCCCTTTGATATTTGTAGTGCTGGGTTTTAGCAAGGAACTCAACTCCCACAAATTGACAGAAACTGGAAATTTTACCGAAGGTCGACCTGCTGAAAAGTAAAGCTGCTGGACATAGTAGATTTCGAGCAGGCACTTTGCCCGTCATTGGTTGAGTGGACCATGAACATTTATTATGGAGGTGGACACAACTGGCATGGATTTTCAGGTTATTGCCTTGTAATGCACAAGACACATTCACCAATTGCTCCCTGCATATGTTCCCCCTCAATGTATGGACACATTTCAGCATCTGTACAATCTCTAGTTGGCAGCTGTCGAATACAATGTATTTTTACTCCTTTAATAGCCAATCGTCCGGCATGAATATGTTTTGTGACTCGACTGTGGTGGACAAATCGCCCGAACTGGGTAAACTTAAGTCGAGATCTTTAGCTAATTCCTCTCTCAATTGCGTTGAAGCTTCAGTTTCTGTTAGTCCAGGTTGTGATATGTGCACATGAATTGGAGAAACAGGTAACATTGACAGGGTAATTCATAGAATTTCGCACAAAAGTGGCGCACGCGGCTGGCGCACAGTGTCCCTGTGCGATACACTGCGCCAGCCGCGTGCGAAAAAATCCATTTCATCGCACAGCGTATTCATGGATTTTAGCCTCCAAAACCAGCCGTGGCGCAGAGTGGCGCAGCGACCCTGCAGCAGCGCCAGTTACGCCCCCAAGAACGCCCTTGCGCAAGGAAAAGCCATCAAAATTCCCAATTCATCGCAAATGTCTGCGCTAACCCTGGACCAGTCCACAGGGCAGCCAAACTGCAAACGCCAAGTGGGGAACGTGCATTTCAGTGGTTTGCGGGAGGTTTCACACGCGAATGTCCTGGGTACGTGTACATCAGGGGTGCACGTGAAGTAATACACGCAAATCCATCAGGGCACATGTATTCCAGGGGTGCGCGCAGGGGCGTTGCTAGGGGGGGCTAAAGGGGCTATAGCCCCTGATCTTTTGGTTGTAGCCCCGGATAGAATCTCAGGAGCTACAGCCAAAAGACTAGCTAGCCCCCAGTCCCAACAGTTCCGACATCAGTTTAGCCCCGGGTCTTTTCCAGACCTAGCAACTCCCCTGGGTGCGCGGTAAGTATCACACGCAAATTCAGCAGGGTACGTGTATTTCCAGGGTGCGCAGGAAGTATCACACGTGATTCCATCAGGGCACGTGTATTTCAGGGGTGCGCGGGGAGTACTACACGTAAGTTGTCCATGTGGGTCCTCCCAGGTGTTCCCTCTACACCCTCCACCGCCCTTGCAGGCAGCCCACACCACAGGGGACTACCCTGCACCCCTGCTCATGTCCCGCAGGCAGCCATTCCACCATGGGCATGCCCCCCAGCCAACCCACAAGTCACCTTGCACCACTGATCAACAATGCATGTCTCCCAGCACCCTCACCCCCCAGCACTGTGGGGCACCCTCCACCAGGCCCCCACACCTGTCTCCCTGCACCCCCACCCCCTGCATCCAGGGGCACCCTCCACCAGGCCCCCACTCATGTCTCCCAGCACCCCCCGCAGTGCAGGGCACCCTCCACCAGGCCCCACTTATGTCCAACTCATGCCCCCCTGCACCCCAAACCCCCCCAGCATCCAGGGGCACCCTCCACCAGGCACCCACTCCTGTCTCCCTGCACCCCCAGCCCCCAGCAACCAGGGGCACCCTCAACCAGGCCCCCAGTCCTGTCTACCACCCCCCACCCCCCAGCAGTGCGATCTGCCTGGGTACGTGTATGTCAGGGGTGCGCGTGTAGTCTGACACGCAAATTCATCAGGGTACGTGTATTATGGTTCTGCGTGAACTTCCACATGCGATATCAGCAGGGTACGTGTATTACGGGGTTCGTGTGAAGTTCCACACGCGATTGCCCTGAGTACGTGTATTCCGGGGTGTGCGGGAAGTTCCACACGCGATTGCCCTGGTTACGTGTATTTCGGGGTGCGCGGGAAGTTCCACACGCGATTGCCCTGGTTACGTGTATTTCGGGGTGCGCGGGAAGTTCCACAAGCGATTGCCCTGTGTACGTGTATTTCGGGGTGCGCGGGAAGTTCCACACGCGATTTCAACAGGGTACGTGTATTCCAAGGTGCGCGGGAAATTCCACACACGATTGTCCGTGGTGCGTGTATTTCTGGTTGCACGTGAAGTTTCACACGCGATTTCAGCAGGGTACGTGTATTCCAAGGTGCGCGGGAAATGCCACACGCAAATCCAGCAGCCTACGTGTATTCCGGGGGTGTCGTGGAGTCCTACACGTGAATCGGCCGTGTGTGTCCTCCCAGCTGTTCACTCTACACCCTCCACGGCCCCTGCAGGCGGCCCACACCACAGGGGACTAACCTGCACATGTCCCGCAGGCAGCCCATCTACCATGGCCATGCCCCCCAGCCAACCCACATGTCACCTTGCACCACTGCCCACCAACGCAAGTCTCCCAGCACCACCAACCCCCAGCACTGTGGGGCACCCTCCACCAGGCCCCAACTCCTGTCTCCCTGCACCCCCAGCCCCCACCAGTCAGGGGCACCTGCCGGCAGGCCCCCACTCAGGTCCAACTCATGTCTCCCTGCACCCCCACCCCCCAGCAGTGCAGGGCACCCTCCACCAGGCCCCACTCATGTCCAACTCATGTCCCCCTGCACCCCCACCCCCCAGCACTGTGGGACACTCTCCACCAGGCCCCCACTCATGTCCAACTCATGTCCCCCTGCACCCCCACCCCCAGCACTGTGGGGCACCCTCCACCAGGCCCCCACTCATGTCCCCATGCACCCCCACCCCCCTGCATCCAGGGGCACCCTCCACCAGGCCCCCACTCCTGTCTCCCTGCACCCCCACCCCCCAGCAGTGCAGGGCACCCTCCACCAGGCCCCCACTCCTGTCTCCCTGCACCCCCACACCCCACCAGTCAGGGGCACCTGCCAGCAGGCCCCCACTCAGGTCCAACTCATGTCTCCCTGCACCCCCACCCCCCAGCAGTGCAGGGCACCCTCCACCAGGCCCCACTCATGTCCCACTGCACCCCCACCCCCAGCACTCTGGGGCACCCTCCACCAGGCCCCCACTCATGTCCAACTCATGTCCTCCTGCACCCCCACCCCCCAGCACTGTGGGGCACCCTCCACCAGGCCCCCACTCATGTCCCCCTGCACCCCCACCCCCCTGCATCCAGGGGCACCCTCCACCTGGCCCCCACTCCTGTCTCCCTGCACCCCCACTCCCCAGCAGTGCAGGGCACCCTCCACCAGGCCCCCACTCCTGTCTCCCTGCACCCCCACCCCCCACTAGCCATGGGCACCTGCCAGCAGGCCCCCACACATGTCCCCCAGCCAACACGTCATCACAATCTAGATCCCTGGCCCTTATGGGCAGCCTCCACATGCCAAACACCCACCCAAGTATTGCATCCACCCACTTAGAAATGCCAATTACATGATACAACCCCAATGGCAAGTATGTAAATGAACACATCTCCCTCACATACACACAATGGGTGTCAGGGAATGTAAAAACCCATATCATGACATGCATGAAACCAATGAGACGATACTACACATTGAAGTATGATGAAAAAATATGTATTAAAAGCAACATAAATGGAATCAAAAAGAAACAAACGAAAATGTGAATTAAAAACAAAATGCAGCATGTCCGTAAAAGAATGTAAAACCACAAATCATAATCCAAAGGAAAGGTGTCCAAAGTCACAGTTCACAAAAGTAAATCCAATGGAAAATTAAAACCAAAAACCATTGCTCCATGGGTAAAATCAAAATGAAAAAAAAAAATCCCAACACCCAACAGTCAACTATATACAGATAAACAATCCAGGGTCCAGGATCCCAACAGAAGAAATGAAACCTATCTAATAAGACTACCTAATAAAAAATAACTATATACAAAAATGTGGCCCATTGTCCAAAAGGTCCAAAAAATATAAAAAAGCAAAGGAAACCTAACACTAACTACAGAACTATTTACAAGGGCAGCGGGCTAGTCCGACGGCTCACTTCGGAATGTTCCGGGCCAGGGCATCATCAAACTCCTGCTCAATGTCCCAGAGGCGGCCCTCCTCCATGGCCCCGAGGGTCCGCAGGGCCGACGACATGTTCACCTCCAACTCCCTGCGGATTACCTCGAGGCACTCGGCCCGCCTCAGGGCCCTCCGCATGGAGTTCTCCGCCCTGACCATCGTGAGCCGTGCCTCTTCCGCCCGCTGCCGCTCCGCATCTATGGCGTGGCCCAACCGCTGCCACACGGAAGACACTTCCCGTCCTGGGTCCTCCTGCCCTCCGGCCGATGCCTGCCCCTCCGATGTCGAAGGCCCCGAGCCATCATGGCTCCCACCTCGTTGTTGCTGCTGCTGTGCCTCTGCCCGTGCCCTGGCTCCTGCTGCCTGCACATCCTCCACCGGCTGGGGTGCAGCCGTTGATGTGGCCACCCCTGCTGGACGTCCGACTCCCGACTGTGGCAGGGATGCCTCCTCCACCAGCCTTGCCGCACCGTCAGAGGCAGCTCCACAGGGCACCCAGGTGACAAATGGGTGGGACGATGGCACGGAGGACGACTGGCGCATAGGGTGTTCAGTTGAGGAGGGGGTCGGAGCAAGCTGCAGCAAACGGAGGAATCCGGCCTGGGTGACCTGTCCCAGTAGGCCGACGCGGTCAACGAGCCATTCGAGATGACGTGCAGTCTCCTCATGAAAAGACTGCAGGTCACCTCGCATGGCCCGTTGATGCAACGCCACACCAGTCAGGACAGGCTCAACCTGTACCTGGATAGCCACGTCCGCAGGCAGAGGAAGGCCAGTTGTTGTGAGCTCATCCCCTGCCTGAAAACGGGTCTGGACGTAGGCATCCCTGCTGGTGCAAGATGATGCAGTGACAGGATCAGGGACAGGATTGCACACAGGCACCTCCGCGGCGGCCTGTGCTGCCTCCTGTCCCTGGTCCTGCACTGCACCACTAGCACCAGTGGAATCCCCACCTCCAGACCCCGTCTCTGTCGCTTGCACGGCCTCCTCCTCCACCAAACCCCCCACCAACCTGGATGACTCCGTGCCATCTGCACCCGTTGGGCCCTGTGGGGTCCCAGCTGCCCCTTCTGCTGCCGAGGAGTCCAACTCTGACCTCCGCCTCTTGGACCTCCCCCTGGCAGCTGCAGCCTGGGACGCGGCACCGGACTCCTCACTCCGCGACGAGATCTCAACCTGGGAGGGGAGCCGGGCCTTGCGTCTTCGGCTGGCAGTGCGATCCCCGCCGCTGTGCTCCACAGCACCTTCTCCGCCTTCTTCATCAGTTGACGCTGCAGACAGGGAGAAATAAAACACAGGCATCAGGGCACTGTACAATGGACCCATACACACATGACAGTTGTACATGAGTGGCATTGGCAAACCTCAGACATGGCATCACAATCGCCAACACACATGTCATTTCAACTCGCACACATGAGCCATACCACAGCCATATCGCAACAGCCGGCACCATCCATACACATACAACAGCATGAGCAGGCAAAGGTGAGCCAGACATCACATGCAACACAGGGAGTGCACTACACATGCAGACACACCACCACACTTGCATGCATGTGTACACCTCTGCCAACTGTGGCAGTGTGCAGATTGGCATCCATGTCACATCTGCCAATCAGGCTTCCACATCCCGCTGTCACATGCATCCATGTTGCATCACTGTTGCACCCTTGTCAAATACACACACATGCACATGTACACAGTGCTGATACATGCAGCTGAAAACAACATCCATGTGTGACATCACGAACATGCCTACTTACATACACAACTGCATTTGGCATGCAAGCCTACACACACAAGCACCATCCATGTCTCACACATGACTGCCCTCGCATGTGTTAGCCTCACGGCCCTGTACAACCCCCCCCATACTTGGCCCCATAAAAACACATGTGCAACCTGCACACTACTGGTACATCACCACACGCACAGCACACAATCATGATGCATGTACACTTACTGCTCGACTCCAGACGGGTCTGCCTCTCAAGGACCTGGACGTGGAGCGCTGGGGATATGCGTTCCAGGACCCTCATCTGATCGTCCGACAAGTGGCCCCGGCGCCCCTTAGCATCCGCTGCCTTCAAGAGGCGCCGGGCCTTGTTGAGGGTCCTGGACCTGAAGTTCTCCCAGAGCTTCTTGACATGATGGAATAGTCGGACTGCCACCCCCTCCACGTTGATGGCAGTCACGATGTCCGTCCAGATCCGAGTCCGTCCTTCCTTGTCGGCGCACAAACTTCTGAAGAGGGCATCATACTGCCCCAGGACTTGCTCCACCAGGACACCAACTTCGGTGGCAGTGAAGCTGGTGCCCCTCTGCCTCTCTGGCCGGGGGTTGTCAGTGGTGCCAGATGTTGCAGTGCCCGACATGACAACCGCAGAGGCAGGAGTGGGTGGGCAACTGGGTCCTGGGGCTGTTCTGTGGAGCAATGGAATCCCAGTCGGGAGTCTTCGGATCCAGCAGGGGTGGTCACAGCAACAGCACCCCTGGCTGATGTGCAGGCAGCAAATGGCAGGGCACGTGGGCAGCAGGCAATCAGGCAGCAGCAGATGGCAGGTGGGAGCGTGCTCGGGGCACTGGGGGGCAGTAATTCGGCCTTCTGGGCAGGAGCGTGGTCTTCCGTGTGCTTACGCGTGGCCAGCTTGATACGGAGTGATTTGGCACGTGAAAATCCAGCACGTCTGCGTGTAATTCGAGGAAAAGGCCTTAGCACGTAAGCGCGTCAGCACACGTACGCGAATTCACTGGCCCAAAGGCCACCAGCGCGTATGCGCGTCTGTGATGTGCGTGCGCTGGCGTTTCCCTGTACACGGGTGCATGTTACACGTCCAATGACTGCACGTCAGAGTGTCAGCTCGTGTAATTGGAGGATGGGGCCTTAGCGCTTACACGCGGAAGTGACGCTGGACGTGTGGGCATCTTTAAAAGGTACGTGTAGAACACCATTTCCTTGTACGTGCTTTTCGTGGAGATTGAGTGGGTGAAATCTGTACTTCTTGTCGGTTCACACGCGATTTACTTCACAGCGTTCCAAGTTCGTACTCCCTGTTACCTCTGACAGCTTTTTCTCTTCTTGTCTTTTTCCTGGGCCTGTTTCCGCAAACAGCGTTCACTTCTCCTCTTGTCTGTCTCCTCAGACAGCGTACAATTCTTCTTTTGGCGGGGGCATTTTTCACGTGATATTTCCTGGCAGACGGTGAGTCGCGCACGTATTTGACATCTGTGCTTGCCCCGTGTGTTGCCAACCCCTTCAGAGGTCAGTCTATGCTGCGTGTGACACGCATACGTTCATTTTTGTGTTTCTGGGTGCCACAGCGTAGTGCAGGTTTTTTTTTCCTTGCACGTGGTCTATGAGTGGTTGCTTGCACATTATCTCCCTTTTTCGGGGTGCCTGTGCGTTGCGTGAACCGTCATCTTCCCCCAGGGGTCACATACAGCCTTGCTAGAGCACTAGGGTACGAATTCCATCTAGTACCCTACCCCTTTGACCCCCAATTGCCCAAGACAATAGTTTACTGCAACTCCCATACGCACAACAACATCAGTGACATGGTTGGGAGGTGAGCACGCAGTAAGGGTGGGCGAGCCACAAGAGGTGGCCGTGGTGGATACGGTAGGGGACGTGGCCAGGACTTGCAGGGTGCCCCTAGCCACCCATGTGTGGGTGACCAGTCAGGGACACCCATGCCTCCCCCCCCGGTTGAGGGTAACGTGGCTGACACCATCCCTGCTCAGCCCTTGTTGGACCATCCCATTGTGGCACCAGACCTGGCACAGGGTGACTCCATGGATGACTTTCAGGTCAGCAGGTCTAGGCCATGTTGGTGTCACCAGCCCACGTGGATCAGGGGCAGGGTGGGGAGGCTGCAGGGGCAGCTGTGGCTCCATCCACCCCAGCTCTGAGTCTCCCAGCCAGGACAGTGTCGGTCCTAGTCCATCCTGCTGACGTTCCCCCTGACTACATCACACTTCAGCTAATGCCTGCACCAAGTCCCATGGTGAGTGTTCATTCCCACACTCCTAGTCCACAGTCCACGGGGGTTCCTGCCCCTAGTGTCCAGAGCGGCGTAGGACACTCAGTATCACCACCAGCTTCCAAGCGGAAGAGGAAGAGTGCTCGTCCAGTACAGGTTGATGCCCCAGACACGGCTACACAGTCCGGCCCACCAAGGAAGCCCAGCTTCAATCAGGCCGAACTTGATGCACTTGTGGAGTATGTGTCTGCACATGACAGCAAAATGGTGATTACTGCAGGATGCAAGACCACACCTGCACAACGTCAGGCACACTGGCAGACCATTGCGGAACTCATAAGTGCCCTTGGATTCGTGAGGCGCACAGCTAATGATTGCTACAAGCGCTGGAATGACCTTAAGCGCAGGTCAAAGAAAAAGCTGGCCTCAAGTCATGCCGCAACTCTAGTGACTGGAGGTGGGTCTCCGGAAGAGGACATAGAACTCACTCCACATGTGTATGTTGCTGGGACCTACGTCATGGAGGAACAGATCCAAGGCGTGGGAGATCTGCCAGATTACGAGGCATTGTCCGGTGAGTGCACATGCATGTGTGTGTCATCCATGTGCATGGTGTGTGTGTGAGTGCTTCTGATTGAGTACCAGGTGAGGGGGTGTGTGCCTGAGTGGTTTGGGTCACCCATGTGCTTCATCCAATACATTCTGCGCACCAGGATTTGGGTGTTGCAGTATCCCTTCTGGCAACAGTAGACATTCAGCCCAACCTCACTCCAGTTGCCCTTGAAGTGTCATCTTGCCACAACATAGTTGCATGTTATTCTGTGTTCATTCAGGCTGATTGTCTGCATTCCACCACTTTCACTAGGCATTTCTCAGTCCTATTGTCACATGTGTGACATGGCTAGGGTACATGTGTCATGTATGTGTATTGGACATGCCAATCACAGGCCAATGTGTGATGGCACTGCTAGGCAGCATGCTGCAAATTTGTTGGTATTCCATCTTGGTGTCATCAATGTGTGCCATTTGCCTCCCCTTCATACGCAGTGACAGTGCATGCATGGGAGGGTTATAGTCATGTGGGACATGTGTCAATGAAGTACTGTTTCTGTTGCTTCTCAGCCCTATTTGTGTTCCATGGTGCTAATGCCTGTTCCCATTTCTTTTCTTTCATGTCTTTGCAGGGGATGACGCACTTGATACTGCTGGGGTTGTGGAGATGGTGCAGACCCAGGAGGGGTCTCAGGCCCGACCGGGCACCAGTGAGGGACGTGGTGTGGTGGTGGGTGAGAACCCACACTTGCTGCAGACCGTCATCTCAAGGGGTGTCTCTGGGTGCACCTCCGCCAAGCTCTATTCAGGTGTCTATTCGGAAGATGAGACCTATGTGCCGTCGCAGGTAAGTGTTTCTGGGAGGGATCCTGTACTGTCCAACCCACCTGCACCAGGGGTAGAACCCTCAATGGGGATGTCAGTGTTGGTAGGTCTGCCTTTGGTGGTTACGGATGCAGGGTCACACTCCGCTACATCTGATCCTGTTCCTGGGCCAGCAGATCAGAGGGGGAATGCAGTCCTGCAGCCTCAGGCAGTGCCGGCACAGCAAGGCGCAGTTCGCCTTGCCCCAGACAGGTGTGGTGCCCGCCAACGCGGTGGCCGTACGCCACCTGGCAATACCGCATGGGAGCAATCCATATACGGTATGGCAAACCAACAGGCAGCATCAACTGAGATGATGGCTCAGGCCATGGATAGGGTGGCCACTTCCATTGTCCCCCAAGAAAGGCTAATTGAACAACTACAGCAGGCAACAGACTCCGTTAGCCAGTCACACAGGGTGGACATGTTGGTGTCTAACAGGGACAGGCGGGCGGCACTGGAGACTCTGCGGGAAGCCATTTCTATTGACTCCCTGGGCCACAGGGAAGCCCTGATGGTGGTACTCCGTCAGCTCAGGGCAACTCTGGTTGAGCTTGAGGCTTCAGCTAACACGAGGACAGAACAGCATCTGGAGCGGCTCACACGTACGCTCTCAGATGAGATGCAGGCAACTAGGGAGGAGGTCCGGGCATCCCGTGAGTTGTTGCATGGGGACCTCCGCACAATTATCCTCCAGAAACAGACCTTCCACACCTGCATGCTTGCTGCCATTAAGGAACAGACTAGGGCTTTGCGTGAGCTGCCTCCCATAGTGCCACCACCTCCTGATGCTGCTGCAGAGGGTGAGGAGAGCGACAGCAGCGATTCTCCCACAATAGGGTAGCCGTGCAGGCCATGAGCCCATGGAGGTGTTTTTTTTTCTCGCAAGATCCACACAGGTGGGTTTTGGTGTGCACCCTGTCCTCGGACCTCCTGGGTGGCCTCCCTCAGCCCCCAGGCCCATTCATGGCTATTTTTGATTGGTTTTTATTTTTTTTTTTATTTTTTTTTTTTATTCTTGATTTTTTGGACAGTGTGTTGCCTTGTGTGGCTCCCGTGGGCATACACTGTATTGTGGCTGGGCACATGCAGGCTTGTCCTGAATTTGGGTCAGATGCTTGGGTTTGTATGACACACACCCCTCCTGCTTCCCGTTTCCATGGGCTTGCAAAGGGTGTGCCCAAGTGACATTGACTTACACGGTGACGTTGGACTCCCATTTGATGTGTGGGCAGTCTGTAGTCAATACTGTGTATACATTCCTAGTGCATATTGTTGTTGTATTGTACACTGCATGGTGTATTGATATGTGCCTCTGCATTCATCTCATCCTCCTAATTTGCAGGTCCATTTCTCATGTCTTCACAAGGCGGTCTACTTTGGAACTGGAGTCCATGTTGTAAGCAGTGCACCTACACTTTTGCGTGGCGCTGACACTGTATAGTTGGAAGTGTTCGAAGTGCTGGCATTATCAGGTAGTGAGGCTACCAATTTTTTAAGTCCGTACTGTCATGTTTATGGTAGGTTGGAGGTTGTGTAGGTGATTGGTATTATTGGTAAGCGTTTGGTAATGTGTGTTGTTGGTCCTGCATTACTGTGAGAATTTCATGTGTGGCCAGTTTCCATTAGGGACACTGTAGTTGGTGACACTTGGGTCATGTTGTGGGGATTAATTTGTTTGCTCTCACATTGCATGACATGCCATAGTGTGTTGTGTGGCCGTGCCGAAGAGGGGTTGGGTGACATGGCACTGTTCTCATGTTGTATTTTGCAAGTGGGTATTCATTTTTGCTGCATGGAAGTGTGTCTTTTGATGACACTGCATTGGTGGTGTTTGTGTAGGTAGGGATGCACACATTATGACACTTCCAGATGAACAATCTCAGGCTGCTATGGTTCTGACAGTTGACTGTCCCTTAATTCATCAGAATTGTCAGATTGAGTCATCACTGATTGTCAGATGGTATGTGCCAGGGCTGTGTGCACTTCACAGGAGTGTGCTTTCTATGTGAAGTATTTAGCCACCAGTTGCGTACGGGCTGCCTCACCCTGTGCCCGTTCCCCTCCCATGTGCAGCGGGCATGCATGTGGTTGGGGATGTGGGGGTACCACCATGTCCACAGCCAGGCCCCGGCGTGTTGCAACATTGTGCAGGACACATGCTGCCACTATGATCCTGCACACTACTGGGGGAGCGTATAACAGCTGCCCACCAGAACGGTCAAGGGAGCGAAAGCATGACTTGAGCACTCCGAATGTGCGTTCCACTATGCCCCGTGTTGCAATATGGGCTGTGTTGTATCTTACCTTGGGAGGCGTGATGGGGTTCCGAATTGACGTCATCATGTGTGTGCTCAGAGGGTAGGCACTGTCCCCTGGGGAGGTGGTGATGGGGATCATTAGTGGGGTATTGGCATTACTCTGTATCTGTCATGCATGCGTGTGCTGTGGCATTTCTACTCACCATGCAGCCATGCATCGCCATGCCGCCCAGCTTCCATGTCCCGGTTTAGGGTTGACATCCTGTAAATGAAGGTGTCGTGGGTGGACCCTGGATAGTTGGCATATACTGAGGTGATGATTCCCTTGGCATCACATACTACCTGGACGTTGAGGGAATGCCAGTGCTTGCGGTTTCTATAGATGTGCTCAGATGCCCTGGGGGGCCGTAGAGCCACATGGGTGCAATCAATGGCACCTAGCACTTTGGGGAATTGTGCCACCCTGTAGAAATCCTGGCTGACAGCCTGCCTTTCTGCAGGTGTTCTGGGCAGGTATATGTGCCTGCGGACTGATGGGCGTGCAGTGATGATGGCCAACACCTGGTGTAGGCACCGTGACTGCGTGGCCTGTGACACCCCCTCACTATGGCACTTGTCCGCTGAAGTGATCCGGTAGCCAAGAAGTGCAGTACATTGAGGACCTTCTCCAGGGGGCTGAGTGCTTGGGAGCACAGGGTGGGTGATGTGAGGTCATCCTCCCACTCACTGACCAGGTTGAGTATTATGTGTGGTGGAAACCTGTACCTCCCATACACCTGGTCATCAGGCATACCAAATAGGCTGGTTCTGGGTGTGAAGATTCTGGCCCTGACTATCCTTCTCCTCCTCCTGCGGTATCCCGCGGCCACTGCTGCTAGGAACGGTATATTCATCCTGGCGTCTGAACTTGTTTGTTGTTTGCGCACTCTTTTATGCTGCGCAGGACGTGCGCCTGCTTCATGCTGGCGTACGTGTTTCAGGATTGGACCTTTTATTTTTTGGCGCGTTGTAGGCAACCGTGAAAATCTTCCCGCCCACCCCAGGAATACACGTAACACGTTCTCCCAGGCCCAGTCGCGAGTAAATATTCCCGCCCACCCCTGGAATACACGTACCCCACTCTCACAGGCCCAGTCGCGTGTGGAACTTCACGCTTACACCGAAATACAAGTACCCTGCAAATTTGCGTGTGAAACTTCCCGCGCACCCCGAAATACACGTGCCCTGCTGGTATCGCTTGTGGAAGTTCACGCGGACCCATAATACACGTACCCTGATGGAATCGCGTGTAAGACTGGTGGAGGGTGCCCTGGATGCAGGGGGGTGGGGGTGCAGGGGGACATGGGTGGGGGCCTGGTGGAGGGTGCCCTGCACTGCTGGGGGGTGGGGGTGCAGGGGGACATGAGTGGGGGCCTGGTGGAGGGTGCCCTACAGTGCTGGGGGGTGGGGGTGCAGGGGGACATGAGTGTGGGCCTGGTGGAGGGTGCCCCTGAATGCAGGGGGATGGGGGTGCAGGGGGACATGAGTGGGGGCCTGGTGGAGGGTGCCCTGCACTGCTGGGGGGTGGGGGTGCAGGGAGACAGGAGTGGGGGCCTGGTGGAGGGTGCCCTGGATGCAGGGGGGTGGGGGTGCAGGGGGACATGAGTGGGGGCCTGGTGGAGGGTGCCCTGCACTGCTGGGGGGTGGGGGTGCAGGGAGACAGGAGTGGAGGCTTGCTGGCAGGTGCCCCTGACTGGTGGGGTGTGGGGGTGCTGGGAGACATGAGTTGGACATGAGTGGGGGCCTGGTGGAGGGTGCCCCACAGTGCTGGGGGGTGGGGGTGCAGGGGGACATGAGTTGGACATGAGTGGGGCCTGGTGGAGGGGGCCCTGCACTGCTGGGGGGTGGGGGTGCAGTGAAACATGAGTTGGACCTGAGTGGGGGCCTGCTGGCAGGTGCCCCTGACTGGTGGGGGGTGGGACTGCAGGGAGACTGGAGTGGGGGCCTGGTGGAGGGTGCCCTGCACTGCTGGGGGGTGGGGGTGCAGGGAGACAGGAGTGGGGGCCTGGTGGAGGGTGCCCCTGGATGCAGGGGGGTGGGGGTGCAGGGGGACAGGAGTGGGGGCCTGGTGGTGGGTGTCCCACAGTGCTGGGGGTGGGGGCGCAGGGGGACATGAGTTGGACATGAGTGGGGCCTGGTGGAGGATGCCCTGCACTGCTGGGGGGTGGGGGTGCAGGGAGACATGAGTTGGACCTGAGTGGGGGCCTGCTGGCAGGTGCCCCTGACTGGTGGGGGGTGGTGTTGCAGGGTGACAGGAGTGGGGGCCTGGTGGAGGGTGCCCCACAGTGCTGGGGGTGGGGGTGCTGAGAGACTTGCGTTGGTGGGCAGTGGTGCAAGGTGACATGTGGGTTGGCTGGAGGGCATGGCCATGGTGGATGGGCTGCCTGCGGGACATGTGCAGGGTAGTCCCCTGTGGTGTGGGCCGCCTGCAGGGGCCGTGGAGGGTGTAGAGTGAACAGCTGGGAGGACCCACACGGCCAATTCACGTGTAGGATTCACAGCACCCCGGAATACACGTAGGCTGCTGGATTCGCGTGTGGCATTTCCCGCGCACCTTGGAATACACGTACCCTGTTGAAATCACGTGTGAAACTTCACGCGTAGCCAGAAATACACGCACCACGGACAATCACGTGTGGCATTTCCCGCGCACCTTGGAATACACGTACCCTGCTGAAATCGCGTGTGAAACTTCACGCGCAACCAGAAATACACGCACCACGGACAATCGCGTGTGGAATTTCCCGCGCACCTTGGAATACACGTACCCTGCTGAAATCGCGTGTGGAACTTGCCGCGCACCCCGAAATACACGTACACAGGGCAATCGCGTGTGGAACTTCCCGCGCACCCCGAAATACATGTAACCAGGGCAATCGCGTGTGGAACTTCCCACGCACCCCAAAATACACGTAACCAGGGCAATCTCATGTGGAACTTCCCACGCACCCCGGAATACACGTACCCAGGGCAATCGCATGTGGAACTTCACACGAAACCCGTAATACACGTACCCTGCTGATATCGCGTGTGGAAGTTCACGCGGACCCATAATACACGTACCCTGATAGAATCGCATGTGAGACTACCCGCGCACCCCTGGAATACACGTACCCAGGCAAATCGCACGGCTGGGGGGTGGGGTGCTGGGAGACAGGAGTGGGGGCCTGGTGGAGGGTGCCCTACAGTGCAGGGGGGTGGGGGTGCAGGGGGACATGAGTGGGGGCCTGGTGGAGGTGCCCTGCACTGCTGGGGGTGCAGGGGGACAGGAGTGGGGGCCTGGTGGAGGGTGCTCCTGGATGCAGGGGGGTGGGGGTGCAGGGGGACATGAGTGGGGGCCTGGTGGAGGGTGCCCTGCACTGCTGGGGGGTGGGGGTGCAGGGTGACAGGAGTGGGGGCCTGGTGGAGGGTGCCCTACAGTGCTGGGGGTGGGGGTGCAGGGAGACATGAGTGGGGGCCTGGTGGAGGGTGCCCCTGGATGCAGGGGGGTGGGGGTGCAGGGAGACAGGAGTGGGGGCCTGGTGGAGGGTGCCCTACAGTGCTGGGGGGTGGGGGTGCTGGGAGACAGGAGTTGGGGCCTGGTGGAGGGTGCCCCTGGATGCAGGGGGGTGGGGGTGCAGGGGGACATGAGTGGGGGCCTGGTGGAGGGTGCCCTGCACTGCTGGGGGGTGGGGGTGCAGGCGTACAGGAGTGGGGGCCTGGTGGAGGGTTCCCCTGGATGCAGGGGGGTGGGGGTGCAGGGGGACATGAGTGGGGGCCTAGTGGAGGGTGCCCCTGGATGCAGGGGGGTGGGGGTGCAGGGGGACAAGATTGGGGGCCTGGTGGAGGGTGCCCTGCACTGCTGGGGGGTGGGGGTGCAGGGGGACAGGAGTGGGGGCCTGGTGGAGGGTGCCTTACAATGCTGGGGGGTGGGGGTGCAGGGAGACATGAGTGGGGGCCTGGAGGAAGGTGCCCCTGGATGCAGGGGGCTGGGGGTGCAGGGAGACAGGAGTGGGGGCCTGGTGGAGGGTGCCCTACAGTGCTGGGGGGTGGGGGTGCAGGGAGACATGAGTGGGGGCCTGGTGGAGGGTGCCCCTGGATGCAGGGAGGTGGGGGTGCAGGGAGACAGGAGTGGGGGCCTGGTGGAGGGTGCCCTACAGTGCTGGGGGGTGGGGCTGCTGGGAGACATGCGTTGGTGGGCAGTAGTGCAAGGTGACATGTGGGTTGGCTGGGGGGCATGGTCATGGTGGATAGGCTGCCTGCAGGACATGTGCAGGGGTGCAGGGTAGTCCCCTGTTGTGTGGGCCGCCTGCAGGGGCCGTGGAGGGTGTAGAGGGAACAGCTGGGAGGACCCACATGGCCAATTCACGTGTGGGACTCCCCGGCACCCCGGAAATACACGTAGGCTGCTGGATTTGTGTGTGGAATTTGCCGCGCACCCGGAGTACACGTACACTGCTGAAATTGCGTGTGGAACTTCAGGCGCACACCGAAATACACGTACCCTGCTAAATCGCGTGGGAAACTTCACGAGCACCCCGGAATACACATGCCCAGGCCAATCGCGTGTGGAACGTCCCGCGAACCCCGAAATACACGTACACAGGGCAATCGCGTGTGGAACTTCCCGCGCACCCCGAAATACACGTAACCAGGGCAATCGCGTGTGGAACTTCCCACGCACCCCAAAATACACGTAACCAGGGCAATCTCATGTGGAACTTCCCACGCACCCCGGAATACACGTACCCAGGGCAATCGCATGTGGAACTTCACGCGAAACCCGTAATACACGTACCCTGCTGATATCGCGTGTGGAAGTTCACGCGGACCCATAATACACGTACCCTGATGGAATCGCGTGTGAGACTACCCGCGCACCCCTGGAATACACGTACCCAGGCAAATCGCACGGCTGGGGGGTGGGGTGCTGGGAGACAGGAGTGGGGGCCTGGTGGAGGGTGCCCTACAGTGCAGGGGTGTGGGGGTGCAGGGGGACATGAGTGGGGGCCTGGTGGAGGGTGCCCTGCACTGCTGGGGGTGCAGGGGGACAGGAGTGGGGGCCTGGTGGAGGGTGCTCCTGGATGCAGGGGGGTGGGGGTGCAGGGGGACATGAGTGGGGGCCTGGTGGAGGGTGCCCTGCACTGCTGGGGGGTGGGGGTGCAGGGGGACAGGAGTGGGGGCCTGGTGGAGGGTGCCCTACAGTGCTGGGGGTGGGGGTGCAGGGAGACATGAGTGGGGGCCTGGTGGAGGGTGCCCCTGGATGCAGGGGGGTGGGGGTGCAGGGAGACAGGAGTGGGGGCCTGGTGGAGGGTGCCCTACAGTGCTGGGGGTTGGGGGTGCTGGGAGACAGGAGTGGGGGCCTGGTGGAGGGTGCCCCTGGATGCAGGGGGGTGGGGGTGCAGGGGGACATGAGTGGGGGCCTGGTGGAGGGTGCCCTGCACTGCTGGGGGTGGGGGTGCAGGCGGACAGGAGTGGGGGCCTGGTGGAGGGTTCCCCTGGATGCAGGGGGGTGGGGGTGCAGGGGGACATGAGTGGGGGCCTAGTGGAGGGTGCCCCTGGATGCAGGGGGGTGGGGGTGCAGGGGGACAAGAGTGGGGGCCTGGTGGAGGGTGCCCTGCACTGCTGGGGGGTGGGAGTGCAGGAGGACAGGAGTGGGGGCCTGGTGGAGGGTGCCTTACAATGCTGGGGGGTGGGGGTGCAGGGAGACATGAGTGGGGGCCTGGAGGAAGGTGCCCCTGGATGCAGGGGGCTGAGGGTGCAGGGGGACAGGAGTGGGGGCCTGGTGGAGGGTGCCCTACAGTGCTGGGGGGTGGGGTTGCAGGGAGACATGAGTGGGGGCCTGGTGGAGGGTGCCCCTGGATGCAGGGGGGTGGGGGTGCAGGGAGACAGGAGTGGGGGCCTGGTGGAGGGTGCCCTACAGTGCTGGGGGGTGGGGCTGCTGGGAGACATGCGTTGGTGGGCAGAAGTGCAAGGTGACATGTGGGTTGGCTGGGGGGCATGGTCATGGTGGATGGGCTGCCTGCAGGACATGTGCAGGGGTGCAGGGTAGTCCCCTGTGGTGTGGGCCGCCTGCAGGGGCCGTGGAGGGTGTAGAGGGAACAGCTGGGAGGACCCACATGGCCAATTCACGTGTGGGACTCCCCGGCACCCCGGAAATACACGTAGGCTGCTGGATTTGTGTGTGGAATTTGCCACGCACCCGAAGTACACGTACTCTGCTGAAATTGCGTGTGGAACTTCACGCGCACACCGAAATACACGTACCCTGCTAAATCGCGTGGGAAACTTCACGCGCACCCCGGAATACACATGCCCAGGCCAATCGCGTGTGGAACTTCCCGCGAACCCCGTAATACATGCACACGCTATTTTTCACACAGCGGGTGTCCGTGTTTGTCGGTACCCCTTTGCACCTCATTTGTCCTAGAGGGCCACTGTATGGATCATTCATCATAGCTGTATATGGGTGCTTTTGGTTAGCGCACATTTTGGCGCACATTTATTTCAGGCGCAGGGACGCTACCGCCTGCTTTCTTGTGGCGTACTTGTTTGGCCCTGTGCGCGTCTTTGACCGTGCGCTGGTTTGCCCTATTCGATTCCATGAATACGAGTTGTAGGCGAGCGTGTGGGCGTTCCGCGCACTTGCCTCCTGTACTTCCCCCGTGACACCCATATTTTCACGCGTTGTTCCCCATTCCGATTGTTACAACCCGTGTTCTGCCTACTTTTGTAATGTGCGGCGCGCTATGTGTGATTTCGCAGCGGCCCTGGCGCACGCCGTTGGATGACCTGTGCGCCGGCGTGCGCCGTGCACTTTTTCAGCACACATCCCATATTTTTCTCGTGCACGGACTTCCATGAATCGATGTGCGCTGGTTTCCCTGCGATTTTCGCAGTTGCACTGCGATTTTCGCACTTTTGCTGCGAATCGCACGTTTTGGCACCTCTGCGCTGGAATTTTCGGTGCAAATTAATTCCATGAATCGGCCTGTGAATGTTTCTTGGGTGGAACATTTTTAGAGGGTGTAGATTGTTTCAAGGGGTCTGCGAGGAATTGCAATGCATCTTCATTGTATTCAGTTCCATCTTGCCGAGTTGGCACATAGTAGCAATGGTCCATGGACACTTTGTATGGTTCACCAGTGAGATTCCATTCAGTTTCCGGCCACTGAACATAAGCATCACGATTATGCTTATTAACTGGACTAAGTTGCACCCCAAATAGTAGTTGCTCCATTGTGAAATCAGTTTGGTAAGCAACACCTTTGGTTTCATTTGTTGTCTGAGTCTTTATACTTCTCTTCCTTCTGGGCCTCTAAAAGATGTGTAGATAAACATGCTCAATGTATAGCACACATACAGCCGATACCATTTTAAAACTAGAAACCTAATATCAATAAAACATCTGCCTAAAAACGTCTCCAAAACAAACTTGTTTGTTCTTTACCCTTGTTTTCTTAACTTGCTTCAAAACTGTGGGCTTCTCTTTGGCCACTGCACCATCAAGCTGAAAAAAACAGTGGTTTTTATATATTATTTAAATCAAGCCAATTTCATTTCCACGCAAACAAACATATGTACATATCTACAAACAGAACCAATATGAGTGACTTGAAAACATTACAACATAAAAATGTATTCCAAATGCAATGTGATGTCCAATTGTATTCAATATTAGATTATGGTCACCTCTGGTTCATGTGCCTCCTCTTCTAATTCCACACCTTGGGTACATTCCTTAAATAGAATATACATTAAAAAAAAAATGTCAATCATACTGGAAATTTTCATCTTTCATCGCACAGAGCACTTACACACAAAGTACTATGAAATGATTACGAACCATATACTATAAGGTTTGTTGTCGCAACACAAATAGAACATTCATATGAACATACCCTATAAAACAGTGTACGTGATTTGAACTTAAAATACATTTCAGATTTCACCTGATAACCTTCCGAGATGACACTTGTACTTGATCTGAGATCACTGTGCAAAACATGTTGATCGTAATGTCGCCCTCAAAAGATTTTGTATCTATTCAGCATTAGGAAGGAAGTGTAACGTTAGAACCAAAATCGGAAAAGTTTGAAACAGTGCAAGGTTACATGCATTTCAGTCTCGAATAATATCTTTTGTAGGATTTACTTTTATTCTTGCAAGGGTAATTGTATGTATGCATATCTCATACTCTGGACCTGTTGCAAAGGAGGAAGTGAGTGTAGTCGAGTTCCAGCATCCCCCTATAACATAGTACTTGTTTTAGTATGGATGAAAACAGCAAAATGGAACTGACACAATGAGATGCAGACGATGGTACATATAGAGAGACACCCATACATACCACTTAGTGTAAATAACCGATACGATACATACACATTTTTCATTTTTTTTTTATTCCAAGCATAACAACTTCTCGTAAAGGACAAGTACAATAAAATTACCTGATAGGCGAGTGAGCTAGATGTTGACTCCGGAAAAGCCATTGATGCAGAATGTGGGATGTATTTACCCATGCATCCGAGCCCTACCTCAAAACTGTGCATTACTGGCATTGAAAACATCATAATGGCCAGAGCTCCCCAGAAAATGCACAGGAAAATCCCATTTCGCCTATATTGTGAGCTCAGAGAGGCAATGCTGATTGCCAAAAGCAAACCCATAACTGTTGGGAATTCATTTTCTTAAATCCCAAAAATGGGTGCAGTACCAGTACTCACCACTATCCAAAAGCCGGCATTTTAAAAAGCACCAGATTTTACTTTTTTTGTAGAAAACTGAATAAATGAACCCAAGGCAAGCCAAAGAAAGACTTACTGAGAGGTGGATCCAATGTAAAGTTATATTCTGAAGTGACTTGAAGGTTTATAACAAGACTGGCTGAGCTGTGGATTTCAGCAGTTTAAGTAAATTTGGACTGAAATACACTAAAAAATCTAAATGTTTAAAAGAAATGAGTGACCTACTTTGAGTGTCACATAGGTTGCAATTGTTTAAATGTCATAGTTTTAAACTTAGAATCAGCATTCTAGCTGCATATGTAAAAAAATTGTCTTGACTTAAACTGGGGAACAAAAAGTGACATTTTATCTGAAACCTGGCTTGAGAAACTGAATTCTGCCTGGCAACTACCCCCATCAGGAGTGAAACTTGAGTCACAGCTGTGTTCCCAGGCCTATCTGCCTTTTGCTGGCCATACTAAGGATATGCCATCTCTCTGATAATTGAATTAAGGGGAGCCCCACAGAATACAGGAGCTCTGAACAAAGCCCTGTCCTGACCCAGGCAGATGGTTTATTGCAGATGTCGTAAAAGTAGCTTCCTCCTGAAGCAAAGGGGAGGGGCACTGCCTGTGAGAGCAAGCTGGCTTGGCAGAACTGGAAAAACCAGAAATTCAACCTTGTGCTGGAGGAAAACCACACCCCTTTGGGGCCAGAACATAACTCTAAAAAGATGAATAACTCATAGTACGGACTTGTGAAAATTTTATAAATGATACCATAATTCTTGTGATTTTTCTGCCCACATTTTAAGAGGTTTTTAGAACCGGTGGTATGTTCAGGGGGGTTTTAGCGGAAAAGAGGATATTACTCAAAGTGTGTGCATGTGAAAAATCTGACACTTCATCAACTAATGTCCATACTCCTTGCACACATGTGTGTAAATTTGGGGTAATGTCCGGTATTGCAAACCAGTTAAAAAGTGCAAAATATTGCCATTTCTGAATGCAAGCTCTCAGGAAGAGCAGAGTTTGAACAGGGTATACCTCCTGTAATGCATGATGGGTGCATATGACTTTAAAACAACATGTACCTCTGCAAATATGTATTTGGTTCAAATCTAGATTTGTGTGCAAGTTGACAGGAGGAGTGGACTTTCTGCAGGCTGTAAAATGACATCACTTTGACACAACTTAGCTTCCCCAATCAGGGGAGAAATGAAAGCTTGGCCAATGATAAGTGGAGAGGGATAGAGTCTAATGATGCTGCACACACACCCATTTTGAAAACACATAAAAGCAGACAGACAGGACAGATAGGGACATTCAAATCCATTTGCAGCTGGAAGCTCTGCCGGGAAAATCCATACTTTACCTCCCTCAACCTTCAGAGAGCAGACATAGAGACTTCAAATCTATCAAATATCCAGAACCAGAAACCTAGACCAGACCAGCAGAGCAGAGCTGACCCAGATCACTGTGAAGTGCAGAGAGCTGAACCGGAGTCCAGTCCAAAACCTGACCAGATCCGTGGCGAGGCCCATTTAACTCAAGAATATAGTGTGAGTACCTAGAAAACTGTGCAGAACCAATCTCTTGGTTAAAATAATATAATCCAAGCTATTTTAATCTAAGTAGAACTGCCTCCTAACTGTCACTTGTCATTTTCTAGTTGCAAGCTGCACTTGTCTTTTTGAACTTTAAAATCTCAAATCTGAAAAACGACCTTTATTTAATCGCTCATATCTCCGTGACCGTTTGTGCTAGAGACTTGCAGTAACTTTCCTCAGAAAGCTTAGAATCGTGGCTTTTCTAGGAACCTAGAACCGCATTCCTATCCCCTATAGTTTTGCCGCAATCGTGAAAAACGCACTCGCGAATTTACCGTGATTTGCAAATTTCTCCACGTGTAAAAATCTGCTGCTGCTTGCCTTTCAGTTGCCAAAAATTCGTTTAACCTGCTAGTTACACCCTAGATCCTTGCTAAAGTGAGCCTGGACTAATATTAACTAGATACCACTCACCCTGAACCTCTAGAGGGAATTAAAAGCATTTTAGCATATTTTTTTCTTCATTTCCAGCACATTTAAAAGCATTTGGGCCTGTGTTTTCAACTTCTGTAGTCTAAGTTGCTGGGGTGAACTGAATTACATTTGATTGCATTTCTGAGAACTGTGTGCTTTCCTTCCATTTCCTTGCATTGCATAAAGGGGGAAGGGAATTGCCAGAGAAAAGTGATTACATTGTTTTGTTGAAATCATATTGAGTATTTTCTGTACTGCATTTCATTCCACATTGCATCCATTTGAAACCATAAAAGTATTGTTGCTACCTTATCCTTTTCATGTCAACTCCTTAGTGATTATCAAGAAGTGTGCTAGTGCCAGATTCTCCGGTGTTAATCTTTATCATACCAGATTAAGTGTGATATTCAATTATTAATTTATTATAAAGTGTGATATATATATCTATTGTTTAAGTTATCAAATAAACCTTTAAACTTGCAAAACAGAACTACTTCTTGGCTCAGTGGGGTCAGGGGGATTCCAAGGGAGGGGTGTTATATAGGGGTAGTCACCCAGAACGCATGAACTGGACATAAAGATATATCAATAAGGGTTTCCATTCAGTATCCCAGACTAGGCATTGACTTAGCTGTAGTGTTGAATTGAATCCTCTTACAAATTGGGGGCTCGTGCCGGACGTTTGGATTAGATCTATCACTTGTGCAGATTAATACAGTGTGCCAGCTGACCAGATACACATATCCGGTCGGATCACCACGCTGTGTTACGCTGTAAAGCACTCCTCAAAGGAACGCTCTTAGGAAAAGGTCTGTTTTGCAAAAATAAAATACAAACTTCTGTAAGTCAGGACAGAGGCCAATCTCTAGAATGACGACCTTAGTAGACATGAAAATAGCCAGAGAGCACCTTTTACATAAACTATTTGTGAGAGGTGAATGGACTGAACAGGGCCAGGATGCCTGGTTGCAGGCCATCACGCGACAGGTCACTGAAACAGGGTCAGAACTATGGAGAGATCAGGGTCCATTACATGTGGCCCTGAGTGAACTATATATGGCTCCTAAAGCCAAAGATGAACACAATAAGGTTGCCAGGATAGCAGCATACCTGTACCTATATATGGGAGACATGCAGGATAAATGCACTGAAAGCCAAGATCTGGCAAATAGGCAACAGATGGCAGTAGAGAAGACCCGATCTGATCTGGCCTCTTCTGAGCAGAGGCTGCAGAGGAGCCAGGAGTCAGAAAATGATAGTAGGCAATATATCATTAAAATAAAAGAGGATATGGGCATCCTACAACAGGAAAAGACAGACCAGGATACCAGATTTCTGGCCCTGCAGAAGGAGCACCAAGACAGTTTGGACTCCTTACTGCAGAACCAGAAAAAGTTGGAGCAACAGATCAATTTCAACAGGGCATGCGCGGAGCAGGTAGTCACCCTGCAAAGCCAGCTAGATAGAGAGAAAGAGGAGAGCAATAAATTGATTCTGAAAGACCTGGATACCCAGGCAGAGTTTGATGAGGAGCGCCAAAAAGCTGGTGCCTTTCAACGACAGAGGAACTGAAAGCACAAATGCAGGCTCTTGCATTGCAACAGGGAGCAGGGGCGGATAGAGATGAGGTCCGCTGGGAAAGAGAGACTCCTGACCATAACCTCAGGAGCCCTAACACCAGGGGCCTTCATCTCTCCCAGTCCCTGGACTCTACCACCCCCATGTCCCCTGGCGCACATGAGCACAGGGCCACAGGGATGGCATATTACTATCCAGCTAAAAGTATGGGGCTCATAGGCCAGTACCACCCAGTACAGTTCAGTGGGGAACCCCAGGAGAGTAGGCCCCTTAAGGGCATCCTGAAAACCTCTGCCCAGTTAGGTCAGTGGGGGGGGGTACCCAGCAAATCCTGGCAGCAAGGAGGGATCTGAGGACTCCTCTGAGCACCACAGGAAACAGGAGACCAGGTCCCCACATTCTGCCAGCCATTCCCAGGCTCACAGAATCCGGGAAAACCTGGAAGAACAGACAGGAACCTCTGGGAGCAGTGCCTCTGAGTCAGAGGATGAATGGACAAGGGTTACCCGAACCAAAAAGGCCAATAAGGCAAAAAGGGCCTTGCTTAAGGACCCCTTAAAGCAGATTAAGGCGATCAGGAGCGTCATCACGCCTTACCATAAGAACGCTAAGTATTCTGTTTGGGAGCACTTAGAGTTGTTTGAGCAAATGATGGAGACTTTCCATTTGAAGGACAGCCAAAGCTGTATTCAATATGTAAAGTGGACCTTCTCCCCGGAATACTCCAGTTTCTTTGCGGGGCTGGAGGACCAAAATCATTTAAGATGGTCCACCTATAAGGCGGCCATCTTGAAACATTTTTCCATTCATAGAAATCCTCAAGAGGCTCGCAAGGCAGCCTACAATTTGCAATGTGGGGAGGATCAGGCCCCACAAGAGTTTGTGCAAGAGTTAAAGCGTGCTTTTGCACAGACCACAAGAAGGGTGCGCACCGACAGCAGAGAATTTATTAATACGTTTTTCCATGCCTTGCCCAAATACATAATGACCCAGCTCGTGAGGGATTTTCACGAGAAAAGATCTTTAGACTGGGTCATTGAACAGGCGACCCGGATCTACGAGGTGCAGAAACCGGTAGATAGCAAAAGTAATGCCCAGAAAA
The DNA here is from genome assembly GCF_040938575.1 of Ambystoma mexicanum. NCBI lineage: Eukaryota > Metazoa > Chordata > Amphibia > Caudata > Ambystomatidae > Ambystoma > Ambystoma mexicanum. The sequence continues at coordinate 661,087,489 of NC_090941.1, read as the reverse complement.
ACCCCAAAGCCAACAGCACCCCTGCTGCTGCCAAGGTGGCAGAGGTAAAGGTCACCCCCGTTTTGGATTTGGAGATGGGGGGGCCTAAAAACCTACCTGCACCTAATAATGCTAGGCCCAGAAGGTCCTCGGGCCAGTCACAGACAGGGAGCCAGGGAGGCAGCCCCACAAATGGGGTCCCTCGCTCTCCTGATTATGTAAGTCCCCGTTACAAGGGAAACAGACCCATCCTGGGTTATGTGTGGACTCCTCCAGCCCAAGGGGGGGGATCCAGCCAAGCACCTAACCCAGGGAACTTCCCTCCTAACTTCCCACCGGAGGGCAGAAACTCACCAAATCCTGGGCAGAACCTTTTCCCCAGGTATCCACCCAACTTTCAGCCCCAAAACCATCCATCCTTCTTTCCCCAATTCCCTGAGCCCAGAACACTGAATCTGGGAGAGGGGAGGCCAAGGGTGGAGGTGTACCCAAATCTTCCCACCCCGGGGTACTACCAGAGAAGGGATAGCTACCCTTCCCGGGATCAGCCCAGGGGAGAAAACAGGGCCCTGTATCAGCCTGAGCGGGTTTCCCAGTTAGAGCGCCAGATTCAAAACATGGCGCGGGATCTGGGTCACATACTGAGGGCTCAGCAGAACCCTCAGATCGGCATGCCAGTGCAGAACGCACCCAACTCTGGACCTGGTGCTCCAGAACAATGATGGGGGCAGCACCCCGATAACACACCGGTTCCCAGGGAGGAGGCACAAGGGGAAGGGGGGTGTAAAGCCTTGGAGGAAGCTTCCTTCCTCACTTGTAAACAGCCCCTGGAAACCCAGGAACCGGAAACAAAATCTCTTGCCCCTGAAAGTCTGCCTCCTAAGGAGCAGAGGGGGTGTAGGAGAAACAAAAGACCCAAACAGACCCAGTTTGAGGAGGAGGTACAGATCTTCCAATTTGAGGGAGAGGGATCCTCAGAGGATCCTGGGAAAAGGATCTTCTCCTTCAGAGATGGGGCAACTCCTCTCAAAGAAAAATGGGTCCCTAGGGATGCAAATCCAGACTGGGGAGATGGGGAGACTGAGCTACCGCCGCCCACCATCTCATCCCAGAACCAACAGCAAGAAAATCCCCTGGTTCAAACCCATCCTGGTGACTGCCTCCAAAAAGGGGGGGGCGGCCCGGAACCAGAGCCAGGGGAACCCACAATGGCTCTGATCTCCAGTTGCCAACTTTTTCTTTCAGATTCCCAAGGCTCTCCACAGAATTCTGCCCAAATCTCTTCGCTAGCGATGTCCAAAACCAGAAAGTTAGCCCACCAGTTGTCCAAAAATGTGCATTATCTGTGCCCCCTTGAGGAGAAGGAGGGAAGATACTATGCCCCGGTCCGAGTACAGGGTACAATTTTGGCACTGGCGGACACGGGATCTCAAGCTACCCTTCTGTCCAGAAGGGCCTTTGATGAACTGAATGCAGGAAGGGGAGAGAATTACCAAATTCCTCTCACCTCTCTTCCTGGACAATTGCAGAACTTTGACGGGAAGGAAATTCCCGTCGAGGGGACGGCAGATTTGGACATTAAAATTGGGCGACACAAGTTGAAACACCCAGTCATAGTTGTGACTCCGGAGGGCACCCCTTGTTTACTGGGGAATGACCTCCTGAGAAGGTTGTCACCCCTAATAGATTGTGTAAACAAGGTCCTCTGGACCCAGACTAGCCGACCAATAAAATTAAAACAGAGTGTCAACCATGTTAGTTTAAATGGCACCTGCCACATGGTTGAACAAAAATCTGACCAAGTAGAATTTCACTTCCAGAACAACCAAATTCCAGACGTGACAGTAATAGCAGTAGGACAACAGACTGGTGATGGGGGGTCCTCTCTATTTCTGAAAATCAACCTTCCTTCCAGTTTAAGGTGATATTCCACACTGGAAGGAAACACCCTGAAATTCTTTACTAATCCACAATCAGAAACTCCCACTCCTACAGTCCAGAAAGATGTGAAATCAGCTCAGAGCCTGGCTGATATTCAGCAAATTGGAGAGCAGTTGTTCATCCCTGTTCAGTTAAATGATGGGAAGGACTCTGTTCTCGCTCGAGTGTGTGTGAACAACGGTAAGAGCTTCATCAGCGAAGCCATGTTCCGCCAACTCCCAAAAGATCCAGCCATTCCCACATTCAAACTGATAGACAAATGGGAAATGGACCTGGAAGCGCCTAATTCCAAACATCTCCTGCCAAGCAGGTGTATGCTCAAAATCTCCATTGGCAACAAGAGCATAGTCCACAATTGTTGGGTCGTGCGAGACGTCCCTGCCGCCTTTTACTTAGGCAGTGACATTCTCAATCGCTTTGCCATTAGTTTGGACCTTATAAACTTCAAAGCTTGGTCCCGATTAGCGGATAATCCCATGGGCTTTGATGATCCAGAAAAAGCATTTAGGTCAGCTCAATTGCTACCTTATGCAGTTGAAATTCAGGTTAAAGAGGAAGTCGCCATCCCAGAAAGGACCCGACAATTCTCCCTGGAAGTGAAAGTTAAAAGGGGACAAGAGTTGAAAAACCCTGATGCTTACATACATCTAAATGCTTCTCTCCAACAGCAAGGGTTGGGGGTAAACCCAACACCATTAGTCAACATAGAACATGACACCATTCTAATAGAGGTGGATAACAGCGACTTAAAGAGTATTACTCTAGCCGCAGGCACCATTATTGGAATGGCGGTTGATGACCGACATTTTTCCATAGATTTAGGTAATGAACTGTTAGGGCCAATCCCCAAGGACTGCTTTGACAGTGACAGTGACGACAATACAACACCAGACAGGATCTTTACCCGGCATGGGGGGAACTTCCTGGTGTACACTTCCTGCCCCTATGGTAAGGAAGATGTGACTTGTGACTTCAGGAGGGATGAGGTGATTTTCCAGGTCCATGAGGGCTGCCTTTCCCACCTGAAGCCTCCAGTCCAAATCAGCACTCTGACCAGGGACTTCTCCACCCAGCTGGAGGAGGCCGCTGAAATAGCCAAACCAGAAGTCTTTCCAGGCTTCAGGCAGATGGTGGAAGAGAGAGTAAACCTAGCTGATGCCTGTGTGACTCTGGAACAAAAGCAAAAGTTGAAACAAGTTTTCTTGGATTTCCAAGATCTCTTTGCGGTAGACTCATATGACTGTGGTCGCACTGACATCCACACAACAACAATCCCCACGGACCCTGGCATGACTCCTGTGTTTGTGAAGCAATATCGCTTGCCTCTCGCATCAATGGAGTCCCTTACTGAAATAATTAAGAACCTTGAGTCCCGGGGAATAATCCGTCCAGTCCACAGCACCTTCAATAATCCGGTGCTGGGAATATTGAAGCCAAACGGCCAGTGGAGACTCTGTGCTGACCTTAGGGAGCTCAACAAACGGGTCCATACTTCCCGATGGCCTCTTCCCTACATTGACCAAGGGCTGGCCCAGATTCAGGGGTCACAGGTATTCACTGCAATAGACCTGACCAATGGATACTGGACCGTGCCTGTCAGCAGGGAGGACCAATACAAACTGGCTTTTACCTTTGGGGGCCAGCAGTACACATGGACCCGGACTCCCTTCGGATACCTCAACTCCGGCAATTAATTCAACATTTTTCTACACAAGGCCATGCCCGACTTGGGTGCGAGGGGTAACCTGGCTTATGTAGATGATGTCCTCATTAAAAGCTCAACTGTGGGGGAACACATAGCGGAGATCCGTTATGTTCTGACACAGTTGAGGGCCGCCGGAGCAAAACTTTCCTTTCAGAAAGCACAGTGGTGTAGAACCCGTGTTAATTTCTTGGGGCATGAGATTACTCCTCAGGGTCTCTGTCCCCAGGAAAAGAAAGTGGAAGCCCTCCAAAAATTGAAAGACCCCACAACTCTGCGGGAACTAAGGAGCCTCCTTGGACTGACTAATTACAGCAGAAAGTTCATTGAGGGCTACGCAGAGATCACCAGACCCCTGATTCATCTCCTGAAGGGGGGGGTCAAGTGGGAATGGGGTCCAGAACAATCCGAGGCAGTAAGACAACTCAAAAGAAGCCTCTCACAAGCGCCTTGCCTAGCTTACCCTGTCAGAAACAAGGAGTTCTTCCTGGAGACGGGGTTCTCTAATACGTGCTTGACGGCGGTATTATACCAAAAGCATGACAAGGTCAATAAAGTAATCTCCTATGCGAGCAAAACTTTATCCTCTGTGGAGGAAAAATTCAACGATTGTGAGAAGGCACTCCTGGCAACGGTGTGGGCATTGAAGAATTACCGCCCTTTTATCCAGGGGGAACACATCATAGTGGAGACTCCACACCAGCCTCTGCAATATCTCCAAAGTGACAGAATCCGGGCCGGAAATGTGAGTCATTCCCGAATTACTTCCTGGATTCTGTCAATGCAAGGCTTTCCTGTGGAGGTCAGATATGGCCAAAACAAGAAGAGTCCCCTCGCGCAAGGTCTGGCTGACTTGCATGATTGTGCCAGAGAAAACTGTCTCGAGGACGAAAGTCTAAAAATCAAGGACAACACTGAGGCATACCTTAATTCCCCACACAAAGTCTTTCAAGAGGACAAGTGTGAGGGAATGCCCACTGTCTATGTGGATGGATGCTCTTACCATGTTGACAACGACGGGGAGAAAGAACTGGTGGCTGGCGTAGGGAATGCATGGGTGAATGAGTCCCCAGAACCCTCCGCTGGATACAAAATTGGTCCCCGAAGTAGTCAGGTGGCAGAATGGATGGCTGTGCATCAGGCCATCCTCACTGCTGTCCAGCATCAACTCCACGAACTGGTCATAATCACAGATTCGGATTATGTACGGAACGGGTTCGTGGAGCACCTGGTTAATTGGAAAACCAGAGGCATGTTATGTGCTAACAACAAACCCTTGAAACATGGGAAGTTGATCCAAAACATTGATGATCTGGTCACCTCGAATGAGATGACCATCTATTGGAAAAAGATCAAGGGTCATTCCAAAGTAGAGGGACCAGACAAAACTGGAAATGACTTAGCTGATCAGTTGGCCAAAACCGGGGTCATCCAAGGGGATCTAATTGAGATTGAGTCCCTGTTGGGGGAAATCCAGGTCACTGCTATCACCAGGTCCCAGACAAATGCTCACAACGACCTTTCAAGTGCACAATGGAGCAAGGAGACCCCTGATGCTGATTTGATTACCGCTCAGAAGGGGGATCCAATAATTGGTAAATTTTACCAACACCTTGAGGACCCTGAGAACTTTCCCCTGACGGATACCGATTACATTGGGAAAGAGGACCTAAGAGTGTTGATGAAATGTCCAAAAATGTTCCGGATCCAAGACGGTTTGCTGGTAAGGAAATCCAAAGCTGGCCACGATCAGTGGGTGGTTCCTACCTCATTCCGAAGCCTGATGTTAAGTCACGCCCATGATGCGGCCACCGCCGGTCATAGGGGGTTTCACACAACATTGGAAATCTTAAGAGAGGTTGCATACTGGCCACACATGGGGCAGGACCTCGACCAATACTTGAAGGGGTGTCTTGTGTGTGCACAATTTCAGCCATCATCCCTCACGCACCGTGCGCCTCTCCAAAAGAGGGGGATGACACTGCCATGGTCAGATTTACAAATCGACTTTGTAGGCTCCGTGATTCGCTCTGCTAGGGGGAATAAGTACATGTTGACTGTGACATGCTTGTTTACCAAGTGGGTGGAATGTCTCCCAGCCCCAAATTGCAAGGCAGAAACTGCAGCTGCCTTGATGATTAACCACATCTTTTCCCGTTTCGGTCTACCTCAAAGGATAGAGTCAGACAGAGGTAGCCACTTCACCAGTGAAGTAATGACAAAGATGTGGGAGATACTGGGGGTCAAGAGAAAGCTGCATATTGCTTATAGACCAGCTTCTTCTGGGGCAGTAGAGAGATATAACCGGACAATTGTGAGCATATTAAAGAAGTTTGTGGCAGATTCTGGGCCAAGTTGGGATATCCGATTACCTCTGGTCCTAATGGCCATCAGATCTACCCCTTCATCTGCAACCAAAATGTCACCATTTGAGTTGATGACTGGGCGCAAGATGGTGCTTCCTCAGCATTTGCTCTACAGGACCCAAGAGCAGACACTGATAAATGCCTCCACTACTCATGAGTATGTGGAGAATTTAAGGAAACACCTCCAACATGCTTTTGCTTACGCTCAGCGGAATCTAGAAAGATCGGCTGATAGCATGAAGACCCACTATGACCTGAAAACTTCCAGGAAGGAATATCAGGTGGGGGACCGGGTCTATCTATACAACTTCCAAAGAAACCAGGCAAAACAGCGCAAATTCTTGCCTACATGGAAGGGACCCTTTGAGATCATCGACAAGATCTCCCTTGTGGCCTACAAAATCCACATCCCCAAAGGTCCTTTGGCAGCGGGGGAAGACAAGTGGGTCCACATAAACCAGTTGAAATGTTGCCATCCCAGGCACACTCTGCAACAACTGGAGGAATCCTCTGGAATCCTAGCGGGTACTGTCTCAGATTAATTCAGTTCCAACCATAAAACATACCACATCTAGTCTCGAAAATACTGTGATTTGCATGAAACTGTCTCTTAGTTATACTGTTTTTTTTCAAAATAAGAATGTAATGTTTCGTTATGATGATAGGCATATGCTGCCCCACTATCTCAACAGTGGTGGAAGAAATGTCCATGAATAGGTATTGCCGCTCTTCCTTTGTCGTCCTAGGAGAAAGAAAACCGGGAGACGGGCCAAGGAGGACGATCCGGAGACCGGGAGCAGAGACGCAACGGGCCCAGGGTACCGCCCAATATTCCCATCAGGACCGGCGAGGAGAACCGATCGATCCGACCGGATGGAGGAAAAGATGCTGAACTGTGCCATCTATTGGAAGAAGATGAGGAAACATCCCAGATCTTGCGGGTCCCACCAGTGAAGGATCAGATGGCCACCGCAAGAAGGGGGGCTTGTGGGATGTATTTACCCATGCATCCGAGCCCTACCTCAAAACTGTGCATTACTGGCATTGAAAACATCATAATGGCCAGAGCTCCCCAGAAAATGCACAGGAAAATCCCATCGCGCCTATATTGTGAGCTCAGAGAGGCAATGCTGATTGCCAAAAGCAAACCCATAACTGTTGGGAATTCATTTTCTTAAATCCCAAAAATGGGTGCAGTACCAGTACTCACCACTATCCAAAAGCTGGCATTTTAAAAAGCACCAGATTTTACTTTTTTTGTAGAAAACTGAATAAATGAACCCAAGGCAAGCCAAAGAAAGACTTACTGAGAGGTGGATCCAATGTAAAGTTATATTCTGAAGTGACTTGAAGGTTTATAACAAGACTGGCTGAGCTGTGGATTTCAGCAGTTTAAGTAAATTTGGACTGAAAGACACTAAAAAATCTAAATGTTTAAAAGAAATGAGTGACCTACTTTGAGTGTCACATAGGTTGCAATTGTTTAAATGTCATAGTTTTAAACTTAGAATCAGCATTCTAGCTGCATATGTAAAAAAATTGTCTTGACTTAAACTGGGGAACAAAAAGTGACATTTTATCTGAAACCTGGCTTGAGAAACTGAATTCTGCCTGCAACTACCCCCATCAGGAGTGAAACTTGAGTCACAGCTGTGTTCCCAGGCCTATCTGCCTTTTGCTGGCCATACTAAGGATATGCCATCTCTCTGATAATTGAATTAAGGGGAGCCCCACAGAATACAGGAGCTCTGAACAAAGCCCTGTCCTGACCCAGGCAGATGGTTTATTGCAGATGTCGTAAAAGTAGCTTCCTCCTGAAGCAAAGGGGAGGGGCACTGCCTGTGAGAGCAAGCTGGCTTGGCAGAACTGGAAAAACCAGAAATTCAACCTTGTGCTGGAGGAAAACCACACCGCTTTGGGGCCAGAACATAACTCTATAAAGATGAATAACTCATAGTACGGACTTGTGAAAATTTTATAAATTATACCATAATTCTTGTGATTTTTCTGCCCACATTTTCAGAGGTTTTTAGAACCGGTGGTATGTTCAGGGGGGTTTTAGCGGAAAAGAGGATATTACTCAAAGTGTGTGCATGTGAAAAATCTGACACTTCATCAACTAATGTCCATACTCCTTGCGCACATGTGTGTAAATTTGGGGTAATGTCCGGTATTGCAAACCAGTTAAAAAGTGCAAAATATTGCCATTTCTGAATGCAAGCTCCCAGGAAGAGCAGAGTTTGAACAGGGTATACCTCCTGTAATGCATGATGGGTGCATATGATTTTAAAACAACATGTACCTCTGCAAATATGTATTTGGTTCAAATCTAGATTTGTGTGCAAGTTGACAGGAGGAGTGGACTTTCTGCAGGCTGTAAAATGACATCACTTTGACACAACTTAGCTTCCCCAATCAGGGGAGAAATGAAAGCTTGGCCAATGATAAGTGGAGAGGGGTAGAGTCTAGTGATGCTGCACACACACCCATTTTGAAAACACATAAAAGCAGACAGACAGGACAGATAGGGACATTCAAATCCATTTGCAGCTGGAAGCTCTGCCGGGAAAATCCATACTTTACCTCCCTCAACCTTCAGAGAGCAGACATAGAGACTTCAAATCTATCAAATATCCAGAACCAGAAACCTAGACCAGACCAGCAGAGCAGAGCTGACCCAGATCACTGTGAAGTGCAGAGAGCTGAACCGGAGTCCAGTCCAAAACCTGACCAGATCCGTGGCGAGGCCCATTTAACTCAAGAATATAGTGTGAGTACCTAGAAAACTGTGCAGAACCAATCTCTTGGTTAAAATAATATAATCCAAGCTATTTTAATCTAAGTAGAACTGCCTCCTAACTGTCACTTGTCATTTTCTAGTTGCAAGCTGCACTTGTCTTTTTGAACTTTAAAATCTCAAATCTGAAAAACGACCTTTATTTAATCGCTCATATCTCCGTGACCGTTTGTGCTAGAGACTTGCAGTAACTTTCCTCAGAAAGCTTAGAATCGTGGCTTTTCTAGGAACCTAGAACCACATTCCTACCCCCTATAGTTTTGCCGCAATCGTGAAAAACACACTCGCGAATTTACCGTGATTTGCAAATTTCTCCACGTGTAAAAATCTGCTGCTGCTTGCCTTTCAGTTGCCAAACATTCGTTTAACCTGCTAGTTACACCCTAGATCCTTGCTAAAGTGAGCCTGGACTAATATTAACTAGATACCACTCACCCTGAACCTCTAGAGGGAATTAAAAGCATTTTAGCATATTTTCTTCTTCATTTCCAGCATATTTAAAAGCATTTGGGCCTGTGTTTTCAACTTCTGTAGTCTAAGTTGCTGGGGTGAACTGAATTACATTTGATTGCATTTCTGAGAACTGTGTGCTTTCCTTCCATTTCCTTGCATTGCATAAAGGGGGGAGGGAATTGCCAGAGAAAAGTGATTACATTGTTTTGTTGAAATCATATTGAGTATTTTCTGTACTGCATTTCATTCCACATTGCATCCATTTGAAACCATAAAAGTATTGTTGCTACCTTATCCATTTCATGTCAACTCCTTAGTGATTATCAAGAAGTGTGCTAGTGCCAGATTCTCCGTTGTTAATCTTTATCATACCAGATTAAGTGTGATATTCAATTATTAATTTATTATAAAGTGTGATATATATATCTATTGTTTAAGTTATCAAATAAACCTTTAAACTTGCAAAACAGAACTACTTCTTGGCTCAGTGGGGTCAGGGGGATTCCAAGGGAGGGGTGTTATATAGGGGTAGTCACCCAGAACGCATGAACTGGACATAAAGATATATCAATAAGGGTTTCCATTCAGTATCCCAGACTAGGCATTGACTTAGCTGTAGTGTTGAATTGAATCCTCTTACAAGAATCTTGCTGCTTCATTTTCAGTACATTGTCATAAAGTAGTACAAGGGAAAAGTTAAAGTTGTATTAGATATGTGGGCAGATTCAATGCTTGAAAATATCACTTTGTGCATGTCGGTAGGGCTCACCATTGGGATATTGGACGTGTCAGTGGTTTCGTCACTTGTGAGGGTCTGTGCTTCCATTAGTGTGCTCTATGAAAAAAGCGATATGTCAAGCAACAGATTACGAAAACAGTATGCGACTTTTATAGGACACTATGGCATTGTTCACTAATGGTCACAATTCACTGATTTGTTAAAGACTCCCGAAAGCGGGGAAAGATGTAGTATAGTAAAGTAAAACATTTTAAAATTCAATAGAATCTGGTAACTATGGGAACTTTAGTAAGATACTTTTTAGTAAATATACGCTGAAAACTCTAATCCGTTCATGAAGTTACCCTTTCAATACACTACCTTAATTTAATCGAAAGAGATCATAGAGAATACTTATTTATGCAGACCATCATCCTACATAGCAACAAACATAACTAATTCATCATCCAGCACTCACCTGAGGCAATGTGTGGCTTAATTGAGTTGGAACTGCATTTGGAAGCAATTTACAAAGAATTCTGGGTCGACGCTTTTTTGTGTACTTTGATTGTTCGTACATATCGTTGGTAAAGTGCAGGCTGCAGAGGCGGAATCGATAGGCCCTTGCGTCATTGAAGACAGACTGTGCTCTACTTCCAATCTCATCCACTGGAAAACCGCAATTTATAATCCATCTTATTATTAAATCAATATCTTTTGGGAGTGTATGCAGGACTGTGCCGGACTTTTGGCATGGCTCCGGGAGGGGCAACCGAAAATGATACATGCAGGCATTCTTGAAAAGTCTAAGATCTGTATAAAAATATATAAATAATTTCAAAAAAGAATACTGTATGCATGTGATTGATGGAATTATAACACAACTTTGTCTTCAATATTTGTTTTACTCAAAGAACAAAAACCTGTGTAACCTAGTTGAATGAACACAGCAATAACTTTCTTACAGAATTGATTGGTATACCACAAATCGTAACATGTTAATCGTCCATTGAATGAACTTTCAAGCATCAAAAGGAAACATGCTTGCAAACATGGACCATGAAAGATTCCATTCTATTACAATGCACAGTGATGCAATGTGCTATTTACTGAGATCAAAATACTTGAAACATTACACAATGGTGAAGTCTTTAGATAAATGAACATTCCAATACTGGGTACATTAGGTTGAAATAGATAGAAACTTTGAGATCAGCGATCGATGAATATAGAGAAGTAAATTGATGACCTACCCTTACTGGACGAACAATGAGCCGATTCAGCAAGCAGGGGAGCAAGTAGCCCGGGAACAGGTAGCACGATGACGAGATACCTTGTAGATCTCAAAGATGTTCTCCTGTTAAATGTCAAGGTGTTTATAAAGGATAAGAAAAGTGGGTGTGGATGTGAATGTGTGACGTGTTTGTTGCGGGGTCATGAAGAGGGGAGGCTGGAGAAACTGGGTCTGGGGAGGCCGTGAGAACAATGGTCACTGTGCAGAAGATCCCTTTTGAAGTGTATTTGGTGTTTGGCACCTTGGCCATTCCCATCCTCCCAGCCCCCTTGCGAGCGCATGGCCACAGGTGCGAACTGCCATTGAAAATGGAGGGGGGATGGATGGGCATGAGGCGAGCGCAAAAGGCCGGAACACTGCTGAAGGGACAAACACCTATACGGATTGGAGGGTCTTGAAGATAGGAGTCTGGAGGATCCCTTTGTGTTGTACATGGTATTTGGCACCCTGGATGGATTACTGCGGACGAGGTGAGTGCAAAAGTGCACCAACCATTCTTTCATATCCCTCTTAGATGAGTGAGCGTGATTCACTGAAAAATTGAACCAACTTTTCGTATATGCTCATTTGTATTTGTTTAGTTTGGGGATGTTGATGACACAAACAAACTAAACATTGTATACTTGAGGTTGCAGCACAGTGTGTGAAAATCCCCTGTACTGTCCGCTGTCTCTGGGGAATTTGGCGCAAATGGCTCCAATGACACAGGCGGGTATTACTCGTCGAATGCGGAATCCAAGCCTCCCATAAAGCCACCATGTAAACGAACGGTAGGCCACCAGCTAGTTCCACCTGTGGAAGAGAAACATACATACTGTAATTGAATGAACCTGATAAATGTACCACCCTTACTTGAAAATGCATCCTGAATTCTACCGCATGGTTGCCCTTACAAAAGTTACTTCATGGATAAATGAACTTGGGCTTTGAAGTCTCGACAGACTACAAAAGTGAACACCCATTCATTCCATAACGGTTTAGGCCACAGAGAAATATTGTTTCTTAGTTGAAAGTGAAAGACACGTAAGCAACGAACACTCTGATTTCCAAAAAGCGAGAGAAATATATTCAATTTGCAGACTACATTCATTTGTCAGTGATCGATCAAAGTTACCAAAATGTAGGAGACAAACAAGAAATGTTAGTCGTCTCAGTGGTCAAAATGACATCACATCTAGAGTACACTTACTCGTTACTTGGATTGCGAGGGCGAAATGTTGCGCAAAGTTCATGCATAAGCACCATCATAATCATCAACACGGACCTTGTGAGGCAGGCTGCTTTGAAGTCATGCAGCCCGGTAATGCATAGCGGTGGTGTGTCTTCTCCTGATATGTAGGCCAAGCATCCAGAGTTTTCGTGGCTGCAGCAGTTCTCCAACTCGGTTGGCATGACCTTGCAACAATTGCGGGTACACCAGGTGGAAACGTCATCCATGCGACTAGGCTCAGGCTCATGATCCAGTGATTCATCTTCCCGACTATCATTCGATTCCCCATCATTTTCGCACTTTTTCTCTTTCAATTAGTTAATCCTCAGAATACTCGTAGGGGTAGGGCTGTATTGTAGCCATTATACAATTTCTTTAAAATAAAATGCATGTAACGATTGAAATCAATAGTTATGCTAGTGTAAGTATCTGTTCTCAGGGGCTTCATGCTACAAAGATAGCTGAACAGAGCTGACACGAGTCACAAGTGATCCCAAAAAAAATGCAGTGAAACAATTGAAAAAGCAACTCTGATGTTGTCTGATGAGAAGGGGTCTGTTGATACTTATTGAGGAAAGAGGCGTCCGGCCATTTCCATGGAGACACGTCCACGTTGACACGAGACGTGCATTGGCATTGTGAAAAGGGCCGTAAACGTTTAGTGATGTCAGCTTCAGGGGTGGGAGATCTGTATTGTTGCCGCAAATGCTCAACGGATAGGATTAGCACACGAGGTTCCACTGAATGGATCTTTGGAAAACAGTCAATCAAGTAATACCTATTAAATGCATAGCCAGGCGGCTCCTTCTCGATAAAACACACGTGGAGCCCTGTCCCCATAATATAAGGTAGACAAGGAGAAAATGGTGGAAAGTGCAATCAGAACCTTCAGTTAAAATGTTTCATTTTACTGATTCCCAATATTCAGGGGCCGATTCATGGAATTATTTGCATATAAAATCTGGGATTTGCCGGCCATTCTGCACGCAAATCCCTTTTCGTCGATGCATGGAATGGACTGCGCGGGACTTTTCCTGGACTTGCATGGAGTTTGCGCATGCTCAGCACGTCTCTGCGAGCCGTCTAGCGCCTTGTTCGGTACAACAGAGTGTGACACAAATTCAGTACAAAGCCATTTTTGCAGTACAGAATGACTTTGCACTGCAAAAATACACTTCATGAATCAGGGTTTGTATTGGCACTGCAAAGTCCCTTTTCAGCAGTGCAAAGTCACTTTGAACCGTGCAAAAAATTCCATGAATTGGCCCCAAAGTTACTCCTGCAAACTTGCTCCTGTTGAATTCCTGGTTTATTTCAGGTTGGGATAGGTGCACTTTTCCTCCAGTAAAAGCACACGCAAATTATTTGCATCTGTTTTGTGAATCGCCAAAGTTCTGGTGGACGTAGCTTTCCTTTGCTTAACTCTCATTTTGGATAGTCAAATAGGATGTCTGTGTTCTTACCCATTTATCCCTCACCCGTTTGCAACCAGTTGCATAACTGTGAATGCGCTCCTTGTACATGCACAGGCCTCACGCATCCCTACCGATCTTTAGTTTTGGCAACTAGGTGACGTTTAAGCGCAACCTTTGAGCAGAAACTATTTCACTGGTGTAAAGCTGGATCGGAGATCACATGTCAGGCAAGACACAAAGCTTGTGGCTGTTGTTTGGTTATTTACCCACCCATTGACTGCCCTTGGTAATGCTAATATATATGGCCATTCCCACCCACTACATCCTGCTTCCAGTCCAAAGCACATACTCCTGGGATCTCTTTGAGCTAGCTCTATCATGCAGAGGGATCACATTTTGGCCTGCCAGTGTTATTTCTAAGCAGAGGCTGAAAGTTAATGGCTCAGTTGCAACTATAAATGCACTACTGGTGTAACAAAAATGTCTTAGCCAAGTGTGCCTTCACCACTAGATTTACATCTGTTCCATGCACTGTCTATCTATCTATCTATCTATCTATCTATCTATCTATCTATCTATCTATCTATCTATCTATCTATCTGACTATCTATCTATCTATCTATCTATCTATCTATCTATCTATCTATCTATCTATCTATCTATCTATCTATCTATCTATCTAATTATTGAATTGTGCCACTCTCCCAAAGGCCTCAGGGCCCTCACAGACAGACAACAAATACAAATTAAGGGGTCAGCAGGGATTTAACCAAAAAATAAAGTGACATGCAGTTTGGCCTATTCCTTTTTCAAATAGGAATGTCTGGAGATGTTTCTTAAATTGGACAGTAGATACACAGCTTCTAAGGAGCAGATGTCCAAGCCATTTGTTTGAGAAGTACTCGAGATGGAAGACGTCTGATATTGTTATTAGAATGTAGAGTTTGCCTAAACAGAGTCTTTTTGACTCTTGAGGAAAGATATACAGGGGCTTCACCAATAAGGCACTTGAACACCATCACAGAGCCCTTGAACTGAATTCTCTGATCGACCGGAAGCCAATGCAAATTCCTGCGAGCTTCAGACACCCGAGATTGATGGCCCAGACCACAGACAGCTCTCACTGCTCCATTTTGTGTCACCATAAGTAACTAGAGGGGGGACCCTATGTGGAAGGACAGAGGGCCAGAGGAAGGAAGGACAGAGAGCTAGAAGTTTAAAGATATGAAACGCAGGGTATCCTGCCACTTATAGCTCAACGTACAGTCGTTAGTGTTTGAAATGATTTTCAGAAGCTATGGCCGCAAAAAATACATCTTACAAACCCTTCAAAGGCCTGGTTCTAAGTTCATAAGGCCTCATTATAAGTTTGCCGGTCCGGGAACTACGGTACCGGTAAGCTTGCTGGTACCGTAGTTCCCGGACCGGCAAACTACGAGTTGTGCTTGCGGGTGCCTTTCTGCCCGCCAGGTCTGACTTGGCAGGCAGAGTGGCACCCACGAGCACAGCATGTCGAATGCACTGGCACCATTCATAACGGTGCTGGTGCATCCGGCTTCCTCATTCCCATTAAGCCCTATGGGGCTCAAATGAGAATGGGGAAGAATTTTTCCCGGTGCCCAGGAATGGCCAAATACCGGGTCCGGCAATGTCATAATGACCTGGTAATTGGCCATTTCTGGGTGCCGTAAAAAATAAAATACCGGCGGCAGCCGTGCTACCGCAGCCTCGTAATAAGGCCCATAGTGTTGTAAAGGTAATGACATTCTCTACAACATGCTTTTCAAGTCGACTTTCTCAAATTTGCCGAATTCGTTTTATTCCTGCTTACATATTTTAATATATTAGTTTGCTGCTTTTATCATTCTTGGCAGTTTTTCACTTGTTTTTCCTTTCATGTTTATACATTCAAAACAAAACAATAATACTAAATCAAAAGTGCAAATAACGTTGAAACAGCTTGAAATTGGTACTAAAGCCCATAAACCCATACCACTGGATAAAAGGCCTGCGAAATGGCTGACTGCTAGTCTGACATCACCAGTTAGCAAAATGCAAAAAGACCATACATGAAACACACAAACACATGCGTGCAAGCAGCATGAACTCCCAACCTACCTTATACCGCTGATCTAATAGCAAGCAACCTCTGCTCTACCCCATCTGCTCCACTGACCCACCCATAAGTGAGGCTTGACAACATTTCTGTCGGCCAAGTAGAATTGGCCGAACCTTCACTTATTTCAACTATTTTTGTGTGGACATCGCCACTAAGATTTTGAACGAATTCAGTTGTAGCTTTGTGTGTCGGGTGTGCACAGCCAGATAGGAAGCTGGAATGTTTGTGCACTCTGATTGCTGAAATTGATGCAATTTTAGTTGGGTAATTATTGACTAGAGAGCATGATTAGGCTCTGCCCCCTGCCTTCCTCAGAAGAAACTAAATAATAAGATAAGAAAGGACACATTTCAAACTGCACTTTAAATTCTTCTGGCAATGCAGCTGACACAAAGAATAGTTCGTTTTGCGCCACACAATTGGAGAACTGATAAGGCATTAGCTTGCACAATTAGTGTGTTTAAAATAGAATAGATTAGGTGACAGGAAGGAGGAAGGTGTGTCCACACGACAGGGACTCACTACACAAGTAGGGTAGGAAAATGGTAGGCAGATAAGGTTGTGGCTACACATAGGAAGGGAGATC
Source organism: Ambystoma mexicanum (assembly GCF_040938575.1). Classification (NCBI taxonomy): domain Eukaryota; kingdom Metazoa; phylum Chordata; class Amphibia; order Caudata; family Ambystomatidae; genus Ambystoma; species Ambystoma mexicanum. The sequence continues at coordinate 661,070,909 of NC_090941.1, read as the reverse complement.
ATGTGACAGGCATTCACTGCAGAAGTAATTTAGAGGCTACCAATAATAATCAAGCATGATGATGTAGCACATTCTATGGGATGTTTTATGGGTGGGATATTAGATATAGAATTGTCCAATCATTATTGTTGGACATATAGAATTATATATGTAGCTTAGCATAGTGAACCAATGATCAGGAGCGATGGGCTTTCATAATTATGACATCAAAATGACTGTATTAACTGCTGTTTCCTGTTGAAATGTTGGAGAAAATCTTGAGTGAGAGCATGGCTGTTGATCAGGTTTTTCCCCCAGCTTTACATTGCTAATAAAGCTGGCTAACCTTGCATTTGGCATACCACAACCCACTCTGTTTTGTCTCTTTATTGGCAAATACCAGTTAGAGGGCTATATGTGTTTTTACTTCTGTTTACAATGTTGACCAATCAGAGTGCACACAATACTCCAACCTCTAAAAGGACCGAAATGTCCACATGTTGGTCACATTTCAGCACCATAAGCAGAATGATGGATGGAAGGTCTTTTCCCCCCAACCCACCATTCTTTTCCACTGTAAGGAAATCTCTATTTTCACATACCTCTACCCACAATCCCATCTTTTTCTTGCAGGCCCCAAAGCGCCAATAGGCCATTATAATGGCAAAGATAGTGTTATCGCAGAACCCACAGTAACATAACATTCTGATGAGCATGTTGTGTGCCATCACGGAGAAAGCTCACTGGGTTATGCAATGTGATAATGTCAGATGAGGCAGTTGGTTCCCATGTAGACCACAGTCCCTGTACTGTTGGAGGGATGTGTAAGAATGATAACCACAACATCTACCATCGTAGACTGCTCAATGGCCACTCCACACCAAGCAATACTTGGAGACAACCAGTAGCAGCTGCTTACTTCTCTCAATCTTTGGAATAACTGGATTTAAGGCAATGAAAGACAATACTTAGCAACAAGAGCATCACTTACGTTTCACATACAGCGTAAACCTTTTCTGCACTCGTGCATCCTCGTTTTCAGCATCGAATATGTACTCTCCTGACTGATAGGAATGATTACAGAACTTTGAAGACAAGCTGTTCAGAAATGTGAGAGGAGGACCAGGTGTCAGTATGCAACACTCATTTGAACTAGACACATTTAATTTAGTGTGTATTAGTATTCATGTTTAAGGATGCACAAATACAAATATTTATAAGAACTGAAATGTTCAGGTGAGAGAATGTCACGACATGGTTTCTTCCAAAGAAGAGAGAGCCATCTGATTATACATAGCTTCATCAACCCAAGGCAGGCAGCTCTCAAGGTTGCAGACAACCACATACGTGTTTCACCCCCATTGGGGATCATCAGTGTGGTGCAGTCTTGACATGATAAATGTGATTGAAGCATGCATGCCTTTTTACCAACCACCATCAAAGTTACGGTGGGTTAAATATATGTATAAAAACACATACTGCGTGAAACTGATGCAGCACAATCCGAGTAATAGTGATTTCACACTGAATAGCTTCAACCTGTGTAGATATTGCGAGGTCTAGGGGATTTCTTTCAGCAGAGCTCCTCATACTTCATGAACTCTGGATAGAATGTCCACCCTCAAATACAAACCCATAAATCAGGATTGAAAGAGTTTTACAATTTAGAATTTTAAGAGTGGAAGAATGTATTAACCCCCAAATGTATTGTTAATAACATGATGAGCTGGTATTATAAACGTGTTTTCAAATGCAAGTTAGCACAAATGCATGCTTTTACCTCAAAAACATGGAAAATTGTGTAGGGCATTGCTATTTAATACATAGCTTTGTTAAGCCAGGAAAGACAGCTATGATGAAGACAACTACATGCTCATTTCAGCCTTATTAGGGGAGCGAATGTGCATACCCACAATGCATTATTCGTTGGCTCTGAACAGGAGGTGAACTTCCAATGATTGCTACTGGGCTGCTCTGTCAAAAGTGAGTCTTTGCGGAAATAGCTTACTCTACTTTCACATTTCAGGTGCAGGAGTTATGGTGTATGTTTTTTTATAAACTCAGCATAACAATGATGTTATTTGCTAGACATTCCCCAATGTGCAATGTAGACTATACTGCACAAGTGATTACTAATAAGGGTGAAATGGTTATGCAGGCGTCTGCATCATTGGGAGATGCATGTCTTTGGTCGGTAAAACGATTTATAAAATAGTGCTGCCCTATACAAACTATGAGCATGCATTTGAGATAATTCGTATCCCCAGCACATTGCTCACTGGCTCTGAAATGGTTGTGAACCTCCAATGATGGCTAGTGGGTGGTGCTGTGGACATATGTGACTTAGTTGAAACAACTCTGAGTTTCAGCTTTATTCACCCTAGGAGCAAATACATGACATCACAGCAGGGAATAACAATAGGATACAAAATTACATCATCAGGCACATGTATGGGGGGACTCAGAGCTAAGACAGTCTTCACTTTCCACACCCACTTTGTTAAATAGGATCATCTTAACTGTGGCTTAACCAAAGTTTTTTTGTCGAATATATATAATCTGCCCCACAAAGCAGCAAAGACCACCTGTCCCTTTGCTAGACCGCATTATGGTCTGGTGCTGGACCAGTAATTTATCTAACAGGGTGGATATATAATGGGGAGTAGAAATGCACGAAAGGGATGCTGCACTAATACCCCAGACAAGTAATTACCCAATAGCTCTGTCTACCAAGCAAGTTAAAAGAAAACGATCAGAAAGTAGATGATGTGTAGGCATATCTTGTATGACACATTCTCAAAACCAAATCTATTTGCATAGAACATTTGAGATTGATGTGCTCATTATCATGATCATTTTTGTCAGCACATTATAATGGACATATCTGTGGGCCATGATCTTCCTCTCCTCATTTGATTCCTCTCCTCATAGCCCGGCAATGCAGTAAAGGGGACCAAGAATAATCGATAGAGCCTTAAAAAGTAGAACAAGGAAACCTTTGGGGAGAAGACAAGCACTTACCTCAAAGAGTCATGCCTCTTTAACTAGCAGTACTCAAGGGATGACGAGTTGCAAACAAGTCTAATCACACCACAACAGTGAAGGGTGGGGTGATTTTATTTTCCTTATTTCAAGCAGTAGATGCCTAAGGCTGGTGCTGTGAAAGACACGACTTCTGGCGCTGTTCCCTTCTCTGGTCTGAAGAATTAGCCTTCATTACATTGCCATAAAGCGGAGTTGTCTAACTGCAAGCCTCGAGGGCCAGAATCCTGATTGGCTTTCAGGATATCCCGTATTAATATTCATGAGAGAATTGGCATACCTCTAGAGTCATTTTATGCAAATTTGTCTCATGAATATTAAGGAGGGATATTCTGAAAACCTGTCAGGATTCCGGCCCTCGAGACCTGGAGTTGAACAACCCTGCCACATAGTAATCAAGATCTCTAGTGACCTATATTATCCAGCATCTATATTGGTCCCAGCATTGCAAGTGTGTGATACTCTACCGGTGGCCTAATCGGATGGCTAATTCAGTTCAATAATTGCCGTTCACATTTTAAAGCAGCTTGATTGGTTCATTTTAGTACCTTTCGCATTAGCATATTACTACACGTACATAATAATATGTCTATTACCTGCCCTATTGTATGCTCTGTGTGTGTTACCCAGACCTCTTTAAATATAGTGATGACATTGCTTTAGATTTAAACTGAGGCCACAGCCCATACTTGACAGCAAGCACATCCTTAAAATAAATGCAACGCTCTCGTAAGGATTTAATACTGTTACCATCAGATTACCGCCTTGGAACTAGAGGTGAATCCAACAGACATGAATACTGTTGCCACCACATCAGCACCTCAGAACAAGATGTAAATCCTCCAGAATCCCAGGGTGTGGTATTACCCTCTATAGGGTGCCTTTCGACTCATTTAGGATTGGAGCAATTACTTCCAGTGGTTATTCCACAGGCAATAAGGTCTCTATGTTTTTGGAGAAAAAAACGTCCAGTCCTTTACTACAGGTTTTTCTTCAAAGTGACCTCCACCCTCATAATATGTGCAATAAAAATGGTGGTGGATCGCTTAACGCCACTTGAATACCTCACCTGTGTACCCGTAATGAGGGCCATTACATGTGCTAATTTCACAATAAGTTTTAAATCAGAGAAACTTAAAATGTTACAAAGCAACAGTAGTGTTTTAAATATCAACTTTACCTGTAGGCCTCATCACTGTAGCTCAGCTCGCAAGGAAAGTTCTTGCGCTTGGAAGACCACATACAGTGAATATTTGGGTAGACCTTGAGACGAACTTCAAAACAAAACACTTCATTCAAATCAATTTCATGTTCTTCACTGGATGTTGAAGCATCAATGAATCCGGTATCTAAGAACACAAAACACATTCTTAGCCTGTGTTGTCTTTGTATGTTTCATTATTATGTTGATACAAACAAAAAGGACTATCTTTAACTGCACACTTATTAAAGATTGCCAAATAAAAGAATTCTAAAAGCACATCGAATAAACAAGTCAGATACAGATCAAATAACACTGAGTCACTAAAATTGTGGTATGCATTGATTAATAGCCCACCTAGCAGGACATAAAAAGAGAGGGTACGGGGGAAAGTGCCATACAGCTAGGTGAAGGCAACCAAAATAATAATACAAAAAAGGCAGACAATGTAGAATTAAAGTAAGAAATATTTATTTCATGCGAAAATGGAGAAACAAAAATGAAGAAAACCAAAATGGCAAAACTAAAATGAAAAAAGTGATACTGATATATATATATTTTGTTATTCACTAATTTAATGTTTTTAAATATTTTATTTAAAAAGATACATAAGCTAAAATGAGAAAGAGTTCAGAAAATGATGTGTCTTTTAAATGAATGTATTATTTTACTGAGCCGGAATAATGTATGTATTACTGCTATTTTATTCATTTTTTAACACGGGCAGGGTCCATTGAGGTCTCCTCTTGGAATGTGGAACTATCCACTTTCAAAGACAACTACTTTATAATGCTATTGACCCATCTACATTATTCTCATTTAACAGATATCATGTTCACCCCCCTCCCGCATTCTTTCGAGGTTCTTCCCTTGTTTCTGCATTGTAAAGTTACCATTCCGAAGGTTGCTTGCTTTGTTAACTCATTCGGCTAGCCTTCTTATATGCGCTTTGCTAGTTCCATTAGAGTAGCCTTTTTGCCACCAACAAGACTCATTACTAAACAATAACCCCCAAGGTGGGGGACTTACCAGCTAGTAATGCCTGAGCGAAGCAAGAGCTTTTAACCAAGCGCTGGGCTCCGTTATTGCCAGTAAAGAGATGCCCCCTTACCCCCTGGGCACCACCCCCCCACCCCCAAGATGGTGGGGTTATATCAGCACGCCAGCATGGTGGCCGGGAGCTGAAAAGCATTATTTGGAGTTGTGAAATAGCACCGACAGAGAGTGCAATCGATTTTACAAGTGGACAAAAAAACTATGAAAAAAGATGTCCACCATTGAAATTGGGAAGAGAATTGCTGGTAGTCCCATCTCTATTTCCATAGGCATCAATGAGAGCAGTGCAGAGAGGTCAGGAGTCAAGTTGTGAAAGTGAGAGTTACGTGTGGGCTCGGGGTGGGGGCTTGGGATGTTGAGAGATAAGGCAGGTAGGGAAACAAGTTTACTGAGGCGCAGGGGGCTGGGAGGGAGGCAGTGGGAGGAGAACCCATCCAATACCAGTACAACCTTTGTATGTGACATACATACTGGACAAAAAGCTCCTATATGGAAATGACAAATTATCAGAGCTCTAAATGAACGTATTTACTATTTTCTTATGCTTACTCTGAAATCCCTCCAGTAAAACGTAGATTTAATTCCATAATCTAAACTAAGATATTTCTCTCCTGTTGCTTTTAATCTTTGCAGAGGAGAGCTCTGCCCTCTCATTAATTTGCTAGAGGGATCTTTAACTATTTCTTTTGATGCTGATCTCACACATGAATGAACATTTTCCGTATTCTATTTCTTAACGCCTTCCTACTACCTCAAATTTCTCTACATTTTTAGGTAAAAAAAACGCCACTAAATTCCATGATTTCAGCACCCATTGAATGTCCGAAGCGTTTCGGCTGGCCGTTTATTTTGCCAGCATGATCGCCCAGACTTAAGTGTACCAAATGTTAGTATCATTTGGAAGACTATTTAAATGTAAATGTATAATGAAGTGCCTTATGCCGGACTTCCCGTAGAAATTGTACATTTAAAGTTGGCATTCATTATCTGACAGTTTGTGAAAACTTTGGCTGGTCACTGTGGTGTCACGTGCCGGGAGAGAACGGTCACGTGACACAAGGAGTGGGAGGAGATTAAAGGAATCACCGGAACTGGCGCGAAACTTTCGCGCCAGTCCGGATTTATGCAAGCTACGAACGAGTCGCGTATCTTTCTTTGCGCAGCGCGCTGTGTTGCTCCGCGAGCCGGGCCTCCCTGGCAGGGGGCCGCGAACACGCTGACACCGCCGCTCGCTCTAGCGGCGGCAGAGCAAACATCACACTGGCGACGAGGCGGGTGTGGACTGCACGCCTCCCAGCACCAGAAGGAGCCGCGGCGTCCACAGACCCACGACAACTCCGCGGAGACCGGTAAGCTTCAGACAACGCCCACGCAAAAAAAAAAAAAAATGTTTTTCTTCTTCCATCTATCTCGTTTCCCACACCAAACAATAAGAGAAAAGATATCTCTGGACACGCGCCGACACCCCAGGATAGCCATTGTGCAGCCCACCACGGCCCGGAACCGCAGCACTTCGCACAACGCTATGTGCCGTCACACCAGGCAGCAAGGATAACCTCACCAGCTACGCTCAGCCCCAAGAACCATCTCACAGAACAACATGTCGAGCCCAAACACAAGCCCAACAAGAATCAGCACCGGTTCCTCATCATCAAGGAGGAGCATCACCGAGGAGCGCAGCGACCCCTCACTGACAACGTTCATGCCGCCATTCGACCCTTTCACCAGCGGAGCAGCAATCCGGTGGGAAATATGGCTACAACAATTTGAGATGCATCTAGAGGCACGAGATATCGCCACACCCAAAAAGATGCGCACCTTCCTCTTGCTCAATGTAGGGTCGGCAGCCCTGCGCCTTTTCAACGCCCTACCAAACCGCGGGAACGACACTGACTACGCAGCGGCGAGGGCTGCGCTCACCAACATGTATAAGCCTGACCTCAATCCGGACTATGAGCGGTTCCATTTCTGCATGGCACGCCAACGCGAGAAGGAAACAGTAGTCAAGTTTCACGCTCGCCTTCGCGAAATGGCCGTAGGCTGTGAGTTCCCGGACGAAGAATTCGCCATTCGCCTCCAGATCATCAATGGAATCTCGTCGGAAAAACTAAGGAGGGCAATCCTGTCAGAGAAGAACATGCGACTCTCACGCATTCTCGAGACTGCACGCCTCCGTGAACAGACAGAGGACCAAGTAGCGGTGATGGAAGCCGCCATCCAGAGACTACCGCTTGACTGCCCCGGACCCGCAGAAGACGTAGCAGCCATCTCCAAACAACAATCAACTCGCCCGAAACAGTACCAGAAGCCGCACCAACCTCAAGGACGAGACCAAGCCTGCAAATGGTGTGGAGGCCCATGGCATAAAGGCGACTCTTGCCCCGCCTGGGGGTCCACGTGCAGAAAATGCAACTGCCTCAACCACTACGCAGCGGTCTGCCTGAACCCACCAAACAAACATGACAAAGACCCAAGCTCCCGCACAACACAAGAACAACGGAGGAGATTTGCACCGAGAGAACACTCCCGCCAACAGACGAGGAGAGGCAAAGCAAGAGCAGTCGACGAGTCCCAAAGATCCCCGAGCTCAAGCGACAGCGATGAGAGCGACTGCAGCTCGTCCCCTGACAGACAGACAAAAGGGAAGAAGAAGAAAGGGAGAAAACCAGTACACCGTGTACACTTAATATCGGCAGTCAAATCAGGCCGATCGCGCCAAAAGAAGAGACCGTCGTGCACAGTCCTATCCAACGGAGACCCACTCAAAGTGATAATTGACACTGGCGCGACAGTTAACGTCATGCCTGTGACGGCTTTCAACAGGCTTCGCCCAAAGCCAACACTCCAAAAGAAGAAAGTCAGGCTATACGCCTATGGATCCAAGAAACCCCTACCAGTGCAAGGATCGTTCAAATCCAACTTTGCGCACAACAACACAAACTGCCGCGCACGGATATACGTCGTAGATGCTGGTTGCGAAACCCTACTAAGCTGCAGAACGGCGGAGAAACTAAAGCTGATACACTTCGCGTTCAGCGTCCAACACGACGAGCTCAGCAACATCCTAGGCCGTCATAAGAAACTATTTCATGGCATCGGATGCCTGAAGGGGAGGTCCATCAAGCTACACATAGACCCCACCGTCGAACCCAAGGCAGTGCGCCACCGACAAATCCCGTTTCACCTGCGAACAGCTGTAGAAGAAGAACTATCCAAACTCGAGGAGGCTGGAATCATCGAAAAAACATCAGGCCCGACCCCGTGGGTCTCACCTATGGTGGTAGCCCAGAAACCGAAACAGCAGAACGCGGTGAGAATATGCATCGACATGAGGCTCCCCAACGTAGCCATCGGCCGAGAGCGCCACGTAACTCCCACCATTGATGAGCTCATCGTAGACCTCACCGGGGCGAAGGTATTCAGCAAACTCGATCTCCGATCAGGATACCACCAGCTAAGACTGTCCAAAGAATCGCGGTACATTACCACGTTTTCGTCCCACCTCGGCATCATGAGGTACAAGCGGCTGAACTTTGGGATCTCATCCGCCGCAGAAGTCTTTCAGCACGAGATCCGTAAAGTCATCACAGGATTAGCTGGGGCCACCAACATCAGTGATGACATCTTGGTATACGCCGCAGACAAGGACGAGCACCACCGGAGACTAGCAGCAGTCCTGGAAAGACTCGAGGGAGCAGGTCTGACGCTCAATGCTGAGAAATGTGAATTTGACAAAGATGAACTATGCTTCTTCGGATACATCTTCAGTGCCGCAGGCGTATCCCCAGACCCATCCAAGGTACAAGACATCAAAGACTTCAAACCTCCCCAGTCTGCATCGGAGGTGCAAAGTTTCATGGGGATGGCAACTTACTGCGCACGTTTCATCCCGGACCTCGCAAGCATCGCGAGTCCCCTCAGAGAACTGACCAAGAAAGACCAAAGATGGGAGTGGACCGAAGTCCACCAGCGAGCATTCCAACAGATCAAGGACGCCCTGTCGGCTACCACAACCATGGCGTTCTTCAACGTAGACCGACAGACTGAGCTCCTCGTAGATGCCAGCCCCGTAGGCCTAGGGGCCATACTAACACAAACAGACAGCGAAGGTAGAGTGTTCCCCATCGCATTTGCCAGCAGGGCCCTCACAAAGCCAGAACAGAATTACGCCCACATCGAAAAGGAGGCCTTAGCAATACTGTGGGGGTGTCGCCACTTCAAGGTGTACCTATTGGGAAAGCAAGCGAAAGTCTTCTCGGACCACAAACCCTTGATACCAATTTTCAGAGGCTCTGCTCCACACCCCCCGGCCCGCATAGAGAAGTGGATGCTGCAACTGCAGCCGTACAACATTGAAGTAGAATATCGGCCAGGCTCAGATAACCCGGCAGACTACCTATCCCGCCATCCGCGACCCGCCACCGACAGCGAACGACATCATGCAAAAGAAACAGACGAGCACGTCTGTCATGTGGTGGCGTGTGCCAGGCCACGAGCCCTGACGCTGCAAGAAATAATGCAAGAAACAAGGGAAGACGCCATCTTGCAACACACTACCTCGGCCATCCAAACGGGAAGTTGGAAGACCTATCTCATGTCTGCATCTCACCGCACCACATCAGCCCAAACCAAGCTCAGAGCACTGTTCGGGATCAGGCACGAACTGTCGATAGCACCAGAGGGAGTGCTCCTGAAAGGCCACCGCATCATTCTACCGGAGTCCCTCGAAGAGAGGGCACTCAAACTAGCACACGGTGGACATCAAGGGATCGTCAAGTCCTCAGCGTACCTCAAGTCCCGGATGTGGATGCCGAACATGCATCAGAGAATCACAGAACTAATCGAGTCATGCGCAGTTTGCCAAGTGTCCAGGAGGCCGGAGAACCCAGAACCGATCGCCAGTGCACCACGGAGCTGCATAAAATGGGACGCAGTCAGCATGGACCACTGCACCATCGCAGGTGAAGGATACTTGCTTGTAGTGATAGATGAATTCAGTAGATACCCCGAAGTAGAACATGTACCATCCACCAATGCAGAAACCACCATCACCACGCTGGAGAAAATATTCGCCACGCACGGGATCCCAAGGAAGGTGAAGAGTGACAATGGACCGTCATTCACCAGCCAAGAGCTGCGAGAGTTTTTCAAAGAGGTGAACGTGAAGCATCAGCGAATTACCCCACGATGGCCTCAGGCCAACGGAGATGCAGAACGCTTCATGGGATCACTAAACAAAGTTATCAGAATTGCCAAAGAGCAAAAACACCCCTGGCTAAAGGCAGTTTACCAATTTCTGAGGACACACCGGCAAACCCCACACTCAGCCACTGGGATCAGTCCAGCAGCCCTCATGTTTGGAGTACCAATACAGGCGGAACTCCCCATACATCCACACTGGGTCGCACCCGAGTTAGACATCCAAGAAATGGATGTGAGGAGGAAGAGGCGCAACGAGCAAGAGAGCGTTGCCAGGCGCGCACACCATCGGGAACTAAACCCCGGAGACACTGTCCTCGTCAAAAACCGGGCACAGCCAAGGAAGATGTCCCTAAATTTCGAAGTCCGTCCACGGACAGTTCAAACCACCAACCACAGCATGGTCACGGCCACCCGAGGAGGGGAGACGGTGACCAGGAACATATCCCACTTCAAGAGAGTACCCACGGAGATGTGGGAAGAACACCCCCTATCCCCGAAAGAAAAGACGGTGGAGACGCCCCAAAGACTCACACCGCCAACCCGCGAAAATACGCCGGAAGAGTCAAGCAGTCCGGGCCCACCAGAGGTCGAGACAGAAGAAGGAACCACCACCGACACCTCGCCCAAAGGACGGAACGCCCGCTACAGCCTGAGGGAGAAGCCCAAACCATCATCCCGCCTAAAAGGGTATGTCATAGACGGGGTATATTGTAAAGGGACTAACAGAAGAGACAATAATCCATACTAAAATGCATTCTATAGCATGTGTGAATTTACCTCCAATTTGGGGAGGAATGTGGTGTCACGTGCCGGGAGAGAACGGTCACGTGACACAAGGAGTGGGAGGAGATTAAAGGAATCACCGGAACTGGCGGTTTCGCGCCAGTCCGGATTTATGCAAGCTACGAACGAGTCGCGTATCTTTCTTTGCGCAGCGCGCTGTGTTGCTCCGCGAGCCGGGCCTCCCTGGCAGGGGGCCGCGAACACGCTGACACCGCCGCTCGCTCTAGCGGCGGCAGAGCAAACATCACAGTCACCATTTAACTTGAAAGCATTATCTCATTCCTCGTTTAGGCTGATAGAAATTACTCGCTACCATGCATTAGATCTTTAAAAAAGTAGCCACCACGATGCACTTCCTACACCCGTTTTCGAGAGCTGCTATTGCTAATGACCATGTACTATAAAGATCAGATATCGAGATCTGAATTCTCCAGACAGGATTTGTGTGCCTAGGTTTGCTGTACCCCTTTCTGTGACCATCAGATACAATAACCAAGCCAACCTTGTTGCTTTACACAGCCTGGCAGATATGTTCCTTGGAATAAACAAAAATGTATATTCAATATAGCCAAGCACTTGTATTCATTCTTAATCCATGTATATGCCAGGTTATCAGGCTTATACTAGTATTAGTATATGTGTGTGCTTACACCATAAATTAGTTTTTAACTTGTGTATGGATTGCAATTGCTCTGTATTCGACCAACCAACCCTTCACAGGCCGTGCCTATAAAGCTCAATTATATTTTTTTATTTTCTTTTCCAACTCCATTTTTCATTTTGCGTCTTTTATATCACCTCTTACCCAGTGAAGCCTATCAGCATTTTTATCCAGGCTAGTTTTCATATGATCAATCTTGCATGTGAGTGAGTCTATTTTGGCCTCTAGTGAGCAAATGCCGACCTTAAGCTACACAAACATTGCTTTAATCTCCGTGTCAAGTTGTTTCGTATTGAAGTCTTCCATTTGTCATGGTGCCTCAAACATAGTTGCGCCTTGCACTTTAGATTTGTTCACTCCCGCATTAGTGTCAAAATAAAGCTTTGCCTGTTTGTCCTGTTTACCCATGTCTCCCTTTTTCCGCCACTCTTCCCTCTCGCTCCTTTTCTTATTTTTCCTCCTCGATAGATGTATCAAGGACTTCACAAGATCTTCTGGTGCCTGTGTGCCCTACCCAGTTTGCCAAACCACCTGCACAGGATTTATGTTCAGTCTCTGTTCCGGGGGCAATCCTCCATGATACCTGTCACCCCCGGGCGCCCGCTATCCTTTGGTCTGTAAGGCTCTAGACACAGTTGGTGAGACCACCTTGGGAACCAGTGGCACTGTGGGTGGCCCAGTATCCATGGGCACACAACGTCCCTCATCTCCAGCCTGACCAGCGTCCAGTCATAAAGGCTGCAGCACAGCTCACTGCTGACTGGATCACCGGGCCCCGTTGCACACGACCAAGACTGCCAAGCCCCCAAACCCCTGAACACGATCCGGACGGATGACTCCATCTGCCAGGGGTCCTAAACACTGCACTCTGTCAGGGCCGATGTCTGCCACTGTGACAATCCTCCAGCTCAGCATACAGGCAGCTACTTTCCGGGTCTGTTCCTTCGGGTGGAGCAGCTTCTTCTGGATCTTCCAGGCAGGCCATCTTCACACCCAGTGATCGTGCCTGTGATGGTGAAAGAAATCTTCTGAAGATCGTCCTGTAGAGGAGGTCCCAAATAAAGCCTGCACTCCCATCGCCCATTTTGAAGTACCAGGAACGTTCACACCAAAATATGTGACGTATGATGAGCAAATAAACCAGCTGAGAGCCGCAGTAGAGCGCTGCCAAGTACCCATAAGAAAAGCAACACCATTGAAGTACCAATACCCAGACAACCATGGACAGTAAGGTATCTATTGAGAAAACCCTACCAACAAATGAGACGAAATGAAGATTGCCTAAGTACCGTCCTGGAAGAAACCAAAAAGTCCTTAATGGAAGATGAATGGTGACGTCATGAGAGCCCGGACAGACTCACAGATAGAACAAATGATGAACCAAAAATGACACAAGGAGACGAAATGCCATGAGAAAAGAGATTGTGAGCATAAAGTAATAGAAAGCTATCAAAGCAGAATAGAGTTAAGCTGTAAGCAGGATGAAGATATTCAACCAGCTAACGTCTGTACATATGATTGAAACTGCAAGAAAGCTAAGAAAACAGTGAGGCTTGCTATGCTAAGTAGAAGAATAGCGCGGCAAGCGCCATTATACATAATCTACCGCAAAATGAAGCACAGTATTATAAGTGTGATCCACTTTGCACGAAAAGCAGAATCAACTCAAGTTACTAGAGGCCAAACAAGACAAGATTCATATTCTAGCAAAATGAGAAGAGACGGCTGAATCTAAACTCAGCAGATGCAACTTGTGCCAAGAGAGCCAAGGTCATACCAATAGAAGGAACGAACAGTAGCTGCATCTAATTGAAACTTAAGAACAGAATATCCTGTCTCTGAAAGGTCAAGATAAGGAAGCGTAGGCAGCTGGCAAGCCGAATAAGAATTAAATGCACGAATTTAGAGAAACTAGTCAAATTCACGGTGTCTGCATCACGTGACCATCCGAGCGAGGAGAAGCACAAGTTCACACCTATGCTTGGAATCCGCCCAGGAAGAGATATCGGAACCTTCCCAAACAGAAGATGCAGTTTCGAGGCCAACCACAGTAACATAATTGACACATTGTTGTTGAATTGATGAGTGATTGTAACCTTAATTGGAGGAAGGCCGGGTAGCTGAGGGGGCACCCTGCACCTGGCTGACCATTCTGCGTGCTGCTAAGTAAAGTGGAAATTTATGCATGGGGTTGGTGCCAACCCAATCACAATGGACCAAATAATCTAGGGTCCTATATTTAGTAGAACCAAAGGGGGGTCGTACTTTTAGTGACCTCTACAGTAGTCATTTTGAAGGAAGGGCTTAGACGCCCTCCTGACAGTATTTACCCAATCCCCTCACTCCGTTACCATATACAGATATAGCAACTATATTAAAGTTACCTTTTCCGAACCAATAGCAATGCTTATTAACTTTTGAGTGTTACACGTCACTCATGATGAATTTTCAGTATAAATGATGTGTTTTTTATGAAGTTCTTTGGAGTTGAAGTGAGACAGACTATCGCATCACTGCTGATTGCCATGACTCCCTGTTTTTTGTACTTGTCATTGAATGGACTCCCTTTGCCAAACCATTGAGTTGTCCTTATTGATTGGTGTTGGTGTAATAAATCTGCACCCCCATCCATCTCAAGGTGCAGCTATCTCATCTTAAAGTACTCTCGGAGCAAACCTCGGCTCTATGGGCCAGCCCGGGGTCTCCTGAGTACACTTGGAAGCAGAGATTGGATGGTTATCGATTATCGATTATTGATTTGAATAAGACACCTATTGACCGTCGACATAAAGTAACTCTAGGTCTTCGGCAATATCACAAGTCCTTTTCCATTCAGCTGAGTAGACTGTGAAGCTCCCCGTAAACAATGGTAACATAAAGAGACTGCAGGCAGGGCCTGAAGGTACCCGTGTTCCCCACGCATCCCTTCCCATTCCTACAGGCAGCTGAATGGGCAAAAAAACGAAGAAGGCGGTAGCAAAGGTGGTGATCCCGAGGGTCCAGAGAAGAACCATGCGAACGGTGAGTGAAAAAGACTAATGTTCTAGCAAAAGTGCATGCTCTAGAACAAGTAACAGGAAACGGTAATGGAGGGAGGCGGGAAAAAACTAAAAATAGTTAGAAGTAGAGAAGACTGTATATATATAAGGGGATAATGACTGGAGAATAATTAAATAAATAAAGGTTACCGGGGAGGACACCCGAGAAGAGAGAGGCTACCGGGGCAGACACCCGAGAAGTGATAGGATTTGCCTTATTCCTACCCTTTAATATAACAGCTAGAAGAAATGTGTACCCAGAGTCCCACATAATGGGGAACAAATAGACAACCACAACTGTTAAAGACGTCGTGAAAGGGATCCGTTTACACTCCATGAAGGGGTAATGATTAGAGGCAGAGATATCTGTGTCCAGCTGGTGTTTGTCTAGTCTGTCAAGCGTCTGTTTTACATGTTTTTTTGTTGTGACGTCATATGAGGAAAAAAAAATCTTGAGAAAACTGATTTAAATTTTATGTGATTGAAGAGCTGAGAAAGAATCGCATATGAATTGATGTTTTTGAGTAAATTAGAAGGTATCAAATTTTGTGGACATTTTTTTGGATTGGAGCTTGCAGTGTTTGGTGCTCGCTCATATTGTTAGAAGTTGTTTAAGCCACATGAAAGCGTTGACAAGTGTTATATAAGAGGAAAAGGGAACAGATTTAAGCATGGAAGATATGACTCCATTGGCACACTTATGCAAGCAGTTGCCGAAACACGCACCCAAGCTAAAGAAATACAGTACCAAGTGGGTTAAAGGAACTGCCCACAAGATGTTCATGCCATGGCCACAAAATGGGTCCTTATCCAAAGCCGTCTTGCAACATATGATGACATATTTGCATGCCACACATACAGGCAAGAAGTTAGAAAAACGCCTTGCTGTTCTCGAGTTGTGGAAAATGTATGAGCAGGGAAAGGAGGAAGAGCCACTGACAGATTGGATACTTAATGTAAGTACAGAGGGGGGTGAGATGCCTACCGTGCCACACTCCCCATCCAAAACAAAAATTGAAGAAAGCAAGGATGAGGGATTATACCCACTGAGAGAACTCAAAGCAGCCACGGGGTACAGCAACCCTGCATGTGAGTCACCTACCTAGTAGTGATGAAAATCAAGGGAAAGATAAGGATAAGAATATTGCCTCCGCAGTCCCAAGGGACAAGGAGAGACGTGATGACGAAAGAAGGGATCAGGCACAGACAAGCGCATCTCTCGACAAAGAGAGAGAAGGGGAGAGATGGAAGGGAAGCGAAGATAGAACTGATGAGATAGCATTCGCAAAAGACGAATGGATGGGAGGGCACACTTTTTTGAAACTCGATGGCAAAGGCATTGATGACGCGAAACAAAAAGAAAGGTTAGATGAGACACAGAGAAAGGGGAAAGAGAAGGAGTTGAGAGACGAAAGGATAAGAAAGAAAGACATACAAAAGCGAGAACAGCTATATCGCGAAGAGCAAGAAAAACAGCTTGATCGCAAACTAAGAGCAGCCAATGACCAAGACAGACAGAAACAGCAACGGTTAGACGAAGAGCGAAGGATACGTGGGAAAAGAATAAAGAGACGAAGAGATGAGGACATTCGAAGGGCAGATGAAAGTAGAAATGAAAAGAGAAAGAAGATAGGGTCAGAGAAGAGGCGAGGAAATGCAAAGAATTTGATGATGATGTAGAGCGTAAACGAAGACAGAGAGCACGCAATCTTGAATATCTGGGGAGAGAGGTTAAAAAACCCGCTCCAGTTGTAGACTGGGAAGATATCGAAGAATTCTTTCCTGAGGACGATTCAGTACCAGGCAAGTCTAGAGCAAATATTGACGATGACGTTGGTTTATAATCATACAATCGAATGTCAAAATGTCGAAAGTCATAATCTCGAAAAAAAATGTCAAAAACAAAAAGTCGCATTTTTTTATTACGTTTTTGATTCGAAATGGGGGGTTCCCCCGAACTCCCCTTTGTTTTAGTTATTTTTTTTACCCTTTTTTTTTATTCCTGGACCCCAAAAAATATATATAAATAAAAAAATAAAAAATTCAACATTATTGTTTTCTATATTATGACTTTCGACATTATTCATTCGATATTTTGACTGCACACCGACTTTGACACCAGAATCATCGGAGAAACAATCGATAGAATATATGATGAAATGGGCTAGAACAAATACCCAAAGAAGAGGGGGAAGACGAGGGCCTGGAGAGTACTAAGCTGTATGACACTGAGGATGTCACCCGAAGTAGTGGGAATAGAGAGCTATCACTGGATAGATTAGAAATAAGTAGGATCAAAGAGGATACGAGAAGTCGCACTAGTTGGGGACAGGCAATGTCCGACTCCGAAAGGGAGGAGCACGAGGAAAATGAGGAAGAGGGATGGAGCGAAAGACGACTCCGATGGGAAAAAGGAAAAAGGTGGTCAGCCAATAGCGAATCTGCACCGAGAGCATCAGAGTCAGCCACGCAGCATGACCAATATGAAGAAGTATCTCACGGTCAGAGGGGGGGTGTCTTTGCCGCCATATATGGACAGACTAAGGGCATTGCCATGTAGATGGCGATGCAGGAATATTACCTCTGCAATAGACAGGAGAACAATGAGAGAAGAGAGAGAGGGCTACACATTCCAATTTCCGTTGCTCGAGAAGGAGGGAGTAAGACCGCAATATATTCCATGGCCACACATGGATCGAGAACATTTGAAAAACAAGCTGCCAATGCTGACATCAGAAGCCGGAAAATGGATACAAGAGTTAGAAAAAATGACAGGAGGAAGCACGTTAGCTATAGGGTACATTAAGGGTCTCCTAATCGCCATACTTGCTGAGAGAGCAGATGATGTGTGGGCATGAGCAGGCTACCCTGGCGTAACCACAATTAATACCGCACACGACGGAGCTCCATTTAACAACTGTAGAGCTGCAGTATGGAAAGCGCTACGAGTTCTTTACCCAGATACTCCCGATATTTGAGCTATATTAAGACGGAAAATGAAGGAGTCTGAGGATTTGTTAATTTACATAGAGAATTTTCAAGACGCGTGGGTACTCGAGACGCATGAATCTTGGACAAAATCTATACCTGTGTTTTAACATATATTGTGCCAAGGGCTGCCAGAGCCAGTATAGAAACCACTCAAGAAATTGGTGGGAATTGAAGCCAAGCCTTGCGATGAAATACAGTTGACCATCGCACATTATTGTAGACTGCTGCAGGAAAAGAATCGCAAAAAGATAGCAACACGAAAAGGTGAGGAAGCGAAATTGGTGCAAAAGAAATGGTCAAAGTTTGCTCTTGAGGGAGCCATGATAACTAGTGCGGCTGAATCGAGCATGTCGCAGGTGACTAATCAACAGCAGAGCAGTCAGAGCGATACAGGGTTTTACCCCAGGGGAAGATGATTTAGGGGAAGAGGATGGCAGAGCAATCAGGGAGGTTTCCAAAATAACCAGGAAGGTTTTCAAAATATGCAAAATGGCAACCAAGATATGTCAAATGGGCAAATGATCCAACCACCGCCAGTATGTTGGCTGTGTGGAATGATAGGGCATTTGGCGCGCACATGCAGAAATCAAGGCATGACGCAGAACGGCCAAGGAACAGGAGCAGGCATGGCATATCCACCTGCAGTTTTACAGCAGGGTGGTGCACAGAATCACACGGTGCAACGACAAGCGCCAAGAGCGCAACAAGGGGATCAACCGCAAAGCATGGGGGATTTTCCACAAGGACAATCCCAACAGGCACCGCTGCAACTGTCACAGACCATGAACCCTGGAATGGGAAGTAACAATGGGAATGGGGGAAATTCACCAGCACACAGTGGGCCAAATTTGTATATAAACTAGGACAGCTCACTGGTAACCCAGATGTGTTCTATCCTATCAATGACACCAGACCCTCACTGGGAACCTAGGGTGGATGTCGTTATAGGGGATAAAGAATATTCCTTCGTAGTTGACACGGGTGCAACACGCTCTTGCATACGTGAAGGCAAGTTTTCCTTGTCTGGCGAGGCCATAGATACTCAGAGTTTTACAGGAGCTACCAGTTGTGTTCCCTTCACAAATGCACTTCCAGTCTCCATAGGAATTTGTGAGATGAATGTGCCGTTACTATATTCGATGCAGACCGCAGTAAACATTTTGGGTCGAGATTTAATGACAAGGTTAAACATGACAATCTCGTTCACGGAGGAGAGCATAGTATGTTCCACTCCAGGAATGCACTACTCCAATGTATGTAAAATGATTAGAGCATACTCAGGACACATAGCCAGGAGGGCCATAACATTAGAGCCAGACATTTTCGCATATGGTATGCGTGTGCTTATGGCAGGATTGCCAGGCCTTGCAGATAAAATCATGAGAACCCCTGATGAGTTCTTATTCAGACCCAGAATACTGATGCATGAGGAGAAGGGACAAGTATTTCCCTTGATGATACACACGGCTTCAGTGCGAGGGAGAGTGGCCTTGATTGATGGTTATGACGACGAGGGCCGACAATGGTGTGCAGTAATCGCCATTGAAGAAGGATATTGATTGACTGACGTCACTGATGATGATCTGTTTGAAGAGCAAACAGATATAGGAGAGACAATGGTGGAAGTGAGTCTCACCTTTTGGGTAAAGATGATTAAAAGAGATGTACCTCAGAGAATGATGTTGGCACTAAATCGTCCTGAATATTTTGATGACGACATAGCCAAAGTGCCTGTCTCAGTATGGACTACAGGCCCCTATGACGTAGGTCTCTTGAAGGGGGTTGGAGAAGTGAAGATTAAACTGAAACCAGGAGCAATTCTACCAAAAGCCTGACAATATCCCATGTCCATAGAGGCAGATGAGGGGATTTTTAGGACAATTTCTGCTATGATAGAGCAAGGCATGTTAGTGAAGTCAGAGTCGTCATGTAATACGTCAGTGTACCCTGTGAAAAAAGTAAAGGGGGGGTCGTGGAGGCAATTCAAGATCTGAGGCCCATATATGATATTGTTGAGGCCGAGTTCCCTCTACTCCCGAACCCCTCTACAATTCTATGCCTGCTGAGGCAAAATATTTTGCGGTGATTGACCTGAAAAATGCATTTTTCTCAATCCCGTTGCACCATGACTCACAAGATCTGACGTCATTCACGTTCAAACAAATGTGTCTGGAAAGCACGAGGCTGCTACAGGGGTACTGTGAGTCTCCTTCTATTTTTAACAGAGTCCTGCAGATGGATTTGAGCAATATCACACTAGAAAGTATCATCCTGCAATACGTGGATGACATCTTAATTTGTAGCACAACAGAAGAACAATGCAGGCACGATTCTGTTCAGCTATTGACTATACTGGCTGAGAAAGGATATAAGGTTGACAAGGATAAGTTACAATATTGCCAACAAGAAGTGCTGTACATAGGCCAGCTGATATCATATGAGGGAAAGAAAGTAACCCCAGAAAGGGCTTAAGCTATATTTAACACGGCTAAGACACACATGAAAAAGCAGATGCAGAGCTTCTTAGGCCTATGCAACTATGTCAGGGCATGGGTCTTCGACTACAGCTCTTACACCAAGCCTTTACTTCAGGCCCTAAAGAAGGCCCAAGTGACAAAAGAAAAGATGGAATGGTCTGAGACCATGGAAAAAGGATTTGCTGAACTCAAAAGAGCCATCTGCACAGCACCAGTTCTAGGGTTCCCCAATTATGCAGAGGAATTTTACCTGTTTTCACACACAAATGGCAGCGTTATGCCGGCAGTACTCGCACAGAGAACCATGTTGGGGTACAAGCCCCTGGCATACTACAGTGGGAATTTGGACCTAGTAACGAGAGGTCATTTTCTGTGCAAACAAAGTTTAGCTGCCTCAGCGTTTGCCATAGAGAAGGCTACAACCATTGTGATGGGTTGCTAAATGACGTTGTACGTTGAGCACTCACTATTTGCCATTCTAGATAAACCAAAGGGCACATTGACTTCTCAGAGAGCTTCTGCTTATGAAGTGATTATATGAAATCCATCGATTAAAATAGTCTGATGTAAGATAGTAAACCCAGCTATGTTCATAGCCGAGCCAGTCACTGAAGGAGAGCCCATGCATGACTGTGCAAATTATGAAGAATTCTATGATGAAATCCCCAGGGTGACAGAAAATGCCTTGGCAAAAGGAAAGATCGTCTTTATTGACGAGTTTTCGAGGATCGACCAAAATGATGGGCAAAGATATACAGGCGCTGCTGTAATGAAGCACACAGCAAATGGAGAATTTCGGGTGCTTCTTAGTACTTGAATACCATCTCATTATTCAGCACAGGCTGCAGAATTATTGTTGTTAATACTCACCATTGAGAATCACGCAGACCAGGAAGTAACGGTGTACAGTGACTCCACCTATGTGACGATGACAGTGCATGCAGGCTTAGCGCGCTGGTAAAGGAGGGGCTATCTCTGAGCAGACGGCACGCCAGTGCAGCACGCAGCCTTATTGGACAGGCTGATCAAGGCACTACAGCTCCCAGTGGGCATAGCGGTCGTGAAATGCGCTGCCCACACAAAATGGACAGATTTTATCTCACACGGAATTCAAGCAGCAGACACGGAAGCCAAGCGTATGGCATCCAAAAGCGAAACAATCATGGAAGTGGAAGTTATCCATGCCATCGAGCGAATGGTGGTTACACGATCTGCACCTGAAAGTTACAGTAAGTTGGGGCAAACACAGCTAATGGAACTCCAAGGGGAGGCACCACAGGAAGAGAAGAACCTGTGGAAACGTTGAGGGGTTCTTTAAACCCCTAAGACAGCTTGTGGTGACAAGACAGCACTGGTAAACCAGTAATGCCTGTAGCCCTATTAAAAATAGTGCTGGAGCAGTTACATTACCTGGCGCACATGACAAAAGAGAACCTAGCAGCAACACTCGCAGAAGACTGGTTCATACCGAATTTAGCAGAGCATGTTGCATTCTTTATGGTAAACTGTATATTTTGTCAGCAATTCACAGCTGGGCACACATTTAAAGTAATGAGAGGAGTCACCCCAAGGCCAAATGGGCCTTTTCAACACTTGCATGTTGATTACGTCGACATGATTCAAGTATGTAACGGGTACAGATACTTAATTGTTGTGGTGTGTCCATTATCTAGATGGATTAAGGCAGGTGCATGTACACACCCAGACTCTACCTGTGCAGCCACATTTTTAGTGAGAGAAGTGTTCCCCAGGTGGGGGGTGTGCGAGGTCATGAGGTCAGATAATGGCCCTCATTTTGTCAATGCAGTGTTCGAGCAGATTAGCTTGCTGCTTGGTATAAAGCACAAGTTCTCATCGGCGTATCATCCACAAGATAATTGGATCTGTGAGAAGCTCAACGGATTGTTAAAGGAAAGGATAGCCAAGTTGAAGCTTACTCTAAAGAAGGGTTGGTTGCACTGCCTTCCACTCGCACCGTATGCACTTCGGAACCAACCCGGGTCCGACCATCTTACGCCACACGAGATAGCCACAGGAAGTAGAATGAGAACTCCTCTGACACCCCGAGATAGAGCTAGATATGATGCCCAGTCAACAGGAGAGGTTTTACGATCTGAAATGCAAAACTATCTGAACTGCATGACATCTTTCCTTACTTTGATTTCAGACCAGCTGCAGCGACGACAAAAAGGGTGCAGAGCAGCACAGAACACAGAAGGAGATACTACAACAGACCAAGTTCAAGGTTTACGTGTTCCATCCGTCTTCCCTGGAGATGCCATCCTTGTGAAGAATCATACAAGGAAAAGGTGGGATGAGCTAAGATTCAACGGTCCTTTTTGCAGTGTAGGACTGCACTCCATCCGCAGTGAAACAGGAGTGAGGCAGGAGAGCTCAGGTTTTTCTCAGCGATATAAAACCCTACATCGGAGAAGACCCCCTGCCTGCAGCCCAACGAGAGGAATCGACGAGCGACGGGAAAGAACCATAGCACGTGCAGACGAGATCCATGGCGCGGAATAAGGATGCATGACCAGCCAGACAACGACAAAGAACTTTTTGCAAATTGTGGCTTAAATTTGACACTTCCTCTGAGCAAAAAAGGGGAGAAGGATGTAAAAAACAGACACTCTGTGCATCCTAGTTGCAGGGTGTAGAAGAAAATTGCACGTGTAAACCACAACACAGGCTATTGACTATTGAACTTTGGACTGAGGCACAATCAAGCATTGAGAAAAGAATGTGCCAAATTTTGACCGAGGACACTTGCATTGGAACCAAACACAGTATCCCGACTCGTTCCACACTGAGACCCTGTTCGGAATCGCTTATGGTGTCCCACAGTAGCGACATCACCAAGGATGTGATCACCTATTTCGATCTAGTGCTAAGATCATACCCGTCATTTGGTAGGGAGGCTCACCAGTGTCACTGACTTTCTGCAAGATCCTGAAAACAAAAACACAATAAGACAACTCCTCAATGTCATTGCCGAACAATTCATCCGTCTCCCTGAGTACAGTGAGGAAGAATCAAATGTTCCCAAAACAGGCGGAAATAGATGAGCTCATCAACACACTGTTCTTTCGCATAATCGAAGACTGTCCAACTCTTATCGGGAGAACAACAGATACACTCACATTCCTTCGAGACCCAGCAAATACAGAACTTTTAAGCCATCTTTTAAATAAAATCATAATTCTAGTTGCACTCCATGCGACTGGACAGTGCAGACATTGTTCACATTTAGGAGAAAACATATAATTCCGAACCTCATCAAGACAGGACGAATGTTCCTGTCACTGGAAGACATCATGTTGGCTCATAATGTCCTTTTCCATCTAGTCACTGACTTTCCAGAGCTAGTGGGGAGACCAATCGATGTTGATGTCCTCACATTCATCAGAAACCCAGCTAATGTTGTACAGATGGGCATGCTTTTGCATGGAATTGTACTGTAAATAGAGCTTTCGAACCATCAACAGATCTATCTGAGGAGATTCTAAAAAAGCTTTCGCCGAGGGACAGATCAAGGAAGCAGTGTCAAGAACTTCATTGGCATTTGATATTTTTCTGCCTTTACTCTTTAGTCTAGCGAAGGAACTATATTCTGACATTTGAGACAATTTGCCATTCGCGAGAGGGGGGACACTTGTGGAGCACCTAACACTTTTAAAACACAGAACTCGAAAGACGATATTGGTTAAGGAAATGCAATAAAATTGACATTTGATAAATGATCGAGATGGGGGTTCAGAGCAGCAATCTGGTCCTACCAAAGT
The DNA here is from genome assembly GCF_040938575.1 of Ambystoma mexicanum. Taxonomy (NCBI): domain Eukaryota; kingdom Metazoa; phylum Chordata; class Amphibia; order Caudata; family Ambystomatidae; genus Ambystoma; species Ambystoma mexicanum. The sequence goes on along the minus strand of NC_090941.1, from coordinate 661,046,697 downwards.
AGGGGAGAAGACCAAGTTTTTCTGGCAGAAAATGGTGCCGCCTGACCTACAGGGGCATAATGTACCTATGCATCATATTCATTATTGTTTTACTGTCATTAACAATCAGAACTGCATTCTTTATTGGTGCACAAAGCGCTCCAATTTCAGTGTACCCACCCAATGATGCACGCATGACACCTACAAAGGCACTCAGACCTTACATTGTCATTCCAGTCCCTAGAAGATCTGACGGTGGAGTGAATGAACTTGAAATGGATGTGATTAGCAATGATACACACACACTTGTGGTCACAAACAAACAAAAAAGCCGGATACAGGGTCAGCAAGGAATGAATGAAGCAATATCACTGACAACTATACACATGCAAACAATGAATGTACACGAAACAGGCCTAGTGTCAATAACTGCAGAACCACAAACCAAAGCAGCAGAGAAGAAGAGACTGCCTGCCATAAGAAATTCCACAGCAGTTGTTGTGAGAAAACAAGAATTAAAGCAACAACCAACAGAAGCAGTAATATCAGAAAGTATTAAGAAAACAAGAGCCAACACTGAGAAACGCTCTGCACGGACACAACTGATAGTAGACTCATTAGTTCCACACATGGCCAGAGCAAGGGAACTGCAAGAGGAACTGGAGAACAAAATCGCAGAGACTGTATTACGAAGCGCATATCTTCCAACGCAAGGGACAAGTACCAGTTCTACAATACAACCATACACCGGACCAGTGTCAGGCTGGTTGGCATGGGCATTTGTAACCAGTAGGAGAAAGATGTATGAGAAGAGGGAAAGAACTGCCAGACTCTTGTCCACTCAAATGGCGCAGATGAGGAGGCCTGCATCATGGACCAGGATACCTGAGAATCCTCCAACAAGAAAAAGCTGTAGAGATGTATTCAGGGATGTAGTCATAGCCAACTACAGGAAAACATTAAGAATCAAGAGAAGTATGCATGGAGATGACAATGAACTCAACGACTACCTGGACAGCACAGCACATCTTGGAAACAACATTTGATACCAGCACATGAAAGAAGTTGGAAGTCGAAATTCAGAAGGGGAATGCTTTGTTTGCACACTCCTACCATACAGCATGGGGAAGTCCAAGATCTTTGTAGATGTAGAAATCGATGTCCAGACAGCACACTGTATGTCACACATAGCAATGTGCGAGACCAGAGGCCAGTTCATGGGTAGTGATGCCTCTCTGAAATGGGCAACTGAAGCAACTGATCCAAATGAAGACGATTATGTCCAGGACATAAAGACAAGAAACAATGGAAAGATGAAACACATTGTGATCAGATATGAGAAGCCTGGAGTTAAAGGAGCAGAGATCAGAAGAGAAGCAAACCAGAAGCTAAATGTCCAAGGAAAAACTCCAGAAGAAGCTCGGAGATAGAAGAATCGAGGCCAAATGCAAATTTGAGGAACAGTGCTTTCACCAGACGGATGGGAGAAAGGAGTAGTGATATGCCGAGCATGGATGGTCTTTGGTCACTACGAGCCCACCATCAACATAGTGTGAAACGGATGCAAGACATTGTAGCCACAACTTGCAAAACTACTGACGTGGGTCGAAGACAGAGGAGGACCCTTGCAGATAGTGCCTCTAGAAAGCCCAAAATTCTGTTTCAGGAACAATGGCACAAGAAAGATGGGAGCGAATCAGAACTGTGGACGATTTTTTGACGCTCAAGGAATGGTACATGGAACTGCAGTGATTATGGATCATTATTGGGCGTGTGGATCCAAAGCATACATCAGACTGCCAAGAGACTGGGGAGGTATATGCACAATAGTGAATGTCCACATTCCAGCATTGGTGATCCCAAAAAGTGACCTGAATATTGAGAGTTTCCCGAAAGCACATGCTCACCTGAGGAAGAAGAGATCTGTGGAACTGTGGAACTGATAACTAGGATGAAGAGAGAGAATTACTTATCTGCTAAATCAGAAGAAGCTTTTCATGCAATCCCATATGAACACATGCTATTCAGCCTCACCTCATCAGTGTTCACAACGATTGTGATGCCAAGAATCCAAGTTGGAGTAAATACTAAATTGTTGCAGATAACCAGATGGGAGTTACTACAGACCATGAACACGGCCATAAAAGATTCAATGCAATCAAGGAAGAGCTAAGAGCCATCCGACTGATGACTCTCCAGAAACAGATATGTCCTGATCACAGCCATGTATGGAGGAGTTTGTGCAAAAAATAGGAGAATCATGTTGCACATGCATACCTTCTCACGACGAGGAAAATTGAACTTTAACAGAAGCCACAGGTGTGCTGACGAAGCTACAGAACCAGATGATGACGACAGCTGGTTTGGATCACTATTCTCTTGGGTCCCACAATGGATGGCAGACATATTCAAGTATCTAGGAGCCCTGCTAGTGATGATATTACTAGGATTTTGTGTTATCATGATAGTAATCTCGCAATGTCAGAAAACTGCGCAGAAAGCCATAGCAATGAAGATCATGATTGATGTCAAGCCAGGATGGAAGCCCAAAGACCTGACTGATGAAGACATAAGAGACTTTGTGAAATCTAGTATTCACAAGCCAGAAGGTACAAAGTTTCTCTATCCCAGGAAGCACAGAAACTATAAGATGGGTTTACTGTAGGCCAAAGGGACAATGTCAACTCATGACATGGAATAAAGACGAACATGTGAGAACAGCAGGAAGCGTGAAAGGAGTAATAAAAATATGGACGCCGAAGAGACACTTCTTCAAACCATCATGTATAGATCCAGAAGATGAGGGAGGAAGGAACCCAGGTGATGGAGTGAAGATAGATATAGAAGAATCAAGGGAATTACATCCAAAGAAGGAGGTGAAAGTGGTCGATGAATCGCCCAGAGGGGGGAGTGTAAAGGAGCTCCCAAATAAAGCCTGCACTCCCATCACCCATTCTGAAGTACCAGGAACGTTCACTCCAAAATATGTGACGTATGATGAGCAAATAAACCAGCAGAGAGCCACAGTAGGGCCTTGCCCAGTACCCATCAGAATAGCAACACCTAATGAAGTACCAATACCCAGAGAACCATGGACAGTAAGGTATCCATTGAGAAAACCCTACCAACAAATGAGACAAAAGGAAGATTGCCCAAGTACCGTCCTGGAAGAAACCAAAAAGTCCTCAATGGAAGACGAATGGTGATGTCATGAGACCCCGGACAGACTCACAGATAGAACAAATGATGAACCAAGAATGATACAAGGAGACGAAACGCCATGAGAAAAGAGATTGTGAGCTTAAAGTAATCGAAAACTATCAAAGCATAAGAGAGTTAAGCTGTAAGCAGGATGAAGATATTCAGCCAGCTAACGTCTGTACATATGCTTGAAACCGCAAGAAAGCTAAGAAACAGTGCGGCTTGCTATGCTAAGTAGAAGAATAGCGCAGCAAGCACCATTATACATAATCTACCTCAAAACGAAGCACAGTATTATAAGTGCAATTCCACTTTGCACGAAAAGCAGAATCAACTCAGGTTACTAGAGGCAAAACAAGACAAGATTCATATTCTAGCAAAATGAGAAGAGACGGTTGAATCGAAACTCAGCAGATGAAACTCGTGCCAAGAGAGCCAAGGTCAGACCAACAGAAGGAACAAACAGTAGCTGCATCTAATTGAAACTTAAGAACAGAATATCCCGTCTCTGAAAGGACCAAGATAAGGAAGCGTAGGCAGATGGCAAGCCGAATAAGAATTAAATGCACGAATTGAGAGAAACTAGGCAAATTCACGGTGTCTGCATCACGTGACCATCCGAGCGGGGAGAAGCACAAGTTCACACCAATGCTTGGCATCCGGCCAGGAAGAGATATTGGAACTTTCCCAGACAGAATATGCAGTTTCGAAACCAACCACAGTAACATAATTGACACATTGTTGTTGAAGTGATGATTGATTGTAACCTTAATTGGACAAAGACCGGATAGCTGAGGGGGCACCCTGCACCTGGTGGACCATTCTGGATGCTGCTAAGTAAAGTGGAAATTGATGCAGGGGGTTGGTGCCAACCCAATCACAATGGACGAAACAATCTAGGGTCCTATAATTAGTAGAACCAATGGGACGTCCTACTTTTAGTGACGTCTACAGTAGTCATTTTGAAAGAGGGGCTTAGACGCCAACCTGACAGTGTTTACCCAATCCACTCACTCCGTTACCATATACAGATATAGCACCTATATTAAAGTTAGCTTTTCCGAACCAATAGAAATGCCTATTAACTTTTGAGTGTAACACGTCACTTATGACAAATTTTCAGTATAAATGATGTTTTTATATGAAGTTTGTTGGAGTTGAAGCAAGACGGACTATCGCATCACTGCAGATTGCCATGACTCCCCTATTTTTGTACTTGTCATTAAATGGACTCCCTTGAGTTGTCCTTATCGATTGGTGTTGGAGTAATACATCTGCACCCCCATCCATCTCAAGGTGCATCTATCTCGTCTTAAAGTACTCTCGGAGCAAACCTCGGCTCTATGGGCCTGCCGGGGGTCTCCTGAGTACAGTCCGTATATTCGCAGGATTATATCATAAAATGTTTGGATGTTTGCAGAGCTCAGATGTCATCCTTCATATTGGTTGGGTTCTCAAGTGCCCCCCAGCAGTGTATCATTCATGATTTAATCTGGTCAAACCATCAGTCAGACAGTGCTACCAGAAGTAATTATTTAAGGCACAGTTGGTATTTCTCAATCATCTACTGGTGTACTGAACACTATATAGGTAGTCTGCCACTTGGTCATTAACTGGTATTACAATTCTGTTACTAGGATGTCACTGTGGAAATTAAAGTTCTTTTGGTAAGAATTGCTGGTAATTTCTAATGGTCAACAGTGACAGTCGTTAGTGAGGCAAAAGTGACCTTTGGCAGCTGGGCAAAGCAAGCTGCAGTCCAAACTTCTCTCAGAAGAGGATTGTAGATGTATTGGCGGCTGATAGGCCATGAGAACTTCTTAGGCAGAGTCTGACTTGCTACTGGCCCACTGGTTGGGATGATTAGGCTGTTCAGGCAGCAAGGATTATTGACAGCCGCAGAGATGGTCTGAGACCCAAATAATTGGGCAGAGCTCGGATGTTGGAGGAGCGGAAGGTAAATTGTAGGGTGGGATTTGCAGAGGTTTGCCATTACAAGGAGAACTGGTAGTCTCTGGGAGGGGAGGGGGAAAGTACTCATTTATGCGTGGATGACAGGAGGCTTGCTGGGACATGCAAGCCAAGCAGACAAGTGGAAGTACCTTTGACCAGAAGACTATTGCTCAAGGCCCAAGCACCAAGACCCTATCTGTGATGAATAAGTGTATGTGGGGTCAGGTTACATGATGCTGCTCCACCAATTCTGTTTTAGGCAGCACTTGTGCCAGTTGGGCTACTGGCAGATAGTTGGAGTGCTGGGAGCAAGCAAAATCCTACTGGAAGGTCTGTAAATTGGAGCACTGGCCCAAGTTCTAGTGCTTTGATTCTGCAAAACGATGATGAGTTGGCAGACTGAAGAACGATGACTTGGAGGGTTGCCCAGAGCAATGCCAGAGGGGTTAGGATTTGTTCCAAGCCTTCCACTCATCACCTTTTTCATTTTGCATAAGTCACCCCAAGTGGACGGGTATTTCCAGAACTGGGTCCTGAGGCTGCTGGGCAGAGAAACCCAAGCTATTCCTCACTGATGAAGCCCAATGAGACCAAAACATGTCTAGGGATGCTTGTAGTCTCGTGCAGAAGGGATGTGATCTAGCAGTTCGGGCTGGACTGCCACTTTTAAGGTGGGACCAAGCCCAATTTGCATAAGGTGTTTCCCCTTCTGTAATGGCTTGGCAGGCAGAAGAACCGTGGTCTGGAGGGTTGCACAGAGCAATGCCAGAGGTTAGGATTAGTTCCAAAACTTCCACCCATCACCTCTTTTGTTTTGCAAACAAAGATTCTATTACAACATTCTTATTAAAATGAATGGCTGCATGATCACATGGACACAGCTCCAAAATGAGCCAACTCCCCTAGGTCATAGGCAGCTTGCCCATGGCTCCAATTAAAGGTGATGGTTGGGGAGCAGGGATCAACAAAAACTTTGCTAGACTTGGTGGTTGGGAGCGCTGAACCTGCTGTAGCTCCTGGCACCTTGTTTCTGCTAAAGGATTATTTCATAGCAGTATACCTTTTTACTACTTAAAATGCCCAGATTGGCTAGTCATGTAGGTGTCAATCTGGTTGTAAGAAATTCTTCCCAGGTTGGGCTCCTGGGATATGATTGGGGCATCAGAAGCAAGCCATACCTTGCTTGGGGAATCCTGGTCCTGTTTGAGTTTCAAGCTCCTCAGTTCTTCAAGGCAGAATTTAGTTTTCTAGTTTATCCATCCAGCTTGGCCTATCATACGAGTGTCAAGCCAGCAATGTAGTCATAAGCAGCTCTTCATGGGCTGCATAAGGAAGGTTGGGCAACCAGGTGTTAGATACATATTTCTAGAGCATGAATGATGGGAGGCTGTGCTATCTATGTGCTTGTAGGCCTCATCACACCAAACACAATCTGTAATTTGCTACTGGATATTGATTCACCTAAAAAGATCCCATTGATGATTGTTAGTTTGTTTTCTGTCATCATAGAGTGAGCATTGACCAGGTCTTTGAAGAATACAGACCCTTAGACCTTAGACAGTAGGAATATTAGGTAATTGGGCAACCCTTTGCAAAAGTAAAGCATCTAATATCAATTATATCTAATAGTCTGGGATAGTATTAAGAGAACTGATTAGGTAAAATAAAATTAAAAATAGACGCTGTCATACTAGCAGACCTCAAGGCATTGTGATACCAACCACAAAACTCCTTCTTTCTCAGCCTCATGCTTCTGCATCGCAGCAGCAGGAGCACCAATTATTTTTAACTCTGGGAATGTCTTCCACCAAGGTGGAATTTTAGAAGGTATGTCAAGTACCTAGTTTCTCATAATTTCCACTTGTGTGTGCCATTACCCAAAAGATGAAACAAAGTGATTCAATGAGAAGAAGTGCACAGGGACACTGTAAAATTTGGTCAAGATGATATGATATGATGTGGCATTTATAACGCACCTGTACACAAGTGTTTCTAGGCGCGATAAGACAAGGAGGGGGAAACAAGGAAGGACAAAATAGCAATCTTACTAGACCTTGTGCCATTCTGATCGTGCAAGTGCAGGGAAGAGGGTAGGGGAGATGTGCCAGGGGGGGGGGGGCGGAAAGGGGAACTGCAGTTAACTCACATGTGCAGCCAGCAGGTTGCTCATAAGTGCAGAGAGAAGGGACTGTAGGGTTGCAGATACAGATCCTTAAGTGCTGGTGAGCCCAGAGGCAGTGTGAGGGAAACTGGACATGCAGGATCCGGGGCCCGAGTTCAGAGGGTGACCAGATGGCCAGTGCGCGTAGCAGACAGATGCATCAGGAGGGGAGAGAAAGAGACAAAGCGGAAGCGGAAAGGAAGGTCTTGAGTTGCTTCTGGAACCATAGGTAGTTCTGGTCAAGTTTGAGAGAGGCATGGTGGCTGTTCCAGGGGGAGGCCTCAGCCGAGGAGATAGACGTGCCCCCAACTTTCTGCTTGAAGGAGCATCTGAACCTCAGAGTGTTGGAGATGGGTGAGCAGAGAGCTTGAGCAGGAAGATGTTTTGGAAGAGAAAGTTGGAGGTAAAGCGGTCCCAGGCCCCAGAAAGCCAGGTGGACGATGCAGAGGGTCTTGAACTTGATCCTTGCAGCCACGGGGAACCAGTGAAGTGATTTCAGAGCTGGAGAGATATGGTCCCTGGGCTTGAGGCCAAGGACAAGTCTCGCAGTCCTGTTCTGGATAGGTTGTAAAGGTCGAAGTATAGAGGCAGGAAGATTTAGAAAGAGGCTGTTGCAATAGTCCAGCCTAGAGGGGATCAGAGCTCTGGAGATAGTGAGCTTCTGGGGGAAAGTGAGAAAAGGAAGAATACCTCTGAGGAGGTGCAGCTGATAGTTTAACTTTTTAGAGACATCACTGTCGTCTTAGATGGTAATGAGGATGGACATAACTGGGATGACCACCAGTTAATGAGAGTTTTTACTGAGTACAACAACAGTCTAAGGTGGCCTCAGCAACAGTCTAAGGTGGCCTCCAGAGAGGACTAGAAGGCGCAAAATAAAAGAAGGATGAATAGCACTTCCCAGTTTAAATGATCCTTAAAGAGTCAGCACAAGGAAAAGAAGGTTGCTTTGCAACGTTTTTTTGAATGGCCGTCATCATTTTGCAGTGTGCCTACCTGTGAGCACCAGTTCCTTCCCGGTGATGACTTTGCCCTATGCCCATTTTTGTGCTTTGTGTGCTTCTTCAAATTTCCCTCTGACACCATATTCATGGCACACGTCCATTTAACTGTATCGCGACACCAATGTACCTGGGCCTCGGTCAGTCTTTGTCTCTTGCTGCTCTTCCAATGCACTTTTGATGGTGTGCATTGCATCATGTGGCTCTTAACCTCAATGCAACCCTGCATCCGGTCAGCACCTGTCATTCTTTCTCCCATATGGCCTCTAGCCTTAGCCTTGAAGGGTCCAAATATTGGCAACAGTTTATAACCGAGTCCAATGGTTTTTTATATCACCTCAACCCCCGCTCCGCTTGCATATTCCTCCCTGTTGGGCTAGAGAGCGCTCCAGGGGCTTCACTACTTTCCTCTGAATTTCTACAGTCTTTGAGGTTCTGGCAGCACTGACAGGTGTCATCTACTGGGTAAGTCAATCACCAGAATTTGGAACAGCATTGGAACATGGTAAGAGAGACCATATAATCTATGCTTTTGTTTGCTCTCAACAGGGAATCATTTGAAGAGCTAGTTTCTAACCTCCCTATATTTTCTGTCTTCCCATGGGCAGTGTTTGCAACAGTGTATTTCTGATATCATAGATTCCCTCTTAAAGATTACTGCTCAGGCCCAAATCATGATTCATCCTTACTATAAGAAATTGATTTTCCGAATGTCGTGGTCAACACAATATGATAGCCCCTTACCAAAATTCTAGAAACTTGTAACTGCGGCAGTTGAGAGTATCTTCTTTTGTGGGAACTAACTGCGGCAGCTGAGAGTATCTCCTTCAGTAGGAACTAACTACGGCAGCTGACAGTATCTTCTTTAGTGGGAACTAACTGCGGCAGCTGAGAGTATCTCCTTCAGTAGGAACTAACTGCGGCAGCTGAGAGTATCTCCTTCAGTAAGAACTAACTGCGGTGGCTGAAAGTATCTCCTTTAGTGGGAACTAACTGCGCAAGCTGGGGGCATCTCCTTCAGTAGGAACTAACTGCAGCAACTGAGAGTATCTTCTTTATTGGGAACTAACTGCGGCAGCTGAGCGTATCTTCTTTAGTGGGAACTAACTGCGGCAGCTGAGCGTATCTTCTTTAGTGGGAACTAACTGCGGCAGCTGAGCGTATCTTCTTTAGTGGGAACTAACTGCGGCAGCTGAGCGTATCTCCTACAGTAAGATCTAACTGCGGCGGCTGACAGGATCTCCTTCAGTAGGAACAAACTGCAGTGGCTGAAAGTATCTCCTTTAGTGGGAACTAACTGCGCAAGGTGAGGGCATCTCTTTCAGTAGGAACTAACTGTGGCAGCTGAGAGTATCTTCTTTAGTGGGAACTAACTGTGGCAGCTGAGAGTATATCCTTCAGTAAGAACTAACTGTGGCGGCTGAGAGTATCTCCTTCAGTAAGTATGAAGTGAACTCCCCATATCAGTTTCCCTACAACACAGCATTTTCTACTGTAAATTTGTAGGAGCAACACGACACTCCAACTAGTAAAAATACTTTTTCTATGCATCAAGAATGATAGAGGTGTAGCATGCCATCAATTCTGATTGTCAAATAGTTACTGCGTGACTATTCTATCATAGCCTTCTATGTATTTTTACCACATACATATATTTATTAGTTCTAGGTCCATCAAACGTTGTGCAGACTCATAGCAGAGATATAGGTCCACAGATGCACAGACAACAGCAGGGGTACACAGTATTGTCCTTATTTTAACTAAATAATTGTATAGAAGCTGCCCTACAATATTCCTATCTATCTTTGCACAATAATTATAGTTTATATCTTTCTTGACATTCTTTATTCTAATTTGTTTTTATTTTGATGGTAACACAATCAGGCACGAATGAGCCCTTTTCTATGCTTATGCAACTAGTGTTGCAAAGTTCTTACACGGGGTGGTGTGGTGATCCTCTATTTCCAGTTAATCACATTTTCACCATCAATTTGGCAGGTTGGGGAAAGGAATCATATGTAACAGGTCTGCACATTCATCCTTGAGCACGGTGAAGGAAATCACATTTGAACAGTTTTTAAGAGTGCAGTATGTGTCGTGTAAAGGCGACTAGCAGGGATTTTGAAGATTCACTGGCATTCGTGAACTGTGAAACAACTGTGCTGCTTCCCTACATTCTTGCGCTTCATTGGCACTTTCAAGGCTTTCCCCCCCCCCCCAAGTCACTTTCGATGGATTTAATTAATCAGAAATCTTTGAAGGAACTTTATAAAGTGATGCCACAGATGTTGGGTCAAGGGAGCAGGCTAACAGGGCCTCATTACGACCCAGGCGGTAAGTTACCGCCTGGGCCGTGACTTTACCACCATGGCGTAAACTACGTTTACACCATGGTGGTTGGCGGACTTACCGCCCCATTCCGACCTTGGCGGGGCGGTAAGTCCCCAATCCCCATTTACCCTTCCCCATTCCCATTTTTGCCCCATAGGGCATAATGGGAGTGGGGAAGGCGTTAATTACGCCACCGTAAATTACGGTGGCGTAATTAACTCCATGGTCCCTTAGCGCCATGGATTTTAACACCTGCTAAAAGCAGGTGTTAAATCCGCCATGGCGCTAAGGGACCTCGTACTCAGGCGGTAAGGGTCGGCGCTGTTTACGCTGCCGTAAACCCCTTACCGCCTGGGTCGTAATGAGGCCCACAGTCTCTTCAAATGCAAACCAAACCCAACTTAACTGGTTTAAGAAATGATTGTTCTTAAACATGTTTGTTTAAGAGCAAATGATGCCTGCGTGCTCTGGCGCTATATACCTGGATACATAAATAAAACATTTGAATGCTAAAATTGATTGTGCTTTGTCTATTTGCAAATGTTCTCTTTGTTCATAGTAATGGGGAGCAATCTTGATGAAAACCCCTAAAACCGAGAGAAAAAAAAAACGAATTCCATGAATGGAACTGAATGTCTTTCAGAGAAAAGATATCTATTTGCTGGAAATTACAAATGGGCAAAAAACGTAAATATTTTCGTGGACTGACGCAACACCCTGCTACTAATGATCTTGAGTTTCAGTACCACAAACAGAAATAACTTAGCTAAGGAGTCTTTAAGGGTGTATAGAAAGGTCACTTATTAGGCACTTATACAATTAGCAAAACTGTTTCAAAGCGCCGACAGGGCAAACCGGGTGGGACAAGGGGAAGGTAGACAATGAATTACAGCAAGGATAAACATTTGCATTAATAGTACAAACAAATAGTGAGAATAAAGGCAAGGGGGGACAAACCTACTGTGCCTTGTGAGTGTTAAGAACGTCTAAGTGCAGAGGTGGGGGGTGAGGGATAAGGTGCTTGGATACTCACGGAGAAGTGCTCAGGGTAAGTGCGAGAGGAGAAGAAAAACTTAAGTGCAATCACCGATGAGTGGGTGAGCCAAGTAAGTGCAGTAGAAAGACAGCGGCTGGGATGAGAGATGTGGGGGGTCAGGGCCCCGTGGACACATAAGGGCCCGGCACATCAGTCATGCTGCTGTAGGATTAGCAGGGAAGAGAGGAGGAGAAGGAGGAGGTAAAGAGAAAGGTCTTGAGGCTTTTTCAGAACCTAAGGAGGTCATGCTCAAGACACAGAGGGAGGGGGAAGCTGTTCCACAGGAGGGAGCCAGTTGAGGAAAGTGATCGCCCACCAGCTCTCTGCAGGGATGTCTCTGTGAGGGAGCAAATGGGGCACGTGCCCCGGGCCCCCGATCCCGGTGGCCCTGGAGGGGGCCCCCCATGGGCGTAGGACATGGGTGTGTGGGGTGTCCAAATCCCCCCCACAATCTTAAGTGGGGGGATACAAGGCCCTTTATCCCCCCAGTTTGTGTGTCCTGTGTCCGTCTGTGCACTGATGCTTGCAAACTTCAGACTCTGTCTGAAGTTTGCACGCAGCAAGCGCGGGCCGACGCTGTGGTTTCGATTCCCATCCATGCCAACTCTTGCTCGTGCGTTCCCCTCCTCCCCCACCCCCAGGGAATGCGGCACGTGCCAGTGCAGGCTGGGCTGGAGTGCGCAGTGCACTTCTGAGCAGCTTGCCAGCCTCCCTCATCTTCCGAAGCCAAGCCAGGCAGCAACGCGTGCTGTGGAGGCTCGTGACGGACCAGTGACGAAGGACGGTGAGAAGAAGACTGATTGTCTGATGCTCAGCTCTTTCTGTCTCAGGTAGGTTGGCAATGGTGCAGTGTTGACCAGGACTCTGCCATTAGACTGTGACATGTCCTCATAGAAGATCATGTTATCAGTCGTCTCTGTGGCGCAATGTTGGTGGTTCAAGCCCACCCAGGAACGCATTTGTTTTCTTCATCTTCCATTTTGTTTGATGCTGGCTCTTCACCCCATTATACAGCCACCTCAGATGCCGAGAACGGAGATGGCCCACAACGGCGGCGGGCGCAGTCCCCCAGTATTACTGCTTCCTTCCCAAACACATTTAACAGCTAAAAGCGTCTTATTTGTACAGTGCATTTCTGTACACCCAGCGCTCGCCCTAAAGGTATATGGGTGAACATACCCCTGTTGGCATGAGTGGGGTAGGGCTGTTTTCTGTGCGGGCCACAATGTGCATCACAGCAAGTTCCGTCAAAATGTAACGTGGCTGTTAGCGGCGCTGTGAACTCCCTCCTTTCCACCGCCACTGTGTGCAGCAGGATTGCCCCAAGTGCACAACAAAAAGCATTAACCGCCGGACACTGGGGGATCCTTCTCTGGGTGAACACGTAGGTTTATCAAACAGTTAAGGATGAACTCTGCATCTTCTCAGCGCAGTATTTGGCAATTCGACCACAGGATTTAAAATAATGTTACTTTTAATCACTCAAAAAATCGAGACTCACCTGACCCCGACATGATTTGAACACGCAACCTTCTGATCTGGAGTCAGACGCGCTACCGTTGCACCACGAGGTCCTGTGTATGGGACCTCTTGAGGATCTCATCTGTGGTCAGCTGTGGCAGTGAGGCAGGAGCCACTTCATGGCACTGAAAACGTACCTCTGATTTCATACATGCAAAACCTGCCTTTTGAACAGGGGAAAGGCAAGGTAAAGCATCAGGGCACGCAGCAAATGCAGGCAGTTGTCAAACGCAACTGCTCCACAGAAGGTTTCTCACATGCGGCTTATCTGGGAAAATAACCCATGTTATAGTCAATTTGTCTTTATCCATCCCACACACGTGTACATGACCGGAATAAGGGGCTCACAGCTTTCAGTAGCTTTGAAATAGATGCATTTGCTCTTCCGTTCATTTCGAATCGTGTGCACATTTCCAATCGCCTTTCTAATTGATAAGTGAACATAAAGCAGCCAATATTCTTCCAAAGGGAATCCTTTATTCTGTCCCTGAGACAGCCATAGGTTACGGAGGGGGGCGAGGGGTCTTTCATTGGAGTCTCTGAAGTATCAGAAAAGCTGTTTGTTTTCTAATTGGTTAGACAAAATCTCCCAAATCACTACCCTGCGCAGTTAATGTGTAGAATTATGGGAGTTGTAGTCTGAACTCTGAAAAATATTGTGTGCTGCCGGATGCAAACCATGCCCTCATTTCTGTTGGTATGGTTACATCAGCATAAACTAGCAACTCACTCCCTGAAGATTAACAATGTTCATTGATTTGACTTTTATTTTATGTTCTGCAGTTTTGTCCCCCCGCCCCCTGTAAAGACCAGCTTGTTTTAGGCATCTTTGTTTGCAGATATTAATTCAACAGGAAAGCATAATTAAATAAGTATATAAAGAAATATAAAGGAATGCATGAATAAATTAATCTGTATTCATCAGCAGGCTTTTCTAAATAAAGTGGGTAGTCTTGTGGTTTGTAGGGTAGCGTCATTAGGTGTTGGGTTGATGAGGATTTGAGAGATACTTATTTTGCTAAATGCGGTGGGGGAGGAAGCAGGGCAGTGGGGCCACAGAAGTTACCATTCATTTTGGTGGTGCATTGGCAAAAATGAGTTTGGCGTGTGATCCCCAGTAAATCGCACATGCTCAATGCAGAGTATTGTGGTTCTCATATTGCCTTGGTTTCCAGCCCATCAATGTTATACCAAATGTAAAACTGTTCAGGTGCTTGAACGCATCACTGATCATCTCACCCGGGGTGGTGCATTTGAAACTGCTAACAATGTACTGCTCATTCTCTGGGGGTAATATCTCACATTGGCAAATGGGCATTGGTGCACTATGAGGTGGGTGCAATGGATCTGTGCTGCTGCAGATATTAACCAGGACAAGAGGTTGAAAAGAGGTGGGGGTTTACTGGTGTGTAGCTATCCAGTACACAGGGGTGTGACGGTGCGTGGGAACTGCCACTGGTGGACCTGTCAATCAAGGGGAAAGGTGGCATTGGCATGGAGGGGGACATGAAGGGGAACATGAAAGGAGCAACAGGCATGCCATTGGGTGTCAAGGAGAGTATAGGCAGCACTGGGAAGATGGAGAAGTGTGTAAGGGGTGGCAATGCCAAGAGCACAGGGAGTGCCAGCTGAAGATGCTGGGATACAATTGCCACTTCTGGCTCCACAGGTCTGAGACAATCCTCTGTATTCTGAAGTGCGTGTGGCTGGCTTTTTTTGTGGGCACACAAATGTCCTCCTTCATTTAAATGGTATTCAAGCATGTGCTGAAGATAAGCGTCAATGTCAGAGTCAAATTCTGGCTGCAGCTCCTTGCCCCACTCCGCGGTGCAATCCACTGGCTTGTCCAGCATTGCATATTTACCCTTTCACTGGGGTCACAGCTTCACAGGCAAGTTGTTCTGCCCCCTGAGCTTTCTCCCACTATATGCTGTAGTGCAGTCGGAATGCATGCCGCAGCACTATGCACACCGCTGGTAGGAGCAGCTGAGGTGTAGATGAGCTTGGCACTGCATTCCCAAATCTATAAATTGCATTAAGAATATTCCTCTCTATGATGGTGACAAATTGCAGTGGGGAGCGTTCATTTTCAAAATTGAAGTTAATAAAAAGTGAGCTACGAAATAAATCGTATGCTTCAAGCTAGGCTGAATTATTTGGTTCTGTTAAGCATTGAATCTGAAATGGTTCAAGAGATAGAATTTTTAGACATAATTAAGGATTTTGCAATACGCAAATCTAGAAGGAAACACATAGTTTAATGTTGGTGGTGTAGAAAGCATATCCTCACTGTCATCTCATTCTTTCTAGGATTACTTGAATGTGTTTGCCGTGCGGGCATGAACTGAAATGCCAAGTGAATTTTGATGTTTTGTTACATGCTTTTGTCATTTCTGTACTGCCTTATTTATTTCATGTTTTTCCAAGTGCTTGTACTTTGGACACATTCATACGGGCAAAAAAGTTAATGTTGAACTGTTAGGTTTTCATTTTGTTTAATAAATGCTTGCTTAAAATCCTTTTCCTTTATTTTCTTACAAAATATATTATTCAAAACAAAAACAAAGTGAAATGTGCTTAATATAGCATCCTCTTGGGGAAACAGATCACAGATGTATAATGTTTATATTTTATTAGCAACTAGATAATCCATTTAAAGTTTAGAGGAGTATCTGTTGAATTAGACTTGAGATATGGAGGGGGCATGGGTGTCATGTCGCGGGGGGTGACGTGGGTTTGGAGGGGGTTGGGAGTAGGACATGGGTTTCGAGGGGCAACATGGGTTTCGGGGAGGGCGAGGCTGTCTGTTCCCCTGGCCCCCAAAACTGTTAAGTTGGTCCTAGGTCTCTGTTTAGCAAAGCATTTAACACGCAGAGAGTTGGTGCCGGAAGAACGGATAAGTCTAGAAGGAGAGTATTTGGTCAGGAAGCGTTGAAGATAGAGTGGTCCCCGGCCCCAGATAGCCTTGCGTATGAGGCAGAACGATGCAGAGGGATTTCAATGTAATCTGTTCTGAGACCGGGAGCCAGTGAAGGCTTTTAAGGGCAGGATATATGCGGTCTGTGGGCTTGAGGCCAAGGATAAGTCTTGCTGCCCTATTCTGGGTTAGCTGGAGGGATCGAAGGGTGGAGGAAGGAAGATTAAGGAAGAGGCTATTGCAGTAGTCTAGCCTGGAGAGAACCAGAGCATGGGTAACATTGAGTCTCTGGGGGAAGGCAAAGAAGGGTAGGGTGCCTTTGAGAAGGAAGAGCTGAAAGTGGGACTTCTTGACAATGTCCTGAATGTGAGGAATGAAGGAAAGGGAGGAGTCGAAGATGACTCTGAGATTCCTATCTACAGTGGCGGGGCGGGGGAGGAGGGCATGGATGAAGGCCAGAGTGCAGGAAAGAGGTATGGTGCAGGGGACCCAAATGGGGGATTCTCTGTTTTGCTGGCATTGAGGCAGAGGTCAATGGCAGTGCACCAGGCCTCAGTGGCAGAGAGGCAGTCAGGAAAGAAGGAGGGTGCAAGGGCGTCAATGCGAAGTTTGAGAAAAAGTTGTGTATCATCAGATTAGCACTGGATGTTGAGGGAGAAGGAAGAAATGAGTCGTGCCAGCAGAGAAAGGTATATGTTAAAGAGCCAGGGCAAAAGAATGGAGCCCTGGGGGACACCACAGGCAGTGGAGGAAGAAGCAGAGGTGAAAGTATCTAGAACGGTTTTGGAGGAATGGTCAGTTAGGAAGGAGGTAAGCCAGTTCAGTGCCCGCTCGGAGATGCCAAGGGTGTCATGGAGCCTTTTTATGAGGATGGAATGATTCACTGTGTCAAATGCAGCAGAGATGTCAAGAAGGATGAGGACAGCAGGGGAACTGGAGTCAAGAGATGCAAGAAGTTCTTCACGGGTGTTCAGAAGAGCAGTTTCCATGCCTGTGGATGCTCGGAATCCAGACTGGTGGTCATGTAGACCGCCAACAAGTATGGTATGAGAGCAGAGTTGGGGGAGGGCCTGCTTCTTAAGCAGGTTTCCCAGGAAGGGGGTGATGGAAATGGGGGAGTAGTTGGCTGGGCAGTAAGGGTCTGCAGAGGGTTTTTTAAGGAGGGGCCACACAAGGGAGTGCTTGAGGAAGGATGGAAGGAACCAGTAGCAAAGGAATGGTTGCAGAGATCAGCCAGAGCAGGGGCAAGAAAGACTATATTTTCCTTGATGTTTCTGGAGGAGCAAGAGGCAACCTGTTTGGACGAGACCTTCCTGGGGTTGACAACTCTGGTGACTTCTTCAGGGGAGACAGGAGTGAAGGAGGAGAAGGAGGAAGAAGGAGGGTGGATGGTAGGGTGGGGGAAGGGGGAATTTCCCTGTTAGAATTATACACTGTGTCAACTCTGGCTGAAATCAAAGCTTGCATTTCCTGTTGATCCTATTTTCTTCCTCCTTCCACCTAAAAGGCTCTTTAGCATGAGATGGAAGTATGAACCTCTATAGATCCTTATCAATAGCTTAATGTCCCAGGTGATTGAAGAAGCAAAATAGTCTAACTGGATCACCACTGAGTGCACAGTGGATGTTATACATTAACTGTGGGATAAAAAGATGTGTTTCCCTGTGAAAATCTTTGTCTCATTTTTCATAGTTTACACAGAGTTGGGGGAGCCCTTGTGCAGGGGAAATACAATCCCAGGAATCTATGGTTTGAATCAGGTTCCCCTTTTACTTGACCCTGACAAATGTTGTAAGGCCAACATTAAATTGTTAGTAACCTCAAAATATCACACAAATGAGGATGATATGATATGATATAATTTGGTATTTATAACGCGCCTATACACTATGGGCCTCATCACGACCCAGGCGGTAAGGGGTTTACGGCGCCGTAAACAGCGCCGACCCTTACCGCCTGAGTACGAGGTCCCTTAGCGCCATGGCGAATTTAACACCTGCTTTTAGCAGGTGTTAAAATCCATGGCGCTAAGGGACCATGGAGTTAATTACGCCACCGTAATTTACGGTGGCGTAATTAACGCCTTCCCCACTCCCATTATGCCCTATGGGGCAAAAATGGGAATGGGGAAGTGTAAATGGGGATTGGGGACTTACCGCCCCGCCAAGGTCCGAATGGGGCGGTAAGTCCGCCAACCACCATGGCGTAAACATAGTTTACGCCATGGTGGTAAAGTCACGGCCCAGGCGGTAACTTACCGCCTGGGTCGTGATGAGGCCTTATAAGTCATAACTCCAATACAATTTGACCATCCTCTACAATTTACCTTTTTTTCTAATGAGAGTAGCTACCGCTAGTTCATTAATAGGGGTTTCCACATATATCAAATGTTACTTTGATTACAATTTCATACTTTAATATTAAGAATCTATGTTTTTGAAGTTCTATATAAAATAGATCAACAATTATTTTTTAAAGGGTTTAATGTAGACAATTACTTAACATGCGCGTGTGAGTGTTTGTGTGTCCAGACTTTCTAATATTTTATATCCTTTAGTTGTAAGATTACAAACATTGAAACAGCATGTAAACATGCAAAAAGTGTTAGAATTCAACGGCAAAGATACAATTGTAGCTGAAACAATAAGGTAAGTTTGACAATGATTCAAGCAGTATTGAAATAAATATTGAAATAATGGCCACATTGAAATCATGCAAATTAACAAGGGGGGTCCTGGGAGTCCCTCTGCCAGGCATTAGTCCTGGTTGCGAGAGACTTACCCAGAGTCTTTAGCTCACTATCTTTCACAGAGAAGAAATATCCTAAACATATTAGTCTTTGTCCTGCCCTGGGGCAGTCCAGCACCGGAATGCTAGGCAATTCTCCTCTGAACAAGAGTACCAACAGCATCCCCAGACACGTGTTTCTAGGGGAATCCAGACGTGGACCCCTTGCTCACTATTCTTAGAGAGGCACAGCACCTCCCTACTGATGAGGTCCGACCAGACCAAAACACGTGTATGGGGATGTTGTTGGTACTCTTGTTCAGAGGAGAATTGCCTAGCATTTCGGTGCTGGACTGCCCCAGGGCAGGACAAAGACTGATATGTTTAGGATATTTCTTCTCTGTGAAAGATAGTGAGCTAAAGACTCTGGGTAAGTCTCTCGCAACCAGGACTAATGTCTGGCAGAGAGACTCCCAGGACCCCCCTTGTTAATTTGCATATGCAAGTAACTTTGGGTCTCACCCTAAGTTACTAGGGGAATCCAGACGTAGACCCCTTGCTCACTATTCTTAGAGAGGCACAGCTCCTCCCTACTGATGAGGTCCAACCAGACCGAAACACGTGTCTGGGGATGCTGTTGGTACTCTTGTTCAGAGGAGAATTGCCTAGCATTTCAGTGCTGGACTGCCCCAGGGCAGGACAAAGACTGATATGTTTAGGATATTTCTTCTCTGTGAAAGATAGTGAGCTAAAGTCTCTGGGTAAGTCTCTCGCAACCAGGACTAATGTCTGGCAGAGAGACTCCCAGGACCCCCCTTGTTAATTCACATTGAAATCATTACAGTGTTTGTTTGAAGTCACATTTAAAAATATGAGGAATATTTGAGGATATGGATCACACGAAGTGAGTGGGCATTCACCTTTTTGTTTCTGGTATAGTTATGCACTGGAACCTGGTAGGGGGTTGTCTAAACAAGACCTGCACGGATCCAAATTCTAAAGAAAATTACAGCTAAGGTGCATGGGTATATGTTCGCCATTACAAATATACTTGCTATGGAAATTATCTTTCATGCTCTTTTTTGCGTATTCTTTTCCTTTACACATTTTAATTCTTTTCCACAATTTTGCCACAGCACACTATGATCCTTCTTATTCCTTTTGCAAGCTTTCCAGCTGCATCAACGTTGGTGCCTATCGGCGGTAATGATACTACACCCTCGACAATCTTTCTTTGTGCATTGAGTGCTCAATCAACTCCTCTGTTCAATCCCTCCCAGAACTGGTGTCCCTTCCTACCATTTGGTGTTCTAGAGATCCATTGGATTGTGTTGTTGCTTCTCATTTACTTTCCCTAGCCATTTGGAAGTAGAGACATTATTGTATTCCATAAACCTTAATCTAACTTGACCATCGCTCAGACTTTCCCTTAGACTTGTTAACGTGAAGTACAAATCACAGATATGCTCCTCATATTAGTCACATTTTGTACAATTCTCCTGTCTCACATTCACTTAGAAAGATAAGACTAAAGCTTCGGTATCTTGCCCTCAATAAGTTTATAGAAATCATAATTTTCAGACATTGTAACTCCCAGGGTGGCTCATTGTATTAGGCTCAGGCACAACACACATTGAACCAGCACAGATTCCATTACCAGTTATACATCTTTCATTTGGATCTGTTCATTCGTAGCATTTATGAATGTTCTGAAGAAACTTGTCTCCTTCCTAATAGACAAAACCTCATATATGTTCTTGGAAAGAGGAAACAACGTATATTTCACATTTCTGAAATACATTTGTGACCAAACCTAGTGCTGCTGTTCTGCTATCCACTTTCCTTTTTCCTGTTACTCTCCAAAGCATTACTTCCTTTTTGTCAAATTGGAAATCCATAATTCCTAAAAACTATTGCGAATTCAGATCCCTTGATACCTTCACATTTGAGAGTAGTGGGTGGCTAGGGATGGAGCTCAACCAGCTGCAACCCGATGTTCCTCTCAGTAGATGTAAGATGCGTGAACCTGCAGGCCTACTACTTCTCCCAGAGCGTGGTAATTCCCAACCACATTCAAGAAAAGGTCCACTCTGGGAGAACACATTACAACATCCATGAGGAACCAGACCCTAGGGAGGGAGTCTGCAATTTTCTTTCTGGGTCAAAAGTATGTACTTGGGAAAGGATTCAATATACTGATGCAAGCCTGCCATCTCTGTGGTAAAAGAGAGCCCTCATGATAGACATTGCAACTCTGCAGTCTACACACAACAGCAGAGCGATGGACAGCCTATTGTTCCAGAATCGTGAACTAGATGTCTCCAATAAGCACTCTGCCATCAATCCAAATGCTTTTCACAGTTGAGAGACAAGCAAAGGATGGACTCTCCCAAGTTCATCCAACTAGGAAGCGGAATCACAGGTTCTTGCGTACTACATAGACAGTGTGGATGGTCTAAGCCAGAGATCAGCTGGGGAAAGCTACAACTTGCCAAGTTGATGAACCTAGTTAATTGGAGGCCCGGCTGGAGGCTGAAAGCCAATGCCCAAGGATTGACTAGAAGCAACTGACGGGAAACTCAAAATACCCTCTACAGGCAACTTGAGGCAGAGGCATGCCCTTGGCAGGAAGGGGAGATACAGCATATTGCCTGCATGACAAGTGCCATGAGCTGAGGAGGGAGAAAACTGCTCATCACCTGCAGGAGACAGGATAGGCACAGGTGGGGCATGACAGCACACCAGAAGAACATTTTCACTGAACCACAGACTCAGTTGGAGGAGCCACAATTAGATCCAA
Source organism: Ambystoma mexicanum (assembly GCF_040938575.1). Taxonomy (NCBI): domain Eukaryota; kingdom Metazoa; phylum Chordata; class Amphibia; order Caudata; family Ambystomatidae; genus Ambystoma; species Ambystoma mexicanum. Next base: position 661,025,070 of record NC_090941.1, on the reverse strand, counting down.
TCCTAGAGCAATCCAGCTACAAGGGTGGCACTGAATCAGGTGCTCAGTAGCAAGTCCCATGACAAGGTCTAATCCCAGAACACCAGTTCCTGATACAAGGGAGGAAGTTGCACCGAGGTCCAGGCAGAGACCTATGGAGATGGGAAAGGTTTGCATGAAGATAACCTTGGACTGAGTAATGGAAACATGAGGAGGAGCATCCCTGACCAAAAAAGAGTCCACACAGCAAAGCAACCTGAGAAAGGGCTGAAGAGTGTGTGTGGGAAGCACCTAGACAGCGGGTTCTGCTCTGGGAGCATTTATACAGGAACCTTGAAAACTGTGTTGGCATAGGTATTCATTCTCAAAAAATAGGCTTGGACTTTTTATTGGGCCACAGATGGAACTTTTTGGGACTGTATATGAGTAGGTTATTTTTTCTGTTCGACATTCTGTTAGATTCTTTGCTTCAGATTAGGGGGCCATAGCGCAAGACCAAGAAAGCATGAAGCTAGGAGTCTGATCCATAAGGGTCCAATAGTCTCTTATTTTGGTTGTCCTGACCTTGACTTTCTCATTTAGGATGTTGCATTATTTAAGCAATAAGCCCCGAGCCGCGGGGGCATTACCGAGTAAGGTAATGCCCCGGGGCCCATAGTTATAGGCCCCTGTGGCATGGGACTTACTGCTATTAGTACTCTGGCCCGCAAGACCGCAGCAGCATTTTGGAACAGAAAAAAATATTTAAAAAATGGCCACCAGGGAAGGGAAAACAGAGTCTGTTTTCCCATTCCATGGCAGCCATCGGGAGCAGATGTGCTGGGGACAGAAGTGTTCCTAGCGTGTTCGCTCACGAAAAAGGAGAAAAAAGAAGGTAAGTGGGGTTGGGAGGGTGGGGAGGGGATTGTTTGCAGGGGAAGGGGGAGGAAGAAAGAAAACACTTATCTGAATCCCTGGCGTGGAGTGGGAGGGTGGCAGCCTCCAGCCGTGTGGAGGCTCGGAGCGGGGATTGCCCTGTTTCGAGCCTCCTCATTGGCTGAGGGGCTGCCACGCCCCCCGCCAGGAACAAAGGAAAGGAATCCCAGCGAGGGATTCCCGGTCGGGTAAAGCCCCGGCGAGGGCCATCAGATTGTTTGTTACATTCAGATTGACGCTCGCCGGGTACTGATAGAATATATAGGCGTTTTTCCACCAGTAAACCGATCATTATATTACTAAAGAAGACACAGTTGTACACAAAATCCGAGTCTTGTGTTTTACAGCACGGCCTACCACAACACTTTCAAGGAGTGGCTGATGCATAATTGCGGGTCAGTCAATGCATACAAACTTTCAGAATGAGCAAGTAACCCTTATTGCCAGTGCTAAAAAGACTGGAAGAGCAAGTAATACACAAGCAAAGAGTGTGAAGAGCAAGCTGAATATTGTTGAGAAACATCAAATAGAGCTGCAGCAGAGGCCCAGGTGTAAATTGTCATGAAAAGCAGAAGCAACACTTGAATCCCCAATCTCTAGTTGTAACCTCTTCTTGGGTGTATGAATCCGCATCATCTGTATCTCTGGGGTGTAACATTTAAATGCCTCTCTGCTCACAGACTCTGCCACTCACAGTATCCTTGTTAATTGATTATGCAAACTGCATACAAAAGGTTTAGTGGAAGACGCAGCAAAGGCATTGAGTGAAAAAAGAGACAACACCAACCAGCTGACATGTTAGTGGTAGCTTAACAAAGCTACATAGACGAGAGAAAGGTTTTGAAGAAACCTGGTCATAGTAGTGAGTAGCAACAGTTCTGATGGTCCTTGTACATTGATTTGAAGTCACTTTTGCTCTAGGTTAATGTATTTATTTATTTATTAGTTTATTTATTTTGTCATATCCCCAGCTGCGAGGAGAGTCTCTTTGTAGTGCTACAAGACTAAGGAGCAGTAAAAAAAGGTGCCACTGGAGGGGAACAGTGATCTGGACCTCGTGATCCTTGCAACATTCCAGAGAAGTTAAGCGAAATGGGGACGAAAAAGGAAGTGGTCCAAGCAAGTGCAGAACAATGGTACAGAAGAACAAGCTGCAAGGGCAGGCAGTAAAACAAATGCAGAGCCATCGAAGAGGGTCAGCATGTGTCCAGAACCTTGAAGGCATTTTCTAGCTCTGACAGATATAGTTGATAGCAGCCTAACAACTGTTAAAGGAGAACTTGAAAAGGTGTCTCTTCAGCATTTTCCTGAATGCAGGCTGTCGGGAGATTGATACATAAAGTGCTGCACACAGTGTTCAGTAATCTGCCCCTGAATTATTTTATGCTCCTAAATTGGGCTTGGGACAGTGCAAAGGAGCAAGCTGATCTTTAGGCTCTGGGAGGGATGTGCTTGGGGATGTTCCATTGGATGCAACCTGTCCCGACATCCAAATAGGGATGATTCACAATGCAGACATCTTCAAACGAGATATGCTTGTCTACTCCATGCCAATGCAGGGATTTGAGAGCTGTTATGATGTGGTTCTTTAGTCTCAAGCCCAGAATCAGCCAGGCCACTTTATTCTGGATAACCTGTAAATGATGAAGTAAGCATTTCAGGAGACCTAAGTAGAGACTGTAACTTTATTCAATTTGAAAAAGCAAGAAGGGCTTGCCTACCGCCATCTTTTGTTTTATATTAGGAAGGTCAAAGTGTGTTTTAGCATATGGAGGTGAAAGTGCAATCTCCTCACGATTTGGATTTGTGGGGGAAAATGTGTTGTCCAGGTGTTTTGCTGCTGATGTCATGGTGTGGGGATTCTTATAGTATTAGGCCAAGTGAAAGGGAGAGCACGGGGATAGGAGAACCCACATGAATGATCTCTGTCTTAGTGTTGAAGTAGAGGCTGTTATGGACTATCCAGTCTTTAATGCTGGATAAGCATGCTGATACAGAGTAGGTGCATTGTAAAGTTTGAAGAAAATCAGTGTGTCATCCACATATGATTGAAAAGAGTCAGAGAAGGGAGAAGCTGTTGTTGACTATCCAGTCTTAAACGCTGGATAAGCTTGCTGATATGGAGTATGTGCATTGTAATGTTTGAAGACAATCAGTGTGTCATCCATATATGATTGAAAAGAGTCAGAGAAGGGAGAAGCTGTTGTTGGCTATCCAGTCTTTAACGCTGGATAAGCATGCTGATATGGAGTAGGTGCATTGTCAAGTTTCAAGACAATCTGTGTGTCATCAGCATATGATTGAAAGAGGCAGAGAAGGGAGAGGTTGTTGTTGACTATCCAGTCTTTAACGCTGGATAAGCTTGCCTATACGGAGTAGGTGCATTGTAAAGTTTGAAGACAATCAGTGTGTCATCCACATATGATTGAAAAGAGTCAGAGAAGGGAGAGGCTGTTGTTCACTATCCAGTCTTTAATGCTGGATAAGCTTGCTGATATGGAGTGTGTGTATTGTAAAGTTTGAAGACAATCAGTGTGTCATCCAGATATGATTGAAAAGAGGCAGAGAAGGGAGAAGCTGTTGTTGACTATTCAGTCTTTAACGCTGGATAAGCTTGCCTATACGGAGTAGGAGCATTGTAAAGTTTGAAGACAATCAGTGTGTCATCCACATATGATTGAAAAGATTCAGAGAAGGGAGAGGCTGTTGTTGGCTATCCAGTCTTTAACGCTGGATAAGCATTGGATATGGAGTAGGTGCATTGTCAAGTTTCAAGACAATCTGTGTGTCATCAGCATATGATTGAAAGAGGCAGAGAAGGGAGAGGCTGTTTTTGACTGTCCAGTCTTTAACGCTGGATAAGCTTGCTGATATGGAGTAGGCACATTGTCAAGTGATTTGTCCTCATGAGCTGTGCAACTGGCGGACTGAGAGTTAAGGTGGCATAGCTTCTAATACTTTCCTAATTTCAATTTTGTTGCATTAAACCGATATTGTTATTTAAACTAACGTTTTTTCTCTGAACATATATATATATGTATATATATATATGTAGAAAAAAAGGACTGGGAACCAATCCGGATTACATCGGCACTCCGGCTGTGGTCGAAGCGAAAGGCTGGATGTCTTCAATAAATCCACACACAGACTTGTATTCCGTGCAGTCAAAGTGTTCTTTATTGTTTAAGATACATGGACAAAGGAGGCAGCAACGGTCTTAGGTGCAAGAAGGAACGACGCGTTTCACCCTACTCGGGCTTCGTCAGGTAAGTGACATAGAGAGAGGACTATGGTATTATATAGACAAGTATATGAGTCCTTTTTCAATGTTTTGCACTAAGATAAGGTAACAAGTGGTAGGCAAAAATGCAGCCATGTTAGAACCTGCATAACAACACAGTTCAGTGCATTTAAAAGAGACACGGCATTTTCATAGACAGTGTAGCGGTTTGAAACATGTTTGTTTAATCAAACCAAATGTCCCAAGTGGGTAAGGGATGGACAGAAAGCCTGAGATTGCTGATATTGAATCACTGATATTAAATCATGTGGTTTCATCTTGGTATTTGCCAATGTCAATAAAATTAGGTAAGACAATCGTACACCGTTTTCTATTGTGCTGGGTATGTTGAATTCGGCCCAAGTGGGCTGACACATTGTCTCAACATGGATTGAAGTGTGCTCTCAAAAAATTGTATTCCAACATATATGTTGCAGATATCAAAATTGAGATATGCAGGTGTTGTATAGGTAATAAAGTGCTGCATGCTTTGTAAACATTGAAAAACGGTTGTTTGATAAAGTGCTGAGTGCTATCAATAAAGTGCATAGTATAAAGTGCATATTGCAAAATCGCAAGTGATAGGGAATTAAATCTAGAGGCGGTACTTAACCCTTGCGGGTGCCTCTAATATGTATTCTATCCCACTCTGATCTCTGTATATCATAAGTTTCAAAAAATGTTGATATTAATGGGCAGTGTGTTACCCTCGCGGGCGCCCAGATGCTGTGACATGAGGCTGTGTATAACCCTTGCGGGTGCCTCACATATTGGTCGAATCACTATGCATAACTATACATTAGAAGAGACATACAATCCATGATATATATTATGAATGTTCATAATGAAACATATAGGTGGTCTAATATGTACACATGGGCAGTATGTTACCCTTGCGGGCGCCTATATGTTGTGACTATACCAACCTGTATATTTAGCAAGGTAGTAAAAAGTAATTAATGCAAATGCGAGAATAAATATTACCTTCTAAAATTGTTGTACGAACATATTATGAAAAAAGTTTTGAAACATTTTTTTTAAAAAGAGTTAAGTTGCTTGATGTTATATGTTAAAATTACTCCTTATAATTCAAGTGCAAACGATTTAAGGTGCATAGTGCTGGATGTCACATTCATGTGTTGGTGTTTTATGCTAGAAAGTTTTTATAGTGGATATGGGGCATGAGGCATAATATTTTTAACATTGGAATTATTGCCTTCTCCCATACTTCAAATCCATCGATTACATTTAAAACAATTCTGCGATTAATGCACATTGTTTTGAGGGAACTTGCAATACATTTGACAACTAAATGATAAATGCACTTTACATATTGATAAAAACAGCACTAGATAGAGCTAAAGATAAAACATCCTCTCCCTGAACTAAGTTGCTAATTTAAAATGATTGGTGATATAAAACAACACACAATCAAAGTGAAAAACTGCTTGCATGAAAAACCGTGTAGGGATGCATAGGCGTCCAAATTGAACTCAATTTTCTAAGAACCTTTTTTCATTGTACATATCCACCAAATAGACAAGATATACAAAAAATGCAAATAATATATATCGAATTTTCAGAAATGCAGAAACATTGGAAAAATTGGAAAAATTAGAAAAATTAGAAAAATTGGAAAAATTCGGAAGGGCTTAGGTCTATGAGTGATCGAGATTTGAAGTCTTTAAATGTTTAGGATCCCAAAAATGCATATAATTCCTCGTCACGATTGTGACCTCCTGGATACTTGGTGTTAAAATCTACTATATATCTGGATTCCATTTGTCTGAGTGTTCGTAGTCTGTCCCCTCCTCTTGGGTGGCTTGTGGCTGAGTCAATAATGAAATACTTGAAAGAACTGGTGTCATTTTGATGTACTTCTTTAAAATGTTTAGCAAGTGGGTAAGACATATCATGATTTTTGATTGCACGTAGATGTTGCAATATTCTTAGCCTGGCTTCTAGTTTGGTGCTACCTACATACCATAAATTGCAGGAACAAATAATCACATAGATGGCAAATTGTGTAAAACATCTCAGATCTTGTTTGATTTTAACTTCTTTTTTGGTCCGAGGATGTAGGACTATTTTCATATTTATTCCATGACGACATGCTTTACATTTAGCACAAGTAAAAAAACCCGATATTTCGGTGGGTAGCCAGGTGTTGGTACTTTGTTTGGGCGATCGGAACATACTCAGTGATAGTTTGCTTTGTATCGAAGGTGGTTTTCTGTAGGTCATGGTGGCATGTGTTGGCAAGTATGGAGTAATGTCCTGGTCTCTTTTCAAGAGATGCCAGTGTTTCTTTAAAATTTGTTTGATTTCTTTTGCTCCAGAATTGAAAGTGGTAATGAATCTGAGTGCGCAATCTTCATGTGATTGATCCTTTATTGAATTTTTGATTGTATTTCTTTTGGCTAGAATCATCTCTCGGGTTTTCTTGCAGGTTTGATCGTAGGCTTTGTTAATAACTGTTTTCTTATAGCCTCGATTTAAGAATCTAGCCGCAGTTTTTTTGGCATTTTTTTCCCGTGTTTCATTCTCACTACAGTTTCTTTTTACCCGTAAGAACTATATATATATATAGATGCTGCGAGAACCAACTTAACAGAACACCTTTCAACTACTCTCTTGTTGTTAATTGTATAATGTTGTTGGCAGGAGAGTCACTGCCCCTCGTTGCCCAGTGGTGGGATTAATTGCAGAATCATGATGTCATAGAGCAAGTGACTGAAGTGGCAATTGAAGAAGTTAAAATGGTTTTTACAAAAGTAGAATGGTTTTACAAAATTGGAATTGTTATGCTAAATGGGAATGGTTTTAGAAAATCAGCATGCTTTTAAAATATTCAAATGCTTATAAGAAATTGGAATGCCTTTACAACATTTTAATATTTTAAGAAATTGGAATAGTTTAAAAAAAATTGGAAAAGGGCCATGCCCTCTAGTAGCTTCAAATAAGGGTGGTTTCCAGTGTTGATCCTTTATTTCAGAACGGCAGCGACCATATCTGCTCTGCAGGGTGAGAACAGGAAGAAAAAACTTACTTACCTGTAACAATTGTTCTCCATCATGGGCATGGCATGGATTCACATGCTCATGAATATTCCCCATCGTCAGGCTGGGAATCCTTGGTAAAAAGAAAGAAGTCTAGCTTTAACCTTGAAAAAACTGTCTTTCTCCCATAAACCAATCACTGTTCTCTGGGTCACACTGCACCCATTCAATGACAGTCGTCTGCCTATGCCCCACCCCTAGAGGCCATCTTCAGATTTGGTATAGCACGCAAAGTGACAGTATGAACCAAGAGGAGCCACAGCTGGGAAGGTGGGAGGGTTCACATGTGAATCCATGCCATATCCATGCTGGAGAACTACAGTTACAGGTAAGTGACTTGTTCCTTCTCCAGCATGGGTTCTGGCATGGAATCCCATGCTCATGAATACAAATACGCAACAGTAGATATACATAACCACAGGAGGTGGCAAGGCTCCACAGAAGTACAAACACTTACCCCTGGAACAGTTGGAACATACCGCAAACAAACAGGTTGTGCAGCAATGCCTGGCCGACTCTGGACTCCTCCCTGGAATCCCTGTTGACACAGTAGAATCTCGTGATAGTGTGCGTAGACCTCCACGTAGCTGCCCTGCAATGTCGAGCAAGAGAGCACCAGAGAGAAACGCTGTCGTAGCTCCAATAGCTCTAGTGGAATGGGCTCTCGCCATCCTGGAAGAGGCCTGTTGGCCAGACGATGACAGTGCATGATGCAGCCAGAGAGCCTGGAGATGGAAGCCTTCGATAGGGGCTTCCAATGATTCACAGGTCCAAAATTCACAAACAGTTGAGATGTTTTCCGAAAGTCCTTTGTGCGTGCCACATAAAACTTCAAGGCACGAGCAATGTCCAGCGAACGCTTTGCCCTTTCAGCGGGCGAAGAAGGATTCAAAAAGAAGACTGGAAGAACCAAGGGTTTGATGATTTGGGATTCCGGTATCAAGGTGGGTTGGGTCAGTAGCACCACCCTTGTAGCGTGAAACGACAAGTATGGTATCTTGCAGGAAAGGGCCGGAATCTCCCCGAACCGTCTGGCTGAGGTAATGGCCACTAGGAAAACAGTCTTCCATGAGAGGGACTTCGGAGGATCCAGATGCAATGGTTTGAAAGGATGCTGCATGAGCTTAGTTAGAACGACATTGAGCTCCCAAGCCAGAGCAGGTGCCTTCACCAGCGGAAAAGTCCTGAAGAGGCCCTACCGAAACTCCTTGATGAGCCTGTGAAACCGCAGCGATGACTTGTCCAGAAATCGTGCGTCCCGGGAAATGGCCACCAAAAACACCTTGATGGAGTCATGGGCCAATCCAGCATTGGCCAACAACAGCAGGTATGGCAGGAGCTGTAGGGACGTGACACGCAGAGGTGTAATCCTTTGAGTCCTGCACCACACTGTGAAACGCTTCCATTTGTGGCTGTAATATGAAAGTGTAGAGGATGCTCTGACCCTGGCAAGGACCTTCATACAAGCCAGGGGAATGTCATAATGCCCTAACTCTAGGGCTGCAGGAGCTAAGCCATAAGGTTCAGCGAAAGTGGGTTGAGCTGCAGGATTGTTCCGTCGTCTCTGGAGAGGAGGTCGCAAAGAGGAGGCAGCTGGTTGGCCAGGGCCACCGACAGGCAGAGTTGGTCCGGGTACCAGACCTAGCGAGGCTAAGCCAGAGCTATGAGTATCATCTTGCTGCAACAGCATTTGAATGTGTTGCTCACACGTAGCAGCAGGGGTATTGGCGGGAAATTGTACAGGTAGAGATCGATCTGGGGTCGGCCCCACATGCTGAAGAGAAGTGACAGTTGTGCCTGCTGGAGTTCCCACTTGTGTCCTGAAGAATGGCCTACTGCCACAGGGCCTGCGCCTCCATGGAACGAGCAGGAAAGCGGGTCCCGTCCTGCTCCCGGATGTTACATATAGTTGTGGTGTTGTCTGTGATAATCCTCACCACCAATCCTCGCAGGAAAGGCAAGAAAGGCTTGAGGGCCCAAAGCACAGCTCGTATCTCCAGTACATTGATGTGCAGATCCTGTTCCTCTGGAAGCCAGAGGCTTCTGGAGTGGGATGGTCCGGTGTGAGCCTCCTACCCATACATAGAGGCGTCTGTGGTGACTGCAGCCTGGAACGGGGGGGATCCGAAACGGGGCTCCCTGAGCGAGGTGCACTCCCCACCACTGTACGGCTTGTCTGAATTCCTGGTTGAGGGTCATTTTGTCCATCCTCTTGCCCATGACCTGGAGCCACCTTCCATGAAGAAACTCCTGCAGCCTGCAGAACGGGACAAGGTGAATGCAGGACGACATCATGACCAGCAGTGATGTGATGGCCCAAACCATCATGGATTGAGCTGTGGACAAATTATGCACCTTCTCCAAAATGGCTGTCACTCTCTCCTCCGAGAAATATGCCGAAGATGCGACCATGTTGAGGCGAATGTCCAGGAACAGAGTGTTCTGCAATGGCACCACATAGGACTTCGGATAGTTGATGGAGAATCCGAGATAAGTCAGCAGAAGAATGGTCTCTTCAGTGTGCTGTGCCACCAGTGCCTGAGAGTGGGACCGGATGAGACAGTCATCCAGGTACGGGTAGAAGTGTATGCCCTTGAGGTGTAGGTGCGCCACCACTAGGGACAAGGATTTTGTGAACACACTTGGTGCCAATTTCAGGCCAAAGGGAAGAGCCTTGAACTAATAGTGATGACCCAGAACCACAAAGTGCAGTAACTTCCGATGCTTGGGGTGTATTGGAGCGTGAAAGTAGGCATCTTGCAGGTCCAGCGTGGCCAGGAAATCACCTTCCTCCAGTTGGTCGAGCACGTGCTGCAACATGACCATCCTGAATTCTGGGACCGCAAGTATTTGTTGAGGCGTCGTAAGTCCAGGATTGTATGCCATTCCCCTGACTTCTTCTTAACCAGAAAGTATCTTGAGTACCCTCCAGATCCCCGAAAGGTGCAGCGGGTTGGGTCCTATCACCCCTTTTTCGAACATGGCCTGGACCTCCTGCAGCAGTTGGACCATGTGTAGTTCCTTCTTCACCGTGGGAGGAATTCCAGGGCACATGGGCTTAAACTCCACGGTATGCCCTTGATGAAGTTAGTCCAGCACCCACTTGTCAGTGGTGATGTTTCCCCACCTGTCCACGAAGTGTGACAGTTTGCCTCCCACTGGGGTACAAGACCATGGGCCCGGGTCCTGTGCCTGGTCAGGCCTGCTAGTGCATCCGTGTCCTGGCCTGCGGGCGACATAACGATGTGCCCCTCCTCTGAAGGCTCTGACTGGCCCCTGTAAGCCTCCTGACTGGTGGGACAGGGGAGCTGATGGAATGAGGTGGATGCATTGCTCTTAGACGATCTGGCATACTTCCCTCTAGAGGATCGAAAGGAAGAAGACATCTGCTGCTGTAAGGTCCCCAGCAACTTAGCCGTATCAGTGCCCGTCTTAATGGCCTGTACAGTTTCGTGTACAACCTTGCTGAACCGATTATCCCCGTCAAAGGGCATATCAACCACTTTGGATTGGACGTCTGGTCTGAAATGAGTGGGCTTCAACCAACCTTGTCGTCTGAGTGCCATACCGTTTTCCATCTGGTGAAAGCCAGAGTCTGCGACATCCAACACCACCGGGATAGTGTGCTCGCAAGTCAACTCACCTTCCTGAAACAGAGCTAGGGTCTCGGTTTTCTTGTCCTCAGGTAAGAAGTCCAGTATCAGGTCCAGTTTAAACCATAGTTCCCTATCATAACATGCCAGGATGGCCAACGCATTGGCGGCCTTCACCGTTGAAGCATTGGTATAGATACGCTTGACCATTGCGTCTAACTTCTTCCCCTACTGTTCAGGGGGTACCATGGATGAAGAGAATGGGTTTGCTGACCGCTTCATAGTGGTAGCCGGCACCACAGAGTCCAGGGATGGCTGCGATCTGAGGCATCTAGGAGCTGAGTCAGGCACTCTGTACTTTTTCTCAAGTCTGTCCCGTTTTTCTGGTGCAGAACTTGGGGTCTTCATGAGAGCGAGGCCTTTATCCCAAATATCATCGAGCAGAAGGATCGATGTCACAGTTTTCCTGGATGATTCACGTCTTTGAAAAAGGAACCCCTCTTTCTTATTTTCTTTGGGTAGCAGGCCGAAGAGGGCAGATGCCCTTGAGATCATGGAGTGGAAGGTCCCCACCTCATCCAGCAGTGATTCCCTGGAAGGCTCATCGGCACCCAGCGGTTCTCCATCGGGAGGCACAAAGTCATCAAACTCATCGGTTTGTGTAGTGGCCGTATCCATGTCTGTACCATTGTCGGTCTGGGCTGGGTCCACCACCGGTACATCTGGTGTGGGAGGCGGTGTAGGCTGCATTGATGTAGGAAGAGGCTTTGGTCCTGTGGGGAAAGACTTATGCTGAGGCCTCGGTGGGCTGTGCCTGCGGGGGCTCCCAACCAGAACAACTGGAGAATGAGGCACCCGTTGCTGTATTTCTGACACCAGCATGTGAAGTGTTGTTAGAATGTCCAGTGACATGTCTCTAGGGCCCTGTGGAGGGGCAGCTGGGGTCGGCAATGGTGGAATACTTATTTGCCTTGGCGGAGCCGATGGCCAGTCCTTTTCCACAGGAGGAATCTCCCTACACACCGAGCTGAAGCCCCTGTGATATGAGCAGCAGCCTTCCTGCGAAAAGCCTCATCTGAACTTGTGCAGATTGCCCTCGCAACCTCCCTCTGACCTGCCTTAGGCATGGGAAGAAAATCAGCTGGTGGTAACAGTTCCTTTGATCTCCCTGCCTCCTTTGGGAAGGAGGAGACGACTAGAGCCTTTGCAGACTGGGTAGTCGTGGTCAAGGCGGTAGTTGTTATGGCCAAAGCGGCAGCAGCCCTGGGCCGGGGTGGTAGCGTGATACTCTGGGTAGATTTTGTCTTTGCGGCGGTTGTAGACAGGGCCGTCGACAGGGCTGCCAATGGAGTCCTCGGTGGAGCAGCAGACACAATCTTCGAGGGTGAAACTGTCGACGAGGCTTTGGTCGTGGATGAAGCCATGGTAGGTGCTCTCTTGGACGATTTTGCAGTCGAGGACCTCGGTTTGTAAGATGTTGCCGTTGTCGTCACAGGCAAAGCCTTGGATGCAGGTGTCGGTGAGACCCTCGAACCTGTGGTCTGTCTTTGGTTTATCAATGTGCGTTGATATAGCGAAATGGGTGGGATTGCGGAAAATTAAAAAATTCGGTACCCAGTCAATTTACCGAAAATAATTCAGATTGGTACATTTCACTGAAGACCATAATAACAAAAAACACTGAAAATATTGAATAAATATATAAAGGGTAGTGGGGTAAGAGGTTAAAATGAGTTGGGATGGGGTTGGTGTGGCGTTATAAGGGTAGAAAATCGGTGGGGTTTGAAGGGAAATCAGGAAAATCACATATAACCATACATTTCGCCAGAGTCATGCCAATGACCTAGTAGTGATGTAGAACAAATGCAGAATGCATCACTGCAAAAGCTTAATCAACCTGCTTGTGCTTTCAGCTTGTTTCCTGAATATAGGGAAAAATAGATGCAACACATGCATGGTTTGCTAAATATGCTCAGAGCCGAGAGGCTCATACATTCTTGCTGATTTGATAATAACTAGCTGTGAAACCGTTTTTCAATTAGAAATTCTCGAAATAAGGCAGACACTTTCCTGTTCTGAATCCAAACACATACAAAAACACAAGTGTAAACCATTTGAAAAGTGCCAGTGCATCAAATACCCAAAAGTGTGAGTTTGGCTGCTTGTCTTCTTGAGTGAGAATCCACAATGTAGGAGTCATTTCCACTGGCTGCTTGTCCTATTGAGTCATAATCCATAATGCAGGTGTAATTTCCACTGTTACTTCTGCCCACCGAAGGGACCTGAGCAAATGAAACCTTTATTGTGGAGGTACCTTCTTTCTTGTGTTCTTCAAATACAGCTCCCTGTAGGAGAGTTAATCACAAAAATATATTGGGTTTAAAAGTGTGTATTTAGAGTTGTTGCGATTATGCAGAATGGCGTGCCTGGCGTGCCTATGCTTAGTGAAAACGCTATTTCTGTGCTATGGTTTACGTTTGCATGTGTTGGTTAAGAATGTGGGGAGAAGGTAACAGCACATTTAACTATGTATCAAGCATCATCAAATGTGTATAATTATGAGATCACTGTAATCTCACTAAGTAACAATGGGCCTCATGCCAAGTTTGCTGGTCCGTAAATAAGGGTGCCGGTAAGCCTTTTTTTTTTTTTTAAACCTTTTTTCGGACCGCCAAACTATGGGTTTGCCTGCCGGAGCTGCTGTGCCCGACAGGTCTGACCTTGCCAGGCACAGCAGTCATAGTAAACAAATCGTCATGGAAGCACCTGCACTGTTAACAATTGTGCCGGTGCGTGTGTCCTCATCGGACTCTATGGGAACAGATATTAACAAAATTACTGGAGCCTGACTTCCCGCTGGACTCGCAATGAAGCCCAATGACTTTATCCCACAATGCAGCATAACTGAAGAAATCCAACGGGAAACAGACTGGATATGATTTATCATAAATTACTTGAGAAATGTGTGGGCCACTGAAGACCCAGGCACATTTCCTGAGGGTGAAGTCGAGGCACATGTCGGAAATGGCCGCAAGAGTGCAGTTGCTCAAAGTTTAGCTCTAGTGATAGAAGCTCGTCATTCACGTGAAGAAGTAACACCTTTAAACTGCACTTATTTAGAAATGTGTAGTTGATTTCTGGGCAGTGGAGGATGCACAAGGACAGCATGCCCAGCCCCTCCCTGTGCCCCAAGGACACGTTTTATAAAAGGGATGGATAGACACTATTGGTTGGTTGAAAGCATGTTACATCCTGTAAGGCTGATGGAAATGACACCATTTGACACTGCAGGGACACGCTTTTCCCAGATGACAAAAGAAAACATACTCAACATTTACAACGCTGAACAAATGAGTAGGGAAATCAGGATTTAGCAGAGTATTTCAAATGCAGTGTCCGTCGGTTTTGCAGGATATGTTCAAAGGTTCCTTAGCTGTTTTCTTTTGTTTAGTAATAGAGACACTCCACTGAGTCAAATGTGCCGGGATTGGGGGGGAGGGGCTAGGGGGTAGGTGGAGGTGGAGAGATTTACCAGTGGAAAGAGATGAGATTTTAAGTAAGGTCTTCTCTGTTAGACTATAAATAGACTCAGGTCTGGGCAACGATCCTCAGCACATAATGCATCATTAGATTGGATACAAAGAAGTGCTGAGTTTGCGTTTCTCTGATTGTTGCTATTCTTGGGAATCTTGGGAAAGATTTCTGGAAAGCCTTTCAGTTTCAGGAACATTATGAAACAGCAGCCAAGTAAGCAGTACCCTCATATATATTTGAAATAATTGGTTGACTATTGTTTTATAAAAATAGTTATAGTAGATTTACTACATAATTCCTCATGTGTTCACATGTGAAATTGTCCTCTACATTTTACAATTTCCCATAGCGCGCTTTTAAGATAATCAAAATATTATCCATCTTAGAAACCAAATACCCTTTGCCAGGAATGACTATTTTAACCATATTTTGAGATTACACCTTCCATTAAGACAGGGAGTAGTTGACCACTTGCATTGAAACTCTTGTGCTTGGGAGCAATGCTACTAAAATACACTTTATTATTTAGCATATTGTAGAGTTGCATTCATTTCTGTGGCATCTAAAATGTAAATTAGTGGGATTTGCAGTCAAAGTAGTGGCGGATATAGGGAGCAAGCGCTGCAGATATGCTGTGGGCCCATATTCACACGCTGGATCAAAACAGAGACATTGCTCATTAGTCAGAAGGTTCCGCTGCAGGAGAGGCTTCACTGTCTTAATCTTCATTTCAAAGATTCAAGGACAGTCGCGGCCTTTGCCTTTACATGTATGGCAAGTGATGCTCTGTGGTTTGAAATATTCGTTCATTTCACAAATTCAACTATATATTCATTGGCGGAGAATCAGAATTCAAGCAGTGGGTCAGAGAAGCTGCTTCCCAGTTGGGTTTGGGAAGGACTATATGCAATGGAGCCTCAACCCTCAATGCAGCACTATGAAGAATTTGACAATGAGAATCTGAAATCAGTCCTTGTGTGGAGAGGAAAAGAAGGAGGTGTTCCAAAGCATGGCGGCCAGAACAGGTGTGGCAGTGTGGTATGCTTACGCAACAGCAACTCTCTGATTACTTCCTGTGCTTTCATGTCTTGTCTGAACCTTTCCTTGCACCTACCCTGTCCTGAACTTGTAAGTATCCATTCTGGGTGTGTTGCAATGGAAAACGAGAGTGAGCCAACACCAATTCAAGGTCTAGGGTGTGGAGAAGCCACTCAAAAACCGACTCTGGAAAGTCAATGGGCCTCGTTACGAGTCAGCTGGTCCGGAAACAATGGTGGCGGTAAACCTGCCGCCACCGTTGTTTACGGGCCGGCTGATTCCAAGCTCTGCAGACGGGTGGTGTCACTCCCACCAGGTCTGACCTGGCTGGAATAACGGCACCCGCTGCAGGCAGAAATGGAAACACCGGCTCCATCATAGACGGAACCAGTGTTTCCATTGTCCCCATCCCATGGGTATGGGGATTTACGGAATTCCGCCTCCAGATTTACCGGGTCACCGCGGTTGTAATGCCCCGGTGATTCTGGCAATCACGGAGGCCAGAATGGTATTACGGGTCCGGTGTCAGCCTGCCGGTTTTTTCGGCATGGCTACCGCCGGACTCGTAATGAGGCCCAATGTGAGCAGTTGGTAGCAAGAGATTGGCTCCGGCTGACCATCAGATGCCTCATGGAGCAGATGTGATAGCTCTGATATCATAGTGTTTGTTTGTTTGTTTATTTACTTATATAGCGCCCCTAACTCAAGGGTATCTGGGCGCATTACAGTTACATGATTACTTAGGCATTTTTCATGTTTGCAAAGGTTACATAGGCATTTTACACAATTACCACAAAAGACAGAATTTTACACATTTTACACATAGAACAAAGGTTTGTACAGTTATACACATGGATCAGAATATATACAGTCTAGGCAGTTGTGAAGGCTAGATTAAACAATACTATGGGCAGAGTGGTTACCGGCAAGCCGGCTACAGTAGGGATAGCAACAGTCAGTGATAACAATGTATCATGCCAGGTGGGCATATTTCTTAGCAATCTAATGATAATAAAAATGTTTTCGTTTCTTTGCTGAAGTTGTAGTGTGAAGGCACGGATCTTAAGGCTACAGGCAAGGAGTTCCCAAGCTCTGAAGCCAGAACTGGGAAAATGCTTCTCCCTGCTTTCTTTAGTTTGAAGTTGGGTACCTTGAGATAGGTAGTGTGGATAGATCGGATAGGATGTTCAGAGGTATGCTTGATGAATTTGTCCACCAAATATTTTGAGGCCTGGATGGTGGAGAGGCATTTGAATGTTAAATTGAGGGCTTTGAGACAAATTCTGTTTTTAATGGCCAGCGATTTAGTGGAGCGTCTGGCATTGGAAATGTGCTGCATTCTAGGGAATCTTATCGCAGTTCTAAGGGTGTTATTTTGTAAAGTTTGCAGCCTGTTAATGTTCTGTTTGCTAGACCCTAGCTACAGTGCATTACAATAGTTGAGCTTAGACAGAATAAGAGCTCTGGCTGGTGTAATGCAGCTGTCAGTGGAAAGAAATGGTTTGCATGCGTTGATCAGTTTGCAAGTGTAACTAGTGGCTGATGCGGTAGCATTCACTTGTCTTTTGAAGTTCAGAGCCGAATCTAGGCAGAAGCCTAGAGTTTTTACCTCTTTGGATACATTAATGTTTAAGCCATCATTGCTGAAGGTCATGAATCGGTTACTTAGTTTGCTAAATTTGGTTGGTGAGCCAATGAGCAGAAGCTCCGTCTTCTCGTTGTTAAAGCAAAGCTCATGAGTAGCCATCCAGGCTTGAATAACGAGGAAAATTTGGTTAATCCTGGCTACGTCTGTCTTGTAGTCCCCGGTGACTGGAATGAGAAACTCAGTGTCATCTGCATAATTAGTGTAGGAGACACCCAGATTGTCAAGATCATCAAACAGGGGCTTCGTGAAGACGTTATACATGGTGGGTGAGATGCACGAGCCCTGCGGCACTCCACAAGTTACAGGGACTGGCTCTGCTGAGTCTGTAGTGGAGAAAACTCTCATAGACGGGTTGACTAAGAAAGATTGAACCCAGGCTGTGGCCTCCTGGAAAAGTGAGCAGAGGATGACAAGTGATTGCAGAGGACCTGGTGGTCCACCAAATCAAAGGCGGCGGAGAGGTCTAAGAACAGGAAGATGGCTAGTTCCCCCTTGTCCTTCAGCGCATCTATTTGTTTTTTTAGGTCAATGAGTGCTATTTCCGTTCCGTGTCTTGGCCTAAAACCTGAATCTTGTAGCCCTAACAGGTTGTTAAATTCCAGCTAAGACTGGATCTGGAGGTAGATTGCCTTATCTAAGATCTTAACTAAAAAAGGGGCCCTTGTGATTGGACTTTACTTTGTGGGGATGGAAGGGTCTAGATTTGTTTTTTTTAAAGAGAGAGGACCCAAGCCTCTTTTAAGTCAGTGGGGACTGTACTTGTGTTTAATGATGCGTTGATAAACGTGGTATTAAAGGGAGCTAGTTCCCTAGCTGTCTTTTTAATGGTGGTCGTAGGGCACAAGTCACCTAGGCACCTGGATGGTTTAAGTGAAGAAATTATCTTTATTATATCAGGTATAGTGACAGGGGAAAGTGGAATTCATCAATTTGCTGTTTATGCAAGTATATTGACTCTTGCCTCTTCGAGTCGTTAGGAGGAAGGGCAGCTTTTTTGGTTGGGATTCTTTCTTGTAGCAAGGAGATTTTGTTACATAGAGCATCTTGGATGTTGGTACACAAAGTTTTGTTTTTGTTGCAGGTATCTGTCGGGGGGGGGGTTAGGAGATTCCATTTCTCTTAATATGGTGAAGAGATCCCTTGAGTGGGAATTGGCTTTAGCGATTCTAACATTAAAGGTGTCTCTTTATGCTTGGTAAATTTCGAGTTTGTATCTCTCAGAGATTCTAGTCAATGACTCCTTGTTCTGGGAGGTAGGATTGTTTTTCCAGAGTGTTTCTGCCTGCCTTTTTTCACTACGTGTGGCTTTGAGGCTGGGGTTAAACCAAGAGTTGTGGTGAGCTCGCGGTTTCTCTTTGTGTAGTTTAAGGGGGGCAATTTTATTGATGGCCTGGTTGAGAATAGAGTTATAAAGCTCAACTAGGGCTGCTGGGTCTGGGTTAAGGTTAGTTATGTTAGTGATGGGGTGGATGAGTGGGAGCAGGTTATTAACCGTTATGTTTAGTTTATTTCAAGTCATGGCCGGTGGGGGGCCATTTGAGATTTAGTGTTAGCTGTAAGATGGTCTTGAATCATCAAGTTTATGAGGTCCAGGCATTTGGCTCAACAGATGTAATGGCATTTGTGCAGTTTAAATCAGCCAACCAATCTAATGTACGCCCTTCAGCATCGGTGGGTACATTAATCCTGAGGATGAGTCCTGATAGTGGGTACCTTTTAGCTACTCAAAGAGCAAAGGTGGAAGTCAGTATCTGGTTGTATCAACAGGCCAGGTGAGAAATATGAAGACATGTATAGAGGATGATAGCAGGCCATCAAAGGGCATACAGTTCTGATGGGCAGGCAAACTCGGATACAAAAATATGCCAAATGCTGAAAATATCGCTTGAGGCAGCACACAAAAGACCCCAGGGCAACCAGCAGAGGGGACACCCACTTACTGACACCTCCTTTATTCTATACTACCACTTCCATACTAGACATTACCAAAAAGCTGCCATGGTGGCAGATTTGAAATGTGGATTAGGACCCCCCCTATTCATCTTTGCAACACAAGCAGGCAACAGCAAGCATATTCTGGTGCTGCTCAGAATTACCATTGAGTTATGAAATAATGTACAAATAATTTTAAGTGCCAAAATAAATTGTCACCATTGTTGTATTATTTCTTGAGGAATGGTTTCAGAATACAGTGCAACTGAAAACACTCTATATCCAAAAGAGGAAAGGCGGGCTGCATCATCTACTAAAGTGATACATGATGGCAGAATTAAGGGCCCTGTACAGTACTAAACTGGGTTCCATACTGTGGCAAGATTGGAGTCTCCAGAAAAGAATATTATCACAAGTGTGCTAGTGATAGATATAGAATCTGTTTCTGAAAATGGAGCAAGGGGGTGCTCATGGAGGAAGAGTTGGAGAACATACGGATTGAAAAGTATAAAAAATAGGAACAATTTAACTGAACCAAGGGCAGATACTCAGGATCTGCACGTATTTACGTGTATATTACGTTATGTCACTTGCTATTGTATAGTGCCTACTGCCATTGGCATGGCTTTGAAGTGCTGTGGGGTGGAAGGCCCATCGGAAAACTGTAGTATGTGCAAACATGGAAATAAAAGAGCATTACATTGCATTCAAATACTAATTAGAAGGGTGACTATTCCATTACTACCAGAGATTACTAGTTTAAAGCATTATAAAAAATATGCAGAACATTGTGTTCAGGCACAGAGATGACTGCTATGCCAGTGACTACGTGACAGATGGACCGAATTATTCATGGGACTTAGCTGTATTCTATGGGTTGCAGTGCAAGCGGGGAAATGGGTATTATAAATAGTCCATCAAACCCTAGTGCTACTGTCTACAGTATGCAGGTTGGTTGCTAGCTAAACACCTACCTGAGATGTGCCTTGCTGTGGAAGTTGGTGAGATCTGGCCAGTAGGCGTCCTGCCCTGGATGATAGTGAATACTCTAAGCCTGCTCTCTGTAGTTTGAGTACACAGAATTATTAAATAAGAAAATGCTCCTGGCACACATTTCTCCTGTCGCACATTTCACCTGATTCCCAAAAATGTAAAAACAGGACATTTGCGACTGGCTATCTGTGACATGATAGGTGGGAGACATACCTCCAGACACACCCACTTTGCATTGGAGTGTCAGAGGATAGGCAATGCAAAGGAGTGTCCCATCAGTGTCCCAGCGTGCTGCAAACTGATTCACACAAAAAAGGAAACTTGTACCTTGCCCCAGTTCCAAACTTCTGCAAATCAGATGTGGGACAAGGGCCATTCTGCACTAGCAACTATCACTTTTTTAACATTTCTCCATAAAACTGGGTGACCACTATTGAGTAAACATGTTTAGAAAAAGTTGTTTTAACCCTACTCATGTTATTTGTTTACTTTCCGGGACTTGCGCCTGTGTTTGTTCTGTGAATCAGGTCCAAAGTGTGGTAAGTTGAAATACCATGTGCCGTATTGATGTGAACGTAGCCAGGGAGCCCTGGGGTTCATAACGCAAGTAAAAAATGCAAAAGAAAGAGGCAGAGGACCGTCTAAAAAATAGAAATGTGATTGGAAGTTGGGAAAGGCCATCTTCCAACATGTTACCCTGGCTTCACGGGAACCTCCTATACAGTTTGACATCAGCATTAATGTTAGAGAGGCTGCCAATTATTATACTCAAGAGTCTTGAAGTCAATGGTCATGGAGGGCCTCTAAAAATGGGCTAACGGAAAGATGGGTCACAATAAACTGGGCAACTAGGTCTTTCATGTGGGCGAGTCTGCTCACATTTTAAAAAAGTACCATATGTTTAATCGTTGGTGTTCTTATATAGCGCCTCATGCCATATCCCTCCCGATGCTAAGTGTTGTTGTTATTATTGCCCAATTTAATGGTGTTCAATTTATCAACCTCAGAAGGATGAAGAGCTGGGTCACCTCAGCCAATGGGAGTCAAACTTGCGATGCGCAGGTTTGCCCCATGTCAGAGGGGAGCATTTAACTCATGCCCTATCTACCCAGGTTAAAACAACCGGGAGGCGCCCCTAACAACCAACGAAACCAGCAGAAGACGAAGGCCCTCATTATGAGTTTGCCAGTATTGGATACCGGCAAACTGTAGTACCATTTCCAGCACATGGTTTGCCGGAATTACCGGCAGATACCAAGTGGCGGAAAAGCCTGAAAATCCCATTCAATGGACTCCCATAGGACTCCATTGTGGGATTTGTCAGCATTACCAGCACCAATGTTACCGGGCCGGTAATACCAGAAATTTCTTGCCAGGTAGGGTGGCGGATATACCTCCAGCTTTTAGCTGGCAGTATATCCTCTACCCTACTGGCCGACCTATAGTTGGCATGTCCGGAACATTTCTGGTACCAGCACTTTATTTCCAGACCAGCCAACTTATAATGAAGCCCAAAAGAGTACAGCATGGGCAAATGTGGAAACAACCCCCAATGACCCAGACGAAAAGCGGGTGATTTTTAATAGTTCAAAGTATTGCAGGAAATATCCTCGTGTGTCGAGACAATATCAAGATGAAAGTGAAAGAATTGAAAGATCATTTGAATGTCTTGTAAAAACGATTTGCAAGAGCAACTTTTCTGGACTGAAGGAGCCAAGAATTAGCTCTATGTGGAACCCAGCACACATGGAGCAAGAAGACAGCAAGGCAGGGCATGTTAAAAACAAGAGTTAGGGCATCATGAACAAAGATGTCAACCTGAATCGAATGAGGCTCTGAGAATAAAAGTGGGTCACGGTATAAGAGCTCAGGGCCACCCATGGAGTTTTGGCACACTTAAATGAGTCAAGCATGAACCATCAGTGGGGGCACTGTATTACCGCAAAGAGGCTACAATGCAAGGAAAGATTCAGAATTTAGGCAGAAGGGTCCCCCCATGCCTCATAGGCCCACCATATAAAGGAGCCATCCAGGTGATAGAACACGTTATAACGCATTTATTTGTTTTATTTATTTTGCATTTATAGACAGGGCACTTAACTCTGGAGTCTCTGGGCACTGGTTACAATTATAAAGAGAACATAAACAAGATGAGAAGTTAGAGTTTTGCGGCAGGAACCTTAAGCGAAGAGCCAGGTTTTTGCTTGCTTTCTGAATGCCTTATAGGATGGCTCGACTCGGATGGTGCCTGGAAGGGAGTTCCATAGTCTAGTTGCGGTGGCTGGGATGCTCGCTCCGCCAGCTCTGGTGCGTTTTTTATCTGGGGCTTCTTAGTTGATCATAAAAGAGCAAATTCAGAAGAAGAAATAACGCAAAAAAGTGACACTGCCCGGGACACTGCTTTTAAATGAAGTCTGCGGAAGAGGAGCAAACCACAACCACCAAGCACAGAGTAAACACCAAGCAAGAGCAGGAAATTGCAACACAGTCGAGACATGACCAATCGGTAGAGATTCTAAGGAGGACATGGGAAAGAAAAAGGACTGGAGAACGCCACAGAAGAAGCGCCTGTCCCCAGCACCCCCGGATCCAGCCTCCACTTGAAGGACCTGGGGGTTTGTGCGTTCAACCTGGAGCCGAAAGGATCTATGTCGAAGGGCCCACAGAGATCCTGTTACTGAAATAACACTGGTATGTGCAACCACCAGTCTCTGGAATCTTCCAGGTACATGGAGTTCCAGTCTGCAATCACGTTTTGTATCCCTGGGAGGTATGTGGCTGCTATCGCTCACTTCTTCAGGCAATAATTCCAGAAGTCCTTTGCCATCTTCGCGAGCATTTTCGATTGAGTCCCCCCTAACTTGTTTATGTATCACACTGCTGAGTTGTTGTCCATCTTTAACAGAATGCAACAGTTCACCCTCTTTGGTAAAGACTGTCACCATGAACAAGCCCACTAGCAGCTCCAAACAGTTTATGTGTAGCTTCAATTCTTCTGCAGACGACTTTCCTCCTCTCTGCAAATGGCTGAACCTGGTGCCCCAAACGGACCTGTTTGCATCCGATTCTATCACTAATCCTGGCACATTTCCGAAAATGGCACTACCATTTCAAGCTTTCATGTTGTGCAACCGCCAGCTCAATTCTGCTCTCCCTTCCTCGTCTAACGTGACATTCTGGTGATATCTTCAGCCCCCCTGCAAATGCCTGATTTTCAGCCTCTGCAGGGCCCTTTAATGCAGGGGCCTGGGGAATATGGCCTGAATCGAGGCTGCCAGAAGCCCTACAATCTTTGCTAGATTCTGAAGTAAAATATGCATATTCTGAATTACTAACTCTCAACTCGTTCTTTATTGCTTTAATTTTCTGCTTCAGAAACTCCAAGGTTGCTTTTCTGGTATCTATTACAAATCCCAGAACCTCCATCCAGTCTGATTTCTTTTGGTTGATCAGAAACCCCAAGGAGGCCATCAGGATACTCACGCATTGTACCTGACTCACTAATGTCGCCTTGTCCTGAGCTAGGATCCGAATGTCATCCAAGTAGACTATAATCCTGATCCCCTGTCTCAGATAGCTTCCTTCACCGGTCTCATGACCTTTGTAAACGCCCAGGGTGCCGAGGCCAGTCCGAAGGGGGACAAGCGAACTGCCAACTCTGTCCCCTCCATAAGAATCTTAGGAACCGCCTCAGGTCTTGAGCTACTGGAATGGTCAGATTGGCGTCTTTCAAGATGAGCCTTGCCAGCGAATCTGCTTTGCGCAGAATGTCCCTGGGGATGTGAATATCCCCATCTTGAAGTGTCTGTAAAGCAGCCAGCTATTGAGCTCCTTCAAGTTGATGACTGGTCTCGATTTCCCTTTTCTGTGTACCAGGAACATATTGCTGTAAAAACCTGCCCGACTCACCGGGCACTGCTCTTTCGCTCCCTTCTCTAAGAGACTGCTCAGCTCTGAGTCGAGGAGTCTCTCCTTCTCCCTTGACATCCTGAGCCATGCTGGGAGGTGCTCCTGCTGCGGTGAGCTTGTGAAATCTAGGCTGCAGCCTGCTACTCTATGCAATACCCAAGCATCGCCTGATAGCAACCCACCATTTGGCCATACAAAGCAATGTCCGCACTCCAACCTGGGGGTAATGCTTGCTTTGCACATTTACCGCCGGCAGCATTTTGATGTCTGTAGCCTCTGCGTCCACGCTGACCCCTGCCTCTGGAGGGGAAAAAGGCATTGTGTTGCCTACTCTCCTTGTATTGGGCTCTGGGTTCTTGGGGCCTCCTTATTGAGTTGAAACGACCGGCCGAATGGCCCCTGTGTTGGCCGATCCCTGCGAAAAAAAGCATCCATGGAACATTGTTCAGATGGTCAATTGCGCCTTGTCCAGGGCCGTATATGTTCACATTAATCGGGACATCTCCTTAGCAAAAGCTTCCCTGAAAAGCATACCTTGTGCAGACTCACCCGCCTCATAGTTGGCGAGATCCCCCAGTTTGCTGTCTATCTTCAGCAAAAGGCAGGGCTGTCTTTCTGAGGAGAGCACAACAGGCATTACCCAGAAGGCATACTGCCCTCTGCGCCCAGCTTGCCAAGGTGACTGATTCTACGGGTTTGCCGGTGTCTTTGACCCTTTCTGCTAAGTCCGTTATTTTTCCTAGGGGTCCTGCCATGTCCAGGACCTTGTCCTGGCAACTCTTCCAGGCACAGTCAACCCCTCTCCTGACGTCTTGCGTGGCTTTGGTAACGAAGGTGACAATTTTAGCATCAAGCTCTGGCCTCTCCATAACTTTGACTGGTAGTTCTGGCCTAGGGCATTCCGCCCCCATCCTGAACTGCACTTCTTTCTTCAGCGGCTTTCCGCCATATACTGGGCCATCCTCGGGGTAACCACTCAGTTGACTTTGGATGCCGAATGCAGTCCAGGTTGAACATGTCTCCCAGGTCGTTCCCTTTTTCCAGAGCAACTTCAGTTAGTTGCATCCATTTGGGTTCATTGATGGACTTGTAGCTAACAATTAAGCTCAAATCGTCCACCCCATCTTCTTCAGCGGTGTCCTAGCCATAATTGGCTTCTCCTATATGTTTCACCCCTGCAGGAAGAGGTTCTGCACTGCCATTTTTCCCAGTAAAGCATTTTACAACTTTGCAAAGGGATCGGCTACCTCCTGGGGCATCTGTTGGGCCCCGGCCACTTGGCCCGGGGTGTAGAAGGGTGGGGGCTCTTCTGCGCCTTATCGTCCCCCTTAAACACAACCTTCTTCTTGGGTTGTTTACCTTAGGTGCCTTCACCTGGACTGAGATCCCTCCTCCTCTTCCTAGGGGCCATGCCTTTTTGACTGAGGAGGGATTCCAATGCCTGTAGGGGCTCTTGGGTAAGCAACACCCCTTGTGATACAGCCACGACCAATCAGTTACCCAGGACCTTCTTGAAACGTATTGACTGGTCCCATTCTATCTCCTGTTCTTCTTCAATGTACTCTGGTATGGTGCTTTCAGGCTCCATTATACTGTAATTGCCACTGATCATGTGAAAGAAATGTAGGCTGTTAGCTGGCTAATGAATGTTGTGCCTGAAGGAGGCAGACTGCTTTCTAGAGGAAGCGCTGCACCTCAAACTTGGTTCGAGCTAATTTTCCCAGTGGAAAGCAGCTTTTAACTGTAAATACACAGTGTGTGTTACAACGTTCTGTTCTTCAGTGCCGGGATTGAATTGTGTGCCATAACAGATACAGATATGTGTCAGAAATGCAAGGTCCTTTCCTCTAAGAACTCCAAAGAGTCGGAAAGGACCTTGCTCCCCCCCATAAAGGTAGCGACCGAGCCCCGGGGAGTGCCCAGGTCACCCGGTGCAAGCAGGATAATTTGCTGCCCCGGTGCCCTTCCCAGAGGCCCCCCACTGCCTCACAGGTGCTCACAGAGTTTGCAGCATCCACCGACAGTAAAACAGTGTGGGAACCCAATGCATTTCACTGTTGGTTGTCCATGCGAGCCTCTGCTCACCGCACGTAACAGTAATAAAACATAACAGGAAAGAAAATCAGAAGTGCGAGATGCAGCCCGTATTAATGCTCTATTCTCGCGCTGAGCCGCATGCTTTCTACGAACAATGAAATGCACCTAAGAAGCCCATAACACGTTCAACAAACCATGTGAAAGCCTTCACTAAGCACACATTTTCATATAAATACTCTTAACAGAAAACGAACGTTATAAAGCAATGGTAGGAGGACTTATCTGCTTGGAAGAGCAGCAAAAAAAAGAGAAGGCGGCACAGACAGGACATGACATGAAGTGTGTGCTGGATCATAATTGGTTTAATGAAGTGGACAAAAAACTACAGGACACTGTGTACCTCTGGGAAATTGTAGTCCTGTGTAGGGGAATATTTGTTTAGTTGGTTGTTTTACTGTTTTGAAAGAAAAAAAAGGATGTGTAAAACAAAAGGTGAAGATTTAAAAGTGCTGCGATGAAGAGTAGCATTAAAGAGTTGACATAGAATGATATAGAATCCGCTGCTGATTCTCCACATGTGACATCTAAATCTGTTACATTTCACTGAGCTGTTGCATGCTCAAACTATATCTGAGTATTTGGATCATACATATCCATTCTCGTGTATATGTTGCTATGACTACTTATTTCTTTATTTACGTTGAAGACAAATTATTATGACAATATTATGACTCGAAATGTTGAAATACACCAGGTTTTACAAAATGCCTCAAAGGCTGAAGTTTCTAACTACATTATAAGACTAATACCTGTGTTTAGTAGAATGCAACCTTCACACATCACATGGTGATACACTATGGTATAAACATGTTCGTGTGTTTGTGCATGTGTGGTGCTTTCAGAATATAGGAAAGATGTATACGAACAAGATGACAGTCATGTGAATTGACATACATAAAGCAGCACAGGCAATTATACAGACTTCTATACTATGTCTTAACAACTGGCAACCTCACAACACTTTCTGGGACCACCTTTATCAAAGCAGTTAATAAACTGGACAACTACTGTCTGCGATGATGGTGAAAGTCTTATCTCATCAGTGATGTGGGATAGGGTATCTTGGAGAACCAAGACAAAATACTCATTTAGAAATGTCCTATAAAAGGTCATTGCAAAGGAAACGTTTTCACTCCAGGGATGAGCGGTTCTAATGAGCACATACACGGCGTGATCTTTTTAAAGATAGGCAATATTACTTGTAGCATGTGGGAGATGATTGTGAAGTGGTATTTGGATTTGGTCACAGGGTATTCAACCTACCAAATCGGGTCTTCCTCTGAGAGTGACCAGAAAGTCTTCGAAGATGATTTATGGCTGTGTCCTCTGGACTCCAGCTAGTACAACTTAAAATACTCCATAGAATTTACTATTCACGCACATTTCTCTTTAGATGTGGTCGATCCCCATATCCTCTATGTTTACGTTGCAACATGACAGATAGCTCATTTCTTCATCTTCTCTGGCAATGTCCCCAAATACAAGCTTTTTGGAACTCAACTATGACTTGATTGTCTAGGATAATGGGCAGCGAAATACCGAATAACCATATGTTTCTATTGCTAGGGATTCGGCGTGCCTCTTCTTTTAATAGATATGATAAGCTATTTCTCTCAACTCCTATAAGGATAATCAAATGGAACATTGCAATGCCGCGTGGGAGTGAGGAAACCTCCACCACCTCCAAACAGAGTGGTGAAATTAACGTATGCATGTTTATGGAGGAGAGAGTGTACGGGTTGTCTGTATGCCCTGTAAAATATGGACAAATATGGGACAAGTGGGGAAACGTGGGATAGTGACATCGTAAATTGAGGATTCTATGTTGCTAAGGGGAATACACAGATTAATTACATGCAATTCTGTTAGTACATCGTTTTGTTTTTCTGTTATTTGTATATGTCATATTATTCTTGATCAAAACAAATAAATAGAACATATAAAATAAGATAGTTTAGGGCAACTATTTATGTGTATCCAGACCACAGTTGGATTAAACACATCTTGTTAGAGGTTAAAGGACGTCTTCAGAAGAACACACCAAGTAGCATTTTACATTTTCCCTCTTCCCTCAAACTCTCCAATTTTCTTAATACTTTTAATCCTTCTGGTGTCTGTGGGTCATTCTTGGGCATACCGTTTGTTTTGGGATGGAATATGCAAAGGTCGTGGCTTCAAAACCTGTGCATATAGTAGGGAGATATTTAAGTGAATCAAAGTCATTTAAAGAGTAACAGACTATAGCTTACATGATGGAGACTGAGAGGATGAAAATAAACGGATGGGTTTATGGTAAAATATTTTTTTTTTTATGGCAATTCTGTTCTTGGGTAATTTTTAGAACAATCCGACATGTGTTTTGCATAGTGATGCTTTTTTAAAAATTTGATGTGGATAATAAAATCATCCTTTCAAATATGTAAAACATAATGTGATAATACAATTCACGACCAAAACATTTACAATTTTTCAATACATGGATTAGCCAAAGCATTTGTTTAAGAACAATCATACAACTCAAATTAATAAAAGCATCACAATTCAGAATAAGGCTCATTGGATTTGGGAAAAATGGAATCAAGAAAACAAATGATTGCCACACGCATGGCCAAGTTCGGGAAGTTGGTAATGCTTGACCAAATGTCATTCATAGACATAAAGATGTATTTGGTCAAGTCACATTTTTTGAAATGTTTCGATCTTTGATATGCCAGCCCCGGGCTTTTTCATTGCTCTTAAATTGATTGAACATGTATTTTTCATCTCTTTGATATCCACTAGATAAAAGAAAAAAATGGTGATTTGTCTACTTAATTTCACATTGAGGAAGTGCATCTTTTATTCTACCCAATGTTCCTCGCCTTGGTGAAGCCAAGACCTCCTACGAATGAGTATTGCATTGCAGCGTGTAACATGTGTTGGCTCATTCTTAAAGTTAACTGAAAAAACAGAATTGGAATAAAAATTCTACTTTGCAACACTGCTCACAAAAGAGGATCTGCACTTAACTACCATGGTGAGAAAGTCACCTTTTTCTGCTCCCAAAACCATTTCACCATATAAATGACAGCAGCTACATAATGATTGTTTATTATACTACATACATAACTTAAGGATGTGCTGTTGAACTCCCAATTCAAATTGAACTTGTATGAATTGTGAACAGCTCTGCAGCGCAGCAGCAAGGGCTCCCCAACTTTCAGAAAGACATCCAAAACGAAGGATCCAGAACTTCCACTTAAATCTGCAGGAGAAAATGCAATGCATTAAAAATATTCTACTGGCTACCACCCACCTGCTTCCCCATCACACAAGCATGGCAAAATCATGTTATTTTGCAATTTGATATTTTGTATATGTTATATTCTGCAGTGGAGCAGTCTTTGTACCCACCAGCCTGGATACCAGCAATCAGCACCTCATTCCAAACCACGGGTGCTTAGACTGTCTGTCTGCAACTGCATGTTGGAATTCAAATTGTCTTTCTTAACATGAGGCAAGGCTTCATTGCAGGGATTGAAAGAACTGGAAGCTATTTGGCTCCAACTTGCAACTTAGACAAGTCAGATTAGGTTAACTGAGCACAATTTATACCATAATAATGTAATTTCACATCCTTACTGTTCATGGCCTGTACGAATGTCATAGTATTTTCCCTTTTTCCCTCCCTTGCTTTGAAGCGCTTTGAAACACATTGTGTATAGACGCTATATAAATAAACAATCATATCATGTCATATCATATCATGTGATAGTCATGCTTAAAATAGCATGTGGTATGAGCCGCAGACCCAGCATGGTTGCTAAATGCACCGTGCGATGCAAACACTTTCATATTTCGTCAAATGCAAGCCGCAAGATGTGCAGTACATTAGAGTTGTATTCAAGAGTCTTTGCTGGGCCCCAGCGGCCCTGAGCCAGGCAGACCACAGGCCTCTTGTATAAACAAAGGTCTTCTCACTGCTATATAGGTTTATTTTAGGACAATAGCCAATGTTCTAGCAGAAAAGAAAACAAGAGATAACAAGGCAGTGCTGAGGAAGAACTACAAATGCAGTCCTTTCTGTACAAAGGATCAATGTAGTCTGTTGACACTTTTTGTTGGAAAGATTCCTAGTGGTGGATGATGATTTTGTCCTTGCTACTGCTTACACAAATTTAGTTCACTGATATTTTTGTTGGAAAGATTTCTAGTGCTGGGGTGACAATTATGCCTGTGCTATTGCTTATACAAGAGAGGTTCAGTTCACTGATATTTTTGTTTGGAAAGATTTTTAGTGCTCGATGAATTTGGTGGTTGTAGGCCTGGATCAGTGAATGCCCAAAGAGTATAAACAGATCCATCCTTCAGACCCTGGAAAGAGCTGTTCGGGGTGGCAGAGCTGGCAGGAAGACAAGGAGGCAGATGCAGACAGCTGTAAGCCGAGGGAGAGAGCACAAAGACTTTCCAGTTGGAAGGGGCCTAAAGGACTCTGCCTATTGACTTTTGAGCAGAATTTGGATTCTGTTTGAGCTGCTTGGAGAGCAATTTTGTTTGCCCCCCCCAGGAACATCAGCTCACCACCTAACCTAACAGCAGACACCTTATTCTGGATTGGCTATACGCTGGCACCATTAATCCAAATGGACATTTACATCTTTTTCTAAGCATTTTATCATATTTCTGATGCTTTTTTGTTGAAAAGATCATGGTGCATTAATAGGTGGCTTTTTAATGATTGTTTGGAAATGTTCAATTGTTCAATTTCTTTTCTCCATTTTTCAATGTTTCCTTCGATGGTGGCTATTTCCAGGCACCCAATCTTCTCCAGCCCTCATCACTCCATCTTCTACAGTTAGTGAGTATGAGCGGTGTTTGCTTTACCCTTCCTTTGATAGCACTTTGAGAAAGGAATTGAGGTACTGATTGAGGAAGATGCTTCTATGAGGTTGCCTATCATGATTTGGTGAGGCAGGTGCTAGATTGCCTAGCATGATTTGTGAGGTTGCCTATCATGGCCTGGTGAGGCCAGTAGTTGGTTTTTAAGGTGGCTAGGATTTCTTGGAGGAGGTTGATAAGTCTTCATCTTGATTTGAAGTAGAGGCAATGACAATAATTTCAGCTTTTTCATGAATGGCCTTTTGCATTTTAAGTGCTTTGTGTATAGTGACAATAATGATGGCAAAGTGTCTTTATTCTAAATGTCTTACATTTAAAAGATGTACGTTTTTACATAAAAGTGTAAGAAGCATTAATTGAGTGCTCATTATTGAGTGAGAAGTGCTTGAATATGAACTTGAAGAATGGGACATCTATCTAAATGTATTGTGTATTGATGTGGTATATATGGTACATGTCGTTTAATACACATATGAAGGGTTATTGGATGGTGTGAGCAGTGGACTATCAACACAAATATATGTGACATTGGTAAACCCCTCCTGTGCTGATGAATGAATAGCAGCCATCCACTGCAGGGGGTTGATCACCTGCTCTCAATATGGATGCACAGTGACAAGTATATGATTTTCTCTACCCCTACTCCTACCACAGCCACTGCTGTGGGGGGGGGGTCTTGGACAGTCCCCTGGGGATGGAGGAAAGGCTCTGGAGGCAGGGGTGATATAAATCACATCACTAGCAGTTCACGGTCATTAAGAGTTGAAAATAATAATGTATTTTCTTCAGGGCACATTAAAAGAAAGACTTGTATCTCATTAGCACCATAGAAGGGGGTACTGGCCAATCAGGATGCTCTGAACTCAGGTTGTGTTGTCTGGTACAAGCCTGGGTTCTGCACAGCCTTGGTGATGCTAGCCGCACCCCCTTCCCTTCAGTGTGCCTCCTTCCCTTCCCTCCGTCCCACCCTCACCTCTTAGTACGTGTGTAGTTTCCAAAGCGGGTGCTAAGAGTGTTATTTACAAAACAAATAAACTTACCTTGTTGCGCAGCCTGGCAACGCACCATAGTGTTCCAAGTCCGTTTCATAGAAATGGACTCGGGAAAGCGCAGCGCCGGGCCACACAGCAAGGTCAGTTACTTAAAATAATAAATAAACTAACCACCATTAGAACCCACATTAAGGGACCCTTGCATCGCTCGGGCATGTAACTTTGCCAGCGGGCTGTTACCAATGGGGCTGGCTTTCCACCTCTTTGTATATTTGATAGGTATCTCATAGGTTACTTATAACACGCTTAATACCCAGAGGTTTCTAAGCGTGGACTTGGGGATTGAACCGTTGGTGCTCTGTGTCGTCTTGCTTCCAAGGCGAGTATGTTGCCCCTGAGCTATCCTCACGAGATCTGGGGTTCTCATCCTTTCTCTGATTATTCTTTCAGCCAGCTGACCCTCAGTGTAACTAGCACTGTAGATAGCACTTATGATTTTGTCAGTTAATGGTGCTATGAATTCATTGATTCTCTATGTCTGAACCACTATTCTAGTTTGCCCTTCTCTATTAAGCAGTGTCTCTTTCTCGGTCAGGGCCTCCCACATTGGGGAGTGACAGGACCACAACGCGTAGAACACAGTTCACTTTGATTCTCTTGAGGCTTCTCGGCACAATGCGCTCTGCCGTATGAAGTGATAGTCCCACAACTTCAGCAAACTATTCTCACTGGCTCATTTCATCTCTCATAGTGCCTCTTGAATTTCAGTGCACAGGGCCAGAACCACAATTGCCAGAATGTAGTTCACCTGTGCTCTATGCCATTATCTCAGCTCTCCTCAAGCTCCAGGTCTTAAAACCCCCGGCATGCTGGGGATCGCATTCAGCCTATCAGTGCAGCTTGTGCTAAACTGCACTCTCACTGCATCCTCTTAGTCCTTGGACATCAACTCAGTGTGTGGGCCTTCCATCCTCTGCTTCTCATTTCTCTTGCCTTCTGCATCTTTCTTTACATCCACATCCAGGTCCACATCTTTGCGGCATCTAACAACTCAGCCGAACTCTTTAAAATCTGCATGGAGCTAGCCAATCATGCCACAGTCTCTACCTCTCCTGTCCCCTCCCACGCCCTCTGCACGGCCCTAGCTTCTCATTTCAACTCTAAAACTCAGGACATCCTGTCCTCTCTCTCTTCCTCTCCTCTTCCCCCCTCTACTCCCTGCTCTTCCTCGTGCCCTTTTTTGGCCACCTCTTCTCCCTCCTTCTCTTCCTTTCCCTTGTTCTCCCCAGACAAGGTTTCTAGACAAGTCCGATCTATGAAAGTCTCATCAAAATAGGTTCACCCCTGTTCCTCCAAAACCATCAGGGACCACATTGACACCTTGGCCCCTGCTCTGGCTGACTTCTGCAACCACTCCTTCGCCACGGGGGTCTTCCCTTCCCCCCTGAAGCACTCCCTTGTGCACCCTCTTCTTAAGAAACCCTCTGCCAACCCGTCCTGCCCAGCTAACTACCGCCCAATCTCCATCACTCCTTTCCTGGCAAACCCCTGGAAAAGCTGACCATCTCCCAGCTCAATCTTCACACAGAATCGGTTGGTTGACTCCATGACCATCAGTCTGACTTCAGAGCTGCCAGAAGCACATAAACTGCTCTCCTGAACATCCATGAAGACCTGCTCTCCAACCTTGATTCCAACACCCCCTGTGTCCTCACCTTACTTGATCTCTCTTCTGCCTTTGACATGGTCAACCATGCCATCCTGCTCAACCGTCTCCGTGATAACCTATCAGGCCCTGGCTTGGCTGACTTCTTTCCTCTCCGATCAACCTTTGCTGGTCCAACTTGGGTCGTTCCCCTCCTCTATCTCTATCTCTGGTGTTACCCAGGGGTGTAACCTCTCTCCCTGGCTGTTCAACCACTACCTGGCACTTCTTGCCCACTGCATTGCCACTCACTGTCCCAACTTTCAGTGCTATGCAGATGACACGCAACTCATTTTCAGGCTCCCTTCCACCACCTCTTCTCCCTCTCTCATCTTTGACTGTCTGCCTGCTATCCAGGAGTGGTGTGCCGCCAATGATCTATGCCTTAATGCCAGTAAGACCGAGATTCTCCTCATCGGCACATCTTATTCATCCTTTCCTCTCACTCTCTGGCCGGCCTCTCTTGGCCCCCTCTCCGCTCCCACCTGTAAGGCTAAAAACCTCTGGGTCATCTTCAACTCCACACTCTCCTCGCATCTCTGATGTCTCTAAGAAGTCATACTTCCAGCTGCACCTCCTCAGAGGTATTGTTCCTTTCCTCTTCTTCCCCCAGTAGCTCACTGTCTCCAGAGCTCTTGTTCTCTCCAGGCTGGACTACTGCAACAGCCTCTTTCTAAATCTGCCTGCCTCTACTCTCCGCCCTCTGCAACTCATCCAGAACAGAACGGCAAGAGTTGTCCTTGGCCTGAAGCCCAGAGATTGTATCCCTCCAGAACTGAAATCTCTGCACTGGCTCCCAGTGGCAGCGAGAATTATGTTAAAACCCCTCTGCATTGTCCACAAGGCCTTCTGGGGTCAGGGGGCTCAATACCTTCAACTCTCGCTTCCTAAATATCTTCCGTCTCGAGCTCTTCGCTCATCCCCCTCCAACTCCCTCAGGGTCACTTGCTTCTCCAAGCAATGAGTTGGTGGTAGATCACTTTCTTCTGCTGGGCCCTCCCTCTGGAACAGCCTCCCTGCCTCTCTGAAACTTGAGGAGAACCATCTCAGGTTCCGGAAGCACCTCAAGACCTTCCTCTTTGTTTCTGCTTTCTCTCCTCTCACCTGCTGACCTCCTGGCTAAACTTGAAACTGCACTGGTTACCTGGCTACCCTCTGATCTCGGGCCCAGGTCCCCTCCCCACCAGTTGCACACCTGTACACCTGCACTACCCCCCCTGGCAACCCTTGCACTCAGGGTCTGTTTCTGTATCCCTACAGGCTAGTGTACAAATTCCTGCTGAAGCATCCCACGATGCTTAGAAGGACATTATTATTATGATATTATTATTATTATGTTATTTATTGAGCTCTGATACAACTTTGGGAAGCAATTGAGTGCTTTACAAACAACACAGTGAGTTAAGCAGAGAAAATGGGAGTGGGAACTAACAACAGAGGAGGGCAGGCAATTGGCAGCAAGGGATTTTCAAGCAACCAGGGGAGGAAACAGTAAGGATAAGATTACTGAGTCTCAGGTTGGTTGAAGAGTGTAGGGAGTGTGGACCTATGTCTTAGGGAGGAGTCATTCCTTGCAAAGGAAGGTTTTGAGCTCTTTCCTGAACTGCAGAAGAGATGGGATGAGGCTGGTGTTGATGGGGAGGAGATTCCAGAGTCTTGGGGCGTAGAAAGAGAAGGCATGTTTTCTGGTTCTTTCCTTCCTGCACCAGCACAGTACATGTCTGCGCATGTCTTTCTGGTGGATCGTAGGCCTCCAGCGATGCTGAGTTTCTTGGTGAGGTAGCCTGGGGAGAACAAGATAAGGGCTTGCAGCGAGTGCTCGTCCAGTTTCGATGAGGGTCAGGGTGATGTGGTTAAATTTGCAGAGTCCTTTGACGAATCATGCTGCTGCATGCAGGGCACATCTCAGGGGTGCCAGAGTAGTCGCCGGAAGGCCTTCTAAAAGGACAGAAGATCTATAGTTTTCTGGAATGAAGGGCTTGATTCTACGCACAAGAGAAATTCTGTACCAAGCCATTTGTGTCTTCCTTGCTATGTGCTATTTGAAGATGAGGTCGAAACAGAGAGACTTGGTGCAGGTAGTCAGCTGTGGTGTGAAGCTATCAAGGTTTGTAACAGATAGCCTCGTCTGGAAGTCAGGGTGTTCAGTGTTGTTGGTCAGCAGTAGGAGTGCAGTAAGCACTGGACAACCATGACTGGATCAATGTGAGGCAGGCCATAAACCTGTGGATGGCTTCGATGGACATCTGAGTATTGGTGGATGCAGCTGTTGTGTAGAGCAAGGAGGGTGCTGAGCGGTTCCATGTAAAGATTGAGGATTACGGGGGACAGGATGGATCCTTGAGGGACTCCATAGGTGATTGGTAGAGTTGGTGATCTGGAGGAATCCATTTGTACAAACTGTTGACGATTAGCAAGGTAGGATTTGAGACAGCTGAGGATGATGTCACTGAATCCCATGTAACGATGTAGATTGTCGGTGAGTGTCCCGGTGAGTGTCCAGTACTCTACTGTGTCAAATGCTGCTGAGAGGTCAAGGAGAACCAAGAGGCAAGGATGGTCATCATCAAGAATTTTAAGGGCATCATCGATCACCTTGATGGTAGCTGTTTCTGTGCTGCATCTCGGTCTGACGCCAGATTGGTAGGGCTGAAGGAGGCTATTGGCTTCAATGTGTTGTAGGAGTTGAGTGGCTACTGCTTTCTCAAGGATCTTACCTAGGAAGGTAAAATGGGTGATGTGATGGTAATTGCTGAGGTCATCAAGGCCCAGTGTTGGTTTCATGAGAAGCTGGAGTATTTGTCCGGTCTTGAGGGTCGAGAAGAAGGTGCCTTGAATTTAGGGAGCTGTTAATGATCGTCAGGTAAGGGAGAAGTGCTTCACTCAGAAGGGTCTTGATTACAGAAGCAGGGAGGATGTCACCTGCACATGATGTGGCCTTAAACAATGCTAAGGTGGCAGTGAGGTGTTTCATAGTTAGTGTCCAGTTAGTTGTGGATTTGCAAGATGGGATGTGTAGTGAGCTGTCAGTTGTGGCCTTGGTGTCTATGTTTGGTGTATCATGCTTATCTTGTTAACAAAGAAAGAGTTGATGGCTATGGATTTTTGCAATGGAATGCGTCATGGTGGTTCGGGTAGATGGTTGAAGCAGAGGGTTGAAGTAGTGCTTGATGGCTTTGAAGAAGGATTTGCTTTCATTGTTGGCCTTCTCTATAGTGTTTTGGTGGCCGTGGCAGGGGCGATAAGTAGTCTGCATGTGGCACAGAGTTCCTCGAGCAGGGTGAGGTCAGATGCTCTGCAGTATTTTTGCCAATTGTTTTCTTGTTTTTTGATGGTTATTGTATTTAAAATCAGTTCTTGAGTGTACCATGGTGTGTAGTTTTTAGGCCTGCGCGTGTGTTCTTTCACTGCGGAATGGAGGTTTAAGGTGATGATTGGTGAGGCATTTCCATGAGATCCTCCACTGGGATGTTCTTGAATGATCTGAAGGCTTTTTTGCTGGGTTTCTGTTGCGTTTGAGAGGTGTCATATGACTAATCCCAAAGGAGAGTGGCAGATGGACTGACCAGTTGAGCTGGATAGGAGGGCAGTGATGGAGAGTGACCAGGACTGTGATGATGAGGTCGAAGGTATATATTTTTTCATTATGTATTTATTTATTTATTTAGCATCAAAAGCCCACAAGCAACAGGCACTGGACGGGCAAAACATTAACACAAAACGACAAACAAAAAGACTGGACAGCAAGAGTTACCAGAGAGAGATGTAAGTTACTCAAACAGGTAGGTTTTCAGTTATCGACAGAAGTTGGCCAAGTTAATTTTGAGTCTCTGGGTCAGAGGTAGTGAATTCCAAAGTCGGGTTGAGGTAACTGGGAAGGATTTCCCAAAACCATTTACTCACTTGAAGATTGGTTGAGTCACTAAGGCCTGGTTAGAAGAGTGAAGGGCTCTTACAGTAAGGTGAAGGTCCACCATGTATTTAAGGTACACCGGGGTGTGTCCGTAGAGGCATCAGTGGATGATCATGGGCACTTTAAATTGAATACATGCAAAAATTGGCAGCCAGTAAAGGGATTTACAGCTACTAGAGATGTGATCTTTGCTGTATTTTGGTTTAACAATTCGTACAGCATCGTTTTGAGAAATTTGCAATTTATCCAGGTTTTTCTTGCGGGTGCCAAGTAATAATGCGTTGCAGTAATCCAGGCGTGAAAGAATAGTGGCACGTGCAATGTATGCACAGTTGGTTTCTGAAAGAAACGGGTGAATATTTATAAGTAAAGGAAGATGGTATGAGCAAGATCTGGAGATCTGGCTAACAAAGGTGTCTGCACTAAGAGAAGAGTCCAGATAGGAAAATAGGGTCTTTAATCTTTTTGCGGTTTGGGTTATTACAGTCGTGAATCGCAAAAGACTGGTAATCAAATTGCAGCTTGCCTCTCACGTGGGGGAGTCCAAAAACCAAAAGCTTGGTCTTGTTGCCATTTTGGGCACATCCAGTGATGGTTCAGCCAAGACGCAATATGGATGTAGTTGTGTTTGAGGCTTGTGGATTCTAGCTCATAGATTCCTGTAAGTTCCAAAACTAGCTGGGTGTTATCAGCATAGTTCGTAATAAAGATCGAATTCTTTTCCAGGACATCACAGAGCGGTCTGACATAAAGATTAAAAAGAAGTGGAGACATACAGGCCTCCTGAGCAACACCAGAAGTAATGGGTGATGTGGAAGAAGTAGCTTCACCCCAGCACACTCTACAAATTCGTTGGGCTAGGAATGACTGGAACCAAGTAATAGAGTCTTCACAGCATTGACCAATGTTTCTCAGGGTGGAAAGGAGATGTTCATGATCCAAGAGGTCGAAGGCGGGCGACACAGAAGGCCTGCACTTCCTTCGTCAGTGATATCAAGCATATGGGACAACAGGTCGATAAGGGGCGTTTTAGTACTGTGAAAAGGTCTAAAACCCCATTGTCAACAGTGTGAAATCCCTGTGTTATTAGTAAATGCTTGGTATAGGATGGACGCAATATTGTCCCGGATTTTTGGCAGGAAGTTACAGTTTGTAATTGGTCTTAAGTTGTTAGAATCGTTAAGGTCTAGGCTAGGTTTCTTCACAAGGGGAGTAACAGCAACTGCCTTGAAAGATATAGGCACCAGTTTGCGTCAAAATGAAGAGTTGACAAAGCAAACCAAGAAAGGACAAACTATTTCCTTATTTGCAAACACTAATTTCGGAGGGATAGTTTTTCCTGGGCATGATGAAGGCAGAATGTTGGTTAGTATTTTGACCATCTCGGGGGTAGTGACGGAGGAGAAAGAGAAACTGGAGTGCTCTTCTGCAATAGATTGGGACATAGGAGGAAAGTCGGGAGTTCCTGAATCAGGTTGTTCTTAATCCTCTCCCAAGCTTTTGACAGCTTTGTTTCGAATGCCCGTTGGGCCCTTGTACAATCTTGGTTACAGGTGATAAAGTCGGACAGCAAAGCTTCTGGCTTTTCCAAAAATTTAAGAATTTCAAATATTTTTGGGTATTATTATCTGCCTCAGAGATCTGCCAGATGAAAACATTCTTTTTGGCATCAAGGATTGAAGATTTATAGATTTTATTCCAAATTTGTCCATATGTTCTTGCTTATTTCAGATGGTTGCTTGAGCCATATAGACTCAACTTCCCTTTTCCTTTTTTACAGTAGGTTAAGGTCTGCAGTGGTGGCTTATATTGTCCCTAATGATTTTAATCCTCGTAGGCGCGAGTCTATTTTTCGAGCAGCTAAGGGTGAACTTAAAAACATTAACTAAAGTTTCTGGGAGTCAATGTTCTGTGTAGGTGACACAATGTTATGCACAAATTCCTGTAGGTCAGAGGTGTGTATTTTGTTATAGTTGAGACTGAAAACCTTTTTAAAGGGGTTCTTGGCTTTCGAGGAAGGATTGTGCACCTGAATAAGAAAGTCAATTATGTAGCGGTCTGACCAGATACAGGGAGTAGTGTTAGTTATCCGGACTGTCATATTTCTGGCCACGACCCAGCTGAGAGAATTGCCTTTCGTAGAGTTCGGATCACTATTAGCAACAGTGCAGTCACAGTTATTTTAACCAGCTACTAAGGCAGTAGCTTCTCTGTCATGATTGTTGTAAAGCCACTGGTTGAAATTGCCAACAAGCAGAGTAGAGCAGTTTGGTCCGCTCAGTCTTCTGAGGAGGTGCAAAATGTCCTCTTTGAAATCTGGCATGTCAACAGGGGGACAGTAAATGGCAATAAGGTTGATACAACTGTGTGGGGTAGGAATCATTTTTAAGTGTAACATTTCGCAAATCCGCCAGGGGCTGGAAGCCTTAAAAATGTCAAGCAATGTTTGGCAATAACTGCCACACCTGCCCCGTGGCCTCGGGAGCGATTTTGACGGAAAATGGAGTATAAAGATATTACCTTTCCTGTGAGTTGGGTCTTTTGTGTGCTGTGTGAGGTTCTAGGTGTTGAGTAGGCAGTGGAGATCTTGCTTCATTGAATTGTTTGCTGGGTTTCCAGGGATGTTGAAGTCACTGAGGAAGATGTTGTTGGCATGCATGAGAGACATGGTGGTGACCAAGTCAGTGACGTCTTCGACGAAGGAGGTGTTGGGCTGAGATGGTCTGTAGATCAGATGAAAAGTGGCTGTGTCCATTGGTGAGAGCGGGAAATAGCAGGATAGGTTTTGGGAAGAGCAAATAGTGTCAATGTCCAGTTGGGTGCATGGCCATGATGCTTTGTGAATGATGGTGAGGCGTCTGCTAATCTATTTTGTACTACCCCTGTCATAGACCAGGTTCGGGTGAATGTAAAAAGCTTCCTGTGATCTTCTTAGATACCCAGCAGCATGTATCTGCCCAATAGAGAAATGCTACTGCATTTCACACGTCACACATGATATCATAGAGGAAATGGCATAATGTGTGGCATGGTGGTGTCACTATCAAACTATGATGAATCCTCTTTCTACACAGTTTGCATGCTACCACTAACTGCATCTGATAAAACAAAGCAAATCAGCTGCACAAGTATACAGTTATTTCATCTTAAAATTGTATTACTAATTAAAGTGAAGTGCAACCACTCTTTGGCCCGATATTTTACCTCATACCTTCTTTTATGTTATTTATTTTATTGTGGTATGTAAAAAGTGTGCAGGGGATGGGAGTCTCCATCACTTTAAGACACTCTACTTTCTTTACATATTGTGGCAACTTCATGTGCCAGAGTCGTATTTTCATCCCCAGCACCTTAAGTTATTGTGAATTATACATATAGTCTTTCTTAAAAACTAGAAGAAAACAGATGTGCAGCAAACCCCATTGTACAGATACTATGTAACATGTGTGGACGCGGATCTAATGGGTAAAAGCTTTAAATAGGGCAGACCTGCGTCTAAAGGCATGCCATTTACATAAGCAACCTGTTATTTATTCACAAAATCACAAAATACACAGCATGGTGTTCCAAACATCTTACATACCTCTGAGGAGGGATTGTCAAATAGTTATGGGTGTTCAAGATGGTAAGGATGGGAGTGGTAGAGGCGGATGGCGGGTTTGAGCTGGCTGTTAAGGGAGGAGGATAAGTAGCCGGTGAAGAGGAGACATTTTAAATCAGATCTGGCCGTGACGGGCGGCATACATAGTACAGGATTTAAGTCTCGAGATATGTGTAGGCATGCAGCATGGCACCCAGAGGCATCACTGTGGCAAGAGGGGGGGGCTATAGTCCTGCGTCTTTTGGTTGTAGCCCTGGGTAGACACTCGGGGGCAACGCCAAAAGGCTAGCTAGCCCCGAGTCCCGACTGTCCCGACATTAGAGTAGCCCAAGATCTTTTCCAGACCTAGCAACTCCCCTGATGGCACCGATGCATTTACAATTCTTTCCTTGCCTGTGGGAAGTGAGCTAGTGTGCATGCATGCAGTACATTCTACTGCTTGCTGTATTTAAAAAATAAACCTACATCCCCAAATGCCTTTTGTGCAGGCAGTGTACCCGTTGAAACTGTGTTGTGGGGTTGTGCATCAGAAGTGGTAGATGCTCCATGGATTGCATTCCTCATCCACAAAGGGAAACGCACTGAGATGTACCTGTCGCTGCACTTTTTCTGTGCCATGCCTGCCTTGTTTCCTTCCTGCTTTGTTGTGACTGAGTTAGAAATGCTCAACTATCAAAACACTATCATTGTCCTGCAATGAGGAATAGCCAGGTCATTCCGACATAGGAGGACCCGGTAATTTCTCTTTGCAGGAACTATTCCCCATTCCCATTTGAGCCCTAATAGGGCTCAATTGGGAATGGGGAGGGAGGTAATAACGGGCACATTACAAGTGACCCGTTATTACCTCCCTCTTCCCCTCGCAGGACCCAGAAAAGACATCTGGTTTTACCAGACGTTTGGTCCGGGTCCCGCAAAGGGAACCTCGTAATCGGTGCTCAAGGAATGAAGGGGGCCGGTCCCGTAACGGCCCCCTTCATTCCGTGAGCGCCAGGGTCGTAATGAGACCCCCTATGTGGCTGGAGGGCAGTTTCTAGACCACACCCAGGTAGGTCCTTGGGGCATATGCATATGCCAATGCCAGGCGAGGACCCAAAACTTGGATATGCATGTCTGTGCAGGCTGAGAGTTCCTTCGGCTTGCAGCCTGTCACTCCTCTTGCATGGGTCCTACTCATCTTTCTTCTCTGACTTCTTTCTATTCGCCACCTCGTTCACTTGGTCCCCAGTCTCAATTCCTCTTAACAGTCCACCATCCTCCACGTGCCCAATCTCGATTTCGCTCTTTTTCGCATCTGGCAACTTAATTCTGGAACAATTTCCCTTCTGATCTTCGATCTTTGTCTTCTCTCTTTCACACTCCTCTTGAGTCTTATTTACGGTCTCTCTTAATTTCTTATCCAATGCTTTTGCATATTTTACTACACCGATTTTTGATTGTCAAGCACTTTGTCGTGTAGCGCTATATACATTCGATTAAAAAAATACAAATACACAAATTCACTTTGTAGGAGATTCTGGATGCAGCATACAACACACGTGCTTGCATGAGCCATTTTTCCAAATAAATTACTTCATGTAAGAGTTGTTTACTAAACTAACCGATTAAAGAAGAAAAATTAGCCCAGGTTTCATGAGTTGCTAGGATAACCAATATGTTTGTGGGTGCAGATTAAGTTCAGCTAAATCCTGGGCACGTATGAGGAAGGGGAAACCAATTAAAACAATGATCAGTGCAACGAGGTCCTGTGCACCAAAAACCATTCATGACATAGACCAGACAGTTGTATGAATGTGCAGGGTTTCATATAGTGCCACACATCTAACAGAGAAGCACTGTTGTACTGTACCAGGGGGTACAGTGTAAGAATACAATAATAACAAGCATAGACTATTAAGGGTACACTTGAAAGGTCATGGAGAGAAGGAATACAGAGGCCTAAGGGAAAGGAGGACCCAGGTTTCGCTAATCTGTTGATGGGCACTCAGCTCGGCTTCTCCAGAAGATGTACTCCTTTGAGTTTCATGCAATTAGACCTTTCTAATTGCACTGTTATGTCCCTGGGTCTTTCTCAGAAATTCCCACCTTTGCCTTCCGCTGCCTTGCGCTGCTGTGAGAGAGGAAGCCAAGTGTGTTCCATCAGAAGACTCCTATAACGCAAGTCGTTAAGCAACTCACAAAATATCTTTCATGCCTTTTTCTAGGCTGGTCTCCTCAGACGATTCCATGGACAGCAAGTAATTTTGTAGCAACTCACACATTTCCCTGCTATTATCTATGCTAATTTTTTGCGGCTTTCTTTCTTTTTCTTTTTTTTACAACGCATTTAATACCAGAGACCCGTCTCTAAGCACGAAACTGGGATTCAAACACGTGTCGCTCTGTGTTGTCTTGCTTCCAAGACAAGGGGCCTCATTAGGACCCTGGCGGTAGCCGTGCCCTTATTAAGGGAACGGCTGCCACCGGTAATGATTTTTTAACAGGGCCCAGAAATGGGCAATAACCGGGGCATGCCGACCTTGGCAGACCCGGTTATTACCCTTTTCTGGGCTCCGGAAAAAACCATTCCCCATTCGGGCCCGTTAATGACGGGCCCGTTGTTAGCATCATGGACTGCTAACGGGACCCGCTAAGGACGTCTGGTTTAACCAGACGTTCCTTAGCGGGTCCTGCAGCAGTCCTCAGAATGTGGCTGCCGTAATGAACGGTGCCAAACCCTTACCGGCACCATTCATTACGGGACCGCAAGGATCCTAATGAGGCCTAAGGTGTTTCCCCTGAGCTATCCTACCGGCTTTATAAGGCAACTAGCAAAAAGTACCCATACTCTGCACAGGTTCTGTAGAAAGGCCCTCAATAATCTCACTTTCTTTGATTTTGGAATCATTTGTCCAATAGATTTTCACTTTTTGGGAGGCATTTGGAAAAGGAAAAGCATCGAAATTAGACAAAATGTAAATGTATCTGAGGCGGTGCAGTGTGTTGCAGTGTATTGCAATGCAAATATCTCAGAAACAGTGGGCCTCATTATAAGCATGGCGGTCCATGAACTACGGTACCGGTAAGCATGCCGGTACCGTAGTTCCAGGACCGCCATGCTACGAGCTGTGCTCGCGGGTGCCTGTCAGCCCACCAGGTCTGGCCTGGCGGGCAGAGCGGCACCCGCGAGCACAACTCATGGATGCACCGGCACTGTTATGAACGGTGCTGGTTCATCAGACCTCCCCATTCCCATTCAGCCCTATGGGGCCGAATGGTGATGTGGAGTTCCTTATTGCCGGCACTCGCAAATGGGCAATTACCGGGTCCGCCGACCTTGGCATGACCCGGTAATTGCCCATTCACGGGTGCCAGTAAAATCACGGGTTCGGCGGCAGCCGTGCCTTTGTTACAGGCACAGCTACCGCCAGACCCGTAATGAGGCTCGGTGTGTCCTAGGGGCTTGAAATGTGGTTTTGGAATATTTGAGTTTTGTTCTTTGTGTCTAGA
The DNA here is from genome assembly GCF_040938575.1 of Ambystoma mexicanum. Classification (NCBI taxonomy): domain Eukaryota; kingdom Metazoa; phylum Chordata; class Amphibia; order Caudata; family Ambystomatidae; genus Ambystoma; species Ambystoma mexicanum. Next base: position 660,980,515 of record NC_090941.1, on the reverse strand, counting down.
CGATTAAAATGAGCCTAATTCAGTCCTTCTACGACCACATTGATGTTTTGCCGATTTCAAGCAACCATCTCTTGTGTCAAGGGGCTGATATCCGAAGAAAGGGGTGGGGTGTTCAAATGTCATGTAGCCAGTAATGTCCGTAATGCCAAATTTGGTACAGATTGGTGGAAAGGCTTGGAATTATATAAGGAACAAACTAACAGATTTTCTGTTTTTTATATATAGAGATTTTGAATATGATCTTCAAAGTTTCTTTCCAGGTTTCCACACTTCTGATTGTAGTCACTCATTTCATTTCCAATCCAAAATACCTGGGTTAAATCCCAAAGGTCCAATTCACTGGGTTAGATCCCAATTGTTGCAAAAATGTTCATAGGGTTCGATCCCTTCTGCTGCGTTTGTACTGCTGTTCTCCTCCTCCTAGTGCTGTCGTGTCCCAACACTCTTCAGGGAGACTGTGTTGCCTTTCTCTTCAGGTGAATCCAATTAAATTGCTAATGCAGTCTCTAAGGATTATGGGAGCTGTAGTGAAATCATTTGTTCAATTCAGGTGTCCAAGGAAAGACTCCCCTCCAGGAACACACATCTTACCTTAACAGGGGGAGGGGGAAAACCATAACTATGGTTCTCCAATGTAGGGCAAAATATCCCCAGTGCTGCAGCCTCTGGAGTCCGGATCTCCACGTAAAAACAAAAGGGGGGTGAGGCGCGCACTCCAAATCCTGGCCAATATACTACCTGAAGAAAGAAAAAGAATAACTGGCTTAAATCCCAAAGTGTCCAATTCACTGGGTTAGATCCCAATTGTTGCAAAAATGTTCACAGGGTTCGATCCCTTCTGCTGCATTTGTACTGCTGTTCTCCTCCTCCTAGCACTTTCATGTCCCAACACTCTTCAGGGAGTAAGCATTATTTAGGTAGTCTTAGTCAGATTACAGCACACTTTTGAGATGGTGATTTAACCATCTCAGAAGGCAATGTAATTTGACAAAGAGTACTTAAATAAAACCATTATACCCAATAAATAGCTTGTAATGCTGAAAAACATGTACAAATGAGGCTTTACACCCTATTACATTAAACAATGACATAGTCAAAAATCTTCCATTGGCCATAGTGAACGGAAGGCTTTTTACCATGTTTATGCTTAATGTAACCTGTATATTCATACATGGGCAAATGCTGACATGTTGGGGCAAAACCATTGCAATTGTGTACTAATGAATGAGATTTTTTGGTTTCAACCAGTGGCATTTTTGCTTTGATTTTTTAAATAAACCCACAAATTAGCCAAAAACAAATAAGACAAATCTTTGTTCACGCGGTACAATCCACTAACCAACATAGAGCTTTTAGATACTTGATTGGTCACCTCGATCCGGATCCTAAAATCCTCTTGCATGGGGCACCGAGCCTGGGCGTGTTGAACCAGAAAGGACCAACCACAATGACTCCTGAAAGAGAAACAATCTGGTTTATAACGGGGAGCTAAACCTTTTGATGGGGGCACCACTGTGGCCTGCATACTATTTGTAGAAACACCAATTAGAATACAAAACAGAGTCATTAGTAAATGTCTATGAAATGCTAACAGATACCCCTCTCTCCTAACCCTTAAATGCTACGTCATCTTTAGCCAGTTTGGGGTTATGGCTGGGCCCTGCAGGTTCCCAGAATGCAACTCGGGAAGATGCCAACAAACGGCACTATTAACAGGCAGCTTAAGAACCTCTCGGGATGGTGGTATAGGAAGGAAGTATGAGTAGGTAAGAGAACAAGTGAGCAAAGGAAAAACTCTAAGGTAAAGTACGCAGCACACTGTAATAAATGTGCTAGACCCAGGTGATTGGTAGTTCTGCAGGGAGCAGAGGAACTGTGAGGAGGATCAACCCTGGGAAGGCAGAGAGGGACGCACAGAAGGACTGCACAAGCTGTATGAGCGATGAACGCATAGGGTACGCCAGAAGGCATGGTATTCTAAGCCCAGTAGGTGCAGGGAAGGGAGTGGAGGGGAGGGAGAAAGCAGGTGTGACAAGGACGCAGAAACAAAGAAACTTAAAGAGGGCTAAACCTCAACAAGAAGCTGATACGGGAAAATGAAAGAAGGGAGAGTGAAGGGAAACAAGGGAATGCACCAAAGAAGAATAGATAAAGGGAGAGGGCCTCACAAGGTCGATACAGCCATTGGGGAAAGGTCCCTCTAAGTAAAAGCCAAACAATGAGCAGGAAAAGCATTGCCAGCCATCCATTACCAGTAATCCTTGCCTTAAATCCTGTTTTTAGCTCTCTTGACCCGGAAGTGTTTTGCATATTAGGCTTTGCCCCTCGCCAAGGTGGCCATCTTTAAGTGTAACCTATTTAATTCTTCTTAATGTGGATTTCTTCACTCTTCCTCCGCATTTCCATGTATATATTCTCCAAGTTTTTCTGGGAATCCTAATACCTGGAAGATCACTCAAGTTACATCAAATTGGTTGACTTCACATCAAATTATTATCAGCTACCTTTCCATGTCCTGAAAACTCCATAATCCCGCCATGGCTGTTTAAAGTCTATGGGCCTCATCACCACCTCGGCGGTAACCCTTAAATCCGGCGGTAGCGCTATTACCGCCAGATTTAAGGGTCCGCCGAATCAGGGCCTCGGCGGATTTCAACCAAGCTCTGAGCTGGTGTGAAATCCACCGAGAATTCGCGCTCATACCGCCGGCGGGAAATCCGCCGGCAGTATGAGCGCAAAATTTCACCATTGAGCCCAATGGGCAATGGAGCATTCCCGAATGGGCTCGATGTGGAATGGGGACTTCCAAGTCCGCCCAACTCGTGATCCTGCGCTATTAGTGCCGGGGGCTATGACGGTTGCGCTAGTAGCCCCTGCGCTAATACCGCCGGCGTTACCGCCGAGGTCATGATGAGGCCTATGCGAGCACACTGCTAATCTGATCAACTCCTATAGACCATATTTCCAGGGCTATGAATATGACTCAGATAAACTATTCAACATACCTGCAGGACCCACAAACAACAGTTCAATCTCATTATTTCTCCAAAAGATCAAACCTGGACTAATGACAATCATGTCTGTCTCTAAACCTGAAAAATGGAAAGCATTTGCTTTTGCTCTCCCAGCTGTTCACATTCCCTTTCACATGGCTAGCTCTTGAGGATTCCAACTGCCTTCCTATAGAGCAAGAATTGGAGGAGCACTGATTGACAGCAATTTGTCCTTCATCCCTCAAATTTATTTCACAGTACAGAAAAAGTAATTTCTAGCATCACATGATGAAGAAAATCTTGCCCTACCTAAGAACACCTCAGAAATATTACTCTTGCACAAGCCCTTCTTCTCCCAAGATTAGATGACTGCAATAGTATCTGCTTGGGCCTAAAGAAGGAAGTTATCCGACAGCTTAAACCTCTCCAGAACAAACCAGCCAAACTACATTTCTCCCTCAAACCTTGACACCCCATTTCCTCATCCTTGAAGTCACTGAACTGCCCCCCTGTGGAACAGAGAATCGTCAATTCACCCCTCTACATTATCCACAGGTCTCAATATCACACCTCCAGCCACACCCTTGCAGGAACCTTAGAGCTGCATTCCCAAAACTGTCCTTACAATTCCAAGTTCCACAGAAGCAGACATGGAGGCGGCTCAATCACAGTTCTTGGCTCTACAGCCTTGAATAAGATTCCTGCCAAAAAAGGAATGAGCGATTTTAATGCTGCTTCTACCATGATCTTAAAGCCCACTTCCTTGCCTCTGCTTCCAATTGGTCCTCCCTCCAATCTTGTTATTTTACCACAACACGGCTCTGCAATCTATGTGTACAACTTGTCTTTATTACAACCTCCAATACTGTGTCTGTAATTTATGTAAAAACCATTCAGCTGTTTGCTACTATTAGGAATGGACCTTCATGCTGCCCTTATCCAGTAAATTCTTGTAATTATGTTCATGCTTAGTTGCTTTGATGTACACCTTTGTATCATGTACCTCCGGCTCGATCTCTGGCTTGTCCCTTAACACTGTATCTTTAACACCTTTTCTCTGATTGCAACCCTAAGGATGGCTTCTCGAGTTTAGGACCCTTGTGCGTTTCTGTAAATGCCTATTAATTCTCACAAATGTAAGTGTGCTTATATTCTGTATGATGTACCATTTGCCATAGTGTAATGGTGCAGATAAATGTGCCAGCCCCAACTTCTACCCCGCCTACTTACTATTACTCTAAATGTGAGAAGTATAACAGGACCAGCTGCCCCATGAGCCTAGGGATGAAAAACGATACAAGTTGAGGCAACGTCCATAAAACAGTGAAACCATTAATGCATATACATCTGTCATAAAGGATTAGTTATGCTCAACGACACTAGTAGGGATGTAATATAGGCTGAAGAATGTACAAGTAGTTTACTGTAAGTAACATAGGTTCCGGCATACCAAGAGAAGGACTCACTACACTGGAAGGGGAACTATAGGCAGATAAGGGTGCAGCATACAGGGCAGGAAAACCAAGGTAAGTCAGATGCACAAGGTGAATGTGCAACAAACTGACACCAATATAAGTCACCGACATGGAGGTGAGAGTTTAGAAGTGCAGCCATTTTCTTGACATGGAGGCCACAGCAGGCCCAAGAATTAGCAAAGCATTAGAATCCAAGATTTTACATTCACAAAAACACATCTAATTTAGAACCTGCTGAAGCTGCACAGATAGTAATTCACAGTGAGTGGCAAGGTCGGAATGCCACAAAGGGAGTAGTGGGTTAGCAAAACCTAGAGGGAAGATAACAGTTCCCAGGACACAAAGGAGTAGCCTCCCAAGTTAATTAAATTAATAGGAACACAAACAGCCATTGGTGTACAGGTGCATGAGAACAAGATGCCAAAAGACTCCACAGAAAATGGATGAATAGCACCTCAAGTGGTTACAAAGAGTACAACATACACGTTAGAATTAGATAAAGGTTCAATAAATAGGAGGTCATTCATTCTCCAACACGGTCCTCTAACATGTGACCAAGACACTGTGAACGCTGGTTGTTCATTATGAGACAAGCAACAATAGGACACCTGCTGAACTCCCTAGCAGACAGACAGACACAAGATGATACCCAAGGTGGAGTACCAAGCGAAGTGAAGGCCTCATCGCCTGGGAATGACAAGGAGTTGCTTTAATTGGAATTTTGGCAGCACATTGACTTCTCTCCCCCCAACTCATGTTTCTCTTTCATATCTTGACATCTGTTGTCCAAAGTTGGTGAGCAGATTGCCAACCAATAGAAATTCCTTGTGTCACACTGCCTATAATGAACAGTGTCAAGCAATTAATTATCAATGTGATGATGTTATTGAATGTATTATCTGAAGTAGGTTGGGCCCAGGAGGAGCCATCACATATGGTTAACCCAATCATAGAACTAACACCTATATACTATATATGTAGTTTACGATGCTAACCAATCAAATGTATTCATAGGTTTTGTAACTGAGATTGCATTATGATGACACGGCTGACGTGTCGCTTGTTTAAAAACCGCTCACATCTATTGTAACGTTAAGAGCTAATTGAGAGCTGTAGCTGGCCGAGATATAATGTTTTGAATAAAGCTGGGTTTTGCCATACACTTTAAAGAATCCGTTATTGAGTGTTGTTTTATTAGTGTGATAAAATTGGTCCACCTCTACAATATCATCCTTGTATGTGTGTCAGCCTGTTATCCAATATATGCATTGTAGCGCTCCCTGAGCTTTAAAGCGGTCCCACTGCAATCTAGCACTTTACAAAACATGAAAATAAATAAATGTATAATGGTCAACGGGCCAAGCCCAGTAGACTTTTCTGATGTCTCTGGGGATCCAGGGCAGGGATAAAGTCCTTCACCAAGTCCACGTATCCACAGATCAAAGCTGCAGATCTATCAGGTATCAAATGGCTCCCATGGAAGGGTACAAGGCCCTGTCCTGTTAAACGTAGCCGCTGGGCATGGGCACAGGCCTTGCCCATTGGGCATATCAAGTGCTCTGGGTTCGTTACATAACAAACCCAACATATTCACCATTTCTGGTCCCTAAGGCAACCATAACTCCACCACCAGTATTGCAAAACAAACAAAACTCGGCCACTGTCACTCACTGCTCAGGAGGCGATATATACTAACAAAAATGACATTCACAGACCCACACTTAGTACAGGACTTTATCAGCGAAAAAGAGCTAAAGAAATAGTATACCGCAAAATGGTCTTGGACAGTTTAAATTTGAAAATCAAGAGAGAGCAGGGTTATTGGGCCACTGACACATTTCCAACGCAATGCATGGGCAAGGCAGCATGTATGGGGTCTTCACTGCACTAACCTCTCCAAACTGAAGAGTACAAAATAGCTACACAGCAGTACTTTGCAGTATTTGCAGTTGACGGGAAATTGAACTCATTAGAATTCTTTCATTCATTTAGAAGCATGAGAGCGAGTGTACGGTCTCCATAGATTTTAAAGAAATTAATTTTCAATTATTGTCGAATATCTAATATTTTATTTTCAAAGAAACAAACTTCTTATGATAATTGTACAGTAATTCAACATAGGTATTTTCAACCAACATGAATGTTCAAAATTGATACAGTTTGAACGACGTGTTTCGCACTGTCAATGTGTGCACTTTTTCAAGGACTTTATATCTGCAAAAATAACCGATCAAGTAGCATGTTACATTTGCCATATAAATGAATGGACATCCACAGGGTCATTCAGCAATCTCTGCTATAACTTGCCAAATGCAGTTTCTCTGTGCAGCCAAGAATCAATTCCTCCTGAAATGGCAAACGAATGTGGGGATCACTGAACACCACCTAAACACAACAGAGACTATTGCTGACCTGCCAGAGTAAGTCATTTTAAATTTTATGTGGCAGCCAACAGAAAAGAACATAGCACCTGGAAAACATCATTGGACAACCTGATTTCCAAGAGAAGTCGGCTCAATAAGAGACTTCACGGTGCTGGCCGCGTTATGGTTGCTTTTTCGGTAGCGGTAGAGTCATGGTTGCTTTATAAACCACAGCTGCTAAATGAAAAGGGTTTATTTGTTTTTGACTGGATCCCTAACACCCATTAAAGATAGAATTTTCACTGTTTAAAAGTAATAAATCAAACACTGATTTCAGTTACAAAATAATAGAGATTTCCACATAATGGCCTGTTATGAAAATCCACCAGTTATCCAATGTCTCATTGTTCAACAGCATGTAGGACAGTGCAAACAGTAATTAAACACATAAAGGTTTTACCTGTTGTGGGAAGTTTTGTGCATTCTCTGCCAAGCTCATTGGTGGCACAGCACCATATCACTTTATCAAACAGCATCTTTGATTCAATTTCATGCTCTACCTTTTGAATCCCACGCGCATGTCCATTTGTAAGGTAGTCTTTACCTGTTTTCTCTGTGCAGCTGTAATGATAAATGCAAATATTAAGTCATCTTTGCGCTGCCTTTGCTGTCACATATTTGTGAGCTCTAATGAAAAGAGACTCAGCAGACATCTCAAGCCAATGTCAGGCTTGGGTAACTTGTCCAGTCTTTTGTTTTCTTGGCATTCTGTTACTTGTGTTGCTGAATTTATCACTGTAAAAGCAAATAAAACAATTACTAGAATGCAAAGAATGACTAGAATTGTGTGGGCTACCAACACCTTACAGGGGACAACTTAAGATCGCTGAATCTGGCTCTGCAGATACACCGTTGTGTATTGTGCGTAATAATAATATCTTTCATTCACGTAGAACTTCCTGCAGGATCGCTCATAATCATTTAGCGGTGGCACAAGTAAGGAAATCCTCCTAAAATCATTAGCTACCAAGGGGCTAAAGAGACTACATACTTGTGATTACAGTCGGATTGGAAAGTCCATAATTTCCCCATCCTCTAAACCCCTGTCGGTCACAGCCAACACACTGCTCTTCACCATCCTGACGCCGTTGCACCTCCATTCCCCTTTATTATGCCAAGATGCTGCACATTCTTTGAGGCTTCTACCCTACACCGTATATCCTTTCTGCTAGTTGTTTCATTGTGAAGAATCCCCTGCAGGGCTGCAGCATCACTCTGATATTGTAGGTCAAGTGCTGCGTCAAAACATGGTGAGTTGTGACTGTTGGTGTTGGGGCAGGGAGATTTCATTTTGGACTGTGTGAGAAGATTTCCGGCTGTGTGGGAGTCAACAGGATAGACCTCTGGGCTAAATGAGAAGGGATTGTGGCATCCTACCCCAGCAAATGCCTGACAAATATCTGACCAACGCCTTACCCTGCCTCAACGGACCCTGCCCTTGATGGGCAAAGGTCCCAGCAGGCCACTGTGCATAGCACTGGAGCATCGTATCCTGCTAACTGACGTAAAGAATGTGAAATGGGTGACTGCCGTCCTCAGATTTTAAACTGACCATCCACTCAACCTTACGTTCTTGCCTCCCATAACCCTCTGCGGTAATATTTGAATTTCCACACTGTCCCTTTCCCTAATCTGACAATTTGCAGATTCTTGCCTTGTTCCTCATGTTGTACAATGTATCTATTTGTGACAGAGAAACGGGGGAGGGTAGAGCGAGAGAGAGAGAGAGATGCCATTGGGAGGTTGAGAAATGGAACCTGTCTGCAAATGACATGGCGTAAGAGTGCAGGGTTGCAGGTTATTTTGCCTTGTAAGGTGCTCCTCCAACTAACTGACTCCCTCCTCAGATTTCCTACCACCTTAGACTACACACTTAAACCCCCCACAGCAGGCCACCACAGGCCTAGCCATTAGCACATCAACACTAACAAAGCCACAACTTAGCTCTCGCCTTCAGCCCAGTTGCATTCTCCCACTTCAGCAGCTAACCAGATCCAAAGCGAGGTAATCTACCAGATCTTGGGCACTTTCCTATGGAAAATATGCACTCAGGTTTCTCTGCAAAGCCTGTAGAAAGCAGATTTAGCATGCAAGAATCAGATACTTCTGACCTGCACCCATCAAAAACCACAGGTTTCCCATCTGCCTTTCCAACTGTCCCGCTAATGAACCCCAGCCCCCCTTTTGACGTACAGAGCCAATCGCATCTACTCCACCAGTAGTGGCAGGCAGCGCTATAATAGACCACTTACATTACACTGCATTCCATTACATAAGCACTGTAGTAAAAAGGTGTTAATCTTACCCAACTAGTTAAATTATGGGTCGCAATGTGGATTAATCTGCTTGTTACTACAGAAAATGATTAATTCCGATTATGAATTTGTGAAAATAATGAAAGCATGTTTAACATGTGCACAGTGTGTATTCTACGTGACAATAGTTTAAATGCTTCTAATCTCTTGTTTCCTTGTAAATAATAATATATTTTTGATTAGTAGCACTATAAAACAATAGATGCTTTTTGAATTATGCCATGAAGTAGTGTATAATATGTTGAGAATGCTTATCTCCTTTTGAAGGCTCACTTTTTTACAGAGGGATAGTTACAGGCTTTGTGAAATTTGTAAAAACCTGTTTAAAAGAGTTTCTTCTGGGAAACCTTCAGGCCGATTCATGGAAATACAGTCAAAAGTATCGCACGCGGCTGGCTCAGAGTGTTCCCGTGCGAATGTCTGCGCCAGCCGCGTGCGATAAAATCCATTTCAGCGCACATCGTATTCATGGATTAATCCTCCAAAACAAGCCGTGGCGCAGCGACCCTGCAGCAGCGTCAGTTACGCCCCTAAGAACGCCCTCGCACAAGGAAAAGCCATCAAAACTAAAACATCGCAAAGGGCTGCGCCAAACCTTGACCAGTTTACCGGACTGCCAAAGCGGGGAAAGTGTAATACGGGTTTCGTGGTAACACACGATCGGCCTGGGTGCGTGGATTTCAGGAGTACGCGAGAAGTATCACACGCGTTTGGGCTGTGTGCGTGTATTCCAGGGGTGCGCGAGAAGTTATACACGCGTTAGGGCTGGGTGCGTGTATTGCAGGGGTGCGCAAGAAGTTTTACACGCGTTAGGGCTGGGTGCGTGTATTTCAGGGGAGCGCGAGAAATTCTACACGCGTTAGGGCTGGGTGCGTGTATTACAGGGGAGCGCGAGAAGTTCTACACGCGATTACATCATGGTACGTGTATTTCAGGGGTGCGTGGGAATTTCCACACGCGATTGGGCCCGTGCGAGCAGGGTACGCGTATCTCAGGGGTGCGCGGGAAGTTCCACACGCGATTCCATCAGGGTACGTGTATTTCGGGGTGCGCGTGAAGTTCCACACGCGATATCAGCAGGGTACGTGTATTTCAGGGTGCAGGGGAAGTTACACACGCGATTCCAGCAGGGTACGTGTATTTCAGGGGTGCGCGGGAATTTCCACACGCGATTTCAGCAGGGTACGTGTATTTCAGGGGTGCGCGTGAAGTTCCACACGCGAATTCCGCAGGGTACGTGTATTTCAGGGGTGCGCGTGAAGTTCCACACGCAATTTCAGCAGGGTACGTGTATTACAGGGGTGCGCGGGAATTTCCACACGCGATTGGGCCCGTGCGAGCAGGGTACGCGTATCTCAGGGGTGCGCGGGAATTTCCACACGCGATTTCAGCAGGGTACGTGTATTTCAGGGGTGCGCGGGAATTTCCACACGCGATTCCATCAGGGTACGTGTATTTCGAGGTGCGCGTGAAGTTCCACACGCGATATCAGCAGAGTACGTGTATTTCAGGGTGCGGGGAAATTTCACACGTGAAATCAGCAGGGTACGTGCATTCCAGGGGTGCGCGGGAAGTTCCACACGCGATTCCATCAGGGTACGTGTATTTCGGGGTGCGCGTGAAGTTCCACACGTGATATCAGCAGGTTACGTGTATTTCAGGGGTGCGCGTGAAGTTCCACACGCGATTTCCGCAGGGTACGTGTATTTCAGGGGTGCGCGTGAAGTTCCACACGCGATTTCAGCAGGGTACGTGTATTTCAGGGTGCAGGGGAAGTTCCACACGCGATTCCATCAGGGTACGTGTATTTCAGGGTGCAGGGGAAGTTACACACGCAATTCCAGCAGGGTACGTGTATTACAGGGGTGCGCGGGGAGCACCACAAGTGAATTGCACGTGTGGGCCCTCCCAGGTGTTCCCTCTACACCCTCCACGGCCCCTGCAGGTGGCTCACAACACAGGGGCCTAGCCTGCACATGTCCTGCAGGCACCCCATCCACCATGGCCATGCCCCCCAGCCAACCCACATGTCAACTTGCACTACTGGCCACCAACGCATGTCCCCCTGCACCCCCAGCCACCAGGGGCAGCCTCCACCAGGCCCCCACCCATGTCTCCCACCACCCCGACCCCCCCAGTCACCAGGGGCAGCCTCCACCAGGCCCCCACCCATGTCTCCCACCCCCCCACGCCCCAGCAGTGCAGGGGCAGCCTCCACCAGGCCCCCACCCATGTCTCCCACCACCCCCACCCCGCAGCCACCAGGGGCAGCCTCCACCAGGCCCCCACCCATGTCTCCCACCACCCCCACCCCCCAGCAGTGCAGGGGCAGCCTCCACCAGGCCCCCACCCATGCCTCCCACCACCCCCACCCCCCCAGTCACCAGGGGCAGCCTCCACCAGGCCCCCACCCATGTCTCCCACCACCCCACCCCCCAGCACTGTGGGGCACCTGCCAGCAGGCCCCCACCCATGTCCAACTCATGTTCCCCACCACCCCCACCCACCAGCACTGTGGGGCACCTGCCAGCAGGCCCCCACCCATGTCCAACTCATGCTCCCCACCCCCCTCACTCCCCAGCACTGTGGGGCACCTGCCAGCAGGCCCCCACCCATGTCCAACTCATGTTCCCCACCACCCCCACCCCCCAGCACTGTGGGGCACCTGCCAGCAGGCCCCCACCCATGTCCAACTCATGTTCCCCACCACCCCCACCCCCCAGCACTGTGGGGCACCTGCCAGCAGGCCCCCACCCATGTCCAACTCATGTTCCGCACCACCCCCACCCACCAGCACTGTGGGGCACCTGCCAGCAGGCCCCCACCCATGTCCAACTCATGTTCCCCACCCCCCCCACCCCCCAGCAGTGTGGGGCACCTGCCAGCAGGCCCCCACCCATGTCCAACTCATGTTCCCCACCACCCCCACCCCCCAGCACTGTGGGGCACCTGCCAGCAGGCCCACACCCATGTCCAACTCATGTTCCCCACCACCCCCACCCCCAGCACTGTGGGGCACCTGCCAGCAGGCCCCCACCCATGTCCAACTCATGTTCCCCACCACCCCCACCCCCCAGCACTGTGGGGCACCTGCCAGCAGGCCCCCACCCATGTCCAACTCATGTTCCCCACCACCCCCACCCCCCAGCACTGTGGGGCACCTGCCAGCAGGCCCCCGCTCATGTCCAACTCATGTACCCCTGCACCCTCCACCAGGCCCCCACTCATGTCTCCCACCACCCCCACCCCCCCAGCAGTGCAGGGGCAGCCCCCACCAGGCCCCCACTCATGTCTCCCACCACCCCCACCCCCAGCCACCATGGCCAGCCCCCACCAGGCCCCCACTCATGTCCCCTATCACCCCCACCCCCCAGCCACCATGGGCAGCCTCCACCAGGTCCTCAAAATTCCCAATCATGTGCGTTATGGTCAGCCTCCACAGCCAAAAAGCCCTACCAAGTAACCCATTCACCCACATGGAAATTGAAATTACATGTTACACCCCCAATGTCCATAAAGCAAATGAACCCATGTCCGTCACACACAATGGTTGCAATTGAATGGGAAAACACCCAACATGACATGCATGAAACCAATGAGATGATACCACACAGTGAAGTATGAAAATAAAATTGTATTTAAAAAAAAAAAGCAAATGAAAAGAAACAAACTACAATGTCAATGAAAAAAAGAGAAGCTGCATGTCCGTTTTAAAAAAAAAATACTACAAATCCAAATCCAAAAAAAAGTTGTCAAAAGTCACATCAAAAATAAAATCAATCCAATGAAGAACTATGTACAAAACATCCAAGGGTCCATGAGCCCAACTGAACAAAGGAAACCTACAAAAAACCCTAACTAAAATGCAACTATATACAAAAAGTGGAGCAGTGTCCGTCGACTCCAAATCATAAGAAGAAACAAAGGAAACCTAAAACTAAAGAACTATATATAAAGGCGGCGGGCAAGTCCAGCGGCTCACTGCGTGGTGTTCCGGGCCAGGGCATCATCGAACTCCTGTTCGATGTCCCGGAGGCGGTCCTGTTCCATGGCCCCGAGGGTCCGCAGGGACGACGCCGTATCCTCCTCCAACCCCCTGCGGATTGCCTCGAGGCACTCGGCCCGCCTCAGGGCCCTCCGCATGGAGTTCTCCGCCCTGACCATTGTGAGCCGCGCCTCTTCCGCCCGCCGCCGCTCCGCACCTATCTGCTGGCCCAACCGCTGCCACACAGAAGACACACCCCGTCCTGGGTCAACCTGCCCTCCGGCCGATGCCTGCCCCTCCGATGTTGAAGGCCCCGAGCCGTCATGGCTCCCACCACGTTGCCGCTGCTGCTGTGCCTCTGCCCGTGCACTGCCTCCTGCTGCCTGCACATCCTCCACCGGCTGGGGTGCAGTTGTTGATGTGGCCACCCCTGCTAGACGTCAGACTCCCGACTGTGGCAGGGATGCCTCCTCCACCAGCCTGGCCGCACCGTCAGAGGCAGCTCCACAGGGCACCCAGGTGACTGATGGGTGGGAAGATGGCACAGAGGACGACTGGCGCGTAGGGGGTCCAGTTGAGGAGGGGGTCGGAGCAAGCCCCATCAGACGGAGGAATCCGGCCTGGGTGACCTGTCCCAGCAGGCTGACGTGGTCAACGAGCCATTCGAGATGACGTGCAGTCTCTCCATGAAAAGACTGCAGGTCACCTCGCATGGCCCGTTGACGCAACGCCACACCAGCCAGGACAGGCTCAACCCGGACCTGGATAGCCACGTCCGCATGCAGAGGAAGGCCAGTTGACGTGAGCTCATCCCCTGCCTGAAAATGGGTCTGGACGTAGGCATCCCTGCTGGTGCAAGATGATGCAGGGACAGGATCGGGGACAGGATTGCACACAGGCACCTCCGTGGCGGCCTGTGCTGCCTCCTGTCCCTGGTCCTGCACTGCACCACTAGCACCAGTGCGATCCCCACCTCCAGACCCCGTCTCTGGTGCTTGCACGGCCTCCTCCTCCACCAAACCCCCCACCATCCTGGATGACTCCGTGCCATCTTTCCCTGTTGGGCCCTGTGGGGTCCCAGCTGCCCCTTCTGCTGCCGAAGAGTCCAACTCCAACCTCCGCCTCTTGGACCTCCCCCCGGCAGCTGCGGCCTGGGACGCGGCACCGGACTCCTCACTCCCCGACGAGATGACAACCTGGGAGGGGAGCCGGGCCTTGCGTCTCCGGCTGGCGGTGGGATCCCCGCCGCTGTGCTCCACAGCACCTTCTCCGCCCTCTTCATCAGTTGACGCTGCAGACAGGGAGAAACAAAACACAGGCATCAGGGCACTGTACAATGGACACATACACACATGACAGTTGCACATGAGTGGCATTGGCAAACCTCAGACATGTCATCACAATCCCCAACACACATGTCATTACAACTCGCACACATGAGCCATACCACAGCCATATCGCAACTGCCACCACCATCCACACACATACAACAGCATGAGCCAGACATCACATGCAACACAGGAAGTGCACAACACATGTACACACACCACCACACTTGCATGCATGTGTACACCTCTGCCAAGTGTCGCACTGTTCAGACGGGCATCCATGTCACATCTGCCAATCAGGCTTCCACATACCGCTGTCACATGCATCCATGTTGCATCACTGTTGCACCCTTGTCAAATACACATAGATGCACATGTACACAGTGCTGATACATGCAGCCGAAAACAACATGCATGCGTAACATCACGGACATGTCTACTTACATACACATTCATCCAAACATGTGTGCCCACACAACTGCATTTGGCATGCAAGCCTACACACACAAGCACCATCCATGTCTCACACAGCACAGCCCTCGCATGTGTCAGCCCCACGGCCCTGTACACCCCCACCCATACTCGACCCCATACAAACAGATGTGCAACCTGCACACTACTGAATAATCACCACACGCACTGCTCACAATCAGGGTGCATGTACACTCACCGCTCGACTCCAGACGGGTCTGCTTCTCTAGGACCTGGACGTGGAGCGCTGGGGATATGCGTTCCAGGACCCTCATCTGTTCTTCCGACAAGTGGCCCCGGCGCCCCTTGGCATCCGCTGCCTTCAAGAGGCGCCGGGCCTTGTTCAGGGTCCTGGACCTGAAGTCCTCCCAGCGCTTCCTGACATGTTGTAAGTCGCGGACTGCCACCCCCTCCGCGTTGATGGCAGTCACAATGTCAGTCCAGATCTGAGTCCGTCCTTCCTTGTCGGCGCGGCAACTTCCGAAGAGGGCATCATACTGCCCCAGGACTTGCTCCACCAGGACACCAACTTCGGTGGCACTGAAGCTGGTGCCCCTCTGCCTCTCTGGCCGGGGGTTGTCAGTGGTCACAGATGGTGTTTGGCCCGACATGACAACCCCAGAGGCAGGAGTGGGTGGGCAACTGGGTCCTGGGGCTGGGCTGTGGAGCGATGGAATCCCAGTCGGGAGTCTTCGGTTCCAGCAGGGGTGGTCACAGCAACAGCACCCCTGGCTGATGTGCAGGCAGCAAATGGCAGGGCACGTGGGCAGCAGGCAGTCAGGCAGCAGCAGATGGCAGGTGGGAGCGTGCTCGGGGCTCTGGGGGGCAGTAGTTCGGCCTTCTGGGCAGGAGCGTGGTCTTCCGTGTGCTTACGCGTGGCCAGCTTGATACGGAGTGATTTGGCACGTGAAAAATCTGCACGTCAGCGTGTAATTCGAGGAAAGGCCCTTAGCGCGTAAGCGCGTCTGCACGCATACGCATTATCATTGGACAGAAGGCCCCTCAAGCGCAAGCGCCCCTGTGACGTGACGCGTACAGACGTGCATGGCCATTTCCACGTATTACACGCGGACGTGCAGTTTCCACGCGCGCTTACGCGCATGGGCCCTTTCCTCGTATTACACGCGGACGTGCAGTTTTTCACGTGCCAAATCACTCCGTATCAAGCTGGCCACGCGTAAGCACACGGAAGACCACGTTCCTGCCCAGAAGGCCGAACTACTGCCCCCCAGAGCCCCGAGCACGCTCCCACCTGCCATCTGCTGCTGCCTGACTGCCTGCTGCCCACATGCCCTGCCATTTGCTGCCTGCACATCAGCCAGGGGTGCTGTTGCTGTGACCACCCCTGCTGGAACCGAAGACTCCCGACTGGGATTCCATCGCTCCACAGCCCAGCCCCAGGACCCAGTTGCCCACCCACTCCTGCCTCTGGGGTTGTCATGTCGGGCCAAACACCATCTGTGACCACTGACAACCCCCGGCCAGAGAGGCAGAGGGGCACCAGCTTCAGTGCCACCGAAGTTGGTGTCCTGGTGGAGCAAGTCCTGGGGCAGTATGATGCCCTCTTCGGAAGTTGCCGCGCCGACAAGGAAGGACGGACTCGGATCTGGACTGACATCGTGACTGCCATCAACGCGGAGAGGGTGGCAGTCCGCGACTTACAACATGTCAGGAAGCGCTGGGAGGACTTCAGGTCCAGGACCCTGAACAAGGCCCGGCGCCTCTTGAAGGCAGCGGATGCCAAGGGGCGCCGGGGCCACTTGTCGGAAGAACAGATGAGGGTCCTGGAACGCATATCCCCAGCGCTCCACGTCCAGGTCCTAGAGAAGCAGACCCGTCTGGAGTCGAGCGGTGAGTGTACATGCATCCTGATTGTGAGCAGTGCGTGTGGTGATTATACAGTAGTGTGCAGGTTGCACATCTGTTTGTATGGGGTCGAGTATGGGTGGGGGTGTACAGGGCCGTGGGGCTGACACATGCGAGGGCTGTGCTGTGTGAGACATGGATGGTGCTTGTGTGTGTAGGCTTGCATGCCAAATGCAGTTGTGTGGGCACACATGTTTGGATGAATGTGTATGTAAGTAGACATGTCCGTGATGTCACGCATGCATGTTGTTTTCGGCTGCATGTATCAGCACTGTGTACGTGTACATGTGCATGTGTGTGTATTTGACAAGGGTGCAACAGTGATGCAACATGGATGCATGTGACAGCGGTATGTGGAAGCCTGATTGGCAGATGTGACATGGATGCCCGTCTGAACAGTGCGACACTTGGCAGAGGTGTACACATGCATGCAAGTGTGGTGGTGTGTGTACATGTGTGGTGCACTTCCTGTGTTGCATGTGATGTCTGGCTCACCTTTGGCTGCTCATGCTGTTGTATGTGTGTGGATGGTGGTGGCAGTTGCGATATGGCTGTGGTATGGCTCATGTGTGCGAGTTGTAATGACATGTGTGTTGGGGATTGTGATGACATGTCTGAGGTTTGCCAATGCCACTCATGTGCAACTGTCATGTGTGTATGTGTCCATTGTACAGTGCCCTGATGCCTGTGTTTTGTTTCTCCCTGTCTGCAGCGTCAACTGATGAAGAGGGCGGAGAAGGTGCTGTGGAGCACAGCGGCGGGGATCCCACCGCCAGCCGGAGACGCAAGGCCCAGCTCCCCTCCCAGGTTGTCATCTCGTTGGGGAGTGGGGAGTCCGGTGCCGCGTCCCAGGCCGCAGCTGCCGGGGGGAGGTCCAAGAGGCGGAGGTTGGAGTTGGACTCTTCGGCAGCAGAAGGGGCAGCTGGGACCCCACAGGGCCCAATAGGGGAAGATGGCACGGAGTCATCCAGGTTGGTGGGGGGTTTGGTGGAGGAGGAGGCCGTGCAAGCACCAGAGACGGGGTCTGGAGGTGGGGATCCCACTGGTGCTAGTGGTGCAGTGCAGGACCAGGGACAGGAGGCAGCACAGGCCGCCGCGGAGGTGCCTGTGTGCAATCCTGTCCCCGATCCTGTCCCTGCATCATCTTGCACCAGCAGGGATGCCTACATCCAGACCCGTTTTCAGGCAGGGGATGAGCTCACGTCAACTGGCCTTCCTCTGCCTGCGGACGTGGCTATCCAGGTCCGAGTTGAGCCTGTCCTGGCTGGTGTGGCGTTGCGTCAACGGGCCATGCGAGGTGACCTGCAGTCTTTTCATGGAGAGACTGCACGTCATCTCGAATGGCTCGTTGACCACGTCAGCCTGCTGGGACAGGTCACCCAGGCCGGATTCCTCCGTCTGATGGGGCTTGCTCCGACCCCCTCCTCAACTGGACCCCCTACGCGCCAGTCGTCCTCTGTGCCATCTTCCCACCCATCAGTCACCTGGGTGCCCTGTGGAGCTGCCTCTGATGGTGCGGCCAGGCTGGTGGAGGAGGCATCCCTGCCACAGTCGGGAGTCGGACGTCCAGCAGGGGTGGCCACATCAACAACTGCACCCCAGCCGGCGGAGGATGTGCAGGCAGCAGGAGGCAGTGCACGGGCAGAGGCACAGCAGCAGCGGCAACGTGGTGGGAGCCATGAAGGCTCGGGGCCTTCAACATCGGAGGGGCAGGCATCGGCCGGAGGGCAGGTTGACCCAGGACGGGGTGTGTCTTCTGTGTGGCAGCAGTTGGGCCAGCAGATAGGTGCGGAGCGGCGGCGGGCGGAAGAGGCGCGGCTCACAATGGTCAGGGCGGAGAACTCCATGCGGAGGGCCCTGAGGCGGGCCGAGTGCCTCGAGGCAATCCACAGGGGGTGGAGGAGGATACGGCGTCGTCCCTGCGGACCCTCGGGGCCATGGAACAGGACCGCCTCCGGGACATCGAACAGGAGTTCGATGATGCCCTGGCCCGGAACACCACGGAGTGAGCCGCTGGACTTGCCCGCCGCCTTTGTATATAGTTCTTTAGTTTTAGGTTTCCTTTGTTTCTTCTTATGATTTGGAGTTGACGGACACTGCTCCACTTTTTGTATATAGTTGCATTTTAGTTAGAGTTTTTTGTAGGTTTCCTTTGTTCAGTTGGGCTCATGGACCCTTGGATGTTTTGTACATAGTTCTTCATTTCATTGATTTTATTTTTGATGTGACTTTTGACAACTTTCTTTTGGATTTGGATTTGTAGTATTTTTTTTTTTAAACGGACATGCAGCTTCTCTTTTTTTCATTGACATTGTAGTTTGTTTCTTTTCATTTGCTTTTTTTTTTTAATACAATTTTGTTTTCATACTTCACTGTGTGGTATCATCTCATTGGTTTCATGCATGTCATGTTGGGTGTTTTCCCATTCAATTGCAACCATTGTGTGTGACGGACATGGGTTCATTTGCTTTATGAACATTGGGGGTGTAACATGTAATTTCAATTTCCATGTGGGTGAATGGGTTACTTGGTAGGGCTTTTTGGCTGTGGAGGCTGACCATAACGCACATGATTGGGGATTGTGAGGACCTGGTGGAGGCTGCCCATGGTGGCTGGGGGGTGGGGGTGATAGGGGACATGAGTGGGGGCCTGGTGGGGGCTGGCCATGGTGGCTGGTGGGTGGGGGTGGTGGGAGACATGAGTGGGGGCCTGGTGGGGGCTGCCCCTGCACTGCTGGGGGGGTGGGGGTGGTGGGAGACATGAGTGGGGGCCTGGTGGGGGCTGCCCCAGCACTGCTGGGGGTGGGGGTGATAGGGGACATGAGTGGGGGCCTGGTGGAGGGTGCCCCTGGTGACTGGGGGGTGGGGGTGGTGGGGAACATGAGTTGGACATGGGTGGGGGCCTGCTGGCAGGTGCCCCACAGTGCTGGGGGGTGAGGGGGGTGGGGAACATGAGTTGGACATGGGTGGGGGCCTGCTGGCAGGTGCCCCACAGTGCTGGTGGGTGGGGGTGGTGGGGAACATGAGTTGGACATGGGTGGGGGCCTGCTGGCAGGTGCCCCACAGTGCTGGGGGGTGGGGGTGGTGGGGAACATGAGTTGGACATGGGTGGGGGCCTGCTGGCAGGTGCCCCACAGTGCTGGGGGGTGGGGGTGGTGGGGAACATGGGTTGGACATGGGTGGGGGCCTGCTGGCAGGTGCCCCACAGTGCTGGGGGGTGGGGGTGGTGGGGAACATGAGTTGGACATGGGTGGGGGCCTGCTGGCAGGTGCCCCACAGTGCTGAGGGGTGGGGGTGGTGGGAGACATGGGTGGGGGCCTGCTGGAGACTGCCCCTGGGGAGTGGGGGGTGGGGGTGGTGGGAGACATGGGTGTGGGCCAGGTGGAGGCTGCCCCTGGGGAGTGGGGGGTGGGGGTGGTGGGAGACATGGGTGGGGGCCTGGTGGAGGCTGCCCCTGGTGGCTGGGGGGTGGGGGTGCTGGGAGACATGGGTGGGGGCCTGGTGGAGGCTGCCCCTGCACTGCTGGGGGGTGGGGGGGGTGGGAGACATGAGTGGGGGCCTGGTGGAGGCTGCCCCTGGTGACTGGGGGGGTGGGGGTGGTGGGAGTCATGGGTGGGGGCCTGGTGGAGGCTGCCCCTGCACTGCTGGGGGGTGGGGGTGGTGGGAGACATGGGTGGGGGCCTGGTGGAGGCTGCCCCTGGTGACTGGGGGGGTGGGGGTGGTGGGAGACATGGGTGTGGGCCTGCTGGAGGCTGCCCCTGGGGAGTGGGGGTGGGGGTGGTGGGAGACATGGGTGGGGGCCTGTTGGAGGCTGCCCCTGGTGACTGGGGGGGTGGGGGGATGGGAGACATGGGTGGGGGCCTGCTGGAGGCTGCCCCTGCACTGCTGGGGGGTGGGGGGGTGGGAGACATGGGTGGGGGCCTGGTGGAGGCTGCCCCTGGTGACTGGGGTGGTGGGGGTGGTGGGAGACATGGGTGTGGGCCTGGTGGAGGCTGCCCCTGGGGAGTGGGGGGTGGGGGTGGTGGGAGACATGGGTGGGGGCCTGGTGGAGGCTGCCCCTGCACTGCTGGAGGGTGGGGGGGTGGGAGACATGGGTGGGGGCCTGGTGGAGGCTGCCCCTGGTGACTGGGGGTGGGGGTGGTGGGAGACATGGGTGGGGGCCTGGTGGAGGCTGCCCCTGGGGAGTGGGGGGTGGGGGTGGTGGGAGACATGGGTGGGGGCCTGCTGGAGGCTGCCCCTGGGGAGTGGGGGGTGGGGGTGGTGGGAGACATGGGTGAGGGCCTGGTGGAGGCTGCCCCTGGTGACTGGGGGGGTGGGGGTGGTGGGAGACATGGGTGGGGGCCTGGTGGAGGCTGCCCCTGGTGACTGGGGGGGGGGGTGGTGGGAGACATGGGTGTGGGCCTGGTGGA
Source organism: Ambystoma mexicanum (assembly GCF_040938575.1). Lineage (NCBI taxonomy): Eukaryota > Metazoa > Chordata > Amphibia > Caudata > Ambystomatidae > Ambystoma > Ambystoma mexicanum. The sequence continues at coordinate 660,959,251 of NC_090941.1, read as the reverse complement.
GGCTGCCCCTGGGGAGTGGGGGGTGGGGGTGGTGGGAGACATGGGTGGGGGCCTGTTGGAGGCTGCCCCTGGTGACTGGGGGGGTGGGGGGATGGGAGACATGGGTGGGGGCCTGGTGGAGGGTGCCCCTGGTGGCTGGGGGTGCAGGGGGACATGCGTTGGTGGCCAGTAGTGCAAGTTGACATGTGGGTTGGCTGGGGGGCATGGCCATGGTGGATGGGGTGCCTGCAGGACATGTGCAGGGTAGGCCCCTGTGGTGTGAGCCACCTGCAGGGGCCGTGGAGGGTGTAGAGGGAACACCTGGGAGGGCCCACACGTGCAATACACGCACCCAGCCAAAACGCGTGTAAAACTTCCCGCGCACCCCTGGAATACACGCACCCAGCCAAAACGCATGTGAAACTTCTCGCGCACCCCTGGAATACACGCACCCAGCCAAAACGCATGTGAAACTTCTCGCGCACCCCTGAAATACACGCACCCAGCCAAAACGCGTGTAAAACTTCTCGCGCACTCCTGGAATACACGCACCCAGCCAAAACGCGTGTGAAACTTCTCGCGCACCTCTGAAATACACGCACCCAGCCAAAACGCGTGTAAAACTTCTCGCGCACTCCTGGAATACACGCACCCAGCCAAAACGCGTGTGAAACTTCTTGCGCACCCCTGAAATACACGCACCCAGCCAAAACGCGTGTAAAACTTCTCGCGCACCCCTGGAATACACGCACCCAGCCAAAACGCGTGTGAAACCTCTCGCGCACCCATGATGTACACGCACCCAGCCAAAACGCGTGTATGACTTCGCGCGCACACCTGAAATGCACGCACACGCTCCCCCAGGCACAATCGCTGAGCTATGTATACGGTATTTTTTAAGCGCACATTCTGGCGCACATGTATTGGGACGCTACCGCCTGCTTTCTGTGGCGTACGGGTATGGGCCTGTGCGCGTCTTTGGCCGTGCGCTGTTTTACCCGATTCGATTCCATGAATGCCTGTTGTAGGCGAGCGTCTGGGCGTTCCGCGCACTTGCCTCCTGGTCCTCCCCTGTGACGCCCACATTTTCACGAGTTGTTCCCCATTCCGCGTGTCACGCCCCGTTTTCCGCCTACTTTTGGGATGTGCGCCGCGCTATGTGCGAATTCGCTGTGGCTTTATCGCACAGCGTTAGATGACCTGTGCGCTAGCATGCGGCACGCACTTTTTCAGCGCACATCCCACATTTTGCTCGTGCCCGTGCTTCCATGAATGGATGTGCGCTGTTTTCTGTGCGATATTCTGCGATTTTTTCTGTGGCACTGCGAATCGCACGTTTTCGCACGCGTGCGCCGGTTTTTCCGCGCACATTATTTCCATGAATCGGTCTGCTTGTGTTATATATTGTTAACCCGAATTCCAGTCTGTAAACTAGGGAGTCGTCATTTTCTGAACGTATTGCATGCACCAGCCTGTAACCTAAGCCCGAGGGTTTAGCTCATCCTTTCATTCTGCTAACCTGGATGGAAACATTACCATTGGACCGGTTAATATGTGCAGCATTTTGAAAAAGACCATAGAAGCAAATATCAAAAAGTTATTTGTTAAATTGTATAAAGGGTTCAAAGAGTAGTTCACTGTTAAAATAGCAGTTTCAACACAACATAAAACAAACATTGGCAAAGCCAACATTATTGGCTTTGCTACAGGAAACTGTTTTGGTTGCTCAGGCAACCTTGCTTGGCGTTGACAGAGAGACCGTGGAGGTCGTCTGTGTGGGAATGGTGGACCATGGTTGGTTGTCTCCAGGTTTAGCAATGGTCAACATTGTTTGATCATGATTGGGTATGGTCACTCATGTTTGGCAATGGTCAACCATAATTGGTGAAGGTTATCCATGTTTGGCGAAGGTGAACTATGGTTATGATCATTTTCAAAGTTTGCCAATGTTTTGGAGTGTCGAATATGGTTAATAATGGTTGACAATAGTTGCCAATGATTGACGATGGTTGTTGATGAGCCAGGCCAAAGTACATACCCACTGCCTGACCCTAAAATACCTGTATTTGACAACGGTTGCCAATGTTTATCAATTATCGACCATGTTTGGAGATGGTGAACCATGGTTGGTGATGATCAAACATGGTTGCTGATAGTTAACCATTACTGGCAATGCTCATACATAGTTGGCAATGGTCAACCATGGCTAGTGATGATTGACAATGGCTGGCAGATATCAGGGGTGGTTGAGTATGCTTGATGATGGTCTTCACTTGTCGAAAGGGGTTGGTGATAGTCAGCAATGGTCAACTGCGGTTAGCAATAGAGTACACGCCCACTGCATGGCCCTAAAAAACCTAAGCTAATTCGAATAATACCAAATGCCTCACCCTAAGATGGCTGTTAATTATAAGGCAGCCCAGACAAGAAAAACCCGGTTTTATCTCTGCCTTGACTTGTCAATCCTCATCTCTACACATCTATAGCATTATTTTCGTGCTAAACTAAAACATATAAGGTATGTAAGGAGATTTTTGTACTGCAGCAGTCCCCATCGTAGTGGGTACCAGCACCAAGGCTTGTCTGGAGAGTGCCCTGGCCGGCGTCTTCCAAACCTTGGTCTGCCACGGTGTAGAAAAGGGTAATAAAATGAAAAGGTGAGTGGAGTGCCCGAGAAGCAAGTACATTGTCGGCAGCCCACTGTGTATCTGCATGTGTTGCTGGAGGGAACTCTTTTGGTGGAGCACCATCTTGGATTGAAACTGCAGCGAAGGCACAGAGCACCGTGAGCAGAGTGCCCAAGAAGCGAATGCACATTTTGGCTGTTGAAGGCTGGGGAGAGGGTGGAGCTACACTCTGAGGAGAGGTTAGGAGTTTTATTTCCTTGTCTTTATAAAGGCTCTAATGTATCACCTACGTGTGAAAATGCATACATGGCTACACTGCTCTCCCCTGCCCAGTGTATGCCTCAAGATAGGTCTGGACTATCTCTCCATAAGAATTCTGCCTCAGCCAAAACGGTCAGTCGTTGCAAAGAAAAACTATTTAGGGTCGATGGAGGGCAACCTTAGGGCCATCAACAAATCTAATTTCTCACCTTCAAACGCATCTGCCATTCTAAAAGATTGTTTGGGTGAGTCAATACTGGACAAATATTCAACTCTGTCTAAAATATCCTTAAAGTGAAGTTCCACGGGTGAAAGAGCATCTTGTGATATCACGAATTTAGGTACGGCCTCCACCTCTGCCCTTAATCTAGTCTGATCCTCAATGGTAAATCTATATGATAACATCAGAGTTGAAGTGAAGCAATATTCTCAGAGTCTTACTAGTATACAGGCGGATTTACACCTGTTTCTCTGTGGAAAAACTCTGTGGCCCTCAACTAACCACTTAGCAAAACAAAAAAGGGACCTGTTATGTACACACACCTCCTGACTGCAGACTATTATATGTCAATACAAAGCTCCTCTGGTAAGTAGCAATCTACGCGTCCTTATATCGCTCAGCCTCATATCAGTTTCACATGCATTCCACAGCATGCAAACCCATCACAGTCTTATATACAGCTTCTGAGTTCGGGCTGCCGGCGTAGACTCCAGCTGGAAAATTATTCGCATTTGCCCCCGAAGAGGTCTGCAAGTTTGACTAACGGGAGACGATCAGCTAATGTAAAATAAAGGGACATCACACGCGGGCAAGCTCATATTGCAATATGAAGAATATTACAGATGGGACCAAGTACTTATTTGCTACAGTGAAGTCTGATATGTGGTAACACCTTGAAGAAGCGTAGATTCCTACCTCTCAGAGGGGCTTTGTATTTGACCTCAATTAACCAGCAAACTGGTTGGGAGCACGCGAGGGTTGATGATGACATCATAATAATTCCCTCTACTAGGCAGGATACAAAACTGGATGGCAACCAACAGTCTCTGCCTCAATGGAGAAAAAACAGAGATTCTCATAGTAGGCAACCCCTACCGCCTCAGCAAGCTCCACCTAGAGTACACATCCAAAGTGATAGAGGGTACCCCATTACCATCTCGAACCAGGTCAAAACCCTCGGGGTCTACCTCGACTGTAGCCTCACTACGGGTAAACACAACAGTGCACTTGACTCTTCCACTGCATACGCAGTCAAACGTGTTGCTCTAAGTCGACCCTTCCTCACACCCCAAACTGTATCACTCTTGCTAGTGCCCTCATATTGGCCAAGATGGACTACTGTAATATTTTATTACTAGGGACTTCTAAGAAAAACATAAACAAATTGCAACTATTACAAAATATGGCCCTGAGAGCAGTGCTAGGAATAAACAGGAAATCCCACATATCACAGCACAGGAGAGAGGCCCACTGGCTACCGATAGAAGCCAGAATTCTACACAAAATCCTCACCATCCCGCACAAATGCGTCACCGCCAATGCCCCTATCTACCTCAACTGATGTCTCACGCGCAAAATAGCAACCAGATCTCTCAGATCCAACACCAACACGCACCTAATCATTCCCCGCTTTAAAAACGCCAGAACAGGCAGCGCCAGCTTCCCTGTAGCAGCCCCTAGAATCTGGAACTCACTTCCCCTACATCTACAACGAGCCCTCACATCCAAAATTCAAGAAACTACTAAAACCGTGGCTCTTTAACAAATACTAACATTGCACCAGACACTGCTTATCACACCTACCTGCCCTCCTGTTTCTTAGCCATGACCTGCATAGCTATCACCTGTTTTGTTAATTACGAGCCAAATAATACCACCATTGCCACTTGTTATTATAATATTGTAATTATCTATGTAACTAATGTTTAAGCATCCCCACCACGTAACCCATAACTTTGTAAGACTTGGTTCTGTTTGATTTCTTTCTGTAACCACTAAGATTGTTTAAGTATGCTTGCAACTACGCCGTGATACCTAAGGGATTGGTCAAACAACCAAATGCAATAAATAAATAGATCAAATCTTCTCTTCCTCCCTTTGTTGGAGCACTTTGAAACACTTGTTAAGTGTATAGGCGCTATATAATTGATCAATAAATAAATAAATAATACAGTACCTGTCTGATGGATTGGGACAAACAAGCCAAGCAACCGTCGGTTTGGGATAACTTTCCGATGTACAGTTAACTTTCCGGGAGTACCCTGTGAAATAGGGCTTACTTGGTTTACCTGTAAAATAAGAATGTAAAACTGTTTTCTTTTTGTTTTAAATACTCTGAATACATATGGCTTTGTACTGTTCATAATAAGGCAACATTATTTTAGGAGAAAAAAACAAGCGCAATATGAAACATCTTCAATTTATATGGTACAATATACATAAGAATTCTAGGATTTTAAAGTAACCCCACATTATTGCAATTTTCTGGACCATTTTTCTGTAAGGAATGAGAGGCGAGACACCGACTTGTGATCCCGCTTGAAATGAGGTCTAACAAATTACCCTTTCTTTCGGGAAGACCTGAAAACCAGGCAAGCATTTGACTGATATAGAGACCCAACAGGACAAGCCCATTTGCCCCTCCATAAGAGACCAATACACCAATAATACACAGATCTGTCTCTCAGCCAAATTTGACGCGCTTTAGGCATACGAGTGCTCGACAAATAGAAGCCAATAAGAAAGTAGAACTTTCCTGATATGAGGAAAAAGTGATGCACTTTGGAAACTACAAGAAACAAGCTATGGAGTGTAAGGCGCTGGATATGGACCCCTACGCACCAGAGCCCACACATCAGTGAAATTGTTGGCATTGGCGTAATTGACATCCAAACCACCCGGGTACTACATCCCATGCTGTAGCAAACGCACCCTGAAGTTGCAACAAAGGAAACGTTTTGGAGCTCAATCCAAAAATATAAAACATGATAATATATGAATGGTTGCTTGTAGAGTGTTGCGTGTGATTAGCATGCTGCTTCAGTACACTTCTGTGATAGATGAAGGTTGCCTCAACATGCTGTGTAGAGGGTGTATGTATTCATCAGGCTTATTTTGTGGTGTTCACAAATTGCTTAGGGAAGACCTTCAAAGGGCTTGTTGTAGTCTTCTAAATTGTAGGTGTCAATATTTCTGTCACATTCTAAGTGCCAGGAGAGTCCATAAACTGGTGCCTGTTATGATCAAGCAATGGCCTCCCGGGCAAGTCTGATCCACTACGCACCATACATCTGCAGTCCGTATTTGAGCAAAAGGATTGAGTAGGATGTACATATTTGGCCAATTGGTAATTGGAGAAGTGCTCCTAAGATGAATAATATAGAATTCACAACGATTTCACATGAATCCTCTACACATTGTCCAGCTGATGAAGTGCATTCATTGGGGGGAAACGTTATCCAAGTGCCTCATGCTCATTATCAATACAGACACATCAGTGTGTACCAGATGCATGTTAATCACATGCGTGATGGCTTTTCACAGGTATGATGAATTGCAGTAGCCCAAGTGTCAAACTACCACCATTAGGACTGGGAAAGTATTGTTCTCCATTGTCATGAATAGTAAGATGCTCTGGACTGTGAAGAGATGTTAACACACTCCCTCAACTAGTCTATTGACTTGAGAGGCGTAGGACAGCCAGTTAAAATTGGGATCATTACAAGTATTTTAGTATTTCTAAGGGTGTTCCAAGTCTGGCTGTTGGGTTGATGGTGGTAGGAGCATTTAGTATGGGTGGCAGTTCCATGTGCAGCAAATCTCCATTCCTCAGTAGTCAATACCTCCTGCCAAGGGGAACTGAGGATAACATGGCTGTGACATCTCTCACTGCATTGATGTCTCAGATCCATCCTGCTTCCCACAAGTAGAGAGCACCCAATTAAGGCAAAGGTCTAGAAGAGGGGCTAGGAGGGGAATCTGTGTCTCAGGGTAATTATGTCGGTGTGTACGGTTTGTTAAGAGGGATTTCTAAACTCTGACCTGATGGGCAGAGGTTTGGGAGGCCACCCTAGTTTAGTGGAACAGAGGAACCTTCTGGGCAAACCAGACCAATCTACAGTAGCTTGGCAGGCGGTCAAAACTAAGTCTCAGGAGGGGTGAGAGTGATCAGAAGGCCACAATGAGCACACACAGTAAAACTCCACAGAATACTCTTAGACAAATGTATATCAAAAATACATTTATTATAGGCCTTTATAACTAAACACAAATAAACCACAGTAATAATAATAACACAGTTTCCACACACACTTTTCACTATGTAACATTTATACAAAATAAGTTTAGCCTAACGCTGACGAAAGGGGAGAAAATAACCACAACCTGCAACAGAAGAGGCAAGTTCAACAGAGATATCGAATTAGGCAGTTCTTTGAAGTCAATCCCTATCTTTTGCAATCCAGCCCTAAAGAGCCTTATGCTTGAATGTACAGCAGTGCGTTAACAGCACAAAGTCGTGCAAAAAGTAAAAAGCGGGTCCTCTTCAGGGAGCTGTAGCTGTTCAGGAAGGGGGTTGAGGCGATGAAGAATAAAGCCCGACTCCTTCAGGAGGGTCTACCATTGTAGAAAGAGCAACTTTCGGAGTTCAGGAATAGGTGGGTAGCCCAAGCTAACGCAACTAAGGTGAGTATCTTTTCAGGGATTCTCGTGCGTGAAACAGGTGAATGTGCCAGGGTACCACCGGTAAGTGAGGCAAGGACTCACTGACCCTCAACACAGTCTGGGCCAAACATTGCCAGTCTAGTCCAGTTTGCCAGTAGGTTTCACCCCTACAGTTACAAGTCACTCCGGCTCTCAGCAGCTGTGGGACGGATGATTGTCTGTGGTGGGAAAAAGTAGCCTTTTCTCAGCTCTCAAAGAAAGGAGAAGTATAGTTTTGCTGCAGCACATCTTAAGACACGACGGGGGAGGTCTGCAGGCACTTACAGCGACAATCACCACAGCAGGGCAACAGAGGGGCCATGGCGTGGCGCACTCTCATTGGAAGGATAGGGCCCAGGTCCACAAGTAAGCAATTCCCAGAGTCTCGAGTCTCAACTCAGGACGAGGGCGCTCCTGTACGCTACCCCTGGTACGAGCTTGGCAGTCCGATGGATGGCTCAGGAACACTTCAGAAGAGGCTCTTTGTGAGGGTAAGCAGGAGGTGCCGAGAGTAGTTGGTCCCACTACTACAAAGGGTCGAACTGCCTTTGCAGGCCTTCTTGGTACAATACAAAAGCAGGGGTCCGACGGGAAAACAGTGGGGTCAAGGTGCCAAACCTTCTAGAACAAATCCGGTGGTTCCATGGGTCTGCTCTTTTTTTCAGGATACTTGGCTCCTTCTGTAGTTCAATGTGAACTTCAGGTGATTGACCTGGAATGGATGCAGAGCCCCTTCTGTTATCCAAGATTCGTTTTGCGCAAAAATCCGTGATAGCCAATGGAGTATCTGCTCCCTTGCATGCACGCAAGGTGTAGGCCAAGTGTGGCCCACAGTGGTTCCAGTCATTCAGGCCCACCAGACATACTTGCACCAGTAGTGTGGATTGGGACCAGACAGTCCCAACACTCCTCCTGGGCACTAGCACACGTGACATGCAAGAGCCCCCGAAAGATGTGGTTTTTGCGGGAGGCTGCATACACAAATAAGGAATCCCTGGGTCTGTCGACCTGGGTGAAGGCAAAGGGACAAAATGGCCAAAGGACAGAATAAAAGACTTCATGACACGGCCATTTTTGGCACTGGCCACAGTCTTGGGCCAAATGCGCTAAAATGCGGTATGGTCCATAAAAACTAAGTAAAAATACTTTAAAAGTAAACTGCTGGCACCAGTTCATCCTAAATTTCTCATTTGAGTCTTTTTTCATCTAATGTGCACGAGCCTTCCTTTCCCTGGCTCTTTGATTGGTGATGGATTTTAGGGTGTATCGGGAGGTGGATACCCGGGGTCGCCTACGCAGGAGTAGCGAATGCCCAATTCAATATGCTAAATGACCACTAATTTGATACCTTGCATACTAATATTTGTTTTTATATGTATGAGGGCACAACATACTTATGAATTGTGTTTGGTAGTTCCCTAGGGGCTGAGCTATCAATTTTTCAACCTGATGAAGGTGGTACATTCCTTCTACCACCGAAACGCCAGTTCTGCCACTGTCCATGCACATGAGGTGTGACCACACCAGTGACTAGTGCACGTGGCTTTCCACGCTTCTTACCACTCACGACAGCGGATGGCGTAATGTTTCAGCCTCATTTCTACTAGCCTTGAGACAAGCATTCAAGTGTTGTGTATTAGCCTTATTTACATTAACTTTGAGGCAAGCATTTTTTGTGGCATCAAACCACAAGACAGGGTTTGGGTTGACTGTTAGCCATTACAGACTCATGAAACCGGCAGTAATTGAGCTAGGGACAGTTAGCTGGAGTTCACCAAAGCCAAGTTTCAATGCCCTACCGTTTAACTCAGTCTGTGTATGAATAGATGTTTTGTTTTGACTTATACCAGTTGAATTGGTATTTGTCTAACCAACTTTCTTCATTTTGTAAGCACTCGCTTAATTTTTTTTTGCAACTCATCAGCTCCTTATAATTGTACGATTGTTATATCTGTTTTCAACAGTTGTCATTTCCTTTGTAATATCTAATTTTGTGATGAGATGTTTCCCTTTTCTTTATTTGAACCATTGGAATAATATAACCTAGTTCATGATATGCTCTGGACTGACCTATTTTGGAGTTTTTGTGTTAATAATCTCAATTTAGTATTTGCACTTCTTTAGTATGTCAGGTATCATATGTCTATTAAACGTTATGGTTTATTCAATATGCTCACCAGTCTAATAAACGCTGGCTGTTCATAAATTATTTTTACAAACTTTATCGACACAGGAACACCCTATTGTTTACCTTTAGTCCTTTACTCCACTTAGTTCCCGGAGCTTATGGAGTTCCTCTTTGTTACCACCAGGTCATCCTAGGCACACTTGTACAAACACCAAAAAATCCTTAGACGGTGGCTGGCTAGGCCCATAAAACAAAAGCACCCTGATGCACGGTACTGTAAGGTACTTGGCACATAGGTACAAAGTTGCCAAGAAATGGCAACATAGTCAAAGACTAAGGGAAACATAGTAGTGACAACATGAAGGCTGTGTCAGTTTCCCCATAAAAAATTAGCAGAAACCCAGAGGAGCGCAGTTGAAGGCTTTGCTCCACTGGTAAAAGTCAGGTTAGGTAAGCCAAACAAAAGCACAAAGTTTGGGGGGTCCATAAATGGAGGGAAATTTGCACCTAAGGGATATCTTTCCTAACAAGGCTCTATGCGTGTACCATGCTCAATACACACACACCTATTATTCCTAAAGGGTTGTGAAAATCAGACTGGAGGGCACTTTCATATACTGTAATATGGAGGATGTCTCTCTCAAACAAAATGGAGACCATTTAAATGCCCACCTTCAAATGCTCCGTGATGTTCAAATTATCTACAGACATGTCCAAACCTCAACCAGACTTTGGAACTGGATGGATGACGACAAACCAACTAAAACTCAATCCAAGCAAAACAACCCACGTACAAACACACTTTGGCCAAGGAAAGGAAAATCCACTTTCAGCTGACCTCCAAAGTCAAAAACCAAGCTTGAAACCCCAAGCCAAAGCTATAGTTCGAAGGGGCTCCTTTCTGTCGCATCATTCCATACCTGACGTTCCCACGGAGAATCCTGGCAGTCATCGCCCTAGTACTTGAAAAACATGCAATTCATCCATGCTATACCATGCTACGCTTCTCATCTTCCAGATCAGCAGCGCTGCCGGTATACCTGCACCTGCCAGGAAGACAACTTGAATTCTTGTCTTTGGGTAGACAGGCATTTCAAGTATTGCCATCTGAAACACCCTAGAAATGTATCCGCATACAGGAATCAAGTACTTCCATCTTGCACCCATCAACAGTTCAGGACACACACCTGCCTTTCTCTACTCCCACTATCCCTCCCGCACCACCCCCTGTCTTTCAGAACCATAAGCCTAGAGGCCACCACAATGGCAGAGATTGCTCTATATAAAACCACTTGACTTGCTTCTTTTATTGTTAATGCCCTTAGCATGTTACTCCACTCTTTCATTTATGCGAGAGTAACCAATCTTCATATATCTACTTTACAAACCATTGAGCCACCAGATTCTTTGTCCATGGTAAACAGTTGTCCATGATGAAATGCCAAATAACCCTCAGGAATATTCTCCTCTGTTCCTGAATTGCTAGATCAAAAGGGGCAATGCTCTTTACTGTAGCCTTAGAGCGTGCAGAGGTATCTGCAGGTTGCTTGCTGTGCCTGTCCTTTGACAGGTACTTTCAAATGTCGGCTGAGGTTTTTATTTCCTGCAGCCTGTAATTGAGGTTCCAGTGGGACAGAGCTTGTGCAGTCCCAGAGTTTAAGAATGTACGAGGTTGATGTTGGAACCCTGTTTACCGTGGCGACAAGTGTTTTGACCATAGCGGTCTGCTGAGCTCACGGCTATCATCTGTATAGCGCCTCATTCTCTTGTTCTATACAGACAATCGCCATGGGCTCAGAAGACCATCACCCACTGCCCCACCAGGCATGGAAGCCAACCAGCTACACCCATACGGAAGCAAACCAGCCATACCTACATATGACACAACAGACCCATCACTCCACGCCTTGAGAAAGACCTATGGTCGAAACACGTGTCGGCACTCTAGTAACTGCAAGCAGCATATGGCGTATACCAAAATTGTCTGCCAAAACATGGCAACATTTGCAAAAAATGATAACTGTACCTACAGAATATTAAACTCGACCAATCACAAGCACACAACAGTGTCCTTTATTATTAGAGACCATATACAGGGTATCAAAATACCAACTAGCAAGCGCCACATCCAGCACCACTGTAAACAGGGTTCCAACTCCATCCTCGTACTTTCAAATGTCACTATTGCCTTCATTAATTCTCTAAGAGGTAAAAAAAACTTTCATCAAGGACGAGTTACTTCTGTTTTATACTGCAGAGGACCAGCTGATTCCAGCTGGCCTGGTACCCACACTCAGAGAAGACTCAAAGTCCCTCCCTAGCCATCACAGTTTTTGGCAGCAGGGCTATTACATCTTGGGAAAGAGGTATTTGCCCTGCCCCACTGCTAATTGGCCAGGCAGGACACAAGACTCAGTCACGTGACAAGGATTGGCGGCTATTGAAAAAACGTGCAGGCTTTCAGCCATGTTTTATCAAGGACAAGTGCATTCTGTTCTGTACTGTGGCGGACTGGATAATTCCAGCTGGCCTCGTCCCCACACTCAGTGAAAACTCAGACCCTCTCCCCATCACTTGCCGTCACAGTTTTCGAAAGGAGGACTATTACATCTTTTTGGTCAGATTGGTCACATGTCTTGTTCACGTGACAAGAAAGTTACAGCTATCAGAAGAACTTGTGGGCTTTCAGCCCTGTTTTCTCAAGGATGAGTGCATGTGGTTCCATACTGTGGGAGACCCTCTAGTCCCAGCTGACGTAGACCCCGTGGAAGATTTAATGCAAAGGGCACCATATGCAAGATTGACAGAGAGCAATGGGTAGTCAGAGCATAAGAGGGCTATCACAAGTGTGTCATTTATGAACTTTAGGGACAAATGTTCCATGTATTGTAACCTGTTAACATCACTCAGAACCTCCGATTGTAAATGGTGAACTTTCTGAGCCTGCGAAAAATTATAAGATCTCATTGGGGGGCCCTTTGCTGCCAGGGCTGTCGGCCTTTGATTAGAGAAAGGCAGAGCAGGGGGGCCTCATGGGCATTTGCCCTGTGCCCCACGATGTTGAAGAAATCCTGCTACTAATTAAGATGGGCATTTGTACAACATCCCCAGGCAATTTAAAGATGGCCTCTGGGTCCTCATGACTTGCCGCACCGGCGACTGCAAGCAGCTTTCCAGGCTGCAACAAAGCACTGCCTTCAGTGCTCATCCATAATTTGGGGTTACATCAGGAAGAAACGCACAGACTGTGCCGACTGGCAGAGCCAGCCTCAGGCAAAGGCCGAGGTCTAAGGCCTTAACCTGTCTAGGCCTGTCCGGGCATGGAGGGGCTGCCTGCTTTCCCAACAGTTACCACCAACCATAGGAGCTCAAGTCCTGACATGCCAGAAGATGTGCCAATGTCACCACTCCTCCTGGCAGGTAAGACAGCCTACTGCCATCCATCTCCTCTTACCCTACTCATCCTTGATATTACTTTCCCATCCCCACATCCAACCTTATGCCTCCTGAAGAGGAGCAGTTACATGCCTCTGCAGAATACCACCTGTATTTTGGAAGCCTGAGATTGTGCCATGTTTGACACCCGCAGTTGTGACAATTCTGCTGTGAATATTCGAGAAAAAATAGCCCCTGAGAAAACCCTATCAAATGTATCCCGGAAGAGATGACAATCAGAGCGAGGAACTCCCCGAAGGAATATGAAAATGAGAGAACGAGGAGCTGGTGACATCACGAAAGACGAGCGTGATGCCCTGAGAATATTGGCTGGAGAAAAAAATGTATGGATCTTATAGAAACTGATGACGAAGTTAAGGATCAAGTAAACTTTCATATGTAAAGAAAAGATTGCATGTGTGAGAAGCACTGCAGAAAATGCAAGCTGTTCAATAACTGTACAGATGCTGTAACGCAAGAAGATTAAGTAATCTAAGAAACTGGCTATAAGTAGTGAATAGACTGCTAGCAAAGCCGCCATTATATAGAAGCTGGAATTCGGTGTCATGAATTGAGTAAGCTCGGACCCATGGAGAGAAGAGCCCAGAGCTGGGTGGCAGCAAGAATTAGGTGAGATCGTGGAAGAACCTGGAAGGGCTGTCTGACCTGGTACCAAAGCTGAAGCAGCCAATGCCGGTCATCTATTCTTGAAGGTGGTGAATGTGAGATGATCATCCCTTGTTAAAGTGCAAAGAAAGAACACCATGAGTGCCAAGGCTTATTCATTTAAGGCAATTAAATGATGCAAAATGGACCAAATCGTGGTGTGCTGTCACGTGAGACAAGGATGGAAAAAGAGATGGGCGAAGAGTTCTAGAACGACGATAGTGCATGCTCGCACTCCCTTATATTCTCTGAGACAAGGATTCTTTGCAAGGCCAAGTTCAAAGACAATCTTCATGGCAAAAGGCATGGGTCTTGAGAGATGATGGGCTAATTGGGTGGGGAGGTACAGTCAAGTCCACCTCCTGGCACCTGGGTTTGAGCTTACGTGCTGCTGAGTGAGCCGAATGTTCCAGACATGGCACGAGCATGCCATCCAATTGTAGAGGGCCATATAACGAAGGGCCTTATAGTTTGAGAGCCAATGATATACTGTGAACCTTATAGTGTTGAAGATGACTTGCTTTACAGGTGGGCATAAATTGTCCACCTGACAGTAGATATCCAATCACAGCCCAACCCCTTATAGAAAGTATACTTAGATGTTTCACATGAGCATATCTCAACCCCTCATAGGTTTTTCTTATTTGCCAACTAGTATGATGTCACCTATGATGAATTTTAGTATATAAATGTGATTTTTTTGTAAGATGTGCTGAGAGTACGAGCGAACGTTTGTTGATGTCCATTGTAACTCCCTGTTTTAGATAATTGTTAATAGAACAGCAACCATTGCCATCTTCCTGAGTTGGTTTGGTTATTTGGTTTCAGAGTTAATCTGCATCCCCATCCACTGCAGGCACGCTACCCAAAGGGCCCTACGCTGATGTGGTAACACTCCTAGTCCCCCTCCTACCTGTGATGGATGTGGATGCCTACATTAGCTTTCCTACTGTTACCCGCATCTGCCTCCTAGCGCACGCTGCACACAACGCCTCAGTGCTTTGCTCACTGCACGAGGCGGACGCACATCTGACTCTGCGAACAATTAATATTTCTGTGTAAACACTACTGCTGCTAAGACCGGGCAAAACTGAGGCAGCTCCCTGTTATTCAATGTGTGGCTTTTCCAGTATGTGTAGTCCTGACCCTCCACAGCCATGATTTCTTCACTACTATTACCAGAGCTCCTGCAATTGTTTCATTGTTCCCCATGCTTGCCTGAAGTGAACATGCACGCTTTCTGCATATCTTTGCCATTCCAGTGTTTTTTTTGTCCCACTATACTACAAAGGACTGTTTCTACATATCATGCCTTATTGTATAACCTAATTCACACTGTACCACAGCCCCCCGCTCTAAGAGGTGAGGCTGTACCGGTTTGTGCATTTATTCAAAAATGTTTTTTTAGTATGCCTATTTGTACGACCCATGTCGCCCCCGGCACCATGAGGTTATGCTGTGCCAGTTTGTGCATTTGCTTGAATGTTTCTTTAGCATGCCTATTTGTAAGCCTGATGTAGCCTCCCGCACCATGAGGTTAGGCTTTACAGGACTGTGCATTCACACAAATGTCTCTATTTATGCCTATTTGTATGCCCGATGTAGCCCCCTGCACCATGAGGTAAGGCTCTATCGGACGGTGCACTCTCGATCTACCCTTATGTTGTAACTATATTACAATTGGCCCTTCCCCATTCCCATTTTTGCCCCATAGGGCTCAATGGGACTGGGGAAGGTGATAATTACGGTACCTCAAATTGCGGTACCGTAATTACCTCGAAAGTCCCTTTGCAGGTCCCTACTTTAACGGCTGGTCCAGACCAGCCGTTAAGGTCAGGAGCCGCAAAGGGACCTCGTAATCAGGCGTTAAGGGTTTAACGGCGCTGACACCTTTTACGGCGCCGCTAACCCCTTAACGCCAAGGTCGTAATGAGGGCCAAGTAAATAATTTTAGGAACACTGTTTATAGCTATTTATACTTGTCCCCCATTTTAAATTTGCTGATTTCTAGAGTCATGTCTTGGCTTTTTATTATGTTCAAAGTGTAGGAACTCGAGTATATTTGAGAGGTAGAAAGGTAGCTGGGGATAAGGGTGTAAACAATGGAAATCGGATTCCTGTACCTCTTCAGAAGTTGTATCAAATCATGGGTCATTTCCTCACTAACATTATCTTTGCGCTGATAAATGTAAATTCGGCAACAGCACGTGCTGCTGAGATTAGAGATTTAAATCAAGAAAATGATCTTTATGCTTGATTTATTTCTGATACTGAAGCTCTTTCCTACTTATAGGTCTATTCCCTTTTTGATAAACTAGTTCGAGGGGGCTGTGGTTTGTTGCAAGCAGATAGAATTGGGAAAAAGGTTGTTTTTCACCGATGCTCAATTTGTAAATAAATAGGTTCCAGGGCCCAGTTTTCTAGCACACCTGAGTCACCTTGGGGCAGCAGCTCACTGCTGCCCCCACCCACTGCAGCACCCTGCAGTGTCCACATACTTGGGATTGTAGCTGCAACTCCTACCCGCTCATTGGTGGTGATGTGTGCACTACCAACGGCAGAGGTTTGATTTATAAGTGCAGAAAAGTGATGGACAAATGCAGACAAAATCTGTGCTGATGAACTTGTCGACCTCTTCTCTGTAGGTTGGAACTCAACACAGGCAACCTTCCTCGACAGTGGCCTTTTATCTGGCCTTGCCCCTTTGGTGGTTTTGTTGGATGGTCTGTCTTGTTGTTCTGTCTATGTCAGGTGCTCCCCCTGCCTCACTAATGGCCCTGTCAATTGTGTGGCACTGATCACAGTCATGTACCAGTGTGTGTTTAAGACATGGATGCACTCCATGCTGGTTTCATGCCATCAGAAAAAAGGCAAGTGCCTTGCTTAATAAGGCTTTATTTTTGGCTGCTGAGTGTCCCACCTTCACAGATGCAGCAGAGCCAATACCATACTGTTGCTAGCATTTGCACATGTGCACGCCCACCTGCCTGCTGAACTAGTGATCTGCAGTTTATACCCAGGCTACCTGGCTGCTGACCATGCTACACGGCTGAGCCACAAACCATGCTGCAGCATTGCTGGCAGCTTTTACAGCAGTAGAGTGGCGCCAGTATCATGTAGCCTGACTAGAGCGGTGTGCTGGCATGACCAACACAAGCACCCTTCACTGCCATCTTGTGGCCCATTGTTATTCATGAAACTGGATAACTAGCACAGCAGCGCAAGCATGGCTGGTACTGTTGGTTGGTGCTCGTTGTGTGGCTAAGACAGACTGACAGGTAAAAAATATGTAGTTGCCAAAACACGACATCACAATTGAATTGAGTGAGACAATAAGTGCCTGTGCTCAGAAATAAGTGCGAGGGCTAACCCGCACAAATGAAACATTGGTTGCCACCTACAATGTTTTCTTTCATAGGGCCTCATTACGAGTCAGGCGTTAAGGGGTTAACGGCGCCGTAAACGGCGCCCACCCTTAACGCCTGATTCCGAGGTCCCTTTGCGCCATGGTGAGTTTAACGCCTGCTTTTTGCCAACGCCTGGGTCGTAATAAGGCCCATAGTATTCCTGGGTGAATTTAACATTCCACAAAAACGGTTACAGTGGGGAGGAACAAGACCTAGATTCATCACTCACAACTTTGGATTTAGAGCAGCTTGTGGAGAAAGCTACACATTGGAAAGTCAACATCTTAAATGTAGTTATTGCAAACGGAGATGAATTGCTCCGCTTGGATTCAAACATGGTGGACTGGTCCGACCATTTTGTTATTCCATTTCATGGCCATTCAGACATTTTGCATCTTCAGAAAAGGTTTGCAGAATAAAGCAGCTAAATAAAAAAACATTTGATCTTAGCTGAAGTGGTTTGTCCACCTTATCATCAGAAGAAGACCTGTATACATCCGTTGAAGATGCTCTTAGGGATTCTGGGACTGAGCATGTTCCTTTAAAGAATATGTCAAATAAAAATAGATTCTCAGCCCCAGGATAGTCCCAAATACTGTACAATAATTAAAAGAAAATCGGGGAAGTAGAAATGCTGTGGAGTCCGGTTAGGAAAGCTAGAAAACAAGACATTAGGCAGGCAGAAGCCTTACAGTGCACTAATACGATGTTAAAAGCTGATAATAATCTGCAAGCCCCTATTAAAGCAGTTAATCACTGCCTTAATCCGCTCTCCACTCAGAAAGGTGAACGTTCAGTTTTGAAATCTAATGTATTCAATAAATATTTTAGTAATAAAATTGTCAAAATTCATTAAGAAACAAAGAAGAAGCACATGTGGTCCCATGCCTCTGCCCCTGAACCCACTTCTGGAAGCAGACATGGGGCCTCATTACGACCCAGGCGGTAAGTTACCGCCTGGGCCGTGACTTTACCACCATGGCGTACCGCCCCATTCCAACCTTGGCGGGGCGGTAAATCCCCATTTTCCCATTTTCCCTTCCCCATTCCCATTTTGCCCCATAGGGCATAATGGGAGTGGGGAAGGCGTTCATTATGCCACCGTAAATTACGGTGGCGTAATTAACATCAAGGTCCCTTAGCGCCATGGATTTTAACACCTGCTAAAAGCAGGTGTTAAAATCCATGGCGCTAAGGGACCTCGGAATCAAGCGGTAAGGGTCGGCGCTGTTTAGGCCGCCGTAAAACCCTTACCGCCTGAGTCGTAATGAGGCCCATGGAGTGCTAATTTTTTTAGGACCAAGTTTTTGAAACCATCTCACATTCTGAAATCATAGCCATCCTTCGCCCTACCAACACATCCTGTACTCCAATTGACCTCTTCAAACCACAAAGAGTGTGCACATGTCAACTCCTCTCACCTCTCCCCCCACTTCAACAACTCCCTCCCTGAGATTGAGGTTGACTTTTGTGTTTTTTTGTTTTTGTCTCCCAATTGATTTGTTTTAGCTCTTGTGTTGATATTTTGCATGGATTTTATTGTTGTTTTTATTGTGATAGTGTTTAGCCCCGAGGGCATGGCTGCCGCCAGAGTTTTTTTGCCGGCACCCGTGAATGGCCAGTAACCGGGTCATGCCAGGTTTGGCAGACCCGGTAATTGCCCATTTGCGGGTGCCGATATTGCTGGACCCCACCGGCACCGTTTATAAAAGTGCTGGTGCAATCATGAGTTCTGCTCACGGGTGCCGGTATGCACGCCTGGTCAGACCAGGCGTGCAGTCCGGCACTGGCGAGCAAAACTCGTAGTGTGATGGAGAGGTAACAACAGCGCCGGTAGCACTACCGGCACCGTTGTTGCCTTTCCACCACACTCATAATGAGGCCCAGTGACCCTCACTATAACTCTGGCGGTAGCCATGCCCTTATTAAGGGCACGGCTGACGCCAGAGTTGTTTTTTTTTCCAGCACCCCCGAATGGGCAGTAACCGGGTCATGCCGAGTTTGGCGGACCCGGTAATTGCCCATTCTCGGGTGCCGTTATGCCGTTGCCTTTCCCTTGCCTTTCCGCCACACTCATAACGAGGCCCAGTATCTTTTATCAACTTCATATAAGGGAAGAAAGAGAGCAAGCGTTTGGTCCAGGGGCAACTCTGAACGATTGTGTGAAGATCCATTGGCCTTCCTTTTGAACATGAAAGCTGAAATTCCTGAAGCATTGCTCATTATGGATAAGTGGATGATGGTTACAAGTGGTGTGCAATTTGAATACATACAATAAACCACTCTAGTGAACACAAGCATAGAACAATGCTGCCGTTAACAATAAACGTATGGTTAAACGCCTTGCACGCGTTGGATTGAGCACTTCATTTACATGTATTTCTAACCTGACTATGTTAAGGACGGGTGCATTACATTAATACGTATAAAGATACCTTTGGTTCAGAAACATCATTCACTTTTTGTGCAGAGAAGCAATACACTCATACGGTCCCAATGGTAAAATATGGCTTAGCTTTGTAATGAATAATTACTTACTTTTCACACGTATTGGAAAACTGATTGTATAGTTCTGATTGTCGAATGTGATTATAAGCTTGTATTCTCCAGCTTGAGAGTGTGCCATTTTAAAAAAGTCCTTCGAGACAAAGACACTAGGAAAAAAAGAAAGCGCTTGTTAAAACTTACATTCCATCATTGAATTAACAAAAGGTGTGTTGCAAGTATTTCCATGTTAGTGGCACTTGGATAATAAGACAATTAATGCCGGCCAATTCCAGGGTTGATTGTGCTGCCAGAAGTGCCCAGGATCACATTGTTTCTTTGTTGTTGCCACTTAGACATTTGTGTTTTTATTAGTACCCGGCAGGGGCATGGCTTAGGTCTCCTAGTGAATGAGGAGGTTCAGACTGGGGGCTTTACCACACGGTAGAGGGCCCTCTCTGAGTCTCATCAGAGCTGAAGGCCGCCATCTTCCCCTGGCACATCACCGGTAAGTGTGCACTCCCCTTGCATCCCTTTCCCCCTCCCCACCTTTCTTTTCCACATCCCCTCCACCCCCTCCACTTACCTGCACTTCTCTGTCCTTCTGCACCGGGAACACTAGTCCCTTCTTCCTGTTCCATGGTTGTCATCTTTTTTTTTTCTTCAGTTTCGAATAGTCACTATGGAAAGGAAGAAGGGACTACGTGTAGTACCCTCTCCCCGTTCCATGGCAGCCATTTTCTTTTCTTTTTTTTTCAGTTGTGAAATGCAAACAAAGTTTCACAACTTCCTCAAAGAATCTATTCGTACCCTGCTCCATCTGGCTGGGGTTCTAATAGCAATAAGCTGCTCGCTGGGGGCGGGGGCATTTCCACTTCAGCTAATGCCCTGGGCCTGCTTTAAGGCAAATATGGGCCCGGGGCATTACTTGAAGCAGCAATGCCCCCCAGCTCAGGGCTTATTGCTTAAATTGCTCAGCATCCCAATATATTAAGCCGCTAATGGCTCGATTCGCAAAGTGAACAAAGTAGACTTGCAATTTCTGCAATGCAAAGCGTATGCCTACATATGGTGGTAAGACATAACTAATGAAAGTATTGAGGTACGTTTGTCATGAACACATGTATGAGTCACACCAGGTCGGTATTACTCAACGCCTGTCCTGGGCATCTCCAGGTGCACCCTGCACCCCATTGCCAAAAGGGGCTAGGGTTGTCGCAGTGCTTGGCAGTAGCACAAGCGCTTGATTGTAGTCGGGTGCAAATATGAGTAAATATTGCCCTGCAAACATTTACACTGGCGATATGATCACTGTATACCATTTACATTGGGTGCACAGAATTGCCCCTCATTAACATAGTATCCTCATCTAGGGCTGACAACATTTGCGAGCGTCCATGCCAAGTGCAGATTGTAAGGGTGCCATGACCCTTTGTAATGCCCACTGTTGGGATGTGTTGTTATGGGGCACAACCTCCCGCACAAACACACCACCTGATTCACTGTATGCATGCTTTGATAATCCAAGCAGGGGTGTAGTGGGAACCAAAAGAGGCCCTGGAAATAATTTTGAAAGTGGCCCCATATTACACATTTTCAGCAAGCCCAACCATTTTCCTATGAGAAAATTTGGAATTAAGACACAAAAGAGGCCCAGGGTGCAGAGGCCCACCGGGAAATCTCCAGAGTTCCCTATAGGCAAGTCCACCCCTGAATCCAAGTAGGCCAATCCAATCCACCCGGTTGCATGGGGCGTGCCCCCATGCAGGAACAGGAATGCACTCACCCACCAGAATGCACTCCTGCAGATGCAGCTGCATCCAGTGTTAAATAAGAGTACTTTTGTAATGCCAATGTGCACCGTGTACAGATCAAACAGCAAAATATGCCGCTTGTGCTGGGGCAAACATTTTGCTAACGAGACAGCTTGTGTGAAAACATGCATGTTTGTTTTGTTTAGTATTCAAACCATGCCACGTTGTTGTAGCATCAAGGCATAAAATACACCAGAATTTACACATATTGTTTTTAGTTTCAATTTTCTTAGTTGTAAGACTATTTTAATATACCAGACCAATACATGTATCTATAGCAGAGCTTTGCAATCTTTGGCTCTCCATGTGTTTTGGACTACAACACTCAACATCTCCAGCCAGCATAGTCAATGGTGAGGTATTATGGTAGATGTAGTCCAAAACATCTGGAGAGCCAAAGGTTGCAGGGCCCAGTTGTATACCATACCCAGCCAAAACCTCTGAAAGCTATGTTGAAAGTCTAATCCTTCAACATGCTGAGTGAAACAAAACAACATCTTGGATCACGCACAGGTGGGATTCAGACCATGAGGGAAACGGATTCTGCTCATGTATCCATTTAGGACAACATCAAGTTCAATGTGGGCACTAACATCACCTCGTCCCTTATACTCCTAAATAGCTAGGCCATTTTGACACTGTTAAGCAGGCACCAATAACTAGAGGCTGGAAAAAAATAGGTCTGAGCAACACTGCACTACAATGGATGCAGTCTTTCCTCGGGGACAGGGCAGAGACCACCTTCCTGCACCCCTATACATCCAGCTCTTGCAACATAACCCATAGAGCATCACAAGCATCAAGCCTAGGGCATTTTCTTTTCAATATATGCATGGCTCCACTAATGAACCTCACCAGAAGACAAACACTTACCTGCTACAATAAGGCAGATGGCATACAAATCATTTTCAGAATTACCACCACAAGGACACTGACACCACGTCCAACAAATGCCCCACTCAAGTGAACACATGGATGACTTATAGCAATATCAAATCGAAGCCCGATAAGACATACATCGATCTATCTCTTCATCCAACATCACACCATAGGCAGCCGCAATATGGCTTAGAGAAATGGGTGCCTGCCCAAAAATTTCTAAGGTGATCAAGAACTTTGAAATTCTTACGGGCAGTGGGTTTACCAGCCAACCACACATCAGCAAGAGAGAAAAGAGATGCGTCTGCCATGTACATGCAATCAGGCCCATAGTCCTTTCTCATCTTCACACCTGGAACCCTCCCCATCACATCGCTAGTTTTATCAAGAATGGACTATTCCAGCAGCATATATTTCCACAAGCTGGGTTATTTCACTAAGAAACTTGAGTGCAACCAGCACACAGCAGCAATAATAATAATAATAGTAATAATAACTAGTTGTTTTATGGTGCTGCAAACCCGCAGTTATCTGAGTGCTGCAATAACAGTTATTATTATTATCCCACTGTGTGGTACTCAGACCAACACTCAGACTCACAGATAAAAAAAAGCTCTAAGATCACATAATTGGCTACCATAGTGCTTTGAAGAGAAGGTAATGGGGTGCCTGCCAGCAGTGCTAGTCGTGGGAAGGAATGAAAAAGGTGATTACAGCAGCTGGGGCATGGCTGACCAGTGCAACCGGGGGTTGTAGCAGTCAGCAGCATGGAACGTGGACCTTGATCAGTTCGAGAGCAGTTGATTGGCTGCTCAATATTACCAGGTGTTAATAATCCTTGGGGTGAAGAGTTTTACATTCCACATGTGAAAGCCTCTAATCAGGGGGAACAGCAATTGATGAGACACTTTGATATATTTTTTTGTCTCCAGCACAAGCAATCAAAAGGACAATTTGCCCCTTTAACCCCGCTCATTGCTCCATAACCTGCCAGGCCAGGCCAAAGCCAAAGTGCTGCAAGATGGAAAAGAGTGTATTGTACATTTTCAACTTGACAATCCTTATGAATTAGTTAACTTGCTGCTTTGGAGCCAGTAAGTGCCAAAGATGCTTTTATTTGTTTCAGCATGTCCCCCGCCTTTTGCCAGCAGGTGGCACTGGCATGCCCAGCTTCATTGCAGCTGTACCTTACAGACCAGGGCCTCCTTACAGTCCCAGAGCTGCCGGCGCACTCCCACTGGTAGCACGATCACCAACTCACCACTTCACTGCCCAATACACCACACCAATTCACTTTACCTAACCTCATAACATTGCCTCACTTTACCCAGCCTCACACCGGCACCTCACCCCACATCACCCAACCTCCCAACCTTAGTTAACCTAACTCCATCTGCCACTCACCCGGCCAACTCACTCAAACCCCACCATCTCCCCTAACGGCAGCACCCTTCCAATTCAACCCATCCGATGGCACACCACACACCCTCACCCCACAAACCCACCTAACCCCACTAACTCACCCACCACCAACTCCACCTTACCGTCTCACCCACACCTCACCTCACCACCTAGCAGCACCCAACCACCTTACCCCACATTACCTCAGCCTCCTCAAATCATCATTTTGTCTTCCCCAAACTCATACCGCATGCTCCCTTATCCACACCTCCACCAACTCACCCAACCTCCTCACTCCACCCACACCCCAATCTCACAACCTCACCAATGCCATACCACAACAGCCCCCTATCCAGCCAGCTTCAACCCCCCCTGTCCTCTCACCCCACCACCTCTCCACAGCCACCCAACATCACACGAACACCTTACCCACTTCCACCGTCTCACCACGTCCCATCTCACCTCTACCCACAACCTTACCTCAGCCTCACATCACCACCCCATCCTCCCTGACACTCGCACATCACTGTCTCTCTTCACCCCACAACATCACTGCACCACTCTATACCCACAGTATTACAACACCTTCTTACCCTCACCCAACACAACTTCAAAACCTCACACAGCTATCTAATCTACATCCAAATGCACACCACAAACTCACTCCACATGTTTCCCACCGTGACACCCAATCTCACCCCACTCATGCCTCAGCCATCCTCAAATGCCAGCTCACCCCACCCAGCTACACCTGATACCTCATTTCACCCAATCTTACATAACCACTTCAGCCACACCTGCACACACATGCCATCCTTACTTACTAAACTCAGAACTCACACTTCACTTCACACAACCACATCATTTCACCTGCAACCCACCATCCCTCATCTCACCACCCTACTTCATCCTACCACAACCTCAAACTACCACCTCATACTACACACCCACCCTTAACCCACCGTCTCCCCAACCACACTCCACCACCTCCCCAACCACACTCCACCAAATTACCTGAACACGTTGTCTCCACCAACCCCATACTAAAGGCTCACTCCATCATATCAAACACCACATCCAACCTTGTCACTTCACCCTTGCCTTTTTACCACAGCCATCCCACAAAAGCACCCCACCAAACCAGCCTCAAGCCACAGTCTCCCCTACCCCACCACCTCACCACAAAATCCAAACCTCACACTAACACCCTACACATCCCAGACAGCTGCTCACAACCCATCTCACTTCACCCCATGAACCTAGCCCTGCCTCAAATTACCACCTCCCCTCTCACAAACATACACTATCACTCCAACCCACAACCTCACATCACCCCACCAAATAACAGCACCACCCTAAACCTGCATCCTTATAAAACCTTGTCACCCTACCACCTGACACACCTCCCAACCCCACCAGCCTACTGCCTCCCCCTATAACAACCACAACACAACGTCTTGCTATTTTACCGACAGCCAACTTCACTACCTCACGCCACCAATCCCCACCACTACTCAACTTCACCACACATATACCCCAGCTATCCCCCACCACCGCCCACCACCTCAGCTCAGCCCAACCAACCACACTCCACCACCTCACTTCATCAAATCTCACACAACTACATCAGTCCACACAACCCACCATCCCATCCACATGCTATCCCTCATGGCTGAACTCACAACTCAGCAGCTAACTTCACACAACCACACCACTTCACCCTTAACCCACTCTCTATCATCTCACCAACACACCTATATTATATACCACCACTGCCTCAAACTATCACCTCATACTACACCTGCACACCCACCTTTAACCCACCACTGCCTCCCCAACCACACCCACCACCCCACATCACCTCAACCACCTCACCCTAACACTTAGCTTCCCAACCTCACACAGCATGCTCACTTCATCTGTACATTGACCACCTCACCCAGCCTCCTCAACTCACCCTCAACCCAATTTCACATTCGCACCACAGCTATCCCACAACATCACCTCACCTACCCAACCGCACTCTACAGTCATTCCTCACCCTATCACCTCACCACAGCCATCTACCCGCACAGAAATACCCCACCCACCCCCACAACCACAGCCCACCCCATCTCACCTCATCCTACAATCTCCACCCCACCCATTCCCAAATGCAAAACATTGCTCTGCCCCAGCACCTCACATCGCCCATATCACAGCGCCACCTCATGCCCAAACCTTTTCACACCTGCTCATCCTCTCACTAACACCTCATTTTACCCCAACTCCTACTGCTTCATCCGATCACAACCACAAAATCTCACACCACTACCTTACCTACAACCAACCTCACACCACCACCATACCACACCTATCCCCCTACCTCATCATCACCACCACTCCCACCTCACCTCAACCACAAAACACCACATCGCTGCCTGCCAACACCACACCACCACCTTCCAACACAACATCACCACCTCTCTTAAGCCAAAATCAACTTCGACCTTATTTCCTTCCACTCATCCCTGCAACCTCACATTAGCACCTCGCCCCACAATGTCATCCCCAATGTCACCCCCCACCTCACCTCACTCATTCTAACCACCTCACCCACCCAAATTACAGCACCCACCCAACCGTACCACCACCTTACCCAACCAACAGCTCCATCACTTGAAAATCACCTCAATCCCAAAACCCCACCCTTCACACATCACCACCACCACATAACTTCACACAACTGCATAACTACACCCATCCAAAACCAAACCCAACCACTTCATCACAATCTCACCTCCTCAGCTCACAAGCATCCAACACCAACACCAGTCCACCAACTCACCCACACACCTTGCCACTGCACTTCACCCAAACCCTCACTACCACCTCATCCCACCCACACTGCTTCATCCCATTCAAATCTCCAACTTACCCCACACCCCTCCCCACCTAACCACACCACGTCACGCAAACCCACACCAGCCAGCTTCACACCAACAACTCATCACCTCACACCTCAGCTCATCTCGTTCAACTCTACCTCCCCCGTGACCTCAACTGCCCAAACTCACCACACCTCAAACTTCACACCATAACCTCACCCCAACTACACTACCCACCCCAAACCTCATGTCCCCTCCTCAACACCACATCACCTCAACACCACACACCCAACCTCACCTCACTTCCTCAACTCACCCCAACCACCCTTACCCGAGCAACTCCTACGCTCACTATACCACATCACCCCACCACTGAATGACAAAGCCTCAGACCACCACCTCACCATCTTACCCCACCCACGCTCCAACCTCATGACCACAGCCACCAAACCACACCCCACCACCTCAGTTCACTCATCCTGTTAACCTCATAACATCGCCCACGCATGGCAGCATCCAGTTATACCAGCTCACTCTGGATTGCTCACCCTAGATCTTGTTGGCCTGCTTACCTCACTGTGTCCTATAGCTCCCACCAAACTCTAGCACACCCCAACCAGCCACCCACCCTAGCTCGCCTGGCCTGCCCCCAAGTTCCCACCAACCTGTCCTCAAAGCTCAAGTTGAACAGCCTCCTCCCATCTACCCACCCACTCAATCTCACCAGGCTTGCCCCCATCCACCCATCATAACTCACATCAACCCCACCCTGGACAGCTTGATCATGCCAGCCTGCATTAGCTCCCACTGACCTGCTCTCTCCAATCCATCCTAGGTCACATCAACCTGCCCCAACCTATTGTATTGTATTGTGTTGTATTCGTCATTTATATAGTGCCCTTTCTCCATTTGTATCACCTCAAAGGGCTTTGTGGTTGGAATGCCCTGGTTAGGCTCCAGTAAGCAGCCCACAGGTTAGGCACGTGGGTGGATGCTGTTGGTGGTTTAGGATAGAGTTCTAGTGCTGAAGATTCGATGTGTGCCCAGCTAGACCGAATTCCTTTCTTTGGTTGTCGCTGTATACTAATGGCAGAGGTGTTGAGATGCGGCTATGTGTGCTGCTAGACTGGGATAGCATAGCCATAGCTGCATTTTAGGGTGCATGGATGGGCGGCTGTGCCTGTGGCCTGTGTCATCAGACATGGTGTAAGGTATACGTACCGTAGACTTGGCTGGAGTTTGACTGCTGTGTTCTATTTCTTGGTCAATGCGATTGGCTGGTCTCACTATTCATGGTCTCCCTGGAACGAAAGTCTGAGCAGTGGGAGAGGGGCCCGGAGGGATTAGGGGGTGAGGGGTGAGGGGAGGACGATAGTTTGTTATGGTGTGCCTCTGTGAACGCTGCTGGCATCCGTGGAGTATTTGTGGGTAGGAGTGTTGTTTTGTTTGGGAAGGATGGGTTTGTCACAGGGTTCCGCTCTGAACGCTGCTGGCATCCGTGGGGTATTGGTGGATACAATTGTTGTGTTTGGGTCCGCGTTTCTGTGCACCTATCAAGAGTGTAGAGTGGGGGAGGGTTTCAAGAGAAGGGAGGGAAAAGCCAGGTTGTGAGGGCCTTTCTGAATGACAGGTGATTGTCAATATTGCAAATGTGCAGCGTTAGGGAGTTCCAGATGATCAGTGCTTGGACGGAGAAAGAGAATCTGCCGAGTCTGGAGGAGTTGTGCTGTGGGACTACTAGGAGAGATGCTGTGTCAATCTGAGGGTTCTTGAGGGGTGGTAGCGGTTGACTTTGTCTTGAAGGAATTCCGGCCCAGTGGGTGATGCACATGGCTTTAAAGGTGGTGCGTCAACCAATAGGGAGCCAATGGAGGACACTTAGTCTAGGGCTGATGAGTTCTCAGGGAGTTAGGTTAATCAGCAGGCGGGCTGCAGTGTTTTGGATTCTTTTAAGTTTCCTTAGCTGAAATGCTGGTGCGCCTAGGTAAAGGTAGTTTGTGTAGTCTAAGCGGGAGAGGATGATGGAGATGATGACGGAGAAACAGTGAGGATAGGTGAGGTAAGGGAAGACATGCCGGAGGATGAGTAGGTGGACGAAACAAGTTCTGGAAACAGAGTTGACTTGTTGGGAAAGGGATAAATCTGTGCCCAGCGTGCATCTGGGGTTTTCACTGAGGTGTAGGTTGTCGGTGGGGGGCCTAGGAATTGCAGCCAGGGAATAGGTTGGGGGAGGAGCAATGTGTTCCTGCAGACTAGGATTTCAGTTTTCCCAGGATTGAGGATGAGGTGGTTGGTCGTCATCCAGTAGTCAATATCCAAGAGGCATGAAGACAGACCTGGACGATTAGGGCCTGGCGATTTGCGGATTTTAAGAATCATCTGGGTGTTGGCTGCGTAGGTGTAGCAGGTAAGTTTGTGGGAGCGGATGAGTGCAGGCAGAGGGTTTAGATAGATGTTGAAAAGCAGGGGAGATAGGGATGCTCCTTGTTGGACCCCTTTTGTTGCTGGTCATGAGGTGGAGGTGAACGGGTGGAAGAGCATACTTTGTGAGCAAATAGAGATGAAAGAGGAGATCCAAGAGAGGGCTGTGTCTTTGATTCCTAATGAGTTTAGCCTGTCTAGGAGGATGGTGTGATCAATGATATCGAAGGTGGCAGAGAAGTCAAGAAGGATGAGTACAGGACAGCCTTCTGCATCAGCTGTTCTTTTTAGGTCAAGCGAGATGGACACTAGGGAGGATTCTGTTCCTCAGAGCAGTCTGAAACCAGATTGTGCAGGGTCCAGGAGGTTGTTGGCTTCAGTGAAAAGGCCAAGCTATTGTATGCTGTGACATCCATGAAGTGGGTGTTGGTGAGTGGGTCGAGTGTGTTTTGACAGGCGTTGGGCTGTGGGTAGATAGGGGTGGGAGCATGTGTTCAAATTTAGAGATGATGCGGAGTGTCTGTCAATAGCAACATTGTGGAAGTATTCTGATAAGATGTCACATAGGGATTGGGAGATGGTTGGGGGGGTTAGAACAGGCTGGGGATTTTAATTCGGAAATGAGTCTTAGCAGTTCCTTGATGAGGTTCCAAGAGTTTAAGATTCTGTTCCCATAGAATGCTTTCTTGGTGCTTCTGATTTCTAGTCTGCATGCTCTGGTTAGTCTTGCTAGGGTGGTTTTGTTCTGGGCCATGGGGATGGTTCTCCAGGTCCGTTCCAGCCGGTGCTTGAGGATTTTTAGTAATTTGAGGTTGGTGGTGTACCACATGGTTTGGGTCCTAATCTCTGAGAGGACTGTTTTGTTTGGTTGAGGGGTGTAAGGGCACCCGAGAGCCAGAGGTCGAAGAGTTTTATGGGGGTTGGCCCTTCCTGGAGGGATAGTTTTGGGAGAGAGGTGAGGAGGGAGGTGGATAGATCTGGGATGATAACAACTTTATTCCATAGTGGAGTGAGAGGTGTGGGGGATGGTGGAGGTTAGGCGTGACCTTGGGTGCGGGCCATAGTGGTCAGTGGTACAGAGAAGAAGATTGCTGAGTGATCAGTCCATGATAGGGTGTGTGGGGCAGTGTGGATATGTTTGCAGTGGTGAAAATGGCATTGAGGGTGTTACCTCCAGTGTGGGTAGGTGTGGAGATGTGTTGTATCAGGTTGAATGCTTTTAGGTTGTCTGTGAGAGATCGGGACATGGGGTTTGCAGGTGAGTCAAACCAGATGTTGAAGTCTCCAAGGATGGTAAGTGGTGGATGGAGATTGTGGATGGTTGTCTGAGCATCGCAGAGCGTGTCTGCAACGTTTTTGTTGTACCCATGGGGCCTGTAGATAAGTAGGAAGCTGTGCGAGGCGGAGGGTGAGAGTTGGAGTTTTACCAGAAGGGATTCGTAGTCTGCAGTGTTGGCTGAGGTGTCCTTAATGATTTGTGGGAATTGGTGTTTGTGTAGTATCGCAAGTCCTCCACCCCTTTGCGATCTGTTCTGAACAATGAGGTTGTACCCGGGTGGGAAGGTCCCGCGCGCAATAGTCCTGTAATCGTCAGAAAACCAGGTCTCTCTGATGAAAATAATGTCTGGATTTTCCTCTGTGATGAAGTCAAAGATGTGAAATTTGTTTTTGTAGACTGACTGAACTAGAGAGTTGGGTGCAAGAGAGTTGGTGGGGTATGTTTGCAAGTGCTGGATGAGTGGGGTTGGGAATGGTGGGAGGAGCAGGAGTGGAGGGGGTGGGTTGCCGGAGGTTGGGAGGGGTGTGACTGGGGGGGCGTTAGGGAAAAGGGGTTGGTCGGGGTGGGTAGGGGCAAAGGGGTGGTCGGTGGAGGGTGTGGGGAGGAGCCATAGGGAATTGGATGGAGTTGGATCATGGGGGATGGGCAAAGAGGGGAATAGGGCTTGCGCCGGGTTGGGTGCTGGCAAGGAGGGCTGGGCCCTATAGTGAGGTGGCAGGGTTTGGGATCTGGGTTGGAGGATGGGAGAAGCTAGGAGGGGCCTGGCGTGGTCTTGGTCTGGGCCTTTCCCTGACTTTCAGGTGGGCCATGGGTTGTGGGTCAGTGTGGAGGGGGGCTGTGGAGGTTGGGGTATTGGCCAGGGCTGCTCTTGCTGCACTCACAGAAGGGAAGCGTGGGTTGGGGATGGGGGTGCTATGTTGCTCGGCCGAGGTGCGTGCACAGGGTGCAGGTGAGTAGCTAGCAGGAGTGTGGGGTGGGAAGGTTGTTTTACCTGGGTCGCTGGGCTGTCCGGAATATTCCGTGGTCAATGTTTTCTGCTCCCACTCTCCCACTTGCCGCTCTTGTTTGAGCGGAGCGAGATCTACTTCAACGGTGTAGCAGGTGGGAGGTGGAAGGCTGGGATGATGGGCTGTGCATTCAGGATGGCTGAGTTAGGGTGTGGTGGGTCTCGTCAGGCCTACTGGTGCTCTAGCATGCGGCTCTAATCTGACCAGTGTGTGGCATAGTGTCTAACCTGTACAACAGATTATGTGACTGAGTAGAGGGGGCTTGTCCAACTTGGCAAGTCCAACTGGGGTACAACACTAGATCTGTACATACCTGGCCTTGGGGCTATTGGTCAGGGTAGTAGAAGCAGGTTTTGGGACACCTGGATAGAGGGGGGTGCCCCTAAAAGGGGGTACCACAATAGACAGTAAATCGTATTAGCTCCTAGATTTAGAACACCTGGATAGAGGGAGAGATGCCTAACTGGACATACAACAGTAGACAGTAAATGTATCTGGATAGTGGGACAAATGCCTAAATTGGGGCTGCAACAGTAGACATTAAAATAGAGTAGATGGGTTTGCAACAGTAGACAGTAGGCCCCTAGATTTGGGACACCTGGATAGCGGGAGAAACGCCTAAATGGGGATACAACAGTAGAGGGTTAAATACAGTACCACCTAGATTTGAGACACCTGGATAGAGGGAGAGATGCCTAAATGGGCATACAATAGTAGACAGTAAAATGCAGTAGCGGCTACTTTTGGGAAACCTGGATAGCACCTAAATGGGCCTACAACAGTAGACAGTAAAATGCAGTAGCACCTAGATTTTGGACACCTGAATAGCGAGAGAAACGCCTAAATGGGGATACCACAGTAGACAGTAAAATACAGTAGCACCTAGTTTTGGGACACCTGAATAGCGGGAGAAACGCCTAAATGGGGATACCACAGTAGACAGTAAAATACAGTAGCACCTAGATTTGGGGTACCTGGATAGATGGAGAGAGGCCTAAATGGGCATACAACAGTAGCAGTAAATGCTGTAGTGCCTAGTTTTGGGACACCTGGATAGCACCTAAATGGACCTACAACAGTAGACAGTAAAATGCAGTAGCACCTAGATTTTGGAAACCTGGATAGAGGGAGAGATGCCTAAATGGGCATACAACAGCAGACAGTAAAATGCAGTAGCGGCTACTTTTGGGAAACCTGGATAGCACCTAAATGGGCCTACAACAGTAGACAGTAAAATGCAGTAGCACCTAGATTTTGGACACCTGAATAGCGAGAGAAACGCCTAAATGGGGATATCACAGTAGACAGTAAAATACAGTAGCACCTAGTTTTGGGACACCTGAATAGCGGGAGAAACGCCTAAATGGGGATACCACAGTAGACAGTAAAATACAGTAGCACCTAGATTTGGGGTACCTGGATAGATGGAGAGAGGCCTAAATAAGCATGCAACAGTAGACAGTAAAATGCAGTAGTGCCTAGTTTTGGGACACCTGAATAGCGGGAGAAACGCCTAAATGGGGATACCACAGTAGACAGTAAAATACAGTAGCACCTAGATTTGGGGTACCTGGATAGATGGAGAGAGGCCTAAATGGGCATGCAACAGTAGACAGTAAAATGCAGTAGTGCCTAGTTTTGGGACACCTGGATAGCGCCTAAATGGGCCTTCAACAGTAGACAGAAAAATGCAGTAGCACCTAGATTTTGGACACCTTGGTAGCGGGAGAAACGCCTAAATGGGGTTGCAACAGTAGACACTAAAATACAGTAGCACCTAGTTTTGGGACACATGGATAGTGGGAGAAATGCCTAAATGGGGATACCACAGTAGACAGTAAAATACAGTAACACCCAGATTTGAGACACCTGGATCAAGGGAGGGAGGACTAAATAGACATACAACAGTAGACACTAAATGTAATGGCGCCTAATTTTGGGACACCTGGATAGCGGCTAAATGGGCCTACAACAGTAGACAGTAAAATGCGGTAGCACCTAGATTTTGGCTACCTGGTTAGCTGGAGAAAAACCTAAATAGGGTTGTGCAAGTAGACAGGAAAATACACTAGCACCTAGTTTTGGGACACCTGGATAGCGGGAGGAACACCTAAATGGGGTTGCAATAGTAGACAGTAACATGCAGTACCACCTAGATTTGAGTGATCTAGAAAAACAGTGCTATAAGGTTTGGGATACCAGGGCAGAGTGGTAAATGCCTTTTGCTGCGAGTACAACAGTGGACAATTTCCCTAGATGAGAGATGTTGCTACCTGCCCCTATATGTCCGAATATGAGACATGGCTGACTAACACAATCTATCTAGATACGAGATATGGCTCACTAACACAGTCTATCCAGATGCGAGGTATGGCTCACTAACACAGTCTATCTAGATGCGAGATATGGCTAACTAACACAATCTATCTAGATGCGCAATATGGCTGACTAACACATTCTATCCAGATGCGAGATATGGCTGGCTTACACAATCTACCTATATGCGAGATATGGCTGCCTAACACAGTGTATCTAGATGCGAGATATGGCTCAGTGATGGTTGGCCTAGGCGTTGGATGTGGCTAACATATGAATGTGCAACTTACTACAGACTTTTAGATAATATAATGATACGATAATAAGATGGGTCCTTCGCCGGAAGGGCTGCCAGGGCAGTGGGCTGCTGTAGTGTCTTCACTTAAAGAATATCAAGCTGATCGTGCCAAAGGAGGACAACCAGACACCTCGGACCCGTCGCTCAGGGTCAGCACGGTAGATCATTCTAAAGCACAGGATGGTGGACCAGGCAGCTGCACGCACCCATGAAATGTGGTCATTGTTCGGTAAGCAGAAGGAACTAGGGATGGCAATCTTTCTCTTGGATAACCTATCGGAGGGCGAGTATTATGCACTCATCAAACACTTAAATCTCCTGTAAGACGAATTAATTCTCGTGGTTCATAAATGGAACCCATGACTCATTGTTGACTTTACAATGAACTATTTCCCCCCTGCACACCGAACCTTCGCAGCTTAGTGGAAGGCACAGCCTCACTCCATACACCATGCACACACATACAACAAAACACTCTTGCACATCACCACTGCCATAAACATGATGACAAAAATTCGAACTGTAGCTTCCCATATAATTGTCTATCACCTTAGTCCATAGTATTCCTCTGCTACACCCATACATACTCCATTTAGGCACGAGTAACTACCAGGGTCTTGGCCACCCTCGCATTACTATAATGGCTGAAATGCACACACGCATAATAGCACCCCCAAACCGCTCCCAAATTGTTCGGGGCCCCGGTCCATCCGAGTGTGCTCAACCAAAAGCGTGTTGTGATCATAATTATAGTGAAAGGCAATTTAACAAATGACAAAATGAATGCCCTGCACACTTCTTTAATATTGCCTGCTCCTTTGTCTCAATCTTTGCCTTTATTTTTACCTTGGCCTTTGTCTTTGTCTAAATCTTTTTTATTTGTGCTGCCTTTATCCTTTCCTTTAAAATGAGGCAACATCCTCAAAGCTGCTACATGGGCAAGCCCTGTATTAGACCCCCTTTGCTCTCAATGTTACTCTTTGCTGGGGCAAGTAGGAATTCTCTCCCCACCTCGGTACTTGTGGGTATGATTTTCTTCCCCTAGAAGTGTCTTCAAGATTTCTTTATTTGGCTCAGAATCTGGCGGCCTGGCAATTGCCCCCAAAGTCTGGTCTAGAGCCCCCAGCTGGCTGTGCTCTACCTGATTGCCTAAAGGCTAGTCCATTGAAAGCCTCAGAGCCAGGTTCTCAGCTGACCTCCTAGTTTAGTCTGTGCCTTAATCTACGTTTTCTTATTCTGTGTCTTAACTGGAAAAGCCATCCCCTTCTCTGTCTCCCTCTTGCTAATTGGCCTTCTTGGCTTGGCCAGCACAGGTTTGGTTTCTCTGAAACTCCTTCTCTGTATTCACTATAACATCACTCTCTCTCGAATGGTGTTCTAACACCCTCAGATTCAAGGGTTTGTGCCCTTCTAAACAGGTTCTGATTCGGTGGCTAGTGATTTCCTTTAGCTGCAGATGTGGTGTTTCACTAATGGAAATAGGCCCGTTTCCTGGTTCCCACACTCAAGGTTACAAGTCCACTTCTCTGCCATTTTGGGAGCAGCCAGTGCCAACATAGCAGCCTGCAGACTGGGCACTCTGTCTTCTTTGTGCTTCTGTGAGTTTCTGTCACTACTTCCAGTGCCTCTGCAATGAACACAAGCATTCACTCCATATGATTCTTCTGAAGGCCATATATTTTCTTATTGGCCTTGTGTCGTGGTCCATGCCTGAGCTTACGCCCCGGATGAGTTCTGCTTATTTAACCATGCTCCTCACATTGGATATGATGCTGTATGTTGAGTGAAATATGAAAGAACCTGCATGCTCTGTATGTGTCAAACTGTAACCCTGGGTTGATTTTCTCTGGATTTCACAGTGCGGGTATGGGGGTTGGGCTCTGAAATCAAGGTTGTACTTTTACTCTCCTCTCCCATGAGGCATATTTGATCCTGACTACTATGATATCTTTGTAATGTTCTACTCCTCTCTGGAGACTCCCTGTCTATGCTATTGCCCTTTGTCAGTCTCTTGTATGCGTTTTTCCTCCTCGTTTCCACATTCCTTCTCCTATGTCTGCTTTTTACCTGCACCGTTCTATCTTTCTTCTCTCATTTTGGTGTATTCCCCTAGTCGTACTCTTGTTTTCCTTTTTCCCTTCTACTTTCTTTTCCCCACAGCCCCTGTGCTCAGTCCCACTTCCTCTCTTTTTCTCTTCTTCTTTCTACATTTTGGAAGCCATATCTCTGCTCTTGGGTATACAGTGTCTAGGGCTAAATTAAAATAGTGACACACCTTTTCAGTGAAACATAAATAACGAATTTCTAATAAAGGTATATGTGAGTGGTGGGGTAAGGGATTAAAAATGGTTGGGGGGTTTGGGAGGGGTTACTAAAGCAGGAAAAACAGGGGGTTTTCGCTATTTTAGGGCCACTCAAAAAGTGTCACTATTTTTCTTGTCGTTATAAACAAATGTAACCCTGCTCTTGTCCTCTGTGCCTACTCTTGTTTCATTCCATTCATTATTGAAAGCTCACCTCATTTAAATCACTAAATATAAGTTTATGTTGTATGCCTTTGATACTCATTTAATATTGTTACTGTTAATTTAATTTGATTTTACGGTCAATGGCGTCTCGCCACTATGGGTGGGAGGGGATGCATCCCCCTGACCCTCCCACCGGTGTGGCAGGCAGCACAGTCCCCAGTGTGCTTTTTATATCACAGAGGGGCTGTGCCGCCTACCTCTTGGCAGGGGAATGTCCCCACTGCACATTTAATGGGCGCTGGCGAGGCATTGGAAGACAGGCTCAAATTATTCTGCTCTAAAAACATAAGTGTTGCTACCTTGCTCGACTGGCCTACCTTGAATGTGGGCCAGTGACAACACTTGTTTGTGCTTTATGCATGATGCCCGTGCACCATGGGTAAAGCAGGAATTTAAACACAATTTACTTGCATTAGTATCGGGCCCTCTGTACTTCCTGAATTCCCCTGATTAGCCGCCTGTGACGTAGTCACAGCAACAAGAATTTCTGGCCCAGGCAGGGTGTTGCTGAGAAGGAATGTGCCAGTTAAAAGAAAGACAAGACAGCCCGCTGCATTGTGGTGTTCACTGTCCACTTGACATTCACCACAACCACTGGAGAATCATCTTTATTCCCCTGGAGTCTCATAGACACTGTTTCCTCTCCTCTATTTTACTTCTCTACTGAACTAACCTCCTTTCAACCAATTTGGTAAACGCTTCAGTATCACACAGTGCAGGGACGCTGGTCTCATTCACAAAAACAGTCTACTAGTATTTCAGAGGTATCTAAACAAAGGTACCTATCACTTCAGGATTATGTGGTAGCACATCCATATTATCGAGGAGAAACCTACCTCATTATCTCCCCTTGGACTTATGATGTCAAGAGCCACATGAGTAGATCTCTTCTTAAGGCAAGACCACCTAGAACTTCCCCACGGGCAAAAGGAAGAACATTCTCCAGAATGCCAGTTACGCGAATGGGATCAGACGGAGTGCTGTTAAATGGGCTTTAACTTTGATGACATCAAAGGAAGGCACTATTGCATGACCTTTCACCCCAGTGGCATCATATGGAGTGACATCATGGGCAGAAAGAGAGTTAAATAAGCTTATGGTTATTAAAATAGCAAATAGTAAAGTAGACGATTGGCTGTCACAGCAACCAACCATATTTTAACTAGAGTGCTACCCTACTATGACTTGGGTGGTGTCATGATATAACTGTGCTACACCCAGCAGAACCCACATAAGCCACGGGCACTGCCTTCATAAGTAATCTCACACACTAGATCTAGTCATTACCTGAGAAATACAGCTCCACATTCCCAGATGTTGCCAGGTGTGGGTATAATATGTCCATCGTATCCTCTTATTTTCAGATACTTCAATTGAATCCATGTTATATCCTCAAATGGTAAATATAGTAATAGTATAGTTTGTACAGCCTGACATATCCAGGTGCTATCATCAAACTGTATGCCACATGCAACCTCCAAATACCACTGAATGCCAATTAATGTCCCATATGAATGGAAATGTTACCATATGTAAAGCGCAGCTTCATGTTCAGTTGCTGCCTTTATATGCAACCTCAAATTCCACAGAAATGCCACTGAATGCCAGCTAATGGCTTACATGACATATAGGCACCAAACATAAGGCAGATCCTGCCAGGTCCAGCAGATGCCATTATGTGCTTCAAAAATCCTACTAATTCCATTTGATGTCCCATATGCCTGGTAAAGTCTCAATATGTATTATGCAGCTTCAAAGGTCCAGTCACTGTCGCATGCAGCATCAAATGCCGCAGCAATGTCTGATATACATGATATAGTGACCACATGTAGTGTGGAGTCTGACATACCAGTGCATCCTCCTATGCTGTAGTTATGCCAGCCAATGCCTCATTTGCATGCTATACAGTTGTTGCCATTATATGCATGTGCATGTGCAGCCTCACATGGGGTCAGCGATGCCAGTTAACGCTTCATATAGATGTTATAGTAATTATAAGTAATGTGCAGCTTCGCATGTCCTGTTACTAACTGTATATGTCAAATGCAGCCCCAAATGATTCAATAATTAATGTAATGGCAATTAGTGCGTCATATACATGGTAGAGTCACCATATGTAACATAGAGTCTCACATGTGCAGGTGCTGTCCCTCAGCCGTGTTTCCTCCTCTGCATCTCCTCCACTTCCCCACGCTCCCTCACTTACCTGCAAAGGCTCGAGCTCCCAGCTCCATCAATGTGTGGCGCGCGACCCAGATCAACTGCACTTGGACGCTTCATCTGCCTACCCACCCTTTCCTCGTAGCGTGCAGACCACATCAGGAGCATTCTGCTGATGCAGCGAGGGTGGGAAGATGAGCTCCTACCCATTGTGCCTATGTGCAGCCCTAGCCAAACATTGAGAAGCTGCTGAGGAGCTAAGTGAGAGACAATGGGTAATAACTGTGCAGGGTAAACCGGAAACTTTACTGTTGGTGTGGGGCTGCCTCTGCGATTCCTGAATCAGGAGTTACAAGGGCAGTGCCAGAGGTACCAAGGGAGTTGCCAAAGAGAGCAGCTGCATGTAGATAAAGCTGACAATTCTTACACCAATCGCTCTTGGAGAGTAAGGCTACATTTTCCTGGGGCCCCTTCCTTCCTCTACTAAACATTGGAGGTGTTGGCCATGGCATGGGGTATTGCAGACATATGCCATGCTGTATTTCTGAAATAAGCTGGTTAGGAATTACGTTGCCACCCAAGGGGTAGTAAAGCCTTACTCCAAATGAAATCCTCAGGATTCCATGTGCAATAACACTAATTACCGCATGCAGTATTCCATGGTGAAGAAATCCACTTAAATACTCTTTTACCCTTTTAGTGGGAATAGAGATATTCGAAAATGATCAATCAAAGAATGGGCGTTGCATAGCTAACTTTTTTCGATGACCACCAACCTAATAGTGCATAAGGTGGATGAGAGTCAAGAACACTTTTTTACTTTCATCATATCGCTTTGTTTTGAGGCCACAATAAGATTTTCCCAATTGTGTGACCGCCAATTTGAAACATTTATTCAGTTAAACAAAGGTTGAACCAGTCATTTGATTGAATATTCACTGTTTGTGATCAAACAATTTACATTCATTTGATAATGATTGTGTCTCAAACAATATGAAAGTTATCTTATATCACTTTCGCTTCTGCTTGCTAAGAATGTTGCTTTCAGTAACTGTCTTCTGTGTGCCCTGCTGATCTCTTGCATGTTCACAATACGTCTCCAGAAGAAAATGTTCTCTCTGAAATGTTTCTTTGAATTTGTATTTATTTGAAGAACAGGGTGCGTCAATTTCAATCTGAAATGGCTTACAATAACTCATTTACAGTTAGTGTAGAGATTCCCATGAAGGGTGTCTGTACAATAGCACAGAGATGAGGACGCGTGATGAGTCAGTTTATGAGGGTGTTCAAAAGTGGGCCATTTACCAGGGAAAAAATAAAAAACAAAAAAATATATATATAAAATAACGAGTGACTTACAAAGGTAACATTAACCTAAGAGTGATATTGTTTCAAACTAAACAGGAGTGCTATTTAAATATTCAAATATATAACAATACATTATTCATTGTCACTGGAGGCGGTGGTGGGCTCAGGTAGGAAGGATGGGAAGCCGGCAGGGGATGTCCCTCTTTAGCAAGTAAGCAAAGTTTAAGCCACCCTTTGAAGAGATCCACAGTAGGGCTTCCTTGGATTGTGATGGGCAGTGGGTTTGAGTGGAGCAGGACGATGAGGGTGAATAGTGTATACGAGAGGAGGCACAGGAAGGGTTTGGGACAGTGAGGATGAGTGCAGAGGAGGACTGGAGGGAACAGGGTGGTGTGTAAACTGAGATACAATCTGACAGATACAGAGCAGCAAGACCATTGATAACTTTTAACACTAGAAGAAGGAACTTGACAAGGGAGCGGGTGTGTATGGAGACCAACCAGCATGTTGTGGGCAGGTAAAAGTGGGGAAGGATCCGGGTAGGTTGTAGAGAGTTTAGGAAGCAATGTTGAGGACTTTGTCTAAGAAGGAGTAGAGAGGATTGCCAAGAGGTAGGCTTTAGCAGAAGTCAAGTTTGCTGGGCACAAATGCAGAGATTCGAGTTTTTGTAGAGTGGTTAGTAAGAAAAGGACGCATTTTGCAAATGTTGTGGTTAAAATGAGCAGAAGAGGCAGTGGTAGTAATTTATTGTGGAGTCAGTGGTCGTTATCAAAGAGGGCTCCAAGATTGTGAACATTGTTGGAAGGAGCAAGGAGTTCCGGTGGGAAGGAGATAGGAGAGGGTGGGGGAGGGATGGCATTGGAAGCCAGGAAAAAGAAAACTTCAATTTTGAACAGTTGAGCATCAGGCAGCAGAGATACATGGAGTGATGAATAGCAGTGAGACAGTTCATAATCCATTCTGAGATGGCTGGGGTGAAGGACGGAATGTAGATAAATATTCAAGGGCCAGCAGCAAAAAGGTGATAGTGAAAGCCAAAGGATGAGATAAGTCTTCCTATCGCATAGGTATAGAGGGTCAATAAGAGGTCCAAGGACTAATCCTTGGAGTATGCCGACAGGCAGAGGTTTGCATGTTCCAAGAGATTTTAAATGATCGACCTTCCAGGTAGGAGGTGATGCAGACAAGAGCAGATTTGTGAAACCCAAGATCCTGGAGAGTGAGGAGGAGTGAGGAACGGTTGACAGTGTTGAAAGTGCAGTTTTGGTGGAGTGTTTACTATGTTAGCCAATTGGATTGGATCACCAAGACCATTATCCTCAAGGTACTTTGTGATCCAGTTGAAGACCACCCGCTCAAGGACCTTCAAATAATGTGGAAGAAGAGAAAGTGGGTGATAGTTTGCTGGGATGTTTAGGTCAGCAGAGGGTTTCTTCCATAGGGGTAAACCAGTTCCAGATTTGAAGGAGGCAGGGAAGAGTCTAGCAGAGAGAGAGAGGTTAAAGAGCTCAGAGATATAAGGACAAGCGATTGAGACTACATCTTTGGCCATTTAGGGGCAAAAGGTTCAATGAGAGGGGTTGGTGCTGTGAAGAATGGATGCTACTTCAGTAGGAATGGTAGGGGAGAAGTGGTAGCGAGTGGAAGAGGTATTGGGGAGAGATGCTGAACAGAAAGAGAGTTGAGACGGTAGGTAATGGAGTCCTGCAAGAATGTCAAACATTTGAGAGGTAGTGAACAAAGTAATTAGCAGGAAGGAAGGAGGCAATGTACATTGGCTTGGGAGGTGTGAGAAAAGCCTTGCGAGTTGATGCAAGTTTGTCGGGGTGATTATGAAAGGAGGAGTCCAGTGACGAGGTGAGGGCAGCAAGGGAATGTATGTAAGCTAGCAGTTAGGGAGGGGTCCGTAATTTGCACCAGCATCATAGTTCACAGTACATGTTTGTTAAGAGTGTCTGAATTTCAGATGTGATCCAAGGCTGAGGATGTGGATGTGGAGGTGTGAATATGCAAGCAGGATAGCATTGGTCAAATAGAGTAATAGGTGCATAGTTACTTAGGAGAGTGATGAACATGCAAGAGAGATAGGAGAGAGGTCCTCACATCATCAAGGTAAGCGGCAAGAGAGTCCTCCCTGAATTTCGTCTTAGTCATTGAAGAGAACAGAAGAGGAGGAGTAGAAGATGGATGGACTAAGATGTTATTAAAGTGAACAACGGAGTGATTTAAGGGACAGAGGTCAATGGGGAGGTCAGAAGAGGAGAGGGAATTACCGAGAAAGACAAGATCAAGAGAGCTCCCATCAGAGTGGGTATGCTGGTCGTGTTTGGGGAAGAGGCAGTGGTCAGATAGGAGGGAGTTAGGTTTAAGGCAGGTGTCTGCAGATGGCTTGGTAATGTCCCCCAGCATGACAATGGGGATGCTGGTAGAAAGTGACTCAAGAGAAGGTTCAGATTAGGGAAGGAGGAGTTGAGAGGACCACGGGTCGATAGACGGACAGAACAGTGAGAGGAGTGGGAGGCAGGTGTTGAATGGTGGCTGATTCAAATGTGGAAGAGGTGCTGTCAGACAAGTGTAGAGGGATAGAGTTGAGAGCCTTATTGAAAAGGGTCCCCACACTCCCACCATTGCGGAATTGTCAAGGGGAGTGACAAAAGGTAGCAGAGTCCATGTGGAGTGCTGCTAGTGTAGCAGTCATGAGGGGAGATGCAGGTTTTCTGATAGGGAGAAGTGACATTTGAGAGTGATAAGAGTTGAAGGGGTCAGTGATGTATGAAGACTTGTTGCAGAGGGATTGTGCATTTGTAAAACTGCATTTGCCTGTGTCATTAGCTATTGCCCCATTCACCATTGTACCATTACTTGTGGCTTAGACCTATTCCTGGCCATGGGTTCACAGGGCCTGGGAGCTCCACAGCTCTATCTCTCCTCTCATCTCTAAGAACAGCTTCACATGTTTGCCAGTTTCAAAACAAGCTAAAGTTTATGTTGCCCTCGTGACACCTATATTCCATCAATTGTTTCGTCAGGAATGTAAGTGTTTCTGCCTACGGTCTTCTAAATCTTTTTCATGTCTTGCCTCATCCTCTTTCATCATGCTTCCACCGAGGGACAGGATTGTAAAAACAACACTGTTGGAGTTCCCCAACTATTTCATGTGAAAATAAATTCAGCTGCAGTTTTTATGTATGTTTATGGGGTACTGCCAGTTTATGTCAGTCACACAGGAATGCAGTTGCTATTTACTGTATGCCCCTTTAGATACATCCGATCTGTGTGACAAAGTTTAATTGCACAAGCTCCCTCTGTTAGAGCTGCTCACTTGGCTCCCCTAAAAGCAGTCCACCATGCTGCAGCAAGTCATATTAAGGGTGCGCAGAAATGTGTCTGACTCATCCTTGTCCAACACGAATTACATTGCTTCCTCTAAAGCCAGGATACTGTTCAAGACTGCATTTATCATCTACAACGCAGTCATGAGTAGCACACCAGCGTACCTGGCTGCTAAACTCCACATATCTGGTGGCACAAGCAACTCATGCAGAAAATCCACCAACCGGTTTTAATCACAACGTGTCTGCAAAAAGAGGACACGCAAACCCTCCTTCTCTTGTCACACACCCACCCTAGGGAACATGATCCTGGAGTCGGCTCCGAATGCCCCCCACAATTCTTCAGTTTCGCAAATCTCTCAAAATATGCCCTTTTTAACACCTGACCAAGGACTACGTCCAGTGGATACACATAATGACGCACAGAATCTCAACTCACAGTAATGCGCTCCTTTTTAAAGATGTCAGCCCAAATGCTGACTACCCACACTTTGTACAGCGCTCTGCTACTCTCAAGCTGCATATGTGCTCTAAACAATAAAATCAAATAAATAAAAAAGCTGTGGACCCAGTCCCAGGGGGGAGGCCATGAGAGCTAAGATGCATCAGAGTGACTGGGGGCACCCAGAGACTGCAGAGACCAGGGCCCCATACCCCACATGGTGAAAAGAGCACTCCTTCCCATGCAAAGTGGGGAACTGCAAGAGGCACAGACTCAGGGGGTGCCATGCTCTGAGAGAAAGCCCCAGGGAGAAGAGAAGATGCTGAGAGGGAGTGAGGGGGAGAGAAAGAGAGACAGAAAGGGGGAGAATCAGAATCACAGAGAGAGAGTCAGACCTGAGGAGAACCCATACCATGGGAGGGCCAGAAAGGAGGCTCAGAACCGTATAGAGA
Source organism: Ambystoma mexicanum (assembly GCF_040938575.1). NCBI lineage: Eukaryota > Metazoa > Chordata > Amphibia > Caudata > Ambystomatidae > Ambystoma > Ambystoma mexicanum. Next base: position 660,915,058 of record NC_090941.1, on the reverse strand, counting down.
AAACTGGAAGCCTTCTGGGAACCTTAATTTCAGATCCTGACAGTGATCCTAAAAACACGAACGATTTGCTGCAAACCTTCTGATGGCTTTACCTTAGAGCCTTGCAAAAGTCAGTGACCAGTAAGGAGTAACCAGAGCCTGTTGAACGTTTGAACCTAGGACAGTGACACTGGGCTAATGGGTGATAATTACACAGCCCAAGTAAGAGTGCTTGGGGCAGAATTTCCACTGCTAAGCCTGCAGTAACACTCTGAAAAGGGGATAAGGGCATTACTGTCCCGAGGATAACTCAGCGGCAATGTGCTCGCCTTGCAAGCAAGATGATATGCAACAACGCAGGTTCGATCCCGGGGTCGGGCTTAGAAAACTCTGGGTATTTAAGCACGTTTTAAATACGCAACTAAGCCAAAGAAACATTTACACAACTAAAAAAAACTATTTCTGTAACAGTGCTTCCATGTGAGTGCTTCAAAAATGCTAAATAAAACAATGAAGAGGAATGGGAACAGCATGTCTTTCTGAGAATGTAGAACCTAAGGCAAAGGGGGAATAGATATACTTGCTGGTAGGAATAGGCCGTATGTAAATTAATCTTAGGAGGGTGACTCCTGGCCAGAGGGTGAAAATATCTCTGCCAAGAAGAATCTCCAAAGCGAGAAGGAGATGTGATGAATGTCAAGCAGTGTGCTGGGCACTATCTGACAAAGATATCCAGCTTTTTCATATACCCTTATACCTAATTTTGTCTGCATCCAGACGCTTTTAGTGGAGCTGTCTCCTTTTGAGTTGCAGCCAGTATTCAGGGGTTCATCTGATGCCATAGTAAGGAATTGAGACCCAAGGGGCCAGGTGGGGCGTATTCAGGGGATTGAATCTTTACTCTAGGTGGAATCGGAGAAATCCTTAACTCAATCAATCAATTACGCTTATTTGGAAAACAAAGGTTCCATAAAACAAACACACATATCAGACACACAAAAATGTAATAAGAGGATGACAATATAAATACAGTAATCATGCAATTCATACAATAGATACATCCCCAAACCTTATTGTTCAACCTTGTCCCTGGCCATTGTTTGAGCAACCCAAGCCAGATAGGCCTTACAGCTGTGTTTACAAAGCCAATCAATTATCCTGACAGGAGTCTATCCCACTCCAAACTGTTTGTCAAAAAAGTCGTTGAACCATCTTTTTGGTCTCATGTCTTCTGTTGCTTCTACATCATCACAACTGCAGACCCCACCCATTACGTTACTGAACAGTTTTAGCCAAATGTGGTAAAAGCGAATCACACATTCACAGACGTATTCCAATATCCTAGGATATTGTGCAGAAGAGTATTGCTATCTGTTATCAGAGGAAAATAAAATACAATATTTACAAAACAAAGAATGTGTAAGAGAATGGTTAATAACTGCGCCACAAAACATGTGCATTTTAAGGTCTTTTCTTTCTGCAAATGCTTTCACTTACTTGCCCTCTGCATCATAGTGAGGACTGCATTCACTCACACGCTCGTCAAAGTACCAGGAGCAAGATATGTCTCCTGTAATATTCATCATCACTTGTATTATAGCAAAATCAAACTCCTGGAGCTCTAGCATGCCGGCGGAGGAATGGGTTTCTGTGGAATTCTGAAACATCAAGTGGCATCCCAGGTCTTCAGTTCTGCTCCAACTTTTGGAAATCTATTTTGAAAAAGGATAATGCATTGTTTTATATAATGGTGATATATTTGCAATGCCTGAAATTAAAAATGTTATGATGTATAGTGACAAAGCACACTTGTCATTTAGCTAACCCCAGCTTGTCGTTGTCTTTCGCTTGCCTTTTTTGTTGTTATGCACCAATTTATAATTACAGATCTTCCTGCCATTTATTTTAAAACACTGGCCAGAGCATTCCCGTTCCCCCCACCCCCATAAAATAGGGTAAAAGGAAGGGTTATACATTGTGGCTGAGGTGAGGCAGGGTTTAGGGCAGGGGCCTGCAACCTGTGGCTCCCCAGATGTTTTGACTATGACTCCTGTCATGTATTTGTATAAGGGCAGACAGCCCTCCTTCATCGTTGCGAGGGGCAGGTCCATGTTTGGGTCGGAACACAGGAAGTAACACTGGACTATGGAGAGAGGTTCCGGGTTGAAGGCAGTGGGTCACTGCGTCACAGGTGTGCAAATAAAGATGTGTTTGATCTGCGTTGGCCTATGTGCGCGTCGCTATTCTAGAAATGGCCTCCCTTCCGTGAGAGGCCCTCAGGGTCGGTGAGGAAAGCCATCACACTGGCAACGAGGAGGTCTGCGCGGTACCTACGCCTCAGCTGCCAAGGCTGCTGAATGAGGGGGAAGCACCCGGCACACTGGGAAGTCAGCTACTAAACCGTGCGGCTCGGAAAGCCGCGGCTGCACTGCCTAGAAGGGTGCCATCGTGCTTGACACGTGCGCGTTGGCGTGCCTCCTCACACCCTGTTACAAGGAAGACCGGAGTCTTTCTTTTCACACTCCGCCCCTCCACCCACAGCAAACACGAGGTATGTGGTAGCAAAAAGGGAAGAAAGCACCCACGCAGCATAAGGGAGGATCAAAGGGAGCCAGAGCACACGGCCGGGGAGCAGCTCCTCCCCCCACGTCACGCAACCAGGGGAGGGGAAGCCCACATGAAAAAGGGCAACATCAGGGCACGAATGCCGCTGGGTACTACACAGGGTGCACAAAGCACCTGGAAATGGCAAAATGCTTCCACCAAGAGGCGTATGAGGACAAATCAAACACAAATCTAAGGAAGAAAGAAAGAAAGGATAGTCACAGGAAACATGTCAGGAGATGAGGTCGCCTACATGTCAGGAAATGGCAATTCAGCACCAGCATCACACCTACCCTTGGTGGGAGGAACACAGGTACTGCAGCTGCCAGACGCATTCGACCTGTAGGACACCAGCAACGTTGGGCAAAATGGCTGCAGGATTTCAAATTCTATGTAGGAGCGGTGGGGCTCATCAAATACACAAGGCTAAAGAATATATTGTCCATGGCAGTTGGACACACAGTCAGAGATATTGCGGGAGAACTGCTCAACCTCGAAACAGCGTCTTTTCAAGACCTACACATGAAATTATCAGAGTACTTCCCGTCACACACCAATGACGATTATGAGAGACACATCTTTCATACAACCCGCCAAGACAAAAGTGAATCCCTAGACAACTTTGTCATGAGGTTACGAATAAAGCTAAAACATTGTGAATTCCATCGGTACTCCAATGAGGAAGCCCTGCGATCTCCGGTCATCACCAGATGTGACTCTCAGGAATTCAGGAAAAAGCTGCTACAGAAACAGAGGTAACTGGAGGAAATCCTAGCACTAGCACGAATGGAAGCAGCCATAGAGCCACAACTAGACAACCTGGGTAAGATTTACAAAACAATCCAAAAAAAATGAAAGCGAGACAGTCAACAAATTACATGCAGCCATGAATGCGTAGGTCAGACACGCCAATGCCACAAGCTTTGGGGGCAGTTATGAATATTCGCACACTGGGGAATGCCCGGCGCTAGGACAGAAATGTGCCGGCTGCAGGAGAGATGACCATTTTCATGCCGTTTGCAAAAACGCACCCCTGCCAATCTCAACCACAAGATCACACAGGGAGCGTCGGAAAACCACTCTAGCAGACGCTCATGACGAGGGACCGGAAGGTGAGCCCAGAAGACACAGACGAAGGAGCAGGAATACAGCAGACTCCGGGCATGAGAGGAGCATAGACCGCCAGATGGGTCAAGACACTGAAGCTGAAAAAGATATGTTCGCTACATCGAAATGAGATCTCCGTCCAGTAGTGAATCAGTATCCTCGGGTGATGACCAACGGAAATAGGGATACGTCTGGGCACTTAACAACACCACTGAAAAACAGCACAGGCCTACCCTAATGTTGCAAGTTAACAACAACCCGTTGGACGTCCTAATAGACACGGGAGCAATGGTTAACATTATAAGTGAAGAAGCCTAAAAAGCACTGCCACAGCCTCCCAAACTCTGTCAAGCCACCATTGATGTATTCCCCCCATGGCTTAAACTCATCATTACCCTGCAAAGGCGTCATCATGGCCACATGTACCCACAAGTGTCAGGTGGCAAAAATCCAACTACATATACTCAAGGCTGAAGTCAACAGTGGCTGCATACTCAGTTTCAAAACCGCCATAGAGATGAGCCCAGTACACATCCTATACCGGCTTATGGCCCACAAGTATTTCTCAAAACCTGAGGACATGGAAATGGTTTTCCCAAAACTATTCAAGGGGCTGGGAAAACTCATAAATCGCAAAATCCAACTACACATGACCCTGACATCAAGCCGTAGCCCAACACTACAGGGACATACCAATCAATGTACAAAGGCAAGTTAAGGAAAAGATTGACAAATTGCTAAAGCAACGCATCATCGAACCAGTGACAGGGCCCACGTCCTGGCTATTGCCCATAGTGCCTGTTCCCAAAAAGTCAGCCAACGGATCCATCAGGTTATGCGTGGACATGAGGAGGGCGAATGTGGCAATACAGCGAGAAAGGCACCACGCTCCAAGGATGAAAGATATGATCTACCTGCTACATGGCGCAGAATTCTTTTCAAAGCTGGACCTCACACAAGGCTAACACCAACTCAAAATCCCTCCAGAGTCCAGATATATCACATCCTTCATCAACCACATGAGTCTCTTCCAATACAAGCGGCTCAGTTTCGACATCTCGTCGTCCACAGAACATTTCCAAGTCGAGAATCATAAAGTCATCAGGCACGTCCCAAACTGTCTCAACTATTCAGACGATGTTTTAGTATTCGGCAAGTCCAAAGAAGAACATGATGCCACCCTCCACAGGGTATGTTCAGCACTCGAAGCAGCGGGACTAACCCTCAACAAAAGCAAGTGTGAATTCCAGAAAGGGTCCCTCAAATTTTTCAAACACATATTTTCAGAAAAAGAGATGCGACCAGACCATGACAAAGTTGCAGAACTGAACACTGCTCAACCACCTCAGACAGTGTCTGACCTTTGCTCTCGTTTCTCGGGCTTGTGAGCTATTGCTCAAGGTATATTCAGGACTATGCAAACATTAGCCCTCCCCTGAGGCTACTCAGGAGGAAAGACCAACCATTTGAGTAGTCTGTAGACTGCCAATAAGCTTTTGAAGCCATCCGCAATAACATTGCCAGCGCTGAAGACATGGCATACTTTAACGCAGACCAAAAAAATGAAGTCATAGTAGATGTGAGCCCGCTTGGCCTAGGATGCATACTGACGCAACGCAATGCCGTTTACCCCAATGAGACATTTATCGTTGCATATGCGAGCAGAAACCTAACACACACAGAAAAGTCATACTCCCAGGCGGAAAAAGAAAGCCTGTCAGTTGTCTGGGCATATGACTACTTCCACCTGTTCCTCTATGGCAAAGCCTTCACGGTCATCACTGACCACCAAGCCCTGTTGACAATCTTTGGTGATCGAAAAGCATGAATGCCACCAAGGATAGCACGATGTGGCCTACGCTTGTAGGATTATAAATTTTACATCATCCATCGACCAGGCAAAGAGGATAACCCAGCCGACTACTTGTCAAGACACGCCACAGGGCCAGCACAGTGAGGTCCTTCCATCACAGATGCATACATTAACTACATCATACGCCTTCTCCAACAGCTACCCATAGACTGGGCCGCTCTCCACAAAGAGTCAGAACAAGATCCAGCCCTCATGGCTCACTGCATAAAAACAGGAAAAATAAAACATGTAAAAGCACAAGCAAAGGGAGAGGCAGAGCATGTGCAAGAGGACATACAATGTATGGATCTAGTTAAAGATGAACTGACACTCGTCGAAGATCAAATCATCATGAAAGGATGTAAGGTGGTCCTTCTGATAATACTCAGAGAAAGAGTGGTCATGCTAGCACATGAAGGTTACCGGGGAATAGTCTCCATGAAACACCTCCTAATGCAAAAAGTATGGTTCCCCAAACTCGATGTCATTAGCAAAGACATCATAAACCGTTGCGACATCTGCTGTCAAGTGGCACAATCTCCGCAACCCAGCCTACTGCACGTCACCACTCCCAGAAGCCGTGTGGGAAGAACTAGCAGTGGACTTCTTTGGCCCACTATGAAATGGAGCATACATACTCATACCAATCGACGAGCACTCACAATTTCCTGATGCTCAAATCACAGATTCCACATCTGCCACATGTGTGATACCAGACCTTGACCCCATACTCTCCTCATACAAAATCCCAAAGATCATCAAATGAGATAATGGCCCGCCTTTCACCAGCCAGGACTTTGAGCAGTTAGCACAATACATGGGATTCCAACACAGAAGAATAAAACCTAGATGGCCTCAAGCCAACGGTTTCGCTGAGAGATTCATGGCCAACATCAAGAGGGCTTTGCAAGTGGCGAATGTAGTCAACAAGCCATTTGGACATGTCCTATATCAACTCTTGTGAGAGTACTGTCACACTCCCCACAGCACCACAGGATTCTCCCATTCCGACCTTATGTTCCAAAGGACGGTGCAAACCTGACTACCAAAAGGCATCACAGCAAGGCCGGCAAACCTGCTAGACCAACAAGCAAGTGACTGTGATGAGGAGGAGAAAAGGAAAATGAAGGACCGAGCTGACTCTCGATGAGGGGTGAAAGACAATGACATAGAGATAGGTGACCAAGTACTGGTGCATCAACAAAGGACGAGGAAGGAGGACCCCACATTTTCTCCGAACAGACTGGTTGTAACTAACAGGAAAGGAACCATGATAACCGCCAGCAGAGAGCAGCATGAACCCATAACTCGAAACTCCTCCCACTTCAGAAAGCTTCCGGGTACGTTGCCTCCAGTATGGCAATACCCTCAACGTGACTCAAGTGACCCAATATCAGATGACTCCTATGTGGGGGACGGGGAGCAGTCAGAAGACAAATTCAGTGACAGAGAACCATTGGATACAACCCAGACCAGTGTACCCAGTCCACCGAGGAGAGCTCAGCGATGCCACATAAAACCTCACAGACTGATCGAAGAGAAGGGGTGAACTGTAAGTTAAGCTAGCATGTTAAAAAGGGTGGCGATGTCATGTAGTTCTATAAGGGCAGACAGACCTCCCTCATCGTTGTGAAGGGCAGGACCATGTTTGGGTTGGAACACAAGAAGTGACGTTGGGCTAGGGAGGGGGTTCCGGTTTGAAGGCAGTGGGTCACTGCACCACATGTGTTAAAAAAAGACGTGTTTGATCTGCACTAGCCTGTGTGTGCATCGTTATTCTAGAGATGGCCTCCCCGCCCTGAGAGGCCCTCCGGGCCGGTGATCAAGGCGATCACAACTCCCATGAGTCCTCACTATTGATTTTGCTGGCTAGGACTGATGGGAGATTTTGTCGACAACATCTGGAGACCCAAAGGTGGGAGACTCCTGGTTTAGGGTGTAACCTCCACTTACAAACATGAATACTGAGAGCCGAATACACAAAATATATATTTATATAGATACCCCATTATGTATATTAGCAAGTAGGAATCGGTGAATATACTCAAAACATTCCAAACACCAAAAAGAGAAAAGAAACAGAACATGTTGTTTTTTGTCACCCTCATCTGATCCATCAGACAAATCCAACAGCATCTACATCCAGATTCGATTTTGTCACAGGCAGAAATGCTTTGGATTCCTATTGAATCTGCATATTTGTTTGCAACTGCAAATAGAAGGTTGAGTCCATAGTAATCCATATGGCAGGTGGCCTTTCCAATATATTTTATTAATGGGTCTGTGGGTTGACAAAAAATAACATGGAGGGGATTGTAAAGGGACAACCCAAACTTTTATGAGTACATGCTAATGAAAACTAGGCACATTTTATGGCCTTTTAAAAAAATATGATGATGACAGCAATGCGACTATACATATCACTCACCTCTGAGTTGCAATCTTCATCAGTAATCCAAATGCATCCTTTCAGTATGTGGCTCTTTACAATACTCAATCAAAAACATATTAAATAGTTATTCTCCTCATAACCCTTACACATTTTCATACATCCATAAAAACATTTCTTGTCCCCTTCAAAAACTCTCTTCTCATTGACAAAGTTGGCTGCTAACGTTCCTCCAATTTCCAAAATATAGACACACTCATCTCTTTCTTTACTCTTCTGGCCCTTTTAATTAAAGGGCGATTAACAAGTAGGTCTACTTCTACTAGCACCCTTTTACTTCTGAAGTGTTTGTGAATATATACCATGCAGAGTATCCATGGTGCAAACAAAGCTCTATGGATTCTTTCCCCTCCTCAAAGAAAGTATAAGACCTCGAAAATAATATCATACTAGCTAAATCAGACTACCAACCAACAACAATCTACCAGGATACCACCACATCCTTCTGAGTTGTTAGGTTCTGATACCACCCTGACTCTTTCCCACTTTCCAGACAAGCACTATGCATTTGTTGTGCGCTTTTTGGTTCCAAAAGAATCAATGATGCCATCTCAAGGAGCCTCAGATAATGTTCTTGCACCACTCTGCACCCTATCCCCATCCCCATGTCTTCTTCTCAGGGCTCTCCTGTACCTAAAAGTCATTGCATAATCAGGTGATCAAAGAACCAACACAAGCTTTAAACAACTCATTGGGCCTCATTGGGTTTCATTCTGAGTCTGGCGGTCCGAAAATAAGGGTGCCGGTATTAACGTACTGGCACCCTTTCCTAACTGCCAGACTACAACTATGCCTGCAGGGACCATTGCTCCTGGAAGACCTGACCTGCCAGGGGCACCGGCCCCTGCAAGCATGGTTTTCAAAGAAGCACCAGCACCATTAGAAATGGTGCTGGTGCTTACGTGTCCCCATTCCCGTGGATTCCTTTGGGACTCCATGGGAATGGGGATTTATACTTTCTGCCGCCTGACATCCCGGCCCTCTGGGACTTGTAATGTCCCGGTGGCACCGGGATATCAGGTGGTACAAACGGTGTTACGAGTTCAGCAGTAACCCACCGGTAGCACCGGCAGGTTTCCGCCGAACTCGTAATGAGGTCAAATGTATCTTTTTGCAAGTTCTAGGTCCCCATCATCAACATTTCTTCCCACTTTCACATTTTCCCTTTTGACCTGAATACTAGCTGAGTCTATAATTATAATATGTTATTTATAACACAGTAATAGCCAAATGTTTCTAAGCACGGGCCCGTGGATCAAACCTGTGTTGCTCCGTGTTGTCTTGCTTTCAAGGTGAGCGTGTGGCCCCTGAGCTATCCTCCCGAGACTATCTGTTCCTAAAGAATTCCTTCCTTCACACCAGTGATCTCAAGATCTACCGACTGATCACATGACACTTCATCCAATGTAAGCTCATTGAAATGGGTTTTGCCATACACCTGAACCTCACATCTCACAAAACTTGATATACGATTATGAAGTTTGCTTCTGTCCCTACTGCAGCATACACACAACCACACGTCAGGCGGTGGGCAACATTCTCTGATTGCCTGATGTTGGTTAATATTTACTTTCATATTTACTGGCTGGTGCTTTCAGATTCCTCTGCAACTTAAACAAAAGATCACCAGACACTAAATACAATGCTTTTCACACATGCCAATTAAGGCAAAGGTTATCAAATGGTTTGCATATTTCATTTTGAGTGGGTCCCAATTCATTGAGAGCGGCTTTTCTGGATAAAACATCAGGACCTGCCCTGTGGCATAAATCAAGAATCGGTATGTCTGGTATTAATCATTCATCAGTAGTGTAACACAACCCAACACTACCCTGCAGTCACTATCGTCAATATCTTCTCAAAATGTCACTTTTCTAGACTGTATCTAGTGCTGCCTCTTCAATCACTTTAAAACGGAATTTCTCCTAATGCTCTCATTTTCTCCCATTCAAGAGTGCATTTATATTTCTCGTTTGATGGAAACCCCTCCCCCACCTCTACAAAATCTCTTGGGGTCCTGTGTGGCCCATCTCTAAACTTCAAAACAAAAATCTGTAAACTCACTAAATCATGTTTATTCCAACTACTTGAAAAGCCAAAATAAGCATTTGGCTTAGTATTTATGTCTCTTTCATGTTCTTTTCAGGATTAAACAATGCCAATGTCCGTGTTACCCTCCCCATCTCCTCCCTCCATACTCTACTCCATTAATCGTCCACATCTGGCTCTAGGAAGTTGAACTATCTAATCCCTGTGCACTCTGACTTTTGCAGGCAGTGTTTAGCTTGAAGTTAGTAATTTTGACGTTAAAGCAATTGCATTCCACCAAGTAACAACTTGTACTGCCTGTAATCGCCACTTGCAGCAAGCATGTACTCTATCTTAGTATAAGATGCTATTACATACCCAAAAGCAGCTACATGCTCCCATACTCTAACTTCCTGAATGCAGACATTTTCCTTGACTCTTACTGATTCTCCTTTAAGCACCTTTAGAAATCCCCTGTGTTCTCCTCCTCTTCTGAGCACAGCATGAATGGAAACTTTCCAGCTTAGTCCAGGACTCTCCCTTATAACTACCTTCCTTCCTCTGCATTGGTTATCCTAGCACTCTATCTTTGTTTATCTGCCTCTTAATAGTTGCCAGTGTCTCTTTTGTCTATCTGGTTTTGCCTTTATCTGTAAAGTGCTCTTGTTAATTATGGTTAGATTCCACTTTGTACATGTTCAGATGAAAATAACAAAACATGTCCACTAAAAGCAAACTCTCTTATAAAGTTTCCAAATTGGAATGATGAGGGATGTCAAAATAGAACTAAATCCCTCAAAATTTAATGAAGAGTTGCCTTAATTCAACACCAAGCAGTGACTGAGAAACATATGCACCAAGCATCAATGTATACTCCCATGCTACCCTGAACACCTTTATTATCTCCTCTTCAGCCTACAACATGCCAGCTGCCAAGCCCACATACAATCAGAAGGACAAGTGCAATAGTTGAAACTCCTTACATACTCAAGGCCATAAACCTTTACTACGATATAGAAGACAATACGATATGAGAGGAGATGGTTATTGTAATAGATTAAAGGAAATGGCTTTGCGACTGACAAATCTCATCAGCTGAAGACAAAACCTTTTTTGATCTTCCTGGCCAAGAGTCAAAGGTAGAGAATCATTTCGAAATGATCGAAAGCCCCAATACCTAGTTGTCAGTGGAGATCAATTGCAGCAAACATTATTAGCTTTCCCGGACATATGCAAAGTCACCTCTGATCTCAGGAGTCTGTGAACTGTGGTAAATGTTAATTATTATTGCCAGCTGTAAATTGATTCTGTTCCCTCCCAAGAATCAGAACTGCTCCTGTACACTGTTACTGCAAGTTTGCTAGAATCTGTTCTGTAAGAAAAACGAAAGCAGGACTCCTTATATCTTTTCAATTAGCATTGAGACGCATAAGTAATTGTTCCGAGATATAGGCATGCAGCAACCCAAATGCTTTTATTTTGTATTATTTGTATATATATATGTATATATTTTATCTGTGGCCTACAGATAGCAGCATGTTTTGACATGTTGAAAAGAAATTCTAACTTTGACCTTGTTCATTCTGTAGAACCATAACCCAGATGCCTGAAAATAGCTCATTCACACAAATCCAGAGTTACTAGTTTTAAGTGTGAGAAGTGGTTACAAAGCATGGTTTTAAGTAGCATTTTCATTTCAACTGAACTAGCCTTCCAGTGATGTTACTCACGTCGGAGAGTAGTCCATGGGAGGTTGTAATCTGAGATAAACACCCCACAGAAAGTAATTGTCACATAGGGTGTCAGGGATGGATTTCCCAAGATGCCACAGAATCAAAAGAACACCACAGTGTCAAAAGAACCAATCTGATTACTGAACTAACTGGAAATGACCCACATCACAATTTATTGTAAGGGGGTATTGTTTAGTCTGTGCGGATAGCTTAGCCTAAGGAGTGTGTGGTATCCTTGGATACCAGTAGTTGGAGTGTGAACAGAATCCCCAGAGGTCATAGGAGGACGGTTGGGAGCAGCAGAGGAAGGAGCAGACGTGCAGAGCTCTTTCTTATCCCTATGCATACATAAATATACATATAAACATAACTGTTTGCGGCTCACCCATTACAATTGGCGATGAGTAATTAGCAACGTGACCATGACCTGCGGGAAGCCGCCCAGGAGCTCTACAGTGGTCCGTTGCTCCATTGCGACTGCATTGTACCGGAGGATGCCAGGCAGAGAAGTAGCCCTATCCCGCACTAGCTACCCTACAGTTTGGGCTTTTCTGTAGGCATGGGAAAGGCACTTGCCAGGCACTGCCGTAATTGTATTAACTGGCTATTGATGGCACCAGGTACAAAATGGTGCTAGTACCTGGGCATCTAATAGCAGTGCCGGGCAAATGCCTGTTCGCTTTTCCAATGCTTGTTTTTAACAGGACTTCAGTGAAGGACACGCATAGTGCTTATAAATCGAGTGGCTGACGGCAACATGGTTAAGAAAATTTTATTACACCAGTAGTGGGTTTACAACTCCAATTAAGTCATTAACTCTCAAAAGACTGTGTTGAAAAAACACTGGCAGGCACTTTGAGTGTAGAGTCTGATAGTAAGGCTTGATTAAAGTGAGGTCAAAGTGTTCCCATGAGGATGTGTTTACGGCGGGCAGGGGCAGGAGCTGGATGGGAATGATCATAGGGATTAGAATGTCCATGGGCAGTCAATGGGTGGGAAAATAATCAATCAACACCTAGAAGCTGTGTGTCCCTCCTCATATTACTGGATGACGAGTAATCATCTCCTTCTGAACCCAGAGAAAACGGAGATCATTGTGTGCGGCAAAACAGCCCTATTTCCACAATCGTCACTCTGGTCATGGAATCCATCATTGCGGGCAGGTAAGAATGACTGGAACACGGAACCTGTTTGCCAATAACAAATACGTTTAACGATATGAACCTGTTGGCCCCTTACATGTTCGGCAGTGAATGCCTAGTTGCACTGATGCACCAAGGCCTTGATTGTGTTTACCTTAAACCTGTCTGGAAATGAAGGCCAAGGACTCCAAACCCGGGGCCGACTTGCACTTATGTTCTTACACTGTGACTGGGCTTGATCTTTGTCTTCCACCAGGTATGCACTAAGCTCTCAGACCAGGTGATCTTTATCTTTGTTTGTCTGGAACTGTGCAGAACTCCAAACCGGAGGACTAGTAGTGCTGATGTTCTAGCACTATGATTGGGCTTGATCTTGTCTTGCATCAGGTATTCACAGATCTCTCTGACCAAGTGTTGCTTACCTTTATTTTTCTGGAAATCAATGACCAGAACTACAATACCCAGGGCATAGTTGCACTTATGTTGTGAATCTATGTTTGGGTGTGATCTTGGCTGTCACCAGGTATGCACTGTGTTCTTTGATCAGGTGATACTTACCTTTATTTGTCTGGAAAGGAATGACCAGAACTCCAATACCCAGGGCCTATTAGCACTTATGTTCTGAAGCTATGAAGTGGCCTGCTCTTTGTCTCTACCAGGTATGCACTCCGCTATCCGATCAGGGGAGGTCTCTAGCACGTTCATCTCTCGCAAGGGACAGTGATGCAGTGTAACTGACAACTCAAACCATAAACTAGCATAGGAACACACAACCACTCGCTGTAAACAAATACCCTGGACTTGGAAAAATTGGCCCACTAGCACTTATGCTGTAGCATTAAAAATTAAATAAAAAATGGACTGACATTGTTTCACTGTCAAGGTACTACGCTGTAAAATCAGGTAAGGAATCTGGTAAGGCAAGTTCCTGCACGTCACGTGACAATGATGTGCTGTCGCCTGTTATCAATACTCAAACCAAACACCAGACCAGGAACACTCAAACCTCAGCTGCACGTAATAATGTCAGACACGCACAGCACCAACAACACAGCCTGGTTTCATGCTGGAGCTTCAGGCTAACTGTGTACCAGTCCGCATATCTAGGATGTACTCATAATTCCGATATAACAGAACTGGATGTAACTGTGCATTGAGAAGGTGTTAACGATTAGCAATCGGAGACTCAATTAGACACAGGGATGACTATTGACCATGGACTCGTTATCCTATAAACAACACGAGAATGCAGGGGATATGCATACTTCAAGCAGTGGGCCGAAACACTTTGTGTCGACCAAGATCCGGCTAGATACCATCAATTAACTAGTCTTTTTCCGCTAGGGATATATTTTTTTTCTTCCATAACACGACACAGAAGTATATCACTAAATCACTAGGAAATGAAGAGGAGAGTTTGGAGTATAATGAAATTATGTTATTTTTACTAAACTCTGCCTGATGTACTAGTTGTGTTTGTTATGTGTGGCTTATGTCTGCTCAAGAAATGTGTAAAAAAAACATTTTGAACATCTGCTCTGAATGATGGACTTGTTCAGTATAGATGAAACAAATTGTTGCTACTAACCCCTGGACACAAATGATTTTGTCTATGTGTGTTATTTGAGAATATGTTTTTGTGGTTTAATAAATTGTGTGATGAATTTTATGTAAATTGGCGTAAAAAGTACAGAAAAAATATTTGGGAAAATGGACAAATAAATTAATCTGTTTTGGATAAATCAGAGCTCTGTTGCTATGCCTGATGACTTATGTAACATTTGGTCAGTATGGTGTGTTACCATGAAATAAGTAAGTGCAAAAGGTTGGCCAGCAGGTTGCCCAACGTTTACTCTGTCCGCGGGGCCTGGGTGAAGAATCTAAAACATGGCGCTCACATTTGCGCATGTATGATGTCTGGAAGACCGTGCACACACGGCTCACTCTTATCCATGGTTACTGGCTCGAACATGCATACACTTCCGGGAAACGTCATTATTTGGCCCTGTCAACATAGTTGTTCAACTGAGAAGTCTTTGCAAACACCTACTGTGGGAAGGTTCTGCTGACTGTAACTGCGATTCATTCAAAGTCAATGCTAAACTAGACCCCAATTTGTAGCATCATAACAAAAGCCACACTTCTTGAGTTGTGGCTGCATGAATAATTTTATCACCCCTGCGCCCTCTGTTCACAGACTGCCCATATTGAAGTAACAATTCCTTCTCTGGCTGACATA
The DNA here is from genome assembly GCF_040938575.1 of Ambystoma mexicanum. NCBI lineage: Eukaryota > Metazoa > Chordata > Amphibia > Caudata > Ambystomatidae > Ambystoma > Ambystoma mexicanum. The sequence continues at coordinate 660,899,925 of NC_090941.1, read as the reverse complement.
CACTGCATGCAGCATTTCGAATAGTGATCAACGGGTTTGTGCTCGGTATCCCCAAGAAATTTATATGTAATCATTTTCCTCTGTATATTGACCATGTTTATTGACTCTTACATTTTCCGCAATGATGGTCCTGCATGTTAAAAGTATTGTTTTTTCATGCTTCTGTTTGCCTATCATCCCAGAATTATTTACACTGATGTTTCAGTGTTTAGATTGCTGGTATCCGAGCTTTAATACTGCTGTTATACTGGCAAATGGTAATACCATTACCGTCACTTGTCTGCCGGTACTTCCGGCAGATTACAAGTGCCGGTTTAAACAGTACATCCCCATTTCATGGAGTCCCATAGGACTTCATGGGCGGATTTTGCCGGTATTACTGGCAACAGTATTACTGTGCCGGTAATACCAGCCGTTTTCTTGCCTTTAGGGGTCAGCTTTACCTACAGCTCTTAGCTAGAGGTAAATCCTCCATCCCTGGTCCAATAAAGTGACAGTAAATTTTATTGCCAGCACTTTATTACCGGACCAGCAAACTTGTAATGACGCCTTGGCATGTGAGTGTTATTTGCTTTTGTCGCCATAGTACGAGTGACCTTTTGGGACGCACTGATTTTTATTGTGCTCGTGTTTTTGTCACGTGGTGCACATTGGGAGATCGATTTTGGGCTTTCCCACTTTTATCCTTAATTCAGTTTTTGTCACATTTATTTTGCCATTTCACTATTTTGACTGTTTTCAGTCCATCATGAGCACTTTTTATGGCCTTGTTTTCTCTCCTACTTCACCTTCGGTCTAGGATACGGTCAACAACCAGTTTTCGAGAGCTGATAACTTTTTTTCACTTATGGACTCAGTGTCACCATAATACACCACATAGTTCACACATTCAATTTGTCAATAGAACATGCCTACATCAACAACAGTAGTAATAATAGTCATTTTACTTTGAAGAACTCAGAATGTACATTGTGTTGCCCTGATGGAGTAATGGGTGGACTCAATTTGTGGCATCTTTCAGCTTGACTTCAATCTACAGCTGCATGAATTGGCCTTAATTGTCTGAACATGTGTGAATTTGTTGGTGACTACCTGGAGCTTAATATTCGAAAAGGTTATGTGAATTAGCACTCATTCACTGCATTGGTTGATTTATTGTTTTTGTGCTTATTTTGAGGAGTCGGGAATAGAACCCAGACACAAGTTAAGCATGGTTTTGGCTAGATACCTTTACTTATAAATAAAAAGGCGTTAGAACAGTTCCTCACTGTCTCTGCACTAGAGGTGTTTCCCTACCTAAAACTCAAAACTAAAGATCTGTCAGTGCAAGAATGTCCAACACAAAACCACCTCCTCACGGTTTCTTGAAAATAACAGTTTTTGTTTTTCCTCGTGATCAATACCGAAGTCATGTGTAATTATCTTTGGCATTTGGGTTGTCAAGATACCTGGTATACTATCCTGCCATGGTTTCTCTGTTCCCCTGTATTCCAACACTTGTAATTGAATGGTATACTCTCCTGCCAGGGCTTCTTTATCTATTTATTTATTAATTTCTATTGCGGCAGTAACTCGCAAGTCTCGGGGCACAGATACATGGACTCGAGAGACAGACAAGAATTGAACGAGACAAAATCTGGGTGCTTAGTGCGTGTGTCTGAGTGGACCAATGTGGGAGTTTTAGTTGAAGAGATGAGTCTTCACCAGTTTGCGGAAGTGTAGGTAGTTAGCTTCTTTTCTTATGTTAATGGGCAAATAATTCCATAGACCAGCCGTGATAATCGGAAAGGATTTGCCCAGTCCTAGCTTGCGTTTGTGCGTAGCTACCGCAATCCTGTTTTGGTCTGCTGATCTTAATCTGCGGATGAGTGCGTATATGTGTATTTTATATTTCAGGTACCCTGGTGCTTTCCCGTGGCTGCATCTGTGGGCTAAGGTAAGAGCCTTGAATTGAGTTCTATTTTCAACTCTGAGCCAGTGCAGCCCTTTCCTGGAGTTAATGATATGGTTGGATTTGGATTTGTACTTAAATATCCTAACCGCATTATTCTGTATAATATGCTAGACTTGGAGGCATTTTTTGTTTGCCTCTACCATCAGTGCGTTGCCGTAGTCAAGGCGGGATAGAATACTTGCCCTGGCCACAGTGGCACAGTTGCCCACGGACAGATATGGTCTGATGGCTTTGAGAAGTCTAAGATAGTAGTTACATTTCTTTATATATATTGTGTCTGTGCTTCGGCCCCAAATTATGCCTCCATCATCATGCCAAGTGTTTTAACTTCATCCAGAACCTTAATCTGTTTGTTTTCAATCTGGAATGAGCAGTAATCTGGAGAAAGGGAGTTTCTGGCCTGATGGGATCCGAAGACCATCAACTCGGCCTTCTTGCCATTTAGGCACATCCAATTTATGTCCATCAACTGTTCTATGATGGAGTAGATCCTGAGTAGGTTATCATTATCCTTTTTGTGGTCCCCACAGAGTTCCATCACTAGCTGTGTATCATCAGCGTAGTTTGTGAAAAATATATTTGTGTGATTTGTGTGATCTAATACGTGGCATATGAATCTGAGATACAGATTGAACAGTAGAGATGACATGCTGGCTCCCTGTGGGACCCCGGAAAGAATTTCTCTTTCTGTGGAGAATTTATCTCCCCAGTGGACCCGCAATGTCCTGTTTTTTAAGAATGACATTATTCTTTCCAAGATGGGCGCCACCCTGTGAGGACGCACAACTCTGCTCCTCCACCCGAACGGGGAAAAATAAAGGTGAAAACTCACAGAATACAGCCACATACTCCGTAACAACAGAGATATCCAGATACCTCACTCACCAAAACACACGGAAAGCACAAATCTGGACGCATCCCGTCCTCCATAATTCACCAGGCTAACAACGCGGCAAAACCCCGAGCGGAGCTGGGAGCTCACTACAACCGACAGTGGTGAAGGATCCGGCGACTTACGCCAGGACCGCACAACTGCTACGAACAGTGGGTGAAAAAAATAGCAGCCCTGCAACCCCCAACGGAGGATGAAAGCCCCCCCCGGAGATCCCCTCCTTGGGTGCGGAGGAGTGCAGAAGAGGAGAAGAACCCGACCGAGGCTCGGAAGTACTCGGGCAACTGGGAGCACCGAACTGGAGAAAAGCAGCGGGGACAGCCAGACACACTGAGCACAGCTTGAACCCGGAAGGTACGTGAACCGGTGCACAAGGGAACAAATAAGGCAGGGGAAAGCAGCGTGGTCCCCCCTGTTATGCCACACTGGAGCCTGGCCCGCAAACCCATGAAAGCTCTGACCGTTATGCCCATAAACACCTGATGGCGGTCTCTGACTCATGACGCCCCCTCACAGAGTGAAGAGAAGAGCGGAGAGATTTGCGCGGGCAGACCCGGGAGGACTGCAACATTCTGCAAAGGATTTGGACACTGTTAATACTGACGGCACACCTAAAGCCCGTCTCACACAGAAGGCAACAGACACACACTGCACCTGTGGCAGAGACTGAACTAGCCAGCTGAACCACCGCGCTGACCGCTACACTCGTGGAGAGGGGATCGACCCTTGCCTCCTTCCAGGCAGAGGTCCACCCCCAGGGGAGGCGGGTGGAAGCCACGCCGAGCTGGACCAGAGGAACCTTCCTCCCCCCCCGCCGTTACTGAGACCCAGGCCTGGGAAGGGGAGGTGCCCCACCGACACGACCGACACCACCGCGGATGCAGGCAAGGTGAACAAGAACAAGAGCCCTGGAAAGGCCTGAAAGCAGGGTCAGAACCTACTTGATTCCAAGCCAATAACATCCCTCGGAAGGACTGACCTGTGAGGAGTGACACTCCGGGGCGCCATAAAGTCAAGACCACACACACTGGCCACAAACATCTGGTGACAATAAGGAGCCATACTACCACCCACACAACAGACGCACAACACAGATGTCATGCACCAAATCAAAGAACACCCTGGCAAGAACCAGATTCACAGCGAACGGGCGAAACGGACAGCTGGGACCATTCTGGAAGCAACCCCAGGAGGGGAAACAACACAGGAGTAATACAGAAGACTCAAGCACTGAAACAGACATAGCGGATACCAACACTATGGCGTTAAATAAGGAGGACCTAAAAGAATGCCTGAGAAGCATGGAGAACAGAATGATGGACTCCCTCCAGAGCCAACTGGGCACAATCCGTGAAGAACTAAAATCCTCCCTGCAGGAGGTGAGGAAAGACATCGCGGAGCTGGGTGCCAAGTGGATATCACAGAGAAGGGCCTCTCATAAACAACAGAAGACGTAAAACAGAATAGCATCCTCCTAGAACAGATCTCCAGAGCCGCACATAACTTAGAATTATAGAACCGCTCACGAAGATTCAACATACCAGTCAAAGGCCTGGACGAGACGATTGGGGACAAAGACCTTAAAGACACAATCCAGCTGTGCTTCAGCAGCATGCTCAACGATACTCCACCAGAAGAAATATCCATTGACAGAATACATAGAGTGGGGCCCAAGCGAATGAGCCGTGAGCCAGGCCAAGAGACGTGCTCATGGCAATTAACTCATATTTAATGAAGGAGGAAATATTATGAGCAGCCCGCACGCAACAGACAGTCACCATCAGTGACAGTCAGATCCAACTCTTCCACGATTTAGCCCTATCCACGCTGCATAAAAGAAGACTGATGCAACCAGTCACGAGAGCACTGAAAGCTAAAAACATTATATACAGAGGGCACATCGCTTTAGACTACAATTTACATGGGCGGGCAAACCACAACGGATCTCCACATGCAAAGAAGGAATAACTCTGCTGCAGTTAAAAGATGAAGAGGAACCCCAGAATAATATGGAAACATGCCAATTGAGAAAGGTGGGGGGACCCAGACGATGGGAATTGTCCCTCGACACTAGGCGACGCCAAGAAAGAGAACCCGCACCAAAGGGTTCCAAACCGCGATAAATCCTAAGGGAACATACTTCGCAAAATAACAATGAGCAACACACCAAAGAACCTGGAAACGGAAAGGAAGAGAAACCGACGACCACATAAAGGACACAATAAAAGGTAAATCAGAGAGGAGATTGAAATAAGCCTGGGCAGAGAGGGAGGGGAAATCTTGGAACCCACGACCAAGCCCAGATATGCCCTGGCGAATGGGACGCTGGGGGGAATCAAGGGACCCAACGCTCCGGAGGGATCCCCGAGGAGGTGCAAAGACTCCTTGGTCCCACCACTATGAGGGTGAAACAAGTTTGGAAGTTTATAATTGTTTTGGTTCGGTTATATTATGTTGGGATTTGTTCACGGCATGGTCCGCAACTACACACTGTACACCATTTATTGCTGAAAGAGGGCACACTGATGACGGGGAATCCTCCACACAAGACTTGCGCCTGAGTTAACTGTCATGACCATGGATGTACAGGGCCTAAACCCACCAGTGAAACAATGCAGTATACTAACACGCTTGAGAGAACTTCAAGCCGCAATAGAGTTCCTACAAGAAACACACCTGCTCACGATAGACAAGAAACAGATGACCCATAAGGCCTTCCCTAAACAGTACTTTGCCTCCAGAGGGGGGGGGGGACTAGAGGAGTCGCAATCCTATCAAACGCTAACTTACCATTCAAGAAAAAGGCTGTATATAGAGACACAGAGGGTAGGTTCCTATTACTTAAGGGGACCCTGCACGAACAAACATATACTCTAATAGCACTATATGCCCCGAATGACAGACCAGTCATCTTTCTGGGTGAAATCCTGCGGAAACTGGATAGTTGGTGCGAGGGACAAATTATAATAGGGGCAGACTTTAACTGCGTAATGGACCCTACCCTAGATAAGACCCTACCGCAGCAGACGGCAGGAACAGACAAGCACTAGGCAAACTGTTCATGGACCTAGGGGGTAATAGAGACATGGAGATTCTTTCATGGTACAGAAAAGGAATTTACCCATTACTCGCCTGTACACAGGGGTTATTCGAGGATAGATATGATCCTGACCTCATCCACTCTCATCCCACAAATCGAAGACGTACAAATAGGGGTACAATAACTCACCGACCACGCCCCAGTCATACTAAAAATGAGCCCCATAAAAGAGACACCCCGCACTAATAGATCCTGGAAACTGAACAAGATCATACTCAGAGATGTCGCCCTTAGAGCCCACATGGAAACAGAGCTGAACAATTATTTCAGGATAACGCCAACGGAGACACAAACTGGGGAGATATATGGGACGCAGGGAAAGCAGTAATAAGGGGGGAATTTATATCACAAACCACAGCATACACACAGGAGAGACAGCTACTCAAACAGAAACTAGAGCTGGAACTGAAGGAAGCAGAGACACAACATAAGGCTAAACAAACACCCAAAACAATAAGAAACCTTTGGAAAGTGAGAGCCCAACTAGAAACCCACATGGCAGATCACACTGCACAATCCCTACTACGCACTAAACAGTCCTATTATGCACAGAGAGGTAAAGCTAACAAGTTCCTAGCAGCTAAACTCAACAAACAAAAGACCCGTAACTACATAGTGAGTCTTAAGAACCCAAAAGGAGGGATAAGCTCATCTGAGGATGAAAAATTAGACATCATGGAAAAGTTCCACCTAGACCTCCTTGAAAGAGAGAAACTACCCCCACAACTCCAACTAGATTACATGGCCAAAATAGCTCTCCCCCAGATAACGGAAGAAGACAACTTGAACCTTCAAGCCCCCATAACGGCCCAAGAAATAAGCAATGCCATAACACACCTCCCGGACAATAAGACACCTGGGCCGGACCCGTTTGTGAACGGGTACTACAAAACCTTCAGGAACCAGCTACTGGGCCCACTGACAAACCTTTTCAATCACATCAGCGAAACTGGGGCAGTCACGCCTGACATGGGGAAATCAACCACAGTCCTAATCCTTAAACCAGGGAAAGACCCCACAGATTGCGCAAGCTACAGGCCAATATCATTACTTAACAGCGACGCCAAGCTATATGCAAAGATCCTGGCAACCAGGTTGGCGAAGGTCTTACCCCAAATAATCCACGAAGACCAAGCAGGATTTATTGTAGGGAGACATACACAGGACAACATCAGGTGGGCGGTAGACATTATAGAAATACGGAACAAAACAAAACAGAAATTCTCCATAGCGGCCTTGGATGCACGTAGAGCATTCCACAGCTTAGACTGGGCGTACCTGAAGCTAACCCTGAAGAAATACGGCTGCGACCCTACCTTCATAAGGATGGTCTTGGCGAACTACAAACTACCCTCAACAACATTCATAATCAATGGCTTACCCACTACAACAATACAAATTCAGAGAGGCACGCGGCAAGGCTGCCCGCTATCTCCCCTTATCTTTGCAATGGCAATGGAACCAGTGGAAAAAACCATAAGACAGGACCTACAAATAAAGGGGGTGTTAGCAGGAGGGATAGAGCACAGAATAGCATTATACGCGGACAATATCCTATTATTCTTGGGAGACACCGCCATATCACTACCCAAAACCCTAGAAAGATTACAGGAGTTTGCTACGATATCGGGGTTCACGATTAACTATGCAAAATCAAAAGCCCTAAACATAACCGAAGAGGAGGAGCTACCCAAAGAAATGGCGGCACAGCACCCACTAACCTGGGAACCCAAGGCCATAGGCTACCTAGGCGTCCAACTGACACGGGAATATAGACACCTATACGGGGAGAATATAGTGCCGCTGTGGAAACAATTAAAAGAGGACCTCTTGAGATGGGATGCCCAGGAACTCTCATGGTTCGCACGTATAACCGCACTCAAGATGACCCTTTTACCCCACCTCCTATATGTAATTAGCTCCCTCCCGATAGAGATCAACCCTAAAATGAGCAGAAAACTACAAAAGGATTTGGTAACCTTTGTATGGAATGGAAAGAAACCCAGAATTCAAAAAAGAATCTTAACCAGGCCAGTCTTATTGGGGGGACTGGGACTCCCCAACGTGGAAAGATACGCACTGGCAGCCCAGATATCCCCTATGCTGAAATGGATGGGAGAAAATTTACACAAGGGATGCACGCCCTACAGGCAGGAGCCAGAGGGGTGGAGGGACATCTACTGGAATCCACCCGCACCTCACTAAAAGCATGGGACACAGCACTCAGAAATCATCACATAGCTCCTGGACTGGGCCCCTTTACACCAATGGCACACAATCAGGATTTCACCCTGGGTAAACGGGACAGATTTTGGGCAAACTGGGGACGTCCACACCCGATTCACCTGAAAGAATTTTACCAGGAAGGAACCCCACTACAATTCGAGGAATGCAAGCAGAAATTCGGTATAGGGGAAAAAGATAGGTACACGTATATATAAATTAGACACTGGATTCCCAGGAAGGGGTTAAAAAGGCGGCCACCAGGACTTCCATAGGATTGGAACTCACCCTACAGGAAGGCCAGACCCACAAAGCAATAACAAGAATATATAAGCTGCTAGACAACGCACGAATTGACGATCAAATCTCATATAGAAACAATTGGGAGAAAGACCTGGGAGTCTCTATCACGGAGGAGGAATGGGGACAAATCTGGAGGAGAGCTCAGAAAGCATCCAAATGTACTACAATTAGAGAAACCTCATATAAGCTATGCACAAGATGGTACCTAACTCCACACAGATTAAACAAAATGAACCCTGCATACCCCCCCTCAACTGCTGGAGACAATGTGGTATCAGAGGGGACCTATACCACATGTGGTGGACCTTTCCTAAAGCTGAAATATACTGGAAGGAAATATTGGGACATACAAGAGAAATGACAGGGCGACAACTCCCACACGACCCAAAGGTAATATTGTTGGGAACTGCAGTTGAAGGAGTGTACGCAGAGACAAGCAATAATGCAACCCTGATCACGCATCTACTAAACGCAGCAAAAATAACACTGGCCGAAGGATGGAAAAACCCTGAGAGTCCAGTGGTCGCGTGCTGGTGGGTTAAAATCTGGCACATCCGGCAATGGAAAAGGTAGGAGCCATAAAAGACAACAGATATTTGAAATTCAGGGAAGGGTGGGATCCATTCATAGACTTTGTTGCAGATAGGGAAGCCTACTTCCACAGACCAAACTTGATGAGAACTATTCTGAACTAAAAATCCCTGGAAAGACAGAAGCCTGAATGGACCCACAGCAATCGCTAACAGAGGCCGGCAACACCCGATCTGCATCTGCACTCGCTAATGGTGTAGAAAACGGAACCAGCCCAGTTGGGGGGAGGGAGGGATGAAAGGGGATAAATGTTACCCGCTCTACTGTAGACAAAGGGTGGGGGGGAGTTATAAATGTTAAAACTCATGGGCTTCTTGCAGGATTGAAATGAGAACTGAAAAGAAGAACAATGATAAGAATATTGTATACTGTTTCTCACATATATGTTTGTAACTTGAGTCCATGAGAAGAAAATAAAGTTGGTAAAGAATGACATTATCCACTTTTTTGCTGCTGATGAACAATTAGCCGTTTTACCCAGTGCAACTTCGAGCAGATTATGGTCTAGCAAATCGAAGGCCGCACTGAGATCTGGTAGGATTAGAAGACCTGCTTTCCCTGTAACGCTCACCTGATTCCCACGGAGGCGCTGGTCTTGGCAGGAAGGTGTCTGCGACTCGAAAAGTGATGTGCAGGACTCGATTGGCTTCTGGGGTCGAACCTCTTCTCACTGTGTGTCGAACTCGAAGGGTGAGGTTTCTGCAGGTGAAAGAATATGGGGGTTAAGGGTCTGGGTTGTTGAATGTCCCTCTCTCTCTCCCTCTCTTCCTAGCTTCTCCGTAGAGCCCCCAGGTCAACGTGCTCACCTTAGATAGGTGAATGCTGGACTCTCCATCTGCGTCTGGTGCAGGGTGCCGTTGCCAGTTCCTTCACTGGTGAAACATAGGCCTCTTGAACTCAGAGGATCGTTACCGTCGTTAACTGCACGAGCGGTGAGTTTCCGGACACCTTTTTAGTCTTTATAGTCTTTAGGTGCGTGGCACGTTAATATTGAACAGGACTCTGTATAATGCTTTTCCCTTTTTGTCTTGCAGGACTCTGGAGATGGAAGATGGAGTGAAGCGCCTGGAAATGAGTAAGTAAATGCAAGCGCTCAAACTGTCTTTTTCCCTTGCTGCTTAGTTCGTGCTGAAGAGACGCCGGAGTACTTGCAGGCGTTCTATTGTGACAAGCGCGATGGGGGTAAATAAATATCTGTCTAATGTCTCTTCGTTTGTTTTCACAGGCGGCGATGCAGCGTGAAGAAATCCGGAATTCGCGGAGTGCCGGTAAGTAATAACAATGCTTTCGTCTTCACAGGCGGAGGTGCAGCGTGAAGAAATCCGGAATTCGCGGAGTGCCGGTAAGTAATAACAATGCTTTTGTTTTCACAGGCGGAGGTGCAGCGTGAAGAAATGGCCGCAGCCGATGGATCAGGAGAGTAAGCACTACGTGTAAAGGTTGCCTTGCTAACCTGTTGTTTCTTGTCTTTGCAGGTGCTGTTGTTGACTGGATACAGGAATGGTAAGTATAATTCTTGCAGGTTCAGGATCGAAAGAAGAAAGGCTGGAACAGACTCGGTGAGCGTTCTGCTGCAGATGCAGAATAACGCGAAGCACGTTTCATCTATTGGGTGTGGTTTAAATAGCCTTGGAGTGATGAGGCGTCTTCCTCCACGGCCCCGCCTAGGTAAGAAAAGAGTTCCAGTTCCAGAAGAGTTCCAGTGCTGTATCCAGGGAGTGGAGCTTGCCCCACCCAGGTAAGAAAGTAGTTCCTGTTCACAGAGGACTTCTAAGTGGCTGGTAAGTAAGCAGCATGGTCTGCTGCAGGTAAATCCACCCAAGCATCTTCATACATAATATGAGCCCGGCGCTTCCAGTGCCGGGACCGATGACTTTGATGAGCCTGGTGCCACCGGCGACAGGACAAGGTCCAAAAGGTCCCAGTGGGGACCGTCTGGTGCCTAAAATAACGGTTAGGGGCCTGCTTCCAAGGATGTTGGGCTGTTCCTGACTCCTTGGAAGCAGTGATCATGACAGCACCCCCCCTCAAGGCCCCTCCCAAGCGTGTCTTCTCCAGGGGTTTTGGCTTGTCGGGGTGATTCAAATGGAATTTCTTGACCAGACGAGGTGCGTGGACATATTCTGAGGGTTCCCAAGACCTTTCCTGGGGGCCGTATCCTTTCCAATCAACCAGGTAATATAATTTAGATTTGGAGATTTTGGAGTCTAGGATGTTCTTAACTTCGAACTCAATTTCTCCATCTACTGAAACAGGTTCTGGGAGTTCGGTCAATCGGGTTCCTGGTTGTACTGGTTTTAGTAAGGAGACATGGAAAACTGGATGTATTTTCATATGCGAAGGCAATTCCAATTTAACAGCCACTGGATTAATTATGGCAGAGATAAGATAGGGTCCAAGGTATCTCGGGATAAAAGTGCGGGGTCCTTTTAGAGGTAGGTGCTTAGTGGATAACCATACCTGATCTCCCACTGCGTAGTGAGGGGCCTCTTTACGGTGCTGATCTGCTCCTTTCTTGAATTGAGCTTTAGCTCTTTGCAGATGGTCAGTGGCTTCCTTAAAAGCACGAGTGATCTCCGAGTGCAAGTGATCCACAGCAGGTGCCTCGAATTCTTGGGTAGGATCCAGGTTAGAGGTTCTAGGATGGTGTCCGTATAATAAGAAGAGGGGAGTCTTTCCGGTTCCAGAATGAGTCGAATTGTTATAAGCGTATTCAGCAATCCAAAGAATGTCCTTGCAAGGGTTTTCAGTTTGTTGGAGCATGCAACGTAGATATTGCTTTAGAGTTTGATTTGTCCTCTCGGTTTGTCCGTCAGTCTGGGGATGGTGACTGGTAGAAAGTCTCACATATATTTGGGCTAAACGACAGCAACTTTGCCAAAAGTGGGAGATGAATTGACTTCCCCTATCGGAAACCAAAATCGAGGGAAAACCGTGTACTCGAACGATATTTTCTAAGAATTCTCGGGCCAATACTGAAGCTGAAGGTAGGCCCTTCAGGGGAATGAATTGAGCCATCTTGGAGAATAGATCCACGACTACTAAAATGGTATTATACCCTGAGCATGGAGGTAAGTCTGTGATGAAATCCATGGACAGGGTATGCCATGGACAGGGAGGGATGTCTAGTGGGTGTAAGAGGCCGGCTGGTTTCTCCTTCAGACTTTTATTTTGGGCGCATACACCGCAAGAGATTACAAAGTCTCTAATATCCTTTTTCCATGATGGCCACCAGAAATGTCTTTTGACCTTTTCCATGGTTTTGGTTATGCCAGTGTGACCCTCCATTAGCGAATCGTGATAACAGGAGATTACCTCTCTTTTTTTTATCTTCTCACTGGGCAAGTACAATCGTCCTCGGAAAAAAGGTAGGTCTTGATCCACTGAAAATTCGTTTCCCCTTAATTGCCAGTCCTGTAAGTCGGCCGGAGTTAGAAGTGATTTGACTGTGGTCTTGATGTCTTCAAAGGATTAAGCGCTGACCAAACCCAAAATCCTTTGTTCAGGGATTATGGGTATTGGTTCTGGATTGGTCAAATGTTCATCTATTCCCATCCGGGAAAGGGCATCTGCTTTTCCATTTTTACTGCCAGGTCGATAAGTAATTATAAAATCAAATTCCGCCAAAAACAGAGCCCAGCGAAGCTGCCTGGAAGACTGAGCTTTGGCCGTCTTCAGATACTGTAAGTTGCGGTGATCAGTCATTACGGTGACTGTGTGTCTGGCTCCCAAAAGATAATGCCGCCAGGCTTTAAAGGCCGATCTGATAGCTAAAAGTTCCTTGTCTGTAATTGAATAGTTGATCTCGGGAGCCGAGAATTTGCGGGACCAAAAGGCTACAGGATGTAATTGATGTGTGACCGGATCTCTTTGTGATAAAACTGCCCCCATAGCAAGACTTGAAGCATCTGTTTCTACGATGTAGGGGAGTTCTGGACGAGGATGTTTTAGAACAGGTGCAGAAATGAATTTAGTTTTTAAGTCCTGAAAGGCTTGTTCCGCCTCAGTAGACCACTCAAAACGTTTGTTTTTCTTTAACAGAGGAGTGATGGGCTGGACTATTCGAGAGAATTCAGGAATGAATCTGCGGTAAAAATTAGCGAAGCCTAACATGCTTTGGACTCCCTTTATAGAGGTTGGTGAAGGCCACTTGATAATTGCATCGACTTTCTTTGAATCCATATGGACTCCGTTGGGTGACAATATGAATCCCAGGAACTCAACTTCAGTTACATTAAAAACGCATTTTTCGAGTTTAGCAAAAAGGTTATGTTGACGTAGTCTCTTGAGGACCTCTCTAACATGTTTCCGATGTTCTTCTTTAGCTGATGAATAGACGAGGATGTCATCAATGTAGACAACAACACACACATCTATGAGTTCTCCAAGGACATCATTCATAAAATACTGGAAGGCGGCAGGCGCGTTGCAAAGTCCAAAGGGCATAACTTGATATTCAAACAGCCCATACTTGGTGCGGAAGGCCGTCTTCCATTCATCGCCCTCTTTTATTCGTACCAAGTGGTAGGCTCCTCTGAGATCCAACTTTGTATATATACATGCGTCTTTGACTTGGTACAGGAGTTCAGGGATCAAAGGTAACGGGTATCTGTTTTTAACGGTGATTTGATTCAGGGCGCGGTAATCTATACAAGTCCTAAGGTCTCCTTCCTTTTTCGGAACGAAGAATAAAGCCGAGGAAGCTGGAGATTTTGAAGGACGGATAAACCCGTTGGCTAGGTATTGGTCCAGATATTGTCTGAGGTGAAGATTCTCTGGCTCGGTGAGGGCATAAATCCTACTGCAAGGAGGAGTTGTTCCGGGTATCAGATCTATTTGACAGTCGTAAGACCTATGAGGAGGCAGGGTGTTAGCTTGATCCTTCCGAAAGACATCTTGGAATTCCTGGTATTCGGGAGGTAATTTGGGAACCTCAGAAGAGATTGCCGCCAGTGAAACATCAGGCCGAGGATAACAAGTGGTAAAACATTCTGGAAACTGAACCGTCTTTGCTCGCCAATCGATCTGAGGATTGTGCTTCTCTAACCAAGGGATTCCAGAATGATCTGGAACTGAGGGGCCTTGATCACATCGAACACGATTTTCTCCCGGTGTCCATCTTGGCTCACTAGCGTCACTTCTCGGGTGGCGTGCGTTACTGGTCCGGAGGCTATCTCCGTGCCATCCACTGTAGTAATGACGTCTTTTACTGCCTTAGGGACAAGGGGTAGGTTCATCCTTGATACCATTTCACGGTCCACATAATTACTGATTGCTCCGCTGTCGATGTAAGCTTCAATTGCATGCAAACGATCCGGACGATCAGGACTAATGAGGACCATGGGCACCACGAAATGCGAGGTCACGGGACAGATCTTAACGCTCGGCAAGAGGACCTCTACACTTGTCGGGCTAGGTCGTTTCCCTGCTCAGAATTTGTGGTACAGGTATCTGCGGCTCCTACAGCCTTCTTAGCTGGTTTCACTGGACAGTCTCGAAGAAAGTGCCCTGAGTTTCCGCAATAGAGGCATAATTGCAGCTGTCTTCTTCTTTCCCGCTCCTTTTGGGTTAAAGGTCCTTTCATGCCCCCTATTTGCATGGGTTCCACAGTGTCAGCTCCCCTAGTAGAGGTCTGTGGTTTAGAAAACACTCGGGTATCAAATTTGGAACGATCAGCCTTCCTGTTCTGTAATCTGTGGTCCAATTGGACAACTAAGTCAATATAGTCTGAGCATTCTTGTGGATGATTCACAACTTGAGCTAACACATCCTTGAGCTCTCCACGCAAGCCTCGGTAGAAAAGCGTTATTCTCTTATCCTCGGGCCATTGAGTTTCCAATATAAGTCTGTTGAATGAGGCTATATAAGTCAAGAGGTCTTGATTACCCTGTCAAAATGAAAGAAGTTCATTGTCCAAGGCCTGCCCTTGTGCATGTCTTGCGAACAGTTTCTCCATGCTGGACTGGAAGGCCTGGAAATCATGTAAAACCGGATCATCCTGGGTGACTAAAGGGATCGACCAATCTGCTGCGCTGCCACTGAGATAAGAAAGCACGAAAGCCACCTTGGTCTGATCTGTTGGGAATGCAGCTGGTCGACATAAGAAGTGTAGGCGGCACTGGTTGATGAACACTGCAAATTTCTTTGGGTCACCAGAAAAGCGCTCGGGCGGAGCCAATGGCACATTACCGGGTAGATTGATTTGCACTGGATTTAAAGATGATGCAGAAGGATAACTTCCTCCTGGAGCGGGCAAAGGTGTCTGTCCTGCCTGCGTTTGTAGCAATTGCCTAGCGAGGTCCTCTGTTCGCTCCTTAGAAATTATCAGCTCTCTTCTTAGAGAGTTTGTTTCCTGACGAGCTGCATGTACTTCTGCTCTTAATTCCCCGAGCAACTGGGCTAATTGATCAGTGTCTGAGGTTTCCATTGGGGGGGTCACACTAGCATGTTACCAGGTGATCCCAACAGTTTAGGAAATTTAGACTTTGGCATGAAGTGAGTTGCAAACATGACCAAGATCATGCATTTTGCAAGTTTTTGACTTTAGCGATTCATCTACACAATTTTGTTCCACATAAATCATTCTCTGCATCATCTTTTGGACATGTTTTCTCTCTTTCATTCAGTTCTTTTCTTACTAAAACATTCCTTTCTCTCTATTTCTCTCTCTTGTTTCCCACAGGGTCTTGCTATTTCTGCCCTGATGAAGGCGGAGCTGGTACCGCCGAAACGCAATATTGCCTAGAGGGGATTGAAGGTCCCTCAGAATAACATCTGACCCATATTGGACCTCTTGTTTACAACAATTTATGTTTTGTTGTTTTTTCAGTTAGCCAGGATCTACAGTAACACTTGTTCAGTATCCCAGTTGGTTTTCGTAGATCACTGTCTATTGAATCAGCCTTATTCGTTGTTTGGGAATATCAGCATTTTTCTTACTTCCCTTTCTTCCCCCTCATGCGTTGGCAGGCCCCACCCCATTGGTGTATGAACAAATATTCCCACTGGGGTGTTACTGATACTTACTATGATCATATAATGTTGAAAAAAGTATTTGTTACCTTTTTCCAGTGTTGATGTTTCTACATTGGGAGAAATATTTCCTTATTTTGGTTTATGTCTCATTGATTTTTCCATTTTTCCTTCTTTCTTTTTTATCTAACTTTCATGATTTCTGTTTAGCAATTTTGCATTCTGATTCATACTAAGAAGGATTGTTTTTCATATGTATGTAATCTTGTAAATGTGTTATTGATTGTATTTGTACGGATGTTTGCACATAAAGTTTTGTCTTTAACTTACAATAATGTGCATGACTATCCTTGATGTGTTGTACTATGATGGATACTAATTATATGTAGATGCTATTACCCCAAAGGGGTACTTAGGTTTGGACCAGGGGTAGGACCTTAATTCATTCACACCTTCCTATAGGCCAACCTACATACGTACTAGTACCTTGTGTTAATATTAGTTTCTCTTGCCCTCCTACTGGTACGTTAGCCCACGGGCACAACCACAGCCACAACAGTGTGGCCTTTTTCGTTGTTGAATGTGAGGTTTCCATTGCGCCTGGGTAGGAGTTTTGCGGTGGGCTTCGCGTTCTGTAATGCTCACCTGATTCCCACGGAGGCGCTGGTCTTGGCAGGAAGGTGTCTGCGACTCGAAAAGTGATGTGCAGGACTCTATTGGCTTCTGGGGTCGAACCTCTTCTCACTGTGTGTCGAACTCGAAGGGTGAGGTTTCTGCAGGTGAAAGAATATGGGAGTTAAGGGTCTGGGATGTTGAATGTCCCTCTCTCTCTCCCTCTCTTCCTAGCTTCTCCGTAGAGCCCCCAGGTCAACGTGCTCACCTTAGATAGGTGAATGCTGGACTCTCCATCTGCGTCTGGTGCAGGGTGCCGTTGCCAGTTCCTTCACTGGTGAAACATAGGCCTCTTGAACTCAGAGGATCGTTACCGTTGTTAACTGCACGAGCGGTGAGTTTCCGGACACCTTTTTAGTCTTTATAGTCTTTAGGTGCGTGGCACGTTAATATTGAACAGGACTCTGTATAATGCTTTTCCCTTTTTGTCTTGCAGGACTCTGGAGATGGAAGATGGAGTGAAGCGCCTGGAAATGAGTAAGTAAATGCAAGCGCTCAAACTGTCTTTTTCCCTTGCTGCTTAGTTCGTGCTGAAGAGACGCCAGAGTACTTGCAGGCGTTCTATTGTGACGAGCGCGATGGGGGTAAATAAATACCTGTCTAATGTCTCTTCGTTTGTTTTCACAGGCGGCGATTCAGCGTGAAGAAATCCGGAATTCGCGGAGTGCCGGTAAGTAATAACAATGCTTTCGTCTTCACAGGCGGAGGTGCAGCGTGAAGAAATCCGGAATTCGCGGAGTGCCGGTATGTAATAACAATGCTTTTGTCTTCACAGGCGGAGGTGCAGCGTGAAGAAATGGCCGCAGCCGATGGATCAGGAGAGTAAGCACTACGTGTAAAGGTTGCCTTGCTAACCTGTTGTTTCTTGTCTTTGCAGGTGCTGTTGTTGACTGGATACAGGAATGGTAAGGATAATTCTTGCAGGTTCAGGATCGAAAGAAGAAAGGCTGGAACAGACTCGGTGAGCGTTCTGCTGCAGATGCAGAATAACGCGAAGCACGTTTCATCTATCGGGTGTGGTTTAAATAGCCTTGGAGTGATGAGGCGTCTTCCTCCACTGCCCCGCCTAGGTAAGAAAAGAGTTCCAGTTCCAGAAGAGTTCCAGTGCTGTATCCAGGGAGTGGAGCTTGCCCCACCCAGGTAAGAAAGTAGTTCCTGTTCACAGAGGACTTCTAAGTGGCTGGTAAGTAAGCAGCATGGTCTGCTGCAGGTAAGTCCACCCAAGCATCTTCATACATAATATGAGCCCGGCGCTTCCAGTGCCGGGACCGATGACTTTGATGAGCCTGGTGCCACCGGCGCCAGGACAAGGTCCAAAAGGTCCCAGTGGGGACCGGCTGGTGCCTAGGATAACGGTTAGGGGCCTGCTTCCAAGGATGTTGGGCTGTTCCTGACTCCTTGGAAGCAGTGATCATGACATTCCCTTTGTCCAAGATGCTAAGCATCTTTGTCTGATGGTCTATCATGACAGTCTCCGTACTGTGTGCCGGTCTAAATCCTGACTGTTGAGGATGAAGTGATTCAGAAACTTCTACATGCGCATGTAATTGTGAAGTTGCTACCCTATCTATGATTTTCAATAGGAAATTACAGTTCGTAATTGGTTGCTAGGGTCTCTAGGGTCCAAACCTGGTTTCTTAACCAAAGGAGTTACGGTGACCCTTTTTATGGCCTGAGGAACTTACTGATCCCTAAAGGGGTTTTTAATGGTTCTTGATAGTATGGGTGCGAAGATGTCTGAGTTTTCTAATATTATTTTAGCTGGTAGGATGTTTTCAGCAGATGAAGTTGGTTTCATAGAGGCAAGTGTTTATTCCATGTCCTCTGAGGTGATGTTTGAGAAATTAAAGGCTTTGATGTTATCAAGGGCCTCTTCTAGAGACAGTTTCTAGGATTTTTGGTTTGTTTAATTGAGATTTTGTGATTGTATCTCTAGCTTTTTTGATTTTCTGGAAAAAGGCTTTCTGGTATTATCGAATTCCTGTTGAGACGGAGTAAAGGGGGTGAGATTGCCTTGGGTTTCTCAATAGATTTCAGGATATTGAATAATTTGCCTGTCGCATTATCTGCTAATATGATTTGATCATTGAAATAATGTTTTTTTTTGCCTCAATTATCTCTTTCTTGTATCTAAACTCGGTATTCTTCCATTTTTCTTTATTCTCTGCAGTGGGGTTTTTTTTTCAACCATTTTCTAATTTTCTCTTTGTCTCTTTTTGTTGAGACAGTTCCTTTGAAAACCATGTATGAGGTTTAACATTGGACTTGAGAATTTTAAGTTGGAGGAGGGCATTCTGGTCTGCTAGTTCTTTAAGATGGTCGTCACAGGAGTCTTCGTCTTTGGTATTAGCATTGATATGCTTTAAACAGGATTCAAGCTGTTCCCTACTGATGTTTTTAAAGTTTCTTTGGGCTACTTTCAACGGTAGGTTTGGAATTTTATCTTTAGGGGATGGTGGGTTGACCTGGAAAGTGACACTAAAATGGTCGGACCAGATACAGGGTTCTGTCTGGTAGTCGTGTGTATCTAGGTTGTTTGTTACTACCCTGTCTAGTTGATGTCCGTTTTCCATTCTGGTTTCTCTGTTGGTGACGTGGAAATCTATATCTTTCAAAAAGATTTCTAGATTGATAGCGTCTTTGTCTGCGGGATTGCCGTACCATCTGTTAAGATCTCCGACAACTAGCGTGGCGCAGTTTGGTCCTTTAAGGAGGTTAAGAAGGTGAGAACATTCTTCGTTGAAGTCGGGTGTAGTAGTAGGTGATCTGTACATTACTACCAATTTGAGGCAGCTGTTTTCAGTCGGGGAGTGTTTTAAGTGAAGAATTTCACTGCCATTGCATGTAGATTTACCCGGGAAAAGGGGGATGAAACTTCTTGCAATTACTGCTACTCCTCCTCCTTGACCGGATTCTCTATTGGCGCAATGAATTACGTATCCTTCTGGGACTGCAATGTCACAAGTGGGACCTATTGGTTCGTTAAGCCATGTCTCGGTGATACAAAAGATATATATGCCCTCTTCAATGATCCTTTCATGGATACATTGGGCATGTTTGTTCAGTGAGCGGGTATTAAGTATGCTAATCTTTAGCTCTGGAGTATGTTTCATTTTTCTGGCTGGATTTGGAGATTGATTCTCTGTTGGCCGGGTTTTTATTTGGTGTCTTTTGGTGGCTATTCTTGTATTCATACACTTGTAATTGCCTGGTATAATCTCCTGCCAGTACTTCTTGCATCCACATACTTGTAATTGCCTAGTATACTCTCCTGCCAGGACTTCTTGTATTCACGCATGTGTAATTGCCTGGTGTACTCACCTGCCAGCACTTCAAAATGCTTTTCTCTGCAACTCCACTTTTGATAATTCACCACATAACCCCATTTTAGGTACTTTCCTTTGTCCATAGTATATTGCCACGGTGTGCAGTGAAAATATCGAAAAAAAATGTCGAATGACAAAAATGTTGAAAAAAAAAGTCTAAAAAAATGTCAAATCATTAATTTTTTTATTTATAGTTATTTTTTGTCTCTCGTATGTAAAAAAAAGGGTTTTTTTGCGACCTTTTTTTTCTCGATATTTTAACTTTCGACATTTTTATTTTCGAGGTTTTGACTATGAACCTATTGCCACGTTAGTGTTATGCTCACACTGCCAATCTTGGTAATCCACCACCTTAGCGCCATTGCTAATTCACCTTGTCCGGTAAATACTAATGTGTTACTGTTTCTTATTCTCTTTACATAGGGACACATTTCAAAGATTACCTTCTGTGGTAAATGTACATTTACTTTCTTGCTTTCAGTGTTAACAAATGGTTTCCTTTCTTTATCTGTTTTGGGTTGCTCAACTTTAAACATGCAGCATGCTCACCAATAATCCTGGTGTTCCCTTTGTCCCAGCGTGGACTTACCGCCTCTTTGTGGCATTTTCCGGTCTGCTTGTAGCCCACCGATGACAGGCGCCAGATGCTCTCTTCCTCACAGTGCTCGGCTTTCGGCTATCCTGCTTACCGTGGTTCCGGTTGGGCTTCTCCTCGCGGGTCTCTGGTTATTGCCTTGCTGCTTCTTTCCACCTGCGAACACCCAGGAGCCCTGCACTTGCTTCTGGTATTCCCACATGGAATCCTCTTTGTGCAGCCTTCCTCTGGTCAATACCTGAGCTGGTTGGCTCCGACGTCCTTCTCTCAGCTATTTAGTAACACAAAGAGCAGCAGCCCGCTACCACCAGCAGTCTGCCATTTCTTCTGGCGGCCTTGTTTTAAATGTCCCGAGCACAGGTGCACACTCCCAACAACTGGAGCATTGACTGTGATCAGAGCTACTCCTTCTCTGTACTCCTTAATTCCTCTTCCTCATCGCAGTGTTAAGGTGTTTCTGAGATCCATAGTTCCTTTTAACTAACTTGCATGAAAACATTGGAGGAATGGTTTTATCATGGTCTGAGGGCAAGTCAGTGTTTGAAAGTTGATCTGCAGTTTGGTTTGAGAAATTCAGCACTCTCCTTTGAGGGAGCAGGGAAAAAATACAAGGTGTTTGGTAGGGGAGATTCATCCTGCAAGGGAAAAGGGGGATACCATGCCTCATCCTCTGATGTCACCACTTCCTCCCACATGTTGTCGCCACATCTGATCCTCCCTCATGTAGCCGACGCCAGGGTCAGGATCAGGTAGCGGCTGCCGTCCCATGGCCACATGGGGAAGGTCACCACTGGAAAGGGAGTAATGATATCATTGGATTCATTACATCAGGAACTAAGCAACTATATTGGCTTCCAGGATAAACACCTGCCCCGTGAGGCGACAAATAGGAATGCTGTGATTCTAAATGATTTGAGTGCAAGCACCATGCTGAGTGTCGAAACAAAGACTAAGAATTAGCCAAATGGTAAATCCAGTACTGCTTTAAAGAACAACACTAGTAGGCAAGGATACAGGAACCAATTTCCAGAAAATAGGTATTACAGGCTAAGCGCCACACAAGCAAAGAGTGTCATCCAAGAACTACAATAGGTGTGAAACCTGGACAACTGTATCAATAGCAAGGAAATGTACAGTAAACAAAGGGGTGGAATGTACCTAAAGATAACAGACACCATGCAGAATATAAGCCCTCCCATGTTGGTGGAGGCCGGCAGGCGACCCATACCATTGAATCACTGGAAGAAATCATTTGAACGCTATGCCACAGTTTTATGTGGCACAAATTTCACCCTAGAAATGAAGAAATCCATGCTGCTACATTGTCTAGGTACAGCGGAAATGAACAGTTTGATAATCTGCCAGAGTTAACCGAAGGGGAGGTAGAAACCTAAACGAGTATGAAAAATGCATGAAGAAGGGTTTGCCAAGGACATGCAGTTTTGGGCAGCAGATGGAAGAGAGACTAAGGGACCAATTTATGCTAGAGTGCAGGAACAGCAAGGTGCGGGACAAACTTTGTTGAAAGAGTGATCCCTCACTTAAAAAGGTTCTCCGTATTGTGATGGAAGTGGAGCATACTAAGGCGTGTGTGAAAACATTAACTGATAGGGGCAAAGAGACTCATACAATGGAGTCAACCAGCAACGTTACACATGAGGTGGCAGTGGTGCAATCCATGTCAAAACTGAGGCGAGGTTCTGATAACTTGGAAGGAGTGAATATAAACCACAAGCCAGAGCAAGGACATGGCTACTATGGATGAGGAGCGAGCAGAGGAAGAGGAAACGGATGGTGTCCCACTTTGGCGGGAAGCAACAATGTTATAGGTTCAATAGCAACATGCACTAGGCCTGCAAACTAAAGTGCCTTGCACAAGATGTAATGTGCAGGAAGTGCAACAGGCGAGGACACATTGCTAAATGCTGTAGGTCTACATAATATGTACACTGTATAGAGGAACTGTGTGGCGAGGAAACAAAAGAATGTATCTACATGATAATCAATGAGGATGAAGTTCTGGATAGTCCCACAACTAAAGTACATGTGGAAGGGAAATCCATAACCATGGTGGTGGATTCAGATGCCAAGTCCTTGCTACCTAAAGGGAAATTTAGCAAAGTGCTTGATAAGAGAATATTACATAAGTTGGATATAAAGTCTACGGCATATGGAGGAATGAAGATCAATCTATTGGGATGGTTCCCAGTTAACTTACAATTTAAGCGCAGAGCAGCCCGAGTTAAGGGATACGTGTCAGAAAATGCCAGCATGCCACTACTAAGTTGGGCCCACCAGAGACAATTGGATATCATTTTAAACCCTAATTCCGAAGACACAGTGTATATGGGTCTGGATGGGCTAGTAGTGGAGTAAACATATGAACATCAGCTGTGATGCTTAAAGGGGTACAGGCACCAAATACGTAGTTGACCGGGATCAACACCAGTCATACAAAAACTACTGAACGTGCCCATCACCATGAGTGATGAAGTCAAGCATGAGTTGGAGAAGCTAGATAGGCAAAGAATAATACAAAGGATCCAGGCATCGGAATGGGTTTGCTCCTTTATGGTGGTGAAAAAGCCATCAGTGAAACTAATAATATGTGTCAATCTAAGGGCTCTAAACAAATGAGTAATACTGGATCATCATCCTCTGCCAAACATTCATGAACTGTTGTCGACCATAGGCCCAGCAAAGGTATTTGCTACCTATGATCTCATGTCTGCCTTATACCAGATCTGATTACATGAAACATCAAAGCATCTCACAGCATTCATCACGCCAGAGGGCCTTCATCAATATGTGAGGGTGCCATTCGGCCTAGTGTCGGCATCAATAGTCTTCCAGAATGTTATGTATAGGATATTTGATGGAGATGAAGGCATATTGTTCTTCCAAGACAACGTCCTCTTATTGTTGGGTACGATCTGGAACAACATGATAAAAGGCTCTGAAGTGCGCTCAAATAACTACAAGAGTGGGTCTGACGTTGAGCGAATATAAATGTAAATTGAAAAACCAACAGATTGAGTATTTGTGCCATACAATATCAGAAAAAGGGATGGAGCCAAAGAAACAATTGGTAGATACCATCCTGAAGACAACTCCCGCACAGAGCAAGGAGAAGTTCATAACTTTCCTGGGAATAGTGAAGTATTACAGCAAATGTGTGCCAAACTTCATGGAAGAATAGTAGCCCTGACAGAATTATTAAAAAAGGGAGCAAGATAGGAATAGATGGAAGAATGCAATAAAGAACTCCATACATTGAAGGGAGCCCTGAGAAATGTGACTGCATTTAGTAACTACAAACAGGAAAGGAGGACCATAATTGCGATGGATACCAACAATGTGGTCCTAGGTGCTGAAATTATACAAAGGGACCAGGAGAAATAATATACTATTGTTTTTGTGTTGAAATTGTTGAAGGGAGCCAAGAAAGAATACACAACAATACAGAAGGAAATGCTAGCCATAAAGTGGGCTGTGACAATGTTCAGATCATTCATATGGGGTCTGCCATCTGTGATTCACACAGACCATAAACCAATGAGAGTGATTATAATACACAAAGGTTTGGGTATGGTGGTGCACAGGATAGGAAGATGGGTGGTTGAGCTACAAGAGCATGCGATGGAGGCAGTGTATATACCAGGTGTCAAGAACCGCACTGCAGATTGCCTCTCAAGAATTACTGATAATGAATAGCAAGGCAATGAAGAAGTCACAGAGTATGTTATGACCATGATGAGTACATTAATTCCATAGGAAAAATTGAAGGATTCTATGGATAAAGACAAAACATTGAAAAGAGTTTTCAAAGGAGAAAAGTGTTATTGAAGGAGTCCAGAGTGGGAATCTAGATTAGACTATGTTGAAGCAAAATGGTATGGAGGGTTTGTGGTAAGTGAGAGACTATATGCCGAAGGAATTCTGCTAAAAAGGGGTAAAAGAATAATACCACTGCATGTTTTGAGAAGTAACAATGAACCTGGCTCATGAAGGCCAGCAAGACTTCATGAAAATGAAGCAACGCCTGAGACGTGACTATTTGTGGACAGGATGCGATATACAAATTGAGCGCAGCATCTGGTAGTGTATCCTTTGCGAAGTGGATGAAAAACACATAAGTCTCCTATGACGTTGACTGAGATCCCTAATATACCATGGAAAGGGTAGGTCTTGATATAGTTGGTCCAATACACTATGAAGATTAACCTACATGTCATATAGTGATAATTATTCTTCTCACAAGGTGGGTAGAAGTACAGATAAGCACAGATATTAGTACAACAAGTGTCATAAGGTTCTTGGATGAAACATTTAAAAAAAAGGATAAGTATGGGATGATATTATCAGGCACTGGGGTACAGTTCAAGTCAAAAGAGATGGAGAGTTACCTGAAGCATAATGCTATCGAACATCACACAAGTGTGAGGTACCACCCCCAGACCAAAGGGGTGGTGGAAAGATTTAATAGAATCCTAAAGGAGACCATATGATGGGCTACAGCTACCCAGACAGATTGGAAGATGTACGCTGATGAACCCCGGTTAGATACAAAACCTCATGACGGATTGTGCAGAAGATACAAGTGAGCAACAAACTGGACACACGTTGAAGTATGGGTCCTGAGGGGGCTGCAGTCCATAGGACAGGCTGTTAAGCTTTTGTCCATTTTCAGTAGAGAATTGCTCACATTTCTAGCTAATTTAGAATTACTTGCTAATCACTTGCTCTTCCTGTTTCAGGGTGACTCTGAGCTTTCAGATTTGCACTCATTTTACTCTTTGTACTCAGAGAAGCAGCTGCAACTAAGCTCCACCTCCCTGGTGACACCTAAGGAGGTAGAAACAAGTGACTGGAGTTGTTATTGGTACTCCTGTTCATTTTTGGCGGTACTGGCAATATGAGCAAATTACGAACGATAGTTTCCTTTGGTATTGCACAGCTCGGTCCTAGGCAGAGGCGTAGACAGGGTAGGGCCTGAGCGTGCACGGTCCCCCCAGAATCTGTAAATGCCCACTCAGCAGCACTATGTAGCCATTTACAGAAGTTAATGTCACTGAGTTGGGCCCAACTGAATTATCTTCAGGCCCCACTTTTCAGACAATCCTGGCTACGCCTCAGGGACTCCTAGCTGGCTTAAAATCCATAGAAGAATATATTTGGCTTACTCACATAATTCGCTAAAGCAACAACACGGCCTGCCTCAATGATTCCAAGACCAGGGCTCTTCCTCTTGGTCATTCCTTTCAACTAGGGAATTTGCATGGGCCCTCTACCACAACCGCCCAGAAATTACAAAACCTAGGGTGATATTTGATGGAGACCTGACCTTTATCTTTTGGTCACCAAAAGAGTCTTCCACCACTTACAAGTCTTGCAGGGAATTCTTTGATTATTCTCCAAGCAACATTGGATAGCCTATGCACTCACGTGTAGTAACATCCCACCTGAAAAATCTCAATGCAATGTACACTATACTTCTAGCAAAGACTATGCTTCCAGCAAAGACTGTAGTTCCAGTAAAGACCAATGCCATATTGCTAAAGGCTCAGAATAACACTACATTGTCACAATGCAAAGCCCCAATAATAACTCCCCAGCCCTAAAGTCCTAGCTTTAGCTTTCAATCAGGATACACGCGGTTTGAGGAGGCTCCTCAATGTAGATGGCCCAACCCTCTGGACCTCCCTCCCCATATCAGACTGGAAGAAGACCTCCGTTGCTGCATAGACCTAACAATGAAACTGTTCCTTTGTGCCTTTGGCTCAGGATCACACCAATAGACGGTCAAACACTGCTTGATTCAGATGATCATCAAACAACGTCTTACAACATAGCCACTCACATGAAGGCACAAATACCATGCAAGCTACTCTCCTGCCAGCTTCAGCCTTGGCATCCTGTCCAATACATCTTTTGAACCTTTAACCTTGGCATCCACCCATCCTTCTGCTCTTTAAACTTTCCATCAAGGTGCTCTCCTCCCTTCCCCTGTAGACCAACAAGGTCTGAAGCTGCTGTAAAGCAATCTGAGAGCTAAACAAAAACATTTGATAAAATAAGGTAAAACAAAGAAAGAGTATGCTGAAAGTGCTTAACATCCAAAGCATTGTTGGTTAAAGACAAGGACTGGCTGATGATGGCCTATAAACTATGCAGCCTTTTGTCCCCTGCCCTTGATGAGATTCAATGTTGCCCCTATATTTATTAAGCGCGGACCGAGCTTCGAGAAGCAACGGAGCACTTTACAGAGGTATACAACAATACAGATACTCAACGGAGCACTTCACAGAGGTAACAACAGAACAGATATACAACGTCGGGTAGGATACAGAGGGGCACAGAGGAGGGTGGCGCAGAGGAGATGGGCGGATGGCATCTAGCACATCAGGTGATGTGGAGGGCAACGTGATGGCCTAGGTCAGTGGTATTCAAACTGTGGGTCGCGACCCCCTAGGGGTCCGCGGGTGCATCCCAGGGGGGCCCTGAGAGCTCAGCATGAAAAAAGATTTTTTTTTTTTTTTTTTTTAGATTGGAAGAAATGGGCAGGGGTGGCCCACATGGGCGGGCTGAAGCATGAAACTGTCTCAGGCAACAATGAAAAAGTGGCCCACAGTTGTAAATGGATATTCATTCCTTTAGTCACAGACTGGGCCTCATTACTACTATGGCGGACCAGTAACAACGGTGCTGGTAAGCTACCGGCACCGTTGCTACCGTTCCGTAATAGTAAGAGTTGTGCTCGTGGGTGCTTGACAGCCCCCGCCAGGGCTGACCTCAGCTCGTCGGATGCACCGGCACCGTTATTAACGGTGCCGGTGCATCCGAGCTCCCCCTTCCCATTTGAGCCATATGGGGCTCAAATGGGAATGGGGATCTACCGGCACCTTCGAAAGGGCAATTATCATGTCCGCCTAACTCGGCATGACCTAGTAATTGCCCATTCGCGGGTGCCAGACCCGGATGCAACTCCAGTGGCAGCCGTGCCGGTTTTACCGGCACAGCTACCGCCAGAGTAGTTATGAAGCCCACTGTTTCAATAGTACCCAAAGGGGTGCTTTGTGTTAAAATGTAAGTAAATTGTGATATATTCAGCAACAATGGTCAACATTACTAACTGCATAGTGGCCCCTCACCCATTATGGAGGAGCTAAGGAGCCAGCCCAGTGAAACAGTGAGCACTCCCTCAGCTGCTTTATCCAGCTAATGGAGTGCTCCTGGACTGGCTGAACTGTCAAAGGGAAACACTGTTTCCCTTTGACAGTTCAGTTTAGTTCCCCAGCCGCACATGCTCACTGAGCCATGCAAGTGCTGGGGCGTTTTGCTTCGCCAGCATTGCATTGCTCATTGGAAATGCTGGCTGGGGCACTGCATGTCTGTATGTCCGAGGGGGAGCTCCTGCGCCTCCTCGCACATACGGACAGAGCAGCTGGAGCAGCACCCACACACAGGCCAATGCAGAAGGTACGTTTATGTTCATTGTTTTTATTTAAACATGTGTATGGATGCGTTATGAGTGAGTGTATGGTGATGGATGCTCATGTGAATGATAGAGTGATTGCTGTATGAATGTGCAGCGCCTTGCATATACACATAATCATGTTCATTGTGTTAGGATCAGTGGGGCCCAGGGGACAGGGATGGTATCTTTTTACCGGACATCTATCATTCAAAACCCTCTGCCTTGTCCACAAGGCTTTCTGGGGCCTCGGTCCAAAATACCTTCAGCTATTCCTCCGCAAATACCTCCCCTCTCGAGCTCTTCACTCCTCTACCTCCAACTCCCTCAGGGTCAGTCGTTTATCAAAGAAACGAGCTGGGGGTAGATCTCCGTCTTCGGCTGGGGCCTCCCTCTGGAACAGCGCCCTGCCACTCTAAAACTTGAGGAGAACCATCTTTCTTCCTGCCCTTATCAGACCTACCCTGTCTGCTGCCTTAAACGTAGCACTTGCAAATTGCTGGCTGCACTACCACTGTTTGTTGCCTTTATTATTTATTTATTGTTATTTATCTGTTTCTCCTCTGCTTCGCACTTTCCACTTCTCCCCCCTTCCATGCACTTTTCCCCTCACACTTGCGCGTTCTCAATGTCACTGGGCCTAGTAAGATCGCTGTTTTATTCTCCTCTGTTCCCCTCCCTTGCCTTGTCACGCTCTGAAACACTTGTGTACGAGCGCGATAGAAATAAAATATCAATGCCTGCCCCCTGGACTCCCAGCAACAATTGCAAACTGTTTGGCTATTTACCCATTTTTTGTTAAACGTATGCTCTACAATGCAACATTTTAACCTATTATTTAAAAAAAAATTCACAGGGGGAAACCCCCCCGAACCTCCCCTTAATGCCCCTCCACTTAAAAAAGATTCACCAGCCGCCACTGGCCCTCAGACTGTGTTGGGAACGGGATGGGGGAACCGAGGGACTATGGTGGGAGCACAATGGGCGGGAACCATGGGATAGTGATGGGAGCAGAGTGGGGAGAGCCCTGGGTGTGTGATGGGGTGGGGAGAGACCAGCGACTGGGTAGGAGTGGGATGAGGGAGCCCAGCGACTTTGATGGGAGCAGGTGACGGCGCGCAATATATACTGTCCATTTGGCATTTCTGGGGGGTCCCGACCTGCCCAAATTTTGCTCAGGGGGGCCCTGGCCAAAAAAGTTTGAAGACCACTGGCCTAGGTGTTGAGGAAGAGAAACTCCTTGAAGAGGTGTTCTTTTTTGAATTGTAGGAGCGTGAGGGGGGGTCTGGCGCTGATGGGGAGGAGGTTCCATAGTCTTGGGGCGCAGGCAGAGAAGGCTTGTTTTCTGGTTCTTTCCTTTTGCAGTGGTGGATTTCAAGTCTCCACATGTCCTGGCTTCTGGTGGTGCACTGTCCGCCAGAGATTCTGAGTTTCTCAGTGAGGTAGCTGGGCGACATGAGGGCGACTGCCTTTTATATGATGCAGCAAGACTTGAAGGTGATTTGTGCGTGCAGTGGAAGCCATTGAAGGTCGATGAGTGCCAGGGTGATGTGGTTGAATCTGCGCAGACCATTGATGACATGTGCGGCATTGTGTAGGACATTTCTCAGGGCCACAAGTGAGGACAACGGGAGGCCTTCGAGGTGGGCATTGCCCCCATCCAGGTGGGATCGGACCAGTGCTTGAACGGTGGATCTTATGCTATCTGGAGGGAGGAAGGGCTTGACTTTCCGCAGGAGGGCAAGCTGATACCAAGATGTCTGAGTTTTCTTAGCTATGTGTGCTTGAAGGAGAGGTGTTTGACTTTGTGGAACCCAAGGAACTTGGTGCAGGAGGCAAGCTCGGGTGTGAAGCACTCAATATGCTGGAGAGGTTGAGCTTCAAGTATGTACTGGACATCCAGGACTGGATCAGCAAGAGTACTTGATGGAGTCGATCTTGAGGTATATCTGTGTGTCGTCAGCGTATTGATGGATGTGGCTAGGAGGGCTCCCAGCAGCTACATGTATGGATTGAAGATCACGAGTAGAGAATGGAACCCTGTGGGACTCTGCAGGGGACAGTTAGCACTGGCCATCTAGAGGAGTCCATCTGAACAAACTGCTGTCGGTTGGTGAGGTAGGACTTCAACCAGCGTAGACAAGGTTGCTAATCCCCATGCACCGATGAAGGGTGTCTGTGAGTGCCTGCTGGTCAACTGTGTCGAAAGCGGCCGAGAGGTCGAGTAGAACCAGGAGGCAGGGGTGGCTGTTGTCAAGGATGATGAGGACCTCGTTGACCACCTGTATGGTTGCTGTCTCCGTGCTGCATCTGAGTCTGAACCTGCATTGGTAGGTTTGGAGGAGATTGTTGGTGTCAAAGTGCTGCTGCAGGTGTACGGCTACCGCTTTCTTGATGATCTTACCTAGGAAGGGAGGATGGGTGATGGGGTGATTGTAACCTAGGTTGTTAAGATGAGGAGTGGGTTTCTCTAGTAGAGAGAGGATTTTTCCTGTCTTTGGGGTCGATGGGAAGGTGCCTTGAGTTAGGGAGCTGTTGATGATCTCCAGTTTGGGAAGGAGAGCTTCTGTAGAAAGGGTGTTGAGGATGGATGCTGGGAGGATGTCTGTACACGATGTGGCTTTGAAGGCGGCCTGGGTTTCTTCCAGGTGTTGTCCAGGGTGTGGAGATTTCGCAAAGAGGGACGTGAGGTGGGCCTGTGGACGGAGAGCTGGTGTCCATGTGCTGACGAAACTTGCTGATTTTGCTGATGAAGATGCCGGGGGACAGCACTCTATTAAGAGGTTAGGGGAGGCATCTATTAAGACTAACATAAAAACTGACATGGATCCATGAGACTGTCATGTAAAGCACTGATGACTCGTATTCTGGCATTTTAGCTATTTATTGGACGTTATGTAATGTGCCAAATGTCAGTGAAACTGTTTCAAAGCATGGGGAGAAGTACAAAAATGAAAAACATGCAGACAAAATTCAGCTAATTCCTAGATAGCAGTACAATAAGAAACAGTGAACAAAAAGGATTTCATGTCCAAGTGGATAATACGAGGGGGTACCAGCGTCTAAACCTACCATGGGCTTCCCGTACATGTGACTAGATGTATAGATATCTTGATAACGTGGGCCAGGTCCAGCTCCATAAGAAATATGAGAATTTCTGTAGAACTCAAGTTTTCCAGCCCATCTAGGATCTACTTGGGTTCTGTTGTCTTTGGCAGTCTTTGAGTACCTATCTAAGACACTGGAACTGACAGCCCTTACGCACTGCTCAGTGCACACCTTGATGGCTTTATGTGTCAGACCCCATGAG
The DNA here is from genome assembly GCF_040938575.1 of Ambystoma mexicanum. Taxonomy (NCBI): domain Eukaryota; kingdom Metazoa; phylum Chordata; class Amphibia; order Caudata; family Ambystomatidae; genus Ambystoma; species Ambystoma mexicanum. The sequence continues at coordinate 660,868,513 of NC_090941.1, read as the reverse complement.
CACAAAATAAAATAGACTCACCTCTGGGGTGCCTGTTGATTGCCAGGGTCTTGAATGAAGGTATCTCTGGTATCTTGCAATGCACCGTATCGAGGATTTATTTGTGTTTTCATCAACATTTAGAGCCATGGCTAGAACAGCAGCTGGACAACAGACATAAGTTAGACATATTATTGACCCATCAGAATCATATTAAACATTTTAATTATAAACAATGAGTCTAGAATTTTTTTTAAAATACATCATTGGTATGTCATAGCAGGCACGGGCAAATGTATTCAGCCAAATTCATACCCATCCATTTTCGAAGTTTGGGTTTTAGATCCAGGTTATTCTCTTGACAGCTCCAGGTTAATTAAGAGTTCTCTACTTTTAATTCCAGTTACAGGTTAATTAAGAAAAGCGTGTCCTTTGGAAGGGTGGTCAAAAGACACAAACTGTCAATGTGTAGGAATAATGGTTTTTGTGACAGTTTGTATTATATAAAAAGTCAAATTACTGTATTGTTTTAGATGGACAAACAACCTTCGAAAGACAATAATGCACAGTGTTGTGCTGAATTAGTATTTCCTTTGAACTATGTTGGAACCTTAAAACATTGCAATACTATCCGGAATGGTATTCATTTGAGCGATGTTTGAGAGGTGAATGTCTGTATTACGGTCGATTGGGATGCTTGACATGTGACTGACTCTACCTCAGCCCCACTGGCCTTACTTTGTAATTTCCTCATTGCCTTGAATCTCCCCTTTGCAAAAACAACAACCTCATTGGTCCTGATAAGCAACCACAGAAGAATGAACGGCTCTATCAGGCACACTTAACATGTGAGAGACTTTGCTGAGACCTGAAGCCTTTTCGGAAATACATACGTGTCTGCAGTAAACTCTTCATATTGCAATGTTTCACACCTTAAAAGTACTAATTGTACCAACATTAAAAAAAAGAAAAGCAGACCCAGCCGTGCCAGAAATAAGTCTGCAGGGATGTATATTGGCCTTACAATCCCACAATCACACACAGAGCTATAAAAGAAGCATTAGCCTTTTGAAATACTCCTACACCTCCCTCCCCCTTGAGATACCACCTCTCTGGTCGAACTTTACAACGCCCTGCTACACAAGACTGTAGACCACCTCGCACCACTCAAGGCCCAGAAGACTAAGAATCTGACGCTCTTTAACTCTTGGTTCGCCCTGGATCTCTGTGCCTCACGGGCCGCAAAAAGAACAGCAGAAGCCACTTGCCTCAAAGCTTTGACCTTGACCAAACAAAACACATCTCTCTAAGCTGTCTCACCACTGCAAACAGTTGATCCTCAGTTCCAAAGCAGCGTCCTACAGTGAAAGAATCTCTAAAGCTACCTCTAGCTCGCGTGAACTTTTCACCATTCTCTGGGAACAAGAAGCCCCCATCTCCCAACCCATGTCCACCACAAAAAACAACGCCTGGCGCAATAAGATTCAAGACAACCTCTTAGACAAAATCACACAGCTACAAGTGAAAATAAAACCTAAACAATCATCTATACCAACTGCCCATCCCTTAGCTTCTCTACTCATAGCCCAATGTGACATCCTACCCTTCCAGTTCCAACCAATCAGCACGTCAACCCTTGCTAACAACATCGCTGGACTCAAACCTTCTCGCTGCAAGGGAGACGTTTGCCCAGCCTCCTTGGTTAAGGAATGCATTGATCCTCTACTTCCACTGATTGTTGCCATCATCAAATCTGTCTTTGCCTCCTGCACTGTCGCACCTCACAGGTCTTCAAGCGGTGGCTGTTCGGATGTTTTGGACCATGATTCCCATGATCCGTGACTGTTGACTATCCTAGCTGGTGAAGATGGGAGTTGTAGTCCGAAGCATCTGGAGAGCGAACGGTTGCAGAACCCAGCAATAGGCGGAATCTCACAAATTGCGCTATTGCTGGGACAGACCAAATTCCATATCCATTACAAGATATGTAATAAACTATGATGTTAACCCCATAGCGCCACATCTGGAAATTGTTATATTCATGATGATGTCATTCATGTATATAGGGCTTTATCCCTAACATTATAAAGTTTGTCATGACTCGAGTCAATAGTAGTAAATCAAGTGACTTGGCCAAGGATGAAAGGGTGGGTCCTCACGTGTGGATCTGAAACTCTGGCCATTAGGTGCAAAACAGTCCCCTATGACTAATGCAATCACTTGGGGGGCTATCTTGCTGTCCATCTCTCCCTGAAGACCCCACCTAACGCTGCACTTCAATATGCAGGCCGCAGCGCACAATGAGAGGGGATTGTATAATTACTGCAGAGTTTTTACAGCGACCCATGTCGACTTTTTGCAACCCCCTTTTGTCCCCATATGCATGTGGGCGGATGGGTATAGTATATCATGAATACAGGAAGGGCTGAGGGGGGTCTCCCCCCCCACATACATGGGGTGAAAAGGGGGTCAAAATAAAAGTCAACATTTTGCGTGGTCACAGTAAAAACAGCCAAGCAATCATGTTGCTCTTCCCAGACCTTAATCTGGCACCAGGAGCTGCTCTGAATTTGCAGAGACAAACCTTGCTCTGTCAATCAGCGCCTCCTCTCAACAACCACAAAAGGCTTAAACAGCAAAACATACTTTCCCAACCACTGTGTTGGAAAGCAACTCCTGTGTGCTCTGCCCACTTGAAGAGCCATGGCCTATAATTGGGAAAGAAACTGGTACTTGACAGCCATCATTTTAGTGGCATCTGGCCTCCTGCTGTACTGATGGATTTTGTCACATTTGGCTCTCCATATGACTGGACAGCAATGTGTTAAATAGTCCTTGAAATCTCTGCATTTTCGCATATAGTGTACTTTTTCTGAGGCTATTATGCATGGTCACGTGATGATAAATAACGAATAATAATATGCATTAGCACATAAAGGAGAACCGTTGGGCCTCATTATGAGTATGCCGGCATACTCCGAGTTCTGGGGCCGGGTGCCGTCCCTCCTGCCAGGTCTGACCTGGCGGGTGGAATGGCAGCCGCTCGCAGACCTTCACGAAAGCACCGGCACCGTTATCAGCGGTGCCGGTGCTTCCATCCTCCCCATTCCCATTGAACCCTAGAGGACCCAATGGGAATGGGGAGTACTTTTTTCCTGTGCCTGGCTTTGGGGGATTACCGGGACCGCTGGGGCTGTAATGCCCGGGTTATTCCCCAAAGCCAGGCGTTGATAAAAAACACGACTACGGAGGCAGCCGTGCTGTTTTTACCGTCACGGCTACCGCCGGGGTCGTAATGAGGCCCAACTCTCCCTCAGCCAGTAAGCTTACTGCAACGCCAGGCAATAATTGCATGTTACCCAGCTATATTGCATGAGCCTGTCTGGGGAAACAGCTTCCTTATTAACGTATTCTCTGTTTCCTTTATATTCCATCACAGTCTTTCACTCGTCTTAATGTTTTCCAGACTTCACACTTTCCCCACCAGTGTCATGCTATTTCCCGTTTCCAATACAGTAAGACTCCAAATATTCTTTTGAACAAAAGTGCATTTGTTTTACCTTACCTGTACTTGTGCACTTTCTTTGTTTCATTTTCCCATTTAATATGTCAACGTTGTTTCTTTGTTCATTTTTGTTCTTTTATGGGGCAATCTTTTTTTTCTCTTTTTAGCCTTATCTTTCTTTACTTATCTCTGAGAAAAAACATTTGACATCGCATACACTGGATGAATTCTCATAAATTACTCCACCACCAGGCAACCTTTCACCAAGGCCAAGCAATTATGAGCTGGCATTTGCACTGGCCAAAAAGTGCGAGAGGTTATTTTTCCACCACTGGAAAGTCACAGCAAAATGTTTTTTTTTTTTTTTGCACTGATCATTCGGTGGAAATGAGGGTGCCAAATTGTCCTACAGGCAGGTATATTTGCTTGCCACTGTTGCACTTTATGCAAAAATAGCTAGGCCGTCATCAATAACTTCACGCTATCATCCTAGACCAAGTGCTCTGACATATAAAGCGACAGCTGCCCTCAATTTGACTAGGCAGATTGGTCAAAGAAGAGGGACGTTCTTGTCCAAAAAGAGGTACAATTTTGCAGTAATTATTGGGTCTTCTTCAGAAACAAATTGCAGATGACTTGGAGCGACCCAACTCTGAACAGCAATCTTGGGGCAAGGGAGAATGAGGCTGGAGGTGCGGTCCTGGCAGTGAGGTCACTCGTGCTGGCTAGCCACAGAGAGAATAACTGTCAATCCTTGACCATGGTAAGAAATGTGGGACCAGAGGTAAAGGACTAAAGACTCTGAAACATGAAGGCCCATGGTACCCAGTCAAAGGCTTTCCCTGCATCCAAGGACATCAGGTTGTATGGTTGTTTGGACACTTGTGCTTTTTCAATGACATGACAAACCATCCTTGCATCCTAAAAAGGCAAGTAGATTGTCCTGTACGTTGTCACCACTGAAGGGGTGGTCCTTCGCCATCTTTGAGTGATACTACAATTGCAACATCTCTCAAAGATGATCCCCCAGCACCCAGGCCCTTCCATTATGCAGCCTTGCTGGGGCTCCAGAGGCCAGAGATCACAGATGCTTTCATCCTGTCTGGCCCTTTTCTGCCCCGCTACCATGTAAGGGGCCAGGCAAGGTTAGAGTTGGGCAACAGAATCACTCATAGTTCAGCCTGTTAGTGCAATCATGCCAGGGGCCTATTGCGAAGGGCTGCTTCGACAAGGGCAATATCTGTTTGGTCCTGTTTGGCATGGGTAGGTCTGAGGGCTCTTACCCATGCCACAATCAGAAGTGTATCACCAACCGAGAAGAGGAAAAGAAGGAGGTCAAGAAAGATTGGAGATTTGAATTTGAATCTCATGTGGGAGTTATAGAAATATAGAGGGAGTTGAAGAATGAACCCCGAAAAGGGAGAGACGAGATAATATGAACACTAAAGGACAGGAGAGAAGCTACCCAGCCTGGAAAGGTTCTACTGGACCAGCCTATTCCAAGGAAGGCCTAAAAAGGTGGGAGGAGGACAAGTACAAGACAGTGCTTCTACACCATGGGCAAGCCATCCATTACTCATAAAAAGAGTAATGGAGGCTATTCCCTGAGACCTCAAAAAGTGAGGGGAGGCGTTTGAAAAGGAGAATAGGGTCACACCCCTCTGCCTTCCTCACAGAGCCTCCAATAGCAAGAGCCCAGCCAAGGAGTCAGGGGACTTGCCGATGGGATCAGGTAAATTGATGACTCGTCTCCCGCAAGTTTTAACCAGGACTTTGTTGCTGTCGGTTACTAGCAGTGGATTATGGGACCATGGAAGGCCAGCAACTAGTGGTTGGTACAGGAGCTGGGGTTATTTGAATTATTTGTAACTACAGACCTGGTTGCACTGCACTGTGTCTCGCGGGAAAGGGAGATAGAGGAGCAGGAACCTTTATTGTTCTAGTATAGTAGTATAGTATATTCTAAAAGCCATCCCGAACACCAAGGGTCTGCAGCCTTTGGCTCTTCAGATGTTTTGGCCTACAACTCCCACCTACCCTAACCATCGTAGGCAATGTTAAGGGAACATGGGTGTTGTAGTCCAAAACATCTGGAGAGCTACATGTTGATGACCCCTTGCAAATAAAATAAAAATAAAAAGAAGAGTACTTTGGGTCTTTTTCTCATTTCTGATCACAGTCCCCTTCAAGACGCACCTTTATTAGCTCTTACTATATGGAAGCTGCTGCATGGTCATTTAAGGGTAGAGTCATATTCCGAAGACTCCCAGTTTCTCATCATCTTTGCATTGTTTACAGTCCTTCTGTCCAGTCTGATGACCAACACTACTTCCTTTTATCCCTTTATTGTGGTTTCGATATTATGTTAGTGTCCTGTTAAAAGGTATACCTCTGGAGGCAGGAGTGAGGTTTCATATTTCTTTATTTAGATCTTCAACGGTGCAGGTTACAATGAATGTCAGGAGCTCATAGCATAACGGTGAGTGGGAGATATTGATGTGCCCAGCGGCTCCCACCTCCCAGGCTGAATCATAGTAACTTCCTGGGGTAGAACACGAGGATTCAAATGAGTACATAAACATTCCACTCACTGTGGAGGCATTCTCTTAATGACATCACAGTAATCACAGATTATATTTTCTTAGAGGCAATTACAGGACATAACAGGCATCTCACTTTCTTTCACGTTTGGAAGACAAAAGATAAGAAGCCATCATATAACACACCTTCATCTCTAAAAATGATTTGAATTCTCGATGTAATAACATCCTGAAAGGTCAACACATAACATAAAACATATGTTAAAATTAAAATGTTAAACCCTCAGTGTGTTATGATGACACTTAAGTTCCTTAACCATGCAAGGAACATGCAGAAGTGTGTGAGAGGAAGCAAGATTGAAATTTACGAAATTTGCAACTCAACAGAATTGAGAGAGGGAGGTGTCCCCACCTACATCGGTATTCTAACACAGTAATGCAGGAGGCGTCCCTTCCCACACAGTAGTGTTCTGGACACATGCAAAGATGTATGTTCGAAGAACGTAATGTAGTTAATAAACAACAACACTAGCAAGAAATACGGACATTGTATGAATAAACAATTTTAGACGTTGTACTACTCATACATGAAACCATAATTTGTACCACTCTAACTAAGTCAACTCAGAACCAATAAATGAGTAGTTGAACCCCATGACAAAACCCAAAGGGTGTCACATGTTCATGATGTATGTAATATTAACTGTAGAAATGGGTAACAATATCACGCAAGACATTTTAAAGTAACTACGGTGAGGAAGGCGTTCCAACCTATACCCGATTTTGGACAGCACAGCAGGAGGCGTCTCAACCCACATTAGTCAGTTTAATTGTACTAATATATATTATATAGTATTATATTCACTACAAAAAAAACGTTGTTAAAGGGACGTTATGGTTAAGTTGCCCTATTAAAAGTGTATGCCATTCTGTACAAAAACTTTGTAAAAAGGACGTTATAATTACAAGTAAAATCTAAAAACCCCTGAAATTGGGCAGTTATGGTAGGCTAAGCACCAATTTTTCCCATCAGCACTCTCCACTGGTAAACTAAGCCCCCAACCCTGCCACCACCCCTGTGCACTGCTAACACTAACACCCAGACCATGAAAGATGTCATCTCAAATGTCAATGATGACATCAATGACATCACTCGTTTAGCCACTCTCTTTTCCTTCCCTGCCATACATATATATGTGCATTCAGTGAAAACATGTATGTTATACTTCACAGTGCAACCAAACACCACTGCACATTCCCCCATTAAATTAAGCTAAGCAACCATAACTCGCACCATCTACGTGCATTGCTAAGACTAACACCGAGGACATCAAAGATGACATCACTTTGCCAGATGGTCGCAGGATGTTTTTCTTTGTCTTCACGTAATGTTTTTCTTTGTCTTCACGTAATGTGAAGACAAAGAAAAACGCCCTGCGACCATCTGAAGAACTAAAGAAATTGACCTTGGATTACGAACCCCTTGGATACAACGTCACCTTACCAACTGCAATACCTCAGGAGTCATTTCCCTGATAGTATGTCCATGCAATTTGAAATATGTGTGTATGACGATGAGACCAATTAAAAAACGAATGATTGAACACCGGTCTTGCCTTAGGACAAAAAAACGTACAGCCCCTATGGTCAATCACTTTATATCAGCAGGACATGGCCCGGAAGAATTTAAATGGACAGTAATTGAAAAAATACAAATGCCCAAACGGGGTGGAAATTATCACAACATTTTACTGAGGAGAGAACAAAACTGGATATTTAGATTGAATACACACAAGGTGGGCCTGAATGAACGAATCCAATGGAATGAGCTAGCTGTTCTCCCACGTAAATGGCCACAGCAGAGCTTCCCTGCATTTGTAATCCACATGCAATGGTTTCACCTCTATAGTATGCTTTGTAAGGCTTCTCAGAGATATTGTACCTGTATGTGTGCCCAATTCCGTTCTGAGTACTGCCTCAGATACCATCTTTAGGCATAATGTAGTAATTAGAATCTACCGGCACCCTGAGCCATCAGCGACTGTTTCTTTGGCACTTTGTCTTACGAAAATTATTGCCCTGCTGTTTTTTTATTTTATTCAATTTAATTTGTTTTATCCCCGTGAATAGTGATAAGCCCCTGCATTATGAGATCTTCATTACTCCCTGGTTGGTACTCACACATACACATATTACATCATGTAAATTGCCTGACTTAAGATAGCCACCTACGTGGCCAGTGCTAACATGGCATCCTGACCATAGAGTAGCGGCTGGCTTCAACCGCTCTTTAATCCGAACACGCCGACCACATGTAATACACAACAACCGGAGCTGCAGATACATCGTTAGCAGTACCTGCGCCTTTGGAGTCCCAGACAGGTCCATTTACCTACCTGGAATTACAGTAAGCCCACGAACCCCAGGGGCCACATTGGTTCATGAGAAAGGACTTTATTATTATTTACTTTCCCAACTGCGATCCATAATCAACGCAACGCTGGCATCTTTATGTTTTCCTCCAGGAAGGAAAGACTTAAGAGCCACGCCGCCGTCCCCGTGAACAACCAGAGGGCTGCCTCGAATATATTCACGTAGATTAGAACTCCAACAAGCAAGTGTATTTTGTGAAACTTAAAAGCCGGTAAAATCTCCAAGACTTTTCAGAGTACCCATACAAGCACCATCCGACAGCAAGGTGTTTCATCCCGCTGCATTTTGTTTGCGTGCCTTTATCCAATAGGAGCACATGGCAACAAATGCCCGCTAACTATCATGGGTATTTCATGACTGCGCCAATACTCCATCACGGCAGGAAGTCATATTGAGTACTCTGCACCCATAATGCATGAGAGGGGTATAAGGATCATCACTCCCACACACATAGAGTGCAAGGGTCAGTATACACTATGAGCACCCCTGAGCATCCCACCCCCTTCCCCTTTCCCTTCTTTGTTTTTTGTGTCATCAGGCTACAGATTGGAAACACAATAGGTTTCAATTAGCCTAGTAGTCTTGTTATATCTTCATAAATTACATGAAGTAATATATACACTTACCAGCGCTATATGCATAGAAGTGAGCACTAGGCATAGTACACCAAGGGTCCCAATAGTGATCCCCCTCTTTGTTTTTCTGTTACCTCTCGTAGGATTAAGAAACACACCAATGAGATAAAGTAGCAACCAATAAGGGAGCCAAGACCCCTCTGACATGAACCACTTCTACGTCCTGATGAAGATGACCTGAACTGCTATGGTTATGAAACCGGTCGACCTTTTTACAGCATGAGCTGGTCTCATGCTATTTATGATCTATGTATATAGCAACCTGGCATAGACTGCACCAAGTTAGCTAGACCTGAGCCATTTATCGGGACTATTACAGATTTCTCTGTGGAATTTTATCTATGTTTTGTAGGACCTTATAGTTAAGGAGCCTTATATGTGTGTTTTGTTTGACCAGTACAAGTTGATAGATTTTTCTAGTAGCTGGCACTGCATTGGCCAATAAAGAATAACACATTACAGTGCATAGAGAGCTCTAGAAAAATCTAGAATTGGGCATTATCTAATATAAAATGGCCACATTTTGTTGTTATCAAAAACTTGGAACTGGATTTTTAACTGTGACTGTAGGAATGGGAACAGGTTCTTCTATTTCTACCACTTGTAAATAAGCGGAGCAATACCTGATGTCAGGGCTGGCCCACTGAGACACAGAAAAGGCTGTTGTTACGTGTATATTATGTGTTGAGAACACATATATAATATGTTCAGCAGAACAATTTCTCCACTGTACTGGCACAAGGGTCCCACGGCATGCAGGCCTATGCATCCACGTGTAGGCCTGCAGGCCTACATAAATGAGACATGGACTCAGCCGTTCCGCTTGGAAGTCTGCAGTCGTTCTTCTGGTGCACTGTCTGCAGAGGCTCCTTTTATTAGCATGGCCCATGTTAAAAGGGCAATACACAGGGGAGAGACACATCCCCTAAAAGGGGCAACAACACTCTTGGGAGAGTCCCACACCACAGTTGCTACTATAATAATCAGGAGAAGGCAACAAGGCAGAGAATGTTGCAGGAAGTAAAAATATTAGGGTGCACGGGCAGTAGCAAACAATACATGAACATACTGCTATGTGCTGACAATTCCTTAAAATAGTTCACTATGCAATCAAGAGTTTCTCAATAGTCAGCGCTGGGGTACTGCTTCTGTCCCTCATCACTCTTGTAATCTCAAATCTGGGACTGAATTAAAGGGGTGTCAAATAACACTGCCAAGTAATCTACACCCTTTTCAAAGTAACACTGCCAAGTAAACCACATCCTTTTCAAAGTAACACTTCCAAGTAAACTACACCCTTTTCAAGCTAAAGAAAGCGTTTAGTTAAAATCGTGATGCTCAGCACATTTTACACAAACACAAAAGCTTCCCAAACTCTGAGGCAACAGCACCCCAGCCTGCTGTAGTCTGGAGAGGACGATAGTCTCACTCACATGCTGAACTGAGCAGAACGCAGGAATTCATACCCTAAAACGAAAGTAATTCATTTCCTCAGCTTTTGCTTGGAAACATAACACAGAAGAGAAATAATGACTGGAACATATGTTGCCGCCCTAACTTGAATCTCTAAAGTATTGCTGTACAGTAAATGTTTGATGATACCTGATGAAATGTCAGACATCAACAGCAATGGTGAACAGGGAGATAGAAGTCTCTCATCCCGACAATATAAAGTGGTATCCTACGGTCGTTTTCACACTTTAATACATGACAGGAGTATACAACTGACGAACTCAGCAGAGAAGAGCCTGCCGACCCTCAAATGATGTAATCACGCTCCTGCGAGATCAGGGGTGCTTTCCTCAAATCTGCAGGGTGCCAGCAATCTGAGCTCCATCAGCCCAGCAACGTCGCCTTGCAGACGTTTACAGAACACTCCAGAGTTCGCCATACCCCTCAGGGCTGACGTTGACGTCATCATTGACGTCATCAGAAAGAAAGCAGCAACTGGAAGTGAAGAGCTCTGATGAAGTAGCCGCCAGAGCGAGCCAGCAGAAGGTAAGGGCACTGTGCTGCCAGCACCGGAGTAAAACCTTCTCTTTTAAAGCAAGGTTGCACAGTATGCTGCTGAAATAAGACCAAAACAGTGAGACTGCTCCGCTAGAGTAGCAGAGTTGGCCTTGTTAAGGCAAGCAATACTAAATGTTATGAGAGCTCACAGCCTTGCAGGATGGTAGCCCCTAGCCCCCACAGAGTAACAGCCACACGTGCGTTCTGTCCAGGCTCTGCCTGCACACAACTGCCCATGTGCGGGGAAACCTCCATTTCGTCAATGTAACGGAATTGCGACACTCTGTCGCAGGCAACACGTGACTCACATCACCATATCCCTCCTTTTTCATAACAGTGAAAATATCATCACATAAAAAAAGTGAGATGACAGTGAATACTTAACATAAGTCTAACTAAATTTAAACACGTCAAACTTGTAACAGTCTGTCCTACATTCCAGTACAATGTTAAGAACACATCACTCATCCAGCACATAGTCCTTCAGGCGTAACGGGCGGCCTCGGGATTCCCTCTGTGGATATCTCCTACCTGCATGCCCTTGGGCCTCGTCCTCCCCATCTGGGACCATATGTCGCTCCTGCGGGGATCCAGACGCAGTCAGGATGCACATCAGCCTCATTCCTCACCGGGCTTGGATCGACAGGATGGTGGCTGTTGAGCCTCTTGAAAAAACTCGAGTTACGGGTCACTGTCTTGTTCCCATAAGATGCAGTCACCTTGAACCCCTTGACCCCTACCACATCACGCTGCTGTGGGTCATAGGGCAGCAATATCTTTCCTTCCGGGTGCCGGTTCCTGACTAGCACCTCATCCCCCAATGATAAGTCGGGCGGCCGCAGTTTCCTCCAGATGTTCTCCCTCTCATTCCGCCTCCAACAGTCATCTGTCACTCGTTCTTCATCTATCACCCCCGGCTCTCTTTCGGGGCCATCTGGTAAGAGGCATTGCGGGCACCTTCGGAACATGACCTCCGCAGGGGCGATACCAGTGGACCTGTGTGCAGTGCCCATATATTCCCTCAGGAACTGATATAGGGCTCGTGCCATAGATTGTCCCTGGCCATGAGCTATACGGAATACCTTGCTCAGCATCCGCATGAAGTGCTTGGCTTCGCCATTAGATCTTGACCATAGCAGAGAGATTTTCCAGTGTTTGACCCCACATTCTCTCATGAATGCTGCGAAACTCTCTCCTTTGAAGTGCGGGCCGTTGTCTGTGCACACCTCCTCCGGGAACCCATGAGATGCAAACATTTTCTCCAGTACTGGTATGATGTTCTCAAACGATGTTGATTCAATAAACTCCACTTCCGAGTATCTTCTCTACTCATCAATCGCCACGAGCAATTGTGTCTCACTTCCTACCAAGCCAAAATCCATGTGTAAACTTCCCATACCTTGGTCCCTCTCGGCGTTATCTCGATTCTGGGGTTTCCTCTGCACGCACCACATGCAGTTCCTCACAAACTCGTCCACGAGCAGTTCCAGGTTAGGGAACCTCACCTTCACCCTTAGCCAGTACTTGGTTTTGGCTGACCCCTGATGCCCTGACCCCTGAGCTATGACATTGTCCACCAACGCCAAGGGTATCACCATTTTCTGGCGCCTCAACAGCATCCCGACTCCGTAAACGACAGCTCACCTCTCACCTTCTCGACCTTCACCTTCTGCGTGCGCTTGTCCAGCACCATCAGGGCCTACTTCCAGTCTCCTTGGTTCAGGGCTTCCCGGAGCAAACAGAAACATTCGTTGTCAGCTGGGTGGTCTGCCATATCCTGCACTAGCATGGAGTTCGGTATATTGGACTCCACACCATTCTGACATACTCCTCGAAGTCCATGTCATTGTCCCCCGCTTCAGACTTCCCAGGGTGCCTGAATAGATAGTCTGTGGTGTTGTTTGCCCCGGTCGATACACCAGAGAGACATCATAATCTAGGAGAGCCGGCATCCACCTCTCGATGCGTGCTGGGGGCTTTGACAACAATCCTGCCAAGATGGGTAATAGCAGTTCATGATCGGTCACCGCAATCACTGGCCATCCCAGTATGTAGAGCCGGAAGTGCGTGCACCCCCAGAGCACTGCCAGGGCCTCCCACTCTATTTGGGAGTATCATTGCTCAGTGTCTGTCAACACTCTGCTTGCAAAGGCCACTGGCAAGACATCACCTTTTGAATTCTGCTGGGTCAGTAGTGCACCCAGTCCAAATTGGCTTGCATCGACTACGATCTCTGATGCCATGGCCGGGTTGAAGAATGCCACAGTGTTCCCAGCCGTCAGGGCCGCCTTGATCTCCTTGAATGCATTCTGTTCTAGCGGGCCCCACTGCCATGTGGATTCCTTCTTGGTCAGATTTCGCAGTGGCTCCGACAGCAACGCTAGGTTTATGATAAAGTGCCTGCAGTATGTTACCACGCCAAGGAAGCTTCTCACCTCGGTGATCAACACCGGTAATACGGCTTCCTTAATGTCCTTCACCTTCTTGGGGTCCAGTGACACTCCACCTTGCTGGAATACAAAGCCAAATAACTCTATCTTCTCCTTGAAACACTCCTATTTTTCCTTGTGGAAAGTCAGTCCTAGTGACTGGATCCTCTCTACCGTATTCTCTACCCTCTAGTGCTCAATTTCGGACTCAGTGAACACCAACATTTCATCACTGATGCTAATCACCCCTGCCAGGTCGGCCACCGCCCTCCGCACTATGTTTTGGAAAACCTCTGCAGCCGACGAAACACCAAAGCTGAGCCTCTTGTATCTATACAGGCCTCAGTGAGTCGTAAATGTTGTGATGTACCGGAAGTCAGGGTGCAGGACCACCTGATGATAGCTGGCTCTCAAGTCCAATTTGGAGAAGAACTTGGCCCCTTATAACTCTGCAATGATGTCGTCCAGGGTGGCCTTGAAGTGGTGTTCTCGCTTGATGGCCTTGTTGGGAAGGCGCATGCCCATGCAAATCCGGACTGCATCCGGTTGTTTTGGCTTCTAGGTCACCATGATTGGTGATACCCACGGGGTTGTCCACTCCACCGTATCGATGATGTCCATTTCCACAAGACGTTCTATCTCCTTATCCACTTGGTCCCTGAGATTGAATGGGACCCTCCTGTGTTTGAGCGCCACAGGGCAGATGGTGTTACGCTCACCTGGTTCCCACAGGGGCGTAGATGGAACCCAGACAGCTGCGGCCTCCACCAGCGTGACGCGTAAGGCAAAGATGACCGTCTGGACGGACCCCCTCAGTCTTGTAAACTTGACTCGTAGAAATATTCTCCTGTAGATGGAGAAAGGTATTTAGCCCCATGGGTGTGAATGCAGACCCCCCTCCCTGCTCCCGTTCTCCCCACTTGCCACCTCTGATATTCCCAGTCAGTGTCCTCACCTTATGTTTTTGATTGGTGAGCTCTCCATCCTGCGTGGTATACAGGGGCGCATAGATACCAGTTACTTCACTGGTTTTAGGTGTTGGGGTTCTGGACGATTATTGAGTCCGGAGTTTGCCAAGTTTTTAAAGAGTTAAACATGTCCAAAGTGCACTCTTGCACTTCCCTGTTGATTTGCGGCGGCAAATTCTGTCTGGAGGTTGCTTGCGGCGTTCAGGTAAGAGTCTGTATTACCCAAACTATCCTGTAAAGGTGCGTGAGATTAGCTCACTGTCTTTTCCTTTTTTCCTAGATGCGGCGTATTGAAGGATAAAGCCTCCGGTGATAATCCGGTAAGTCTTTTAATATAAGTGATTGTCTTTTTAGTCTCTTTAGGCTCACTTTGCTTTTTCCCCAGGTGTTGAAAATCACCCAAAAAGTGATGGAGGCAGCGCAGAGTCAGAGATGCTGTGGGCTGGTGAAAATAGAGCGGCGCTGCAGCTGGGATGCGACGCGTGCCGGAAGAATGTCCCTTCAGGCTCGGAGTGATGCAGGATCCGCAATCAGGTGAGGAATCAGATTAAAGTCTGTAATCTAACCTCTTCTTCTATTTTCCTTTCTCTCCTAGGGGCTCCGTGTTCAAGGCGGGCGTGGCAGAAGGCTGGATGCAGGTTTGCAGACACAGTGAGCGTTACGCTGCTAAATGCAGAATAACGCGAAGCGTGTGTTGAAGATCGGGCGTGGCTTAAATAGCTTTGAAAGTAGTCCCAGGTAAGAAGTCCCTAGAACCACACCCGAGTGAAAAGTAGTCCTTGTGGAAAAATAGTCCCTCCAGGTCTCACGTTGGCCTGGATGCATGTGCAGCATAGTCTGCCTGAGGTAAGTGATGACTATGAGCCTGGCGCCTTAGGCGCCAGGACTGATTTCTACTATGAGCCTGGCACCTAAGGCGCCAGGACTGAACCCAGATAGCCCCTAGCGGGGCTTCTGAGGTTTAAACAAATGTCCGGATGCCTGCTTACGGGGTGGATGGGCTTGGTCCAGCTGCCCGGGGGTAGCATCAGGACAGATGGATGCATCAATGTACATCTTGAAAGGATCCCCTTTTCATTTACCCACGCCGACAACACTTCCTCAGACTTACACAGCAACTTGTGGATATCCTCCACATACACCCCATATGTGAAGCTGACAATCTTCAGAGCCTCGGCCGCGGCACAACTTAACAGAGTGTCCTTGCTGACGTCGGTTACAAAACATCTCACCTTGATGGTGTTCGGCCCATGCCCCACTTTCGATACAAAGGCCCCTTTTAGAGGAAGCAGCTGTTTGCCGCCAAAAGTGAAGATCCTTACTCTGGCCTGTGCCAGGGGCGGTGGACTTGGTAGCCCCTCATGGTGTTCCACAGCCATTACGCTCACAGAAGCACCAGTGTCTATCAAAACTGGGATTTCGCACCCATCCACCAAAACTGCACATCTTGGCTTTCTCTTCCGCTTACTTCTCAAGTCACTGAAGCTGAAGATAAAAAATACGTCTTCCTTCTCATCCTACGGGTCTGGGTAGTGCACTTGCTGATCCTCATCCGGATACACTTGGGCAAGCCTCGGGAACCGTCTGTAAGCAAACGTGTTGTTTTTGGCAGGGCCTCATGGTGTGAGAACCGGCGGCGGGACTTTAAACATGCATGCAAAGTGGTCAACTGCCCCACATCTCCCACACACGTGCCCTTTTGCCGGGCACTCCTTTGTAAGCGGGAGGTCATACCCACACAGTGTTTCTGGCCCCCTGTCCCTCCAGGAACCTATGCCTCACCAACCACCCCTGGTCCCTTGCTGGCGACCTATGGCACACACATCCTCCAGCTTCAACATTTTCATGGCCTCATCCATTTTGGAAGCTCTTGCGTCCGCCAGCTCAAAGGATCATCCCATTTCAAGGAACCTCACCAGGGTGAATCCCAGTTCTCTCAGAATTTGTCTCCTCAGTTTCCCTGAGGCACAACCTCCCTGCTTGGCCACACACATCAGGAGCTTCTCGGAATCCAAATTCACTGACGGGATCAAATGTTCCCTCAGAGAGTTCTTTGCAGCGTTAAAGGAGTCATCTGCCGGCCTCGAAGTCTCAAACAGCTTCAGCACAGCCAAACCAGCCATATACAGAAGTGTTGACTTCTTCGCCTGATCTTCCACCTCCCCAACCGCTGAGAAGTACTTCTCCAGGCGCTTCAGCCAAAAATTCCATCTGGGGCCTAGGGCCGCAGGTGCCCCTTAAACGTCAAACTCTGGCATAGGAGCCAGTGCCCAGTGTTCGTGACACACCTGCACCTCCGCCTGGGTAGCTGCAACTGCTTCCAGGTAATCTGCCATGCTGGTGCAGCACTGCGCACTGTAGGGTCAAGCTGTGCGCACAGGCATGCCGTTTTGATCAAGGGCCCCAACACAGCGCAACCGTCAGACACAATGTGCCAAGGGACAGAGTAAATGAAATTGAGGATGAGGAAAAACTCTCAAAACTTCTCTTGCACTAGGAGAAAAGAAAAAAGAAAATGTTCTTTTTTTTTGTTTTTTATTTCTTCTTTGTTTGAAGTCCAAAATTCACCCTCAGGTGCTCCATAAATTGTGCTGGAGGTCGCACTTGCACTTCCTTAGTAGGGAAGCGGCAACCTCCTTCCACTCAGCAATACAGGGCCTGTTTCACTTTTGCCTCGTGTGCCTGCACAGCTACAATCAAAGCGAGCGTTCCAAGCTTCTGCGTCAGCACAGCTGATTAACCACGTGGATCCGGGAAAGCGACCTCCTTGTCGCCATTGTTGTGAGGCCTCATGGCCTTGCAGGATAGTAGCCCCTTGCCCCCAGAGAGTAACAGCCACACGTGCGTTTCGTCTAGGCTGCACCTGCACACTACTGCGCATGAGCGGAGAAACCACATTTGTTCACCACGACAGAGTTGTGTCACTCCATTGCGGGCAGCACGTGACTCACAGAACCACACTATATTCCCAGAAAAGGTAGTCCCGGACAGCATACCGGCTGGTGGCCCCAATGAGCACATGACACTGGAAGAGGGTATACGTGTTTATTTGGACACCTTGTTTAAACACAGGGACAACGGGCTCTCACAGGGGAGTTGTACTCACTGTTCAGTTTAATGTTAGCAGTGCAGGTAGTGTCACTGCACTGGGTATGCAGCATTTGGTATTCACAACCCTTACCTACTAGAGCTTACTTTCAGCCATGGAATTACGGTCTCTGAGAAGGGGAACCTGCTTGAGCTGTAGACTGCAGTTCAGGATTCCTTTTACAGCTTCTGAGGAGAAGCGCAGAGGCACGAACTTCCTCCTGGTCCCTCGCTCCAAGTCTGATGAGTTTCCGGCTCCTCGCAAGCTTCCCATGTGTCATCATGCAAGATCTCGGCTCTGCGAGATCTCGCATGTTGGATCCTCACACACCTCCTTTCGTTGGAAAAGCTCAGTCCTAGTCCATGATATAGTCTTTGAATTTGGTTGGCTTTCTTCTTTCTCTTTGGGGTCAATTCTGGTCAATGGCTCCCTTGGGAGAATGGGTGTACATGCGAGATATGTCGCTTGGGGTTTGGTCTGCTGGGGTCGCTTCTCGTGTAGGTCTCTCGCCCGGGATGTGTGGCTCATGGGAACGCTCTCACTTTGGTTTTCATCTTCCTTGACCTCCATCTCTTGCTGTTGAGGGTTGTCGGTTAGTTCCCACTGGTCATTGCCATCTCCTATTCCTATCGAGGGGCGGGCTGTCGATGCCTTTTTCTTGTACACAGCCACCCTTTCAAGGTTCCACCTTTTCCCGCCATTGGTATAAGCGTGATTGGTGCCTTTCCATGTGACTTCTATGGCTTGGCTGCACTTGGAGCCCGTTAGGGTGTCTTTGTGGGGCAGAAGTATCTTCACCAAGTCCCCTTCACTGACCTCCGTGCGATATGCTGCTCTGTTCTTGTCACTCTGTGATTTCATGATCTCTTTGCTCCTCTGTAGCCCGAATATGATTTCATTCATGGTGATATCGTTGTCCTGTCTTACATTGTGTAGCCACGGTGGTACCAGCCCTTCTCCCTCTTAAAATCTGAAATGGCGACACAACTATAATGGAATTTGGCATCAAGCGGTCTCTTTGACTGTCTTGTAAGGATTCATGCCTGATGTACATGCCAGTTGCAGGGTTCATTGGACAAATCGGTTTGCCCTTTCTACCAGCCCGTTGACTTGCAGGTGTTACAGGCTTGCTCTCAATTGCTGGACATTGTGCTTCTTCAGAAAGCTTTCCATGTCTCTAGAAACGAATCAAACTCCATTGACCATCACAATCTCCTTTGGCAGTCCTTCTATTTGGAAGACGGAGCTGAGTATTTCAATCACTCTGGCCGTGGTGATGTCTGGCACAATATGCCATAGACCAGCTGGTATTTTTGTGGGTATCATGGACGCGTGCCTTACTTTTAGCTGTTTGTCGCTATTTGCGCATTCATGGAACCTCTCAATCATCGCCCTCACTTCTTGTTCCATGCCGGGTCACCAGTATGTGTCACGCACTCTGCGTCCTGTCATATTGCTGCCCAGATTACCCACATGGGCTCTACATAATATAGCCTTGCGCATGCCTCTTGGAGGAATTACTTGGTCATCTCTCATTACTAGGCCATCCATTTCTGCGATCTCGTCATTGACCTTCCAATACGGTCGCAGACCTGATGGGATTGCTCTCTCGTTTGGCCAACCCGTGCAGGCCCATTCTTCTACTCGGCCCAGGGCATCATCGTTTATCATTTCCTCCTGCCAATGAGACTCGCTCATTACCATCAAGTCCTTGTTTTTAGGTCTCCTATGGATGCCACCATGCATTCGTCTTCCAGGAATGTGGTGCCCAGGGTTCTCTGATCCAGTAATCTGGACATGCAGTCCTCTTGGGCGTTCTTCCAACTTGCAATATGGGTGATCTTTTATGTGTACTCTTGCAGTTTGACAGCAATTCTTGCTAAGCGTGTGGTTACCGTTTTGGTACCCCCAGGGCTCAACATGTGCACAAGGGGTTTGTGGTCGGTGACCTGAAATACTCTGTAGCCCAGGCGCACGCCAGAATCTCTTTCTCGACCGTGGAGTAGTTTTTCTCCGAAGGCTACTACATTTTCGGTTTCCCCTTTTTTTGGGTGAAATCCGTTGTCATGTATGTTTCCCATTCAGGGTTGAACGGTTTCAAACATGGGGAATGAATGATTCTCCTCTTGATTCCGGTGATGACCGCAATTTGCTGTGAGTCCCACATGTACTGCGCTTCTTTCCTCAGGAGGTCTCTCCAGGGGACGTGATTTCTGAAAATCCGGTAATGAACTTTGAGTAATACTCTGCGAACCCCAAGCACGACCGGAACTCATCATTTGAGGTCAGTTCTGGGGCATCAACTATGGTTTGGAGTAGGTTTTTCTTAGTGCTCACCCCTTCTTTTGAGATCCGTTAGCCCAGGTACTCTACTTCACGTGTTCCAAATATACATTTCCTGTGGCGTAGGTGGACTCCTGCACTCTGTAGCATGCCAAGGACTTCTCTCAGCAGTCTGTCATGGGTTTCTGTATCCTTGACAAACACTAGGATGTCATCTTGGAAGTATGACACGTCGATGCCGTGGAGGAGTGAGTTCATCATCCTTTGGAATGCTGACACGGCTGACGACAACCCGAACAGCATTAATGTGTATTGGAATGTGCCGAATGGCATGATGAACGCTGTGAGGGAACGTGAGCTCTTGTGTAGATCGATCTGATAGTAGGCATCACGCATATCGAGTTTTGAGAAGATCTTTGCTTCCTTCATCATTAGGATCATTTTGTTGATGCTGGACAAAGGAAAACTGTCTGTGTCCACCTCCAAGTTGAGGCTGTCTAGGTCTATGCACACTCTCAAGTCGTTGGAGGACTTTATTTTTATAAGGACCAACGGGTTTAGCCACTCGGAGGACTCAACCATCTCAATGGTGCTGTCATTGACCATTTTGTGAAGCTGGGGTTCCAAGGCTGACTTTGCCGTCGCTGGAATAGGCCTGACCTTGTGTTTGACTGGAATGGCATTGGGTTTTAGGTGGATTTTGTGGACATAATTGTTTATCTTCCGGGCATTTCAGAGAACAACAAGGGGAAAACAGTTCTCAGAGACCAGCAGCACCCATTCAGCAGTTCTGGGGTCTAAACGGATGCTCAGTTTGTGCTGGTCGTCCCATCTCAGCAGTGCAGGACCTTTGGTCGAGAAGAAGACTTTTGTTGTGGTGCATCTATCCTTGAACTCGAGTTTGACTTTAATGTAGCCCAAGAGTTCTACGGTGGCTCCTCCGAAGACTGTGGGATTTGCTGGTGCTTCTAATCTCAACCAAGTCACATCCTATTATGTTTTTTTCTGTCTGGATGGGGAGGATGGTCAGGTCGGAACCCGAATTAGCCATGACACGTGTTTCATTTCCATCCACCTTCACTACGCAATGGGGCTTCTCCCTTCTGGCTCAAGATGAGTTAACTATGATTACCATCAGCCTATCGTCTGCTTCCTCCTCATCGCTCATACCTCTGTCTCCTTCGATATGGGTGACTTTCTTTTCCCTGCATGTGCAGACTACGGCAACATGACCAAAACGCCTGCACTTGGAGCAGTCTTTGCTCCTTGCAAGACAGTCTCTATTGTTGACCAGATGCTTGGTGCTGGCACATCTGTAACACTTTTGGGAATCTCTCCACTTGGGTCCTTTCTGTTTTGTAACTTCTCATGGCTGCCTGTCTCTGTGTCGCTTCCAATGCAGAGCCACCATTTCGGGTGCAGGCGAGGGTCTGCCAACTTCTCTGTGACTGTTTGAGATTTCCTCCTCGGCTCTCACTATTTGAATAGCCTTGTTGAGGTACAGCTCCTTCTCCTGGATGAACTTGTTTCAGACCTGTTGTCCAGACTAAACATGCTGACTTGATCCTTAAAGCCCAATTAGCCTACTTTTCTGATCCAGGGGAATCCATCGAAGGACCTAATACAACCAACCTCCTTGCACCCTATGTTTCTCTTAAAACCTCACACCTACCACCAGCTACCACTAGCCTCAGTGGTCCAGAATCAAACGAGCCTTCAGACCAAAGTGGCAGGTCTAACTGCTAATCACTATCCACCCTCCTCCTCTATCTGCACTCTTTCCATGTAGGGAGGGCAGTGATGGAAGTGAGTGGGAATGGTCACGGGGGTTCCACTACTTGTATTTTTTCTGTTTACCATTCCTCTACTTTCTACAACCATATTCACCATTCTATACAGAGGGTGTGTCCATTCATGTCCCTCTGCAAGTGTGAAGTTGTAATAGGAGCCTTAGTTACTAGTCACTTAGACTATTGCAATGCCCCTGCCACAACACCATGCTACATGTTGCACAAGGTTTCCATCTACTCTCTCCCTTGCAGAGTCCACAGTTCCACTACTTTTTTCACTACACTTCTACCACTTTGTGAGGGTCATGATTAGCAAACCTCTCATGGCCAGAATCTGTCACTCAATGAAGAAGACCTCAATGACAGCACATTTATAACCTTTGACAAGTCTAAGTTCCCTTCCAGCTATATAAGCGCCCGGTCCACCATGCAAAATGCTGCAAACATCAAATTCCTATTATTACAGATTCCTGGTTTGCCAATGACTGCTCACCGTTATAAGCCTTACTGATTTCAAAATCTTAATAAAAAATGGACCACACTAAATGTTGGTGGCCTCTCCTGGATTTACCCAAAGTCATTCAAGGCTACACTTTAAACTCGGAATATATGAAATGTTTGTTGAAGATTTTTGCATGTAAATGAATATGTTTTCATCACTAAAATTAGCAATGATCTTTTTTTATTTTTTAAATGGGCATGTGCAGAACAACATTTACCTCCTGAGAAAAGTCTTTGATCTGCAAAACCACACTGATTCCACTGCAAGCCAATGATGATAACCAGATGACTTTATGAAAAACATAATTAAGCAAGCACTTCTAGGCCTATTGGACTGTTACACTTCCTTTCGAGAATGTGACATTTTGTCAACCTAATTAAGACACTGAATGGACAAAGGCGCACTGGCAGCCAAATGTCTCAGTCAACAGGTTTCCCTTGAGTGGAAGGAACCAGCCAAGAGCTGGGCATGGAAATGAAAGATGACTGTAACAAGAGTTGTTTTGGCACATCGTAAACAAAGCTAAACAAGAGACTCCCAATCATTCGAGTAACTGTCCTTCAAAGCCATCCCAACGCAAATATTTGCCACCCGGTCATCATTGCTTACCACTGTGATGCTCTGAACTAAACATGGTGCTAGTGCACAGTGTGTTCTGGTGTGCTGGGAGCCACAATGGACATTCGCTCCATGCCCCAGTGGAATCTGCACTTGCTGTGAACTATAAACATTTTTTCAGCATCGTTCGCACTATTTCACTGGTAAACATGTTTTCAACGTTATTCATTGCTTATTTTGGTTTGCATTGATCATTCAAGGACACTGTGTGCGAAGAGGCTGGGATAAGCAGGTGCCGGATGGTACCTGATAAGGTTACCAAGGACATTGTCAAAACCGAGGATGAGTTACAGAGTTGTTTTTACTGCTTTCTTGGGAAAGGGAAGAGTCCTGCTCCTTGAGGTTAGCATGGGTCACTCTGGCCAGGGGCGCACCACGTGAACTGCTAACAAGCAGAGACTCAGGCCACATGATTCTAGAAGGTGCCATCCTGCCTTTGCGCACAGCTTAAAAGGCGTGGCACTGGAACGGTCAGACAGAAAGCTTCACCTTGGAGGGGGGAGGCCTTGCTCCAGGTCTGTTGGCTGCCGAAATCTCTCTGCCTAGCTGTTTCCGAGGCTTTTCAGCAGATCCTGGCAAGATAAGGCCATTCCTTAAAGCTGTGCCAACGGTGATGTATTTTCTTTAGGCTTATTTGCTTCATTTCTTAACTTATTACCTGTGTTGCATTTATTCATTTATGCATGCTTTTGATGAATAAAGGGCCTATAAGAGCCAGTTTATCATTTAGCTGAGCGTGTGTATGTGTGAATCAATCGCCTTCCCGTGTTCAAGGTTTTTCATTCAGTGTATTGGTGAGAAAAATAAGATATGTCTGTGCACTCGTTGAAAAGCAAAACAACCACCCACCAAGTTATCCCACAATTTCTAACTGAATGGAGAGACTTCCTGGCAGCAGCACTCAACTTCTGTAACAAAGTGCTGCTAATGGGCAAACTTAACACCTGCTTAAGATCCCAGAAAGTAAACCAGACTAAGACCTTATGGACTCCACAGCAGATTTAGAGTTTTAACTAGGGACCAACACATGCCCACGGCCATCCACTCAATGTGTTATCCAAACACATTTTTGGTCTAACCATTTCCTGATTGAAGGGTTCCTTTAATCAATCCCAGACCTGGTAATTGTGTCCAGAAGACAGGCTTCCTGAGAGGTCTCTCGGCTGATCTTTGCTTGCACTGATGTTCAGGTTTGTTGACTTGTGACCCAAAAACTGCCCCCTGCTGCTCAGTCCTGTGATGTTGCCTTACTGTGGCATAGAGCACCGTACAGAGCATGTCTTAATCTCATGTTACCAGTCAAAGCACAGTAACATAACATGAGATTAAGGGGGCCAGTCTGTTACTGCATACACTGCATACACCAGGACAGACATCTGGCCCTTCTCTCCATACCTACCCTGTTTGATCGCACATATACCCATGCCTTCCGTGTAGTTAAATGAAAAAATCCTGCATAGGGAGCTCAGGCTACTTTTCTGTTTTCTCACTATAGAAGGCTATGTATTGCTATACTTTGATAGTCTATTTCCAATTATGGCACAAATCCATGTCACCATGAATTCAAATAAAGTCTAGTACAACATTACATGCAACAAACTCTTAATAATAACTTTATGGCATCAATGTGCAGTGCCTTTTTAATTTGACCACTTCGTTCTCTTACCTTTATACAGAATCTATCCTTGATTATGCCACTGTCCGTTTCAGGCTTGACAGTCACGGAATTAACATTCTGAATTTTAGGTGGGCTACAAAATAAAGAGACTCCCAGGTAAATAAGCAGCTAAACTCCTCGGATTGCCCGAGCGCACTCTCGAGTCCCCCATACCTCCAACATTACATTGTGCACTAACTTACCATTATCAAAATCTGCCTAGGAAACAAAGCCTAATTATAATAACACTTTAGTACATATCCGCCTCTGCCTCCCTTTAACAGAAACACTGTCTACTTAACAGGACTGACACCCCCAATTGTAACCCCCCCAAAACCTCCCTGCTGCATCCCTTCCTCTGTTTATAGCATCTACATTCCACTTTCCCATTTCCTTATCTTCTCATCCCTCATTTTCTTTCTTCCATCATCCAGCAAATTAAGGTCTGAATATCCGTGGCGAGGGCACAGTACACCACTCCACAGACAAGCCTGGGCCCTCTGATACTACTACAGTAGTGGTTGTTTGGTGCAAGATAAAAGCATATTAATATAACATAAAATACATACCCTTTTATTCAGTGAAGAAAATTCCTCTGAAAGCTTTTGATGACAGTTTCAAATTCAACCACGAGGACACAGTTATTATGCACAAGGCCACAATAAAGACCTGTAAGCATGCCTGACAAATCACCACATAGCAACCATAAATGCACTGGAGTTGCTAGCCCCCACATAACAAACCACCCTAAAACAATGAGTAAAATGAACAACAAGTGGTTTGACCTTTATCTGGCACTTGCACAAAAGCAAGGTATGATACTATCAAGAGTCTGGAGAAAGTAATACAAGGACACAATATAATGTATCCACCATGCCACGGTTCATAGTGAATCTGTGTACCCAACACTAGGCCCTTTGAGACGAGGTAGCAATACTTCGAGATGGATGGGGATGCAGAATATACTCAAACATCAATAATCAGACTGACTGAGGAAGTTGGCAATATATGTCTGTTTTAATATCAATTATCTAAAACATAATATAACGAACATAAACAAACATCTGCTTGATCTTCTCACTCAGCTTGTTTCATAAGAAACATAGCTTATATAGTAAAACCTCATCATCATTGACGCAATCTACGTGGCAAACTACAATAACCTACTTGGGAAAGTGATAGGCTTAAAGGGAACATCTAGGTATACGTTCCATACTTATCATGGAAAGTGATTGGGTCTCTAACATCAGATGGGCAACTAAGCCCTCCTCTAGTGCAAGTCACTACGAACGTCATCAAATACACAACGTCCTATTGGTTATATAAACTATAGGGCTCTCTATTACGTGGCCCTCTACAATTGGTTGGCACCCTTATGCCCCTCTGTAATATTCCACACACGCTAGCAGCACGCAGGCTGGCACCCAGGTGCTGGTGGGCTGGTCATGAGAATAGCTTCCCACCTAATTAGCCTGCCATCTATCATCACTTTTGCTGTCTGCCAGTAAATGAGCATTTGAACATGGCCTTGGAAATGTTCTCTGTGCCTGAGAATAAAAGGGAGTAAAGGCATACTTTGTCTCTTGGTTTCGATACAGCTCAACTCAGTATCTATTTTCATCCGACCATGGGACTGGAGACCATGTTTCAGAGCTTTTCTGTATTTAAAATACTATTAAATGATGAACCTCTGGCGTCTTCAATATTCTTGCTCCTCACCTCAGACAGGAATTTGTTCTTTTCACGTTTTGTAGCTACTGCATGAACATCCAAGCCCACAGTGGCCTTGACTTCCTGGTGCTGGGCCAGCCAAGCCTTTCTTGAATCCACCTTCGTTATTACATTGTTTTGCAACTGCACCACACTGAAAAAACCTTTCCATTCAAGGGTCCAGACTCTGCTAAAGTGCATTGTGGAACATCCATAGACTATACATTCCTATGCATATACGTTGGCGCATCGCCGCAATCCATTCACTAAGCCAAAAAAAAAGAAGACAAATGACCCACATGTTTCGATGGTGCTTCCGTCTTTTTCAAATCAGGGCCAGTATTATTTGTATATTTGGTTTTCTTACCAGCTTATTTGTTCAGTCACGCGTTGAATCCCAGCTTATTCTTCAGTTACATAATGCCTTCGTTTCTGTCCTCGTTCGAACTGTTAAGAAAACCAAATATACAAATAAAACTGGCCCTGATTTGAAAAAGACGGTAGCACTGTCGAAACACGTGCCATCATAAAGAGCATTTGTTAACTTAAATGTATTGATTGCCGAAAATTGGGTCATTTGTCTTCTTTTTGACTTTTTGGGCGCATGAGCTAATTTTAGTGTAACTGCAAACACAGTATTCTATCTAAACTGAGTTGAGGAGCCAATGACTCCGTTATTACCTCTTCTTGTGTGACCTTGAAAAGAAGTTCTCTTCAAAATACAGTAGGGTCCACCATAAGGTAGCCCTCAACAGGATCCTCAAAGGCCAAAACCATTCACTACGTAGCCAGCTTTAAGAATACTTTGTCTGCTTGCGTTACTGCATCTGTACAATTCTAAAATGATTTTGCATTTTCTTCATTGTTTCCGAAGCATGAGCATCTTCATCTCGAGCCCGAAATGTTGCTCATCTTTAACACCTCCTCCTTAGATCTAATAGAATGTTTATGGTCAGTCTTCAGCCTCTTTTCTGGATGTGCCAGCTCTGCTTCGCATGACGTCATCAGTCTTCTTTCTTGCTCGTTTATTTTCACACTTCCTCCATGATTTCATTCAAATGACCATCATATTGTTGTGAGTGCATATATGGCTTCCTCAGTGGGTACCTCACTTCCAGGATTCTTTTCGGTATAGATATTTTCACTGGTACTGCACGTGTCTCAAACTCTGGCTGCCAACATATAGGCATGATGGGGCGCAGAGCTTTGCGTGGGGGTACTTGGCTCCACCTCTACAATAGTGTCATGATAAACCAGGAAAAAAGTTAGTTATACCTACCAGAGAAGAGAAGCAGCAAACAACAAACCAAAGGAACTATTCACTTATCTCAGGGATCAATCTGTCATGTGTTACCACACGCCAGGCCCTAGTGGACAATCAGGCTTCACTTTTCACCAATAAAGCCAAAGATATAGAAGCTCCCCTACCCACTCCTATTTTGAATAAGCCACCCAACATCCAAAATTAAATTTGCCTTCCTGACATTCAGCGAGCTCTCCATCAACCACATAGAAAAATTAGTGAGCAAATTCAACCCACCCAAACACCCAAGAAGAGACTTGCTCGGCCCACCTTATGCAGTCCTTGGTCACACGCCTCACAGCAGTTTGCAGATCTACAGTGGGTACAGGTATGCTCAGGTGTTTCTCAGGTGGTTGTTATTACCCACTACTGAAAAATGGCAATGCCAACCCTAGAATCCTGGAGAACCATCATCCCATATCCACTCTCCCATTTAAAGGTAAAGGGATTAAGATATTTGATAGGTTAGTTCAAGGATAAAAGGCAGGAGGCTGCTTTCAATACTGCTTATTTTGGGAGTTTTGAACAAACGAACAAATGTCAGTATGTAGTTCTATTAGGTATTCTCGATTCCTGTCGATTCCTCTTAGAAGTACTTACTTCTATCCCTCAACCTGGAGGGGCAACCCATCTCCTTAGCCCAGACTTCTTTATCCCCTGGTTGAAGCTGTGCAGTACAGCCAGGGGTGCCCTACTGTCTAAGTTATACTTCAATCTAGTGGTGGCCTAAAGGTCATAACCTTCTCTCACTAGTTCCTTCCTACTCCCCCTCATTTTCACTTAGATATGTCACAGGATTTTCCCCCACTCGTTTATTCCTCCTTAGTCATTCCTTTAATTCTCGCTCTCTCTCCCCCACCCCTACCTCTCTCCTCATCCCTTCTCTGTCTCTACATTGTGTGATCTCTCTGTCTCTCACTTCAATATTCTTCCTCTCTGCCCCTTCCCTGTCTCTTCCTCTCTCCCTTTCACTCTGTCCCTCTCTCTTCCTCTCAGCTGTTCACCCTATCCACCTCTTTGTTTTTATTCTCCATCCCTCCCCTCTCTCTCTCTCTCTCTCTCTCTCTCTCTCTCTCTTTCTCTCTCTCTCTCTCTCTCTCTCTCTCTTTCTCTCTCTCTCTCTCTATCTCTGTGGCCTCTCTGCCTCTCTCACTCTCTTTTTTTTCTCTCTCTCATACTTCCTCTCCCTTCCTCTCTCGCACCACTGTTCTCTTTTTCCATCTCCCCTCTCTTTCAGCTGTTCTCTCAGGAAACTGGTTCTTACACAATTGCATGACTCCACCTTGGCTGGTCATAGAGGTAAATGGGCAACCACAGAACTAATTAGCCGACAATTCTGGTGGTCTAATCTTCGGGGGCATGTATGTGACTATGTGGCCTCTTGTCCTGCCTGTGCTCAAACCAAAACCGAGCCCAAGCGTCCAGTCAGTCTTCTGCAGCCCTTGGCTTCACCTCCCTGCCCTTGGCATACCATTGCCACTGACTTTATCGTCGAATTGCCACCCTTTGACGGATACACCTGCATCCTGGTAGTTGTGGGCTGCTTTTCTAAGATGGCTCATTTTCGACGATTGCCGGGACTACCTACCGCCCCCCAGATGGTTAATGTGTTTTTCTCCAATGTCTACCGTCTGCACAGCTTGCCAATCAAGATCATTTCGGACAGAGGATTACAGTATACCTCCCGTTTTTAGACTTCCTTGTGCAAACTCATCGGACTGACCACCGCCTTTAGCTCTGACTATCACCATCAGACGAATGGGTAGACAGAGCGTACGGATCAGACGCTGGAGCAGTATCTGCGCTGTTACGCTAGCGGGATGCAATCCGACTGGAGTGAATATCTGCTTATGGCGGATGTGGCATTTAACAATTCTGTTCACTCAGCCACATGTGTCAGCCCGTTTCTCTGTTGCTCTGGTTTTCACCCATCATTCCTGCCTAACACGCCTGCCGCCTCGGATCTATGTACGACCAGTTCTGTAGAGTATTTCTTTCGGAGAGTCAGCAACACTTCCCTCTCTTCTCGGCACCAGAGAGATTGGCCACTTTTATGATCAGTGATGCAACTGTTCAGCATTAGGGGACAAAGACTTCAGCATTCCCCCAAACCTCTTTACTGTAGCCCTGGATCTTCTGCTGCATCCACTGTCCACACAATAGCAGTAGCTGCACTCTTTTGCATCGACCACAGGGCGGCGGCCTGGTCCTGATCCTTGCTGCCACTTCAACACAAAGGTCTTGAGCACGTCTGCCTTGCCTTCTAACAGGAAATATGTGTATAATACACTTACCCCAGATGCAATTGCATCGTTGGGGAAGTGATGAACTCCCTCTAAGGCAGCCGTCTTGCCCCACACATTCAAGCACCCATCTGATTAATTTTGCATTTATTAACATTGAAAAGTGGCTGTTTTCAGAACGTATAGCAGCAATCTTTAGACACAAGATCGACCTTGATCTCCTGATTAACATAAATATCCTTACTAAAAGAAAAACACGAGACTTTTTGTAGTGTCAATAATCAGCCAACATCCAAATCTACCAACTCTTGTGCACAATGGTAGAATAGAGTTTAACCAGAAACACTGACCCTATTATAGTGGCTCAATCACTTTCAGTGACTGGAACTAGTTTTCCACTGCCTACAACTAATAGCCTGATAGTAATGTCTTTCTAATCACTGGGAAAACATTAGCTAGAGAGCGGTTGGTCCTTGGCAATTCTACTATGAACAATAATCTTTCCGTACCTGAAAGCCAAACCCAGAAAAATGTTCTGCCAAAGGTGGCATAGTCTGTGAAATCATTCTCGGACACCAAAACCTCGATAATGAAGTGGTGCATCAACCATCCCCAAAACTTCCCTGTTGGATCGAAGGACTAAGTAGATGTCCTTGTGACTTGAGAAAAGTAGATATAATTATGTGCCACTGGCATACTGATAAAAAAGGATAATATGCTTAAAAACTTAAGATGGAATTACTGTATATTGCAGATGTGCAAATGCAGTTTGCAGCAGCACAATAAAATGCAAATGCAATTGTGTTTGCATTAATTGTGCTGTTTTACCATACAGAAAAACCTCTGACAACTTTTTAAGAAGCACCATTTGAACTATATTATATTTTAACTTTCCCCCTCTTGTGGCTACTCTGCATTGTCTTCTATGTGAAATTAAGTCATGTTTATTTGTCAGTCTTGGTTATTATTCCAATACTTTTCATATCTTGTCATTTGTGTTAAGACTTTCGATTCCCATTAAACCAAGAGGATCTGTTATTGTCCTTGTTTGATCTTTAATTGAAATATGCACGTGCACATTGACAGTCACAGATTCCAGAAAGCCAAAAAGAACTAAAGAAGCAAAAAATAGGATCCAATCTTACATGTAGGCCACAGGTTTCATCAACCTTTCTCTTACAGTAGTTATATTTTTCGAAAAAGAAAACTGAAGAATAGCCAAGCTCTTACAGCGTGCATGAAGAAACTATTTTAATTGGATGACGACTAGAGATCAAATGGAAAGAGTTTAATCTCTAATTTGTGCCAACAATGAACATGCATTGCATTTAACTAAGAGTTGAGGGTTACAAACTCATCTGAAAGATGATAATCCCAGATAATCTACCTTGAATTGAAACAGCAGCACATTTTGTGTGATTACTCAGCCAATATATTAGTGTAAACCTAAAGTTGGGAATGTGACTCTGGATCATCTTCACAGTAGAATAGTTGATAAAAATGAAATGACTACCGCCAATTGGCTTGTGTGAAGACCTTTGTATTCACCCCGTCTCTCCCATCATCTTTTCGTGTTTCCACAATTACTTCACTGTACCATGAGGAATATTCCATGCACACTTTTGGCATTGTAGGTAGGTGCCTTTTTTTACTACTACTTGAAGCAAAAGGGGAACATACCTTCTCTATTACTCTTTTTACACATTAGCAGGACTTTGTCAACTCACAGTCATGTGCACATGTCAATAATATCTGCATGAAGCTCCTATTTCACACTTCTCCACTTTCACAGGTTGGAAACCAACATTTGTCTCATTGACATTTATCCATTGATGAGCGACAACAATTTGGTCTTAAATGGCTCGGCACTGCGGTTGTGGGGTTGGAACAGCAGTGCCCCCGGCACCCAATTGAAATGGTGTGACTTTTTTGCAAGGCTACGCAGATAGCGTAATCAGGGAAAACATATCTTTAAAAACAAAATTATGGAAGTTAATCAAGAAGATCCTGGACACCCAGTAAAGGGCACCTGGATTAAGGGCCCTGATTTTAGAAAGAATTGAATGTGTAAACCTGGCTTACATAGGTTTCTTCTGACTTATCCCATCAACAAGCAATAGATAGTCCAGAGTCAGGCAGTCAGGGCAGGCTGTGGCCTGGATGAAATAGACATCATCATAATCATCTAGGATTTAGCCTGACCGCATTGGGTTTTCGGGTTTCATAGCAGTCCAGTTAAAGGTGCTGGCCTTGACCAACGGAGCCTTCTGAGGCAATGGGTCTACATAGTTACAAAGATGGATAGATAGATAATGGCCTCTGTGTTGCTTGTGATCTGTGGCTGCTATAAAGTTTAGGCTTCCGAAACCAAACAAGATCAAATCCCCCTGTCTGTACTGAACAATAGGTCAGCTGGACAGCACCCTATTGGCCTGAATCAAGCACATGTACTTATTAAACCAAACTTGTTTTGGCACCAGAGTGCAGCTCTAATGTTGCATCAAGCAGGGTGTCCATTAGACATCTTTAACATAACATAGCATAGTGTAACTTAAAACCAGAAAAGCCACTCCCCATGCCCTTGCAACGGATAGCTGGTGGATAACGTATTCCAGACACTCATCGACCCAGTTGCATGCTCAATGTTTGTCATTTTCATGGCTCATTGGTTTACTCGTATGGCTTATGTCAGTTCCATGTGTTCATTAAACAAACATTATGCGGATTTAACACAACATTGGGTGGCACTAGTCGGACTTATTGCGTCCAGGTTTATTGGGCAATTCCTTCACTCCTGTGAACAGTTTCAGCATGCCTTCTGGGCTGGGGGGATTTCATGGCACATTGTGGCAAAGTCAAAAGAGAAATCATTGCTCTCGCATGGCCACTTCATGACTTGTTTGGCAATTGTAACTGTATGTGAACACTATAACGCTTATTTAACCGTGCCTATATTGCATTTCAGGTTGAGCCTGTCTAAGATGCGGGTGTGCCACTGGGGGGTGGCGATGACTTTACGTTACCAAAAGGTACACTATCTTTCAAAGGTATTGTAGCATAATAGCGCTGTCAGTCTAATAGTTCCTCTTGATCGTTTACAAATCATTGCTTCAATTCACTTTGGGTAAAGATCAAAAGATATTATGGAAGATTGTCACCAGAAACCAATTTAATGATACCAATTCTAGATACTAAAACTTATTATTAAAGCATCTTTGTCAAAGCCATTCTAAATATGGCAATCAATTGCTCCTAATCAGAACATAGGTTAGTTCAACCTTGTCCCAGCCAACACGTGTTTCGAACTATGTGGTCTTTCTCAAGGCAAACAAAAAGAATTGTGCTTCTTCTGTTTCAATTTGGCATTTTGTAGAAATGGTTCAGAATTATAGTCCTGGCCTCGTGGCTTCTTGAGTGTGAACTTATTCTCTCGAATAGTATTGATTGTTTCTTAGAGTATACTATAATAGATTGTAGTCTCATTATTTTCAAGATTATATCATGTTATTTAGTGGCATTCGGCAGGCACCATTTTGAGCCAAACATGACTTGGATGAACACATCCTCTTATCTACTTTTTAAAAGATTGATAAGACTATCGGATCTTGAATTATTTAAATACACCCACCTCCACAACAGGCAGACAAAATGATAAGCCACAAGTGATCACACCACTAAATATTGAATTGTATGGATCATGTACAAATAAATTAAATGAAATCTTTGACATTTCTTGAGCTCTTTATCAGCTTTGGTGGGATGCACTTCATGATTCATAAACCCATTACCATGTCATATAAAGAGCAATTAATGGATCACGTTGGGTAAATTGCATAAGCATTTGGAAGAAATGTCTTAGGTTATGTAACAGCAGTTCCATGGCCCTTTCATGATGGATTGGGCCCATCAATTACCATTTAACTGCATTTAAACAGTTAGTTTTAAGATGTATTGGGCCTCATTACGACTCAGGCGGTAAGGGGTTTACGGCGGCGTAAACAGCGCCGACCCTTACTGCCTGATTCCGAGGTCCATTAGCGCCATGGAGGTTTTAACACCTGCCTTTAGCAGGTGTTAAAATCCATGGCGCTAAGGGACCTTGATGTTAATTACGCCACCGTAATTTACGGTGGCGTAATAAACGCCTTCCCCACTCCCATTATGCCTATGGGGCAAAAATGGGAATGGGGAAGGGTAAATGGGGATTGGGGACTTACCGCCCCGCCAACCTCGGAACGGGGCGGTAAGTCCGCCAACCACCATGGCGTAAACGTAGTTTACGCCATGGTGGTAAAGGTACGACCCATTGTCATTGTCTCTTGGTGCCACTTTTATGGCAAGAACAAATATACAAAATGACCATTACGGTACTTATACGGTTCATATGGACAAAGGTAATGTATATTTAAAGAGATGTGTAAGCTACCAGGAGGCAATATATTATGGCTTATATTTAGGGCAATTCATAGCCAATTGAGCCAATTCAATGTCTTCTATGTCTTACATGAGAGGAAAAACAAAAGCAGCCCCGACTCGAAAATCCAGCTAGTGCACTCAGTGCCCACAGGCTTGTGCCAAGGTATACCAATATTCTTCCATGACAATAAATCCAACTTTCAAGAATAAAGGTTTTTCTTTTTTTGGCAAAATATTTCAGCAATTCATTTCTTCTTTGATTATATTCCACATGTATATGAGGACAATTTGACATTGACATGAGGAATTGCATGGATCAGTTGTAACCAAACTAATGCAAAACTTGGTATTTCATGGCAGAGTTTCTGGTAGTATGTCATTATTCTAGCCCCACTATTTCGCTAAAAGCAAAATGTGTTTACAAAGCATCAATAAGGTACTGCGTTGTTATAAAGGATTTTGGAGATAACTGGACTCCTTTTTGTAATGGTGTCCCTAAATTGTATCTGCATTCAACTAAATCCAGCGATTAGACTAGGCACATCATTTTATTATTTTTTTAATGCAAAATGATGCTTTTCTGTGGATAACCTTCAGCCTTATTAACAAATTTCTCAAACATTGATCGTAAAAACGAACCTTTATTTATATATTGTTCTGATGTTTACAGGATATATAATGTAAAGCCAGCTTCCAACATCTAGTACCTAGGAATTGAATGCTCTGTCCACGTCTCTCAGAAATGAAACCTCATACACTGTCTTCCGCAAAGCACTCAAGACCAAGCTCTTCAACTAAGAAGGCGTGCTAGTACGCCATCATCACTAACCTTCATCACTAGCCCACCGGGGCTCCCCTTTACACCCTAGTACAGTCAATGTTAATCCAATCTCATGTAAACTTCCTTTGCATATCTGACTTGGTTCCCCTGTAACAATGGAACCACTAAGCCAAAGACTGTGTGATTGTATCTGCTATTCAAATGTCTTGTTTGTCCTCACCAACCAGATGGTGCTTTCCCTCTGCAACAAAGTAATCACTACTGCAATTGTAAAAGCGCCACGATTTGGTTCCCCTGTAACCTTGGAACCAGTAGGCCAACACCATGTAATTTCCCCTGTAATTGTAACAGGGTTTATCAGCACCATCCATATTGTGTTTTCCTCTTGCAACTGAGTAACCCCTACTGTAACAGTGTCACAGTGCCTAAGGGCCACTTTGTGTGCTTTATAAATGTAAACAATAAAAATAAATAAATAATGTGTGTGTGGTATACAATACTGCCGCTAGGGCTATCGACGAGTGCTTTTTCATTTATTCTTCATTTAAACAATAATGGCAGTCCATAGTGGTTCAAGCCACCAGTTGCCTAACAAAATGCAGTTTTTGAAGAAGGTGTTTTATGAACGTGTGGTGGAACCATAATGGTGGAAAGATCCCCTACCACTATGGAACTTAATACACCTTCTGTTCGTTTTGGTAAAGCATCAGGATGTTTGTGGTCAGAAAAGGGGAAATCAGCTGTGAATATAGTTGCTGTATGATTTTGCTAAAAGGTAATGAAACATTTTAAGGACTCGGCCTGCAGACCCGAGTCACACAATTGGTTGGGTCAGTGGTTTCAACAGAAACTTGTATTTTTCTCTTGGGAAACGTTTTTTGGTTTAACTGTCTACCAAGAAGTGTGGGTGGGTGTATCATTCTGGGTTTCCGCATGTGGGCCCTTTGCTAAATCCCTAAAGAACCTTTTCTAATTCGGAAAATAAATTAGGCTCTTTTTCATTTGCTGCATACTGCATGCGGAAATGTTGCTCTTTGAGTTAAGGCACAGATCTTCTCTCGCTTGTGCAGTACACCTACAGGTAGTTAGTGCTGTATTATTTATAACAATTTCAAAAGGAACATGCAAAGTCCACACACATCTTGCATGGATATATTTACCATCTTGCATTACCTTGCATAAACTGGCATTATCTTTGCATGGATATATTTACCATCTTGCATTACCTGGCATAATCTGGCATTATCTTTGCATGGATATATTTACCATCTTGCATTACCTGGTATAAACTGGCATTATCTTTGCATAGATATATTTACCATCTTGCATTACCTGGCATACACTGGCATAATCTTTGCATGCATGGATATATTTACCATCTTGTATTACCTGGCATAAACTGGCATTATCTTTGCATGGATATATTGTATCCTAATCGCAAAGGAATTGCTGTGCTCTGGGTATTTTTGATGCTTGCGAGTGGATGGCATTTGTCTAAACAAACAAGATTGTTTATTAGAAAAAGGGTTTCACAACAGAAGACACATCGGGCCCGATTCATGGAATTTTTAGAGCAGTGCAAAGTGACTTTCCACTGGTGCGACTTTGCACTGCCACCAAACACCCTGGTAAATGGGTCTAATTCACGCTGCAAAGAGTACTTTTGCAGTGCTCTGTGAATCACAGTGTTTGTTGGCAGTGCAAAGTCACTTTGCACCAGTGCAAAGTCACTTTGCACTGTGCTAAAAGCTCCATGAAGCACCAGTGCGAAGTTACTTTGCACTGTGCTAAAAGCTCCATGAATCAGGCTCTTTGTATTTGCCACCGTGTTCTTGCTTGCTTAATAAAATTATAAGGTGCTTCGTGTAGGGTAAAATTAAGGGGTATTCGCCTCGAGGGAGGGGTGAAAATTGCCAAATTAATCAAATGTTGGCATTGACTGGTTCGTGAAGGGGTTTTCAAATGTTTAGCAAATATGCGATTATTCATAGCGGATGAAATTAACTCTTCCACTGTCTCCTATGAACATCAGAAGCACAGAATGCAGGCTGTAAAAGAAAAGGAGGACGGGGAATGAATGGCAGTTGCTGTAAGGGAGAGAGGGATGGAGTAGGATCATTTGTTAAGCGCTCACTGCAAACTGGATCTGCTCTTGGCGTTTGTCATCGCTGGTGTAGGGATGTTCGAAAGGACGATTTGAAGTAAAATGTCTTGAAAAAGTCAAGATTTTTTTAGCGGGATGTAAACTATAGATGCCTGGCTTCTGACATGAGAGAGGGGTTGAGTATGTGCCAATACTCTCAGAACTGTTCCAAGTAAGTTAAAAGAGAGAACATCTGTCCACCCCTGGTTAAGCATCAGACCTTGGGCATGACCAAAATCCCTCAGTGGGCTGATCCGAGTGCTTAAGGAGGAGGATAGCGGTGGGTCAGGGCACTCGGATATGCGGGAGAGAAGCCTGATAGGCATTTATGCAGAGGATATAATGCCTTGAAGAGGATTCTGCCCCACATTTTGGGTCATTTGAAATGTGTAAATGTTGCACAAGTGCAATCCCGCACATGCAAAATTACAACAGATGCTGTAGGAGCTACAATGGCACAATCTTTAATGGGGAGATATAGTAGACACAAGTCTAAGCAATTTTATTTGAAAGTAAACATTCTTTTGAACGTTGACAGTCTGGAGTGACATTTTAGAGTCCATATGCACCATCTGGGCTGGACTACTGCAACAGCCTCTTTCTAAATCTGCCTGCTTCTACTATACGCCCTCTGCAACTCATCCAGAATAGGACTGCAAGACTTGTCCTTGGCCTCAAGCCAAGGGATCGTATCTCTCCAGCACTGAAATCTCTGCATTGGCGCCCAGTGGCTGCAAGGATTAAGTTCAAAACCCTCTCCATTGTCCATAAGGCTTTCTGGGGCCTGGGTCCTCAATACCTCCAACTATCTCTTTGTAAATACCTTCCGACTCAAGCTCTTCGCTTCTCCACCTCCAACTCACTCAGGTCAGTCGTTTCTCCAAGCAACGAGTTGGTGGTAGATCTCTTTCTTCGGCTGTGGCCTACCTCTGGAACAGCAGCCCTGCATCTCTGAAACTTGAGGAGAACCATCTCCGGTTCCGGAAGCATCTCAAGACCTTCTTCTTTGCTTCTGCCTCCTCTCTTCCTCTCCCCTGCTGTTTTCGTGCCTGTTACTGCACTGGTCACCTGGCTAGCCTCTTATTTCGGTCCCAGGTCCCTGCCTGCCCAATTGCACACCCGCACCAGCTCCCGGCAACCCTTTCACTTGGGTCTGTATCTGTAACCCTAGAGTCCCCCTACCTGCACTTTTGGACGCCTGCTGTCTGCACTTACCCTTGCACCTGCCACCTGCTGGCCGCACTTCTTGTTATTGTTGCACTGTTCCCCTCCCCTGCACTTGCGCAATCTCAATGTCACTTTGCCTAGTAAGATTGTTGTCTCTGTCCTCCTTCTGTTCCCCCTCCCGTGCCGCATCACGCCTTGAAACACTTGTGTATAGGCCCGTTACAAATGCCATATCATATCATATCATTAGTCCTGATATAAGTGTTATTAATCAGAGAATGTAGCAGTTAAATCTGGTAAGGAGGGGAGAGGAGTAGACAAATTGCTGTTCCTCTCATTAAGTTGGAGCTAGTTCCTGCACATACAGGACTGGGTGGCTTTGTAGCATGGACCCAGCTGCATCAACAAGGAGCAGAAAAGACCCCAAAGCACATTCTGGAATCTCTTCACAAAAAAAGATGAGATGCATTTGATCATGGAGAGGGGAGGGGGAGAAGCAAGTCCTGCCACGACAGTCCCATGGTCAACTATATGGAGTGCTGCCAACAGGCCAAGTAGGTAATTAAGGTGCAATGACCCACATCCGCAACATCCCAGGCAGAGTTCAAGACCTGGTTAAAAAAAGATTGAGTGCCATATGCTTGGTAGAATCAGAATTGAAAAGTATCTAATAAATTGCTAGAAAGGATGCAGTGGTGCTTGTTTCCAGGAGCTTTGCTACAATAGGAGTGCGGTGTGGGGTGATAACTGGCAGCATGTGCCATATCTAGCGATAGATTCTTTAATAAAGGTGTACCAGTGTATGTTTAAATGCATTAGGAAGGATACCATCTAAAAAGGAGAAATTGATGATCTTGTTAATGAGAGGTTTGAATAGATCAGGGAATGTATGAATCACAGATGCAGGGATATGGTTTGCAACGTTAATGTGACTAAGGGCCCTATTCTCATCTTGGCGCAGTGAGCGTGCCAAATAGCACGACTCACTGCGCCATTTCTTGACGCCCAGGCACCACTGCTATTCTCATGTGGCCTTGGCGTCTTCGCAAAGCACGACAGTGTTTTCGCTGTAATCTGCCTGTTTCTAACGGAAACAGGTGGATTGCAGAATCTCAGCAGCATTTTCGTTAAATAACGAGGGAATCGTTATTTAATGAAAATGCTGCCAAGTTATTTACCGAAAATGCTGCCGAGATGAAAACAAAAATACACATGCTTTTTGGGTGTGCAGGTGCTGAGACCTCTATTCTCAACTTGGCACAGTGAAGGTGCTAAACAGCACGATTCACTGTGCCAAAAGAGGACGCCCAGGCTCCACTAGTATTTTCAAGTGGGCCTGGGCGATGTATATGAACACTTTCATGTACACCAAAGCAAGCAGCTTCAACGTTGCAGCAACGTTGAAGCTGCTTGCTTTGGTGTACATGAAAGTGTTCATATACAACACACGGGTGTATATGAACCCTTTCATTTACAACAAACAAGGCTTCTTGTGCCACTCTCCCAGTATAATGGCACCAAAAGGGTACCGTATATGTGTGCTAGTTTAGTGCACATATTAAACTGGCGGAATGCCATAAGAATAGGCTTCCAGAAAGCCAGTTTACGAATATGGCAGTTGCTAGGTTGGTTTACAACCCATCCCAGCAACCGCCACATGTATTCCGAAAGTGGCGCATTCCTTCCAACTTCGGAGGAATGCAGTACCTTCAGAATAGGTCTTAAGTACCGAAAAGGTTGTTAAGCCTTTTAACGTCCTTTTCGGTACTTAACACCTGGATGAGAATAAGGCCCTGACAGGAGGGTCCTGCACTTAATTTGTTTATCTTTATTTGCACAAGAGTGCATACTGCCATCCATATGGACGGCAGTATGCACTCTTCTGGAAACAAAGATAAAAAAATTCAGTGCTGGACCCACCTGTCACCATCTGCACAGCCAAACAGCCGTGTGCTTCTTGTGGCACTTCTCCTGTCCGACACCAATTTGGTACCGTACTTCAGCGCCAAATTCAAGCGCTTATGAAATTGGAGGAGTGCCACAAGAATAACCATGCAAAGGGAGAGATAACGAAAGTGCCGGTTGATAGGTCGGTTTCCAGCCCTTCCTAGCAACCGGCACTCATAGACCAAAAGTGGCGCAATCAGTCTGACTTCGGAAGATAGCGTCACCTTCAGAATAGGTCGTAATTACCGAAAATGTCGTTAGCACTTTTTACGGCATTTTCGGTAATTAGCACCAACTTGAGAATCAGGCCCTAAGTCAATTTTGTGAATTCAGAAGTGGTAAAGGGACATAATTCCCATTACGGTGTCTGAGTGTACGTGATATGTTGATTACGGGCCTTGCTTCCTTGGTTTGATTGGCCGGCCACAATCGAGGTATGTTCGTGATTTTGGCAGTAAATTCCTCTGTAAATTCATTGTATAGGCCTAAGGAAGGAGGTGTCATGCAACGAGCAAAGAAAGGTGGTGTAGCAACAACTAACAAAGGAGGGTGGTGCGGCAAGATCTTGAACGACCATGAACATAGTTTAGCCTCTCTTGGCAGGTGCATTGTTTCTGTTACTGAAAAAAGATATTTTCAGCCTGAGAGATTGTGATGTGGTATAGAGTGAAGCTGGCATTATCAGTGCTTTGGTCCTTCTCTGAGTATTTTCTTCTCAATTTGTCTCGTATCAGTTTTAAGTTTCTTAAAGGCTTTGGAAAGCCAAGGATAGTACCCCTTTTTAGTTTTCCACAGTTTTTCTTTTCTGGGGGCAAGAAGCTTTGAGGTGGTGCCATCAATGTTATTATTTTCATCTGCTAAGGAGCCAGAAATGCTTTCCTTATTGGTGTCAAAGTATGAGGTGGTCACCAGAGGCACAAGATATGCTCTGGGGATATTTATAGAATAACACAAGGTATGTGGCCCTGACAACCAAAGATCCTGAGGCGTATACTTTGCAATCTCAAACCTGAAGTGAAGTGCATGGTGCATTCACATAAGAGGAAGCAGGGTGCAGGTTCGAATGCCATAAGCAGATTATATGCATGTCCAGTGTATGTCCCTGCACATGTATAGGACCAATGTTGGACAGTGGAAAATTGAATCAAATGCAAACATCCTGTGAAGGCACAAGTGAGAGGAACTGACTTCATGTCAAGGTTTGTATTTAAACCCCCTAAAAATAGAATTTGATCATGCAGAAATTGTGTTGTGAGTTGATGAGAGAGACAGACCATTGCTTATGGGCAATAAGTACTAGACTGCTTCCTTTACTGACAGGTGTGAGAAACCCGAGGATGTTCTCACGGATAGACACCGAGGAGCTTTTGTTCAGGTGGCCAGGGCATGGTCATCGCCTTTGGAACCAGACTCTAGGGGTGGACCAGTGGAGGAGGATCACCTATACACGGGTCCTCTGGGACTGCGGAAGGAATGCCCTTGTGTGAGATGCAGTATTCCCCCCTTTCCGTTACACCTCTCCTGGACAACCCCACAGTCTTCTTGGGATATTCTAAACAAGGGCCCACATATCCACAACCATACACCTCCCTTCCCCGATGTGACAACATTACACCCAATTTGGATGTAATTACCCAGGAACACTACAATTCCCATAATTCCCAATCACTTCCCTTTTTCAAAAAAAACACTGAGACGAAGAAGAGAGGGGCTGAGAGGATGAAGATTTCTCAATACCACACTGAGAGCCAGAAGACAGACTGCCCCATGCTAAAACTAGACTGTCCCACTAATAGAGACAGGAAAGGTCAGGCCTCCCTTGACCATCTGCCTCACTTGAGACCTATTTAGCCTCCCCCTCAGTATAAAAGGCAGAGCACACAGGTGCACTCTAGCAAGCTAGGGACGCTGAATGGTGCATGGAAGCCAGAGGGAGAAAATTTGAGCTGGAGAGACCCTGGAAGAAGGACTGCCTGATTGCTGGCCCTGTGAGTACAGGGGAGGCTGCAGTGTGGGAAGGGAAATGTACCTCCAGGAAGCCAAACCAGGGGCAGCTAGGGTTACCGGGCGGTGCCCACACCAGAGCTCCTCCCCTGGGCAAAGCAGCCAAGCCCAGGCCTTTGAGGAGCAGGTGGCGAGACCCTGACCTCAACAAGTATCCCCATTGAACTCCTGCAGCTCCCAAAACCCCAAAACCGCCAAAGCGCCAAAATGGGGAGCTAGCAAAGTGGGAGCAAAATCAGAATGAAGGATTATGGGACTTGGAGTCCAAAGACATTTTGCTGAGAAAAACTGAGCAAGGTGGAACACGAGTGCAAGCAGAGCTTCTGGGACGAAGGCAAACCTACTGAAGCAGAGCGACGGACCAATGGACTAGAGCAGCGGGTCGAAAACCCCAAGAGTTCCCTACTGGAGGTCGTTGACTCTGACAGGCCGCAAAAGACATATGGAGAAGGCCAGATCCCACATCAGAAGGCTGCATTGTGTTCCAAGGATGACAGCAAACCCTCCCAGGTGAACAGCTTGGGGAGGCGAGGTCAAGCCTGTGGTACTAACTTTGACTCGTGAATGTGAAATCGTAAAACCAAGAAAGAAACGCACACAGCCGGTGAGTTGGCAAGCAACCTAAGAGACCGGTGTGTGTTAAAGAAAGCTTGAAGTGGCAACATTATATTGCAAGTGAAGGCTGCACATGTGTGAACTTTGAATTAAGGGCAGCTATAAAATCAGCGATACTGAGTAAAGGAGTGATCCGGCAAAAGAAAGTGCCCACTCAAACGTCTCTATAAAAGGTACATTGTTTGTAACGATAAAGCGAATGAACTGCAAAAGCAAAGTAAGCAAAATTAACTCCTAGAGAAGGGCAGAGTGAAAGTGGAACGTTGAACTTTTAGTCGAAGTGGTGCTGCAGAGGTTTGTAAAGAAAGCCACACAATCAAAGTCTTCAACATCCGAAAGTGGTCTGAGCCCGACTGAAGAAGACCCAAATTGTAATAAGCTTGGGGAAGGGAGCCCCCTTTTAAGTTTTGTTGAATTTTGTTCTGAAGAGGTCTGAGTCCAACAGAGGGGGACCTCTGTGAACTTTGTTGTGTAAGGTCTGAGCCTTACAGAGGGGGAACCACGCGAACTGTGTTTTGACGAGGTCTGAGCCCAACAGAGAGGGACCTACATTAACCTTTTCTAGAAACATTATTTGGAAGTGGAAAGAGAGACTTTGGCGTGGAAGGACAGGCAGGCCTCGATCCACGTTTTGGAACTGTTTCTTGTGTTGAGGGCCCGAGCCAGAGTGTATCAGCCTGCCTGCAGGGACCGCCTTACTCCGTGTGGTCTAACGTGGGGAGGAGAGCTGATTCAGCCACATTTATTATTTTGAACACTGCTTTTTCCTTTGCATACACATTTTCCCCCACATATTTTGTTACATTAGAGTAAGGGCTGCTAATAGGTTTTGTTAGCATAGGCCATTTTGATTTGACGGACTCAACTGGGACAGTTTTGTTTATTATTTGATGGTCCAGCGTGCTCCCATGCTAGATGTTGGGCAAGATAGGCATTCTTCCAACCCCTGTTTCGAAAACAATAAAGGATTTTCCAAACGTATCTTTAGTATCTGTCTTGCTTTTGATACCATGGGTTTCTGACACAGGGCAGTTCAAATTATAGAGGTATCATTGCGTGGATTACAGCTGTAATATCTGGACCAGACTAGTCTGCTGTGCTCCTTTTATGGTTGTAAAAGATGAAGGCCCTCATTCTGACTCCGTTTACGGCGCCGTAAACCCCTTAACACCTGATTACAAGGTTCCCTTTGCGGGATGGCTTTTAATGGCTGCTTTTTTGCAGCCGTTAAAATCCATGCCGCAAAGGGACCTTGGCGATAATTACGGCACCGTAATTTACGGTGCCGTAATTATCGCCTTTCCCCATTCCCATTATGCCCTATGGGGGGAAAATGGGAATGGGGAAGGGTAAAATGGGAAATGGGGATTTACCGCCCCACTCACCTTGGAATGGGGCGGTAAATCCGCCAACCACCATGGCGTAAACATAGTTTACGCCATGGTGGTAAGGGTACGACCCAGGCGGTAACTTACCTCCTGGGTCATAATGAGGGCCGAAGTTGAGAAGGAGGTTCTCAATGAGGCTGTGCATGACAGTTGCATGTGTTACTGCTGAACAGAATTTAAGGAGGATACATTGTACTTGAACTGACTGCGACACTAAATTTGAATCTCCAAGTAGCTCATGTAACATTGGGGCGTAACGTTAATGGAAGCTATCAACATCACGCACCAGTTTCATTCATTTGTATGGTGGAGAGGAAGGGTGGAACGCAATTTGCCTTTCCACCGC
Source organism: Ambystoma mexicanum (assembly GCF_040938575.1). Lineage (NCBI taxonomy): Eukaryota > Metazoa > Chordata > Amphibia > Caudata > Ambystomatidae > Ambystoma > Ambystoma mexicanum. The sequence continues at coordinate 660,824,013 of NC_090941.1, read as the reverse complement.
CTGCCTTCCTCTCCACCATACAAAATGCCCCAGAATGTGTGCCAGTACGGAATTTCATACCGGTGCAAATGCTGGGTAACACTATGGAGCCCGTCTGCTTTATGCAACAGCATGAAGCTGTTGGACTCCAATGGGATCCATTGTAAATGCAGTCATGCAAGCATGGAAGCCCGCGTTTACTCATTTGCACAGCATAGTGTAAATGTGCACGGCAAAAGGCGGCATACACTCCTGTATGGCACCTTTTGCCCTGCACATTTGCACTCTGTCATATAAATGTCCAAAATCTGGCAGCGGGAAACACGTTATGGCTACCCACGGCCAAATTACGCTTTGGAGCAAAATGAGCTCCCAAGTGTTTCATGTGGGTGAGGTCCATGAATCGGGCAATCCTACCCAATGTCTAAGTGCTAGTATGACCTCGGGGAGTGGCGCTCCATGGTGGGAGAGTCATTGACAGGTTCAAACACGTAGAATCCTTCTTCACACCACCAAAAGAAGGTGCGAGAAGAAAGGGAGTTGCTCTAAATTCTGCCCTTGAGCCCTCCGCCTGGTGGGATAGTGTCTGTAGGGCGTGTGGCAGTTGTAGTCTGCTGTTTACACGAGTCATGGTTATAATACTCCCAGCCCGTCCATTTGTCCCCAAGCCTGAGGAAGGCGAGAGAAAGCCCACTTTCGGCATACTAACTTTAGTAAAATAATGCCAACTATGCTAAATGTCTTCTCTGCTGGGTAGCCGGGGAGTTACTCATTTTTCAACTCAATTTTGGTTTTACATCTCAAAACAATCTGTTATTTCTGTTATTGCGTGACCTATACTTGGAGACTGTCCTCAACTTTCCACAGTTTCAGTGAAGCCATTTTGTTTTTACTGGACGAACTTGGGAGGTCTAATGCTGTGGTTCCTAGAGTGGGAGATAATCACTATATTTGCCTACGTCATAAAGGGTGTCATTTTAAAGTCGGCAGAGTTGTAAAATAAGGAGTAAATGCAACGTGTACTGTGTTTACGGTTTGCTTTACAGCGTCAGGACATTTTCCTCCTCACGCAAGGTGGTGAAGGTGTACAAAGCAGAGTTTGGATTTCTAATGTGCTTTCTTCCTCCATCTTGGAAGAGCACAGATATGACCCTGCATGAGAAATTCATGCAGGCATAAAACCAATGGATTCCTATGGCATCCTCCCCATATTCGCACCTGCTAATGAGCTTGCAGATTGCATACAAATCCATTTGTTAGTGCTGTATGCAAATCAAAATTTGCAGTTGGCCTTTACGTTTTTGCAAAACGGGTAGTAAAAGTAAAGAGTAAAGGCAGGTTTAACTTGTTTTACTCTTAACCTTTGCCCTCCACCTTGCAAAAGTTGAAAGTTGCATGCAGGGGGCCCAATAGCACATACGTGCCAACATTGGTGATCCCCTGCATGTAATTTACATTTCTTTTTCAAAATGACCCTCCCTCCCAACCATAGTGTGCCCACTTTACTTTTACATAACTCACCCATGCCTCTGGAGATGGATGCTTTGCATAGTGGTGGAACCCTCTAAGTGAACCTGTTTTTAATCGCTATCAAGATGGAAGTCCAGGGTTTGAAATTAAGATTGGATTAGCTGGAGCTAAAAGCAGCCCCTGGGTATCCTGCATTATCCAGTGAGCAGGGGCTACCACTGAGAAGTTAGTACATAACGTTGCACATTTCTAACTTCCACATAAAATACAAACTTAACATTATTTACATTATTTAAGACCCCTTATGATTTATATGTCATGCAGATGTGTCCTCGTGCTTATCTATGGATTGTTCCAAACACTCGGAGTTAATGTCACATAGGTATGTTTGATCAGCATCACTTGGCCTGGGGAGCCAAAGGTAGCTCCTAGCAGCTGGTGGTGTCAAGCTATCCACGATCTTCTGGGCTACAGCCAAGAGCTAAATAGCTCGCAGCTCCCCTCAATTTCGAACCCTGAAGTGTGGGAAGTTAGAGTCTCAGCCATAGGATGGTATATTTCCTAGAGAGCTGAAGTCCATCAATATGCGGCTGTGGAGGGAGTTTCACAGTTCCTGCTGACCTACACACTGCCCATATACTTCAATTTCTCATGGTGTTGAACCCTCATGTGAACACTCACAAGAGCTATCTTTCTGCGATAAATTCGAAAAAACCTTGCTAAATTTGCATATTACAATATCAATCTATCATTCACCTATTTATATAACAGTGACTGCGCTGCTGTATTCAGTAACCCAAAAATGTATTACCGCTCACACAAAATAATGCATAATTAATGTATTGTGCTAAAAACACGTTAAAATATCTGCTAATTTTACAATCACACCGAAAGTTGAACAATCTAAAATGTTTAAAACATTGTGTCAAACAACCTAGACAATACAAAAATGGGACACATTCAACAGATTTAAATAGTTCAATACGTATGTGAGATTTACATTGCTACCACCATCATTATTCCATCACCATATTATATTACCATATGTGTATGTAATAAAGTGTATATTGGTTCAACTATCAGAGAGCTACGCTTCCGCATCAGAGAGCATTGAAACTTGAAACACCTATATAGTGGATGCCAACCATCAGGAGGATTTTTGAAAAAACACCACTAGCTCTAATTTTTAAGGTGACAATTACTGACTACAGAAATCATAATTAGGAAATATTACAAAATCATTTTACAAGGAGTATCAACTTTCAGGAGGAATTTTGTAACAACAATATCATGAATTTTATCCCTATGGGGGACACCCAATGACCAAAGGTTCAGAGGGCTCCTGAATAGTACACAGAAGCAAGTCCATAGATGAGGACTGCAAATGATGACTATCAGATAATTATCTGGTTTCTGAGTGTCATTGAACTGACCTGATCATGGACTTAAGTGCTAATATGTATCTTACTGTGCAATAAGAAATTAGTTTTGTAAATAACCTCGACAAAGCCCTGGAGGGTGAAACATTGGCACGATCTGTACAATGCGTTATTGTGGAGTTTGTTGAGGAATCTTTTTTGCCTAATTGCTTGGTTTTCTTTGTCTATGATGATATTCTCCCAGTTATGGGGGTGTTTCTTGCTATGCCAATGAATGGCTCTTTGATTATGTTTTTTGATGAATGTACATCTTAATTGGCACCACTATAAGATTGTTGTACAGTGTGTTTACTAAATACTGCAATAGTATGAAAATAATCCACAGTGCAACAGTGTCTGGACCTTTTTTCTGCAGACCATTGTGAGAGTTTGGGCTGAGAAGAATCACCTGCACTTGAGTGCTGTGTCGCGTAGTGAATCGGAGCAAGCCTCTGTTAGGCTCATCCGCCATCTTAGATGCTTGGTTTCCTGCTCGAACGAAGCAAAAAGGTATGCTCACACAAATGCTGCAAAAGTCTCTTTCCTCTAGTGCTCCTGGTCCCACGGACGGGAGTAATGTGACAGGGGACCACTACACAGACAACAGAGAAAAGGTGGGGGAGTTCCTGAATAGGTTTTGTGTAAAATCACGCGACAAATGGGACAAAATAATAAATGACGTTTACACGTTTTGATTAACCCTGCACCTTGGGGATGCGTGAACTCCTGACTTGTTTTCCTTATTTTGGGGATTTCGATGCTAGGTCTCATGGAGCTACTTTGAAAATGCTTGAGGTGAGAAGCCCATGCCATCCTACCAGGGAAGGGTAAGCCAGGGGATTATCCCCCTACCACTTCCGGCACAGCATTGTCCAGCAGGCTGCAACACCAATCCCCAGTTGCCACCCCAACCTCACCCCCGGAGGTCACACAAAGGACTTTATCACATACCTCTTTACAATACAGCTGGCTAGCCAGGATGGACTAAATGGTTCCATGTCATTTCATCGTGGGATGTTTTTTCGCTGTTTTTTTACCACGATTTTTTTCACGAAAAAAAACATTTAATATTTTTTTAATTATTTTTGGTGGGTTACCCCTCCAACCCCCCATTTTCAAAAAAATTCTATGGTTTTTTTTCAAAAAATAATTTGGGATAAAAAACCCAGCGAAAAAACATCCCGCGATGCAAGGACGTCGTACCGGACTAAATACTGCCACAGTCCATTTCCAGGCCCACTATGAATTCAAGAAGTGGTCTGTGTGGTTGGGCAGGAAGCAATGGAGAAAGATTGCTCACACTGCTGGAGGTGCCGGAGCCATAGCTGTGTTTGTGGCTGGTCTGGGGGCTATGGAGCAGATTTTGTTAACATCTTTGGGGAGTGGCAAGGAAATCATGTTAGGTCACATTTCTGCAATGCCAGGGACCTCAATGTAAAGATGAGAGTGAAAAATTGCAAATATAAACAGCTACAGTCAAAAATACAAATAGACAAATCCGATTTTCATACTTTGTCTCTTGACAATGTACAGGCTGCCTAGGCTGCAAACCACCATGCTTGACTCTTTTATGATGCTGCCCTGACCTGTAATACAGAAAACCACAGGGTCTTAGAATTAGTGATAAATCAGTGCACCATCCTGCCTATCTTCCATATAGTGGTGATCGCTGATCTAGGCTGAGATGTACTGCTGTTCTATCAATCACCAACCTACATGCGGTTTAGCGTCCATAACTAACTCAGCCTGTGTGAAATGAGAGACAAACACAAAGTGGTGGTGTTTTCAACATCAGACACCTTTATTAAAAGAAAAGGGTTGGATAAAGGCCTCTCTGTCCCTATCCAAAAGAACATTTTCCTGCCTAGGAAACTAAAAACTAAAGATCAGTTCTTGTCTGGTCATCAAAATAATATAAAGTGTCCTTGAGTCCAAAACATATCTGACCCTCACACTAGAATTGAACAACTAAGAAGTGTAAGGAAACGTGTCTCTGGCTTATGTTTAACCAAAATGTTCAAAAGTGAAATAAAAACTTATTGAAAAAAAAAAGTGAAACAAAATAAATAAATCCATCAAAAATGGTTTCTCCAAAAGAGAAGTCATTGGATCCAGAAGGTACTTCCCTTCCCCTGGATTATTTCAGGATGGATGGCGACAATGTGTTTTCCCAAAATAATGTTTCTTTAAGGCAGGCAAGAATGTCTCTTCCATGTAACAGTTTCTCAAGGCTAGCAAAAGTGTCTCTTTTACACAACTGTTGTTTCAACTTCTTCAAGAATTTTTGGATTGACATTTGTGATGTGTGTGTTAGAATTTTGGGTGAAGGGTGTGTCCTGGATTTTAAGACAATGATCCTAGGGGATGATTCTGGGCTGGCTGTTGTCAGCTCTGCCCTTAAGAAGTGTTTTTTTAGAGCAACCATTGTTGCGAAAAGGTTGATCCTGCGAGGATGGAAAGGTCGGATCCCTCCGTCATTTGAGGAATGGGTCCAGGAAATGCACTGTCTGTCTAGAACAGAAAAATTGATCTACAAATTGAAATGTAAGTTGTCTTTATATGAGAAGATTTGGAATATGTTCAATTACTTTTTTTGATTTTGGTGTCTTTTCTCATTATCCTTCTGTACTATGATTCTGTTTTTTTTGTATATACTTGTAAATAAATAAAAAAAAAAAAAAGAATGGCTTCCTGTATGCTCCAATGCCAGGAATCTTCAGTAGATTCTTTTTACAATGTCTTTTACTTTCATACACTTTTAGTGGATTCCCTGGTATACTCTCCTTCCAGGTATCTTTCCCCGAAAGGTTCACTACATGAGATATCCCATTTATCCCGTCTTCTTTAAATATTCTGTTTGTTTCCCAGTGCAGCACACTAGTACTCCTACACTGTTTATACTTCATTAACTTTTTTACTTGTCCCAAACTTCCCCATATGGACCTCTCACATATGAAGACTTCAAGTTATGTTTCTTAACTTCTTCACCAGTACTTATTTGCTCATGGCAATGCTTGCTCCAACTTTCCCCATATGAACTTCTCATATATGAAGACTTGTGCAAATCTTGTCTTTCAGCTTCTTCTTAAACATTCATCTGCTTGTGATCACATTTTCTCCATCTTTCCCCATATCGACATTTCAGGCATGAGCAATCGTGCAAATTCTTTATTTCTACTCTTATGGGTCGATATTCAAAATGCACATTCAATTGTCTGTGCGCTTGTTGGTATGCCCCAGGGTTCTGACTATCTCTGGGCCAACTCACCAGCATTTCATGGCATTTCCGGTCTCCTGCACGTCGCTGCAGCAAAGTCTCAATGCAGGAATGGCACCCCCTGCTTGGCAGACATGCTTTCAACTCTTCCCTCGGACTTGTTTTCATTTGTCAATAAAGTGTCTGCTTTTTTCGGTTTGACCATGTGCTGCACAGCTTCCCCACTGCTGCCGGTTCCCTTGCGGCTTTTGCTTCGAGGCTGCCACACTCCTCAGGTCACTCGCCACTCTCTGGCGTTCTGATAAGCAGCAGCTTGGGAGCACCTGCCTGCTTCAGCACGGTCTGCTCCTGTGGGTCTTCCTTCACCTGCAGTTGTGCCTCTCACTTTGCCCAAGCTGTGTCTCCTCTCTCCAACTTCGGATTGCCAGTGAACACCATCTTTAAATGTCCCACGGAGCTGATTCAACTTGCAACAACTAGTCTGCATGTTTTGCTTAAGGTTTCTTCAATCCACATTAACTCTTTCTATCTCTTCCTCGTCTCAGTACCTGGGGCACTACGGGAGATGGAGTTAATAGGATTAACAGAACTTGTAAGGAGATTTTGTTTGGAATTTTTATCTAGTACAAAATCATAAGAGAAAGGAGATATGGACATATGAGAAAGGAGATATGCACACATGAGGTGTGAATGGCTATTTGCTCAGAATGGCAGTATGCCGTCAGCAGTTTAGGTGGAATAGTGCTGTCTTCAAAGGGGGTGTGGAGATACTGCTTCTCTCCCAAAGGAGTCATCCTCTCCTCTCAGCAGCCATCTCCTCCCACATGATCCTCCCTCATAATACCACCCCCAGGGTCAGGATCAGGTAGCGGCTGCCGTCCCCTGGCCATGCGCGAGGAGCTCATCAGCAGAGATTCAGGGCCCAATTCTCAACTGGGTGGTAATTGCCGAAAATGTCGTAGAAAGGGCAAACAACATTTTCGGTAATTACACCCTATTCTGAAGGTGGTGCAATATTCAGAAATCAGAATCATTGCGCCACTTTAGGAATATGGGTGCCGGTTGCTAGGAAGAGCTGGAAACCGACCTAGCAACCAGCACTCTCGTTAATCATGCCTTTGCATGGTTACTCTTGTGGAACTCCTCCAATATTGCAAGCGCTCGAAATCGGCGCTGAACTACGGCACACAATTGGTGCCGTACGGAGTGCCACAAGAGGCAGGTCTTTTTGTGTGTGAGGTGGGTGAGAAATTCATACTTGCCAACATTTATATGTCACCAAAAAGATGTAGGATTGTACATGTTTCAAAAATAATGCTGACATTACAGGAAAATACAAAACATACGCATTGTTATCACCACTGGAGGAATGTTTAAAATGTATACTTCAAGTTAACACCCAATCCAATTACCTAACTTCACTGAATATAATCACATAGAGTTGGTAGGCAACGTTTGCCACTGCTATGTGGCAGCAGCCTGGGAGTACATACTTATTTCAGGTGCTGTGTTATGGTGGTACGGAAAAAAATGCATTCAAATGCAATAAAACCGGCAGGCTGCCACAGCCGTCACTCCACTGGCAGGGCTCCAGGCAGCACGTGCTTTTCTTCTTATTGTCGGCAGATGTTTCGTTAAACAACGATTTCCTCGTTATTTAGCGAAACTGCTGCCGAGATCTTCATCCGCCTGTTTCCAGTGGAAACAGGCGGATATTAACGAAAGCAGTGTCGTTCACTGCGCCATGTTGAGAATCGGGTCCTGAGTGATGACTCTGCAGGATTCATCATAGCCCGCTTCAGCTGCCTGATATCTGGAGACTCTTTCTTGTGTACTGGCATGAGCTTAAGTCACTGATATAGCAGCTCCATCATTCCCCTTTCTAGCACACCCTATGTCAAGTTCCCCTGAACGGTTACCTCCTTCCCTGACTGTCATCTATTTTTGATGTGTGAAATGAGAAGCCAGGGTTGCACCTGAATGAGTATGGGTGTCTCTCAGCATTTGGACACAGGTCCTCATCTGGGTCTGGGTCTAGGTCATTTGTCATAAGCACTGGTGCTTCCAATGTGAGGGCCCTACCCAGAACATGGGCTTGGAAAAAACAGGTGAAAAGTCCCTTGCTTCTGTTTTGTGGTGGGGGCTGAGTTCTGACAGTCCGCTGGACCTCCTCCATGCACCTTCTTCTTGCAGTCTCTGAATATACTTTGGGAAAAGGCAATTCCCTCTCTACCAATTCTCACTCTGCCTCTCTTCTTCAAACCCCACAAACTATGGAGCCACTTTAAGGACTAGGATTTCCACCTGCCTGATCACTACTCCATCCCCCTCCTCCTCTGCCCCTCACTCTGTTTCTTGGGTATAGAATGAACTTATTGCAAAATGTCATTGGTGGTTGTTGTGGGCATGAAGAGGTTGCAACACAAGCCCCTCTAGAGGGAGCACATGCAAGAGAGGAAGAGGAGGAGTAACGGAAAAGGAAGTTCATTTTAGAAATAAAGGTGAGTTAACAAACAGCTTGGCTCCATGGCCTCCTTTTCCTCAGCGCCGGCTCCTAGCGCCCCCAACAACGGGCAACGAGGTAGATGGCCCGTTCCCAGGCCATCCTACGGTTGACAGGTGTGCCCTTCAATTCGAGCTAGTGTCCGGCGTCCGATGCATCCTGCCCGCACGGCTCCCGCTGTTGCCTGCAGTGTCCGATCGTCCCCCATCCAGGCCATCCTACCACTGGTGCAGTGTCCTTCACTACCGGGTAGCATCCTAAAACCCCTGTTGCACCGCAGATCGTGGTTGATGCCAGCCCGGTTGGGTTGGGGGCCATACTGGCCTAGCATGAGAACCCAGAGGCGCCCGCAAACTACATTGTGGCCTATGCCAGTCGTGCACTGTCCCACACGCAGGATGAATACTGTGAGGCTGAGAAAGAGAGTTGGGCCACTGTCTGGGTGTGCAAGCACTTCCACCATTTTATAATAGGAAAGAAGCTCAGGCTTGCCACAGACCACCAAGCGCTCCTGTCCCTGTTTGGCAACCCATGGACCAAGTTGCCACCGCAGATTGAGAGGTGGGGCATCTGTCTCCAGGAATATGGTTATGGCTATTTCCACAGGCCTGTTGGTAACAACAACCCGGCTGACTACATCTCACGCCACCCAGGTCAACGGCAGCAGGCCCCGAGAGAGGCCGATGTGGAATACCTATTCTGCGTCATGGAGCATGCGCTGACGATGGAGGAGCTTCCACAGGCATTGCAAGAAGACCCATCTATCATCATGGCCATGGAACTGACCAGCACAAACAAATGGAAGGACTACCAGCATCAGCTGCAGAGACACATGAGCGCCAACAAGAGGGAGATGGCAAGGTTGGCCAAGATCAGCACGGATCTGGCAGTGTCCAATCAATCCTGCATAGATGGTGCCACCTTGTCATACCTGCGGTGCTCCGGAGGAGTATGGTGATGATGGCACAAGAAGGCCATAGAGGCATACATGCCAACAAGAAGATACTCCACAGTCTGCATATTTCCCATTCATGGACAGTATGGTGGAGGAAGCGGTCAGGACATGCCTCCTGTGCCAGTGTATGTCCAAGAGCGACCTGCCAATTCCGCTCCAGGTGACTGAGAACCCTGAAAGGGTGTGGTACAGGGTAACAATGGACTTTTATGGGCCAATGGAATCGGGTGAATACCTGATAGTGCTCATGGATGAACTCTGGAGGTTCCATATTGTAAAGAGAATTATCTCCACAACATTCACCCAACTTGCCGGCGTAATTGATGAAGTGTTCAGCGAGTGGGGCACCTTTCAATTGCCATGAATTTCACACATTCGCAAAACACGCAGGGTTTGTGCCTCATAAAATAACCTCATTATAGCCCCAAGCCAATGGCATGGTAGAACGATTCATGGCGTCCATAAAAGGAACAATACAAAAGGCCATGGTCCAGAAGATGCTGATACAACGAGCTCTATGCAGGATGCTGCAAAAATATAGGAACACACCCGCCATGGGTGTACCTCGAGGCGACCACATGAGAGCCTACAGTGCAAAGGCAAGAATCACTAGCACAATGGCAGAAGGCAGAACTGAATGTGACAGAAGTGGATGTAATGGAGCGGAACGCACAGGGGAAAGAACAAGCAAAAGAATGGACTAACTGGAAACGTGGGGGAAACATTAAGATATTTAACTAAGGGGATGAAGTGCTCGTCAAACAGAGGATGAAAAAGAAGACCGACTCCCGATACGAGCCAGTGCCTCTGAGAGTGACATAGGTGAAGGGGACGATGGTGACTGCCCAGAGCCTGAAAATGGGAGTGACCTGGAATGTATCATTTTTCAGACACCTTATTTCTGACTCTGAGGTGACAGCTGGGCTCAGGAATGCATCGGAGCAAAGGAGTCAAGAGACAATCGACGAGATGGAAGGAGTGGGTCGGTTGGAAGAGCTAGGGTCGTAAGAGGACGGAGGCGGGAGCAGTGGTCGGCCAAAGAGAATCATCAAGAGACCGAGCAGACTCATTGAGGAGATATGAGATGGTCGTAAGGAGATAAGTGAGGTGGTGGGCATGAAGAGGTTGCAGCACAAGGCCCTCTAGACCCTCTAGGGGGAGCACATGCAAGGGAGGAAGAGGATGAGAAACGGAAAAGGAAGTTTGTTTTAGAAATCAAGTTGAGTTAACAAGCAGCACAGCTCTGTGTCCTCCTTTCCTTCGGTGCCGGCTCCTAGCAGCCCCAACAGTGCTATGGGGGCATTTTTATAGGTTATTTGAAGACAATAGCATGTGCATGCGGGCAGTAAGGGCGTTATAGGGAACTGTATGCTGATCAGAAGGCAATTTCATAATTCTATGCAGAAATCACAGTGCTTTTGAGGCGGTTTCTCGACATCATGTGGACGTTTTTATTTCTCCTGCAATGTTAATGTTAAAGTGCATTTATACAGTGCACTGTCACCACCGCAGATGCCCACTGGCGCAATGCCCATTTAATGCACAATGTGAGTGAAATGCACACTGACCGCAGATTGCTCCTTGGTGTTATGACATTACTTTACACTGAGAAGAGAGCAATTTCATGCTGATTTAAAAAAATATTTTAATAGTCATCTCATGACTATACTTTCACCCACTTACTTTATTTCAAAAGGCATCATTAGGTGATATGTCACTGAAAATATTTTACAGCATCCATACTCTGCACCCCCTTTCTTTCTAGAATGGATCTCTTTTTGACACCCATGGGCCATGTGACTGTGACACAACTGTTTAAACAAAATCCGAGCCCCCACTCCTAACAGCTTAACTCTATACATTGTGCATTTGAAGAAAATCCATGGAAAAGTCTTGGTCATGTCGTGTGCTCCCATTACCACCAGAATTCCACAGACATGCGGGAACACACACGCAGATCTGCATACTGATGGCAGTGGAACCAGTATCCACGTGCAGTATTTGCAGGGAATATCTGCTCATCCCAGACTTGGTAAAGTACCTTGGGATAACCACTTGCGGCGCCAAAATTAGCCTTAGAAACGGTTTCTCTAGGGAACAGTGAGTATAAAGAAGTGTACCAGGGCGGTTGCAGTTGGGCGATTGAGACAATGGCATTTGCCCCTGGTTCTTTTCACAGTGTGCAGGCTCAGGGCATTGTGCATGACAGCATGGTATGGTGTATTATGTCATGGTATGGTATGGTATGGTATGGTTTGCAAACATTTTCCTCCAACAAGCATCTGGGTGCAAGGAGCACATGAGAATGGTACTGAGTTGGAAAGGAAGGGAGAGAGATTTACATTTTGAATTGTGTTTGATTTTAAACTGGTTAAACGATATGTATTTAATTCATGTCTGAATTGAGGGTGAGTTGAAAAGGTCCTGCCACCTCAACTGGCGGATTTGAATTGAGAGATACTGGGCAGTCCTACAGTGGCAGCCCAGAGAGATCAACCTACTTATACAAAGACAAAGGCTGATATGCGGGGAAATTTCTTCTCTGTGAAAAGGACAGTGAGCTAAAGACTTGGTAGAGTCTCTCCCAGGGGTTATTCACCCAAGAACAGGTCATTGGGCTGTGTTTGTGCTGGTAGAGAGATTCCCAGACCCCCCTTTGTTTGCATACATTAACATTGGGTTTCACCCTAAGTTAACAGGGCAATCCAGACGTGGACCCCTTGCTCACTGTTCTTAGAGAGGCAACAGTTTCACCTCACTGATGATGCCCAACAAGACTGAAACACGTGTATGGGGTTACTGATGGTACTCTTGTTCAGAGGAGAATTGCCTAGCATTTCGACGCTGGACTGCCCCTGGGCAGGACAAAGGCTGATATGCGGGGAAATTTCTTCTCTGTGAAAAGGACAGTGAGCTAAAGACTTGGTAGAGTCTCTCCCAGGGGTTATTCACCCAAGAACAGGTCATTGGGCTGTGTTTGTGCTGGTAGAGAGATTCCCAGACCCCCCTTTGTTTGCATACATTAACTTTGGGTTTCACCCTAAGTTAACAGGGCAATCCAGACGTGGACCCCTTGCTCACTGTTCTTAGAGAGGCAACAGTTTCACCTCACTGATGATGCCCAACAAGGCTGAAACACGTGTATGGGGTTACTGATGGTACTCTTGTTCAGAGGAGAATTGCCTAGCATTTCGGCGCTGGACTGCCCCTGGGCAGGACAAAGGCTGATATGCGGGGAAATTTCTTCTCTGTGAAAAGGACAGTGAGCTAAAGACTTGGTAGAGTCTCTCCCAGGGGTTATTCACCCAAGAACAGGTCATTGGGCTGTGTTCGTGCTGGTAGAGAGATTCCCAGACCCCCCCTTTGTTTGCATACATTAACTTTGGGTTTCACCCTAAGTTAACAGGGCAATCCAGACGTGGACCCCTTGCTCACTGTTCTTAGAGAGGCAACAGTTTCACCTCACTGATGATGCCCAACAAGGCTGAAACACGTGTATGGGGTTACTGATGGTACTCTTGTTCAGAGGAGAATTGCCTAGCATTTCGGCGCTGGACTGCCCCTGGGCAGGACAAAGGCTGATATGCGGGGAAATTTCTTCTCTGTGAAAAGGACAGTGAGCTAAAGACTTGGTAGAGTCTCTCCCAGGGGTTATTCACCCAAGAACAGGTCATTGGGCTGTGTTCGTGCTGGTAGAGAGATTCCCAGACCCCCCTTTGTTTGCATACATTAACTTTGGGTTTCACCCTAAGTTAACAGGGCAATCCAGACGTGGACCCCTTGCTCACTGTTCTTAGAGAGGCAACAGTTTCACCTCACTGATGATGCCCAACAAGGCTGAAACACGTGTATGGGGTTACTGATGGTACTCTTGTTCAGAGGAGAATTGCCTAGCATTTCGGCGCTGGACTGCCCCTGGGCAGGACAAAGGCTGATATGCGGGGAAATTTCTTCTCTGTGAAAAGGACAGTGAGCTAAAGACTTGTTAGAGTCTCTCCCAGGGGTTATTCACCCAAGAACAGGTCATTGGGCTGTGTTCGTGCTGGTAGAGAGATTCCCAGACCCCCCTTTGTTTGCATACATTAACTTTGGGTTTCACCCTAAGTTAACAGGGCAATCCAGACGTGGACCCCTTGCTCACTGTTCTTAGAGAGGCAATAGTTTCACCTCACTGATGATGCCCAACAAGGCTGAAACACGTGTATGGGGTTACTGATGGTACTCTTGTTCAGAGGAGAATTGCCTAGCATTTCGGCGCTGGACTGCCCCTGGGCAGGACAAAGGCTGATATGCGGGGAAATTTCTTCTCTGTGAAAAGGACAGTGAGCTAAAGACTTGGTAGAGTCTCTCCCAGGGGTTATTCACCCAAGAACAGGTCATTGGGCTGTGTTCGTGCTGGTAGAGAGATTCCCAGACCCCCCTTTGTTTGCCTACATTAACTTTGGGTTTCTCCCTAAGTTAACAGGGCAATCCAGACGTGGACCCCTTGCTCACTGTTCTTAGAGAGGCAACAGTTTCACCTCACTGATGATGCCCAACAAGGCTGAAACACGTGTATGGGGTTACTGATGGTACTCTTGTTCAGAGGAGAATTGCCTAGCATTTCGGCGCTGGACTGCCCCTGGGCAGGACAAAGGCTGATATGCGGGGAAATTTCTTCTCTGTGAAAAGGACAGTGAGCTAAAGACTTGGTAGAGTCTCTCCCAGGGGTTATTCACCCAAGAACAGGTCATTGGGCTGTGTTCGTGCTGGTAGAGAGATTCCCAGACCCCCCTTTGTTTGCATACATTAACTTTGGGTTTCACCCTAAGTTAACAGGGCAATCCAGACGTGGACCCCTTGCTCACTGTTCTTAGAGAGGCAACAGTTTCACCTCACTGATGATGCCCAACAAGGCTGAAACACGTGTATGGGGTGATATATGCGGGGAAATTTCTTCTCTGTGAAAAGGAAAGTGAGCTAAAGACTTGGTAGAGTCTCTCCCAGGGGTTATTCACCCAAGAACAGGTCATTGGGCTGTGTTCGTGCTGGTAGAGAGATTCCCAGACCCCCCTTTGTTTGCATACTTATACATGTTCCCTATTGATGTTCAGTGGAGCAAAGTGTACATCCCAAAGGGCCTTAAAATGAATGCACCATGCACCGAAAAGCCCCCCACCATGTATCTATGCATTGTGAAGCAATATTGTATTGTGATACGTGTGCATTATTAAACTCCAAAACAAGATAAAACAAAATAATACAAAATAAAACCATTGTTGCCTCTAAGGCCCAAACTAAGCAGCATGTGGGAAGCAAAAGTGAATGGACGCCTTGGGAAGACTTACATAAGCACCATTAATGTAGTCAAGATGGCTGGCAATGAACGAGTTAACTAATTGAACCTTGTGCGAAAAGGGACAGGTAGTCCAGAAACCAACGTAAAGCACATAGGTAGAAAAAAAGATGTGCTAGTTCAGGAGTCTTCAACCTGTGTCTCTCCAGGTGTTTTATACTACAACTCCCATGATCCCTCAACATTGACTATGCTGGCTATGGCTGATGGGAGTTGTAGTCCAAAACATCTATAGATCAAAAAGGTTCCATGCCCCTGTAGCTCGTTGTGGTGCTCACTTGGGTTTTCTATAAAAGATTCCAATTGACAATAACTTCCAGATTGTGTACCTGGGCCATTTGTGTTGTGCATTCTCCAATTGACTTTAGGCGAGAGATTAGATGACCATAGCACGTGAAAGAGTACCACTTATCATGATCTCTGTTTTCGAAGGATTACATTTCCGATTGTTATGGTTCTTCCAGAAAATGACCACTTCCATGCAGCAATAGGGTCTGCCTACCATGGTACTGAGGCCCTGCCCCAAAATGGAGAAGGGCCTGGCTGTCATTAGCGAACATCTAAAAGCAAATAGTGTGCACATGAATGATGTTAGCCCCATGTATCTAGGTTAAAAAGAATAGTGCTAATTGCAGATCCCTAAAGACCTGAACAGGAAATTTGAATCAGATTGGGCACACAAGGTAGCAGAGCTACTGTGTGCATAGGTCCAGTCAGAAAAGACGGCCACCAGTCGCTGACCCACTTAAAGAAGAAGCGTCCCGAAAGCGTGGGATGATTTGCAGTTTCATATGCTGCAAACAGATTTAAAAGAATCAGTGTACGCATAGAGTTGCACTACCTCTACTCTCCTGAGGTGCTCCATCGTCCATTGCTGAAATAACTGTTGCCTCAGTAACTCCTCCCAATCCAAACGTGTTAGCTATTGAAGAGGCAGAAACCTTTGATGAATGATTGAAGCTCAGTGGTTAACTTCCGTCACCTTCCCAGGAAAGGGCACTTATGGAACGGGGTGACAGTTGCTAGTGGGTGCAGGCAGGGTTTTTGATTAAAGGGTCCGCCTCAGTTTGTTTTAGACTGACCAGAGCTTGATCTGTCTTAAGAGGGCCATGACGTAGAGAATAAATATCTCTGAACACCGAGCCCACAGCAAATACGGGGGTGGGGGGCAGATATAATGGGGAAAACCTGCAGGGTGAAGATTATCCATAAACTTGAAGAGATGTTCTTTCGGGATGGGGAAATTATTCAGTCAAAATAAACGTTAATTGTGTGTATGAAATTGATATCATTGATTAATGGGGCCTCATCACAAGTTGGGAGGAGCAGTAAAATGCAGTGACAGCTCTATTATCGCTGCATTTACCGCTCCGTCCACCCTCGAGTTGAGCGGAAAGTGGGACTTTTAACTCCCCTTTCTGCCCGTTTTTGGCGCTAATAGCGCCACCCCAAACCCATTGGGTCCAATGAACCCAATAGGAATGGTGACCTACTGCCGCCCCCTCCCGCAATGCTGGATCCGTTGCAAATTACGCAGACTGAGTCGCGGCAGTGCCGGATACCACCCAACTTGTGATAAGGCCCACGGTCACCTACTGGGTCCAAAAGTTAAAGCTTGCCCTGAAGCGTAGAAATGTTATCATGAAGAAATATGGCCAATTTATCTTACAATTTCTGAGATGGAATTGTAGAATGGAAAATAGGCCCTGGATTTGAAGTTCCTTAAAAAACGTATATATTTCCTTTGAGATGTTGAGAATAAAACAAATGCTTTATGAGATCATTTTTCTTTGCTGCTGCAATTCTTTCGAGCGGAAGTGCATCTTCCAAAGATATACCGTTTATGTCCCCGAGTCAAACTCTTTCCTTCATATCCATTCAGTTTGGCCAAGGGGTTTTCTCTCAGCAACAGGTATTGGACTATATCAGGCTTTCCTAGTTTGTCTTTTTCTGTTTTTGTTCTAAAATGATTAGTGGAGCCAACGTATCTTAAACCTTAGCATGCTTAGTGTAAAGCATATGCAGAGGAGAAGAGGGCCCAAACCAAGAATGAAAAAATTAGCAATTGTTTTTAATAGTCAAAAAGAAAAGACATTCTTGGCTGATGTTAGACCCTGTTCATGTCTGCATTCGGTGGCTTTATGTCATCGCCTGCAAAGCAAAAGTCCAGAATCTAGATGAAAGAAAAAGGGGAAAAGTCATGATCGGACAAAAGTGAAAACTGAGGGACATCAACTCTTAATTTATCTAATGTGGAGAATATACAATCCAGGTTATGGCCTACACATCACTGGGCTTGCTACGATCCAGGTTATGACCTGCCACATCACTGGGCTTGCTCGATCCAGGTTATGGCCTGCCACATCGGGGGGTTTGCTACGATCCATGTTATGGCCTGCCACATCATTGGGCTTGCTATAATCCAGGTTATGGCCTGCACATCACTGGGTGTGCTATAATCCTGGTTATGGCCTGCCTCATCAGTGGGCTTGCTACGATAGAGGATATAGCCTGCCACATCACTGGACTTGCTATAATCCAGGTTATGGCCTTCCACATCGGTGGGCTTGCGACGATCCAGGTTATGGCCTGCCACATCACTGGATTTGCTATAATCCAGGTTATGGCCTGCCACATCGATTGGCTTGCTACAATCCAGGTTATGGCCTGCCACATCGGTGGGCTTGCTACGATCCAGGTTATGGCCTTCCACATCGGTGGGCTTGCGACGATCCAGGTTATGGCCTGCCACATCAATGGACTTGCTATAATCCAGGTTATGGCCTGCCACATCGATTGGCTTGCTACAATCCAGTTTATGGCCTGCCACATCGGTGGGCTTGCTACGATCCAGGTTATGGCCTGCCACAACGGTGGGCTTGCTACAATCCAGGTTATGGGCTGCCACATCGGTGGGGTTGCTACAATCCAGGTTATGGCCTGCCACATCACTGTGTTTGCTATAATCCAGGTTATGGCCTGCCACATTGATTGTCTTGCTACAATCCAGGTTATGGCCTGCCACATCGATTGACTTTCTACAATCCAGCTTTTGGCCTGCCACATCGATTGCCTTGCTACAATCCAGGTTATGGCCTGCTACATCAGTGGGCTTGCTATAATCCAAGTTATGGCCTGTCACATCGGTGGGCTTGCTACGATCCAGGTTATGGCCTGCCACATCACTGTGTTTGCTATAATCCAGGTTATGGCCTGCCACATCGATTGGCTTGCTACAATCCAGGTTATGGCCTGCCACATCAATTGAATTGCTACAATCCAGGTTATGGCCTGCCACATCGATTGGCTTGCTACAATCCAGGTTATGGCCTGCCACATCAATTGAATTGCTACAATCCAGGTTATGGCCTGCCACATCGATTGGCTTGCTACAATCCAGGTTATGGCCTGCCACATCGATTGGCTTGCTACAATCCAGGTTATGGCCTGCCACATCAATTGAATTGCTACAATCCAGGTTATGGCCTGCCACATCGATTGGCTTGCTACAATCCAGGTTATGGCCTGCCACATCAATTGAATTGCTACAATCCAGGTTATGGCCTGCCACATCGATTGGCTTGCTACAATCCAGGTTATGGCCTGCCACATCGATTGGCTTGCTACAATCCAGGTTATGGCCTGCCACATCGATTGGCTTGCTACAATCCAGGTTATGGCCTGCCACATCGATTGAATTGCTACAATCCAGGTTATGGCCTGCCACATCGATTGGCTTGCTACAATCCAGGTTATGGCCTGCCACATCGATTGGCTTGCTACAATCCAGGTTATGGCCTGCCACATCGATTGGCTTGCTACAATCCAGGTTATGGCCTGCCACATCGATTGGCTTGCTACAATCCAGGTTATGGCCTGCCACATCGATTGGCTTGCTACAATCCAGGTTATGGCCTGCCACATCAATTGAATTGCTACAATCCAGGTTATGGCCTGCCACATCGATTGGCTTGCTACAATCCAGGTTATGGCCTGCCACATCGATTGGCTTGCTACAATCCAGGTTATGGCCTGCCACATCGATTGGCTTGCTACAATCCAGGTTATGGCCTGCCACATCGATTGGCTTGCTACAATCCAGGTTATGGCCTGCCACATCGATTGGCTTGCTACAATCCAGGTTATGGCCTGCCACATCGATTGGCTTGCTACAATCCAGGTTATGGCCTGCCACATCGATTGAATTGCTACAATCCAGGTTATGGCCTGCCACATCGATTGGCTTGCTACAATCCAGGTTATGGCCTGCCACATCGATTGGCTTGCTACAATACATGTTATGTATGCCACATCGGTGGGCTTGCTTACTTTTTGATGTAGCTATAAATCAAGCAAAATGTCTACAAAGGTCTAGTACAATGATGATCCGGTAGCCACTAACTGAGATTCCTGATAATTGCTAGATTAATACAGCAGGGAAGAAGCTGCTCTATAAAGTCTGAAAAGATAAAGTAAAAAATGAATTAAAAGACGGAGGAGGATCAACAACAATAAAATCAAAAGAAAATAGGGACATAAAATGAAGCTCATCTGCCCCAACAATAGTAGGAGTCGCCCTACAAGATTTGGCGAAAGAATCTTTGTAGGTAATTGCTACGCCTCCACCTCTCTTGGATGTGCACTTTTGAGTGATTGCGCAAGACCCTGCAGGAGACCTATTGTTTAAGGCAGAGGCTGAGTGCTCCACAAGCCAAGTCTCATTAATATAAAGCAGATCCAGTGCGGAATTAAGAACAGGATCACCGATGCTGAATCAATGCCTTAACATGGATCATGCATTAACACACATGGCCTTAACATGAAAGTTCTGTGGACAGTTCAATGTTGTACAGATCACTGACATCGATGGTATATTATCTAAAGAGGAAGAATCAGGCTAAGAGATCTTGGAAATAATGTTGTATGACAGAGACTCAACCCTGTCTGCAGAGAGCATTTTTCAGTGCACCATCTATCTAATGGAACCCAATGCTGCAGTATTTTTCAATATCCCTACACTATTCCATTCTATTCTAAAGGGATCTATATAGCGCAACATGCTCAAAGGCCTCAGGGCGCTCACATACGAAGAAAATAAAAAAAGACATACAAATGACAATAATAAATATCTTAGGGCGCTCAATCACGGCGGCGGCAACAGTTGTCTCGGGTGGTTAATCAACTCCTCGGTCAAAAATGAAGGTTTTTAAGCTCTTTTTAAATTGTGCCACTGACAAAATTGACCTTGGCGGAAGAGGAAGGGCATTGCACAGGGACGGTGCTCAGAAATCAAAATTGGACGCGGCAATTCTTTTCGATAAAGTGCAAGGTTGAGTTTAAAGCTCTTGATTGTTAGAGCATAAAGAGCACCTAATAGGGTCTCTCTCAATCCGCGATCTGAGGTATCGTGGAGCGTCACCAGAAAGGCACTTATGAACAATACTTGAGGCTTTAAAAGAAATTCTCTGCTTAATAGGAATCCAGTGTAATTTCCTACGGGCCATGAGTGTATGTGCTCGCCTGTTCAGACCACAATCTGCACAAACCGCCCTATTTTGAATTACCTGAAGTTTCTTTATATTTGCTTGGGTGGTGCCAACAAAAAGGCTATTACAATAATACATTTTTGAAATAACAGTTGCTGTGGCAATCAACGCCCTATTTTTTGTATGAAAAATACAGACGTTTCTGCCAAAGCAGATGTGTCATGTAGGCACAGGAGGCGCTTAGATATGACCCGTGCTTCTTAAAACTTAATTGGGAGTAAAAAAAAGACTCCAAGTGTTTTTACAGACTCCGACACCTCAATGGTGTTACCTGCAATAGAAAAAGAACTATATTGAGGGTCTAGGTTCTTCAGCTTTGTACTCCATAAAAGAGTGATTTATAAAACTGGCAACATAGAAGACAAAAGAAGAGAGGTACTCATTAAAAGATGAGGGTGGAAAAATGTCTCCTTTACAAGAGGTCGGCTTCATTCTTTTTACAATGTCTAGAACAGTCGCATCAGATATTTCTTTAAATGAAAAAGATGTAGATGAGTTAGAGATTGACATTGATTGATTATGTCAGATCTTTTATTCTATAATCGGGAGCTTATTTACGCTATCCATGATGGAAGCTTGATGCTGAACAATTTTCTGTATAAAGTCATCATGGATTTTTGGCACCAGTCATTATCGATATTAGCATATGGTTCTGATGATGGACCTTTACGTTCATCTAAAATGACAAACAGTTCTCTAGAATTTGAGCTTGAAAAATAGTAGTCTTGAGGCTTATCACTGCTGCTTTACAGATTTCAAGCGTACTGGCCGCAGGATGCTTTCTCCAAATGCGTTCTGCTATGTGTTTGATTTTCTTAGCCACCTGGACTTCTGACATGAATCATTGATTGATTTGTGTTCTTTTAAATATAACATTCTTAGTGGTGCTAAGGTGTTAAAAGCATTATTAATTATCTTCCGAAAAAGGGCAGCAGAATTGTATACAGATAAATTATCTTGTAGTGACAGAAGATTGGAAGTAACCATTGCTTCGAAGGCCTTGCGCGTGACCTTATGGGTATTTCTAGTTGGAATTAATTTTGGGCATCGTATGTTATCTTTGATAATATTACATGAGAAAAATAAGTCAAGCTGGATTCAGAAATGATCTGACCAAATACTAGGTGAGATACCTTGATTTTTTGTCACAACCCAGTCTAGAGTATTCCCCCCATGAGATTAGATGTATCCACATGCTGTTTAAAGTCCAAACCATTTAGAATGTTCATGAGGGAGGATGTGGCTTGATCAGAAGGATCACTGACCGATAGGTTAAAGTCTCAGAGAATCAAAAAAGAAGACAAAGGTTTTAGAGTCGGTCCAAGAAAGGCTAATAATTGTTCCTCAAATCGAGGTGTCCATTTAGGGGGAAGATATAATACCAGAATGTTAAATGTTTGTAGGAGTCAAGACCAGTTTCTCATAGCATGGAGTCACAGGCATCCAATTCTGGTATTGCCGAAACAAAAATATGCCAATCTTTTTTTTATAAATTATGGCCACACCACCCCCTCTTGAATCCTCTCGATATGAGTGGAAGATACTATACCCATCTGGGCCTGCTAATTTAGCTGCATGTAGGGAAGCTTTCTGAAGCCAAGTTTCCGTAATCACCATGATGTCTATATTATTATCAAGTATATAGTAAGATAACTCAACTGCATGGCAGACAAGTGAGGGATTATTCAGTAAGGTGATTTTTAGAGACAGTACCTTCATCCCCTTAATAGGTTCACGACTATTTGAGTCTGTTTTTGTAATTTACTTTGTGTACTGATTTTAGCACACACATCAGGAGATGGATATGTAGTAGTTTGTCCCAAAGAAGTGGTTATCCTGCTCAGCCTGGCTTAAAATGCTCACAGAGTGTATAGAGCAGTCATGCTGGGCATTCACAAGTCATTGTCGACGATTTATCTGAATGGAGGCAATAAGGTCTAGCCGGTAGGTCATGGAGGTATTATTATAGAAAATATATCAAAAACCAGGAAACCAGGTGATGTTATAGGAACAGAGATAATTAAACAATAATTATAGTGGAAGATAGAACCATAAGCAGCAGAGTAACAGGCACTTACCCTGCACTAACCGGCATAAACCGGCCCTGACGTGCCGGCGCTGAAACGCCTGACCTCGCTATATGTTATTTGTTATGTTATTTGGCATTTATATAGCGCCTTATGTATCATTGGTATGATCTGAAAGCGCTGGTAGGTTGAACACCCTCGGGAACCGTAGTTCAAGTCAGTAGAGAGAGAGAGAGTCATAAGGTGCGTGGGCTATACAACATAGTACTACGTTCAGAAAGCAGTATAAAGCCACATGTGCAGGTTTGTTGTCAGGATGAGGAACAGTGGTAGGGCCATGTTTGCCAGTTTGCAAAGTTGGCATCGGCTTCAAACTATTAATAGAAATGAATGCACCTTTATAGCACACTGTGTGATTTGATTGGCCTCTCATTGCTGATAACTGCTACTATAATGTCAAACTGAACGGTGCTCCTTTTGTTGACATGTGATGGATGAGAGGTTTAGTGGCCCCACCTGGATCCTCAATCTGGGACCTTGTCGTTACATGCAAATCTCTACATTGGATGCCTTTGTCCAATCAGCTATGTTACCTGCAAAACTCCCCATAGTTGTTACATATCATCTCTATAAAAATAATATAACTGCACAATATATTTCCTATGGAAGCCTAACACATTCAGATGAACCTAGTGCACGTTAGTATGCCCCCAGAAGGCCTCCCTGGACTCTATTGTGCGAAACCTGAGGGTGTCTCCCTAGCTAGTCGCTGGGGATGTGCCATTCAGGTGCCCAATACATGGCCATCGCTATTGGGTCAAGTTCTTAGGGGTAGAACAGTGAGGGAAGTTCAGCTGTATGGGGGTCCTCAGGGATTGGGAGTGGGACACCAATGGGTGGGATGCAGTATTTCCCTTCCTTCAATACCTTTTTCCAACCTACCACGTAGGACATTCAAAACCACTGCCCCTCCTTTTCTGAAACGAAAACTTTTGCATGACACACCAGAGAACCGACTAAAACCAGAGCCATTTACCTGACATGTCCCAATACAAGGGTCAGGGAAAGTCAGGCAATTGATCAGAATAACACACACCTGACAGCCTTTACCCTTCCCCACAGGGATAAACGGTGGAGCAAGAGAGCACAGTACGAGCAAGGCAGACTGCACAATGAGACAGCTATCTAGACCCAGCAGTTCAAGAGGAGGAGAAAGGTGGCAAATATCAAGAGGTTGATGAGGAGAGACACGACCTTGCCCTTTTCGACAAAGCTCCACGAACCTTCCGCTGAAAGAAACATAAGACTGAAGACAAAAGACCAAGTGTACCACAGCAGATGTCAATGGTACACGAAGCTTATAGACGCTGATAAGCCAGAGCGAGGGAAACTCACGCTTCCGTGGTACCGGCCTCGAGTCCCAAGAAACAGTGTGTTGACAAGAGTGAACAAGGCCGAGGGATGTCCACTGGAACTGTTTAAAAAGACATGAGGTTTTGTGAAGAACGGTCTGAGCCCAGAAAAGGGGCACCAAGGAGTGAAGCCATCACCCAAGAAATACATAAAGCAGAACTTTGTGTTTGTTAGTTAGTTTTTTTTTGTAAACCTATCAGGCCCTCAGGACCAGGAAACTGATCACCGAAGGCCTTGATAGTGAAAGGAACTGTTTTAGGATCCAAGCCCGGAAGAGGGAAATCCAAGGGGTGAAAAGCAATCACCCAAGACCACGAGAAACAGGGTTCAGCACCCGGAAGAGGAGGACCCAGGTGTGAAGAGCCCTCACCCAAAGGAAAACCAGGAAGTGAACTTTCATTTTGTTGAATGAACTTTTGTTTAATTATTTTAATACCTCAGGCCCTCGAAGGCAAGAGACTTTCAAGGGAAACAAGACTTGACCATCGAGGCTCCTGATAAACTGGAACAGAACTGTTGACTCATGCTGAGCAAGCTCGGGTGTGTGCTGTGCTCCAAGATCCCACCTTACCCCGTGCTCCAAACGTTTAAAAGGGAGAACCAAGCTACTGCATCCTGACATATTATTTGAGAACACTTTGTATTAGTTTTAAGGTTTGGCAATAGGTTTCTTAGCATAGGCCCTTTTTATTTGACACCGCACCACTAGGACTGCGTTATTTTCATTTGATTGTCGACGCTTGCTCCCATCTTAGATTTATGTTTAGATTAGGCGTTTTTCCAACCTGCATACACTTTAATAAACACCCTTGAACTGTGTCTGTCTTTACTGTTGCCACCATGAGTCCTATGAGGAAAAAGATTCTTCTGTCAAATGGACACAGGTCTGTGAGGCCCAAGCTGTATATTGTATGTGAATCCATTTCACACTGTTGCATTAGCGGTGCTTTAAATTATAGTTCAACTTGATAATATCACAATTTAATAGTTTTCTACTCTATGTAAATAATGTGAATTGTTTATTGTTGTCGTTATTTTAAGCAAAGTCTGAATCAACCTTTGAATTTCTTGCTGTTCCTGCTTTCCAGGTTTGTCTCTGACAGTACACAGCAGCATCTAGATGCCGATAAGGTTAATGATGACGATGTACATTAGGAAAAAAATGATTTATATATAGAGTGGCACCTGGGCTACACATGCCTGACTTTGGAGTGCCATAATGATGGTAAGTTCCCCCTCCCCACTGAAGGCTAATATTGAAATATGGGGGAGCGTTGCATCCTGTCTGGCCCTACACTGCAGTTACCAGAATTCCCTGCTGCCACATCCTGGTACTTACCAGAGTGAGTCAACCCTGAACAACTGAATCCAATCAGCCTCCCTGAAGATTGCTAAGGCTTGAAAGCACGCTAGGAGGACAACATCTTTGGACTATTTGAGCTTACTGGAGCTGGGACCCAGAGTAGTGCCCTTGCCACCCTTCCTTTTTCTTTGCATAAAAATATATATATATATTCAGTGAAAAAACATTGTTAAAGGGACGTTATGGTTAAGTTGCACTACTAAAAACCTATCAAATACAGTGAAAAAACATTGTGCACTGCACGTTATGGTTCGGTTGCCCTAAGAAAAACCTAGCACATTCAGTGCAAACACTTTGTTAAAGGGACGTTATACTTAGTTTGCACTACCAACTACCTATACGTAAAACCCACAAACCACACAAATTCGCCAGTTATGGTAAGCTAAGCAACCATAGCTCGCAACACCACTGTGCTCTGCTAAGACTAACACCCATGACATCAAAGATGACATCACAAATGTCATTGATTTAAGCTTATTGACCAATCCGTTAGCCTCCACAGTCCCATGCCTGCCATCCTCAAAAGCCCCAGATGTGGCATGTGCGATCCTGCAAATACTGCAGTGCCTGCGGACTTCTCGTGCTGTGTACGGGAGTGGGGGAACAGATTTCAACCAGGATAGGGGATTTCGCCTTTAGTGGTGGCTCTGAAAAGACCCCTTCCGGCTTTTTGCTGTGGACAATTTACATCCCTATAGTCCCGTTCTTGCCTTGGTGGTATGCATGAGAAAAGCACCTTGGCAGTGGGAAAGATCTGCTTTCAGCAACTTCTTCAGTTGACGCAGCAAAAGTTCACAAGGCATGTAACCCAAATGCAGGGCTCCATAATTCACCAAAACAACATGAACAGTAGCGACAGTAGCCACATTTCTGCAAAGTGCAATCACAGCTTCAAAACTGCACTCATGCACACTGCACCACAAAGCCTCCACTCCTGCCAAATCGTAATTTTCAACAATGAATCTTTCCAAGGGATACCTGTGCAGATCATGCACAAAAGCATCACCCACGATCAACACTGTGGTCTCTCCATCTCTGCCAGCCCCACTACACAGAGCAATGAAAACAAGTATTACCGCCCCTTCCTGTGAAGAACACCCTCAACACCTGATTGGATACTCCCCGCCAGGCCTCCAGATCAGGTGCGTACTAGGCCTTTTTATGCATGAACATTTTCTAAATACAACAGCTTTATTATTTTCCTGTGTACATTTACACACACGTTTAGAGCAGAGGGCAGTGCAAAGGTCAGGTTACATGACACAAACCAGAACGCTTTTGATTTTTATCTACATGGATGTAATTGCAATGTATTTCTCTGAAGCCTTTCAAAAAAAGAAACTGCACACTGTGATAAAAGGAACGGTTTCTTTCCATTCAGCTTCTGCTGTGTGTTGTGTGGAGCAAACAGAAGCACTGCCCATATTTATTTTCCTAGCATTTTAGGATTGTATAATTAATAAGATGAAAACTAAGATGCATTTGAGCATTAATATTTTGTTACAAATTATGCTTTTTTTCCAGTGAAAGCAAACCAGTACTGCACAATTGTATTTTTCAGAGTTCCAGTGCTGTTTGCATAATCATGCGGAGGCAGATCATTTTTACACTTATAATTTAATTTACACTCTAATTATAAAAACAGTGTTTAAAATAATGACTATGCATGGTCTAGTTTACATCAATTCAAACCTGAAGTCAATGTTTACATTAATTATAAATGGTCAGTGGCGGCAGAATCTTTGCTCATTACACCAATCACAGGTGTTCTAGCCTCTAAAATCTTCCAGACTACAATTAAAACATCCAAAACCTGACTCTCCAGGAAGTGCAAGATCTGTTAAAAAACAAACAAATGAAATTTCCATTTGTAGTTGAAATAGAAACTCAGCAAAACATGTCCCTGTGATAATACAGATAGGTATTTAACTTTATGTAGCGCTTCATACATGGTTCATCCAACATCTAGGTACTGTGATTATTAAACCTCAGTTCATACTCAGTTAACTGAAATTTGAAGAATGTTAGCCAATAAGATAGTTCAGCCGGTTGAGCACTCATTGTTGTAATCTGTGGTGATCTGTAGGTTGCAGGTTCGAACCCCTAAAAGGCCATCTCAGCCTTTCATCCTTTTGAGGTAGATAAAGGAGGTACTGCCTTCCGTTTGGTGATAATTGTGATAAATATGTTCTCTGTGCAGCGCCTTGCCAAAAGTGCTAAATAAATAACCATTTGACCATGAGATTAGATATAGAATTTAGCATGGAGTCCTTGCCTCTCTGCACTGTTGTATCATAACATCGGCATACCATTAGGTAGTAATAGTTCCAGGAAAGGATGTATACGAATTGTTCGTTTGACAATTGCTCGAATTACAATTGACCTTTTCACAATTGACTGAATTGTGAAGGTCAATTGTAACATATATGCGGGGGGAAACCCCCCGCAACCCCCTACCCAACCCAAACCCGCCCCAAAGCTGGATGGCACATACATTTTACTCTCATGCAAAGGAGAAAAGTCATTTTTATTCTCAAAGTTTAAAAATAGGGAGTACAATACTCCCACCTCAAAATGTTATCTGGTGCACTGCTCCCCACAGTCCCATTTTCATGCCCAGCATGCTCACAAGTACAGGCTGTGGCACGTGCGCTTCCCCAACTGCTGCGAGGACCGTGCCCTATTAAAGCAGAGGCAGTTCTTCCCTTCCCACTACTCTTTTTCCAGCACTCCCTCATTGGGTATTGTTAAATCATCAAACAAATCCACCAATGAGATCCAAGACCTCTGCATCTAATAATATAATTCTGTGCAACAAACCATATGTCCCGTTAACCACTCAGAGTACAACTCTCGTGTGATTGTAAAGCACCTCCAGTAGAAAGTTCTGTGAAACTGCAAGATTTCTGTACCCAGATTCATCCACATCAGCATCCATCACCACAAAGTACAGGTATCAATTTATTTTATCCAGTACTTTTGCAACTCTGTTATAAGTGCCTCTAAGCAGGGTACCTGCCACTAAACCTCCATAACGTACTCAAGAAGCATACAGTCATTTCTCCCATCACCTACCATCAAATCCCACTTGCAATGGTATGGGCGTTGAAAGTTTTCATTTACCCTTATCAGCCATTGCACTATCCAAACAGTTACTCTCGTCTTTGCTTCTGACAATTGTATGCCTTTTTTCCGCACTAATGCATCTCCTATAAAAGTCGTAAAATTGTCACTACAATGAGCACAGAATGCATCCTACCAACCTAAACTAAGTACATACATTGCATGCATGAGAACAGAGTGCCTGTCACTTACCGTGCACACTTCACAGAATGTGACATTGCTTAGAAAAGCAAAAAAAATGTATCTGTACATTAACAACAGTACCAATCGTAAATGTGGATAAATAAAACCAACAAGTGAAATAATTGCTCTACTCAAGTAGGAAGCATATTTGTGCAGAAAATGTAATGGAATTTCACACACGAAAACATTTTCCTTTCCAATATGTACATCTTTCCGAACCTTTTTCTCACCCTTCTACAACTAAGACAAATCCATTTGCAAAGTGAATACTCCTACACCAATGCACACACTTGCTAAACCGCATGTCGTACGGCACACTTACAAGTGAGCCACTTACCCCCCCTTACCAACAATGCTGATGCTCCCAAGTCCCCATTCATAAACAAAGCCATCCAATTACACACACTAAGTCTTCCTGCCAACACATCCCCCTACCCTTTTAAGTAATGTATTCTCCAAATGCACTCAGTTTGCCATTAACAAACATATTTTCTGGTTATCAGGATAGCTCAACATGCTCGCCTTGGAAACAAGACGACATGAAGCAACACAGGTTCGATCCCCGGGTCCGCGCTTAGAACCCTCTGGTCATTAAGAGCGTTATAAATACGCAACTAAGACATATTCCTGTAACAGTGCCTCGATGCCCCTGGGCTGTGTGAGCGCTATAAAAATGCAAATAAATAAAATAAAATAAATCTTTTTTCACAGTTGCAGTCAGCACCTCTGTCCTGAAAGCCAGTGGTGTGTCAACTTAAAAATGCAACCCAGAGTAAGCCTACACTCGACAGCCAACAAAGTGCAATGCTATCATGGAGTTTCACCTCTTAGTGAGACAGTGCACTGTTCTTATATTTTCAGGTACACAATGGCAGCAACCCACTGGTGTTTGCGTCATTGTTACTCATTGCACCTCAGCAGTTCCTCACTTTATGTTAGCATATCGCCACCATTATATTAACTCCCACGTAGCAATATAGCGTTCCCACCTTACACTAACACACCATTACACAACTACATACCTCTGTCTATAATTCCTACCCTCACATTCATCCATCCATACAAAGCTGCACACATATAAATAACAAAATGTGCACACCCACACTTTCCTTTTTTCTGCAACAGCTGCTACAGAATGCCTAGCAAAAAGGAACTTCATAGAAAACAACACAGAAATCGACCAGCTGCACCTAAAAACATAGAAAGTAGCCATCCACCTCTAGCAAATTTTGAACTAAAGTTGAAAGGGAACAGCTAATTCAGTCACATGAAAACTAAAGCACCTACCAGTGAGGAGAATGTAATTCCTCTCTCAAAATGTAGACATAAAAGAAAGGTAGTAAAAAGAGTGCAACTGTCACTACTGGTAATAGAGCATGTGCAAATACTAATGTCACCACAATAAACCTTTTCAAAAAAGTAATTTTACAAGAAATGTTCCTCCACACAGTTCTTTACCCTTATAAGTAGAAGGGAGAAATGACGCTCAACCCTTAAACCTTCCCGCAGAACAGTAATCCTGGAAGCTCTTGTAGACAGTGCAATGCTCTAGAAAAGAAAAATCTTTCTATTCATTGTAAACAAAATGAAACCACTGCCAAAATCAATTTGTAAACTACAAGCACTACTACGAAACAGATGCAATATCAGCATAGATACCTTTGGCAACAGCAGTACAGTTGAGTAGAATCGCACCACCAGCAAACAGCCATACTTCAATGAAGAATCAGAGAAAAACGGCAAAGGAACCAAATTGCCATACATAGCACTCTATGAGGGTATGACAAGGGAGACAATAGCATAATGGAACAAAAAAACACTGCTTTCACAAATATTCCTATGACACTTATATGCCACTGTCGATAGTACCAAACCAATATGGGCCATCTTCAAATGGCCTTGCACATCAATGTGTAACGGTCGCCACACCTCTATCAAGCCATTGCAGCAGTTCCTCAACCACCATGTGAAAGGCAAGGAGAAAGGAAAAAGTAAAATGCTACAAACTATGAACTCCTGTCCAGTGTGCAAATACACAGGAGTACCAGGACATTCGTTAACCTGCATTTCTGAATCTGCTTGCAAAAGTACCTTCCACCATATGAAAATGTTAGCAGCACATCATTGTAGTGGAAACAATTTTATTTACAAAGTGTACTAAGCAAAAAGTACTCAGACTCAAAACTGCCTGTTCCATTCAGATTGTCCAATACAAGTGGTGTAAATTATTGTGCAAATGTAGCAATCAATGATGTTTTACAAATGCCACCTATTGTTGAAAACATTTATGTAAACGACTCAGACCAGTTGTGTTTACATATGATAGTCCTTTACACAAATGCTGCAAACAATCCTAGAAACAGTTACAGAGTGTCAGGAATAAGACAGAAATTGCACTACTGTGCTAGAAGGGTAAACCCACATTAAACAGACAAGGAGATCCACAGGAAGTTGTAATGTAGTTAGTACAAGTATTGGAAAGCAAAGACATACCCACAAATGAAATCTTTCAGACTTCCTACATGTGGAATCATACATGCACTTTCTGCAATCATGTCATTCAGGAACAAGTCTTCAACAAATGCTTTCTCCATGTACCTATACCGTACTGTGATTCCATTCCATTTAGCAAGTGGTACAAAATGCAAAGCATAGCATATTGTGTAGGCCTTGCAATTCCGATAATCGTTCCACCTTACATATACAATCACATAGGCAATACGTAATATGAATGCTTTCAACATACAATGCAGATGAAAACAAAAATATGTGCAAGCTTACAACCTTCACACACTGACAGGTATCATTTGCCAACAAAACCTTCCCATCAGTGGCCATAATTTACCACACAGGTGACACAACCAGTTCAGGTCACTATACTAAATACATTGGAAAGTATGTACAATCATTGAATGAGTTGTAAAGTAATTTGTTTCCTTTCATGAACGAGAGGGCCAAAAACCTCCTTGCCAAAAGGCACTAAAGTGCGTAAGATGGCCATGCCACCCACGTATGCGCAGCCATCGCACACACAATCTGCCAACATACACTGTTGATTTGTAAGACACTGCACATATAAATAGTAGATAGCGTAAATGTACATTCATATATTGTGGCAGCTGTACATTCATTGCACCATGTGTAATGTAGTAGCATGTCTCCATGTACATAAAAGTAAGTTCTACGTAACTGCAAATATGTGTGGGGGCTGTGTACATTCTCCATATTTTAAATGTGTGATGCCGAGCAGTTCCTTTCATGTTGCAATAGCTTACTGCACTTGCTAAACAAAGGGTCTCTTCAGGGGCTAACCATAGCAAACGCAAGTGGTGGCATGTTGCTCCCTAATGTGGAACAAGTGCTGTAACCTACACCATGTGGAAGTGTACGCATGACAGCTCACTTCTCGTGCTCTACCAAGTGTAAAATGTCCCTCACAACCATTTTGTAAAGGTGACCAGCCACAGAAAGATGCAGAGTTGTAACTGTGTACGATGCAGCAACGTATGGTTCTAACAACATACCCAAAGGAGCTAAGGAGAAAAAAAATGACTCAGTAAACATATTTGAGGCATCCATGTAGCAGTATCATAGTGTTGGCATGCATGACTGCATTACGTTGCTGTGGGTGTGGCCAAGGCCTAACCTCTTGGGGCATGGCCTACAGCCTTCGGTCATGCACACAAGAGCCTAGGCCTTGGCCACACCCACCGCAGCATAATGCAGCCATGCATGCGAGCATGTGGCCAGGTACTAGAACCCACAAACGTAACACAGCCACCGGCAGTCCTACCCAACCCCCACAACATAATACAGCCATGCATGCAAACATGTGACCAGTTAGCAGAATCCACAAACATAACACAGCCTCCTGCACTCCTACCCACTTCCATTCACATATAATTTTACTATTTCCAACAAACCACAAAATCCTCACACCATTGCCACTGCTCCCAATACTCTATTAACTACAAAGAGCCAATATATCATAATACAGGTCAGTACTCATTACTCTGCACAATGGTCACAACCCAACCACATAAACCATCCGCTGGAACCCTATATGCTTCTATACACACAGTATTTCAACAGTTCACCCAGTGGACACACAGCAGGACTGTTGACTCCATCATCTCCAGCCATGCACCCAAAGCTGGAGGACATGCTAACAATCACCACACCCATGCAACCAACAATGTGTACAATGCTGACAAACCGCACACACAAGACAACAATGTGAAACCTACTTGCAACCAGTGGGCATACTTTTCGGTACAATGCCTCCAGCCACGCATTCAAGGCACTACAAGCTTACCACACATAACACAGCATACTACACCCTATGCAAAAATGCTCATGGCATGTGCTACCCACTCGCAATCTACAATTGAGCCTGCCAGTAGTCACCACAGAAAGAGGTTGGTGCATGACCTATCGTGCCGTAATGAAGGCTACCTGCATTCACCACACAAGGTACTCGCCTGAGGAGGTACCCGCGAATTGGCGCAGTATGCACGAATACCGTTGCCACACCACTTTCTTCTTCCACCTAATAAAATATATCAGATAAAGCACTTCTCACTCCCCAACCCTTTGTATTCTCTCTTCCCACCATCAGATGCTGCAAAGCATGTTTTCCAGCACCTTTCAGCACCGCACAATCCTCGGATACAACATGGCAGCATTACCCAAAATTATGACGCACATCACGCTTCCCGCCAGCCAACCACCAGGCGCGTCCAATGTCCGCCAACATCACGCCACACTCCAGCCCAATCACACTTTTGACCGCAGAGCGCACAGGGAAATGGGACCGCGGAGCGGTGCCAAATATCACTACATTTTTGAGACATACATTTTACCTGCTCTTAAAATAAGTACAGGATGGATTATCACCAAATTTAGAAAAGCATGCTTTCGGGACCAAGCCGCCGATCCTGCCGCAAATTTGATGAAAATCCATCCAACGGTTTGGGCTGTACGCGGACGCAAAGTTTTTGTCCATTCAGTCTATGGAAAAAATTAAAGATTTGGGACCCCCTCTATAAGTTTTTCCCCTCTAGATGAAACCTCATCAAACTTCCCAAAAAAATTCGGATCGAGATATATACTTTTTTTGCAAAGTTTGATGCGGATTTGTCCAGGGGGTACAAAGTTATAACCCTCCCAAAAAGTGGTCTTCCTATGGGTTGAGCAACATAACCATAACTACACGGCCACTACCGTGGGCCGTGTAACGTATTATATATATATACATATATATGTATATATTATATATATAATTACATATGTATACTTATGTATACTGATTTTTGCAGTATAAATTACAGACACCTCTTTATTTATGTGGACATTTCTGTAAAAGTAATTGTGTGATCAAGCACCTAGCGGTGCGAAACATGTTGCTGTTTGTCCACCTTCCTGAGGCTTGGGCTCTAAATAAAATGTCTAATTGTATTCCTTCAATTGCCTTCTATGATTTGGATCAATTGGGGTCCCTGGAGTGCAGTCCTCCCAGTATGTGTGGGATTGTTTGTTCAAATATTTATGTGGGGCGGCACCAGCATTCATCTAAGAGCGCACAGAACATCTTTACGCCCTTGTTAATGGACACTTTTCTTTTTCCATGGCAGCCACGGGTGTCACAGTTATTGCTGACGGGAGACCTGCACGGAGCCATTGAGCAGATGTGAGGAATTTGTTTGCACCCACATTTGTCCATGCGAGATGTGGCATTGGAGGATGCGGCTCCTGACAGGGTAGGTGGGTGGGCACTAATCCTTTTGTTCCATGTGCGTCAATTTCAGTGCATTTTGCTATGTGCTCTCTCCCTTTTCAGAGAGTTGGAGAAAAGTAAAAAAAAAAAAAGAGAGATCTCAAAATTGTGGGAGGAGCACTCTTTACAAAATTATTTGGATGTGGGGCACATCCTTAGAGGTTTGAGCATTATGATTACCCCCTCATTTGAAGACCAGGACCCAGCCATGTTACAAGAGTGGGGAGAGGCCACTGAGTGGTCAGCCAAGTTTCTAGAAATGCTGGTGAAATAAGCCAAAACAGGTCTAAGATCTTAAAACAAATAGCAACCATTGAGTTACAACGAAAGAAACCTACAGCGACAGAGGAAGGCAATAAACTCATTGATAAGTCTGGTTGCTTTTGAAGAAGAGATTAAACAATGAAAACACTGTAAATGTATTCGTGACAGACGCAATTATGAAACAGGAAGGCTATGTATGTTTGCTAAGAGGTTTGATGACCATAGAAAGCCGACTTCTGGTACTGATGCCACAGCAGCAGTTTTGACTGCAGCCACATCATCCTCAGAATCTGATATGTTGAACACCGAATGTGACAATAACGTTTTATTTTTTAGAGGAGATGCAGCTCCTTTGCCAGGATCACACATTACAAAAACAGGAAAGGGCCATGGAAGAGGACAAGGAGGCGATTCCACAGCAGGAAATAAACTTGCCGGGGTAGGTGGGGCAAGAGAGAAAGTACCAACTCCTCAGGTCAGATCAACACGTTATGGAGGCCGTGGGACGAACAAACATCTTCTGCAGATTTTCAAGTGGTCAATTTATTGTCACATTAACTAACAGATAAAGAACTTGATGTCTTGAAAGTTGGCTTCAAATTCTGTCCCTCTGCAATTTTTGATTACATACCTACTTGAATTTACTTTGATCAGCGTGTGAGGAAAATCAAGCTCAAGAAGCTTTTTGCCATAAATCCAAAAAGGTCTGTACCATCCAATTTGTGTCCTTGTAGAACTGATCTGAAGATCTCAGATTTACCATCTTTAGTAGATCTTGTTCATCTGTACGATATTGTGTGTGTGATCTAGGATAATGTGAATCTCACAGAGTTTGATATAGATCCCGATTGGGCATGTGCTTCACGTTTTAAGATTAAATCTAGATTTAACCCATCCTTTCCAGTAGGGGAATGT
The DNA here is from genome assembly GCF_040938575.1 of Ambystoma mexicanum. Lineage (NCBI taxonomy): Eukaryota > Metazoa > Chordata > Amphibia > Caudata > Ambystomatidae > Ambystoma > Ambystoma mexicanum. The sequence goes on along the minus strand of NC_090941.1, from coordinate 660,788,526 downwards.
CAGGGGGCTTTCCAGGAAATAGGTTTACTGATCTAGGAGATATGCGCTATAATCTAACTATACAACAACAACACACTATGGAGTCCCTTAAACAGCTGGCTGAAATGCTGATAAAATCCTCAGACAAAGTTTCCAATATTGTGTTGCTTAATCAAAGTGATTTTGTGGCTGAGTCCTCTCGTCAATTGTGAGACATTTCTTGTTATCATAAACTCAGTGTGAATCCTTTTCCTCAGTTACAGGCTCAACTACATACCCTTCTTACAAAATGGAGTGATAAAGGCATGCTGGAATGAGATATGTGTAGGTTTTTGTTTCCCATTTCTCCTGTTACTCCCACTATATATTGTTTGCCAAAAATCCAGAAATCAATGGCGAGGCCTCCTGGTAAACCCATTGTCACATTATCTGGGACGCTTTTAGAGAATTTGTCTAATTATGTGGATGAAATTCTAATTTTTTTGTGTCTACTTTACCTTCTTATTTGTGAAACACAAAGGATTTTCAGAAATATATAAATAATATCCCTTGATTATGGCCACCCTTGATGTTGCCTTCTTTACACCTCAATTGAACATCAGTGGGAATTGCAAGTTCTGGGACGTGCATTCTTTCAATCATCTGTCACATAGAAAAGTGATTTTGGAGGTGCTAAAATTTTGTTTGACGAACAATGTTTTTCATTTTTAAAGTACTTTTTACCATCAACAAAGGGCAACCGCTATGGGGCGCAGCTTTGTGCCTTTCTATGCAGATCTCACCATCGGATTGTGGGAAGATACTATGGTTTGGAATGTATCTAATCTACACTATACAGATCATGTGGTAGCCTGGAGTTTTATCAATGATGTATCATCACCTGGAAGGGAAACAAACACAGTTGGTTGGAATTTGTGAAGTGTTTAAATTCAAATAGGATTAATATGCATTTCACGATTATGCACAGCAATTCACAAGTTTCGTTCTTGAAGTGTGTGTGAATCTTGATGCTCAGGGGTTCAAGACCACCCTATATAGAAAGCCCACAAGTTCCAATATTCCTTTGAATGACTCAAATAACCATCCCGCCAGTTGTAAGAAAGGTATCCCCTTTGGCAAGTTTGTTAGATATCATCAGAATTGCACTGATATTGCTAATTTTAACAAAGAAGGCTTGAGGGCAGCATGGAATTTTTCGATCTCAAGGTTATTCACAGTGTGCCATCAAACAGGTATATGTAAAAGCTAGAGATCTTAATCGGGAAGGTTTGCTTAATGACCCTCCGCCAGCTGATTCCAACTTGAAAGATGAGGTTTGTCTTATTCTTACTTTTGGCAATGCATCCCAACAGATCAGATGCATCATTCACAGTCATTAGCAGGTCCTTAAAATGGACAAAGATCTCTCTACTATTATGCCAAGTCATCCATGTCTCACTTTCAGGAAATCTCCTTCCCTCTAAGATAAATTGGTGTCAATGTTTTATTTTTATTTTTTATCTCCTGTTAAAATTAAAATGCAAGTGGGGGGGCGCTGTTGAGCAGCCGAAGAAAATGGCTGCCTAGCGAGAGACTCCGTCTCTGCCCGCCGGAATCCGTTGGATATCAGCGTTAATCTGATCACCAGCACAACGAAACTGCCACGATTATTTTCCCTACATCCTCCTGATTGCGTGGTCACAATCCGGACTGAAAACGGAGCTTGGGGACGGTGTGGCGGAGCTTGGGCCCTGCGGCGCTGTGCGGCCTTCCTGCGAGCCCTGGTGAAGACTGCTTACTCCCGCCAGATGCGCTGCTCTTGCTGGCCCTGCGGGGAAGCTGGACGCGGGCGCCCTTTGCCGCCTCATCGCCTGCGGAAGACATTCCCTAGCGGGAGCCCTGAAAAGCGGGCCCTCGCCTGTTGCAGCCCCCATCCTGCTCCTGTCCCAGCCTTGATCTCCCGCCGAACGACGCAGGATCCATTACCACCCCCGAGGCGCGGGCGCTGCCCCCTCGGCGGCCCACTGTGGCTCTGGATGGCCGGATCCATCCCATCGCTGCCCCGTAGAAGTGATTGGCCTGGAGGCAGTATACGGGAGCCGCCCCTGAGGCGGCGGTGGCTCTCCGCGCTGGCTGCCCGCATGCCTGCGCCGCAGCGGCCCCAGATCTGGGCCTGACCTCTGGAGGGCGAGCCCTGGCCCCCGGCGGAAGAGCCACGTATCGTGGAGGACACGGGTCCGGCCACCCTGAAGGCTGTGAGGTGGGTGTCTGCGCCTGATCTGTACCACCTCCCCTCTATGTGAGCGGGGGCCCCCTGTACTTCCCTGCACCGCAGGCTGGGGCTCCTTAACCATCCACGGGCTATCCCCTGGTCATAGACTCTCTTTGTCATCCCCCTGGAGAGGGGTCATCCTCGTGTGCCTGCCGCCTCACTGGTCCCAAGGGTCGGCTGCAACTCCTGGGCTGCGACTCCCAACTCAATCAACCTGCATTGAGAGAGCTAGAAAGAAGCCCCCTCTTGCCTTACTAGCGGCGCTTTGCTCAGTGCACCCAACTACACTCGGAGAGCTAAGCAGAACACAAACCTAGCAGGCCCCTCCTGCCTCATCCCCAACTGCAGCTCCGCCACCATTGCCTCGTTACCAACTGGCCTCTACACCCTGGCTTCACAACACCGCGCCTGCTGCGCTTGGGCGACGCACAGGCTTTGCTTGCGGCTTTACTGCTGCCCCACCACCGAGGAACTGTCCTGTGGCCACCACCGATCCTAGCCACGCAGGCGTTAACTCCCTCCTCTGCAATGCCCAGCAAGACGCGGCCCAACGGTAAAGTGGGCGCCATGGACAGGCTCGCCAAGATAGCGCCCAGGGAAGACCAGGCATCACCCTCCGTGCCACAGGAGGAGGAAGAATGCAGTCCAGACCCCCCTCAACCAGACCTCGCCACGATGATGGAATCCATGGCCAAATACTTTGCGGCCTTTCACGAAAAGCTGGACGACATCAACGCAAATGTGGCCTCCCTGAGAACGAAGATTGATCAACATGGGGCCAGAATCACCGAGGCGGAGCAAAGGATAGGGACCAATGAAGATAATGTTCATACCCTGCAAAACACAGTCTCGGACCTCGTCTGTGACATGAAGCAGGTCAAAGCTAAGTGCGATGACCTTGAATCGAGGTCTCGTAGAAATAATGCCCGCATTGTGGGGGTTCCCGAATCGGCCCTGAAGGGTCGAATGGAAGTCGCGGTCGAACAACTCATTAGAGACGTCCTGGACAACCCGGCACTCTCACCATTCTTCGCCGTGGAAAGGGCTCACCGCTCCCTGGCACCCCGGCCTAAACCTGGAGATTTCCCTAGACCAATAATCGCCAAACTACTGAGCTATAAGGACAGGGACCATATCCTCTGATTGGCCAGGGAGAAAGGGGAACTTAGAATGGATTCACAAGTCATCAGGTTTTTCCCGGATTTTTCAGTGGCAGTGCAGGCGGAGAGACGACAATTCAATGGGGTGAAGAAACTGTTGAAAGAGCGTAAAATCGAGTATGCGATGCTCTTCCCTGCTCGCCTCAAATTCACCCACCGCAACAAACACTACTTTTTCACGGTTCCGGATGAGGCCGTCAAGTTCATCGAGGCACAGGTACCACTGGATGATCCTCCTGAGGAACGTATGGAGGACAAATAATATCTGAATCCTCGGACTCCTGTGGCAGGCCCCAGAGGTGGTGGTGTAACGACTGTTGGCCTTCCTGTCAGGCTCTGGGCTCCCCCCTCTCTGTCCCGTGACGGACACTTTGGGGCCCAGCAAAAACTGCAGGGAGGGCATAATTTACTGACGGAGACGCATGCTGGCTCACTTAACTATAGCACCACCCACTGTGCTTGAACTCCGCAAAACTGAACAGCACTGTTGAACACTAGCCTTTGAGGTGCACCCTATGACTTTGCTGCTCTAAACCATGAGGGTCTTCACCTTTCGATCTATGTGTTCTACTATCATCTCTTTGCAACCGTTTGTTCATCAGCTGATTTCCAGTCTATATGATATTATTGAAATTGATACTAGCACATGTGGGCAGAACGGCAGCGGCAGCCCCCAATGCAGCTGCAATCTCTTCTGAGCCTAAATGTTTGTGTTTTGGCCCCGGTTGGGCGAGTTACCCTGCGCGACCGAGTTGGGGAAGGTGCGCGGTTGATCAATGTATGGGTGGGTTTTCAAACACTGCTGGTTGGGACAGGGTGGTGAGGGTGGGGGGGTGCGGAAGTTGGGGTAGGTTATATACAAAATGGCGGAGTAGTTGAGACTGGGTCTAAAGGGTGGCACCCTTATGCCGGTGCAGCAAACACGGCGGGAATCAACGACAGATGCTTTACTAGGGATGTTCCGTAAGTTAGTAATATGGCGGTCAAAATAATGTCATGGAATGTTAGGGGGCTGACAAATTTTACGAAGTCTCGCAGGATTGCGGCCTATGCGCAAAGGCATGGGATCAAGGTCCACCTATTACAGGAGACGCATGCTCTGAAACACTTATCGTCCAATATAGCACATTCCTAGGGTCTCAATAGATACTATACTCAATACTCCACTCAAGCTAGAGGAGTCCTGACTCTTATCCATAAGCCCTAAAACTTCACGCTCCACACGTACCACATTGACACAGAAGGCAGATATGTCATTCTACACTTTACTTTAGCTCATGAAGACTACCTACTGGTCAATTTATATGCGCCCAATACCGACTCCCCGATTTTTTCGACAATGTGGCCTTCATTCTAATGAGATACATAGATATCCCCATCATATGGGGGGGAGACATGAATCTGATAATCGACAATGTACTGGACAGAACGACAACCTCTCGCAGAGCCACTACGCGTGCTGCTGGGCAGCTCCGCATACACATGGACTCTCTAGTATTCATTGGATGTATGATGAACTCTAAATGCTTCTAAGACAATCACAACTCCAAGTGATATTATCTGGGAGTGAAGGAACTTTATGTTAAAAACAGGATTTGGCTATTGGGAGAAACCTTTGTGCATTATCTTTTAAAGTAGAATCTGACTATTGGGATGAACTTTGTTTATTGGATCTTTCATTTAGAAATTCTGCTTTAAACCTGAGGAAGGGGATCTGACTCTGGTTGTAAGAATATTTGGTTCTAATTGTTATTTTGTTGAACTTAAACAGCCATATGAATACCTGAATTACTTTTGTTGTACGTAGAAGTGTGTGGGACAGATATTGTTGTGTATTAGAGTGTTTTCCTTTAGTCTTAGTTTTATAGACAGGAAACCCATCTTAAGTTAGGGAAAAGCAAGGCATTTATCACAACTATTTTAATTTAATAAAATTACTTCCTGTGAAAAACCTTTATCAAATTGTTTGCCTTGCGTTTCTGACCCCTCACACAACATAGATGAATTGACCTTCTATGGGGCAGCACTTGTACATTTACATCCACATGGGAGTGGCAGGAAACCTAAACTTTGGCAATTGGAGACACAAATTATTTTGGACCTTGACACTAAAGCCCCTAATGGGCATAACATTGAAGAGGAATTGTATACCTTTTTGGAAGTTTAGACATTCTGGGAACATTGCACACTGCTTCTATCTGTTTCTTGTCCTTTTTTCTTTGTGATTTATTGTGGTTTTGATCATGTACACAACATAACAGCTATCAATTTTTCAGGAAGTCTGTATAGCTTGTTGAAATTGTGATGTATATTGTAACGCGACTTCTGTGTTTATTTACATTTACATGTTGGGCGCCTGGGATTTGTTTAAATTATGTGGTAGCATAAGGGATCTGCATGGTTATGGCATCATGTTGCCCACACGATTTAAGAGGTATATGCACCATCCCTAATTTGTGTACAAACCTTTCCAATGGTAATAGTAATAATATTTTTACTGCAGTAGTGAATATAACTAGGATATTTCATTACTTTTCGTGCCAATATAAACACAAACGAAGTACAAAATGGAATCATGCATACAATAACAGGAGCTATTGCAATTTATTTTCATCTTTATAAGCCTGAAAGTCAAATCTACTGTGCAATAAATCCAGAAGGGTTGTGGGGGGGGGGGGCTTTACTTCATGTTAATCATACAGGGTGCAAGATAAAGGCAAAAGAACATTGAGGACCTTAACAATCTCATTGGCAATGCTACAAGATGGTAAAGGCCCCCTGCCTCAGGTTTTATGGCAGTTAGTGGCCGAGTTCTGCACTTGAAGTGACGAGTAGTCCCAAGATATTAAAAACTGAGGCAGTTGGGCAGGAAGTCAGGTGAGATGCTTCTGTGGAGACCCTATCATGAAGAACCTGTGGAATATAAAGGGAAGACGGACAAGCAGGCAGACAGAGCCAGAAATAAGAAGCATGCTGGACGCAGGGTCGCTGGTAAAAGTGAGGAAGATCTTCAGAGCACAACCGGAGAAAGGGTATACAAAGGCCACCAATGATGATGAGTGGATTAAGGCCTGAAGAAAGCAGCAGGCTGAGCTAAGCAGAAGAACCAGTGAGCCAGCCCTACAGTAGAAACTCGGTGGAAGTGGGGAGCCAGGTGCAATTCGGAGAGAGCTCTGAGCTTTACCATGAGGTAAAGCTCACAGTTTGACCAATCAGTATAAGTATAAAACAGGACTCGATGTCAGGTACGGGTAACTAAATGCCATATACATAAACAGAGTTCAATACGTTGATGTCCAGCCTGACCACCGCTTCTTCTCATGAAGATAAGCCAACAGTTGCTCAATGGTGAAAGGATCTAGCAGTTGTGGCAGAGGGCATATTTTCAATTACCACTCCTAAGAGGGATACACTGAGAGAGATGCTTGAGGTTTGGTGTACATAACAGAGAGAAGCCAAAACTATCATGACGCACTTCTTAGCATCCAGTATGATAGCTTTTGTGGGTTCCTCCACCAAGAAGACACTGGACCCAGGCTTCTTATGGCAGGTTTATTGTCTGCAGGTACAACTAGTGGTAAGTGACACACAAGTATGCTCCGGGACAGTAACAGTGGCACATCCACACCTTCCAGCTCCAATATGTAACTGCCACGTTCAGAATGCTCGAGCAGTCACACACACAAAGTTCCATCATGACATCACAACATTCCACTCACCACCCCGTACATGCAGGATGCACCCAGAACCAAGCTACAACAATAGCCATAAAGTGTCTGTCCCTCAAATATTGGCCTGGATTTTTACTTCAGAGACTAACCTCTTTTTATTTGTCAAGTTACTGCCCAACATGTGCCCCCACTAACCAGGATCACCTACCTATATAAATATTTGAGCACACCAATAAGCTAAGTTGTTCTCATAGATTTTTAAATCCCTGTTAAGTAATGCATTTTGCAAATTGTATTTACTGACAGTAATAAGAATATCATATTTTTGTTTAGCACTTCATGCCAGGTTTCTCCCATGTACAAATGCTGCAATCATATTGCCTTAAAGAGCAAGGGAGAGGTAATTATCATGGGTTAATGAACCATTCCCAAGTTAAATTGGGGAACGGTCAGTATGTCGAGTGATCATTTCCCCTCACAAGACATATAAGGCTATTAGCTCATTGTGTTAATAACAAGATAGGTGTTGCCGTTGTGAAGGTGAATTAAAAAACATTCACGGTGAGTAAAGTAAATGGACAAAATGTGTTACTACATTAAATATCTTTTTTTAAATAATATTTGGGAACATTTGGAAAATGCCATACTTGGGATTCCAAATTCGGTTCCCAATCTGCAGATTTTGGTGGAACAGGGAATTGCATTACTTGTTTCTCTAGTAAGGTACTGGGAAATCAGCATCTGGATAAGAATTAAGAGAGCAGAATCTCCCTCATTGTTGCATCTTCTCAAGATGGCACTATTGGCGGGCAGTTGCAATGTATCTCAGAAATTTGATGATCAAAAAACTGATCAGCTGGACCAAATTCAATACAAAGTATATATGGCTGACCCTACGGGAACTATTCAAACATAAATTAACTTTTAGAGGCCAGAAATAAAATACAAAGGGAAGAATATATATCCATACAATGCCAGGACAGATAGAAATTGTTATGATGTGCTTATTGCCAGTGCATGCCTGCAGGAATGCTGATGTGCCCTAGCTTGGAATGCTAACTAAGCCTGCGGAATGTTTGGCAATGAATCAAGCCCCAGGGTTCCAGCCTGGTCAGTTGAGCCTGGGTGATGGGACCCGGTGGTCTTTCCTAGATAACAGCTTATGTAACTTACAATAAAGAACTTACCAAATAAACCTAAGAAGTCTACAGCAGCTGCTTCATAACATTGGCGACGAGGATTTTCAAGAACCCAACAGAGGAAGAAAGCTGAGCTGTGGTGGGGGAGCAGCAGAAGAAGCAGAGAGACCAATGCCCCCAGTCATCCAGAAGTAAGTCCCATCACCCAGGGGGGCACAATAGCGGTTGTAAACAGAAGATGTAGGGGTTTGGAAGAAGTGAACCAGTGAAGCCCCAAGAGATAATTATACCCCAAGAGTGATGTGCTGGTTAAGGGACCCTGCGCGAGTACAAAGGGTTTCTGAAGTGGAAATAGTTGGAGAAAGCAGTGAAGCCCTACATGGAAATCTGTCCACGTGTGAAAGTGAAACCCCTAAGTAGTAGCAGGAAGTCTGAATAATGCAGATGTAATTGGGAAAACAGTGCTAGATTGAAGCACAGCCTCTACGAGGGGAGTAGGCTCCTAGTACTGTTGGTTGACAGGTGCTCTGCCCAATATGAGAAGCCCGTAGCAAAGCATGAAGGTGAAAAGGGATGAAGGCACATAAGCATAGTGTCACACTCACTGCGAAATTGCCATTAGGAGCAGCATTTTGATTACCACGCTTTGCGAACATTTTATTTGGGCCGGCTTGCCGTAGTGTACTGGGTTGGCGACCGTTGGCCAGGAGAGCTCTGTATAGCTCCGGAGTGAGTGAGTGTTTGATGATGTCACAGCAGAGCTAAGGGAGTTGGCGATGCGATGGAAGGTTGGCCCTGTGCATTCTTGTCGTATGAGAACGTTGAGGCACTCTGGGCTGCGGGATTTCATACGCAGCTTTTCGCAATTATTCGAAGAAAGCACCCTAAAGCGTCGCTGCGAAGTGTACAGGAAGTGAAGCATCGGGATCAAAATAAGAGACCCGAATGTGCTGTGGGTGATGAGGTGTACATGAGTATGTCCCAGTATTATGTGGTCCGATTCTTGGTCTTTATGAAATCGTTGCAGCGGGTGTCAGAGCAAACCAGTCAAGATGTATCTGGGGAAGCCAAGCTGTAATTTCGCAGTTAATGCGGAAGGTGTTATCGCCGGGAATGCCGTTGCACCGAAGTGGAGTCTGCCTTTTAAATAAATATCTTTAGGTTGTAGCAATGGAAGAAGCAGAAGAGCATCGAGTGCATGCCAAGTATGTGGCATGCGGGGCTGCAGTGGAAGTGTGAAGGAGCATTGGAGCAACCAAGGAAGAGGATCGAATTGGAATTCAAGATACTGTCGGAGCGGCGTTAGTGATATAAACACTTTTGCAAGAGCCATGGAAGATTAGAATGTACCGATCCACGTACGGTCTGACATTAATGTCATTTGAACTGGTTTGTTTCTCTTTGGATCTTTTGGGAGTCGCAGGTTAAAGGAACAGATGTGAAACGGCGCAACATGTATCCTTTACAATAAGTGAAGTATTACTGAATGTTCCCACAAATATATTGTTGTTTGCAAAGTAATGTTACCACACATGCAGAATGAAGTTTATAAGTTAGTGGAGTTGAAGTTGACTGCATTGAGGTTGTGTCCCAGGAAGGGTGAGCTAGTGTCTATAGTTTGTCCTTATTCTGTGATTAAACATAACCATTTTGAGGATTTTTAGGAAGGACTGTTATAGACTCTCAGGGGTTTGCTGGAAAACAATATGGACTTTTAAGATTACGTTGTTCTTCAACATGGACTTATAGGGCTATGTGAAATTATATGTGATTGCAAAGTTACAGTTTTTGAAAATGTGTAAGAGCAATTATTCATATGCATGAAGTAGGAGTGATCTCCTTTGTTGTAAGGTGGGGACAGGTAGTATATTTGGGTTTTGCCATTATGAGTAGGGATAGCGTCCCATTATGTGTAGGGATAGCGTCCCATTGTTTGTAGGGGTTGCGTCCCATTCTGAATAGGGAGAGCGTCCCATTGTTTGTAGGGATAGCGTCCCATTGTGAATAGGGATAGCGTCCCAATTGTGAGTAGGGATAGCGTCCCATTATGTGTAGGGATAGCGTCCCATTGTAAGTAGGGATAGCGTCCCGCTGTGAATAGGGATAGCGTCCCAATTGTGAGTAGGGATAGCGTCCCATTGTAAGTAGGGATAGCGTCCCGCTGTGAATATGGATAGCGTCCCACTGTGAATAGGGATAGCGTCCCAATTGTGAGTAGGGATAGCGTCCCATTGTAACCAGCAGTATAGTTTGAAGACTGTAGCAAGTGTAGGGACTTCGCCCCAAATTAATAAAGAGTGAAGTTTGAAGATAGAGTAGTGGTGAAGTGATTGGGATATGTCCCACCTTAGTGAGCATGAAGTCTGAAGTTTTCAAATGGTAGCGAAGCATCTCAAGCTTCTGATTTTGTGAAGACTGAAGTTTAAAGTAGGTGTAGTAACACCCGTCCCAGTGACTTCTTTTGAGTAACATCTCTCCAATAGGTGTTTGGGATTATAACTTAATGTGTGTGTATGTGGCTTCCTTTTGTTGGTTTGTTATTCGAAAGAGAGGAGATGTGTTATGATGTGCTTATTGCCAGTGCATGCCTGCAGGAATGCTGATGTGCCCTAGCTTGGAATGCTAACTGAGCCTGCAGAATGTTTGGCAATGAATCAAGCCCCAGGGTTCCAGCCTGGTCAGTTGAGCCTGGGTGATGGGACCCGGTGGTCTTTCCTAGATAACAGCTTATGTAACTTACAATAAAGAACTTAACAAATAAACCGAAGAAGTCTACAGCAGCTGCTTCATAACAGAAATGTTAAAACATCTGCTGTGACGCTACAATGGTCCTCAGAGACCATCTACCTGTTTGCTTTGCTTATCATTTAGATATGATTTTGATTGAGGGCTTTCAGGAAAACATATTTATTAGATACCAGGTATCCCTGATTTGGGCTTCATCAGTTCTTCGGGACAGATTAAGAGTTAGTCATGGTTTAGGATTAGCCTGGTTTAATGCTTTAGTTCTTCTGTAGGTTCTATGGTAAGATAATGTGTAATTAGAATAATGTATTATGGTTATACACGATTTTGCTGTTTTTTATAATTATATATGTTCATTGTATGTAAAGTCTGTATTAGACCAAGCATAATTAAAACATTGTGTTTTTGTTGTTAAGAGAAATATTATCTTTACACAGTTTAAGTAAAAAGCAGCCATTACCACCTCTGGAAATGTTACCCATGATGCACCTTACTACACACAATTGAGATGTATGTAATGGCCCTTGGATTCAAATATCCTGGAATTTACCTTTGCGTTTATCTGTCGAGCAAGAAGTCTTAGCAATTTGAAGTAACCACTGTCACCTCAACTGCACTTCTTGATCATTCAAAGAGCCGATGTCATCATGAGTTGAAGTGGAAAGGGCATTGATTCTGTGAAATTCATGAACCCATGATCAAATATTGAACTTCCAAAGAATACCACATTCTAAACTATTAAATGAAAGAGCATCATGACTGCTACTTGCAATGAACCGCCTTTACATATGAATATTTGTAAGGGCAAAGAACAGACAGACCAGGAGTAAATCAGTAAAGGAAAGCAGAAACATAATCTCACATGAGAACACAGGACAGCTGCCCCGTGACCTCTTAGTCAGTAGAGAAATTGACAGGAATTATTCAACATGAGCCCAAACCCATTACATATGCAGGAACTTCAAAGGCAAATCAAACAAAGTCAATCCTACAAGAGGGCATTAGGGAATCCTTGATGCCTCACAGCAACCACAATGGGGAACCAGTGAGGTTAAATATGGCTTTAGAAACCATAAACCAGAACGGGCCGAGGTCAAAGAAGATAATCAGAGGGACTGCAGCTGGGAGTGCAGACTTGAGTCAATCCAAATGTCTACCTCATGAAATTGCACCATTGTAAAGGTGGGTATATGGGGCACAGCACCCCCTAAACATAAACCCACTGGGGCTGAGGCAAAAGAAGGGATCCCTGATGCTATACTGAAGATGTCAAGGATCAATGTTTCCCAACTCCTATTGGGCAAAACATGCCCTGAACGGATGAAGGATAAGTGCATTTCCAAACTCTTTGCCGGGGCATTGGACCAGATATTGTAGTGCATTGGGATATGCCACTTCCAGGCAGGAGCAATCTTTGTAGAGGATGTAAAATTAATTTGCTTCCAAGGAAGTCTTTTAAATGCTCACCACCAATAGACCTGATGGCACCAGTGACTTTATATGCACCAATTCAATATGAATTCATTCTTATCAATGGAGTCTCTGTTAGTCTCTGTTAGAAGAATGGGTCTCAGAAATGAACCCAAAGAACTACTCCCTTTCCCCCTCCTCTGAAACAACACAAAGAAATCCCAGACAGCGTAGTGACATCTCACTCGCCTCCAGAAGATCTAAACTTTCCTCCTCAACTCAGACCTTTCGCTCCATGGTACAAGCCCCAATAGTACTTTGCCATATTGATAGCTGCAGCACCCTCTTTACTGGTCTCACCAGTGCCTACCTTGCTCTGATCAAGGCTGTCTTTCCCGCCTCAGCATGCTTAATCTCAGGAACACGTCAGTTCAAGCATACCACACATGGGGGTTATGTCCATGAGTGCTGAAAGGGGTCCCAATGGGCTGTAAGGGGACCCAATGGCAGTCCATGATGTTGTGTCCTAATGTAGATCTGTTTACCCTTTTAACCTCGTTATAGTGAAGGATTGGGAGGGCCTAAATGTTGGCGTCCAGCAGTTGGGATAAGGACAGTAAAGATGGTAGCTAAAATACAAACCTATGTGTCTGCCTGTTATTGCATATCGTGTCAGTGCATGGAGTGAATGCCTAATATGTTGGGGCACAACTTTGTGCGACAAGGGGACATTCCCCCCTCACGGGTTGCAGTTCCTGGTTAGCCAAACTGCTTCCACGCAGCTCCACTGCACCGGCATTGTGACCTTGTTTCCATCCGCTTTGCTTGGATCAAGCTATCTCCACCATGTCTCTGGCACTGAAGTATGTGATTTCCATGTACACATTGATGCACTTGGTCCCCAAGAAGATCACAGAAAGAAAAGTATTTTTATAATAACTATAGGCGTGTGATATTCTATATGAATTCCCAGATAACACTACAAAAACATTCACGGCATTGCAGGGAGCCTGGACTCATTATTTCGTCCACTCAAGAAAGTGAATTATGAATGTCATCTTTTTCATTCCACCACCCAATCTAAAGGTGAGACCATGGCAAACTGTGTGATTCCCGTTCCGCATCTGCAAAAAAAATAATGCAAATTCCATTGCTACTCTAATGGTGAAACCCTCAAGTCCCAGATTATTGCAGGCTGTGACTCCTCTGCATTTCGCAGAAAAATATTGCAAAAACCATGTACCCGTTAGAAAATGTTGATCTTAGCACCCATCGATATGACCATCAAACACCAAATTGAATCTATGAGAAAACTAAAACTACATACCGTGACTGGGGCCACAATTAACAAAATTGCATCAATGACACCGCCTACAAAAATAGCAGCCCTTATCTGTTTCAGATGTGGCTGTGAATTTCCCCATGAGGGCACCTGTCCTGCGATTGGTCAATTCTGCTCTCTGTGCAGCAGGGAAAAACCTTTCAAGGCTGTGTGTCTGAACCTCAACATTTCCTCATCCTCTTCCGCCTTCTAACACATGCCCTGGTGAGAGAATGCACAAACGGCCATCAAAACAAATCAGATACAAACACTAGTCTTTTGATTACAATAGATGACCCACATGTCAGAGACGACAGTCTTCAGAGAGAAACCGATGGCAATTTGCATGCCAGTGTACCTTATTTAGAGACACGTCCACAATCTGACAGTGAGTGAAACTCCTTACTTGAAATACACAAAAAGAAAAGCCAAGTTTTTGCTCTGGGTAATGAGTCAGCCCTGGACAATAGCCCAAGTGTACTGCTTCAAATAAATGGGCAGCCTCTGGAATATCAGTGTGACACATGGGTGACAGTTAATGATATTAGTGAGGAAGCATACACACGCCCGCCTTGTGCACCAACACTGCGGCCGGCGGAAGTGGACATTTTCCCCTACGGATCATAAACACCATTGCCATGCACAGGTACATTCCATGTGATGGGCCACTACAAAACTCATTTGACTAACATACAACTTGAAGACTGAAGGCAGTGATAGAGTGTGGATGCTTCATCAGTTTTAAGACAGCCCTAGACATGGGGTTAATACAAATACAAAATTCAGCTAAATCTTTCCATCCCTATTACAAGGCTTGGGAAAATTAAAACATTGTCAAATCCACCTGCACATAAACACCACCGACAGACCAGTTGCGCAACATTACTGAGGCAATCCCATAAATATCCAGCACCAAGGGAAAGATGAGTTACATCACCTCATCAAACGGGACAACATAGAACCAGCAACATAACCTACCCCACTCGGTGTCACCTATCGTTCCGGTTCACATGAAAGGCTCGTACAAACCCATACGTCTATGCATCGACATGCGACGTCCAAATAAAGCCATACGGCGTGAAAGACATCAGGCTCCCTGGATCACAAATATGATTCACCTGCTGAGCGGTGGGACCATGTTCTCCAAAATGCGCTTAAACAAACGGTACCACCAGCTTCAGTGATGAGTTACATAACCACTTTGGTCACCCATCTGGGCTTATACATGCACAAAAGTCTCTGTGTTGGAGTTTCATCAGCGGCTAAAATCTTCCAAGAATAAATCCACAAAATCATCCACCACATCCACAACAGTATACATTACAGGAAGGATATCCTTGTGTTTGGTACAACACCAGACAGACACTACGAAACACTAAACCATTTCGATTTGGCTCTTTAGAAGGCAGACCTCACATTAACCAAGGATAAGTGTCAGTTTCTCAAATGGACGCAAAGGTTTTTTGGTCACATTTCTGGTCTAGACAAGATAGCGACGCTGAACAATTATGCAAGGCCACGCGCCCTGTCTGATGTGCGGTGGTTTCTGGGTCTGGTGAGCTATTGTACAAGAAACATATAAGACTTTGTGACCATCAGCCCTCCACGGCGGGATCTCATGAAGCACAACAGTGAATTCATTTGGATGGCAGAGTGTCAGGCTGTTTTGACAAAATCTGTAAAAGGATAACATTGGCTGCCAATATGTGTTGCTTCAACCCGAACAGAAACACGGAACTCACAGTAGATGCAAGCCCATTTGGTTTGGGGGCCATTCTGGTGCAATATGATGCCCCAGCATCTTAACAAAAAAACATTGTTTCTTATGCAGTCTCACAGTCGCCAAGCAAGCATACTCCCAGGTGGAAAAAGGAGAGCCTGGCCATAGTATGGGCTGTGAGCCTTTTCACCTATTAATTTACGGAAAAGCATTCACAACAGCCACAGATCATCAGGCGCTGTTGACCATTTAAGGAGATCTAAAGACATGCATGCCGCCCTGCATTTCTAGGTGGGGTGTACAACTCCTTGACTATGATTTTAACATCATTCATAGACCTGACAGAGAAGATAACTCTGCAGCCTGTCTATCCAGACAGCCCACACAATCATCTAATGTCCAACCTTTCATTGCTGACAGGCATATAAATTGCAGCAGGCATTGTCCATACCTTTAGCTCTGGAATCTCTGTCTACAGACAGAGAAATGGAAACACGAGAAACATGGGAGCACAAGAAGATCCAGAGAAGGGATATTGCATGTCAAACTTGCTACTGGCGACAGAGAAGTTCTCCTTGACTGACAACAACATCCTCTTGAAAAGGTGCCAAGACTGTGGTGCCCAGGTGTTACACCCACAAGAGATTGACTTTGCCCATGAAGTACACAGAGGTATTGTGCCAACCAAAAGAATGTTTCGTCATAAAGTGTGGTTCCCACAAATGGGCATGCTAGAGGAAGAGACACTCAGAACATGTGTCACTTACCAGGCTATTACTCATCATACGAGCCATAAACCCCTGTACATGGCTTCACTTCCCCAAGCTGTATAGGAGGAAGTTGCAATTAATTTCTTTAGGCCAATCAACGGAGGTGTATACATTCTTTTAGTACTGGATGAGTATTTCAAGTTCCCAGAGACCCAAATAATAACCTCCACTGCTACTACGAAAGTGATACCTGCGCTTGACAAAATATTCACAGCGTATGGACTGAATTGAATTTTCAAATCTGACAATGGGTTTCTTGAGCCAATACAAAACCTTTGCAGAATACCTAGGTTTCAAAGATCGCTGTGTCAATTCTCTATGGCCTCAGGCCATTGGCACTGTGGAGCGATTCATGGACAATCTCACGAAAACATGACAACTATTTCACCTAACCGGGTGGCATATGGAACAAATGCTGTACCAGCTGCTAAGAAACAAACACAATACGCTCCACAGCACCACTGGAAGTGACAATTCAAAGTCATGTTTGGACACCACTGGAAGTGACAATTCGAAGTCATGTTTGGACACCACTGGAAGTGACAATTCGAAGTCATGTTTGGACACGTCTATCTCAAATGCTAACATGTGAGGATAGGAAGCCTGAACATGAAGACCTGAGAGACCAAGATGCAAAGGCCAAGTCAAGAATAAACAATGATGCAGACAAGCGCAGACGGGCAAAAGAGTCTTCTCTAACCATTGGAGATCTAGTTATAGTCAAACAACCAAGCACACTAAAATACACATCTCCATTTCACCCACACACCCTTCTTCTTGCAAAAAAGTGGCTCTCTGATAGAAGCAAGAAATGGCAGGACAAGCATCGCGAGAAATTCATGCCACTTAAAAAGGGAGAAAGTTTTGGTTGAACACTTGGAAGTGACTTCATACTTAGGCAAGAGTGAGAATCCAGAGCATGAAGATAGTGATGGACAACGGGTCCTCCTAGAGGACCTTCCAGTACAGCCAATTACAGAACGGCTGGGGTGGGTGAGAAAAAAAACTGTTCGGTTGATTGAAGAAATGGGAAAATGGACTGCATATATAAAGTGGGGGGAAGTTGTAGTCACATAATGTAGATCTGTTTACCCAGTTAACCTTTTATGTTTATTCAGGCGTTAGTACCGGGAGAAAGGAAGTGACTGGAAGGATCGGGAGGGGCTAAGAGTTGGAGTCCAGCAATTGGTAGAAGAAGGACAATTAAGATGGTACATAAACTACACAGCTGCGTTCCCATCTGTTATTGTGTATAGTGTCAGTGCATGGAGTGAGTGCCTTATGCGTTGGGGCACAGCACATGGGCTCATGGGCCTCTTTTGGGCGGCCTTCTGTCTTGCATGCCATTGAAGTACCATCTTCAAAGCCCTACATCCCCGAGAACCTGACTAATCAGCGCATCGTAGGACAAACACACTCAACCCTCAGCTCCAATACTATGCTCTTAGAATCCCAGAAGACATACAAAGAATAACTAGGAAACGGGCTTTCTCAGCTAATGCTCCCACACCCTGGAACTCTCTGCCATCATGTCTGAGACGTGGACCCTCCTTACTAAGATATAGAAACAAACTCAGAACCCTTTGGTTGACCCTCTCCCACACTGAAATCCCCACCTCACCACTACTGCTTTAACTTAACCTAAGCTTTTACCCCCCATCTAAGGAGTTTTTCCTGAAGTTCTCATCGTCTGGTCACGGTCTAATGCCTGAAATGATCAACTAAGCAATGCTGTACGCATTAGCCAAACTCCACTGCTCAATTCCCTTCCATGCAGATTTGTATTTCATCTTTTCCTTAGGGAATTTCAATGCACAGCTATTTGCACATTCCTGGCCCGCTCCCTCTTCTATAACCTTTTCTGCCTTTGCCCAGCAAGTCTCCTTGTTTTTGTTCCCCCGCCCTCTGCATTTCTTCTAGGGCCCACAGCACTCCCATTTGATTTGCCCCTTTTTATTTGTTGCTATAAGGTAGCGCTTAAGCACCAACTATAAGACAAACGTATTGTACTGGAGTACAGATAGAAAGGAGATGGCATGTGAGGGGTCAACACAGCTTATGGGTATGTTTTGTTTATGGTTGCAACCATTTAATGCTCATGACTGGGGTAAACCCTCTGGCCATTACCACTCACTAACTGCCCCTCCTCACCCAAAACACACCCTCTGTGGATATCGTTGAGATAGTGCTATCAAGCAATAACATCAAACGTTGGCCAACCAGTGGTATTTCTAAACAGTTTGCTGAGAGTTAATGACTTAATTTCTGCTGCAAATGTACTACTGGTGTAGTAATAATCTCCCTACAAGTACCTCCAGTCACTTGATTTATATATATGTTCCTTGCATTGTAGTCCTCTTAAAAACAACCGTTGGCAAAGTCAACAGGTTTGATATTCCTTAAGCATTTGCCATGCACTGTTCTCATATTGCCAGGAAACACACCTTTACTAACTGTTCTTGCCATGTTACGGCCACGTAATACAATTATAGAAATGCTTGCCAAATGCATAATACCCAGGCTTATACAAAAGTCAAAGCCAGAACTGTTGTCTTTGCCAATGCTTGGTTTATTTACTATGCTTTTGGGTGGCACTCAAGTGCTACCTATAGGCCACAACTATTGCGTTGGAGTACAGATAGGAGGGAGATGACACACAGCCTGTAGCAGTTGTTTGGTTATTTCTTTACACCCATTGAATGCCCATGGCCATGATAATCCCTGTGTCCATTCCCACCCACTACCTGGCCATCCAGGCGAAAAAACAGAACCTTCTGTGATCTCGTTGAACTAGCTCTTTCAAGCAGTAACATCAAACTTAGCCTGTCACTGTTATTTCTAAGCAGTCTGCTGAGTGTTAATGGCTTAATTGAAGATGTAATGCACTACTGGTGTAATAAAAAAGCCTTGAACAAGGGTGCCTTCAGAATTTGATTTATGTCTGTTCCTTGCACTGATGTCCTTTTAAAAAGGGGCACTGACAACCCCAACCCTTTTGGTTGGTGTACAAGTATTACATAGATATTTGCCTGGCACTAATGGTATATATGCCCAGGTAAACACGCCCTTTTCTAGCTGTTGTTGCCATTTTATGGCCAGGTAGGCCCATTATGGCAGTGCATGTCGAATGCATATACCATGCCTACACAAAAGCCAAAATGGTTGGCTTTTCCAATGCTTGTTTTATCCCTTGTGGGTGCAATCTCTTTCTTTACGTCTTGGAGTTCCACAGTATCCTTCTTGTGTCTCCTTCGAGTATGTTCCTCCACTACCCATCATGCTTTCCTTACCATCCCAACTCCCAGTTTCCTTCTGCCCTTCTGCCCTGCCATCTACATTTCCCCCGTATGCTCCTTTTTTTGTTGTTTGCAACATTTGTTTTCTTCAGCAACTTCGTTGATTCACTCAGTGAAGTTTTGCTGCGACTATATGTTTTTCAGTGGCCGGGGTTTCAAGTAGAGAGTGGTCTTGTTTTGTAAGCAACTGTAAGTGTTTTGTAATTATACTTCACATTTTCTTGCCTGGTACTATGTACATTCCTGACTTCATTATAATATTAGACAGCGTACACCAGTGAGTTTCTTCCCTGCTTTCTTCACTGCAATGGCTCATTTAAGTCTGACGTTGGCAATTCTTTTTTAAAAAATGTTTCACAAAGAACGAACTACGACGGCACTTCCAAAAAAAAGCTCAGTCTACACCAACTTAACAATTCAAGAAAGGGAACAAAGATGTCAATGTGCCGGAGCACTTCCCAGAACTGTTAAGCCTTGGGGTGGGGGAAAAGGGGAACAGGGGCACCGCCAGGTTAGACCATAACTTGGAGCGCGTCACCATTTGTCATTCCACTTCCCCCTGCCTGAGCACGGCCTGGTCGTGCAGGAGGCATGGACCCTCCACTGCGCCACCAACCGCACATCCTTTTCCTTTAAAGGCTACAAGCTGTCCGAGAGCTCATAACTATTTTTAGGGGTGCTCATTGATAGTGCGTTAACACACGGAGATGCGTTATCGTCGTTGAATGTGGTGGGGAGATGGTAGCATGCGCCTCCCTTGAGGGGTCCCTCCAGTTCACCGGTTATTTCATTGTTTCTCTTGAATCCAGCTGTGCCACAGTGTTCTTGAACATTCGACTATACTTATGACAAGAGATGCATAGGCAAAGGGAACACAGGGGTTAGGTGTATATAGGCCCCGGTGCCTAAAACACAATCGTGCACACACTGCACAAGGAGACAAGCAAAGTTTGAATGCGGTCGGCAGAGTTGTGTGTGAAGTTGCCAACTGCACAACTACATGAAGTTGCGAAGTTAAATGAAACATTCGTTACTTTTGAAGTTGCACATTTAAGGAAAAGAGTGTGTGTTAACCTCTCTGCATATTAAACTATATCCTGTATCTTTATCATCATCAAACCAGACCTACTGGTCTGTGAAACAATCCCTAATAGGGCCTTCCTGTGACGGGGAATAGGATTTTTCCTCGCTTTCCACCACTGCTCGCTCACCAGCATCACGGTGGGTGACTGCTCAGTAAGTAGGTTTATGTAACGGGAAGCACGTTTAATGCGATCTATCACTGATGCAATCGTGATAGTCATCAAAACCCTTTAAATAAACTATCTCTCAGCAAGATCCCACCATGTGAGCCTATAAGGGACTGGCACCCACTTTGCTCCAAAGGTTCCCAAGAGCAGCTCCTTTACCTTTTGGAAAAGACTGCCATGTTGAGTATTATTGCCATTATGGCCCCCCCCCCCTCCACTCCGAATAATGCAAGAGAGAAACGAGGGTGTTGAGTCGGAAAATATCAAAAACAAGCCAGAGCAAAGGAACATACAAAATGAGCTATGCCCCGTTCTTTTTTCAACGTCATTACCACTATTGGGCGATGCTAGTACTTTTTCATTCTTCATTATATGACCCTAAGAAAGACTAAACAAGGATTAACATGGTAAAGCAGCAAGGAAGGAAAAAGTGTGAGATACACTATGTTTTTATTATTCTCTATTTTCATTTTAAAAAGGAGGGGTTGGTGCAAGCCACAGTTCAACATTGCATACTGGAATTGCAATATTTTAAAGTGAACTGACTGATGAGAAGATATGGGCGAATTTGTTTCTGACAAACAATTGTCCTGATGAAGGCTGAATATAAAGTACAGGGACATGGGCATATGGTGAGATTCCTGAACAGATGGCCGAAACACAGTTGCGTCAACATGTTTTCATTTGCACAGACGTTCTAGTTGATGCATGCACTAGAAGGTTAATACTGTCACAGTTGTGCTGGGTGACAACAGTTGAGGCGCCTGTACTTCTGCTTTCACCAAGTTGTCTTTAAAGGTGGATAATAAGGAGCATTCAGCAACAGATAGTTTAAGCTTGCAGCTGCAGAACAGTTGCAGCATAGATAGACGAATGTAGCAGAAGTTAAGGTCAACTGTTTGTATTTACCAAATCACTTCAATACTTACTCCCTTCACAAAAGTATCAGTGATTTCTAAATAGTAATGCCACGTTTGATGGTGGGTTCACCTGAGATGGTTTTGGATTTTCATTGCATTTTTGTATTTGTTTCAATAGAGAAGATATCTTTTTTGTAGCCACTGGAGTTGTGGTACGAAAGTTGATTGTAGTGTGTGGGAGCAGAAGTAGCAATTTGAGGGGTACCCCAATTAAGTTTTTCTGTTTGACTTATTCCGATCCGCGGTGGATGGTGTTTGGTATATTGAGTATGACCCATTTTTGGAAATGTAGCCCAAAATCCATTCCATCCATCACTTTAAATAGAAAACTCCAATCTGATCAAATGCTTTCTCTGCATCAAGCGATATTGAGGCTGTTGAGGATTTTAATCTTTGTCCCTCTGTAATGGGGCATAGTAACATTCCCTTGCTGATGGTTGAGTGATGGTCTGCACAAAGCCTGCTTGATTTTCATTTACGAGTCTTGGTAGAAACCCTTCTAGACTCTTAGCCATTACCTTGGCTAAGATCTTACAATCATAATTAATCAAGCTTATTGGCCTGTATCTGCCACATTCAGTGTCCTTATTTCCTTATTTCAAGATCAGAGAAATCACTGGCTGTAGTAAAGAAGATGGGAGTTGGCCGTGTTGGTTTGATGAGCCGTACATCCCTTTCATAGCATTGTATACTGCCTCAGGCATAATCTTAAAGGGTGATTTCCCTCGGCTTAGGCTATTAGCTACCTGAATAAGCTCTTCTATTGATACATCTTTATCCAGAATATCCTTTTCAGCTTCTCAGTTTTGGCACATCAATTCCCTTCATGAATTGTTCTAGGCTCACATCGCCAACATTTGTCTCTGATTTGTATAGCTCCTCAAAGTTTCAAATTCCATAAACTCCATATTGTTGATTTCAGGGTCATATGTAATCCTATCGTTCTGTGTTTTTATTGCACAGATTGCCTACCTGTTCTCGGTATCTTTAGTTGTCGGGTCAGCACGCGGCTGCATTTTTCCCGATCCTCATAGTAGCATCGAGTTCTGAATAAGGCTTATTCTGCTCTTCTGGACAAAATCTTATTAAGTTCATATGTCTTAGTAACAAGCTCTCTACACTTCTCTTTCCCTTCGCATGTATTACATTCTTTTTGCAGGTATTTCATACCTTCTTCAAGGTCCTTTATTCTTTTATACTGATTTTTTTTTGGCTTTGCTTGATAAACCTATAGGAAGCCCTCTCATACAGCATTTGAATGCTTCCCAGACAGTTCTATCATCCATGTTTCCTTGTCTGTTTATTTCTCTAGATGCCTCTGACTCTCTGATTATTTTTTCTCTAATATCGTCTTTCTCCAGCAATGTCATATTCATTCCCAGTAGACTTATTTTTTGGTAGTAAAATCTAGTGTGGTGTTCATTACAATTTGTGCGTGGTCTGATAGATGAATGTTTCCTATTTCATTACTTATGCAATTCAGCATAGTTCCTCCCGAGGCCAGAACAAAATAAACACTTGAGTATGCCTCATGTGCCCTTGAAAAAAAACTGTAATCCCTATCCGTGGGATGCTCCAGTCTCCATGTGTCTGAACATTTGAATTCTTCAATCAGACTCTTCAGGGCTCTTCGCCTAGAGCTATTTTCACTGTGATTTCCCTTTCCCTTAAATCTGTCCAATAATGGATCAAGAATCTAATTGAAGTAGCCACCTAACACAATGTTTCCGGGTATGCCACACTGGAGTAGTCAACCCAGATCAATAAGAAAGTGGCCAGCATTGATTGAAGGGGTGTGCATATGTACTGTTGCCCATTAGTATTGTTCCCTCAACTTTAAGATGTGCCATCACAATTCTACCGTCTTTATCTGTCTTGCATGAAACTGATGTTGCTTGAATATTCTTCAGAGTTAAGATCACAACACCCCTAGATTGAGAGCTATATACCGAGGCAAAACCTTGACCCACCCATGTTCTTCGTAACTTGTCAGATTCCTTCTTAATCAGCCTTTAGCTTCCCCAAATACGCCTGTGTCTTTTTTCTCGTTATGGGATTGTTAAGGCCATCAACATTCCAAGATATATATTTTAGGCAATTCTTCTCTGTGAACTTTGCGTTCCCCACGACAGAGATATTTTTACAGCTTGGGCACGGTAATGGCTTAGAGGTCTCGGGGGACTGTACTACAATCATCTCTAGTGATGCCATACCTACGCTATAACACAAACATCAGTAAGCTGAACTAAGAAAAACAAATAGCAAGAGCCTAGCTCTCCCTTTTTATAAAGAACAATTAAAAAGAAAAGCCTGAAGGTCTAGTGAATAAGCGAATTGTCCTCCTCATTTCTCCAGTGTAAAAAATCCTTACCTATAATATCTATTATTAAACCCTAGTAGTAACTATAGTTTGCATATGTGCTTATTACTCCATTTGTGTCTGGACTTTGTCACATCAGTGTGTCACTAGCATGCTTTTTCTCTTCATACATATGAGTGTTTGGAAAACGTCATCATGACATATCAAGGAGGACACCAACCTCTGCAAATTAAAGGCATTGCCTTCATTGCCCTGCATCCACCCAAACAACCCGAACAGCTACAGTGAAAAAACATGAAAATAATACCGAAAGACAGACCACCCCAACAAACATCCCCCATACAGGTCGGAGTGGGACAAGAAATAGGCCCAGTCACCCAAAAAAAGGGCCCACCCTTCGCCTCAAAAAAGTGGCCCACCCCTCGCCTCACGACCCTTTACCTCTGATGGCATCACCAGACGTGATGTCATTTGATCCCACCCCAAAGTGACATCCTGGGAAATGATGAAACACGACCTTTCACCCCTTGACAAAACAGGAAATGGCATCAAATAGCATTGTTTCTAAGTACACTACATCACTGTGAATCCAAGCAGACGTCCAAGGCCAAATGATAATATATTATTGTATAGCAGTTACGCTTAAGCTCTTTTTTATAGAACAAATATGCATACAATATCACCCAACCAGTGTTGGTACTTATTTATCGACCTAAGAAGGATAAAAGGCTTTTTGGAAAAAAAAAAAAATGTGAAAAATGAAATATTTTTTTTTTTGCATTATTTTTTCATAACCGGCCCTGGCATACCCAGAAACCGGCCTCCACTCCCCAGGGACAATTTCGGCCCAGCCACGGGCCGAAAGGCCAAGGGGCTAATTCGACCCTGCATACAGTCCAGCCGACCAGGTCCCAGTCCACATTCAGCCCATGAGTACCCTCTCCAGACCTACTGCGGAATGTTAGAGTGAGAAGGATCAAACCTACTACTCCAATGCGTCCACACAGAGATACCATCAATCAGACATCTGGATCAAGGAGGCAATGCCAGGCGGTTCCATGTGTTAAAATCACAGCAAAATGGCCGTTTACACAAAAAACTGCGGCAAAAAGGCATTGGTTTTGCCGCCGCAATCCATGTAAAGGATGCAGGGGACACCCCTGCAACCTCCAGACCCATTATACCATTTAAGCGGAGCAGGGAACACCCCCACAACCTTCGCTCCCCTTAAATGGTGTAATGGGGTACACCTTTACCGGGTCAAACCACAGCATTTTGGCTGCGATTATTTGTAAAGGCAACATTTTTGACACAATTTTATTACTGCATACCGTGCCGGGCACAGATGCCCTGGCCTAACTCCTGACACCGTTCCCACTCCAGAGCCGACAGGCTCCTCGCTCCAAAGCAAACTGTTGATGTCGGGCGTGTGGAGGAAGTGCTTTGGTCTTTAGGCTGGTTACGAAGTCCATATCCAGAGCACTGATCAAAGCTCTTGCAGCTTTTTTTTCATTTCCCCTTAAGCTCACCAGCACATTAGAAAGGTGGACCATATAGCGTAACAGAATGTCACCTCTGTGCTGATGAAATCCCTGCTCGTCTGCTCATATGTTTACCTTCAAGGGATGGTGTCCTCGCTCCTCAGGGAAGCAGTTAAACGGTTTGACCTTGCAGCCCCATTTTATAAATATATATAATATTAGAATATTGAAAAGGTTAAAGCTGCAAAATGAATGCAGAGATTGTTGTAAATCGGTTTAGCCTTAGTCCAGTAGCAGGTGGGGCTCCAACTAATTTGTGGCTGATGAAGACCCTGAGAAGTGAGGCTATGCGTTAGCCAACAAATAACTAGATTTACTGGAGACAGCATGACCCCCAGTGACAATAAAGAAACCTTGCTGATCCAGAGAAAGAGAGAAGGAGATGCCGAGCTGAGAACACATCTTGCCCTAGGACGCAAACCAGACGTGCTATGATTGGCAAATCCACCAATGACACAAAACACACCTGCACAACAGCCTGGAAACTGTGACCGCTGACTCAGAGGCTTTCTAGGATGTCCAGGAGAAAAGTCCAAAGAGCTCATGCCCTTGTTGGAGGGCTGCACTTATGACAGACTGACATTCATCTGCAACATCCTTCAAGGTCAAGATCTTTCAGGAGCAAGATTGCAGGCCCAGGAATTATGAGTCATCTTGTGTAATGGGCTGTGAATTTTTCTATAAATACTTGCTGAATTTTGATGAGCACCTGTTGAACTTCAACTCCCAGAAATACCCTGTTAGAAACTGGCCTCGAGACTGGTGAACATGACTGGCTTCTATATTTTCTTCTGCACTTATCACCTCTATGGAGCCGCATCCATCATTTGTTCTTATCTTTGCTACCCTTTAGTTTTGTTTGAGTACAATATGCCTTGTTTTGAAACTGTGTTTATGCCTGTGTCCTAAATCATCTCTCGATCCCCTTCTTGGTTAGAGTTTGTGTCATCAGCCTCGAAGAGCTTCGCTTCACCATGACGAGTAGAGCTGGAACTAGTTACCGGAATTAAAATTGGCTTTCACAGAGGATTGGTTAATTAGAGAGTAAAGGCCACCCAGCTGGGGAGTATCCCCTGGTGCTCCAATTAAGGTTGCATGTTACCAAAAACCATATCCTGCCACTTTGGAGTGAGGTCACTCTATGTTCACTGTTTCCGGAATGGTCTCCAATCATCTTTTACCGGTTGAGACCTCATCCAAGACATCATCGCAGATGGAAACAATGCATGCTCCCCTTGAGGAACCCTCATGGTTAGGACACAACAGGTAACCCTGCTTTCTCTGTGCAAAGGCTGGGGGGGGCTCCACTGGTTGGTGGAAGCTTGTTTGTGGTTCAATGGGTGTCGTTTAGCCGGGAGGGTACCACAAATGAGTTCAGCTACCAGAATGGGGTAAAAGTATGTCAAACAAACAAGCAAAACAGTTCTGCGCCACCTCTCCTCTCAATGATATCAGTGAAGAAAAGGTCTTCATCTAACATCTTTTAATGTATCTTCCCTGCCATTCACAGTTTCTACCTTTCTAGTCCAGTGGACCTCCCCCTGCCACTGCTTACAATATTGCATGGTGTTCGCAGCTCTGATCTGCATTTGCATGATTTTGTAGTGGTTGCTGCATCTCTGGCACTAACAGCAAAAGCTGTAATTTATCTTAAAGTCGTAGGCAGATCCAGGGAATGGCCAGCCCTAGTCTTCACAGGAACGCCCCCGGAGCTCCTTTCACCCCTCATTTCCAAGCTCCTGGTTTCTTCCCTCCTCAGCTCTTTCCAGTCTGTCTTCTGAGCCTCACCTTCCTCGACACAATGACATGTGTTTACTCGTCTTCCCACCAACCCCTTCAGATCTGGGCCGTGCCCCTACCTCCTGCCTTGGGCGGCTACTTGCCCTATTTTTGCTTTCTTTTATCACTAGACCTGATAGACTTAAATGTTTCTCCCTCTTTATGATTCCATCCTACTACCCCTTAAACTCTACCACCTGTGACATCCTGTCTTTGTTCTCCTCCCACCCACTGTTCTTCATCTTCTCCTAAAACATGTTGCTGTTCTCCTACCACCACTTTCTTCTTCCCTTGTGCCACCTACTGTTGTTCTCTTCCTTCTACTGCTTTCTTCCACCCTCCTGCCGCCACCTTCTTCTTTCATCTCACTGCTCCCCCAAGCTCCAAACACTCACACTGTGCTGTGATCTTCACAGAGTTTCAAAACCCACGTGTCCCTCTCCCAAATTAAAGCTCAAGTGTTTCCACCTGGGTTTGGGTTTGAACTTGGATAGCAGATTGGCTCTACTAATAGGCCTTCAATTACCGGATTTACAATGGCATTCTGGAGCGCATGTCAGATCACTTCAGGATAGTCTTTAATAGCTTCAAGAGCTGTGTCTTTGTGCATGCACGTGTTTGCCTGGGTCAGGGCGAAGAGACGCTTCTGCGTCATTCGCCTAGGCGAGGAGTTGCACAGTACACGATGCAAGAGGATTTTGCTTGAAACAGATCCATCTTTACTGGTGAATGAGCGCTTGGTCAAGTGTGCTCCTGCCAACTGGAGGGGTCTAAGCGGCGGTGACTAGCATCTCCTTCAATGACCACACCTCGACCCATTATCCATTGGCTTGGGTAAGCACCCAACCCCCTGAGTCACTCCACTTGAAGTCCTAAAATTATCAACAATGACCTGGAGCTGTGCCTCTCTATTTAGGGCTGAAAAGGAGCATGGCTGCAGAGTCAGGAACCAACTCATGACGCTGGCATCATTTTCATTGTCTAAAGACAACCAAGTAAGGAAGGGGCATGGTCGCTGACCATAGTACATTTCCTGTCTGTCAGGTAGTATTCGAGGGCTACTATGGCCCATTTTAAACACAGGCATTTAAGTTCAATAGTGGGTCGCTTTTCTCACAGGGGTGGAGCTTCTTGTTCATTGAGAGAATTGTCTATTTTACGACATTCCAAACTTGAGAGATTATAGTTTATAGACATACTCGGGAGGTGTTGGTTTGTACGAAAGCATAAATGGTTCATTGAAGGTGGGCAATACTAATAAAGGTTGGTGGCACAGAGTGTGTTTCACTTTCCGCACTTTGTGGCATTCTTTGTGGGGTTTTATAAAGCGTTGCTTCCTACACTGGGGCGGGGCTTCCCTTGAGTTTGGGTTTGAACTAAGATTGCAGATTGGCCACCTAAACTGTCATTCACTTTTGTGACAAATGTTCCCTGAAGCGGACAGTGAATGGAAGTTCAAGAGATGTATCCACGTCCTTCAATTCAGAGGTCATGTGTCCTCACCCATGTGCACAGTTGTCTGGGTCTTGGCATGGAGCTGTATCTGCTTCTCTCTCCTGAGTAAGTGTTCCCATAAAACAGGCGGCATGTGAACACTGATTGTGAAAGTGGTCTTTCAGTCGTGATTCTGGTTGCACAGGCGCTTGATCATGTGGTTTGGGGGAATGATTCTCAAGCGTTTCTGTTAATATGTGGGAGAATTAAGGAGGCCTAAGTGGAGTGACCAGGGTATCCTCCACATACTACCCGAGGGCCCATCTTCCACTAGCTTGATGATGTTTTACTTTCTCAGTGAGTAGATCCTCACAGTGTGTGTGTGTGTGTGTGTGTGTGTGTGTGTGTGTGTGTGTGTGTGTGTGTGTGTGTGTGTGTGTGTGTGTGTGTGTGTGTGTGTGTGTGTGTGTGTGTGTGTGTGTGTGTGTGTGTGTGTGTGTGTGTGTGTGTGTGTGTGTGTGTGTGTGTGTGTGTGTGTGTGTGTGTGTGTGTGTGTGTGTGTGTGTGTGTGTGTGTGTGTGTGTGTGTGTGTGTGTGTGTGTGTGTGTGTGTGTGTGTGTGTGTGTGTGTGTGTGTGTGTGTGTGTGTGTGTGTGTGTGTGTGTGTGTGTGTGTGTGTGTGTGTGTGTGTGTGTGTGTGTGTGTGTGTGTGTGTGTGTGTGTGTGTGTGTGTGTGTGTGTGTGTGTGTGTGTGTGTGTGTGTGTGTGTGTGTGTGTGTGTGTGTGTGTACTGTGATGAATCCCTTGCGGTCGTCACTTATCCCTGGGAGGGGGACCCTTCCAATGGGACCAGGGGATGGGGCCACTACCCAATAGTCCCTCTGGGGGTGATACTCAGTGGGAAGATCCCATTGTAGGGGAGCCTCTCTGCAGGAGAAGGGGAAGACTATCAGGGCTGAACACGGTATGTTGACCACTATGTCAGCATGCATTGCTCACTCAACAAAGGAGATAGGGCCCAAACACCCCCACCCTCTATGTGTCGTCTTTCATCTACAAGTTACCTCATTCATTGTAATCCTATTTATCCGATAAACAATACTGTGACGAGGAAGAGTGAGGAAAGAATGTGTATGAATAGCTTCAAAAATACTGAGACGTAGAAAAGAAGGGCAATGAAGAGCCCTATGCGGAACCAAAACAAACATACTATTACAAACTTGAAAGCCAATCTACCATAAAAACTGATGAAGGACTCTCCTCAGTGTCAGTCCTGCGCCAGGGGAGCATCGAGCTGGGAAGGGAAGCCACGCTGAGAGATTGCGCTGCAGACCCGGACGCCTGGTGAAACACACTGGTGTCCAAAACAAAAGAGAAGAGCCAAGACTTGCCAAGAGGCTGGGAAACTGATGTCCAGTGGCAAGGATACAGCCATCCAAGTGGTCTAGGTGGGACACGACATGCGGGAAGAAATCAGTGTAGCAGACCCGCTGAGAGTTACACGCAGACTGCAAGAGCCCAGGGGAAGCCAAAACAGCTTACCGGTGTTGCCGAGGACCAGGACCCTCGCGGACCAAGTTGGAAGGTGTGTGAAGTGGGACCGGGAAGACATGGCGAGACCATGGATGCTGTGGTTGGGAAAAGTGTTTAACCATCTTCCTCGTCCCAGTGGGACCAAGCAAAAAGTTCATATCAAGAGGCAGTGGTTGAGAGAACACCCCAGAGAGACCAGAAGAGAGGCATGGCAGGTGTGCAAACTGGGCCTGGTTGAGAGACACTATAAATCTGAGAAGGGGGTCTGGAACCCGAATATTGAGAAACTTGGAAAGTTGTTCATACGAGATAACGGCTGGCAGGATGGTGAACTGGGCTTAAGTAAGAGACCTTACCAGTTTAAAAGGGG
Source organism: Ambystoma mexicanum (assembly GCF_040938575.1). NCBI lineage: Eukaryota > Metazoa > Chordata > Amphibia > Caudata > Ambystomatidae > Ambystoma > Ambystoma mexicanum. The sequence goes on along the minus strand of NC_090941.1, from coordinate 660,757,918 downwards.
GTCAGGGACCCACACAATGAGAAGAGAAGAGCAAAGGGGGAGAGATGTACCCTTTAGCAAAGTTAGAGACATTACAAACTTGAGAAGCAAGTCTAGGACCCACATGAAGAGAACACCTGGGGGAGACAGAGACACCGTTTGGCAAGAGACAGAAGAAGATCAAACGACCAGGGGGAGACAGAGACACCCTTTGGCAAGAGATAGAAGAAGATCAAACGAAGAGTAAGATCTTCAAACCAAATCAACAAAAGACGAAGGGAAGAGAAAGAGATACTTTGGCAAAAGGTAAGAAAAGACGATAGGAAGAAGAACATATACTTTGGCGGAAATCCAAACATTATTGAAAGAAAACCTAAGAAAGCCTTGGTGAAGGGAGACATTTCTGCCCATCTTGCTTTTTGGAACTATAAGCAAATAACCTAAGAAGGTCTGGGGAAGAGAGACCTCCTCCCCATCTGTGTGAAACAATACAGAAGAGACTAGCCACGACCAGGGAAGGAAGGATATTTCCGCCCGCTATTCATGAACTACTTATAAATCATCCCAAAGGAGGGATCCACCCTTTTGAGTCAGGGTGAAGCCTAGTTTACGGTCTTTCTTTTGAAGTGTCAGGGAAGGAAATAGGTGTGGGACACAGGACAGAGGACTATTCTTTTTTATGGACATTCTGACACCATCCTTAGTTTTGTTTGAGACAGGGAATCTCTCTTAGTTATAGGGACAGGTAAGCTTCTTCCTTATTTTCTGTTAAATAAAAGTTTGTACCAACAAAAATGCTACGTTTGTGTCCCACGTCTACTTCTGGACCCTTACAGTACGGGGCTGTCTTGTAGGCCTGTTTCGCTAGTTTAGCCGGGTAAATAATGTATACATAAGGGATATTAGTAGAGAAAAGATGTATAGATGCAAAGTTTGTCATAAAATGTATATCGATAGACTGGGAAGCAAATGACCCATTGCATCAAGGAATCAGGGTTCAGAGGAAGCCAGGCCCTCTAAAATAGCTATACATAATATCCCTCGATAATCTTCTTCTATAAATAGCGTTCTTCGTGAGAAAATGTTCATACAGCACCTACAAGAATTGACTTTTCAATAGTCCCCTATATATTTACCTGTTGGGGTCAAATTTAAACAATAGAAAATGTCTTTCAACCCCATAGTAAATAACACAGTGTGTTTCCACACAGACTATCCAATATATTCTTTTCCACCATCTTTAGTCAGACAGGGAACTGCACATATCCCTTCAAAAGCTTCAGTAACCAAGGGAACCGTGAGGCATAATTATATAAAATGTACGCAGTTACAAAACACAATAATTGCAAATCAGTGTTGGTTGAAAGAAGAACTACAGGATTTCCATCCACCCTCATAGTTCCTAATGGAAAAGATGGTAGGTTCCTTCTTAATACATCACACTTCTAAGGCCATTGAGCAAATAGCTTTCTAATGGCAATAGAATGCAGATAGACACTGGCAAGGAACTAACCAGGACTGAAGCAAAGATTCAAATTCTGCATCCATTAACAGATGCTACCGCTACTCACTTTGATATAACAACTCAGACAAGATAGGTAACTCAACATTAAATTACCCTGTTTGGTAAACACGTACAAGATCACTGAACAAAGGGCTACTGGGATGACACGTTTTAAACATTTAAACACCTATTGCCATGATCCCCTCTCCCGAACATAGAATTCTGTAAGAATGTCAAACCTATGATTTGTAGAGTGTAGAGGAGCAGGTGGACAGTTTTGCACCAGCTCCCACACCCTCACCACCACCATACTGGGACCGCAGGAGAAGGGCTATATGTGGGTACCATGTAATGTTCATATACTACATCGAGTGTATGAGAGAAGTTATGCACTCAGAGAGCCGTACAGAATGTACCTTTGCATTGAAAGAGTGCATGGAGGCATGTCAGCACGCACATATGGACATCATGGAAGGTTAAAGAGAAATCTGACGAGTGATGTCATAAAAAGGATATATGAACGTATAGTGAAACAATATGAAAATACTAAAGAGTGACAATGTAACTGAAGCACTAATAAAACATGTACTTAAAGTTAAAGTAATCGTGAATACAAAGAAGATGACCTAGCTTACTAGTCAATAACTGAAAATGTGCAGTAATGCAAGGTAGAAAGGAAACATATGGAGGCTTGCTATAGAGGAATATATAATGTGGCAAGGACAGCCAGGATAGGAAAATGGCCGCTGGCTCATGTTGAATGCAATCAAGCTACCCCAGAAACAGACCAAGGTTGCAGGATCAGGAAAGGCTGAACAGCTCTGTGCGCAGAAAAACAGGAAAGCTATGTTGGCTAAGGATCAAGGATGCTATTTTAAAGAATAATTTCAAGACGCAAGGGGAGTTAGCCAAGATAAGCTACGAACAAAGGCCACATTTCTCTTAGTCTAACAAAGAAGAAAACATCTGCAGCCAGCCAACGTATTGGACAATTAAAAGTGTATGAATTCTATACAAGGTAGAGTGAGCAAGTCTCTATAGGCCAAGAGGAGCAACAGAACCCTGCATATTTGAATCAAATAGCAGTAAATAAAAGCCTGAAATGGACAAATGCCAACCAATCAGTGGGTTTGAGGAACAACCTAACATACAATGCTGCGTAGACCAATCCACTGCCATTTTGTCTGCTATAATCGGTACTATACATATTTTCGAGGTAGTACAAGGCATGCCCTAAAGTCAAGGGGCAGCCAATGAAGTACAAACCCATATGTATTCTATATGTATATATGTTCCCTTAACCAATCCCTTCACTCAATAAATGTTATAATTTGTCACGTAGAATGACATCATGGATGACGCATATTGGGGTATAAAGACCTCTGTGCAATCAAGTTGCTTAGTGAGTGTGCATGCATCAGTCCAATGCCTCTCAGTTCTCCCTGCTTATTGAGAATAAACTAGTACTTTGCCATATTCCTTGTGTCTGTCCGATTATTTGGTCAGAGACTATTATTTGTAATTCCATCTAGCACATATGATGCTTCAAGGTGCTAGAGCACAACAGCCATGACCCCTGCAACTCCAAGCCCAGAAATTGCAGAAATTGTAAAATCGCCCATATTCCCATAAAATATATCATCATACAAGACAAACCATGAAGAAAAGTACAAATACAATATATAATAAACGGGAAATAAATATTAATACATTGGGCCTGATCACGAGTTGGGCGGTATCCAGACTGAGATACCACCCAACTTTATTTGCGTTAGCGCCCACTTGTCCGGCGGTATTACTGCTGAATCATGGGTTGGGCACAAACTGAATTTTTGGCGCTATGCCACACAGTAATACCGGCAGTGGTATTGCACCAAAAATGTGCATTTTTCCAGCATGTTTATCCCTAGCTCTAATCTGGGGGTAAGCACACCAGAAAAGAGATTGGGCAGACACTTAAATGCGGGAGTGACAACGTTACCGCCACATTTAAGGGCTAAGGCCCAACACGTAATCAGCCCCATTATATAGAACTCACCCACCTAAAATCAATGGATAGACATTTGGCGTTCTCTACTCAAATCAAATTAAGGAAATTCAATTTCACACTAAAGATTCAAAACACGTTGCTGCATGGACAGGACTCCGAGAATGATGTACAAATCTAAACTCTCAACATGTGACGCATGTTGGCACATCAGGTCTACATCAGGTGACTTACCTATATGCTCAATTTTAACCATTCTGGCAAGAGGGTCAGACTATATTTATAATAGTGATGCTACAACAATTAGTCGAGGAGCATTTGCATACCCCCTAAACTCAGACCTAACTAAAGTGCACATCCTACTACTAGACCTCCTAGCAAAACAATAATGTGCGGTTTTAAAGACAGCAAGAAAATATCCCATTGCACCTGGTGGGCCTGGGTATTTATTACTCCTAAGAGTGATTATGCAGCTTCTGCCAACTCTTTCTAGAACACTGATAGACACAATACCTGGTCCTCTGTAGGCACTTACACACCACATGACAAGCCCCTACAGCAACAATATGTTACCATGCTTACTGCCTATGGCATACATACCACTACAGAAGAACAACCCAACGCAGAAATTCAACTCTATTGCCCCATCTCACCCATAGTTTCAACAGCTCCATTGTAAACACATAAGAAACAATACAGGACACAGACTCCAAGACTTTGCTAATATGATTCTGTTGGTATTGCTAGTAGACAAATATTCCACAGCTCATTCTAAGATCTCTTTACTATTCATGAGCATGTGGCAAGCTAAAAGAGAATCTGAGGCTAACGACAATTAATCATAATCTTGTTGCTCTTCTCAGACAATCTTTCCATCAAACCCCTCTAGAAATTTTGCTACAGAACACAAATCACCCAAAATAAATGTCTCACCAATTTTTTTTTAATTTATTGAATATAGTTGAAATTACATCAACTTTTTCAATTTATGCAAAATAGAGAAATCCGTAAACATCAAATCCAAATAGAAATAAGATTCATAAAAATTCACAGAATACTAAAGGAATATACAAAGTATTTTTTTTCAAAAAGTGAGAAAAATGTTATCATACAAATTTGTCAGAAAGAGATAAAGAAAGCACCTTTTTTTAATTTTTTTTTAATCTTCATTCCATATTCAAAGCCTTTAAAAAATTGACTCAGTTGCAATTCTTATGCTCATACATTCAGTGGCTGCCAAAGCGATCCATCTATTTCTAGGATCAATTTGTGCAAAATACGCATAGTGGTTAACAAAGTGCAATCTTCTTAAAGTGGTAAGTGCAGGACAGTCCAATAATAAATGTTGGAGAGTTTCTACAATCGTTACATTTTTGCAAAACCTACACCAGTTGAGGTCAGAGGGAATTTGCTTTCTTCTTATTTTAACCTCACGGGTAGGCCAGATGTTAAGCCGCAAGCGAAGAATGGCCGTTCTTATAGCAGCAGATGGTGCCAAGAGTAGGTAAGCAGCAGTGTCTTTATAACGCTTGGGTCCAAAGATTGTAGAATCAAAGTCTTTGTAGGTTAAACACTGAGTTCTAGTGTCAATCCAGTCCATCATATACACCTTCTTCTTTGCTTGCTCCGGATGAAATGCAAGAAGATCAAGTGATATGTCAGCGTTCACCGTAATTGTTAGAATTTTTGTAGACCAGTGTCTCGGAAATACTTCTACGGAGCTAAGCAAATAACTAGAGATGGAAGATAGTATGGAATTATCACGTATGGATAACAAGCATTTGCGAAATAAGGCACATAGACGCCACTTGTGTAAGGCAGTTAAAGAGATTAATCCCAATTCATAGCGTATCAACACACCAGGAATACACTGTGGAAGATGTAAAGTTGCATGCCAAAACTTAGCTTCTCATAAATTGAGAAACCCTGGGGGAACAATTAACGTTTCTAAACTATAAAGGATGGTTGCTACAACATTCTGGTTCCAATATGTAATGGCAGCTTTGATAGAGAATTTGCCATATTTGGAAACAATTACTCGTGTTTGACAGATTGCCATGATTAGCTTCTGTTTAATTTTGTTCAGGTGCGAGTCTAGCGTTGGACAACCATCGAAAATAAGGCCCAAGTAAACATAATTTGGTACCATCTTTATGGGTATTCCCTCAATTTGCCATTCTAACAAGTGTTTGCGTAAGCCTTTAGGAACATACGTGACAATTTGCGTTTTACCAGTGTTTACTACTAGTTCATTTTCTTTAAAATAGGAACATAGTGCTGACAAGAGATTGCGTAAACCACTGGGAGTTTTTGACACTAAAACAAGATCATCCGCATACCACAAGGCACACATTTTTACACCGTTCAGTTTAGGAGCATCAGTCGTTACTTTGCTAAAGATCCAGCGTACATCATTAATAAAAAAATTAAACAAGGCAGATGCTAAAATGCACCCCTGTTTCAGCCCTCTAAATGTTGGAACTGGGGATGAAAGAAGACCCTCAGAGTTTAATCTTACATAGACCTTAGTGTGTGAATGGAGGGCAAAAATGATGTCAATAAGAGTGGGAGGACAGTCCGCTTTGAGTAACTTATCTATAAGTTTTGGTCTTGAGACCGAATCAAAAGCGGAGTGAAGATCCACAAACGCAAAATATCTGGCTTGTCTCTTGTTAAATGCTTGTTGTCTTATGGCATTTAAAGCAATTAAATTAATGCCAGTACCTAAACCAGCGACAAAACCAGTTTGCTTTATTTGACCAAACATTAAAATCTCTTAGCACCAACCTGGAGAATATTTTGCCTGGAACGTCCAGTAGCGTTATTGGACGATAACTTTTAGGGTCTATACAATCGCCTTTTTTATAGATCGGAATAATCACAGAAGAACGCCATGATTCCGGAATGTTTTTGGTTTGTATAATGTAGTGAAAAGCATTGTTCAAGATTAGTGCCCATTCTGTTATATTTTGTTTGAGCATTAAATTAGTGAGTCCATCCAGGCCTGCCGCTCTAGACGATGAAGATGTTTTAATAAAGTCTTGAATAATAGATCTTGTACAGTGCAAAGCCCACCTATTTATAGAGTTGCGGTTATACTTATAGCAGGTCATCTTGGAGTCGTCATATAGAGTAGAAAAATCTGTGACCCACACCGATTCAGATACTCCATTGAGTTGCGCATAACCTTGGGGTGATGTGTTACATTTGTTCAACAACTCCCGAACCAAGGCAGAATTTTTGCTACGACAAGCTATCAAAAAGTGTTCACTATCTATTTGATACATGGTTGCTCGCCTCGTGCGAACCCAATTTCGATATCTCGAAGTAGCAACCTTAACTGCCTTAATTTGATCAATCATGGGGAGTTTACGATGATTTCTGATCTCTCTTCTGTATGCCTTCTTTCTTTCACAGAGAGCTAGATCAAACCCATGAACATGTCTTTTAGCTGATTTACTATGAATGGGATAAAGATTCGCGAAGGTACTTAACACATCTATATACGAACCAGTCTTATGTAACCGTTGATTGTCTAGAATAGCACCATTCAGAGCTAGTAATTTATTGACAGACCATTTGAAGCGGTTTTTGCCATTATTGACAGATACAGTCTGATCATAGTAAAATGTAATTTTCGAATGATTTTCAATTTCAACCGCCCAAAATAGTGCTAAGAGATGGTGATCACTAGATGCCTGTTTTACTATGACAAATTTGCTGGTATTCATAAAGATGCTATTAGACATAAAGATGTAATCAATAGTGGATTTTGAGTTGCCTCTCTCCCAGGTGTTCATTGGGGGAATGTCACCTATAATCGCACCATTTGCCATCTTTAAGTCATGATCTTCCATAAAGGAGATCCATCTTGCACCCTCACGATTCTTATTCCTTATGTGCGAATCAAAGCAAGAAAGGTTCAAATCACCCATAAGTAAGATTCCAGAGATATTATTTTGTGCAGAGATATACTCAAAGAGAAGAGAAAGCGCATCATAAAAACTGTCATCAGTGATTCCCACCGGATTCCTATAAAGATTAATAAGTGCGTAGATCTGTGAGTTAAAGGAGATCTTAACCAATTGCATACATTTATTTGGTGCTTGCCAGGGGGAGATGTTTAAACCCTTACTCACTTTCACTGCAACTAACAGCCCAGCTGTAGGTCTACCTTTACCAGCATGGACTGCTGGCAGCAGACTGATCTCATGATCATCCCATATAGGGGGATTTACTAGCCACGTTTCTTGTAAGGCCACTATGTCATAAGTGTTCAGCTGGTTGTTTAAAGTCCACTGCAGATGAGAATAGCCTCTGGTATTCCAGCTAGCAAGCGAAAGTTCAGTAATGGGAATAACTGCTCGTGGTTATGAGTGAGAATTAGCGGATGCTCTGGGATCTAATGGAGATTCTTTAGTACAAAAATTGCAGGCACACAACAGTGCAAGAGTAGTACCTACAGTGGATTTATTACCATCAGTCTCCTTAGACTGCTGACGTGCTGGATCTTGAGCTAGTAAAAAGCCAAGATTGAATAAATCCATTCTGGCGTTCCATAAAGTATTATGAACGATTCCAGACTTTATCCAGAGTCTAACGATTGAAAGGTTCTTGTCACAAAGGAACTCAACTTGATCCAAATCAGTGGAAGATATGGCATCCAAACCCTCTATATCTCCAAATATATTTAAGACACTAGCACGACATAAGTCGTACTTTGGAAAGGACCCATCGCGACACTTCAAAATTAAAGCATGGAACAGATTGAGTTTCTTTGAGAATGCAATGCTATAGTCATTTATGTAAGGTTTAGTGCCACCATTACGTAAATCAGAATTTCTCCTATTGTCTTGTTTTGGAGGGTCTTGAGGACAATGCCTATTACAGGGAGGTGGTTTGGGATTCGTACAATTATCTGTTCTGATTTTAAGGAATGAGGCTTCATTTTGGGTATTGTAAGAGGGGTTATGTGTGTGAGGGGAGAAATCAATGCAATGTGAAGCTTCGGGCAACACCTCAGAAATTCTTTTCAGTAGATAGGAGTCCACCGCAGCTCTTAATGAGCTTAAACGATCTTCAACTCCCACTGTAGGAGCGGCAGAGGGGGGTAACTTGCTAGCACCTGTAGAGATGACACCGCATTGAGTAGATAATGTTGTTTGTACAACAGGAAGGGATTGTTTTATTTGTATATTATCAAGCTTGAATGTTAACAGATGTACCAATTCATTTAAGGGATCATAAATAAGAGGAGACATAGGAACCTCCTTTGAAGCAACTTGGGAAGATGGAAAATTGGCTGGCAAAGCTTTAACCACAGGAGATTTGCCGGCCGTAGCGACTAATTCGCTATTCGTAATCTCGTCACAAATATCTGAAGGGGCAACAGCACTGTGAACAGAAATTTCCGTCACAGCCAGAGCTTTTTTATTTCTTTGTGTAGCTTTGGTTGAGACAGATTTTGTTTTTTTATTATTCACAAGTAAGGATCCAATTTTTTGTGAGTTTTGGTTGATGCCCCCCTGATGCTTGCAGGCTGCAGGTTGAATAACCCTCTTCACAGGAGAAGCAACGCTGATCCAGGACTCATTGTTTTTTGAAGTCACAATTTCCTCCACACATTCAATCGGATGGATAATTTTGGGAAATGTTGGTAATACTGAGGTAGTAGCCAGAGGGTTTCGGATCAAATTTTCTAAGTGTGAAAGACGCTGCGTAATAGATACCCCAGAGTGTTCATTTAAACCTTGACGAGATGACAAATCAGATTCAAGATGGACTACTCTTTGTTCCAGGTTTCCTAAAGAGAGACTTTTAGAGCATTTGAGCGAGGTGTCTCTCATCCAGTCACTTATGTAGTCTAGCTTAACGGTTTGTACAGCTATCTTCTGATCCAAAGAATTAAAAAGCTTAAATAGAGTGGACATAGTAGTGTTAATGGCCCCCAAAGTGATTTCTAATAGGGCAGGATTGGCCGAGGGAGCAAAAGATTGTTGTTTCTTGTCAGTAGTGTGACAACGGCGGGGAGTAGGATGTAAAAAAGACACCTCCTCATCCAGCCTTATTGAATCCATGGAGCATGGTTGTGCATAGTCAGTCATTATTGAGGCTCTTGAACTTTCTAAGTCCCTGCATTCAGGGGAATTTTGACAGGGAGGTGAAAGAGTTTTATTTGGACTGACATGTCCCACGTCTTCGATAATTACTGAGGCCAACGAGACATTCTTAGTCGGGATATCTCATGCTGCTTTATGGCTTTCAATTGTCGTGTCTTTAATATCAAGAGTCGACTCTTCTAAAACAGTAGCAAAAGTTTGAACGGGTTTAATAGGTTTAATAGGGGAATGAGGTACAGTTAATAAAGTTTGATCCGAAATAGTAGAGCTCAAAGGAAGAGTGGGAGCCTCATTGTTAAGGGTGGGATGTTGATTTGGAGTTACACTACCTAGACAACAATTAGGTAGCGGTGGATCCGAGGAAACCTTCACAAGAGATGCCAAATCAATCGGATCAGACATTGCTATACCACATGACTTTATCTCATAAAAATTACGGATGTCATGTTGAGTGGGAGTTTTATTGATTGGGGTTAAAATAATATTTTTCTTAGAAATACGAGTTCGACTTTTGGTCTTTTCCTGTGATTTTGGAATATTTTGATCCATGGGCGTTTTGGGGAGCGAAGCTAGATCCGGTAGATTAGGCATTGAACTTGGAGAGGTAACCATAGGGTCTCTAGTAGTCTCCGATGGCATGCCTGTTTTCAGGGTGAACATGAAATGATTTATATCAAATTGTTAAAGATTACTACAGTTTTCTCCTTTGATAAAAATACAAAGCACCAGACTCAAATATTAATAGCGTTAAGAACTGATAAAATTTCAAACACTCATCAATTCAGGATTTAAACGACTTATGTTAGTAGATGCAGCGGCAATAGACAGTACCTGAGGCAGTATGGTTAAATGCCAACATCCGCCAAACAGCCGCACAACAGCCGGTGGACTTGACGCCACAGGGCTTATCGCCGCTCGGGCGGCTCTGGCGCGGCTTTGAGTGCGCTGCCGGGTCACGTGATCGCCCACGTGATGTGGTCTAACGCCGCCTCCACCAGGAAGCGGAACGGAGCAGGCAAGAGCAAAGCTCGCAGTGCCTGTAGCGTTTTAGTAGCAAGTTCACAGTTCCACAGAGCAGAAAGGAATGACAGGAGTCTGCTCCTGTAACACGCAAAAATTCAGGTGAGCAGAAGCAAGTACGCCGCTCGGGCGGCTGTGGCACGGCTTTGAGTGCGCTGCCGAGTCACATGATCGCCCACGTGATGTGGTCTAACTCCGCCTCCACCAGGAAGCGGAACGGAGCAGGCAAGAGCAAAGCTCGCAGTGCCTGTAGCGTTTTAGTAGCAAGTTCACAGTTCCACAGAGCAGAAAGGAATGACAGGAGTCCGCTCCTGTAACACGCAAAAATTCAGGTGAGCAGAAGCAAGTACCACCAATACCAATTCGCCTCCATGCTGATGACTCAGTTCTTCCAGCTCAAACAACAGGTGTTCGGCAGAAAATGTTCAGCACACCAGCAGATTACAGCTTAAAGAGGTATTTCAAAGTCAATAGGTCAAACTCGAAAGTAATGAAATGCGGCCTGCAAATGCTGAGATATTTAAATTAGCAACAGTACCTGGAAATGTTCAATACTTTAATTGATTGGGATTTAGCTTTCCATCAACCAAGTCTTGAAATACACACTTTGACCAAAAAACAAGCCCAAATGTTATCATCCAATTTTCAACAACTTTCGTAGCTGGCAAGATATCTCAGGTGCGCGTAGTGCGGTGGCAGAGTGTGTTCTGTGTTCGTGTGGACGGCGGTTGAGCACCCCTGCACTGAGATCTGGCCCGGGAAGCAGATGGGAAACAGCTTCTCCTTTGGTGAAGTGCCGCGCTGATACCAGATACCCTCCAGCCAACTACAGGCAGTAAGTAATTCTCCTTAGAACAACCACTAGTTGGCCTTGAAATCATTTATTTGGTCTCCGAAAACATGCCGGGGAAAGTTGCTGCAAAGCCACAGTCAAGAAAGGGAAAGCCCTACGTCGAACACCCATAGAGGCAAGACGAAACTGACATGATCTGCTTGGGCTCTGCCTGAGTTACGACACGATCAGCGACAGCCGGAAGGCACGATAAACAGACCGAGACGGTGCCTGTGAATAAAATAACAGACTATTATCAGTCTACTGGGGGTTAGTGTTGCACATAATGACAAGATTAATACTAATGAGATAAAGGCTGTCTCATCGAAATCTAAAGAAACCTTGAATGACTCCAACGCTGATTACGGTGATATTGATAATAATTCCCTTTTAGCATTAAGCTATTCTTTGAAGGAGCAAGGAGCTGCAGCCGCCTGTGCAATAGTAGTTCCAGCCGGCGATGTCCCTAACATCACGCCATATACAAATGGGGCAATAAACGTGGAAGTCAATCAGAATCCAACAGATTCTCCAGTATGCACACATGGTCAGGATACCTTATCCGTCATTCCCGAGGTCTCCACTACTCGTACTTTGTCCAGTTTGCAGGTAGGGGAGACCAGGGCACAAGGGCTGTCGGCCTCTCCGAATCCTTTCCAAAGCTCTCCACTGGGCCCAGCCTAGGTGGGGTAAGGAGGTCCAAATGGTTCCTGTGACAATATCATGCTTAATTTAATATCAACTTATAATAACAATGAATCGACAGACAGAGTCATCCACTCTGCAGTTAAAATATGACTCAAATTGTGTGTAATATTGGAGGAGGTTAAAAAGCAGGGTTCCATCATAGCAAAGATGGAGGACTGATATAAAGAAGGGTGCCCAACCACCACAGCCCAGGTGACCGCTATACCAATACAATCAACAGAGCTGACCATCGTCAGCTATAATCAGGAGGTAACAGCTGAGAATATGGCCACTAACTTGCAGGATGACGACTCCTTTGACCTTACTATGTATAAATCAAGAAAACACAGACCCAATTGGCAAAACGGCATGCTTGTGACACAAGCTGCAGGCTTCAAATTACCATTCATATCTGAACAGCAACCCTCTGGTCCTCTCAATTGCACTCCAATTGTACTAGACACAGTGCTGGCAAAGAAGGATACTGGCTGTTCGGCACCCAAGCGGACAACTCGACAGAGGTCGACCGGCACATTGACTAGCTGGTTGTTAGGGGATTGTGCCCATATAATGCATCGTGAGGTGCCCCCAATACAGCAAACCTCAGCGCAAGGTGTGGATAGAGCGACCACCGATAACGTAGTGCTGGAGGAGAATCGTCCTATTACAGCACCTCAGACGACGTTAATAACCCCTCTCCCCGCTATCCTTGCCCCGACAGTAGTCACTCCAGCAACTGAAAGATACCCAAAGACTTTCACGATTGTTCGAGGGCCTCTCACATATTCTGAGAAACGTACAAATAGGTCTGATCTGCTTAATTTGTGTAAAATTATTCCAGCAGTGAGTGTTCTCTCTTTATTTGACTTAAGCTATGTTGAACCTGTTAATATCAATGGTGGGAACTTTGTACAGGTACATTGCCCTGCATCTGAAGTTCCAACACTTATTCGTAATCATCAGTGGTGCATTCAGAATGCAGGCTATGTATTAGATCATTCCTCACATGTTAGCCCTGCACCTGTGATCCAGCTGACGCCTGTACCCCCTACCACCTCAAATATGAATGTGTCAACTAAAGAGTCCGCTACTCAAGATGCAAAGGGGTGAGAGTGGTTCCAGAAATGTTTAATGCAATAGTTGATTGATGGCAATTGAAGTATACACATTGTAAGCTGGAACACCAGGGGGTACACTCACTTCTTAGATCCCAAGGGTTCCCTCTTGATTTTTGTTGCATTTGATGTTTTGTTTTTACAGGAGACATGGCTAATATTCACCTCAAAGGTTTCATATTATTCTAACATCTGGCTGCTTGGGAATACGTGGCCAGAGTTAGAAAAATCAAGCTTGACTATAAGAACTGGCTTACAAGAAGGAGGCACTCCGCCCTAAATGGTCAGTGGCAGCAGATGTTTATAGCTCTATGCACTGATAAGGCCAGAACAATCTGGCAAATACTGACCAAGGCCAAGGGTGACACAAGACAAACCATGGTAAACCCCATACCCGAGCAGGTGGGTCGAATTTATAAAGGCGAAATACATTGCCATTGATGGGAATCCTATATATATGGTGCAGAGAATTCAATGGCCTTTGTTCCTGTAGTGTGGGGCTTGCATTGCCTTATGCAATACAAGCCATCGAATCGTAGTGGTGATGGAACCCTGGGTTCCTTCAGGGTTCTAAAGAGGACAGTTGGGAATTCAGGATGGGAACCATAACTGGAAGGTTGCCCCTACATATGCTCTCCCTTCACTTCTAACTTGTTACCTGAAATTGCAATAAAGGGACCTACCTTTTGTACTTGATGGCTCCTGTGTGCTCCCTGAGTCCTGCCCATATTTCCCAAGTCCAGACACTACAAATTGGCGTCAAGGAGTCTTGATAAGAACCCAGATGAGAGGGGAGAGCAAGGGAAGGAGACACAGCTATGAAGACTGATGCCAGAGTGTAGTCCACTTGGGGATCAGAGTCCATGGATCCAGAGCTTATGGCGGAGAATCCATGGAGGCAGGGTTGAGTTCAAAGGAAGAGAAGGCTGGAGGTGTCCTTGCCGTGAGAACTCCCTCAGAGGACCAGGACATGGTTGGTCCTTGCAGCTAAGTCTTACTAATCTATCGGTATCACATACATGTATATTTCAATGTGCCCAGTTAAATGTTAATTGGGATAAATAACCTGTGATATATTTGCTGCAGTTTTATGTGTGTATACAGTAATTAATCTGTCTAGGAGTGGATTATTATTAATGGGTGTGTTATTATGACTATTGTGTACTGCTGCGTTAGTTGTTAATATTATTGTGCCATTACATTGAGTAGTAAAGCGTTTTTAAGCCCATGGTTTGGGGGATGAGTATGGTGAGAAGGTATATTTTTAAACGCCATTGGTCGGAATGAAGGGTTATTTGAGAGTGCTATTTTGTGAACGTAAAAAAAAGAGTATGGGGGTCATTCCGAGATTGGAAGTAGCCATGGTGCTATAGCTGGTAGCACCATGGCTGCCTCCAATACCGGGTCCGGGTCCGGTCTGGCTGAATGGGGATTTACCGGGTCATTCCGACCCCGCAGGACCCGGTAAGTCCCCATTCAGTAAACCATTCCCCATTCCCATTTGTGCCCCCATACGGCTCAATGGGAATGGGGAAGGCTCTAATTACGGGCCTGCAAATAGCGGTCCCGTAATTAGCGCCCTGGTCCCTTAGCGGGACCCGCTAAGGACATGTGTCTGACCACACGTCCTTTGCTGTTCCCGCTAAAGGACCTCGGAATTGGGCGGTAAGGGTTTTCCGGCACCGGTATCCTTACCGGTGCCCGTTAACCCTTACTGCCCAACTCAGAATGACTCCCTATGTATGCATGCAAAAAAATTGCATCTCATTTACACGGCTCCATAAGAGTAATTAACCTGTGCCTGTGTATCTTTTTGGTGTTCTGCTTCTTTAGCAGACATCTGTTTCTATGTGCTCTTTGTTTTGTTTGTCGCTTTTCTGTCCTTTCTTAACTTTTTGGTGTGCTCTTTGGGGAAGTAGTATGGTGTGTGTGTGTGTGTGTGTGTGTGTGTGTGTGTGTGTGTGTGCGTGTGTGTGTGTTAGGTGGGGCTGGGTGCTGAGTGTGTGTGTGAAGGGGCTGAGTTCTGATTGTGAGTGTGGGGGTGCAGAATGTATGTGTGTGGTTGTGTGTGTATTTGTGAGTGTGAAGGCTGGGTGCTTTTAGTGGAGACTGGGTGGTGTCAATGGGGGTGAAGAGTGTGTTTATGTGTGTTTGTGTTTGTTGGGGAATATGTCCTGGGTGTGTTTGTGGGGGGCTGGGTGCTGTGTGTTTATAGGTGCTGGGTGCTCTGTCTGTATGTGTGTGTGGTCAGGGGGCTGGGTGCAGTGTGTGAGGAGCTGGTGATGTGTGTGGGGGGTTTGGTGCTGTCTGTGTGTGGTGGTGTGTGGGCTGGGTGCTTTGAGAGTGTGGGGTTAGGGGTTGGTTGCTGGGTGTGTGTGCAGGGTGGTGAGTGTGTGTGTGTGTGTGTGTGTGTGCGTGTGTGTGTGTGTGTGTGTGTGTGTGTGTGTGTGTGTGTGTGGTTGCACTGGGTGCTGTGCGATTGTTGTAGGGCAGATTGCTGAGTGTGTGTGTGTGGGTCAGGGGTGTGTGCATGTGTATTTTGGGTCTTGGTGCTGAGTGAGTGGAGGTGGGTGCTGAGTGTGTGTCGGTGGGTGCTGAGTGTGTGTGTGTTGGGCCTGGTGATGTGTGTGGGGGGCTAGTGCTGAATATGTGTGCAGGGTTTATGCAGTTTGGTGCTGCGTGTGTGTGTGTGTGGTGTGTGTGTGTGTGGGTGTATGGGTGCTGGGTGCTATGTGTGTAGGGGACTGGATGTATGTGGGGGCTGTGTGTGTGCTGGGCAGGGATCTCTGTGAGGGGGTGGGTGTGTATGGTGGGTTCTGAGTGTGTGTGTGGTGGTTGAGTGTCTGGGGTTCTGAACATGTGGTGGGGGTTCTGAGTGTGTGTAGGGGGGTGGGTGGTTGTGTGGGGGCCTGAGTGTGTGTGTGTGGTGGGAATTAGTGTTTGTGTGATGGGGCTGAGTGTGTGGCAGCTGAGTGCCTGTGTGTGGGGGGGCTAAGCATGTGGGGGGCTGAGTGTGTGTGGGTGGAGTGTGTGTGCGTGTGCCAGGGCTGAGTGTGTGTGTGTGTGTGCCATGGCTGAGTGTGTGTGATGGGGTTGACTGTGTGGGGGGAGGTCTGGGTGATGAGTGTTTAAGTGTGTGGGGGCCTAGTGCTGAGTAGGTGTGTGGGTGCAGGGGGCCTTGGGGCTGTGTGTAAGGTGGCTGGGTGTGTGGGCAGAGGCTGTGGGTGAATGGGGCAGTGTGTGTAGGGGGCAGTGTGTGTGGGGGGGAGTGGGTGTGTAGGGGGGCTGACAGTATTTGTGCAGGGCCTGAGTGCATGTGTGACAGGGCCGTGTGTGTGGGGGGGAGTATGGGAAGGAGGGTCTGGGTGATGAGTCTGTAAGTGTGTGTGTTGTGGGGCTGGGTACTGAGTGTGTGGGTGTGTGTGGGGAGACCTAGCGCTGAGTAGGTGTGTGGGTGTATGGGGGTTGGAGGCAGTGTGTGTGGGGCTTGATGTATACGTGGGAGACTGAGTGGGAGGGTGTGCAGTGGGGTTTTATGGGGGGCTGAGTGGCTGTGTGTGCAAGCTATGCATGTCTATATGTGGGGGCTGTGTGTGGGGGGGGCTGTGTGATTGTGCCGGGTAGAGTGTGTGGGCAGGGCTGAATGTGTGGTGGGGGCTGTGTATGTCTGTGGGGGCTGCATTTATGTGGGGGGTTGAATGTTTGGGGGGATAAGTGTATGAGTCGGGGAGCTGAGTATGTGTGGGGGGCTGTTCATGTTTGAGGAGACTGAGTGTTTGTGTGGGGGCCCTGAGTTCATATGTGTGGGGGCTGATTGCATGTGTTTGGGGGGCTGAGAGCATGTATTTGTGGTGGGCTGAGCATGTGTGTGGGGAGGTGAGTGTGTGGGGGCTGATTGTGTGTGTGTATGTGGGGGGCTGAGTGTGTGAGAGGCTGGTTGCATGTGTGTATGGAGGGTTTGCATCCTCAGTGCTATTTGTGTGTGTCCAGGGCGGTCTGGATAGTCCTTATCTGGGGTATTGAGACAGTGTTTTGCAGGCGTTCTTGCCTTAGTGTTGAAGGCTGAGAGGGGGTCTTGGCCAAAGGCCTAGAGTTGGTTATTGGCTGGCTGTAGGGCATTTTTGGCTGAGTGTGAGGGGACTTTTGCTGAGTACAGAGGTCCTTATTTGGAGGAAGAACACAGGTTTGTGTGAGGCTGCAGGAGAAGGGATTAGCAGAAATGTATGAGTAGTGGTGGCCGTAGAAGAGGGTTGGCAGAGAGGAGGTTTGGCAGAGGAGGAGAGGAGGATGGTGGAGGGGCTTCACGCAATATGCTCTTAGTGTGTGTTCGAAATTAATGAACTTTTAAAAGGTGACATTTGTTAATGTGTATAAAATAAAGCTTTTTTTAAAACCACATTGTATTTATTTTACACTTCAGTGTTAATTATTACACACTGTGTGTTAAATTTAAGGTGTATTCTTGATTAAGCCAATGTAGAAGTTGTCCTAGAATCATCCTGGAGTGATTGCATTTCATCATAAAGTTTTGATGAGACCATCCTTTAATAATCCACACACACCCTGTAGTGAAATGATCCTGAAGTAATTTCTGCTCATCCTGAAGTTGTCATGGAGTCATCCTTTAGAAAACAACACACATCCTGCCATTGTCATGGAGCCATCTGGAGTAATCACAACCCATACTGTTGCTGTCAAGGAGCCATCCTGGAGTAATCACAACCTATCCTGAAGTTGTCACAGTGTCATCCTGGAATAATCATAACCCATTCTGAAGTTGTCATGGAGTCATCCGGGAGCAATCACAACCCATCCTGTAATTGTCATGGAGTCATCCTGGAATAATCACAACACAACCTGTAGTTGTCATGGAGTCATTGCGGAGTGATCCCCATTCATCTTTACATTGTTATACAAACATCCCAGAGTTGTCCAAGATCATCATCATTCCCAGCCAAGTAATCAGGAGCTCATCCTGGAATAGTTATTGTGATTTCTGTGGAGTCATCTCATTTCAATAAATTCTGCCTGTACACAAACTTCAGGATGGCTTTGGATGTTATCCCAGAATTAGCTATGGATGACTTCACAATTATTCTGGGAAGATGTTCCTTTTTGACTTGGGTTCTTACCATGTGAAAAGTCTGCATACTCACAGCTTCTGTTTTTACATTCTGTCTGGGTTAAAAATCCATTAAAAAATGTCTGCGCGGACGTGTGTGGTTCAGGGAAAGTTTATTTTCACGTTTGCTTTATTCACACTATGAAGTAGTCATATTACGAAATGCTGCATTAAAGATCTGCCTGATTACTGTGACATGTCTTTAGACCTTCATGTTTACAACTCTGTGTCATGTCATGAGGACTGTTAGACAGCAAACGTAGCATGGTCAAAAAAGAGAAGTGAAAAAAGGAACTACATAAGTGAAAGTATCTGTGTTCGCTTTCGATTTCAGACCTCACCCACCCAAGTGACATGCTGTGGTATCCCTAATAGCTTCTGGGTGTTTTCATCTCAAAATGGATAATATATGATCATAAACCATCGACGCTTACTCAACTTACTTATCAGAGTTTTGGAAAAATGTAAATGTAAAATGACCCCAATAGTATGCATGAAATCTATTATCAAGTTTCGACGAATATTTAAAATGCTAAACTCTGAGATACAAATGAATACTTTTTATGTACATAGCCCTGGTTAGATTGTGGAAACATGTTATAAAAAAACATTGCTTAAATACTTGCGGTGAAATAAAACAGATCTGAAATGGATGCAGTATAACATTGTAAAGTGGATACATCATTCCCAACAAAATTACGACATCTAAAAAAGTGTCTTTATGAACTTAACACCAATAAATGCATGCACTATGCACACTAGAAGCATAGTGTTCATCATGTATTTTTACACCAATAAATAGATGATGTGTTTATATATTATAGTGCACCAGTAGCCACACCTCAGTTGAGTATTGAGGTACATAAGAAACCCGAAAAATGAATTGCTAATAACTTTTCACTCGTATGACGTGTTCGGCTGAAATTCTGCAAACAAAAGGTTTGTCACAGGCTAGCCCGGACTGGACATTCTGGAAAAGATCTGTTAAAAAATGAAAAAGTTAAAAAACGCTGTTTTGAATGTTGGACTTGAAAATAATGGATCTCCTATGGGTGGGAGTTAGATGTCTGATAGCATTCTCAATACTTTGGAGGTCATACCAAGACAGAGGCTTAACCCTCCCAGATTATGAATTATACTTTTTGGTCAGCGCAGTTGCAATACACAATACAATGGAGAGTTATAGCCCACTGGGAAGATGGTAGGTTGCAACCAGGGACGTCATTTGGGGGTCGCCAGAGGTCGCAACTGCGACCTCTGAGGTTTCCCTTGCGACCTCTGTGGTCACCCTTGCGACCTCTAGAAAAACAAGAGAAAAAAAAAAGTTTTTTTGTTTTTTTTTTTTTGTAATGTAAACTCATGGGCTGTGGCCAGCACCAAGTGGCTCGTTAGTTCTAGAGTGCTTGGCTTTCTTGTTAAAGCCCCTTAAAAAAATAAGAAAAAGAAGAAAAGGAGTGACACAAGTCTAATACTTTCAGCACTGACCCTAAATAAGAAAGATTAGGAATACCAAATAATGTGTCTTTCTGGATTTCTATACAATAATTGCTAGAGTCATTAAAGGTTTATTTCAGGCACACTTCAGGAGGTGAGTCACTGATTTAGTCTGTTCTTAAACGCCTCAACTCAGCCTTTCATCCTCCTGAGGTCGATAAATGAGTACCAACACAGGTTGGGTGATATTGGGTGTATATTTTTTCTATATAAAGCGCTTAAGCGTAAGTGCTATATAATAACCATTTGGTCATGGACGTCTGCTTGCATTCACAGTAATTTGGTAATATGGGCCTATATACACTGATCTTAACGATACATATGGCGATTGTATGAAATGTACATCACATTATAGCGATATAGTAACCATATTTTTTGTAGTGTACAATGCTATGTGATAGCACTTCCTGTTTTGTCAACGGGTGAAAGGTCACGTTCCATCGCATCCAGTGATATCACTTCGGGGTGGGGTCAAATGTGATGTCACCAGAGGGCCAAGGGTCGTGTGATGTCACTTCCGCTACCCCTGACATTTTGGTGAAATGACGTCCCTGGTTGCAACAGATAATACCAGAAAATAGAGAGCCCCCAGAATTATTTTGAAATGCTATGAGAGGGGTTCGCGACACTTGCAATGTATGGCTAGTACAACAAGCTTGGCAAAGAGTTAGACTTAAAGTTAAGTTACATTTGAACAAAGGTTATAGTCCAACTATACCATTGAGATCAGACATAAATATAAGCGTTATAATTAAAGATATGGAAGGGCTAATGCTCCAGTGGGTTAGGTGTATGAAACTAGGGATTTGCTTGCTGCCACAGCCACCACACAACACTATCAGCATTATCAAATCCAGTCTGGTGGTGCTCCAGAAAATACTGAAAGTCCACTAACCAATCTTATTCCTTCCATACATTCTCCCTCGCTAACAACATACCCACACACTGGGTGGAATATCCCAAGCTACTCCATACCTCTGCTGTCTGGGATACGGACTCCAGAACCCACAGGCCCGGAATGCAGCCTGGAGGATCTGGACCTTTTGTGTGGGCTTCACAGAGTTGCTGTATCAACAGGACTCACTCAGTGGAGGGAAACACTTTCACGTACAACTGCAATATAGTTTACCAGCGTCTTGTGCGCGGTAAACCTCCTCACTTGTTTGGGCACTGTAATATATTTCCCTGTGCCAGTGCAGCAGGTGGAACACGTGGATGGCTGGCTGACACCTTACCACTTCTGGAGGATGCCTGGCACAATGTCAGATAGCTGATCAGATAGCACAGTGAGCTAAGCGCTTGCCCCTGCTATCTTTGTGCAGCCTGCTGTGGCAGGTTCGAATCCCAACAGGGTCAACTCAACCTTTCATCCTTCCAAGGTCGATAGATTGAGTACCACTCTGTGGGATAATAATGACTACTGTTATTTCAGCGCTATAAGACCTAAACTTATTGTTGATGTGCTCTCAGCAGCTTCAGCCTCTGCTGTTAAACCCACCTCAGGTATTTTAGAATAAGCCCATGCCCTAGATGACAAAAAGGGGTGGGCATACCCTCTTCCCTCCATGTACCTTCGGAAGGACCTTTGTGCCTGGCATGCAATTTTATTGGGCACAGTGCCTCTTCCACCTGCCTCATGTGATAGTGGCTGTGCTGCCCCCTCCTCCAGCACAGGGAAGAAACACAGAACCTTGGACAGACCAGAACTGAAGCCTAATCAGGAACTAACAATAATTATTACCCCTTATTCAGGCAAACTTTGTCAAGATCTCTGCTTACTAGCCTTAGAAATGCTGGCTACCTCCCTCTAACTGCTTCAAGGCTAGTCATGGAGCAGGGAAAAAAACCTTCCATTGGGAAGTAGAAAAAAGAAGTAACCCACGTGGGAATTCTGTGGTGGATCCACAACAACAAAAACACAAAAGTGATCGGAACACCACAATAAAAAGGGTAAACTGCACCGAGAGTAGACCGTGGAGCTCTTACAGCAGAGAGCAAGTTCAAAGAAAATAAATGGTGCCAAAATGGTGACAAAAGAAAAGGCCTAGAAGGGATTTCATCATCCAGGCAATAACATTGGGACGAAAAAGGTAGCTATTCCCAACTCGTGGAGAGGTAGACCAGTAGATATTGGAGTGTTGGCTTGCTAGAGGGGAGAGAGGTGTGGTGTCTCCCAAAGCCCTTTACAACGTAGGCCCGGGAGCAAACACATACAGACACTGAACAGAGAGGTGACATGCTCACTGACTCTGCAGGAACAGGGAGAAGAGTTCCTCAATCTGAGTGTCAAGGAATAGGGAGGAGTAAAGACCGAATGAGTAATCACCAGCACAGACATGGGGAAGTGGGAACAGTAATAGGAGAGGCGCTCTCTAGCAGGAGGCAGGAAAAACAGGAATGGCCCACAGTGCGCTAGACAGGGGAACCTCACTTTGAAGGAAAAAAGGGATACACCCTGTAATCTGCACTACTCATAGAAACCATCCAGTTAGTAAATAACAACCCTCTGCTAAAGGTTAGAATAAAAGGACAGGGAAACAGAAAACTAAAGAGATCCCAACAGAAATTCAGTAACAAAATCAAAACATGTCCACAGGAAATGCAACCCAAGAACTAGGAACTACAAAGAAAAACTTAGTCCGGCAGCCATCTTGATTTCCAAACAAGTTTATGAATGCCTTCCTGGCCTAACCCAGAATTACTGCCCTTTTGTCCGTTTTACATCTCTATCATTCCTGTGACACCTCAGGTGGCCATCTTTGAATGGAGTCTATCTCTTCTTGTACCATTTAATTTGTCTTTTCTACCCCCCCAACTCTTCCTTCTCATCCTGTGATTCCTGAAGCTGCCCCTTTTCACTTCCACTAACCTCTTACCTGCATGCTCCGCTTCCTCCTTTTCTCCTCCTCCTACCACTGTTCATTATCAGAACCTTGATTCCCACTATCGCTCCCAGTCCCATCATAATTACCAGTTCCACCACCGGTTCCACCATCATCCCGAGCATCTGTTGGAGGAAGATACAGATTGTCTGTGTGCCTCATAACACCACACATATTATGCTACTGTCCTCCAGAGTTGAGGTAGGACAACATGTCCAATCCACCTGTACCCCTTGAACAAGATTGCTGTATACACAGCATGTTTGCCTCCCACATTAACAAAATAGAAAAAAATGACGCCCCAGAACACAGTGGTGACTCAATTCAGACTGGCTTCAAAAAACCAAATGGCTTTCCAAACTGAAATAAAATAAGTATTCCCTTCAGAAATAACAAACGTTTCTCAGAACACACAACCTACAATCTTCCCCCCTGGCCTGAAAACAAATTGCTACAGAACAACTCTTCAAAATGTTTCTAGCTCCTCTTACTGTGTGGTGTGGATCAGCCCTGTCCTTACCTCTGCAACCAAGCTCAAACCACAAAGAAAACAGAAAGGATCCTTATATATGTGCCCAACTTGCTCTCCACCTAGGAACTCCCCCAGGAGCTGCAAAAATCACAATCTCATCTGAATCTTTGCACAAGCTCAGATTCACACACAGATGCACCCTAATGCAACAGTCCAGCCCACAGGGATTCGTGGATGGGTTTCCGGGAGATTATCCCAGGCCTGCTATATCTAACAGCTACATCAATAAGAGTAATGGCGGGAGCAAAAGAGAACTATAGAGACCTATGCAACCTACAAGTCAATATAGAAAAGTGCAATATAGTCCTAGTCAACAGGATAAGTGGGGCAGAGGATACTCAAATGGATGGGATGGTATAAGTCTAGAGAACCTCAAATACATTGGAGTTTGAATCCTCAGAGTGTTCAGTCAATGGCATTACCTACATCACGACCATTGTTAAAGAACGCCTAAGAACCACTTGAGTGTGGGACAGAGAGTCGATTTATCGATTCATTTTCTACCACTTATGTTATTCTTCTTTACAATGTTGTTCAGTAATATACCTAGATCATGCTTTAACAGGCTGGCTGGAGCTGTACATATGTATTTATATAAAGGGATCTTATGTAGAGAGAACCTAGCTGTATAGCAACATCTCTGTGCATGTTGTTTTGATACCGTTGGCAGCCCAGAGTGTTATGTCAAACTGGCTCAGATAAAAGTGGGTTTGAGTTTCCTGACTTGTAGGCCTAATGTAGAGCCAGCTCCCACCTCCCTAGCACAGTCTCCATACTTCAACAAGTTGTAATTTAATGCCACCTCACTAGAGCCAGTGTACCTGTACTGCCTGGTCTGCCTTACTGCTCTTACTCCCTCATGGACTTTCTAGGTGACTTAGCATGGTCATCTTTGTCCTGGTTCACACTAAGGGGGATAATGCTGCCTGTGTTAATTAGTAGTTGCAATTATTCAAATGCAAATTAATTCAGCTGTGTCAAGAAACCATGTATGACAAACACTACTTTATGCCATATCATGAAACACTGTACAGTATACAAACAAAACACTCAACCTTGGTAATATAGTACAGTTTTTTATATTACTGTTGCTTTTTAAATAAAGTTTTTTTAGATTATAATTCTTTTGTCAGAGGGTGGCGTAGCTCATTCCCTCTGCAAAGGTGTACACATTAAACGGTCAAGAACAAAGGTGGACTGAATCAAGTTTAAGTGCAAAAGAAGGTCCACAATAAACAATACTCCATGTGAAACAATCAATTAGTGCACAACAATGCAGCATTTAGCAAGTGCACAAAACATGGAAAATATCTAGAAACATTTTGGTATCCTATGTGTACAATACAGTCTTGTACAATTTCCACAACCCAGAAAAGCAGGAGTACTGTAGCTTATCTAGGTGAGAGACCTTGGGTAGGTCTACCGAAGCCAGGCTAAAGGGTGATCTGATAGTTGGTCGACGTCAGGAACGTTAATCACCCTACAAAGTTCAAAAAAGTGGAACAAGGGGGCACCAAATGGTGCTGAAGTCCACAGACGTTTCGGCTTTGAGATATTTGACAGCCTTCTTCTGGAGCCAAGG
Source organism: Ambystoma mexicanum (assembly GCF_040938575.1). Classification (NCBI taxonomy): domain Eukaryota; kingdom Metazoa; phylum Chordata; class Amphibia; order Caudata; family Ambystomatidae; genus Ambystoma; species Ambystoma mexicanum. The sequence continues at coordinate 660,733,063 of NC_090941.1, read as the reverse complement.
CGTGGTCTCCCCTACAGAGAGTGAAGGGGGAGGTAGGTGAAAAGGTTTTTGTTGAAATGTACTAATCAGTACAGTTAGCGACAAGTTGTCACAGAGGTCTAAACACAGAAACAATAAGTAATAAAGAGTATGTACAGTATTCACAATTCCAAATCTTCACTGACCTTAACAACGGAGGCACCCAGACTGAGCACCTACTGGCTAAAACTAGAATTTGATTGAAAAAGAGCAGAAGAACCCTGTGGTTAGTAATTCCCAGTCCTGGTGCGTTCATTCTGATGGTATGGCTCTGGGAAATGAAAGAGACAAAGTGCCTATATCAATAAGGGTGCTATGTGCCACTTTTGTTGGGTAGAAATGGAAGAGTCAGCCATGTAACCGGATATAAGAGGGTTACCTTAATGCCATGGTGGCCTGTGTGCAGTGGGTGACCCGCTTCTCCATGAGCCACTGGATACCTTTTGTTTGGGTGATCGACTGGGCGTGGAGTCCACAGGCAGTGGGCAGCGAAGTGCTGCAAAACACAAACAGAGCCATTAGGGTGGGTCCACTTATTGTGTATTGTGAAAACAGGAGCGGTCCTGCTTAGGAGCGGGGCTGTTGCTTACCTTAGTGTATGTCCAGAGTATAGCAGGATAGTCTGTTCCGTGGCGCCGGCGAGCGCGAATAGAACTGTGCAGCGGGGTGAAGCTGCGCATGTGTAGAACAGAGACATGTGTTGCTGGCGCGCATGAGCACTACAATGCATCGTGCTGTTGCCATAGGAAGAAAGCTATGAGGTAGTGATGTCTTTGCTGGGAAGTGGGATAACGCTGCCGAGGGTCGGGCGGCAATGTGAGGCCCATAAAGGGAACCAAATGTACAGTATATTAGTCTACTGTCTGGAAAAATGGGGAAAGGAGGGCGTAGTATGGGAGCCTAGGGTTGGAGTCCACAATGTGGAACTTGGTGTCCCTGCACATGCTATGCATGGTGATGGAAAAAAGTGCACATCACAAGGGGCCTAGGGACAAGGAGGGAGACAGGGACCTGTATGACTCAGGAGTAGATATGGAAGAGTGGCCTGGGGTGCAAGCAGCCTGTGTAAAATCAGGACCTGGAGACGCTGTCTCATGGTGTAGTAGTGCGTCCAAGTGGTTGGATGCAGGGAGCAGTGTTCAATTGAGAGTTCAATTATGTGGACACAGTGGGTGTGCCTTGTTGAGTCCTGTGGTTATGGATTTGAGCTTAAACATCCACCAGGATTCTTTGAAGTTCAATGCATTACTGGTATTGCTGGTGTTGACCACATTGTCCGCCACCCACCATAGCAGATTGTCTGGTCCATGCTGGAATTAGAGGTAATGGGACACAAGGAATGCTGTGTGGTTTTTACACCGAATTTTGGATCTGTGGTCGCTAATTCTTTTATGGATAGGTCTTGAAGTTTGCCCTATGTAGCGGAGGCCACAGGGGCATTTGATGATGTAAATGACGTTTAGTGATTTACAGTTGGAGAAGTGGTGCAGTTCCCATTCCTTGCTGCCTATGGTGAATGAGTTCATTTTTTTAGTGAATTTGCACGCTGTGCAGCTCCCGCATGGCTGATGCCCTCGGATTTCTCTGAGATTCCACATGGAAGATCTCGTGCTGCTTTTGCTCATTCTCGCATGCATAAGTATGTCCTTAAAATTCTTGGACCTTTTCAAAGCCATTCTGGGTGTTGGTTCATTGGGTAGACTTAGTTGTACTAGAGGCCAACATTGTCATGAATCACAGAGTGCGCCCCTTTTGGGCTTCTTGGTCCCTGTCACAGCGGGCTTACACTCATTAATACTCCCAACATGGCCGTCCAGCGTAATCCCTTCTCGCTCCATGCGCTGGACGTAGCCTTTTCTACTAATAGACCACGCCTTCCGCGGCTCCGCGCGTCTCAATGCTAATGCGAAGTAGCGACCAGACGTGTGCTCCGTAGCTCACGGTTCTTCTCCTTTTTCTATTCCCGCTATCCCTTCCTAGTCCTCACCCTTCTACTTACCTCCTGGATTCTTGGCTAGCGTGCTTCCACTGCCTCCTGGATTCCTGGATTCGGCGTCCCGGAAACTGAATGCATTCTGGATTCGGAAGAGAATCGGGCAGCCTTCTTCAAGACCCGGTCCATCCACAAGAAGGCATCGACCAAGGACACCAGTAAAGAACGGACTCAGGTGTAAAGGGGGGAACTCCTTGACAAACATTTCTTTATCATGCCTTTTAATTGGGTCGTGCTGGGACCAAACGTTGTGACACAGGTGATGATCTCTTCTTTGGAAGTGTCCTGGATCTTGGGTGACAATAATGCTTCCCTGGGCGTGAATTTGGCCCTTTTCTGTGTGTTTTTTTAACAGTTTTTTAGGCTAGCCTCTGGCAGTCAATTTGTTGTGCAGTGTTGACACATGGGTTTTGAATTCACCAATGTCTGTGCAGTTCCTGCAAACTCTTAAAAATTGCCCATACAGTAAGTTGTCTTGCAGGTTTTTAGGGTGGTGGCTTTTGTAATGTAGGACACTGTTGCGGCCCGTCTCTTTTTTAAACAAAGTGCACTCCAATTTATTGTTTCTTGGTCTGATCGTGAGGTCCAGAAAGTTGATTTCCATGTTGCTATTGTTCATGGTGAATTTGATTGCTTCTGTACGGTTGTTTATCCGGTTGTAGAAGTCAACAATGGTTTTGTTCTCTCCTTTCCAAATGAAGATAATGTCATCTATATAGCGATGCCACAATGTGATGTTGTCAAGAAATGGATTGGTGATATTTAGAACATGGTTATATTCATATTCTGCCATATAAATAATGGCCATGCTCGGGGCGAAAACAGCGCCCATGGCAGTTCCGCATGTTTTTAGGTAGAAAATGTCATTGAATTCAACAAAGTTGTTGGTGAGGGCCAATTCCAAGAGCTCTACTATGAAATTGGTGGGCACTCTCTTTTGAGTCATATGACGCTCCTGCAGAGATCACGACTCTGCTGAGAGACACACACCACTTATCTGCGTTCCTGCACCCTGGATAATATACCTCCAGCACCTGCAGAGTGACCTCAAGTTCACAGTAGCAGTGTACTCTACACACCGCTCAAGCCAGTCTCCACATATTTGTAAAGTTGGAAACTGCCAGAAGCTTTACCGCCATATTGCTCTTTTTGACGATATCCCACGGACAGTGTTTACCCTTCACCCCCATCATGAAGAAGGCCACACCAGCAACTAGCATCCACCTACCGCTACAGGTGGCCGAAACACTACAGTGTTGATTTATGACACAACACCATTGCACATCTATCTGTTGTTGTGTGTTATGTTTGACAAAACCCACGGACCAGCAGTGGTCCTGGGCAGCATTTACTCTTGTCTGTAGCTAAATGTCCACCAAATTGTTTTTGAGAGATTTTGCACTGTTGTGAGGCTAATACCCTCAAAACTAAAGAGGGTGGTACCCAGTGGTACCCCTGACTGTCAACTCAACATCTGTCCGTTGTGTTATCTTATGAATAAGTGAATCTTTTTGTATTTGTACCACAATTCTGAGATTAAATTAATTAATGCATAATTCTTGTTGTGTGGATCTCCCATCCTGATTTTTTTCTTAATTACAATAAAAACACATAATACATACACAATTGATTTGGCAACACAGTAATACATGGCAACATCAAGTAAAGTGCTTGAGTAAACATAATCAAATAGCCTTTATCCTTCTATTTCTGATAGCATCCCTTAGATTAGATAGCAAAGTCACAGGTTTATTTGCCATTACAATATAGCACAAAGCATGTATACATTGTGTGAAATGTAGGTTTTACAATAGCAGGATTATGTTTTTTTCCAAATGTTTACCTCGACCAGGCAAAACAACATAAATTGCAATAGATCCTCTGACCGCCCACCCCCCCACACTACACAGTACAAAATGTGTGTAATTGGATACTGCTCCTATCCATTTAGCTGTGACTGCCTGTAAAGGAATGATATTGAAACAGACTCTTGTAATTGTGGAGCAATCGTGAATATTTTTAGGCCACATTAAATCATTTTGAATCGCATTGATTTTGATGATTGTATGCAAAAAGAGAGGTTTCATCAATTCTTTGGTTTCACGATCCCTGGCAAAAACCTCTGTCAACCTTTCCCTTTACACTTTGTCTGAGTAGCAGTGGTTCCACCCTTAACTCAACTTCCAATAAGCGAACGCCCAGCTCTTGGTGAACAGCATAATTTGCAGGCAAAATAAGCAGGCCCAGGATCTTTTTCAAAAGGATGCTCTTGTGCACTTGAAATTTGGTTGAATGACTGTGGGGTCATTATGAGTGCAGCGGAAAGGGGTTAAGGTCCCGGTAAGGATGCCGGTGCCGTTAACCCCTTACCGCCGCATTCCGAGGTCCCTTAGCGGATCCCACTAAGGCCGACTGGTAAAACCAGCCGTCCTTAGCAGGAGCCGCTAAGGGACCTGGGAGCTAATAACGGGCCTGCTATTTGCGGGCCCGTTATTAGCTCCCTCCCCATTCCCGTTGAGCCCTATGGGGGCTCGAATGGAAATGGGGAAGGGTATTTTGAATGGGGACTTACCGGGTCCTCCAAGGTTGGAATGACCCGGTAAGTCCCCATTCAGAGAACCTGGACACGTCTTTGGAGGCGGCTACCTCCAAACTCGTAATGACCCCCTATGTCCCCAAATTCCCGCACCCTACTTTCAAATTGCCTTTGCAGAATAAACTTTTAGCATCATCTCTAAGGGAAGGCTTTTGTGCATTTGGCAAATCTAAAAACCCACCTGTAGCATGCAACATGTTATTTACTTGCTTGGTGCAATGTTTGGTACCTTTTATTATTACTATGGTATTTGTTGAGCACAGACCTACCTTTGTGAAGCAATGGAGTGCTTTACAGAGGTATACAAAAATACAGATATACAACAGAGTGCTTTACAGACAGATGCCTAGCGCAGCGCTTTTCAGAGGTAACAACAGAACAGATAAAAACTGGGTAGTAGGATAGAGAGGGGCACAGTGGTGGGGTACAGTGTACAGGGTAGCAGGGAAAAGAGGGATGGACGGCATTTAGCGAGTCAGGTGGCGCGGGAGGAAACATGATGCCTTCGGTGTTGAGGAGGAGAGACTCCTTGAAGAGGTGGGTCTTGAGTTCTTTTACGAATTGTAGGAGCGTGCAGGCGAGTCTGATGCTGGTGTGGAGGAGGTTGCATCGTTTAGGGGGGTAGGCAGAGAAGGCTTGTTTTGTAGCCCTTTCATTTTTGCAGTGGTGGATTTCAAGTCTCCACAAGGCCTGGTTTCTGGGGGTGTGCTGGCTGCCAGAGATACTGAGTTTCTCAGCGAGATAGCTGGGTGACTTGAGGGCGACTGCCTTATAGATGAAGCAGCAAGACTTGAAGGTGAACCTGTTGGCCCTTTAAGAGAGGTGGCGCTCTATAGGATGGATGGGGATGAAGATTTTACTCTTACACCAATAATCAGATCGACTGGCAAAACACAACTGTTTTTAATGGAAATTGTCTAAAACACAGAGTAAAGCGGGCATCAAGAGACAACCCACAGCATAGGTTTGAACGATTCACATGAAAAAACACAGTTATATAGCAAAGCCTCATCATACGTGACATCATACTATGTGGCAAAATAAGAAAACCTACAGGGTTTATGATAGGCTTAAAGGGAACATCTAAGTATACTTTCTATGAGGGATAGGATCGTGATTGGATCTCTAAGGTCAGGTGGACAGCTATGCCCACTCCTAGTGCAAGACATCTTCTGTGTCAAAAAAATACACAACGTTTCATTGGCTTTCAAACTATAGGGCTCTTTGCTACGTGGCACTCTACAATTGTTTGGCACACCTGTACCCTACTGGAATATTCCACTTACTAGCAGCACGCAAGCTGGTATAACAGGTGCTGGAGGGTTGAACTTGACCATACCTCCCCACCCAATTAGTCCAACATCCATCATCACTCCTACTGTCTGCCATTCAATTAGTCCTTTGAACTCAGCCTTGCAAAGGATCGCTGGGCCTGAGAATAAAAGGGAGTGTGAGCATGGCCCTATCTTCTGGTCTCGGTGTAGCTTGCCCAAAGTCTATTTTCATCTGACCATGTGACAGGAGACCACATTTTGAGCTCCTTCTTTGCATTTAACACTATTAAATGAATAAAACCTTGCACTTCTAGTATTCACAGGAGCTCGTCTTGCTTCTCACATTCGTTGTATCTCCTCGAATAGATAACCAGTTTCTTGGCTGCCCCATCCCTTGACACTGGGCCAGACAAGCCTTCTCGAATCATCCTTTGCCGTCAGCTGATTTCTTTAACTGCGCTACATTTTCAGCCCTTCTATTCATGGGGTCCAAGTTTGCTAAAATGCGTTGTGGACCATACATCAGATTCTATAAGGTTTATATACTCTCTTCATTGGCATCTCTTCTGGGTGCGTCATTTCTGCTTCATGTGATATCACCAGTCTTCTCTTTCAGTCATCTTCACACTACTTCCGGAACTTCCTTCAGAAGATTGTAATTTCTTCTCGGGTACATCATATAGGGTTTTCTCAATGGATACCTTGTTTCAAGGACTCTTTGCTGTATAGGTACCATTATGTCATGATTCCTGCCCCTCATGTCCCCAGCCCTCCAAGATGTCAGGATGGAGCCAGGCCACGATCACCTACATGGCCCTAAAGGGCCTCTCCATCCCTCCAAAGACCTACTTGGAGTCAGACTTGGTGCTTGTGGCACCAGACTCACTCACTCCCATAGGATAACATTGGGGATTGGACTTGTAGTGCATTGATGGGGACAAGATGGATGCCCCCACATATTTCGGTTCCCAGAACTGCACGTGCAGTCTAGTCTTTTGATTGTGGTTCAGCCCAGAGACACCTGGGATACCCAGAGACTAGTTAAGCCACGCCCAGGCTGAGAAACATGCTTTGTGTTTTCTGCACCTGCAGCGTGACACTTACCGTGTTCGGATCGGTCTCCAGTAGGCCTGCATCTTTCTTCTGCGCTCAGCTCCTGCAAGAACAAGAACACCTTTAGAAACAGCCTTACCTTGCGGCGCTTCTGCCCATCATTCATCGCTCCTTCTGTTCTGCGGGCATCTTCGGCGGTGTCATTCCCATCCCGGCACGCCGCTTCCTAAGGAAAAGGGAAAAGAACAGAAAAAAGGCATTAGTAAGCATTTAGCAAATCTTTGCTTATTTTTAAAGACTGTACGAGCTTCAAACGCTTACCTGAATCCCAGCCGCTCTGGGGGAACTCTGTCTCCGGAACTTCTCATCCATCTGCAAGAGGGAAAATACACTCCAGGTTAGCGTGGAAACATCTAGAGGCGCTGCATACCGCGCTTACTCACCGCATTTCTTCTTCATAACCGGCATCCACGCTGAAAACATCGCTGCACCTAAAAGACACAGAAAAAGAACTCAGTTCAATACAAATACGAAAGGGTTGCATCGCGCTCTCACTCACCTTCAGCGCTATTCATCTCAGCAGCACGTCGCCATCCCCGGACACCGGCCATCATCTAAGGAAGGAAAGGAACGAAGTTAGAGAACTGTTCAAAAGACTCATTATACTTACCTGTCGGACTCTTACCAGTGAAGTAACTAGGCAGCAACGAGCCCGCATCAATCAACGCGCCCCTCAGCTGAAAGCAGGACGGAGAGCACACTTTCCAAGAAAACAAGGTGAGCTGTGGATCAAATCGAAGGGTTGGACCCCGGGAAAGAAGGGGTTCAAGCACACAGAGACAATAGGGAGTTAAACTCTACCAATCCTGTGTTTCAGGCCCAGTCTCCAGTCGAGTAGACTCCAGGGAAGGGTTCGAGGTCGTAAGAGGTCAGAACAGGCTGAGTGACGTCCCTGTGGATACCAGGTGAGCGTTACACATTACTGGCGTTGCGCATGTTGCAATTTCCGGTTTCCAACATAGATGCTAAATGGGGGCAGGGCTTTCGATAGAGGCACTTGGCTCATCCTCTACAAAGGTGATTTGCGCATTCAGTGAGAGCAAGTGAAGGTCAATGAGGGCCAGGGTGATGTGGTCGTATCTGCGTAGACCCTTGATGAGGCGTATTGACGCATGTAGGCCATTTCTCAGGGGCAAAGGGGAGGACGACAGGAGGCTGTCGAGTGGGGCTTTACCGACATCCAGGTGGGATAGGACCAGGGCTTGAACAGTGAATCTAAAGCTGTCTAGAAGGGAGGACGGACTTTACTTTCCACAGGAGGGAGAGCTGATACCAAGCTGTCTGAGTTTTCTTAGCTACGTGTGTCTTGAAGGAGAGGTGTTTGTCAATGTGGAACCCGAAGGACTTGTCACAGGTGGTGAACTTGGGTGGGAGGCCCTCGGGGTTCACGGTTGGTAGCCAGGTCTGTATGTCTGGGTACTGAGTGTTCTTAGTGAGGAGTAGAAATTCAGTCTTGGAGGGGTTGAGCTTTAAGTATGGACTGGACATCCAAGACTGGATCAGCAAGAACAGGGTTTGAGCTTGTGGATGTCCTTGACGGAGTCGATCTTGAGGTATAGCTGTGTGTTTTCGGTGTATTGGTGGATGTGGATGTTGTGTGTGGCTAGGTGGGCTCCCAGCTGCTCCATGTATAGATTGAATATCACTGAGGAGAGGAAGGAACTCTGGAGGACTCCACAGGTGACGGGTAGCATTGGCTATCTAGAGAAGGCCATCTAAACAAACTGCTGGTGGTTGGCGAGGTAGGACTTGAACCAGCGTAGGACAAGGTGCCTGATTTCCAGGATCAACCCAGGATGTAATGGTCTTTCGGAACAGTATGCTGCTAGCTTACATGGAGCGTCACAGAGGACAAAGGACCTGGATGTTGTGTGAGTACATGTACAATACCATCTACCTAGCAGCATGAATGAAAGGCAAAGGGGGAACACAACGATGTCACAAATGTATGTCCGGAGAGCACCCTGCACATGCAGAACCCACCAGTGCACCCCCCAATTCACAGGCCATAACACACAGGAGTATCACATTACTGGAGATGCAGCAGTCATTGACCAGACTATTTCAGACCCAACAGGACATCCACATGCAAAGCACTACAGGTAACAAAATGCAACACCCCCTTAGCAGTGCAATACGCATGTAAGGACTGTAATGTGAAATAGTGTGGCACAATGAGAACTGGGTCATGCATGCACATACTGACCATTGAGATTTCGCCGTCACAGTCAGCATCACTGCTGTGCATCGTTACTCACACCTGTGTCCTTATCCCTTGTAGGTGACTCTGGATACCCCTTGATTCAGTGGCCCATGACATCTCTAAGGAATCTCCAGACACTGCAGGAAGTGGCATACAACAGGGCCCATGTGAGGACCAGGGTGACCATCGAGCAGGCCTTCAGGCTCTTGAATGCATGTTTCAGATGCCTACACCGGTCAGGGGGTGAGCTCATGCACAGGCCAGAGAAGGTGGGGCAGATAATCCTGTACTGTGCAATGTTGCACAACCTCTGAGTCAGGCGAAACATACCTCTGCCCCCAGACCTGGACATACCTCCACCAGTGGATGATGAATAACCCATTCACTTGGGTTTAGAGGCCATGGATGGGCGCATGACCTGCCAAGAACTGAAAGAGAATTTTATTTAATATCCCCCTCCACTCTGTACACCCTGTGCACTTTTGTAGTCATCATGCACCATCACAGTAAACACTTGTTTTGAAAAAAGGATTGTCCAGTCAGTGATGCAGGTGACAACAATGTATTAATTAACAACATAAATGTGCACAAGCCCTACACCCCGCCCCTTGTTCCCAAATCCCCCTCTTGCACCTCCTCAAACACCTCTCCCCCCCAAAAAACCTCCCTACCCACCGTCCCCCCTCCCAAAACACCCCCTCTGTCCCCACCAAACACACTCAGGGAAGCACCCAGTCAGTTTACATTCACTTCCGACCTATCTTGGCATGGGACCCTTTGCAGACTCCACTAGGGCCCAGAGTTACCACGAGTGGCGGCTTGGGCTGCCATTCAGGGAGCTTGGTGGTCGCAACCAATGACGGTGCATGTATTCCAGGGTCAATTGGAGGGCATGGGTCATGGCCTCGGGCGTGGCAGAGGCAATCTCATTTCCCTCACAAACTCTTTGGGCAAGAGTGAGGAGGGTGGCAGTGGCATGGCCACTAGACCGGCACTCCTGTGGCTGAAGGCCTGCAGGCATTCAAGCATGAAGCGCATTTCGTCCAGCTGCTGGTATGCAAGTCCAGTGAGCTCTGCGTGGCGTTCCTCAGTTGCATGCAGGCGTGCAGCAAGTGAACGGATGCTGGGCTGTGGCAGTGGAGGGGGGCTGTTTGGTATGGCAGGGCTGAAACACATTGTCAGGTAGGTGGTGACATCATCATCCTCCTCCTCCTGATCCCTGGTGTACCTGCCATGATGGCCCAGTGGCTGCTGTGCCTGTGGTGGTGTGGAGGGCACAGGGGGGACAGTGGGGCCACTGACCATGGTGTGGTGATGGCAGCAGCCACATGCATCACTGCTGCTGTGCCAGTTACAGTGGTGGGTGGCGCTGGTGGCGATGATGGTGGTGGGCTGCCTCAACTGGAGGTTGTGTGGCTTTCTTAGCTGAAGGTGGTTGGGCTGCCTCAGCTGGAGGTGGTGCTGGAGGTGGTGGGGCTGCCACAAGTCTGCCACAGGTCCAGACGCATCACTGTCAGAGGACTGTTTGCCTGTTGGGGAGAGATGAGCATGCTATTAATCTTCTGGGAGTCATGAGAGGGCTTGCATTACGCTCATGCAGCATTGTGTGTGTCCTTCTCTTGTCATGCGGCTTCTCTGTTGTTTGCTCTGATATGTCTTCTACATGTGGGTGGTGGAAGTGCACAGTGACTGTTGCTCTGCCAAAGTGGCTTGTTGTGTGTGCGGTGAGCCTATGATTACTGTACTTTTCTCTCTTGGCACACATGGGGGTTCATCATGTGTTCATGTGTGGGGCTGTACATTTTGGCAACAGTGCTTGTGCATGGCTACGTGTAATCGCATCCCCTAGCATGTGGTGTGACTGGGCCATTTGCTGGCACTAACACGTGTTGGACCTGTTCCCTTTTTCTGCCTGGGGATGCATGCATTTGGTCTCAACATTTGCATTTACAAGGGGTTTGTTGTACTTACCATCATCACCTTGGGTCCCAGCTCCTGCTTCTGCTGTCCCGACTCCCTCTATACCTTCCATGTGCATGATGGAGCTGCACTTCTCCTCCCAGGGCAGGGTTTAGGGGTGCCACCATTCCTCCTCCTGTGGCAGCAGATTCCCCCCTGTGTGTAGCTAGGATGTTGTGGGCCCCAAGGCGCAAGTTGTTCCACTGCTTTTGGCAGTCCCTTGGCGTGCATGGGACAGTCCCCACGGCTGTGACCCTGTCCGCCACCTCCTGCCAGATGGCCTTCTTCCTCCTCTGGCTGGTCCTCCTGTGGCCAGCCCCAAAGAGGGCCTCTGCATGCTGCACCAGTGAGTCAGACAGTGCAGCCAGCTCCGCCTCAGCAAACTTTGGCCTCCTGAGGTGGACATCAGAGATTCTTGATTTCTTGCTCCACAACATTATGTTATAACATCCTGTTATGGTGGCTGGCAGTTGGAAGTGGGAGATTCAAAGTGGATTGAGTTTTCAAAATGGCTGCCGGCGAGCTTCCCGTTTCGGCAGTGATGCTAATTCTGGTGCAGGTAATTCCGGCACCGGTAATTCCGTCAGCTTGGGTGCTGGTATCGTTATTACGGGCCCATTTCTGCCTGTAATACTGGCGCATTGCTGCAGACGCCAGTAATTCTGGCATGCCGGTATATTTTCCTCCTTGAGCCATAAAGAATTGTCTATCTATCTATCTATCTATCTATCTATCTATCTATCTATCTATCTATCTATCTATCTATCTATCTATCTATCTATGTATCTATCTGTCTGTCTGTCTGTCTGTCTGTCTAGCTATCTATATATCTATCTATCTATCTATCTATCTATCTATCTATCTATCTATCTATCTATCTATCTATCTATCTATCTATATATCTATATATCTATCTATCTATATAAAACTCTTAAGTATGTTTCGGTACTCGGCTAATGCAATTTCTCAGTGTTAGGGTTTCCTCTGTTGTCCAAATGGCAAAGTGTACCCACTTCAACAACAGCTACCACTTCAGCAAACGGAATGAGCGCTGTTCTACGCCGTCACCTTCACCTTCCAGTAGCGCAAACAATCTGAAGTTACTTCTTTTTACTCCCACTTCTCTTCACACAGGGCACAGCGGTTCCAGTGTCAATGAACAGTTAATCACCTGCTCAATGTTTTAGTCTCTAAAGAGCGAAACGCTGTAAGATGAATGCCTCCTCACGAGCTAAAACTGAAAGTAGGTGCCATTATTATGCTACTACACAATCTCATGCCATCACTGGGACTCTGCAATGGAACAAGGTTGACAATTACGTATTTACAAATACACATCATAGAGGCCCATGTGATCGATGGTACTTAGATACTGTTCTTATAATGTGCATACCTCTCATTCCATCAGATACTTTTAGCCTTTTCAATGCCAATTAATAAGTCACAGTGACCTACGCTCCCTTCCAGAAGCGATCAGTGGTAATTCCAATATTTAAGAAGGGGGACAGAAGTGACCCTATGAATTACCAACTGATATTGACTGTTAAGATATGCTAGAACAGCGTATGTTATGCCAGGAACAGCTAGTAATTAGATAAAGGTTCAAAGCCTTCTTATTCGTACCCAATCCCTCTTTGAATCCCAATTGAAATCTGGACAACCTATCTTCACCCATACTTGTAGTCTAGCCAAGACGATCCTTGGAAATATCTAAGAAATCCATAGGAGAGATGTGATGATATGAGCCAGGCTGATTCCCTGCACAATTACTATAAACAAGATAGATAATAGTATCTTGCCAAGATGTTGGAAAAACATTTGTATCAATAAATGTGTTAATGCAAGTGGCTAAAAGTAGGCCCCAAAATTCTTCAAAACTTCTGAATAGCTCGAATGGGATCACATCGGGACCTGGACTCCTACCCATTGACTGTTTCCAGATGGCTGCTACCACTTCGATTACTGTGATCTTTGATTGTGGTACAACTTTAACCAGATCTGGATCATTAACTTAAAGTATGTCCCATCCATTGTCCTTCTATAGGGGAGAGAAGAGTTAATCCAGTCCGAAGCCAGCACGGTCACAGCAGTCACAAGGTGTGGTGAGGCCTGGGGCAAGATATTTGGTGATACCCCTTACGATTTTTTGCACTACGTCATTGGTGGCACTCCCGCAAACAGAAGACACGAGAAATCTTCCCTTGAGTTTATGTGTGGAAGAACCCAAATATGGTTTGTTACTAAAACTGCAAATCAACTACAGCAAATTTAGATTTCTCTACTGAAGAAAGGTTTGTGCCGGAAGGTGTGGCACAGGGCATGCCAAATGATGGGGGACTCGTCCCCATGCTCACCGCAGATTCCATTGGTAGTATTGACAGGGGTGGACGCTCAGCTGCGACTGATACTCCGGACCCACTGGGAACCGGCTGGGGTGGCAACGATGGGGGACATCTGGCAGGAGGGCTCTAGTGTTACTTTTGAGGGGCTATGGGAAGTAGCTGGGTTGCATGAAGGCCAGTACATTACGTACCACAGAATGGTACAGAGCATTAAGAGAAAATGGCCTGAAACTGTGCTGGGGGAAGAATTGGATGCCACCATAGACGTGAAATATGATATAGATGAGGAGGGTCATGAGATTTCCAGACTGTATGAGATGTTGATGTCTAAAGTGGGGAAGGAGGTCACGCAGTTGAGAATGGACTGGGAAACGCAGGTTGGGGCCCAAATGGGAGACGGGATGTGGAAAAGGGCACAGGGGTATCATAAGAAGGTGTCTAGAAACGCGAGGCTCAAACAGATACAGTTGTACATAACACACAGGGCTTACATGACGCCTTGGAGGATACCGAGGTTTGAGAATGCAGGTCGGCAAGCATGCCCCAAAGGTGACGAAGAGAACGCGGGTATGGTGCATATGTTCTGGTCATGCCCGATCATAAAGAGGTTCTGGAGGGGTGCAAAGGAGAAACTAGAAGGAAGAGGGGTCAAGATAGTAGTGGATACGGTGTGGGCCTGTCTGCTGGGGGGGTTCCCAAGACCACAGAAACTCAGGCACGTAAGCAAACTAAGTGACCTGGCTTATGTGTTAGCAAAAAGGAGGTTTGCCATGGGATGGAAGTCATGCCATGTGCCGAGGATAGAGGTGTGGTGGAAAGACTTGCAAAAATGGGCAGAAGCCGAAACCACGGCATGGCAAGAGGCGTGTGGCAATGGGGGGGAGGGAGAATGAGTCCCTGATGGCCTGGAAATCACTGATAGCCGCACTGTTTGGGTCATTGGACGACCCAACTGAGCCTGTGGAGGAGGTGACCGAACCACAGGGTGTGGAAACTGAAGGTTCAATGCAATAGACTCGCAAGGGGGTGGGGTAGAGGGAGAAGTGGTTAGGAAGTTAAAAAAAAAGTGTATTGAAACTGTTGGAACATGCACTATTTGTTTGGTTTATTGTTTGTTTGTTTGTAAAATTTAATAAAAACCTTTAAAAAAAAAAAAAGAAAGGTTTGTGCCAGACTAACTTTTGTATCATATGCATAAATATATATAGGATGGCATGATGGGGTGTGGTGTGTGATGCCAGTATTTGTATTTGTATTTATTGAATTTTATATAGTGCTTTTAGCCAAAGTGCATTAAGGAGCGCCCCCCCTGCCCGTGTGAGCACATTAAAACACACATCATGCACAGTGACAGATAGATGATGTACCGTGGAAGCTGGTGAATTTTTTAACTGAAGAGTCTTAAATGTTTGCGCCAATTATGCAGGATCGACATAGCAGAGGTGGGGAGCCCAAAACAAACAAGTAGTGTTTGAGAGGGTTTCTCAATCCCAAGAAAATGTTTGAAACATTGGGTTAAAATGATGGAATTTACAGCAGTTTCTTTGACCTGAGCCGCAACTCTATTGATTAAGACACTTTGAATTCAAGGATGCTCTTGCCAGCACTGCCGACCACTTTGCTCCGCCGGAGAAATGAAGGGCGCTGACACGCCGAGGAGCATCTGCCGGCGGGTTTCCCGCCACCCAAAGACCGCAGAGACGCTGGACGACTCAACACACTTGCTGGGCCAAAGTTCTTCAGTGACTCTCTTTGCGGCAACACACTATCGCCATCGAGGTGCACCAGAATCCTCATTCTCGCAGGACGTCCATGACCGATCGTCAACGAGCACCGCCAGAACCGAAGCTGCTGCCTCAATGACTTTGTTCACCATTTCCTCATGGGATCTCGATGATCCGTGGCTCCTGCCTTAAAGGGAGCTGCTCAAGAAGGATCCGCCGACGACCCGATGTCGAACTCTGCTATTCCAGGTACATTGGTGTGGTAGAACATTTCTAGGGGGAAATAAGACTCATTGAACAATATATGAACTGGGCTTTTATTATATCTTTATTTACAGGTTGTCCAGGTGGGGGGATCTGCATACAGAATTGTGCCTGGTGGTAGGGGCCCAGTATTCTGCCTATTGTTTTAACCAGCCTGCTTTCCTCCTATGTCTATTGTTGGTTCACTTTATTAACTGACTTGTATGACATTTGAACTGAGTACAGTTGATGCATTTTAATGGAATCAAAGAGTGATAGTGGTACCACATAGAAACTGTATATATTTAAAAATGCTGACTATCTTGAGCACAAAGTGGGTTATTGTGATTGTGTACATAACTTGAGCCTATTTATATAAAGAAATGTGTTATCACATAACATAGTGTGTGGACATTCTTTTTTTTGGTGCTTGGGGACTACATTGTACTTAAGAACCAGCCCCCATCACCTCCTGAGAGCTTAAGCCTTGATTGCTTGTCCATAGCTACCCTATAGAGAATCTTGGCTGGGGTACTCTGTGCTTCCGTTCTGCCATATAGAGAGCAGGAGTACAGACACCCCCCTCCAGTCTTTAAACCTATCCACTCACACTTTTGGCGGGTGTCACCTTCCCTGTAATTATTTTACTGACCCACCAAGACCTCTACACGCCAATACAATGCACTGGGTGCTCACCTGCCAAAAACAAAATTGGGTGTTTTCACTTGCCTTGGGGAAACTAAATATTCCGAGCTATTATTATTGTGCTTCCTCTCATTGCATCCAAGTGCCTCTATGTCCATGTTTCTCTGGATATCTGTCCACCCGTCTTTGTGTCATTATGCCTCTGTGCACCTCTATGTGTTGAGTATGTGCCTGCCATGCGAAGCCTATGGCTTTGTATTTGTCCTTGTACATGTGTGTCTAATCTAATGCAACTGTGTGTCTTTAATGGGGTATTGTTGAATCTTGTTGCATTACTTTTGGAAAAAGGACCCTTATGTTCATTTCTATAGCATTATGGGATCTGTGAAAATATGCGCACTATTGCTCATTTTGGAAGATGTGTAAATATGTGCAATACTGCATTGTTGAAACTGGGCACATATGTGCATTACTGGCTAATTGTAGAAACTGGTAATATGTTTACTGAGAAATGCCAGAAAATTGGCAACTATTTTTCAACCGGGTAACTATTATATGAGTTACTGTGGAAACTGGTCAGATATGTATTGTGCTGATAACATGCATCAATTATTACCACCTAAGCAACATTCAAACAGGTGGTATCCAAATTGGAGCAGCCTGCCACCTTGCATCCTGCATAGCAACCGGACATACTCTGGTTCAAGTGTGGATTTTAGTTCTAAAAGCCATAAATGTATTCACGAACCTGACTAGGAGTCCTGGACTGGACTGCTGCCCTGAAGTGGGAGCCCTTATATGGCACACACCGATCTGAGAAGGAATTTGGCCATATGGCCAACCAAGAAGATGATATGAAGAAAAGGTCTTGGGCCACATGGAGCAGTTTTAAAAAATGTTTTATTTATTGTGTTAAGGTTTTAAAAAATCGTTCACAAATTAGGAAACCTTAAAACAACATTTAGCATATTAAAGGCAATTTACATTTTTTTTTGTTTTTTGTTGCCAACCTTTAAGACTTGAAGATTACACCCAAATCACAGTACACCTTTCATTTATAAGCATTATAGGAATAACTTACAATCTTAACTAAAAAGCATCATCATTCATGTCATGCAAAAAGCAGCCTAAAAGTCGAATATCCCATATTAAACGATAACTGCAGTTACCTGACCCAACTCGAGTAGTCCTGCGTTCCCTGTTATAGCTACTTTAAAACGTCGTCCATTCATTCATCTCACCGAAATTACAGTGCATTTCATAAATACTATTGCATATGGACCATATACCTAAAATCATCATCTGAATCCTTACAGCTGTAAAAGGAAAAACTATTAATTTCCCTTCGTTCATAATAATTCCATCAATACTAAAACATACATCTAAAAACATCATCTTAATCTGATCCAGTGCAATACTAGCTACATAATTATTTTCCAGCAAAAATAAATTGAGATCTCTCATTGCAGCTATTAGAAGTGTGTCCCCTCGGTTAATCAACAAACGCTGCTCTAACTTTGGCCAACTACATGAATACAAAAACATGAATCTCCAAAACAGGAATGGAGCAGCTACATGGAGAATATCATGGTACAACATAGATGTGCACGGCTGTGCACTAGCAAAGGGGAAAAGAATGCTCACTGCCGCCAGCCTGTTCAGTACTCATCACAAAGCCGACTGGTAAAAGTTAAAGGGTCATAGTGTGTCCCAGAAGCACTCAGCGGAAGGTGGCTTTTGCTACACTGAAAAAATGAAAGTGAAAAATAAAGAGAGAGACATTCTGTGCACTGAGTGCACCCCATTCCAAATGAGTGAAGCAGGTGAGTGGGGCAAAAGAGCCTCACCTGACCCATAAAGCAGAAATGCATGGGCACTCCAGTGAAGTCATTGGAAGAAAGTTGCAAAAAGATGGCATCCTATCAGGCTCTCTGTAAAAATTGCCACACTGGCCCATCTATGCAGGATGTACACTGTGAAGTCTAGTGGACTTTAAACCAGTCTGCACCCGTTTAAACCGATACAGAGGGTACGTTGGTGTGCTCCGGATGAGCATATATGTAAACAAAGCAGACATTTTGGCCAGGAGAAAATGGCCGTTAGCAGGGCTTAAGAACACATGCACCACACTGGTGCATTGGGCTTCAAATGCAGTAAATAAAGCAAAATGAATTACAGAAGCCACCAGCTTACTCCACAGCACACTTTCAGGGCAATGGACTCACAGTAGGACCAAAAACGCAACTACGCCCCATTAGGCATATGGGCTACAAAGGGCAGCACTTCATAAAAAGCGTTGTAGTGGCATGGGGACTTCAGTAGAAGCCCCTCTGCCCAAAGGGAAAGATGAAAAAGTAAGACACAAAAAAGTGTAGGGGACTCAGAAAGGTGGGTAGCCAGAACCCTAAAAAGTGCATTTTTTTCCCGAACACTCTGCATCTATATTAAGAGGAAAGTGGAAAAAAAGGACAAACCTACAGACAGGGCCGGACTGGGCCATAACATTGTTTTAGGCACCAATGAAAAAGTGGCCACCATTGCAAATGGGTATTCATTCCTTTTGTGACATTGTTTGAATAGTGGCCAGTGGGGAGTTTTTGGATAAAGTGTGATGCAAATTGTTAATTTTAAAGAATATTTATTCAGCAACACTGGTCAAAACTACCAGCCGGTGAGTGAATTAAGTCATCAAACTGGCCCATATTGGCCAAAAAAGTGGCCCACCTTGACCCCAAAAACTGGCCCACACCAGCGTTTTGTGTTTTTGGTTCTTCCATGGGCCTACTGCCCTATTGGGCAGTCCGAGCCTGTCTACAGATTTGGGATTCGCAGGAAGACCACAGCATTTTAGTGTGCTGGACCCTGCAGCCTGCATTAATAAGTGTCTCCACTGCAACAGTTGGAGCCAGGATGGAAGTGCCACCACCCTATATTAAACATCCAACAGAAACGCTTGAGGGAAAGGGGAACTGAGAAGCTTCAGTATTGGATTGGTAAGTTAGAAATCAATTTTTCTGCATTTAACTTAATTTGGTTTACGAAGGTAAGTGAATGTAACATATGTTGTGGGAGCTAACAAAGGGAGAGAACAGGTTGGCATTTGGAGGATGGGATGGAAAGGGAGCACACAGCAATGGATATCAAGTAGACAGTGGGTGAGAATAGTTCCTGAAGAAAATTTAGAGTAGGGATTGCAGAGAGGGCAGAGTCCTTGTGGAGTCCCTAAAACCACCTAGGAATGCTATGAGATCAAAATGCGGTATCTAGGAGCCAGTCACATGAATTACATTGGGCATATGGGGAACACGATCATGGTAGACAAATAATTGCATTGGGGACTAGGAACCAAAATCACAGTGGGACACCAGGGAGAAAAATCCCAGCAGGGACATTCTGCAGTGGGGCACATGGGATCATATCCCAGTGGGCAGAATAACAGTGGACACCTGGGGATCAGAATAATATCAGCTATAAAGTAGACTCTTAAACAGCTTAGTGAGGGGCACGATCAAGCCACATATAAAGTGGGAATGATAAGTCATAAAAGCCATATAACAGCATTAGAAGTCAAAGCAAAGCGGAGAAAGGCCTAACAATGTAAAACAACCTGGCCTTCTCCCTGCATCTTACTGGTCTCTCCAGACAGGTCCCATTTCACTCTCTCACATTGCCATTGCCAAACTCTCTCTCTCTCTCTCTCTCTGTCTCTCTCTCTCTCACCCCCTCTCTCTCTCTCTCTCTCTCTCTCTCCTTAACCTCTTCTCTCTTTCATGCTGTGTCACTCTTTAAATCTCTCAAAGACATACATTGTGCACAGGGAACTGGCAGGTGAGAGGAGGATGCATATTGTGGACTAAACTAACTTCTATAAGCAAAGGACCAAGGGCTATAGTAGGGAAATACGTTTTGGTTCAGAGAAGTAGCTGCTTGAGATGTGAAAACTCCAGGCACACACGTTACCTATCTTAGTATGTTGGCTGGCCCGCGGGCGCTGCCTCAACCCTCACTCAGGTGATGCGCTCAATGAGGCCTACCAGGACATTTGCCCATCAGGACAATGCTTGTTTGGTAATGAACAACATTTCAGTAGTCAATTGGGGCAGGGCCCATAACCCTGATTATTTCTCCCACAAGTCTACCCCAGTCTCCCAAAAGGCCTGAAATCCCTCTCCCACCAAGCACACAGACACAGGCCAAAAGTAATCTTTGCACTCTCTGGCTCCTTTCACTTGGTGTTGAGGCAGCTCTATATGTTCAGTTTCGCAGTGATCCTAGAACCTGATGAAGGTTTTCACGAGGGCATGGGGCTTCAATGAGATGAGGGGCTGGCCTGGCACGATAAAAGGCATATTCATCAATGGTTGACAGGGGGATCTCTACCCAACTCTTTTGCTCTCAAGCTCTGCGAGTCCTGATGACAGTTCGGAATTCTTCTGTGAATCATGCCACTAGATGACTGCACTTTAGAACCAAATAATTATCCGAACCAGAAACACCAAACACAGTGTCGACATTTTTTGTAATATGCTATGTAATGTTCTATAGCTCCTCAAACTTCTATGTACTGAGTATTGTGAAAAATTGTGAACTTAATTCGTTTTTTTGCACACACAGTTGATATTTCTTTCTGTTTTGTTTCAATGTCACCATTTTGTAAATTCCCTTTTAGAATAAATCTTGTTTTAACTATATGTGTGCCTAACTAGTGTAATCTGATTATGTTACATTAGACTCCGGTCGTGTGTCAACCTCCACTTTGCGCTGAAGGGAGAGGTAGCCTTGACTCTTCTTGTTCTGTATATTCTCTACCATACCCTCATGAGTCAGGCCCTGTTATCAAAAAAGAGGGTAACCAGCCTTTCTGCATTAGTATTCCTCAACGTGACATGTCAAGCTGGGTGCATAATGCCTTTTTATACATTGGGCCTCATTACACGGTAGGCGGTAAGGGATTACCGGCAACGCTAAGGGCTCCAGTGCCGGTAATCCCTTACTGCCCTACTACGAGGTCCCTTAGCGGGTCCCTTCCTTAACGCCAGGTCTGACCTGGCGTTAAGGACGGGACCCGTTAAAGGACTTCAGAGCCAATAACGGTACCGCAAATTGCAGTACCGTTATTAGCTACTTCCCCATTCCCATTTGAGCCCTATGGGGGCTCAAATGGGAATGGGGAATGGTTCCTGGAATGGGGACTTACCGGGTCCTCCAAGGTCGGAATGACCCGGTAAGTCCCAATTCCGAGAACACGGACCCGGAATGCGATAAGGGGGTAGCCATGGCGCTAATAGCACCATGGCTACCGCCTACCGTGTAATGAGGCCCATTGAGTTCAAACGCTGCAGGAAAGTGAGGAGAAGCATTCTGACAATGAAGGAATAGAAGTTGAGAGGCAGAGGCTGGTGGTAGTAGTGTATCAGTTACACAACACTGCAATCTTGTATTTGCAGTAGCTCAAGCCCTTTACTAAATACTGATGTCTGCCAGATATCTCTGGAAGTCTTCATGAGAGATCTAAAGATGGAACCATTACAAAAGGCACTAGAACAGATGGTTGGATCAAAAACAAGAGCTAGGCTTGTTCTCACAGAGGCAAGAATGTGAAAGCTGCCCACATCAAGTGTTGAATTATGTCTGAAGCTATGGCAGGAGGGTCTTCAACATGCCCCACTGAGCCGGGTGCGTTGTCCCTTAGCCTAGGGATTGCCAGTTCTCTAAAAGTCAAGGTTCTGTTCCCTTTCCATTTAAAGCAGCAAAGACCAAACACTTCAGGAATTACCCCTTTCCATTTGAATGTTGGAAAATCTGTACTGCCTACCCTTAATACTATATAGATATGGGCATGGTAACTTCTGGGGTAATTAGGTACAGGTAAATAAGAATGAATAGTTTCCAGATTGGCTGAATTCTTGAGTTAAAGGACAATATAGTAGGAGGTTTTGGCAGTGATGGGATCTGTGTTTGGGGTGCCACTATTGTTGTGAATCTCCCCCCGTCTCACCTGTGATCGGGATCTCCCTTGTTCGGCCGCAGGACTCTTCCTGTGGATGGTTCGGGTCTTGAATAGGCTCGCCCGAGCCTTGTCAGGTTGCAGGACGCGTTCAGAGTTCCGGGAAGTTTGTGGTTCCAGGGTATCCAGGATTAGCGTAGAACGAGTAAGTAGGGGGGGAAATCCGGGAACAGGATAAAGGCAAGGAAGGAAGCAAGAGGATCAAGGAAATCAATGTAGAGAGTAAGCACACTTCGGGTCACTACCGAAGATAGCGTTGAGACGCACGGACCCGCAGGGGCGTGACCAATTTATAGTACGTTCCATGACGTGAAAGCTAGTGCGTAGCACGGAGCTTGGTACGGCCATGTTGGGAGGAAGAAGGAGTACAAGCCCTTCGTGACAATGACCATGAGGTCCAGAAGGGGCAATTTCGCCGGGTCATGACAACTATTAAGAATGGTGGGATACACTTGTGGATGCAGGATGATACATGGTTACGTCTGCCTTTTCTTCCCGCTTGACTCATCCTTCACCAGACTCCAGGTGGGATACCCTGTGCATATATGCTTGAAGAGATGTGGACATGCACTTTGGTCTGTACAAGGCCATGTCTCTTTCAGGTGACACTTCTTTGTCTAACACATTTGGTTAACCAAAGGGAGGTGCTTTTTCCTGTCCCCACATACTTGTCTATGTTGTTAAAACTCAAAGTGAGACCTTCTACACTCAACTGCCTTGTTTGGCCTCCCATCATTGTGTTTAGGACTAATACTGGTGTTCATGCTTCCCAGTACCTCTTCCAAAAAGTCGCACAGATTGGCGTACCTGAAATGGAGACAACTGGTAAATGGCAACAGTGTCACCTAGAGGAGGCCAAACTCCTTACAGGATTTTTGGTAAATCAGCAACTGTAGGTCCTTGCTGTGGGTTTGCCAGGTTGGTTCTGAGCTTTGTTCAGATAGTCTTCCCAACTTCCATAGCGAGGGATATTGATTCGATGGTTCAATGCAACAAACTGACTACATACACGGAGCAGCAGAAACGGTGTATGATGCCTCTCACCGCACGGCTGGACCTGAGCTACCATTTGGGGAGGATCACCATTCCCAAGAGCCAGGGAGTAAGTGGATATGTTGCTCCTTTTAATTCATTTATCATTAACCCTTCATTAGAAGGTCGCATATGATTCCACTTCAGCATTGCTAGCTCCATCTTGGTCTGACAGGTCAGCTACTGCACATGGGCCAGCACCATTCTTCTGCTTGCGATTACACTGGGATCGCCCTTGCTCATGATGCTGCTGCTGGCACCCTGGTGCGCAAATCCTCCCCATCGATGCCAGGGCATACCCTCTAAGTGAAATGGCATTTTGGTGCTTACCCCTCACTTACAAAAAGGGTTATGATTTGCTGGTTTTAGGTCCAGAAAAGTGCACCCTGGCACCACTCTGCTGAAGATGTTCTCGCGGCCACATAGCCGTATTGTGGCAACTGCCCTGCTCACCACTGTGTGCTATACCTAAATGTTGTCCACCTTTCATGTGATGGGTTACTCTTCACCTGACAATAAAATTTGTGCTTCACAGAATTTCAGTTTTATTAAGTTGCAAATAGATACAGCAGTTTTCATTTAAAAGAGTTCTGTGTTTGCTTATGTATGCAACGTTATATTCCCGGTATCCTGGCAGTAAACCCGCCAGGATTCTGGCAAAGGCTGTTACCATTCCCAGCACTGGGTCCGGCACCATTGCCGCTGGATTACGAGTGCCCGAGGGACGGATTTAATCTCCACGAGGGGATTTGCCATCATTACCGGCAACGTTTTTTTGCAGGTAGGACACCTGCCTTACCTCTGCCTTACCTCTGCTTTTAGCCCAGGTGCCCCACCGGCAAACCTGTAGTCGACTGGTCCGGTAAAGTGCTGGTATGCATGAATACCAGCACTTTTTTTTACCAGACCAGCTGACTCGAAATGAGGCCCAATGTGGGAAAACCTTTGTGAGTGGATAGCAGTGACTGGCCCCTCTTTTTTAAGCGCATTGGCAAACATATTGCAAAACCATTCGTAGCAATTATGAAAATATTCCTCACAATGAAACCCAGCATTTCCCCTAAGAGGCCAAGCAGAAGTGTGATGCAAAAGGGTAGTGGTGTGGGTGATATGGCAGATCAGACATTTCATGTAGTTATTTTCCAGCTATCGGCTGGCTCTTCCCTCACAGTATCTCTGTCTCAGATATTTCACGTTTTCAGTTTGGTGCTGATACTATAATGTATATGCATTAGTCATCATTACTGATTCTGCAGGGGTTTTCCCCACATTGCCTTGTAATATGAACCGGAGGAAACATTATCAAGATCAACATGTTGGCGAAAATCATGTAAATGTCCATTTGTTTTCGCTCAGTCAAAATCTACAAATGTTATTGTAATTACAGTACAAACATCTAATGAGTTTACTTGCACCATAATCTGGTCTCTCTATGTGCAGGTGTTACGGAGGGCCCTAATGGGTTCTGCCTTCAGCCTGTTATGCTGCTGAACAGAGCAGGTATCCTACCATTGGTTTGCAAAGGTTCTGAGTGCATTGTAGAATCCTCTCCATTTCAGAATCCTGTTGCAGATCTTACACAGTCAAAATGGTGTTCTAAGTATTTCCTTCTCTAAAACCATGGCACAACTGCACTTTTGAGGGACATGCATGGTTCTAGATTAGCCCCTACACTGTACAACACGCGTGGTTCTTGTCAATTTGCCTGTTCCAGTCCCTGACATGTTTCTGTTGGCTTGATTATTCCTGTTTGTTGCTAGTTGGAAGGACAGCTCATCTGCACTCTTTTTCCAAACTGAAACTTTGATTGCAGGCTCACTGCTTCCAGCCTCATGCTTCTGTTAGGTATTTTAAGCATTTTCCAGCCTTAGGTTTGCTTGGATGGTCTCTGCTGTTTGTTCTTTGAGGCCATTTCCTGACTAAAGCATTGCTTGCACTTTTTCGCTTTCAGACTGAAGCCTGCTCATGGGTATTCTGTTGTGTAATGTTTTTTCTTGGCTGGAGCTTGTTTGCAGGATCTTTGCTCTTTGATGACATTTCCAGCATGCGTTCTTGCTTGCATGCTTTCTGTTTCGAGCCTGAATATTCCTTGATGTCCTCTGTTATTAGGTTTTGAAGCTTGCTTACATGTGCACTGGTCTTTGATGCAATTTCCAGCATTTTGCCGCCATACTCTGTCATCTGGATAAAGGAAACACCTTTCATTGTTTAGATGGACTGCTCAACCCGCACCATAGGCACAGTGGTACTCCATCTTCGGTGAGATAGCCAGTAACTCCCAATAATGTATTACCCCGGCAGCTGACTCACTGTGACAGGACCTATCCAGTCTTGGAATGAGAACTCCTCGTGATGAAAGAAGCTTGCGAGATGTGGAGACACATGGTACTAGATTCTCACTTGAGTTTGAATTCTGAAATGACCATAGAAACTTACAGCTGCTTCAATGCTTTGAAAGACAAAAACAGCTGTCAATACTGCTCGACTTATTTCTCCACTCAGTAGTAAGTCCACATCCTTACAGGACCGGTAACCAGCATGGGGCAGCAGAAGTATTGCCCCAATGCCATCCTGAGTGAGCTGTTGATGGACTTGTTTTTTTAACTGCACTCCCATTTTTTGATGGTGACTACTCTGCATTCTTTGATATATATATATATATATATATATATATATATATATATATATATATATATATATATATATATTATACAGCCACGGTAGTGGCTGTGTAGTTATGGTTAAGTTGCTGTTTCCATAGGAAGAGCACTTTTTGGGTGGCTTATAACTTCGCTCCCCCTGCTGGACGAATCCTCACCAAACTTTGCACAAAAAAAAGTATATGGGCCACTCTGAATTGTTTTGCAAAGTTTGGTGAGGATTCGTTCTGGTAGTATGTGTCTAGTGTATTGTTTTTTTTCTATGTCCTCATATGATTTGAGAACTCTTTTTCTGGGGGGGGTCGAAAAACTTTGCGCACGCCTACAGTCCAAACCGCTGGACGGATTTTCACCAAATTTGCGGCAGGAGCTTGGTCCCAAAAGCGTGCTTTTGGAAATTTGGTAGCAATCCGTCTGGTAATTACCTTTAAAACGACCAAAAAGTAAGTCTCAAAAAATTAGTGATATCTATGTCCGCTCCGCGGTTACACTTCCCTGTTCACTCTGTGGACAAGATACCGATTGCTGGCGTCATGACCGCGGACACGCAACGTCTCTGCCGATTGGTTGCAGCGAGCCGTGATGAGCGTCAGAATGTGTGAATGCGCCCAACATCTTGGATCTGAAGACAGTGCGGTTGCCACCAGAGGCAAAATGTTGTTTCGGAAACTGTTTTGCTCTCCTACAGTGCGTTGGGAAGGTTCACAGAGTAAGAGATGGGTTAAATAATGTACTTGTTTGGGCGGCAGGTGTTAATGATGCATTCTCTATGTCCACCTTGTTCGAGATGTTTGTACGTGCAGAAAATGAGGGGTTTAATAAGGGTAGTATTTCAGTCCGTGCTGTGAACAGGCACCTTGAAACTGTTCTAAGGACACGTTTGGTGTTAGCGACCATTAAAATTGAGTACATGTTGTTATTACATTATTTTTTCCTATGGGTGTGCTATAGATTAGTACGCCGCCATGGGTGTGACATGCTATTTTTTCCTATGGGTGTGCTATTGATTAGTATGCCGCCATGGGTGTGACATGCTGCAGTGGTTGTGGCCAGGGCCTAGAGTCTTGGATGCATGGCCGTAGGCCGTAGACCGAAGGCCATACTTCCAAGACTGTAGGCCCTGGCCACAACCACCGCAGCATTTCACAGCAATGGATAGTAGTATTGATTATTGATTAGATGGTTGTGGGAAGTGTGTACAGTCTTGGGTGCATGGCCGAAGGACACGCACCAAA
This sequence comes from Ambystoma mexicanum, assembly GCF_040938575.1. NCBI lineage: Eukaryota > Metazoa > Chordata > Amphibia > Caudata > Ambystomatidae > Ambystoma > Ambystoma mexicanum. The sequence continues at coordinate 660,706,019 of NC_090941.1, read as the reverse complement.
GAACAAAGTTAAAAGCACTGGATATATAAGCCACTGCACACCCACACATTGTAATATCTATGGACATACAGCTAGGAGTCTAGCCTCTAGCCAGAAGAAGAGAACCATACCACCCCAATCGATACAACTGTACTTCCGCACATCACTCAGGTGGTTGTGGGCAGGATGTAGAGTTTTGGGTGCATGGCTGCAGGCCGTAGGCCGTACGCCATACTCCTAAAACTCTAGGCCCTGGCTACACCCATTGCAGCATTTTAGAAAGGCACGTTAGTGGCTGTGTTGTTATGGTGAAGTTGCTGTTTCCATAGGAAGAGCACTTTTTGGGTGCCTTATAACTGCGCTCCCCTTGGACGAATCCTCACCAAAGTTGAAATTAAAAAGGAGGGGGTTCTCAAAACGTCTCTTTTCCCTTTAGACTGAATGGGCGAAAAGGTTGTGCCCGCGGACATGTGGCGCTTTCCCTGATTGGTTGTGGAACAGCGTAAAGTACGTTTGTTTGATTGATTGATTGATAGATTGATATTTTATTTCTATCGCGCTCGTACACAAGTGTTTCAGGGCACAACAAGGCAAGGGAGGGGAACAGGGGAGAACAAAACAGCGATCTTCCTAGGCCCAGTGACATTGAGAATGCACAAGTGCATGGGAGAGGGGGGAGGGGAAAGTGCATGGAAGGGGGGAGAGATGGAAAGTGCGAAGCAGAGGAGAAACAGATAACTAACAATAAATAAATAATAAAGGCAACAAACAGTGGTAATGCAGCCAGCAATTTGCAAGTGCTAGGTTTAAGGCAGCAGACAGGGTAGGTCCGATAAGTGCAGGAAGAAAAAGGGGGGGCTTTATGGGTACAGATACAGACCCCAGTGCAAGGGGTGGCCCGGAGGCAGTGCAGGAGGGTGACAGGATGAGCAGGTACCTGGGCCCAAAAGACAGAGGGTGGCCAGGTGCATGGTGCCAAGAGAGAACAGATCAGCCGGGGAGAGGGGGAGCGAAGGCAGAAGAAAAGAGGAAGGTCTTGAGGTGCTTCCGGGACCGGAGATGGTTCTCCTCAAGTTTTAGCTTTATTCGGTGCCCCTGCTATCTTTTATTCATGTTTTGGTGTACACGGACATCGACAGAAACACATACAAAACAAGACAGCATTGCACGTGTCACACTTCTGTAATACTGTTTCAGAAGGTGACCTTTGAGGGGGGTAGGATGGGATGTGGGAGCACAAACTGAAAAAGTGGAGTTTTCTTGTCACCAAAGTCATACGTTTAAATAGAAGTTAGTGCTCACTGTACCACTACCAATTAGTGTGTGCGGGTTTAAATGTTTTTGGAATCATATTGCCGTCAGACTGGGGTCCTAAGTTTTGAAAACTAAGGCCACCATCTGCACTCTTTGCTGGAAACATCGAATCTGGAGCTTTGTGGGAGTATCGGTTCTCATAATTGGATTTCAATATGTTGATGCAAAGTAAGAATGTATTTGGCTTCTGAGTGAAGGTCGCATGAGTTGCTTTTTTGGTTGGACGCTCAATACACCCGCGCATCCGAGTGAATGTATAAGGGGAAATTGTTTTTTGATCTTGAGCGAAAGGGAAAGCTTTGAAAAAATCCACCGAATGAAAGGGTCATAAAAAATAGCAATTGATAACGTTATGTTTTTAAAAGTTTGTAAGGGAAATGCAATATCAGTCCACGAAGATTCTTCAATGCAAACACATTGGTGTCTGACTTGCAGAAAAAGAATGGAGGCAGTAAATATTATGTAAGTTTACTTTTGCCCACTGTACAGCAAACCGCGCTTTATTTTTACATTACCAAAAATCTAATTGTGCCAATATAACTGACGTATTATCTTTCTGCGCTGTTACATTTTTCCTGTAATATTGCAGAGTGCACAGGTTCCGCTTTTTTGTATCAGTTTGCACATTTTTTTCGTCTTTTTGCAATCACGAGACATAATACTTTTTTAATTGTCCATTCATTTTGCTTTCATAACTGCATTATCGTCTTCCTGTGTAGTTGGCATGTTTTTTTTCTCTACGGTGCATGCAGAATCTCAGCGTTTGTAGCCTTTTACTATAGGTACACATGGTCATTAGTAACATTTCAGTAAAATGTCATGTTTGACCAGTTACATTTGTGTATTAGTTTGAACATTTTTTGTGTCTTTTTTTAATTGTTTTGGTAGAGGTTGGTTATTGACACATATTTTCTGTAACGTTTCCCGCCCATGTACATATTGCCATACTGTCCGTGCCATGGTTTCCAGATGCCGAGTGAGGGCTTTTTCGGCCGGCAAATACAACTGCTCGTGAGCGGTTGCCTGTCCATAACAATTATGTGGGATGACACTCTAAGTCCGCTTTGTCCGTACGCTGAACTCGCTATTCAGAGCAACATCACATCATTTATGGTGCTGTAGGCTCAAGCTCATGGCGCCTTCTTAGAAATTTCTGTGTAAACAAAGTGGCTGCTTTAACCAAGAACCCAACATTTTTGTATGGGAAAAAACCAACGTGTTCCTCATCGTTAACATTTGCAATGTCGCTCTTAGCAACATTATCATTGAATTGAAAATGGAATTACTCCAATGGTCTCTGACAGTTTGTTGTTAAATAAACCTACTTTACGAACTCTAAAATGTTCATGTTTTCTTTTACAATCCAGTCTATTATTTGAAAATGTAAGTTATTAGGTTGTACGTCGCTGTTTGTTTATTTACAGGTTCTGCGTCACGTCACGTACTTGTGCTTTTTGCAGCCTACCATGGAAAGTGAAGAGGGACTATCTATGAAATAACCGCCTTCCCTTTCTATGGTGGCCATCTTGAAAAATGATTTTCTTTTGTAATCCGACCCGCCAAAGCCGCCCGTGATCATAACAAGTAATCCTCCTTTTTAGTAGCACACGTTAGTGCTTTGCAAATTACTATTACTCGCAAAGATTATTGTGTCTATGTATTTTATTGAGAAATATGCAATAAATGTAGTGTATGCAATTTCTTTTTTTTAAAGGTTATTTACACTGTGAAAGGTCACTATTAACGCATTATTAACTTTGTTTATGGGTGGCTTTATATTTTGGCACGGCAGGTTATAAGGCAATTTGCAAACGGCAATGAACAAAGAGGCAACAAATGGTAATATGGGTCGGTAGATGTACGGCGACAACTTTTAGGCGTTTGTTATTTGCAAGGTAGCGGCAGTGTTTCTCATGCTTCTTCATCACAGCAATGCTGCTGTTTCTTAGGGAGGAAGGATGCCTTTAGCTGATGTGATTTTCAGATAAGTACAACTTTTGCTAAAGATATATAATGTGTAGTGTATTGGTAATCACTGCATACCAATATGTGTTGGTGTTGTGTAAGGGAAATGTTGAAGGTGGACGTTCCTACCTCAATATAAAAATCTATTTCCACACTGTCCACGAGGCATAGATCTTACTGTTAAGTGTGTACTGATTCTGGGACATCGCTGCATACCAATACGTGTTGGCATTCTGTAAGGGAAATGTTAAAGTTGGACGTTCCTACATCAATATAAAATCTATTTCCACACTGTCCATGAGGCATAGATTGTACTGTTAAGTGTGTACTGATTCTGGGACATGTCACCGTGCTGTACGCCTGCATATTGTCATGTGGCATTCTTCGCAAGGTGTGTACTGTTTACGAAAAGACCCTTGCTAAAGGGACGTTATGGTTACGTTGCCCTACTAAAAATCTGTGACATTCAGTACAATATTTTTTTTATTAACAAGACGTTATACTTAATTTGACCTAATAAGAAAACGTAAAATTCACTCAAAAAACTTTGTTAAGGGGTCGTTATGGTTAAGTTGCACTACTAAAAACCTATGCAATTCACTAAAAACACTTTACAAACGTGCCATTATGGTTCAAAGTAAAACCAAAAAAACCCTAAAATTCACCAGTTATGGTAGGCTAAGCAACCATACCTGCCCTCACCACTGTGCACTGCTAACACTAACACCCAGGACCTGAAAGATGGCATCACAAATGTCATTGATGACTTCACTGATGATATCAGTGAAGTCATCAATGACATCATTGATGACTTCATTGATATCAGTAGTTTTCTTTAAAACGACCAAAAAGTATGTCTAAAAAAATGTGTGATATTTATGTCCGCTCCACAGTCACACTTCCCTGTCCGCTCCGCGGACAAGATACCGATTGGCTAAGGGGCTGGCATCATGACCGCGGACGCGCGACATGTCCGCCGATTGGCTGGAGTGAGGCATGATGTGCGTCAGATTGTTTGGATGCTCCCCAACATCTTGGATCCGCCTACAGCGTGGCGGCGACCAGAAGTGAAATGCTGTTTCGGAAAGTGTTTGGTGTGTCAGAGTGCTTGGGGAGGTTCAGAGAGTAAGAGATGAGTGAAATACTGTATGTGTTTAAGCGGCAGGTGCTAATGATGTATTCACCAAGCCCGCCCTGCACCCAAGACCAAATTTATACATAGAGAAGTTATAAGCCACAATGAGAGTGATATGCTGTGGTGGTTGTGGGCAGTACCTAGACCAAAGTTATAAGCACTGCAGTTATAAGGCACCATGGGTTTTATATAGTGCGGTGGTTGTGGGCAGGACGTAGAGTTTTGGGTGCATGGCCGCAGGCCGTAGCCCATACACCCAAGACTCTAGGCCCTTCCCACAACCACTGCAGCATATCACATTCATACATCACACCCATACAATCGAACATCTATCTGGTAGGTGTGGGCAGGGCCTAGAGTCCTGGGTGCAAATTGAGTATATGCTGCGGTTTAGATATTTCATTCTATGGGCGTGCTAATGATTTATAAGCCACCATGGGTGTGATATGCTGCGGTGGTTGTGGCCAGGGCCTAGAGTCTTGGGGGCATGGCCGAAGGCCATGCACCCAAGAAGAAAGTTATAAGCACTGGAGTTATAAGCCACCATGGGTTTTATATACTGTACAGCCATAGATTTGAATATCTATGGCCATACATCCAAGACTCTAGGCCCTGGCCACAATCACTGCAGCATATTGTTGAATTATAAACTCCGACAAATCTCGTAGTCAAAGACTTGTTTATTCAAGTCTACATCAAGCGACAGCAGGCACCACCTACAAAGGCAGGACCCAACTGAACACATTCAGAACTTCATAAAGAACACAGAGCATCTGGGAGCCGCGTACGTTAGCACACGGGCAGCACAGGGCGGAGCAAGCGCTCTGACGGCTGTGGGAGACTCGGCGCGGCCCGGAACAGCTGGGAACCGCGTGTGCAAGCACACGGCAGCGCGGGGCGGAGCTAGCGCTCTGACGGTTGTGGGAGACTCGTCAGGTGCTCGCGGGGCCCGCTCCGACACACCAGCTGCTCGCGCAGCTCATCCACGGCCAGTGCCACTCCCCGCTGATAAGGACTTGCCTGCACAGTTTTCTCTGCGATGTTCCTCGCTGATAACAGCAACCCTGCTCTCTTTCTTCTCCGCCCACGATCCGCCTCGCCTGCTGTCGCTGTTGCGGCGGAGACAAGCCAGTGCCGGCAGCTCATAAAACACAGGGATCGAGCAGTTAAGGTCGGCGTCCGGGTCCTTGAAACAGATCCTCGTCGCCAATGTTGAATTATAAACTCCGACAAATCTCGTAGTCAAAGACTTGTTTATTCAAGTCTACATCAAGCGACAGCAGGCACCACCTACAAAGGCAGGACCCAACTGAACACATTCAGAACTTCATAAAGAACACTACAAATGATAACACTCTAAGAATACTCATGACTCAAGTGGAACACTGAATGGAAAACATAAACAGAACATTGTGAATGGTCATACCTAATAACATATATGTATGTAAACACAACACATATCACAGCAATAGATACACCTGTAGTATTGAACATCGATCAGGTGGTTGTGGGGAGGGCCTAGAGTCTTGGGATGCATGGCCAAAGGCCATGCACCCAAGACCAAATGTATACGTAGTGAAGTTATAAGCCACAATGGGTGTGATATGCTGTGGTGGTTGTATTCCAAGAACAAAGTTATAAGCACTGGGGTTATAAGCCACCATGGGTTTTATATACTGCACACCCATACAATCAAATATCTATGGCCATACACCCAAGACTCTAGGCCCTGGCCACAAACATTGCAGCATATCACAGCTATAGATACACCCGTAGTATCGAACATCGATCAGGTGGTTGTGGGGAGAGCCTACCAAGTCCAAATTTATACGTAGTGAAGTTACAAGCCACAATGGGTGTGATATGCTGTGGTGGTTGTGGCCAGGACCTAGAGTCTTGAGGCCATGCACCCAAGAACAAAGTTATAAGCACTGAAGTTATAAGCCAACATGGGTTTTATATACTGCACACTCATAGATTCGAATATCTCTGGCCATACATCCAAAACTCTAGGCCCTGGCCACAACCACCGCAGCATATCAGAGCAATAGATACACCTGTAGTATCGAACATCGATCAGGTGGTTGTGGGGAGGGCCTAGAGTCTTGGGTGCATGGCCCAAGGCCATGCACCCAAGAACAAAGTTATAAGCACTGCAGTTATAAAGCACCATGGGTTTTATATAGTGCTGTGGTTGTGGGCAGGACGAAGAGTTTTGGGTGCATGGCCGCAGGCCATAAGCTGTAGGCCATACACCCAAGACTCTAGACCCTGCCCACAACCACCGCAGCATATCACATTCATACATCACACCCATACAATGGAATATCTATCTGGTAGGTGTGGGCAGGGCCTAGAGTCCTGGGTGCAAATTGAGTGTATGCTGAGGTTAAAATGTTTCATTGTATGGGTGTGCTAATGATTCATAAGCCACCATGCGTGCAATATGCTGCGGTGGTTGTGGCCAGGGCCTAGAGTCTTGGGTGCTTGGCCGTAGGCCAAAGGCCATGCACCCAAGACTGAAGTTATAAGCACTGAAGTTATAAGTCAGCATGGGTGTGATGAGGTGCGGTGGTTGTGTGTACGACCTAGAGTCTTAGGTGCATGGCCACAGGCCGTGCACCCAAGACCAAAGTTATAAGCAGTGAAATTATAAGCCACCATGGTTTTGATATGCTGCAATGGTTGTGGATAGGACCTACAGTCTTGGTTGCATGGCCGCAGGGTGTAGGTCGTAGGTTATACATCCAAGACTCTAGGCCCTACCTACAGCCACTGCACCATATTACTGCCATAGATCAGACGTATAGATTTGAATATGTATGAAATGAATGAAATTATACTTACTGTTTAATTTGTTGAGATTCAATATATTTCTTACATGACTTTAGTACTTGGAGGAAATATCCTTTTTCAATTTCTGTGATAAAAGAAAAGAGCATGTTAGTGTTTGGATTTTATAAAGACATATTACATTGTATAATAGACATTTTAGCTTTTATTTTACCCTCATATTTAGTTTACAAACCAGTGTACTGTGCATTTTGCTCAGTTTCTGTGTTTGTTTTTCAAATCATTGGGTCTGGGGGAAAAAAATCCTTGTCGGATTAAAAAAAAACCTTTCTTTGCTATGCTACAAACTATTTATTTGTTTCCTTTGAGTGTTCACTTGTTGTTTCTGATTAATGTTCTGTATGTTGGCTTGTTGCAGATTTTTTAAACAGTTAGATACCTGTTGGCTTATTCTAACTGTGTATTTTTTGTTACGAATCTGTGGTATTCATTTATCTGTGTGATTGTTATACAATCTTGGGCAGTTAGATACCTGCTTGCGTATTCTAACTGTTTATAGTCTTTTACTTGAATTTTTGTTAATGTTGAAGCACACATTAGTTATTAAATTTTGGCTTTAGGAAGATTAAATACGCGTTTATAAGATTTGCTGGTAATCTCTGCTTTAGAGTAATGTTACTATCATTACATTCAAACCATCCACATTTCTTTTTAATATATGCAGTGTAGTGACCTGCATTGGTTGTGGCTCCTGCGTGGTAGATTATACCTATTGTTGTGAAGGTTTTCTTACCAAGTGACACTTGACCATGTGTGAATCCAGTCAGCTTGCAGTTGTTTTTGATACCATCTGCATTGTAATGTAGAAGCATTAGTATTATGTAGTTACTATGTGTTTATATCAGTAAGGTGGAGCGATTATCTGAATTGCAGATAGTACATAATCTGCCATGGTTTGCATTTTGTACAAGTTGCTGAAATGGAATGGATTCACAATTAGGTATGGATACATACACAATTCACTCATTAGGGATTTGTTCCTGTGTCACATTGTTACAGAGAGTGCATGTATGTTTCCACATGTATGAAATCTGGAAGATTTCATTTATAGGTATGTTTTTGTTTTCGAGTACTTGTAGTAAGTGCATTAGAAATTCTTGTGGATCTTCTTATGAGTTTATAGTGAATCTCACCATTCCAGCACAGTAGTCCGATTCTTGTCTTATTCCATGAACACTATACGTGTTGTCAGGATTGTTTGTTGCGTTTCTATGCGGGATAACATTTGCAAACACAATTGGTCTGTACTGTGTAAGTAAATGTTGTTAACAATTGGTGGCAATTGAAATAGAATATTCATTGCTACATCTGCATAGCAACTTACACCAGTTTCATGTGAAAATTTAAATGGACCAGATAGTTCTGTCTCTAATAGGTTCTTCTTTGCTTGTGGTAATTGATGAAGTATTAGCTTCTTTTGTTTCCTTTGAAGGATTTCTAGTCAGATCCTGTTGCATTTCTATTTGAATTAGTTTTCTTTTACAACATTTTCATTTTTCTGGAAAAGGATATGTTTTCAGATGGGGGGGGGGGTGTACAGTGAATGCAGTCTATTGTATTCTAAAATGCAAGGAATATCAGCGTTCACTTTACTTGCATCAAAGTTGATTAGAAATAGACCGTCAAGTGTACGTAAGCGTGATAGTGCTACGTAGCTCATGCCTTATTTAAAGACTGTGTTTCCTATATCTATCAATGCTTTATCTAGGGTAAGACCTTGGGATTTATGAATGGTGACTGCATATGCAAGAGTTAGAGAAAATTGTTCTCTACGTACATACATGTTTTTGAAGAGAATGAATCGAGCTGTTGAGCGCCCTAACCTTTTTACTTCTGAAAGTTTGTCAAAGAGAATATTGACAAACTGAATGTTGTTGTCATGTGGGTATGTTTGAAAGCCAACAACTGTATCCAGTGCCCCATTAACTAGTCTTTGCTCCACGTCAAGGTTACATTTAACCATTACTCTACAATTTAAGGATCATTTTAATATTTTTTTCAACCCAGCTGTGTTGGAGATTTAATTTTCTGAGGTATTTAGTCTTGTTGTGGCTTGCTGATACATGGGTAGTGTCATACCATGTACGTCCAGCTTGTCTGTGGAGCAAATTTCAATTATTGGTTGCATTTCTTTTCTTAACATTGTTTGAAACAGCTTGCAAGAGTGTTCATTAAGGCCATACAATTGACATTTTTGTGCACTAATTGTTCCATAACATCAGTAGCACATGCATTTTCACCATAAAGTGCATGGATGTGCTGGTTTTTCAATATTGCCTGTGCTTCTTGAGATAGTATACCAATTCTAATACTTTTAAAAATGTTGGCGTAAGTGAGGTCTGCAGATTGACGCATGTTTTCTGTTAATTCTCTGTATTGGAAATGTTGCCAAAGGTTGACATTTCCTATGCTGCCAACAGTTTTACGGCAGAGTTTGTGTCCTAAGGTTTTAAAAATAGGTTCACCTTTCACTGGTGTCAATTGTAGAAGATCTCCGAAAACGATAATGTGTTTTCCTGCAAAGAGTTCTTCGTAGTTTGTTCTAAGTACTTCTTGCAATCTGAGGTGAATCAAAGCCAACATTAGGTTGGAGACCATGCTCACTTCATCTATTAGTAGCATTTTCATTTCTTTTAATACTCTGAGTAGTTGCATTGCACCTTCTGCAGAAAGTTTGTAATAGTCTAATTTGTTTTGGTGTTCTACTGGAACGAGTAGTATTCGGTGTAAAGTGACACTGCCTATGTTGTAGGCAGCTAAACCTGTGCGGGCAGTTACAACAGCTGACAGTTTGTTGTTTGTCAATTGTTGAAGGAACTTGCTGATGATTTTGATTAAGAATGTTTTTCCTGAACCAGCTTCACCACTGACGTACAGCAGTATAGGTTTGTAATTTTGGCAGGTACATTCTTTATTTTTCGTGTTGTACACCATGTGCAATTTCTTTTGTTACTTCTTCAAAAATGGTGCGCTGATCTTTGTTAAGTTTTGATTGTAGTACAGTTAAGTCTTCTATATCTTCTTTATAGTGACACATGGTGTTTTCCACTTCTGTCATGGCTAATTCTGCCTCATTTGCTATTAGTGGCTGTCCTAGTGGATCTTGACTTCCTGTTAGAGAAGGTTGACTACTGTCGGAAGTGTTCTTATCTAGTTGGGCCTGGAGTTCTTCTTCATGTTGCTGTTCATTGTGCAACATTGTTTTGTACTGCGTAAAGTTCACATCGGTGATAGCGCTTTCATTTGCTTTAAAAGCGTCTTCATAGCAGTCATAGGGGGTCATTACGACCTGGGCACAAAGGGATACCGGGCACCGGTAATGACACTGGTGCCGGTAATCCCTTTCCGCCCTATTCCAAGGTCCCTTTGCGGGTCCAAAGGCATTATGGACAGGGCCCGCAAAGGGATACCGGGCCAATAACGGTACCGCAATTTGCGGTACCGTTATTGACGCCTTCCCCCTTCCCATTGAGCCCCAAATGGGGACTTACCGGTCCGGCATAGGTCAGAATAGACCAGTAAGTCCCCATACCACCAAGTCGGTGGCGGTACCGGTATTGGTGCTAGTCATGGCGCTAATAGCACCATGACTAGAACCAACCTATGAATGAGGGCCATAGTTATCTAGTATCTCTTCCTTTTTTCTCCATGGTTTATAAAGTTTTAGCAGGGACATGTAATATAGTTCTTTCTGTTGAGGAGTTTTTAATGACAATTTGACATGATTCATTAAGCTTCGTTTGGTAAGTTTCACTAAGCTGTCTTCACAATCTGTAACTCTATATCTACCTTTGCTTTCATCGGGTTTTATATTATTTTTGTATGCAAAATTATGGGCTATGTGGTATAGGCACATGGTTTCCAAAGTGGTACTCCTGTTCGGGTAGTATGTGTCTAGTGTATTGTTTTTTAAAATGTCTTGGCTGTTGAGATCATTTTTGCCAATTGTTTCTATGTCCTCATATGATTTGAGAACTATTTTTCTAGATTTAGCAGGACCAAGACTTAGCCATAATATATTTTCAGATTTTCCATACAAAGCAGTAACGGTTAAACGATCTGCAGCTTCATAGGTGCCACATTCTCTATGAGAGAGCATTTTTATGCCTAGGCTGTACAATTTCTGAGATAGTGTTTTGTCTGATGATAGGTCATTCCAGAGGTCTTGAAGCTCTGTTTTTTCTGTTTTTGTTAAGTAGGCTGTAACATATTGTGCAACTGCAGTGGAATTGTCTGCAATGTACTGCACATCTATGTTTGCATTCCATAAGAAGACAATGATTGCATTGTAATCATTGATATATTTTGATTCTTCTTTTCTTTTTATGTAATACGTGTTCTTAGGTGATTTACCTTTAACACTATGTTGAACTGAAGACATGAAGTTGTTCACTTCACCTGTTTCTGTAACTGGTCTAGGGAAAATAAAGCGGCATTTGGTGTAGTATTTCCCTTTGCTTTTGTATTTGCAACGACAATATTTGCCACATTTGTGTCTTTGAAATTGTACAATCTGCCCATGAAGATCACTATGCGTCCTTTGTAAAGGGATTTCACAAGTGACATATTTTTGGATGAATTGCAAAACAGTGGCATCACTGTCCTGACCAAATTTAGGTGCCCCTTTAATCCATAAAAGCATGTGGATATGTGGTGCTCCTCCTACTTGGTATTCCTTTCTCCAAAAGAAGTGTTGCACTTTTCCGAGGGGAGGAACAGTTCTATTACAAATAAAGTGTAACATTGCAATGAAACTATGGTGGAAATATCTTGAAACATTAACATGATTTAGAGAGCAAAGTTCTCCAGGTGATAGTATATCTATGTTGGTTTTGTTGTTGTTTGATATGCGTAGGAAATCATGTAAATCTTCCCATGTATATTTTGCACAACTTAATGTAACAAACCAAGTGGGTGGTCCAAGGTTTCTGATAATACAACGTACATCTCTGTGCTGTCGGAACCAGTATTCTTTCGTACCATGCATGTTTGCAAACAGATTTGTTATACTTGATTGTAAAACCTCATCTTTTTCTTGCACTTTTTGTATTAATTGCATAGCTGACATATTTTGAAAGTGGGTTCCAGATTTCAATATGTGTGCAACTCCATAACATAGGGTTTGTCAGGGGTAAGACTGGCCTTGGGCCCAGTGCTATTGGGACTGTGGGGCCAGGGACCATGAAGAAACCCGGATCCAGAGGGTTTCCGTACTTTAAAGGGCTGTTGTGCCCTTTCTGCAGACTGATCCAGCGTTCAGCCCGCCGGAACTACATTTCCCAGCAGGCTTCACCGGCCCGAGAGCCAATGGGAAGCCGCGCTGGGTGTGGCGCGCGACGAACGCGCATGCGCAAGCTCCAAGGCACGGGGCTTGTGCTCGAGACGCCGAGGAGAGAGGACGTAAGCCCAGCAGCTCCCCGGAATCCATACGCGAGGGGCCTTGAGCCACAGGAACAACGATCCGGCCCCTCACTGACACAAGATAAGTGTTGCTCGGCCCAGGCAGAGTCTGGGATCCTAGGGGAAGCGCAGGGGGCATACCCCGACCCCTTCTAGAGCCCCTGCGCATCACGCAAAAGCTAAGTGGGCGGATTCACAGGGAAAGTCGTGTTTGCTAACTGAAGGAAGTGTGCATGGTTTCGAGTGCATTCGTCTCATGGGAAAAGCGCCGGAAGGGCGCGTGAGATGAAGGAGCACTAGCTTGGGGAACCCGGTCTGAGGAAAGACCGCGCTCGACACCCGGTCTGAGAGAAGACCGTGTTTTTGGGCAAACAGTAACATAGGGGCTTGATAAGCCACGTGCAGCAGCGCACCCTAATATTAAAAACGCTGAACGTGTGTTGAGAGAGTTTGTGAGAGGGTTTTGTGAGAGAGCGTGAGACCAGCAGAACGCAAGACAAACGCTAATCCTTGCCCTTTGTTTTCTTTTAGTTTGCACCTGATTCGAACCTGAATCTCGGACTGCAAGGACGTGGCACAGGACTTGACAGCCTTTGCAGGACAGGACTCCAAAGACTAAAGCAAAGCTAAGTGTGCTAGTGCATGTGACTGTGTTCATAAAAATGTAAATGGGCTAATGTCAACAATTGGTTGTTGCTAATCCTGATATGCTGCTGTAGAGCTCAAAAGGGCACCTTCATGTTGGTTCAAGGGGTCTGGTGAGGGTGGCAGCACCTTTACATGTAGAGGTGTTACGGCAGTTCCATCAGCCAGTTTGAGGAAAGTGTGCAGACATCGTTTACCCTAAAATCCCCAGTCCTATCCATAACCTCTTCTCAACCCTCGATCCGGTTATCCTAAAATCCCTCTACCTATCCACTCATCGAGATCCTAACCCTCCTTCCCCGCTCTGGTTAAGGAGGTCTGTGTAAAGCTCTGTCTTGCAGGCACTGAAACCATTGAGGGGGTGGTTGGTACTGCGTCGCTCCTGCGCCTAGGACCTGAGCATCTCTGACAGAAGCACAAGCCCACGTAATATTCAGGCGCCTGAGTGGTGTAGCCAACCCCCATCACCATTATGGAAGAGATCGCCAAGGTTTTGCAGGACCTGCAAAGCGAACTAGCGGCATCCAGACAGGACTATGCCACGCAAACAGCACCTTTGCCGGGTCACGCACCAGTACAGGTGCAGGTCACCCCAGAGCCAATGATTCCTCTGGCTCCACCTGAGCGGTATGCAGGAGACCCGCAGAAATTCTCTACCTTTATTACGCAATGCCGCCTCCATTTCCTTACGAAACCGGCAGCATTCCGATCCAATCAGTCTAGGACTGCATTCGTTATCTCCTATCTCACAGGAGATGCAGCAGCATGGGCAAATCCCTAGTCCAAAAGGACAACACTATCCTTTATGATTGGGACGTGTTTCTCAGTGAATTTGAGAAGATATTCAATCGTAGGGCTGCCACCCTGTGTAAGGATCGGGAATTGCTGACATTGAGGCAGGGAAATAAGGAACTAGTGACGTATGTCACTCAGTTCAATCGATTGATAGCCGAAGCCGAATGGCCACGTGACAAATGCATGTCCCTATTTTATCAGGGATTGAGGGATGATTTGAAAGATCTTATTGCCCAAGTTGACCCCCAACCCCGAGAATGCTCGGATATGATTGATCTGGCGATGCGGTTGGATCACCGTCAGGCGGAGCGACGGGGGGATAGGAAGAAAGGAGAGTCACGTCCAGCGGCAAGGTTTGACCAATTTAGAGGGGCACGAGGGTCAATGGACAGGTCCGATGGAGACGAGCCGATGCAAATTGGGTCGGTTCGTGGTCCCCTATCAAAGGAAGAAAAAGAACGAAGGAGAAAGGATGGTGCATGCATGTACTGTGGGAAGTCCGGACACTTTGTTCGTGAATGCCCCACAAAGCCCAAGACTCAGGGAAACGCCTCGGCTCGTCGGTAGTGGGGGTCACCCGGTCGAGCCTGACTGATTGCAGGGCCCCGATAGAAGGTAGTTCCAATTTTGCCCCACACATTTCGGTAAGGGGGTGTCTTGGTTTTCAGGGTATGTCAAAAGAGGTCACCATGTTGATTGACTCAGGGGCAACGGGTAATTTTATAGATATCCAGTTTGCGGCCAGGTTGGGTATCCCTATCCAGCAAAAGGCAAAACCTGAGCCCGTACGCGCTGTAGATGGTACACCTCTATGCTCAGGACCCATCACACATAACACTTATTTAGTGACCCTGAGTTGTGGTATTGGGCATTGGGAATACATTGCCTTTGACTTAATTGCTGCCCCGCAGTTCGGCCTTATCTTAGGGTTACCTTGGTTGAGAAAACACGATCCTCAGGTTTGTTGGACCACCGGATTGATAAAATTTAGCTCTCCTTATTGTCGGGAGCATTGTAAACAGCCAGTGGCTGCGGCCTTTCAAGTCGCAGGCGTTACCAGCGTTCAACCCGAAGCGCGCTTAGAAGAACTACCCAAAGAGTATTCAGACTTTGTAGATGTCTTCAATAAGAAAGCCGCTGAAACTCTGCCTCCACATCGGCCATTTGATTGCCGGATCGATCTTGAGCCAGGGGCAACGTTACCCTGCAGCCGTATATACGCCTTGACCGAGGCTGAAAATAAACACCTTCGGGAGTATATAACAGCCAACTTACAAAATGGCTTTATTAGACACTCTAATTTTCCAGTATCTTCTCCCTTGTTCTTCGTACCGAAGAAGTCCGGAGAACTCAGGACTTGCATAGATTACCGCGGGGTGAATCGGATAACCATCAAAAACCGTTACCCACTTCCACTCATCCCCCTTCTAGATCAGGTTAGGGACGCGGTTATCTATACTAAGCTGGATCTTCGTGGGGCTTACCATCTTGTACGGGTGCGCGAAGGTGACGAGTGGAAAACCGCCTTCCGAACAAAATTCGGATTGTTTGAATATCAGGTTATGCCATTTGGTCTCTGTAACGCACCTGCTGCCTTCCAGCATTTTCTAGATGAGGTTCTTCGGGAATATTTGGACGTATGCGCCGTCGTGTACATCGATGACATCCTCATTTATTCCCATAGCCTAGAAGATCACGTTCAGCATGTACGCGCTGTCTTACAAAAGTTAAGGGAATACCACCTATATGCGAAACTTGAGAAATGTGAATTCCACCGTACTACCGTGGAATTCTTGGGGTACTACCTTACTCCGACAGGCGTACAAATGGATACAAAAAAGGTGAAGGCCATTCTTGATTGGCCCCCGCCAGCCAATGTCAAGGACGTACAATCCTTTCTAGGATTTGCAAATTTCTACAGACGGTTTGTCAAGAATTTCTCTGAGCTGGTTACACCAATCACAAGACTTCTTCGTAAAGGCTGCCCGTTTATTTGGGACGCCTCGGCTGAGCAGGGATTTCAACGGCTCAAGAAGGCCTTTACCGATGCACCGGTATTGAAACATCCGGACTTGTCCCAACCATTTGTGGTGGAAACGGACACTTCCAGCCATGCGCTGGGAGCTGTTCTGTCCCAACGTGATCCTCAGACGGGGCTCTTACACCCAGTAGCCTACTATTCAAGGAAACTGCTTCCAGCAGAAGTCAACTACGTCATTGCAGATAGGGAACTATTGGCCATAAAGGCAGCCTTTGGCGACTGGCGGCACTACTTGATGGGGGCACGTCACACAGTGACGGTTATTACCGACTATCGCAATCTTCAGTTTATTAGGACTGCCAAGACCTTGAGTCCACGTCAACTACGTTGGGCCCAATATTTCGCAGAATTTGATTTTATAATCACATACAGACCTGGAACGAACAATCGAGAAGCTGACATTTTGTCCCGCTATCCAGATAAGGTCTCTGAGGAAATAAAAACTGTGTCTCGGCCAATAGTCTCTCAGGTGCAAATAGTAGGTTTAACTACCAACATCTTTGAGAGCATCCAAAAAGAACTTTCCGTACATGACCTTCATCAATGGTGCAAACGGGACCCTCAGCACACCATTCTGGATGGGCTCCCATATCATGGGCAATCATTGTACTTGCCTACACCCCAGCTACAAGAACAGGCGATGTCATGGTGCCACGATTCCTCCCTAGCGGGTCATCCCGGTAAGGCAAAAACTCTAGAATTGGTGGGAAGACATTTTTGGTGGCCAAAGTGGCGGCTTGATGTCCAGCAATATGTGCAACAGAGTGCAGTATGCGCTCGGAACAAAGCCGATCACCAGAAACCGGCAGGCCTCCTACGTCCCCTGCCAACACCAACTGCTCCATGGCATACAGTTACCATGGACCTAATAGTTGAATTTCCACAAGTGCAGGGCTTTACCTCCATACTGGTGGTAGTGGATGCCTTTTCTAAAATGGCCCATTTCATCCCCTGCAAAGGGGTTCCAACAGCTAAAGAAATCGCTGAATTATTCCTGCAAAACGTGGTTCGGCTTCATGGCCTTCCGTGCCGTATAATCACAGATAGAGGTCCACAGTTCACCTCCAAGTTCTGGCGCGAATTTTGTAACATCATTGGTATGGAAGTTCGATTATCCTCGGGGTATCATCCCGAGACGGACGGCCAAACCGAACGCGTGAACCAGGGGCTTGAGCAGTTCCTGCGTTGCTTAGCCGCAGGACGAGAGACAACATGGGTTCAACACACTTGGCTAGCAGAAATGGCATATAATAATGCTGTTCATTCTTCCACAAAACGATCCCCGTTCTTCTGCTTGTATGGAAGACATCCACGGATTTTACCTTCATCCGTCCCAACAGCAGAAACGGTACTGCCTACATTAGCAGGACAACGGATCGGAATAGAGCAGGTTTGGAAGGAGGTGCAGGATAATCTCGTAAAAGCCAAACAAAGGTACAAAATGTATGCCAATAAACATCGACGCGCTGGCCCTGTATACCACGGGGAAAGTCGTGTTTGCTAACTGAAGGAAGTGTGCATGGTTTCGAGTGCATTCGTCTCATGGGAAAAGCGCCGGAAGGGCGCGTGAGATGAAGGAGCACTAGCTTGGGGAAACCGGTCTGAGGAAAGACCGCGCTCGACACCCGGTCTGAGGGAAGACCGTGTTTTTGGGCAAACAGTAACATAGGGGCTTGATAAGCCACGTGCAGCAGCGCACCCTAATATTAAAAACGCTGAACGTGTGTTGAGAGAGTTTGTGAGAGGGTTTTGTGAGAGAGCGTGAGACCAGCAGAACGCAAGACAAACGCTAATCCTTGCCCTTTGTTTTCTTTTAGTTTGCACCTGATTCGAACCTGAATCTCGGACTGCAAGGACGTGGCACAGGACTTGACAGCCTTTGCAGGACAGGACTCCAAAGACTAAAGCAAAGCTAAGTGTGCTAGTGCATGTGACTGTGTTCATGAAAATGTAAATGGGCTAATGTCAACAATTGGTTGTTGCTAATCCTGATATGCTGCTGTAGAGCTCAAAAGGGCACCTTCATGTTGGTTCAAGGGGTCTGGTGAGGGTGGCAGCACCTTTACATGTAGAGGTGTTACGGCAGTTCCATCAGCCAGTTTGAGGAAAGTGTGCAGACATCCTTTACCCTAAAATCCCCAGTCCTATCCATAACCTCTTCTCAACCCTCGATATGGTTATCCTAAAATCCCTCTACCTATCCACTCATCGAGATCCTAACCCTCCTACCCCGCTCTGGTTAAGGAGGTCTGTGTAAAGCTCTGTCTTGCAGGCATTGAAACCATTGAGGGGGTGGTTGGTACTGCGTCGCTCCTGCGCCTAGGACCTGAGCATCTCTGACAGGGTTGCTAGTTCACTTTCAAAGAGTAGGTGGAATATGTATTCCACATTTTGTCTAAATCTGGGATCTTCAGAATACATTCGCAATAAGCGGTATTCTGATGCTGTTATCTGAGTGGGTCTATCATCGTATCTTCCTCCTTTGCCAGTAGGAAATATCATTGGAAAAGCACGTGCTTCTATACTTTTTTCCCATATGCTCATTGGTGACCCTTTGGTTTGTCGCATTTGGTACGTTTCTAGTGCATCATCTATACTCTCATTAGAGTGCAATGGATGAATTGTATAACGGTACAAAAGAGTGGATACTGCAGCAGGATCCAGAAGTTTAAATTGACCAGTTTCTGATGACTCTTGAATTATTTCAGTTGTTTTCCTTAAGCTTTCTTCAATATTTATTTCTTTGTAGTATTCATTATTGTCTTTCAGATATTGCAAGGCTTGTGTAACTTTATGTACGTCCACGAGTTGTTGCCAAATTTGTTTGTCTTTTGTTGGTACACCATTTACTAAGACAACTAAAGAATGCTCTATTGGACGTTGCACTCGTAGAGTGTGCACATTTTCTGTCAGATCAAATGGCAAATAAACTACTTTGCCACAAATGCTTTTCACTAATTCAGAGGGAGGTAATTTTGCTGTTTTTGGTTGAAGGCGTATTATTGCTTGAAGTGGGTGAACTGTTTGAATTATGATGCTCTCATACAAATTGAGTTGTTGCAGGGGTTTTGGTAGTGGAAATAATTCCAAATTATTTAAGATAGCACGTGAAGGAGTTTGGTTGTTGTCAAGTTTTATAGTGCAGTAACTGCAACATATTAGGGGTTCACTTATTTCATATTTGTTTTCTGCTAAAAGGTAGAGAGCTAATTCAAACCATTTAGAATCTTCATTTTCTTCTATTTTGTATGTTATGTCTATAGTTTGTGTGTTACTTTTGTAAAAAGTTCTGCAGCAACACACACACACATGGTTTGGTACCTCAGCGGAGATGTACTTTTAAATTTTAGTATTTCTTTTTTGTAAGTGTGTAATAGAAGGTTGCTATGTGCATAATTGTTGCTAGTCTGTTCTAAAACAATTGCATTTTGGAAGTGGCTTCCACTTCCAAAATATTTTCTCTGGATACGGTCGATTTCTTCTTGTAGGTATTTGGGTGTACCATGCAGAAGAGTGTTATTTAAATTGGCTAATTCTAAAGCTGGACTTTTAGCATAGTACAGTTTAGACACTAGATTTCTTACATTTGAATGATGTGTTGATATCATTTTGATATCATGCAAGGTGCTTTTGCAAACAGGTCCTGAAATTCATTTTGTCTTTACCTTTCACATACTGATTGAGGAACTGGTGTAAAGATTTGTTAGGAATGTTACACATTGACGTGCACGGCCATTTGCATACTGGACGGTCTGTATCAGTCAAATGGAGAGGTAATTCTGAGTTTTCTGGGGATACTTTTGTAAGCAGTGTTTCTTGTTCCATGATGGTATTATTGATTTTTTCATATCCCCGTCAACTGCTATGGATGGCAATTGTGTTTGTTTGATTTTCTTTGTATGCTTCTTCATTAAAATATGGTTCTGTGGTCGTTGTGTGCCTCCATTCACCTCCACAAATATTTAAGAAGTTATTTTTGTTGACATTCCGTTTATTGAGAAGTTTCTTTTGTAGTTTAGTACTTAGTTTTGTTAGTGGTTTCATCCTATTTAACACTAAAATAAATAACTTCCTTTTGAGAAGGATTGCACTATCTACGAGAGCTTGTAGGATTAATTTTCTACGGTAGGTTCTAAGGGTTGAGGATGATTTCGCTCCTCTTCTTATTAGAGTCTGAAGGACTCTGTGTCAGAACATTTTTGCTAAAATACTTTTTTTTTTACTATGGGTTCTTGCTAGTATATCAGGATTTATAGGAGCATTGTTAGCAGCAGTGGTAGCTGAATTAGTGTAAAGCATTTTCTGTTTTGTGCCACATTTTAATCGAGTAGGCAAAGTTTCTGTAGTTGAAGCTTCCTTTGTTTCGCTAAATGACTGTATTAGCTGTTTTGTTTCAAAGTTTTGTACAAACTCTGCTAGAGATGGATGCTTACTTTGGACACTTTTATTTTCATTTACTCTATTTCTGCGTTCCTTTCTACGGGTTTGCTTTTTGGTAGGCATTCTTTGGTGTCTGTTGAAAAAAAGAAGGTATGGGTTGATTTGTTTTACAATGTATGTGTGCTGTGTGCATGTGTGTATGAGTTTGATGGGGAAGATGTTTGTGGTGGTGTGTGAATGTGCACTGGGCAGTTACAATGAGTTGGGAAGGCTATTTTTCTGTTTGTATATTACAACACTGTGCTTCAGATGAGAGTAGAAAGTGAGCTAGTGATGAGGAAAAGCATTAATAGTAAACGTAATGGTATAACATTAAAACAGCTATTTGTTTTGTAGTACTAACAATCTAAGGCTTGTGAATGTTATTTGTGTTCCATAAATACAGGGATTTGTTTGCCATTCTGCCTATTATTCTTTGTTTAATAAATGGGTATTTGTGGGCAGAATAGTTCAGAAATCGATGTTTTTTTTGGTGCGCAAATGACCTAAATAACCCACACAGTCTCTTTGAGGAACAGTAAGAATATAAAGGTAGTACTGTACTTACTTTTTTTTGTGGAATGACCAGGTTTCTTCGGATATGTTGTTTGCAGTGTAGATGCTGTTGATTTTCAGGAGAGTGGTCTTCACTGCAATTGTAAAAGGAAGAAGTTAGTAATTTTGTGTGTTTAAAGCAGTGATGTTAATGTACACGTTCATTTTTCAGCTTTCCTGGGAGTATTCTCGTTTGATATCTCAACACAGTGTATGTGTGCATTTCATTTCATATGTGCAGCCTTTATATGTTATTTGCAGTATGTTAGTTGAACCTGCTTTGCAAATGATTACAATTTTCAGTTCATGAAATTCCCTTCTTTTTTTTTAAGCTGTGTTGTACATAGCAGATAGGTTTTGAAGTGATAGGTCATTATAGTAGATGGAAAAAATGTGAATACTTTCATATTATAAGTAGGAATGCGAAAATTCGGGAGCACCTGAGAGGGAGATGTCACCACAGCAATCGGGAACGTTTATTTTTCTCACACGATCGCATTGGAAGTTGCTTTAATTTAGGCAGAAGACAGTAATAAATTGTGTTATTTTTTAATGGAAAATCGAGTTTCGCGCATAAATCGGGAGGGTTGGTACGTATGTATAGGTTATGCGGGAGATAGTAAGAAGTAGTGCGATTTCTCAATGAAAAATCAGAAGTCTTGCACTTAAAGCCGGAGCGTTGGTATGTATTGGCTATGCAGATTTAGTGGCATTAATTTATTTAAATGGAATCATAAGAGTTGCAAATGTACTTTGAATAAAATATGCATACCTGTACTGTGTAATGATGCATGTGGGTATGCATGGAGCTGTAAGTAGAAATCCGTGACACTTGCACAGTAGTTTTTGTAGTAGGTGCTTTGCAATGATATGCGACTTGTATTCAGAGTGATCAACAGTACATTTGAAGTGCGGAACTCTGATGACGGAGTTAGATGTAGAAGTCTTGGATGTGATTGGTGGATGGTTGTGTGACTGCTTAGCTGTGTCCAATGAGGAAGTGGATTTGCGAGTGATGTGGAAAGGGTAGAAGGACTGGCTAAGAGTTACGTGCCGCACGGACACCGCGCTTGTCCACGGCGTGCCACATACGGGGTTCTACAGCAAATCCAGCATGGAAAGGGGACTGTAGGCATCAGCCAATCAGATGTTGACATTGTTGATTTGTGTAGAAAGAGAGTGTGTGTAGTGAAGATGGCAGAGGTGGAGACAGTCAGGGTGTTGGTGCTCGGAGATATTTTTGTCCATGGTTTACAGCACTATTCCGAATGTAGGCATGTGACAAACAATTTCAATGTCAGAGGAGTGGAGGTGGTGTGGAGTGCTGCGTCTGGTTGCAATGTAGCGGCAATTCTCCAAGTTTGCAGAGATATGCGTAGGATGACCAGTCCCCATGTGGTAGTTTTGCACTATGGTGCTTGCCATTTGGGCTACGTGAGTTCACCTACTTTGTTGGGAGATTTGGAACAGTTGGTTCAAGCAGTCATTAACATCTTTCCAACTGTGAAAGTTATTTTTTCTGGCTTACTTCCTAGAGCAAAATGGGACAACAGTTCTGTTTTTTTGTCCTGATCAAAGTATTGATAGGTGTGCCATCAATAACGGCATGCATGCTTTCATGTTACGAGCTGGTATGTTTTTCTGCAGCCACGAGAACATTGTTTCCAGTAATGCGGCTTATTTTGAAGCATATGGTGTTTCTTTATCTTTTTTGGGAAATGTCATGTTCTTTTGGAATGTAAGGCTTGCTTTGGAGAAGGTTATGTGATGATTGTAGAAGTAAACTAAGAAGAAAAAGAAACCCAAAAAATACAAAATAACAGGTGTCTGTCAGGCGTTTGCAAAAAAACAAAAAAACGTCTCTTTTCAGAGTCCACCTTAAAGGGGGAAAGGGGAATACTATTTAAATGTACAGTCGTCACGCTAAGATCCTCTACATGTCCGCGGACATGGCGGTAGTCTGCAGGCAGCGCGTATTACAAAGGGGGATTCTGGGGTGGAGACGCATGCAAATGAGAATGAGCGAAGCTAGGGATTTGTCAGTAAAGTTCAGTGGGTGTGTTCTGAACGGAGAGATTTAGTGAGAACTTCTTTTTCCTGAGAGGAGAACAGACAGCTATGGCTGTGTGTGCTCGAAAACAGATTATCTGGATTTTGGGAGACTCATGGATACATTGGTTGAAGGTGCATGCAGAACGTTGCGGTATATCTGCAGATCTTGGATTCCCTCATGTTGAAGTGCACTGGCATGGAGTGTGTGGAATGAAGTGGCTGGACTTGGTACCTCTCTGTGCTACTTTACAGACAGAGCGTCATCCTGATATAATTATCATTCTTTGTGGAGAAACAGGTTAGGGCATGTCTCTGGAATTTCTTTGCAATTTGCAATGAAGGAAGGACTTGAGAAGGTCATGGACATGTTTCCAAATTGCCGAGTAATTTTTTCTCGTATTGCACAAAGACAAATGTGGCTGCGTTCTGCTTTATTTGGACCACAAATGGAGAAAGCGAGGCGCAATGTCAATAAGGCTGTTTGTGCCTTTCTAAGAGATGTTGGCATGTCCTCTTTCCACAATGAAAATATTTTTTTTCGTAGCACATTCATTTTTCTCAGAGATGGAGTCCATGTTACATATGCTGGCAATCAGATTTTTCTTCGAAATGTACAAAATGCATTGCAACATTTTTTGGATTCATAGTCACATATTTTGCATTACATTTTGACGAATCCAAGTTTTTCAAACACACAAAAAACCACCAAAAAGCTCTTTTCAGAGCCACCACTTACTCCCAGAGAAAAGTGCATTGGTTTTGCTAAGGTTGTACCCTATAATTTTGTGCGTCCTACGACTGTCTGCAGACTTTTTGAAAAATGCGCGGGGGCCTACGCCGTTCACTTGATAGTTCCATGGTTAAACTGAGAAAGGTGTCTCTGAAAAGAGCCTTTTTTAAAATTTGTGTTGTTTTATATTTTTTTATTTTTTTACTCACAACACACTACGAGAGGAGGGTAAAGGAGGGTAAGGAAGGGACACCAACCACGGGGATAAGAAAGGGCAGGTGGAGAGAGAAAGATGTAGGGTGGGCCTTATTTAGGTAGGTAGCAGTTCTTCTGGTGCTCTGTGACCGTAGTCTCGAAAGCACTTCGAAGACTCTCCCCCCTGCAGAGTACTGCGTCGCAGTACATACACAATATTGTGACCTTCGAAAGGTAAGGGTCAACAGCATCGCAAATGGCCTGTGAGGCAGATGGAGGGATGCGCTCTCCCACAAGAGTGTCGCTTGTGGTGAGAGGATCGGACACGGAGGATGCTGTGGGGGAACTCAACCTACTACATTCTTTACATGGTACCACCTTGCGAATGTCTGCACCATGGAACGAAATTAGGTGTCGCTTCATGGTTGTCGTACCAAAGCTGTACGCACCAGGTATCCCACGACTCAGCACCATGTTGCACTGTTTATAGGTGAGCAGGTTCGCACATGCTTTTGGTACGTTACCAAAAACAGTAAACAACCGCCCACAACCACAACTCCCGCCGAGTGCTGGTAGTTGGGAGTTCCTCCACCTCATTCTCTTCATCCTCTTCTTCCTCGCTCTCTACATCCTCACGCGTATTTCCCTCTGCAGGCCCTTGAGGAGGTGGTGGCGGTAGAGGGTTTGGGGGTGGTGCTGAGGCTGATGTAGCAACAGCAGCCATGGATGCCATTAGGGTTGGTGAGATAATCTTCACTACAGCACTAAAGGCAGCAAAACTCAATCTGCTATAGCCAGAAGTACAATGAAGATGAGCTCGGGGGTGTGGCCTTTTATAAGGGTGGATGGGTTCGCCTTGTGACCATATCGATCACTCAAAAGTGTTGAAAAAGTTCTAAACACTATGTTGAAAGCTAGGGCCATTGTATGGGACATGTGAAATGGTGATTTTGTATTGTAAAATAATTTGGCATGTCTGCATAAGTTCTTTTGAAATGTTGAGGAATCGGACAAAGTGCACAAATTAGGACACACGCTCAGCGTGGGTGCGGCCACATGATAACGTTGTGAACACATCCGCAAAGGAAATGGGTGCCCGCAGGACACCAAATGCACAGTAACGGTTGTGCACATGCGCGCGGGTGTTCTACGGACAGTGTTCGGGTCCTGAAACTAATTAAAAGTGTGACACAAGTGAGACGGACAGTTACAGACAGGCGCGATGTTTGCAAGACTTAAGGGTGTGGTGCGCATGTGCGTAGATGTTCTGCTAACTGTACGGCCAGGTACAGTGTCCTTAGGACACCTCCATTTTGTTTGACTACGGACATGCCGGACACCGCGCCTGTTCTACGGACAGTTCCATCTTGGTTGTGGACGGTACAGACAGGTATAGTGTCCTTAGGACACTCCCATTCTGTTCATTTACAGACATAATGGACTCCTGGTGTGTTCTAAGAACAGTTTCATCTTGGTTGTGAACAGTTCGGAGAGGTATAATGTCCTTAGGACGCCCCCATTCTGTTGATTTAAGGACATCTTGGACAGCTGGTGTGTTCTAAGAACAGTTCTATCTTGTTTGCGAAAGGCACAGGAAGGTGTATTGTCCTTAGAACATCCATATTTTATTGATTACGGACAGGCCGAACAGGCACGCTGTCTGTGGACATTTTAACTCTTTTAAAAAAAAAAAAAAAAATTGAGATCCAAACCATTCCACTAAAACTAACATATCATCTTTTTTATTAAACACACATACATCAATCAGGAGAGAGAGGGGGAAGCAGACACTAAAACAAATATAGGGGAATTAGGGTTTTACACAGGCTGGTTGTGAGGGGATGAAGGGATGGAAGTTTCGTCAAAACGTTTATGTTGTTCATGAGGGTTTGGGGATAGTTCACTAGGAAATGGAGAAGGGGGACAGGTACAGGTGGGATAGTGATATCTGATTTTTCCTTTCACGTATTGCTCCACAAAGTGCCTTAACCCATTAAAATGTTCTTTTAGCATGTCCACATTGTCTTGTATGTGTTTCAGGCTGTCTTACACTGTGTCCTTTGGCGGACTTTCTTCAATTTTTACCTAGTCTGTTAAAAATAAATATATATATATGTTAAGTGCCCATAAAGTACTGACTATTAATTTGCTTATGCAGAGAAGTGTGTACCATTATTATCGCTATCTTCCGATATTTCGCCATGCGGAAAATTCTCCTCCAGCCACTCCAAAGTACTGCACATTTCTGTGTCAAAACAACAGAAATACATTATTTGTTCTGCACCTCATACAAAAAGTATACACACATATAAGAAAAATGAAGTTCACTTACTACTTTCTTGTCATTTGTCTTGTTGTGTTTTGTTCATCTACTGTTGCTCCTAGCTGCACAGTTTTTGTGAGGTAATTAGGTTGGAGGCATATCTTTTGTTGTTATGGCATAATCCATTTCATTCTACATGGTAATTAAATGAACGGGTAATGTGTGAGACGTGTAGGTTCGAATGGTTATTTATTACTACTTATAATGTGTTTATGTGCTCTTTTTTAAACTTGTGCATTTTTCATATGGCATAATAGAACAATTTCAGATACCCCCTGATTGTTTGGGTAGTGTTGATTTCGTCCGCGCCCATCCGCAGACAGGCGCTCAGACCGTGCTCTTCAAATATCATTAGCGAGGGGGTTCAGCATGCTCTATGTTACATGTATATAAAGTAAGGGAATTATAGTACATATCTCCCAAAGTCACATGATGAAAGTGTATATTCAGTAAAAAAACTCTGTTAAAGGGATGTTATGATTAAGTTGCCATACTAAAAAACTTTGAAATTCAGTAAAAAAACTTTGTCAAAGGGACGTTATGGTTAAGTTGCCCTACTAAAAACCTGTGAAATTCAGTAAAACAAACTTTGTTAAAGGGACGTTATGGTTAAGTTGCCCTAATAAAAACCTGTGAAATTCAGTTAAAAAAAACGGTGTTAAAGGGACGTTATGGTTAAGTTGCGCTACTAAAAACCTGTGAAATTCACTAAAAAAACATTATAAATGGGACGTTATGGTTCAAAGTAAAACCGAAAAACACCTGAAATTCGGCAGTTATGGGACCTCATCAGGAGTTGGGCGGTAACGCTAGCGCTATTAGCGCTAATAGCCCTACCGCCAAACCCCCCGGCGCTATTAGCACCGGATCACAGGTTTGGTGGAAGGGTTATTGCCCATTCCCCATTGGGCCCATTCGGCAATTCCTCATTCCCCAATGGGCCCAATGGGGAAAATTTGCGCTATTACCGCCAGTGGATTTCACTCCGGCGGTAATCGTGCCGAAAATCAGCAATTTTTTTCCAGATTTCCCCCCTGTTGGCCAGCCATCAAGGAGCGTCTGCTACTGTACTTTTTTCAGTGCCTTCAGATGAAAATGGACACCAACATCTGTGTCTCCACTTGTCTGGTGTATGTTTAGGTCACAGTGCACAGAACCAAGCCCTCTGGGTGTATTAGAACCTCTTGAGCTTCCTCTGGTCACATGGAATACAATGTCAGCAGATTTTATAACAGACCTTCTTTCTTATTGGAACAGTATAATAATGGTAAATATAGACTCCTTCTCCAAGCTGACTCACTTTTCGCCCATGAGGTAGCTTCAGTCTATTCTTTTATACATAGTCAAGCCTTTTTATGGCCATTGTCTGGTTACACAGGCTCATGATCAACATTGTTTCAGACAGTGAATCCCAATTGATTGACAGTTTGTGGCTGTTCCTGTGTAAGACAGTAGGCATGGAAAGAGCATTTTCCTCCTTGGTATCATCCTCAGACAAAGGGCCCGGTGTAGTGCTAAAATACTAGTACAGTTGCTCTTTTGTGCTATGAATGCCAATAATTCAAATTGAACATCCTTAGTGCCGACTGTCTACAGAGGAGTTCGCCTATGGCAACACTTCCCAATCATCCAAAGGAATGTTACCTTTCTATGTATGGTTTGCATCCATATTGCTTTCCTTCAAAAAGTCCTCTCTTTAGTGTATTTGCTGCAGATGTCACTCTTCAATGGATCTGTCAGGCATCTCTCGTTCTCCCCACGTCCTTCTGTAGGTTTTCCTCTGCCATTGGTGACGCTTCCCACTCCGCGCACTGTGCATCCTTCTTTCTATCTCCTTCTTCGTTCAAATGTTCGTTCCTGGCTTTCCCCTTGCTACAGGTGATCTGTGGGTTTAATTCTCCCGTGTAATTGACTAGGTTGATGACCACTAGACTGCACTTTCCTTTCATAGTCACATTTCTTCCACAAGTACTCCTTGTGCATCTCCCTCGTCACAGTACTTGATACTTTCTGGGACTTGGCGTTCCAATACATTTCAACTGACTTTGGATCACATTGTTCAACAAGTGCGTTTAAAATATAATCACCAAAACATCAGGTGTCTTATATGTTCAAGTTTCATTATACATACATGGAGACTGAATAGGGTTTTGTTTAAATAAAGTGGGTTTTAGAGTTTTGCAATCAGAGGGATTTGAACAATGGCAGCAAGCCATCAACAACTCCGGAATTAAAGGATCTTCTTTACAATAAGGAGAATGATACTGTTGTTCTCCCTGTGGAGTCACCACTCTCCCCTGACAGCCATTACCTCCCATGTGATCCACCTTCAGAATACCACTGCCAGGGTCAGGATCAGGTAGTGGCTGCCTTCCCGTGGCCACATGGGAGGAGACTTTAAGCTGGGGTCAAGTAATCACTCCGCAGGATTCATCACAGCTGCCATAAGGAAACATTCCTTCAATAAGAGCCTGGGGCCAGATGGGATTCCTACCGATTTATTTCTGGGTCAAGAGGATCTTTGGGCCCCCTTATTGGCAGTTGGTTTTAATTAATTTCTGGCTATTGACACTATTCATGACTCTTGGAAATGCAATTATATGCTGATTTATAAAATAAAATCCCCAAAATGTGCCAACTTCCTACCGTTCCTTCTCCTTATTAGATTCTTAATTTAAAAGATTTGGTAGGTTAATCTTTGCAAGGCTGCAAGGCTTAGTAGAAGCCAATAATAGTCTTGCACCTACTCAGCTAGGCTTAGGGAAGGTTTAGGAACCCATGGTCAGGCACTTAATTTGTATCTTGTGATTTCAAACACTGTCTTAAGAAAGATAACCTATGTATAGCCTTTATGGATGTTAGATCAGCAATCGACAAGGTTTAGTTTAGTTTAGTTTAGTTTATTTATTTATAATGCGAACCAGACCCAGGGGCATCAGGGTGCAAAAGATAAGGATATGTTCAGCTTAGTTACAGGGTACATAGGTACATGAAATACAGGAAGAAATATAAAAGAATGTCAAACATCATACATTATACAGGTATACACAGTGTAAATTAAATGGTCGAGTAGCATAGAATTATGTATGTACAGTGTAAATTACATGATCAAGTAGCATAGTATTAGGGTGAGTGCAATACATCCGGAAAGGAGTTCAAGTAGACAATCACATAGTAAGCGAACAGGTCTAAACTATAGCACAATGTGGCTTCCATGGGTTGTCCTGGGGAATTGTTCAGTGTTTTGTCCATGTTGCATGCCATAATAGGGCCTGTGTGAGGTCCGGAACTAAGAGCCACTGCACCTCCTTTTAACTCACAGGTATTAAGCTGTGGAGCCTATTCAAATAACAATGTGAGAAACATTACTATTGCACTAATGGACTGTTTCTGGATTTTTCCCTTTTGATTTTCCCCCTCACCCTGGTTTTCCCTACCTTGCGTTCTTGGATGTTATGATTTTTATACCTTTTCCCTTTTTTAAAAGAAATGTTTTATTTGACTTGGCAACTTCTATGAATATTGGGTTCAATTGAATTGATTTGATTTGATTATCATGTGTTGTTTGAATTCATGACTTGGGTGATATTTTGTAATATGGTATCACCACATGTAACATTTTAATACTGTGATAATAACTGAAATATGATGTACTGAGTTATTAGCCCTGATGAAGACCGTTTAGAGATCGAAACACGTGTTGGCCAAGTGTGCTGATCTGATAGGCTACGTGTGCTGATCTGGTATTAAATCTTTGACTATTTAGAGGCTATTTGTGTTAATATGGCATTAGTACTAAATCAATGAAATTGAATATAACAATGACATAATGTGGTTTTAGACATTCAAATTACTTGACAATTGGGAGCCAAGGTTTGCATGGATCACCGCTAATCAGTGTAACTTCCACTGCACATCATGAATTCTGGTTGGTGCTGGTGTGCGTCAGGGCTGTATAACCACCTGGTTGAGTGCAACACAGACGTCCCAACATTGGGTGGCATGCCTTTACCTGTCCTGACGTAGGCAGACGATACTGTGCTGCTTACAAGAATATCACATTCATTGCAGATTGTAATCACAGTTTATGTTAAATATATGTCTAACCTTGATTTATCCATCAATTCCTCGAAATGAGAAATTATGGTTTGTCAAACGGCCTGAAAAAATTGCAAGTTGACGGTTTTTACAGCAAGGGCTGACCCAATTAAGGTATGTGTGAGTTCTGATTATTTAGGTTTCACATCCACTTCAAGGCTGAACAGAGCTTGTTACATTGAGCAGCAAAAAACTAAAATGTTACAGGCATGTGGGAGGGTGCTGAGTTTTGCCAAATTATATAAATCTCAATGGGTTGGTACAATGTTGAGAATGTATTCCTCCAAGGCAAAAATGGTTGCCAAATATGGTGCAGGTCTATGGGCTGTGGCTGTGGTGAATTGCCTTCAAATTGAACAAAATCGTCTTTTTAAGTGTTTATTAGGTTTGCCCAAATCAGCACCTATGTTCTGTGCCCACACAAAGTTGGGCATTCCATATACTGAAGATGGGATTCTCATGGATCCGGTAAAACTTTGGTTTAGAGTTTGGTTAAACACAGAGCCAAGCTTGTCCCATTTGCTCCTTGATCATTTTTTACAGTAAGAGGCAAATTATTTATCAATCCCTTGGGCTTCCTATGTGCAGAGACGTTTGGATGCTGTAAAAGCAGTGCAGAGACGTTTGGATGCTGTAAAAGCAGCAGTTTGTTTAATTAATCAAACTAATATTACTATGGCCTATATTAAAATTATCCTACAGAATCTTAATCTTCAACTGAAGTCAGATCAGGAGCACATAGAATTAAAAAAAAATTACAACAGTTCATATGCTATTCTCTCCATGGTCAATGTTTCTATTTCTGTGGACTAATTTTAAAAATGAGCGAGCATTGTTAACAAGGGCAAGATCTAATCTCCTGCCACTTAGGTTGTAACTGGCAGGTGGTCCAGGGATCAATTGGTAGCTGTAAATGATTCGGGCTGTCCACTATGCAATGCAGAGTTAGAAGACTTTATGCATTTTCGTTTTTGGTTTAACATATGCCTCAATTAGGGGAAATACAATAAAGTTGGCATTGCAAAATTTACATTTTAGACAGTGGATATCGGCCATGATTTGTATGTTGTCTGCTAATTCCTCTTTAGTAGCTTGGAGTTTTCTTCAGTATTTATGATGTGCCCTGAGGCTCATAAAGATATTAATTAACTCAATTCTTGCCTTGTGATTTTATTACCAAGTTTTACAATAATTGTATTTATTATTCAATTTATTATGTGATTTGTTATTAATGTTTGTAATTTGATGCATTGCTTTAAAATCCAAATAAAGTTGAATAACTGACTGATAATGTTACAGTACTGATCATCTCTGGCAAATCACCTATTATAGACCTGCAGTCTAATGTACATTGTACCATGTTTTTTACCTGCAATGTATTATGTTGTTCATCATCACACTTATAATCAGTTACTTAAGGATAGATGATCACGTGCCAACTCATTTTAATCACCAAACCTTTTTACCACAGCACTCCCTCAACAGCTGGAAGAGTCCAATGATCTAAATTTGGTTCTCATGCCAGCAATAACTAATTTACTTACATATTCAACCACACAATACCCCCCACCCAACTCAAAACAACTGTTAAAGATGTTAGGATACAATTCTTCTGTCGCAAAACAATTTGTGTAGTCCTTCAATGTAATGTGCAACCTTGCCATGCAATGTTCAGACTAGAGTGTACCAACTTCCTAGAGAGGTGTGAGAAACCTGAAGGTGTCTCCCTGACTAGTCCCCGGGGATCTGCCATCCAGGTAGCCAGGACAAGGCCATCTCTATTGGATTCAGTTCCTGAGGGTGAACCAGTGAGGGAGGATCACCTGGATGGTGGGTTCTCGGGGAGTGGAAGTGGGACACCCACGGGTGAGATGCAGTATCCCCTTCTTCCAACACCTTTTCTCAATCCTACCACGTATGATACTCAGAAACTCTACCCCACCCTTTTCCGACACACACACTTTCGTACAACATGAAAGACAACAGACTAACACCAGAGCCGTTTACCTGACATGTCCCAACACAAAGGTCAGGCAAAGTCAGGCAATTGACCAGAATCACACACACACCCGACGGCCCTTTCCCTTCCCCACAGGGATAAAAGGTGGAGCACGAGAGCACACTACGATCAAGGCAAAATGCACAACGAGACAGCTATCCCAGGATGGCTATTCAAGAGGAGGAGAAAAGCGGCAAGAACCGAAGTGGCGACAAGGAGAGAAGCGACCTTGCCCTTTCAGACACAGATCCGTGAAGCCTCCATGAAAGGAATCGTAAAACTGCGAACAATAGCCAGCGTGTGTTGCAGCAGATGTCAATGGTACACAGAGCTCTCCTACACTGATAATCAGGACAGGGAGAGACGCTTGCTGCCGTGGTACCGGCCTTGACTATAGAGTCAAGAAAAGACAAGCAGTTCATCACAGCCGGTGAATCGAGGGAGAAACAATAAGAAACTGAACTGTGTTGAACAAAAGTTGCCAATGGAAAATTAAGGGAAGTTCAAAACTGTTAACATGTTAGGGGAAAACCAGCTGCAGAGGGGTCGTCAAAGTGGTCATACAGGGGTCTAGCAAAATCCTATGTACAGTCGAAAGTCTTTGACCAGCATTTAATGGAAAAGCCAAGTGAAGTGAATCCAGCATAGTAAAAAAATAGAAGACACTGAGAGGCTGGCAAGAGTAAACCCAACAGAGGGATGCCGACAGAAAGAGGCAAAGCATGTGGCCCCAATGTGTTGACAAGAGTGAACCCGACAGAGGGAGGTTCAGAGTGGATTGGCTGAAATTACTTTAAGACTTGTGAATAAAATAGATGAAGTTGTATGGGAAAAACCGTAGTGAACCAAATGGAGGGAGGCTAATATTTGAGAAGGGTCTGATCCCGTAAGAGGGGGATCCAGGTGTCAAAAGTCATCATCCAACATACATACGAAAAATAACTTTTTGTTTGTTATTTGAATATATCAGGTTCTTGGAGGCAAGAGAATTTTTGTAGAAAAGAGGCTTAACTACCAAAGGTCCTGATAGCGGAGAACGGAACTGTTGTCTTGTGCTGGGAAAGCTCAAGAGTGTGCTGTGCTCAGGGGGCTGCCTTATCCCATGCTTAAAATGTGGGGGGGAGACCCCCGGCTAACACATCCTCACTTATCATTTGTGAACACTTCTTTCTTTCTTGTGAATCCTATCCCACACTCTTTTTGCATTTAGTTGTAAGGATTGGCAATAGTTTTCTTTTAGAATAGGCCCTTTTATTTGACAAGACGTCACTAGGACTGCCTTTTTATTAAGTGATGGTTGTTGCTTGCTCCCATCTAAGATATATATAGGTTTAGATTAGCCGTTTTTCCAACCTGCATATACAGTTCAAAAAAACCCGACTGTGATCACTTGTGTCTGTCTTTACTATTGCCACCATGAGTTCCTTTATAGAGGCCACAGGTCTTTGAGGCCATAGCAATGGTAGTTAAGCACTATATAAATACAATATACCATACCATATCATACCCTACCAGTCCACAACAGAACTGTGACAAATTGACTTCTGCCCTGCAGGAGTACAAGGATGAGTAGAGGCTAAAGCACCCACTCAGCCCTCACGCTACAAACCAAAAGCCATCCCAATCATAAAAGTAAAACAGGCACAGTTAAGAGAGAGATATACCTCCTTCACCTTTTGTGGTAACGTGGACTGAGGGAAGGCTTTAATCTCAAGAAGGGTGTGAATGTGGTTCATTAGCAAGCCAAACATCGAAGTATAACAGTCCAAAATAAAGGAATGTCAATCAAGGTTCTGTAAAAAGATATACTTTAATAAAAAAAAAACATGTATTATAATAATAACTACCAAGAAAACACTATAAAACCCACCTCTGTAGAAATAATATAGAATATGCAAAGATATGAAAGATGCAGCACTCTGAGGACAGACAGGGGAGAAAGGGCAATTAAAAGACCACACTGTTATAAAGGATATATCTTGAGCATGCAAAAGGGATCAATGTGACATATCCAGTCTCTACATCCCAAAGATGGACCAGGGGGCAGATATTAGTCAGTAATGTATTTATGTATTTATTTATTCATTTATATAACGCGCCAAACCTGAAGATATCTGGGTGCATTACTTGACAATTACAGCATTGTTACAGAAGGTCGAGAAGTTGCATTACAATGCAGATACAATAAGATACAAAGAAGGACAGACTTTTCATCCAGTACATCCAGTACATATACAGGTTAGGTGTAGGATTGAAGATACTTTACGAATCCTGTGCAAAGAGCCAAGTTTTCAGATTTTTCCTAAAGGTCCAAAAGGATGGTTCAGATCTTAATGCCAAAGACATGGAATTCCACAGTTTAGCTGCTAACACCGGGAAACTGTTACCTCCTGCTTTTCTTAATTTAAATCTAGGTATCGTAAGAAGTCGTGCATGAGTGGACCGATTAAGGCTGTTGGTTAGGTATTTAGTTAATTTGTTCACTAGGTATTTAGGGGCTGAATTTGAGAGGTACTTTTGAGTTAGGGATAAGGTATTGAAGGAGATTGTCCTTCACTGGGAGCCAGTGGGTATTCCGTCTTGCTGAGGAAATGTGGTTAGCTCTAGGAATGTTCAGGGCTGCTCTTAGGCATTTTTTTGTAGCACCTGGATTTTTTTCAAGTTACGGCTGTTAGTGCCGACATACAAAGCATTGCAGTAGTCAAGTCTAGATAATATGAGGGCTCTGGCCAAGGCGATGCAACTATCTGTTGAAAGGAAAGGCCTTCAGGCATGAATGAGTTTTGATGTATACGCCACTGTGGAAGCTGTTGCAATAACTTGTCTTGTTAGCATAAGGGCAAAGTCAAGATAGATGCCTAGTGTTTTCACTTCTTTGGAAACTTTGATGGTAATATTGTCGATATTGAAGGATTTGAATTGGTCGTCTAGTTTGTTTAGTCTGTTTTGAGATCCGATAAGGAGTAACTCTGTTTTATCGTCATTGACGCAAAGGCCATGGATGGCCATCCAAGTCGGTATAGTTTGATATATTTAATTTAATAGTTTGGAGTCACTGTTATGCAAGCCTGTTATAGGAATGAGGATTTGGGAGTCATCAGCATAATTTGTGTATGTGACACCCAAGTCATCCAAGTGGTCAAACAGTGGGTTGGTAAAGATATTATACCAATTAGGAGTGATGCTGGAACCCTGCGGTACTCCGCAGGAGACTGGGGCAGGCTCAGCAGCAGCCGTAGGTGCAAATACCCTCATCGTCCTGTTAGAAAGGAAGGACTGTATACATAGAGAGGCTTTAGTGGAGAAGTGGGCTGCCGAGGTCAGATGTTTACAGAGTACTTTGTGGTTGACAAGGTCGAAAGCTGCTGATAGATCTAGAAGGAGGAGTAGTGCTAGGTTACCTTTATCTTTAAGCTCGTCCATTTGGATTTTTAGGTCTATGAGTGCTGATTCGATACCGTGACCCAGTCTAAATCCTGACTGGTGCAGGCCCAAGAGATTGTTGGATTGTAAGTGGTTTTGAATTTGTAAGTATGCAGCCCTGTCCAGAGTTTTGATTAGGAAAGGTACCGTTGTTATGGGACGATAATTAGTAGGGTTGTTGGGATCTAGCGTTGGTTTACTAAATAGTGGTAGGATCCAAGCATCTTTAAGGTTTGTTGGAACAGTACTTGTTTCGAAGGAGGCATTTTTAAGAGAGGTGATGAAAGGAGCAAGCTTGTTCACTGCGTCTTTGATGACTGAAGCTGGGCAGATGTCACCTTGACATGTGGATGATTTGAGGCTTGAGATAATTTTTCTAACTTCAGTTACAGAGACAAGAGCAAATTCGAATTGAGTAAGAAGTTTCGGGGTCACTTGGCTCTACAAATTGAGAGTTAGGTGGCAGGCTATGTTTTTTCACTTCAATTTCCGTTTGTAAAAGTGACATTTTGTCCAACAGGGCTTTTTGGATGTTAGACAACCAGGTCGAATCTTTGATGCATGGATGTGTTTAAACAGCAAAAAAAACGAGCTGATGATATTTGGCTCCCGACAAGCAAGAGACAAGCTAGGAGTAGAATACAAGGAGTTTGTGTTTAAAGATTCTTGTATTAAGGTAGTCATCCAAGTGAAAACTCTTGGGATGATGATGGAAGCCACTCTGGGTATGGAGGCTCAAACCAACTACCTGTATAAAAACAACACCTATTACATTCCGCTCTTGAGAGCCATCCGCCCGCTCCTGAGCGAAAACAACTGGGCCACGATTGCCAGGGCTATCATTCTATCGCGCCTTGATTATGGCAATTCATTATTACTGGGAGCCTCAAAAAAATGCATTAAGAAATGCCAGATAATGGAAAATAATGTGGTTCGGGTGGTAAAAGGGATCAACAGAAGAGATCATGTGACAGAAGGAAGGAGAGCACTTCAATGGCTCAGGGTTGAGGAGAGAATCCTTTTTAAATCCATGACGCTAGTGCATAGATGCT
The DNA here is from genome assembly GCF_040938575.1 of Ambystoma mexicanum. NCBI lineage: Eukaryota > Metazoa > Chordata > Amphibia > Caudata > Ambystomatidae > Ambystoma > Ambystoma mexicanum. The sequence goes on along the minus strand of NC_090941.1, from coordinate 660,669,046 downwards.
TGTATGGGGTGGCCCCGCAGTATCTCAGATCTAGGTTCACTAGATACACTCCTAACAGGACTCTGATATCAGAAGCACATGGCAGGCTGCAGGTACCACCGGCAAATCGAGCTATGGATTCCAGAAAATCTTTTCCGGTTCAGGCGGCCCAGGAGTGGAACAACCTCCCTGTACCTATGCGCCTAGAACCGTATCATTGAATTTTCAGTAAACACCTTAAGACCCACCTCTTTAAGTAAATTGCTGCATAGACAGAATTTCCACTAGTAACCCGGCTGTTTGCCTACTGTACCCTGTTTTATGTCTCTGCGCCCTAATGCCTGCAGGCTTTCGGCACACTATAAATGCATAAATAAATAAATGCATGATTCTTGCGGTGGCACAAGTGATTCGAGTTCTCGAAGGATAGCGAACAACTCTTTAGTGCCAGAGTTGGCATTCGTAATTTTTTTCGTTATAAGTAGCACTTTTAGTTCAGATGATGGCTGCTTTGTAGTTGTTAGAGGCAGTATTTATTTATTTATTTATTCGCATTTTTTGAGCGCACAGTAGACAGAAGGCATTGTGGCGCTTGTTACAGTGTTGCTTATACTTAGTTACATACAATTCAGGTCCGTCTGTATTACATTGGACGAGATTATTATTTTATTACATACATACATTGAGAGGCAGGTAACTAGGAGAGCATGGTTAGTTGAAGAGGGCAGTTTTGAGTTTTTTGCGGAAGGAGAAGAGCGATGTTTCAGCTCTGAGGTCAGTGGGGAGGGAGTTCCAAAGCTTAGGTGCGAGGAAGGGGAAGCCTATACCTCCTGCCTTTGACTGGGAGCCAGTGAGCTGTCTTCCTGGCTTGTGTGATGTGGTCTCTTTTTGGTATGCTGAGGGCTGCTCTAAGAGCGTTGTTTTGAGTTGTTTGGAGCCTAGATATATTTTTTTGGGAGGTGCCGGCTAAGAGCGCATTACAGTAATCTAGTTTGGCTCCTATGGTTGCTCTAGCGATGGAGAGGCAGTTATCCTTAGTTAGGAATGGTTTTATTGCATTGATGAGTTTAGTACTCAGTGCGGAGGCCGAGACTATGGTGCTGACTTGTTTGTCCATAGATAGGGTAGCGTCTATGTGAACCCCCAATGTTTTAACTGAAGATAATACTGGGATGACGCAGTTATCTATGTTGAAATTGAGGTACAGCGGGTTGAGGTTTGAGAGTGTGGATTTCTGGCCTAGAATGAGGATTTCGGTCTTGTCCCCGTTCAGGCAGAGGCCGTTAGTAGCCATCCACGCTTGTATGGTGGAGTAGATTTGCTGTAGGGAAGTGACGTCTTGATGATAATGCCCCGTCAGGGGAAGGGGAACCTGAGTGTCATCAGCGTAATTTGTGTATGTGATCCCAAGTGCTTCCAGTTTATCAAAGAGAGGCTTGGTAAAAAGATTATAGAGAGTGGGGTCAGTACATGAACCTTGTGGGACACCGCAGTGGATGATGGAGGGTGCTGCATGAGCTGTGTTTGAGAACACTTTCATAGCTCTGCCCTCTAGGAAAGAGGTCACCCATGATGCTGCGTCCTTAGAGAAGTGCGCTGCATGCGTCAGATGACTGGTAAGTGTGATGTGATCTACCAGATCAAACGCTGCTGAAAGGTCAAGGAGGAGGAGGAGAGCGGGCTTGCCTTTGTCCAGGATGTTAGTGATTTCGTTTTTTAGGTCTAGAAGGGCGGTTTCGGTTCCGTGCCCCTTGCGGAACCCAGATTGTCTTTTTCCTAGGATCGCGTTCGATTCAAGGTATAGTTGAATCTGTTTGTGGGCGGCCTTGTCTAGTATTTTCAGGAGGAATGGAACTGTTGTTATGGGTCGGTAGTTATTGGGGTTAGCGGGGTCTAGCGTTGTTTTTTTTAAAAGAGGGGGCACCCAGGCCTCTTTAAGGCTGTCTGGGACTATGCCCGTTTTGAATGAAGCATTGATGAATGCCGTGAGAAGAGGGGCGAGCGGTTCTGCACAGTCCTTAATGATTTTTGGGGGCACACATCAACCTTACATTGTGAAGGTTTGAGGTGTCTGAGGATGTCAATGACACTGGCTTCTGAGATTTCGGTGAATGAGAATTTGGGCATGTTGCTTGTTTTTACATTAGGTTCCATTTGTACATGAGGGCTTTGGTAGGGTTTTGTAGTGGTGAGATATCTTGTTTTGGAGGAGGTTAATTTTTGCAAGCATAGCTGATTATATGCCTGTGCACCATGCTTCGTCTTTGACGATCTCATTAGGGCATGTAGGTGGTACAGTTAATTCTTTAAGATACTGAAGAGTTCTTTGGAGTGGGAGTTGGCAGCAGAGATACAGTGGTTGTAGGCTTCAGATTTAGCAATCAAGATGGCGTCTTTGTAGTTTTTGGCTATGGATTTGAAGTTATCTTTTGTGGTGTCACAAGGATTGCACTGGCAGTTTTTGAGCGCCTGGCGTTTGTCTTTGCGCAGAGTCTGGAGTTCCTCTGTGAACCAGGAATTGGAGTGGAAGGATTTTTTCTCTTTTTTGTTTTCCAGTGGGGCAACGGTGTTAACAGCCATAGTAATGGTGTCTTTGAATATTTCTGCAAGGATGTTAGGGTCTGAAGAGAACAGGGGCGCTAGGCATGGCAGATTGAGGTGTGACATTGTCCGTAGTGAGTTTTTTGGCACTTCTGGCTAAGATCGCCGGTGCTGTGATAGGCACTTTAGTGCATATTGAGACTGGGATGTTGAATTGGAGATAGTTGTGGTCTGTCCAAGGGAGGCTAATATTGCAAATGATGGCTATGTTACAATTATGGTCTATGATCCAATCTAGGATGCGTCCTTTTGTGTGAGTAGGCGATGTGATTTTTTGTGAGTGAACTTATCTTTGTTCAGTGGTGAACTTATCTTTGTTCAGGCTAGTTGGGTAATGTTTCCAGTTCGCTTCTGCTACTCTTTTAGTACTGCGCATGGTTTTGAGATTGGAGGTATACCAGGTGATTAGCTGGGCAAGTGGCTTTGCTTTACACCTGCTTAAAGGTGCTACTTTGTCTACGGCGTATAGCAAGGTTTCATTGTACAGCTCTACCATGCGCTATGGGAATCTTTTAATTCGGGGGGAGGACTTCGAAGTGCTAATCTGTGTGACAATACTGCTAACATTGAGCATATTGTGGTAGTCCTTTTTCCTCATAGTGTGAATGTCCTTTGTGCTAGACCTTCTTCTGAGATATGTCAGCTGCTGATGAATTCTGGTGTAACAAGGTCCTAGTCTCATATTCTTTATATTAACTGGGTAAGGATTGTTCATTTTGGGCTCAATAGCATATACTATGGTTAGATAGTTGGGTGTCAGTTGTGGATTGGCATTTCGGATGGAGCTTTGTTTTGTTTAGGCTGAAATATTGGCAAGCTGTAGTGCCGGGAGGAATCGAGGAGGCAATATGTGAGGAGGTGCTTGTGGAAGCATGGTAGACATAGTTAGATTTATATGGTACGTAGAGGACGTATGATGGTAGCGACAAGTGCTACCATGGGGTTTAGGTCTTAATAGCTCTGTCGCCTACTAGAACCTATCTATCTTGGGGCAAGTTCTGGAAGTAGCCGTGCCTGGGGGTTATCTTACAAGATAACTGCACCATATAGTAGCACAAGTTTAAAGCTGAGGCGGCCAAGGCCCGCAGTGAAAGCAGACCCGGTGGCTAACGGTGCAAGTGATGCTGACAAAGTGAGTGGCGCTACAGGTAATAATGGCAGATTATTTGTAAAGCAATAAGTACCATAGTGGGGCAATCAATTAGCAAGAGAGCAATGCAAAGGCAAATGTGAGCGAAACGAAACATGACTGGCGCTACATGCAATAATGGCAGATTATTTGGAAAGCAATAAGTACCATAGTGGGGCAATCATTTAGCTACATAACAATGCAGAGTCAAATGTAAACGAGGCATACTATCATAGTGACTGACATTGCTAGTCGAACTATGCGATGGCTCAGGTCGTTAGCCTGCTGGCGCAGTAATTCAAGGCACTAATGGAGGCATGCACAATGGTAATCACATGTTAATACTATACAGGCACATGATGCAGTGCATAATATCACTGTCACAATGGCTATCGGTATAAGCAGTACTCGCACGACAGCAAGTGCATCTGGTAATGTAGATAGGTATCTTGTGTGACATTAGGTACCGTTGTAAGGCACTGATTGAATAAACAGCGGGCAAAGGCAGTAAAGATTTTCTATGATAGTCTAAGTAAGGGCATATAGATTTCTGTTGCTTTGCAAAATCCAGTGGGTATCCCTGTTAACATAGCGAGGGTGTTGATAACACCTAGACTCTGTGGTTGGGTACTGGTGGGGTAATTAGGGCAAACAGATAAGTTACAGTCAGTTAAGGGCACATTTACATCCAGGTTATGTCTTGTCGGGTATTCAGTCATTTCCGGTATGTGAAAGAGTAGATAGGAGTGTTGGGCGGCTCAGTAGCTTTCGCAGATGACTGAAGGGTAAGGTGATCTTACCGTGGCTGGTGATCCAATATCACGAGATAGCATACATGTGTGGCATGGACAGGCACAGACAGGGCATTATGTTCCAGACATTTGGGTGTCGGGCCGGCTTCCGCCTGCCGGCTCTGGCGATTGGCTCTTTAGCAGAGCAATGGGCCAATCACGGCACGCAAACAATGTGGGTGCCAGCAGCGTGTCAAAGCAGCACAAGGACATTAGCTTACTAAGTGCACAGTTCTGACCATCATTTTACAGTGGTCAGAAGGTTCAAATCACGTCGGAGGAATAAAGTTGGAATAATATCTTTGCAAATGCCTTTGTGGTTTGACGGCTTCAAACCAGTCTAATTGGCATTATTCGCGGGTTCTTTTAGGTTTGAGGATGCAGCAGTTGTGATGGTCGAGCGGTAATCTTGCGTCGAGTCTGGGTTGAGCGGAAGGTAGCTGGAGTCTTCAAGCATCTACGCAAGCTGCGCGGATCGGGTGGTCATCAGGTTTATTTGGCGGTCGAGGTTTGACAGTGGTTGAGCTGGTACCAGGATACACAGGTGAGTCGATTCGATGCAGAAACTTGGAGGTCACTGTTCGGGCATACAAGGGTCAGATCGATCAACTTACAGGAGCGGCGATGAAGAAGCAATGCAAGGCATAAGTACTTTGTTGGTTCAAGCCGAGGCAATGATGCGCTTCAGTTGGTGCAGCAAAGATGCAAACAGAGTCAATCAATAAACACCATTTTAGCGAGGGATGAACACCAAAGGCAGCTGCAGAGGGTCCTGGAGTTTTGCACGACATCGAACACCCTTGAATCACGGCTCACAGCGGGTCGGCATTGAAAACATAGGGATCTTGGCTGTTTGGGCTTGCAGGAGCTGTGAGTCCCACTTCAGGATCTCCAGGGCCAAGGTTAGTCTTTTTCTCAGGCTTCCAAACTTTGAGGAGGTTGGCACACACCATTAGGAGCCCTGCAACAAAATTAGGACCCAGGCAACCGGGGGACAGGCAGAGATTCAGTGTTGGTCCAGCAGCAGAGTTGACCCCCAATGGTCCTTAAGGATGGTTAGGGGACAGAGCTCTGTGACCAATTGGATTCTGATCCACAAGAATACAAGGATGAATAGGGGTAAAATGTCCCACTCAGGCCCAACATTTCTACAAACCAAAACTGAACGCAATCATAAAGGTAAAACATTGACAGTTAAGAGACAGGCCTCCTTTGACTTTTGTGCTAACTTGGGGTGAGGCAATGTTATGTTTTTAAGAGGGGTGTGAAGGTGAACCAGTGGTGACCCAAACAACTCAGTATCACAGTCCAAAATAAAGGGAATGTCGAATCAAGACTCTATAAAAAAAATACATATACTTTAATCAAACACACTGCAGAACTAATAGAAAATAATGTACAAAACCCTACCTCAAAAGATGAACAGAGAACTTGCAACAGACTGGAGAAAGCAGCACTTTGCGCATAGTTCCACGGGCGGTGGTAAATCTCTAGCCACAAAAAGGATATATTGGCTGAAAACAGAAGCAATTGTGACCTAACCAGTCGCTAGGGTCCACGTGGACCAAGGGTAGGTGCAAGCAGCTCAAGCTCAGTTTGGGTATGTTAGATCATGTGGGCCCAAATAACAAGCAGGCGTCGAGCAGGGATGAATGCAGTCACTCAGTGCAGTAGAAGGGTGCCTCTCATTGATGCAGGATCGGGTTGGTCCTAGGAACGCTTTGCAGGTGGCCAGCCCGAGTTGGGCTTTAGCTGCCAAGAAGGGTTGATGAGTGATGCTTCAGCGGTTCAAGTTGCTAGGCGACAGTTATCAAAGTGGTGATCTTGGGTGCGTTGATTTGCAATTGGCGAAGCAGCAGTTCTCGAGCTGTGGTTGCAACCCCCAGTTAGGGTCAGTGTGTGTCTCTCCAGTAATTTGGTTGGGTCCCAGCCTTGACTAGTCGCTAATACTTCAGAGCGAATCTGCTGCATTAAAGGATTCGAGAGGAAATGAGAGAATCTGAAGAAGGGGTGGTAGACTCCTTCTTTTAAAGGCCAAAGTTCTCAGGTGATTGGACTAAAGCTATCCTGCTTTAGTGGTCCAATCCCTGCTCTTGAACAGAGTGGACGTTGCCCTTCTGATGTCACACCCGGAGTGCTTTGCTCCAGAGGAAGTGGGGGATGGGTTCAGGAAAGAAAGAGAGGGACAGTGAAAATCAAGTGTCATGATGCCCCCAGGCATCCGGACCAAGCCCATCAGCCCCGGGAGCAGGCTTCTAGACATTTAATAAAACCTCAGCAGCCACGGCTAGGGGCTATCTGGGTTCAGTCCTGGCGCCTTAGGCACCAGGCTCATAGTAGGAATCAGTCCTTGCGCCTAAGGCGCCAGGCTCATAGTCATTACTTACCTCAGACAGACCATGCTGCAAATGACACCAATCCAACATGAAGCCTGAAAGGGACTATTTTTCTACAGGGACTATTTTTAAACTCGGGTGTGGTTCTGGGGAACTTCTTACCTGGGACTACTTTGCAGGGCTATTTAAACCACGCCCGAACAGCAGCTCATGCTTCGTGTTATTCTGCATAGCCTAACACTCACCGTGCCTGCAGCCTGCATCCAGTCTTCTGCCACGCCCGCCTCGAATCCGGAGCTCCTAAAACAAAGAGGAAAGAAAGGGACAAGGTTAGAAAACAAACTTATTTCTATTCCACACCAGATTCTGGATCCATCTCGTCTCCGGACCTGTAAAGAACATCATTTCTGATTTCTGCACGCGCCGCACCTCCAGCTGCAGCGCCGCGCCATACTCACCAATCTTCACAGCATCCTTCGGGTCGGCGCTGCCTCCATCATTTCTTCGCAGAACTTTGGCACCTAGGAGACAAAAGAAAACCACAAGTAGAGTCGAGGGAACCAACAAATATAATTCTTACCACCACAGACTTACCTGATTTACCACCGGAGGCATCCTTTTGTGACTCTCCATATTTTCACGTGCCGCATCTGAAAAGAGAGACAAAACAACACGTTTTCCTCGTGCAACATTTACCGGACAGCGCCGGGTAATACAGACTCTTACCTGAGTGCCACCAGCTTCCACAAGAGCATCTTTTCACGAGCCAGCTGCAAGACAAGAAAGGAAGGGGGGAACAAGAGTGAACATCGGACATATTGAACTCTATGAACTTAATACTTACTGGTCCTCACCAGGAACCTCAGAGTCAATACTCTCCGGAACTCTCCCGAGCCTTCAAACCAGTGAAGTAACTGGAATCGACGCGCCCCTGAAAATCCACGCAGGATGGAGAGCTCATCTTTCAAGAATATAAGGTGAGATTGCTGTGAGGGCATTTCGGAGGTGATTAGTTGGGGAGGACTGTGGGGGTGCCATCACTTGAATCCACAAGTGGCTAAATCCATCTCTCCACTTGTAGGAGAATATTTCTACGGGTTAAGCAGACAAGATTAGGAAAGCAGATCCTGTCAGTCATCGCTGCACTACGCATCACGTGGGTGGAGACCGCAGCTGTCCGGGTCCGACCGACGCCCCTGTGGGTGCCAGGTGAGCGTAACATCAAGATGGTGGAAGTCTTCTTCCATTGACTAGAGCTGTCCTGTCTATCATAATCCTGCCCCTTCCCTTCTCGCTGAGAACAAGACCTTTATAGATGCAGCACCCTGGTGTGAGGTTACTCCTTTTTAATGGGTGTGCTCCTTTTGCCCAGGCCCAGGACAGCTGCCTGCTGTCTCGGGCAGAGGCTGTTCACTGCACTCACAGAGGAGACCCGGACCTCCCGGTTCCTGTTCTGCAATTCGGTGGGCTACACCCAGTTGACAAGAATACACATCATCTTCTACAGCAGAGTTGAGTCCCAGGAGCTGACACATTTGTGATATCAATTGGAATGTGGTATCCGTAATCATAAGCAGTACCATGCACTATGCCTAAACTCAGGCATAGCTTTTATTTAGGGATTATTCTGCCACCATCATGCTCTACTTATTATCATCGCTGTTTGGGAACAGGGGTGCATATCGTAAATGCCGCCACTGCGTGGGCATCTGTGACCTCTGAACCTGCTCTGTGCCATGGGTAGAGCAGGCGCTGCGACTCAGGATACTGATGTAGCAGACCACAGATACATACTATGCTTTTAGCATGGAGCCTGTGAAAGGGAAATCTGATCAGCAGATTACCCTTTCGGAGATGGGTGCATCATTTTATTATTCATTAGTACCTGGCGAGGAGTGGGTGGCGGCCTCCCACCCAATGGGGAGGCTCAGAATGCAGGCATTACCAATCCAGCTGCCCTGAGTCTCCTTACGGCTGGCGGCTGCCATCTCATCAGGTAAGTCTTCTTACCACCCGCTCTCCCCCGAATTCCCTTCTCGCCCTCCCACCCACACTTATCTTCTTTTTTTCTTTTCTTTTTTTTCCATTTCAAGAACGGATGCGCTGGGAACACTTCAATCCGCAGCGCTTCCGCTACCGATCTGCGACAGGGCGTCATGGAAAGGACGAAGGGACTATGTGTTATCCCTTCTCCCTTCCCATGGCGGCCATTTTATTTGTTTACTTTTTTCCCTATCTTTTTAATGACTGCCATGGAAAGGGACAAGGGACTACGTGTAGTCCCTTCTCTCTTCCCATGGTGGCCACTTTATTTGTTTACTTTTTTTCCTATCTTTTTAATGGCCGTCATGGAAAGGGAAAACAGACTCTGTTTTCCCTTCCCCGGTGGCCATTTTGTAACATTTTTTATTTCTCTTCCGAAACGCCAGAGCGTTTCCGAACAGAAAAGAATACTTACATTACTCACTTGCTTATACAGGCATGTACTGCCAGTAATGCCTGCTGGTTGTACTTCTCTCTGCGCGCGTAACACTCTTCTGCTCTCCCCAGGCTCTTGGCAAACTGTTTACAAGCAGATGTCATTAGGTGCAATAACTCCAAGTTCTCTTTCTTATTTACTGATCTTTGAAGCTTTCCAATATTATAGTCTGAAAATCTCTCTCCATGTTTGAGACCTCCCGTTCCGTCATGTCCGGCTTAACAGTCGGCTGGCTAGACCTTTATTGCAACTTTTGCAAATGATTGCTTAATTTCCACCACTCCATTAGCGTGCAGGAGACCTCGACCCCTTCCCCTAGTCCCCCACAACACTTTTTCAAGGTATTCCAGGAGTGACTTCGAGCTGGGAGAGTTGCTGAGCACCAGAAAGAACATACGAAATACATTAAAAACTAAATCTGTCCTGGGCACTCCTGGTCATTAATGAGCAGACAGGGTTACCCCCTGCTTAGAACAGGTACTTGAAAGAACATGGAACAGAGCATTAGTGGATGGGACCTCAATTGTAATCAGCTGAAGTTCAGGCAATGCTAGTTGTGGTATTCCAGTCAGTGTTAGATTCCCTCCTGTTTTGGACTACAATTCCCAAGATACATCACTGTTGGGTATGCCAGCTACGACTTATAGGAGTTCTAGTACAAAACAGCCAGAGAAAATATTTGTATATGTAATCTATGAACATATATACGCGGAAAGACAAGCTCGCACAAAACTCCACCTGGAAACATTGGATATTACACAATCAAAATGTCCTGCAGCCTGATAGCTGAGGTCAGGTTTGGACTGGCCTATAGGGTAATAGGGCAATGCCGAACCAAAAACCCAAAATGCTAACGTGTGACCATTTTTTGGGTCAAAGTGGGCGCCTTTTTGGCCAATGTGGGCCAGTTTGATGAGTTACTTCACTATGAGGCTAGTAGTTTTGACTATTGTTGCTGAATGCAAATTCGTTAAATTGCACAATTTGCATCACATTTTATCAAAAAACTCCCCCTTTGGTACTATTCAAAAAGTCTGTCACAAAAGGAATAAATTGGCATTTGCAACTGTGGCCCACTTTTTCATTGGTGCCCAAGCCAATTGTTTGCCCCAGTCCGACCCTGGCTGCGTGCGAACTTCTCAGTTTATTGCAGCCGATGCTGTATGCTAGGTCTCACCCCTGCTCTTCACCAGCCTGGCCTGCTGTACCAAATCTTTTATTTGTTTAAACTGCTGTGCAATGCTGTATGTGGCATCCTACAAAATGAGGTAGCGATTTTCCATGTACTTACTCAGGGAAACTATTTATTAAATATGTTTACTCACAGTGTCATTTTACAAATGGATGTCTCCTGTTACATGTGCAAACCTGGCAAATATTGTAATAATCTATTTTATTTTGGGGCGTGTTATAGAAACACTGCTGCAACAATTTGTTTGTGGGTGGTAGATGGGATTAATGTATGCATACACATGGATTGGTTAATGTTAATGTCAATGTTAAAGGATATTTGTACTCCGCACCATCACCACCGGAGTGGTCCCCTGGCGCTCTGACGGTTCTGAAAGAAAGGAGGGGTGGGGAGAGTTAGTGGAGACGAGCTGGAGAAGTGCAAGAGAACATTGATGTGCTGTTGGCAGCCTCAACCCGGAATTCCGTTGGCTGGACATGGTGTGTTATACTGTCGGAGAGCGTTGTGTGCTGTTGTGCGGGTCTATGCATCCTTTGTTTGTTGTTGCAATGTGGTGAAGTTTGTGCGGATTGCTGTGTTGTAAGTTTGTGGTGTTTGGTTAGAATTTGAGAGGTGTATGCAGAGGGTGAAGTTGTTAGTGGGTTGGTTAGTTGGCATTCATGGCTTGAAATGAGGCGCAAATTCCATATTTCTAATCAGGTGGGGTGTTAGGGGTCTCGGTGTCTATGTCCAGCTCTGGGGCTGTACGACACTCACAGTCCCTTTCCAGTATGGTATCCGTTCATATGCATAACTTGCCCAGGTGGGGGAACCGGCTGCCTATGTGGCCCCTGTTTGTGTGCGTCCCTTGCAGTTTAGCCCAGAAAGCATTCCTAATCTAGTAGGAGGTCGGCATCAGTAGGCCCGGGTTTACACCCTCCATGTGTTGAGGCCTGCTTGGCATTCATCATATTATTCGGTTGCTCATTTAAGTTACTGCTTCTACCCCCTTTGGTGTGTCAAAATGCTAATGCTTGAACTTATGTCCAGGGGCGGTGTCTGCCTGCGTTCACTCTCTTTGGTTCAAGCCCCTGCCAATATCTATATCTTAATTAGTGTGGCAAGTGCTAATCTTCACCCACCTTTATAGAGGTATGATCTATTGTAGCATTTATCGAACGGGTGAAGGTTGTTCGCTGGGAGTTGGCTAGGGACGCTGGATTCTATCCTTATGGGTGCCGCCTCTCTTGTTGTAGTAAGAGTTTCTTTATTCGGTTCTAGATGTTGTCATTATGGAAGGATGGAGAGGGTGATGTGAAAAGTGATGCAGTGTGGGAGCTGGGTGCTCGGTTTGCATACTGTTATTATGGAAGAGGATATGGTAGAAGTGCACATTAATTCTGCTTGGTAACTATGCTGTGTGTTGAATTGTTGCTCTAGGGCCAATGTTGTGAAACAGTTCTGGTTAGGTTGGTAATGACACAATATTTTGTGAATGGGTATGGGTATGGGTGATGGAGGCTGTGTTGGGTGCATGGCAGAAGGCCGTATGCCGTAGTCTAGGCACTTAAGAGGCTAGGACTTTAGGACAGACACGGTAGTAATGCATTTTGGAATCTTCAGCAGGTAGAGGTTGGTGACCAGCAAAGAATGGGTGTGGAGAACATTTGAGACGCTATAGAGCAGAACAAGTGAGCTGCCATGCCTGCATGTTTGCTTTTGCTGGTGAGGATACTGTTACAACATGGTCAATTTTTTGATGTGTAGTTGGAGATGGTGATGTGGAAAGTGATGCAGTGTGGGAACTGTGTGCTGGGTTTGCATACTGTTAGTATGGAAGAGGATATGGTAGAAGTGCACCTTAATTGTGCTTGGTAACTATGTTGTGTGCTGAATTGTTGCACTAGGGCCAATGTTGTGAAACAGTTGTGCTTAGGTTCGTAGTGACACAATAGTTTGTGAATGGGTCTGGGTAGGGGTGGTGGAGGCTGTGGTATGTTTGTGGATTCTGCTTATAGCGACCTGTTTTAAGGAATGGGTGCAATGCAGAGGTTTGGTATGTGATTGGTGGATGCGTGTGCAGGTCACCTGTTTGTGGCCACCTCTTTCTCTGGTAAGTGGTGGCAAGTACATTTTAGAAGGGGAATGAATTGCACATGACATAGGTTGGGTGGGAGCGCGGGTGGCTGTGCTATGTGGATGGAATGCTGTACTTGGGCACATGGTGGCATGCATGGGTTAAGGAAGCTGTGTTGGGTTTGTGGAAGGATTATAATATTGGCTGCATGGACGAAGGCTGTAGACCGTAGGGCATGCAGTGAAGAGCGTAGGCCTTTACCATATCCACCGTAGAAAACTAAGTGTGGGTGTACATCTCGTGCAGGGTGGTGCTTGCATAGTGAGGTGTGTGCACATTGATTGCAGTAGGCTAGTGTTGCGAACCAAATGTGGCTACTTTGGCAGTGGCACTATAGTTTGGGAATGGAAGTGTGGACGGCCATAGTATGTGAATGAAAGTGCACAGGGGTGCAGGAGAGAGTGCTTTGTTTCTACATTATGGTAAGTGGTGCAATGTGTTGCTGTATAGGTTCATGACGGTGCGCAGTTTGGGTAGTAGTGCTGGTGGTAGTTCTGTGTATGTGGATAGGCGAAGTTGGTGAAATAGTGAAATGGATGGTGCTATTATGTAGCAGTGACAGTCTTGAAGGTCTAGACTGTTGGGTGCATGGCCGAAGGCCGTAGGCCATGCACTCAAGAGGCTAGGACTTTAGGACATACACAGTAGTAAGGCATTTTAGATTGTGCAGCAGGCAGAGGGTGGTGACCTGTAAAGAATGGGTGTGAAGTACATTTCAGACTGAATAGAGCAGGAGAAGTGAGCTGTCACGCCTGCATGTTTGGTTTTGCTGGTGATGACACTGTTACAACATGGTCAGGTTTTTGATGTGTAGTTGGATATGGTGCCGTGAAAAGTGATGCAGTGTGGGCACTGGGTGCTGGGTTTGCATACTGTCACTATGGAGCTGCGGTGCCTGTGTTGAAGGTGTATCCTATTGGGTGAATGGCCGAAGGTGGTAGGCTGTACGCCATGGATTGAAGAGCCTACGACTTGAGGAAACCTACGCCACTAATGCAATGTTGACTGTGCATCTGGTAGACGGTGATGACCTGCAAAGAATGGTTGTGCAGTACGTTGCAGATGCCATAGAGCAGTACAAATGAGCTGGCAGGTGTGTATGTTTGGTTCCGCAGGTGAGGAGGCTGGTAGAATATGGTTACGTTTTGGATGTGTGATTGGAGATGGTGCAATGAAAGGTCACGCATTGTGCTCACTCGGTGTAGTATGTGCATACTGGCAGTATGGCACAGGGTATGGTTGTAGTGCAGCTTCTATGGGTTGTTTACTATGATGTGTGCACAATTGTTGAGGTAGGGCCAATGTTGTGACAATGTTGTGGTTAGGTTGGTAGTAAAAAAATACTTTGGGTATGGCAGTGGTTAGGGCTGATGGAGGCTATGGTATCTATGTGGATGGTGGTAAGTTCGACCTGTTTTCGTTAATGGGTGCTTTATGGTGGGAGTTGGGTTAAAGTGCTGCTATGTTTGTTACGTTTGTGCATAATGGTAGCTGCCTACATGGTCGTATGCATGCATTCACAGTGTTTTTGTGGGTGTGGGCAAGGGTGGAGTGTTGTGTGCATGGCGATATATGTGCTCGATGCGCCACAAGATCATTGTGGATGCTGAAGCAGGGCTTCCTGCAGTAAAAGTTTCTGGTGTAGGGGCTTTGGAAGCAAAGGGAATGTGTTCTCAGAGTGTTAAAGGGGAAATATGGAGTTGTGTACAGAAATGATAGTGTGCAATGCAGAGTTTCAGTATGTGATTGGTGCAGGCGTTTTTTGAAAATTTGATAGCTGTTAATAGGCGCCAGTAAGGGACTGTTGGAGAAATGGAGTGCTAAGGGAAGAAGTATTGTGTCTGCTTTGCTGGGGCGCGACCCTAGCTGTAGCTGGGAATGTGCATGTGCCACATCATGGGTTTCTTGGAAAATTTGAGAGCAAAGGGAAGAAGTATTGTGTGTGCTTTACTGGGGCGTGGCCGTAGCTGTAGCTGGGAAAGTGCACATGCCACATCATGGCTTTATGAGCATGGAGCCTTTCCAAATGGAATTGTGGGGATTCTCCAATGAGGGTTGGAGGGTGTGGTTTCCTGAAGGGACAGTGACATATTTACCGAAAGGTAGATGTACTGAGGTTGGCAGACATGGAGAGATGGTGAGTGCTTATAGTCGGTGATAGCTGTGTGCACTATCTGCACAGGTATGCCGTAGAAAGAGGCTTCGATACTGACTTTCAGTTGGAAGGAGTGCTGGCTTTTTGGGCTACACTTTATGAGTGGGGTTTCGGCTGCATGGATCTCCTTTGCAAATATGTGGCCTCTGTGGGTACTATACATGTGGTGGCTGACATTCACAGTGCGCAAGTGAATGGGAAGGGGGAGGGCAAAGTGCAGTATATGGGAACAATAAGAAATAGAAATACATGCAACTACGGCCGGTGCAGGCAAGTGGAAGGATAAGTGTCGACATAAAGTGGTGGCTGCACTGTTAGGGTTCTAGAAAGCAATCCGCAAGTGCAGTGGTTGGCAGAAAGCTAGTGCAGGGGTGGAACTGTAGGGAAGGAGTTGGCATGGGACACAGATTATAGGATGAGTAAGAAACCAGTGCAGAATACTTTTTAGCCAGAAGTGAGCAGGGGAGAGGAGGGCAAAACGAGGAAGTACACGGAAAGGTTTTCAAGTACTTTCAGAGCCTACCATCCTTCTCCTCAAGGTCCAGGGAGACAGAGAGCATGTTGTACACGGAGGCCGCAGCAGAAGAAACACATGTGCCACCATCTGGTTGCATGTACAAGCAACTGAACGGGTCGGAGTAGGGGGCTGATGAGGGAAAAGCTGGATCAAGCAGATATTTAGGAAGTGAGAGTGGAAGGTATTCAGGTCGCAGGTACCAGATGTCATTCTGCGTAATGCACAGGGCTTTCATTTTATTGTTCGCGGTCACTGGGAGCTACTGCACACATTTTAGTACAGCAGAGACAGAAAGTGGAGGCGGGCAGATTTTAAAAGAGCCTATGGCAACTGTGCAGCATACACAGCACCACACACGTGCAGACACTGACCTTTTGGAAAGTGCCTGTAGGTTGCTAAGATGCATTCAGTGGTGCATTTAGTGCCTTGTTTTTACGAATTATGTAGTAGGTGGGTAAGTGGGGAACACATTTGGCACGATTGTGGGAAGGAAAGAACAGAGTTACTGCTTCGCTAATATAGTGTATGATATGGGTAAATGAACACGTTGGAAACACATACCAACAAATTGCCACTTCATGATGGCAGATGGGAGGAACATCAGTATGCTTTTTTAAAGACGTAGTCGACGCTTACAAGCAGATATTGTACGCACAGGAACTAATAACACAGTTGTGCACATATTGTGAAAAACATTTTCATATTTTTGTTTTGTGGTGATGGGTGCTTATGTGGATGTACGTGCATGTATAACTCCTGCAATGTTTTACTGCACTTTCCACTAGATCTGCTTTCCAATAACAGCACACATGCAGCCTGATGTTGTAACGGTAAATATGAAGTGTTGTGGAGAACTGACATTGTAAGATGCTGAAGTCTTGGAGGTCATTGGTGGATGCGTGTGTGAGTACTTACAAATATCTAATAAGGGTGTGGTGGGAAGAGGATAGTGGAAAGGGAAGAAGGATTGTTCATGAACTGCTGGGGTGCGGCTCTAACGGTACTTTGCGAGGCGCACGTGCTATATCCTGTGCTTTTGAACATGCTGGCCAATGGAAATGCGATTGCTGCAATTGTCCAATGAGGTGGTTAGAGTGTGGTCACAGGAAAAGTCGGCCATCATTTGTTTCATTACTGTGTGTAGTGAGGCGGGCAGAGATGGCGAAATGCAAAGTTTTCATAGTGGGTGATTGCTTTGGACGCGATCATCTCCAGTATGCCGTGGAAAGAAGCCTTAATGGCAATTTGAATTTGTGGTGCGGTGTGCCTGTCCGTACTTTCGACCATTTGGTTGAAGAATGTCGACGAGTAGCCACTTTAGGTACTGTAGACCTTGTGGTGCTGCTTTATGGAGCATTGATTTTGGGTTCAATAACATGTTCAAGTGTATACTGTCAACTGAAAAAGATGATGAAAGAAGTGCAGCCCATTTTTCCCACTGCAAAGGTGCTTGTCTCATGTATAGCACCAAGTCCAGTATATAACTATTCCAATGAATGTTGTTGGCAGCTAGAGGTAGGAAGGCGTCTTATCAACAGAAGCATGTGTAACTTTTTGCGTGCTGCTGAGATGTACTCCTGTAAGAATGAGAACATTGGTGATCGATATCTGCACCTTCTCAATGGAAATGGCATTTCATTGTCGCCCAGTGGCAATGACATTTGGTTTTCCAATCTACAGGCTGCACTGAAGATGATATTGTAAGAATATGAGGCACATAGCACCAAATAAAAACCATTATAAAAGCCTGAAAAATGAGTTGTTACTGTGGAAGCTGTTTAAAAAAATAAAAAACAGCTTTTTTTAAAAGCCACCACTACAAAGGACATCCCCTACCTTGGTTGACATTTATTCCCCTACTCCCGCCCGTGCACACCTGCAAAAATGTGCAGTAATTGCCACAGTTGCAGGGTTGTAAGTGCAACATACGCCCATTTTGCAAATGCACATATTCTGGTTGCGATTATGGAGGACACGGGATTGCACTATAAGCTTTGTGGGTGTGGAGTGCACGCTGAGACTGTGGCACACAGTATATTTGCTCACCTTAATGCAGAGGGTGAGCTTATGGCTGTGTGTTGTATGAGTCACAACGTATGCTTTGTAGGTGAATTGCACATATGTTACTTGACAGTAAATGAAAAACTGCGTCCGATGGGAGTTGTGTGCAGTGTATCATGTGGGTTTGTGCGCATATGGAGCACCTACACTGAAGAGATTGCTTTTGGTTTGTCTGTGTGAGACTTTGGTGACGCTCAAACCCGACGACATTATTGTTGTTGATTGAGTAGGGAGAAATGGACACCATGTAACACCATGTTTAGTGGCGTTTGTGCTGAGGGGGGTAGTAGGCCAGGCAATTATTTTGTTTTCGATCTCCTGCATACATTTGGTTCCCAATATGCAGCCACCCATGTAGGAATGTTCTTTTTTATTTGGTGCAGAAATGGAGAAAGCTTGGGACATTGTGAAGAAGTGTATTTGTGTCTGTTTACAACTTGTGCCATTGTCGTACTGTATAAATGGGAATCTATCCTTTGACAGCACGAGCATTTTTCCCCTACAAAAATCGTTCTTTGTCCTATTACTGCATTTTCCATTTCTGCACGCTCTACACTCATTGCTTTGGTGCCCTTTTTGGAAGTATAGGAACAATGTTTCTCCTTGCTGTTGCGCACTTGCACCCTTAAAAATGCACTGCAACACGCACAACCATCCCTTTCAACAACCAGCTATTTCTTCCTGTTTCCACTGCAGTGTTTTCCACACTACCACTGTTCCTTCCATTTAGCATACAATTGTGTGGCGGGTATACAATGCGCGTCGCACTGACTCTCTTCATTGCCACTTACATGGTGACACTCTAGAAGGAGCTTTCTATGATAATCACGCACAAAAACAATTCTTAAAGGGACATAAGGGTGCAGGTGCGATATTACAAACATAGCATCATTTCTAAATACAGTATATGCTAAAGCAACGTAATGTTTACAGTGCCCTAATAAAAACATATGAAATTCAATAAGAAAAAATGTTGTTAAAGGGACGTTATGGTTAAGTTGCACTACTAAAAACCTTTTGCCTTTACTGAAAAATCTACCCCAAAGCAGTGTTATGCTTAAAGTGCCCTACTAAAAACCTATGAAATTCACTAACAAAAAACATTGCTATAAGGACGTTATGGTTACAGGTAAAACCTGAAACCCCCAGAAATGTGCAAGTTATGGTACAGTACACAACCATTACTCGCGCTACCACTTTGCACTGCAAGGACTAACACCCATGACATCAAAGATGACATCACAAATGTCATTGATGGCATGACTGATGACACCACATGTGTGCCTCCCTCTTTTTTTGCATTACTTGATATACAAGTGGCAGCTGGTGCCTGCCTGGGGGCCCTGATTACTGTGGGGCACAGGGTGATGGCACAGAAGGCCCATGCCTAGGGCCGGTCCTGCTAGTGGGCATCAGCAGCATTTACAAGTGCTTACTTGCCATTGCTTTGGTGTACCCTATCCACGGGTACCTCTGCAAGACCCCCAGTACCATTTTAAGTATTTTCTGCCTCATAGTAGGGCCGGCCTTAGAAGTTGCAGCGCCCCGAGCAGCAAATAAAAAATGTGGGTCCCCTCCCCCCATGTGGCCCTAGTCATGCGGCATGGGGGGTGCCACATTTTTCAATAGGCACAGCAGGTGTCCTATTGTTATTAAATGTGATCCTCTCCCGAGAGCAGAGCGCATTTAATTTCAATAGGGCGCCTCCTGTGCCTTCTCCCACCACGCCAGCTCAGGGGAGACCTTGAAAGATTCCTCCGATCTGCCATGTCAGGGGTGTAATGGCAGGGCGCCCCGGGCTGCCGCCCTGCCCACTCCATCCTAAGGCCGGCTCTGCCTCATAGTATTTGCTACTTCCTTCACAAGGTCCGGCTGAAGATGTCAGGACGGATGGTGCCCATTTCAACATGATGTTTGCCCACCCCCTCCCCCCAAGCTGGCTACAGCTGGGAAAACCAGTTCAAGGCACTCAGTGGTTGTTTTAATTACAACAGAGTCAAAAGAAGGCAGGGGGGTGCAGACCGTCAATGCGCGGGAATCGCTCTACGACAGCAAAGAGCTGATATAGAGGAGGCCTGAGTGAAAAGGCAACGATGAGAAGAGCGCTTCTGGATACTGAAAAACCCGAAAGAGGTGACACCCTGAAGGCGCCAGCAAAGGAAACCTGTGACGTGTACACAGTTAAACGTTCATTACTAATGTAGAGGAATCCGGACTAAGAAGGTAACGAAGTCAAAGGTATCCTGCTGGATACAGAAAACCTCTTGGTTGTGTCAGCCTGCAAAGGCAACATGTAACGTGTGCGTTGTATAGAGTACCTTTAAACCCTGATTCATGGAACTGTGCAAAGTGTATTTCTGCAGTGCAAATCAGTGCAGTCAGTGCATAGTCACTTTTGCAGTCCAAAATGACTTTGCACTGACTTTGCACTGCGAAAATACACTTTGCACAGTTCCATGAATCAGGGTTTTAATGTCCTAAATTAAATGCTGATGTTGCTCTGTCATAATACTGCCAACACAGGGCAGCTGCTCAGAAGGCCAGGCTCAGGCCCATTTCAACTGAAAAAGTTGAAAGGCCCTAACGCCATCCCTGGCACTCAACTTGAGGCGCGCACACGCGCCGTAGCCTAACTGAAGAGGCTCTGGAAAAAGAAAGCTTAAAGGGTGCAAAAAGTTAGTCATTTACTGCATCACTTCTAGGTGAAGCTTGGTGCAGTATACATTTGTCTCACAACGGTAAACCCCACTGTGAAAAAAACAGCCTTCCAACTTAGTGGGCAAAACTATGTACTACACAACCCAAAGAAGGTATACCACTGTGTGTCAGATTATCACTCTTCACAGAAAGGAAATCTGGAGAGTCTTAAACAAATAACAGAGCCCCATCTCACCACCTATTCATTGTCAAACGTATTCCAAAACATTATTATTGCAATGTATATACATTAATGATCATAAAAAAAATATACTAAAATACATTCATAAAACTTGCAACACATTGTGGTAATGTCATCACATATATAGAAATACATAAAAACAAACATCAATTCTAGCATCACTTCAATTCAATGTCACAAAAGCGTGTGTTGCTCAATTTCTTGTTAACCCAACTTTAGTAATACGCTAAAAATGATGGCCCAACTTGTCCAGGTTTCTGTCCTGTCGGCTCAAATCTGCTGGACATTCATCAGGGGTATTCTGAGCATCATTATGTATATCTTCTGGCGGATTCTCTCTCGCTGCTCTTTGATGAGGCTCCCTACTTGCATAAAAGACACACATATCTTTAATTTAAAACTTCACTTCACTGGGTCTTGTCATTAGACCTCATAAATGTACGCTATCCCCAAAGGTACCCCAATATACTTATGTATAGTATACCTAAGTGGTTATCCTAAATAACCTTCTTAAGACCCGTGAACAACCATATATGCTGTACGTCACTGTCCTCCTTTAGTGGGGAGGTAACAGACTATCCTCTTCTTGCTTCCCTGAAAAAAACGGAAAAACATCCTTACTGACGCGGTATTCATCTCTAGGAACTACTCATTCCCCCCTACCATAATGTGTTGCAAGTCTTATGAATGTATTTTAGTATATTAGGTATGATCATGAATGTGTATGCATTGCAATAATACTATTTTGGAATACATTTGACAATGGCTAGGCGGTGAGATGGGGCTGTGTTATTTGTTTAAGACTCGCCAGATTTCCTTTCTTTGAAGGGTGATAAGCTGACACACAGTGGTATACCTTGCTTGGGTTGTGTAGTGCTTGGTGCATAATACCATCACCTCCACATCAAGGGCATGAGTGTCAGCCGGGGTGGACAAGAGAAAAGGCACATACAAAGGAGTGTCCTTCACCCCAGAGTGTAGCGTGACGAAACAAAGGAGCAACTCAGACATGCTGCACTGGACAGCTCTTTTGTGAAGATCAGAGCTGCCCTGTCTAGCTCTGTACCATTCAAGGTCCCAAGTAGGCTAATCCATCCAAGAGCAGGAAAGCGGGCAGCATCTGGACAGCAAGTCACCCAATCACAAACCAAAATGGCATGCAACTGGGGGCGAGACTGAAAGTCTCAAATCCATCTGCTAAAACGTTGCGCGCCTCAAGGTGACTACCAGCGACGGCTCCCTGGGCCTTTCAACCTTTTCAATTGCAATAGGCCTGAGCCTGGGTGGCCTTCTGTGCAGCTGCCCCGTGTTGGCAGTCTTACCACACAGCAACATAAACCTGTAATTTAGGACATTAAATGCACTCTTTACAACGCGCACGTTACATGCTGCCTTTGCAGGCCGACGCTCCCTGGAACTTTCCAGAATCCAGCAGGATTCTTCTGACTTCGTTGTATTTTTACTCCGGTTTCCTCTGCATCAGTAATGCCCGCGATATCACACAATAAACCTACATTGACATCATAGGAAATCAAATTACATCAAATGTAAAAACACGGTAAGCAAGAGAAGTTAGCGTGCAAGTTTTACAGAAAGTTCCACATGGCTTTACATTATCCCAGAAAAATAGCAATACAGGAAAGGTGAAGAGAGCAGAATATTATTAAACCGCACGTAAAAAAAATGCTCATTGTGTAGAAGGATTCATAGCAAAGGAGAGGGCTGAACTGGGATGTTGCATGCAGCGCCTACTATGAGGCGAAACATCAGTGCAATGCCCCCTATTCACGGGCGCTGTGGTGGAAAACCAGTCAACAGTTTAGTTCTCGAGACTGTGTAGGTTTGTCACGATAGACTCAGAAACAGTTTTAGAAGGCTACATAGCAAAACAACAAAATAAAGGCGCCATTGGCGCTGAAGCTTCCACGGATATTAAGGTGATAAACAGCACAGCTGCATCCTGCAGATTAAACTGAAGGGCAACTGCAGCATCTGAAGACATTCGTAGTCTAACAACACTCAGTAGCATGCAGAGATCTGTGGCCATGCACCTCCGCCCCGCTACACCCCCCCGCCCCTCCACCCTCTGCCACGACCTTCATGAACATAGTGATCACATTATGGGCAAATGAAGAATCGGGGGCGGTAGGAAAAATCACCCTTTTATTCACGTACATTGAGGGGCAATTTGCGACAATCTAAATTTGAATCTACATTTTAACTGAGTGCGTGTGTGACTCACTGAATGCTAGAGTGAGTGAGTGTGCGACTGTAAGTGGGTGTGTGTGTGTGTTTCATCATGAGTAAGTGGCTTGCTGAGCTTGGGAGGGAGCAAGTAAGAGGTGACACTCTAGAAGGAGCCTTCTATGATAATCACGCACAAAAACAATTCTTAAAGGGACATAAGGGTGCAGGTGCGATATTACAAACATAGAATCATTTCTAAATACAGTATGCTAAAGCAACGTAATGTTTACAGTGCCCTAATAAAAACATATGAAATTCAATAAGAAAAAATGTTGTTAAAGGGACGTTATGGTTAAGTTGCACTACTAAAAACCTTTTGCCTTTACTGAAAAATCTACCCCAAAGCAGTGTTATGCTTAAAGTGCCCTACTAAAAACCTATGAAATTCACTAACAAAAAACATTGCTATAGGGACGTTATGGTTACAGGTAAAACCTGAAACCCCCAGAAATGGGCAAGTTATGGTACGGTACGCAACCATTACTCGCGCTACCACTTTGCACTGCAAGGACTAACACCCATGACATCAAAGATGACATCACAAATGTCATTGATGGCATGACTGATGACATCACATGTGTGCCTCCCTCTTTGTTTGCATTACTTGATATACAAGTGGCAGCTGGTGCCTGCCTGGGGGCCCTGATTACTGTGGGGCACAGGGTGATGGCACAGAAGGCCCATGCCTAGGGCCGGTCCTGCTAGTGGGCATCAGCAGCATTTACAAGTGCTTACTTGCCATTGCTTTGGTGTACCCTATCCACGGGTACCTCTGCAAGACCCCCAGTACCATTTTAAGTATTTTCTGCCTCATAGTAGGGCCGGCCTTAGAAGTTGCAGCGCCCCGAGCAGCAAATAAAAAATGTGGGTCCCCTCCCCCCATGTGGCCCTAGTCATGCGGCATGGGGGGTGCCACATTTTTCAATAGGCACAGCAGGTGTCCTATTGTTATTAAATGTGCTCCTCTCCCGAGAGCAGAGCGCATTTAATTTCAATAGGGCGCCTCCTGTGCCTTCTCCCACCACGCCAGCTCAGGGGAGACCTTGAAAGATTCCTCCGATCTGCCATGTCAGGGGTGTAATGGCAGGGCGCCCCGGGCGGCCGCCCTGCCCACTCCATCCTAAGGCCGGCTCTGCCTCATAGTATTTGCTACTTTCTTCACAAGGTCCGGCTGAAGATGTCAGGACGGATGGTGCCCATTTCAACATGATGTTTGCCCACCCCCTCCCCCCAAGCTGGCTACAGCTGGGAAAACCAGTTCAAGGCACTCAGTGGTTGTTTTAATTACAACGGAGTCAAAAGAAGGCAGGGGGGTGCAGACCGTCAATGCGCGGGAATCGCTCTACGACAGCAAAGAGCTGATATGGAGGAGGCCTGAGTGAAAAGGCAACGATGAGAAGAGCGCTTCTGGATACTGAAAAACCCGAAAGAGGTGACGCCCTGAAGGCGCCAGCAAAGGAAGCCTCTGACGTGCACAGTTAAACGTTCATTACTAATGTAGAGGAATCCGGACTAAGAAGGCAACGAAGTCAAAGGTATCCTGCTGGATACAGAAAACCTCTGGGTTGTGTCAGCCTGCAAAGGCAGCATGTAACGTGTGCGTTGTATAGAGTACCTTTAAACCCTGATTCATGGAACTGTGCAAAGTGTATTTCTGCAGTGCAAATCAGTGCATAGTCATTTTTGCAGTCCAAAATTACTTTGCACTGACTTTGCACTGCGAAAATACACTTTGCACAGTTCCATGAATCAGGGTTTTAATGTCCTAAATTAAATGCTGATGTTGCTCTGTCATAATACTGCCAACACAGGGCAGCTGCTCAGAAGGCCAGGCTCAGGCCCATTTCAACTGAAAAAGTTGAAAGGCCCTAATGCCATCCCTGGCACTCAACTTGAGGCGCGCACACGCGCCGTAGCCTAACTGAAGAGGCTCTGGAAAAAGAAAGCTGAAAGGGTGCAAGAAAGTTAGTCATTTACTGCATCACTTCTAGGTGAAGCTTGGTGCAGTATACATTTGTCTCACAACGGTAAACCCCACTGTGAAAAAAACAGCCTTCCAACTTAGTGGGCAAAACTATGTACTACACAACCCAAAGAAGGTATACCACTGTGTGTCAGATTATCACTCTTCACAGAAAGGAAATCTGGAGAGTCTTAAACAAATAACAGAGCCCCATCTCACCACCTATTCATTGTCAAACGTATTCCAAAACATTATTATTGCAATGTATATACATTAATGATCATAAAAAAAATATACTAAAATACATTCATAAAACTTGCAACACATTGTGGTAATGTCATCACATATATAGAAATACATAAAAACAAACATCAATTCTAGCATCACTTCAATTCAATGTCACAAAAGCGTGTGTTGCTCAATTTCTTGTTAACCCAACATTAGTAATACGCTAAAAATGATGGCCCAACTTGTCCAGGTTTCTGTCCTGTCGGCTCAAATCTGCTGGACATTCATCAGGGGTATTCTGAGCATCATTATGTATATCTTCTGGCGGATTCTCTCTCGCTGCTCTTTGATGAGGCTCCCTACTTGCATAAAAGACACACATATCTTTAATTTAAAACTTCACTTCACTGGGTCTTGTCATTAGACCTCATAAATGTACGCTATCCCCAAAGGTACCCCAATATACTTATGTATAGTATACCTAAGTGGTTATCCTAAATATCCTTCTTAAGACCCGTGAACAACCATATATGCTGTACGTCACTGTCCTCCTTTAGTGGGGAGGTAACAGACTATCCTCTTCTTGCTTCCCTGAAAAAAACGGAAAAACATCCTTACTGACGCGGTATTCATCTCTAGGAACTACTCATTCCCCCCTACCATAATGTGTTGCAAGTCTTATGAATGTATTTTAGTATATTAGGTATGATCATGAATGTGTATGCATTGCAATAATACTATTTTGGAATACATTTGACAATGGCTAGGCGGTGAGATGGGGCTGTGTTATTTGTTTAAGACTCGCCAGATTTCCTTTCTTTGAAGGGTGATAAGCTGACACACAGTGGTATACCTTGCTTGGGTTGTGTAGTGCTTGGTGCATAATACCATCACCTCCACATCAAGGGCATGAGTGTCAGCCGGGGTGGACAAGAGAAAAGGCACATACAAAGGAGTGTCCTTCACCCCAGAGTGTAGCGTGACGAAACAAAGGAGCAACTCAGACATGCTGCACTGGACAGCTCTTTTGTGAAGATCAGAGCTGCCCTGTCTAGCTCTGTACCATTCAAGGTCCCAAGTAGGCTAATCCATCCAAGAGCAGGAAAGCGGGCAGCATCTGGACAGCAAGTCACCCAATCACAAACCAAAATGGCATGCAACTGGGGGCGAGACTGAAAGTCTCAAATCCATCTGCTAAAACGTTGCGCGCCTCAAGGTGACTACCAGCGACGGCTCCCTGGGCCTTTCAACCTTTTCAATTGCAATAGGCCTGAGCCTGGGTGGCCTTCTGTGCAGCTGCCCCGTGTTGGCAGTCTTACCACACAGCAACATAAACCTGTAATTTAGGACATTAAATGCACTCTTTACAACGCGCACGTTACATGCTGCCTTTGCAGGCCGACGCTCCCTGGAACTTTCCAGAATCCAGCAGGATTCTTCTGACTTCGTTGTATTTTTACTCCGGTTTCCTCTGCATCAGTAATGCCCGCGATATCACACAATAAACCTACATTGACATCATAGGAAATCAAATTACATCAAATGTAAAAACACGGTAAGCAAGAGAAGTTAGCGTGCAAGTTTTACAGAAAGTTCCACATGGCTTTACATTATCCCAGAAAAATAGCAATACAGGAAAGGTGAAGAGAGCAGAATATTATTAAACCGCACGTAAAAAAAATGCTCATTGTGTAGAAGGATTCATAGCAAAGGAGAGGGCTGAACTGGGATGTTGCATGCAGCGCCTACTATGAGGCGAAACATCAGTGCAATGCCCCCAGTCAACAGTTTAGTTCTCGAGACTGTGTAGGTTTGTCACGATAGACTCAGAAACAGTTTTAGAAGGCTACATAGCAAAACAACAAAAGGCGCCAGTGGCGCTGAAGCTTCCACGGATATTAAGGTGATAAACAGCACAGCTGCATCCTGCAGATTAAACTGAAGGGCAACTGCAGCATCTGAAGACATTCGTAGTCTAACAACACTCAGTGGCATGCAGAGATCTGTGGCCATGCACCTCCGACCCGCTACCCCCTCCCCCCCCCCCCGCCCCTCCACCCTCTGCCACGACCTTCATGAACATAGTGATCACATTATGGGCAAATGAAGAATCGGGGGCGGTAGGAAAAATCACCCTTTTATTCACGTACATTGAGGGACAATTTGCAACAATCTAAATTTGAATCTACATTTTAACTGAGTGCGTGTGTGACTCACTGAATGCTAGAGTGAGTGAGTGTGCGACTGTAAGTGGGTGTGTGTGTGTGTTTCATCATGAGTAAGTGGCTTGCTGAGCTTGGGAGGGAGCAAGTAAGAGGGAAGCCAGTGAGGACGTGCGTGAGTTTGTGAGTGAGCAAGAAGTGACCACGTGAGTTTCAGAGGCCGCGGCCTGGCCCTCATTACAGTGTTGCTGGTATCCTGCTGGTAATTCTGATGGGATACCGGCAAAACTGCCTTAGCGTTTCCGTCACCCGGCATCCCGGTATTACCGTGACTCCATGGATGAGATTGCTGGAATTGCAGGCACGTGTACTACCGGTGCCTGTGATTCTGGCATTTATTTGCCAGTAGGGGCCTGAACTATTGCCAGGTCAGGCCCTGCTCGTAGAACACTGCCCCACCGACAAGCTTGTGTTTCCCCACGCCGGAGAAAATGCCAGTGTAGGAGTGACCTGCATGTTTTCCAGACCGGTTAACTCATAATGATGAGTTTGTGAGTGCTGAAGTGAGGGATGGGTTGAGTTGTGGTTAGAGTATTTTAGTGACTGTAAATTTGGGAGGGATGAATAGAGTGAGTGAGTGAGTGAGTGAGTGAGTGAGTGAGTGAGTGAGTGAGTGAGCGAGTGAGTGAGTGAGATCATGATTTTGTGAGTGGGCACAGTTGTACAGCATCCTGCCTGGAGTAAACATCTAAGAGATAAAGGGTAATTGGTGCCACCGATCAACATTATTAAAAAAATACACCCCACCTTAATAGATGGAGAAATATCCATATTGTGGACTACAATGCACGGATAGCATTAAAGGTAATGTACAAGGTTTAAAAAAAACAAGCAGACCGGAGTCTTTCCCCCGAAGACAGGGAAAAAAAACACTAGAAAAATACCAAAACCGTGAGTAACAGGCCTCCCAGGGGAGCGCAGGGGTTAACTACATGGGTGCATTTGTCACCTCCCAGGGGGGCGCAGGGGTTGACTACACGGGTGCATTTGTCACCTCCGAGGGGCGCGCAGGGGTTGACTACAAGGATGCATTTGTCACCACCCAGGAGAGCGCAGGGGTTGACTACAAGGGTGCATTTGTCACCTCCCAGGAGAGCGCAGGGGTTGACTACAAGGGTGCATCTGTCACACCCCCAGGGGAGCGCAGGGGTTGACTACAAGGGTGCACATGTCACCTCCCAGGGGAGCGCAGGGGCTGACTACAAGGGTGCATTTGTCACCTCCCAGGGGAGTGCAGATGTTGACTACACGGGCGCATTTGTCACTTCCCAGGGGAGCGCAGGGGTTGACTTCAAGGGTGCATTTGTCACCTCCCAGGGAAGCGCAGGGGTTGACTACAAAGGTGCATTTGTCACCTCCCAGGGGAGCGCAGGGGGTGACTACAAGGGTGCATTTGTCACCTCCCAGGGGAGCGCAGGGGTTGTCTACAAGGGTGCATTTGTCACCTCCCAGGGGAGCGCAGGGGTTGACTATACAATGGGAGGTGAGCGCAGGGGTTGACTACAAGGGTGCATTTGTCACCTCCCAGTGAAGCGCGGGGGTTGACTACAAGGGTGCATTTGTCACCTCCCAGAGGAACGCAGGGGTTGACTACAAGGGTGCATTTGTCACCTCCCAGGGGAGCGCAGGTGTTGACTACAAGGGTGCATTTGTCACCTCCCAGGGGAGCGCAGGGGTTGACTACAAGGGTGCATTTTACTACAATGGGAGGTGAGCGCAGGGGTTGACTACAAGGGTGCATTTGTCACCTCCCAGGGGAGCGCAGGGGTTGACTACAAGGGTGCATTTGTCACCTCCCAGGGGAGCGCAGGGGTTGACTACAAGGGTGCATTTGTGACCTCCCAGGGGAGCGCAGGGGTTGACTATATGGGTGCATTTGTCACCTCCCAGGGGAGCGCAGGGGTTGACTACAAGGGTGCATTTTACTACAATGGGAGGTGAGCGCAGGGGTTGTCTACAAGGGTGCATTTGTCACCTCCCAGGGGAGCACAGGGGTTGACTATACAATGGGAGGTGAGCGCAGGGGTTGACTACAAGGGTGCACATGTCACCTCCCAGGGGAGCGCAGGGGCTGACTACAAGGGTGCATTTGTCACCTCCCAGGGGAGTGCAGATGTTGACTACACGGGCGCATTTGTCACCTCCCAGGGGAGCGCAGGGGGTGACTACAAGGGTGCATTTGTCACCTCCCAGGGGAGCGCAGGGGTCGACTACAAGGGTGCATTTGTCACCTCCTAGGGGAGCCCAGGGGTTGACTACAAGGGTGCATTTTACTACAATGGGAGGTGAGCGCAGGGGTTGACTACAAGGGTGCATTTGTCACCTCCCAGGGGAGCGTAAGGGTTGACTACAATTGGATGTGAGCGCAGGGGTTGACTACAAGGGTGCATTTGTCACCCCCCAGGGAAGCACGGGGGTTGACTACAAGGGTGCATTTGTCACCTCCCAGGGGAGCCGAGGGGTTGACTACAAGGGTGCATTTGTCACCTCCCAGAGAAGCGCAGGGGTTGACTACAAGGGTGCATTTGTCACTTCCCAGAGGAGCGCAGGGATTGACTATACAATGGGAGGTGAGCGCAGGGGTTGACTACAAGAGTGCATTTGTCACCTCCCAGGGAAGCGCAGAGGTTGACTACAAGGGTGCATTTGTCACCTCCCAGGGGAACGCAGGGGTTGACTACAAGGGTGCATTTGTCACCTCCCAGGGGAGCACAGGGGTTGACTACAAGGGTGCATTTGTCACCTCCCAGGTGAGTGCAGGGGTTGACTACAAGGGTGCATTTGTCACCTCCCAGGGGAGCGCATGGGTTGACTACACGGGTCCATTTGTCACCTCCCAGGGGAGTGCAGGGGTTGACTACACGGGTGCATTTGTCACCTCCCAGGGGAGCGCAGGGGTCGACTACAAGGGTGCATTTGTCACCTCCCAGGGGAGCGCAGGGGTTGACTACAAGGGTGCATTTGACTACAATGGGAGGTGAGCGCAGGGGTTGACTACAAGGGTGCATTTTTCACCTCCCAGGGGGGCGCATGGGTTGACTACAAGGGGTGCATTTGTCACCTCCCAGGGGAGCGTAGGAGGTTGACTACAATGGGATGTGAGCGCAGGGGTTGACTACAAGGGTGCATTTATCACCCCCCAGGGAAGCACGGGGGTTGACTACACGGGTGCATTTGTCACCTCCCAGGGGAGCGCAGGGGTTGACTACAAGGGTGCATTTGTCACCTCCCAGAGAAGCGCAGGGGTTGACTACAAGGGTGCATTTGTCACCTACCAGGGGAGCGCAGGGGTTGACTACAAGGGTGCATTTGTCACCTACCAGGGGAGCGCATGTCCGTTTGCTACTGTTTTACACTCGGCAAGATCCCATGCGTTTTTTGGCATGGACACTGCCAGTGGACTAGGTAGAGTTGACATAGCCCATTTAATCACTAGCGCCATTCTCAGAGAACAGACAGAACGGTGCGACAGATCCGTCCTGTTGTGCTTACCTTGCACCCAGACCAGTCCGCAGCACGCACGCATGCTCCTGCCCTGCAGCACTCGCTGCTTTGCACCTGCTGCAGTCCAGCCCCGTCCTCGGCCACAGAGCTTTGCCACCGCGAGACCCCTGTGGAAGTGTGCACTGCTGCAGCTTCTCTGAGGCATTGAGACCTGCAGGGGGCTATTTCAACGTGACACGTCACTCACCACAAAACCTCTCACTGTGGCAAAACACTTCTCCATTCCTTCTCGCTTCTCCACATAGCGTTTTATGACTTGCCACAGTCAGACACATTCCATTTTTGACGAGTTATCAATGACAATATGAGAACATTTTGAAGCACACCAGACGCATTCAAACTAATTCAATTAATCTTTTATGAGGTGCTTAATACCGCAGACCAGGCTTTAAGCTAGGATAGCGCGGGGCCGGGATTCGAACCTGTATTGACAAACGCATTGCCCCTGAGCTATCCTCCTCGCCCCTGATGCAGTATTTTTTTGATACAAGCATGTTTTATGTGCTGAATTGCCCATTCAAAATAATGATTGGAATGGTGGGCGTATGTTCTGAAAATTCACGCTTTTATTAGAAGCTATGCAGTATGAATGTCCTCATGTGAGGAGGAGACTTTGGCACGCGTGGTTCTGATTATTTTAATAGATTCATTCAATTCTTCTATAGGTGGACCACTATGGAGCTCATGTTGTTCAAAAGACACAGACAGGCGGCTCCCTGCCACTAAATTTATGTCATTTGCACGGCCGAAATGTGCAGAGCAGAAGACAGCGTACACACGCCACCTTCTGCCCTGCGCATTTACACTCCGCCATGCAAATGAGTAAACACTGCCTGCCATGTTTGCGTGCCAGACATCGTTTGCAATAGGTCCCTTCGGAGCCCGTCTGATTTATGCTGGTGCATAAAGCAGGAAGGCTGAATAGGGATCCCCAGCAATTGCTCATGGAATGAAAATGCATGCCAGCGCAAATGCTTGGGCATTTGTATGGCGGAGAGGCAGGCAGCGGTGAACACGCAAGTTGTGTTCCGCCACTCCTTTCCACCACATAAATGAAAATGTGGCGCGCGGGAGTGAAATGTGTAAAAACCTTACGCAAGACTTTTACACATTCCATTCACATTTCGCCCGGAGCAACATATAGCTCTTCTCAAGAGAAAAATAAAACAGGCAAATAATCAACACGTGTATTAAGTTATCACACTGGTCGAGAACAAACTCAAGTGCCCAAATTCATGCTTTTGATGAAGGAGAGCTGGTTGCAACTCAAACCGACAAAAGCCAAAGACAACATTTTGAGACCTGGTGGTGGATCCAGGACTATAGTGACATGAAAGGTAGTTAGAGTATATCAACGGTTACACCAGTAACACAATGAATGTTCTTTTTGTACCACATTTTTTTTCTTTAAAGTGTTGTCATTTCCCTTCATAGACATAAGGACTGTCCATTTAAATTCATCACAGTTATGGTCTTTGTCTACAAAAGGTTTCACCATAGGTGGCAATAGTTTTTTGTTTTTTATGCAGCTTCTGTGCTCGATAATCTGAGTTTTTATCCTTCTGATGGTTTTACCTATGTAATTGAGTTTACAAGGGCTGTCCGGTCATTTGGTCGACAGACAATTGGTCGACAAATGGTCGACGCAATTTGGTCGAAAGACAAATGGTCGATTTTTTTTTTTTATTTTTATATATATTTTTCAGGTTTTCGTTTAGGAAAAAAAGGGTTTTTAAGCAAAAAAAGGGGGTTGGGGGACCCCCCCAAAAAAAAAAAATGTGAAAATACAAAAAAAAAAAATTCGACCATTTGTCTTTCGACCAAATTGTGTCGACCATTTGTCCTGTCGACCTTTTTTTTCGACCAAATGACCTGTAACCCTTACAAGGGCATGTAATCATGTAAATGACATAGTCAGAATGGCAATTCGAAAATTGCATTTGTCTCCATGGTTTTTCCAATCCAATGTCTATCTGTTTAGATTTGGCGGTCATTTTACAGACAGTACATTGCCCGCATGGGTAGTGGCCAGTAATTTGTTCCATCCCCCCCAAGTTCTTATTAGGCTTTTGGGTTCTGGTCTGTGGACTTTCAGTTTACTATTACTAATACGATTTCCTATGGTAGTAGATTTTTCATAGGCAAATAGTGGGCATGAAAGTTGAGCAGTTTCCATTGTTTTCGAACAATATTGGTTATGGTAAGGCTGAAATTAGTAAATGTATTCACATAAACTATCCTACCGTCAGGTGGTTTTTTGATCTTATCCTCCCGTACAGCCTCTCGATTATTGTTAAATTCTCTCTTTGAAGCTTTTTTA
This sequence comes from Ambystoma mexicanum, assembly GCF_040938575.1. NCBI lineage: Eukaryota > Metazoa > Chordata > Amphibia > Caudata > Ambystomatidae > Ambystoma > Ambystoma mexicanum. Next base: position 660,636,307 of record NC_090941.1, on the reverse strand, counting down.
ATTCGTTTTCTTGGGTATTCTCTTTCATTCAATTTCAATGTTAGGTGCTTGGCTTCTGCCTCGTAAGCTTCTTAATTGCTGCTTTTTCATAGATAACTGCCCATTGGGCAAGTTATCTTTGAGATGTTTAACATGGTGGCTTGCAATACAAATGTCCCCAATTTCTGGGGAGGATCAACCGATTGGGGCAAGTGCAGACAACACTCTCTCTATGGTCCCCAGATAAATCAGGTGGTTAAGGATTGGTACTGAGGAAGCTGCACAGTGGTAGAAGTGTACCAAAAAAAGAAGAGGAACCGTGGTCTCGGCAAAGAAGAGGGTAGTGAACTTATGGTTCTTTAGCAATTTGCATGCAATGGATGGGTTTCACAGAATAATAATAACAGGGAGGTTAAAATGGACAAACTAATGTTCTCCACACATTTCTCATAAAACATACATTTTATACTAAAAATACGTTAGAAGTGACATCATACTCGTGGCGAATAAGAAAAACCTACAACCAATTAAATTGGTTCAAGGGGAACATCTAAGTGTACTTTCTACGAGGACTGGGATTGTGATTGGTTGTCTACTGTCATGTGGACAACTTATGCCTACCTCTAAAATATGTCCTCTTCAATACTGTTAAGTACACGGTTTATCGTGGGCTCTTAAACTATAATGCCCTTCATTATACGGCCCTCTACAATTGGTTGGCATGCTCGTGCTATGCCTGGAACATTCGGTTCACTTAGCAGCACGTGAGCTCGTACCCAGGTGCCAGGAGGTGGACTTGACTTTATCTCTCCACCCAATTAGCCCAACATCTCTCATCACCCATGCCTTCTGCCAGGCAGATTGTCTTTGAACTTGGAATATATGGGAGTGTAGGCTCTCACTATCGTTGTTCGAGGACGCCAAGCACAACTCTATTTCCATCCGCAGCTCACGAATGGGAGACCATGATTCTGGTCCATTCTGCAGCATTAAATGTCTTAAATTAATAAAACTTGACACTGTTGGTGTTCTTTCTTTGCCCCTTAATAAGGGATGATTCATCCTTCACCGATTCACTGCTTTTAAGAATCGATACCCGATCTTGGCTACTTCTGTTTTGATGCCCGGCCAGACAGCCTCGCCAGGCTCTTACACGATTGTAGCTTATTCATGCTGTGACACAATTCTCTGCATTTCCTCTCCATAGATTTCAGTTTACTCAATTCATGACACCAATGTCCAGTTCCTATACAGTGGCGGCTTTTTACTATGTATAGCCAGCTTCTATGATCACGTAATCTACTTGCGTTTCTGCGTCTGTATGATTATTGAATAGTTGCATTTCTGTAGCACTTTGCATACATACAATCTTCTTCTCTGCATGTGTAAGTTTACTCGATTCTTCTCTTCGTCATCAGTTTCCATAAAATCCACGCATTCTCTTCAGCCAGTATACTCAGTCCATCACGCTAGTCTTTTGTGACGTCACTAGCTTCTCTTTCACTCTTTTTCATATTCCTTCAGGGAGTTCCTCCCTCAGATTGTCGTCTCTTCAGGGATACATTTGATACGGTTTTCTCAGTGGATACCTTTTCACAAATACTCGCTGTGGTATTGGCACAACTGCTGGTGTCAAATATGGGACAGTCTGCAACTTCTAACATATAGGAGGCAGGGGGGCGGGAATCCTGGAGAGCCATGCAGCTACTCCCCTACAGTAGGCAGAAGCATAGTGCAACATGTGACAAGGTGTTGAGGCTGTGGGCATTGCAATAGTCTAAGTGATTAGTAACTAGGGCTCCTATTACAACTTTGCACTTGCACAAGGACATGAATGTACAACTCCTCTGTGTAATGGCAGCCCCAGGATCAAGTGAACTGAAAGGCCATGTAAGGCCCAAAAATGTGCAAAAAATACCTTCTTGTCATGGGAAGGCACACCGGCAGACTGAAAAGTCAGCATCAAAAATGTCAACACTGCTGATGTGCCTAGTGAATTCAAATGTATGTACTTCTGCTCGCTGCGCAATAGGGAATCAAGCTGCAGCTCACTGATGAGGCCCAACAAGCCTGAAACATGTCTGGGGTTGCTTGTGTTTCCGTGCAGAGGTGGCCTAGTAGTTTTTGCAGGGCAGCTCTAAAGCGGACTGATTTGCATATGGCTGGACCCGTTTTGCAATGGTGCAGACAGGCAAATGGTGTGGAAGGCTGCCCAGAGCAGTGCCAGTGGTGCAGAATAATTAAAAAATCTTCAACCCATAACATTTTTGATTTCAATTTGTCTCCCTAAGTGAGAGAGGGTATGCACAGATGTGAGTCCCTTGCTTGATGCGCCATACAGAACCAAGCTGCACCTCACTGATGACGCCAAACAAGGCCAAAACATGTCTGGGGTTGCTTGTGTTTCCATGCAAAGGGGACCTGGCCTAGCAGTTCGGGCAGGGCTTCTCCTATTGGCGGCAGTACCTGCCTGATTTGCATATGGCTGGACCCCTTTTGGAATGGCACAGATGGGCTAAAAAACGGTGTTGTGGAAGGTTTCCCGGAGCAGTGCCAGTGGTCCAGATTAATTCAAAACCTTCAACCCATCACTTTTTTGGTTTCAGTTTGTCTCCCTATGTGAGAGAGGGTATGCCCAGACGTGGGTCCCTTTCTCGAGGAGCCATAGGGAACCAAGCTGCACATCACTGATGAGGCCCAACAAGTCTGAAACATGTCTGGGGTTGCCCGTGTTTCTGTGTTGAGGGGACCTGGCCTAGCAGTTCGGGCAGGGCTGCTCCCATTGGTGGCAGTACCTGACTGATTTGCATATGGCTAGACCCCTTTTGCAATGGCGAAGAAAGGCTAGAAACGGTGGTGTGGAAGGTTGCCCAGAGCAGTGCCAGTGGTTCAGATTAATTCAAAACCTTCCACCCATCACTTTTTTGGCTTCCTTCTGCAATTGAAGCAAGGAATATGTGAAAAATGAAACCAGGCTGCAGGAGGGAATTGGAAAGGCACATTCTGAGCCAACAGACAAAAAGGCAGTATTTCATTCACATGTGCCACATATCATAATGCTGTTTCAAATAAAGAGAAATCCACTTACCGATTAGGCCTTGCATATAATTGATAAAGCCAGAAAAAATAAAGGCTTATTCTACAAGGAAAGCATGGCATTTGCAAACACAGAAACTGCCATAATGGACGTGGGTGCATTTTGCAGCTGAAATAATAAACACATGGATGTAACATTTCCTTTGCCAAAATGAACATATCGTGATGAGACAATGAACAAGTGGTGGCAAGACGCAATCAAGTTAAAAAGGCCTCATGTGCCCAAGGAAATTAAATCTTTACAAAGCCCTTGAGTGTCTGTTTCTGAAGGCATGACTTTAAGTTTCTATTTCCTGAAAAGGGCCCAGTTTCAATTCAGAACACCCAAGCAGTGACCAAGATGGAATTTTATTGGGGCCTGTTCTTTGAGATAAGCAATAGAATGAACATTATCCCTGAGAGAAGAAAGTCTGATGGGGGTAATTACAGGCTAAAATTAACAATGGAGCAGCAGAGACTGAAGCAGATGCCCAGAGGAGAAATTAAACTGAACTGTGGAATGAAAGTCAGGATTTGTGTATATGTTTGAAGATTGCCATTTAGTTTAAATGGATGATCATAGTTTGTTCATTTTCTCAAGAATCATAAGTCGCACCATAATGGTTCAATTATCTCTAAAAAGCTGCTGAACCGACCTACTTATTGATGTAACTCTTATCAGAATTCGTCCTTGGGGACAAGAGTTACAACCTAAAATGTGCTTTTAAATCTCCAGAAAAGCAGAGATTTGGGGATGTGATAACGTAATAAAATAGATATATGGGTAGAAAATGTCACGTTCATTACTATTAACATTTTTGTATAAACTGCAAAAAATTGCTGTTTGCACTTGCAACCTCCTGCCAAGATGGGATTTAGTTCATTACGAGCGGCATGATTAGAGGAACCCAAAATTATATATGTTGTGAGGTTTATTTGTAAAATGAAGAAAGTTGCCATGTAGTGAACATTAATTGAACAGTGTAAAATGGAAACTACAGTGGGTGGATTCATTCCTCTCATCATTTCAAGTACATAACTCCAGGGGCCTATCCACAGAGAGGGGCTGGGCCGTGGGGGTGGAGAGGACATTAGGGGTCCAATTACAATTCAGGGCTAATATGCAAGCACCTTCTAATTTGAATATTTCGGAGGTATGGCTTTGAGGTTAAAAAGTGCATGTAGAAGCCATAGAGAGGGGAACTGCCTAAAATCATCTGGGTGAATACTGAAGGGGGGTTGCAGACTTTAACCTTGCCTTAGAGCTGTGTAAAAATCATCTGGGTGCAACTATTGAAAAAATGCTGCAGACTTAATATTGTCTGGGAAACAGCAATTGGGAAGGACTAAAGAGGCTGGGATCTTTGCAAGGAGAGCAAATTAGAGGGATGAATGCTGGTGGCTCCCCATGACTGAAGTGCCTGACCAGATCCCTGAGTTTCCCCAAGAGAAAGTCCTGAAACACTGACGTCTTTCCTGAGCACCAAACTCGAAATCCATTGTAAGTTGTTTGTCCAACAGAAACAAGTTTGGGTATTTGTTTGATTTAATACCTTCTTCCTAGGTAATGGATGGAGGGTATGGAAGTAGACGCTTACTATATTTTGATAAATATTCTTTCATTTAATTCCCCAATAGTTTAAAAAAATTGGGTGATTTTGTTAACATTCGAAATTAACAAAACACACTCCCAGTATGACTAAAATCTATAGTCTGTTAATGTAATCGGGTACACCTATGTCCTTGTCAACCCCAGAATTCCATAAAACGAAGGGGTGTGCTTGTCTAAAAACAAAATTCAGACATGGCCTTTAAGCAGAGGGGTGCTGAATGTTACTGAATGTCTGGGATTTTGGTGCTGGGTAGAGAAATGCTTTGCTAAATGAAACAAAGTGCAGTTCCTAATTAAAAAATGCACATTCTCTCCTGAGAGTGAGAAAGTGACCCTGATAGAAAGCAGATTTTGTATTGGTTCAGGGTGAAGAAGGAAAAGGTTCCATGTGTGACAAATGTGCTGCTTTACAATGTTTTATGTCATTTCACATTGTTAGTTTCGGCATGTGCGAAGGGAAATTAAACATTCAAAGCGCTACACGTGTGAAATTGCTTTTGAAAATAGAAAAAGGTTGCAGGTGGTTTAAATCTAAACCTGATCAAGGAATGCTTATGCTCATGATCTTGTAATCTTCCATCATATTGTTTAATTAAGTGGTTTGTGGGACAGGAGGTTACACTGTTTATTTGGCACGTGTTCCATGTACATGAAACCTAAATGTGAAATCCCAAAAAGTGAGTTATTGTATTGAAGCTTTGCTTTGTGCCAAGGAGAAGGTAGCGCGTGTAATCATTTGTTGCAAATATTCATTGGACCTGTTATTTAATAAATATATATTCTTTGGTGTCCGGACATTTCGTCGAAATGTCTGGTAACCATATTCTTTCTGTACCACAGCCTTATTCTTGCCAGATACTTGGCGTATTGGTGGCACTGGGGGAGGGATATACATAGCTCTATATGAGTCATACACAGGCCTAGGCCGAATCAAACAAATTATATATTGTGTGGCGTTTTAACTCAGGGGGGGGCGTGGGAATGAACTCCCCATGTTAGAGGTAGTGTCTAAATATATTGTTACAAAACATCCCAAAACTACATTTTCTAGAAGGGAAGATCTTAGCTGTTTGGGAGCTTTGTGTAACTGCCCTTCATTATGATCTTTCAGCAAATTGTTTAAATCTTACATCTATAGACCCCTCTAGCAAACATATGAGCTGCGGAACAGCATGTAAGGAGTCCTACGTTGTTTCATCAAAGTTAATTCCTTCATGGTAACTGACTGTGATGCATTTAGTTCAACATTGTATCCATTTTTTTAATAATGGGGTTCCCCCATTCCTCTTACCCACCAACGGTTCCCACTCAACCCTTATACCCCTTACCCCCAAAAATACATACATAAATTACTCCCCCACAAAATAAATTTATTGAAGTGAATTACCACAAAATAATCATTGTCAATGAAACAACTGCACACCCACATAAGGCAAGCACCCAGAGACAATTTTGTTTGTAGAGGTAATTTATAAGTGTTCCGATTCACTCTTCACACTTACTCACGCGACACCATCTCACACCCATTGCAGCGTCATATGCCAATGCAGCCTCATTATTCAACACAACCTCCTAAGAACTATGAACCCTATTCTGGTCCTATTTCAACTCAAGCTACTGCTGTGGCAGAGTAAGGGGATGGATGATGGGGCTGGGCCGGTAGGGTGGGGTACGTATGATCAGTGGTGTTGATTGGGAGATCGAGTATTGTAACCAGTGGTTGAAGTGTATAAAAAGAAGTAGGGAAACTATGTTCCCTGCTGGCCCGCCCCCCAAACCCTACAAACACCATTGCCACGCCCACTCCCACACGCAATACAAACCCCATACCTAGATCCTGCCTTTTCTTCATTCCACCCCCACCACTGTCTAAAGGTTGAAAGAAACACAGTGAAAGACTGCAGCTTCACACACTCTCCCCTTTCTAATCACCCACCATTCAAACCTCTTGACCGGCTTCTTAAATATTAAAGCTACCCCTCAGGTCCGGTTCAAATCCTGGGTCCGCACATAGAAACCTGTTCGGTATTAAGTGAGTTATAAAAACCAATTATAATTTAAGGGAATCTTGTACAGTGCACTGAAGTGCTCGTTTCAACTTCTTCTTACACTTTTATTTTAAAACGGTTTCTGAATAGAAATGGTAAAACGTAATAGAAAATGTAGAGGAGCGCTGCTCCCAACATCTCCCGCCCACTTCGACCACTGATTGTAACATATGTCGTCAGTTTCCTTCTTGCTCTTTGATCTCCTGCTTAGCTATGCAAAGCACAAGATAGGCTGAGTGATTCTCTCATGCCTGACCCACAGAGAAATAAGTAGAGATAGGTAGATGCCACTGCACTGGATGAATTGTCGCCATTAGCAATAGGAGTTCTGTATCACTGAAGTGAGTGATGCAATAGTCATTGGCTGCTGGGGATGGTATGACAAGCCCAGCTATGCAGTCTCTTCATCATGTCAGGTGCATAGACGCTCACGGCCTTGGGATTGTTTTTACTACCTTTACTCTGTGCAGAGGGAGGAAAAGACCCCACCCTCATCTCTACCATAGCTCCTTAGCAACAAATACAAGGCTGATGACTGGCTAATGGAGGAACACATTAAGAATGTTCCTGCCCTTAGTGCATGCCCAAACCTCTCAAAACACATCAATTTGCTGCTATTAAGGAGGTGCCAGGGATCACACAATCACTCAGGAAAAATACTCAATGATGGAGTACTCAGGTGCACGTCAAAACCCAGCTTTATTCAAATAAGGAATCCAACCCGGTAGAGCATACAAGCATTTTGTCTCATAGCTCTCATCTTTCTAACAATTACAAGTGAGTTTTGTTACAGAATTACACTTATCATTTTACAAAACCTACAGGGAAATGGGGTTGATTAATGGCTAAAACTATGTATTTGATACATAGGGGTAAGTAACTCAATTGGTGGATACCTATCTTATGGCTCCACCTGGGCCCATCCTACTACAACCATTATTTCTATTTTTTCATCATTATAAAGACAGCTAATTGGTCAACACTATCTGGGATAGGCATGTGGAAAGGGAAATTCATTGGTTGGCATCCAACCTACCAAACTTGGGCACCATTGTTGAGACGTCCAGATGTGAGCGAGACACAGTGGGGGAAGAGAGCTTGTAGTCTGCCATATTTACAATTAAAGAATACTCCTAATCATCCCAAGGAGATGAGGCATTCCCTATCCTTTGAACTTAACCTTGTGCCATCTGGTGTCTGTGTGCATGCTGAGGGAGTTCTATGTTTGGCACTGTTAGGTAAGAATTGGTGCAGTCACACTGTGTGTGAGACTACACAACACTTGAATGGTGAAAGTAAAGGACACCCGGAAACCATCCCAAAAAGAGGCCAGGAATCCAAGTTGCGTGACCTGTGATCGGTGGACCGTGTGGTCTAACAACTGCACCTAGACGAGAGAATCCTGATTGGTGAGAGCTAAAGACATTATGACACCAGCTCAACAAAACCATTGCAACACTTTTGAACTATACTTGTTGCCTTGGGAACAGAGTCCTGAGACCCCTTTTTATTCTGGATTGTGCTACCTAAAACCTGGGGAAGGGAACCCCAAGGATTGTTCTGGAACTATTGGTGAGAGCTAAAGACATTACGACACCAGCTCAACAAAACCATTGCAACACTTTTGAACTATACCTGTTGTCTTGGGAACAGAATTCTGAGACCCATTTATGTTCTGGATTGTGCTACTTAAAACTTGGGGAAGGGAAACCCAAAGATCATTCTGGAACTATATTGACATGAGCTGAAGAAGGTAAACTTTGAGCCTTTTCTTTCATGGAGCTTTCTTATGCTTGAGGATGGGCACCTGAGAGAAAGTTGTGAGCTAGAAGAAGCTCAGAACCTTGAGTTGAACACTGTTTCTTTTGAATTGTCATCCCTACACATTGGTTTAATATAGTTGTGAGGGCAAGGATAGGTGTTAGACACAAACAAACATTTAAGTTGAACTTGTTGACACAGACTTTCCTTAGTTTTGTTCTAGTAGGGAAAACCCATATTACTATAGGGTAAATTTTGCTTTCAACCATCCTCACATTTCAGTTAAATGCGCTTCTTTTATTTAAACTTGAAGTCTGTTGTCTGTGTCGTACTTCATGATGCCGTCACACTACGTACAACCTTCTCACAGCTGCCCACACTCAATGTCATCAGGCACTTTCAGTAAGTGAACACAAACCCCATCCACTGCTCACACATCCTCCATGCTACACTGCAGCAAGATTAGTCACTCCAGTATCTAGCACTAGAATACTAGGGTTGTTAGTGGGTGTGTGCTAATACCACACATCCTGAGGATTTGCAAGCACCATTAGAGAGATTTGAAATATATGAGAGATTTTAGTAATATATTTGGGAGATTTGAGAGATCCTCATGGAGAATTTCAAGGCATGTAAATATGATTTGTGAAATCATCAAGTAAATTAGCTCATACTCATTACGAGTTTGGTGGTATCTCAGCGGTAATACTGTAGAGATACCACCAAATGGTATTACAGTTACCACCGCTTGGTCCAGCAGTATTACCACCCAATCACAAATGGTTGTAGGCAGTGTTAGTCTCCATTAATTGGAGTTCATAGGACTTCATTGAGATTTGTGCGGTAATACCACTGATTTGCCTGGTTTGAGCAGTAAGGCAGAGTAATTATCTCCAACATTTAGCTGGAGGTGTTTCCACTGCCTTACCTCCAAACCTGTAGTTTGGCGATGTGGTAATGCAATGGTAATACAGTGGTTACTCACCCCGTGATGGTTGATCAGCCTTATAGGGTGAATCCATAATACAATCTCTCAGAAAAACCTGTATGACCAGCAGGGTACAGATAAGACACACCCTATCAATTCTGGAGAGCCTGCAGCTCCCTTTAAATAAACCTCCAGCACCAGCCTTCAAAAAGCGTCCTTTCCTCTTAAGTAAAACTATTTAATTGAGTAGACCCTAATAGCATAGCTTGTAATATTGTTGAAGCTTCAACTGGAACATCAGGATAGTCATTTTACAATTTAAAAGGGGTGTGTGATGAGTCAGAGAATCCTGCAGATTGAATCCTGGAAACCTACAACGTCCTGGCTTTAGAATGTTTTGGAGAACATACAGAGGTACAGGGTAATTGTCCCTTGGCAGACAACCTCTCATTAGAGACAACAATGTTGCAGTTTCCACAAATTCACAGATCATTCACCAAATGGAAGAGTGAAAAAAGCATACCCAGTCTGTGTGTAATACTAAATTCACATGATGGTAAAGGGGAAGCCCTCAGCATCCCACAAGCATAACAATGAAGAAATATATAGGGATTACTATTCTCCAAGATGGCAGTCGTGCCATTTATAAACTTGTTCCCAACCCCTAAGCCGAAATCTTAGCCCCTGTACAGAAACCTGTAAAAAAACAAATGGAAGGGGCCCCCTGTGCATCTGGCGTGCAGGAGACCCTCAAACAAAAAACAAACGGAACTTTGAAAGTGGCACGAGAGGCGCGCTGTAGGGAAACAGTTGGAAGGTTGCCCGACTGACATAACTGGTTGATCTTGCCTTAAGACGAGGCGCTCCTCCTAGCAATGGGGCTCTACACTGTGGCCAGGCTCACTTGTTAAGCACTCCCCGTGGGGACCGGGAGTGTTGCTCCTTTACTGCCGCTGCTCCGGTGCTCTGTGATAGACAGTGCTTCCCAGGAGAAGGCACATCACATGATTGGAGCTGGGCCTCATTGTCTTCCCGGGTCACTGCTGGGAGATGTCGCTTCGGTGAAAGGCCTTGTTCTGGGCCTCCACTGTTGCAATCAATGTCAGGCCGCTCCTGAGGCAGGCGACCCAGTCAGGAATCCCCACAATGCTGCTATCATGCCAGGCTGCCCCTGGAAGTCACAGCCTGCTTAGGACATCTTTGGGGTCCCCTCCACACTGTTGCTGCCTTGCTTGCAACATCTAAGAGTACCTCACAAGATCTGCTGCACAAAGGACCTTGAGAAAGCCATGGCCAGGCTGCCTCCCAAGTAAGGATTTTGTTAATGTAGTTTTGATAATGTAAAGTGTGCTTTTATAAGCACCGGAGACCGGCCCAGCATGGGCTTCAGGAACCGGCCCCAAGGTCTCCTCCATGATTTTGTATCGGCCACGGGCCGATTGACCGACGGGTCAGTCCAGCCCTGGTGGAAACAATGGGGCAAGGAAAGAACAGGACTTCCTACACGGAAAGACGCAGGCTTTTGGGTCTGCCGAGCTACCAGGAGGGTTTGGGCTGACTCCTGTTACCCAGACCTCCTCTCCCCCGCATCAGTGAAATCTTCACCAGCATAAGCTACACAGCATAAACAAGCAGCTGCTGGACAGAGGCTATTTAGGGCTGCCGATCCACCAGGAGACTTTGTGCCCATGCCCGTTCCCTGCACCCACCTCCATTCCCGAAACCGACCCCCGGCAACAGCAAAATCTGTAACTGCATAAATTGCATGGTGTAAGCCCACAGCTGAAGGGTGCAGGTTGTTCGGGGCTGCCGAGTTACCTGGAGCTTTTTATTACCTTGTACTCCCTGAACCCACTGGCTAGAGCAGCAACATATTTACCAATGTAAGCTGTGCTGTCCCGGTCAGGTACTTGCAACTCTTTACTTGGTCTTTCCTGATCATGAGACCATTTTGGAGAATTGTGTGGGCCGGCAAAGAGGTTATAACTTTTCTACAACCAATTTGAGGATTTTGGCTACTGTTAGGGAGAATTCTCAAGAATGTTCTAATTTCCCTTACCTTTTGAGACCCCCAGCAACTTTGATGGATTTCTAGGATTTTAATTTTACTGGAAAGAGTGTGAGCCTTTTTTCCCACTCTTTCTTGTATTTTGATGTGTGTTTTACTTTTGTGTTCTTTGCATATGGGGTTTTAAACAACTCCATAGGCATCATCTTTTTCTTGTGTGTCACACAGCACCTTCCGTGCAGTGGCACAGGGGTGTCTTTCAGACTCCCCAAAGTTTAAATACCTTCTCTTGGACTGACTACCATCTCCCAGAGCATGTAAAGTTAAATGACTTTGCTAGTCTTTTTAAATGCATAGACCCATCACACATTATCTTCCTATAGAGTGCTGGAGGGGTTGCCTAGCATCCCCTGTGTCTAAACACTCATGTAACAGTCAAATATTACCTTTTCCTCTTGAAATTGCTGGTGGCAGTGGTTTTAGAACGAACTACCATGATTTTTTCCGACCACGAACACCGGTAGCTAAAAATCGAGTCAGCCATGTTTTTCAATATGGCGCCCATGACCCCTCTGTAAAACCAGACTCCGGTCATCTTTTTTTGCCGTTTCTTTTAGGAAAGGTCCTTCTTGTGTTTAACTCTGCGCACCAAACCAGGTTTGGTCCCTTTGTTCCCTGCCCTTTGGCGGGCTTCAGTGCTGAAGTCCTCCTCTGGCGCCTGAGTGTCTGGGTGGACAGGATGTGAGGGAGGTGCCAAAAACTCCCTGTGTTTAGTCTCCTAGGAGACCTGTATGCACTTTGGTGTGATTGGCTGGCTGACTGTCCGGCAAGGACAGCCACCCTGCTGGGTGAGTGACAGCCAGGCTGTAATGAATGGGAGAAAACTGTTTAAAAGGTGAGTCTCCAGAACTGGAAGGCAGAGTCGACCACTGGAATGAAAGAACCGAAGACGAGCTGAAGGAAGACGACTGCTGCAACTCCTGGACCGTTGGTTTGCCTGGTGAAGCCCTGCTGCAGGTCCGAATTGCCTGAAACGCCATCGACAGAGAAGCTCCTTCAAGGACGACTTCTTCCCTTGAGCTGGTGGGAACAACCTACTCGTAAGCCACTGGGACACTGTCTCCATACTGGTCGAATTTTCATCAGAGTGCTGTTGAAAACCGGATAGCCAGTGAGAAGGCCACCAGTTTGTGGACTTTAAGGCACTCAGACCTTAAAACTGATGCTTAGCCAAGCTTGTGGCCTCTTCTCTGGGCAGTGCAAGAACCTCCTGACGTCCTCCTTCTTGTCCCCACGAGTGAAGCTCAGGAACAGCGAGATCTGCAGGAACTGCCAGGAACAACCGCCTCAGCTACAGCTTTTCTTCATACACAAGGTACTGTGCAAATGCGGTGTGGAAATCCTTTCTGCCGCGGTGAAAGTTTGTGAAACTTTCCCAACTTTGGAGTCTTGTTCGCTCTTAATCCGACATGTAACTCTTTTTCTGGCAAACTACTTCTTCGAACATTGGCAAAGACTTAACCGTTTACTACCAGAACTGTGCTATCCTATCCAAGACTCTGAACCATTGACTTTGGCCCAGGCCTATTGAATTGAATTTCCAGTTGTAGTCAACTGAAACTATTTGCCCTGCCTATGAAAGTAATTGGGCTTTAATTCTTCTAACCTTTGTCTTTCTACCCCTTTTGAAAGTTACTGAAGTGCCATTTTGCTCCCACTTCAGGGGAGCCTAACTTGTTCAGAAACTTATTGGTTTAGTATTTACTAGTGGCATGTTTTCCAACTGACTGTGTAAATACATGTATATTCTTTTACCAAAGAACCTTGAATAGTGTTTGTTTGAACTACTGTGATTGCATGTCCTTTGTGTAACATCTTGTACTGCTCACATCACTCTTGAGATACGTCTGGCTGCTCAGCCACTGCTACCACATAACTGTGTAGTACAGGCTTGTACCAAAGGTGAGATTGTGCTTATACCTGTAGTCTTAATTATGTGTAGTGTCCCCAAAGGGTACTGCATGTAATTTTGCCTAACAGCTACTATCCCTTAATTTCTTTCCTCCGGTTGTCTCTGTATCGGTTTATTGTCTGGAAATGACTATGGAGTGGGGGAAGAAACATTCAGGCCTTCTTCCTTATTTATTTCCCTCTGCTATCCGAGCGGGTGACAGCAGGTTTTTTTATTCCCCCCCCAATCCCTTTGAGCCCACCCATTGCTCATTCTACATTAGGTACTTCGAAACTCCAAAACTCCAAAAAGATTCATATAACAAAAGGGCCTAAAAAAAGACAATTGTTTCTCCTCGCGTTTCGTTTACCACCGACTAGGAAGAAGAAGCCTATGTTAGGTACAATAGAACATGTTCTAAAGAAGGCCATGGGCGAGCATGATGCTCGCATCAGCACACCTGAGTCTTCAATCAATGAATTTTGAGATTAATTGCCAACTTCAGCTAGTTAGGCTAATGACTTTGATTTTCACATACAAAGGGCCTCATTAGAACTTTTTTGGTGCAGAATTAACATGCCGGTATTACCCTGTACCAGCACATTTTCGCACCCGCAAATTACAAGTTTGCCAGTGGAGTGGAGGAATTACCTACAGCTACGATCTGGAGGTAATTCCACTACCTTTTTGACAGACATTGCCGGTAATACCAACAAATCCCCCCCACGGAATCCTATTGGACTCCACAGAATGGGAATTTCCCTTACCGGCCCACGTAATCCGGCAGTAATATCGCCGGACTGAGTGTCGGTAACAGTGTTACTATTTGCCGGTATCCTGGCGGAATTACAGCCAAGATAGTGGCAAAGTTATAATGAGGCTGTCTCTTTGGCAAAATATTTTGCTTCACCAGGGCCCTCCTGAAACACTTCTGAAGCAATGAACAGATTGCTCTGGTCAGGATTACTTTAAGAAAAACGCTCCTTAAATTACATGAATCACTTCATTAGAAACTATCAGGACTCAATCAAATGAAAATGTGGACCTCACAAGTGTTTGAGCTCCGCTCACAGTAAAAGGAAAACCAAGAAGTTGATTATGTGCTTGAAATATAAACTTGCTAATGTGGAAAAGGTACAGCTTTCTTTCAAAATGGAACTCTTCCACTACTAAAGCAGGTGCTGCCCTTAAAATCCATGCTCCAACATATCTGAACATCCAGCTCCTCTGTGCAAACCGTTGATGTTGCTCGGGGGCGATTGAGGGAACTGCAAATGGCCTGCCGCTGGAAATGTATCTGGAGAAATCCCTTGGTCTTGTTCACTCAGTTGTTTGACTTTAGATGAAAGACTAGAGAAAACTGAACTCACATTATCCAATTTGTCGACTCTGCTCAGACCAACAATATCTTGTACCCAAAGAGCCTTGCATGTTAATCCAGTAACTTTGAATACCGACTAGCAATATCCTGTCATCTAGCATGTCCTCAAACACAGGTAATGCAGCCAGTCACGCTGTGAATGTCCTCCAGTCAAGAATACGCAATCAGTTAGCTCTGGACACTGTTGGCCATGTACAATTCTGACAGCTTAGAAAACCAATACTATTAGTTTGAGCCTTCACCCGGCAACCGCTCTATTTATTTTAGTATTAGTTGGAGATGCACCTCGTTGAGAAGGAAGCAATGAATATTCAGAATATCTTCTGAGTAAACCTTTGTTCTGGATAAAAGAGAACCTAAAGGACAGACCACTTAGCAGTGGTGGTATTAGAATAGCAAGAAGGGTCGGACGGGTTGGTGATTTTTCTAAAACCATCATGGGTGATTGCAATGTACTGACTTTTGATATTTCGAATATAGCTTGTAAGCAATTCGTTTATCATGGTAAAATCCCTCAATTCCTTTTACAGTGCGTCTGGTTCATAACAGAATAAAAATTGTTTGGGAGGGGCAACAACAGTGTACCAGAAGAATGTAAAGTCATCAGTCAATTTCCCCCGCGCACTGTAAATCTTTTTCAATAATCCTTGTACAACCACACCTCGCGTAATTAGTAATTATGTTGAGGTATTTGCATCATTGGGTGACCACATTTGACTATGTAGTAATAGATTAAGCCACTCTAACTGTGTAAGGCTATATTTGCCATACTAGTAGTTTGCCTTTAAATGATTGAAGTATCTTCTGAGCTATCCGTGGCGGTAGGATAGCTCCAGGGATACCATTTCACCAAAATGCCTGGGGTAGCGGACGTGACATCACATGACCCTTGACCCCCTGATGATGTCACAGGAAGACCGCACCCCAAAGTGACATCACAGGAAACGATGGAACACGACCGTTTACCTCTTGACAAAACAGGAAGTGGCATCACATAGCATAGTTTCTAAGTACACTATGAAAAATATGGTTGCAATATCAGTGTAACTTGATATACATTTCATACAAGAATGGATCACCACATGTATCGGCAGAAAAAAACATGCTATAACTGCAACTTGTGAAAAGAAAAATACATTGTCCGAAATTGATGCTTATTCTACTCTAAATGCTGTTTGAAGGATGGTGTCTGTATTGTGAATTTGAGGTGTTTAAGAACAGACTAAATCAGTGACTCACCCCCTGCAGTGTGCCTGAAATAAACCTTTAATGAGTCTAGCAATTATTGTTTAGAATTCCAGAAAGGCAAATTATTTGTTATTCCTATTATTTCTTATTTAGGGTCACTACTCAAAGTGTTACACTTGTGCAACCCCCTGTTTTTTTAAAGAAGCCTGAACAAGAAATCCAGCCTCTCTAGAAACAAAGAGGCACGTGGCATTGGCCACAGCCCAGGAGCTTCAATTTGTTAAAAAATAAAAAATAAAGATTTTGTAATTTGCTTTCAAGAGGTAGCAAAAGAGACCACAGGGGTAGCAAGGGAGACCTCAGGGGTCGCAATTGTGACCCCTGGTGACCCCTAAATGACGTCCCTGGATAGCTCTGGGGCAATGCATGTGTATTGAAAGCAAGACGACATGTAGCAATACTTGTTTAAATCCCAGGCCTGCACTTAGAGACTGGTCACTAGTATTAGGTGTATGATACAAGATTCATTAATTAACTACATTTGATGCTAAGACATCTATCAAGGAGGTCCTTTACACAACTTTCAAACATAGCTGGCTTCAAAGGCAAGCTGGATGTCATGGATAACCAAATCAGATGAATTAGCCTTTGAAGAAGCTCGGCCCTTAGATCCATTGTTTATGGATGGCGATGTACATTTTAAGAAAAAAGCTTGAAGGCTGCCCTTTGGGAGCCCTGTGGATTTGTCCATCTGTTGGGCTAGTCTGGTTATTTACAGAAATATTTATTGACTGTGATTATTTATTATGTATATATGGCAAACACCGGATCATGTAGATATGCTAATAATACATATATACTTTCAAGGATGGCAGCTGTGGCGGGTCAGAAGAAGAACACAGAGTCTGATAAGACATTTCACTAAGAGGTTTAATAAAGAAAAGGAAACTAGGCCCATCTTTCCCTATGCTATAAGGTTTCTCTACCTAACAAAACTAGCTAAGGTGCTTGTCCATCATCAGTGAAGGTCCTAATAGAATTAGTCCTCCATCCAAACTAATCCTAGCTGACCCTACCACTACAACAACTAAAGACAAGAGAATCACTCCCTTCTCCTGGGGTTTTTGCTTCTTGCAAAGTTCTGTTTTAGAAACAGATTTGCAGATAGTCTCTAGTGAATAATTGTATCAGTTCATATAGTTAATTCAAAACTTTACTGTGTTTTGGTTTCCTCTCTCTTTGATCATTACTTGTTATGGTTTTATTATTATCCTCTTGATTATCTCTACAGAGAGTTGTCCTGTGCTCTTCCCATGGTAAAGTTATCCAAGTTTCAGAGTCTCTTTACTTCGACTGGGACAAATAAGATTGGTCCCACAATAATTATCCTTCACTCTTCTGGGTTTAAGTATCATTCTCTTTACTTTGACTGGGATGAGTAGGATTGGTCCTATATTTATTTATTTGAAATGTGATTCTCATTCACTCGTCTGGGCTCAAGTATCACAGTCTCTTTACTTTGACTGGGACAAGTGTGATTGGTCCCATAATGATTCTCTGTTCTGCTCCCAGGTCTCCCATTTTCCCTGCTACCTTGTGCACTTAGGGATAATGTCACCAGCGCTTCTACTTGCTTAGTGTTTATTCTCTCCTTTGCCAAAGCAGTCTTTCATGTCGCTGCAATGTGTCTTCTCTTGTACCATCGTCCAGGATGGTCACACAGTATTTCTAATACTGCTAGGTTCTGCATCTCCGCTTCCCAAGTGGTTTGGGCATTGTCTATTGGACTCCTTGTGAACCACAAGTCTTTTGTGCTCACACCATCACCTTCTTCGTCTTTCTCTCTCTCACAACTCCGCCCGCCTGCACGTCTCTCACTTTTCTCCAGGTAAGATACTTCACGTATAAATCAGCTTAACGCTCCTTTCTGGTCACAGGATGCCACTCATCCAACTCTCTTCCTAAATCAGGCAGTCTGCCCATTTTGTAATTCGCTGGCTTTTCTCTTCAGTAGTCTCCTCCCTCCTCTTGCATGACGAAGTGTTGGGACTTCCCCGGCATATGTTTGGGTATTCCTCTTTCTCTCTCATATGGTTCTTCTCCTCCTATTTATATCTTCCTCCTCGTCCCAGTTGAGGGGAACTTTTCCATTAAAGAAATGTTCACAGTCTCTGGGTAACAACAGCACATACTGGTTTCTTCTTGCTGTATGTTCTCATAGAAGATGTTTGAAGAGGTATTATTGGAATGTTTCATAGGGAGTTCCTCACAGGAACAAGAGTCCTTGTCCCCAAAGGAGGAGTCTCCCTGGTGAGGTCCCACTTGGCTCGACCCCCAGGGAGAGTGTTGCAGAGCAGGCTCACTGACCTAGCTTCACAGGGTGGGAGGCTCCCAGTTGGGGGAGAAGGGACATATTCCTATGATTCGTCTCACAGCATAATCTCCTACACTATGAAGGGCAGTTCAAAAGACTTTATTTCACAAATAAAGAAATGTGTAGCTTTTGCTCCAGGTAGGTTGTAGGCAGGGTTCACTGATTGGTTCTCTCTCTCAACCTTCTGTGGGCTCCCTCCACCCTTACACAGGCATCCCCCAAACCCAGGTTTTCCAAATAGTGGTCAGTAATCGCTACTATCTAAGGCTACCAATAGGTAAGAGACTAAAGGCCTAGAATGTATCCATCTGGCTTCCCCCAGGGTTCTTATAAGGATTCCCTAACCTGTATCTCCCCAGGTCTTCTCAACAAGAATGGTGTGGTTTTCATTATGCCAATGTCCAACACCTAGGTCTGTTCTCCATCTCTCTGTTGCTCCCTTTCTCTTCTTTCCGTGATCTTACTACACCTGCAAATTCCACTCTCACTCTACCCTTCTTCTGTCCTTTCTCACCCTATCTGGTCATCTTGCCCACACTCTCTCTCTCTCTCGCCTTCTATCCCTCGGATGTTCACATTCTCTCTCCATTCAACCTTCTCACCGCTCTTCTTATCCCTCGCCTCTGCTCTATTCTTTCTCCTCACCCTTCTCTTCTCCTCTCTCCTCAGTTCTCTCCTTCTCCCGCTCCTGAATCCTCACCTCTCGTCTCCTCTTTCCTCACCCCTCTCCTACCAACACCTACTCCCTCTCAACCTACACACTATTATCACTCACACAGACTCCCTTACATTCACAGCATTAATCTCATAAACAGTTCCACTCTCTCTCATGACTAACACGTGACCTGCACTCTGCACCAACTCAATAACTCCAAAAGTGTACTTATGCACTGTCCTTCCTCCATCCGGTCTGTCTGATTACATCCACTCCTTCTAATCTCATCCACAACCACCGCCCTTACATACATTCCATTCCCTTTTATACTGTTCTACTCCTGGTTCTATTAGCCCCCCCCCCCAAGCTCCCCAGTACTGGTTGCAACGCCGACCTGGTGCTGCGCGCCAATCTACGATTATTCTATCCCCAATGGCCGGGTTACACAGGGGTAAGACTTCAAAACCCTTTGATAGTCTAACCCCTTTGCAGACCTGGCATTTCAGGTTCTCTTGGTCGAGGAAAGTTGTCTGCTTTTCTTTTGAATGGTCTCCCGGTATTGGTGTGCAGTGGTTGTGTGCAGTCTCTCTCTCCTTATGTTCACTTAATTCGTGCTTTGCTGCTGGGGCTTTTGGTATGGCAGGTTCTGGAATACAAAAGAGAGAATTCTGTCTAGAAAAGGTACTGAGAGGCATGTGTGACAGAAGGTGGTACTAGTGTTTCCAATAAAGGCACATGAGTGTGGTTTCAGGGACTTCGGCCATCCCAACTCCCACTGCCAGTCTCTGAGAGAGGGCTGGCTCTGGCTTCCACCGTCGTAGTCCCCCTGCTCCAAATTGTAAGAGGTCCCTGCTCCCCATGACGGTGCAGTCCCGGATCCCATCACAATTCAATATCGTGGGAAAGCAAAGGGATAAGGGTAGGTTTTTATCAAGAATGTCTTAGATCCCTTGTTAGATTTGTTCAAAAATGTTGAGGGAATTGATCCAGTTGTTTTTGACCAGCTCCCTTGCATCTTGCTCCTAGGAGATTAGAATGCAAAACTGAGCCTATTCACTGATGACTGGGAGGATTCCCTGTTGGCCAGGGGAGTTCCTAGCTTGGTAATGAAAGGGGAGGTACCTGACAAAGCTGGCATCAGACTTTTGGGGTTATTATATGTCCATGGCCCGTGTTCTTTGAGGGAAAGAAGTGAGTTAGAAAAGGTTCAAAATTGTCACCCACCTACTATAAGCCGATGCCTTCGCTAGATAATCATGCAAACTCTTCTGAAGATTATTATTTAACAGATTGTCAGCCTAAATCAGACAAAAGAAAATTATAAGCTCATGTTAGTTAAACTTCCAGGAAGAAACAACTACAATAGATTAGTGCCTAACTCTCCATCTGATTATTTCAAAGGGCTGAGAAGTTAAGAAAGAGAAATTGTAGCTTGCATTTCCTGATCTCACTGCTGCCTTTGACTAAGTAAACTGCAACAAGCTCTGGAAAATCCTTAAAAATATGAAGCTATTTGGGTGAGGGTGGTCGATTCACCAAAATGCCAGGGGTAGCAGAAGTGGCATCACACACCTGATGACATCACAGGAAGTAATGTCACATGTCCTTTGACCCGTATGGCATCAGTTCCTCTTTGGCCCTGATGGCATCACCGGTCATAGGAATTTAGTCCAAAGCATCTGGAGGGCCACAGGTTGCAGACCCTGGTTGTAGAAGATGAGCAGCTACTTTTCATCGATGTCATGGGGCCTTCTTCTGTTGATGTGCAGATGACTGAGATATTTCTTAAGGATGGAGGTTGTGATAGGTGGTATTAGCTAGCAACTCTTCGGCAAGGGCCCATTGAATAGAAGGAGCAGACTGCCAGCAGTGAAATTACTGTTTACAAAGGAATATCTTTTCGTGAAACAATGATGCCTCTTTTCTGACCTCAGAAATGTGTTCAGACTATTCCATCATATGACACTGAGAACACTGAGGGATCTTTGTTAGGCCTGGCTGAAGTCAGACAGAACTAGTGCGATAGAAATGAAAACAAAAATAAATTGGAAAAGGGTCTAGCACGCCACAAATCACTAACATGAAAAATGTGTCTATAGGCGCCCCTCTGCGAGAACGAACACGGCTAAATGACCTGTTCTTTGGGAAGGTACCCACTCGAGAGTCTGCAGCCCCACTTTAGCTCCCTTTACCTTTCATAGATGTGAAATATCCATTTGCATATCAGTCTTTGCCCCACCCACATGGGCAGGCCAGCACCGAAATAATAATAATAATAATAATAATAATAATTTAGCATTTATATAGCGCTACGAACCCTCAGGTATCTGAGCGCTGCTTATTATTACCCACGGTGTGTGGTGCTCATTTATCGACCTCGGAAGGATGAAAGGCTGAGTTTGGCCCCGCCGGGATTCGAACCTGCGTCAGCAGGCTCTGTACAGATGTCAAACCGAGCGCTCTACTCGCTGTGCCACTTGACCGAAATGTTAAGGCAATTTCCTTCTGAACAAGAGTACCAACAGCAACCTCATACACGTGTTTCAGCCTTGTTGGGCATCATCAGTGAGGTGGAGCTGTGCCTCTCTGAGCACAGTGAGAAAGGGGTCCACGTCTGGGTTCGCCCAGGTAACTTAGGGTGACCAACCCCAAGTTCCTTACAAAAATACAGAAAAGGTAGCAGGCACCCCTCTCTAGCTAGAACATGGCATGATAACCTGTTCTGTGTTTCTTTTCCCACTTTGAGAGTCCACAGCCATCGCTTGTAGCTCACTGTACTTTTCACAAAGGGAGAATATCCATTTGCATATCAGTCTTTGTCCCACCAACAAGGGCAGTCCAGCACCGAAATGCCAGGCAAGCCTCCTTTGAACAAGAGTACCAAGAGCAACCCGATACACGTGTTTCAGCCTTGTTGGGCATTATCAGTGAGATGGAGATGTGCCTCTCTGAGAACAGTAAGCAAGGGGTCCACATCTGGATGACCCTGGGAAACTTAGGGGGACTTGTCCTAAGGCCCTTGGAATAATCAAAATGTATTCATAGGTGCCCCTCTGCAAGCACAAACACGCCCCATTGACTTGTTCTTTGGGAAGGTACGCACTCGAGAGTCTGCAGCCACACTTTAGCTCACAGTACCTTTCACAGATGTGAAACATCCATCTGCATATCAGTCTTTGTCCCGCCCACATGGGCAGTCCAACACCGAATTGCTAAGGCCATTCCTTTCTGAACAAGAGTACCAACAGCATTTTAAAATTTTAACAAGGGTGTTGCCCTCATATTCCATGAAAGGGGTCATGATATGATAGGGTTGGACCCAATACAATCAACATAGGCTGAGGCACTGCCATAGATATGCCACTGCAGCATTGTATGGCCAGTTACTTCCACAATATGCCAATCATAGCTGCATGCCATGCATTGTCATTATATGAAAAGTAGAGCCCCTAATTTGCCAGTTGCCGCAATATTACAGTATCCAAAAATGCAATAGGTGCAAGTCATCAACAGTGCATTGGAGCATTAATGTTTTGATTAATGATAATGATTTGTTATTCATATAGTTTATTATACAAAGCACATATTTACATACAATTATCATCCAGAATGAAGTTGGTACTGATTTATCAATCTTAGAAGAATGTGAGGCTGAGCTGGCCTAGCTGGGATTCCAACCTGCAGATCGCACATAGAACACAGCAGCGAGCACTCAAGTCGCTGAGCTATCTTACCGCTTTGCTATTGAAAATGCAATTGCACAATAAGGAAACATGTCAAAACTGGATGCACAATGTAGGCCATGTTTGCTGTGGCCTTGAGGATGCACAGAGAAAATGCCATCCACAATAAGACAAACCTAGATGGGCTGCACCAAAATACCAATCTAAGAACGTATTAACACATAACATGCTTCCTTTATCATAGATGCGCAGAAAAATATAGCATGCCACAGCAAGGAAAGGCTAGACTGGCTGCACCCAAAGGCAAGTCTAGCCCGGTAAGTAAATGTATCACGATTGCTTTATCAGAGATGCTAAGTACAAAATGTCAAGCCACAGTAATAAATGACTAGACTGGCTGCACTAAAATGCTAGTCTAGCCAAGTAATAACACTTTGGATGCTTACTTCTTTAAATATGCCATGCCACAGTAAGAAATGGCTATACTTGCTGCACCCAAATTCAAGTCTAGACAGGTAGTAATACTTATCATGCTTACTTTATTATAGATTCCCAGTACAAATGTCATGCCACAGTAGGAAATGACTAGACTGGCTGTACCAAAATGCCAGTCTAGACACTAATACATATCACGCCTGCTTCACCATTGATGACCATTATGTATGAGTGCAACCCTCACCTGCCCCATCCTTCCCACACATCCAATCTCCCTCCCATTCTCCTCCTTCACACCCCAAAATCAGCTCCTCAGCCCAGCATTACCTCCATGTCCCACTTCCTCATCCCAGTAGTTATGTATGAGGTATCTTGCTTCATAGGCAAGTACTGGGACAAGGACGAGTGGGACTAGGAGTAAAGAAGATTACCAATAAATAATTCAGGCATTTAACACAAGCAAACACATTCACTTGCTCATTTGCATGCATATCCATTCACCATTACTGACATAAGCACACCCACCCACCCATATATCATGCACTCATTCACCCACATCAGATGATAAATACAAACGTACATTACATAGTAATACACACACACATACACCCCTTTAGACTTAATAAAAATACATTTCCTTACCTTCCTCGAATCCGTTGCTCCTCTGCATGCATGCCACTGGGCCACTGGTTCCCATGCTCCAGCACACACGCAAGGAACCACCTCTGGATCCTGTCATGCGCCTCAGAGCATAGGAGCCCGAGGGTTCCATGTGCTGGGAGCAGGGGCTCAGATTTCAAAATGAAATCATTTATTTTTGAAGTCACTGTGACTGATTTCAAGAGGAAAATATTTCCATTATGAAAAACCAAAATGGAAATGATTTCTTTTTGAAGTCAGAGTGACTTTAAAAATAAATTATTTCTTTTTGAAATCTGACCTCCCTCTTCCCCCAATAGCCAGGGGTCGCAAAGGCAGTGGCATGGGTCACACGGGTGCTGCCAGGGGGGTCAAAGAAATATTGTGACATCAGTAGTCAACAAATACAATCACACGGCTCAGAGATAGGAAAATTAGATTAATGAATTAATGAGTTATGGCGGAGAGAAATGTTTTCTTTATGCCAAACAAATTGGTCACCAATCAAAAGCTAAATTTTATAGAAAGTGTACTTTTACATAAGATGATGGAACATTGGGCAAACTATTCGGTTAATATTTGGTTAGCAATTATTTAGATTTGGCTGACTATTATGTTAACTGTACCTACCTTGACCTCAGACCACTGACCAGTCACAGAAGTATATTCACCTGGTTCCATCTGGGGCTATTGCCCTTACATTCTGTGATGTATAGATGGACAGACGTGGGAATGGAGGGTCAAGATGTGTGTCAATGTGAGTTTGGTTATTTAGAAACGAGAGCCAATTTTCTTTCTGTCTTTGGTATGGGACATCAAGGAGAAACTGGTTGCTGCCACTTTTAAAGTCCCCTGATTGTTCAGGTTACAAACATTTGTCATCTTTAAGACATCATTGAAATCGAGGCCTAAACTAACGCAGGTGTCTTAGCATGCTTATTTTGTGATTTCTAAGCACTTTAACTTAAATGTACAGCATTTATGTTCTATTCGTCTCTTACAAGCTGGTTCTATTGTTTGTGAGATGTTTTAGTCAATATTTAAGTAAGCATTTTTGCAAATATCCTTTATCATGTTTTATATATATAACTGCTAGGCACAGTGAGAAAGTGAGGTAACTTATTGCTGAAATTATGTATTTGATTATGTGGGTTCTATTTTGATTGTTTTATAATGTTTCTTAACACTCACGAAGATGTTCATGTTGGAGGTATTTGTTTAATGGATTTATGTATGAAAAACATATCTGATGACTTCCTATCAACTTTTCCATGGCTGTCACCACAGAGATGCTCCTAGCTGACTCAGCACGGGGGAACTTGGTGTGAGCTAGTCTAGTGGTTCGGGTCCCAGAAATGCCTCCACTAGTCAAAGTAGAAGACGGGAGCATCAAAGTGACAACAGGCTGAGGCTTGACAACGTGTGCGGAGGCAACCCCTTTAGACAAAGAATGGCTTGGCAAGGACTTTCTGGTTTCAAGCGAATGCTTGGAAAACCTGAGAACACTGCACGAACTAGGGAGGGCACTGTGAGGCCATGTAGGGGTGGAGTGGCCTCCACTGAGAACTAAAGAGAACCATCCTGACACTTTTACTTTGAGTATGAGAACCTGTTTCGTTTCAGTTGACCCACTGCGTAACTTACCCCAAATAAAACTGTTGGACTTAACTCTGAGGTTTTGGCATGGCATCTTTCCTGGCCACGGGTGTCCTACTTGACTGCTGTTATATTGGTCTGACACAGTTCGAGATAGTGGAACGGAGGTGCACTTTTGGACAAGATTTGGTTTTTAAGTTTTCAGTGACTGCGAACCGAACTACATTTTCTTTCCCCCAGCCTGTAAAGAGAAGCAGCTTTAGTCTTAGCCCAAAATACCCCCCAAACATGAGCCAATCGTTGTCCTTCAAAAGGATTTTCAGACAGAATAACATCACCCACTTGCCTAGCCATTAGTAAAATGCTTTTATTTGTGACCGCCATGAGCCGTCCTGGCACAGATGCACCGTAAATAATGAAATGCGTTGAATCTCTCCACCGGGATATCCTTAAGTGGCCCATTGTATTTGGGTATACACTTTGATCAAATCAACATACGCTTGGTTAAATCCTTGGTAACACATATGTCATTAAACAAATTTTCTGGATTTATTGCCGGCCAGATGGTGTTTCAGAAATTTGAACGGCATCATGCACACACACAAGAGGATATCATATTCTGTGCCATTTAGAGTGGGTTTGTCTGCAACCAATTTTGAGCGAGTCTTGACCACATCTTTAAGGAATAGCAAGAACAAAAAAAGGCCAGGACACACTCCAGGCACACTCCTCCGAACAACAGGGAAAGTTCTAGTTTGCTCTCCGCCAGTGCCATTTCTCACGGATGCAATGTTGTTGCTCTGCACCAGTTTGGTGGTTGCCAAATTGGTTGTATACGAATTGTTCGTTTTACAACTGTTCGAATTACAATTGACCTTTTCACAATTGACCTAATTGTGAAGGTCAATTGTAAAATATATGCGGGGGGAAACCCCCGCAACCCCCACCCAACCCAAAACCCCCCAAAAACCCTTTTATATATATATATTACCAAACCGATATATATATCAGTAAAATATATATATATTACCAAACCGATATATATATATATATATATATATAGGAAAACATTTGTCAGCCCCTAGACTGCGCTCTGCCTCATTATTGAGCTGGTGCTGTTGGGCTAAAGCGGGCTGGGCTCTAAAAATATCATGTGACGCGTGAGTAACAGTTGGGAGGAGCACATGACATGGCCTATGAGTTAATATAAACACGAGAATACACTAGTTGGGAACAACTACAAGCCTGAGGAAGCTCGCGAGTCGAGCAGAACGCGTGGCGTTTTTCCACCCGTTGGGGTGAGTGGTGCCTTATGCCTGGTCTGACCAGGTATTGCTATGTATGCTTTTTATGATGTTTTGCACAACTTTTGATAAAATAAAGGAAAATAATTTTTAACTTAGTATATGGTCGTGAGTGCTTGGGCAAGTTTTGGCTAAAGTTGGAGGTGTTGTTCATCTGCCTACCTGCACCTTTTTCCTGACACCCTTTTGCAATATATATATATTTATGTATATATATATATATATATATATATATGCGATCAATTGTGAAAAGGTCAATTGTGACCCTTTAAAATCGGTCAATTGTTCATTCAAACAATTGTAAACAAACAAGTTGGTGTATACCGCCAAATTGCAGCTCAAAAACAATACTGATCAGTGTAGACCATAACTTGACTCTACTACCAGCATAAAATACTGTTTGTAGGTCAACAAAACTAAGTGAAGTCTGGGATTTCAAAAAGACAAAAGGCCTCATTACAAGTTTGGCCGTTTGGAAATAAGGGTACTGGTTGCAACGTAATGGCACCCTTTCCAGACTGCCAAACTAAGGTTTTGCCAGTAGGGGCATGGATCTCCCGGCAGGCCTGACCTGTCAGGAGTTCAGGCCCCTACCGGCAGTGTTTTCACTGAAGCACTGGCACCATTAGCAACGGTGGAGTCCTATTGGACTACACAGGAATGGGGATTTACTGTTTCCACTGCCTGCCATAATATCCCAGTGGCACCATTTGCACTTTGCGTTTTGGAGCCGGAAAAAAAATAGGAAAAGAAATGGCTGATGCGGACTGGGAAATGTAGTCCCCTTTCCCTTTCCATGGCGGCCATTAGAGTAAAAGCAAAAAAAGGTAAAGAAAAAAATGGCCACCATGGAACAGGAAGAAGGAACTACGTGTAGTCCATTCTCCCTTTCCATGACAGCCTGAAGAAACACAGAACAATGGCGGGGACCGGCGCGAAGGACACAGAGGGATGTGAGAGGGTTTACCATATGGTAAGGATTGCAAATGGACCAATGGGTAAGTAGCTTTCTTACAATTTGCGGCGCACCAGGTACTAATGTATCATCTTAAAAATAAGAATGCTTATAGATTTTCTCCAAAATGCTTCTGGCATCTTGTTTTTTTTTGTTAACCCTATGACAAGCTGGCAAAAAACCCAAGCATTTGTATTAGTTATTGTAGTTTATGATCCTCCCAACATTTTCTTCTCTCCTCCGTTTT
Organism: Ambystoma mexicanum; assembly: GCF_040938575.1. Lineage (NCBI taxonomy): Eukaryota > Metazoa > Chordata > Amphibia > Caudata > Ambystomatidae > Ambystoma > Ambystoma mexicanum. The sequence goes on along the minus strand of NC_090941.1, from coordinate 660,608,488 downwards.
TCCCTTTCTATCAAGATGTTATGTTCATTATTGAAGGTGTGAATATTGAAAATGTCCCTTGCTACAGCTTACATTCATTGTTAAACCAACCTGTTGCTTTGGTTATATGTATTTTTCGAAATCGGAAGGGATTGGGTGAAGTGTGGACAAACCAGCCTAACTCCTTATAAAATCCATCTATGTTATTGATCTGTCTTGATTTTACTTTGTGATATATTACGTTGAATATGATGATGGAATTATCCAGTTAAAATCCAGTTTTCCCAGACATTTGGGCAGACATTCTCTTCCTCATATTTGAAACTATTAATGTCACACAGAAGATTCCTTCATCCTGGAAACAGTCGATTGTTGTTCCCATCTACAAAAAGGGCGAGCGAGCTAATCCAGCAAGCTATCGTCCCATCTCACTCCTTGATGTGCCTGGGAAAATGTACTCTCGAATAATATTGAAGAAGTTGAAAGATTGGGCAAACCGAGACTCCAAGGTAGATCCCCTGCAATCAGGCTTTGTCAGTTGCTTAGGCACTCTCCCTAACATTATAACATTAAATATGTTTAAGTCTAAATATGCTATCAGGAAGCAAGTCTTATATTTTGCTTTTATTGATTTTCGTTCAGCGTTCGACTCCATAAATCATAACTTATTATTCCATAAGTTAAAGACTCTTGGTTGCCCCTCCTCCTTGCTGGCAATTATCATCCACCTACATACTGAGACCGCTATGTGTGTAAGACTCTCTATTGAGGGCCTTCTCTCTGTATCCTTTGCTACCTTTCTGGGATTAAAACAGGGTTGTATTTTGGCATCGTTTCTGTTTAATTTGTTTATATTTGATATGGGTCTTTCTTTCCTTCAAATACTTTCAGACGCCCCTGAAATGGGTGGTCAGCGCATTCCTTGGCTGCTTTACGCAGATGACCTGGTATTGATTTCTCAGACCCCCATAGGCCTGCAGAATTTGTTATCTGCCTTATCCAAATATGCCTTGGAGAACCAATTAACTATAAACATTGAGAAATCGCGAATTATGGTCTGTAGGCCCCCGGGGAGAGCCAAATTACAAAATGCTGTATGGTACCTGCAACAAAAACCGATGGACATAGTTTCTGAATATAAGTACTTGGGTTTGTTCATCCAAAATAGTGTGGGTGACTCACGTTACCCAAACAAGCTGCGAGTAAAACTAATGTTTCTTCCATCTCAGGCTAAAATTCTTGTCTACAAGTACGGCAAATTTTCTCTAAACCATCTGCTCCTGTTTTACGAGCAAAAAGTCATTCCCATACTTACGTATGGTGCTGAATCAAAATTGTTCATTAATGATCAGGTTTGGGGCAAGCTAGAGGCGCCCTTTTGGAGAAAGGTGCTCCATTTGCCAAACTGTGTGCCCATGCCGCTCCTGCGTCCCGAACTGGGTATTAAACCTTTATCCAGTAGAGTCAAATGGAGCACGTGTGCGTTCTTTCGTAAGTGTTTGCTTGGGGTCACCAACAACAACATATTGGGCCTCATTACACGGACGGCGGTAAGGGTTAACGGTCACCGTTAATGGCAACGGTGACCGTTAACCCTTACCGCCGTACTACGAGGTCCCTTTGCGGGTTGGAGGAATTAACGCCTGCTTCTTGCAGGCGTTAAGTACCAACCCGCTAAGGGACCTCGGAGCTAATTACGGCACCGCAAAATTGCGGTGCCGTAATTAGCGCCTTCCCCATTCCCATAGAGCCCTATGGGGCAGAAATGGGAATGGGGAAGGGCAATGGCGGAAGGGGGATTTACCGCCCCTCCAACCTTGGAATGGGGCGGTAAATCCCCTTTCCGCCAAGGCGGTGCCGGTAATTTACCGGCATGGTCCAGGGTGCTAATAGCACCCTGGATTACCGCCTTCCGTGTAATGAGGCCCATTGAGTACGGTTGCCAGCTACTTGTCCTCCTCAAATCTGTACTTTCCCGCCAAATGGCGCAGTTCAGTTTTGAACACTCTATTGGAAGCTGATATCTCTCTACAGTATTTAATTGAGAACCCAGCGAGAGCCAAAATCAAATACTTTCAATGGGCGTGGATCCATAACTACGAAATCTGTGCAAATTACAGAGATTTCAATATTAAAACCTTTGGCATTAAACGCCTGGGGCAAATGGCCGGCTATCTTGTGAAGTGTCCTTCAGCAAAAATTAGGAACCAGTTTTTACACTTAAGGTTGAATTTATGGCCCACGAGGAAAGTCCTGGTGAGGCGAAAAATTATACCCGGTGATCAAAAATACTGTCGATTTTGTGAATCTGTTACTGTCATAGAAACGTTGCAGCATTTGATAGTAACATGTCCTCATTTAAACGCTTTACGCTTCAAACAATTCACTAATCTAACAAATTTACATTTGGCACGGGGCGAAGGTGAGACATGGAGCATTTTAGTAAATAGTTCTAGATTTTCGATCTTAAAGTCCATGGTACACTTCTTGGAAACCATTTTACCAACAGAAATTTATTTTTAAATGTGTCATTGTTACATTATAAGTCCACACATGTATGTCTGTCTCCCATTTGATATGGGCTTTTTATTTAAAATGGATGAATCGTTATTTGGTTTACTTTGAGAGATCTACCCATGCATATGTGTTTTTTTGTATCATACGCATATATGTAATTTTTAAGTTGCTCTTATGTCCCTCTTTGTCCTTCAATCTTTGTTGGTTCCAATGTGAAGTTTGAATTGTTTATTGATTTTATTTTGTATCAACATGTAAGTTTGAAAAGTTGATTGACTTCAGCTAAATCAAATAAACATTTTTGTAAAAAAATCCAGTTACAATAGGATTCGCCGGCAATTGGTGGAAACTGTCATGGAGCGATTTGCGAGGGCACCTTCCATTTTCGAATCATCTGTTATGCGGGTGACTGGGGTCGGAGGATCAAGTTGTTTTTCTGCCCCCCCCACTCCCCCGTCTCCCAATTCACTTTACAATTGCCTAGAAATGGCCCATTAGGACTGTTTGACGTGATATAATTTATCAGACTAAATCTATTGTTTTCCATAAAAATGTGAGAAGTTGGAATAAAACACCAAAACACATTTTGAAATTAAATGCATATATTTGTCAACATTACCTTTTTTCTTTAAAACAAGCAAAATGATGCATTAAGTTCCTTTTACTTTATTCATTTAAACGTTCTTTTCCCAATGTTTATTTGAACTTAAATGTAAAACTATTTGTACAACTTCAATTTTCAGCCCAGGTTATTATTAGTCCTGAGTTATTTCAACAACCGACACAGTGTTTGAGAACAATCTGTATTAAAGGACACAGCATTGTGTACATTTTTCTTGCCAACATTGAAAACCACTTTTTTCCTTATCAGCCTGTTCAGCGATGCACTCACTCTGCAGGTGATGCACTTCCCTAGCTCAGAAGCATGCGCTCTGCCTCATCCGAGCACAGATGTGTATCTGAAAGATAGAACATGGAGATTTTACTTATCAATTTCATCAGGTCATGTCATTTTGTTATTGCGCAAAAACTTCCTTTTATTTGAACTAAATTTAACCTAGCAGACAAAATGTCATAGCATTCATCTCAGTAGTAGAGCGTTTCTCCCCCCCAGGCCTACTGCACAAAAACGGGGCCTGTGAAAGATCAACTAGTGTTGCTGTTAATTCACTCCCACCCAGACCACGAACACAATTATAACAGAGGACCCTTGGTGAGCCATTTTGAACAATGGGCCAGCAGAAAGCCTTGGGCACTGTTACAAAGCTTTATTGTTCGCTCCCAATATTCCACATCAATTCCCAGTGTCTTCCTTTGGCATCATTCCCCCAGGACATTGCTTACTGCAGGGGTTTGACCACTTTCTGCAACTGTTGCTTTTGTTTTTAACCTGTTTTCAAACTGGTTTCATCCTGTTTTCTAGATTATACTGGCATCACAGCCCTGGGGTGAGAGTGTTGAAAGGTTTTGTCATCCCTTACCCTCGAGTTTGCCTTGGGCCCATACTTGGGTGCGGGACATTACCACCTGTTACAGCCCTCTTCCCATGGACTGTTATTCCTCAGAGGATGCTTTCTTCTCGTCAGGCAATCAGAAAGGGTGGCATCCGGGCTCTAACGCAGAAGAAGCATGCATTCTATGTGTCTCCTTTTGCACTCACATCTCTCAGCTCTCAAGACAATCAACAAGCTTGTAATGGAGGCTCAAACAGCCTGCAACGGCGCAATCCCAGGTTCTCTTTTATGATGCGGACACTGGTCAGTGAGTCATGGACATGCTGTGTCACAGGAACGCCCTAAGTGAGTCTGCCCCTCCACCCAAGTTCCAACCATCTGCCGCCATTGTCTGCTAGGTGTCTTTCGCCCTCGTTAGAAGCCCTTGCCTTTGGCTCGTGACCACTAACTTGGGCAGCGGTAACCCAACACATAATAAAGCCCTCAGGCATGTGCTCTAATGCCTTGCTATAACATTGGAAAGGAGCCTTGACCCCTGTTACACAGCGCAAGGTTTCTCTCCCACCATTCTGCCGCAATCTTCAATGTCTCCCATTGCCAACATTCTATCAGGTCAATGATCACTGCAAGATTCTGAACACCTTCTCCAACTCTTTTCTTTTTTTTCTTATGTGCTTTTTGACCTGCTTATATAATCTTACCATATGGAAGAGGTACAGAATGTTGAAGACCAAAATGTATTAATGCAAGATCAGACCGTCAGTCAAAAAGGTGGGTTTTGGAATATCAAAATAATTCTATATTTAAAAGGCATGCTTTTTTTGGGGTGCTGTATAGGCGAATTGGAAGAATGTTGTTTTCTCTTTTTTTTGATGGTGTAAAGGGTCAATTCTTGACTGGGGGACAATTCAGGTGCCCTTTACTATTTATGCACCTGGAGACATGTTGCGTTTAACAGTAAAACTGTGCCTATTTTGAATCCTGATAATGCCTGGTGTATTGATTTTATGATTAATTGGACCACGACATTCTTTATAGAGATTAGTTTGCTACTAGCAGCAGAACTGCAGCACTGCTTCTTGCCATGCGTAGATTTCCGAATATAAAGATTCTGAAACAAGAGAACGTGTGTTAGTGGTGAAGGCTAAGCCTGGTGTGACATGATTCAGTTTTGCAACGCAGACATGAGAGGTAGAAATAAGTATATGTGTGAACTCTATGCTTCCCAGGACATTTGTCCTGTGGACAAGTGCTACTATTAACTAAAAATGATTACACGCCTGCGGCTTAAGTGTCAACACAAGTGCCCCCATCTGTAGCCTGCTTATCGGTACCCATTAAGCAGTCTGATGCTCGCTCTGTATTGCCCCTTCTCAAAGTTGTTGACTAAATTAATCTGGTGTCACCATTAAAATAACTTGCATCAAATGTATTGCTTGGTTTTAATTGCCAGTGTCCCCTTTGGTTTTATGATTACATGTATTAAGCACTTTCTAAGCACTCCATTTTGCCCGATTGAGGGCTATAAATGAAATGTATCGAGTTGTATGTAAGTCACGTGATGAATGAATTTAGGTCCCACATCTAAAGACCTGACGGGAGCGAGGTGGGCGTCTGCAACCTGTGGCTCTCCAGAGGTTTTAGACTAGGACTCTCATGTATCCCTCACCATGGACTTTGCTCACTAGGGCTAATGGGTTTCGCATGCCAGAACATCTGGAGAGCCAAATGTTGCAGACCCACTAGATAACTTGTCCTCTGATTGCATGCTTTTTCCTTTTATTGTCTTTGCTGCCCAGAATTGGAAACTGGGGGCATTGAAATAGGGGTACCATGCATTAATTTATCCTACGCTATACCAACACAGTCTACTGACCAGGGCAGTATTGTGAAAAACTGCACCCTTTCTGAATTTGGAACATATGTGCAGTTAATCAAACCCGATTAGAATCCAGTAATTGGGGGCCGGCCTAGTTATCAGTGCTATCGCAACTTGCAGGCTTTATCTTTTTGATATCTGTCGCACTATATTGAAGGTTTCTATTCAACGGCATAGCCCACTTCTTTGTCTAAGTGGTCACTATGTAGAGATAACCTCACAGTATGCTCTTATTGATTATTCGCAAAGATCGACCGATTGTATGCTCCTAAAGATTGGACGGTGTGCTTTTCTTGATCCATGTATTTGGCCCATCATTCTGACCTCCACATCCGGAGAACATTTACTTGTATTTTTCTTTAGGTTTGTTTTTGCCTCCTTCCTCAGCAACACGTTGATGTTCTGATATAATGGTAGCAGGAGAGCTTACTGTTTTGAGGGCCCGCTTGAAGGGAGTGTCAACTGGCTCTTCGCTCTCCCGAGGCCAATTGCGTTAGTTGCAGGGGGTTATTTAGTTTTGTTAGCAAGAAGGCACCAGGTAGTTATTGATTGCATATATTGTATTTTCAGGTTAACTGTGACCTGTCTACCCAATTGGCTTCCTTATGTGCCGCAGTCTGACAAGCGCTCTTTACGTTTCGTCCAAGGAGGCAGTGTATCACTCTTGCACCAAACTCAAAAATAATCCACAAAGACCCCCATGTGGGTTGCAGGTGCTCCCCACTGTCATGTCAATTATAGTGTACACTGCTTGAAGAAGGGACCTCTGTGGTTTTGGGAGATATTCACCAACACAAGTACAGGGAAGCTGTATTAAGAGATCCCCATTTATTTTTACAGACAATAAGGGCCTTCATTTGGCACAGTTTTGCCCTGTCGGGGGCAGATTTGGAGAAGTGTGCTTCTCTTGCACCACCGTAGGGCAGACATTTGGGTGGCTTTGTTAAGTTTGTTTCTGTGCCAAAACCTGCAATTTATAATAAAATGTGCCGAATACGGGAAGACCTTGTTTTACCATCTGGTTGAAATCACGCTTGTTAAATACAGCAAATCGTTCACCTTGTTCTCCCAGATTAAAGCTTCTCACCGTGCAAAAAGGGGGCTCCACCTTTTTATTGTAGGCCAACCATGTAGGTTTTCTGTTACCCGTATTTTGCTGTGTTTCTGTAGTGGAGCTTTTGGCATCTCGTTTGCCACTTGCCGCGATGTACATAAAGGAATCGTATTTTAATATGTGTATATAGTACACGTCTGTTGTCTTTTAGCATACAATTCTGTTACCATTTGATATTTTGGTTTTGATTGTTATAAAGCGATAATGAGAGGTCACATTATTTTCTATATGGCAGCCAAAAAGAAAAAAGACGCAGAAGATGCTCTCAAACAAATAAAAATTCTAAAATCACAATATATACATACTAACTCCGCCCCTATTCATCAAAAAAATCATCAAACCTAGAATACATTATAACAACCTTACCACTGAATACTTGTGCGCCAATCTTTTAAAATAGAAATCTAAAATATATCAGTTTTTGAACAAATCGGGTAAGGCATTGGCTTCTTAGCTCAAATTTATAAAAAAATAAGGCAGAAATCACTGTTATCAAAGATCCTAATGGAAATAGAGTACTCACTGAAACGTCTTCTGTACATTTTATCAAAAATGATATTCATCAGAAACTATACCTGGAGGTAACCTTGCCTCTGATTTCCTTAAAAATATACACCATCACACTTATGTTAACCCACATTTCAAATCTTTAAATGATCCCATATCACTGAATGAAATATACATAGCCATTGAGAATCTCAAAAAGGGCAAGGCCCCAGGCCCAGATGGGTTTTTCTACAGATTACTTTGCCCATTTTAAGCAAATATTAGTTCCAAAACTTAATGATTATATAAATCCTTTATCACAAGCAACAAGGCCACAGGCTCCTTCTCGGAAGCTAGGTTGATTGTATTTCCTAAACCCAATAAAGACCCTGAATGAGCCCAGAATTATAGACCTATATTCCTTATAAATACGGATTGTAAAATATTCTCCAACATTTTAGCCAATAGACTTATACCCCTTCTTCCAAATCTGATTAAAAATTATCAGGTGGGATATGTGAAAGGTAGACTGTCCTCCGCAAATATAAGATTATTCATTAATATCATAAGTATGATTCAAAACTCTCCTGATCCATATCTGGTAATAGCATTAGACGCAGAAAAAGCTTTTGATAGGGTCGAATGGGACTATATGTTTAAAGCCCTGGCCTGGCATGAGATCCCTGATTCATTCATATCAATGGTTAGAGTGCTATAGTCTAATCCTACAACATCAATTTTCATAAATAATCAAATGTCCACATTATTTCCTCTTCATAGAGGTACTTGTCAAGGATGTCATTTTTCCCCTCTTTTGTGTATATTAGCATTAGAACCATTTCTAGAAGCAATTAGATAAGAGGATAATATAATCGGCATATTATTTAAAGACATTAAGATTAAAACAATGGCGTACACAGATGATGTGCTACTTATATTAAAAGCCTCGGATACGTGCCTACAACAACTAAAATGTATTATCACACAATTTTCCTTTCGATCAGGATACAAACTTAACATGGACACGTCTGACATTTTACCACTTAACGCACACTGTACGAGCCATCATTGTTCAAGCCTCGGAAGGAAATGGTATCCAACAAATATTAAGTACTTAGGTATCCAAATTTCATTGTCAATCAAGAATAATGTTAATCTGAATACAACCAACATTATCAACAAAGTGAAGGAATTAACTAACATGGGGTCACCACTCTATTTGTCCTGGTGGGGGAGACTGGAAACTGTTAAAATTATGTTATCACCCAGTATATTATATTTTCTTTATATGCTTCCTATGCCCATCACGTTATCTTTCTTTAAATCTCTGGACTCCTGCATCCTCAAATTCTGATGGTGTAAGAAGAAAAGGAGGATTTCAATCTGTACACTCAAAAAACCCAGATCCGTAGGTGGAGTGGGATTTCCAGATTATAGGAAGTATCATGTTGCCTTTATTCTAAGGCAGACTCAGTTATGGTTTTCCCCAAATAATATAGATCTACCAAACTGGTTGCTAATGGAGAAAGCGATGGTCTAACCTCATGTTCTCTCAGGCTGCCCTCATTTCAATAATTGTAGTAGAAGCTTCACTAGCATTACTATTAATATCTCTATTAAATATTTATGATCATATTTATTTTTGCCTCATACAAATGACTCTCAGCTCACTTCCCAATATATTTGGATGAATCCTCAGATAAAAATAAATAAGAGAACTATATGTTGGATACCATGGCTATACCTTGGCATCAAGTTTATAGGACAGCTCTTCACTCAAGGCACCCCATTGACTTTTGAAGAATTTACAGCTAAATTTCAAACCCCAAAGGCCTTCCTACAGAAATGAATTAGTTTGATAAATGCAATTATGGAAACTTATGAATTATTAGTTTTTAACTCTAATAATTATCAAGCTCAAAGATGACTCCATTTATCTAATTCTAATGTAACAGCATCTATGCTTTACAAAGTTTGCTCCTCTAACTCAGCAGACGAAGCTTCACTCAAATGCCAAGAATTGTGGAATCAAGACTGCTCCAGCAACATCACACAATCTAGATGGCCTCGCATATGGACTGATATTTCCAAGGTAATTGTCTAAGCTAGTCTGCTCCAAATGCTCTATTTCTTTCACCATAGGGCTTTTCTTACTCCTGAAAAGCGGAATATCTCAAGACAAGTGTTGGACATGTATACGTTTTCACGGTTCCTTCCAGCATATGATTTTTGAATGTTCATGTGTTAAAGCATATTGGGGAAAGATTGGGAAGACCATGAGTCATATCTTCCAAATTCAATTGACTATGTCCACTGGTGTTTTATATCTGGTAGTGAAATACTCAAACCCGCTATTCATAAAAATTATGGCTATTTGTTTCACCTATGTATTGCTATAGCTATCCAGACCATTACATCAAATTGGAAAAATCTCAAAAATGTTCACTTCAAATTATGGTGGAACCTAGTTTGTAATCTTCATATGATGGAAAAATGCAATGCTGTATCCCCAACCTTGATGCAAAACCATCTAATAAAATGGAAATCTTATGTGGATTTTTTAAATAATGCAATGCCCAATCAAGATCAAGATGACGATTAAAGAGTATTAATCATTCTCCTGTTTATAAGAAACCCTTCCCTCCCCACCTGATGTTCATCTCTGTCCTGTTTCTCGTGTATGTTTGTCCACAGGTTTTATCGTTCAAGTAAGTTGTATAACTATTAGCTTATTATAAAGTGCATTTATGCATTTCAATACAATATACATATATTACATAGGGTTGCTTTGTTATTTAAATGTATTGTTATTGATTTACAGAATATAGCCATGTGTGGCTTTTACATTGTCCTATGTGCTGTACTACTTGCTACAAAAACCTTATGTACTCAATGCTCTTATTAAAATAATTCAACATAAAAAAACACCCCCCAAAGTCTTGAGTTTTTTCAGCTACTACAATGGGACAGTTTTTGATACAGAAGCTTTGGTACTCATTCCCCTGTTTAGCGCTAGCCGTTTTTGTACGGTTAAGACAGAGCCAATTGTCTGTCATCCACTGTTCGATGATCTTGCAAATTGCATTCAGATTTCTGCTGTCTGTGCCGAAATCCCTGCTGATGTCTAAAATCAGTTGGAAATTGTGTGCGTAATTGGTAAACACGACCCCAGGGGATTCTAACAGATTACACAGAGGTCTTATATACAGATTAAAAACGTTGGCGAGATACAGGCTCCCTGTGGGACTCTGTGAAAAATGGAGGCTGAGTAAGAGAAGCATTTTCGCAGGAAATAGATGATTGGCTACCTCAGAGGAAGGACCTAATTCAATTCATAGCCTTTGGGGCACAATTCCCTGCATCTGATAGGGTATCAAGCAGGTGGTCGTGGTCCAGCAGGTCCAAGGCCACGGATAGGTCTAGGAGGACCAAAAGCCCATTCTATCCAGCATGTTGGTCTGTAAATCGAGGAGGGCAGTCTCTGTAATATGGTCTACTCTGAAACCCGATTGTTTGCTATGAAATATATATGATGATTCAAGGTGGGCTTGTAGCTGTTTTGTAGCCACCTTATCCGAGATCTTCAGCAGAAATGTTTTATTTGTGAAGGGCCTTAGACGTTTTGCATTTTTTGGGTCCAGGCCCGCTTTCTTCACCAGAGGGGTGATGGTCACAATCTTTATCTTTTCTGGGACTAAAATATGGTCAAAGGATGAGTTTACTAATCTGGAGAAAAACAGAGCAAAATTCTGTCTATTCTCCAGAATGGGTTTAACCCGGATAATATTCTCGGAACATGAAGTAGGGTGCATTGAGGCCAGCATGGACTCCATTTCGGGATTAGTTATGTGTTTAAACACAAAATGTGGCTGTATGTCCTGCTGCATAAGGCCAACATGTGATTGGGCCTACTTGTCTGTCCTCTCCCTCAGTTCTTTTCAATTTTAATGTGAGCTGTGTTAATCTTGTCCACAAAAGCCTGTTGGACATTGTTACAGTCTTGATCTGTTGGCTGGAACGGTTGTGATAATGCTTTCGGGTCCTCTAGCAGCTTCAAGATCTCAAAGAGCTTCTTTGAGTTATTCTTGGCTCCTGAAATTTCCTCGTTGAAGAAATTCTTTTTAGTCAGGATGACTTTCTCTTTGTAGGCTGCTTCAAGTGCCATCCATTTTTTCCTGTTTGGGGATGTGGAGTTTCTTCTCCAGGCATGCTCCATGCCCCTCTTTTGTTTCTTCAGTGTGCCGAATTCCTGGGTAAACCATTTATTAGGGATTTTGTTTTCTCTTACCACTATCCTTGCCCTCGGAGCAAACTTAGCCAGCATCCAGAACAGACAGACACGCAGAGGCATTGAAGCTGCCTACGCTGGTCACGCTCCATTTCCCATGCGATCGGGCTTGCAGAATCCACACCAAGCAGCAGGGTCCGCCGGAGGAAGACGCCTACAACCGTTGAGTGCAAGGAAGCTACCCATAGAACGGGGCGCTCCCGGCGGCCTGCAAATGTGGCGGTCAGCACTGAGGGAACAAATGCTTTACTTACCAATGGAAATATGAAAGTGCATGAATGTAGGAAAAGCAAGAGACGCGAAAAACATCAAACTTACTACAATTGAATAATGAACTGAATAAAAGCAGCAAACTTACCACTACTGAATGAAAGCAGCAAACTTACTTATATTGAATAAATAATTGAATGAAAGTAGAAAATTTGCTAAACTTGAAAAATTAACTGAAAGAAAGCAGCAAACGTACTACCATTGAATAACGAATTGAAATCAAATAGCAAATCTACTAATGTTGAATCATATACTGGAAGAAAGCAATAAACTGAATCGAATTAAGGGCTGTGACTGCAGAGTTGAAATCAAGTCTGAGAAACTTGGTTTTGGAACTACCTTTGAAAAACTTTGGGCCTCAATACAAATTCGGCGCATAATATCTGGTGTTACCGTGATGGCGGTGGAACCGTTTTCATCACCGCGTGGTGGCGGAAACAAGGTAGAATTACGGCTTGGCGGCCGCGCGCATCATCAAAGTGCAGAACCGTTGCCACCGCCATGATGGTAACACTGGCGTATGTGGAGGTACCGCCACAAATGTCAGTGGTGCATCCGCCTCCACTGCATGCGTGCCAAACATAGCGGCACCGCCTACGCGAGGGCAGGAATGCGGTTATCGCCGAAACCGGAAAGAGAGCTACGACCATTACAAAAATCACAATCCACTGCAATCCTCCGGTTCCAGAAGGCACCCAACTACTGTGTGTGTCCAAAACTACTCAGGGATATGTCTTCCAGGGTTCCAGTGAGCCATCAGCGCAAACTCCACTTCAGTGAGGCAGAACTCACTCTGCTTGTCGACCACATAGTTGACAATGCAGGGGAGTTATTCACATCAGATCAGAGGCGCAACACGCAGCTGAGGCACAAAGCCATATGGGCTGAGGCTGCCCAGAAGGTGTCAGATGTGGCGGTCACAGCATGTTCGGTGAAGGACTGCCATAAGAGGTGGGATGAGGCTACGCAACCTACTGGCAGCCCACAGACAACGGTGCAGTGCCACAGGAGGTGGACCACATTTGCCACTGAAGCTGCTCCTGTGGGAGGAAAAGTGTAGCGGCGTGTTGCACCTCGAAGGCATTAAGGGAGTTGGTGCAACAGAGGCAGGAGCAGTGACACCTGGCAAGGCTGATGAGTACAGAAAGAGCGAAAACATGATTGTGAATCAAGCTAAACCTGCCCCCCAATCAATGCTCAGAAATACACATATCACAGTCCCCATCAGCCCAAGCACATCCAGTACTCCCATGCCCCCCTCCTGAGCCAGGCAGATGGCGTGCAGCCAAGTATGACCCATAAACACTAACATGACCGCAGCACACATCAATGCATGTAACCACAAAGTGATGTTCCTTGAGGAATGTGTTGCATGTTATCGTACCATACACATCCTGTCACACCACTAACAGCATGCCTTTAAATCTCCTACAGGAACATCATCTGAGACCGATGGGGGTCAACCGGCGACATTGAGGGGGACTTGGCGTGCCCATCGTCAAAGACGTCACGCAACATCAGATGCCTGCACCTCGGCCACCCGTGGTGTAATGAAGGCCCAGGTGCACCACGGCCAGGAAACTACTGCCCCTGCAGCCACAGTAACCCAGCAGCCACCCCAGGCAACCACCCCTGCAGCCCTGGCTACCCAGCAGGCACCCAAGCCAATCACCCCTGCATCCCTGGTTACCCAGCAGACACCCCAGCTAACCCCCCATGTAGCCCTGGTTACCCAGCGAGCACCCCAGCTAACCACCCCTGCAGCCCCGGTTACCCAGCAGGCACCCCAGCCAGCCACCCCTGCTGCCACAGCCATTACACCAGGAAGTGCAACACCACCACCAGACCTGTCTGAGTCAGATGGCACCGACAGTACACAAGAGGAACAGGCCGGTGCGGCACCTGAATCAGGCAACGAGGACAACCCCCACGTACCTGATCCACTGGGCACATTTAGCCCAACAAGCCTCAGGAGTCCAATGCGCTCCCCAGCACCATCACTGCAGTTGATCACCAGCCGTCTCCAACTCAGAGGAATGGCAGAAGATGCTGGCTGGACTAGTTAAGTGACATCTTGAGGAGTCCAGGCTCCAACGCGAGGAGTCCCGCATGCAGCATGAGAGCAACCAGAAAATAGGCAGCAGAGTTGTTTGTGCTATTGGGCGTTGTGCCACTTTGAACATGTTGATGTCACAAGGGTCCGTGAGGGGAACAGTGTTCAGTCCAACATTGCTGAAACAATGTCACTGCCCCTGCAGGCCATCATGAGCCGCCTACCCCCACAGAACCCCACTATGCCCTCCACCAGCACCACTCCTTCCAACTCGCAGACAGGCAGCCCCAGGAGGAGGTCCAGGTGGCTGTCTGGGGAAAGTCAGAGGGACATGCATGGGGCCAAGCATGGAAGACATAGTGTTATTACATTGACGAAAGTTCCACATGTTGCCATATTGGGAGTTGGGCATGGGCAGAGGGTGGGTACATTTGGGAGGTGGGGGTGGTCCATAGTGGGAAAAGGTAGTTGGGGCCTGGGCGGAGGGTGGGTACATTTGGGAGGTGGGGTGGTCCATAGTGGGAATAGGTAGTTGGGGCCTGGGCAAGGGTGGGTACGTTTGGGAGGTGGGCTTTTACACGTGGGTGTGTATTCTTGTTGCACCAACTCCTATATTTTCATTCATAATACACTGGGTTGCAAATCTGAATTACGAGTGGACAATCTTCTTCCGTGTGTGTATCAATCTTTTAATGTAAGTGTAACAAAGTAATGTGCTCCATGTGCAGTTGAATGGAATCAGAAGAAATTGTTTATAAGTGCTCCCCGTGCATGTAGGCCATCCATGGCACCCCACCCTGGTTGTACACGCATCCCATCCTCATTGTCCTCATCCTCTTCATCCTCATCTGCTGGGTCCATGTTCGAGGGCAGTAGATTGTTCCTGCGTATACACATATTGTGCAGCATGGCACGTGCCAGCACAATTTTGCCAACTTTTACGGGGCTGTAAAGCAATGCCCCGCCGGATCGACTGAGGCAGTGGAACCTGGCCTTCAGCAGTCCGAAGGTTTGCTCTATCATGCCCCATGTTCGTATGTTTGCCCGGTTGTAGGTCTCCTCGTGCCTGTTCCGTGGTCGTCTGATGGGTGTCATGAGCCATGGCGTGAGAGGGTATCCGGCATCACCTGCATGGGAGTGACAGAAAGGTGATAGGAAGTTTGTGTTGAGGGTTTGTTTCTGGCAATGATAGTAGGTACACAGTCTCTGTATGTCAGCACACAACATAGTACAGGCCACAGATTTCAATGTGCAGTCCGGTGAATTGACTTTGATCAACTGTTCAATATTACACACTTGGGTCTCTGTTTTTGATAGCATTTTCATGTTAATGCTCGCACAAAATACAAATAATCTTTACATTTACTCTTGAATAGGATTCTTATAGTGTCCAGCTATGTAAAAATTCGAACAGGAGATTTGAACTCTGCACCTAGTTCACAACTGCCCTTAACTTTACCACTGCACTACCATTGCCAATGGGAGTGTTCTCTAATGCTTTTCTTATAGTCTTTTCATCAAGTGTGTATTTTGGCATTTCATGTTGGTCCATTGTTCTGTCAATACATGCCATAAGGTAACATGGCATGCCTCTTTCATTTCACTTCATATCACCTTGAAAGCAGCCTTCAGTTGGATTCGACTATTAGTGCACACATCTCTTCTCTTGTCACCTGCTTTATGAAACACTTTCCGCAATTGCATGGTTTAAAGCACTTACAACACATTCCCATAAAAAACGGTTTCCTCTGTTTTGCTGGCATTTGCAAAGGGGTATTTTCATGTCAACGCTTGCACAAAATACAAATAAACTTTACATTCCTTCCGGAATAGCTTTTAAAACCCATCTCTATAAAAAAAATGAAAAGCTGACTGTGATTTGAAACCTGCACCACAATAGTCCCTTAGTCTACCACTGTGCTATCAGTGCCAGCAGGGCTGTGTAATGAGGCTTCTCTCATGGCTTTTTCAACTGATGTATATTTTGGCATTTCGCGCTAGTTGGTTGCTATCAGGCTACTAGTATGTGGTTACTTTCCTATTGGCAAGTGTTCCAGTGCTGATTGACACGGGTGTCAGTCAACGTGATGCCTTCAGCCCAATTCCACAGGCTGAAGCTGAAACTAAAACTAGCAACAAGAAGTGCGGCTGCACATATCCGACGATTCAGCTGTGACATTGCCGTATGCCATTTCATCTTAGACAAAAGGTGAAAGATGAACTTCAGAGACGAAAATAGAGCCAGGTATTGAAAGAGTTGAATGCCCCAAACTTTGGGTTTCACTGCTAATTATCGCCACAAAACCCAATTAGCCAAGTGAGGTCTGTATCTGCATGCACATGCAGATACCCAGTTGACACTGGAGGATATCATGGCTGATCTACAAGACAAGACAATATTTTCTACAATCGGTTTGCGGTCTGACTATTATCAGATACCTTTACACAAAGACTTATGCCTGATTGAAACTTTTCGCTACCATGTATGTTTGTTTAGATTCGAGCGACTCAGTTTTGGGGTATCGTCAGCTACCAAGGTTTTTCAACATGCGGTCAGAGGGGTGTTAGCTGGCCTAAAATCAGTCGTTAATGTGAGTGATGATGCCTCGATATATTGAACAACTGAAAAAGAACATCTCAAAGGACATGGAGTAAATGCATCAGTTTAGCATCAAATGTCTTTTAACTTTCTAAAAAAACCAACCACTGCTGAGCTCGCACACCAGATGGCACCTCAATGTGACTTGGCACGTTCATTAGGAAAGCAGTTCATTGTGTGTCTCCATGCAGACAGGAGTCCATGGCAAATCAATGCAGTGATATGTTTGAGGCAATTATTTGTGCGCTGCCCAAGTCATCACCTTGTTGTTTAATGGCGCCTATCTGGTGCTACCATATGTAACAGCACATATGCCTGTTTTTGTCTGATGTGCCCAATGTCCATGCAATAGCATACTGGAATGTTTTGTGTATGTGGCTCTGAGGAGCATGCCATACTGTGCACACACGTAAACACATAAAGCAATCAAATAAGTTGCCACACCCTTTCTACACTGCCACACCATGATTTTCACTAGCTGCAGGCCAGCACTAATAATAGATGATAATGCCAGCTCAGTTAGATAAAGCATGGGCCTGCTCTTTTTTGCCAACATAACCCCTGAGGCCTGCATAATAGTGAGGAGGTAGTGGCTGAGGAACTGTGGATCTTTTATCATGCATTAGAAGCCAGTTTTGTTTAAAACGCTTTATCAGCTTATTACTGGTCAGGCTAAAGTTTGTAAGAGGTACAATCCTTTCTCTGTAGCCGTTCTGTGTATTGGTTATTGTGTCTCTCTTGTGTGGTATCCTGTCCTGTCTGTAGATATATTTCCCTAAAGATGTTTCTGTATTGGGTTTGGGCAGGCCCACACTGTGACCCAGCCCTTCCTCATCTACAATTCTTCAGAAACAAGAAGCAAAAGAGCCTGTGTACCCCATTTGAGTGGCTGATGTTGCAGCCATTTTATGCTCACATCCAAAAACTTAGGCTGTCCAAATGAGCATGTATGGTCATGGTTACAAACATTTTATTGTTAGGGTGAGTATTGTGAACTGTGATGTGAGCACCAAGCCATGCATCAGTTATGAATTTAGAGATTCACACATACAATCCTTTTATCATAGACTTGTTTATCCAATGTAGATATCTCTGATCACTGTTATAGTGCTGAAATGCTCTGTGATTTAATGCAAAGCAAACATGAATCCTCATTGGTGCTATTTGTCCCCTTTCCCACTCTCAGAGAGGTATTTAGAAAGAGTGCAATAAGAGTGTACACCAGACTGTCCATCTTGAAATGATAACCTACTATCAGAAAATAATTCATATGGTTAGTCTAGTATTGCCCCTTACGAAATACATGTGAGGTGGTATGAACAGAACACCTGCAACACGTGGTCAGTGGGCCCTCAGACCCTGGCAGGCTGGTCATACCGCAGTGTACGGACAGTTTGAAACTGCATTCAGGCTAGGCCTTCCCTAAGAGCAGGTGACAGAAAAACCATTTACTTGGGCAGCAACGGCTGTGTTTTCACATTAGAATTCTACTGTAAAGTACGTGAATTACAATGTAATGAAACCAGCTTCATTTATATAGCAATTATTTATTCAGATTGAGGAGGCGTTTTGTCGCACGACAGAGGTGTAGTTTGGGAATGACGGGTGTCAGTCGGGGAGGGTGGAGGCACATTCTGATGTTTCGCCCTGGGCACGAAGTTGGCTAGAAACTGGACTTTGCACCTCCCACACCCCTTTCTGAAGTAACCAGTGTCCTAGGGAAGATACATTCCTGTGTGATCTTTACTTCAGGCTGAAGTAAATAATACAGTGGTTGGTGGGGATGGGTCAGTAGTGAGATAGGAGGAGGAGAGAAAGAGCAGGGCAAGAGAGTTACCCCGTGAGTGAGTGGGTAGATTGTGAAGGAAATGAAGGTACTAATCAGAAAGAAGAGAGCTGAGTTTGAGTTAGAGGTTGGAAGTAATATTTGGGATGTTGAAGTCTCCCACGAGTGCAAGGGGTGGATCATGGGGCAGTGAGCAGAGTCAAGTTCGGGGAAGAAGGAGTTGAGTGGGCCGGGTGGTGGGGGGTGATAAATAAGCAGAATGGTGATTGGGGTGGGAAGGAGATAGGTAGCAATTAATTGAAACAAAAGAGGAAGAAGCTGAGACGGAAGAAGGGGGCAAGCGGGAAGGCCTTGTTCTTGTTAACCATTAGGCCAAATCCTCTGCGACTTTTGGAGGAACGGTTGGAGTGAGATAGGTTAGAGGAATCAATGTGGATAGTAGAAGGGGTGGCAGAGTTAAAAGAGTGATCCAGGTTTCAGGAATGCCCCTGACTGTTAGTAGGGGATCGTGTGAATCAAAGTGGAAATACGTTTTCTTACACATGGATCGGGCATTCCAGAGTTCAAATGTGAGGGTAGCAGGAAATGATGAGGAGAAAGAGGGCTTGCCATGGGGAAGGCGATAAGAGTAGAGGAGATTAGAGAAAGAAAGATAACTAGTAGAACATTTGGGGGAGGGGCAAAGGGCAAGGATGAAGTGGGAAGAGATAGAGAACAGGGAGGAGGAAATTATAGGAACAGGTAGTTGGGTAATGAGCGTGAAAATGGTAAGGATGGAGAGAGTTGTAGGAGTAGGAGGCTAGAGGCATGCATGTTGGGTAGGGTGAGGAATAAAGCAAGACAGGTCAGTGAGGCGGTATAGCGGAGAATGAAAAGGTGGGAGGTAGTAAGACGACTAGTGGTATGCCCAATTATCACAAGGGATTATGTAAACAAAAGGCAAATTTACAATACCGGCAGTAATCGTAAGGGCAGACAGTTTTAAAGTACAAGCAATTACCAGAGGGGCACAGGTGAACAAAATGCTTATTTCAAGGGCCCGGGAGGATAACTCAGGGACAACACGCTTGTCTTTGAGTGTAAGTCCCAGAGCAGAGAGCAAAGGGAGGGTGTGGCCTGAGACCATGGAGCAGTCATCAGTGATGCACTGTGATCCGTAGAGCAGAGAAGACCTAGGCCAGGAAGAATGGCCCATGACCATGCCAACCCCTAACAGGGTCAAACAGGCCACGCCCCAAGCAATTATGCCCTTGCAAGAACACCAGGCAGAAGGAAGTCATTGAGATGTATTAAAAATGTTCATGTGTTCAGAGCAGTCAATGTGAAGGCTGTTTTTCTAGAGAATGGATGCTCAGGGACAATGCCAGGCAGATGCCTGGAGAAAAATACAGGATCTTATTGTGGGCTCAAACCCCAAAGGGACGGGGAGCAAGGGCCTCTCCAGAGGCAGGGAATCTCACCTGCAAGATCGAAGTTTGGTGGCCAAGGGGATTGCCGTGCTGCAGTGATTTCTGCTTTCTTTGGCAATGAGCGCTTACCATGCTTTGGAGTGTTCACATCAGTGTTCCATGTCTTACAATTAGGTCAGTTACATCTGCCATCACTGGTTCAAGTGAGCCTGTCTCTCTATTCCACCTGTGCTCCTATCTGTTCCTGTACCTACCTCAGTAATGTACCTAGGTGTCCTCTAAGAACGCCCCTACCTGACAGACGCTGCCTCAGATTCATTCCTGCCTGTAGGCCTCTCAACTTTACATTGGTGACAAACTGGCGAATGCCCACGCACCTGCAGCCGCAATCTACAAGAAGGAGAAGACAGGCTGTGTGAGGGAGCAGCCCACAGATACAACTGACTATCCAAAGAAGAGCACCCTCACCCCAGCAACCAGCGCCTTTATAGTTGGCTACAATGAAATGTGGCGACTAACAATGAGCCCTCAGCCCCATACTCCAAGCACCTTAACAAACAATCATGCTGTTCCGGAAGTAAAGTAAATTAAATAAGCAAGAGGTTTAGCAGCACTCACCACAGCAATTTCACCCTGCCTCTTGAAGAGCTCTTGAGTCAAGGCTCTGTGATTGTTTATCTGGCCACCCTGCAGCAGTTTTCATGCAGCAACTTAAAGCTCTCTGCAGCCAGTACCTAGAAGGCCCAACTGGCTATCAGGGTAGTGTGTAGTCATTGGTTGGAGAGCATCCTGGTGAGTGGCAGATGCGGCTGAGTATGAGAAACAGTGACAGGAGCTCATTAAGAGACAGGATGAAATTGCTGAGGTCACTTGATCAAGTGAGCCCTCCCCTTGCGGCTTTCAGCCCCCCACTCCCAGCACTGCCTTGAACTCTGACCATTATTTTTATGCAGCGCCCGATCGGAAGGGGAGGGACATATCACATCTTACTGGTCCACATAACAGCCTTCTGCACACCTTTTATTGTTAGTTGACTTTGTGCACCTCGACATTGCATGTACAGATCTTGTGCGTGCCTCCGAATTGTTTTGAAAATGGGCAGGATCCTCATCTCTAATCCCTCAACAGTGCCGGCATCATGTTCATCACGCAATGTGTAGTAATCGGGCCTTCAGATTAGCTGTGAGTGTGAGGTCATCTGCAGTGGAATGTTTGTGTGGAATGTTTGTTTGGAGGCGTTCTGCTGGTGACGGTTGGAGAGTAGAGTGAAGCAGTGAGCTGAAAAGATGGGTGTGGGGGTGAGCCCGGTGTTTCCTATGTCATCTTGTGCCCCCTACCATCCCTGTGTCTTGTGGAGGAGTTCAGGACATGGACATTAAAGAACCTTTGAACTTAACTGATGTACTGGCGGTCCATCATTGTTACACAATGCACAGAGTTTTCCCTTTCTCTAACCCAAATCACAAGGGTCTCCACACACGAAACGCGGTCTCAACACACTCATTGAAGTGGGACACTTCTAACTGCTGTCACAGATGGCCTTAAGAATACCAACACTCAAGAAACGTTTCAAGGGTTTTTATTTCACAAAACTTAAACGAGGCTGGGGTTTTGTGATTGATGAGGGAAGTAGGAAACACTAAGGGTGTCCCTCGCTCATCCCCCTGAGCTTCCCACATCCATAATACTGTCTTCCCTATCCACGAGTTTGCTACTAGGACAGGTAACCCCTACTGTCCGAATACTAACTGAGATGATGGCCTAAAGGCCTTAGTCTTCCCTTTCTTACTCCCAGGGTTTTCTAGGTTGATACTAGTGTAAATCCCCAAGGGGTACCTCACTCCTAACACGCTCTCTCTCAATCTCCTCCATGCTCCGCTCCACCATCCTTCCTCCAGCTGTCTCCTGATCCGCCTGAAGAACCCACATTCCCCCTTTCTGCTTGGTCCTTTTTATCCTGCTTAGATTTTTCCTCCTTCTCCCACCTTCCAATGGATCTCATGCTCACCTTCTTCCCTGTGTCAATCTCTATCTGGCTTTCCCCCAAGGGTCTGGTTAAACATGTGTGGGACCATGCAGTGCCTTTAAGCTAGGCCCCCATTTCAAACACATGTCTGCTGCATCCCTCACCCGTGGACTGGATAGTTCTACCTTTGCCAAAATGAGATCTGTGCTTGGTAGTACTACATAAGTAGAAACAAAAGACGAGGATCCAAAATTAGGAACCCTCCCGTCCCCTGCACTCTATCATAAGTCCATCGATTGATGGTTCAGCAATTTTAAATGCATTTGTTGTAGTTAATTAATAATATTCTGATCAAGTTAGTAGTAAGACTGAACACTCAGTGATTTTGTAAAAAAAACCAAAACAGGGGGAGGTTTTTAATTAATGTCACAGTAAATTCACCATACAGATTTGAAGTGAAAAAGCCAAAATGACTGTCTACAAAAAAACATGAAAACAGTAAACAATGATAGTCCATTTATACAATTTGTGGCTGACGCGTTTCGGGATATTCATCCCTTCTTCTTGAGCCTATTGGGTTTGGACTGCAAAACCTAAACAGACATGAAAAACAACATTTAAACAAACATAATATACGCATGTAAAGTGCTAAACATAGTGGTCCTTATTGAACCCACATCGAAATTCACATATATAGGTATATCCTTACTGGAGTAGTTCAAATGTAACTATCTGAGGTATTCATAAACGTTACTCCCCAATAAGGGGTACCCACTGTGGCCAGTGCACCAGGAACAAATCCATGTTCTACATCAGAAAATAATCAAAGGAATAGAGGTGATTACCCATCAGTGAGAAACATCTCCAAGGAGTGTGTGCCAAAAAAGTAGAGTTGCGGCATACCTTAGTATAGTGGGGGTGAGGCGTAAGAAAACCCTCAAAGTTTGGTGAACTCGTGTTTCTCAGTTCTATCCGCCAGTTGGTGGAGAAAACCCTCGTCTCAGGCATGCAAGATGCCTATACATGAGACATAAATAAAGCGGTTCTAAGAGTTTGGATATTCATTACACATGTAATTGGTCAAAAACAATTATTATATTTAAAGTTTGTTCACAGAAAACGCTAACAACAAAGAAATAAAGGGACAACAGTCCCTTATGAATAGAGATGAGTAGAAATGAATTAGGTCCATAAGTGCATATGTAGAGCTCTCGCTTACCTTACAATCTGCAAGTTAAAACGGGAGTTACACGTGCGGATGCACTGCTTGCCCGGAAATATTCATATGTCCCAAAATATCCTCGGGAACCAGAATCTAAAGTGCTCGGCTATAAACATGAAAGAAGCAAACAATTCAGAATGCTCCCCAGTGGAAAGAGGGGATCTAATGGATCGTAGTTTGAAATAGGTAAGGCGCCATTGATATCCTGTTGTATTTACCTCTGCCAAATAACTTATATTGTTATTGTGATCCTGTGCCAGGTACACATTTCCTCCCCCGCACCTCAAAAAAATATGTATACTTCTACACATTATTGAATAAATCAATCTCTAATTTTAGAATACCAGGGAGTGCCTCTACTGATCTACCCCTTTGCTTGGTAGTACTACAACAGAAGAGAAAAAACAGTGGCCAGCTGTAAAGGTTTGGTATTAGGATCTGCCTTCCCCTTGTTTGGACCTGTCCTAACCTCTTGCTTCCTCATGTGTCCCTGTCAGTATCCACAGAAAAAGTCGAAAGGAAAACATCGAATTTCGAAATGACTGCATATTTTTTGTGATCACTTTGCCAATTTTGGGGACATTTTTTAAATAAATAGGGGTGGGGTGCGGTAAGGGAATTAGGTAAGGTGGGGGAGAGGGGAAGTGTGCGGAGGTCTCCCCCCACAATTAAAAAATATAAAGCCAAAAATAAAACGGTAATTTCGAAATTCAGTGTTTAAACGTATATCCATCCCTGTCCCCCCTGGATTCTGTATGTGTCAGGTCATCACTGGAATGTTTGTATGAGTGCTGGAATGTCTGGGTTTGCTTGGGATCCTGAGTGTTCCACCTGAGGCAGTTACCATGATGCAGCCTCGGTGGTGGGAGCCAGTGGTCTGCATTACTCAGCTTCCTTCCTACCTCTTGTGATGGATGTACCTGATGTCACCTGATTGAAGACTATGAATACATAACCTACCTACTGCCTCCAGTGTACATTTTCAATCATAACACCAGCATAGGATAAGTCAGGTTTTGGGTGATTGCTAGTGGTACTTCCCAACTGTAACCAGGCCCATACAGGGGAAGCAGAGACTGCGGCGCTCTCAGCTCCCTCACCCTGCCTCTGGGGCATAACTGGCTTTGTCAAACACCCTAATAAGCCCCTTGCCCCAGGTTCAGAGGAATCCCTGACTCTGGCGCACTGCACTCTCCTTTTGATGTCACTCATCTCTGCAAAGCGGTCTCCATGTTCAGGAACCTAGTCATAAGTTTAATGTTGATGCTGCATGGATTGGATGCCAGCGTCTCTGAATCTGTATTGACTTCTTCTGACACTGTACTGAGTTTATCTTCAGGGTTGCACTTACATCAATTCTAGCATCATTCATTTAGCTGAACGCATTTCTGGTTTCTCAAGCTTTCAACTACTGCAAGTGCTCTGGTAAGGGAAATGAACACCCCTTTGCAGCAACTAAGAGCAACATACTTTGACCCTTCTCACATACAGCTTAATTTTTGATTTCACATTTAATGGATCCGCTAATAAAAGTTGTAAACAACAGATTTGCTACTGGCTTTCTGCTCTGCAATGTTATCTCTTGTCCTTCTGCTGAATAGATATGCATTGGTTACATGCTATCTTGTGGTTACCATGACACTGTGTTTCATTGGTTTGACACTTCTCTTTTAGATGGTCTGCACGTGTCCTCTCTGCCCATTTGTTCCCTTAATTTTGCGGCCGCATCTTGGCACCTCATGAAGTCTATCATTAGCAGCACCGCCCATGATCGCCTTTCATTTGTACAGCATATTTCTTTATAGACAGTGGCACCGCCCTTCCCATTTGATTCTCATAAGGTTCAGTCTTTTCCCCCCCTCCTTTTCTCCCTTAACAGCTCTGCATATGCAAACTCATCTCCTCACTAGGCCTTTATTAGTAGCTCTTTGCAGGGGACACCCAGATCTTGTGTTCCTACCCTTTCTGTGTTAGAGAGAATTCTCCAGAACGGCTAATTTCCCTTACCTATTGAGTCCCTCAGCAGCTTTGCTGGATTTCTAGGATTTATTTGTTTCACCTGGTAAGAGTGTGAGCCTTTTTTCCACTCTTACATGTGTTTTGCTGTGTGTGTTTAACATTTTTGTGTTCAGACTGTGGAGCCTCACCTACTCCATAGGCATCATCTTTTTACTGTGTGTTACACAGCACCTTCAGTGCAGTGACACAGTGTTGTCTTTTTAGACTTCCCAACTAAGACTCAATTTCTGGGTCTGACTACTGTCTCCCTGAACATGTGAAGTTGCCATTGACTTTATTAGTCTTTTTAAAACCACATACTCAGTGCAAACTATCTTACATAGATTACTGGAAAGGGTTAATAGTTATCCCTTTTTGTCTGTCTCTCATGGAACATTGTTTTGTTCCCTTTTCATTAAGAATTGGCTGGTGGCAGTCGTATCTACCCTATTTATTCTACCGCGGTTATTTTATATAGTCTTGGTATTGTTTTAGGCTATCTTGGTAGCCTCAAACTTAAACCCGCTGGACCATATACGTTTTTATATGGTTCCAGCTGGGTTTATTCGCCATTTCTTTTTGTAAAGGTCTTTCTCATGTTTTACTCTGCATGCCACACCAGGTTTGGTCCCTTTCTTCACCGACCTTTGGCGGGCTTCTGCACAGAAGCCCTCCTTAGGCGCCTGAAAGTCTGGGTAGGCAGGATGTGAGGGAGGGGTTTTAGGACCTCTGCCATGGGTTCCCTTGGTAACCCAAGTCACACTCCTGTTTGATTGGCTAGGTGACTGTCCCGCAAGGACAGCCACCCTGCTGTGTGATTGACAGCCAGGCTGTGTGAATGGGGGAAAACTGCATAAAAAGCAGGTCTATGGGACTGAGAAGGCAGAGTCACCACTGGATCCGAAGAGAAGCTAACAGAAGAGGACCTCTACCACGACTGAACTTCCCGGTGAAGCCCTGCTGCGGGTCAGAATCTCCAAACTTCGATGACAGGGAAGATCTGCAAGGAATGTTCTCCCCTTGAGCTGGTAGGAACAACCAGTTTGCCAAACTGCTAGCCAGGCCTCCCTCCTCTGGTCGAATTTGCTGTGCACAGCTACAGTGAACCGGATAGCCAGGAGGAACAGAGCCTGCTTGCGTCTTAAGGAGCACACCTTTTATTTTTTCGCTTTGCTCCGCTGCTGGTTTCTTCGCTGGGCAGTGTAGGACCCTCCAGTCTTCCTCCTTCTTGTCAGTCCGACAGTAGCTTCAGGAACCGTGTGCCTGCAGGACCTGCCAGGAACATCTGCCTCATCTACAGCATTCTTCTGCTCTAAAGGTACTGTGCTAATCCGGTTGTTCGTTTCGTCCAGGCGCGGTGAAAATGTGTGAAATCTTTTGCCAATCCGAGGGCTTGTCCTTCTCTATTCTTTAAAGTAACTTTTCGTCCGACCAACTTCGTTCTGAACTCTTGGCAAAGACTTACTGTGTGATCCTCTGCAAAGACTTTGGTCCATTGACTTTGGCCCTGGCCTCTTGATTTGATTTCCTCACTGTAGTTCCTTTTTCTAGATTGTCCTGCTTACTTAATTGTTGGTGCTGCTCAACTTCTGTCTAACTTTGTCTTTCCCTCCCTTTTTATTACTGGAGTGCCATTTTGCTCATACTTCATTTTGAGCCTAACCTGTCCAGAATCTATTGGGTGTGGTTTAGTGTATTAGAAACGTGATTTTTCAACTGCTTGATAATAGTGAAATGTTTAATAACTGATGTGTAAATAAATGTATATTCTTTTTCTCAGAAACCTTGAGTCAGTGTTTGTTTGAATCATAGTAATTGCTGTCTTTGTGTAACTATTGGTACTGCTCACTTTACTCTTGAGATAAGTCTGGCTGCTCAGTCATCGCTACCACTTTACTGTGTAGTACAGGCTTGTACCAAAGGTGAATATGTGCTGTCACTTGTAGTCCTAATTGTGTGTGGTGTTCCCAAAGGGTACTGCATTTCATTCTGCCTAACATTTCTGCTCCACTGAACCCTCCTCTAAAGTCACTGACTGCCTGATAGTGATTCAACACTGGATGGCATTCACTCTCTTAGGCTGAACTCATCCAAGACTGAAGTCATATTTCCCAGCCTCACATGCCCCCTTTCAGCTCCTCTCACTTCTAGTCTTTCTCCAAGACACCCTCACTCCACCCCCCCAGCTCACCACCTTGTAGTCCTGTTTGACAGCAACATCAAACGAGAGCAATAAATCATCTCCACAGCCACAGCTGTCAGGCTAAACCTCCTCAACTCTGTAGAATCTGCCCCATTGGACCTTTCTCACCCCTAAGACTCTTTCCTCCATCCTCGTCCTCTGCCACCTTGATGATTACTCTAGCTTACCTGTGGGCCTCCATTTGCATACTCTTTCTCCTGTCCCGTTCTGCTCCTACCTCCAAGCACCAACCTCAGGTACAATGGTTATCCATGCATAATCGCTCACTCTTTAAACTCGTCCTACTTGTCCACAAATCCATACATGGTTTGGCGCCCTCCTACGTGTCTTCGACTTCCCCCATGCTCTCTAGGCTCTACAGGTATCTTTAACAACTCCAACCTGCACCCCATGCTACCCTCTTACAGGTATCAGGAAATAATGTCCCCATACATGATATCCCCATTCATAATGTTGCCAGGAAAAGCCATTGGTGACATTATATATGATGCCATTATGTATGGGACGGGTTGCGGGGATGTCGCCTGCTCCCCTTGTGAAAAGAAAAACAATTCGGGGGTTGCAGGGGTGTCCCTCGTATGTTCAATGTAATAATGTCTCTGCAAAACACAGGGACTTTTTTGTCAGAAGACTTTTTTGCGGGGACATTATTACATGGAACCCTCTTACATCCGTGCATTCTATCTACTTGCTCCACACCACTGGACTGCTATACCATCAGACATCAAATCCATCCTCACTCTACCAGCCTTTTCAAATTGGCCATAAAAAAGCACCATCTCTCCTTAGAAGAAAAACACCACCTCCTCTAGTGTCCCTTCTCTGATGCCCCATCTTCTCTCATTCCCATGATGTACTCTCCACTGTATTATATGCATAGTTTCTAGTATAAACTGTATATACTTCCTATTGTTGCCTGTCACAAATATCTAATGTATTGTCTGTTATGTCCTTTCTCTCTCTACCATCACCCACTAATACAACCAGTTAGTTTGTTCAGCAACACCACATCTGGAAAAGAAAACTGTTTATAATCTAACGGCCTGATAAGTGTTTAATAATGGCACAATCCCATTGAAAACCCATCTGCGAATCAGGTCCTAAGAGTTCAGGAGCAAATTATGTTGATGAGGGTAATTAAATAATGTGAGTGGAGTCCTTCCACCACACAACACGCAGGAACCAGGTAAGTTATTTGTGGTTTATTGTACATGTAGTTCGTCAGTACAATTGTAGTACAGACACCAGCCATCCACCCAGCCGGCTCTCCTTCTCCAACTGACACTTCGGAACCACCTCACTCAAGACTCCACACACACATTTTATCCACTAGAGATTCCACAGCGCCAGCACATTATGACACATCTCCCCCCGTTAATCAACAAAACCATGAGAGCAGCACACTGGACAGTAACCGTGAATAGAAAGCAACACACCACATAAAGCACAAACCAGAACACAAATTCATACTAACCAGAGTGCATACAACACTACGCCAGCCTACAACTACCACCTCCACCACCACATCAAATCAATGCAACCAACAACCCCCACCAACCTACCACTATGGTCCCCAATGCCACAGCAATTGCACTCAGAATTGCACCACCAGCAGAAAATACACCCAATGTACCCCCAGTCGCACACCTCATGAATGCACACTACCGCACCATCTGAACTGCACCACCGGCAGAAAATACACCTAATGTACCCCCAGTCGCACTCCTAATGCACGCACACTGCCCGCACCATCGCAACCACAACATACCAACCCAAAACAATAGTACCATGCACCAATTGCACACTCCGTCTCCACAACTAACACAAAACAACCTGAACATGCCAAATAACCTAATGCACCTCCTACCAGCACCTCAACAATACCATGTCCCTCACATGGCCTCCTACCAAACCACACTTGCAACCAACAACTGAACACATCCCACAACACCCTGCACCTCACACACCTCACACGAACCACTGACCTCATATAGACCAACACCAAACCAAAACAGTACCCAACAGTTAAAAATAACAACCCACCCTGCACTTCATGCACCTCACATAAACCCCGGCTGTAACCCTCAGCCCTTAAACCCATGCTGCAACACAGCAACAAACCGACCGCAACCAACAGTCACCACCCTGACTGTAATCAACAGCCTCCCAGAACCACCTACACACATACAAGCGAAATGCACTCACCCAAACCGACAGCAACCAACCCAGTGTAACCAACAGTCATTACCATGGGCCTAACCAACAGCCCCACCGAACCAAATACACACACACACACCTCATGCACACATAACCACCATGCACCACAAGCACCTGGGTGTAACCAACAGTAATAACTATGGCTGTAACAAACATCCCCCAAAACCTACTATAACAAAAAGCAACTAACCGACTGTAACCGACAGTCATAATCATGGCTGTAACAAACAGCCCACTGAACCGACCCACGACCCACAACCCCTAACCATGACTTTAACCAACAGTTATAATCATGGGCGTAACCAACAGCCCCCAAACCTGCTGTCTCCAAGAGCAACCAACCGACTGTAACCGACAGTCACCACCTGGCTGTACCCAACAGCCCCACCGAACCAATTACACACACACACACCTCATGGACGCATAACCACCATGCACCGCAAGCACCTGGCTGTAACAAACAGTAATAACCATGGGCGTAACAAACATCCCCCAAAACCTGCTATAACAAAAAGCAACTAACCGACTGTAACCAACAGTCATAATCATAGCCGTAACACAGCCCCCCAAACCTACTGTAGACAACAGCAACCAACCAACTGTAACCGACAGTCACCACCTGGCTGTACCCAACAGCCCCACCGAACCAATAACACATGCACACGCTTCATGCACGCATGGCCGTAACAACAGCCCCCCCAAACCTACTGCATCCAACAGCAACCGATCGACTGTAACCGACCGTCACACTTGGCCGTACCACAGCCCCTAACCCCGACTGTAACCGACAGTCATAACCATGGGCGTAACTAACATCCCCCCAAACCTACTGTCTCCAACAACAACAAAGCGACAGTAACCGACAGTAACCGACAGTCACACTTGGCCGTACCACAGCCCCTAGCCCTGACTGTAACCAACAGTCATAACTGTGGCCGTAACGAACAGCCCCAAACCTGCTGTAGCCAACAGCAACCAACCGACTGTAACAGACAATCACACACATACTACACCACCATCCACCAGGAGAAACATTCACAAACCACACTAATGAACAAAAACATATATACATGCAGGAATAACCTAGTGCTGTTGCCATATTCCAAACACCCCACCCGCATGTCCAAACTTGCCACCTGTGCAGAAAAAAACATTGTTAACATGAACTGAGAAAGCAACCCTTATCACTCCTTAATACATTACACTCCCCGCACCCACATGTCCACAATTGTCTCGCCAATAACCCAACACGTCAAGTCCTGATCACCCTGAAAAGGAAATTACATGAAAAAATACACAAAGGAATGCATAACATCAATACCCTAAAACCACAGGAAAATGCTAATGGGATACCCAGGCCACCACATCTACATACACATGCTACCGGCCTTCAACAACATCAAGTCATGTCCACCCCACTATGTCCACCCCAGTGGAGACGCTAACCCAGAGGCCACATCACCAAACACCACAACAACATTACCGGCCTCCACAGACCTACCCTTATCAGTCTTCGGACAACGCGAAGACCTTCAACCGCCTGTAAAAACCCCACAGATCAGGGTCAAGCTCCCTCAAGTTCTCCATAATGCTGCAACACTTGCCACAAAAATCCTCTTGGACTGGCACCCCCACGTGGCAGATAAAACCGACCTTGTTCACCATGCGAACTCCAGAGATACAGCCTGTTCTTTTAGCATCCACAGGCCCATTATCCATACCACTGCCTTGCGTAGAAACTGCACACCGTCTCTTGGCTCCCTGTTCTTTAAGGCAATCCACTGAAGCAACACCAAGACCGGCCGTTCCTGCCACCAGCCCCGATAACACAGACGATGTGCCCCGTGCAGCAGTCATTGCTGCCTCTGAAAATGTCCGTCGTGCCTGCCATCAACCCTGCTACCCCAGACGATGTGCACGATGCTCCAGTCGTTCCTGCCCCCAACCCAGCTGCCTCTGAAAATGTCCCTTGTGACACTTCTTCCACCGAAAATGTCCCTCGTAATGAAGCCGTTCCTACCACCGGTCCCGCTCCCATGGCTCCATTGCCATGCCACCTAGGATGTGCATTACGCTCCCTGGCCTGGTATACGCTGCGCTCCAAAACACCATTGCGTTCCACCTTCTTCTGCAAGAACACCCACATCCGCTGTGCCGCCAACGTCATCACACCTGCCACTGACTTCCAAGGAGGAACACCACTGCTGGCCTTTCCCCCACAGACCTGTTGCTGCGCCACCCGGCCACACAAAAGTCCTCACACGGAGATGACAATGACGAATAATCCGACTTGGAAACCGTCAGTAGACACTGCAGCAATTTCACTCTCCTCAGCGCGGCCCCTGGCACCTCCAGCCTGGATATGTCCTCCACTGACCCACTGTCCCACACGGACCAGGACACTACAGAGGCTACCACCTCCCAGCCGACACTGACCGTTTGCTGCGCCTCCCAGGCCCGTAACTGCTCCACCGCAGCCGCGACGGGAGATGCGCCTACAAGGAAGTCAGACAAGCTGACAGAAGTAGCAGCCAGCCACAGTGACGCTGTGACTGGCTGCCACTTCCGTCAGTCATGGTAACTGCATCTGGTGACCCCTCGCGCGAGAGGTCACCAGAGGCAGTTACTGTCCCTTTGTTTCCCCAGGTCGCCGAGGCGTCTTTAACCCTCGGCGAACCTGGGGTTCCTCGACATATTTCGAGGTTTATAAAAGATGGCTTTGAAAGTACACATTTCAAGCCATCTTTTATAAAGCTTTGCCGACGGACAATTTTGTCCCTAGTCAAAGCTTTATAAAAGATGGCTTGAATTGTGTACTTTCAAAGCCATCTTTTATAAACCTGAAATGTTTAAAAAAGATGGCCTGAAAACTAGGCAAACCGTAGGGTATGCACACAAATATATATACCACCTAACCTGAAAGCAGATTACTACACGTACCTTACTATGGTTTGTGTACTTTGCAAGCCATCTTTTATAAACGTAGAAATATGTTACATATTTCTATGTTTAGAAAAGATGGCTTGCAT
This sequence comes from Ambystoma mexicanum, assembly GCF_040938575.1. Classification (NCBI taxonomy): domain Eukaryota; kingdom Metazoa; phylum Chordata; class Amphibia; order Caudata; family Ambystomatidae; genus Ambystoma; species Ambystoma mexicanum. Next base: position 660,576,019 of record NC_090941.1, on the reverse strand, counting down.
AGTACACAAACCATAGTAAGGTACGCACACAAATATATAACATTTATATATATTTGTGTGTATACCCTAAGATTTGCGTACTTTTTAGGCCACGCCCCTCCCACAAGCCACGCCCCCAAATGAGGGCCCCCCCTCGATTTCTTACCCCACTTAAAGCCCTGGGTAAGTTATTTGTGGTTTATTGTACATGTAGCTCCTCAGTACAATTGTAGTACAGACACCGGTCATCCACCCAGCTCGCTCTACATTTACAACGGACATTTCGGAACCTCCTCACTCAAGACTCCACACACACATTCTATCCACTAGAGATTCCACAGCGCCAGCACATTATGACAGGTAACCAATGAGATGTTTGAAAAATAACCTGGTTTTCCTGAGCGGATTATTCAAAGAATTTAGAGGCATGAATGTAGTGATCATCACATGGATTCTGTGGAAGAGAAATGCAGGTATCAGATTGCCTAAAGAATCTTAATGGGAATTGCAATTGAAAGTCGATTTAAAAGTATGTTCAAGTGTTGTTAAGAGAAGCAGCTTCAAACAAATGAAGATAAGATATTCTGAGTCTTAATTGTATTTTGGGCACACATTTGTGTTGTTATCTCTTGAAGATGGTGCAGTGACCTTGAGAGGCCAGGCTTGCCTGTCTCCTCAGAGAAGGCCATTCTGCTAATTGGAAGGCTTCAAATCCTCATTAGTGAAGTCATAGAATCTTCCATTCGTGGCATTGGTGTTAATGTGTTGTAAATCCATAATTGTTGTTGAAAAGGCGGCAGAGTAACTCCGTTTTGGGATTGTGTGCTGTGCTTTCCTCTGTTTAGTGAACTAATCTCAACCAAGATCCGACTACTGTGTTTGAATTCTGACAATTAGATAGGAGTCACAGTATTTTCCAACTCTGTTCATCTTTCTATCATACCCCTCAGCAAGTGATGTAACTTATATACAACATTATCAGCTCCTTCAGTAGACTTATTGTAATTACGTACATGTCCTTTATTTAGTAAAAGGTCTGTGTTAAAATGTTTAGGGGTGACATGCTTTGGTGTAGTGACCTCAGATTTCCCTACATATCTTTTGTTCTTTGTTGCAGAAGGATTAGCATAATTCAAAGAGGGCTGTGGTACCTTATTAAAGTTTTTGATTTCTTACTTTGATATAAAAATAAATCACATGTTCATTTAATTAAGATCTTCTTAGTTTTTCAGAGACACTTTAGGAAATCAGACACGAGGACACAGGTGGGTGGGTAATCCACAGGATGGAGTTCATTGCATTTAATATAGTCTGCTTTGGTGATATGGTTGGTGGCGGCAATGAACCTATAGCATATGTTCCTTTGTGGCCACAAGATTTCAGCAAACTTGGGGTATGTTCAAGAACCTGCAAACTGCCTATCTGCAGGGGGTTGATATGTTTTGCTTTTGGGTATCTAACCAACAGTAACAGACATTAAACAGAGAGAGCGGCTAACTGGTTTCAGAGGTACATTGAGACTGAGGCCTCAACCCTCTGTGTTACCGATATTAAAGAATGTGCTACTTGTCCTTGTGAACTGAAATATCATCCAACATGCAATGCACCCTTATCCCTGATGTGAGACCCCTTGATCGTCAAGCACCCTCTGCTTGATTTATTTCCTTTTTTCTGTCACCAATATGCCTAAAAAGATAGTAACTGTGCCTCTGCCTCTTTCTGAAGGGTGTGACACATGTTTTCCCGAGCTAAGTGCACAGTGAGGTCAGAAAAGCAGACTAGTGTCATAGGCAATGCAGTATGCAGCTAATCGTGTGGCTTGGACGGCTGAGGGGAAACTTTGAGCAAGTGCAACAAGTTCATATTCTATGTTGTTGACCATGTTTCAAGGCCCTTTGCCGTCCAACGCCGTTTGTATTTTTTAATTTGCTTTTGTGCAGTCAAAGCTTGATCGACAAACAGTAGAAATGGAAACAGACATGCGCTACACTTCTTGATATCATAGATAAAGACAGGAAAAGCCTTAAAAGTGCATCAACTCATCAGCATACATGAGTCACATTGTGCTCTACTAAATCTATGCTTCCGTTGGCCTCACTCGCACGGGATTGGATTTGTGAAGAGGAATCGACCCCGGTCTGAAAATGAGCACTCGTAAGAGCAGGGTTTGAATGCCACCTCAGCGCTGCCTTTTTGGAATTAGATCTTTTTATTTTTTTTATTTTGCTGCATAATTGCAATAAACTGAGACTAAACAGGCTTCATTGTTAAAATGTGCAGATAATCTCACAGCTTGGATGTCCAGGGAGAAGAAGTGGATCAACTGTGAGAAACCTGATGTGTCTCCCTGGCTAGTCCCCGGGGATCTGTCATCCAGGTGGCCAGGACACATCCATTGCAATTGAATCCAGTTCCTGGGGGTGGACCAGTGAGGGAGGATCACCTGGATGGGGAGTTTTTGGGGAGTGGGACACTGACGGGTGAGACGGAGTATCCCCCTTCTGTCAACACCTTTTCCCTATCCTACCATGTAGGATATTCCAAAATACTGCCCCCATCTTTTCTGACACCCTTTTACACAACATGAAAGACAACAGACTAACACCAGAGCTGTTTACCTGACATGTCCCAATACAAGAGTTAAGGTAACGTCAGGCAATTGACCAGAACCACACACACCTGACGGGCCTTTCCCTTGCCCACAGGGATAAAAGGTGGAAGACGAGAGCACAAGACGAGCAAGGCAGACCGCATGACTTGAGGGCTAACTCAGCACGGCAGTTCAAGAGGAGGTGAAAGATGGCAAATACCTAGAGGGGCACAAGGAGAGAAGTGGCCTTGCCCTTTCCGATCCAGGGCCGTGAAACCTCTGCAAATAGAAACATAAGACAGCGAACAAAGGCCAGCATATGTTGCAACCGATGTCTAGGGTACACGAGATCCTCCTCTGCCGATAACCATGCCAGGAAGAGCCACGGTTCTCTGTGGTACCAGCCTTGATTCGAAGAAGAAGAAAGCCAAGCAGTTCATCATAATTGGTGGGTTGAGGGAAAAACCGATAAGAAACTGAACTGTGCTGAACGATAAATAGCCAGTGGTGGCTAAATTGGACTTTGAAAAGCTAAAGAGAGGGAAAACCAGCAACAGAGGAGGCCGGCACCACGTGGGTGCTCAGTCAGGATTACTGTGGGCGATTACCCGATGGTAGAAAGACTACCGTAACTAGAAGCCCTTGGGAAGAGGCCAGAAGAGGTCAAAGTGGTCATACAGGGGTCTTGTAAAATCCTGTGTACCGTTGAAAGTCTTTGGCCGACAGATGATTGAGAAGCTAAGGGGAATGAATCCTGCATGGTGAAATGAGCAAATCAACAGTGTGTTGTAAAGGTTGTCGAGAGTGAACCCAGCGGAGTGAAGCCGACAAAAGGGGCGAGGCACGAACAACTGTTTAAAAATGACATTAAGATTTGTGAAACTAAAGAAAGCCACAGTGAACCCGAAGGAGGGAGGCAAACGTCTGAAAGGGGTCAGAGCACAAAAGAGGGAGATCCGGGGTCAAAGGTTGTCACCCAAAGTGCTTTGAAAAGTAACAGTTGAATATGATTTGTGTAGGGTCTACACCTGGAAGAGTGGGACCCGGGGGTGAAGCCATCACCCAAAGTACATGTGAAACAGAACTTTTGAGTTTGTTTGTTTGTTGGCTACATCTAGAGCGTGTGCTGTGCTCCAAGGCCCCACCTTGTCCCATGCTAAAAACGTGGGAAAGGAGCCCCCCTGGCAATCACATCCTGACTTATTATTTGGAACACTTCTTTCTTTATTGAAATCCTATTGCACACTCCTTTCTGTAATTAGTTGTAAGGATTTGGCAATCGTTGTTTTTGTTAGTATAGGCCCTTTTATTTGACATAACGCCACTAAGACTGCCTTATTTTTTATTTGATGGTCGACGCTTGCTCCCATCTCAGATTTAGGTTAGGCGTTTTTACACCCTGCATTAATTGGTCAATAAACACCCTTGAACTGTGATCACTTGTGTCTGTCTTTACTGTTGCCACCATGTGTTTCTTACATGACACAGTGTTCGAATCTTTTGACATGGACGATTTCTGTCAACCGGGATGAACATTTTTTATTGTGATCAAGGTGCCATGGTTTGATGTATTATTTAACAAGGTAGCCTACCTCCAAACATTGTACCCCATTTAAAGAGCCCGGTTCTCTTATCATGCATTAAGACGAGCCCAGTTCCTCCAACTCCCTCTACCTCACTGTCATTGTTCTGCGTTTTATATAGGCCTGGCTACAGGACATTCATTCTTTTCTGCGCCCTTCAATTCTTTCTAACTAAAATAATCCTATATAAAATAAAATAAAAACGAAATATAACTGAAATTAATTGTTTTCTGCACTCTACAATACTTTCAAACTAAGAGAAGCCTATATAGAGGACTGAAGCACATTTATAATTAGAGAAATAGTGACTACACTTTGTAGAACTTTACAGTACTGTACGTGCACGGTCAATGTAGATACAACATGTCCCACATTTGCATGATGACACTGTACTGTAATCTTAGGCTACAGCACTGCACATTAACACTCCATTTTTCTAGCCCTCACTTTCGGCAACTGTGCCAAAGTCATAGTCGAGCTGTTGCAACAAGAGAACCACAGACAGTTTGATAGCTAAAGACAATTGTTGCGTGATCACGGGCTCTAGGTCAGCATAGTTGTCATCTACGGTGCTGGCCAGGCTATGGGCTGGAAGTGGAGGACTGTACAGTGAGTTACTGTCCAACCTTTCTCACTCTACTGACTTCATTCTACCTCACCCTCTTCCACCTCACCCACCCTACCTAACCCCACTCAAATGCACCCCACTCCATCCTACTCCACCCGCTCTTCCTCACCCCCTCTACCTAACCCACTTTTCCTTATTCCACTCTCCCCATTCAACTTCACCCCACTCTAACTAATGCCAGTCACCCCACTCTACCTCATCCCACTCACTCACTCTTCCTCACCCTGCTTTTCGTCGACCCACTATTCTCCTCTAGCCTACGCAAATTTACTTCACCCTACTCACTTGCTGTTCCTCAGGCCACCCTTCCTCACCCCACTCATCCACTCTACCTCAGCCCACTCAGCACACTCTACTTTGCCCCACTCTGTCATCCCAATCACATCACTTTACCTCACCCACTTTATCTCTTCCTCACTCCATACACTCCCTACCTCACCCCACTCAGTACACTCAACTTTGTGCCCCCATTCACCCAACCTTTCTTGCCCTATTAAACCTTCTATCTCACCTCACTCTATATCACCCCACTCACCCAAGTGTACCTCAACCCCCTCTACCTCACTCCTCTTATCCTACTCTACCCTCACCTCACTTTATGTCTTGCCTGCTCCCTAGCCCCAGGTCCATCCATGATCACAGGCGCTGGCTGGAAGGCGCCTGCAAATGGGCATCATGGAGGTCATTGTCATTTGAAGCATTTTCAACTACTTTGGGGCAAGGGTGCGTGGAATTTGGGGCAGCAATGTTAACATGGGCTTTCACGAGACACCAAGCGAAGGTGCCAGAGGCGAGGGGCAACATCCATGGAGTGCAGTTTAAGAACCGTTATGTAGTTGATGCCAGGAAAGCTGCTTCAGGGCTGCTTTGAATGTGCTGCTCTGCCATTAAAAAAAACAGAGGCAGAGAGGAGAGGACATTCAAGTGTAGAGCCAGGAGAGGGGCAACGTCTTTGGTGCCTGGCTACAATTGTCCACTAACTGGGGTACTTTTTAGGGGCCATTAACAGAATCGACGGCAAGGAACAGCTTAAAGTCAGGTGTGAATAAGCAGTCTAAGGCAGAGAGGCGAGAGAATTCAAGTGTGTGGCCTGGGGGTTGAAGGCTTTCAAAACCATAAAGGTGGGTGGTCCTTGTAACCAATTGACACCAGGAGAATAACATAAACTAATGAAACTGAGATGTCATATGGGATAAGTTATCATGATCAATGACATCATGAATTATTTGTACAAACGATTACACTGGAAGTGTGTACCATCTCCTCACCTCTTTAGAACCTTGAACAGTTCCGGATGTGCTGCAGGCATGCATGGTGGAGGGACGTGGAGAGTGTACATTATACTGTGCCACGACACGTAGCACTTGAAAGTGATTATCACTTTATAACTTGCTGTATTGTCACTTTGTAGCTGAGTACATTGTGACACAACGGGGATGAGTTGAAGCTCCATTCTGCTTCTCCAGACTTAATTGCTGCTGCAATAGTTGTGAAGCAGTGAGAACGTTCACCTCCAGTGGCAAGCAGAGGGGTTTGAATACCACCTCTGCCGATGCCTTTTGGAATGGGCCTATTTTATATGCATTTTGATGATTTTATTTTGATGTCCTAAAGCAATTACATTGCAAAAACAATAAGAAAATATTAATCTTGATTGTAACAACACATGAAGAAACCAGGAGCAAATCAACACCACAAACCATAAACACAATCCATACTCAATAACTGCTACAGGCAATAAATTGATGGGACCGACATCAGGTTCAGACACTGGTCAACAGTATATCACAGTGCACCTGGTAGGCAGTCGCAGTAGGCATGTAGCCCTGGTCAGCAAATAACGGAGCAGATGCCACTACCCGCATTGGATAGGAATGAGTCGCTTGGTGGTGAAATGATGAACAGTGTGTTGAAAGGATTTGCTCAATATGAGAGACATCTTACAGCCAGACCAGTGCTGCGAGCTGTGGCTGATTCATCAAATGTGACCAATAAAAGACGGATATGTTCATAACACGTTCATAGATACTGTGCCTCAATGATCATGAATGTTAGGGAATGGGCAGCCACTGATCCTCTTGTACACAGATGGATACTTGGACAGGTCTTCAATGGGTAGCTTCTGTGTGACTCCCATGAGAGGGAAGGTTGTTATGTTGAGGGTGAATGAGGAGGGCCTCAAAATCAATCATCTGCAGGTGCTCTTAGTAAAGGTAAGGAACTCTGTATTCATGATGCCGAGGTTCTGTAATTTAGGTCTGTATAATATCGTTTATGAACACCATAGTTTTAGCAAAAGGAGGGTTTACATGGACAATGACACTCTGATTCGGCAGCTGAAAAAAGAAATGTACCCTGTGATGTCTCAAAGACCATCAGGCTATATGCCTATGTTGAGAGCTTAATGAATAGGTGGGGGACAGAGGGGGGTTTACTCTGTCATCTGTCCAATCAGTAATAATCTATGGGCCAGAGGGTGGTTCCCCCAGTGACATCCCCAGACAACCCATTTAAGGAAATGTAAAGCACATGTGCAGACCTTTGCAAAGAGAGACACACAGTGGGTGCCTGGAGGTATATTTTTTGGGGTCCATCTAGAGGTGGTACCCAGTGCAGAGAGGGTAGACGTGTAGTTGTGCGTGAATCATAGTGTTTTTAACTTGGTGAGATGGGAGTCAAGGGCAGGAGCGGGCGGTGGGATGCCAGTTGCTGGCCTTGACGCAGTGGGCGTGGCCTTCCATGATTTCCCTTTAATAATTTTTTGTCATTGAAATGCATTTTTTCATGCCAGGACCCCAAAACTACCCAAAGTGTGTAGTAGCCATGGACTGCAGTCTTGGCCAGTGGTTTCTTTCCCCAGGACATTGTCTTCAAACATGCCCTAGTCCACTCAAACCCACCGGCAGTAGGCACTCTCCATATTCAGTGGTAATTTTCACTGAAGCCTGGCTTACAGCCATTTCCTGCCACACACAAGCAACATAGAATACAGAGTGGACACTGAAATGGACTCTGGCTATGGTCCAGCACACCTCCAAATTATCTGCAGTGGGCAATGTCGTAAGCCTTCTTGGCCCATTCCGTGGGGTCACCAAACTGACCTCTAGTGGCATATTTCCATGGTCCGTGGCCATTGCCAGTGGTCCTCTTGCCTCATGAAACGGCCGCTGGCCATGGCCTGTGGTGATTACCGGGGGCCCTGGCTCTAGGGATCACTTTCCAGTGGGCACAGTCTTCTATATCGCCATGGCTCCCCAAACGGACCCAAAATGGCTGAAGCCATATTCAGTGTCCCAGCTCATACTGTAGTGGTCATAGTGCATTGACCTGCAGCAATGAGGAGTGACCCTGTGCCTAATGCATGGCTTTTGATTATGCCCAGTTCTCCCAAGACACCCGTGGATGAGACATGGCTTTTGCCCATGCCCTGGCAATATCTCAAAGTGTGTGGCCAGGCCCGCAGGCACATTTTCACCCATTGCAGATGCCCAGGACATCAGGTCAGAGACCTTTCATTAGCCCACAGAGTTGTCTGGTGGTCCATGGTGGTAATTAGCCTTGGCCATTCACCTGTGTCCAAGGGCTCCGAAGACACTCAAAGTACAAACTGGCCATGGCCTGTCACCATGGCCGTTGACCACTTGACGCTCCAAAGTGGCCATTGGCCCCAGTGCTTGGCCTTTGGCCATAACCTTCCCAATTGTGCGGTCAACCACCTTGGTCACTAACGCCCTTTGCAGATACCCAGTCTACCTGTAACCCTGCAAGCCACTGGTGGGTGTGACATCCAGTGAATTCGTCCCTTCTCCTAAAGGGTGAGCCAACCCCTTTGAGATTAAGGAGGTGAACAGAATATAGTCCCATGGGGACATGGCAAGCAGGATCTCGCTGGGCATGACCCCCGCCCCTTATGGGACAGGGACTCCGCAGTGAACAATTCTACACCATCTCCCTTAATACCAAGTGTTTTCTGCCTATATGGGAACTGGTATTAAACATTATTCTGACAAACACTGCAGAACACCGATACGCAGTTCACACCAAGGAAAAACCGGCACAAAGTCAAGGGAAGTAACGAAAGACCCCTTTGGGGTATCGCAGACCTGAGACTAATAGACAGACCTAGAAGGGGTGAACAAGAATACAATACCCGGTGAGGAGTTCAGAGAAAGCTGAATTTATGGAAAATACACAAAGAAGGGGAGATAAAGTCCCACGCCCTAAAAGGAGTTACCAGAAACCAGAAGACAAAAGAAACACCCAAAAGATTAATCACTTTGCACCATGCCTCCTTGTCTGTCTCTTATGTCTGAACTACCACATGGGCTGCTGCGCCTGCTACAGAAAACATAATTTATTTTCTTTTTTTTGGCCTATATTCTACACAGGACATCTAGAGGGGTGAAATATGTCCCTTGTATACATTTCTGCAGCACAGAGCCCACAGGACCCCTTAAAAGGTCTGTGACCAACAATGGTGATCCTTTGAAAAATAAGTCAGAGTAGTTACTTTGCAACTAGCCAATCTGCTTGCACCTTACTAAGATGGGGTAACTTTTGCAGGTCCACGAAAACCAGTTGGCCATTCAAGACCTTGACAATGGACCTGTGTGTTGGCAAGCAATTGAGGCAAACCCTGATATCACTAACAGGAGTTTGCCCCCTTCTGGCTAGATTTAAAACAAAATGCTGGATGGGTATGTGCCAAACAGGCAAAGCAAAGGTTTGTGACCAGACTCCTCACAACGTTTTGGCGACCATCAATCCAGTGGTGTGGGTCCATATGTGTGGGCAAAGCTTGCCCTGTGAGAAACTGCATGGTGATCATAGGTTTTAGGGGTTGTAAGGATGTAGTAGTAGTGGGAGGCTGGCCCACAGGTGGCATGCTTTTGGCTACATACTTTTATTAATGAGGAAACACAAGAGAAAACCCTGTCTGACCCTGGTTCTAAGAGGGGGTTCCCTGCCTTAACCAATACTAAGGAATCTGTCAGGATGTCCATCTAAAGCAAACAAGTTCACAGTCCTGTGTCCAAAACCTATTTCTGACCCTTACACTAGACACATAACTAAGAAAAAGAGATAGTCTTCTTGGTCCAGAAGAATGACTCCCGTCTTCTGGATGACAGCCAAGGTTCAACAAGATGCAGAAACAACATGTTCTCAGAAATTGCAAATCAAAGTCTCAAAAAGGATTCCTTTCATTGGGTTTCCAGCAAGGAACTCTGAACAAAAAGTCTCGTATATCCACAGTGTTAGGGGGATGGTTCCCTCCCCCTTTTGCCTTTCCAAGTTTTCTCAATGCCAGGACAAATGCCTTTCTTCTCCTGGCTTCTTTGTCAATGTTCACTGTGCTAAGAGAATGACCCCCTTCTCTTGGCTATTTGTACACTCTTCAACAACACCAGAGGGTATATCTCTCTTCCCCTGGTTTCTTTCCAGTTCTTCACAGTGCCAATAGAATGACCCCCTTCTCCTGGCTCTTATACAATGTTCAACAACACCAGAGGGTATTTATCTCCTCCCCTGGTTTCTTTACCGCTCTTCATAGTGTTCACCAATGCCACAGCCCACCTGGTTCACTATCCTTCCAGGTACTGTTACTGTAGGGGTGATCTTGAAGGCAGTTCGTTATTATGTGTGGGTCCCAGACCCTTCTTGGCATTTCGTGTTTCTCAGGACTTATACATGATTCACTAGCCTGCTAGGTATTCCCTCTTGCCGTTGGTTTCTTTTTCTCTCTTACAGTCTAGGTAGTACTGGTTTCCCAATCTGACAGGGACTTCCTCCCAGACCCTTTTGTATGTATTTCTTTCTCTTTGGTCCCAGGCAACTTTTTATAGGTTTCTTTCTATTGTGTTCCAGACACCTTTATATGGCTTTCTTTATTTCTCCCATGGTCTATGTAGCCCTGATCTCCCAGTCCGCCAGGGAATGCCACTAAGAAGATGACTCTGGATGTCATTTCTTTCTGGATGTGGGTCCCAGGCCCGTGTCTCATTGTGGGAAGATCCCTTAGGGTTCCTAGCAAGCCTTCCGGTTTCCCCAACCCTTCTCAGGCTGCTCACCGGTCTTCGTTCGCGGCTTCTGGGTCTCTTGCACCCCTGCTCCAGCACCTCCTTCTCTCCCTTGGCTCTGCAGCAGTTCCACAGAGGATTCCTGCTTTCAGGCGGTGTGCTCCGTGTGGATGACACACTCCAGCTCCTTTGTCCAGCTGGTTGCCCGAGCTCTGGCTTCCTTCTAATCAACTGCCGTAGATCTGTGAGGGATGCCTCTGCCGGCAGGTAAGCATCCCATTTGTTGCACTTTGGGTGCTCCAGTCCCTACAGCAGCTCACAAAACTTCAGGTTCCTCTCAGTTCGGATCTCTCTCTTGGCTCAGATTTCTCTCTTCTATTTCAGGTATATTCTGACCAATAGAAAGTCCATGTAGACTAGACCGCTCAAGATAGTTTCTGAAGGTGATCTTCATTCTTCTGCATTTCTTCCTTGTCCCAGTACATAGGGGATATCAGTCCCTTTTGGAGTCTACACTGTCCCTTGTCCCAGTACTTGCTTATTTACTGATATGGCAAAGGTACATCAGTACACTAGAGAAGATGTTACAGGTAGGGTGGTAGGAAGGTGTGTTAGGGTTAGGTGGGCATGGGGATACAATGTTCTTCCAAGTGTCATCACCAATGCCATAGGGGGTTTCACTCCCCATTAGATCTATCCACTGTATACCACCCCCTGGGGGGCTTTCGGGTAGCAGCCTCGCCTCCCTGGCCTCATGGGAAGGGGCTCCCTCTGGTGAGAAGTGAAAATATCCAGGGATTCATCACAGGGCCCATCCAGAGTGGGTTCTATATTTATTTAAAAATGTTTTGTAAAGATGTATCAAATGATGCGAGAGTTATAAGAATTGGGAGTCCAACCTGACAATAAGAATAGGTCCGCAAACACCCACCTTCTAATAAATGTTTATTTATATTTGTGTGTGTATATGTATACATACATATGTACATATAATATCATCATACTTTATTTCGGCCAGGGGAACCATAAATATAACACAGCTATTAAAAGACAGAATTATATATACAAAATTCATTACAAAATATTAACCGATCACGTTCTGCTAATTTTCCAGTAATTTATAAAATAAGATAAAGTGCATTATATGACCTAAAATCAGAAAACAATTCTTAATTAATATCAACGCCAGAATCTACTAAAATCATGATTCAAATTGATTTTAAAATTATGTTTCTCTTGGACCAAACATTACCAATATAATTTGAAACAGCAGAACCACCTCAAATATATTTTTAATTTTTGCAAAATTCCTCCACCACTCTCAAATTCTATGATTAGTCAAACATGTCCTTAAGTTGCTGCAGAGTAAAAGTTCACAAGTATGACAGATGAAAAGAAAGTGGAGAGATGAAAAGAAAGTGCTGCAGAATTTGAGTGACCTTAAAACAGAAAGGGCAGTGATCAGAAGTGGCTGAATACCACTGTGCTTGAATCGTGGTGAGAGGTATAATACCCAGCTGCGTATAAGGTATAAAGTTCTTTAAAAAGGCCTATTTATATGGGTCAGATAGTTCTCCCATGCACAATCTTGCTTAATGGTCAGGTAAGCCAAACTTGTAAGCAGACACAGGCATTTGGTGATTTTGTTTGCCTAAAACCCACTCCACACGGGCATCTGTTTACAACCGAGAGTGATGCTGGCTGGATTTAACCACAAATCAACAAGATGCAACATCCTCAAAGTGTCTCTAATATATATAAACTCTGGGAGGGTGGCTGCAACATGACTGCCTAACACATCTATTAAAGCGTGTCTTTATTGACTTAAACTATTACATGACCATAAACGCACCCAGTAAAGTAATGGTTTCAGAGCAACATGATCTTCGATCGAGGTAAAACTAAGCTCCAACGGCAGCTAAATATTTGGTGTGTTCTGTGGGTGAAGAAACTCAATTTTAAGGAATGTATTTTCACTGGTGGCCTAAGTGCTTACTTTGTATAAGGCGTGAGGATCGGTTACCCCTCCATTACTCAATCACAACAGTGGTGGTTATCCTCACCTGTCTTATTGGCTAATCAATAACCACAATTGAACACCAGAGTATCATTTATATCAAAAATGCATTCTTTAATTATTTTCATTTAACAAATAATTGTACTTTGTATCTCACATAAATTGTACACACTAGACATTCTCATATAAACCCACTCATCAGTAATCAACAACAAACATCCTAAACCTTTTAGTGCATGGGGGTTAGTACACAGTGGGCCTCATAACAAGTATGGCGGCAAGGCAACAACATCGCTGGTAACGCTAACGGCACCGTTGGTATTGTACCACCATACTAGGAGTCCTGCTTGTGGCTGCCCTTGCAGCCACCAGGTCTGACCTGGTGGCCGTACCGGCACCCACGAGCAGAACATGATGGTAGCACCGGTACCGTTATTAACGGTACCGGTGCTACCACACTCCCCAGTCCCCTTGAGCCCTATGGAGCTCAAATGGGAATAGGGATGTACCAGGCCCGGCACCCGCAAAAGGGCAATTACCGGGTCCGGCTGGGCCGGAATATCCCGGTAATTGCCCATCTGTGGGTGAAGGACCGGATGCGAATTTTGAGGCCGACAGGGCTACCTCAAACCTCGTAATGAGGCCCAGGGACTTTGAATCATATCCGGTATACCGTTTTTAACAGATAGATCTAGTCAACTTATTTGGTTGTTTTCTTTAGGGAAAACAACAATTACCACATCTTTAATCTGTACCTCCACTAGGGCGGTTAAATGACACAAAATACCCCAGTCAAAGAAATTAGCCTATGTAGACTTTATACAGACAGACAGTCATTGTGGACTGAGGACTTTGTGATTGTACTGTCCTCTAAGGAAAAAAACAGCAATATGCCGTCCGACTGTCCTTCCAACTAATAAGCAGCACACTTCTCTCCCCTACCCCCTCTTTTTCAAAGAACACTGTTTGAATAAGTGTGTTCACCATGTTGCATGAGATTGAGTGCTGTTGAGTGCTTTTTGGTCATGCTTGAAAAACACTGGACTGACAGCGGTGCATTTTTAATAGGAGATTATTTTCTCAATATTGAAGCTCTCCCATTCCTCCCTATAATAGCAACGCTATGCAGGCAGAGTGCCACTTTCTGGAGAGCAACGTTTTTTATATTTTATATTCCGTTTAGATGATTGAGCTCAATGGAAAATTGAATGACATTTTGTGAAAACACTTTAGATGAGGTGACGTCAAGATGCCAGTTTAAAGCAACAAACTCCTTGAAATTAGGCAGGTGTTTCAAGCTATGCCACCTTAACGCAGAGCCCTGATGTTGCACAACGCAAGAGCACAATGATGACTTCACTGATGGCATCACATAGGACATGCTTTATGACATTACTTATGGCATCATCAATAACATCATTGGAAACTAGAGCACACTCATTACATCACTCATGGCACCACATAACATCATTTGGTAGAGATGGTGAAATGTGGCACATGTAATATTTAACACAGATCAATACAACACGCAATGTCTGTCGTTATCTCTCCTTTAAATATCCATCACTTGATGGCATAACATTCTAAAGGACATGAGTAAGGTATTATGTAATGAGTATTTTCAGACGTAAGCTGACGGAAGCGGCCTGTGACTTTCGCACTTGCGCGTGAATTTGCACTTGCCTGCGCATTCCCGGTGCAGCTTGTTGGCTGGCAGCTGGTGCATAGTGGCTTGGCGTTGCCTTTTGAGATCGGGTATTCCTTACGGGGTGCGGGGGGCCCTGATGGACCCCACTGGTCGCTCGCCGTGAAAGCTTCTTGTTGAGTTTTTTTTACAGGCATCCTGGACTGCCGGGCCGCAGCTGCTTGGTCAGCGTGCAGGCCTCAACTTAGTCGGTGTCCTGGTGCCGGAAGTGCACGGCAGACGTGACATGGCCTCTCTGTGCAGGCACCATATGATCGAGTGGTCCAATGCCATGATGTATATTTGACCAAGTCAGAAGGCTGTTTACACCTTCGTATCTTAGTAAGTGGCGAGTCTTTTCTCCTGCATTTACAACATTTTGCGACATGCTTACCTCAAGAGCCAACACCATAAAAACTCATAAAAGTCCCATTTTACCAGTATCTAGCTATAGGGATGGTTGCAAGCACGCTCTCAGATCTAGGCTATACCCACCACATTCATGAACCGACTCATATTAAAAGTAGAACTTTAGATTGGCTTGCAGACCTTAACTGTAGTACTACCCTGACCACCATCACACCCTGCATCTGGTCAGATCATCACATAATAACCTTCGCCATTAACGCTACTGCTCACTGTCCCACTGTGAACACTGCACCGGCGACCCTCACTCGTAATAAGAAAAACATCACAACAGATAAATTGCTCCCTCTCATTCCTCCCCTTCTGAATGATACACTACACTCTGCTGACCCTACAGTTCTAGTAGACTCTTAGAACCAGGCCATCCTGAAAGCATTAAACATCATTGCCCCACTAAAAATGCGCAAATCTAAACCACGCTCCCATCTCAACTCCTGGTACACACCTCACCTGAGAGAACTGCGCAAAACTAAAAGAAATGCAGAAGCACGTTGGAAAAACTGCCAAACACTCAATAACAAAACTACGCTGACCATAGCTTCCTCTAACTACAAAGAAGCTATTATTCAAGCTAAAAAAAAGAATTACAATGAACGCATTACGCTAGCAGAATCAAACACAAAAGAATTGTTCAAGATTCTTAAAGAACTTGAATCCCCCATCGCCCCCATCGACAACTGCATCACTGATGCCGCTTGGTGTACGAACATCCAGAAGGCTCTACTAGATAAAAGATTGATGCTCCAAACCAAAATTAACCTAAAAAAAAACACCTGCTGACCGACCCTGATCACAAGATATCCACCACCAACAATACCGGTCCCGAACCACCAATCATACCATTCAGCTCCTCACCCTTAGACACCTGGGAAGTGGTTAATATCATTAGGAAGCTAAAACCGTCCAATTGTCAAGGTGACTCCTGCCCCGCTCCAGTCATTAAAGTGGTGGCGCATGACCTCGTACCTTTTATCACCTACCTTATCAACGCCTCCTTTAAAACAGGTACGGTGCCCAATAACTTAAAAGATGCTTGGGTCATCCCACTCCTCAAAAAGCCCTCACTCGACCCTAGTAACCCTTTTAATTACAGATCTATTACAACGGTGCCCTTTCTACTAAAAATACTGGACCGTGCCGCCTACTTACAAATTCAAGCATATCTAGAAACTAATAACCTCCTGGGCCTTAGGCAATCTGGTTTCCGCCCTAGACATGGCACGGAAACGGCCTTGATTGACCTTGTAACCCAAATACAAGATATAAAAGACAAGGGCAAACTAGCACTCCTACTACTGCTCGATCTATCGGTGGCCTTCGACCTTGTCAACCATCAAATACTGTGCCAACACCTAAAAACAGCTGCGCCCTTTTTAGACTCCGCTACCTCTTGGATTAGGTCTTTCCTTGCCAATAGAACCATGAGAGTTCTCTCACCCTCACCCTCTGCTGAACCCTCTCCAGTACTCTGCGGGGTACCTCAAGGATCGTGTGTCTCCTCCACGCTCTATATTGTCTTTACTAAGCCTCTATTTGATATTCTTGATTTCTTGGGTGTCTCGTATACTAACTATGCCGATGACACCCAGATACTTATCCCTATCACAGGAGACCACAACGAATACACTAAAGCCCTCAATGGAATCTACTCAGTAATCCAAGCCTGGATGGTGCATCATGGACTCTGTTTAAATGATGAGAAAACTGAGATACTAATACTTGGTTCCCGCTCCAGACTGAACAAACTGGACCCGTCATTCAAATCATTCACTATTGATGGCAATACCATCACTGCCTCTAATAACACCAAGACTCTCGGTATTTACCTAGATGACACCTTATCCTTCACCAGACAAACTAACGCCGTGGTTGCAGCATCTGCCTATACCTGCAAATTAATTACTGCCTGTAGGCCATTCCTTACGACACCCAACTGCATTACCCTTGCCAGAACGCTAGTTATGTCAAAACTCGATTATTGCAGCTCTCTCTTTCTAGGGACCAGCCTTAGAAACATGAACAAACTACAAATGACACAGAATAACGCTATTAGGGCTGCCCTCAACATCCCGAAGAAGTCACACATATCCGACGCAAGACGCAACCTTAATTGGCTATCTGTCAAACACAGAATCGCCCTCAAAACACTTGCCTTAACACACAAAGCCAGAGCCAACCTCGCCCCAGTATACCTGTCCAACAGACTTCTGCCACATACCTCATCAAGGCCCCTAAGATCGGCTCAAGTCCATACTATGTCTATCCCTAGATTCAAGCTACAGAATTCAGGGGGATCCAGCTTTCCTGTCCAGGCGGCAAAGCTTTGGAACATGCTACCGCCGTCCATTAGATCCGAACCCTCCTTCCCTATCTTCAAAAGAAAATCTACAGTCTGGCTGCATGAACTTGACTGCCAATATTCTCATGGCTCTCACTAGCTTGGCCGCGGCTGCGGTCACGCCCTTTTTTTGGTACTTGTTTGCACTCAATACTGTGTCCTGCCTACTCTTTGTAACCTATTTAATTTGTAACTGAACTGTATAACATGTGTATCTGTACTGCCTTAAGAACTTTAATAGCTGTAACATATGCGCCCAGCTGCCTCAGGGCCGGGAGAGCTCTACAAATAAATAAAATACAAAAATACAAATACATAAGAAATAATCCCTTAGCTGAGGTCCTGGATTTGAAAGCAAGAAGGAACCAAAGACTGCGGGATATGGATCTATGTATGGCCACTCATGAGGTCGATTCTGGTTGCCTGAAGGTCCCTTTAGATGACACTGGTGTACACTGCTCAGGGGTGACTATTGATACAGAACAAGCAATGGACCTCCCTGGGAAGATTGTTCATGAAGGATGTGTTCAAACGTATGACATGACTGGGTTATCCATGATGTATATTAATGAACCACCTAATAATCCTGTTATAACATGAAACTTGATCATGGAATCTCCGTGGCAGGCATCCCCAGAGTTGTGAGAGATTAAAGCTGATCATTCTGGGCAATTCGTACTCGAGTAGTCCAACAAAATGGCTGCCTATTAGGGACAGACGAATTGAAGAGAATCATTTATGCAAATTTCATGGACTTTCGCTATTGGATAAATGTGATGGGCAAGTTGGCAATACAATTTCAGCCGAGGAAGAAAGATAAAGCTTGCCAACAGGATCAGACTGGAGATAAGAAAGATAAGAGAGATCAGATATTGCAAACTGTTACTGGTCCCTTGGGGCTAAATCATGCTCTTGTGGATGGGAAGGGTATAAACATGATAGTTAACTCTTGTCAGACAAACATAGAACTGGAGGTTATTAAACAGTCAGCTGATACAAAATGCATGAAACAGGGAGAGGGTTCACATAACCTGCAGACGTTGGGGTCTGCATTGCCTGTGTCTGATGGGAAGCAAGTGCACCCATCCTTGTCAAATTTGGGGAGTGAAGGAGAGGCCATTCAACTCCCTCTAATATCAGTTCAACACAATACCATTGACATACAACAGTGCCTCCCCAGAAACCTGCGTATTGGCAATACTTGGATGCCTCCAATTGCTGATGAGTCACTTAAGAACTCTGTTATGGACCATAGAAATGTTATCATTACTAATGTGAAGCCCTCTGAAGGTCCCGAACCTAAAGACGCCCTGATGAATAAAGTATTGGCATGGTTGCAGCAAAAGACTGGCCCTGGGGTTGTAAGAATGTTAGATCTTAAAATCATTTACAGGATCAAGATCGACCAATGGTGCATCCACAAGGGCCGGGACTGTATTTTGGTTGGGTGTGGCAAAAGTAACTTGATTACTTTTATATCCATATGCAACAACATGGCGAGAGTTTCCTCGGACTTGAAATTGGTTATGGACTTTCCTGTTATTTCTTGTCCAAAGGTTCCTTGAATTTAGGATCTGCTGTTGATTAGTTGAGTTTTAACGGTCTGCCCAATTACTTTGTGTGATCACTCGCTAATTGATGTTTTTGTAAATTGTTGTTTTTAGTGGAACTCTGAGGCCTAACGGTGTGTAGCGCTTTATAAGAAATTAACCAACTAATGACAAAATCTTCTAGATCATGTATAGCTCTATCCTTAATTGGTTATCTTTTGCACTAAGGTACATTCTTAAAATGTTACTTGTGCCTTCAGGCTATGTTGAAGGGTACTCTCCATGGATGCAGACACATGTGACAAAGTCAACTTTATAGTCTTACACCGCATGGTCAAGACCTTAGTAGATGTTTTAAGTAGCATTAACTATCACAATTCAGCAGTCCACTAAAAATAGCACAAATAAACCAACAGTTTTAGGAATCATATGCCTTTACATATCCCAACAAATTGTTACTTTATCAAAGTAAAGTTTAGGCTTCAACCATATGAAAAGGTAATGCTTATGATGGGGAGCCCATAAATGTCAAGCACAATGAAATACACTTTCTCTTCCTGTTATTTTACTTTGCACTGTGCCTCCCCCATATGCTGTTGTATAGAGTATCATGTGCACCTGTACGAATTAGACATTCCCATGTATTTAATTTGTATCTGTAATACAATAGAAAAAGAAATTATAGAGAAAAAGAAGCATCTGTTATTTTGGTATAGCTCATCTGTATTCCTCTTTATTTTATCGTCCTACACATGTTTCAGATTTTCTCAACTTTTCTACAGTGCCATCATGCATTATTTCTAAAATGTCATTACATGTGACATAAAATCAATATGTTAAACAATTTGGACTCTTAGTTAATAGTTCCATTAATTATGAGACTATACGTTCCTGTTTGTTGCCATGTTTTCATATTTCCAATGTCAATATTGGCGAATCATTGTGACATTCCTTTTTTTTAGCTTGCATATCTTCCTTTCCCATTTGTAAGTCTCCAAATCTGTTTTTGCTGCTTCGGCATAGACACAAATAGACACACTGTTGACATTTTAGCGGATCACAATGCCATAAATATAGAACAGGAGGAAATACTTATAGGGATATTGGTCGATGGAAAATGTGTGCAAATCCACATTAGCTTTAGAGTTGTCATTACTGCTTCAGTATGTATGTTTCTGGCATTGTGATTTCCTGAAAGGTGAACATTTACAAGTGTGTGTATCACAGTCCTCAACATAAAGCCCAAATGCAACTATCTGCCAAGGTAAAAACATACAAGTGATGATTTTTAACCCGAATGCTACCAACCAAAGCAGGAGGGTTTGGGGGTAGGGGGTTTTCCCCCAGAACATGTTTTAAATAAGGGGTTGAAATTGTGGTTTTTACAGCACTTTCTGTGAAACACTGGGTAAAAAGCCACAGAGCTTGCAGTCAGATGTTTGTGGTAGAACAGGAAAAAAACGATGAATAGATGCAAGTCATCAACAGTGCACAGGACCATTTTCTACTGCATTTTACAATGCCTTTACCCACAACATATGCCAATATATAAACATTTTCACTCTGGCTGTGCCCATAAATGTTCATGCAGGCTGCATCAACATATGCCACTATTACCATATAAGGAATCCCAGCAAGTAAAGAATGCCATGCCACGGAAAGAAAGCATATCCAGCCTGGCTGTACATAGGCCAGTGTACCACCTAATCACACATATGTTTGCTTTCTCATGATGCAAAATACAAAAATACCATGGTACACAAATAATATATGACCAGACTGGAGCCACCAACGTAAGCCAGTCTACCCACTTCTAACACTCATGTTTGCTTTACCTTTGATGCCAAGTAAAAAGTAACAGATGCCATGTCACAGTAAGTAAATGAACACTAACCATAGGCCCGACTAGCGACGTAATAAAAGTTATGTTTGCTTTACTCTTAGTGGCAAGTAAATAATGTCATGCCACATTAAGACAGTGTTATGATGGTTCTTACTTAAGAAGGGGTGAGCTGCTGCTAACACTCCACATAGAATGTTAGACGGAGAAATTATTTGATGTTATTCGTTCTAGGCACAGCAGTTGGTGGAGTGTGGTAAAGGGGAAGGCTGTGGTGGGGGTTTCTGTTACTACTTTTCTTGAAATAAACTATTAAGAACCCCATCCAGAGCTTGTGGTTCTCTTCCTAACATTGGTGACGAGGATTTTAAAAACCCAGACCCCTGGCATAGCCACAGAACTGCCTTCATTGCAATGAAGAGCATCCAATCGGTCCTGTCTTTGCACTGAGGGGCGCTGACGCGGAAGAGGCAGCTGAACCCAGCAGCTGAAGAGTCGGTACCCAGCAGGCAAGCAGCGGAAATGTGAGCATCCAACAGAAAGAAGACAGAGGGCTTCCAGCCCCTTCTAAGCCGCTCGGGCCACCTGGGCGTTGAAGCAAGCAACGGTTGCAAGATTGTGTTTCCCCACGTAAGTGATCCCGGCCAGAAGGCCCCGCTCCAGCGCACACCCACTGACATTGCCTCACCCCAGGACTGACAAGTACCCCTACCCCTCAAGTCACCACTCACTGGGTTGTCCTCACGCTGTGCCTCCCACAAGTAATTGGAGAGATTGCGGGCTCTGCACCTGCGCATTCTGCCTTTGTCCGTGACCACAAGGACAGGCAGTTTTGCACAGGCACACAGGGAACGGCTGCGTTTGTAATGAAGTAAGGACAAGCGGCTTGCTCATTCGCATAACAGGATGGCTAAAGTGAGCTCCAGAGCAGTTTCTCCACGTGATCAAGAGTTTATGTGGAAAGGACACTGGAGAGAGGGAACAGTGAGTCAAAGAAAGTCTCAGTGAGGAAAGTTCACGGAAAAAGGAAATAGTTGGACAAGGGAAAGATCCAACAGATATAGGATCCAAAGGGACATTGTAAAGAAGAGCAAATAAAGGAACTGTATATATAAAAATAAAAAGGGCAAAGAAGCCAACCAGCCAAGCAAGGCGTGCTAACAAGAGAGCTCTTATGCCAAGGAACAGAAATGGCATTGCTGCTTCTAGCTGGTCGTTTATGCCATCTCCAGGCCCTGCAGAAATAAAATGGGCACAATGGAAAAAAGGATTCATGCACTATATAAAAGTTGCCTGTGGAGGGTCATACTCAAATGATAGAAAATGATCCGTATTAATGCATTTTTTAGGGTATGATGGCCAACACATTTTCGACAGATTACCTCCCCTACCCAGTGAAGAAAAGTGGTAACAGAAAACCCCAGCACAGCCTTCCCCTTAACCACACCTCACCAACTGCTGTACTTAGAACCAATAACATCAAATGCATTCTACGTCTAACATTCTATATGGAGTGTTAGCAGCAGCTCACCCCTTCTTAAGTAAGAACCATCATAACACATCTACCTTCGCTTACCCAACACCACCTCTTTGCACCACCACAATCATACTCTTGTTCCACACTTGTCCACCGCTCACACGCACTTCACCCTTGAGGACAGCTGTCACATGTACGGGTTCAGAATATAGTAAGTCTCCCTTTCCCCTAACCACTCCTTTCTTTATGCCATACTGTCCCAGGAGAGTAACACCAAGGAGGTGGAGATTATTGCACACACATCAAGAGGATTGAGGGGAGCAAAAAACAATTATTCTGTTCTGGAGAAGGAAGCTTTAGCATGCCATTGGGCCGTAAAAAATGTCGAATTTTTTAATGGAATACTGCCCTTATTATTAGAACAGATCACAAACCCCTTAAAGCTATATTTGAGAATAAAGGTTTGGACATGGTATCAAGACAAGTAGCTAGTTGGGTTCCAAGATCACAAAGCCACAGATTTGATCTGCAGGTTATACCAGGGAAAGAAAATGTTCTAGCTGACTGCCTGTCAAGGTTGGCCACATGTGGAAAGGATGTTGAAGAGGATGTCGTAACAGAAATGGTTTTTGTCAATCATGAAGGAATAGTGAGTAAAGAGGAGTGGATAGAAGCCATGAATAGGGATTTGGTGCTTATGCGGGTGAAGGCGTATGTGGGGTCTGTATGGCCCAATAAGGTGGAGTTACAACAAAATGAGAAAGTGTATTGGGAGGTGCGTGAAGAATTGAGTGTAGTTAATGATGTCTTATTTTGGTGGGAACACGCTGTGGTTCCCGAGGATATCAGGAAAAAGATAGTTGACCTAGTTCACAGTGGGCATGTAGGCATCACAAGGACAAAAGTGATATTGAGTAGTGAATATTGGTGGCCGGCCTTTGACAGAGATGTGGAGCGAAGATTGGCCAATTGTGTGCAATTTGTCAAAGTGGGCAAAGGACTAAAAGCAAAGGGTCAGCCCATTGTAGAGTTCGATGGTGCTAGAAAAGTGTGGGACAAGGTTGCCATGGATATTTTAAGGCCCGTGGGAATGGGTTATGAATGTGGAATGTGTATTTTGGTTCATGTGGATTTGTTTTCGTGATGGTCTGAATTCAAGATTGTAAGAGACATTTGGGGTGACAGTATAGTGAATTAATTCAGGAAATTTTAGCAAGGGAAGGTATGCCAGGGAGTATGCTTATGGATAATGGTACACAATTCACGGGAGGTAGTTTTGTGGAATACTTGAAGGAGTCTGTGGTGAAGCATAAAACATCTGCATTGTATCATCCAGAAGGGAACAGTATGGTAAAAAGGAGGAATAGATGTGGGATGCATGTCATTCGCATGGCAGGAGCATGGGGTGTGGACAAAAAGGTGGCAGTCCTGGAGAGATGATATGCATTGCGCATGTCACCTCACTCTGCAACGGGGTAAAGGGGGTGTCCGTTTGAACTCATGAGAGGCCGCTAGGCCAATACCAATTTAAGCCTGCCTTGGTTGGGAAGAATCGGATTGGGTGGTGGACGAAGTGAGGAAAAGTCTAAAGGAAAAGAAAGAGAAGTGGGAGATGCGAGCAATATGAGAAGAGGAAAGAAGGAATTGAGAGTGGAGTGTGGTGATTGAGTGAGAATAAAGAAAGGAGTGGTTAGGAGAAAGGGAGATTTCCTATATTCTGAACCTGTACATGTGATAGCTGTCCTCGAGGGTGTGGTGCGTGTGAGTGGTGGGATAAGCATGGAACAAGAGGAGGATTGGGGTGGTGCAAAGAGGTTGTGTTGGGCAAACAAAGGGAGATGTGTTATGATGGTTCTTTTATTAAGCACTATGTTTGTGGTGGAATCCAAAGGGCTTTGCAAAAAAACATAAATGTGTTGTGTGGGATATGCCGCTGCTCAGAGGCAGGCAGCACAGTGTCCCATGCAAATAAAGCACACAGGTGAATTGTGCTGCCTGCCACTCAGATGGGGTGCACCTATCAAATGAGGGGGCACCCCCACCAATAGTGGTGGGTTGCCATTGAAGAGGGAAGCTTAGTCTTGGCTCAATAATGTGAAGAATCCCAGGGTATTGCCACTGCTTCTATGGGGGAAGACCCTTCTCATGGGGCCTGGGAGGTGAGGCTGCTACTCAATTGTCCCGCTGGGGGTGGTACTAAGCGGGCGCATATCATGGGGAGGGATACCCTTTATGCGACCATTGATGATGGCCCTGGGAGAACATGGTATTCACTTAACCCTTTAGTGTGCCCACTCTGCTCAACCCCACTCAGGCCCCTCTGGTCCATCACACTTCTATGTGTTATAGTAGAGGGTCTCATTAACAATACTGCCACGAGGAAGAGAGAAACATACCCAAATGTTTAATACAACATCCCACTGAGAGGAAGAAGATGGAACAAGGAGGCAAAAGCTCCCTGAGGAACCAACACATGGGGTACAGCTTTCAAGAGGCAGCCCCAATCATAAAAAGGGAAGAAGAACCAAATGATGCATCAAGTTAGCCCTGGAGAACAACCGAACAAAAAACCTGTTCCGTGGCAGGAGACCCGAAGGCTGGAAACCGGGACACAGAGAGACGTGACTTTCCAAGAGGCCCAAGCGAGGCAAACTGGCCGGTACAAGAGAGAAACGTAACCCAACTGGCAAAAGGAGACCAAGAACGGGGACGCAAGCAGCCAGAGACTTAAAGGAGAGTCTGAAGCTGCAGAGCCACGAGAGACAGAACGCCAAGTGTGGCAGCTCCGCTCCACCTACACAAGAGATCAGACACCGCCCTGAGACTTCCCAAAGGTAGGGAAAGGGTTGGACGAGTTATTGACGCAGTGAGGGAGCTGAAGGAATTGAAAAGCCTTGTAAATATATCCCGAGGAGCAAAAGAGGATAACCAATGAATTATACAACTTGATACGAACTTTGTAAATCACGTAAACACATCCTGAACAGCAAACAGGAATAACAGAGGAATTATACAAGTTCATACGAATGTTGGGAATAAACCTATGTGGCATAGTAACTTGAAGAAGAGTATGCCAGGTCTATCCAAGTGGACAATAGGTGAAGCGGGCACAGGGATCCAGCAAAAGCAGAACAACTGGGTCTGGGACCAATATGACACCTGGGAATCCCCACCAGTGTACAACAGGGTCTGTGACCCAAATGGAAATGTGAAAGGGCAATCAGTTTAGTATATAAGGGTCAAAGACCCACATCAGTATGAAGATACCTATAACCAACCAGTGGGTTGGAGCCCGGAGGAAGTTGGGGAGACTCTGAGAAGGTATAAAAGGTTAAAAGGAGGCAAAGTGATACAATCAAGTCTGGAGGTCAATGAACCGGACTTGACACACCATTGATGATGAGAGTATTGAATCATTTGGGAAGGTCTACGGTCGTCTCTGGCAGGTTAGTGAACCAGGCCTGATAAGAGGCTGGAGAGCTGCATTTTTGTTTCACAGACAGAGGAACAGGATTCCCCCAGAAGAGTTGAGGAACTGTGTTCTGTTTGTGAGTTGTAAGCTTTCAGACCTATACCCATCCCTGTTATTGCCTAATAATGATGGAGAATGATGCTGTGATTTGATGCAGGGCATAATAACATTACTTCCATAATCTAGGAATGTTTTTACAAACCCTGGTTACAGCATTTTGACGATGGCTGAACCATAAAGAATGGCAACCTGGACTGTAGGGCTGGAGATATTTTATTTCTCAGGTCTGAACTGTTCCAGGCAGTGCAGTAAACCCAGAGTCTGCATCCTTAAAAGTGCTCAGAGAGGATATTAATGATTGTCATGCCAAAAGAAGTCATCCACATCACCATTACATATCTGGGGCGAAATGTAAAGAGTGAGCGGGTATTATTTAGTGCTGTCAATTGTAACTGCTTGTTCGATGAATGGAGGGTGGCTGAAGATATGGAGGTTGTTCTGTTTTATAGGCTCTGTGACATGCTGGGTTTGGTAAACAAGCCTCTCACTGACGTATGCCTCATATTTGTCAACTCCAGGTTTTTCAATCTTGAGCATTGTATATGGCGCTGCTGAATGTACTACATTTTTGCTCCTGAGTACAATGGAATCACAGCTGGTTTCACTAAATGGGGTTCCCATGTATTCTACTGGTAGGGTGAAAGACTTGACATCTTTTTGCATACGACATGTGTAAATCCTTTTTGACCTCAGATGACCCATATCTTCTTAGTTAGTTCACAGTCCATCCAAACATGCAGAGCTGCTGGGTTATGTGTCTGACCTAGAGCCCCACTATTACCTTTCACAGTGCATTATTCTGCTCATGTGCTTAGCAATGGCAATGATTTCTTCATGTGTGTTACAATGGCACTCTTTAAGTGAAATCATATCACATAAGTGGACAGGAATCCATGTTGCATAGTGAGTATGGTCCAAAGAAAAGAACTAGGGAATAATATTGGCCAGTGCCCCTATATAGAGCATGAAGCCTCCCTCTCATATCCATCTCACATACATCATCAAGAGACGTTCCAACCGTAGAATGATGTAACATAAACTGAACTGGGCACATACCACCCTTCTTTCCTCACACCAGTCCTTTAGTGATTTTACTTGACTGATATCTGCTAAGTCTAGGTTGTGCTGATTCAGGCCTGTTGAAGAAGTACATAAGGACTAATGGCTATTATAGGTGGCGGGGGTGGCGGGGGAGGTTAGCGATTATCATTAGATCTACCCTGAAAATGTGGGAAACAAAAATTGATACAATCCCAGGCTCTGTCATCACACTTACAAAAATAGCCATTAGTGCTGAAACCACCCTGAATGTTCTTTTACTCTATAGAGCCCCCACAGTTGACCCCACTTTTCCCGCTCTTCTTAATAGCTTGATTCTATCCTTCTTGAAACCAAACACAGAACTGATTCTGTTAGGAGACTTTAATCTCTGGTTAGGCAGCGATTCAGATATAATCGCCAAGACAATGGAGAATACACTTGACGCTTTGGGCGTTATCCATCATGTCAGAGTCGCCACCCACATTAAGAGTCACACCTTGGACTGGGTCTCTTCCCTTAATGTAATGGTGAGCAATGTAGACGTGCAACCCTGTCCGTGTCAGACCATTTTAGCATATGCTTCCAATCACAAATGGAATTTTTTAAGGAAAAATCTTTTCATCCAAAATCATTTGTAACTACTAGAAGTCGCAAAAATCTGAATAAAGATGCCCTAGACCCCTGAGCAGTGTCTTTGAACATGGATATAGGAAATGTAACTAATCCGGAAGTCATGTCAGTTATAATTACAAATTCTCTAAAGACAGCTACAGAGAAGTTTGCCCTTATTAAAACTAAAATGAAAATAGCTGAACATAAAATAATTGGTTTTCTAAGGATTGTTACAACTTAAAGCCACGAATACAAACTCTTCCATGCATGGAGAAATGGCAAATCTCCAAGCAATTTAGAAGCGTATAAAATCATTGCAGCAGATTTCAAAAAAGGGTCTTAATAGCAAAAAAGGAGGCTTTGAATGATAGAATCATCAATGCTAAATCAGATTGTAAAGAGATTTTTTTAAATTTTAAAAGAACAAACACATATCCCAGGACCCACCCAAGATTCGATTGTGTACCGAAATTCAACTAGCCATGTCCGATAAACTAGAAAAAAATTAAAGAAACAATAGAGATAAAAAAACTTGCCCTGAATATAATTGGGCAGCAAGACAAGGCATATTGCCCAATAGGCAAGGGTAAAGACCGACCCACATTTAGATTTATGCCCATCTCAGAAGATGAATTAGCTAAAACCATCAACCAACTTAAAAGCACAAGCTGCAAAGGAGACCCTTGCTCCTCCATCATAATCAAGGAATGTCTACCCATTTTAATTCCGGCACTCACGAAATTTGTTAATGCCTCATTTCAGTTAAATCTAGTGCCAGACAATTTAAAAAATGTGTGGATTACGCCTCTTTTGAAAAAGCCAAACCTGTGCCCGTTAACACCTTCCAACTACAGACCGATTACTAATACCGCCTTTCTCTTAAAACCTTTAGATCGAGTTGCGTATAATCAAATATCTGTATTTTTGGATCAAAATCAAATTTTGCACAAATCCCAATCAGGCTTTCGTACCAATCATGGTACTGAGACAGCTCTTCTTGCCCATAAATCTCACCTTATTCAAGGTATGGACAAGGGCCAGATTGCCCTCCTGATGATTTTAGATTTTAGATCTCTCCGCAGCTTTTGACCTGGTGGACCATTCCATCTTGTCCACCAAGTTAAGGGAGAACTCATTATTCTATGAAGAAGCAATCCAATGGATATCCTCTTTCTTGAAAGATAGACAAATTAGAGTGGCCAGTGAGTTGGCAGAAGCTGACCCTATGCTTATATTGTATGGGGTTCCTCAGGGAGCTTGCGTGTCACCATGTTTTTATAACATCTTTATGATCCCCTTCTTGCAGATGTTGGAAGAGAAGGGGTTCATATTTGCAAATTATGCAGACGATACGCAATACGTTCTACCCATTTCAGGCATACATCAAAAAGATGAAGCATTCATCAATAAAATCTACCTTAAAAGCCAAAACTGGATGGTCTCTAATGGGTTAGCGCTGATAGTGCCAAAACTGAGCTTTTTCTTGTGGGATCTCCCAGTAAACTGGATAAACTGGGCGCCGACTATAAGAATTTCAATCTGGATAACTGTGTCATCGAGATCTGGAATAAGGTTAAGACTCTTGGTGTGTACTTGGCAGAGATCCAACGCATCCAGGTGATTCAGAATGGGGCGGTAGAGTAGTGAAGGGCCTAAGCAAAAGAGATTACATTTCCGAAGCTAGAAGGAGCCTCCATTGGCTACTGATCGGGGCAAGAGTTCTGATTAGGCTTCTACTCATTACCCATGAATGCATCATGGGTCAAATGCCATTTTATCTGAAGGAAGCCATTGGGCCTCATTACGAATCCATAGGACTCAATGGGAATGGGGAAGTGGAAACACCGGCACCATCTCGTGATGGTGCTGGTGTTTCCACGTCCGCCTGCAGGTGGGAGGTGTTCAACCCGCCAGGTCAGACCTGGCGGGAAGATCACCACCCGCCTGCAGGACTCGGGATCGGGCGGTCCGAAAATTAACAGTGGCGGCGGGTTTACCGCCACTGTTAATTCCGGACTGCCCGACCTGTAATGAGGCCCATTATTGAAAGATAACGCAAGGACATTAAGATCAGATAATACCAATATTCTTAAAGTCCCTCGTAGTAATTCCAACAAGGTAAGACAGGGGTCATTTGAAGTAGCAGCTTCAACCGCCTATGCTAAGAAAAATAGCCTCAACAGAACTGTTTAAGAACTGTTGTTTAAGAAGCAGCTAAAAACCCTGCTCTTCGCTTTGAGAGTTTTTCGTAGCCACACTTGCCCACTCCTTTTCATCACTCTGAGTCTGGTCATGTCCTCCGTTTGTTTTATGTTTCTTGTGTGTTAGTCCATGCCCATCAGCCCATGGGTACCAGGTGCGCATTATAAATGCCTTAACATAACATAACATAACATATTATTTGATTAACCCTACTGGTGCTTGTCACAGGTGTTAAGACGGATTTCTGAACTCTGACCTAGTGGGCGGAGGTTCAGAAGGCCAGCCTAGTTTCTTGGCAAAGGGTAACCTTCTAGACAAGCCAGACCAATCAAGGTAGCATTGGCGGCGGTCAAGGCTAGGTCTCAGGAGTGGTGAAGGTGATCGAAAGCCCACAATGAGCACACACAGTAAATGACATTACAAATTACACTCAGTCAGGTGTATATATTTATCAAAAATACATATACATTTACTAACCATCTTTTAAATCAAACACAAAGCAAATATCAGCAGTAATCACTAAACAAACACAACACTACTATTAAACATATATACAGTCACCAATGGCCTAAAGGTATAGCACACAGTATGGGTACACAGGGGGCATACAGTGCAAATATCATTTAGGCAGTCCTTCACAAATCAAACCCTAACTGAGAGGCAGTCCAATCCCTAAAATGAGTGGAGCATTATGCTCAAAAGTACTTTCGTTGCAGGTGCACACGATTGTGCGGTTGAGCCAAAACAGGGTGTCTTGCAGGGGCTGTAGTGACTCAGCAAGGTGGGTGAGGCAGTGAAGAATACATTCCCACTACTCAAGGAGAGTCCCCCCAAGAGGGCAGAACAGGATCCATGACTTGGGAATAGCTCGGTAGCACAGACTACCCCGATAAAGAAGAGTGGCCTCAGGGGACACTCGGGCATAAAAAGAGATGGATGTGCCAGGGGCCACTGGTAAGGGTTGCAATTACTCACCGACCCTCGGCACACTCTACACCAAACTTCGGCAGTCAAGTGCATTTCAGTCGCTGGTTCAAATCCTGCAGTTTTGTGCCTCTGCAGCTTTCAGGGGCTGCATTCCAGAGTTTACAGTCTCCAAATGCTCGACTGTCAACTCGAGATGGTGGCGGTTCCAGGGCAAAGGTCCCGTGCAAGCTGGTCAGTTCACTGGGCGATCCAGGAACACTTCCGAAAAGGCTCATTTACAGGTTAAGTTGGAGGTGCCGAAAATAGTTAGTCCCACCATTCCAATGGGCAAAGCTCCTTTGCAGACCTTCTAGGTTCAATCAGAACCAGGGGATCCAACGGGACGACAGCGGGCTCAGATTGCCAAACCTTCCTGCGGGACACCAGTGGTTCCTCGGCTCTGCTTCTTGGTTTCAGGATACTTAGCTCCTATCCTAAGTTTGGTGCAAACTCAAAAGATCGTCCTGGAATGGGTGTAAAATGCCTTCTCTTATCCAGACCTCCTTTGCGCCAAATCGAAGAGGACCCAATGAGAGATCTGCTCACATATAGCCATCCAAGATGTGGACCAATCATGGACCACGGTGGTCCCAGTAATTCCCAGCACACCAGGCATCCTGGCACACAGGATGTGTATTGGAACTAGACAGTCCAGCCCACATCCTGGAGGCACAGACACAAGGCATCCAGAAGCCTGTGAAAGCTTCAGTTTGCGTGGGGGTCTGTATGACCAAATAAGGAATTTCCCGGGTCTGCTCAACCTGGGGAAGGCAAAGGGACAAAATGGCCAAAAAACAGAACAAAGGACCTTGTGGCATGGCCATTTTAGGCACTGGCCACTGTCCTGGGCCAAACGCGGTATGGACCACAGAAAAGGGTTAAAAATACATGAAAATTAACAGCTGAAACCAGCTCTGTCCAAGGCACATTTGTACATCTACTGAAAGAAAGACCCCAGCACACTGTACTTTAAGGTACTTTGTGCACTGATAGAAATGTTGCTTAAGAATATCAACAAAGTGAAAGACTAAGGGAAACAAAGTGTCCCAGTACTAACTGTCTTTAACGGCATGTCAGTTTCTCCAAAACAAAATGAGCAAAATGCCCAGCGGAGTACAGAAGAAGGCTGGGCTCCACTGACAAAAGTCAGGCTAGGATTGTCAGACAACAGCAAAAAATTGGGGGTTTCACAACTGGAGGGAAAATTACACATACATGGAAATCTTTCTTAACATGTGACCCTTTTTATAAATGAATCAGCCTTTCCAACTGTGGTAACAGCAGTGCGAAAAAGCACTCTAGTCTGGCCAATTTCATCTAGAAGATTTCCAAGTGATATAAGAGATGCCATCTCAATATGGTGCCCACCAAACATCAAAATAGATTTATCCTCACCATGAGTTATGGACCGGTTACACTGGATTTCTTTTGCTATCGAGTACAGACAGTAGAAGGTCCAATGTGATGATTGGCATCTGACTAGGATTAACGGCTTCACAATATACGTTTAATGGCGAATCATGGCCACTGTCATGGTCTGAAAATAAATGATGCATGGAAGCTGCGGTCAATTTAACGTCGTTCAGAGTACTTCTTATTGACTTGTGTGGTTTGCCACCCAGGAAATTGCTGCATTCTCTTAGGGGTTGTTTCTAGCCAGAACCTGCGCTACACGTGGAAGCCAGGTATATTCTTTCTCCATGGCTTGCTGTATTAGCTGACAGTCATCTTTGTTTGGGCCTTCTTGTTTTGGCACAGGACAATCTGATCTGGTAAGAGGGGCTGGGGGAATGCTGTGGACTAAGAGAGATGTGCAGTCTTTTCATTTGCACCAGTATCATAATGTCTGGTCAAGAGCTGATCAGTTGCACTACATTTATTGTCTGGATGTTGAAACAATTATATTCCAGTCTCATGGTCATCAATAATGTCAACCACACTACATATAAAGAGCCCTCCTTAAGAGGAGTACTTGATTTTTCCATATTGTTGTAATGGCAGTTCCTAGCTCTGATAAGATGTCTAGCAAATGATTTCATGATATAAGTAGCTCTCTCTGATAAAGTTTGTCAACAAATAGTTTTAAATAATAATGAACACTGGTTTTGGCACAGTTGAACTTGATTGTGCATTAATGTTTGGTCTATTCATCACCATAGCTACCAGTGCTAAGAGAGAAATTGGCATGGAACCTCTCTGGTAACAAACGATTCGTCAAAGAGATGTTTAATTTTACAATATAGTTTCACACCATATTAGCTGCCTTCACAAGTTGATCAGTATCACTGTCTGCATTGTGCTTGCATGCTTTCCTCTGTGTAGAGCACTATATTGGTAAAGAAAACAAGCACCACATCTCAACCTAGCACATGCGCACCCAAGTTGGGAATCTAGGCCAGTATCACATCTTTCCATTTCGTTGAGTGAATGCACACCAACAAACTGCTACCAAGCTGTTTCATCCTGATGTTGTATAGATTGCGTAAGGAAACAATGTTAAATATGGGTGCACCTCCACTGTCCTTTTGAGCATCTTCACTTTATGATATAGGTTGTAGAAATTATAAACTATGACTCATTTGGTCCAAGTCTGATTCCGGTGTTGTTTTCTATCTCCTGCTCTATGGTACAAGGAGATAAAGCAATGTGTATGGGACATGGCATCTTGTGCAATTACATCTCCTGCGCTTATGTTTGCAGGCAGTGCTTTGTCTAGTAATTTTATTGTACAATAATGAGCACAGGCACCAAGGCCTGATTGCTGCCTCACCATTGAACGTGCATTCAGGTAATTCAAAACAATGCAATTCGCTCCACACTCATCATCCCGAGAAGGGACTACATCTCAACAGCAAGAAGAGAGGTGCACTGGCTCCCAGTCCTCACCATCATGCGAAAATGGCTACTGAACAAGGCCACGGAATACTTGACACAAAGAATCAGCAGAACAAGCAACATCAGACCGGTAAGGTCAGCCCACGCTCGTCGTATTGTTCAACATAGGGTCAAAAGAGCCAGAGGAGGGGGCGTCGGTTTCCTGGCAGTCAGGGCCATGCACTGGAAGCCCTCCTGCCCTCTCTAAGAGCAGAAGAATCCCATGCGGCCTTCAGAAAAGCCCTAAAAACGTGGCTGTTTGCTTAACATTGACACCTATGGAACCTCCCTGTACAAAATCTCTTTGCCTGACTCGTTGGGTCCACCCTTACAAACATGCTGTATTGACAATTTATGCTGCGTGTAACTGGTCTTTTTCAGTGCCTCAATGCCCAAGGGTTTAGGTGCTTTACAAATGTAAAAATAAAATAACTAAATAAAAATAAAGGCCAAAAGTAGATGCTTTGCACTAAAACCACTCAGCTTGAGCAGCTTCGTCAGAAAAAGCCAATTTTATACGTTTCTCATCAAGACTGTTATGGGTGAAGTTCTTAGATGTATCAACAGTGTTTTCTGTCAGTATCTTTCTGATCTCTGAAATGTTGTTTTAAGAAACTGCATCCTACACAAGTCGTGATACTATGCATTTCTATGTTGCAGTGCTGCTTCAATGCCTTCACCAAGACGTGATAGATTGCTTGTTCTTGACAAACAACCAACACTATAAAAACCCACATGGAGATTGGAAATTGTCTTATAACCAGCACCCTTTGTATGACATTTGGACACAGGTGGACTACGAAAAACCTCAGATTTTTCTTCCTGGCAGATACAGCTCTTATTCCAGTCTGTATCTACTTGTTGTTTTGGTGTTCTGGGTTCAACATGATTAATTAACTTACACAGTTTCTCCATACTCATAAATAAGCACTGCATCACATACAATGGCCAATGATATACGTTTACATAATTAAGCAATAAACTGTGGCGGGCAGGGGCATTACTGGGTCAGGTAATTCCCTGGGATCGAGCTACAGGCCTATATCTCTCTTGATGCGAAAAATTGCTGGACCCCAGGCTTTTCATTCCAGAAATCCAGCATATCGAAAATCGAGATTTGTTAGTTCAATTTTAAAAGGCCTTAAAATGATATAAGTGGAGGGAGTAGCGTAGGTTTGATGGTGGGGAGCATGAAGGCAGAGTAACAGAGGTAGATTTGTGAAGGGGTGGATTCTGGGGATGGTGTAGATTTGTTTGTTTGTTCAGGTGTTTCCCTGAGATTGAGACCTTAGACCTCAATTCTGATAAAGCAGCAAAAGAAAAGAGTAAATACTTCACAAGTATAAAATAATGGGATGTAACAAGCACAGTATATGCTAGTTGGAGGGAGTGTGGGATATATTTACCCACTCAGCAGTACTCCTATCCATAGCCAAGCTGCACTTCAGCAGAAGCAGCAAAATGGCTGCGCTGGCTCCTGTGAGCACCACTGCCTCACAGCAAAACTGCATTTTGCAACTACAAAAAGATGACTGCACAACCCTGCCAAGCACGTATTGCGCAGGATGGAATAAGGGGGCACACTGAGAAAGCCTGCCAGTGTGTTCTTACATGGACAAAAGAAGGGTAGTGAAAAAGCAGCGCTGCTTTGCTGGAAGCCCAAAGTTACCATTGAAAAAGGGAAATATTTACATTTAAAAATGCTGGTGCTCTGATGCTCTTTATCCTCTGTTCCTCATCACACTACTTTTATTAGTGAGACCTTTCCATGCTTATCCACCTTCACATTGTGCTCCAGCAGACAAGAGCAGTATTGTTGTTCAGGTCTGAAGAAATCAAAAGAAGCTTTACTTCAGCTACACGGGAAACGCTTTACTTTTGGGCTACAAAATATCAAAGATCAATGCATCAAAGAGGCCCTGGCTCTCTGGGCCTATGTCAATTTCGGTGCATCAGTGTTTAAACAAATTGCTGCCTACAAGAAACTAACTCTGGTTACAAAACAATGTGGAAATTCAGAGGGAAGAGAAAAACCGAATTTGCAAGGAAAATATTAGCAGCCACATGTTTAATTGTACTTTTGCAAATAAAGAAAAATACTTGTTTAAAAGTGTATACTGGATAAGGCCCTGCCCTAATCTAGCAATGTGAAGGGGTTTTGTGCTGTGAAACATATATGGGAGATCTTATTCAACAGGATTTATTCTGATGTATAACAAAAATAAATAAAATAAGGAATTAAATTGCATTGGCTACATGGGGGAAATCATCCCCAAATAGGTTTCTGCTTGGGGTTGCCAGCAACAGAAGGCCCCTCACAGTAGATGTTTGAACAAACAAGTGATAATTGATACCTTGGCAGACTTTTATCTGGGCTGAGGCCTCCTACAATGGAACTTCTGGGACACCAACCTGTGAAGTGGAGGGGCCATAAACATTCAATCAAATTGGGAAACTCCCTCCCCACACTGGGCTGAATTGACAGTTGGTGGTAGCTGAAGAGAAAAAATGGTTCCCATGAAGGACAAAGGATGCCCATTCGTTTCAAAAGACTATTTTATTAAGAAACTATTAAAGATGGTTATTTTTGCAACAGAAATTCGCAGGAATGTAAAAAGGTAACAGTTTGAATGTAATTTTGTGGATTTTAATTTAGGATGTTGTAGCCTTCACTGCCACCTTGGGAACAGAAATGGCAGAGAATTGTATATCCCATGGAAAGGGTACCTGATGCCAATGTGAAAATCAATACTGATATGCCTAATGATAATCCATACACACGTATAAAGTTATAGAATTTTAGGCTGAATATTTCACATTAAAATTACTAAAAATGATCAGAAGGGTAAAACAATGTCTCACAAACTGGAGAGTTGGACTGGGATGTTCTGCATAAAATATGTAATCTGCTTATGTAATTTGTTAAACGGCCCCATCTGTACAAATGTGCCATTTATGGCAAAACTAGATTTTAGCTAAAGTAACTGTGGCAGGTTCTGAACATTGTAAAACTCACATCATAAATCTGACATCATGCCCTTGAAACCCAGCCAGCTGAGAGGAAGGGAGTAACTATCACCCCTGACCAATCCAGTTGTTTAGAGGCATGCTTAGCTAAGCCTGCTCTACCATATAATTCTATGATGTCACCATGCTCTATAAAAAGGGTGGTTGACAAAACTCTGGACACACACTCTTTCCTGAATTTCCTGCGCCTGCGTTCCTGATCTTCTACATTCATCTTCCCAGATTCTAGATCCCACTGCAAAGCCAAAGCATAGCTGATTCCAGATCCAGATCCCACTGCAAAGCCAAAGCATATCTGATTCAAGATTCCATTGCAAAGCCAACGCATAGCTGATCATATCCACAGCAAGGCCAAAGAATTGCTGACCATCCTAAGCAAGGCCTCAATCCAGAAATCCCACTACAAATCCCAATAACCAAAGAGAAAAGCTGTGGTATTCTTTTGGGAAGCATCCTGAGACAAGCCTGGCTTTTTGCCCACTAACTGCATGCCCGCTGCAACCCTGCCATCCAGCTGTCTTGATTATCCGGTGACCGGATAGGTCCAGCTGTTGTTCTGCTAGGAGAGTCCACCGCTACCTGGTGACCTGAGCCCTGGAGACCAGAACTTGGTTGACTGTTCCTAATCCCAAATTTAAGAGTGGACTGTAAGTATTTCCCATCCCATAACACATAGTCTACCTCATCTTGACTTTTGTCTTTGTTCCACTCTCTAAGCAACCCTATCCATACCCTGATAACTTGCATAGACTGTTCCAAATCTCTATGCACCTTGATCTTGTTTTTTTCTAGTGTTAGTGCAATTCTTTCATTCACCTCATCTTGGAACACATTAGTAATATTTGGAGTAATTTAAATTAATTCCCACATAGATCAGAACCCGGCGGGAAAAGGTTGACGTTGCAAATCAATCTTTGAACGTACCGTGGCTTTCTTTAACAATATAGTCTAAATAATTTAGTCTAAGTAAAATTTGCCTTTCATTTTAAAACCAATTTTCTCTTTTGAACTGCTTTATTTTCCTAAAAACAAACCTTCCAAATCTATCTCAATTCACCAGCCCTCCTTTCACTTCTGTATTGTCCCTGTGCTGTGCATCTCTCACCCTGCCAAAAAGCTGCATTCCAATTCAGTGTTTTTCACCCGTTTAAAAAAAAAAAGTATTGGCATTTAAAACTGCAAACCAGAATTTCCATGTGTGAATTCTGCTGCACTGGGTTTCCAATTTTAACTTGCTTTGTGAACTGTATGCTTTTGTGATACTTTGCCTGATGGTTGTTAGTGATATAACATCCCTGATACTGTAATGAAACATTTGATTCTGTTACTCACCGAACGGGAGTGGACAAGACAGGAGGCCAAACCGGCGAGACGGTCCCTTGATTGAAGAGCTCGGGTTGGAGCCTCCACCCGAGCCTCCTCTCTATGAGGGAAAAAACGACCTTCCTGATGATATGACCCACTGCTGTTTATTGTACCAGACAGAGGGACCGATCAACCGAAAGAGCGGGGAGAAACATGCCGCCACGGACCCAGCTGCAAGAAACAACACACGATTAATCACTTGGAATAACAGTAGTACCACTAAGTGGAGATAAGATAGAATAATACTGGAACAACCCAGTCCCTGTGTCCTGAACCCACAACGCCCTGGTCCCCCCTAGAGTTCTAGACAAGGATGTAGGAAACAACCTAAGAGGTGTAGATAACAAGGAGAACAAAATTAAGGGCACTGAAGGTCTTACCCTAGGAAGTCGAAGTTTCCTTATACTTCAGGATGCAGAACACAATGACAGTGTAAAATAATAAACGGGGAAATGTTAGTTGGGTAGCTTTTCCCAGGCGGAACGAGGGACGCACTAGATCCAGGTGGGTGCACAACTGCAAGGCATCCCAAGGTGCACTTAAAGGGTGGAACCAGGTAAGCAATCCTTACAACAATCCTTTAGTCGGTACACGGGCGAGCAATAAGTGAACAGAATCAGCAGGCAGGCAGTCCTTACAGCAATCCTCAAGTCGGTACACGGGCGAGCAATAAGTGAACAGAATCAGCAGGCAGGCAGTCCTTGGTTTCAGAAAAGGGTTAGATACACGGAGCGTAGTATGAAGGAACATACAATGATACAACAAGCTTCAGGAACAAGGCGATAAGACGGAACTTCAACGCCGGCAGTAACTTTCAAACAGAAGCAGCGTCCTCTGGGTTACAGCCGCTTAAATCAATGAGGAGGTGGAGCAGAATGAGGGAGGCAATCGTGATGTCATGGACTACGGATTCCCTAGGTTTCATGGGAACCGTAGTTCAAAGACCGTCTGGCTGGTGCGGTAGTCGTCAGCCTCCAGGGCATTCTCCACTTCATTAGGAATGGCGCCACAGAATACCGAACGGAACGGCGAAGCGCAATAGTCTTGCCAAATGTCCCTTTCCGCTGTCGGACCTGGGGTAAGTATAAAGCACGGGGTCTTAGTGTGGAACGGTGCCGAGGCGTGACAGCATCCACCCCCAAAGGCGGCACCAACCCCCTGCGCGCATGGAAGGAGCGCAGGAGCTTAGGACAATGTATATTATGCAGCGGTTCCCAGGACCTGTCTTCAGGACCGTAGCCCTTCCAGTCAACTAGGTAGAACGGGCGACCCCTGCGTAGCCGAAAGTCCAAGATATCCGCCACTTCGTATTCAACCTCGCTCAGTACCCGGACGGGAGAAGGACGGAGTGGCAAGCGAGTAGCAGGAGGACAGGGCTACAGGAGGCTTACATGAAAAACCAGATGTACTTTCCACGAGGCGGGTAGAGAAAGCCGTACTGCCACAGGACTAATCATATCAGTGACAGAATAGGGACCCACAAATTTGGGCAAAAGCATGCGTTTACCAGGGATTTTCAGGTTGCGTGTCGACAACCAGACCTTCATGCCCACCTTGTATGTCGGGGCAGGACTCCGATGCCGGTCAGCATATTTCTTGGCCCTATTCTGGGCAGCAAGGAGATGCAAACGAACTGCCGTGTGGATGGACTTGATGTCTCGAAGACACGCCTGGGCTGCCGGATTGTCCAAGGGAACAGAAGGGTCCAAAGGCAAAGATCGCGGATGCTGCCCATACATGGCGTAGAAAGGTGACACCCCAGAAGCCGAGTGCAAAGAGTTATTATAGGCAAACTCAGCGGGCAACAACATTGATAACCAGGAAGACTGAAAGCGTAGGCACAGACAACGGAGGAACTGTTCTAAAGTAGCGTTGGCTCTCTCAGTCTGCCCATCTGTCTGGGGGTGATAGGCAGTGCTGTACCGATCGTCAATGTGTAAAGAAGCAGTTAAGGCTCTCCAAAAACGCGAGGTAAACTGTGGGCCGCGATCCGACACCACGATGGATGGTAGGCCAAAGAATCGGAAGATATTCTTGAGGAACAAAGATGCCAACGCTGGTGCTGAAGGCAGACCCTTACAAGGAATAAGGAGTGCCATTTTGGTGAAATAGTCAATGACGACCCAGACCGTATCAAAACCGTCCACCGGAGGTAATTCCACTATGAAG
This sequence comes from Ambystoma mexicanum, assembly GCF_040938575.1. Classification (NCBI taxonomy): domain Eukaryota; kingdom Metazoa; phylum Chordata; class Amphibia; order Caudata; family Ambystomatidae; genus Ambystoma; species Ambystoma mexicanum. The sequence goes on along the minus strand of NC_090941.1, from coordinate 660,536,102 downwards.
TCCATGGAGATCATATACCACGGCTTGTGCGGCACCGGAAGCGGTTGCAATAAGCCCACTGGTTTGGACCGTGATATTTTGCATTGGGCGCACACAGAACAAGCGGCCAAATAGTCAACCACATCCCTGGACATAGAGGGCCACCATGCCCAACGACGCAAAGAGTCCAGAGTTTTTTGTTGACCCGGGTGGGCCGCTATCAATGAGTCATGAGACCATTCCAGGGCGCGGAGACGTGCTTCACCAGGTGGCAAGTATAAGCGACCCTGAATGTATGGCAATCCCTGTACAACATCGAGATTGAGGGCCAAGCATTCCTCTGCATGTGAGGAAACCCATTCCGAGACCAGGGAACGAAGTGAAGGCTGGGGTGTGCAGCCACAAACCACTCTACAAGGTAACAATAGAGAACGGTCTGATGCAGAACTGCCCGGGTTGTGATCCAGACGCGACAATGCGTCGGCACATGTGTTGAGTTGAGCCGGGCCGGTCGGAAGGTGATGGTAAAGTTGAACTGGGAAAAAAAAAGATGCCAGCGGGCCTGCCGAGCGGTGAGGCATTTCATTGATTTAAACACCAGGAGACTTCGATGGTCAGAGAAGACTGTGACCAAATGACGTGCACCCAGTAAATGGTGCCTCCATTCCGAGAAGGCATCCTTAATGGCCAAGAGTTCTCTTTAAGTGATGGGGTAGTTGCGTTCATATTGGGTCAGTTTTCTGGAATAATACGCGACTGGATGGACCTCCCCTGAGTCAGGACAACGCTGAGACAGTATCGCCCCAATGGCGGAACCAGAAGCATCCGCCTCCACTAGAAAGGGTAAGTGAGGATTGGGATGTTGTAACACTGGAGCGGTGGAGAACGCAGCTTTCAAAGCCTCAAAGGCGTTTTGTGCTTCCTCGTTCCATCGAAATGTTTTCTTAGAGCTTGTCAGAGCAGTGAGAGGAGCTGAGATGGATGAAAACGAGTGGATAAAACGCCTGTAGAAATTTGCAAACCCTAGAAAGGACTGCAAGGCTTTGGTTGAGGCAGGGACAGGCCATTCAAGTACCGCCTTAACTTTGGAACGGCTCATTCTGATGCCCTGATTGGTTAGGTCATAACCGAGAAATTCGACCTCAGTGGAGCTGAATACACACTTCTCCGCCTTGACGAATAGGTTGTTTTCCCTAAGTCGTTGTAATACAAGGCGTACATGTTCAGTGTGTTGCTCGCTAGAGGATGAGTATATTAGGATGTCATCCAGGTAAACAACAACAAACTGGTCCAGACAGTCATGAAAGATGTCATTCATAAAGGCCTGAAAAGTGGCCGGAGCATTACAGAGTCCGAAGGGCATCACTAGATACTCGAACAGTCCATACCGGGTTTTAAACGCCGTTTTCCACTCGTCCCCTTCACGCATTCTGACAAGATTATAGGCGCCCCGGAGATACAATTTGGTAAAGACGACAGAAGAACCAAGTTGATCCAAAAGGACCGAAATCAGTGGAAGGGGGTACTGATTTTTTATTGTAATAGCATTCAATGCTCTATAACCAACACAAGGACGAAGGTCTCCCTCTTTCTTAGGGACAAAAAAGAGGGGAGACGCTGCCGGAGACTTAGAGGGTCTAATAAACCCTGTAACCAAAGATTTATCGATGTATTCCTTCAGTACCTTGTCCTCGGGTATGGTAAGAGAATATACTCTCCCAACCGGGATTTTAGATCCCGGCACCAGATCGATAGGGCAGTCATACGGTCTGTGAGGTGGTAAACGATCCGCCCCCCCTTTATCAAACACATCCCGAAAGGAGAGGTATTCCGAAGGAATGTGCATAGAGGTAGAAACGGCCCCGATGACTGACATGGACGCTACCAACGCCTGAGAGGATGATTCTGGATACACACTTGTGTTCTGAAAACATTTTTCATTGCAAACGGGGGAAGGAAACTGAACCACCCTGTTTGCCCAGTCGATAGCAGGGTTATGGTGTCGTAACCAAGGGATTCCCAAAATGACCCGAAACTGAGGAGCTTTGATTAAATCAAACGATAAGGTCTCCACATGTCCTTCCTCTGTCTGCATCCGGAGCAGGGACGTGTTCTGGGTAACCAGACCGGAAATCAAGGACGTACCGTCAACTGCATGTACTGTTTCGGGTTGAGTTTTGGGCAGAACTGGTACGTTGTTTTTTACAGCATAATCGTAGTCCATATAATTACCGGTGGCCCCGGAATCAATAATGGCGAGGGATGTGAATGATGCGCCAGGAGTCATGGTAAAGACTACCGGCAGACTGACTGGGGCAAAAGCGACCTCGTGTGAGTCCAAAGAGTGTACCCCCGGCTTAGGGACTCCATCTATCGCCGGGTTCTGGCGTTTCCCGCCTTTTTGTTGGGTCTTTTTGGACAATCGCTTAGCAAGTGTTCGGCCGATCCACAATACATACATAAATTATGTGATCGCCGGTGCTCCCGTTGTGCAGGTGTTAAAGGACCTCGGACGGCCCCCACCTGCATGGGTTCCGGAACAGAGGAAGGAAGACTGACAGAATCCAAGGGAGGGGGCATTGGTGTGGTAGACTTACGTTCTCCTTTCCGTTCAGTCTTTCTAGCGTCAATCTGTAATACCAAGTCCAGAAGTTCACCGAATACGATAGGGACTACTGGTACTGTGGCTAGGGTGTCCTTCAGCTCTTCAGACAGCCCTTTACAGAACACTGCTGACTTCTTCTCCTCGGGCCAGTCAGTCTCGGCTGCGAGTTGATTGAACCTGGTAAGATAAGTGAACAGAGAAGAAGTACCCTGACGTAAGTTCAGGAACTCTAAGTCTGTAGCTTGGGATTTATAACGGGTATCGAAAACCCTATTCATAGCAGTAATGAGAGCATCACAGTCATACAAGACAAAGCTATTTGACTCGAGTAACGGATTGGCCCAGGCTGCAGCCGTCCCTCCTAGATGCGAAAGGACAAAAGCCGCCTTCGTGGTCGGATTGGGAAAGGCTGCAGGGCGGCAAAGGAAGTGCAGTTTGCATTGATTAATGAACGTCCGATAATGCTTTGGATCGCCAGTGAAGCCTTCCGGCGGGGCCAATGGAAACTGAGTAGCCATGAGAACAGGGGCTGCCGTGAATCCCGTCGTGGAGGCCGAAGAGACACCGGAACCAGAAGCAGTGGCACCAGACGTGTCTATCCCCAGTGTATGCGGAGGGGGGAAGTGTTGCAAACCATCAATTCGGTGGTGCAAGGCATCATGTGCTGCCGTCATGTCCGACCGTAAGTCGGATACCAAACGGACCAGAGCAACCAAGGGGTCCGTCTCTTCCATGGCTTCTGTTTCTGTTACTCACCGAACGGGAGTGGACAAGACAGGAGGCCAAACCGGCGAGACGGTGCCTTGATTGAAGAGCTCGGGTTGGAGCCTCCACCCGAGCCTCCTCTCTATGAGGGAAAAAACGACCTTCCTGATGATATGACCCACTGCTGTTTATTGTACCAGACAGAGGGACCGATCACCCGAAAGAGCGGGGAGAAACACGCCGCCACGGACCCAGCTGCAAGAAACAACACACGATTAATCACTTGGAATAACAGTAGTACCACTAAGTGGAGATAAGATAGAATAATACTGGAACAACCCAGTCCCTGTGTCCTGAACCCACAACGCCCTGGTCCCCCCTAGAGTTCTAGACAAGGATGTAGGAAACAACCTAAGAGGTGTAGATAACAAGGAGAACAAAATTAAGGGCACTGAAGGTCTTACCCTAGGAAGTCGAAGTTTCCTTATACTCCAGGATGCAGAACACAACGACAGTGTAAAATAATAAACGGGGAAATGTTAGTTGGGTAGCTTTTCCCGGGCGGAACGAGGGACGCACTAGATCCGGGTGGGTGCACAACTGCAAGGCGTCCCAAGGTGCACTTAAAGGGTGGAACCAGGTAAGCAATCCTTACAACAATCCTTTAGTCGGTACACGGGCGAGCAATAAGTGAACAGAATCAGCAGGCAGGCAGTCCTTACAGCAATCCTCAAGTCGGTACACGGGCGAGCAATAAGTGAACAGAATCAGCAGGCAGGCAGTCCTTGGTTTCAGAAAAGGGTTCGATACACGGAGCGTAGTATGAAGGAACATACAATGATACAACAAGCTTCAGGAACAAGGCGATAAGACGGAACTTCAACGCCGGCAGTAACTTTCAAACAGAAGCAGCGTCCTCCGGGTTACAGCCGCTTAAATCAATGAGGAGGTGGAGCATAATGAGGGAGGCAATCGTAATGTCATGGACTACGGATTCCCTAGGTTTCATGGGAACCGTAGTTCAAAGACCGTCTGGCTAATGCGGTAGTCGTCAGCCTCCAGGGCATTCTCCACTTCATTAGGAATGGCGCCACAGAATACCGAACGGAACGGCGAAGCGCAATAGTCTTGCCAAATGTCCCTTTCCGCTGTCGGACCTGGGGTAAGTATAAAGCACGGGGTCTTAGTGTGGAACGGTGCCGAGGCGTGACAGATTCTGTTTGCTGCCTCTTATCCCTGACTACTTGCTGCTTCTTTCTATCCACTCAGAATTCGATTATTTGTGGGTTGAGGAAACATTGCAGGGGTACACCTTAACTTGGGTGCTATCTATCCTAATTCAAAAAGTGTTCCTGTTCATTTGTGCTTTGGATATGTTCTACTAGAAGGTTAACCAAGTGCATTGCTTTCATTTCTATTGCCATTACCACCCCATTGGTGAATACTGCCCAATATTAAAATGTGTGTGATTTTGTGAACTTTAAAAATAAATAAATATTGTATTTTCACCAACCGGCATGGTTCATGGTCCATTGTGACTCGAGCTATTTGTAAAAGGGGGTGTGAGATGGGTCGAGTACAAACTCAATTTGTATTCGTTGAAATTAAAGAAAAAGCTTTCCTATTGAGCATTCATATTGAGCACCACATCCCAGGCTAAAACCAAGTGTTCTAGTCCAGTGTGTAATGCCTGATTGGAATCCTTAACAAATTGGGGGCTCGAGTCTGGGATTGAGTTTGTTTATTCACCATTGACAGCCTAACACAGCAGACTAACCTCCACGGTAGGAATACTTTGTGTGGTTGGAAAACTGTGTTACGCTGTAGAAGCGCCTCCCCAAAACAAAAATCCTAAGTACCAGGACTGTGTATAAAATGAAAGCTAAATCAACCCCAAAAATAGACAAAAAGCAATACAATACAGATTACCCTCCCAGAAATAAATTATTTTCTTTCCAAAATGGCCACTGGAGAGATCAATATAGCTAGGGAGCACCTTCTGCACAAATTATTTGTCAGGAGGGAATGGCCAGAACAAGGTGAAAAAGTCTGGCTAGATGCAATGACGCAACAGGTCACCGCCATAGACATGAATACATAGCAGGACAGTGGCCTATTACACCAAGCTTTGAGCGAGTTCTACATGACTCTGAAAGTTAAAGAGGAGCAGATTAAAATTGTCAGAATTGCAGCCGATATGTACCTTCTAATGGGAGTGATGCAGGAAAAGCATGAGGAAAATAGAACTCTTGCGCAAAATCAATCCAAACGTTTAGCTCAAATCCAGACTGATCTTAAATTAGAAGAACAAAAATTGCAAAAGAGCCAAGATTAAGAGGCAGAATCTGGAGATTGCATTAAAAGGTAAAAGAGGACTTGGTTCTCCAACAGAAGAATAATGTAGACCAAGAGGTCCAATTAGATGCACTAAGAGTAGAGTGTCTGGAAAAGGTTGACTCTCTGCAAGAGAGTCAACGGAAGCTGACTCAACAATTAACATATAACAGGGCCTGCTCAGGACAAATAACCATGCTGCAAGATCAGGTCAAAAGGGTGGAAGAAGGGGGGCGTGGCTAACCGCGGGATGCAGTAGACGTGTGTCTGCTCGGCTCCCGCTGCCGCACTAACATCCTGTTATGAAAAAGCCTGTTCTCGGGGGTAATAAGAGCTGAAATACCCTGATGTGACGGCGAACATCCTTGGGCACACCCGGAGTGAAGATCGAAGAGAACCGCGGTCGGATTCACCGGAGACGACTGTGTGAAGTTTTGTGGCGACAGCAACTAGCCCGTCTTCAAAATGGCTGCGGGCGCACGCAGCTGAACGTCCTGTGCATATCCAGCGAGGCCACGCTGAGGCAGTGTCCAATCCGCAACAGACTGGTCGATCACAGCGTAAGAAAGGTGCGGACCCAGCGGAGTCCCGGAGAGGCCCCGATCGGCGGACACGCTCTCGCAGGACAGCACAGACAAGAAAGCGGCGGGAGAACCTGCCGAAAAGTGGAGTCTGGGCCTCCCGCGCCAGCTCCCGCCCTTCGGGGGGCCCAGCCGGAGCATCATCACTGGCCAGGAAGTCAAGAGGGCCTGCAAAGGGAGAGAGGGCCGTGCACCCGTGTGAGCCCTGCCTTCCGATAATAGGCGAGCGGGGAGGCCCAGAGAGAGAGGCCCTTCTGCTTTTCCTCCCCTGCGGGAGCCACTGATTCGGTGACATACGTGCGGGCCAGTGGGCCGGTGCGAGAGCGAGGGATACGCCTTGCCCCAGAAAGCGTGCTGCTGCTGAGCGGCAGGCGGCTGCGCCGGCCCTGGAGTGAGGACATATCCCTGGAGCACAGCAACAACAAAGGGAGTGATTTGCCAACAAGGTAAAAGAGACAAGAGGCATACCGGGAAGCCTAGTGCTCAGGCAAAAACTGGCTGGACGGGCGCCCACATCGGCCCATATAGCGTACAAGGTGGACTTGGTGCCATGGGGAAGGACAGGCCGAGGAAGCTTCATGCCCAAAGCAGAATGGATCAGTACACCATTCCTCCACCCCAGCCCACTGAACACCACCCGCAATCCTCAGACGACATGGAGACGGACCAAGGAATCTCGCTCAAAGACATCATGGCCGCCATTACCGACTCCCGCACGTCCATGGAGCAGAAAATGGACGGAATAAGCATGGATGTTTCCCTCCTCAGGCACGACCTCCAAAAACTAACGGCACGCACCGGGGAGGCTGAGCAGTGCATTTCCAACACAGAGGACAGGATGAACACCATGCAACAGCAGCTTCATAACACAATGTCCAAATTGAAGGTGCTGGAAGACAGAATTGAAGAGAGAGAGGGCAGGTCCAGACGCAACAATGTGCGCATCCTGGGTATACCCGAAAAGGCAGAGGGCACCTGCATGGAACTTTTTCTAGAACAATGGCTTCCCGACCTGTACGAGCCTGATGCCTTTTCCAAGTTTTTTTCCATAGAGAGGGCACATAGGGTGCACATGGGCAGGCCACCGCCTGGTGCCCCCCCATGAACTGTAATAGCAAGATTCTTAAATTACAGAGACCGCGACGCCCTACTGCAACATGCGCGCGCCAAAGGAGCTGTCACGTTCAATGGCTCCAAAATCGCCTTTTTCCCGGATTACACGAGGGAAGTGCAAAGGGCAAGGCAATCCTTCGACTCCCTGAAAAGGCAGCTACACACAATGGGAGTGAAATACGGCCTGCTCTTCCCTGCACAACTCAAGATTTATCACAAAGGCACAACAGTCCATTTTAGTGACCCTAAGGAGGCTTGGCACTGGGCCGAGCAAAACATAGAGGGAGATTGGTCCACCCCCCGCAAAAATAGGGGAAGAAATCGAAGACCTCCACAGGACCAACGGCGAGAACCCCGACGACCACCACTGCAGGACCCACCGGAAGACCTAGGGGGGTGATAACCCCCCCTCACCACAGCTGTCAAAATCCTGTGACCACACTGAGATACTCAAGTCAGACCATAGATCTTCCCACAGTACACACACACACACAATGAATGGCAGCACATACCCACCTGTAGTGGCCGCAGTATGCCCCAAGCCCTACATTAGAAGGAGAACCCCCCCCGAGAGTGCAGTAAATTCCAGGCGTAGTATACGCGTGGACTCCCTCGGGGATCACCTTTAGAGGAGTACTACCTTCCCCCTGGGTTCAACCTAGGGGAAGGCCACTTTTATTTGATATTAAGTTCAGTGCATGTTAGGTGTCCAGTTGACACCATAGATTCTTTGTTTGGGCGACCGATGCTTCTAGTTGGGAGGAGTATGGGGTGGGGGGTTTTGGGTTTGTTAAGCACAGCTTCATTAGGGACCTGTCGAACCAATAGAGGAACATGGCCAGAAACGATGTCAGTACACCACGGGCATATTTGCAACAGGCGCATAACGCTCCCGGTGACAATCAGGGCAGCCACCAACACATGCTCACATGGCAGAGTATCGTAATAATGTCGACACTCTCAGAACACTGAGGCTCAGGTCGTGGAACGTCAATGGCCTGGGCAATGCAATCAAGCGCCGCCTGGTGCGCCAATTTTTGAACAGACGGGGGGCTGATATCGTGTTCCTATCCGAGACACATTTCGTGGGTACAGAATGCACCCTATTTAGGCGTACAAATTATAAGCTGACATCTCACTTAGGTTTCACGATGGGCTCAAGAGGCGTCATGATCTTGGTACACAAAAACCTCCCCCTCCACCTCTACACGGTGACCCATCATACAGGCGGCAGATACATATATGTGACGGGCGACTTATGGGGGCAATCCATCGCACTGATAGCTATCTATGCACCACCGACCCTTCTAGAACCACTGCTCACTGACATTACCCCGTTAATCGCTAATGATACCTCCAACTGCATGATACTAGGTGGTGACTACAATGAAGTCATGAATGTTACCCTGGATAGATCGCACATACGAAACAGGAACCCCAATGTCCCCACTAGGCTTGCCACGTTTGCCAACGCACTCGGCCTGTGCGATGTGTGGAGGGAACTTCACCCAGACACTAGAGCGTACTCTTTCCACTCGGGGGCCCATGCCTCGCTCTCCAGATTGGACTACTTCTTCACTCCCGCAACTGACCTATATAGGGCACAGGAAATAAACATGCTGCCTAGAGGCATCTCTGATCACTCTCCGCTAGAAATGTTACTTATAACGTCCCGGAGGATCCCACCACCATGTTGGCGCCTGAACAGTTACTATCTAGGAGATCCTGAGCTGGTAGACAGACTACAGGAGACCACCAACACATATTTTGAGTTAAACACACAGACGGCAACGAATCCTGGGATGCTATGGGAAGCCTATAAAACGGTGCTAAGGGGCGAACTAATATCATGGACGGTGGCCAAAAGGAGGCTGCACATGAGTAAGATTCTTGAAGCGGAGCTCCATGTCAAACAGGCAGAGGAGGGGCACGTAAACGAAAATACGCCAGCCTCTAACCGGACGTTGCTACTAGCACAAAAAAGAATGCAAAGCATAGCGATGGACAACGCTCGCCAAGTGCACACTGCTATGAGAGCAAGGATCTATGCAACGGGTGACAATCCATCGCAATGATAGCTATCTATGCACCACCGACCCTTCTAGAACCACTGCTCACTGACATTACCCCGTTAATCGCTAATGATACCTCCAACTGCATGATACTAGGTGGTGACTACAATGAAGTCATGAATGTTACCCTGGATAGATCGCACATACGAAACAGGAACCCCAATGTCCCCACTAGGCTTGCCACTTTTGCCAACGCACTCGGCCTGTGCGATGTGTGGAGGGAACTTCACCCAGACACTAGAGCGTACTCTTTCCACTCGGGGGCCCATGCCTCGCTCTCCAGATTGGACTACTTCTTCACTCCCGCAACTGACCTATATAGGGCACAGGAAATAAATATGCTGCCTAGAGGCATCTCTGATCACTCTCCGCTAGAAATGTTACTTATAACGTCCCGGAGGATCCCACCACCATGTTGGCGCCTGAACAGTTACTATCTGGGAGATCCTGAGCTGGTAGACAGACTACAGGAGACCACCAACACATACTTTGAGTTAAACACACAGACGGCAACGAATCCTGGGATGCTATGGGAAGCCTATAAAACAGTGCTAAGGGGCGAACTAATATCATGGACGGTGGCCAAAAGGAGGCTGCACATGAGTAAGATTCTTGAAGCGGAGCTCCATGTCAAACAGGCAGAGAAGGGGCACGTAAACGAAAATACGCCGGCCTCTAACCGGACGTTGCTACTAGCACAAAAAAGAATGCAAAGCATAGCGATGGACAACGCCCGCCAAGTGCACACTGCTATGAGAGCAAGGATCTATGCAACGGGTGACAATCCATCGCACTGATAGCTATCTATGCACCACCGACCCTTCTAGAACCACTGCTCACTGACATTACCCCGTTAATCGCTAATGATACCTCCAACTGCATGATACTAGGTGGTGACTACAATGAAGTCATGAATGTTACCCTAGATAGATCGCACACACGAAACAGGAACCCCAATGTCCCCACTAGGCTTGCCACGTTTGCCAACGCACTCGGCCTGTGCGATGTGTGGAGGGAACTTCACCCAGACACTAGAGGGTACTCTTTCCACTCGGGGGCCCATGCCTCGCTCTCCAGATTGGACTACTTCTTCACTCCCGCAACTGACGTATATAGGGCACAGGAAATAAACATGCTGCCTAGAGGCATCTCTGATCACTCTCCACTAGAAATGTTACTTATAACGTCCCGGAGGATCCGACCACCATGTTGGCACCTGAACAGTTACTATCTGGGAGATCTTGAGCTGGTAGACAGACTACAGGAGACCACCAGCACATACTTTGAGTTAAACACACAGACGGCAATGAATCCTGGGATGCTATGGGAAACCTATAAAACGGTGCTAAGGGGAGAACTAATATCATGGACGGTGGCCAAAAGGAGGCTGCACATGAGTAAGATTCTTGAAGCAGAGCTCCATGTCAAACAGGCAGAGGAGGGGCACGTAAACGAAAATACGCCGGCCTCTAACCGGACGTTGCTACTAGCACAAAAAAGAATGCAAAGCATAGCGATGGACAACGCTCGCCAAGCGCACACTGCTATGAGAGCAAGGATCTATGAAACGGGTGACAAGGCCGGCAAGATGCTGGCATGGCTGGAAAGGAAGAAGTCGGGACGCAGTCATGTCCGGAGACTCGAAGCGGACGGATCAAATGCAAGGGTGACGGACCAGGAAATAACCCAGGGCTTTGCGGAATATTACGCAGAGTTATACAGTGAATCCGCAACACCGATGGACGCTACGATTATGGACCGAATTGAAACCCCTATCCTGAATGAGGCGCAGCGGCAACGATTGGAGTGGGAGATCACTGAGGATGAGATTCTAGCTGCCATTTCTGGACTCCAGACCGGTAACACTCCTGGTCCAAATGGCTTCCCGGTTGAGCTATGGCAAAGGGTGGGTACCAACGTGATAGCCCCCCAGCTACTGCAAATGTACCTCGATGCACGTGAAAAGGGCATTCTCCCTCCAGATCTCCGAGAAGCAACGATAGTAGTGATACCCAAGCCGGACAAGCCCCCGGAAAGATGTAGCTCGTACAGGCCCATTTCACTCATAAACTCTGACACTAAAATACTGGCAAAGCTTCTAGCGGACCACCTACAAGAGGTAATTCCCTCCTTGATTCACCCGGACCAGTGCGGTTTCATGCCAACTCGCATCAACCTCCGCAGACTATTCTCAGCTTTGGAAAGAGCAGACAGCATACAGGGGCCACTAGCCCTGTTAGCAATTGACTTTGAAAAGGCCTTCGATTCGGTGGGATGGGAGGCTGTCTGGACCATAATGCGTTGCATGGGCTTCGGCGAGAACTTCATGAGTTGGGTGAGGCTGCTATACGAATCCCCAGTTGCTAGGACCAGGGTCAACGGTTGGCGATCAGAACTGTTCGGTCTGGGGAGGGGAACAAGGCAGGGCTGCCTACTATCGGCCATGATTTTCGCTATTGCGATCGAACCCCTGGCGATCCTGCTGCAAAACGATCTAACCTGGGAGGGCTTCCGGTGGTCCGAGACCTGGGAAGACAGAATATCCCTCTACCCGGATGACCTACTCATCTACCTGAAGGACCCAAACACCTCCTGCCCCAGAGTTATGCAACTGCTGGGCCAATATGAGGCATTCTGTGGACTACGCGTGGACTGGTCCAAATCCATCCTCTTCCCTATAGGGAACACCTCATTGGTGAGTCTGGCGACCGGCCCCTACCAGATCGAGAAGGAACAGTTCAAATACCTGGGGATACACATCACGACGCACCTTACTGAATATACTGCCTTAAAACTTTCCCCCTTGGTGGCAAGATTTGCAGACGACACCCGCCACTGGATCTCCTTGCCACTGACGCTGATGGGTAGGGCAGCCTTGTTTAAAATGATTGCCCTCGCTAAATTCCCATACATCCTGCAAAATACGCCATTGTATATCGACCATCGGGACTTCCACAAAATCGAATGCACCCTCCGGAAACTGCTTTGGAAAGGAGGCCACCCGAGAATTGCTCTTGCCACCCTTCAGAGGTCTGTCTGGGAAGGAGGGATCGGGCTGCCCAGGTTGCAATCATATCACTGGGCCAGCCAGATGGAAGTGGTAAACGACATGCTTCACGGTGACGGGAGCCTCCCACACATCAAGGGCTTCCACTGTAACACTACAAATAAGCCAATAGAGCACCTGTACAGAGACTTGGATCGCCCTCCGAAATCTGATATGGCATCCCACATAACGAGAGTTCGGAAGGAAGCGCTTCGATTCTTGGGGTGGGGTGGGAAAATAACACTGGCCCAACCGTTGTGGAACAATTGCAACCTTCCCGAAGTACGAAAACTACCGAGATGGCCCGAGTGGACCCAGCGTGGAATCTCTGCCATTGGGGATGTGGTACAGGAGGACAACCTGGCAACATTCTAGATAATGCAAGAGAGGTTCTCCATGCCGGACACAGAGAGGTTCCAACACATGAAGCTGAATCATGCTTGGACGACCCATCGACAGATCACACAAGATGCCAGAAAGCTCCCCGCTTGAACGAAACATAGTCCTGGATCGGGTAGAGCGGAAGGTCACCTCCGCCATGTACACTGTGATAACTTCCTTCGCGACATCGGAACTATCCAGTCTGAAATCAAAATGGGAACGAGATGTGGGCCCACTCCTTCCGGAGGACTGGACGGAGGCCCTGATGTACCCGCGTGAAACCACCATCTCTTCGAGACTCCGACTCGTCCAGTTGAAGATCCTGCATCGCACTTACTACCCGAGAGTAGCCCTCTTCCGATGGGGCAGGGCCGTGGACACAAAGTGCCTACGCTGCAAGCGAGAGTAAGGTACCTTTTTTCATATCCTGTGGGAGTGTAGTAATATTCAGTTGCTCTGGCAGAAATGCTGTGACAAACTGTCTAACGTTCTGGGAAAGACGATACAGAGGTGCCCGAAACAATTTCTTCTGGGGGTCTTCGGGGAATCTGACTTATCCCGCTATGAGAAACTTCTGTGGTCAACCGCGTTTGCAGTCCTTAGGCGGAACTTTGCACAACTGTGGGGCTCGGAGCGCACACCCAGCTATGACCAGTGGGTCACGGACGTGGACATATGTGCGGTAATGGAGCACCGGGTGTACAAAGCAAGAGGTTGCCCGCAAAAGGCAGGGAAAATATGGAGAAGGTGGGAAGAGGATAGCTGAAGGTCAAGGGCGACCCTGTAGCCGCTGAGACTGTGTGAGGCCCCAAAGGGAAATATTGACTCTGTTAAGAGCTCCCTGTGTCATAAAGTCATCCTAGGTTAAATTCGACGGTCTGTTGGACCAAGGTCCCTGAAGCTGAGTTTGTTACTGTTATTGTTTCTTCTTTTTATTACTTTGCTCCCTTCCCACCACTACCCTTCCCTTTGCCCTCCCCCCTCCCTCCGTCCTCCCTCTCTTTTTACCTCCTTCACTCCCCCCACCCCGTCCCTCCCGTGGCCCCTCCCTGGAATGTAGAGAGATGAATGGAATGTTGTTTTAACCTTGAAAAACAATAAAATCTTTGATTGAAAAAAAAGGTTGGAAGAAGAAAATAATAAATTAATTATGACAGACCTCCACTCACAAGCAGAATTTGATGAAGAGCGCCAGAAATTAGGTGCCATAACACAACAAAGGGATGACCTGGCTGAACAAAAGGGCGCTCTATATCAGGAGAAAGAGGCCCTCCACCAGGAAATGCACAATTTAAAAACCAATCTGGAGAGAAGGGAGTCAGACCTTCAGGGTCATAGAGGCATTTAAAACCCTAATAGCCGAGTAGAATTCTCAGATATTTGCCTATTATCAAGAGATAGGGGCTGAGAAGGAAAAACTAGCAAGGTTGGAGAAAGAATATTCTAGATCTAATACAAACTGCAGGGACCCCGAACATGTGGAGAGGGACAGGGCCACCCCTGATCATAGTGTGATGACCTCTGTGCTAAGGGACTAAACCCCATTTAATACATTGAACACTGCTGACTTCCTGTCACGTCGCTTCCTAGACCACGGACACACCTCCCCTCTCGCCCCTCCTTGCCTACCCATTCCCACACTCCCCAACACTCGTGCACCATGCCCCCCACTCACGTCGCACACATCAGGGCATGGCATGGCATGTTTGGGGGAGCGGGTGTTTATCGCCCTTCACGGCGGTGGCAGATCAACTGGAAGCTCCGTCACTTCAGGAACTTACATCCTTTGCGGAGACCGGCGCTTCCCGGAGCTTTACGGATCACGTGACTTTGGTTACCTAGCAGCATTGCAACGCTTTCGGGTCACGTCACACGTGACTATACGTGCGTCCCTTCCGAGGATAAAAGGAGTCGAACCGAAGGCGTTGCTTCACAGCTGTTTAGTTTCGGATCATGTGACTACTCTCTTTGTTCAAGGACCTGCTCTGATTCTGACCTCGGCTTGCTCCACAGACTCCTCTTGCTTAACCCTTCAAGTACTTTTGGATTTGCCTGTTACCGACTCTTGGCTGCTCCACGGATTCCTCTTGCTTAAGCACTTCATTGGCTGGGACCTCGGTCCTACAAATAGGTGGTTGCCTGTTCTACCCTACAGCACGTTTCCAGCCTAAGCTAGGAGACGCACGCCTTGACCCAAGTTCTCACAGGTATTCTGGTAACTTTGGGTTTATGTACATGGAGGTATTCGTGCCCTGTTTCTTTGCTTAACCACTGTATCTTGCTTTGCAGCGCTCAAGGGGTTCTTCCGGCTGTTCCTGCGTCCTGGTTTTCCGGACTTCCACCTGTGGCCTTAATATTCACACTGACCATATAACAAAATCGGTCAGGGTGTTTCTTGGGGACAGAGGGGTTGTCCATACTCTACACGACCAACGAGCTTCGTAACAGACTGTGAAGCCTATTTTTTGGTCGTCCAGAGTATGAATCCCTCCGCCGGGGATCCAGTGACCGCCTTGTTACAAGCAGTAGCGGCTCTTAGGGCTGACATGACAGCAATACACCACCGTCTGGATGCCTTACAAAGCACACGTTTTCCGTTACCCACGGATGCGGAATTCGGTGACACAGTCCCCTCAGACCAGCCAGCCCCAGCCATGGCCCCTGCACCCACTCCTATACTGCTTCCTACGCCTGTTCCCCTTGCTGCCCCCGAACGTTATCAAGGGGATCCTCGGAAGTATCGCACATTCATTAATCAATGTAGATTACATTTTTTGTGCAGACCTCTAGCGTTCCCCGACTCTTGTACTAAGGCTGCGTTTCTTCTATCCCATTTGTCCGGGGTAGCGGCCACCTGGGCCAACCCGATGTTAGAGAATGACCATCCTGCTCTCTATGACTTCGATCTTCTTGTATCAGAAATGGCCAAAGTCTTTGATACACGACATAAAGCCCATTCTAGAGATCTCGAACTCTTGGATCTAACACAAGGCAAACAAACTCTGATAGAATATATCACTAAGTACAACCAACTCGCTGCTGAGACCTCCTGGCCTGAGGAGAAAAAGGCAATCGTGTTCTATCGTGGTCTATGCAACTCCATGAAAGATGCCCTCTCAGTAGTTCCTGCCCTTCCTTCAGGGTTCTCAGATTTGGTGGATCTTGCTTTACAAGTAGACGCAAGGAGATCCGAGAGAAGGGCCGAAACATCCTTCTCTATTCACTCTGGACCTTCCGTATCCACCACCCCTGTTGAACCCATGCAAATAGGAGGTATCCGTAGCCCGATAACCCCATTAGAACAAGAACGCCGGAGAAACGACAATGCCTGTTTCTATTGTGGGTTAAACGGACACTTTGTAAGGGAATGCCCCCGACGTCCCAAGAACAAAACACCGGGTTTTCCGAAGGCTCGCCCATGATACAGGGGGCACCGGCGAGCCTGTCTTCGACCCCCTCCGAACCTGCCTTTGGCCCTATTAGACCGATAGAGGTCCAGGCTCTGTTAAAACCCGCTGGAGAGATCAAACACACAGTCCATATTGTGATCGATTCCGGGGCCACTGGTTGTTTCATCGATATTTCCCTGGCCCGTCGCCTCAATCTGCCCTTGGTTAGGAAAGAACATCCGGAACCAGTACATGCTGTAGACGGTACTTCGCTATCCTCCGGTCCGATTAAGTTCCAAACTGCTCCTATGGAAGTGGTGATCCAAAACATCCATAGAGAAACCCTGGCATTTGATTTGATCAATACACCACTGTTCGGCATAATACTGGGAATACCATGGTTATGACAACATAACCCATTGATCAACTGGGGCAACGGACAGGTCACGTTTGAGTCGGAGGTGTGTCAACATTTCTGTCTCATCGACACTGATTCCTTGTCCACTCCTGCCACGATTCTTGGTGCCATGGCTGCCACCCATGTCAACGATAGTGCTTCAGACCCGGTGCCTTCACACACTGTGGGGGCTGTCACAGCCAACATCCCTGCGGCCTATCACGATTTCCACATGGTGTTCGATAAAGACACTGCTGAGGGTCTCCCCCCTCATAGACCGTACGATTGTCCGATTGACCTGGTCCCAGGCGCTCCTGTACCCAGGGGTAGGGTTTATTCATTGTCACGGTCAGAGGAGCAAGCCCTTAAGGATTACATACAAAAAGCTCTGGAGTTGGGTCATATACGTCCTTCTTGTTCTCCAGCTGCTAGTCCGATTTTCTTTGTGCCGAAAAAGGAGGGCGATCTCCGTCCATGTGTGGACTACAGACGGTTAAATGCCATTACCATTAAGAACAGGTACCCTCTTCCGCTCATATCCACGCTACTAGACAGGTTGACTAAAGCATCTGTTTTTACCAAGCTGGACCTCAGGGGGGCGTACAATCTGATTCGTATGCGGCTTGGGGATGAGTGGAAGACGGCGTTTTGCTCCCGACAGGGGTTATATGAATACACGGTAATGCCCTTCGGGCTTTGTAATGCCCCTGCCACGTTCCAACGTTTTGTCAACGAAGTGTTCTCAGACATCCTGGACACGTTCGTGGTGGTATATCTGGACGATATTCTGATCTATTCGTCCTCCCTGGAGGAACATGTCGGGCATGTTAGGGAGGTGCTCTCTCGCCTTAAGACCAACGCCTTGTTTGCCAAGCCTGAAAAATGTCTGTTTCATTCCAAGGAAGTGGAGTTTCTGGGTTTTCGCATATCCCCTGGGGGCCTGTCCATGAATTTATCTAAGGTCCATGCCGTCACCGAATGGCCGACTCCTGTTACTCTGAAACAACTCCAATCTTTTCTCGGCTTCGCAAATTTCTATTGGCGATTCATCGCCGGCTTCTCTTCTATTGTTGCTCCACTGACCGCCCTGACCAGCCCCCTTGTCCCGTTCACTTGGACCTCCGCCCATCAGAAGGCTTTTGAGGAACTCAAGGCCAGGTTCGTGTCCGCCCCTGTTTTACAGCATCCTGATCCAGAACTCCCCTACATTCTGGAGGCCGATGCCTCCTCGTTTGCTCTAGGCGCAGTATTGTCTCAACCTTGCCCAACCACGGGTTGTCTACATCCAGTGGCTTTTCACTCACAAAAGTTTTCGGTGGCTGAAGCGCACTATACAGTAACCGAAAAAGAATTGTTGGCCATCAAGGATGCTTTACAAACGTGGCGTCATCACCTCATGGGTGCGAAACATCAGACAGTGGTGTATACAGACCACAAAAACCTACAGGACCTGGCCTCATTAAAATGTGCTAACAGCAGACAGGTGCGTTGGCATTTATTTTTTGCCGGGTTTGATTTTGTGGTCAAACACAGACCAGGTCGCATTCATGGCAAAGCTGATGCCTTGTCCCGTTCTCCCGGAGGGGAGTCCTTGTCCGTGTACCCCGACACACTGCTAGGAAAGGGCCATGTCATCTGTACTTGTACTCCATCCCCCACCATGCTTATCGACATCAGGCGTTGGGTTTCCCAGAATCCTCAGGCTCTCAACGAATGGGACATTGCTCTTCACGAGGGGTTGCCTTTTATCCACGACAAACTGTTCCTTCCCACGTGTGACGTCCGCAACCAGGCGTTAGCATGGTCACACGATGCTGCTGTAAACAGCCATCCCGGGCAACAGCGTACCCTGGACCTGTTGCAACGCTGGTGCTGGTGGCCTTCCATGAGAAAAGATGTCGAACATTATGTTAACACTTGTTCCATATGTGCCCAATGCAAAACACGCAAAGGACGGCCTTTAGGGCTGGTTTTACCTCTTCCCGTACCTCCCAGACCTTGGCACACCGTCTCAATGGATCTCATCACTGACCTACCCCGCAAACAGGGCTACGACACCATATGGGTTATTGTCGATTCATACACCAAAATGGCCCGCTTTATCCCCTGTACTGGTATACCCTCTGCTCCAACTCTGGCTCGCTTATTCTTCAGATCTGTCTTCTGCCTCTTTGGTTTACCACAGGTCATCATATCAGACCGTGGGTCTCAATTCACGTCCTGTTTCTGGCGCGCGCTCACCGGACTCCTGGGGATCGATGCTCGCTTCTCTTCAGCTTATCACCCCGAGAGTGACGGGCAGACCGAGCGGGTAAACCAGGCTCTGGAGCAGTACTTGCGGTGTTTGTCCCTCCAGTATCAGGACTCATGGGCCAATCTGCTGTATATTGCTGAATTTGCGTATAATAACTCCCGTCATTCGACCACAGGTTTCTCCCCCTTTTATGCTTTATACGGGCAGCACCCACGTGCCCTTCCACTTCCTGATTTCCCCTCTACTACTCCCGCTGCTAATGCCTGTGTTCGGGATCTGGCCGGTGTCCATGCCCAGACCTTGGTCCATCTCCGTGAGGCCCAGACAGTTATGAAGACTAAAGCGGACCGCAAACGGGCCGCAGCCCCGGAGTATCGGGTGGGCGATCGGGTGTGGCTTTCGACCAGGCATTTGCGGATCCCTGGCTGTCGCAAGTTGTTGCCTCGTTTTGTGGGCCCTTATAGGATCTCCAGGGTGTTGAATCCCGTGGCCCTCAAGCTTTCGGTTCCCCCTTCTTGGAGGATTCACCCGGTCTTCCATACTTCTCTCTTGAAACCTTACCTGGCTCCTACCCGTGTCCTGGTCCCGCCCGCTCCTGTCTCGGTGGATTCACAGGATGTTTATGAGGTCAGTGCCATCCTTGGGTCCCGTTTCCATCGGGGTCGGCTTCAATACATGGTGGATTGGCTGGGCTATGGTCCCGAAGATCGCTCTTGGGTTCCCGCCCGGGAGGTCCATGCCCCGCTTTTGGTTTCCCGCTTTCATAGGGACAATCCTGCTAGCCCACGGGGTCGTGGGCCTTTGAGGGGGGATTCTGTCACGTCGCTTCCTAGACCACGGACACACCTCCCCACTCGCCCCTCCTTGCCTACCCATTCCCGCACTCCCCAACACTCGTGCACCATGCCCCCCACTCACATCGCACACATCAGGGCACGGCATGGCATGTTTGGGGGAGCGGGTGTTTATCGCCCTTCACGGCGGTGGCAGATCAACTGGAAGCTCCGTCACTTCAGGAACTTACATCCTTTGCGGAGACCGGCGCTTCCCGGAGCTTTACGGATCACGTGACTTTGGTTACCTAGCAGCATTGCAACGCTTTCGGGTCACGTCACACGTGACTATACGTGCGTCCCTTCCGAGGATAAAAGGAGTCGGTGAACCGAAGGCGTTGCTTCACAGCTGTTTAGTTTCGGATCACGTGACTACTCTCTTTGTTCAAGGACCTGCTCTGATTCTGACCTCGGCTTGCTCCACGGACTCCTCTTGCTTAACCCTTCAAGTACTTTTGGATTTGCCTGTTACCGACTCACGCCTGCTCCACGGACTCCTCTTGCTTAACCCTTCAAGTACTTTTGGATTTGCCTGTTACCGACTCACGCCTGTTCTACGGACTTCTCTTGCTTAACCCTTAAAGTACTTTTGGATTTGCCTGTTACCGACTCACGCCTGCTCCACGGACTTCTCTTGCTTAACCCTTCAAGTACTTTTGGATTTGCCTGTTACCGACTCACGCCTGCTCCACGGATTCCTCTTGCTTAAGCACTTCATTGGCTAGGACCTCGGTCCTACAAATAGGTGGTTGCCTGTTCTACCCTACAGCACGTTTCCAGCCTAAGCTAGGAGACGCACGCCTTGACCCAAGTTCTCACAGGTATTCTGGTAACTTTGGGTTTATGTACATGGAGGTATTCGGGCCCTGTTTCTTTGCTTAACCACTGTATCTTGCTTTGCAGCGCTCAAGGGGTTCTTCCGGCTGTTCCCGCGTCCTGGTTTTCCGGACTTCCACCTGTGGCCTTAATATTCACACTGACCATATAACAAAATCGGTCAGGGTGTTTCTTTGGGACAGAGGGGTTGTCCATACTCTACACGACCAACGAGCTTCGTAACACTTCCTGTCTACTGGTTCACAGGGACAAGAAATCATGAGGCTGGCGGAATTAAATAGGTTTAGTATGATGGATCTGACAGGTCAGTGCATCCCAGAATAGATACCAAAACATTAAAGCTGATGTATCTGACAAGGAAGTCTCCTATGAGGGGGAAAGTCAGGGAATTAGATCTACAGAAATATTACCTTGCAAGGGACCAGTTGGTTCAATTTGTAGATAAATTGAATGAAATGAGGCCCACAAAGAGCATTTTGAAGACCTCCACCCAATCAGGGCAGTGGGGGCGATCCTCCGCCAACCCTAGAAGCAGGGAGGACTCAGAAGACTACTCTCTTGTGCGCCACAGGGGAGTAGAAACTAGGCCCCACCATTCTGCGAGCCCCTCCCAAGCTCAAAGAATCAGGGAACGCCTAAAAGAAACTCTATGAGCAAATGATGGACACTTTTCACCTTAAAGACAACCAGAACTGCATAGAGTATGCTAAGTGGACATTCTCTCCAGAGTACTCCAGCTTCTTTGCTGGACTGGAGAACCAGAACCATTCAAAATGGTCTACCTACAGGGCGGCCATCTTGAAACACTTTTCCACCCACAGAAACCCCCAAGAGGCTAACAAAGCGGCCTACAATTTGCAGTGCGGGGAAGATCAGGCCCCACGAGAATTTGTGCAGGAGCTAAAACGTGCCTTTGCACAAACCACTAGGAGGGTGCGCACGAATAGCAGGGACTTTATAACTACCTTCTTTCATGCGCTCCCAAAATATATCATGGCCCAGCTGGTAAGGGATTTCCATGATAAAAGATCTCTGGACTCGGTAATAAAGCAGACAACCCGAATTTATGAAGTTCAAAAACCTACCGAAAATAAAAATCAGACCAAAAACCCCAAACCAGCCAAAACCCTGCTGCTGCTAAGGTAGCGGAGGTGAAGGTTGCCCCCATTTTAGACCTAGAAATGGGGGAGCCTAAAAATGCACCAATCCCAAACCAGCAAAACCAGAGGCCAAGAAAGCCTTCAGGCCAATCACAAACAGGTGGCAATCAGGGAGGTAATCATACTAATGGGAACCCTAATTCTCCTGAGCATGTAAGTCCCAGGTACAAGGTCAACCGGCCTCTCTTGGGGTATGTATAGACTCCTCCAGCCCAAGGGGGGGTCCAAAAGGTAAGTATTCCCCCAGGAAACTTCCCTCCTAACTTCCCCCATGAGGGCAGTAATTCCCCGAATCCCGGATTAAGTTTCTTTCCACAGTACCCTCAAAACCACAAACTGCAGGGCAACCCTCCTTTCTTTCCCCGGGTTCAGAAGCTCAGACAACCCAATCCGGGAGAGGGGAGGCCAAGGGGGAGGGCTACCAAAATACACAATAACCAGGTACTACGGGAGAAGAGATAGTTACCCTTCCAGTGAACAACCACGATATGAACAGAGACCCCCGTATCAGCCTGAACGGGTGTCCCAACGGGAGAGCCAGGTCTAGAACCTCACCCAGGATCTGGGTCACATGTTGAGGGCTCCACAGAACCCTCAGATGAACATGGGGACTCAGAACCCTACAAACCAAGGGTCTGCGAAGGGTCTGGCACCCCAGAACAATGGCGTGGAGAGAACCCTTACAACTCACCGGTTCCAGAAGAGGAGGCACGGGGGAAAGGGGTGTAAAGCCCGAGAAGAAGCTTCCTTCCCAACCCGTGAAAAGCCCCTGGACACTCCGGAACCGGAACAAAAATCTCCTGTCCCTGACAACCTGCAACCCAGGGAACAGAGGGTGCGTAGGAGAAATAAAGACCTCGAAAAGGCCCATTTTGGGGAGGAAGTTAGTGTCCTCCAATTTGAAGGGGAAGAATCCTTAGAGGATTCTGGGAAAACAATCTTCTCCTTCAGGGACAGGGGAACTCCTCCCAAAGAAAAATGGGTCCCAAGAGATCTAAATGAAGACTAGGTGGGTGTGGGGACTGATGCAGAGTCATCCATCCCTGAACCCCAGAATTGTCATCCTGAGAAGAAAATAGTAATGGAGGGATCCTCCTCACAAATTGGTTGTAGTGACTGCCACCCGGTAAGCAGGGGTAGCACAGAGCTAAGGGAAACAGGGGATTCCAAATCTCCACTATTTCAGGATGTCAAATTTTGATTACAGATCCCCAGACTCTGACAAAGAAAATTGTCCAAAATGCCACTGTGTCAGAGTCCAAAATAAAGAAAATTACCACCCAGCTTGCCCAAAATGCACATTACCTTGGTCCACTTGAGGAGAAGGAGGGTAGATTTTATGCCACGGTCCAAGTGCAAGTGCAAGGGAATTGTACATTTTCAGCACTGGTGGACACTGTATCCCAAGCCACTCTTCTGTCAAAAAGGGCCTTTGATCAGCTAAATTCAGGAAGGGGGGAGAGATAACAGGTCCCTCTCACACCTCTTCCTGGACGACTCCAGAACTTCGACGGCAATGAAATTCCTGTCGAGGGGAGAGTGGATTTGGACATAAAAATTGGGCGACACAAAGTGAAACACCCAGTCATAGTCGTGACTCCAGGGGGCACACCCTGTCTACTAGGGAAGGACATCCTGTGCAGGTTGTCCCCCCTAATAGACTGTGTGAACAAGGTCCTCTGGACTCAGACTAACAGGCCAATAAAATTAAAACAGAGTGTCAACCATGTTAGTTTAATAGGCACATGCCGCATGGTTGAACAAAAAACTGATCATATTGATTTTCATTTACAGAACAATCAAATACCTGACGTGACAGTGATTGCTGTGGGACAACAAACTGGAGATGGGAACTCCTCTCCATTCCCGAAAATCAACCTTCTTTCCAGTTTTAAGTGGCATTCCACACTGGAAGGAAATACTTTGAAATTTCATACTGATTCACAATCTGAAAACCCCAATCCTATAGTCAAAACTGATGAGAAACCAGCTCAAGGTTTAGCTGATATCCAGAAAATTATAGAACAGTTGTTCATCCCTATTCAGTTAAATGAGGGGAAGGAGTCTGTTCTCGCCCAAGTGTGCGTGAACAACGGTAAGAGCTTCATCAGCAAAGCCACGTTCAGGCAGCTCACAAAAGATCCAGCCATTCCCACATTTAAATTGATCAATAAGTGGGAAACGGGCCTGGAAACTCCCAATTCCAAACATCTCCTGCCTAGCAGGTGTATGTTCAAAATTTCTATAGGTAACAAAAACATAGAACATTATTGTTGGGTCATGCGAGATGTCCCTGCTGCATTACATTTAGGCAGTGACATTCTCAATCGGTTTGCCATTAATTTGGACCTGATAAATTACAAAGCCTGGTCCCGACTAGTTGGAAATTCCATGGACTTTGAGGATTCAGTCCCATTGCTGCTGTATGCAGTTGAAGTTCAAACTGGAGAGGAGGTCACCATCCCAGGACGGACACGACTATTCCCACTTGAACTAAACATTAAAAATTAAAAGAGGACAGAAACTGCAAAATCCTGACGCTTATGTACACCTCAATTCCCATCTCCAACAGCAGGGGTTGGGGTTAAACCCAACACCATTATTCAATGTAAAACACAACACCATTCCAATATTGATGGATAACAGCAACCCTAGGAGTATCACTCTGGGCGAATGGCAGTTGATGACCAACATTTTTCCATGGATCTAGGAAATGAACTGATAGGCCCAATCCCCAATTACTGCTTTGACAATGACAGTGACAATGGCGTACCACCAGAGAGGGTCTTCCCCCGGCAAGGGGGGGGGGGGGGATTTCCTGGTGTACTCTTCCTGTCCTTACAAGGAGGAAGAGGTGACTTGTGACATCAGGCAGGATGGCTGATATTCCAGGTCCATGATGACTGCCTCTCCTATCTGAAACCCTCTGTCCAAGTCAACACTCTAACCTGAGACCTCTCCACCCAGCTGGAGGAGGCTGCTGAGCTAGCAAAACCGGACGTTTTTCCAGGCTTCAGGCAAATGGTTGAAGAGCGGGTCAACCTAGCTGATGTCTGTGAGACTCAGGAGCAAAAGCAAAAGTTGAAACAGGTGTTCTTAGATTTTCAAGATCTCTTTGCTGTGGACTTGTACGACTGTGGTCGCACCGAAATCCATACAACCACAATTCCCACAGACCCTGGAATGACTCCAGTGTTTGTGAAGCAATATTGCTTGACTCTCGCATCCCTGGAGTACCTGACGGAAATCATCAAAAACCTTGAGTCCCGTGGGATAATTCGTCCAGTCCACAGCACCATTAATAATCCGGTGCTACGGATTTTAAAACCAAATGGCCAATGGAGACCCTGCATAGACCTTAGGGAGCTAAATAAACGGGTTCACATGTCCCAATGGCCTCTCCCCTACATTGACCAGGGGCTGGCCCAGATACAGGGATCAAAGATATACACTGCCATTGACCTGACAAGTGGGTACTGGGCCGTGTCCGTTAGTAGGGAGGACCAATACAAGCTGACCTTTATCTTCCGGGGGCGGCAGTACATGTGCACCCAGACTCCCTTCGGATACATGAACTCCAGCAACTAATTCAACATCTTCCCGACTTGAAAGGGGTAGCCTGGCCTATGTGGATGATGTCCTGATTAAAAGCTCAACTGTGGAGGAACATATAGCGGAAATGCTTTATGTTCTGATCCAGTTGAGGGTTGCCGGAGAAAAACTGTCCTTTCAAAAGGCACAGTAGTGCAGAACCCATGTCAACTTCTTGGGACATGAAATAACTCGTGAGGGTCTCTGTCCCCAGGAGAAGAAAGTGGAAGCAATCCTAAAACTTAAAGACCCCACAACGCTGCGTGAGCTAAGAAGCCTGGTTGAACTAATTACAGTAGGAAGTTCATTGAGGATTACGCAGAGATCACAAGACCCTTGATCCATCTGTTGAAAGGGGGGGTCAAGTGGGAGTCGGGTCCAGAACAAGCCGAGACAGTAAAGCAACTCAAAGGAAGCCTCTCACAAGCGCCTTGTCTAGCGTACCCTGTCAAAAACAAGGAGTTCTTCTTGGAGACAGGGTTCTCGAATACATGCTTGACAGCAGTATTATATCAAAAGCATGACAAGGTCAATAAAGTCATCTCCTATGCAAGCAAGACTTTATCCTCTGAGGAGGAAAAATTCAACGATAGTGAGAAGGCACTCCTGGCAATGGTGTGGGCATTGAAGAATTACTGCTCGTTCATCCAGGGGGAACACATCATACTGGAGACTCCACACCAGCATTTGCAATATCACCAAAGTGACAGAATCCGGGCCGGAAATGTGAGTAATTACAGAATTACTTCCTGGATACTGTCAATGCAAGGCTTTCATGTGGAGGTCAGATATGGCCAAAACAAGAAGAGTCCCCTCGCGCAAGGCCTGGCTGACTTGCATGATTGTGCCAGAGAAAACTGTCTTGAGGACAAAGTCTAAAAATCCAGGACAACATGGAGGCATACCTGAATTCCCTGGACAAAGTCTATGAAGAAGACAAGTGCAAGGGAATGCCCACAGTTTATGTGGACGGGTGCTCCTACCATGTTGAGAACAACGGGGAAAAGGAACTGGTGGCCGGCGTTGGTAATGCCTGGGTGAATGATGCCCCGGAACCCTCCGCCGGATACAAAATCGGTCCCTGCAGTAGTCAGGTGGCGGAGTTCATGGCAGTTCATCAGGCCATCCTCACTGCTGTCCAAAACGCCAACTACACAAACTGGTCATAATCACTGATTCAGATTATGTCTGGAACGGGTTTGTGGATCAACTGGTTAGTTTGAAAACCAGAGGCATGCTATGTGCTAATAACAAACCTCTCAAACATGGCAAGCTAATCCAAAATATTGATGATCTGGTCACCTCTTGTGGGATGACCATCTATTGGAAGAAGATCAAGGGTCATTCCAGAATAGAGGGGCTAGACAAAACTGGAAACAACGTAGCTGATCAGCTGGCCAAAACCAGAGCGATCCAGGGGCATCTCCTCATGATTGATTCCCTGTTGTGGGAAATCCAGGTCACTGCTATCACTAGGTCCCAGACAAATGCTCACAATGGACTCTCAACTGCCCAGTGGAGTAAGGAGATCCCAGATGCTGATTTAATTACGGTACAAAAAGGGGATCCCATTA
Organism: Ambystoma mexicanum; assembly: GCF_040938575.1. Lineage (NCBI taxonomy): Eukaryota > Metazoa > Chordata > Amphibia > Caudata > Ambystomatidae > Ambystoma > Ambystoma mexicanum. The sequence continues at coordinate 660,509,251 of NC_090941.1, read as the reverse complement.
TTGGAAAATGTTATCAACATATTGAGGACCCTGAGGACTTTCCTCTGACGGATACTGATTACATTGGGAAAGAGGACCTCAGGGTGTTGATGAAGTGTCCCAAAATGTTCAGAATCCAAGTCGGTTTGTTGGTAGGGAGATCCATGTCTGGCTATAACCAGTGGGTGGTCTCTACCTCATTCAGAAGCATGACGCTAAATCACACCCATGACGCAGCCACAGTCGGTCATCAGGGGTTTCACACTACTTTAGAAATCTTGCTGGAGGTTGCTTACTGGCCACACATGGGGCAGGACCTCGACCAATACTTGAAGGGGTGTCTTGTGTGTGCACAATTTCAGCCAACTTCACTCACACACCGAGCTCCCATCCAGAAGACGGGGGTGACACTGCCTTGGTCAGATTTACAAGTAGATTACATTGGGCCCGTGATTCGCTCCTCTAGGGGGCATAAGTACATGTTAACAGTATCATGCTTGTTTACCAAATGGGTGGAATGTCTCCCGGCCCCAAATTGCAAGGCAAAAACAGCAGCTGCCCTGATGATTAACCACATCTTCTCGCGTTTTGGCCTACCCCGAAGGATTGAGTCAGATCGAGGTAGTCACTTCACCAGAGAAGTGATGACAAATATCTGGGAGATACTTGGGGTAAAAAGGAAACTTCAAATTGCCAACCACCGGTCCTCTAGTGGGGGAGTTGAGAGATACAATAAAACCATTGTGAGCATTCTAAAAAGGTTTGTGGCAGATTCTGGGCCAAGTTGGGACATCCGATTACCGCTTGTCCTGATGGCCATCAGATCTACACCTTCTCCATGCGACCAAGATGTCTCCATTTGAGCTGATGACTGGGCAAAGGATGGTGCTACCTCAGCATCTGCTCTATAGAACACAATAGCAGACCCTGCTAAACGCCTCCACAACACATGAGTATGTTGAGAATCTAAGAAAACACCTTCAACATGCTTTTGCGTACGCTCAGCGGAATCTGGAAAAATCTGCAGAGGGGATAAAGACTCAATATGACTTAAAAACAACCAAAAAGGAATACCAAGTAGGGGACAGGGTCTACTTGTACAATTTCCAAAGAAACCAGACCAAGGAGTGGAAATTTCTCCTCAGCTGGCGTGGACCTTTTGAAATTGTAGATTAAATTTCACCTGTTGCCTATAGAATCTGCGTCCCCAAAGGAGAGTTGGCAGAAGAGAAATGGGTCCATATTAATCAGTTAAAAAGTTGTCACCCTAGGCACACTTTGCAGCAAATATAGGCGACATCTGGAGAATAACTTGTATAGACTGCTCCAATTCTCTCTGCACCTTGTTCTTGTTTATTTCTAGTGTTAGTGCAATTACTAGTAATATTTGGAGTAATTTAAATGAATTCCCACATAGATCAGATCCCGGCAGGAAAAGGTCGATGTTGCGAATCAATCTTTGAATGTACCGTGGCTTTCTTTAACAATATAGTCCAAATAATTTAGTTTAAGTAAAATTTGCCTTTCATTTTAAAACGTTTCACTTTTGAACTGCTTTATTTTCCTAAAAACGAACCCCCTTCTACCTTCCAAATCTCTCTCAATTCACCAGCTTTAACCCTCCTTTAACTTCTGTATTGTCCCTGTGCTGCGCATCTCTCACCCTGCCAAATATACCCATTCCGATTCAGTGTTTTTCACTTATTTTTGGGAAAAAAAACGTTTTGGCATTTAAAACTGTAAACTAGAAAAAAATGCAACTTTTCCATGTGTGAAATTTAGCTGCACTGGGTTTTCAATTTTAACCTGCTTTGTGAACTGTATGCTTTTGTGATACTTTGCCTGATGGTTGTTAGTGATGTAACATCCCTGATACTGTGATAAAACATAAGCATATCATTATTTAAATATAATTAATTGTTTTTCAAAATCGGAGTGTCATTTTAGGCTGTTGCAAAGGGTTTAAAAGCAATTTAAGATTGTTGGATCAAGTGAAGATGTAAAGAGCATGAAAGAGAGATATGGGTGGTGTCACTTTGGAAACTAATATATCGAGGAAGGAAAAAAATATGCACTGTTTTGTCAAAGATTTCTCTATTAGTCTCGATTCTAGGAGCAGGCCACCACAAAGATCAAGATATGTGTGATGCAAATCTCAATATTCGTGTATAACCAGATAAATAGATCATATATATATCATCAAATCATTTGGATTAGTATGTTTATAACTTTTAGTCTTAAAGAGGATAAGATCAGTAATATATATTTATTTAAATTACATTCATTATTTATACATTTGATAATATTGATAATATCCTGAAGCCAGCCTCCACTCCTTATGGGCCATGCACTAGCAGAAATGACCACTGGTCTCGGCCAAACCCCATTGGGCAGTTGCCCGAGTGATAACTAATAGGGTAAAAAAACCTACAATGGGGGAAAAAGGATATGACATCTGTTATGATATCAAAAGAAAAGTTGTAGGATAACAGTTGGTGAGAGATATAGCATAGTAAAATCCTTGAAATTAAATGAAGAAACTTAAATTAAAGGGGACAGTTAAGGTGAATAACTTCAGTGCAACAAAACCATTGCAAGCCAGTGAAAAAACATTAGTTGAAGTGACTTTAAGGTGCAATGTAATGCAACAAAACCCCTAAAGTTCGGCAGGTGTTCAAAGCTATGCCAACTTAGCTACGAGCCCCCCATATTAACCCCTCTAAGCACACAGCTGACATCACTTATTACATCATCAATTACACCACTGGTATGGCCGCTCACGTGTGAAAGTGAGATAGATAGATGCAATATTCGGAAAGCGTATTGCTGCACCTTAAACAGTGTAGGAATTCAAATGCAAAGCTTGTTTGGAGTTTGCATTTAAAAATACTGTCCCTTTGCAACCTTTACCATGAGGGGACACTGTAGCACATTCATCACACTGCTCTTAAAACAGTCCCCTATGCAAAGTCTACACTTCGAGTGGTATAACTAGGATTCTGCGCCAGTCCACCAAAATTTCCAACATATATGAGAAGGAACAATTTCCAAAATCTACATATCTGCGTAAAACAAACCACTTACCGTCAATATAACAAATCAAAAGGTAGGCCGTGACCTCTCAAATGGTAAAGGTTACGGCAGGTGGCCTGCAAAGAATGTCCATGTGGAAAAACAGTTTCATCTTGTTATCAGGCCCAGAGTAGGCAATGCAGTGAATGGACAAAAGTTGTCATCTTTCTAGTGCATGGGTTTGAAACCTGTATTTCGCCAGATGTTTTCAACTATGACTTCCATAATGCTTCAATGTTGTCTATGTAGGGTAGGGCTAGTGGCAGCTGTACTATAAATCCTCTGGATTGCATCTAAAATTGTGGATTCGTATGAGTAAGGCCTGCATTCTGTAGTTATTCCACCATTATTTACAATGGTTGAAAATAGTTTGGACCATTAAAAAATACATGGTATATTGCATCTGTGCTAGAATGCACTCTGTATCTCTAAATACAGTTAAAAATGGTTCACCATGGCTGGTACTAACCATTAATAGGTCATTGAGGAGGTCATGAGCTGGGTCAATAGTGATTTCATATATTCTCATTGATGATGTCATAAGCAATGTCATCAGTGATGTCATGTGTGATATCATCAGAGTGCTTAAGAGCTGTGCAATGGGGGCCATATAGTGAAAGATGTGTACCTTCCAACACCTGGTGGATTTCAGGGATTTTGTTGCATTAAATCATCATCTTAATGTCACTGCAACACATTTATTTCTCTGAATATATATTTAAGCAATATTATTCGAGCGGCGGGGGCATTACCGACTCAAGTAATGCCCCAGGGCCCATAGTTATAAGCCCGAGCGAAGCGAGGGCCTTAGCAACGGCCCTTGGGGCATTACCTGTGTCGGTAATGCCCCCGTTGTGAATGTCATATTGCTTTTAGTACCCCAGCCCGCAAGAATTGCATGACCGGAGCACTAAAAGCATTTATTTCTGTCCCAAAACGTTTCGGGACAGAAAAAAAAAAAAACAAGAAAATGCCCGTCAGGAAAGGGAAAACGGAGTCTGTGTCCTATTCCATGGCGGCCATCAGGGGCGGACGTGCTGGAAACATAAGTGGAAGGTGGAAGCCTCCAGCCGCGTGGAGGTGTGGAGCAGGTATGGCCCCGCTCCGAGTCTCCACACGGCTGGAGGCTGCCATCGTCCCCCACCGGGGGAAAAGGAGCAAGAAGGTAAGAGGGGTGGGGAGGGCAGGGAGGAGGGAGAAAAGTGGAGGGAAAGAAAAAAAAACCTTACCTCAGTCCCCAGCAGGGGGCGAAGGCAGCCTCTCAGCCATGGGGAGGCTCAGAGCGGGGATGGCCCCACTTCGAGCCTCCTCATTGGCTGAGAGGCTGCCACGCCCCTAGGCGTGGACAAGGAGGCTGGAATCCCGGCCGAGAATCAAAGGATTCTCGGCCGGGTAACGACCCGGCGAGAGCCGATCAGAATGCTTGTAGCATTCTGCGAAACTCTCGCCAGGGACTAAAGGGATGTTATGGTTAAAACAGTTTCTGAAAGGGATGTTGTCATTTCAAAGTAAAGGCAAAACAGTAAAACCCCAACCATAACTGCTCCACCTTCAACCATAAGTTTGCCACTGCCAGGCAACTCTGATGACAAGTCTCGTTGCTCTTATTGACATGTGGAAATGCTGCTTAAACCCAATTTTGCCAATTGTTAGGTATTCATTAAGGTGCTGACTGTCCCTCACATGAAATGTCAATTGACTCTAACGTATTCAGGCTACACGTTTCTGTCTCAGATCCCTTTCATTGTTCAAGTTCTGTGTGGAGTGGTGGTACATGCATGGTACCTGTGTTGGCATGTGCGACGTCAAAAGCAATGCACAGCGGTGGCTGATTATGGTTGTTTTCAATGACGGCAATGCAGTTATGGTTGCTTAAGTAACCATACAGGCACATTTGATGAATGTTATCAAAATACAAAATATAAAATGCATTGGAGCGCACGTTGAGTAAATATTCAAATGAACATGATATGTGCAAAATATTGAGGTGGTAACACAACACTTACTTGTGAGAGTCTCATTAAACAACACGTTCTTGATGAATTATTATTACATGCGTTATCCCTGCCCAGTACGAAAGATTTGAGACAACTTGAAACGTAATCGAAATGTGAGTAGAAGTGAACCCGGTCTCTGTAACATTTTCTTTTTTGCTTAAGTATAGCATCCCTTTGAGAATTTCTTTTCACAGATTGTTCATGTTTTTTTATTAAGGGATCTAGCCATCCTTTTAACCAAACGTATTTCCAGTAAATGTGTGATTTCTTTTTTTAATTATGTACAGTATCATACTGACCGTGGCCACTGGCCATGGCACACACCTGTTTCCACTTTACTTACCCGCGATGACCCAATGTGTCAGGAGGGCATGGCCTTTGGTCATGCCCAGTGGCTCCTTTGACTTGGACAGGGAACCTCCAGGCCATTCAATAGCCACAATGGACATGGCTGACTGGTGATGTCCTCTGGCTATGTCCAGTGGCCAAGTTGGGCAGAATAGGATCTTTCACTTTACTCCAGGCACCCCTGAACAACCCCACATTTGTCACTGGCCATGGTCTGGAACCATGTCCAGTGACTACTTTGACTGGGCACCTCAGAGTAAAGTGATGTGCTGGCTGGGCATGGCCTACAGCTATGCGCAGTGGCAGCTTTGACCAGGGGAGGGCCTCAGCGCCTGGCCCCAGACCTTCACTGCTACCCAATTGGCCCACTATGTATGGCCTGTAGGCAAGCTCCTTGGCCAGGCCTCTGTCACAAATCCTTTCAAAGGTTCAGGCTGTAGGTGGGAGCAAACGTTTGTCAGTGGGAAATAAATGGAAAAACACCCCTGCATATCATTTTGGACTACTTTGACAAAGCCTCATGAAACTTTGCAGAACATTGTCTAAAGTCGTGTCTATATTGTGGCATTAAGCACCCATTCCAAAGGCTGGAACCAGTGATAACGGTGGGCGGCCCAAGTTAAAGGCCCCCGGATTTCAGCAAAAGTCTCTGGGTTTGTGGGTTTGTGACTTTGTGTATGTTCCCTTTACAATTCCACGCCGTTTCACCAATCTGCACCATATGTTGCACAGTCACCTGTTGGGACCCTCCAGACATTACTGGCTTGATGACATTTGGACACCACACCCCTTTCCCCAGATTTCAGCAAAAGTCAACAATTGTTTGTGGGTTTGTGGCTTGGCAAAACTTTGTTTCTTATACAATTCCAAAATGTTACACCAATCTGCGCCAAATTTTGCAGAGTTACCTGTACCTATGAGGGAATGAAAGCCTGTGCAACGCCGGGTATATCAGCTAGTCTGAAATAAAGTAGCGCACCACTACATACCGGTGCACTGGTAAATACCATAATGATCCTGGGCTACCGGGCATATTGAGCTAAAGAATAGACAAAAGAAGAAGTGTGTTCAATCTTTTACCAGTTGAAATCTCCCTACAGAGCCTTTAAGGGCGAGGCGGGCCCCTATTAGGCTAATACAATATTTCTTATGCCTACCATCTAGATCCTGCCAAAGCCCCAACATCCATTATAGTCAGGTTCTTGAGGTACACGATGAATGAGAAAGGTATGTAACTGGCTAAGGACAAGAAACAAAGAAGAAATCCAATGTGGATAGCCACGTCCCCTGCACACTTTCTAAATGGCCAAAGTAGGCCTAATGATAATTTTTTGTAAATTGTTGAAAACAGTATAGGTTGCTTAAAGTCACTTCCGTAGGAAATGTCGATGAAAGATTCAATTGAAGCTTTGTATTTTATAAAAAAACAATTTTTGCTTTTTATTTGTCTTTTGGTAGGCCCAACGCGTTTCGAGTTATAAACACTCTTCATCAGGGGCAGCATTTTCAACAAATTAAAGTCTACAAAAGAGAATACATATAAACATAAATTAGTATAAACTTGAAGCAGTTATTCACAATTTTTAAGATCATCATGGATTTTTAACAAGGCAGTCGGCCTAATGTACCAGTGTTCCCTATATAACTGTATGTATATCCATGTCTGTCATTTCAAAAGCATTTGAATATACACCAAAGGAACCTCCATGAGGGATCAACATTGTGCAAAATGTGTTATTACCTTGCTACAATCTGCATCATTGGATGCGTGGCTAAATTCCTTGATCTTCTAACATGTATCATGCCTACAAGCACTAGATTGTACACCCATAATGTCTATGAAAGTGTGCAGGGCACGTGGCTATCCACATTGGATTTCTTCTTTGTTTCTTGTATATATCCAGCCTAGATACCAAGGCTGTTTTTTTTTTCTCCCCCGCACCTCAAACTATTTACCAAGATTACCATTTTTTGTTTATCTCTAACTAAACTCTATTTACTTTGGTGTGCAAGTGTACTTACCTGTGTTGGTTATCACTGGCTAATGGCAAAACAGACATAAAATGGGAATGGCCTACAATTGGCTTATCAAGATCTGACTCCAGGAATCTTACAAAAAAGGAGAACATTTAGTCATGTCAAAAATGATTTGATTAAGCACAATATTCAATGTCCTTGAGGCTTCGCCCCAGTCTCTCTCAATGTTCACACCGATAACAGGCAGTTTGTGGCAAAATCTGCCGTGCAAGCTCACAAACATCTGTATGAATACTGATGCAAAGCTAGCCCGGAATCCGCTGTCCTGCGAGACTAGAGACACCACAAAGCGATTCCCATGGATGTTTACAAAATGTGTTATATGTGATTTCATCGCTGGGAAAAAACATTGAGGGGTACTCGGTAATTTCTTTAACCCACTAGACACCCTTCCCAACACATTTAAGGGATTTGTGCAGTTATATAAACAAACTCCAGACTTAGATTATTTCAGGAAAGTGTTGGATAGTGGGTTACAAAAATATATGGAGTGCCCCTCAAAGTTTTTTTCTGAATTTAAGGCACTGGATACCCAAAATGCAAATTAGACAAATTTGTAATATACTCCAGCAATCCCTCTCCCATAGACTAGTAAACATCATATTACATAAACAATCTGTTAGCCTAGATGCAAGTTTATCCCAAATAAGGCCAATATCATCCACAATAGCCATATTATCCTGGAATGTTAATGGGATAAAATCACTCTATTAAGAGGACTAAAATATTCTCTTACCTGAAAAAAGCTTAAGCCGATATCATTCTTCTCTAGGAAACACACCTAAATGAGCAAGATGACAGGAAGATGGGAGGGAAATATTGAGGTCAAGCATATTATAGCCCAGCAATAAATAAGAAAAATGGCATAGTGATCTTAATCCAAGACAACATCCCTTTCCAACTTGCCTCTCTCACTTAGGATACTGAAGGCCATTGGATAAAAGTCATAGGACACGTAACAAATTAAGAGTTCCTACTGATGTCCATATATGAGCAATCCAGCCTTCTTCACTTCGATTAGGTCACAGATGTTTTTGCACGATAGATGTGAAAATATTATAGGCGGAGAATGGAACGAGGTCCTCGACACAACCTTATACAGATTGAAACCACCAAAATGACTATCTGCCCCAGCTCGGAAGGCTTTCCAACATATGATGCACGCATTCCCCCTTACTGACTCCTGGAGAACATTACACTCTTGCTCCAGAGACTACACCCATCACTCAGACCAGCACGGTCCTTTTCCAGAATAGACGCTACCATGCTATCTAAGCAGCACACACAAATAACCTGATACAACAGTGATAGGAGTAATCTCCTCTGTTTCAGAGATAGCACCCGACAACTCGGTCAGTTTAGCAGATGGAGGGCATCCAGTTCTCCAAATCGCATTACTTCACCACCAGGAAAAATTGAAAGTCTTAGCGTCAGCTAATGCAAAAAGAGTGATCATGAAGCACTTGAAAAACAGATACCCAGCCTTATAGAGAGAAGGGGCTGACCTTATGGTGCAAGTCACTGCTTACAAAGGAATGATCTTGAAGGGTACCACAGTTGAAAATAATACCATACCTATCTGGGACATATTTCTAAGTCTATTGTAGACTCATTTGATTCCTTGCTGTTATATCTATAATACCTATTCTTAATGTTTATATCACCTGAACACTGGTACGGCCCATTGTTTCCTTGAAGAGAAATATGATTCAAAGCTAATTTTTTTGAATTCCCTCTTGGTCATCCTTATGTGTAAGACCTATAATGAAAAAGATATTCCTTAAAAAAAACACACAAAGCTGACTTTTTCCAAGCAAATTCCCACAGGCTAATTTTTGTTTTCACGCACACTCAGAACTGCGGGAGGGATTTTCGCCAAAAAGGCAATCACGAAGGCTAGACAGAAAAGTGAGACCATTTGGTTGGTAGGCAGCGGACAGTTTTTGATGGTTGCCCATTGTGAGCGATGGACACTTAGCGAGGTCCACTTGGCGGGTCCACACGCTGTTGCACTGCACACATTCTTAAAATGGACTCATGGTAACCTGTAACTCACCCCATCCCCCGGAACTTGGGCAAGGCCATATGGTAGGGCATATTGGTTCAATTGAATGCGAAAAGGGCAAAATAAAAGGCAATTTCGGCCGTGGCAACCAGGAGGGATCAAATCGAAGCCCTCCCCCATCCTAGGGAGTGTAATGATCGACAGCAGATAGGTGCCATATGCCCCTTACTTACACTATGCATAGATATCTACACCCGCTGCTCCACCACAGTGATCTGTGAAGTTGGGAGTTGAACTCGTGAATTGCAAGTTGCACACACATCTTTGTAGCGCATGTACACTAAATCCAATCCAGTTCCACGTTTTCCCTCAGACCTTGCCCCCTCTTCCATTACTTCTCAGCACCCTATCGCTACCTCTGTGCTCCTTTCCCCTCGTAAACTCTTTTCAATGCTTATACAACAAACAAAACATACGGCTTTAGCGGTACTTGTTCAGTTGGTGGCTGGGAAGCTATTGTTTGAAACATTGTGATTTCATGACAGGCATTTTGGTGTAAAGAGTGTTTTGGCGTTAAGGTCCACGGCAAAGGCCAGCTGCATTTTCACAACCTGTAGAGTGGCAGCCGTGGTCGCCTTAATTTAAAGGGGAAGCTGACACCACAAAAGACTTCCACATATAGAAAACACTAGATGGGGTCGCAAGGCAGGATGCTAAGGAACCAGATGGGGCGGGGGTCACCGGGGCAAAGTGCGCCTTGAATGTGCAGCTGGGCGGAAAGTGCACATCACCATGAAAAACCCGTTTTCACAACCGCTTTCTGGTTTGCCTTGTTCTTTCCAGGTGGGAGAGCGAAAGTTACAGCTCCCCCACAGATTAGAAAAGCCAGCCACCCCCGAATATACGAACATGTAAAATAAGACAATGCAGGACCTCCGAACATTTTCGACTGGAAACACGTTACCCCTTCTGTTTGAAGGCCTCGGGTTCTGCCACCTGCATGGCAACAGCGTAGCATACATTGAAAAATAGTGGTGACACAAATTAGGATAAACATCAGTTCTTATAATTCTGTATCAGCCTGTGTTTTGATTCAAAGCGTATGCCAGTAATCAGCTGGTATAATTATGAATGGGTGGGACATAAATAGCTCATCTGCCCCCAAATATGCATGAGGGGAATAGCAAAAGAACTAGGTTCCCAGCCGCAAGGGTCCTCGCCCCCCAAGAAAATGTTCAAAATAATACATCATATTGCAGGACTATTTTTTCAAGTGCTTTACATGGAAGGGTTCTGTCACCTCCAAAGCTGATGAGTTTCCCTCAATCCATACGTGGTGCTCAATAAAAGAAGGGTAATATTCAAATATGAATGTGTGCTGATAATTATGGGCTGCCCAGTGTGACAGCCTGCCAGAGGTACTGCTCACGCACGCCATTGATCTCTCAACTATGCCAGAGCAGGGCTCACTGAACCATTTTACGAACAAAAACACTGATATGGCAATTTGCACATTACGAAACCGGTTTCAAAGTGCGCCAGTTAATCACAACTTCTCATGCAAGTTTCAGCTCTTTCAACGATGTCCTCCTATGTTTGCCGCATTTGGGCACATGGTCATGCTAGATTCTGTATTGCCTGTGTGAAGCCATGACATGGGGAGTCAGTAGATGCTCTGCATAACCACACTAGCCATGACTTGGGGAGTCAGTAGATGCTCTGCATAACCACAGTAGACATGACTTGGGGAGTCAGTAGATGATCTGCATATCCACACTAGACATGACTTGGGGAGTCAGTAGAGGCTCTGCACATCCACACTAGACATGACTTGGGGAGTCAGTAGATGCTCTGCATATCCATACTAGACATGAGTTGGGGAGTCAGTGGATGCTCTGCATAACCATACTAGACATGACTTGGGGAGTCAGTAGATGATCTGCATATCCATACTAGGCATGACTTGGGGAGTCAGTAGATGATCTGCATATCCATACTAGACATGACTTGGGGAGTCAGTAGATGATCTGCATATCCATACTAGACATGAGTTGGGGAGTCAGTAGATGCTCTGCATAACCATACTAGACATGACTTGGGGAGTGTGACAAAAATACTGTAGAGCACCCAGTTAGTGTGCAAACTGAAGCTGGCTCTGTCAATACCAGGCTGATCAGCCTCATATAGGGTTAATTCTGACTTTCAGCTGAATGAAATGATTGAAAGGTTTGGTATAAAATCACAGTCTCTCATCTAAGTAACTACAACTGTTTTTGTTTACCTTTTGCGGTTGCTAGGAAGCAGAGGGAAACGAGAGCCAAAACGACAATTATGAGTGGGTTTATTAGGTCCTGAGCTGAGGCAAAGAAGTTAAGAAATACAGTTGCGCCGTTGAGCTTATTGGAACGTTTGTTTAAAAAAGCAAAAAGCAAATATATAAGTCGCTAATGAGAGAGGTGAAAATAAGTTCCCAATTTGCCTGTTACAGTGAGTAAAGACGTGCAGTGAATGAAACCGCTCGACACAGAGCTTTGAAAGGAGAGGCTGTATCCTGTTAGCCTCCTCTGCAGGAACGAGTCTTCCTAAACCATCCGGAAAGGTTGTAACGCTACACCGCCGTCGGGAAAGGTGAGAGAGGAGCGTTTGAATAAGCGCCGGAGCTATGCGGCGAAAACAACTGAGAGGGCGGAGATCGCGACGTTGATGGCTTAGGGTTTCCAGACGAAGGAAGGGGGTGGAGCCGACCGCTTCACTGGGAGTCTTGACCATGAAACTGAGCGGAGGAATACGTTGAAAGCAGCTGAACGTACGATGCAGGCCAGAAGTGTCAAATGAAAGTAAAAGAAGTTATGTGGAAGTCAAAGCTCGTTTTTTGAACTGTGTCTCCAAATGTGAATGTGACATTTGAAAGCAGGAATATAAGAAAGGCAACGTCAGTATTTGAAAGAAGGCAAAAGACTGGATAACACTGCTGTGAACATTTGATATTAGCCAACCTAAACAAACAGTTTTAGCTTAATGCTAACCCAAAGAAAACTAACGAACTATAGGAAAAGGCGAATGAGAGCAGGTTAAATAAAAGACATAAGACAAATAAGAGAGGAAAAACATTGATAGAACAGTCAGTAAAGATATTTAAATACAGAGGATAAAAAGAATACTTCATAGCAAGAGAGGGAAAGACCCCAAAGAGACTGTAAGAACTGTTAAGGAAGTTAACAGGGAGAATACAGACAAATGAAAGAGAGATAACATAAATAAACATTTGAGAGACTTGGCAGAGACTTATCTGAGGGTGATCCAAGAGAGTTCGGTTACGATTCCTCATTTCCCATGAAGTTAAGGAAGAAGAAAATGTATTCTTTTTTCTATGAATGAACGAGAAAACAGAGGAAAGTTATATTTAATAAAAGTTGTTTCTGAAACAAATAGCCACCTACTATTTGGATCAGTGTTCTTATTCGAAAACATAAAGTGACCTTATTACAATTTGGTGTCAGAAGTGGGATAGAGATAGAACGCCATAGAAGAACTCATTAAGACACTGAGTGAAGGGCAACAACTTCTCCAACAAGCCTTACAAATACAGAACCAACAAGCACAAGCCGATAGACAAGCTTTCCAGCAGGCCATTCAAGTCCAGCAAGCACAGTTATTAGAGGCAACGGCTTCACGCAGACATTCTCAAGTACCGGCTTCAATACTCCAAAAATACTCTGCTGGTGAAGACCCGGCCCATTTTTTTGTGAACTTTGAAAGGGTCGCGAGGAATGCTCAATGGCCTAATAAAAGCTGGTGCCATTATATAGCACCACTCATGACTGGTGAAATGCAGAGTGCCTATCAAGCAGCAAATCCAACTGGAGAAACAGGTTACAAGGATATGAAAAGAGTAGTGCTTGAACGTTTGGGTCATGATGAGGAGGCCTATAGACTCAAATTTCGAGAGGTCAAACTACAAGCTGAAGAAACACCACAACAGCTTTTTTACAGAGTCAAAGAATTAGGAGATAAGTGGTTGCAGTCGACAACCACTACGACTCAAGAAATGACAGAGAAAATTGTTATGGAACAATTCATTGAAGCACTTCCCATGCCTATGCAACGCTGGGTCTGTCAACATCATTAGCCCAGCCTTACTGAAGCAGTAAACATTGCTTCGGCCTATGAAAAAGCTGGACAGGGTCATGCTATAACATATGTGACAAATACCAAGCCATCTACAAGCTTAAATTGTTCTTCCAACAAGTCCCTGATCATTACAAGATGGCCTAATTCGATGCTTCAGAAAACCGATTGGGAACCTACTAGAATGCGACCTACTAGTGAAAGTCCAGCAGGAATCCAAACGCCAAGTGTGATTCCAAAAGGAATACAGTGTTTCGAGTGTGGCAACTGGGGACACTTAGCAAGAATGTGTCATAAAAGAGTCAAGGTAGAACCCATGGATGTCGGAAACATATAGTTCAGAAAGAAGGAGAATTCCAAGAACCAGTAATAGTTTCAAGATCCCCTTATACCTATACATGTGAGGCTGAGGTGGACGGAAAAACAACAAGAGCCATGGTCGATTCAGGCAGCTTACAGACAGTAGTAAGTGCAGAACTTGTGGGTAATACAGGAGACTCAAATAGGAAAATTCCTATATGTTGTGTCCATGGTGATGTGAGGTCTTAACCTACCAAAGAAATAAATTTAAAGGTGGCTGGGGAACAAATGGAAATCAGGGCAGCTGTAATGCCGGTGTTGCCAGAGCCACTTCTTATTGGATCTGATGTTCCGAATTTTTCAAAGATAATTAAAAAAGTAGAGCAGAATTGGTTACAAAGTGCCCCTTTTTACCGTCATGAGATTCCTGTAACGTTAAGTAAAGAGAAGAAAATGGGAGCTTCAATAAGGAAGTTGAAGAAAGAATGGGGAGAAAGAAATGTTTTTCCCGTTGTAGTGGATTGGAAAATTGATGAAGGCGGCGATACTTTTCGGATGGCCCAAGAATTAGACCCCCTATTGGCGAATGCTAGATCAAGTGCTCAGGGTAATAAATCAGGAAAAGGACCATACTTTACTAGAGAAGGGACTCTATTATCGAATCAGCAAAGATGTAGTGGGACTTACGGTGAAACAATTGTTAGTCCCCAGTAAATACTACCAAACCGTCATAGAAGTGGCTCACTTGCAAATAGGTCAAGGACATTTGGGAACTGATAAAACTACACAGAAAATGTTGGCCAGGTTTTATTGGCCGGGACTATATGCTCAAGTAGCACGATTTTGTCAGGCTTGTCCCGAATGTCAGAAGAAGAATAGAGGGAATGTTAAAAGGGCTCTGCTGCAACCCATGCCAGTTGTCTTGGAATCTTTTAATAGAATCGGGTTGGATATTGTTGGGCCCTTAGACTCTTCATCCAGAGGACATAAATACATCCTGGTCATAGTTGATTACGCTACCAGATATCCAGAAGATTTTCCTCCTAATCTACTAACGCTCAGCATGTCTGTGGCGTGTTGATACCCTTTATCAGTCGAGTGGGGATTCCCAAGGAAGTGGTCACGGACCGGGGGAGTAACTTTATGTCAGCCCTGATGGAACAAGTTTGTGAGATCCTAAAGATAAAACATTTGAAAACTGCTGTTTATCACCCACAAACCGATGGCCTTGTTGAGAGGTACAATGAGAAGATAAAACAAATGTTACATAAAACTGTGGAGCCGGGAACCAGAAGTTGGGACAGGATTTTACCCTGGATACTGCTCACACTCCGGAACACACCTCAATCGTCAACTGGATTTTCTCCTTTTGAACTGCTGTTTGGGAGACCAGTGAGAACTTTGCTCAACATCTTAAAGGAGAGTTGGGAAGAAGATCCGGGACAGGAGATTTCTTTAACTGAATATGCCTATCAACTTAGAGAAAGGATAGAGAAGTTGCAGAAAATCGCACGAGAGAATTGGTTACAAAGTCAAGTCAAGCAAGAACATTATTACAACAGAAATTCTCAGTTGAGAACATTCAAAAAAGGAGATCGTTATTGGTGCTATTACCAACCTCCGAAAACAAAATGTTGGCCGCTTGGAGGGGACCGTACATGATAGAGGAAGTGCTTGGTCCGTTGACGTATAAAGTAAGGCAAAATGACCGAAGAATGCAGACACAAACATGTCATGTGAATCTGCTTAAAAAATGGACGGAACCTGTATCAACTGTAGCAATGGTTAACACAACTGAAATACCCATGGAACAATTTCCACAGTTAAAAGGAGAAATGGGAGTAGAGGCGTTAAATATAAATCAAGGTTTGACTAATAACCAGAAGATCGAAATCCTGGAAGTTATTAATAAATATGCAAAAACCTTTTCTACTTTACCAGGGAAAACGAAATTGACTTAACATCACATTAAAACTCCACCTGGAGAAGTCGTTAGGATCAGGCCTTATAGAATACCGGAGGCCAAGTTGCAATCAATTAATAAGGAGATACAAGAGATGTTGGATATGGGAGTGATAGAACCTTCAAATAGTGACTGGTCGTCTCCAATAGTGTTGGTTCCCAAGCCTGATGGTACAGCTCGTTTTTGCTTAGATTTCTGGTTACTGAATGAGATATCAAAGTTTGATGCATATACCATGCCTAGGATAGAGGATTTACTTGACAAACTAGGTAAAGCCAAGTTTTTAACCACCATAGATCTGACAAAAGGGTATTGGCAAATACCTCTTCATCCAGACGATAAGGAAAAAACAGCTTTTGCCACACCCTCTGGTTTATTTAAATTTACTGTGTTACCTTTCGGGTTACATGGCACCCCAGCAACATTCCAGAGACTTATGAATTCTATCATTAAAGGTCATGAAAATTATGTGGGAGCTTACCTTGATGATATTATAGTTTTTAGTCAGTCTTGGAGTGACCATTTGCTACATATAGAGGTCATACTTCATTTATTACAACAATCCGGACTTCATGTAAATCCCAAGAAAACATTTGTGGCCAATTTCCATACAAAATATTTAGGATATTTTGTCAGACAGGGAATTGTTAAACCCCAAGAAGAAAAACTAGAAGCTATAAAAACAATTACAATTTACTATAAATGCCCGACAAGTAAGAGCTTTCCTAGGCTTCATAGGCTACTATAGGAGGTTCATACCACATTTTTCAACATTAGCTACACCTTTGACTAATCTCTTGAAAACATCTGAGTCACCAAAAAAGAATGGCGCACTTCTGAGACGGAGAAGGCTTTTAATGACCTAAAGAGCGCACTCACTGAGAAAGCAATTCTTCATTGTCCGGATTTCTCAGCTCCATTTTATTTACATATGGACGCATCGGGAACAGGTCTTGGAGCCATGTTTTTCCAAAATCAAGGAGAGACTGAAAGACCTGTTCTCTTTATAAGTAGGAAATTACTTCCCCACAAATTGCATTATGCCACAATTGAGAAAGAATGTCTGGCGGTAAAGTGGGCCATAGAGGCATTACGCTATTATCTATTAGGGAGGGAGTTCACTTTGCTGACCGACCATGCACCCCTGTTATGGTTATCCCGAAACAAAGACATGAACCCCAGGGTCCTCAGATGGTTTCTTTCCCTTCAATCTTTCACCTTCAAGACAGTACATCTTCCTGGAAAGCTGATGGCACAAGCAGATTTTTTATCACGTAACACTTCCCTTCCCAAGCGTAAGGGTCTAGAAGGGGGGTGGGGGGTGACAAATATACTGTACCCAGTTAGTGTGCAAACTGAAGCTGGCTCTGTCGATACCAGGCTGATCAGCCACATAAAGGGTTCATTCTGACTTTCAGCTGAAGGAAATGATTGACAGGTTTGAATGTGTGCTGATAATTATGGGCTGCCCAGTGTGACAGCCTGCCAGAGGTACTGCTCACGCGGGCCATTGATCTCTCAACTATGCCAGAGCAGGGCTCACTGAACCATCTTACGAACAAAAACACTGATATGGCAATTTGCACATTAGGAAGTCGGTTTCAAAGTGCACCAGTTAATCACAACTTCTCATGCAAGTTTCAGCTCTTTCAACGATGTCCTCCTATGTTTGCCGCATTTGGGCACATGGTCATGCTAGATTCTGTATTGCCTGTGTGAAGCCATGACATGGGGAGTCAGTAGATGCTCTGCATAACCACAGTAGACATGACTTGGGGAGTCAGTAGATGCTCTGCCTAACCATAGTAGGCATGACTTGGAGATTCAGTAGATGCTCTGCATATCCATACTAGACATGACTTGGGGAGTCAGTAGATGATCTGCATATCCATACTAGACATGACTTGGGGAGTCAGTAGATGCTCTGCATATCCATACTAGACATGACTTGGGGAGTCAGTAGATGCTCTGCATAACCATACTAGACATGACTTGGGGAGTCAGTAGACGCTCTGCATAACCATACTAGACATGACTTGGGGAGTCAGTAGATGCTCTGCATATCCATACTAAACATGACTTGGGGAGTCAGTAGACGCTCTGCATAACGATAGTAGACATGACTTGGGGAGTCAGTAGAGGCTCTGCATATCCATACCAGACATGACTTGGGGAGACAGTAGATGCTCTGCATAACCATACTAGACATGACTTGGGGAGTCAGTAGACGCTCTGCATATCCATAGTAGACATGACTTGGGGAGTCAGTAGAGGCTCTGCACATCCATACTAGAAGTGACTTGGGGAGTCAGTAGATGCTCTGCATACCCATACTAGGTATGGCTTGGGGAGTCAGTAGATGCTCTGCATATCCATACTAGAAGTGACTTGGGGAGTCAGTAGACACTCTGCATATCCATACTAGACATGACTTGGGGAGTCAGTAGATGCTCTGCATATCCATACTAGACATGACTAGGGGAGTCAGTAGATGATCTGCATAACCACACTAGACATGACTTGGGGAGTCAGTAGATGCTCTGCCTAACCATACTAGACATGACTTGGAGAGTCAGTAGATGCTCTGCATTTCCATACTAGACATGACTTGGGGAGTCAGTAGATGATCTGCATATCCATACTAGATATGACTTGGGGAGTCAGTAGATGCTCTGCATATCCATACTAGACATGACTTGGGAGTCAGTAGATGCTCTGCATAACCATACTAGACATGACTTGGGAGTCAGTAGACGCTCTGCATAACCATACTAGACATGAGTTGGAGAGTCAGTAGATGCTCTGCATATCCATACTAGACATGACTAGGGGAGTCAGTAGATGATCTGCATAACCACACTAGACATGACTTGGGGAGTCAGTAGATGCTCTGCCTAACCATACTAGACATGACTTGGAGAGTCAGTAGATGCTCTGCATTTCCATTCTAGATATGACTTGGGGAGTCAGTAGATGATCTGCATATCCATACTAGACATGATGGGGAGTCAGTAGATGCTCTGCATATCCATACTAGACATGACTTGGGAGTCAGTAGATGCTCTGCATAACCATACTAGACATGACTTGGGAGTCAGTAGACGCTCTGCATAACCATACTAGACATGACTTGGGGAGTCAGTAGATGCTCTGCACATCCATACTAGAAGTGACTTGGGGAGTCAGTAGATGCTCTGCATATCCATACTAGGCATGACTTGGGGAGTCAGTAGATGCTCTGCATATCCATACTAGAAGTGACTTGGGGAGTCAGTAGACGCTCTGCATAACCATACTAGACATGACTTGGGGAGTCAGTAGATGCTCTGCATATCCATACTAGAAGTGACTTGGGGAGTCAGTAGACGCTTTGCATAACCATAGTAGACATGACTTGGGGAGTCAGTAGACGCTCTGTATATCCATACCAGACATGACTTGGGGAGTCAGTAGACAATCTGCATAACCATATTAGACATGACTTGGGGAGTCAGTAGACGCTCTGCATAACCATACTAGACATGACTTGGGGAGTCAGTAGATGCTCTGCATATCCATACTAGACATGACTTGGGGAGTCAGTAGACGCTCTGCATATCCATACTAGACGTGACTTGGGGAGTCAGTAGATGCTCTGCATATCCATACTAGAAGTGACTTGGGGAGTCAGTATATGCTCTGCAGATCCATACGAGACATGACTTGGGGAGTCAGTAGATGTGCTGCATAACCATACTAGACATGACTTGGGGAGTCAGTAGATGCTCTGCATATCCATACTAGACGTGACTTGAGGAGTCAGTAGACGCTCTGCATATCCATACTAGGCATGACTTGGGGAGTCAGTAGATGCTCTGCATAACCATACTAGACGTGACTTGAGGAGTCAGTAGACGCTCTGCATATCCATACTAGGCATGACTTGGGGAGTCAGTAGATGCTCTGCATATCCATACTAGACATGACTTGAGGAGTCAGTAGACGCTCTGCATATCCATACTAGGCATGACTTGGGGAGTCAGTAGATGCTCTGCATATCCATACTAGGCATGACTTGGGGAGTCAGTAGATGCTCTGCATAACCGTACTAGAGAGAGCCAAAGTTGAACTCCAGAGAGGGCTAGGGGACATCATCATAAAACAGCTCACAAAGACCACACTAAAAGGAGCATTCAGGTCACTTGAAAAATAAAAAGGTTTATTTATACAAAGCATGTCAAATTAAATACAACACATCTAATACAATGAAGTAAAAAAAAAAAAAGGCCACAAGCCCCAAATGGATAAGACAGAGAGTTCGATACGCAATAGGTTTTTGTTGGTTGTTGGTTTTAAACTGTCATTGGTAAAGTCCAGACCGGTTCCCACGCTGGGGAAAAGCACCTGTTGTATCTTTCTCACAATGGGATGCCATGGTTCTGCCCTAAAAGGTAGATTCCAGGTACTGCCCCAGAGAAACCAATGGGTGCAATGTAATGCAATTGCTTTCCTTTCCAGTCTCAAAGTCTGTATGCAAGCCATCATGCCCAGTTTAAGGTTACGCCTGTGGGTCTAGAGTCTGAAGGATGTGGACTTCCCAGTGAATCAGGGATCACAATGGTGGTAGACACAGTGTGGGCTTGTCTGTTAGGAGGGTTTCCTAGACCAAGTAAACTCAAGCATGTGAGTAAATTGAAAGACCTGGCGTATGTACTAGCGAAGAGAAGAATTGCTATGGGGTGGAAGGCATGCCATAGACCTAGGATAGAAATATGGTGGAAAGATCTACAGAAATGGGCAGAGGCGGAGACTGTAGTATGACAGGAAACAAGTAATGTTGGGGGGGGGGGTGAAGAGGTTGGAACCTTGATAGCTTGGAACTGTTTGGGCTCACGCATGATAAGGCAAGTGATCGGGATCAAACAATAAACACCGAAACGGAGTCCCTACTGCAAGTTGGAGAAACAGAACATGAGGGAGAGTAGGCTCGGGAGGGGGGGGGTGGCAATGGGTGAAACAGTGGATATAGATAATGTGATGTGTTTTCGAATATTATTATATGCACTGTAAATTGGTTTGTGTTGGTTGTTGGAAAAAAATCAATACATTCTTTTTTTAAAAACCATCAACCCTTAGACAGAATCTGGAGCAGAAGTTGAATAAGAATGAGGGGTTCAGTGGGATGCCCTAGAAAACTATGCAAGCCTTCTAGGGGGATTACCAGGTGGAATGAGGAGTCAAGCTCTAGATGTGTGGGAGAGAATAATCTTCAATAGTATTTTGGGGGTTGTCTGATCTGGGGACTTTGAGGGGTTTTGTGGAGTGGTAAGTACTCGCATTCTCAGTGTCCATGGCAGGGTAACATACTAGCCCAGCAGGTTATAAGTTATAGTTGCCAGGTAGGCTACAAAAGCTGCTGCTGGTCCCAGGAGAATGCAGGGGCTTTCAATTGCTGGGGTGACTTTCAGGCTTCTTATGCATCAAACAATGGGTTGGCTTCAGTTGTGCAATATCTGGCAGCCCCTGGGGCCGCTTTAGCAACACAGAGGACCACTGCAACACAGAAGTGGTTTGAAGGCAATGCATCTGGCTGCTCTTTGGATCAGCCTGTGGCACTCTACCTTCATTGCTACTTTTTGCTCCAATTTTCAGTGTTATGGGGATGACACCGAGCTCTCTTTCAGGCTCCCCTCAGCCACCTCTGCTCCTTCTCTCATACCAGACCGTCTGGCCGCAATTCAAGAATGGTGTGCTGCCAACAATCTCTGCCTTAATGCCAGTAATACTGAGATCCTCCTCATTGGGACACCTGCTCCCTCCTTTGCTCTCTCTCTCTGGCCGCCCACCCTGGGCCCTGTACCTGCTCCTTACTGTGAGGCTAAGAACCTTGGTGTCATCTTCACCTCCACCCTCTCCTTCTCTCCTCACATCTCTGATGTCTTTAAGAAGTCAAACTATCAGCTGCACCACTTCAGAGGTATTCTTCCCTTTCTCATTTTCCCCCAGATGCTCACTGTCTCCAGAGCTATTATTCTCTCAAGGCTGGACTACTGCAACAGCCTCTTTTTAAATCTGCCTGCTTCTACTCTTCGACCTTTATAACTTATTCAGAATAGGACTGCGAGACTTGCCCTTGGTGTCAAACCCAGGGATTGTAGCGCTCCAGCACAGAAATCTCTTCACTGGCTCCCCGTGGCTGCAAGGATCAAAGTAAAAAGATATAAGCGGGAACCCTCTTTTTGTTCACGGGGGGCCGGACTCTAGAGGGAGAATACAAAATGGACAACAAAGGAGCAGAGTCAGGGCTACCCCTCCCTTCAACACACAGGTAGTGCTGGAAAAACTACAGAAAGCTAGGAGCTATTTTGGACTAGCCATATAAGATCACACATACGAAATGAAAACATTCAGTTAAAACAAAATGTATTCTAAATCAGAAATCATAATAAAATCACAGAGGAGCAAGCGAAGGTCATTATTATTCACTATGCATAAACCATGCAAATTCAATACATACGGCCTCATTACGAGTCCGGCTGTAACCGTGGCGGTAAAACTGCCTGGTTACTGCCGGACTCGTATTACCAATCCGCCTCCGTGACTCCCGGAAATACCAGGGCATTACGACCCAGGTGTCCTGGGAATCCCGGAGGCGGAATGATGTAAATCCCCATTCCCATTGAGTCCCATAGGTCAGACCTGGCGGGAAGATCACCTCCCGCCTGCAGAACTCGGGATCGGGCAGTCCGGAATTAACAGTGGCAGCGGGTTTACCGCCACTGTTAATTCCGGACTGCCCGACCTGTAATGAGGCCCCACAGTGTTGTTGTATGTACTGTCAAACATTATCAGCACATTTCTATTGTCGACACATATTGTGTGTTTCTGGATCGGATACAATTTCACAACTAATTCTCTGAGCGGCACAATTTGTATAATGCTCCGAACTTTCCTCAGGACACAGTGGGGCGTTGTTGTCAAGAGATGTGTATAAATGGTCTATAGGTAATTGAAGGCGTCTTGGGAAACTTATTGTGGTCAGCTGTCACGTATACAGTTGAATATTCTTGGGGAATCTGGAGGAAGCTGGTGCCAGGTAGTAGACCAGGGTAGCAGATTTCAATTCTTAGAAGACAATTCTTAAACGTCAAGGGGTTTTCAAGACTAGGCTACACAATGCGTGAAGGCAACAGTCCTCCGCAAGGTCCTGGTGCCAGCTAGTAGGGCCAGATGGAAGAATTAAGTTCTTAAACATCAGAAGATGTTCAAAACGAGGCTACACAGTTGCAGGAAGGCAACAGTCCTCAGCAAGGTCCCGGCAGTTGAAAGAAGCCGTGTTGGAGGCTAACAGTGGCCCGATAGCAGCGCATGCGTAGACGCCTCAACTACCTGGCACCAGCTACCTCCAGAGTACCCAAGAATATTCAACTGTATATGCGACAGCTGACCACAATAAGTTATGTATTGAATGTATTATTGTGAGTATAAGAGTTCTGGATCCAGGAGGGAGGGGGGTTCAC
This sequence comes from Ambystoma mexicanum, assembly GCF_040938575.1. Lineage (NCBI taxonomy): Eukaryota > Metazoa > Chordata > Amphibia > Caudata > Ambystomatidae > Ambystoma > Ambystoma mexicanum. The sequence continues at coordinate 660,485,923 of NC_090941.1, read as the reverse complement.
TGGCCCCGAAGTCTTGTGTTGCCATTGGTCATTCGGTTGCTTACTGCTTATACTACTAATAAAGTGTTCATCAATCCACCGGAATAGTGAGTGGTCATTATTTTCCAATACAATATCCATAACGCTCAGTGAAGGAGAGTTGGATACAGAATGTCAAAGGTGAAGAGTGATAGTTTATGGGAAAGAACAAGATTATTCCCTAGAGGGATGGAAAGCAGAAAATACAGAAATACAGTACATTTACTGTATGTGAACTTCGATCAAATAAAGAAGAACAGAGTAACATTCCATAGAGGGACCTACATGAAAGCGAGATAAACCGTATAGGTGTGAATACAAAAGAGAGAGTCAAAGAAAGTAAAGCCTGTGAGATACCCAACCCAAAAGGCTGTGAAACCAGTGACATAGAATATCAAAAGTTAAAGACATACATAGCCTATACCTCCAAAAATGTTGAACCAAGTAAAGACTTGCCTGGAGTGGGATAATAACTGTCTACAGTCAGAAAAGAACTGTTGGAACTGATAAACCGAACTTCCAAAGAGAAGAACACATATCAAGAGTACCAGTGCTAGAAGCACGGAGCAGGAGAACAGAGTCATTCTCCTGCCTTTATTTTGTTAAAATATCATATGATATGATATTTTATTTATATCGCGCTCATACACAAGTGTTTCAGAGCGTGACCAAGCAAACAAAAAAAAACAAAGATCTTACTCGGCCCAGTGACATTAGGAATGCTCAAGTGCATGGAAAAAGGGAAAGGGGGAAAGTGCGGAACAGAGGAGAGAACAGAATAAATAATAAGTGCACTAAATAAATAATACAGGCAGTGAAAAATGGTAGTGCATGATTAGTCATATAGGGTATATCTGAAAAGTGCAGATAAAAAGGGGGGGGGCTGTATAGGTACAGATACAGAAACCAGTGCAGAGGGTGGTCCGGAGGCAGTGCAGGAGGGAGGTAGGGTGCGCAGGTAGCTGGGCCCGAAGGGCAGAGGGTGGCCAGGTGCACAGTGCCGAGAGAGAAAACAGATCAGCATGGGAGAAAAGGGGCAAAGGCAGAAGCGAAGAGGAAGGTCTTGAGGTGCTTCCGGAACCGCAGATGGTTCTCCTCAAGTTTCAGGGTGTCCGGGAGGCTGTTCCAAAGGGAGGTCCCCGCCGAGGATAGAGATCTGCCCCGAGCTCATTTCTTTGAAAAACAACTGACCATAAGAGAGTACGAAGTAGAGGAGCAAAGGGCTCGAGAGGGGAGGTATTTGCGGAGGGATAGTTGAAGGTATTTTGGACTCAGGCCCCAGAAAGCCTTGTGGACAATTCAGAGGGTTTTAAAATGAATCCTTGCATCCACTGGGAGCCAATGAAGGGATTTCAGAGCTGAAGAGATACGATCCCAGGGCTTGAGGCCAAGGACAAGTCTTGCAGTCCTGTTCTGGATTAGTTGTAAAGGGCAGAGAGTGGAGGCAAGTAGATTTAGAAAGAGGCTGTTACAGTAGTCGAACCTAGAGAGAACCAGAGCTTGGGAGACAGTGAGCTTCTGAGGGAAGGAGAGGAAAGGCAGAGTGCCTCTAAAGGAGGTGCAGTAAGACGTTTGACTTTTTGGCGACGTCAGAGATGTGTATGGAGAAGGAAAGTGTGGAGTCAAAGATGACCCCGAGATTCTTAGCCTCGCAGGTAGGGGAAGGAGGAGGGCCAAGGGAGGCTGGCCAGAGAGTGAGGGGAAAGGATGATGAAGGAGTACCAATGAGGAGGATCTCGGTCTTGTTGGCATTTAGGCAAAGATCATTGGCGGCACACCAATTCTGAATGGCAATAGGCAATCAGAGATGAGGGAAGGAGAGGAGGAATCCGATGGAAGCCTGAAAATGAGTTGGGTGTCATCAGCATAGCACTGGAAGTTTGAGCAGAAAATGGAAATGCAATAGGCAAGAGTTGCCAGATATTGGTTGAAAAGACAGGGCGAGAGATTAGACCCCTAGGGAACTCCACAGGTAGAGAGGGAGATAGAGCTAGGAAGGACCCAAGTTGTACCTGGGAGTGCCGATCAGAAAGGAAAGAGGTCAGCCAGGCCAGAGCATGATCGGTGATACCCAGGTTATCACAGAGACGATTGAGCAGGATGGTATGGTTGACCGTGTTGAAAGCAGAGGATAGATCAAGTAGAATGCGGACGGAGGGAATGTTAAGAGTCAAGGTTGGAGAGCAGGTCTTCACGGATGTTCAGGAGAGCAGTTTCCGTGCTTCTGGCAGCTCTAAAACCAGATTGGTAGTCATGGAGAGAGCCAACCGAGTCGGAATGGAGGTTAAGCTGAAAGATGGCCAACTTTTTTTAGAAGGTTCCCCAAAAAGGGGATAATGGAGATTGGGCGATAGTTAGCGGGACAAGAAGGATCAGCTGTGGGTTTCTTGAGGAGATGATGCACAAAGGAGTGCTTTAGAAGGGAGGGGAAAGATCTGGAGGCAAAGGAACGGTTACAGAAATCGGCAAGGGCCGGAGCAAGGGTATCACTGTGGTCCTTAATGGTTTTGGAGGAACAGGGATGGACCTGTTTTGATGAGGCTTTCATAGATCGGACTTGTCTAGCAACTTCATCCGGGGAAAAAAGAGGAAAGGAGGAGAAAGAGGGAGGGGGGGGTGTCTGAAGCAGAGTCAGCAACCCGGGAAGGAGAGGGAGGAGGAAGGGGGGAGGAGGAGAGGGTGGACAAGATGTCCTGGGTTTTGGAATTAAAGTGAGAGGCAAGGGCATTACAAAGATCCTGGGAGGCAGGGGACACAAGCTTGAATGTGGCCTCTCGTCTTGGAGCAGACAGCGAGACGGTATTGCCTTTGGAACAGGCGGCAGGCCAATTTGTCAGAGGATGAGCAGGAAGCCCTCCATTTCATCTCAGCCACCCTACACTTGCGTTTAAGTGTAACTAGGTCAGAGTCATACCAAGAATTACACTTGACTTTGGACTTCAAACAGATCCTCATGACAGGGGCAAGAACATCAAGAGTAGCAGAAATAGAGGAGTAGAGCAGGGACAGGGCTGTGTCAGGGTGTGAGTCAGCCTGAGCTGGAGATGGGGGGAGGGGAGAAGGTGGCAGCGAAAGCCTCGATTGACACAGATTTCATGGGCTGGATGTCCGAGAAGGTGGGTGACAATCTAGGAGTAGGCTTGGCTTGGGGGGAGTAGATGGAAAGATGAGAGGAGAGGAGGCAGTGATCACTCCATGAGAGAGGAGTGGTGAGAGGGGTAGGGAGGGGGAGGCCGGAGGAGATCAAGACATCAAGTGTGTGACCAGCAGAGTGAGTCGGGCCGGAGGGAAGGATAGAAAGGGAGAGGGAGTCGCAGAGGTCACGAAATAGTGCAGATGAGGAGCAGGGAGAATCAAGATGTATGTTGAGGTCACCAAGGAGAAGGAGTTGAGTGGTTGAGGTGAGGAGGGAGGAGGAGAGGTCTGCCCACTCAGAGAGAAAAGAGGTGATTTGACCAGGGGGCCGGTAGAGAGTAGCAACAGTGAGAGAGTAGCTAGGGGAGAGAGAGAGCCTGCAGACAAGGCATTCGAAAGAAGAGTAAGTCTGAGTGGGGATTATAGAGGCAGGAATCCACTCAGGGTAGATCAGGGCTACACCCGCTCCAGGCCGGTTGGATCTGGGGGCAGAGAGGATCTTGTAGCCGTCAGGGAGGAGAGTCTCAAAACTCGTGACAGAGCTGGCCGTGAACCACGTCTCGGTAAAACCAAGGACATCGAGGTCAAGTTCTTCTAGGAGGTGACAGATGTCAGAGGAGTGTTGGACAGCAGAGCGAGAGTTGAGAGTGGCAAGATGAAGAAGGTTGCCAGCCTTAAAGACCTTTCCGGGGAGGAGTGCAAATCAGAGGTACGCCCTGTGGGGGTGTGGAGGGAGCTTAAGATGGGGCAGAGGCAAAGGGGAAAGGAGGTCAAGGTAGCTAATGGAAGAGCTGGAGAAGAGAGGAAGTTGATGAGGCGGGGGAACCATCTATCAAAAGGGAGGAGATTAGCCTGAGGGGCTTGCACCATGACAGTGCCATTCAGGTAGACATTAATGATGACAGTGCCATTCAGGTGGACATTAATGATGACTCTGGAGGAGTCAAAGAAATCCATGAGGACTTCCCAGTGGGTGCCACCATTAATGGAAGAGGAAGATACAGGACAGAGCACAGAGATCATATGAGGGGTCCAGATATCTGGTGAAGGAATGAAAAAGAGGATGTCGGTGAGGGTTTGTTTGGCAGAGGTTCTGGAATAGGTATCAGCGATGGATAGACCTGGGTTGGAAGCCAAGATATCCTTTTTTCATTTCTTCTTACCAGACTTAGTGAGAAGGAAAGGATAGTTAATAGAGAAGCAGTTAGAGTAGATAGGAGAAACAGATAATGCCATGAGCACGTAAAGAGGGGAGGCAGTGGGAGAAATATGCAATTAAAGCGGTAGGGAACAGTCACTGAACTAGCCAGTTACAATTGAGTGCCAAATAAAGTCAAAAACAACCCAAATTATAATTACAAAAGCACACCCAGATTTGACTTTCAAAAACAACCGAAATTACAATTACAAAAACACACCCAGATTTGGCTTTCAAAAACAACCCAAATTACAGTTACAAAAACACACCCAGATTTGACTTTCAAAAACAACCCAAATTACAATCACAAAAACACACCCATATTTGACTTTCAAAAACAACCCAAATTACAATTACAAAAACACATCCAGATTTGACTTTCAAAAACAACACACATTTCAATTACAAAGGCAATGCTATGGCCACATAGGCGAAGGAGATGAGGTATGAGTTAGAGGCAGTGGTGAGCCAAGGGCATTTGAGAGCATACAGGGAGACCAGTTGGCGCAACAAGAAGGAACAGTGAAGGAGAATGAACGGAAGAGGGAGGGTAGGCAGAAGGGGGGAAACTAACCCATGGAAAGAGAAGTACAAGAGTCATGCCAGTCCAGAATCATGTCTGTGTGAACTGGCGGCACCAAGGAGGGCCAGGCTGTGGTGGTAGCTTTGTGTAGCATCCAGGTAGCGGACAGGGAAGCAGACAGGGCCTTAGAAGTGGGCCTTTGAGTAAGTGGGCAGGCTCCCGCCTCCCATGATAAGTGATAAGTGATAAAATAAGTGATAGGGTTAGACAGTAACCATTTTGGACGGTAGATGCATTTTCTTTTATTGACATTGAGAAACAGACGACTGACAAGCACCTTAGTTATTCTTTAGGTATGGAACAGTCCATAGCCATAGGTAGGCCTTTCTGACTATTATTTGATAAAACATGTCTAAAAAGTCCTTAAAAAGTATGTGTCCTTCTTGTGACCCGCCACAATCAGTAACATAATATTGTAAAACACTTTCTCAGTTTCAGTTTTACCAAGATGTAGAATGTCATTTTGCAAATCGAAAAATGAAATCAAAGCAAATTACAAGCAATAAGAAAAACATGGAAATAAAGGAACAATCGAGATATGCTTTGTTGATATTTATTGCAGTGGAAAGCATCTTCTGCATTTCCATAGCGACACGCGATTTTGTAAATGTGCTAAGCAAAGTCTTGCTCCTGCGGCTGCTGTCATCACCAGTGTTTGCTCCAGTTTATGCCGCCTGGGCATTCAGATTTAATGCGACCACATCAGATTTTAAGTTTGCACAAGATGCATGTTGCGAACACGGGTGGATTACAGTGATAAGTGCATCAAAATGAAAGTGATCCGCTGTACAAACATACTTCTAATACATCAGTATGAAGGGAGAAGCAGGTTGGAAAACAAGGATGCAAAGGTCCACTCCTTGGGTTTTCTCCATCAACATTTGCTCCGAACAGATGCTAACTAAACTACATTTTTAAACAAATGAAAACTACCAGCACAGCTTATTCTCAGGGTATGAAAACACACAGTTAGTTATGGTAATTGTCTTTTATACTGGCAGATCACCACTGTAGTTGTTTTATAGCACTGATATCTTGTCCGTATGGGCAAACTGTGACACCAGCACCAACGACGTAAACCAGATCATGGCCTTTGGGGTGAAAAAGAAAAGGAGAAAGTAAGCAGGGCAAGGGGGAGAACATCAGAGAACAAAATAGACGGACATAGGTCACAGCAAAAAGGGAAAGATAACATCAGGTTGACTGATAGTGATTGCTGGGATGCTTGTATAGTAGTATGGATTTCAACCAAAAAAGGTCAGGGAAATTTCTGTATTGGACAATTGGATTATCCTATCAGTTAGTATTGCAATGTGCTGTTGGTATCATTTAAATCAAGTTTTGGATATTTAATGGCCTTCAGATGTTCTCAAGAGTTCCTGTGAGTTGTGGAGGCTTAAAATCCAGGTATTCATAATGAGTTCCCTCATGAGGGATACTCAAGAGACCTGGTAATGCTCTCTTTATGCTCTCTAACAGAGGTGTCAGAGCCAAGAGATGGTGGTGTGCTGACGAAAGTTGGGGGAACAAAAGGGAAATAAGACAAAGAATCTCCCCACACCGAGCCACACTAGGATAACATCCAGTGGAGTGGTGAGGGTGAGTATGACTATTATATAATAGAATACACTGGCCTTTTCCCAACCTACAGGTGGCCATAGGACATTATAATGAACATGGTGCTTTACTGTGCAGGGTCATGTCTGGATGCAGTATTTCACAAATCAAGTGACATGGGACCCAGGGAGGGTTAATGCAACAACAGCGCAATTCCAGGTATGCGTGGATTCTTCCCAGAATCCCTTCACCAAATCTGTACATGACTGATGTCAGTTTTGGGAGCAGAAAACCCAAGCTGCAAGGTCTAAAAGCAACAGAGTGGGAACAATAACTGCGTGAAGAGCGTGAGATCCTTATTGGAAGACAATAGTATAATACTTAGGTCACGAGGGATGATGAACCACACGTTCTAGGTGCCTTTATTTATTTGTTTATTGTGCATTTGTTAGTTGCTTACACAGTAAGTCAATTCTGTTTCAAAGCGCCCACAGGGCAACAGGGAGGGAACATGGGATTGAAAACAATGAATACAGTGGAAGATAAAGACAAACCTACTATGCATTGTGAGTATTCAGAACGTGCATGTGCAGCGAGAAGAGGGGAAGTAGGGGGAAGGGTAAGTGCTGGAATGTCCGTGCTCATGGGTGAGCAGCAGATGACGTGCATAGCATGGTGAGTGCTATGCGGTCTGGAGCCACATTTGGTAGAAGGTGCAATCCTACAGGATTGAGGTCGGCGGATGCCGAGGCAAGTGCTGTGAGGTAGGCAGAGGCTGGGGCAATTGGATATGGGAGGCCATACACACAGCGAGTTGGTGCCAGAGGACCGCAGAGGTCTAGAGGGGAAGAATTTAGTAAGAGAAAGTTGCAGATAGCGTGGTCCCAAGCCCTAGAAAGCCTTATGCATAGGAGCTGGGCGAGGCAACTGTGGTCAAATTAAAGGAGGGAATGCCTTGTGAAGGTAGTATAGCAGGTATGGCTAGAGGGACGGGGTTCAGCCTGTAGTAGATAATAAACCAGTACATCTATGAGAACATGCAAGCAAAACTTGTGCAAAGGGAAAATTTGACATCGAGGAGTTAAAGAGTGGGTGTACTTCCACCTACTGTCACTAGAGGTCAGTATATGCTTTGCTACAGGTCTAGAGAGCGCTTGGGGAAAGCCATTAATGCAAGTGAAAAGGGCAACAACAAAAAGGCATCTCGGAAAGCAAATATTAGAACCTGTCGTGTATTACTACAGTCTTAATAACGTTGGTAAAGTACACTGGAAAGAAAAGGAAGAGGAAGGCGTCATGAAGGGGAGCATAGAGGGTAGGCTGAGCCATAAAGCGATGGCAGGGCAAGCTGGAGGACATCAACAATGCATCTGAGAGTCAGAAAAGGGAAGCTGCTCTAAGATGAAAAGTGGTAGTCGGAGGAGAAATGATAGGTCCAAGCAGATCACAAGTGTTAGAGGCACCAGCCGGTCGGCCCTCTCCTTACTGCGGTAGTGATGAATGACAGACACCACACAGTATTCAGTTGTCAACTGCTGAGCGCCGGCTTCTTCTTCTTGCTGATAGATTTTATCCATCAGCAGTGATGTTTGGATACCGAGGCTTGAGCCTCATTATTCCATCTTCTCGGATTGAGTCTATAGTCGTGGGTTATGTTAGGGAGAATTCTCATTTATGGCTGATCCAGTTTGGAGTCGTCTTCCCTTGAGCCTGGTGGGGTCAACCAGCTCATCTTCCACAGCCAGAGGAACCTCTTCGTGATCGAAATTGCTGCACACTGCTGTAGTGGTCCGGATAGCCATTTGAAGAGCCTCTCCTGTTTTAAAGAAGCGCACCTTTCATTCTCCGTCGCTGCTGCTGGCCTCATCCCTGGGTAGTGCAGATCCCTCCAGACGTCCTGCTTCTTGTCCCCACGACTGAAACTCCAGGAAACGTGAGTCTGCAGGAAACTACCATGAACAACTGCCGTGCCACCAACTTCTTCAAAGAATAAGGTACTGTGTCCGACTTCGAGGGACTAGGGTGGACCCCTTTTTCCTCACTAAAGGCTTTCCGTTTTCTTCCTTCCCTCGTATAACTTTTGCCTCCTCATCTGACAATATCCAAGTACTCCTGGCAACCTTGAATCGTGAACTGTCTAACTGTGTGATCCTCGACAACAGGAACCCTGTTCCACTTGACACTGGCGCAGACCTATTGACTTTTATCTTCTTGTTAGAAAGTGTTCTCTGATTATGTCTGCCTTGACGAAAGTATTGCCTATGATTTGTATCCCCGGCTCTCTTGTCTTAACTCAGATGCTAAGTGTGTTTTAACTCCGGTAACATTTCTTCCCGCGGGTACGCGTATCTTTAGTAAGACCGAACTTTCATTACTGTCAAAAAGTGATCGCATATGTATTCCTGGTAACGTCTTTGTTTCATAACACCGGTCTGTCAAAATCCTAAGGTACTTACCTTGAGTTGTTCTGCACAAGACGAATTGGTTGTGTGTAGTGTATCTGAAGTATGGTTTTATTTTTCTCGAAGTGTAGTGTTTTGTGAATAGATGGTTTAAAAATAAATGTACTTATATTTTTTTTAACCAGAAACTTTGAGTCAGTGTTTGCTTGAGTCATTGTAGTCCTTTGTGTAATCTCTACTACTGCTCATTTGCTCTTGTGATAAGTCTGGCTGCTCAGTCACTGCTACCACTCTCTCTGTGTAGTACAGGCTTGTACCTAAGGTGAACTTGTATTACCACTTGTAGTCTTAACTCTGTGCAGTAGTCCCTAAGGGCACTGCATAGGATACTGCCTAAGAGGTTAGGATTCTTCTTGGTCTGCATGGACTTGTCACAGGAGGGATCGCTTGCAAACTCGCTCCTTTTATTCTCCTTAACCTTGTGACATTACCTCGCACGCACCACACTGGAGACGTGCGTCGGTCACCACATCCCTTCTCAACCATATCAACATCTCAATAAATCACCACATCCAGGGCTTTAAGTGGGCTGGGTGCAGCCTGGGCCGAGCCCCAGCAGTCTCCAGAATAGGCCCCGGCTGGACCCAGCCCACTTAAAGCCCTACCAGGGCCCTCCCTGACTAGCCCCAGCCATGCTGACACCAGAGGCAGCCCCGTGTAGTGGCTGCATGGTTACACAAGCTGACTGCAGGTGTCAGCATTTTGGATTAGAAGAAAAGAAAAAGGCATTGCCGTGCAGTGCGGGCTGCCTGATGGGTCTGCACTCTGAAACAGGAGGAGGGTTGGAATGCCAGCCCTCCTTTTGTTTCTGAGTAAATAGCCATCACCCAGCATGAAGCCCCTGGGCTCCTCACGCTGGCTCATGGCTATTTACTCGGAAACAAAAGTAGAGCTGGGCAGTCCAGCCCTCCTCCTGTTTCAGAATACGGAGCCATCAGCAGCAGGCATCACTTTCATTCAAGGAGCCCGTGGTTAAAGCGTTGCACTGCAGGGCTCCTTGAATAAAAAGGCTGCCTGCTGGGGCACAGTGGTGTCACATCTTTGCTGCTCCCAGCCCCTTCTTTTGTTTAAAAGGAGGGGCTGGTCTCATCAAAGGTAATAATGCCAGTGCGGCCCAGCTCAGATTATTTAGAAGCCCCCACCCCTTAGGCGATGGAGTGGTGGCTCTCGTTAGGGGGCGTGGCCTAAGCACACCTGCACTTAGGCCACACCCCCTAACGAGAGCCCCCCTCAATTTCTAATCCCACTTAAAGCACTGAACACATCATTCTTATTGAACTATATGGTTTTTTGACCAATAGAATACACTGGCCTTTTCCCAACCTACAGGTGGCCATAGGACATTATAATGAACATGGTGCTTTACTGTGCAGGGTCATGTCTGGATGCAGTATTTCACAAATCAAGTGACATGGGACCCAGGGAGGGTTAATGCTGAACACATCATTCTTATTGAACTACATGGTTTTTTTGACCAATAGAATACACTGGCCTTTTCCCAACCTACAGGTGGCCATAGGACATTATAATGAACATGGTGCTTTACTGTGCAGGGTCATGTCTGGATGCAGTATTTCACAAATCAAGTGACATGGGACCCAGGGAGGGTTAATGCTGAACACATCATTCTTATTGAACTATATGGTTTTTTTGACCAATAGAATACACTGGCCTTTTCCCAACCTACAGGTGGCCATAGGACATTATAATGAACATGGTGCTTTACTGTGCAGGGTCATGTCTGGATGCAGTATTTCACAAATCAAGTGACACGGGACCCAGGGAGGGTTAATGCAACAACAGCGCAATTGTGGGTAGTCAGTCTCCTGTCCGTTCTGACCGCCTGGACGGGCATTTTACTCACTGCCTGATGGTGCAAACCTGCCCGTCCTGACCGCCTAGACGGGCGTTTACCTCACTGCCTGATGGAGCACTGGTGTCAGTGTGTTGCTTTGATCCTTGTGCTCTTGACCACCTTCGGGTGATGCCTCTGCAGGCCTTTCCAATTTGTGGAACCAGCTGCAATTTCTGTTGACCACCTCTGTATCCCTTGTGGCTGTCATCATAAATCCGTTTCCCTCCGCTTATTGTCCATGGCGACGGCTCATAGGGGAGGCTCAGTTTGTGCGTGATTTGCCTGTTCCTTACCAACGCCATGTCACCCACTTGGAGGTCTGACTCTTCCAGCTTCCTTCTCTCATCGTTGTGTCTCTTCCGCATCGTTGTTTCTCTTCTGTAACTTTTCCGGCATCTATTTCAGGCGTGACTCTTGAGCTGTGCTCTAGCTTCATAGGCCTAACTTTGCTCCCCATGAGCGCCTATGCTGGGGCTACCGCAGTTGTGGAGTGTGGGGTCGTTCTGTACGGCAATAGGAACATCACTAGGGAGTCTCCCAGCGCGGAGTCTTCCACCACCCCAATCCGTAACACATTATTGAGGATGTACATAAAGCATTCTACAAACCCCATTGGCTTGTGGCAGGCAAAGCGTTATTGTGGTGTGTTTGATTCCCATCACCTCCATGTACTCCTTGAATTGTTAACTATGGAACAGCAATCCGGTGTTGGAGCGCAACGTTTCTGGCAGACCGTGTCTGGCAAATGTTTCTTTTAGCACCGGGATGACACAGTCTGCTGCAGTTGACTCAATGAATTGTACTTCGGTACACCATGAACATTCATTGAGTACCACAATTAAATGTTTGTTGGTATACATGGTACCAAAATCCACGCTGACTGCATGCCACAGTGTTGTGGCCCTTGTGGGTGACTCAATTGGGGGCGCTCTTGCCAGTGTTCTGGTTGATTAGCACCATGGACACTTTTCGAGCACCTCTTCAACCTTCTTCTCAAGGTCTGCGAACCACACTTTTTCCCTATACCTGGCTTTAGTCTTGGTGACTCCCTGGTGTCCTGTGTGTGCAATGTCCAGCACCATCTGTGTGAGGGCCGGTAGCATGACAATACTGGAACCCCGCAACAGCACGTCTTCTTTGCCCATCGATAGTCCTGCTTTCACCTTCCACAGTCCGGTTGAACCGTGTACCCAACACTAGGCCCTTTAAGACGAGGTAACAATACTTTGAGATGGATGCAGAATATACTCAAACATCAATAATCAGACTGAATCAAGAAGTTGGCAAAGTAAGTGTTTTAATATCAATTGTCTAAAACAGGGAGTACAACGAACATCAACGAACAAGCTCGATCATCTCACTCCGCGCATTTCATAAAAAAGATAGCTTATATAGCAAAACCTCATCATCATTGACGTCACCTACGTGGCAAACTACAAAAACCTACTTGAGAGAGTAATAGGCTTAAAGGGAACATCTAGGCATATGTTCCATACTTCTCAGAGAGAGTAATTGGGTTTCTAACATCAGGTGTGCAACTAAGCTCTCCTCTAATACAAGTCACTATGAACATCATCAAATACACAATGTCCCACTGCTTATACAAACTATAGGCCTATCTATCACATGGCTCTCTATAATTAGTTGGCACGCTCGTACCCCTCTGCAATATTCCACACATGCTAGCAGCACGCAGGCTGGCACCCAGGTCCTGTTGGGCTGGTCTTGACCATAGCTTCCCACCTAATTAGCCTGCCATCTATCATCGCTCTCGCCGTGTGCCAGTCAATTAGCCCTTTGAACTTAGGCTTAGGAAATGTTCTCTGTGCCTGGGAATAAAAGGGAGTATAGGAATACTTTGTCTCTTGGTTTCGATGTAGCTCAACCCAGTGTCTATTTCCATCTGACCATGTGACTAGAGACCATTTTTCAGAGCATTTTACTGTATTAAACTCTATTAACTGTAGAACCTCTGACATCTTCAATGTTCTTTCACCTCACCTTAGACAGGAGTTTGTTCTTTTCACAAGTTTTTCAACTTCTGCATGAACATCCAGGCTCACGGTGGCCTTGGCTTCCTGGTGCTGGGCCAGCCAAGCCTCTCTTGGATTCACCTCAGTTGTTAGCTAATTTCATACTGCGGCACACTGGGAAAAGCCTTTCAGTTCACGGGGTCCAGATGCTGCTAACGTGCATTGTGGAATCATCCATAGTCCATACATTCCTATGCATATACATTGGCGCATCGCTGCAATCTATTCACTACGTAGCCAGCCTCAAGAATGCTTTGTCTGCTTGCATTACTGTGTCTGTACAATTGCGTAATAACTTATCTTCTTCATTATTTCTATAGCATGAGCAGCTTAATCTTGAGCCTGAAATGTTGCTCATCTTTAACACCTCCTCCTTCGATTCTATAGAATGTCACTACTCTTCAGCCTCTTCATCTTGGTGCACCAGTGTGCTATGTCTGTGTTTACCTTTGTTAGATTGGTATACATGCCTGAGTCCCTGACAGAATGTTGGTGTGGAATGGTATGAATGCTGTGTGCCTATGTGTTCTACATTTGTGAGTTGGGGCCTGAAACTGAAAGGATAAGGGGGCCGGTGGATGTCTCTCCCTGTTATATACTTGACTTAATTACTCCATTTGTACTTACCTTTTGTGTCAACTTAGTAAAGAAGTTAACCTAAGTTGAACGACTCCCTGTACTCATTGAACCCAAGCATTAGACTTAACACAGCTCTGCTCTGTATGACGTCACCAGTCTTCTTTCTCACTAGTTTTTCCCAATTCCTCTGGGATTTCATTCAAATGGCCATTATTGTCGTGAGGGCATGTATGGATTTCTCAATGGAAATCTTACTTCAATGATTCTTCGTGATGTAGGTATTTTCACTGGTACTGCACGTGTCTCACACTCTGGGTCCCAAGGCAGTATGGGGGCAGAGCTTTGAGTGGGGGTACTTGGCTCCACCTCTATATAGTCATGAATTACTTTGTGTCTTCTGTGAGACGATCCTGGTCCTCGGACACTAACTTCCATTGCCTCCCTTTGAGCTGGTCTACCACTTGCCTCATCCCACTGAGCTGGTGGGTCTTGTGTGCGATTTGTTGCAGCGACATGAATTTCTGGGCTTAATGGCACCTGCCAATAGCCCTTGGTAAGATCATTCCGTGGCATCGGGTAGTTGTTGAACTGGGACACGAAATTGAGTTTTCTAAAGTCTATGCAAAACCTCCACAATTGATTGGGATTTGCCACTAGGACTTTTGGCGAGGACCACAGACTTGAGATGATTCAATAATGGCTTGAGATTAATGACTTTTCCGGGTCGGGGGGTGCATATATGATGGTAAATCCCCTTCACTTTCCAAGGGTCACAGGTAAATACATGTGTGAATTGGTTTAAGTGGTCTTGGATGTCCTGTTGTTGGAACAGTGGTAGGTCTAATGGTACTAAGTTGGACCTGACTGCCTCTTCTGACAAGAGACTGTTCATTACCATGGAGGAAGATTTCCATGGGTCTCCTTTCCACTCCTTTGAGAGGTTGAAGTGGTCTATATGAATCATAAGCCTTCTATTAGGTTGGGAGATTTAATAATAACAGGGGCCAGTCTGTTCTAATACCTCATAAATCCCATGCCAGCAAGACAGCATTTTGTGTTCCGATGTTTTTGTCATATTGGGATTTTCGGCATTCTTTTGTCTTACCTAGTTAAGTATGCACTTTATCTCTTACCACAGTCATATGTTCTTTAATCCGCTGGGTGGTTTGGGACAGTGGTAAGATGGCCTCCTCCCTTTCTTCCTCCCTTTCTTCCTAAGTTTCTCTTAGCAGGTCTAAAACATCTCTGGGATCGCACCCATAAAGGAGTTTGAAGGGTGAACATCGTAGCGAAGCTTGGGGAGCCTTTCTGATGGTGAATAAGGCCCAGGGGATCATCATGTTCCTTCCATCAGCTTCAACTAATTTTCTGAAGGGCGCTTTTGAGTGTTTTATTAAAGTGCTCAACCAGGCCGTCTGTCTGATGGTATACAGAGATCCTTAAAGTTTCAATTTGAAGGATTTGTTTGCAATACTTTTGCCACCATAACTGTGCTCTTGAAAGTTGTTCCCTAGTCTGTTAGTATTTCCTTTTGGAAATCCACCTGTGACAAAAAGGAGATAAGATGTTTCAGAATGTGCTGTGAGGTGTTACTTTGCATAGGAAAGGCCTCAGGTTAACGTGTAGTATAGTCTAGTACAACTAGGATATACTTGTTCCAGAGTTTTGAGGCTGCTAGTGGTACCACAATATCCGTCCCTATCCAGGAAAAGGGGACTTCTATGATTGGTAGAGGTTGTAAAGGTGCTGGAGGACGGTTAAGTGGGGCAGTCTTTTGACACAAAAAGCATATTGTGAGCTTATACTCCCAGCCCATAGAATTGGCTTACTTCTTGTTACTGGGTTTTTGATGTTCCCAAATGTCCCCAAGTGAGGTGGGCAATTTCTGAAACAACCCTGCAATGGCTTCTTGGGACTGTCATCTGGGTTTGAGGGGTTCTCTCACTGGTGGTAAATCCTCTGTAGAATAATCCCTGTTTTAAGAAAAAGAATGGGCCATCTTTATTTCTGCCTTCCTCTTCAGAGATGGCTTTGCGGAACACTTCAGCCAAATATGGACATTGCGTTGGGCAACCGCTAAATCTTGGATTATCTCAGGTTCCCCCTCTTCAGTGTTAGGCTTTGGTATCTCTAGGTTTGGGTCTGGGTCTTGGTCAGCCCCTCCAACACCTTTGATCCATCTTCCTGTTGTATCCAGGTCATGTACCTATAGGAGTTTGCGGAACAGGGCATTCCCTAGAATGTTTTGAGCAATCTTCTCCCCGGTCTTGACATGATAAGCATGTTTGCCTTTTTTCTGGTGCAAAATGTTAATGTCTCCTCTATGGTCTGGGTCCACCACCCCGGCCATTACGCCCAATCTGTGCTTCCAAGCGAGCCCCGACTTGGAGACCAAACGGATGTACGTACCTTTGGGGTTGGCTAGGACTACATCTGTGGGTATGAGTTGTCGCTCTCAAGGTTCTATAGTTATATTGTGGCTGCTGGAGAGGCCAAACCCTATAGACTCCTTAGTAGCAATTGAGGGGCCAGATGCTTGATCACTTCGTTTTGTGAATTTTAGAGACACCCCAGTTTGTCTAAACTAGGTCCGATCCCACAACTGACACCATATATAAGGGAGCAGAAGGAGGAGACTGACACACAGGTGGCATAGTGATTGATATAGACTTTTATTTGCTTAGAAAATAAAAGAAAAAACCTAATTTTCCCTACCTCTCTGAAGGGTTTCCGTGCCTCAACTAAAATACTAAAGGGGTCTGTCAGAATGTCCTTGTAAACTAGTGTGCACCAGGACCCCAACCGGCCAATAAAGCTGGGGGTTACCCAATAGCACTTTAAGATGAGACAGCAGTCCCCGTGAGATGGATGGGAATGCAGATTAATGCTCTAGCATCGAATCAATAATGACAATTCAATGGTTTGGCAAAGGGAGTCCGTTTAAGGACAAATACAAAAAACGGGGAGTTCAATGAACATCAGCAACCGCTCAATCTTCCTTCTCGCTTAAACTCCAACGAACTTCATAAAAAACACATCTTTTATACTAAAAACTCATCATCACTGACGTGTAACGCTTAAAATGTTGTATGTAATTCTATTGGTTATAGGAAAGTAACTTTACTATAGGTCCTATATCTGTATATGACAGCAGAGTGACAGGATTGAATAAACAGTGTCATACCATATGTTATTTCCCAAATGTGTAGTGCTGTCCAAGTAGTCGTTGAGTTCATTGTCATCTACTTGTATGCTTCTCTTTATTCTCAAGGTTTTCGTGTAGTTTTCTATCATCACATCCTTGATAGCATCCATGTAGCTTCTTCTCATTGGAGGATTCTCAGGTACCTCAATCCATGTTTCAGGCCTCTTCATCTGTACTAGTGGAGTAGGCGAAAGTCTGGCAATTCTTTCCTTCTCATCTTGCATCCTTTTTCTTTTGTTTATAAATGTTCACATCCACTCTGCTATTGGTCCAGTATATGGCTGTGTATTGCTCGCCAAGAGTGAACGGACAGTTATTTATCACCAGTACATTTGCAGAGCAGAGCAAATACTTTGAACGCAGATAGACGGAACAATAACTCACAGCCAGACACGTAGTTAGCGGATAATGAGCACTTATACAGCTATTTATTCATAGTTAAGAAGCAACAAGTGATAACACAGAAATAAATCACAGAAAAGATAGAGAATTAAAGAGAAAATACATCACCATGGGCGTAACTGAATCCCTCATCTCGCCAGAAGCGGCTGGAAGAACCCGGTAACAGCCAGGCAGAGAGCACAACAGCCCACAGGAAGGTCGGAACAAGGCGTCCCCCCTCCGACTGAGGTCTTTGTGTTTTTTCCACCTGACCTTTCCAGAGCTCCGCATATATGCCCTCCTCAAAAAGGGGTGGCAATTTCTCGAACCTTCTGGCGTTAGCGCTTGCGCATTGCTGAGTGACCGTTGGTTGCCGGCCGGGTCAACCGACAGTAACCTCAAGGAGCAAAGTTTCCCTCTTCTAAAACACCACGGAAAACAATTCCATAACTCATCCTGAGACCTTGACGCAAGTATAACAAGACATTACAAAACCCTTTTTTTTATATCTGGTGTCAGTCGGCACCTGTGGATTCTCGCTTTCCCAGCGCTGTGTCCTTGGCTGAGGCCTGCATACCAGGCTCAGCAACGAATAACACTGAAAGCATGTTTTTTAGCAAAGCAAGTGCAGTTTTCACTGAGGCATGGAATAAATATCATTTATAGCTCTGAGTGCCCCCAGAATGCAGTGCGCATCAGCGCCATGTTTTAGCTCAAGTATCACAATCCACCCTTGGATATTTACCTTCCATAGCCCAGTGGTAGAGGAGTCGGTCTCTGAAACTGACGAAACATCAAAACTAAGTTGGGAATACATTGAATACAACAACAACCAATTATTATAATAGCCAAAATAATACAAATGCAAGCAAAGGCGGAACTCAGTGTACCCCCAATGTCAGGAATCCATGAAAATAACCAATCCCACCAATTCCCAGTATGATCTTGAGACACTTGGGAAATGAGGTCCCTTAAACCTCTAATATGACTTTCAATGGATTGTGAATGGTCATTTAGATTGAAACAACACATACCTTCAACTGCGTTACAGTCCAAATTATGTTTCAGAAAGAGATAATCAACGGCAGTCCTGTTTTGCAAAGTTGCTTTTCTAATAACTTTGCTATCAAGGAGCAACTCTTCTAATGCTTGGGAAGTATGATTAAGTCATTTTACCACTAAACATGCTAGTTTAATTAAAGATTTGTAACCATCAGCAGCTAAACCCCAAACTCCCACTAATGAAAGGGCTAATGCTAGAACCTCAGCCTCTGATAACAAATGCACATGTGAATCACAATCTGGGGATAAACCCACAGATTCAAAAGTTGACCTTTTGCTTCGAGACATTGCTGGGTGTAAAGGGAACATCATTAGCCCTAATCGAGTTAAGGCACATGGACCTCCGGAAATGTTAGCTGGAATGTAAGTGTATGTGATGTTGCCACATGAGAAGGGCCATTCTGTTGGAAGTTTCACGTGATTTAGATGACTGGCAGCTATCACTGTATGATTGCAAGACATAGGGCCTCATTATGAGGTTGGAGGTAGCCATGCGGCTATTAGACTCCGGTCTGGTGGATGGAGCAATTACCGGTCCATTCCAAGGTCAGCGAGACCGGTAATTCCTGGTAATTCCCCATTCACCAGAGCCATTCCCCATTCGAGCCCCCATAGGGCTCAATGGGAAGGGGGAAGGCGGCAATAACGGTACCGCAAATTGCGGTACCGTTATTGACCCGGTATCCCTTTGCGGGTCCCGTCCTTAATGCCTGTTAAAACCAGGCGTTAAGGGAGGACCTGCAAAGGGAACTCGTAGTAGGGCGGTAAGGGATTACCGGCACCAGTGCCCTTACCGGTGCCGGTAATCCCTTACCGCCCACCTCGTAATGAGGAGCATAGTATTATTCACACTGGTACATGTGCTTGGAACTCGTGAACACAACCGTTTCTGAAACGCAGTTTGATTTTTCTGTTTGGTTAAATTCAGCTGTTGGCATTTGCCAATTTCTATTACATTGCAGGTCCTAAACTAACACACATCGCCTTGAGTTATATTGTATGTTATAATACTTGTCACGTTTCTCCACTTGCGATCTGTTTCCTGGCAAAACCTGCAGTACTCATAGACTGAAAAGGATTGTCTGATATCGGAATCTTGAACTGCAGAATCATTGTGCATGACGCCGAAAATATGCTTCGGCACCGCTTCTTAACAGGTAGTCAGCAAAGCTTTACATGCTGCACGTCAGTAAGGCAAAAGTGCATAATGTTGAGTACTTGCTGTGCCAAATATGTCCACATATTCTCTGCTTGGACAATTATCGGGCAATATCTTCGCCGTCCTAAAGATATCTCCTGCATAGCTGGCATCAACGTTGTTTGCGCTTGCACCTGACGTGTTTTTCGCATTCCACAAATCAATTTCTTCGGTCTGGCTGGCTTTTCGGCATCGGCATAGGGCTGATTTCCGACATCATTGCTCATCATCATCAGTTTCCCATGGATCGCTGGCACAGATGTGACACTTTTCATGGGAGGCAGCTTAGCGTTTGACTCTCCCAAACGGAGTCCATTTAGTCCCACAATTACACCAGCCAGACACAGGATCTACAAGGCAAACCCAGAAAAGAGATATCAGTGTTGAAAATCACTCTCTTACGTAACATTCGTCTGCGGGCACATACTGCCATTTTTCTTTACCAGGTTCCATTACTAAAACTACCTGGTCTTTGCCTGATGCAATAACATCTGCGGGCACTGGTAGGCCACTTGGTCTTTCAACCCACACCTTCGCACTCGGTACCATACTGTCTGAAGAGCCAAAACCACGATCCCCACGGGTAGTTAACACCGTGGGAGGCTCCCCCTTTTTAATCATGGACAAATTAACAGGAACAATAATCAACTGGGCCAACCGATCGCCCTTATGGATCGGTAAAACTTGGTCCCCACTATTCATCAAGATGAATTTGATCTCGCCTTGATAATCGGCGTCAATGACCCCTCCTAGCACTTGGACTCCCGTCAATGCTAATCCAGATCTAGGGGCAATCCATCCCATATGCTCTGGAGGAATTTGTACGCCAATCCCTGTTCCAATCACAACAATCCCTCTCGGGTCTAATCTAATTTTTCATGAGAATGCAAGTCTACCCCTGCTGACTCTGGAGTTGCCCAATAGGGAGCTAAAGAACCCGGGGTCATTTCCCAGTACAATAGGGTTTGTCTAACTGAGTTGGATTGAATCCGTAAAGCAGGAGTCATTAGCTGCATCAAAGGAGTTTCATGATTACTCACAGGCCTATTGTTTAACACTTGCACCGCATCAAACACACGATCACGCCAGCCTGCTAAACTGCCATCTCCAGATTTGCGCAGCTGGTCTTTCAACAAACCATTGATCCGTTCAATTAATCCTAACGCTGCAGGGTAATAGGGCATGTGGTAGAGCCATTCAATACTCTTTTCCTGACACTATTCCTAAATTAATTTGCCTTTAAAGTGTGACCCATTGTCACTTTGAATCTGCAAAGGCACCCCGTAATGCAACGTGATCTGATCCAACAACTTAATGGTGTTCTGATCCAACAACTTAATGGTTTTCAGTTGTGTGGCACGTTTGCACGGCAAAACCATCATATATCCAGAGTATGTATCCACAATGGTGCATGCATACTGACAGCCTTTACTGATTGGCAGGGGACCGATGTAATCAATCTGCCAAATTTGACCTGGTAATTTTCCTCTTCGCAACTGGACATTGCAAAATGATTGTTTTCACTACCTCTAAAGGAATACTGATTCCTTGAGTTTGTGCCCACCTGGTAGTAGCCTTTTCTCCAAGGTGCCCACATGTCTGGTGAGCCCACTTGGCCAAACCCTCCAAATCGTCTTCCTGAGCCTCCGCATCCACAGATGAAATCTTGGTGTATTCATTTGCAACAGAATTAAACCAACATTCTAATGAGTCTGTAGCACAATGCGCATCCACATGATACACAGTGACTTCACTTTGTGATAACATTTCCGCAATATCTTGCCACAGTTCTTTTCCCCACAACTCTTTTGAATGAATCATCCACCCATTCTTTTGCCAGGTTTGCAGCCACACCGCCAATCCATTCGCCACTGACCATGAATCTGTGTACAAATGACATCGACCAGGGGTCTCTTGTTTCATTGCTTGGTAAACTGCGTAAAGTTCTGCAAACTGACTACTCTTCCCTTTCCCTGATGTTGTTAAAATCTTTTTAGTCTTGGGATTGTATGACACCGCTTTCCAGTATCGCTTGGTTCCCACATATCGGGCCGAGCCATCTGTAAACCAGGCATGCTCTGTCTGCTCTACCGTCAGATCGCCATTAGGTACTCCCCATTTCACGGGAGACTCGCGTTTTTCAGACACTTCTGGTGGTATGTAATCTGAGGGTGGTATGTTGGCCACTTGCTCATGTAATTTGGCAACCCCACCCTTCCCTGATTTAGCTCTGTCTTGAATGTAGCATTTCCATTTGATTAGGCTGGCTTCTTGAGCCTGTCGTATTCTGTGTGTTTTAGGAGAGCTCAGCACCCATTGCATAATCCGGATATCAGGCCTAATCAACACATCATGCCCCACTGTCATTTGCTCAGTATCAACCAGGGCCCAATAACATGCCAGCAACTGCTTCTCGAACAGAGTGTATGAGTTACCAGCATCAGGCAACTTATGACTCCAAAACCCCAATGGCACACGTTTCCTTTCCTGTTTCTGCCACACACTCCAGTTAGCGTAATTGTCTTGCATAGACACATTCAATTCCACTTCGCCTTCCTTCAATGGCCATAAATCAAGCACCTGCGGCACGGGGTCTTTCGCCAAATCAAATGCTTTTTGCTTCTCTTCCCCCCACTGAAACCCATATTCCTTTCATGTCACTTTGTAGAGGGGAGCCAGTATCTGCCCAAATGGGGAATGTGCTGTCTCCAAAACCCAAACTGCCCTATGAACTGCTGAGCTTGCTTTTTGTTCATTGGAGTGGTGAACTCAAGAATTTTCTGTCGGGCCTTCGGCACCATCTCTCGATGCCCATTATGCCACTGAATCTCTAGGAATACTGTCTCAGCTGGCACTTGAATTTTGTTCGGGTTAATCTCCCACCCTTCCTTCTTCAATCCTTCCATAATGACTTCTAACTGGTTTTGCACACTGCGCTCATCCTTACCCTGAATCAAAATATCATCAATGTAGTGAGAGATCTGTATGTCAGGTTTACACAGTATCTTGTCTAAGTGCTCTGCCACCAGCCAGTGACAGATAGTCGGGCTATGTATGTACCCCATAGGTAACCTCGTGAAGGTGTTCTGACGCCTGCTCCAAGAGAATGCAAACTGCTCTTGGCACTCTTCAGCAATTGGCACAGAGAAAAATGCATTGGCTAAATCTACCACTGCATACCAGGTCCTCTCAAACTTTTGGACATTCTCAATCAAGGTAATGGCATCTGGGACTGCGGGCACCAAAGGAGGAGTGGGTTTATTTAACTCGCGGTAATCCAACGTCATCCTCCAAGACCCGTCCCCTTTTTTGATAGGCCAGAGTGGGTTGTTCCACGCAGTAGTAATAGGGCGTAACACACCCGCCTCTACGTACTCTTTGATGGTGTCTGAAATTTCCTTGTGCCCCCCAGCAATGCGGTATTGCTTCATCGCTACCCGCTTGGTCGCCACAGGCACCTGCACTGGGGCATCTTCAATTTGCTTATGGTAATGGGTGTGCAGGTCAATGCACTCACCCCAAACGGATACGTTTTACCTCCTAGTCCCAAAGTCAATCCTTCTAGAATGTCAAAGCCAATTATGTACTCGGGTATCGGGACAATCAGCACTTGGTATTTCTGCCTATTCAAATTGCCTATTTTCATATACACTTCTGTTTGTACTGAGGGGGTCTCCTTCCCCCCCTAGCCCGGTAATGGTAAAGTGTCTGCCTTTGAATCGTGTTGGATTTCCATGAATCAGAGAGGCCTCCGCCCCGGTTTCTATCAATGATCGCACCCCTTGCATATTTCCCAGCCCCCAAAAAATCTTAACATTAACATGGGGCCGCCTATCAACTTTTATGCGTGCGGACGCTGCTGGAGCTTGGCCGTAACCCTAGTCAAATTTTGAATGAGTGTAACCTGACTCTGCCTCTAACATTGCACTCACCACCTTCCTCAAATCAGCATTTGTTGGCTGGTACGGGGAAGGTGTCCCCATAGACCCTTCTTCCTGTTCTTCCTCAGGAGGGGCGGAAGGTGAGGTGTCCCTCTGTGGCTTAGTCACCACCTGTTTCTTAACCTGTTTATAGCACTCTTTGGCTGCAAGCCCTCTCTTTTTATATAGTTCATACATTACCCTGGTTTCAATGCCATCAATTTCTTCTCGTGGCACACCATCTTTTAACAAAGCCAAAAACATGTCCTTTCTGGACACTCAGGAGTCTCTACTATCTTGCCTCCTGCCTTCAGTTCTTCTCTCACTACGCCCCTCTCTCTCTCTCTCTCACAGCTTGTCATCACTCTTGTCCCACTCCCCTAAGTCTGCCAATTGCCGGATGGCATCCACTACTTCATCAGTGGGTTTACCCGTCATACCTACGAGCAAAGTCATAATGACACTTTGGTATGCGGGCGGTGCAGTTCTGATCACCATATTCCAGGTTTAAACTGAGAGCGGCACGGCCCCCATGTGTCCTGGAGCATCTACATGAATTGCCTCCTTCGTAGCATGCTCTCTGACATTTTGAATCGCCTCTTTCAAAGTGTACCACTTCTTTTCCTCGCTAGGCCAATATGTGGTAATAGGATACTTACGGTTACATGCCTGGGCTGCTAGGTGCAACAAAGATACCTGTGAATCTTGCCCATTGTCATCAGGGGGCGGCCCTGCCCTTAAGACCTCCTGTACATTGGTGTCAGTTGACAAAGGCAAAAAACGCAGTGAGTCTGTGGAATCTACCAACAACCCTGTGGTGCCCCCATCTAACAATCTCACCATCCATGTCAGTAAAGGTTCCCCTGACTTGCCTCAAACGAGTAATGATTTCCCCAACCTCCTGCTGGGTGTAATCTTCCAGTGTGGTTAAATCCACAACCCCGCCTGCATGATTCTGCGGGGAGGGAGGTCCGGCACGCCGTCTCCTAACCGGCTTCACTGCCACTGTCTTTTGCTTCAGTTCTGCATTGGAATCTGACTCATTTGCTGAGCTACTCTCTGGGCTTGTTGAGTCATAAATGTCTCCATCCCACTTAGGGTCCCAATCCACACCTGCAGTAGCGATTACAGATGCCACTTTCCTTTGGTTGACCCACCCTCGCCTCTTTTTATACTTGTAGCGAATGACCCTAACCGCAGCCCGCTCTGCCACAGCCTGATATTTATCAGCCTTGTCTTTAAAAAGTTTTATCTGAATTTCCTGCATCAAAACTATTTGCTGCTTGGCAGCTAACTCTTTCTCTAATTGCAAAATATGCTCTTTCATTTCTACATTTTTTTGATGTATTTTCCTATAGACATGCAGGAGGACCCACCCCCGCCTGCCCAACACAATGCATTCCCTTCCCCTCTCTACTGAAATCTGCTGTAAACAAACTTCTGATGGAGCAGCTTCTCCCAAAGTACTGTCGCATGTTTCACTCAGACCAGCTCCGCACGCACACACCTGGGCTAACTTATCATATGGGCTTTCAGCCCACCCTGGAATCATAACCTCGGGGCATTCACAGCCAGCGGGGACACCCTTTCTCCTGAACAAACTATTCATCATTACAGTAATTTGCAAAACCTCTTTGTTTTCTCCTTTCCACACTGCAGTCACTCGCGCAAGCACACACACACAAAAAAAAATCAGATTAACACAGTCCAACACTCACTGCCAAATGAAAACAAACTTTTGCTTGCAATATAAGTAAAGCCTATCTGCGTTCAAACTAATTCTTTAATATTTGGAGCAATTCATCACAAATAGCCCATCCTCGTCGCCAAAATGTATTGCTCGCCAAGAGTGCATGGACAGTTATTTATCACCAGTACATTTGCAGAGCAGAGCAAATACTTTGAACCCAGGTAGACGGAACAATAACTCACAGCCAGACACGCAGTTAGTGGATAATGAGCACTTACACAGCTATTTATTCATAGTTAAGAAGCAACAAGTGATAACACAGAAAAGATAGAGAATTAAAGAGAAAGATACATCACCAATGGCATAACTGAATCCCTCATCTTGCCAGAAGCGGCTGGAAGTCCCTGGTAACAGCCAGGCAGAGAGCACAACAGCCTACTTCGCTTGTAGGGTAGCTTCTCATTGTTGGTTGCCCAACCTTCTCCCCTTCTTTGATCTGTGGTTCTGCGGTTATTGACATTAAACCTGGTGTGTGTGCACTCATCGCTTGTATGCGTGTGGTTGTCAGTAACCATCTTTTATTCTTCTGCCGACCCTGTCTCTGGCTTTTCAATTTGTTTGTCACTGCATGTATGTTATTGGTAATCACATCCATTTCAAATTCACTCACTGTGTGTCGGACCTTCTAGGAACTGAGATCACTATAAAGGGTTTTGGTACTTTTGTGGGTATCATGAGTACATTATTAGGTGGGTGCACTGGAATCGGAACACTTTGTACACCTATGAAAAATGCAGTTTGAATTGTCAGTGATAATAAAACAATGATGAATATAATGCATATATATATTATGACCCTATAGGTTAGGCGGTGGCACTTAGTTCTGGAACAATAAGTATGTCTCTCCTCCTGGGGGGTGACAATACTGCTGGTTTGATTTCCCAACTCTATCATCGAAAGAAAAGCCTAACGTTAATATATTCTATGCAACAATATCCCTGGATTCTGATGTCTTTGCTTGTAGGTCGCAGATATTGTAACAATTGTCCTCCTTTGCCTGGATAACGGATTGTCTATTGTCTCTGGATACAGTTCTCTTTTCTGTATTCGAAAAATGTCAATTAGGGCAATAAGTTCAGCAAGTCCTTTTTTACTGTACGTGTTTAAAATACACAAGCTCCTAAGTCTACTCCTCTTATCTGTTTCACTCCGGATGACATGTTGTCTCTGATATTATAAACAAGAGTGAAGTCTCTGGCAATACTTTCTCGATCTGACCCTTGGCGGAAAGCTTCACAGTTTCCTTTGGAAATTCTGATGGTGATTAGAGCATTCGACTTGCATTACAATACCATGCAGGAGCATGCTCATCTGTGTAGAATTAGGGGGGTCTCTGATGAAAGTGAGGAGGTCAACACTGCCCGGCCGCCCCACAAGTTTTGGAAAGTCCTCAATTAGGCGAAAGAAGACATTGCTCGCCAATCTACTTCTGGTGACAGGGACATTTGTCTTGTCCTTACTGAATTCTGGAACAGCTCGGTACTCACTGTGAGTGGCTTCTGTGATCTCGGCGGGTGTGAAGAGCAACCCGAATTATGATTCCGTTCAGGATTATACTCAAGCGTTCTGTGTTTGCCAGATATCAAAGAAATGTCAGGACGTCAGCATGTCTCCCGACAAGATCTGGGCAGACTTCAATTAAATGAAAGAATAGCTCGCTGACAAGCTATTCACTTCTTCTTCTGCTCGGGACATTTGTTTTTTCCTCTCTGTATTCCGGAAGCAGGAGGAACTGCTCGGGGATCACGGTGAGCAGCCTCCTTATTGTTTTTTCATTTTCAGGGTCTTGAGGAAATTCAGTGATGCTAGTGAGCCTTCCCACTAGCGACGGGCATGACCTCAAGACTAGGTCAAAGTAATTGAGAATGTCTTTAGTGATGTCGCTGCTGTGGGACATCATAAGTGAGTCTGAACAATGCTCCTGTTTGGAACCAGTCTGGATACTGTATTTTCTTCCAATTCGTGTGCCCACGATCAAAATGTGGCCTATTCTTTCCTTAGCAAGGCTTCAGTGTGCCTCAGCCCAAAGTTCAAAGTTAATAACCTGCGTTGTGGCTTATGTATGCAATTCTCTTCTTCACCCTGCAACTAGGATGCAAAGAGTGTCTGTACTTTTATGTCCTTATCCCCGTTTTTGCTCAGGGGAAATGTCCAAACTTTAGCCACAACTTTGCACAAAAGTTCTTTATCTTTGTTTTGCTGGTCATGCGTCCTTCTTCCTCTTCATGGATCTCGTCTGCATGTGCTGTGATTCTTCCCCGTCGTCTGTAGTCTCGGCGCATTGGGGTGCAGGCAGGGGGCCGTCTCCGAAGTATGGCTTGATGTCGCCCAGGAAGATCCAAGCTCTTCTTCCTTGTAGCTTGACTGCAGATGGAGTGATGTCTTCCACTGTGAAGGGTCTGTTGAACCTTGGCTTGTCCCACTTGTTTCTCGTGTGATTCTTCACCAGTACCATGTCTCCAGGGAAAATTGATGGTACACGTAAACTCTGAACTGAGTTTGTAGCAATATCTCCTTCTGTGTTCTGTGCTGCCCTACACCCTTTTAGTCGTCGCTGCAGCTATCCTGAAATTACAGTAAGACAAGATGTCATGCAATTCAAGTAATTTTGCATTTCAGACCTTAAGATTTCTCCTGTTGGCTGGGCATCATATCTAGCTCTTTCTCGGGGTGTCAGTGGAGTATGCATCCTTCTGCCTGTTGCTATCTCGTGCGGTGTAAGATGATGGTCAGAATCAGGCTGGTTTTTAAGTGCATACAGTGCCAATGGAAGGCAGTGTAACCATCCCTTCTTTAGAGTAAGCTTCAACTTGGCTATCCTTTCCTTTAACAAGCCGTTGAGCTTCTCACATACTCCATTACCTTGCGGGTGATACGCCGACGAGAACTTGTGCTTTATACCAAACAGCATGCTAATCTGCTCAAAGACTGCATTAACAAAGTGAGGCCCATTATCTGACCTCATGACCTCACATACTCCCCACCTTGGAAATACTTCTCTCACCAGAAATTTGGCCACACAGGTAGAGTTTGGGTGTGTACATGGATCTGCTTCTATCCATCTAGAGAATGGACACACCACAACAATTAGATACCTGTACCCGTTACATACTTGAATCATATTGACATAATCGACATGCAAGTACTGAAAAGGTCCATTTGGCCTTGGGATATCTCCTCTATTTTTTTTTATTGAGTCAGCGGAATTAAATCAACTTTTAAATATTAAAGAAATCTTATTGAAAAAACTGAAAATAAACAATAAAACACACTTCAAATCCAATTCACAGAAACATTAATGACAGCTAATATCATAAATGATAAAATAACAGAGCATATCTAAAATAGGTTTAACAATTAGCTGGCTAAATAAATAAGAACTATAAATCCAATTTTAGCAAAAGCAGAAAATTCACTATTGCTATTTGAATGGATACATTATTGGTACACAGTAAAGCAATCCATCTTTCTCCGCTGTCTAATATTCCTAAATCGATACAGTGATGTCTGAAGCATTTCAAACGCTCACATATCAATGCTGGCCATAGTGACAATAGATGCTCTAAGGTTTCTTTTGTTCATTCATTTAAGCAAAACTAGCAGTAGTGCAGTTCTTTGGAGATCAATTTACGCCTCACAAGAATTTCCCTTGTGTGCCAGAGGTTAAAGCGCAAGCGAAGAATGCCAGAATGTATTTTTGATAAAGGAAATTTTAACAGATAAGGTTCCAGACACCCGAGATTTTTGTGTCTGAACCACTGGAATGTTACATCCTTATATTCTAGGCATATAGTTCTTGTGTTAATCCAATCATACCGGTAGATTATGACTTTGGCTTTATCAGGATTTGTCATTAATACCTCAAGAAACACATCAGCACACATCAAAATGGAATATACGCCTTTCAGCCAACCTTTGATAAAGTTGTGACTGGTGGAAAAGACATAGTTTGATAAATATTTTAACAAGTTATTATTGCTGGTAGATATAAACATTTACAAAACAAGGCACATACTTTCCATTGATATTGTGCATGTAAAGATGTTAAACCCATTTCATAGCATAGCCAGGGCCTCGAGACGCAATGTGGAAGGGTAATCACACCTCTCCAAAACTTAGCCTCCAACTTGTTTAGAAACTCACTAGAGCATATTGCTTGAGTTTCAAGGCCATACAAAATGCATGGGACCACTTTTTGTTTCCAGTACAAAACAGCTGGTTTAAGTGTGAAAGCCCCATAACGATGTAATATAATTTTGGTTTGAGAGATCGCTGTGGTCAATTTCTGAGTCACAGCATCTTGATGACCTTTGGGCAGAACAGAGCATTCAAACACCATACCCAATACATATAGTTTGAAACTACTAACAGTTTGGTTTGATTGATCGACCATGCAAATATATTTGTACCAAGTTCCTTAGCTGAATAGAAAACAATTTGGGTTTTATTAGTATTAATACTCAGCTCATTTTGTTATATGTAAACATTGAATGCATCAAGCAGTTTTTGTAGGCCCCTGGGAGTTTTAGAGAGAAGGACTAAATCGTCTGCATACATGAGAGTCTGAATCAAATTCTCGCTCAACTTTGGAGAATCGGAGGCCACTAGAGCAAAGGTCTGTCTGACGTCATGCAGAAAATAATTAAAGATTGCAGAAGCAAGCAGACAACCTTGCTTGAGGCCACGCGCAGTGACAACTGGTGTGGAAAGAAGACCTTCCATAGTCAATCTAATGCGAATTTAGGTTTGAGAATGAAGCAAAATAATTATTTCTAGTAAGGTCTGAGGAAAATTATCTCACTTAAGTTTAGAGATTAAGAGAGGCCTAGATATAGCATCAAAGGCTGTATGTAAATCAACAAAAGTGAAATACATTGATTGTTTTAGTGATTGGCATTTTGCTTTGATGGCGTTAGGGCACAACAGGCTTGTATTGGTGCCCATGCCTGCTAAGAAGCCTGTCTGGAAAGGATCTCTTTTATTAAAGGCCCTGGTCCATGCATTAAAATCATGTAGGATTAACGTGGCAAAGAGCTTGCCTGGCGCATCTAAAAGCGCAATTGGTCTATAATTGGCAGGTTGTGTACAATCACCTTTTTTATGGATCGTTACAATTATAGATGTCTTCCATGAAATCGGAATAGTACGTGAGCAGAGGACCTATTGAAACAGATCGTTCAAAATTGCAGCCCAAGCCGAGTGATTTGTTTTAAACATGAAGTTGTTGAGGCCATCCGGACCCATGGGACGAAATGAGCTGATCTTACCAATGTATTCCTCAATAATTATTGGAGAACATTCTACTATCCATTGGTCTGTGGTCTCTACAGTAAAAGAATAATTTGTAAAGTTAGGATCTGCATATAAGTTAGTATAATGAAAGATCCATTGGGCATCTGAAACAATATGTGACTGCAATACAGACTGAGAGCGATGAGTACAACGATTGAAAATGGCCCATGTCTCTGCAGAGTTCTTATTAGACAGCAACCTTAACATGTGTTCGCTATCATTTTGTGAGAGGTGTGCTTGGAATTGGCGTAACCAATTGTGATAACAAAATGAGTCTCTTTTCGTGTCGGTATTCGGTTTCTTGTTTTTACTTTGAGGTTAAACATATGGTTGTGTAGTGGATACAACTGACTGGAGACCTTACTTACATTTTTGAATGGTAATAGTAAATTTGGATAGTGAACAGGAATTAGTGCTTTATTGTTTTGCTCGACCATTCGCTTCAATGTCATTAGGTTAGAGTCTGACCAACGGATGCGGGTTTTTGCATTGTTGACTACCAAATGTTGGGATAACATCCGTCTATCAGAAATAATTGGAAACTACTGAATCTTTAGTGATAGTTAGTTATGATCACTATGAGTTTGAGGGATAACCTCAAATGACTGAATTTGCCCACTCAGATTGGAATTGATATATATGTAGTCAATAGTGCTACTCGCGGTTTCTCTTTGCCATGTGGGACGAGCTGGACTGTCACCTAATGTTGAGCCATTAATCATGTGGACGTTTCTCTCTGACATAAACATAGACCAGCGTTTACCTTGTTCGACATTGGATTTCCCTATAGGATAGAGGCAATCAAGATTAAGATCGCCCACTATGATGGTGTCTGTGATGTCGGAAGTAGTTGCTACAACATCAAGCAATCTTGTCAACCAAGCATAAAAGGCGACATCAGTAATGCCAAGCGGATTTCGATACATGTTGATAAGGGCAAATCTTTGAGGAAGACAAGTCATTTTAACCAACTGAATAAAGGGAGGCACTGCGTCCCAAGACGCGATTGAGAGACCTCAGCTCAAATTAACCCCTACCAACAGCCCTGAATGTGGTCTACCTTTAGACCCTGTGACTGCTGGCAACAAGGCTAATTCATAGTTATTCCAGGCAGGTGTACTCAACAACCAAGTCTCTTGGAATGCTATAACATCATATTCCATAACAAAGTTGTGAATTGAGGATTGCAGATGAGAGTGTCCACGTGTGTTCCAACTGGCAATGGTAAGAGAATAATCTTGAACATCCACTGATGGTTATGACACTCCAGCATGTGTTGACACATGGTTTGGTGCACCTGTATTGCCTGTATAAGTGTTAACACTTATCTGTTGAGGTTCATTTCTGGGGTTCGACCAAGCCGGGTCTTCGGCCACTAGAAAGCCCATCTTGAAGAGTTGCATATTTGCCTTCCAAATTGTGTTTAATACGAACCGTGATGGAATCCACAACCTGACTACTGAACATGTAATGTCTGATATAAATTCGATTTGCTCAATATCAGCGGAAGTGATATCCTCCAATTCAACTAAATCGGAAAAGATATTAAGCATGCTGTGCCTGTTCAAATCGTATGTACCGAATTTCCCCTCCCCACATTTCAAAATTAATGAATGACAACTTGAGTTGTTTGGGAAAGTATGTCGTGAGAGAGGGCGAGGTGTAGCTTGTATATTAATATTTTGATTTTGTACCACGAGTGTGGATGTACATTCAGTGGTACGGAACTGTACAACTGGGAGAGCCACGGGGACATAAGTGGGAGCCAAAAGTTGTTGAGTGGCTATTGGGCTCTGTTGTGCCCGATTCTGTGGTAACCAACGATGCCACTGCGGATCTGGCATAGTGGGTTCAGAAATGTTTGTGTCTAGTGGGGGTTGGCAGCTAGGGGGTAAGTATTTGTCCACCGCTTTGTGCAAGACATCCAAAGTGAAACCAGAGACTGATTTCTCATCTAGATCTGAAGACTCAATCGATTTAACTGACTGAGACGATGGTATAGGGTTTATGTTTGAGCATCGATTCAGAGAGGTGGGTCTTTTCAGATTGATGTAATTCACGAATTAGATCGTTCAGCGGTGGGCAAGATAGAGGTGGAATATACGTCACTGTCTCTACTACTGGTGGGCGTGGCTGTTGGACAATAGGGACTATCATGTTCATTGCTGAAGTTGGATTGGCTCCAATTTGGGGAACTTAATCTCCTTCTTTCGAGCTTGTAACTTTCTGAGAAGGAACTTTAAGTGGGCGAAAGAAAGAACTTAGAGTGTTTTGACATTGTCTTGTGTTTGTTATGTGTTTCAAAGAGAGGGTCGAAGGGCCAGTGATACTCTTTGTTTTTTTTTACTAATTCTTTTTTCCGTTGTTGTTGCTGAGAGGGGGCAACCCCAACTTTGTTCACATATGCTCTCGTTGGTAGGTGGCTTATGGCAGTGTGCTCCGTGACAACTGGTGTGTTTGGAACACTTATCCAGGAGTCCTGTATTGATTTAGTAGAGGGCATGGGCTCGCGTTCCTCACCAACCTGGGAAGCAGGGTGGAGAAGTTCACCAATTGCTCCTGCGGTAATAATCGCTTTGAAAGATGGTAAGGGGCCCTCATTTGGGGCTTGTCGGCGAGGTGGATGGTAATGATCGAAATGTCATCGGGCGGACAATCATCCTTAGTAAGATCACATCACTCTGGGGTGAGGGGACGAGATATATAGGCTTCAAGCCAATGTGCCAACTGATCAGTTTGAACAGTTTGTTTACTGATTTTAGCGTCCAGACCTTCAAATAGTTTGAAAAGGCTCTGTAAGGTGAGATTAATGGCATTTAATGCCACTTCAATCATGGGGGCTGGCATGGGGGGAGAAACCTCTAAGGCGGCCTCTCGGGGCCTTCGCAGAATTGGATACACAAAGGAGACCACTGGAGAGCTTGCTGAAGGGCCAGAAATCAAAGAATGAATTGAACAAATATCTTGCTGTGATATTGAGCTCGAAAAAAAAGATGTCGGCGGCTCATACTGTGTAGCATGAATGGACAGGTCTATGTCTTCGCCGCCCGAAAATGACTGATCACCCCTGGAGGTAGGAGCTCCGCCTAACGGAATGTTAGAAAGTGGAAGAGAGGTATGAAGCATGGTAAGATCTGAAAGTGGATCGGAAGCAGGTCTACTGTTAGGAGTAGACAGAGTGGACTGAGGTACCATGGATTGAGCATGGTTTCATGAAACACGTGAGTCCACAGGAGGGGACACAGGAGGGGAGCTCTCTGAACTTACTGGGCGAGCCGATCGAAAAGGAGTAAGAATTAGGGATTTATAGAAGGCGCAAAATGTGCGACCTATTGACGTCATGCCTGATTTGGCAGCATGTGAGCGGTATTAGGCATACCGGTTTTTAACGTGTATGACTTAGGAAGCTTATTTGCTGATACAAAATAGGAGAAACACCATACAAAAATAACAAATAGCAAAAATCAATACTTAAAAAAAAAAAATAATAATAATATAAAAAAGAAGAAAAAACCTCAAGCTTAATTCTTACCGCTTGTTAGAACCAAGAAAATGCTGGAGTGATACGCAAAAAATAAAAATAAACCAAGCACAGGCACTGGCTGTGCAGCTAAGCAGCAAAGCAGTACTCCACAGTACTCAAACGAGTGCGTGTGCGCTCTGCACAAGGTCATTCGTAATATGGGGGCTGGCCTGGTAAGAGGGTGCGTCCGCCACCAACACTTGGCCACCAAAATCCATAAATAAGATCCTTTGTTTTCTGTTTTGTATGAAACGAAGCAGCAATATGGGAGCCAACGGACAGCGTGTAGCAGCAAAGCAGTACTCCACAGTACTCACACGAGTGCGCGCACGCTGTGCGCGAGGTCACTGGTAATATGAGGGCTGGCTGGGGGCTGGCCTGGTAAGAGGACATGTCTGCTGCCAACACTTAGCTACCAATATGAGGTCCGTAAATAAGATCCTTTGTTTTCTGTTTCGTATGAAGCGAAGCAAAGCGAAGCAGCAATATGGGAGCCAACAGACAGCATGTAGCAGCTAAGCAGTACTCCACAGTACTCACACTCGAATTACTTTTAGTGTATGCCCAGCCGTGAACTGTTGGCAGATCATACAGTTCATCATAAAAAATGCCACGTGTTCCGCTAAGTTCGGTACCAACCAGTCTTCAGCGATCGCTGCTGCTAGATTCTCTTTTGTCATGTGTACTGGAAAATGCAATTGTTCCACTGCTAATTTTAACAGGGCTATAGGCATTACTTGTTTACCAGCGCTGTCTTGTTGCCACAAGCTTTCGGAGGGGTTTAAAGAACACCCTTGCCGCTTCCAGAGGTTCTTTTCCTCGTGTGGTGCTTCCCCTTGGAGTTCCATTAACTGGGTTTGCCCCATGTTACAATAACCCTCAGGTTCACTTCGTGCAACAATCATTATTTCATTTACATCAGTTATTTCCACATTCATTATGGTCTCACCCTTGGATGCCATACGCTTGGCCTCTGTATCTGCCACTGATTTCCTTGTGAGAAAATCTGTCCCCTTCGTGTGGGGGTGGCGCATTTCACAACTGATATGCCTATTGGGAGCTGTAGTGCCTTGATGAGCCTATCCAATAGGGCTGCATGCTGCACTGGCGTGCCGTCCGCTCTGAGGTAGCCCCTCCTTTTCCAGCGCGCTAAGCCTGCGTGCACTGTTGATGTCACATAAACAGAGTCACTGTACACCATCACTTCCTGGTCTGCATGACTCTCGATGGCGAGTATCAACGCCAATAATTCTGCAGCTTGTGCTGAATAGTGAGATGGTAATCATGCACTAATAAGTACCTGAAACTCTCCATTTGCCGTGTGTTTTACCACAGCAGTGCCTGTGTACCTCTGCCCATCATTTTGATCGATTCTCGAAGAACCGTCAATGAAGACGATTTCTCCTTCTGCCAATGCGTTTTCTTTCACTCTGGGAATTTCGTCATAGAATTCCTCATAATTTGCACAGTCATGGATCGGCTCTCCTTCAGTGACTGGCTCTGCTATAAACATAGCTGGGTTCACTATTTTGCATCGAACTATCTTAATCGATGGATTCGATATGATCACTTCATAAGCAGAAGCTCTCTGCGATGTCAAGGTGCCCTTTGGTTTCTCTAGAATGGCAAATAGTGCGTGCTCGACGAACAACGTCATTGAGCATCCCATCACAATGGTGGTAGCTTTCTCTATGGCGAATGCTGCAGCAGCCAAACTTTGTTCGCAAGGGAAGTGATCTCTCATCACTGGGTCCAAATTCCCACTGTAGTATGCGAGGGGCTTGTATCCTAAGGTGGTTCTCAGTGTGAGTACTGCCGTCATAAAGCTACCAGTCATGTGTGAGAACAGGTAGAATTCATCTGCATAATTGGGAATCCCTAAAAATGGTGCTGTACAAATGGCTTTCTTGAGTTCAGTAAACCCTTCTTCCATGGTCTCAGACCATTCAATTTTTTCTTTCATCACCTGTGCCTTCTTTAGGGCCTGTACCAAGGGCTTGGTATATGAGCTGTAGTCAAAGACCCATGCCATGATGTAATTGCAAAGACCTAGAAAATGCTGCATCTGTTTTATCGTGTGTGGCTTGGCTGTGTTCAGTATGGCTTCAACCCTTTCAGGGACAATCTTTTTCCCCTCATGCGAGATCAGTTGGCCTATATACAGCTGTTCTTGCTGACAATATTGTAACTTTCTTTGTCAACTTTATATCCTTTCTCAGCCAATACAATCAATAGCTGAATAGAATCGTGTCTGCATCTTTCCTCTGTTGTGCTGCAAATTAAAATGTTATCCACATATTGCAAGACAACACTCTCTAATGCAATGTTTCTTAAGTCCATTTGCAGGACTCTGTTGAAAATTGAAGGAGACTCACAGTACCCCTGGGGTGGCCTTGTGCTCTTCAGATGCATCTGTCTGAATGTAAATGACGTCAAATCTTGTGAGTCTTTGTGTAATGGGATCGAGAAAAATGCACTTTTCAAGTCATTCACCGTGAAATATTGAGCCTCAACAGGTATGTTACATAGGATCGTGGACAGGTTAGGGACTAGAGAGAACTCGGCCTCAACAATATCATTTATCGGCCTAAATCTTGAACTAGTCTCCAGGAACCCCCTTTGATTTCTTGATAGGATACACCACAGTATTAAATGACGACTCTGACGTCACTAAGATGCCCTGCTCCATCATTGCAGAAATTGTTGTGAAAATCCCTTGATCTGCTTCGCTAAACATGGCATACTGTTGTGCTCTTGGCAAAATTGCTCCTGGCTTCAGTTTAATCCTTACTTCTCTGACTCCTTTCAATAAGCCTACGTCATAGGGGCCTGTGGTCCATACTGAGACAGGCACCTGGGCCATGTCGTCATCAAAATATTCAGGATGTTTTTTCACCAACATCATTCTCTGGGGCCCCTCTCTTTTGATCATTCTCACCCAAAAAATGAGATTCACCTCAACTGATGTTTCATCTACACCTGTTTGTTCATCAATTAGATTGTCCTCAGTGACGTCAGTCAGTCTGTACCCTTCTTCAATGGCGATTAATGTGCACCATTGTCTGCCTTCGTCATCATAACCATCGATCAGTGCCATTTTCCCTTGTACTATGGCTGTGTGTATTGCCAAGGGAAACACTTGTCCCTTTTCCTCGTGCATAGGTATTCGTGGCTTAAATAGAAATTCATCTGGTGTTCTCATGGTTTTGTCTGCAAGGCCTGGTAGCCCTGCCATTAGTATTTTTTTTAAATTTATTTTACATTTATAAAGCGCTCACACAGCCCGCAAGCATCGAGGCGCTGTTACAAGAATTGTTTGTTTTTCTTAGTTGCTAATTGTGTTTTTTTTTTTGTCTTAGTTACGTATTTATAACGCGCTTAAACACCCAGAGGTTTCTAAGCACGGACCCGGGAATCGAGCCTGTGTTGCTTCGTGTCATCTTGCTTCCAAGACGCGCACGCTGCCGCTGAGCTATCCTCCCGGGACAGCATGCGTATCCCATACACAAATATTTCTGGTTCCAATGGAACAGCTCTCATAGTTGATTGTCCTGCGTATGCTCTAACCATTTCACATACGTTCAAATAATGCATTCCTGGAGTCGAACATACTATGCCCTTCTCCATGAACGAGATTGTCATGTTTAACTTTGTCATTAGGTCTCGTCCCAATATATTTTTGGGGTTTGCCTTGAATACAACAGTGGCACATTCATGTCACATTCTGCTATAGAGGCTGGAAGTTCTTTTGTAAAAGGAACACAACTTGTTGCTCCTGTGAAGCCCTGAGTATTAATAGCATCGCCGGACAAGGAAAACTTGCCTTCACATATACATGAACGTGTTGCACCCGTGTCTACTAAGAAGAAATATTGTTTATCCCCTATAAGGACATCTACCCTTGGTTCCTCATGAGGGTCTGGTGTCACTGGTAGGAAAGAACACATCAGGTTTCTCAGTGAGCTGTCCTTTGTCCCATGCTACGTGAATGGACCTCCTCCATCACCAGTGTTAGCTCTCATTCCTGCACTTGTTGTCTGTGACAGTTGCATCGGCGAATGTTGAGACTGTCCTTGTGGATAACTCATCAAGTTCTGAGGTTGCAATCTTTGCTGTGCTCCTGGCGCTTGCTGTTGCACCACGTGCTTCTGTGCAACTCCATTTCCACCCTGCGGTAGAAATACAGGTGGATTCGCCATTCCTATTCTTGTCCCCTGGTCGCTTTGCACCATGCCTTGACTTCTGCATGTGCATGCTAGATGCCCTGACATCCCACATGTCCAATATATTGGCGGTGGTCTGATTATTTGCCCATTTGATATATCCTGGTTGTCTTTTTGCATGTTTTGAAAACCTCCCTGATTACCTTGCAAACCGCTCTGATTACTCTGGAAACCTCTTCCTTGAAAGACTCTCCCTCTGGGGCAAAACCCATTATTGTCTTGATCATTCTGCCTTTGATTATTGACCTGCTGTATGCTTGATCCATCTGTGCTAGTTATCATTGCCCCTTCAATGGCATATTTTGACAATTTCTTCTGCACTAAGTTTGTGTCTTCAGCTTTTCGTGCAGCCTCATTTTTGCGATTCTTTTCTTGCAGTAGCCTGCAATAGTGAGCTATGGTCAGCTGTATTTCAGACCACGGTTTGGCCTCGGTTCCTACTAATTTGTTGAGCTGCTTCTGTAAATGATCTGACAGCCCTCGGCATAATATATGGTAAAACACGGGTATAGATTTCCAACAAGATTCCTGTGTTTCCAAAACCCATGCGTCTTGGAAATTCTGAATGTAAAGTAAAGGATCTTCCAATTCCTTCATTTTACGTGTCATTATAGCTCCCATGTCAGAAGTATCTGGGTATAGCGATCGTAATGCTTTCCATACCGCAGCTATGCAACTGTTAAATGGACCTCCATTGTGTGCAGTGTTAACTGTGGTCACACCAGGATAGCCTGCACGTGTCCACACATCGTCACTCGATCAAGTATGGCAATTAAAAGACCCTTAATGAGGAGGCCACCAGGGGGCGCACAGGTAATGGCTGCCTAGGTGCCGTGCTCCAGCGGAGGCTGGGGCTTTTATGGGGATTGAGCCCCCCCCGAAACTCCCCAGGCGGATGTACCGGGCTTGCTCGGGTCGGTGACCCCCCTGTGGTGCCCCTGCCCGAAAGAGCAGAGCTCGAGGCCCTCGGGAGACCAGAGAACGGGCCGTGACGGAGGTGCGGCCGAGAGAGAGCATCCGGCTCATCGACCAGGGTGGAGGAGCGGCCCGCCGGAGAGAGGAGATCAACCTGCAGAACCCGGCCCCTGACAGGCCGCGGCACCCCGAGAAGGTGGTGGGCCCCGCCGAAGCGAACGAATCCAGCGAGTGGATCTGGCCCCCAATGGGCCTCGGGAAGAAGAGACGGCCTGTCGAAGCAAGGAAGACCACCAGCCGGTTTCACCCCCAACAGGCCTTGGGAAGCGGGTAGAAGAAGCGGCCTGCGGAGGTGAGGTAGCCGACCGGAGGGGGCGGCCCCCGTCATCACTGGTCCCCCCAGTCCCGGGGGGGCGTGCGCCCGCTCCCAGGACAGCAGCCCCCAATACGGAACTTGGGTCTTCCCTGCCCCCTCATCTCCCCTCCCTCTGTGAAGACGTATATCCCCGGCAGAGCGGGCCCGGTGGGAGGAGCGGTGAGGCAGCCCTGATCCCAGCCTCCGGCTCTCGGAGATTGCGGTAGCGGGCCCTGACATCTCCGGGAGCCAAGCACATTGAAGAGAGGGCACGCCTGGGGGCAGCAGCCCCAGCCGCTCACCACGCAGCCCCCCCCTGCGGTCGCAGCTCCCCCTCCCTTTTACAACGGGCCCAACCCCAGCAGCACAGGCCAGCCGAGGCCCCCCACAGTGCATCTGGGCCCGGAGTGGACTCTCCATCGAGGCGGGATCGTGCCTCCCCCTCCCTCGAGGGGTCCCGAGATCCCTGCGACCCGCATCAGCCCAGAAAGGAAAAGACATCCATCTGCCCCGGCCCAAACAGGTGGTGGCCCCTGGGCCTATCCCCAGGGCGTGTGCCCGCCAGTCACTTCCCGGGAGGAGAATAGAGGCAACGGACAGAGACGGGTGAACGGCGCCGGCGGTCACTCCGCCCTGCAAGACTACACCGGGACGAGGAGGGGCACAGGTGTGAGGCCCCCACCTGGCGCTGGTGGGGCGTGTGCCTGCCTGGAGGCCGCCCCTCCCTACACAGGGGCGCCTGTCCCCCACGGGCTACCCCAGACAACCTCGACCCGACACTACAGGGAGGGGCCCCGGAGAAACCGCCCACAGCTCCTGGACAGCAGAGGACCCTGCAGGGTGCGCAACAGAGGACTGTATGCACTGGCTAGAGACCCTACAGGCATTCCGCTACAGGGAGACGGGGAGTCCTGGCGGTAGCTTCACCGGCTCTGGTGTCATGGCTCACCAGGAGGCCTCAACGGAGTCCACGACGCCGATGGAAAGGGGCTTCGCCTCCATCCTACAAGAAATTAGGGAAATGCGGTCAGACATCACCCAGAAGTTTGAAAAGATGGACCAAAGGGTGGACAAAGTTGAGGATAGTCTCCTACAAGTGGAAACCAACCAGTCCTCATCAGCAGCCCAGGAGATCCAAATAGACATGAGGCTATCAGCCCTGGAGAAAAGGGATGAGAAGAGAGCCAGGCAGATGGATGACTATGAAAACAGGGAGCGGAGGAACAACCTAAGATTTTTCGGGATTCTGGAGACGGAGGGGGAAACGGAGAGGGACTTAACCCGAGTGGTGAGAGACATCATTACCCTTCTGTTTGCAGAGGAGATGACCACAGAACTCACGTTCGACAGGGTGCACAGAGCAGGGGGAAAGGCGGGGAATCCCCGGTCTGTCCTTGCCCGGTTCCACTACTACACGGAAAAGACCAAGTTCCTGGAGGAAGCGAGGAAGGTGGCGGTGATCACCTATAACAACGCCCAGATCACCATTTTCCAGGACCTCTCCGCTTACACCTTGGCCAAGCACAAAATGTGTCGCCCCTTAACGCAAATACTTAAGGAGAGGGGGGTGCGCTACAGGTGGGGGTATCCTTTCTCCCTAACCTTTGAATATATAGGCCAACGGTCAATGCTGGTTACCGAAGAGGATATAAGAGGGGCCATCCGGGATTATGTGGTGGAACCCACCCCTCAAAGAGGCCCAGTCGGCCTGACGGCGATGGATGGGGGAGGCCCAGGCCAGTCGGGCACCAGGAGAAGGAAACACGGCTTGCGGAAATACAAGAAACTGAATACGCCCCCGCCCACACTGGAAGGAGAGCACATGGACTCGGAGGGCTGACGGGGAGTCCCGACCAGCTGCGGGGCAGGAATGAAAATTCGTGAGGTTTCAACGAGGACGGTGGCCCTCTGAACAGCAAGTATAATGGGGGCAGCCGATGGGACGAAGCAGGGGGGGGAGGTGGGGCTCAAGGAAACGAGCATTGTACTGTGAGCCTGGCCGAGGGGGACAGGCTGGAGGTCCGGCCAAATGCCAGTACTGGCAGAACTAACTGGCTGGACGCCAGGAATGGAGGAGGGGGGTCATCTCAGGTTGGTTTGGGTTGTTCATTTAGGGAGAGGGGAGGCAGAGCAGTTAGGGGTCAGTTTTAGGGCCCCTCGATGGAGAGGGAGGGAGAATTTAAGCAATCAAGTTGCGAGA
Organism: Ambystoma mexicanum; assembly: GCF_040938575.1. NCBI lineage: Eukaryota > Metazoa > Chordata > Amphibia > Caudata > Ambystomatidae > Ambystoma > Ambystoma mexicanum. The sequence continues at coordinate 660,444,479 of NC_090941.1, read as the reverse complement.
CAAAAGAAGCGAAACAGGAGTTTCGATGTGATGTGGGTGGCCAAGTGGGAGAATTGCATGGACTATAACTGAAGGCTTGCCGGCCCTGGGGGTGGGAACCTTGAATGTGCTGGGCCTGAACACCCCCACCAAGATATCTCTAGTTTGTAGAGAATTCAGGAGGGCTAAACTGGATCTGCTTTTTTTGCAGGAGACACATTGGGCTCGGGGGACTGAACCCAAGATGAGGGGAGGAGGAATCGGCAAGATGCTCTGTGCATCACACAGGTCTAAGAAGAGGGGAGTGGCTATCTTACTAGCGAGGGGTGTAGGCTTTGAACAGGAGGCCACACTGAAGGACCCCGAAGGCCGTTACCTACTGGTAAGGGGTTCTCTACAGGGCGCCCCCCTAACTCTTGCAGTCGTATATGGCCTGAATGAGGGTCAAGCTCAGTTCTGGGAGGGACAGGCTGAAACTTTTTGTGCATGGCACGGTGGTAGTGGGGGGAGACTTTAACATGGTTCTGGATCCGTCCTCAGATAGAAAACGTGTGGGTCCCCCAATCATCAGGCCAGCGGAGGAGGCCATGGCGCGTAATTTCCAGAAGGTTAACTTTGAGCTGGGCCTGGTAGACACAATCCCGACCCCTAGGACAGACGTCCCCTTATTTACGTACTACTCAGCCATACATACCTCATACTCTAGAATTGATTATATCTTGGTGGACGAGACCCTCCGCCCTTATATCTCGGGCCACAGGGTTGACCCGGTCCCCGTGTCACTATTGCTGAGGGTTGGCGCAAGGAACGCAGAGGACGTTGGAAATGCAACGACCCCATACTGAAAGACAGGGTCCTTGCTCAGGAAGTGCTAGAGGCCATAACGGAGTTCTTTGAGCTAAATGATAATGGGGAGGTTGGCATATACACATTGTGGGATGCTTTCTAGGCAACCCTACGAGGTGTTCTCATCAAAATAGGAGCCAGAAAAAAAGAAAAAGGGAGGCCCGGGAAAAGACCCCTGAGGGAAAAGATAGCCCGACTCCAGCCCTGTGGCTCTCCGGAACGGCCTCTCGAGCATGATCGGGTCGCCGCCCTGGAGAACTACAGGCTCCAACTGAAGGACCTCCTCCTGCACAAAACAGAGAGAAGTCTCCAGATGGTTAAACAAAAATATTACGATAAGGGGGACAAGGCGGACAGGATCTTAGTCTGGAAGTTAAGGGAGGTCCAGCGTAGTAGAATGGTGAAGGCGATGAGGAACGCTCAGGGGGCAATGGGTTATGACGCTCCCCACATAGGGGAGGCCTTCTGCCAATACTATGAAAAATTGTACACGTCAGAATATGACGAGGGCGATTCTCAAATAGAGGACTTCCTGGGGTCCATTCAAGTCCCGGCCTTAACGAGAGAGATGTCGGAGGGGTTGGAGGGCCCGGTAACCAAGGAGGAGATAGACAAGGTAATTAGCGGGATGAAGGTGGGAACCTCCCCAGGGGAGGACGGTTTCACGGTGTACTTTTACAAAAGGTTCCGCTTCACCCTAGCCCCGCACCTGGCGAGGGTTTTCAACTCAGTACTGGAGGGGGGCATTCTCCTTAGTCCATGATGGGAGCCATTATAGCAGTGTTGCCCAAGGAGGGTAATGACCCCGCAGAGTGCTCCTCTTACCACCCAATATCATTGCTAAACACGGACGTGAAGATCCAGGCCAAGGTGGTGGGGAAGCGGATGGAAGGGATAATGCCGAAGCTGGTCCATGGTGATCAAGTGGGTTTCATTAGAGGGAGGCAGGGGTCGGACAATATCCGCAAAACGATATACCTGTTTCATTATGCACAGGAATCTGACCTGGACGTTTGTGTCCTTTCCCTTGACTCGGAAAAAGCCTTTGATAGGGTGAAATGGAGATATATGGAACTCCTCCTCCAGAAAATGGGCTTTGGGGCACATATTAGGAGCTGGGTGTCTGCACTCTACAGAGCCCCCACAGCCAGGGTTCAAGTGAACAGGCGGTTGTCTGAGTTTTTTCTTCTCTCGCGGGGGACCAGGCATAGTTGCCCACTCTTCCCTTTGATATACGTCCTCACGATGGAACCACTAGCCATAGCGATCAGAGCACATCCGGCCATCAGGGGGATTAGCAGAGGTGAGGTGGAATTTAAGTTATCCCTGTTTGCGGACGACATTCTGGCTTATATGGTGAACCCTGCCTCCTGCTCCCCCCCTTCTTGTCCCTGGTGTCCACGTTTGGGCACTTCTCAGGGCTGAAAATTAACCCATCGAAGTCAGTTCTGCTCCCAATGAAAGTACGGAACCCTGAGATGGACCCGCTGGATAGGTTTGAAGGGATAGCAGTGGGTAAGGTCTCCATACGATACTTGGGCGTCCTGCTGACCAGGGATCTGGCTAAACTTGCTATTACCAACTACGACCCCATAATGGCAGGAATCACATCAGACCTGAGGAGATGGGGTAAGATGATCCTGTCTTGGTATGGCCGGATGACAGCGGTCAAGATGAATGTCCTGCCAAGACTTCTGTACCTATTCACAGTGCTCCCCACCATAGTCCCAGAGCAGACCTTTAGGGATCTACAGCATGCAGTCCAAGAATTCATATGGCAAGGGAAAACCCAGAGGACTGGGAGGGCGATCCTGACGCTGCCGAGGGAGGAGGGGGGGTTTGGGCTCCCTGATTTCCACCTTTACTTCCGAGCTGCCCAGTTGAGAGTCCTCCTGGAACATATGAAAGAAGGGATGGGGACGTATTGGTCATACTTAGAGGACATGGACACCCACCCCCTGAAGGTCAGGGACCTCCTGTGGGTCCCGCGTAAGTCTATCCCGGGAAAGCTGAGAACCCATCCGACCCTGGGAGTTCTTAAGGAAATCTGGAGGGAGGGCCCACAGACGGTTTATCTTACCTCATGGCCGTCCCCGATGTCCTCCCTCTGGGGACTCCCCCTTAACCTGGGTAACAGGGGGTTTCGGAACCCTCAAAGCTGGTCAGACATGGGAATGGAATGGGCGGGGCAGATGTTTAGGGAGGGAGAATTCCTGCCTTACGAGGAACTGAGGGATGCACTGGGTCAAGGGTGCCTTACCATCTTTGAATACCTCCGCCTCAAGGGCATATTGTGTGACCAATCTTCAGGGCAAAATCTGAGGAGGTAGCTGACCCCTTTCGAAAAGTTCCTGGACATGGCGACCTCGAGGAAGGGCGCGGTATTGAATATGTATAAAATTTTGAACACCATTAACTTCCCCGAGAGGCAGAGCTTCTGTTCATTTTGGAATGATCTGGTTGGGGAGGTTATCTCAGAGGATGCTTGGTCAAGGATTTTTAAGATTGCCTTCCACGGGAACCTATTCACCTCGGACATGGAACATAATTTTAAGATTTTGCAGGGATGGCACAGCGACCCAGTGGAACTATCAAAAATGTTCTTGGGCGTATCACCGAGATGCCCGAGTGAATGTGGCCAGGTGGGGTCTAGGAAACACATGTGGTGGCTTTGCCCTAGGGTTCAGGATTTCTGGGGGAGGGTTCGGACCTGGATTGCGGAGGTTTCGGATGAGCCTTTTCCTCTGAACCCTCTGTCGATGCTGTTGGGCCCCCCCCCAGAGGATATGGAAATATATAGATACCCAAGGATGACTGAAACAATGCTCTTGGCGGGAAGGGTGGCCCTGGCACAGAAGTGGAAAAGCCTGGAAACCCCCTCCAAGGAGGAATGGTTGGAAAAGGTAAAGAACATGTTCTTGATGGACAAACTTACTGCAATGGTGAACAATGACTCGGGTTCTTTCCTGGCAAACTGGTATGGAGTGCAGCAGTCCTGGGGATGGAACGTCCACTGATACCAAGCATGTGCCCATGTCCAGGGGTTGAGGAAGTGGGGATCGGGGAGGTGCTGTAAACAGACCGAGTGCTCACGGCCCGGGGAACGGCAACAGTAATTCAGCCGGCAAAAATGGTCACCAACCACATCATCTCCAAAGTATAGGATATGAAGAGAACATTTAACATCTCCCGAGTTTTGAAGTTTTAGTATGTTCAAGGGGAAGGGGGGGCCAGAGTTGGGAGGGGGGAAGGTGGGGGAGGGACAAGGGTGTGGAACGGGTCAATTGATTGCATCTTATGTATCTCTGCTTTGCCCAGTTTGTAACAATAAGAAAATGCTAATAAAACCAAAGTTTTAAAAAAAAGACACTTAATATCTCCAATAGGCAGCATGTTCCCTCCCGTCATTTTTTCCAGCTCATGTATCCATTTCCCAGCTCCCGATGTTAACATTGGAAGCTTATTTTTCAGATTTTCTCGATCCATGTGTGGCCATGAACATACTGTGGCCTCGTTCCTCCTTTTTCGAGCAACGGGAATTGTAATGCATGGCACTCCTTTTCCTCTCTCATCATTTTTCTATCCACTACAGGGGTGATAGTCCCGCATCACTGACTACCTGGCAATGTCCCTAGTCGGCTCACATAGGGTTATGGAGACACCCCCCTCGGACCGTAAGATACTCCTTTGTGTCGTCTGATCGTATAGCTGATTCTGATGCCTTAGGTGCAGACTCGCTAGAATCTGACCATCTTATCCCTTTTCCTCCACAGGTGCGTTTTTCGCATCTCCTCTCTCCTTCCTTTTCTTTATATTCCTCACTTTCTGCGTCTGGCATCATCTGTGCCCAACTCGTGCAACTCCTCTCATCTCCCTCGTTCCGATTTAGTGTCAACCTATCTTGGGACAGCTCTCTATTTCTACTACTTCTGGAGGCGTCCTCAGAGTCATACAACTGAGTGCTCTCAAGACGCTCGTCCTCTCCTCTCCCTTGGGGTACTTGCTTGAGCCTCATTTCATTGTATATTCTATCAATCGTTTCTCCGATGCTTCGGGTGTCGAAGTCATCCTCGATATTTGCCATAGACGTGCCTGGTACTGAATCGTACTCAGGAAAGAATTCTTCTATGTTCTCCCAGTTTACCAATGGATCGGGTTTTTAACCTCTCTTTCCAGATATTCAAGCCCTCGTGCTCTCTGTCTTCACTTGCGTTGTATGTTGTCATCGAATTTCCTGCGCTTCCGCGCTTCCTCCCTGACTCTATCTTCTTCCTGTTCATTTGCCCTTCATATTTCCTCATCCCTTTGTCTTTTTATTCTCCTTTCCCTGATCTTTTGTGCTTCTTCTATTTTCCACAGTTCCTGCCTACTCTCTTCATCAGCTGCCCCCTGCTTGTGACTGCATTTCCTTTCTTGCTCCTCGAGATACAACTGTCCTCGTCTTTGCCTGTCTCTTCTCATGATCCTTTCATCTCTCAATCCTTTTTCCTTTTCCTTCTAATTTCTTTGACAATCGTCTAGCTCTCCCATTTGTCTCATTTCTTCGATGCCTTTATCATTGAGTTTCTACAGAATCTGACCTCCCATCCATTCATTCTGTGTGAATGCTGTCTCATCAGTTCTATCCTCATCTCCTTTCCATATTTTGCCCTCTTTCTTGGTATCTAGAGATGTACTTGCTTGTGTCTGGTCTCGTATCCCCTTTTCGCGTCTTTTCTTGTCCCTCAGGACTTTGGAGGTGATATCTCTATCTCTATCCTTGTCTGGGTTTTCGTCACTACTTTGCGTAGGTGACTCATATGCCGGGTTGCTATATCCTGTGGCTGCTTTAAGTTCCCTTAGCGGGTATGATAATATCTTTACTGACTTCACCTTTTGTTTCAGGTGGGGCAGGTGGCGCGGAAGGCGTCTCACCCCCCCTGTGCATACGTTAAGTATCCAAACTAAGGGCGGCTTTTCGTCCTCATCCTGTTGGTACATTTTCCAAAACTCTAAACTCGCTAGGCGTTTGTCTAATTTTTTGCCAGTGTACGTAGCTTGCAAATATGTGATCATGTGTTGCAGGACCGTTTTAGATAGTGACCCACCCTGGGTCCACGGCATAAACATGTTTTTAGCGGTTCCGTTAACCCATTCTGCACTGTACTTTTTCAGCTTAGGTGCATGTTTTGGCAACTGTTTGCACAAGTGTATTAACGGTGTAACATCTTCCATACTTAAAATTATCTCTCTTCTTCCTCACACAACACTTAGTCACGTTTTACATTACTTAAACAATATCAACAATATGAGCGAGCACCAATTGTTGCAAGCTCCAACCCCGTTTTTTCCACAAAATGAATTTTTTCCTTCACAAACAATAATAATCGATTCATAGTATACAGTGTCTTGGCTCCACAATCACATCATTTCATGATCATTCCTCAAAGAATGACTTCAAATAGAAGAGAAAAGAAACAGAAAAAACAAAAACGTTCTTGCCTTGGGAACAAGACGACACGGAGCAACACAGGTTCAATCCCCAGGTCCGCGCTAAAAAACCTCTGGGTATTAAGCCGCTCTATTAAGCATAGGTGTTTGGGCATATCCTCTCTCTGCTCAGGTATCCTCCTGGTATCCTCCTCTATGCTCGGGTATCCTCTAAGTGTTATTCGGTCACCCTGGAGTCGTTATTTCCTTCCCTTATATATATATCTATATACATTCTACTCTATCTCTACCTTTATTTTTTGTCCCGCCTCCCACCGTTACCTTCTCTTACTTGTTCTAAGTCATGCAACTTTTTGCCAAAGCGTTCAGTCTTGTTCACTCACTGTTGGCATGTTTCCTCTCTGGATCCTCGGGATCACCGCCTTCGTTACCGCCTCTCCTGCTGTTCACTCGATCGGCTGCTTGTAGAAGTGGGAAGGGGTTCATGGGTGAAACACAGGTTCCTTCAGACCTCACCCTACAGGTTCTTAAATTTATTCTAGCCACTATCTACGGGGAGCTTCTCAGTCTACTTAGCTGAATGGCAAAAGGCCCATAAAGCTGGGGGTTAACCAATAGCACTTTAAGATGAGACAGCAGCACCCGTGAGATGGATGGGGATACTCTAGCATCGAACCAATAATGACAACTCAATGGTTTGGCAAAGGGAGTCCATTTAATGACAATTATAAAAAACGGGGAGTTCAATGAACATCAGCAACCGCTCGATCTTCCTTCTCGCTTAAACTCCAATGAACTTCATAAAAAACACATCTTTTATACTAAAAACTTGTTGTGTAATGCTTAAAATGTTGCATGCAATTCTATTGGTTACAGGAAGGTTACTTTACCATAGGTACTATATCTGTATATGATAACAGAGTGACAGGATTGGATAACCAGTGTCAGGTGGGGCATCTAAGCCCTTCCTTAAAAATGGCTACTGTAGACATCACTAAACGTACGACATCCCATTGATTCTACAAACTATAGGATCCTAGATTACTTGGTCCATTTTGACCCCACTCATACTTTTCCACTGGCTTAGCAGAGTGCAGAACGGTTGGCCAGGTGCAGGGTGCTCGCCCGCTCTCCCAGCCTCCCCTCAACCATTACCACCATCAATCACTGCCCCAACGGCCATGTGACAATAATTTCTTGTTGGTTGGCCTCGAGACTGCATCCCTGTCTGGAAGATTTCAGATATCTGTGCATGGCACAAGGCCGCGCGTAGGTGTGAAGGTCCCGCCTCTTCTTGCTTGGCAGGTCACGTGATTCAGACACTGTGAAATCGTCTCATTCTCCATGCAATTCGTGTATTTGATTTAGCTTTCTGCCCACCACCTGCCTTCTGCTGCTTATCTTGACTTCTTTGAACAGGATACTCTGCTCTTTGCTTCATAAATTGTATCTACTGTTCGTCTATATCAGCAGATGTGACCTTGGCTTCTTGGTACGGGTTGCATGCGTCTGAGTTTCGTTTCTTGTCTTTAGCTTTCGATTTTCGTGTCTCTCCTGTGGCCTTTAGTAACGGTTGGTTGATTCTGCTCTTGTGCAAAGTGGAAGTATACTTATATAAAATGCTCCTTTTTGAGGTAGATATGTATAGGTGGCGCTTGCCGCGATCTATCTTACTACTAAGCATAGCAAGCCACACGGCTTTCTTGCAGTTCCAAGCATATGTACACGTGTAAACTGGTTGGATGTCTTCATCACGCTTATGGCATACACTTCTTACACTTGACATCACTCATTTCACTTTAAACTCAGGGCGTCACTTATCCATGGTGTTGCATCTCTTTTCGTCATTCACAGGTCGTCATATTTTCTATATATGAGTCAGTCCTGGTTCTTGTGACGTCACCATTCGTGTTCCTTTAGGACTTTCTTGGCTTCTTCAGGCATTGTGTTCTGGCAATCGTCAGTTTGTCTCACTTGTCGATATGGTTTTCTCAATGGGTACCTTAGTGTCCAAGGTCTCTTATGTGCAGGTACTTCAATAGGTGCTTTCAGTCTGATAGGTGCCGGGCACAGCCCCACTGCAACTCTTTGTTGGATTATTTGCCCATCATACGCCACATATTTTGGCATGAAAGTTCCTGCCACTTCAAAATGGGCGATTTGAGCGCGGGTCGTGCTTGGGACCTCCTCTACACTAAAGAGTCCACCTTTGTAGTCAAAAGCTCTAATTATGTCCATTACACTTATAAGTAAACTAGAAGGTTGCGTCAATGTTCTTGGTTCAAGAGAATGACTCCCTTCTCCTGGAATAGGTCGCACAGTTCTACTTGCAAGTTCTTAACCAGGGGGAATGACTCCCTTCCCCTGATCCCAATACTTCACAAAAGGACCACCATTCCTATAACTCTCTGTATCAAAATGTGAACTGTTTCCTCACTCCAGGGGGAATTACTCGCTTCCCCTGGATCACTTGTTCCCAACACAGTATTTCTCTTGCCAGAGGAATGACTCCCTTCCCCGGGTCTTAAGATTCCATACTAATTTCTCTCAATTGTCAAGAGAATGACTCCTTTCTTTTGAATGTGGCTTTTCTCCAACCTAGGGGAATGACTCCCATGCCCAGGCTTCTTGGCTTTTCCCTTTGGATGTAGCACTACCAGGAGAATGACTCCCTTCTCCTGGTATCTTAATTTCACAGTCACTTTACCCTCAGCAATACTCAGGGGGAATGACTTGCTTCCCGTGATTATCCTAGTTCCATTGGGTTATATGTGATCTTACTAAAGGAAAACTCAGAGTGGTACATTTCATCACGACCAAAATACAGAAAAATATCAAATTATTATTTATTTTTTTAATTTGGGAGGCCCCGACCCAAACCCCCTGATTCTCTATCCTTCTAACTCCACTCCAACCCAATCCCGACCCATTTTAACCCCTTACCCTACTACCATATATATATTATGGTTTTCGGTTAAATGTACCACTCTGAATCATTTTCGGTAAATTGACTGGGTACCATTTCACAGTTTTTCTTCTTTCTCAACAGTTCATACACAAGTATGATCCTTGACCCAGGTTTCCCCAGTATCTCCTTTCATGCCAAATACAGCCACGAGGAAAATTACTTGTATCTTTCTCCTTATTTGGCTGCGGGTCCCAGTCCCGTTTGTCACTCACTGTCCTTGTAATTTGGCAGACCTGGTTCACTCTCCTACCAAGGACCGCCATGAGGAACATGACATATATTTTTCCTTTTTTGGTTGCCGATTGGGTCCCAGACCCTTGTCCCTCTCCACCCTGCGTCTTCCAGAATTGGTATACTCAACTGCCAAGTAATGTGACGAGGAAGATATTCCCACTCATTATTTTGGTACAGGGGCTTGTTCCCCTGTGGCTTCCAACCCCACCGGGTCCTGCGCTGTACCTGTTAACTTCAGTTTTCTCTGGGTGCACGGCCGATTCTTCCTGGGGTCCTTCTCTCCGTATATCTGTTGTGCGGGCATCTCTGTATTTGGCTTCTTTCCCCCTGTGGACGTGTTGTTTGCACTGGGACCGGAGGCTTCTGCTCTGCTTCCTGCCTTCAGGTCCCCGTTTTCCAACACTCTGTTCAGACATCATAGGAAAAAGGAGACTGCTGGCGTTCCTGAATCAGGGCACGGACTGCTCTCTGTTGCACCCTGTTCTGCTCCGCGCCTCCTTCCAACTTCCCGGTCTTGCATTCTGGTTGGCTGCTTCTCTCTTTCTCGTAGTCCTTCCTTACTTTGTATGCAGAATGAGGAACCATGGCTTTGTGGATGTCTATAACGCTCCGGTTCCTTTTGGTCATGTTCTTCATTGTTCGTGTGTTTCACCTCGTCTCAGTAGTTCCCTGGTCAGTACTTGGTGTTTGACAGTCATCTTCTTCTCTGTTAAAATAGGGGAACAGTATGTATAACATACGGAGGTACCAGGAAGGGGGTTTTCATGTGATAATTGTAAGGGAGTTGGGGTTTTGTGGTTGACCCTACCTAGATATTTGTTCCTATCCCCAGGTAGGGAGTCTCTCCCCATGAGATACTCCCGGTGTGCACCACACCAGCAGGGATTGTCGGGTAGAAGCCTCACCACCCTGACCTGATCGGAAGGGGTTACCCTCTGGGGAGAAGTCATGACATCTAGGGGTTTGTCACAATACTTTCAGCTTAGTTAGCCATGTGTGCTAAAAGCTGCTGCAATGCCAAACAACTGATGTACAGCAGAAAGTATAGAGTGGGCCTCATGCTAACCTTGCCGGTCCGGAAACAATGGTGCCGGTAAGCTTACGGCCACCATTGTTTCCAGACCGGGTGCACCGGCACCTGCCCACAGACTTTCTCAGTAAAACCGACACCGTTATTACCGGTGTCAGTGTTTCCGTGGTCCACATTCCCATAGAGTCCTATTGGACTCTATGATATGATATGATTTGGCATTTATAACGGCCATTACACAAGTGTTTCAAAGCGTGAGAATTGAGAATGGGAACAACATGTTACCGGCGCCTGACTTTCCGGCCGTCGGGGTTGTAATACCCCAGTGTTACCGGCAAGCCAGGCGCCAGTAACTGTTTAGGGGTCCGGCAGCTACCTGCCTGTTTTACTGGCACCGTTACCGCCAGACCTGTAATGAGGCCTAGTGTGTTATATGGATTTTAGTGATTCCATCTTCCCAAAGTCCATCGGAGTAGAAACCACTAACACCACTTTCATGGCACAGAGCGGTATATGAAGGTTAGACTGGTTAGCAGACATGTCGTTCATGCACAATTCATTTTGTTAATCTCCTAGGAGATTCCTTTAGAAGAAGGAAATACGCCAACCTACCAAATCAGATGTCAGGGGAACTTACCCAAGGAACATGAAGCCTCAGCACCTGAGCTCTACAATTTGACCGTGTAGTACTGATGGACTCCGTGTACTTCAGACCAAAACACACATGTGCTCCCCTCCCGTGATTTGGTGGGTATACCTGAGTTACCCATTTCTAGAACCGTGGGTTCAAATCAATTGCACTTGCTAGCCCAGGAAACGGCTTACCTTGTGTCTGGGACCACAACTCTTTTGTTTAGACCAGGTAAGTGGCAGAGTCCAAGTTCTACTACTGCTAAAATAGGTCTTTTACTGTTGCATCGGCCAAACTATGGAACACACTGCCCCCAGATCTGAGACAGCAAAGAGATCAGAATACATTTCACAAACAACTAAAAACATTGTTATTCTTTTAATTCCCTCCCAATTACTCCCTGCGGCCTCTCTGTGTTCTGTCTGGCTTCAGGTCTGTTGCATCCTTGTGTTTGTGTTTCGGCGCCCTGATGCCTGTGCTATACAAATAAATATTAAAGACCGTCCATTACCTGCTTTAAACCGCATGCATCACTTTGTTCATAAGACATTCATTTTGGCTCCTGGAGTAGCTGTACAGATCCCCAGCATCAGGCTTTTTCCTTCTTGGGACCAGCAACATATTGCAGGTTCCTTTTGTTGTCTCTTTTTCCACTAACAGCTGTCAGCACAGCTTTCATCTTCACGTCTGGACTCCAACTTTCACAGCTCATTTTCCGTCCAACCTGAGGTTTTCTACTTGTTTTTGATGATGGTACATTCAAGATACTAGCCCATAGGAAAATATTAGGTGCAAGCTAGAAACAACTGCAGGTTAGGTTGGCTATGCCCCACCTTGAGAGTGGAGCTTCACTGTAACTGCAGCACTTTATCATTGAAAGAATTGGGTTTTCATCATTTTCAAAATCCCTAATCTTAAACTTGTGGTATGAACTCAATACTGAACCCTTGAATGTTCCTAATGACTTCTGCAGAAGTCACGACTTTGGTAACTCTATTCCTTAAAAGCTACTCACATGTAACATACTGCATTTAGAAATTCACACCCGAGACACACAGCTTCTTAAGGGAACATCTGTATCAGTTCTTCATAGTTCAGACTAGAAGGGAGAAGCCTTCAGCAGATGTCCCTTAGCACATGAGTGGAAAGCTAAATTGGCAAACAATAGGTTCCATAGCAAATTCAGGATCGACAAGAATATGGATCCTTTTACCCACATCTATTTTTTGGTACAGTAGATCTTATCTTTAATTCAATCCAGTCTCCAATTTATAGAAGGCTGCACTGCTGCCACCACTCAACTCTTTGATGACCAATGGAAGTAAACCAGAGAAATGTGTATCAATTTTTTCACTCATTTAAAAAAACTGTTGTGCCCATTTAAATGAATGTCTGGGGGGCATTTTTAAGAATTAAGTTCAATTATGTTAACATGACTTTAGTTTTAGCAGTCTGCTGTGAAGTTTGCAGTTTTAGCATTACTGTGAAATCCTATATTAAAAGTATATTTTCATAGACGTTGTATGGGCAGTCCCTTACTGTGAGTTGTTGCATGTTACCCTGTGGCTATTTATCACGTGTCTGCTCTTGAGAGTATAGCCTTTACTGCTGCTTTGCCATGTTTATCCAAGGGAAACTGTCAGGCATACATTGAGAAGCCTTGCAACCTAGCTGTAGATTGATCTGCCTGAACCCTAAGCCTTTGGTCAAGAAAAATCCTTCTAACAAGGAGAACAGGTGGTGTGGTGGTGTTCAATGTTGTCAGAGGGAGTGAGTTCATCTGTAAGATGCTTTTTGAAATTAGCCAGTCATTGAATGGATTCTTAACAGAGGTTAAACACTGTAAGGAATGATTCTTTAGGACACACTTCTTAAATCAAAAGACAGTCATCGGCAGGAACTCTTAAGGAAACCAACAGAAACTGCTGCCACCAGCAGTCAATGTTCAAATCAGATAGTTGCTATCAAGGATTTCCCCCAGGCAGAAACAATAAATATTGTGTTTCGTGGAGAGCAAGTCCATTTTTAAGCAACAGACAAACAGCATGCAAGCAATTTTTCAGCAGGAGGAATTGTGCAGTAATAACAGCAGCCATGAAATTAACAATGCACAATCAATCACAATTGATTTCAGGAAGAAGAACATTCTATTTCTGCAGGCAGTCATAACAAATCCGATGGATTGACAACAAGGGTAACATTATATTATTGTAGCAGGCAGCTAATGAGCAACTCAAACAAGGTAGGGATCCCGTGAGCAATATTAGTATGAGGTGGCATGAGTAAGGTGTGTACATCCAATGACGGGCATGTACACAAGTAGATCACTGAACCGTGTTCACATCTAGAGTGAAAGAGCTTGATATAGAGAGCGACATCTTGGTGTAGCAATGGGTCCCTTCAATGAAATGGAGTGTGGAAAGAGGCCGATTGGTAAAGGCTGTATTCCAAATCCAGTGATCTACTTGTGTACATGCCAGTCATTGGCACAATGTGGAGATGCAATATTATTACCATATGTTTACTTAATGGGCTGCGTGAATGAAGTTATTGTTCTTTGCGCCCCACATGGATTAATCAAGACATTGGTCCTCATTACAAATCGCCCGGTATGGAAACAACGGCGGAAGTAAACCCGCCGCCACCGTTGTTTCCATGCCGGGCGATCATAACTTCTGCAGGCGGGAGGTGATGTTCCCGCCAGGTCTGACCTGGCGGGTTTAACACCGCCCGCCTGCAGGCGGACGAGGAAACACTGGCAGCATTACGAGATGCTTCCGGTGTTTCCATGATCCCCATTCCCATTGAGTCCAGTAGGACTCAATGGGAATGGGGATTAACACCATTCCGCCTCCGTGATTCTCGGAAAACCGGGGTTGTAATGCCCCGGTAATTCCGGGAATCACGGAGGCGGAATGGTAATACGAGTCCGGCGGTAACCAGGCGGTTTTACCGCTGCGGTTACCGCCGGACTCGTAATGAGGCCCATTGAGATCTACAATCAAATTTGAAGTACCACATTGGTGCAATCATGGTACTCACTCGTTTAACTACAAATTGTATGCCAATTCCAATACCAGTGATGAAGGCGACCACCAGTTCTTAATTTCAAACTAGATATACTTTGTTGCCGAAACTACAATTGTGAAGATACTTTGTACTTTGTTATTCTGTACCTGTAGGAGGCACTTAGCACTTTTTTTGAGAACACCTTCATATTGATTTACATATACTGCATATGAAATATAGATGAATATGAATTACATCCAGCAGTAATTGGTAGGTCACTTTTAGATAGATTTTTGATATTTTTGGATACTTTTACTATGTCGATATACATTTATATGTATTTTAAGGATGTTACTGTGTGAATGTAATAAACATTTTTATGCAATTGTGATGTTTTTGATAAATATCAAAATATGATGTTATAATTGGTTAGCTGACTGAGCCTCTTCCCTCTCGACATTTATTTGAATCAATTAGTATTTGAATAGTTTTTGTATTTACCCGTGTGAATTTTGTCCTGTTCTCTTATATATATTGCTCCCCCGGTCCACGGTTTAGGGGATACCCATCGCTTTTGTTTTCTTTAACAATAGTTACTGCCTACCCCATTCTTTCAAACAACATCCAACCACTGTATGTTAAAAAGCATCAGAATTCATGACATTTTAACAATGATTGTGTCAAATACTTACTGTACAATTGTATTATTTTTTAACAGATAATTTTAACATTGGGTGACATTATCATCATGGTACAAATACTGCACTCTAAAGCATACCATTTGATACAATTTACACACAAGTGCTTAAAACAATATTCACACATTTACACATTTAGTGGCACTAATTTTAAAACCACTGACTTTCGTTGGACGGAAAGAAAGTAAGAAAGGGTAGATGTAGTACTGGTTTATTTTTTTTATTTTTCACCCTGTAACTCTCACATTGAACTCACTAGCAACAAATGTCAAACTATAATTCGATAGCTGGGACAATTATACTGGCAACCAATATTTCAGTGGCATGTGAAATAGTAGTCTGCTTCTCTCCATCTTCAGTTGTAGAATCCCTGCTCGACAGAAAATAAAAATATGAAAATAAATTGACATAACCTGCGAGCTGGTGCTGCCTATGATTTGCACTTCTACAATTACTCAGCCTCTGTTATTTAAATCTTAGTAGGGATACCCTACAATTACCATGGCTATAATATCATACCAATACAAATCCTATCAATTGGTCTATAAATATAAATCACAATCAACAATTATTACCCAGTGAGGGGGATGTGGAAGCCTCCCAGTCAATGAAGAGACTTGGAACGGGAGTCTTTACTACACTGGTGAAAAGCCCCGCTCCGAGCCTTCTCAGAGTGGTAGGCCGCCATCGTCCCTAACCGGATTGACGGTAAGTGAGGTCTCTCTCCTCTCCCTGCATCCCCTTCCCCCAACTCCATCCCCCTTTCCGCATCTCATCTCCCTCTCCCTAACCCCACCCCACCTACCTGAGCTGCTCTGTCCTTCCCTGCAACTCCATGTAGTTCTCTTCTCACCAATCCGTGGCGCCATTTTGTTTTGTAGTTTTTCTCCAGTTGGGAAACGGTTTAGATGCTGTTTCTCAACTTGAGAAAAATTAACTATTAGTACTCCTGTACAACGTGCCGGGATACTAATAGCTATAGATATAGAACCCTCGGAGGGTCTGGTAATGCCCCGGTGGTCACGTGAAAACCCTCGCTATGCTCGTGCCTGTAAAAGACACACAGGGGCATTACCAGACAGGAATTCCCCCCCCTTGGGTTTTATTGCTTTATTATTATGGGGTTCTGTACATCCTGGGCTGGGTATTTTCAACACTGTAGTTTGTATAAACACTACAGGTTAAGTCACCCCTTAGTTGAGACTATTTGTCCAAGAAGCTCAATTTGCATTCTAATGCGTTCCATCGATACACAGGATTCCCTAAAATGTTTAGATGGTGAGGTACATTTACCTTTTTAATCCATTTACTTGAATAATGAGCCGTAAATTAAAAGAACAAAGTTTAACCACTTTGGGACTGTGCTCCCTTCAGCAAGTCACTGTGTGGTCATTGTATCCACTACCTCGCTGGTGGCGCAGCGGTAGGTACCCTCTTGGCCGTAATAATGAGATGAAATGCAGCTATCCCTGGTTTCAACTATGTATGGAGGGGAAGGGGCAGATCATCCAGGAATATGTGCAGTAATGTAAGAAACGAAAGAGGCAATTGAGATTGAACCAGCAGCGCTCGTCATTTAAATTAAAGATGATATTGACACAAAATAAAAATACACATTATCTGCTGCGGGCGGTCATGCAGATGATGACCCTTTGCCCCATGCGTCCTATAAGCCATATAATTCAACAAATACACAACCATAATAAGCTGAACAAAACGGATTTGTAAAAAAAACCTCAATTGTAATCAGAAAAGAACAGCCGACACGTGTTTTGAACTCACAGTCTTTTTCCAGGCTGTTATGCAGATAACATAGCCAAGTAAAACAGTGAAAGAATACAATGGCATATTACACACATTGATAATGACAGAATACATAGCATCCGATTGCATCATTGGAAAACACAGAACACAAACATCAGGAACATGGAGGTCAGACAAAACCACCGAAATTGTCCTAACAAAATTGTCATAACAAACCAATCCAACCAAGTAAAAACCAAAATATGATGAATGTGCATCAACATTCATTAGTGCAATGTGCACATAACAATCAAGTGAAACGATACCATTAAATCACATCAGAAATAAATGGAGAAAGGAGAGATAATTAGGTAGGGGACCAAAACAGATTTAAATCAAGTTACATGGTACAAAGCAATAAATCACCAATTAGCCACAATTAGGTGACACCTGAGCCATGCTTCAGGTTCGGCATGCTTGATCATGCTTCAGGCAAGTGCCCTCACACCCTATATGCGGTATTGTTTTGGAGTATAGCACTGCTACAAATTATCAAGAATTTAGCTTATTGAAGATGTGGGCATTCAAGTGCTGAAGCGAGTAACAATTTTACAACCACCATAAGTGTATTATGAATGCCAATCAGTCTGCACAAATTTCTGACGGTTAACCCGAACAATTATCTTTGGACAATACCAAAGTGATAACCCAGCCCCATAAGGTACAAGGGATCATGCCTGAAGTAGCTTCTTATAACCGAAGTGTTTATTAAAAAGCTGTAAGTCAGAAATTAGGCAACTGTAGATGTTGTTCCACAGTTCATAGACTCATTACCATTCATGTTAGCCCAAGGAACTTAAAATGAACATACCTGCACTATTCTCAATAAACTTGACAGTGCGGTAGAAGTAATATTTGTCAGCTGCCAATTAAATCATAAAAATAGATTATCAGGGAGATCTATTTCATCATTCTCACAAAGCCAACTCAACATAACAGTTGTGTATCCACACATAACCTAACAAGAACAACAACCTCTAATCAACTGCCCGTTGGCTTGTCAGTGCATCCCTTCAGCATCTAACACTAATTGTACACCATGTGAAACAGGAAGTGAATATCTGCACGAACCCGGTCACCATATTAACAGAGAGAAAAGTATATGCACAGTGTTCATAGTAAGTGCACAAAGGCAGATATATTCTGCACACATTAGCCTTATTAAATGTTACAGTCCATGATGTGTTAAACAAGTTAAATATAGAATAGCAATCTATGCATGTAAAAGAATTGACAAAGAAATCCCATTTTACTCCCATATTTACAGGGGAAAATGTTATTTACACATTTTATGAGGCAGTTATCAGAGATATACATGCTTTAGAAGACAAGACACAGTTCACTCAGAAACCTAACCTCACGCATGCTGAATCTTTGGTCCTGAAAATGTTATTGGCCATTAGTATTCGATGAGGGAGGGTGGCGGCCTCCCAGCCAATGGGGAGGCTCAGAATGCGGGCATTACCACATGGTAATCCCGCTGCCCTGAGCCTACTCCCGGCCGGCGGCTGCCATCTCCCCTCGCCAATCAGGTAAATCTTCTCCACCACCCCCTTCCCCTTAATTCCCTTCCTGCGCTCCCACAACCACTTATCTTATTTTCTTTTCCATTTCGAGAGCAGACACGCTGGGAACACTTCAGTCCCCAGTGCATCCGCTCCCGATCTGCGACAGCCGGTCATGGAAAGGAAGAAGGGACTATGTGTTGTCCCTTCTCCCTTCCCATGGAGTCCATTTTATTTGTTTACTTTTTTTCCTATCTTTTTAATGGCTGCCATGGTAATGTAGTCCCTTCTCCCTTCCCATGGCGGCCATTTTATTTGTTTACTTTTTTTCCTATCTTTTTAATGGCCGCCGTGGAAAGGGAAAATGGACTCTGATTTCCCTTCCCTGGTGGCCATTTATTTAAACTTTTTTTTTCTGTTCCGGAACGCCAGAAGGTTTTGGAAAAGAAGAAAATGCTTTTAGTACCTCGGTCTAATGGGCCAGGGTACTAATGGCAATAAGCCCCTCGACTGTGGGCCATTACCGCCTACGGTAATGCCCCCACAGCCTTCTTTAAGGGACCCGGGGGCATTACCTTAGGAGGTAATGGCCGGAATCTCTGGGCTTATTGCCACAATAATTCTCTTATCAAGGAAGCAGACAAAGGAGGCAATGTAGTTATTTTAGACAAGACTGACTACATTCAAATGGCATATGACAATTTAAACATTCCTGGATGGTAGTCTACCCATATGTCGAATCCTACCAGGACTATTATAACATCGGCCGTAAACCTTATTACCAAATGGCACAGGAAAGGGCTTCTAACTGATGGTGAAAAACAAGTTTTGGTTGTGGAGCACCCTACTATTCCCATAATTTATTTTCTCCCCAAAATTCATAAACACTATGACAAAATCCCTGAAGGTAGGCCAATCATGAGTGGTAAGGCCTGGGTGACCGACCCATTGTCTCAGTATATCAATGATATTGTTTTGTAAGAGGTAAAGCATAAGCTGACATTCTTAAGAGACACCATGCATGTATTATAAATATTAAATGAGCTAGAATTTGAAATAGGTCACATCTTGGTGACTCTGGATGCCAAGTCATTGTAATTATGTATTTATACAGCGCTTATACACAGGTGAAGTGCTTCAAAGAGCTTCAAATTGGGAGGGAGCAAGGGGATACAGTAGTCATTCTTAGGCCTTAAAGTTTCCGAATGATCTAACAGAAAAAAAAACTAGCATACTAGGCCTGATGGCATTTCTCAATGTGCAAGTGCATGAAGTGTTACAGTCGTGACCAAGCTAGGGAATGGGGGGTGTCGGGGGAATGGGGCTATGGAGTGATAGGACAAACAAACTTACTAGTCCTAGTACATTCAGGTCATGAATGCGTATAGACAGTGGTGGGGCGGGGAACAATCGTGTCCAGTCCAGCAGGTCCCTGGGTTAAGTGCAGCGAGGTTGTCCCGTTAATGGAGCATAAGCTGAAAGTGCAGTAATGCTGAACATAGTGCAGTGGCCCGGAGGCAAGTGCCAAAGACTGGTGGGGGGCCTGGGACCTGTAAGGCTCTGGAGGTGGACCAGACAACCAGTCAGCAAAAACTGAAGATATTTAGGGAGGAAGTAGGGTGGAGAGAAAGAAAAGAATGGAGGTTAGCAGGGAGAGGGAGAGAGAAGGAGGAAGAGAAGAGTAAGGTCTTGAGGAGTTTCCGGAACTTAAGGTGTTCCCGGCTCAAGACTCAAGCTCAGGCTGTTACAGAGGGAGGCACCTGCAGAGGATAAAGATCTAACCCCAAATCTCTGTTTGGAAAAACGGCTCACCCGCAGCGAGTTAAAGGAGGACAAGCGGAGGACTCTGGAGGGAGAGTTCTAGGGAGAGAGCATTGTAGATAGTGTGGGCCCCGGCCCCAGAAAGCCTTGTGGATTATGCAGAGGGTCTTGAACTTGATCCTTGCAGCCATGGGGAGCCAGTGGAGGGATTTCAGCACCGGAGAGATGCAGTCCCTGGGCTTGAAGCCAAGGATAAGTCTTGCGGTTCTGTTCTGGATGAGTTGAGGCGGACGGAGAATAAATGAAAGAAGATTTACTGTCTTACTGGCATTCATGCATAGATCGTTATCAGCACACCAAGACTGAATTGCAGAAAGACAGTCAGGGATGTGCGAGGAGGTTGAGGAGGCCGAGGGTAGCCTGAAAGAGAGCTACGTGTCATCTGTATAACACTGAAAGTTAGAGGTAAAGATAGAGATCCTGTCGGGCAAGGGGGCCATGTAGATATTGAAGATCCAGGGTGATAGGTTAGATCCCTGAGGGACACCTCAAGTGGGGAGAGTGATCAAGGAGAGAAAAGACCCAGGTTCCATCTCGAAGGTCGGTCAGAGAGAAAAGGAGGCGAGCCACGCTAGGGCCTGATCTTTGATGCCCAGGGTATCATGGAGAGCAGGATGTTGTGGTTTACCATATCGAAGCAGAAGAGAAGTCGAGAAGAATGAGGGTAGAATGAGAGTTAGAGTTAAGATTTGAGAGCAGATATTCAGAAGAGCAAATTCCGTGCCTCTGGATGCTCTGAATCCAGACTGATGGTCATGGAGACAACTAACAGATTCAGTGTGAAAGGTAAATTGAGTGATAGCCAGCTTCTCCAGGAGTTTTTCCAGGAAAGGGGTGATGGATCTTGGGCGATAGTTTGCCGGAATAGATGGGTCGGCAGAGGTTTTATTGAGTAGGGGGTCACAAGAAAGTGCTTGAGGGGATAGGGGAAAACTCCAGTGGTGAAAGAGAGGTTGCAGAGGTTGGCCAAAGCTGTGGTGGGAGTGTCAATATTATCCTTGATGATATCGGAGGGGTAGAGGTACACAGGTTTGGAAGAGGTTTTCATAAACCTGACTTGTCTAGAGACCTCATCATGTCTGACAGGGGAGCAGGAGGACAGAAGAGAGGGAGGGGTGGGGTTGGCCGAGGGAGGCCCAAGAGATGCTGGTGCACGAGGGGGTGCAGAAGAGAGAGAGGACAGGATGTCCTGTGTTTTGGTGGTGAAATGTGCGGCCGGGGCCGAGCAAAGGGCCTGGGTAGGTGCAGTAGACGATGCGGCTACAGTAGGGATGGCCAGTTCCTTGCAGACTTTGAAAAGTTCAGCCATGTTATTAGATGCCATGGAGATGCAGGCTTGAATATAGACAATTTTCTTGGAGCAGATGCAGAGACTATATTGCCTTTGAAGAATGCAGCAGGCCAGGTGCACCCTGAAGATCCCCATTTGCATTCTGCTGCTCTGCACTTGCGTTTAAGTTCAGCCAGATCAGAGTCATACCAAGAGATGCACTTTTTGGCAGGCTTCATTTGGACCCTCATGACAGGCGCAAGAATGTCAAGATTGTTGGAGATGGAACGGTGAAAGTTAGAGAGGGCTGTATCAAGGGAGTCAGCCTCATGAGTAGAAGGAGGAGAGTGGGTGGATGCAAAGGCAGCCACTGACACTCTTTTCATGGGTCGGATGACCTTGAAGGCAGGAGGTAGTGCAGGGTGTCAAAGCAAAAACAAAGAGGTGATGGCTGGAAGGTTTAGACTGAATCTTAACCACTGGCATTGCTCAGGGCAACCCTCCAGACCATCTTTTTCACCTGCCAAGCCATTACATAAGGGGAAAGACCATATGCAAATCAGGCTTGGTCCCACCCCAAAAGGGGAAGTCCAGCCCGAACTGCTAGGTCACATCCCTTCTGCACGAGACCACAAGCATCCCCAAACATGTTTCACCCTTGTTGGGGCTCATCAGTGAGGAGTAGCTTGGGTCTCTAGGCCCAGCAGGCACGGGACCCACGTCTGGGCATACCCGTCCCACTCGGGGTGACAAAGCAAAAACAAAGAGGTGATTGCTGGAAGGTTTAGACTGAATCTTAACCACTGGCATTGCTCAGGGCAACCCTCCAGACCATCGTTCTTCGCCTGCCAAGCCATTACAGAAGGGGAAAGACCATATGCAAATCAGGCTTGGTCCCACCCCAAAAGGGGAAGTCCAGCCGAACTGCTAGGTCACATTCCTTTTGCACGAGACCACAAGCATCACCAAACATGTTTCACCCTAGTTGGGGCTCATCAGTGAGGAGTAGCTTGGGTCTCTAGGCCCAGCAGGCACGGGACCCACGTCTGGGCATACCCGTCCCACTCGGGGTGACAAAGCAAAACTAAAGAGGTGATGGCTGGAAGGTTTAGACTGAATCTTAACCACTGGCATTGCTCAGGGCAACCCTCCAGACCATCGTTCTTCGCCTGCCAAGCCATTACAGAAGGGGAAAGACCATATGCAAATCAGGCTTGGTCCCACCCCAAAAGGGGAAGTCCAGCCCGAACTGCTAAGTCACATCCCTTCTGCACGAGACCACGAGCATCCCCAAACATGTTTCACCCTAGTTGGGGCTCATCAGTGAGGAGTAGCTTGGGTCTCTAGGCCCAGCAGGCACGGGACCCACGTCTGGGCATACCCGTCCCACTCGGGGTGACAAAGCAAAACTAAAGAGGTGATGGCTGGAAGGTTTAGACTGAATCTTAACCACTGGCATTGCTCAGGGCAACCCTCCAGACCATCGTTCTTCGCCTGCCAAGCCATTACAGAAGGGGAAAGACCATATGCAAATCAGGCTTGGTCCCACCCCAAAAGGGGAAGTCCAGCCCGAACTGCTAAGTCACATCCCTTCTGCACGAGACCACGAGCATCCCCAAACATGTTTCACCCTTGTTGGGGCTCATCAGTGAGGAGTAGCTTGGGTCTCTAGGCCCAGCAGGCACGGGACCCACGTCTGGGCATACCTGTCCCACTTGGGGTGACAAAGCAAAAACAAAGAGGTGATGGCTGGAAGGTTTAGACTGAATCTTAACCACTGGCATTGCTCAGGGCAACCCTCCAGACCATCGTTCTTCTCTTGCCAAGCCATTACAGAAGGGGAAAGACCATATGCAAATCAGGCTTGGTCCCACCCCAAAAGGGGAAGTCCAGCCCGAACTGCTAGGTCACATCCCTTCTGCACGAGACCACAAGCATCCCCAAACATGTTTCACCCTTGTTGGGGCTCATCAGTGAGGAGTAGCTTGTGTCTCTAGGCCAAGCAGGCACGGGACCCACGTCTGGGCATACCCTTCCCACTCGGGGTGACAAAGCAAAAATAAAGAGGTGATGGCTGGAAGGTTTAGACTGAATCTTAACCTCTGGCATTGCTCAGGGCAACCCTCCAGACCATCGTTCTTCGCCTGCCAAGTCATTACAGAAGGTAGTCCCACCCGAACCTAGCAGTTCGGGCGGGACTACCCCTTTGGGGGTGGGGCCAAGCCTGATTTGCATATGGTCTTTCCCCTTCTGTAATGGGTTGGCAGGTGAAGAACGATGGTCTGGAGGGTTGCCCAGAGCAATGCCAGAGGTTAAGATTCATTCTAAACCTTCCAGCCATCACCTCTTTTGTTTTGCTATTGTCACCCCAAGTGGGACGGGTATGCCCAGACGTGGGTCCCGTGCCTGCTGGGCCTAGAGACCCAAGCTACTCCTCACTGATGATGCCCAACAAGGCTGAAACATGTCTGGGAATGCTTGTGGTCTCTTGCAGAAGCGATGTGACCTAGCAGTTCGGGCGGGACTATCCCTTTGGGGGTGGGGCCAAGCCTGATTTGCATATGGTCTTTCCCCTTCTGTAATGGCTTGGCAGGTGAAGAACGATGGTCTGGAGGGTTGCCCAGAGCAATGCCAGAGGTTAAGATTCATTCTAAACCTTCCAGCCATCACCTCTTTTGTTTTGCTATTGTCACCCCAAGTGGGACGGGTATGCCCAGACGTGGGCCCCGTGCCTGCTGGGCCTAGAGACCCAAGCTACTCCTCACTGATGATGCCCAACAAGGCTGGAACATGTCTGGGAATGCTTGTGGTCTCGTGCAGAAGGGATGTGACCTAGCAGTTCGGGCGGGACTACGCCTTTGGGGGTGGGGCCAAGCCTGATTTGCATATGGTCTTTCCCCTTCTGTAATGGCTTGACAGGTGAAGAACGATGGTCTGGAGGGTTGCCCAGAGCAATGCCAGAGGTTAAGATTCATTCTAAACCTTCCAGCCATCACCTCTTTTGTTTTGCTATTGTCACCCCAAGTGGGACGGGTATGCCCAGACGTGGGTCCCGTGCCTGCTGGGCCTAGAGACCCAAGCTACTCCTCACTGATGATGCCCAACAAGGCTGAAACATGTCTGGGAATGCTTGTGGTCTCGTGCAGAAGGGATGTGACCTAGCAGTTCGGGCGGGACTACCCCTTTGGGGGTGGGGCCAAGCCTGATTTGCATATGGTCTTTCCCCTTCTGTAATGGCTTGGCAGGTGAAGAACGATGGTCTGGACGGTTGCCCAGAGCAATGCCAGAGGTTAAGATTCATTCTAAACCTTCCAGCCATCACCTCTTTTGTTTTGCTGGTGGTGCAGGGTGTACCAATTCTAAAGGAGAGGAGAGCTTCACGTGAGAAGAGTATACATCAATTCAACATGAACTAGCTATTTCAAGTGTTAGCTATATTTTCAGAGACAAGTCGGCTACCTTTCTGTTCATATTGAGTTGGTCAACAAACGATTAGCATTTGCACTTGACAATAATGTTTTTCTGTTTAATGGTACATTTTACAAACAGCAGGTTGGTATTGCCATGGGAACATGCTTTGCACCTGCACTTGCAAATATATTGATGCACTAATTTGAACAGTCCTATGCACTTGTGAATCATGAATACTTGCCTCATGTACATCTTTGGCGTTGATACACTGACAATGTTATCCTGATTTGGAAATGGCATGAAGGGAGAATTTATAAGGGCCAAACGGAACTGTAGCCATACCAGAGATTACCTTTTAGAATGTGACAACATTCGGTTTAGATTTTTGACCTGAGATTACCCATCGCAATTACTTGACGAAGCACAGAGTCAAGTTAGTAAAATGGAGAGAGCTACCCTTCTGGTACCTAGGTCAAAAGA
This sequence comes from Ambystoma mexicanum, assembly GCF_040938575.1. Taxonomy (NCBI): domain Eukaryota; kingdom Metazoa; phylum Chordata; class Amphibia; order Caudata; family Ambystomatidae; genus Ambystoma; species Ambystoma mexicanum. Next base: position 660,419,364 of record NC_090941.1, on the reverse strand, counting down.
TCTGGCTTCAGATTCGAATCTGCTTAGATTCATTACCTGTTACAACACAGACAGCAATAAAGTATTTACTATTTCATCAAGACATTGGCACTTATTACGTCTAGATAAAGATCTGATGGAGTACCTAGACACCACTCCAAGTATCACTTACAGCAAGGCGCCTACACTTAGGAATCTTTTGTGTCCCTCCTTTATGGGAGAAACCCCAAAGACTCGAGATTGGCTACTTAAAAGGCAAAAAAATGGCTTTCATATATGCGGATCTTGTTCCATCTGCCCATTTGCATTTGAGACAGATGCTGTCAAATTTGGCAGACTAGGTACACATAAGATTCAAACATTCATCAACTCTAACACCAAATTTGTAAATTATTGCATCACATGTTTCTGTGGATTGTATTATATTGGCAGCACCATTCGTGCTTTCAAAGTAAGGATCTATGAACACTTCAGCACTATTTCGGGCTAGGATGCCAAGTACCCACTTGCAACTCACTGGCAGCATCACCATCAATTAGATAATACCAGGGATCTTTGTTTTGTTGGTCTTATGCAAGTGACCCTACCATCAAGAGGAGGGAATAGCAAATTTAAATTGAGACAATTAAAATCACAGTCAATATGTTAATATAGGACTGTGCATCTGGGACTCAACACAGATCATGAGTTTTCCATTTTTCTGTAAATGTACAATAACAATGTGACCCCTTTATCTGATATTGAGGTGTTTGTGTTGTAACTGCTAATGGAAAATATCGTACACTCCCATTACTTTTTTAGTACTCTTTGTATGTACATCAATAACTTAACATAGGCTACTAGTTTTTCGCTTTTGTTTAAATCTGCAATAACAATGTGATGTCGTCACCAAAGTGACATAGTGAAATGTTTGTCATCCAAACATTGTGCAATGATTGGCATTTAAACGTTGTGTATCTTTGAATTACACTGAATAGCAGTCATTTGTCTGATCTGGTATGTACTCTGTTGATGTACAATACTCTTTTCATTGACATTTGAGTTTATTAATATTATTAGGTTATTATCTTCTCTGCCAGTGTGGCTGAATGTGATTTTTTTAGTACATTTACCTTTAGGAAACATCTGAGCCAAAACCCATATTTTTTCATTCTTATGCAGCGAGCTCATTTAAAAAATTGTTTTATTCTAAATTAGTTTCATCAGAGACTTCCCATTAGCATGGCTCTAGAATGGACTCATTTGGATCTAATAAGAATCAGTCCTGCTTAATAATTGGGGTACCACCGGATTGGTTGGTTAGCACTCAAAGGACAGTGGCAACAGACAACTTCTGATAAGATGTATGTGAATGGAATAAAGTATTGCATGTGTGTGCGCCCTGAACATCTATATTGTGAATGTACTGTGCTCTGTTCCAAGATGGCGACTGGGTTTGTGAAGATATTCACTTTCAGTCTGTCCAGCAGACAAATTTAGGTTTTAATCACAATGGGCTCTGCTGAGAAATCGGGTTATCTCCTGTGCATTCAAAGGATAGTGGTTAACACAGTACAGGTCAATAGATAACATGTAATAAGTCTAATGTGTGCAGAATTAGTATTGTGTGCCTTTGTGCACTTAGTATGTACTCTGTACATGTACTTCGCTCTCTTTTAAGATGGTGACTGGGTTCGTGAAGAGATTCACTTCCGGTTTCACATGGCGTTCTATTAGATATCGTGCAGCAGTGTTAGACACTGAAGGGATGCACTGACAAGGCAACGGGCAGTTGATTAGAGGTGGGTGTTCTTGTTAGGTTATGTGTAGATACACAACTGTGTATGTTGAGTTGTCTTTGTGAGAATGACGAAATAGATGTCCCTGATAATCTATTGTTCTGATTTATATGCAGCTGACAAATATTACTTCTACCGCACTTTTCAGGGACATCATTTGGGTGTCGCAGATGTGAACCCTGTGGTCTCTTTTGCTACCCCTAAAAAAAAATATTAAAGTTCTTTTCTTTTTTTTTTAAGTGTAAGCACCTGGGCTGTGGCCAGCGCCATGCGGCTCTTTGTTTCTGGAGATATAATAACACATCATTATCATTTGGCCTTGGATGTCTGCTTGCATTCATAGTAATTTGGTAATATGGGCCTATACACACTGATATTAATGATGCATATGGTGATCCATTCTGGTATGAAAGGTATATCACCCCTGTTCCTCCAAACCATCAAGGACCACATCAACTCCTTGGCTCCTGCCCTGGCTGATTTCTGCAATCACTTCTTCGCCACTGGAGTCTTCCCATCCCCCTTGAAGCACTCCCTAGTACACCCGCTTCTTAAGAAGCCCTCTGCCGACCCCTCCTGCCCGGCCAACTATCACCCAATCTCCATCACTCCCTTCCTGGGCAAGCTCCTGGAGAAACTGGCTATCTCCCAGCTTAATCTCCACACTGAATCTGTTGGTTGTCTCCATGACCATCAGTCTGGCTTCAGAGCCGCCAGAAGCACGGAAACTGCTCTCCTGAACATCCGTGAAGACCTGCTCTCCAACCTCGACTCTAACACCCTGTGCGTCCTCATCTTGCTTGATCTCTCTTCTGCCTTTGACACTGTCAACCATGCCATCCTGCTCAACCGCCTCTGTGATAACCTGGGTATCACTGGCCAGGCTCTGGCGTGGCTGACTTCCTTCCTCTCTGACCGACCCTCCCAGGTCCAATGTGGGTCCTTCCTCTCTGATATCTTTTTCTCTACCTGCGGTGTCCCCCAGGGATCTAACCTCTCTCCCTCGCTGTTCAACCAATACCTGGCACTCCTTGCCCACCACATTGCCGCTCTCTGCCCCAATTTTCAGTGCTATGCGGATGATACCCAGCTAATTTTCAGGCTACCCTCGGCCTCCTCCTCTCCTTCCCTCATCTGCAACTGTCTGTCTGCTATCCAGGAGTGGTGCACTGCCAATGACCTCTGCCTTAATGCCAGTAAGACTGAGATTCTACTCATCGGCACACCCACTCCCTCCTTCCCTGCAGCTCTCTGGCCTGCTTCTCTTGGCCCTCTTCCTGCTCACAGCTGCAAGGCAAACAGCCTGAAGGTCATCTTTGACTCCACACTCTCCTTCTCTCCTCACATCTCTGATGTCTCCAAGAACTCTCACTACCATCTGCACCTCCTCAGAGGTATTCTTCCTTTCCTCTCCTTCCCCCAGAAGCTCACTGTCGCCAGAGCCCTGGTTCTCTCTAAGCTGGACTACTGTAATATCCACTATCTAAATCTGCCTGCCTCTACCCTCCGCCCTCTGCAACTTATCCAGAACAGGACCGAAAGACTTGTCCTTGGCCTCAAGCCTAGGGATCGTATCTCTCCGGGACTGAAATCTCTGCACTGGCTCCCAGTGTCTGCGAGGATTACGTTCAAAACCCTCTGCATTGTCCACAAGGCCTTCTGGGGGCCGCAATACCTTCAACTCTCTCTTCCTAAATATCTTCCTTCCAGAGCTCTTCGCTCATCCGCCTCCAACTCCCTCAGGGTCAGTCGCTTCTCCAAGCAACGAGTTGGTGGTAGATCTCTCTCCTCGGCAGGGGCCTCCCTCTGGAACAGCCTTCCTGCCTCCTTGAAACTTGAGGATAACCATCTCCGGTTCCAGAAGCAACTCAAAACGTTCCTCTTTGCTTCTGCTTTCTCTCCTCCTCTCCCCTGCTGATTTCCTGGCTGAAACTGCACTGGTTACATTGCCACCTGCTATGCTCTCGGGCACAGGCCCCGCCTATTGCTCACCTGCACTGCCTCCCTGGCAACCCCTGCACTTGGAGAGACTGTTTCTGTATCCCTACAGTCCCCTTACCTGCACTTATGCCTGCACTTACCTTGCACTTGCCACCAGCTGGCCGTTATTTATTCTTTTATCCTACGATCCCATGTACTGCACTTTCCCCTCTCCCTTCGCCCTCGCACTTTTCCCTTTCCCCTTCCCATGCACTTGCGTGATCTGAATGACACCTGGCCTAGTAGGATCATTATCTGTCTTCCCTTGTTCCCCCTCCCTTGTCTCGTCACGCCTTGAAACACTTGTGTATAGGCGCGTTATAAATGCATTATCATATCATATCATATCATATCATTATAGTGTTATTGTAACCATATTTTCGTAGTGTACTTAGGAACAATGCTATGTGATGCTACTTCCTTTTTTGTCAAGGGGTGAAAAGTCGTGTTCCATCGCTTCCCGTGATGTCACTTCGTGTGTTTAACTTCTGCTACCCCTGGCATTTTGGTGAAATGACACCCCTGGCACTGTTGGGTTTATTGAGAATAGTGCAGGTATGTTCATTTTAAGTTCCTTGGGCTAACATGAATGGTAATGAGTCTATGGAACAACATCTACAGTTGTCTAATTTCTTTTTAGTTTAATGATTTCTATTTATTTAAGCATATAATTCATAACAGCAACCCATGAGTCACAATGACTGTAAATGAGTTGCATACAATACAAATAGAATACATAAGGTATTATTAATATATGAAGAACATTAGAAATATTAAATAAACACAATCGAGCCAGTATAGACACAGGTAAATTGCATGTATAGGTCACTGAGAGATTTCCATTATATATGTAAAAATCATAGGACTTACAAGGGAGTCGTACAAGAGACTAAACGAAACGAGAGGAAAGAGACAAGAGGAAGGGGTGGGGAGGATTTCTTTGATGGTAGAACTCCTGCCAATTGTAAACGATGTTGTTAAGGTAATCAAACATGTCACGTTTGATTTTTCTAAAGTTTCTCTGTTTAATATCTGATTTGTAGTCAGATAATTTGGTATTGATTTCTTCAAGTAAGTCAGCGAGTTCTTGAGCTGATTTCAACTTGGATAATTGAGTTTTGAGGGTTGTGATGTCACTATCAATGGTGGTAAGTGACTTTGAGAGTTCCTCTATCGTGAGTAGGATGAGATCTAGTGAGCACCTATTGAGGATTTGGTCCCACACCTTGTTCTTACTACAGAGTGTAGGTCTTAAATAGACCCTAAGTCCTCTGGCGATTTTCTGGGATTCATAATACTCTATGAGCGTGGTTGCATGGAGTTTCTGAGAAATCTCACGTCGTTGATCTTGATTAATGTTTTGGCAGAGCTTTTCTATGTACTATTTTCTCCACAGTCCATTTAGGCTTTTGAAGAAGAAGAAAGAATCCTCAAAACACGTCAGCCATAAAGAACCGACCCACATTTTTGCTTTGCTTTGTACTTTAATTTCCTGTTTGTAAACCAAAGAATCTGAATAGAGGGAGACCTCAGCAAACAGGTTCATCTAATTCAGGTAACAGTAGCGACAGTAGCATAGGGGAACCACTTCAGAAATCCGGACCACACCCAAACAACCAGAGGAGAGGGGGTGAAACTATTCCAGCAGGTGATTCAACACTACAGTCAACTAGTGAACCTACTAACACAGGACTTTTTTTAGGTCTAAGAGAAAAGCCAAGCGAGGCAGAAAAACAAACAAAAAGAAAGAACAAGTAAACTGCGAGAACTTAGTCATCAATATCTCCAGTAAAACGCTCACGGGTGGTCACTTAGACACACTTAACAGAAGATTATCTTTTTTCATACATGTAATACGTCCCTCTTTGACGAGAAGGTCTGTCTCCATAGACTTCTTAGAAAAGTTAGACTCAAGATTTTTTTCGAATCACAACCCCTAATGGAATTGCAGATTAGAATGGAGGATAGACTAGAAATGCGTCCCAAAAGTGAATTCGACCCTCAGGTTCAAAACTCTGTTTTAAACTTCTTTGATAAAAGTGTGTTGGCAGACCTCAGTAGGATTAACTATCAAAGGAACACCCCTATAAATATCAGAAACAGCCAACTTGAACATATTGAGAATTTAGCTAAGGATGAAGACCTGACCATTAAACCGGCCGACAAGGGTGGAGTCATCATTGTGATGGACACCTCATTCTACATCAAAAAATGCCTGGATCTATTGAATGATGATAATACTTGCATCAGATTGTACAGGGACCCTCTTGCAGAGATCAGGACTTTAATCACTAGGACAGAGGAAAAGGCTCTTGATAACAAATGGATCAGAAACAAAACTTATGAATTTCTACTCAACAAATATCCCATTACTCCTGTATTTTACGGGCTACCCACAATCCACAAGGACCGCCTTAACCCTCCTCTTAGACCAATAGTTGCGGGAACCGAGAGTATTTTTGACCCTCTTGCAATCTACATAGACAAACTATTACAACCCCTGATTCAGGGGAATTCAACATAGCTTAAACATACAACAGCTTCTTACATTGCTTGAAAGATATCACAGCATTAAGCTCTGAGTGTATCCTATTCAGTTTACACGTGTGTAGTTTATACACATCTATTCCCCATGATGAGGGGTTTGTTAGAGTCAATTAAATGACTTTTACTTAACACATCTGGCCTTCGTGGCAATGCTCAATTTGTTCTTGAGCTACTTAACGTGATACTCAACAACAGTTATTTTCAAATTCATGGGAAATACTATCTGCAAGCATCTGGCACCTCCATGGGGTCTTCTATGGCGCCCGCGTATGCCAATGCATTTATGTTTAAATTTGAGAAGGGTCATGTGCTTGACCATCCCATCTGGTCCCAAAATATACTGATTTGGAAATGATTTATCGATGACATCTTCAGAGTCTGGTGTGGGACCCAGGAAGATCTGCCATCATTCCTTACGTATCTCAATGAAGTTTACCTGAAGATAAAATTTACCATGGACATTGGAAGACCCACACATCATTTCTTGGATGTGAGTCTTGAAATTAACAAAGATAACATCATCACCACAATTTATCATAAACCTACAGATGCGAACAATCTTCTTCACTACTCCAGCTTCCATCGTAGGGCCATGCTAAAAAGTCTTCCTTATAGCCAGATGTTAAGATTAAAAAGAATTATATCTGATCCAGCAGGTCTTGACACCAAGCTTTCCACGCTCGTTGAAAAATTCAGGACAAGGGGCTACCCTGATACCATTTTGAGTGAAGCAAGGACAAGATCCTCAGGTGTGACAAGAGCACATCTTATGACACCCAAGATCCAGGAGAAAGTGACACCTCTCTTGTTTATTTCAATGTTTTCTCATCAAAGCTTTCAACTCAGCAAACCATAAAAAAACATTGGAATATCCACCATAATGATCCTTTACTCCTCAGATTATTTCCCAAAACTCCCATGATGTGTTTCAAGAGGGGGAGAAATTTCAGAGACAAATTAGTAAGAGCAGAGAAACCACCCAAGGAGAAACAACTACTCCTGAGTACAAAAAAGAAGGGCACGTTTCCATGCCTGAATTGTACACATTGTAACAACGTCATCAAGGACAATGTGGTCTTTCACCCACGTACGGGTAAAAAAATTAATCTCAGAGATTACTCAATTTGCATGACTACTGCATGAGTAATCTATTTGATAAAATGTCCCTGTGGCAAATTATACGTTGGCCAGACAACGAGATCGGCAAAAGAAAGGTGGACTGAGCACAAGTCCAACATACGGTGCAAAAACCAACGGTCACCAGTGGCTAGGCATTTTATAGAACAAAACCACACGATAGCTCAAATTAAGTTTCAGATTCTTGAGGTTGTGAAACATCCTCTGAGGGGAGGTAATTACCATTCCCTCCTCCTCCAAAGGGAGCTCTACTGGATCCATTTATTAGATACCGTTCAACCCAAGGGTTTGAATGAAGAATGCTCATTGAACTGTTTTATCTAATAAGTACCTTAGGCGTACCCCTTTTTACAGCACATACCAGACTGTGTACCACCACAAACTGGCCTAGTTCCCTGAGATTAGGTATAAGCAAGGTACTTCTCACCTGTTCATTTTGAACTAGACACGGGTACAACTGTTTTTACAACATCTACGACCTATGAATTAGACTACATTTGCCACTCTTGACTGTTTCAGATTGCAGAATATAATGTATTGTTAATCATTTCTCAATCATGTACTGTATCAATCTGACTATTGAACGCACTGGAAAAATATGAGTTAATTTGATGCAACTACATAATCAAGTTAACTGAACATAATGAACTGCACAACAGACATATGATGTATTGGAGCAATATGACCACTGTACACACTGGTATACATGCAAGTCATCTTGGTGTAATCCGATCTCCACTATTTTGTTACTCTTTTGGTCTATTTGAGGCCGCATGCGATCCTCGTAGACCCCTACTTTCTCCTGATCACGTCCCATTTACTCTTATTTTTGATTTTACATTTATCCATTTTGTTTGACTTTTTTCGCATTGGACTCACTCCTCTGTTAATATAGCACCCTTAGTAGGATCTGTCCATAGCAGATATTTGTGACCTTCCCTATAATTGCATTTGCATGTGCATCTTCACTTCCGTGAACTATGTATTAGGCAGTTAGTCGGTACTTTGATCATGCATTTATCCCTTTGTTTAATTTTACTTTCTCTGATTCCATTTTCCCTCTAATTTTTCATTGATGTCCTCAATGATTTTGATTACATTGGAGATGTAGTATTCTTGGGACAGGCACTTGTGACCACTTCGTCCCTCTTCCTTTCCAGCTGAATTCTCCGTCCCAAACTTCGCTTCATTCTCACGCGATTACAGGTATGTTGCACTTTCCTGATCTCTGAAACTAGGGCCCCTTTCCAAACTACTGATTTTAATTTTTGCTACGTTCTTCTTATCCTCCAGCAGTTACAGCTGACAGGTCTTGCCTATCCAATCACCAGTTTTTTACTACAGGATTCAAGTGTCATATCCCGTACTGTTTGATTGTGCATGCCCATTCGGCTTCTCGAGATTATGCTATTTATGCATTTGAGGTATGTTCCCCCTAATGGAACATGTACTCTAGATGATTTGTCTTCCTGCAATTTCCCACACTCGGGGGGTATTTTTTGCTTTTGTATCCTCATACATTTAGACCTATAAAGTAGCTGTTTGCTCATCCTCATTAGAATCACGCGACTGATCTTCTGCAGGACGTCATCCTATTCATTCTCTTCTTTCCATGCGGGGAACTGGACCCTATTTGTGTTTAGTGATACATCTATCACAAGGTGAGCGCGCTTTCCGCCTTTTACCTTTGTGAACTCTATAGGCTTAGACTTAGACCCTATTACCTAGTTTGAACCTGTGGGTCCCTTTTAGCGTTTGCACTTGAACTTTTTCCCATGTTCTATTTTCCACCATTTGAGTAGATTGTTCCATATACGCCTCTTGGCCCTAATGGATTTCTGTTCATTCATAACTTCTGTACTTTATTCTTAGATCTGGCTTTCCTGACTATTCCGGTCTCATAATTCAGTGAATTGGATTGGTCTTTGCGCCCTCCTATTGGATGAGAATCACGAATATATGTAATGGTCATTTTTTGCGCCCACCCATTGGATTAGAATCACAAGTGTATCTAAGCCTACACTCTACACAAGGTAACTGCCTGTCTAATTTGTTGTTAGCTTTTCTTGACGGATTTAACCAGTATGGCTCCATGTTTAAAGTTTGGCAAATTCTTTTATGATAGGATCAGTTTTGAAGACTCTGCGCCTCAAGTTTTAAGATTGATGATCACTGCCCTTGACACCCTCCTGCCAGACTTTGCCATAAATTATTAGGTTACACACACGGCCCAGATTATGATTCAGTCTAAAGTGTTTTGATATAAGATGAAGTCCACAGTAGAAAGACATCTGTGTAACATTACCCCTATAAATGTACGGTTACGAGGGTGAAAGGTTTTTGATCTGCTTTCAAGATTGAAGAATAATTTTTGTGTATATATTGCTATGATGATATGTCTACCTTCTTGTCTTTATTAATCTTTGACAGAGCTTTCTATGTGTTATTTTCTCCACAGTCCACAGTCCGTTTAGGCTCTTGAAGAAGAAGAAAGAAGCCTTGAAACGCGTCAGCCATAAAGAACGGACCCACATTTTTGATTTGCTTTGCACTTTAATGTCCTGTTTGTAAACCAAAGAATATATTTTTTTATTAAAAGAATGTGCTTGTCATGGACATTTTTTCTGATGAAGATGTTTAATGTAACTCATACTACATATAGTCTCTCCAAATAAGACTAGCTGTTTTTTCCAGCATTAGATAGTGTGCAGGGGACGGGAGGATTCCCATGTCGAATCTTCTTTTCCTCTTTTGTAATATGTGGTGAATTTTATGCCAAGATCACAGTTCCTCCCCCGCACCTCTAACTTGAGTATAAGTATCTTAGAATATTTGAAACATTTAAGTCTGAACCATTCGGAGTGCACCATTATTCCTTACACATGAGTCATTGATGGCCATCGTAATCTCCGAAAGGAGACCCGGGGAGATCTTCTTTGTAATAGCCAGAGGGATGGCATCAGAGGGGGAGCAGGATTTGATTTTTTGGATAGTCGTCCAAACTATCTCTTCCAAAAATCTAGGAAAGACTGACCAGTTCTTCAAACCAATAGGAGCCACAGAATGAGTGCCATTATTAGTACCGTGAGACATTGGTAGCATTAGTAGAGATATTCTGACGAATGGCTTCTATCTTCATAGTAAAATATTGCAATAAATCATTGCACAACTCTTGTGTAGGAGTGACATTAGGAGTCAGTTTACCCGAAGAAGAAAGGCACTTGACTGCTGAGAACAAGAACTTTTGTTTAGAGGTAAGCTACAACACAGCTGATGCTAGTAGCGTGTGATCAGCTGTTCAGCATTTATTGAATTCATGTGCCTGATCATAAAATGGCTGACCATATTTTCAGCATGAAATCGAGGCTGCATTAACTGTTGCTAAGAAACCTCACCTTCTTACTTACCCAAAAGGCCCCCGCCAGCAGGCGGAAGCCGGCCCTGCTCAGAGAAGGCCCCCAAAGATAAGGTATGTTCTGCACCTGTTACACGCATGTACTGCAGCGTGGCTTGCCCCTTTTCGCCTCCACCAGAATAAACTGACTCAAGTCTCTCTACACGTACATCGCATCTGCCCATGTGAGTGGAATGCAAACTCCCTCAATGTTAAACGTAAGCAGCTCTCAGGAACTTGGTAACCATATGATCCTTGCAAACTGTTTCACTATTCCACACGTCCTTGCCCCAGCCAGGCCATACCGTGACAATCTATCTCCTGTAGCGAGCACCGAGTAATTGCTCCAATCTGCATTGTTACAATCCCATATACCATTGTAAATGTTAGACTACCCCACTTTATCAACTGTTCTAGCTTCCATAGTGTGTATCACCACTATTTGAACTAGCCTAGTCCTTGTGTACTGCCATCCTCATGTGTACCACCACTATTTTTGAACTAGCCTAGTCCTTTGTGTACTCCCATTCTCATTTGTACCACCACTATTTTTTAAACTAGCCTAGTCCTTTGTGTACTGCCATCCTCATGTGTACCACCACTATTTTTGAACTATCCTAGTCCTTTGTGTACTCCCATTCTCATGTGTACCACCACTATTTTTGAACTAGCCTAGTCCTTTGTGTACTGCCATTCTCATGTGTACCACCACTATTTTTAACTAGCCTAGTCCTTTGTGTACTGCCATTCTCATGTGTACCCCCACTATTTTTGAACTAGCCTAGTCCTTTGTGTACTGCCATTCTCATGTGTTCCACCACTATTTTTTACTAGCCTAGTCCTTTGTGTACTGCCATTCTCATGTGCACCACCACTATTTTTGAACTAACCTAGTCCTTTGTGTACTGCCATTCTCATGTGTACCACCACTATTTTTGAACTAGCCTAGACCTTTGTGTACTGCCATTCTCATGTGTACCGCCACTATTTGAAGTAGCCTAGGATTGCTCCTCTATCTCTACACCTACTGACCCCTGCATCTAAGGTCTCCTAACACACACCCATTGCGTACATGGCAGCCGTTTGCAGATCCGCACTAATCTTAGCTACAATACTTCCTCTACTTAATAACGATTCTTTATCCCACTTCCCTTTCAAAAATCTCCCACCACTACTATCTCATTCACCCCTCACACTCAACATGACCTTTGCCCATGATGTTCACAATCAGGCACTCATGCTCAGCCAGCCACTCAGACCACTAGAATGGATTCGACAATTTGCTGCACCTCCCACACCGTGGAACCCATGCCCAGTGAAGGACAGAAGCCTGAGACTTGGCTCCCGGTTCTTACACCACAGGACACCTAACAAAAAACACCCCTGTCACCCTTATACTAACCAGCCACAATCCAGCCCCATGCACATCTCGGACAACACACAAAAAAAAAACTATCAGAATAGTTGAACACCCTCTGATTAGAGGCGCTCTCATCAATGCTAGGTCGCTGGTCACCCATGCGCTTCACATTGCAGACCTGACCTCCGCTAACAACCTTCACTTTCTGGCTTTTACTGAAACTTGACTGCATCAGGCAGCAGGCCCAGCTCTGTCCCTCGCCATCCCTGAGGGTTACTCAATATTAAGGAACGACAGGGACACAGGTAAAGGAGGAGGAGTAGCCTGTATTGGCAAAACATATCTTGGCCTTAGAGCGACCCCTTCGTCCAGCTTCCAGTCTGCCGAACTTCTGTCAGTTAAGTTCCAACTATCCGCAGGACAAACTATCCATATGCACCTCATTTATAGACCACCAGGCCTCATCTCCTCATTCGAGGAAGACATATCCGACCTCCTGACTACTAATACCAAAACTGGTTCTCAAATCATCCTACTGGGAGATTTGAACTTAGGCCTCGGCGATCCTAATGACGTCAATGCGCTATCCCTGGAAAATACTATCTCCCAACTAGGGTTCAAGCACAGGGTCACAGACCTAACACATAACAAAGGCAGAACCTTGGATTGGTTGGCGCATCACAACTGCTCCACCTCCATCCTTAAAAATGAACAAGTTGCCTGGTCAGACCACCACATCATCTCCTTCACCATTTTAGGGAAGGAGCAGTCGAACACCTTACCGGCTACTATCCCACAAACCCTCTCCAGAAATAACCAAAACATTACTTTCCAAAGCGTACGCCCTCTAATCCACAATACCCTGGGCCCTGCAAACTATGGCAACCTAGATGTGGATAAACTTGCTGACCTCTATAATAAAACACTTGAATCAGCAGTAGATATCATTGCTCCTATCACACTTACTAAAGCTAAACCAGCAGCCCACCTGAACAAATGGTTCACTCCCAAGTTTAAAATCCTTCGTAATGCCAAACGAGTGGTGGAAGCCACTTGGAAAAAAACGCTTAGCCCGGCCAACAAAACTTTTTTCATGGTAGCAGCCAACACCTACAAAACCTCTATCCTCAGGGCAAAAAAAGAGACCTATGACAACAGAATTGACAATGCCAAATCAAGAACAAAAGAGCTCTTCACTATGCTCAGGGAACGAGTCCCCCTCCGCACCTACAGAAACCTGCGTGAAAGATGCAGACTGGTGTGAGAGAATCCAAAAAGCCTTGGCAGACAAAATTGCCATGCTACAATCTAGAATCGAACAGAAAAAGACTAGCCTAGCCAAAAAAGCAAACACTCCACTACCTCCCGATTCTTAAACCTTAACCTGCCCTCCCTTCTCTTTCGCCCCTGTCACAACGGAAGAAGTGGAAAGCATTATCAAAGGCCTCAAGCCTTCAAGATCCCAAGGGGACTCCTGCCCAGCCTCCAACATTCAGGAAGGCGCCAACGATCTGGCCCCTTTCATAACAGCCGTAATCAACGCTTCCTTCAAAACTAGCTCAGTCCCTAGTAGCCTCAAGGAGGCTTGGGTCATGCCCCTTCTAAAAAAAAACCTAGACCCTACCAACCCCACTAATTATAGACCAATCACCACTGTCCCCTACATCCTAAAGATCTTAGACAGAGTGGCCTACTTGCAAATCCAGAAGCACCTGGAAGAGAACAACCTTTTGGGCCTTAGACAATCTGGATCCAGGCCAAGGCATGGAACAGAGGCAGCCCTTCTGGACTTAAAAATTCAGATGGATGAGGCGAAGGACAAGGGGAATCTAGCCATTCTCCTGCTGCTTGACCTTTCGGCAGTCTTCGACCTCGTTGACCACAAGATCCTCACAGAACATCTGACAGCGTCAGTGGCATTCCCCAGTCAGGCGACCGCCTGGGTCCAATCCTTCCTAGCTAACCGAACCACCTGGGTCTTCTCGCCAGAGGCTTCAGCCCAACCCATCCCCATCCTTTGTGGCATCCCACAAGGTTTGTGTATCTCACAAGCTTATACAATATCTTCACAAAGCTATTGTTCGACCACCTTGATAACCTGGGTGTCACATACATAAACTATGCTGATGATACCCAGGTCCTCATCACCCATCAGGTTGCTATGAAGAGGACTCCACACGGATTAACAAACTCTACCTGGAGACCCAACCCTGGATGGCAGAACATGGCTTATGCCTTAATGACAAGAAAACTGAGCTCCTTCTCGTCTGCTCCCAACCACAGCTAAACAAACTAGACCCCCGCTACACCTCTATCAACATAGATGGTAACCTAATCACAGTGCCAAAGAAATCAAAACCCTATGGGTTTATTTGGATTCCACACACTTGCTCAAAATACAAGTAAACACCACATTCTCCTCCACGGCCTAAACTAATAAGCTCATCAATGCCTGCAAAGCCTTCCTCTCGCCTTCCAGCTGCATTACACTAGCCAAAGCGCTAGTGCTCTCAAAAATCGACTATTGCAATACTCTCTTCCTTGGCCTTCAGAGCACAATTTGAAAAAACTGCAGGTGCTTCAAAACAATGCCCCCAGAGCGGCTCTGAGTATCCCACGGCACGCACACATCTCCAGACAAGGTGTCCATTGGCTCCCTGTATGAGACAGAATCACCCTTAGATCACTCGTCATCGTCCACAAATGCCTCTCTAACGACGCTCACAAGTACCTGGCAGACAAGTTCAACAAACACACTTCAGCCAGACCAACTAGAACGTTGTATTCTCATTGCCTATCCATCAACAGATTCTCCCTTAAAAAAGTAGGCGGCTCCAGCTTCCCGGTCCTAGCGGCCAAAAAATTGAACGCTATACCTATGAACCTTAGAGCAGAACCATCCTTTTGGACCTTCAGAGCAAAAACGAAGTCTTAGCTCGCCAACAAGAACTCTCCCATTGTCTGATATAATAACCAATGTCCCACTACTGTACTGTAATATCATATTTTAGCAGCTTTAATGGAGGCAGAATAAGCTGCAGAGCAGGCTTTAAATTGTGTTTTTAAGACCGGGTAATAGGCTCTACGCCATCTGTGTTCAGCATGCCTTCATTTCAGCTGGGAGGTCTTCAAATGGTCTGTAAATCCTGGCTCCAGTGGCAGCCTATGACGCTGAACCAATCGCAGGGGTGCTGCATCATTAGCTGCCTGAAACAGTGTCTGAGAAAGAGAGGACAGCGAGACCTCGGTAGCTGCTCTGCACTTAGCCCTGACAGAGGAAGTCATAGCTAGAGTGTCACTGGAACGCCATGAAAGCTGCCAGATTTTAGTCGCTGGTATTTTAGGTTGTGTCCCCACAGCCTCAAGCACACAAGAAATTAGGAAATGGTCTGACCATAGAGTCGGTTCGACAGACTGCACAGTCATGAACGATTCTTTGGTGAAAATTAAGTCCAGCATGTTACCTAGCTTATGCGTGGGACTGTTCATGTGCTGGTAAAAGTCTAAATCTGACAGGATATCAAAAGACAGGTCCTGGACCTGACAGGTCCAGGACAGGCGGCCTGGGCTGGTAACATTTCAGAGTGAAATCTCCTAAGACAACCAAATGAGTGTATTGTAATTGAAGGTCTGCCAGTAAGTCAGGGAATCCTTCAGAGAATTTGCCTTGGGGACCAGGACGACGGTATATCAGCAAGAAATGGCAAATGAATACCAGCGAGATTGCGCACCTATAAAGTAAGGCCTCCATTGGAATGTTATGAGAAAGATTCAGTTGAGTAATGTTGAGCTCTGTTTTATAGATAGCTGCAATCCCTCCCCCATTATAGGGTGGCTGGCGATCAGCGTGGATAATTCAGTGGCCGGGCGGGATTGCTTAGATAAGAGAAGGGGCAGAGCTCGTCTTTAGCCACGTCTCTATCAAGCATAAGATGGCAGGACAGTGGTCTACAAGAAGAGAACATATTTCATGTGCATAGTCAGGGAGCAAATGTGTGTTTAGTAGCAATAGCGGAAGGCGATGGGGCACATAAATGCTGGTAGCTGGAGGGAGGGGAGGCTAAGCCAGCCCCCTCACAGAGGTAGAGAGAAGATTGCCCGCAAAGTGGTGTCCCGAACAGTAAGCTCCCAAAGGGAGTAAATAATCACACTATAAAACAAACACAATTGCAGCGTAAAAGTAAGGCTACTGGTAGCAGTAGAAATACATAAGAACTGGTTAGAGTGGCTTTACAATGGCAAGCTCAGAAACAAGCTGCCTCACCTTTCCACCGACGCAGTGACAGACGTGGCACTAAATGCCGGTAGCTGGAGGGAGGGGCAAAGATGTATCCATGTTTTCGGCTTTGAGAGAACAGATGAACACCTTAAGATCAGCAGGTTCTTCAAAGATTGAAGTACGACCCTCAAAGGTTACCTTAAAGGAGCAGGGATGATATAGTCCATATCTGACGTTGAACTGTTTAAATGTAGGACGGTAGGAGAAAAACTCCTTCCTACGTTGGGCCGTCTTCTTGGAGAAATCTTCTGAGATGTAAATCCTGTTACCGTGCCAAATGAGAGAGTTCCTTTCCTTGGTTTTTGAGATAATGAGCTGTAATTGGGTATATTCCAGTAAGCAAAAAATCACAGTGCGCGAAATGCTTTGCAAAGGTAGTGAGCTTCTGGCTGGGCCAATGCGATGTGCACCTTGAATATTGAGGGGTATTTCTTTAGAATATGTAGCACCACCAATAGTAGATTCTGAAGAAATGAAATGGCGTCATTCCCCTCAAACCCCTCCGGAAGCCCTGTAATGTGAAGGTTATTACGCCTGCTTCTGTTTTCTAAATCTTCATTATGTTTTTGAAGGTCTTTAACTGATTTTTCCAACAATGACACGCTAGAGGAAATATCTTCCGTAAGACCAATACTAACTATTTTCCATTTCTGCCATTCTCTTTTCAAAGACATTCCACCTTTCATCCAATTGTTGCAATTTTTAGTTGGTGGTTTCTATAAATGGTTTAAGTGACCTTATTTCTTGCAGTATGGTATCAATTGTAGGATCCAATGAGGGCTGCGGTGGGGGCAATTCACTTTTTAGTCTTTTATTGGCAGTAGACGACGCCTGTGCCTCCTTTGAGGCAATGGGCTGTTTCAGACAATTTTTCCCAGAGGCCATGTTAAAATGTTTGGGACCAATAATGTGAGAAAAATAACAATGAAGATATACACCAGCCCAAAGAGAGTCAAAGTTTAGAGCAGAGAGCTGGTACTTCATAAAGGTAATAAAATGTTTTTAATTCTTGATATATAAAGTGAGTTTCACTATAAATTACCTTTTATCCTGTTTTGCTCGTACCTTGACACACAAAGCAGAGAGCCAGCACTTCACAAAGGCAATAAATGTTTGCAATTCATGATGTTAAATGTGCGTTTCACTCCAAGCTACCTCCAATACTGATTTTGCTTGTTATGAAAGGTGCCCACTAGATGGCGCTGCCTCAGCTTGCAGGATGCCGACAAGGCCCGAGCCGGCTGGTTGCGTAACAGCTGCTGCTGAGGGCTTCCTCACGCGTGATGGCAACACAATGTTACAGCAGCCGTGTGACCTGAGAGATGGTGCGGGTACTCCATGCAGTGGCGGAGCTCTTCAGAAATGGGAGAGTAGTCATCCGCTGTGACCACCGTCACCAACGCTGGGCAGGAGAGATAGAATTTAGCTGAAAAGGAATGCTGCAGTGGTAAGCATATTATGTGGTGTGCCGGACCTACGCGTTCAAGCCGCCATCCTCTCCGGCACCAAGACACGCCCCATTTGTCTAATTTCTGATCTACAGCTTTTTTAATAATCACTGGGATTATAAGAATCTCCTTCAGGTATGATACATTGTAGTTTATGGGGCTGGGTTATCACTTTGGTACTGTCCACAGATAATTGTTCGGGTTGGGCATCATAAATTTGTTCAGACTAATTGGCATTCATAATACACTTATGGTGGTTGTAATATTGTTACTCACTTCAGCACTTGAATGACCACAACATCAATAAGCTAAATTTGTGATAATCTGTAGCATGGTTAGACTTCAAAACAATACCGCACATAGGGTTTGGGGGCACTTGCCTGAATGCATGATCAAGCATGCCGAACCTGAAGCATGGCTCAGATGTCATCTAATTGTGGCTAACTGATGATTTATAGTGTTGTACTTCGTACCAACGATTTAACTTGATTTACATCTGCTTTTGTCTCCCCTATGTAATTATCTCTCTTTTCTCTGTTTATTTTTTATGTGATTTAATGGTATCTTTTCATTAGATTATTATGTGCACGTTACACTAACGAATGTTGATGCACATTCATTATATTTTGGTTTTTACTTAGTTGGATTGGTTTGTTATGACAATTTTGTTATGTCAATTTGGGTGTTTTTGTCCTACCTCCATGCTCCTGATGTTTGTGTTCTGTTTTCCAATGGTGCAATTGGATGCTATGTATTCTGTTATTATTAATGTGTCTAATATTCCATTATATTGTTTCACTGTTTTACTTTGCTATGTTATATACATAACAGCCTGGAAAAAGACTGAGATCGAAACATGTGTCGGCTGTTCTTTTCTGATTAAAATTGAGAGTTTTTTGACAAATCTGTTTTGTTCAGCGCAGTGTGGTTGTGTATTTATTGATTATACAGTAATGTACCTATGTTCACACAGGGTGTTGGGTTTGTGGGAGTAACAGATGCAGAAGAACCTGGATGGACTTGGTGGTAGTTAGTGAGTGTGTCCAGCTAGCACTTTGTTGATCATTAGCATGCACATTTATCATGCTGAATACATGCTCCCAGTGCTGCGAGTATAAAGTTCAAAACCCTCTGCATTGTCCACAAGGCCTTCTGGGGGCTGGGGCCTCAATACCTTCAACTCTCTCTTCCTAAATATATTCCTTCTCTAACTCTTCACTCATCTGCCTCCAACTCCTTCAGGGTCAGTCGCTTCTCCAAGCAACGAGTTGGTGGTAGATCTCTTTCTTCGGCTGGGGCCTCCCTCTGGAACAGCCTCCCAGAAACTTGAGGAGAACCATCTCCGGTTCCAGAAGCACCTCAAAACCTTCATCTTTGCTTCTGCTTTCGCTCCCCCTCTCTCCTGCTGAATGCCTGGCTGAAAATGAAACTGCACTGGTTACCTGGCCACCCTTCTGATCTTGGGCCCAGGTCACCTCCCCCGCCAGTTGCACACCTGCACTGCCTCCCTGGCAACCCCTGTACTTGGGGACGATTTTCTGTATCCCTACAGTCCCCATACCAGCACTTGACACCTAATTTCTGCACTTACTCTTGCACTTGCCACCAGCTGGCCGTATTTTGTATTTATTATTTTATTCTATTTATCCCATGTACTGCACTTTCCCCTAACCCCCCGCACTTATTCCCCTCCCCCTTCCCATGCACTTGCGTGATCTGAATCACACCTGGCCTAGTAAGATTGTTGTCTCTGTCATCCCTCTGTTCCCCCTCCCTCGCCTCGTCGCACCTTGAAACACCTGTGTATAGGCACGTTATAAATGCCATATCATATCATATCATATCATATCATGCTCTTACCAAGAAGCCACATGTCCCTGTAGCCTCTGGCCAGTGAATGTGCAGCAACCGATGAGGGCAGTGAATTAGCTATCATATGTTGAACCATGAAACTTGGCATTCACATGCATGATGGTACACTTGGCATTCTTGGAATCCTATAGCTTCCAATTGGGAAACAGCTGCTTAGTCTGGAGTGGTGGCTGCAATTCTATGTGGGTGCAGTCAAGTGCTCCAAAAACACAGGAAAAAGAGCAAAAGTGTATTAATGATGTGCCATATGTTGTGTGGCCTGAAAAGTCTGCGTCATGCAGATGGTTAGGGCATATTCCATTTTTGGTGTTCCCTTTTATAACTAAATGTTTTGCTGGCTTCTTTGGATTTTCAACTTCGTTTTTGTGGACAGATGTACTTCTACTGAAGACTCCCTACCACTGCAACTCATTTTGGATGTTCTGTCCTTAGTAGCCCAATGACTACCATGACAAGGTTACTTTTTAAACACCCCATTTTGTGTCCAGGTAATTTCCATTACCCAGAAAGTTTGTGAAGTAACGAGGACTCCTTCTTGCACAAGGCATAGGTAAGTTTATTAGATGCAAACCCGGCACCCTGCTTACATCCGCCGCCAACCAGCCATTCCTCTCAACTCCCACTCACCGCTCAACACTCTGCCCCGAACTCTAAACATCCTAGGCACGGGGATGCATGAAGCATACAACACCACCATCCCCCCCCACCCTGGAATGAAATAACAAACCGATTCAATATTCCAAAACTCAAAACACACAACAATTGAAGAAAGATAAAATAAAGAAATATACAACTTAACAATGTTCACAAATTGCAATAAGCAAAACTCAGTCCATTATGTGGACGCTAAATTCATTATGTAGTCTTTGGACCATACTGGAAGTTTCTTGACTCTCATCCTCTGAACTAATCTCTCATCTCTCACACCCTCCACATCATTCACCTCATCAACTGATGGTGAACATCTAAGACTAACTTCCCTTCTTAAATTAACATCAGCATCTTCATCAAATACCTCAAATGCCCTTCTGTTTTTTTTCTTGCCACTTGTTGAACTACATCACCACCCCTCCAGTTCCACTTGCTGATGCGGTCCACATTCCACACTGTACCATCCTGGACCCTAACAGCACGTCTAAACACTTCGACCACTTTCACAGGGTCAGTGTATTTGGAATCTCCTTTTCTCACATTGCGTCCCTTTTTTATCCTCACAAACTCACCCGGAACTATCTTCAATTTGTTCTACTCAAACTGCCTGTAGTTTTTTTTTCACAAATCTTTCTTTCCTGTTGTTGACCCAAACTGGGTTCAACAACGTGTTTGGCTCTCTACCTCTCTTTAATTCAAAAGGTGATTTGCCTGTGTCTCTCCTAACCAAAACCCTACTGCTCCAGACCTTTTCCTTAAGTGCTTCCTCCACAGACATATTGTTCCTCAAAGCCTGCTCAATGGCTTCTACCACAACTCTATTACACCTTTCCACCAATCCATTTGTCTGGGGATGATAAAAGGATGAGAACTTCCACTCAATCCCCAAATGCCTTGCAAAATCCATCATTTCCTTACTCTTATATTGGACTCCATTGTCGCTCATCACAGTTTTGGGATAACCTTCCCTTCTAAAAACCTGTAGTAAGAATTTGATGAGCTTTCTCAACTAATTCCATTTGCAAAGTATGGGGAGGAATCAATCTGTCTCCTCTAAGCAGCAACTCATCTTCTACTGAGCACTAATCTCTGATCTCTCAGAATTTTAAACATTCATCATCTAACTTCCTATTTTCTGGCCACCCACACCTAATATAATCGATACCTTTAGACAGAACTTGGTCTTTCTTAAGCTCTTCTAACCACTCTTCCTTAAAGGTCACTTCAAACACAGCCGCTACTACCTGAATGTCCTCATTGGCATCTCTGCTTGACCCAACTAAAGGCAACCTGGACAAAAAATCTGCCACTTGATTCTTTTCACCTGGGACATATTTCACTACAAAATTGTAATCCTGTAATTTAAGACTTAAGCTGGCCAATCTTGGAGACGCTTTGCACATACTGCGCACAGATAAAATCTCTACCAGTGGTTTATGGTCAATATACACCATACATTTATTTCCCCATAAATATTTTCTAAAATAGCCTATCGCCCAGACATAAGCCAGCATTTCCCTTTCAATAACTGAGTATCTGTTTTCTGTATCAGTAATTGCTCTGGAAGCATGGCTTATAATCTTCTCTTGTCCAATTTCTGAAACTTCAGATAGTACGGCACCTAAACCGATACTATCGGCATCTACTGTGAGTTTAGTTTGTGTCCCAAATACAAAACCTCCTAGTTCTACTGTCTTACAGATACCTTTCTTGATGTATTCTGCTGCAGTCCTACATTCATCATCCCATGTGAATTTGACATCTTTTCTCAATAACTTTCTCAACGGTTCTGTATTACTGGCAACATTTTCCACTAATCTATTGTAATACTCGCATAAGCCTAAAAATGACCTAAGTTCATCTATATTGGTTGGATCAGGTGAATCCATTATTGCCTTCATAGCCTCCACTTTGGGTTTGTAGCCTTTACCATTCACCACATGCCCTAAATACTCAACTTCCTCAACTTTGAACCTACATTTGCTCTGTTCAACTTTCAAATCTTTAGCACTCAACCCATTTAATAAATCATTCAGTGTCCGATCATGTTCATCAACACCTTTGCTAAAAACAATGATATCATCTTGATATACTAAAGTCCCAACTAGTCCTTTCAAAGTGTGTGCCATAATCCTCTGGAACACGGCTGCTGCAGATGCGAGTTCAAAAGGCATTCGCTTATAACGATATAAACCAAATGCCGTAATGAAGGCTGTGATATCGCTCCAATCTTCAGTTAATGTTATCTGATGGTAAGCATTCGATAAATCCAGAGTCGTGAAAGTGTCCGCACCTTCAATGCAGTTCAGCATTTCAGAAATTATTGGTAAAGGATGCATGTCTAAAATGATGTTTTTATTTACATTTCTTAAGTCTACACATATTCTCAGTTTCCCATTTCTCTTCATGGCTACCACAATAGGGCTTACCCATTGTGAGGATGTCTCCCTCCTCAAGTCTGTACAGTTCTTGTTCTACTTTGTCTATCAAAACGATTGGTATAGATCTGGTCTTTTTGTGAGCCAGTGGTGTTACCCCTCGTTTTAATCTTATCCTGTGTGCAAACTTCTTTAGTAACCCTAATTTTGTCTGCAATACATCTTCCGGATTCGCTTCAGTTTTGTTCATCTGTTCACAGTTACTCTTTACCAACAGAATGAGTTCCTCCTCACAAGGGTCTAACCTGATTCGTAGTGCTGCCTGGTCTCTCCATCCTATTACATTCACTCCTTTTTCTGCTACATATATTTTTACTTGAGCCGGGCGATCTTTGAATTGTATGATGCTCGTAAACCATCCTTTGATCTGAATCTTAGAGCCTTCAAACCCTCCTGGGGTATGTCGGGTGATTTAAAAGTACATTTTAAACCTTTGCCCATACATTTCTGCCAGGTTTTCCTTGTGATGATAGTGTAAGGTAAACAACTGTCCACCATGACCATCAACTTCCAGTTATCTAAAATGATCTCACATTGTGGAAACTTAAGTTCTTCCTCAGGCGGTTTGCGAATCACTATAACCCTTTCTCCATCTGATTCTTCTTCTTCTTGTACCATTGATACTCTTTTCTTTCTTCTGCATGTAACTGCAAAATGCCCCTTTGTCCCACAGTTTCCACATCTCTGTCCAATCGCTGGGCAATTTCTAGAATTAGCATAATGCCCTAACCTGCCACAATTGAAACATCTCTGACTTGTGGCGAATACATTTTGGAATCAGTTTTTGTCCAAGACCTCTTAAAATTTCCTTTGACTTCTTTGCAGTCAGATCCCTTGGCCTTGTTGTGTCTGACTGTGTTCTCTTCTGCTCTTTCCTTTACACGTACTGCATTTACTGATCCTTGTTCCTCCGCTTCTTGCACTTTCTAACTACTGTTCTGTAAAATATTGTGTGAGGCTTCTAGCTTTTTAGCTTTCATTTCTTTCGAACACAATTGGCTATGTTCCACTCTTTTTGCTATTGCAATTGTCTCAGGTAAAGATGGATTTCCCACCATCCATAATTTATCTTGAATTAAAGAGTCTCTAGTGTGTATTATTATTTGGTCCCTTATTAGTTCATCAAGAGTAATGTCATTCCCAAAACAACATATCTGGGCCAATATTCTTAGAACTGACACATATTCTTCAATACTGTCTTGCTCCTTCTATGCTCTGGTATAGAAATTGTACCTGTTGATGGCCACATTGATCTCTGGTGAATAATATTTATCTAACTGCTTCAAAGCTCTTTCATATTCGTCACTGTCTCCCGCTTCATTAACAGGTAATTCGGGAAGTTCCCTATACTTCCTTTGACCTTCTAAACCTAAAGTGTGTAACAATAGTAATTTTTTCTTCTGGGGTGTTAAGCTTTCCTCTTCAACGGTTTTGTATAGTTAATCCAAAATTCTCTCCATTCTAGCCATGCCATGACTGGTTGGCCTGGGCCAGGTAAGAAACTTGCAGGTGGCTGGATGCTGATTCCCTGCATTTTCTGCTTCTGTCTCCTTATTAGTAATTCTTATATCATTTGTGAAGATATGGAAAAAAAATGCTGTACTGTGACGAAGAGGAGTTGCACCAACTTGAGTGCGATAAGGATTACCGCCTGATTCCCTCGTTTGATACAATATGAAGTCACTCCACGCAATGGGACGTTATAACGTCCTTTCCTCTAAAGTCTCTTCACTTCACTTCGTTGACTTCGTGATTCGGGTCTCCGTATGTTATACTGATAGCACAATATTTGACGGCAAACTCTGCCCCCCCCTTCTCACCGTCCTTTTTGTTAACTCCTCTCGTTTGATCTCCAGCAACGACCATTTATCTGCACGGATGAACGAGGCAATGTTCTTCCGGAGCTCCTGCTCTCTTCGACCTGGGTTTTCTGCCGACGCCGGGTTATCCTCGTCGCCAAGTGAAGTAACGAGGACTCCTTCTTGTACAAGGAACAGGTAAGTTTATTAGATGCAAACCCGGCGCCCTGCTTACATCCGCCGCCAACCAGCCAGTCCTCTCAACTCCCACTCAATGCTTAACACTCTGCCCCGAACTCTCCCCGCATTCAACTCCAAACATTCTAGGCACGCGGATGCATGAAGCATACAACAGTTTGTTAGAAAGTAGGCTGGTAGCAGCTGTACCATTTTATTTTGTCAGCCCCACGTCTCTAGCCCATTACCCCATTACCCCATTCGAAGCCAAAGGCCACTATATAGTGGCTATTTGAGTATTAAGACATTTTAGAAGTCCTGTCTATTTTATTTTGTGACCTGACCTTGTTTGCTTGTGCCACAATCAATGGCCGAAATGTCCTTTCTGCCTATGCAGGCTCTTTCAGAGCCCAAAAGAACCCTGAAGTGTATGCCTTTTCCAGTTTAAAATGGTTTGGTGCCTGCATCGTGGAAGAGGCAACTGTGTTCATGGGAATATGGCTGGGGAGCCACCATAGGCTGCCTGCCAAAACTTTAAATACTGCATAGTTTACAAATGGAGGGTGGCTTTTTCCAGTGCATGTGAGTATCTGGTGGATGCCATGTATCATTCTCAGATGTATCTATTTTTTCATACCTGGAAGCTCTTCTGGCCAAACGGACGACTGATGAAGCTGCTGTGACCTGAAATACAAGCTGGGCCCTCTCCTCCTGTTAAAGCCTCCTTTCCCTACCTTACTAGAAGACAAAATCTGTAGGGCCATTTTGCTGCTTCCGTCCCACCTTCATTGCTGGAAGCTTCAACCTGCACTGCTTAAATCTTAGTGCCTGCGCCCGTGGTCCTCCTTGGAAGCCCTCCGGTCCATGCTAGACCATTAAGGTGGGCGCAGCTTATGCATTGCCTAATCTTGTTTATCATGGGACTCCCTTGTGTTGCTTTCTGCAGTCGTGCCTTGGTGAAGGATGTTTCCTCCTGGCCAACTGAGCTCTGGGACCAACTGTGAGATCTTGTTTGTTAAGATCCTGGTGTCTTAGCTCCATCTGCACCTCTGACTTCATTCAACTGGATAGCTTGACCCAATCCAGACTAGGGCTGTGCCGAATAGCATATTTAGTATTCAGCCGAATACTGAATAGTTTGTGAACTATTCGGCCGAAGTCGAATAAGAAGCCGAATAGTTGCTTTTATTAATAAATCATGTTCCAAACTTGAAAAAACACACTTATTTTAAAAAAGCACCATTTTAAATGCATTCTATACTTGCATTTCTGTTCCATTGTAATCAATGCAGCATCTTTATTTAAAGTTAAAGTATAAAGCCAGAGAAAAAGCAGATTGAACCTTCAATGTCTGATTGCTCCTGGTAGGTGTAGGGTGTTTTCTCTCTGCGTGGTCTAGGGAGGTGGGAGGACATGCAGGGATTTATGTTTAGTAGGGATGGGCAAGCAGAATTCCAGTTGGGGATTT
Organism: Ambystoma mexicanum; assembly: GCF_040938575.1. NCBI lineage: Eukaryota > Metazoa > Chordata > Amphibia > Caudata > Ambystomatidae > Ambystoma > Ambystoma mexicanum. The sequence goes on along the minus strand of NC_090941.1, from coordinate 660,393,057 downwards.
GTGGTGTTGAGGTGGGAGGTGGAATGCCGTGCATGGTATTTGTGTAAGGGGTTTGCAGGCCCCAAGTAGAAAGTTTGTGGAGGTGTTGGTGAGGTAGTATGCAACTAATGGGGGCTTGCACTGTATGCTCGCAGAGTGTCAGCAATGGTGTCTTTGGTTCCAAGACTTATATGCTACTTTTGCTGGTTCAGCCCACGTTTGCCACTTGGAGTGAAGTCGGATTCCAAGTCTCAGCCCCAACTTGGCCCATCCCAGGAATTCTCTCGCCCTCCCAACTCTCCATCCTACAAATACCACCAACAGAGCATAGCTCTGACTGTCTCATACAGAGTCCTCCCACCTATCTTTACCCGCTGTGTCACACTGGCCCACTTTGGAACTGGACAGATTACCCAACATAAATTCCTCTGAGAGTTCTGTTATGTCAGACAGAGTAATTTTATTTTTTAATTTTTTTTATTTTGTATATAACTGTATTTAACAGTTTTTACAAAAGAGGCTTTTCCTCGTGAGCTTTATTTTGTTTCTTTGACTTGAGAGGGTTAAATCCTTGGGTAGTGTCCTTTTCAATGAAGAGAGTCCAAGTCAAGGCTTTGCAAGAAGTTCCCGATTGCAATTACCGGTTTTCGATTTAACCCGTGCATCAGAAAAGCCCACCAATAATCTTCATCCATCCTAGAAAATTGTGAGTATAGGTGGCCAAGATGGATTTCTCTGTTAGAGACTAATGCTGGGCATTTGAGGATTAGGTGCTTCAGACTTTCGATTGTGTTAGAATGGGAACCGAAGCGACAAGAGTTTGCGTTCGTTTTCCTTCGAATTCCCAGTATCTCGTTCGTTTTTAAGATGTTTAATCTTCCTCTCAAAAAGGTTCAGCGGATTTTCTTGTTTGGGAATTACAGTAAATAGTTGATGGGCTCGTTTATTTTTTGTGTGTAGGGAGGCAGGTGGGCAGTGGACTTATAACTCGTAGCTTTTGTCTGCGTATCACACCGGTCTGTTTCCTTGAATTTTTTAGCAGTTTTGGTTGGATTTGTCAAAAGTTCATCTTCGGTGCTTCCTATCTCTTCTAGGATCGCCTGGTTTTTATCGATCCACGCTTGGAGCATTTTATTGGTGCCTTTCTTCATTTTCTCATGAATAAGTACATTGATTTTTTCTTTGGAAGATCTTCTTTTCCTATACAGCATCAGACTGTTGAGAGTCACTGTTCCTTTAAGAGAGATAAGGCTGAGCTCTCTTCTGATCAGAGCCAGAACCAGTTTCCTCCAGAGAAAACCTTCAAGTTTGATCCAGATGGTTTCAGGGATTATAGGCATGGCTTCCGCTCCATAAGTGAGTGCTGGAACCACCTTCGCCTTATAGAAGGTGATTGCTGCTTTGAGCGAGAAACGACCATGTTTTTTGTCCATCAAGATAATTTGGTTGGTCAAGGTTTTGTTTTTAAGGACCAAGGTTTCTTGCATCGGCAGTTCTCTAGTTTTGTTGTAGAAGGTGATTCCCAAGTATCTGAATGTTTCGACTTCTTCTATTCGTTCATTCGCTAGAAACCATGCACCATACTTTTTCCGTTTTGATGGTTTATCCAGACGCATCACTTTGGTCTTGGCCTTGTTGCTTTCTAGGTCGTTGTTTTTGAGGTATTCGTGCAGGTTGTCCAGTTTTCTCTGTAGCCCAATCATGGTTTGGTCAATTAGAATAATATCGTCCGTGTACAGCAGCCTGCTGACCTTTTCGGTGCCCAGAGTAGGTGGAAAGGCTTTTACGTCTTTTTCTGAATGTTGATAATCTCCTGTGTAAGCATTATACAATGCCGGGGCCATTGGGCATCCTTGCTTGACTCCGTGGCTGGTTGGAATGTTTCTAGGAAGTATACCTGTACCGTTGAGTCAGACTCTCATAGATGTCTGCGAGTACAGTTCTTTTATCGGTTCCTGCAGAGAGTGTGGGCAGTTCCAATTAAGTAGTTTCTTCCACAGTTTGTCTCTGTTGACTTTGTCAAAAGCTTTAGTGAGGTCGATAAAAGCCAGGAACCGATGGGGTGCGCCTTCTAGGACTTTGGCCTTAAAGATGCTAAGAGTGAATATGTTGGCCGTTGTGCCAAGTTTTTTTGTAAAGCCTGTTTGGAATGGGTCCAAACCTTGAGACGAGGAAACCCAGACTTTGAAGCTGTCCAAGAGAAAGGATCCAAAGAGCTTCCCGATGCTATCGAGCAGTGCAATAGGGCGGTAGTTGTTTAGGTCGCCTCTTTCACCTGATTTGTATATCGGCACCACTTTGGCAGTCTTCCAGGACGAGGGTATCGATTTTGTTGATGAACAGGATTCGAAGATTTCGGCCACTAAAATCGAAAATGGACCAGGGTTTGACTTCAGGTCCATGTTTGAAAGACCGCCTGGAGCTGGGGCGCGAGAAGGTTTGAGGTTTCTGATTTTAGTTTCGATGTTAGTCTTGTCGAGTTCGATGTCCCATTTGTCAGCTGCTCCACAAAGTATTACGGTTGAGTGCCGTGGTGTATCAAAGAGGTCTGAGAAATGGGTAATCCAGGTCTCTTCTGGCACGCTGCTTACTAGAGTGTCTTGTGTTGTGGAGCCTTTGGTAGATATTAGTGACCAAAAGGTCTTTGTTTGCTTGCCAATTAGTGTTCTCAACATTGATTCTGAGTCTTCCTGGTAGAGTTGTATTTTATAACCTTTTAGCCAGCTTTCATATCGGTTGGTGGCCGTCATGTCTTCAGCACAGTTGATAGTAGAGGGAAATCGGAGGCCTTTTCTTTTGGCTCGTCTCATGGTGAGTCCCTTTTCTCTAAGGACCAGGTTGTCACTGTGATGGGCCTTAGTAGGTATTTTGCCTCCCTTTTTTTGCACTTGGAACGGGTAGCAGAAGCAGGCAATAGTCCGTGAGGGCTATGGCCTCGTTTTGCTTATCCAGCTTCTTGGCTTGACAATAGCGGTTGGTTATGTCTTTGATTGCTGTAGAGTTCAACTGCAAACGCGTTCCCTTAGCGTTAGTCTCTATGGCGGGCATAGAAGAACGTGGAGGATTACTGATGTGTGAAGTAATCACCCAAGTTGTTTTCAAAAGGTTATGATCGCTATGCAGGGTATGAATGATCCCAAAACAGGTGATATGTGTCAGAAGTTCTCCAGAAATATGTATATGGTCTAGAGTTGCTTGCCTCCTGCTAGTTCCCTGGTAGGGATTACCGGATCACTGTTTTTTTTTAGAGAGTGTAAATGGTGCAGGTTGTAAGACTCCATCAAGTTTGCCAACTTCTTTCCTCTAAGTGAAGCATCTTCGGTCGTTGGTCTTTTGTTTGCCTTTGACATGGGAAGGTGTTTTTCCCGTGAATTTTCAGGTCTTATTAAAGCAATTTTGGAATTCAAATCCCTGCAGATAATTGTGCTGTCAATTGTATAATCGGTTCTCACCTCGTCGAGGATCTCTTCGATCTTAGAGATAATAGTCTCTGTTGGGAGTTCCTTTGGGTTCCAGTAGACATTTATCAGTAAGTATGTTATTCCTTTCTGTTGATTTGTAGCAGGTTGGGGTGAGTATCGTCGGATCAGGGTGGCCAGAATGTGGGGATCTTCTTTTACAACTTTGACAAGTTGGTGGTTACAGCCTATTCCGATTGCTGTAAGTAGTCCCGCCCTAGGTCTTCCAACAGGTCCTCTCAAGGCTGAGGAAAAGGCGATCTCGAAGCCATCGATTGTGGGTTTCTTTAGCATCCATACTTCTTGAAGACAGAAGATGTTGGAGGCGATCGTCAATTGGGAGAAGCCTCGGGTATTCCATGAGCCCAGGGTCAGACAGGGAGCATGCTCCGTTTTTGGCAACATGATGGAGTTGTGTGTGCTTCTCTGTCCTGCTGCTGGTTGCTAGAATTGTGGTTTAGTAGCTAGGGCTCCCGGAAGCCAGGCCCATTGATTTAGTTCTTCTTTTAAGCAGATCTGTTTCTGATTGTTCACTGAATCCATGTGTCTTTGCTTGGTGGTTTCTTGATCGATTGTGATGTTCCAGTTTTTTTGCGGGCCGGGCGGTACTCGTTCGGTTTCCAGTGAGCTAGAACGACAATCTCTGTTTCGAGCCCTCATAGGAGAAAGTTGGTGGTTCTTGGTAGCGCTCGAAGGAGTTCTGTAGACCATGGTTTGGCTCTTTCTCGTGTGTCTGTCTCTCATTCTACTGCGAGAAGTTCTTCTTTCAGTAGGGTGGGTGGAGCGATCTTTGTACTTATTCCACAAAGAATTTCTCCTATTTACTTGTTCTTGTTTTGTTGATTTTTCTTATCGTGGGTTCTACGTCGATAACCAGAGACAGATCTGGGAGTTTCAGACCTGTGATCGTGTAGTTTCGCTTTTGGGGTACATTGGTTACCATGGGATGAAGACTTCCTCGAGTCATTTGTCTCGTATTCTTTTAAGTCGTATGCCAGGGATCTTAATTTGTTTTTGGCCTCAGTTAGTAAGGTCCTTGTGGCAGAGGATTGGATGTGAAGGTAGACACTATCCACGCACTCCCTGTCTGAAAATTCAACGATCGTGATCTCCTCTGATGTGAGGTGCTTGAGTGATGGAACAAGGTGGAGAATATCCAGGATGGTTTTCCTGTTTAGAATGAATGAAGGATCTTTCCAAATGCATTCCAGGAGGAAGGTGCAGATTTTTGGGGTTCTTTCTGAGCGAAGTAGCATTGCTCTTTTATTTCGACAATCGTCGCTTTTCTCCCTGTTGGTGTGCTCGTGTTTTGGCTTTCTGGATGACCTTTGGCTCGCGTCGATGCGATTTCTGGTGGACTTGGCTGTTCTTTCACCATAGTTAGATTTAGGTCGTGTTTCAGGGGTTGGTCTGCATGGAATATGGTGTCTCTGAGGAGGAGTGTCTCGGTTAGCCTTTCTTTTGCCTCTTGGTGGGTCTTTAAGCTCCAAGCCATCGGTGTCCTTGAAGGCTGAGTCAGAGTTTAAGGCGGCTTCCATCAGTTCGGTTTCCGCAAGTGACCGAGCACTGGTTTTTTAATCCTGGTTATTATCAGAAAGAGTAGGTGATGCACTGACTTGAGGACGCAAAGTAAGGTCGTTGGGTTTTGTCTCGCAAGTCAGGCGAGCTTGTTTAAGTGTAGGAAGGGAACTGACCTCAGTAGTTTTAGTTCGAGCTGGTCGTCTGTTAGATGTCATCACAGAGATATCTGCAGGTCTTTCAATGTCTTTTTGAATTGATAGGTCAGTAGACCGTACCGCACATCCATTTTTTGTAGCTTTCAGGGTCGGGATTTTCAACTTTATTTTCTTGACAAGCTCTTTTTTTCCCGGTAACTGTTGCCTTCCAGTATTGGTTGTATCGGTCTCCTTTGATTTGAATGGGGGAAAAGTTGGAAGACCTGAGTCCACAAGTTTTACTTGGTCCTGGCCCTGGGCTTAGTCGTTACTATGGGATGGACCTTGACTTTGGCCTCTTTTGGGGTGCATCCTGTGAACAGAAACATTTTGGCAATGATCTCTTCAGTTTGTGTAGCGATCGTGGATCTCGTTGAAGCTTCCAGTTGCTCAGGTTGTGAGGAGGCCTCTTTCATAGAGGGTTTGCTGCTGTCTTTTGCAGTGATGTACCCTTCTATAAAGTAGAGTCCTGTTTGAATGTATGCCATTATTGTCAGTTGGTCTTTAGCTGTGTCATTAAGAGCTTCATAAAGCTTGGTGAAGGGGGTCAACGCGATTTTTAAAGTTGACATAATAGAACATAGATTGGTTCTTTTTGAAGGGGTAGAGAGGCCCGTGTCACCCGTAAGATTGTTCAGTCTTGATGATTTCCTCTGAGTTTTTGTGACTATTGGGATAGTTTGGGAGTCACGGCTGACCGTGGTATTGCCAGTTGTTGTCAAGGCAGGATTGATGGATGTCACACTAGTCAGATTGTTAGGAAGAGGAAGGTCTGGTGCTTTGTCACATTCCAATGCCTCATAGCGAGGCAGATTGTAAGAGATCGAGTTAAGGATTTCAACCGGATGTGACGTCTTCTGAGAACTTTCTGGAAACCTTAACGTATGATCTTCCGGTGGATGTGTCTGGAAAGTGGAAGACTGCGTTGTTACGGGACTTGTGTTGGTTTGAAGTGTGGCTTAAACACCTTCACTAGTAAGGGGCTTCCAGTTTCTTTTGACAGGTCCGACTTCAGATGCCATCTTTTCAGGAAGGCTATTTTGCGCAGCGAGTCGTTCTCGGCCTCCTGGGTCTGGCCCAAACCTGTGTGGAAGAGGGAATTATGGTCAGGATCAGTAGTCAGCTCCTGACGCAATCCTTCTAGTAAGTCGGCGTCCGACATCTCATCTTTTTCTTCAGCTTGAATTTTCCTTTTTTTCAGAGAGAAAAAGTCGGCAAGAGATTCAGTCGTTGGTATCTTTGATGACTTTGATGGAGGCAGGTAGTGTCTGTTTTTCACTTTGGGTTTTTTGTGGGTTGCCGGTTTACCAACTTTAGTCTCGTATTTTGGTTGTTTTTGGAGGCGGTCCGTTCTGGGCAGCATTGGTTTAATGGGGCTCGTTAGAGTGTCTAAAGTTGGCATAGAGTGTTGCCCCTTTAAGTTGGTTGAACGTAGGGGGTATGCTGGAGATTAAAATTGGCAATGGATGATTCAATATCGTCGCCCGAATACTCTATTGTAGAGTAAGAGCAGTCTTCAATTATCTGGTCCTTGGCACAGCTGTTTAGGGGGCTGGACAAATCCACCTGAATTGGAGCGTGGTGGATGTCCGCCTTGGTGATCTCCTTGACTAAGAGGAGTGCTTTCTGGACATCTGTTCCATTTACCGGGGAGGGGGGGGGGGAGTTACATCCCGCTTCCCAAAAGTTTAAACATATTTCCTGGTCATTGGCCGCTTCAAGGGTGTTTATCAGATTGCTGGAGTCAAGGGAATTGGAAAGTGTTTGGGCCAACTTTAGCTGTTGTTCAGGGCACGCCTTGCACGTAATTTCCAAGCCGCGGTACAACTCCGGTTGGAGCGGAGCGTTATGTGAAGCCTCACGTTCCTGAACCTGGTCTGATGCTGGTGCCTGCACAGGTTTGATCGGGCAGTTGCTCCAAAGCTCTTCCTTCGCCGCCTCCTTCTCCTCTGACGTCTGGCCCGTGTCAACAATGCCGCTCGCCGCCTCCGCGGCGAGCTGCAAGTTGAAGGCTTTGCAACGATCAGGCGAAAGGGCCAGCGATGACAGGGCGGACAGCGACGGGAGGCTGAAGAAGGCAGTTGCAGGCAGCTCGCCGTCCCTCGCTCCTCCAGATGCCCCCTGGCACAGGACAGGGTGCTCAGGTATGTGGCCGGCCATACTGGAGGCAGGCGCTTCCTGGGCTTTCATGAGGTTGTGTTTTAGACTGGAGGGAGACTGAATTAGGTTTCTTGTTCCTTTTTCCTTGCCGTCATGGTGGATTTGCAATGTAGTTTCTTTAGGCAGGGTTTCATGGACTGGGGAAGCCGTGTCAGGCGCCATACTGTTGTTAACGTGCTGTTCTTCTGTCAGCGTTAGTGCTGCTGGAGTATGCGCGCGTGTGGTGCTGCTGTAATCCGTCGGTTTTTCGTTGCACAGGGTTCCAACCTTTGTTTCAAGTGGCTTAGGTTCCAGCCATATTCTGTCTTCGGGGTTTGATGATGCCTTTCGCAGGCGAGTTAGCGGTTTCAGCGGGCTACGGTGTTCCAAGCCGCTGTCATCACTCCCCGTTCGCTAGCTTCGCAGCCAGTGTCCTTCAACACCCTGCAGCCGGGCAGGCATTTCCTTTAGCAGCAAGCCGCAGAGCGGCCACGGACTGCCACAGACTGCGATCACCTCAGCGGGCCGCTCCACGGCTTGAATGAGCTTTTAAAGGAAATTTGGTCACGCCTCAGACCAACAAGGAAATGGTGAACAGACTGCTCCGAGTGCTTTCCACAGACTGCGAGCACCTCAGCGAGTAATATGCCCCCACCTAACCAAGCCCTGCTAGTCTCCACTCCCTATTGTGAATTCTTAATGTCTCTCTATGGGCATGGTCCAAAGGAACAAATGGTGCTTACTGTTCACTTATCCTCACCACTCCTCACCAATACACAAACATATGCACCTTATCATTACTGATAAAATATGAGATAATGTTAAACTCAGGACTCAAGTCATTAAAAAAAGAAAAGTGGGGACTATGACATATGCAATGGGAAGTGACATGAAAGGAACTGAATGTATCCTAAAGTGAAATATGCACATTTCTTTCAGTTTGTCTTTTCCAACTGAAGAAAGTGCACATTGCATATAAACATTCGCCAAATAAAAAGATGCTCCTGTATTGTTGCTGGCTAAGTATAAAAGGTGAGCACCTTTCATGTCTAAGAATATGTAACAAAACATGCTCTAAAGAGCAGATTACAATATAAGATATTTTACAGCTGTGTGATATCAATTTGTCTGGTCTTGTGGCTAAGTGTCTGGTCTAATTCTATTCAGTTTTGCAAACTGAAGTCTATATTTGCCTTTCAGAGTTCTCGTTGCATTGCATTCAAATGAGAATGACAAAGTATTCGGCAAGAGGTGAATAGCAAGAAACTATTCGGCTGACGCCGAATAGCTCTTTTTCAGCCGGAATTCAGCTGAATACTTACTCAAAGCCGAAGTTCGGTACACCCCTAATCCAGACCCCCTGTAGCCAACTGTGAACCAGTGTTTCATTGGCTGTTTCTGATGCAAATAGCACCGTGAGTAGTTGTCCCCATGTCCCTGGACCCAAAATCAGTCAATGGTCCCATCTTCAGGGATCCCTGGCTCAGAGTGGTTACTGTGCTCTGAAAAGGCGCATCTGCATTACACATGCGACTGGAAGATCACATGAACTGCAGCCATCCTTCACCGGGACTCTAGCTCTGTAGGGTCCCCAAGACTTCCCAGCTGGTCGTGTCCACTTCTCCTGCCCCTGCAGGCTATCAGTACACTTTAACCTATAACGGTAGAAGACCTATTGGATCGAGCCTTTAGATTCCTATGTGAGGCATTTCTGGAACTCTGAAAACTCTACAAAAGTGAATTGAACTTGTACTTACCTGTGCTCTGCCATTTTTCCCCGGTTCCCCTAAGGGCAGTGCTTATTCCTGAAGTCTGGCACTCATTGGGCCTCATTATAAGTTTGCCGGTCCGGAAACAATGGTACCGGTAAGCCTGCTGGTACCATTGTACTTTCAGCCCGCCAGATCTGACATGGCGGGCGGAACAGCTCCCGCTCGCAGAACTCGACGGATGCACCGGCACCATTCATGAATGGTGTCGGTGCATCCGTCCTCCCCATTTGTCTTGGGACTCAAATGGGAATGGGGAGTAATATTTTCTGGCGTATTGGAATGTGCAATTACCAGGTCTGCTGGGGCTGTAATGCCCCGGTAATTGCCCATTCCCGGGCGCCGGAAAATTCATGACTCCGGCGGCAGCCATACCGGTTTTTATCGGCATGGCCACCGCCAGGGTCGTAATGACCCCCAATGTCTCAGACTCAGTTTGATTATGTGGTGTTTTAGCAACTTTATTATTTTAACTAAGAGTCACATAATAAACACCCATAGAATCAGAGCAAAATATAAATGATCTTTGTGTTTAAAGACACACTTACATATGTGTCTCCTGTCAAGACACAAGTTATTTTATGTGTATGTTGATTGGTATTAGTAAATCACACATATGCCGTAGTGAGTGCCTCAGTCAACCTCAATAAGCTGATGGGAGTTGCAGCTTTAACCCCATGTATGTTGACAGCATGGGGAGCAGCCGTGGATGGTGGCAACAGTGGGTAGGGAGCTGCCCATCCTGACGTGTAATGGGCATGTTAGAAAAGATTTCAGCCCTGGCACTTATATTTGTACAATTTAAGCACTGCCTGAAGGTCACTGCAGTTTTCAGGATAGTCTAATTTAATAATGTGTTGGTGATTTTACATTCCTTTTAGAATAATAAGTTGCAGATTGTCACTCTAAATGTAATTCCGAATGTTGCAAAATTGTGATCAAGTTTATCTATCTGTTGCTACTTGGCATATGTCCTATAGATAGGCTTGAGGGGGAACGGGCTCCTTTTTAAACCAAGTATTTTACGTTCATGTCCTTACTCGCCCGACTGCTGACTGTTGCTGTATTTCTAGTAGTTTAAGCCATTTTACACCCTGATGCTTGTACCTAGACGTGTCTAGTACTAGTAAGGCTCACGTAAACCCTTTACCTTCCCCATGTATACGGCAATCTTTTACTTACTTGTCTTTAGTACTTATTTGACACTGGGTTTACCCTATGCAATATCTAATAAAGAGCATATATATTTTAACAGTAAATTGTGTGTAGTGCATTTAGTTATGTGTGTGAATGGGTCTAACTGCAGCTTGATACTAATCCTCTCCCCCGCCCAAAAGTGAAGTGTGATTGTTGTGTGTGTTTGTTTAGGAAAACTTGGTGGACCAAGGATAGGTATTTTTAGAGCCCCTCACCAGAGGGAGGTAGACAAACTCTATAACACAGATGTATTTCTGTATGTGTCTGATGAGGTAAATGCAGCACTCTGGGACCTTTCGCATGTAGTGGCAGTGTATGTGAGCAGGCTGAGAACGAGATTAAGCTCCACCTGACTTTCCTCCCCATATTCAGTATCCACATGGTCCAAGCTATCTCTCCTCTTACCCATTACACCACACATCCTGAGCATGGATGTTCTCGGGTGGAATACGCCTTCCCTCCTTCTACGGCACCAGAGGAGCAGGGCAATGGGAACTAAAGCTGCAGCAGCCATTTTCCAACAGAGGCCATGAGGAGGGTTAGCTCCTTTTCAGCTTTGACCCTGGTTTGGAAAGGTGTTAGATACAACAGGTGTATCATGCAGCAAAAGGTAGAATTGTCTTTGCGAATCCACACGGCACAGACTGTGATTTTCCCCTTCGAGAGTGCTGATATTCGTAGCACTTACAGCACCACAATCTGGGAACTCCCCATACTTGACTTTTACCTTTTGTATGTTAAGATCAGGAACTTTATACGTGCATATGCTCCTACTTTTGCCACTGCATTTCCAATGTGCATGCATGCAAATTGTATAATTGAGGCACAATCTACACACAAATAATTCCTATGCGACTGAACTCAAATGGCACATTTTTCTGCTTGTGAATGCAGCAGTTTGCCCCAGCACAGTTTACGACATATTCAGCATCAAATCAATTAGTCTGTGACCTGACCACGGTGTCTGTTTCTTGTTATCATTGTATAAATAAATACAGATCACCGAATTGCTGTGATATATATGAACATTATGAATGCTTATTAATTCTCATATTCTATGCCAATATATACTGCTCTGGGTTACAACAAAGAACTTAAGCAACTTTGATATGCATTTCAAATGGCCAGAGGCATGCATTCCTAGGAAGAGCCTCAGGGTCTTTCTATCCTCTGGCAAGAGCACCAACTCTGCACAGGCATACACATGGCTATATTGGTACCAAGTATGCAATGTAAACATGTGTCAGGATAACGAGATAAACGTATGAGGCAATGAATTAAAACATGGTATCCTATAACAGCCCCAAATCATCAGTGCGATTGTCTCAGTTATTGGTCAAATGTGCTGTGAAACAAGTCGTAAACTATGTAATAAGAGAATAGTTAGTTGGAAGCAGTGCATCTTAAGTTATGCTTTCTCATTCTATAACTTGTTTTTAAATAGTATAAGTATAAAAGGTTGGACATTTTATAATGGTGTATTCCTCAATGTTGTATAAGAAAGAGCTCAAGCTACAGCACACCCCTCCCCCAACACGGATGACAATACAACGTTCTAAGCTGCCAGTCAGGAACAGCTTTCATGTCGAGAAGGGAAAGTCAGTTGAAGGTTGGTGAGGCCATGCTGAAGGATAGGGAGAGTATGGCTCTATAAAGCCCTCTCAGGCCTGGCTACTCTCCTGGATCCTCCTGGATCCCCAAGCTCAGATCCTTGCAGTCCGTCAAACAACCCCATTGAAGTAGTCATTCCGGCTGCCTGTCCTAGTTCCATTACAAGGACTTCAACACCTTTGCCTTGTGCAGCCCCAGTGGTCTGGACGGTGAGATACCAATGAAGCACAGAGAGAAAACATACACTGTTCAAAGATGACCTTTGAGTCTACCCCGAGCGGCAGAGTCATGTTGTCCTGTACTCTGGAGTATTTTACTCTGGAGTATTTTGCAGTCCAGCAAGGGAGAGGGCACTAGACAAGAATAGAGGGGGATTAACAAGGGAGAGTGAGAGAGAAGGAGGAGCTATTCTTATTTTCAGTAGTGAACACTTTTTTTGCAAATATTAAGTTGAAGATATTGCCTTACACATTTTTATTGTTTTGTTTGTAGTGTGAGGCGCAGGATAGGACGTTTTGGACACAAGGACGGCTTTTCAGTTATTGACATCCTGTAACTCCTCTTGAATGAGATGTCTTATATCAGAATTCCCCTTTTCTGATTTACTGATTCTCTCACTATGTAGTATGATAGACCCAATAGTTATTCTTATATCATTTTGTGTATTATGTGAGGGGCCCAAAATGAAAGCCGGGCTCAAAGCTGTCCTGTTTGGTCCAAGATATTGATCAAATACAAATAGGTTGGGAAAATGCCACTCTGACCTTATTTTAAAGAGGAACTTCCCTGCCTAAATCCAAAACTAAGGATCTGTCTGTGTCAGGATGTCAATAACTGAAAGGCAGTCCTTGTGTCAGAAATGTCCTATCCCAAGCCTCACACTACAAATCAAACAATAAAAATGTGAATATCTTCAACTTGATATTGGCAAAAAAGTGTTCACAACAGAAAATAAGAATAGCTCCACCGAAGAATGTTCTCCAAGGTGCAAGCCCTTGGATCCACACGGTGTAACCCTTCCCCTGGATTATTAAGTAGGATGGCAATTGTCTCTTTTGCTAGCAGTTCCTTTGTATCTCTCCTTGATTTATAAGGTTCCTGTTTGGGTAACAAGTTGTATAACAGTCTTTCCTTAACACAAATGTCTCCTTTGTTTAGGGAACACTGCCTTTCTTTAGTATTTCTGGAAGCTTTGCAAAGTGGCTGGTATACCTCCCTGGCTGCAATTCCAACTTTCTGGTGTACTCTCCTGCCAGCTATAAAACAATTGGAGACTGGAGGGATTTTAAAGACCATGCAGAGCAACCCTTTGCATAATACACTATCAACACGTATTGGTGCTTTGATGGTTTTATGTCGTATTAGGTACACACAACTACAATGACCTGATGTCTCCTCACTTAGAAGAGGTTTTGACTTTTGAAAGCAACATAAACCTTAACATATATATTCCAATGAGCGTTTTTGAATTTTAAATGTATTGTATAAACACATAAAGGTACATTAATTACTCTCCTTGTTTTACAAGTTCATAAGGAACAGTGGGTTTGTAATCATCAGTTCAAAAAAAGAGTTTTCTGAACATCTTAAACTACATTATTTCATACAACTGTGCAATAGAAATACTGTATCATTCATTCTCACTTTCAAAATAATAACAATGTCTCATTGCATTTATCCCGACGTGTTTCATTCCTTCTATTCCGTTCTCTAAAAAAATGTTAAGGAATTAATACAGGGGAGCACTGTCTGCCTTTCCACAATCCCTTTTCTATCCACTATTTTTTCAACATTGCATATATTATTTGAGAACTTGTTTCATTTCATAAACTTCTCGTTGAACTGGTTTCAGCACTCCTGTCTTTAAATTCACATGCTCAGGTCTAATATAGAAAAATGGTGTTTCCTGAAATGACATATTGAGAGGGTTTTAATTTCCCATTTCTTTAGAAATATATTTAGTTTATCCTCATTTGTTTTTAATTGTTACTATTCATTTACGGAATATTACTTTCCGTGTTACTGGGCATATTGGTATACAAATGTACTTACAATTTCAACGTTTAGGCAATATTGTTTGCTCCGATATTCTTGAGGGTATAGGCCTGGTGCTTCTGGCCTCTATAGTCTATTGTCATGCTCCGCATAGGTTTCCACAGACTCTGGAAATCTGAAGAAAGGGTGGGGGGGGACACAAATCCTTTCCTGTATATTCAGTCTTTTATTAGCAGGCTCCTGTATGTCTTTTATAAACCTGAAAGTTCAAGACTCTTCTTTGTTAGCCCTAGAAGGCAAAAAGGGGGCAGGAGCTGCAACATCCTGTCTCAACTATGTGTAGTCCTTATCTCTAAATGGAGATATTCCTTCACACATATTAAAGCATGCACACATGCTCATTGATATTATGTACCAACGCTTATTGTGACTTGAGTGTTCCTCAGCAAGCATCCCTTCGGGCTTAAATTATGCTGGGGGAAGACTTCTTCAGCCTACGGGTGCGTGTTTGTTGGTTTAAATCCATGCAGCACACAAAAAATAGAAATATAAATCAGTATGTTATCTACTGTGTGCGGCTTCATTCATATCCACTAGTTTTCAATGAAGGTACTGTGTTAATCTACATGTTGCTGTGTGGCATGTGTACTGTTCGGTTATTGAAAATTAATTACTGTCTCCAGTTTGCTCCTGCTCGCATCCCTTCATGTTCTTCAAAAAGGGTTGCCTGCTTGTTGCTCAGTTACTATAGTAACTTTGTAGTTTTGCTACATCTTTATTTTATAATGCTCCCGCTCTCCTGTCATTTGTTTGGGCAGGTTGCTAAGGATACCAGTTCTTTCCATTCTGTTTTATCAGATCTGTTTACTCGTAAATAATTTCTAACTTCTCTTGCATGCGTAATGTATTTGATGGGATACTTATTTCATATCTCCATAAGGAGAATCATTCTATTCATTCAGCCGCTCAGCAGTGATCGGGAGACCAGAAGTCACAGGCGTGTGTTGGTATCGGTTGCCATAGTGACCCGTTCACATTCATCAGCATCCCTCTGTCGGGTTCACTCTTGTCAATTTTTGCTACTTATATTGTTCTTTCTCATTTCTCACTATTCAGGATTCCTCTCCCTTAGCTTTTGTGTAGGCCAAAGACTTTCGACTGCACAGGGGCTTTTGCTAGACCCCTGTATGACCACTTTGACCTTATCCTTGCGGCTCTCCTAGGGCCTACTGGTATTGGTAGTTTCAATCAAGGTGGGATCAACCAGAGTCTCTCCAATGAGCACTCACGTGGTGCCGGACCCCTCTGCTACTGGTTTTTCCCTTAATGTTAACAGTTCTTTGAACTTTCCTTAATTTGTCTTTTTCAACTTTCGTTCAACACAGTTCGCTTTCTTATCGGATTTCCCATCGACTCACAGGCTGTGATGAACCTTTTCTTGTCTCTGGAGTCAAGGCCGGTACCATGGTAGCAAGCGTCTCTCCCTGTTCTGATGATCAGCGTAGGCGTGCTCTGTGTACCATTGACATCTGCTGCAAGTTGGCTATTGTTTGCGGTTTTACGATTCCTTTCAGGGAGGCTTCCTGGGTCTGGGTCAGAAAGAGCAATGTCACTTCTTTCCGTGTCACCCCTTCGGTTCTCGCCGCCTTTCTCCTCCTGTTGAACTGCCGTGCTTGGATAGCTGTCTCGTTGTGCGGTCTTCCTTGCTCTTCGTGTGCTCTCATGCTCCAACTTTTATCCCTTTGGGGAAGGGCTGTCAGGTGTGTGTGATTCTGGTCCATTGCCTGACTTTACCTGACCCTTGTGTTGGGACATGTCAGGTAGACGACACTGGTGTTAGTCCGTTGTCTTTCGTGGTATGCAAAAGTATTTGTGCTGGAAAAAGGGGGGGTTAGAGTGTCTGAGTATCCTACGTGGTAGGCTGGGGGAAACGTGTTATAAGACGGGAGATACAGCATCACACCCGATGGTGTCCCACTTCCACTCCCTGAGCACCTCCCATCCAGGTGATCCTCCTGCACTGGTCCACCCCCAGGAACTGGATCCAACAGTGATGGCTGTGTCCTGGCCACCTGGATGACAGCTCCCCGGGGACTAGTCAGTGAGACACCTTCAGGTTTCTCACAATAACCAGACCAAGAGACACTGGGGCAAATTACATAAAAGAGCGAGCTAAAGGGAAAGTCGAAGTGGTCTTGCGGAGGTCTGTAGTAAAAGCCACACACATTCAAAAGTCTTCGACGACAGGGAAAGGTCTGAGCCCGACTGAGGGAGACCGCAAGTGTGATAAGCGAGGGGATGGAAACCCCTAAAGGATGTGAATTAAGCTTGGGGAAGGGAGCACCTGCAAGTATTGTACTTTCTGAGCCTGATTGAGGGTGACCGGCTTGAACCTTTTGTTGACCTGTGTTTTGGAACTTGGAAAGAAAGACTTTTAATGTGGAAGGCCAGGCGGGCCTCGATCCACATTTTGAACTGACTTTGTTTTGAGAACCTGAGCCAGAGTGTGTCATCCCGTTTAAAGGGACCACCTTATTCCGTGCTGTCTAAAGTGGGCAGGAGAGCTGACTCAGACACACTTATTCTTTATATTCTAACACTGATTTTCCTTTGCATACATATTCTCCTTTACACACTTTTTGTACAAGCAGTAGGGCAAACATTAGGTTTTGTTAGTATAGGATATTTTGATTTGACAGACTCAACTAGGACACCCCAACTCCCCGTGTTCACCATAATGGCACCAAATGGGATATTTGACATTTTTGGCTGTTTGTAATTTTCAAACAGCCGGAATTCGAATAAATATCCCATTCATTTTTTTCTGTATTCTGTCATTTCTATGGATTCCAACATTGTCAGCTCATAATGTCTTCAATCAAGATTATGGCAAGAACCTCAAGGATGTGTGAGGTCATAGGACTTTGTCCTTGTATACTACACTCATGAACAAGAACCCTAGGTACTGATAGTCTTCCTTGGCAGTTGTAGTTATAATAGCCAATGAAACTTTTAAAACAAAACAAAAAAATAGGAAGAGGGAAGCACATAGAAAGAAACAATAGCTCTAAAAACACCTCTACTAGTCTGGGTGCACAGTGCTGATACTATGGGCATAATAATGAGGAACCTGGGCAGTACTGGGTGGTAACGGCCCAGGGTCCAAGTTAATTTAACGAGGGCCTCAGGACATTACCAACCGGTACGCCCGAGGTTCCTCATCATTATGGCCATCAGCACCCGTGTGGTTTCCTACACGGTTGGTAAGGGTGTTTAATTAAAAGAAATGCTAACAAAAACAAAATCGTACTTTGCGGTGACATACTTTCCAAGTGTTTTTTTCTATGCTGATGACCGTCATGTCATCAACATCGTTGGAGGCGCACCAATCTTGAATCATGGATAGACAATCAGGAATGAGTGAGAGAGGAGAGGAGGCTGAGGGGAGCCTGAAAGAGAGTCGAGTGTCATCCGCATAAGTTTGAAAGTTAGAGAAGGTAGAGATCAGGTGTGCCAAAGGGGCTAAGTAGAAATTGAAGAGTCAGGGTGAGAGGTTAGAACCCTGGGGAACACCACATCTCGAGAGAGAATTGGTGGAGAGAAAGGACCCAAGGTGAACCTGGGAGGGTCCGTACAGGAGGAAGGAGGTTAATCACTCCAGGGCCTGATCTGTGATGCCAAGGTTCTCACATAGTCGAATGATCAGGGTGGCCTCATTGATCGTGTAAAAAGCAGAGGAAAGGTCAAGGAGGCTTACGACAGAAGGAAGGCTTGAATCGAGAGTAGTGAACAGATCTTCACGGGTGTTCAGGAGAGCAGTTTCTGTGCCTCTGGCTGCTCTGAAGCCAGACTGATGGTCATGGAGACAGTGAACAGATTCAGTGTGGAGAGTAAGCTGGGAGATTGGGAGATGGCCAGATTTTCCATGAGTTTGCCAGGAAAAGAGTGATAGAGATGAGGCGATAGTTTGCCAGACAGGTAGGATCAGGTTTAATTGATATGGTACAATAGAGAGTCAAATGCATAAAATGTATCTGTATTTGGCTAGTTAGCCAATAAGACTGCTAAGTAGAAACCAGAGTAGCCCAAGAGCACACCATCAACTCAGAAACCAATAAAGAAAACCAAGTAAAGGTGACCTGGTGCATAGGAACAAGTACCAAGGAACCTGTGTGAGACATTGAAGTCTTGGGGAAGGGTAACCTGAAGCTTGGCAGGTCTATATGTGCTGTCTTGGGATTGGGAGTCTCAGGTCCCCCTGTTTGTTTGGATTGTGTTATTTGAAACTTGGGGAAAGGAACCCCACGATTGGTTCTGAACTATATTACCATGAACTGGAGAAAGGTAAACGTCAAAACTCTTTTTCATGGAAGTTTTTTGTGCCTGGTGAAGGGGAGCTGAGGGAACGCTGTGAGCTGGAAGAAGACTTTGAGTTAAACAATGTTTATTTTGACTTTGACATCCCTACACGTTTGTCTGTTCTATTTGTGAGGGGAAGAATAGGTTTTGGACACAGATGGACTATTAAGTTGAACTCTTTGACTCAGATTTTCCTTAGTTTCGTTTAGGTAGGGAAATTCCACCTTAGAATAGGGCAAGTTAGGCCTTCAACCGCCCTGACATTTAAATTAATAAATATATTTTGTTTGAACTTTAAGTCTGTTGTCTGTGTCTTGCTTCATGATGCCTTCACATGGGCCACACTATTAATGGAGATGGTATCAAACCAAGAAAAGGAATAATAGATACAATAATGAGAGTGCCCTACCAGCAAAGATCAGTTAAGGGCATTCCTAGGCATGGCAGAATAATAATCAAAGTTTGTTCAGGATTTGCCAGACAAAAAACCAAAACGTTGAATGATTTGAGGAACACAAACTGATTGGTCTGAAGATTTCCAAATGGACATTGAAGAAATGAAATCTGATATAAACCAAGCCCCAACCCTTAAAGTGTACCAAGCTGATCTGTTGAACTCACCATATTACTGTAGATGCTAGCAATGAAGGATTTAGCGGAGCAAGTAGTCAAGTTCAAGAAAGTGGAAAGTGGAGACAAAACTATAGCTTTCACATCCAGGGCTGTTCATGGATCAGAACAGGGATACCCCACTATAGAAAGAGAGGCCTCATGAGTATTCTGGGCTCTAAGATACTTCAAGACATTAGTTTGGGGTCTAGCCATCATCATCAGAATGGATCCCAAACCCTTAACCCAGACCTTTAGTACAAAAGGTCTGCCGTCTGCCTCCCCGAGAATTTGTCGATGGATGGTAGAGCTAATGCAATATTAATTTGCACACCAGGACAAAGCAACTGTGAGAAAACTGAGGGCGTCCTCGCATCTATTCCCCTTGGATCCTTTTCCCAGGTGGCCACCAAAAGTCCATCGCTTTTGGATCCTGCCGCTGGGGGTGGAGAAACGAGGGAGGATCACCTGAGTGGAGGGTCCTTGGGGGTTGAGGTTTAGACAACCTTAGGTGAGACATGGTACCCCTTATTTCCATTTCAGGAGGAACCGTCTATCCCAGAAGCATTTATGGGGTATTGTTACCACTGTCCCCTGGGCCAAGAAAACACCAAGAGATCTTATCAATTTAAGACCACCAGGAAGAGGTAGAAGAAAAAAAGACTTATGGGGGTGACAGGTGAGACATGGTATCCCCCTTTTCCATATGAAGATCAATCTAACCCATCACTGGCCTTTATATGCTATTGCAACTCATCTCCCCACATTTCCCCTCATTCAAACCACTCTAGTACTGGGACGAAGAAGAGGCGACTAGGAGTAGTGAACACTAGTAAAACATTTCACTGTGCTAGTATGAGATGAGGAAGAATCCTGCAGAGTGTTGTAAAGGTCAGGCACGGCTCAAGATCTCTGCTAATTGCAACCAGGCAATTACAAATTGTAATTCACACCTGCAACCTGTCAAGTGTATAAGAAAGGTGGAGACCAGCATTATGGGAGACCAAACCAGGAGGGAAGGCTGTTTGCCCGGAGGCCGCCGCTGTGTGTCCTGCAATAGAGACAGGACGCCAGCAGAAGGGGACCCCAATGGACTGTGGAGCCCGGGAGTCGATGGGCCGCGAGAGGCCCCAATTGGGGAGGCCTCAGTGGCCTAAGGAGCGCCGTTGGAGCGGCAAGCATAGTGAGAGGAGGGAGAGTGACCGACAGTGTCCGCAGAAGAAAAGAAAAGCTGGCAGTCGTGTGTAGAGCGAATCCGAACTGTGAGCAAGGCTGGCAAATGAACGAAGAGACCAACAGCATTCACAGAAGAGAAGAGCGGCCGGTTGTGTGCAAAGCGAAACCAAAGTGCAAGTGGTTCGAACGAACGAAACAAGACGTGCAGGTGAAAGCGGAAGCAAGGTGCAAAGCTGCCAGGTGGAGTTGCCAAGGACTGGTGAGTGCAGAGCGAAGCCACTCAAGCTGGTGCACTCCTAGGGCTGTAAAGGAAATCCGAAATGGAAGTTGAATGAATTAAATGCCTTTACATGAGAAACCGAACTGGAGAAAATATTAAAAGCCATTTAACCTGCAAGCAGCGGGGTGAAAGATTGTGCAGATTGAATACTGAACTAAATGAGAGCTTTTGGGCAAAGCTATGAGCCTATGACAAATGTGCATGAACTACAGATACTGCCCATTTGAAAGCCAAACGTTAAACTGTATGAATCACGAAAGAAAGCAGAAATGGGAAATTGAACACAAGAACAAAGTGGTAGAGAAACATCGCCATAAAAGTTAAATATACGCAAGAATACAGTGTGACAAGGCCAAAGACTGGCAGAGGAGCTGTGACACTTTGTTAGCCAGGCGGCTAAGAAGGAGAACATAGGGTTCCTGGTTGCGAGGCCTGTAGTGGGTGGACTGCGCGGTCCGACAACAGCACCTAGACCATGATATGATATGATGCAGCATTTATAAGGTGCCTGTGTTTCTAGGCGCGACAAGACAAGGAGTGGGAAACAAAGGGAGGACAAAAAACAATCTTACTAGGCCTTGTGTCGTTCAGACTGCCCAAGTGCGGGGAAGAGAGAAGGGGAGAAGTGACAGGGGAGAGTGGAAGGGGGAAGTACAGTTAACTCCCAAGTGCAGCCAGCAGATGGCTCATAAGTGCAGAGAGAAGGGACTCTAGGGTTGCAGATACAGACCCTTAAAGTGCCGGGGAGCCCGGAGGCAGTGCAAGGGCAACTGGACAAGCAGGAGCCTGGGACCGAGTTCAGAGGGTGACCAGTGCGTGGAGCAGTAGTCAGGTGCATCAGCAGGGGAGAGGAAAAGAGAAAGTGGAAGCGAAAAGGAAAGTCTTCTTAAGCTGCTTCCGGAACCAGAGGTGGTTTTGCTCAAGTTTGAGAGAGGCAGGGAGGCTGTTCCAGAGGGAGGCCCCAGCCGAGGAGATAGATCTGCCCCCAACTCTCTGCTCGAAGCGTCTGACACTCAGAGAGCTGGAGGTGGATGAACCGAGAGCTCGAGCAGGAAGATGTTTTGGAAGAGAAAGATGGAGGTAGAGCAGTTCCAGGCCCCAGAAAGCCTTGTGGACAATGGAGAGGGTCTTGAACTGGATCCTTGTAGCCACAAGAGTCAAAAGAGATTTCAGAGCAGGAGAGATATGATCCCCGGACTTGATGCCAAGGACAAGTCTAGCAGTCCTGTACTGGATAAGTTGTAATGGTCGAAGAGTAGAGGGAGGAAGATTTAGAAAGAGGCAGTTGCAATAATCCAGCCTAGAGAGGACCAGAGCTCTGGAGACATCGAGCTTCTGGGGGAAAGTGAGAAAAGGAAGAATACCTCTCAGGCGGTGCAGCTGACAGTTTTTGACTTTTTAGAGATGTCACGGATGTGAGGAGAGAAGGAGAGGATGGAGTCGAAGATGACACCAAGGTTCTTAGCCTCACAGAAAGGAGCAGGAAGAGGGCCAGAGTGGGCGGCCAGAGAGGGAGAGAGAGAGAGAGGAAAGGAGGGAGCGGGTGTCTCAATAAGAAGGATCACAGTCTTACTGGCATTAAGCAGAGATCATTGACAGCACTCCATTCCTGAATTTGGTCAGACAGTCTGGTATGAGAGAAGAAGCAGAGGTGGCTGAGGGGAACCTGAAAGAGAGCTGAGTGTCACCCGAATAGCATTGAAAATCGGAGCAAAAAGTAGCGATGCAGTGGGCAAGAGGTGCCAGGTAGTGGTTGAAAAGCCAGGGAGAGAGGTTAGACCCCTGAAGAACACCACAAGTAGAGAGAGGGATAGAAGAGAGGAAAGATCCCAGTTGGACCTGAGAGGGTCGGTCAGTGAGTAAGGAGGTAAACCGGGCCAGGGCCTGATCAGTAATACCAAGGTTGTCGCTGTAGCGATTGAGCAGGTTGGCATGGTTGACCGTGTCAAAAGCAGAGGATAGATTGAGGAGAATGAGTACACAAGGGAGATTAGAGTCAAGGTTGGAGAGCAAGTCTTCACGGGTGTTCACTAGAGCAGTTTCTGTGCTTCTGGCAGCTCTGAGGCCAGACTGGTGGTCATGGAGGCAACCAACAAATTCAGTATGCATATTAAGCTGGCAGATGGCTAACTTTTCCAAGAGTTTGCCAACGAAAAGAGTGATGGAGATCAGGCGATAGTTAGCCGGAGAGGAAGAATCGGCCGAGGGCTTCTTTTGAAGGGGCTGCACAAGAGAGTGTTAAGGGGGAGGAAAAAGTTCCAGTGGCAAAAGAGTGATTGCAGAAATCGGCCAAGGCTGGAGCAAGGGTGTCGATGTGGTCCTTGATGGGTCTGGATGAGCATGGGAGAACCTGCTTTGATGAAACTTTCATAGATCGGAATTGTCTAGAAACATTGTCAGGGGTGAACAGGGTAAAGGAGGAGGAGATGTGGCCCGAGACGGGCTAGGAGTGATAGAGTGGTGGAGGAGGAAGAGAGGGTGAACAGGATGTCCTGAGTTTTAGTAGTGAAATGAGAGGCCAAGGGCGTGCAGAGGGCCTGGGAGGGAACAGGAGAGGTAGAGACTGCAGCAGGATTGGCCAGCTCTGTGCAGATTTTGAAATGTTCGGCTGAGTTGTTAGATGCTGCAGAGATGCGGGCTTGGATGTAGGCTCTCTTCTTAGAGAGGACAGCGAATCTGTACTGCCTTTGGAGCAGGCAGCAGGCCAGTTTGTCCGGGGGTGCGCCCGATGCCCTCCACCGGCCTACACTTGCGTTTAAGGGCGGTGAGCTTGCAATCGTACCAGCAGCTGCACTTGGATTTGGGCTTCAAGCAGATCCTCATGACAGGGGCAAGGACATCCAGAGTGTTGGAGATACAGAGATGAAGGTTAGTGAGGGCTGGGTTAGGGTGTGAGTCAGCCAAAAGGTGCAGAAGGAGGAGAGAAAGTAGCTGTGAAAGCCTCAACTGACACACGCTTCATAGGTTGGATGACCGAGAAGGTAGGTGGCAGTGCTGGAGTGGGCTTGACCTGCGAGGAAGAGAGATAGAGGTGGGAAGAAAGGAGAAAGTGATCACTCCAAGCGAGAGGAGTGGTGAGAGGGTTAAATAAGGGGCGGTCTGAGGAGATCAGAACATCCAGGGTGTGCCCTGCAGAGTGAGTGGGACCAGAGGGCAGAATAGAGAGAGAGAGAGAGAGAGAGAGAGAGAATCACAGAAGTTGTGAAGAAGGGCTGGTAGCATCCAGGTGGATGTTCAAGTCTCTGAGGAGAAGTTGAGAGGTAGAAGGCGAGGAGGAGAGGTCCGCCCACTCAGAGAGGAAGAGGGTGGCCTGCCCCGGCGGCCTGTAGGTAGTGGCCACAGTGAGGGAGAGGCCAGCAGAGATAGATAGTCTGCAGGCCAGGCATTCAAAGGAGGAGTAGTGCTGCACTGGAATGATAGAAGCAGGGATTCCCCCCCCGGAAAATCAACTCTTCACCCGCACCAGGACAGTTGGTTCTGGGTTCGGAGAGGATCTTGTAGCCATTGGGAAGGAGAGTGTCGAAACTCGTGACAAAGCTGGCCGTGAACCAAGTCTCGGTGAGACCGAGGACATCCAAATCAAGCTCTTCCCGGAGACGGCAGATGTCAGGGGAATGTTTGACAGCTGAACGAGAGTTGAGAGTAGCGATGTGGAGCAGGTTGCCACAATTGAAGGACTTCCGGGGAGGGGTACAGGCCAGATCTAGACCATGCGGAAGTGTTGGAGGTGCCCGAGGATGGGCAAAGGAGGAAGGAAGAGAAGGCAGGGTAGTCAGAGAGGGAGAAGAGAGTGCCAGAGGGGTATCAGAGGGGGGAGGCAACAGGGTGGCCAGAGAAGCAGCAGGGGTGCCAAAGAGGTGGCAGAGGAAGGAGGCGGCAGAGGAGCCAGAGGGTGGTAAGAAGGGATAGCAGGCGAGGAAAGGAAATTGATAACGCATGGGAAGCATCTATCAAAGAGGAGGACAATGGCCTGAGGGCCCTGGACCAAGACGCCGTCATTTAAGTAGACATTAATGATGTTCTTAGAGGAGCGGAAGTGGGCCAGGAAGGCCTCCCAATGGGTGCCACTATTAAGGGGAGAAGAGAAAAAAGGAGAGAGAACAGAGACCATATGGAGGGTCCATAGGCCTGGAGAGGGAACGACAAAGAGTATGTCTGGAGGAAGCACTGGTATAGGTATCAGCGAGATGGAGGCCTGGGTTGGAGACCAGTATGTCCCTTTTGAGCTTCTACCTGCCAGACTTAATGAGAGGGATAGGATAGTCGATAGAAAAGCAGTTACAAAAGATAGGTAAGACAGAGAGCACCAAAGGGGATGCGGGGAAGAAAGATGGGGGTGGAGGGAGACAAAGAGTATGTCAGTAATGGTCTGACCATGGAGCCCCAAGAAAAGATAAGAAGGTTAAGTGTGAATCTTGATACAAACAAAGAACAGAGCCTATGGCTTCTTGTTGCGTAACCTGTAGTGGGTGGACTGTGCGGTCCAATAACTGCGCCTCGACCAGGGAGCCCCAACTGTGAAAACCCAAAGAGCTTGCTGAAGCAAACCAAGGGAAAACAACCTGATGAACTGGTAGAGAAAACCAAGTGGGAAGAAAACCAAGGCAGTATAAAGTTGATCTGGAACTAAACTTGAACTTGAGAGATTGAGAACAAGTAGAAGGTGCCTGTTTGAACTCAAGAAGGGAACTCCAAGGTATCATGGAATTGTCTTGAACTTGGGGAAGGGAACCCTGAGGTTTTTGTGGAACTGCTTGAAATCCCAAGGCTTTGACAGAATGTTCTTGAACTTGGGAGAGGGGAGCAGAAGCTTAAGCCAGGAGCTGGAAAGGTAATGAAGGAATTGCGAGTTGAGCCATAAAACAAACAAAAAACTCATTGAAACACCAGAGTTAATGTAGAACAGACTTGCAATAAACATAGAAGGCCCATGTGAAACACTGGCATTACATAGTGTCTATTACACCTACAAATGAGCGGAATGGGGTGTAGTTAAAGAAAGTGTCACTACGAAGAAGGTAATCAGGTTTCTCACTACTATATTTGAAAGAGAAGGCATCCCTGAAGAGATCATCACTGATAATGGAATACAGTTTGTATCCGAGGAAATGCAGATATTCTTAAAAGATCATGAAATCAGACATCTGCAAACAGCATTGCACCATACAGCCACATATGGGTTAGTTTAAATAATAGTTTTTATAAATGGCAGTATACAAATGGCGGCAGCAAGTTCCCTGCCATGGAAGGATGTACTTTAACCCTGAATGCCTAGGATCACACTACACTCATCCATTGATGTTGCACCATTCATACTCATGAGGGTTAGGTCTTCAAGTAGCCGGTTGAATACTCCATGGGAATAAGGAAACGACCAACATGACACGGTTACAGCATTGGATAGTTAGGCGTAAACAAATAACTTCTAAACAATACTATGACCACAGAAACGCTGTTATGCCAGCTAGAATTGAGGCAGACGAGAATAGTTGAGTATAGGAAAAGTACCACAGTATCTTGGCTTACCACAAGAAAGAATTGGATGCTAATATCAAATATCAAGAAAGATTAAGTTAGCGGTCGAAGTGTAAAACACAAAGTAGTAGAACTATGTTCCTGTTTCCCCGCACCCTTTTATGCCCACTCTCCCATACTCACGGCTACCCCTAAAACTCAAACCCCATACTGGGTCCCTCCTTTCCTCCACTCCACCCTGCATTTTACAAAGGTTCTAGCAAGACAAGAAAATACAGTACAAGAAAATGCATTAATTGACCATGCTTAGTGGGACATTGTCCACCACAGCATGCAGCTTTATGCTGGCTCCCCTTCCAATCACCTACCTTTCTCACCTCTTAAGGGACATGCCCATGTATATAGCAACACACACACACCTCTCCCATTACATGCCAACACTGAAGCACCTACAGCAATTCATATGCAGATCACTGCTGAGCTGGGCTTTTTGGCCGCTTGGGAATGTGTTTTATGTCCCAAGCAATCTATTGAAATATTTAACACTCCAGGCATTCAAGACAGCAGCAATGTGTTACACTGGCTTGTTATCGCCAGGGAACACATTACCCAGGCTAGGCGAGCCACCCACTGGCTTCCAGTCAAGGAAAGGATTATCTTCAAGATACTTACTCTAACACATAAATGCATCAGCCTCACTGTCCCTTCATACTTAGCAGACACCATTACTAGAGAGCCATCCACACACCCCAAGAGAAGTAATCACACCAATCAACTCCGAGTACTCATCAAAAGAGCCAACGCAGAAGGCACCAGCTTCCCTCACATAGCTCCCAAGTTATGGAATGCCCTACCCAACTCACTCAGAGCTGAACCCGCACTCTCCACCTTCCGCAAAACCCTCCAAACTACCCTGTTCATATAGCCTTTTCAGGCTCTCTCTCTCCCTCCCCTCCCACAACCCTATCCTCCTGTCTCCTTCCACCCAGCCTCCAATTCTTGTAACCAAGTTAGGTCTAAGTATACTATATGAAACAACAGGATCTTATACTATATGAAACAACAGGATCTTGCAACCAAGTGCTGTAATTATGTAGACCCTGTTAACAACAAATGATATGTTTTTTTTTCTATGTAACCAGCAAGTATTTCTGTAACAACGCCATGATGCCCAAGGACTGATGTGCGCTCTATAAATGCTAATAAATAAGTAAATAAATAAATAAATAAGGGTTCAGGTTCGAGTCCCCAGTAGGGAAGCTTACCAAAAAAAATGTCCCGTCCCGGAACGATTATTCATCTTACATAAAGGGAACGATCATGGATTGCCCCGAGAAGTAAGGGAACGTCGTACCGTTGGTCCCTGCCAATGTTGACCTCCGGAGTTAGTGTATTATTGCATTTTCCTAATCCTGACAACTCTTACCCTTGCCCGTCTCTTCGCTCCCCTTGACTATTGTACCCCCTGCTCATTTTCGCTATTGAGGGAGATCGTAAATGTGAACCAATGGATCGTGGGTTCTAGAAACGATTATGGACGTTTGGAGTGTTATTTCTTGAACGTGGGAATTGTTGGTTATATGGTTGTTGATGGTGGGGCCTCGCCGGTGCGGTCCTCCGAATAAAATTACTTTAAAACGCATACCAGGGCCGATCGTTACTACACTGACTCCTCTGTTGTGTTTATGTCCCTGCTTCAGAACTAAAGACGGAGTCTAGACATAGAAAACGGAATAGTGCGTTATTAAGTCCGCCATTTTGAAAAGTCAATTTTTTCATTTAATTGGCAAGCAATCTTCATTTGCAACAAAGCAAACATTATAACCCCAGAAGACATAGCTATGGATGTGCATCAGGTGCTTCAATCAAACAAATGTTAATACATTTTAAAAAGCCTTTCCTTTAGTGCCTTTTTACAACGCAGTCTGGCATTTTAATACTATTTTCTGTACTGCGAAAAATGTATCTTGCTGTAACATATCAGAATTTGCGCTTCTATTGTTTAGTTCCAAGATGTTGTCATTATGGCCCCCGCATTCAGGCGACAGCCACGGAACATCTTTCCTCTAGCCACCTTCTTAGAACGTATTATGGGTGCTATTCTCTCCTGCGCGGCTCTTCGTCCAAAACAAAGTCTCCCTCGCTTCACCGGCCGACCCAGCATGCCTAGCTCCGCACCTGCGCAAAGCCCCCGTTGCTCAGGAAGGGGAGAATAGGAAAAAACAGCACAGGAGAGAGTGAGCGCGAGCCGAGGGGGCGTCACTCCCCAGGGAGTGAACACCGCCAGTGGCCTGCGCAGCTTGCTAGCCGGGTCGCGGCCCCCACCATACCCTGACCCATGCCTGCCTGAGGTTGCAGAACAGCCATGAACAGCGGTCTGTCTCCCTCCCCGGCGTTGCCGCAGCCGTCTCCCACCGGCTCCCTCTGTGCCGCCGCCGGGCTGAAGCTCAAATACTGCCGCTACTACGCCAAGGATAAGACCTGCTTTTACGGGGACGAGTGCCAGTTCCTGCACGAAGACCCAGGATCTTCGGGGGGCATGCTTGGCCTCAGTGGAGGTCCTGGGCCGCTTCCCACCTACGCCTCCCCGCCACCTCCTGGAGGAGGTGCTGGACCCCCCGGATCAAAGAAGACCGAGCTTGGCGGCCTGGAGGCTCAGAGATTGGCTCGTGAGTGTCCACCTGGGGAGAGGACTGAGTGGGTTGTGGGAGCTGTCAGTGTAAGTTCACCAGGTGCAGCCATGGCACTTCGGTGATGCTGCCAGACTGTTGCATGACAGGGAGCCTTCCGCCACAAGTCAAATATTTCGATTGTTAATATTGCCTCTTAAGTTGGCATGTGAAGATACGCCTGCAGTATTAGGCTTCATGCAGATGGGAAGAGGGCAGGTAGTTCATGAGCGATGTCGGTGCAAGTTCATTAGGGGCAGGTGGGTCATGGTGCTATCATTGCTGTGACAGGGCGCCCCAGGGTAATTGGCAGACCATGGCCGTATTAGTCGCTGCTGCGTTTACCTGCACAACTTAATACTTCCTGCAAAGGCCATCGTCCCCTTATTGCACTTTTCCCCGTTATTGGTGCAGGGGGTAACATTTACCACGTGCACACAATATGTTGCTTTATTGCATTTTTGCACCAGTATAATGTTTGCCTTAGTGTTAATAAGGAACAGCATTAGCTCGAAGCAAAACGTTACCCAGGGTACAGCCATGCATCGAAAGAATATAGGATTTAACTTAAGCAATTTTTGCCTTAATGCTAACATAGTGCATTGCACTGGTGCAAAGTTTCTGTAATGAAGCTGAATTATGTGACAGCTGTCAGTACAAGTTCATGAGGTATCGTCTGGCCAGGATGATGGAGCTGGATATCTCAAATGCTGCCAGTTATTTGATCGTGCTTATTTTTCACATTTAATTACATTTTACTGGATATGTATTTGCGAATAGGTGCAACAGAAAGCGGGTCGTGCTTTTAGACTCTTAATGGAGGCTTTAGCGACCCGCATTGCCTGGTCAGAAGTGCATGATCTTTTAGAAACATACTACTAAGCGGCTTGGGTAGTAGAGCTTGAGGTGTGTGTTAAGGAAAAAAGGTTTGGTAAAAATGTTTAAATACAAAGTTACCCAGCATGTTTTGTTGGAACCAGTTAAAAAGAAATGTGAGCATGATTCCATGACCCTGCGATTAAGCGCTGTAAAATTAGCAGTAACTGTTTTCCATTGATATGACATTGCATTTATCAGATTCACAAGGATAAAGCACCGAGTGGTCCCTGCTGGTGGTTTAATTTGTGAAGTGCAGTATTAAATAAAGTGCAAATATTGAGTACTATCTACATTGATGATAGAATACAATGATTGGAGTAAGTATTTTGGGGTTAACTTGGATAAACCTCTGGAACCATCTGTTAAACTTGTATCGAAATATTAGCCCTTTAACAAAAAGGCACAGATTTGTCGACCAAATCTCAAAGCTGGAAATATATCCCTTATATGTATGAATACTTTAAGCAGTTCCCCTTGTAACAACATTAGGCAGAATTATGTAAGATTGAAATGTATTATTCTACTGAGCATTGGAGGTGAAAGGAGCCTGGGCCAGTATTAATAAAGCAAAAGATTTTGCCTCCTATCTAATGGCGAATTTCTGGAAACTGTTAGGCATCTTTTGATGATTTTTGTATACTTGTCTGCGAGTGAAATATTACAAGCGGTGTAACTGTATTTTTTATGGGAAAGGAGTGAATGTGTACAATCATGTAATGGTTGGAAATGACGCACGTGATTTTTGATGACGTTTTGCAGTGAAATTGAAACATTGATTGTATTTTTTTTAGATGTGTATTGATAATTTTAATGTCAATGCATTCTTTTTATTTTTTTCATATTTTCTTGGTAAAAATTGTATTTATGTATTCGATAGCTGTACTCGGTCAAAAGTACGGTATTGCCCCAAACCATAGGTGCCTAGTACAGAATGTACTTGGAATTATCCCAAAACAAATGGCTATTTCTTGTTGCACTTCACGTTTTGCGAACTCGTGGTTACCAAACAGAAATGTTTATTTTACTTGAAATCCTGGTTCAGCAATTCACAGATCTTGACTAATGGTACTTTCAATGGTAAGATTATTTTATTGGGCTTTGAAAGCGGGACTCCTCAGACGATTGATGACTTTGTTGATATTACATTCTTTAGTAAGGGTTTACTGACTTATTTTGCCTGTTTTGCCAAACGTACTTGCTTTAAATACACTTTTGAAATTGTTTGCAGCCTGTGAACTCTTGGCTTTTGTTCTTTGTGGTGCTTTGTCGCCTAATATGTAACAGAGCTATTGGTACAATATAGAGAGAAGATGACTTTCAGTCTGCCATCTCCACATTGCGTTTTGTCATTTCTGACTATTTGTGTGGACGTTTTTGATTGCTTTTGATGTTGCTCTTACAGAACTAATTTTAGCTTCTTTTTTTCCTCTCTCATTTCAACTTCTGTTATCTCACCCATGAATATGCTGTCTGTGCTGTGAATAAGAGGCAATGGGATTTTTAGAAGTTTATGCTTTGACATTTTATTTTTGTAGTGTGACTACAGTTGTATGTACTACAGTTTAAAGGCAGAATACATTTTCATAACACAATGTTAATTCTATAGATTTTTAAGGTTTTGTAGAGGGTTTAAGATCTGTAGTACAATGGACATCACATTCTGAAGTGCACAGGAAGTTTTTCTCACTAACAGTAAAACGTGAGAATCATATAATAATAAACCCATATTATTAAAGTGCTTAAACTACAGGGGAGGGAGGTCGGTCGGGCGGGGAATACACCAATATATTTAGTTTGTACTGGCGTATTTTCCTGCATGTGCTGTGGTTTCTGAACAATTTAATGTGTTTATTACAAAAATCACTGACTGTTATATCTTAGGCAGTATGAATGTCTGAGTCATCCCCAACGGAATTTAAAACTTAAATTTGCTGTGATGCACACCTCTACAGAAGGCGCTCAAAGGGCCCATAATGCAGTTCTATCTTAAAGGCAAACTTTTTGCATCATATTCTTCTGGTGTCAAAGATCCTTGCTTACTGAAGGGTCTAATGATGTTCTCTGGCTTTAAAGCTACCATATGAAACTGGCTGTTGGGTTCCAACAGTGCCATTACTGCATTACAATGCCCAACCTCCTTTTTTTTTTTTTTTTTTTTTTTTTTTTTTTTTTTTTTAAATACACACACTCTTACCAAAATAGCATTGTCTGGTGTTTCTCATAACCAGTCCTACAGAAGTGGTGTATCAGCCACGTGTACTCCCTGAAATAGACAAACATTGGCAATGGTAACAGTTTGGGGTTTTGTGTAGGCATAGGAAAGGCGCATACCAGGCACTGCTTAGTGGTAACAACTGGCTATTGATGATTGTTAGGCAGAATCCCGTGCAGTGCCCTTAGGGACCACTACACACAATTAAGACTACAGGTGGCAATACAAGTTTTTACCTTTGGTACAAGCCTGTACTACTATATTAAAATGGTAGCAGTAGCGGAGCAGCCAGGCTTATCTCAAGAGTATATGGGCAGTAGCAGAGATTACACAAAGGGACTACAATTACTGTGACTCAAGCAAACACTGACTCAAGGTTTCAGGTAAAAAAATATAAGTACATTTATTTTTAAACCATTCGCTATAAACACAACACTTCTATTATTATTATTATTATTATTTATTAATGTGATAGTTTTGTACAACATGTAAAAACTTTGCACATAATTACATTAAACAATTTAAAATGTAGAAAAGTATTCAATATACAGATTATATAAAAACATTATAAATTCATTATAAACACAATAAGATTCATCACAAATCAATCGATCAAGGCACGGGAAGGTTAAACAAATCAGATCCTTAATAGGGCCTGATACAAGACATAGGACTATCCTATTACCCTTTTATTCCTGTCCGTGTGGCTAATTGTCTTCCATATTAGCATTGTGGAGCCATTTACTAAAGGTAAATCCTTTGTGCATATAGGTGGCCACCCTTGTGCTTGCTTTCAGATATATGGTGGCCTCACGCCACACCTGGAAAAAGTGCTAGGTGCAATTTGGGGTTTAGGGAATTAACACACTGATTCCAAAAATCTAAGTGTTTGATATGATCAATGTCATGAACAAACTCCTTCAGATATTTCGTGTACTTTGTTTTCAGCCTGCTACATTTCGTTAATACATGACATGCCGTCTCCGGCACAGTCGGAAGTTCACATATTCTACAATACCTTGCTGTTGTGGTCAAGCCCAACGCTGAACCTCGGGCTGTCAAAACTGGTAAATAATTGAAGCGTAAGGGTAGTAAAAAAACGTCTCAATTGTTCCGACGGGCATAGATTTAGGTATGGCTGTGGCTTCATATAGGTATAGAGTATAAACGTGATGAAACTATAGCTTTTCAGGCATCTGAGGTGGGTGAAATTACTCTGCCAATCCCACAGATTTAAGCGACCACGCATGCGGGCAATCAGGTGTTCATTTTCCCTACCCCACTCCGGGGACCAACTGATTTCTTCAATCAGAATGTTGGTCTGGGTTTCTAGTTTTACCTGTCTGCCTGCAATAGTGTCCTCTTTGATGGTCATGAGGAGCTTATTTGTAGGTCTGTTAAACCTAATGTAGAATTCCAACCTTTTCCTCAGAACCATAGCCTTGAGGGAAAGAAAACCTAACTCTAGCCTAATCATGGCCATAGCAATGCATTGGGGAAGACCGAGAACTTTTCTCCAGAACTTCCCCTCCACAAGTTGTAGCCATCCTAGGTTCATGTTAATCTAGGACTCTAATCCAGACGTAACCATAGGAGCCAGGCATTGCAAATATAGCTGGCGTGCAGCCCAAATAGAAAAGCCACATTGTTCACACGTAAATTTATGTATTAGTGCTGTGAGTTGGGCGGCTTTTGTTCTACGTTCCTGAATACACATGTGGTAGTTTCCTTTATTATCAAACTCTACACCTAGATATTTATATGAGAAAGCGTATTCAATTTCAATTGGGCCCACCAACATACGAGGCCTGGCAACCCTTCCTGCTGTATATAATACTAATTTGGTTTTGCTGTGGTTAATGATAAGTTCATTGGATTCTGCATATCGCCATAGCTGGTTTGTTGACCTAAGTATTCCACTAAAAGTGTGGTCTAGTATCACCAGGTCATCCGCATAAGCCAGTATGGGACAATGGTGGGAGCCTATCTTAGGGGGACAGTTGTTAATCCCCAAAAAGCATTTAGGCACATCAGACACAAATAGATTATATAAGATGGGGGCCGTCACACATCCCTGTTTTACCCCTCGCATCAGAGAGATGGGTTTAGTCACCGCACCCTGATTATCCAACCTAACTTGTACAGTGTTGTTAGTGTGTAGTAGCTCAAGGTAATATAGCAAAGGCGCGGGGCAGCCCAAATTCCTCAATTTTTCCCATAAAAGGGAACGATTAACTGAATGAAAGGCGGCCCTGAAATCTACATAAAGTGCATATAGTGGAGGATTGGCGTGAACCAGGGCCTTATTACTTAGTATTCATAATAAATAAATTATGTGAGGTGGAGTGGCCAGCCCTAAAACCACATTGAAATTGGTCCAAGATACCTGCCCCCTCAGTCCATTTTTGTAGTTCATTTAAGAATGAGAGCAGCAAACATCTTTCCGGTACAGTCCAACATAGATAGTAGCCGATACTTCTCTGGATCGGTCCTGCTACCTTTTTTAAAAACTGGTATGATGATGGCCGCCTGCCAAGATATTGGTATACGACCTTCAGACATGATTTTATCAAACAAAATTTTAAGTAGATTGGCCCAAAAGGAAGGGTTGTTTCTCATCACCACATTCGAGAGACCGTTTGGACCTGGAGCTTGTGAGGAGTTTAGTTCCTTAATTCTGCATTGTAGGTCCTCAGTGGAGACGAGACATGAAAGGGGGGAGTGGGAGGATTAGAAAAGGTAGAAGAATAGATCTTATTGCTGATCCCAGCATTTCGCTTTTCCAGATAGGAAATCCATTTATCACAGCAAATGGGGTTCACCATATTAATGGTCTTCTTGCCTTTCACCTCCCCTAGTATAGACCAGATTTTGCTGGAGTTCTTACTGCATAAAGATCAAACTGTAAACTGCCATCTCTCCAATTTCCTATGTCTTTTGTGTATTTTTAGCCATTTTTGATAAGCAGCCTTCAGCTTTCTTATTATGGTGGCTTTGACATCAGAAGGGTGTAGGCCCTTTCTAATGGCGCCAATATCACCTCTGAGCTTGCGTTTCCTATCTCTGATGGCACGGTCATAGATTGTCTCGACCGTATTTTACAGGAACCGTGCAAACCAGAGAAGTTACTGATCCATCCTTCTATTTGTTCAGGCGACATCTGTGTGAATAGCTTAGACTGATCGAACCCCCAATCACCCGATGACATAGATGCCTTCAGCACGTTTTGTGCTGACCAGGATATGCGATTTAAAGAGTGGTTAACTGTGAGCTCGCCTAAATTGACCATTACCTCCATCGGAATGTAAGATCCCAAATTTAATATCAGGGGTTCGTGATCGCTCCAAATACATTCCCTCACCACCATATCTTCGATAATGATTGCAATTTCAGCACTCTTAAGATATAGTTGAGGGTACTTCCACTCCTCCCATTCTTCCAAGTGAATTTTGCGGGTCTATCACTTCTTGTCCTGCCATTGATTACTTCAAGATCCCAGCATTCGAAGAAACTGCTCCAGCATTCCCCATCATTATCGGTGTTAACCTGTTTCCAGTGGCTGTTGCTGGCTAAATTCCGGTGGTTAGTGGTGCCCCCTCCACAATTTATCCGGCAGTTTAAATCCCTTGCTACAATGACAAAATATTTATCATTTGTTAACCTCCAATTACTGCGAAGATCATGTAGAACGTCTTGTATATGGTCTCTACATTTTGCCCCCGGGGGATTATAAATGTTTATTAGCAGTATTTCTTCCCAAACATCTCTTATTCTAAGGGACATAGCTGCAGCTCATATATGATTACTCTCTACTGGGATCATTTTACTTTTAATTTTATTTGACACACCAATAGCTAAACCCCCATAGGGGCGCCCCCTTAATCCTTTCTTAGCCAGGGTGTGGATGGTTGTATAACCATCCATGGCCGTGGGCTGTAACAGCCAGGTCTCTTGCAGCAGAATAATGGGATGGCTATTGATGAGTGTCAGAGAACCCTTATCAGTAAGAAAATGTTGGTGACCGTGAGTGTTCCAGCTTAGTAAGGAATAATCTCATGGTTGTTGTAGGACCATTGGTAGTGAATCAGCCAACCATTTCAGCGTATTTTGTATATCCGTCATCTGAACTTTCTTCCCCAATGGTTGGGCAGGTCTGCAACCATTAACCTTGGATGGAACATGATCACTGCTTGGGAGGCGGGGATCCTCCTCTTTACTGGCATCCACCTCTATCCCAACCCGCATAAGGCTTTTTTTGTGAGATCGAATTAGTTTGGCCGATGCCATAACACAGCAATGGAGGGCTGTAACATTAGGGTTACGTACTGTAAGTGGTTCCACAAAAGAAAAGTCTTCCGAGCCTATAACACGTAACTGTGGGATCAGATGTAGTTTTGTCAAGACCTCAGATCTTATCAGCCACTTGTCCCTTTTCTTCTGATTTAAGTTTTTGATAATGCAGATTTTACTTACGTTTGGGTCATCATTATCCGTTACCTCCATTGGATCATGATGTTCATCTTCCTCAATTCTCACATTCCCGGATAAGGTAGAGCATTTAGATGAATCATCAATTGAATTAATAAGAGAGATCAGATTCTGGGTCTTCCAGGATCGTGCTGGTAGCTTCCTGAGGTATGTCTGGAATAATCCAGCTCGTTAAGGTTCCTGCGCCCTTATTTGCGCGCTTCTTTGTTTTTTAGCTTTTTTGGATCGTACGACAGGAGCATTAGTGGCTGGTAAGGGGGAGGCTATCTCGACCGCCACATTTTTTGCAGCCTCTCGTCTTAATTGTCAACGTTGTTTTTTGGTTAGAGGTACTTCAACTCCGATCTCCTTAAGTTCCGCCAAGTTTACTTCTTCAAGCAGGGCCACTGGGTCCCGGTCCCCCTTCAGTGTTGGCAATTTTTGCGGTATTTGGTCCATACTTTCAGTAGGGTTAGGGATCCCTAGCTGGATTATAGAATTGGTATGGATTCTCCCACACAGCTTTAGCAGAATTTTCAGGGCAAATTGGACGGAGGCAATTGAGGCCTGTAATTCAACGATTGCTGCATTATTTAAACTCTCAGTAACATTGCTCGGTCCTCTATCGGTGTGTTCCAATTCTTCAGTGTCGATATAGAGATTTGGAGAAGCCGATAGTCGCCCTGCAGTTGCTACTACGGGTGAAATGGGGGTAGGGTGTATACAGTGGATTCCGGACAGATTTGAGGTAGAATTGCCAGTTTCTTTAGGGCTAAGTGGGACCAGAGGTCTCTGTTGATCATTCTGAGCTTCGTTCAAGATTTGTACTTCTACCACAATTTGGGTGTCCTTTCGGGGGTATAAGGTTTGTTGAAAGAGGCCATTGATTTTTGGATTGACAGACACAGGCCAAGAAGTGAGTTGTTATCGATATCATTAAAATTAGTAGAATCAAGAGCCTCACTGTTGTTATGTGGGGGTGGGGGGCTGAATTGTAATCATCAATTGTCGATTTATCAGTGGAAGAAGGTACTTTGGTGTTATTTTTGCCGAACAAAGCCGGGATCGTGCCTTTTTCAGGCGCACCATCTGCTCCATTTTGTTTGTCCTTCTTGGAGCTTTTAGTTGGAAGTTTGTCCGTTTTCCCAGCGTTGCCTTTACGCAAGTCGTACCGGGCTTTGGCAGGCTTTGCTTTACCCATATTGCTAAGGTTACCCTTGATCTGTACTATTCTTTACTGAAACAATCAGATTTTAAGGGATAGTGTATACACACTATTATACTTTCTCACCTGTGTATGAATCATGCCTACTCAATGCTTCGAAATGCTCCGAAGGGGCACAGAGGAATCCTGGGGATCAAAGAGGGAGGCCTTTACAGTCTCCCGAACGGTAATCCACACCTTCAGCACGTAACAGTCACATAACAGTGGTCGGCCTTTACCCCTGCCGGGCTTAACGCCGTAAGGGTGCTTGTGTCTGCCTTTTGAAGATGCAAGGAAAGTCACGTGTGTTGTCACGTGCCCGCGAATCGGCTCCACCCCCTCCAGGAAGTAAGCACACCCAGCGAGAGCCTCTTGACAGCTCGCAGTGCTGGGATAAGGCTAGCAGCAGGTAACGTTAGTTTTGGCAGCAGAAGTAAATTCCTCAATGAAAAAGCAGTCGCCACTCGGGCGCTTGTGTCTGCCTTTTTGAAGATGCAAGTAAAGTCACGTGCATTGTCACGTGCCCGCGAATCGGCTCCACCCCCTCCAGGAAGTAAGCACACCCAGCGAGAGCCTCTTGACAGCTCGCAGTGCTGGGATAAGGCTAGCAGCAGGTAACGTTCGTTTTGGCAGCAGAAGTAAATTCCTCAATGAAAAAGCAGTCGCCACTCGGGCGCTTGTGTCTGCCTTTTGAAGATGCAAGTAAAGTCACGTGCGTTGTCACGTGCCCGCGAATCGGCTCCACCCCCTCCAGGAAGTAAGCACACCCAGCGAGAGCCTCTTGACAGCTCGCAGTGCTGGGATAAGGCTAGCAGCAGGTAACGTTCGTTTTGGCAGCAGAAGTAAATTCCTCAATGAAAAAGCAGTCGCCACTCGGGCGCTTGTGTCTGCCTTTTAAAGATGCAAGTAAAGTCACGTGCGTTGTCATGTGCCCGCGAATCGGCGCCACCTCCTCCAGGAAGTAAGCACACCCAGCGAGAGCCTCTTGACAGCTCGAAGTGCTGGGATAAGGCTAGCAGCATGTAACGTTCGTTTTGGCAGCAGAAGTAATTTCCTCAATGAAAAAGCAGTCGCCACTCGGGCGCTTGTGTCTGCCTTTTGAAGATGCAAGGAAAGTCACGTGCATTGTCACGTGCCCGCGAATCGGCTCCACCTGCTCCAGGAAGTTTAGCACACCCAGCAAGAGCCTCTTGACAGCTCGCAGTGCTGGGATAAGGCTAGCAGCAGGTAACGTTCGTTTTGGCAGCAGAAGTAATTTCCTCAATGAAAAAGCAGTCTACACTTCTATTAATTCAAAACCACGCGTAAAATATACTACAACCAACCAATTAACTTTGGGACACTCTAATCCAAGGTAAGTAACCTGTGTTTTAACGGACCGTTGTTGCGAAACAAGAGACGTTACCAGGAATTCACTTGCGATTACTTTTTGACAGTAATGACAGTTTGGTCTTACTAAAACGCCTATCCGCGGCAAGAATTGTTACCGGGGCAAAAACACACTTAGCACCTGGGTTAACCAGAGAGAGTTGGGGGCAAAAAACCATAGGCAATACTTTGTCAAGGCAGACAGAATCAGAGGACACTCATAGACAGAAATTCAAGAGTCAATAGGCCGGAGCCAGCGTCAAGTGGAACCGGGTTCCTGTTGTCGAGGATCACACGGTCGGATAGTTCGAGATTCAACGTTGCCAGGAGTACTTAGATATTTTCAACAGAGGAAGCAAAAGTTATAAGAAGGAGGGAAGACGAGGGCCAGCCTTGGAGATGAAGAAAAGGGATTCACCCTAATTCCTCAAGCAGAACACAGTACCTTATTCAATGGAGAAGCTGGTACCCTGGCAGTTGTTGGTGTCCTGCAGACCCACGGTTCCTGGAGCTTCGATGTGAAGGACGACGTCTGGAGGGGTCTGCACCACACAGGGATGAAGCCGGCAGCAGCAACGATGAATAAAAGGTGCGCTCCTTTAAAAACAGGCGAGGCTCTTCAGATGGCTATCCGGACCACTACAGCCATGTGCAGCGATTTCGACCAAGAAGAGGATCCTCTGGCTGTGGAAGATGAGCTGGTTATCCCCACCAAGCTCAAGGGAAGAAGACTCCGGACTGGATCTTCTCTGGTCGTCGAAGGGTAGATAGCTCAGACCTGCAGCAGGGCTTCACCGGGACAGGGTAGTTGCAGCAGTCGTTTTCTCTGCTTCGTTTCCTTGTAGTTCCAGTGGCGACTCTGACTTCTAGCCCAAGAGACCTGCCTTTTATGCAAAAATCCCCCATTCACACATCCTGGCTGTCAATCACGCAGCAGGGGGGGTTGTCCGGCCTGGACAACCACCTCAGCCAATCATGGCAAAGTGCGACTTGGGTTTCCTAGGATACCCTGTGCAGGGAGTGACTACACCCCTCCCTCACATTCAGCCCACCTAGACACCCAGGTGCCTGGAGGAGGGCTTCTGAGCAGAAGCCCGCCAAAAGACGGTGAACAAAGAAGGCAAACCTGGTTTGCCACGCAAAGTAAAACACAAGAAGGACTTTAACAAAAAGAAATGGCGAATAAACTCGACCGGAGCCAAAAGAAAAAGTATTTGGTCAAGCGGGTTTAAGTTCGAGGCTAATATAATAGCCTAAAACAATACCACGTTTATATAGTAGGTAGAAAAGTTAGGGTAGATACCACTGCCACCAGCCAAGTCTAAGGGCGTCATTACACGGACAGTGGTAAGGAAATAACGTTACCGGTAATTGAATACCGGTAACGCTAAATTTCCTATCCAATTACGACCCGGACTTGCCGCTATTAGCGCCATCGTTAAGTACGGTGGCACTAATAGCGGCAAGTCCGTGGGCGCGCGACCCCCAGGTTGGAAATAGCGGCATGGCGATAATAGCATCCCATCACAAGATAGGCGGACATGGCAATAGCGGCATGGGAAAGACCCCAAAACCCCCTACCT
The DNA here is from genome assembly GCF_040938575.1 of Ambystoma mexicanum. Taxonomy (NCBI): domain Eukaryota; kingdom Metazoa; phylum Chordata; class Amphibia; order Caudata; family Ambystomatidae; genus Ambystoma; species Ambystoma mexicanum. The sequence goes on along the minus strand of NC_090941.1, from coordinate 660,352,913 downwards.
GCATGGCGCTAATACCGGCATCGCGAACCACCCGTTAAGAGACCTGGGCAGTGTGTCCACCTGCCACAGGTGGACACATCCAGCACAGGTGTAGGCGATGGAGACTGTGGCAGCACAAAAGGGCACACAACACCCCTTCCCACACAAAAATGCTTCCAATACTGCCCGCATTACATGGGCTGGAGGATATGATTGCAGTGCGGCAGCATCAACAGGCAGCACAGAGGAGACGCAGGAGGAGTACGAGTAGGAGTAGGGCAAGACAGGCGCAGCAAGCACCAGCAGGGCACCCAGAAATACCACAGAAGCAGCAGGAAGAGGACAAGAAAATTGCACATAGCCATACCAGCGCTGTGATGGACCAGGCATCCGGCCTCTACAACACACAGCACCGGTCCCTAAGCGTGCCGGGCAAAGCCCTCCTGTACGGCCATGACAAAGTGCCAAAGGCAACCATGGCATGTGTGATGCGGGACTAAATTTACATCAGACGGATTGTGCCTATGCCACCTGACATGCAAGCACAAGATGAGGAGGATGTGGATGGTGATGAGGATGGCTGAAAAGGCCCGCAGGGGCATGCAAGTGGCAATGCCCAGGAGGGACACGATGTGCGTCAGCATCTGATGTATCAGATTCCATGACATCAAAGGTTTGACCATTATGCATAAAGATGGGTATTACTGCCCTGATACATGTGGTCAGTCCCACAAAGAACCATCTCCCCAATACAGTACACACACAATGATGAATACCAAGCCAGTGTAAACTTTTCAACAGTGTATTGTGAACAAAAGACAACAATAAGTGCATGGCCCCAACTGTGAAAACACCCCTACCCCCCTACCCCCACAACACTCCCAAAAATACCCCTACCCACCTCCCCCCACCACACTCCCATGTGACCCTCATGGTGTGAACGTGTCCTTCTCAACATGTGGCACCTAGTCCTTGCTGGCCCTAATTGTCATTTCCTGCCCTGCCATTTGGTGGTTGTTATGTGGTGCGCCTCAGGGAGACCGGCGTAGGGGGCTAGTTTGCCGGGAACTCCCAGAGGAGGTGGTGGCCGGTTCATCCTGAGTTGTGAGTGGGCATCGGCGCTCAATTGCGTCTGCTATACGGTGCATGGCCTGCCTGAGTTGGGCCATTTCGTTGCAGATCCTGTCGGTGCATGCCTCCATGCCCTCCCTCGTCTGCTGTGCAAAAATACAGAGGTCCTCCCTCAGACGGCCTACCTCAGCCACATGCTGCCCTAATAGCCCAGTGATCTCCGTCTGCCTCTGAATGATGGCTGAGAGGTCATGTTACATGGTGGGTGCTGGTGGGATGGCTGATGCGCCTTGTTCCATGGCACTGGCCTCAGGTGAGAATACCTGGGGGCTCCATGACCCTTCAAGGGTGGGGGTGGGTGACCCTCTTTGGCTACCCAGACCTGAAGACAACCTCGGGCTTGCCAGTATGGAGCGTGTTGGTCTGGGGCTCTGGCTTAGATCCACAATGCTAGGTGCCTCCTCCTCATCCAAAAGTGGGGCAGTGGGTGCTGCCTCACCCGTTGAACTGGTGGCAGCAGAGTGCATTCCCTCAATGCTGCCTTCACTTGATGGGAGACACACTCCTGTGGGTGCCACGACGGCAGCAGGCATGGCCTCTGGCTGTGTGGAACTGGTGCCCCTGCTGCCTTTGTCCCTCTGGTCATGGTCACTCCTCCTGGTTCCCCTTGAGGATGTGGCGGTGTCCCCTGTGGCATCCCTCCTGCCTTTTTTGCTGGATGTGGGAGCAGGTGTCGCAGTGCGTGGCTCATCAGTTTCTGTGTGTGATCCGGTAGGGGTGAGAAATGGGGATATTCATCATTCATGGGTCGACCTGCCTTATGCTGGATGATTACGTCATGCCGTTCTATGCATTTGGGGCTCTTTAGTGTGGATGCAGGTAATGGGGATGTTGGGTGGGTCATGCAGAAATGGATCTGGGTTGAACAGATATGTGGTGATGCATGCATGTCTGTTGGTGGCTGGATCCACGACATTCATATGGACACATGATTGGGAGGCCCATCACACTTCACTGTGCATTGTTGGATGCATACACTCGCCTCCATCGGACGAAGTGGGCATGCCTTGCTCCATTTCTCCTACTCCCTCTATGGATTCCACTCCAATTGTGGATGCACAGGTCTCCTCCCACTCACGGAGCTTAATAGGCGATTCGCTGCCTCCTCCTGTGCCCGTAGCCAGGTTGCGGTTTACGGCCAGGATGTTCCTCGCACGTAGCCGGAGGTCGTCCCACCTCTTGCGGCAGTCTTTAACTGTGCGAGTGGTGGTGCCTACCTCGCTGACCTTGGTGGCAACCTCTGCCCAGATGGCCGCCTTCAGGATGGCCTCCCGCCGCATGTCGTTGCAGAAGACCACCTGTGCATTTGCCGCCAGTGTCTCAGTCAGCATTACAAGCTCCTCCTTGCAGAATTTCTCCCTGCGTTGCCGCTCTGTAGATTTTTTCACGGCCTTGGGCATTTTTAGGCTGTCCTGGAAGGAGTTTTGTTCGGGTTTCCTGGTAAGGTGTCCTGGATAAGGAGGATGGCAATGGATTGTGTTTTTAAAGATGGCCGCCGTGCTCTTTCCCGTTCCTGTGCGATGATGCTATTTCCGGTTCCGCAAAATAACGGTCACCGCTATTAGCGGTGACCGCTACTTGCATGTGGCGGCAGGTCGGAAGTGCTATCGGCGCTTTCGACGATGCCGTTAAGGGACTTTTTGGGGACTTTTGCGGCATGGTGGTAAGGTCATTACCGGCATGGCGCTATGCTCGTGCCCGCGAACTCGTAATGGCACGCAATTGGCGGCCTCTTGCGAGGGCGGACACGCTAATTGCGCCATGCCGGTAATTGCCAATTTTTACCGCACAACGTGTAATGAGGCCCTAAATGTTAAATGAGCGAAACAATGCTCTAGGAGGTACAGATGCAAACAGATACGAAGTAACCCTTCCCAGTACTCCATGGAAGATGGGGTGTACTGGATCTGTGGCAAAATTGACTAAGTAAAGTTAATGGCAACTTTACCCTTTTCTGGGGGACTGTAGTCGGCCCCAGAAATGGAGTCGGTGGGAAGTCTAAAAGACAACCCTGTGTCACTGCACTTAAGGTGCTGTGTAACACACAAAAGAAGGGGACCACTGAAGTGGTGTACTTCAGAGTCCACAATCATAAAAACAGGTAAAAGACACATGGCAAAACATGGGTAAGAGTGGGGGAAAAGCTCACACTCTTAGCAAGTGAAAAAAATAAACTCCAGAAGTCCAGCAAAACTGCTGGGGGACTCACTAGGTGAGGGAAATTAGCCATAAATGAGAATTCTCCCTAACAATGATCGCAGAGCAATGTAGTGCGAGTAACTGGGCATCTAATAGAAGTGCGTGGCAACTGCCCAATACTTCTACACAAGCTGAAATGGTTCGCTCTTCCAATGCCTGTTTCCAACAAGACTTCAGTGAAGGATACGCATAGTACTTATAAATGGATTGGCTGAAGCCAGACTTGGTTAAGGCATTTTTATTACATCGGCAGTGCGTTTACAACTCCAGTTAAGTCATTAACTCTCGGAAGACTGATTTGAAAAAACATTGGCAGGCACTCCCAAGTGCAAAGTTTGCTGGTAAGGCTTGATTAAAGCGAGCTCAGAGGTCTCATGAAGAGGTGTTTTGGATTGGGAGAAGCAGAAACTGGGTAGCAATATCCATAGGGATTAGCATGGCCATGGGTGGGCAAATAACCAAGCAGCACGTGCACTATTTGTGTCCTCTTTTTCCCTTATCTGTACACTAATGCAATGCTTTCAGCTTATAGATAGCGCTACAGCGCCACCTAAGAGCCGAAAGCCAAACTAAAAAAGCACACACATAGGAGACATTCCACTGCTTTCACCCACAAAGCTCTATGAATATCTTTGGACAAGTAGTGCTGCAGGAAGAAACTGTTATTATTGCTGCTGGACTCGAAGCACTAAAGTTGTATGTGTTAATGTGCTTGAATAACTTGGTGCAAAGATATATTTACTACAAAATATTTCTATTTTGCACTTAAAACGTTTGTACTTGCTTATAAAATACTCCCATTGGAAATGGGTTTTACTTATTTATTTTTTAAACTTTTCTTTATTGGCAAGGAACAGTACCAGGTGCAGAACACATTACATGGGCAATTAGCATTTTACATTTAAAACATTTAGCATGAGCAATACATGAGTAGTATTCGTGCACATTAACAGAGGGCGAATTGAGTCTACCGGAGCTGTGCAGGGTCCGGATTGCGCAACCGCCCGGTCCGGCGATGGGGGCGAGGATAGGAGCTCTAAGTCAGCTTTGTTGTTCAAGTAACTACAAAACTCTGTCCACACATTTTTGGGGCGAGCATTCTAGGGCAAAGAATTGATGTAGTCCTCTTCACACATTTACGTCCAGGTAAGGGCCTTTAACCACATCTCAAATGTAGGGGGGGGAGCAACAATTCCAGCACTGTAAGATACATCTTTTAGCCACTATGGCCCCAATATTCAAAAACTTGGCAGCCTTCTTTGCCCCAGTTCCCTCCCATAGCCCACACAGCACAGCAAGGGGGTTGGGGATCAACCCGGAACCCCACCATTTCCGAGAAGGCCTCCAACACAGCTTCCCCCCCCAGAACGTGGCCAGTGCCCTGCAGGACCAGAACATGTGGGTATGGTCAGCTTCACCGGATCTGCATTTCGGGCATACTGGGGTTGGTTGCGTGTGAATTTCCCCACCCTATGAGGGGTGTAGTACAGGCGATTGAGAAGCTTATATTGCATGCATCTGAATCTGGAATTGAGGGAGACCTTACGTGTATGTATGCATGTTTTGGCCCACATAGTATCAGTAATTGCCAACCCTAGTTCATTGCTCCATGCGCCCCGAAGTTTGTGGGATGTTTCCTCCGATTTTGCCATAAGTATTTTATATAGGGCAGATGTTATGCCCTTGCCTCCTGCAGAGTTAGCTATATAGCAAATCCCAGGGGATTCAGGGGGTTCATCTGGATATGAGGGCCATATTGCGCATACTGCCGCTCTAAGCCTGAAGTATTGTAGCAGCTCCAATGCTGTTTTCGAGTGTCCCGGCCGCCATGTCTGTGGGTTGAGAAGTTCCCTTCCGGGAACAGGTCAGAGAGCGCCCGATACCATAGGTCCAGCCAGTGTCGCATGAGGAGTTTGTCTTGTGTGGGGGCAAGGCCAGGGAATAACCATATGGGTAGCCACTTGCAGTACGGGCGGCATTCAGAGTGGGATTGCAGAATTGATCTCTCATACCATGATCGTGGTGGCTACTGGATTAGCTGGGACGTCAGTTTGGTACGAGTGGTAGAGGATTGGGGACATAACCTTCACCTCCTCCCTTGCGAGGATCTCGAGTTTCACATGGGAGGGGGAGGGTCCGGAAATTTATACCAATGTGTTGCGTGCTGGGCTTGCGCAGCAATCCAGTAGCGAATGAGGTCCGGGGCGCTGAATCCCCATTTCTCGTAAGGTTGAGTCATGTGTTGCCATTTCCTGCGGACGGCGCCAGAGTGCCACAGGAACTTGGCACACTCAGCTTGCAAGTTTGTGAAATAATGCTTCCCAGGCCAGAGTGGTACATTAGCGAATATGTATAGGAGTTTTGGAACTATTATCATTTTGATTAGGGACAGCCTTCCCGAGAGGACAGGGGGAGGTCGCGCCACCTCGCCATCTTAGATTCTGCGTATTGCGTGGTGGCAATATAGTTGTCAGTCAGTAAGGAGGATCTCGATAGGGCTACCTGGACCCCGAGATATTTGATGCCTCCTGGGGACCGCCGGAGTGGGAATTCACATGTCGGTTGGGGAGTTGCGGCTGTGAGAGGAAATATGTCTGACTTGGTGTAGTTTATAGTGAAGCCCGAGAATGTACCGATTTTTATCTCGCGGATGATCGGGTCTAGATGGAAGGAGGGGTCTCTGACATACAGGAGTACATCATCCGCGTATAGCGATATGATTTCGGGTGTGTCACGCAGGCGTATTCCCTTGCGGGTATGTTTGTCTCTTACACTATCCGCCATAGGTTCGATGGCCATTGCGAATAACAAGTGGGAGAATGGGCATCCCTGGTGTGTTCCCCTATGAAGGCTGAAGGGAGCCGACGTACGAGAGTTGACCAGAACTCTGGCCACTGGATTTGTATACAGCAGTTTAATGTAGGAAAGCATGCGCGGGCCTATTCCCATTTTCTCCAGTACCGCCCACATATATTGCCAGGAGACCATATCAAATGCCTTTTGGGCATCAAGTGTGCGGCCACCGTGTTAGCTTTAGGGTCGATTCTAGAGATGACGTTAAATAATCGTCGGATATTTAAGGCAGTGCAGCAGGCAGGGACAAAGACGCTTTGGTCTGGGTGGCCCAGGTGTGGCATGATAGGGAGGAACCTGTTCGCGATGACTTTGGCGAATATTTTAGCGTCTGTATTCATAAGGCAGAGAGGTCTATAGGAGCCACACTCGTCCGGGAGTTTGCCTGGCTTGGGTAGCACAGTTTTAATGGCCTCGCGCAGGGACTGGGGGAAAGTAGCTAGGCGAGCGATTGAGTCCAGACTTCATGCAGGCGCGGGGTCAGTAGGGCAACATGTTCTTGATAAAATTCAGCGGTAAGGCCATCTGGGCCGGGAGCCTTGCCCTTAGGGAGGGCTGAGATGGCCTTGGTTATCTCGTCAGGGGTGATGGGGCCATCTAGCTGCTCTTTGACAGAGCGGGATATATAGGTCCTGGGGATTTGATCCAGCAGGAGGCTGAGGTCCTGTGGGTTGTGCTTGCGCTGTGGACCGTAGAGGGCAGTGTAAAATTCCGCATAGGTCTCCAGGATGGATTGGTCAGACCAGAGCTGTATACCGCTGCCGTCCCTGATACTGTCGATTCGGGTTCTGCCCCTCCTCAATTCGGACCAGCCTGGCCAGGGTACGACTGGGTCTTCCCCCTCGCCATATTTCCGTGCCGCAGTGGGTCGGGCATAGTAACGTACCTCCCTGAGGGCATGCGACTCAAAGGATTCCGACCTTTTTCTGCACCAATATGGATGGGGTGGGGACGGAGATGTATTGCCGCTCAAGTTCCTTGAGTTTAGTTTCGGGGCGTTGTAGGGAATTCTTGATGTCTTTTAGTACCCCTGCCTCCCTGGAGATGCACATCCCCCTGATAAAAACCTTGAAGATCTCCCACCAGGTCCCATCAGTTGTGTCATGACGCTTGTTGCTGTCAAAAAATGTGTTCATGTCCGCAAGGATATCAGCTCTGAAGACTGTCCTGCAGTGCCTCTGATTTGAAGCGCCAATTGGAGTGTTGAGGGCGGGCAGGTTGCAATGTGATCTCGAGTGTCACAGGGGAGTGATCCGAGAGTGTGCGTGGTAGTATCTGCATGTCAGAGGATTTCCCCATTCGCCCAGTTGATATGAGGACTAGCTCTATTCTAAAGTGGCTATCATGCACAGAGGAATAAAAAATGTACTCCAGGCGTCTCATAGACCAGCGGAGGCCATGTGTGCGTGGAGCCGATGGGCGGCTCTGGACATAGTTCTGGTTGCGGTGCCCGATCTGTCTAGCACATTATCTAAGATAAGGTTCATGCCCTCCCCACCTCACCCCCCCAATGATTGGGATCCCAATCTACCTCATAAGCAGGGTGCCCACACAATCAAAATATTCGGGGGCATCTGTATTTGGAGCGTATGTGTTCACCAATAGACACTCTGTGTTGGTTAGCATGCAATGGAGAATCGCGTACCTACCCCCTGGGTCTATGTGGCTTGAGCGCAAGGAGAATTCCACTGACTTGTGAATCAGGGTTAGGACTCCCCTGGACTGAGAGGAGTAGGTGGTGTAAAATTTGTTGGCGCCCCATGACGGTGCCAGGGAGGATGAAAGGTGGCCAAGAACGTGAGTTTCTTGTAAGAGGAGTATTTTGATCCCATGCCTCTGGGCGTAAGCAGTTCTCCTACGGGCCTTTGTGAAATTGCTTAGCCCCGTATGTTCCATGTCATTAGTCTAACGGCCATAGCACAGTTTTATGGGGCGTCCCAGCAGCGTGCAGCATCGCTCTTTGACCATTGCGATAACTGCCGATGCACTAACGCACCCTTCTGCTCCCCCTGCCATTTTTTTGCATAACATCCCACAACTGTACCCCCCCACCCTCACTGCCCACCCCAACCCAGCAGTGTAACAGTACCCACCCAAGAGCCAGGCATGGGCGTGCCGCACCCAACAGGACAACGCCTGCCTGTATGCCCAACTGGGGCATAACCAATGTTGATAACCTGCAGAACTTGGCATTGCAGCTGCAGCGGGGGTCGCTACTGCTGTTTACCCAACTTAGCTAAAGGAATGGTGCGGTTGCACCGTAGAACGTACAGCGGTAAGTAACATCACAATTACAGAGGAACACAAAATGTCGCATTGTGACTGGCTAAAGGAAAACGGGCTGCAGAAGACCATGAGTTGTAACAATGGTGAGGTAAAGAGCGAGAAGGAACCATTCAGCTATGCCGCCACAGAGCGCAGCCCCACTAGCGCAGCCGGAAGGTCCCCTCACGAGAAGGGAGATGGACGGTGCATGTGGTGGCGCACCAGGGGCCTGTCCGTGGTAGCCGGCACTTGTAACCTCAGTCATTATCTATTGGTTCGTCCACAGGGTCGGAGAGCACAACGTGTGATTCAATAAACTTTACTGCCTCCTCCGGGACCGTGAAAAAGTACAGTTTGTTGCGATGGGTGAATTTCAAGCGTGCCGGGAAGAGCATGGCGTATTCAATTTTCCTTTCCCTGAGCAGCATCTTCACGCCATTGAACTGCCTGCGCTCCATTTGTACGCTAACGGAGAAATCGGATGATCTGCGACTCCAGTCTCTGTTCTCCCTTCTCACGGGCCAGGCGCAGTATATGGTCCCTGTCCCTGTAGCTGAGGACCTTAGCGATAAATGGCCTGGGGAAGTCACCGGTTTAGGGCGGGGGGGCCAGTGCCCGGTGAGCACGGTCGATCGTGAAGAACGGCAAGATTTGGGGGTTATCGAGGAGGTTTTCAACAGCCTGTTTCATTTTACCTTTGAGGTCGGACTCCGGGACCCTCACAAAGCGGATGTTGTTTCTTTGGGATCTAGACTCCAAGTCATTGCATTTCGCCTTAACTTGTTTCATATCTCGCACCAGATCAGATGATGTGTTCTGGAGAGAGTGTACCTCGTCTTCATTAACCCCGATTCTGGTCTCCGCTTCCGTTAGTCTGGTCCCGTGTTGGTCTAATTTGGTCCTCATGGAGGCCACGCTTGAGTTGATGTCGTCTAGCTTCACATGGAAGGAAGCAAAGTTCTTTGCCATGGTCTCCATTAGCGTTGTTAAGTCGGGCTGAGGGGGTTGGGGGAGTGGACCAGAGTCGTCGTGGTTCGAAGCAGACCCACCCTGTTCTTGTCTGGGCACCAACCTGGCATATTTATCCATTGTTCCTATCTTAGTGGTGCTGCGTGACCTGTTTGGCATATTGTGAGAGTTCAATGGCGTAGGCCAGGGCCGCGCACGGCAAGGCGTATGGTCGTCCCCCCCACCCCCCACCCTTCCGAGTCCTATAGCGGTGTCTGTGTCCAAGCAGATGAGACTGGGGCACACCGATTCACCAGTGGTCAAGTCGAGCACGGAGGGGAACACCAGTAGGTAGCTAACTGGCCTGCCTTGTTCCGGGGCTCCTGTTATGTTGCCTAGAGTGGACTCTCTCACCAATTGTACTTGCGGAGGTGTCGTGGGCTAAGTGAGGAGCAGGCCAGGTGGGGCGATGAGCCAGGTGGACTAGTCCACAGCCCGCAGGGGCCTCACCACAGCGGTCTAGGAGAGCCTCAGGCCGTATATGTAGCAGTAAGTTATTGCAGCTGTTGGGCGAGGAAGAGGGACGGTGTAATGCCAGGTCCAGGCAGGCCACGGGGGGGGGGGGGAGGGGGAAGCGCATGTCCCCGGGGCCCAAGTGGCGCAGCACAGGATGATGATTGGGGGTGGGGGGGGTACCCCTGTCCACTACGGATTGGCACCTAGGGCTCTCACAGCGCGGCAAAGGGCAGCCCAGGTACCAGTTCAGGCGGCTCCAGCCGCTATACAGACGAAGCCCCAGGGGCACTCGGGCGAAGAGGGGCAGCCCAGCACTGCGACAGGACCCAGGCGCACCGCGCCCCAGAGAGCGCACGGTCCGGTACAGGATACACAGCCCCGGCAGCACTGGAGGGCCGGGCCCGCCGCGACAGCACGCGGCCCGGCAGGCAGTGAGCCGGGGAGAAGAAACAGGGTCCCAGTATGGCTGTGGTGCTCCGTTTGTCCCCAGGAACGGGTATATTTGTTGCCCTGGATTTTGTCCACAAGCCACGCCAGTTCCAGTCGACGGATACGGTAGAAGGCCGCTGATGCTGGCGGATATCTGTCAGTTGGGCACGGAGCTCTAAGCTAGGCAGCCATCTTGCAGGCTGTTCAAGAGCGCCCCCGGGGTTTACTTTTTTACTCCGTAAAAATCATTTTACTCCCAACTTGGGGGTAGGGACGTGGGGAAGAAAAAAAAGTACAATTCTTCCACTTCTAAATCTTATCTGGGGCACTGCCCCCAACTATTGTCTGGGCAAAAAGAACCAGCACAAGGGTGCTGCAGAAAAATAAACAAATGGATACAGGCACAGTACACAAATAGTACATGCAAAGAAATTGTAAAATTGGAGCGCACAAGCTGTCGTTCGTAGGAATACATAGGGTACTTGTCCCACATGATTGTACAACACTTTTACTTGGTTTCTTGCTTGCAAAGATGCCATGACGGGCAGCCTGGACTACAGCATTGCCACTTACGGTGCGCTGTTCACGTAAGTCAGTGTATTGCTTCTGATGCTCCATAGTCAACCAATGACTTTGAAACCGTACCCTTTTTTTTCATTTTTTTTTTTTCACTGAATACTTTTTTCATACATTGTTGTCTCAAGGTTCTCTAAAGTGGTGTGCTTGGCACCGTGGGAAAGGTAAGCAAGACCGATCAATGCAGGTGGGAAATTTGATCGGGCTGATCTCAGTCCACTGTAGCCAGCCCTACAGATAAGGGGTGTATCGGCCACTTTTACTCCCTAAAAATTGGCAAATATTCCCCAAAAGTAAAAATGGGGAGTAAAAATAATACTCCAAGAAAATATAGGGAAAAGACATGTAGAATCTTGCACCCCTGCTTTCACCCTCAATATGTTTGGACCAGCTGTGCATGTAGTACCAGCAGTGCATGTAGTACCACAGAAAGAAACTACTATTATAACTGCCTGATTGGAACAAGTAAACATGTATCTTTTAATGTGCATGAATAACTAGGTGCTAAGAAATAAATATGAAACATTTCCGTTTTTCAGTAAAACAGTTTTTTACTCGCTCATAAAATACTCTCATTGGTAACTGGACTTATATTTTTACCCCCCAAAATCCTTTTAGTCCCTACTTTAAAAAATAGAGAGTAAAATACTCCTACTACCAAATCTAATCCGGAGCACTGACTGTAGCCCACAGTTTGTATCGCACAGGTAGGGGCAAGAGGTTAGATACAGGGGTGGACTGGCCTATAGGGAACTCTGGACATTTCCTGCGGGGCCTCTGCACCTTTATTGTGGGGTATTTCAAAATATTCTAATTAGAAAAGGGGTGGGCTTGCTGAATATGGGGCCACTTGGAAAATTATTTGCAGGGCATCTTGTTATCCCATTCCACCCCACGTTAGATAGATAGTCCCATGATAGATTGCATACTGGCATTGTTTTTCAAGGAGTGCTTCTGAAAGCTGTTGTATATATTTGTCACCTGTGCACCTACCCTGACCCAACAAATGGTGTATTCACCACCATAGAACCACGGTTATTGTGTTAATAAATTAACAAGGACATAGCACGTTTGTTGCATTCATAAATATTTAAAGGATGTGTCTTTGCCTATACAGTGTTACAATGCCACCAAGTCAGGGTGCAAAATTTGCATTAACTATTGGTTAGTGTTTATTGCCTCTTGGATAGTGAACAGTGCTGTACTGTTTTTACGTTAAGAATTGAGGTGGCAAGTGACTTTTTATGGCTGGGTAGTTGCTTTCAATTTGACATTTTTACCCCTGCCACCAAAGTGATATCTTAGTTTAGTTTGATTTCTAACGAGCTGGAACCGAGCCATTGGGCGTAGAAGCGCGAGGACATAATACATACACACATTAAACATAAATTAAATGAAGAAAAACTAATGAAGGTCATCAAAAACAGAGATGTATCATTCAGATAACAGCATTCCTTGAGGAAACACAAAATCATTCTTAACTTGGTGGAAGATGAAACAGACCTGACGTTTTTACATTTACTCAAAACAGTGGTAGGTTACTTTGACCGCATGCAATCCAAATTATCCGTGGAACATTAGTTATTAATCTGCACCCTGCAAAGGACTCTTAGGTCCTGAGTTGTGACACAACCATGGCCCACTTTTTGTAGCAACCATGTTAGATTGGAAAAGTAAGTGGCTCAAGGGGTCATGGATACTAGCAGCAGACTAAATGTTATGGATTACTATAATGGGTTCCATATTGGAGGAGGAGCTCTAAAGTAAATGGTGATATATTATATGAACGTCAGATTAATGTTCTTTATTGGTGTGGAGCGAGTGCCCTTTCACAATAAACCGTAATTACACATCTTATGATTCTACTACACCAATCATCTCACATAACAAACAGGCTGACTGTGGCAATGTTTCTTAATGTCGTGACAAGACAAAATCTATACAGAGTGGAAAATGGAAGCTTTGTTGGCAAAGTCATTCTGTATTGACAATTCATCAAAATGTAAAAATATATAATCGTGACCAAAACCTTATCATTGATCACTCATTGCAGTTAATGCAATATCAAAAAAGATTTTATTTGATTTAGTAGAGAACATTTTTTTAAAAAAAGAGAAAGAAAGTAAATCGCCCAAAGTCTATCATGCCACACTTGGCGAGAATGTGTAATGATGTTACTGAGGTTGTGTCACTGTGTAGTTGCCTGACCTACTGAGGAGTCTGCTAATGTCAAAGATTAAAATTCATGATATAGACGGAAAGGGGGCTGAGTTTAAGTAGTGGAAAATATGCAGAGAGAAGAATATGTACAAAAGAGTGGCAATATCACTCAAATATCACCATGCAACATTTATGTGGTATGTCCCCAAATGGACATTTAACTCATAAAACATCTCAGTGAGAATTCTTCATTTAGGACTCTAGGATTTAGTGTGTCCAAGTAGTGAATCCAAAACTTCTCACGTCTTGATAGGATGGATTGATAATCTCCTCCCCTGTGGGGGAGCTTCACCACTTCCAGAATCTGGAATTTGAGTTGTTATAGAGTGGTGGTTTTCCAAAAAGTGTCTTGCTAGTGGTGACTTAGTATTTTTGCATTTATGTTCGGACCACCTCTCCTTGGCTGGTCTGGTTGTTTGGCCAATGTACAAAAGTCCACATGGGCATTTAATGGAGTAAATTACTCCTGAGGTGAGGCATGTTGCATAATTCTTTAGTTTAATTCTTTTCCCGGTCTGTGGATGATTAATAAAGTCACCTTTAACAACGTTGTTACAATGTGAACAAGTCAAACAAGGAAAAGTGCCTTTCTTTTTAATCAGCAGACAAAGCAGACCGAGGCAAAGGGGCACAGCAAGGCCAAAGCAAGCAGGACCGGGACCAAGACAATGCAAGCACTGTCAAAGCTTACCCGACTAGCCACAACACCTCCAACTTGTCCGCTGTAAGCTACAAATGTTCAGCTCAGCAAAGAAGTTTTTGTGCTTACACCCAGTCAGGAGACCACAGCAGGACCAAAAAGGAAGCCGCGCTGCTCACCTGTGCGGTATAGGGACAGGAGCACTGGCGATGCTGCAGCTCCGAGAGGTGGGTTAGAGGAAAGGATCTAACTGGGCCGTACATCCAACGTCGAGCCTCACCGCATGCAAAAGACTGCCATTTCCGACATCAGTTGGCTGGAAGTTACCACTGGCCAACTGGTAGTGAGTGTTCAGCTTGTAATGGTGACTTGGCTCTGGCCGCTAGGTTAATACTGCTGCGGCAATTAGCGAGACTAACCACTCTAAAAACAACTTCTAATAGCAGCATGAGCATCTGTTGACATCTCAATGCTTGATTAAGGCATTTGTTTACTGTGGACATGCTTGTATTAAGGTGTTTGCAAAAGATAAGACACCTCACCATGCAAGCAAGTTTCAGAGATTTTTGCTGCAGTAGCGGAAAAAAACCTTTGCTCTATGCCAACTACTTAGTTTTAATGCTTGTGACGACTTTAAACTTAAAGCGTTTTTGTAGTGTATTGAACAGATAGATTGTGCACAATTTCTGTATAAAATTGCGATGGACATTCTACTGGACCACATGCACACTCCCCGTGCCATTTTGATTGCAGGGGTGTAAGCATATAACTTTGGTAATAATGACCAATGATGTTACTACCTTTGCATATAAGGCAATGCCCAGCAGCGATAGCAATACCTGCCATATGCGAGTACTATTATGGCAATCAAGCCTAGAGATAGGTGGCATACTAGCCACTTCTACTCCCTTACAAAAGAGGCGAATGCTACAAAGAGAGAATAAAAACACCTTAAACCCAAAGTAGAAATGGGGGAACATTGAAGCGATGTTTGTACCCTAGTATCTCCACATGTAGCAACTCTGAATTACTAGGTCCCAAGAAGTGTTGGTTACAAAAACATACCCTTTTTAAGAGTTGAAATGTTTAATTGGCAAGAGAACGTTTGGAATTAGTTTTTATAATACTTTCTCTTCAAATTCATATTCGGCAGCCCTATGACATTACGTGACTGATATATAGTTGTACCTTGGCAATAGCGGGCACACATGGTGTGATTACCCAGACATGTAATGTTAGTGCATGGCATATGCCTATCCACTGGCTATTCAAAAGCCCAAACTGTTGGCATTGCCAATGCTTGATAGAGTTAAAGGAACTAAGCCCTGGGCTCCATTTAATTCGACTATTGCTAAAAAGAAACGTATGGTGAACATAGAGGTTCTCAGGTTAAAGAGATGTAGACTGTTGTCTTCTGCTGAAATTTATAGCAGGATGGCCAAGATCAAAACTGGGTACAAACGGTGGCTACAGCAATACCGATTTAAGGACACCAACGCTAAATGGAAGCTCATCAACATGATTTTTCGCACACAAGATGCAACAACGATTTGCTATATGTTTCGTCCTATTAGAGCGGGCCTAGTGGCTTTAGGATTAAGTCCTATAGTGGATGAGTTATGAGCAGCTGCTCATATAAAAGAGTTTTTAGGGCTGCAACGTACCTATCATCAGTGTCACAGCCATCTCGATGGAGGGCTCTGCTGTTTGGCTCCATGTTAAAGAAACAAATCTGGAAGAGTTAATTATGAAAGCTAAGCCCTCGTGGGCTATGGGCCCCGATGGACTTTGTAATATTGTCTTAAAAAAGATCCACTTATGGGCTGCGCTCTTAAGTTTTCTTTCTTCATAGTTGTACAACGTGTCGTATATCAAATTCCTGGCGGTACTCTATTTTGATCTGTATAACCGGGTCCAGGGTGGAGCCTGGTTGCTAAAGACTCTTAGCAATGCTGGATTGCAGTTCAGAACTCTTTGCTACGATTCTGCACGAAATGCTCTCATCCTTGTCCCATACAAACAATTATTATGCAAGCATTGGTTTAGAAAGGGCTTTGGTCCTCTTAACATTAATCTCAGATGTGTTCAGTTATCCCGGAACGTCTTTATATCTTTGCTTTGTGGATTTTAGCTCGCCATTTGATACTGTGATCCGTATGAAACTGTGGACATTGATCCATAGCTCCTTTATTTCATCAAACAATTGCGCAACAAAAACTTTGTTAAAGTTCAATATCGCAGGACAGCACATTATCTCAAGCTATTGTGACAAATGTCGGTCTAAAGCAAGGGTGTACATTGGCACCATTATTATTTAATTTATATATGGCCGACCTTCATATCGCACTAAAGACAGAGCTCCACCATCTCCCACACTATGTCCGCGCTGCTGCAAACAGCCTTACCTTCGCTGATGCCATTGTTATATTAGACCGAACAGCTACGGGCCTCCAACATTCCTTAAACGTGCTATATACTTATGCCGGTAGAAATGGCCTACGGATAAATATGGAGAAAACAAAAATCAAGACCATTGGCAAGAAGGCATATGGACGTGACCAGTTTAGCTGGTTATTGGGAGAAACCAAACTGGCCCAAACAGACACATAAAGGTATTTGGGTATGCAGGTGAAAGCGCCCCCTTCTTTCCTGTATTTATGATACTATAGCGCTCGAAGCCTGGACCAAATGGTTGGCCATCAGGAAAGTGATTGACACGCGGTGGCCGTTGCCTGGTGGCGAAGCTGTTGGCTTATAAAACAGCAATTGTCCTGGGAATTATTTATGCCAAAGAGGGCAATTTGTTGGTTACCAAAATTGGGGGCTAAAGTCCTACGATCTTTACTGGGCCTGCCTGGTGGAAATTTTAAGATTGAAACTAGGCCTCCAATCACTTTTCTCCCAGTGGACCATTGCAGCCTGTAAACTATGGGTGAAATAAACGTTTGGTGGGGGCTGATCTGAATCTCTAGTGCATTGTTCCATGGCCCATGTCAAACGCTATTCTCGTAGCCCATGGTTCAGAGAACTGGAAAGTGTGGTCCTTTCACATTGCCAGGCTATCTCATCAACATGTTGCATGGAACAGGAGGTTCCGGTGTTTTTAAGCAAACTCTCCCCCTAGGAGCCGGGACTATGATTGTGCACTCAATGTTGGCCTCCATGGTGGAACGGCGCATATACCCAGTATACCCATCAGGGTGGCTTAAGCCAGAGCTTGTGGCAATATCCAATCGAGTGGCGTTTGCCTGCCCTGATTTTTGTTATGCACTTGTGCCTTGACATTTTACCCGTGCATGATGTAAGTGGCGCCTGGCAGGGCATCCCACTGGAGGAGCGCCTCTGCCGGTTTTGTGTGCTACAAATTGAAATTGCATAACACGTTTTGATGCACTGGTCCATTTTAGGCGATTGTTATGCTAAAGGCTACGCAAACTTTGCCACAGACGAAATAGACCCATTTTGGAGCATGCACTTTTCGGCTGAATCATGTGTGGTGGACTCAGCTGCGCCCCATGTTTTGCTTAGAAGCCTCTAAAATGCTAGATTGTAAAGATGAGTGTTGTATTCCTAATGTTTCAACCGGTGTTCACTTCATAACAAATATTGTTGCTGCACAATATTTGGTTCTAAAAATATCTTAGGAATTGTAATGAATTGTGATGCAGCTTTTAGATTGAAATTTGTATTAGATCATTTTAGTATGGGATTGTTTACTTTTCTATTACATTTTAATCATATTAATTATGTCAGAAATTAAATAAGGTTCACCTGGCCAAAACATGAACCATACGAAAAATATTTTTATGGCCATTTTATCTTGCATAGCGGTTTTAAAAATGGATTGTATAAGGTTGTTCTCAACCATGTGCACTTAATGGAAAAAAAGAAAAAAATGCTTGTTTTGGGTCAAGGGCATTGGCAAATAATAAGGTTGTTCGATTATTGGTTGGTTCCATTGTGGTCCTTACAGGACAGCCTAGTGGGCACTAGACCACTGCTCTGCACCAGTTTATTTACTAACCTACTGCGATTTCATCATGACGTGGTGTTAGTAAAATTATATTTTTTACCACATACCTTATAATTTGTTTTATCCAGTTGTAGCCTAAAACCACATTTTGGAAAGGGTCAGGCATTCAATCATACTAGTCTTTCTCAGTTTTTTCTCAAGTTTCTTGACGTTTTAAAGTCCTTTTAACGTTCAGTGTAATTGGTGAACATATATTTAGACTTGGTGTTAAATTTGTTTTTTGGGTATCTGACCAGTAATGCAAGGTTTTTCCTTTTCTTGTCAAAGTTCTAGTTATCATTTACATTGTAACTTTAACTGACAGTATCTCAGCATTATGTTATTTTATATTCACTTCTAAAGTGCACAGTTGCCCGAAGGCATCATGGTGCTGGAGAGGGAGATCATGTTAGCCAGGTATAGAGCCACAGGGAGAAACCTAGAAGAGCGTGGTTTTCAGCGCTCTTCTAAAAGCCAGATGATTGGAAATTTTTCTCATTGGCGGTTGTAGGCCGTTCCATAGGTCGGCAGCGACTGTGGAAAAGGCACGGCCACCTATCCTGGGACGGCGAAACCTCGGAACAGCAAGAAGATCAGCGGTGAAGGAGCGAAAACACCATTCAGGCTGATAGCGGAGGAATTTAGCCTGAAGGAACTCCGCCCCTTGACAATGAATGGCCCGATGAACTATGCACATCGCCTTGAATCCGATACATTGGCTGACCGGCAATCAGTGGAGAGAGAGCAACACCGGGGTGATGTGAGCTCTATAAGGGGTGCCAGCAGCCAACGTAGCTGCCAGGTTCTGTATACGTTGCAACCGTTGTATGAGGCTAGACGGCTGAGCCAAATATGAGTTACGATAGTCCAGGTGAGATAAGACCATCGCCGCAACCACCGGAGGACGGAGCGGTTCGGGAATCGTAGGAAGAACTCTCTTCAAGACCTTGAGTTGGTAGTGGCCTGCTTGACACGCATCCGCAACTGATTTGCCATAGATAGAGGAGGAGAGGATGACCCCAAGATTTTTCACCTTGCCAACTGGGCGGGGGGGGACCAAGGGTGGAAGGCCAGAAGGCAGAGACTCACAGTGAAGGGTCAGGAGTGCACCCAACCACCAGCACCTCCGTCTTATCGCTGTTAAGCTTGAGCCAGTTGTGGTCCATCCAGTCACCCACAGCCCTCAAGCAACTCTGAAGGCACTACGACGCCTCAGTATGATCCCGGTGTAGCCGGATCAATATCTGGGTGTCGTCGGCATAGTAGTAGCAATTGAGGCCATGGGCGCGGATGAGACTCACCAATGGCCAGATATAGATATTAAATAAAATTGGAGATAAAGACGAGCCCTGGGGAACACCACAAGTGAGATAGCAGGGAGATGAGAGGAAAGGGGGCATGGCAAGGGTCTGTGTCTGGTCCGCTAGGAAAGAAGTAAACCAGGCAAGTACCTGGCCAGATATTCCTATCTGAGCCAGGCGTGATAACAGGATGGGGTGGTTGATAGTGTCGAATACCGCTGATATAATAAAATCAGGGCCCCAACCCCGCCTGAATCAACCAGCCTGGACATATCCTGCACTGATACTAACACACTCGCTGTGCTTCTGCCCAGTCTGAATCCCGCTTGTGCTGTTTTAAGGACTTCGGTGAATTCAAGGAAAGAAGACAATAGGGGTGTAACTAAAGATGCCAATAGTTTAGAAAGAAAAGGAAGCAGAGAGATGGGGCGGAAATTAGCGAAAACAGTAGGATCGAGTGTGGGTTTCTTAAGAAGCGGGACGACCCAGGCAGATTTGAGCTCAGGGGGCACAATTCCTGATTGGCAAGAGTTGTTAACAGCTACAGTAAGGGCTTCCAACAATTCAGGTGCAATCTTTTTCATGATCTCCATAGGAATGGCATCAGCCGGGCAGGATGATTTAATTTTTTGAAAAGACATTAATACTTTTCCCTCTGTGAAAAGAGGGAAAGTCGACCAGTTGGCAGAATTGTCAAAAGGAGTGACAGGTGGGATCTTACTCACATTAGCGGCAGATGCCGCTAAAGATTTGGCAATGTTGGTCCGGATGACCTCTATTTTATTAATAATAAAAAGAGAGAAAAGTCATCACATAGTTTTTGGGTAGGTTTAACCCTAGAAGTAAGGGTTTCTGAGGAAGCCAGCAACTTTAACAATATAGAACAGCGTTATGGGTTGACACAGCGCTGTTTCGATCTTGTGGGGGGGAAGAGGGGGAAGCTGCTTTGGCAGTTTTGATGTTAGCCAGATAAGTAGAAAGACAAACTCTGTAAAATTCCCTAAGTTGAGGGTTGTAAGTTTTGCGTCATTTACGCTCCATCTGTCTGTTTGAGACGGGCAGCTTTAAGTAGGTCTGAGAACCAAGGTTGAGATGGCAATCTACACCCTTGTACTAATTTCAGAGGGGCAAAGTTATCTGCTGCGTCTTGAAATATCTGAGACAGCGATAGCAGAGATAGAGGCCGTAGGGAGCCACACTTAGAAGTTATCTGGGTGCTAAGATCTTTAATATCAACCGAGCGCCAAGAGCGCAGCAGCATTTTCGGTGGCAAGATCTTAGTTGGAGGACCGAGAGACTTGAATACACAGGTTATTAGATAGTGGTCAGACCATACCACTGGTTCTATGGTATTAAGGCTCAACAAAGATTCTTTTGAGAAGATAGTCAAGGGTATTACCCAATATATGTGTAGAGCTATGAACCAGTTGATGGAGTTCAAGGTCAGGTAGACTATCGAACAAAGAACTCCGTTCAGGAGGTCGAGGGGAGTTAAAACAGAAGTTAAAATCTCCCAGCACTATTAGATTGGTATAGTGCAGACACATATCTGCTAGTAGATCTAGGAAGGATTCCCCAAATCTACCCACAGGACCAGGGGGAAGGTAGACAAGCAAGAAGTGACAGACACAGATAAGTGAGATAGCACATCTGAAAAAAGCTTCCATATTCAGATCATGAGGGCAAGGAAGTTGGGCAACGTCATATTCTGCACGGAATATGACTGCAACTCCACCACCATGCTGTGGGGGGGGTGCGATCAAGATGAATAATGCGATATTTTGGCAGAATAGCTTGAAACCAGTGCTGGCGAGGAACTCAGTAAAAGCCAGGTTTCAGTGAGACAGAGTAGCGATATAGATGCCTGCTCACTAGAAGATCAAATATTTCACCAGTATGGGGCTGGAAGAGAGCATGTGTTCAGTAATAGCAGCTATTAGTAAACTAAACTATCATCAAACCTACACAGTAGAAGTACAAGCGAAATAAACTGTTTCTGTTTGGGCAGATTGTTTTGGGAACTTAATCCAACTAGGGCTACTTACCATAGTAAAGGGGAAGCAGCAACAGAGACCACTGGATTGGTGCAACACCCAAGATTTTGCCAGTACAGAAAGAATGCGTCTTATCATGAGGTACACACTAACTGTATATTTGGATAGAGGAGCAGTTGCTCCTGTAAGCCATGGGTGCAGGCATTAGGTGTTCGAACTACAGACAAGAGTGCATCACCTAGAGAATTCTTAAGCAAATGCTATCCCTGATTCAGACTCAATGCAAGGATTCTAAGGCAAATTGGTGTGTAAACAGTTAAATAATAACAAAGGGGTCATCCATAGCAGAATTCCATGCGTCGGAAGTATTAGTTTAAGCATTTCTGCCCATCAGCTTTTAGTCTTCTCTGACGGTTGTTGATCAGTACGGTTGGCTACAGGGTGTATGCTGTGTCTAGCTCTGCTCATCCACATTTTACTGCAAAACAAGAGTGTTGATGGCTGGTAGGTTTAGAATTAATTTTAACCTTTGGCGTAGCTCTGGGCAACCCTCCAGACCATTGTTATTCAGCCTGCCAAGCCATCACAGAAGGGTGAAAGACCATATGCAAATCGCACTTGGTCCCACAAGACCATTAGCGTCCCCAGACATGTTTCGGCCTCTTTGGAGTTGCTTGGGTCTCTAGACCCAGCAGGCTCGGGACCCACGCTGGGTATAACCGTCCCACTCGGGGTGACGTAAGCAAAACAAGGGGTGATCGCTGGAAGGTTTTGAATGAATCTTAACCTCTGGCGTAGCTCTGGATAACTCTTCCAGACCATCGTTTTTCAGCCTGACACATTTTACAGACACATGATGTCTAAAGAGTCCTGGGAATAAAAGCTCCATCCCCATTCTCTTTCTGCAGTAGTACTGCCTAGTTTTCTTACTGTGGATGCATTCCTGGAATAACTGCATATCATTATACATTTTATTTTTCTTATGTTTATTTTTAGTACCTTTTGACTGCTTAATGCTCCTTGTTTTTTTCCCTATATTTTATTTGCATTTAGATTTATATACAAATTTCATGTGATGAAGCGGCAAGGACCATTCAGTTGAGGGGTGGACGTATCCTTCCCCCCCCCGACTGTCGTTTTTTTTCACTGACTCGATGAGTTTATGGGGGTGTGGCTAAGGGTGTAAAATCGGTGAGGAGGGGGTTGGGGTAAAAACATAGGGAAATGGGTGTTTTGGAGGGGACTGCCCAAAGTTTCAATGAGTTTTTGTTTTCAATTTTTTTTTGTCAGCAAAAAAAATCCATCTAACGTCAGTAAAATGACATAGAACCAACAAAAAAAATAATTTGCATTTCTTAGAAACAGCATTTACCCCGCCACCATAGTCCCCCGATCCAGCCTCCTACATTCCATTGTTTAATGCTCCTTGATGAATATTCAGCCATAAAGTAGGTTACCTAATTCCCAGAAACATGCCATTCAAGATTGCAATTCTCTTAGATGAATCCTGAATGTTCAATTCTATTCTAGATTTGGTTTTTGTTCTAGACTTTTATTGCTTACTAAATGGCCTACCTTAGCCATACTTTCAGTTATTTGAAATGCTGATCTTCCCTTTATCGCACAAGGAATCCATCCCCTTCCACCTCATCTACAGACAATCTCACAGTATGACACTTTCTTTTCCAATATCTCCAATTTACTCCCCTGCCAAATGAGCACATTCTAATTTCTTTAACATCCCTGAGTCACAGGCTGACTAACTCGCTCCAGGCATGCTTTTCGCATAGACTGGTTCCATGGACCTTAAGCAAATTTTGCTCTCCCCCACGCACAATAAAGACAACACTCTAGACTTGGTCTTCACATAATTTCCCCCACCCACTCTTCACCTGCGCAGACCCCATTCCATTCTGCTGGACTGACCATGCTGCCGTATGTGGCGGATCGGAAGGATGACGCAGACTCTTGTCCATCTCACTGTTAGGCAGAAACCTGTGCAGTTCCCTCTGGGACCACTGCAAAAAGTTTAAGTCTACAGGAGTTAGCAGTAAACCCAATTGGTAGCAGTCTGTACCACCCAGATTTACCTGGTAGCTGTGGCTGAGCAGCCAGACTTTGGAGTATACAAAATAGGGCAATTTACACAGTAGAACAAGCAGACACTGATCAGAGCTTGGTGTAAAGATATAGTTATTTAAAAACACATCTACGAAAAACACACTGGCACTAATACGGCAAACAACTTCAATCACAAATTACTATAAGTATATCAATCCCCTAACAATATTTCGCCAAGTCTAGGTTCAACGGCACCACTTATTTGCAGACAGAGGTGAATGCTTTAACCCAGATGGCACTCTAATATTTGTTAGAAGGGAGAGAAAAGGTAGGGTGTGAAACCAACTCGGTACCAACACTTTTACGAAGCAAATGCAAGGCAAACAAGGCAGGGTCTACTGTAGATCATCAAGTTCAGAGGCCAGGCCCACTCGGAGAGAGGCAAGGCTGAATGTCCCAAAAAGTATCACAGTGGAAAT
Organism: Ambystoma mexicanum; assembly: GCF_040938575.1. Lineage (NCBI taxonomy): Eukaryota > Metazoa > Chordata > Amphibia > Caudata > Ambystomatidae > Ambystoma > Ambystoma mexicanum. The sequence continues at coordinate 660,329,310 of NC_090941.1, read as the reverse complement.
GCACTTCAAGTCTTTGTAGTAAAATGTCACAGCAAGGTTGGACCAGTTTTAGAATAAAAGTTAAGAAGGTCTGGAGGCGACCCAGTGGAAAGGTAAGGATTTAAGACACCTCACGCTAACCGTCACAAGGGAAGCCAGGCGGACACCGGTACCTTGAAAGTGAAGCGACAGCTCTGGCGGGGGCAGTTGTTCCTGGTGGTGGATGCAAGTCGGGGCTTTGCCAGAAGATGAGAGGATCTTGTTGTCGAGGAAAAGTTGAAGATCGTTGCACCACCAGGGAAGAGACCGGCCGCGGAGTGCTCCGTCACAAAGCACCACCTTGAGTATTCGCCTCGAACAATGGGAAGAATCCCATAGGAATATATTCGCGGTCGAATATAAAAAGTAGTATCCACTGCCACCAGCCAAAACTCGACGAGGGGGGACGGGACAGTGCCCCCTCGAACAACAGACCCAGGGGTAATCAAATGACCCCTACCAGTACGTCCACAATAGGATGGTTTGTACTGGTTCTGTTAGTAAATTTAGGTCTAGTAAAGCCAATGGTGACTTTACATGCCCTGGGAGACAGTAGTCAGTCCCAGGGTATGGAGTCTATGGTGGGAATCACCTAGGACACCCCAGTGTTAAGGCACGGAGGGTGCGGTGTAACACACATAGCAAAACATATGAAGCCCTATGGAGTAAAATACCCCATAGAACACATTGACATTCAAAGAAATCAACCACAAATCATGTCCAAGAGTGGGAGAAAAGAGTCTCACTCTTGGCAGGATGAAAAAAAAGAAACTCCAGAAATCCAGCAAAGCTGCTGGGGGACTCACTAGGTTAGGAAATTCAGCCTAAACAGAGAATTCTCCCTAACACTCACTGAAAGATTTATTAAAATCTTTTCCTAAGGTGCTCGTCGGTGTCCAACCTAATCTGTCCACTGTCCAAACTAACCTGTCCTAACCCTACCATTATTAGATTAACCAAAAGGAGGATGACTCCCTTCTCCTGAAGACTTGTTTTCCACAATGTTCATTTCAATACACTACCTTCAAGTAGTTCCTCTGACTGTTCATCAATTTGTACAGTTCAGCTACAGAGTTATTCAACTTCTGACACATCCTTCTTTGGTGATTATTCTCGGTTTCCTTCTCGTTCATTTGGATAGCCTTCTCTTGTCTCAAAGTAACGTTATCCAGTACCTGGGGCTCTGCGCTTGAATTCTCTGGTATATAATTCAGTCTCTGGTTTTTCTTTGGCCTTTGCCTTTACTCTCTGTTTCTGCCTCATTTTCAGGCTTTTCTTTAATTATACCTCCTTTGGTTTACTTCCTAAATGACACTCAATTCTTGAGGCTTGTTGCCTTGTGTTCTTTTGTAGTGTGTCAAGGCTTTCTCCTTGAGTGGTATGAGTATCCGAATAATGATCCTCATCCACCTCTTGAAATGTCAATGCTTTATCTTGACTGGGACGAGTATGAGCATTCCAGTAATGATTCTCGGTCTCCCTCCTGGGTCTCATGTTTTCCCCGTTACCTGCAGTGTTCAGGGATAACTTCACCGGGTTTATTTAGGCGAGACCTTCTCTCTGGTTTGTCATGCTGTCGTCTCATGATTTCATCAGCTGCTTTTTCTTAGTGTTGCTTTACAGACAGGTTCTTTGATATCCCCATTCTCATTAGTGCAGTGGTATAGACATTATTCAGTGGACCTCTGGTTCAGCACAGCTCTGCTGTGGTCACCGCCACTCGGTTCTTTCTCTGAGTAAGGACGCCTCGTGTCCGCAATGCCTTTTCTCCTCTCTGGTTTTCTGACTCTGCATGTCTACTTCTGCAGTCTGTTTCCTCTCGGCCACAGGACGCTGCATATCCAGCTTCATACTGTGTAAGCATGCAAGACCATTCTTAATTTACAGGCTTCCGCTCTCCTTATGCAGTCTCCTCCACCCCATTACGTAGCCATTGGACTTCCCCAGCAAAGTCTCAAATTCCTTTCTGTTTGTTTTTCCTACTCCTCCTCCTCCACAGGCCCTCCATCCTGTCTCAGTAAGCAGTGATATTTCTTTTAAATCAGTAATCAAGTTCTGGATGGCAATAATACATACTTGTATTTTCTTCATACATTTCTATATTGGATGTGTATAAAGCAGTACTGTTGCAAGGTTTCTTAGGGAGTTCCTCACAGGAACAGCAGTCCTTGTCCCCAAAAGTGAAGTCTCTCCCAGTGAGATCTCACTTGCCTTGAGCCCTAGGAAGAGAGCGGGCTCCCTCTCTAGCCTCACAGCGGGGTACTACCCCCTCATCCCCCTTGGGGAGAAGTGACGGATTTGTCACACATCCCACTATCTGTCTCCCACTCGACTACGGCCCACAATGGTCAGGCCAAACGCTGCTCATTCAAAACCTTCCCAGTCAATGTGCTAGAAGCAAACTTTGCAGACTTCTCACACCACAGGCCTCGGGCCTCCTAGAAATATTCAACAACTCTGCTATGAAACTGGTGGACACTCATGCCCTCTAAAAACTATCCTCGCTAAGAGCAAACCATTGGCTGCTTGGTACACCCCTAGGCTGCCGCCAACAAACACTTAATCAGAGCCCTAGAGAAATGATGGTGCATAAACCATAACCCTGGATACCCCGCCAACCTCAAATCTCTGTGGCAACCGTACAATTCTGATTACCAAAGGTGCTTACTACGCCACCATTTCGGCAGCCTCTAAAAGCAGCCAAAGCCCTCTTTTGAAGCAGTAAAGCATTGAACTACAGGGCTCGGAATTAGATTGGATAAACAGGAGCTGAAAACAGCTCCTCGGTATCCAGCATCAACCAATGACCAGGAGCTAGCACTGTGGAGCGAGGAGGGTAGTACATAGCGTTCCACAAATCTAACATCTACGTTGTATGGAAACATATTCTGTCCATTATTTATTACCCCTTATTCTATAAATGTGGTATATTTGGGACCTAATGTTTAATTCACATAGGTGTGTATGTTCAGAATCAGTTGGCCTGGGGAGCCAAAAGTAGCACCTGGTAGCTGTTGATGTCCAGCTAACCAGGCTCTTCTAGTCTACAAGCAGGCGCAAAATAGCTCCCCTCAATTTCGCACCCTGTACCAGCAACTCTTAATAAAAAAGACACAATCCGAGAGACCATCGAATCAACTTCCCACAGTATTCGCACCCCCTACACCTCTGCATGCACACTGCCCCTCTGTACTGAATTTACTCCCTCGCTTTACCCCCCTGATCTCCTAAAAATGATTACCTTTCTTCTTTCTTAAACCTACTTCTTACGCTTACCATATTATCCTGGCTTCCATCATTGAACAATTCACTGGCCCAGCGCTCAACACGCTCCTCAGCATCATAAATGCCTCGCTCTCAAAAGGGTGATTTCTGGACACCCTTAAGGCTGATCTCATAGGACCTATTTTGAAAAAAAAACTGCTGTATATCCAGATGATCTGGCCAACTACCGCCTCTGTTATTGTCAAAATCTTGGAAAAAGTAGTTGCTACATAACGTCACCTGCTAAAGTAGTGTTCTGTCTCAAGTGTAGCATCAAGAAGGCCACCATCCAGGCGATGGATGATGCCCTCTAAATCATGGATATGGGCGACTTGTGCCGCCTGGTACTGCTTGACCTCTGAGCTGCATTCAATACCATAGACTACTGCATTCTCCCCTCCCTCCTTGCCAACAGGATGGGATTCTGTGGCACTGTCTTGAATTGATTGACTTGCTACTTATCAGCAGACACCAGTCCCCTATGCTCCATCCTCGCACCAATCCTTTTTAAACTTTACATGGAGCCTCTGGGCACCCTCCACAAAGATCCCATTATAGCCATCCACCAATATGTGGATAATTTTATGTTGAACATGAGAGTAAATGCACGCAGGACATCATTCACCTCCGCAAATACCTAGTCATCCTGCAGTCCTGGATGTCAACTGCCTAGCTTAAACTAAATCTGTCCATGACTGAATGTGTTCTTGGTGGTCCACCCGCTAAAATAAAGTGTCAAACAATGGCTCAATAATATGCGCCTAGAAGGATTTGATTCACAACTCTTGGTCTCAGAAAAAGCCTTAGGTTTCACCATTCTGTCCTTCCAGAAACACAAATGCCAAGAAGGCTATAAAAGCCGGCTCAGATTCTCCACCCTTCACAAAATCAAACCCTTTGTCCCGCCAGACTTCCGAACCATAGTGCAGGCCCTTGTGGTCTTGCACATCGATGGGTGGAAATGCTCTTCTGACAAGGATGCCAGCTGCTCAATTGGCTCCCCTAAAAGCAGTCCACCACACTGCAGCATGTCATCTTACGGTTGAAGGGAAATTGGACTGAATCACCACTGTCTTATGCGTACATTAGCTTTCTCACCAGGCCAGAATGCTGTTCAAGACTGCATGTATCATCTAAAAAGCAGTCCCAAGTAGCACACCAGCGTACCTGGTTGCTAAGCTCCACATATCTAGTGGCAAACATTCCTCGCGCAGCAAATTGACCAACCGACTCGAATTGCAAATCGTCCTCAAAGAGAGGACCCACCTTCTGGACCTCGATCCCGGTTTCTGGTCGGAATGCCCCAATAATTCTCAATTTTTGCAAATCTATCGAAATATGGCTTTCAACACCTGACCAAGGACTAATTCCAGTGGATCTGCATACTGACGCACATACCTTAACTTGCAGTATTGTGCTATTTTTAAAACATGGCAGCCCAAATGCTGGCTATCCACACTCTGTACATCGCTCCAGAGCTTTAGAGCGAGGTTCGTACGCTTAACGCAATAAAATAAAGATACGTTCCTCACAGATGTGCTACAACACCAGAGTATCTCTGAGTATCTGGCAGTGGTGGTCAACTGGCAGGCAGCACCCCATCCCCCGTATTGCAAGTCTCATGATCCCTCACCTTGGACTACTCTAGGCCTGACAAGAGTTGTGGGCTTAAACATCTGGAGGGCTTCAGGTTGCCCTAAACTGGTATAGGGAGCAATGTAGTTAGAAAAGACAATACTGTTCGAAAACTTTTTGAGAGCGAAGGCATACTATGGATTTAGTACATATGTAACTTCGCAGTAGGGGTAGGCATGGGCTTGTTGCTCCTAGGATGTACCTAACATCTTAATTTATTTTTAAAATTATATATTAGCATATGGTTTTATCACAAACATTTACAAAGTTATTATTTCTAATTACTTCCAATCCATTATACATCTGAAAACACAAGAAAAAGAATTTAAGGGACAAATGGAACAGATCATGCATCTATCTCAAATTGCAATATAACGTATATATTATCAAAAAATTGAAAGAATTTATAGTTCATAATTGCATCTCCTTCCCAATATTAAAAGGTTATATTTGTCTCATTTGCATTACATTTATAAAAACAAACCTATCCCAAGACCTTGTCGCCAGGCAGTCTCAAGGCCTTCTGCCAACTATTACAATGCCCACTCTTGTACTTTATATCCCTCTAACAGTTCTTGAATATATTGTATAGCAACGACCGTCGAGCAATTATTGGTCCCATTAAGGATCCTATACCAAAATTGGTCCGTAGTCATTGAATTAGGATTGTGGACACGTTTCAAAAAGTATCTCTCTCTCGAATGGATGTTAAATTTGGAAACTCAATAATTGTACGAGTGTTTCTATTTCCCAGTTTATATGGCAAAACTTAAATTTCCTATGCGTTAAATGCCCACTTTTGTCTGGTGCCCTGTACTTCTCTAGTAGATAACAACAAATTAAATCTTAAAAAGCATAAACAGACCTCTATAGTACCTGTCTGGAAATAGCTTCGGATACAGGGGCATTTACTTCATGATCTTTTAATTGAATGTTACCTTTTTGTATTTATTTTTTCTCTATTTCTATCCAATCCTGCTGCCAGTATCGCATTTTAACTAGTTGCAGAGAAGAGCTTAGGTCCTCCTTAGTAAGATTTTTTTTTTTCTAGAAGTTCTCGCGAATAGAGAATCCATTCATTCTGAGCATGACAATTTCCTTTAAATGCCATTATCGCCAAGCCGCTGTACAAGGAATTCTGGGGAGATTTTTCTGTACAATGCTAAAAAGCTCATATCTAATGACTGCGACTGGCACACACACTGGAATATTTAATGTTTGCCTCCACAGGGTGCCCTCCACTTTAGACCAAGCAACGTCTGGCCCTTCACATTCCACCCCATATATTAAAGCAGGGATTACCTTTGCTTTATAAAAATTGGTTCATGGAACTATTTAAAACTTTGCATATTTATAATATATTTCTTTCATTTGAGCAACTAAAGAAACAATCTTTGGCCCCATTTCTTTTAGTTTAGATTTCACAATACCCTTGCGTTGCAACTGGAAACCCAAATATTTCCAGGTCTTTTTTCTAAGGGCTCTATATCAAGAAACCAGTTGTATTTAGTCATAGCTGGTTTCCCATTGTCAGAGGTTAACATTTTTGTTTTTTGGGCATTCATTTCTAGGTCCAAGCCTTTCGTGAAGGCATCAAATCGGTCAAAGGAATGCTGTAGGCCAACTGTGTTTGGTTGAGCAGTATATAATGCTCTGTGTAAATCAGACGTTGAACTGTTGGTTCTCCCACTTGTGGTTGAAACACACTAGTCTGCAACGTCTGCCATATGCAGGTTGGACAGAAAGGGTGCTAGCACACACACCCATGTCCTTCAGTATAAGTGCAGTGAGAGAACCATCGCTATGTAGCCTGATTTGCATTTAAGTATTTTCGTGCATCATAATCATTATGTCTAATGCAGAGCATGGGCAATGCCAAACTCACATTTTCTTCTATAGCCTCCCCCCCATTTAATTTATCAAATTCCGTTTTTGGCAAAAGCCCACTTGTTGAGAGTCCTGTTGGCCCGTTAATTCCACTCGGGCATTAAGCCTCCGTAACACTATGGAAGCAAAGAGTTTGCTAGAGACGTTCAGTAGGATGATTGGACCATAGGGCGATCGGACAAATCCAGCCAACTTTTTGGAGATGGAGACTAAAGCAGTAATCCTTGTTTTTGGATAAGCAGTACTCCTTGTTGGATACGTTTTTAATGTCGCTATACACTTAAACAATTCATTTAATATTGCAGCCCACATGTTTACGTTTTCCATCATTGCTATTTTAACTAAACCGTAATGGCAGGGGCCTGGGAATAAATGTTTGTATTATCCAAGCCACCTCCCCTTCTACATCCAGCAACCAGGGTCCTAAAGAATCTTATGTATATCTATTACATGCTGGGCTCGGTGTGGCATATTGCCTGTGCATAATAAGATTGCCAGGATGCTTCAGGGATAGGGTTAACCACAATATTGTCTGCCTGCTTGTTTGTGTGTTTTTTAGCAGCCAAAAATGACCTGTTTCTAAAATATTTAGCATTTTTTCTGAATCTTGCTTAATTGATACCACTCAATAACCTTTGATCCAGTTTTGAGATTTTTGTTTAGTTTTCTGTATCTGTACCTTCACCTCCGTAGTTCGTATATCCATAGAAGTTGCTTTGTGTCGCGTTTGTCTCCACTTTTGTTTCTTACCAAGGCACCAACTTCCAGCAGTTGGAATAGATTTCAATCTTTCACATTTGGATTTGTTGTTAATATGCATACTTTTGTTGAAGTAAGCAAATTAATTCTATTGTAACGTGCCTTTGGAATTCTATTGCTGTATATAGGATCAGCTTGCTTACGCCCAATGTTTTTATTGATGGAGTAGGTTATTTTAGAGTGATCACTAGCTCCGGTCTCTAACGCCTCAAAGGATATGCATCTAATGAACAAACACAGCGGAGCAAAGACATAGTCTAGATGCAAATTTCTCATTACACCAAGTATATCTAGCGGGAACGTCCAGAAGAAGTTTCTCATTGAATCTAACCAATTACCAAGTTTACATCAGCGCACCACCCCTGGCCCTTTTTCCTCTTTCCATTGGTTCTTTTGATGCTTGATTGTCCTTTTCCTCTCCATATACCTTAGTCCTGCGGTTACAATTCTTAACGGCAGTGATTAATATCTGGGAAGTGTCTCAGTCTGCTAGAATACCACTTATGCTCTTGAAGCCCTGCCCCTTTTTGGGGTTCCATTGTACGTTCACGATAACCACACGTTTACATAAGTTTCTTCCTCGGTTGCCCGTGTAAGTTCAGAGTTAAAATGTCGATATAAGGCAGGGTTAATTGTTGGCCCTTGACATTTGCATTCTATCAAATTGCCACAATCTGGCCTCCGTAAGGACGCACCCTCATGCCCTTCTCAGCTAGAATATTGTACAAATCACACCCAACTTACCGGGGCATTCACGTAGCCACATTTTTTTGAATATGAAGTGTGCCATGTTTTGTTAGATTGGATACTGAGAGAGAGCCATCAAAGGCACTGGGAGTTCAAAGTTAGCATATTTAAAACAGGGTGATTTTATTATTTATTTTCTTTCTTTCTTTTTTTTTCTTTTGTTTTTTCCACCAAGTGGACGGCTTATAGTCACTGATCATAAGACCTTGAGCCAATTAAGTCTAACCCTGATTTTCCCTTTGTTCTTCCAAGCAATCTGTACCTTTTCTAAGTACCATATGTTGCCTAGTTGTCTCATTGGAAAATCAGATCTTTAAACCCTATACTTAGTCAGTTTTGTCTTTTGGTGCATTTTACGCTGTATACCACTAGTTATGGGCTCTCCAATGTTGTAAATGTGATATCCTAACGTAGCAATCGCTGCAGCCTATGCTAATAAGATGTTTCTGACAAGACCAGAGGAGTGACAGATGGTAACCAAGTCCTTTCTGCCATCTTCTGGGAAACTTGCCAACTTGATGTCTTTCGATGTAATGTTCCTGAGCATGGAATCTAGTATTTTATACTAATTATAAAATATTCTCCGGTTCAATCACACTGGGGGGTGGGGGAGGGGTCAATTTTAAATGTACTTTTCAGGCCCACGGTAAACTGCTTGATTGTAGGCCCCTCGGTCATTGTTATCAGAGGATGATGGTGGACCCCTGTCTTCTTACAAGCTGTTTCCAACAACTTCCAATTTGTCAAGTGTTGGTCCCAATTTGTGTTTTTGTAATCCTGTTTCTACCATCTTAAGCCGTCTTTCAAGTGTAGCGAAGAGCAGAGAATCTGTATCTTCCTTAGCCAGGCAAGATTTCAAGGTGTTCAGAAAGTCGATTGTCTCAATACATCCTTTTGGATATATCCGATATTTTTAGCATATTTTCCTGTTTTGTTTCCTGTATTTTTGTTTGACCTCTTTGTAAACTATCATCCAATAAAGGTCTGTTCAGACAGTCCCTGTTTAAAGAAACGCATTGTTCCAGAGAGCCTTTAATTTTGATTGCATACATTTCTTTGGTTTGTCGAGCATAAATTGCTCTGCCGGGTCCTTCGCTTGTAGCACTGCCCTTTCCACATCAGTGGTGTTCAGCTGTTTTGCGTTCTTTTGGGATTTATTTTTTTATTTGCTTACAAAATTTCTTGAGCTAGTATTTCTCCATAAAGGGAAATTCTATTTTTTAAAAACTTTTTTTGGTTTATTGTTTTATTGTTCCTTTCTCTTGTTCTTGTCCATTTTTGAGTAATTCCACAGATAGATTTGTACATTTTTACTCTGACAGGGATTACTTTGCTCAACTTCAAAGCCTGTTCGCTGAGTGTGTCTGAGGGCTCTTGAAAACTTCTTTACACTGGGATATGGACCGAGGTGCCAGACCATGAATGGCTCTCCTCCACAGGGTTACCTGTTTTGGCCAAGATGTAACCTTCCGTGATGGCCATTTATGTGTTTATTGTATGTAAATTTGCCTTCTGTTCTTTAAAGTCACTCTGTATGTTGTTGTATAATTTAACTAATGAATTAAGTACAATATTGAGTGCAAATTTTATGTCATGTTGATTTATACCATGCACGCTACCACTCGGGGGCAGTATCCAGATGCTCACGTGGCTCTGCAAGAAAAGTGGACGGTGTGTGTTAGTGGGGATTACATGATAGGATAGGTTCAGAACCAGGAGCAACTGGTGTCCGTGTGTTGTCTTGCGTGTGGGTTGGTTCTATGGCCGGGCTTGTTGTAACTGTAATGGTAAGACTCTGTGCCTTGGATGTGTACTAGTGTTTGTTGTTTGTATGTGTGTCGTATGCGGTTAGGGCAAAGTAGAATCATGTGCACTGTTTTGATTGTATCTGTAAGGGAGTCCAGTGTTGCAGAAGTATGTTAGGTGCTTGATGGAGTTGTATTGGAGTGCGTTTGTGTGGTGTGGGTGGATTTATGGGTTATGTGCACTGATATGTTCATGTAAGTTTATGTCTGGAATCTCTGAACGTTTGAGTGCGGGAGTAAATTAATACTGTGTAGTGCAGTTAGCCAGGCGATAGTGTTTAGTGGCTTGGGTTATGTTGGAGGAGCAGGGGTGGAGCGGATTGTTTAGTATATTGTTTAATCTGGACAGTTCATCAGAGGTATGTCTTTAGTGCAGATATGGTTGCCTCTTAGTGGAACCCTCCATCCCTCCTGGTTGCGGTCCGTTGGCCGGCCCTGCCGCTTCTCCAGGCATAGAGGCTTACTCCCCCACACCCCCCCTCGTTCCTCTGAGTGTAATGGATCGGTTGCACCTAGTTTGTTTCTAGTTACTAAGGTGGGATTATGCAGAGTAATTGTGTTTCAGCTTGTTGTGAGATTGGTTGCTCAATAGACACATGTTTCGTTTCCATGGATTTTGAGGAAGTGCTGCGCAACTGAGCTACCCCAATTATCTGACTGACACATGGTTGGTCTAAGGCTTCAAGTTCATGCGTTAAATGGCTGGTGTCTTTCCTGGGTGCATAAATGGTGTGCAGGGGTGCCTTTCCTTAAATCTTTCAGATGTGAGGCAGGCCACTCTTCGCCAATCTCTCTTTAGCTATGGAGCATGACTGGGTGGAGGGGCGAAGGGCGGGTTTATTTTGGTCCTTCTATTTTGCTGCTATTGTCCTTTATCTGTGACCTTGTCCCTTAGTGCTGGTCAGTGGCTGTTGAATAGCCGTGTTTATAGTCGTTTCCTGAAGGTGAGGTGGTGCTTTCTGTGGTTCTAACCTCCTTGGGCATTGTGTTCCATTGGTTAGCAATTAAGCATGCAAATGCAGTTCCTCTGAATTTCCTCTCTTCATATTGTTTTGTCTCTATTTGTAGGTCGTTGCTCGATCTTGAGTCCCTTCTTGGTGGGTAGTGACTGATCTGACTTTGAAGGAATTCGGATTGTTGTCTGTGTAAGGATGTATGGGAAACAGAGAGGGCCTTGAATTTGATGCGTTTTATTTACTGGTAGCCAATGTAGGCTTCTCAAAGCTGGAGTGATGTGGTCTCTTCTGTTTAATCTCAGGAGACGCCTAGCTGCAGTGTTCTGGACGTGTTGAGGTTTCTGGCATTCCTTGATAAACATTGTTTGCTTTGTCTATTCTTAATGAGGGACATGCTTGTAAGAGCTTTGTGTGGAAAGGAAGGGGTGTGGGAGCAACCCCAGGAGGATAGAAACACTTTTTTGTGATTGGGTTGACTTGCGGTTGCAGGGATAGCAGTTGTCAATGAGTATTTCTAGGTCATTTTCCACATTTGAAGTTTCTGGTTGGTTTCCCATGCCTGGCGGCAAGTCCAGTTGTAGGTTGGTTGCATTGCTTTCTGAAGGTGAGACCATTATTTCCGTTTTGGCTGGGTACAGTTTGAGGTTGCTTGTTGTCATTCAGTTGTAGGTGTCTGTGAGACAATTGTTAAGGCTTTAGTTAGGTTCTTGGGTCGTGGTTATCTTCACAATCAGTTGTGCCTTGTCTGCGTAGTTGTAGACGGTCGGGTTTGAATGATTTTCAACAAGGGCTGGAGGTCGGGGGGGGGGGGGGGGGAATCATGTAGATGTCGAAGAGCAGGTGGGAGAGGCTGAATCCTCTTGGAAATCCGCAGGAGATATTTTTGGCGTTTGAGGTGAAAAGATAGATTGATTTGTGAGGAAGAAGGTAAGCCTCATTAAGGTGGATTCCATCAGTCTTTTTATTAGTATTGCATGGCTAACTGTATCAAATACAGCCAATATGTCCAGTAGTATGAGGACTGATTGGGTGCGGTCTGCATTTATATCAAGGTCGTCCCAAATGGATAGGAGTGCCTATTATGTTCCTCTCATTGGAAGAAGCCAACTTGCGAGGGGTCGAGTATTCAGTTTGTTTCCACGTATTTAAGTAGGATTTTCTATACATGATTATCGAGGATCTTCGCTGGGTAGTGCAAGTTGGATATAGGTCTGTAGTTGCTTGGGTCTTCTGCACTTTGTTTCCTTTTTATCAGTGTTTTGATGTATGCTGATTTGAAGGTGTTTGGTACTATTCCTGTGATTTAGTGACCAGTTCATTAGGTGCCGGAAGTGACACCTAATGTCTCCTTGATTCTGAAGAGTTCTTTTTATGGGTTGGTTGCTGATTCAATTCTTGTAGCGTAGTATTTGTTGTGGTTGCTTTTGAGTACTGTTGATTTGTATAGTCGTGTTTGGTAATTCTTGTCTGGTTGCTTGTAGTGTTCTCTCCATATGTTTTCCATTTTTCCGTTGGTTTTCTTGAGTTCTTTCACCTCTTCTGTGAACCATCTCGCAGCAGTTCTTTTTTTGGTGTGGCTTTGAAAGGTTTTGCTGATGCTAGCCGGTCTTGGGGCCTCAGTGATCCAGGTGCTGAGTATGTTTTCTGCTGAGTCTGGGGTCATTTCGTTTAGCTCCTGGTGTTTGGTTGCATAGATTCTAGCTGATCTGTTAAGGGCTCTAGGTCTAGACTTTTCCACTTCCTTTTCCCGGTGGCATGCCGTATTGCCTTTCCATTTGTGATTGCTCCATACCGTTGGTGTGGCGGATGTGCAGAGTCCTTCTCTGCAGAAGATTGCTTCCAGGGTATGCCTGGCGTTGTGGGCGGCTCAGTATACAAAGTGCCTGAGTTTGATCTTGATGAGGAGGGATTCACAGTTTATGATGTCGGTTGAGATGAGTGGAGCGGCATGGTTGTGTTCTTTGTGTACCACTGCGATTCACCTCCTCTTTGACGTTCTCTGTTGGCGTGTATTCATTTTAAGTTGTCCGGTATGGCTTTGTGCGCAATGGTTTTGTAGTTGTCAGCAATGTTTCTGTGAGGAAGAGCCTCGCTTGCTTAGGAATTTGTTGATTTGTTTTACCATGGATCTAACGTTGAGCAGTCTGCATTGTAATTTGTCAAGGTTCCCTTATGGGTTGTTGTTTGTTCTTTTCTGTGTCTGAGCCAGTGTAGTGTAGGTCGGGTTTCTGTTGTTGGTGGGTCTCCCCTGGTTGTGCTGGCTGGGAGGAGTTGTTTGTCGGTTGTCCACCTCTTTGTCGAATATTCCCATTAGGTTGATGGCAGGGTTGCCTGGTTTTGATATGTGATGGTGAGGTTTTTTGGGAGTCGGTCCTTTGTTCCAGTCTGTTGTAATGTAGGGCTTATTGAAGGTAATGGACTCAAGTTTGTCCCTGATTCTTGTTGGTGTATTCTCGAGAGTGCTCTTTGGGTTCGGATGGCTTGTGTTTTGGGGTGCTCAGTTCAGCGTCCCGAGGGAGTCCACATTTATTTCGGTCCTTACATGTGGGCTTGTTGCAGATAGTCTGTTATCTCTTACAAAGGTGTCGGATGTGGAGAGGTTGCGAGAGCTATAATCAGTGTTGGCTCTTTTCTTGGTCTGTATCATTTGTCTGTTTGGCATTGTCTTCACTGGGCTTTTAGGTGTTGTGAATGTTTGCCGATGGACTCCTTTCAGTGTGATTGAGATTTCCTTCCTGCTTCTATTTTCCATTCTTGCTTCTGTGGCTTTCTTGTGCCGAGGCATGGTGTGGTGTTTTTAGTAATGGGAGTCGAATTCGGAGCCTGAGTCTCTTGTTGGGATGCTTCCTACTTTCTGGAGGGGTTTCTTCACTGTGGCAGGTTGGTTTGTGTTGCAAGTTTGTTCTTAGTTGTCACTTGCAGTTGATTTAATTGTGAGTTGCGGTATCTGGGCCTTGAGCCCTCGCGGTTCTGTTGTATCCCGGTTTTCCTTCATGACTCTGTGTGGTCTTATGCCCTTTTAGGGGTTGGGGTTGTCCGGATGTGTAGTGCTGTGGTTATTGTATGGCACAGCACAGTGGCTAGGTGACAGTGCGCTGCATTGTACCACTCTGGCTGGCAAGGGTGATGCAGCTTTGGTGGCTTGTTATAGGGTGTGGGGACAGTTCAGCAACTGTTAACTGAGGCTAACTAGGGTGGAGGGGCCTAGGGCTAGCTATGGGGAGTAGCACAGTTCAGTACCTTTTGACTGAGGGGGAAGCAGAGGATTCGCTGCGGGCTGGGTGTTCAGAAACAATGACTAACTATTGGGTGAAGCGCAGTAAATAAAGTGGCTTGCTATGGTGCTTAGCTGAATATGGCCACCTGGCATAATTGGGCTAAATGCAGAATATGTCCACCTGACACCTTCTGAAAGCAGAATCTGGCTACCTGGTACAATTGGGTTAAAGCAGAATATGGCTACCTGACGCAGCGAGGCTAAACAATATGGCTGCAAGTCACAATTAGGCTAAATTGTTAACTAGCGCAATTGGGTTAAATGCATGTGCTTTTGGGTAATGGAAGTGGAGGGGTTTTACTGGAGTACAGTAATTGCTGTACTCGTTGCCCACCCCACACTTACCTTATCAGTCGCTGCTGATTGACTGCAGCGCACCTTGCATGCGAACACTGGCAAACAGTGGAGCTGCTGCTTCGGGAGCTACCCTTTGCCTGGTGGCTCTTACCCGAGGGCTGCCCGGGCAAACGCTGCTTTGGGAGGGTGTCCTAAAAGGGGTGCTTGTGCCAATTGGGGACATGGCGAGATGGGAGGCGGGAATAAGGCCAGGAATCAGGAGGCCGGTCTGGGAAGGGGAGAGAGCATGCAGAGGCGTCAAAATGGAAATTAATGCAAAATAAAGTCCAAGAATAAAGCAAAATGGATTGCAGCCTGCAGAGCACACTAGCTCGCCTCCACTGGACTACAACTATCTGAAACAATGCAAATAACGGAAAGTATGTCATGGGTCGGGTGTTGTCAATAGGTCTTGCAACTTGGGTGACTACAGGCTGTTTTATGAGGGGCTAATAAGCAAAAGAGGACCACAAGGATTTGGAGTCATTGCAGAAAAGTGATTGTGATCTTGCCTATAGGTCTGTGTAGTCCATAATGCCATGGCTTTGTGTAGGTTCGCCATTACTTTTGGTTGCTTCGAATGAATTCACATAGTTCGTCCCACGGCTGAGATAATTTGATCATGGCTCTCAATCAGTAGGGAGGTCTAGTGCCCACTCTACTTATGTGAGGTTTTTCCTCCCTGTTTTTTACTTGGCCTTTATTTTACTACGTATCAGTATTTGCATATAGATTTGCCTATTTTAATTATTTTTGTTTTGCTTCTGCATATGTCGCAGGTGCTACTTTAGTAGAAGGCATGCCTTCCCCAGCAGTTGTTCTGCTATGCAGCCCATGCATGCTTGTTAATTATCCTTGAACGCCAGGGGACCACTCCGGTGGTGATAGTGCGCGGTACAAATGTCCATTAACATTAAATGCCTTACACAGCTCCAAATGGTGACGACACCGCTCACATCTATTGCTCCATTTTTCTGAAAGATGTGGTTTTCCCCATGTTTTCGGCTCGACTCAGCAGGCTGCCACACACGTCACACCCTTTTCATTACTAGCAATAGTTTTCTAGAGCACAATCAGTGTAGATCACATCAGCCATGCTGCACAGAAACGCTGTGGCACCATCTCCGATGCTTAAAACAAGTGGATTATTAGATTTAAATTGCCTTGATTTACAGTTTCACACCTATGACCAATCAGTAGAAGCATAGTACAACTTTACTGGTTACTTGTCTCTAAAGCATTGTTAAACCTGTGTATTAAATTTTGTTCCTAAACTGTAGTTATTGTGTGTTTTGTGATCCATGAATTTGTAGAATGTTTGGATGTTAAAGATTTAGCTCTCTACGAGAGCTTGTAAAGATATGTTAGATCAGATTCATGGTGCCAGTCACCTGCTCAGTGACGCATTGTGTAAGTGTATCCTGCTGAAAGCTCTCTCAGTAGTTACTATTTTGTAGGAGCGGGTGTAACTCTTTAACTTGTGAAATGTTCATTTTACAAGCGTTTTGTGCTCCTGCCCTTTGTACTGTGTAGTTCTCACTGCTTGGTAAATGGGTCTGTTTTGCATTTGTTTGCCGTTTTTCCCCTCTCTTATTGGTTCCAGTTTTAGTGCATGTTTTTTGTACTTGCTAAATGCTACCCTCCATCCCCGTTTTGCCCCCTCAACAGTTAACCTGATGGCTTGAGAAACTTCTCGAACATAAATCTGTGGTTCCGCAATACACCATGATCACCCTCTATGTTCTTGCTTAAACACTCCTTTTTTATTTTTTAAAACAATTTCAGGTTACTAACACATAGCGCAGTTGGTCCTCTGCGACTCGTGGGAGCATGTGACCTGCTACTTTAGTGCCAGGAGTGGACTGAACACTTCACATTAGCTCTGGCTGAGCCTCCGAGTTGCCGTTGGCACCATGACCGAGTGAGTCAGGCTCCACTTCCCCGGGACTGGTGGCCTCAAAAGACCACCTCCCTGTGGACCTCATTTCATCCTTGGAAATAGAAGCTCCAGCCCTAGTTGCATCTCAAGGTAAGAACTCTTTTGTCTGCTGCACCAACTTTGCCCCAGGATAGGGACACCTAGATTAACTTCAGCCCGATACGAGATTACCCAAAGGAATGGCGAGAGAAACCATACTTGCGTGCCGTGCATTTTTAGATCACCAATACCAACTAAACCCAGTATCGGAGCACTTGCAGATGGCAAACGGACAAACCTATGGAGGTTCCCCAGGATCACCATCACCCCCTTGTAAACTGCTCTAATAAGTTCTGGAGCACCAGGCATGAGTCATCATTAAAGGTGTACCATCCCATCCCCTGCCACTGAGTGAGAGAGCAAGCATTCGTGGATGCACCATACCGAGATCCCACACGCAAAAGGTGCTCTCAGTAATGCTGTCACCAGCATCTACTATAACCAAGATCAGCAGGCACTTGCAGGTGCCCCAAGCAAGAGCCAGTGTCCAAGCAGCTTGCCAGCAAAAGAACTAGTACCCATGTAGGTAATCTGTACCAGCTTTATCCTCTTGCCAATTGCCCCACCAGCAGAGTTCATCCGTAAGAGATTCTTGCTCTCTTGCCCATGACACCCTTGCGTGCTAGAAATGCTCCGTATGAACTTCACCAACTGACGAGCATTTCGAGGTGGCTAAAATGAGAATGCCTGGAGGCAAGTGTAGCATGGGCAAGATAGCCAGGACTCGTAGAGCTCTCAAGTAGAACACCACATGAGCTAATCAGGGTGCATAGGTAGGTGCAGCATGCACGGAGAATACACACTGCACACTGCACAATGTAATGCAATGGTACCCAACGGTGCACTACTTGATGTAACTAGAGGAAAGGACACCATGATGCTCTACATTCCTGGATAAGGTGCACACTTCTTGAGGCTCTGCCCAGTTATCTCCTGGTCCTAGATCGCCCTAGAGCAAACTGAGCTGGATTAGCAGCCATTGGAAAGGAAACCAGCATCCATGAGTGCATCAAACATCGGCAGCAGATGCCCGTCTAGTATCTATTGCAGCCTGCTGGTGGACCCAAGGGTATAACCATCGAGGTATAACATTGAAAACTGCGTCCACAGGAGAACATTTCCATGACAGTGTTTGCATGTTAGAGGACGGACACCTAGTGGGGGTAAACATATCAAGTTGCAAGCTACTAGCCAAGCCTAAAGAGTCGCTCGCCCCCTACGCTTTCTATATGCACACTATTTCTTTCTCGCTAGAAGTCAATTCTCAGACTCCAACAGCAAGTGGCAAAGGCACATTTTGAGGCCATCCTGTGATATGCATTTATGGACTTCTTCAAGCACCAACTGCTTGGTTTCTTTAAGTAAGCTTCCGTGGGTTCCCAGAGGGTTGAACACTAGAAGTATTTGCCTTGGTGTATTCTAGCAACCATGCTTTCCCAACACAACGCACCCTTACACGGGTTCTCATGGTGCTGGCTCTGCCTTTTGATAATGGTGCTTCCACAGGGATGGCGCGAAGAGCAGCAGCTCAAGATAAGAGGTGTCTTATTGTGTGGGAACCACAATCTCGTACCTAATGGAAAAAAATGTACCGAGACTTCTAATCGCAAGTAATATTTGTCTAAAAAAAGAAATCTGAAAGGCAAACGTGTGCATTACAAATCATGTTCATGGATTTTGAAGCCCATCAGCCTTCAGAGGAAGTAGAGATTATTCAACAGTCAGTTGTTGACACATTTCGATTGCATCCCTGGATTGGTTGTCATTTAACAACGTTGGTTTGAGCATAAATCGCAGTATGAGTCCCATGGGTATAGTGCTTGAGGAGGGGCAAGCTGATCTGGTAAACAAGGCAAAGTGATAATGTCTAGAGGGAGATCTAGATGTTGAGTTTGGGTGTTGGGTTGTTTTCTGGGATTGATTGAGTAGTGAGTAGGTTGCGTTGCAGTAAGCCAGTGAAAGAGCCGTTATAGTCTGTACCTAAATGGAGAGCTGCAAGGGTCCACGATTTTGACATTTAACCTGGCAACAGTTTTAGCTGATCGGATAGTAATGACCAGGCTTCAGGCACTGCCCCGTATAATTTTCTTAGTTTGGCACAGTCTTTTTCCATGGATGGCTGAGTGTGCAACTTTGCCAGAACACGTTTTAATGTTGGAATGTGCTTGAAAGCATCCGTTACCTTGTTGATGGCTTACTAGGGCAACTGTTAGGTTTTCTAAACCTATATGTTCGACTGAATTGTTTGTAGCTCTGACATGATGCAGTTGGTACATGCAAATGAAAAATGATGTGCTTACTGCCATCATATAACTTTCTGCTAACTCTGAATACCATATAAGGTGTTGTCACCATGCCCAAACATTTTGCTTTTTTTTTCTTCACTGTGATGAAATTCTATTACTCCTACGTCCCGTCCCCTTTCCTCCATACTTATGGGACAACTCTCCGTCCTGTTGGACAGGACCGGAGCACTTTTGTAAAAAGCATACACATTTTTTTCAAAAATGTGTCCCTCTTCTCTTTCCTGCGTGGAGCCCGGCACGTGGCCGTAACCCCGCCCACCTTGGCTCCGCCCTGCGCATCGCCCATCAGTCCTTTTCTCAGCACGATCGGGCCGGACGCACTTGCATCCTCTGAAGATTTTCTTCCCTTTTTCCCCTCTCTGGCTCTCGCTAGCGTTCGTTTACTAGTCTGTCTTTTAAACTAGATTTTCCCGACTGTTCATTGTGTCACCGTCGCTTCACGAGGGCGGATCCCCATCCTCTTTGTTTCGAGTGTTTGGGTCTGGAACACCGTTGGGACTCCTGTTTTTACTGTGACTCCCTTTCGGTCCGGGCACTTGAACATCGGTTGGAGCGGTGGGAGGAGGTGTTCGGACGGGCTCCTCCTTCGCATTTTCAGGCGTTCATCGTTGAGAAGAAAAAACGCCCAGTAAGTTCTTCAATTTTCAGAGCACCCTTCCCGGGTTTCGCTCGAGCCGGGAGGGGCGTTGATCGCTCTCTTACAGAGGTTCGCCCTGAGGTGCCTGTCTGGCCTAATAATTCTACCAGAGTTTTCTCAGAGGGTCTCCGTAAGGGGCCTGTGAACAACGGAGTACGCTCCGAGGCCCCTCCTGTGGGGGCTGTTTATAGACCCAGTTCTACTGAGTCGCGGGGTACCGGAGCTTGCTCTGAGGCTGCTCTTTCGGCTTCCCTCAAAAACAAAACCGGTGTACGCCCTGAGGTCTTGGCTGGGTTTGAGGTTACCGAACGGATGTTCGAGGCCCGTGCTGATAAGGCTTCTACTGGGCCTAGGTCCGAGGTCCCTCGTACAGAGGCTAAGGAAACCAACAGTTCTGAGGGGCCGGGCAAGGCCCTGTCGGTGACGGCGCACCGTTCCCGCTCTTGTGGTGACACCAGATCTGTTGAGGGGGCAAAGAAGAAAGTTTCTTCTTTTACCGGCAGTGCCGAGGCTCTTCCTTCGAAGGCTCAGTTGGCGGTTGGTATGTCGCAGAAACATTCCAGGCCTCATAGTACCGGCTCTGCCGAGGTTCCTTATGTTAAGGCTAAAATTAAGACCCCCCTGATCCATCGACGGGGACCCCTGCCTCACTTCCTCACGTGCCGCAGTGCCCCTCAGATGAGGACAAAATGGCGGCCGTTCCCGCCACGACCACGGTGGCCATTTTAGGTACTACCCCTACAACTACGCCATCGGCCCCTGATGTAGGGTTTGGTCCTTTTGGGTGAACCCAAGGTCCCTTGTGCGCATCCTTACCGGCCGGTTTATGATTGGAACGCCCGGATGCCTCTTCCGCACAATGTTTCGTTGCCCGTGAGGGCGGCTCCCTTGATTTATGTGGATACGTTGGCGGAGGGGCCGGAGTGGCACCCTTCCCCATAACGCCCCTGGGTTTGACCACTTCATGAGAGGCCTCCCCAGGTTCCAAAACAATCTCCTGAGGACGCTTTTTTTCGGTAAATTTCAAGCGCTTATGCGCACCGACCCCATGAGGGAATATTTCAAAGGGCTTTTCAAAGCGATATGTCCACCCGCACCTCCGGCTCTGCCCGTGCCGGTGACTCCCTTGCCCGTGGTGCCTCCCCCTGCGCTTCGCCTGCGCCACCATTGTCCCCAGTGGACAAGGCAGTGCCTGACGCGGTTCAGCAGGATCCTGACCTGTCAGATGACCCTCAAGGCGATCAGTAAAACGAGGACCTGCCCCGCTCTACCAGAGCTTTCCATGACCAGGTACTGGACATGAGCTTCTTAGATGTTCCGGTGCCCGAGGCACCTGCTCCGCAGGAGGGCGTGCTTTCTGGGGCGTTCACCTTGTCTCTTTTGGAGAGTACTGGCCTGTTCTTGCAGAAGGACCTTCTGGCCGAGGTCCGAAGAGTTTGGGAAAAGCCACACTATGTACTTTTTGTCAATAAAAAGATTGACGCGAGGTACAGGCTACATTCCTCAGAAGTGGCCTTGTCATCTTGTCCGCCTACCTCCTCCACAGTGGTGGCTGCGGCCACATTGCAATCCAGACCTGCAGCATCCTCTGCGACGGCTACTCAGGTCTTGGGAAAGGATGACAAGCTCCTGGACTCCCTAGGGAGGAAAATCTTAGCCAATTCGGCCTTGCAGCTCAGGCAGGCCAATGCAGAATTGATTTTGGCGGGAGCTAACATACGGATGTGGAGAGGTCTGTCGGAGTTTAAGGAGCACATTCCGGTCGAGAAGCTGGAGGATTTCAGAGGAGGCCTTTCCGATGCCAGGGTCTTAGCCCAGGATCTCCTGGAGGCTGCAGCTCATCACGTAGACAGCTCGGCTCGGGGTCTGATGCTTGGGGTTGTCACCTCGCGGCAAGCATGGCCACATGCCACTAAGTTCTCGAAGGAGGTGCAAGACAAGATTCTGGACCTTCCATTTGATGGTAAGGAGCTTTTTCACTCTTCTACTAATGTAGAACTCACCAAAACCAAAGACGGCACTCAGACGGCCAAATCATTGTCTGTTCTGGTCAAAGCTCCCTTCAAGGCTCCAAGGCCGTTGTCGCAAGGTCGACCCTCCTCTGGTTTTAGGGGCTTCCTCGACTGCAAAAATCGCAGAGTGGATACCCCTGCAGAGAATAACCGCCGTAGGCAACAGCATATGCAGTATTTCTCCCGCTCCTCAGCCTCCTCATCAGGTTCAGGTGGCACCGCCACTGATAAACCTGCCAAATGAGGTTTTTTTTTTTTGCGCGCTCGCACGAGACCCTGGTGGGAGGACGCATTGCGTCTCCTTGGGAGGCGTGGCAAGCCATCACAGAAGACAGATGGGTCTTGTCAGTGGCTCGAGCGGGCTTCCGCTTACCTTTACCCCCTACTCCCCCCACCCCGCAACCCTCCCTTTCAGCTGTCGTGATCACCCTCCCTCAAGGCCGAGGTTCAGAAACTGCTGCTCCTCGGAGCTGTGGAACCCTTTCCCCTTGGGGAGTGAGGGGCGGGCTTTTACTCCCGGCTGTTTATGGTGCCCAAACCCAACTAGGCTGGCCTGCGCACCATCCTAGACCTTTCCCAGTTCAATCTTTCCCTACCCCAAGAGAAATTCAAGATGATCACGCCCGGCCAGATTCGCTCCTCATTGCATTCGGGCGACTGGCTCAGCGTGGTGGATCTTCAGGATGCGTACATGCATATCTTGTTTTGGAACCCACACAGGATATACCTCAGTTTCTCTTTGGAAGAGGAGCAGTTTTGGGTGCTTCCTTTTGGCCTCAGTTCGGCGCCACGTGTCTTCACGAAGATGTCGGTGATCGCGGCCTATCTTCGTCTCCAGGGTATCCATTGTATTCCTATTTGGACGACTGGCTCCTACGCAGCCCTTGTCCGTTGACAGCAGTGGGCAACCTCCAGTCTCTCCTTCAGCTCCTGTTCCATCTTGGGCTGTCGGTGAACTGGCGGAAATCCTCCATGACGGTCTCACAGGACCTGATTTTCCTGGGTTTTAGTTGGAACACGATAGACTGCCGAGTGTATCTGACCGGGGACAGAATGGCGGATCTGTTGGCCACGTGTCAGATGTTTACGCAGTCGGAGAGCATGTCGGCCTGGTGATTCCAGAGGCTTCTGGGCCTCATGGCCTTGTGTGTACTGGCTCTTCCTCTTGCCCGTCTCAAAATGAGACGGACCCAGATGGCTCTTCGGAGTTCCTGGCATCAGGCTGTGGACCCGGATTCCAAACGGATAATGATTCCGGATTCCATGAGAGTGGACCTGGACTGGTGGTCATCTCTCAGCAACCTGTCAGTGGGCGTGGGGTTCCTGGACCCAGCCCCCATGGTGATGATCATGACAGACTCCTCCCTTTTCGGGTGGGGCGCGACGTTAGATCTTCTTCAGGTCTCGGACCTCTGGTCGCCACAGGACAAGCTCCTGCACATAAATCAATTGGAGCTTCTGGCGATTTTTCTGGCGTTTAAGGCGTTCAGACCTCTCATTGTCAACAAGGTGGTCCGCATAAGAACCGACAATGAGGTGTCAATGTACTACATAAACAAGCAAGGGGGAACGAAGTCTCCCCCTCTCGTGGATCTGTCCATCCAGATTTGGGAGTGGGCCGTGCTCCATGGGGTCTGGCTGCTTGCAGTGCACATCCCGGGCCTGCTGAATGTCACTGCGGATGCCCTCAGCCGGCGGACAGTGGTCAGCTACGAGTGGGAGTTGAAGGCGGAGATCCTCTCATGGATTTTTTTGCGTTGGGACACACCGGAGGTGGACCTCTTCGCCACGAAGGTAAACAAGAAGCTTCCTCGGTACGCCTCCAGAGGGGGGGGCTGGGAGCCTCCTCTCTGGGGGACGCACTCGAGATCCCATGGCACAACATGAGAGCTTACGCCTTCCCGCCTCTTCCTCTGTTTCATCGAGCAATTTGGAAGTTGAAGAGCTCTGTCAACTGTTCTCTTCTACTGATGGCTCCGTGGTGGCCGACCAGGTTTTGGTTCTCAGAACTTCAACACCTGACGGTGTGTCCGCCGATCAGGTTACCAGTAACTCCCATTCTTTTTCACCAAGGGGAACAGCAGATGTGGCACCCCTCCCCACAATTGCTCAACTTGGCCGCATGGTGCCCGAGTTCACGGCTCTAGAGCATTTGGGTTTGTCTGCGGATAACATGTGCATTATCAAAGCAGCCAGGAAACCCTCGACTAGATCTCAATACAAGAGTAAATGGCTCAGGTTCTGTCATTGGTGTTTGGAGAAAAAATTGGACCCGAGGGTGGCGACGATTGACACAGTGCTGTCCTTTGTCTCCTCCCTAGCAGAGTCAGGGGTTCATGTCTTGTCCTGCAGGACTTATCTTTCAGCAATTTCCGCCTACCTCTCTACAGACCGGTGTTCTTATTCGTTAACTAACCCGGTGGTGAAGAGACATTTTGCTGGTTTGACACGCATCTACCCTCCGGTTCGTAGTCTGCACCCGCCCTGGGACCTAAACGTAGTCCTGACGGCGCTGTGCCATAGACCTTTCGAGCCAATGGCTACGGTTGACCTCAAGTACGTGTCCTGGAAAGTGTCCTTTCTGGTCGCCGTTACGTCAGCGAGGAGAGTGAGTGAGCGCCAAGCATTGTCGGTGGAGCATTCTTCTTGGTCTTTCACAAGGACAAGGTAGTCTTCGGACGAACCCAGCTTTCCTACCAAAGGTAGTGACAGAATTCCATCTGAATCAGTCGATTTCCCTTCCGGTCTTTTTTCCGAACCCTGCCTCGGAGGCGGAAAAGGTTCTACACTGCCTGGATGTCCGAAGAGCTCTTAAGTTCTACCTGGACAGGACTGCCGAGCTTCGGAGCTCTTCCCAACTGTTTGTGACCTTCGGTAAACCCCAGGTCAGGCCGGCATCTAAGGCACCCATTTCCAGATGGATTGCTGCCTGTATCACAGAATCTTTCACCGTCCAAAAGCTGAAACCTCCTAAGGGTATCCATGCACATCAGGTGCGAGGCAAGGCAGCTGCGGTTGCTTTTCAGAAGTATGTTCCCTGGGAGTCCATCGCTAGAGCGGCTACTTGGGCCTCCCCATCTGCTTTCTGTAAGCATTAATGCCTCGATATGAGCTCTAGGGCTGACGCTCAGTTCGGCCAGGCTGTGCTGAAGAACCTGTTTCAGTAAGGGGTAATTCCATCCACCCATAGTTCCTGTAAGGAGTGCTTGGGAATCTCCCATAAGTATGGCGGAAAGGGGACGGGACGTAGGAGTATTACCAGGTTACTCACCGTAGTGACCACCTTACTCCTAGTCCATAGTCCCCTTTCCTCCATACGCCCGCCCGCCGTCCCCTCTAATAAGGTTCCTCTGTTATTGCTAATGGGTCTTGGACCCTGCGATAGAAAAGGACTGATGGGCGATGCGCAGGGCGGAGCCAAGGTGGGCGGGGTTATGGCCACTTGCCGGGCCCCGTGCTGGAAAGGGAGGAGGGACACATTATTGACATTTTTTTTGATGCTTTTTACAAAAGTGATCCGGTCCCGTCCCACAGAACGGAGAGATGTCCCATAAGTATGGAGGAAAGGGGACTATGGACTAGGAGTAAGGTGGTCACCACGGTGAGTAACCTGGTAAAAATTCCATATTTTCTAACAAGCAGTATAATGTACTTAAACTCTCTATTGAAGCCCTCTGAGGCAAAGCCCATACAGGCGGAGGGCGTGGTGTTGTGCACCACAGGACTCTGCCCGACCGGACGTTGGACCCCCCTAATGTCTGTGATATGCAATGCCCGCGAGCTCTGCATCATTTGCTTAAGAACTTGCTATTGAAGCACTCTGCGGCAAAGCCCGCAGGCAAAGGGTGCAGTGTTGTACGCCTCGGGTGTGCAGGGCGCCGCCCTACCATCCGTTGCACCTTCCCTATTGTCTGCTATGTGCAATGCAACACTTTCAAGCTACGGCATCCTTTGCTTAAGAACTCGCTATCCAAGCCCTCTGCAGCGATATGTTGTGCTCCACAGGTGTGTGGCGTCCAAGGAATACACCAGAACAGAAAGCCCCTCACCACCCTACACTGTACCCCTGGCCAACACCTCCCATCTGCAACCCATTGTCTCGGGAAAGCGCACTGGCGCCACAGCTAGATACAGTAGCAGTACAGCTTGCACCTTCTGGAACAGCTCCAAGAACAAGAGACTATATAACCAAGCCTCCACTCTCCTTACCCAGCCCTCACCATTGACATTGCTGCCCCTCCTCTCCCCATCAGAAACGACTTCCTCTGCCTTCGCACCATGGTCGCTACTATACTACCGACATCGCTGCATCCCCCACTCCTCATTAGAAACAAGTGCATCTGTCTTCGCACCATGGTCTCTACCATCTCCCTTGACTCCCCCTGGCCCCAAACCCACAGCATACCAGTCGACAACCCCACCAACTCTCCTCTCAAATTCACTCTGAGCAACGCTAGATCAGTCCCAGCCCACACCTCAAATCTTGGATCTCTTAACCACCAACAACCTTCACCCGCTTGCCATCTCAGAAACCTGAATTAACCCAGCTTCCTGTCCCTCCTTATTGCCATTCCCCCAGAATACACAATCTAGCGCAGTGACGGAAACAGCAGAGGCGGCGGCATTGCCCTAATTTACATAAACCCCATCAGATCCATAAATACAAGCCCTCTTCCCAATTGTGAAGTGCTCTCCACCAAACCCTCGCTAGCCCCAACTAATGCCATCGATCTCCATCTCATTTACCGCCCACCAGGCCCCATTCAATCTTTTTGAAGAAGACCTCCTGCAGATTATCAACTCCTACATCAAACCCAGTTCTAAAATCCGGATTCTAGGATACCTCTACCTAGGTCTAAAAGACCCTGCTGACATGCATGTGAAAGGCCTAGCCAAAGCTCTAAATCACTTAGGCTTCACACAGTGGATTTCCGAACCCACCCACACTCTGGGACAAACCCTTGACTGGATGATGGACCACAATTGCAACACCTCCAGCCCAACTATCACTACCTGTACCTGGTCCGATCATCACACTGTCGCGTTCCACTTCCCAATCAGCAAACAACCCAGCCCCATTCATTCAGCCAGATCAGATGCCCTTGCCAGCTGCACCAAAACCTCAACAAAGACCCTCTCCTACTACTACTCACCGACCTAAAGGACCCCAATAATCTAGCAACCAACCCAGAGGCCCTTGTCGATCTCTACAGTAATACACTACTGCAAGCTGTGAACACCCTTACCCCACAGATATGGCGCATAGCTAAACCGTTGCTCCATTAAAACCACATGGTTTACTCCTGAGCTCCTTGCCACCCGAACCAAGAAACTGCCTGAAAAAATTACCCTCCTCGAACAAAAACTACACTTTACGACCCTCGCAAAGGACTACAGAAAATCCATACACACCGCTAAAGCCAGCACCTACAACGCCAGAATAGACCATGCCAAATCCAACACTTGTGAGCTCTTCGCCATCCTACGAGAACTTCAGACCCCTGCTACTCCTCCCATAGACTTTATTGTAGACAATACCTGGTGCTCTTAGGTACACAAAGCCCTCATTGATAGAATCCTCACCCTACAGGAGAGAATGTGGGATCCAAACAACTGGCCATCCATGCCAAGCCTCTACGCATCACCCTTACGCCTCCTAAGACCCCCCACCCTCTTTGCCAAATCTCCAGGCATTTTGAGTTCTGCTCGTATCAGAGCAGGAAGTGGGCAACATCATAAAAAGCCTCCATCGCACTGCAAAGGAGACGCCTGCCCCGCACCCATCATCTAAGACTGTGCTGAGGCACCTTAACCCGTCATCACCGCATCACCAACTCCTGTTTTGCAACAAAGCTTGTCCCAGCTGCCCTGAAAGTAGAATGGATCTTCCCGCTGCTCAAAAAAACCTTGCTCGACCCAGCCACTCCAACAAATTACCGACCCATCACCATCATCCCCTTGATCCTAAAAATCATAGACATTACAGCTTACCTCTAAATTCAACAATACCTTGAAGAAAACCACATCCTTGGTATTCGACAATCAAGCTTCCACCCAAGGCATGGGACTGAAACTGCATTGCATTGCTGGTAAACTATCCCTGCTCCTCATGCTGGACCTATATGCGGCCTTGGACCTCGCTGACCACCAAATCCTATGCAACCACCTCACAACAGCCAACTTCTCCCCTGCAGCTACCGACTGGATCAGATCTTTCCTGGCTGATGGATCCTGTGTCTTCCTGGATGAATGTGCAGCCCCACCCATGCCGGTAACCTTGGAGTCCCACAAGGCTCTTGCATATCTCGAACACTATACAGCATTTACATTAAACCATTCTTTGACCACTTTGATGCCCTCGACAGCTCGTATACGGACTAGACAGATGACGCACAAATCCTCCTCCCCCATCTTGGGCAACTATCCCCAGTATGTCTCATCCATCAATAAGTCTATAAAATCATTCAAGACTGTATAGCCTCCCACTTTGTCTAAATGACGAAAAAACTGAGATCCTAATGGTAGGCTCCCATGCCGCATTCCGTAACCTCGATCCAGCCTACAAAGCATTGTTCTTAGATGGGAATCTGATCCAAACCTCACTCAAGCCTAATACTCGGGCATTTACTTAGATGCCATGCTCGATCTTTCATGCCAAGTAATGCCATTGCCGCCTCCTTCTGCCTACACCTCCAAACTCCTTAATGGCAGCAAACACTTCCACTCAACGACTAACTGTCTCACCATAGCCAGAGCCATCATCAAATCTAAGCTTGATTACTACAACACCCTATTTGCAGGTACCTCCGGAAGAAACCTGTGCAAACCTCAAACCATAGAAAACGCATTACGAGCTGCCCTTGGTCTGGCCAAACATGACACATTTCTGAAGCAAGAAAAAATGCTCACTGGTTGCCGATTTGCAAATTAATCCACTTCAAATCTCTCTCCATAGCTCACCGGTGCCTCACAACCACTGCCCCGGCATACCCCTCCCAACACACCGAGAAATACATCCCAACTCGCCAACTGAGATCAGCGAGCTGCCACTACCTCAAAGTACAAATGTTCTATTGAAAGTCTGCCAGAGGGTCAAGCTTCCCTGTCATAGCAGCCAAGCTTTGGAATAACCTCCCCATCTCACTTGGAAAAGAATCGTCCTATTGCACCATAAGAAAAAACTTGTCTTTTCAACTAAGTCAACTCTGCCTTTTGACATTCTACACTTTTTTTCCCTGCACGACTCCCGTTTCAGTGTAACTAGCACCTAGATACCCTGTCACACATGCAAAAATAAATCGAAAAATAAATGGTGTTTGTTTATTGAACAGTGATCTAGTTTCCGGTGAGATCATTGGAATTATTTTTGAGAAGTCGCAGTGGTTTGCCGAGGGAGAGATGGGAGTAGTTCATGTGTGTTGCTTTCATGCAAATGTTCTGGGCAGCCACATTTTAGAGTGTGAATGCTCCAGCATTATGCTAGTTTTACTGTTCTAGAGAATCAAGGGGGCTCCTCCTATGGTCCTCACAAGCCTTGAGTATGCTTTGAAGTGGTATCGCAGAGGACTTCTACTGACCTTTTTGCTAGAAAGTCAAATCTTGCTGTTTTTGCTAACTTCTCAGTATTTTGCTTGTACACTGTTGCTTCTCTGTAACTTGCCAGCCCAGTGACCTCACCACTTTCTTTTGTCCCACACCTACCTGCCTTGGCCCCCCCAGTTTCTCCATCCTCTCCCCACTTCTCCCCCCCATGGGGCTTTCTGTTTCTCCCATCTTTTCCAACTGGTTTTTCGCTTGACTATCCTTCCCTTCTCACTAAGTCTGGTAGGAAGAAGTTCAAAAAGGATATTTTGGCCTCTAACCCTGGTCTTCCTATCGCCGACACCTACTCAATACTTCCTCACAGACCCTCACTGACATCCTCTGTCGTTCCTTTGCCAGATCTATGGACTCTTCATATGGTCTCTGTGCTCTGTCCTATCTCCTCCTCCCATTGATGGTGGCACTTGCTGGGAAGTTCTCATGGCTTCCTTTGACTCGCACTGTCATGGTCCAAGGCCCTCAGGCCAATCTCCATTTTGATAGGCGCTCCCCTCCCCTTTGATAGGCGCTTCCCTCCCCTCATCAATTTCCTCTCATCTCCTGCTGTCCCCTCCTTTCCCCCCTTGGCTACCTTGCCCTCGCGCGCTCTCTCTCTCTCTCTCTCTCCTCTCCTCTCCTCTCCTCTCCTCTCCTCTCCTCTCCTCTCCTCTCCTCTCCTCTCCTCTCCTCTCCTCTCCTCTCCTCTCCTCTCCTCTCCTCTCCTCTCCTCTCCTCTCCTCTCCTCTCCTCTCCTCTCCTCTCCTCTCCTCTCCTCTCCTCTCCTCTCCTCTCCTCTCCTCTCCTCTCCTCTCCTCTCCTCTCCTCTCCTCTCCTCTCCTCTCCTCTCCTCTCCTCTCCTCTCCTCTCCTCTCCTCTCCTCTCCTCTCCTCTCCTCTCCTCTCCTCTCCTCTCCTCTCCTCTCCTCTCCTCTCCTCTCCTCTCCTCTCCTCTCCTCTCCTCTCCTCTCCTCTCCTCTCCTCTCCTCTCCTCTCCTCTCCTCTCCTCTCCTCGGGCTCTTTCACCTCTGCAGGGCATACCTCTAATCGTAAACGGTCTTCGTGCACTACTAAACATTTTAGACAGATATACATCAGCAAACTGTATAACTGTAAACATAACGAAAACTAAAGTAATTCAATTTGGAACAACCAAACAGCGTCGTACTGAACATCAATGGCCTCTATAGTCGACAACCCTAGTGCTGTCCCGTCTTACATCTACTTAGGTACTCTTGTTACGAGTAGCTATAGTTTAAACGCTGATGAATTGAGAATCAAGCAAAAAATATTGACAGCAGTGTCGCAGGCTCGTTTAATTAAAAGTAAGTATTGCAAGTTCTCCTTACTCCCAATCATAATCTATTACAAGCAAAAGTTCATTCCAGTGTTAACTTATGGCACTGAAGCTGCCCTAAAAAAAAATCATGCAGCTACTGGTCACTAATTGAAGGATGTTACTGGAAACGAGTCCTAGGTCTCCCACTGTCACAACCCATCTGCATCATTAGACACGAATTGGGCTTATTGTCCTTGTATGCCATGCACAAGTGGAAGATTTGCTCTTTTTATAGGAAATGCTTAATGGTGAATGATGGAGCTGGATTTATCAACATCATTGCAAAGTACCTCTTGTCATCAAGTGATATTTTTCCTTTGACTTGGAGAACGCAGGCACAGGAAATCATGAGTGAATCAGGTATATCTACCACTCTTTTAATACAGAATCCAAACAAAGCCGAAATTCGCCTATGGGAGTTTGATTGGGTTGAAACACGACGTGCGTGCAATCGGTACCGCACATTTATTGACAATCCCTTTAATTTGAAACGATATGGTTCCACCGAGAATCACTTGATATTTTTTCCTGATTCGCGATTACGAAACAATTTCCTGCGCTTTCGTTTGAACATTTGGCCAACGCGTGAAATCCTATATAAGCATAAATTACAGTCACTTGATGAACTTTCATGCAGATTCTGTAAATCCGCTACTGAATCTATGAAACATATTTGTTCAGAATGTCCCTCATTACTCACTCGGAGAATCTTGTTTTTCAAACCTCCATTGCAAAATTATGTTATAACAACTAGCGAAAAATTATGGGATCTTCTGTTTCATACTAATATTCAGTCAATCGGATATGCCATCTTGAATTATCTTTTCAACTTGAAACTCTTGGTCACAAATCCAAATTATAGTAAATTGTGCGTATGGCAGATCATTTGTTGCAAAGGGTTGCCTTTGTCTTTCTGCCTTTGTCTTTTGCTTACCTTGAAGTTGTTTTCATGTTTACGAATATTGATTTTATTTCACCTCTCATCATTGATACTGAATCACTGTTTTATTCTCATATATAGATTTATTATGGTTCTGCAAATAAGTATGTTTATAATATGTTATTGAAGTAACAATTTGTTTTAACAAATTTATCTTGTTTTAAGAATTTGTTATATACTGTTGAAAAATCAAGTTGTCTTTATTAAAACAACTTCTTAATAAAAAAAATTAAAGTACCTCTGATCTATGCCCCTCCCTGGAAGGTCTTTAAGGCTGGCAATCTTCTTCATATTGCCACTCTCTCTCTGCTGTCAAACACTATTCTGACATCTGCCACCTCCTTGAAGAACTAGACCTTGATGTCCTTGGTTTTACAGAGACATGGTTCACGGCCAGCTCTGTCACGAGCTTTGACACTCTCCTCCCTGATGGCTACAAGATCCTCTCTGACCTACTCCTCTTTTGAATGCCTTATCTGCAGGCTCTCTCTCCTACCCATTCTCTTACTGTGGCTACCATCTACCGGCCTCTTGGTCAAATCACCTAATTTCTCTGAATGGGCAGACCTCTCCTCCTCCTCTCTCCTGGCCTCTACCACTCAACTACTACTACTACTCCTCCTCTGTGACCTCGATATCCATTTAGACTCTCCCGTTCCTCCTCTGTACTCTTCTGTGACCTCTGCAACTCCCTCTCCCGGTCCGTCCTCCCCTCTGGCCCGACTCGCTCTGCAGGGCACACACTCAATGTCTTGCTCTCCTCTGACCTCCCCCTCTCCATCCCTGTGACCACTCCTCTCTCCTGGAGCGATCACTCCCACCTCACCTCTCATCTCTCCCCCTCTTCCGCCAAGCCTACCTCAACACTGCCACCTACCTTCTCGGACATCCGGCCCATGAAGCGTGTCAGTTGAGGCTTTCACTGCCACCTTCTCCCGCCCCACCCCCCACCTCTGGCTGCCTCACATCCTGACACAGCCCTGTCTCTGCTCTACTCTTCAATTTCTGATGCTCTTGATGCTCTTGCCCCTGTCATGAGGATCCGTTTGAAGTCCAAAGCCAAGTGCAATTCCAGGTATGACTCTGACCTAGCTACACTTAAACCTAAGTGTAGGGCGGCTGAGAGGAAATGGAGGGCTTATTGTTCATCCTCTGACAAACTGGCCCGTCGTCTGCTCCAAAGACAATACCGAGACTGTCCTCTCCACGAAAAGTCCACATTCAAGCTTGTGTCTCTGCGGCATCTAACAACTCGGCCAAATTCTTTAAAATCTGCATTGGGCTGGCCAACCCTGCTGCAGTCTCTACCCCTCCTGTTGCCTTCCAGGCTCTTTGCAATGCCCTTGCCTCTCACTGTGTCTCAAAAGCCCAGGACATCCTGTCCACCCTCTCCACCCGTCCCCCTCCTCTATCCTCTCCGTCTGTGCTTGCGGACCCTCCTTCAGCCAGCCCCCACCCTCTTTCTCGTCCATTCCTCTTTTCTCCCCTGATGAGGTCGCTAGACAAGTCCGATCTATGAAAGCCTCATCAAAACAGGTTCATCCATGTTCCTCTAAAACCATCAAGGACCACATTGACGCCCTTGCTCCGGCCCTTGCAGATTTTTGCAACCACTCCTTTGCCTCGGGATCCTTCCCCTCCCCTCTGAAGCACTCCCTTGTGCATCCTCTTCTCAAGAAACCCACAGCTGATCCTTCTTGTGCAGCTAACTATCGCCCAATTTCCATTACTCCCTTTCTGGGCAAACTCCCGGAAAAGTTGGCCTTCTCTCAGTTTAACCTTCATTCCAATTCTGTTGGCTGTCTCCATGACCACTAGTCTGGCTTCAGAGCTGCCCGAAGCACGGAAATTGCTCTCCTGAACATCTGTGGATCTGCTCTCCAACCTTGACTCTAACATTCCCTCTGTCCTCATTCTCCTCGAGCTCTCTTCTGCGTTCGACACGGTCAACAATACCATCCTGCTCAACCGTCTCCGTGAAAACCTGGGTATCACTGATCAAGCTCTGGCCTGGCCAACCACTTTCCTCTCTGATCGACCCTCCCAGGTCCAACTTGGGGCCTTCCTATCATATATCTTCCTCTCTACCTATGGTATTCCCCAGGGGTCTAACCTCTCGCCCTGGCTTTTCAACCAATACCTGGCAACTCTCGCCCACTGCATTGCCATTTCCTGCTCATATTTCCAGTGCTACGCTGACGACACTCAATTTTCAGGCTGCCCTCGGCCACCTCCTCTCCCTCTCTCATCTCTGATGGCCTAACTGCCACTCAAGATTGGTGTGCCGCCAATGATCTTCGTCTTAATGCTAGCACGACGGAGATCCTCCTCATTGGCACACCTTCACCATCCTTCCTCTCTCTCTGGCCGGCCTCCGCTGCCCCTCCTCCTACCCCCACCTGCGAGGCTAAGAACCTCGGGGACATCTTTGACTCCACACTTTACTTCTCTGCCCACATCTCTGATGTCTCTAAAATGTCAAACTTCCTACTGCACCTCATCAGAGGTAATCTGCCTTTCCTCTGCTTCCCCCCAGAAGCTCATGGTCTCCCAAACTCTGGTTCTCTCTAGCAGGACTATTGTAAGAGCCTCTTTCTAAATCTACCTGCCTCTACTCTCCACCCTCTGCAACTAATCCAGAACAGGACTGGAAGACTTGTCCTTGGCCTCAAGCCCTGGGATCATATCTCTCCAGCTCTGAAGTCTCTCCATTGGCTCCCAGTAGATGCAAGGATTAAATTCAAAACACTCTGTATTGTCCACAAGGCTTTCTGGGGCCTGAGTCCAAAATGCCTTCAGCTATCCCTCCGCAAATACCGCCCCTCTCAAGCTCTTCACTCCTCTACCGAACTCCCTCAGGGTCAGTCGTTTTTCAAAGAAGCAAGCTGGGGGTAGATCTGTCTTCGGCTGGGGCCTTGCTCTTGAACAGCCTCCCTGCCACTCTAAAATTTGAGGAGAACCATCTCTGGGTCCGAAGCACCTCAAGATGTTCCTTTTTGCTTCTGCTTTTACCCCCTCCAGCCCCCCTAGAGCCTGCTGATTTGTTCTCCCTTGGCACCGTGCACCTGGCCACCCTCTGTCCTCCGGGTCCAGGTACCTGCTCACCCTGCCACCCTCCCGCACTGCCTCCTGGCCACCCCTTGCACTGGGGTCTGTATTTGTACCCATACAGCCCCCCCTTTTCTTTCTGCACTTATCAGACCTGACCTGTCTGCTGCCGTAAACCCAGCACTTGCCAATTGCTCACTGCCCTACCACTGTTTGTTGCCTTATTTATCTGTTTCTCCTTTGCTCCGCACCTTCCACTTCTCCCCCCTTCCATGCACTTTCCCCTCCCTCTCTCCCATGCACTTGCGCGTTCTCAATGTCACTGGGCCTAGTGAGATTGTTGTTGTGTTCTCCCCTGTTCCCCTCCCTTAGTTTATTTATATGGCGCACCGGACCCGAAGGTATGAGGGCGCAAGCATTACAAGACAAGTATATTCTCAGCTTAGTTACAGTGCTGTACATTATTTTACATTGTGAGCATGGGTAATGCTATTGCGAAGGACACAGTGAGGTAATGCAGTTACAAAGGAGGAGACAGTGAAGTACAATTGCGAGAGACCGAGCGATAGTTACAGGTTGAGCATATTTACAATAAGGTGTCGGTTATTGGTCTTTGTTCTAAAACCACTGGATGTAGTTACGTCTAAATTGGTGATAGGTTTGTGGTGCTCTAACGGAGGGTGGTAGTGTGTTCCAGTGTTGGACTGCTTTCACCTGGAAGCTATTGCCGCCCATTTTCGTTTGCTTGAATCTTTGAACAGCGAGCAGGTTAGTGTTGCTATTTCTGGTGTCTGTTGGCCGTGCATCTAGTTATTCTGTCGACTAAGTAACGGGGAGCTGCATTGTTAAGGCATTTGTGAGTGAGGGAGGCTACCTTGAGCAGGATTTTGTCCGAGGTGGTGAGCCAGTTGTGAGTTCTCCTAATATTCGAGATGTGTTCTCTTTTAGGGAAGCCTTTTATAAAGTTGCCGTCAATGGTGAAGCTGGAGTAGTTGAGGTCCAATTTGTTTAGAGTCGTGGCTGATCCCAGGATGATGGGTTTGGTTTTGTCATCATTCAGGCATAGACTATGGGAGGCCATCCATGCCTGGATGATGAGGTACACCTTGTTCACCAAGGCCAAATCCGTGTTGTAATCTCCCGTCAGCGGGATGAGGATCTGGGTATCATCAGCATAGTTAGTGTAGGTGATACCCAGACCATCGAGATCAAACGGGGGCTTAGTGAACACGTTGTAAAGTGTCTAGGAGACGCATGTCCCCCTGAGGAACCCCACAAGTGATGGGGATGGGGTCAGCGGAGGCCGTGGTGGAAAAGACGCACATGGATCTATTGCTCAGGAATGACTTGATCCAGCCAATAGCTTCTTGGGAGAAGTGGGCAGCCGAATCTAAGTGGCTACATAAGATTTTATGATCAACAAGGTCAAATGCTGCCGAAAGGTCTAGGAGAAGCAGTAAGGCCGTTTTTCCATTATCTCCGAGTGTCCATTTGGGCCTTGCCTTGTCACGCTCAAACACTTGTGTGCGAGCGCGATAGAAATACAATATCTGTATCCATACCATTGAGTGGCATCCTTGTCAAGATTCTGGGGGCTTTATGACCTCTTTCGATCGAAGGTAAGAGGGGCTTGTAGTGAACAGTGGCCTACTACTGATTTGCCAAGCATTGAGCGTGATTTGTACTGAACCCTTGGCCGTTGATGGTTGAGCTCCTACTGGCATCCAGAGCATTAAAAGAAGAGGCCTTGTATTGGCCTTGTATGAATAAGGGGACGGGATCTCTTTCTTTGGGGGACGGGAGGTGGAGGGGGGAAAGAGACAGAGGCGTAGACTGGGTAGGGTCTGAGCGGGCAAGGCCCATGCAAAATCTGTAAATGCCCACTGGGCAGTGCTGTGTGTTGGCATTTACAGAGGTTATTGACACTGCAGGGGGCCGGCCAAGTGCATTAGCTTCAGGCCACACTTGTTAGACGATCCTGCGTACGCCTCTGGGAAGAGGGGGTAGGAGTCTGGGTGTCCTGGGGGAAAACCCCAACTAATATTGCAGAACACCGGACTTCCCCCAAAGCTCTACATTCTGCTTTCTCTACAACAACCATATTAGGACTGTGTTCTTAATTTCTTGTGGTCTGCGTATTTATTACAGACTTTACATAATTGAATGGAAAGCAGAGACCTGCAAGAACACCTGAGGCTGTCTAGCTACTAAGTGTTGAAATACCAAACTGTTGACACATCAAATGCACGTGTTCTTGTACTCTTGGCTTTATATAATTTTAGCAGGGCTAAATCTGTACGAGCCCATGGTGAATGATAATTGTTTGTTGGCAAGTAAGAATGGGTGTGCTATGCGCGTGTGTAGAATTGTAGGGGATATGCCAGGCCAGAAGCTTGCAATTTGAAAATGTTAATGTCGATTGTAGTTTGAGCTCATTCCTCTAGTAATTAAACTCCCAATCAATGCTGGCCCATGTTTTGGTGCAACAAAAAAAAATGCGGGCCTTTCTTTATAGGTTACATTTCTTCCTAAACCAATCAAGAATTTATACTCTTATGGTGTGGTCTGAGATCACGTTAGTCCTGATGTATTTGCCTTTGTAGAGCAGAAAATAATGCACTCTACTTATTGCAAGTTAACGGTGCAGTCTTGATTGATACCATCAATATGATTATATAAATTACCTCTGAATTTTCCATGAAAGCCACAGTTGCCCACGGAGTAAATAAAAGCTGTATGATTGTAGATGTCTGCCTGTCTTCAACATCAACTGAATTTGTGAATCTATATAAATAAAAATGCAAATGTTCGTTTGTTCAAAATCTTATATCTCCGAAAGTTCTTACCGATTGCTTTGAAATTTTGACACAACGTTGCATTTGAATAGGCTCGTGTTTTTATATACCTACTATACATAGATGTCACACCTGTGACGGGTAAAAGCATGCATTTTCTGCCAAACAGCGCCATCTGTTGGACGTAAAAGCAACACACGCTATTTTACGATTCCATTTCAATGCTGAAATAAGTGCCGAGGCAGCAGCAGAGCGACGTGCAACCAGACTTTAGGATGCACGGTTGCGAGCACGACGATCGCATCCTGCAGCTTCAGATCTGCTTCGTTCTCAAAAGAATGAATACGACAGGCTGAGAGTGGCTGAAAGACGTCAACGAGAAACGACTCCGTGCTCAGCAATCACGCAATTATAATCCCCTTGCATATCAGTACTACCCAGCTGATGATTATAGTTTGAGCCGGCATGTTCTCATCAGCACCATGACTGAAGTGTGTCCTTATTACAAGGCTCTGAAATTTTATGGAGAAACGAAAGGAACGTGTTGCGCCGCTGGGAAAATGAAACTGCCTCAACTTGGAGAACCGCCAAAGCCATTAAAAACTAGACACGAGCATTGTAAAATTAAACGTATTAGAAACGTGCGCTTTCTCTTTTCTTTCTTTTCCATTTGACCAGAAATAAGCAATACCGCGTTTCCCTCTAATGTAATAACAAAGGTGTTGACACCAAGGGCTTGTTTGCAATGAGAAAATCCCATTGACAAAAGCTTTATTCTTGACAACATTAGGAGCCTGACCTATTCGAGAAGAATGTACGCAGCAATGTAAAAATGAAGGGAAAACCTCCTAATCTCGTTCTTAAAAATATTCACTGTTAAACAGAGAATCTATTCTCTTCAGTTATTATGCATATGACCAGTACCTAAGTTTGAGGTATTATAAATTGTAACAAAATGCACTTCAATTGTCTTAACCTTTTTGTATATTTTCACTTAGTATATGGGAATCCAAAATGTCATATAGGTTTGTTTGCCTAGCACCAGGTGTTTTTGAGTTAATAGTAGCTCCAGGTGTTAACTTTATTGTGCTCTTCTAAATTATAAGCTCGAGCACTGATAGCTGTGTCTCTAGCCTGTTTGCCTAATCTTGCCTCTACCCCTCATTTTTTCCCTAGTTCTTTGCTGGCACCAATGCTTTAAGCACAGGAAATGTCTTTGAAACAGACTTGGCGCTAACTGAAATCTGAATACAGTCTTTGAGACACGATGTGGTGTAAGCTAAGAACTGCTTCACTTTTAAATTCTGTCCATTAGGGTGGGATAGTGGAGATCGAAACAAGGATTTCATGGAGTATAGGCACCATATGTGTGGAATGCCATACTGATGAGGTAAAGCACCGAAGACGTTTGTTTGCCTGTTCATTATTTTCTGCCTCTACAGTTGTCTATTTCTTGATCCATGGATACTTTGGTGAAGTTTTAACATTTCAGAGTTCATCTAAGAAGTTGAATCCTTAAGATCTAGGTTCTAAAAACCATTACCATGGAGTAGGTAATTCATTAGTGGGGCGCAGTGCTTCCATTTGTTTTTAATGAAGTTCTGTAGAAAACGCGTGATGCATCAATAATATATATATCTATATATATCTATATATATATATATATATCAGATAATTCAAATGGTTTTAAGTAAAAGAAAACCTTGCCTGATGGTGCTGTGAGACGAAGGAGTGTAACCTAAAATGAGTTAGAAAATTATATTGAAATGAGGTGTGAGGGTTCATCAATCCAATGAAGTTATAGAGATCATATAACTGAGTAATTGTTTTTTATTCCTCTCCATCACTCTTTGGAGTAAAAAAAAAAAGGGTGTTAGTAGAACCTACCTTAGGATGTAGATGCAATGCTGGATAGCCCTATTTCCATAGTAGTTGGTTTCAATCTGTGACCTAAGAGGGGTAAGAAAAATGAATAGCAAGTCCCAAGGTCTAATGTACATGTGTAGCCTCAATGGTATGCCCACACCCCCCCTACCTTTTTCTGTTGACCAAAAAGAGGAATTGCCAGTGCTCCATTTAAGATTTTGAGGTGTGAATATTTTAGTCCTTATTTTTAAACTTTGAGAGTTAATGTGATTTCAAGAGAGCAAAAAGTATGCAGCATCCAGCTGATGTGTGCAAAACTGTATGGAAATCCTAATCCTGCAGCAGCTTTCTACATTGTGACAAAACAAGTAGGTTTCCTTCACAAATAACAGATAAAGCATGTGCTGCATTGGCACAAATGCACTCTCACAAATGAGATACTAACACTCTAGTTTCCCTTGTCTATGAAGAAAGGGTACAACTGCAGCATAAGCTTTTTAATGCTTTGCTCACACAGAGCGGGTCCGCTTGATGAATAGGAACCGTGCAGGCTTCCCCCACACACAGAAAAGGTGAATCAGGGCAACCCCAATGCAAGCTTTAATCATGTAAGCAGGTGGAGATCCGTGCAAAGTGTTGTAGAGGAGCAGTTACATGCCTCTGCAGGAAATTCCGCCCCCCCTACCTCCTATATGTTGGAAGCCTGAGATTGTGCCATGCTTACAACCAACTGTTGTGACCATACCACGGCGAGTATTCAAAAGCAGGTACCCCCTGAGAAAACCCTGTCAAATGTATCCCCGAAGAGATGACGATCTGAGGGAGGAACTCCCTGAAGGAATATGAAAGAGTGAAAGAGAATCCAGTGACGTCACAAGAGACGAGTGTGACGTCCTGAGGATGCTGGCTGAAGAGAATGCGTGGAGCTTATAGAAACTGATGATTAAATCAAGAATAGAGTAAACTTTCATATATAAAAAGATTGTACGTGTGCGAAGCACTGCAGAAAATGCAAGCCGTTCAGTAACAGTGCAGATGCTGTAACACAAGTAGATTAATCTTAGTAGCTGGCTATACATGGTGAATAGACTTCAGGCGAAACCGCTATTGTATAGAAACTGGACATCAGTGTCATGAATTTAGTAAGCCAGGACCCATAGAGAGAAAAGGCAAGAACTATGTTGCAGCAAGAATGAGCAGAGATCGTTGAAACAAATGACGAGGCTGTCTGGCCTGGTATAAAAACTGAAGCAGCCAAGGTCAGTTATGTACACTTGAAGGCAGTGAACGTGTGAAGCTGAATCATTCCCTGTTAAGGTGCAAAGAAAGAACACCAAGCGTGGCAAGTTTTATTCATTTAAGACATTTAAATGCTGCAAAATGGACCAAATCGTGGTCTGTCACTTGTGCCAAGGATGGAAATAGAGTTGAGCATGGAGTGCTAGAACAGCCATAGTGAAAGCCTGTACTCCCATATGTTCCCAGAGACAAGAATACTTTGCGAGGCCAAGTTCAAAGACAATCTTCATGGCAGAAGGCATGGGTGATGAGACATGTTGGGTGAGGAGGTAAAGTCAAGTCCACCTACTGGCACTTGGGTCTGAATTTACGTGCTGCTAAGTGAACCAAATGTTCCAGACATAGCACGAGCGTGCCAACCAATTGTAGAGGGCCGTATAACGAAGGTCCTTAAAGTTTGAAGACCAATGATATACTGTGTACTTGATAGTGTTGAAAATTACATGTTTTATATGTAGGCATAATTTGTCCAGCTGACAGTAGATGGCAATCGCAATCCCACCCCTTTATAGAAAGTATACTTGATGTTCTCCTTGAATGTATCGCAATCCCTCGTAGGTTTTTCTTATTTGCCACTTAGTATGATGTCACCTCTGATGTATTTTTTGCATTTAAGGATGTTTTTATGAAAAATTCACTGAGCTTGAGCGAAAGTGCGTTGTAATTCCCCGTTTTAGTTTCAGATAATTGTTAATAAAACAGCACCTTTTCCATCTTCCTGAGTTGGTTCGATTTATTTGTTGTAGGAGTTATTCTGCATCCCCATCCATTGCATGCACGATACCCAAAGGGCCATATGCTCAGTGTAAAGCAAGGGTAGAAGATTATCCCACAGAGAAGAGATCAGGAATGTGTCTCTGCAGTAGAAGCTGCTCTCATATAAAATGGGTGTAACATAGCCTGTAACATAGAAAAGGTATGCCATGGATCACAGTAGATCATGCTTTCCTCAGATAGAACATGAACGCTGCGAGTCTCAACAATGCAAGATTACCATACTTGTAACCGATCCATTGTGTTTCACAACAGTATTCCATTGTGTTTCACAACAGTGTAAGTTCCGCTTGTATAGAGGGGGAACTGCATGGGTTGGCGCAGTGCAAGCACCCCCTCACTGAAGAGGTAAATTGAGGGCTTTGACGCAGCAGTACAAGCTACACTTGCAAATAACTGGAACCTAATAGGCCTCAGCAGGCCAAATTACTGTTACAAAGAACATGCCTAGCATGTGCCTCACTGATAAATAATGGTAGAACCACCCACAGAGAACAGTAACAGTTAATTGTCGCATCAGTGCAAGATGCTCAAAGATGGAACTAATATAACTTTAATAGCGACTAGTCAAAATGCGCAGGCTAACTCGAATCAGAAAATCTTTGCATAGTAGGAATTTGGTAAACCATAATTGGAAGGAATTCAGCCTTAGAAAAACACTTTCTGTGCCAATTTTATACCAATTCCTAGCCACCCTACAACTGGTACACTGCCTAAAATGTCACAGAAGAGGATGTTAATATAATGCAGACTGATAAGTCACTCAGTACGCCTTTCATTATTTCTCCAAGGTCTGGCCATTTGACCTCTGGGGTATTTTTAGACAAAGCGAACCTGAATTGTATTGTGTGTGTTGATGTTTAATGAAAGTCCTCTTGTTCTGGAACTAGTACTACCTAATGGTATGCCAATGTTATGATGCAACAGTGGAGAGAGCTAAGAGGTTTGGCTGGACAGAGTTAATGATTTGTTATTTGTATTATAACTCTTTTACCAAAGCTGTGCACATCGAACATATTTACATACAGTTATCACCCAGCCAAAGTTGGTACTCATTTATCGACCTAGGAATGATGAAAGGCTGAGTTGGCCTTGCCAGGATTCGAGCCTGTGACATGCAAATCTCACACAGATCGCAGCAGCGAGCTCTCAAAACTGACTGAGATATCTTACCGGCTAACATACTTCAGAGGTAGTTAAACTATCGACTGAGAGATACTGATCCTAGTGCCTAGAAGTTGGATGAACCATGCATGAAGCACTACATAGAAAAGGTATATGCCTATCTGGATTAGCACTACAGGGACAGTACTGAGTTTCTCTTTCAATTACAAATGTAACTGTTTAATTTTTGTTTGTTTTTGAACATCGATTGCACTTCCTAGTGTCAGGTTTTGGATGTTTTGATTGTAGTCTTGAAAGATTTGAAAGAGGCCGTGACTGATGTGATTGGTTTAATGACAATCACGCTTGAGCAAGGACATTGCAACCACTGACCATTTATAGAAATTTACCCTGTTGACTGCAAGTTAAGGTTGAATGGATGTAAACTAGACCTTGAATACTCCTTTTACACTGTTATTATAATTCGAGTGTACATTTAAATTGTATGGGTAAAAATGATTTGCTTCTGCAAGAGTGTAACATGTATGCAACCAACCTTCATGATAACACCTGAACATGAATAGGCCCCATTTGAAACAAAACTGTTTTTAAACAAATAATTGTGGAAAACCTTATCCTACACAATGTGTATGAACACACCATATAGATACATCTTGAGAATGCACATAGCACAGGACCTCTGAAAAATACTGGTTTGCTTCCACTAAAAAATAAAGCAGAATTTGTTACAAAAGATAATTCTCAATTTCAACTCGACTCTTTTCTATCTTATAAATTATACGTTGCTAGAATGTTAGGAAAATTAATAGGCACAATGTTTCAATTTTCTCTGGGCATTTAGACCCAAAACACAGCAAAAGCTGAAAAGAAACAATTCCTTATATACCTAAGTGTATTTTTTTTTTAAAGGCTTCAGAGGAAAAATGTCAGTTTCAGAATGTTTTCTCCATTTCCTGCAATTACATCCATGTAGATGAAATCAAAAGAAGCATTCTGTTTTCTGTCAAGTAACCTAACCTTTATACTGCTCACTTCTCTAAACTGGTGCGTAAATGATGCGCAAGAAAAGAATAATGCTGTTGTATTCAGAAGATTTTAATGTGTAAAAAGGCCTGGTATGATGCTCATCTGGAGCCTCAACATTACAATAAGTTTATGCAATTTATGTATAGAAGCACCATTATATTTCTTATGACATGTGTATTCACTTGGCTTTGCCAGTCAGTCTCTCACCAGCTAACTGAGTGGCTTTGATGACCCTTTCTGCCTCATGTCTTTTTTTTTCAATTCTCTACATCAGCATAGAAAAAATTAATGCAGATTCTACCCTCAACTGCCTCCGATCACCCAGTGTATATTGACGGGAATACAGGAAAACCCATAATGTGAGATCTTTAGCACATTAACTGTTTTTTTATGATAAAAAAAATAAGAGTGAATTTGCAAGTGCGTGTTTAATGCATGTGTCTGAATATATAAGTGCATGTGTTGGTGATGACTGCTATAAGTGCGGATATTACATAAAATTTAACAAAATAAACGGGTTGTACATAGTACCCGTTTTGAGTATGCTGGCACATTGATCACACCTTTTTTAAATTCTTTTTTTTTTTAAAACCTCTTTTTATTAGTATGTTAACAAATAAAATCACAGAATAATCAAATACAGAAATTAATAGTAAACCAGATAACACAATTCAATCATTCCACTAAATTACATGTCAATAAACAAACAGCATAATCAAGTAATCCCCTCAACATACTAAGAAATTTCAATTTATGCAAACAATAACACATTCAAAATACAACGGTCAATAAAAACATCCAACATAGGACACACACACACACACACAAACATCAGCAACACACAAACACCAGACCAAACACCTCAAAAAGTAGAACAGTGAATAACATAGAAAAAAAGAAGAGAGGAAAAAGAATAAAATAAAAATAAAAACATTATTTCTACCCACTCCTCACACTAATCCAATCTATATAGTCAAGCATAAAAGGCATTGAGTGGACCCCAAAATATATTGTACACCTCTTATTTGTCTTTCACTTTAAATGAGAGCTTTTCAAAATTCGATAAGGTGCATAAATCAACCAACCAGTCTTCAACTGTTGGCTTCTTCCTAGTTTTCCAAACTCAAAGGATCAGTCTCATGGCCACCAATAAAGCCTTATTTATCCAATTACCAAATTTCAAAGAACGCCTACACCTACCTCGATGTAGAA
This sequence comes from Ambystoma mexicanum, assembly GCF_040938575.1. Classification (NCBI taxonomy): domain Eukaryota; kingdom Metazoa; phylum Chordata; class Amphibia; order Caudata; family Ambystomatidae; genus Ambystoma; species Ambystoma mexicanum. The sequence goes on along the minus strand of NC_090941.1, from coordinate 660,284,692 downwards.
ATAAGATCATGTTCCCACCCGATCTCTGAAAAACTACATCCAAAATCGGATTAATCCTATCAATCACATCAGTCCAAAAAATTCCGAACTTGAGCAATTCCAAAGAAGGTGCATAAGGGTACCAATTTCATTTCCACATCCCCAACATAAATTATCAGTTTGTAACCCCAGTTTATACAGTTTAACGCAAGTTAAAATCTGTACCCACATTGGCACTAACCCTAGGAATATCCTTCCATTCCCTGTCTGAAAAATTCATATTTAGATCTGTCCACACCGTTCTCAATTTATCCCATGCCACAACATGTTTATTCTCTAACTGCATAAACTTTATTTATGTACGCACAGAGTATTCTTGTCCCGTAAGCAATTGACATAATGCGGGTTTGGTTCCTAATGAATTACCAATCATACTTTTCCTGAGATGAATCAGGGAGCTCAGTTCTTCATATTTCCGTCTCTCTCTTTGATGCAACCCAAATGTCCTCTGTATGTACTCAAATGTCAAAAGACGATCTCCATCTAATATATCACCTAGTGTCAAAACCCCCTTCCGAACCCAATTCTACCAAATCAAACATCTATTGTTTAATTTTAATACCTCATTATGTCAGAGAGAAGCATCCACACTAAAGCCATATGACTGACTATTCTCTCCAAACCACAGCCGCAAGGTCTGTCTGGTTGCCACGATAGACTGCCCATGTTATAAAGGCTATTTAAACGATACGGATTGCAAACCCATCTCCCCATACGTAGCTAAACAGCACCTATGAAGTCATCATTCGTATAATAATACGTTCCCTTGTTCAGCAGAAACGCCTTGCAGTATTTATATAAGTCAGGATAACCAAAACCTCCTCCTTCCACACTTTGCATTAACATAAAACTTGGAATCTGTGGCCTTTTACCCAACCCCCACAAGAAACTTTGAAAAATCTTATCAATTTGCAAAATCTGCTTTTTGGAAATTAATAATGGAATCGACTGAATTATATATAACACTTTTGGTAATAAAATCATCTTTATCGCATTTATCTTTGCCCTAATGATAAATGAAGTCTTTCCAATCTTCTAATTTAATTGGATACACAATTTTATCCATGAGTTTATCAATATTATATTGCATAATTTTCTTCAAATCACCAATAATATATATATATATATATATATATATATATATATATATATATATATATATATATATATATATATATATATATATATATATATATATATATATATATATATATATATATATATATATATATATACACACAAAGTTAAAATTTTGTCTTCTGCGGATGATATGTTGGGCCTGCTAGCTAACCCTGAACAATGTGGATTGGTTCTGAAACGGATGTTTGAGGAGGTGGGTGATATTTCTGGGCATAAAATTAACTGGGACAAGACTGAGATTTTCCCACTGTCTAAAGAGCGTAGTAGGGATATTCTGAAGGTATGGACATGCAAATGGTCCCCTGAGTATGTCAAATATCAACAGATATTTAACATACTCATTCCACACCTCCAACACATAAACCTTTGATTTCTCCACATTGCCTAATATAAGCTGCCAACGGTTCAAGTGCTAAATCAAACGAAAAAGGCGACAAGGGGCACCCTTGTCTCGTGCCCTTGGACAAAGAAAAAGACTCAGATATTAAACCATTCAGTCACCCTTGCTTTAACCTCATAATGAATACACTTAATCATTCTCATAAAGGTTGGTCCAAATACCATTTTTAAAAAGGTGCATTCCAAAAACCTCCAATTAACTCTGTCGAACGCTTTCTCTGCATCAAAAAACCCAATGACCCCCTTCGTTTTTTTTTTATTATGATGCATTCCAATGACATTTAAAACAGTTCTGATATTATCATATCCATATCTACCTGGGATAAAAACCCACCTGAGATTCATCCACCAGATCTTCCATATTAACCATAATCCTATTTGCCCATATTTTTGTAAAAATCTTGAAGTCCACATTCAACAGTGAAATAGGTCTATAATTACTGCACTTTCTGTGAGCTTTATCAGGCTTAGGAATGACAATAATCATCGCATCAGTCATTGATTTGCATACAGTTCCGGACTCTAAAAATTAATTAAAGAGAACACCTAAAATAGGTGATATTTGCTCAACACATTTTTTATAAAATTCCGAAACAATCCCATCCGGCCCTGGCGATTTCCCATCTTTCAATTGCAATATTGCATTAGTAACCTCAGCCACGTCTATTGCAGAATCAAGAATCAATTTTTTGTCATCCCGAAGTCCTAAAAGGTGACCTTTATCAAAAAAAGACTGCAAATCTGTTTCAGTAGGATGTAATTGTTCCTTATACAACTCTGTATAAAATAGTCTAAACTCTTCACAAATATCTTCACTCCTATGAAATACTTCACCTTAATCATTTTCAATAGATTAAATATACTTGTCCGCCATCAGACCATTAAGCTTATTTTCCAGAAGTCTACTATTTTTGTCTCCAAATTCCCAAAAGCGCTGTTTAGTATAAAACCAACTCTTCCCCGCTTGTGAATGCAAAAGCATCTTTAATTCCTCGTCCAATTTGTTCAACTCATGTTTCATGCAATTCCTTCCTACTTGCGCATAACTCCTTTGTAAATCCACAATCTCCTTCTCCAATCTTTCAATTTTTTTCCTCATTTCTCTTTTTAGCATGTGAAGTTCTACAAATCAATTCACCCCGCAAAACAGCTTTAAAGCAGTCCTATACAATCTTAATGTCAGCCGATCCATTATTTTCCTCAAAATATTTCCAAATAGTCATTTAATGCCTCATTAACTAGCGGTCAGTAAGGAAATTGGCTTGCATTCGCCATCTCTTATTCTTTTTATGAATATCATGTAAACTTACTTTCAGATCTATTAGCGCATGATAAGAAATGCATCTTTCCCCAATACTGGAACCAAACGTCTGATCAACTATTTTATCACTAATAAAAAAAAAATCAATCCGAGAATACGAATTATGTACCGGCGAATAAAATTAATATTCTCTATCTCTTAGATGATGAACCCTCCAAATATCAACAAGATCATATTTAAAAGCAAACTGTTTCAATTATTCTCCTAATCTCCCATTATTATACCTACAATCTGACTTCCTGTCCAGTTCACTGTCCATCACCAAGTTAAAATCTCCACCTAAGACAACCGCCTCACCCTCCATCCCCTCCAAAATATCACCCAATTCCCTGGAAAAACCCATATCTGGAGCACATGGAGCATACACTGTCCCCACAGTAATTTTCTTTCCATTATACAATATATCTATGAGAAGAATACGACCTTCTTGATCCTGTACTGTTTTCTCAATTTTGATAGTCCTCTCCTGAACAAAACACTAACCCCCCTAGATTTGGTATCATAATAAGTCAATACCACCTGTGGGTATTTATGAGTAGACGACACCAATTTGCTCATTTAAATGAGTCTCCTGAAGAAACGCACTATCCCATTTACTCCTCCATATACGTGCCAAAACCTTCCTTCCTTTTAAACACACATCCAATGCCTCTGACATTCCACGAGACAATGTTTAAAGGGTCAATAACTCACCACTAGCATTACTTGCATTTTGCACATTTAAAATCCCATCTATTGACACATATATGTTTTATTAAATCCATTTGTGGGAGAGAAACGACAATTTCCAACCTAAGAACGTCAAAAGGAAAAAAAGGAAAACAAAATTTGTAAGAAAGAAAACCCCACCCAAAAACTCACAAAAAATAACACAAAATACACATCTACCAGTTCCAGACGCCCAACCACTATCAGGCTTATAATAAGTAAAATTATATACATAACATCCATTCAGAACTATACTTACCAGACATGCTAGGCCAATTTATACAAAAACCTATGAACAAATCTCCTACCCTACTTTAAACCATAACAACCTAAATGTACTCCGCTATAATTATAACTAAAGCCGCAGAACCTACCACCAAAATGTATAAGACCAATCACCTAACAACTTCTTTAACATAGATCAACAAACAATTTCCTCATGTCCTTCCCCCAAAATCGTAATACCATAAACAACCCTAAATCATACTAATAAATTCAAAATCTGATAGCCCTGTATCCTCCATTACCACCACATATAACGCACTCGTAGATTACACACCCACTATACCAATCTACTGTAGAACTAACCTACATGATCAGGATCACATCCAACCCATTCCTCCCCAAAACCCCCCACCAACCAAGTGTAACCTAGAAAACTATCATTCCATAACAATCCACCACACAATGACACATCAATTAGACATCTTTCGCTCCTTCTAATTCCTCAATACAATCCCAAAAATCATATCCACATGACACATAGCATTAACTAACGGCCAACAAATTGTTTAAGGCATGTCATAAATAGCAATAACCCTTTAGAAACCCCTATCATGTCACTATAAACAACATAAAAAATGGCTAAAACTAGCACTCCATTCTATTATGGTGCCCACCACAAACATATTTTGAGGGGATTGGGTCCTCCGACGTATTCCATATCTATGACAGGTAATGTCCACAGCTGTGCTGCTTCGGAAAATCTTTGGCGTCTGCGTCCTGGGTCGATGCGCCGTCCCCGAAGACCTACTCCGACGGCTGACGTCATCCGATGTGATAAGTAGGACGCACAATGCCCATAGCCTCAGTTCCGTTTTTTCCGCTAACGTGTTCGCTTCGTGAATCTCGGTATGCCTCGACTCGTTGGAGTTGCTGTTTTCTATTCTCGGTTCGTAGAACCTGTTTGGTTGGTTGTGAAGACCTGTTTGTGGCGATGTCTTTCTCATCTTCGACCCCGCATCCGGCCTTCAAGAACTGTGGGTCCAAGATGTCGGTCACGGACTCGCACGACGCATGCCTCTGGTGCCTCGGGGAGGCCCACGATACGGACGACTGCGTCGACTGCCAGTCGCTCACTGCGAAGGCCTTGCGGGAACGCAAGAAGAAGCTGTCGGTAGGCCGGGTGTCTAAGCCCCGGAAGTCGAGGTCTGCGGGGCTTTTGACCGATGACTCGAGGGGTGACTCTCTGCGTTGTCGTCGGAAGTCCGGTGGGTCTCCTTCCAGGAGTCGGTCTCGCCACTCCTCCGCCTCTTCTAGGCATTCCAGGAAGCGCCGGCATAGGTCGCCTTCCCCGTCCTCTTCCGAGGACTCCGCCCGTGGGCGGGTCGCTTATCCCTCCATGCAAGCGACACCGGAGGAATGGGCTTCCTTCGGGAAGTAGATGCTAGCGATTCTGGAATCGCAGGGCACCGGTCCGTCTGCGCCTCCGAGTGGGGTCGGTCGGCACCGGTCGAGAGACACCGCCCGTACGCCTTCGGGCTCGGGTGGTCGGCATGGCTCGCGCGAGAGGTCCCGCTCGGACTAGGGTAGCTGTTCTCGCCATGCCCGTTCCAGGTCCCGGTCCTCGACGCGCTCGAGACCGCGTGATCCTGTGCCGTCTTCGAAGAAGACATCAACGCCTGTGGCGCCGAGGCTATAGACTATTTCTCTCGAGGTTCCGTCTTCGAGGGGGTCGTCGACACCGTCGGCGCCCAGGTTGTTGAGAGACACGCTCGGAGCTCCGGCTTCGAGGACTGTGTCGACGCCGCAGATGCTCGAGGCGTTGCAGCTAACAGGCTACTAAATATAAAAATGAATCTCAACCAATATATTAAGCAAGACCAACCATAAAAGATCCCATAAACAATCTGATCTGCAAATTGTAAACGACCACGGTACCACCATATACCCAAATCATTTGATGCCAGCTCCCACAAACGGAGAGACCGCCCCCCCCCCCCCACTACAACAACTCAACACATATTAGACAGTACACAAAAATGCGTGGAAGGCAATTGGATAAAGTATATAGTGCAGTGTTCTTCTAACAAACATAAATATATCCTGACAAAAGAGGAATTATAACAAAGCAGTATACTTTCCAATACACATACCAATCATACATATTTTATTCAGGCATGTAGGGAAATATAAACATACCCAGTTATCAAGAATATGGGGCAGCACACTTTTTTGCCCGGCTTCTTTTCTGCCCCAGTTGACATAATGTTACAATCCATTCAGTGTGACCCGTGTTACTACGGGTGGTCTGGTCCCCAGGTTTACAGGGCAGGTTCGATTAATTTTGGGGCTAGTATCAGCTTTCACCAAATTATCATGAGCATTCAACTTTATAGCGTGGGTAGCCTCGTTAAGAATATCCACTTATAACCTCCACCCCTATTTAATGGGACTTGAATATCAGATATTAGACTACACATTTATCACAGTGAGGGTTATAGAAGAAGCCAGGGTGGGTGACCTGGTATTTCTCAAATGGACAAGTCCTTTAAATGAATGAAGGAATACAAATCGCCATTCGACAGTCTGTGCGAATGTCAAGCTGTCCATACCATTATTGAAGCCTCTCACCAAGTTGACTTTGGTACCTAATCAGTGAGCAAGCTTGTATGCATGGCCCTACAAGCCTGGCTGCCAATTGCTCCCTGCATGTCTGGTCCTTTGAGCCAATTCAGATTCTCTAGTCCACAGTATGGTGCATGCTGGGTCCTGTAGACACATATTTATGTAATATTTCTACATTTAAAGTGCAGGCATCAAGTTGAGTACAAAATTAATTAGCATACTGTAGTAATCAAAGACACTGCTACTTTGAAGATGGAGGCCAGTACCTTCAATGGACCCCACATCCCAGCCGCCAGACAACGACTCATAGGAATCCTTTACTTTTCACATCCATTGTATATTCTAATGGAACATTTATAGCCATGAAGAGTGCAGGCCGCATAATTAGAAGGTCTCGTGATGAAGCCATGGAGCATAAAGTATCAGCTGCAGTCCATATAGTTGAGCGTCTATCAATGCAGAAAAAGCTGAGGGTGTGGTGTGCCCTCTAAACCACTCAGAGCATGTTATGAGTCAATGTTGCCGGACATTCATACTGGAACTAACCTGCCCTCAGGTCGTCTGGAACTATGCACACTAATAACACACTCCAGAAAGGCATTCGGGAAGAGAAGTAGAATATAGCACAGCTACGCTATACTGAGTCATTGATTAAAAGTGACGCAACTATTCCTCACTCTGAGGGCATCTTCAAACTGAGTGCGTGCCGGTTTCCAGAGTATCCCCAATGTTGGACCACTGGCAGGTCAATCAGTGTAACAAACTGGACGTGAATAGGAGACCCAAACTATCCCCCACATTTCTATGTCGTATTCAGCAAATGACGATTTTTCTTTTTCTTCTTTTTTTTTTTCTTTTCCTTCCTACAAACAGCCTGATGCCAGGTTAACTCGCCATACTCATTGAGTAGAAAAGTTGTACCGGTGTGAAGAGGGGAGAGTAGGAAACGCTGAACATACATGTAGGTCCATAAATAAAGTCGGCAGCCATTCATAGATAAAACAGAGAGGAGGCAGGCATATCTTCGTGTAATTGTTCCGATGTCAGTAACTTGTTAATATGTGCACATAGCACCCGCCACTCTTTATTCTCTATTTCAGTAGGAAGGAGGAGAGGCAGGAGCTCAATTCCTTGCTCCAGCCACACCGCAAGCAATTACTGGTTACAGTAAGGGCTGCCACCACTCCTCTACATGATATGTGTCCAAGATAACGTGACTTTTTAGCTTTATTTTAATTAGATAACGTGACTTTTTAGCTTTATTTTAATTCACGCTTGTATAGCCTTAGTATGTGATGTCAAAAAAAAGTCTCCCTGAGCTGGCCTCTAATTTGTTCTCCATGATCGGCAGGCAAAAAGACACTACAAAAAGACACTACAAAAAGCGCTCCTCTTCGGTGCTGCAAGGCGGTCATGTTTCTGAGAAGCGACTGCACTTTTTTGGCTTTTAAATTCTAAGCTGCACAGAAACCAATACTTCTTGCTAATGTTTAGCACGTCAACATTGGTAATCTTATTTGCATAATTCGTAGGGAATACTATTGAATTTATTGGTGCATGAAAATATGCAGGAGTGGGCTGAGTTTTTTGAATTTTGGGTCGAATTAGAAGTACGATTGCTATGAACATTGAAGGGCATCAAGAGATGTATACATTCTATTAATTATTTTCAACTGATTAGTGAGAATACATAATTGCTTATTAGGCAATTTATTACATTAGAAAATTCTGTGTCGATTTAGTTTTATTTATTGGGTAATAATGCGCCTTTTACACTGTTTCAAGGCGCAACAAGATGGGGGCGGGGTGGGCAGAAATGACAAAAACAGTCCTACTAGGCCTTGTGACATTCGGATCATGCAAGTGCAGTAACGAGAAGTGAGGGGGGTGGGCGGGGGAGTGCCGGTCAGGGCAGAAGGGCCTGTGAGAAAGCGAGTGCCAGGGGAGGCCAGGTGGACAGCCAGTGGAATGCAGAGAGCTTGTGGACCTTCCTTCCTCTGCATGAAGTGTGAGGGAAGGGTTCAAAGGGTGCAGGCCCAGCCAGGCTAAAGCAGAAGGATGGGGCCCAGAAGGGCAAGTGCCGGTTGGAGGTGGGCATTGGGGGAGACCAAGTGCAGGGGTAGAATGGATGAGGAGGGCTTGCTGGTGTCCTGTAAGGATCTGAAGGAACCAGGCAGCCAGTGAAGAGGCAGACACCGACATTAGCAGGGGGTGGGGGGAAAGGGAAGGAGGAGGAGAAAACTCTGTTCTTGTTGAAGCTTCCGGAACTTAGTACTGGCTCATGTCAGGGAGGCCATTCCAGAGGAGAGGGGAGCAGAGGGGAGGAGAGATCACAGGACCCAGAAAGCCTTGTGGATGTTGCAGATGGTCTTGAACTTCATCCTCGCAGCAAGCGGAGATGTTTTAAGGCTGGAAAGATGCAGCCCCTGGGCTCAAGGCCCAGGCTAAGTCTTGCAAGTCTTGCAGTCCTATTCTGGATTAGTTGAAGGGTGGAGTTGGGCAGATTGAGGAAGAGACTGTTGCAGTAATCAAGCCTAGAGATGACCAAAGCTCTGGAGACATTGAGTTTCTGTGGGATGGTGAGGAAAGGGAGAATGCCTTTGAGTAGGTGCAGCTGAAAGTGGGCCTTCTTGGCAAGGTCTGTGATGTGAGGAGAGAAGGTGAGAGAGGAGTCAAAGATGACGACAAGGTTTGCCTCGCAGGATGGTCCAGGTAGGGGGCCCATGGAGGGCGGCCAAAGTGTAGGAGGGATGGGTGGAGCAGGTGCCCTGATGAGGATCTCTGTCTTACTGGTATTAAAGCAGAGATTGTTAGCAGTGCACCATGCCTAATCAGCATACAGGGAGTCAAGAATTAGGTAGGAGGAGGGAAGCTTGAAGGAGATCGGCATGTCGTCTGCATTACACTGGAAGCTAGGAGAGACGGTGGTATGTTGAAAAGACAAGGTGAGAGGATGGAGCCCTGAGGGACACCACAGGTGGAGAGTGAGTTGGAAGAGTGAAAAGGGCCCAGTTGAACCTGGGAAGGTCGGTCTTCCCTTGTCTGGTAGCCTTTGCAGACGTGCTTGCCATCTTCTTAAGGGTGCTTTTACTCTTCTTCCCTGGAATAGCCTCTAGGGTGGTCAACCTGTCCTGCAGTGGCTTAACTCCCTCTGCCACGGTTTCCACCAGGGAGTTCCCTAGCACCTATTTGAAACTGATCGCACATCGCCCTGTTTTTTTTTTCTGCTTCGTTTCCTTCTGGCTGAGTGCAGATGCTGTGCGCTGGTGCCTGGACAAAGCAGGCTGAAGCGCACGACCGCTGGATCCCTTGTTATAGGACATGCTTGATGGCTGCACCCACAGTAGGTTACTGCTTTGTTTTCCTTGGGTAGGGCAACTTAAATTCGAGGGGATGTAACACTGTGCACCAGAGCCGCGTTGCAGGAGCAAGTATTAATGGGCCACTTCCTTGATAGGAATATCTGTCAGCGAGTCTTCTCGTGTGCTCTGTCTTGTGATAAAAGGGGCCCTCCCTTGTATTCCATTACCCGGCATTATCGCTGTGTGCCCAGCGCGAACAGGAGCTTCTTTGTCCGAGCTCCGCTCTGGAAATGTGCTGGTGAACGCTACTCTGTGAAAGCCTGCGTTAGGGGCACTGATTGATGTACGAGCACTTCCTTTGCAGTGCTTGTGGGACTAAACGTCTTGCAGGCGACACCGCTCCTCCTTTCCAAGGGAGGGGGCATTGAGTCCTCTTGGGTTTGCTGGCTCCACCGATCGGGTTCCCAGAAGTGTTTCACACGGTCCTGCTCGCGGTGAGCTGCATCCTTTAATGAAAACACTGTGGTGGAGGCATGAAATCAGCCTGCTGTGGTCAGGCTGCTGGTCTGACGCATGTTTGGGGAACGCTGAACGTTCCTAAATACTTCTTATAGCTGCACACATGCTTACATGAATAGATCACCACAATTGATCAGATGAGCCCTCTCTAACGTATAATGCGTCCCAAATACGCATGTTCCACAGTAAACATAATAGTTATCTTACTGAAGAGCAGGAAAGGAAGAGGAGTTGGACGGGAAGTGGATAAGGACTAAATGACCGGAAGTGAGAAGGACTACAGAGGAGTGACTAAATGTTTGGGAAATGTAGTTTTTAAAAAAAATATGGAAATTTTGATTATTTTAAGTTGAAATTTCTGAAGAGTGAAATTAAAGAAGTTTGCACATAATGCTCACCTTCAGTGTTGACATATAATTAGTAGAAAGCGTGATGTGTTTATTATTGCAAAAAGTGTTTATCTAAAAAATGCCGCGAGATATGCAATGACAAAAAAACACATGTATTTTGTAAAAGCACTTTAATATTTCAAAAACTGAAAATCTGTCGTTCTGTTTGTTGCTTCAAGAGAAACGTTAACCTTGATTTTTGAACACCCGTGGCCCAGGGAATACATATGTCGGGGTACACCAACCTATTCTATCCATGGTGAAGGAAGGGATTTGTATACTTGGGTGCCACAAAGCCAAAATACCCCTTGTGGAGTGGGAGGCTTGTAGTAGTAAAGGGCGCACTGGTTAGAGTATGACTCTGCTGCAGTGATACTGCCACACAAATCTGGTAAGGGGAACAGAACCCTTAACTGTGTCTACATGATTTATTCTCATTGTAATAATGCTCTTCAGTTACATTAGGGGCCATCACCTTCCAATACCAGCTTTGGCTTTTCAATAAACCTAAGACAGGGTCTGAGGTATCGGTCTGTTTATCCGTAAGACTGTCTGTTCCCCAATCGTTCCCTGTCAATTAGGCGGTGCCCTTAGCAAGTAATTCTACTGTAAAGTTGCACCCCAATGTGTTGCCCAACATTCTCCCTGTTCCGTCTTTTATCTCCACGCAAAGAGTCAAGCGGTATGAGGGATGTACTAGAGTGTTCTGTTTAATGTATTCTGGACCTTGGAGGTGGTCATGTTTGTAGGCCCTAGCACTGGATTTGATTAATCCCATAGTGCTAGGTCAGAGAAAGCAAAATGGACGTGTCCTCTGAATGGTGTGGCAGTAGCCTGCATACCCAACAATCCCTAATGTTCAATTCAGAAGCAGTAATGTATGCTGGTTACATGTACAAATATCCCTCTAGTGAAGTGTTAATTTAGTGTTTCCCAAATGGACAAGAAAGGGGCAGGCAGCTCCTATCGCTGTAACCCAAATAACTCCCATGGTCCCGTATGGAACCTTGTGCGCCCCCTGACCCTACAGGATCCCTGGTCAGGCAGTGACACAGATCCTTGCCTGTTCTTGACTCTGGTTTACCAAGAGAGCGTGCAGGTACCCTGTAAATGCAGTTCTGCCATCGTATGTTTTATTCCATATGTAGTTCCTCCTATATATATGTGTATAGGGTGGCCAATAACTTATGGGATTGTATGCCACAAACTGTGGATAAGTTATCTTGTGATAAATCCAGTGTTGTCCCCTTGAAAGGCCTGCCCACCTAGCTGGGCAGGCTGTATAATCTGGTACAGTGCTGGTGTGCCGAGTGAGAACCTGTCAGATATGACAGTGATGGGTAATTTCGCTTTGACAGAGGTTAAGGTTTTCTGGAAGTGTGCCTTCCCATACAGTGCATTTAGTCATTGTGGTGAAATTAGTGTATCCTGTGCGTATTGTAAGGTTTGCTGTGTCTTCTGAAGTGTGCCTATAGTTATCCTTTCCGCACCCCCCACCACCTTGACCAAACTAGCAGAAATTCCCAGAGGGGGCGGACCTTGGGAACGGACAGGAATGCTACCTTTCCGGAGCGTTAGATGATGCACATTTCACAATCCCAATAAATTTCATGCAATGACCACTTGGCTAATACGTACCTATGTTGATAAATATTCTGGTAATGCGTAATTTGGAGAAGATGTAATATATGTTGCACCTAGCGCTGCATAGGTCCAATCTTCTGTGGGGATGTGTTGAATGTATTCCTTGCGAGGAAAGTTTAAAATAGCCTCCTCACTCTCAATGCTACTTTCGAAGGGATTGTGTCCTCCGACGTATTCCTTATCTTTGATAATATGTTTCCAGCTTGCTGGCCTCGGAAATGTTTTCTGTAGAGGGCGCTGCGTGTCGACGTCCGCCGAGTCGATGACCCTTGACGGCCACCGTATCGGCGCCGACGTCACCATGCCCATAAATAACCACACGCTGCGTCTGTTGCTCAGTTCCGTTTTTCCGCGCTTTGTGGGGCCTCGGAACATCGTTGCTCAGTTCAGTCAGGATAACCCTCTATATCTACTTGAATAAATACCAACCCGTTCTCGATGGCATCTTCATCGGAACCGACAACGCCGCGATCCGGCTTCAAGAAATGTCGAGACTGCAGTAAAAAAATGTCGATAACGGATCCACACAGGATCTGCTTGTGGCGCTTGGGAGCCGAGCACCATTGTTCGGAGTGTGAGGACTGCATGTCCATGACGGCAAAAGCCTTGAAGGAGCGCAAGGGGAAGCTTGAGAGAGGTAAGTCAGTCAAAACCTCCTCGAAGGTTTCTTCGGCTGAGTCGAGGCATTCGTCTCCTCGCTGTCAAACATTCCCATTCTAGATCTCGAAGTAGCTCCCACCATTCGTCGAGATCAAGACACTCAAAAAAGAGACGTCGAAGATCCCCTTCCTCGTCTTCCGTTTCCCCAGAAAGGGTCGCCTGTCCCACAAAACACAGCTCTCAAGCTGAGTGGGAGGAATTCAGAAAGAAAATGTTAAGCGTCTTCAAGAAAGCGGCCTCGACCCCCTCGAAGACAGCTGAGGGTGATACCCCGGGTGAAAAACCCAAAAAATCAAAACGCTGCGAGTCGCTGCACCCGGCGAAACATTCCACCCGAGAGCGCCACGAGCCATCGGGTAAGAAGGCACAATCTTCAACGCCGTTGTCGAAGATTCCTTCGACGCATGGAACGGCGCCATTGATGCCGTTGTCGAAGGGTTCTTCGACGCATCGGTCGATCGACTCGTCGACGATGGCGTCGCCGACATCGACGCTCATGAAAGAGAAGACCAAGGCTACTCCACAGCCAACGGTGATTCCAAGGGCCTCCGGCACGACGCCAAGACCGTCGTCGATGTCCTCGAGTAGGATTCCGATCCTCTCGAGTTCTTCAAGACCTCTTCCAGTTTTCTCAACGCCTTCGAAGCCTGTCACATCGGTGTCGACGACATTGACGTTTTCTCGCCCAATAATGACGAGTTTGGCTCCTTCTGCCTTAGAGATGGGTTTTACACCATTTCAGAGGTCATAGTACCCTGGACTATCTTCAATGTATGAAGAGGGGGAAGATTCTGACCAGGAAACATTTGGGTTGCAGAGGACCACACTGCCTATTTCAGAGAATTTCATCTCTGAGGAAAGAAGGTTGAAGGACCTACAGGAGTCACTACATGAGGCAAGTGGGCTGGACACTTCCCCAGAAGTGGAATTTGTTAAGCCAGACCCAGGGAAAAATGCCGAAACACCCTATAGAACCCTTATGGCAAGAATTATTGAATTTATGGGTTGGTCTGCGCCTTCGCCTGTTTTTCAACATAGACATATTAGACAAAGGTCCACAGGAGGACCCTGTGGTCCCCTTCCATGCAGCCTTACAAAGGAAAATTACATCTAATTGGGGAAACTCCTGAAGTTATCCCTGCGGTCAATAAAAGATTGTCAGCCAAGTATAGGGTAGCGGCTGCTGACCCTGAATACTTATATAACACCCGACTCCAGAGAGCTTGGTGGTCCAAGCGGCAACTTCATCTAGCAGTAGGACAGCTTACCCTACTGTCCCACAGGATAGAGATGACAAGAGGTACGATTCTATGGCGAAGAAAGTCTTCTCTGCTTGTAGTATGGCGTCGAAGTCCATCAACGCCACCTGTACGCTCACCAGGTTCAGTCACACACTGTGGGAGTGTGCTTCATCAGCGGCTGACTGCATACCCGAAGGAGAGGAAAAGGAAGCCTTCCTTAGCATTATTAAAGATGCCATGTGCGAATCACTTCAAACTGGTATTGATTCCGCTGACAGTATCTGCAGGGCCATGGCGGCAAGTACAACAATCCGCAGGCATGCGTGGTTGCGAAAGTCTGGCTTTGCTCCAGATGTACAGGCCAGACTTTTGAATATGCGCACCCAGCAAGTCCCAGAAGTCCCGCTTTGCCGCGGGAGACTCTGCTGCTCTGCTCCTTGCTCTGCTTACCTTTTTTTGGATTACCTACAAACGAAAAGGATTTACTCCTCACTACAACAACCAGAAGGTGAAGGATAACGGACTTTATTTATAGCACCTTTAATATTTTGTTGAACTTAGTATTGACATATAATTCCCCTTTCCTTAGGCTTCACTTCAATCAGAGGAGGAGGGTCTATATAAGGGAGGATGCGCGCGCACCGCGCGCGCGCACCCAGCAAGTCCCAGAAGTCCCGCTTTGCCGCTTCGCCGCGTTCGTCGCGGTGAAGGTCTGGCCTGCCTCTGTTATTATTGGCACTAGGCCTCCCTTTCAGTCACTAATTTGTTTTTCAATACTTTGCGAAAAGAAATGAAACGAGGCATAAATTCTTTGAAAACCGGAATGCCGGTTGTAACTTCAGCACACAACACCAACGGTTCATCTCATGAAGGTCTAAAAAAAAAAAAAACCTTGCTTAAGCTCGACTCCCTGTGGATGTGCTATCAGATCCACAAAGAGCAGAGCTGAGCAACTACTGGGTATGGACATTCGTTCATTTTGCAGGGACTCTAGCTCTGGGAATAACAGCCCATGCACAACGGCTACCCTTTCCATGGGTACAAAGGACTCTTCGCAAGGATTTGCCACGGATAATAACGTCATTGGAGAAGGCTCAAATGGACAAATAATGCCTGCGAACAGCATGGTAAAGAACCTTGATGGTGAGAATACAATTGCAAAAGAGAATGTTTCTCTTACTGATAGCATTTTGCTAACAAATGTTCTAACTGGCGTTGTTGCCCCTCTAGTGAAGTAGCCAATATGTCTGTCTTAAATGTTAGCAATTCATCTAGCTCTAAAACATCATTTAGTCCTGCCTCTAAGGACATACCTATAATTGATTTGGATGCAAATGTTTCGGTTTTCTCACCACATACTGGCTCTGACAACTTATCCAAGTCACCTACGCTTTTCACAAATATTAGCGCTTCCAATTCTGTGGATAATTTGTCATTTAGTGCTCCAACCCCGAGAAAACCGGCCGAAAAAGGCTCCTTTGTTGCTGGTTGTGGTGACACTCAGAACGTAAGCACTGGTATTGCACTTACGTCTATGAATAATGCCATTTTGGCTTTGGCAAAGTTGTTCGAAGTGCTTGTTATAAAGGCTGAAGTCCACTCAAATCAGCTTATCCAGTTACTTACCGAGCAATTTATAATTTCAAACAGTTTAGAGAAAATGAGGAAAAAGTAACAGTCATCAAAAAGTCCGTAATGTCCCAGACCTCTGCTGATGCTGTTCTTTCTGTTCAAATATGTCAGCCCATTCCCTTCATCCTTGACCCTATAATTGACCTTACAGAATGTATGCAAGAGACAATAACTCAACAAAAAAAGAAACCATCTTACTCACTCTTTGGGGCTCAAACCACTGTTTCTGATACAGTGAAATCTTGCCCCAAAATGAATCCCGTAACAAAAGAAAAAAAGAAAACTAAGAATATAAAATCTGTTTCCAATTGCACCTCCCAAACTAAAGCTTTCATTAACAAACTGTCAACCCCAATTTCATCCACGGTTTTGGCCTTCAAAGCCATAACAAAAAAATATTTCCAACAAATTCAGGCTAAAAAGGCAAAGTTACTGCCTGCGCCTACTCATCCTGTTATGGTATATAGTCCCCTAAGCAAATTGATAAGTGTGGCTGACCAGATGTCTCAAAAACTGTCAAAAAACCAACATCAAGCAGCCCTCCCCTTTCTGTTTCCACCACCTGTAATTTACCAGCAAGTGGCGCTACTCTCAACGCCCCGACGGTCCTGAAAACAGTGAATGGAGAAAACCGTCAAAGAGTTAAGAAAGGCAGTTGATGACTATCTGACGTCAAAATCTGTTTCCAAAAACTTAGTTTTTTGGGCATAGCACATCTACTGCTCCCCAGGTCCCATCCCCAGCAGTGGCTTCGAACTCTTTAAAAACAGGAATACCTTCTTTATTTGATGCAGGGAAAATTGGGCCTTCGGCTCCTCCTTATAAAGGAGAGATTGCCGACGTCCCTAATTTTGTGACTGTTAGTGACATGGAAAGACTGGTCCAGACCACTCTGACCAAGTTTTTAGAGATGTCTACTGCCCCTCAACCTCCCTTAGTGTGCAATGGCTCTCACTCAATTCCCACTAATCTGCCTATGCCAGTTAAACAGAAACCTGACTGTGCGCTTTAAACATCCTGCAGTGCACTCACTGACCCTTAGATGTCAAACGCTGCCTATCAAACAATATAATCTTAATCGGGCCTCAGTGTTGTCCATTTTCTGAGAGATTCCAGAGCTAGATGACATTGGCTCCATCGACATTGAACTTGTCGAATTTCCAGATCCAGTAAAGCGGTCCTCTGTAAATCTCTGGATTAACTTGAGGGTTGTGGTGAATGCTATCTGGGCGGTGAAGTCCCAATTTGTAGACCTTGGCTTCACCCTTCTGCCAACGCCTGATGCCTCAGTAAACATACCTATACATCTGCAGGACATAAAGCTGAGGCAAAAAATGAAGAAATCTCAAATACAAACTGTAAACCCCCGTAACTGTCAGTGCCAGAGTAATCAACGTTAGCAATGTAATCCCCTCAATACTGAATATTTCCTTTGTCAGCTGGAATTCCAGAGGGAATCGGCACCTTTTGAGTAATGACACTTCTCAACTGCTGGGACATGATGTAATTTTACTTCAGGAATCTTGGTTAACTAGCACACCGTCCTGGAACAATTATGATGTTTGCTTTGTTCCAGCTGTAAAGCGACCTTTAGGGCGTCCAACCTCTGGCTTGTTAACTGCTGTCAAGCAGTCATCTTGTTTAAAAATTGAAGCGTGGTATTGTCCGAATGATTTTGTACAGATGTCGAGAATTGTCGGAGAAAGCTTCAAATGTGCTGCAATTAACATCTATTGGAACCCAATGGGCATTTCTGATGACTGCTTTATGGATGCGGTGAATAAGGCCATCGATAGTGTTAGTTTAGATGTGCACACAGATCTAATTTATTTAACAGGTGATCTAAATTTACATTGCTGGGGCCCTCGATGTCATTTAGAACAAAAACGCCTCAAAATGTTGTCAACTTTTACAGTCTCTCGCCATCTTTATATGCTAAATGGCGCTTTTCCACAAGACATTCCACCTAGACCAACTTGGCACTGTGCACGTAGCAAGGGGATCATTGATTTCACCTATGTCAATGCTCATATGCTAAATCAAGTCACTTTGTTTCAAATTATTCAATCTGAAGCAAGTGACCACAATATTTTGCACACTACATGGTGCCTGAATTTGATCAAATCTAACATAAAACCTACATACTTGAAGGGATCTTGTAAGGTAAATCCAGCTAGGAATCGCTTGATACGGTCTGAAACCTCCTTGAACGTTTTTAAGACATACTATCATGCAGAACTAAAGATTAATGCTGAGAGCGATTATCCATCAGATGTTGTGTACTCTAATTTAATGCCGCTCTTCCAGCCGAGCTCAATAGCCCATAAACAAAAGCAAACTCTGCATCTACATTGCACTGATCATGAAATCAGACTTGAGAAAGCTCTGGTACGGGCCGAAAAGAGGAAAGCCTTAAAACTTCCCTTACACTCTCGTGTGGTTGTCCTCTCCCGCATAAAAACAAAATATAGAAACTGGGTAAGAAGTAGGAAGGCTAAACTGTACCAAACTGACGGTAGCAATATGTTGGCATCCCTGGCATCAAAAAACACTGCCCAGTCTTGCAATATTATAAACCAATCAACAGCAGGCCACCAGGTTGCTGTACAAGCAAATTAAGTGTCAGAGGACAAGTGGATACACCATTACTCCGAGCTATTCGCGCTTCCTCGGTCTCCCCCTTCTGTACCTCCGGTGGATCCTGAGCTTCCCTTCCAACTCCGCTTTGACAGGGATGACATATTATATTTTACAACAAAAGCAAGCAATTCCAGGGCTCCCGGTCCGGGTGGTTTATCGAACGTACAATTGAAGCAGTTCCCAGAAATTTGGGCAGACATATTATATCTTATGTTTAACACTATCAACACCTCCCAAAAAATTCCAAGCTCATGGAAACAATCAATTGTCGTTCCGATTTACAAGAAGGGCGATCGAGCCAACCCGATCAGCTACAGACCGATCTCTTTGCTCGATGTTTCGGGCAAGATTTTTTGACGCATTATTCTTAGAGAACTTAATAATTGGACAAAAAATCATTTTAAAAGGGATCCTCTTCAATCTGGGTTTGTCACTGGACTTGGCACGATCCCTGATATTATTACCATCAAGATGCTTAAGTCACAATACGCATCTAGGAAGCAAACTCTATATTCTGCGTTCATTGACTTACAATCGGCCTTTGACTCCATAAATCGGGACCTACTATTCTTTAAGCTAAAACATTGGGTTGTCCAACCTCTCTTTTGGCCCGAATTATCCAACTACATTCGAACACCGCTATGAGAGTTAGGCTAACGCTTGAAGGCCTCCTTTTCCACCTCTGTGGGCTTAAAACAGGGATGCATTCTGGCGTCGATTTTGTTCAACCTTTTTATTTTTGACATGGGTGGTTCCTTTCTTGGAATTACAACAGATGCTCCGGAGCTGGGTGGCCAGCGCATCCTCTGGATGCTTTATGCTGGTGACCTTGTTCTAATATCACAAACTCCTAGAGGCCTCCAGAACTTACTGTCTGCTCTATCAGATTATGCAGAGTCAAATTACCTAACTGTAAATCTGTCCAAGTCTAAGATCATGGTCTGCAGACCCCTTGGTAAACAAACATTTTTTTAAGGGGGTTTGGTTTTTGCATTAGGAAATAATTGAAACAGTGTCCGAATATAAATATTTGGGCATCTACATTCAAAACACTGTCAGTGATGGTAAATTTTTGTACACCTTACAGTCAAAATTAATGTCTCTGATATCGCAGGGTAAAATTCTTGTACATAAATTTGGGAAATTCATGCTAAAACATCTCATTATGAGCAAAAGGTGGTCCCCATTTTACTTTATGGTAGCGAAACAAATCTATATTCAAATGATAGCCTATGGAAAAAACTGGAGGCCACCTTTTGGAAAAAGGTCTTGCTACTCCCAAATTGTTCACCCCTGCCCATTTTGCGGTTTGAACTAGGGCTGAACTCCTTATGTAGTAGAGTTAAATGGAAAATGTGTTCATTTTTTCGCAAATGCTTACTTGGAGTGACCGATAACAATATTTTGAGCACGGTAGCTCGCCATCTGTCTGTCTCCACTTCTGACTTTCCCTTAAAATGGCGAAATCATGTTATGGACATCCTGGTTGAGGCCAATATCTCGCTACAATTTCTCATTGAATATCCGATCCGAGCGAAGAAAAAGTACTATCCATGGGATTGGATCAAAAATTATGAATCATGTGTAAAATACAGAGACTTTGATGTAAATTGTTTTGGGACAAAATGCGTGGGTCAACCGGCTGGTTACGTTTTGAAATGTCCATCTGCAAACATCCGCAATAAGTTACTGCGGTTGAGATTAAATTTGTGGTTAACGGGTGAAGTGTTGGTGAGGTGAAAAATTATTCCAGCCAATCAAAATTTCTGTCGCTTTTGCGAGAACCAATGTGCAAAAGAAACCTTGCCACATATAATTGTCTCCTGCCCTTCTCTGCAGGCCTTGCGACAGAAACATTTTAACAATTTGTTGAATCTGAGACGAAAGTGAGATTTGGAGCGTTTTATTTAAGAGTGTTCAATTTTCGATTATGAAGGCCTTGGTGCACTTTCTGGAAGCTGTGCTACCTTGTGAAATATGCTTCTAATATAGATGCAATTTTTAACATACTTTGCAGCTCCCTTGCCAATTGTAAAAGCACCTTCTCCTTAGATTTTCTTACAAATTATTTTAGTTTCTCATTTAACTGCTCTTTTACATCTTTTTGTCTTTTAATTTGTTACTCTTTGTTGTGTATATTTCTGATCTTATCATGTTTTGTCACTATGTTAAAAGGAAATTGGTATTTTACATGTTAATATTTTTGAAAAGTTGATTAATTCAGCTATATCAAAATAAAAAAAAAATAAAATAAAAAATATGCCATTTGATGGCTCTTCATTATTCGGAAAAAAGGCTGATGACAGTCTGGAAAAGTTGCAGACTTCTAAGGCAGCAGCAAAATCTTTAGGAGCTGCTATCCGCCAAACTCCCTTTCGCCCCGCAGGAACCTCTGGGAGAGGAAAGTCCTTTCGCTATTATTCCGCATTCGGGAAGGGCAGAGGATAGCCGGCTCAAAGAGGCCAAAGGAGATCCACCCGAAGTGGACGGGTCAAAGGTACTAAGGCCGCAACAGCAGCAGGTGCCTCTTTACCCTCGGCATCTGCATCAGCCGCCCCCAAACCACTCTGAGGTCTTTCCTCACAAAACACCTGTAGGGGGCAGGTTAACTCACCATCTGACGGAATGGCAGGCTATAACTTCAGATGCTTGGGCATTGGAGACAGTTGCCCAGGGTTACTGCCTACCCTTTCTACACATCCCTCAGAGTCATCCACCGGGGAACAGCTGTCTAAAAGTTCCAGATCCGCTCCTCTTGCAGGAAATTATAGACCTGCTAGAGAAAGGTGCCATAGAACCGGTACCTGTAGCGGACAGGAACAAGGGCTGGTACTCCCCCCCCCCCCCCCTCCCCCCCCCCCCCTACTTTCTCATACCAAAGGAGGACGGAGGATTGAGACCCATCCTGGACTTACGAGAATTGAACAAATTCCTCAGGAAGGACAACTTCAAGATGGTAACTCTCTCTCAGATCCTTCAGGCCCTCCAGCTCCAGAACTGGCTGGTATCTCTGGACCTTCAGGATGCTTATTTCCATGTGCCAATCCATCTCAAACACAGGAAATACCAGAGGTTCGCAATTGGCGACTCTCATTATCAATTTCGTGTTCTGCCATTTGGGATGACCTCCGCCCGAGGGTCTTCACCAAGCTAATGTCAGTAGTGGCGGCGAGTCTAAGGAGGGAAGGGATCCACGTCTACCCCTACCTGGACGATTGGCTGATCAGGGCTGTATCTTTGAAACAGGCCCAGGTCCAGCTAGATTATGTCTGCCACTTCCTTCACAAACTGGGCTTCTCCCTCAATTTAAAGAAGTCACAGATGATACCATCACAGAGACTCCAGTTCATTGGAGCGGTCCTGGACACTTCCCTGGGAAAAGCATTGCCACCAGAGGTGAGGGCTCAAGATATTCTGCAGATGGTCAACAAGTTTCAAAATGCTAAACGTCTCCCAGCCTTCGACTTTTTGAGGTTGCTAGGCCTCATGGCATCCTGCATCTTCCTTGTGCCAGAGGCTCGCCTGAGAATGAGATCTCTTCAGTGGGCACTGAGAACTCAGTGGCCACAATTCTCAGGGAGAATGACAGATCTCCTCCGGATTCCGGACAAAGTAGCCCGCGACCTTCAATGGTGGGCCTATCCAGAGAACATCTTGAAAGGAGAACTGTTTTGGCAACCATGGCCGCAGATAACGGTAGTCGGACACCTCAATCACGGGGTGGGGAGCCCATGCCAACGACTTGACCATCAGCGGTGGTTGGTCTCCATCGGAGTCCAGACTACACATCAACCTATTGGAGCTGAGAGCGATCAGACTAGCGCTGAAAGCTTTCCTGCCATCGGTGCAGGGGAGAAATGTCCTGATAATGACTGACAACACGGTGGCCATGCACTACCTCAACAAAAGAGGAGGTGTAGGATCACTGCCACTGTGCAGAGGCAATGCAGCTCTGGATTTGGGCAATTCGGGAAGGAATCTCTCTATCGGCAGTCCACCTAGCGTGTGGGAGCTAGCTCAGGAAGTCCTTCAAGAGATCTTTGCCCTTTGGGCACCCCTCAGGTGGATCTGTTCGCCACAAGCACCAACAGGAAGTGCGATCTGTTCTGCTCAAGGGAATTTCCCCCGAGAGGAGCTCTAGGAGACGCGTTCGTAGTGGACTGGGAGTTTCCACTCATTTACGTGTTCCCACCAGTCCCTGTTATTCCTCAAATGATCAGGAGGTTGAGAAGATTCCGGAAAACCATGATCCGAATTGCCCCAGACTGGGCCAGGAGAACGTGGTACCCGGACCTTCTAGATATGTCCATCTGCCCTCCAATCCATCTTCCACGCAAAGAGAATCTTCTCTCGCAGAAGGGAGGTCAGGTTCTCCATCCAGACACCAGAACCCTCAACCTTCACGCTTGGCTTCTGAAAGGGTGAGGTACAAGGATTGGGATCTCCCTGATGACGTCATGGAGGTGTTGCTTTTGGCCAGAAGGCCAGCAAAAAAGTCTTTATACCGCTGCCGTTGGAACAAATTTTGCAGCTGGTGTAGGGAAGAGAATATCGACCCTTTTTCATGTGGTACACCAACAGTGTTCTCGTTTCTACTCTACTTGGCAAACTCAGGCCTTCAAGTTGGCACTGTAAAAGGCTATCTCGCAGCGCTTTCTATCTCCAAGCGCAGTGCGGAGAAACCATCGTATTTCAAACTACCTCTAGTGATACCATTTCTCAAGGGATTAACTAATGTTTATCCTCCCAAACCATTCCAGGTTCACTTATGGGACTTAAATTTAGTTTTAAACTTCCTAATGGGCACTCCATTTGAACTACTTCACTCTTGTTTGCTGAGATTTCTCACGCTTAAAACTGTCCTATTGGTAGCACTAACATCTGCTAGGAGGGTGAGCGAGCTACAAGCTCTCTCCTGTAAACCCCCACATACGATTTTCCACAAGGACAAAGTTGTCCTACAGGTGAAGCCTAATTTCCTTCCAAAGGTGGTTTCTGAATTTCATATTACTCAGAAAATTACCTTACCTTCGTTCTACCCTCCTCCCCATCCGGGGAAAGAGGAAGAAAGGTTACATAGGCTGGACCCAAGGTAAGCTCTCAGATTTTACATCAGCAGAATGGCTAGGATCAGGCAAGCAGACCAACTATTTGTAGGATACTCAGGTCACAAGTTGGGACTACCCATAACAAAACAAACCATTTCCAGGTGGATTATTTTGGCCATTCTGGAATGTTAAAAACTGACAGGGAAAGAGCCACCCCAAAATCTTAGGGCTCATTCAAGCAGGGGTATCGCAGCCTCTTCGGCTCTCCATAGAGGGGTACCGGTCCGAGACATATGTGCGGCTGCCACATGGTCGTCCGCACATACATTCACAAAATTTTACAACCTGGATTCCTCCACTAGTCAAGAGACCAGATTTGGCAAGGCCGTATTACATTCGGTCCATCCCTAAAGGGATACATAACATTCTTACTCCCACCTCCAATTACATGCCACTGCTATGGGAGTCTATCAAAGATAAGGAATACGTCGGAGGACACAATCCCTTCGAAGAACAAGTTACTTCTTACCTTGTAACGTTCTTTCGACGGGATGTTCCTCCGACGTATTCCTCATTTCCCCTCCCATCCATCCCCGCAGTAATACTTCCCTTGTGGTTGCAGCTTACGCTCCTTCAAGGTCAATAACCAATTCAGGCATGACTTTTCTTATGCTACAAAACGGAACTGAGCAATGGACGCAGCGCGTGGCTATTTATGGGCATGGTGACTTTGGCGCCGATACGGTGGCCGTCGAGGGTCATCGACTCGGCGGACGTCGACGCGCAGTGCCCTCTACAGAAAAAATTTCCGAGGCCAGCAAGCTGGAAACGTATTATCAAAGATAAGGAATACGTTGGAGGAACATCCCGTCGAAAGAACGTTACAAGGTAAGAAGTTACTTGTTAATCTAATTCTACCCGCTGGTGGGGACAATTGCATGTTGTCCTTTCCCACCGATGTGCTGTTAACAGTTCTTTGACTGCTCTGAAACTTGTAACTTGTTCTCAGAAGTTTACCAGGGACTGCTGATCTCCAATGTCGGTCTGTTTTCGGCTTCTCAAATTGTAATGAGAAGTTGCTGCTGTGTCGAGGGCTTTCCAAAGCTCAGGTGTACAGTCTGTAAAGGCGCTGCTGATGGTGATGTGAGGTAGAGGAGCTCCTTCTGCTTCTTCACATGTGATGCATGGACCCATGTCGGCAACCCCTCACATCGAACGGCGGTGTATGGTATCTGGAAGACGGTGAAGGGTCCTCTACCTTGGTTCCAACCCTGATTTTCGGGTGTGGACTTTATTGAAGACTAAGTCCCCTGGCTCTGTCATGAAGTGGCTGGGCTGGTTGTTCTCTAGGTGGCAGAGATACACTGGAGGGCAGAGGTCAAGGAAATAAAGTACTGTTACGTTTTGTCATCAGACAATGGACGAGATCAAAAAGCTCCTGTTACTGGTGCTGTAACAATTTCATGAAGGGAAAGACCAGTGGTTCGATTGAGTCCTCCATATGCTTGAATACAATGTACAGGGTTAGGAACCAGTTTAGGCGAGTGTCTGCACTGATTTTTGCTAATTTACATTTAAGATCAGAATTGCATCTCTCCCTGCAAGCAGATGCTTGTGGGCGGTGGGGGGGTTTGCAACTTAAGTTTGATAGATAAGTCTTTACAAATGAGACATCATGATGGGGGCCATTGTCGCTATCTATAGATACGGGGGTACCCCATCTCAGTATAAACTCTTGCAACAAGCACTTAGCTACTGTCTGAGCATCACCTCTCTTGCAAGGATACCCTTTAACCAATCCTTTGAATACGCCAACCACTACAATGAGGTATGTGTTAACAATGTGAAATATGGGCAAAATCAATTTGTAGGGCATGGAATGGTGCAGCCAAGGGTGGTGCCATCCCCAAAGGAACCTTTTGCACTCGGATTAAATTGGTGACATTGCAACATTTATAAACACTGTGACATGCTGCTGCTGGGAAGCCTGGAGCCAACCATGCCGAATACACCCGATACCATGGCATATTCATTCTCATGTGCTAATCCATGTGCACTTCGGTGCTAGCTCAAAGAGTGCCTTTTGAGGTTTCCCTTCCTGTCTCCAAATCCCTTCTATCCTTCAGTGCTCCCTTCTTTTCCGATCTAGCCTTTTTCTTTCGTAGCCAGTGTTTGCAACTTACTCAAACTGCCTGACACATACACCTCACTGTCATTCACATATATTGCAGCCATGGCACCAGGGGTGCATGGAGTGCTACATGTTGCTGGGATAATCCCCAGGGCAACCCCCTGTGCTGTGTGATCAGATGCTTACTTACCTCTGGACATCATTTCCTCCCCCTTTTTGTATGTACGGATCATTTGACAATGGCAATGCTTTTGGGTAGCAAGATAGCATCGAGGAGGGCTGCAATATATGGGCCATTGGAAATTGGTATCCCTGATGAGGTTAGAAAACCTTGCTCTTTCTAGGTTTGGACGAAATCCAAATGCATATCTCTGTATATGGTGACAGTTGGTGGATGCAAGATTGCATGCGGATGATGATACGACTAGCTCAGCAACCTGGGCTGAAGGGGCACTATGCGTCAAAACAACCAATTAATTGTCCAACAACTCAATAGCAGCACATGCTGACGAGAGTGCTTCTGAAGAGAGAGGATGCAGGGAGGATCTGTTCAGAAACCTTGTGCGCCCTTCCTCTAAGGGAACCTCCTGTATATCGGCCCTGACGGTAGTACATTGGGATACCGCAGTAACACGTCTGCAGGCGCTATTAACCACAAGGCCACATTAAGAGGCCCAACATGCTCCAATGTGATGGGAAGGGTCATTCAGGAGGGTTTCCTCATAGCAGCAACAGCAAGTGCTGCTGTGTTGGGTCTTACTTTGTAACAGCAAGGAATGTACAGCGGGTGGGGTCTCTAACCGTTAAAGGTGATCCTAAAAGAATTGTAGCCACTTTTTTGGTGAGCAGCACAGTAGCAGAGATTGTTCTTCAACTTGCTGGAAGGCCCTGTGCCACTGTATCTAGGGCTGTAGGATGATATGCAATGGGGCATGACTTGCCCCCATGACCTTTTGTAAGCACGCCAGATGCTACTGCTGAGCGCTTGTGACCACGGCTGAGCCGTATATAATGCAGATTTCATTTTCTAAAAATCTTCCCTTAACACCGGTGTCCAGGCAGTCTCATTTGGGGCATCCCCCTGACGTGCACTTTGCAAATTCTGTGCTAAAATAGCAGTATCGATAATCCAAGTCCGACTATTTATTTTTTTATTAAATTTATATAGCGCGCAGGCAGCCCAGGGGCATTGTGGCGCTGTTACTTGCAAGGAAGACTTAGTTACAATGTGTGCAGGTTGTGCCTTGGGTTACAGTGAGGCAGTGACCTGTGATCAGATATACCACATAATACATCATACAATACAGTTATGAGGGCTAGGCCATGTAATTGTTAGATGAACAGGGTCGTTTTCAGGGTTTTCCGAAAGGCGGTCAGTGAGGGTTCAGAGCGCAGGGAGCTAGGGAGGGTGTTCCAGTGTACGGCAGCGAGGTACGGGAAACTGGAGCCCCCTGCTCTGGTCCTTTTTACCCTAGGTACTGAGAGCATGCTGGCATAGGGTGATCTAGTGGGTCTTGTGGAGGAGACCAGGTGTATCCTCTGGGAAAGGTACATTGGGGCGGCAAGATGGACACATTTGTGGGTGATGCTTAGAGCCTTGAATAGGATCCTCTCCTTTATGGGGAGCCAGTGGGATGCTTTTCTGGCAGCGGTGATGTGCTCTCTCTTGGCAATGCCTTGTGCAGCGCGTAGGGCATTATTCTGTATTAACTGGAGCTTCTCAAGATTTGTTGGAGGTGCCCTACTACTCATAAAAGTTATCTTACTTCAGCTTTTGTGTGTGGTGGAGGCATGGTCTTTATTACATATATCCTGGATGGATGCAAGTCCCAATGACCAGGTGTGTGAATGTGTCCCAAGTATTTCACTTCAGGTTGACACAACTGCATCTTAGATGGGGCCATCTTATGACCTGGGTTGACTACAATAAATACTTGTGTGCTGCTTCCTGTTCAGTGGATCAAAGTAATAGGTTGTCAACATACTGAATGAGCACTGAGTCTCCCGGAAAACAAACCAATGGTGTGTCCGCATGCAGTATCCTAGAGAAGATGGTAGGGGAGTGTATGAACCCCTGTAGGAGCTTAGTCCTGGTCATTTGACAATTTTGATATTTGGCCACTCATTGAAAGGAGAAGGCAAAAAGGAACTGAGACTTGTTCAATAGGCACTGAGAATATTGCTGAGCACAAATCCATTATGCTGTAGACGTGGTGGTTGAGGGAATTGTTAAGAGAACAGTGTGTGGATTGGGCACCACTGGGGCACTAGGGGGCACAATCTCAATGTAATCTGGGTGAGAGCCTCACCGATGTCTGTTCACATTACTGTTGAGTTGCCCAAGGGTCTATCCTTGGTCCACTGCTCTTCGCTGGCTGTACTTCAGTTCTTGGCTCCCTGATCTCCCCTTACAGCTTCTCCGATCAACTCTTCGCTGACAACACACAGGTATTCTCCTTTCACTCAAATTTTGCTCAACTCTGCTAAGAGTGAAGTTCTCTTCACTATCTCTTCTGCTCTTTTTTTTCTCCTGCGTACCTTCCTTACTCTGCTTCTGCTTGTAACCTTGGCGTCGTCTTCAACCCATCACACAACCTCTCGCTCTTCATCTCTAAATTTGCCACTGCAGCCAGTCTCCGCCTCCTAAAATATCAGCAAATCGGTCATGTTCTTTCTTTCAATACTGCTAAATGGGTAATCTCCTCCTTAGTCCTTTATAGATCTGACTACTTTGCTAGTCTCCTTTTTGGGCTTTCCCAAATATGCCTTTTCACCTCGGGACGAAATCCTCAACTTATCGGTCCGCACACTTTTCAACCTTTCTTGCTTTCCTTCTACATAGTCTGCCCGTCACCAGATTGGCTATCTGAAACAAAGGGTGAAGTATAAACGCATTCTCACCTTCAAAACTATTGTGATGAATCCAATGGTGTCATCATACCTTTCCTGGGGGAAGCCTCTTCCCATTTGGCCAGGGGACGGGAGCCATTACCTGATCCTGACCCTGGGGGCGGCTGTATGAGGGAGGATGACATGGAGGGAGGCGACGCGCAGGGAAATTACCCAGTGCCATTGGATGGAAACACATATCCCCCTTTCCCTTTTGGGGATATCCCTGCAATTCCTCATGCCTTTTTGGCATCCTGTGGTAGACCCCTTCAACCAGTCATAAAACATGCTAATAACATCTTTCAGTATTCTGGGAATGATGTACCCAAAACTGCCTATTATTTCCACGCTGGGATGGTGAGGCTGAACGGAGCAATGAAGATCAGGTAAACCGAGAAGCCCAGGACATGCTCTAGTAGATACAAGCACATGACAGGTTCCAGGACATTTAAAACTCCAAACCAGCATGTAACAGGGAGAGACTGTCAAAAGGAGCCTCATTCTCTTGGTGCCAACTGAGGGACTGCTGAGCCGCAGTGGAGACCATAGAGCTGGAAGGTTTGGTAAGTCGGTGGAGGGAGGACTACAGAAGTGGGTTTGCTGTGCAGGGACCGTAGCAGGAAGCAAAGAGAAGTCTTCCTGACGGAAATGGGAACCGGAAAACAGTTCCAACGCTGTCCAAACACGGATAGTGGCTCGACAGCAAAACGCAAGCCGCGAAGTATGTGGAAGCTGCTAAGCGAGACTGGTGAACCTGTGAAATGGAGACTGGACACCGGAGAGCTGCTTCACGTTTACTGCGAGAGGACCGAAGAGTGCCATTAAAAAGCCAGCGAGTCCTAGGAAGGGAAGCTTGGACACCTGGGCACTTCGGCAACACTATCAAAGTGAAATAAGAGTAATTTAAAGGGAATGAAAGGGATTTGAGAGCCAATATTTCAAAAGAAAGAATACCAGAAGTGAATGGAAGAAGTAAGAACCGTCGAGCAGGGCTGTTGCTAGGTCTGGAAAAGATACAGGGCTATGCTAATTTGAGACTGTCGGGACTGGGGGCTAGCTAGCCTTTTTAGTTGTAACCCCTGAGCTTCTATCCAGGGCTACAACCAAAAGACCTGGGGCTATAGACTCCTCAACCCAACCCCCCTGTCCCCAGCAACACCTCTGCTGTCAAGTTTGCAATTGTGTAAAAGTGAATTGCTTGAGAAAGTCCTGGCCAGAGAATATACCAGGCAAACTCGCAACTGTATAAAGTGAACTGTGCGCGGTAGCCCTGGCAGAAGCATGTACCAGGCAAAGTCGAGTTTAAAAAATGTAATAAGTGAATCACATGTTGGAGTTACCTTTCTTTTGAACCTGAATATTTGTGCACTTCCAAGGCCAAAGACCTTACCCTTGACACCTTGGAGTTACTTTTAGAATGTGAAGGCTAGAATAGGATTTCGGTCAGAGGACATTTCTGCTCTGAACATCTTGACATTGGACAAACCAGACCCTTACTACTGCTTGAGTTCTTTTAGTCTGTGTAGATATCTCCCGCCAGTCGTAACTAGGGGCTATATTTAAAACTGGCAAGAACACGAGGCCTCCTGCGAGAGCTCTAGCAACGGGAGGTGACCATAACCCTTCCCACAAACAGTCTTGTGGTCGAACTGATACTGCTGAGGGGCCCAGGAGGGCAAAGGCCCTAAGTCTTCAAGTGCCGGCCCTGCGAGGTTCCCTCACCAAGGTCTAATTCTTCTGCAGAATCAAAAGAAGCTCAAAAGCGCTCTAGATCTGCCAGGTTCCCTGCCACAAGGCTAAAATGGATATAAAAGCCCCTGAAAACCCTGTGGTGACAAGGGCCTCACTGATACCTGTGACGCAGTCCACCTCGGGCAGTAACAAAATGACAGTTTAACCCATGTGGTCTGAGATGGCCATTTTGATTACCTCTTTCGCACCAACGTTCTCAATGGCTGGTGCAGAGGGGCCTATATTGGGTGCCGAGCAGCATTTTTCACAGAATGAGGGCCATGGGAATCCTTTCCTCCCTCCAACGGATTGGTGTGCTCCGTTTCCGCTGCCACACAGTCTCGCTCCCTCCTGTGTCATCCTTGCAGCAGTAAATCTCAAGCTGTGGAAGGAGCTCCTGAATTTCAGGTATGTACTCCTCAGGACAGGCTGCAAGATTTTAAAGAGGGCCTGTCCAATGCCACAGTTCTGGCTCAAGACCTGCTAAAGACTGCGGCCCATCATGTAGACACTTCTACTTGGGGCTTTATGGTTGGAACAGACATGTCCCGCCAAGTGGCTTTTTGGTTGGAATAGACGTCTCCCGACAAGTGTGGTTGCATGCTACAAAGTTCTCGAAGGAGGTTCGGGATAAGGTATTTAATCTTCCCTTCAAAGGTAAAGCGCTGTTCCACTCCACCACCAATGAATTACTCAATAAAACAAAGGCAAGCACGCAAAAGGCTGAATCTTTGTCGGTCCTTACCAAACACCCAGCTAAAGCGGCCTATACACAGAGGTCGGGACCCAGACCAGGTCCTTTTCAGGTTTCAGAGGGTCCCAAGAGCATCCAGCACGCTGGGCAGGAGTCTCCTCTGGTGCACCTCTGCGCAAGCAGCAAAGGCAAAGTGGACGGTTTTTCTCTCGGTCATGATCCTCCTCTGCAATAGGTGGTTCTGCCCCCGATAAGGCATCCAAATTAGGTTTTCCATCGGTCACACAAGACTCCGGTGGAAGGATGCCTATCGTCTCATCTGGAGGCTTGGCGGACCAGCACAGAACATCAAATAGGACCACAAACACTGGATTTTCCTCAGAGGTTCCCCATCTGGGGGCTGTGGGGCTGCTTCAACCGGGGCGATTCCTGAGGTGTTTCAGTCTGGTACTAAACGTACCGAGCTTAATCTCGAGGTTCACTGTCAAGTGACTAAAGTACCTGGCTAAAACCCAGAGGATGCCCAATCAGGGCCTTCTGCAAAGACCAGCGGGACTGAGGAGCTCCATTAGGAGCTCTGGCTGCTGGGCATTCCCCAAGCTTTACCACAAAAAAAATCTTGTGGTCGTACCGGTCCTGCTTGGGGTGGGGGGGGGCAAAGAAAGAAGGCAAAGGCCCTCAGTCTTGAAGCACCGACCCTGCCGAGGTTCCTTCAAAAGGGCTGAAAGTTGTTCCAGGTCTGCTAGTACCGGCTATACCGAGGTTCCCTGTCAATGGGCTAAAACCGATCCAAAAGCCCCTACAATCAATGTAGAGACAATGCCCTGACTAAAGCCTGTGACGCAGATCACTGGAGACATTGACAAAATGGCATTTCATCCCACGTGGTCTGAAGCGGCCATTTTGACAAGCTCTTCCACACCAACGATGCCAGGAGGGTTTTACACAATCTAAACGTTTGACGTGCTCTGAAGTTTTACCTGGACAGAACAAGCTAACTTAGAAGTTCTCCTCAACTCTTTGTTACATTTGGTGACGCAAAAGGAAAACCATCCTCGAAAGCGTTCATCTTTTGTTGGATCGCTTCATGTATTTCGGGGCATACAAAATGTAAGGCCTTCAGCCCCTAAAGGTCATTCATGCATATCTGGTCCATAGCAGAGCGGCTGCTGTTGCCTTCCAAAAATGTCACTTGGGAGACCATAGCCAAGGCTGCTACGTGGGCTTCCCCATCAGCCTTTTTTGCAGACATGATTATCTTGACCTGAGCTCCCGGGCTGCTGCCCATTTTGGCCAGGCAGTTCTTAATTTGTTCCAATAAGGGATTTTTCCATCCACCCATATTTCTTATGCTCAGTGCTTGGGAATCTCCCACAAGTATGGAGGAAAGGGGAAGGGATGTAGGAGCATGACAGTTACTCACTGTAGTGACTACCTTACTCCTAGTGCATAGTCCCCTTTCCTCTATACGCCTGCCTGCCGTCCCCTCTAATAAGTATCCTCTATTGTTGCTAAATGGTCCTGGCGATAGAAAAGGACTGAAGGGCGGGAAGGCGGGGCAACTGTCTTATGCAGTGGCCCTGTGTGAAAATAAAATGACAAGCAAGGTCATTTTTTGATGCTTTTAAAAAGTGCTCCGGTCCCGACCCGTTGGACAGAATGTCCCACAAGTATGGAGGAAAGGGGACTATGGACTAGGAGTAAGGTAGTCACTACGGTGAGTAACATTGTCAATCCATACCAAAGGCCTCCTTTTGCATGATGGTTTTATCTACCATTCTCTCTGAACAACAAACTAATCCTGTTACTTTCACTTCTCCCAAACAACCCTCGAGTCACACCGCTCACACCTATACTTTCCTCAAATAACCCTGTCACTCCCACCAAACTCCCTTTAGTGCCTTGGTATTCGTAATCCCTCTGTAATTAGACGTTCTTCTTAGCCACCCACTTTGACTCTGATCCCCACACTGTTTCCGAGCCTTTAACCAACGTTCACTTAAGGGCGGCACAGAAACCTGGATCTCTCCCTCTTGCCTCCCTAAGGATCAGCCATGTTGGAAGCTCTTCACACGGACTCTACCGTTTCCTATTGTTCTCCCTCATCCAAAACAGGTCATGGGGGTAGCTCTCCTGAACAGCAGTGACATCTCAGCCGCTCCTCCCCCGTCTAAAGTCGCTTTTCTTCTTTTTCATATTCCAATATTTTTATAGTATTTTTAACAGGTATTTAACAATAACTTTTATCCTATAATGACCATCTTAAAGAGTATGGCATCCAGTTAAAGCATCAATGTAATAAAACACAGCAATTTAACTATATACAATGGTAACTTAAAAGAACAAAAAGGCAAAAGAGGAAAATTCATCACATTTTCAGTTACAAGTTTAGGAACAGTTCAGCAGACCTAACCCTCTATCTGTTTGGGCATGTGTAGTCAATGTTGAAACACTGTATTTCAAAAAACACTAGTCTGTCCACGTTTTTAGCATCCAGTCATCTACAGTTGGTATGTGCAGTTTTCCAACAGGATGCCACATCAATGCTACCCATAAGCAGCATCTGCAATATTGCGTTTCTTGGATAGCAAGTTATGCGCAAGGTGCCGATCAATTAAAGCAAAAACAATGAGGTGATGACTGGAAGGTTTTAGAATGAATCTTAACCTCTGGCATTGCTCTGGGCAACCATCCAGACTATCTTTCTTTGCCTATCAAGCCATTACAGAAGGGGAAAGATCATAGGCAATTCAGGGTTGGTCCCACCCCAAAAGGGGCAGTCCAGCCTGAACTGCTAGGTCACATCCTTTCTGCACGAGACCACAAGCATCCCCAGACATGTTTTGGCCTTGTTTGGGCCTCATCAGTGAGGAGTAGCTTGTGTCTTTTTTTTTTTGTTTTGCTCATCAATTAAACCCAACTAACAGAATTCACAACCCCGCCAACAAGCAGAATAATCCCTGACCATGTGGTGCAACCTTTCTGGAATGAGATACCATCTGTAACAAAATGTACAGGAACGTTCCGTGACACATCTGGAAGACCTTAGCATTCTACACCATATTCTCAGCCATTCCTCGTCCTCAATGTGCCCACCCAGATCAATTTCCCATTTGACCATATACGGTAGGCGCAAAACAGAGTCCCTTGAGTCCAAAAGTTTGTGACTTTGAGGTCCGACCCCTTAGCAGCGCCTCTTGCAATAACTCAAGAGCAGACAGTGTCCTGGTAGCCTCTTTCGCGCGTAGGTGAGTAGCCCAATGCCACTAAGTACTGGGCTATTTTATGCAGTTGCTTGTGAAGTCCCCTCTTTCGGTCAGTAGGTGGCACTGTGACACTGCAGAAATAGAATCGCTTTGGTTGCCGGTGTAACGTCACTTTTTCCTATCTGTCAGAAAATCCTATCTCGCTGACTGAGCATGCGTGCGCATGCTCAGTCAGTACTTAACGGATAGGATTTATTGACAGCAGGAATGTGGTGTGCCTGTGTTTGTGGGGTCCCTGGGGTGCAGTTTCTGTAACTTGATGTGAGCCAGGCTCACTGAAATAACAGAACACAGTGAAGCCGTGTTAAGAGCTACTCGTAAATGAACACAAACGAACCCAGCGGACTCAAGAAGATTAACGCAGCAGACACTGTGTTTCATAAAGTCCCAGGATTCTAATAAGCACTAAATGTGCAAAACATATGAAAGTATCCATAGCAAATATATATGTACGTGTATGTGAACTAAGTGCATCATTATCACGTTAATAATGCACTTATTTCACATGCACGTAAATATTTGTGATAAATCCGGCTGACTGTGCATGCTCAGTCATGATTTATAGTTAAGCAGTAGGGGCAGGGCTGCCGATATAGCAGAGGCAATCATTAAAGTAACATGTCGAAAATAAGAGTATGTTATCTGTATTTTCCACATCCTGAACGGAAGCCTACAATCACCAGCATGAATAGTATTTCACAAGAAATAGTGAACAAAGGAGGAGAAGTGTTGAAATTGCACTTGGCAGGTGGAAACATTAATCCTTGCACCACCTTAACAACCATCATATCTGGACCTCTTGTTTGGGAAGGAACCTCACAGTACTGCTCCTGAAACGGTGTGATTGATAATGTAAATGCATCTGTCAGATAGCTCAGTGCTCTCTGCTGAGAACTGTGCTCATCCTCAGATCTGCAAAGTCTGTCCAAGCCAAGATCAGTCAGGGTCTTCAAGACAAGCCCCTGCTGGGTTGCTACAAACCACACAGCCTCACGCTGCCCCTGTGAAGGTGTGGGGTGGAGTCCGCCGAAAGCTGCTGCCTTGCTTTCCCCTGCAAGCAGTGCTTGAAGGCCACGCCAACCCTAATAATCATGCCCACCCCACACTAGCATCTTCCAGCATCCCACCTAAACACTGATCATGCACCTCAGCACAGAACACCACCCACCCTGGTTTGCTCCAGCTCTACAACCCACACCCTCAAGCTCACCTCAGCAATGAACTATCCAAGCACACTTGCCACCCACCACAACCCTAATTCACTGCAGCACAACAGCACATGCCACCAAACCTCCCCACACCACCCACGCTACATCAGCCCGCTTCCTCACCACCTCACCCTTAACCCACCACCTTGCCCACTCATCCACTCACCAAAGCTAAACTCTTACCTCATCCCACACATCCTTGCAGCACCACTTTACCCAACATACACAGACAGTAACTCACCACAGCCCACCACCCATTCACCTTACCTCACACACACACACACACCCACGCCATGTCATCCCAGAATGCTACCCAACCTGGTTTGGCTCAACACACCAACCTGCACACCCAACAAAACGTACCCCAGAACACCTAAAACGACCCATCCTTCCTCATCCCCAGCACGGTATAGTCATTCCATCTTGCTGCCTCCCACCGTAGCTTGACACAGCATACCTCCCAGCAACACTCGATCGCCCAAGCACAATATCAACCATTCTAGATCACCCCAGCAGCTCATCCTTCCACACTAGATCACCCCAGTAGAACAACCTCCAGTATACGCTCAACCTACCGCCCACCCTGTCAGCCTACCTCACTGCAGCACTCCAAATGGCTGTGAAACCTAACAGCACCCCATTTACTCACCCACCCTAGCATGCCCTGGCCTGCCACTCATTAACCCAGCCGAGCCCCACCCAGAATCCCAAACTTTCACTAGCCCCTCCGCCACCAACCAACCAACCCTTGTTGACCCCAGCTCACCTACTTCACCCTAGCACCCCATCTTAGATTGTCTCGTCACCCTACCTACTCCCGAAACACACCTAGCCTAGTTTACCTTAGCACTGAAACCCACTCACCCTAGATCACCCCAGTAGTGAATCCCAACCATCCGAGCACATCCCAGTCCTATGTTATGTTATGTTACTTGGCATTTATATAGCGCTCTATATATCATTGATATGACCTCAAAGCGCTGGTAGGTTGAACGCCCTTGTGAACCATAGTTCTGGTCAACAACTTACCTGCCTCAATTCTGCCCTTCCACCATCCATGTGCCCTAGCACATGCCAGCCTAAAGCTCACGACACCCAACCCCACCCCACTTCATCCACCCAGCCTGTCCCAACAACCTCATCTCACCCCTCACCCAGAAATCTCAGACCGCCCACAATCACCCCACTACACCTAATTCCACCCAACCACCGCCTCTCCTCAACCAAACCAACCCACCCACTACCTCGCATCACCCCATCTACGGCACCCACCCAACCATGTCACCTGCTCACCCAACCTATACACATTAGCGTGCCTCATCCAACATATCGCCCCACCACCTCACTGACCCCCAGG
Source organism: Ambystoma mexicanum (assembly GCF_040938575.1). Taxonomy (NCBI): domain Eukaryota; kingdom Metazoa; phylum Chordata; class Amphibia; order Caudata; family Ambystomatidae; genus Ambystoma; species Ambystoma mexicanum. The sequence continues at coordinate 660,247,887 of NC_090941.1, read as the reverse complement.
ACCCCTCCCACCTAGGCTAACAATAGCACATACGCTTGAGGACCCTAGCTTACCCTAGCACATTACCCACCTATCCAAGCTCATCCAGGCACAACCACCCATTTTTCATATCTAGGCCCAGAACACCATAGGTCACCCCAACACCCAACCCTCACACGCTAGGTCACCTCAAAGTAACACACCACCCACCCAACCCAGCGTGCCCCAGCAACGCACCCAGAGCTTGCCCCAGGAGTACTACCACCTAAGCTCACCAAAGCATCGAGATAGCTCACCCACACTTGCTACCCCAGGATCACACCTAACCCTCTACCCACTTTTCCATACCTACAATCCCCTCCTGCTGGTTGCAGCTTCACACCAACACACACACCCTAAGAACCCACCCAAGCTCACTCCCATACCCTAGCCCACCTCATACCTTATGACACCCTGATCACTCCCAGCCCGGCTACATCACTGCAACACATGCGGCTCACCCCAGCACCCCAACCACCCTTGCGACCCTAGCAGACCCTAGCTCACCCCAGCACAACCTAAAACACCCAGGAACCTTAGCTCAGTCAAGCATTCACCCCAATGCAAATGCAATAAAAACGAGCACAACTCATTCAACATAGCTCATCCCAGCAGCCCACCTATCCAACCACTGCCAAAGCCCCCCAGAAAACATGAGTTCACCCCAGCGCCCCATTCTCCCCAGTCACATAACCCCTCACACACCCCACCAAACTTCAACAAACCACTTTGCCTCATCCTACACAAGCTTACCTAACACAGTGACCCCGCCCTAGCTCCCTAGCATAACACCGACCCACCCTAGCTCTCCGCAGCACGCCGCCCATCTACTCTAACTAATCCCCGCACAATGCATATCCACCCTAGCTCCCTCCAGTACATAAACCTCTCGGCCTAGCTTGCCCTTGCACAATACCTATTGTAACTCACCCAGGGCACCATAAGCTGCCTCAGCAAACCAATCCACACACCAATCCCAGCTTGCATCAGTACACTCCCGACCTTGCCTCTCTCCAGCTCACCACCCACCCACCCTAGCTCACAACATAGATCACCACAAAAAAAACATTCCACTCACCCTAACTCTTACTAGCATACAATCTACCCGCCCTCGCTCACCTGTACAGTACAACCACCCTCCTCTAGCTCTTAGCAACACCCCCTGCACCCTAGATCGCTCCAGCACAAGATCACTATAGCACCCCATCTGTCAACTCAAGCTCACCAAAGCATCCCATCATCCAAGCATCCTAACCACCATAAACTCCCCCAACACTGCGCACATTTGAACTCATCTCAGCCCCTAGCCACTCACTGTTTCTCATCACAACACAACACAGCACCCACCCACCTAGCTCATCAGGTACATACACTGACCGTAGCTCACACCAGCAAAACGCCCCACCCTAGCATGACGCAGACTAGCACACTGATCCTAATTCACCCCAGCAAACCATCCAGCCCAGTTCACCCTAGCCCCACACCCACCAGAGCTATTCCCACCAATCCCACCCAACTACCCTAATTCACCTAATCATCCCACTGGACCTAAGCTCATACCAGCACCCAGCCCACTTAACCTAGCCACCCAGCACCTGAACAAGCTTACCACAGCACATCACCCACCCACCCTAGGACACTAGAGCAAATAACGTCACAGTCGCTCATCCAAGCACCCCACCGTAACTCACCCCAGCACAGCACCCACCCAGCCTAGCTCACCCCAGCAGCCTACCCACCCATATACGCTCAACCGAGCTGTATAGCCAAGTCCCCAATTACATCCTAGTACAAGCTCCTCTCGAGACATCACACAGCACCCTAGATTGCATCTTCTTGATGCCCGCCCACTGCATCAACCGAGCAAACCCTAGCTCACACATGCATCCCATAGCTCGATCAAGCACAACACACACCCAACTGAGCTAAAAGCAGCACACTTTAAGGGCCTCATTAAAAGTTCAGTGGCACGGCCAAAAGTGGTAATTCCATTACTGCCACCTTTTTGGGCGGTAGCAGAATTACTGCAATTTTTCACAAACCACTGAATTATACATTTGGATATAAAGTGGAGGATTTACCACCAGCAACAAATCCGCCGGTGGTAAATACATCGCAAATCTCCATGGAGCCCTGTGCACTACACACACGGGGAATTACACCACATTACCACCACTTGTAATCCCATGGTGCACTCATGGGACCAAGTGGGTGTAAGGGTAATGAATAGGGGCCACTGGATGAACATGCACCAAACATGTAATGAGGCCCTTTGCACCCACATTAGCACAGCGCAGCAGCCCACTCACCACAGCGCTACGCCAAAACCAAGTCACTGTAGGACCTCCTCCACCAACCCTAGCGCCTCCAAGCACTCCACCCTCCCACTCTAGCTTAGTCCTGGCACCCAACATGCCCCAGATCAAGGCAGCACCTCAACCAACCCCAGCACAGCACTGACCCACCGCAGCTCACTTGCCGCAATGCCCACTCACCTAGGTCACCCCAGCATAGCCTCCACCAATCCTGGCACCCCAGCACAGCACTGACCCAACTTCTGTTTACTGCGATAGTTGGCTCCGGACCACAGATACCAGAATGCATTTGGTGGGGTACCCACATAAGGGAGCACATAAAGCATTGCACATCGGCTCCCGAACCACAGGTCAAGCATGTCTCAAACACCTCGTGGTGAATGGTGTAGGTTGTCCATGAGTTAAGGCACAAGGTTAAGGAATTTAGGGCAGTAAACGGAGGCAGGAGACTGATGTGCGAGCGATTTCAGCACCAGTAGACGGGGCACAGCATAGATGGAACGCGAACTCTGGGTGCAATGACGCGTGCTGTTAATTAAGAATTGTTGTGACAGGCACTGGGCATCATAACAGTTGCAATAAATGTATCTGGAGTGAATTAAGAAGAGTTGAACATTTTGCACCCTGACATGATGTGAATGCACGACCAGGTGGTTGCTAGCTGATCGCTTGTAGGGAGTGCATTTAGCTCCCAGAGCGATCGTGCCCTGAAGAGGAAACAAAGTTATGTGCACATTTTTCATTATTTAACGTTCAACAGGATTAGGTCATGATCCCGGCTCACACAAGCGAAGAACACAAACTTATGCCAGTCAGGTAACACAATGGTGTCCCCTCCAAAAACATCTTTCTTTATGCAGATACCCTGATTACTAGACAATTATCAACGCACTTGTTCTGTGACCAAATTGTACATTTTGTCCTCATGGTGTATGAAATGGTAGGACGATCCTATATTTGAACCAACCGCTCGTTGCACCCTGGAACTTGGAGTTCCATATTAAATGTGACATATAATAAATACTACGAGCTTCAAAATGCAGAAGGCTGTAGCGCTATGTAAATGCAGAAATGAATACTAAAAGTGTGCAGTGGACCTCTGCTAAACCAGTCTGTATGCAGACCTGTCCACATTGGCCTCTTGGTGGCCCCCACACATAACACCTAATGGTGAGCGCCCCCACTAGCCATGGAGATTCACCGGCTTGGGGGGGTGGTGGGGTTTGGTGGGGGATGCAGGCAGCGCCAAGGGGAAGGGGCGCCTGGCAAATGGGAGAGTGATAAAAGGGAGGGCATGCTGGGCTGAAGAGGATGGCAGGAGGCAGAAGGACATTGGCCGAATACTGGGACAAGGTGTGACGAGCTATCCAGAGGCAAGGCTGGATACTGGGAGGCAGGAACATGCTTATATGCACAGGTTTGGGGAGTAGTAGCCCTCTTTGTCTGCTGACTTGAACAGTGAAAGGTGTAGAGTCCCTGAGTAGTACTGCTGCTGCCTTTCCAGGTAAGTTTGTTATTAAATAACTTGCATTTGCTTTTGTTTCCCATTTTACTTACTTATGGCAACTTATTCAAGTTTCATGGTTTGAATTGTGTTGTAGAAAGACACCTGCCCCCAGCCCCTCTTGCCTCCCAGGAAGCTCTTTTTACTGTGACCGTAAAATGGCCAGAGAGAACGCTGCCATTAGTGGACCTTGTGGATGTTTCTCCATGCCCCCCTCGGCTCTTTCACACATGGGCGCGTGCTCGCATCCATCCGCTCACTCCACCCCCCGCTTACCCCCACTGCAGTACATGCCCAGGTTTCTTCCCTCATGTTCCGTATTCTGAGAACACTTTGATGTTTAATTTGCTGAGGTCAATAAATGAGCACCATACTCTGTTGGTAATGAGTAGCACTCAGAAGCCCGTAGCGCTATGTAACTGTAAAAATGAATACTAAATAAAGTGTGCAGTACATGCACATGCTCAGTCATGACTTATATTTAAATAGTGGGGGCAGGGCGACCGAAATAGCAGAGGCATCTTTGTACAGAGGAAAGCAGTAGGGGCAGGGGAGGGGGCGCTTTGGTCAGTGTCTACACACCTGAGCCATTTTACACCGGCCCACGGCGTGGGTGAGGGGGTACACCCAAATAAACAACAAGTAGCATTACTTCATTTAAATTAAATATCTACATGTTATGTGTTAAACAGTGCAAACATTCAATTTAGTTTGACCATAGAACTATCTGGCCATGTTTTTTTAAAAAAATTCAAAACACTGTCTAGTATAATCCCGTGCACCTCTCATGGGAATCCAACCAATTAGAGTATCATTAGTAATCTAAAAATGGAAGCTATAATGATGGCTTCTAAAATTCAATTCAACAAATTAAACATATTCGATTTTAAGGGCATATTCAACCAGTGTAGATTTACTGTTAAGCATGGTAGATACAAACTACACATAAAAGAAGGGTTTTTTTCACAAAGAGGATATTATACATAAAAAAAGTACTGACCTATTAATGTTTAATGTTGTAGCAGAAAAGCCATCTATGGCGAAAAATAAGTCGAAGTGGACATGCTTGCAGTGCCAAGACTTCGATTTAGGTGTTTTCTTGGTACAGAAAAGTACTTCAATAGTTCCGGTAATCTCTGTGGATAGCAATGTTAATGTATGGGTCACTGTGTGTGACTAAATATCTATTCACAAGTACAATAATGCGTTTGTTAGTAAGGAAATGACCATATACCTGCTATAATTAGTGCGACAGAGCACGCGGGTATGTTGCGACAGGGTTCAATGTCCAGCGGATGTGCAGGATTTCTCTGTGTTGCATCTAACGTAGCAGGAAGAAAGGGTGCAGATAGATCCGGGAACTCGTAAGTGCGAATGCTTTCTGTGGAGGACAGTGTGGTGCTAACAGTAATGCTACTTGTTGTTTATTTGGTTGACGAACTTACAAGTATACTTTCTGTTGATTTCTTTCCCTGAATGTATTTTGATTAGACAGTAGATCCACAGAGGCTTCTGAAGAAGAGGTATCACCTCGAAATGCGTCAAGCCATTGAGAGTGGAATTTCCATCAACTTTTGATTATGTTGACATTATAATGTTGTTATGCGATTTCTCCTGTCTTCACTACATTTTTTTATGTATAAATAAATAGGTGTTCACTTCATCCCTGTACACCTAAAATGCAGAAACCCTTGTTCTTCTGTTCGATATTATACATTTTGTAGAATCTATTCTCTAAAGAGTGCTTAAGAACGAATATTGCTAACTATATTCTTAAGAATCTACGCCCTTGTTGCGTAGTCCAAGAGTGTGCAGGGGACAGGAGGACTCGAACTTTGGGTCCTCTTCCCTTGCTCTTATTTGCTATAGGGTTTTTGTGCCAAAACCCTCTTTTCCTCCTCTGCACCTCATAAAAGTATCGACACCACTCCTTGTGGTTTTCAAAATAATATTTTCAAACATCTCCTCTATTTGGGTGTGCACTCACTTCTCCACTATACCTTGAGGGGGTACACCCGCCTTAGATCTTGTTTGATATGGTCAAGGCTCAGTGCTGCCCGGAAGAGCCATCTCCCCCTTTTGTTGGAAGGGAGATTTTTCTCACACCCCAGTCTATATTTACACAATCTGCTTTCCTCATTTTGCCATTAACATTCCCGCCCCATTAAGAAATTACCTGCAAATAAAACGCCTCTTTGAAGAAAGCACATTGGTGTTTGGGCTGCCGTAAGAGGGCACTCTGCACCCCACCCACGTGTGACAGCATACTGCCGGGAACTCACAGGGTCTCAGTCCCCGACTCTTTAAGCAATGCCCCCATCTCTATAGGCTGCTACTTCCTAAAGCCCCCTGAACATTGCCCCCTCGCCACACACACGCTGGCTGGGCATTCAGAAACCTCTACCGAGATCAGTGAGGATCTTGCATCGGGGAAAGGTTTCAATCCACTTGGGTATGTCATCAAACTGAAAAAAGAGGAATTGTTTCCATAAACCTTTACTCCACTTACCCCACTTTCCTGGTACAAGGGCAAATTCCTACTGTCGGTAGGATTTTCTGACGGGTAGGAAAAAATGACAGGTCAGGCTGTCAGATTTTCCTGCCCTGTCACTTTTTCCTACCGCTGGGTGGGTTGCCCAATGCCTGCTGTTGGTAGGATTTTCTGACGGGTAGGAAAAAATGACATTACAATTCCTGTCAGATTTTCCTACTGCGTCAGATTTTCCAATTGGTAGGATTTCCTGACAGATAGCAAAAAGTGACGTTACACTGGCTGTTTTCAGTGCAGCGTATTGGGCACAGGTCCCTTTTAGGACAACTGTTGGCAGTGACCAGCAGGGCGCAGGGACCTGTGCGATGAGATTTGTTTTGCTTAAATACACTGTCAACCGAAGCATGGGAAAATGCAGTATATTCAAGCAAACGCTAGTCGCTCAGTATACAGAGGTGTACTGCGAGCGCCCAATCCATGCACAAATAGGTTGGGAAAGGGTGTACGTAAAAAGGACCTTAGCGCTGTGCCGGAATGTCCAGCTTCATTAGACTCCTGTGCAGATCCGGCAACACCCCCAACCAAGCAAACTAATCTGGGAGAGTAAGGGGCTGCAGAGAAGGCAGCATCATGGGCACTATTAATGTGTAATGCAGCAGTAGTGAAGGTAACGTGCCAGCCTTCAAAATGTAGGAAGCTGTATCAAGTACTACTATTCACCCACACACTCCCTATTCCTCCCTCCCCCCAGTTGCACCTAGCTTTTCTCGCAGTGCTAATGGCACCAGAGCTTTAATTTCCCTCCCAGGCAAGTGAGCCTAATTTTTTCCTTTTCTACATTGGCCCCTGGGGAGCAGTCCCTGGGTTAGAGAGAGAAGGGGAAGGCCGAGGTAAAGCGCAAACTTCCTGGAGGGCCCATTAGCAGAAGGAGCTGCTGTGCACGTGGTTTTAAAGGAGGTATATCAAAGTCCAGGACTGGGAAGAGGGTGTACACACTTTTTCCAGTTCAGCCACAGGACCAGTGACCGGAGCTTTCCTGAAAAGATGCCCCGGTACTTTAGTAACCATCATGAAAAGAGAAAACAATGAATTTTTTTGCAGCTGCTAAGAGAGCAATGAAACCCATTCTGTTCCCATGTGAGCCCCGGGGGAGGGCGATTCAGTGTGAGAAAACTTGGGCTGTTTCTCCTATTGCAGGACTAGAATGTGTTCTGCAAGTCTTCAGAAGACGAGGCGAAGAAGCTGCTGCAAGACAAACTGAAGAATTTTTGTGTGAAAAGTCCAGTGGTGCAAAGTGACCACGATTTTCATGAATTGGCCTCACTTTTTAATGTGGGCTGGAAACTTAACTACCGTAAAAGCTAAATCAATTGATCCTAAACTGATACTTTCTTTGTGTAAGCTCTCCTGACCCATGTTTGTAGAAACAGTACATATATGTTCAAAAGTGTGGGGTGTGTGGGAGAGTGATTGTAATCAATTGTCCTAATCCATCCAAGTGAAGGATTAGCTCAAGAAACTGTTCCCAAACGGTGGCTCTTACTAGACTGCTGCTGTTACTAGTTTCACCAACACACAGCAATAAAGTTGATGGTTTTTCACTTGCTTGTACAGTAACTCGTGAGCATCTACCTTGCAGATTGCAGTCACAATTTGTTCAGGGTTAACATATATTCACACCTCTACGCTGTACTACAGTGTGTAAGTGTCTAGGCAAGCGCCTCCTCTGCTGACTGCACTATAGTGCCACGGTGAACATTTCCTCCACCGGCTGCTACACACTTATTTTGGAATGAGTATTGCCCTTTCTAACAGAATTCCATATTTACAATTTCTGATTCTGAAAAACACCCGTGAAGTAGTCAAGTCGGGCATGGTCTAAAAAAAAAAGCACCTCAACAAAACCCTCTCCAGCACGTAAATCTAGCTACCCAGCCCCAGATACCTGCTGAAAATGGTTATGTCTAGGAGAGTGCTTTAGAAAGGTGTGGATTGGTTACTAATCGGAGCAGGCCATCACCCGTCAACCCTGAAGCATCAAGCCCTCTAGGGATAGTGGCCTGTTGGTTTAAGGTGTCCACTATGCTTGAGATCGCTTCCCTCCTCCATCCCTTGAACCAAGGGCGGCCTCAGGAGAGGCGCACCTCACACATTTCTTAGCATAGCTAAAGTACTGCGGTATTGCAATTCTGCAGCACCTCCCCCTTATCAATGTTAACCACTAGTCCCTTTCAAACCAGATTTACACATCTCATATTCAGCTACAGATCAGATAGCTCATAATTGTCATTGTTATTTACATGTTTTAGGCCCAGACCCAACCCTTTGGTCATATTTATGGTGGTTGATAACTTGTGTAAAATGAAAAATATTAGCACTAGTTTTGCAAGTTCACGTAAGCAGATGTGGGGTGTGGGCTATTAGTTATTGTGTTGGAGAGCCTTAACCACAAGTGTTACTTATTGGTTTAAGCCAAATAACGTTGATATACAATTCTTGTATTGTTTTAAATGTTTTCTGTACAGGTCTAACTTAATGCACATATTAGATGCATGTCACATCATTTTTACTCCTGTGAAGGAGAAACATAAATTGTTTCTTATGAAATTGCGTTTACTATCGAATAGTAATGATTCCACCTCAATCTTATCGGGAGCACTGCACTGTTTCTAAGTGCAGGTATTTTGTGAGCAGAGTTTTAAGATGGCTGAATGTAGCAATACAAAATGGCAATCTAAAAAAATGACCACCTGTAATTCTACCGTGCTTCGGTCTCCAAAAAATGCAGACTTGCACCGCTTACCACTACTTGTAATCCTGCGGTAAATCTGCAGGACAAAGTGACGCTAACAGTAATTCCATTTGGTGGTATTTCAGCAGTTTTACCACTAAAATACTGCCAAAAACATGTAATGAAGCCCATTGTTTGTAGAAATATTGCCAAGTACAGAAGAAAACGCAGTGTGTATTTTGAAAACCACACAAGCAAAGTAATTCGCCTTTAATTTCATAAGCCAACATGCCATGTGTTTTCAGTTGGAGCGTAGCTGAATTTTTTTTCCGTGAAGAAAATGCCCTCCATCAGAATCCTAACACTCTTGCCACAAAGAGGTAAATGTGTGCAAATTGATATTATTGTTTTGCCTTTGTAATATGTATCTTATTCAGTGCGTGTGAAATAAATGATAGCAACCCTCCAACATCCAATCGCTGAGCCAGAGAACTGGAACTCGCTCTGGGCAATCTTGGCTTCGATCATCTAATCAATACCCCTACACATATCCTAGGACATACCCCTGATTGGATTTCATCCATTAATGTCAAAACTAAGGTTTTGTATGTTCTATCTTGTCCCTGGTATGACCATTCATTCGTGCATTTATCCATCCAGGCAGATTTCCTGACGAAACTCACATCTAAGAGGTCTCAGAGTTCTCTTAGTAGAAACTTTAAATTGATCACTCATGAAAGAGTCGAACCTTTGTTGAATGCCTCAATTCATTTCATAGCCCAGGAATCCTCTACAGACATGGCCAACGCCTTTCTAACCAATCTAGAAGGTATCACCAAATCTTTGCCCCCCCCCCCCCCCCACAAACAGAAGAACTAAGGAATGTATGAGAAACAAACCTTGGTATAAGCCCGAATTGCGAACACTTAAATCCTCCACTTTGAAATGATTTCACAGTTGGAAATCTAGCCCTTCGCCCAACACCTTGGCCACATAAGTACAGCCAAAGCCTACAAATCGGCCATCATTGAAGCACAGAAAAACTCCCACAATACAAGGATCTCTAAGGCCCAATCGGAGTCGAGAGAACTGTTTAAAATACTCTACGAACAAGAGAATATAGGCTCTGCTGATTCGATTTTGGTTGTCAAGGATGCCACTTGGTGCTTGGATATGCAGGCGGTCATGTCGAATAAACAAAGTTATTAGGGTGGACCTGATTTGCTGGGAAAAAAAAAAGTCGTCCACTCTGCATAAGAAGGGGATAAAACCCTTTATAAGAAACCCACCATCCCTCAATTGAATTTCTCCCCCATCTCGGAGGAAGAGCTTTCAGACATAGTGAAACGCCTCTGTCATTTCCTGTAACGGTGATCCTTGCTCGGCACTAATTATTAAAACTTGTCTGCTGGCTCTTTTGACCGCTATATGTACATTTGTCAATGCTTCTCTTTCTGTAGGTTTTGTGCCTAAGAACGTTAAACCAGCATGGGTTACTCCCATCATTAAAAAACCCGGTCTTTGTCCTAAAGATCCCCTCAATTATAGGCCAATTACAAACACGCTGTTTCTTTAAAACATCCTGGACAGAGTTGCTTATGGCCAGCTTGCACAACACCTTCACTTCCCTGTGCTCAACCCTCACCAGTCAGGTTTCAGAGATTTGGCAGAGTTGTGGCACAGAAACCGCTCTCCTAAAATTAAAATTTGAGAGGGGATTGTGTGGTGATTACCTTGTCAGACTCACAGATAACAGAATACCTTCTGAATACCAATTTAGCCCGAGGCCTCAAGCCCAATGGTAACAAACTGTCTAGCAAACTTCTTCCATTGGACTATTTTTATGTACATGATGGGTGACAGTTGGTGCGTAATCAATCCTTGAGAAGTATGGCAAGGGGTGGGTATGAAGGGAAAAATATCGCCCTGGGGGGCAGCAACCCATCAATACATCGTTGGGCGGTTGGAGCACCATCCCGTCTACAAAGAGTCAGCGTACTGTCCCTGCTAGGAAAGACTCAGCCCCCCTGCCCTTGGATAACCATTATGAGATACTAACGTCATGTGAGGTAGTAGATTGACAAGAGGTTGTTGCAGAGGGTAATGTAATTCCGCAAACCTCGTCTGCACCTCAGGGGGTTTCGGCAAGTGAAAGCTCATTTGTGCCTGCTTTCTTGGAATATAGCAGGCTCATCTAGGAAATTGAAGCTGGGACCGGTGATGGAGCTATTGCAAGCCAACTCAGTAGTTTTACTCCAGGAAACTTGGGCAATAGAACCCCGGCACCTTGATGGTTTTGTTTCTTTTTATATCCCTGCTAATAAAAAACCGCGAGGTAGACACTATGGTGGTTTGTGTATTTTAATAAAGACTTCCCTTGAATGCAGGATAGAGCCGATCCAGACCGGGTTGGACTTTCTGCAGGGGGTGTTATTAACAACCAGCAAGGGAGCCGCTATATGCATTATCAATTTCTATAATGGCCCTCATATTTCCGATCTGGATAGGTTAACTAAGGTTAAAAAATGTATGTAAGATTTACTGTCCAGGGGCAGGAATAAAATAATAACTTATATCTGGGGTGGGGATTTTAATATCAAAATGGGGGGGCGGGGTAGACATGGATATTCTTGACCCTCTGGAGGATCAGGTAGAGAACATCCCGCCCAGATGTATGAGAGATGGGAGAGTCTGCCCAAAGGGTCTATAGTTAAGTCTCCAGTTGTTGGAATGGGGCTTTCCTATAGTCGAGGGTCTCCTGGCACCGGATATACCGGGTGAAGTGACCTTTAATAATCATCAAGCATGCTCCACAATTGATTATTTTTGTATCTCCATAAACCTATGGGAATCTTCTGTAAGTTTTGAAGTGATGGCTGATCTACATAGCGATCACCTACCCATCTGTCTGATGTTGAAGGGACTGGTGGGGGAAGGGGTCTCGCAGGTCATAGCCCCTATCCCTCTATTGGGAGTGCCTATCGGCACCAGAAGAATTAAATGAGGGAAGATTCAAGAGGCGGAGCTACATTATAAAGTCATCAGTGAAAACGAAGCTCTCGTGATGGACATCCTGGGAGATTGTTTATCTCCGGGGTCAATTGTAGCGAACTTTGTGGAACTGATGGCTGCCTTTACAACTCAATTTATGACAGCCATTAGATCAAAGGGTAATGTAGTAAAGAGAGGTTGGTTTGATGAGGCATGCAAAAGGGCAAAAAAAAACCCTGCTACTAACACTAAAGGACCCGACTAGTAGCAGATCTGCGATCGCCCAAGTTAGGAAAATCTATCAAGAGGAACTAAAGAGAAGAAAACATGAGATAGAAAGGGTAGCCTGGGAAGGTTTTCTGGATGTCGCCTGAAAAGGGGACCAGAAGGCCTTCTGGGCTTATGTAAAAAGTGGGCCGGAGGGGTGTTGGTCCAATGAGGGTAGTGGAACTCATGTGGAAGAAGGGGCTTGGCCATCCCATTTTGGGAACATGTTTGGGTCAGAGTGTGCAAAGGCCGACCTAGATTATGCAGGTACCTGTTTGAAGTTTGTGGTGGAGGAGACGGAAAAGGCAATAAAGCTCCAAGCGCATAACCGAGCCCCGGGTCTGGACATGATCCCCTCGGATTTGTTTCAGGATCCTGTTGACTTGTGGGCACCACTTTTAACAGTGGCATTTAATGCCTGCTTAAAATTAGGGAAGTATCCTTCGACCTGGAAAAAGGCAATAATTTTCCCAATCTTCAAAAAAGGGGATACATCCAGTCTGGGCGCATATAGGCCAATTTCTTTGTTGGACTCATCCTTTAAAATTTTTGGGAGAATCTTATTGGCCCGAATTGAAACCTGGATCGGGGAACAGTCGATTCTCTCTGATATCCAATTTGGGTTTCGCCCTGGAGTGGGTACAATAGAACAGAGTCTCAATCTCTATTTTAGTGGCCAACTCAGTTTTTTTTTGTCAGGGCGAGCCAGTTTATCTGGCCTTTATGGACCTAAGCACCGCCTTTGATAAAGTGGACAGAGCTAAGCTCTGGGTGGTGCTTGGGTCTTTAGGGTGCCCGGGGGAGATTCTGCAGGTTTTGGTCGATCTCCACACTGACAGAGGCTTGTGTACGTAGTGGGCCAGGTGGGCATTGCCCGGCATGCTTTAGGGTGGGGTGTGGTGTAAGGCAGGGGTGTGTGCTGGCCCCCATTTGTTTCTGCCTTTATATCAATGGCCTCTCTCGGGACCTTATTGATGTAATGGCTGACTTTTTGGTATTGGGGGGGTAGGGGCTTCCCAGTATTGGCCTATGCGGACGATACAGTCCTATTAGCAAGAACACCCAGGGCCTTACAGGTCTTGAATAATGCCTACTAAACTTTTATGAACAATTTGGGCCTAAAAATCAACACCAAGAAGTCGGCAGTAATCGCCTGCGTAGGAAGAAAATGTCCAGTGCCCATGAAACGTATGCTATGTGCAGGGGAAATAATCCCTAGAGTCAAGGTGTTTGACTATCTTGGAATCTGTTTCTCAGAGGCCTTAAATGGCTGGGCCCATGTGGCAAAGCCATCCGTAAAGATGAGTCAACAGATAGGAGGCTTATTTAGATTTATGTCTAAATGTAGGGCTCAGCCCCTTGATGTGATCATGAAGATTTATTGTGTACAAACAGTGGCTATCGCCATGCATGGTGCAGCCACCTGGGGTTTTCAAAATGCGGCTGAAATCCAGGATAAAGAGAGTAAATTCTTTAAAAATCTGCTTTTTTTTTTTCTGGGTTCGGCTGTGTGCCAATGAACACACCACTCTGTGCCACTTTATCATTCGTGCAGTGTTGGGCAGACCTGGCTGGAAAAAAATCCCTTGGCTAGCTTATGTTTCGGCAAATTTGGGGGAGGTCAATCTTAGTCCCCTCTTCCCGCCTGCCTCCCTAATAACCAAGCAAGAGGCGGCAGCTCACAAAGCCACACTGGGAGAAATCGTAGTAAGGAAAAGAATTCTCCTTGAGTATGTTCAAAAACGTGGCCCATTTCACTCTAGTATTAGCAGACTCACCGGAATTCAACCTTATTTGACATGGAGCCCTCATAAAAAAGATAGATGGTTGATTACGAGGGCACGTTTTGATTCTCTTCGGTTGCAAGGAAACACATGTAACTGGAAAGGTTTTCCAAGCCTTGCGGGCTGCCCGGTCTGCGGCTATCAGCGCGAGGACCTTCCGCATTTGCTGTTTTTCTGTACAGGGTATGCTGGTTTACGCAGAATGTCTTTGGTCCCCGCCCTTAAGAAAACAGAGATCTGCTCACATAAGGTTGCACTTGTATTTCTCTTGAGTGCCGAGACAGTTTTTACATCCTGGGCTCTGCTGACCTTTTTAAAAAGAGCGATGTATTTCAGAAAGAGCTTACTAAAACTGCAAGGCGGTGGAAGCTAGTGCTATTGAATCACACAACACTCTGTATGTTGGGTTAACTGGTTGAGTTCTGTCTTTTGCCCGATTTTATTTCTTAATTTTAATCTGGCCTCCTAACATGTAATTAAGTGACAGTCTAATTTTTTCATTATTGTACCTTGTTTATTGTAATATCCACGGACTCTTTTTTTTTTTTTTTTTTTTTTTTTTTTTTTATTTTATTCAATTGCAATTTTGATGTGTACAAATGTACTTTTGTCGTTTTAATGGAACTTTTTACAGTTTTGAATAAACTTGTTTGATTGAATTAAAATCTAGGCTCGTGGATGGACCAGGGCCTCGCGCCCATGTTAATGCTCCTTGACCTATCTGCTGCCTACGACCTGGTCGACCATTCTATTTTGGTCGACAGGTTGGAAGCAGTAGCTAACTTTTCCCCGATGGCAACACAATGGATTGCTTCATTTTTGAACAACCGCGTAAGCAGAGTCTTTTCTGGGGAGGAAGCATAACCCCCCTGCCCCCCATCCCTATCACCATTGAAGTCGGTTTTCCACAGGGCACCTGTTTATCCCGCTGTCTTTACAATATGTTCATGGTCCGCTTCTTTGCCTTGTTGAACCAAGAGAGGGTCATGTTCACCAACTACGCGGACGATAACCAGTGTGTTGTCCCTGTGGTGGGTACTCATTCAGTGGACGAGGCAGAACTGCATCGTGTGTATTCGTCCATAGAGGACTGTATGTTGAGGAACAATCTTGCACCTAAGAGTAAGACGCTGCTCCTGATTGTGGGCTCGTCATCCTCACTGTCCAAGTTGGGCCCACCTTATTTTAGCTTCCTACTCGGTGAGTTTACGTTAACACCCTTGAAAAAGGTTAAAACCTTGGGGGTTGTTTTAGACCAGCAGCTAACGATGAAGGCCCATGTGAGAAGCTTGGTCTCTGCTGCAGCATTTCCTATAAAATTGCTAGCCTATCTCAGGCCTTTTATTAATCCGACTAGTGCAGAAACTATCGCTCGTGCGATTATCGAAGTCAAAATTGACCACTGTTGTCTTTTGGCAGGCCTGACTAAAAAAGAAATTAGTAGACTCCAAGTTATTCAGAAGTATGCTGTCCGTATCATGACGGGACTAAAGTGTCGATCACGTCTCTGTTGCAAGAAGGGGCCTGCATTGGCTCCTGGTGGAGGCTCGAATGCAGTATTGATTACTGGTGATCACCTTCAAATGTATCCAAGGCACTATGCCAAGCTATCTGAGGCAATTTACTACGGACAAAATCCAAAGTTGATACTTGAGATCCAGTAACCTGAAACTTCTGGGCATTCTCAGAAGCAGAATCAAAAGGGCTGAAAAAGGAGCCTTTTATCTTTCAGCCCCCATGGCCTGGAATAACCTCCCCTTAGACCTCAGAGCTCAGCCTAATTTAGAGTCATTTAAAAAGAACCTGAAAACCTGGCTGTTTACTTAACTGGTTCCTTCTACTGACGGCCCTCTGCTCTTCCCCTTGATTTGTTTTTCATCAGCGTCCTAATGCCTATGGGTCCATGGCTGCGCTATATAAGTGTTGTAAAGTAAAGTTGGCCCTGCTCTTTCTTCACCGGGCTCTGGTGGACCTTGGTGACTGGTGTCCCCCAGTCGCGCAGCACTGATCCTGCTCGCAGGGTGGGGGCCTTGGTTCCTGAGCCCACTCCACTCTGGGAGGGCTCTGGCATGCATCCACTGGCCCGCGGCGTGGTATGCTGCTCCCTGTGGGGCCGCAACTAGACTGTGGGCCTCATTACAACTCTGGCGGTAGCCGTGCCCTTAGTAAGAGCACAGCTGCTGCCGGAGTTGCATTTTTTCTGGCACCAGCAAATGGGCAAGAACCCAATGAGCTTGGCGGACCCGGTAATTGCCCATTTTTGGGTGCCGGAATCAAGGGCGTCCCGATCCCCATTCTGCCCCATAGAGCTGAATGGGGATGGGGACGTTGGATGCACCGGCACATTCAGAGTTGTGCCGGTGCATCAGATGTGCTCTGCTCGAGGGTGCCGTTACACCCGCCAGGAAAAACCTGGTTGGTGAAACAGCACCTGCAAACAGAGCACATAGTATGGCGGTCCGGGAACTACGGTACCGGCATGCTTAGCGGTATCGTAGTTCCCGGACCGCCATGCTTGTAGTGAGGGCCAGTGGCTGCATGACTGAGGCTGAGCAATGTATCGGGAGAATGAGGACAGCATTACATCTCTGCAAAGGGAGGCCGCAGCGCTACAACCATCAGTGAAGCGGGTGGCGGCCAAAGAATGACGATCTAGAGGGGAGATCATGCAGGAAAAATGCCCGCATTGTGGGGCTCCCCGAATCCACTCATATTGACCACATGGACGTGTTTGTGGAAAAGCTCCTGATGGACATACTTGAGCACCCCCCACTATCCAATATGTTCTTCGTCGACGAACATATCGGCCGATCGCTACCTCTCTCCGAAGCCACCCCTGACAGGACTGTCATCGCAAGGATCCTCAATTACAGAGACAGACACACCCTCCTCAAGATGGCAAGAGCAAATTAAGGTATGGCTCATCGTTCACCAGACCACAATTGTAAGACCTGGTTCTTCACAAACCCTTCAGCTGCGGACCATTTTGTCTCTGAATATTCTGGTTAGTCCCGGGCCGATGTGGACCCCCAACTGTTGACTGAACTACTCCCCCCTCTTTGTGCTGCCTGTCCTTATTAGGAGCCAAAGGCCATACCCAATAATTCTCCTTCTGTGTGGGTGCCTTCTCATCCCACTATTGCCTCCATAGTGCCCCATACTCGCTGCTGCACCTTTAGACATGAATGGGGACTTGTCTGCTTCACAACAGTGCAATACTGTGTTTTGTTGCTGGTCACTCAAGCTAAGTGGCCGCAATCAGTACCCCGTTGGCGCAGTAATTGCGTCTTGTTTCTTATGTGGTTTTGTTCAGTTGGGATGCAGGTATGTTGGTGTTTCTGGCATGGGTAGGGGGGGGGTTAAGGTTGTTTTACGTTCAAGGTGCTTACATGATCATTTTCTTATGTTGCAAAATAACATGTTGAATGGATACTCTGGCTGTCTGGGGAAAATATAATAATTGCGTGTTGCTTTGTTCAGTCCAGTGTACCATATTCGTGACCATATGTCCACACGACTGAGTGATTCCCTAAATATAATGTCCTGGAACATCGGGGCGTTACCAACAGTACAACATTTCGATTGGTGATTAATCATGCCAAAACGCACAGTGTCAATGTTTTGTGGCTTCAGGAAACACATCTGCCTGCGGATCGATCACTCCTGGTGGCTAGGGGTTGGGGGTACATCGACCCCGGGCCCCCCCTTCTCATCCCAGTCGAGGGGAGTTGCAATATACATCGATTAATCCTTGCAATTCTGGTTGCATGAGAAAATATGTGATGTGAAATGGCGCTATATTCAAAGATTTTGTTTATTAATGTTTATGCTCCTAATGCTGACTCACCTGAATTCTTTCGGAACTGCGCTGTCCTGATCCATAAATTCCCTACATACGAAGTAGTGTGGGCGGGGGACTTTAATTTGGCACAGTCACTAGACTTGGATAGGTCTACGATAACACAAACAATACTTCCTTAAGTGGCCTTTACCTGGGGACAGGGGCTATAGGCGAATCCATTGGGCTGGTGTGGATATATGGAAACATATGCATCCTGATATAAGAGGTCTCGTTTTTTTCTGGGGCTCATGGCACTACCTCCAGGATAGACTACATCATATTGTTCATCCCCCACACAGTCCGCCGCAACACAGGTTACCAGAATGTTACCAAGAACACTATCCGATCATTCCCCTGTTCTGTCTGTTATCTCTGTCCCTGATACGTCATGGCACCCCCTGCGCTGGCATTTTCTTCCCTGCACCCTAGAGGATGCAGTGTTCCGGATTGGAATACAGGTGGATATTCTCGAATATTTTCTTACCAATGTTGACTTTGTCCCAGAATATAGAACGGTCTCGGAGGCCCTTAAGGTGTTCATAAGCGGGTGCTGCATCTCCAGGGAGGGCAGGGTCCTTCAAACCTGGAGGATGACCCTGCGTCATCTAGAAAAAGAGATTAAAGAACTGGAACATAAACAGACTCTGAGTGGGTACTCACAGGTCGTTAAGCTGCTAGCAAATAAGCATCTCGAGCTTTCTGAGACCGCGCATAGGGAGGAAAAATACTTGGGGAACCCGGTTCTAGCAACCAAAGACGCTGAAGGTGGCAGTCCCAGTCGCACTTTCGCCTGGGCGATCCGTAAGGACAGGGAGGGATATTGGCAGTAGCTGACCCTGACTGGGACCTGGTTCGGGAGACTGGCGAGAACAATAAGGTATTTCACAATTATTACAGTCCATTGTATTAATCTCAACTGTCTTTCTCCTCAGAGGAAATCTGATCTTATCTTGACCGGGTTACCCTGGGATGGCTTGACCCCGCACATGTGACCCTGATGAATGCTCCCCCCTCCATCGAGGAAGGAGTTATTCGGGATCTTCCTAGCGGTAAGGCCCCTGGACAGGATGCCATATCTATAGAAATCTATAAAGAATATGCTGAGATCCTTGCTCCGCAGCATGTACAAATTCTCCATGTCCGCTGGCCTCCTCCCGGAATCAACCAGGAAAGCAGTTGGCACACTCCTGCTTAAACCTAACAAGGACCCTCACAACTACACATCATTCAGGCCCTTATCACTCGTTAATGTGGACAATAAAATCCTGGCAAAACTATTGGCGGATAGACTTCTCCCCCATTTGGGAGCCTTGGTTCTCCCCAGTGCTCCAGATAAGATTTTGAGGTAGGAGTATTTGACTCCCCATTTTTAAACTTAAATGTCATTTTAAGAGAGAAAAAGGACTTTTCTCCTTGGCAAGAGAGTAAAATGCAAGGCATAAAATAAGCAGTGTTGCATAGAAACTTGCTATACAATTCTGTAGGTGTGCTAATTACATTGGCACTTGTATAGCACAGCTAGCTATTTATTTAAATTACTCTGTTCAATGAAATCACATATCGCCCCTCCAACCCCCCCCCCCCCCGCCCTCTCAACAACGCACCTCCTGGCTCACTTCCAGGTCCTGGAAATAGTTCTTTCCAATCATGGACATGAGGGTAATTTCTTTGTAAGGGAAACCTACTTGCACAAAACCTAGTTCCCTTCAAAACAATTTTTAAAAAAGGTATCAGAACCCCAGATGGCGGCTCAGAATGACAATTGTGATAAATACTGCTTTAATGGGTTGGCAGGGTCGGAACAATGTGCTCGGCCCTACTTGGCTCAGGGTTGAGGACCGTTACCCGCCCCGCCCTGCCCTCCCCGAAAGTGGTATTTAACGCTATATTTAAAACATTAGTATCAATGGCAGGCAAAGGCCACCTGAAGTTGACAATTACCATAATTGCCGTAACACCATGCTACGTACTTAGCCTCTAGCTATGACTTTCCTTTAACACACGGAACATTCTGATTTGTGAAACCTCTGAAGATCTCCTTACACAGCAAATGATGGATCATGCATAACAATTTCTCCAGCATGGGGTCTGGCCTGGATTCACATGCTCATGAATATTCCCCGTCGTCCCTTTTTTTTATTTATTTTTTATTGGACATTTAAACAAACATTACAAACCAAACTTGCAGTGTATACAATGATGTTTCACTTGTAGATCAATCAACCGTGTTCACCGTTTCCCTTTTCCCACCCCCCCGTTCCGAGCCTACTTCCACTAATGTTCTGTTCCTGTATCTTGTGATGGGATTTCCCTTTCCATGGGATCCAAATAATTGCACTGACCCAAATAATTCTGCTATGAGCAGTCTCCAGGCCATCAGGGTCTCAGTTTTCTCCTCCACCCCCCAGTGCTGCTAGCTTCTTGCCATACCACGGTTCTCGGTAAAGAAAAAATCAGTTTGAGTTTTGTTTCTGAACTGTATTTCTCCTAATAACCAATCACTGGTCTCTGGGTCATACTGCCCCAGCCAATGACTGCCCTCTACCTAAGCCCCTCCTCTGGCAGCCATCTTCAGATTTTTACCGCACGTTCAAGTGTTGGGAGTCCTCGTGCTATAGCTCTCGAGCTTTTACTGCGTTTTGCGATTTTTAATCTCATTTTTTCGGTCAATCAAGCCTCAAGCTCCACCGTTTCTACTTCTGATCAACGGGGACCGTTTCGGAATTTTCTACGCCCCTCAAGGGCAAAGTTTTCATCGAGTCCCTCTTCTTGGAGGATTCCAGAAGATCTTTGAGGCCTACCCTGTGTGGACATGGCCCAGGACAAAGGGAGCACAACGCCCAGATCCAAGCTGTTCAGGAGCTGCCCTGGATGCGGATTGCAGAATGTCTTCAAGGAGGATGAGCATTCCAGATGCCTCTACTGCCTTCACGAAGACAAAACGCATGTGGAGAAGGTTTGCATGTTTTGCAAGAACATGTCAGAGTGCACCATGAAGGATTGGCGCATCCGCCTCACCAACTGGCTGGAGGGGTAAGAGCCCAACAGCAGGTGAGAAGAGAGGTCCGAGCGGTCTTCTAAGTTCTTTGAGAGTGCTCGGGTGATGGGGGCCCAACAAAAGGCATAGCACCGCGCGTCCGCAGGCACCGGGAGCGTCGAACGGTCGGCCTCCTCGGCTGCCAGGCAGGGCGCACTTTCACCGACGCCATCAACCACGAGCCAATGCTCTGATTCACATGGCTAAGGCCTCTATAGAGGGAGTCGTGGCAGCCCTGGCGAAGCCTGTGGAGGCGCACTCGGGGCCCAGAGTTTCACTGCCACTGCGGAGGGAATCCTCTTTTCAGCCCATCGATAAGACCCCCGTGAGAACACTGGTGGAAAGAGGGGGGGGGGGGCGGTGGCCATCATGGACACGGATACAGCCGCTGAAGAGGCGCTGGCTGAAGTTGGGAAGATCCTGGACAAGAGGTTCGAGGAAGTCCGGTCCTGTGGGAGGGATCCTGGCGAGGCGGACGAAGAAAGCGACGGTGGTGCTGACGAGGTTCCCGTGGAGGCGGAGGATTCCACTCCCCAACCGTCGCAACCGGTACGTGGGCCACAGGATAACTCGGGAGCAATCTTGATGGCGATCCAGGCCCTGTGTACAGAGATAAGGACAAGGTTGCCCTTACCCCCAGCGGACGGCCCAGCGGAGCCTGGACCGTCAGGAAGCCCTCCAAGCAAGCGGAGGAGAACTCATCCCCCACCACCCTTCCAGCCGGCGCGGCCCTCGCAGCCTTCATCTCCTTCCCTGGATCCGAGGGATGACACGGGAATGGAGACCGCCACGACGGGGACAGATGACGAAGACGGTGGTGACGACGGGATGGGCCACTCATCACCACCTCCTCGGACCTCTCTGCCTGACGAAATTGGGTCCTTCCACGCCATGATCGCCAGGGCATCCAAGCTCTTCCAGCTCTGCCCCGTAGGACAGAAGAAGGAAGGTTTCCTCTATCAACGGCGTGAGGCCAAGAGGAAGACCGTCCTCTTGGTCCCATTACTTGACATCTGGGATGAGTGGCTGGTGCTCCTGAAGAACCCGTCCATGGCCCCTGTCAAGAGAGACCGGTACGAGAAGAAGTACCAGATCCCGGATTCCGCCCCATGTGCCTTAGGGCGCAGCCGACCCTGGATTCGGTCATCTCAGCGGCGGCCAAGAAGTTGGCGGCAGCGGCGACGACTTCAACCTCCCTGCCGGACGGCGAAGGGAAGTAATTGGACGCCATCGGACGATGGGTCATCTCGTCAGCAGCGACAACAATTAAAGTGGCCAACGCCCTCGCAATTGTGGCCCACTACGATAGGGAGCTGTGGTTTAAGATTGCTCCTCTGCTGGACTTCCTCCTGACAAGAGGGCTGAGGTCCTGGAGATCCTGCAGGAAGGTGAGGTGGCATCGGACCATGCCATAACGGTGGCCATGGACATTGCTGACACCAGCTTTCGCCAGATGGGCGACGGTGTTTGCCTTCGCCGGCGAGGTTGGCTCAAGGCAACCGATTTCTGACCGGACGTGCAAACCAGAATTTTGGACATGCCTTTCAACGGAAACAACCTGTTTGGCAAGACAGTGGACGAGTCACTGCAGGCCATCAAGGCCGACAGACGGCGCAGGTCTTATGCGTTTTGCAGCAACGACCGCCGCCCTGTCGGAACTCCGGAGGCAAGCAAGGTGCCTCCAAAGGATCCGGCGGCGGTTCCTCGACGTACCACCAGGCAGCCCGTTCTTAGTCGCAGGAAACCTACAGAGGACGTGGCAAGTCAGGAGGATCTCATCGTCAAGGCGGCAAGGCCGCTACCAAGCAGGACTGAACCGGCTGTAGTGTCGGGCCCCCACCTGAGCACCCCGGTGGGAGGCCGGCTGGCCAGCGTGTGGTCCTCTTTCCCTCTGTTCACCGAAACACAAGTTCTGGCAGTCATTTTAAAGATCAAATCCTTTTCTCCTGAGGATGCTATTCCTGCTGCTATGATAGAGACGATTGCCCCTGACATCTTAACTGATATCACAATGGCGATAAATAACTCATGCCAGACTGGCCTGGTTCCATCGGAGTTGAAATCAGCGAGGGTTATTCCCCTCCTAAAGAAGCCTTCCCTGGACCCTACTATCCCGGCTAACTTCCGCCCTATTTCTCTTCTCCCTTTCCTTTCTAAACTTTTGGAATCTTTGGTCACCCCTCTATTGTCGTCTTTTCTGGAATCCTCTAAAATCTTTAATCATGCTCAGGCCGGTTTCAGACCAGGCAGAAGTACTGAAAGTGTCCTTGTCTTGGTGCAGGATGACTTGTCCAGACTTGTCGATGCTGGCAGAGCTGGGGCTTTGATCCTATTAGATCTCTCTGCCGGATTCGACACGGTGGACCATTCCATCCTCCTCTCCCGCCTCTCACAGATCGGGATCTCTGGCTCTGTTTTTGCCTGGTTTACTTTTCTTTCTGATCGCACACAGACCCTCGCTATGCCACCTTTTCTGTCTACTCACTGTCCCCTCACCTGTGGGGTCCCCCACGGATCCTCTCTATCACCGATTTTGTTCATCCTATATATCTGGGCCCTGATCTGTCTCATCGTTTGTATGGGCTTAATTGTTACTCGTACGCGGATGACACACAATCTGAGGTTTCAGCCTGCCTCCATGACTGTCTTAAGGCAGTCGGGATATGGATGGATCAGAATTGGTTAAAAGTTAAATGGGGACAAGACAGAGGTACTGCTGGTAGGATGCCCTCCCAACCCCCTACTGTGGACCCCTGCTTTTTGGCCTCTCTCCCATGGCCCCTTACCTGGCCCAGTTAGTAAAGAACCTAGGGGTTATCCTCTCTGCTTCTCTGTCTGTGGCTAACCAGGTCCTTAAGAGGGTCATACCTGTGATCCCCGAAGCCCTTCGCCCTCCAGTGATGGCTGTGTTAGTGCTCTCACGGCTGGACTATTGTAATTCGCTGTACCTGGCACAACCGATTGGTCTTTTCCATCGCCTTCAGCGTATGCAGAACCTTGCAGCCAGGTTAGCCACTGGCTCTCCTTATTGGGCTCATAATCACGCCAGTGCTACGCCAACTTCACTGGTTGCCGGTGAAGCAGCAAATTCTTTTCAAGTCTTTGTGCAACGTCCACCGGGCTATTCACAGCCAGGGTGCCGAATTTTACAGTCTAAATGTATTAGATAGATACCGGATCGGGACCTCCGCTCCGCGACCTCTAACCGTTTGACTGTTCCTAGAGCTAATCGGGGAAAGGCTTGGCGGCAGAGCATTCTCTATTGCCGCTCCCAAACCGTGGAACAGCCTCCACCCGCTACCCCTGCTACTTAAAGCCACTGCGGACCACCTTGGTTTTAGAAGAGCTTTGAAAACTTACTTCCTTTCGAGCGCCATGATGCCTTTGGGCGACAGTGCGCTTTATAAATTGTAATAACATATCTCCACCGACCGATGGGTGCTGGATGCCCTGGTCCGCGGGCACACTCGTTTCTAAAAATGTGCCCCCGCATTCCACCTGTGGCCAGGAAGGAAAACCACGTCCCTCAACTGCTGCTGGAAGTAAGGGCGATGCTCAAGAGAGCCATCAAGCTCATCCCAAAGAGGCTACGGGGCTCCCGAGTGTACTCGCGATACTTCCTCGTAAGAAAGAAGACCGGCGGCTGGCGACCCATCCTGGACCTTCGTCGTTTAAACAAGCACATCAAGTCTCAGAAATTCCGGATGGTCGCCCTCCAGCACGTGCTGGGACAGCTGGAGGAAGGCGACTTCCTATCGTTGGTGGACTTGAGGATGCCTACTTCCACATCCCCAAAAGGGGATCGCAAGTTTCTTGGATTCGTAGTCCAAGGACGGCACTACCAGTTCAAGGCCCTCCCCTTCGGGTTGAAGTCAGCGCCCAGGGTATTCACCAAGTGCCTAGCATCAGTGGCGGCACGGCTGCGCCTGCAGGGGATCCACGTCTACCCCTACCTGGATGATTGGCTCATCCGAGCAAGGACAAATCCTCATCATCGGAGGAAAGGACGAAGGCCATTCTGGGCAAGGTGCAATGGCTGTCGACCATGGACGAGGCCAGGGTAAGGTCTATCAAGTCCCTCCTCGGCAAGATGTCCTCATGCATCTACCTCGTGCGCCTGTGCAGGTTGCGGATGCGTCCACTACAAGAGTTCCTGGACGCCCGGTGGATGCAAGCGGCGGGCAGCTTCGAAGACTGGATCTCGCTCAACGAGACCTTTCGCCAAGCGATCCGGTGGTGGAGCACCTGCGCGCTTCTCATGGTGGGTATGGACTTCCAGACCCCAGCACATCAGGAGACGGTGACGACGGATGCCTCCCTGGATGGATGGGGAGCGCACACCAGAGATCTCCATGCAAGAGGTCATTGGCTCCCGGAGGAGAGGTCACATCAACGTCCTGGAGCTCCGAGCTGTGTTCTGGGCCCTCAGGTCCTTCCATCCGTCCCTCGGGGGCAAGGTGGTGAGGATATTCACCGACAACACCACCACAATGTTCTGCATCCAGAAGTAGGGAGGCACCAGATCCCCAGCCCTATCCAAGGAGGCCCAGGATCTGTGGCACTGGGCCGTCGCCCAAGGGATGTTTCTGGTACCCTTCCACCTGGCAGGAATAAAGAACACCATCGCCGACTCACTCAGCAGGGAGTTGCGCTTGTGCCACGAGTGGGAACTGCGGCAGGATCAAGTTGATCTGCTATTCCAACGATGGGGCAATCCCCAGATCGACTTATTTGCGACGGCGACGAACACCAAGTGCCGGAGGTTCGCCAGCAGGTTTCCCCAGCCAGGGAGCATGGGCAATGCCTTCTCATTCCCCTGGGAGTGCCTGTTCCTCTATGCGTTCCCGCCCTTACCGTTGCTGCTGCTACTCATAAACCAACTCAGTCGGTCCCACTGCAGGATGATCCTCGTTGCACTGGCTTGGCCGAGACAGTTCTGGTTCCCGGACCTTCTGGACATGTCAGCATCCCCCCTCCGTCAAACTGCCGACGGACGCGGATCAGGATCAGGACTCCAGAGAAGGAGGCGCCATCCGCCACCACGACCCAGGGTTGCTGAACTTGCAGGGCTGGCTCCTGCAGCACTAGCGTTTGGAGGGTACGATATCCCGGCGGACTGCAAGGAGGTGTTTGCAAAGGCCAGGGCGTCCAACTCTCGTGCTATGGACTCAAATGGAAGAGGTTTTCTGTCTAGTGCCGGGCACAGAAGATTAACCCTCAGCGGATTACGGCCCCTCCAGTGCTGCCATACTTGCTATCGCTGGCCAAGGCGGGGCTGGCCCATGCCTCCAAAATCCATCTGGCGGCTATCTCCCGCTACACCAGGACTCCGGGGCGCTCATCCCTGTGGTCCCATCGCCTGCTGAAGGTGTTCATGAAGGGACTGTTCCGATCGTTCCCACCAGTGAAGGCTCCGGCCCCGGTGTGGGAGCTCAACGTGGTGCTGACCAGGCTCATGGGGCAGCCATTAGAGCCTCTGCATTCGGCACTGTTGAAGTTCCTATCTGCGTTTCTTGTGGCCATCACCTTCGTACGATGAGTGGGAGAGATCCAGGCCCTTTCCTGCAAGCCCACATACCTGACTTTCCACGAGACGAGGGTGGTGCTGAGGACGCACCCCTCCTTCATGCCCAAGGTGCCGTCGGACTTCCATCTCAACGAGCCCTTGGTGCTACCTGTTTTCTTCCCGTCGCCGGCCGAGAGGACTTTGCACTCGCTGGATGTAGCTAGAGTGCTGTAGTTCTATGTGGACCACAGAGGTTTCAGAAGACATCTCAGCTGTTTGTGAACTTTGGGCCTGTGAACCAAGGGAAGGCCCTCTCGAAGACTTCCATTTCCAGATGGCTCTCCCGCTGCATCATGCACTGTCACCCGTTGCCCGGCCGCCCATTCGACCAGAGCGATCACTGTACCACGTCATTCTTGTCTTGTGTACCCCTGCTGGACATCTGCAGGGCTGCTACGTGGAAGTCGACACACACCTTCACAAGATTCTACTGCATCGAGCGGGATTCCAGGGAGCAGTCCAGAGTCGGCCAGGCAGTGCTGCGCAACCTGTTCGCCTGAAGGTGGGCCTGGTGAGGAGGTAAGAGATGCTTAATGTTGAGTGGATGAAATGCTTAATGTTGAGACTTGCCACCTCCCCTAGTTGTGCATGTGTACTGCTATGTATTCTTATATTCATGAGCATGTGAATCCATGCCAGACCCCATGCTGGAGAAGGAACAGGTTACTTACCTGTAACTATTGTTCTCCAGCATGGGTCTGGCCTGGATTCACATGCGAACCCTCCTGCCTACCCCTCTGTGGCTCTTCACTTGGTCCTACTGCCACTTTACGTGCTACCAAATCCGAAGATGGCTGCCAGAGGAGGGGCTTAGGTAGAGGGCAGTCATTGGCTGGGGGCAGTATGACCCAGAGACCAGTGATTGGTTATTAGGAGAAAGACCGTTCAGAAACAAAACTGATTTTTTTCTTTACCGAGGATTCCCAGCCTGACGACGGGGAATATTCAGGAGCATGTGAATCCATGCCAGACCCATGCTGGAGAACAATAGTTACAGGCAAGTTGCTTCTTCCATATGGGACACTTCCTGCGGAACGCCAACTGTAGATGCTCAGAGCCTTGCATTGAAAACTGTTTTCAGAGCATTTTTATCATATCTTTTTGTGTTCATTCATGCAGCTAACTTTTGCATTTTACAGACCCTTATCTCAATAAAGTCTTACTTCACTTGTAAACAAAATGCCATATTGTTGCGCATTTAATATCTTATGTACAAATATCTTCTGGTGATATTAAAAATATTACAACATTGCTAATCAAAGTAGTTTGTTTGCTAATCAAGAACATTTTGATTAGCAGATTCTGATAATCAATTTTTGAAAACTAATTTATGCCTTAAAATGTATTTGACAGCCAGCCGACGTGTGCAAAAACTGTATGGAAATCATTGCTGTGTGTACCTTTTACTATTTCTCGAAGGTCTGCCCTTTTGATCTCATATTAAAAACACAAAATCCTAGCCAATTACATAGTAAAGCAAACATGAACTGCATTGTGTTTTTTGAGGTTCGATAACAGAATTGTCTTTTGTCTTTTGATATTTAATGAAAGTCCTCATTTCCTGGAGCTGTTACTACCTAATGTTATGCTATGTTATAATACAACAGTGCGAAGAGGCAAGGACTCAATGCTAAATTCTATATCTAATTTCATGGTCAAATGGTTATTTATCTAGCGCTTTTGTCAAAGTGCTGTATATAGAGCACATTTATCACAATTATCACCAAACCGAAGTCGGTACTCCTTTATCGACCTTGAAAGGCTGAGTTGGCCTTGCCAGGATTTCGAAATTGCAACCTACAGATCACGCACAGATTGCAGCAACAAGCTCTCAACCGGTTGAGCTATATTATTGGCTAACAGCTTTGAGAGGTCGGTAAACTGAGTATCGACTGAGGTATAAAAATCACTGTGCCTAGATGTTGGACAAACTTTTGATGATGCGCTACATACGGTTAAATACCTATCTGGATTATCACAGGGACAGGTTTTGCTGAGTTTCTATTTCAATTACAAATGTAACCTTCATTCGTTTGGTTTTGAACAGTGCTTGCACTTCCTGGAGAGTCAGGGTTTGGATGTTCTAATTGTAGTCTTGAAGATTTGAGGTGCTATAAGACCTGTGATTGGTGTAATGACAATCACTCACCCTCGAGCAAAGAGTTTGCTGCCACTGACCATTTATAGTAATGTACCCCATTGACTGCAAGGTTGAAGGAATGTAAACTAGACTATGCATACTCATCATTTAACACACAGTTTTTAAATTAAATGTGTAAAAATGATCTGCCTGCGCATTATAATGCACACAGCAAAGGAATTCTGAAAAATAACTATTGTGCAATACTGGTTTGCTGTCACTGAAAAAATAGCATTTGTTACAAAAGATGAATTCTTAATTGTAACTTAGTTTTCCATCTTATTAATTTTACAATCCTAAAATGCTAGGAAAACATGCACAGTGCTTCTGTTCTTCTGTTTGCTCCATGAGATCTCTCTCTCTCTCACTCTCACTCTCACTCTCACTCTCACTCTCTCTCTCTCTCTCTCTCTCACTCTCTCTCTCACTCTCTCTCACTCTCTCTCTCACTCTCTCTCACACTCTCTCTCACACTCTCTCTCACTCTCTCTCACACTCTCTCTCACACTCTCTCTCACACTCTCTCTCACACTCTCTCTCTCACACTCTCACACTCTCTCTCACACTCTCTCTCACTCTCTCTCAGAGCTATACATTCTGTTTCCGAGGCTTTTCTCCATGGCCTGCAATTACATTCATGTAGAAAGAGAGCGTTCTAGTTTCTGTCAAGTAACTTGACCTTTACTCTGCTCTAAACTGGTGTGTAAATGTATGCAGGAAAATAATCAAGCTGTCGTATTTGCAACATTTTCATGCGTAAAAAGGCCTTTTACGCACCTTATCTGGTGGCCTGGTTCTCCCAGACCAGGCAGGCTTTATCCCTGGCAGGTCCACGCAAAATAACCTGAGGCGCCTCTTCTCCCTGATGCACAATGTTAGGGAAGACGTTCCTGTTGTGGCTGCGGCCCTCGATGCTGCGGAGGCCTACGACTAGGTTGAATGGCTTTTTTGAATTCTTGCGCAGATCTGGTTTGGGTATCCATTACATTCAATGGATCAGTCTATTGTATACTGGCCACAATATTGTCGAACCAGCTGACTTCAGACAGCATTTTTCCTACTAGGGGAACGAGACAGGGGTGGGGGTGCCCCTTCTATCCTAACCTCTTTGCCCTAATGGTTGAACCCCTCGCATGCGCCATAAGGGAATTTCACTCACATAGAGGGGTTAAGATTTATTCACATTTCTCTATCATCTCTCTATGCAGATGATAGGTTATTGTACATTAAGAACCCCAAACAAAATCTTCAGCCATTAGTACGGATATCTCAATATTCTGTGGATTCTCAGGGTTACGTATTAACTGGTCCACATCTGAAATGTTGCCACTAACTTCCACGGTACTCCCAACAGTCGCCTGCAACAAATTTTGCTTGTGCCCTGGGGTTATGCGGTATCTTGGGATAATGGTCTCCACCTCTCCATCCAGGCTCTTTGAGGTAAACTATTTAGTAGCCCTTGAGCAGCTGAAACGCAAGGTTGGTGTCTGGATCTGGCTCTCCCTGTCCCAGGCTGCATGCCTCTCCTTTGCCAAGATGGTAGTGGTTCCTAAGATGCTCTACATTTTTTATGTTTCATTGATTCCACCTTCATGGTTTGGGAATTGCACTCTTTCTCCGTTATCTAAACTGGTGTTGGCGGGTAAACGGGCACAGGTCACTCTTGACACTGTGGCACTGCCATATGCCACCAGAGGCCTGGAGTAGCCAAACCTGTACGTATATTTTCTCGCTGCTCAGATCCAGTATTCCATATGGTGGTGGCACCTTTCTGCAGATCTGCCGCATGAAACTAGAAAGGTCAGCTGGTCGTCCATACGATCTGAAGGGCTTGCTGTTGGCGACACCCAGATGAATTCCCCAGGGGCGAGATACAGCCCATGGATGTGACCTGCTGGGTTTGGGATCAGGCAAACTCTGGAGCTGTTATGTGGCAATTATCATGCTGACCTTGCTTTATACTGTTCATGGAATCCCTCTTACGTCTGAGGAGATCTTCAGAACACAGTTCAAGACATTAGATGTCCACTCCCTGGGTGACATGGTACATGACAACAAATTCATACAATGGGATGTCCTAAAGAGTCTGGGTTCGTGGAATGGCGTTCTCCCTATTACTTTATTATAGACTGCGGGAAACGCTCCGGGGGTTGTGGAATAATTTCCAATCTATACCAGGTCCTTCCTACTGGCCCAGTTTGTGACCAACCCCTCTAACCTTAATGGCGTGTCTTCCACACTGTATAAACTAATCAAATATCTACCTACGCCCGTTCTCTCGGTTGCTGTTCAGGGCCAGGTGGGATAGAGTACTAAATACGCCCCTTCAGAAGAACCAATGGCAGGTGATTAGTAGAAAGACCAGGAAGATCTCTTTTGAATTCCAGGTTCCGTCTTATTCACTTTAAGTTCCTTCATCATTCCTATCTCTGCCCTGCACAATTACATAAATATTACCCTGAGAGAAAGGCTTCCTGCCGACGGTGTAACTTTGAGACTGCTGATTTTATGCACATGGTTTGGAATTGCTGTCGTATGCAGTCCTTCATGGACAAATGATTACAGGCTGTCCACAGGATTCACCTGTGGCCTGGGTATTGGCATTGTTCGACGTCCCAATTACAACTGAAAGGAAAATCTTGACTATGGCCTGTGGTTGCCCCGTTAATTGCTAAAACATGGATGAGGCTGAAACCACCTTTTGGTGAAAGAAAGGATGCATATGCTGAAAATATGTGAAACACGGGAAACATCCTACTCTTCCTCTCGGAACCTGGCTAGAGGACCTTTGGGGCTCATTTCGAACAGATATCCTAGGGAATTAGGACGCCACTGCCTCATAATGCGGTGCAAATTATTTGATGGGAATATTAATCAAGAGGTTCAGCGTTGGAACTATCTACATTTGTTATACAGGAACAAGTCAAAGGAGAAGTTGTATATTACCAGTTGTTGCATTTGTCGCTTTGTCAGCTCAATCAAATTGATCGTGTTTAACCTATCCAGCACCTTGTTTGGAATTGAATAATATACATGTTTGTAAGAGCACCAGTTGTAGTGGGTTTGGTGGTGGGGATTGTGTGGTAAGATGCGGGGGGGAATAGGACGAATATACGGTTTACTTTTGTTATGTAACTTGAATAAAAGAGGTTTTAAAAAGTGCTCCGGATTATATTACCACCCCGGGCCATAAAGAGGACAAGTAAACCAATGGCAGCATGAGGGACAGCGTGAAAAGAAGAGCTGAAAGTTGTGGGTTTTTCGGTGAGGAGGTGGCTGCGGACCAAGAAACCACCACTAGTCTCCACACGCCCCTCTCTGTGCACACCACCTACTCGCTGCATCGTCCACGATTGCCGCACACCTGTACTAATTTTACCCATTTTCCCTGAATTGTTAGTCTGTCAATAGCCATGTTTGTGGTTGATTTTCTTCCAGTCTGAAAAAAGTTTATATTGCTCCGAAGTTAGACTCCTGTTTTCATCCAACTCCGCCTCTTAAGATAACTTGCAATATAAAGAAGTCATATTTTATACTATTGCATCAACAAACATTCATATTCCCAGTAGAAAGTCTGTTCAAGACAAGGGCAACCTCGGGCTCCATATGTTTTGCATTACAACACGCATGACCCCTCAACATTGACTATATTGGCTTGGTCTGATGGAGTTTTAGTTCAGAGTTCTGTAGTAAGACCATTGTGCTCGCTCTCAGAGGGAATAAGACTCTTGAAAGCAGTTTAGGCTTGATACAAAAATAATTTGAGAATATCTTTTTGACAGCCCGTCAGAACATAGTTAACCTGAAAAAGAAATGTGACTATTTTAATTTGTTGTCATTGTTGCTTTATTTAAATGTGTGCTTGCTCGATCTGTTATACTATATTCCAGCCCTTACCTGGAAATTGAATTTGCTGCCGAGATCCGTTTGTAACCTGCCGGTCAGAAGCTTGAATCTAGCTATACCCAGCTCTGCCTTTTATCCTTGAGGGGTCAATGAATTAAGTGGGAAGTGTAAGGAAGTCATGGTATCAAACAGTGAAGATAGACACAATTGATTAAAGTTTAAGGGTTTTTATTGAACTTCAATGGGTTGGTTGACAGCCTATCTAAACCTAAATCTACCACCATCAAATAATTGCGCAGTCCTAGTTGAGCCTCTATCAGAATAAAAGGGACTATACTAATCAACCTATTGCCAATCCTTCTAAATACAAAATGGTGTGGGACAATGGTGTATGCAAAAAGAAGTGTTCAAGAAATAACATGTCGCACCACGTTTTCAGCACTGAGTAAGGCGGCACGTTCAAGCTTCACACACACTCTGGGTTCTCTGCCATGAGGATACAGTTCAAAGCATATATATATATATATATTTATTTCTGAGGCTTGTGGAATCTGCTTAGATCACATGTTGTGCATAGGCCGACATCTAGTAGAAGCTGCGGAGTATTAGTTTGTTTTTCGAAACTCGAAAATGGGCGTCGACAACTGGGCGTGCCAGTAATACTATCCCTGGTGTGACGTCCACTGTACCCAAGATCCCTCACGCGTCTAGGATCCTCAGATAGTTTTTTTCCGCCATACTGGTTGGAAGCATTTTGCGGAGTCCCCTGGCCTTAGCCATACTTTTGCTAAAATATTGATTGACATCCTTCCCCATCCCAACGTCGAACTTCGACACTCGACGCCGGCTGGAGAAGAAATCGACCGTCGGCTGCTGCACGATGGATTTGGGCCTCGGAAGGCCTCTGGCCTCGGCCCGGGCCTTGGAAGGCCTCTGGCCTTGGCCATGCAAGTAGGGAGAGTGGGGGGGGTTGGATATACTCTACACTCTTGGCATATAGGTACACCTTATACATTTCCTACACTTAACAGCCCGCTTCCTCAAGGTGCGTATGGAGGGTATCCCTTTTCAATTCTGCCCCAAGTGCAATCGCAAATACCCTTGGGTCGATAGGCACGCCACGTGCAATCTCTGCTTGCCGAGGGACCACCCCGAAGCGAACTGCAGAGCGTGTAGTAGGTTTAAACCTAAGACACTTAAGGACCGTTCGACGAAGCGTTGGGCCCACCACGCCAGGCAGGCGGCCATGGCAGCAGGGGGCGCCTTCAGCGATGGCAGCGATGCCGTACTTTCGGACGGCGAGGGCATTACGGCGTCGAAAGACAGCCGAGCGCAGGTCCCGGACCTCGGAAGGTTGTTTGACAGGGCGGCTATGGGGAAGACCCCCGGCGACACAGGCGCTTCACACACCACCCACATTAAACACACGAAGTCCAACCGAGACTAGACGACGTCGAGTGCTCGGAAAGAGGCACAAACAGAACGGTCCGAGTCGGTGTCCTCTGGGCGTTCGAGATCGCCGCATGACTCCAGGCAATCATCCACTCTTGCCAAGAGTGCCTCGCTCCCTAGGCTAACGGAAGTTCGATCGTCGGAAGACGAAGACGACTTCCACCCCCAGGCCGCACTCCAGGAGTCGGAGCCCGCAGACAAGATCAGCACGGCCCCACGTTCGAAGGACAGGGACTCTACCCCCGATCCTCGACGCCAGGTGTCGAAAACCTCCGGAGCCACTAAGGGACAGGGAAAACACTTTTCCACTCACGGGGAGGGGGGAAAACAGCAGAAGAAGCAGCCTCTGCACTCTTCCACACCTGTGAAACACTCCACTCCTCCTAAACAGGCAGACAAGACCAGGTCTGCTGATATTTCAAAGAGCAAATTTACTCAAGATAAATGTCCAACTTTCTGAGAGTCATTCCCAGTTCCAAAAAATGGTCCAGTGAGGACATAGATAGGGTCATGTCAAGGATGTCTTCTTTGGCAGACTTTTACGATAAAAATCCAGACCATTTCCTTTCATATGATCCCCAAGGGGCTACACCCTCAGGCTCTAATGATCCTATCCCCCCGAGTTTGAAGCCCTGGTTTGAGACACCGATGAGGTCTACAGACCCCTTCGAGGTACAACCATACTCACCACCATACTCACTATATCAAGGAGAGACTTCCTTTGGTGAGGACCAAAATTTTGGCATGGTAGAAGGGCAAACCGGGACGGGCTACTATGGGGACGATGAGGACCAAGAAGAGGAAGAGGAAGACCCTGAAACCTACAGAGTAGATTCCCCGGTAGAAAAGGAAGCCCCGGTTACCGACTCCCCTGTCGATAACCAACCCCTCTTAAACGAGGTTCTCGCACGTGCTGCAGAACATTTCCATATTGACACCCATGGTGTCTAGGAGGAGAGGGACTTCGCCGAGGAGTTAGTAGGAGAAAGGAGGCCTGTTGCCCAGACCATCCCTATCCTCAAGTCTATTCAGCGAAGAATAGACCCGTCCCTGGTGAACCCGAACCTCACCAGAGCAGTCCATCCCAGAGTTGAAAAACTTTTCAGGGCAGCCCAGTCTGACCCTCTCTATATAAGAGGACATCTGAAGCCAGACTCCCTAGTTGTCACTAACACTCGTAAGAGGGCTGGAACACCCTTGTCATCGTCCGAAGCTCCTCCAGACAAGGAGAGCAAAAAACTATATGGTTTCGGCAGGAAAGTAGCCTCAACGTCCGCCTATCAGGCAAGGATTGTAAACTCCACCACCCTGTTGGCCAGCTACAACTGCCATCAGTGGGAAGAAGTCGCGGCACTCATAGCCTCTGCACCAGAACCCTTAAAGGGCCAGTTAGCTCGGACTTCCGCAGAGGGTAGAGCCGTGTCTGGTTGCATTTTAAAAGCAACCTTTGACGCCGCGGACAACGCAGGCAGATTGATAGCAGAAGGTACTGTTATCAAGAGACATGCGTGGTTACGGCAGTCTGGTTTTAAGGCAGAAACCCAGGCATCATTGTTGGACAAACCGGTGGAAGCAGATCTGTTGTTTGGTCGAGGACGCACTGAAGAATGCCAAGGACGAATACAAGACACTCAAGTCCCTTGGCCAGTTAACCAATAAACCCCTTAACCAGAGAGGGAATAGTAATTTTCGTCGCCCACGCGGCCAAAATTCCCAAAGAGGATCTAACTATTCCCAGGGGCACGGTACACAGTGGAACAGCCAACAGTCTACCCAGGGTTACGGCAGGGGTAATAGGAGAGGACGCGGTAAAGGTAGAGGCAGCCCCAGCAAAGTAGGCGGCATGCCTCCACCAAAGCAGTGACGCTCAGTTCAGGGGTCCCTTCTCACGCAACCCCAGTAGGGGGGGGGGATGCATTTCCAACTTCACCCAGGCTTCGGAAGGGATCACATCAGACAGATGGGTGCTGTCAACAGTATCCACAGGGTACTGTATAGAACTACTGCAGCGTCCCTGGAACGATCCTCCACGACAAAGAGTACACTCTTTAGAACATCAGAAGATTCTCCTCGAGGAGATCGCCATTCTGTTAGCAAAGGACGCGATAGAACTCGTCCCGGTACACCAGGTAAACCAGGGTATTTATTCAACTTACTTCCTTGTGCCAAAATAAAATTTGACAATGCGCCCAGTATTGGATTTACGGCCTGCCAACAAGTATGTCAAGCCCCAAAAGTTTCGTATGACTACGCTACAAGAGGTAATCCCCCTCCTAAAAAAGGGGATTACATGGCAACCTTGGATATGAAAGATGCCTATTTTCATATTTCCATGTTCCCAGCGCACAGAAGGTATTTGCGCTTCAAGGTGGACAGTCGGCAATACCAATTCAAGGTACTGCCCTTCGGGATAGCTTCGGCACCAAGGGTATTCACCAAGGTACTGGCGGTGGCGGCTGCACACCTACGCAGGGAGGCAATCCCAGTGTACCCTTATCTGGATGACTGGCTCATAACGGGGGAAACCCCAGTAATTTGCAGGACAAAAATTCGAAGGACTATCGACCTCCTCCACGAATGATGCTTCTCAATCAACGAGAAAAAGTCAAGCCTGGTGCCATGCACCTCCAAACAGTTCCTAGGAGCAATCCTAGATACTCAAGAGGGGTTGTCCTTTCCTTCAGAGGAAAGAATTCGGAATATACTACTGCAAATTCCGCAATATCAGTCCGGTCACCAAATAACGGTACGCAAAGCAATACGTTTACTGGGCATGATGGCGTCATGTATTTACCTGGTCCCCCACGCGCGCCTGTGCATGCGTCCCATGCAGGAATGGTTGGCGAAACATTGGTCTCAGGCAAGTGGTCAATGGGACGATCTAGTGGTTGTTTCGCCAACACTAGTACAAAGCCTTCCTGGTGGACAAGAGAGAATCTTGCACAGGGAAAACCCTTTTACGATCCCGAAGTACAGGCAGTAGTCACTACCAATGCATGTCTGACGGGGTGGGGAGCTCACCATCTCCATCACACAGCTCAGGGTCTCTGGTCTCCCTCAGTGGCCAAGAACCACATCAACCTGCTAGAGCTTCTGGCAGTATTCAGAGCGCTTCAAGCGTTCGAGCCCCACCTACTAAACCTGTCAGTGCAAATCCGGACGGACAGCACAACAGCCATGTTCTACCTGAACAAGCAAGGAGGGACTCGTTCGCCAAATCTGTCCAAGCTTGCCCAGAAAATCTGGATATGGGCACTCAGACGGAACATCTTCCTGTCATCACAACATGTTCCAGGGGAGCTCAATTCCCTAGCGAATGCTCTGAGCAGAGACTCCCTCCCAGAGGAACACGAATGGGTTCTACACAGAGAGGTCGTAGAAGATATCTTCTCTCAGTGGGGTTTCCCCACTATAGACTTATTCGCCACAAGCGAAAACGGACCATGCCCAGGATTTGCATCCAGGTTCCCCCAACCAGACTCCCAGGGGAACGCCCTGTGGATGAACTGTTCAGGGATGTTTGCGTACGCTTTTCCACCAACTCCTCCTCATCAGGAAGGTGGTGAACACGATGAACAGAGAGTCGATGACGCTCGTCCTAGTTGCTCCCATGTGGGCAAGACAACCGTGGTTCCCACACCTACACAGGATGGCGGTGTGCGAGCCCATCAAACTTCCAGCCTGGTACAACCTACTGTCCCAGCACCAAGGTCAAACAGTGCATCAGCAACCCAACTCAATGAACCTGGCAGCATGGCTCCTGAGGTCATAGAGTTTGGACATCTCAATTTACCACAGAGGTGTATGGACATCCTAAAGGAATCTAGGAAACCAAACACAAGGCACTGTTACTTTGACAAGTGGAAGAGATTTGTTATCTGGTGCCAGAGTAGACACATCAAC
Source organism: Ambystoma mexicanum (assembly GCF_040938575.1). Taxonomy (NCBI): domain Eukaryota; kingdom Metazoa; phylum Chordata; class Amphibia; order Caudata; family Ambystomatidae; genus Ambystoma; species Ambystoma mexicanum. The sequence continues at coordinate 660,210,001 of NC_090941.1, read as the reverse complement.
CCAGTTGATTGCACTCCTTCCACTATTGTTACATAGATGCTCCACCTGCTAGATGCAGGACTGGTTTTTAACTCACTGAAAGTAAACCTGGCAGCCCTGTCGGCATACACCACTTCCCATAACAAGGTCTCGTGGTGGAAAGTACCAGTAGTTAAAGCCTTCATGGAAGGAGTAAAGAGACTTCACCCTCCTGTTTCGAACCCACCACCAGGGTGGGACCTTAATGTGGTGCTAGCTAAGTTCATGGGGCCCCCTTTCGAGCCCATGCATAAAAGCAGTCTCAAACACCTGACTTATAAAACAGCCTTCTTAGTAGCTATTACTTCTATAAGAAGGGTCGGTGAAATTCAGGCTCCGTCAGTGCAGGATCCCTTCTTTACTGTCCATAAAGACAAACTGGTTTTACGCACACACCCTAGGTTCTCACCTAAGTTTATATATAAATTCCACGTAAACCAGTCCATCGAGCTTCCGGCTTTCTTCCAGGACCCTCAAAGCTCGGCTGAGGTGAAACTACACACCCTAGATGTGCGTAGGGCGGTCCTCTACTATGTAAATAAAACCAGACCGCTAAGAAAAACAGATCAACTGTTTGTCTCCGTAGCTACAGGCAGAGAGGGGGATCGCGTCTCTAAAGGTGCATTCTCGAAGTGGATTATTAACTGTATCCAGCTGTGTTACTCACTCTCTGAAAGAACTCTGCCTTTCACACCAAGAGCCCACTCTACTCGAGGCATTGGGGCCACTCTGGCTTTCATTGCAAATGTACCCCTTGACACCATTTGCAAAGACTTGGAGCTCTATTCACACTTTTACTCAGCATTACTGCATTGACACCCATTCCAAGGCAGATACACAAGTGGGATAAGCGGTTCTAAGACACTTGCTCATGACCCTTCTCACATCCCACCTCCTTCAGGTACTGCTTGCTAATCTATGCACAGCATGTGATCTAAGCAGATTCCACAAGCCTCAGAAGGGATACATTACTCACCGTAATCGTATTTCTGATGCTTGTATCTGCTTAGATTCACATGCGACCCACCCTTCCTCCCCTCTGAGAGAAGGCGCATGGTTGCTTGTAGTCTTACCTTTCTATCTATCTGCTTGGATTATCTGTACTCACGCTACTCCTCACGCTACCTCATGTCAGAAAAAATCCAATCTGAGGATCCTAGACGCGTGAGGGATCTTGGGTACAGTGGACGTCACACTAGGGATAGTATTACTGGCACGCCCTGTGTCGACGCCCATTTTCGAGTTTCGAAAAACAAACTGTAATACTCTGCAGCTTCCACTAGATGTCGGCCTATGAACCGCATGTGAATCTAAGCAGATACAAGCATCAGAAATACGATTACGGTGAGTAATGTATCCCATATATATATCTTGAGGCTTGTGGAATCTGCTTAGATCACATGCTGTGCATAGGCCAACATCTAGAGGAAGCTGCGGAGTATTACAGTTTGTTTTTGGAAACTCGAAAATGGGCGTCGACACAGGGCGTGTCAGTAATACTATCCCTAGTGTGACGTCCACTGTACCCAAGATCCCTCACGCGTCTAGGACCCTCAGATTGTTTTTTTCCGCCATACTGGTCGGAAGCATCCTGCGGAGTTCCCTGGCCTTAGCCATATTTTTGCAAAATATCTTAATATTTCTGCATTTTCTCCACCCCAACGTCGAGTCACCGAACTTCGACACTCGATGCCGGCCCGGAGAAGAAAACCGTCGTGAGCTGCAGGACGGATTTGGGCCTCGGAAGGCCTCTGGCCTCGGCCCGGGCCTCGGAAGGCCTCTGTCCTCGGCCCTGCAAGTGGAGGGTACCCCTTTCCAATTTTGCCCCAAGTGCAACCGCAAGTACCCTTGGGTTGACACACGCCACTTGACCCTCTGCTTGCCGAGGGTCACCCCGAGGCAAACTGCAGAGCGTGTAGTCGTTTTAAACTGAAGACCCTAAAGGACCGTTCAATCAAACGCTGGGCCCACCACGGCAGGCGACAAGAGGCCATGGCAGCGGAGGGCGCCTTCAGTGATGGCAGCGATGTCGTGCTTTCGGACGACGAGGGCAACGTGGTGTCGAGAGACAGCCAAGCGCAAGTCCACCCCCTCGGAAGGTTGTCCGGCAGGGCAGCTATGGGGAAGTCCAACCGAGACTCGACGCACATGTCGAGTTATCAGAAATAGGCACGCAGAGAGCGGTCCACCGAATCGGTGTCCTTTGGGCGTTCTCGTTCAAGATCGCCGCATGACGCCAGGAAACCATCCACTGTTGCCAAAAGTGCCTCGCTCCCTCAGGTAACGGAGGTTCGATCGTCAGAAGACGAAGCCGACCTCTATCCCAAGGCCGCACTCCAGGAGTCTGCGTCAGCAGACCGTGTGACAGCTTCTCCCGAGTCCCGACCTCCACACTCTAGAGATGGGGACACTACCCCTGAATCTCGACACCAGATGTCGAAAGGCTCCGAAGGAGCGTAAACACCGGGGAAACACTCTTTGACCCACGGGGAGGGGGGGGAAAGCAGCAGAAGAAGCACTCTCAACCTTCTTCTACACCACAGAAACACAGACAAGTCAGTCTTCTACACCACAGAAACAGACACGTCACAGTCTTAAGTTAATTTACCCAAGACCTTTACCCAAGACCCCTGCACAAGGCCATAGGTCCAGTCAGGACAGAACAGGGAAACTCTCCCAGGAAAGAGTAATCCCCAGCTCTAAGGAATGGTCTAGTGAGGACATACAGTTATGTCTAGGATGTCATCCCTGGCAAACTTCTATGCCAAGAATCCTGAGCACTTCCTGTCCTATACCCCTGATGGGGCTACACCCTCAGGGTCTAGGGACCCGGTACCCCCAAGTAAGAAATCCCGGGTTGAAGCACCAACACAGTCGGTCTTCGGACCTCTTCTGTATACAGCCTTACTCTCAATATAATGAGGATCCACTTTTGATTGAGGATCCAGATTTGGGCACGTTGGGAGACCAAACTGGGATGGACTACTATGGGGATGACTAGTACCAAGAGGAGGACGAGGATGACCCAGAAACCTACAGGGTAGACTGCCCAGTAGACAAAGAACCTCCGGTTACCGACTCCCCGGTCGACAACCAACCTCTCCTCAATGAGGTGTTGTCCAGAGCGGCAGAACACTTCTGCATAGATACCCAGGGAGCACAGGAAGAGAGGGATTTTGCCGAGGAGATAGTGGGAGAAAGGAGACCCATTTCCCAGGCCATCCCTATTCTCAAATCTATACAGAGGAGAATAGACCCTTCCCTTCTAAATCCCAACCTCACCAGGGCGGTAAACCCCAAGATCGAAAAACTATTCAGGACAGCCCAGTCAGACCCGCTGTACATAAGGGGGCAACTGAAACCGGACTCCCTGGTAGTGACAAACCCCCGAAAGAGGGCGGGAACGCCCCAATCATCATCTGAAGCTCCCCCCGACAAGGAGAGCAAAAAGATCTATGGTTTGGGTGGAAAGGTAGCCTCCACTTCCGCCTACCAGGCAAAGATTGCCAACTCCACCACCCTAGTGGCGAGTTACAACTGCCACCAGTGGGAACAGGTCGTGGCACTCATCGATTCCGCCCCGGAACCTTTAAAAGGCCAGTTGGCACAGGTTGTGTCGGAGGGAAAAGCCGTGTCCGGTTGCATCCTTAAAGCAACCTTTGATGCCGCGGATAACGCTGGCAGACTGATAGCAGAGAGCACTGTTATCAAAAGACATGCTTGGTAAAGACAATCTGGGTTCAAACCCAAGACACAAGCATCTTTAATAGACAAGCCGGTGGAGCCGGATCTACTGTTTGGCAAGCCGGTAGAGGACGCGCTAAAAAAATGCCAAGGATGAGTACGAGCCTCTCAAATCCCTGGGCCAGTTAACCAACAAACCCCCGAAGCAAAGAGGGAATGGCAATTTTCATCGCCCACGCGGCCAAAATTCCCAAAGAGGCTCCAACTATTCCCAGGGGCAGGGTACACCATGGAACAACCATCAGTCTACCCAGGGTTATGGCAGGGGTAACAAGAGAGGACGTGGTAAGGGTAGAGGCAGCCCCAATAGAGGCGGCGGCATGCCTCCCCCAAAACAGTGACATTCCGTTCAGGGTCCTTTCTCATGCATCCCCAGTAGAGGGGACTCATTTCCAACTTCACCCAAGCTTGGGAAGGGATCACATCGGACAGATGGGTGCTGTCCACAGTGTCCGCAGGATACTGCATAGAACTAATGGAGCGTCCCCGAAACCTCCCTCCACGACAAAAAGTACATTCATTCAACCACCAGAAGATCCTCCTCGAAGAGATCGCCAATCTTCTAGCAAAGGACGCAATAGAACTCGTCCCGGGACTCCAGGTAAGCTAGGGTATTAATTCAACTTACTTCCTTGTGCCAAAAAAAGATTTGACAATGCGCCCAGTATTGGACTTGCGGCCTGCAAACAAGTATGTCAAGCCCCAAACATTTTGCATTTCTACTCTCCAAGAGGTAATCCCCCTCCTAAAAAAGGGGATTACATGGCAACATTGGACATGAAAGATGCCTATTTTCATATTTCCATGTTCCCAGCGCACAGAAGATACTTGCGCTTCAAGGTGGACAGTTAGCACTACCAGTTCAAGGTACCTCCCTTCGGGATAGCCTCGGCTCCATGGGTATTCACCAAAGTACTGGCGGCGGCACACCTACGCAGGGAGGCAATCCCAGTGTACCCTTATCTGGACGACTGGCTCATCACGGGGGAGACCCCAGTAATTTGCAGATCAAACATTCAAAGAATGATCGACCTCGTCTTCGAATTGGGTTTCTCCATAAACGAGAAAAAATCAAGCCTGGCGCCAAGCACCTCCAAACAGTTCCTAGGAGCTGTCCTAGACACTCAAGAGGGGTTGGCCTTTCCATCAGAGGAAAGAATTCGGTATCTACTACTGCAAATTCTTCTATATCAGCCCAGTCGCCAGATAAGGGTGTGCAAAGCGATGCGTTTGCTAGGCATGATGGTGTCATGTATTTACCTGGTCCCCCACGCGCGCCTGCGACCCATGCAAGAATGGTTGGCGAAACAGTGGTCTCAGGCAAGTGGTCAGTGGGATGATCTAGTGGTCGTTTCGCCAGCTCTTGTACAAAGTCTTCACTGGTGGACAAGAGAGAACCTGTCAAAGGGGAAACCCTTTTACAATCCAGAGGTACAGGCTGTAGTCACTACGGCGCATCCCTGTTAGGGTGGAGAGCACACCTCCTTCACCACACAGCTCAGAGTCTCTGGTCTCACACAGTGGCCAAGAATCATATCAATCTGCTAGAGCTTCTGGCAGCATTCAGAGCGCTTCAAGCGTTCGAGCCCCACCTGTTGAACCTGTCAGTGCAGATCCTGACAGACAGCACAACAGCAATGTTTTACCTAAACAAACAGGGAGGGACTCGTTTGCCAAATCTGTCCAAGCTTGCCCAGAAAATATGGGGATGGGCACTCAGACGGAACATTTACCTGTCATCTCAACATGTTCCAGGGGATCTTAATTCGCTAGCAGACGCTTTAAACGGAGATCCCCCTCCCAAGAGAACACGAATGGTGTCTACTCGGAGGTCGTACAAGACATCTTCTCACATTGAGGTTTCCCCACTACAGACCTATTCGCCACAAGCGAAAACAGGCAATCCCCAGAATTCGCATCCAGGTTCCCCCAGCCAGACTCCAAGGGGGAACACCCTGTGGATGATCTGGTCAGGAATGTTTGCCTATGCTTTTCCATCAACCCCTCTCATGAGGAAAGTGGTCAACAAGATGCACCGGGGGGGGCGCTGTTGCGCACAACGAACATGGCTGCCTGAGAGGAGAGCTCTGGCTTGAACGTAAATCCTGTTCCCAATAAATCCTTTCAGTGCCGTTCCAGACGCTAAAAAGAGGAAGATTCCTGAGGCGAAAGAGCTCCTGAACAAGCCCTGAAAGAATCGGGTGAATACGTGCAGGAAACGCAATATTATCCGGCTGAAAGCACTTTGGCGGACAGGAGAAGTTGGCGCGGCTGCCGGCAGCTCCACGGGACATCCACTGTGTGCCGGAGGTGCGCTGGGGATGAGCGGGCCACAGTGGGGCAGGGGCGTAGCCGTGACTGCCATACCGAGTGGCCCGTGAAGCGAAGAGCAGTGTGGCCGTCCCCAGCCTGGAGCATTGAGCGGCCGCCGGTGGACAGCGCGGACAAACGAAGCTGTGCGAACACAAAGAGAGGAAGACAGAAGGCCGTCGGGGCAGCCGAAGGAGCTCTGTAGGCTCTTGCTGCCGTGCTACGTGCGGCACCGCGATCGCCGCCGGTGGGCTGGCCACTTCTTACCCTGCGATGGCAAACTGAAGAAGGCACAGAGGAGCAGTGTGGAGACACGCGGGAGAGTCGTTTCCCATCCCTCGCACCAAGTAAGTGAAGCTGGGTGGAGAGGAAGCCCCCCCCCCCCCACAACGACCAACACCAGTGCCCCGCCTAAACCCAATGTGGTGGGGACCACGGGGAAGCTCCTTAACATATCCCACAAACTGTTGCTGGTACAGTGATTGAATGATTACAGAGCCCTGTGAACATAACGCACAAAACGTGGTGGGGGAATCACTGAGGGTGCCCCCGAGTGGTTGCTATGGACTGGTGCTGGCACTGCTGAGAGGGTGTAAGGGGCTGCACCCCCCCCCCCCCCAACACATGGTGGTATTCGCCGATCAGGATAACAATACACCCTGATGTAGTGTGGCTTCTAGTGCACTACGAACATCCTGAAATACAAGGGCAGAGCTAAGCGGCTCCCTCCGAGCTGAACCCCATAAGCCCCGCAGTGGTGCAGAGGGGAACCCCACTGAGAACCACATAAAAACAATCATTTTGATTAAACTTTCGGGGTCCACCCGGTGAAGATCCTGGCTCCATTGAAGGAACCAATAAATACGAAGACACCCTGAGGAAGGGAGGGTGCGAAGAGGGGCAATCGCTTCCACACTCTCTGCCCTTTTTCTCTCCCCCTAACAATTATACGGCTGACTTTAATACGTGGGAGAACACAGTCCACTCTCCGGTCCTACACCACAACACATGGGACGTACCGAGAGGAAGGGCACAGGAGGGAAAAAGACCGACCCGATGGACTCCTTCGCCAGCTCCCAGCCACACAGGGCGCCCGATGGGGTGCCACAGGCACCCGACAGACAAGAGGAAGAGCCCTTGGAGCGCCTGGCAGCACTAGTCCAAAATGGATTCATGGCAGTCAATGTCAAATTAGATGACATAGTGGCAACGATTGGATCCCTGAAAGCACGAGTTGAGAAGGAGAGCATGCGTATCACGGAAGCGGAGAGCAGGATAAACACAAATAAAGACACAATTTCACAGCATGGCCGCGACGTAGCCCACCACCAGACAGAGCTACGAAAAACTCAAAGCAAGTGCGAAGATTTAGAATCAAGATCTCGAAGGAATAACATCCGGATTGTTGGAATCGCAGAAACCTTTGGCAAGGGTGACATGGAGAGACAAGTGGAAAACCTGTTGAGAGATATCCTGGGTGCAGAATCTTTCTCATAGCATTTCCTCGTTGAGAGGGCGCACCGCATTCTGGCACAACTACCCAAACAAGGAGCACCTCCTCGTACCAGAATAGCACGTCTCCTTAATTACAGGGACAGGGATGCTATACTCAGACTGTCCAGAGAGAAAGGCACTTTACATTTTGAACACAACAGAATCCACGTATACCCAGATTTCTCTGCTGGTATACAAGCACAGAGACGATCCTACGAACTGGTGAAAAACCAACTGCGGATACGCAACGTTCCATATGCCCTCATCCTCCCAGCGAATAACCAGGTTACTCACCATAGTGACCACCTTACTCCTAGTCCATAGTCCCCTTTCCTCCATACTTATGGGACATCTCTCCGTCCTGTGGGACGGGACCGGAGCATTTTGTAAAAAGCATCCCAAAAAATGTTTTAAAAAATGTGTCCTTCCTCTCTTTCTGCACGGGGCCCGGCACGCAGCCGTAACCCCGCCCACCTTGGCTCTGCATCGCCCATCAGTCCTTTTCTATTGCCAGGTCAGAGACCTATTAGCAATAACAAAGGAAACTTATTAGAGGGGACGGCGGGCAGGCGTATGGAGGAAAGGGGACTATGGACTAGGAGTGAGGTGGTCACTATTGTGAGTAACCTGGTTATACGCCTACGTCCCGTCCCCTTTCCTCCATACTTATGGGAGATTCCAAAGCACTCCTAACTTGAACTATGGGTGGATGGCAATACCCCTTATTGAAAAAGGTTCTTCAGCACAGCCTGACCAAACTGAGCATCAGCTCTCGAGCTCATGTCAAGACAATAATGCTTACAAAAAGCGGATGGGGAGGCCCAAGTAGCTGCCCTAGCGATGGACTCCCAGGGGACATGCTTCTGAAAAGCAACCGCAGCTGCCTTGCCCCGCGCCAGGTGTGCATGAATACCCTTAGGAGGTTTCAGCCCTTGGACGGTGAAAGACTCCGTAATGCAGGCGGCGATCCACTGAGAAATGGTCGCCTTAGACGCCTGCTTACCCTGAGGGTTACCGAAAGTCACAAAAAGTTGATAACTCCTAAGCTCGGAAGTCCTGTCAAGGTAGAACTTAAGAGCCCTTCTGACATCAAGACAGCGCAGAACCCTTTCTGCCTCTGAGGTAGGGTTCGGAAAAAAGACCGGCAGGGAGATCGACTGATTCAGGTGGAATTCAGTTACCACCTTCGGTGGAAAGGCAGGGTTTGTCCGTAGGACCTCCTTGTGAAAGACCAAGAAGGGATGCTCCACTGACAAGGCATGGAGCTCACTCACCCGCCTTGCTGAGGTAACTGCGACCAGAAAGGACACTTTCCATGATAGGTACTTGAGGTCCACTGTGGCCATGGGTTCAAAAGGCTTATGGCACAGCGCCGTCAAGACTACATTTAGCTCCCACGGCGGGTGCATACCACGAACTGGAGGGTAGAGGCGTGTCAAGCCTGCAAAATGCCTCTTGATGACCGAGTTACTCAGAGTAGGAACGTTGGTCTGTAGAAAGATAAGCGGAGACCGCTGAAAGGTAAGTTCTGCAGGACAGAACGTGAATGCCCGACTCTGCTATGGAGGACACGAAGGGCAGCACAGTGTCAATGGTAGCCACCCTTGGGTCCAACTGCTTTCCCAAACACCAATGACAGAACCTGAGCATTTACTGCTGTATTGGGATCTAGTCGAGGGTTTCCTGGCTGCCTGGATAATACGCATGTTATCCTTAGACAAGTTAAGATGCTCTAAAGACCTGAACTCAGGCACCATGCCGCCAAGCTAAGCGATTGTGGGGAGGGGTGCCATATCTGCTGTTCCCCTTGATGAAGATCGGGGGGTCACTGGTAACCTGATCGGCGGATACACCGACAGGTGTTGAAGTTCTAAATACCAAAACTTGGCCAGCCACCAGGGGGCTAGGAGTAGAAGGGAGCAGTTCTCCGCTTCCAAATTGCTCGATGGACTAGAGGCAGAGGTGGGAAGGCATAAGCTCTCATGTTGTGCCATGGAATCTCGAGAGCATCCCCCAGAGATTAGGCACCCAGCCCCCCTCTGGAAGCATACCGAGGAAGCTGCCTGTTCACTGCCGTAGCGGGGGGGGGACTTTTTCCCCCCCCTTGCTTGTTGATGTAATACATCGACACCATATTGTCCATGCGTATGCGGACCTCCTTGTTGGCAATGACCGGTCTGAACGCCCTGAGCGCTATAAAGATCGCCAGAAGCTCCAAATGATTTATGTGCAGGAGCTTGTCTTGAGGCGACCAGAGGTCCGAGACTTGTAGAAGATCTAACGTCGCACCCCACCCCAGGAGGGAGGAGTCTGTTGTGATCGTCACCATAGGAGCTGGGTCCTGAAACCCAGCACCCACCAACAGGTTGATAAGAGATGACCATCATTCCAGGTCCACTCTCATGGAATCCGGAATCATTATCAGCTTGGAATCTGGGTCCGCAGCCTGACGCCATGAACTCCGTAGAGCCATCTGGGTCCGTCTCATCTTGAGACGAGCAAGAGGAAGAGCCAGCACACACGAGGCTATGAGGCCCAGAAGCCTCTGGAACCACCAGGCCGACATGCTCTCCGACTGGGCAAACATCTGACACGTGGCTAATAGATCTGCCATTCTGTCCCCGGTCAGGTACACTCTGCAGTCGATCATGTTCCAGCGAAAAAAAAACCTGGGAAAATCGGGTCCTGCGAGACCGTCATGGAAGATTTCCACCAGTTCACCGACAGCCCAAGACGGAGCAGGAGCTGAAGGAGAGACTGGAGATTGCACGCTGCTGCGTAAGAGCCAGTCGTCCAAGTATGGATACACATGGATACTCTGGAGACGAAGATGGACCGCAATCACTGACATCATCTTTGTGAAGACACGCAGCGCCGAGCTGAGGCCAAAAGGAAGCACTCGAAACTGGAAGTGCTCCTCTCCCATAGAGAAGCAGAGATATCTCCTGTGTGGGTTCCAAATCAGGATATGCATGTACTCATCCTGAAGATCCACCACACTGAGCCAATCGCCCATCTGCAAGGAGGACCGTATCTGGCTGGGCGTGATCATCTTGAATTTCTCTTGGGGTAGGAAAAGATTGAACTGGGAAAGGTCTAGATGGTGCGCAGGCCAGCCTGGTTGGGTTTGGGCACCGGAAACAGCCTGGAGTAGAAGCCTTCCCCTCGCTCCAGAAGTTTCTGAACCTCGGCTTTTAGGGAGGGCGAGCCCGACAGCTGAAAAGGAGGGTTGAGGGGTGGGGTAGGGGGGTAGAAGGCCCGAGCGACTGACAAGACCCATCTGTCCTCTGTGATGGTCTGCCACGCCCCCCAATGAGACACAATGCGTCCTCCCACCGGGGTCTTGCGCGAGCAGGGAAAACCCTCATTTAGCAGGTTTATTGGTGGCGTTGCCACCTGAACCTGAGGAGGAGGCTGATGAGTGGGAGAAAAACCGTGTCCGTTGTTGCCTACGACGGTTGTTCCCCACAGGGGTATCCACTCAGATTTTCGGTCGAGGAAGCCCCTAAAGCCAGAGGAAGGTCGACTTTTTGACAACGGTCTCTGGGTTTTGAAAGGAGTCTTAACCAGGACTGACAAGGACCTAGCTCTCTGAGTGCTATCCTTCATCTTGGTGAGCTCTACATCTGTTATAGAATGAAAGAGCTCCTTCCCATCAAATGGAAGGTCCAACACCTTGTCCTGCACTTCTTTTGAGAATTTACTTGCATGCAACCACACCTGCCGTGAGGTATCAACCCCCAGCATAAGGCCCCGAGCCGAGGTGTCTACGTGATAAGCCGTAGCTTCCAGGAGATCCTGGGCCAAGATCCTGGTGTCGGATAGGCCCCCTTTAAAGTCTTCCAGCTTCTCGACCAGTATAAACTCCTCAAACTCGGACAGACTTTTCCACATCCGCATATTAGCCCCCGCTAATGCCAATTCGGCGTTGGCCTCCCTGAGCTGCAAGGCCAAGTTGGCAAAGATTTTCCTCCCAAGGGAGTCAAGGAGCTTGTCCCCCTTTCCCAGAACCTGAGTAGCCGTCGTGGAAGAGGATGCTGCAGGCCTGGATTGCAAAGTGGCCGCGGCCACCACTGTGGAGGAGGGGGGCGGACAAGACGACAGGGCCACCTCTTCCGAAGAATGCAGCCTGTATCTCACGTCAATCTTCTTATTGACAAAAAGTCCAGAGTGTGGCTTTTCCCAGACCCTGCGGACCTCGGCCAGAACGTCCTTCTGCAAGAACAGGCCGGTACGCTCCGAAGGAGACAGGGTGATGGCCCCAGAAAGCACACCCTGCGGAGCGGGTGCCTCGGGCACCGGAACATCTAAGTAGCATATCATGTCCAGTACCCGGTCATGAAAAGCGCTAATAGAGGGGGGCAGGTCCTCGTTGTCCTGATCGCCCTGCGCTTCATCCGACAGGTCAGGATCCTGCTGAACCGTGTCGGGCGCTGCCTTGTCCCCAGGGGACAATGGGGGCAAAGGTGGAAGAGTCGGGGGACTGCAGGCAAGGGAGGCGCCGGCAGAACCACCGGAGGGACGGGTGGAGCTGGAGGCGCGGGTGGACATATCTCTCTGAAAAGCCCGTTGAAATATTCCCTCATGGGGTCGGTACGCATTAACGTTTGAAAAGTACCGAAAAAGACCTCCTCCGGCGACTGCTTCGGAACCTGAGGAGGCCTCTCACAAGGTGGACAAATCCAGGGACGTAACGGGGAAGGGTGCCACACAGGTCCCTCCACCGACATATCCACATAAATCAAAGGTGCCGACCCTGCAGGCAACGAAACATTGTGCGGAAGAGGCATCTGGGCGTTCCAGTCATAAACTGGCCGATAAGGATGCGCACCAGGGACTCTATGTTCACCCCAGGAACCCATGCCTACATGGTGTAGTTGTAGGGGTAGTACTCAAAATGGCCACCGCAGTCGTGGCGAGAACGGGTACCATTTTGTCATCGTCTGAGGGGAACTGCGGCACGTGAGGAAGTGAGGCAGGGGTCCCCGTTGGGATCAGGGGGGTCTTCACTTTAGCCTTAACATAAGGAACCTCTGCAGAGCCGGTACTGTGAGGCCTGGAATGTTTCTGCGACATTCCAACTGCCAAATCAGCCTTCCCAGGAAGGACCTCAGCCTTGCCGGTAAGAGCTTTCCTTCTTTGCCCTTAACAGATCTGGTGTCGCCGCAAGAGCGGGAACGGTGAGAAACAGCCTTCACCGGTAAGGCCTTGCCAGGCCTCTCAAATGTTGGTAACTTTAGCCTCTGAAATAGGGACCTCGGTGACAGCCTTATCCGCGTGGGCCTCGAACATCCGTTCGGTAACAGCAAGCCCCACGAAGGCCTCGGGGCGCACCCGGTCTTATTTTTGAGGGAAGCCGACAGAGGCCTCAGAGCGAGCTCCGGTATACCACGATTCAGTAGAACTGGGTCTACAAACAGCCCCCACAGGAGGGGCCTCGGAGCGTGCTCCGGTATCCACAGGCCCCTTACGGAGACCCTTGGAGAAAACTCTGCTACAATTATTAGGCCCAACTGGCACCTCAGGGCGAACCCCGGTGACGGAGCGATCAACGCCCCTCCCGGCCCGAGAGGAACCTGGAAAGGTATCCCCCGGCCGGGGTGCTCTGAAAAGTAAAGAACTTACCGGGCGTTTTTTCTTCTCGTCGATGAAGGCCTGAAAATGTGAAGGAGGAGTTTGTCGGAACAACACCTCCCACCGCTCCAACTGACGTTGAAGATCCCGGACCGAAAGGGAGTCGCAATAAAAACAGGAGTCCCAACGGTGATCCGGACCCAAGCACTCTAAGCAAAGAGGATGGGGATCCGCCCTAGCGAAACGACGGTGACACGATGAACAGTCTGGAAAGTCTAGTTTGAATGACATAGACTAGTACACGATTGCTAGCGAGAGAGAGGAAAAAAGGGAAGAAAATCTTCCGAGGATGCAAGTGCGTCCAGTCCCGAACAAGCGCAGAAAAGGACTGATGGGCGGAGCCAAGGTGGGCGGGGTTACGGCCGCCTGCCGGGCCCCGCGCAGAAAGAGAGGAAGGACACATTTTTGAAAAAAAAAATTGGATGATTTTTACAAAGTGCTCCGGTCCTGTCTCTCAGGACAGAGAGAAGTCCCATAAGTATGGAGGAAAGGGGACGGGATGTAGGAGTAAATGAGAATCCAGCATGGTGGAGCTCACTTTTTCGAAAACCCCATGGAAGCCATGACTTTCGTGGAAGCCTCTATCCTGCTGCCTCCCAGAGCCCGGGTAATTGATCAAAACGCCAGACCACGGCCGGGAGATGAGATACGATACTCAGCAGACTGACCAGGGTAAACCATCTGCTTCCCGTCACAGAAAAAAGGAATACTTGCAGAGAACGGCCTGAGCGCAGGCTACGGCAGTTTCGAGCCATGGGCCCCTGTCGGGGTAAGACATGGCCCCCAGGCACTGATGCCGTTGAGTTTGCTGTTATCATGGTTTGATTGGGTTATCATTCCTCTAATTGGGGGAGGGATGTGGCTGTGGGAGGGGGGAAATGGGAGTTATGTTAAAGGACTTGACGACCACGAAAGTTGCCACACATACCATTGTATTGGGTCACAGGGTTTGAGAATGGACTATATGCCCGCCCCCGTTGGGCCGGCTTTGCCTATTTCCACTCTGTACCCCAGAAATCAACCAACACCCCCAGACAAATGGCTGGTAGTAGCTTAGCATTCATGAGCTGGAATATGAGGTCTAGGTAACCACAGAAAAATGAGGCAGATACAATTATACGCGGAACGGCACGACATTAAAGTCTTATGCCTACAAGAGACCCATGTCCGTTCAGAACAATGCGAAAGGTTCGCTAGACAATGGGGGCCCTCAAAGATTCTTTACCAATTAGTCAACCCAAAGTCGAGGTGTCCTAACTCTAATACACAAGCCTTAAGATTTCATGTAGCCACTCACTGATAGACCCGCAGGGAAGGTATGTACTAATCCATGGTAAACTACAGAATCGGGAGGTAGTCCTCTTAAACATTTATGGCCCAAACATTGAAGACCCCGATTTCTACTTACACCTAGCCTCAGTGTTGGAGAGTTACCCCCTGGTCCCGATCATATGGGGCGGGGACTTCAATACAATACTTGACGTCAACCTAGACAGTTAGGGCTCCAGGCCCCGCCAACTATCCAGGGCTGCCCATGCAATCTTACCACACTTCCTCGCTTGGCGGTCGTAGACGCCTGGCGATTTATGTATCCTGACTCCCGTGCATACTCTTACTATTCCACGGTGCATGATTCGCATTCTAGGATAGACAGGTGGCTTGTATCAGACATATTGGTCAGGTGCCTATCCCACCAGAAGCTCCTTCCTAGAACCTTATCTGATCACTCACCGGTGATTATCTCATTAAACTGGGGCCAAGACTATAATAAAACGAGACAGTGGAGAATGAGACCCCATGCCCTACTCTACCAAGCATTCGCATCTGAACTCGAGTCCTCCATTGAGGAATGCTTCGAAAGTAATTCTGGCTCTGTCGCATAAAAGGCCACCTATCTGGGAATCATTTAAAGCATACACCAGGGGCGTTGTCATCTCCAAAGGGTGTGGTAACCTGAGGGAACTCCGCACGTAAATCGCTGGTAGCGCGTCAACCCTGGCTACCCTCGAGGCTCAGTAAGCCCTTGATCAGGCCTCTGAAACGTTGGCACGTCTGGGAGCGGAGCTAGACACATTCCGCACATTAGGAGAACGAGAGGTTAAATTCTTAGACCACCCACATGCGGTTAGGAAATATGGCAAAGGAGAACGGCCAGGTCGACTGCTTGCCAGGTTGATTCATCGAGAATTCGGAGCCCCAAACATACCGGCGATAGAGAGACTAGACGGAACACTGCCACGTCCCCTCAGGATATCAACTGTGAATTCCTATCATTCTACACCACCTTATATTCTAAAGTTGATGGCCCCCAGATATCTGAAATTGGCTCCTATTTAGAAAGCCTCCCACTCTCGGCCCTTCCGCTGACGCTAGCATCTCCCTTGAAATGCCGTTCACGCCAGAAGAGCTCACTGAAGCTATTGAATCATTGGCATCAGGTAAGGCCGCTGGCCCAAATGGTCTCCCCATCGACCTGTATAAACGATTCAAAACGCTCCTGGTCCCACACCTATTGGCCTTATGGGAAGAGGCTTGTGAGGAGGGCATACTCCATCCCTCGCTTCGAGAGGCAATGATAACGGTCCTTCTTAAGCCAGGCAAAAACCCCACCCAATGCAGCTCATACCGGCCCCTTTCACTAATCAACAGTGACGTCAAAATATTTGCCAAAGTACTAGCTATCCGACTGGCCTCATTTATACCCGACATCATCCATCCTGATCAGGCGGGGTTTGTCCTGGGCAGATCCACTTCTCTGAACCTGAGAAGACTCTTTAACGTTATCAGTAGGATTGGCCCGGAGGTACAGGCGGTGGTGACCACCCTAGATATGCAGAAGGCATTCGACTCTGTGTCTTGGGAATACCTCTGGCGACTCCATGAGAAATGCAACTTTGGCCCCCAACTTTCGCTCCTGGGTGCGCCTGCTTTATACTGACCCTTCAGCCAAGGTCCGCACAGAAGATAGATGTTCCTCCCCCTTTGAGATAGCTAGGGGAACACGGCAGGGCTGTCCTTTTTCCCCCGCTGATATTCGCCATAGCCATGGAACCCTTCGCCGACATGATGCGCCAATCACACACTCATAGGGGCTTACTTACTGCGAGTCAGACCAATATTGTTTCCCTGTGCGCCGACGATTCCCTCCTTTATATTCGCTGCCCGGAAACCAACCTTGCCCCCATCCTGGAGGACGTGGGCCGTTTCGGACACATATCTGGACTAAGAGTAAATTGCTCTAAATCCGTCCTATTCCCACTCAGACTCCACACTACCCCCTTCCGACCTAGGTGGGTTCATGTGGTCCCAATCCAACATTACTTACCTGGGGGTGGTGGTCTCCCGGCGTACAGCGAAGCTGCGTGAAGACAACTATCGGAATTACCTCGCACACTTAGCCACTAAAACTGAGAGTTGGAATAGAGTCCCTATTTCCTTGGCGGGTCGGATATGCATACTTAAAATGGTGGTACTGCCCCAACTACTTTACCGATTTATGAATCTTCCCATATGGCCAGGTGATGAGTTCTTCCGGTCACTGCGCTGCATAACCAATACCTTCCTATGGCACTCCGGTGCAGTCCGACTCAAGTTGACAACACTGACCGCCCCTAAGGAACTAGGCGGTTTTGGTGCTCTCGACTTTGCCAGATATTGGCTGGTGGCCCAGGCACAATTAGCCTCTTACTGGTTTAACACCGCTGATCCCCCCCCCCTCCACCTGTCCGTCTAGAGAAACGAACGGTCAGTGATCGAGAACTTGGGTCCCTTATTCTTAAACTTGTCCCGGCTGACCCGGATTCGGCTGATCCTATTACTAGCACATCCTTCGCACTCACTAAGATCTGGAAGCTGGTTGAAACACCACACCCCTTCCACAGGGACCTCCCGCTCTGGAACTTCCTCCCCGATGTCCCAAATATCTCACAATCCACCGTGTCCCGTTGGGCCGACGCAGGCTTCTTAGCACTCCCAATTCCCCTCAAACGAAAGCCTTCAGCGTGGCTGCAATACTCTTCCCTCTGGAAAAATCTCAAGGCCAGGTACCCCAACTTCACTGCAATACCACCAGACAAGCCCATAATTGAAGAGTTGTGCTCCTTGGACTCCTTTAGGGGAAAGGTATCAAGGCTCTATACCCTACTGCAGACTAAGGCTACCCCCTCTTTCAGTAAACTCAGACATAGGTGGGAGGAAGACCTTGGAGTTGAGATCGCCGATGAACCCTGGTCCCAGATGTGTGCTCGCACTCACAACGTATCATACAACTCCCGGTTCAAATTAATACAATTTAAAGTGTTACACAGATACCATCACACTCCAGGCAGATTACACCATATGTATAGCGAGCTGCCTTCCAGTTGCCCTAGATGCGGTGCGGATCATGCCCCTTCCATCCATATGATCTGGAGCTGCCCGCGGCTCAGGCAATATTGGACCGAAATATGCACTACATTGTCCGCCATACTGGATTATACCATAGATCCATCCCCAATGCGATGCCTCTGCCACGACTTGCCCCGACTGGGTCGGGACTCCAAAAAGCTGGCTGGACTCTGCATGTTATTGGCCGTACGCTGCATCTTCATGAACTGGCTCCGGCCCGGCGCACCCACGTATGCACAATGGCTCAGGACGGTCACATGTGCACACGACACCTGGGAGGCCTGGGGAGCGGTGCAACATCCGCACTCAAGGCCGAGAAACATTTGGCGAAGGTTTTGCAGCTATATGTCCGCCACGACTTCGGACACTGAATCCTCTACTCCTGCCCTTTCTCTGCACAATTATCATCCCTTGAATAGTGATCCTTAAGCTTCGTACCCATGCAATTACCTAGTTCCCAGACTATCATTTTGCACCCGAAAACCAGCACCTTACTATGAAATATGTATTTCTGTAATGATATTTCCTGTTATGCTGTGAGCACCACTGTTTTGTCGTCAAATAAAAAAAGAAATAAAAAATAAATGCACAGGGAATCGATAACGCTCATCCTAGTTGCTCCCATGTGGGCGAGGCAACCGTGGTTCCCACACCTACGCAGACTAGTGGTGTGCGAACCCATCAGGTTCCTGTGCTGGTACAACCTACTGTCCCAGCACCAAGGACAAACTGTGCACCCTCAACCCAACTCAATGAACCTGGCAGCATGGGTCCTGAAGTCATAGAGTTTGGACATCTCAACTTACCAGAGATGTATGGACATCCTAAAGGAATCTAGGAAACCTAACACGAGGCACTGTTACTTTGATAAATAAGATTTGTTATCTGGTGGCAGAATAAGCAAATCAACCCAGTTGATTGCACTCCTTCCAATATTGTCACTTACATGCTCCACCTGCTGGATGCAGGCCTGGTATTTAACTCACTAAAGGTACATCTGGCAGCGCTGTCAGCCTACTCCACTTCCCACAACAAGGTTTTGTGGTGGAAAGTACTAGTGGTTAAAGCCTTCATGGAAGAGGTAAAGAGACTCCACCCTCCAATTTCAAACCCACCACCTGGTTGGGACCTTAATGTGGTGCTTGCTAAGCTCATGGGCCCACCATTTGAACCCATGCATAAAGCCAGTCTCAAACACCTGACCTATAAAACTGCCTTCTTAGTAGCCATTACATCCATAAGAAGGGTCAGTGAAATTCAGGCTCTCAGTGCAGGATCCTTTCTTTACTGTTCATAAGGATAAACTGGTTCTACGAACTCACCCTAGGTTCTCACCTAAGTTTATTTCTAAATTCCACGTTAACCAGTCCGTCAAGCTTCCGGCCTTCTTCCAAGAACCCAAAAGCTCTGCTGTGGTGAAACTACACACTCTAGATGTGCGAAGAGCGGTCCTCTACTATGTAGACAAGACCAGACCACTAAGGAAAACAGACCAATGGTTTGCCTCCGTAGCTACAGGCAGAGAAGGAGATCGCATCTCTAAAGGTGCCATCTCCAAATGGATAGTCAATTGTATCCAGCTATGTTACTCCCTTTCTGAAAAGAGACTGCCTTTTACGCCAAGAGCCCACCCTACAAGAGGCATTGGGGCCACTCTGGCTTTCATTGCAAATGTACCACTTGACACCATTTGCAAAGCAGCTACTTGGAGCTCTATTCACACGTTTACTCAGCACTACTGCATGGACACTCATTCCAAGACCGATACTCAAGTGGGACAAGCGGTTCTAAGACATCTGTTTGCTCAGGACCCTTCTCACATCCCACCTATGCACAGCATGTGATCTAAGCAGATTCCACAAGCCTCAGAAGGGATACATTACTCCCTTTAATCATATTTCTGATGCTTGTATCTGCTTAGATTCACATGCGACCTGCCCTTCCTCCCCTCTGAGAGAA
The DNA here is from genome assembly GCF_040938575.1 of Ambystoma mexicanum. Classification (NCBI taxonomy): domain Eukaryota; kingdom Metazoa; phylum Chordata; class Amphibia; order Caudata; family Ambystomatidae; genus Ambystoma; species Ambystoma mexicanum. Next base: position 660,190,456 of record NC_090941.1, on the reverse strand, counting down.
GGCTCATGGATGCTTGTAGTCTTCTCTTCCTATCTATCTGCTTGGATAATCTGTACTTGCACTACTCCTCATGCTACCTCATATCAGAAAAAATACAATCTGAGGGTCCTACACGCGTGAGGGATCATGGGTACAGTGGTCGTCACACTAGGGATAGTATTACTGGCACGCCCTGTTTTGACGCCAATTTTCAAGTTTCGAAAAACAAACTAATACTCTGCAGTTTCCACTAGAATTCGGCCTATGCACAGCATGTGAATCTAAGCAGATACAAGCATCAGAAATAATATTACAGTGAGTAATGTAGCCCATATATCTGCCAAAGCCTCTTTCCAAATCAGTCTCTTACTGCAAAGGGCCTGTCGGAACAAGCACTCAAGTTCCTTTTGATCAGGATTTTCACATTCACAAGTTCTCGCTTTCATGGGTCTCCCCGTTCGGGCTCGGACCCCATTAGCACAATATTCACATTTGGTCTCCCTCGTTCTGGCTGTGATCGTGGATCTCCCCCGTTCGGGCTCGGACCATGTAATCTCACTTTTTACGTTCTCCTCTTGATAGCCCAGACTTTCAAATGTGCGATGGGTTTTGCTTATACCATAGCAGGACCACTTAGATTCACTTCTCACAATGTTCTTGCCTATCTTCTACTTTGTTTCTGCCACTACTTGACTGGATACCTTACAGAGACTTTCATTTGAACACCCTCATGGTGCCGGACCACTCACTGCTATTGAATCTTTTTTAAATGTTGCTACATTCATCAGCATTTAAGCTTTCCTTGCGTCTCATCACATACGTTTCAATCTCCGTTCTTGCGCTCATTATATAATGTTGCTGCTTGCAACCTTGACTTCAACACAGACCGGTCTTGCATCGGTCTCCCCAACTCACCGGCTGTGTTGATCTCTCAGGCGCTGTTTTAATCTTGGAGCTAAGGACAGTGCCACAGCGGCTGCTGTTCCTCCTTGACGCACAATTCTGAAGGGTTCGGGGAAAAAAACGGTTTCTCGCATAAGGGTCATGGTTATTTCCCTCTTTGCGTACACTTCTTGGTTTGCCGTCTTCCTTCCTTCGTTCAGCTGCTGTCTGGAAAGTACTGTTCCTTCACGTGCTTTGCCTCGCTCAGAATGTTCTCTTGTGCTCCACCTTTTATCCGTGTGGGGAAGTTTAATGGAAGTCAGGTGGGAGTGATTACCAGTAATTGCCTGACCTTGCCTGACCATAGTAGTGGGACATATCGGGTACAATGATTGGGTGATGGTCTGTTTTCTCCCAGAGTGGGCTGTCGGTGTGAATGTGTTCTTGAAGGGAAAGGGTTGGGGGGGTAGAGTTTCTAAATATCCTATCGAGTAGGATGAGAGAAAGGTGTTGCTGGTGATCCACCCGCAATGGTCTGGATCCAAAGGCGATGGCCGTGCCCTGGCCACCTGAGAGACACCCCCAGGGACTAGAAGGTGAGACACCTTCTGGTTTCTCACAGTAGTAGGAACCACCGGTTTACTCAAGCCTGCTAATACTAGTAGCAAATACTATATGAAAGCAAGTAGTTGTTAAAAACATTTTGGGCATACATTTTTCTTATGCCCGTTTTATTTTCCATTCCCCTCTGATGCAGAATACTCCCATTTACTAGATGCCTTAGTAGTCCTGTGTCTTATACACTTTTTTAGATGCTTATTGAACGTTCCGCTATGCAGGGACGGGACCAGAGCATTTTCTTGTAGCACCAAAAAGCATTACCCTTTCATTTTGATTGCTAAACCAGGCACGTGGAGTGTCAAGGTCTCCCTTCTCTAAGTGCTGCACTGTGATTTAGCCGTCAGTCCCCTGTGAAGATGGGCCTGAATGATCTTATCCCCACTCTTTTTTTTTTTTTTTTTTTTTGTACTGCGAATTTTCTATTTGCTTTTCCCTTAATGGCTTTCGACTTGGTGTCCGATTCCCTCTGTTCATGCTCTGAAATAAGTTTTGAGTCCTGCTTGGTTTGTGATGATTATTTCATGGTCTCCGACCCACACTTGTATTTAGAATACCTAGGGCCTGACCACTGGTGGTACCCATGTCTTTTGTTCAAGTTTCCCTGGGTCAGAAGCCTAACTGCAAGGCTTTGTTTCTGGGAAGGAAGCATTGAACAGTATTAAGAGCCACTTGCTGGAGTTCGACAAGAAGGAGAAACTGCAAGGCAAGTGTGATCTTGTATTTGGGGCAATTTTTTTTTTTTTTTTATTTTTTTTTTTATTATATAGGAGTGGCGGGTGTTTGTTGGGTCCCTCATGGGCTTTGCACACTAATCGGGCCACCCAGTGGCTACCTGTTCCAGGACAGATTCTTCTACTGGGGGTAGGTTGTCAAGATTTTTGCTAAGAGGGCTCAGTCCAGTCTCTTGTCCGAGGATCCCACTTTGGGTGTTCATACTGGGGGTGACTGAGTCTGCTCCTACAGATAGATATGCTAGGGCCTGATCCCTCTCACATGCCACCCACAGTCTAAGCACTGGAGTATACAAAGTTAAAAACAGCTCAATGGTGATGCAAGGGCCCCTCACAGGCCGCATCCTTTGAACAAAATACTGTTTGTACTGGACCTTCATTTGAGGGCTGCAAGCTGGTGGGAAGTCCTTGTAGTCTTGCTAGAAGCCTTGTCTTTCCACTTCAGGTGCGACACCTCAAATTGCCAGATAAAACACGGATGATCATGTTTGGGATGACAAGGCTGTCATTTTGTGCTTCTGTAACACTACCTCTGGGTCAAGAGAATCTGGTAATTGAGGCTCCAGGCGGCAAACCTCGCACACAGCACCTCTTTGGGGAAGGGACCCCTTTGTCTTTTGTGGAGTGGTTGACTCCTACCACAATGGCTCTTCCACCCACGCTGTCCCTTACTTTTTCTCAACAATCTGGCTTGGATGCCCATCGTGGAAGTCTGTTTCTGTGTATTTGTGGGCCTCTGGTCCAAAACCGTCTATCTTTAACAATAGATATCTCACAAAATTCCAGATCCTCAAATCATTCTGGACTGATAAATGCCTAATTTATTAATTTAATACCCCCTAAAAAAAAAAAAAAAAAAAAATGGGGGAACCAAGGGATAAATCTAATCCTCTTGCTCTGTACTAAAAGCAGGTAGACTCTTTCCTGGAGGTTCAAGTTTCCGTTCGACATGTCAAGGTGACATTAGCTCAGCTCCTCAGGAACCATATTGCTAAAGACTTTGGGGTTTGTTGGGGGGGGGGGGGGTTGTGTGGGTGGACCTTTAATCACCATAACCAAAAACAGACCCACCACTTAAGAAGCAAGTACACGGTTGTACATAAAGCAAGTTTATTGTACTAAAGCTAAAGGGAGCAGGGAGGATAGCTCAGCGGCAACGTGCTCGCCTTAGAAGCAAGACACAAAGCAACACAGGTTCGATCCCCGAGTCCGTGCTTAGAAACCTCTGGGTATTTAAGCGCGTTATTAATACGCAACGAAGACAAAAAACGATTATGCAACTAAAAAGGAAAAAAAACAATTCCTGTAACAGCGCCTCGATGCCCGCGGGTGAGCGCTTTAAAAATAAAAAGCAGTTAGATGGTGTTGCTGAACCAAACTAACCCTCATCAATACAACATCAGTTGGCAGTTTATGTATTTTATTTTGCAACCAATAACACTCAAGATACATTTTGTCACTCTCTACCCACCAAATATGATTGGACAAAACCTCTTCAAAGAAATCCCATCTTTCCCCAATTCTTCCAATTGCAGTTGTCCGGCATATCTTCATTATTATCTTCAGATCATATTTTGAAACACATCTCCTCTTGGGATTGGTTGTAGCAGGTCTTGGCGTTGGTGCATGGTTTAAATATTACTATTGAAGACATCATTCATTGCTTGCAATAACTACTCTAAAACCTTTTAACTTCAAGTATGATTGAACATGCTATTGTACTATAGATGGTTATGTCCATTCCACAGGCTTCTGGCGCTTTTAAAACACCTACGTTTGTGCGGCTACATAACACATCTGATGACCTGGAGAAATTAGCCAAACACATAACTAATCTCTTCTAAACATCTTAATACAAGGGGCAAGATAACATCTGTTCCCTTGCAACTTTTCCAATCTACAAGACTCTCACTTCACCCCACAATTGAAACTCCTAAATAGCTTTAGGCATTTTGTTTATTCTGTGTTTTACTACTAATCAGGATAAACCACAACTCGTTTGGTCACGCTCTCAAACATCAGGAGATTATATCTAGTATCTACGAGACTTATCGGACCATAAACTGAAGGCTATTTTTGCAGATGCTGACTGCAAAAATTGGGATTGCTTATTTACCTTCCTTTTGTCGTCTGAAAATTTGTTTAGAAGTCAAAGTACATTTTGCAAGAGAGCCCTAACCACTATGCTCTGATTCATTTTAAAAGGGCACTTATATTGAGATTAATGGATTGCCCATGTATTTATATTAAGGTACATGTATGTTTACATTTGATATTTCATCTTTCTGCAAGCTTGCAAGCTAGTATTGTATTAATTTTGAACAAAAAGTAAACCGTGCTCGGTTTGCTGCAACCCCAGTCATCAATATGGCACTCTCAATATGAATTCCTCAGAATAGAAGGGACCCTCTTAGACCCCCCCCTCCCCCTGACAAGGTGGAGGGGGTGTGAAAGACACAGCCGCCTTAATGAACAAACTGGGGGAGCAGCCAGTTGAGTTCTGTTAAAGGAAGAGACCTGCCTTGTCATTCGAGCAGCCTGGACAACTAAGGGCTTGAATCTTCATGTCATGAATAAGGGCTCATTTCCATGAACAGAAAAGACAGAGTGGGAAATCTGGCGCCTCTCTGCTTCTTTATGCAGAACATTACTGTGGTGTTGTCCATAAGAATCTGCACCCCTCTGCCTGCAATGCTGGTGTTTGAGGGCCAGAAACATAGCTCAGCATTCCAATCCATGTATTTGATCTTTTGAGGATCAACGACAAGTTAACTTGAAGCTTGCCACCCCACCAAATCGAGAACGCCGCCACAAAAGAGCCCCCACCATTCAGTTTTTCTTCTGATGCCATGACCGATTGTCTGGACAGGTCTCTGTCGGGGATCTGGAGAACTCTCCAAGTGGATAGGATGTTTGAGACCAGGATGGCCTTAAAGGTTTAAGTGAACTCCTCTTGAGACAAGCAAACAGAGCTGCTAGGACACAAGAGATTGTCGGACCCAGGAACTCTGGAACCACCACTAGCTGAAATACGCTACTGAGAAGTACATTGGTATCCAATATTCTCTCTCGGGTAGGAAAAACCGGGGCCAGTTCTGTTTCAGTGGAAGCTTATGTAGATCGGGTCTTGAGGTCAAGGAAGACTTCTGGATTTGCTCTTCAAAATGGGTCGGTCTATGTGAAAATTAAGACCCAGAGGGGGAAGGACCTGGCCCCCTAAGGTGAAGAAAGCCAGATGAGCTAGCTGCAATGGCTAGACATTGACTCCTTCCTTGGTGAAAGAAAAGCCACTGCAGCCATCGTTTTGGTAAAGCTGCGCGGGTCGAGGTGAAAACAAATGGAAGCGCTCTGTACTGGAAGAGGGCACCAAGTGAACAAAGTGCTGGTTATGTTCCCAGATGGGAATATGTAGAGTGGCTCCTTTTAGATCTACTGCACAGATCCAATCTCCCTTCCGAATGGCAGATCAGATGTGTGTGAGGGTGTTCCTTTTTCCTTTTATTTGGGGCAGGTTCAGGTAATGGTTCACAGACTAGCCTGGTTTGGTTTTGGCTTTGTAAAGAGCGGAAAATAGAAACCAGAACCCCTTGGACAGGGTGAATTTAATTCTAAGATTCATCAGGAGCTTCTCGGTTTTATTTTTTTTGTTTCCCGTAGAGAATGGGATGCAATCTGCACCTGGGGAGAGACGTAGGGGAATGACAAGAGGGGGGACAGGATGGGGTAGACTGAAGCTGTGTGATACAGAAAGGACCCATGGGTAGGAAGTAATGGTCCTTCATGCCATTACACAAAGAGCTATGCTCCTCCCCCACACTAGAGTGAGGGGGGATTGAACACTGAAATCTGTTTGTGAGGAAAAAGTGGAGGACATGGAGTTCTGGGTGAAACAAAGCCTTGCACCAGTCTCCTGTTGCAGTCTACACTGTTACTTTGGGAGGTGAGGGAAATCTGACCAGTTGCCTAGCCTTCCTCTCTTGGCATCCACGAACCCCAGCAAAGAAGCAGGATCCTAAATCCTTGTCTTTGGGAGTTGCCTTGAGGGGTTCTAGTGTGAGCCTTGGTGACCACAGATGAGGATTTGTCCATTACAGGACTAGCCTTTTCCCATTTATCTCTTAATCCTTTGAGCCAGAAAGAAAAACGTAAAGCTGCAGGCTACCTTATCTCGTGCTGGTGAGAAGATATTTTATCCTTTGCATACCTGGTGGCTTCTGTTCTCCAGATATTGCATTTGCCTGACGTCCCTGGGTGTATACAGAAATTCAGATGAGTAACCCTACCCCCTTTTTTGTATTCAGTATTGGACCCCTGGGCGGGTGAATTACCCTTTCCCATTGGTCAATTTGTGGGCTACACCAGCTGGTATGGGCACAGTTTTCTTATAGCCCTGAGTTTTCGTATAGGCCGCAAATTTGGCCTTTTCTTTTTTGTATCTCGGAAAGTCGAACACTAACAGTGCTTCACCCTCCTAGTAGTCTTATTTAAAATGGTATTTTCCTAAAAATACCGTCCCTTTTTCGTGTGTTAGTTTAAATGAATGAATTAAAAGAATTTACTATGAATAAGCATGACATATTTTTATCATGTAATATTTCATGTTTGTAAACTTAAATATTCCACGTGGAATATTTAAGTTCCCAAAAAGAGAAATATATATTTTTACATAAACTTTTGTTTTTGGCCATGGGTTCTAATAGCTTTATAGACCTCATCCTCGGGCCATACCGTTGTTACGGACCCTCATACCGCGTGTCTTCATTGCCCATAACTCCGGGACAGCACTCGTGCAACATCTATACAGCTATAGTAAAGAACCACTTTGATTGGTTGTCATATTTTTCTTGCTCCTAAGCCAGTCAACCCTAGAAGTATCTTAATGTGGTCCTCTCTGCTCTTAGTCATAATCCCTTTAAGCCCATGGCTACTTCAGACCTTGGTTTACTTGCACATAGGAGATTGTGCAAACTGCAGGCTTTGCCAGTAGGTATGAATCCATTTGTTCTTTCCCCCCCACAGGGACAGGATTGTCTTCCTGGCCCAACCCTTTGTCCACAAGCTTTTAATGGATTTTAACTTAAACCAGGTAATATTTCTTCCTTAATCCTTGTCTTTGGCTGAACGACACGGATGAACTGCTTGGAGTTTCATTCTTTAGAAAGACCCTTTGACGGGTCGTTAAAGTGTTAAGCGGCCTCCTAGTCTACAATTAGATGTTGGACTGTTTCCTGGATTGTTGAGCGCTTTATTCCTTAATCCATAGTACCCTTTCTGCTGTGCTCTCATCAACCTTCGCCTCTAAAATGTAGTCATCGGGCAGGTACTGCCTAGATAGATGGAAAAGGACTGATGGGAGACTGGGGCTTGGTCTGTGAAAGAATGCCATGGTTGGTTGCATGCCCAGCTTCAAAACTAAAACTGAAGGACATTATTTTTGGTGCTCCAAACAATTTGTTATCCCTGTTTTACAGTAGTCCCAACTGTTGGTAACTTTATATTTTGTAGCTCATCTTCTAAGTTGTGGTTTTGCAAAGTGCAATCTTGCTGGAATACTGCTGCTGGGATAAGGACATTCTTCATACTCATACATCCCGCCCCTTTCCTCCATACTTTAGTGACATTCCGTCCATTGGGACGGGACTTGAGCACTTTTGAAGCATGCAGAATAATGTTCTTTTCTCCGCACGGTCTGGGTCGGACACACTTGCTTCATAGGGAAATTTTTTTTTCTTCTTCAGTTGTCCTTAATATTCCTGCTTTGATTCCACAGTCGTCTTTCCTGTGTCTGTTCTGGTTCATCTGGGATTCGTGTTCTGTTCTTCAGGGCGGATCCCCATTCTCTCTGTCTGGAGTGCTTGATCCCGTAACTTTGGTGGTGCTTTTACTGCAGCTTCCTCTCTGTCCGGGCACTCCCGCACAGGCTCATCAGGTGGGGGGAGGTGTTATAACAGCGTCCTCCTCCACAAAGGCAGCGTCCAGTAAGTTCCTTCCTTCTTAGGGCACCCCGGCCAGAGACTCCTTCTGGGGTCTGCTGGTTCGGGGAGGGTCCCAAGTGGCTCTGGTAGCATGATTCTGCCTGAGCTGTCCTGAATGGGATCTAACCTGGATTTAGAATTTGCTCGGAGGCCCCCTGTTAAGGGGCTGTCAGGACCAGATATTCATCAGGTTTCCCCATCTGGGGGGGCTAAGGCTAAGCCCAACATTTCTGGGGCTGTTTTTGACCGGCATTGTTCCTGAGGTTCCAAGTCTGGAACTAAACGTACCTAGTCTCGGATTACAGTACAGTGACTAAAGGTACTGGGGTTATCCCTGAGATACCTGATTAGGGGCTATAAGTAAAATGGGCAAGATCGTGGGGCCTCCTCCGGGGGCTCTGGCTACGTGGTGGGACCCTAAGCCTTCCCACAAACAATATTTCCAAAGTCTAACCGATCCTGCTGAGTGGGCAAAGGAGGGCAAAGTCTTGAATCACTGACGCTCCCGAGGTTCACTCACTGAGGGCTAATCAGAATACAAAGGGGTTCAAAAGTGCTCTAGATCTGCTAGTACCTGCTCTGCCGAGTTTTCCTGTCACAAGGCTAAAATGGACAAAAAAGCCCCTGAAACCCCTGTGGTGACACTGAAACCTGTGACGCAGATCACCTCAGGCAGTGACAAAATGGCGGTTTTCCATGAAATGTGGACAATAGGAATCCTTTCCGCCATCCACTGAATTGGCGTGGTTGGTTTCCGCTGCCACAGTCTTGCTTCCTCCTGCATCTGCTCCCTTTAGTTTGTGGATCCAGTTGGTTGAGGGCTATCCTGGCAACCAGCCTCTTTACAATCCTGGTGGTATGCCCCTCCAGAAAGGCCTCTACCCCCTCCTCTGCCTAGATCGTCCTCCGAGGACGCGTTCTTTGGCAAATTCCAATTGAAGGCATACTTTAAGGATCTATTCAAAGAAATGTATCGTGAGCCTCTTGAGCTGCAGCCTGCTTCTACTACCATTCAGCAGTTTTTGGTAGTGCTGTTAGGCAGAAACCTGTGCAGTTCCCTTAGGGACCACTGCAAAAAGCTTAAGACTACAGGTGTTGGCAGTAAACCCAATTGGTAGCAGTCTGTACCACCTAGATTTACCTGGTAGCTGTGGCTGAGCAGTCAAACTTCTCTCAAGAAGAGTTAGGCAGTATATAGAGCATACACGTTAGGTACAAAAATACAGTAGCACAAGCAAACACTGACCAGAGCTTGGGTATAAAAGTATATAATATTTATTTAAAAACACACTTGTAAAAATACACTGGCACTAATATGTCAAGCAAATTCAAACAGTCACTAGAAATATATACACCTCCCTGATTAATTGTTCGACAAGTCTTGGGAAAAGAACACCACTTATTATCAATACAGGGGTGAGCGCTTAACCAAGATGGCACTCCAATAATTATTTAAAAAGGGAGGGAAAAGGCAGAATTAGAAAAGCACACAATACCAACACTTTTAAAAGAACCACAGCAAGTCAAGAAAGGCAGAGTCTACTGTAGAGCAAAAAGTTCATAGGCCAGGCCCACTCTTGGAGAGAGCAAGGCGGAATGTGCCCATGATCACACAGTTGAAGTACACTTTAAAAGTCTTTGCAGATAGTTCAAAAAGGAGTTGGATCAGTTCAGAAAAGTTAGTTAACAGGTCCCAGGTCACCCCAGGATAGAGAGTCAAGGATTTACGGGACACCTTGAACAGTCTGTTGCAAGGGAGACAAGGCGGGACACAGTACCTGAAATGGCGAGAAAGCTCCAGCGGGGACAGTTGTTCCTGGCAGCTGGTGCAAGTTGGTGCTTCGTCCAGGGGAAGAGAAGATCTCGACGTGGAGGAAAGCTGGAGGTCGTTGCACTGCCAGGGAAGAAGCCAGCCGCGGAGTTTCCCAGTTAAAAGGTAATACCATTTTATTTGCGGTAGTGGTGAAGTGTGGCTATCCGGCCGCCGGGGTGCTTGGCACGGGCGATTCGACCACGAGACGATCCAGAAAGGCGAAAAGAAGGTGAACTGGTTAACCCCTCCAGTTCAAAGGAAGAAGACTCTCCAGGATGAAGATCTTCTCTGTCGTCGGGAAGTGGTGAGTCTGTTCAGCAGGGCTGCACCGGTGGTGTCGTCGTTGCAGGTCGGCTCAGCTTCTCCCTCTTTGGATTCTTGAGGTCCTGTGGCGACTTCTCAAGTTCCAGTCCCCAAAGCCCTGCTTTTATGCAGAAAACCCCCATTCATCAGTCCTAGCTGTCACTCAAACATGCTAAGTCGGGCGGCTCACCACTGGGCCAATCACACAAGAGTGCGACTGGAGTTGCCGGGGCAACTCAGTCCAGGGTGCCTATTCCCCCCCCCACCCCTCCCACACATCCTGTAGACCCAGACAGAGTGGCACCACTTTTGGAGGCTTCTGTGTAGAAGCCCGCCAAAAGTGGAACAAAGGGCTCGACTTGGGTTGGAGTTACAGAGGCGAACACAAACGCCATTTTAAAACCGAGTCCTGGCAAAAAGACCCAACCGGGGAATAAATATTAAATAAATAACCCAGCGGTATCTTTAACATTGCACCAAAAAAGTGGTGCGTTTAAAATGAATGGGAAAATCCCATAGGAAATATTCCGGTGGAATATTTCGCATGATAACCACTGCCACCAGCCATAAACTTGACGAGGGGGGACTGCACAGTGCCCCCTCGAAAAACAGACCCAGGGGCAATCTAATTACCCCTACCAGTACTTCCACATTATGATGGTTTGTCCTGGGTCTGTCCCCAATTTAAGACTAGTAAAGTCAATGGTGACTTTACATGCCCTGGGAGACAGTAGTCAGTCCCAAGGTATGGAGTCTATGTTTGGGGGTCACTATGACACCCCTGTGTTACTGCACTGAGGGTGCTGTGTAACACACTTACCAAAAAACACATGAAGCCCTATGGAGTAAAAGACCCCATAGCCCATAAAACACATTACAAAGTCAAAGGACATTCTCAAATCATGCTTAAGAGTGGGAGAAAGAGTCTCACTCTTAGCAGGAGAAGGAGAAAAAAATAAACCCCAAAAATCCAGCAAAGCTGCTGGAGGACTCACTAGGTTTGGGAAATTAGCCTATACAGAGAATTCTCCCTAACAAGTGCTGTCCCCCTCCTCTTCCGATGGGGCCCCCTCCTAGACTGCCACGGGGTCTGAGGTTATCTCGTGCTGCGGATCGGTTTTCTGTTCCCTCTACAACTGACGAGGACCAAGCGGACCAGGATAGTGAAGACCCGCTCCACTCTGTCGGAGCCTTTCCTGACCGGGTCGTGGATATGATAGCTGGGGTATTCCAGTACTGATTCCTCCAGCTCCACAAGGCATACTTTTCAGGAGCCTGAACTCTTATGACACAGGGCAGCACTTAAATAGGATAATTGACGCTCGCTACAAGCTACACTTGTCAGAAGACCTGCCCTTGACTGCATTTCTCTGCCCTCAACAACAGTGGTGGTAGCAGTTGCTCTCCAGTATAAGCCATCCTCAACCAGCCGTAGAGTAGGATATCAGGTTCTGTCCAAAGAGGCCAAACTTCTAGATGCCATTGGGACAAAGCTCTTTACCAATTCTGGTCTTCAGCTGTGGCAAATCTCAAGCTGTGGAAGGAGCTTTCCAAATTTCAGGAATGTATCCCTCCGGACAGGCTGGAAGATTTTAAAGAGGGCCCATCTGATGCCAGAGTTCTGGCTCAGGACCTGGTGGAGGACGCGGTCCATCATGTATACACTTCTTCTCACTGCCCTATGGTGGCAGTAGACCTCTCCCGGCAAGCATGGTTGCATGCTACAAAGTTCTAGAAGGTGGTTTAGGACCAAGTAATTTATTTTCCCTTCAAAGGTAAAGAGCTGTTCCACTTCTCCACCAATGAGGAACTCAATAGAACAAAGTCAAGCACGCAAATGACTAAATCCTTGTCGGTCCTTGCAAAAACTCCAAAACTCCAGCTAAAGCGGCCTATACGCAGAGGTCTGGGACCCAGACAAGGCCGTTCTCAGGCTTCAGAGGGTTCCAGTTGTAGTGAGCATGCCGGGCAGAAAGTTCCTCTGGTGCACCTTGTCGCAAGCAGCGAAGGCAAAGTGGCCACTTTTTCTCTCGGCCATCAGCCTTCTCTTAATATCTATCCTTATTTGGACGATTGTCTTCTGCAGAGTCCTTGTCCACGGACTGCATAAGCAATTCTCCAGCATTGGATCTTTCATGGATTCACATGCTGTGAATATTTCCCGTCGTCAGGCTGGGAAACCTCAGTAACTTTAACCTAGCATTTTCCTATGGAAAACTTTGACGCCTTAGTGTCCTATCAACGTCCTTTTTGGGTGCTTTAGGCTGCACAAATAGGACGTCCGGTATAAATAGCCCTGCCCCCGCGGCTTCCCTTCAGATTTCAACCGTCTCCAAACAGTTGGGATCACCTTGTGTCTACTCATCATGTTCTACACATGCTTTTCGTACTTTGGCCATAATGTTATTATTGGCCAGAAAAAAAATCACTGTTTAGGCCTTGTAAAACCTGGGGCCTAAAGGTCTGCGAGGGGGACAGCCATGCAGATTGCCTGTATTGTCTTTACCCCAATCATTCGGCCCTGTGAGATCTGTCGTGGGTTTGCTCAGAAAACGCTGAAAGACTGCAACCGCCAGCTGATTTGTTGGCTCATCAAGGGCACTTACCAGGGTTCGGAGGTTTCGTCCCGGGGAAACAAGTCTTCGGCTCCGGTGGTGAAGGCGTCTATGCAGCGGAGGAGCCAAGAAGCAACGCAGAGAGGTGGGGAAATGTGGTTCCTCTGAATCCAGGTTGCATCTGTCCAAAGGTGCGAGTAGCTGTTTGCTATCCAAGTCAGCGACGCCAGACAAGTCCAAGGGGTCGAGTGATAGGCCTGAGAAGTGAACGCAGAAGTACGTGTCAGTGGAGAAGGCGAGGGTGAGAGTCCTCTTTGAAGCACTCGTCGTTTAGGGACCAGCATAGGTACGCTTCCAGCCGAGACACATCCAAACACCGTTCCGGCACTTCAACCACACAGCCTGTGTTGCCGGAGAAGGCCAGGCCTGTGGAGGCCTTATACCGACGACAAGGCAGTCCACTGAGGTTCCATTGTCGATGATTGTGGTGCAATCCTCACTCCCTTCGACGGAGGGGGTCATCGGCTCAGTCTACAGCCGTGACTGTCAGTGGCCCGCAATTGCTGTCGACAGCGATGGTGGTTTGTTGCTGACGGGAGATCTGTGGCAGTCTGGGGCCGGCTTCGGGCCATTGCTCCCGGTGGACATTCTTCAACAGGATCCAGCTTCATATTAAGTGTCCTCGGGCCTGGAGGAGGAGCATGAACCAGGTTTCTATCTGTCGGCGCTGGGTCTGTGGGAGGCAGGTCTGTCTACACCTAGTGGGGCTGCGGCGCTCCTGTATCCGTTGGTGAACCCTCACTCTCTGCTGTCCATGCAGGTGTTAAGTACGCTCCAGTCACTGTTGGGACAATTGGATGCACGGCTTCCAGCAGCTGAGCCCGGTGGTTCCAGTGGTGCGCAGTGTGCCTGTTGAGGCCCCTCACCCGAGTCTCCCCAGGAATTCCCCTACAGTGCGGCTGAAATCTCCGGTCTAGCCGGTGGGGTTGGGCCTTCCACGAAGTAATCCAGAGGGAGGGGAGCTGGTCAATTTGGATCCAGAGAGTAGGCCTCGTGACACACTCAATGGTGTCCTCGTCGCCCAGGAGAGATGATGCATGGGATACAGATCCGGAGGTGGAACCGCCTAGTAGCCCAGCTCAGTTGTCTCCACCGGAAGATTTCATGCTATGATGGCGAAGGCGTGCCAAGAATTTGCCCTAGCTCCTGAGGAGGAGCGAAAAGAATGTTTGTTTTCTCTTCGATCACATGGAAGCGACGAAAGGCAGTCTTCTCGGCCCCCATTTTGGACCATATGTGGCAGAAGGGCCTGCACACGATGCGCCATCCTTTTTTTGGAACCAGCCGTGAAGGGGCGTCTGGAGAAGAAGTTTAAGGCACCTGAATCGACCCCCCCCTGCACCCCCCTAAGTGCATCATTTCTCAGCCCACGCCAGAGTCGGTTTTCGGCGGCAGTCAGTCGGAAGGCGAGGAGCCAGCACAAGTGTGTTACGCCCCCAGACAGTGAGGCCAGAAAACAAGATGCTTTTGGGAAGAAAGTCCTGACGGTGGGTGCTACGACAGTGAAGGCGGCAAATTCCTTGGCCGTTATGGCCAGGTATGACAGGGAAATGTGGCACTGGTTGTCCCCACACTTGGAACATCTCCCGGAACAACAACGCAAAGAGGCTATGCTGCTGATTCGAAAGGGGGAGGAGGCCTCCAACCACAGCATCAACATTGCAGTGGACTTGGCAGAGTTGAGCTTCAAGCAAATAAATACTGGTGTTCTCCGGAGCTAGGTGTGGCTGCGCTGCACTGACTTTCGTCCCGAGGTCCAGCATAAAGTAGTGGATATGCCCTGTGAGGGGAGCAGCTCTTATTAGAGAAAATCGATGAGGCGGTCAAGGGAATGAAGGAAGACACTGGGACAGCGAAGTCCCTGCGGGCTCTGCAAACGGGCCGTTCTTTTTGCCCCTTTTGGGCGTTTCGAGGTCCTCTGGTAATGCCAGATTTGCTGCTTCCCGCGACCCCGGTTACTCTTCCCAAGGCTTCAGGCGGTCGTTTCAGTCGGCGCAGAAAAGCAAAGACTATCGGGCGTAGCGTAAAAAGGGTCCTGTCTCCTCAGCTACTAAGGGACAGCAGTCTAAGTCCCACCAATGACTGCCATGCGGGCAGTCAACCTGGAGGCAGTGAGTCACGACATGTCGACGTGTGGAATCTTATTATTATGGACCGCTGGGTACTGGATACGGTACGTTTTCGGCCACTCATAGTTTCAGTGTCCTTAACTCCCAATGTCGCCGGTGCACGTGGTGCAGCCGCACCTGCCTGTCTTGAGGCAGGTCGTCAAACTCATGTTGGCGAAAGGGGAGATGGAACCAGGATGTACTCCCGGTATTTTGTCATCAAAAAGCCCAGTGGAAAGTGGAGGCCTATTCTAGATCTTCAGCCGTTGAACAAGAATCTGCAATGCCTTAAGTTCAAGATGCTTATGCTGCAGGAAGTGATCCGGGCGGTGCAGCTGGGAGAGTTCCTGGCGTCGTTCGATTTGGAGGATGCTTACTTCCGCATCCTGATGAGGCCAAGCCATCGCAATTTCCTGCGCTTTCTGGTCGGCGACAATCATTGTCAGTTTCGTGTTCTCCCGTTTGGGCTGAAGTCTGTGCCCAGAACGTTCACAAAATGCCTAGGTCCAGTCACTGCCTTCCGCCGAAGGCGGGCGGTGGGAGGGCATGTGTACCCGTATCTGGATCACTGGTTGGTACGGGGGCTGTCGTCGGAAAGGGCGTTGAAGTCTCTCCAGGAGTCAATGAAACTATTACAAGGGCTGGGGTTCGCAGTAAACTTCGCAAAATCCTTTCTGACGCCATCCAGTGAGTTGGTCTTTCTCAGTGATCAGTTTCTCACACAGAACAGTGTGGTGAAGCCTTTGGACGAGAGAGTGGTGAAGTTGCTATCCAGAACAGCCGAATGGGGCCAAGGAACTGTGGTCTCGGTCCTCAGTTACATGTCGCTGCTGGGTTACATGCTGTCCTGCATTCCGCTTATCACAAACTGTCGCTTGTTCATGCGACCGGTGCAGGAATTTCTCGCAGACAGGTGGCCGCAGAGTCGAGGGTTATGGTCGGACAAGGTGGTCATCTCCCAGGGACTGGTGGAAGCCCTGAGATGGTGGGCATGCACAGACAATCTTGTACAGGGCATGCCCCTGGTGGAGCTGGATTTTCAGTTCACAATAGTTTACGAAGATCGTCAGGAAGTGGCGGGTCACTCCCTCTCGACTTGTTTGCCACGCCAAAGAACAAGGAGTGTCCATCGTTTGCCAGCAGGATGGCTCATCCAGAGGCAAAAGGAGACTTGTTCTCATTCCCATGGACGGGCCTCTTCGGGTATGCGTTCCCTACATTTCTGCTGGTTTGGCAGACAATCCAGTGGGTGCACAAATACCTGTGCAGAGTGATCTTGGTCGCCCCATTCTGGCCCAGACAGACCTGGTTCTCAGATCTCCTTCATCTAGCGGTGGAAGAGCTGCTTCGTCTGGGGACAGAACAGGATCTGCTATTGCAGGACGAAGGAAGAGGGTGGCATCACGATCCAGCATCTCTCAGCCTGGCTGCATGGCTCCTGACCACTCGAGTTCGGTCATCTAGGTATTTCACAGGAGTGCCAGCGGATCCTGGAGGCGGCAAGGGCGCCTTCCACTAATATCTTACAGTAGAAAATGGCCGAGATTCTGTGCCTGGTGTGAACAGCAGCCGGGGGTGCGGCCATTGGAGTTTACACCGGCCCAGGTTCTTCCATACCTGCTGCATCTGGCGCAGTGGGGCTTGGCGTTGTCTTCAGTCAAGGTACATTTAGCGGCCATTTCCTGATTCAACAGACTGTGCCATGCTACGCCTCTGTTTAGTGACCGATTGGTTAATCGGTTTCTGAAAGGACTTTTTCAGACACTTCCCCCTGAGAAAAGGTTTGCTCCGGTATGGAGTCTCAATGTGGTTCTCACTGCTCTGATGAAACTGCTGTTTGAGCCCATGTCGATGACGTCCTTGAAGTTCCTCTCGTGGAAAGTCGCATTTCTAGTGGCAATTACATCTGCCAGAAGGATTTCTGAGCTTCAGGCGCTGTGCATTGACCCGCCGTACACGCGATTCAAGAGAGACAAGGTTCTCCTGTCTACTAATCCGCACTTCATACCAAAAGTGTCTTTGGCGTTTCACAAGCATGCTACAATTGCCTTGCTCTCGTTCTTCGCTAAGGAGACCACAGCAGTGGAAAGAGCCCTGCATTCCCTAGACGTCAAGAGGGCGTTGACATTTTATCTGTTCCGTACTCAGGACTTCAGGCAGTCGAAACAGCTGTTTGTGGCGTTTGGTCCCTCCAGCAAAGGACGATCCATTTCCAAGCAATGACTTTCCCGTTGGGTTTCGTCCAGAATTTCATCTTGTCACAAAAATGACTGGCAAGCCCTTTAGGGGCAATCCTAAGGCCTATTCTACAAGGTCCACAGTGTCTTCGGTGCTCTGGGCTGGAATCCCGCTCATTGACATTTGCCAGGCGGCTTCTTGGGCAGTGCCACATACCTTCGCCAGACAGTCTGGGTCAGCAACATGCGGAAGATGTGCAGGTGGGACGGGCAGCCCTTCAACGGCTCTTTTAATAAGGTAAGCCCTGCAGCTTCCGGGGCATACCTTTTACTCTGTCACATGCTGGTTCTGTTATCATGCATGTTGTTGGATGTTATCTGTTATGTTCGTGGTTATGGCCTTGGGTCTTGGGGTTGGTTTGCCTGTCATGCACCTCCAAGGGTTGATCATACTGCTATGTAATCTACTCAGAGCAAGTGAATCCATGAAAGATCCAACGTTGGAGAAGGGATTTGTTTCTTACCTGGAACTCCATTCCTCCAGCGTTGGTATCTTTCATGGATTCACATGCGCCCACCAGCCTCCCCCTGCAGGCAAACTGTGATTCCTGTTTCTTCTACTTTGGAGGTTAAAATCTGAAGGGAAGCTGCAGGGGTGGGGCTATTTATACCGGACGTCCTATTGGTGTAGCCTAAAACACCCAAAAAGGATGTCGATAAGACACTTAAGATGTCGAAGTTTTCCATAGGAAAACGCTAGGTTAAAGTTACCGAGGTTTCCCAGCCTGACGGGAAATATTCACAGCTTGTGAATCCATGAAAGATACCAACACTGGAGAAATGGAGTTACTGGTAAGAAACTACTCCCATTTTTAGTCGCTCCTCCCGCTCCTTTTCCAACTGGGGCTGTCTGTGAACTGGCAGAAATCGTCTGACGGTTGCTCAAGACCTGATGTTTCTAGGTTTCCGTTGGAATACTGTCAGTGCCAGTGTGTTCCTAATGGAGGACAGAATTGCAGATTTATCAGCCACATGCCATTCTTTTCTTGACTTCCTCCCCACATGTCGGCCTGGTGGTTCCAGAGACTCCTGGGCCTGATGGCCTCATGCGTGTTAGCCCTAACTCTTGCGAGACTGGAAATGAGGCGCACACAGCTAGCGCTTCAAGGCTGCTGGTCACAAGCTGTGGATCCAGACTCCAAAATTATTCTAATACCATCCTCTATGATGACGGAGCTTCAATGGTGGTCAACCACCAGCAACCTTTTGGTGGGAACCTCCTTCCAGGAGCCCTGCCCACAGATTAGTTACAATAGAGTCCTCCCTCCTAAGGTGGGCAGTGACGCTGGGGCACCTAGAGGTGTACGATCTGTGGATGCCCCAGGACAGAATGTCAACTACATAGAACTCCTGTCTTTCTGACATTTAACTCTTTCCAGCCTTCTATCATCAGAGTGGTGTGAATTTGCACAGATAATTCTGTAGCTATGTTCTACTTCAACAAGCAGGGGGCACCAGGGCACCTCCTCTGGTGGATCTAGCTATCCATATTTGGAATTGGGCAGTCCAACACAATGTCTGACTACAGGCTGTGCACATTCCGGGTCAGATCAATGTTGCGACAGATTCCCTGCGCCGCTAGTCTGCAGCGAATTACGAGTGGGAAATTAACAGCCATGTTGTTACCAAGCTTTTCCAGCAATGGGGTTCTCCAACGGTGGACCTTGTTTGCGACTGCAACGAACAGGAAACTACCACTGTATGCTTCGTGGGATGGTCTGAGAGCATCTTCCTTGGGGGAATGCCCTCGATTTCCTGGGACAACATGAAGGCTTATGCCTTCCCACCTTTGCCGTTGATTCATTGGTCTCTCTGGCAACTCAGGAGTGCCTCCAACTGCACTCTCCTCTTCATAGCTTCTTGGTGGCCAGCCAGGTTCTGGTTTTCGGAGTTGCAGCACCCATGCATATGCAACCCGATCTGGTTGCCGCAGATTCCCGACCTCCCTCACCAGAGCAATGACCAAGTGTGTCACTCCTCCCAACATTCCTTCAGCTTGGCGGCCTGGTACCAGAGTTCAGATCCTTAGCACAGTTTAACCTTTCAGAGGATAATATGTACATAATTCAGGTGGCACATAAGCCTTGTACGAGGGATCAGTACAAAAGTAAATGGCTTTTTTTTGTCATTGGTGTCTAGCTAAACAGCTTGAACGTCGACATGCTTCTATCGACTGTGTCTTGTCTTTTATATCCGACGTTGCGGCCTCTGGCATCCACGTCTTATTGTGCAGAACATATCTGTTGGGCCATTGCAGCTTATCCTTCCACAGACCGTTGCTCGTTTTCTCTGGCAAACCCAGTAGTCAAGAGGCATTTCGCAGGTCTTCGCCTCTTTCCGCCGGTCAGGCCGCCTCACTCAAAATGGGATCTGAACATGGTCTTCACTGCTTTGTGTCATAAGCCATTTGAACCAATGGCCACTACTGAGCTCAAGTTCCTTTCTTTAAAAGTGAACTTCTTGATTGCTGTAACATCTGCGAGAAGAGTAAGTGAGCCTCAAGCTCTGTCGAACATCTGTGCCTAACGTTCCACAAGGATAAGGTTGTGCTTCGCACTCATTCTTCTTTCCGAAAATTGGTTGAGATCCACATAAATCAATAAATATCTCGACTGGTTTTCTTTTTCGAACCCAGTCTCGGATACTGAGAGGGTTCTACGTAACCGAGACGCGAGATGTGCTCTGAAGTGTTACCTCGACAGAACAAGCGATCGTAGACGTTCTTCACGACAGTTTGTTCATTTCAGTCACCCAAAAGGGAAACCTGCTTGAAAGCGTCCATCTCACGGTGTATTGCTTCATGCATCTCATAGGCTTCTACAATTCAAGGTCTTCAGCCCGCAAAGGGCGTTGATGCATATTTGGTCCGTGGCAAAGCAGCCACTGTTGCCTTCCAGAAATATGTCTCTTGGGAATCCATAGTAAAGGCTTCTACGTGTGCTTCTCCTTCAGCTTTTTGCAGACCTGATTGTCTTGACCTGAGCTCCCGGGCTGATGCCCAGTTTGGCCCGGCAGTTCTTAAGAACTTGTTCCATTAAGGGAAGTTTCCATCCTCCCGTTTCTTTGGTCAGTGCTTGGGAACCTCCCAAAAGTATGGAGGAAAGGGGACGGACATAGGAGTATAACAAAGTTACTCACTGTAGTGACTACCTTACTCCCAGTCCATATTCCCCCTTCCTCCATACGCCCGCCATCCCCTCTAATAATTATCCACTATTTTGCTAATGGTCGTTTGACTTTGGCAATAGAAAAGGACTGAAGGGTGATGCATTGGGCGGAGCTCAGGAAGGGGGTTACAGTCATCATGTTCAGTGGCCCCATGTAAAAATAAAATATCAACTTATTTTTGATGCTTCAAAAGTGCTGCGGCCCCGTCCTGATGGACAGAATGTCCCAAAAGTATGGAGGAAAGGGGACTATGGACCAGGTTTTGGCCTAAAAGACTGAATCCAAATGTCCGACCCAACTAAAAGTTTGAAAAGAGATGCCACTAATTGTTCTACTTAACAAAGGTTCGGCTTTTGGTAAGTACAACATAAAAAGGACTGCGGGGGACACCCCTGCAGCTGTCCCGCAGTCACAAAAAAAGGCTGCGTGGGCTACACCCCGCTCACTATACACTATAGTGAGGGGGATTGCCGTGGACAGCAATGCAGCTGACCCAAAGATTTGGGGGGGGGGGGGGGAAACCTGCGGTGCCGGTTCCCGATCAGACGTGAAAGGGAACAGAAGTTGCTGGGACACAGAGGTGGAATGCAAGGTAAGTAAGGGGGTAGCAGTGGGGGTGTGGGTAGGAGTTTGGGCACATCGGGAATGTTCAGGGGAGAAAAGATCGAAGATTATTTACCAAAAATTATCTTCGGTCTTTTCTCCCTCGAACATTTCCACTTCGGACATTCAACCGCAAATCATGGACTAGGATTAAGGTAGTCACTACTATGAGTAATTTTGTTAATGTACAAGACTGGGAGGGGATATACATGAAGCCCAAATAAGCAAGAGGGCAGAGATGGTGGCAAAGTCTGTGGCACACAGAGCCGAAAGCAATCCAGGAGCGGGGATGCAGCTGGAGTTAGTTGGCCATTGGTGGGGTGCAAAATGCGAATCCAGACTGAGAAGAGCTCTATGGCTAGGCTATGTTCATCTTGTTAAGGCTTTCTTTTACTGATCTGCTCTCCCTCTGGCTCTTTTTGCACAGCATATGGCATCCGCCATTGGGGAAGATTTCTTGTACAGTGCTGCACTATTATTTAAGAGACTGCAGCAGCCTGTAGCCCACATCCCACCTACTTTTTTTCATTGGCATTTCTGCTTCACTGTGTTGGGTATGAGGCTCCGCTTTAACTTACCTTGCTTTGCGTTACCTTGCTCTTGGCACTGATATACCATTGAGTGCCTGATGGGTTAAGTTGCGCCTTGTGCGATCAGTGCCAATACTATTTTCCCTGTCACTCCAACAGCAATTCCAAAAAATTCTCAATCAGCAGCCACACAAGGGTAGCTGTAGCTGTGGGAGTGGGGCGGCCGTTAAGACTGGTGATTTGGAACCACAGTGAAGCTTAATATTGTTAATTAAGTCTGTATATACATATTACCCTTCTATGACTATCTGACTTTGGCCTGTTCTGCTATATCCTATGTGTGACCGGGGACCTTATGTGGATGGAGCCGATATGCTAGGTACTCTTCGGCCATTTTATTTTTGCGACTGCAGTTTTGAATACTTTTTACTGAATTGTTTCTCATAGTTCATTGCCAGCAGGAGGCCTTATTTGGCTTGGGGATCTGCAGCGAGCAGAGTTTTCGTTCGTTACCTACATCTGTAGTTGCATTGAAACTTTCTGCCTGCCATTTGCACTTAAAACTGCATTTAAACCCGAGTAATCAGTTTAAATTCTGATTGAGTCTGATTGAGTCTGATTGAGTCTGATTATGAATTTATATTGACGGGTAATGAAGTAGATGGGATTTTTCAAATAGTTGATGTTTTTATCTTTCTCCTTATCGCTATCTGTATCTGACCAAGTGCAAAGCAACCACATGCCCATCTCCAAATGGGGCAGGAAGAAAATCTGCCAATTTAGTTTCCCCTATTTGGGATACAAGTTTGTTCCTTTCAAAAATATACTTTGCTTCATGATTTAGGTGATTCTGATAACCCAAGAATCCTGCTTTACCTCCTGCTGTGAAGGCATGCACTAAAGCACGTGGTCAAAAGAGATACCCCTTATGCGCTGCCCATAGGTGGCCTTTGTGATTGCTACTTTTAGCAGTAGCTCCTCTCCTCTACTGCAGGCCATGGTTCATGAAGGTGGTGAGATTGGTTCCATGAAAGTGGGTGTGATAATTTGGGTTGGGAGGTTACCTCGGGGGCAACACACTAGTCTTGGAAACAAAACCATGCCTAGCAGCATGGGTTTGAAGCCCAATCCTGTGCTTTAGAGGCTGGAATATGTCATGAAGCGAGATTTAAATTATATATTTCTGATGCTTGTGAATCTGCTTAGAATCACATGCTGTGCATATAGTCCGACATCTAGTTGAAAGCGCGGAGTACTGCATCTTTCTTTCGAAGATCGAAAGGGGATGTCGACATGGGCGACTGTAACACTATCCCTAACGTGACGTGTAGTGTACCCAAAATCCCTCACGCGTCGAGGTCCCTCAGATTGTTTTTTTCGAGCAACCTAGTTGGTCGCCTATGTGGAGCTTGCAACTTTGTCCGCAAGACCTTTGGTCGTCTAGTCTTCGAATAATGTTCTTGACGACTGCCTTGTGGGTTTCCTGCCGCTGAATACATCTACAACCTGCTCAGTGACTGTTCGGCTTCGGCCCTCTGTCCAGGCCCTTCCAGTAGGGAGAGTGGGGCCCTGGGTTTATCTTCTCTAAGAATGTATTTCCTTTACCCCTCTCTTTCTCATCTTAGTCTGGCTGCCGCTACCCTCTGCTATGGTGAGGCGGCCCTTCAAATTTTGCCCGTCGTGTAACAGCAAATTTCCTTGAAAGAACACTCATCGCCGTTGCAATCAGTGTCTTCCTCGAGACCATAACGAGCGCTCATGCAAGTCCTGCAAGCTCTTATGACCGAAAATGTTGAAAGACAGGTGGACTAAATGGTGGGCGGCTGCAGGCCGAAAGCCCCCCACCCACCTGTTGGCGCTGTCGCTTCGGACAAGGAATCCGTCGGCAGCCATGTCTCCGAATTGGAAGCCATAGACCGCTCAGTGCAGCCTTCAGGCTCCCATATAGCCCGGCCCTGACACAGGCCACTGGCTCTGTTATGGGGAGTTTACACCCCGGTGACCAGGGCACTCAAGCACCACGAATTCAAAAAAGCACAGCTCCTAAGGCCTCTTAGACAGAGTTGTCAAAGAAGCGCACAATGCCAATAGTGCTGCCGAAAATTCCAACGGCGCCT
This sequence comes from Ambystoma mexicanum, assembly GCF_040938575.1. Taxonomy (NCBI): domain Eukaryota; kingdom Metazoa; phylum Chordata; class Amphibia; order Caudata; family Ambystomatidae; genus Ambystoma; species Ambystoma mexicanum. The sequence goes on along the minus strand of NC_090941.1, from coordinate 660,166,774 downwards.
TCCAAACCTTGTGGTTCGGCACCCTCCATGCAATTGTCTTTGCAGCATGCGACGGGGCATACCTCTGGAATGGGCGTTCACCCTATAAAAGATAGTCGTCGACACACCGTCCAAAGGCGCATAAGCACCTAAGGCCTCGATAGTCACCGATTTCGATGGTGCCATCACATCAGGCACGTGAAGACGTTCGATTCAACTGCCAAAAATCAGTGAAAGCCTTAGGGCTATCATTTCCATAGCCACAGAGCACAAGGGCACCCCTCTCGTCGAGAGGAGTATTCTGAAGCCACCACCCTTTCTCCAAGACCTTATTGGGAAAATCTCCCCCTTCCGGGCAACCTTTTCCACCTCCAGACCCTTCTGCCCCTTCCCTATGGACTAGGGAGAGATCTTAACAATACATGGACAAATGGCCCAGTTTATTGACTTTTCTGACAGGTACATTACACCCAAGAGACCAGGGGAAGAGGACTCATTCCTTACAAACTGCAGAGATTTCCTATCACTGCACAGGGACACTAGGAGGATATCTTGGGTGTCCCAGAGGACCTAACACTGCAGAATACCTATGAGGACATTAATACCTTTGCACAAGACACAGCTGATCAGGACCCAGACTGGGATCAAGATCAGGCAGGGGATCAGGGCCCTTGGCTATCACCTACACATACCCCTGACCCGGACATCTGTCTAGATCCCCCTTCGCCTCCACAGAGGGATTTGTCCCCTGTTGATGACCAGATGTTGTTCAATGCTATTTGCAAAGGAGCAGTCCATCATTTCCAGATTGCACAGGAGGCAGCTCTAGATTCAGGCTTTGTTGAGGATATCCTAAAGGAGAAGCCTCCTACTCGTCAAGCCATACCTTTTACTGAACTCTATAAAGAGGTGCCTGGCCCCTTCCTTACTGTCACCGTCTCTCACAAGGGTGGTTAAAATTATTCTGCTCATCACCTACCGACCCACTCTATACAAGGGGTCATGCTACACCGGACTCCCTAGTGGGTACTATCACACGGAAAAAGGTAGGGGTTCCACTGTCCTCGGCAGAAGCTCCTCCGGACAAAGATTGTAAAAAGCTTTATGCTCTGGGGAAACTGGTCACTGCATTTTCGGCCTACTCTACTAGGATCGCAAACAATACCACTCTCCTAGCAAGTTACAGCGATGTTCAATGGGGGCCTAGTCCAGGATGGGCTTCAAGGTGTCCTAGAGCCCACCCGATCACCCATGCTGGCGGTCGTGGCTGAGGGCCGACAGGTTACCCATAACATATTGAAGAACACTATGGACTCTGCTGAGACCGCTGGACACCGTTTAGCCCTGGGGACCTTACGTAAGACCTGTAACGCTCACCTGACTCCCACGGGGGCGCTGGCCTGGTTTGCACTGCTGTGACCTCGTCTAAGGTGATGCGCAGGGTTCGGAAGACGGACTGGACCGGGCCCCAGATCTGGCTTGTCTGACTCGCAGAAGTATCCTTCTGTAGGTGAGAATAGGGGGTTAACTGTCTGCGGGGTAATGCAATCGGCCTCCCACTTACCCCTCTCACCCGCCTCAAAACCCTTTTGTGCTTCCCCGTAGCGTCTCACCTTAGGGTCTGGAAGGACGAGCTCTCCATCCTGCTTCTGATGCAGGGGCGCGTTGGTATCCAGTTACGTCACTGGATTTTCGGATGGGTGAGGACCAAACTTGCTTGGCTTCCAGGTAAGTTTTTCTATAAGTGGTTCCCCTTGTGTCCATGCATTAATGTTCTAATGCTAGTGTCTTTTTCCCCATAGGGGCCGGGGTACGGAATGCCGGGGAACAGGCACCGACCCGAGATGAGCGGTGAAATCCTTGTGGAAATCAGGTAAGTATTTAATGAGTGTTTTGGTAAGGTCTTTTCATTCACTCATTAACAATGATGTCTTTTTCCCCTTAGGGGCCGGGGTCCGAAAATGCCTGGATGCGGCGCGGACCCGAAATGAAAAGGGAATGACCCAACAGGTAAGTCTTGACATGGAGTTTTAGCTTCCCTTTTCCCTTCTTTCTCTCACCTTTGTTCTTGTCTTTTCCTCCCTAGGCGCGGGGGCGCGACTGCGAATCCGGATGGTCGCTGCTGAACATGGAGGCGCCCTGTAAAGGTGAGTAGAATGCGGCGCTGCAGCGATCGATGCGATGTGCTTTTAAAAATAAATGTCTTCCTTTTCAGGATTGTCGGCGAAATGTCTCTGGGATGCAGATTTAGCAGGTGAGGCCTTTTCCTTCTTCTGTTCTCTTGTTCCCTTCCTTTGCAGGTGATTCAGGATGCTGGCAGGTGTGGCAGAAGTCAAGATGCAGGAGCAGACACGGTGAGCATTTAGCTGCTAGATGCAGAACAACGCAAAGCACGTGTGGCTGATCGGGTGTGGTTTAAATAGCCTTGGAAGAAGTTCCTAGAATGTGTCCTTCCTCCAATCAGGTATGTATCCTTCCCCGACCACGCCCGGGTGGTAAATGAGTCCCACAGGTAAAGTAGTTCCTTTCAGGCCTCAAGGAGGCCGGGGTTCTGCAGCATGGTCTGCATCAGTAAGTGCACCCAAACACTTTCATAATGAGCCTGGCGCCTATGGCGCCAGGACTGACGTTTTCTATGAGCCTGGCGCCATAGGCGCCAGGACGCTGTCCAAAGGGCCCCTATAAGGGGTTGCTGGGATCTTCCCCGGGGACTTGATGTCCGCTTTCGGGGACGCAGGGCCTGAGCCGGCTCCCCGGGAGCGGGCATCGTGACAAGACCAGCCTATTTAAAGAACTGCAGCTTTAAACCCAAAACTCGGGCCTCACTCAACAAACCAGTTGAGTACTCCAACCTTTTTGGAAAGGATGTTGAAGACGCCCTGGAGACTTCAAAAAAGAACACGAAACACTGAAGTTGCTCAGCCAGATCACGGTTAAGCACTTCAACCAGCATGGAGGCTTTTACTCAAGCTGGTCCTTTTGTGGGCAGTCTTTTCCCTGCTCTCCATGGACCATACAGCTCCGGGAGTACCCCTGGTCCTCCGCCCAAGGCTCGTCTGGTAACGACCAATGTCAAAAAAGAGCCCCGGGTAGAGGCAGGAACTCTACTCCTAGAGGCTCCCCGGCCTCCACCTCAAAGTGACTTGCCGGTTCAGGTCCCCTCACACGCTTCCCCAGTCGGGGGTCGCTTGTCATCACTCCTCCATGCCTGTGAGGGGATCACATCAGACCAGTGGGTGTTAAAGACCGTTGGCCCCGGCTACTGCATAGTTTCACTGACCACCTCCATACCACCCACTGAAAAGCAGACGCCTGTTACCAGAACACCTGCGCATCCTGCTGGAAGAAGTTCAGGTCCTGCTGGAAACGGGCGCCATAGAAGTTGTCTCCATTCTCCTGTTAAAGAAGGGTATTTATTCAGTGTACTTCCTTGTACCCAAAAAGGATCTCACCATTCCCCCTGTTTTAGACCTGCGCCCGGTGCAGAAGCATGTCAAACCTCAAAAATTCAGGATGAGAGCACTGCAGGAGGTAATCCCACTGCTGCAGCAGGGGGATTACATGGCCACATTGCACATGAAAGATGCATACTTTCACATTTCAATGTTGCCAGCGCACAGAGTATCTCAGTTTCGTGATAGAGCACAACCGCTATAATTTCAAAGTTCTTCCTTTCGGCGTTACCTCAGTGCCACGAGTATTCCCAAAGGTACTGGCAGTAGTAGCTGCTCGCCTGTGCAGGCAGTCCATCTCAGTCTATCCTTACCTCGACGACTGGCTCATAACAGGGGATTCGTACGGAACATGCCAAACAAATACCCAGAAGACGATAGATCTTCTCTTCAGCCTAGGTTTCTCTTATCAACGAGAGAAAATCCAGTCTAGCCCGCAATCAAGTCAGTTTCTGGGGGCTCTAATTCAGACCAAGAATGGCCTCTTTTTTTTCCCCTCCGAGAGGGTTCAAAACATGCTGTTCGAGATCCCTCACTATGTAGCCAGTCACCAGGTGACCGTATGCAAAGCCATGCGACTGTTGGGGATGATGGCTTCCTGTGTCTACCTAGTTCCTCACGCTCGTCTGTGCATGCGCCCCATGCAAGAGTGGCTCTTGGGCCAATGGGACAGGTCATCGGCTAGTGGGACAATCAAGTGGTTTTCTCGGCAGCCCTCGTTCAGTCTCTGCAGCGGTGGTCAAGGGAAAAACCTTATGCAGGGGAAAACCTTCACCACCCCGGCAGTAGAAGCCACTCTCACCAGAGACCCATCTCTGACGGGTGGGAGGGCAGTGGTGGGGTGGCCTTACCTCCAACAGGTGGCGCACAGCATGTGATCCCCAGCGGTAGCATCCAATCACCTCAACCTGTTTGAACTGTTAGGAGTGTTCAAGGCCCTGAAGGCCTTCCACGCACATCTCCAGAGGAGAACAGTTCTTGTCCTCACAGACAGTACTACGGCCATGTATTACTTAAACAAACAAGGGGGCACTCACTCTCTAGGGCTGTCCAAACTGTCCCAAAACATATGGAAGTGGGCTCTCAAACACAAAATGTACTCCTGTCACAACATGTTCCAGGGGAACTCAATCTTCTGGTGGAAGTACTCAGCCCCTAGAGTACAAGTGGTGGCTACAGGAGGACATTGTACACCATGTCTTCACAGAATGGGGCTTCCCAGAGATCGACTTGTTCACCACTCTCGAATGCCCAATGCCCAGATTACTCATCCAGGTACCATCAGAACCGCTCCAAGGGAAACAAACTTTGGATAACATGGTCCGGGAAATTTGTCAAACGCTCCCGCCACACCCACACCCCAATTCCTCTGCTCAACAGAATAGTGCACAAGATGCACCAAGCGCCAGTCAGGATGATTCTTGTGGTCCCTATGTGGGCACGCCAGCTTTGGTTCTCCCATTTCATGGCAATGTAGTTTTCACCTCCCAGGAAGCTGCTGTGCTCGTACAACATGCTGTCTCAAGACCAGGGGGAAACACTACATCCATGCCCTCAAACTCTCAATTTAGCAGCTTGGCTCCTGAGGTCAGAGTTCGGGCACCTCCCAGCTGCCTCAAAGATGCCTGGACATACTCGGAGAAGCACGGAAATCCAAAACCAGACCTTGCTACTCCAGCAAATGGAAGCGCTTTGTCATCTGGTGTAATGGCAAGGGCATCAATCCTATTGAATGCTCACCTAAAGATATCATCCTCTACCTAACTCGCCGGTTAGATTCAGGACTGGTTTTCAATTCTCTTAAAGTCCATTTAGCCGCACTTTTGGCATGCACCACATCCCAGAGCAAGGACTCGTGGTGGAAAATTCCTGCTCACGGGTGAGACCAGAATGTTGTTCTTACCAGACTAAGGGGGCCTCCCTTTGAACCAATGCACAAGGCTAGCCTTAAAGCACTCGCCTACAAGACTGCCTTCCTTGTGGCGATCACCTCTATAAGGAGAGTTGGTTGACTGCAGGCCATTTCAGTTCAGGACAAAGATAAGGTGGTTTTGCACACACAGCCTGGCTTTGCACCTAAATTTATCCAAAATTCCATGTAAACCAATCAATTGAACTACCCACCTTTTTCCAGAATCCCACTAATGTGGCGGAAAGAAGCTTCCACACACTGGATGTAACGAACACACGGAGAAAACGAAGCCACTAAGAAAAACAAACCAGTTCTTCGTTTCAGTGGCTGCCGGTAGAGAAGGGGACCCTGTCTCTAAATCGGTTATCTCCAAGTGTATCGGAAACTGAATCGCCCTGTGTTCATCTCTTGCGAAGAGAGATTTACCCTTCATGCCTAGAGCACACTCTATTCGGGGCACAGGGGCTACCATAGCATTAATTGCAAATGTTCCTCTTGATTCCATTTTCAAAGCAGCAACCTGGAATTCTGTACAACCTTTACAAAACACTACTGCCTAGATACACTCTAGGTCTGATTCTCAGGTGGGACAAGCGGTGCTAAGACATCTTTGCTACTGTTCCTTCTCACATCCCGCCACCATCTCCTGGGTACTGCTTGCTAGTCTATGCACAGCATGTGATTCTAAGTAGATTCACAAGCATCAGAAGACATGCATTACTCACTATAATAGCATTTCTGATGATTGTAACTGCTTAGATTCATATGTGCCAACCCTTCCTCCCTTCGTGGAGTTGAAGGAACATAGACCTCTTACATCTACTCTCTTCTGTACTCACTCGCGCTGACTAAGGCTTCCTCACGGCAGAAAAAACACACCAGAGGGACCTCTACGCGTGAGGGATTTTGGGTACACTACATGTTCCCCTAGGGATAGTGTTAGTTGCGCCCATGTCCTCATCCCCTTTCGATCTTCGAAAGAAAGATGCAATACTCTGCGATTTTCACTAGATGTCGGACTATATGCACAGCATGTGAATCTAAGCAGATACAATCATCAGAATGATATTACAGTGAGTAATGCATGAGATATATATAATTGCGGAGTCCGGAATGTCATTATGTTTCACCCTTTTAATGATGCTTGTGTTAATGGTGCTAATTTTATTACTGAGAAAGTATGTGGGTTTGTTTTCCCCGACTGACATTAGGAATAACCATTTGGAGTCAAACTTCGGATCTGCTGCCACAATCTGAGAAAGCCTTATCTTGTTTAAAGGGGTCACGTGGGATCAATCTCCCTATATTGCATAATGAAACTATTATTGAAGGTGGAGGTGTGAGGGGCTAATGTGCGGGATGTCTGGACCTTGTTCATTCATTGACGGCTTAACGAAAAGTTAACGTTGTAATTTACACCAAAGAAGTATAAAAGGAGAAAACGGTAACTAAAAGCGGTTGCTGATACTGACCAAGAACCTGATTGCAGAAAAACTAGCGATAAAATTGTCTTTATGGTAGGCGTCCCAAAATTGGCTGGCAATTCCAACGAAAAGAGGATGCATTATTAAATAAATGCACATATTGTTTAAGACATGTAAAGGGGGACTCTATGGGTCTGAAAAACCCAGAGAGCCAATAGATAACTACTGATAATGAAAACCTAATTTTGTACGTCATTCAGCTTGTTTTAACGCACCAATCAGCGGCTCAAGGATGTTTTGCCTAATACGTTTCGAATTCTCCTGCCCTAAGGTACTGCCATACATTTAAGAGATTGTTTGGGGACATGCTTAACCAGGGGAAGCGTGTGTACATTAACAGTTGGGAAATAATACTTCAAGAATAGCAAGAATGAGAGGACTGCTGACAGAACATTTCGTTTTGCCCCAATTTATTTATATTGGACTGAGATGCCTTTTCTAGATTACGCAAGGTGTGGGAGGGCTGCCCCACGTTTTAGTCAAGGTAATTATTGTATCCATCAACATCCATGTAAGTATACAAATAGTCACATCATAATAAAAACAGCATTGCAATGTTTCCTATAGTTGGCCCCAATATAACCCGCTGTCTTTAGAAATGAAGCCATATTGTAACTTGTCAAACCATCACTTGCATCATGTAAAATTGCCAAAGCCTCTTCACAATTTGGGGTACAACATGATTTTATCACTGGACCACGTTATTGCCTGTGGGGTGACTGATATAGTGGACATAACCGCAAAAAATACATGAGTCTCTAGACACAGAGAGCATTTTGGACACATCTTCGATCCCTCAGCAGACCACTTAGATGTGACTAAAGCAAGAGGTGAACCCCCAAGTCTTCTTCTTGTGAGAAGCTCCTTGCCCAGGCTACTAGTCTTCTGAGACAGTGAAGACCATTTCTTAAGAGCAGACATGCGTCCAAAGTGGATTCAGTATTTTGCAGGATACCCGTTCTTTGAGATGCTGCTTAGCCAAAGTCCCCATATTGGTTGGGTTACTAATCATGTCCTTCATCTCCAATATCCTCATGGTAGTGAGCAGATGTTTGAACCAGGGGAGTCTGTTAGCCCCGGGTAAACTGCTTACGTTTTGAACAGTCTTCATATTTTGTTAAATGGGGGAACTCCACAGTTTGGACGAATAGAGAGTTGGCTTAAAATAAGCTACCCATCAATCATCTTGCATCCTAGTTCAAATCTTCACAATGCATTTGGGACTGACTTTGGTAATTTTAGTAGCTGTTTGCAGAATTTGTTCCGAGTTCTCTTCAGACTGACCAATTTGGTGGGCCCCCACACATCTGCCCCATACAGTACTGATGTAGTAGATTTTACTTTAAACACTTTAAGAACAGATTCGAAGGCCCTATTACTGTATTGTTTAAAACATTTTGCACAATTCCTCCAACACTTCCCTAATGTTGCCTTGCTTTTGGTAACTTGGTCTCTCCACAGTCCTGTCTGGTAGAAGCATATCTCAAGGTAATCGTATTATGGGACCCTCGTGATTTTGTATTTCCACTATATTAAAATGCTTTCGCCATCGTATTTTCTTGGTAAACACCATATATTTTGTTTGTGACATTTTTGTTTAGTTGTCTTTGTGGGCAGAAAAATTGGAAACATGTTGCTGCTGCGGCCCCTTTAGTGTTTTGGGATATGAGAGGTGCATCGTCCTCAAAGAGGAGACCATTTCTGAACCCCCCCTCAACCTGGCCCAAACCATACCATTGTTGTGTTACTGAAGTAGAGCCTTCTAATGGCACTTAGTATACCAGCGGGTGCCCACAATCTGTTTTTCCCATAGTAACTCTCTGGGTACTGAGTCAAATGCTGTTCTTCGATCAACAAAACAATTATGTTTGTTGTAACATAAATGTGTGTTTTTGGATAATCCTGTACAATCTGAATACCTGATCAATAATCCCCATACCAATACAGAATCCTTCCTGGCAATGAGATATCAAATGTCTCCTCCGACCATGCTGTTAATCTGTTGTATAAAACCTTTCCATAGATTTTTAATGAACAATCGATCCATGAAATTGGCTGGATAGTTGTTGGGACAATCGTGATCACCTTTCTTTAAAATTGGCATTTTTTTTCAGCGCAGGTCCTGGATCTGTTAAATCCTGATTTTGTTGAAATTTGTATAAAGTGCCATTAGAAATGGTACAAAGATGCACAGTTATCCCTTGGACAGGTCTATCGGGAGACTGTCAAGTCCTGGCACCTTACCACTACTTTGAGACATCTCCTTGTGGGTGAAATCCAGGGTTTCGTCTGCTCGATGAATAGTATCATTGGCATTTGTTGCACGACATAGGTTTTGGAAATGTAGCAACCACTGGTCTTTGATGTAATAGATTCCTGACTGGGCCTGAAATGTACATTTACGTAAACCTCTCCCTTATTGGTTTCTGCTTCAACTTCTAGATGGTTTGCTGTGCTAATGTCAAGTTGCTTTGTCCTTTTCATGGACCCTACCCTGATCCAAATAATCAGTGCCCCGCTGGGTCTTTTCAAAGTTGCCCTTTGTTGCAGGACTTCTTAACTAAAGAGTGTAGCCATTTAGATGCACCTGATTTACTGGCCCATGACTCATGCAGACAAATTGAGTTGAATGTGTTAATATACAATTTCCAGTCATGGTCTATCTCATGGAATATAGCGAGTGTCTCAAACTATTCAAGTTCAGCTTCCCATTAGACTAATTGGCTGTCATGGGACGTGATTGCTCTCCCTGTTGGAGGGGGACTGATTGTTTCAATTGAGGTTTATTAGGTTCCCAACTATCGGCTGTGTTTGTACAGTGGAGATGGATACCTCCATGTCCATTTCCTGTTCCTCTATTGTTGGCAGTGCGGATGCGCTGGGTATAATCAAAATGTCTTTCGAATGGGCCTTTTGGCTATATTTTCAGTGATTAGGAGACAGGTTCCAGAGCTTTGACATTTAACAAATGGGGCCCTATTAATGTGAATAAATGGGGTCTTAATTTACTGTTGCATACTAGAAGAATCTGCTAGGTTGGCTGTAGAGGGATCAAACTCGTGGTTGCCTCTTTGTTAGCAAAGAGTGTACATCTGTTTGCATGTTGAACACTTTCATGAATTATGCTCACGTTGGTTTTACCAATTGACCTTGGGACGCCTCAGTTTAGACCCACGTTAACATCCATGGGAATTCCTAATTTGCCCGTCATGATCGCCACTAGTCGAAACGAAATCTAAAGTGTTGACGAAAAGGGAAAAGGCACTCCCACTGTGGGGTACAATAGTGTCTGGTTGATGTATTTTGCAAAGTTAGGAAGATCACATTTTTTTGAAGGAAGGCAAAATACATAATCTGATATAATAATCAGCCTTGAATCATTTTAAAAATCTAAAATTCGAAAAATACTAGAATCCTGGAACTAAAAATGCAATGCAATGTGCCATATAAAATACTACAATTTGCAAAGACCACCAGCTCAAATATTCGTCAAAGAAGTTGATTTAGTCGAATAGTATGAATATGTGCTTTTGCACAGAGCTATAAAAGTTTAAATTCTGATTTTCATAAGGTGCTGAGGTGCCTATATGTAGAATGCACATTGCTGATTTCTAAAGTCCAGGCTTATCCATAAAGAGGATCATCTGAAATTAGAGTAACTTTGGGTTCTGGAGTATTTTAATAGCAAACCCAATGTCATTATCATAGTCCGTACCAGCATTACCACCTGACTCCATAGTAATATAATTAAATTCCAGCGGAAAAGAGTACTTGCTTCAAGGGTCACCTGGCCCCTTAGTGTACTTTTTCTTAATCTAATTGCTGTACTTCTATCGGTGAACCACAGCTTCTGCCTGCCTTACTTCACTCAAGGACCAGGGCTCCCCTCTTTTGAGGAGCAGTTGTGGGCCTCCTAATCGGAGCCACAGTGCATTCCTGGATTCCCAGGACGCCAGAAGCATCTGCGATTCCTAAACTGAAGCGGCAGAGCTGCAATAAACCATGAGAACGGCTCGCTCTGCTTGGCTGGAGCGTTGAGCTCTTAGCATATGCAGCATGGGCAATAGTGGCGGCGACTCCTTTGCGGCCTGGTGCTCTGATGGCCACTACAGCCTCTTGAGTGGGAGCAGGCCACACCCCAGCCATGCACCACCTTTATATTTGTATATGGTGGTTGATGAATGTTTGTAAATCAATGTGTTTATAGCTGGCTTGTTTTAGGACATGTAATTATTGTGGGGTATTTCAACACTCACTTTTAACCTCTTTTAGAGCTGGGAGAAAGTTGACCTATGATGCATACCAGAGCTTCAAACCCCCTTCAGCTCCCAAGAGTATATGTATGCCTGAAGACTGGCTACTTGTTTTAATAATTTCGACTTTGGAGCCTATGTAGCATGGGATATGATTCCAACCCATCCTACATTTATACATGATTGAAAATGCACTTCATATGTTGCTGGTGTGACATACCTAGAATCGAATGGCTGATTTACGGTTGTAAAGCGACCTCGATGTGTCGATTTCTATCTATCAAATGTCCAACTAAAACTCCATTGAATACATCCTCCCCTCTTCCACTGGTAATAACTTTACAGGGTTGTCGTCCTTCAATAAAAGAAAAAGGATCATGTGTGGTCTTCATTGGCATAAGGTATGGATATCCCTAGAATTTTACAAATCTTTACTAAACTGGGTGCTCACAGGGGAAATTGTGATCACTGGAGATTGTACCACCTGGGTGGTGGTACACATTGCCTGCCATTTTGTCTCCCTCTGGCAGGTGTGCTCAAGAGCGTGCACAGTTTCAGACTTTATTTGGTGTGGAGTGTTGCTTAGTCAATTAATCTCTGGAAGGCTCTTGAGGCATGGGACAGATCGAAAATTGATAGTATTAGGGCATAGCATAAATCGTTGCTTTCTGGTAAAACGCAAGATAACATTTCGGGAGTTGTGATGAATGTCTAGATGTCATTTCTCCCCATGGGGGAGCCCCTTCCCATGAGGCCAGGGAGGTAAGGCTGCTACCCGATATTCCCCCTGGGGGTGGTGCACAGTGCAGGATCTCATGAGGTGAAACTCCCCTATCGGGACAAGGACGACCACCTGCGGGATAGCATATCAAGGTACACCACACCCCAACCTCCTTTAGCCCCTCTATACAATCCTGCCCTTTACCTTACTCTAACCTTCATATAGACTCGATCTGTCTGTTGCTCTAGGGTAGAGTCTCTTAATACAACCCGCAATACTGAGATGATGAAGCTCCAAATCAACATGAAAGTACTGCCTGACCTTGATACTGAGATGAGGAGGATGCGCGGAGCATCGAAGAACGCATCATGGAAAGTAACAAAACTTTCAAATCAAGGCACAGGAAAACGAAGCATTAGAAGGAATGAATGAAAAATGGCGTTTGCAATGAGATGGTAAGTCAGCTGTCAAAGGGGCTGTCTGATGTGCTGCTGAGCCGACTGCCGAGGAAGAGACCAGCCATGGGACACACTGACGCGCCTGTGAAGAGGTGGACTGAGTGGTTCAGAGAAGCTGCCGATTGACCCGCAGAGAGACATTAAAGCCCGAAGGGAGGCTGAGGGGCATCTCGAGCCAGAGATGCCCGGCCCAGTCCTGCAGTTGCCCAGAGGCATGCTTCAGCTAGAGGGTAGGAAGAGAGTCTCTGCTTAATCGTTGGCCAGAGTTGGAGAAGCTGAATAAACTAAAGGATTGTGGATACCCCTCAAGACTGTGCATGTTGTATCAAAGGAAAGCTTGCTAACGTCAGTGGTTTGTTAAATTCCACTGACCCGGACGATTGTAAACTGCATTAGAATAGCTCTTCCTCACGTCAGTGGTAAGCCATATGTCACTGGCCACTAAGGACTGATCAAGGACCCGCACCCACTAGAAAAGAGTAAAACGAGTATTCATCTTTGTGGCAGTGCCTTGCAGGAAAGTGAACCACATCTGCCAGATTACAACAGTAGAGAAATATGGGTCTGGTACCCGCACCCACAAGAGAAGACGAGTGCAAGCCATCTTCCTCGTGGCAGTACTTGGAAGGAGAGTAAACAACATCTAAAGACTGGGACCCATTAAGAAGTTGTGAGGATTGTGCTGGGGGTCAAGTAAAGCCACTGACCACCTGGGAAAGGTCAAGGACTGTTGGGCAAAAATGTTAGTGACCCTGTGGGAGACTACACAACACTTGTCCTCTTTGTATTAGAAAGCCCACCCATTGCTACAGATCTGTACTACACAAGTTGGTAGTGTGACTGAACAGCCAGACTTGTCTCTAGACGGGTATATGTGAGATGTAGAGCTACAATATTGAAATTCACCAATACAAGTATACAAAGAACACTTTTCTAGTCAAATAATTATTTAACTGTTAGTTTTAAATGAGCGTTCTTTAAAAAGGGCAATGTGCAAAAATACAAAATACACTTCAAATTACTTACTCAGAATCAAGGCAAAGCAAATAGATACTCTTTAGAGATGCTGCATACACACTTCCTACACCCTGAGGTGAATTCACTAACTAGGAAATATTGGCATTTATGCATCACTTTTGTACTTGGTAAATTCTGAGGTTGGTAGAAAGGAAAGGTTAAAGGAAGGAAATAGTTTAAACAGAGCATGTGAGCACTTTTAAATCTCCCAATGAAGTCTAGATAAAAACCTTTCCCAGCAAGATTATTTTAAAAAAAAACATGCATCACCTATGAGGGACAGTAAGGATCAGTCAATGGAATGGAAGAGTCTGCAGGGAGCCAGGACAGCCAAAGACAATTGGAGCACAGTGTATGGAGCTGAGGCACTTCTTACATAGTAAAAGGTCTTGCAAAAACTTAGAGAGCTTATTGTAGAAAATCCCTGTTGGGTCATAAACTGTAACACATGCGAGAGTTAGAGCTGAAACTCTAGAAACCAGCTACTGCAAGTCTCAACTGAGAATAGCAGAACTACAGACAGAGGTAAGTACCTCAAAGTCAGAACAGTACCTTTTGGTTAGAAGATCCAACTGGCTTCTGCCTGGTTGCAGTGATGCAGATCCTGTGTTCCTTGGCCTCGGTCTTGGGGACAAGAGGGAGGACATCTGGAGGACTCAAGCACAGCAATTCAAAGGTCGCCGGCAGCTACGGGTGTTCTTTGGATCAGCTTCACTTCGCGGTTTCAGCCCTTGGTAAACAGCACCACTGCGGGTCTTGGACACCGGTTGGGCTTCCTTCACTCCTAGAGTCCAGCACTCTGGTGAGGTGACTCGAGCTTGGTTCTTCCTGCTTCGGGAGGGTCGTCGGGAGACTACTGGAGATTTTGGCCGGCTTACGAATGTTGCACTCGACTACAGATTTCTCGACCGCTAGCACTCTGCTCCAGCAGCAGCAAGGAAATGCAGCCAGTCGGGGAAGGTCTTCCAGCAAAGTTCGTCTCGGGGTTAGTTGGTCCCACTAACCCAAGGGAAGAATTCCTTCCGGAGCTTCTCTTGTCGATCAGAAAGAGGAGCTTCAGCACAGCAGCAGGGCTTCACCAGGCAGTTCAATGGTCCAGGAGGATGCAGCAAGCTTTGTTCACGGTTTCTTCATCAGGGTATTCTCCCCAGTGGTCGACTGTCTTCAGTCCAAGAAGCCCCGCCTTTTATGCAGGTTTCTTCCATTCATGCGCAGTCTAGCTGTCGCTCACAGAGCAGGGTAGCTGTTGTGCCAGGACAGCCAGCCAGCCAATCAGGAGACCAGGGGACTTTCAGGCACCTCCCTCACTTCCTGCCCTTGCAGACACATTGGAGCCAGAGGTGGGTTTCAGTACTGCAGCCCGCCAAAGGAAAAATGAACTAAGGGCTCAAACCTGGTTTGGCGCGCAGAGGAAACCCCAAGAAAGACCTCACAAACAAGAAATATCGAAAAAAGACTACCAGGGCCATTTTGACACAGTGGTCCTATACTACACCTGAGGATTCAGCCTGCAGTAGAAAAGCACAATTGTAGGAAAATAAAACCACTGCCACAAGCCATTTAAAGTAGTGAGGGTAACATAATAAATGTTATAAGTAGGAAAAGGGGCTACTAAGTAACCCCCCAGCACGCCACATAAAATGGGGGCAGGGGTGCTGGACCTACAAAGTGAAAAGGTAAGTAAAGTCCACTTCACATTACTATTCTTGGGAACTTGGGTCCCCCAAGAAAAAAGGTATTTAAACCTTTTGAGAAATCTAAGGGATTTCTCTGACACTGCACTGAAGGTGCTGTGCGTCGCCATACAAAAATTAAATGCCTGTGGAGTTTGTCAGACTCCAAAAACAAAGGAAACACATAATCCAAATACATGCGAGAGTTAGAAAAAGGGCTCACTATCTCCAGGGTTGAAATTAAAAAGTCCTAAAGTCCATCAAAAGAGCTGGGGGTCTCTAAGGTTGAAAGTAATTAGCATAGAAATTAGAATTCTCTTGGACCAAGAACATTGACACAACCTTCTAGTTTAGTTATAAGTGTGAGGGACCGAGTAAGTTTTGACAGATGTTGGTGGACTCTTTAAGTTAAAAGGACATTCTGACGGACCCATTAGAAATTTGGTTGAGGCAGGGAAACCCCTCGTAGAGATAAGGAAAGGTATGTTTTGTTTGTTTTCTCTTCATTTTCTCGGTGAATTAGACTATAGCAACTTGTCACTCCCCCGTCTGCACTCTTACAGTTGGCCTATGGTCTTTTTGGCTAGTGAAACAAAGAACTTGGGCGATTTCTGGCAGATTATCAATGATCATGTGAGCAGCATCAAGCCTGTGGTCCTCAATGTATCGGACGATCTCTGGCTTTGCCATATTAAAGATCTTTATGGGGGCCAGAGTACCCTGGGCCACACTCCTATTTGGAGATTAATGATGATTACATCTTCGATTATTTTTTAACCCCAACATGTCAAACTAGCGTTGGATGTGCAAAAGGGGGTTAAGGACCTGGACCAGATAACCTACCAGTGCATCTTTACAGCTAAACCAATTCTATTAATACCTTTCCTCCCCCTTTGTGGTCAAGTACCAAAATCATTGTGATTTACAAAAAGAGCAACCGGTCTTATCCCATCTCTTCACTGCAGCAAGTTTCTGCTGAATCGCCTGGAAAACTGGTGTCCAGTTAATGGTTCTAATTCATCACAACTATACATTGACATGTTTAACTACGCATGTCGAATCTGGGTACAATGTTATTTTTCACATGGTAACGCCTACCAAGAGGTGCACCAGTCAGACCTCCATGGCAAATTTAGTGCGTCTGTACAAGACAGCTAGTGGCAGAGTGGAACTCTTACCACACACTTATTGGATAGGCACCAGGTTGCGCATTCAGATTAATGCAGAAGCAGTTTAATTGTCCTAGATGTTGGAGGGTTCATGCCCCTCTACAGTGCCTCGTTTCCGTTGCACCAGACATGCCACCTAAGCCATTCTTGCATCCAACCGTTAGCTATTATAAAAATGGCACCCCCCTCAAGCTCCTTGGGCTGTTTTTTTCTAAAGGATCAAGAACCTACTAGACATATGTGTGAGGACATGACCACAGAAAGACCATTGATTTCCTGTGTAGTGGACCAGACTTCATTCCAGAATGTTGCTGTTGGGGGAGTGGGGGAGCATTCATGGGGCAAGTAAACGCCTGCCTCAATCCTCCCACATCTTTGGCAAGGAGCAGGCACATAACTGGCAATTTGTGCACTTTTTGTGGGCCTGTAATGGTATTGGCATGCAAACCTATATACTGCAATGTGCTTGTGTGAATGCAAAGTGACAGTCGGCAGGAACACCTTCTCGTGCTTCTTTAAGTGCTTGATGGTGGAATTTTACCCTTTTGCCTGCGGTCCGTCCTACACACGGCTCCGCTTCCTTGGATAAAAATGGGGCAGAAAACGCAAAGCGCCATCAAAGTGACAGTTGGCAGTAGGCTGCTCAGAGTTCTGTCCCTGGTTTGTTATTTTATTTACTTGGAAACTTGTAGGTTTTCTTGAAGGGTTGTCGTGAACATTTGGGTGCAGCCTTCCAATCACTTTCCTAGCTCCTTGGTTTCCAGCAAGTGAGCGCTGTATAGTACAGTCGTCCCAGCCAAGTGAGCACTGTAAAGCATGGGAGTGCAACCAGGATGAAGGAGCAAGGCGTGAGGCTTGTGTATCTGCCTCTTCCGTGAGTGGCAAGTATTTAAAACTGCGAAGCGCATGGGAGAGATTATTTAAGGTTTAAGAGTTTAACGATGGACGCTAGAGCAGGGCCATTCCGTTAAGATCCGATGATGGCATTAACTCTTTCTAGCGAGATTCTTCGAACATTTCCACCCAAATGTCTGCAAATCTCTCAGGAAGTGCGAAGGACACTCTGAGCAATGGTGCGGTCTCAGCGGACCCCCGTTCTGCATGACTTTACACTGTCCTCAACCAATATTTAAAGAAAGATTCTGAATTTCTTTCAACAAGGCAAATGTGCCAATCTGGGAGATTTGCGCTTGGAACTGAGAGCTAGCTTGTGTGCGCTGATCCCGGGAAAGGACTGTGGCTGCAGTCGGGGAGACTAGTATGTTAAATAGTAATAAAGCACACTGTTCATTGTCTGACACTCCGCCATGTTTGTTGCGCAGGTCTCTGATGCCCATAATGGTTTCTTGGATTCCTTCCTATCCTCTTGTTCAGCAGAATATTCACACCAGCCAGTTGGAGCTAAAGAGCCCAATGCACCTACCTTGGCTGTTGAATTTCATACTGAACTCTTCAGGGAAGGTGTATGACCTAATTAAAGAAGTGCAGTTACATTCCGTGCAACAAACTAGCAGTTCAACCCAAGACCTAATTAAAGGGGAAGTGCAGCTACACTCAGTCCAATTAGCTGCATTAAAAACAGAATGTTGGTTCGTCAGGAGGATATGAGGGCCCCAATACCACTCCCTCGAAGGAGGTTTTGGAGAAATGTGCGAGGCTAGCCGTATTGCTATGTGGAAATGAAGAAGTCTTTGAGTCGTCTGTTATGGTCTTGGGGTCTCCTTTTCGACAGAGTGAGGGTAGAAGGAAAAAGGGGCCTAAGAAGGGGAAGCAAGTAAAGAAGCAAGAGTGTAAGAAGATTAATAGAAATTCCTCCTTGAGGTTTATTCAAGCCCCTAAATATACAAGAGAATGAGGTGCTGCTAAAAGGGATGTTTTGCTCTCTCTAAATACAGGAACAGACAGATGATGCCTATTTTTGAAAAACCCACTGAAGTGAGAGGGTCAAAGAGCGAGCAGACTGGGAAAAGTGGCACATACAGTGGAAACACTGCTTTGTATAATGAAGATGGTATGGAGTCTTTTGGAGGATGGACGTTTAAGCGTGACAAGCTCAACTCACACCAGGCACCATATAGAGGATGGAACCAATGTAACAAGGCGCAGGAGGATGCTGAGCCAGTAGATCGTCTCAGAAATTGTATAGTGGAGTCATTGAGATATTTGGGTCAGCAGACTGGCAGTGGTACCTGAACATTTCTGTACAGGGGGTGGTAGATGTCCTATGAAATGTTCAAAGCTCCAAGACATGGCAGCTCTGTTTCGAGGATGGTGCCCTCTGGTTTAAGCCTGCCACAACACAATCCACGTTTTAATTTTAGAATCTGTATTCTCACAGATCATATTGGCTATATTACACGATATTCCTACCCTACGAATAATTACCTTGAGAGGTAGACTTTATTGAGGACACTAGAACAGATTACGTGGCTATAGATGTATTCTCAATTAGTGCAAAATGATATACCCTCAGCCAAGAATGTGCTAAAACAAAGAGGCAGAGGGGCTACCAATGTAACTGAGTGTGAGGTTTAATCTAATGGGTAATGCCACACAGGAAATCCGTACTTATAACTGATTGTGCAAAGGGTGTACTGTATCTTGCTGAAATGGATGAGGCCTTGGTTAAAGTCACCTTTGTCCCTCCTGTGATCTGTGGTCAAAAGCTACCATGGATCACTAATGCGGATGACATTTATTTTAAAAACATTTTTATTTGTATTTGGCGCACATGCACCTTTACAAACATACAATCATAAGAACAAAACAAGATATCATATTCATTCAAAGTACATCAATTAGGAAATAACAAAGATACATACACAGTACACTTAAAACTCAATTTACATTAGAAAAGTTCCTAACCAAAATCAGTCATTACAAGAATGAACTTGCAAATCGTTAGTTAAATATGTTAAAACCATTATTCTAATCTGATTCACATTTTTCCTTCTCACTTAAACCTGGATTTGTGTCAACGAGTTAATGCAAGGACCAAAGACTGTCCAGTCGCCCACATTGCATCCACAGTAATTCTTGTGAAAACAAGAGGTCTAAATTGAAATGTGGAACCAGATAGATTATACGTTGGGATTCAAAGTGGCAACAATATACCACAAGATGTTTTAATGTTTCGTGACTCGCAGCCACTTTACAAAATCTAAAGCCGGATGACATTATGTTGTTTGACTGCACCCGGATTGGTTTGCAGCATTTATTAAACGCCTTCGATGATTACACCAAGGCAAATGATCTTACCATTAATACAACAAAGACCAAAATATTGACATTGGTGGCAGGCAGAACAAAGATAACGGATTGGTGGCTCCCAAGGCAGAAGTTTGTGGTAGTAAACGAGATTAAATATTTGGGCTTTCACATCCATATACAGCAGAATAAAACTGTTCTAATTGATTACTTAAAACGGAAAGCCAAATATTTACTCTTGCAAATGAAGCACTTTGGGAAGTTCTTTGGCTCCTGTTTTTAAAGTAATATGCGGGTAAAATGATACTAATGATTATTCATTGCTTGAAATCTATCAACTGGTTAACTCCGATCTAGATTTTGAGGTGCAGCTTTGGAGAGGGACTCTTGCCTCACCACAGACCACTTCCATGACAACTTGGTTTTAGTTGGGTATTGTCACTAAATGTGCAAGCAGTGTGGAAGCGCCTACTTCTCTGTGAAAACTTCATCAGGGCCCCTCTACACTCATGGATATTTTAATTTGGATGAGACAAGTACCAAATTCTTAATGGAACTAACTGCAAATAAAAAGCCGTTGTGGCGACAGGATTGGTGTAGTACACGCGTCACATTGAGAACCCATCAGACCTTGCGCAAACTCCTAGAACATTGGGGGAATCTGGTGCCTTATATTGTTAAAATATTCATCCTGTTTTGCAAGTGCGATAATGAGGTTTCATTTAAACATATTACCAAAAAGAGCTAATTCTTATCTACGGAAGTGGCAAGGGTGTGCGAGCCCCTTGTGCTGCTATTGTTCCATTGAAATCTAAACCTCGAGGCATCTGTTAGAATGTGAAATATTAAGGAATCTTCAACACATTTGTTTTGAGAAATGTATGATGGGTTTGAGATTAGCACCATGAGCGGAGTTATGGGACGATTAGTTGATTCTACCACAATGCACGGATTCAGTACATTTAATAACTTTATAGGAATTTTAAAGGTGATCATTTTAAATTTGTAAACTTGAATTGTACATTTTATAAATGTTTCTCGTTCGATTTAATCCTTCTGTGATTTGGAGTTGTATTGTTTGTTTTTAGATGTCAATTTAAATGTTTTAAATGTAAAAACCATGAGACACTTGGGTGAACTATTTTAAGGAATTTTATAGTTCGAGAGTTGCTGTTTTAATGAACGTGATGGATTGTATTTGTAATGTTTCTCTTTTACTCCTTTTCCTTATTTGAAATTGGATGCATGAGATTTTTGTATCTAATTGTTTTTTCGGAAATTGGGAATCTATGAGAAATTGTGATGGAATTATAAGTTTATTTAAACTGGTGACACAATAAAACAAAAATGTGCTTGTGTGCTCTAGTCCTCTGCGTGTGTTCTAGTCCTCTGCATTTGATACGTCAACCACTCCAGCCTCATAAAACAGCTTCACAATTCCCCTGGTATCTCGCAGCGGGCACTGTACTGGCTGCCCTCCTTCCTCACTGACAGTCTCTCCCAGGTTATCCTGGGCTCTTTCTCCTCTCCCACCTCTATCTCCACCTGTGGCATTCCCCAGGGATCCAACCTTTCTCCTTAGCTCTTTAACATCTATCTTGTGCCGCTTGCACACCTAATTGCCACTTTCTCCACATACTTCCATTGTTATGCAGATGACATACAATTCTTTAAACTTCCCTCTGATCCTCTCCTTACTTCCTCCATCATTCCTGACTGCCTATCTGTCATCCAGTCCCGGTGTGCATCCAATGATCTCTGCCTCAACGCCAGCAAGACTTAAGTCATTCCCATTCTTACCCCTGCTCCCTCTTTCTTCCCTTCACTCTGGCCACTCTCTGTGGGCTATCCACCTCGGAAGCCAGAAACCTTGGAATCCTCTTCGACTCTTTCCTTCCTCCCTCACATCCAGGACCTTGTCAAGATGGCCCACTTTCAACTCTACTTCCGCCAAAGGAATCCTTCCTTTGCTCACTTTCCCTAGAAGTTCAATGTCTCTAGAGCTCTGGTACCCTCTCGGCTGGACCACTGCAACAGTCTCAGCCTCCCCCTTTCTCTTCGTCCCGAGCCAGATCTCCTCAAGTTCCGGAAGCTCCTCAAGACTTTCCTTTTCACCTCCTCCTTTCCCCTTTCCCTCACTTGCTAAACCCCACAGTCACTGAGATTGGTGGCCAGGGCCCTTGTGTCCTTCTGGTTCCTGGCCTCCACCCCCTATACCCATTCGCCTTTAGCCTCTGCCCACCCACAGCACTTGCCTTCGGGCGCCCACTGGCCTGTGCTTCTCAAAGGCCTGCACCTATTGCATTGGCAGTTGACCACTATCCCCAAGTGATCTCTGCCAGGCACTTAATAGCTGCTTGCAACTTGCTCCCTAGCACTTTCCTCTCTGGAACTCCTAGCACCCGCCCCTTCTCTCTCTTCTCTCTCTCTGCCCTTGCATGTTCTGAATGCTCACAATGCCTAGTAGGACCGCCTCTTTCATTCTCTTCATTGTTATTGTATTTGCCTTGCATTCCCTTGTTGCCCTGTAGGTGCTTTGAAACGCAGTTTACTTGATATATAAGCTCCTTACAAATGCACAATAAGTAAATAAAATAAGTGTAGTCCTGTATATCCTGACCCAGTTCAGCCACCCCTATGCCCTTAAGAACCCTAACCACAACCCTACAGGAAGCCCACAGGGGGATTTGAGGGGGGAGTTAACACTCAATGTTCATGCCAAAAATCCAAATATCACATTCGAATGGATTGTGTCCTCCCACGTAATCCTCATCTTGTGATAATTCGTTATCTCCAGCTTCGCTGCTTCGGAAAAATAAATTCTCGGCAGAGGGCGCTGTGCTTGAGGTCGTGGCGTTGATTGTCCCTCGACGGACTCCGTACTCGACGTCACCGATGGTATAAATAGCTCGAGCCGCGCCCATTGCTTCAGTTCCGTTTTTCCGATCGCTTCGCTATCGAGAACAGCGCGCTTCTATTTTCTGTGAAGAAAATGTCATCTTCAACACCTTCGACACCCAGGACTGGGTTCAAGAAGTGTGCAGATTGTGGGTCTAAGATGTCGATCACCGATCCCCACCGGATTTGTCTCTGGTGTCTCGGTTCCAGTCACCGAACCGACGACTGCGGGTCCTGCCAATCAATGACCGAGAAAGCTCTTCGTGAGAGGAGAGGTAAACTGTCGGTGGGGAGGGAGGCCTCAAAAAAGGTTACGTCAAAAAGACACAAAGCGACTGATTCTAAGGAATCGGATCGCCATAGGCACTCGGAGATCTCGACCTAGAAGTAGATCGAGACACTCTTCGTCATCATCGAAAAAAAATGAAGAGGAGACATAGATCTCCATCTTCTTCTTCAGAGTCGACTGAAGAATTTCGGTGTCCGACTAAATCTGATTCTCCCAGTAGGTGGGAAGAATTCCGCAAAAAGATGGAGGTTTTCGAGAACGCGGCCCGACCCCCTCGAAAAAGCCATACCCCTAAAGTCGCTCCATTGGACGACAAAGGGAAGTCCAAGACTACCATGGCAAAGACCAGTAGCGTCGAGGAATCCAAAAAAACTCGAGTTGACGTAAAACCGTCGAAGACTCTTCGAGAGTCGAGCACTTCTCCGGTGCCATGCAAGAAACACAAGTCGTCGAAGACTTTGTCAACGCCCTCGGCGTCAATAATTTCAACTCCAAAGCCAAAAACATCCTGACGCCATTATCGAAGTCATCTTCGAAGACTTCAAAGACCCCTTCGACAACTTCGAAGGATTTGCCAATTCCTTCGAAGCAGATGGAAGAGGAAGAAAGGAGATTCACTCCTTTGCCCAGGTCAGACTCTTTCAAATCTATGTCAGCAATTTATGAAGAGTCTGTAACGCTCACCTGATTCCCGTAGAGGCGCCGGTCTTGCCTGGGCGTATACCGTATCTTCAAAGGTGATGTGTAACACACGGCTGGCTCTTTGGGCTGGACCTCTGTGCACTGTATGTCTGGCTCGAAGAGTAAGATGTCTGCAGATAGAAAATGTGGGATTAATGAACACCTTAGGTAAGTGAACGCCGTGCTCTCCATCTGCCTCGAGGCAGGGTGCTGTAACCAGTTTCTTCACTGGATAAGGGGAGCAGGCCTCTTGACTTCAGAGGACTGCTGTCCGTCGTTTACTGCACGAACGGTAAGTTTCGAGTAATTCTAATGTCTTTAAAGTCTTTAGTAAAGATGTCTCTTGTTTTGCAGGGTTCCGGCGATGGCGGATGGCGGGCTGAAGTGAGTTGAAGATGGAGCCTGTGTGATGAATAGAAGCGCCTGGAAGCACGTAAGTAAGCGCTTGTTGCCTGCTTCACGATGCGCTCTAACTGTCTTTTTATTTTGCAGGTACAAGTTCGGGGCGGCTGCAGGGTGCCGGAATACCCACTGGGTTAGATGTGGAAAGGAGTAATGGCACGTGAGTATTAAAGTTCCCCAATGTCTTTAAACGCACCTTGTTTTGTTTTTCAGATGCGGGATTCAGCGCGAGGCGTTGGTGACAGCCGATGGACCAGGCAAGTGAAGAGCTGTCACTGAAGACCGTAATGCTAACCTGTTCTTTCTTGTCTTTATAGGTGTTGCTGAAGACTGGATTCAGAATGGTAAGCCTTTTTCCTTAGGCCCAGGATCAGATGCAGAAGACACGATGAGAGTTCTGCTGCTGAGGATGCAGAATAACGCAAAGCAAGATTCATCCATCGGGTGTGGTTTAAATAGCCTCCTGTAGTGCTTAGGTGTCTCCTTCCACAGCCACGCCTAGGTAAGAAAAGAGTTCCTGCTTTCCAGAAGAGTTCCAGTGTTCTGAATCTAGGGAGTGGCTCCTGCCCCACCCAACAGGAAAAGTAGTTCCAAACAGAAGAGGATCAGAGACTCAGCTGGCAGGCAAGTAAGCAGCATGGTCTGCTGCAGGTAAGTCCACCCAAGCATTATGAGCCCGGCGCTTCCAGCGCTGGGACTGGGCATATTTATGAGCCTGGTTCCACTGGCGCCAGGACTGGGTCCAAAAGGTCCCAATTGGGACTGGTTGGCACTCAGAACCTGGGTTATGGATCTGCTTCCAAGGGAGTTGGGAAAATCCTGACCTTTTGGAAGCAGAGATCATGACAGAGTCTGCTTCAGAAGACTAGGTTTCTCCTTTGGGAGTTACTTATGGTACAAGACAAGTTCCTGAGGAACTTATTGACCAAGAATCTAGAATGAGAGACCCGAGTGATACTCTACCTTCTGCCAGGGGAATTGACACATCCCCAGAATTAGAGTTCACCAAACCTGATCCTGCAGAGCATGCAGATGCTGGGTACAGGGGTCTTATGACCAGGGTAGTTGAATATATGGGTTGTGGTAATACTTCACCCATTTTTGAACAAGATGACATGACGGATATAATCGTCAAAGGACCTCAGAAAGATCCTGTTCTCCCTTTCCACAGGGCCCTTCAAAGGACGGTGGAGAAAAACTGGGAGAAACCAGAGACTATTGCTGCTGCAGATAGTACTTTTCCCAAAAAAATATAGACCAGCTGGAACGGATCCTGAATATTTGAATAAACATCCGACTCCAGAGAGTTTAGTCATTCAGGCAGCATCTACTTCAAAACAAACTGCTTATCCAACTATCCCTCCAGATAGAGAGGATAAAAAAGTTGATGCCTGGGCACGTAAAGATTTCACGTCAGGCAGTATGGCACTTAAATCGGCAAATGTCACCTGTACCCTAGCCAGGTTTACCCATACCCTGTGGGACTGTATTTCGGCAGCGGCTGATCATATTCCGGAAGGCGAGGAAAGGGAAGGCTTCCTGAATATAGTCAAAGACGGGAAGGAGGCAATGGGGGAATGTCTCCAGTCTGGACTGCAAGCGTTGTGCTACGCAGATTTGCACGGTTGAGGAAGTCGGGGTTTGCACCAGACATGCAAGCTAGACTCCTCAACATGCCCTTTGATGGCTCGAGGCTCTTTGGCAGAAAGGCTGATGAAAGCCTAGACTTCAGACTTCGAAAGCGGCAGCTAAATCACTTAGCGCCTCTTTGCGCCAGCCTCTAAAACCCTATTTCGGCTCATCTACCTGGAGGGGTCGTTCTTTTCGATACTACTCCTCTTTTGGTAGAGGAAGAGGACAGGCTTCTCAAAGGGGCAAAAGAAACTTCCCTCGTGGAGCATGAAGAAGAGGTGCAAAATCAGCCTCAGGAGCAGCATCTGTACCCTCAGCCACTCCTGCAGCCGCCTCCAAATACCTCCTGAGACCTTGTTACACAAAACACCAGTGGGAGGCAGGATCTCTCAACATCTGAAGGAATGGCGGGGCATTACCTCAGATGCTTGGGCACTGGAAACAGTAGCCCAAGGTTACTGTCTCCCCTTTCTAAAAAGGCCTCAATCATCCACTGGGAGCCAACTCCGCCAAAATTTCCGGATCCGCTCCTGTTGCAGGAAATTTTAACCCTGCTAGAGAAAGGTGCCATAGAACTGGTACCTGTAGCGGAGAGGAACAGGGGTTGGTACTCCCCATATTTTCTCATCCCAAAAAAGGACAGAGGACTGAGACCCATCTTGGACTTGAGAAACTTGAACAAGTTCCTCAGGAAGGACAAGTTCAAGATGGTGACTCTTTCTCAGATCCTGCAGGCTCTCCAACTCCAAGATTGGTTGGTATCATTGGACCTTCAGGATGCTTACTTTCATGTGCCAATCCATCCAAAGCACAGAAAGTACCTGAGGTTCGCGATTGGCAATTATCATGATCAGTTTCGAGTTCTGCCATTCGGGTTGACCTCCGCCTGAGGGTTTTCACCAAGCTGTTGGTGGTTGTGGCAGCAAGTCTCAGGAGAGGAGGTATTCACATATATCCCTACCTGGACGACTAGTTGATCAGAGCAAGTTCTCCAGAACAAGCTCAGGAACATCTTTCGATCACCTGCCACTTCCTCCACAAATTGGGCTTCTCCCTCAATTTCAAGAAGTCACACATACCATCCCAGAAGCTCCAGTTTATCGGAGCAGTCTTGGACACTTCCTCGGGAAAAGCCTCGCCGCCCGAAGTGAGAGCTCTCCACATCCAGCAGATGGTAACGAAGTTCCAGAATGCCCAACGTCTACCGGCCTTCGATTTTATCAGGTTGCTCGGCCTCATGGCATCCTGCGTTTTCCTAGTACCAGAGGCCAGGTTGAGAATGAGATCCCTTCAATGGGCACTCAGAACTCAGTGGTCCCAGTTCTCAGGGAATATGTCGGATCTTCTGCAAGTCCTGAGCGCAGTTGCTCAGGATCTTCTATGGTGGGCTTGCAACGACAACATTCTCAAAGGAGAGTCTTTTTGGCAACCATGGCCGGAGATAACAGTAGTGACAAACGCCTCACTCACGGGGTGGGGGGGGGGGCACACCCCAACGATCTGACAATCAGCGGTGGTTGGCCTCCATCGGAGTCCAAACTACACATCAACCTATTGGCGCTCAGGGCAATCAGACTAGCTCTGAATGCCTTTCTGCCCTCTGTACAGGGAAAGAATGTCCTGATAATGACAGACAACACGGTGGCCATGTACTACCTCAACAAAAGAGGAGTAGGGTCACTACCACTGTGCAGAGAGGCAATGTAGCTATGGTTCTGGGCAATACAAGAAGGAATCTCTCTATCGGCAATTCACCTAGCCGGAGAGAAGAACACGGCGGCGGACGCTTCAAGCAGGCAGAGAACGGTCTCTCACGAGTGGGAGATAGCTCAGGAAGTCCTTCTGGAGATTTTCGCCCTTTGGGGAACCCCCCCAAGTGGATCTGTTTGCCACTGCGATCAACCGGAAGTGCGATCAGTGCTGCTCAAGGGAATTTCCTCAAAAAGGAGCTCTGGGAGACGCATTCGTAGTGGAGTGGAAATTTCCACTGCTTTACGCGTTTCCCCCCAGTCCCCGTGATTCCTCAGGTAATCAGGATGTTGAAAAAGTTCAGGAAAACCATGATCCTAATTGCCCCGGATTGGGCCAGGAGGACGTGGTACCCGGACCTTCTGGACATGTCCATCTGCCCTCCAATAAGTCTTCCGCAAAGAGAGGATCTTCTCTCGCAAGAGGAAGGTCGGGTTCTCCATCCAGAGGTCAAGACACTCAACCTTCACGCATGGTTTCTGAGAGGTTGAGATACAAGGATTGGGATCTTCCGGATGACGTAATGGAAATCTTGCTTTCGGCCAGAAGACCAGCAACAAAATCTTTGTACCGATGTCGCTGGAACAGGTTTAGTAACTGGTGCCAAGACTAGGATGTGGACCCTTTTCAGTGTGGCACCCCAATGGGTCTTTCTTTTCTGCTACATCTAGCTAATCTGGGGCTCCAGATAGGAACAATCAAAGGATACCTTGCTGCGCTGTCCATTTTCAAGCGCTCCTCGGAAGAGGTTTCATATTTCAAAATACCGTTAATCATTCAATTCTTAAAAGGGCTTACTAATGTATCCCCTCCAGTACGATTTTCATGTACCAACTTGGGATTTAAATTTAGTACTAAAATTCTTGACTTGCATACCTTTTGAGCCTCTGCATTCATGTCCATTGAGGCTTTTAACTCTAATAACTGTCCTTCTTGTGGCCCTATCATCAGCCCGCAGGGTTAGCGAACTTCAGGCTCTCTCATGCAAACCACCATATACTATTTTTTATAAGGACAAGTTAAACCTTCGTTCTTACCAAAAGTAGTCTCGGACTTCCATTTGTCACAAAAAATAGTACTACCAACTTTTTATCCTCCTCCTCATCTGGGCAAGGAAGAGGAGAGATTACACAGACTAGATCCCAAGAGGGCTCTTAGTTTTTACATCTCAAGGATGGCTAAATTGAGACAAGATGACCAACTATTTGTCATGATCTCTGCTTCCAAAAGGTCAGGGTTTTCCCAACTCCCTTGGAAGCAGATCCATAACCCAGGTTCCGAGGGCCAACCAGTCCCAATTGGGACCTTTTGGACCCAGTCCTGGCGCCAGTGGCCCCTGGCTCATAAATGTGCCCAGTCCCAGCGCTGGAAGCGCCGGGCTCATGATGGTTGGGTGGACTTACCTGCAGCAGACCATGCTGCTTACTTGCCTGCCAGCTGAGCCTCTGATCCTCTTCTGTTTGGAACTACTTTTCCTGTTGGGTGGGGCAGGAGCCACTCCCTAGATTCAGAACACTGGAACTCTTCTGGAAAGCAGGAACTCTTTTCTTACCTAGGCGTGGCTGTGGAAGGAGACACCTAAGCACTACAGGAGGCTATTTAAACCACACCCGGTGGATGAATCTTGCTTTGCGTTATTCTGCATCCTCTGCAGCAGAACGCTCATCGTGTCTTCTGCATCGGATCCTGGGCCTAAGGAAAAAGGCTTACCATTCTGAATCCAGTCTTCAGCAACACCTATAAAGACAAGAAAGAACAGGTTAGCATTCCGGCATCTGAAAGACAAAGGCTTACCTACTCTTCGTGCGCTCCGGAGGTCTTCACACTGCATTCCGGCATCTGAAAGACAAAAGCTTACCGACTCTTCGCACGCTCCGGAGGCCTTCGGCGCTGCATCCTGCATCTGAAAGACAAAACAAGGTGCGTTTAAAGACATTGGGGAACTTTGATACTCACGTGCCATTACTCCTTTCCACATCAACCCCAGTGGGTATTCCGGCACCCTGCAGCCGCTCCGAACTCGTACCTGCAAAATAAAAGACAGTTAGAGCGCATCGTGAAGCAGGCAACAAGCGCTTACTTACGTGCTTCCAAGCGCTTCTATTCATCATACGGACTCCATCTTCAACTCACTTCAGCCCGTCATCCGCCATCGCCGGAACCTGCAAAACAAGAGACATCATTGCTAAAGACTTTAAAGACAATAGAATTACTCGAAACTTACCGTTCGTGCAGTAAACGACGGACAGCAGTCCTCTGAAGTCAAGAGGCATGCGCTACCGATCCAGTGAAGAAACTGGTTACAGCACCCTGCCCCGAGGCAGATGGAGAGCTCGGCATTCACTTACCTAAGGTGAGAGCGTTAACCTTTGGGGGTCTACAGGAGAGCAAAAAAGGGAAGCGATAGGGACACCCCAATAACCCCAGTTCATTAATCCCATATTTTCTGTCTGCAGACATCTTACTCTTGAAGTCAGGCATACAGTGCACAGAGGTCCAGCCCAAAGAGCCAACCGGGTGCTACACATCACCTTTGAAGATACGGTAGTCGCCCAGTCAAGACCGGCGCCTCTGCGAGAATCAGGTGAGCGTTACACTATTCGTGGGTTATACTGGTCATAAATTAGACTTATCTGTAACAAAGCAGACCATTTCCCACTGGATCATATTAGCCATAGTTGAATGCTACAGGTTAGCGGGAAAAGATCCACCAGATGGGCTTCGTGCCCATTCTACAAGGGGAATGGCTACTTCTGCGGCTCTAAAGAGGGGTCCCGGCAGCAGATATTTGTGCAGCTGCAACCTGGAAAACAATGCATACTTTTGTTAAACATTGTTTGGATACTGCCTCCTCTAATGAGGGTTTATTTGCCAAGGCAGTTCTGCATTCTGTCCACGAAAACTGAAATTGGTACTCCTGCCTCCAAAATTGCTACTGCTATTGGAGCCTATCACAAGATGAGGAATACTTGGGAGGACACAATCCATTCGAAGAACAAGTTTCTTACCAACTGTAACATTCTTTCGACTGGATGTTCCTCCCACGTATTCCTAATCGACCCTCCCATCCTACCCCACAGTACAGTTTTACGTTTTCTTACACTTTCCTCTCACGAAGAATGTATCGGTCATGGGGCACGCCTGGGTGTTCCTCCTATATGTTTCATCGAAAAAACATAACTGAAGCAACGGGCGCGGCTCGAGCTATTTATACCATCGGTGACGTCGACAGTACGGAGTCCATCGAGGGACAATCAACGACACGACCTCGAGCACAGCGCCCTCTGCCGAGAATTTTTTTCCGAAGCTGGAGATGACGAATTATCACAAGATAAGAAATACGTGGGAGGAACATCCAGTCGAAAGAACGTTACAGTTGGTAAGTAACTTGTTCTTTAGGCGGTCCATTGGGAAAATTAACTCTGTACCATGTAGATGTAAAGGTCACCACCATAGCCCCACTTCCTGTATACATTTGGGTGATAATGGCCGATTTGGCTAGGCCTTGCACAGCACCAGAAAGTCCATGACCGGACCCTCCATCCTGTCCACGAATAGTTGGTAACAGTAAGATTTGGGAAGATCCAGTTTTGTGTGGAGATGCACACAGGCCCAGATAATAGTACCGAGTTCTCTGAAAGAATGACCATGTGGGGCGATTTTACGTTCTGTAGAGATTGTGGGTGTCTCTGGACTTTCTTATAGCTTGTGTGAGCACAGCCGGGGTCAAGAACCAGTACCCCTCATAATGTTCCTGAGCGGATACAATAACGCAACGTCTATCCCGAACAAATTATCCCCCAGCAGCCACGTTAGCATTTCCCACAAGGAACAGTATTGCCTTAAACCAAACTAGGGACCAGCCTGCCGGTACATGAGAGAAGGAGAAGAAGCAGCTGGTAAGCAGGCTGGTATGAGCAAGAATATGGAGAGCAGTTTTGATAGTATTCTGATCAAATAACTCCTCCCCATCATGGATGTTGGTAAATGGACCATTTTATTCACTCCTGCCTCCAGTTGATCTGGAAGTGTTCAGTAATTAAGCTGAATCCGATCACTAGTGTTTGCAATTGTAATACCAAGATTTTTAAGAGAACGCAACCTGCATTCTAAACCAGCTATTCCAGTTGGTTTTCCTGTTGACGCATTGGGAGGATACAGTTCAGATCTAGATAAATTAAGCCACGGTCCTGAAAAAACAGAAACCGGTTTAACTCCAAGGCAGGATTTTCCCTTAGGATGCCATATGTAGGTCATCGGTATACAGCAAGAAGAATATATTTTGGTTATTCTCAAATTTTCATTGCAAACAAGTTGCGACAGCGGAGAGACCTGCCCCGGCTAGTGGGGCCTGAGCGAAGAGAAGTTAGAGCCATGCATCCCTGTCCCACAGCCATCCTACATGATGCACATCATTAAAAACTGCTATTCTAGGGAATCTAAGGTCTTCTTGCCATTAGGAAGGAAGGCTGCAGGCGGTAGATACAGTTGTATCTGATACATAGCAAAACACTGCAAATTATACATGTTAGGCCTTCCTGGAACGAATATGGATTGGTCAGGCAGTACAATTTTGGGCTTCAATGGGGCCAATCTTCTAGCCAGGATCTTGGTAAGGATTTTATTTTGAAGGTTGAGTAGGGACGATGTCTTTAGGACAAGCAGAGCGACTCATTATTGCCCATCTTGGGCAATTCAGTAATATGTGCCTCCATTGTTGTCTTTGGTAAGGACCCCACTGTCGGCGCGTCCCGGTACAGGCCAGTAATCTAGGCGCTGAAAGGTCACCATATTTATAAAATTCATATTTTAGGCTGTCTGGACCAGTGGCCATGTCTATTGTAGACTTATTTTCAATCTCTTCCTCCTTACCTTGCTTGCCAGTGCAACCTCTGTGCACCTTCTCAACACATGCTGGTGGGATATCCTCCAAGTAGCTATGGAATTATTCATTTGGTACAGCCAGGTGTGTGGTATATTGTCGAGAGTAATATCCTGTGATTGAGCATTAATTCCTTCATCTTGTGTGTGATCCCAGTGTTATTTCTGTGCATTATAAGGGTTCTCATGTTCACATTCCTGGCCATCAAGGTTCAAAGCCTCACTGGTCATTCCTGTATGCCATATCCGACCTACCATGTACCTAATTTCTCTGACCATCACTTGGCAATATTCTTGCAAGTTACCTTGGGTTAAGCCAAGAACAACCCTGTCCACAGTAGAGTCCGATCTAATTTCAAGGTTGCGTAAGTCTTGACAGATGGTTTTTGAGGATGTCCAGGTTTTTTCGAAATAGATTTACCTCAAATACACATGATCTCCCATATTTTTTATGGTTATCTGCCCAATTATTGCTCTGCTGAAAGAATACTATTGAGCCCCTTAAGCTCCTGCTTTAGAAAAATTGCCACAATGGAGTTCAAGAGATGGGATGAAGTCTGCAATCCAATAAACACATGGTAATGGTCTGTGGGCCTGTGTGGGGGCAGTGTACATCATACGACTACGTCCCGTCATCTTTCCTCCATGCTTTTGGGATGTTCCTTGCATCGGGATTGGACCAGAGCACTTTTGAAGCATCAGAAAAACTGTTTGGCCTTTTTATTTTTACGTGAGGCCACTGTGTGTGACTGTAGCCCCGCCTCCCTGAGCTCTGCCTGCGCATCGCCCTGCAGTCCTTATCTCTGCGCAGTCGGATGCACTTGCATCATGGGGAGTTTTCAGTTATTTCCCCCACTTGACCTTAATCTTCCTGCTCGGATTCCACGGTCTTCTTTCCTCCGTCTATGCTGAAGCATTTGGAATTTCGTGTCCTGTTTGCGCGAATGTGAATTCGTGACGGCGGAACCCCATTCTCTCTGTCTGGAGTGCTTGTGCCCGGAACATCAGTGGGGGACGCTTGGTTCTACTGCGTCTCTCTCTCCGTCCGGGCACTCCAGCGTAGGCTCGTCAGGTGGGAGGAGGTTTTCTATCGGCTACCGCCTCCTCATTTACAGCAGTTCGATGAAAAAATGAGGCGTCCGGTAAGTTACTTCCTTTTTAGGGCATCCCGGCCAGGGGACTCCTTCCCAGGGTCTTCTGGTTCCGGGAGGAGTCGGAGTGGCTCTGGTACTAGGGTTCTCCCTGAGGTGTCGAGAAAGGGATCTAACCTGGATTCTGGAGTTTCTCTGAGGCCCCCTGTCAAGACTGGATTTTCCTCAGAGGTTCCCCATCTGGCGGTTAAGACCAAGTCCAACCTTTCTGGGTCTGTTTCGACCAGGTTTATTTCCAATGTTGCCAAGCCTAGGCTCAAAGTTTCCTGTACAGTGACTAAAGGTACCAGGGTTAACGCTGAGGATCCCCAAACAGGGGCCATAATTAAAAACCAGCAAGATTGAGGGCCTCACTTGTGGGCTCTGGCTACAGGGTGTGACACTAGGCCTTCCCGCAAACAATCTTGTGGTTGTACCGATCCTGCTGAGGGGGCAAAGGAGGAGGGCAAAGGCTGAAAGTCTTCCAGTACCGGCCCTGCCAAGGTTCCCTCACTGAGGGCTAATTCTTCTGCAGAATACAAAGGAGTTTAAAAGCGCTCCAGATCTGCTAATACCGCCTCTGCTGAGGTTCCCTGTCACAGGGCTAAAACGGATTAAAAAAAGCTCCTACAACCCCTGTTGTGACAGTGGCGTCACTGAATCCTGTGACGCAGATCACTTCGGGCAGTGACAAAATGGCTGTTCAACCTTCGCGGTCTGAGGCGGTCATTTTGACAAGCTCTTCCACATCAACATTCTCAACGGCTGGTACAGAGGGGCCTATCTTTGGGGCGAGCAGCGTTTTCCATGGAATGTGGATAATAGAAATCCTTTTCGCCCTCCAATGGACTGGCGTGCACGATTTCAGCTGCCATACACGGTCTCGCCTCCTCCTGCGTTTGCTCTTAGTTGATGTGGATCCAGTTGGAGGAGGGCCATCTTGCCAACCAGGCTCATTACAATCCTGGGGTATGCCCCTCCAGAGCGGCCTCCACCCACTCCTCTGCCTAGACCTTCCTCTGAGGACGCGTTCTTTGGCAAATTCCAGGCCCTCATGCAATCTGACCTGATGAAGGCTTACTTTAAGGATCTATTCAAAGAAATGTATCCTAAGCCTCTCGCGCCACAGCCTGCTCCTCCTCCTCAGCAGTTTTCGGTAGTGCTTCCTCCTCTTCCATTTGGGCGCCTCCTACATTTCCACCACTGCCTCCACTTTCACCAGTGCTTAATGCCCCAGTTGCGCAAAGAAATATGCCCACAGTGTCTGTAGTGTCACGTGCCGCAGATCAGTTTTCTGCTCCCGCCACAAATGACGAGGACCAAGCAGACCAGGATAGCGAAGACCCGCCCCACTCTGTCAGCTTTTCATTACCGGGTCTTGGATATGATGGCGTTGCTGGATATTCCAATAACAAAGTCTCCGGATCCACAATGAGTACTATCGGGAGCGTTCAATCTTACGACACAAGAGCGCATGGGCCTCTTCCTTCAAAAGGATGTGCTTGCTGACGCCTGCAAGGTCTGGGAGAAACCTCTTTCTGGGCAGCATGTAAATAGGAAAATTGATGCTAGATACAAGCTACACTTCAGAGGACATACCCTTGACTGCATGTCCACTCCCTTAATCAATGGTAGTGGCAGCAGATGCACTCCAGTCGAAGCCGTCCTCCACATCCTCCTCTGAGGTCCTGTCCAAGGAGGACCAAATACTTCACGACATTAGACGTTTTTTTTTCCCCAATTCAGGTCTTCAGCTGTGGCAAGCGAATACTGAAAGTCATCCTTGCTGCAGTGAATCTCAAGCTGTGGAAGGAGCTTTCAGAATTCCAAGAATGTATCCTATTCAACAGGCTGGAATATTTTAAAGGGGGGCCTATTCGATGCCAGAGTTATGGCTCAGTACCTGCTGGAGGGCGCAGCCCATCATGTAGATACTTCTGCTCGGGGCCTTATTGTTGGGGGTAGACCTCTCCCACCAAGCGTGGCTGTACACGACAAAGTTCTTGAAAGGGGTTCAGGACAAAGTACTCTACCTTCCCTTCGAAGGTAAAGAGCTGTTCCACTCCTCCATCTATGGGAACAAAGGCAAGCACGCAAATGGATAAATCTTTGTCGGTCCTTGCAAATCCCACAGCTAAAGCGGCCAATGCGCATAGGTTGGGGACCCAGACAAGGTCCTACTCATGTTTTAGAGGGTACCAGAAGCTTCGCTCATGCCTGGCAGAAGGTTCCTCTGGTGCACCTCGACGCAAGCAGCAAAGTCAAAGTTGCAGTTTTTCTATCCGCCATCAGCCTCCTCTTCGGCAAAAGGTGGTCTCGCCGCTGACAAACCATCCAAATTGTTTTCCAATGGTCACACAAGACTCCGGTGAGAGGATGTAGATGGCAGAACATCACAGAAGACAGATGGGTTTTGTCAGTCGTCCGAGCGGGCTTCCGCTTGCCCCTGGCTCATACCCCACCCTCTGCGCCTCCTCTTCAGCAGACTGGGTCTCCCTCCCTCCGAGCCGAGGGTACAGAAACTTCTGAACCTCAGAGTGGTGGAACCTGTTCCCTTGCAGGAGCAAGGGGAGGGCTGTTACTCCCTTCTGTTTACAGTGCCCAAACCCAACCAGACTGGCCTGCGCATTATCCTCGACCTCTCCAACTTCAAACTTTTCCTACCCAAAGAGAAATCCAAGATGATCACGCCCAGCCAGATAAGGTCCTCTCTCTGAAAGGGCGATTGGCTCAGTGTGGTAGATCTTCAGGACGCTTACATGCACATCCTGTTATGGGGCCCACATCCGAAATGCCTTCGGTTTCTGGTGGGAACGGAACACTTCCAATTTCGAGTGCTGTCGTTTGGTCTCAGCTCGGCACGGAGTGTCTTCACGAAGATGGCGGTTATGGCAGCCTTCCTCAGACTGCAGGGCATTCATGTCTATCCATATTTGGACAATTGGCTTCTGAGCAGTCCTTGGCCACGGGCTGCAAAAGCCAATCTTCAGTCACTCCTTCAGTTCCTGTTCCAACTGGGTCTGTTGGCGAACTGGCGGAAATCATATGACTGTTGCTCAAGACATGATTTTTCTAGGTTTCTGTTGGGATAGGTCTGTCAGAGTTTTTCTAACTGAGGATAGGATAGCAGATTTATCAACCATGTGCCTTCTTTTCCTGACGACCTCCTCCCACATGTCGGCCTGGTGGTTCCAGAGACTCCTGGGCCTGATGGCTTCATGTGTTCTAGCCCTACCTCTTATGAGACTGAAAATGAGGTGCACACATCTAGCGCTTCGGAGCTATGGACCCAGACTCCAAAATGATTCCAATACCATCCTCCACGACGGCAGATCTTGAATGGTGGTCTACCTTCAACAACCTTTCAGTGGGAACCTCCTTATAGGAGCCCTTGCCCCAGGTTACAGTTACAACAGACTCCTCCCTCCTAGGATGGGGAGCGACATTGGGTCACCTGGAGGTGTACGATCTGTGGACGCCCCAGGACAGAATGTCTCCTATGAACTACCTAGAACTCTTGGCAGTCTTTCTGGCATTGAAATCTTTCCAGCCTTCTATTATCCACAGAGTGGTGCGAATTCGTGCGGACAATTCTGTAGCTGTTTTACATCAACAAACAGGGGGGCACCAGGGCACCTCCTCTGGTGGATCTAGCTATCCAGATTTGAAATTGGGTCGTCCAACAAGATGTCGGACTACAGGCCGTGCACATTCTGGGTACGATCAATGTTGCAGCAGATTCCCTGAGTCGCCAATCTATGGTGAATTAAGAGTGGGAAATGAACAACAATGTTCTTGTCAAGCTTTTCCAGCAATGGGGTTCTTCAATGGTTGATCTTTTTTGTGACTTCAACCAACAGGAAGCTGCCACGCTATGCCTCCAGGAACGGCCTCGCAGCATCTTCCCTGGGGGATGCCCTCGAGATTCCTTTGGCCAACATGAAGGCTTATGCCTTCCCTCCTTTGCAATTTGATTCATCGGTCGCTCTGGAAGCCCAGGAGTGCCTCCAACTCACTCTCCACTTCATAGCTCCTTGGTAGCTGGCCATGTTCTGGTTTTCAGAGCTGCAGCACCTATCGGGAGCTGCAGCACCTATCAATATGTGACCTGATCAGGTTGCCGAAGATTCCCAACCTTCAACAAAGCAATCACCAGGTGTGACACCTCTCTCCACAATCATTCAGCTTGGCGGCCTGGTACCTGAGTTAAAGTCCTTAGCGCACTTTACCCTTCCAGAGGATAATATGTGCATAATCCTGGCGGCACAGTCTTCTTCGAGGGCGCAGTACAAAAGTAAATTGCTTTGTTTTGTCACTGCTCGACATGCTTCTATTGACTGTCTTGTCTTTTATATCAGACCTTGCAACTTCTGGCATCCACGTCTTATCGTGCAGCACATATCTGTCGGGCCACTGCAGCTTATCTTTCCACAGACCGTTGCTCATTTTCTCTGGCAAACCCAGTAATCGAGAGGCATTTCGCCTATTTCCGCCGGTCAGGCCGCCTCACCCGAAATGGCAACTGAACATGGTTCTTACCGCTTTTCTTTCACAAGCAATTTGAACCAGTGGCCACACTATTGAGTTCAAGTTTCTCTTGGAAAGTGGACTTCTTGATTGTAGTAACTAAAAGAAGAATAAGTGAGCTTCAAGCTCTCTGTTTAACACCCGTTCTTGACTTTCCTTAAGGTTAAGGTTGTGCTTCGTACTCCTCCTTCCTTCTTTCCTTCCAAAAATTGTCTGAGTTCCACATAAATAGATCAATCTACTTGCTGGATTTCTTTCTGAACCCAGTCTCGGATGCAGTAAAGGTTCTACATAACCTAGATGTCAGACTAACTCTGAAGTTTTACCTTGACGGAACAAGCGAACTTAGAAGCTTTTCACTAGTGTTACTCTTACCTGGTATCCACTGGGGTGCCACACGATTCTGGATGGAGGTCTATCCCGGACCCCTCTCTGCTTAGTTATGTGCCAGACATTGGGTAGCGCCTATAACAGGAGAATGGAGGGTTAAGATACTGGTTTTGTGATGGGTGGACTCCCACCTCCCTCTGGTCCAAATCCCCTCCCTTGGGGTTATTGCTCACCTTAGGTTTTTGTGCGTCGAACTCTCCGTCCTGCGTCTCTGTGCAGGATGCGCGTGGTTGATGCGGGCGTTCCATGGACCTAGTTGCTTCACTGGTCCGTGTGCCCTTATGTCGGGTCCAGACCGGCTGTGACTCCGACTCTGCTTGCTGTCTTCCAGGTGAGTTATGGCTTTTCCGTTTTCTGTCTTCTCGGCGTCTTGCTCCACTATGCTGTTCCCTAACAATGGGGGGGGTCATTGCAAGTTGGGCGGTAAGCGATTACCAGCACCGGTCTCCTTACCGGTAAGGGATACCGGGCACCGGTAAGGAGACCAGTGCCGGTAATCCCTTACCGCCCAATTCCGAGGTCCCTTAGCGGGAACCGCAAGGGAAGTGTGGTCGGACCACACGTCCTTTACAGGTCCCGTCGGGGGACCAGTTCGCTAATTACGGGCCTGCTATTAGCAGATGCCAGACTAACTCTGGGCCTGCTAATTACAGGCCTGCTATTAGCAGGTCCGTAATTAGCGCCTTCCCCATTCCCATTGAGCCCTGTGGGGGCTCAAATGGGAATGGGGAATGGTTGTTTCAATGGGGACTTACCGGTCTCTCCAGGGTCTGAATGCACCGGTAAGTCCCCATTGAACCAGACCCGGTATTGGAGGTAACCATGGCGCAAATAGCGCCATGGCTACCTCCAATCTTGGAATGAGGCCCAATGTCTCTTTTTGCTTTTACAGGGATGGTTGCGATCTCGGAGTTGCCGCGCCGATGGCGAAGACCACAGTGAGTTATTGATGTGTGGAGCGCTGCGCTGTTTATTGGTGTTAATTGCTAACCTTTTGTTCTCTTCTGTGTACAGGTTGCAGTGATGTTCGGCAATGATGAGCGATCGAAGTGCTGCTTGCCCAGGTAAGTGCTTTGTTAATGCTGATCTTGTTCCTTCTCCCTTGCAGGTTGCGGTGGAACCCGAAGATGGGCGAGGTAAGAGAAGCGCAGGGTGCTGCCAGGACTCGCTGCTTGCCCAGGTAAGAATTGTTATTAATGCTGTCCTTGTTTCTTTACCTTTGCAGGTTGCGGCGAACTCCCGAGATGGGCGAGGTAAGCGAAGCGCAGGAAGGATTCAAGACCAGTTACTTCACAGGTAAGTGTTTTTGCTTGCTAATGCTGTTCTTGTTCTTCCAGGTTATTAATGGAATATGGATCTAGGGCTTCAGGATCGGGCCGCCGGAGAAGCAGATGAGCAGGAGCTGGACACAGTGAGCGTTACGCTGCAGGAGTGCAGAATAACACGAAGCGTAATTTGCTGTTTGGGTGTGGTTTCACTAGCCCAGGTAAAGTAGTTCCAGGCCAAGTAGTTCCAGGCCCAGCCACACCCAAACAGTAGACCGCATGGCTTGGTTCATTGGAACTGAGCTGTGTAATAGGCCTCCATGTTGGATTAAGGTCCAAAACTGGTATTGCTTTATTCTTGATAATGAGCCTGGCTCCAAAGGTGCCAGGACTGACTTCATGTTTGTTTCTGATGGAGTTTTAAGGCCCTTGGGGCCAGTGTGAAGCCCCATTGCTGCCAGGGGGCTGTTATACCTGAGGGGGTCAGTGGCATGGATCGTGACAGCTACTTTTTGGGGCCCAAAAGGGAAACCGGCTTCAAAAGAGTCCATCTCGCGCTGGGTCGCTTCATTTATCTCGGAAGCTTATACAATTCAAGGACTTCAGCCCCAAAGGGGCGTTCATGCACATTTGGTCCGAGGCAAAGCGGCTGCAGTTGCCTTTCAGAAATATG
The DNA here is from genome assembly GCF_040938575.1 of Ambystoma mexicanum. Taxonomy (NCBI): domain Eukaryota; kingdom Metazoa; phylum Chordata; class Amphibia; order Caudata; family Ambystomatidae; genus Ambystoma; species Ambystoma mexicanum. The sequence goes on along the minus strand of NC_090941.1, from coordinate 660,126,932 downwards.
TTCCTTGGGAGTCCATAGCCTACTTGGGCTTCTCCCTTAGCTTTTTGTAGACATTGTCTTGACCTGAGCTCCAGGGCTGATTCCCAGTTTGGCCATGCAGTTCTTAACCTGTTCCAGTAAGGGACATTTCCATCCTCCGGTTTCTTGGTCAGTGCTTGGGAAAGTATGGAGGAAACGGGACGTAGGAGTATAAAAATAAGTTACTCACTGTAGTGAATATCTTACTCCTAGTCCAAAGCCCCCTTTCCTCCATACACCGGCCCGCCGGCCCCTCTAAAAGGTTCCCTCAATTTTGCGAATGGTCCTTCGACTTTGGCAATAGAAAAGGACTGAAGGGCGATGTGCTGGCCGTGGCTCAGGAGGTTGAAGGATCAGGTCAAGTGGGGTGCCCTGCGTAAAAATAAAAGGACAAAGTTATTTTTGATCCTTCAAAAGTCATCCGGTCCTGTCCTGATGGATGGAAATGTCCCAGAAGTATGCGGGAATGGGGAGTATGGACTAGGAGTAAGGTAATCACTACGGTGAGTAACTTTGTTAGTTTTCTACATGCCAGATGAGGCCAAGAGAGCCCAGCCAGTATTCAAGCATGGTGTGACTAACGTGGGGAGAGGAATGAAATGTGTATTGTTATAATGGCCATGTTTCAACCTCCAGGCATCTTCTAGGGACACAAACTATTTGTGTATCTTCTTTGCAGATTTGGAGGAGGCCCTGTCGAGTGTGGAGGATCTATCAATTGTAACAGAATGTAAGTACAAGTTGCATAGTTCAAATATACCTTTGAAGAAGTCTGGGGCCTAGTAATTTGGCGCATTGACCTTCATAATAGACCTAACAAGTGAAACAGTATATATAGCACCCCGGTCAGCTATCAACTGGAGCAAGTCAAACCCAATAGATTTGTGTACAAGATTTGCGATAACCTAGCCCTGTTGAATAAAGAAGCAAGCCAACTCTTGACTTGCCATTTTTTCGCAAAATTACTGTTGGTTGATTGTCAAATGTTTCTTGCAGAAACACAATTGATACCCCATGCCTAGGCAGATATGCTGATGCTTTCTTGGTTTTCATATGGTTGTTTAGGCCCCTACCATTCCACATTGCAGACTTTATAGTGCTAGTAGTGTCTCAATTGGGTGTAATGGTACTGCAGTGTAAGAAAGCAAGTAATGAATCCCAAGTCCACTAACCTATATTTGGCAGATGAAAAAGCTGGTGCATGTGCTAAATGGCACATATTTAAGAACCCACTCAACCCTACAAACACCACTTCCCACACTGCAGCCCAAAGCAATATAGTGCAATTCCTCATCCATCCCCCGTATTTTGAGGCCAGATCGAGCAGCCATGGAGTGAATGTGCTATATTCAATCTAAAACTATTCGACTTTCCAGATGCACATAGCCTGATATTACACAGGACAATGCAAAATGACTAGACATCCTGCATGGCTGTGTTCTGAGCATATTCCACCTAGGTGCTCAAGGCATAGTGTCATGTAGCCTGTTACTCTCCATCCACTCTAAGAATGAAAGTTATCTGCTGGAGTGGTGCCAACATCATGCCTGCTTGTCAACAACAGCATGCTCATCTGTCGTTCTAGACATGAAGTGAAGCAGGTGAACCATCTGCAGTAACTTTCGTGAGTACAAAGTGTTTAGTGTTGTTTCAGTCAAACCATTTACTTTAATCTGATCTTATCTTGTAACGGCCTCTTCACCATCACATGGTTTTTTTTCAGGCAAACTGCACCATTCATGCAAAATCAAAATGCAGGTGTTTTTTGAAGTTACATCTCGCCTAACTCTTTAGTTGCCCGGCAAGGTCAGTGCACTGTCCCTGTAGTTCAATAAACCGGTGATAATGGGTTGAGGAGACTTCCCAGGGGCAGGGCTATGCCACTCGTAATGAGCGATCTAACGCTAGTGACCTGAACAACCACGCTATTCCCTGTACCCTTACACAGGAAACCACTGCAAATACCCACATCAACAAGCGCCCCACTATATGGTCTCTCGCGACCTTGACGATCACCTAGAACCATTTGTTTGTCTCATATACATCTGCGAATACGGCATCGCTGGACCCGCACAGTCCCATAGAGTACTCGCTCTTGTGAATCTGTTGTCGAATCAAACAAGATACTTACTACCTCTCCCAATGTCCCTCTCCCTGCAACAACCTACTCACCCAACCAACACTGCGAGAATGCTCCCTTTCTAACTGGTGCCACCTTAAGTGACTCCAGCCCCATCCCAGGGAACATATCGGACAACCCTAACACTACTTTGCTAAACCCAGCAGACGGCTCAAACCTAGCTCTTACCAAGGGCGGACTTATTAACGCTAGATCACTAGTAGCACATGCCCTAGACACAAATGACCTCATTACTCTCAACCAACTCGACTTCCTTGCAGTTACAGAAACCTGCCTGCACGCGGCAGCAGGACCATCCCCATCATTGGCCGTTCCGGAGGGGGACACAATCTACAGGAAAGATAGGCCACTTACCAAAGGAGGCAGAGTTCCCTTGATCGCTATCTCCAATCTTACCTTCAGAGAACTACCGCCCCAACCCTTCCCATCAGGGGAACTACTCCCACTTAAACTTTCAATACCTAACACGACAGCTCTCATCCTCCACATCCTATATAGACCCCCAGGCCCACTCCACTCCTTTGAGGAACACTTAGCCCTCATCCTATCCAACAACACCAAGACTTCATCTAGAATCATCATCTTAGGCGATTTCAACTTGGGCCTCCATGACGGCCACTGCCATACACAACACATGCCTCCCTAGGCTTCACCCAATGCATCAACCGCACCACCCATGACAAAGGTCGAACCTTAGATTGGCTCGCCGACCACAACGGTGCAACCAGCATCGTAGCAAACTCCTCCTGCCCCTGGTCTGACCACGTTACCATTATCTTCACCTTCAGCAAGCAAATCACAACCAAAACTGCTCCAACTGGTCCCAGCAACATGTGCGAGAAACACATGTAATAATCTCACCAATTTGCTCCCCTTGCTACTTCCCATTACAGCCCACTCCCATTCTGATGCTAGTCTAGCACATATGATCTCTCTTTATAACTCCACCCTCACACAGGCCATCGACAAGACGGCACAACTGAAACCCCACAAATCTGAACCATCTGCCCACCTTAACTCCTGGTTTACTCCCAGTCTTCTAAGATCCTTCAAACGGGCTGCTGAGTCCACATGGAAAGTCTCCCAAACCAAAGATAAGAGATCTCTTCCTAGCCTTCACTAAATCATATAAGCTAGCTTTATTCCAGGCAAAGACCAGCACGTACACTGATCGTATCTACAATGCTAAATTGGGGAGCAAAGAACTATTCTCTATTTTGTGGGAACTCAAATCCCCAATCAGTCCACCAGAATCCTGCCACAAAGACTAAGCCTGGTGTATTGACATCCAAAAAGCACTACTAGACAAAATATCCATGCTCCAGAACAAAATCACAAACAAGAAAAAAATATACAGTACCTGCCATTGCACTGACCACTGACACTCCCCTGACACGTCCTCATAGATAAACACAGCCCACAGAGGTTATGAAGATAATCTCTAGCCTCAAACCTTCCAGGTGCCAAGGAAATATCCCCGCCCCCGCCATCAAAGAGTGGGTCATGGAGCTAGCACCTTTCATCACCTCCCTCATGAACTCCTTTGCCTAAAGTTGCGTGCTCACAACCTACAAGATGCATGGGTCCTCCCACTCCTTAAAAAAAAAAGAATAAAAACTCGACCCCAACATTCCAACCAACTACCGCCCCATTACCAACATCCCATTCCTCCTAAAAATTCTTGACCGAGCCGCCTACCTCCAAATACAAGAATACCTGGAAACATAAAACCTGCCCTGCGCCAATGGGGGTTTAGGCATGGCACGGAAACCGAGCTCCTTGATCTCAAAATCCCAATGGATACCATAATCAACAACGGAAAGCTAGCTATTTTACTTCTTAGACCGCTCTGCTGCCTTTGATCACAATATCCTATGCTGTCACCTGTCTAGCGCTGCCCACTTCTCCCCTAAAGCCATAACCTAGATAGAATCATTCCTCTCAGATTGAACAATGAGTCTTCTCCAACACAACCAATGCCCTCTCTGCCTCAGTCTGCTGCAGCGTCTCCCGAGTGTCCTGCGTGTCACCCAATTTATACAACATATTCACTAAGCCACTATTTGACTGCCTAGATGAACTTGGAGTGTTTTACACCAACTATGCGGATGACATGCAAATCTTCCTACACCTCACAGGCAACTACAAGAAAGACTCCAAGTCACTTAACAAAATCTGTCGGATCATCCAAACTTGGATGGCGCAACATGAGCTGTGCCTTGACGCAAAACTGAACTCCTACTAGTAGGCACCCAGATCTGTCTAAAAAAAACTTGACCTACAATACAAAAGTTTCACAATAGACGGCAGCACCATCTCTGTCTCAAAGGAAGTGAAAACCCTGGGAGTATACCTCGACTCATCCTTATCGCTCATCAGACAAGGCAATGCTACTATCTCTTCTCCAGCTTATAGAGCTAAGCTTATCAATGCATGCAGACCCTACCTCTCAACGGACAGCTGCATGACATTAGTCAGAGGTCTCATTCTATCCAAAATGGACTATTGCAATGTCCTCCTCGTCGGTGCCTCCACAAGCAACATTAAAAAAACTGCAGGCCTCACAAAATAATGCCCTTCCAGCTGCTCTAAATATTCACAGAAGAGAACACATATCTAAAACAAGACGGAAAGCACGCTGGCTACCAGTCAAGGACAGAATTGGATATAAAACTCAAGCAATCATCTATAAATGCCTTGCCAACACTGCAACCAAATCTCTCTCCAACATGTACACCTAAACCACCTAGCAAACACGCGCCTCGACCGCCCACCTCCTAACAGTGTCAAAATACAAGTGAGCGAAAGCTGGAGGCTGGAGCTTCCCAGTAGTAGCGGCTAAGGAATTGAACACCCTTCTACTAGCTAGCAGAAGTGACCCTTCCCACTTCTTCTTCCAGCAGAAAGCTCAAATCCTAGCTTGTAACACCCAATCGATTACTATGCCTTGGGCATTTCATCAGCCATCTCTCCCACACTCCTAGTAAACGGTTTTGCGCCATCCAACCTACTTTATATACTGTATATTATGTATACATTTATTGAACCTATTGAATATCATGTACATACTGTTAACCTGTAAATATGCATAACTACTTTTTTGTACTGTGTATCACTTGCCTGTCCAGTGCCCAGATACCCACGGGTTTGGCGTGCTTTACAAATGCCAAATAAAATAAATAAATGATTGGTGTACTGTGTGACGAATCCAAGGCGTTAGTCACCTCTCTCCAAAGGGGAGCCACCCCCAAGGGGCAAGGGAGTTGATCCTGCTATGCTTAACACCCTTAGGAGCTAGGGTACGCTGGATCCTTCTGGAGGTTACCCACCCTTGGGGGACAGGGAAACCCCAGAGAGGGATGGCGACCCCTTTCCCCAGACACAAACACATGTGTTGGCTATATACAATTTAAGGGCTATGATAATCCTCGGGCCCCTTTAATGGCTACCTTGGCTTCTGACACTCCCTTTATTCAATCTTTATGGGAGACCACAGGAAAGCGGGAAGAACAGCCTCCTGGAGGCACGTCCATGAATGGACCAATTACACCAAAGAACCGCAAAGCCTGCAGAGTTCAAAGACGCTGCAGTGCACAGAGTGGGGGATGGTCGGCGGAAGGTGAACGCCAAATGAGACATCCCAGGCCGCGGTACACACCTGCCAAATGCAGTGGGGACTTTCTGGAAAGTGGCCATGGTGGCCTGCTTCGCAAGAAGAGCGAACGGAGTACTAGAGAGCTGAGGGAAGGGCCTGTTGAGAACCTGCTCACTAGGTCTGTTTTGGCCTCTTTGCGTCGGAAGAGGAGCCAGCAGCCCAGAAAGAGGGAGAGACTGAGCACTGTAAACTCAGGCAATGGCCTATGGTAAAGTGAAACTGGTGGGAGGTCAGAAGCCAGCGTCATCCTTTGCCTACGGGCAAGGCCCAAAAGTATGTTTTGGTTGTATAGAGCTGTTCTTTTTTCTTTTGAAGAGTAGGGATAGAAAGTAGGTTAGAATTGGATTTTTGGACAGAGGACTTCATGTTCCGACACCTTCACATCCGATGAGCACCCTTTTGACCATCCTTTGTATAGAGTAGGACTCCGTAGTTCACTTTTGGGAAAGATGATGCCTTTTGAGTCCAAAGAAAGAATATAGTGTCAGTCATCCCTCCTTGTCCGTCTCCTGATTCTGACCTCCACAGCTGGTGTCAAAAGTGGGATGGTCATGACCAGATACAAAGTCTGATCCACCCCGATGTCCAAGCACATGATGAATTACCCCCTATAAGCCAGCGGGGCATAACACCTTCTTTAGCTATCCCAAGGACGTCTATTAGCCTGGTTCGTGACGACCAGCAACCAGGCCCTATAGTCTCGTCCATGACCGCTAAATTAGCTTGTCTCTCGGAAGACTAGGAATAGTGTGGATCTCCTGACCCGGAATTTGTTTCACCTACTACTGAACCGTTAGTAGAAGCCTTGGAGCATGGTCTTTCATAATTAACCATGTCTACTTCCTGTCCCCGGAGACCCTCCTGGGAGAATAGATGGCCAGGAGAATGCTGATAGGAGGTATCAAGAGTTTTTGGACAGGATTGGTGGATTCCTTGGAGGTGGCACTAGTCTGCCTCACAGAATGCTGCAGCCAGATCATGAAGCTTATCACCGGAGGACGGTTTTCGTCAGTTTTAAATGCCTGGCCACCCAGTTTCATTGGTATGACCTGAAAACCTGTTCCATGATGCCATAACTTAAGGGAGACCTGCAACTGGCAAATCAAACTATTGATGCCAATGGAACAATTTTTCCGGTGGAATTAAGAAGTTCCTCTTAAGTCAGGCAGTTAGACAGAATCTTTTTTTGAGTGCAAATTACGGGGCACCCATTATTCCCAAACGAAACATAAATGGAGTTGGCTGGAAGGATTCAAAATCGGAAGCCTTTCAGTTTTTTTAAACTTCCTATAATGAAAACTACTGAAGTTGAGAGGCTAAACCTTTTTCCAAAGAAACCCTTTCCACAAAATTAAGACATTCCACCACCCGTTCTCCGGAAATGAAAGAAATGTGGAAAACCAGTTTCCCTGCCCATTGGTAAACTGTCTGGGATAACGGAAGCCAGTAGAAGTAGGGGGAAAACGCTTCCACCTACCTGTTTTTAATGAGGAGAAAATTGAAGTTTTGACCAGTTTTGTCCAAAAAGCCAACGGGAAGAACTGATGGAGAGAGGGTTCTACCAAAAGATATTCATCGAAGACATCAACAGATTCAAGTTCTTCCTTGCATTGATTCAGTCCTGGATATCCAGTGCTTACCTGAAGCTCAATCCTCCCAAGACTGAATTACTACTGCTGACCAACAACACCAGACATAAAGACCTGGTTCTCTTCTATGAACCTCAAGGCTTCACAGCCCAGCTGGCCACCTGTGTCAAGTTGTTTTTGCTCAACATCGACCGACAACTCGCGTTCAAGCAGCACATAACAAGGAAGACACAAATGGCTTGGTTCCAACTTTCTCTCCTGCAGAAAATCAAGGCCTTCTTGCAGAAAACAATTTTAGATCTGCTTGCCATGCCTTGGTCCTCTCCCAGCTGCACAGTGGCAATGCCCTTTTGGAAGGTTGTAACAAGAGTAATTAAATGACTCTGCAAATTTGATCACCCCGGCCCTCCACAAACTGGACTGGCTCCCGGAGCAAGCCTGTATCCTCTTCAAATCCTGTTGCATCATCTACAAGGCTGTCATCCTGAAGTCCCCACGCTGCCTAACTGAGAAACTCAGCATCTCTGGAGGCCTGGCATCCACCGGAAGTAAGGGAATGTGCAGACTTGAACTCTGACAGTGCAGGAAGGAAAATACCAGAAGACAGGCCTTCTCAGTCTACGCTACAAGACTCTGGAACCCCCTCCTTGTCAACATCAAACTTGCTCCCATGGCTTCTATAGTTCAGAAAAGAGCTCAAGACCTTCCTCTTCAAAGAATGACTTTCCTAACACTAAGGTCCTGTCATAAATCACCCAAGTATCTTATGAAAAAGGATACAGGTATAAGCATAAAGGATACAATTGGTAGGGTTCTTCCGGATCCTTGATGAAGCAAACAACTTGACAGTAGTGAAGTCAAAATAGACCTTCCAAATGATACCCCTCTCTGGCGTGGGAACATCATTGGCAGTCAGCCTAGGATACAATAAAGTATAATGAGGAAGTGTCCCAACATTAACTCTCACTAATAGCACAGCAATGGCACCTAGTACTACACTAACCTGTATATTCTGAACTGGAGGCTCCGCCAACAAGTCTCTGAAGAAATCTAAATAAGGAAATGACGACAAAGGAGGGAAGGTTAGTAAGGGAAACTTATCCCGAACGGCACGAGGATTGCGCTAGATACCGGGTTGGTGCACCACAGGATAGCGTCCAGAGTACTGTGCACAATCACCTTCAAATGAACACTTGTCGGCAGTACTTCCTTTCCCACGTAGAACAGAAATAATGAGTTGAAATCCACCTGTTGTCTCATCACAGGTGCCAGTGATTAAATCCAAAGCGTAGAACAACTTGCATGTGGAATTACACGTACAACGGTAACTCAGCCAGGAAACCGCACGTAAGAAACCGCGTGTGGTTTACACGCAAACAATCTACATGCAGCCAGGAAAGCCGCGCTTGAAGAGTTCAGGAAACCTGTGTGTGTTTTTACACGCGACAGAAGTACACACAGACTGGACTGCCAGAACTTGTGTGTGAAGGAAAAGTCGTCTGTTGGTCTTCTAGTAGACGGCTGCCGAAAGTAGTGTAGAAAGATGCATGTGAACAAGAAAAGCTGCCGTAACTTCTTGAATGCAGCTCCAGAAGTTCGCGTGTGGAAGTAACTAGCAGGAGGAAAGCCAAAAGAAGTTGCTGAAGAGATGCGAGGACGCAGATCAGAGATTCAGCTACCCGACAACATGTTGGTTCAATCAGAAGCAGCGAGCGACGTCCCCACGCTGCTTATGAGCGTAATGCAGTAACACGCGTGACAATCCCTAATCGCGTGTATTCAATAACATGAATAATGCAAATGTCGTTTTCCAGGCAAGATATCATACCACCTCAATTTAGAATAGAAAGGCTTAGCGGGTCTATGGGCATAACCAGTTCGGTGTGAAGACAGTGTTCCAGGTCCCGAGGTAATCTGCCCGTCATGCATGACAGGTCCACACCCCCTGCACTTCCCACACTACCTGAGATTCAGTGATCTGCTCTCCACTGTCTTCTCCCCTTGTTTCCTGGACCAATAAAATCAAAGAACCGGCGAAGCCTGCAGAGTTCAGATGCTGCAGTGCAATGAGGATGTGTGACTGGCCGGACAATGGGAATGCCAGACACCTGGCATGTGCAATGGGCCTCCCTTAAATGGCTGGAGGTGGCCTGCATTGCAAGAAGTGATCGTACAGAGGACTGAAGGGCTGAGGAAAGGGCCCGGGGAGAACCTACTCACCGGTCCCGACGCAGATGCTGACTTGAGCAGGGGAGCCGCGTAGACTGCTCTGCAGAGAGACGTGCGCCACTGAGACCGCAGCAGCCTCTGAGGGAGCACCGCCTGGCACAAATGGGTATCCATTGTCTCCCAGGGAGCGGCAGGTGGGTTGCTTCAGCCAAAGATGCTGAGAGAAACCCTGGAGCAGCGAGAACAAGAAACGCCAGAGGCGCAATATAAGCAGACTGCATATCCACCGTCTTTCATATTTTCTAGTTCACAAAGGCATGCCTGTTTACCTTCTAAATCAGTTGCTAGCTGACTGAATACCATTGCAGTTCGTTTTAGTTTTCTTTAGTTTTGTCAATTGAAATCAAATGATACAGTAATAAGAAATTGATCATTGGCTGAGCATTTGGAGGGCGGGGGAGGCTGCAGTTTTTTTAGCTATCCTGAACAAGCCTGGCATCCACTTCGTTTTGGCTGGCTATGTGCTGCTGAATAGTACCTGAGCATCAGGTACTTGGGTGATTAGTTGCCAATGGCCTTAGTAGGCCAGCAAAGTGTGGCATAAGAGGCCAGGGGTTGTTCTGTCAGTGTGAGAGGATGAGGGCGAAATGGGTAGGTAGACACCCTTCCAGTAGCCACAAGCAGCTTAATGGATTACAGCATGAGCAGAAAGTTCTGGATGGTCGGCTACCCATTCACAATTAATGACATAGCTTGATGGTCGGCCCTCCTGTTCTTGAGGTGAAGATCAGAGTCAAATATTGGTTTGCCCAGTCTCCTCTTTATAATGTAGAATGCAATCTGGTTGGAAGGACAGCCTAAATGCTTTGTAGAAGCACAAGTGCTACGGTCAAGTATCTGCATTAGTTTTACTCGCAGGAGGGTGCTTTTGTGTGTTGTCAAGGGTTATGTTGGAAAGTACTGCGTGTTATGGCCTGTGTGCTGGTAAACTGTTTACTGGTTACAGTCTCGGCTTTGTCACTCATTTGGATGCTGTAACAAAAACTCATCTTCAAAGAATAGTCTGTTTCAACTTTTGTTGTACTCTCGGTCATCCACTGGATCGCTCTGTGGGGTTGCTTTCATTGCTCTGTGAACTTGAATGATCAAACAATGAGAAGTCAAATTATTTTTTTGTCTTGACCACCCAGTTTCCTAAACGGAAGCAACATTAGTTTTTGCTTTCTTTTTTCAATTTATGTAGCCACCTTTATCTTGCCCCATTTCTTTAGAAAATCCTCTCACTCATTGGGAGTTCAGTTTGGGAGTGTTTTATAACTTGCATGCACTAATACATGGGTACAGTACAGATACTCCATACTAATGTTGAGGAAAGGCATGATTCTATTAGACGCAGAGGTAATGTATTTTGCTTCTCCATCTTTAATGACATAGACTAGCATCATTCAAAACTCATATTAAACTTTTAACTGCTATTCAATTCCCAAGAGCACCCACAAGAAATTAGCAGTTAACAACAAAAAACATGCGACAGTCCCACCAATCGCAATCCACTTTGGGCATATAACGTCTCAACAGGAAGCCTCGTCCTCTTCTTTGATTCAACCATCCCCTGCTGTCATGTGCTTCATCGAACTCTCGCGACATCTTGGATTGACCAACATCAACCAACTAAAGCTTGGTTATGTCCATTGCGCCTCTGTTCCTGAAATCAGAATTGTCAGACTTCTAATTAAAAGTGAGTGTGGGTTCTTCAATGTCATAATTACTCAGTTGACAAGAATAACTACTACTGATCTCCAAAAGACATTATACCACTAATACAAATTTCCATACAAATGTTAAAACCTGATTCCTTAATCATACCATGAATTAATACCTCACTTACTCCTACGCCCCGTCCCCTTTCTTCCATACTTGTGGGACATTCCGTCCTTCTGGACAGGACTAGAGCACTTTTTTTGAAAAAAAATCATCAAACGTATTTGATTTTTGTCCTTTTATTTTTACGCGGGATACTGCACATGGCAGTAACCCCGCCCTCCTGAACTCCGCATCGCACTTCAGTCCTTTTCTCTGCGCGGTCTGGGCTCGACGCACTTGCATAGCAAGGAACTTTTCTTTTTATTCCCTTTGTCCTTCCTTCATGGTCATCTGGTCCTCCGTCTATGTCGGAGCATCTGGGATTCGTGTCCTATTCTTCATGCGAGTGTCGGTTCGCGACGGCAGAGCCCCATTCTCTTTGCTTGGTCTCTAGGCCCAGAGCATTGCTAGGACTTGTGCTTCTATTGCGACTCCCTCTCTGTCCGGGCACTCCAGCGTTGGCTTCTGCAGTGAGAGGAGGTGTTTCAACGCATTCCTCCACCACATTTTCAGCTCTTGATCTACAGAAAGAAGAAACGCCCGGTAAGTTGCTTCCTTTTTTAGGGCGCCCCGGCCAGGGAACTCCTTTCCGGGGTCTTCCAGGACCGGGAGGGGCTCAAGTAGCTCTGTCACCAGGGGTTGAGGTGTCCCACAAGGGGCCTAATAGGCGCACCAGGGTTTTCCGAGGGTTCACGCAGAGGACCTGCCAAAACCGGACACCGCTCCGAGGTTCACCGTTTGGGTGCTTAAGTTCAGCCCAGTTCTTCTGTGGCTCTGGATACCGGCATTCGTCCTGAGGTCTCCCATTTCTGGAGCTTTCCACATTGATACTGGGGTATACCCTGATTCACGGCTCGAGGCCCTTCTTGAGGAAGCTATAAGTCGGGTTCCTTTTCTTGGGGCTAAATCTGGCACCGGCAGAGTCGAGGGATCCTCTTTGAAGGTCGGTGCATTCCTTAACCGTCCCACTCTCAGGGTCGTGGTGATACCGGTTTTGTCGAGGGGGCGGGGGGAGAAGGCGGTCACGGACCGCAGGCCTTCCAGTACCGGCTCTGCCGAGGTTCCTCCACTGGAAGCTAATTCTGGGACAGTCCCTAAGATGTCCAGTAAACATCGTAGATTTGTCAGCACTGGCTCGGCCGAGGATCCTTGTTTCAAGGCTAATGTGTTGCTTAAGTCCTCTGACTCCCCAGAGGAGACGGTTGCCTCACTTTCTCCTGTGACGTAGTTCTCCTCAAATGTCGACAAACGGGCAGTCCAACCTCCATGGTCCATGGCGGCCATTTTAGATACCGCTCTTACAGAAACTTTCTCAACATCTGATGCTGGGAGTATTTCTTTTGGTGCTGAGCAGCCTTTTCTATGCTTTGTGGACAACAAAAACCCCTTCTGCCCTTCAATTGGCGTGCTTGGGCACTGCTGCCTCATACAGCCTTGCTCCCTCCTGGTTTTGCGCCACTGATCTATGTGGATCCAGCCGGTGGTGGACCCTCCTGGCAACCATCCTCATTACGCTCATGGGGGTATGCCCCTCATGAGCGGCTTCTGCCTAGACCTTCATCTGAGGATGCATTTTTTTTTTTGAAGTTTCAGATGCTCATGCACTGTGGTCTCATGAGGGCGTATTTTAAAGGTCTTTTTAGGGAAATGTAACTTAAACCTCCTGTACTGCCTTCTGTCCCGCTATTCCTACGCTGGTCCTGGTGGTGCCAACTCCTCCACCTCCGCCTGTCGGACCTCCTCCAGCACTTCCTTCTCTGCCCCCGCCCATAGAGAAGGCACTAGCGGTGCGGGATAGCACTTTAAAAGTTGAGGCGCTACTTACAGTGGAACAGTCTTCTGTCCCCGCTTCGCTGGATGAGCCTCAAGTGGATCAGGACAGCGGTGAACAGCCCTACTCTGTTGGAGCATTCCATGACCGGGTCCTGGATATGATGGCCATGCTTGATATTCCAGGCTTGAGGCCCCCACTCCACAGGAAGGGGTGCATTCTGTAGCCTTTACTTTTTCACCTCAGAAGCGATCCGGCCTCTTCCTCCAGAAGGACGTCTTGGCTGAGGGCCGTAAAGTCTGGGGTAAACCCCATACCCTGCTGCATCTCAACAAGAGGATTGACGCTCAATACAAGCTTCACACCTCTGAAGAGCTAGTCTTATCTGCTTGTCTGCTCCCTTCGTCGACGGTGGCAGCAGCCACCCGCCAGTCCAAGCCAGCCTCTGCATGATCCACGGCAGTGGGCCAAATCCCTTCCAAGGAGGATAAGCGCCTTGATGCCTTTGGCAAAAAGGTATTTTCCAACTTGGCACTTTAACTTTGTCAAGCTAACACCGAGCTCATCTTGCCAGCAGCCAATCTGAGGCTGTGCAAAGAGCTAGCAGATGTCCAAGAATGTATTCCTGCGGTTAGGCTAGGCGACTTTAAAACTGGATTGTTGGATGCCAAGTGCAAGACAAAGTGCTGGATTCCTCCACAGATGAACTCCCAAAGACCAAGGGGTACCCAAACCGCTAAATCTTTACGGTCCTGTCGAAAGCTCCAGCTAAGGCCCCTTATACACAGAGGTCAGGGTCCCAAACTCGGTCCCTCTGGATTGAGGGGGGGTTTCAGTATTGCTGTGCACACCAAACTGAATCTCCGGTTGGTGGGCCCAGCCGAAAGCAAAAGCAGCAGGGTGGCCGGTTTTTCTCTCGGCCATCAACCTCCTCTCCAGAGACAGGTAGTCTCCCTGCCGATAAGTCTTCCAAATTATATTTTTTGTCGGTCTCACGAGACTCCGGTGGGAGGATGAATCTCGTGTCATCTGGAGGCGTGGCAGACCAACCATCACCGAAGACTTGTGGTTTTGGTCCATCGCTCGGGTGGGCTTCCACTTGCCCCTCCCCCACACCCCACCCTTCAACCCTCCCTTCCAGCAGATCAGGTTGCGTCCCTCAGAGCCGAGGTACAGAAACTTCTGGACCTCAGAGCAGGGGAAACTATTCCTCTCGGGGAGCAAGGGGAGGGCTTCTACTCCTGTCTGTTCAGTGCCCAAACCCAACCAGGCTGGCCTGCGCACTAGTCTCGATCTTTCCCAGTTCAATCTCTCTTCCCCAAGAGAAATTCAAGATGATCACGCCTTGCCAAATAAAGTCCTCTCTTCGGAAAGGTTACTGGCTCAGTGTAGTGGACCTTCAGGACGCATACATGCACGTTCCCATATGGAGTCCGCATCGGAAATATCTGCGGTTCTCCCTTGGAGGGGAACACTTCCAGTTCCGTGTGCTCCCTTTTGGTCTCAGCTCGGCGCTGCGTGTATTTACGAAGATGTTGGTCATCGCAGCTTTCCTCAGGCTGCAGGGCGTTCATGTATATGCATATTTGGACGATTGGCTCCTGCGCAGCCCTTGCCCACAGACAGCATTTATCAATCTCCAGTCTCTCCTCCAGCTCCTGAACACCTTGGGCTGTCGGTGAACTGATGGAAATCTTCATCGACAGTCTCAAGACCTAATCTTCCTGGGTTTCCGTTGGAATACAGTCAGCACCAAGGTGTTCATAATGGCAGACAGGGTTGCAGACCTATCACACGTGTCGACTCTTCCTCCAGTCCTCGCACATGACGGCCTGGTGCTTCCAATGATTTCTGGGTCTCATGGCCTCTTGTGTGCTAGCTCTGCCTCTTGCACGTCTGAAGATGAGGTGCACTCAACTAGCTCTTCGGAGCTGCTGGTCTCGGGCATCGGACCCGGATTCCAAAATAATTCCAGTTACCTCTTGCATGACGGCGGATCTGCAATGGTGGTCCTCGATCGACAACCTTTTGGTGGGGGCCTACTGCCAGGAGCCCTGCTGACAAGTGACGGTTGCCACGGACTCCTGCCTTCTGGGGTGAGGTGCTACGTTGGGTCACCTCGAGATGTTCGACCTTTTGGACACGCCGGGACAGGCAGTGTCATATCAATTATCTGGAACTCCTGGCTGTTTATTTGGCGATCAAGGCTTTTCAGCCGTCCATCACCGACAAGGTAGTCCGTGTTCGCATGGACAACTCAGTGGTGATGTTTTACATCAACTAGCCGGGTGGCACCAAGTCACCCCTCCTTGTGGACTTAGCCATACAAATTTGGGACTAGGCCATCCAGCAGAACATTTGACTCCTGGTTGTGCACATCCCGGGTCACATCAATGTAGCGGCAGATTCGCTCAGCCGTCAGTCGACGGCCAGTTACGAGTGGGAATTGAACAGCAATGTTCTGTCCAACATTTTTCGCCAATGGGGCACTCCAGAAGTGAACCTCCTTTGTGACCGTCACGAACAGGGAACTTCCTCTGTACGCATCCAGACACAGGCTTGGGGTGTCCCCTCTGTGAGACGCTTTTGAGATTCCGTGGCACAACATGAAGGCTTAGGCTTTTCGTCCACTGCCTCTAATTCATTGGTCACTCTGCAAACTCAGGAGTGCATCGAATTGCACTCTACTCTTCATAGCGCCCTGGTGGTCAGACAGATTCTGGTTCTCGGAACTTCAGCATCTGTTGATTCTTCCTCCGATCAGATTGGTGTTGATTCCTGACCTTGTCCACCAGAGCGATCACCAGATGTGGCACCCCTGCCCACAATCGTTCAGTTTGGCAGCCTGGTGCCTGAATTCCGATCGTTGGCGCAATTTAATTTGTCTTAGGATAACATGCACATTATCCAAGCAGCGAGAAAACCACCTGCGAGGGCTAACTATACGAGCAAAGGGTTCAGTTTTTGCCACTGGTGCTTAGCTAAACGGCTTCACCTCGGGCACGCTATGGTTGACACTGTTCTATCATTTTTGTCTCACCTTGCAGCTTCGTCATTCATGTCTTGTCTTGCAGGGCTTACTTATCTGCCATTGCGGCCTACCTGTCCATGGACGGCTGCTCCTTTTCATTGACGGTCATTAAAAGGCATTTTGCAGGTGGTGGTCCTTGCTGCATTGTGCCATAAACCATTTGAACCCATGGCCACTACCCATCTCGCATACCTTTCTTAGAAGGTCTCTTTTCTGATCGCAGTGACATCGGCGAGGCGAGTAAGTGAGCTCCAAGCTCTTTCTGTGGAACATCAGTTCCTCACCTTCCATGAGGATAAGGTTGTGCTTTGCACTCATCCTTCCTTCCTGTCTAAGGTTGTTACCGATCTTTTTTTTTCTCTCTTCATTTGAACCAATCAATCTCCTTACCTGTCTTTTTTCCTAATCCGGCATCTGATGCCGAGAGAGTCCTACACAACCTGAACGTCAAGTGAGCCCTCAAATTTTACCTCAGTAGAACGAGTGAACTTGTGGGGGGAGGGGGGGTGCTCCTCAAAACTTTCACATTCAGAGACCCGAAAGGGAAACCCGCTTCCAAAGCAACTATCTCCCGATGGATTGCCTAATGTATTTCAGAAGCCTACAGCGTTCAATGCCTTAAACCTCTGAAAGGCATCCATGCTAATCTGGTACGTGGCTAAGCAGCTGCTGTTGCTTTCCAAAAGTATGTCCTTTGGGAAGCCATCGTCAAGATGGCTACGTGGGCTTCCCCATCAGCTTTTTGTAAGCATTACTGCTTGGACCTGAGCTCCAGGTCTAATGCCCAATTTGGCCAGGCTGTTCTTAAGAACGTATTCCAGTAAAGGTTTTTTTTCCATCCACCCGAACTGTGGTGCATGCTTGGGAATCTCCCACAAGCATGGAGAAAAGGGGACGGGACGTAGTAGTATAACAAAGCTCCTAACCGTAGTGACTACCTTACTCCTAGTCCACTTTCCTCCATACACCCGCCCTCCGTCGCCTCTAAAAAGTGTCTTCTATTATTGCTTAAATGGTCTCATACCTGGCGATAGAAAAGGACTGAAGGGCAATGCGTGAGGCGGAGCTCAGGAGGGCGGGGTTACAGCCACATGTGGTACCCCGAATAAAAGGACAAAAATCAAAAAGATTTGATGCTTTTTCCAAAAGTGCTTTGGTCCTGTCCCGAAGGACGGAATGCCCCACAGGTATGGAGGAAAGGAGACTATGGACTTAGAGTAAGGTAGTCACTACGGTGAGTAACTTTATTTGCGAGAGCGGAATCATACTTTGCCTCTGTCTTTAATATAATCATGACTTTCCTCAATGTTAGTATGGATAATCTGTATTCTGTAGAAAGACTGGAGCCTTGTAGTATTCTTGGTTCAAGCTTAATCGTTACTCATGAAGTAACTCGCTCAGTTAGCTTGATGTTTAATATTTTAAAGACCAGCCTGCCACCTTCATAATATCTTTCAGCCTGGCACCCACTAAGAATGCCCTAGTGGCCCTAGCTCCTCTGGCAGAATGCGCTCAGAAAAACTGGATGTCTATACTTGCCTGCTCCCTCGTCCATTTGTTCCATCTCGCCTGGGCGGCAAATGCCACAGTTTGAGACTTTCTAAGTCCTATTGGGATTCCCTTGTCGGCCTATGCTCGACTGTTACCTACATATAGGTCCTTCTAGCAATATTGAACGTAACTACTGTGGGAGGAAACAGTCGTACTTTACATCCAATGCCCTCACGTCCGAAACTCTTACAAGAGATCCAGCATAAAAGCATAGTTGGCTTCGCTGCATGGGCCCTCCTGGACATTATTTGGCTAGGAGAGAAAAAGGAGCAATACTTTGACGTCCTATAATAGGGAATATTTCAGAGCTGGCGGCCTCAAGCGCCACATGCCCTTCATCACTCTCTTTATGAAGGTGTGTTCCCTGACTGGAGCTGTATTAACTGTGGAGTGCTAGATGGGCGAAAGACAAAGGCTAAGAGTGCCTCCTGTTTGCATGGTGCCTCTGCCCTGCAACACACCCTTGCGTGAGCCATTGGATGACACAGTATTAAGGTAAGGGATAGCGCTGTGAATAATTTACTAATGTGATATTTTGATCACTTTGATAGTTTGCCATTTTGAGAACTTGAACTGTGATATTCTGCCACTTCGATAATTTGGCACTGATATTTCACCACTATACCTCGCCACTTTGATAATTTACCACTGTACTATGTCCTACTTTGATAGTTTGCCACTCTGATATTTTGCCACTTTAACAAATTGCCGCTGGCCTATTTTGCCACTTTGGTTATTTTGGCGCTTTGGGCAATTGTCACTATGATCATTTAAAAATACAATATTTGGGACTTGCCACTGGGATATTGTGCATTTGAGATAATCTACTATTGATTAATTTACCTCTGGGATACTTCCAAGTTTGATACTTTGCCTCTCCAATACCTTTGATAGTTGCTCTGCTGAGATGCACCCTCCCTCCCACTGCAATGTGCTTTCCCCGGACTCCCCTGTTGGTAAAACAACTCTTTGATAAATGTTCCCTTACGCTTCAACCACAAAATTGAACCTGACCATGTTCCCTTACACTGCCACTACAAATTTAAACCTGACCACACCTACTGATGTAGTATAATCAAATTGATTCCCAGTAACCAATTTAACCACAAGGCACTCAGAAGGAAAAGGGGCACCCCACACCCTACAATACACAGGCAGTACCTTCTATCATATCTCCCCGTAAGCCAATCCTGCAAACCACACCAAAATGCCTCGCTCACATAAAGACCGCTAAACACAAACCATACATAAAAGTGCAAGCACCAGTACCCCGGGAAAACTCTTTCAGCACCTCCCCAAAGAACAAAGCCCTTTTGTGGCATCTCAACCAAAATAGCGTTGGCTTGAGATACTGAACCACCCACATGGCAACACAACTGCCCACCTAAAGAAGTCGCACCTACAATTGGAGACAAGAAGCCACCTCTACCAACGGACTAAAATGCTCAAGGGATTAGAAGAGAAGCAACCCGCCTAAACGGAATACTAACTCATACAATCACATTCACCCGCCAAAGCAACATTGACCCTACACGCAACCTACTCGACCCTCTTGATGAAGAATCAAGAACAGCAAAGGTCCCCCAATCAAACCTCAAAACAAAGTGAATCAGTGGATCAAATGACGAGAGGAAACAAGGGGCAATTGACCCTATCGACGCAACCCCTAATGGATGAACAGAACCTGGAAAACAAGATTCACTGCAATCTAATCAATGCATGATCAATTCAAAACATAGCACAGAGATAGACAAGCGCCTCAGGGTAGGGGAAACTGCATGCTTTTCCTCAGAGAAACCTGGCTTATAGAAGATGTAATCCCTCCCTAGCAACTTCAAATTCAGGGATGCCAACTGAGAAGGAAAAAGAGGAGGCCTAGCTGGTGCTTAAAAAGCACACATAAGAAGGACAGCAGCACCATAGCTAAATATCCCGGACTGTGAATCACTCTTCCACCACCTAGAACTGGACCACCAAACCAATCTATCCTTCCTACTCATTTATTGATCACCCACATACATTGCACTAGCCCTACCCCCAGGCTACACCATCCTTAGGCAAGATAGACCTGATAAGATTGGAGGGGAGTCACCCTTAGCCACAAAGACTCACTGTCCATTAGACTAGCAGACCATAGTACATGGGGTGGAAATGCTGACATCCTATCAGCTAAACTCACGCTCTTCCCCCAATAATCAAATCAATATCCACATCCTATATAGACCTCCCGGACTCCCAGCAGACTTCCAAGAGCACCTCTCCCACCGGCTCAGTAACAACATTAAGAAATCCTCCAAAATCCTTCTATTCGGAGACCTAAATTTAAGATTCAATGATCCGAAGGATAAATCCGCCACAACCCTAGCAAAAGAACTCGCAAGGAGTCCTCACCCCCACTCACACTCCAAAGGCCGCACCCTTGAGTGGGTCATGGATCACAACTGTGCATCCAACATTATCTCAAACACCGCCTTTCCATGGACGGACCACATGTGCATTGAATTCCTTATCGCCACCAACCCCAGACCCAAGACTAACCCGCGTACCACCTGCCATAACAAGAAGTTCTAAAAAACTCAATGCAGACAACTTGCAACCCTAGCTCAAAAACCCCTGCCTAGCACCACCTTTCTCTCAGGACCCAAATATACTATCGGCTATCTTTAATGATACTCACCAATGCCATACATTCTATATCCCCACTTGAAAGTAAGAAAGAAAAAAATCACTGCAACTCCTGATTCTCAGGATGAACTCCCAACCCTCCGAGCACAAAAGCGTCAGTCACTAAAAACTGGCAAACAGATCCCAGTGACCTAAATAAGAGCCTTTTCAAACAGATAGCCCTCCAATACAAAAAGGCCATCTTAGTAGCAAAATCCAACTCCTTCAATGATAGGATTTCAAAGGCCAATTCCCAAGCTAAAGAACTATTCGCAATCTTTAATGAACTAGTCACACCCCCGGCTACCGCAGACGAGATAACTAAAGACAAAGCCTGGTGTGCTAGCATTCAGTCCGCCATGCTCAACAAAATAAAACTCCTCTAGAATAAAATCCAAAACCACTGCAAAGCCCTCCCAAACAAAAAGCTAACTGCCCGACACAAGATAAGTTTAGTCATTTCAATCATGCTCAATTCGCCTTCAGAGACGTCACTGAACCTGAGGTCCTTAATCTCATCAAAAACCTCAAACCATCTCTCTGCAAAGCAGACATCTGCCCTCCCAAAATCATCAAGGCGTGCGCTAACGACCTAGCACCCTTGATTACTGCCTTCATTGACGCATCATTCCAAACAGGAACTGTCTGTAATAACTTTGTTAAAATAATGCTTCTAAAAAGCAGATAATCCTTTGGCAAATGTGAATGACACCTACCTTCTCTTCAGTCAGCCTTCTCGGGATAGAAGGTAGAGGGAATCACCTGGAAACTCCTCTCAACCCCGGCCAAGAGGGTAGGGTGAAGTGGAGCCCCCAGGGGAAACCCCGAAGGGAAAAAACCCCGCGATGAGCTGCTGGAGAGCGTGGATTCCTGCAACGGCTGTTGAAGGTTCACGCCTGTAGAAAGGTATTCTTTTAAGTCTTGTCTGGTAGAATTCTGGATGAAAAGAATAGAGATAGATAAGTATGGTTCCTGAGCTCCAATATCGAAAGAGAAAAGTAAGAGAAAGGCTTACCCTAACAGACCTGATCTTAATTAGATTTCGGTATTAAACTCCGAAGGAAAATGCAGACCTGGAGCCTATAGTCAAGCACGACAGTTAGACAAAGTTTCAAATTCAGCTCGGAAATGAACTCGTAAGAAAGGGAAAGAATCTTACCCACAGATACAAGCCCCAAGGTGATATGGGTGAAAACTGAATAATGAGGCTATGACAAGCAGATACTGGAAGCAAAATGTAAGGTCTGAGGTCGCGTCCTGTGGGACGTAAATACAAAGAAACAGATTAAAAGAGAGAAATCTCTGCGGGAAAATCGGGCCAAAGGAAATGGCGAATAACTACCGGTGGACGTGGCTGTGACAACAGGAAGGTATCGTCTACCGGATGAGAATAGCAACGGAGATTTCTGGAGCCAGAACAAGAAAAGGTAAGTGAAAATAAGACTAATATTCAGGCTAACATGATAGCTGATTCTAGAAGGTGGAAAAAAGACGAACTCACGATGCGCAGCGCGACTCTAAGGAGAGAAGCAACGCGTAGGACTGAAGCTCCAGCTGCCGGATATCCCATCCCGGAAGTCGGGGGCGGGGCTACCCGTAAAGTCCGGTGAACGCAAACAACTGGTACGTTGCTCGCAGTCTCGGGTACCTCCATGTTGGGAGTTCCGATCCTGAGCCGGAAATCGGGAAATGCAACCCGGCGAAGAAAGGTAGCAGAGTTCAAGTGGACAGTTGTAACAGTATGCCCCCTCTTAAAGTTACTACCCCCCGGTTTGTCCGGATGCTTCTTGTGAAATGCTCTGATTAATCGTGGAGCATGAATGCAGGATTCAATTTCCCAAGTACGATCAGCAGGGGTGTAGCCCTTCCAATCCACTAGGTACTGTAATTTCCCTCGGTGAATACGTGAATCACACAACTCTAAGACTTCGTACTCTGCATTAGTATCAAGCATAACTGGAGGGGGACGAGAAGAAACCACCGGATGGAAAGTGCTTCTAATGTCAGGTTTTAGCTGAGAGACATGGAAGACTGGGTGTATCCGTGACCAAGTCTTGGGTAGTTTCAGTTTAAAGGCTGCAGCTCCTATTGCCGAAATTACCCGAAAAGGGCCCATAAATTTCGGTGAAAATTTTGAAGGTCTAAGATGTCTAGGCAAAAATCGGGAAGATAACCACACCAGGTCCCCAGGTTGTATTACCGGAGCTTTAGATCGAAGACGATCCGCCATCGTTTTTGTTCTTTCTTGAGCAGTCCTGAGTGCCTGAGAGGCTGCGTGTTGACCCTGGTGTATCTTTTCCAGAAGAACCTTCACATCCGGGCATTTGTCATCCGAAAACCTTTTATCAGGAAATGAGGCAGGGTGAAATCCATAGGAACAAAAAAAAGGAGAGGTCTTAATCGCTGAATGATGAGCATTATTATAAGCATATTCAGCCATTGGTAACAAACCCAACCAGTTGTCTTGTGCTGCTGAAATATAGCTCCGCAGGTATCCTTCTAATGTCTGATTCAGTCTCTCGGTCTGGCCGTTGGTTTGAGGATGAAAACCGGAACTCAACGCCCGAGTGATACCCAAAATTTGGCAGACCTTCTTCCAGTATCTGGACGTGTATTGAGAACCTCTATCCGAAATTATAGTCTCTGGAAGACCATGGAGGCAAAAGATACGGGAAATGAAGGTTCGAGCCATTTGAGCTGCTGAGGGAAGACCGGTGAAAGGGAGAAAATGAGCCATTTTTGTGAATGAATCGACAACCACCATAATGGTTGAACATCCTTCGGAGATAGGTAATTCCACAATGAAATCTGTTGAAATGATTTGCCAAGGCCGTGTAGGTAGGGGCATCTTTACCAGAGTTCCAAAAGGTGAATGCCTAGGGCTCTTATTCTGCAAACAAACCGGACAGGACCTGATGTATGTAAAAATGTCCTTACGCATTAATGGCCACCAAAAATATCGGGAGATTAATTCGCGGGTATTCATATTACCTCTATGTCCTGCGGATTTTGAGTCGTGGCACATATTTAGAACCTCCTTTTGTAAGGTTTTAGTGGGTACATAAACCTGTTTCCCATGAAAATAGCAACCGTCCTTTTTTGACAGGAGCTCCAAGTCCTTCTTGGTCAGCCTTCTTAGGACAGATGGTACAGAACTTAATTCCAAGCGTTTGAGAAAATCTGTAGATTTATATTTCTTTTCAACGCTAAGAATACCCCTGGGAAAAATGGGTTCTGGTTTGACTGGACATTGAAAAGAGGTCTCCTTTCGTGACAAGGCATCTGCTTGCAAATTGTTTCTTCCGGGAATGAAAGAGAATAATATCCTGAAAGGAGAGAAGAAATGAGCCCATCTAGCCTGACGACTGTTGCAGGTTTGGGCGTATTGAAGAATCCTTAAATTTTGATGGTCGGTACGAACCTCTACAGGAAACTGAGCTCCTAGCAACAAGTGTCTCCACTCCTCGAAAGCTTTCTTGATTGCCAATAACTCCTTCTCCAGAACGGTATAATTCAATTCTGCTGGAGCGAGGGTTTTGGACAAATACGCAATAGGCCGTTCTACCCCTTGATCATCCTTTTGAAGAAGAACAGCCCCTAAGGCAAACTGAGAAGCATCTGTTTCAAGAATAAAACAACGTGTTTGATCAGGCGTCATCAGTATGGGTGCAGATGTAAACCTCTTCTTTAAGGTATCGAAGGCCTTTTGAGTTGCCTCATTCCAGACATATGGAACTCCTTTCTTCAAAAGATTGGTTAAAGGCTGAGTAAGGGCCGAGAAATTTGGGATAAACCGACGATAAAAATTTGAAAATCCCACAAAACGTTGAATCTCCTTAATTGATCGAGGATTAGCCCAATTCTGGACTGCCTTTACTTTGTCTGGATCCATTGCAATGCCTTGTGCTGAAAGGATATAACCCAGATAGGTCACCTGGGGCTGGTGGAAAAAACATTTCTCCAAATTGCAAAACAAATGATTATTCTGGAGTCTGTATAGCACTTCTCGGACATGAGTTTGATGTTCAGAGGCTTCCTTAGAGAAGATCAGAATATCATCTAGATAGACGATGACCGTGTGTAATAATAGATCCGAAAATAGATGATCCATAAATCTCTGGAATACTGCCGGAGCGTTGGACAATCCAAAGGGCATAACCTGGTATTGAAAATGGCCAAAAGGTGTCCGGAAAGCCGTTTTCCATTCGTCTCCCTTTCTAATCCGGATCAGATGATAAGCGCCCTTTAAATCTAACTTGGTATAAATGCGGGATCCTTTTACAGCCTCTAAGATATCAGGAATTAAGGGCATCGGATATCTGTCTGGAATAGTGATTTTGTTCAATCCCCTGAAATCTATACAGGGTCTGAGTTCTGAAGTGTTCTTCTTGGGCACAAAGAAAAGCGATGCGGCCGCTGGAGATGTAGATTCGGTAATAAGTCCGTTCCGTAAATTCAGGTCAAGGTACTCCCTAAGAGCAAGCTTCTCTGAAGAGGAAAGTATGTACATCCTTCCGAAGGGTAAAGGCTGGTCTGGGATAAGATCAATCACACAATCGTCTCTGCGATGAGGAGGAAGTAGGGAGAAATCGGAGGAGGAAAAGACCTCAGAAAACTCTTGATACTCGATGGGAAGACCGATTACAGACCCGATAATAGTAACCTGTCTGTTCTCCTGTGATTGAGGATGACACATCGTGCTAGTTCTTCCCAAACAGTTAAGGAGACAAAACTCAGAACCCAAAAAGAGTGAACCTGCTGCCCAATTAATATAGGGATTGTGTCTTCGCAACCAAGGCAGTCCTAAGATAACAGGGTAATGGGCAGTTCGTATCACATCCATGGTAATGACTTCCTTGTGTGTAGCGATAGACATAGCCAACGGACCGGTTTGGTTGACAATTGGCCCAGAAGTTAGCGGACTACCATCTACACTCTCCACCGGGATAGCTTCGCTTTTAGAAACTAATGGTAACTGATGTTGTCTAGCCCAAATTTCATCAACAAAGTTCCCGGCTGCGCCGCTGTCTATAAGTGCCGGAATCTCGGTCAAATTCTGGGAACCAAAAGAAAAAGTAATATGTAAAACTAACATTAGAGAGTGGGAATACTGACTCCCTTGTGAAGCTGGTATGTTTAAAGAGGAACCTAAATATACATTAGAATCCCGGATCGTGGTTCCTCCTACGACCGGGAGTTGGCGTTTCCCGACCGCCTCGGTGGAGTGATAGGACACTCCTGGACCGTGTGGGTATTTGAGCCACAATACATACATAATCCCTGAGTTCTTCTACGGGATCTCTCTTCAGGAGATAAAGGCCCTCGGGTAGCTGATCCCAACTGCATTGGTTCTTCATTAGAGCTTCCTCTTGATGTAAGAGGAGCAGAGGAAAATGGACGAGTTGCGGGCTTTCCTTTGCGCCGTTCACTGTTCCGTTCCTTTATCCTATAGTCAATCTGCATGACTAAGGCGATAAATTCAGTCAATGACGTGGGGCGAGCCACCCTAGACACTTCATCCTTTAGATCTTCCGATAAACCTCTCCTAAAAAGAGTAACCTGGGCATCATCTGACCACGTAGATTCACTGGCAATCTGTTTGAATCTAGTAATGTAGGTCAAGATGTCCTGATTCCCTTGTCTGAGATCAAGTAGTTGTTCTTGAGCTGCTATTCGAATCTCCTGTCTACCAAACATAGATCTGATGCTGTTACAGAAAGCAGTATATGAGTCTAATATGACGTTATTAGTAGTGACCAAAGGCGTGGCCCAGGCTAAAGCAGGTCCTGTCATCTGCGAAATCATATACCCTACTCTATCCCGATCAGTATGAAAGAAAGCTGCTTTAAAAACGAATTGAACTGCGCTGGCATCAAGAAATTCTTTTATTTTATGGGGATTGCCATCAAATTGACCCCCTGGAAGGGGACCCGGGGGAACTTCAGAGCAATGAGGAACCCTGCAGGCTGTTGCCTGTTGGGAAGCCAATTGCGCAGTCTGTTGCTGAGATTGCTGTTGAGCCTGCCGAAGGTTAGCATTCTCTTGTTTCAGATTTTGTACCTCTGAGGTCAGAGATTGCACAGCCGCTATAAGTTGCTGGATCTGTTGATCCATAACGGAGGTAGTCTTTCACAAATGCCAGGAATAAGGATAATTATCAAGGTCAGCGTGGCGTTGCTTACTGTAATAACTTTGTTAAAATAATGCTTCTAAAAAGCAGATAATCCTTTGGCAAATGTGAATGACACCTACCTTCTCTTCAGTCAGCCTTCTCGGGATAGAAGGTAGAGGGAATCACCTGGAAACTCCTCTCAACCCCGGCCAAGAGGGTAGGGTGAAGTGGAGCCCCCAGGGGAAACCCCGAAGGGAAAAAACCCCGCGATGAGCTGCTGGAGAGCGTGGATTCCTGCAACGGCTGTTGAAGGTTCACGCCTGTAGAAAGGTATTCTTTTAAGTCTTGTCTGGTAGAATTCTGGATGAAAAGAATAGAGATAGATAAGTATGGTTCCTGAGCTCCAATATCGAAAGAGAAAAGTAAGAGAAAGGCTTACCCTAACAGACCTGATCTTAATTAGATTTCGGTATTAAACTCCGAAGGAAAATGCAGACCTGGAGCCTATAGTCAAGCACGACAGTTAGACAAAGTTTCAAATTCAGCTCGGAAATGAACTCGTAAGAAAGGGAAAGAATCTTACCCACAGATACAAGCCCCAAGGTGATATGGGTGAAAACTGAATAATGAGGCTATGACAAGCAGATACTGGAAGCAAAATGTAAGGTCTGAGGTCGCGTCCTGTGGGACGTAAATACAAAGAAACAGATTAAAAGAGAGAAATCTCTGCGGGAAAATCGGGCCAAAGGAAATGGCGAATAACTACCGGTGGACGTGGCTGTGACAACAGGAAGGTATCGTCTACCGGATGAGAATAGCAACGGAGATTTCTGGAGCCAGAACAAGAAAAGGTAAGTGAAAATAAGACTAATATTCAGGCTAACATGATAGCTGATTCTAGAAGGTGGAAAAAAGACGAACTCACGATGCGCAGCGCGACTCTAAGGAGAGAAGCAACGCGTAGGACTGAAGCTCCAGCTGCCGGATATCCCATCCCGGAAGTCGGGGGCGGGGCTACCCGTAAAGTCCGGTGAACGCAAACAACTGGTACGTTGCTCGCAGTCTCGGGTACCTCCATGTTGGGAGTTCCGATCCTGAGCCGGAAATCGGGAAATGCAACCCGGCGAAGAAAGGTAGCAGAGTTCAAGTGGACAGTTGTAACACTGTCCCAAACAATCTCAAGGAAGCCTGGGTGCGGCCACTTCTAAAAAAAAAAAAAAGGCCACACTTGACCCAGCACAACCCAACAACTACAGACCGATAACGACACTCCTGTTCCTCTTGAAAATCCTGGACAATGCAGCTCACAACCATATCCAATCATACATAGAAGCTAATTCCATACTAGGCAAAAGGCAATCTGGCTTCCGTATCGGGCATGGAACAGAATCTGCCTTATTAGACCTAAAAAATCAAATCTCACAGATCATGGACAAAGGCAAACCTGCCCTGCTCCTCCTTCTCGATCCAGCAGCTTTTGACATGGTAGATCACCAAACACTTACCACCCACCTCACTCATGCAGCCCATTTCTCTAAACAAGCAGCATCCTGGATCACATCCTTCCTCGAAGGAAGAGCCAGGAAGGTCTACTCAGACGCAGCAAACCGAAGATCCTACTACTATAAACTGTGGTGTCCCCCAGGATCATGTACTTCCCCCACCCTCTAACCTCTTCACAAAACCCCTCTTCATCCTAATTGACTCCATGGGTGTGGCATACACCAACTATGGAGACGACACTCCAGTACTTATACCTCTAATTGGACTCTATCACCAAGACGCCACTGCCCTTAGCAACATCTGTGCTACTATCCAAGCATGGATGGCAATCAATGGCCTCTGTCTTAACAGGGAGAAGACTGACATTCTCATCCTTGGGCAGAAAAACACAATAACGAAGCTAAGCCCCCAATACGCCAACTTCAACATAGACAACTCAAACATCTCTATCATTCTCCGTCAAGACTCTAGGTGTTCACATTGATGCTAATCTATCGATGAACAAACAAGTCAGCGCCATAGTCTCTGCATCAGCGTTCAGCACCAAACTCATCAATGCCATTAAACCCTACCTACCCACTCCCAACCGCTTGGCCATAGCTAGAGCAACTATAGGCGCTAAACTAGATTATTGCAACGCTCTCCTAGCTGGCATCCCCGCTAAGAACATTCACAGACTGCAAACCACACAAAACAATGCCCTCAGAGCCGCTATGAGCATCCCTAGTAGAGACCATATATCCCATGCCAGACGTGCAGCACATTGGCTCCAGGTCAAAGACCGAATTACTCTGAAAATCCTCACCATCACACACAGATGCATCAACAACACTGCTCCCACATGCCTATCTGAAGCAATATCAAGGATTACTTCCACTCGCCTCACCAGAGCTCAGTACACCAACCAGCTACACATACCACGCATCAAGATGGCCACAGCTGGAGGTCTAGACTTTTCCTATATTGCTTGCACCGAAACTTTGGAACTCACTACCTGCCACCCTTGGAGCTGAAACTTCCATCTCTGTCTTCTGCAACAACCTCAAGACCACTTTCCTCAACTAGCACTGCGACTTCCTCTAGTCCTGTCATGTATATTGTAATATAAACAGAAATGTAATATAATTATATGTAACCTTGTATATATATATTGCTCATGACTATGTAACTAAGCTTTGTACTGTAACAAGTGCCACAATGTCCTCGGGCTGGTGTGCACTATATAAATACAAAATAAAACAAACAAAAAACAAACCGTTGCATTGCTATTTGTGAGGTTCATAACCAGTATCTCAGTAGAACACAATCACCTGAATAAACTAGGAGACCAACATCTGGTTTGAAGCGGATAGAGGGGATAGCATCTCTTCCAAATCACTAACCTCCCACCTAGCCAGCATGTACCTACAACAAATGAAGGGAGCAAGCCATGCTGCCGTAAACACATTGGAAACATTTTTCTACAATGAAGTTAAGCTACAACCCAACTCTGGAGTTGACCACCTTATTCTTCTTTTGGTACACACTCCAGTGCAAGTGTGTGCCGCCCAGACAAATCTAGCTCCAATCAAGAAACGAAACTGGAAATCCTTCAACACAGCAGAACTCAACACCATTATAGAATCTGCAAAACCACACACTCCCAGCAGAAGAAATAATGTAGATGCTCGAAAAATGGATCTCGGAAGCCCTAGACTCTGTAGCATCGAAGAAATGATCTTCAAAATGGTTAACCCCCCACCTCCTAGCTTAGAAGAAAACCGACCAGAAATTAGAACAAGCATGGAGGAAACATAAACTAGACAAAATCACAGACCAAAGCCAGATATGGCTCTATAAAGCAGAAATCCTAAAAGCTAACAATATGCGCTGAACAAATAATAAAAGCCAGCAATACACATATATAGATGTTTAATATCATTAGCCAGATAAGAAACCCAACATCATACAGTAATGTCCCCACTCCCTTACAGATGCTCTGTTACAGCCTAGCAAGCCACTTTAAAAACAATCCAGCAAGCAATTATCCCTATGCTTCAGGACAGAAGCAACTATATCACAACCAAGGCGTCCCCAGACTGGACCACAATGCTGACCTGTTTCACAGCAATCTCTACAGAAGACTTTAGTAAACTGGTGAAGGAAAGTAACAAAGCCGGCTCTCCAGCAGACCCCTAACACCATCCTTGACAAAGAACACCTGCACAATATTTCTTCAAGCTCATGTACCACTCTCTGGAAACGGGACAGTCCCCAGAAGCTTTAAATCCACCTAAAACAGACTTCTCAAAAATCCCCCACGAAGTACAGATAACCCCACCAACGACTGACCAAACTCTCAGGATTTGTCCATATGTGCACATTTCTAACACACATGGAAACCAATCATCTACTAGATGAGGCCCAAGTTCATTTCAGACTGAGAGGGACTGAATCGGCACTCATTTCCATCTGCAACAACCTTAAAATTAACTCCTACTCCAACACCACCTTTGCACTGATACTATTGGACCTTTTCGGCGGCTTTTATCACAGTCCACTGTTTAACCCTCATCAAAAGAATAGAAGAAATGGGGGGGGGGTTAGCAACATCGCACTACAACAGATGAAATCTTCCTGATGGAACAAACCCTCTGGCTTCCCCTTTTCAGCTCAATGGCACACATACTTTCATCTGGTGTTCCACAATGCTCATCCCTCTCACCACTACATCTACATGGCTCCTTTCATGAAGCTCATCAAACACACAGGCTACAACTACGCAGATGATACTCCAATCATCTACAGAATTGCCACCAGCAAGGTACTAGACCAAACTCGTCAATTACATTTCACAAATCGATGCATGGATGAGCAACAACCACCTTTCATTCCACCCGGATAAAACTAAAATCACGATCGCGCCCAGCAAGCCTTCTATCCAACTGCCATACTTTGGCCCTTGTAAATGGGAAGCCTCCTTAATTGGTATGCGTTCTTGCAGTAAATTCGCACTGGATGTTTTTGCAGTATAATTTCAGAACTAATTGGAGGGGGCTCACAAAATCCTCCTTAAAAACATATGCTAAAACACGAAAATTTCGCAGACATTCTTGTTCTGGTTTCTCATCACCATTGGGCCACCGAGCTGTAATGGGGGCAGAACCCAGCGTGTGTAGCTTAGACACATACTGCTCATATTGAATATAACTTAAGCGATATTAAAAAAACAATTGTAATACTACATACAGATGTGGGTATGTGTTATAGCGTAACATCTTCATTTTTTTATTTTTGTACCTTTATTTACTCTTGGCAGACAAAGGAGCAGAATTATAATAGCATATCGATAGGTCAACAGTCCTTCTCAATACACATCATTCTTGAACCCATATATCATGTAACACCCTGTAATGTAACGGTAGGCTTTAAAAACGTAAAGCCTACCGTTACATTATTCATTACATTCAAAAGTGGACTCATGGAGCATATCAATCTTTTGAAATCGGTGAAACATCTTTAGTTGAAGACAAGAGTCCTTGAATTCGGCAAGTGTTGGAAGCTGAGTCTTCCGTTGCGCAGCCCATGAGCACACGGATGGACTCGCGGGTTGCCTCACTGGAAACAAGAGCGCGCTGATAACATTAACATGTATATCGTAGGAACATGACTTATTGTATAGGCATGTGTAGTGCATGCAAAAAGAACTTTAGTATAGCCGTGGAACTGTTTTGGTGGTAAGTACTTTGGACGGCCTGGCTAATAGGTAGTGTGGACAGTTTTCATGGCCACAGGCCATGGCCAGTAGCCCACAAATGCGCTATGGGTGTAAAGTGGCCATTGGGTTTGACTTGAGGCCAGCCCAGTGGCTACAATACGCATAAATGAATGTGGCAAGATACTGCTCACAGGAATTTGCATTTGGCTACATTTCTATATTGCAGGATATCAAGTCTACAACCTGCTTGGCTCTGATGCGTATGACTTAATGTACTGATTTTATTGTTACTGTTTTATATGCCATATATTTTAAGAGCACCTCAAACATGTAAAACAGCCCATACTGTTGTGATGTGTGAACACTAATTCATATTTTGAATATTTGTAATTGTTTTATTTCAGTTGCTGGGATGGATGGTAGTACTTTGTCAGATGCTGGTCTCACAGATTCCTACTTCAGCACCAGCTTTATTGGAGTCAACGGATTTGGAAGCCCTGCAGATGCAAAGTATCCCATGATGCAGGTAATGCTATTTTGTTTATTAATATTTACTTTAGACTACAAGATTTGCGCCACTCATACTAGCCATTGGAAATGGATTATTTACTATTGGCGAGTAGGAAATGGTGTGCTGTGTGCTTGTTTACAATTGGCATTCACAAACCAGGGGGAGTGGCCTTTTTATGTCTGGCTAGTAACGTATAACTGGAAGTCTTGCACCCAGTTTACATGAATGCTGATTATCTCATGGAAAGACTGTTTAGAACCCTTGCTCCTGCCCTTCTGGTAGTTCTACACCAGACTGGTCCAAGAGGCTTTGTTCAAACTGTAATAATAGTAAAAACTGCAATAATTGGAGGCAGCACCTGCAGCGCTGAACAGCAGCTTTGCATGTCTGAGAGCTTGGAGAGAGGACGAGGGGGTATGAGCCCCCTATTGCTTTCATATTACCCAAGTGCAGAACAGTTTGCCAAAAGATTTATCCTATGATCCATGATTGCACATGGTTTTCTGTTGTATATGTACATTTTGGTGGTTTACACAACACCATATGCAAAAGGTACTCTTTCAGAGTAGTCTAGGGAGGAAAGAAGTTGGTGGTGGGAGGGAGGAGTGTGGCAGTGGTACAAGGGTGTCACCAGTGATGTAGTGTGGGTAACGAGGCAGGGACGGGAGCCGGAATGTAAAGTTGTCCTTCACAGCAGAGATCTTGCTGGCACATTTTTGATAATGTGGTGGCATGATAAAGTTAAGTGCCATACGGGTCGGATATCAGTTGAGGCTAAACATGTATAGATTGCCTGTGCATCTGTAGTGTTTGCTGTTTGGTTTTCGGCAAGTTCCTGCACCATTGAAGTAGGGCTCCTTGTTTAGGTTCTTTGTATAGTTGTTTGTTTTTTCTTTTTTGCTTGTGCAGAGAAGGCTTTTTGAAAGGTGATTTAAGACCTTTCCTGAACGGTGGGAATGTTTTCAGAAGTCAAATGTTTTTGAAACGCATAGAATCTCCCTATCTTGGCCAAACGTGGGTTCCCTGATCGGTTGTAACATTTAGCTTGTCAGAGGCACTTGGACCCATTGCTCCAGGTGGTTTGATCGTCCATGAATAGAATTTTGAGGTTCGTCCTCCTGTTAAGTGGGGAATCCAGTGAAGGGCTACCAGGGTCTGTGTAATGTGTTTGTGTCTCATGAGGCCCAGGACCCTGGCGATTGCTTCGTCACACTAGTTGATGGTTCTTTAACATGCTTTTGCAGTAATCCAGTAAAGAAAGTACCAAGGCACTCGGGACCCTTCACTCCCCAACCCCCCCTGGTACCCTATTGTGGTGGAACTACATGAAAGGAAGAATTTTCCTCAGAATGTGGAGATGGTAGTTGGCATTCCTGGCAATAGTGCTTCCTTGAGGTTTGACGGATAGGTCTTTATCAAAAATTACCCTCACGTTTCTGACTGCTTTGGTCAGATCAGCATTGGTGTTCCCAGAATCGCAGATTAGCATTTCTCTTATTAAAGCACAGGCAACTCTCACTCGTCCAGTTTTTCATTTCTGTATTTGTCCTGTGAACTTCCGGAGGTTTTCAATTGTGTTATCTGTTTAGTTAAACTTTTCCACTACAAAGATATTGAATGGGTTTGCAGAATTTTCTAAGTGTGACAAGTGGCCTCTTGCATTGTGCATTCTGAATAACCTTGAACGGGGCAGGCGCCTGTGGGGGCAGGGAGGGAAAGGTTAAGTGATGGGGCGCCGAGTTTAATTGTGCGGTGGTCACCTGGGTCATGCAATCTGTCAAGAAGAGTGATAGCCAGATGTGATACATCTGTGGATGTTGTCCCTCCTCCCCTAGGGAGAGACATTTGCCACAGGGCCTGGGTGGTGCGTCCACAGTACAATAGTCCCCCTGGGGGTGGTGCACTAAGGGAGCATCACATGGGAAAGGGAAGCCCTTTACGGGATTAGGGACGACCATTACCGGTGAACACGGTATCCTCGCCCATCACCTGACTCTAGACCCCCTTCCTACAATCCTAAGAACAACCCCTTACCTAATAGGCTGATGAGTTGTCACCTTACATGTCCCCTAGAAAGTACTGGGACAAGGAAGAATAGCAATTACCTAAGTGAACATCCCTTTCCCAGAAATATGACGAATCGCAGTGACTCATAAGGCAGTCGATCAGTACTGCGATGAGACAAGTGCTGAGGCATGATGATTACCTGTAGCAACTGCTTTGAGCAGTCTAGTGTTTCCCCAAATCCTATTGGCCAGAGCCAGTATAAAAGGGAAGAGAGACTCTGGATATGAGAGGAGCCCTCCCCGGGGAAACCATGTGGAAGTAGTGAAGCCAGAAAACGGCAGACCGGGACCCTTACCTAGAGTCAGTGGGGTCCCTGGCAAGCCCAGAGAGCAGAGACTGGCCCTTAGAAGCAGAGGAAGCCACCCAGCTGAGCAGGAAGGCTGCGGCTCAGTCTGCTCAACTTGGCCAGACCCAAGGAGAGAACAGTGGCAGCCGAGAAGCAGCTGGGAATGCTATCCCAGCTGACCTGCTAGACGCAGAGGGCAGAGAAAGGCAGCGTACAGTCCTGGATGCAGGGATGATATGGCCACTTACCGATGGCAACCCCTGGGTGTCCTGGCGACTCAAGCATGGCAACCTTGAGAAGAGCTCCTGGGAAGGACTCCTGCAGAGCAACGAACAACGCCAGCAAGTCATTGCTGCTGCAGACTTGCAGAAGTAGCCCGCTGCTCGGAACCCGTTCACCAAGAAACAAGGTACATGGGCCTCATTGAGCGGGGCAGAAGGTCCGGGAAAGCTTGAGAACAAATAGAGAGTAAAGAATATAAGGCTGCAGGGGTGGGGGGGGGGACCCTGTATGACACAGTGCAAGACTTTGAACCGCACTACTATGACAATAAGAGACTAAACAGGTCTGGGACCCTAGGAGTGAGCAAAACTGAAGGGGTTGCTTGGCAGGAGTGTAAAGCAAGCTACCCTAAGAATGACTTGCAAGTTTGGGACCTGTACCCAGGTAGAAGTCAGAGAATAAGTGTGTCTGGGACCCTGAGAATTACAGAAGTTATTAGAAAGGAGGCACAAGCTTGGCAGGAGAGTGAACCAAGCTGTAGCTAAACCGTTGTGAAAGTCTGGGACCCGCACCCAAGCAAGTATAAAAGAATAAGAGGGGCTGGCACCCTAAGAGCTGAAGACTGAGCCAGAAGCTTGGCAGGGGATTAAACCAACTACCAGTAAATTGCCTGGCGAACCTGGGACTTGCACTCATAAGCGCTATAGGAACTATATTTGAAACCGCACTTGGTCTGGGACCCACCAAGATACAAGGAAGAAATACTGAAGCAATGTTAGAAATAGCTTCCTAGATTGTGTCTGGCAGGAGAGCAAACAAGACCTATCCATTGGTTGTGAACCAGAGAGAGAGATTCACAGGAACTTGGAGAACCAGAAGAAATCCAGGGGAAATGAGCTATTCCCTAGATAGTGGAACATTATATTGTGGAAAGAGAACTTTTTTTTTGCCCATTTTTTAATAACCGAGATTAACTGGAACATTCTTTTGGTGAAGAACTTTAACCATCTAGTAGAAGGATATATCCATGCACTTTAGTTTATTTGCTATTAGTGTTTGGGTCAGAGATGGGTTTTTGGGCGTGAATGACATTTCAGACATCCTGACTTATTCCCTAGATTTCTTAGATCTGGGGCCAGAGAAGCTGCTTTCCAACCTTCTATCATTTAATAAACGTTAACCCAAAGAATGTCACCACTGTGTCCGAGCCTTCCTTCTGCACCCTTACACATACTAGTACCTGCTTTGTGACACCCCTGATGTGTCTGAGGCAGGGCAGCAGGATATCATGATTAACAATGTCCTATCATGTTTATGGATCGGAGTGAATTTGTGCTGCATGGTAGTTCTCCAAGGCC
Organism: Ambystoma mexicanum; assembly: GCF_040938575.1. NCBI lineage: Eukaryota > Metazoa > Chordata > Amphibia > Caudata > Ambystomatidae > Ambystoma > Ambystoma mexicanum. The sequence continues at coordinate 660,090,725 of NC_090941.1, read as the reverse complement.
TTGAGGATTTCATACCTGATGGTCAACAGGGATCTTTCTATCCCTCTGAGCAGCCTCAACTGTAAATGGTGGGCATCCAAGTTTGTTGGTTTTATTTTACTCTTGGAGCTCTTTGTGGTTAGTTTTTCCTAAACCTTCTTTTCAAATGTAAGTTGGATCAAACATTTGACATTGCGTTTATTCTGTTTTTTATTATTTTTTATTTTTTTATATATTTTTTTAACCGCACGGTTAGCCCAGCCTCCTTTACCACTTTGCTATAGAGCCTGTGGTGGGAGGCTTGGCACAGGTGCAAGTATGCTGACATGTACTTTTTTGAAGGATGCAGGTCATGGCAGGGCCCAGACTAACGTTTTGCCTAAGGAGCCACTGGCTCCCAAAGTAAAAATGCTAGGCGCCAAATCAAATTCCTAGGCGCTACATTTTTAAGATGATTACCAATTCAAAATGACCCCGCAAGATTACAAGCAAAACCAATTCTGTTATTCAATAATAAAATAACTACAGAAACATGTTATTTACACACTTTATTTTCTTTTGTTGCCTTTACTACCACATTGCCTGATTAGTATTTGGAGTAGAAATTAGCACTTTGCACCCCCTTATTCCTATGCCTGTATACCTCAACAGAATGAATCTGAAAGCTATGAAACAAATGAAACGTGTGCATGCGAAGGATTACTTCTTCTGTCTAATGTTATGGTGATCCCAAAGAGAAGGAATACATTTTCTAGGACCCCGACAAAAGAAACATTTGAAATTTGCTGATAAGCAAAGTGATGGGGTACACGCCCGGCATGCCTTGGTTGTTGGTTTGTTAATAGCAATACAATGCTGATCAAAATGCTTATTGGTGCACATTGGCCAACTTGTGGTCTCTCTTCACTTTCATATGTTACTTACGATTTTTCATCTATTCTATAGCCCCACTCCTCTCCTTATCCTCAGGTTCTACCTCAAAACTACAGTTTTGTTATTCATCTACATCATTGACTCATACAATTAATCACATGTTACTTCCACTTCTTTGCCATCACTCCTCCCTGTTCGTGCAATCCTGTCTGCTGCACCAGAATATATTCAGTGTCATGAAAAGTCCTCTTTCGAATGGATTGTGTCTTCCAACATATTCCACATCTTTGACATGTAATGTCCACAGCTGTGCTGCTTCGGAACGTTTTTTCGGCAGAGGACGTCCTGCGTCGGATCGATGTCCCTCGAAGGCCTCCGTCGAGGGTGACGTCACCGGATGTTATAAATGGGACGCACAGCGCCCGTAGACTCAGTTCTGTTTTTTCCGCAAACGTGTTTGCTTCGAGAACTCGGCACGCCTCGTGTGATCTTCTTCGAAGAAAATGTCTTTATCTTATACCCCTCCCACTCCGCGGTCTGGATTTAAGACATGCAGGTACTGTAAATCCAAAATGTTGATTACAGACCCGCACCACATCTGCTTGTAGTGTCTGGGCGAAAGTCATGATACCGACGACTGCTCAAAGTGCCAGTCGTTGACTGCCAAGGCCTTGCGGGAGCATAAGGGGAAGTTGCAGGTAGGTCGGGTTTCTAAACCTCATAAATCCCAAAAAGCTACGGGTATTTCCACCGATGATTCGAGGGGTGACTCTCCTGGTCGGAAGGAGTCCCAGGGATCTCGATGCCGAAGTGGGTCCTGCCACTCATCCTCCTTGTCTCGGCAGTCCTGGAAGCAGCGTCACCGATCGCCTTTCCCGGTCCTCGTCGGATGATGGCCCTGCGTGGAAAGTGGCTTGTCCCACTAAATCCTCGACTCCTGAGGAATGGGAGGCATTCAGGGAGCAAATGCTGGCGATTTATCAATCCCAGGGAACAGTTCCATCCGCGCCTTTGGAAGAAGCCGGCAGGGAACGGTCTCGGCCCGATGCTCGCGCTCCTTCGAGTCCGGGCTCTCGGCACGATAAACATCGGGAACCGTCGAGGTCCCGTTCGGACAAGGCTACGGTGGATCACCGGAGACGTGCCAGATCCAGGTCTCGGTCTTCGTCCCCAGCGAAACCGCAGAAATCTGGAAAGGGCTTGAAGTCGGCGTCAACAGTCTGCGCCATGTCCGTCGAGTGCGGCTGTCGGAGCTTTGTTTTCGATACAGCCTTCGGAGCCGTTGACGCCGAAGCCATCGGTGCCCTTGACGCCTTTGGGGCAATTTGGCTGGAATTTGCCGGTAGAGGCCCCTGGTACTGTGGATCCTCTGAGAAAGGCTTTATCCAAGACTGAGGCCTGTTGTGGACTCCAGAGCCGCTCCTGACCCTAGGAAAGGAGTTCTTTCATTCTCCGCATGATATTTGAGGATGATGAGAGGTCAGATATGGAGTTTGAGCCTGTTGAAACTCATGAGGCTCCTGATATGGTCTTTTCTGAAGACAGTCAGTTGGAGGAGTTGCGTCAGTCGTTCCATGATGCCAGTGGCCTTGACACATCTCCTGAGGTGGAGTTAGGTAGGCCAGAGCCTGGGGCTCATGCTGAATCTTCCTATAGGAGGTTAATGTCTAGAGTTAGAGTATCTCAGGTGGTCCGGTCCTCTGGTTGCATTCGATCAGGATGACCGGACTGATATTTTGGATCGGGGTCCGTCCACTGACCCAGTAATACCACCCATCCGGTAGCGACCCTCAGCTACCTATCCACTCACCCCACTCTGGAGATTTTGGTGGTTCAGGTGGCTACGGCCATCTAGAGGTAGGTGGCGTACCCTACCATCCCTCCTAATGGGGAAGACGAGTGCTTCGATGGTTGGGCCTGCAAGGTATTTTCAGCTGGGAGTATGGCACTGAAGTAGGCCAACTCCACCTGTGCCGTAGCAAGATTTTCACACTCTGTGGAATTGTGTCTCTATAGCGGCTGAGCATATTCCCGAGGGGGAAGAAAGGTTTGGGTTCCTTGCTCTTGTGCAGGATGGTACGGATGCCATATGTGAATCCCTTCAGTCTGGGTTGAGACGGCTGATGGTGTTAGCCGGTCCATGGCTGCGAGCACTGTGCTACGCAGGTTTGCATGGTTGCAGAAGTAGAGTTCTGGGATGTGCAAGCCCGTCTTCTGAACATGCCCCTTGATGGCTCATTTGTTTGGCAGCAAGGCTGACCAGATCCTTGAGAGGTTGCAGACCTCCAAAGATGCTAAATCTTTGGGCACAGCTGTGCGTCAACCTCTGCCTTTTCGTCCTAGGGGACAACAGTGGAGGGGGGGTTCCTTTCGTTACTACTCTTCTTTTGGTAGAACGAGAAGAGCCGCTAATCAAAGGGGTCACCATAAAGGTAACTGTGGTGGACGGGGAACTAGAGGTGCCAGAGCCACTCAGACAGCTGCTTCTTTGCCTTCAGGTGCTGCCACAGCCGCTCCAAGACAGCTTTGAGGCCATGTTCCATTGTTCGCCGGTTGGGGGCAGACTGTCTCAGCATCTCGAAGAATGGCGAGCTATTACTTCGGATGCGTGGGTTCTGGATACAATAGCCCGCGGCTACTGCCTTCCTTTCCTAAAGCGGCCTCACGACAATCCACCGGGGAATCTCTTTGAAGATTCTGCATCCGCTCCTTGTGCAGGAAATCTTGACCCTGCTGGAGAAAGGTGCTATAGAACTGGTGCCTGTGGCGGAGAGTAACAAGGGGATGGTATTCCCCATATGTTTTGATTCCAAAGAAAGACGGGGGGACTGAGACCCACCTTGGACTTACATTGGTTGAACAAGTTCCTCAGGAAGGACAAGTTCAAGATGGTCACTCTTTCTCAGGTCCTTCAGGCCCTTTGACTTCAGGATAGGTTGGTGTCTCTGGACCTACAGGATGCTTATTTTCATGTGCGGATTCATCCAAAGCACAGAAAATGCCTGAGGTTTGCGGCTGGCAACTCACACTTTCAGTTTTGGGTCCTGCCATTCGGATTGACATCCGCCCGAGGGTCTTCACCAAGCTAATGGTGGTGGTGGCGTATCTCAGAAGGGGGTGGGATGGGTTTCACATCTACCCCTACCTGGACGACTGGCTGATCTGTGCGCGTTCTCCAGAACAAGCCTTGGATCATCTCAGCCTCACCTGCCGCTCCCTTCACAATCTGGGCTTCTCCCAAAATTTCAAGAAGTAGCATATGACACCTTCCCAACAGCTCCAGTACATTGGGGCTGTGTTGGACACATCCTTGGAAGTGCTCGCCTCCCAAGGTGAGGGCTCATCACATTGTACGGATGGTTAACACATTTCAACGTGCCCATAGTCTTCCGGCTTTCGAATTCTTAAGGTTGCTCGGCCTCATGGCATCCTGCATTTTTCTGGTGCCAGAGCCCAGACCGAGGATGAGATCCCTTCAATGGGTTCTCAAAAGGCAGTGGTCGCAATTATCAGGCAAGATGTCGGATCCCGTTCAGATTCCACGCTGTCTCGCAGGAACTTCTGTGGTGGGCCTGCAAAGAGAATCTGATGCAGGGGGAGCCATTTTGGCAACTATGGCCGGAGGTGACGGTGTTGACAGACGCTTCCCTCACAGGATGGGGAGCTCATGCCAACGATCTGACCGCCAGCGGTCTTTGGTCTCTGTCAGAGTCCAAACTCCACATAAACCTTTAGGAGCTGAGGGCCATCAGGCTGGCCCTAAAGGCTTTTCTGCCGTCTGTACAGGGGAAGAGTGTCCTGATCATGACTGACAACACAGTGGGCATGCATTACCTCAACAAAAAAGGGGTGGCGGCTAGGGTCACTTCTGCTGTGCAGAGAGGCGATGCAGTGCTGGTTCTGGGCGATGCAGTGCTGGTTCTGGGCGATGCAGCAAGGAGTCTCACGCTATGCAGTTCATCTAGCTGGAGAGGAGAATGTGGCGGCGGACGCTCCTCGCCCTTTGGGGAACCCCTCAAGTGGATCTATTTGCAACCAATGCCAACCGGAAGTGCGAGAGATTTTGCTCAAGGGAATTTCCTCTGAAAGGAGCGTTGGGGGACGCATTCGTCGTGGATTAGTCATTCCCACTCTCTGTACACGTTTCCTCCGGTCCTCGTCATTCCTCAGGTGCTAAGGAGGTTGCGGCGATTCGGATCCCACATGATCCTCATTCTCCGGATTGGGCCAGGAGAGCGTGGTACCGGACCTTCTAGAAATGTCCATCTGTCCTCCACACCGTCTTCCCCACAGAGTGGATCGTCTCTCACGAGAGGGCGGTCGGGTTCTCCATCCAGCGGTCAAGACTCTCAACCTTTACGCTTGGTTTCTGAAAGGTTGAGATATAAGTATTGGGACCTCCCGGATGACATGATGGAGGTGTTGATTTCGGCCAGGCGGCTGGCAACCAAATCCCTGCCCCGTTACCGTAAGTTTTGCGACGGGTGCAGAGGAAACCATGTCGATCCTTTTGAGTCTTCCATACCGGTGGTTCTGTCTTGCTTTCTTTGGCCCACAGGGGTATTCAAGTGGGTACCATTAAATGTTACCTGGTGGCACTGTCTATTTTTAAGTGCCCGTCTGAAGAATGTTCTTATTTTAAGATTCCTTTGATTACCCAGTTTCTAAAAGTGCACACTAATGTGTTCCAGCCGTTTCAGGTGCTGGTTTGGGATATGAATTTGGTCTTTCTGATGGGTGCTCCGTTTGAACCGCTGCACTCTTGTCCTTTTTGAGACTGTTGTCTTTCAAGATGTTTTTCTTGGTTGCAGTTACATCTGCTCGCAGAGTGAGTGAATTGCAGGCACTTTAATCTAAGCCACCCTTTACTGTGTGCCACAAGGATAGGGTTGTACTGAGGATACGTCTGTCCTTCCTACCTAAGGTAGTGTCTGAGTTTCATCTGAGCCAGAAAGTGGTACTTCCTGCTTTCGATCCTACCCCTCATCCTGGTAAGTAAGAGGAGAGACTTGATAGGTTGACCCTAGGAGAGCTTTGAGCTTTTACATCTCTAGTTTGTCCAGGGTCAGAGTGGACAACCGGCTTTTTGTGGTATAGACTGATTGGGCAAGGCTGTTACTAAACAGACCTTGTCCAGGTGGATTATCCTCCCCATTACTGAATGTTACAGATTGGCAGGCAAGGACCCTCCGGAAGGGTTGAGAGCTCACTCTACTAGGGGGCGTGGTTACATCCACAGCCCTGCAGTGGGGAGTTCCTATTAAGAATATTTGTGACGCAGAAACATAGCCTTCCATGATATGATCGTTGATTAATATAGCGCCTATACACAATGTGTTTCAAAGCGCTTCAAGGCAAGGGAGGGAACAAGGGAAAATACCAAATTCTTACAGGCCATGAACAGTAAGGATGTGAAATTAACTATCCTACTCGGCCTGACGACATTTCAGATAGTGCAAGAGCTAAGACATAGATAAGGATGGGAGGGGGAGAGTGGGAAGGAAATGGAAACAGACAGGCGACTACCGTACTAGGCCTGACGACATTTCTGGTAGAGCCGGAGAAAAACAAAAGGCGAGGGAGAGGGGTGCAGAAAGGGCAGGGAGGAACTAAACCGGGCGCGCGCTCCGAGGAAGTGGGCCTGAAGTGGGCTGTCTGCTGTGGGAAAGGCTCCTGCTCCTGCTATGAGCAACGTTTGGACATTAACTGGGTACTTAACTGCGGCAGGAAAACCCCTAAATGGACTTTAGATTAGATTTAATATAATTATACATTATTACCACAAAATATAGGTGCCTAATATACACTTATTTGTACTTTTTTCATTAGGCCACGCCCCCTTGTATGCAAATTCCATAAGAAGAGCTGTCTGCGCGCTCCTGCGCGCGCGCTCCGAGGAAGTGGGCCTGAAGTGGGCTGTCTGTTGTCCGCTGCTCGCAGCACAGCAGCACTCACGTAACGCCTTACTTCTTCTTATGAAGGCTTGGTATGTACAGAATGCAACTTGCCTTGGAGATCCTCATCTCTTTCTTTCTTCCATTAATTTAAAGGGAAGAAGACCCGCGCTGTACTCGCTGCATGCAATTTGTTTTGCGGGATTTTCTAGTACAAGCGTGTGACCTTAACTAATCATTAAGCTCCCATAAATCGTTGGACACGAAGGCCATGCGGGCGTTGCCTTTCCTAATAAAGAGCGTTTTAGGAAGGTAAGCTAAAATGCATTTAAAGCTCATTCATATAAACTGCTAGCACACTTGGTGTTTCCATCGTTTCTCACGCACGGATAATGTGAGGAACGTGCTAGTGTGACTTCACTTAAGCATTAAGCCGTTATAAATCGTGTGGATTGAATGCATTTATAGCTTGTAAAGCACGTTCATAGAAATTGCTAGTACACGTGTTTTTTCTCCATCGTTTCTCACGCACGGACAATGTGGTGAATGTGCAAGTGTGACCTCAATTAAACATTAAGCCTCCATAAATCGTGTGGATTGATGCAGGCGTTGCCTTTCCTAACGAATAGAGCGTGTTAGGAAGGTGAATGTGCAAGTGTGACCTCAAACATTAAGCCGTTATAAATCGTGTGGATTGAATGCATTTATAGCTTGTAAAGCACGTTCATAGAAATTGCTAGTACACGTGTTTTTTCTCCATCGTTTCTCACGCACGGACAATGTGGTGAATGTGCAAGTGTGACCTCAATTAAACATTAAACCTCCATAAATCGTGTGGATTGATGCAGGCGTTGCCTTTCCTAGCGAAAAGAGCGTGTTAGGAAGGTAAGCTAAAACGCATTTATAGCACATTTATATAAATTGCTAGCACACATGTTTTTTCCATCGTTTCTCACGCACGGATAATGTGATGAATGTGCTAGTGTGACTTCAACTAAGCATGAAGCCTTTATAAATTGTGTGAATTTAATGATATGCTGGAGTTGCCTTTCCTAAATAAAAGAGCGTTTTAGGAAGGTATGCTAAAACGCAACTAAAGCACTGTCATACAAATCGTTAGCACTCGTGTTTTGTCCATCGATTTCAAAGGGTGGAATTTCGGTGGGGCTCAAATCGCTGAACTGCGGTGGGGTGCAATTTGTTGAACTCGGGTGGGGTTAATTTTGCTGAACCCTTGGGGGGTTCAATTTGTGGATCTGTTGTGGGGTGCATCTTGCTTTACTGTGAGGGTTCAATTTTGCTGAACTTTTGTGGGTTTCAATTAATTGATCTGTTGCTGGGGTTCAATTCTGCTGAACTTGGGTGGGGTTCAATTTTGTTGAACTTTTGCGGGTTTCTTCTTGTTGGTCGAAACGATTGAAAAATGGTGAACGTTAAACTCCCGCTCCGCAAAGATGCGAGGGCGGACTTCTTTATTGCAGTAAGCACTCGAAGGGCGAGTTGGGCTCAGGCAACGGTAAAGCAGCTGCACGGGCCAAACGAGGAGGAGGCAGATTCTCTCCAATGCGCTCAACCAGCTTCCGCAGTGGGAAAAGAGCTAGAGGATAATATTGACCCCTCCCAAGAGGCTGAATTTTTAATAATTGCCCAAGAATGTTCCCTCCTAGAGAAACTGAGCGAGGATATTATTGATCCCTCGCAATTGTTTGCTGATGAAGACTTAGCGAATATTGATCTACCTAGAGGGCTGGGAAGCAATTTCAATAAGGAGCATAAGAATTCTCCCAAACCTGATGATAATGAGGTGCATGACAACCCAAATTATGATAAACTGCTAGACTTTTCCAATGGTACTACTTTTGCCAGGGAGAACTCCACAAAAACTAGTAGGGACTCTGAATTCACGATAATGATGACAATCTTTAATAGACTTATCTTATCGGAATTGCGTAAGCAAACAGTGTCTGACTAATTTAACCTCTGATTTCAGAGCTCTACCTGATATATTAACAGAGGCATTGCTCAAATCACAGAAGAGATTAAAGGAAATAGAAGGGGAAGACAGTTTGGTGGATCTTACTAAGGCTTTGACTAATCTAACCTCGGACTGTAGAGCGTTACCTGACACATTATCTGATGTATTGCTGAAGTCCCAGAGGAGATTAAAAGAAAAGGAAGGGGAGGACTGGTCGGTGGATCCCACCAAGGCTCCACTTTGTGAAGAGATTATTTTGGTAGACGCATCACAAGAACATGCACTTGATTCACTGGGGGGGGGGGTCATATTCTGCTTGAGGACACTGGCCCAATTTGTCTAGATGAAAGTTCCGGGGCAAATGAGTCAGGGTGTCAAATGACAGAATTTAAACTGTCGAAAAGACAGGTAAAAAAAATGGCAAAACAAAATAAAAAAAATACGAACAAAAAGGGTGGAATGGCCACAACTTCTGGAACATTTCTGAGAAATGTAATTCAGGGGTCTGTGAATGATGAATCTCCACCCAGAGTAAATTTACAACTGCAGAACAAAATCTCCTTAATGGAGAACGCTGGGATCTCCAATAAGGCGAATGATCAAGCTACTCAAAGTGATTATATACAGGGAAATCAGCAACTCCGGGAAGTAATGAAAAATAAAAAAAAGGACTAGGTATATGAAATTTTTAATGCAGCGCCCCAGCAGGAAATTATGTCTACCATAGGGATGCCTTTAAAAGTTAGAGATAAACCATGTAATACGAAGTGAGGGACTTATGACTAAAAGCATGCCGAAGGGGAGAAATGAAACTCCTATCAATAAAGGACTTGTAAGGAACCTGATAACCATAGCGGATATTAGGGGCGAGAGCAGCAGGGATTGGAAAATTCCCCAGAGTAATGAAAGTGAAATCATCCCGGAATTGACCAGGGGCATTATAAATCCCGGTGCCCTAGATCAGGGATCGGATTGGGGGGTATACAATCCTCGTCCACATATTCTGGGGATAATGAAGGGGTCCCAAGGGGAAACCAGGAACAGCTGGACAATCAGATACCGGGAGGAAAAACACATGAGAAGGCAAATGAGGTGCTGTACCTAAACATCCTTAGAGTGTTAAGGGATAAACAGCAGCAGGAAGCTCCTAAAAGTGGGTTGGAACTGCGACAGAACCTTAGGAGGACTGACTCATATGAATAATATTGCATGGGAAGGAAGGAGGATGACTTAGAGAGGGGAAATGAGATGAAGGAGAAGGAACAGCTTCATTCATATTGGCCTCTTGATCTGAAGGATCCGGTGAGACCAGACCTACCAGGCCTGGTGCTGACTGCACTATTTTTAGATCAGGACAATACTCCTCTTAATCGCCGTACATCCTGTCCTTACTGGGTCAGATTCTTAATTTAAGACTGATTGAATCAACGGACATTTACCTGGTGGACTATATACATAGGCAGAGGCTGGATTATGTCCGCTTAGTTATACCTTCTCCTTTGGTTAGAAACCTAATGATGAAAGAAGCTGAAGAATTTCATCGTAGGGGTTTCGATATATTTGAGTTTGCTCAGACTCACTCATGTAACACAGGTCGACTACAGAAGGAGGACTCTTCAAAAAATGTGGAGGGAGTGAGGGGTGAGGAGAGGGAAAAAGATGTGAGTCAGGATTGGAGATGGCTCGCATTGACGCTGAGAGAGTCAATTGATAGCCTCAAGAAACTAGGGAAGCCACTTTAGTTAAGGTAAATGGCAAGTGGAAAGTGTTAACATGGAACTCGAGAGGTTCGGTTAATCTTCTAAATAATGTGAACTTAATGTGGGACTTGGCACAATATGACCTGCTCTTTATCCAAGAAACATGGTCAAGGGTTCCTTTATGTTGGGAGGGCTATACGGTATACTCCCTATGCGCACAATGGGGAGGAAGAGGTCGTCCTAAAGGTGGCCTCCTCATAGCTGCAAAAAACCATTTGAAACCGAAAGTTATGGGAGAATGGGCTTTTGCACATCATTTCCTGGCGGTGGGCCTCCTATTGTTGTACAATAACAGGGACACCCCTTTTTTGTTGGTTAATATATATTGGAATCCGGCGGAACTCTCGGACAGGCAATTATGGGCGGAACTTTGCAATTTAGGGTCTCTTCTGCAGAACTGGCTGCTAATTAATATAGGTGGCCAGATAGTGATCGCGGGTGATCTCAATGCAGACATTCATGGGGATTCTCTCATGGGGGACGTTTGTATTAGCAGGCTGGGGGATGCTTCTATAAGTCTTGACAATTCAGTCTGTAGGGGGAGGTTGTCGTCCCACTTTGCGGAGAGGTGGGGCTTGGAAATCCTGGTAAATCATCTTCCAACCTGGAAAGCTAGAGGCTGCCATTCAATTATTGACTACGTCATGTGTTCAGGGGACTTGTTCTATAGTTCGGGTAAACTTGAGTGCATTGAGACTTCCCTTAGTGATCATTGTATTGTCACTGGAATTAGGTAATCTGGTACTAACAATCTAAAACTGTATACAATTATAATCTAAACGTTAATCAAACAGGGATTAGAATCTCATGGACAGGGAAAAAAAGTAGACAATTCACTGTTTCTATGGTAGCAGATTTTGAGATTTTTTCAGAACTAGAAAAAAAAATGACCTATGCGGCTAATAACTTTACAGATTACATTGCCAGTGCTGTGGAAAAATTGGGCAACACCAACTCAAGGGACAACCGATGGAAGAAAGACAAATCCCTTAACTTTGACATAGAAATCAGGGAAAAAAAGAGGGATATGAGGAAAGAAATTAGATTAATTAAGAAATCGCTAATAAATATAGCTGAAAGGATTAAAAAAAGTCAGTTACAAAAATTGGTCCCTACATCATAGAATAAATAAAGGTCAGCGTGAGGGGGAAAAAATGTTAAGTGCATTAAGAGGCACAAATTCAAGAAATTTTTGGTATTTAACTACTGGGACAAACCTCGAAGCTACGTGGCAGGGTCATTTCTCAAACGCGTTTGCTCTTAATAAGGAGGGGGCCGGGTTCTTGGGAAGTATGAAACAAATTGGCTCCTGAATTTTACTGTGTGGGACATAAAAAACATCATTGTAAAATCAAAAAATTCGGGAGCGCCGGGTCCTAATAACTTGTCGAAAAAAATTCTCAAGACCGCTCCCGAATTATGGGCAAAAATATTGTCTACCTTGTTTTCGAATATTTTATTGACCAAGTCCTTCCCCCTGTCCTGGAGGGTATCCATTATTATACCTGTGTTCAAAAAAGGTTCCCGATTATGTCCAAGAGTTACCGCCCTATAGCCATTGCCGATCCGGAATCCAAGATATTTTCTTCGCTTTTATTAAGAGACATCCAGAAATGGATTGATAACAAAATTTTGGATATGAGACATTTCGGCTTTAGGAAGAAGATGGGGACGGAATGTGGGGGGCTTATTTTGTATTGCCTGAGAGCTGAAGCAATGAAAAAGGTGGATACTTTGGTCTTTATAGCATCTATGGACCTGAGTTCCGCTTTTGACATGGTGGATAGGAACACACTATGGTCAAGATTAAGAATACTAAACATGTCGGCAATTTTACTAGATATAGTGAGGGCAATATATTCTCAGACGGACGTGAAAGTAAGACTGGACTCGGCAGGTACACTTTCGGAGCAATTTACAATCCACAATGGATTGCGACAAGGATGTAGACTGGCTCCCACAATCTTCAATCTTTGTTAGCGGCGCAAACCAGGCGTTATTAAATAGGGGACTAGTACCACCAAGAATTGGGAATAATTGTATGTCCTGGTTGGCTTATGCGGACGATTTCCTCCTAATTGATACCACCAAGGTGGGACTCCAACGCATGCTTAGAGCTTTCGAGGGCTTTATTACCTCCATTGCTCTTAAGGTTAACCCGGACAAAACAGTAATTGTGCGCTTGGGGAGGAAGAACAAGAAATCAAAGGCGCTATCTTGGGTATCTGGGAACACAAGTCTCAAAGCAAAAGCGGAGTTTAAATATTTGGGCTTCTATATAGCAGGGGCACAGTCAAGACCCCTACTTAGGACTCATTTGAAACTTATGGCTGATATTGCTATTGCTCAAATGAGGGCATTTGACGCAAAATTTGGAAAATTTTCTATGTCCCACCTGAGAGAATTTTATACGAAAAAAGTAATTCCTAGGCTAATATATGGGGCTGAATTTCACTTTGCAACATGTGAAGGTGAGTGGGCCTCGATTGAAAGCTATATCTGGAAATCGGTTATGTATTACTTACCTAAATGCATCCCGTATAACTTAATCAAGTATGAAATTGGTTTAAATTCCCTTCAGGCCCTAGTGACATGGAAACGGATGACGCTATGGAGAAAATGCTACTCCGCAGAATCCAATACTTTATATTATCACATAGGTCGGGATATGTGCAATCCTTTCATAGTGGAACTAAACGAAGAAATAAATAAAAACGTGATGCTAATCAGTATTTCCACGATTTCTCTTAAGAACAACCCGGTAAGGGTGAAGGAAAGTGTGCTGGGCTTCGATTGGATTCATACCAAAAATGCAATATTGAGCTCCAAACTCTATCAACAAGTATGTGCTATAAATAAATGATTACCAAGGTTGGAAAGTTACCTAACAAAGTATCCAAATAAAATAATCCGTAACGGTTTTATGCGTTTTAGATTCAACGTATTGCCCACTAACCAAATACTCTGAATTAGATCCAATGCTCAACTTATATGGCCGTGGTGTAGGTTCTGTGGTATTGAAGGCATGGTAGAGGACCTGAAACACATATTGCTGGAATGTCCGGCACTGAGGGAAAAAAGACTCCTATATTTTGCGCAATATGTTCACAACACTGCGGAAGTAAATAGAGAATTTATTTGGTACAAAATGCTACACACCACTAACGGCAATCTGAATATCAGGGTAGCAACATTTCTGAGAAATGTCTGTGCTCTGTTTTAAATTCTCTTTTCTTTTGTTATTTACCGTGTTTTTTAATCTGGCTTTGGATTTCTTACTATGTAAGAGCAATAAGGATGAATTTGTTTATTAGGTGACTTTGGTTAGGTAAAATGATACGAACTGGGTAATAGTGTTAAATTGGTTGACATAGGAAATTAACTGTGAAAACGTGAATGTTTCTTGTTTCTCAACTCTGCTCTTATTTTTGTATTCTCTGTAATGTAAATGAATATTTTTGTAAAGGTTTTTCTAAACCAAAACAAATAAACAAATAATTAACTAAACCAGCGACTATCATACTAGGCCTGACGACATTTCAGATAGTGCTGGAGGGGTGGTGGGGAGGAAAAAAACAGTAATGGGAGGGTGGAGGAAACAGACGAGGTTGCTATCATATTAGGTCCAGGGACAATTCTGATAGAGTAAGTGCATAGAAGAAAGCAAGGGGAGGAGATGGGAGAAGGGAAAGGAGGAGAGAAAAGAGTAAGCAGTCAAAAAGAGTGGGGAAGCAAGAGTGAAGAGCGAATACAATTGCAGAAGTCAGTAGTAGCACATAATGTTGCAAGCCAAGTTACAAGATGAAGATGGGAACAGCATGATTCAGGGCCACCATGAGTACAAGATGCAAATGAAGTCCAGCATGAGAGTTGAGAAAGAGTGATGCACTGTGAATGAATGAAGTCCATAAAAGTCAAATCCAGCATTGTCCACAAGACAGTGATGGTGAAGGGAGGCACCAGGTGGGCGGGGCTTGCTAAGTGGTCAAAAAGAGCAGCAGGTAGGAAGGTACCAGGTGTCAACCTTTACTTCCTGGATAGGCTCCATGGTCAGGATATGGCCTTTGGTAAAGCAGTGCTTTATTCTGCCATCTGATTGGGTATTCTAAATTCTTCTCCCTCCTCTATTCACTGATACTGCTTTGGGAGTCTGTCAAAGATGTGAAATACGTTGGAGGACACAATCCATTCGAAGAACAAGTTACTTACCAACTGGTAACGTTTTTTCGACTGGATGTTCTTCCAACGTATTCCACATCGCCCTCCCAGCTTGCCCCTATGTAGAATTTCCTATGCTATTGCAGCTTGCGTTCCCGCAAGGCTATGTGCGGTCAAGCAGTTGTTGTGTATGAGCATGTTACACGTTATGGAGGAAAAAACATAAACTGAGGCTACGGGCGCCATGCGTCCTATTTATAACATCTGGTGACGTCGCCCTCGATGGAGCCCTTCGAGGGACATCGACCTGATGCAGGAAGCCCTCTGGCGTAAAAAAATTCTGAAGCACAGCTGCGGACATTACATGTCAAAGATGTATCCAGTCGAAAGAACGTTACCAGTTGGTAAGTAACTTGTTCTTTGCATGCCTGCTTGACACTTGGGAATAGAATAATAAAATGTAAGTTCACCACAAGTTATGTAGTATGACCTGCATACCGAGTGAATGCTTTTCATAGATTTAAAAGGTGTGCAAGTCCTAGTCAAATCGATATTCACTACTCTCCCAACATCCACTGCTACCAGACATTCGTATCTATGCAAGAACTTGTATACAATTCCACCCTTGCTCTAACTGAAATGATTTTATATTCTTACCCACCTGGATACCAATTGTGTCTATGCAACAACTACTCCTTCATTAAGTTTGCATCAGCCTCCCCTTCTTGATGTCATGTCTGTTTTGCAAAGTTATCCCCCTCTCCTGTTAAAGTAAATTTACTTGATTTCTTGATTCAACATCCTGTTTTGAATCCATATTACATGTTTTGTTTTTAATATATTACCAGATTGTCGATTGTACAAGACCGTACCTACTATTTGTAAAGACGTGGATATCTGTTTTTGCTTATTCTGTTCAAACCAATACAAATACTACAACAAAGAATGCAAGTCATTACTTGCACAATTGTGGTCTGTAACACAGCTATTAAAAAAAAAAGAAACCGACATAGTAAAAAGACAACCTGAGAGAAGTATTTTTAAGTTTAAAGATTTTTATTTTATTTAGTGCCAGAATACACAATTGCTGTCTGAGTCTATATGAGCTAATGATTGTATAAGATAGCTTTAAGCTCATTAAAATACATTCTGTAGTGTAATAATTAAGAACAAATACGGCATGAAATTCATTAACTTCTTGTAATGTAGTGGCTAGGATATAAACTTTATGAAATTAGTTTTCATATGAGCGAGTTACTCAGACTAATGGATTAAGAGAAGAGGAATAATAGGCAGGGTAAAAATGGGAGGGGAAGGGGAGACTAACATTTTTTGTTAACTATGAGATTAAGAACAGGATAAAGGGAAATAGTGCAGTCGTAAGCAGGACTAACAATATCAGTCTGGTAAATTGAGTATGTGTATGTAAGTAATCAACAGAGATGCCATCTTGTACCATTTCTGAGTGAAAGTGAGGATGAATAAAGATTTTCCATAATAACTTACTAGAAAGTCTTAATTCTATTAAAGATGTGAGCAAGTACCCTTTGCCTCTTAATTGGGCTATTAAGACCCTTTGCATTCCATTTCATACATCTCAAGGCCATAATATAGGAAAGAGTAAGAATAGTAATATCAATAATATGTAAACCTTTAAAACCTGTCCATAGTCCAAGGGTGTTCCGCTTATCCAGAGATTACCAAATCCAGAGCAAAGATAGGGATCTAAAAGTTGTTTTTCAAAAATGTAAAAATGGGTGTACAAAACAAAAAGAAAAAAATAAAGAGAACATTGTAACATCTGACAGTGGGGTGTTAAGTAGGAACTCAAAACTTGGTGAGACATTCCCACCCAATAAATATGAGAACATGAAATGTAGCAAAAGTAAAAGGCTCAAAGATTAGACTCCCAATTTAATATATTAATGTGATTTAGTTTACAAAATAAACTTTACACATATTGTACTAATATAAAACAAAACAATATCATAATGTGCATCACATCCTAACATTCAAATAACAATAGTAAACATAAGAACCATCTAACCATTGTGTTTCATAAAATCTCAATGGAATACATTCAAATTAAAAATAAACCTTCTTGATCCTACTCTTCCAAATGACTCTTTAACATAAAGGCCAATAATCTCAGTGTAATTCAAATAGTTGGAGTGGAGATACGATTTTGTTAATCTTTTCTCAAGAGGCCTGAGGGAATAATTGAGAGAAAATTATATTAATGATTATTCTCCCCAGCCCGGCCCATCATCCATTTAACGTGGGGAATATTGTCGCCACCTTTTCTGATTCTCATATCATTGGGCCCAGCCTGTCTTCGATATTGAGCCATATATTGTAGAGGGCAATTGCAGGCACATATTATCGGAACTAGTGCAGTGATGCCAAAAGGACAATTCCCGAATGGTTTCCTGATTATGTACATACCTGCCAATATACAACTGGATTGAACTAGCCATATTTTGACATTCGGGCAGTAAATGTTTGGCTGTCGCCAATGTTTCCGATGCTTTGCATAGGCGACAAACTCGCTCTTTAATAGGAATCTTTTCTCTGCTCCCCATAACCATCCTTGTTGGTGGTAGTTCCATTCTAAATAAGACGATGAAGCGCCTGAGCCTTTTGGATGGACATAGGTTCAAATACGCCTGTGGCTTCTTCAGGGTGTATAGTCTGTACTGCACAAACTGATAGCTCTTTAGCGTACTGAGGTGGGCAAAGTTCTCCAACCAATCCCATAACTCAACACGTTTCCCAAGCGCATTCTGCACTTCCTCCGAGTATCTAACTCCTCTGCAAATCCAGCCTATTTCCGCTAGGAATTTTGACATGGACTCATGAAGTGAGCAGGTGGTATGGTTTTTAGCTAGTTCCTGGTGGACTGCCATCAGGAGTGGATTTGTTGTTCCACTGATCATCTTCAAAAAGAACCCTGCCTTCTTTTTTAGGGCTATCGCTTTTAAGGATGGTAATCCTAATTCTTGGCTTACAAGGGCCATAGGAACACCAGGAGGTAAACCAAGGCTCTGACGCCAAAAGTTCCCTTCAATGACCTGAAGCCATGACAAGTCAAGTCAGAATGGCCTCTAGGCCATATGTTATCATCGGGATAAACATCATAAAGGGTTGTATGTATAAATGGCGCGTGCCCCATAATGTAAAGCCACCCTGCTTACTGCTAAAGATGGAAATCAGTGCAGTAACTTGCGCTGCTCTGATAGTGCGTGTTTGTCTGCATGCAACATAGTCACTCAAACTCAACCCCCAGGTATCGAAAGGAGGGAGCATATAGTATATTTGTTTTGACCACCATGAGGCTGACATGAGTTACTCTTTTGCTAGTGTATCAACACTTTGGTCTTCTCTAAATTGATGGTTCGGCCATTACTATTAGCGTATTCCCATAATGCTATCGCCGATCGTCGGAGCCCACTAATGGTGTTATCCAAAATGACCATGTCGTCGGCATATGCTAACGCAGCACAGAGGGCCTCGCCATTTTCACGGGGACAGTTTTTAGCTACTCGTATTGCCACTGTTATGTCGTAGACCTATAGATTGTATACAAGTGGCACAGTGACACACCCCTGCTTTAACCCCACCCTCCCCCCTTCCTGGTTCTGCACCATTTCAGTCCTATGTCCTTCCTGGTCTAAATTGAGTCTGAAATGAAGTGTTTTGATGCAGTAGTCCGAGGTAATACAAGAGTCCATCCGGGCAGCCCATGGTTTCCAGTTTTAACCACAGTCGGACTCTGGGAATGGAGTCAAACGCAGCCTTAAAATCTATGTACATAGCATAAAGTGGAGGCTGCCCCCTACTGCACGCCCTAGTGCATAGAATGTCCATCACCATGAAGTTATGGGTGTTGGAATATCCCTGTCGGAACCCACTTTGGAATTTACATAGGATGTTTGCTTGGTCCACCCATTTCTGCAATTCTTTGAGCAATAATGAGGCAAAAAGTTTTCCTGTTGTATCCAACACAGATAATAGCCTGTAATTATTGGGGTCTAACTGATTTCCCTTTTTGAAAATGAGTATTAGGACCGCTGTTTGTCAGGAACAGGGTATCTTTCCTTGTGCCAAAATCTTCTCAAACAGGATAGTTAGCAGACTGGCCCAGAACCCTGGGTGGCTCTTGACTATATTGGCCAACCCATTAGGTCCAGGAGCTCTTGAAGACTTTAACTCTTTGATTTTGCTCAATAGTGCACCATAGGATACATTGATGAGAGGACGTAGCAGGGCTCTATTCACTGGTGTTGTATCGTCTACATCGCACACTGAGTTACGATCTTCAAGAAACTTTACCCATTGTACTCTACAGATTGGGTTCACTAATTGACCATTCACAGTCCCCCTTGCCTCACTTAGAAGTGACCAGATGCTGCGAGAATTGTTTAAGCAAATGGTCTGCACTACTCTTTGATATGCTCGATTTCTCTCAGCCTTTTTTTTATACTCTTGATGGTAGCCCTATATCTATTCTTATTTTACCTATGCTCCTTTCTACAGGACCACCACTGGGAACATTAAGGGCACACCGGAGGATGGCATGATCACTCCATTTATTGTGGATCACTTCCATGTCTTCAACATGAAGCTGCATTTTAGGGCACATAAATATGTAGTCTAATGTGCTACAAGCTGCTCCATTAGTCCATGTATGCTTACCAGGACAGTCACTAAATGTGCGGCCATTGATCATTTCTAGATCCCAGGAGTTAAACAGTTGGACCCATCCCAATCCCTCCACATCCTTCTTGGCATGAACCATAACGCATTTCTCGTTTAACTTGGGGTTCTGGGTAGAACCTCCTCTCCCCCACCGCCCCTCACCTGTCATGTGGCAATTAAAGTCCCCAACAACTATTACAGCTGTATTTCGTAGCTTTATCAACCAGGCTATCGTTGGGTCATGCAAGGCATCTTGTATTTGTTCCCTTAACACTGCTCCAGGGGGATTGTGGAAACTTGCAAGGAGAAATATTCCACGGCTGCTCTCCCGACCGTACTCCACCTCAACTGCAATCAGATTATTCTCTTGGTTGCAATTAACCTGCCTAGAGACTAATGTGTTTGCCACCCCCAAAAGTAAGCCCCCAAAGGGACGCCCTCTTTCTCCCCTTTTTGCATATGACTGGTACACAACAAAACCATCCAATATCAAAGGGTCCATTGCCCAAGTTTCTTGAAGACAAATGCAACTATGTGTTTTGCTAACAAATCGACTGAGCCCTCTAACCTCAACAGGTGGGCAAAGCCTCTGCAGTTCGAAAAGAGGATAGTGATATCTCAATGGTTTGCCAACACCGTGGGCAGTGCCTCAGCCAACCATTTTTGGACTTGCTGTACATCGGCAACTTCCACTTTCTTTCCTTTGGTTATACTAGGGCATGCTGATTCCTTTAATGGTGTTACCATTTCTTCTTGTGCGGAGCTGAGATCTACTTCATTCAGATCTACGTCGATGTCTACTGCCATCAGTTCATCTTTGTATTTTCTGATCATCTGTGCTGTTGATCAGAATTTGAAATGCAAAGCGGAGAAATTAGGGTTGGGTCCTTTCAATGGCTTCACAAATTGAAAGTCATCTGATTTCAAAACTCTGAGTTGTGGAACTGAATTTAATCTAATTAGTAATTCAGAATGTGATAGCCATCTATATTCACCGCTTTGATATAAATTCTTGATCGGGCAAACACGATTGCCTGACAGATCTTTCCGATCTTCGTCCAGCCTAGATGGTGTGGTCACTGACTTATTCCCTTCACTCAGAGGTCTTGGTGGTTTATCTGGCCTCAAAATTGACCTTTCTTCTTCACCCTGGTGCTTATCTCCAGTAGTTCCACATCCTCGACCAGCCCTTTAAACTTCTCTTGCTCCAGTAATAACCAGCTAGTCATGCGACCCTTGCCTGTGGGATTCTGTTTCTTCGCTCTAGCTGCTCTTTTCTTTGCTTTCTTAGAGTGTAAGCCAGATGTTGCCCACTCTCCCACTGGGGAGGACAGAGTACTTGGTTTCTTCTTTTGTGCCTTCCTCACCATTCAACGCTGCTTCCGTGAGAAGAATACTTCAAGACTTTGTTCTAAATCCAAGTTAGTCTTTGTGTTGCAGGTCTTCAATTTCTTCGGCAATGTGGATAACTTCAGAGAGGTTAGCGTCTACCTCCTCACACTCCTTCCCCGGCTGCTCCTGGGCCAGGGCAAGTGTGTTAGTATTCGCCAAGATACGCCCAGACATTTGCAAAAGAATCTTAAGTGCAAATTGTAGGGATGCCACAGAAGATTGTAACCCAGCAATTTCCTTTGCCCCAGGATAGGGGCAATCTAGCTTCTCTTCCTCATCAGCAACATCCTCCATTGAGGCCATAGCTAGATTTGGGGAGGCTGACAGTCGACCATAGCTCCCAGTGGGATTGGGTAGTCCAGAGGGGATGCTCATGGGGCTTTCGCTCTTAGGCACAGCACTACTTCCCACCGTCAACGGTATTTGTGGAGCCATCCCTCTTTGATCTTTGAATGTACAAACATAACTCCAACAGTGAGTTATTATCAATATCATCGAAATTGGTTGAGCACATTAAGACACTGCCACTAGGGCCTGGGACCACAATTTATGATTGTTGAGTTAGTTTCCGGGAGACGGTTCAAAGGAAAAAAACCTGGTGATCACACCTTGATCCGCAGGGATAGTTATTTACTTTTTTCTTTTTTATTTCGGTTTCGTCTCCACAGGCTCAATCTCAGGCTTCTCCATACTAGTTTGCTTCTTAGTTTTCCGTAAATTGTGTTTACTCTGTGTAGACCTTTTCCCCCCGTGGCATTGCAGTCCCAGCTATAGATGAAGTATGAAGCTGGTAATACTTTCTATCCCAATGTGTCAGCTTTCCACCAGCTCTTGTAGTGACTTGGGCAACGACTGCTGTTAGGCTAGAGTAATTTTCGACTTTAGTGCAGGATCAAAGTCAACTGAGCCCACAGTCTCCTTCTGGTCGCCTGCTAGCCTTACTTGTCACACAAATGTTAGTTAACTGGTACAGCAGCTGCTGTTGGGGTTGAATATGTTTCACCTTTCAATGCAACATCAAAGGCAATTAAACACGCAGTCTCCTGCTAATCTTGCTTAGGTCCCTACTTGCAACGGCCACTTATTGCACTTTTATTTAGGCGGCCCCTGCAAGCTCGAAGAATTCAGCTCCTGCCCCTGCAGTACTGGTGTCATGCTCTTAATACCACTGGGCTTCACCTGCCGAATTTTACTCTAGCTTAGCTACTCCCGCTCCTAGCCACAGTGCAAGGAGAAACAGCAAGCGGTGCTGTCAGTGCCCTGGAGTTTCTATCCCAGGTACACCATGGGACAATAAACAAAGCAAACCAATGCGCACAGAGAAGAAGCTCTGCACCAGTACTAAGGCAGATTGGGACAGATGAAGGATAAGAAAGCAAAACCACGCTGTGTGGATGAACCATCATATATCACTATGCTTACTCTCTACTCTACACCATCACACAATTAGAGTGCAGCTACACCCCTTTATCAATTCGGCCTAGCTGCTCACATACGAATTCTATCCCATGAACACCTCATCATTCTAATAAAACACAGCCATACTCCACGAAAAAACAGCCTAGCTACGTACATAAGCGTCCCAAAGGCCTAATGCAGCCAGAACCCAGTCTTGGTGTCCACCCGCCAGACTGCACACATTGAACCAATACCACCACACCTAATGCTAGAATGCAGTTACCATCAAGCAGTTACATCAGCTGCACACTTAACTGGTGCACCCTTCGACACTGTACTCTTTCAACTGACCTGGACTACGGTCCCCGAGGACGTTCAACCTATCAGCACTTTTAGATAATACCAATGAAATATAGAATACTATATAAATGCCAAATAACATAACTACTGATTAAAAATATTGCTTATAATTCATACGACTCATTAAGGTGTTATTTGTAGGAGACAGCCGTTAGTACAGCTTTAATGAAGAGAAAAAAATGGTGCAAAGCGTAACAATATGTACAATTCGTCAAGAAAGTCGCCTATTTTATACAAGCATATTGGCAGAGGTCTCATAAATAATGTATCTGTTCAAGTAACCATTGTGAGAAAGCGAACTATTGACGCCAGCCTTAAAACAGATGCTGAAAGTTGCTTTATTAATGTTACTTCACTTAATGCCGTTTTGAGGAAATCATTTCTATAAGTAAAACAGGTTGTAGCCGCACAATAGGCTCACAGTGATTGCCGAGTTTATAGCAGAGAAGCAGTTGTTGATGTACTCAGCCCTTTAGTATAAATGAATTATTCGAGAATAAGCTTGTAACACAGTGAAAGACATCAGCATTCTGTGAAAATTCAGACTTTGTATGCAGCTGCCTGTATTGTAGCTAAATGCCATACCTCGATAGAAATGCGGGCTGCGCCATTCCGACATGGCGGACTGGAAGCATGGCGTTCCTCCATCTTGATGCAGCTGAGTCGCCCCTCCCGTCAGTTCGGCTAGGCTATCGGACTGGAACGCAGAAGAACCTTGCAACCTTCTCCAGAAGCAAAGGTAGTAGGTGAGTGAGGGTTTATTTGTAGTAGTAAAAAAAATGATAGCTGAGCAGGAGCTCCAGGTGAAGCCGCCATCTCTCAGCGTGCGTAGCCACGCCCTTGCCACTATGTATGTTTCTAAAGACCTGTGTACAAATACAAACTTGCCCTTATGTTTAAGCTTTGAAAAGTGATGACTAAATATGCAGGATTTTTTAGGTACTGATTTAGGTGATTATTACTGCTAGTTTTTCACCAGAAGTACTAATATTGCCCCCATATTTAGCAGCTATTTTTTCAAACCTTCAAAGGGTGTGCACATAAGTGTGTGCATGTGTTTTATTAGTAGTAGACCTTGTGAAAAGATGTAATTCCACTGTGTGGCCGGAAGTATTTTGACTGTCTGTTGGCAAGAATCATGTGTGAAACATCTCCTGCACATATTTGTAATCTTTTAAAAAGTAATTGGTAAATATGCTGGACATATTTAGGTGCTTATGGTGAATTTACACAGCATTTTGGGGTGGTGCCATCTTCCTATAAGGAGCTGCACGTTCACCATAAGTAACTAAATATAGCTAGCATATCTCGTCATTAATTTACAACACTTTAAATGTGTCCAAGTGCTATACATACATCCCCATTGCCCCTAAATACTTCTCTGGGATAGATATGCTTGCATCCACTAGCCTCAACCCACTTAAAGATGGCGTCAAAATAGGGCAGACATTGTGTTGTGACCACACCCCAGTGAAGGTTACCATAGTGAAGAAAGTTGCTCCAAAACCACTTGAAAGATGTTACCCTTCTACTGAAAGGTCAGGCAATCCGCAACTATAAAGAAAATTGCTGAGACACTACTTCTAGATCCATGGAGGGATGAAGTTCAGATGGGATTTAATGTGATTTGCACAAAGCAGTGGTAAGGGGAGAAATAAGTTTAACTGTGGCCTATGTTAAAGCCCGAAAAGCACATAGGGTGTCCCTCAAAGAAATCGGATAGCCGATCTCTGAAATTCACCCGCCAACAGCTTGAATGCCTTTATGCGGATAGCTCGGCACAGGAACTCTTAAAGTCTAGACATGTGTTTTTTTACAAAAGGCATTAAAGCAAATAAATTCCTCGCCACTAAACAGACAGTTCAGATCATGAAACTCTATAGCTTGCCTCAACGACTAGTGTTTAGAGCAATATAAGGAGGAGGTGCAGATCAATAAAGCTAATGGAGAAAGATTACACTAACATTTTCCAAAGTGACCATAATGATGAGGAGGCTGAAGTCTGATGTAAAGCCTCACTTCACTTCCCCCAAATTACTCTGAATAACAAAGGAGGAAGTTGCTTTGGCAATTAGGTCAATGCCCTCGAATAAAGTGGCCATCTATGTTGGGTATACAAACATCTCGTATAAAACCTTTCAAACTCATAATACCTCCTCAACTAAACTGTTGAACTCATTTTACAGTACATGAAGGGTTACCAATTCAATGTCGATTTTACTGATATTAAAACCCAAAGGTAACCAACTCTGAGTCTCCTGCTGAGTCCCCTAATGCTCTACCCTCTTACCAATCCATTTAATGGAGCCTCTGGCTGCACTCCCCAAAGACCCTGATATCGCCATCCACCAATAAGCGGAAACACTCAGTTGTCCATCAAAAACCCACAGCACATTGTTTATTTCTGGGTTTACCTACCATCATCCTGTCCTAGATGTCAGCTGCCTACCTCAACCCGGCCAAGTCATCCTCCTCAGTCCCCCTGCTAAACAATATGTTGAACTATGGTTCAATAATATGCGCCTAGAAGGATTTAATCTGCAACTCATGGATTCAGCAAAATCCTTAGGCTTTACCATTGACGGCAGTCTGTTCTTCCAGAAACGTAGCAGAGAAGGCCTACACAGTCTGACTCCAGATCACCCTTTGCAAAATCAAACCCATCAGGACTTGTGGACTGTAGTGCAGGCCATTGTGGTCTTGCACATCGATGGGGGGAAATGCCCTCCCGACGGGGCGCCTGTTAAGGATTTCAATCAGGCAATACACCCGGGTCTCAGACTAGCATGCAATACACAAACTAAATACTTATTTTATTATGTCTATAGGTTCAATATTCTGAGTGATATACCACTCATATCACACCCCAGGTCACAATGGACCAGGAATCAGGCTGGTTAGTAAAGGTAATATTTATTTATTTAAAATTCAAATAAACCATATATTTTAATATATGGGGCAGCAATCACCAATGTGGTGACAGTACACATAAAAAGGTATGTAAGGAAGTTAAATTCACTTTTAGAAACACAAAATATAAAACACAGAGAAAAGAACCGTTTTGGCTTGTTTGAAAGATGGCACTTGAGTTGAGATTTCCCCCTGCAAAATTCTCAACTCACAACTAAGCAATTCTACACAGATGTAAGGGAGCAGCATGTATTCAGTAATAAAGAACAGAAAATAGAATTTAAATCTAGCCTTCCCTCCCCAAACAAGAGAAACGGATTTGAAATCTTGCACTTTAAAATGACATTCGGAAATGGCTGTGTGAAACAATGAAGTGTGCAAAAGTCCTTAACTCAATATAAATCTCTGAGAACAACATGGGAAAGATGCTAACAATTATAAGCTATAGTATGAGCAGAATTAAGCACTTTGTATCTTAATGGAAGTTTGGAAATAATTGAAAACAACAATCACACGTGTAAAACTTGGGGAAATGCAAATTCCTGCCTAAAATTCACTAAACTGGTTTTTAAAAAAACTGGTGAATGGATGCGGTTTTTGTGTTGGGTTGTAGCTAAAGGTCTTATATATAAGTCGGAGTTGAAATGAAGTCTCTAGGTATTAAATTGAGGAAGTTATGCAATGTTGAATGAGAGGCGTTTTTAGGGTAATAGAGCAGAGAAAAACAGAAAATCGGTTTTAAAATCTGTTTTAATTTTACTTAAACTATATTTAATAGCTAAGAAAAAGAGAAGGCCACCCGCAAATCTCCAGTTTCACGGCCGTTGTAACCCTTCACGTGGTGGATGCCCTGTTTTCTTTGTGGAAATTACTTTAATCAAAATCGATAATAGCTGATGGTCTAGTAAAACAAAAATGAAGAGAACATCGGCGATAACACTAGGAATCACAGACAGGGTTGCAATGATGGTTCTGACATTATTATAGGTTCTTATGGTAAAGATAGGATGGTTTAGAGATTGGGATAGGGCAAGGCAAGATATGCTATTGTTTTACTATGATTCCTATTAATACTTACAGTCCACTTTAATTTAAGATTTTGGACCGTCAAGAGTTCTGGTCATCACACGGATCGGGTCTAAAAAAGGACAGCAGGGCACATCTGGCGGAATAGGTTCAGCTGGGCGGTTCTGGTCACCTGGACTGGTATCTCGGACTGGAGACTGCACTGGACTGCACTGGTTACTGGAGACCGGAGATCAGTGGGATGGCGAGTTTGTAGCAGGCAAGCATTTACTGGTAGCAAGCCAGACTGGATCAAATTGCTTCCCTTAAGTTTTGTATCAGGACTTGGGCCTAGCTGAAAAGGAGTTCAGCAATGCAGAGGCCTTGGCTTTGCAAAGACATCTGGAATCGGGAACAAAGATGGAGAATTCAGGAACAGGGCGCCACGCAGGAAATCGGACTGGTGTCAGGAATCTGCTGTGAGGTTCCCTTATTTATCATGTCAAATGACATCACTAAAGTTCATGGTAGGGGAAGACTTATTGTCCACACCCACAATGCTATGATTGGGCAAAAGCATAATCTCTGCCTTGCTGTTCGCTGATTGGATGACAAAGGGATTTCATGTTTTATGAGATGATCTGGAAACCTCCCATAGCTATTGGGACCAAAATCTAACTTTCCCACAAGTACATATTTATGCCCTCTAAGAAAATCAGATACATAAGTTGCATATTTCGTGGGTCACATTACAATCCAACTCCCAAGTGGGTGGGACCTGGTTTAGTCTTCCTGTTGAATTTTGACCATGAAAGGTTTGGCCTAACGTTTCCCAATTCTGTACATATATGCGCAATTACCCCTAGAATATGTGTACCCAACATCATGTTTGCAACATTAATACTTTCTGCGCAATTGGTCATTCTTTATCATTTGTTTCTTACGCAGTAAGAACTTCTACCAAGTTTTCAAATGAATAGCATAAATTCAGATGTAGATGTATGCACTTTTCACTTTTTTTTCTCATTCATGCTGCCAAGTTAAATGTCTTGAAGTTCAGTGGCAAACTAAGCATTTTAAACCCAAAAGTCACATGTCAGTTTTTATTTCTTTCAACTGTAGGCAAATTTTCAATCCTTTGAAGTTGAATGAGGGGCCTCTCCCTGTAGAGTGGAGCTTCCTGTCCCTCCCACTGGAAGGGTGAGTGTCCAAGCTTGCTATTGTCTTCGCCTGGGTCAAAGACGAATGTCTAATGAAGTCCCTTTGTCATGAGTATTCAAGCTCTCCCAGCAGCAATTGGCCTTTCCGGTGCCAACAGTGAAGGTGTCAACCTTTCTCAGGGCTATGAAGTCAGGGCAGGTTTTTTTTATATAGTTGATTAACTCAGACTAGTTTTAGCTTTAAGTTTCACCTTTTAAATCTTTCCTTTACACACATAAAATTAAGTTTATAGGTGGATTTTTTTTTACATTAGCAAATCCTTTGACATTCTTAAATAATTAAGCCTTTACACAAGAATATACTTTAAAAACAGGGGATTTTGCTCTTCATTCATGAAACAGCACATTAAACGTATTTCTTTAAATCCGGTTTTATCTGCAGCAAATACACATTTTAGTCAGCATTAGTTCTTCCTTTGAGTGCTGGAGTTTTTTGCAGCATTACTAAATGTATCCAGCATTTGTTTATAGTCTTTCTCTGGAGAGCTGTTTCCTGATACTTGTTGCAAAGAAATAGCCACGTTTTTCCCTGTGGAAAATAAAAACATGGGTGCCTGGGTTGCTTTTTCGTAGATACATTTTAGGAGCTGTTATTCCAATGAGGCCCGGTTCCTCTGAGCCACACTGGATGATCCTGGGCATTGCAGGGCCCTTTAATCTCAATGATTCAGTAGAATTGAATGGATCTGGCGCCAAAAACGGCACTTTTTAATATTAGGAAAATGTCATTTTAAAAGGCATTTTCGGGTTTTCCGCACAATGTTCTTTCATTTACTTTGCTCCATGTTGACTGTGGCAGAGCCCACTGGCATGCACCTGCAGTGAGGACTCCCCCCATCCCCTGCCCCGAACTGTGTGGCAGGGTGCGCAGCCTTTTTCTGGTTGTGACACAAACGTAGTTTTAAAGACTTTAGCGCACAAAGGCGTCAGCGCGGTCATTTTTATGTTTCCTTCACCATTGCAGTAAAGTGATGTAGTGAGGCACTTTGGAATGGATCAAAATATCCCACACTCCCAGCCACTCACTTGGCTCCCCTAAAAGCAGTCCACAATGCTGCAGCATGTCTTATTACGAGAGCACAAACTTCATTGTTTTTTTCTGCAGGCCAGGGTACTGGCTTCCTCCACAGGGCAGGATACTGTTGAAGGTTACATGTACCATCTACAAAGCAGTCACAAGTAGCACACCGCTGTACCCGACGGCTAAGCTCAACATATCTTGGGGCGCACGCTCTGTGCTCCGCAAATCGACCAGCCGGAACAAATCGCAACTAGTCCGCAAAGAGAGGACCTGCAAACAAACCTTCTCTTGTTATGCACCCACCTTCTGGAACTTGATCCCAGTATCGACTCAGAATCTTCCTCAATTCTCCAAGTTCGCAAATATTTCAAAGCATGGCTTTTTCAGCAGCATCTGACCATGGTCTAATCCCAATAGATGCACAGAACACAACTCAGTTATTTGCTACTGTTAGAAGATGCCAACCCAAATGCTGACTACCCATACCTTTTACAGTGCTTAGCTGCTCCTGATCTAGGTCTGCTCTTTAAGCAAAATAAATAAAAATAAAGGACAAGGAGCTGACTGCCCTTTTTTAGCTACTCCACACAGGCGCCAAAATATATCCTAAAATCCTCAATGCCTGCAGTTATAAGAACAGACCAGATGGATAATGGATACACTCAAAATAATGTTGGGAGGTTAGTAAACATTGATTGGGGTGGGAAATTGGGCCATGAATTCTTTTTTTTTTTTTACTCTTTATGCTCCTACAGAGTTCAGTACGATCAATTGGAGCTATCGGAATTTGGTTTTGAAAGGATTTGGTTTTGGCCAGAATGTTATTAAATCAATCTTGGCAAACTATCAATCCCTTACTACTAAAATTAGATTTAACAGAACATCATCCCCAATCCGGAAGAGAAGAGGATACTCTGTCCCTTTATCCGCCTTAGGAGTCGGACCTTTGGCAATTGAATTCCATGGATTCCTTGGGTCACCTGTGGGAATTTCCACGCTAAACTAGAACTATATGCAAATTATTTGGCAGTGGGCTTGAGCAGTGGCAGTGATCTTGAGACGCCAAGCTCTTGGCAGAGGCATTGAATGTGCTACACGCTTTCCAGTTGGTCTCTGGCTTCATCATATATAAACATACATTGGTGGGTCTTACTGTAATGTGATCAACGGATGACTCGCACAGATTAGAGAGAATATCCAACAAGTGGAAGAATAGCTCTATTCATTAGCTGGGAATCTGCCTGGGAATCTGCCTCACACCGTCGTTTGACTCCCTATATTCTGCTAAGTGCCCAGATTTATGGAAGGCGTACGAAGAGGAACTAAATAGATGGAACCTCCCAGGAAATGTGCTGGATAGGCCATATGAATGCAGTAAAAATGTCTATTTATGGCCCAGACTCCTATCCTTTTTTTCGGGCTCTACATATCAGAATGCCCAATCAGATGGCCCACCTGCACCACACAAAACTTTGAGGAAAACGTCCTCCACATCCTTCAGGATAACATTAAAGCCTTCTCTAAAATTATCCTATGGAGACCTGAATTTGAGCCATCATGACCCAAACGACCCTCAGGCCATCTCACTGGCCAATGCACTTGAAACCCTAGGCTTCAGGCAATGTATCACCAACCCCACTCACGTGAAGGGATGCGTATCAGACTGGATTGCCAACCACAACACTGATCTCAGCCAGCGTCATAACCCCTGCCCCTGGTCAGACCACCACATTATCAACTTCTCTATCCCACAGCCCAAAAAACCTGAACCCGTGCCCATTCCATTACCCCCAGCAGTCACACGCAGTTCTCGCAAGCTCACGAAAGAAAACCTCATGCCCTGGCTGCACACCCCATGCCTTAAACCCCCATTCACCACCAACCCTAAGTCATTAGTCGACATATAGACCTCAGCCCCCCAAAAAGCAGTGAATACCATTGCCCCCCTAGTGCCTTGTAAAGCTAAAGCAGTCACGCTCCAACTCATGGTTCACCCCCGACTAGAACTACGCAATATGAAACGCCAAGTACAACTAACCTGTCAAAAAAATCCCACAGACTCCCTGAAAGACTACTTCACCAAAATATACATCTGCAATTATTACTGCAAAATCCAACTTCTTCAATGCCAGAATCTGCAATGCCAAATCCGAGATTACCATCTTTAGGGAACTGGAATCTTCAGCCTCACCGCCCTCTACCCTCCCCAACAATGAAACCTGGTGCTCTAATGTTGAACTGGCATTGCTAAATAAAATTGATACCCTGAACAAGAAAACTCTTCATCACCAAGCAAAATACCACAGAACCCCCCACATTTCTAGGCAACTGCACCACACACATCTTCTCCTCCACCCTCCAGTTTCTCTTCAGAGACCTATTGGAAACAGAAGTCTTAAACCCTCTAAATACAAAGGAGACATATGCCAGGCACCCCTCATCAAAGACTGTGCAGAAATACTAGCCCCACTCATCACCACCTTCATAAATGACGACTCCTCCAAAAGCACAGTACCAGCCAGCCTTAAAGAAGCCTGGGTCATCCCCCTCCTTAAAAATAAAAAATAAAATAAAAAGTTAGACCCTGCTATTCACTCGAACTACAGGCCAATCGGTCCCTTTCTTACTAAAAAAAATCCTCGATCGGGCAGCCTACGTGCAAGTACAGCAGTTCCTTGCGACAAACCAAGTCCTAGGAATGCGGAAATCTGGCGTCTGCCCCGGCACAGCACCAAATCGGCCCTGCTTGACCTAAAAAAAATAAGCTAGATGAGTCAGCACTTCTCCTAAGTCTAGCTGCTGTATTTGACCTAGGGGCGACCACCAAATCCTTTACCACCACTTCTGCCAACTTCTCCCCAACGGCCACTGCCTGGATTGCAAACTTCCTGGAAGGAAGAGTCATAAGGGTATTCTCTTAGCACGCCAATGCCTCACTGTTGCCCCATCCCATGTGGGGTACCGCAAGGGTCGTGTATTTCCCCGACTCTAAAACATCTTCACCAGGCCTCTCTTTAATATCCTGGACTCACTCTGCATAGCCTACACAAACTATGCCGATGACACCCAAATCCTGATCCCACTAACCGGTAATTATGGAGATGACTCAAACACCCTCAACATCTACTGCAAAATACAGGCCTGGATCTCGGTTAATCATCTGTCCCTAAACAGCGACAACACTGAAATCTTGCTTGTTGGACCACCAAGAGCCCTGAAAATCTCAACAA
The DNA here is from genome assembly GCF_040938575.1 of Ambystoma mexicanum. Lineage (NCBI taxonomy): Eukaryota > Metazoa > Chordata > Amphibia > Caudata > Ambystomatidae > Ambystoma > Ambystoma mexicanum. The sequence continues at coordinate 660,058,852 of NC_090941.1, read as the reverse complement.
ATAATACACTGTCTTCCAGATCGACAACTTGCTCTATCCCCGTCTCAGCTGCTGTAAAAACCATAGGGGTATACCTTGACGCCTCCCTCACCATGTCCTGACAAGTGAGTGCCATTGCCTCATCAGCAGCTTACGCCACCAAGGTCCTCTATGTGGCCAGACCCTTCTTCTTCAAAAATAGTTGTCTAACTGTTGCCCGAGCAATCATTGGATCAATGATGGATTACTGCAATATCCTCGTTGTAGGCTCCTCCTTTGGAAACATCCAAAAACTGCAAGTCATTTCAAAATAATGCCCTCTGAGCAGCCCTTAACATCCCAAAATGAGAATACATCTCAAAAACAAGAAGAGAAGCACATTAGCTGCCAATCCAGGAGCGCATCACATTCAAAACCTTGTCCCTTGCCCAGAAGTGCCTATCCAACACAGACCCCATACCTCTCTCAAAGAGTTGCCAAAGCTTATTCTTCAAGAGCCACTAGGACACCTTACACTGAGCGCCTAATCTTACCCAAAGTAAAAAGAAACCACGCTGAGGGCTCAGGTTTCCCCAACCTAGCAGCCAAACAATGGAACTCAACCCCCCGGCCCCCACACACCCTCACATAGGGCAGAAAAATCATATTGGTAAACATAGCATTTCTCTTAATTCTGGAACACCACCAGTGCCTGCTCTCCTTGACCAATTGTATTATATTTCAAATCCTGAACTTGTTACCCAAATGTATGACAAATCCACTGTAATAACACATACCTACAACAGCACCTTGATGCCTCTGGGTTGTTTGCACACTCTACAAATAAAATAAATAATTTGATGTTCTGCACCCTTCAGTGTAAACTCGTTTATGTGGGGTTGGGAAAAACACCTTCTGCACAACGTAGTGTGATGTTGACAAATCCCAGTCTTGGTTGATTGGGAGGGGGTTGGGGTCCGTAACCTGAATAAATACTTTTTAGCAGCTCAATTTGAGAGCATCTTTCACTGGAGTTCACGCAGCAGGAAGAAGCTCTGTTGTGATATGGAACAGGCAGTGATCCCCCCTTCCAACACATGATACTCTACCATTTCTTGGTAAGAAGGCCTGTGCCTCCCCAGCTGATCTTTTGCCATCTTCAGACTGCCCTTCACTATTGGGACACATATTCAACTCTCATAGGGATGTGCATCCCGCGCGGCAATTACTCTGGCATCCAGTTTTCAGCTGAATCACCCTCCCGCACCATCTACTTGTCGGTACTGCGTGCACAATTTGTGGAAAGTGCCCCCTAAGCGAAGTCGCCATTGCCCTACACGAGGAGAGTGTCCGCGCTAAGATGGCTGCCCTGCCTGCACACCATCCCAAAATGCCGTATTGAGCTTTGGCGCATCCAATTGGGCACAGCTGCTCTGAAAGCAGCCAACCACGCACCGGAGGGGTGAGCCGGCCCTCTCCCAGGAAAGCCCGCGAAAGTAAGGCGTTGCCTGTCCCAGCCTGAAGTAGACGTGCCCCAGGAGAAGGAGTAGGAGCTCCACAGTAGCCGGAGCTACGAGCTTCTCTGCACCCACCGGGTGCTACAGGGAGGCAAGCTGCCTACCCTCATCATCCAGGAAGATCTGGTGATCAGATCTCACTTTTGCGCATCCCGCGCCGCAATTAACTGGATGCCAGAGTTTCAGCTGAATCACCCTCCTGCACCATCTACTTGTCAGTATTGCGTGCACACTTTGTGGAAAGTGCCCCTAAGCGAAGTCGCCATTGCCCTACGCAAGGAGAGCGTCCGCTCTAAGATGGCCGCCCTGCCTGCACACCATCCCAAAATGCCGTTTTGAGCTTCGGCGCATCCGATTGGGCACAGCTGCTCTGAAAGCAGCCAACCACGCACCAGAGGCGTGAGCCGGCCCTCTCCCAGGAAGGCCCGCGAAAGTAAGGCCGTCGCCTGTCCCAGCCTGTCCTGAGCCATCCGGACCGTCGGCCAGACACGCTGCGCGAACTGCCCCTCACGTTGTAAGTAAGTGAATGCTTACCTATACACCTGCCATCTAACATTGTGAATGACGCACTTGTTATCCCCAACCATTATCACTAAGAGCCCTGTGGCACTACGCTCACCCCCAACCCACTGACTCTCTCGAGACTCAACCCGCACCATACTCCGCCTCAGGCAGGTATTCCGCCTCGCGCACCATGGAAGTACTGTGTAAACCATGATGTTGTTGTTAATCACAGTATTCAGCTTGCGTAGTCTATATGCACCCCTCTGCTCTCATTGCTATTAATCTCATGTGATCTTTGACTCGTTATGTTCCAGTGTCCCACCGCTCTCACTGAAATATGCTTCCCTGTACTTATTGTGATTTTCGAATCTAGCTGTCCTAGTGCCCCACCGCATGTTACCTTGCATCCGCCTGCCAATGTGCGGTGTGCAACACTCAGCCTGCCATTTTCAGTTGTGTGTCACATGGAGCCATCAAACTCCATTTCATAGACTGGTGCATCATGGTCTCTAACAGTCCACATGGCCGCTATCAGACCACTCTAATTGTGTTGTGCCTTATGGTCACTATCAGACCACTCTAATTGTGTTGTGCCTTATGGTCACTATCAGACCACTCTAATTGTGTTGTGCCTTATGGTCGCTATCAGACCACTCTAATTGTGTTGTGCCTTATGGTTGCTAACAGACCACTTTAATTGTGTTGTGCCTTATGGTCACTATCAGACCACTCCAATTGTGTTGTGCCTTATGGTCGCTAACAGACAACATTGATTGTGTCATGCCGCAGGGTCACTATCAGACCACTCTAATTGTGTTGTACCTTATGGTCGTTTACAGACTACCCTGAGTGTATTGCACCGTACGGTCGCTAACAGCCCACATGGTCACTATCTGACCATCTGTTCTTAGACTGTATTAAGCCAACATGTCCCTCACCAACAGCCTAATAGCCACAGATTCGCCCATGTACACTCTCAGTATCCTACTCTCAAGATTACTGCCCACCCTTCTCCTCCTTATACGGTACTCTGGGGGGACAATACTCAACCACACCACCGCCCCCCTCCACTACCCACCTCCGTACCACACCATAACTATGCCCTCCCTCGCTCACCACACCAACCTTTACCTCAACAACCCAGCCCTTTGGATCCAACATTTTGCATCTAGACCTCTATCAAACATACCATGCTCTATCACCCTGAGAAATGCCAGACTTGGCTTGCGACTCACTCACGCCTCCAATCACCTGGCGCATCTTAACAAACAGCCACGGACCTCCACACCCATGCCTAACCCCTCACCACCCCACTCTAACCTCCCTAACACGAGCAATATCAAGGGTGCGTTAATCAATGCCAGATCACTTACTGCTCACGCCTTAGAAGTGGCTGACCTCATTCTCGACCTCGACTTCATAGCAATTACCGAAACCTGGCTTCACGCAGCCTCAGGCCCACTACTCTCCCTCGCCATCCCTCCAGGTTATAACATTATCCGACATGACCGTAATTCTAATCAGTCCAAAGGTGGCGGCATTGCCATTATCCATAAAAATGTTGTAAACTTCCACCTCTCTTCCGCGCACCACTTTTCCGCTTTGGAAGCACTGACAGCTAAACTAGCCGTTACCCCTAACCATTCTATCACCTTCCATTTACTTAACTGGCCACCCGGCCCGTTATCCACCTTCGCTGAGGACCTCTCTAACATCATCACTCACAACACCAAAACCAATTCCCATGCCACGATATTGGGGGATTTCAACCTAGGCCTTTCTGACCCCAAGGACATTGCTGCCATGACTATTGATAACATGCTTACCAATGCAGGATTCACACAGTTCATAAACCAACCTACCCACGCTAAGGGCAGAACCCTTGACTGGCTAGCCGCCCACAATTGTCCCATCAATATCACCTCCAACCAACAGTGCTCATGGACTGACCACAAGTTAATTACGTTTAACATCCAGTCCAAACCCGTCAGCCCCTCTCCTAGCATTTCACCTGCTACAGCCACTCGCAATAAACATGACATCACTTGCGACAGACTCCTCCCACTCCTCCTCCCTGCTCTCAATGACCAGGCTCGTACATGCTCCGACCCCACGGCTCTGGTTGAAACTTTTAACCGCGCTATGCAAAAAGCCCTAGACACCATCGCCCCATCTAAACTGAGAAAATCCAAACCTCGAGCCCACCTGAACTCCTGGTTCACACCCCAGCTTAGAACCTTGCGCAAAGAAAAACGAATTGCGGAATCACATTGGAAAAGCAACCACTCTCCAGCCAACAAATCGTGTCTACTCCTGGCTACCCTTAATTACAAGGAAGCCATACTCCAGGCAAAAAAAGACACATATAATAAACGCATCGAACAAGCCAAATCCAACACCAAAGAATTGTTCAAAATCTTAAAAGAACTTGAAACTCCTGTTACTGCTCCTAGGCAAGATTGCCACTCTCCAAATTAAAATCAATAACAAACAAACCAGCCTACAATCCAACCTTCAACCTAACCTTACACCTACCCTAAACCACTCCATCCCAGACTCTCCGACTCCTTTTAGCTTCTCTCCATTTCTGAAGTGGAAAAGATCATTGCTAGCCTTAAACCATCCAACTGTCAAGGCGACCTTTGTCCTGCACCCATTATTAAGGAAGCAGCTCATGACCTAGCACCATTCATCACTACGCTCATCAACTCTTCCTTTAGTTCTGGGATTGTACCTGACAACCTAAAGGATGTGTGGGTCATCCCTCTTCTGAAAAAACCTACTTTGGACCCCAGCATACTCACAAAATACAGGCCAATCACTACTGTCCCATTTGTACTAAAAATCCTCGACTGAGCTGCTTATCTACAAATTCAAGATTACCTTGAATCAAACAAACTTCTGGGACTTAGGCAATCAGGGTTTCGGCCTCGCCACGGCACTGAAACTGCCCTTATCGATTTAAAAACTCAGATCGAAGATCTAAAAGACAAAGGCAAACTTTCGCTATTACTACTTCTGGACCTCTCGACGACCTTTGATCTTGTCAATCATGAAATTCTTTGTCACCACCTCAAATCAGCGGCACACTTCTCAGACAAAGCTACTACCTGGATTAGCTCCTTCCTAGACAATAGATCAATGCGTGTGTTCTCTCCACTAGCGGCCGCCCCACCCGCACCTGTCTCTTGCGGCGTGCCTCAAGGGTCCTGTGTCTCACCCACGTTGTATAACGTGTTCACTAAACCCCTTTTCGATATTCTGGACTATCTGGGTGTCACTTATACCAATTACGCTGACGACACCCAGATACTAATCCCTATCACAGGTGACTACTCTACTGACTCCCTCGCTATCAATGCCATCTACCAGGTCATCCAAGCCTGGATGGCTCAACACGGACTCTGTCTAAATGATGAAAAGACCGAGCTCCCCATTCTTGGTTTGCCACAAAAACTTACCAAACTTGACTCTGCATTTAAGTCCTTCACCATTGATGGGAATACTATCCTAACTGCCAAGGACACTAAAACCCTAGGGATCTACATTGACTCGACCTTATCTTTGACCAGACAAACCAATTCCGTCTCATCCGCAGCGGCTTATACTTGTAAGCTTATTACAGCCTGTCACCCTTTCCTCTCTACAGCTAATTGTGTGACCCTGGCAAGGACCCTTGTACTATCAAAGGTTAATTACTGCAACGCCCTTTACCTAGGCACTAATCGCTGTAATTTAAATAAGCTACAAATTGTCCAAAACAATGCGATCAGAGCGCCCTTAACATTCCCAGGTACCAACACAGAGCTGACACTAGACGTAACCTTCACTGGCTCCCAATCCCACACCGAATGTCCTTGAAAGCTCTGGCTCTTACCCATAAATGCCTTCACAACCAAGCTCCCTGTTACCTGGCTAACAGATTTACCCTCCACAGCTCCACTAGACCTCGCAGAATGGCCCAAGCCAACTGCCTTGTCATCCCACGATTCAATCTCCAAAGATCAGGTGGAACCAGCTTCCCCATCATGGCAGCCAAATTATGGAACTCACTCCCCAATGAGCTGAGAGCAGAACCTTCCTTTCTGAGATTCAAACACCTTACCAAAGTTTGGCTGTCCTCCCAAGACATCTAACACTGGGCTCACTGCTTAACTGGTACTTTGACGTACCCTTGTATATACACTCTGCTTGCCTTCTTATTGTTATTATATTGCTTGCAAACTTTGTAATATACCTGTAAACCTTGTAAGTACTGCCCTGTCTGCTTTCATCATGTTGCATCTAAGAGATGCGCCCGGTTGCCCTTGGGCCTGGTGCGCTATAGAAATAAATAAATACAAATAAATACAAATACCATGCAATGGTCACCTTTCCCCAATTATGCAGAAGCCCGACTTCTTGTCAGGAATGGCCAAAACGGCTTTTACATCTTGGGAGCAGAGGGCCCCGAACATAAGCAATTAACCTTTGAGGACTGTCAAAAGGAATTTGGTGTACGAGGAACTGAGCGGTTCAGTTACATGCTGCTCAGACACTTCGTCATGCGCAAATAAATTAAGCCAGCACTCAGGCACTTGTAGGCTTGGAGGATACCCTAGGGAGAGGCCTCATCAGGAAAAGTCACCAAAGCCTACCAACTCTTGCAAAAGGACTCCCTTTTATACATGCGGAAATGGGCAGAGAAACTTTAGGTCCTGATCCCCAGGGGAGGACTGACCCCTGGATATGGGAAGGGGCTAAGAAATCTTCCAACAGATGGTATCGAACTGTGGTCAGAATAAATTGAGCAAGCCAGTTTACCCCCCTAGTACTGGAGAGCCTGTGGCGCAACAGCAGTCTTGGGACACCTGTGTTAGAGGTGACAAGTAATCCAAACCTTGTGGTAAGAGGTGCTTTCGCACCATCGATCCATCAGGGAATGGCCCATTTTACTTGACGCCTTAGTGGTAGTCTTGGGCATTGGAAATCCTGCAAGTGGTACCCAATGTCTGGGACGAAAGCCTTTTAACACATTTCCTACAATCGTTATTGCTCACGATGGCGCAGCAATGGAGGAAACCGGTAAGACCTACCATCGCAAAATGGTCTGTGAAAATGTGGGTGCTACTAGAAATTTGAGAAAATCTGTTTATGCAAGTAGATCAAACATCAAGGAACTGCTTAAACATATGTTACTAGTGTTATGTGAAGGTCTGAGAATCCTGCTACTTTACATGCCCAATGCGTTCTAGCGTCTCGTTAATCTGAGGCAGAATTATATATAATTACCAACTGAGCTATATACATACAGTAAGAATCTATGTTGAGGGAGAAAGGAATTCATAAGACCTATACTTTCGCCCACCTGTAAGGCTTTTTGAGGTTGCTCGTTATGTTTTCATTTATAATTTTTATAATCCCCGTATCTGTTTTTTGTGAATTCTTTTACACATTAAGCTAATAAAGTGTCCAAGTGAGTGTTTGCACACTTTTTGTTAGTAATAGAAATAGCAAAAATACTTCCCCCCCCCCTCCCCTCCTCCCCCCTCCCCCCCAACACATGCACGGAAGGAAGTATTTTTATTATGTGTATCACAAATACAGTCTGCGAATACTCCCAATGTTATTAAGCTTTGAAAATTAATTTCTAGGTACAGTGAACTTATTTAGTTGGCTGTAGTGCATTTACAGTTTGTTGAGATGGGGATGTCCCCATCCCATTATTGACTTTGAGTACCTATATATGTCCAGCATGTCTAGTAATTCCTTTTTCAAAGCTCAATGTGTGCAAGTGAATATTTCCACTCTTGTCATTAGTGATGGACATAGTTCATATTTGGAAGTATGTTTACTAATCTTCTGAAATGTAGCTGCGTGCCTCTGGTGCTCGGCCTGGAAATGTCAGTACATTTTTTATAAAAGCAGTCTCATTGGTGAGTGTTTTGGGCACAGTCTCGAAGCCTGCATAAGTCACTTTGCATCGAAGAGGCTGTTATCCTGAGTGTAGTGATAATCTTGAATTTGATGAGTTACGTGTGTACAGGGATCCTCCATGGGGATCAGGGGGATGGAATTGATCTCCGATATTCATCTTATTGTAGGGGAAGGAAAGACGGACAGTTATTTATTGTTGGGTCTGCAGCTGTGCTTCTGTAGAAGCTGTATTTCTGTTTCACACAATCTGACCTTTCTAGCGGCACACTGTCCGTGAGTTTGCAGCAGTGATTTCCTCCATTGCCTCCTGCTATGAGAGAAGAAACAAAGTGTGCACTTTTTATTCCCAATTGGACCCCAAAGTTGCCAAGCTATTAAGTAACTTGTGTACTGAGCTGGATCCACGTTCGCTTAGGAACGTTTGGCTCATGACAGGAGTCGGTTGGATGAAGGCTCTTGAGCTGGCAGCATCTTTCATGATCTGTGCAGGCCTTAATCCCGCTTTGTGGTCTGCCCCTCAATACTAGGCACGAGGTAGCAGCTGTTCCGGAGACAGCCAGGGCCTGCAGAACCCTCTGGTGGAGATGCAGGTGAGCAGATAGTTTTAGGGGCGCCGTTCCCTGTGATGGGCACTCAAGCTCCTGTTGTTCTTGGGTGCCTGCAGAGTTGGTTTCATTCTGCAGCACTGGAGTGCTGCCTGGAGACTGTCTGTTGGGCTAGGCTTCAGGACGGGCATTCAGGAGGTACATTGGAGCGTCCTGGCTGGTGTGGCTGCCCTTACTCTGCTGTTGCTTGTAGTAAAGGACCCACGTGCGTGTGCACGTTTATTCTCTTTGACTTTCTAATCGGGCTGCTGAGCCCTTAAGAATAGACAAAGCCAAGAGGATCTTGGCAACGAGAGCAAGCACTGCCAAAGCCAAGGAGAACAAGCATTGGCAAAGCCCAGAGGATCCCATTTGGGCGTGTCATTGGGGAAGCAGAAAACCTCTTATCCATTACTGCAGCTCACAAGTATTGGCAAGGCCAAGGGGTTTTGGCAAGGGGACATATAAAGTCAGGCTGCCGGAGCAGTACTGGGGGACGGGGGGTCAGAGTGGCAGCAAGCTCCAATAACTGTAAAATCCTTTGACCATGGCAGCTTCAGGATTTCCTCCTCCTCTTTTGCTGAGCCTGGAATTTTGAGATTCAAACTAACTTGCTAATTAGGGACCAGTTGTTACGGTGCACCAACAATCCCAGAGTGCAGGAAAACCTTTTGGCCGAAGATCTGTCTCTTCATCAAGCTGTAGAGATGACGAGAAGCTTGAGCAGACGACGCACTATATGAAAAACGTGAAGATTGAGAGGCAGGCTCAGGAGGTGTGTGCAGTCAAACCCAAAAAATGGGGAGATGGAACCATTAAGTGTTTCAAGTGTGGCACTAGGAAGCATATCTCCAGTTTGTTCTGTCTGGCAAGAAAAGCCAACTGCATAAAGTGCAAGAGAAAAGGCAATTTTGTTGTGTGTTGTGTTTAAGGTGGGGGGCATTGAATATGGTGGAACCGATTTCATCGCAAATTCAACAAGAGGTGAATGAGATGTACCAGTCACAGGCAGTCGAAGGGAATGTCAGACATTTGTTCGAAATCTCAGCTATTACTGGCAACAAGAAGGGGCCTGTGGACGAGTTCACTTTAAACAGGAAAGCCTTGTCAATGAAAGTGGACAGTGCCTCACTGTTGACCATTATTTCCAGGGAACCTTTGTAGGAGCTTTGGGGAGCGAAGGGGGGGGGGGTCTTTTGAAGATCTCCAGGCGCAAGACATCCAAACGTGTGATTGAGAAGTGGAGATCGAACTCCTGGAGACATTTTCAGCATCAATGTGATACAAAAGAAGAAACTGTTGCAGAGATTTCTTTCTGTCAACCATCTACCCCATTATTGCCGCCGTCCCGCTGAGAGAGAAGGCAGGAGCCTTCTCTCCCCTATCGTCACACGGGGGAGATAATCCTCCACAATATCTGCCCCCTGAGATCGTGACTGCAGATCGAAATCATAGCAGCAAAATTCGTTCAATATCAGGTGCATGGTGAATCAATAAAGAAAATAATGCATCTATGCCTCTACGAAGCCTGCAGAGTCTCCTGAAATGCCCCATCAGCATTGGGCATCATTGACCACCATTACTGAAAACGTGCTTAATGGCTGCTGCCTTCTATTGCACCCAGTGAAAGGCGGACCCTTGCACTGGAAGCCCTGCCTGTGATTGGCCCCACACAACCTTCCGCACTCCGTCGCAGCTGGCAGGCGGAAGCCAGCCGTATCCAAGGGCTGTGACTAGGGCCAGCCTGTGGCCATCTACCCCATTATTGCCGTCATCCCGCCGAGGGAGAAGGCAGGAGCTTTCTCTCCCCGATCGTCGCACAGGGGGAGAGAATCCTCCAATATCTGCCTCCATAGATCGTGACTGCAGATAGAAATCATACCAGCAAAATTTGTTTGATACCAGGTGCATTATTTTCTTTATTGATTCGCCATGCACCTGTACCTCTATGAAGCCCCCAGAGTCTCCTGAAGTGCCCCACCAGCATTGGGCATCATTGACAACCATTACCGACAATGTGCTTAATGGCTGCTGCCCTCTATTGCACCCAGTGAAAGGTGGACCCTTGCACTGGAAGCCCTGCCCGTGATTGGCCCCACACAACTACTTCTACGCTCCTTCACAGCCGGCAGGCGAAAGCCGGCAGTATCCAAGGGCTGTCACTAAGGGCCTGTCTGTGGCTGTCCGTGGCGGGCCGCTGGCACCCTGCGCCACCTTTTGCAGCCCTGTGTAAGTACATTCTACCTTCATAACCAGCGTTGACTTCCTTCTTGCTGTAAGCGCTTATTTGCATACCATTGTGAGCCACAGTTTGTATCTGAATCAACAGGATCACCCAGAACCTCGGCTCAGCCCCCCACCGTAAATACCCACTACCGCCCACAGTTCCAGTCAACTATACCTTGCTGCCGCTTTCATCTCATTTGCGCTACGTCCGAGCATGCCACCTCGGCTACCATTTCTCGTGCCTCCGGCAACAGCCAGCCCAAGAAAACGCGTGTCTGCTCTGAACAACTAACACCGTTGCATTGACTTATTAACCCGTGCACCGACTCGTGCACCCAACCCTATGCGTGCTTTACTGTACGTTGTTGCATTTGGTACTTGTATCTGTACAACTAACCCCACAATTGCTAAATTGTACATCCACCACCATGATTGCCAAACTGTAGTTTGATGGTTGCTTTTAGTATTGGAGTCAACCAACCTAGTTCCACGTCTACTAAACTGTATTCTGTCGCTAGTATTTAGCATCCGATTCTTGCTTTTAGCATTTGGCTCGTGATTCTAGCCTCAGGCTTGCTAAAATTGTGCTCAACATCCTGTATTTAGCTCTGCGCCTACCATACTCTGCACTGATATTTTGTACTCGGCACTGAATGTGCTGATATTTTGTACTCGGCCTGCAAAACCCAGCACTGCACATCTTTCTCACTAGCCCCACCCCATTCTGGATATAGATATGCTAGCCTGGCTACTTATCACAATGCTCCCTTTCTGCCTTATCTAAGAGAACACACCGTCTACAGGCAGTCGATTCCTAGTATCCAGAAATGGCCTATCCAGACTGGCATGCCCCAGACATTGGCCCATATCTTGCCTGACGCCATTCCTCTCACCCACCTCGCCATTTCCAGCCAGCCCACAGCCCTAGTCTACCCACTACAGAGCCCTCTCTCACTGACTTTATAGTAGACAACACTGTCACTACCAAGACCACAGCAACTCCCAAAACCTACCCCATTAATGGCGATGATGGGACTCTTCACCCTAGATCTCGTACTAAAGTACTGCACCTGCACCACACCTCTTCTTTCGTGACACCTAAACCAGCAAAGACCAATGGCCTCTGGCAAAAGAAAAAACACTCACCACCGTCCACCTTGACCCAAAAAAGAACTCCTACTGCCCTTCACCCTCAGACGCCCAAGATTGCCACCCCAGCTGAACCAAAGCCACCCACCATCCTTATAGGCGCCCTCATCAACGCTCGATCATTAGGAGCCCATGCCATCGAAATCCATGACTTAATCATTGAACAAAACCTAGACCTACTAGGAATCACAGAATCCTGGCTTCCCCAAGCTTCTGGACCCTTGCTAGCTCTTGCCATCCCGCCCGACTATACTATCCTTAGATCGGATAGAATCCATACCACAGGAGGTGGCGTAGCCATCATAGTTAAAAACAATATACAACTTGGAGTATGTCTTATCGAAGACATTTCAGGGTATGAACTTCTGTTAGGCAAACTCGCTTTGAATGATAAAACCACAATCACATTGTGATCTATATAGAACACCTAGCTCCAATAGCCACCTGGAAATAGACATTCCACTATTTCTCGCCCCAATCATTAAACCTAACACAAAATGTATCATCCTCAGAGGTCTAAATCTAGGCTTCAATGACGACCAAGACCACAAAGCTGAAGTCCTACATTCGGCTCTTAAAGACATGAACTTCTCCCAACTGGTGCACACTCCCACACATCAAGGGCAGAACACTCAACTGCATCCTTTTCCTTAACACCAGTCTAACTATTGACTCAATCACTCCCCTTGACTGGACAGACCACTCTTGCATAAAATTCACACTCATGAGTGATGTACCCTGTCCCCCCAAGACCAAAGTAATGGACACCTATGAAGGTAGAAACTCCTGCAAGCTCACTGCTGAGAATTTTGCACCCATCCTTAACAAAACATTAGAAGATAACCTATTCCTCAGTAAGGACCCTAATACCATTGCTGACTACTTCCATAAATGCCTTACCCTCACAATCGACGAAGTAGCACGATAACAACCAAAACACAACTTGGCGACAAAGTCCCACTTTTGGTTCAATGAAGAACTAGCTTCACTAACAAGAAGAAAGCTTGCCATTGAACACTCCCATATCAAACATCCAACCCTTGACTCCGCCAAAGCGCTCAAGGAGGCAAACAAAACCTATAAATCAGCTATCATCTCCCACAATGCCAATGCCTAGAACACAAGGATCAGCAATGCTTCATCATATTGTAAAGAACTATTCTCGGTCCTTAGAGGATTAGAAAATCTTACCCCAGTCACATCCCCGACCAACTCTAGTAAAGAATGGTGCACTACCATACAAGATGCACTTGGCTCTAAAATTGCTCTTCTCCAGAACAAAATAACTACCAAAAGACTGGTATTAGCAGACAAAAATGCCTTAAATTCCAAACCCCTTACCATCCCGAACGAAAACACCAACTCCCAATTCCATTTCACCAGTGTCACTCAAGAGCTAGTGTTCGACACCATCTCTGAGTTAAAAGCCTCTAACTATAAAGGTGATAATGTCCCAGTAAAACTAGTCCAAGCAGGTGCATCTACCCTCACCCCCACCATCACCAATTTTGTTAATGCCTCCTTCGACACGAATACAGTCCCAGCCAGCATTAAAGAAGCCTGGGTCACCCCACTTCTAAAAAAAAAAAAAAAACTACACTAGACCCCACAATACCAACTAATTATCGCCCTATAACCACAGTCCCATTTTTACTTAAAATCATCAATCAAATAGCACACACACATCCAAGCACATGTTGAACAGAACCAGCTCCTCGGAACTAGACAGTCTGGCTTTAGGCCTAACCATAGTACGGAAACAGCCCTCCTGGATCTAAAAAATCTGATGGATACCATCAGAGATTCAGGGAAACTCTGCATACTCTTGCTGTTAGACCTTCCGCAGCATTTGACCTTGTAGACATGACAAACTGTGTACATCACTAGCCAACGATTTCAACTTCTCGATTGAAGCCACTATGTGGGTGAAATCATTTCTAGCTGAACGCACCTCCAGAGTTGCCATAGGTAAAGAAACGGCTGATCCTATCTCAGTCCCTATCGAAGTACCGCAAGGATCATGCCACTCTCCTACCCTCTACAATGCCTACACAAAGCTCCTCTTCTCTGCATTAGACGATATGGGTGTCATCTACACAAATTTTGCAGAGGCACCCAGATCCTCATACCCATCTCAGGGAATTATGACCAAGACACACTGACCATTAATAAAATATACGCCATCATCCAAAATTGGATGGCAGTTAATGGTCTCTGCCTCAAAGATGAGAAAACAGAAATTCTCATCGTGGGCTCCCGATCTAAAATAGCTGCCCTCCACCCGGACTACTCCTCTATTAATATAGACGGTACATTGATCCCAGTGCTCAAGCAAGTAAAAACATTAGGTGTGTAATTAGACGCCAACCTCACCATGACTAAACATATTAGCACGCTCTCATCTTCTACGGCTTACACTTCCAAACTAATCGCACTAAGTCGTCAACTTCTGTCTCCCACCAACTGCCTCACACTGGCCAGGGCCTTGGTATTATCCGAGTTGAATTACTGCAACGTATTACTACTAGGGATCTCCAATACCAACCTCAGTAAATTGCAACTCATGCAAAATAAAGTTCTAAGAACAGCCTTGGGGATAAAGTTCGACCACATCTCCAAAATCTGAAAGGATGCTCACTGGTTACCCATCAAAGCCAGAGTTATCTTTAAAACACTCTGCATCGCGCACAAATGCCTTGCCAATAAAGCCACCACCTACCTCAATAACGCCTTACAGAAAAAAGACTACCAGAATACTGAGATCCAATCACAATCAATTTCTAGTATTACCCCGCTACAAAAACAGAGCTGGGGGCAGTAGCTTCCATGTCCTGGCCCCCAAACACTGGAACTCCCTTCCCATCAACATCAAAAAAGAGCCATCATTCCCCTGCTTCAAAAAACAGCTAAAAACCTGGCTGTTTATTAGTATCAAGGTCACTCAAACCAACACTAATAGATCCCTTACCTGTTGAATTTGTAAATACTGTTCTGTAATGTACTGGATGATCCTGTTTTTAATGTCCATATTCTTCGCTATGTATGATCAATGTTAAAGCGGTCTGAAACCACACCGTGATACCCCAGGGTCTGGGCGTGTAAAAAATGAACAAAATAAATAAATAATAAAATAAAGGGTCATCCTTGTTGGGTTAGGATGAGCAGGCAGCTTTGGGTATTCAAATACAAGCAAACGTTATGGAGCCTGCGTCAGTCGCAGAGTTGGCAGATAAATGGGCCACAGACTTTCCTAAGGTGTTCACGGATGAGTTGGGGGAGGCTGAAGGACTTCGAGCACCACACCAAAGTTATGGTGGGCGCGACACCTGTGGTCCACAAGGTGAGACTAGTGCCTCATCGTCTTGGAGAGGAGCTCAAGAGCCAACTGGATGTGTTGCTGCAAAGCAGAATCATGGAGAGATTGGAGGGAATGGATTGGTTATCCCCGGTATTTCTTGTGACAAGAGCAATGGCAACTTGAAGTTGTGTTGACCTCAGGGAATTGAACAAGAGCATTTTCGTTGAGTGGCAATGGTTACCTATTTTTTTGGACGTGCTGGCCACACTTGGGAGGCCAAGTTCTTCTTAGTTATGGACTTTTAGTCCGCAAATTATCAGGTTCCGTTGAGACCCGAGTGTCAAGATGTCACAGCGTTTGTAACCACTGAGGGAAAATATAAGTACTGCAGAATGCCTTTCGGCCTAGCATCCACAGTGGTGGTGGTGTCCCAGCGTATGATTAAGTATTGGAGAATATGTGGAATGTGGTGGTGCTCCAGGATGATGTCCTGAATTGTGCAGACTCCTGGAGTGCGGGGGAGCATGACGCTTTGTTAAGGTCTGTCTTGGGAAGGCTAAGGGAGGCAGGGTTAACTGTCCAACGCAATAAGTGTAAGATTGGAGTGGACATCTTTGAATACCTTGGGCATCAGATTAGTGCTCAGAGAATTAAACCCAAGACTGATCTAGTAGAGGCAATAAGTAGGGCGCCTCAACCAAAGGACAAGGACCAGTTAAAGGTGTCTGTGGTTAGCTGAGTATTACCACAAATTTGTTTGCAATTTTGCGGTGATCTTTGCTCCTCTCCGATCTTTTCTCAAAAAGGGTGTGAGGTATGACTGGTCGAATGAATGTGGCGAGGCTTTTGAGAGAATAAGCAAGCGCTCCTACGCTTGGGAAATGTTGTGACAAGTATAGGACAAGCCTCACTGTGAATGCGATGTGGCTAGGGGTGGTGTTGACACAGTATGGTTTTGACGGGGAAGAGCATGAGGTAGCTTTTGCTTCGAGGACTCCAAGAGGTGCACAAGGAAATTACTCTGTGGCAGAGAGAGAGGCGTTGGCTGTGTTCTGGGCCATACTTTTAAGTTTTATCTTTGGGGCAGACGTTTTGTTGTCAGGACGGACCATAAACCATTGGTACAGATGTCCGGAATGGTGCTGTGGGGTAGTGGTTAGCCTAGGATGTCGAGATGGCTTCTTGGTTGACAAGGTTTCGATTTTCAGGTCTGCTCTGTGCCTGGCAAGAGGAACATTGTGGCGGCTTGCCTGTCAAGGTTGCCTGTGGTGTCTGCAAGAACCAGTGAGGAAGGAAATTGGGAAGAAGTTGTTGTCTAGTATTGGGGGGAAAAGTGGCTGTTGTAGAAGCGAAATGGAAGGTGGCTGAGCATGAGGATGGGGTGCTGAAATGTGTGGTAGCACCAAAACAAGATTGCGTCAAAGCTTCTGGTGGCTGATGGACAGATATGTGGAGTGCAAGGTGAGGGACTTTGATGCATGCCAGGCTAGTGATGAGAAGACTGTCTGGTTGACTGTTATTGCCGTGGTGGTACCCAATCAACTTTGGCAGAAGGTAACACTGGATATGATAAGTCCCATCCAGGAGTTGGGGGATGGTTTTAAGTTGATTTTTGGAATAACTGAGAAAGTAGGTGGCAGTGCTGGGGTCTGCTTTGCCTGGGGGACAAAGAGCTTTAGGTGAGAGGAGAGCAGAAAGTGGTCTGTTCAAGAGCGGAGTGGTGAGAGGATTAGAGAGGGGGGATGTCTGAAGAGATGGGAACATTACCATCAGGTCTGTGACACTGCCGGGCAAAGCTTGCGAGTGGAAAGAGAGAGAGCGTGTCAGAGGTTACGGAAGGGTCCTGAGGAGGGATTTATTTATTCATTTTTGTATAGCGCACAGCAGCCTGAGGGTCATCGTGGAGCTTGTTACAGAGAGAAACTTAGTTAAAGGACATACATTGCACACATTTTTTTTAGAGATGAATACATGCAGTGAAGACCCGGCGGGGAGGAGGTTAGTTGAAAAGTGTTTTTTAGATTTTTGCGGAAAGCAAAGAGGGAGGTTTCTGCTCTAATAGTCTATTCCAGAGTTTGGCAGCTGTGTAGGGGAAGCCTAACACACCTGCTTTGGCACTGTTTAGGTGTGCAGAAGGTTGGAGTATTGAGTATGAGTGGCGCGTGTGGAGGAGGTTCTTGTAATGGTTTCTGATGGGTAAGAGGGGGCTGTGAGGGATAGGCATTTGTGGGTAAGAGTAAGGATTTTAAAGGTAATGCGATCTTTTTCAGGGAGCCAGGGTGCTGCCTGTCTTGCAAGGGAGTTATGTTGCAGTAGTCAAGTCTGGCCCCTATAGTTGGTCAGGCTATAGAGAGGCAGTTGGGCTTAGAGAGGTAGGGTTCGAGGGGATTGGGTCCTCCGACGTATTCCATATTTATGACAGTAATCACCACAGCTGTGCTGCTTCGGAAAATCTTTCTGCGTCCTGCGTCGATGATGTCGATACGCCGCCCTCGAGGACCTCCCCCGACGTCACTGGATGTTCTAAGTAGGACGCACGACGCCCGTAGCCTCAGTTCCGTTTTTTCCACGAACGTGTTCGCTTCGGAGATCTCAGCACGCCTCAACTCTTTGGAGTTTGTTTTCGGTTCTTCGAACCTGTTCGTTTGTGAGACGTCTTCCTCTTCTTGGACCCTGCGTCCGGGCTTCAAGAAGTGTGGGGACTGCGGGTCCAAGATGTCTGTGACGGACTCGCACGACGCCTGCCTCTGGTACCTCGGGGAGGCCCATGACACAGATGATTGTGTTGACTGCCAGTCGCTTAGTTCCAAAGCCTTGCGGGAGCGCAAGAAGAAACTGTCGGTCAGTAAGGTGTCCAAGCCCCGGAAGTCGAGGTCCACAGGGCTTTCGAGGGGCGACTCTCCGCATCGTCGTCGGAAGTCCAGTGGGTCTCGGTCCCGGAGTGGGTCCCGCCACTCCTCTGCCTCTTCGAGGCACTTCCGGAAGCGCCGTCATCGGTCGCCTTCTCAGTCCTCGTCCGAAGACTCTGCCCACCGGCGGGTCGCTTATCCCACTAAGCAATGCGACTGCGGAGGAATGGGCTTCCTTCGGTAAGAAAATGCTGGTGATTCTCGAATAGCAGGGCACTGGTCCGTCCGCGCCTCTGAGTCGGGTCTGGCATGATCGGACTAGAGACGCTGCTCGTACGCCTTCGGGCTCGGGTGGTCGGCACGATTCGCGGGAACGGTCCCGCTTGGACAAGGGGAATGGTTCTAGTCATGCCCGTTCCCGGTCCTCGACGCGCTCGAGACAGTGTATACCTGTGATGTCTTCGAAGAAGACGTCGACGCCGGTGGCACCGAGGTCGTTGAGGGACTCGCTCGAGGCTCCGCCTTCGAGGAAGTCGTCGACGCCTAGGCTGTCGAAGGACACGCACAGGGTTCCGCCCTCGAGGCCTGTGTCGGCACTGTTGATGCTATCGGCGCCGCGTTCGGCGTCTACGCCGATTCACTTGACGCCTTTTGAGGCTGTTTCGACGGCGGTACCCCGGGGTACGGTGGACCCCCTAGAAAGGCTATGGCCAAGGCCAAGCATGGCTTTGTTCCCCATTCTGTGCCCACTTTACACAATCTTGAGTACATTTCGGAGGTGGATGAGGGCTCTGATGATGGCATGGTTCCTGATACGGTGCCAGATGAGATTCTCTCGGGACATAGTCAGATTGAGGACCTGCGTCAGTCCCTGCAAGACGCCAGTGGTCTGGTCACCTCTCCGGAGGTGGAGTTTGGTAGGCCTGAGCCTGGCACCCATGCCGACTCCTCGTACCGGCGCCTTATGTCTAGGGTCATTGAGTACTTGGGGTGGTCTGCTCCCCCAGGGGCGTTTCTTCAGGATGACCTCACGGATATCCTCGATCAAGGTCCACCAACTGACCCGGTACTGCCGTTCCATATGGCTCTACAGAGGAGGGTAGCGGCCACTTGGACTGCTCCGGAGAGTCTGCCAGCAGTGGGCAAGTCTTTGCCGCGAAAATACCGCCCAGCCAGTAGCGACCCCTGCTACTTGACTAAGCACCCCACTCCGGAGGGTTTGGTGGTGCAGGCGGCTACGGCCCCAGCAAAGCGGGCGTCTTATCCTACCATCTCTCCTGATAGGGACGACAAGCATTTTGATGGTTGGGCGAAGAAAGTGTTTTTTTCAGGGGGTATGGCTCTTCAGGCTGCCAACTCCGTATGTGCCTTGTCACGTTTCACACACTGTGTGGAACTGTTTCCTTAGCGGCTGAACATATTCCCGAAGGGGACGAACTGGATGGTTTTCTTGCTATGGTCCAGGATGGCAAGGATGCCATGTGTGAGGCCGTTCAGTCGGGTTTGGACATGTCAGATTGCGTCAGCCGGTCCATGGCGGCAAGCACCGTAATACGCAGGTTTGCGTGGTTGCGGAAGTCAGGGTTTGCTCCTGATGTGCAGCCCCAGCTCCTCAACATGCCCTTTGATGGTGTCCATCTTTTTGGCAGCAAGGCTGACGAGAGCCTTGAGAGGTTGCAGACCTCCAAAGCTGCAGCGAAGTCGTTGGGCACTGCAGTTCGCCAACCTCCGCCTTTTCATCCTAGGGGACAGCAATGAAGGGGAGGTTCCTTTCGTTATTACTCATCCTTTGGTAAAGCGAGAGGAGCTGCCAGTCAAAGGGGCCACCGTAGGAGTGCCAGAGGTGGAAAAGCAAGGTACTCTAGATGCCACGGCCGCTCGGGCAGTTGCCTCTTTGCCCTCAGGCAATGCCGCAGCCGCTTCAGCTCAATTATGAGGCCATGTTTCATGGTTCGCCGGTTGGGGGAAGGCTGGCGCAACATCTTGTCGAATGGCGTGCCATTACTTCAGATGTGTGGATTCTGGAGGTCATAGCCCACAGCTACTGTCTTCCCTTTCGGCAGAGGCCTCACGACAATCCACCCTGGAATCTCTCGTTGCAGAGTCCGGATCTGCTCCTTGTGCAGGAGGTTCAAGCCCTGCTGGAGAAAGGCGCCATAGAAATGGTGCCTGTAGCGGAGAGGAACAAGGGATGGTATTCCCCTTATTTTTCGATTTCCAAGAAAGACGGGGGATTGAGACCCATCATGGACTTGCGCGGTTTGAACAAACTCGTCAGGAAGGACAAGTTCAAGATGATTACTCTTTCTCAAGTCCTCCAGGCCCTTCAACTTCAGGACTGGTTGGTGTCTCTTGACCTCAAGGACGCTTATTTTCATGTGCCGATCCATCCAAAGCACAAGAAGTACCTGAGGTTCGCGGTTGGCGACTCGCACTTTCAGTTTCGGGTTCTGCCTTTCAGATTTACCTCCGCCCGAGGGTCTTCACCAAGCTCATGGTAGTGGTGGCAACGCATCTCAGGAAAGGGGGGGGATTCACGTCTACCCCTACCTGGACGATTGGTTGATCAGGGCGCGCTCTCCCGAGCAAGTCCTGGATCATCTGTCCATCAGCTGCCACTCCCTCCACAAGCTGGGTTTCTCCCTCAACTTAAAGAAGTCTCACTTGACGCCAACTCAGAGGCTCCAGTACATCGGAGCAGTGCTCGACACGTCCCTGGGGCAGTGTTTTCCTCCCCAGGCGAGGGCTCGTCACATTCAGCAGATGGTGCTAAAGTTTCAACATGCCCAGAGTCTCCCTGCGTTCGAGTTCTTGAGATTGCTCGGCCTCATGGCATTCTGCATTCTTCTGGTGCCAGAGGCCAGGTTGCGGATGAGATCTTTGCAATGGGCACTCAAGCCCAGTGGGCTCAGTCCTCTGGCAGGATGTCAGACCCCGTTCAGGTGCTGCCCTCGGCCGTCCAGGACCTTCTGTGGTGGGTCGTCGAAGGCAATCTGATGAAGGGGGCTCCATTTTGGCTCCCTGGCCAGAGGTAACGATCGTGACGGATGCATCCCTCACGGGATGGGAAGCTCATGCCAACGAGTTAACAGTCAGCGGTCTTTGGTCTCCGGAGTCCAGACTCCATATCAATCTGTTGGAGCTGAGGGCGGTCAGGCTTGCCCTGAACGGTTTTCTGCCGACTGTGCGAGGAAAGGATGTCCTGATCCTGACGGACAACACAGTGGCCATGAACTACCTCAACAAAAAGGGGGGGCAGTGTCACTTCCTCTGTGTAGAGAGGCGATGCAGCTCTGGTTCTGGGCAATCCAGCAGGAAGTTTCGATCTCGGCAGTTCATCTGGCCAGAGACAAAAACGAGACGGCGGACGCTCTGAGCAGGCAGAGCACGATCTCTCACGAGTGGGAGTTGGCTCGGGAGATTCTCCTGGAGATCTTCGCCCTTTGGGGGACCCCTCAAGTGGATCGCTTCGCCACCAGTGTCAACCGGAAGTGCGAAAGGTTCTGCTTGCAGGAATTTCCTCCAAGAGGAGCCTTAGGAGACGCGTTTGTGGTGGAGTGGTCATTCCCACTGCTGTATGCGTTTCCCGCAAGTGCTGCGGAAGTTAAGGAGGTTCGGTTCCCAGATTAACTTCATTGCTCCGGCATGGGCCCGGAGGACGTGGTACCCGGACCTTCTCGACTTGTCCATCTGCCCTCCACGTCGTCTTCCCTACCGAGACGATCTGCTCTCACGGGAGGGGGGTCAGGTTTTCCATCCAGAGGTCAGATCCCTCAACCTTCATGCTTGGTTTCTGAAAGGTTGAGGTATAAGGATTGGGACTTCCCTGAAGACGGGATGGAGGTGTTGCTTTCGGCCAGAAGGACCGCAACGAAGTCCCTGTACCGTTGCCGTTGGAGAAAGTTCTGCGACTGGTGCAGGGTTAAGAATGTGAATCCGTTTTCATGTGACATTCCTGTGGTGCTCTTTTTGGCTTTCTTTAGCCCACAAGGGCTTGCAAGTGGGTACCGTTAAAGGTTACCTGGCGGCGCTGTCCATATTTAAGTGCTCATCTGAAGAGTGTTCTTATTTTAAAATTCCTTTAATTTCTCAGTTTCTAAAAGGGCTCACTAATGTGGTCCCTCTGTCACCTTTCCAGGTGCCCAGTTGGGATTTGAATCTTCTCCTCAAGTTTCTGATGGGTGCTCCGTTTGAGCCTTTGCATTCTTGCCCTTTTAGACTGTTAACTCTTAAAACTGTATTTTTAGTTGCGGTTACTTCCGCTCGCAGAGTGAGTGAGTTACAGGCACTTTCAGTTAAGCCACCCTTCACTGTATTTCACAAGGACAGGGTTGTCCTTAGAGTTCGTCCTTCTTTTCTTCCGAAGGTAGTGACGGAATTTAATTTGGCCCAGAAGGTTGTTCTTCCGGCATTCTATTCTCCTCCGCATCCTGGTAAGGAAGTGGAGAGGCTCTATAGGCTTGATCCTAGGAGAGCTTTAAGCTTTTATGTTTCATGCATTTCCCGGGTCAGAGTGGACGATCAACTCTTTATTGGTTACGCTGGAAAGCGTTTGGGGCAAGCTGTGGCGAAACAGACTTTGTCTCGCTGGGTTATTTTGGCCACCTCGGAGTGTTACCGCTTGGCGGGTAAGGACCCACCGGCTGGCTTGCGGGCCATTCTACCAGGGGTATGGCTGCATCTACTGCCCTGCAGAGGGGTGTTCCTATTCGCAACATCTGTGATGCAGCCACCTGGGCTTCAGTACATACATTTGTACGTCACTATTCCCTCGATTCCATCCGAGGACAGGATCTGGCCTTTGGCAAGGCGGTCCTTTGCTCTGCTATTTGATTGGCTATTCTAAATTTTGATTCTAAATTCTTTCCCTCCTTGCTCTGGTACTGCTTTGGGAGTCTGTCATAGATATGGAATATGTTGGAGGACCCAATCCCCTCGAAGAACAAGTTACTTTCTTACCTGGTAACGTTCTTTCGATGGGATGGTCCGACGACGTATTCCATATCGCTCCCGCCCTGCCTTCCCCGCTGCAGAATTTCTTTTGCGATTGCAGCTTACGTTCCGCAAGGCTTTGTGTCTGACTGGCAGTTGACTAATGTCACACGTTCTGGTGGAAAAAACTACAACTGAGGCTACGGGCGTCGTGTGTCCTACTTATCACATCGAATGACGTCGGAGGAGGTACTCGACGACGGCGCATCGATGTCATCGACGCAGACGCCGAAAAAAGTTTCCGAAGCAGCACAGCTGTGGTGATTACATGTCATAGATATGGAATACGTCGTCGGACCATCCCATCGAAAGAACGTTACCAGGTAAGAAAGTAACTTGTTCGTCTGTTCCTCTTCAGGATATCACACTTCTGATTAGTCACTTTCTGTTAATGTTTTAGTTGGCTGTAATTGCTAGACAATATCCACCATTGAAAGAAGCACTTCATGTATCGAGTGTGGTTCACTGGATAAACAAATAGGTGCCAAGTTGTTTTCCTAAAATGACAATTAGCAGCCTGACTGCACTTGATGGCTTGCCACCAAAGAAGGAATGCATTTCAAGTAATATGGGATGGGGTCGATGTGAACATTTCAGGTGGGTTTGTTGAACTGCTGGAGTTCCCTAGTGGATCAAAAAGGGAAAAAAGGCCCTCGCATATCTCTGTGGCTTCTAGCGTTAGTTATAGATTTAGAACAGTTGTCTAGATTCATTTGCAGATTGTTGCGAAAGTCATCCTAGTGTCCCATCATGCATATACTACAGGTCATTTTTTTTTCTATCTGGATCTATTTTTCATCAGGTCTGTATTTGCCCTTCCTTTTGCGGAGGCCTTGTCTTTATTGGATATTTGTAAGGGGCCTATACAACAAATGGTGTTTGAAGGCACCACAAGACAAAAGGGGAGAGAGGGTGAAACAAGGAAGAAAGATACAATGACGGTCCTTGTGACATTCGGATCGTGGAAGTGCAACGTAAAGGGGGGTGGGGAGGGAGTGCTGGCCTGTACAATAACAAGTGCTAAGGTGGGATAGGAAAAGGGTGTGAAGAAGTGCAAGTGCGAAGGGGAAACCACAGGGCGAGTGCCAGGGAATGCAGGTAAGTGCAGGGAAGGGGGGGGGACTGGGCAGGGGCTGTACTACTCTCAGGGAACCAGGCAGCCAGTCAATGAGGCAGAATAAGGTGTTAGCATTGAGGGAGTCAAGGATGAGGAGAAAAGGAGTATCTTGAGCCTCCAGAACTTAAGGAGATCTGGCTCAAGCCTGAGGGGGGCAGGGAGACCATTCCAGAGGTAAGCTCCTGCAGAGGAGACACATCTACCCCTCACTCTTTGCTTACATAAGCGTCTGATTGGCATAGACTTGGGGCTAGCAGACCAAAGGTCTCTAGCAGGGAGGTATTTAGGGAGAGAAAGTGGATGTAGTGGGGTCCCAGGACCTAGCGAACCTTGTTGATAATGCTGAGGGTCTTAAATTTGATCCTAGCAGCAACCGACAGCCAGTGGAGAGAAAATATGGCTGGAGAGATGCGGTCCCTGCGCTTGGGGACAAGAATAAGTCTGCCCTATGCTGGATTAGTTGAATGGGACGAAGGGAGGTAGACGGAAGATTGAGGAAGAGGCTGCTACAGTAATCGCGCCTAGAGTGGACCAAAGCTCTGGAGACATTGAGTTTCTGGGGGAAGGTTAGGAAAGGGAAAATGCCCCCTGAGGTGCAGCTGCTGATAGTGGGCATTCTTGGAAAGGTCAGCGATGCGCGGAGAGAGCAGAATCAAAGATGACACCAATGTTTTTTGCCTCACAAGGGGGAGAAGATAGGGGACCCGTAGAGGGCGGCCAGAGAGAGGGGCAGTTGGAGCTGGGATCCCATTGAACAGGATCGGTCTTGCTGGCATTAAGGCAGAGATCTTTGGCAGCACACCATGACTGAGTAGCAGTCGGGGGTGAGAGAGGAGGGAAGCTTTGAAGAAGAGCTGCGTGTTGTCTGCATAACACTGGAAATAAAAGAAAGAAGAGATCAAGTCAGCCAAAGGGGCAAGGTAGATGTTGAAAAGCCACAGTGAGAGGATAGAGCCTTGAGGGACGCCCCAGGTTAAGTGTGTGATAGGGGAGGGAAAAGGGCCAAGTTGAACCTCTGTTGGTCTGTTGGAGAGGAAGGAGGTCAACCAGTCCAGCGCCTGGCCTGTGATGCCCAGCATGTTGCGGAGTCGATTTGTCAGGATTGCATTATTTTTGTCAAAGGCAGAGGAAAGATCCAGGAGGATAAGAACGGATGTAGAATTTGAGTCAAGATTGGAGAACAGGTCATCGCAGGCATTCAGTATAACAGTTTCCGTGCCTCTGGAAGCAAGACGGGTGGTTGTGGGGAGAGCCGACAGATTTGGTGTGTTAGGTCAGTTGGGAGATGGGCAGCTTCTCCAGGAGTTTTCCCCGGAAGCGGGTGATGGAGATAGTTAGCAGGGCAGGTTGGGTCAGAAGAGGGCTTTTTAAGGAGGGGATGCACAAGGGAGTGCTTGAGGGGAAGAGGGAAGGAGTCGTTGGCAAAGGAGTTGTTACCGAAATCAGCCAGGGAAAGCGCACAGGAGGCAATATTGTCCTTGATAGTTCTGGAGTAGCAGGTGAGCGGCTGTGTGGAGGAGACCTTCATAGAGATGATTAGTCTAGAAACCTCCTCCGGTAGTATGGGAGAGAAGGAGAAGAGAAGTATGGAAGCGGAGAAGGGAGTAGAGAGACTAATGACCGCTGAGGAGGGAGGAGGGAAGAGGAGAGTGAGGACAGAATAGAATGTCTTGAGTTTTGGAAAGGAAGTGGGAGGCCAGAGAGGTACCAGAGGGCCTGGGGTGGCAAGGGAGATGTGGGGACTGCAGGCGGATTGGTGAGTTCCAGTTTAAGAGTTGTTGGTGACCCCTGAAATGTGGGCTTGGATGTGAGCCCTCTTCTTCGAGCGAATGGAGTCTGTATTTCCTTTGGAGCAGGTAACATGCCAGTTTGTCAGATGTCTGATGCCCGCCACTTCTGCTCAGCCACTCACCCCTAGCGTTGCAGATAGGCTAAGTCGGAGTCATACCAGGTGTTGCGCTTGGAGACGGGCTTCATTCAGATCCTCACCACCGGGGTAAGGATATCCAGGATGTTGTAATAGAAAGGTGAAGATTAGCAAGGGCAGTGGCAGTGTGGGAGTCCGTGGCAGGAGTGGGAGGGGGGAATGAAACTGGCAGCCAAGGTAGCAACTGATACTCGCTTCATCGGTTGAATGAAGGAGGAGGAGACGGGTAGTGCAGGCAGAGGCTTTGGAGGGGGAACCAAAGGGATCCAGATGAGAGGACAGGAGGGAATGGTCAGACCAGGAGAGCGGCGTAGTGAGAGGGTTGGAGATGGCAATGTCAGAGGAGACGAGAGCATCCAAGTTATGCCTGGCAGAGTGTGTCGGACCAGAGGCATGAATAGTGAGCGAGAATGTTGCAGACGCTGCTGAAGAGTCCCGTGGCTGCCTCGGGAGAGTCAAGGTGAATGTTGAAACCAAAGAGGAGAAGAAGTTTGGAGGTTGTGGCAAGAAGGGTAGAGGTAAGGTCAGACCACTCTGAGGAAGAGGCCGACCAGACCAGGGGTCCTGTAGATGGTGCTGAGAGTCAGCGCTGGCAGTGAACGTCTCAGTGAGGGTGAGAATGTCGCGGTTAAAGTCTTCGAGAAGGAGATGCCGATATCAGAAGCATGTTTGATGGCAGAACGAGAGGCTAGCAAGGTGGACCTGGTTACTACCTTTGAAGGTCTTCAGAGGAGGTGTGCATGGACGTGGTACGCTCATAGGAGGGTGGAGAAGGGGTTGAGGTGGGGTAGGGGGTGGCTGCCAGAGGAGTGGCGGGAGAAGGAAGGAAGGAGTTGACGAGAGACTAGAGATGCCTATTGAGAAGAAATTTGGGCTGAGAGCCCTGGGTCATGACGGTGACATTAATGATGCACCTAGTGGATGAGAAGCCCGCCAAGAGTACTTCCCATCTGGTGCCTCCATTAATGGGAGATGAGAGAGGACAGACCATATGACGAGTCCATAAGTCAGATGATGAAGAAGGACAAATGTTGAATAATAGCAGTCTTGTTCTTGTATACATCTTGCTTCAACATTCTTGAGGTTGGAGTGCTATAAAAAGCAGAGGTGCATAGAGCAGTAAGTCAGTTAAGGGCGCATTTAACTTTCTTCAATATGAGAAGTAGAGATGGTGACACTTTTTGTATTTGCGCTAAACATGGATTATTGATCATTAATGCAAGTGCCATTAATACTGGCATGCATGTTGAATGATGCACGTTTAGTAGAAATAAAAGATCATTTACAAACTAAAGTCACTTTCTCTACTACTTATAAGGAAGTTGAAAACATGGCATTTGGTTCTGACCAGTTAAATTTCTGTTTTCCATTGGTTTTAGGCAGGGAAACGAGTTAATTTGCAATGTGATCTGCAAACTGAATGCTGCCTCCCATCGCACGAACTTGCTGATATCTTTTTTTTTTTTGTGCTAAAAATATTTGTCCCCAATTTATTTTAATTATTGAGAGGGGTCATGGTCTTTTGTACTGATCCTTTGTATTGGGTTGATGAGCTGAGCCTGTTATGTCATAGAACCCTGTGTCTAGCTATGATGTCAGCATGACATCCACGGGGTGAGATTACAGGTTCTAGGAGTAACAGTTGGAGAATGATTGGACAGGCATGGTGTGGATGACCAGTGGTATGCCTTGGACTTACCTTCCAAGTTCATTCCGTGGACATACCTTATGTATCCCGAGTGCCAGAATAAACATAGATGTACACTAAAGCATGATCCATGTCTTCCATACCCACATTTCATCTTTCCTCAACCTCTGCATGCTGCCAATATTGTAGCAGAAAAGCAAGGAAGTGTCACAAGTTGCGCTTGTACAGGCGCTGGCCCAGGTCTACTTTCCCCTCAAGTGAAACTGATTTACAGGAAAGGTGCCTCTGCATTCCCTGTGCCCCTCATTATTCCTTGGAGCCTCTGACAGCAAGGCCTGTGATGCACCCCGGTGGTTGTAGGGAGCCTTGCAGAGAGGATGGGTAGGTGTATAGCAGTGTCAATGTACCCATCTCCACCTGCTTTAATTTGGATATGGGCATGGCTTTCATGCTAGTTCCCTGCTTTGCTCTTTTTCCTTGGAGTTGGTAGATGAGTGCAGATATGGCTGCAGTGGCTAATGGGATTTGTTAGCATGTATGCATTTTAGTGACATACGCCTCCTGATCGATTCAGAAAAGAAATGGCCGATCTTCTACAAATGGACAAATCTTCAATTACAGCATTACTTTGACACCTCTTGAATTTGATACATTGTTTTAGATACATTGTTTTAAAGAGCAATGACATTCACCTTGAAAGGGAACTAGCTGTTCTAGACCAAGAAACATACAATTAAAAAACAAACAGGCAGCAAGCAAATAGACCATCAAATAGGGAACCATGGTAAATAGTAAGAGCATGAGACTGGCGCTTATAGACATCATGAAACATGTTGGCAGGCTTGCAATGATTTATCCTAGCCCGTCAAACTGGCTGTTGTCTAGCCTGGTACAGAATAAAACGGTCTTAGGAAGCATAGGATGCCAACAAGAACAAGCAGTGGCAATACCAACAGTTTTGGTTTTGTGTGGACCTGTCGAAAGGCATTTGCCAGGCACTGCTGTAATGCTACTAACTGACCATTAATGGTAGAAGCTGCAAAATGGTGCAAGTACCTGGGCATATAATAACAGTGCCTGGCAAATGCTTATCCAAAACCTGCGAGTGGCAGGAGACACAGTATTGGCGCCTAATGTGCCTGGGAGAGACTGTATCTTGATTTGTTGGAGCAGTTCCAAATGAACAAGAGCACAGGCTGCAAGTGCAGCTGGACGTTACCGTACGGCAGGGGCCATTCTGGGCCATTAGATGCAACAACAAGGCTGACATCAGGAATGAAAGGGCGCAGGCTGCAAGGGGCGGCTGAAAGACTTCTGAAGTGGTGAGGGGCCGTGGCAAGAGTGACGAGCTCAGCGAGGAGCAGCAGTGTGCAGGCTGCAAAGGTGTTAACCCCCACATGCCAGTGTGGGAGTTTCATTGTAATTTTAAACCCCCACATGCCAGCGTAGGAGTTTCATTGTAATATGTGAAGGGTGACCTTATGTGCTTAATATTAGTCCTATTTTTATTGCTGCAGGCATTGTGTCCTTCCTAGATTCCGGGGGACTTTGTACAGCCCGCCGATAGGGGGAATGGGAGCATGGATGTGGTGATTTAAGTAAAAAGCCTGTCACCAACTCCCCGCCCTGGGGGACAGGACCATGGTTTGTATATAGCGGCGGCAAGCCGCGATGAGAGCAAGACTGGCCCTCCGTGCTGAAGAGGTCCACTGAGGGCAGCACTGGGCCTGTTTGCACTCTCCCCATTACAGGGTCGAGGAAGCGAGCAGCGTAGTCGGGTTGCAGCCCAGCGCAGGCTGGTAGCGCCCGTGGATCCGAGCAAGTTGATGGGACAGACGGTAGCGGACGTGAGTCTGCCCTCCCCCTCTCCGTGACAGGAGGTAGGAGCGGAAAAGTATACGGAGCCGGCAACATAGTGCCACCCGTTGGAAAGAATATTGTTGGCCGCTTTCAGCTTGGTGGCATGTCAATTTCCTGACATCCTAATGAAGAGAAAGTCAGGAAGTGTAATGGGGATATTAATGAGCAGTGTATTGTGAATACTACAGTCGGCTGCGTGTTCACAAAACCCGAACTAGAGACAACGGGAAAATAGGAAAAGACTTCAAGGATAGGGGTGCCTGTTTAGGCCTCGCTATGTTTCATTGTTGTACGGTGGAAGGAAGTTAGGCTGGCAGTTCTTGCCAGATAAGAGCTGGCATCAAGGCATTCCGCCTGACTTTGCTCCTCCGATCCCACCTCACTGAGCTCCCAAGCCGGGAGTTACGTTCATTGCGGTTGTTTCAGGGGGTATCTACGTAACGGCCCAAGTTGGTCCGGACCACCAAGGGGCTTGCATGAGGGATAGTCTCATTACCCTGGGGACCTTTTAATGGGGACCGGCCCTATATGAGGGGGAATAGATGTTAGCCGGCATCGTATGGGAAGTTACTAAATAACGAAAGTTTTTATTCATGAAATGTGGCCAAACTTGCTTGCGAATACCCCTCATGAATTGAAAGAGAGTTTATTTATCAAAGGTGACAAAACGTACTCGCAAATGCCGCGCATGAAGTGAGTTTATTTATCAAATGTGACCAATCTTGCTCGCAAATGATCCGCATGAAGCGAGTGTTTATTTGTTAAATGTGATCAATTTTGATCGCAACTGCCCCCTGAGGAAATGGAGTCATTTATTTAGCTAATGTAATATTTGTACTCTCAAAGGCTCCGCATCCCTGTGCAACAGTTGGTTATTTACCATATATGAAGGAGGAAGCTTCAAGGTACTCCCACCAAATGCAAACAGTTAGACTAATCTAAGTCATAAGTGTTCCCACTGTATTATTTGTTCATTGTTGCATCCACCCTGATGGGTCTTACCCCCAGTGACCACACTGGGGTTAAATGAGAACTTGAACTATTGGAAGAAATGTTAGAATGACTCATAAATGTCTGCATCAACTGAACTAGAGGACATTGTAAATGCCATATTACTCGGCCAGGCCGAGGAGCAGATTTGTTGTTTCATTACTGTTATATAAATAAGGAGAAATAATCTATGCAAATCATGTGAAGCTGTGTCTGTTTATTTAATCTGGGGCAACCATAGCACAGTTAGCCACTAGGGATGGGCTGTCAATAGGGAAAAGCCGGCACCTTGAAATACTTATGTATAGGTGGTTATAAATACCATATCATATCAAGCCTAAACCATCCCCCCATGGGTTCACATTCGCACATGTGTGCGGTAAGGTGTAGTATCCCTGGCTCAGGACTTTTTCAGGTTGCTGCTCCCCCCCCCCCCACCCCTTGGGAAAACCACCTTACACAAAGGCGCAGCTAAAGGATTTATTGAACAGCCTGTGGAGTAGTTTTGCATGTGAGTGCAGTGTGGCATAGGGAACGTGTCGCTTCATGAATACTGGAGTACCCAATGAGTACCTGCTTTGGTGCGCTGTAAGATCGGCGTATCTGCGCAGTGGGAGCTCTGCTGTCCTTGGTGTCTGCTTCATTTTGTTGACGCCATGCAGTCGTTGTGAGGGGATAGTGGTAGGTGGCACATGTTTAGAACGTGTTGCGCTGAAGAGGATAACTGGTCAGCGGCAGTGTCTTGTCGAGAGGACTAGAGAAAAGCATCCTAGGACGTGCTTTCAGATTGGTGACATCACTAAGGTTGCGGGAGATCTGCGTTAGAGGAGGTGCCAGTTGGAGTGTTCGCCTCGCAACGCTTGCAGGGTTTGGCAGCAGCAGAGAGGCACAGTGCCATAGTGGTTGGTAAAGTGCTGTTTGAGCGTAATAGTACAAGAGTATTGGGGCAATATTGCTCAGATGGATGCCCATTCTAACGTGATACCTCCAGTTTCTAAAGAGAGGTCTTGCTGCTTTTGGTTGGTATTTCTGATTGGGGGCAGCTCAAGTATATTTTGTCATGTGAGGCCTGTATTTTCTTGACACCTGGTTGTACTCGCTAGTGTGACTGTGGTTATAGCTTGAAGTGGATGTGACTGTGATGTGTTCTGAACTTGGAGCACGATTGACATGAACTCTGTTTTTAGGAACATCCAGCTGAATTAAAGGCCACATCGTCCTAACATTTTTGGTAGGTTGTACCAGTGGAGTTGAAATCATAGTTTGGGCATGGACTTGTAAGGTAGTTTTCATCCCTACCCTGAAAAGAAAAGGTTGTAGTGCTGATTCTGATTTGTTGTTTAACATGTTTTTCCCCATACAGGCTCACCAATGATTTGGACTTAATAGTATAAGATGTGGACTGCATTAGAGCATAATGTCTCCTTTGTCATGTTTTCAAATGCTCCATTAACATCATGTGTGGGGTGGTTGTGTGTTTTGTTCTGTATGTTTGTAAACTCGACATGTGGCGTAGCGAACTGTATGCTGGGTTTGCGGCGGCTCAACCCTGTTTGTGTGTTTGTTTGTTTGTTTGACTATTGAAGTGTCTTCCTGTGGGCCTGACCTTATGGTTTTGGCAGTGGTGCTGTCTGCAAGTAGTGCCTGACCTGGCCACAGGCTGCTCGGGGTGTGGGACACCCGGCACGTTGGGGTCTGGGACCTGTGCCATTGTTTTTGATTTTGAGGGCGTTGGCCACCTGGAGTTCACCTGCGAAGGTTACTGCACTTAAGATGCCATGTTGGGCGCTCGGTACCTTGGAGGGGGTGGTCTTGCAGTCCTTTGGCGGTTGGTTCCTGTCAACCTGTGTTGGTGGTAGTAGTGTTGGTTTTTGGTGATGAAGTGTGATCTTGGCCGTTGTGGTTCATATGTACGGTGAGCCTCTTTTTGAATTGGTTCTGGCAAGAGGTTCACTGGTTGTTGGTGCGTTACCCAGGTGTTGATTGGTTTGTCTTGAGGTGTGGTGAGGATTTTAGTGAGGAGGCTTGGAGCCCGTTAGATGAAGGAATAGTGCAGTGGAGAAATTGTAGTGCTGATCCCTCACTGGTTGGTTTTGGTTTTTTGGGAAATTGAGGGTTGTTTAATATGTTTTCCCTGATGTTGCAGAGTAGGTCATACCTTTGCTGTTGTCTCTTTGGTGAGCGTGTCTAGTTTGTTTATAGAGGGGAAGATGTGTTGTGACTTGGTCTGCTGGTGTGGTCCTCTGTTCCTGCTGCCCCTGCATAGCTGTATGTTTGGAATGTGGTGTGTGCCGTAGAGTCTGAGAATGCTGTGCTCCAGAGATCACACCAGTGTCAGTTGGTAGAGTGACTGAAGACAGAGAAGGGGGGCTGGTGGATGTTTCCTCGTGTAAAGTACCTACCTGTGTATCCTGCCTATCCTAGCGTGTGTCCTGTTAACCAGTAAAGGACTTACCTTAACAAGTGGCCCCCAGTCATCTGTCCAGAAGGGGCCATCACTTCACTTTGCCAGTGCTTTTATTTATTTTTTTTAAACAGGACTTCCGTTACGCAGGTGCATACTGCTTACAAATCCAGTGAATGAAGACATTTTGTATTACTCCAAAAGCTAGTTTACAGCTCCCGTTAAACCATTACGTTGCAGAAGAATGCTTTTAAGAAACATTGGCAGGCACTTTCAGCTCAAACGTGAAGTTAAGGCTTGCTAAAGCTAGTTCAGAGATCCAAGGGGTGTGTTTTAGACGGGGAAGGGTAGCAAATTTGTAGGAGTGGCCATTGGCAGTAATTGGGTGTGTAAATAACCAAACGGCTAGAAGCATTGTGCCCCTTGTGTGAAGTGCAGTGTTCTGGTGACAGAGTATTCTTGCGTCGGATCAGACTGCACGTTGTTTTAGACTGCTGTGCATCGAGGAGCAATAAAAAACGCTTTTAAAAACTCCCCCCCCCCCCCCCCCCCCCCCCCCCCCCCCCGAAGCGAGGGGTGGTGAAGTGTTCCGGTAGTGTGAGGGCGAGCCCGATTCCTGTTGCGGGCACAGTTTGCCTATTGGGACCTGCCTGTGACTAAATCTTAAATACCTCCTCAGCCCTTTACAGGAGCAGAAAACTGGTAATGTGACACTTTTGCTTTAGTTGTGAAATAAATGCCTCCTTCAACTTCATTCGCAGCTGCAGCTTTTAACATTTGACAAATTACATTTATCAGCATTACCGCTACAGTGCTTGAGCAGTGTCTAAGGGAAAACTAAAATAACCACAGTGACTGTTGGGTATATTTTCCCTTAAAACCATGGCCTTTGTTTCTGTTAGGTACATTTGAGGAAGTTTACTAGCAATCCTTCGGGGCTTTGGCTCGTATAATGACTCCACGAAAGGGTTGAGCGAGCCTGAGAAGTCAGACTGGAGGTACACTGAACATCATGCGTAACAATGATGACGACCAGATAGTCTTTTGACCTACCTTACAGCTCTAATCGGGATCCGAGTACAGTACACTCGAATGGTAAGGAAGCCCAAATGGTGGCAGAATTAATTAATAACTTGGGGAATGAGCGATCTTGCACACAGGGTTCATTAAATAGTGGAGTAGTATACAATGAGGCCCTGCGTACTGGTGCCTGCCCAAAATGCGGTAACTAACTTTTGAAGTCTCAAACGTTTTTTGGGACATAGTTCTTCTCACCTGGCTATGCGCCCAGTCGCCGGGGAGATGATCACTGGTGTTTACAAAGTTTCTGACACAAATATAGTGAGCAAGTCAATAGGACCATACACCCATGAATGAATTAAGTGACTTAAGTCTAATTGAACATGTGGACTCTATAATCCATGAGGATGTGAGATGTTTGTTTGTTTTTATTTATTTGTATGGCGCTCCAAGCCCAGAGGTAGAAGG
This sequence comes from Ambystoma mexicanum, assembly GCF_040938575.1. Classification (NCBI taxonomy): domain Eukaryota; kingdom Metazoa; phylum Chordata; class Amphibia; order Caudata; family Ambystomatidae; genus Ambystoma; species Ambystoma mexicanum. The sequence continues at coordinate 660,024,425 of NC_090941.1, read as the reverse complement.
GCGCTTAAGAATTTGGTTACAGCGTTGAGAAGTATCATTGTGTTGCATACTTCGTACAAGTTTATAATATATACAAATATATACAGTGAACAATAAACAGGGCATATGCAGTACGTACAATATACAATTTTCAATATAAATACAGTGTCTAAGCCAGTTACCGCACGGGTCTGGTGTTAATGGCGTTATTCCTTGTTTAGAAGCCAGCTGATGACCTGCTTCCTAAAGATCTGGAAGGATTCGACAGTTTTGATGTTAAGCGGTAGGGAGTTCCAGAGTTGGGGGGCAAGCACTGAAACTTACCCCTCCGGCTCTTTTTAGGTGGAACCTGGGCACTGATAAGCAAAGAGTGTTGGAGGATCTGGTGGCAGGTTTCAGGGTGAATTTATTAGCTAGATATGGTGGTGCTAGGTGATTGAGGGATTTGTACGTGAGGCAGATGGTTTTTAGATCGTTTTTTGGCATATGGAGAGCCATTTGCAGGCTTTCCTAGTAGCAGAGATATGCTCTTCTCTGCGAAGGTTGGGGGCTGCACGCAAGGCGTTATTTTGTATAACCTGCAGCTTGTTGAATACGGATTGATTAGCACCTAGGTACAGGCTGTTACAGTAATCCAGTTTGGATTGTATTAGGGCCCTGGCAAGGGTAAGGCAGCTGTTGGGTGATAGGAAAGGTCTGCTGGCCCTAATGAGCTTGCCGGTATAGGCAGCGGCTGAGGCGGTCATATTGGTGTGTTTGCTGAGGTTGGTGTTGGCATCTAGATAGAAACCCAGGGTTTTTACGCTTTTGGCTATGGGGATGGCATGGCCATCGATGGTGATGTTGTAGCTAGGGTCAAGTTTAGTTAGAGTGTTGGAGGAGCCGACGATTAGGAGCTCTGTCTTCTCATCATTCAGGCAGAGACCATGGGAGGCCATCCATGCCTGAATGATGGAGAATATTTTGTTGATCTGGGCGGAGTCTTCTTGGTAATTACCAGAGATGGTGAGGAGTATCTGGGTGTCATCTGCGTAGTTTGTGTAGGTGACACCCAGACGGTCCAGTTGGTCAAATAGAGGCTTTGTAAATATGTTGTACAAAGTGGGGGATACACAGGATCCTTGTAGGACCCCGCATGTGATGGGGATGGGATCAGCTGCAGCTGTAGTGGAAAAGACTTGCATGGTTCTGTTTGCTAGGAAGGATTGTATCCATGTGATGGCAGAGGAGGAGAAGTGGGCTGCGGTGGCAAGGTGATTACAGAGGACTTCATGGCTGACCAGGTCAAAGGCCGCTGAGAGGTCGAGTAGGATAGCGGCATTGCCTTTGTCTTTAATTTCATCAATCTGGCTTTTGAGATCAACAAGGGCGGTTTCAGTTCCGTGTTGAGGCCTGAAGCCAGATTGACGTATTCCTAGCAGTTGGTTGGATTCAAGGTATTCCTGAATTTGGATGTAGGCAACTCTGTCCAGGATTTTCAGTAGGAAGGGGACTGTGGTGATGGGCCTGTAGTTAGTAGGTATGGCCGGGTCGAGGGATTGTTTTTTCAGGAGTGGGAGAACCCATGATTGTTTTAAGTTACTGGGGATGGAGTTATTGGTGAAGGATAGGTTGATGAGTTTGTTAATGAATGGGGAGAGCTCTCTGGCTGCATCTTTTATGATCTGTGCTGGGCAGCTGTCTCCTTTACAGTTAGAGGGTTTCAGGGAGGTGATGATTTTTTGAACTTCCGGGATGGTGACTTTCTTAAACGAGAAGCCTGTGCTAGTGTTGTTGGGTGTGGGTAGGCTAAGGTTGCTGACCTTATTGTTGAAGAGTTGTTGCCGTTTGTTTTCAATTTTAGTTTGGAGTCCTAAAAGTTTATTGAGGGCGTTCTGGATGTTGGTGCACCAGGATGTCTTTCAGGCAGGTTTCTGGAGGTGAAATAGGGTTTTCTAGTTCCTTCAGAATTTTAAATAATTCTTTAGTGGAGAATCCTGCCTGAGTGATCCTGGTGTTGTATGCATCTTTGTTGGTCTGGATTATCTCGCTTTTGTAAAGTGAGGATAAGTTAGTGAGGTTGGATTTGTTTTCCGCGGTGGGGTTAGTCTTCCAAGTGTGATGAGCCTTAGCTTTTTCTTTCCTGAGTAGTTTGAGCTCAGGGGTGTACCACGCGTTCAGATGAGCTTTGGGTTTAGCTTTGCGTATTTTTAAGGGGGCAACGGTGTCCATTGCTCTAGCCATGGAATCATTGAAGGTGTCGATCAGCAGGTTTAAGTCAGCATTGGCTGGGAGAGCATTGAGGGTAGGTAAGACCAGTGGTAGTAGGGCTTCAGCAGTAATGTTGCGTTTATTCCTGGTGGGACATGCTGGTGCCATGGGGTGCTTATTGGGCAGTGCCTGATTGGTGTTGACCTCAAGAGGGATCAAGTGGTGATCGGTCCATGCCAGAGGTTGGGGGTCTTTGCAGGTTGTATTGCAATTGTGAGTTGCTACCCAATCAAGGGTTCTGCCTTTTTGGCGGGTAGGGAGTCCAATGAGTTGAGTAAGACCATGATTGGTTAGGACATTGGCTAGGGATGCAGCATGTGCATCGTTCGGGTCTTGGTAGCCGAGATTGAAGTCTCAGAGGATCATGATTTGTGCTGATGGTTTGGAATTTTCGGTGATGAGGGATGTGATGTCTTCTTCAAAGGTCCTAGGGGGTCCTGGGGGTCTATATATGAGGTGGATGGTGATTGTGGTTGTGGGGAGGTTTGTAGTTTGGCTGAGAGTAACTCGCAGGATGTGAGTGCGATTGTGTCGGTTGGTCTGTTGGGGCAATACTGTAGTACAACATATTTGTGATCCATCTTTTCAAGGCTCCCCAACAGATATCACAAACTTGATGGAAAACGAGGTGGAAGGGATTACCTAATCAAACCTATAAAAACATACCTTCAAAGGGAACAGTAACATCCACGATACATTGAGAGAGGTGGATTTACGTAGTCGCCTCACCTCACCAACTCTGTCTGCATTAAATATGGTTTGGTTTTAAGTTCATTTGTGACATTATATGATAATATATGGGACGAGGTGAGGGCACACACCATCATGTCAAACATTAATGTAAAATTGAAGAACTGGCTACAACCTATTGTGTTTTTGAAACTAACCAGCAGTGTTGCATAAACAAACCAATCCTGCAACCAAATAAAATTATGCAAAACCCCCATTTGTGATTGGATCCGCTTCTGAGGAACAATCTAGAATGAAAATGGCCGAGAACAAAGAAAGTAGCGCACATCTACAGGTTGGGAAAGAACCATGTACAACAAATATTGAAAATGGCCAGAGCGTTTGCCTCCAGACCTTGAATACGCCCAATTTGGGTTCTAAGAAAGAAAGGTCAAGGTTGCCAAAAGGATCCAGGGATGTATCAGATGGACAAATGAAAAGTAAGAATCTAAAGCAATGCTGTCACGCGTACATTAAAACAAAATGTACTAAAAGGAACAAGTCACATGTGAAGAAAGCGGGCGGTCAAATGTCATGTATTGGTGCAGTGAGTCAGAACCTAGTAATGTCAGACAGAGTGATGATGGACCTCCAGACAATAATCCTAGGGTCAGTATCACTTGTGCTGTGCAAACTGACTTTCTGTTTGGGGTTGACACATCCGATGAGGCGGAATTCCACAACAGAGTAACCATCAGTGAATTAATAAAGGTGAGCAAAGATCAGCCAGTGAAATGTATGTCAACTCAAACAGGATCCTAAATGGTCCTCATAGGCAGTTGGATAACGTATACAAGCCTGTTTATTGGAATCTTGTAGATAAATGGGGAAGGCTGTATTTGTATTTTGTATAGCGCACCTGGCCCAGGCATCTGGGTGCATATCTTAGGTTACATTGACATAATAACAAAAATACAGCATATCTTAGGTTACAGTAAGAATAATATACAACAGGCGCAGTGGCAATATAGAAAAAAGAACCTATAGACAAATTATAATTACAACGTATTTACATGCAGATTACTGGTCGGCGAGGCAGTGACAAAGGTAGGTCATGTCATGGAGATTAGGGCAGATGTGGAAGGTGAGAGATTTGAGCGTCTTGGGCAAATGGCCTGGCTCTTGAAAGAGTGGTAGGAGGGTTCTGCTCTGAGTGGGTTGGGCAGTGAGTTGTAATCGGAATGATAAAGGAATGCAGACCAAGTGGCTGAAGGATGGAGGCTCTGTTACCCTCTAAAGCTTTGATGTGACCAATACGGCCTCGAGGGAGAGGGGCGGTCCGAAAGTGTATAGCAATAAAAGTTGAGGGACGTTAGAAGGAAAAGTATTGGAGCCTTGCAGAATCCAAGGCTTGACCATGGAATGGTGAGAGTTTGGGACATGTGAAGCCTGGCCCACCGCTCGAAGGTGGATTTTAGAACACAGTGGGAAACTCATAGCTGGATCTCTAGGCTACAGAAGGGATTGACACATATATGACATGACATTTATAATGTACCCGTGTTTCTAGGCGTGACAAGACAAGGAGGGGAAACAAAAGGAGGACAAAAACAACGATCATACTAGGCCTTGTCATTCAGGTTGTGCAAGTGCCGGTAAGAAGGAAGGTAGAAGTGCAGTTAACTCAATAAGTGCAGCCAGCGGGTGTCTCATAAGTGCAGTGAGAAGGCACTGGAGGGTTGCAGGTACAGACTCTTTAGTGCAGGGGGATACCGGGAGGCAGTGCGTGGGCAACTGGACGTGCAGGAGCCTGGGCCAGATTTCACAGGGTAGCCAGGTGACCAGCGCATGGAGCAGTCAGGGACATCAGCAGGGGAGAGGAAGAGTGGTAGCGGGAGTGAAAAGGATGGTCTTGAGTTGCTTCCGGAACCGGAGGTGGTTCTGCTGAAGTTTGAGAGAGGCATGAAGACTATTCCAGAGGAAGGTCCCAGCGGAGGAGAGATCTGACCCATGCTCTGTGCTTGGTGAAGCTTCTGACCCTCAGAGTTGGAGGTGGATGAGTGGAGAGCTTGAAAAGGAAGATGTTTAGGAAGAGCACATTGGAGGTAGTGTGGTCCCAGGCACCAGAAAGTCTTGTGGACGATGCAAAGGCTCTTTAACTTGATCCTTGCAGCCACAGCGAGCCAGTGGAGAGATTTCAGATCTGGAGAGATACGATCCCGGGCTTGAGGCCAAGGACAAGTCTTGCAGTCCTGTTCTGGATAAATTGTAAAGGTAGAAGAGTAGAGGCAGGTAGATTTAGAACGACTGGTGCAGTAGTCCAGCCTAGAAAAGACCAGAGCTATGGAGAAGGTGATCTTTTGGGGGAACGTGAAAAAAAGGAAGAATACCTCTGAGGAGATGCAGCTGGTAGTTTGATTTCTCGGAGATGTGAGGAGAGAGGGGAGTCAAAGATGAAACCAAGGTTCTTGGCTTCAACAAAGGGAGCAGGAAGAGGGCCCAGAGTGGGCGGCCAGAGAGAGAGAAAGAGGAAAGGAGGGAGCAGGTGGACCAATGAGGAGGATCTCAGTCTTACTGGCATTCAGGCATAGATCAATGGCGGCACACCATTCCTGAATTGCGGCCAGACAGTCTGTTATGAGAGGAGCAGCAGAGGTGGCTGAGGGGAGCCTGAAAGAGAGCTGCGTGTCATCTGCATAACACTGAAAATTGAAGCAGAAAGTAGCGATGCAGAGGACAAGAGGTGCCAAGTAGTGGTTGAAAAGCCAGGGAGAAAGGTTGGACCCCTGGGGAACACCACAAGTAGAGAGATGGAAGAGGGGCAAGACTCCAGTTGGACCCGAGTGTTGGTCAGTGAGAAAGGAGGTCAAAGAGGCCAGAGCCTGATCAGTAATACCCAGGTTATCACGGAGGTGATCGAGCAGGATGGCCTGGTTGACCATATCAAAAGCACAGGATAGATCGAGGAGAATGAGGACAGAAGGAAAATTGGAGTCAAGATTAGAGAGCATGTCTTCACTCTGTTCAGGAGTGTAGTTTCCATGCTTCTCGCAGCTCTGAAGCCAAACTGGTGGTTGTGGAGATGACCAATCATTATGCAGATTAAGCTGGGAGATGGCCAGCTTTTCCAGGAGTTTGCCCAGCAAAGGAGTGATGGAGATTGGCGCTAGCTAGCCGGAGAGGAAGGATCGGCAGAGGGCTTATTAAGAAGGGGATGTACAAGGGAGTGCTTGAGGGGTGAGGGGAAGGTTCCAGTGGCAAAGGAGTGACTGTAGTAATCAGCCAAGGCTGGAGCAAAGGAGTCTGTGGTCCTTGATGGTTCTGGATGAGTACGGGAGAACCTGCTTTGATGACTTTCATAGACCAGACTTGTCTGTAAACCGAATTAGATAGTTTTTGCAGACACACTGCGCATAAACACTGAGTTGAATCCGGCTCCAGATTCAATTCTCAGCGGAAACGCTGCAGACACGCGGAAACACTTCCTTACTCCCTTGTTGAAACTGCAAATGACAGTGGAGCCCATGAGAAATCCACCTTAAATTGCTTACCTTCAATTAGGTTCATAATTGAACTACATCTGCTCACAGCCTCAGAGGAAGGGCAAGAGCCCGAAACACATGTCAGGCTACCTCAGTGTCAATTAAAAATCACTTAACTAGCTTTATTCAGTGTTTATGCGCAGTGTGTCTGCAAAAACTGTATCTAATTCTACTTACTTGGTGGTAGACTTGGCAAACCCCGCCCCCTGCATTCACCCGCAGCTTTCTTCACTACTCCTAAGCTTCTTAGGTCCTTCCGCTGAACCTCGCCAGTCCCCCCTTTGCCAAATCATTTTTTTTTTGTCTGTAAACCAAGTTGTGGGTGATCAAGGGAAAGGAGGAGGAGGAGAGACAGCCACAGACAGGCCTGAAGTGGTAGAGGAGGAGGAGGAGGAGGAGGAGGAGGAGGAAGAGAGGGTGGACAGGATGTCTTCAGTTTTAGTAGTGAAATGAGGACAATGCCGTGCAAGAGGGCCTGGGAGGGAAAAGGAGAGGTAGACTTTCAGCAGGATTGGCCAGCTCCTTGCAGATTTTGAAACGTTTGGCCGAGTTGGATGCTGCAGAGACCCGGGCTTGGATGTAGGCTCTCTTAGACAGGACAGAGAATCTTTGTCTTTGCAGCAGGCCAGTTTGCCAGGTGGTGCACCTGATGCCCTCCACTTCCTCTCGGCTGCCCTACACTTCCATTTAAGGGTGGCAACGTCTGAGTCATACTAAGAGTTGCACTTGGATTTGGGCTTCAAGTGGATCTTCATGTCTGGGGCAAGGACATCAAGACTGTTGGTGATAGAGAGAGGAAGGTTAGAGAGGGCTGTCAGGGTGTAAGTCAGCCAAAGGTACTGTAAGAGGAGAGAAAAGTGGTGGTGAAAGCCTCAACTGACACATGTTTCATCGGTTTGACTGAGAAGGTAGGTGGCAGTGCTGGAATCGGCTTAACCTGAAGGGTAGAGAGTGAGAAGTGGGAGGAAAGGAGAAGGTGGTCACTCCAAGAAAGAGTGGTGGTGAAAGGGTCTGAGAAGGGGAGGTCTGAGGAGCTCGGAACATCCCGGGTGTGCCCTGCAGAGTGAGTCGTGCCAGAAGGAAGAATAGAGCGAGTCTCGCAGAGGTTGCGAAAGAGGCCCGAAGAAGGGCCAGTAGCATGCAGGTGGATGTTCTGGTCTCAGAAAGGGAGAAGTTGAGAGGTAGAGGCAAAGAGGGAGGAGGCAAGGTCAGCCCACTGGGTGAGGAAGAGGGCCACCTGGCCAGGAAGGCTGTAGATAGTGGCCACTGTGAAAGATGGAGAGCCTGCATACCAGGCATTCGAAGGAGTAGCCGTCCTGCATTGGAATGATAGAAGCAGGGATCAACTCTGGGAAAATCAAGGCTACACCCCCACCGGTTGGTTCTGGGTTCACAGAGAATCTTGTAGCCATCAGGAATGCGAGTGTCAAAACTTGCGACAGAGCTGGCCGTGAACCAAGACTCGGTGAGACCTAATACATCCATATCACTCTCTTCCAGGAGACTGCACATGTCAGAGGAATGTTTGACAGCTGACCGAGAGTTGAGAGTAAGTATGTGGAGCAGGTTGCCACTTTTGAAGGACTTCCATGGAGGGGTACAGGCAAGAGGTACGCCCTGCGGAAGTGTTGGAGGTGCCTGAGGCTGGGCAGAGGAGGAAGGAGAAGGCAGGGTAGTCAGGAAAAAGAGAATGCCAGAGGGGTGGTGGAGGAGGAATGAGGCAACCGGGTCGCCAGAGAAGCAACAGGGGGTGCCGGAGAGGTGGCTAAGGAAGGAGACGGCAAAGTAACCAGAGAAAGTGGGGATAGCAGGAGAGGAAATTAATTTGATAAGGCGTGGGAAAAGTCTATCAAAATGGAGATTTGCCTCCGTGCATGCACCTGCCCGCTAGGTCACAACACCCATCCTAGAAGTGTTACTAGCTGCAACGACGGGCTATGCAACGGAGTCCAGCCCCTCAAATTGGCACCCCAGAGCCATATGCTGCTGCGTACCCACACCGCCATTGGGGGCACAGCGAGCACAATGCCTCTGTGCACTGCCCATGTTGGCCACCCCGCCAACTCCAGCAGGCACCACCATCCACTCTATGCTTGACTCTCCTACCTTCAAGTTGCCTGCCACACCTATGCATTATGTGCAGGCATTCACTGCTGCCACCCTGCCCATGTGTGTTGCCGCCACAAGGGCAGTCCGCACCATTGACTCCATGATGCCCTCTGCCACCAGCATGCCCTTATGTGATGATACCACCGTTAACACTGTTGCTTGCCCCATTGCCTCCATGCTGCCTGTTGCTGCCACCACTTCCATATGCGATGACTCTGCTATTGATGCTTGCCCCATTGCTCCCATGCATTGCACCCCCTTACTCACCCCGCAACAGAGGTACTCACTCGCCTCAAAAATCCTCCCCAACACACCACACTTAGTTGTGCCCTCATCAACGCTTTTTCCTTCTCGGTTTATATATACATGGCCCGATCATCTCCCACACCCTCTACCTTGCTATCACAGAGACTTGGCTCCATGAAGCCTCAGGGCCAGCCATAGCGCTCGCACTCCCCACTGGCTCCACCATCTTCCGATCGTCTGCAATCTAAAGGTGGTGGGGTAGCCCTCATAACCAAGGTGTCCATTTTCATCAGAAAGATCGAAAAGTCAATCTTGAGTAACTGCGACTCTCTAGTCCTCAAACTTAACACTGCCCACAACTGCACTATCACTCTCCACATTGTGTACCGCCCCCCTGGCCTCTTAGCCGACTTCTATGCGACCCTCCCACACCTCCTCTCTAACAACCTGAAGACCTCTACTAAGGTCATCCTGGCAGGCAACCTTAATCTAGGGCTTAACGACCCTAAAGACGCTGCAGGTAAATCCCTGGCAAAGGCTCTGGTAACCCTAGGCTTCAAACATTCCATCTCGGATCCCACCCACATCAAGGGTCATACCTTAGACTGGTAAGCACAGCATAACTGCCCACCAGACATCCGTGCTAACACTCCCCTACCCTGGTCAGACCACCACCACCATATCCAGTTCACACGCCCCCACCCCCTAAATACCAGAAACCGTCTGCCGTTCCTCACCCTCTGCAGCTGCCAGAAGTTCACACCTACTCACCAAAGAGACTACTACCACATTTACTAGTCCCAGCCATGAGGCCCCCGTTTTCTAACGACCCAAACACATTGGCCCAGACTTTCATAAGCATGCTCACTGGGAGCTATGAGGAAGATGTTGCAAAACTAAATGAAATCTACCTTGACATCCAAGCATGGATGGCTACCCATAACCTTTGCTTAAATGATGACAAGACGGAACTGCTTATCGTCGGACCCAGACCCGTCTTAACAAACTTGACCCTAGGTACCAGTCCTTCGCCATTGATGGCAATATCATAAAAGTCTCAAAAGAAGTCAAAACGTTGGGTGTGTATCTCGGCTCCACACACAAAAAACAAATAAACGCTACTTTTTCATCCACTGCTATATACTAATAAACTTATCAATGCATGTAAGATTTTCTTATCTACCAACAGCTGCCTCACATTGGCCAGGGCTCTGATACTGTCCAGATTGGATTATTGCAACACACTCTTCCTAGGCTCCACTAATCACGACCTGAACAGACTACAGATTCTACAGAACAACGCCCTCAGATGCGCACTTAATCTTCCCCGCAAGGCCCACATTTCCACCATCAGAAAGGAGGTCCACTGGCTCCCTATCCTTGATGGAATCAAATTACGCTCACTCATCACACATAAATGCCTCTCTGACAGCCCCACGTTACTTATCAGATGCATTCTCCAGGCAAAGCTCTTCCAGACCGACCAGATCGCCATTTTTGCACCAACTTAACATTCCAAAGTTTAACCTGAAAACAGCAGGGGGAGCAAGCTTGCCTGTGTTCGCAGCGAAATGCTGGAACTCACTACCCATGTTATCAGAGCAGATGCCTCGTTTTGGTCGTTCAGAGCCAAGGTGAAGGAGCTGTTCACAACTCAACAGTAATCTGTTACCTACCATCAACTAATTCTTTCACCCGCTTAACTCTCTGTTATCTATAGCTGAGGACCAATCTGTAACCCGGTCATCTTTGTAACTCTTGATGCCTCTACTGTCATGGACCAGCCTGTAACCCGGTCCCACATACTATTTATTGTATCGTCCTCTGCTGTCTCTCGCATGTGCAACCTTCTGTAACCTATGTTGCTCCTTAAGTCTAATGCTCCCAGTTACCCAAGGGTTTGCTTGCGCTATACAAATAAACTAAACCCTTACTGATTCAGTCGAAGCACCCCTACTGATGCAGTCGAAGTCATTGCCCCACTAAGCACACTGAAAGTGAAATCTACCAAACATTACAACACTTGGTTCTCCTCGTAGCTTCTAGAATTACGCTCCAAGAAACGTGCAGCCCTGTTTACCTGGCAATCCAATAACCTGGACTCTGCCAAACTTGAGTTTAACAGACTCTCAAAGGAATACAAAAAAGCTATCATCCATGGCAAAGCCACTTGTTTCAACTCTAGAATTGCCAACGCTAAACTCCAAAGAGGTTTTCGCCCTCTTCAGGGATTTGGAAACCCTCACTTCCCCCATCCCAGGACTTAACCATAGATGAAGCCTGATGTTCCAACATACAATTCGCCATGCTCAACAAGTTAGATTCCCTCCACAACAGAATACTTGCTAACCAACACCCTCCCAACCATCCCAAACACTCACTCACGCCCGTCCCCAACCTCCTGGTCCCAGACACTCCGTTCCTTTTAAATTTAGGAACGTCAATGAAATGGAAGTCCTCACCCTCATGAAGAACATTAAACCCTGCATGTGTGGAAAGGGGATATCTGTCCCGCCACCCTCATCAAAGAATGTGCAGACACGCTCGCACCATTCCTCACTGCGTTCATTAACGTCTCCTTTGCTTCAGGTTCCATCTCATCTAGCCTCAAGGAAGCGTGGGTACGCTCACTTCTAAAATAAAATATTTTTTTTAAAAAAACTCACTCGACCCACAAAACCCCCAACAACTACAGACCCTTTACCACAGGCTCCTTCCTACTAAATGTCCTGGACAAAGCAGCCTACCTACAAGTCCAACACTTCCTGGAATCAAACCACATCCTAGGCACCCGACAATCCGGCTTCCGCCCCAGCCACAGATCCTAATCAACCTTGCTCGACCTAAAAAAAACAGATGACATCAGAGACACAGGCAAACCTGCCCTATTGCTCCTCTTGGCTGCATTCAACCTGATCGACCATAAGCTCTCCTCCTCAGCACACTTCTCTGATAACGCCATCACCTGGATTTCATCATTCCGCCAAGCTAGAGCCATGCGAGTATTCTCTGACAAAGCGTCTACAATACCAGCCATCATCCAATGTGAGTACCACAGGGGTCTTGCATATCCCATACGCTCTACAACATATTCACCAGACCACTTTTTAACATACTTGACTCACTCCGCATCATGTACACTAACTACACCGATGACACTCAAGTCCTCTTACCTCTGTCCGGCGACTTCGAGGCTGATGCCAAGACCCTCAGCGCCACCTATGCCACCATCCACACCTGAATCATATAAAACTGGCTTTGCCTCAATGATGAAAAGACAGAGCTACTACTGCTAGGACCCACTGACACTGAAAAAACCTGACACCCGATACTCTTCCTTCATTATCGATCTTGGTATCCCAGGCTGTAAAAACTCTTGGGGTCTACCTTGATGCCAACCTATCCATGTCCAGGCAAGTCGGTGACATTGCCTCTTCTACAGCCTACCACGCTAAACGCAGCCAGGCCATTCCTGACCACTGCTAATTGCCTAGCTATTGCCAGAGCCATCATCGGTTCTAGACTGGACTACTGCAATGTCCTCTTCACCGGCACTTCGGCAAGAAACCTTGACAAATTTCAAACCATCCAAAATAATGCCCTGCACACGTCCATAGGCATCCATAAAAGGGAGCTAATCTCCTCAGTCAGACAAGCCCACTGGCTGCCCGTCCGCGAACGTGTCCTTTTCAAAACACTTGCCCTTACACACGTGCATCCACCACACAGCCCCACCTTACCTCTCACAGATAGTAAATATACCCCTTTCTTCCAGACCTACTAGAACACCCTACACCAACCGGCTTCCTGTACTCATTGTCAAGCATGCTAGAGGTGGTGGCGTAAGCTTCCCTTTCATTGCTGCCAGGCAATGGAACTCCCTCCTGCTCGCCCTTAGATCTGAACTCTCGCACCTCTTTCCACAAAGCCATCAAAACATGGCTATTCCCGTAAACTCTTCAGTAATTCCTGCAGTGCTACCATGCCACGTCTTGATGTGCACACATGTAATAGCTATATGTAATGTGCTAAACCGCAATATGCTCTACACTATATGCTCTATACTATGTAGCCCCTTGTGTAACCATATTGCTACCCATGTAACACATCATCTACCCATTTATGTACACCCACCTGTAACTACGCCGATTCCATGTAACAGCGCCACAATGCCTCTGGACTGCTTGTGCGCTTTATAAATGCAAATAAAGAAAAAATAAAAAATAATGGTAGGAGACTTGAACTCCCATTGCTTACCCATCTCCATGGCCCGGTATATCGATCTGGACCTTACAAATAAGTCCCTTTTGCACCAAATTGACTATGGTACACAATGCAGGGCGTTTTGGGAAGTCTGGGGTTTGCACACCCTTAATGGTCACGTCCCAGGGGATTCGCCTCCAAAGCCCACCTGGCACAGAAATTACTTGCAATCATGGGTAGACTATATAGTCTGCTATTGCAAATAAATAGGTTGGCGGTGTTGAACAATGTAGTCAGTGACCATGATATGATAGTCCTACATTTTAAGATCATAATAAACCTCCCCTAAAACCCATCTTGCAGAAACTTAGTTCTAAATCACCAAACAAATATAATTAGTTGGAATTTGAAAAGTGTTGGGATTATCAATGGTCTCATTTGGGACTTCAGGCAATTGACTACATTGCATTAAAAAATGAGAGACCTAGGGGGGTTGAGATCTTTCCAGTCTTTACAATGGATAAGGTCTGTAAAGCTATGGTGAATTGTGAACCCGGTATGCGGTCAAAGAGATCGCACAGCTACGTGAAGGATGTGCAGTGTAGGAAAAGGGGAAAATGCGTTAGAACATGAAGGAATTACGTTCTCGCTTGGTTGGTGAAAAAGAAAAAATTAGAAAGGGAAACAAGCATATAAGAACTGGGTTAAATGCCATGGGCATCTGCTGCAGCAAAGGGACAGGGGAGTGATGTTAAAAGCAGTGATGCAAAAGTCTAGTAAACATTTTTTAATAGTAATAAGCAAAAAGGGGAGGTAGAAGAGGCCTGAAAGGATTTCAGAGTTATATGAAACATTGAATAAGGAAATAATGTGAGCAGCAATGGTTGGGACATTGATATCTCCATTGAGCACTTGTCTACAATTATTAAATCTGGATCAAACTCACACGCTCTAGGTCCCAATGGTTTGTGTAATTTGCTATTAAACAGAATTTGGATTTATGGGCCTCATTGTTGCATATCTTGTTCCAAAATGTGCTATTTAACAATTCCATATTCATGGCATACTTCCATAATAGTTCCTATTTTTCAAAAGGGCAGTCGATTTTAACCCCTGGAATTATCGGCCAATAGCCTTAATGGACGATGAGAGTAAAATGTTTGCCAGATTTGGCCTAAAAAGTGTAGACTAGTGGATTAAAGCCACAGGTCGGTTCTCTAAGTTCCAGACTGGCTTCAGGAGGGCCACTGGAACGGAGACCAGTGGCTTGTGTATACAATCCTTAATTGATAGGCTACTTCGGAAGGGAATAACCCAATGGTTTTAGCAAGTGTGGACCTGAGCCTTGCATTCAATAAAGTAGCTGGAACAAAGCTTTGGTCAAAATTGTTGATGTGGGGTCTCCGTCTCCCCAAATACATTTTAGACCTACTGATTCAGCTACACAAGAATACTGTTATAAGGGTAAGGTTAACTACAAAGGGAGAGGTCCACAACCCCATAAAGGCAGAGCGTGATTTGAGACAGGGGTGCATGTTTGCCCCCTGCCTTTTTTATTGATATATTGCCGATTTAGGCGAGTGTCTAGAAGACGCTTCGTTTGTGCCTTCTAAGATAAATGGGGAACGTTGTTTTATGGTGGCTTATGCGGATGACCTCCTATTGAAATATAAGACTCCCAAAGGCCTGCACAGACTCTTAAATCGCTTCAAAGAATACGTAACAGAGAATACTTTGTTGGTGAATCCAGACAAATCATGTGTTGTGTTATAAGGGAAGAAATCACAAAGTAGGGCACTTTAAGCAGACAATGTCTTCAGCTGCTTTATCTGTTGTACCAACAGTGGAATATCTGGGAGTTGGGCTGAGTAGGCCATTGAAGTATACAACTGTCAGGAGGGCACTGTGAGCCATAGACTCACAATAAGCGGCACAAATGTACTATAATAAGAACAAGTACTGTTGATTTACCCTCCAGCCGGTAGTGCAGTTTTTTAGCTGCAAAGTGGTTCCTGCATTATTATATGGCCTTGAATTAATGAGTATGTACGAGAAATTGGAGCTGATTAAGTTGTAGGGTTTAATATGGAGTAAGGCATTGTTCCTGCCCTCTTGTGTGCCTTTAACCATTGTCCGTTTCGAACTGGCCTTAAATTCATTAGTAGCCTGGGTTAATTTAAAATCTTTGTTGTACCGGAAATTGTTTGTAAGCGAACCGAATAACCTGACTGCTCTAATGGGAGGGAACACTGAAAACCCTAAGGAGCGGCCACTTTGCACATTCAAAAACAAATGTTTACGCTTCTTGGAAAAATATGAGGTGACCTTTTGAGGATTTGTTGGCTAACCCGGAACCGGTCAAAAAGAAAGTCATGGGCCGAGATTGGATCTGGTCCTGTGAAGAAATGGGCCAGTATAAATGTTATAAAGAAATAATTGATGAAGCAAACAAGGGACTCACTTATGAATTATCTAAAACAATGTCCAGACAGTGGTTTTAGAGAGTATTATGAGTCAGTTTTAAGTTGATTCAAAACCGGGATGTTTTATTTATGCAAGGTCACAGGGGTAGTGCAATATGTCGCTTTTGCGGGGAATACAATGATTTCTTCAATGTTTTGCAGGAAACTAGGAAGGAATGTTTTATTCAGTTCGTTTATAATAGTGCCTCTTTAAATTACGACAACCTTTGGTAATACATTTTGAAAGGCAGTCCAACCTCTTAATTTGTGTTGTACCATTTTTTTAAAAAGTTAACATTATTAAATGTTTTTATTGTAATGGGCAATTACATGAATTGAATTTGTATGGAAATGTGTATGTGAACATTATTTTAGTGTTTAAATTGTTTCAAGTATGTGTTTGGGAGATGTGATGTGTTTTTAGGATGCTATTTGTATGGTTTAATTGTGTATAAGGTGTGTAATAAAACAGTGTACATAATAAAAATGAAAAAGCCCCTCCCCTTATGCCATCTCCCCCCTAGCTGTACTCCAATACAGTTGTTTTGCCTTACAGCACCACCTTTATAGCCAAAACCTAAACATGTATTGTAAGACATCCTTAAAAGAAAGAGTGGCTGTTTCAGAATATATGGTTCTTAAATATAATTTGTAACCCTTGTGAGGTCAACATTAGGTTAATTGATAGTGTGCTTAATTCAAATTGACAGGTTGGTGCCAAGTTAGTGATCACTCCCAGCAGTTGAGAGCACTCTGAGTTGGAAAAAGATGATCAAAGGGGCAGAGGATGATGGCTAAAGTGAAGCAGCACTTGGCTGTAATTTGGAGGTGGGAGAGACTCGTTATCCCAGCAGTGTTATAACGTTCAATTGTATGCCTACTAGTCTACTGCAACAAAAACCTCTGAACCATCATCCTCGCTGCACCAATCTGTCCTGAGTGGCACCTCTGCCCTCCTCCACAACATCAGAGTGCTGTGCTCTTTTTCTCAGAAATGAGAGACCGACTTTGCAGTTACCCCAAACCACTCTGATCTTGCTCATGCTGACACTTTCTGGCTCCAACAAGTCCATCTGCGGGTGATGGACTCCTGCAATGCACCATCCAGCCAGCTATGATCCTGCCACCATAATCTGTAGACCGCATGGAGGGGAGCCTACTTTACTTCCCACTGACACTGCAGCTACTCTTTTTAGACATATTGTTGCAAGTATATTCTGGGGTGTGTCAGTATATATATATACTACGTCTGAAAAGGATCTGCAACCTGCAGCTGGCTCTTCAGAGGTTTTGAACATCCACTCCCATGATCCCTCATTGATTATGGTTGGCTAAGGCTGATGGGAGTTGTAGTCCATCTGGAGAACCAAAGGTGGCAGACCCCTGGTGTATGATCATCTTGTGCTGTATATAACTACTCCACATGGCCATCTGTGTTCTTCGTACTTTTTTGTAATCTTGTCAGTGCTGGTCACTTTTCCCCCATTGCCTCTGTGCATGGGACTGCCCAGCATGCCATACTTGTGTACAGCGCCTCTTTTGGAAGATTTCTTTGCTAACCAAATTAATACAAATACAATGTTTGTTAATTTTAAGTATTGCTGAATGTTTGTCTAATAGCCAATGCAAATATATAAAAAATAAATCGAGAAGCATGCCAAGGGATGCCGATTGGCTTCTCTCCAAATCCTTACCTTATCGTTGCTTTTGCACATAACACAGCTCTCCCCCTCTACTGTTCCATTCAAGATGCATTGTGCTCTATTCATATTACCTCGGTCTAGCAGCTTGCTTAGAGTCTAAATGTTAACAAAAATGTGAAGATAAAAAGGGACCCATGTTTGTTCTGGGTTGCATGGTGGTATTTCTCCTTTCCTTTGGGATTTCTTTAAATTAAACATTCGTTTATTGTGAAAACGGAATGAATGCCAATTCTACATAATGCAAAAGAATTACCTCTTTCAACTCGCCCCGTATATTAACTACCAATCTAAGCTACGTGCTATGGTGAAAGAGCAAACGAAACGAAATGCGATGGTAAAAGGAGCTAAATCAATACTAGCCATACATTCCTACACTAACACTTACGTGTGGATCAGACGGTGTCTAATGCATTCTGTTTTTATTCATCCCCGGCTCTTTAAAGCTGTCCTTTCATTACCTGTATTGACTACTTTTATTACAGGGGCTTCTAGTGAGTGACCTGGGAGGTCCACTTTAATTCCTACCAATAAGTGAATCAAATAAAAACTAAGGTCGAAAGTATTAAAGGTGTCTGACGTTTTTCTAACCCAGGAATGGTGCATGCTTTCCAGTTGCATTTCTTTCAAGGAAGTATACAGCACTATGACATCATTCAATATTCCCATTGTGATGATTATGGTATACTTGAGCCAATAGTTACTCACTTTTCTTGTCTTTTGCTTATGTTTTCAGATAGTGGAACCTTTCAGTTGGAAATATGACTTAAAAGTTGCTATTTTTTTAAATGAGATGGTTATAGTTTTATGACTAAAATGATTTATGTTTTGATTAATACAAATCTACACACGTGGAAGCTGTGAAAAATGCTGGAATTAAGATCACTGGGTTCAGTTAAGTATAACTTTTATTATTTGAGTTGTCGTAAGCGACAGATTATCCATATAAACGTGTTCCTCCCTCTCACAGGTAACATTTTCCTTGCATCTCTCCTCTTAATGTGGTGGTGGCTTCGTGAAATTTTACATTTGTATTGTTAATAGACGATACACCTATGAGTGCATACAATGGATCTTACATTTCTGTATAGCTTCTATGTTCAGGCTTATTTATTTGGTGGGACAAGTGTTGATGGACTAGAACTTTTGAATACATGTTGTACAATGAAAGTTGAGATTTGTAGAAGAAGCAATAACATTAACACGCTTTTTGAATATTTAACAATAGTTGAGATGCCACGTGAGTTAGTCTGTTGAAGATCTGCTTCAGAAAGCCCAGTCCTGTAGTGACACCGACAAATAAATTTATATTTTCCATTTAAAAAAAGTCTTTTATGCACTGAACATTTCAATAGGTAGGGAGGGATGCAAACGGTTTATGCTGCTAATGACTTTATGGTATTTGAGTTCAGCAAATGTAATTCAAAGGAGCATTCTGAAATATAAATATTAAAACGGTCTGTTTTTCGAATTGTTCCTGGCCCCTTGGACGTTCACACCCATGCTTTATGCCGCTTGACATAACAATTGGCAAAATAAGTTTGCTCTTTCATAAACCGGAATTGATTATTTTATTTTGGTTTCTTATATTATGGAAACACGACCTAAAATGATGTAACCGAGGGTAATGGGTGAAAAGATCGAATACAAAGGGTCGAAATGCGATACATTCGAGTCAAACGGACCGAAAAAAAACATGCCTTTTTTTATGGGGGGGGGGGGTCCCCCAAACTCCTGTTTTTTGGCCAAAAGCCATTAATTTTAGCTATACCAAAACCCCCAAAACATTTTTTTAAAAAGATATTCACTCCTTTTTTTCGGTCCTTTTCACTCGAATGCATTGCATTCGATCCTTTTGTTTTCCAATTAATGACTGGACACCGTAAGCGAGTACTAGCTAGTTATGCACATGCTGCAACAATATACTCCTAGGACACATTACAAAAGATGTAAAATGCCTTTCAAAACAGAATACAAGTGAACTTCAATGAAATGTACTACTAAGGACCTAACCAAACGATTAGAATCACATCCATGTCTTTTTGAAAGGATGGAAGGAACAGTATTTCGTAATGAAATTGGAAGAAAGTACGAAAATGACATTGCTGAACCTATTGAATGAAGCTCAAGGATCGGTGGAACATGTAACTAGAGAGACTCCTAGCTCAGGCGCCACCCACTTTCAGTATCTTCCTGGCTTGATACGTTTGGCAGAATGGATGTTCTTGTGTGCTGTTCTTGCAAGTCTGTTCTTATGAAACCCCCTCACTTCTTAAAATTCTCCATTTAAAAAATGTGAGTGAACAGAGCGACAATTGTCTACACCTCAGACACTAAGAACCGTTTTAACAGCATGTTAAAATCTCCCACTTAAATTAACCTTGTAAAGAGTTGAGAGAAATTTTGAATCACCAAGGAGCAAAAACAAGGCAGTGCTCTTTTAACTTGGAGGCAGGGCAGGAATCAGCAGCTTAAAAAGTGAGAGCAGAACGTTTAATCGTCTTCTGCTCGGGTAAGACTGTTGTCAAAGGACCTACAGACATGTGCTCCTTTCCAAGAGACAGTTGAAATTCAACACGACCTATATGAAAAGTGTCTGTGTGTTTTAATCATATTACCAAATTCGACCAAACAAATGCACTTCTCAGTACTGAATTCAAGTCTTTGGTACAACAGAGAACAGATTTTTGAGTCATTGGATGCAAATTCAATCATGATCGAGAAGTGAATGTATTTAGTCTAAAAAATGTGCTTACAGTACCGAGCTTAGTGAGTTTATTTATTTGAGCAAGAAAGCTGTTCAGCAGTTGAGAACATTCACCCCATTTGCAAAAGTTCCCCAATTGCATGATATTCCAGGTTAAAGGCTTGACTCATTGTCGCAAGCGCAATTCCATCCCTAATGGACTAAAACAATCCTTGTGAGCCAACGTGTATTGAATACTACTCCACAGGCAATAATGCCTAGATTACTTACCAGTCATCCTCATTAGTTTGAGACCACCTCTTCGTCCTTACAGTCCTATATTATTGAGGGAGAGCCAACAGATGGACACCCCGTGCAAGCCTCAGTGTTTTTTGCAGACAACCATACACTTCTTTAACTCTTCCGTTACGGCCCACTCCATCCTCAGTTTTTCCTGTATGGAACGCAAAGCCTCTTGAGCCCTAACGCAGGGTGAGATTGGGGGAGGGCTGTGATGTGAAATATTAGGCCTTCGAGTAATGAATGAGGATTAGAGTAATTCATTTGGGTATTAACTCTTGTAAGGAATCGCATGTATTCTTCCCTTCTCCCCAAGCGGGAGCCTCCCCCTTTGAGGCTACGGAGGTGAGCCTGCTCTGCAAGACCCTCTGTAGGGGTTGAGGCAAGTGGGACCTCGCTGAGAGAGACTGCCCCCTTTGGGGACATGGACTCCCTAGACCACCCACTACAGCCACATACATGGGACTGTCTTTTATAAGGAACAATATGGTATATTTACATTTGGCTGAAGGCAATGCTACTAGAAACCAATATGAAAAAGGAGATGTTTTTCTTTAAGGCGAGACGTGCATTTAACTGGGAAGACTCAGAGTAGCAGAGAGGGAGAGTATTGTACGCAGGGGAAGCTCCTTGATATCACGCCTGCTGGAGGCAAAGCTTAGACGGGTCGCAGAGCCTGTGACTTTCGAGAGAACGAAGAGTCCCAGTGCGGAATGCTCGAGGCCCGGCGCTGCAGCAGCAAATAAATTATTGTGAAGCGGAAGAGAAGAACCACGTGCCCGGTGGTGGCGTGACCACATCTGCAGCATGGTGGGCAGAACTTGCGTATGATGCCGAAAGCACCATTGCTGGAAGCATGAACATCTGCCTATCACCAGTGCCCATATACAGCAGTAACCCAACGAGAAGCCGAGAAAGGGATGCCGGCAAGAGTGAGGCCCGAGAAAGGCAGATATAGAGTCGCAAGAGCCTAAGCCTGCAACCTTGTCCCGCATACAGGGGTGTAACGGGGGAGCCTAGAGATGCTGGAGCCAGCTGGGGCATCATTATATGTATGAAGAAACTTGCCCCAGTCCTAAGGACAAGACATTAAACCTAACACTGTTCAATTGGAATGGTAAAACGTGAGAAAGCCAGTAACGAATAACCAGTCGATGAAGACCGATAATATATGAAGAGAGAAACTCTTCCCAGTCCTGAGGACGAGTTGTAGCTAGAAGGATCCGTTAATACGAGGTGTGAAAAACCAATAAAAGAGCGGTCTAACCATCCCGGCTGGGAAACAGAGACTGCTAACAACCGGGAAGAAGGGAACCCCTATGCCTTGAGAGTTGAAGATTGGAGAAAGCCCAAAATAGTCACGTAATGAGACATGAAATAAGATTTAGTTAACAAGATGACCGAGAAGAAGGCCTCAGAGAGAATCCACGACAAGGAAGGCCTAAGAAGGATCAAGACAACCCCAAATTAGGAAAACAGAATTAAGACTGCGAAGAGTCTGCAAGTTTAGACAAGAATGTGAGAAAATATCTGAAGGGTTTAGACAAGAATGTGAGAAAATATCTGAAGGAAAGATATATTCCAAGTATAATGCCACAAAGTACAAAACCAGGTTATTTGGAAGAGCTACAAGAGGATAAAAGACTATGCAAGAAGATTAGATTAAGAAATATCTGTACCAAGGAGAAACGTGTATATAAAGCGACTCTCAGGAGATGGACATTCTTTCAGCCTATTTTAATTTAGTCAAATCTAGTGGTAGGCTCAGGTAGAGTTAGTTTGGATGGAGGACATTTTTTCTTTGGACTGCCTGACATCTGACAAGAACCTTTCAATACCCAGAATATTCCCTCTAGCAATAGAGAAGGTAAGCTATATTTCTATAATTTCATTAAAGACAATTCAGTACTTGCTCAATTGTGATCCACTCCTTCTTCCAACCCGCCACACTCTTTATCCCTCTTTCTTGTCCCAGAACTATATTATCGAGGATGTATAGAAGACCTATACTTACATAGGCAAAAGAAATTGGGCTTAACATGCATTTAATTTGTAGAAGAAAACCTCCCACAATTCACAAATTGGCTTGTCGACTGACAAGAGAGCTATGTATCTTCTGGTTTGTGTCCACATACAGTTTATAATGGAGGATAAATGTAGAAGAGGTCACCCATGTAGCTACCCTATAAATCTCCTTCAGTGCCACACCCTTCGCTGCTGTCTGAGGTTGCCATGCTCCTAGTGTAGCATCCTTCAATAGAAAGTCGGTGAGATGTGCTGTTCCCGGACCCACCCATGAAAAGTTAGATGGAATGTATGGATTATTGTGCCCTCCGAAACAAAGCAGTAATTTCCAGATGCAAGCAAATAAGACTATCAACATTTAGCAAGGTATGCGGTCACTTGGCACAAAATAGGCAATGTAATTTCCTGATCTAGGTGACCACTTTATATAGAGAGAATAGGGTGGATAGCCTCAGAACCAACATTCCAGAAAACAGAAAAGGCGGGACTCTACACAAATCAAGGCCCTCAGATCACCATATCCTCTCGCCAAAAATGTTGGCCACCAAAGGGAAAGTATACAAGGTAGAAAAAGAATAACTGGTGCTGTACATCACTTGCTCTTGTCCTAAAGAAAGGTATTAACCTGTCCCGAGGGAGGGAGGGAGAGAGGGAGAGAGGGAATATCCTATAAGATTGTAATGTCAGTGTTTTAAAAAAGAATAGAACAGGAAGAAAACTGTATTCCTTTATTTGCCCCTTCCTCTTTGTTCTTGAAATAAAAGTAAAATGTTTTAAGGAAAGTTTAAAAAAAAAAGTTAGTGCCTCACTTAATTTGATATCCCTGTGCTGTTGACGGTTTTCAGCAACTTTGAACCATGTTGTCGCTTTCTTCAGGACTATCTGCAACTTTGATGTTGGAAGCATTTTGTTTCATTTTAGGGTCGGTTATGAAATTACAGGAATCACTCTTTTTGTGGCATCTTTTTGTCTATAGGGATTGACAAAAAGAGAAAAACAGAAGGAAAAAGCTTCTCTTGAAATATCTATTCTTTGACGCCACCATTGAAATGTTAACTTGTTATTTAAGTGCACTACAAGAATGGCATAGGGCTGGACTCTTTCCTTAAGCAGATTCTGGTGTCTTTTGTTATTTAATCCATTTGCTATTTGGAAAAATGAGACAAGAAAATACCATTTAATGAAATGGCCACAATACTACCAAGCCTCTTGACAAGTATTTTCTGATAGTCCAATATAAGCATGAAACTATTTGTCAGTACCTGAAGTTCCTTTTACTTCTGCCTATGGACGCCTGGGCAAAGAAGCATGGTTTCTCATCACAGACGCCATTTTGTGATGTTAATATTGATTGCATTACATGTGAAGAACTTGGCAACGTATCCAACTTTTTCATAATGATGCCATTGTGATCGGATGATGGTGCAGCGTGTCTGCTGGGTTCTTTTTGCAATGCCAAACCCGTATTGGACACTGTAAAGACAGTTGCCATCTGGGTGTAATTGTGTAATCCTGAAATAGTCAGCTTCCAAGCGGTTAATAAATTACATTGACATGTAATGTGTGTTTGGTGTATATACATTTTTACAAATGGTCTTTAAGGTATGCTTACTCCAACCGGGTGAGCAAATTAAACCAATCGTTTTTGACTAAATAAAAAAAAGTGATCACTCACATTTGTAGTGTGTGTAGCTATGTAAACTTTTTTTTAAATCTGTCACAATATGAAATGGCAAACATGAAATCCAATTACTGAGATTGGAAGGAGGTGCAGATGTATGTTAATGTTTATGGTGTAGCCAGATGTTGCCATTGAATACCACAATTTCATCAGTTCTGATCCGTTTTTAATCTGAAGATCTAACACGGTTATATCCGCAGAAGTATGGCATTACTAGGAGAGAAGTGAGGCTATCCTTCGTGGGAAAACCACTTTAAAGCCCCTCTGAAGTTACTAATTCTGATTGTATGTAATACTGATTTTATCTGCACTATGTGCTTTTATCTTTGTGCCTCTTACTTCCTGATATTGCTATTAAATTGCTAAAAGGACGCCGGCGGTCTGCTTGTCATGTTTATTTTTCTCACGGGTGCGTGACCTAGCCTCATTGTCATCCTTTTTGGCTGACATATGTGCTGGAGCGATTCCCGCGCAGCCGTCGGGCGCACCAAAGGCGTTCTTAAGGCAAGTCCGACTGCCCGACCGTGCTAAGGCCGGGCTGGAAGGGCCTATGCTTTTTTTTCGATACGATCTTCTTGCCTTGGCTCCCCCCAGTACTCACTTTCCTGTTGGGTGGTTTGACTCTCCATCACCTGGACTATTTACTGATGCCCATCCGCCACCAGAGGTCGAAGTGGGCGGGAGCGGTGCTCCCATACTTTTTAGTTTGAAGTTTTACCGTTCCTATACTTTTATTTTAAAAGTAAACCGTTGTAGAATGGTTTAGTTTTAAAATAAAAGTGCAGGAAAAAGTAGAAGCTTGGACTTCAGTGCACTGCACTGCAAATTCCCATAAATAGCAGGTGTTTGTTTGGGGGTTTGGATTGTGTGTGGGAGGGGAGCAGGGATGTGGTTTGTGGGGAGCGGGACCAACCAGCAGGGAACATAGTTCCACTACTTCTTTTCGTACACTTCGACCACTGTCCGTCACCATTACAATCTCTGGAAACATTTGACTTAAGATTGTTGCTTCTTAACATGCTTGCCCTACCAACCCATGTGGCTAATATTTATCAGTTATGATCTTGTTGACAACCTGACTTACTTTTCCTAACAGAAACATGGTTGCAGGAGTCTTCAGCTCCTGCTTTGATTCAAGCCATAAGATGATTTTGTTACTATCCATGTCGACTGTCCCACTTTGCAAATGGGAGGCGGAGTGTAAGTGATCTTCAAAAAAACTTTAAAGGTTTCTAAATTGGATTTCCTGCACACCCTGGCAATGGAAGCCTTCTGTTTTGCTGTGTTTTATCGCCTTGTTTTATATGCCACTTTTTGCTCATCTATCACCCCCCGTGGGTCACACACTGGTTTTCTTGAGCCCCTATTGGATATTGTGGCCGACCTTCATACCCAATTCTCACCTTGTTGTGTTGGGAGATTTTAATTTGAAATTTAACAAACCTCAAACTCCTTCACTTAGACTCTTATTCAATAGCATGGCTGATTTAGGTCTTGCTCAACTAGTCTTAGAACCTACTCACAAGTTGGGCAACGTTCTTGACTTGGTTCTGGCCAACGAAGGCCTACTGACCACTTTTTCTGTCTAGCCAGTACTTTGGTCTGACCACTTGGTGTCTTGTCTGATTAAGGGGGTTCAAATGCAACAAAAGAAAGCACCTTTGAAAATATGGCAACGGTGCTGGCGCTTAGTTGACCCAACTAATCTTATTTCTATGGTCAAAGTAAAGGTTGTGAGGCTTCTGCAACCACCTTATTCGGGTTCTCCCAATCTCTGCTTGAAGCAGCAGATCTAGTAGCCCCCTTACGGCTTATCCAGCCTCAGAGACTCGCTTCAGAACCTTGGTTCTCAGATTGTCTTAAGTCACTACGTCTCACTATGAGGCAGGCAGAATGCAAGTGGCGGATGGCTTATTACGTAAGCCTTAGATCATGTTAAAAATTAGATGCAGCAGCTATTCTAGAAGCTAAAAAGACCTTTTATGCCCAGAAAATTGAAACCTCGATTTGTCAACCCAAATCACTTTTTTCGGTTGCGAGATCTTTCATCCGCAGCTAGACTGACCCTCTCTGTTAGCCCCACTCCAGATTTTTGTGATTTATTTGCAGTCTTTCATTACAAAAATTGAGATGATACGTGCCAATATTGCGAGGACTACAACAACTGTATTTAATACTGTGATTGAAACACAGGCTCCTATGAGTCAGACAGCCTTATTAGGCTGGTCCTCCTTTCCATTTTGTACAGAATCCGATGTACTCACCGATATTCAGCGTATTAAGTCTGGGGCTCCTTCAGATGCGATTCGCCTTGCCGCCAAGAAGGATATTTCCCCCGAGCTGCTGTGAGATTACGGGTGCGGTTAACAACTCGTGCCACACATGCAATATCCCGTCTGAACTTAAGGCTGCCTCAGTGATTCCCTTAAGAAGACTTCGCTTAATCCTCTGCTGCCTTCGAACTATTGCCCTATATCACTACTACCGTTTCTTATGAAACTTCTTGAGTCGCTGGTTTCTCCCATGCTGGCTTCCTATATGAAACCGTCAAGGCTTTTGGATCCTGTCCAATCTGGCTTTAGGCCTGGTTGGTGGACCGTATGTGTCCTGGTCTCAGTTCATGATGACCTGGCCAGGCTGGTGGATGCAGGAGGGGTTGGGGGCCCTGATTGTATTAGATCTGTCAGCGGCATTTGAAACTGTGGACCCACCCACCCATCCTGCTCGACCGCCTGGCTAGGGTCGGAATTTCGGGTCGGGTGCTCTCCTGGTTCACCTCATTCCTGGCCGAGAGAACCCAGACTCTTTCACTCCCCTCTTTCTCTCTTCTTTATGGTGTACCTCAAGGCTCCGCCTTGTCTCCTATTCTCCAATATTTACATCTGGCCCCTTGTGTCTCATCTGCTCCTTCAGTGTCGGGTCATATGCCGACGACACTCCAATCCTGATCCGTTTAGATCTTGATCAGGCTGAGTTGTCATTGTGCCTGCGGCGGTGCCTGGCTTCCGTGGGGGACTGGATGAACCGCAACTGGTTGAAGTTGAACGGAGAAAAGACTGAGGTGCGGGTGGTGGGTTCTCCTCCTGAACCTTCACTTTGTGTGTCTTCCTTTTGGCCGTCCACTTTGGGTTCTTTTCCTGTCCCGGCCGATGAGGTGAGGCATTTGGGTGTAATAGTCTCTGCCTCACTTTACATGGAGTCACAAGTCTGCGCTGTTTGCAAAGGGGGCACTTTCATCCAAGAATTCTGAGGAAAGTACTCCCGCTGATACCTTCTCAATTACATCCGCCTGTAGTTGCTGCCTTTCTGCTCAGGCGCTTAGACTATTGTAACTCACTAGATCTGTCCCAGCCAAAGGGCTTAATACAGCGGCTCCAACACCTTCAGAATATGGCTGCTCTTGTTGCCACTGACTCCCCCCATATATCACCTGTGCTTCGTTCTCTGCACTGGCTGCCGGTTACTAAGCGCATTGCTTTCAAGGCCCTCTGCTTGGTACACCGTTCCCTGCATGACCAAGGTGCTGAATATCTTTGCAAAAGGTTACCCGTTACCTTCCTACGCAGCCTTTACGTTCTACTGCCGCGGGCCTACTTCCTTTATTTTTCAGCTCCCTCATTAGTGGGCAGGCTTTCTGTTGCTGCGGCTAGACTATGGAATAGTCTTCTGTTGGCCCTCAATTCTCTAAATCATTTTACTTTCAGGAAGGCATTAAACTTTTCTGTTTTAGGACTGTGACTGTAGTTGATTCTGCTCTGTCTCCTTTCAGCGCCATGATGCCCTCGGGCCAACAAACGCTTAATGACTTAACATAACTGTCTACGCCTCTAGATGGAATCTTAACCTTTTCCCAGACTGTACATTTTAAATTGCTTTGTTTTTCTTTCAAAAGAATGTCCACCATTCGTGGATTTTGTTTTTAGTTCGAATGAAAGACTCTTGTTCAGGTACTAGTTTCTTGACTGAAAGGAAAGCTCATGGATAAAATGTTTAACAGAACCTCTGAAAGGCTTTCAATTGGCTCCTTTTTTAATGCTTGCAGGTCCATTGGAAGATCCGAAGGGGAAGCAATGATTTCACAGTTGGGCACAATGAAAGATTGATCCTCCAGAAGAGGTTGCAGGCCCAATCTTCCAAGTAGGAGACCCCTTGTTAGGAGCACAATACCTGGGATATAGTGCTCAGCAGAACATTTTCCAGAATTGTCGCACAAACCACTGTGAAATATAGCATAACCGTTGTTGAGGAAAGAGTGTTCTCTGCAAGGTTTCTTATTTTTTTAATTAGGACTCAATCTGTATTTGAAGCGCCTTGTTCTCAAGTACCTTGGCCAATAAGATAGATATCACTGCTCCATACATAGAAATGAAATCCGGCAGGTTTACCAAGAATGGCCATCCAACAGGATTATGGGCATATTTTGCATTATTGACCAGCAGACTAGAGGATTGTTATATGGACGTCTTTGGCTATTGCCAGTAAGCATTGAGCAAGCCAACATTTTTGGCTTTCGTGTAGGTATGATTTGGGCAAATGCCAAGCACTGCCATAATGGTACTATCTTGCCATTAAATGGTAATACCTGGAAAATAAGTACATGGGCATATTAAACCGTTGTCTGCTGGAAAATGCATTTCTAATACCTATAGACAAGCCAAAGCTGTTGGCTTTGTCATTGATTGTTCTTAACAGCACTTCAGTGCGAGGAGCAGATGCAAGAACAGTTTCTTATAAATCAAATTGTTGAAGGCAGACTTGGTTAAGATCTTTTTATTACACCAAGAGTGCATTTACAACTGCAAGTAAGCCATTCGCTCTCAACAGACTGGTTATAAATAACACTAACGGCACATTTACAGTACCCATATTGATGTTACAGCTTCTTAGAGCCAGCTCAAAGATATCAAGGAGGGTATGTTTTGGTGAGGGGGGGCAGGGGTTGGGTGGGAATGTCCACATGTATTAGCATGGCAATGGGCAGTTAAAGAATAGTTATATAGCCAAATATACACACGCTGTGGCCCCCTCCTCAATCCTATCTCTCTACTCCAATTCAATATTTTGAGCTTATAGTTTGTACCTAAGGCACCTAATGCCCCAAACTAACAAAAATGAATATCGGGACAGATTTGAAATACCGACTAGCAAGTTGATTTGCTATATTTACCATTTGGCAAGGGATTGCCAGTAATGATTGCATGCAGTTTATCAATAAAGGCCATCAGACTGGACTAGTACTAGTGTGTTCAAGTAGAATTAGCAACATTTACTATTCAGACAGCTTGGACATTGTAATGCTCATGTGTCCAACCCAATCCTCACCTTCATCCCCCACATATATACTCCCACGCACCCATGAAAGGTATATCCTCACCCTCCATCAAACACTGCACATCTCCACACTACCACTACCCAAACATGAGCATCTATTACTTTGCTTCGCCCAACCGCATAATCCTGTTCACCTACCTCCACCCACATCCCACCAACAGCCCCTCATTCTCATCATCTTGATCGATCCACTTAACTGCTGCCGCAGACACATTGTCACACTCCACCCACTCCTCCAAAGGTGTTGGTAAATGTCTAAGCTCCATGTGGATCTTCAGTCTAATTTTATGCTACACTCTACCTGCTACTAAAAACAGTTCTATTCTTATCTTAATCTTCCCTTTTTACCACATCATCCTTGTTTATTTAAACCTTTGAAACATATTCTGTCTTGCTCTCCTCCTCTCTTACCTCTGCTGACTTTGCTCAATTCTTCACTGATGATGTCCTGCTCCTATGTTCATCCTCCAGTTGCATCTGCCTTCCGCGGATACTCTCCCGGATGCTCTCCAGTTATTCCCCACCGGCACCTCAGACTACTCTTATTTATATTTTTTCTCCCCTTAATAGCCCCTATGCTGGTCACTAGATTGCCTTGGTCCACCCTTCTGCTTCTCCGCTTGATCCTATCCCTTTTTTCCAAGGTTTTCCCTTCTCTTCGCTTCATTCCTTCAATGTTTGTCTTTTGCTCTCCACTGCTTGCTTTCTACTATGATCCTCCCTATTCTCAAGACCTCTCAGCCCAGCCATACCTGCTTACTTTCGTGCTATCTCTTAGATAACTGTATTTTGAAAACAAGCCATTTTCATAAGATAAAAATCAAATCCGAATAAGAAATCCATCATTAACGTTTCAGATATACTTTCTTGAATGTGCTAGTATAACCACAAATCAAACTTTGCATGCTAAAATACAATCTACAATTAAGAACAGCTCAATTGTAACAAATGATTTCTTGGTGCAAAGGAGTGTTCGATGTAGTAGTAAACACACATTGCAGAATGCAAATCCGGGATTGTTAAAACCTGAAGAAAAGCTGAGCTTGCCTGCCTCATAGCCACATCTTGTCATCATTGGCATTAGTTTGGTATTTATAAACTGCATTGGCCTCAGTGCAGAGAATGGCCCTAATGGAATGAGTAAATGCATTTGTAAAACGGAAAGTTTACATTTTATGTTGCTATTGGGATGAATCTGGACTATTTGTCCCTTTTCCCCAGCGGGGAGCTCACACCATTTAACGCTAGGGAGGTGAACTGGGACCTCACTGGGAGTGACTCCCCTCATGGGGACAAGAACTCCTATTCCTTTAAGGAACTCCCTGTCCAGAATACATTGTCTGCCTACATGGGAATCGGAAAGACTGTTACTTTTGTTTTGGATTCTCCTAGTAGTGATATTTCTTCAATTGTTTCGGCATTGAGTAATGCTGGATCTCGCCTGAACTCCACAGTCAAAGAGAAAAGGCACACCCCTCGTGTTTGTGATGTACATAAAACGAGGAACCTGGAATGGATGACAGAGAATTCTATGCAGAGGAGAGTCTCTGACGGGAGGACTTCCTGGAGGGGAGGGGCCACGATTGGCCGCAGAACCAGCAGTAGCGTGGCGAGCGACTGATCGCTAGCAAGATGCCAGATGGCTCCCGGCCTAGACGGCAACAAAACCGATGTCGAGAGAGCGTACGTACACTGTGAAGAGACCATCTCGCCTGGTGGCATGACCACACACAAGCGATGGAGGGCCTAGGGCCTGTTAAGACACAGAAACCGGACTGCAGCTCAGTTTGGATCCCCAATCTCTGCAAGAGAAGTAGATCAGCTGCCGGGCAGAGCAGGGCAGAGCAAGGGAAGCAAATGTTCCTGAAATGGTAATGCCACTGAGAGGGGCAAACGGTTGCCTCCAACGCTGGAGAAGCAAAACTGGTTACGGGAGCCAGGTGAACCTGAATGTTCGATACAGGCGTTCACCCAACCAAGGTCCCACTATAGTGAGCCGACCAAAAGGCTTTAGGGAGCCCTTGAAAGAGAGACTTTGATACCGAGGCTTGGCAAGCCAGAAGTTTGCCGGAGTCCAGAAAACCTGAATGTGCAGACTCCCAACAACACAGGCCCTGCTAAAGCAGGCCTATTTGAAGACCAAAGTCAGAATTGGTGAAATTGTAGATCAAGAAGACCCTTTTTCCACATAAAGAAGGGAATGTGGCAGAAGTGTATAAGGATTTAAAAACTGGCTGTTCAAAACCTGCAGACAGGCTGGAAGACAGTTGTGAGAAATTGAAGAACTTCTAAAACCTTCTCTGGAATGAGATTCCAGTAGTTCGGCCGAGTAATGTCCAAGGATAGAGAAATAATTGCTGTGGTCTGTTTTTATAGGTGGTAGGGCCAGATAGTAAGTAGGGTTTGGACAAAGGACTATTTCTTTTGGCCATTTGACAAGCATCATTAGTTCTAGTTTTGTAAGTGGGGAATTTCCCTCACAGCAGTGAGGCGTTTGCTTATTATTTAAATAAACACTCTTGAACATGCCACATCTTCGTTCATGCATCTGATGCTCTTCTCTTGTGGGGATTGGAGATCCAATCTCTCCGCTGGTCTGTGTCTGTTGACAGGCCCTAGGCCCAGGGACGTCATTTGGGGTTCGCCAGAGGTCACAGCTGCGACCCCTGTGGTCTCCCTGGTTACTCCTAAAAAGAAAATGGAAGCTCCTGGTCTGTGGCCAGAGCCATGTGGTTTTGTTTTTGGAGTAGCTGACTTTCTTGTTCAGGCCTCTAAAAACAAAAAAAAAAAAAAAAGCCAGGGGGCGGTGCTGGGTGGAGTTTCACAAGTTTAACACTTTGAGTAATGACACTAAATTAGAAAGAATAACAAATAATGTCTTTCTGGCATTCTGTACAATAAATACTTAACTCAATTAGTTTTATTTCAGGCATACTTCTGGGGAGGAGTCACTGATTTAGTCTGTTCTTAAACACCTCAAATTCACAATGCAGACAAAAACTTCCAAAAAAAGCATTTAGCGTAGAATAAGCATCCATTTCGAACTCTGTATTTTGCCTTTTGCAAGTTGCTCTTATCGCATGTTTTTCTTTCTGCCGTTGTCTATTACGATCATCACAAGCTACTCAATCCGTGTCCTCTGTCGCTTGACAAAATCCTTGTGCCTAAAAGCTTGTCTAGAAATGTTTGACCATAGCACATAAAATGACCCTTGATTTCTTTGTGCCACGATTAATGCATTGTTGTAATGTCTCTTTCCTATCCCCCTGGCATGCTGTTCAGGAGGTTTGTTTGCATGTATCAGGTAACGAGTGTATTTGTATTTTATTGTGCATAGAGTACGGGATGCTATGTGTGCTGCTTTCCCTGTGCTATTTTAAATTCTTCAATACAGTTCTAAACCTCCCCAATGATTTGTATTTTGCCAACCTCTGAAGCCTGAAAACTAGATCCAGGCAGGCTTGACATGTGGCCAACTTTGCACCAGGTGAACTGGCCTGCTGTTAAAGCTCAGTTACCAGTTTAATGGTATCCAATACATAGTGTAATTTGCTTTCTGACTCTGAGAACATTCAGACATGTAACTGCTCATTTTACTATAGCTGGTAAGATAGCTATAGCCGGTAAGATAGCCGAGTGGGTTGAGAGATTGCTGTTGCGTAGGTTATTATCCCGGCAAGGCCAACTCAGCCTGTCATCCTTCTGAGGTCGATAAATGAGTACCAACACAGGTTGGGGTGATATTGTATGTATATTAATTTTGTATAAAGTGCTATATCATAACACATCATTAGGCCTTGGACGTCTGCTTGCATGCACAGTAATTTGGTCATATAGACCTATACTCACTGATATTAACGATAAATATGGTGATCCATTCTTGTTTGAAATGTATATCCCATTACAGTGATAGCATAACCATGTTTTTCGTAGTGTACTTAAGCAAAATGCTATGTGATGCCACTTCCTGTTTTGTCCAGGGGTGAAAGGTTGTGTTCCACCGCTTTCTGTGATGTCACTTTGGGGTGGGGTTGAATAAATCACTTCCTGTGATGTCATCAGAGGTCAAGGGTCGTGTGATGTCACTACTGCTAGCCCTGGCATTTTGGTGAGGTTGGTGTGGTTGTGCCACCAGGCGAGATGGTCTCTTGAGTCTGTCACTCTCGGCTAGGTTGCCGTCTAGGCCACCAGCCATCTTGCTACTGATTAGATCTCTCCACGCAACTGCCGGCTCTGCGGCCAAGTGTGGCTCCTCCTTTCCAGGATGTCCTCTCCTCCATTCCAAGTTACTCACTGTTTTATGTACGTCATCACAAACAAAAGGAGTGCCAGTCCTCTCTTACTGTGGAGTTAAGGCAAGATCCAGCATTACCTGATGGCGAAATGATTGAAGAAATGTCACTACTAGGAGAATCCAAAACAGAAGTAAGTCTTTCTGATTCCCACGTAGGCAGACAATGGATTATGGGCAGGGAGCGCCTTACAGGAGTAGGAGCTCATGTCCCCATGAAGGGAGCCACTCCCAGTGAGGTCCCAGCTCACCTCCTTAGCCTTAAAGGGTGTGGCTCACCACTGGGGGGGGGGGAAAGGAATGAATAGTCAAGATTTGTCAAAATAGTCACATAAATGTAAACCTTCAGGTTTACAAATGCATTTACTCGTTCCATTAGGGCCAATCTCTGCACAGTTGTCGAACCATAACGACACATCTGAATGGACTATGTGTTTGAAATTAAAATTGGACACTTTTTTAGATTTTTTTTTTTCTGTTTTGATTTTTGGGGAAAAATTCTTTCGTAACCCTCCTGCAGTCTTCCTTGCTGTCTCCAAATCTATTGCTAAGAAGCTCTTCGAGGCCCAAGGTCCTTGAAAAGGATCTGATGTCATTTATTAACAAAAAGCTGTAACGGATGTCAGAGTTCGTAATATTTGCCAGTACTTTGTTTTGGGTTGACGTGGGCTCCTCCAAAATCGTGTCCAATAAATTAATGCTGCAGGCCTAATGTAATCTTCACTGCAAGTCGAGCAACACTCCTTGTGTAAAAAATATCCTGTGAAGCCATGCTTTACTCCTTTTATTGCCTGAAGGAACTTAGTTTGAATTACTTTCGGGCTTTGGTAGCGCTAAATGCCAGCGCCATGCAAGGCCAATGGTAAATGGTTGGCCTTGTATATGTGGACAATATGGTCTCTGGGTGTGGGCCTTCTAGCTTTTTCCCATTTCTTTACTTGGAGGCATTCACCTGTGTCACTTTAACGGCTTGATTTTTAATATGCTGATTCCATTTAAGATTTTTTCATATAGTGACACCTAAATAACAAAGTAACTCCATTCCATTTTCCCACCCACGACTAGTATTGGGCCAACAGCTAATCTTGTTTGTTTTATTATTTATAACACGCACCAGACCCAGGGGTACAAGGATACTTTAAGCTTACAATAGTTAAAAGTGCAATACAGAATACAGCATAGGTTACAATTAAGTAGGCAAGACAGGAGAGGTAATCAAGTTGTGAGGTACATAGGTGTAGGTTGCCTAATACAGGTCATGGTGACAAACTCATGGGATACAACTGTAGCTAAGACAGGTGAAGTACAATACAGTTACAGCTATAAGCTTTGTCTGGATAAGGTTTAAATATGATAAAGGTGAGTATTTGGGTGATAGGGCTGAGGTCAAAGATCCTTTTCTTTGAACCATTTGATAATGTTTGTAATCTTGAGTCTCTAATGCATAAGATTTTGTCCCTCAGAACGATATAATCCGCAAATCCACTACTCCAGGTTTGCAAAGCATATTTTGTTCTAGCAATCAAAACTGCATCTTCCTAGAAAAATGCATACTTTGTGGCCTCCCATTTTAGGGACATTGCTTCTCAATTTGCTCAATTCTGATGAGTGAGTTTACCAGAAGTTCAAGAACAATGGCGCTAGAATGCAGTCTTTTCTTACCCCATGAATTGATCGAAATTCTCAAGTTAATTTGCCCATACTACCTAGCTGTACTTTTGCTGTTAGATTTCTATGCATCATATTTGAAGCATGGAATTGGGTACTCAAAGGCCCTGCAGTGTGATCCAGAGCTCTTTGTGACTTACATATTCCTATGTCGTTGACATATCCATAAAACCGAAGTAAATCAGGCTTTTCTATCGCCAAACATATTTATCCAGAATTAAACTAGGGTTCCGGATCTGGTCCATGGTATCCACACCCTCCCAAAAGCCATATTGGAAGTCTGAAAGGATTCTGTTTGTTTGTGCCCAATCTAATATCTTACCAATCAATGGTATCAATGAAGGAGATTGGACGGTAACATGCAGGGTCGTCGCCTTTTTAAATATCTGGATTACCGGCTCCTTCGAGCTTTTTGGTATAGCCTTCAAGTGTAAATGGGTATTGAATGTCAGGGAGAAAATAGGTAGCCAAATGGTTCTCTCCCATTTGAATAACTCAATGGGAACTGAGTCTGGCTCTGCAGCCTTACCATTTGTCATCTCAGGTAGAGCTTTTTCTACCTCCCTGAGATTAAACACTAGAGGGTAGTTTGTATTTCTCAGAATAACTTAATTTTTTTGTTTGCCCCTGGTTGTCTCCCCCAACTCCTCATCCTGTACATTATGAAGTGCAGTAAAATGTTGTAGCCATCTCATTGGGTCCACTTGATCAACTAAGGCTACCGGCAAGTTTTAGTTGCTCAAGCCGTCCCCAACTACCCTCCAGTAGGTTTGTTGGTTACCAGAGAGTGAAGCCTGTTCCATATTGGACCAGGCTTGTTCCACTAATTCTCGCTTTCTCTCCCTGATTGCATTGTTAAAGCTTGCTCGGGCTATTTCTACTTTGATTCAATCCTGATCTTTCAAAGCTTTCAACAGTAGCTGCTTTGCCATTTTGTTCTGGCGTTGAACCGCGGCTTCCTCCTCTTAATATTTATTTCTAGATGTACTTCTGAATGCGTGACTGGCTTTGGCCACGGTTTCCACACAAAACTAACTTGGTTCATGCATAGTAATTAAAAAATATTGGCTTTGGTGGTCTGGTTTATCAAGGCGACATAAATGACCAAATAGTAAATTGTAGAACTTTTGGAAAAGTACTGTACTGAAAGTCGTGTCTTACTGAGTTGTGATCAACAAAGCCAAAGAAACCACTAATGAGAATAATTGTTGAAAAATTACTCGAAGACAGTGCCAAAGAAGTAGTTTTATAAAAACAAAATAATTATTTTATTCAAATCAATTGGCCCTTGTAGATTGACAGGTTTGCCCTTGTACATGACACGTGTTTTGGTCGTACTTGAGGCCTTTCTCAAATCAGGGCATTTCTTATGATTTGAGAAAGGCCTTATGTACGGCCGAAACACGGGTCGTCTACAAGGGCAAACATGTCAATCTACAAGGGCGAATTTGTCTGAATAAAATAATTCTTTTGTTTTTGTAAAACTAATACTTTAGCAATGTCTTCTATCCGAGTCATTTTTCAACAATTGGTTCATGCATAGTCTCAGTATCTTAACAGTTTTCAATTTCAGTGTGGGATATATTCCTGGGTTACACCTCACTTTGTGGTATATTATGGTGGTAGTATCTCTTATGGTAATTTGTTGGGGTGTTTCTTGTTACATTTGTGAGACTGACTTTAGACTATAACCTAACAACTGTTCTTTGTACCAGAGTACTTCCTTGCACAAATTGCTGGACGTGATACACTCAGGAGGGTAACTAATATTTTCATGCCTTAACAGCATTTTATTTACAATGCTTCCATATGCCCCGGTGGCTGAGTTGCAAAATCATCAACAAATAGTACACACACACACGCACACGCCCCTGGCACTCCTAAAAACTCAATTTGCAGAAAACAACCTATTTCTGATTTTACCACATGTGGTAATTTGAATTACCGCCTGCGATAAAATAAGCCTATCACCTATTGGACCTATATGCTAATAAAAATGCAGATACATAATAAGAGCACAAACCCAATTCATTTTTAAACCTTTAGATTTTTATAGAAGGTTAAAATTCAAAGTTGTTCAGGCATGCAGTATGCGATATTACTTGGACATGAAAACCATGCATTTCATTAGTGTTCGCACACATAAAATAGCCTTTCGAACGATAGGTTTCACTTACACACTTGTTGCCAGCTGCCCAGCAACGCTTGGTGGGTAACCTTGAATTGTTAGCAGATAGGACCCTGTCATATTAAAAAAAGCTCAATTTATGAATGGGAATCCACGTAACATAGAAATCATGAAAATTTTTAAACGGGGAAAAACAACCTATTACCATTATAAAACCTATAAGTATTTCCCAGGCACACTACCCACCTCAATTTAAAACTGTATATTCACCTAGATCTGATGGCAATACTTCTTTCCGAATTTGCAGGGTACCCTGGGTTGCGTAGATGAGCACTCGCGCAGATAAGCCCAGCAAACGGCCCTCATCTCTGGAGTCTGTCTGCCTGCCAGCTCACTGCAAATCACCGTCCCTCTCAGCACAGTGCCCCAGGAAGCCTTCCTGCCAGCTCATCTCAGCCCAGCATTCGAAGATGTCGGTCTCTACACCCACTCAGTCTTTTTTATGACCTCTCACTGCCACTCAAAAAGAAAATATCTCCCATCTAGATCATACCACTAACACACGTAATTCTATTGTTGGAGAGCAAGGCGATACAGCTCTTCCTGCATTTCCTGCGCGCACAATAGCTTGGCTTTAGTAAAATAGGTTCCCACATATTTCAGCTTGCCACACAAGCTCATGCTGGACATTTAAAAAAAACATTGAAACCGAGCCACCTGCATTTCAAATTTGGATTTGGGACATTTCCCATATAAACTACTTTGCACTCAATGTTAAGTACATGGGATTCACTTTGTTAATTGGGATTGGATTGAGTCAGTATGTTAAAGTATTAGTTAAGAAGTTTGGTGCAAGTTCAGTCAAATGAAATATCCTGAAATAATACCCCAGCTCTATCCCCAGCTGCATTGTGGGAGGGTGGGAGCCCTCTCCGCTCAACGCAACTCCCTGATGAAACTTCATCACCGGACCCACATCTTAAGGTAGTTGACATCTGCTACGCATCGCCGTGCAGTGTGCACTTCCAACCTGGGCCCCCCTGTGTGTACACGTACAAACCAGGGCCTCTCACAAGCATGTATTTGGAAAGGCTTTGTGATCAGACACGAGGCCTGCATCCTAAAATGGCTGCCTTGTCTGTGTACAACGGTTGCTAAGCAACCATATCAGCTGCTGGCCTCTTGCCGCGATTGGCTGAGAATCCCCTCATTACCCGACTTGCACCACTGGAAAGGCGCAAGCTGCACCACCCAAGGAACACTTTTTAAGGATATCTACTGTCTGGGCCGAAGGGCTGTGGGCTGTCTCAACCTTGCCCTGCTCAAGTGCCAAGCTCCTACTTGACTCTGACAAAGTCGCAAGTACACCAATGTGTAAACACCGTTATTAATAGTGTCTGCCACATGTCGACAAACCCTTACCTCAAACCCTAACACTCTGTCATGACTAATTCTGCAGCAAACATATGGAAGTTTACCTATGCAGAGACATATTAACCTTGAACGATTCATATGTGACTTGCCATCGGCATCTGGTTTCAATTACAATACCCTACCCAAACGTATATATCAATGCCTCCACTCTATCTACGTCCACTCAAAACCATCTATCTATGCTGTCGACGTGCACCCTTGTCCTATGCTAAAGCTACTCTGCACATAGTCCGATTACGCACAGAACCAGCAAATATATTAGCCTTCATAATACCCTTTCCAGTTCATGCTGTAAGCGTATTGTTAGCCATATACTACCATTCACTGTTGTGCCCACATGCGACTGACCTTGCCGATTACAACGGTACACTCTTAGCCAAAATACAACTGTAGTATCGCTCCTGTATTGTATTACACTGTGATGTTCCTCATACGGCATATTCTACTGGCTGAGCTTTGAAGCAGGCTGAGATCTACGTTTCGTTTCACCTTATTGTATCCAACTACACTCATGGTGCCTATCGACCTACTAATCATGACCGCTCCGAGCTGGTAGGAATGCAACTGTACCTAGCTCATATTAAGGCATTGTTTGTTGCACTTTGCTGCTACTGTTTGCTTGTTGAGCATTACTGTACTACCACTTACCGCAATCACTCTATGTTGCCCTGTCAATTACGACCTCGCCACTTAGAATTGTTAGGAGTGTAACTGTACCTAGTTCATAGCAAGGCACTGTTTGCTATGACGTATAGCCACTGTTTGCTTGTCTAGTATTACTGTACCACCATCTACCGTAGTCACTTTAGACTGCCCTATCAACGATGACCTCTTAGCCCCGAACTGCTAGCCTGTTACGCTCAATAGATGCTGTTTATTATTACTGGACTACTATATTCCTGTCATAGGCACACCCACTTGCATTTGTGACGATTCACTATATAGTTAGGGAGCTTGAGCCTATTCATGACAGCAGTATATTGGCTCGCCAACTGACTAATATCCGGACACTGTCCCAGTAGCCACCAAATGACTTTTCTAGATTACCAACCTTCAACTGTGTATTCCTGTCCGCTGGCAAGGTACACTGCTCCTCCTCGCAGTGGTTATCCCTATCCATTTATATCCTTACCTTCATCATCCTATACGCACAGCCTATCTTGGATTCGCACCCTAAAGATCCTAGAAAACAAAATGGCGGCTGACAAGCCTACAGTATTCCTCCCACAAATGCTACTTCCTAATAGGATTAAACCCACCCTATTCCTTCCACCGCTAATAATCACTCAGACCACCGTTGTCATGATGCCTACCTCTAAGGAGCCAGGCCGGGCCCAGCAACCCCAGAGGCAGACATCATTTTCCCCAGGGAAGTCTCAGCGGGCCCAAGTCGGGGCCCTTTGGACTCAGTCCTGGCGCCTTAGGTGCCAGGCTCATAGCGGACCCCAGTCCTGGCGCCTTAGGCGCCAGGCTCATAGAAGAGGATATGTGTTTAAGTGCTTGGGTGCACACTTACCTGATGCAGACCTTGCTGCTTCATCCAGGCCCTCTTGAGGCCTGAATGGGACTACTTAACCTGTAGGACTACTTCACCAACCGGGTGTGGTCGGGGAAGGATACATACCTGATTGGTGGAAGGATACATACCAGGAACTTCTTCCAAGGCTATTTAAACCCCACCCGAACAGCCACACATGCTTCGCGTTGCTCTGCACCTAGCAGCTCGACGCTCACCGTGTCCGCTCGTGCATCCTGACTTCAGCCACGCCTGCCAGCACCCTGGAACACCTGCAAGGGGAGAAAGGAAGAGAATAGGAGAAGAAAAGCCCTTACCTGCTAAATCTGCATCCCGGAGTCATTTCTCCAACGGCCCTGAAAAGGAAGACATCATTTTAAAGGCATTTCGTTTTGATCGCTGCAGCGCTGCATTTTACTCACCTTTGCAAGGCGCTTCCATCTTCAGCAGCGATCTTCCGGATTCAGCTACGCCCCGGCGCCTAGAGGAAAAAAGACAAGAACAAAGGTGAGAGGGAGAAAAGGAATAAGGAAAGCTCAGTTTCCTTTTAAGTCTTACCTGTTGGATTATTCCCACTGCATTTCGGGTCCTGCCGCTTCCTGGCATCTCCGGACCCCGGCCCCTATGGGGAAAAAAGACAAAGACATTGAATGAGCGAATGCAAAGACATTACCTGAGCGCTCATCCAGAACTGTTTCACTTCGGGTCGGCGCCATATCTCCGGCACTCCGAACCCCGGCCCCTAAGGGGAAAAAGACATAAGCATTAGCGCTTGCTGCAATTTGACAACAAACATTATTATTAAGCTTGAACTTTTGAACAGAACTTTTACAGCGCCTTACCTGAACAGTCAAGCTTACCTGAACTCCCATCAATCCTCAATCCAGTGAAGTAACTGGGTTTCAACGCGCCCCTGCATCAGAAGCAGGATGGAGAGCTCATCCTTCCAAACCCTAAGGTGAGGCTTCACGGGGAATCGTGGAGGACGTATCGTGGAGGGTTGGAAGGGAGTGGGAGGCTTGAGCATTGTTCCACAGTTGGTAATACTCCCTTTTCACGCACAGGAGGGTATCCAACGACCATGCCAATGACCAAAGACCAAAAAAACCCACGAAAAACATAAGGCACCCACATAAGGGAAAGCACGCCCCATAACAATCTCTGGAGCACTAATTAATGCAAGATCATTAATAGCATATGCAATTGATATTGCCGACTTAATATTTGCTAAAAAGCTCAACTTCTTGCCTGTCGCTGAGACCTGGCTGCATGCTGCAGCAGGCCCCGCCCTCCTTATGGCAACACCTGACAATTACATAGACCACAGAGTTGACAGAGAATCATTCAGAGGTGGTGGCATGGCCTTCATCGCTAAAGCTTCTTTAGGACTTAGAATAACTATACAGGACCCTATCTCCTCTTTTGAACGACTGACTGTAAAATTACCTCTTTCCGCCTCACTG
This sequence comes from Ambystoma mexicanum, assembly GCF_040938575.1. NCBI lineage: Eukaryota > Metazoa > Chordata > Amphibia > Caudata > Ambystomatidae > Ambystoma > Ambystoma mexicanum. The sequence goes on along the minus strand of NC_090941.1, from coordinate 659,982,742 downwards.
ACCCTAACCATGCACCTAATATACAGACCTCCAGGACCCTTGGGCTAATTTGAAGAGGATATTAACACTGATTGCCACCAATACCAAACCATCTCCGCAAATCGTTATACTAGGAGACTTTAACCTAGGACTTAATGACCCGGCCGATGCATCTGCATTAATCCTGGCCAAAGCTATTGCAGAACTTGGCCTTACGCAGAGAGTTCTACTACCTACCCATGTCAAAAGCAGTACCCTCGACTGGATAGTAGATTTAAACTGTAACGCCACCATATCTTCGGTTGAACCATTTCCCTGGACAGACCACTTCTTACTCACCTTCAACATGCAGGACTGCTCACCCCTTTCTAAGACCAATGACTCGGCTCCTGCCATTCCCACTAGAAATAAAAAAATATATATTACTGTGGAGAACCTTTTACCTTTCCTCGGCCCTCTGCTCAATTACCAATCTCTTGATAAGCCAGCAGAGCTTGTGGACCTGTATAATAAGACGATCATCAATGCACTAGACTCCATTGCAACCCTCAAAATACGCAAAAGTAAACCTCTAGCCCATCTGAACACATGGTTTACCCCCAAACTTAAAGACCTAAGAAAAGAAAACTCGAACTAATTTACAGAAATAATCCAAACAAAGAACTGGTCCTAAAAATATCACCCACCTACAAAAAAGAAACTTATTAGCCAATCGTGATGCATATAATGCACAAATCGACAAAGCTGCTTCTAACACAAGAGAACTTTTTACCATCCTCATAGAACTGGAGGCACCACCCCCACTAACTGACAACTGCATTAAGGATAAAACGTGGTGTACCAAGATTCAAGAGGCAATACATAACAATCACAATGCTCCAAAATAAAATTGCAATTAAAAAAGCACAACTACCCTTGCAAAATAACACCCAGATACAGAACCCCAACATTAACAAGCCTACACAAAAATTCAGTTTCACAGATGTATCCATCTCTGAAGTAAAAAAAATCAAAGCCTCTCTAAAACCTTTGAAATGCCAGGTTGATGCCTGCCCAGCTATGGTAATTAAGGAAGCAGCTAACATACTTGCAACTTTCATTACATCACTAATCAACGCTTCCTTCCGTACCAGCACTGTGCCTTCAAATTTGAAGAACTCGTGGGTATTCCCTCTTTTTAAAAAAACATTGCTTGACCCCACTATACCAACTAACTTTAGGCCAATTACAACAGTACCATTTTTGCTAAAGAACATGGACAAAGCTGCCTATAATCAAATTCAAAACGATCTAGAGACTAATCATCTACTAGTCCTCCGTTAATCAGGTTCAGACCTCAACATTGTACAGAAACTGCCCTGGTTGACCTAAAAACACAAATTAATGACCTCAAGGACAAAGGAACCTCAGCCCTTTTACTCCTCCTAGATCTGTCGGCCGCCTTTGATTTAGTTGACCACAAGGTCCTGTGCAAGCACCTTGCCTCTTCCTTGTACTTCTCAACTGAAGCAACAGCTTGGATTAACTCTTTCCTTAATAAAAAGAACCATGCGAGTTTTCTCTGCCTCGGCCGCCGCTGATCCGATCCCCATAACCTGCAGAGTTCCCTAAGGCTCCTGCGTTTAGCCTACCATGTAGAACGCCTTAACCAAACCACTGTTCGATGACCTGGATTGGGTGTCACCTACACGAACTATGCGGATGACACCCAGATCTTCATAGCACTGACAGGAGACTATGATGAGGACCTTCCTGAATGATGAGAAAACCGAGCTGCTAATTCTAGCAACTCCTAGTAATTTGACCAAACTAGGCGACAAATACCGTACCTTCAGCATAGATGGAAATAATATCAAGGTTGTGAATGAAGTAAAAACTTTAGGTTTCTACCTCGACTCATCCCTAAATCTGAGTAAACAAGTGAGTGTGACAGCTTCTTCTACTGCATACACGTGTAGACTTACCCGTGCATGTAAACCCTTCCTATCCTCCAACTTGATTTTGGCCAGAGCTTTGATATTATCCATAATCGACTACTGTAACGTGAACAAATACATTATTAAACTTCAGCTCCTGCAGAAAAATGCATTACGATCAACCTTGAGTATTCCTCACAGACAACATATAGCCGCAATTAGACGGGATAACCATTGCATGTCCATTAAGGAAAGAATCCAACTTAAAACAGCAGCGCTCGCGCACAAATGCCTAAATAATGCAGCCCCCCCGAAACCTCTCTGACAAATTCTCCAAACCTCTCATAGTGCGTCCGACTAGATCCTCTACCTCAGGTCGCCTCCAAATACCAAGATATAAACTCAAGAAAGCAGGAGGTATTAGTTTCCCAGTTATGGCTGCCCAACTGTTACGCCTGTAATTCAAAGCCCCCAGCTGTTCAGAGCCTTCCGCCCATCAACTCCTACGTTTCCCTCCCTTTTTTTTATTGCTGGGGTCAACTTGAAATCACTGCAGGAAAAACAAAAAACAAATGCTCTAAAATGCATGTGTTGCTTCCAATTGAATTACCCATACTGAAAAATAAATATGTACATTGAAATCCAGGTATGAGAACATTATGTACATATCTCCAGTCTTGAGTAAAATAATCACAGCTCTTAATAAAAAGAATAAACAATATAATTGAATATGAACAAAACTATTTTTTCTAATTATTTTTTATAAGTTATCTTGACCACCTTAATCTTGATCTCGTCTTTTTTTTATTGTTGGTGATACATTTTTTTATCATCTTTTCCATTGTTTTGGGATTTTTTAAAAATGAAAATATATATATTTTTTTAGATTTTTTTTTCACCTTTATCTTTTTATTTTTTTAAAATTGGTGATCCAAAATTTCTTTTTATTTTTTAGACAGAAATTAAATCAATGACAAACATTTTCTGACAACACAGCTGTGTTATTTAATTGAATGCACAAACCAGTAAGAACATATATAAAAATTGGTTTGTTTAAAACTTAAATCATTAATACTTTTAGAACACATTTGAAAACATAGTTTTGTCATTCAATCCAATGCAAAATACACGAACATCAAAAATAAGAGCCAAAATCAGTTCGTGAAATATAGTTTTCAAAAATACCTCCTGTAGTAAAATAGTTTATGCTGGCAATTGTAAAACAGTCTGTACTTCAAGTATATCCTGCCAACAAGAGTTTGTGGTAACATTACACAGAAAAACGTTGTTGGCGGAACTCCTCCAGTTCAGGACTCCATGGGGACTCCTCCATGGGCGTCATCTCCTGGGCTTTTTGGGGTCTTTATCTGCACCCTCTTCTGTTCAGCAGGCTTTCCAAGGGACTCCCCTCTAGGGGACCAGCACTCCAAGGATCCAGCGCTGACGAGGAAAACAATTATTTTTCTAGATCAAAAAGAAAGGCACATTAAGTAATAAGCACAATAAACCTTTCATTTCCTTTTCCAATGGAGCGTCTGAAATCAAATTTGATTATTCACACAAATGCAACCAAGACATTCTTTCAATAAATACACAACACCCACGTGTTACCTTCAGATAAGGCCCCCTTTGTACATTTATGCACCAGCATTATTTGAAGCTGCAGTGTATTACAGTTGGTTTTTCGAAACTCGAAAATGGGCGTCGACACAGGGCGTGCCAGTAATACTATCCCTAGTGTGACGTCCACTGTACCCAAGATCCCTCGCACGTCTAGGATCCTCAGATTGTTTTTTTCCGCCATAATGGTCGGAAGCATTTTGCGGAGTCCCCTGGCCTTAGCCATACTTTTGCTAAAATATTGATTAATTTACATCCTTTCCCCATCCCAACGTCGAACTTCGACACTCGACGTCGGCTTGGAGAAGAAATCGACCGTCGGCTGCTGCACGATGGATTTGGGCCTCGGAAGGCCTCGACCCGGACCTTGGAAGGCCTCTGGCCTCGGCCTGCAAGTAGGGAGAGTGGGGGGTTGGACATACTCTACACTCTTGGTATATAGGTACACCTTATACATTTCCTACACTTAGCCCGCTGCCTCAAGGTGCATATGGAGGGTACCCCTTTTCAATTCTGCCCCAAGTGCAATCGCAAATACCCTTGGGTCGATAGGCACGCCACGTGCAATCTCTGCTTGCCGAGGGACCACCCCGAAGCGAACTGCAGAGCGTGTAGTAGGTTTAAACCTAAGACACTTAAGGACTGTTCGAAGCGTTGGGCCCACCACGCCAGGCAGGCGGCCATGGCAGCGGAGGGCTCCTTCAGCGATGGCAGCAACGCCGTACTTTCGGACGGCGAGGGCATTACGGTGTCGAAAGACAGCCGAGCGCAGGTCCCCGACCTCGGAAGGTCGTCTGACAGGGCGGCTATGGGGAAGACCCCCGGCGACACAAGCGCTTCACACACCACTCACACAAAACACACGAAGTCCAACCGAGACTCGACGATGTCGAGTTCTCGGAAAGAGGCACAAACAGAACGGTCCGAATCGGTGTCCTCTGGGCGTTCTCGGTCGAGATCGCTGCATGACTCAAGGCAATCATCCACTCTTGCCAAGAGTGCCTCGCTCCCTAGGCTAACAGAAGTTCGATCGTCGGAGGACGAAGACGACTTCTACCCCAGGCCGCTCTCCAGGAGTCGGAGCCCGCAGACCAGATCAGCGCGGCCCCACGTTCGAAGGACAGGGACTCTACCCCCGATCCTCGACGCCAGGCGTCGAAAACCTCCGGAGCCACAAAGGGACAGGGAAAACACTTTTCCACTCACGGGAAGGGGGGAAAACAGCAGAAGCAGCAGCCTCCGCACTCTTCCACACCACCTAAACAGATAGACAAGACCAGGTCTGCTGATATTTCGAAAACCAGCAAATCTACTCAAGATAAATCTCCTAGACTTTCTGAGAGAGTCATTCCCAGTTCCAAAAAATGGTCGAGTGATGACATAGATAGGGTCATGTCAAGGATGTCATCTTTGGCAGACTTTTACGATAAAAATCCTGACCATTTCCTTTCATATAATCCACAAGGGGCTACACCCTCAGGCTCTAATGATCCTATTCCTCCTTCCCCCGAGTAAGAAGCCCCGGTTTGAAACACCGATAAGGTCTACAGACCCCTTCGAGGTACAACCATACTCACGGCCATACTCAATGTATCAAGGAGAGACTTCCTTTGGTGAGGACCAAGATTTTGGCATGGTAGAAGAGCAAACCGGGACGGGCTACTATCGGGATGATGAGGACCAGGAAGAGGAAGACCCTGAAACCTACAGAGTAGATTCCCCGGTAGAGAAGGAAGCCCCGGTTACCGACTCCCCTGTCGATAACCAACCCCTCCTGAACGAGGTTCTCGCACGAGCAGCAGAACATTTCCATATTGACACCCACGGTGTCCAGGAAGAGAGGATATGGATATGAAAGATGCCTATTTTCATATTTCCATGTTCCTAGCGCACAGAAGGTACTTGCACTTCAAGGTGGACAGTCGGCACTACCAGTTCAAGGTACTGCCCTTCGGGATAGCTTCGGCACCAAGGGTATTCACCAAGGTACTGGCGGTGGCGGCTGCACACCTACGCAGGGAGGCAATCCCGGTGTACCCTTATCTGGATGACTGGCTCATAACGGGGGAAACCCCAGTAATTTGCAGGACAAACATTCGAAGGACTATCGACCTCCTCCACGAATTAGGCTTCTCAATCAACGAGAAAAAGTCAAGCCTGGTGCCAAGCACCTCCAAACAGTTCCTAGGAGCAATCCTAGATACTCAAGAGGGGTTGTCCTTTCCTTCAGAGGAAAGAATTCGGAATATACTACTGCAAATTCCGCAATATCAGTCCGGTCACCAAATAACGGTACGCAAAGCAATGCGTTTGCTGGGCATGATGGCGTCATGTATTTACCTGGTCCCCCACGCGCGCCTGCGTCCCATGCAGGAGTGGTTGGCGAAACAGTGGTCTCAGGCAAGTGGCCAGTGGGACGATCTAGTGGTCGTTTCGCCAACACTGGTACAAAGCCTTCACTGGTGGACAAGAGAGAATCTTGCACAGGGGAAACCCTTTTACGATCCCGAAGTACAGGCAGTAGTCACTACCGATGCATGCCTGACTGGGTGGGGAGCTCACCATCTCCACCACACAGCTCAGGGTCTCTGGTCTCCCTCAGTGGCCAAGAACCACATCAACCTGCTAGAGCTTCTGGCAGTATTCAGAGCGCTTCAAGCGTTCGAGCTCTACCTACTAAACCTGTCAGTGCAAATCCGGACGGACAGCACGACAGCCATGTTCTACCTGAACAAGCAAGGAGGGACTCCTTCGCTAAATCTGTCCAAGCTTGCCCAGAAAATCTGGATATGGGCACTCAGATGGAATATCTTCCTGTCATCACAACATGTTCCAGGGGAGCTCAATTCCCTAGCGGATGCTCTGAGCAGAGACTCCCTCCCAGAGGAACACGAATGGGTTCTACACAGAGAGGTCGTAGAAGATATCTTCTCTCAGTGGGGTTTCCCCACTATAGACTTATTTGCCACAAGCGAAAACAGACAATGCCCAGGATTTGAATCCAGGTTCCCCCAACCAGATTCCCAGGGGAACGCCCTGTGGATGAACTGGTCAGGGATGTTTGCGTATGCTTTTCCACCAACTCCTCATCAGGAAGGTGGTGAACAAGATGAACAGTCGATGACTCTCGTCCTAGTTGCTCCCATGTGGGCAAGACAACCGTGGTTCCCACACTTACGCAGGATGGCAGTGTGCGAGCCCATCAAACTTCCGGCCTGGTACAACCTACTGTCCCAGCACCAAGGTCAAACAGTGCATCAGCAACCCAACTCAATGAACCTGGCAGCATGGCTCCTGAGGTCATAGAGTTTGGACATCTCAATTTACCACAGAGGTGTATAGACATCCTAAAGGAATCTAGGAAACCAAACACAAGGCACTGTTACTTTGACAAATGGAAGAGATTTGTTATCTGGTGCCAGAGTAGACACATCAACCCAGTTGATTGCACTCCTTCCACTATTGTTACATACATGCTCCACCTGCTAGATGCAGGATTGGTTTTTAACTCACTGAAAGTACACCTGTCAGCCCTGTCTGCATACACCACTTCCCATAACAAGGTCTCGTGGTGGAAAGTACCAGTAGTTAAAGCCTTCATGGAAGGAGTAAAGAGACTTCACCCTCCTATTTCAAACCCACCACCAGGGTGGGACCTTAATGTGGTGCTATCTAAGCTCATGGGCCCCCCTTGAACCCATGCATAAAAGCAGTCTCAAACACCTGACTTATAAAACGGCCTTCTTAGTAGCTATTACTTCTAGAAGAAGGGTCAGTGAAATTCAGGCTCCGTCAGTGCAGGATCCCTTCTTTACTGTCCATAAAGACAAACTGGTTTTACGCACACACCCTAGGTTCTCACCTACGTTTATATCTAAATTCCACGTAAACCAGTCCATCGAGCTTCCGGCTTTCTTCCAAGACCCGCAAAGCTCGGCTGAGGTGAAACTACACACCCTAGATGTGCGTAGGGCGGTCCTCTACTATGTAAATAAAACCAGACCGCTAAGGAAAACGGATCAACTGTTTGTCCCCGTAGCTACAGTCAGAGAGGGGGATCGCGTCTCTAAAGGTGCCATCTCGAAGGAACTCTGCCTTTCACCCCAAGAGCCCACTCTACTAGAGGCATTGGGGCCACTCTGGCTTTCGTTGCAAATGTACCCCTTGACACCATTTGCAAAGCAGCTAATTGGAGCTCAATTCACACTTTTACTCAGCATTGCTGCATTGACGCCCATTCCAAGGCAGATACACAAGTGGGACAAGCGGTTCTAAGACACTTATTTGCTCATGACCCTTCTCACGTCCCACCTCCTTCTTCAGGTACTGCTCGCTAATCCATGCACAGCATGTGATCTAAGCAGATTCCACAAGCCTCAGAAGGGATACATTACTCACCGTAATCGTATTTCTGATGCTTGTATCTGCTTAGATTCACATGCGACCCACCCTTCCTCCCCTCTGAGAGAAGGCGCATGGTTGCTTGTAGTCTTACCTTTCTATCTATCTGCTTGGATTATCTGTACTCACGCTACTCCTCATGCTACCTCATGTCAGAAAAAATACAATCTGAGGATCCTAGACGCGTGAGGGATCTTGGGTACAGTGGACATCACACTAGGGATAGTATTACTGGCACGCCCTGTGTCGACGCCCATTTTCGAATTTCGAAAAACAAACTGTAATACTCCGCAGCTTCCACTAGATGTCGGCCTATGCACAGCATGTGAATCTAAGCAGATACAAGCATCAGAAATACGATTAGGGTGAGTAATGTATCATATATATATATATCTATATATCTATATGTATATTCTCTCTCTATATATATATATTTTAGTTTAACTTGCTCAAGCCTCTTTGTGTTTCGTGTGGAAAGGTTTCATTTGATTAATATGGACAAACTGTTCCACTGTTAATTCACCCTCCGTGTTTAGCAATTGTCCACCACATGTGAAACCTCATCTGTAAATTTATATGGCCCTTGCCATACTGCAAGGAATTTAGAGTTTGTTTCCCCTTCCCGAAATTACATTTGAATACCTGACCCCCTATTTCAGACTCTTTTACAGATGTCTTCCTATCATGTTTTTGCACCGTCAGCTGCCTTTTCCAAATTCTGCTGCACAAATGCACACGCATGTTGTAAGTGCTTCCTCAACTCTTCCACATATTCATGAATTGTGGATGCATGTACAAGAACTTGTTCATTTGTTTTATAAAGTCAGTGTTGTAGCAGCAACATTTTTCTTCCTGTCACTATTTCATGAGGGCTGAGATTTATTGGTTTTAGCGGGAGTCGACCTGATGGCCATTAATACCAATGGAAGTCGTAAATCCCAACTAGAACCCGCTTCACCTACAAATTTCTTTAACATAGCCACTATTGACCTGTTACACCATTCCACTCCCCCTGAAGAGGAGGGCCAGTAATAAATGTGTAGTGTTCTCTTCACACCCAAAATATGTCATATCTTTGTCATTAATGCACTAGTGAAATGACTCACGGTCTGACTCTATTCTTTGAGGTAAACCAAATCTTGAAAAAATAATTTACAAGCAATTTGGATGCCGTTTGCACACTGCAATATGGAGCTGGAATGCACTCTACCCATTTGGACATTAAACAAGTTATTGTCAGCATGTACCCGTTTCCTCATCAATGGTGCTCTGAGTAGGTGATGCTGGTTGAAACTCTGCACATACTAAACACCTTCTGGTGTAAAGTTCAACATCTTGGGACATGTGTGACCACTAAGCATATTATTTTAAAATGTCTAACCTTTTTGTGTACCTCTGTGTCCTGCACTTATGGCATTGTGGGCATGATGCATCATCAACCCCCGAAATGATAAGGGCACTACCCATTGTATTTGACATGTCAGTTTCTTTAGTTATCAGTCCGTCCTGTAATCTAATTCTCTTTTTTAGTATCGCCCTCAATTCCTTTTTCCCTCTGAAGTCAGAGTAATTTGTTTTGCATCTAACAAATGGTTATAAAATAGGCCTAAAATCGGGTCTTTCTTTTGCGCTTTCATCAGGTTTTGATATAGAGCATCAAAACTCTATTGCACCACAGGCTGCTCAACTGCTTTTAGATTCTTGGATTGTGTTATTGCATCTACCTCTGTATTTCACCAAGCAGGTGTTCAATGGGGGAACCGCTCCAATTTTGGCTGACTGATGTGCCTGGTCATTCCCCTCTTTGTCCTCCCCTGGTGTTTTCAAATGACCACGTATTTTCTTCTAATGTATTATCAAATCATTTTCTGACACAAGTTTGTCTATGGCTTGAATCATCTTGCCATATTTAAGTGGTTTTCTGTTATAGGTGAGCATGCCTTTTACCTTACAGTCAGGTAAATATTCTTACAAAGCTATTCCGTGCATAATCCTAATCAGTTACTAGAACTATCTGAGTTTATTTTCTAATGCTGTAGAGACTGCTTTGTACATAGCGGAAAATTCTGCCACTTGACTACTTCTAGTACTTAGCTTCATGCTTGCCCTTGGAATGTTGTCACATTTAAACCAGATATTTCCTATCCCTGCTACAAGCTCATTTCTGCATTATTTCCTGCATGGTGTGCACATCCATCTACATGCACAGTTGGTAAATGCCTACATATTTCTTCATTGAATGCTTTTTGTGGGGATTGCTCAAATTCATCCAGACTGGTTTCTAGTGTATCATCAGGTGCACACATGGCTGCACAATCATGCACGTCTACTAGCCCTTGGGTAACCGGGCTCTTTTTATTTTGTCCGTATTTCACTTTTAGAGGTAACTCCTGAAGTGCTAATGTCCAGGACGTAATTCTTGACTGGGCCAAATTCCCTGATCTGATTCTCTTACTTTGCAAAAACTGCAGAGGTTGGTGATTTGTTTCAATAATTACCCTCTCCCCTTGAAATAAGGGATGGAAATGTTGAAACGCCCAGACAGTGGTCAGGAGTGCTTTCTCACATTCACTCAATTTAGCCTCTACCCGTGACAGCGCTTTGCTAGCATATGCAATACTTTTGTCACTCACATCATGCTTTTGATATAACACTGCTGACGTGCAATGATCAGTGAATCCTATCTCTACAAAGAAATCCTGCTTTTTATTGAATATGCCAAATATTGCACCTTCATTAGACACCCTTTTAACCTGGCCACTGCCTCACTCTGTTCCTTTTCCCTTTTCCAGGGTACACCCTGCTTCAGTAACCTCATTAAAGGTTGTGTAATTTCTGCATTATCCTCAGTACATTTACAATTGTAACATAGCATCCCTAGCAAACTCTTTAACCCCCTCAGCTAGTGGGATCTTTCAGTTTATATATTGCCTCCACTTTCTTCTTTTGCGGGTTTATCCCATTCTCGGTCACTTCATGACCTAGAAAGTTCACTTTGTTTTTACACCTTTCTGTAAAGATACTTTTGCCCCAGCCTTCTGTAGCTGGCTAAGCACATGTCCAATCTTGTTGAAATGGCTTTTCAGATTCTCATTTTTAATTAGCACATCATCTACGCAATCTATTGTCCCCCTTTCAGCGGCATCCGAAAGCACCTTGATGAGGAATATCCTGAACTCACTCCCACTATTGACCTGCCCAAAAGGTGTCCGGGACCACACATATTGTGATTTGTCAAAAGAAAATGCAAACAAATTTTGAACACCAGTATCCACCTCTAACATTTAATGTGGTAAATACCTTTGACCGATTAACCTGTGCAAGACCCTGATCAATAAATGGTTGGGGCCACCTTGAACAGGTAGCTTTTTTTCTTTAATTTTCGTAGATCTGCACACAAACACCATTGGCCATTAGGTTTTAAAACGCCTGATAGAGGTTTTTGATGTGCTATGGATGGGCCTAACAATTACTCTAGATTCTAAATGTTTGATTATTTCAGCTAATGTTTCCAAACCTGCCAGGGGTAACCTGTATTGTCGCACAAATACTGGTTCCGTCCCATATCCTTTTGGTAATGTGGCAATGTGCAAATCTATTAACACACGCATCTTTGAAAAAAACCTGTTTGAATTCCATAAATAGTTTTCTTAATTGGTCTTTTCTTCCTCATTTGTGCAAGCATCTGCAACCTGAATTTGCTCTTCTACCATTTTAGAGAACTCGGGGAAGTCCTCTAACAAAGGAACTTCTGTACTTTCCTCTTAACCATGTGGCTGTAAATCTTTGGAGAGTAGAGAAACTTCAATATTTTGGAATATTGACCTCCATTTCAATATGCTGTTTTACACTTTCAGATTCACCTTATTCGAATAGATTGCAATCATCTTGATGACGGCACACTATTTCACTTGACTCCTAAGGATACACAGACTGAATTTTAAAGATTCCTTTAGACTTAGAATTCAAGAATTCTGGCAACTCACCCTGTGCAGTCACATAGCTTTCATGGATGGTCCCAATCACTGCATTACTGAAATCTGCAGTGTAGTAAGACTTCTGTATTGCCACTTCTATTGCTTAATTCTCTTCTAAATGGATTTCTCAGCAACGTTTATTACCCATCCGGATTTGAATATGCCCATCACCAATCTCCATCAGTAGTGTATATTCGCATTCTAGCCCTTGCTGCCTCATCGATTAATTTAGACATGCAAATGCATCAGAATCTTTTATCTGTTGTGCCTTTCTGTATTTTATTGCTATTGTCTGGTGAACGCAGGAATGGTAACATCCTTTTTCACCTGTAGTTCAACTGCATATGGTGCAATCTGTGCGCAGTGATAAGCTTGTCTTTTGTATTCAAATTCAGGCGCGGCCCCACCTAATCTGGACCAAACCTTTTTAATTTAAAAAGTCCAATACCATACACAGTCTGTGCATGATGTAATTTCCCAAATAAAATGTTTGTGTCCCGCTCGTGATATGTATACTCTTAGGACCTATTGCAATCTTTAACATGCATCTTCCTACAATCCTTTTCCCCTACTCTGGATCATCTAGACCAAAGATCTGTTGATTCCTTATTCTGAGTTTTGGGATCTCCTCCCTGTCAATTATTTGTTGCAGTACCGTTTCATTAATGAAACTTCATGTTTGAGTGCTAAAGTGGCTTTTATCATTTCAGAATGCCCATTCACATGGATAGGAATCCATGGCAGCCCATCTCTCGTGTATTTCTGAAAGGGTTGAAATGTGCAGTGCAATGTGTTTTCATCTACTTCTGTTTAAAGATTTATTTGGACCCCAAGAAAAAATGGCAGACTGCTTCTCTTACACTCCCCGCATTTCACCGACACATGAGAATGAATGTGACGCTAGGCACACAGCCATTCTGAAGATCTACTTCCACTGCACTTTCTGATTTAGCAACGGTGTGACATTCTTTTACACTGTTTAGTGTCCTTATTTTCTTAGGCCTCAATGGGTTTTTGGCTAGACCACAATACCCCATTTACCCTATCAATGAGGGGCGACAACCTCTTGAGGCAATTCGTCCCTATGGTATTTCATTGATGGATGTAATCAATACTTCCTATTTCATCCTATGCTTCCCTATCTATGTCAACCTCTGTGACATCTTCGTTAGGTGCTTCTTCACCATTGAAGTTGTGGCTTGGGCATCCATATCAAAAGCATTACATTTTTCTTCAGGAGTGATGGGAACATAGTACCTGTCTTACACCTCTTGGACATTTTTCTCTCTTTTTTTTTGCCCACTTCATTTTGAATTTCTTTGTCTGTTTTCCTGGGCTCAGAACCCATTTGGAGTGTTGCCACTGTCTGCCCCTCCGACTTGGGGCGACCAGTGTTCACACTGCAACTTTTTGACTGAATATTTTCACAAGTGTCGGATGGCAGCCTGTCAACTTCCGGGGCAGGACACTTACCTGTGTTTTGCATGGTGCCTGTCATTTCTGTCTCTTCGAATATTTGTGGTTCAAAATACTACTCAGGTGACTGACCGGCACCCTCCTTTTGAGCTACCGTTTTCTCTGTGTGGAGCCCAACAGATTTCTGAATATCAAGGGGGGATATTCTAACTACTGATCCTACCTCTTTGCCTTGTGTTTTATTTTCATATTGGATTCTCTTTTTAAATCGGTTTCTCTGTTCTTTGGGTTTTTCTTATTCATTTTCCTCTTTTTGTTCTTCATTTTCACATACATAAATAATCTGATTCAATTCTAAATTGAACCACACTCCCTTTTTGTGTGGAAATTCCCCGTCCCACTTTCATTTATTTGTTTTCTTATTTTTGAGTCGGTAGGCAATCAAGGACCGTTAATCAAAGGTGATTCATGAGCTTCTGTGTTTTTATCAGTACAGGGGCTATTAAATAGTCACTTATTGTCAGAACGCACAAGATCACTCCTATGGCATTCTGCACCTTGACTTGGCTGTTTTCGAACTGCATATAGCTTTCCTATTTGTTCAGACAACATTTTGACTTGGGCCTCCAAGCGAATTGCCCAGATATCTAGGGCTAATGTAAGACTCCCTATTGCTGGGATCAACTGATTGAAACATCAGTTTTTGAGGTTGTCCTCTGTGGAGGCATATCCCTTTGATTAGGTGTCATGTTGTTTCTTGCCTGGGTTTGGGCTGATTCAGGCAGCATATTTACAGATTGTACTTCCATTATTGCTGGCGTGGGGAGTTCAGATTTTGGTTTTGTCGCCCTACTCTTAGGCCCTTCTTCTCTCTGACCATATATCATTTAATATAGTTTGGTCCCCTGTTCTATTATCCAGTCTAGTGATTTTTCCCTGTCACTCGCGAATCAACTGGGATACAATTTCTTTTTGGAGCCCAGAAAAGTATGCAGTCTTAAATTTGACAGTTGGGGTTAAAGGCCATATCAAAGCGTAAAAATGCTCTTTTTAAATCTTGGAGGAACTGGCAAGGGGACATATTTGGCTTTGCAGTCCTTGTATATGCTGCTTTTTTGGCACCTTGTATCGACTGATAAGGTGAAAATAGATGTCTAACCTCTTAAAGTCTGCCCATGACACATTTTCCTGTTCATTGAGACCCCCGAATGACACTAGCAGCTGCTGAATCAAGCGTTAGGTGAAAGTACTGTCTATATTGTTCCCTAGGTATCTGGAGGGCTTTAGATATATCATGAACTGTTTCGAAGTGGTCTTCCATGCAACAATTGCCTCCCCTTTTGAGTGGTTTAATTAAAGTTTTGATAGGCTTCATAATCTTGATAGGCCCACATGGTGCATTTTGTTGTGTCATTTTGTTGCTCATTTCTGTTCTCTTGTGGGTAGGGATGATTATGGCCATTGGCTGGTGATTCATACCTCACAACTGGGCTATGACCAGTTCTGGCCACAGGAACAGTTGTTGGTACATTGTTCCCTTGGACAGAGCTGTGATTAATTTACATTCCATTGAATGTAGTGCCTTTCCTGAGATTCTAGACTAAATGTTTGCTCTTCTAAATTCTTGCACTGTCCATGAAGTCGTTCTGTCTCATGACACATCAGAATTCTCATTTTACTAATTATTGTTTGCAGCTCACTTATCTGTGCCTGACATTGATTAAATGCCCTGTCTTCTTGTCATTCTCTTCCATTAACTTAACTATCTCCTGTACCACAGCGTGACATTCCTTGTCGTTTTCCATGTTATGCTCTCTAAGGGTTTCTATTTCAGAAATTGCAGCATCTTAGTCCTGTTTTATTGAATCTAAAATCCCTTTTAAGTGCATTAATATTTGCTCACTCATTAAATTGTTTCTCCTTCTGAGCCAATTGAGTGGCCATTTTGCTTTTAGATTGCAATTATGTGCCCTATTCTAATTCTGCTTTAAGCTGCTGCACTTGATCACATACATTATCCAAGCTGCATTGTAACTTACTAATCACTTCAGTGTCTTTCCTGCATTTTTAAAGATCTGCGTGACAAAAACCACAACTTTGCACATAATCTGATAATGCAATTTTTCTTTTCCTTGCTGTCTGCAACTCTGAACAGCCTCAAGAGGCATACCTGTACAATGCTCGCTTCCTCAAAGATATTTTCAAGTGCCTCTTTCTCTACTTCTGTGCAAATCCAGTCCTTCCATATTGTTGCATTTTCTGAAGACCAAACTGCATGGGCAAAAAGCTTTGCCTCAAGATAGGTTGCCAGTTCTGAAAAATCAGCCTCAATTTGTGACAAGGTGACACTATTGTGCAAGTCAAATGAGCCCACAGCGCTGCACCAATTCACAGCACTAATTCCTAATTCACTTAATAAGTGCACAGTATGGCTATGTTTATAATGCAATGCCACGCCCAGTAACTGTTTTAGAATTCCCGCCCAACGCACCAGATATGTCGGATATATTCTAGGGTTACACCTAATTTTGTGATATCTTATGGTGGTAGTATCTTGTGGTAATTCGTTGGGGTGGTTCTTGTTGCATTTGTGAGACTAACTTCAGAATATTAATTGTTCTTTTTACTTGGTACACTCAGGAGGCTAACTAATATTTTCACACCTTACAGCATTTTATTTACAATGTTGCCATATGCCCTGCAAAATGCATAAACGACATAATTATATACACACACATGCGCGCGTCTGGCACTCCTAGAAACTCAATTTGCAATAAACAACCTATTTCAGATTTTACCACATCTGGCAATATGAATTACCGTCTGCGATAAAATAAGCATATCACTTGTTGGACCTCAGTCTATGTGCTAATAAAAATGCAGACACAACAGCACAAACCCAATTTGTTTTTAAACCCTTTGATTTTTTATGGAAGGTTAAAATTCAAAGCTGTTCAGACAGTTGAATTATGCGATACAAGTTATTTGGACATGAAAACAATGCATTTCATTAGCGTGTTCGCACACATAAAATAGCCTTTCAAATGATAAGTTTCACTTACGCACTTGTTGCCAGCTGGCCAGCAATGCTTGGTGGGTAACCTTGAATTGTTAGCAGATAAGGCCTGTCATATGACAAAGCTACTTTATAAATGGGAACCCACGTAACATAGAAATCATGAATACCTTTAAATGGGAACACAACCTATTATTATTATAAAACCTGTAATTATTTCCCAGGCACACTACCCGCACCTCAATTTAAAACTGCATATTCACCTATATCTGATTGCAATACTTCTGTTCCAACTTTGCAGGGAACCTGGGGTTGCGTAGATAAGCACTCGCTCAGATAAGCCCAGAAAACAGCCCTCAGCTCTGGAGTCTGCCTGCCTGCCAGCTCGCTGCAAATCACTGTCCCTCTCAGCAGTGTCCCAGGAAGCCTTCCTGCCAGCTCGTCTCAGCCCAGCATTCGAAGATGTCTGTCTCTACACCCACTGTCCTTTTTATGACCTCTCGATGCCACGCAAAAAGAAAATAGCTCCCATCTAGATCATACCACATGAACCCATGTAATTATATTGTTGGAGTGCATGAATATACTTCTTTTCCTGCCTTTCCTTCGCACACAATAGCTCGTCTTTAGTAAAATGGATTCTCGCATATTTCAGCTTGCCACACAAGCTCATGCTGCAAGTTTCTTTTTTTTTTTTAAACCCCTTGAAACAGAGCCACCTGCATTTCAAATTCGGATTCGGGACATTTCCATATAAACTAATTTCCACTCAATGTTAAGGACATGGGATTCAGTTTAATTGGGATTGGTGTTACGCTCACCTGGCTCCCACAGGGGCGTCGGTCGGACCCGGACAGCTGCGGTCTCCACCCACGTGATGCGTAGTGCAGCGATGACTGACTGGATCTGCCCTCCTAATCTTGTCTGCTTAACCCGTAGAAATATTCTCCTGCAAGTGGAGAGATGGATTTAACCACTTGTGGATTCAAGTAATGGCACCCCCACAGTCCTCCCCAACTAATCACCTCCGAAATGCCCTCACAGCAATCTCACCTTATATTCTTGAAAGATGAGCTCTCCGTCCTGCGTGGATGTACAGGGGCGCGTCGATTCCAGTTACTTCACTGGTTTGAAGGCTCGGGAGAGTTCCGGAGAGTATTGACTCTGAGGTTCCTGGTGAGGACCAGTAAGTATTAAGTTCATAGAGTTCAATATGTCCGATGTTCACTCTTGTTCCCCCCCTTCCTTTCTTGTCTTGCAGCTGGCTCGTGAAAAGATGCTCTTGTGGCAGCTGGTGGCGCTCAGGTAAGAGTCTGTATTACCCGGCGCTGTCCGGTAAATGTTGCACGAGGAAAACGTGTTGTTTTGTCTCTCTTTACAGATGCGGCACGTGAAAATATGGAGAGTCACAAAAGGATGCCTCCGGTGGTAAATCAGGTAAGTCTATGGTGGTAAGAATTACATTTGTTGGTTCCCTCGGCTCACCTTGTGGTTTTCTTTTGTCTCCTAAGTGTCGAAGTTCGGCGAAGAAATGATGGAGGCAGCGCTGACCCGAAGGATGCTGTGAAGACTAGTGAGTATGGCGTGGCGCTGCAGCTGGAGGTGCAGTGCGTGCAGAAATGATGTTTACAGGTCCGGAGACAAGATGGATCCAGAATCAGGTGTGGAATAGAAATAAGTTTGCTTTCTAACCTTGTCCCTTTCTTTCCTCTTTGTTTTAGGAGCTCTGGATTCGAGGCGGGCGTGGCAGAAGACTGGATGCAGGCTGCAGGCACGGTGAGTGTTATGCTGCTGGATGCAGAATAACGCGAAGCGTGTGTTGCTGGTTGGGAGTGGTTTAAATAGCCTCAAATGTAGTCCCAGGTAACAAGTCCCTAGAACCACACCCGAGTAAAAAATAGTCCCTGTAGAAAAATAGTCCCTTTCAGGCTTCATGTTGGATTGGAGTCATTTTCAGCATGGTCTGCCTGAGGTAAGTAATGACTATGAGCCTTGCGCCTTAGGCGCCAGGACTGATTCCTACTATGAGCCTGGCACCTGAGGCGCCAGGACTGAACCCAGATAGCCCCTAGCCGGGGCTGCTGAGGTTTTATTAAATGTCTAGATGCCTGCTCCCGGGGCTGATGGGCTTGGTCCGGATGCCTGGGGGTAGGCATCATGACAATTGGATGGAGTTAGTATGTAAATGTATATTACGTTTGGTGCAAATTCAGTCAAATTAAATATTATCCTGAGATATTACAATTTAAAAGCATGCGCTGCATTTGAGCTATGTGCATTTTCCATTTGGCGTGCACAGTTTGCATTAGCAAACCTATACCTTGAATATGTTTGTATTCCTGTATAAAGCCCATACTAAAACTACATGTGCATGCTAAGCTAATAAACCCCTGTAATTCAAAGCCCCCCCACCTATTCAGAGCCCCCCATCGACTCCTACATTAGTCTTGTGCATAACCTGGGCAGCTTTAAAATCCTGGTCAACATGTTACCATGGTATTGTCCTATAGTCCCTGCGATCCCCTCTATCATGTTCTTCCCGATAGTTACGCCTGTCTCCAATTTCCACCCATAAGCTTTAATATCAGGGGATCGTGAGCACTGGGGGTATTTCAAATTGAGCTATCTGTGACCAGTTCCCTTAATCGATTATAAAATAAAAGAAATCCATGATTGACCAGTATCTGGCATTTAGGAACATATTTCCCTGGAATGTCAGATGGAAATCTGCCATTAACAGATCAAAATCCAAGTTCCAAGTTTTACCAAACTATTGGCGAGGCTTGTTCCTCCTTTTGTTTGACCTAGTGTTTTGTAGGACTGGGATGGGGGGGTATTAAAAACAGCAACTTCTTCACCAACATCTTCTCTCCCCATACATTGACACATTTTCAAATTAAAATTTCGCAGATGAGAAGCATCATGTTTGCTGGGCCACTAAAACACTAAAATACATTTTGGCTGCATACATTTTGTCCAGCAGCTCTACTAAAGGTGATCCTAAGGCATTCCCCACGTGTGAATTCTAAAAGGGTCCCTTGCCCCAGTCTACATCAACAACCAGACGTTTTTGGTGAGTAAAAAGTAGCGCAAGTCCTTCTATATTATATTCTTGTAGAGATATAAGTTGCCAAGCCACCACAATGCCTCCCCTTCTTGTGTTTTTTGTGGTTTTTTAAAAAAAAATTTTTTTACTTAAAGGACAATTTGTCCAGCTGGATTGCTGGAGTTACCCAGGTCTCCTACAACAGTAGCACACCCAATGGTTTTAAAAAGTGCTCCAAGTCTGAATCTTTGAGTTTACTTACCAGCCCAGCGATGTTACAGGATACAATTTTCTCATCCGGTCTGTGTCCTGGCTAGGTTAAAGCCGGCATAGTGTGCGTTATGCAATCCTATATAAATATATTCTCCTTTGCCGTCGTCGACCTGGAGAACGAGACAGGATGCTTCAGTATTTTCTTCACATGACTTGATTTAAATCCTGAAGTATGTCTTGCTACTACCTAGAACTCTTAAATCCAAGAGTTGCCAGCGCTATTTCAGAAAGCGTGATTTGTCTGCTGTATACCAATCATGGTGTAGAGGACAGGATCTGGCTGATCGATCTAGGTATGCTTCAATTCCAGTTTCAGACAGGATATCTTTTGTCCCAGAACAGGTCTCTGATTTAGCAGTTTGTGAATACTATGAAGCTACAGACTCCACAGAACATGCAGTCTGTTAAGATCCTGAAGCCGGGCAGTGCTTTACTAGATGGACCTTCTATTCCCATGTTGTTGCCTAGGCCTTTAATTGGAGCCCTCCGGTAAGCATTTTTATTCATGTGACAATGTTTTACCTTTAACGGTGAAGATTATGTTTAATTTCCTTCAAATTGCTAGCAGATCTTGCTTACCATTAGATGTAATTTCTTGGGTAGTTTAATTACTGGAAATCAAACTACTCCCTCTTTTCCATCAACTTTGCAGTCACTGTACGTTGGTTGATCTCTCGTGACCGCACGCTGTTCTAGAGTCCCTGATTCTTCCAACTTGTCAACAATGGTAGCCGTTAACTCAAGTAGTCAAAACCTTGCTTTCCGACAGGGTTTTTTTAATCGGTTCTGTTAGCTCAGTAGCCTTAAAATTGATGGTGTGCTTGCTGAATTTAATTTTGTTCTTGTTTAGGGCATGATCTCTGCGGGTTGTTGCCTCAGAGCATCAGGGGTCTTTTTTTTTTTTGACTGGCTTCATGGGTTTCGGTACATTTTCACCAGGACCAGAGAAGTTGTTTTCTCTGTCTGCTATCAAGTCCTTGCTTAAGTCCAGGATTTTCTACAACAGGATCTATCCCGGTTTCTCTCTTCTCTTAAATAGGCATCTGATTTGTTCAGCTTCTTCATCAGCACCTTTAGCCATAAGAACTGCAAAAATAGATCTTTCTCTAATGCTGCTCCTGTGTTTGAATGGGCATTCTTATTTCCAGCCAAGCTTCCCTCCAGAAAAATGTCCCCCATTGGAGCATTGTCACAAAGCACATCAGGTGAGGATTCCAGAAATATCTGTGCGCAAGTTATGAAAGATTGTGCTGCACTATTGTCAGTTACATCCTTCCCCTGAACTTTGATTGCTCAAAAGAGGTGGTGTTCAACCATTGCGAGGAGTCTTGTCTGATATTTCTTCTTCCCTACCTTTCCAAAATTCTCGAACGCGTAATTCTACACTAACCTTTCTAGCTTTATTTTTTTTTAAAACGACTTTTTGTTGAGTTTACTTCAAAAAGAAAGTACGCGGGCAAAATAACAATCCTAATCTTTTCCCTTCCCTGCCCGCATTGTACATTGCCTGAATACCAAGAATTTCGCAACATATGAAGTATTCATCTGTTTTACATTATGTTCAGAAAGTGTATGTTTTGTGGACACCATTGTTGCATAGTCTCCTGAGATGATCCAGAATTTCTCCCCAGTCCTTCCTGAAGCTATCCGCTTCCCTTTGTATCCTATACGTAAACCATTCTAATGCCAAAACCTCCCACAGCTTACGAAGCCAGTCTATTAATGGTAAGGGCATTCAACAGGTTTTTTCGATTTCTTGGCTAACACCAGCCAGGTGGATATCAGTGGCACCATCTGGGCTCTCTTCTGAGGTTTGAAGGAGTGTAAGGATTCAGGATCCATAATACCACAGAGCCATTCCCTTGTAGTAAGTATATGCATGCCTGTCAGAATCTGACGGTTCCAATCATTATTGTCCTCTGTAAGGAACTCATGGTGGTAACAGTAAAGACAGACCCAAAAGATCACAGTTCAAGGGAATCTATCTCTTTCCTGCAAAAGTTTTTTGCTTTAAAGTCTGCTGGACCATAAACAAACAAAAGTTCCTTTGGTAATCCTTTCACGTTGGGCGATTGCTCTTTGGCCCTTGGATCCCTTTCAACCAGGCTCTGATCCTTCTTGCAACGTTGACCTCCCTCAATCGGGTTCACTAGGCCTTTCTCTCACATATTCAACAGTCTCCATGTCCTTTTCACCAACTATCCATTGTGGACCTCCCATCCCTCAGCTGGGTTCACACTTATGTTCACGGGTATATCAATGTTTACCCTCAACTCGCAGGCATCCCTCTGCTGGGTTTACATTTGCCAGTTTCACAATTAAATCAGTTTTCTCCAATGTGTTAGACCTTTGAGTGTATGAGGGGTTTTGCTCGACCCTAGTAGGACCACTTTAACACTTCACACTAACCTCTCTTAAGGCCTCTTGGTTTTCATAGTTTCAACAAAACACAAGCCAAAAGGGCTTCAATCAGTCCTTCGAATGAGCGCCTTGCGACGCCGGACTACTCTGCTTCTGAACCTTTTACTAGGGTTTCTTTAATGTTCAACTATTCAAGTTCTTTGTTCAACAAGGTTCTCGCCTGCAACCTTGGATCCAGCACAGTTTGGTTGTTCCATCTGTCTTCTCAGACTAACCGCTGTGCTGAACAGTTGGAGTTTTTTGTCTCTGGAGTCAAGGACGGCACCGCAGCGGCAAGCGCTTCTCCCCGCGTTGGCTACTGGCACGGGAGGCCCTGTGTGCCGTTGACACCTGCCACGCCACACGCCGGCTGGACTTCCCGGTCTTATGATTTCCCTTTTGAAGGCTTCTCAGGTCTGAGTAGGCAAGGGCAATTCCCCTCTCGTCGTCCCTTCAGGTCGCTCCACCTTTCTCCTCCGTTTGAACTACTGGTCCGGAATAGTTGCTTCCTCGGGCGTTCGGCCTTGCTTGAAGTGTGCTCTGCCTTCTATCTCTGGGGAATGGAAAGGGCTGTTGGGTGTGCATAGTTATTGTCAAGTGCCTGACTCTGCTTGACCCTTATGTTTGGACAAGTCAGGTAAACGGCTCTGGTGTTAGTCTGTTGTCTGTCTCGGTGTAGGAAAGTGTTCATGTTGGAAAAGGGTAGGATGGGGAAAAGGTGTTGTAGGGAAAGGGGTACCCTGTCTCACCCGTCAGTGTCCCACTTTCACTCCCCGAGTACCTCTCATCCAGGTGATCCTCCTGCACTGGTCCACCCACAGGAACTGTATCCAATAGCGATGACCGTGTCCTGGCCACCTGGATGACAGATCCCCGGGGACTAGCGGGTGAGACACCTTCAGGTTTCTCACACCTCAGAAAAACCCCTCGATTTTAGGGCAATCCCACCAAATGTGACTCCAATCTCCCCTTCCAGAGCACCCCCCTCCAACAGCCTTGGGACGTGGTATTGTACATTTTATGGAGTTTTTCTGGTGTATAGTGCCTTTGTATCATCTCGTACGAGGCCTGTTTTAGTTGGATCGAAGTTTCTATCTTTCTTGATGATCACTGAGAGTCATAACTAAACCCCAGCCTAAAGTCTCCTCCCTTGTGGCCAGGGGAAGGCAGCCTCTACCTGATCCTAACCCTGGGGGTGGTATAATTAGGGAAGATCACATGGGAGGAGATGGTTGTCGGGATGGGGGGGAGGGGAATTTATGACTCCCTTGGGAGAGATGCAGTATTCAACCTCTTATGAAGATGAAAGCCCTGTAATCCCCTAATACCTAAAGGCTTGCTGCTATTGTCCAAGTACCTCCTATGAAGTTGCCCAAAGAACATGCTATTAAAAGTCATCCAATCAGAGTAAAATCTGTACTTTGGGAGTTCAAGAATTACGTTGAACATATCTGAATTGCCATGATTCTGTTTTGGCTAAAGGTCCTCACACCAATGGTAAATCGCAAACCCCTTCTATTTTCCATTTT
The DNA here is from genome assembly GCF_040938575.1 of Ambystoma mexicanum. NCBI lineage: Eukaryota > Metazoa > Chordata > Amphibia > Caudata > Ambystomatidae > Ambystoma > Ambystoma mexicanum. The sequence goes on along the minus strand of NC_090941.1, from coordinate 659,959,169 downwards.
CTAACAACTCTCAGCTCACCAAATACACACATCCAATTAAATGTCAAAGAATGAATGCAACTATGGACTTAAATGCCTATAATGCATTTGGTACTGGGACGATGAAGAGTGACTCTGAGTCTATGAAGATCAAAGATTCCATTGAATATGAGAGGTCTATTTGTAGTCTTGGGCATTTGAGATGGACATTTAAATCCCACAATGAGTTGCATCTGGTTTGGAAGTCGTAGCTGAGGCAGAAGCAATCCAAACCCCCAAGAATGCCGAACGAAGAACGACAGCTGGAGCCGACACGGACAGAAGAGGCAGAAAGCATTGCAGAGTTTGCGCAACAGGAGGTTGCATTGTGGCTGGAAGCCTAGTCTCATGGGAGACGAGTTCCCAACACGACGCAAAGTGCTCCGGTGCAGAAGTGGAAGCAGAGACGCCACAGAGCTGTCGGAGCTCCTTCAAAGGGCAGCACAGACCACTACAGTTACGCGGGAGCACACAGCAGAGACATCGGAATGCAGGAGGTCATCCGCAGAAGCAACATAGATGCAACAAGTTGGCCTAATATAAAAGGTGACCTCGGGGTGCCCGTAACACGACATTGGGCCACACCCAATAGATTTAAATACCGAACATGTAAAGTAAAGCGGCAGCAAGGGCGCAATTCCCCTTTCAAGGGACACCAATCTGGGTAAAGCCATAACCCGCATTGCCACCAGCCAAAAGTTTGTGATCAAGAAGATCTAAGATGATAAACTGGGTGCAATCCTCCTTTTTTGGGACAGCAGTTTAGGGGAACCTGTAACCCACACTGTCAAGAACCTAGAGACCATAAAAAGGCTACCAGTGTGTGCATCCTTCCTCACAAAGGATACTGGTGGGGAAAGCCCTGGAACAATTATTGTTACTGAAATTACTTATGTATCTAACCAGGAAAGGGATCATTAGTAGTTAGTCCTGGCTGGTGAGTATACCAGGAAAGAAGATATGTTTTAGGTGTCGTTATGACACAAAGTTGTCTTGGAAAGAAGATCTTACTTGTGTTATCATTTGACAAACTGGTACATCACCAAAGGCAGTTAGTGTGCCATCTTCACAAAAGTATTTCAACTGAAGAATAAGTATTATCTGCTAAGAATTGCCTTTTAACTTTAAAGAAAGCATGTGCCATGGTTTATGAACTTGTGTTTTGTGGAAGAGGCATTTTGCATTTTGCCTTCAAATATCTTCCTGGCTATGGTTCATAGAATAGGTCCTAGGTCCAGGTGCCCTGTCTCGCGATGTACTGGCAGCTTGTGCCTGTTACCTACAAAAAGAACAAATATTAAGAGAAGCAAGAACGGCCACTACAATAATGCATAATGGCACATAGATCTAAGACCTATCCTGATTGACCCTACAAAAACGTAGAGACATGTACGAGGTAGTGGCTTATCTTCAAACACGTGGAACTAGATACCGGTGAACTTTTCCTTTTGGCTTATATTTCAACCTTGAAGGCAGACAACAAAGAATTACTTCAAGGGAATCAGGAATGGTGCTACTACATATCGAAGAGGATACTCGAGGCGATCCCATAGTATATGCGCAGGCGAAATCGATGACACAAACAATGAATACAAAGGCAAGAGAATGGTCCTCCAGAAATCGACGAGAGGTTTCGCCGAGGCCCACATAGAGCAGACTGGAGAGCCTGACTAAGAGGCTCACCTCACAAACTCACATTTGATTGACAGACCAGGTCACTTTTGAGAACATTAACGAGGCAAACTTGGTCAGAATATGTAACGATACGCAGATTGAACGGTTCGAGACAGCTTAGACACTTTTCTGTTCAGGTAACAGATGGAAGAGTTGGGACTCTCCGCATCCAACCCTGGGAAGAAGGGTGAGTCGCAGCCGGAGGGTTAGACCTCAAGATACATTAGGTATTGTACCTCACACTAGGGGACTGTTATAGGGGATCTAGAGGGGTCGGGGGCTCATTAAAAAAGTTACTGCATATGTTAAAATGTATTATGGGGTGGGGGGGCTTTCCCATTTTGCTAATGAAACTGGTGGTTCCCGCAACAGCAACATGCTGGAATGTATCGAGCTCAATGTGTACACAGAACACAATTCCAATGTTTATCCTGGAATGTGAGGGGACTCAGTACCTCACAGAAGTGCAGGAAAGTGGAACATTTCTTGAGGCGTCACCAACCTGACTTGGTGACACTCCAAGAAACCCGCATAAGGAAGGCGGACAGGAGGAAACTCTGTCTACAGCAATACCCGATTATATTGCAGGCGTCAGCCGATCGCAAAGTGGTGGGAGTGCTAATAGCAATAAAACAAGGCTCTGGGATGCAGGTTGTTCGCACAAAATTCCATGTGCTTGCGTCAAATCTAGATAGAAATCTGACTGTCGGCATGGGCAGCACCTAGATGGAATCCCACAATTGCAAGGACAGCAATGCCAACTAACCAACTAACAATTCCATCCCTCTGCATACACCTCTCAAACTATAACCAAACACAACCACAAACCTAAAACGCAGCAATCCGCACAAACTTTGCAACAACAAAACGGACCACACATAAACTTGCAGAACAGCACACGACGACTACGGACCACAAAACACCCCAAGACCAGCCAACGGACCCACCGGGCCGAGGCTGTCAACAGCACATCACTGCTCTCTTGCACTTTTCCAGCTTATTCCCACTAACCCACCCCCTCTCCTCACCTTTTTCAGAGCCGCCAGAGCGCCAGGGGACAACTTCGGTGGTGATAGTGCGCGGTAAATGTCATTTAACATTAACATAACATTATAAAGAAGTATACTGTGAAGGAGAACAAGTGTTTGATTTTTGAACAAGAGTTTGTGAAAGACATTTGCATCATTCAATGAAAGTACTAAGTTGAAAGAAGACTTTTTGTATTGAAATAAATCCAACTTGGTTGAATCTGTACTTTGCCAAGGATCTTCCTGAATAGAACCAAGGGAAGGGAGTTCAACCCGGGCCACAAGGTGTACTTGCTCAAATGTATACGTTTTGAACTTTCATTCTGTTTTGTGAAACTAAAGATATCCAAACATTCCTTGTTTTTTTTTTATGTATTAGTCTGAGGGCAAGAGACATTTTGAACACTAGGTCTTCTTTCTTTAGTGTAGTTTGCTAGGTAGGGACAGCCTCTTTAGGATAGGAAAGATGGGTGTTTATCCCACCCCTTTTTATTTTAATTAGTGGTGAAGTTTTGAGAAAACTGTACCTTATTTCTGACCCCTCACATTACTCTCTACTCTCACCACTTAGTCTGGATGTTGTCCTTGCCACTCCACTGAAACTGCTCAGTGTCACAAACTCCTTAATTTCAGGCCATCATGCTAAGCCACCTTCTGTCTTCATTCTACTCTATCCTATCTTGAAGGATTTTTTGGTGATTGTATGAGTGTACCTGGGTCGAACTGGTGGCAGCAGTTAATTTTCATAATGTTTTACTTCTTTTTACTGAGTTAAACTGCGTTTACCTAAAGACTGTGGCCAGGTCCGAAAAGAGTCGAGCCACAAAGTCTTTTGTTCTGTTCCATGACCATTTTGTCCCTTGCCTTCACCAAGACCGAGTAACCTGGGTTTTCCTTATTTGGGCATGCAGCATCCCGCGAAAACCAATCTCTTTCGCAGGCTTCTGCCTGTCACGTATGTGTACCCGTGAAGTCTGGAGGGCCTGAATGACTGAGACCACCATGGGCTGCGATTGGTCCATGTCTGTGATTCCTGCAAGAGACCAGATCTTCTATTGGAAGTCCTAGATTTTGGTGCAAAGCTAATCTTGGATAATAGAAGGGGTTCTGCAGCCATAGCCGGCCGATCCCCTGTGCTCTCACCGAACTACAGAAGCAGCCATGTCTCCTATACGAAGAAACAGACTTGTGAAACTGCCGGAGATGCTTTTTCAAAGGTTTTGGCACCCTTTGCCCTCTGCTGTCCCGTCGGACCCCTGCTTTCTTCTTCGATCACAAGGCCTGCCAAGGAGCTTCACCCCTTTGGAGTAGTGGGAACAACTACTCTTTGCACCCCCCTGCTTACCCACAGAACGAGCCCCTCCGGAAGAGTTCCTGGGCCATCAAGTGAACTGTCCAGCTCTACCTCAGGGTAACCTGTAGCACCGCCGCCGTCTCAAGTGCAAACCCGAGACTTGGGACCTCGCTTGCTTGTGGTCCCATGCATTCTCGCACCAAACTTCGCAGGCCTAGCTCTTTTGGGTCCCAAATACAGAGAGTGCGTAATGCTACCCGCTTCCACAATTCATGCATCACTACCTGTTATTGACGGTTGCTATAGTTCCACTGCTGTTCTGCTCTCCTGTGCCCTGAAGCCTGCTGCACTGGAATTTTCTTAATAAATCATTCGGAAGCTGAGGAAAGGCAACTGTCCTGTGCACCGCAGCTGCTGAGAGCGAGAACACCACGAAACTGCAGGACTCCTACCTAATGGTGACTTCGACTAAACTAGCGAAGTTTGATCCGGACTCTGCCGAGGGTCGGTGAATAGTTGCATAAAGTACCAGTGGCCCCCTGGCACAGCTGAAAGTTTTTACGCATGAGTATCCCCCAAAGGTATTCAAACTTGGCTGGGTTAGCCTCCGCCCCTTAGCTATTCTCACCATTTGAACAGTGCTTTGCTGCCAAGGGCAGGGCCCACTCGAATAGTGGTAACCAATTCTTCATCGCCTCAAGCTCCTTCCTGACTTGCTAAAGCCCCTACAAGAAGAACCGCTTTTTGTTCATCTGTGCGATCGTGCTTTTTTACGCACAACTGTACTGTTGAGCATAAGGCTCCCCGCTTCTTAGGGTTGGAATTGAAAGTTACGGAACAAACTCTTAATAATTACCTAATGCCATTTGTGTGTTAACCCTCATCACGGGTTGTGGTTATTCCTGCTAACTAAAATTGCATTAGGAAATGTTTCGTAAATATTTTGTATAGTTAAGGATTTGAGTGAGAACTGTTTTTCTCATTGGTAAAGTTACTTGTCTATTTGGTCCGCCCGACCGATGTATAGATCTTTTTCAAATACACTTGTCTAAGAGTAATTTGTGGTTTGTTGCTGTGTGTGCTCATTGTGGGCTTCTGATCACTCTCACCCCTCCTGAGACTTAGGCTTGACTGCCTGCCAAGCTACCTAGAATGGTCTGGCTTTTCCAGAAGGTTCCCCTGTTTCAGTAAACCGAGGGTGGCCTCTTCAGCTTCTGCCCACCAGGTCAGAGTTTAGAAATCCATCTCAACACACTGGCATCTTTGCTTTGGGAGCGTTGGATTCCGGGTTGGTACTTGCCTCATCAACAAAGGCACTTGCTGTGTGGAGCTCGGGGGACACCTACTATGACCCTATCCCCTTCTACAATTTCTTTCCCCCTACTCTTATTCCCTTTTCCTCTTTGGCCCGTGATATAGGTTTCTGTTTTGACTGCACATGTCATTCTTATCAACGTCTGCAAAGCTCATCCTTGTCTTAACTTTCAAGCGACTAAGCTTCTTATTTCCTCCCTTGTCCCATCTCTCCTCTGTGCTTCTCTTTGGACTCCCTGCCTGTCTACTCCTCCCACTAAGCTTGATCTTCAATTACTCGATCTGTATCCTTTTTTTGACTCCCCTCGTACCTCTGTTTCTTTTTCTCCCTTTCTATTTCCTGCCTTTGCTTTGAATCCCGTATTCTAATCTCTTCCACTTGCTATGCATGTTTTTAAAATGTCTTCGTGTTCCCCCCCCCCCCCCCCCGACCGCCCCCACACCACTAGCTTGCCTCCTTGGTCTTTCAATGTTCCTTATGCTCACAGTAAGACAGTTCCTAAACCTCCATGTGCACAGTCTCGTTTTCGCTCCTTTGCGTTACTGGTTCCTAAGCAGTGGAATTCCCTTTCCCTTGGTATGCGCACCACTACACTCTACAGTTTCTGCTCGATCTTAAAAGCACGCCCCCTCTCTTCTTTGCCTGTTATTTCTAGTTTATCTGCATTGTTATGCATAGTGCTTTATTGAAAGTGCGCTATCAAATCAATTCCTCCATTCTCAGTCCCTACACAGACGTATGAATTTCTAGCCATACTAGCACAATCTCACACCCACCCTAACACACATGTATACCCATCCACCTTTTTAGAGACACGTGCCCACAATCCACCTTGCAGATACAGCACCATTTTCAAAGCACAAGTCCACTGGTCCCGCCACACTGCTCCACAGACCACAGGCACAAGGCAGGAGACGAAATAAAGGGGAGAGGGGAGTCGGTGGAGATAATGGGAAAGGAGCCAGGAGAAACGAGGCATGCTGAGCAAATTGCCATTTATTTGGAATCTGAAGATCTGAATTCTAATCCTAAATTCTGTACTTTATCATTATTAAGAAGTGTCCCACACATTCTGTGTGGGATCGGTTTAGCGCACTAAATTGAACTGGGCCCTCAAAAATATTTGTAATAAAATGGATAACTCAACAAAGTGTGTAACTGAATGGATTTCAGTTTAAAATGTGTACATCAATACTTTAAGAATTCTTAATATTTGTATACAAATGTAGCAGAGTGCCAATTTTCTCAATGTATTTTTCTTTAAATTCAGTACATTAATGGTCAAAATATTGTAACTTAAACAAACACTCATTTCAAGCACATTGTTTCAAGATAAAACATCAATACTCTGTTTAAGTGGCAAAAGTAAAACAAAATGAGCACAATCCAAAACAATTTTGCATTCATTTGCTCATGCTTACAGCGTTTGCCTTTTGTTGAAAGTCAGGAGTATCTGAAGGGCATCTGCTTGACCAACACACTTAATCTCCTGGTTTTTGGTTTACTTCTCTTTAATTGCGTGTCCAAACTTGCTCAAATTTGGGATTATTTGCATTCTGTGTTTTATGTGCTAAGCATGTTCATGCATTTTCCTCTTGGGAGCAGTTGCAGAAAAGCAGAGGGTTACATTTCCCTCTCAACCTGGCTTGAGCTGTGACATCACATTACAATGTCAGCATGCATACTGTGGTGAGTTGCCATCTCCACAGAGAGCAGCAGCGTGGTACTAGAAAATGGTTTAATGAGATGACCCATATTACGTGATAGGGTACCGAGCACATGGAATTACTTATAAAGACAGGGTTTGACAGAAGGGGGGAGAGGGATTTCTGTCAGTGGGCAGTTAGTGACTGGAACCTAAATAGAAAAGTGCTTCTTCTAAGGGGTGCCAATTTATGTCCCAGGACTTAGGGGAGCTCCTGCGGTAGCCTCCTTTTACATGGAGAGACTCCCTCACCCCCAACATGCAATGTAGAAATACTTTCTGAAGCATACAGTGTCCAGTGTTCTAGGTGTACCTTTCAAAGGGGAAAAGGCATTTGGTTAGCTGATGCATAACCCCAGGCACATGTGTGACACCAGGCGTCTGCCTGGACTGACTGTGACTGTCCAGGATAGTAATAGGACAATTTGGAGGGTTCTCTTCCGAACCTCTCTGCCTTAGAGTGAGAAGGGTAGTGTGACAAGGCCAGTAACGTGGTCTTGCCAAGTGGGGAAGGGACGCCCTGTCAGCAGGGCATGGGTGGGCTAAAGAGGAATTCAGAGCCAAACCGAACTCTGACGGCTGAGGTAGCTGAGAGATCTCTTATTCCCAGTTTCCATCTTAGTACCAGCATGTACTTTTGTGGACAATTGGATGCTCCAGCCTTACCTCATGGCAAAGTGCTTTCTGGTGTCTCTTTCAGAGAGACTTCTACGAACGGCACAGGCAAAATCAAGTGTCTGCAGCGAGAAAAGGATGAGCCTAGAAGTGAAGCTGTAACATCTGAAATCTCCAATGGGAGAACCCGGCTGAGCTAGGGAAATGAGGGGACGCAACGACTGTGCACAGCCAGCTGAGGAGCAGTGCCTGCATGCCAGTATTCCTAAAGACTCTCTTGACCACCAGAGACCTAGCACAGAGCCATACTCGCCTTCCCTCGACACACTTGTTAGGCAGAAACCTGTGCAGTTTCCCTCTGGGACCACTGCAAAAGATTTAAGACTACAGGTGTTTGGCAGTAAACCCACTTGGTAGCAGTCTGTACCACACAGATTCACTTGGTAGCTGTGGCTGAGCAGTCAGACTTCCCTCAAGAAGAGTTAGGCAGTATACAGAGTATTCACAATAGGTCAAGAGCACACAACAGAACAAGTAAACACTGATCAGGGCTTGGTGTAAAAGAGATATAATTATTTATTTAAAACCACATCTAGAAAAACACACAGGCACTAATAGTAAGCAATTCAGAAACACGGTCACTAAAAGATATGCACTCTCTTAAAAGAATATTAGACAAGTCTTAAGTAAAGCCCCACTTATTTTCAGACGTTGGTGAGCGCTTAACGTAGATGGCACTCTAATAGTTTGTTTTAAAAAGGGAGAGAAAGGCAGAGAACAAATTGAAACAGATCCCAACACTTTTACAAGAACAGAACAAGAGAGGAAGGCAAAGTAAAACCGTGAATTCAGAGTTAGTAGGCCGGATCCGCTTTAAGAGGATCGAAACGAAATGTGTCCAAGGTCACACGGTTGCAGTGCACAAAAGTCTTGTAAGGGTTCAGAAAGGAGTTGGATCAAAGAAAGGGACCAGTTAGAGGGTCAAGGCGGCCAGCCCAGTCCAGAAGGAGTTATTATTACCTTGTAGCAATCTTTAGAAAGGGAGGCCTGGCGGACACAGTACCTTAAAGTGGTGAGAACACTCCAGCGAGGCAGTTGTTCCTGGCAGCGGATGCAAGTCGGTGCTTCGTCCGGGGGAAGAGAGGGTCTCGTTGTGGAGGAAGACCGGAGTCTGTTGCACTGCCAGGGAAGAAACCAGCCGCGGAGTTTCTCAGGTTCAAGGAGCGGTCCGTTGATTCGCGGTTCAGTGGTGAGTGGCTATCCGGCCGCCGGGGTGCTTGGCACGGGCAGTTCGACCACAAACCGGGCTGGGGTGCGGAGAAAGAAAGGTAAACTGGTTGTGCCCACCAGTCAGGGGAAGAAGCCTCTCCAGCCGGTATATCTTCTCTGTCGTCGGGAAGTGGTGAGTCGGTTCTGCAGGGCTCCACCGGTGGTGTCGTCGTGGTAGGTCGGATCAGCTTCTCCCTCGTCTGATTCTCAGGTCCTGTGGCGACTTCTGAAGTTCCAGTCCCCAAAGCCCTGCTTTTATGCAGCATACCTCCATTCACTCAGCCTAGCTGTCAATCAAACATGCTAAGTGGTGAGCCGGCCGGCTCACCACTTGGGTCAACCACACAAGAGTGCGACTTGAGTTACCAAGGTAACTCAGTCCAGGGTGCCTAAACCCCCTCCCACACCCCCTGTGGTACCAAGACAGAGTGGCACCACTTTTGGAGGCTTCTGTGGAGAAGCCAGCCAAAAAGTGGAACAAAGGGCTCGACTTGGGTTGGAGTCACAGAAGAGAACACAAACGCCATTTTAGAATCGAGTCTTGGCAAAAAATACCAACCGCAGAATTAATATTAATTAAATAAACCGGCGGTATGTTCGAGGCTATGAGAATTAAATAATTAAAGTTGGTAGCCCCGAACAATGGGAAAATCCCATAGGGAAATATTTGCGGTCGAATATAAAAAGTAGTTTCCACTGCCACCAGCCAAAACTCAATCAGGGGGGGCGGAGACGTGCCCCCTCGACTAACAGACCCCGGGGCAATCGAATTGCCCGACCAGTACGTCCACAATATGATGGTTTGTACTGGTTTCTGTTAATAATTTGGGACTAGTAAAGCCAATGGTGACTTTACATGCCCTGGGAGACAGTAGTCAGTCCCAGGGTATGGAGTCTATGGTGGGGTGTCACTATGACACCCCTGTGTTACTGCACGGAGGGTGCTGTGTAACACACATAGTAAAAACACATGAGACCCTATGGAGTAAAGGACCCCATAGCCCATAAAACACATTAACAGTCAAAGGAACACCATAAATCATGTCCAAGAGTGGGAGAAAAAGAGTCTCACTCTTGGCAGGAGATAAAAAACAAACTCCAGAAATCCAGCAAAGGTGCTGGGGGGGGGGAGGGGGCTCACTAGGTTAGGAAATTCAGCCTAAAGAGAAAATTCTCCCCTACAACACTAACCTTGAGACTCGCAGGAACAGGTCTTGGAATGTAAACGTTGGCCTACTGGGGCCACAATTGTGAAAACACAGATAATCCATGCAGAGAAGGATCTGCGTGTTCGACCACGGCAGATTTTTCCCGCGGCCGGAAAGTTCGCCTGAGAAATGTGCAAACCACCAAAGGTTTGCACTTTTCCCATGCGAACACACGCACACAACACTCATACCCCTACCCACACCCATGACACACCCCCACCCCTCCCACACCCTCAACATACCCCCAACATAAACATACCCTACTTACCTTTTTCTTCACGCTCAGTCCCTGCAGCGCCGGTTCCCTTTCACTTCCGTGATCGGGAGCCGGCACTGCAGGGTCCTTTTTTTTTTTTACGGGGGCTGCAGGGGTTTCCCCCGCAATCCCCGCTCAGTATACTTTAAAATATAGTGAGCGGGGTGTTGCCGGGGACACCCCCGCAGCCCCTATTTATTTTTTTAAATTTTTTTCCGGGTGTGCTGCGAGGGTGTCCCCGGCAACACCCCGCTCACTGTACCACACCGTTTTTTAATACTTACCTATAATACTACCACCAAAGGTTCGAACCTTTGGTGGTTCGAACCTTTAGTGGTAGCATTTTTAGGACTTTCTGTCCATGCAAACTTTTGGCTGTGGTCCGTTCGCACAATTCCGCAGAGAATGTGGGCAGGGCTTGTCCTCATCTGTACAATTTACTACATACCAACTCGGGTGGTGAAGACTGGGCAAGATTGGCCAGGGAGAGTCATCCAATCCCAGACTAGAAGGGGGTATTTAAGCAGGAAGGTATCTTTTTTTTGTTGGTGGGGGGGTGAGGTCTGAGGTGGAGTACGACTGAGACAAGATGCAAAAAGGACGGCACAGTGGAGTGTAGAGGCAATTTGTTGGATAGGTGAGGTGTTGGCTTAGAGTGAAAGTGGTTCTGCAGTTTGTGCATGATTGTGTGGCAGGTGTGTAGAAAAGGGTGGTGTAAGGAGTGACTTGAAGCAAATGTATCCGAGTGAAAAGGAGGAGGAGGGGGTAGTGGTGTAGTGGGTGGAGGCGTCACCTAGGAATAAGAACATCGAAGGGACAGAAGAGTACTGGGTGCATTGAGACGGGGGTAAAAGAGGAAGCGGCGATTGTAGACATGTCAGGAGAAACGTGAATCTTACAGGGCGTTTGGAAGGCACAATCCCACATCCCCATTGATCACTAACACCTGGATAGAGTAGGTACAGTTGGAAAGTCCCTGGGGGTTTAATCGGCTGGCTTTTTGATTACCGCCTTTAGTGCAAGACCTCTCTCAACCTTCACTAGCTCTAAACCGGGGTTTAAGGATGCCTGAGCTAAGGAGTATGTTCAATAAAAGATGAGGGGACGCTGTAGGGCCCCTCACACCTCCAATAAAGATCCTTCAACAGCTTCAAAGTGATTGGTGTGCCATCTGGTGTCAGCCGCGGGGATTAACTGGACCCAGATATAGAGGTCTCTCACTGCCACCCACGATGTTAGGAATGGCAAGCCTAATTAGTACGGACCAACTACCCACCCGAGTCACCCCATGAGCTGCCAAGTGTGACTATGCAAATGAAGATTTGACGATCCGCCCAGGGGCCAGGCCATAGTTTGGAACAGCTTGAAGATGTAGATAATTATAATAAATACTGTAGGAAACCTCTCTGGGAGTGGTGCTGAAGTCCAGGTTATGCTTTACATATTCCTTGGAGGTCGGAGCAGGAGTGATTTACCAGGACTACTGTGGACTGGTGAAGCACGCCATTCATCCCAAAGCAGTGACAACCTATGGCGCCCAGCTTATGCATGCAAAAGAACATATTCAAACTACGGAAGAGGTAGAGACGTGGGACACCAATGTCTGAGCAGAAGCAGGCTTTTGAGAAATGACTGAAGCACAAGAAGCTGAGTTACCTACAGAGGGCTCTTCCAAGTCGTGCTTTAGTGGAATTTTTTCGGAGGTGCAGAAAACGGTTTCCCTCTTGGTCCAAGTCCACAGGAAGTTGGTTTCAGAGACAGAGCCGAACGCTGAACATCCCGCATTTCCAAACCCCTTCAGGAAAGCAATACTGGAATTACCACATTCACATCTTACAGTCGAGGACCTGGGTTTAGAAAAGACGCAGAAAACCCTTAGCCGGTACTATTGCTATGGATGTATGCCTAAATAACAGTTTTGCGTCTGTTGCCCGATATGCCAGAAGACCTCACAGGATGATGTACCTAGGGTTCCTCTACATACAACCTCTACCAATCACTGAGGTATCTTTTCACCGGATCGGAGCACAAAGTAGTAGTCGATGCAGTAGTAGTGTGGTGGCGGGATAGTATTGAAGGGTAGAGGCAATGCCTAGGAAGAGTGAGAACATTAAAGGGACAAGGGAGTGGTGGAAGGAGTGAGCCGGAGAATAGAAGAGGGGAGCATAGAGTGGGGATAGGCAAGAGTGCGTGCCTTTGCAGAGCTTGATTCTTACTTGGAGTTTGTAAGGCATCATCCCCGTGGATCACAAAACAGGATAGAGTAGGGACATTTAAATGCATGTGATAAAATATTGCAGGAGTGCAAACACACTGAAAATGATCTGTTACAGAACCCTTTGAATGTTAAAGAAGCTTTGAAGAGAATGGGGGTGGGAGGAGGCTCATGACAAGAGGGACAGCCTTCGAGCCCCTCAAAACTTCAATAAAGCCACTTGAACTGCTTCCCAGTTGGAGAGATGCTTGTGCCACCGGTACCAGTAGATTAAATAGATGGTTTGGGGGGGTTTAGTGCAACCCTAATACTCAGTTTCAACTGGTGCGCATATCTGCAGACCCTAATGATTCCCTGTAATTGGGTATTTTATCTGGGTGCAAATACCACAGGTATACGATCAGTCCTCCTACGAAAGGTTGTATAGTATGTTAGGTGTCATAACACAGTACTGATACCAGAGTGCCTCATGGGTGATCTTAGTAATTGTAATGTGCATTTGTGTCCAGGCTGTCCTACAATACCACAACCAATGCAATATGACACAAGTGCTGCAGGGAGTTTCCCCTCAGTTTGATGCCTTTTCTCTACAGTAAACGTGTGGTGCTTTGGAGTGTCAATGCGCCTTGCCAGGTGCGAGCTTGGTAGCACCTGGCTTTTGCACATTGCATTATGTCAAGGAAAGAGGTGTCTATAGAACGCCAGAGGTTGAGTCTGAGATCTTCTGGTTTACCCAGTAGGACGACAGCCACACTGGGACAAAGGGAATCGAATATGCAGTTACTTGATTCCTCACCGAGTTATGAATATTGTAACAAGTTGTTACAAATGACAAATTTGGAATTCTTATTTAAGATTTATTTAATTTGTCAGGAGCAGGAAGTCCGATTCTCTGGGGTTTTGAAGTTCCCCCACACTGTAAAATATTTAATAAAACGTGATCTACCTCGGTTAGTTCAGACAACTCTACGGCCTGCTCTTTTCTTGGGATAGGGCCTCTTCCTTTCCTTTACCTTTTCCGTGGTTCGGGATTCGTTTTTTTGTCGTGTGTTCGTCCTTTTCTCTCCCCACTTTCTCTTTGGCCAGAGTTTCTAGCTTTTCTCCAGTTCTCATTGGCCTGGTGTTCAGCCTTTCTCTTTCTGCCTGCTCTTTGGTCATAATCTCTGCTTTTCATCCCTGTGGTTGATGTGCTCCGTTTATGCACTTCTCCTCTTTGTTGTTCTCCTCTTCCATCTACCTCAATTGTCAAGGTGTTCTCTTTTTCTCCACCTTTCTCTACGTCTTAAAGGGTGATTCCTCCTCACCCGTTTGATTGCTCCATCCTGCACGACACAGTTCTCGTCACTTATCCAGCAGCCGTCCAGTGTTATAACTGACCAAATCCGAAACCCCAAAACTCTCCACTTTTCTTTTGTTCTTGAGGCTGGCCTTTGAATAGGCCTTGGACCTTTTTAATTGATCACACGTGGCTTAAAAGGCCATGCCTTCTGTCTGAGCTTTCCGCGGCAGGGGTGTTGTGTTTCTGAATATAGGACAAAAGTCTTTACTAGGCCATTCATCCTTGGGGATTTTTTTACGTGTTTTCGGTGGGGTGGCTGCAGGACCTTTTCTTCTGGTAGTTTGTTCTCAGGTTAGTTTATAGGTTATAAATTATTGTTGGGATGAAAGTTTTAAAAAAACATTACTGTATTTTGTGTGTTTCTTGGATATTTCCCCTATTGATGTCAGGGGAGATGTTTGCTGCAGGAGCCTCTTTCTACTGGTGTAGTAGCTAAAGGGAAGACACGAGTTTCCTCAACTCTAGCCTATCGGGTGGGGAAAGTGTGTTGCTAGTTGTTGCACATGGGATAATGGGTGCCTTCACGGGTTTTAAATATGAATGAGAGGTGCTGGTCTCCCATAACGCCTCTCTTCAGGGTGGGGAAGTTACTTCTGTGGTCTGATATGGGGACCTGCATAGTCTTCCTTCCCATGGATCTGTATGGAGTGCCCCCGCTTTGCTCTGGGTCTTCCTTCCGAGGGGAATTCTGGGACATGTGATCCTTATTTGTTTTGTGTTTCAAAATAAAATAGGAAACTGATCCTGGGAACATATTCAGACTTTTCTGCCTTTGGGGACCTGGCCATTCCCAGGTATTTTTGATGATGACCAAGAGCTCACTTTGTCAGTTTCATGATGGAGAAGGGAGGAAGGAACTCCTTGTATATGAGTTTGTGAATCTGTTTAGATGCATATGCTGTGCATAGTCTGCCATCTAGTGGTTGTTTTGGAGTATTTTCTTTTTTTTTTAATTATATTTAGCCAGGTTATCAATCAGCTTTTTACAAAATAAAACCATGACACATTTAAAAGAAAATGTCAGTCATTACAATACTTCACTTATGACATACAACACAAAATTACAACATTTAAAATTGAAATATAAAACAGACAAAACCGAGACAAACTGAATACGGCCCGCTAGGAGCAGCTTACAGACTTCAACAATTTTAAGACCCCCAGGGTTAATTTGGTGTCATAGCCGGAAGCCGCTCTCTCCCAGAATGCTGCCGTATAGAGACCGTCTTCGCTACAGACAAATTGGGAAAGGTATCTCACTCTCTTTCAATGCCTCGCATTCAATTACGATATGCTTGAGAGTTTTCACTTCCCTTGCCCCACACAGTAAGAAAGACCATCTTATGTTCCTAGACTGTCTCTAAAGGCCCTTACCTCACCCGTAAAAATAACGTTAAGGCGGAACCTTAGTTCGACCTTTCACCAGGATCCGAAAATGTAATCGGACAGCCTGGGAGGGAGCCCCTGGGTTTGCCGAGAAACGAAAGTGGTTGGCAAGCTTCAAATTTCGAACCGTGTCAATTGTTCAAATCCAATCTACATCCAAAATCGCTTTTTTGACATCCATTGGATTCCCCACCAGATCTTTAGGGGTTCTATCCAGACGTGCCAGGCAGTGCATGACGACCTCCTTCATTCTCATAAATTGGGGTGACTTACCTAGATCGGTATGGACTGCTACATCTTCATACAAAGACCCCCCTGCGGTGCCAAGATGGAACGGTATAATGAGACTAACCTTTGCTTCAGGAGCGCCGCCAAAGACGACCGTCCCAATTCATATATTATACTAGCAACAGGGAGAGACTGCAGCCAATTTAACACCTTCTTCCAAATCCTCCCCTCCAGTCTCAACCAATTAACTTCGCATGCCTGAAAATTCTAATCAAGTCCATTAAGAACTTTAGGGATCACGTTCCCTTCATAGGAGCGTATCAAAGGGACCAGGGAAAACTTGCAGTACTTATTTAAGAGCTTTCTCATCTGACCAATCAAGTGAGCTGCGCTGTTTCTTTAGTGACTGATGGATTTGCATACAGGATCAAGGCCAGATATTTTACCTCTTCACTGGAATATAAAGTTGGGAATACGCCTTCCAGGATTAGAGAAACACACAATATTTGTCTTCGTAGGATTCATTATTAGGTCGTTTATCGCTGTGTATTTCTCAAACCCCTTTATAAGGCGTTGAAGGCCTACTGGTGTGTAGCCCACAAGGACCAAATCATCCGCATATTCGAACCAACATAAAGGTTGATTCCCAATCTTAGGGGCAGCAAGTGCACATAGGATTTGCGCTTTACTCAAGTCTGCAAGATAGAGATTGAATAGGCAGGGAGCCAAAATGCATCCCTGCCTAGCTCCTCTACCCGTCAGAATTAACCCAAAAAGGTTTCCATTACCGTCCAAACTGACCTGTATATTGGTGTCTGTGTGGAGGTGTATAATAATGGCCAATAATCCGGGCAGACTGCCCCATTCATGTAGCTTGGCCTGTAGCCTATTTCTGTTGATTGTGTCAAAGGCTAGGCACAGGTCGGTCCAACCTCCATAAAGAACCGGCCCGGCACTCACCCAGGATTTGCCTATCAGAGTATTCAAGGAGGTAGAAAGTCCTCTCCTAAACCCAGTATGAGGTTTCTGCAAGATTCCACTCCCTTCCGCCCAAACTTCCAGTTCGTGCAAGATTAATGAAGCAAAAATCTTGCTATCTGCATCGAAGAGCGATCGGGCTGTAGTTAATTGCCAACACCCAATCTCCCCCTTAAAGATGGGGATAACAATGGCGGAGCTCCACGAGGGTGGTGTTTCCTCAAACTGCATGATCTCAAAAAGGTTGCATAACATCCTTGACCTATCCAGGGCTTTTGATTTCAAGATCGAGTTGGAGAGGCCGTTCAGCCCTGGAGCCCTTGAGGACGAGGCCCTAGATATAAGGTCCTTAATGCGCTCCCTCGTGATTGTCAGACGCCATCGTACCCGAATAGGACAAGTCACATGCTTATTAGACAATGAGCAATACAGCTTCTTGAAATGGGAACACCACCCCTCTACTGTAACCACGTTACAGTGGAGCCCCAGCTGTGATTTATTACCATAGTTGACAATCTCCCAGACGTTCCTAGAGTTCTTCTTAGAGAAGGCCCTTAACATAGATTCCCCATCCCTTTGCAGTCTCAGAGCCGGTTGGGCCTTGGACCAATTTCTATAATCATTTAGCAGGGATTTACGTTCATGAGCTATGACCTGTGCATCTCCTTGGCCGTTCCTAAGTGCCCGAATTCCTCTTCTAAGTTCCTTTTTCTTCCAATGGGTCGGTTCATCAATGTCATGCTGGTGATGGACCCCAGCCTTTAGACTCATCAAATTCAGTGTTTCCAAACCCCAAATAAGATCGGTGTAATTAAACGGGTTATAAGCCCTAAATAAATCAGTTTCATCCACTTGACCCAAATAGTGCTCGAGTTTTAGGTTTAGAGATTGTCCATCTCTATGGAACTTCACCACCCTATTTCCTACCTGGTTCACTTCCAAGGGGATGTTCTATGTCTCTGTTGCTTGCCTAGTTCCCAAATCGAGACTTGCTGTCAAAATGTTATGATCGCTTCTTGCGTTATTAACCTTAGCTGAAAAACAAGAGGAATTCGGATACCCACTCAGTATTATTTCAGTGTTCTGACTCTTTCGATGCCATGAAGAGGAGTGAAGATAGATGATGAAAAAACTCAGAGAGAATTGAAATTGCGGGGTTCCAGTAGATGTTAAAATCAAGGGGCACAATTGCCCCCTCCCCCTTATGAAGACATGTGCTGCACAGATTACCTGATTTTCAACCTGAATTTTCACTATGCTCTCCAAAGGTGACTTTACTGTCCTATTATCCTAATTGGACTGGTATTTACAATGCTCCTCCAAGTCAATACCCTTGGATTCGTTTTTTGCTCCAATTGTTTGGTCGCAGAGTGGAGGTAAAGTAATGCTAGCGAGGGAGAAGGGCTTCTCTGCTAACAAGCAAAGTGGTTTCCAAGATTCGGTGCAGGTCAAATGAACATTAATTTGTTGTTTTTATATGGTCTTGAGCAACTGGTGCCGACTGACAACATGAAGTAGACTTAATTTACACCATGCCAAAGTTGTAACATGAATTTCTCGTCTCTCTGCTCCGTCACGGTGTGCAACTATTGCTTGCCAATAGCCAACGTTGAGGGCACTTGTGAGTCTTGCAAGAAATGAAAACCCACGTTTTAGAGGGCAGAAAACCTTAACCTTGAGTGACTTACGCCGCCAGAGCGGATACCTCTTGGGCAGGGGCTGAAGATGTTATCAAGGTAGAGTTCCCAGGGCTGGGGGAGGTAATTATCCTGAAGGACACAGTTCAAAGGGACTACTAAAGTAAAGGGGGAACAGCCAGGGTCATGCACAATTTCTCCCCATCTCAAAAGGTGGTCCAGCAGCCCAAACATGCTGCACAGAATTCTGCAGCAAATACACCAGCAAATGTTTTCGGAGTTAGCATCAAAGTGGGTTGGCGTACTTGCCAACACTGAATGTGATGCACAACACTCTGTAATAAAGATTCATTATGAAAAGGCTGGGACCAAAGGACATAGACGCAGAAGGCCGCAAAACAGAGCGCGCTTGAAAAGCATTGCCAATGAAACATGGCTTCCATGCAATCGCTGACAATCATGACAACGGTGTATTCAGTACAGAGAAGCATGGCAATGGCAACCATTAACACTGCATCGAAAAGCCACACTGAACCAAATAGCTCTGCACTCACATAAGCACAAACGTATTGTAGTAGGTTCCAAAAGACTGTATACAGCAATTGTCAATGGAGAAAGACCTGCACAACACTGTTTTGTGTTGTGCAGGTCTGGTAGTGGTGAATGTGGTGCCTCTAGGGCGCCTCATTCACCACTACCATCCAGGACAATGAAAACATAGACTACTTCCCAGAAGCCGACTATACACTAAGAAGCTCAATGCAAAGCCATGGAAAGAGGCAAACACTTTCCCATAGGACAACTTCGAATCTGTGGAATCCTTTCTTTTTTTTATTCACCTCGTCAAAGAACACGATTTTAGACGAATCTGATTGCCCTGTAAACAAATCTCTGTGGCCTCAATTTATTTTATTTATTTATTAAATATGGCACACACAGTATGCCATTTTATATTTCATAACTGTCAAATATACCAGATAGAAATATGCTAAGAAATTAATGCAACACACCATGTAACTAAAACTCGGTCTATCGAAGTGTGTGGTTTTATACATAAGAAATAAGAAAGTATGGCCTGCCATAGGTAACATACATGAGTATATGACTTGGATAACTCAATGAAGTGCTTAAGCTATGGAAAATGGAAAAGAATGCATATATTTACCAAAACGATCTAAATTGTAGAAAAGTTCCCATCGCACTTTGTAGCACATCCATTTAATTGCCTGCAGTTGGAGGGTATGGGGGAGGCTTTCTTGCTTCACTTTGAGTGTGGGAGGAATGAGGAAGAGGCAGATTGATCTTTAGGGTCAAGTTGATAGGTTTGATCCGTAGTGCTAAAACTGAGAACACAGCACTCTTGTCTTGCAACTGTAAAGAGTAGAAGGAGGCGGTCTGCACAAAGAGCAAAGGAGCGTTTACATTATTAACACTAGCCTCTTGCATGTTAGCATGGCCGCTACTTGAGATGATGTGCAATTAATTGAAAAACCGAGGTGGTGCCTGAATTCTCTAAGCAAACGGCAGCAAATTTACATACCCAAAAATAGAACTGTGTAATTGTCACCTGAATCTATTCTCTGACAAATCTTAGACCCTTCTCTAGGGTTTTGACTCTCCGGGCCAAACCTACATTCATCCTTCGTCATTGGCTTGCTAAGCTAAAGCCATTTCTTGCCTTATTAAAAACGTCCCTCTGAAAGTCATGTACTTTGACTAGTAATACACATTAGTTCTTAGTCCAAAAACAGGTCTTTTGCCTGCCCAAGATTGGATTTCAGTCCAAGTAATTTTAGCGGTCATCTGCAGTTGGGCCAATTTTTCAATGTTAAAGGGGACGGTTTGCAATTTTAAAAGGTGGAGACATTTGAATCTCTCACCCAATGCTAACAGTAGAATTCTCCCACCACTATGCAACTAACAGTTGCTGGAGCCATGCATACTTGGGCTGTACTCTTCATTTTTTTTTTCCTTCTCAGCTCAGTCTGGATCGGACGTGTCAATGGCAGAATATGTCTCGCCATTTTTTGTCTGCCCTTTTCTCAGACATCCTCTCTGTACTATGCGGCGCCTCAAAGACCAGTGCATCAACCACAGACCAGAACCAGTCAACAATGTGAAGAAGACTTTCTTAGCCAGGTTTCAGGCACTAATGCACTATGAACCTATGACAGTACTTCAAGGATCTCTTCCGAGATTTGATCCTGGAACCTCAAGAACTAATGAAGCCTCCTCACACAACTTCATCACCACAGCTGCCTAAAGCAGCCAAAGTACCTCTAGCTCCACAACCACCTTCTACAGGTACTATGCCAGATTTAACTGCCCCTGCAGGAGAGCACACTGACCCTGATGAGCCACCAGTGGGGAAGGCAAGGCAAGACAGAGATGTCTTCCTTGGCAGAGTTTTTCATGATGGGCTCATGGACCCGATGGGATTTATTGAGATTCCCATTCCCAAACCTCCACCATCTGAGGCTGGAGTTCTGGTAGGTGCTCAATCCATAAAAACTTGAGTGATATCTGACATAGGTGCAAAAGAATCTATCGGTCGGGGAGAGTACAATTTGTGATAATTCTCATTCTATTATACCCACAAATAACAATATGATGCAAGGTACAAGCTGCTCCAGTCAGAGGAAGTAACCTCAACGTCTTACCCTCAGCTTTCTTCTGCGGTGGTTACAACCACAACAATGTTTTTCGAGGCCACCTTCCTCCATGTCTCAGATTGTGGGTAGGGAGGACAGTGCACTTGAAGGCCTGGGTAAAATGGTCTTTGCCAATTCTGCACTCCAGCTAAGGTAGGCTAACTATGGCTATCTTGGTGGCCGCGAATCAGACTTTGGAAAGACCGGCAGATGCAATAATCTCCCAAGTTCTGCTGTAGGCAGTGGTGCCCCACGTTGATGCCTCTTTGAGGGTGGTAGAAATTGACACCGATAGCTGAAGACACGTGTGGCTTTGTGCTACAAAGTTTACGAAAGGTGCCTCAATACCTGATCTGTATAGGTTTTTTTTCTTGGATACACAAGTAGCCATGAACTTTCTCCTGATGGAAAGGTTCATGGACATTCTGAATGTGTTCCTTGACTCCTACAACTCGAGCACCTGGTGGGTTCAGAGACTGCAGGGCCTCAAGCCATCTTATGTACAGGTGGTGCCCCTGGTCAGACTAAAGATGCGCAGTGCTCAACTTGTGCTGATAGGCTTGGTCTCAAGCTTCAGATCCGCAACCACAGAAAATAGATTCCTCAGATGTTGCATTTTATATGGTAGTCCAATCCCCAGACTATGGTGCAAGGAGCACCTTTTTGGGACCACTACCCACAGGCGGGCATGACTGCGGATTCCTCCCTCTTAGGCTTGGGGTGGGGGTGAGAGATGCAACATTGACATGTTTAATTCCTAGAGCTGAAAGCCATTTTTCTGGCGCAAACTGCTTTCCTGCCCAATATTCGGAACAAGTCGGTGTCCATAACGCACAACTGGTTAAATGTTTTACTTGAGTAGACATTTTTTCCACAATATCGAACAAGCAGTATCCTCTTTATGCATCCAGAGAGGAATGGTGAGTCAACTCTCTAGGGAATGATCTGGTGATCCCTTGGGACGATATGCTGGCTTTCGCCTTACCTCCCGTACCACTAATTCATCAAGCCCTTATTTCCAGGAACCAGCATCATGCTCCCTCATTATTGTGGATCAATGGTGGTCAGCCAGGTTCTGGTTCTCGTATATGGTGACCCTATCCAGAAGGTCCTGAATTTGCCATATTTGCTATCTCAGGAAGAGGCGAGGATCCAGCACCCCACACCACGATCACTGAACTTGGATGCATGGAACCAGAGTTCATGTCCTTTGGCCATTTGGGCCTTTTAGAGGATGATATCCAAATGCTTCAGGTAGCAAGGAAGCACTCTGAAAGACTGATACAAAACCAAGTGGCTCATATTATGTCACTGGAGTTTAAACAAGTACAAGAATCCCCTTGATGGTTTATTAGTTGATATTTTCTTTATTTCAAGCCTTGCAGCCTCCCGTGTTAGAACAAACACGTAGCAATACCTATCGGTGCATACCTATATTCTGATGAGTAATGCTTCTGAATTTCAAATCCAGTGGTGAAACTTCCTTTTGATGGCTTGAGGTGCCTGTTTCCCACGGTCAAGCCACCACATCACAAATGGGATCTGAATGGGTTCTTGCTGCATTGTCGCACACCATTTGAACTGATGGCAACATCGGATTTGTGATTGGTTTCCTGGGAAAGTTGCTTTTCTGGTGGTGATTACGTCTGCCAGAAGGAGAAGTGAACCCCAGGCTTTAATGGCTGTCTTTCATAGGGAGTGTGGTTTGCACTTACTAAGTTTTGCTTCCAAAGCTGGTGTTGGAGTTCCATTTTAATCCGAACCCGGACTTTTGAGCCTGAAAGTTTTCCATTCATTTGGATGTTGGCAGGGTCCTAAAGTTTTATTTTGATAGGACCAAAGACTTCTGAAAATCTTCACAGCTATTTGTAACCTTCAGGGGTGCAAAGAAGGGCTCTTCTGCCTCTAAGGCAACAATATCTCCATGGATAGTGGCATACAGCTTAGAGCGCTACACAGTACATAAATAACCTCAACCTAAAGGCCTTCATGTTCCATTAGTAAGAGCCAAGCCAGCTTCGGTTGCTTTTCAAAGGCACGTTCCATGGGACTCTGTTAGAAATTAGGTGAGCTGGGCTTCTGTCGGCCTTCTGCATTGTCTTGACCATCCTCGCTCGAGGGTGGATGATCCATTTGGACAGGCAGTCCTTAGGAACCACTAACGCTAGGGGTAAAATAGGATTTTCGACCCATAGCGAGACATGTGCTTGTGAATATTCCAGCAGTATGGGTTAAAGGCGACGGGAGGAGTAAGTAAACGTTACTCTGAGTAGTGACTATCGTACTCCTAGTTCAAAGTCCCTTTTCCTTTCTACACCCATACTCTTACGTACCGTCTCCTTTCCTCCATACTGCATGGGCGTACCTTCCAAGGGACGGGAGACGGAACCTTTTTCACCATAAAAACCTTCTTCCCCTTTAAATTTAGAGGCTTGTGGGGGTGCGGCCCTAGGAGCATGTGCTGCCCTGACTCTGTCCTCCGGCGCCAGACCTCTGTCTCCTTTTCCGCATTGACGGGAATGGGCCGAACTCACCAGTGCTCCTGGGTTTGGCTTCGGCCATGTAATTCCATGCGCGGATACTTCTTCTTCTGTCTTTTATCATACAGGTACTCGGTCCTCAGGCGTCACACTCCTCCTTGACTCATGTCGACTTCCACAGGGTTCAGCAGTTCTCCATCTTGCAGCAGGCTCTTCCCAACTTCAGACCCCCACGCCCTTTGCCTACGTTGCCTTGGCCCAGACCATGGTTGGCAAGCTTGTACAGCGTGCAACGCCCTATCATGGAGGTCTCTGAAGAACAGACTAGTCAGGTGGAGGGAGCTCTTCCAGAAGTTACCTCCAAGGACTTCGTGAAACATTGATCCAGGCCCAAGGTAGGATCTCTATTTTCCATCGCACTGGGGTGCGACTCCAGTCCCTTCCCAAGGACATGCCCGCGCGGAAGGGACTGCTCAGTTCCTCGTACCAGCATGTGCACCGAGGCTGCTTTAGCTACTGGCCTACAGGCAGAGGGATGCTTGGATCCTCCCAGTGACAGTGTTGAGGGACCTGAAGGTTTCTTGTACCGGCATTATGTCAGAGGGGCCACGCCCTAGTACCAGCAATACGTCCAAGGGGGTGCCTAAACGCAGCTCTTCCAGCCCCTGGGCCAGAGGGTGTCACACCTACCGGGTATAGGCCAGAGGAGCAGGGTAGGCTTCGAGATCCAGACTCGAGAGTCTTGGAGGAGGCTGGGCCCAGCGAGCCGAGCAACACGACGCAGGCACGTGGTAGGCAGTTCAACAAAATGGCCGTTGCGCCAGACATCAGCACCCGTCCGGCGCCATTCCAGGAGATCGGCGAGGAACAAGTGTCAAGGTGGGACTAGCCTCAACCAGGTACATGGCCTACAGCCTATCCTTCATTTGTGCAGGGCAGGTTCCTGCTGCGTCCGTATGGGCAGGATATGCAGCGGCTCCAGCAGCCGCCCGCTACCCCGTCTATATCCCCTACCACTCCTCCAGCCTGTGAAGACCGGTTCTTTGAGAGGTCCTCGGGCTCATGAAGTCCCCTCGGATGGGGGTTATCCTCAGGGATGCCATCAGGGACGTGCTCCCTCCAATGCTTCCAGCACCTTGGGCTCCTCCGTCGGTCGCCCCCGGCGCCCACAGCCGATTCCTCAGGCGGTTCCGTACCAGCCTCCTCCACAGCCTTCGGCTTCCGCTACTCCCCCACCGATGCAGGACCCCCCAGATCCTAAGGATGAGGAGGAGGACCCTGACATGCCCTTGTCTGCCAAGGCCTTGCACGAACGTCTGGCAGGGCTGGCTGAGTACCTGGGACTGCCTCAACCGGAGGTTGAGCAACCAGCAGAGGGAGGTCCTTGCTGAAGACCTCACCCGGCACCCCTCTGCCAAAATGGGAATTCCGCTGTAGACTGATGTAGTCTCCCTGGCCAAAAAGGGTTGGCTCTAGCCCCACTCTGTCCAGCCGGTCAATCAACACCTGGACGCCAAGTACAGGCCGATTGTTACGCTCACCTGGTTCCCACAGGGGCATCGATCGGACCCGGACAGCTGCGGTCTCCACCAACGTGATGCGTAGTCTGGTCTGGCCCGCCTAATCTCGTCTGCTTGATCCATAGAAGTATTCTCCTGCAAGTGGAGAAAGGGATTTAGCCACTCATGGATTTTAGTGATGGCCCCCTGCCACTGTTCTCGTTCTCCCCTCTTGTCACCTCCAATATCCCCTTTTAGTAACCTCACCTTCTGTTTTTAAAAGATGAGCTCTCCATCCTGCATGGCATGCAGGGGTGCATAGATATCAGTTACTTCACTGGTTTGAGGGTGCTGGAGGAGTTCCGGAGGAATATTGACTCCAGGGTTTATAAAGTTCAAAGAGCTCAATATGTCCGATGTTCACTCTTATTCCATTCCCTTGTTGAATTGCAACTGGTTCAAAAGAATATTGCCTGGAGGCAGCTGATGGCGTTCAGGTAAGTTTCTGTATTACCCAATACTGTCCGGTATAAGTTGCATGAGTTTAACTTGTTGTTTTCTCCCTTTATAGGTGGGGTAAATGAAGATGAGGCGTATTAACGGGTAATGCCTCCGGTGGTAAATTAGGTAAGCGGTTGGTGGTAAGAGATTGTATTTGTCGGCTGTCTGGGCTCACCCTGTTGTTTCTTTTGTTTTTTTTCCCCCCAGGTGCTGGAGTTCGGCGAAGGAAATGATGGAGGCAGCGCTGGATCGAAAAATGCTGAGGACTGGTGAGTATGGTGCGGCACTGCAGCTGGCGATGCGACGCGTGCAGAAATGTCCTTTTCAAGTTCGAAGACGTGATGGATCCGGAATCGGGTAAGGATTGAAATAATGTTGTTGCTCTAACCTTTCCTTCTTCTTTCCTCTTTTGCTAGGTGCTCTGGATTCGAGACGGGCGTGGCTGAAGACTGGATACTGACTGCAGGCACGGTGAGCGTTACGCTGCTGGATGCAGAATAACGCGAAGCGTGTGTTGCTGCTCGGGCGTGGTTTAAATAGCCTCCAAAGTAGTTCCAGGTAAGAAGTTCCCCAGAACCACACCCGAGTAAAAAACAGTCCCTGTAACAAAATAGTCCCATCCAAGCCTCATGTTGGCTTGGATTCAGTTGCAGCATGGTCTGCATGAGCTAAGTAATGTCTATGAGCCTGGCGCCTATGGCGCCAGTACTGAGTCCTATTATGAGCCTGGTGCCTAAGGCGCCAGGACTGAACCCAGACAGCCCCTAGCCGGGGCTGCTGCGGTTTTAATAAATATCTGGATGCCTGCTCCCGGGGCTAATGGGCTTGGTCCGGATGCCCTGGGGTAGGCGTCATGACACCGATGGAGGGGGATACTCTTGCTATCGGCCCATCCTCAGCCACCTTCCTCGTAATCACTATACTCGGCATCACTATACTCCAAGCCTCAGTCGTTGTCATCTTCCTTCTCTGCGATGCTGCTAGGCAAGGAGATTAAGATCTTGGAGGCTTACGGGAACAAGCTGTGTTCCAATGCGTCCTTGCATCTTCATCAGGCCAACGCTGATGGCATGCTGGCTGCTGCCAACCAGAGGTTACGACAGGAAATTGCAAACTTCCTCCCAGAACTCCCTACGCAGAGCCAATAAAGTTTCAAGGCTGGACTGGCCAAGGCCAAGCTGGTGGCGGAGGACCTCATGGAGTCCACTGTGGCCCATAGTGACACCTCTGGCCGTGCCATTTGTATAGCCATGGATATGAGAAGGACAGCCTGGCTCCTTGCAACGAAATTCACCCCGGACGTCCAGGAACGCATCTTAGATCTTCCGTTCAAAGGGGGCGACCTCTTCCACTCCACAACAGACGAGCTGGACAAAAAGAAAAACAGCTCACAAATGGCCAAGTCTTTATCCATCTTGACTAAGATCACGCCCAAATCGTACACCCTATCACAGCCGCGCTCTGACAAAGGGCGTACGTAGTGTCCGGTCAAAGGTTCAAATCCAAAAGGATCGAATGCCATAGGGTCAAGTCAATAGGACCTAAAACAAAAGGGTTGAATTAAAAAAAAATATATATATATATTTTTATTTGTGTTTCCGTTTAGGAAAAATAAGTGGTTTTTACCACAAAAAAGGGGGTTTGGGGGTGGACCCCCCCAAAAAAAATCGACCCTCTTGTTTTCCTTCCTTTTGATTTGACCCTTTTGTCATTCGATCCTTTTCATTCGAACCTTTGACCTATAACTGGCGTACGTATGGAGGGTTCCGCGGCTTCCAGGAACGGAGTTCCAGGCAGCTGGAACGCTCGCCGACTCTAAATCGGTGCAAGCGTGGGGGGGGGGGTAGTAAGGACTTTTTCCAGTCCACCACCTCCGCAACAGCCTCTGAGGGAAAGATGGCATGACACACCGCTTTGGGTCTGTGTCTCCAGTGGGGGGGGCGGGGGGCAGGCTTGCTCTCCATGCACATTTCTGGCACCAGAATTTTGCGTACACCTGGATCATCTTCGTAGTATCACGGGGTACCGCCTACCCAGCCCAGCCTCTCCTCCCCTTCACTCCCTCAGGTTGAGACAGCAACTCTTCTGGCGGAGATATGCTCGCTTGTAGAGAGCCAGGCCGTGGAGGAAGTCCAGCCACCCAGGGAGGCTTGGGCTTTCACTCCAGGATTTTCGCCATTCAGAAAGGGAACCAGGTGGGCCTGAGAGTTGTGCTGGACCTTTCCACCCTCAACCTCTCCCTACCTCTACAAAAATTCAAGATGGTTACGCCAGCTTTTATAGCGGAGACATTGTGCAGGGGAGACTGGATGTGCTCCCTGGATCTGATCTGGCAGCCCCATCATTCTTTCCTATGGTTCAGGATCATGGGCTACCATTTCCAACACAAGGTCCTTCCTTTTCGGGCCTCAACTCGGCCCCCAGGGTCTTTACCAGACTCATGAATATTGTGGCTGCCCTCCTCAAAGCGCAGTGCCTCAACATCTACCCGTACCTCAACGACTGGCTTGTCGGGGCTACATCGCCGGAAGCGGTTCCCTACTCTTCCCATGTCCTTATGAACGCACTGCATGATCTGCGCTTTTCGCTCAATCTCAAGAAGTCACAGCTGCAGCCCACGCAGACTCTGACATTCTTGGGCCTCATCTGGGACACGTGCTCCGAGAAGGTGTTTCCGTTGGAGGACAAGATCGCGGCCATCAGGAGGGCCACAACTCACTTCCTCAGTAGAGAGGTGACCTGGGCTTGGTGGTACCAGCATCTCCTTGGTCTCTTGGTGGTGGTACTGTTAGCCGTCCCACACACGATACTGAGGATGAGGAGGATTCAGCTGCACTTTGCGGCTTCATGGAAACAGGAGCGGGGCTCTCAATCCGAGATGAACAACGTTCCTCTATCTCTCCGCCCGGGACCTCACATGGTGGTCGAGGGACTGCGACCTATGGATGGGCAAGCCTTTCCGGCCACCCACCCCGCAGGTCACCATCACCACGGACTCCTCGCTTGAGGGCTGGGGAGCCACCCTGGACGATCTCAGTCCACGGCACCTGGACTCGACAGGAGCAGGACTACCACATCAAATGGTTGGAGCTGAATGCCATCGGGCTAGCGCTTAGAGCATTCCTTCCACTTCTCAGGGCAAGGTTGTCCTCATCCAGATGGACAACTCGACCAGCATGTACTATGTCAACAAGCAGGGAGGCACCAGATCCCCTCCACTGTGCAGACTGGCAATCAGCATGTGGGAATGGGCCCTGGAATACAACATCCACCTCACGGCAGTCTACCTTCCAGGGGAATCCAACCTGGAGGCAAACAGGCTCAGCAGGTTGGGAGAGCAGACAATTACGAGTGGCAGCTAAATGACCTCGTTATTCAGGAGATCTTCAACAGATCGGGTCCCCCCCAGGTGGATCAGGGCCCCCGGCTCCCTGGGTGACGCATTTCAGATTCAGTGAAAGGGCATGACAGTGTATGGCTTCCCTCCCATTCCGCTGATTCACAGATTGATTTGCAAGATCAAAGAGTCTCGCCAGCTCAATATCATTCTAATAGCTCCCTGGGGGCCGGCCAGGCCATGGTTCTCGGAGCTGCTCAGCCTCTCGGAGATGCCTCCGATTAACCTTCCGATAGGTCCTCCACATCTTCTGGCGCAGCGGGGGGGGCATGGTCATCCACCCCCTGCCACAGAAACTAACCCTCACAGCGTGGTTCCTGAGCAGGTAACGCTGAGGCACCTCAGCCTCTCACAGGCTAATCTGGAAATCATACAGGGCGCAAGGAGCAAGGCTACCATGGCCCAATACAAAAGTAAATGGACCAGGTTCTGCCACTGGGCAGGCTCCAAGGACATCGACCCTCTGGCATGTACTCGAGATGATGTGCTCTCCTTCTCTGCGCACCTTGCCCACTCAGGCGTACAGGTGGACACCTGCCACACTTTCCTCGCAGCCATCGGGGCTTACAGGAAATCGGAGGAAGGGGGTCTTCTCCTCCTCCAATCCGATTGTCAAACATTTGACTGGTTCGCAAGGCTCTACCCGCCCATCAAGAGGCCACACCCCGTGTGGGACCTTAATATAGTCTTGGGCGCCCTGGCACACAAACCGTTTGAGCCAATGGCGTCAGCGGACATCAGGCTGGTCACCATTAAGACGGCCTTACTAGTCGGCCTCACCTCAGCTCGCAGAGTCGGCGAAATCCAGGCGCTGGTTGCCTCCTACGGACGAGGCACAGAGTTCTGCACTACCTGGATGTCAGGCGTGCCCTGAAATTCGACCTTGACAGGACCAAGGGCTTCCGCAAATCAGACACCATGTTTGTCACTTTCGGAGGTGCAAGACCAGGCTATCAGGATCCATGGTCTCGGCCATCAAAGAAGCATACGAGGGCCCGCACAAGCCGCTTCCGGCAGACATGCACGCCCACGCAGTCGGGGCCAAGGCAACGGCCATCACATTCCAGCGTCATGTCCCTCGGCAGGTTATAAGCAGGGCGGCCACTTGGGCCACTACCTCAGCTTTCTGCAAGCATAACTGTTTGGATGCCGGATGTGGCGTTCAGACAGGCGGTTCTCGGGAACCTATTTGCTTAAGGAGGGTCTCTTCCCCACCCTGGGGCTACTTTCAGTTGTAATCACCCATGCAGTGTGGAGGAAAGGGGACGGGACGTAAGAGTAATTATAAATTACTCACTGTAGTGGCTAATGTACTCTTAGTTCCCTTTCCTCCATATATCCGACTCTGCCCTGCCCCCCCCCCAATAATACTGGTGTCATTAGGCAATGTTGAATCTATTGTCAACGCGTCTATGGGGACTAAGGTGTGCCGTCTGAGTCGGGGCAGTGCATGCTCCCAGGGCCGCATCCCCACATGCCTCTAAATTTAATGGGGAAGGTTTTTTCTGGTGAACAAGGTTCAGTCTCTCGTCCCTTGGAAGGGATGCCCATTCAGTATGGAGGAAAGGGGACTAAGCACTAAGAGTACGTTAGTCACTACGGTGAGTAACTTATAATTTCTCCATCCCCCTAAAATGCCTTGGCTTTTAGACAGGATGTGACCTTGACAGTTAGAAAAAGGCTGATGGGTGGGGCCCTGCGGCGGGGTTTGAGGAGGTGGAGCCTGTAGTCACATGCGCCAGTCCCACACACAAATAAAATGACAAGTGGTTTGTGATGCTGAACAAATGCTCTTGTCCTGTCCTTGTAGTATTACATTTCCTAGAAACATGGAGGAAATGTGACTTTGGACTAGGAGTACATTAGTCAGGGCTTCTGCAAATCAGATTCCATGTTTGTCACAGTGAGGAACCTTTCACGTCCACAGTGCTGCAGGAGCCCAGCCTCAAACTACCCCTTCAACTGAAAGCGTAAACCACCCCTGCTCATACTTGAGCAAGTTGTTATACCTTTCTTGGTTGCATAGGATTTAATACAAAGTGAGTGTGACGTTTAATATAAAGTGAGTGGTAGTTTCTTTCATATGACCAAAGTGAAATGTAACATTTCTATTTGGTGTATTTTTCATCTTAACCTCGGTAATCCAAGATTGCATACATTGTTAGTGGGTAGATAACACTTGCTGTTGTAGGGGGTGCCTAGAAAATTGTGTACTCCCTATTTTTTGATATCGGGGGTGGGGGGGTCTGATCTGTACATCTGGGAGAGTTTTAAGATGCAATAGGAAAAGGACAGCTCGACTACCCCTCTCTATAGTCCCTTCATGAACATCAGGCAGTTAAATCGTACAATTACTCCATCCGTAGTAGAATGTACACCTCTTTAGACAAGAT
Organism: Ambystoma mexicanum; assembly: GCF_040938575.1. Lineage (NCBI taxonomy): Eukaryota > Metazoa > Chordata > Amphibia > Caudata > Ambystomatidae > Ambystoma > Ambystoma mexicanum. The sequence goes on along the minus strand of NC_090941.1, from coordinate 659,928,083 downwards.
ACCTTCTTTACAAAACATACATTTTTTAATTTATTTTGCTTACTTCAAAATGTTTAAAAACACATTTAAAAGACATGTTATCACTTACAACATATTTCAGAGCTATATAAGAACCTGGACCTGCTGCGGACGGCGAGAGCGGACGTTTAACAACGGGAGAGCTGTAATATCACAATACTTTCCTGACCAAAGGGGTTGTTTACGGTCGGATCGATAAATTAAAGTTAAAATAATCATCGTTTTTAGTACCGACCCGAATTCTTGGTAGAAGTCTATGCTGAAATAAGAATACATGGGACTTCAAACACGTAGCTTAAAAGCCCCTGAAGTCCAGACCTACTGGACACATGGTCTTTCCTCACACTTACCTAATTCCAAAGTGTGGACACCAGATCAGAAGATTTACCAATGTGGGAGTGGATTGATTTCCTTAAATAAACTGTTTTGTCCTGAAGATGACCCATACACTGAATTGATTGACAGCACTTAAGGTGGTGCAGTACATACAATAGAGGCCGAAACATATGTCGACCAATTAGGAAATACTATTCTGCTTTTTCTTTATTTCATTTGCAACACCAAATAACGTTTTGCCAGGAATACATTGTTAATTGTTCAGATACCCCATAACAGGTTTTATAAAAAAAAAGAAAAAATATTTAAAGAAAAGTGTTGTATGTAAGGGACCAATGCACACCTAATGTGGCAATATACTCTAATGAATTGTTACGGTATATGGCAAAAGGTTCCTATATAACTTTGAAATGTTTTAAGTGATCGCATGTCTTTTTAAATGTGTTCTTATACATTTTGAAGTAAGCAAAATAAATTAAAGAATGTACGTTTTGTAAAGAAGGTATCTTGTCTAAAGAGGTGTACATTCTACTACGGATGGAGTAGTTGTATGATTTAACTGCCTGCTGTTCATGGAGGGACTATAGAGAGGGGTAGTCGATCTTTTTCCTATTGTGTTGGAACGGTGTACATCATTGTCTTTGAAACTTGTCCTTGCAGACTGACAGAGGTGGGAGGAATTATCAGTATCTATCCTCCCGAAGTTCAAAGGATTTAAGCTGTCTACAATTATAACTGTGCTAATGCAGCAGAATAAAATACACCTATTTTGTTTCACTTTAACATGTATTGGTTCATTATAGATTCCTTCTCAATCTGGCCATGCACGTTTTACTAGTGTGAAGGTGCTTACATTTTAATATACTCCAAATTCTGGGTGTCAACTAAAACTAGACTTCCTGGTAGTAACAACCGCATGCAAGAGATGCAGCATGCATGCCTCAACATTGGTGCCTGTGGATAAGGAAAGTGAAGGCATTTTTACATTGGTCACGAAAATGGCAGACAGCCGCATAAAATATCTATTGCCAATGCCACCACATTAGTCACAAATGGTCTAACTAGGATGAAATGCAGGCCCTTTGAAAAATGTTCCCATTGCTGCTCAGAACACAAGTTCAATCAGTCATCCAAGAGGAGATAATTGCTTCCATCACAATCATTTAAATGTAGCCTGCAAGCGGTTCCACTCGAACAAGGTGAGGTTTCAAGACACAAGTGACTCTTAACAGGGTTTTCAAGCAACCCCAAAAGGGCCAGTACTGCCCAACAGAAGAGGTTGATCAGGTGGTTGAGGTGGCTATGCCATCACAAAAGTGACTTGACCAGGTGCCCTTACATCTTTCCCGGTAGGGGCGAGCAATCTCACTATTGCCCCCGAATACGTGCCAATCACCCACACACACTGAAGGGTACAGTTAATGAATTTAGGTCCTGCTTTTCCTTTACATCATTCCACAGTGCAAATAGCACATTCAAAAGGATGATTTCTGACTCTCCCAGGCAAGTCACAACACTCATACCAAAGAGGGGTATAAAGGAGGCACCATTGATGCATCGATATAGAATGTCCTAGTTCCAAAAAAGGACCACAAATTGTGACTCAATTAGACTTGCGACACACCAATACATTTGTCATACCACAAAAATTCAGAATGACAACCTTCGAATACGTTGTACAAATATAACCAGGGAAACCTTATGACGGCGTTGAGCATGAAAGTTGTAAAGTTTCATGTTTCCATGTTCGTAAGGTGCAGACAGTACAGACACAGTTGAAGGTAGGTGTTTTAGCCACAGTTCTAAGTGCTTAATTTTGCGATTATATTGCTACCTTATGTGTTAACAAAAGTGGTCTCATTCAGACTTACGGTGGCATGGGGTCCATGCAAAACCCTACCGAGACAAGTGGCTATAACCGCAAACACTGCTTAACTGCATGAATCTGTTTTCAATCATTGTACCAAAGTCAAGTTTAAGCCCATTAAAAAATAAAATTTCTTTGGGCATAGCTAGAGACATAAGTTAGGCTCTGGACTTCCTGGCCAAAGAAAGAATTGAAGCTTCATGGCAGCAGTTCCACTTTATCTCCTGTTGCACAAATCACATTATTGAAAGAAATCCAAATGCTGTCTCAGTGCACAATGGTCATAAGCAACTTGGATCAAGACAGTCTAGTGGTAATAGCACAAGCCCATCCAGGAACTAACATGGTGGAACAAAGAAAACCTGTCCATGAACTCCAATCGCCCAGTAAAAGTAACCATTGCAACCAATGCCTCCATGACATGGCAGGCGGTCCAGCTCCACTCATACAAAAGCAAAGGTTTGTGGGTTGTGGACCCATTTTGAGGCGCGCAGCTCATGGCAGTTAGCTTAGCTTTACTGAGCTTTCATGGCCAGATGCAAGGAAAGAGTGTTTGAATGTGAATCGACAACACAGCAGCTATGTTACTTCAATTGGTACAACAGATTTGGCATTGGTGCATCAAAAAGGAAAATGATCTGATACACACCCACCATTCTCCCGGGATAGTCTGCTTCCTGCAAACAGCTGGTAGCCATGTTCTGAAAGGGCACTAATGGGAGCTTGCCACAAGTACTTGCATATTCACGAATTGGGTGAACTCTCAACAAGTATAAACTCAAAATGCCAAAGCTTGCTCTACTGGTACCCAGAACCAGGATCACTGGGCAATGCTCTGTGAAATGGCATGCTCAGGGATATTTGCATACACTTTTACCCTGCACTACTTATGCACCTAGTTGTGCAAACACTATTAAACGAGAGCCTGACTCTCATCCTACATGTACCAACATGAGTAAGAAGTGTGCTACACACATGCTCTGCATGGCTTTACAACCAGCCCTGAAGCTACAGAACGTTCCAAATCTGACAAAATTCTGACAGCAGATAACTCGCCAAATTAGAATAGATTGAATTGTCCAGCTTGTCTGCTCAAGAGCCACAAAAAAGGCATGCAGAGCAAACGCACAGACTTGCTATTTTTTGTAAATGTAAAGGTTTGTGATTTTGCCAAACGTACATTCAATACACTGAACTGAGTCCGATATGGTTGCCTCATAGATAATGTACCTGTTTACAATTCCTTAAAAGTCCACTAGGGTAATCTTAGTTGTGTACGAACCTCATAACCTATATGGTGGAAGGTTCCACTGGTTAAAGAATTCATGGAATGGGTTAAAAGAATATACCCACCAGTCCGCAATGCAGCATCATGCATTGATGAACTGTTCACAAGAGTTGTATTACATTTCTAATTTGCAGGGTAGGATTTTTTCCTCCTTTTCCTGCTTGTCTATGGTCTGTAAAATTATGGATGCACTCGCGCTTTCTTCATCTCAATCCATTGTAAACAGAAATTCTTGTTTTCCCTTCTATTTCCTCCACATCTCCTATCTTCCCCTTCTCCTTCGATTTCCTTTCCTCCATCTCGTATCTCTCCTATACTGCTCGGAATCTTGGGGGCCCTTTTGATTCTTCCCTTTCTTTTACTCCCCACATTTCTAACACTGCTCGGGTCTTGTTGTTTTCAGCTTTTTTAATATGCGTAAGGTTCGCTTTTTATCATTTCATTCCACCAAACCTATTTCCGTACTGGTTCTCTCAAGCTTAGACTACAATTCTCCTCCTTCCTTTCAGTCCTCCTACTTACTGCCTTGCACCCTTGTGCTCCATTTACAACTTTTCTATTCACATCCCACAACCCCAGCACCATCATACTTCTATTTCTAATGCTCTCCGCTCTATTGCCTAGCTATCTTTTGACACTCGACAGATCCTTTTCTTGTGCATCGTTTTCAAATGCACGCACAGTTTAGCTCTGTCGTAGCTATCACCTTTGGTTTCTTTCTATGGTCCTACCCAACTCTGCAATACCAATCTTACTTTCTTCCCCAAGAAGACGTTTTGCAGCTCGTGTTTTTGATCTTGCTCCCTACTCATTCACAAGTACTGGAACACCTTACCTTTTAACTGTCCGTTCTTCTGCCTTTTGTTCGTGGTTTAGCTCCTCACTTAAATCTCATCTGCTGGCATCTTAAATATTGTTTATTTTGTAATACATCAATTTCCGTTTTATTGTAATGATTTTTTTTTTTTACTGTTCATTGCTTTGGCCAAAGCGCTATACAAATTAAATAAATAAATGAAATTCACAAGACCCAGAAGAGAGGTTGCTTACCAATGATAGTATTTCTGGTGCTTTTATTGGTTTAGCCACATGTGCTCACCCGATCTCCCTTTGTGGGATGCAGGGTATGACTGTGTGTGTGGTTTGAAGTGTTCTTTGCAATGATTTAGAAGACCAGTACTTCCATTATTCTCCATGTCATAATGTAAACGCGCCTCATCTCATGATTTATATACCTTCAGGAAATCAATCTGTGGGTATCTACGTGAGGAGCATTATGCATACCCATACACTTAGGATAGGGATAGTACGACGGGCATGCCTCTGTTGAAGCCTAGCTTTTACTTTGCAGTAAATAACATCTAATGCTACAGATCCCCCATTGAATGGCGTGCTATGTGCAGCATGTGACAACTGATATAAACTCCAGGAGGACTATTACTGTTAAGTCACGAATATGACACTGTGCCCACGTTGATTTCATTCAAAGTATTCCTGTTTGATTGGTTTGGCACACAAAGTAGTTTGCTTATCTCTTTGCTTGAATTTGATGTCAATCTTTATTAGGAGGAAGCATATGAGGCACCAAGCAGCAACTCACGTATATTAAATGGTAGTTGGCGGCATGTTTGTAGAAGTCGTAATCTTATTTTACTCACTATAACACAGCATGCGCCGTCATGCAGTCCTTACAGTTTAATATCCTATAAGTATGGCCAAGGGATCGTTGTAGCAGATAGTGTGCTAGTAAGTACCGCCACAAGAGTGTAGTTGTTATTATATATATAATCAGAAATGCAGCGTTGTGAACTCTTCGTGTGGTACCCCTTAGTGAGTACCAAACATAAGGAAGTGTATAGCTAAATGAAGGAACATTCAACGCGCAAATCTTATGTATTAGGATAGGCTGAGTTATTCCAATATAAGTCCACAATGAGGCTGTTGTCTATCACTTCTTGAAATTTATTTCACTGGTAAAAAAAAGTCAGCCGCCGACATGCGTTTCGACCCCCTGGGTCATTGTCAAGGCTGTAACAGTTTATATGCAGGCATCACAAATTTGCATATGTGGGTGCAATATTGGGCCACAACAAAACAAAAATAAACATTGGTTTGTTCCATCAATATCACAAAACATTTAGAAAATTAATATCAAGTAGGTAGCAATACCATGTTTCAGTTGTACGTGGAATGATGTGAACAATTGATGATCTTGTCGTGCATCCAAAGTAGTGGAATCATTGTGGCGAAAAAATAACAGTAAGTTAGAAGAAAACTCACATTGTGCTATTTGAAATATTATACAGTAGGAGCATCCATGGGCCTCCCGTGGTTGGAAAAGATTTAAGAATGTGCTGCCACAGTCAAGTAATACGTCCAAAGAGAGCAATGCAGTACTACATTTCCAAACATAAGTGTCATGATCTCTGCTTCCAAAAGGTCAGGGTTTTCCCAACTCCCTTGGAAGCAGATCCATAACCCAGGTTCCGAGTGCCAACCAGTCCCAATTGGGACCTTTTGGACCCAGTCCTGGCGCCAGTGGCACCAGGCTCATAAATATGCCCAGTCCCAGCGCTGGAAGCGCCGGGCTCATAATGCTTGGGTGGACTTACCTGCAGCAGACCATGCTGCTTACTTGCCTGCCAGTTGAGCCTCTGATCCTCTTCTGTTTGGAACTACTTTTCCTGTTGGGTGGGGCAGGAGCCACTCCCTAGATTCAGAACACTGGAACTCTTCTGGAAAGCAGGAACTCTTTTCTTACCTAGGCGTGGCTGTGGAAGGAGACACCTAAGCACTACAGGAGGCTATTTAAACCACACCCGATGGATGAATCTTGCTTTGCGTTATTCTGCATCCTCTGCAGCAGAACGCTCATCGTGTCTTCTGCATCTGATCCTGGGCCTAAGGAAAAAGGCTTACCATCCTGAATCCAGTCTTCAGCAACACCTATAAAGACAAGAAAATCCAGTCTTCAGCAACACCTATAAAGACAAGAAAGAACAGGTTAGCATTACGGTCTTCAGTGACAGCTCTTCACTTACCTGGTCCATCGGCTGTCACCAACGCCTCGCGCTGCATTCCGGCATCTGAAAGACAAAGGCTTACCTACTCTTCGTGCGCTCCGGAGGTCTTCACACTGCATTCCGGCATCTCAAAGACAAAAGCTTACCAACTCTTCGCACTCTCCGGAGGCCTTCGCCGCTGCATCCCACATCTGAAAGACCAAACAAGGTGCGTTTAAAGACATTGGGGAACTTTAATACTCACGTGCCATTACTCCTTTCCACATCTAACCCAGTGGGTATTCCGGCACCCTGCAGCCGCTCCGAACTTGTACCTGCAAAATAAAAAGACAGTTGGAGCGCATCGTGAAGCGGGCAACAAGCGCTTACTTACGTGCTTCCAGGCGCTTCTATTCATCACACGGGCTCCATCTTCAACTCACTTCAGCCCGTCATCCGCCATCGCCGGAACCCTGCAAAACAAGAAACATCATTACTAAAGACTTTAAAGACATTAGAATTACTCGAAACTTACCGTTCGTGCAGTAAACGACGGACAGCAGTCCTCTGAAGTCAAGAGGCCTGCTCCCCTTATCCAGTGAAGAAACTGGTTACAGCACCCTGCCCCGAGGCAGATGGAGAGCACGGCGTTCACTTACCTAAGGTGAGAGCGTTAACCTTTGGGGTTCTACAGGAGAAGAGAAAGGGAAGAAGAGAGAGACATTCAATAACCCAGTTCCTTAATCCCATATTTTCTATCTGCAGACATCTTACCCTTTGAGTCAGGCATACAGTGCACAGAGGTCCAGCCCAAAGAGCCAGCCGTGTGTTACACATCACCTTTGAAGATACGGTATACGCCCAGTCAAGACCGGCGCCTCTACGGGAATCAGGTGAGCGTTACAATAAGCTGTGATGAGGATGAGTACAGTGACAGAGTATGGAGTGATGTGTCAAACAGTAAGAGGCAAAAGAAACATACCAATGATCCTGAGTATATGGAAAAGTAATCTCGATGGTGATAGGGTAAATAACCTATGTGGAGAAAGCAGAAGTGAAGAGGCATAATGTAGTAGCTGGTGTTGAAATAGGGTACTAGATTGGAAGTAAGAAATGTAAACGGGTATCGGATTACCCTTTAAGTTCAGTAACAAGGTTGAGTATTATGGCCAAATGTGGTAGTACTCATCAAGAAGAGTCTGCAATAACAAGTATTGTTGTGTAAGCTATTAGCATAAGGGAGCCTGGGGCTGCCAAGGAAGTATCTATGCAAAAGAGCACAAGATTATGTGTAGAGTGGTTTATCTGAATAAAGAGGCTAATCCAATGTGTCAATAATAGGGGCTCAATCCCCAATGCAGCTTCAAATGGTGGCTGGATTCTGTCCGAGCTGGGAGCTGAATTGTAACAGCACGAGTAAGAGCGCCTAGCGCTCTGACGTCAGAAGCGGGATGCGCGCGTGACATCCCACGCACGGACATCGCGTCCGAGAAAAGTAAACAAAGTTTGTGTCGCGTGATGCAATGTAAGATACTGGTGTAAGTGCAAAGTAGAAAATAAAAACTTATTGACCAGAAAGAATGAAACAAAGCTGCTAGTCCAATATACTGAAAGCAGTTGGTGGATGTGATTGAAAAACATAGTGTGAAAGAATAATTATAAGGGGCCAGATGAGATGCTCTCATAACTGTAATGGTGTTGGATAGTGGTACTGGATTTAAAGTGGACAATAATATGGGGGCGGGTAAATTAACAAATAAATGTGCAGAGTATTGTTCAAAGTGACTGAATACTAGTATTGCATGCTGATTGTGCTGGTAGTTGGCTTGTAAAGCAAAAACGAAAAATTACCAAAATTAGGTTACTACTGATTTCTATATCTTGAGTGAAGCAGAAATTAACATGGTTAAATATATGAATAAGCAATGTTCATGAACACCTTATAATGAGCCAAAACTAGACATGGAAGTACATCATTGCTGAGTTAAGTAGTTGTTCATTGTGGTTATGCAAAAGCCTGTAAAAGTTGCAAAATGGTATTGTTGCTGATTGCAATAGTTATAGTAGTGCAAGGAGGTTGAATAAATAAATAGTTGCTCGACATGGGTATATATGCATATACAATATACTTGAACACATTATAGTGAATCCAAAGTGGACATACACGAATCTGGATTATGATTGGTGAACAAAATCTTACAAAAAAGCATGCATTTCATGGTCTGTGTTAATACCTATATTAGTACAGCGAAAGCAACAGATACATTTGGATTCAAGTTGTCTGAGTTTGATGCTTGTATTGCCTCCTCGTTTACCACACTTTGCTTTGCTCTGATCAGACCAATAAAACGTATATCTGCTTGGTCATCCATTTGGTGTTTGGTTTGCCAATGGAGCGCCAAGGGTAGATTGGTGTCCTGTTTCCTGAAACTCAGAAAATTCTCTCTGATATGTACCCTTAATTGTCTAATAGTGCTGCCAATATATATTTTCTGACACACGCAGATGATAGCATACACCACAAATTTAGATTTGCAATTGACAAAATCTTTAGTTTGGAATTTTCTTCCATAATTGTCTGTAAATTCTTGACAATTATCATGTGCGTATTGGCATTGGTTGCGCGTGCCACATTTATGAAAACCCACTGGTTGTTTCAGCCATGTGGGAGGGTTATTAGTGGGTGTGCCATCAAAAAAGGAAGGACTGAGTTGATTTTGCAAAGTATTGGCCTTAGTATAGGTACATTTGGGTTCCTTTGTAATGTAAGGCGCAAGATCTTTGTCCAGATGTAGTAAATGCCAATGTTTGGCTGCCATTTTGTATAAGGTTGAGGAATCGCGAGAGAACTGGGTAATAATAGAGATGGGTCTACTACTATTGGGTCCTGAAGTTTGTGGGACTGGCTTGGCAACTAATAATTCTCTGCGGTTGATTAGTGAATATTTTTGGGAGGCTTGTGATACTGCAGTTTCAGGGTATCCTCTTTGTTTAAAGCGGTTGGTCACTTGAATGCATTCTGTTTCATAATCTTCCTTTCTAGAACGATTTCTGCGTGCTCTGTAAAATTCTCCCCCTGGGATGTTGAGGATAGTTGCTTTTTGGTGACAGCTATTGGCATGTAAAATAGCGTTGACAGCAGTTGGCTTTCTAAAAGTCCTCGTCTCTAACATATTGTGTTGCACAAAAATTTCTAAGTCTAGGAAAGTAATTGTCGTAGAATTAGAATGTCCTGTCAAAGCAATATCAAACTTATTATTGTTGGCATATGTCACAAGTTCCTCAAAGGAAGAACCGGTGCCATCCCAAATGATCAAACTGTCATCTATATACCTCTTCCAACATATGAGCTTGTTGCGAAATATTTGGTTATTAATAATATGGGTCTTTTCACTATCCAGTGATGGTGAGTGCAAATTTTGAGGCCTGATATTTTGCATTACATTTAGAACATGTGCCTGATAGAGTGGCAGCGAATCTGTCAACTTTAAAAGCGTAACTTTACGGTTCTATTCTAAGCTTTTCCATTTGACTGAATGTTTTGATTTTGGCAAAATCACCAACCACTTGTACATAGCACCACATTACAACAGCAAGTATAGTAAGAAAAGGCATCATCTTTTTCCTGAATCATGGACGTTCAACTCCAACTCTGTTTATAAATGTCAGTATCAATTTGGTGAAACAGTTGCTATGACTATGTTCCAGCTTGCTACTATCTTTGTCTGCTTAGCAAATCCTGTTTTCATCCAATATGTTTACTGAGCTGTACGTTTCTTCCTTTTGCTTTCGGTCATTCTAACAGCAGAGAGTTGATGCAGATGATCAGTTACTTTGCAGATGATCAGTTACTTTTATTAACCTGTTGCAGTCATAGATATCCAATCAGTAGGTTTCAAAAGCCTAAACTGGCCCACTCTCGGGATTGAGGATAATTTGGTGTCCCTTCAACATCTCTTAAATAAATCTAATCCCTACTTGTCACAAATAGTATAACTTGAGCAAATATCTTCCCACCTGCTTCGGCTTTGTTATTGACGAAGAAGGGAAGGCTGAGCAATTTGTAAACTGGACCCCAACATAAATATCAGTATCTAAAGAAAAGGCAAGGTAGGGAAATTGAAATGTGGTGAAATGCCAGCTAACTAATTTTGAAAGAAAATCTGCATCCCAAGCAGGACTTTAGTACTTTCCCAAAATGGTTCAATCTTCAGTAAATCTCTTTACCTGCCCTCGCTTCAGTCCTCTTTGCAAACTGTGTTTTTCTCTCATAAAAAAATCTGCCTTCAGTGCACATTCATGGGAACTCTATATTTTGACGTGTTTAGGTTAAGATGGTATTTACCTCTCCTCATTGCCCATCTAGCTGTAGATGTGGACACATGTGAAGCAAGCCCAGTGATACAAACTGGTCAGCCAGGCTGCCTATAATTTATTTTACTTACTTAAAATCGTGTGGTGTGATTTTCTTCATGCCAGGTCTGTGGTCCTTAGTGCCCTGTAATCCAAGGGTTTACAAGCAGGAAATATTTCCCACAAAGTATGAATTTTCGCACAAGCCAGAGTTCCCTGGTTGGGGGCTTTCTGTGCACACCTGCCAAGAAATGTGAGGTGCTTCCTTCGTGCTATAGACAAAAAGAGATGCATTGATGATCTGCTTTTGTACCTTTCATAGTTCTGTTTGTTTCAGTTCTGTTTGTTTCTTTTCCAGTGGGCTGGACACGATGGCCGCCCGATGTTCCGTTCAGAGGTAAGAAAAGCATTGATGTATAAAAGTGAAGTTCCCTGCAATGCAAGCATTTTTATGAATGTGAACACTATAAAGGATTACATTTTCAGTATGATTTATATATTTGTTGCTGTACATCATTTGAAACTACACAAACATCAAGCATATTGCAAGTTTTCATGTACTCTAGTATATGTACAGCTGTACATATTGAATCAGTTTAACATTTGTAGAGCCTGGTTGGCACAAACTGAAGACCAGGTTATATGCCTACTATGTAGGATTAGGAGCATTACTGATGTATGCATTTCTCCATTAGGTTTTATTGATCTCTTCCCCCAGGTTCCCTAGTCTTAAAATAGTCTAAGGGATATACCAGCCAGCAGCTGCTTGGTTCTACTTCCAATCCATTCGCCCCGATGTAACACCCAACCACTTCTTTGCCATTCTTAGTCTTCACAGGGCTCCCAGCCAACTATTTGTAGTTTCGACAGGAGATTATTGCCTGGGCCACTTCTTCCTGATCCGGGGTTAGTGTCCCATGTCCCTCCTTAAGAGACAATGTCCTACTAAGGACTATGCAGTCTTTCTCTGGTACAATGGCTATGATTGCCTTCCTACTAAAGTGCGATCTGGTGCCCTACTCACTCAATAGGTGCCCTTCAAACCATCAAGAAGCAATAACCCTTTTCATGTTTTCCCACAGGTCCAAATTCGAGGACCTTCCCTTTTGCTTTCTACACAGCAGTTTGGTCAGTCTGCCCTATTGCCTCAGGACTTTCCTTTGGTACCTTCTCATGCTCTCCTGCCCAGCAAATGGTTCCTGAACCAATGTTTCCCCTGCTGTCCCTTTGGCTTCTCAGACTTCTCTGGCTTTCCTGACCTTTCTGGCTTGCCTCTCGACTGGCTCCTCTCATGGCTGGCTATTCATTTTCCCCTACCTCTCATTCAATGTGCCTTTAATTAGCTCTGCATACTAATGTCCAATCTACCAACTTTCTGATTGACCTGGTGTACTAATCTGTTTGCAGCTTCCACATTAGCTAATTATGTTAATTTTTTGCTTTGCCTGGCCGCTGCAAGTCGGTGGCTCTTTGGAGGTTTCAATGGCAGTATGATTTCTTAAACTGCTTGCAGGGCTCTTTTCCTGTGACTGGTATTCTGTGACGATGCTTTGGTAATGGCTGTTGCCTGTGTTTTGTTCTCCCTGCTGAGCGTCAGCCACTACTTCTGCTGACAAGAGCCCCCTTCTTATGGTGTCCCATGCTATTGGTTCTCCAGCCCCTTATAAATTACTCTACATAAATCCCTGGTCAGTCCCTGTGAAAGGATGGATTTACCCGAACTCTGAAGCCCATTGTTTTAGATCTTATTTTCCCTCTATATATAACATCTAAAGACTGGCTGTTTGCTGTAAAACAAAGGGGAGGGAGTTAGTTATATACTTCTAGTCTCCTGAATGCCACTGAGGTTGCTAACCTACCACCTGAACAAAATCATCAACAATTCTGGTTCATGATGCATTGACTTCTGCTTCATCCTCCCCCTCTCCCCCTCCATTGTCTCCTTGTCATTCAACAAATGACTCCGCTTGTCAAATGCACCCTCTATAAGCTCGCCTGCTGCTGTTCCACTTCCCTTCATCGCCTCCTGGCTTTCTGTAACCGGTGCGTCTACAAATCCCTAAAATTGGTCTGCAAATCGATCCATGGGCTTGCCCCACTCTCCCTAAGTAACCCCCATCCAACACCCTCCGCTCCCCTCCTTTACCTGGCCCGCACAGTCTCTTGCTTTGCTCTGATGTGCTGATGGACAACCTCTGCTCCAATACCATTCTTAATGGCTGTTCCCTGACTAACCTTCACATACGCATGTTTTTGCTCATTTACTTTTTGCCCCTCACCACCGGAATATACTACCACCCCGTGCTAAATCTACCATTTTCATCTATCAGCTTTAGTTAGAACTGGTATGATGTAACTCTGGTTAGACGGGGGCCAAAAGACGGGGGCATTCAGCCAAACACTGAAGCCCCACTGTCCCCATCCCACTGCCCAAAACCCACGAGAACCTGTAAATGGGGCTACCCACAACAGTCATTGATAAGCCCATGATACATGTTTGTATAAGAAAAGGAAATATTTAATCTAAATGGGTTCCCAAAGCCGTCAGGCAGAGGGTGCTTTGATTAATACAGTCATTCCTGAATCTTTTATTTTCCTTTGATTTCTACAAGGCCATTATCTGTTAATATCGTAATCCAATTTTGTTGTCAAGGCATTTGGTACTTCAGAGTTGGGTTATCCAGTGGATGAGTTGTTGAAATGTTTTGCCCGGCTATGTTCATGTAAAACAGTGAATCCGTCTTCTAGTCCAGCACATATTCTGATGAAGCATGCTATCACATATGTCCCCCTCTCAGACTGAAATAGCCAAACCAAATACTCAATATCCACACTTCCTACTTAAATGTACTCGTCTTAATTCATATTCTTAAATGTACATTTCTCCTTCCAATTTATAATACGAGCATGACATGCTTTGTAAATGTTTCAGACTTGGGACTTTGTCAAGAATACATTTAAAATGATGCTAAAAAAGAAAGTAAAAATGTTAATAATGAAGTTTCTTTTATCAGATAACTAACTCTTGGTTTATCGGGCACTTGCTCCTAAACAAACCTCTTGGTGCATTACAGTCCTAAAAACTCACAGCTAATCCTTTTGTGTGTAAACCTCCCTGTGTGTATACGTGGAGGCTTGTTTCAGTGTCAGGACATGCTAAACTTTAATACCTGTGTAGGAATGCAGTAGAGTCCCTTTTTCATTTTCCCTTGCTCCCAGGGGTTTTGCAACCAGCAAGTCTCATCTTCCGGAAAGTCTTCACCTGACTGAGTGTCTTCTGCGTGCAGCAATCTATCACAAGAATGTCAAGTCTGCTTTAGCAAAAGAAAATAAACTAAAAATCTGTCAACCCAATCAGTGGAACTTTTTAAAGACCTGCCTCAAGGTCCACCTGCTAGCCAGTGAAGGGCCAACTTCTACCTGCCTCTAGAACTCCTCAACGGACCCATAGCCTTCCTCTCATGACATTGTCGTAGATGTATTACTTCTAGATAGCACTTGCATTAAGGACGTTCTGCCATCATCTATTTATTTGTTCCTTGTTTCTGGTCAGTCATCTGGTACTTTCAACCAACCATTATAAACTCATCCTACCCAACCAATACCAGATTGCATGTAACGAGAGTTACTAAAAGTACTAGGAAGTGCAAAAAGATTCCTTTTGTAGGATCTGTGACCCAGGGTGTTAAGAAGAATCGTGGGATTCAGTCACTTTCCCTGTGAGGCTAGGGAGGTCAGCCTGCTATGCGATTCCCTCTCTAGGGGTTAAAGGCAAGCAGAACCTCACCGGGCGAGATCTCTCCATCCTACCCACCCCCCGCCCATCCCAATTCGGCCACCCTGGTCCCTTGAGGACAAGGCCTCCTGTTCCGAAGAACTCCCTGAATCACTGACCTACAAACCACCACTAACAGCTTCTACCAGAAGAAGACACGAGGAACAAGCTAATGCTATTGTGGTGTAGAAACATTAAAACAACATGAGAGAATATTTATGTAATAAAGAGAAGATCATGCAAGTAATACACAGTACTCGAGAAACCACAGATTTTAACGTTACACCGGGGGAAGACCCAGCAACGCGCCATATATCTAGGAGGAAGAGTCCTGTTTGAGTAGAGAAAATCTGGGAAGTTTCGAATCAGATGTTTAAGGAGAGCTGAGAGAGACCGGGACAAGCTTGGGAGGAAGTTGGTGTGCAAAGCTGACACAAGGGAAAGCTGAAGCGAGAGAACCTGAGGGAAGGAAGCCTAGGTGGTGGTGGTGTGACCGTGAGTTGGTGGAATGTGGGATTCAACAACGACGTAGAGACCACAGAGGGGTTTACAGCCCAAGTGAGCAAGAAGCCAACCTGATGAGCGGAGGAAAGGATTGCATCCTTAAGGCAGGCCCGGTGGTGCTAACCCCAAGAGAAAGAGGTAACTGGGAAGGCAGAAACCCGGGAGGGATACCGACTAGAACGTTAAGATTGCCAAAGAGTTGGAAGTTATATGAACGCACTCATACTAGTCTCAGCGAAGATGGAATAACACAAAGCTAAGAATCATTATTTGGTCCCTGATGCCTGTATTAATAAGGAATGAACAATAGAAAACCATTACTGGTACATGCCTACTCGTCCAAGTGAGACCAAAGTGGTGAAGAGAATTGAGAAGTATTACTGGAACATTCAAACTCATCACAGTAAACCTTAAGAGGTAGAGTAGTGACAATCATTACTGGAACACTTGTACTCGTTCAGCCAGTAAGAATATAGAAGTGGAAATAAGTGAGAAGCCTTATTGGAACCCTCAAGCAATTGGGGGTTGCAAAGGACAGGGAGGACTGGGAGAGGCTATGGAGGGCAATTCCAAAAGTGGCTAAGGCGGCCCAACTGCGAGAAGCATGGTACAAGTATATTTTTGGTTGGCACTATATCCCGGCCCGGTTGCATGCAATGTATCCAGCAACTCCAGGGGACTGTTGGAGAGGCTGTGGGGAGGTGGGCACGGCTACTCATATATGGTGGGATTGCCCGAGTATTAGACCTTTTTGGAGTGAAATTGCACATGCTCAATCTCAGGCTTTGGAGCTAGCGGTTACCCAGCCCCCGCAGGAGGTTTTAATGGGGAAGAGGGGCAGGATTGGCTATGGAAAATGTGGGACATTGTCTCGCTGGAATGGGCCACATATGCGGCTGATGGAAAGTTGGGGTGTTTTGCTGCCGATTGGGGAGAGACTCTGGACTATCTGAGGGGGGAGTTCAGTTAGCAATGGTGCCCCAAAGATTAAAGCTGCTGCACATTCATGGCTGAAAGGTTTGCGAGGAGTTACCGGAACTGTAGGTTTTGTGGGCGCTACGACCGAAGTTGGAGGGGGGCAGGGAGAGGGAGGGACGGGGGTGTTGTTGTGTTTGTTTCTATTCTTTTGAAATTGATTTGTTCTATATGCTGAAACCAATAAAAAGAGGTTACAAAAAAAAAGAAATGCCAGCAGAAACCCTTTCCAGGCGTGCATACGGACAAGTTGACCTTGGGCTCCTGGAACACCAGGGGTTTCTCCCACTTGACCACCAAGTCGGACGTAAAGCTGACAGAATTCGACGTGCTGTGCCTACAAGAAATTTGGCTTTCCATGAAACCTTCATTAGACTGCTTTGAACTAGCCCTTTCAGCAGTGCAAAAGGGCCATAAAGGAAGACCTAGATCTGGCCTAATCACTGCAGTAAAATCGGGCAACGGTCTCCACCTGAAAAAAGTGATAAAGGCCACTGAATTTATTGTAGCCACCATCATTGGCTGGTCAAGGCAGCTGGACCGTAACGCCCGTAAGCAGAACGGGGAGATTCTACTGATCAACCTCTACTGGAATCCTAAACGTGTCTAACGAGACTTTCCTAGATCACCTGGAATCCTTAATTGACTCTACTATGATTGAGCAAGAGATTCGGATAATTCCAGAGGGAAAGCTTTTCTATGGACCAAATTAATGGAGACTAGAGACCTGCATAACCTCTTTCAGCCATCAGAACTTACCTCCCAGAAGATCCCAATGTGGGAGAACCACGGTCATGCAGCTATAATTGATTTCATCCACGTTTCGCAAAGCCTACGGAAAATGGAGTCCTTTGAGGTAATCAGGACCAAACATGGTGATCACAACATGCTGACCTGTGCTTGGCTCTCCAAGAAACCTGAGGAAAGCCATATGAACGTTAATTAAGAAAGTCAACTCCAGCGTGACCAGACTGAGACTAACTGAAAGAGCCATAATCTGACTCACACAGATCTACGTTTCTCAAAAGACAACAGGGGCTACAAGTCAAACTAATCTTGTCGACTATTCCACAGCTCTTTCAGTTTTGAAACCAAGAAAGGCAAAGACTCCAGCCCAGCCACTTTCAACCCATCATGTTTTTAACAAACAGGTGGTGGAGAGAAGAAAGGGCCCCAGAAAACTGCGAAGGGAAGCAAATAAGTCTCACTCAAAAACCAAGAAGGCTGAGGCCATAAACACACTAAAAAGCTACTGAGCTTGGTTGGGAAACACTAAATTCCAAAGATATCAGAAAGACGCTGTAGCGATGCTCTGCACCATCTGTGGGAAGAAGTCGAGGGACTTTTGGTCTCTAATCAAGGGTAACTCTCATGGAGTGGTTCTAGCACTCCAGAACTCAGTGGGTGATCAAAAATGGGAAATACATTTCAAGGAGCTTTACAGTACACCTGAGAAATCAAAGACCGCAAGCAGAAGGGGCGCTCAATGTCAGATCTCTGCGGATCAAAATACGCTTCTCCTGAAAATAAAGAAACTAAACGGATCTCGGGCAGCAGGCCCGGATGGCATCACCAACTTCTACTTGTCAGTTTTCATAACCGAGGTTTGCAAAAATAGTATTCGATCTGCTACTTTCCCGCCCTCATGGCAAAAGGCTATAGTAGAGCCAATTTTTAAGAAGCGCGCTAAAGACAACCCGAACCACTACCGGGGGATAGCACTCCTCAACTGCATAGGGAAGCTTTTCGGCTCCTTGAAAATCTCCAGAAATGGATACTGACCTCCAACACTGCAGACCCACTTCAAGCGGGTTTTGCAAAAATTCTGGGGATGACAGCAAACATCTTGGCCTTGAGTGCCTTAAAAGCCAGAGTTTCCGAGGGATGGCCGAAAATCTACATGGCATTTATCGACCTGATCCAGGCCTTCGACTGGGTCGACAGAGCCCTCCTGTAGGAAAAACTAGAACGGCGTGCCTGCCCTCCAGAGATCCTGAATCCAATAAAGGAGTTGTACTCGGGCACTTCAGTGTGCGTCACTCTCTCATAAAGGCCTACTATCCTCATGGATAAAATCGGGACACGGAGTAAAACAAGGATGCCCGCTGGCTCTGACATTGCACAATGCCTATATCGCAGACTACATGGAGCACGAGCACAGAGTCTGAGCCTTTCCTCCTACCTTGAGCGAGTCTAAAATCTCAAGACTGCTTTATGCAGACAATATAATCCTCATGAAACGCCAATTGGACTCCAGAGGCAAATTACCAACCTAGCCTCCAACCAGAAAGAGAACAACCTTCAGATAAATTGAGAAAAAACAAAAATCATGGCATTTGGAAAAAACATGAGGAAAAGTGTGAACTTCGTCTGGTAGATTGAAGAACCACCACTGGAACTGGTGAATGACTTCCGATACTTGGGAATAACTCTCAGTAAAAACAACAAAGAAGCCCCGATGCAAGGGAGTCTAATGAAGAAAGTGGGCCTGTTGACTACCCAGACCAGAGTTCTTGCAAAGAAATTTGGGCGATTTACCTTGTCTCCCACTCTGATCTTCTACAAAAACAAAGTGACCCCCTGCTTAACCTACGGAGCCAAAGCCATGCCTAATATCCCGGCCACGTTTTGCCCAAGGATAGAAGGGATATATTGGTGGAGGGTCCTAAATCTCCCACAATCTCTCCCGATCTCGCTGATAAGACGGGAATTAACTTTGCAATCACTGGTCTCAATTGTGGCACGCAATGGTCTCATGCTATACAGAAAAACACTGCTACCTTCGCCTCTGTTCATTCTGTAGGCAATAGACCAGGAAATTTGTGCAAGAACTTGCTCCATGCTTCACGAATGGGCAATAAAGAACGATCTGCTGTTGGAGTGGGTTGGCAGCTCAAGCTAATCGCTAATCCCGAAAAAGTTAAACGCTTACAGAGGGACGGAATTCAAACACTAGAGGAGGCCAGCTCTTCTAAGCTGACTTCCGACTTCCCAGTGAATATGATAAAAATCAACACAACAAGATCTTACCTGGTGTAATGCCCGGACAAGAAACTTTGCGAAAACTTTCTACGCATTTGCCTAAACATCTTGCACACGAACGAAATCCGGGCAAGAAGGAAACAATCCAACACAAGCACATGCCGCTACTGCACTGAACTTGAAGTGATTGAAACAGTGAAACATCTCCTGCTTAAGTTTTCAGGGATGATCCCCACTCGCACTCGACATCTAGGCCAATTTCTCAGTAATCTGTCGTACTACGACGAAGAATGATGGTGGAGTCGGTTAATGAGTGGGGAGAAAACGACCTGGATAATAGCCGTAGTAGGTTTCTTTGAAAGCCTCTGACTAATCAGCAAAAGTCCGACTCCCTCAACGTAGACAGAGGCAAAGCTAAAGAATTAAAGAACTAAAAAGGGGAAAAAAACAGGGGGAGCTTTCCATCTCATGGGATAAGACTTGTAAAAATTGTTTTCATTTCAATTGAATCCAGTATATAAAAAAAAAGGGCATCGCCACCACATAAGGGAAAGGGAAGCCACTTGGCTGAAGCCCTCTGGACAGAGAGGGAAGCCACCAGAAACATCCTAGATATCCTCCGGCGATGTCTCTGCCAGCCGATCAGCATTTTGTAATTGTATTCCATCGTGGAGGTGAAAAAATCTGTGGAAGGTGACCTTGTAAATCCTTCCCAATTTTTCATCCGAGATCTCCCCTCCCACCTGGCCCACCCAGTACCTCGAACGTTTGTCGCCCAGTCAGGGACACTAGGTTCATAGCTGTGTATAATTTGGATAAAATATCCTTCCTTGTATTTGATGAGTCTAGCACCTTCTCAAAGCTACTAAGCTCCCTTGCCACCGAACCTCCCCATTTTGGTCTGACATATCTTTGACCCGAAGGTACTCAAACTGATATTGTGTCCCTCCCCAACTCGAAGACCTAATAGTCTCCAGATCCAGGAAGGCCCCATCCTTAAATAATTGACCCACCCTCTTGATGCCCACATCTGACCACCTCTGCGAAAATTGCAGTCCCTGTGAAGCAAGATTAAAGGGGGCGGGGGGCCCATATCGAGGACATTGGCGAAGGTCATGATGACGGCATCCGATTGGTTCCACTATCGTGCCAAACTGACCAGAGAACACCCATTGTGGGGTGGGTCCTAAGTTGCTCACATACCGATGGAGATGTCCCTCATTTTTAAGGGCCGGCCGCCAAATCCTCCCAATAGGTCCTCATTTCATCTTTCATGTGCTCGAGCAGTACTCTCATCTGAGCGGCCTTACAATACAATCGAATATCTGGAAACCCAAACCCACATTTGTGCCTTTGAAGCGTGAGCGTCGTAATTTTCATCCTCAGTACCTTATTTTGCCAAATGAATCTATGAAGTTCTCCCAACAGGTCAATAGGAAATCTCTCCGGGAGTTGATTAGGGATGGTGGTGAATAGGTACAGGAGTTGGGGGGGGGGGGGGGAGCATGTTCATCTTAACAGGTCATGCATCCATACCAGGTTAAGACTAAGGGGTCTCATCTCTTCAAATCCAATTTTAAATTTTCATGTAGGGTATCATAATGAAGTCACAATCTCACCCAAGTATCTAGTAACCCAAATCCCCAGAGATAGAATGCACTTGTGTTCAACCCTCATTCCAAGCTATCTCTTCCATGAGAGCCCTGTGTGCGAATCAGCATTATACATGACTTATCTACATTGATTTTAAGCCCTGGAAGGTGGCGATATATCCTAATTTGTTGTATTAATGCCGGGAGCAAGTTCTGGATGTCTGTGAGGTACCCCAATATATCATCTGCAAAGAGTGATATTTTACACTCTATTTCCCCTTCCAGATACGCCCCATATCCTTTGATTTTCATGGATCCCAATTGCCAAAGATTTCATCGACAAGGCATAAAGCAATGGACACAGGGGACAGCGCTGCCGCATGGCCCTTGTCAGTTTGAAAACTTTGGAAAGCCCTCTGTTTATTTGAACCCTGGCCCTAGGACTATTGCAGAGCTCCCCTACCCATCTCAAGAAATTTGTACGAAATCTCATTTTCGCCAAAACCTTCATCATAAAGGGCCTCTCCACTCTGTCGAAGGCTTTCTCTGAATCGAGGGAAACCAAACAAGCATCCAAATTGCGCTGTTGGGCACAGTACTTTACGTCCATGGTCTTGCGTGTGTTGGCTCCCTGCCTACACAGGACAAGGCCTACCTGGTCTCCGTGCATCGGTTGGCTGACCCACCTCCAATCCCATTCCCAGGATCTTTGCCAGGATTTTTACATCATTGTTTAGGCGAGAGATTGGTCTATAAGAGGTGCATTGTGTGGGGCCCTTTCCCTCCTTATGAATTGCTATTATCTTGGCCAGCAACATTGTAGCGGGTAGGGCCTCCCCTTCCAAACATGCATTTAACGACTCTTACCAAATAGGGGGCGAGCCAAGAGTGAAACAGTTTGTAAAACACTTAGAACCCATCTTCTCCTGGGGCCATCCCTGACTTCATATTCTTAATCGCTAACTGTAGGTTCTCCACTGTAACAGGGCGGTCTAGATTATCCACCAGTTGGAGAGACCCGGAAGCGGTAATCTCTCTAAGAAAGAATCTATCTGTGCCTCCGCACCCTTCCATTCCGAGGTATATAAATCCTAGTAGAACTTGGCAAACTCCCTCCCTATTCCTGCATCTTTGTACATCATGGCTCCATTCTTGGTCTTGATGCCCCCAACAGTCTTTCACTTCCTTTCCTCCCTCAATCTCCAGGCCAAGATCTTATCAGCTATGTCCCTTTTTTAGTGGTATCGCTGCTTCGAGATTAGTAGTTTTTTCTCATTGTCCTGAAGTAGAATGGTGGTCAGTTGCGTTTCATACTGCCGGAGCTTACTGTCCTGGGGACATATAACCACCCGGGGAACTCCCCAGCTGCAATTGCTCTATCTTCTGCCAAAGCCTGCCCTCTAGCTCTCCCCTTCTTGGACCCTATCCTTATCAAAACTCCTCGGATACTTGCCTTAAAACCCTCCCAGAGACTGAACACCCACTTTCCCGGTGTCATTGAACTCAAAATATTCCTCAATGGCAGATTGCAGTTCTTGTGTCACCTCCTTATCTTTTAACAAGAAGTAATTGCATCTCCAACCTCCCCAGGGGGTGGGGGTTGGGGGGTGTAACATCCTTTCGAACACCACCACCACTCACCATATCGTGGTCGGAATTGGGGTGACTTGAGTTTCTGCCATCTGCCCCTTGGTTGTGCATCAATCAAAATTAAATCAATCCACGAAATGGAGTTGTGCACTGCCGAAAATAAGGAACAGCCTTTCACCCTCCATGGATGGGGTGAGGGAGTCCACCAACCACGGGGTATCATTCACACATGCAAAACGGGCTGAAGCTCCCGCCCCCACCCGTGCTGTCCAGCCCCCCTTCATACTCCTCCGGTCTTTTCTCGGGTCGAATACAATGTTAGTCTCCTCCGGCCACCATCTGGCCATCTACAAAGAGAATTCATGTACCCCTCACTCGCTAAAACCACATGGGCCTGAATTGGGCGCGTAGACGGAACCCAAGGTAATCCAGGCGCCGTTCAAGAGACCCTTCACAAACACTTAACGGCCATTGGGATCAGTCTAGACCGTTTCCACACGGAAAGCCAATTTGGCAGAGACCAGGATCACCACCCCCATCTTTTTCCTAAGATCAGAGGCAGCAAACACTTCTCCCATTTCCCTGGTCTTTAAACGGGGCACCCTGCCCCTCTGCCAATGCCTCTCCTGCATACAAACCAGTCAATTTTTGCTCTCTTGAACTCACAGAGAACCATAGACCTCTTGCATGGTTAATGGAGCCCTCTTCCATTGAGGGAGCCGATAGTCATTTCACCCAGGGACGACATAATCACGCTTACAGATTATCACACTATTGCCCATGCCCCTGGAATATTCCTCTCAAAGAGCCCACATGGCACAGGGCCACCCCTGTAACAACCTCTTATGGAACTTACAATCCCTTCCCAACATTAACCCCCTCCCTCCCCCTCCAAACCCCCATCCTGGGCATCCAACCTCGCCCAGAGAAATCACCCAAGACAAGACCAAATCACGAGTGTCCCCCCCCACCCCCCAGTCCAAGGACCAGCTCAGTGAAGCTGTTTCCCTCTGAGCCCCCCTCCCCAACGACATGTCTCAAAACTCTAACATTTACCCCATCCCTACACTTGAGACACCCGGCCAGTGCGAAAGTACCATCATAGACTGAAAGTCTCTCCAAAATCCAGCTGTCGATTAATTTTACCACCCGGCGGGGTGTTAAGCTTCTTGAACTTGCGTGTTTTCGATATTTTCCTCCTGTCCCTCTGCCATACCCAACTGGTTGCCCCATCCAATGTTTCCTCCAATCTGCCTGGCTTCTCCCGTGCGTCTCCGACAAGCTCAGCAAAGACTTGCTGGATGTCATCCTCTGTGACAAGTCTGTAAGGGATCCCCTTGTGCTCAAAGGAGATGGAGAAAGGGAAGCCCCAGCTGTATCTCACCGCCTTATTTAACCTTTTAGTTAGGGAACCACATGACTTTCTCCTTGCTGAGGTGAAAGCGGTCAAGTCTTGGTAGATGGTTACCTTAGCCGGGCCATTGGGCCCGCTTTCCTGGCCCTGACCAGAATCTTCATCTTCTATGGGAAATAATGGAATCTCGCCAATACCGTTCTCGGGCCCCTGGCACTTCCTCCCGCTCGGTGAGCTCTATCGATCGTGGGTTCATAGATTGCTTGAGAATCAAATAGGAGCCTCAACACTTCCATTATGGATTTCTTGATATCGCTCTCAGCCTCCTCCTCCCTCTCCGGAACACCAAAGAAGCAGATGTTGTTTCTTCGCTCCCTATTTTTGAAATAGCCCATCTTGAGCTTGACTTCGGATTTCCTTTCTTCCTTTCTTTCCATGTCCGATAGTTGCACCTCAATCTGCGTCTCCATAGAGCCTAGGCATGCTTGATTATTCTCCAGACCCTTGACCCTGTCATCCGCGGAGTCCATTCTTTGGTCCATCTTGTCAAGCCTCTGGCCCAACGCTGTGCACATGCCTCATTTTGTCTGAGAGCCGCTGTCCTTTTTCGTGGGGACTGGGTCCTCCTTCATATTTACCCCTTGAACGTGTTCACCCGGAACAACACCCCCCGTGGATGGCTGAAATTGGAATTTCTGTAGCTCTTTCCTCCATTGCATCTATCCCAGCGTGACAAGGGGATCCCTTACAGACTTCTTTCACCGATAGGAGGGAGCTTTAAAAATCTGTCTTGTCAGTGTATTACTGTCCCCTTCTAGTGAATTTGTTGCTCATTGCGTCCAACGTATCCGATAATTCCTGTGGCCTGCTGCTCACCAAGTTCCTTCTTGGGTCTGGCACCAAACAGAGTAGCAGTTTTCATAGTGCCATCATCCTTTTCCCTAGCGGACATCACAGTCCATTTAAGTATAGTCTGATCCCAGGTTGAGGAGGGAAAGGGGATGTGCTAATAGGCCCACCTATCATAATTCTCCCAGGGATCCTCAGCTTGGAACAGACACAAGCTACTGGCAATTGATGAACTTATTAAAAATTGGCACAGATCTCTGTGCATTCCTGTAACCCCAAAACAGAAATAGATGGACACCACTCACTGGGATAGTTCTGGCATGTACCCATCATCTGCAAAGTTCCAATATATCTGATGTATTTGGTCCACTCCAGGTTCCAAGCCTGTGACCTAATAATAATAATAATAATAATAATAATTAGGCTTTTATATAGCGCTACAAACCCTCAGGTATCCGAGCGCTGCTTATTATTACCCACGGTGTGTGGTGCTCATTTATCGACCTCGGAAGGATGAAAGGCTGAGTTTGGCCCCGCCGGGATTCGAACCTGCGTTAACAGGCTCTGCACGGGTGTCAAAGCGAGCGCTCTACTCGCTGTGCCACTTGACCGGCTGGGGTGGTCAAGACCTTCTAACCCTGGGCATTCAGTTCTGCTTTAGGCTATTCCTCATCAAGACCCCTCTGTGGTCTCTGTTTCGTGAGGATTGCCCGATTACCAAGCAGCAGGTAAAAACCTGCTGCTTGGTAATCCTGAAGTGGTCTTGATACTCTGGCTTGACCTAGCTGCAAGTCACATCTGTTCCTCACCTCTGGGGATCCTTGGTGAACATAAACTATGAGCATATGGCCCCCAGGTGTTTTGAGCACTGAGCACTGAACACTGACCAGCATGTTTGAGGGCAGCATTTTAGGCTTTTTACTTCACTGCAGCTCCCGTCTGTCCCATGCATATGCTGAATTTGCTAGCTTCTTAAAACCCTTGGGCCTCCAAGTGCCAGCTGGCACAATCGTGAAATCGGGTATGCTAGTGGCCAGGTGTTTGGCTTTATGCTCTTTGCCAATCCCTGCTCCCAGTTTTCCAGCATATTCCAACACTGTTAATGCTGGTGTTATCTTGGTGCAAATTTCAATCCAATGTGTATATTATGAGGAGAATCGGTCTGGATATGCTGAACAGGAGCTTGGAGTGGGCTCTAAGTTTGTCCTTTCAAGTTATCGTCTTACCCGCTACACCCCTTATTTATTTAATAAGGTAAAGTTGCTCTTACAATGTAATATTTGTGTAAGAATTCTTATGGTATTGCTGTTATGAACCTTAACCCTCTGTTTAGGGTTGTACTTAAAGCATTTTGAAAATAAAGGCTATGGATGAATTATTTATTTATGAATAATAAAATGATCAAATATTAATTAATGATTCAAACCCTTGTAAAGCTAGAGTGAGGTGAACTGCGATTTCTGTTATGGCCCACCACAAATCAAACAGGAGCTCAAATAGTACTAACAAGACGCTAAATTGTTTACTGATTTGGAAGAACAAAAATAGCCAAAGGTAGCGTTCGGGGGAGGGTCACGGCACCCCCTGAAATACTGATCTCGAACAGAGGACCTGATGGGGGACCACAACACCAATCAACTATCCGTCATCAACGTCTCTGTACATACTTTTCCACATGCTGAACACTGTCCTCTCCAAGGGAAAGACCTTCTGTCCCAGCCAGGAACTAGACAAAATACAACTCTGCAGAACAAGGATGAAAGGCTGCCCCAGATTAAAATGGCACAGTAAAAGGCTCAAACTAGACACATCCATGTTTAAAACTGAAAACCTACACAGCCTGTCTCTGAAAACGAAGATCTGACATATTCAACAAATGGGCGACTAAATAGAAATATCACCCCCCAAGAGAACAGGGGATTAAAAACACACCAATTAAACAAGGACATTATAACAAAGCCAGCTGGCTAAGGGGATGCTGTGTTCATGGATACAGAGAAATACACAATGCAACTATACAGACACCTTCTTGACAAATATTACCAGGGACTTCGTGAAAACCCCACTGTGGAGTACAAAATCAAATAATCTGTTCAATGCCAAGCCTCACTGGAGAACACCTCCAACGCAGGATACCCAATAGTTCAACTCCTGGGACTTTTATTTGTACTCTGGAGTAAATACCTAAACCAAAGCCATATCCAGATATATTGAGTCAATCTTAAAACCTCTTGTGAGGGATAGGGAAGGCTTTGTACAGGACACTGCATGCTTCCTCATATTCAAGAGGTAGACCATTGGATGCCCCCAGGGCTACGTTGTCTGTCAGTGCACATTAGTCCAACTTTCCAGATGATGGTAAACTTGCTGCATGGCAGCAATTGCAACACCAAGATAAACGACCCAAGCGCAGCTATCGCCCATCTAATGAGAATCATAGTCTCACCAATTTTGCATCAGTGGAAGACACTTTCTACAAAAGAGTAGAATGGCCTTAGGGACAAAAATGGCACCTCTGTATGCTAGCCTCTCTATGGCAAACATCGAACAGAGTTCTCATGACAACTGTCCCTGAAATGACTAACATACCTGCATTATACTGATGACCTTGCCTTGATTTGAACAGAGGAAAAGACCAAAACCATTGCATGAATCACCAAATGGCTTCTACCAATGCTTATTCACCATGGAATTCCTGCAAGGACCTACACTCTTTTGTATATATCTTTGTTGGAAGGAGCAGCCATCTAGAAACAGCTGTATACAAGAAATCCGCAACAGGAACAAATGCCTGCACAGGGCAAGTTTCCATTCACACCAAGCAAAACTGTCCCTTATCTAAAGCCAGACTGTTGGTGCTTTCCAATAAAGAAATTGCACATGAAACCATAGCTAAGCACATGGCTGCACACCACCGGACGACGACCAACCAAAGTGTAATGGAACATGTACATGTCAACTCGAATGAATTCTATTTGTTGAAAATGATATTTCTTAACAAATAAAGCATGAAAAAAGTGTTCGTACCTTGTTACGAAATCTACATCTTATCGCTCACTGTTATCTCCGAGTTCTTGAATATATTTAGGATCCCTGACCAGGATCGACGAGAGATGTAAAAAAGTAATTGGACACAAATTGAGTGCTACGTTATCTATAGCTAGACCGTCCAGTACCAGTGTAGATGTTCCAACGGGTAAACAAAAGACAAACTACTTGCCGCACCCCATAGATCCTTTCTGAAAAAGGGTCACTCAGCCAGACACACTGACAAGGAATTTGATCATGCACTGAAAATACTTGAGGACAACCTGCTACCGTACGGAGACATCAGAGATAAATAACATATGTGGTTGTAACCTACCATTCAGCACTAATGCACCATAATAAGATTCAGGATCTACACCCAATATTTGGCATGGATGTTGGCATGATACATTTTCAAAGATGCTCTCCCAAATGCATGGAAGCAACCGAGAAGCCTAGACAGTCTTAACCTGGAAAGACCTGGAATGTACCCCTGTAATGGTATGAGATGTTGAATGTGCCAACACATCAACAGCAGATCTGCAAGAACTACACAGAACTCAAGAATACAAATGCAAGAGACATACAACTGCAGATGTCCAGTGTTGTATACCTCACTCAGAGCAAGAAATGCCAGCAAAGAAAGTATGTAGGTGAGACCTGCCATGAGCTGCGTGAAAGGATGAACCTACATAGATGCATCATCCCGAATCCACAAAACAAACACCAATGGGCGGATGCTTCTCACAAGATGTTCGCACATTGCAGCATCGATCATTAATGGTTTCACTTCTCTTATGCTGCTCACAGAAGAACGTGGGAGTACAAGTACCTGACAATACCTAATCTAAAAGACCTAGATCTGAATATAGTTTTTTATACACTATTTCCAACTTTGTGCCCTGGTCCAGCAATTGATTTAAGTCAGAAGACAACCCTTCAGTGCTATCTCTCAACAGCTGTTGGACACTACTGTTAGGACACATGATGATGGTGGGCACAGGGCAATGGAAATCTTTGGTATCTAAGCACACATTTTTTGGCACCCATTACCGATGACTGCAAACATTGCACCATTCAAAAATGGATAACCTATTTTGCATTTGCCATACTGTATCCAAGTCATGAAACCATTATCAAGCTTGGTAGATACTGAGGTAACATTGCAGACTACACAGCTAAACCACAGCCATATTTAGTGGTATAGTATCGCATAGTGGTTGTATTTCAATATAAATAGTGTTATATTATATACCAACCAGGAGATCTTAGTAGCTGCTTTGAAATCACTACAATGTCCTGACGCTACAGAGACTGCAAAACACACTTTTAGACCCTGCTTTCCAATTATGTTTTTAAACCAATCATTTCAGTATGCCTTTTAAAATAGCATAAGTAATTTTTGGAAATGACCAATCCCAATCTTAAAACAGCCATATGTCAAACTTTGAAAACTTATTCCAGTCCACAATTAAATGAAAGAAAATAGATTTTGCTTAAAATGTAAATCTTAGTCGTAGACTGTTTTCAAACTCTTGCGTTTCCCACGTCCAGAAGTGTTTATGGTCTCTTGGAAAAGAGAGCAATTACAGACATGCATTTCACGCATACTGTTACTTCAGCCAGTGAAGTTTAAAGTTCTTTTTTTTTCTCTTTACTTTGAGAATTGGGTCTCCCCTAGGTTTTCCTTTACCCGTCATTTCACTCTGTACAATCAGAAGTCGACTTCGAAAGCGAATGCATTTTTCCATCTTTGCATAATTTCGGTTTATCCAATACAATGTATCAAAACCTGAATCTTGTGTTATGCCTTATTAAAACAAGATCTCTATTGCTTGTTAATTTGGAATAAGATATAGCTCGTACGGAATGATGGTTTAAAATGTCTCCTGATAACAAGTCACGATTTACAGAAATTCCGATGCAAATATTCATTAAGTAAGAGCCAGGTTTGATACTTCCAATGAAAAGGCAAAATAGATATTTGAATGCTAATAGAGCTAGCGCACTGTTGGCAAATGATTTGATCTGCAAATGAAAATGCTGTTAAG
The DNA here is from genome assembly GCF_040938575.1 of Ambystoma mexicanum. NCBI lineage: Eukaryota > Metazoa > Chordata > Amphibia > Caudata > Ambystomatidae > Ambystoma > Ambystoma mexicanum. Next base: position 659,898,520 of record NC_090941.1, on the reverse strand, counting down.
TGATCAGATGTCTTTTTAGCAATTTATTTAAAGTTAAATTGTAAACCAACTCATTTAGATGACACTGATGGAGGAGTTTAATAGATCTTGCAATGTACACAATCATGTTGATTCCAACAAGCAGGAGCTCATTCTTGCAATTTTTTTTTGTTGCTGAAATGCAAGATGCAATAAATGCTCTGACGCAAAATAAGGCTGCATTATCAGAACGTACTCCTAGTCATTTTTATGTAGCCTTTCCTCGACTGCATGTGCCTCATTTATGTAAATTGGTCAATGTTTCCAGAATAATGCAGTTAATGAGGCCTTATTTGTAATTATTCCTGAATAAGACAGTTAATGTATTGCCAGTTATGGACCCATGTCCCCCTTGAATCACAATTGCTGCACCGGACCATGTTGATGGAGTCTAATCAGTGTTCAAGCTCATGTGACATCCACCCTAGGAGCATATATGTTTCCATTTCTCTTGAAGGACTTTGTCTCTCTGCAATGCTATGGAAGAAGTGCTAGAATGTGGCAAGCTCATTGAAATTGACTCTTGTTCCCATCCAACTTCACTTGTGATCGTTTGAGTTCTATGCACCTTAAATTGTCTGTGGCATGTCGTAAGCACTTCAGGTTAAGGTTGAAATGGGAAGGCTCTAGGAAGGCCATTACCTGTTACTCTCACCTGGTATCCACGGGGGCGCCTCACGACACCGGATGGGAGAGACTGCGCTGTTCTGGGCCCCTTCTGCTTGTTTGTATGTCAGCTGGTGGACAGATCCTGTGACAGGAGAATGGAGGGTTAAGTACCGGGCCTGTGATGGGGACTCCCACTGACCAAGTCCCTTCCCTTGGAGGTTATGCCTCACCTTAGTTTCTTGTGCGTTGAGCTCTCCGTCTTGCATCTCAGTGCAGGGGCACGTGTTAGTTGTGGGCGTTCAGAGGGCCTAGTTGCTTCACTGTTCCTGAGACCTTGTCGCATCCAGACTGGCTGCGACACTGACTCTGTTTATGGAGTTCAGGTTAGTCTTTCAGTTTCTGTTCCTTCTCCTGTCTTCTTTTCGTTCTCTTGTGCTCTTAATGTCTCTTTCGGTCTTCCACAGGTGGTGGTGTGGTTGCTGAGCTGCTTTGCCGGATGGATAAGGCTAAGGTAAGTAGGTTAGCGCGAAGCGTGGCGCTGCTCAATGTGAGATAGTTGCTAACCTGTATTTCTTTCTCGCCTTCTTACAGGGTGCAGTGCGCTGATGGTCCGGAATTAAGTTCAATCGACGACCGGTTATTCAGGTGAGTGGTTATTGGTTATTTAGCTTGTCACCTTTGCAGATAGGATCGCGCAAAGTGAAATCCGCTGCTTGCAGAGTACTCATTATTATTAATGATGTCCTTTTATTTTGCAGGTTGCGGAGCACTCCGGAGATGGCGAGACCACCGAGCACGGATGGATGTAGGAGCTGTTACTCACAGGTAAATGTTTTGCGTTAGTGCTGTTCTTGCAGGTTGTGGAGCACTCCAGGGAAGGGCGAGGCCGCCGAGCGTGGATGGACGTAGGAGCTGCTACTCACAGATCATGTCCTTTGTTAATGCTGTTCTTGTAGGTTGCCGATGGAATACAGGTGGTTGGCTTCAGGTTTAAGCCGCCAGGAGTAGATGATGATGAGCTGGAGCTGGACACAGTGAGCGTTACGCAGCAGGAGTGCAGAACAACGCGAAGCGTGAATCCCAGTTCGGGCGTGGCTTATAAAGCCAGCCACACCTGAAGATTTGACCACACCCAAAACACTAGTCTGCAAGGCTCAGTTCTTGGAACTGAGCTGTATAAAGGACCTCCATGTTGGATTAAGGTCCAAAGTGGTGCTTGCCACATTCTAAATAATGAGCCTGGCGCGAAAGGCGCCAGGACTGACTCCATGTCTTCTGTTGATGGGCTTTTATGGCCCCTGGAGCCATTGTGGGGGGCTGTAGCCTCACTGCTGTCAGGGGGCTGTTGCATATGAGGGGAACAAGGATAGGGGTCGTGACATTAAATCCTTTGTTTGCCTGTTTCGGGTTAAAAGTGTTCTCAGTCAAGCAAGCCAGTGACTATTCTGGACTTCCCATGTTCCTCAAACCAAATGTGATACCTGACACAAACGGGCCTTGAGGCAGCCCCACTGAAGAGTTTCAGAAAAAGGGGTGGAAATACCTTTTAGGGTTCAGACAGTCACTTTCCAAATGATCACTCAATGCATTCAGAGGCTCTTGATGGTGGTACACTACACTACACTATACTATCTTTCAGCATCATTTAGAAGTGCTAATTTCAGATGCCTGGGTGCAGGGTTTGGTGCGAGATGGGAATCTGATCAAATTCTCCTCCAGTCCACCATATTCTGGGATAACACCACCACCTTGGCCAAGAGGCCAAGTCAAGAGAGATGCTCAGAGGAATTTTGAAGTTCCAGGAGAAGCAAGTAATTATTCTAGTACCTCCTAAGGAGATGGGTCTGAGGATTTTCTCAATTTGTTTCCTGGTACAGAGTCAGTGACTTCAGATTGATATTCAACATGAAGGTAAACAAATTTGTCAAAACATTACCTTCAAGATGGATTTCCCAGGTGATCGCATTCATTTCAACAAGTGGACATATTTGTTCCATTTTTTTTATTTGAAGATGCGTACCATCATTTCTCCAGCATGGGGTCTTGCATGGATTCACATGCTCATGAATATCCCCTGTCTTCAGGTAGGAAATCCTTGGTAAAAAAAAAAAACAATTTTGCTTGTGCTTAAAACTGTATTTCTCCTCTAAACCAATCACTGCCCTTTGGGTCATCCCTCTGACCATGAAGGAGGAGGGGGGGGAGAAGTAGAGGTCCCACTTCAGGCCCTGCACCAAATGTGGGGTACGGAATGCATTAGTTGAGGACAAGCACCTGCAATGCCTCTACTGCCTGCACCCGGATCACAAGGAGATACAGTGCGAGATATGCCTCGGTTTCTCCAAGTAAAACAATGAAGGACAGTTATAGTATGCTGGCAGCATGGCTTAACGCAAAGGCCTCTGACCCTTGCTCAGAGCAAGGTCATGCCTCACCCAGGACCGGCCGGTCCGAGGAGCGGCCCTCTAAGTCCTTTGAGGGTGCCTAATCTGTGGGGGCCCAAGATCAGGCAAAGAGCCGTAAGTCTGATTCCCATCAAGCTCCTCTTCAAAGAGGAAGCCATCTACCCCGGCTTAACTATGTGAGAAATCTGAGAAGCCGCGGATGGAGGAGGCTCATCCGGCATAGGCCAAGACCTTGTTGGCGACTCCGTCGATGACTACTACTGCCACGACAGGTAAGGGTGCTGATCCAGCCAGGGTAACTCCCACGGCTCAGTGTCCCTACCCACAAGGTGCGACACTACCGCAGTAACTTTGACAAAGTCTGCAGGCATGCCAGTAGGGGCCAAACCCAGGCCCTGGTTCAAGACACTCGGGTGGTTGTGGGGGGGGGGAGTGGGTGATGGGAGGGGGGTTGGGGTTGGGGAAGATCCCTCTCAGGCCATCGCCCAAACCATGTAGGTCTCATCCACAGACGAACATCCAGGAGTCCTTGCATACAGTCCACAAGGACGTGGAAGAGGAGGATCAGGAGGAGGAGAAGGTGGAGTAGGACGACGACTAGGACGGTGCAGGGCCTAATTTTCCTGTTCTGCCTTCTCAGCCGAGAGACTCTACACACCTTGTTTCAGAGATCGAGATTAAGATGCCTCTGGCTCCGGTACCTTTGGTCCCCCAGCTCCCTGATCAGCTTCCAGCGAAGAAGAGGAAGTGTCATACGACACCCCCATTTCAACTTCCTCCACCACATCGGGCCCCTTCTCCCCCAACAGACCAAGGGACAGGAACAGATACGGCCACGATGACAGATTAAGACATTATCGCAGCGGATGGTGAATTGCCTCATTAGGATGCTCCACATAGGGTGTCCCCACCGGATGAGGTGGTATCTTTCCACTCCATGATCGCTCGGGCCTCTGAGCTATTCCAGCTGGTGCCCAAGGAAATCAAGGAGATCTTTGTATCAAAGGCACAAGGTGGACTATCATGGCGTTGCCCCTTCTGGATGGTATTTGGGAGGAGGCCCTGGCCCCCATGAAGAACTCTTGCACGGCTCCAACCAAACTGGATAGGCTGGAGAAGACATATAGGGTGCCGGACTCTGCACCAAAGTGCCTGAGGCCGCAGCCATTGCCGGATTCGGCGGTATCGGTGGCTGCAAGGAAGCGGTTGGCCATCCCGTCCTCGTCTTCGGTCCCTCCAGACAGCGAGGGTCAAAGGATGGACGCCATGGGAAAGGTGATTTACACCGCGGCATCCACTATCAAGGTGGCTAACGCACTGGCTATCTTGGCCAGGTACGACAGGGAATTGTGGTACAAGCTGGGGACGTTTCCGCTCTCTTTCAGGAAGGGGAAGTGGCGTCGGATCACGGCATCACAGTGGCTTTGGACGTCACCAGCACAGGGTTCCCGGAAATGGGGAACTGTCTGCCTTTCGCTGCCAAGGTTGGGTGAAAGCCACACATTTCCATCAGGAGGTCCAAGCAAAGGTGCGTAGATGTCCTTGAATGGAGAGATTCTGTTTATGAAGGTAGTCGACCAGTTCCTCCAGGCCATCAAGACGGAGACGGCCCGTTCCCTGGGCACTCTCCAGCAGCACTGCTCGTCCTCTCGCTCCACCAGGGGAAAGTCTAGCAGGTCTTCAAAAGGGTTCTCCACGTCGTACCGACCGCCTTCCAGATACTCAATGCCGGAAACGTACAGAGGCCGCTACCGGGCCTACATTAGTGGAGAACGGCGTCGCCGGCAGGGCACACCGCCGGCCCCGAGGCAAGCCTGATCTGACCAGGGTGTCTGGCCCCCACTTGTGCACCTCGGTGGGAGGCCGGCTGACTAGGTTAGTCAGCAAGTGGCGAAAGATCACCACCAACAGATGGTTGCTGGATGCTCTCGTTCAACGACACAACCTGGACTTTCAACCCGTCAGGAGCAGCACATCTCCCAGCTGCTGGAAGAGTTATGGGCCATGCTGCAAAATGGGGCGATAGAGCTTGTTCCCCAATGGCTCTGGTGCTCTGGAGGTTATTCCAGATACTTCCTGGTCAGAAAGAAGACTGGGGTGCGGGGGGGCAGACGGATGCTGGAGGCCCATCCCAGACCTATGTCGTTTGAACAAATACCTTAAGTAGCACAGGTTCAGGATGGTCACGTTGCAACACGTGCTCAGAAAACTGGAAAAAGGAGACTTCTTGTCGTTGTTGGACCTGGAGGATGCCTTCTTACATGTCCCTATTCACATGAAATATCAGAGGTTTCTATGTTTCAAGGTGCAAGGACAGCATTACCAGTTCAAGGCCCTACCTTTCAGCTTTAAGTCGGCCCCAGAGTGTTCACGAAATGCCTGGTGCCAGTGGTGGCCCATCTGCGTCTACAGGGCATACACCTAATCCATACCTGGATGACTGCCTGATTCGCGCCCGCTTGTGGGAGCTGACGGACGATCACACAGACGACCGTCTGGCTACTGACGGCTCTGGATTCTGCATCAACTATCCGAAGTCCTGCTTAACGCCATCACAGAACATGCTGTTCCTAGGCTCAAAATTCAAAACAGTGTCTTGCCTGGCGTCACCCTCGGAGGAGAGGCTCGTGGCCATTCAAGGAAAGTTGCAACGGCTGTTGTCGACGAAGGCTGCCACAGTGCAGGCCATCAAGTCGTTACTGGGCATGATGTCGTCCTGCATCTACCTCGTTCGGCTCTGCAGGTTGCAAATGCGACCCCCTACAGGAATTCCTGGTCGCCCGCTGGATACAGGTGTTCGGAAGCTTCACAGACAAGATCTCTCTCATTGAGTTCCGTCGGGCGATACGCGGTTGGGCGCTCGCTCCAACATCACCAAAGGCACAGGATTTCAAACCCCCACTCCCCCATACCAGGAGACGGTCACCACGGATGCCTCCCTGGAAAGTTAGGAAGCGCACACCGGACAGCTGTACACCAGAGCCCTGTGGCTTCCTGAGGAGAAGGATCTTCATATCCACATCCTGGAGCTACGGGTAGTGCTCTGGGCCCTGAAGTTGTTCATACGTCTCTGAAAAGCAAGGTGGTGATGATCTTCATGGAAAACGCAATGTTCTACATCAGCAAGCAGGGGGGCACTCGATCGCTTGTACTCTCCAAAGAAGCATAGGACTTGTGGCACTGGGCCATCGGACAGGGTATGTTCCGCGTACCTCTCCACCTTGCAGGAGTCAAGAACACCATTGCATACTCCCTCAGCAGGGATAATCTCCGCTCCTGCCATGAGTGGAAGCTTCGTCAGGATCAGGTGGATCGCCTATTCGTCAAATGGGGCAGGCCCCAGGTCGACCTATTTGTGACGGCGGAGAACTCAAAGTGGCAGACGTTTGCCTGCAGTTTCCACCAGCCGAGGAGCCTGGGGGACGTGCTCTCCATCCGATGCGAAGAGCTGTTTCTGTATGTATTTCCTCCGTCCCTTCTTCGAAGAGTCATCAACACACTCGTTGTCCATGCAAGATGATTCTCATTGAATCGCACTGGCGTCCCCGAGGCAGATTAGGTATGTGGACCTTCTCAGCCAGTCAGCGTCGCCTCCGGTGAAGCTGCCAGTGCTTCCGGATCTTCTCACCAGAGAAGGAGGCGCAATTCATCGCAACCCAGGATGGTTGAACTGGAGGGCTTGGCTCCTGCAGCGCTAGAGTTTAGTGGATACGAGTTGCCTGCCGAATGCAAAGACCAGGGTGTCATCGACCTTGAAGTTCATGTTCACAAGTGGAAGCATTTCGCTACATGTTGGTGGTCTCAGAAGATTACCCCTCTGAGTCATAGCCCTGCAGATCCTCCCGCACTTGCTATACTTGGCCAACGCTGGGTTGGCGCATGCCTCTATCAAGGTACACCTGGCCGTTGTCTCCTGCTATACCAGGTCGCCACAAAGATCTTCACTTTCGTCCCACAGAATCGTCAATTAATTTCTTAACGGACTTTCTCGATCGTTACCACCCGTGAAGGCTCCTGTCTGTGTGGGAACTCGACGTGGTTCTGACGAGGCTCATGGGGGGGACCCCCCTTCTAGCCTATGCATCAGGCCCCACTCAAGTTCCTCTTATGGAAAACGGATTTCCTTGTGGCCATCACCTCTGCCAGAAGGGTAGGTGAGATCCAGGCCCTATCCCACAAGCACCCATACTGGACTTCCTACGAATCGAGGGTACTTTTCCCCGAATCGAGGGTGTTGCTGCATACACACCCCTCTTTCATGCCGAAGGTTGTCGGAGGTCCACCTCAACGAGTCTTTGGTGTTGCCTGTTTTTTCTTTTTATTTTTTTTTTTAAACCTTGGTCGCCGGCGGAAAGAGGCTTGCAGTTGCTTGACGTTGCTTGTCCCCTGAAGTTCTACGTGACACATTTGGATCACCTCACAACTGTGAACTTTGGTCCTGTGAATCATGGGAGGGCCTTGTGCAGGGCTTCCATTTCATGGTGGCTCTCCGGCTGCATCACGCACTGTCATCGATTGGCGAACCGACCGCTCCCCGGCCGTCCTAGAGCCCACTCCACCAGACCGATTCCTGCAATAACGGCGTTCCTGTCTGGTGCGCCCCTGCTGGACCTCTGGAGGGCTGCAATGCCACGCACACCTTCACAAAGTTCTACTGCGTCGACAGGGATTCCAGGGAGGAGTCCAGACTCAGAGGTAAGAATTAATTGCTTCTGTTGACCCTTGCCACCCCTGTGGTTGTGTAATGTTATACTGCTTTGTATTTGTTATTCATGAGCATGTGAATCGATGCTAGACACCATGCTGGAGAAGGTGAAAGGTTCCATTTCGGTACTGCAAGTTCCAGGAAAAACATTTGTATTCTTGAGTTTAAAACATGCACACCTTTTAACGTTTTCAAAAACACTATTAGAAGAAAATATCCTCTTGTTTTGGGTGTATGTTGATTTTTATGAAAGGAATATGCATTCGTCTTGTGCAATTTGGGTGATTTGGCAAAGCCAATTGAATGAAATATGCATATTTCACCTTGATAAGCTAATTTTCACATCACATTGCTTTGTTGATGAGTCCCCCCACTTTATTATTTAAGACTTGACCCCTGCTATAGGTCACAATGCAGGTTTGCTGTAACCTCATGAAATTTGGTGGATGCTCAGCCTAAAGAAATTCAGAATCTGATTCCTTCCGTGGACAGTGCCACTCCATTGCACAGGCTAAAGTTGTTGGACAAGACTGAGATAATTACTCAGGAAGCCATGATCGACATGGTGACCTCCATCTTTGTGGTGGCATTGGCAAGGTTGCACATATGCCTTTCGTTCTGCACTTCCTTGATTATTGGTACCCATAAACGAAACATTACAAAGCCCCCGGGCCCTACAACTCCGATGATCCAAAAGAATTCACAAGGGGGCTCATCTTTAGTGGCGTTTTCCTTCTAAATCTCTTCACAGGATGGTGATCCTGATTGGTTTGAGCATCTTTGGTGTGCCTAGCAACTTTATAGCAATTATCCTTTCTTGATCTAGATTGATCTTGATCTAGATTGACACTAGATTGACACTAATCCACATAGTTTACCACCTTTACTAGAGGGGCAGCAGTTCTAATACAAACAGTCTCCAAATATAAAGTCAACCACCAGGAGGGGGGTGAGCAAGATCTCAATCATTGAAGAAGGTAGCAGCTCAGATGTTCTTGTAGGTAGTGGATAACCGCCTATCTCTGTAAGCATACAAAAAAGGTAGCAGGCGCCCCTCTCTCGAAAGAACACAGCATGATAACCTGTTCAGTGGTTTTTAACCACTTTGAGAGTTCGCAGACATCTGCATTTTGCTCACTGTACCTTTCACCCTAAGTTACCTGGGGGCAACCAGACGTGGACTCCCTGCTCACTGTGCTCAGAGAGGCTCAGTTCCACCTCACTGATGAGACCCAACAAGGCTGAAACACGTGTATGGGGTTGCTCTTGGTACTCTTGTTCAGAGAGGAATTGTCATAGCATTTCGGTGCTGGACTGCCCATGTGGGCGTGACAAAGTCTGATATGCAAATGGATATTTCCCATCTGTGAAAAGTACATTGAGCAAAAAGCGTGTGCTGCAAACTCTCATCTCAGAACAGGTTATCATGCCATGTTCTTTCTGGAGAGGAGCGCCTGCTGCCTTTTTTTAAAAATAGCTTTAAGCAATCTACATTCCAGGGATGGCAAACACTTGAGCAGACTGACCAAGCAGACATGTCCCTGTGGTGAGAGATGTCCTGAGTACCATTGATAGTCTCCTGGATGTTTTAGAAGTTCGAGACACCAACTGTAGACCTCTGTCATTAGAGGGAATATGCCTCTTTCTTATTGCTCCAGGCATGGGTGCCCTCTCCATTCCTTGGTACTTAAGTTACCTTAGGCTTTCTCACCCTTTCCGCTGATCCCCCCCCCCCGCTACTTCTGCTGAGGACCAAGCATTAGAATTCCCAGGTCATCCTTTGTTGCACCAACACGGACAAGATGATCCTGGTTCCCATTCCTCCTACAGGTCTCAAGAGGGCATCACTGGGTTCTCAGTAATCTACCTTTGCTCTCTTTGCGAGTGACTCCTGTCCACGTTGTCACTAACTCCCCTCTAGCTAGCTGTCCAGCCATTGAATGTCGAGGTTCAGTTCATTTGCGGTTCTCAAGGCAATTGGCTGTGGAGACTCAAAACTGCAGAAAACCCTCTGCCCAAAGATCTTATACTAGTAACTAGAAGAATTCTTGCATTTGGTGCAGTTTGGACTATACAGGTCTGCTCACGGATAATTCCATGCAGATCCTTAGCAGAGGTTCCTAGTTGGAGTTGAGAGTATCCACGTTCAGATGCCATCTAGCATGGATTTGCACCTTCAGAGAACCCTGGGGTGGGATTGAGCAGGCAGAGCAGTATGAAGTATTTCCTTCAGGGCTATTAGATCTCCTGGTCCTTCATCAGATCGATTTACCACTAATGGGTGCTCCTCCTTTGAAGCTTTTTATAAGTAATTACCTTTGAATTACTGACTTGTAAATCCAGGTTTGTGCTAGCGATCACTTCTACCTGCAAGTTAGAGCCGGGTGCCCTCATGTATTGTCTTTTCTTGAGGTTCCCGCCAGAGGGTCTGGTTCTGTGGACTTGTTTGTTTGGACTTAAAAATGGTATCTTTTCACCTGTTGGAGAATATTGTTCTACCTATATTTGCCCTGCAGAACACTGTAGCGAATGCAGAGGTCCATAATCTTAATTTAAGAACAGTGACGCGATACCTTGTACAAACTTCATTAGATCATCTTATCTTTTGGTTTCCTTTCGCCCAGGGTACCTGGGCAACAAACGGCCAACCGCCACCATCAGCAGATGGGCCTGTCTATCAGTTTCAATGATTTGACATTGCTAAAGCTCATTCAGAGTAACTTGAAGGTAGCTCTATTAGAGGGATCTCTACATTGTAGGCCTCACAAAGCTTTAAACTGCAAGTGTTGGGGGTGGGGAAGGTTGGGGGGGGTAGGGGTGAAGGTGGTCTGCATCCTCCTTTGGGACGTCAATGCTGGTGGCAGTATGTCACTGACCACTTCATAAACTTGGCCACAATGGAGTTTTTATTGGTGTGAAAGTCTGTTTCCTTCCCTACTCCAATATCTTGACATTTCCTTGGTAGTTCCTCCTTGTTCAGTCCTGGGAAGAGGGATGCAGAGGTAATGCACTGATTACATACTGGTAATCTTCATTACACGGAGTCCTACTCGCCCATGTCCCAGTTCTGCTTCTCTCGCTCCTGCACAGAGATACTGGGCATATGGAATATTAATCCATAACAGGAGGCTTTTTATTCATGCCTCTGGAGGCGAGAGGAGTTAACAATGTTTTTGTTTGGAGATCTGATTGCCTGTCACTTAGGTGAGATTCAAGACTACCTACCAGTAAGCAGTGTGGGTATTGTCTTGATTTGTGCTAGACAGCGTTTATGGCAATACATAACAGCAGGGAGAGGGGGGACAGTCATGCCCCATCAACCTTTCAATGGTCATCATATTGGTTAAATAATTGTTAATCACTGCCAACCTGTTGCAACTAATTAAGGAGCCAGTGTGGTAACACATAAAACAGTGCAGAGGTATTGAAATGCGAAACTGCAAAACTCTACCGAAATGTTCTAGGTGGACCAGAGATGCCGGCCTAGTCACCTACCCCTTCAATTAAATGTCATGACATTACAGGAATCGTATGAAGCCCCCCACCGCACCAGACACAAGTGTCTGCCAAATGTTTCTGAAAACAGTTGTCCATCAAAAAGGAACCTTTTGTTATTTTAAGTGGAGAGAAAATAGTGGTGAATCCAAGGTTAATATGTCCATTATGGCATTTCTATATTGATATTTTTTGGTTCAACTATGACAAGAGGTCAAGAATAAAAGGCCAGTCTGTACAGGGTATAGTGATTCTGAACAAGATTCTTAACCATAACAAATATAGTTGGTCAAGGCAGATGCTTTTTAAGACAAAAGTATAGCTTTTTGTTTACTTTAAGCACATTCAAACTAAGACTATTGGTGCAATGAAAGACGCTGCACCTTCTAGCCCTAGCTGTTCCAGAGATCTAGCTGTTCTAGAGAGCTGGGTTCTAAATCTAGAAGAACATTTTTGAAACCTCGTCTAAGTAGATGATTCTTTCAACCTCTACAAAGTCTCTTCTCTGGAGCTGTCGGGGACTATGGGCAATGTGTTGGTCCTGATAGTAGACTAGGACTTTGAGGTTTGTGAATTATATAACATTGCTTATCCACTCAATTAGGTTGTACCGTTCTATTTGGTACCTAAAAGAAAAAGCGTTCATTGCTTCCGAGGTTGAGAGCCCTGGAAGTTTAGAAAGTCTTTAAAGCATTCCGTGCAGGTTTTGGTGACACTTTCATGGAAACCATAGTGCAATATCACCTTCAAATGTTTGTTTGGCTCTAGCTATAAGTAGAATCATGCTTGCTTGCCTGAGGTGGTTCTTCATTCAGTATTTGCGTAAACAGGCTGTTACTGTCTGGGCTCGTGGTTACCAATGCAACAACTCTTAACCTGGGCCCAAGTGTAGTGGCTTCCAATATCAAAGGTCAGCTAACGTGGCAGGGATTATTTGGGCTGGCATAGGCCAGTATACATTTGTAAAGCATCCAGAATCAAACTCTCCTCCCCCTGCCTGCCTACAAAGCAGTCAAAGATAGTGAGACTGATTCTGGCACAGCGGGCAATTAGAATGTCGTTGACTGCATGCTCACACCACCCTGAGCGTCTTTTGAAACTGTAATATTGGCCCACTGCAGTTTCTGGCGAACTGAGGCTTTGTCATATTAGTTCACAAAGATAGGTCCAGTTAAATCTATCTGCTTCTTATATGGAAGAAGAGGATAATGAGAAAGGGTTAACATGGGGGCATGTGATGTGTACAACGTTTGTAAACATAAACACAGGCTTCAGTGCCTTCTGGTATGCAACAAAACTATTGAGGTAGTCCTCACAAGCAAAGCCGGTCAGCAGCACCTCATAAACCATTTCAAAGAGGATGATCTCACTGTTTAGTTGGGATACTGGGAGGGCTGGTCACTTAATGAAGTTGATTGTGGCACCCAGGTGAGATACATACCTTGAAGACCTGTGCACCCATTCACTGGAGTTTTTACTCCGTTAATATTGGCTGACGGGACCTTTTTAAAACATGGTGTGAAACCCCAATACCGGGTTTCGTGGCACATTAACAAAACTGTAATTTAGGATGCTCTTTTGGATTTGATATTAGACCAGAGACTCCTTTTTAAATGCACATCTCTCTAACTAGAAAAGTTTATTTTTTATATTCCATTCATCACCACTGATTTTGTTGTTTGGTTGTGCTAGAGAGTGTTACTATTAGCCAGTTCCAATGCACCAGATAAGATTTGGAAGTGGGAGTATTTTACTCCCTATTTTTCAAAGTTGGGAGTAAAATGATTTTTTTAGAGTAAACATGTACATCCAGTTCTCAAAAGGAGTATTTTTACAAGCAAACAAAATGTTTAAACTGGACAACGGAAATGTTTTTGTAATAATCATTTCTTTGCACCTAGTTACTCATGCACTTTAAAAGATACTTTTGTCTTCCTATCGGCAGTTATAATTGTAGTTTCTTCCTGTGGTACTATGTTTACTACTAGTCCAAACATATCCATGGAGCTGTGTGGGTGAAAGCAGGGGCACATGGTTCTAAGTGGCTGTTTACTATTTATTTTTGGGAGTATTTTTACTTCCTGTTTTATGGGAATATCTGCTTATTTTTAGGGAGTAAAAGTGGGCAATACTCCACTTTTCTGTAGAGCTGGTCAGTTCGATGGTACTGTATTTCGGTGCTTAGAGCACACACACCACCTGTTTGTTTCTTCAGATTTCTTTAAGCAGAGACATAAGTTTCAAATCTTTCTTGTCGGGAAGGAGGAGAAGAGGAGGAAAGTCTTTAGCTTGCAGAATTTGTGGAGATCTGGCTCAAGACCGAAGAAGAGTGAGGCTGTTCCAGAGGAGGGAGCCAGCAGAGGAAAGAGATCTGAAACCCGCTTGCTGCTTAGAAAATCGCTTGATAAGCAGAGAGTTTTAGCCGGAAGATCAGAGACATCTGGAGGGAGTGTATTTGGAGGGAGTGTATTTGGTGAGAGCAAGTTGTAGATGGTGTGGTCTCAGGCCCAGACAGCCTTATGGATGATGCAGAGGGATTTGAATTTGATCCGTGCGTCAACCGGGACCCAGTGGATAGATTGTAGGGCTGGAGAGAGGCGGTCTTTGGGCTTGAGGCCAAGGATAAGTCTTTCAGCCTATTCTGGATTAGCTGTAGAGGGCGGAGAGAGGAAGAGGGTAGATCAAGGACGAGGCTCGATTAAGGAAGTCCAGCCTAGATCTTTACAATCCTCATACCGATCGGTGAGCACGCCAGCACCATCCACCTTTTCATGTCGCCCTTAATTGCCGCAACCAAGATTTCTAGGTATTACAATTCCTAGGTGTTTACCTTTTCAGCTACCGGTTGGATATTGGATACCCCCGACACTCCATCCTCTCATTCGGTGGTTTCCCTACCGTCGACAAAAATTATTGTGAATGGTTTCTTTTCAAACCTGCTAGGGCTCCATAGGATCCCAACACCTGCATGAGTGCCCCAAGAGACTTCTCTGGTTCGGTGAGATAATATATGAAATTGTCAGCGAATAGGGAGACCTTAACCCCTTAAGTGACCAGGACGAGCTATCTCATCCTTGGCATTACGTTTGTGTTGCCTAGGACGAGATAGCTCATCCTTTCTGGCACTTCACGCGATCCCTGCAAAGTGGGGTTCGCACAAAAGTGAAATCCAACCCCCGGGCTAAGTGAGGAGGAGGTTCCACAGGCCAGCAAGAACTTGTGGGCGGTTGGAGGTGATGTCCCCGGCCGTGGGTATCCGTTTCCCATGTGGGTGTACCGTCCCCAAGCGCAGCGGCAGCGCCAGGGAGCCCCTGACAGGGTCCGCTTCTCTCCTCAGGGGGAAATTTTGTAACGCAGCCCAGCCAGCTCTCCAGGATGGGCGGGGTGATGTCATTGGCCTTGGGTAGCTGTCGCTCCTGTGATTTGACCGTCCCCAAGTCCAGCAGCAGTTCCAGGGAGCTCAGGCAGGCTCCCTGACCTTTCCCAGAGGGAGAAGCTGCAACGTAGGCCAGCCAGAGGTCCAGGATAGTCGGGGGTAATGTCCCTGGCCTTGGTGAGCAGTCTCCCATTTGGGGCGACCATCCCTAAGTCAAGCGGCTGTCTCAGGGAGCCCCGGCAGGATCCCCATCCCTTCCCTGAGGGAAATTCTGTAATGCAGCCGGGCCAGAGCTCTAGGATTTGTCGGGGGTGATGTCCCTGGCCTTGGGTCAGTGTCTTCCTTACGTTGTCCGCACTGTGATTTTCTTTTTTTTTTTAATTATTTCAAACTTGTTGGAGCAAAGCCCTTGGGCATAGAAGCACAGGCACATAATACATACACACATTAAACATAAAGTCAATCAAAGTAAAACTAATGAAGGTCTTCTTAAGAAAAAAATATTTATCACTTATATAGCAGCATTCCTAGAGGAGCATAATAATCAATCCAGGATAATTCTTAACTTGGTGGAAGAGGACATAGTCCTGAGGTTTTTACATTTACTCGAAAATAATGGTAAATTACTATCACCACATTTAGTAACAATGCAGTCCGTATTATCCGTGGAAAACCAGTTATTAACCAGCACTGTGCAAAGGACTCTCGGGTCCTGAGCCCTAACTGAACCCTGGTCCATTTTTTGATGCAGCCACACCAAAACTTTATTTTTAAGTGATTCCGTTGAACTGGTGGACTCCAGCCCTTTAGGACGAGCTAGCAATACCTTTGAGATGGATGGGGATGCAGTAGTTACTCTAACATCAATAATCTGAACGACTCAGGTAGTTGGCAAAAAGGTGACTGTTTTAATATCAATTATATAAAACGGGGAGTACAACAGATGTCTCGGCGTAAGATCTCTCAAAGCATCTTTTTTTTTTAAAAAAGCATTCTTTTATGGCAAACAATCGTCAATGATGACAACCTACGTATTGCAAATGTCATCCTATGTGGAAAACTACAAAAACCTAGTGGATATTGTGATAGCTTCTTAAGGAACCTCGAAGTTTAAGATCCATACTCGTCTAAAAGAGTGAAGAAAAGTGATAGGTTTCTTAACATTGGGTGGTGCAACTAAGCCCTCCCCTTAAACGGGTCACCATGAAAGTCACTAACTACACTATGTCCCATTTGTTACACAAACTATAGGACCCTTAATCACGCAGCCCCCTACTATTGGTTGGCACTCTAACCTCCGTCAGTACTTTTCCACCTACGTTTAGCAGCACAGAGACTGGTCTTCCAGGTGCTGTGAGCTAGTCTTAACCATAGCTTCCCACCAATTAGCATATTCATCTATCATCACCTCAGTGGTCTGCTGTCAATTAAGGCTTTGAACTTGTGCTTGGGAGTGTTCTTTTGCTCTGGAGCATTCAGGGGAGTGAAGGCATGCTCTGCCCTCATGCATCGGTGTGACCATCGTGTTCGTCCAACTTCATCCTTCCACGTGACTGAAGACCACAAAATCGAGCTCTAGTGTATTTAAAATACTATTTTCTGATAGATCTCTGACATCTTCCTTGTTTTTGTCCATGTCTTCTGAACAAGAGTTTCGTTCTTTCACACGATTTGTATCCTATGTGTGCTCACCCCAACCTGATAAGACCTTGGCTTCTTGGGGCTTGTCCAGCCTTGCCTTTCTGAGATCTGCTTCTCTAATTAAATTGCTGTTTTTACTGCGACACACTGGAAGAGGCCTTCCTTCCATGGTCCAGCTCTGCTATAATACGTAGTGGAAACATCCATTCTTTACTCACTTCAATATATATGTATATGTTGGTGCATGCCGCAATCTATTCACTATAAAGCTAGCTTCAAGACTACTTCGTCTGCTTGCGTTTCTTTGCATCTGTACACGTGTAAAATAACTTGATTTCTTGATCATTTCTGCAGCATAAGTTTCTTCATCTTGATCCCAAGATGTCACTTATCTTTGATACCTTCTTGATGCCTTTTAGAATATCCATCTCTTCCATAAACATCAGCTTAGCTTCATGTGACGTCACCATTCTTCTCTTCCGTTCATTAGTCCTGCTTCTTCCGAGATTTCATTGAAATGGCCATCATACAGTCTCGTATGCAGGTTTGGCTTTTCTCAATGGGAACCTTGCATCCAGGATTCTCTTCGGTATCTGTATTGTCACTGGTACTGCACGTGTCTCACACTCTGGTCTCAACATATAGGCAATATGGGCGAAGTGGTTGAGGTGGGGGTATTTGGCTCCTTCTCTACACTCTTGATTCTGGTTCCTTTGACTTTTCAACATTAGTGAGAAGAAAGTTCCTGCAGTCCAAAATAAACCTCCTCAGGGTAGGATCATCAATCAATTTCCTTAAGCGAATTTCATTGAAGGGTGGGGAATCTGACATAACCCTGGCCCCACATCCAATGGTCTGCTGGAAGGGAGTACCCACCACGACCAATTTCTGCCGCAGATCTAAGCACAGGATTTGCTTGATAAACTAACTTGGTTCCAATATCTGAGGGTTATCTACTGAGCATTTCAAAATCAACATTTACATCAGTATTTGTTTACAACACTGATCAACCTTTTAATGGTTCAAGATTTGTCAACCTTTAGGGTATGTTGCAGAGGGACCCTCGAGTCAAAAGACTCAGCCAAGTAACTAAATTCTTGCACATTAGTACACGCGTTAAGCTCACGTATGCTGAGGTCCTTAATATACTGCCATTTGTCCCAGCAGCATCGACACCTTTCTTCACAAATGCGGAATGCCCCGCAACCTCGGCAACATCCTCCATCTGTTTGAGTGGAGACTGCATTGCCAGATTGACGGCAGGTACAAAATCTACATGATTGTCCATTCCATTTCCTGGTGAGGCTTCACAACGAGTAACAAAGGGAACCTACTGACTAGTTGATACTTCCCTTCTCAAACTCCAAATGAGTAGGATCTAAAACAGATTCAGCATCCACTGAATAAGAGGATTCAGGATTCTCATCTAAGAGTTGTCGTCTCCTCTGAGCACTTAGGGCTAAAACCTCTGAAATTCGGCTTTTGCTCATTCCTGGACCTGAAGATTTGGTATATTCCCTGCTGGGTCATTTGTAATGAACCATTACTTATCGCCAGTTGTTGAGATTTTAACATTGATTTATCAATGTCTGGGTTCGGCAGTTTGTTCAGAACAGACACTGTCCGACCAGGCATGATTACAGTCGTTCAGCTTTAAAAACCAGCAAATTTAAAAAACAATGCCAAAAGTCACTATTTAAATCACTGCATTCCATTTGGCTCACTATCAGAGGTTCGCAAATTTCTGCACACGGGGCTCTACCCCATAACCTAACTCACACTAGCAGTAACTCAACTGTATTTCCAGCAGACAGAGATAGGGGCATAGCAAGGCTAGGGCCAAGGCAGGCAGAACGGGGTAAGGACAATGTAAGCACTGTCAACGTTCACACCACTAGCCACAATGTTCCGAACTCATCTGCTGTAAGTTACCAATGTTCAGCTCAGAAAAGAAGCTTTCTTGCTTAGTGCCAGCAACCAGCGAGTAAGGAGACCACAGAAGGACCAAAAAGAAACTGTGCTTTTCACCCGTGCGGTATACGAACCGGTACATCGGCAGTGCCACAGCTTCATGAGCCGGGATAGAGGAAGTGACGTAACATGGTCGTACATCAGACGTCAAGCCCACTTGATCCCAGTGAATGAGTGCTGAGAGACTTCAGCATTGTTGGAGGTAGCAAGCCCCCTTTAACACTTAAATAAATACTTGCACCATCACAGGGGCCAGGAGTGAGCGCAACATTTGATAAAACTGGACTGTAAGTCAGTCTTTCCCTGGCAACTTTCCACTTTTAATTTCCTTAATTGTAGAGATCACCTCTTCCACACTAATCTGGCCATCCAATACTTCCGCTACTTGAAGCCCCAGTAGTTACAACCGTCCAAGATATTCCTTAGACTCCTCGTCATCCCTTGAAACCTCTGGGGAATAGTGTGGCATAAAAGTCACCAAACTTTTCCACTATTTCCCTGTTGCTTGTCGGAAAGTCTTTATCTTCCTTTTCCGAAAAGCTGACCGCCCTAGAGCCCGCCTGAACTCTCATGCCCCTTGCCAGCAGCTTATCCACTTTTTCACCCTACTTGTAATAACGTTGCTTCAGTTGTTTCAAGGCCCAGTCAGTTTTATGTTCTAGGAGGGCTTTATGCTCCGCCATACATGCCTTCAGTTCTTATAAACTACCCGGGCTCACCGCTACCCTTCCGCCCCCTGTAGGTGGCAGTTCCTTGATCTCCTCAGCAGTCCACCTGTATGGTACTCTCCTTTTTCGCCCTGACCCCAACCCAATCAGTTCCCCCTTTATCGTTGCTTTAAAATGTTCCCAGAGGGTGCCAAAGCGCACCTCCCCTGTATCGATGAATTGAAAATAATCCCTAACTTTATCGAGAAGAAACTCCCCCACTGCCATCTCTTTGAGTAAGTAATCATTACAACAGTATCTCCCCGGTCTGATGGATTCCCACACACCCGCCACTGCCATCACCATATTGTGATCCGACCAAGGGACCGCCCTTACCTCCACTGCCGAGAGAGTGCTTTGGTCTACCAGGATTAGGTCTATCCTGGAGCATGAAGCATGCACAGCCGAGATGTATGTAAGCGGTACCTGGGATGGAGTCCTTCCCTGCTTCTGAGAGCCCCGCCATACCAAACATCTGCCACCCCTTTGCTTTCATTTTTGTCCATGCATTTGGCTGAATCAACCTCTTTGGTTTCTTCACCACCTCCTCTAGTCTGTAGTCTGTCCACCTGGGGATCCAGGACCATGTTAAAATCACCCCCTATTACTAAGGCCCACTTCGTGGACCATTGAAGTCATCCACTAACCCTCTCCCAAAATGCTCCCTGCTCCGTATTGGGGCTATCGACTGACACCACTGTGAGTTTAGCTCCCTCAACAAGACTGCCACCCCGTACTTCGTATTGGGTCCAAAAGCGTAAAATACTCCTGGGATCCTCCTGCCCATCTTAAATCATCGTGCCCCGAGCAAAATGTGTTTATTGGAGTAACATGTCCAGGTGTGAGTCCTTAAATTCCCTCATGACAAGCTACCTTTTGTATGGAGAGTTTAGGCCTCCAACATTCAACGTGCCTACTTTCCGGGCGATCCCCTCTGTCACCCGACTGCAAACATCTGGCTGCCATCTCTTACTCTCCCCACCTATTCACCATAAAGTCCAGATCCATGGTACGCCCCGCTCCCCTGGGAATGATGCATTGGAAACACAAGGAAAGGGAGAGACGCAACACTCCCCCACCCGTCCAACTACCCAACAACTTAATTCCCTCCACCCCCCCCCCCCTCCAGCCCCATTAGTCCCAGAGGGCCGACAGTGCCCCCGTTAACCATCCCTGAGACGCCAACCCTGAAACCTTCGCACAAATGGTCAAACAACCAGGATACCCTCCCCCCACCTCCCGGATCCAAAACAACCAATACTAAGCTAATCAACTGCAAAAAGACAACACCTCCTATCCCCTTCCTCCTGGTCCCTCCATCACACTAATCCTCCCATCCCTTACTCCCCCTCATGGCCCCTCTCGGCCCCTTCCTATAACCTTCACTGGGGAGCCAACTCTCACTCCTCACCACATATTGAGACCGCCCACTCCGGTGAAGTCCCCTAATAGACTCCCAGCTTTCCTGCCACCCTCAATTGCTGGCCCAAGGCCCATCACCAATCGCATCAATATTCGATTTGGAATGCAAGTCTATCTACTCCCCGTTCAAGTGTTCAGCTTCCTTGGTGAGGGCGTGTTGAGACGTCGAAATGTTCTCGCTCCCTGGACTCCCCAGCGTTCTGATGTCCCCTTACCCCATCAGTCTCCCTGTATCCTGGATGGATGCTGAATCTTCGTAGCCCTCCACCAGTTCCTCCATGACCCTGGAAGTATCCTCTGTTACCAGGTTATACTACATGCCCTCCCACTTGAAAACCAGAGGAAAGGAGGGAAAACCCATCTGCATCTTGCCCCTTTTTCCTGTAGCCATCTGGTCAAAGGTGCACACTTCTTTCTCCTGGCCATGGTGAAGGTGGACAGATCTGGTTATATAGCCCTCTTTGAGTCTCCATATTCAAGAGCCCAACCTTCTAGCCTTTTCAAGGAGCTTTGATTTGTCCCAATAATAATGGAAGCACCCCAGTACCGAGCGGGTCCTCTGCCCCCTCTTCCCGGTGGGTGTGCTCTGTCGATCACAATACGCGTGCCATCCTGGTCTCCCGGCACCTGGGGAGTACTCAGCGCGTCTGCAGGTCATAGAACCCCCCCCCCCACCCCCCCCCCTCACAAGCCTGTCTCACCTCGGTTCTATGCCGCACCACCTCAGGGGACTGGGTGAGAGGGGGAGGAGGAGGAGCGGTGGGGAGTTGCCTTCTTTCTGACCTCGGTCCGCCAATGCTCAACTCAACCAAGGCTCCTACGACCGTGTTTCTCTCGCCTGCAGTCCAGGCTGCACCTGTATTTTGGAAGGCTCACTCCTTCACACACAGGGATCTCTCCTCCACCGGCTCCTCGGAGCCCCAAAATGGATATAGGGGTCCACCACACCTTTACAGTCTAGTGTAGGTTCTCTTGACCAACCAAGAGTCGATATCTCTGCAGTTTCTCTGCCTGACCACAGGGAAGGGGACGGAGAGATGCACTCAGGCAGCCATTTTGCTTGCGCCCCCTGGTGGACTCCTTCGATGCTTCTATCTGTGTTCTTTGCCTGTTCCTGTCAACACTCTCCGTTGCTCTGGTTTCTTTTATATTTTTTTGAGTATGTATCCATTTGCTCATGTTTCCCCAACAAAGCCATGTACTTATTTTGCCCATTTGAGCTCCCTTTTATTTATTCTGCTGGCTTAGAAGGTCTACATTGGCAATCTTGTTCAGCTGATAAAGGCTGTGCACTGGCAAGTTTTCAAATGGCCTAAAGTCCTGCCCCCTGTATGCAGCTAGGTCCCTATTCTCATGTGTGTTGCTATTCTCCTGCGGTGCTCTTCTGCTTCTACCCAGTCCCATGGCAGCAAAGAAAGGTCGGGTAAGTGTTCTGCTAATAAGCATGCAGGATATGACCGAAGATGCTCCCTTCAGGGAGACTGTGGCAGTGGCCCACTTCCTCATACTGGATCTCCTCCCCTTCTATATCCTGTGGCTGCCACATGGTCTCAACATGGTCTTAATCCACTCCAGAGCAGCCCTAGACCAACCTGATTTTGCCCGTAAATGAGTTGGAGCGGGTCAGTGAAAACATGGAGTGCAGGTTATCTGTTCTAGTTATGGGAAGAAGTACTCTGCTTGCAGCAATGGCAAAGGATACTGGTAGGCCTGCCTTCCTGGTCCCCCTAGTCATCCATGTCTATTCTGGTGGGGTTAGGACACAGACTTAATCAAACTGTGATGTCCATTGAAATCTATGTCCCGCAGCTATACTGGCTTGTGTACTTTAAGCCCACCACGCCCTAGGGATGGGTACCACAGCCCAGGGTCACAGGCAGGAGAAACACCTGGGAGCCAAGCTCCCGGGCACCCCCAGTACCGCAGCAATAACTCTGGCGAGTCCAGCCAGTAGAGAACCCTGGTGTTTGTGGGACCTACCGTGGCAAATTACTGGCATTGGCACACCCCAGGACTTGTTCTGCAATGCAGTCCTTCACGCTGTTTTTCACTGAGACTGCCAAAGCTCAGGACTGCTCATTGCCATGCCATGCCATCCAGGGAAAAAGTCAGCGCTCAGCCTCTCGGAGCTCCATCCAACCAGGCCCTTGGTGCAGCGACCACAGGAACCGGATCCAGACACACCGGACAGATGGCTCAGAGGGCTCCTTGGACAGCTGCAGTCTTGAGCGCATGTTCTTAGCTATCCGAGGCAGCCGCATTAATAGGTTGAGTGGTAGGATTTTGTGCTAGGAGCGCGGCGCTCCAAAACTGTGGCCATCTTGAACAGCTGGCCCTTGTGTGTACATTCTGGCTGGGAGCCATTGTTTGCTGTTGTGCTTGGTGCCATTGTATACATATGTTCATGCCTCTTTTCTAGGTTGACCAGAGTTCGAGAAGGTAGAGCTTTGTGTGGTGAGATTTTTCTCTGCGCTGTTTGTGAATAGCTGGTGCAGCGCCTAAGAGGTTATGAGACACCAACTTAATGTATCTCTTAGTCTGATGGTGTAGAAAGATGTTGGGGGCACTTAATTTGTGTTCAACTCAGAGGCTCTTAAAGTATGGCATTCTGCTTAATTGAAACAGAACAGTTTTAGCTCTTCAAAGCTAAGCGTTTTGGTTGGATTTCTACAGATCTAAGATTACACTGGCAGCATAGTTGTGTGTCCTCTATTTTGTGTGCAATATTTGTCTGAAGCATAAATCACAGGGTGTTGCATTAATCGTGTCTTGTAATCACTAGTGTGTACCAAATCAATTCTGTGGGGCACAGATAATCATGGTAGATTGTGAGTCAAGTGGTGTAAATATTGAAAGGACGCTTTAGTGACAAGATTGTTACAAAGGCTGTAGGTTCAGTCTGCATTAAAAATAATTCCAGAGCTCTGCAATTTTGACATGGATTGTAAGACTGGGCTATCAAACGGGCAGGGTTATGGAGTATTTCAAGTTGGACTACTGTCCTGGACTGGTTGATGCCAGTTTGCTTAGGTTCATCTTAGCTTGTATTGAGCCAGGCAGGCCACTGTTGCTTTGATATATTGGTGTTCTCGTGAAGATTTAAGTGTTCCTAGAATGCACAGTTTCTGGGCCATTTGCACCATATATGTGGTTTCCTCAGCCAACATATGGAACCCTATGTTGTACAAATTTCCGTTGTTGAACAGTGTCATGTATATCTAGATTTATAAACGTGAACATTTGTGGGTTTGTGGCTTGGCGAAGCGTTGTTCCTTATACAGGTCCACACCGTTTCACCAATTTGCACCAAATTGTGCATAGTTACCTGTAAGACTCCTCTGGTCATTACTGCTACATAACATTTGGACACCCCCAGCCCTTTCCCCGGATCTCAGTACCTTCACACATGACTGTTGCCTGAAATCGGCAAAACATCAATGTGGTCGTAGAAGCACCAGTCCTCAACCCTAGAATGCATGGATTCTGGGACATTTGCACTGCAACAAACTGCACCACGCGAGGGTGAGGCAATCGGTGGGGAGAGAGCATGGTAGGTCCCAGTATGCAGCAGCACACCAACTCTATCCTGCCTTCCCAACGTCTGTTTCGGGGTATGTCAGCCAGCCACACACGCCCATTCTCAGTGCCGTTAACTTCATAGTGAAAAGGGCATAAAGCGATGAGCGAATCGGAACAGCGACCTACAGGATAATCTATTTTCAACAATGTTGAGTGTTGTCATGTGTGTCCAGAGTCGTTTTTGCTAGTGTTTTGGAACAACACATGTAGTGACATTTATGAGGAGAGTGTTTGACTTGGTGGGTTGAGTTTTCATGGAAAGAGGTTACCAATTGTAGTTCAGAGCCTTCAATTCCAGCTATCTCAGACAGGCTGTTAAGGAACAGGTTTTGCTGTCCAATATCTGTTGTGCATAGAGGTCCAAAAGTAATGTACAAGCCTAACCTTAATATATGGAGGCAAGAAGTTAATTCCTTGAGTAAATTGTGGTGCTTTGCATTCCTGGACTTGGGCAAAAGCAAAGCCACTTTAGATGCCATGTGTTTCCAGATATGAGGATCACTACACTATACATGGTAGTTCAGTTTTGGGGCAATGTTTGGAGAGTGTCTAAATCATCTTTGATTTGTACCCACCTGAAAGTATGTTTGAGCTTAGAGCTGGTCAAGAGACAAGATGGTGAGCCTGGTGTGATGGTTGTGATCAGTCTGTAAACCCAGGTTACCTAATTTCCATTGCAAACATCAGAAAGGAGCGATTTTATTTGTTTAGGGTTGCAAAGAATTTGGCCATGTCCTCCTTCTTTTCATCTCAATTGAATTTCAGTAGGTGCATATTGGGATTGCATTACAAATGTTGCTGCATGATCTTCTGTGAGGAAGTCGGCTGTTGGGGATATAATTGACCTAGAAAAGATGAAAGGCTGAGATGACTTTCTGGTATTGAAATCTTTTGACCTGCACGTTTAACACACACCACAGCAACAAATACATATCAAAGCAAGTTAACTGGTTAATAGCTGTATCAAAAGTAATACAATAATTTAAACCGCTTTTGTCAACCCAAAGACATTCATTCTTATTAGGGGAGGATACACCTTAGCAAGAGACAGGCTGTCCTTTTTTATTCCTTGTGTACGTAGAAGTTAAAGGATCATCCAGGCCTTTCCACTAGTCTCCTGTACCAAATAAGTCACATTCTACAATGCAGAGTCTGCACGTCATTGTTTTCTGGCAACAAAAAAACAAAAGGTTTTAAGAATAATGCAGGATTGAGTTTTTCCTTACTGTTTTTATTGTATATATTTCTTTTTCCTGTTTAATATCTGTTCAGTTGAAAGTCCTCCATATATGACTTGCTGATTTTGAACACTATAGAAATAATAAAACCAAGCCAAAAATGATATTGCAATCGTTTTTGTCCCGTAGCGCTACAATTTCCTTTGGGATTAAGGTATGCGCGAATCATAATCTCCCTTTTAAGCACTATTTTAGTTAGGATAAGTGTGAATATATTGGTTATAGGTGGGCAGAATGTAAGTTTACAAGAGCTTAGGTGGAGCCTGAAAACAAAGTTGCGTTGATCTATTCCTCAATGTTAAGTCAAGTTGAATCATCCAAGAAAAACTATGTTCACACTTCATCACAACGGATGAATGTTTTGATGTGTGTATGCAATCCTGTTCATGCATGGCAGCTTTATTTTGGTGTTTAGATGGTTTACTCTTTTCAATGATTTGCCAGTATGGGTCTCCTCCTTACTGTTTTCACAAGCTAAACTGGAACATACTTGTGTTTTGTTTTTGTTGTTTTTTTGCAGCGAATGACAAATAGCAGCAGTTCGCCCAGCCTTCTCAATGATAGTGCCAAGTCCTATTCAGGTCATGGTAAGAACTTGTTTATATAATTTCAATTGAATGTGGAGATCTTATATTATCAAATGCAACAGTTAACTTCAATTCATTCATTAATGTGCACACTGCAGAAAGGAAAGGGTTAGGGGAAGTGGTATGATGGAGATAATCAATATATGTCTCCATTCAGAAGGCAAAGGTCAGTAAGTGTAAAACACTTCGGATTTACATTATCACATTACTATAAAAATCATTGTAAAATGTAATTAGAACATGAATTCATAGTACAAAATTAAAAAGTATCTGTTCTTTAAGCAATACAGTTTGGTTAGGTGTGCTCTAGTCATAAAACCTGATGCACCATAAGATATCAGTTTTCATAATATTATAGTGTATGTAATTTGATACTGAGCAAATCAAATTTGGGGTTCATGTCTCTTGCTTCAATATCTTGAAGTTATTAGTTTGATATAAAAGTACCTGATGGTAAGAGCGGTGCGCAAATAAGATAACCATGCCCAACATATATGAACTTGGTCTACTCTCAGAAACTAGTAAAGTGCTGCTTGGTATTGCCTAATGCCTGTCTTGTTGAGTACTAGCTTTAATGTGCTCTGTCTAATTCTATGATAAGCCGGACAAAAGAACAAAGTGGAGGAGATCCTTTTACTTCTTTACAAAGTGGGCAGCTATAGCTGACCACCTCGTCCTCCCATTTGGCTACTGTGGCTCTTAATGGTAAGCAGTTTATCTCTGGTTATGGGGGGATCTATCCTTCAAAAAGTCACTCCACTCGAAATATCTTTGAATATTATTAGCTGAGAAGATTATGCCACTTCTGTTTGAAGGTTTAGTTGGCGCCTGCAACTATCGCTCAGATTTCATGTCGTTTGTAATGATTTTTAAGTTTGTGGCAATCACTCTTACTAATGTGAGCCGGGTCAGTAAAGTAAGTGTGTGGATTCATCTTAATACAAAGCACGCTTGTATAGCTGAGGCAGGGAATAGCTGTATATCGCAAATGGGCCAGCAGAGAGGAAATGCTAAAGTGTGCCAGGGTCGCCTTTTTTTTGTTTCAAACTCTGAGCCAGTGCAGTATCTGTTCTAATGCTAGTTCATCAGCGCGAAAAACCGAGGGTCCAATTCAATGTGCGTAGCAACGTTAGGGGCAGAAGACGGAACACCTAGAATTCTCTTGAAGTTATTTTAAATTACCTGCAACAAGTCCACATATACCATGCCCCACAAGGACAAGCCGTATCTGGCTATAGGTCTACACAAGTTCATAAAATGATTAATGCGGCATATCGACTACTGCATCCTTGTACCTTGTTTAGAATTATGCCCCTTACTATTAAAACCAGCATTAAAACGGATGCCTAGCTATTCCTAGTCATTCACCTACACAATATTCTTGCCGTTTGAGTAAATGGACGCTACTTTAGGATTTGTTTCTTTTTGTAGCTTGACGGGCCGTCAAAGTTGATTTATCTGGGTTGACTTTTAGATCGAAGGAGTTTATAAAATGAGTGTATGCAGTGATGTTTTTGTAGAGCACAAGCCATAATGACAGTAATATTGAAAAGTTGATTGTAATCAGCTGTGTCAATAAAAAAAATGACAGTATCATCTGCGTACACTAACGCATGAATGTAGCGCTCATAAATTTTGGAAAAATCACTATCTAGAGAAAGTAAGGCGGCTACAGGGCCGTTCATGTACAATGAAAAGAGGTGGGGCCAAAACAAAACCCTAGCTAATCCCCAAAGGAGTTGGAAAATCTGGAGTACATTGACCATTGGGGCCACCCTTAACTGAGGCATGTGAACCAATGTGTCAAGCAGTTACTAAACAAAAGTGTGCATGCCCCTCTACTGTGGGCGAACATGGTTAAAATTACCTGTTCTATGGAATTTCTTCCACCTAAGAGGGTCTATCACCGGCTCACTGCTCCCTGAACAGAGGAGAAATATCTAGTTGCATATTAGTCTTGCCACAACCACAATGGCACTCCAGCACCGAAATGCTAGGCAATTCTTCTCTCCACTAGAGTACCAACAGCAACCCAGTCGCGCAGTGGTTTTACCAATGTGTTGCCCTATTGACCTTGTCAAAGGCAGTGCTGAGATTCATGAATGCCAGCTTTATGGAATCTGTTGGCTATATTTTGGGATTAGATCTATTACTTGGTATTTTTGCTATGCTGATATTTTTTATAATGGTATTTTTTTTATAATGATGAGACTAATTACATTATACTGCCTAATGATTAGATAACCAGGGTCACTAAAAACAAACAAATACTGTATTTAACACTCTCTGAATAGATGGCTCATGCCCACCTCTGGTAAATTATGTACAATACCACATTATTCCCCTTTTGCCTGTATTTCAAAATGTGAACCATGCAAATACTCAGAGTAAAACAATTCACTGCAAGCAACACACATATAGCACCTCTGAATGGCTCGGCTTCCATGAGTAATTTACCTTGTGTTTTGTCACATGTGGTAAAATCTGAATTCTCGTCCTGTTGGACCTCAGTCTGTGTGTTAACAATAACTCAGACACATAATGAAATGCTAGGCCAATTAGTTTTTATCATAAAATAGAACTATGCAAGTTACACAGAATGACCTGTACACCCACGTTATAATTCACAACTGAGCAACATTTTCTGCAGTGGCTTTCAACGCTTTTTGTGCCAAGTTCTGCTAAATCAACCATGACTTCGTAAAACTTAGCAAGAAAAATACCCTTTAAAAAAACTGGAAAACTTTGAGAAGTATGAACACAGATTGACATGCAGATTTAAATTTGAATCTCTAATACAGCACCTAAAATATACTGAACTATTTGAGCTAAACTAAGTTACCACTCGCTCCACTCGCCCCTCATTTAACTTGATAATTACCAGATTAAGCAGGCGAATTTCCCCGACTCAGCTTGGTTGTGTTCCAGAGTCATTCACAGCTAAAGTCGCTCATGATTTCACAGCCCTTCTAAAGATGCCACCCAGGGGAGAAACAGCTTCAGCTTTAGTATGGTTGTAATTAGCCATCTACTCCCTTCATCAGTCAGTGCCAGAAGAGGAATGCCCCTATACTCTGCCTCAAAAGCAGTGGTCGAAGTGAGTGGGAGCAGTTGGGAGGGGTGCTTCTCTATTTTTTTTTATTAATTTTTACAGCGCCTATACTTTTATTTTTAAAAAACTTTTCTGGAACAGTTTCTTTTTAAAATAACTGTGTAGGAAGAAGTTGAAACTTGCACTTTCAGTGCAGTGCACTGAACATTCCCTTAAACAGCAGGCACGTGTGTTTGGGAGTTTGTATTGTGTGTGGAGGGGGGCAGGGTAATGGGGTTTGTGGGGAGTGGGGCAATCTAGCAGGGAACATAGTTCCACTACTTCTTTTCTTACACTTCGACCACTGTTCAAAAGCCTTTTTTATGGAACCCCTTGTCAATCACAAGCACCGCCCCTTGTCCAGTTCATCCCACTAAGAAATCCTGTGATTTCTCGTTGTACTAACTGCGTTGTTGAAGAGAAAAAAAAAACTTTCCTCTTGTGCTTCCTGCTCCAAAACAATAGCATGTTTTTAGTAGAACGGATCTTCACATTTTTCAGCTTACCACACAGTGCAGATTCAGCCTGCACATTTAAAGTTAATTTTTCTTTCCAATTTTTCAGAGCATTATGCGTTTTCATCAGTCTGCATGCTGCTTATTTCGTGAGCTAATTATGGGAATCTGTCAGTGGTCGAAGTGAGAGGGAGCAGTCGGGAGCGGTGCTCCTCTACTTTTTAAATTACCTTTTACAGCTCATACACTTATTTTAAAAAGAAACCGTTCTGGAATGATTACGTTTTAAAATAGTGTAGGAAAAAGTTGAAACTTGCACTTGTATTGTGTGTGGGGGCGGTGTTGATGGGGTTAGTGGGGAGTGGGTGCAGGCCAGCAGGGAACATAGTTCCACTACTTCTTTTCGTAAACTTCGACCACTGGAATCTGTTACATATTTAATGGGGTTGGGGTTAGTTAGTATGTTAGATTTAGGTTAATATTATATTAAGTGCAGCTCAGTTCATTGAAATGGCATACTGAAGCAAAGTGATACATTTCTAGCATGTGCTCTGTGCATTGGCATCTAGTTAATTCTGCCTGAGACTCTCACTTTTGAGTCCAGCAATGAGTTTCACAGCCTTTGCCCCAGTTGAAGTTCAAACCCTTGCTAAAATGTAAATGTGAAATGCGGATTCATATGTTGAAATGCTGAGGACATATTTCTACACTCCCTCCTTTTTTTCCTGCTGGGATATAACATGAAATCACTGCAGGAAAAACAAATGTATTTGCTCTAAAACACAGTTGCTTCTCCCAATAACCACATCTTAGTTGAAAATAAATAACATACAAATTGTAGTATTCATACACAAGAAACATTATTTCTGATGCTTATGAATCTGCTTAGTCGCATGCTGTGCATATAGTCTGACATCTAGTGGAAATCGCAGAGTATAGCATATTTTATTTCATGGATCGAAAGGGGACATCAACATGGGCGTGCTTGTAACACTATCCCTAACGTGACGTGTAATGTAGCCAAGATCCTTCACGCGTCGATGTCCGTCAGATTGTTTTTTTCCACCCAGCTAGCTGGTCGCCTTATGTGGAGCTCGAAAAATTGCTAATATAATATCTTTGTCCAGGACCTCCGGTCATTTTATTCGTCCCTTCATCGACAACTACTTCACAACCAACGCTGAAGACAGCAGAAGACATTTATAGACTTCGGCGGCTGGTGCTCTGGTAGCCAGGCCTACACAGTAGGGAGAGTGGGGTCCGAGGCTCTGTTTCTTTTCAAGAATTAATTTCCTTCGCCCCTCTCTTTTCCCTTCTAGTTTTGCTGTCGCTATAAACCTGAGCTATGCACAGGACACCTTTTTAAAATGTTGCCCTTCTTGCAAAGGCAAGTATCCATGGAAAGACGCACACCAGAGCTGTAATAAGTGTCTACTTCGAGATCACCACAAGGGGTCCTATCTGTCTTTTAAGCTTTTACATCCTTAGAAGTTAAAAGAATGGCAAATTAAATGGTGGGCGGCCTACGCCATGATGCAGGCCGAGGGTAGCTCCCCCGCCGCCACAAGCGCTGAGAAAATGAGCGACAGCCGTGGTTCTGAGACAGTCCATTGACCTATCTTCGGAGCAGCCACGCTCCAAGTCGTCCGTACCTTGCCCCGGCAGGCAGGCCACCGGTTCTGCTTTGGGGAGTGTACTATCTGGCGACAAGCATGCTCACACTACACACGAAGGAAAGCACACATCCCCAACCCCCCCCGGGCCTCCTCGACGGACTTATCGGGACGACCAAAGACACCAGCGGGTTCGCCAATATCTTCGACGGAACCCACCGATCCACAGGTTCGGCAGCCCTCCCCGCAACCTAGGTGGCATGCATCCGGGCAGTCAAGTGACGAGGACATCAACACGATAATTCATAAAAGCGCCAAAACGCCTGACAAGAGTGCGCCGGCGCATGAGATTTTGGCAATGTCGAAAACCGCGACGGCTGTCGAAATCCCTTCCAGACAAGCCAGAGATCCGCGCGAGTCTCGCAAACATCTTGGCAGCAAATAGGCCTAGAGCACCACACAGCGTGGGTAATAATAAGCAGCGCTCAGATAACTGAGGGTTTGTAGCGCTATATAAAATGCTAAATTATTATTATTTATTTATTAGAGATGCTTCGAAGAACACGTCCAAACGTCGAAAGTCAGGAAGAATATTCTGAAGGTTCCCAGCCCCGGTCTAAGACTGTCACATAAAACTCGATGACCTAAGAACACAGGTCCCGAAGAGGAGCCCTTCCCCCTCCAGAACCCTCTGGGTCATCCTTATGGACCAGGGACAGGTTTAAGGGGTATATGAATAAACTTTCAAAATTTGTGGATTTTTCAGAGAAGTTTATCAATCCGAACAAGGCATAGAGAGGAAGACCTCTATCCCACTATGTGTAAATTTCAAAGGACCTCCAGTCACTCTCCTCATGAGGAGGTTTTTGATCTAACAGAACCTGAGGAGACCCCTCGGGTCCCTTAAGATCAGGGTGAGGATCTCTTTGAAGAACCTCCATACCACTCCCCAGATTCAGGTGATGATCAACCTGTGGGAGAAGCACCATGGCTGTCACCGACTTATACCCCTGACCCAGACACATTATTCATGGATCCTCCCGCATCTCCTATAAGATAGGCATCTCCCATAGATGACCAGATGGCATTCAATGCTATCCTGAAATATGTGGCAGAGCACTTCCAGATCGCCACGCAAGAGGCGGTGCAAGACAGACTTCGTAGAGGACATTTTGATAGAGAAACCACCTTCAAGCCAGGTGACACCTCCTCTAAACGCTATCAAAAGGCGTATCACCCCTGCTTTGCTCACTCTATCGCAAACAAGGGCAGTTAACCCACGAGTCAAAGCTTTTTCGCCCCTCGCCTACAGACCCACTCTACATCCGGGGAAATGCCACTCCAGATTCCCTAGTGTTAGAACGACTAGGAAAAGAGCAGGGGTACCCTTGTCCATGGCAGAGGCACCGCTGGACAGGGACTGCAAGAAATTGTATGCCCTGGATAAGCACATCACAACAGCAGCAGCCTATCCCACCAGGATAGCCAACAATACCACATTGTTGGCTAGTTACAGCGACGCCCAGTGGAATCTACTCCAGGAAGGCCTGCAAGCAGTCTCAGAGCCTACACGGTCGTGCCTGCTGGCGGTTGTGTTGGAGGGGAGGCAGGTTAATCAAAACACCCTGGATGTCACGACCCTCGCCCAAAACCCCCTCTGGCAAACCCATTGGCCATGTGGAGTCAGGACTCGGGCCTCTAGAGCCTGGCATGCTCTTCAAAAGCCCTCATGGGACCAGTCCTGGCGCCTATGGCGCCAGGCTCATACACCATGAACAACAATGTGCTTGGGAACTACTTTATTGTATTGTCAGCCAACATGGAGCCATCCACATAGCTTGGTTCCTAAGAACCAAGTTATGCGGTCTAGTGTGTGGCAGGCCTGGAACTACTTTCCCTGGTACTACTTTACCTGGGCTATATAAACCACACCCTGACTGCAGAACATGCTTCGTGTTACTTTGCAGCTTGCAACGTGACTCTCACCGTGTCCAGCTATTCTCTTGAACCTCGGAGAAGCAGAACCTGCAAGGAGACAAAAGGAACATCATTAGCAGCAGCAGCTTACCTGCAGTCTTCATCTTTAAACACTCGCAGCTACTGGGAACAGCTTCCTCGAATCTGTACGCCTCCCGGACAGAATGACCTGAAAGAGGAAGATGGAGGCAACATTAAAGAAAGCTGTAGAGACATTTACAAATTACGAACTGCTCAAAAGGCTTACCTGGCTGGTCGCCTCTCGGCTGGCACCACTCCGGACATTCCACTCGCGCTGAACACTGCGACCTACAAGGAAGGAAAACACAGGTTTGCAAAGGCAAGACTTGGCAGGGCTGCGCATAGCGCTTACTTACCGCATCATAGCGCCCTTAATGCGCCATCATTTACCAGCTGGGCTCAACCAAGCCAGTTCACCGCGCTGAAGCTCTGCATACCTAAGGGAGAAAAAAAGACATTTTAAACAAAGAAAAGCATGCAGGATATCAACAAAACTAAAGAACAGCAATAAGACCTACCTGAACAATATCAAACGTGCCGGTGTCAGTGAAGTAACTGGACTGCACTCGCCATGAAAGACAAGGCATCCCTCCAAAGAAGGCAGGACGGAGAGCACGCCTAATTCTACCTGTCGGTCAGTCTTGAACACAGTCCTCCTGTATTTTCAGGCAGAACCTTCCCCGCAGACCACATCAGGGCAAAGTTGAGACGCATACCAGCGAGTAACCCCGCTGGGTGGCATCCCTGTGGATACTAGGTGAGCATAACACTGGATGCTGCAGAGACAGCAGTTAGGACATTAGCCCAAGGTACCTTATTGAAAAGGCATGCATGGTTGAAGAATTTGGGGTTCAAACCGGAAACGCAGGCGTCCCTCATTAACAAACCGGTGGAAAAATCTAACCTGTTTGGGAAGTTGGTGGATGATGCTTTAGAGACTGCGAAAAAGGAACATGAGACCTTGAAGACACTAAATCGAATAACTCAGAGACCCTATCGGCAGCAAGGGGGTAATTCTCGCTGCTCCTTTTGCTGACAATCTTTTTCCCATGTCCCCCCGAAAATTAGTATCGAACGGGAAATACATGGTCCTCAGGACAGGGGGCAGCTGTCTCTAACCGTTATCGACCAAGAGGACAGCACTGTGGCAAAGGAAGGGGAAGAAGCACCACCCCCTAATTTCTCCAAGGCCTCAAATAAAACATAACTTTCCGATTTGGGTCCCCACCAATGTCTCCCCGGTCGGGAGGTGGAAAACCTCATTCTTCGATGCATGGGAGGGAATTACCACAGACCAGTGGGTGCTCAAGACAGTCACCCACGGCTATTGTATAGAGTTCAGCCGACTACCTTGATACCGGCCACCAACATACAGGCAAATGACGCCAGAACATCTGAAGATCCTACTACAAGAGGTCGAGATCCTGCAAGAAAGGGCGCGATCGATGTTGTCCTCGTTCTACAGGTAAACAGGTATTTATTTAGTGTACTTTTGTGTACCGGAAAAGATCTCAACATGCACCCTGTGCTAGACTTGCGCCCAGCGAACAAATTTGTCAAAGTTCTGTATGGCAATACTGCAAGAGGTAATCCCTCTACTAAAGCAGGGGGATTACATAGCAACATTGGATATAAAAGATGCATACTGTCATATTTCAATGGTGCCAGCGCACAGAAAATACCTAAGGTTCATGATAGTGGACAAACACCATCAGTTCAAGGTTCTTCCCTTCGGCATTGCCTCATCCCCAAGGGTGTTTACAAAGGTATTGGCGGTAGTAGCAGCTCATCTGCGCAGGCACTCCATCCCAGTCTATCCATACCTGAACAACTGGCTAATAACAAGGATTTGCATGGAATATGCCCATCATACACTCAAACGAGAAGAAGTCCAGTTAAGACCCCTGCCAAGTCAAACAATTTCTGGGAGCTCTAATTCAGACAGAAGACTGCCTCGTCTTCCCCTGCAACGAGAGGGTTCAAAACATGCTGTTCCAGATCCCTCAGTATGTAGCCAATCACAGTGACTGTACTGTACGCAAGGCCATGCGACTGTTGGGGATGATGGCTTCCTGCGTGTGGGACCAAGTAAATGCGCCCCATGCAACAGTGGCTCAACAGACAGTGGTGTCAGGCCAGCGGACAATGGGACGATCTAGTGGTTGTCTCGGCAGCCCTCGTTCTCTCTCTGCTGTGGAGGTCAAGAGAAAACCTCTTGAAGGGGAAGATCTTCACCACTCCTGCAGTAAAAGCCACTCTCACTACGGACGCATCGCTGACAGGGGGGGGGGGGGGGGGGGGGTTTGAGGTGGTCTCAGCAGTAGTAGCAAACCACATAAACCTGTTGGAATTGTTGGTGATATTCAAAGCCCTAAAAGCTTTTCAGTCACAACTTCATGGGAAGACAGTACTGGTTCTCACGGGCAACACCATGGCCATGTATTACCTGAACAAACTGGGGTGGGGCGCAACACTCGCTCCAGGGCTATCCAAACGGTCCCAGAACATTTCGAAGTGGGCTCGTAAACACTGGATGTTCCTCCTAACACGTTCCAAGGTAACTCAATCTTCTGGAAGACGTGCTCAGCAGACTTCCCTCTACCCACAGAGTACAAATGGCAGCTACACGAAGACATTGTCTCCAACATCTTCGCAGAATGGGGGCTTCCCGGAGATTAACTTGTTCGCAACTCTGGAGAGCGCACAATGCCAAGATTACTCCTCCAGGTACCCCCAGAACTGCACCAAAGGGAATGGTCTCTGGATAACATGTTCAGGGAAATTTGTCTACGACGCAACCCCCCCCCCCCACCCCAGACTCCCGTACTCAACAAGATGCACCAGGAACCAGTCACAATGATTCTGGTGGCCCCCATGTGGGCCCGCCAACCCTTGTTCTCCCATCTGATGGCACTGTCAATCTCTCCTCTGATGAAATTACCTTGACCATTCAACATGCTTTCACAAGACAAGGGAGAGTCACTCCATCCTTGCCCACAAACTCTCAATTTAGCGACCTGGCTCCTGAGTTCATAAAGTTCGAGCACCTCCACCTTCCTCAGATGTATGGATATTCTTAAAGGGGCAAGAAAGCCTAACACCAGACATTGCTACTGGATTAAGTGGAAATGCTTCGTCATCTGGTGCCATTCTAAGAGCATCAATCCCATTGACTGGTCTCCTACTCACATTGTGTTATGCCAGACTCACCTGCTGGACCGCGTATGCTTTTTAATTCACTGAAGTCCACCTGGCAGCGCTTTCAGCATCCACTACGTCTCAAAAGGAGTTGTGTTGGAAGATCCCAGTCAAAGCTTTTATGGAAGGCGTTAAAAGACTTCATCCCCCCATTTCAAACCTGGCCCCTGGGTGGGACCTAAATGTGGTATTAACTAGACTAATGGGATCCCCCTTTGAACCGATGCATAAGGCTAGCCTTAAGGCTCTCACTTGCAAGACTGCCTTCCTAGTGGCTGTCACTTCAATCGGAAGAGTCAGTGAATTACAGGCCCTTTCAGTTCAAGACCCATTTGTTAAAATTCACAACGATGAGGTGGTTTTGCACACTCACCCCAAGTTTGTGCCTAAATTCATCTCAAAGTTCCATGTGAACCAATCAATAGAACTAGCCACCTTCTTCCAGAACCTTGCTAACATGGCAGAAAAGAAGCTACACACACTTGATGTGCGTAGAGCCGTCATATATTATCTGGAATAACCAAGACCACTAAGAAAGACAAATCCGTTTTTCGTTTCAGTGGCAGCTGGTAGAAAAGGAGATCATGTCACTAAATCGGCCATCTCAAAGTGGATTGTAAACTGCATATCACACTGCTACATTCTTGCCAAGAGTGATCTGCCCTTCAAGCCTAGAGCGCACTCTACTCTGG
Source organism: Ambystoma mexicanum (assembly GCF_040938575.1). Lineage (NCBI taxonomy): Eukaryota > Metazoa > Chordata > Amphibia > Caudata > Ambystomatidae > Ambystoma > Ambystoma mexicanum. The sequence continues at coordinate 659,861,720 of NC_090941.1, read as the reverse complement.
GCACTGGGGCTTCCATAGCATTCATTGCAAATGTTACACTCAAATCCATTTGCAAAGCAGCAACCTGGAGTTCTGTACACACCTTTACAAAACACTACTGCCTAGATACTCACTCTAGGTCTGATTCTCAGATGGGACAAACGGTACTAAGACATCTTTTTACTACTGTTACTTCTCATACTACACCTGCAACTCTGGATACTGCTCGCTAGTCTATGCATAGCATGTGACTCTAAGCAGTCACAGGCGTCAGAAGACATAACCTACTCACCGTAATAGCAGTTCTGATGATTGTATCTGCTTAGATTCACATGCGCCCACCCTTCTTCCCTGCTCGGAGTAGAAGGAACATAGACATCTTACTACTTTTGCTCTATCTGTACTCACTCACGTTAGTCATAAGGCTCCCTCATGGCAGAAGAAATACAGAGGGACCTCTATGTGTGAAGGATCTTGGGAACACTACACATCACCTTGGGGATAGTGTTACAAGCAAGCCCATGTCGACGTCCCCTTTCGATCTTCGAAAGGCGAGATGCAATACTCTGCGATTACCACTAGATGTTGGACCATATACACAGCATGTGAATCTATGCAGATACAATCATCAGAAATGCTATTCTCCAGCATGGGGTCTGGCATGGATTCACATGCTCATGAATATTCCCCGTTGTCAGGCTGGGAATCATCGGTAAAGAAAAAATCTGTTTTTTTTGTTGCTGAACTGTCTTTCCACTAGTAACCAATCACTGGTCTCTGGGTCATACTGCCCCCCGCCCCCAATGACTGCCCTCTACCTAAGCCCCTCCTGTGGCAGCCATCTTCAGATTTTTACCGCACATTCAAGTGTTGGGAGTCCTCGTGCTGTAGCTCTCAAGCTTTTACTGCGTTTTGCATTTTTTTGAAGAGTTTACGCTTATATTTTCGGTCAATCAAGCCTCAAGCTCCACTGATTCTACTTCTGATCAACGCGGACCTGTTTTCAGAATTTTCAATGCCCCTCAAGGGCATCTTTTCATCGAGTTTCCACTTCTGGGAGGATTCCAGAACATCTTTGAGGCCTACCCCGCGTGGACATGGCCCAGGACAAAAGAAGCATGAGGCCTGTTGGATCCAAGCTGTTCAGGAGCTGCCCTGGATGCGGACTGCAGAACATCTTTAAGGCGGATGAGCACTCTCGGTGCCTCTACTGCCTTCACGACGACAAATCACACGTGGAGAAGGACTGTGCGTTTTGTAAGAACATGTCCGAACGGACCATGAAGGATCGTCGTTCTCGGCTCACCAACTGGCTGGAGGGGAAGAGCCCAGCAGCAGATGAGAAGAGGAAGAAGTACGAGCAGTCTGCTAAGACCTTTGAGTGCGATCCGGGAGCGCTGATTGGTCGGGGATTCTTGGCTGCCAGGGCGCATTATCACCGATGCCATCAACCACGAGCCAACAAGGCCTCGATTGAAGGAGTCGTGGCAGCCCTGGCGAAACCTACAGCGACTTCCCCAGTGGAGATGGCACCAGGGGCTAGAGTTTCCCTGTCACCTCAGAGGGAATATTCTTTTCTGCCTATCGGGAAGACCCCTGTGAAACCCCAGCAGGTGAAAGAGGGGGGGGCACGGTAGCCATAATGGACACGGGTACCACCTCTGAGGATGAGTTGGCTAGCGTCTAAAGGATCCTGGACAGGAATCAAACGAATCCAGGGCCCACGGGAAGGACCCTGACTAGGCCGACGAAGAGAGCAACGGGGGAGCTGACGAGGAAGATGGGGGCATGGAGGGCCCCACGCCTCCAGCCGTCGGCCCCTTGCAGCCGGTACCCGTACCAGGGGACAATTCAGGAGCTATATTGATGGCTATACAGGCCCTGTGTACAGAGATAAGGACAAGGATGCCCTTACCCCCCACCGACGACCCAGCGGAGCCTGGACCGTCGGGGAGCCCCCCTAACAAGCGGAGATGAGTCCACACCCTCCTCCCCCCCCCTTCCAGCCTTCACCCCTATCTCTCCTCCGATGGATGAGACTGGAACGGAGACGGCGGGGACAGACGACAATGGTGGTGACGACGGGATGGACCTCCCATCACCACCTCACCGACAAAATTGGCTCCTTCCACGCTGTGATCGTCAGGGCATCTGAACTCTTCCAGCTCTGCCCCGAAGAACAGAATGAGGGCTTCCTCTACCAACGACGGGAGGCCAAGAGGAAGACTGTCCTCTCAGTCCGGTTACTGGACAACATCTCGGACGAGGGGCTCTCACTCCTGAAGAACCTGGCTGCGGTTCCCGCTAAGAGATCGGTACGAGAAGTAGTACTGGGTCCCGGACTCTGCCCCTATGTGCCTCAGAGCACAGCCATCCCTGGATTCGGTGGTCTCCGCGGCGGCCAAGAAGAAATCGGCAGGAGCGATGGCCTCAACTTCTACATCCCCTCCCCCTCCCGGACGGCGAGGGGAAGAAGCTGGACTCCATGGGACGACTGGTCATGTCGGTCACGACAATTAAAGCGGCCAGCGCCCTCGCGATTGTGGCACGCTACGACAGGGAGCTGTGGTTCAAGATCGCTTCGCTCCTGGACTTCCTCCCGGACGACAAGAGGGCTGAAGCCCTGGAAATCCTACAGGAAGACTAGGTGGCTTCGGACCACGGCATAACGGTGGCCACGGACATCGCTGACACAGGTTTTCGCCAGATGGGCAACAGCGTTTGCCTTCACCGGCGCGGCTGGCTCTAGGCCACCGATTTCCGCCAGGTCGTGCAGACCAGTGTTCTGGACATCCCTTCGACAGGAACAACCTGTTCGGCAAGACAGTGGACAAGTCACTGCAGGCCATCAAGGCAGACACCGAGATGACTCGGGCCTTGGGCATTCTTCAATGACGGCCGTCCTTTCGGAACTCCGGAGGCAAGCAAGGTGCCTCCAAAGAATTCGGTGGTGGTTCCTCATCATACCGCCAAGCAGCCCATTCCTGGTCGCAGGGAGCCAACCGAGGACGCGGCAAGACCGGAGGATCCCGTCATCGCCAAGGCGGCAAGGCCGTGACGAAACAGGATTGAACCGGCCGTGGCGTCGGGCCCCCACCCGAGCACCCCGGTGTAATGCTAGCTGGCGCAATTCATCAGTGTGTGGGGTCCATCTCCACCGACTGTTGGGTGTTGGATGCCCTGGCCCGCGGGCCTACTCTGGAATTTCAAAAAAGGTGTTCCCATATTCCACCCGTGGCCAGGAAGGAAAACCATGTCCCTCAACTGCTACTGGAGATACGAGCAATGCTAAGAAAGGGAGCCATCGAACTCGTCCCAAAGAGGCTCCGGGGCTCTGGAGTGTACTTGAGGTACTTCCTCGTCCGGAATAAGAGCGGCGGTTGGCGACCCATCCTAGATCTTTGTCGTCTAAACAAGTACATCAAGTCCCAGAAATTCCGGATGGTCACCCTCCAGCATGTGCTGGGACAGCTGGAGGAAGGAGACTTCCTGTCGTTGCTGGACTTGGAGGATGCCTACTTTCACATCCCCATTCTAAAAAGACATCGAAAATTCCTACGATTTGTAGTCCAAGTGCGACACTATCAGTTGAAGGCCCTTCCCTTCGGATTGAAGTCGGCGCCCAGGGTGTTCACCAAGTGGCTAGCACCAGTGGCAGCGCAGCTGCGCCTGCAGGTGATCCACGTCTACCCCTACTTTGACGATTGGCTCATCTGAGCAAAGTCATGGGAACTCGCCGTCGATCACACAACGAAGACTGTCCAACTGCTCACGGATCTGGGATTCTCGATCAACTTCGCGAAATCCCACTTGGTACCGTCGCAAGACGCCCTGTTCCTGGGAGTCAGACTCGACACATTGGCGCGATTGGCTTTGTCATCGGACGAAAGAACGAAGGCCATCCTGGCAAGGTACAACGGCTGTTGACCATGGACGTGGCAAGGTTTAGATCCATCAGGTCCCTACTCTGAATGATATCATCGTGCATCTACCTCGTGCGCCTATGCAGGCTACGGATGCGACCACTGCAGGAGTTCCTCAACGCCCTTTGGATGCAGGCGGCGGGCAGCTTCGAAGACAGTATCTCACTCAACAAGACTTTCCTCCAAAGTATCTGGTGGTCGGGCATCGGCGCATCTAGCGGCGGTCATGGACTTCCAGAAACGGTGATGACGGACACCTCCCGGAGGGATGGGGGGGGGCACACACACTGGAGATCTCCACGCAAGAGGCCTTTGGCTCCCGGAGTAGAGGTCACTACACATCAATGTGCTGGAGCTCCGAGCAGTGTTCTGGGCCCTCGGGCCGTTCCTTCCATCCCTCAAGGGCAAAGTGGTAAGGGTCTTCACCGACAACACCACTACGATGTACTACATCCGGAAGCAGGGGGGCACCAGATCCCCAGCCCTACCCAAGGAAGCGCAGGATCTGTGGCACTGGGCCGTTGCCCATGGGATGTTCCTGGTACCCTTCCATCTGGCAGGAATAAAGAACATCATCGCCGACTCACTCAGCAGGGAGCTGCGCTCGTGCCACGAATTGGAACTGCGGCAGGATCAAGTGGATCTCCTATTCCAACGATGGGGCAATCCCCAGATCGACCTATTGCGAAGGCGACGAACGGCAAGTGATGTAGGTTCGCCAGCAGGTTTGCCAAGCCGGGGAGCATGGGCGATGCCTTCTTATTCCCTTGGGACGGCCTATTCCTGTATGCATTCCCCCCGTTGCAGTTGCTGCTGCGACTCATCAGTCAAAGCAGACGATCCCGGTGCAGGATGATCCTCGTCGCACGTCATGGCCGAGGCAGATCTGGTTTCCGGACCTTCTGGACTTGTCAGCGTCCACCCAGGTCAAACTACCGAAGGACGCGGATCTTCCCACCAGGGAAGGAAGCACCATCCTCCATCACGACCCAGGATCGCTGAATCTGCAGGCCTGGCTCCTGCAGCACTAGAGGTCGGAGGGTACGATATCCCGGCGGACTGCAAGGAGGTGCTTGCAAAGGCTAGGGCGTCCTCAACTCTCAAGTGCTATGGACACAAATGGAAGAGGTTCTCTGTCTGGTGCTGTGCACAGAAGATTAACCCTCTGCGGATTACGAGCCCTCAAGTACTGCCGTACTTGCTATCGCTGGCCAAGGCGAGGCTGGCTCATGCCTCCATCAAGATCCATCTGGCGGCTATCTCCCGCTACACCAGAACTCCGGGGCGGTCATCTCTATGGTCTCATCGCCTGGTGAATGAGTTCGTGAAAAGACTGTTCCTATCGTTCCCGCCCATGAAGGGTCCTGCCCCGGCGTGGCAGCTCAACACGGTGCTGACCAGGCTCATGGGTCCGACATTCCGAGCCTCTGCATTCGGAACTGCTGAAGTTAATGTCGTGGAAGACAGCGTTTCTTGTGGCCATCACCTCCGAAAGACGAGTGGGAGAGACCCAGGCCCTCTCCTGTAAACCTCCATACCTGACATTGCTCGAGACGAGGGTGGTCCTGAGGATGCACCCCTCCTTCATGCCCAAGGTGCCGTCGGACTTCCATCTCAACAAGCCCTTGGTGTTGCCTGTTTTCTTCCTGTCCCCTTCGTCGCCGGCTGAGAGGACTTTGCACTTGCTGGATGTGGCTAGAGCGCTGAAGTTTACGTGGACCGCACGAAGAGTTTTCGGAAGACATCATAGCTGTTTGTGAACTTTGGACCTGTGAACCAAGGGAAGGCCCTCTCAAAGGCTTCCATTTCCAGATGGCTGTCCGGCTGCATCATGCACTGTCACCGGTTGGCAAACCGACCGTTGCCCGGCCGTCAGAGAGCCCATTCAACCAAAGTGATCGCTGCTACCACGGCGTTCCTGTCTGGTGTGCCCCTGCTGGACATCTGCAGGGCTGTTACGTGGAGGTCGATTCACACCTTGACGAGATTCTACTGCATCGACCGGGATTCCAGGGAGGAATCCAGAGTCAGCCAGGCAGTGCTGCGTAACCTGGTCGCCTGAAGGTGAGCCTGGTGAGGTAAGAGATGCTTAATGTTGAGTTGTTGAATTGCTTAATGTTGATCCTTTCCACCTCCCGTGGTTGTGCATGTGTGTACTGCTATGTATTGTATTCATGAGCATGTGAATCCATGCCAGTCCCCATGCTGGAGAAGGAACAATTTACTTACCTGTAACTGTTGTTCTCCAGCATGGGTCTGGCATGGATTCACATGCGAACCCTCCCTCCTACCCCTCTGCGGCTCTTCTCTTGGTCCTACTGCCACTTTACGTACTACCAAATCTGAAGATGGCTGCCAGAGGAGGGGCTTGGGTAGAGGGCAATCATTGGCTGGGGGCAGTATGACCCAGAGACCAGTGATTGGTTACTAGTGGAAAGACAGTTCACAAACGAAACTGATTTTTTCTTTACCGAGAATTCCCAGCCTGACGGGGAATATTCATGAGCATGTGAATCCATGCCAGACCCATGCTGGAGAACAACAGTTACAGGTACGTATCTTATTCCTCTTGCAAGTATTGCATGTCATATATTTCTATTCTTGAGCAAATGAAAGAAACAAACTTTAAGAAAATAATTTAAAAAATCGTTTTTGTTGTTGATGAAATATTAAAGAACATTGTCCCTTTCAGAAAACATAAGACACCTGAAACACTGCAATTGGCTTCAGATGATTGTAAAATAAACTGTAAAACATCAGTTTGTGATAAATAGTGAAAATAGTCTGTGATAAAAATAGTTTTAGTAAATAAAATGGATCTCCATCCTGGGACTTCATGGGACTTCCTTTGGGGTCATCATCTTCACATCTTTCAGGGTCATCATCTTCACCCCCTTCTTCGGTCCAGGGGGCTTTCGAGGGGACTCCAGTCCAGTGGCATCCTCCAGAGATCCGGCGCTCCAGAGATCCTGCGCTGACGGGGAAAACAATTATTATTTTCTCAGAGTAAAAAGAAAAGACACCTTAAGTATCAAGCACATCAAACCCTTTACTTTTCCTTTCTTGCTGGGATAACTGAAATCAAAGTCAGTTATGCACACAAATGCAGATTATATCAAATAACCCGCCATGCAGCCAAGCCACCTATTTAATAACCTGAATTAAGCTCACTAACATCACATGGTATTTTTCAGATGACACTCGATCACAACGATCATTCCTCTTAGTGAACAAAAATACAATTTAAGCAACTAACTAGATATATTCTACTCCTTATTTTCACATATTCACACTATTTCTACCTGTAAACCCGCTATAGCAATTCTATTTAATAGGTAAGCGCTTCACTTTTTCACTCCGTTAGTTTCAACTCGCTCTAGTCTTTTCACTTCATGTTTCGGATGAAAGGGCGTAATTTGATTAACAGGGACAAACTGTTCCACTGTTAATACTGCTACCTTTTTAGCAATCACTTCTGTAGACCACAGGTGAAACCTTATCTTTTATTCTGACACATGCCATGCTGCAACAGAATTTGGAGTTTTTGTTTCCCCTTCCCGAAATTAAACTTGTATACCTAGTCTCCTAGTTCATACTCACCGATGCCTTCCTATCAGAATGTCATTGCACCGTCAGCAGCCTTTTTTTAAAAAAAAATTTCGCTATGCAAATGCATGTTGTAAGTACTTTCACAATTCTTCCATCTATTAATGAATTGTGGACGCATTTATAAGCACCTGTTCATTTGTTCTGTAAAGTAAGTGTTGTGGCAGAACCATTTTCCTTCCTGTCAATATTTCATGGAGGCTGAGATTTGTTGATTTAGAGGGGTGTCTACCTGATAGCCATTAGTACCAATGGAAGCCGCAAATCCCAACTAGATCCTGCTTCAGCTACTAGCTTTTTTAACATATCAACTATCGATCTGTTACACTGTTCCACTCCCCCTGAAGATCAGGGCCGTTAAGAAATGTGTAGCTTCCTCTTGAAACCCAAGGTTTGCCATATGTTTGTCATTATTGCACTAGTGAAATGACTCCCACGGTCTAACTCTATTCTTTGAGGTAAACCAAATCTTGAAAAAATATGATTTACAAGTAGAGAGGCCGCTGTTTGCGCATTGCATCTGGAGCTGGAATGCACTCCACCCACTTGGACATTAGACAAGTGACTGTCGGCATGTACCGGTTTCCCCTTGCTGATCTCCTCACGGGCCCAACATAGTCTACTTGTAAATCAGACCATGGGAGCCCCTTTTCATCAATGGTGCTCTATGAGCCGGTGACACTGGTTGAAACTGTGCACACACTAAGCACCCTCTGGTGTAGAACTCAACCTCTTGTGACATGTGTGGCGAATAAGCATAATCTTTTAAAATTACAGGGTACACCCTGATTCAGTAATCTCGTTAACGGTTGTGTAATCTCTGTATAATTTTCAATACATTTCCTGTTGTAACTTGTCATTCCTAACAAACTCTTTAAACTTTTCAAGTTAGTTGGATCCTTTAGTTTATGAATCGCTTACGCCTTTTTATTTTGTGGGTTTAACCCATGTTCTGTCGCCGCATGACCTAGGACGTTTACCCCTTTTCTATACCACTGTGCTTTCTGTAAAGCTACTTTTGCCCCAGCCTTCTGTAGCTCACATGCCTAATCTCATTGAAATGGCTTTTCAGATCTTCATTTTTGATAAGCACATCATCCACTTAGACTATTGTCCCTCTTGCAGCTGCATCCGGGAGTGCCTTGCTCAGGAATATCCCAAACTCAGTTCCCTTATTGACATACCCAAAAGGGGTCCGGGGCCACGCATATTCTAATTTGTCAAATGAAAATACATTTTTAATATCAGCTAGTGCCACACACCAGTATCCAGCTGTGTAAGGTCTAATGTGGTAAACACCTTTGACCTGTGAACCTTGGAAGACCCTGATCAATAAATGGAAGGGGCCACCTTGAAACGGGTACCTTTTTTGTTTAATTCTCATAGATCTGCACACAAGCACCATTGAGTTTTAGTACACCTAAAATATGGGTATTTGTACTATGAATAGGCTTAATGATTCCTCTAGATTCTAAATTCTTGAATATTTCAGCTAGTGATTCCAAACATGTCAGGAATAACCTATATTGTCGCACAAACACTGGCTCCCTACTATGTCCTTCTGGTAGTCTGGCAACATGTAGATCGGGCAGCCTAGGGTCATAGGCATCTTTGGCAAAACACTTTTAAAACTCCATAAATATTTTTCTCAATTGGTCTTTTTCTTCGCTTGCGCAAGCATCTGCAGCTTGAATTTGCTCTTCTACCATTTTAGAAAACTCTGGGTTGTCCTCCAAAGGAGGAGGAACCTCTGTACTTTCCTCTAATCATGTGGCAGTGTCTCTTTGTAGGGTTGCTACGCTAAAATATTTTGGAATATTGACCTCCATTTCAATATGCTGTTTTTTTCCCTTTTACATTCGCTTAATTCCAATAGGATACATTCTTCTTGATGACAGCACACTATTTCACTTGGCTCATAAGGATACACAGACTGAATTGTAAAGATTCCTTTAGGCTTAGAATCCAATAATTCTGGCAACTCACCCTGTGCAGTCACATAGCTTTCATGGATGTTTCCAATCACTGCATTACTGAAATCTGCAGTGTAGTAAGACTTCTGTATTGCCTTTTTTTTTTTTTGCTGAATTCGCTTCTTAATGGATGTCTTGGCACCCTTCATTATCCACCAGGATTTGAATGGGCCCACCCCAATCTCTATCAGTGGCATATATTTGCATTCTAGCCCTTGCTGCCTCATGGATTAATTTAGACATATAAATGCATCAGAATCTGTAACTTGTCTGGTGAATACGGGAATGTTAACATCCTATTTCACCTGTAGTTCAACTGCATATGGTGCCATCTCTGCGCAATTATAAGCTTGTCTTCAAATTCAGGCACTGCCACACTTAGTCTGGACCAAACCTTTTAATTTAAAAAGTCCAATACCATACACAGTCTGTTCATTGTCATTTCCCAAAAATTTGTTTTGGGCCCTGTTCACTATCCACACATTAAGATGTATACTCTTAGGATCAATTGTAAGCTTTAACATGCATTTTCCTACAATACTTTGCCCCGACTCTGGATCATCTAGAACCAAAAATGTGTTCATTCTTTATTCTGAACTTTGGGATCTCCTCCTTTTTTAATTCGCCGGAGTACCTTTTCATTAATGAAACTCCTTTCATGTTCAAACGCCAATTCTTTTACAGAGGGTGAAAGGGGCCCCTAGGGGTCCCTCGTGCTATGGAATCAAGACAATGACCATACACGAAAAGATGCGCCAGACACGAGGTTCAAATTCCCAATGCTAGGATTTATTTAAAGCAAAAGATAGTATCAATTGGCCAATTCTGATGTAAGGCCCCCGACGTGAGTTTCCTAGACCTCGAGGGACGCAAGAGAGCGAATTACGTACATCAGTTACATATATACAAAATGCATATCATACAATCGGCAAAGTCATGTTCAACACCCCTCTTTACTAAGTTCCTTTTAACTCGGGATGACGATGGACATATCCGACGAGTATGATGATTATAATGCTTTCGATGTCTATTCTAGTAACAATATGCAATTAGAAAGTGCGGAGGCATCTTTTAGAACACAGTGGTTCTGTTCTTGGAAGCAAGCTGTACACTGGGGAAGAGCCACATTCCAAGCTTTGCTATCTATGAGGTACTATTTGTGTCCTGGGAGCCGACACGTTCTAAAGGGTTTTGCGAAGGGGGGCCGTAAGAAAAGCATAATTCAAGCCTTTAACTGTATTATTCTAACATATTCTACCATCGTACGAGACTGGCTGGCAGCTGTGAAGTGATTAAATGCCCTGCAGCTTCCTCCCAAGGCTACAGAGAGGGAGCATGGGCATTCCTCTCTGGGCTACTCATGAGGAGTTTCAGCAAACTCTTCAGTCCCGCGACCTTGTCCTTTCATATTCAGACAACAATGTTAACAGTTGAGCAGTGTTTGCAGAATCCGCAAGAATTGCAAGCTGCAAAGCAGTTTTTAGACAGAAAGCAATGAGCAATGGTTAACAAGCAAAATGGCGATTCTTGCTACATTTAAAATGGCCGCTCGTCGGTCAAGCATAGCAGATTATATTTCTTTGATTCGGTGCATAAGACGGTTGGCCCACGGCCATCTAGTTCCGTCTATCATTCAAATGAAGGGTATTCATTTTTCCAGATTGACAAGGGTTACGTGGACAATTTAAGGATGTGTTGGCGCAAGTGGTGAATCCCCCTGAGAGGTGTGCGGACAACATAGACCTCATAGGTTGCAGAATCGGAAAATGATCGAGCTAGATCAGAGGGACGGTCAGTTTACTTACGACCTTGTGAGAATCAGACTTAACCACATGAGCAGTCTTATCCAATGCAAATTGGTGGATTACGTCCCCTTACCAAAGCAGAAAGGGAAAAAAGAAGACAACCGCTTTGCGTATATTGTGGACAAGCAGGTCACTTCCTCCGTGACTGCCCGGTAAAACCACGCAAGAAAACGGTTGGGGCAACACACAAAACTGATGAAGAACAAAAACAGAACTCAGAACGCCAATGCCTGGCAAGTGTAGGGTCCGCTTGTCGAGCATGAAAAAGGAATCCGTACAGACCTCACTTCTAGGCCTTCCAGTGCTTTTGGTGAATCACAAGTAACCATCAAAAATACATGCCTTGGAGGCATATATTGATTGTGGAGCTGTGGGTAACTACATTGACCAAGATTTGGCTCTCTGAATAGGCCTTCCTCTCCGACAGAAGCAGTAATCTGAAAACGTCACTGCTGTGGATGGTTCTCTGCTATCATCCGGCCTGGTGACCCAATACACAGAGAAAGTCAAGCTTCTGTGTCAAGACGGGCATCAAGAGAACATTACTTTCGATCTCATCGATGCTCCTCAGTTCCAGATGATATTGGGAATGTCCTGGATGGAGACCCACAATCCTAGGAACGACTGGCGAAAAAGAGTTCTGACATTTCCTCATGATTGTGTCGAGAGATGTTACAAAAAAGATGACACCAATCTGAAACCGAAGAAAGGAATCGTGTTGGGCCTCATCAGCTCCTTACCGCTTGAATACCAAGATTACCCGGATGTCTTCAAAAAAGAGCAAGCCAACATTCTGCCCCCGCACAGACCCTATGATTGTAAAATAGATCTTGTACCCGGAGCCCAGATCCCTTCCAGCCGAATTTACGCTCTGACAGAACAGGAAAATCTGCATTTTAGAACTTACCTGGATCAGTACCTGGCGAACGGTTTCATTCGCCCCTCCAAGTCTCCTGCATCCTCACCCTTATTCTTCTTGCCTAAAAAGGAGGGGGACTTAAGAACTTGCATCGACTATAGAGCCATCAATCAGATCACAGTAAACAATCGATATCCTTTACCACTTATACCAGAGCTCCTGGACCAAGTGAAACATGCTCAAATCTACACAAAACTGGATTTAAGAGGAGCATACCACCTTGTAAGAGTAAAAGAGGGAGACGAGTGGAAAGCTGCCTTCCGCACAAAGTACGGCCTCTTTGAATACCTGGTCATGCCCTTCAGGCTATGCAATGCCCCCACAGCATTCCAGTTCTTTATGAATGATGTACTCTGTGAACTACTGGACGTTTGCGCTCTTGTTTACATTGACGACCTTCTTATCTACTCAAATTCCATGGAAGAACATGTAGGCCATGTCCTGGCAGTCTTAACCCTTTAACTGCCATGGGTATTTCCCCCCCCCAGTGCCAAGGCTTTCTTTGGTGATTTCGGTATGTGGCCATTCAATGCCTTGTAACTTTTTTGTTACATGAGATATCTCGGCCAAATTTGGCTCCTTTTTTCCCCACATGTAGGCGGTCGTACCACCACCCAGGAATCCCAGGTTGCTGTAGGGGGGTGAGAGAAAATAAGCAAAAAGGGCAAACATTTTGGGTTTTTTCATAAAATGCCAATAAAATGATGTACAAAGAAGCCTGTGTTTTTTTCCTTGTAAGAGCTAGGAACAAATGGTTTGCTGTGCCGAGTTCCCCAATTTCCTGGCTTTCAAGAACAGGTTGAGTGGAAACGAAAATAATTATTTTGTGTGGTTATCAACCGTTTTGTGAGAGGCGATTTTGGCCATTTTTGCAAATTGGACATGCATGGACGGAATGGAAAAAAGGGTAGGAAAGCCGAATTGGAGGACAGAAAGGCATATATTTCTGAAAAGTAGACAAAATTCCAAGTTTATGAAGGGGTGATCTGCGTAGGTCAGGCAACAACTAGGTAGGGGAAAATGCCATAGATTGGGGGTAAAAGCGGGAAAATGACAGAAAAAAAAGGTATGTGTTGGACATGGTTGGCTTGGTACGGCAATGGCTTCTATGAATTTTGAGAAAAGCAATGCTCCGCTACATTCCCCCGACTCTTGCAGTTAGGAAAGCACACATTTTTTGCAGTGTTTTACAAAACAAGCAATACCACAAGCCAAACACTGAGCCATGGTACATAGGAGTTTTATGCTCATGGTCTGAACAGACGCACTTAACATGTGTAAATCGGGAAAACCAATGAGGTGAGGAACGGCAAGCATCCATTTTTTGAAAGAGCACAGGCAGACCTTTTCAAGGGTAGGTGACTTGTGCAGGTTACAAAAGTGTATGGTGTCTAAAGCAACGACTAAATGTAGGTCACATTTGGGAAATGAAAGGGTTGTGTGACAAAGTGCACCAGCAAATGGGTCAAAACGTTATGAAAACCACACAAACACAACAAATGTTATACCTTCCTGCGTTCCCACAGGTGTCCCGATGAAAACGGTACCTTACATATCTGGGTGCACCTACCTGGGCGCCAAGGGGAAAGCCTAAAACGCAGGTAATCCCAAGTCTGTTTCGACACCTGAATTTGACACTTTCTCCAGACAAGCATAACACACAGATATGGGCCTCGGGTGTCCAAGCCAAAGGAAAACTGGGAACCCCATGCATTTCCAAAAAGAGGACACCCGTGGGAATCCGCAGAGGTATGATTAGGAGCAGATATCTGGTCCCAGGGAGGGCTGCATGACATGGCACCCACTCCATTGCGGCTGGGGTGGGGTCAATACCCCATCCCATTAGAAAATTCCCAGACCCTTTGGGGTGCCCCACAGCCCCCCTAAAAAACGTTCCACCATTTTCACTTTTTTCCTTTGGTAACCCAACTCCCCTTGGTGCAGAGAGGCCCAGGGGTGCCCAAACCTTACTGCCCCACCCACTGGGGGGCCTGTCCCACCGTTTATGGGGGTCCTCTCCCCCCTCATCCCATTTGGGTGGGACAGGCCCCCCAGTGGGTGGGACAGTAAGGTTTGGGCACCCCGGGGCCAGATTGGCACACCAATGTGCCCCTCTGCGCCAAGGCAAGTTTAGTAAACAAAGAAAATAATTAAAAATGGCAGGCTGCCCTTTAGTGGGGGCAGAGGGGCCCCATACACCGCCAGGTAATTTTCTTTTGTGAAGGGGGGTGCACCTCTCCACCCCCACCCCAATTGGAGGGGTGGCGCATCTCATGTAGCCCTCCACCGGGGCAGATAAGTGGGGGGGCTGTCCTGCACCCCTCCCTGGGCTCAGGCATCCCTCCCTGGGAGCAGATATCTGGTCCCAGGGAGGGCTGCATGACATGGCACCCACCCCATTGTGGGTGGGGAGACGGGGTCACCAACCCGTCCCATTAGCGAATTCCCATCCTTTTGGGATGCCCCACAGACCCCCCAAAAGCGTCCCACCATTTTCCATTTTTTTCTTTGTTTACGAAACTTGCCTTGGCGCTGAGGGGCACATTGGTGTGCCAATCTGGCCCCAGGGTGCCCAAACCATACTGCCCCACCCAAAGGGGGGCCTGTCCCACCATTTTTGGGGGCCCTCTCCCCCCAAATGGGTGGCGGGGGCACCTCATGCATGCCTCCCTGGGCCTCCTACAAACGGCTGCTTGAGGTACACCCCTCCCTCCATTTGGGGTGGGAGGGGGCCCCAAAAATAGTGGGACAGGCCCCCCAGTGGATGGGTCACTAAGGTTTGGGCACCCCGGCGCCAGATTGGCACACCAATGTGCCCCTCTGCGCCAAGGCAAGTTTTGTAAACAAAGAAAAAAATGAAAAAGGTACACAACACTTTAGGGCGGGCTGAGGGGCACCCTAAACTGCCAGGTAATTTTCTAATGTAATGGGGTGACCCTCTACCACACCAAATGCAGGGGGGCATCTCATTCAGCCCTCCCTTGGGTCAGATGCCCCTTCCTAGGAGCAGATATCTGCCCCAGGGAGAGCTACAAGGGGTGACCCCATTTCCCCTTGGGGTGAGGGGGAGAGGGCCACCCCCGTTTTCTGAAAAATATATCCCTGGTGGCTAGTGGCCCCCCCCAATCCCACCCAACATTCCCTTTCGTTATTTTCATTTTTTTTTTGCCCCCCTCCCTGTGGGCAGATGATCAGCCATCTGCCCCCAGGGGGGGGCTTAACCTGCAGGCCCCATCCTTTGGGGGCCTGCACACTATTTCCTGGTGGCCCACCCCCCAATTGGATGGGGGGCCACCTCATGTACTCCTGCCTGAGGGCATAAATCTGCCCCCAGGGAGGGCTACAAGGGGTGGCCCCACCTTTCCACTTGGTGTGGGAGGGGGCAGGCCACCACTATTTCATGGGGGCAAAAAATATCCCAGGCCCCCCACCTCCACACCCCATCCCGTTCTATTTTTTTTAAATTATTTTTGCCCCCCTTCCCTGGGGGCAGATGATCAGCCATCTTCCCCCAGGGTTGTGCACATATGTGCCCCCATGCTTTGGGGGTCAGGGGGGGGGGAGAGAGGGCTGCTTACTTGAAGCAGCCCCCCCCACGTCGCAAATGAATCCATGGTGGTCCAGTGGGTTGATTGTCACGGATTGAGCGCTCTGCGCTGATCCGTGACCAGCAATGCGTCATATACGTGGTGTCCTTGGAAAGGGGAGAACCTCCCCTTTCGAAGGACACCACTTTTTCCTATATCCCTGGTGGCCTAGTGGGCCCCAGGGCCCCAAACCCCCTCACCCCCTCCCACCTCCCCCATCCCTCCTATTTTTTTTTTTATTTTCACCCCTGGGGGCAGTGATCATCTGCCCCCAGGGGTCTCCAGCGATGTGGCCCCATGCCATGGGGCCACGGGGGAAGGGGACCGCTTACCTAGTAAGCAGCCCCCCCGCCCTCCGCGTCACAAACGGATCTCTATTGATCCGGTGACATTGCTGCCCATGGATCGCAATGCCACACAATGGGTATTGTTGGAAAGGGGAGAATCTCCCCTTTCCAACGATACCCGCCTCAATCTCCGGCTTGATATACAGCCGGAGATCGACTCAGAGAAAGAAGGGCTCTTACCTTCTTCCTTCACTGCAGAAAACGGCTGCTGCAGTGATTTTACTTTCAGTTTCCGGCGACGTGCTTTACGAACGCCGACGTGAAACTGAAGGTAATCCAGCCCCCTGGCAGTGAGGGGGGACCTCCCCCTCACATAGCCGGGGTTGGATTACAGTTTTGTGTGATCCCTGTGGTGCAGGGATCACACAAAACAAAGTACTGAAAAGGACGAGCTATCTCGTCCTTGGCAACAGGGAGGGAATCCCAAGGACGAGATAGCTCGTCCTTGGCACTAATGCGGTTAAAGAAGCTTCGACAACACCAATTGTATGCCAAGTTGGAAAAAATGTTTTTTCCATGGAACCAAGGTCTTGTTTCTCGGTTTCATGCTCACACCACAAGGCGTACATATGGATACATGAAAGGTGGATGCAATCCTCCAATGGCCCTCATCAACATCCACGAAAGGAGTGCAAAGCGTGCTCTGATTCGCCAACTTTTACCATTGGTTTACACCTGGGTTTTCACAAATTATACATCAAATTACCTCCTTGTTAAAGAAAAATTAAAAGTTCCATTGGTCGACAGAAGCTGAAGAAGCCTTCCAGAAGTTGAAACTAGCATTCACTACAGCACCAGTCCTTCCACACCCACGACCGGACCTACCTTACATAGTTGAGACAGATGCTTCAAAAATAGCCATGGAAACAGTATTATCACAACGAGACCCTGAAACAGGACAACTACACCCCGTTGCATTCTGGTCCCGCTAATTTTCAGCCCCCAAATTGAACTAAGCAATCACAGATTGGGAATTACTGGCGATTAAAGCAGCATTCAAGGCCTGGAGACATTATCTTCTTGGGTCGAGACATACGGTCACTGTAATCACGGACCACCGTAACTTGCAATACTTGAAAACCGCCAAAGCACAATCCTCGCGTCACCTTCGTTGGGCTCTTTGTCGCAGAATAGGATTTTATCCCGTATAGATCTGTAGTACGCAATGGGAAAGCAGACGCTCTCACGTATGTGTGAAGAAAGAGGCTTTTACAGCATCCGACCCCGTGGCCATAATTCTTGAGGAAAGTATTCAAACCAGAATAGCTGCCACCATGTGTGTGGATGACCAAAGAACCAGTTTGCAATCCCCGATGGATCAATCAACGCAACAGGAATGGCTGTTAAACGGTGACCAGTAAACCATCGAAGACAATCTACCGTATTTCCAAGGACGATTATATGTCCAAAAACTGCAAAAGCAAATCGTCACAAATTGCTATGATTCATTAGTGGAAGGACACCCAGGAATGGCCAAAACTCAGGCTAAGGTAAAACTAAACTACTGGAGGCCCACCTGGCGAAAAGACAATGCACTATTTTTTGAAACCTGCAGTGTCTGTGCACAACACAACAGAAACCTTCTGGCTTACTACATCCCCTAACAGTATCGCCAGCACCTTGGCATACCCTGTCGATGGACTTCATCACAGATCTTCCACCCTGCAATGTATACACCACCATATTAGTCATCGTGGATTTATTCTCCACAATGGCCCATTTCATCCCTCTGAAGGGACTCGAACTGCGACAACTCTCGCGTCTGTGTTCCTAGAGCAAATTGTTCGTTTGCATGGATTTCCATCAATATTAGTATCTGATTGCGGAACGCAATTTGTTTCTGCCTTTTGACGAAAGTGTTGCACGGTTGTCCACAAGCCATCACCATCAAACTGATGGGAAAACTCAACAAACCATCCAAACTTTAGAGCAATATCTCAGGTGTATGTTGCAACAGTCTGAGGATTCTTGGAAAAATATACTCTGGATAGCTGAGTATACATGCAACAACTCAGTTTACACAAGCAGAGGGCAAACTCCATTCTACACTGGGCGCGGACGACATCCGAGGACATCAGTATTTGATCCACCCGATACCCTGGAAATGCAAGCCATAAAAAAACTTTCATAAAACCATCACTCAGGATCTTAAGGAGGCGACAGAGCATCTGAACAAGGTTAAGGAAAGACACACTGTTTGCTCATCGACATCGGAAGGAAGCTCCCACCTACCAGATTGGAGAAAAGGTGTGGTTAGCATTCAAAAATATTCCCCTGAAGGGGCCAAGAGCTTTCCGCCAAAGATTCATGGGCCCTTATACTGTAAAGTCCATAATCCTGTCGCCGTGAAATGTGAGTTACAATCTCACATGAAAATTCACCCCGTATTTCATGTCTCTCTCCTCAAACCAATACACGGCTTAGTTCTCCGCCAAAGCCCGAAGTAATAGATTGAGAACCAGAATATGAAGTCAAATCCATTCTGGACTCCAAGGTGGTTCGATCAAAATTGTATTACCTAATTGACTGGAAAGGTTACACACCTCAAGACCGAACTTGGGAACCCAGTGAACACGTCCATGCTCCGCGTTTAATCAGACAGTTCCATCACAATAATCCCACCAAACCTTGAGGGGGTGTGCTGTCATCGCCGTGAAGTCATGGGCACAGGCATGCACTGGGTGGATACTGTCCTGGCGCCTTTGGCGCCAGGCTCATGAACAAAAGTAAACCACAACATCCATTTAACACCAAAAAGCTTTTATTATGGACAAAGCACTTCAGATGCATTAACCTTGAGCATTCCATCCATCAAGCAGCCCCAAGTGTATCCTTGGGTGTGGCTGTTAATGAATTGCCTTTGCACGTGCTCACTCTCTAGGAGTGGCAGGGTGAGGCTGGTAAGCCGGCCCTAATTGGCGTGCTCACGATCTCAGCTATATAAGCTGCCCTGATCCTCAAGACAGACGCTTCTCGTTATTCTGCACTTGCAAGCAGCGTAACACTCACCGTCGCCTGAGGTCACTTACCTTTTGAAGACTCTTCCTGGACATCCTGCTTCCTGTCGGCATACTTACCAACTGGGGTAAGCTGTTCTTATCTGTACATCTCTTCGGCGAGCCAAGTATTCATCTTTACACTTTCCGGAAAGCCGAAATGTTCATCTTGGCACCGCAGCACGACACGCTCCATCGTCGACAGCAGCGCCTGCAATGAAAAACAGAAGACATGATTAGACATCGAAAAAAAACTGTCAGTTTAAGGATGCGCTTCGCCATACTTTGCGCTTTTCCTTAAGCCATCACTTACCTGCTGTCGAACATTGCGGTAGCATCCATCTTCCATCCGGCTGCGTCTCGCGTCTCACAGCTGCATTGAGGCTGCATTTCCATCTAAGGGAAGAAAACAGAAGCGAGACATTATTGCGGATATAAATAGGAGCAACATATAAAGACATTAAACCGAACGAACAGCATCACAAGAGCTCAAGAAAGACTTACCAATCATAAGGAGAAGCATAGTCGCAGCTGGACTGGACTAATCCTCATCAGGGATCAGTGAAGGAACTGGATACTATTTGATGTGCCCCTGCCAGAAGTAGCAGGACGGAGAGCTTATCTTCCATAATTCACAGGTGAGCTTTATGCGCCGGCGTATGCTCACTGAAACCGTACTTTGGGGTGAAGGGTTCAAAAGGTACAACAATCACAGATTGGTGCACTCACACACTCTTATCTCCATGTAGGAGCAGTATCACCACGTACCACCACTCACAGCTTTTCTACTGAGGGAGAGGCCTGAAGCGGGTGATTCAAGTTCAGGGAGGGCTGCACCCATGCCCTAGCGCCTCCGCAGAGACCAGGTGAGCGTAACACCCCTCCCCCTTCAAACCAAAGCACTCCCTCAACAGAACTGTGGGGTCGAAACACTGCCCCCCCCCATGGGGATCAGAAAACAGCTAGGGCCCGTAGGTTCACGTTCCTTATTCAATTCATCCTCCCTCCTCCACCATCATATGATGACATGTGCTTGCTTAACATCTCGGGTCCCATCCACTGGAGCCCAAGATACGTCTTCTCCTTGATCCCTTTGTTTGCCATTAGCCTCCGTCTGGATTCCGATCCCTTGTGGTGTGTGGGGTCTCCAGTTAGTTCTCATGGCCCTCTTAATGTCCTGTTCTGTAGTGAGTCTATATTTGTGGCCCTCCACTACGAATGAGATGGAGAAAAGGAATCCCCACCCATATCGGATTTCTTTTTCATTTAGCCACTTGGTGAGGGTTGAGCAGAGCATTCTTTTAGAGACGGTGAGGGAGGACAGATCCTGGAAAAGTTACCCTTGCAGGCCTGTACATCACTGGGTCCTTTTTTCATACGTTTTCCAGGATTTGGAGTCTAGCGCCATAGTTGTGAAAGAGGACCAAGACAGATCTGGGACCACCTGCCACACCACCAGCTCTGTGTATCCTCTCGATCTTGACCTAGTCAATGGAATCCTTGTCGAAGATGAGTTTGGTGATGGCTTATAAGGCACTTAGTAGGTCTTTCTACGTCCCCCCCCTTCTCAGGATCCCAAATAACCTGAGGTTGTTCCGCCTCTCATGATTCTGGATCATCCATCTTCAAGAGAATTTTCTTCTCCCTCCTTCCTACCCCCATCAAGCGCACCTCAATTTGGGTCTCTATCATGTACAGGGAGGACTGGTTATGTTCCACCTCCTCCAGTCTTTCCTCCATCTTGTCAATTCTGTGAGTGATTTTATCAACTCTTCCCCCAATGTCTGCCTGCATACATCTAATCTCCTCCACGAGGGCGGCAGCGTCCTTTTTGGTGGCGCTGGCTTCCTCTCCCCTGTTGCCTCGATCAGGCGTTCCTCCCTCTGAAATCCGTGTACTGTATTGAAAGGGGGCCAGTCTTGCCCTTGTGTCCATGTACCGCAGCCTCTCCGCTTGCCTGTAATGTACAGTGCGTGGGGGAATCCTCTCGCGGTTAGGTGTTACTGCGCCCCGAGGACAGAGGGGGCTGTATGGGGGTGGGCCAGGAGCTCCCAGATTCTGGTTCCCCAATGCATGGTACCGGCTTCTACTTTAATACTTTGTGTCTCTGAGGGGCGAGGTCCATGTGGCGGGCCGGGGAGAGTCCTTCAAACTTTATTGTGGTGCGCCACTGCAGGCCTCCATGGGGCCAATACCCCTGACACAAGGGAGTATGCTCTCCTCTGCGTAGGCTTCCCTGGGCCTTCTCGGGCCGTGTTCATGTCCATTGTGGCAGAGCTGGCACACGCCCCGTGTCCAAGCCCGGTGGGCCCACACCCCGCCCCCTCTCCTGTCCAGGCAATTCACCCCTTGCTTCTGTCCAAGGCCCGGGAAAGGGGGTCCTCACCTCTCCGCTCCAACCCAGTGAGTCTTCTCCCCCCGTCTCCCCCCGGGGACAGATGCGTCCGCCACCTCCAGCCACCAGGCCAGTGAATCAACTGGGATGAGCCTTCTTCCTGTGGCCTACTGCAAGTTGTCCGTGACCCCACTCCCCCTGAGGCGCCAAAGCATCTCCCTTACTCCTTTTGCCCCCACGCTCCTTCATGCAGCCAGCTGAAGGCGGGGGTACCCAGCACAAACCAGCTAGGGCCGCACCTTTCTCTCCCAAAACCCCTCTGTGGAGGGATCCTTTTGTACAGGCCCTATTGTGGGCTTTGTCCTCTCTGCGAAGCAATGGTAATGGCACCCCCACTGCTCCCCTGACTGTTTGCAGGGCCTGTGCCGTCACCCCCTTTCACCTTATATGGTGCAGCACTGGCCGCCGTTGGGATCCTGCCCAACTCTTGCACTGCAGTTATTATGTGCACTTGTGACGCTGCGGGGGCCCACAGTCTCTCCCTGGGCACTGTGTGTGCTGTGGGCCCCTTCCCCGCAGCAATGTTCCATGGGGTCTTCTCCTCCCCCCGGCTGGCCAGTTCCTCTGGGGCTCGCCCGTGCCATCTGCCTAATTGAACAAGCTGGTTGGGAGGCGGGGGGGAGACTATCCCACCACCTCCACCAAGCTTACTGCTTAAAATGAGGGGCTGGGAGTGGCACAAACTCGCCTCCCCTCAGATCCCCAGTCTGTTCTGGTTGCAGGGGCACCCGCAGGCCTGATCCCTCTTTTTTTTAAAAAACTTTATTTTTGGGTTTTACAACTGCAAACGCATACATTTGCACCAACTGGGTGCAGTCATAACAAGTTCAACGTGCCATCCGTTTTGCTCATGATAAACCCCCCCCCTTCGCACATCGTATCTGTACATAATTCATTGCTGGTTCCCCTTATCTTGGTCAGTTGTTTGCGACCTCCTTGGTTGGGTTTCCCCTTCCTCGACTGAGCATGGAGCTTGAGTTTGGGAGTCTGATGACACGACAGTGTTTAACAAGTATGACGTGTAGGGGCCCCAAATGTCAGGGGGACGCGCATGTAGCGGTAATGTCTGTATGAATTCGGTGTCCATATCCTGACAATATAGGATGTCTTTTTTCGATGCTGAAACAGCGGGGGCTGGGCCACGGCCCCATGCCATTGCGACCCTCCTGCGTGCCAGTACCAATAATAGGGCTGCTAGTTTCCTCACTGCAGGTTGTAGGTTTTTGGTCAGACCAAGAAGTGCTATCAGTGGGGCAGGGGGGTAACTCCTCACCCAACACCTCTGCTGTGATTTGTAGAACAGAAGACCAGAAGCGACGTACCCCAGGAAAATCCCACGCTAAATGCATGAAATCTGCGACCACGGTGCTGCATCTCAAGCATTGTGGTGACAGTTCTGGGCAGTGTCTGGCTTTTTTCTGGAGTGTGGTAGGTCTGGTGTATGAAGTTAAAGTGAATTTGTTTATAGCGTGTATTTAATGCGACCTTCTGGGTCTGCCGGAGAATGTATGTCCAATCCTCATCTGGAATTGTTGCCTGAATAGCGGTTTCCCAACTTGCCTTTGTTCGGGGGTCAGTGCTGACTGTGTCTGTTAATAGAGTTTTGTACAATAATGACACTAACCTCCCTTCGCCTTTCGCCTGAATTACATTATGGAGTAGATCCCACGTTGCAGGTTGTTTGGGGAAAGATGGGAACATACCTTGCAGTGTGTATCGTAATCTGAAGTATAGAAACGTGTCCAGTGGGGTGGTACCTCCCCTTTCTTTGGCCATTTGCGGGGTCAGGAACATACCCTCGGGGAAGAGGTCGCAGAGAGATTGGATATTTAGTTTGATTAGCCAATTGAGAAATACTTTTTCCGCTGTTAGGGGAATCCCCGGGATAAATTTGGCTGGTAGCAGGGGGGAGAACCTTATGTTCACATCGTACTTCTGCGCGATCTTTTTCCAGATTGCATAGGTGGATAATACCTTGTTCAACGTGTTATGTGGTACTGGGATCTGGCTGATGATGACGGCACGTAGCAAGTTGGGGGATGCGAGGGCGCGTTCCACCTGGACATGTGGACGTATGAAGTGTATAGTATACCAGTGACTTAGGAATTGTGCCTGGGCTGCCCAGTAGTATTTCTCCATATCTGGAAGTGCGAGGCCGCCGCTTGATGTGGGTAAGGTTAATGTTTTGTGGGCTACTCGTGCTGGTTTCCCTGCCCATAGAAGTGACAGTATGAGGCTTTTGAGTTTTTGGAAAAATGCCCTTGGGAGAAGTATCGGAATGTTTGTGAATAGATAAAGGAGTTTGGGAAGTATAACCATTTTGATGAGTGAGGCCCTACCCCAGAGCGTCGGCGGGAGAGACTTCCACCTCTGGACCCGTTCTTGTAAGGAGTTAAGTGTTGCCATATGGTTGTCCTTGAATATATCATTATAACTAAGGGACATATAAATAATTAGATAACACACCCTTGAGCTCTCCCACTTGAAGCCATGATCATCTGTGAATTCAATGGTATTCGGCCTTAATGGGAACACCACTGATTTTGAGTGGTTAGTTTTGAGGCCAGAGACTTGGCTAAATCTGATCACTTCGCGCATTATCGGGTTAAGATTAATTTTGGGTCACTGACAAACAGCATGACGTCATCAGCATATAGGGAGACCACTAGTTTGTGGGGACCTATTGTAAGGCCTCGATGTATTTGGTATTCTCTCAATCTGGAAGCCAGGGGCTCCATCACCAGGGCGAAGATAAGGGCTGAGAGGGGGCATCCCTGTCTCGTACCCCGCTCTAGCCTGATACTGGGGTATCTAGTATTGCCAAGACTGATGTAGGATGTCGGATTGTTATAGAGCAGTGAGACCAGCTTAAGGAAGAAATTCCCTAGCCCCATTTGTTTGAGCGTTGCAAAAAGGAAGGGCCATTCGACAGAGTCGAAGGCCTTCTCGGCGTCCAAAAGCACAGCTATTGCCTGTTGTGTCGGATCCAGTGCCTCAATGACGCCGAAAAGCCTTCTAATGCCATATGTCGTATTGCGTCCCGGGATGAATCCGGCTTGGTCCCCCAGCACAAGTGTTGGCAT
Organism: Ambystoma mexicanum; assembly: GCF_040938575.1. NCBI lineage: Eukaryota > Metazoa > Chordata > Amphibia > Caudata > Ambystomatidae > Ambystoma > Ambystoma mexicanum. The sequence goes on along the minus strand of NC_090941.1, from coordinate 659,837,107 downwards.
TATAGGAAGCAGCCGGGTTGCTAGGATTTTGCCCAGAATCTTTATTTTTTATTTTTTAATAACTCTGTTTATTGAATTTAAACAACAGAACATAAAGAGACGTATGAGAAAAAGACATGAATCGGCCATATACATGTTGAAGGCAATCGTCCATATCAACAGGGCCCGTGGGGCCGAGGACCAAAAGACAACAATAGGACCAGGCAGGCAAACAAGGCAAGCAGCACTATCGGTGTGCCCCCACCCGCAGAGCTTATTGAGCATCTAGCCATTTACCCCATATTTTTTTGAATTTGCGGGGGCAGCCCCTTGCATTATAGATCCGGCGCTCTAAGGTTGCGCATCTGTCCAGCTCATTACTCCATCGGTTCAGCCTCAGTGGTTCGGCCGATCCCCAATTGGCCGCTATAAGTCTTTTGCCCGCCCCCAACGCATGTTGCCAAAAACATTTTCTCATATTTGGACAGGTCTACTTACCCCCTATGCCCAATACTACCATCTTGGGATCCCTGGGAATTGGTGTCACCAGAGCGGCTGAGATTGTGTTGACACATCCCACCCAGAAGGCCTGTATCGCCTGACAGTCCCATATCATATGGTAGAAGGTGGCGGGTTCGGTTTTGCATCGAGCACATGTCTCGTCTTCTATTCCACCCCATCTGGCCATTGCAATGCGTGAGTGATATGAACGATGTAGGATCCTCAACTGTATTAGTCTAAACTTGGATTCTATCCCAATTTCTCTGGGGGACATTAACGCCTCTACCCAATCTTCAGGTTCCAGGGGGCCCAGATCCCTTTCCCACTTTGCCTTTAGCCCGTCGAGTTGTGGAGCCCCGAATGAGCTAAGGGCCTGATAGAGAGTGGAAGTGACCCTAGAAGAGATGTACTGCGGGAGAATATTGGTCTCGATGGGAGAGCAAGGGGGTAGGACCGTTGTGTCAGGGAATTGGGCGCGGATTGCGTGGGACAGTTGCGCATGCCGAAACCGGTCCATGGGTGCCAGGTCGAATTGTTTGCGCATGGTCTCAAAGCTCAGGAGGCGGCCCTCTTGTATTACTTGTGCTAATGTGTGTATTCCTTTGGTCAGCCAGTGACCGAAGGAGCCCATTTTTACCAGTTCCGGGAGGAGCGCATTGTGCCATATGGGTTGCGACAGTGTTGGCTGGCCTTCCCAGCCGATTAGTTTGTGTGAGGCCCGCCAAGCTCGCCGGATGTGGTGGGTCATTTTGGGCAGCACCGGGAGTTGGTCGTGGGTGGCGTAGAGGATTTGGAGCGGTTTTAGTGGGGACATGGTCTCCAGCTCTATACGGATGTGTGGCAGTGAGGGGTCTGCGTGCATCCAGTCATTCACTACTCCTATCTGTGTGGCCAAGTAATAGGTGCGTATGCAAGGTAACCCGATGCCTCCCTCCCACACCGATCTCTGGAGCGTGTCAAGGGCAATCCTGGATTGTTTCCCTCCCCATAGCAGTGTGTGCAGATTCTTGTCGATGAGTGCGAAGGTTTCTCGGGGGATGGGAAATGGGCTTTCTGGAGGTCATACAACAGTCTGGGAAGGGTCATCATTTTGAATAGTGCGGCCCGGCCCATTAGCGACAGGGGGAGAGATTGCCAATGGGGGGTGTCTCTGTTGAACCGCTCTATTACTGGTTGTATATTAAGTCGGGGGAACCCATCGAGCGTCGGGTCGAGCCGTATACCCAGGTATTTGAATTCCCTGATAGAGACGTGATATGGGCAGGTCACCGGGATCGCAGACTCGCCACCCTGAATCGGGAAGAAAAAATGGTTTTGGCCTCATTAACCTTTAGGCCTGCAAAGTACTGGTATTCCCCGAGTATGAGGGAGACCACCGGGCACGAGATACTCGGGTTACTGAGGTATATGAGCAGGTCATCCGCATAGAGCGAAAGGCGGTCTTCTCCCCCTCCCGGCCAGACGAAACCAGTCCAATTGGTGTTAACTCTAAGCTCAATCGCTAGTGGCTCGATGGCCAGGAGGAAGAGGAGTGGAGACACCGGGCATCCCTGTCTCGTGCCCCGACCCAGGGGGAATGGTTTGGAGGACATACCGTTCACCCTCACCGTGGCCTCCGGGGATGCATATAACAGTCTTACCCAGGATATAAATGTCTGCCCCAAGTTCATCCTGGCCATGATCTCCCACAAGGTATCCCACCCCACAGCGTCAAACGCCTTTTCAAAGTCCACCGCCAGGAGGGCGAGTGGGGCTGGTATTTCCTTTGCCCTGGACAGCGCCAATTGGACCCTGCGTAAGTTCATCCGAGTTGACTTATTGGGCATAAAACCACATTGAGCCGGGTGGACTAGGGTCTCAATCACTTGCAGTAGTCTGTTGGCAAGTGTTTTGGCGAGAACCTTCGCTTCGCCATTGATCAAGGATATCGGGCGATAGGAGGCGCATTCCTCCAGGAGTTTCCCAGGCTTATGTATGACCACTATGCATGTCTTCCTGAGGTCTGGGGGGAAGTGCTCCTATTTCCCTGCTGCGTAGAAACATGCAGTGCATGTGGGTGGGAAGCAGGCCACCAAGGCACTTCCACGTTTCTGTTGGGAACCCATTGGGGCCCGGAGTTTTCCCGGGTTGGAGTTGTGCCAGTGCATCTTGCACCTCGGTGTCAGTGATGTCAGCATTCAGGAGGTCTGATTGATGCTGCGGGAGTATCGGAATCTCGATGTGGTCGAGGTATCGGGAGGGTTCAACTGATGGATTCCCAGTGGGTGGGGTATAAAGATTTTTGTAATAGGTGGCGAATGCCTCGACGATATCTGAATCTTCCGTCAATAATGTCCCATCCGGAGATCTGATTGCCCTAACGTGTCCCTTGCTCTGCACGCGTCTCTCCAACCAGGCCAGCGTCTTGTTAGCTTTGTCGCCCCTTTCATATATTTGGCTTCGGACTAATTGGTGAGCAGTTCGTGCATTGTCTAGGGACAGGCTACTGAGGGCGTCTTGCGCCGTGAGCATCGCCTCCTTTGCTTCTTGGGTGTTTTGTATAAGGGTTTGTCGCTCACACTCCAGGACGCGTGCTTCTGCTTCCCTGACCTTCTGGACTTGGCGTTGTTGGTAGGCGGAGACCGTGAACATAACCTCCCCCCGTAGGACTGTTTTGTATGCCTCCCAGATCGAAATCGGGCAGTCTACCGAGCCCTCATTGAGTTCGAAATATTCCGCTGTCTTCTTCTCTAGCTCCTCCGCAATTTCAGGAAGACGGAGATGGTATGTATTTAGGCGCCAATTACGATCCGGGCGGCAGGAGGAGTGGTCTGAAATTCCTCTTGCGAGGAATACAGCGTCGAGGAGCCTGTGGGTTATGTTGCGGGGGATGAAGGCGTAGTCAATCCTGGAGAATGATTTGTGGACCCCTGAATAGAAGGAGAACCCTGCCTCGTCGCCATGAAGTGTGCACCAGGTGTCCACCATTCCTGAGGTTTCGGCGAACGTGGTGAGCGGCGTGAAGGTGGGACGTGTTCCAGCTCTCCTATAGGTTCTGTCGATTGTGATGTCCATTACTTCGTTAAAGTCCCCTCCGAGCACCCACACATCAGCCTCCTCCTCCAGAAGCAAGTTCTGTAATTCGGCGAGCAGTTCCTTCGTCAGCGTTGGGGGGGGCGGGGCATAGAGTGCTGCCAGGCCCCATTTCTCACCCCAGATGTCCGCCAGCATCAGCACATAGCGGCCCCGGGGGTCCGCCCTGATCTTCCTAACCTGGAGAGGGACTCTCTTGTGAACAAGTATCATTGTGCCCCTAGCCCCTTTCGTGAATCCGGCATGGTAGACCTTCGAGTAGTTGGATCTTTTGAAAAAGATGGTGTTTGTGCCTGTCAGATGCGTTTCATTTAAGAGGGCTATGTCCGGCGAGTGTCGGTTTAGGTACTGGAGCACCAGTCTTAGCTTTATGCTGGAGCCGAGGCCATTGACGTTCCAGGACAGTATTGTCACTTTGTTGGAGTTCATCCTGTCAGCGTGAGTCTATTTGTTGGGGTATCTGAGAGGATTAGTGGCCGTTGCATTTTTCCATTTTTCCCCCGGGGGGGGGGGGGGGGGGGGGAAATGTCGTTTTCTTCTCGGGGGAGGGGGGGGAATCCCCCAGAGGCCGCCTCGCACCAGAGTGCCTGAAGACTGGCAGATACCTGTGTCTCTGGTCCTGGCCCAAAATAGTGTTAGTTTGCCTTGCCAGCTTTCGTCGGTATCCAGCTTTCTTTTCTCGTGATTTTGCTTCTTCGAATCCCCAAAACTCCCCCCACCCTGCACTTCCCCTCCAACTGGGAGCACCTGTCGCCCAAACATTGAACTTATAACTTGGTGAACTTAAACTTCGTCGGAATGACCCAACCTAGGGTGGTAGCTCCAGTGGAGTCGCCTTGACTGTGCTTGAAACTGCGGTGTCAAGGTGGTGGTGGCCGCAGTGGTGTACTTTCCATGGTGTCTCATGGTGACTTCAGTACTGTGATGCCCAGGCCTCATCCATTCTCAGTGGTATTCCTGGAGGGGCGCCTTGGTGTTTCTGTTTCGGGGCCCATCGGAGTAGGAGACGGCGAGTCCTGCCAGGGCCTGGGTTTGCGAGCGGACGGCCCAGAGGGCGAGCGTCGGGCCGCCGGCCCATTAAGGATCTGTGTTTCGAGCCAATCCCATGCTTCTTTTGGGTTGTGGAATAAGTGCGTCGTTCCCTCGTAGTGGACCTTGAGCAACGCCGGGAAGAAGAGGGCGAACTTAATTGACAGAGAGTGAAGTTTTTTCTTAACCGAGTCAAACGACTGGCAGGCCCTCTGGACCTCTTTAGTGTAGTCCGGATAGAACCATACTTTGTAGCCGTTGTATGTGATTGGGCCGGAGGCCCGTGCCATCTGGAGGATGGCGTCTCGGTCTCGGTAGTTCAGGAGGCATGCAATTATAGTTCTGGGCGGGGCTCCTGGGGTAGGTCGCCCAGTGGGTACCCTATGTGCTCTTTCGATAGAGAAGAATTTCGACAGTTTCTTGGGGGCAAAGATGTGGGTCAGCCAGTCTTCAAGGAAGAGTTCAACACTGGGGCCTTCCTCTTTCTCCGGGATCCCGAGAATCCTGAGGTTATTGCGTCGTGCCCTGCCCTCGCTGTCTTCGGCTCAGTATTCTAGTTGGTTAACCTTCTGGGCAATTATGGCGAGTTGTTGTTCCAACTGGCGGACGTTATCTTCTGTGTCCGACACTCTTTGCTCCGCTTCTCCGACCCTGGACGATAGATTGCGAAGATCCTGAGGTAGGAGATATAGTTCCGTGCAGACTCCGCCAATTTTGAGTTCCAGCGATGTTCTCGAGTCCCCAATTGCCTTCATTAAGTCGCTCAGGGAGAGTTGAGGGTCCTGAGCTGCTTCCGCGATATCCGCTTCCGCTGGGGTTTGCATTTCCAGGCGAGGGGGGGCCTCCACGGTGTAGAGGTCCATTTTGCTTTGTAGGGTTTGCCTCTTAGCCTTGTCCTTGCCCATGGCGGAGTCGGGTATTTTTGTGAGGCGGCAAGTCCGGATGGGTCGTATTGGTGCCCCCTAGGGGGTTGTTGTGAAGTCTGAATTGGGGTGGGTTAGTCGGGCGACGATCTTTCACTATTGTGTCCCTGTTCAGGAGTGTCGGCGGGATTACTTTGGCCGCTGGTAGCAGACCCCTGCTATGGTTGGCCCGCTGTGTTTATTGGAGGGTCGTGGGCCCACAGAGGGCATCCGCATATACGCCCACCCAAGGGCCGTGCACACAGCCCAGGCTATGTTCTTTTCATGAGTGGCGTGTGGAGGGCAGCAGCCGCGGCCCCCCGCTGTGCGCGCTACCTTGTGAGTAGTACTGCCCCTGGAGGCTGTTAATTGTGTTAATTGTGGGGTAGTGCTGAGTTCCCTTGTCGTTGGCGGTTCCAAGGATCCCTGGTCAGGGTTGGTCCGGTAGAGTTCGGGGTTTATCCCAATGCGTGGTCACATACGGAATAATCTCCCTTCAGTGGAGTATCTTCCCAGCTCCTTATGCTTGTGAGGCTGTGATCCTTACATCAGGGGCCTCCGTCCCTCCCAGGGCCGCAGCCCACAGTTGCCACCTTGTTGCCAGTTCTCTGGGCCCCAGATCGTTTGTAGAGGGTGCTGCAGGCGTTGTCACCAGTTCTGGGTGCTTGTGGTGATGGGGGAGGAGACCGTCCCCAGTCCCCTCAGCTCCGTGCCCCCCACAGGTAGACCTCTGGGTTTACTTTAAGACGGGGGTGTGGCGCCTCCTTAATGCGGGTCGGTATCCGGGGGGGGGCGTGGGTTAGGGGGGGATTTGCACATACCTCGTTGGTGCCGTTGAGGGAGCGCAACACCGCGTTGCCAGTTTTCGTGTCACGGCTCAACCCCAGGTGCTGCAGTCCCGCAGATGGGGGCTCGGGGGGGGGTGGAAAGGCCCCGGGTCCGCGGCGCGCAGCTCGCCTCCGTTTGCGCCGCCGGGTCAGGTAGCACAGCGTAGATGTCCCCCGCTTTCAATGTCCAGATGCCCCGCGCATTGCAGGTATACAGGGTCGCTGCAGCTTCAACGTCGGCAGCGGCCGTGTCCGCGGTTCGGCCACTCGTCGGACGCCTCAAGTAGGGAGCTCAGCAGGGGGGAGGGGCCCCGGGCGGCAGTCTGGAGGTACCGGAGCGATGCCGTAAACAGACGTCCCTGGCTCACCCGTTCCCCGGGGCCTCAATGGCCACTGCAGCCCATGGGGGAGAGGGGGAGGAGCCGCTGTCAACCGCCCAGCAACGGCGGCGAGTCTCGCGCCTGCGGGCACAGGGACGTCTCTCGCGCCCCCCGGTCCGATTGTGCTCGAGGTTGCAGCTGGTAGTGCCTGGATGGGTCCGCCACTGCTGTGTTGCTTCGGGAGGTCGGGCGAATTCTCAGAGCAGAGTATTTTCAGGATATTTATTGCGGCCACCGGGAGCCGGCGCGATTAGTTCCTCATGCGCGGCTCGCGCATCCGCAGTCCCCTTTGGCCAGAATCTTGTTGTCCAGGTTAATCGGGGAGATTGGTCGATAGGATGCACAATCTTCAGGGGGTTTCCTCTCTTTGTGTAGTAGTATCACAGTGGCTTCTCGCAGGGTAGGTGGTAGAATTCCCCGCTCTGTGGCTTCCACGTAGACCTGAAGTAGAAGCAGAGCTATGATATTCGCGTGTGCTTTATAGAATTCTCTGGTGAGCCCGTCTGGGCCGGGCGGCTTGGTGTTCGGGTGCGGTTTGATTGCCTCATGGATTTCTTCTAGCGTTATTGGGGCGTTCAGGGGTCCACGTAGCTCCTCGGCCACCCATTACAGCTCGGTGTCGTTTAGAAAGTCTCGGAGCAACTCTGGGTCTGTGCTGCCTTTGGAGCTATATAGGTCTTGATAAAAGTTACGAAACACCTCGACAATGCCTTCCTCCGTGTAGACTCGGTTGCCGTTGGCGTCACGGATGCATTCCACCCGAGTGGGCTTCTTGTCGATTGTCAGCATCCGGGCCAGCAGCGCTCCTGGCCTCTGGCCCTCACCATATTGCCGGATCTGGTGCGTGTGCCCGAGGAATTACCGTTCTCGTTCCGCTTTCTCTTTGAATCTCAGTAGTTCTCTTTTCAAGTCCGCTTGGGCCTGTGGTTCACTTGAGGCGTCGTTTTTGATTTCGAGTTCCTTTAGATGTTTTTCGCGCTCTGCCAGCTCTCGGCGAATCAGTTTCAGGATTCCATTTTCCTTCGCCATACATACTCCACGGATAAAGCACTTTAATGTTTCCCATAAGGTGCCGGCGGAGCTAACTGAGAACTGGTTAATCTCCAGGAAGGACGCCATTTCTTGCTGCATTTCAGTTGCGAACACCGAATCTGCTAGTGAGCCTGGCTTGAATCTCCAGTTGTGCCTAGCTGGTAATGTATTTGATGTGAGTTCTAGTGTTACCATCGAGTGGTCTGAGAAGGAGTGTGGATGGATCTGCCCGGATCCCCAGTCGAATGGGCTGAAGGCTGACGTCAAAATATAGTCGATGCGGGAGCTGGTGTTGTGAACCGCCGAGTGGAATGTGTATTCTCTGGCATCTTGGTTGGAGTGTCTCCACGCATCTATCAGGTCGAAAGTGTGGCATATTTCTTTGACTTGGATACTCGCTTTGGACGGTCTGCTTGTTGGATTGTGGGACTTATCTATTCTGGGGTCTAGTGGTGTATTGATGTCTGCTCCCCAGATGATCGTTGTAGTGTTCTCCTTCCCGAGTTGCGTCATGATCCAATCAAAATTGTTTGGTCCGTCGATATTAGGAGCATATGAGTTTACAAGAACAATTTCTTTCCCAGCTAGGAGGCCCTTTACTAGCACTGCTCTCCCCTCCGTTTCTTTCTTGGATTCAATCAGACTGAAATTGGCTCTCCTGTCTATTAAGATGGCCACCCCCCTGGCGTAGGACGAGTATGAAGAGAAGTACCTATGGCATCCCCATGACTGGGCCCATTGTAACTCTGCGGAGGGAAGAAGGTGGTTTTCCTGTAGCATGGCTATGTTGACTTTGTGTCTTCTGAGGTATTGGAGGATTTTCCTGGTTTTTGTTGGTTGATTGCCACCTCGGATGTTCCAAGTGGCGACTTTAAGCGGCGGCACTAGGTGACGTGGGTAGAGGGTGCTGTGCCGTGCGCGTTTGTTGGAATTCGTCTGGAGAACGAGTTTGTCCATTGTCACCAATTATCAATCATTGCAAATGCATACATTTTTTCTTCTTCAACCTCTTCTACCGCACATGAAATGTGAATTATTGCTAATTTCGGGACTGACTTTCCTTGGCTCTTTTTTACTCTTTGCTAGGCAAATGGGCATATGAAATGACATTTTACCTTCCTTTTTGCCCACTTTATTTTGAACTTTTGTCTATTTTCCTGGGCTCAGAACCCATTTGGAGTGTAGCCATGGACTGCCCCTCTGACTTGGGACCACCAGTTTTCAGACTCCAATTTTGTATTGTATTTTTCTCATTGTCTGAGTCCTGGCCCGTTATTTCTACACTGAATCCTTTTGACTGGATATCACGTAACTGCCTGTCAACCTCTGGCGTATGACACTTGTCTGCATTTTTGCATGGAGCCGGTAGTCTGTCCCTTGGAATATCCATGGTTCAAATTACTCTTTGGGTGACTGACCTGCACCCGCCTTTTAAGCCACTGTTTCCTCTGTATGGGTATCAACAGTATTCTGACCATCAAGTAAGGATAAACCATCTATTGATCCTAACTCTTCGCTTTGTGCTCGATTTTCACATTGGATGCTCTTTTTACATCTGCTTCTGTTCTTTGGGGTTTTCTTGTTCTTTTTCCCCCTTTTGTTCTTCATTTTCACACACCTGAATGTTCTGGTTGGACTCTAAATTGAACCACACTGCTTTTTTTGTGTTGAAATTCCCTGTCTCACTTTCGTTTGTTTTCTTATTTTTAAATCAGCAAGCAATTCAGTACCGTTATTCAAAGGTGATTCATAGGCATCTGCATTTTCATCAGTGCAGAGGTGATTAGCTAGTCACTTGTTGTCACTACGCACAAGATCACTCCTATGACCTTCTGTGCCTTCACGTGGCTGATCCTTTTGGACTGCACAACATTTTGACTTTGGCCTCTAAGCATTGAAACCTGTCCATGTCTCTGAATTCTTCCTTTTGTGGCCCGGGACGGTAATGGTTAAACTCACCCTGATTTGCATTATATCAAGAAATAACTCGGACTCTGCGCCAATTTCTTTCAAAAAGTTATCTTATTTTTATTGAATCAAACAAAAAGTTTGTTTTCTCAATACGCCCTCTATAGGGTCAAAAACATAAAGTCAAAAGCGCCCTGTATGACAACAATGCCAACGCGGGTGAATTAGCCGTTAGAAGAGAAGGAGCATGGGATTAAACCCAATATAATTCCAAACCAGTGCAACACTATCAGTGGATATTTCATGTACCTCAGGAATACACCTGAGTAGCCCAGATTTGAGAAAGGGTCCATTGAGCCGAAACACGTGTCATACAGGGCGCTTTTGACTGTTTTTGACCTATAGAGGTCGTATTGAAACAAACATTTTTTGATTCAATAAAAATCAGATAAGTTTTTGAAAGAAATTGCCGCAGAGTCAGTGTTATTTCTTGATATAATGCAATTTCACGGTATAGGCTTTATACCGACAACTCCGAGGAATTGCAACATCATGAGTAAAGTATAATATTTGAAATTCTGAATTAAGAAGTGTAATATCAAAAAGGAATAGTAAGGAGTCGTCCACAAGACCAGCTGTAAACAGTAAAAGCCAAACACGTATTTCACCCTGATTAGGCCTGTTCTGATATCTCTCAGGAGATTGATTTCTGTTTGTGTTACTTCTGAATTCATGTGACTCGGGAGGTGGAGAACGCGTTGTGACCATCTTTTGACCATAGTCGACTGGTGGTGGTGATTGATTATATTGGCGAGGTACATAATTCATATTGTCTCTTTAATTCGGTGGGAATTGTTCCCTATGCTGGTTTCCATTTTCAAGGTATCTATCCACATATCTGGGTCTTTCTTGTTGGCCATATACCATTGTATTAGTGTCAAATCTACTCTGGGCCCCTAGTGTCTAGCATGGGCCATTGTACATTTCATTTTGATTGTTATTTAGGCCTGGCATATCGTGATGAAATCCCACTCTGGGAGAATTACCAATATATCTAGGGCTAATCCAAGAATCCCTATTTGCTGGGATCAATGGATTGGGACATAGGAGTTCGGGGTGATGTCCTCTGTGGAGGCATGCCCCTTTGGCTAGGTTTTATGTTTCTGGCCTCAGTCAGTTTAGGCTGATTCTAGCAGCATCTTTACAGATTTTACCTCCAAAATCGCTGGTGTGGATTCCTTAGACCTTGGTTGTGTCTCTTTATTCTTGGGGGCCACTCCTCTGTCTGACCAAATATCACTTCATACAGTTTGGTCACCTGTTCTATTATCCCTTCTAGTGGTTTTTCCCTGTCAAATTCACTGGGAGACTATTTCTTTTTGGAGCCCATAAAAGTATGCAGTCTTAAATTCTACAGAGTTGGGGTTAAAGGCCATAACAAAGCATGAAAATGCTCTTTTTTTAAATTTTGAAGGTATTGGCGAGGTGACGTATCAGGCTTTGCCGTCATAGTATAAGCTGCTTTTTTGGTGTCCTGTATGGACTGGTAAAGTGAGAATTGATGTCTATCCTCTTTCTCAGTCTGCCCATGACAAATGTTTATGGTCATTGAGACCATGAATGACCCTGTCATGGCCACTGGGCCAGAACCACAGACTCCACAACATAGAGGGTCCAGTTGGACCCAGTCCTGGCGCCTTTAGCGCCAGGCTCATGAGTAAAGTGTGCACTGCACACTTTTATTTTCGTGCAAGTGATTGTTTCCCCCTGCAGGGCCTCCACGTGCATCCAGGTCGGGCATGGCCTTAGGAGAGAGTTGGACTGTACGTGCAGCATCCTCTAGGAGTGGCAGGGTGGGGCCATGAGTCAGAACTAATGGGTGTAGCTGGAGCCAGGCTACTTAAGCCTGCCCCGTCCGCATGCAAGCGCTTTGTGTTAATCTGCTTATGGCAGCGTAAAGCTCACCACCGTCTGAAGCGCATCTTTGCCTGATTCCAGCAGCAACTGCAGTCGGAGCACATCTTTACCTGATTCCAGCAGCTACCGCAGTTGGAGTGCATCCTTACCTGATTGCAGCTACCAGCCACAGCACTTAACCGCGAGTCGGCTTAGGCCAGCTTCATCGCGGATCCAGGTATCCTTCATTCGTCGCTGAATACAACAGGTCTTGAATTCCAATTCAAGATGGTATTGGAGAACCGGGTAGGATGGTAGTAATGTAGTTTCTCCCATGCAATCCCGAATATGTGTATTTACCTTTTTTGATTAGTATTAAATTGGCAAATACGATTCCTGGTACTATTCATCAGTTTCCTTGTAGTCTGACTTATTTGTTTTATCAGTCAAAACTTCATAGTGGGGGTCGTGGCCAAGATGGCGGGCTTAGTGGACGTGTTCTGGATAAGCTCTGCCCAAGCTCGAGACAAAACAACGGAAAACGGACATCAGGCACGCTGTGAATAATACTGAGGACACCTGCTCAACAGCGGGGAACAACACGTGCAAGCACAACGTGAAGAAAGCCGTTAGTGAGCGAAGGAGAGAGAGGGGCCGCGGAGGCGCGTACCGGCAACCCAAGGAAGGAAAATGGCGGCCAGCCTCGGCAGCTCACAGAGCCGGGTAATGGCAGGCTAAATGAGATAGAAAAGAGAGCTGCATCGCGGGAGGTGCGATAAGGAGAAATCTCCCCGCAGGGAACCAGGACCATGGCAGATGTGGTCAAGAACATGCGCTGAGCTGCGCTGAAGCTGCAAGATGGAGGGGGCTGCGAACAGTGGCGGGCCGGTAAAACTGGGCTACCAGGCAGGGGGAGAAGCAGCCATGAAGACACCTAACTCGGCAAGTGCAGAGACGCCACTGAAGGAGTTGAGCCAGCCGCGTCTTGGGAGAGTTGACCCACGATACAAGGAGACTGCCCGCACAGAGAGGAACGCTAGAGCGACCAAGGCGACAGGAGGGGAATCCAAGTAAGCAGCAGGGGAAGGAGAGGCCGTTAGAGAGATCCGGGGTGCACCGTGGCGTGGGAGAAGAGCAGGGACACCGGAAGAGTGAGCGACCCACGGAACACCCCGGCAGGATCGGCAACCGGGAAGCAAAGAAGGAAGACCAGGTGGATCCTGCAGCAACCTGGAGGAAGCGAGCAGCAGGGGAGAGCCGGCAAAGGAGATCGAGAGAGGGCAGACGGAACAGACCCGGTGGCCTCTCTGGACATACCGTTAAGCCAGCAACAGGGGAGACAGAGGGCCACACACTGAGGAACCCTCTGACTGGTCGGGAGAGGGGCAGGGGAGACCCACTTACACAGGGCCCTACCCATGAAAACCTAAAATAAAGGGGCGATCAGCCCTAACACACTCGGAGGGCGCTGGACAGCACTAAGTCCCCATGTGGAGGAAACGGACAGTGCGACCTGATCTAGCACCTCCCCCCGAACAGCAAAGGGGGGGGTCCGAGAAACCTAAAACACATGGGGGGGGGTGAGATCCCCCAGAACAGGAGGAGAAGCAGAAGGCTGTACATAGTGCGAGCAGGGGCCCCCAAAGTGGGAAAAGCAGGACCCATAGAGCTGGGGTCAGAGAGGCGGCAACACAGGGCAGCACTCAAGGAGACCAGGTGGAGGAGGAGAAATGAACAGAAGACCATAAGGGGAAAAAAAGCCACAGACGAAGATTCAGAGACACAGAGAAATCTGAATACCAGGTGCGGGGAGAAGCAGCAATGGAGTAGGACGAGGCGAATGGGACCCAAAAAGTAAAACCTCAACTTGGGTGTGCGGGATCAGAAGACACGCAATAAAGTGCACATACAAACAAGGCTCCCCAGGAAGTGAATACAATGGCCCTCATCAAAGATGATCTAGCTGCACTGGCTAAATTACAAAGGAGAATTGACACACTTAAGACGGAAGGAGCCAGCATACGGGAAGAGATATTGCAAGCAATCACAAATAATAGAAGATACATAGACTCGCTGGGAGAACGAGTAATGGTGCTGGATGAGCGCTTAACAGACCTCAGCGCAAAAGGACCTAGTGGGCCCAACAAGCGACAGAAACCGAGGAGAGACTAAGGGCATTGGAAGAGAAATGTGAGGACCTGGAAAACTGGCTGAGAAGAGATAATATACGTATTAAAAATCTGGGTGAGGGAGCAGAAGATCCCGACCTGGAGGACTGTCTACGCAAGATGTTTGCAACTCTGGTGGAGGAAGAAGTGGCCCGCAATATGGGGATTGACAGGGCACACAGAGTCGGGAGCAGGAGAATGGACCCGGGGTCCAGACCCTGAGATATCGTGGTTAAAATACTCAACCACAAGAACAAAGCCCAGCTAATGAAGGCAGCAAGGACGAAGGATAAGATCTGAGTCAGAGGACACAAAGTGCAGGTATATGAGGATTTCTGGCAAATCACACTGGCTAGAAGGCGAGCCCTTAAACCGTTCACCGAGGAACTTAACAAGAGGAAGTAGAGAATACTGGTGGCTCTATCCGACACGCATTCAATTTCTCATGGGCAACAAAGGGAGGACAGTCAACCGGGCAGAAGACTGGCTGAGAGCCCTGGGGATGGCCCCCAAGGAGACGGAAGAAGACAATACGAGAAAACTCCAGGCAGCAGCAACAATGTCCGGGTCCCAGTCAGGGGCACAGAGAGATGGACGACGAAAAAACCAAGGAAGACCTGATGAAGAAAACATAAGAGGAACTGGTGTCCACAGTAAATATGAAATGGGTACTAGAACATAACCTGATTTTCGGTAAGAAAATGGCTGGAAGGCGGGCGGGGGAGGGCGATTCCAGACACTAATCACCAAGAGGGACCACGTCAAGAACCAGGACGAGGATCCAGGGATAAATGTAGAGGCTGGGGGGGGAGGTGTTAGTTACCAGTCCGAAGGGTGGTGAGTGCTCATTTACGCAGAAGCTGCGAATAGTGCCTGAAGATACGGGGGGGAAACTCAAACCGAGGGGATGCATAGATTAAAGACTTGGAATGTGAGGGGACTAAATAGCCCCCACAAGAGGGTAGCAGTCCTGAGAGAGTTGGACAAGGAGGGACCTGAAATAGTCTGTCTACAAGAGACGCACCTCATGAGAGCGGACGAGGGGCGTCTGCGCATTAGGCACTACACACAACAGTATCACGCGACAGCGAACCTCAATCATGCAGGGGTGGCAATTTTAATCCATAAAAGCATTAAAATAGCAGGGACCAAGATCAAACGGGACGTAGACACGAGATATGTGATGGTGAAGGGGAGACTAAGGCTCCAATCCTATACATGGGCGTCAGTTTACGCCCCTAACCAGGGACAAGGCTTTCTGGAGGGATTCCTGGAGGAGCTTAGCAAATTTGGGAAGGGGTGATGGTCATAGCAGGTGAGGGGTGATGGTCATAGCAGGTGACTTTAACTTAGCAGCAGACTCTATTTGGGATGGGTCGGGAGGGTTTAGAGGGCCTGCAACGGGGACATGGTTTAAACAGCTAGTAAATAGATTCCAGGAGGGATTCCGGGATTTATGGAGGTGAAAGCACCCACACGAGGGAGACTACTCCTATTACTCACATGTCCACTGCAGAATAGACTACATGCTGGCAACCAGGGTGGGGGGGATGGGGTAGTATACAAGCAACGAGCAACATACATATGGGACTTGTGACACTCTCAGATCACGCTCTAATCACACTGGAGTGGGTGGGAGGAAACACCAAAAGAGGGACTGGGGGCTGGAGGCTGGAAGAATACCTGGTTAGAGACCAAGAGATGAAGCAACAAACTGAAAACGAAATACGGGAATTTGAGGAGGGAGAAGGTAAAGGGGGGACACCAGGGGAGAGATGGCACTTGTTTAAACTTTAAATAAAGAGATTATATATGGGGCCGGCGAAGCAAATAAGAGAAAGATGGAGGGAGCTGGAGGAGAGGTTGGAGAGAAAGGTACGCAAGTTGGAGGAAAGGCACAGGGCACAAATTAGCCAGAGAACTGGCACACGACAGAGGCCAATTGAGGCAAGTAATGAACAAGGCGGTAGAAAGCACTCTTCTAAGGAGCAGACAAAGGTTCTATGAGCAGGGCAATAAGGTGGGCGCAGCGCTGCCAAGGCAATTGAGGGCTAGAGAGCAGAAGGTGTTCATAGACGCCCTGGAGGATGGGAGGCAAGTGGGGTTTGAGGGGGGAAAGAGAGACATTGTAATAGACTTTTACTCAAACTTATACGTAGAGGGCCAGGTGGACAAAGGGAAGCAGGAGGCATACTTGGAGAGATGGGGAAGGGCAGAGGATAATACCAGAGCAAAGGGCCCAGCTTGAAAAACCCATAGAGCAAGAAGAGGTACAAAGGGCAATAACTAGACTAAAGGCGACTAAAAGCCCTGGGGAGTACCGACTAACAGCAATATTCTACACAGTGTTTAAAGACCTCCTGGTCGGAAGCCTCACAAACCTATTCAATTACTTTAGAGGCACTGGAGAGATAACCAAGTCCATGAACATGGCACATATCACCCTGATCCCCAAAGCAGGGAAAGGCCCCCACACGTGTGCCTCAAATCGACCCATATCACTCATCAATGTAGATGCTAAGATTTATGCAAGGGTTTTAGCGGCAAGGCTGGAAGGGATACTACCAGGGCTAATAGAGCAGGATCAAATCGGGTTTATACAGGGTGCAACACATTTGACAACATTAGGAGGGTGGGAAGGGAGGCTCCACACCCACGTGCCTGATGATGCTAGACGCCAAGAAGGCATTTGATAGGGTCGACTCGGCCTTCATGGAACAAACGCTACAGAAGGTGGGGCTAGGACCAGCATTTCTAAGAAAGATACAGGCGAGCTACTGGCACCCGCAGGCTAGAATAAAATTAAATGGGCGACTAACCAACCCATTCGCAATAAGAATGGAACAAAACAAGGATGCCCGCTGTCCCCACTCCGATTCGCTTTAGTTATGGAGCCATTCGTGCACAGGGTAAGGGAAAATGGGGAGATCAGTGGGGTTAGATGGGCAGGGACACAACCTAAAAAAGGATTGTTTGCAGACAACGTAATCCTAATTATCGCTGAGCCGGAGACATCGTTGCCAGCAATAATGGGAGAGATAGAAGCATACTGAAGTGTCAGGCTGTAAGGTTTATCTTGGGAAATCAGAAATTTTGAATCTGTCCATAGGAGAGTCTGAAAGGAACGACTGGAAAGAGCCAATCAGTTTAGATGGGCATCGGGACCAGTTAAATACCTGGGGGTAAATCTAACCACGTCCATCAAACAGATAGGATCCAAATATCACCCGCTACTCAAACACATAAAAGCAGATTTAACGAGATAGAGGAGGCTATATATATCTTGGTTAGGGAGGATAGCGGTGATCATGATGAATGTGCTACCTAGGCTACTATATCTATTGCAGGCAATCCCCCCCAACAGTGGCAGGGGAACTGCTGAAGGAAATCCAAGAAAGCATATGGAATTTATTTTGGGCAGAAAGAAGCAGAGTATAGGAAGGAAAACATTATTCAGAAGCAAGACACGGGGGAGTGGCATGCCCGAGCATAATCAAATATTACCAGGTGGCACAGCTAAGGGCACTTGCAAAATGGGGAAGGGCAGGGACCCAGAAGAACTGGGTGAACATGGAACAATCAGTGGCAGGAGTGCAGCTATGGAAGGTGATGGGATTGAAGAAAAGGGACAGGCCAGCAGGATTGCTCGGAAACCCAATAACTAGCAACACCCTAAAGATCTGGGAAAAAGCCTAAATCTTTCACGGTGGCTGTCAACATCCAAACCCATATTCGGGAATCCAGCATTCCCACTGGGCAAAGAATACGTTCGGTTTAGGAGCTGGATGGAAGGGGAAATAAGGGTGGTTAGTGACCTCTTTGAAGGGTCTCAGTTTCGGGCATTTGCAGATTGGAAGAGATTTGGGACTAAAAGATGAGGACAGGTTTGCCTATCGGCAGTTGAAACATTGGGCAAGAACCACCACCATGATTGAAGGGGCCACACGGGAACATACAGAATGGGAAAAATGTATAACGTCTGCAGGAAATAAGAAGGCTGATCACAGCAATATACAAGATCTTAATGGAGGGGGGGAATGAAGAGGGAGGGGCCACAAGGGAGAAGTGGGAGAAGATAAAAGGGAGTGCGTTCAGTGACAGGGAATGGGACAGGGTGTTGAGAGGATGGCATACTGTATACACCTCTGTGGAACATCAGGACCTACAATACAAACTCCTCCATCACTGGTATTTTACACCGGAGAGTCTGCACAAAATGAGCTCTACAAGGTCAGAGCAATGCTGGAGGGGGTGCAGCTAAAAGGGAACGATGGTCCATATATGGTGGGGATGCCAAAGCTTGAAAGACTTCTGCCAGGAGGTAAAATCTAAGGTGCTGGAGATAATGGAAATAGAAAGGGAGTTTGAGGGGACGGAGATACTCCTAGGCACCCTGATGGATCGGCAGCAAAAGGTGGGAGGGGATGCTGGACGACTGTGGGCAAATTTAATGATGGCTGCCAAAAGATGTATAGCGAGACAGTGGAATAAAAGGACCTACTTGATTTTTCCACAGCGGAATAACATGCGAACATCCATTACAAAACCATACAAACATACACCAGGCGGGACACTCGATGCCCGGCGCTCTCCAAAGAAGCGCATAACTTGTGGCGCTGGGCCGTCGGACACGGGATGTTCCTCGTCCCTCTCCACCTGGAGGGAGTCAAGAACACTATTGCAGACTGCCTCAGCTGGGAACTGCGCTCGTGCTACGAGTGGGAGCTTTTCGGGGCATGCCCCAGATCGACCTATTTGCGGCAGCGAACTCTCAAGTGCCAGAAGTGTGCCAGCAGGTTCCACCAGCCGAGGAGCCAGGGGGATGCATTCTCCTTGGCGTGTGAAGGACTGTTTATGTACACATTTCCTCTATTCCCTCTCCTGCTACGAGTCATCAACACCCCAAGACAGTGTCCATGCAGGATGATACTCCTCGCCCCAGCGTGGCCGAGGCAGATTTGGTATCTAATAAAAATAATAAGCTTCTCGGAGCTTCTCAGCCTGTGGGCGTCACCTCTTCTCACCAGAGATGGAGGCGCAATCCTTCATCACAACCCAGGATCGCTGAACCTGAAGGCTTGGCTCCAGTAGCCCTAGAGTTTGGAGGATATTGGCTGCCTGCGGACTGCAGGGAGGTCCTCGCCAGGGCGGCATCGTCAACCTTGAAGTGCTACGGTGACAAGTGGAAGCGTTTCGCTATATGGTGCTGGTTTCAGAATATTACCCCCTTAAAGGTCTTGGCACTGCAGATCCTCCCGTACTTGCTATCCTTGGCCAAGGCTGTGCTAGCGCATGTCTCTATCAAGGTACATCTGGCGGCTATCTTCCGCTACACCAGGTCTCCAGAAAGATCTTCACTTTGGTCCCACCGGCTCATCAACACATTTCTCAGACTTTTTCGATCATTCCATCCGGTGAAGGCTCCTGCCCCGGCGTGGGAACTCACTGTGGTTCTGAAAAGGCTGATGGGGGAGCCCTTTTGAGCCTATGCATCAGGCCCCACTCAAGCTCCTCTCGTGGTAAACAGCTTTCCTTGTGGCCATCACCTCTGCCAAAAGGGTAGGTGAGATCCAGGACCTATCTGACTTTCAGCAATCATACCTGACTTTCCACAAATCGAGGAGGGTGCACGGGGCTGGGGGTACAGGGAGTGCTTCTATTAAAGAACTGGGTAATCCTTTTTTTTTTTTTTTGTTTTCCTTTCTTTACTCTTACGAAAACTTGCTTTTTGATTATTCAGCCTCTCACTTAACTTCATGCATTATTTTGGGAAGGAGAGTCTCGGATAATCACGCTGCCAGAGTTTCACATTCATGGGGTGCGGATACCAGTCGGGTGATGCACGATCAATACACACCCTGCACAAATAACCCTTCCTTAGAGCATTGATGTGACTCTTTTTCCCTTCTTTTAGTGGTTACGCAGGAAGTTCTGTCACCCAGCCCAAGAAGGGTCTTACCAGATTGCTATGTTTAGCTACTTTTTTCCCTGCTTTGAAACATCCTTATTCGTCTTCCTTGAGGAAGATGGCGGTGCAAATTCAGACACCGGCACACCCAGAATATCCTGGAACCGGCATGCACTTTCAGGGCTATCCTCATTATTTTCAGTTTGCCCGAAATTCTGCATCAGTCAGGGTAAGCTTAATAGATGAAACCCTTGATTACAACTCGGCCAATGCACCGGTATGCTCCTTAACTTCAAGCACTCTATTATCATATAAACTAACTTGGGATTGTAGCACTAAGTTCAACGATAACTAAATGCTCCCATTGTAAGGGCTCTCAGTGCACAGGGTCTCCTCTCCATGAAAAGAGGAGAGGAATGGGTACCATCTCGCTTGTGCTCTATATCATCCAAGGGCTCACAAGTCACACCACTAACTTCAGAAAATAATAGATTTGGTGACGCACTAAGCCGATTTCCAAGCGACCCAAAGCCATGCATCTTATTCTCCACATCTAAGCAGGCATTCAAAAGGGAAATATTGTTGAGGTCCCCAGGCGCATTAGGCATAATAGTGATTCACATTGGGTATATTAGTGGTTCCTGCGTGCTCTCGAGCGAAAACCTCTTAGCCACTTTCAGGAGTCGTTTCCTTTACAGATCTAACACTCACTGTAAAGCTTTTACAGGGCTAAATGAAAAAACGTAATCTTCCTGGTGGTGGGCCACATCTCGCCTTCACCACAGGAAATGGTTGTAGACGTTTCCTTATCCAATGGAGCTATGTCACAGCACTTAATTTTATAGCGTTTGTCGCGCTCCCTCATTCTCCAATAAATGGATTAATCGCACTGTTCACTCGGGCGCTCAGGTCGTCGCCACAGACTCTTTGATGCTCATTAATTATTTATCCCTTAAGTAACTGTCTCTCGACTATCTCACCTCTCCAACGGCCACAACGTCGCTCTCTTCTGGCACTTTGCTTCCTTATGTTCAGGTTGTTTTTTACATGTTGACCACTGAGTGTGCCGAAACAGTCTCTGGCTGAATTCCAAGACAGATTGTTTTAGTGAAGGCACCTTCTGAAGCCTGTACTTGTGCTATTTCATGTAAAGCAAAGCTATGCCATTTAAATGACCTTATGGTGTTGGTAACCTTCTTACTCCTACGTCCCATCCCCTTTACTCCATAGTTGTGGGACATTCCGTCCTTCGGGACGGGACCGGAGCACTTTAACAAAAAAAAGTCATTTGTTTTCTTTTATTCATGCGCGGGGCCACCGCACGTGACCGTAACCCTACCTTTATGAGCTCTGCCCCGCGCATCGCCCTTCAGTCCTTTTCTTCTCTGGGTCGGACGCACTTGCATCACTGAATATTATTTCTATTTGTTACCTTGTTCTTCATTCCTGCTCCGGTTTCCTTGTCCTCTTTCCTCCGTCTATGCCGGAGCGTCTGGGATTTGTGTCCTGTTCATTGTGCGGATGTCGTTTCATGAGGGCGGATCCCCACTCTCTTTGCCTGGAGTGCTTAGGCCTGGAACACTGTTGGGACGCGTGCTTCTACTGTGACTCCCTCCCCGTCCAGGCACTCCATCGTCGACTTTTCAGTTGGGAAGAACGCATTCCTCCACCACACTTACAGCTCTTCATTGAAGAAAAAAGGAAACATCCGGTAAGTTTGTTCCTTTTCAGGCCACCCCGGCCAGTTGACGCCTTCCAGTGGTCTTCTAGGTCCAGGAGGGGCTCAAGTGGCTCTATTACCAGGATTCTCCCCGAGGTGTCCCGTAAGGAATCTAACAGGCGATCCAGAGTTCCCTCCGAGGTCCCCCGCAAGGGGGCTGCCAAAACCGGATCTTCCGAGGTGCCCCTTTCAGGGGCTAAAATTAGGGTACCCACATCTGGTACTAACTGTACTGAGTCTCATCTCAAGGTCCCTCTCAAGGTGACTAAACATACTGGGGTTACTCCTGAGGTTCCCCTTCTTGGGGCTATATCGAACACTGGCAAGATTGAGGTGGGCCCCTTTAAGGGTCCAGGCAATAGGGGGTGACTCTAAGCCTTCCCACACTCGGACCTGTTGTGAAACCAATCCTGCAGAGGGCTCAAAGAAGCTGGTCACGCACCATAAGCCTTCCAGTGCCAACTCTGCCGAGGGTTCCCCACTCAGGGCTAATTTTTCAGCAGTCCCTAAGGTGTCTAATAAACACTCTAGATCTGCTAGTACCGGCTCTGGCGAGGTTCCTTGTTCCAAAGCTAAAATGGCACATAAGACCCCTGACTCCACGGTGGTGACTATGGCCTCACTTACTCCTGTGACGCAGTTCGCCTCAGGCGTTGACAAAATGGTGGCCCAACCCCTGTGGTCCACGGCAGCCATTTTGACTACCTCTCATGCACAAACGTTCACCACTGCTGGTGCTAAGGTGCCTGTTTTTGGGGCAGAGCATCCTTTTCCACATTTTGTGGAAAGTAAAAACCTGTTCTGCCCTCCAATGGATTGGCGTGCTCAGACTCCGCTGCCGCATACAGTCTCGCTCCCTCCTGCACCCGTGCCTTTGATCTACGTGGATCCAATTGGTGGGGAACCATCCTGGCAACCATCCTTTTTGCGATCCTGGCGGTATGACCCATCCGAGCGGCCTCTGCCCACTCCAGCACCTAGACCCTAATCCGAGGACGCGTGTTATTGTAAATATCAGACACTTATGCATTCTGATCCCATGAAGGCATACTTTAAGGATTAGTTTAAGGAAATGTATCCTAAGCCGCCTGAACCGGCCCTTGCTCCGGCAGTCCTCATGCATGTTCCGGTAGTGCCACCTCTGCCTGTGGGCCTCCTCCCCCACTGCCGCCTCCTGCCTCCACTTTCCCCTGTGGAAAAGACTCTGGTTGCTCTGCCAACCACCCCTTTGGGCCCTGAGGTGCCACGTGCGGCAGATCAGTCTTCTGCCTCACTGGATGAGGACCAGACGGACCAGGACGGCGATCAACCGCAGCACTCTATTAGAGCCTTTCACAACCGGGTGCTGGATATGATGCCACTGCTAGACATCGCAATATCTGAAGCCCCAGCTCCACAAGAGGGTGTACTTTCTGGAGCCTTCACTCTGTCGACAAAGGCGCACACCGGCCTGATCCTTCAGAAGGACGTCTTGACCGAGGCCCATAAGGTCTGGGAAAAACCTTATTCCGGGCAGCACCTGAACAAGAAAATTGACGCTCACTATAAGCTTCATGCGTCTGAGGACACATCCTTGTCCACTTGCCCGCTCCCCTCGTCGACTCTAGTGGCAGCAGCTACGCTAGAGTCGAAGCCAGCCTCTACATCCTCCACTGCAGCGTCCCAGATCCTTTCCAAGGAGGACAAGCTTCTTGATGCAGTTGGGGGGAAAAAGATTTTTCCAATTCGGTTCTTCAGCTTCTTCAGGCTAATACTGAGCTTATCCTGGCGGCTGCCAATGTCAAACTGTGGAAGGAGCTAGCCGAGTTCCAGGAATGTATTCCTGCTGATAGGCCCGAGGACTTCAAAGGTGATTTGTCGGACGCCAGGGTTCTGGCGCAGGATCTACTTGAGGCTGCGGCCCATCATAGACACTTCTGCTTGAGACCTAATGGTCGGGGTAGACCTCTCGCACTGACTGTGCTTAAATGCTACGAAGTTATCGAAGGAAGTTCAGGACAAGGTGTTCTCCCATTCGAGCGGAAAAGAACTGTTCCACTCCTCCACAGATGAGGAACTCACAAAGATAATGACTTGGCAGTTTGAGTGCTTGCCTTTGTCGGTCCTTGCGAAAACTCCAGCAAAGGCACCTTAGACTCATAGTCCTGTGTCCCAAACAAGGTCCTTCTCTGGTTTCAGAGGCTTTCAGGACTGCCGTGTGCACAAAACAGATACTCCAGCTGGTGGGCCTTGCCGTTAACAGCAACGGCAAGGTGGCAGTTTTTTCTCTTGGCCAACTGCCTCCTCTTCAGGAACGGGTGGTCTCCCCACCAATAAAACATCTAAATGATATTTTCCATCGGTTGCGCGAGACTCTGGTTGAAGGATGAATTTCATCTCATCTGGAGGCGTGGCAGACCATCACTGAAGACCGATGGGTTTTGTTAATCACTCGGGTGGGCTTCCGCTTAGCCCTCCCCCCAATCCCACTGTTAGACAGAAACCTGTGCAGTTCCCTCTGGGACCACTGCAAAAGATTTAAGACTACAGGTGGTTGGCAGTAAACCCAATTGTTAGCAGTCTGTACCACCCAGATTTACCTGGTAGCTGTGGCTGAGCAGTCAGACTTCTCTCGTAGAGTTAGGCAGTATACAGAGTATTCACAATAGGTCAAAAGAACACAGTAGAAAAAGCAAACACTGACCAGAGCTTGGTGTAAAAGAGATATAATTATTTATTTAAAACCACATCTAGTAAAGCACACTGGCACTAATATCAAGCAGTTCAAAAACACGGTCACTAAAAGATATACACTTCCTTCAACGATTAGTTAGACAAGTCTTAAGTAAAGCAATACTTATTTTTAGACAGCGGTGAGCGCTTAACGAAGATGGCACTCTAATCAATCGGTTTAAAAGGGAGAGAAAGGCAGAGCAAAGATAAAAACAGATCCCAACACTTTCGGAAGAACACAGTAGGAGAAGAAGGCAGGTTAAAACCGTAAAGTCAAAGTTAACAAGGCCGGACCCACTATAAGAGGCTCCGGTCGAAATGTGTCCAAGGTCACACGGTTCAAAGTGCCCAAAAGTCTCGCAATAGTTTCAAAAGGGGTTGGATCAACAGAAAGGGACCAGTTAGAGGGTCAAGGCGGCCAACCCAGTCCAGAAGGTTAAGGGGTTATTGATACCTTGTAGCAATCTTTAGAACGGGAGGCCTGGCTGACACGGTACCTTAAAATGGTGAGAAAGCTCCAACGGGGGCAGTTGTTCCTGGCAGCGGGTGCAAATCGGTGCTTCGTCCGGGGGAAGAGAGGATCTCATCGGGGAGGAAAGCAGGAGTCCGTTGCACTACCAGGGAAGAAACCAGCCGCGGAGTTCTCAATTAAAAGGAGCGGTCCTTTTATTCGCTGTCCAGTGGTAAGTGGCTATCTGGTTGCCGGGGTGCTTGGCACGGGCAATTCAACCACAAGACGTCCTGGGATGCGAGAAAATAAGGTAAACTGGTTGTGCCCACCAGTCAGGGGAAGAAGACTCTCCAGCAGGGAGATCTCCTCTGTCGTTGGGAAGTGGTGAGTCGGTTCAGCAGGCTCCTTCGGTGGTGTTGTCGTAGCAGGTCGGCTCAGCTTCTCCCTCGTCGGATTTTCAGGTCCTGTGGCGACTTCTGAAGTTCCAGTCCCAAAAGCCCTGCTTTTATGCAGCACACCACCATTCACTCAGCCTAGCTGTCAATCAAACATGCTAAGTGGAGAGCTGGCAGGCTCACCACTTGGGCCAATCACACAAGAGTGCGACTTGAGTTACCAAGGTAACTCAGTCCAGGGTGCCTAAACCCCCTCCCACACCCCCTGTGGTACCAAGACAGAGTGGCACCACTTTTGGAGGCTTCTGTGGAGAAGCCCGCCAGAAAGTGGAACAAAGGGCTCGACCTTTGGTTTGGAGTTACAGAGGCGAACACAAACGCCATTTTAAAACCGAGTTCTGGCAGAAAATACCAACCGGTGAATTAATATTAAATAAACCAACCGGCGGTATGTTAGAGGCTATGTTAAAAAGTATTAGCCTCGAACAATGGGAAAATCCCATAGAGATATATTTGCGGTTGAATATAAAAAATAGTATCCACTGCCACCAGCCAAAACTCGACGAGGGGGGACGGGACAGTGCCCCCTCGAATAACAGACCCAGGGGCAATCGAATTGCCCCTACCAGTACGTCCACAATATGATGGTTTGTACTGGTTCTGTTAGTAATTTGGGACTAGTAAAGCCAATGGTGACTTTACATGCCCTGGGAGACAGTAGTCAGTCTCAGGGTATGGAGTCTATGGTGGGGGTCACTATGACACCCCTGTGTTACTGCACGGAGGGTGCTGTGTAACACACACAAAAAAAACATATGAAACCCTATGGAGTAAAAGACCCCATAGCCCATGAAACACATTAACATTCAAAGGAAAACCATAAATCATGTCCAAGAGTGGGAGGAAAAGAGTCTCACTCTTGGCAGGAGAAAAAAACAAACTCCAGAAATCCAGCAAAGCTGCTGGGGGACTCACTAGGTTAGGAAATTCAGCCTAAACAGAGAATACTCCCTAACACCCACCCTTCAACCCTCCCAGCAGACTGGGTTGCCCTCCCTCAGAACCGAGGCACAGAAGCTTCTAGACCTCAGAGCACTGGGACCTGTTCCCCTCGGGAAGGGGAGGGCTACTACTCCTGTTGGTTTACAGTGCCCAAACCCAACCTGCCAAGCCTGCGCACTATCCTTGACCTATCCAAGTTCAATCTCTTTCTACCCCAAGAGAAATTCAAGGTGATTATACCCTGCCAGATAAAGTCCTCTCTCCGGAAGGGCGATTGGCTCAGCGTGGTAGACCTTCAGAATGCATACATGCACATTCTGATCTGGTGCCTGCATCGAAATATCGGAGCACTTTGAGTATCATGTGCTTCCGTTTGGTCTCAGCTCGGCACTGCATGTCTTTACGAAGATGTTGGTCATCGCAGCATTCCTCAGACTGCAGAGGGTTCATGTATGTCCATACTTGGACGATTGGCTCCTGCGCAGTCCTTGCCCACAGGTCGCTACATTCACTCCTTCAGCTCCTGTTCCATCTTGGGCTGCTGTGAACTGGCGGAAATCGTCGATGATGGTCACTCAAGACCTGATCTTTCTGGGTTTCCGTTGGGATACTGTCAGTACCAGAGTGTTCCTGACGGAGAACAGGATTGCAGACCTTTCGACATCGTGCCAGCTCTTCTTCCAGTCCTTTCACATGACTGCTTGGTGGTTCCAGAGACTCCTGGCTTCTTTTGCGTGTTCGCTCTACCTTTTGCACGCCTGAAAATGAGATGCACTCAGCTTGCTCTTCGGAGCAGCTGGTCCCAGGCTACTGAACCGGATTCAAAGATGATTCCAGTCCATACCTGCATGAAGGAGGATTTTCAATGGTGGTTGTCTGCCAGCAACTTTTCAGTGGGGACCTACTTCCAGGAGCCCTGCCCACAAGTAACTGTCACTACAGACTCCTCCCTTCTGGGGTGGGGAGCGACACTGCGTCACCTCGGGGTGTACGATTTGTGGACGCCTCAAGATCTGCACTTCCATATCAATTGCCTGGAGCTCCTGGCAGTTTTTCTGGCACTCAAGGCATTTCAACCCTCTATCACCAACAGTGTGGTTCGAATTCACACTGAAAATTCTGTAGTGATGTTTCACATCAAAAAACAGGGGGGCACCAAGTCTCCCCTCCTAGTGGACCTTGCCATCCGAATTTGGAATCGGGCTATCCAACACAATGTTTGGCTCCAAGCTGTGCACATCCCAGGTCACATCAATGTGGCTGCAGACTCCCTCAGCCACCACTCTGCGGCGATTTACGAGTGGGAGATGCACACCGATGTTCTCGCCAAGATTTTTCCGCAATAGGGGACTCCAGAAGTAGACCTCTTTGCGACATCACTGAACAGGAAACTTCCTCTTTATGCTTCCAGGGACGGGCTCTGAGTGTTTTCCTTGGGGGATGCCCTTGAGATACCATGGGACAACATGAAATCTTATGCCTTTCCTCCTTTGCCACTGATTCATCAGTCACTTTGGAAACTCAGGAGTGCAATCGAAATGCACTCTCCTCTTCATAGCTCTTTGGTGGCCAGCCAGGTTCAGTTTTTCGGAACTGCAGCACCTGTCGGTGTCCTCTCCGATCAGTTTGCTGCCGATTCCCAACCTTCTTCACCAGTGCAACCACGAGTTGTCGCACCCCTCCCCACAATCGTTCAGCTTGGCGGCCTGGTGCCGGAGTTCCAATTAATCGCACTTTTCAACCTTTCTCAGGACAACATGCGTATAATTTAAACGGCAAGAAAGCCCTCTAAGAGAGCCAAATATAGGAGCAAGTGGCTCAGTTTGTGCCATTGGTGTTAAGCCAAAGGGCTCGATCCCAGGTATGCTTCTATTGACACTTTCTGTCCTTTGTATCTGACCTTGCAGCCTCTGGCATACATGCCTCATCATGCAGGACAAATTTGTCTGCCATTGCGGCTTACCTGTCTACAGACAGCTGCTCCTTTTCGCTGGCTAATCCAGTCATTAAAAGACACTTTGCAGATATTCTCCATCTTTTTCCGCTGGGTCGTGCCCCTCATCCCAACTGGGATCTGAATGTGGTCCTCACTGCGTTATGTCATAAGCCTTTTGAACCCATGGCCACTGCCAAACTCAAGTACCTGTCTTGGAAGGTGGCTTTTTTGATTGCAGTAACGTCTGCAAAACCGATAGGTGAGCTTCAGGCTCTTTCTGTGGAACATCCGTTCCCAACATTTCTTAAGGATAAGGTGGTGTTTCGCCCCCACCCACCCGTCCTTCCTAAAGTGGTTTCCGAATTTTGCTTGTACCGGTATATATCCTTACTGGTCTATTTCCCGAACCTGGTCTCTGATGCCGAAAGGGTCCTGCACAAACTAGACGTCGGACAGGCTTTGAAGTTCTACCTTGACAGAACGAGCGAAACCAGAAGCTCTTCCCAACTATTTGTTACATCTGGTGACCCAAAGGGGAAACCAGACTCCAAAGCATCCATCTCCCGCTGGGTTACTTCATGCGTTTCCAAGGCCTACAAGATTCAAGGCCTTCAACCACCTAAAGGCATTCGTGCTCATCTCCCGGGGCAAGGTAGCTGCTATTGACCTCCAAATGTACCTCCCTTGGAAGTCCATTACCAAGGTGGCTACGTGGGCATCCCCATCAGCTTTCTGCAAACATTACTGTCTTGACCTGAGCTCCCAGGCTGATGCCCAATTTGTCAAGGCAGTTCTCAAGAATTTATTCCAATAAGGGAATTTTCCATCCACCCATAATACCCATGGTCAGTGCTTGGGAATCTCCCACAAGTATGGAGGAAGGGGGACAGGACGTAGAAGTATGACAGTTAATCACCGTAGTGACTACCTTACTCCTAGTCCATAGTCCCCTTTCCTCCATACGCCCGCCTCTAATAAGTATCCTCTGTTGCCTAAATGATGTCCGACCTGGCGATGGAAAAGGACTGACGGGTGGGGCGGAGCTCAGAAAGGCGGTGTTACGGTCACGTGCGGTTTGTACCCGTGTAAAAATTAAATGAGCACAAAAAATTTAATTTGCTTTAAAAAAAAAAATTGCTCAGGCCAGTCTTTAAGGATGGAATGTCCCACAAGTATGGAGCAAGGTAGTCACTACGGTGAATAACTTTGTCCATTCTGCCGTTCGTGAATCAGTGCACTGTGATGGGAATTCATGGTGAAGGGAAGGATAGGAAACCTAATTGGACTCCCCCCATCACTTTACTTTTTTAAACATTTTTTGGAGTGATAGTCCTGCCTGGGGTTTAGCGGCTTTTCAGCAATTTTGTTCCTCCTGCTTGTAGAGATTTGTTAAGGTGATGTGTATACCTCTGTGCTTGGGTTGAGAGAGGGTAGATTGATGGTAGGCTGTAGCTGTAGATGCAAGGCAATATTTTTGACGGACTCTGAGGTGACCAGAGTGCGGGGGAATGGTTTGTTAACCCTATTTGGGGGCTAGGGATGGATTGATCCCTATCGAGGGGTAGGGTGACATTAATGGACCGGTTCAGTAATCTGACCCTGTTAAAGGGATGGGGGACAAGAGCCATTGATATCCCAGAGCAGGGAAATGTTGGCAGTGAAGAGGGTCCCAGTCTGTCCCTTCCCTTTGTGTCCTTCTGATTGCTGATAGTACCACTCTTGATCACCACATACATCTGTATGAAGATGCTGGCTAGTCTATATTTTTTACTTGCAGAAAAACACATGTGCCAGTATAACTGGTAGATCACCCACGTCAAAACAGGCCGCTGGAGTCACCAGGAAGATGCCTCTTGACATTGCTTTTCGGCCAGAGGGAGGAGAGTGAGAATCGCAATGTGACGAAGCACCAACAATTGTGACGAACTGCAGCACAGAGGCACTGCACGCCGCTCGCATGTACAGACTATCTCACCTGCAGGCCAACTGCTGAGTGGCTCCATGCGCAACGCTGGATCCCCGATCACAAACTTGGACACTGTTCACTGCCTACTGCCATTAACAAAAGCCGGCAGACCCGTGAAAGGAAAAGAGGTGGTGTTTGTCCCCCATTATATGTATTCTCCTGGGCTGGGAAGATGGGGACCAATTGGCCCGAGGTGAGGTGTTAGACCAAGAGGCCAGAAGGGTGGTGAGTGGGCAGGGTTGGACAGTGTGTGGGGGAGTGTGGAGGCGATTTCTGGAAAAGGTGAGATGATGGTTGGTCAAAGAATGTGGTACTCAGTACTGAATGTGTGTGCGAGTAGTACTGGGAGGATAGGTAGTAGATGAAAGTGGCAGAGTGGAAGGAGAGTGACTGAGTAGTAGTGGATAGCAGAGTAATAGTAGAAATGCAGCTGTAGTAGTTGGGTGGGAGGGAAGGAGAGAGGACATTTCAGAGGGTAACGTAAGTGTGGAGACATAACTGTGGATTCGACAGAAGATGTAGAATCTGAGAGAAAGGAGAGGCACTGGATGGAGTAGAGGGGAGAAAAAGGTTAGTGTGAGAGAGATCAAGTAAGAGTAAAATAAGCCATAAAGTACAAGAATGGTGAAGACTGGGGAGTTTGCAAGGCATGACCCTTAACCATCTTCTAGGGAAATCCTGGTTAGGAGCCCTAGATTGTTCCTTGGGGAGGCCAGATGGGTAAGGCATTTGCCTTTAGGCCATCACAAGCAGTTAGACAGATCTTAGATAGTGGGTGATACCAATCATTAGAACCAATCAGAGGATTGAGGGAAGTCTGGGTTAGGGTGGGATTGACCATCCAGGGGTTAGAGAGAGAACAGCAATTAGGACAGTTGAAAATAAAATAATAATAAATGACCCTTGAACCTCACGTGCCAGTTTGTGTTCTTGACACATTCATATTAAGAGAATTTGCTGGACCACCCGTTCTGGTTAAGAAACTTGGAGCACTCTTTCCATTACCTTTACAAGCTGCTGCAGTTTTTAAAAAGGTTTTATGGAACCATAAAATGCTTAAACACATTCCCCTTCTTATACCAGATGTTTCGGGGTTGGTGCATTTGTTTTATACAGATGGCATCTTTTATTGTTACTCAAATAAAATCTGTAGTGTATAGGATGATTGCAAATGTCTCACTGATGCTGTGATCATTGCTTCGTTTGCAGGTTAATGTCAGAATAGACTTAGTGTTTCATTGGTTCATCTACCTTTTATATGGCCAACTGCTACTGTCGCCAAGAAGTTGAAATATCACACTTCACTCCCTCTAACTATTTGCTCTTTTTAATTTGTTCCTAAATACTGCGATGAATCCCAGGGTATCGTATCTGCTTCCATAGGGGAAGCCCCTTCCCATGAGGGCAAGGAGGGGAGGTCGCTACCAATAATCCCTGTTGGAGTAGTACTCAGCAGTTGGATCTCATGCGAGGCAAAATCTCCTGTGGGACAGTTACGACCATATTGAGAGGATACAGTATGCCTGCTAATCACCTGACTCTAGACCCGCTATTCTACAACCGTAACATCATCCCCATCCCTAATAGGGACATGCGTTATTGTCACCCTATCATTTTTCAAGAAAGTACTTGGAGTATGAAGAGTATAACCGACCCAAGGACGAACAAAGACAGAAGTACTGAGACGAAGAAGAACTCAAGTGTCTCTCAGGAGAACATGCAGCTTAAAAGTACTGAGATGAGGTGCGGAGCCATGAAGATTAAGAACCATAGGGAGCGGTTTAGTGGTTGCTGGCTACTCATTGGTTCAAGCAGAGTAGAAAAGCAGAAAAGACTCTGGAAGCAGTTGTCTAGTCCTCCCTAGAGGAGCTGCAGGAGCCAGCACGGTGCAGGAAGGTGGAAGGAAGCGGATGAGGATGCCAAAAGGGAGCTGGAAGGACCAGGGCCAGTCCAAAGTGGAAGGACCAGAGCTGCCAGAGAGAAGCTCCCGATGTTCCTGAAGCCTGGGAAGCACGTGAAGGGTAAACCGCACTGCCCAGAGGAAGATGGAGACTACAGTGTTCCCGGGCGGACCAGAACCCACTGCAAGGATCCCTAGAGGTAGGGGGAAGCACTCGAGCTGGCTTGGGGGGTGGGGGGAACTAGGAAGGTGCAGTCAGCATTTCCATAGTCGCAGTACCTGGCAGGCAAGTGAACCAGGTCTGTCCTGCAACAAGAGAAGCTTAAGGGTCTGGGACCAACCACTATGTGAAAACGGAAGTCCTCTTCTTCGTGGTGGTGCTTGGGAGGAAAGGGCCCCAAGTATCCGAAGGCAAAGAAAGAGGGGTCTGGGACCTACCACTACGTGAGACTAACACCAGTTATCTTCCTCGTTGTGGTACTTGAGCGAAGAGGGCTCAAAGTACCCAAACATAAAGGAGGGTTCTGGGACCCACTCCCAAGAGAAGAAGAGAAACTGCAGAGCAATTTACTAAGGACCACACTTGGCAGGGAAGTGAACCAAGTTGACTGAAGCAGAAAGAGAAGGATCCAGGGCAAGGCTTCCCCTTGGATCAACACTCTATTATTCTCAGTCAAGAAGATCTTCTGTTCTATATAGTTTAGTCAATAGTGTGAGGGATAGAAATAGGCTTTGGACTTGTGACAATGGACTATTGACACCCTTACAGTTTCCTTAGTTTTGGTTGAGGCAGGGAAACCCCTCTTAGATATAGGGTGAAGTAGGGATTTTTGCGATATCCTTTTAATTTTTTTAAATTAAGATTTTATTGGGGAAAATTAAACACAATATCATACACACTCATTTTCAACAGTCTATCCCCGCTGAATGTCCCCCCCTCCACTCATTCCACTATCCCTATAAAGAGAAAGTGATTCCAACCAAATTATAACCACATTCACTATAGATTAAATTCCATGCCTGACTGCCCAGTGTGAAAAGCCCTCCATGAGGCAGTCCGAACATCGCCGGAAAGACTTTCCGCCCTTATCCCTTCCATCAGATACCATTGTGATGTATAGGGAGGAGGCTTGGCCTGTCCCCTCTCCTGACATACCACCTACCCGCCTGCAAGGCTTTCACCTCCCCCTTATACCCACCCTTCCCCTACCAGTCAGTGCCCATCCTAGTCCGAAATCACAGGACCACATTCCTCCCTGAAAGTACCTGCTTGGTCATGAACTAGGGCTGTCAACTTAAACCATGAGAAAAATTCCTCAGTCTACGTTTCCAATAGTCATGGCTTGCCATGGTCTGAGCTCTGCCATTTCTGGGCTAAGGCCACCCGCCCAACTCTGAACATGGCTTCCCACATTCTGGGAAATCAAAAAACCTCTGTATCTGATGGAGGTATCCCCAGAAACATCTGAAAGGAGTCTAATGGGAGGAGATCTCTCGTCTCCTCTGACATGTACCCCAATAGGTCCTTCCAGTAATTCTGGACTCTCGGGCAGTGCCACCACATGTGGGCCGAAGACCCCACCTCCCCTAGGACATAATGGAGAGGCTCCCGCAGACATCTTCGCAATCTGCAACGGGTCGATCGCCTCACCACCCAGACCTTCAAATTCTGTCTATCCGTCTGATCACCATGATTGGGACCCCTATAGTGTCTTGTGAAAACGTCTTTCTGTGAGACTGAGTCGTGAAATAACTTCTCAAAGGGTGTAAGCAGCCTGTTGAGCTTAGTCCCCCATTTCTGATCCGTGAGGATCCCCATAAGACAGAGGTAGGTGAAGATCGGAATGGAATCCCTACCTAAAGTGTCACTGATCGTGTTGTAGTCCAGAAAACATCCCTCCCCCCCCCCCAAAGAACTGCACCGCTTTATCCAATCCAGCGTCTGACCAGGCCTGCACCCCCTCACCCCTACCCCTCCCCACACCCCCAGAAGCCCCAGCGCCCAAGCTCCAGCAGAGGACACCACACTGACTTCATGGGTGATGTCCAAGAGGATAGTTTATCTGTGAACCCTCCAGCTTCTGTAAGTGCCATTGGACCCCCAATGTAGGGTGATCGCTCAGCCTATTCAGCAACGCCTTGTGGTGGTCCCATAATTGCGACCCGGGCCTTCAGCGCAATTATCCATGATTTAGTGGTATTAATCTTCAACCCTGAAAAGATCTCAAAACGTTTAATAAGAGCCAGGAATTCCTGGACTGATGACTCAACATCACAATGGTAATACAGAAAGTCATCAGCAAACAAGGAGAGCTTAAAATACACCTACCTTCTTCCAATGCCTTTAAAACTGGGGTGTTTGACGAACTGCTATTCCTAGTCTCCTTGGTTAATGCATACAGCTGCGGAGATAGTAGCCACTTCATCGTGCCCCTGGACAGAGAGTATGTCTCTGTAAGACAGCCATTAATCTGCACTCGTGCAAACTGCGCAGCATAGAGCCACAACCCATTTGCGAAGGTTGACCCCTAGCCCCATTTACCCAAGAAGCGTGGACATATACCTCCATTCTATCCTATTGAATGTTTTTTCAGAGTCCACTGAACGGAAGCAGCCGCCCATATCGGATTCCCTTGCAAAGTGCATCAAATCAATGTTTTAGTGATTTTATTTTTTTTATTTTTTTTTATTTTATTTTTTTTGACCAGCCCTGCCAACCTCTAACAAAGCCCACCTGGTCCCCATGGACCAAAAAAGCAGGATCCCCTCCAACCTGTTCCCAAGCCACCTGCTAGCTGCGGGATTGGCAGGGGGTTAATCAAGTCAGCAATATGTGACCCATCGCACCCGTATTCGTATAATACTGCCTAACCTGAACCCTGATGCTCTCCGTGCCATAATGAGCTAACCAGTGGTCAGTCTGAATAACACTCACCATCTTACTCCTCTGGGCCTCCCACAGTTTCCAAGCTACAATCTTAGCCATTCAAACTCCCTATTATCATTCCATTGAAAATGTTGGTGTGCAGGGCCCGAGCCGACTCTTTATCTTGTAGAAGGGAGTCATTACCCCCACCGATCATGGTCGAACCACGGCACTGGGTTAACTCGAAAGTCAGAAACGTATTCATGTAGGCCCCGATCAACTGGAATGTGGTTGATCCTTGAAGGAATCGTGCACTCGAGAGTAAAACGTGAATAGAAGTTCACCCACAGACGAGGGCATTGGGGAATCCACCACATCCAACTCGAACTGTATGTAGTCTCCCTTCCAGTATTTGGTTGCTCCTTCCATCCATATTCTCTTACTACCCGTAGTCGGGTCTAGGGCCATGTTGTAATCCGTTCCCACAATCGGGGGATCCGGCACAAAGGACACAAGTCTATCCATAAAACTTTGCCAGAGCGCAACTTGTCCTATCTTCGGACAATACACAGTGCCCAGGGTGAACATGTTCCTTTGCACACTACCCCGCCGGAACACAAACCTACTCTCCCGATCCTTGAGCTCTTTCTGTACCCTGAAAGCCATCCCACAAGACAGGATCACTGCAACCCCCTGTTCTTTCCCTGTAAATGAGGCAGGGTGAACTCCCCTCTATCCGTGTAGACCTGAGAAGGGTCTCCCTCCCTCTTAACCATTGCATCTCATGTAGGAATAACACATCTAACTTGGCACCAGATAGTTCACAAAGCCACAGAGACCTCTTTGTTGGGAAGGTAATACCCTTAGCGTTTAAGGACACAATTGTCAACGCATCCAGAGGACTAGTCATCTGCAGAGAGAAACCTCCCCAAAAATATTGAAACTGTTCTTTGGCACCTCAGAACTATAGGAACCAGTTGTAAGCACCTTTGCCTCCCTTGCATGGTCAAAGAAACCTGTGAGATCACCCGAAGCCCCTCTTTCCCCTCCACAAGCACTGTTCTCCCACCACCCCAGACATCCAGCCAGAATCAGCAGCCCTAATTGGCACCCGACCAAACCACCAGACAGCCCAATTCCCCCAGGCTACATCTCCACTCCACCTCAGTTCCTGACACCCCTCCCCACACCCTCACTACAATCCTCAGAACCCGCCCCACCCCTCCAAACCCCAACCCCTCCAAAAAAATCCCCCACCACCTAAACACCTGCCCCCCAACCAATTAAACCCTTAACAGACCCAAAAACACAATAGACGTCTGAGTGCCTTTTGCACAACGCTTCAGGAAGATGTTACAGAAACAATCAAAATCAGAGTTGTCTCCCCTTTCCAGCTCAGGGACCATTGGCCATGCAGGTATTAAACTTGTTGAATTTCCTTGAGCCAGTGACCCGCCTCCTGTTCCTCGTAGGCCCCTTCCTTGCCCCCTCCCCCTGCGCCCCGTTCTGGATGTTGTCTCTGGCTACTCAAGGGATCCACAAGTTATGTCTCTGGAGGATAGCTCAGGGGCAACGTGCTTGCCTTGGAAGCAAGATGACACGGAGCACCACAGGTTCGATCTCCGGGTCCACGCTTAGAAACCTCAGGGTATTAAGTGTTATAAATGACCTATCATATATCATATGCTATTACTCTTCTAATATCCTCCCAAACCAGCCGGTATTGCTGACCTTCATTCTCAATGAGAGAATGGAAACCCCCAGCAATGGTGTACCCCCTTCCCTCTTAGCCACTGTGTTTAAGGGAGAGTACATTTGTTGTCTTGCCAGGGTGAATGAGGAGAGGTCCTGAAAGATTCTAATCACTGCGTTATTATAGGTAATGGAATTAGACTTCCTGGCTTGCTCTAAAATTTTTGCTTTTCCTGCATAATAATGAAAACGGACGAGGACTGCTCTTCGCCCTCCAGCTCTTCGCCCAGCCCTGTGGGCCCTGTCTATGGTAGAATTGTTCGTTGCATCATTTCCGGACAACTACCGGACCAAATCCTTCACAGCGCGGACAATGTCCCGTTTGTCTCCCCTTCCATCTCAGGAAACTAAAAAAAAACGAAGATTTGTCCTTTTTCGATTCTCAGTCATCCATCTTGATGGCTTTCTCCTCATCTCTCCTCTCCAGGGCCGACAGTCTGGTGTCAATCTGCTCTTCCAATATATCAACCGAGGACTGGTTGGACTCCGAGCCTTGGATCCTATCCTCCATTGTGTCCACTATGCAGTCCAACTTGTCCAGTCTGTGACCAATGACGGACTGGATTCCCCTGATCTCCAGCAGAGCTGCAATGTCCCTCTTTGTCGACATGGTGTCCCCTGCCGATTCCACCATTTTGGGAGCAGCAGGTGCACCAGGTTCCCCTGGGATCTCACAAAATGGAGTATCTGTAATGCCTCTTTCGAATTCATCCAGGAAAGCCGATAGACTGCAAGACTGGGTACGGTGGTCAGTCTAGCCCTCTTAAAAATATCAGGCCCGGGCCGGTGCGATTCCCACTGTGAACCCCCTGGAGCCTAAACAAAGACTACCTCAGTCATGAGAGACGGTGTCCCCCTGGAGAAGCACCATCCACTCCAAGGTCTCCTTTTGAAGCACTGAACACCTTCACACTGGGGCTGGTGGTGAACAGGGTCAACCCCAACTGTGGGGTATCACTGCTGCGGGCAAGACACACTCCTATCACAAAGACCCCTCCGCCTCCAAGCGCTCAGACTCCACTTGTGGGCCACCACCACCACTCATCTGCGTATCACCCCCAGCAAGACTCTGTCCACCTTTCCACCATGCACTGCTCACCAGGCCCTTACCCGATGGGTGTGGGGAGACTCCCAAAACAGGACGGCTAGGGTCAGTCACACCCCCACCCACGAGGGGACGTGTGCATGGGTAGCCCCCTGAGACTGCCCCTAACCCACCTCTGCTGGCACACTGGCTCCTCCCGTGATGAGAATCCACCTCCAGCCTCTGCTGCCACTGAATCTCAGCCCTCAAGAAGCCTTCAACACACCACCTCCACTGGTCCAAAAGAGCCTCTGGGCCCCCCAATAATTCAATACAGTTTGGTCTAGGGACAAGGTACGTGCTTTTTCTAAACGCTCGCCTCTGTCTCTGGGTTCAAAAGGAGAGATCATCCTTCTATGCATTCTAAGGAAGGGCAAGATCTTGGTGGAAAAACATGTTCTCATTGGAGTACCTCGGTGCGTATGACGCAGTGCACCGTGTTGTGGCAAGATCACTTTGAGCCTGGCCAGGGAGCAGCTGCCCTTGCTTTATTCCATCTGCCACACCAGCGTTCCACTCTTGATAGGACTGTATTGGGGTGTAGTGCACCGCTGTCCTTTATATCAGGATCACAGTAAGCAGACCATTTGCCGACTGCTGCTGCAGTAATACCACACGTTTACTCCTTCAGTAGTGCGCTGGCGGTGCATCTGAATGCACGTTCTGGCCCACTCACCAACACTGGATGGGAAGGGGGAGGTGGGGAGGCCGCACATCCCCATTGGGGGAAACAAACACACCACTGGGTCCACCTCACTGCTCCCAAACCTGTACTTCTGCCGATGAGCCCCCTAGGCTCCATTGCGCAGGCACCCTGCATCACTCCTCCTGTGAGCCACGCTCTCCTGTGCTGAGCACCTGAGGCGACCCTGGACTCTCCTTCAGCTTACCTCTTCTCTCAGTGCTCCGGAGCATGAAATGTCCACCGGCCAGTCCTCTGCTGGGGTCCTACGCTGGCAACGTGCGGGGCCAGTGGATGCTGGATAACCAAACCGGTTTCTGCTCCTCACTGCCACGGGATGGCCGGAGAGCCTGCCCCTGAGACTGTGTTCCCGAAGACAGGGTGAAGGTAGAATCCCACAGGGCATAGGAGCCCCTTGCACGATTTTTACCGCAGGTCCAAGTGTTGGGAGTCCTTGTGTTACACTCTTTGTGCTTTTCTGCGTTTCCATGCTTTTTTGCTTGGAAATTCCTATTTTTGCTCGATAGTCTGTGTGCTCTTTCGTCTCTTCATCCGGGAAACAGGGATCAGTTTGTCGGCGTCTTTCAGCGCCCCTCAAGAACAGAATTGTCAAGTGTTTTTTTTTTTTTCTCCTAAGATTCCAAAATGGCCATCGGGCCTACGCCTCACGCTGGACCATGTCGGAGGAGAAGGGTGACGGGGGGTTCCCTCTTCAAGCTCTGCACCAGCCGCGGTTTGAGGAATGTATTCATGGAGGACAAGCATTCCCAGTGCCTTTGTCTTAATCCGACACACAAGGAGGAGGATTGCGAGATCGGGCGTGGCTTTCCCAAGCGCACCATCAAGGATCGTCACAGCAGATTGGCGGCGTGGCTCAATGCTAAGGCCTCTACCCAGTGTGGTTCATAGGGGCATGCCTCTCCCAGATCTGGCCAGTCTGAGTGGGCTTCTAAGTCCTTTGAGGGTGCTCCATCTGTGGGGGCCTAAGACAAGGGCAAACACTGCAAGCCTATTTCTGTCGGGGATGCTGTGCAAGCGGGTCCCGTGACAGGCAGGGCGCACTCATCTTCTCAGTCGGGGGGGGTGGGGGAGAGTGGAAGTACTCCAGGGCACAGTTATTTCTTCTTCTAACAAAGAGGACATGGTTTCCATCCACACGGTCCAGGAGGATGTTCAGGAGGATGACTGTAATGTCGAGGAGGAAATTGTCGACACAGCAATTACTAGGACAATGGGGACGACGTAGATGCGGGGCCCAGCAAGCCTGCTCCCCTGACAACTCCCAGAGATTTGTCTCAGGATATTCTCTCGACTCTCCACACGTTGGTGTCGGAGATACAGAAGAGGATACTAGGCTCACAGCTGCCGAAGAAAAGAAAGCGGTACTCTACGCCGCCTGACCAGCTGCCACACGTACCTTCCCTCCCCCTAGGGATACAGGGACGGATATGGCGACGGACTGCGGCATCGCCCCGCCTCCAAGGGCTTCCCCACCCGACAAAGTGGGTTCATTACACTCTATGGTTGCCCGTGCATCGGAACTCTTCCAGCTCATGCCGGAGGAGACGACGGAGGGCTTCCTGTATGAACGCCAGGAGGCGAAACAGAAAACCATCCTGGCTGTGCCTCTCCTGGATGACATCTGTGATGAGGGCCTGGCGCTACAAAAAAAAAAACTCTGCCTTAGCGAAAAGAGACCGGCTGGAGAAGAAATACCGGGTGCCGGACTCTGCACCCAAGTGTCTGCAGTCACAGCCATCACCAAACTCTGTGGTCTTGGTGGCTGCGTGGAAGAAGTCATCGAACCAGTCACCTTCAATATCAGTTTCCCCAGACAGCAAAGAGAAGAAGTTGGACGCCGTGGGTAGAAAGGTCATCTTCTCAGTGGCTACGACGGTCAAGGCGGGGAACGCTTTAGCGATCCAGGCCAGGTACTGCCGGGAGTTATGGTACAAGATGGCCCCGCTACTGGAATTTCTCCCTGAGGACAAACGGGTTGAGGCGTTGGCGATTCTCCAGGAGGGTGAGGTAGCGTTGGACCACGCCATCACCGTGGCCCTGGACATTGCAGGCACTGGGTTCTACCAAATGGGGAACAGGGTTTGCCTCAGTCATCGTGGCTGGTTGAAGGCCACCAACTTTAGGCAGGATGTTCAGACGAGGGTCCTGGACATGCCGTTTGGGAACAATCTCTTTGGAAAGGACGTCGATGAATCACTACAGGCCATCAAGACCGACGCAGACGGCACGTGTCCTGGGCATGCTACAACAGCACCGTTCGTCCCTTCGTTCTTCTGCCGACTTCCCTCCAGATCATCGTAAGATTTCGGCGGAGGAACGTCCTCGTACCACTAACCCTCCTGTTCTACGACCCATGGGTCCTACAGGGGTCGTTCCAAGCCCTTCGGTTCCCAGGGCGGCGCACCAGCCTCCAAGCAGGATTGATGCGGCCAATACGTCTAGCCCCCACCCCTTCACCCTAGTGGGAGGCACGCTGGCGAACTTCATCAGCGTGTGGGAGAATATCTCCACTGATCGATGGGTGCTGGATGCTCTCGCCCACTGACACACTTTGGAGTTTCAGCAAAAGTGTCTGTAGATGCCACCGGTGGCTCAACAGGAACACATGCCTCAGCTGCACATGGAGGTTCAGGCCATGTTTTTAAAAAAAATGGGGTGGTAGAGCTGGTTGCAAAGCGACTCCAGAGTTTACTCCAGATACTTCTTAGTAAAATTGGAGGCCCACTCTCGATCTACGACTCAACAAGTACATCAAGTCCCAAAAATTCA
The DNA here is from genome assembly GCF_040938575.1 of Ambystoma mexicanum. Classification (NCBI taxonomy): domain Eukaryota; kingdom Metazoa; phylum Chordata; class Amphibia; order Caudata; family Ambystomatidae; genus Ambystoma; species Ambystoma mexicanum. Next base: position 659,796,249 of record NC_090941.1, on the reverse strand, counting down.
GGATGGTCACGCTGCAGCACATGCTCTGCCAACTGGAGGAGGGAGACTTCCTGACGTCGCGGCTATGTGTACTTCCACGTCCCCATTCATGGAAAACATTGCAAGGTCCTATGCTTCGTACAAGGGAAGCACTACCAGTTCAAGGCCCTCCCCTTTGGACTGAAGTCAGTGCCCAGGGTCTTTACAAAGTGCCTGGCACCAGTGGCGGTCCATCTGCGGGATACATGTGTAGCCATACCTCGATGACTGGCTCATCCGTGCCAAGTCAAGACAGATCGCAGTCAATCACACGGAGAGGACCGTCCGGCTGCTCCACATGGAGAGGACCGTCCGGCTGCTCACGGATCTGGGGTTCTCTGTAAACTTTACGAAGTTCTGCTTGATTTCATCACAAGATGCTCCGTTCCTTGGGTCCTGATCAGACTGCAGGTTGTGGATGCAACCCCTTCAGGAGTTCCTGGATGCTCGTTGGATCCAGGTGTCCGGAAGCTTCATCGACAAGATTGTCCTCGACGAGGAGTTGCGTTAAGGTGGTGGGGCGTGCGCTCCATCGCTGGGGACACGGATTTCCAAAGCCCCCATTACCAGGAGACAGTCTCCACAGACGCTTCCCTGAAGAACTGGGGAGCTCACACCAGACTTCTCCCCGCCAGAGGCATGTGGCTACCGGAGGAGAGGGATCTACACATCAATGTCCTGGAACTGCAGGCAGTGTTCTGGACCCTCAAGTCTTTTCTTCTTTCCCTCAAGGTCATAGTGGCCAGGGTCTTCACAGACAATACCACCACAATGTTCTACATCAGGAAGCAGGGGGGCACCCGATCCCCAGCGCTCTCCAGAGAGGCGCAGAACTTGTGGCACTGGGCTGTCGCCCAGGGGATGGTTCTCATTCTGTTTCACCTGGTGGGAGTCAAATCAAAAACACTGTCACTGACACTCTCAGCAGGGAGCTGCGTTCTTGCCACGAGTGGGTGTTTCGGCAGGATCAAGGGAACAACCTCTTCCTCAGGTGGGGCAGAACCCAGATCTATTTGCGACAGCGGCGAACACCAAGAGCCAGAGGTTTGTCAGCGGGTTCCACCAGCCCGGGAGCATGGGGGACGCATTCTCCTTCCCATGGGAACACCTATTCCTGTACGCGTTCCTGCCGTTGCCTCCTACTATGAGTAATCACTCCACTCAAACTGGGCTGGTGCAGGATGATCTTCGTCACCCTGGCGTGGCCGAGGCAGATTTGGTACCCGGACCTGCTCAGCCTGTCGACGTCGCCTCCAGTCAATCTACCAGTGGTTGCCGATCTGCTCGCGAAATCCTGCACCACGACCCAGTATCACTGAACCTGAAGGCCTTGCTCCTGCAACCTTAGCGTTCGGTGGGTACGAGCTACCGACGACTGCAGGGAGGTCCTTGCCAGAGCCAGACCATTGTCGACTCGTAAGTGCTACTGGCACACGTGGAAGCGGTTCGCGACTTGGTGCCGGTCGTAGAAGATCAGCACACTGAGGGCCATGGCCCCTCAGAGCCTACCATATTTGTTGTCTTTGGCTAAGACTGAGCTGGCGCACGCCTCATCGTGCATTTGGCTATCTCCCGCTACACCAGGTCTCTCTGACGGTCTTTGCTTTGGTTGCACAGTCTAGTCAAGGATTGCCTCGAAGAACTGTTTCGATCGTTTATGCCGGTGAAGACACCTGCCTCAGCGTGGGAACTCAATGTGGTACTGACAAGGCACATGGGGTGCCCCTTTCGAGCCTATGCATCAAGCTCCTCTCAAGTACCTGGAAGACAGCGTTTCTCGTGGCCATCGCCTCTGCCAGGAGGGTGGGAGAGATCCAGGCCCTGTTCTGCAAGCAGCCTTATATGGCTTTCCTCGAGATGAGGGGGGTGCTGCGGACGCACCCTTCTTTCATGCTTAAGGTTCCATCGGAATTCCATCTCAACAAACCTTTTGTTTCCTGTTTTCTTTTTCTGACGCCTTTATCGCCAGCTGAACAGACTTTGCACTCGCTGGATGTGGCTTGAGCGCAGAAGTTCTATGTTGCACGCACCAACAGTTTCCGGAAGATGTCACAACTTTTCGTGAACTTTGGTCCTGTGAACCATGGGATATCTTTGTCGAAGGCTTCCGTTTCCAGGTGGCTCTCCGGCTGTATCTCTCATTGTCACCGGTTGGCAAAGCGACCGCTGCCTGGCTGTCCAAGAGCCCACTCCACCAGAGCGATTGCTGCTACAACGGCGTTCCTGTATGGTATGCCCCTGCTGCACATCTGCAGGGCTTCTACATCGCGGTCTATGCACAACTTCACGAGATTCTACTGCGTCAACAGGGATTCCAGAGAGGTGTCCAGGGTCGGCCAAGCAGTGCTATGCAACCTGTTCGCTTGAAGGTAAGCCTGGTGAGGAGTTGAGAGTAATTGCTTCTGTTGAGCCTTGCCACCTCCTGTGGCAATGATGTACTGCTATGTATTCTTTATACATGACCATGTGAATCCATGCCAGACCCATGCTCGAGAACAAAAGTTACAGGTAAGTAACTTGTTCCTTTTTCGGTCCACATTCACTCGAACACAACTCCCTGCAGCTTTGGGCTAGATGCCCAAAATGTGTCCTAATTATGCACCAAGAAGTCCCCAACCGGATTGGGTCACAGTCCACCGCACGGGTGCTTTCGGGGCTGGGGGGGGGGGGGCCCTCAATACCCTTCTACACCTGGCAGAGATGGAGCGATGCAGAGAGGCTACTGCATCTCTGTGACCCCTGGTCACCACTCCTAATTTCCTTTTTAAACAAAAGTTTGACCACCAATGTGAGCCCAGTGTATACAAGGCCTACGTCTACATCCTTTCAATACACTACGGCTAGGTCAGTCAGTCGTTACTTTTTGCTTCTTGCTGCAGGAACATGGAATTTACTTTCATGCAAGTTTGGCACAGTTTCCTGTCTTATATACCTAAAGGAACTGCTACACAACTACGCTGTCCTTGACGTTCTAATGATGAAACAGTGTTCTTGACATGCAAAGGTTTTTCTTGCACCAGGAAGCCATACCTTGTGGTGATAGACTTACTTGAAGAGAGTTTATAACAGAAGCACAAACCTTGAAAAGACCACCATGCCTCCAAAGGGGCAAGACTTATGCAAAGCATGTTTTGGCCTTGCAGTAGTACATTTTAATTTTTCTTGAGACTGTATTCCTTCAAATTGAAAAGTCTTGTTTATTTTTTACCATCTAAGATTGGGGCCTCATTAAGAGTTCGGTAGGCAATGAAATTGGCACCACAATTTTGCTGGTAATGGTATTATTGCCATTTATCGGACTGCCAATTTCTATACTGGAGGTAAATACTCCACTTTTCTCCTAAAATCAGCAGACTTACCGCAGTGGAATTACTGCTTGCAGTAAATCTGCCAAAATTCCCATGTAGCCCTTTGGACTCCAGAAATGGGAATTACATTGCCCTACCACACTCTTAATCCTATTGGAAACCCACAGGGCAGAGTACCAGTAATGGGAAACGCATTTGGCGCTAGTTCGGCAGATTTATCTACAGATTTATCTACAGATTACTGCTGACCCCGTAGTGAGGAATCAAATCCTTCATATGGATTTATAGTTTCTAGCGATTCTTCAATTATTTTAACATTTTTAGCTTGATTTTTAATGCCATTAACAAATCTAACTGCGGTAACGACATCAATATTTCTATATGTAATACAATTAACATTGATGTTTCGCTTTTTGTATACTGAATGCTAAACGCCGTTCAAAAGTGTAACCTATTTCTGTTCCTTTTGTTTTCCAGATTCTTTAAGTTCTTCTTCGTCATTGTTTAATGACTTTAGTGGCCTAAGCATGTCTCAAAGAAGAAAGGTATGTTCATCTTAAAGTTTTTGGAAACATTTTTATTTACAAATTGAGTTTATGTAAAAGAGCTCTTATGTGCAGATATCCATCTTTGGACAATATAGGTCTGTGGCTCTAAGAAACATGTTCCCTACACAAATGCACAGCAGCTTCCAAAGACTTGAGTCCTTTCTATGCTTACATCTGAATACAAAGCCTTTGCACAGCGCAAACAGATTTTCCTTTCACTTTCCCAATTTCTTTGATACTTCTAATACTTTCTGACGAGATTACTACTTGTCTTGCAGGTCATGGCCTTCAAAGAAATATCCTACTAATCTCAATTTTCAGAGACTGCGTTCCATAAACAGAGTGCCTGGTTGCTCAGCATTACATGCACACCTATTACATATGCAAATCCTTTTCAGCAAGAACAGTTAAAAACTGATTGCAAAGACTCACCAAAAGGTATTTTTTCCACAGGACATGGTAAACCTTTATATGTGGGCAGTAGTCCGTTCTGTGATTAGTCCTTCCCAGACGTACCCTCTAGTTGGTGGGAGAATTTGTGCAATCACCTACTGCTGTACCATCACATCCGAGTGCTGTCCTGAGGTGCAAAGCATCAAATATTGTTACAAGGTGCCCAATTGCGTGAATGTCAGGCTTGGTCTTGAGGTACCTAGGCAAGATAACATAACCTAGCAAGTAGTTCACTGCTTGGGTTTCTGACCTTCAAAACCTCATTTGTCTTAATGTGGTTCACATGTGTATACTTAAGTTGCTGATGAGCTCGGACGCTACCATTTTGGCCTGGAAACAAATGCACTTCTTAGCACTGCTCAGTCTTTCACTTTTACTATTTAACGGCACATACAAAGAGCACACTCCCCTGAAGGAAAGGGAACTGTTTCTACATGTTAGGCCACAAGCTATTGGAAGCTCGAGACACAAATTATTCTGCATGGCCTCTCAGAATATGCGTTCCTTAGGTGCCCACCTCTTCTGACTTGCGCTTGGCCTGTCAACCTGGTGTGGTCCAGGTCTTGGATTACTTTGATCCACTCATTTAGGTATTAAATCTGTGATGAAGGCGTTCCACAAATGGCTTCAACTGCCAGCATTCCGATGGAAACTAAGCTGACTGATCACCCTCAACAAGGCCCATCCTATGGGTCCCCAGACTGATGAGACTGTTACTTTTCTCTGCTTAAGGCAAGTAGGGTGGTGAAGGATTATTTTTTATTTGTTTTGTTGTGAAGTCCTACATGCAAAGAAGAATGCTTTAGCGCACTAGTCAAGATTTTGTTGGATAAGGGAAGGAAATAACTTTCATAGTAAAAGGATTACCGTCCAGTTCATACACAATATGGAAATGCTCAAAGATTTTTAGTAGCCTGTACTATGGCAGGTGGGCCACTTGGGATCGTTTCAGTTGCATTTTAGCTCTGTCACTTTCACAAAGGAGAATTACCATATGCATGTCAGTCTCATTCCACCCTCGAGGTCAGTGCAGAACACAAATGCTAGACAATGATATCTAAACAGGAGTACAATTAGTAACTCCTTTTGGGTGTCCTCAGTGAGGTGTAGTTGACACTAGGCAACTGAATGGCGGGCATCCTTGTTCAGTTTACTCCAATATACTCCAGCTGAAACCCCTGGTGCTACACATACAAGTAATGCAAGTAACTCTACCAATAATTAATTGAAGCTATAGTAGCTTGTTCGATGAGCAGGGGTGCTCTTGGAAGAGTCTGTGATGTTTTTCGCTCTCAGTATCTTTCACAGAAAGACAATATCAGTTTTCATAGAAAACAAAGAATCCAAAAAGCTGTATAATTAATTGAAAATTAAATCCTCATACTTATTCTGGGCTGGTATCAAAAGATATCCTAATTGAATTGCCCTTTTGACCAAAACTTACTTAAAAGTGAGAGTGACTAAAAAAAACCAAAACGGCTGGTATATAAGAAATAATGTTGTATTTCGTTAAATATGATGGTTAACAAAAATCATGAAAACAATGAAGAATAGTGTAATATGTGTTTTGACAATAATCAACAAAACCAACTTCTAACAGAAAACAATTTGGATACAGAGTAATAAATAATGCGTATGAATCAGTTTACAAGTCTGGAACAACAAAGAAAATACATTGCCAAAATGAATGAGTGTGCCTCAATACATGAGGAAGAAAAACAGAACAAACAGTAAATGTCAATTGAACAGGTCTGCCAGTACATGAATATTGAAAGAACAAACAATAAATGTCAAATAACAGGTCTGCCTATCAGTTTTCATACCAGTCCTCTCACACCTACAATGGTAGTCAAGCACCCAAATGCTAGAAAATCTCCTCTGACAGAAATATGTTTGCCTGGTTATTAGTGATACTTTTGCTCATCAGTGGGATGCAGCCGACTCTCTAGGCAACTGAGAGCAAGAGGTCTACCACCAAATTACCCCAACACACTTAGGGTTAAATCTTGCATGATACACATAAAATGTCAACACTCAACAAGAACTAACTAAAAAGCTGTAGTGTCATCTTATTATTCCTATTGCGTCAGTGATTATCAAATTTGATATTTCCAATGTAGTTAACATTTACCATATGCTTGTTGAAACAGGAATGTTGTCAAGGCGTTCTGGGTTTTCATGATATTCTTTTGCAATCATACGCGGCGTATTGAGCTCTTCCTTAAATATGGGTCAACTTTTGACAAGTAGTCACTTGCTAGTCATCTCTTTTGCTGGGTTAACTGTGGCAGGCATGTAATGTAGAGTAAACGTTCCCGTGTGATTGTAAAGTTTCAGATCCCTTGGACATTTGTCACTGTGTACTCTGGGTTATTCATGTAACTTTAAATGCAATTTATTTTGAATTTTTGTTTAATAGAGAACGGTTACGTTTGCTAATAAGCTCCACTTCATGTTTACATTTTCATGGCATGCATAGTGTTTTAGAATTGTGACAGTGTTACAGGAGACCTGGTCCTCTGAACCTGTATTTTTCTAGGGTTACCAAACATTCTGTGTACCTGCCATAAAATGGCCAAGGGGTAGACCAGTGGGGGGCTGGTAATCTGGGTGGATGTTAACCTAAGTTGGAAGGTGGAGAATCCAAAACTAGATTTGCTGGACCTACAATGGCTCTCCATCTCTATAGGGGACAAGGACCTGTTGGACTTGTTTAACGTCTACAATAGCCCATCGTCTAAAATGGGAATGGAGACCCTATACCGAGTAAGTGCCATATTAAGTTCTTTCCAAAAGGGGAAACTGGCGAGTAGCATGGTACTAGTAGCAGGTGATTTCAACCTTCAATTGGAACCAATGACTTCACTTGAGGGTTTATGGGAGGACCAAGATGCAGCACGGGATATCCCTGAAGCAATAGTTTCACCCCAGCGAGATTACATTTGCAATTGAGTCAACTTGCTTGCTTTACAATCTGAATTTAAGAATGTGTAATGGGCGATTCCCAAAAGATCAGCCCGTCTCAGTAACCTTTAAGAGCCATAATGGATCATCGCTTATATAAGTGTCTCCTGCCGTAGACTGGCCACGGGTGCTTGATTTCAAGGTCCAGATAAGAGCCGATAGCGACCATTACCCCCTGAGCGCACAATTCAGAGGCCTTGGGTCAAGGAGTGCTAGACCCAAAGGAGAATTATCTGACCCAGTCCTATCTATTGGCAGACATGCACGCAGAACATTCAAGTGGGGGAAAGGGCTAGATCAGAAGGGCAAACCATCTGTTTGGCTCAATCATCTCAAATGTACAATCTATCTGTAATACAGAGTCAAGTGACGTGTGTATTGGAAGCATTTGGGGGTTTAAAAGAAAAACAGCTACCCCATATTTCAGTCCCGAAAGGCTTAATTAAAAAAAAATGTTGTGAAAGAACAAATGGTATGATGAAGAGTGTGGGGAGGCGAAAAACGAAATCATTGCATGTATCGAGTCTAAGGGGAATATAGATAAAAATAGGTTAAGGTTACAAATAAATTGTAGCATCCAAAAAAAACAATTTTGTTAAGGCCAAATGGGAAAGTATGGCAGAGGCCCTACAAAATAAGAATAACGTACTTTTATGACAATAACTGAAAAGGAGCTAAAAAGGGAACAGACATTAGATTGTTGCATAGGCCCAGAAGAGTGGCGGTTGCACTTTGAAAGGCTGTTTGCGAAATCGGAAGATTGGGTGTCTATAGTCCCACCCCATGATGAGACTTTCCTGAATACCAGACATGGGCTATGTATAACCATAGGTTATGTGACAAAAGCAATTGCCTCTCAAAAGTGCGGCAAGGAAGCAGGGGTCGACCTTATCCCTGGGGATTTGTTCAAGGATAAAGTGGTTATCTGGTACCCGATTTTGTGCAGCATATTTAATGCGGTAATTGGAGTTGGTGAAATTCCCACATCGTTGCACAGCAACAATATTACTGTTTTATAAAAAAAAGAGGGACGAGACAGCCTGGCTAATTACCACCCAATATCTCTTTTGGATAGTACGGGTACTCTTTTCAGACAGACCATCTTAAGTTACCTACAAGAATGGGTCGATAGTAATATTATATGCGATCTACAAGGCGGTTTTTTTAAACTCTTTATGCTGATCCAGAAACTCGCAGTACTGAACCAAATGAATTTATATGCTGCCTTCCTTGACCTGGAGAGAGCATTTGATTCGGTATCAAAGGAAAATCCTATGGAATACTTTATCTAGTACCACCTCATTTGATCAGGAACAAAAGGATCCTCTATTCTGTAAATAGCTCTACAGTTCGCTATGGTTTGAGGGGGTGGGGATAACACCATGGTATTTGAAGTAGGGAAAGGGGTGAGATAGGGCTGCTCACTGGCCCCCCTTTTGTTCAATCTTTACATCCAAGAAATAATCGATAAATTACTTACATTGTCAGGATTGTCCAAAACTGGGTCTGGACAAGTATCCAGCATTATTCTATGCTGATGACATAGTTTTATTAGCAACAACTCCGCAAGGATTGTAAAAATCCATGGAAATCTTTACGACTAAATGCAAAGATTTGGACTTGAAGCTAAATATTGGAAAATCTAAGGTAATAGTATTCAAGGCACGATTCTCAAAATCCATTCCATTGGTGTTAAGTGAATGGAAAACATCTTGAGCAAGTTAAAAACGTTGAAAACCTTGGGGTTAGATATCAAGAATCAGATGGGTGGGTAGTCAAAGTGAGACGTCTGTTTGTACCCTAGAAAAATATGGGGGTTCTATCCAGGTGTTTCATGCAAGCCACGGCCAAGGTGCAATTTCGCCAGCACTAGATCTATATGCAAAACGGGCCGTCCTGGCTGCATTATGTGGCACAGAATTGTGGGGTTCTGCCAATTTGGGAAAATATACCTCTACTGAATTAAATATCTTGCAAAAATTGATTTCACTGCCTAAGAGCACTCCATCTGCACTGTTACTCTTGGAGTTCGAAGTAACCCCAGTGGTTACTAAAGCGTTGATAAGCCCTTTACTGTTCTGGTTAAAACTGTGGAACCAAGAAGGGTCAGAGAAACAGACTCATCACATAATGTCCTTGAATGGAGGGAAATCTATAGAATGGGTTTGTCATGTAAAAAATACCCTTTTAGAAATGGGGGGTGGGGAATAGCAATTTATGGGAAAACCCCTAGGATCAGCCGTTGGCAACTAGAAAAGTGCAAAGGGGCTTGGTGGCCCAAAGGGCGAGGGATTGCTTGGTTATGGATGCCCTTAAACTTAAATCGGGCCCGCCTACCCCCCATTATGAAAAATCCCTATACATGAGTGCGATTGGAGACCCTGCCTGTGGCTGCCTTCTCTTGCAAGTGGAAAGAGATGAACACTGATAAATGCCAGTGTTTGGGGAGGCCGTTAAATCAATCACCCACTTTGTTATGTGAAAAAACCAAACATCCGAGGAGCCTTTAAATAGGACCAATACTCAGGGTAACAGGGGTAAGAGACACTAGAACAGCAATGTTGTTCCTGGGACAATGTTCCTCAGTACATGTAGTATTTGCAGTTGCAATATAGAACCACAGATCATGGCTGCTACGAAAGATGTTAAATTATGCTGTAATAGAAGCAGGAAGTCAATCTTAAGGCCAGAGGCTGCCAGCTGAGCTCTCCTCTGAGCTGTGCTATTAAAGAAAGCCAGTCCATGAGAGACGAATGTTACATTGATAAATGGGCCACATTTAAGAGTTGAGAGGCGTTTAACGACTAAGACTGGAGAATCTTCATGTTAACTTTTAACCAAAGTATTGAAAATCTTACGTTCTCAATTTTCATCCTTGTATAAATACTTTTTATCCTTTGGTTTCTTATTGTATGTGTTGACTTGAAGATTTTATGTCGAATAAAAGTTTGACTGTCTGACAAGTGAATATTCTTCAAGTAATGTCATCGACACCGAAGACTGGCTTCAAGCGGTGTTCAGACTGTGGCGAAATTGTCTATCACAGACCATCAGTGCGTCTGTCTGTGGTGATTGTGGGAGGGCCACAAAGTCGACGACTGTGGCTCATGTCAATCCATGACTGTCAAGCAACTGCAGGAAAAGAAGGGAAAACTCGATGCAGGTAAGCACTCTCCCAAATCCCCTGCTGTTACCCCATCTAAAAGAAAATCATCTTATTCAAGAAATGTTTCTCTCGTTATAAATCATCCTGAACACCAAAGATGTTCGCGGTCTAGTACACAACACTCGTCATCGTAGAAGAAGAGTAAAAAAACATCACAGATCTTCCTCTTCCTCTCCCAAAAAAGTATCTTTTCCAAAAAAGAACTAGACTCTGGCGTAATTAGAAAACTTCTGTTTGAAAATGCTTGAAGTTTTTCAGAGGCAAGCTCCTCCGAGTGCCCCTCTGAAGGAGTCTGAGAAAAGAAGCCACCCCTCGGCGTCTATTGACCCGTAGGGATTCTAGTGTTTTTCCTTCTTGCATGCCTCAAGGTCCGGGAAGAGTTTCCTCGACACAAGTAGAAGGGTTCTTTCTCGACATACAAGAAAGAGCCTGCGTCCGGCACCGTGAAGCATTCATCTTCGGTATCAAAGCCTTCTTCGAAAGTATTGAAGCAGTTATGTTTATCACCTGAACCTTCGAGGCATGTAATACATCTACAGCCATCAAACCATACTAAATTGTTGGGCCATTCACCGGCTGCTTCGAGGAAGTCAGCGAAGCCTTAGATGCCTTCGACACCTTCAACTTCGTCTGAGCATTCAGTGCTCTAGAAGACTGCTACACCTATGGCTGGTATATCCAAGTGTCTCGGGAGGATAGCTCGGGGGCAACGCGCTCGCCTTGGAAGCAAGACACAGAGCAACACAGGTTTGATCCCCGGGTCCACGCTTAGAAACCTCTGGGTATTAAGCGCGTTATAAATAACCTATCATATTTTAGACGCTTTCCTCAACCTGATTTCTTCAGGCAAATGGGATCAATCTTTGAGGAAGATGATCATCCCCCTTTGGAACGAATATGGGACACCAAATGTCCCAGGAGTTGATCACTGAAGAATCCAAGATGCAATTCTGTTGGAAACTCTAAAGGAGACCAGTAGCTGGGAAACATCACCAGAGACAGGGTTTGGAATCCCAGAGATGACTGGTCAGGCTGATCCCTCATACAGAGCTGTAATTTGTAAAGTGGCTGAGTATGTGGGGTGGTTCAAACCCGCAGGTGCTATTGAGACTCATGACCTCACTGATATTTTAGAAAGTGTTCCAGTTTGGGAGGCTGTTACCATTATGGTTTTGGAAAACTGACTAAATCCAGATTCTGTTCCACTGGTTAATAATTTGTTAAAGAAATATAGAACTGCTTCTGTGGACCCTCTGTTTTTGAACAGGCACCCGACACCTGAGAGCCTGGTGCTTCAAGCAGAAATAGTTTCATCAAAAGCTGCAGCTTATCCTTTTGCTCCGGAATATAGAATTGACTATTAAAAAGAGCATGGCTTTAAAATCAGCTAATTCTACCAGTGCCTTAGCGAAGTGCACTCGCACCCTTTGGGGTGTAGCTGCTCTTGCAGTAGAACACATTCCGGAGGGAGAAGAAAGAGAAGGTTTCCTAAGCCTAGTACAGGATGGAAATGATGCAATGAGGCAGTTGTTGCAGTCCAGCCTGGATACCCTGGCTTCGGTAAGCACGTCCATGGCTGCAAGTACAGTGCTTAGGCGCATGTCTTGGCTATGAAAATCAGGATTTTCTGCAGACGTCCACTTTACTTGAAATGCCATTTGACGAGACTTCCCTGTTTGGTGAGAAGGCTGATGGTAGCCTGGAAAAGCTGAAAGCATCTCGAGCTGCAGCTAAATCATTCGGGGCGGTAATCGCACAACCTCAACCTTCAAATCAATAATGGTGAGGACATCCTTTTTGTCTTTATTCCTCCATCTCTAAAGGAAGAGGTCAATTCTCAAAGGGTCAAAAGAGCCCTTTGTGGAGGTAGAGGAGGAACAAATCCCTGTTCAACACCAGCAGAGTTGCCCTCAGCTGCAGGTGGTAAAGCAAAATGACTCCCTCACCCACAGGTCTCTGGTAGGAGACACTGTCCAGTCATCTTTGGAGTTGGCGAAGCATAACTTCGGACGCATGGGTGCTAGAAACCGTAGCAGACGGTTACTGTCTTGCATTTCTAATAACACCGCTCGATTGCTCACATAGCCAAAATCCAGATCAACCTTTATTCCAGATCCACTCCTCCAACCGGAAATTCTCATCCTATTGGAGAAAGGTGCAATAGAATTGCTACCTGCAGCAGTGAGAAACCAGGGTTGGTATTCTCCTTACTTACTGATTCCCAAGAAGGACACAGGAGTGCGACCCATCTTGGACTTGAGATGCCTGAACAAGTTCCTCAGGAAGGACAAGTGCAAGATGGTAACTCTTTCACAGATCCTTCAGGCCCTTCGACTCCAGTATTGGTTGGTGTTCTTGTACCTTCAGGATGCTTACTTTCATGTGCCGATACATCAGAAGCACAAAGTAACTGAGGTTCTCAGTTGGCGGTTCTCATTATCAGTTTCGGGTTCTGCCATTTGGGCTCACCTCAGCCTTGAGGGTCTTCACCAAGCTGATGGCAGTGGTGGCAGCACCTCTTAGGAGGGAAGGGTTAGACATCTACCCCTATCTTGATGACTGGTTGATCAGGGGTTTTTCTCTGGAAAAGTCTGAATCATCTGTCACACCTGCCACTTTGTCCACGAGCTGGGCTTCTCTGTGAACTTCAAGAAAGAAGTCTCACTTGACACCATCACAGAAGCTTCAATTAATTGGAGCAATCCTGGATTCAGCTTCGGGAAAAGCTTCACCACCCAAGTTAAGGGCTCAACATCTCTTGCAGATGTCCAAAACGCCCAACGTCTTCTGGCCTACAACTTCCTAAGGTTTTTCGTCTCATGGCATCCTGTATTTTATTTGGTGCCAGAAGCCTGTCTGAGAATGAGATCCCTTCAATGGGGGCTCAGATCCCAGTGGTCTCAATTCTCCAGCAGAATGACAGACCTTCTCCAGGTCCTGACAAATGTCGCCCAGGATCTCCTGTTATGGGTCAGCCTAGAGAATGTCATGAGAGAAGAACCCTTTTGGCAACCATGGCCGGAGACGACAGTTGTGACAGATGCTTCACTCACAGTATGGGGAGTGCACATGAGTGATCTTTCAATAAGCGGACACTGGTCTCAGTCGGAGTCCAGGCTCCATATCACCCTTTTGTAGCAGAGGGCAATCAGACTAGCGCTGATGGCCTTTCTGCCCTCAATACGGGGGGGGGGGGGAGAGTGTCCTGACAAATGACGGACAACACAGTGTCCATGAACTATCACAACAAGGGAGGGGGGGGTGTAGGGTCACTGCCCCTGTGCAGAGAGCCAATGCAGCTCTGGTTCTGGCCACTGAGTGAAGGAATCGCTCTTCTGGCAGTTTAGCTGGAGAAAAGAACACAGCAGCGGATGCTCTGAGCTGGCAGAGCATGATCTCCCACTAGTAGGAACTAGCTAAGGAAGTCCTTCTGGAGATCTTCACCCTTTGGGGAACCCCTCAAGTGGATTTGTTCTCGACCAGTATCAACTAGAAGTGTGAACTGTTCTGCTCCAGGGAATTTCCCCAAAGAGGAGCTCTAAGAGTCGTGTTTGTGGTGAACTGGGAGTTTTCACTGCTGTACGTGTTTCCGCCAGTCACCGTCATTCCTCGTATCATCCTGAGGTTGAGGAGGTTGGGGAAAACCGGGATCCTCATTGCTCTGGATTGGGCCAGGAGAACGTGGTGCCCGAACCTTCTGGAAATGGCCATATATCCATGCATTTGTTTCCCCTGAAGAGAGGACTTACTCTTGCAAGAGGGAGGTCATATTCTTCACCCAGAGATCAGGACTCTCCATCGTCACACCTGGTGTCTGGAAGGGTGAGATGCAAAGATTGGGACCTCCTGGAAGATTTAATGGAATTGTTGCTTTTGGAAAGGAGGTCAGCAACTAAATCCCTGTACCGCTGCCGTTGGAATAAGTTTTGCAGCTGGTGCAAGGAAAAGAGACTAGATCCTTTCACATATGAACTTCCCCATGTTCTCTTTCTTGCTCAACATGACCCATTCTGGGTTGCAAGTAGCCACGGTGAAGGGCTTCTTAGCGGCACTATCAATCTTCAAAGGATCTCCAGATGAGGGGGGGGGGTCATACTTCAAAGTGCTGACTACAGTAACATTTCTGAAAGGCTTAACCAATTTGTTTCCATCGTGCCATCATGGGATTTAAATCTTGTATTAAGAAGTCTTATGGGAGCTCCATTTGAGCCCTTATCCTGTCCTGTAGCTTTAATGTCTGCCCGTAGGGTAGGTGAGCTACAGGCTTTCTCTTTCAAACAACCTTTTAAATCCCTTTCCAATGATAAAGTAACTTTGAGAGTTGGGTCATCTTTACTTCCGAAAGTTGCCAGTTTCATTTAGCACAACGTATTGTACTGCCATCTTATCTAAAGAGGAGGTGAGACTACATAATCTAGGCCCGAAAAGGGAACTAAGTGAAGACAGACCCGTTGCACGTATCCCAAAATTATACAGAAATGAGGTAAACCCCCGTTGGGGGAATGAGACCTGGAGATGAGTTGCATAATAACAGTTTATATAATCATACAAATTGCCAGCAAAGAACACTGCTGCCCAAGAGCGCTCTGCCGAAACATTACACGGGCAACACATTAAAAGGCCACAGAGCATCACTGATGACATGACAACATGTATATTGGACACAAGCGTAACGTGGATTGGATGGAGGCCTATGGATAATTTTGATACTTTATGGGATGCCTGGCGCTAATTGGTTCCCCCTCTGTCACTCTTTGTCCATGTGGCTCAGCTGGTCTCATCTCTGCGGTGTGAAGGTCAGGGCAAGAGAGCACATGCCTATCTAACTAAACTAAACAGGAACTGATAATGCAAAAAATAATGGCACACAAATAACTTGCATGCATTGGGGTACATAGGTCAGATGAGCTAATATATTGGCATTCCAACCTCTACATTCAGTGATCCCTTTGATGCCACAACCCTGCGCCAATGTGCCCACCGTGAGGATTCATCTGCCTATCAAAAGTGCTTATGATGTAGGGAGAGGTGTGTTAGTTTTGGGAGGATATACTGCAACATGGGATTGGGGCAGGAGTGGGTGTTCTGCAATGGCGGTACATGGGGGTCAGCATGAAAGGGACTGGGGGGTTGGGCCTGTTTGCTCTGGCCTGGCGGGGTGGGGGTTGAGCGGGCACGGGCTGTTTGTGAGAGATGAATGGGCACTTGGGCTTATGACTTATCACTCTCTCACGCTCTGTACAGAGCACATTATTTCAGAAATTATACTGCAGGATTGTAACGAGACATGGCTGGGCTTCCATGAGAACAGCGCTCAAGCGGAGCTAGCAAGGAGGAGGCGATGTTGTGGGCTGGCTGTGCGAGGGGCTGGCGATGGGAGAGCTGTATTTCTACAGAGAGATGAATATTCGGACCTGGTAGAAAAGATGGCGTTGGGCTTGTTCAAAATTGCTTCTTATGGCAGGGCTAGAGGCCATAGTGTGCGTGTTATTTTCTACGGGATGTTGTGCGACTAAACACTGCGGGGGTGGCTACGCCTCCCCCTTAGCTAATGCATGTGTTATTCACCTGATGTGATGTAAGAGGGAGTCGGGGGGGCGGGACAAGGATTGTCTCCTACCCAATATTCCCCCCTTTCCTTAATCCTAAAGTAACGAATACCCTCCCCCAATACGTTGGTGTTTTTCAGCCCTTTTAACTGCCTCGTCCCATGCAGGGTTTCATTTGATGGGCATCCATGCTCTACACACACTTCTCAAACTCACTCTTCGTCTTGCATATTCTTCTGGAGTGCAGGTCATATATCCACATCCCCCACCAAATCTACCCACAGCACCTTGTAGTTCTCTAGATCCTCGGGTTGTGTAATGGTTGTGTGATAAGTTATCTACCACATCCCCAGTATTATATATGGTCACCATACGATACTTGGGCTTGTCACTCTCCCCCACTTTGCACCTGTGCTTCTTGTGTCTCCCAAGGCTCTGTTATTGTTTCTATTACCAATTGTTACCGTCATAATTGCTCTGCTGGGAACAGCTTTTGCACAGCATCAGAGCCCGAACTGGCACACACAGATCAGCAGGAAGAACACAATGATGGGGATCAGCATCTTCATCATAGTCCCAAGCCACGACAGCACCCAGCTGAAAGCCATGCTGAACCAGTCACTGTTCTGCACCCCTCCTTTTCTCATTCTCACCCCAAGTTCATCTACTGCTGCAATTACGTGTGACAAGGTCCCGTTTTCAGCATCAGAAGAAGGTACGAACGTGCAACATGAACTTCCAATCTTTTTGCAAACACTGCCTTCCATTGCTGTGAGCGGGTTTAAGACATAGCCTTTCTACATAGTCATCAGTCGCAGTGCTCGGAGTTCAACCTTGATGACGGTAAATCGTTCTTCAGTGTCATTTGCCAGCTGGAACAGCTGCCAACTTACTATTTGGAGTCACTTGGTATTTGTTTCAGTTTGGATGCTTGGTACAAGTGATGAAAAGAATGTCTCTGCTGAGTTGAAAAGTTTGTATTCATCAGGGATCTGAGTGCGCTTCCTTCGAGCCAGGCTATCTTCTTGCTCTTCCTCGGACAGTATGCGGAAGATGGGGGGTGGGGGAATGATGATTCTGTTGGCCTTGGTACAGATTGTAGTCATTGTAGTCATGTTGGCGCCACTCCCCCCTTTACATGCTCCTTTGGTATCACCAGCAGTGCCGAATGCAGCGTTGCCAAAGCACAGTAGCGCCTCCATGAAGGTGGGAGGTACAAGTATGCCTGTTTGCTTCACACCCAGTACTAGTCCATTAGGGCGGCTGTGCCTTTTCGAAGGTCGGGGATGACAATTATTCTGTTGCAACGTGTGTTGGTACCCATTGGTACTTCTTCTCCATGAAAGCAGTCTCTATAATTTTCTTCATGCTGTATTTTGATCGTTTTTTGAGGCTAGTGACCCATGCCAACTTTGTGATATGATCTGTCAAAATGTATGCACATGTCTGTCCCATCCATTCTAGTCTTTCATCGGACAGACTTCGCACTCCCTCGGCTTTACACATGAATGTTCATTCTCGCCATTTATTTTCTGCAAATGTTGTTCCCTCAAAGGACAGGAATGGCTCATTGAAAAACTTTGCACTGTGCGATCCCTTTTTGCAGATCCTCTCATCCGGTGGAAGGAGTTTCATTCTCACTGTGTGTGCCTGGAAGGTGCTCTTTATTCTGCATAGTGTGAGGTGGTTGAGGCATTCATTGAGTTTCCACCAGAGGGGCCTCCTGAGGTACCAGAACCTTAGGTGTCCCAAATACGAGCGGTATCAGTGAACACACATAATAACTACTGTTGGTAGCTATTTTCCTTGGGGACCTCGTATCTGAGTGCCACTTGTTAGATTGCTGTGGATGACTGAGGTCTTCTACTTTATCTAGTCCCAGACCACTGTATGCATCATACTTAAATTGTTTGCCTCCTCTTTCTATTATACTGTAAAATGGATTGTCTTTTCCCTACCGGCCTGCTACAGTCGATCAGGGGTACATAGTGATTTCTGAACATTCATTGGTTGTCTATGAAACATTGGAAAAATAGCAGTGTTCTCTTTTTCAATACTATTAACATGTATGTTGTCTTGCACATACACTGTAGGGGGGAGAGGAGCTTAATGCTACTTCATATTTTGTAATTGGGACTAAGAAATGCATTTCATTTGATTTTGAGGTAGTCACGATGGTAGGTTGGGAAGTATCTTGCAACGTTGTAAGCATTGTAGAAGGTGGCAGTGCAACATTAATTGCGTTTTGTGAGCTTTCATTGTGACTTACAAATACCTGCATTTCTGGGGTTACCCTTGTTGAAGTTTTGTACAGAATAGTGAAGTTAGGGGACGTGTTATTGCTCCAGGTCAGTTTTACCCCCCCAACTCCCTACTTTTATATGGGCCGCCCAGATAAGATGCTCCCCAATAAATACCTAAAACAATGCTTGTGAAAAAGAATACAATTGCAACAAAGTTTAAGCCACTCTCCTAGCTATATGCTCTTGTGGCAGTAATTCTATTCCTACTGCTAACATATTATTTTTGCTGTTGAGTGGCGTCAGTTCAATTCTTGTAGCACCTATTGAGAAGGCTAAAACAAAGTGATGTTATAGAATGGGAAATGGAACACGGGGACGTGATGAGAAAACAATGAGAAAAGATAGTTATTGAGAGAAGGTAAAACAAGGAAAATGAGAGAGACATTGTTTACATTTTTACACTCATTTTATTATCACAGATAATCTCCTCATTATGCATGGTCAGTCATCTCTTATGGTACTTCAGCATTTTTTTCATTGTTCTCTAGCGTGTCAGGCGTTACACTATCGTGCGCATTCCATACATCAGAAAGGTGGATCCAGTACTGTGACACCATTACTTTTACAGCGAGGGGTGTACAAAAGATCACCTCATATGGTCCATGAAATCTAGGAGAATTCCACTTGCGGACAATACTCCTGACACATACCAGTTCTCCTGGCCTCAGAGGGTGAGCTGGGCTATCTTGAGCTGCAGTGGATGTGTCTGTCACACTGTCAGCTGTGAATGTTGGTGCAATCCGTTTGGCAATACATCTCACTGCTTGTGTGAGATGTGTAAGGTACTCCTTAAACTCTTCTCCCAACACAGTTGCTGTCCTGTGTGCATCCTTACTGGCGACAGTGGTGTTTGCATGCGTTGATCAGTTGCTATTTCGTGGAGAGACAGGTTAAGTCCTTGCTTGGTTAAGTGCGCAGTTGGAAAAGGACCAGGGGCAGGCAATACACCCAATTTATTTTTTTAAGGAATTACATAGCTTGGACAGACATTTCAGGAGGCCATTTCTTTTAAAAAAAATGTTTTCCTACAATCCCATATGCTTGTGGGTGATCAAGCACATTGTGTTTTATTCCTAGCAGGGACGTCACTTCCTTGAACAGATGATTAACAAAATGAGTACCATTATCGGACCTTATGACATTGCATATGCCCCATCTGGGAAATACTTCTCTGACCAAAAATATTGCTGTGCATTTTGCGTCTGAGTGGGCGCAGGGCCCTGCTTCCACCCATCAGGAAAGTGGACACACCACCACAATTGGGTATCTTGCTCCGTTGCGCCTCTCTCCCATATATGCATAATCCATGCGCAGTTCGCGGAAGGGGCCCACTAGGCAGGGCAACGTTCCTTGTAGCGTTTGTAAAGTCCTTCCAGAATGGAACACTTGGTATGTGGTGCATTCCATCACCATTTTATTGAGATATTCCAGGAGGTTTGGAATGAACTAATCTTCCTGAAGATCAGCTGCAATGTGGCGTTTTGTGCTCTGAGCGTGGAAGTGCAATTGTTCAAATGTGATATACAACAATTCTAGAGGCATAACAACTTTTCTTGTTGTGTCCTGTCTCAACAACAAATCTGTAGGCGATTGTGCATCCTCTTAGTCCATAGATCTTGTTCAGTTTGGGGTGCTCTTTTGTAGCTCAATTATTCGGGTGACAGGCAGTGCATTATACCCATCAGGTTTTTGTTTGTTTTATTTATTAGTATGTATTCTTTATTAATGGGTATTGGGAGGTATGCCACCTCTTTTGCAGCGGCATCTGCAGCCGCGTTTCCCAAAGATATTTCATCCAGATTGTGGCTGTGTGTCTGGCACTTCACGATGGCTGCAACTGGGGGTTGTGCCAATGCTTCAATCAGTTTATTCAGTAACTCTGCAAGTTGCA
The DNA here is from genome assembly GCF_040938575.1 of Ambystoma mexicanum. Taxonomy (NCBI): domain Eukaryota; kingdom Metazoa; phylum Chordata; class Amphibia; order Caudata; family Ambystomatidae; genus Ambystoma; species Ambystoma mexicanum. Next base: position 659,776,049 of record NC_090941.1, on the reverse strand, counting down.
CTGGGGCCCCATCTGCTCTCCTAAATCCCCTTCTCCATCTGTACAGTCCAGCTTGTACGGTGGTGGTGACATGCCTAATCGGAATATATTGTCACTGAATATCCCTTTGCTGCATGGAGCGCTTCGATCAATGCTATCAGCTCTGCAGGTTGGGCAGAGAAATACATGGGCAAATGTTTTTTGAGCAGTACTTCATACTCCCATTCTTACTATCTCCCCACTGATGCTCCTACATGCTTTTCACCTGGATCTGGGTAGATGGATGCTGATCCATCTAAAAAGAACACTTCCCCTTCCTCTAATGCATTTTCACGTCTCCTTCTCCCTCATAGGTGGTACAATCATTATCCTGCATGCCCTGGATGGTGCAGGGCTCAGTAAGGAAAGTGGCAGGGTTAACTGACTTGCATCTGATGACATGAATATTCGGCCTAGACAGTATTATTTTGTGTGTTGGGTGGATTTTGATCTTTCAAGTATGGCAAACGGAGTGCTCTACATAAAGGGTGACGGAGCATCCAATCACAATTGTTGAGCTCTTCTCAATGGCGAAGGCGACAGCTGCAAGGCCCTGTTCGCAAGTGAAGTGACACTGCAATACCGATATCAAGTGCGCCACTTTAACAGGCCAGTGGTTTGTGACCCATAGTTGCTTTGCGTCAAAACGGCTGTCATTAAGGTGCCATTAGAGTGCGAAAAAGGGTAGCACTCGCGTTCATAATCGGGTGTTGCTAGGACTGGGGCTGTGGAAATCAATTCCTTTAAGTTTTCAAATGCTTTCTGCATTTCTGTTGTCCATGTTATGTTTTCTCTTTTTGCACCTCATTAAGGCCTGCCAGCAGGGGTCTCGTGTAGGCGACATAATCAAGTATCCACGCTCTACAGTAACATACTCCCAGGAATTTCTGCATGTCCTTCACAGTGTTGGGTCTGGCAGAGGCACTCACTGTTGCCGCCCTGTCGGGTTTAATTCTCTTGCTTTCTTTTGAGATCAGCTGGCCCAAGTACAGGACCTCTGTCAGACAGTATTGTAGTTCTTTCTTGTATCCCTTGTGTGCAAGCAGCTGGAGAAGAGCAATAGTCTTTTCTACAATTTTCTTCACTATCACTGCAAAGTTGGAGGTCAACTCCGTACTGAATTACGGTGCTGGGAACCTGAATATTGCCAAGACATTCGTGTAGCATCCTGTTGAATAGGCTGGGGCTTTCACAGTACCATTGGGGCAAACGACTATGTTCGTATCTCCGCCCCGCCCCCCCAAATGTAAATGCTGGTAGGTACTGGGAGCTGGGATCAAGGGGTACAGGGAAACGTGTTTTTCAAATCCACCACCGTAAAGTGGGTTGCCTTTTTTTAGGAGGCTGCACAAAGTTGCAGCAGGATTTGGAACAAGAGGGAACTCTTTTTGTACGACGTCATTGAGAGGGCAGAGATCTAGTATCATACACCCCCCCCCCGGTCGCTTTCTTGATCAGATATATGGCCATATTACATGGGGAGTTGGAGGGGGACAATTAATCCTTGCTTTAGGAGGACACATAGTGTTTCCTGAATTCCTTCCGCGGCCTCTCTGGACAGGTGGGTACTGGTTAATTCTGGGCAATATGGTTTTATTGTAATTTAATGTAATGGTTTTAATTGTAATCGTCGCTCAACAACCCTACATCATGTGGGTTGGTGCTCCATAAATGAGGGGGACTTGTTGCATATCCTTATCATGAAAGGAAGGTGATGCACTGACGACCATGAGGGGGCTGGGTACTTTCCTGTACTGTACCATCACTTCACATGGGATACTTATTTCTAAAATGATCTCGCCGTCGTTGCTGTCATCAGTGGAACAGTTCCTCATCACTCAATTCTCGTAATATTATATTGGGGTCAATGCACAACTCTGCACCATTCGCATCCATGAGTGTCCATTCCTATTGCTACAATCCTTTTCGCAGATACCTGTACCCCTTCGAGGTCTAGGGACAGAATTGTGCCAGCAGACATTTTGGGGGCAGCTACAGGGCAGAAAACAACATAAGAAGGCACTCTCCATTCTTTTTTCGTGAGCTCGGGTACTGCTCTGGCCAACACTCTGATCCCATAGATGAACATGTCAGGGTCCACTGGCACCTCCCCTCACTCTTAGCTCATTTGCCATGGAGTTTATCAATAGCATTGCTCTGAGGGAGCACATGCAAGGGGTGGAGCAAACAATCCCTATCTCAGTGAATGATATGGTCATATTGAGCTTGCTGAGCGAATCCCGACCCAGCAAATTGACAGGGGAACTTTCGTAATAAAGTAGGGGTGCCGTACTGTAAAAGGAACTGCAACTACAGCCCCATAAAATCCAAAAGGTTTTTGCCAGTCAACGGAAAATCACCTTCGTTTATGCATGATTTTTCCGCCCTGTGTCAACCATAAAGATGAACTGGTTGTTCCCTATCGCTTCCCCCACTAGTGGTTCCTCTTCTGGATGTACGGTAGTAGATAGGACCGGACATTCAAGTGGTCTCTGTGGGCTGTCCTAGTCGGGTTGGGTGTCTATCCCTGGAAAGGAAAAGATTTTTTCATTAAGCATGCATGTCCCTTACTAAGGTGCTGGTGTCCCGTTTGCAGTGGTGGCGTAGGGGTTTTGGTTCAGTTGGACCTGCTGAGCAGGGCGATAGTGTTGTGCTGGCGGCTGCGCGGCTGTTACAGCTGTGACCTTCAGCAACTTCGTATGCACAAGTTTTGCTTCCTCTGCTAACCTTCTTTGAACAATCCTCTTTCTTTGATCCGCCTACAATGGTGCACTATGCTTAGAATTTCTGGCCATTCCTTTGCTTGTATTCCCGGTATTTTATCGAACGCCTTCTGTACTACTTTGGGTAATCCCCTTTTTATGATGAGGTAAAATAGCGAGGAAGATTGGTCCCAAACGGTGCCAGTCTGTGCGCCACATCTCCTGCACGCGAAGAATGAACTGTGCAGCATCTTCCTCCTCCCCCATTTTGCACTGCATTATAGAACATGAGTCAGGGGTGTCTGGGAAGGTTCTCTGCAGTGCTGTTGTCAGACACCCTGAATCCCCACTCCTCTTTAGCCAACAAAGAAGCCTGTTTGATTTTTCAGTTTAACACTATTGAACAGGGTCTTAATGAGGCACTCCCCATTTGGGAGTAACAGTTTCAATAGATGGCATCTATTTTTACATTCATAACTCGGATTTCATCATATCTTTTCACCTTCAGGTCATTTTGCTTGTTTACCCTTTTCTTTTTTTATCGAAGTGGGTTCTTCCACACATTTAATTTTTGATCTGGCCTCCTTTAGTTACTTGTGACTCTGGGTACGCGGACCACTTCTTCTTTAACTTCCCGTTTCATCTTATGCTAGCCCCTCCGTGGGTCGCATCTATATTCTCAGTCCTCTTTCTTTATTAACTGGGCTCTGAGCTGTAATACACACCTCCAGCCTGTTTTGTTCAAGCTGTGCTGCTCCATACGCCACATACGTCGCAAGCTTCTGTCTTGCAGCATTTCATAGTTTCAGAAATACCAGTTTCAATTATGGTTCCGTCCCACGATGAGTGACAATTTTTTTCTCTGGACCGTCTTGACTTCAGCTCACAGGCGAGTGTGATTATATTCCCACCTGGTCTCTCTTTTTATACTTTTCTGTCTTCTGGTTTCACCCCTAATTAGCAGCAGGGGAAACTATCTTCATTCTACTTTTCTTTTCTTTATTTAGATGGTGGCTCCTGACTAGTATTTGGGGGGGGGATCTGCATTTCTTGTGAGGTGGTATGACCAAACAAATCGCGCAAAACCGTGCGATCTGTGAAGCTCTGATTAAGGGTGCAGCATAGGTAAGCACCTTAGCAGTACTATTTGGGCAAGCAGAAATATGTTCCGACTTATAGTCCCTCGGCTAATAGCGTGGGACCAAGCAACAATATTCTATTTGAAGCAGTTGTCTTTCTTTCTAACTTACAGCGCCCCACTGATTTGTCTGTACTGGCTGGAATACGCCATTGGGGTTCATTTCGTACCAACCGCCCCCCCCCCCTACATGAGGCTTTTCTAAGCAATAGGTAATTTAAGCGGAGAGTTCGTATATTAACTGTACGCATGATAGGCTCGCCTCGTCATAATGCTGTCCTTTCATTACTTAGTTTAGAGCTCCCACTGGAGTACCTACTCCAACTACTATTGGCCCGTTGCAACGAGTGAAGGACCAAGCTCATATAATTAGCCAGTTCTCAAATAGGTAAGATCTTCTTTCCCGTGCACTACGAGGATACCGGATTTTCTTCTTTTTCTCTATGTAATATTAGCACACTATGCATAACTCTGCACTGAGATCTGTTCACAACATGTATTAATTTGTTCATTTAGTCATTAGACACATTGGCCCTCGGTTGGTTCCAATATATCATGTTGTACTATATTTTGCATTTTTTATAGGGGCTGAACAGAGACATTTTTTCTTGATGAAGGTGGTTGCCTACTGCATATTCCACCGAAACACCAGTTTGCCTCTCATGCTTGTGGTCTATTCATGCTACACTTGTTTTACTATAATAGCGGTTGGCACTTCACACTAACGTCAAACTATTAGTCTAATCTTTGACAACAGTGGTTGGCGTAGACTTTACAACTTGGTCTCATTTTATAGCCTCTTTCCGGCAGCTTTGCCGTCGCTCAAATACTGATGATGCTCTCATTGGGTTCTACTTCCTAGCCTTCGGCAGCATGTGTAACATAAATTTGGCCGACTTATGGCCACTGGAGAAAACTGATGTAAACTTGTGTTTGTATATATATTCGTGTTAGTCCGGGCTAGTTTTCAAAATTAAAAATTGTCTTCGAGTGGATTGTCCTCCAACATATTCCTCATCTTAGATGTATTCCATCCAACTTTAGCTGCTTTGGAGAAAAAAATTCGGCAGGGGACGCTGTGCGTCGATGGTCGAGTCGAAGGCCTCAGTCGAGGGTGACATCATCGGGTGTATAAGTAGCACTCGCGGTGCCCGTTTTTCCGCAGTATACGTTGCTTCGGAGATTCGGCGTGCCTTGCGTTCTGTGAAGAATAAAGAATAAATACGAAATATGTCTGCGTCATCGACGCCGAACACGACCCCGAGATCGGGCTTCAAAAGTGCAAGTCGTGCGGTTCAAAAATGTCGATCACCGACCCGCACCAAGAGTGTTTGTGGGGCCTCGTAGAAGGCCACAACATGGAGGCCTGTAAGTGTCAGGCGATGACTGGGAAGGCCTTGCGAGAGAGGAGGGGGAAAACTACAGGTAGGTCGTAAATCTGACCGTAAAGCCTCTAGCGTAGAGTCAAAGTCCCGTGAGGAGAAATCTCATCAACGTGAAAGGCATCGGTCCAGGTCCCGAAGCGATTCCCATCGCTCGTCGTCTTTGACGAAAAAATCGAAGAAGTTACAGCACAGATCCCCCTCCACCTCGTCCTCGGACGAATCCCCAAAAAGGATGAAATGTCCCTCTAAACATTCATCATCCGAAGAATGGGAAGCATTCAGGGTCAAAATGATAGGAGGTGTTGGAGAAAGCGAAGCCTCGGTCCATGCCTTCCTTGGAGGCAGGCCGGGAGTGTCATCGCTCCGACACTCGCGCACCCTCGAGCCCAGGTGATCGAAAGAGGAATGATAGAGACCCTTCTAGGACGCCGAGCGAGAAAAGCCGCCGACCGCTGAAGGTCACCGATACTGTCCGAGACGGAACATACCTCGAAGGGCAAGTCTTCGAAGAGCGCCTCAATGCCGTCGAAGACTGGGTATTACGTGGACTCCATCGACATCGATCCCAAAGCCCTCGACGCCAAAGCCTCCAGTTCGGCAAGGTCAGCCAGAAAAAGGGAAAGAGAAGGCTACAAGACCTATGATGCCTTCAGAAACCATTAACACTCCTCCTCCACCTCTCCCAGAAAAGTTTTTCAAACCTCTTCCTAGGAAAGAGTTTTTCAAGTCCCTGACCTCAATTTTTGAGGAACAGTAGAAATCCGATGAGGAGAATGTACCTTGTGGGCTAGAATATGGCACTCCAAATGTCCCAGAATGCCTGATTTCAGAAGAAAGCAGGATGAGGGATTTGGTTGAATCACTGCACAATGTAAGTGGTATTGATAAGTCTCCTGAAAATGACTTTGGTAGACCAGAACCAGGAGAACATGCCAGTCAATCATACCGTCAACTAATGACAAAAATAATAGATTATTTAGGATGGGCCAGACCTCCAGCACAATTTGTCCAAGATTATCTAACAGACATATTGGATCATGGCCCTACTGAAGACCCAATGCTACCTTTTCATGTAGCCTTGCAAAATAGGATGGGTAAAAATTGGGAGACTCCGGATTCTATTCCGCCAGTGAATAAATCTTACTTCAAAATACCGCCCTGCCAGTAGCGGCCCCGGCTATCTGTCTAAACATCCCACTCCCGAGAGTTTGGTCATACAGGCAGCCACAGCTTCTAACAAACTGGCGTACCCTTCTATCCCTCCGGACAGGGACGATAAGCGTGTGCATGGCTGGGCACAGAAGGTATTTTCAGCTGGGAGTATGGCATTAAAATAAGCCAACTCCACATGTGCCTTGGCTAGGTTTTCGTACACTCTGTGGGAGTACATTGCGATGGGGGTGGAGCACATACCAGAAGGGGACGAAAGGGAAGGATTCCTAGCCATCGTTAGAGATAGAAAGGAGGCTATGCAGGAATCCCTTGAATCTGGATTGGACACTGTTGATAGTGTGAGCAGGTCCATGGGCACTAGCATGGTAATGCGCAGAGTTGCATGGTTACTGAAGTCTGGTTTCGCACCAAACCTGCAGAACCGTCGTCTAAAGATGCCCTTTGACAGGTCTCACCTTTTTGGCAGCAAGGCTGACGAGAGCCTTGAGAGGTTGCAGACCTCAAAGGCAGTTGCCAAGTCTTTGGGAGCTGCCATCAGGCAACCTCAGCCTTTTCGTGCATCAAATCAATCTTGGAGGGGATGATCCTATTGTTACTACTCCTCATATGGAAAGGCGAGAGTAATGGCAAGTCATAGGGGCCAGAGAAAGGCTACTCTTGGTGGATGAGGAAAACGTGCAAAGCCAGCTCCAGCTACAGCCTCTCTGCCATCAGCGGCTGAGGCAACCGCCTCAAAACCGCTTTGAGGACTTGCATCACAAGACACCTGTAGGAGGCAGGCTGTCGCAGCATCTGCAAGAATGACGAGCCATTACTTCAGATGTTTGGGCTCTAGAAATAATAGCCCAAGGTTACTGCCTTCCTTTTCTAATGCAACCTCAAAGCAATCCACCAGGGAGAGACCCTTTGCAGCTTTCAGACCCGCTCCTACAGCAGGAAGTTTTAACCCTGCTGGAGAACGGTGCTATAGAGCCGGTACCTGCAGCGGAGAGGAACAAGGAATGGTACTCCCCGTATGTTTTGATCCCCAAAAAGGAAGGAGGACTGAGACCCATCCTGGACTTAAGATACTGGAACAAGTTCCTCAGGAAGGACAAGTTCAAGATGGTTACCCATTCTCAGATCCTTCAGGCCCTTCAACTCCAGGATTGGTTGCTGTCATTGGACCTCCACGATGCTTATTTTCATGTGCCGATTCATTCCAAGCACAGAACATACCTGAGGTTCGTAATTGGTGACTCACACTATCAGTTTCGAGTCCTGCCATTCGGATTGACCTCTGCCCTGAGGGTCTTTACCAAACTGATGGTAGTGGTGGCAGCGCACCTCAGGAGAGGGAGGATTCACGTCTACCCTTACCTGGACGATTGACTGATCAGAGCATGTTCTGCCGAACAGGCACTAGATCACCTGAAAGTCACCTGCCACTTCCTCCAGACTGGGCTTCTCCCTCAATTTCAAGAAGTCACAAATTACACCTTCTGAACGGGCCCAATATATAGGAGCCGTAGTAGACACATCCCTGGGAAAGAGCTTGCCTCCCAGGTCGAGGGCTCAAGACATTCTTAAGATGGTTTCCAAATTCCAAAATGCCCAAAATCTTCAGGCCTACGACTTCTTAATGTTACTCTGCCTCATGGCATCCTGCATCTTTCTGGTGCCAGAGGCACGTCTGAGAATGAGATCCCTTCAATGGGCTCTAAAGACTCAATGGTGCCAGTTCTGTGGTTGAATGACAGATCTTCTCCAGATTCCGAACCAGGTTCGTCAAGATATTCTATGGTGGACTTGTTCCGAGAATATCCTGAAAGAACTTTTTTGGCAACCATGACCGGAAATAACAGTAGTGACGGACGCCTCACTCAAGGGGTGGGGAGCTCATGCCAACAATCTGACAATCAGCAGTCGTTGGTCTCCGTCAGAGTCCAAACTACACATCAACCTTCTGGAGCTGAGAGCAATCAGGCTAGCGCTAAAAGCTTTCCTGCCGTCTGTCAGAGGAAAACATTTCCTGATAATGACGGAAAACACAGTCCCATGCATTATCTAAACAAAAGAGGTGGTGTAGGGTCACTACCTCTGTGCAGAGAGGCAATGCAGCTCTGGTATTGGGCAATTCAAGAAGGAATCTCTTTAACGGCAGTTCCCCTAGCCGGGGAGGAGAATGACAGCAGATGCTCTGAGCAGGCAGAGCACGGTGTCTCACGAGTGGGAACTGGCTCAGGAAGTCATTCAAGAGATCTTCGCCCTTTGGGAACTCCACAAGTAGAACTATTTGCAACCAGTATTGCGAAAGGTATTGCTCAAGGGAATTTCCCCCGAGAGGAGCCCTGGGGGATGCGTTCGTAGTGGAGTGGAATTTCCCACTATTATACGCGTTTCCTCCGATTCCCGTCATTCCTCAGGTCATCAGGAAACTGAGACGCTTCGGGAGCCGCATGATTCTAATTGCCCCGGATTGGGCCAGGAGAACGTGGTACCCGGACCTTCTAAACATGTCCATCTGTCCCTGAGTACGTCTTCCTCAGAGAGAACCTTCTCTCTCAAATGGAGGGTCGGGTTCTCCATCCAGAGGTCAAAACGCTCAACCTTCATGCTTGGTATCTGAAAGGCTGAGATACAAGGATTGTGACCTCCCAGATGACGTCATGGAGGTGTTGCTTTCGGCAAGAAGGCCAGCAACAAAGTCTCTATACCGTTGCCGTTGGAAAAAGTTTTGCAACTGGTGCAGAGAAAAGAATATCGATCCTTTTTTATGTTATATTCCTAATGTATTGTCCTTCCTCCTGTCCCTAGCACATGGAGGTCTAAATGTTAGAAGCATTATAGGTTATCTTGCAGTGCTTTCCATCTTCAAGCGCTCGTTGGAAGAATGCTCCTATTTCAAAATTCCTTTGATAGTGCAATTCTTCTCCAGCATGGGGTCTGGCATGGATTCACATGCTCATGAATATTCCCCGTCGTCAGGCTGGGAATCCTCGGTAAAGAAAAAACCAGTATCAGTTTCGTTTCTGATCTGTCTTTCGTAGTAATAACCAATCACTGGTCTCTGCGTCATACTGACCACAGCCAATGACTGCCCTCTACCTAAGCACCTCCTCTGGCAGCCATCTTCAGATTTTTACCGCACGTTCATGTGTTGGGATCCTCGTGCTATTGCTCTCGAGCGTTAGTGCTATTTTTTCGCGCTTTTTCACAAAAACTTCGATTCTTTCGGTCAAAAGAGCCTCAAGCTCCACCGATCCTACATCCGATCAACGGGGACCCGTGTCGGATTCATCTGTGCCCCTCAAGGGTGAAGATTTCGTCGAGCTACACTTCGGAGGACTCCAGAAGCTTCTCAGGCCCGGTCTCGGAGATGGCCCAGGAGAAGGGAAGCTCGACGCCCGGAAAGCTGTTTAGGGCCTGCCCTGGATGCCAGCTGCAGAACGTCTTCAAGGAGGACGAACACTCTTTCTGCCTTTACTGCCTTCATGGGGACAAGACGCACGTGGAGAAGGACTGTGCGTTTTGCGGCAACCTGTCGGAACGGACCATGAAGGACCGCCATCAACGTCTCGCCAGCTGGCTGGAGGGTAAGAGCCCGTCTGGCGAGAAGAAGAAGAAATCTGAGCGGTCTTCTAAGACCTTTGAGGGCGCCCCGGCGACGGGGGCCCAACATAAGGCCAAGCACCGCGAGTCCGCTGGCACCGGGAGCGCCGAACGGTCGGGCTCTACGGGCGCCAGGCAGGGCGCACCCTCCCCGGCGCCATCAACCACGAGCCAACGCTCTGGGTCGGGTAAGAGGAAGGCCGAGCACCCGGCGAAGCTCCTGGAGAGACCCCGGTCGAGCTCTAAGGCAGAGGAGGAGCGTGGCAGTGCCCCCTCCCTCAAGGATAAGGCGGTGAGCGCACCTAAGGTGGTGAAGGCCTTGATCCATTCGACCAAGCCCTCTATCGAAACGGTCGCGGCGGCCCTGGCCCAGCCTGTGGAGGCTGCACCAGTGGTGGCGGCCTCGGGGTCCAGAATCTCCCTGCCTCCTCGGAGGGAGTCTTCTTTCGTGCCCATCGATAGGACCCCCGTGAAACCCTCCGTGGGGAAGAAGGGGGGGCAGGGCGTCGTCGTAGATTCGGCCTCAACCTCAGAAGAGGAACTGATCGAGGTCTTAAGCCACGGCCTAGGCGTGGAACAAGACCAGCCCGTCGGAATGGGCCCCGACGCAGGTGACGACGACGACATCGTCGAGGATACCGACGGGGCCCCTGCTCGCCCGTCGGATTCCCCTCTGCCAGCGCCGCAAGACAACTCAGCGGCCATTTTGTTGGCTATACAGTCCTTATGCTCCGAGATAAGGACGAGACTACCGTTACCGACGGAGGAACCTCTCCCGTCGGGGGATCCAGAACCGGGACCTTCTGGTGTTCCCCCTACCAAGAAAAGAAGGATTCATCCACCGCCTCCTTTTCAACCGTCGCGCCCCGTCCAGCCCTCCTCCCCGTCCACCCGAGGGGATGATACGGGGACTGACACGGCAGCGACGGGTACGGACGACGAGGCATACGACGAGGATTTTCCGTCGTCGCCTCCCACCAGGGCTTCTCCGCCCGACGAGATTGGATCGTTCCACTCAATGATCGCCAGGGCATCCGAGCTTTTCCAACTCTGCCCTGAGGAGAAGAAAAAGGAAGGCTTCCTTTACCAACGGCGCGAGACCAAGAGGAAGACGGTCCTCGCAGTGCCTCTGTTGGACGACATTTGGGATGAGGGCCTTTCCCTCCTCAAGAACCCTTCCACGACGCCAGCGAAAAGAGACCGGTACGAGAAAAAGTACCGGGTCCCGGACTCGGCCCCCCTATGCCTCCGGGCGCAGCCTACCCCGGACTCCGTCGTCTCCGCGGCAGCCAGGAAGAAAGCGGGGGGGGGTGCGGCCTCCACGTCGACTTCCCCGCCGGACGGCGAGGGAAAGAAATTGGATGCCATGGGACGCAGAGTCATCACGTCGGCGGCGACGACGATTAAAGCGGCCAACGCCTTGGCTATCGTGGCCCGCTACGACAGGGAACTCTGGTACAAGATAGCTCCCCTGCTGGATTTTCTGCCGGACGACAAGAGGGCGGAGGCCCTTGAGATCCTGCAGGAAGGTGAGGTGGCCTCGGACCACGCCATCACCGTGGCGACGGACATCGCCGACACTGGGTTCCGCCAGATGGGCAACGGCGTTTGCCTTCGACGTCGCGGATGGCTCAAGGCTACGGACTTTCGGCAGGACGTCCAGACCAGGGTCCTGGACATGCCCTTCGACGGGAACAACCTGTTTGGGAAGACAGTGGACGATTCCCTTCAGGCCATCAAGGCGGATACTGAGACGGCCCGGGCCCTTGGAGTACTGCAGCAACGGCGGACGCCCTTTCGGAGCGGCGGAGGCAAGGGCGCCTCCAAAGGTTCCGGCGGCGGTTTCGCTTCCTACCGTCAAGCGGCCCGCTCGTCGTCGCAAGAGGCCTACAGAGGACGAGGCAAGTCTGGCGGCCCCCGCCGTCGTCGCCAAGGAGGCCAAGGCGGCAAGGCCGCGTCCAAGCAGGATTGAACCGGCCGTGGGGTCGGGCCCCCACCGAAGCACCCCGGTGGGAGGCCGGCTGGCGGGCTTCGTCAGCGTGTGGGAGTCCATCTCCACCGACCGTTGGGTGCTGGACGCCCTGGCCCGGGGCCACGCGCTCGAGTTTCAAAGAAGGTGCCCGCGCGTCCCCCCCGTGGCCAGGAAAGAACTTCACGTCCCTCAACTTCTCCTGGAGGTAAAGGCGATGCTCAGAAAGGGCGCCATCGAACTCGTCCCAAAGAGGCTTCGGGGCTCCGGAGTCTACTCGCGTTACTTCCTCGTGAAGAAGAAGACGGGAGGATGGCGCCCCATCCTGGACCTGCGACGCCTGAACAAGTTCATCAAGGCGCAGAAGTTCCGGATGGTCACCCTCCAGCACGTCCTGGGTCAGCTGGAGGAAGGAGACTTCCTATCGTCGTTGGATTTGGAGGATGCCTACTTCCACATTCCCATCCTAAAGGGGCACCGAAAATTCCTCAGATTCGTGGTCCAAGGGCGTCATTACCAGTTCAAAGCCCTTCCCTTCGGACTGCGGTCGGCACCCAGGGTTTTCACCAAGTGCCTCGCACCGGTGGCGGCGCAGCTGCGCCGCGAGGGGATTCACGTCTACCCCTACCTGGACGACTGGCTCATCCGCGCCAAGACGAGGGAGCTCGCCGTGGTCCACACGGCAAGGACCGTCCAACTCCTCACGGACCTGGGATTCTCCGTGAACTACGCCAAATCCCACCTGGTGCCCGCGCAAGTCGCACTGTTTCTGGGAGCGAGGCTCGACACAGTGTCCCTTCTGGCCTCCCCGTCGGAGGAGAGGACCAGGACCATCTTGGGCAAGGTGCAACGGATGTTGGTGGCCGACGCGGCCAAGGTGAGGTCCATCAAGTCCCTCCTCGGGATGATGTCTTCCTGCATCTACCTCATTCCCATGTGCAGGCTCCGGATGCGCCCGTTGCAAGAGTTCCTGGATGCGCGCTGGATCCAGACGACGGGCAGCTTCGAGGAAAGGATCAAGCTCGACGAGAGTTTCCGACGAGCGATACGGTGGTGGGGCACCCGCGCGCATCTGACGGCGGGCATGGACTTCCAGACCCCAGCCCACCAGGTGACTGTGACCACGGATGCCTCCCTAGAAGGGTGGGGAGCGCACACCGAAAATCTGCACGCAAGGGGACTTTGGCTCCCGACGGAGAAGTCCCTGCATATCAACGTCCTGGAGCTCCGTGCAGTGTTTTGGGCCCTCAGGTCCTTCCTTCCGTCCCTCAAGGGCAAGGTGGTGAGGATCTTCACCGACAACACCACCACCATGTTTTACATCAGGAAACAGGGCGGAACCAGGTCCCCAGCGCTGTCCAAGGAGGCGCAGGACCTGTGGCATTGGGCCGTCGCCCAAGGGATTCTTCTGGTGCCGTTTCATCTGGCAGGGATAAAAAACACCATCGCCGACTCACTCAGCAGGGAGCTGCGCTCGTGCCACGAGTGGGAACTACGGCAGGATCTGGTGGATCGCCTCTTCCGACGGTGGGGCACACCCCAGATCGACCTGTTCGCGACGGCGACGAACACCAAGTGCCGGAGGTTCGCCAGCAGGTTTCCCCAGACGAGGAGCATGGGCGATGCTTTCTCGTTCCCCTGGGAGGGCCTGTTCCTCTACGCGTTCCCTCCCTTGCCTCTGCTAATCCGGCTCGTCAACCAGCTCAAGAGGTCACGGTGCAGGATGATCCTCGTCGCACCTGCGTGGCCGAGGCAGATATGGTTCCCGGACCTTCTGGACTTGTCGGCGTCCCCGCCAATCAAGCTGCCGGCGGACGCGGATCTACTCTCCAGGGAAGGAGGCGCCATCCTCCACCACGACCCGAAGTCGCTGAACTTGCAGGCCTGGCTCCTGCAGCGTTAGAGTTTGGAGGATACGACATACCGGCCGATTGCAGAGAGGTTCTTGCAAAGGCCAGGGCGTCCTCGACTCTTAAATGCTACGGACACAAATGGAAGAGGTTCTCTGTCTGGTGCCACGCACAGAAGATTAACCCTCTACGGATTACGGCTCCCCAAGTGCTGCCGTACCTGCTGACGCTGGCCAAAGCTGGTCTGGCACACGCGTCCATCAAGATTCATCTTGCTGCGATCTCCCGATACACCAGAACCACGGGCCGGACGTCCTTGTGGTCTCATCGTCTGGTGAAAGAGTTCATGAAGGGACTGTTCAGATCGTTCCCGCCGGTGAAGGCTCCGGCCCCGGCGTGGGAGCTCAACGTGGTACTGACCAAACTCATGGGACCTCCGTTCGAGCCTCTGCACTCGGCCCCGTTGAAGTTTCTATCGTGGAAAACAGCTTTTCTCGTGGCCATCACCTCCGCACGATGAGTGGGAGAGATCCAGGCCCTTTCTTGCAAGGCCCCGTACTTGACTTTCCACGACACGAGGGTAGTGCTCAGGACGCACCCCTCCTTCATGCCCAAGGTACCGTCGGACTTTCATCTCAACGAACCCTTGGTGTTACCTGTGTTCTTCCCGTCGCCTTCGTCGCCGGCTGAGAGGACTTTGCACTCGCTGGATGTAGCTAGAGCGCTGAAGTTCTACGTGGACCGCACGAAAGGTTTTCGGAAGACGTCACAACTCTTTGTGAACTTTGGACCTGTCAATCAGGGGAAGGCTCTCTCGAAGGCTTCCATCTCCAGATGGCTCTCCGGCTGTATCATGTACTGTCACCGGTTGGCAAACCGACCGCTGCCTGGCCGTCCGAGAGCCCATTCCACCAGAGCGATCGCAGCTACCACGGCGTTCCTATCTGGTGTGCCCCTGCTGGACATATGCAGGGCTGCTACGTGGAGGTCGACGCACACCTTCACGAAATTCTACTGCGTCGACCGGGATTCCAGGGAGGAGTCCAGGGTCGGCCAAGCAGTGCTGCGCAACCTGTTCGCCTGAGGTGAGCCTGGTGAGGAGGTAAGATGCTTAATGTTGAGTTGATGTGATGCTTAATGTTGAGCCTTTGCCACCTCCCGTGGTTGTGCATGTGTGTACTGCTATGTATTCTTTATTCATGAGCATGTGAATCCATGCCAGACCCCATGCTGGAGAAGGAACAAGTTACTTACCTGTAACTGTTGTTCTCCAGCATGGGTCTGGCATGGATTCACATGCGAACCCTCCCGCCTACCCCTCTGCGGCTCTTCACTTGGTCATACTGCCACTTCACGTGCTTCCAAATCTGAAGATGGCTGCCAGAGGCGGTGCTTAGGTAGAGGGCAGTCATTGGCTGTGGTCAGTATGACGCAGAGACCAGTGATTGGTTATTACTACGAAAGACAGATCAGAAACGAAACTGATACTGGTTTTTTCTTTACCGAGGATTCCCAGCCTGACGACGGGGAATATTCATGAGCATGTGAATCCATGCCAGACCCATGCTGGAGAACAACAGTTACAGGTAAGTAACTTGTTCCTTCCCAAAATATTGTCTCAAATTTTGAATTGACCTTTGGATCAACCCATGCAACACACAGTTGCACCAATAATGTATCACACCGGATGGGTAACCCCTAAACCATGGAACTGGGGAACAACAAAGTAGCAAAAAATCCCAAAGGGAAAAAGGAGTTCGCATGGAAGAGTACTATATTAGTTTGAGTACTCGATTGTGAAAAATAGAGGCGAGGAAGAGAAGGAAGCCCAGACATTCATATTCACATTTTCATTTTTAGTTTATTATCGTTATAAAATTGCATAATATATATAAACATCAAAACAACAATAAAATAGATGAATCAATTTAAGTATAAAATTCTTATCAAATCTCATGTCTCAATACATTCAATCGCAGTTTAGTTGCCACAATTCATAACCTTGTGTTTACTCAAGGTAGAGCATCGCTGTCTCATATTTAAATTTCATTCAAGAAGCGGAATTGCTGTAGAGAGAATGAATAGTTAACAATTGGATAAAGTGCTAAATGCAACCAAGTGCTAAGTGCCAAAATGTTAACCAAGAAATAAAGTACCAAATGCAAAAAAAGTGCTAAGTGCCTACTGTGCATACTGTGCATATATGATCTCCAAATATCAAAACAGTTTCGGCGAATTCAACCTATCTGGCTCAATTAAGCGAGCCAGTAGTCGCCTTCTTCAGGGCGCACTAGATATTGCAAATATGAACAGAACATACTAATGCTTGAATTTTTATCTATCATTCAGTAGTTCCCACAGGTAAAATCTTTGTACAATTCATAAGGGCTTGATAGTAGATCTGGAAGTCTGTTGAAGACATTGGCCCTTAATAAAACACATTGCAACAAACAAAATAGAAAAAAACTTTGTGTTAAAAAACAGAGTATAATGAGTGAGCCTCCTAATATTCGATGCCTCTAACCATAGAAATGAAGCCTAGGGATATGTATATATATTCACCTAAGTTGGTCCAAAAGTGGTGCCGAAAAATATGTTTGTTTCGATCCGCCACCCAAGCTGGACTGGTGATGCAAGTGAATTTACATCTATAAAGACAGAAATAAGAAGTTAAGAAAGATATCCCAAGATTATCTCAAACTTCAATAGCTAAAACGCAGTGTCCCCTGTCTCCACAGGGAGTAGATCAACATTTTGCCTCTTCAATTGCTAACCTTAAAATGTTTCAAACTCTTAATCGAAGCCGCAATAGACTCAAGTCTGCAACAGGGTCGAGAATATTCCAAATTTTTAAATCTTAGATGGTGTGAGATCAAGTCGGAAGGAGAGACCAACCGTTCCAAAAACCGTAGATGAAAAACCGTAGGTGGAAACCCTAAGAAAAAGGTATAAGACAGGTTTGTATTTTAAAGGGTTGCAAAACATTGAATGCAGCAGTTGCAAAAAAGCCTAAAGAGATGAAAAAACAAGCTGCATCCTAATTAAATAAATTCGATCCGATGGGTAAGCTCTGAACCTCTAAGAAACTGGAATACGTGAAATTTAGAATATTGGAATGAATTTCAATTTCGTCGAAGAAAAAGGACTAAAGCTTGAGTCGGGCAAAAGTCACTTACACAAGCCTGTCCTGGTCCTAAGACTAGAATCAGCTCGCGAACGGGACAAGGGAAAGCCTACAAGTGTATGTAAAGGAATAACAAGATTCTCACCCGGAATACGCCTTCTCTCTCGCCTCTCAAGGCGGCCGCTAAAATTGCACACCGTCCGATATATCCTCCGCGGCCGTGTTTATAAACACACGCGGTACTGGAAAAAGAAATAGGACTGCGTATGTGCCCCATGTCCCGTAGAAACTAGAAAAGGACTAGGTATAGGCATACGCGATAATGGAAAAAGAGATAGGACTACGTATGAGCCTTTGGTCCCATAGAGACTAAAAAGGGGCTAGGTACGACCTCACAACGAGCAAAGACAACGAATGTAGGCTGTCAATGGTAATATAATGAGAATAGGCCAGTGGAGTTACATAATATGGCTATATTTGAATAACTGTCGTAGAAAGACGCCATTTGTGTATTGTAACCATGGCTGTGTTCATCAATACGAACGGAAAAACGCCCTAATCGAAGTAAGGCTGCATACGTCAATTTTAAAGTCCCATAGAATGTTCAAAAGGGACTTAGTCTCAAAACAATGCAGGGGCAGAAGCAAGATTTGCTGGTATAGAAGTATAAAATAATCAAAGGCAAAACCAGATGAGAGAAAACCTGCAGGGCTCTATGAAGAAATTTATTAATTTATGTTACACGTTAAGGTATACAATGGAGCCATTCTTCTTGACGATTTAATCCTGTCTCATAGCTATTGGTATTGTACATCCACCATTGTTCCCTTTGCGCCAACCGGGCTGCTGTGTTGTTAGCATCGGTACCATAGACTTTTTCCAAAACGCACCATTTCAAACTATTCAGATCATGATTATTTTCAACAAAGTGTGACACTAAGGGAGCAGATACAATTTTGTTACGAATTTTGGACTTATGTTCACCAATTCTGGTTTTAATGGGCCTATATATTCTCGACCCTGTTGCAGACTTGAGTCTATTGCGGCTTCGATTAAGAGTTTGAAACATTTTAAGGTTAGCAATTGAAGAGGCAAAATGTTGATCTACTCCCTGTGGAGACAGGGGACACTGCGTTTTAGCTATTGAAGTTTGAGATAATCTTGGGATATCTTTCTTAACTTCTTATTTCTGTCTTTATAGATGTAAATTCACTTGCATCACCAGTCCAGCTTGGGTGGCGGATCGAAACAAACATATTTTTCGGCACCACTTTTGGACCAACTTAGGTGAATATATATACATATCCCTAGGCTTCATTTCTATGGTTAGAGGCATCGAATATTAGGAGGCTCACTCATTATACTCTGTTTTTTAACACAAAGTTTTTTTCTATTTTGTTTGTTACAATGTGTTTTATTAAGGGCCAATGTCTTCAACAGACTTCCAGATCTACTATCAAGCCCTTATGAATTGTACAAAGATTTTACCTGTGGGAACTACTGAATGATAGATAAAAATTCAAGCATTAGTATGTTCTGTTCATATTTGCAATATCTAGTGCGCCCTGAAGAAGGCGACTACTGGCTCGCTTAATTGAGCCAGATAGGTTGAATTCGCCGAAACTGTTTTGATATTTGGAGATCATATATGCACAGTATGCACAGTAGGCACTTAGCACTTTTTTTGCATTTGGTACTTTATTTCTTGGTTAACATTTTGGCACTTAGCACTTGGTTGCATTTAGCACTTTATCCAATTGTTAACTATTCATTCTCTCTACAGCAATTCCGCTTCTTGAATGAAATTTAAATATGAGACAGCGATGCTCTACCTTGAGTAAACACAAGGTTATGAATTGTGGCAACTAAACTGCGATTGAATGTATTGAGACATGAGATTTGATAAGAATTTTATACTTAAATTGATTCATCTATTTTATTGTTGTTTTGATGTTTATATATATTATGCAATTTTATAACGATAATAAACTAAAAATGAAAATGTGAATATGAATGTCTGGGCTTCCTTCTCTTCCTCGCCTCTATTTTTCACAATCGAGTACTCAAACTAATATAGTACTCTTCCATGCGAACTCCTTTTTCCCTTTGGGATTTTTTGCTACTTTGTTGTTCCCCAGTTCCATGGTTTAGGGGTTACCCATCCGGTGTGATACATAACAATAAAAGTAGCCTTCTTTTTACATGCTCCTCTGACTTTTAGCTCTAGGTACGGTATGCTTCACTACCACCTAAACCTCATATGTGCTGGTGCGTTACACAATTACAGTACGTGGATACATATATATTTTAACACACAAACAAAACACTTTTCAAAATAACAGGACAAATACATGAAACAAACGACATATAATAGATTTTCTGCCCCCACCCTTACTGAAGAGCTCCCCTTGCATACCCGCTCACTCCCTTTTTCATTCTCATCACAATCGCCCCTCCTGGGCTCTTTCTTCTTGCATATATATATAAAAAAAGACACTGAAAACAAGCTAAAACAACAACTTTTTATTCCTGAGCCCTCTGACTATATGGGGCTCCTACCTTTTTCTCTTACTTTGTCTGCAGCACTGGTCAAAACAGTGCTCTGTGGCGCCACCCTCCAACCTCTTGCTAGGTCAGGCTCCCGTATTTGCTTTTATCTTCCTTCACGTATCTCTATTAAAAAAAAACTAATGGCCTTAAAAAGTTGAAAGCGCTTCGCTTCATCCATCCATCCATCCATCCATTCACTGCATGTTCCGCTCAATCATGTTGCTCTGTATGCCCCACAATATTCCCCACTTTATCCCCTTGCAATTTATACTCGCCTGCCTGTGTTCTTCCAGGAGCCTCCGTTTCCGGTTTATCCACTACATATGGGCCTCTACTTGGGGCCGCACACAGCTCAGGCGAGTAGCGGGGTATTCGCAAAGTCGGAACCCACAATAACCTTCTGCGTATGTGTTTTTTGGGAACTGGTCAGCTGTAGGTGGGGCGGCCTTGCCAGAGGAGCCCTGGATCTCACCACAAGTACGGGGGACTCGAGGATATAGCATGTAAAGGGGTCACCAAATGAAGGCCGGCCCCGTTAGCGGAATGAGACCAGGAGATGAGTTGCAAAGACAAAGTTTATATAAGCATACAAATTGAAAGCAAAGAACTCTGTTGCCCCGAGAGCGCTCTGCTGAAACATTACATGGGCAGCACATTAAAAGGGCACACAGCATCACTGATGACGAGACAACATGTATAGCGGACACAAGGGTTAAGGGGATTGGATAGAGGCCTATTGATCAGTTCGATACTATATGGGATGCCCGGTGTGCTCTGGCCTGGCGGGGTGGGGGTCGAGAGTGCACAGGCAGTTTGGGAGAGATGAATGGGCACTTGGTCTTATGACTTGGCACTGTCTCACGCTCTGTACAGAGCACATTCTTTCGGAAATGATACTGCGGGATTGTAACAAAACACGTCCGGGCTTCCGTGAGAACAGGGCTTGAGCGGAGCTACCAAGGGGGAGGCGATGGTGTTGACTGGCTGCGTGAGACGCTGGGGATGGGAGAGCTGCATTTCTATAGAAAGAGATGAATGTTCGGACTTAGTAGAAAAGATGGCATTGGACCTAGTTCAAAATGGCTTCTTATGGAAGGGCTAGGGGCCATGGTATGAATGTTATTTGCTACCGCCTCCCCCCTTGGCTAATGCATGTGTTATTCACCTGGAGTGACGTAAGGGGCGGGGGGTGGGGGGCAAGGGCTGTGTCCTTCCCAACATAAGCTACTACATTACAAGGACTGCAAGTATTGGAAAGATGATCAACTTTTCATTAGTTAAGCTGGCCAAAGACTGGGCATGTCAGTGACAAAACAAACAATCTCTAGATGGATTGTAATGTGCATAACAGTGTTACTCATTAACAGGCAAAGATTTGCATGTTGGTTTGAGGGTGCATTCCACTAAAGGGGTGGCAGCTTCGTCTGCTCTGTAAAGAGTTGTACCGGTGCAAGACATTTGTAGAGCAACAAGCTAGTTGTCTCTTCACACTTTTAGTAAATTTTACTGTGTAGATTATTTTTTAGGAGAGGAAGCGTAAGTCTGTCCTCCATAATAACAAATAAGAAAGTTCTTGGCACCCACCGCCTAACTCAAACTGCTTTGCGAGTCTTATCAAAGATGAGGAATACGTGAGAGGACACAATCCATTCAAAGAACAAGTTACTTCAAGTTCTTTCGACAATGTTCCTCCCACATAGTCCTCATCACCCTCCCATCCATCCCCTCTTGCCTGCTTAGAAGTTTGTGTCTTACACCTTCCTTTCTCACAACGTCAAGATTGTCGCCTCCTATGACACAGCATGCAAGTTAAAGGAGGGAAAACACTAAGAACTGAGGTAATGGTTAGCGCATGTGCTTCATATACTAGCGTCAAAGTCACAAGGGACGCTACGGAGGCCATAATAATAATAATAATAATAATTTCGCATGTATATAGCGCTACGAACCCTCAGGTATCTGTGCCACTTGACCGACATGGAGGACCATGAGACTACGCCACACGATGCTTGACTGTATGAAAAAAAAAAAATTCTGAAGCAAGCTTCAAGCAGATTTGAATGTCAAAGATGAGGAATACGTAGAAGGAACATCCAGTTGAAAGAACGTTGCCACGGGTAAGTAACTTGTTCTTTTCATATTTAAATTCTCATCACATTGCACTATTCCAGTCTGCATATATAAAGCTCATCATATGAACAGATAGTCTGATACCAGATGCTTGTTCAGCTGCAACTTAACATATTTTGTGATAAACCGTATTTATGTACTGCAGTGGGAAACCTAGTGTTTGTTTAGTGTGGTGTCGTCTGTTGCTCTGGTCAATTTCAATAGTGTAATCTCCCATTCCGTCAACATCGCTTGTTTATCTATACTTCAACATAGTAACTTGGGTTGCACCCGGACTAAACTGCTCTCCTTCATCGTTCTATTTCGAGGGACCACCTAATACAGCTGTGACTGCATTGCTGTTTCCATGCCACAGCAATTCTTCTAACTGGAGATACGTGTGCCAGCTTAAAAAATCTGCACCCCACAATTTCTCGTTTGTCGTTTCATAATCGAGGAGTCCAGGAGTATCTGCTACTCGATCAGTACCCACATTTAATTATTTCTGTGTATTCACAAAACATATGCATTATGTCTGTATGCTTTACTAGGCATTTGGGGTAGTAATAGAGTGTGGTGGGGAACATTTGGGACAATCTTTTAGGTATCAAACACTATGTAGGATCAACTTAAAATCTTGGTTTCATGAGACTGTTTTGGATATAAAAGTATGGTGGTTCGTATTTCTCCGAAGCTGATCCCCTCCCCCCCCATCCGACGCCCCCAAAAATCATCCTCACATTCGCTTTGTGCATGTATTGCCTCATCTAACAAAGTGTCATATATTACCATTATTAATGGTTTTACTCTCCACTTACATTTACATTAATATAGGGTTTAGTGGCTGGTACTCGGACAACTTATTCTAATATCAACTAGCCATGTCAGAACATTAAGCTTAAGGTATACTACACAACTCTGCAAAGCTTTGCAATCGACCCCTAACAATACTATAGACCCCATGTTGCGATGCCATTTGGTTCACATGTTTAACATATGTGGTGTAATATCATGCGTGAGGTTGTAGTCCCAACTCCTAATGGCATCTCAAGTGAATATGGAATCCTTAGACCTAGTTTTCTACAGGTCCAGACCAGAACTGTATGCCCAACTTTGAGCATGGAATTTTCCTGTTTTCTGGTTTCATACAAAGTGTCCCTTTATCCTGTTTTGTAAAATGAAATGTCTTGACAAATGTGCTCCTGACGTTTCTTCATCCGATACCCATTTGGCTACATATTGAAAATGTGAATCCAAATAATAATTTTCAAGATCTGGAAATCATCCTCCCTTACAGGTCTTTATAGTGTTTGTAATGCTCTTGGGTCTGCCTCTAGCACATCATTTCTCCAGTTTGATAGGCAGTATACTAAAGACGCCTGTAGGGATTTATATGGAATATTAGCAAAATAATAAAGGAAGCATGGTAGAATTATCATTTATCACCATCCCCATTAGTGAGAGTGGCAGCCTGTTCCAAAATTCCAACGATTCACCTGTTGGGTGGTGTATGTATTATTGCCATAGGTGTCTTGAGGTTTAGAATAGATTTCCTTTCCTAGGTAATGAAAAGACTGTGGGCACCATCTGAGTTGTGCCTCCAACACCTGCAGACTCTGTATTGGTCATGCTTATAATTCGTAGGGAAAATACATGCCTTATCCCAATTAATATGTTGGCCCGAAAGGTTTCAAAATTTGCAAAAATGTAGGGCATAGCTGCCTCTTGGTTATGTAAATAGACATCATCTACATGGAACAATATCAGATGGTGTTCTTATCCACTATTACACCCAGATTTATGTTTTGTTCTGAAAGTAAACCTGCTAATGGCTCTTTTGCAAAAGCAGACAATATTGGGGAGAGCGAGCACCCCACCTCGTCACCTATTGAAAGCTTCCATGTGTTTTGTTACTATGCTGACTTGACTCTCGATGTAGGATTCATATATAACAAGTTTTATCCACCTTATAAAAATTGCTCAGACCTTGGTGGTTCAGCACAAAAAATATCCAGTTCCTATGGATTCTAGACATATTATGAGTGGATTTCCTATCATGGATAAAACCAGCATGATCTGTGTGTGCAATGTGTGATAATATCATCATAGCCAATAGACTAAAACCACTACATTAAGTATCTTCGAATACTTGTTTAACAAAGACAACAGTCTATATGAACCTCTATCTTTGTGACTTTTTCCAATTCTTGGAATGGGATAATTATCACCTCTCATATTGTAGCGGAAAGTTCCCCTTTTTCACATTGATGATGGTATACATTCCTCAATGAGTTACATATTATATTTCCAAATCTTTTGTAAAACTCAATCAGTAGTCCGTTGGTACATGGGGCTTTACTTGTGGGAAGTTTAGTCACTGCCTCTTGTGTTTCCTATATAGTTATTGGCTTGTCAATGTATTGTGCCTGCTCAGGTTACAGATGGCATCTATATTAACTGTAGGATTTCTTTTATCATCAATTTAAGTCCATTTCGGTTGCTTGTGTAAGTCACTATTGTAGAATCTGAAAGTCTTTTATTTCTTGTTAAGCATAACATGTTGCCCTCTAAGGTTCGGGAGTGAATAGGCATGCACAGTTTTGTGTGTTTAAAAGCCATATCATGAAATTGACAGATTTTTCGCCATTCCTATGCATATTTTTAGCGTGGAATGACGGATCAGGTTTGCCCAGTCTTTGGCACAATTTTCAGCAACTTGATCTGAGTTCCCCTGAACTGGGTTCCTCGCTCCCTCAGAGCATTCCCAAGATCTGCAGATGTAACCTTTGCCATTCCAGTTGGGATAATCGTCAAGTTAACTATTTGCAGACTCCTGTTGTGGTGGAAATACTTGCACCTTGTAAGTTAAACTTAAATGCTTCCCATAGAACCTAGTGATTTGGTGCTGTCAGTTGGTTTTCTGCAAAAAATTGTGCTATGTGCTGTGTTCGGCTCGCAAGGCTTTCCACACTTTTCTCTCTTAGGATAAGAGAAGAATGAATATATATCGCCATGATGCTGCAGACTCCATCAGTCGGGTACAAGTTGATCATAACCCGTTGTACTGTTTTATTGGCAGGGAAGAGTTGTATATCTCATAACGTGGATCTGTCTAATGCCTGATTAAAGACAATTACAATCCCCTCCCCCATATGCAGATTGCCTGTCTATCTAAATCATATCTTATTTGTGTGAAGAAAGAAAGATGCTGTATTGCTGTTGGGGGCATAGGAATTAATTAAACCTAGATATCCATTTTCTAATCTTCCCATCACTTTGATTACTCGCTCTTCTATATTTGTTTTTTTCCCCACTTTAACTTTGTTTGGAATCCAGGTGAGTTACGCTGATGAAATTACTGCTGCCTTGCCGGAGTAGTAGGATGATTTGTGGCTACCACCTTCTCGGCCATTGCATGTCTGCTAAATAAAAGTGATCAGTCATTAAGGTCAAACAGGCACTGTTAAGAGCATTTCCTCCTTCCCCATTGTGGTAACATGTGCCGAGGGAGAGGTACACTCTCGAGGGATGTGAATATGATCCAGTAGCAACCCAAACCGCAAAATATAACAGACCAAAGTAAATCCAATGTCCGATCAATGTTCCATAAAAATATATTTACTTTAATTAAACACATTATCTAAAATAAGAACTAAATAGAAAAACGCTACACAGAACACACAATGTGAAAAGATGGAAACAAGCGGGACTCTGGGTAGTGAAACGGAGGAGAAAGGCAGGTAAAAACCACAATTTTCTTAAAGGGATATGCTTTTGTGGCAAAAGAGATTAAAGGTAACCTAACCAATCTTTAGGACCCAAAGATGCACCAAGGGGGCAGCTATCATTCAATAATAGCTTTTGCTCTTCTTGACGGTTCATCCATGTTAAACCAACCTTCTCGGTACGTTTAGAATCCGGCTCAAATGCGGCAGTCTTGTTTTTCGTGACAGGGAGCAGGTATCTAACTGGGGTTGAGCTGAAGCTTGTTGCGGTTCAAAGAAGTGCGGATATTGAGGATCGCCCGGGTCGGTTCAACAGGGAAGATGCTGGTAACTGGTGTGCAATTGGAGTTATGCTGTGCACTGCAGCATTGGAGGGTCACTGTTCGTTGAGGCCAATAGGACTATTAGATTGCCGAAGATCGGCCACAAAGATGCTTGTAGTTCAAAAAGAAAATTCACAGGCCTCCTCAAGGAAAAGTACCCCAAGTACGTCACCAGGGAGTTCCTATGTGGATAGTGAGCCTGATATTGCTGGAAGTAACTTAACTAAAGGTAAAATGTTTTTTAGATCAAATCAAAGGGAACATAAAAAGGGGATTTCAAGGATCAAACAAAACATGGAAGATTTCAAGAACCACTGGTAACCAATACTATAACCAATCAAGGACTAGGAGAAGGAACCAGAGGAGGGAGGTGAGGAAGAAGCAGGCAGACATAAGAAAAAGAGTAACCAGATCCTGGTCTCAAACATCTAATGGACTTGGAGATGAAAGGGAAATCTAAGTGTATTCCAGTCTTCGGTACTGAAAATGTGTTTCACCTATTCCATAAGGCTGTCGCACATGATATTCATAACATTTTGGATACACCTATGAAAGGGAAGAGTTACGATAATTAGAGATGTGAGAAGAGAAAGGAACTAAATTCACTAGCTAAAGACCAAAAAATTATCGAACAATTGGATAAAGGGGGAAATGTTATCCTCAACAGGGCAGACTATATCAAAATGGGAGAAACGCATCTAAAACAGGGATGCTATGACATTGTGAATGGCAACCCATCTACAAGAATTAATGCACTTGCAATGGAACTTGTTGGAAAATGGGGGAGGACTGGACTGGTGACTAAAGATGAAAAACATTTTCTGATAGTAAAACATCCCATTTTAACAACAATTTACTTTCTTCCAAAAGTGCATAAAACATATGACTCAATTCCTGAGGGAAGGCAAATTATGAGTTGGATGGGATGGATGACAGAAAATGTTTCCAAATATATAGATGCAATTCTGAGAGGAGAGGTTGACAAAGTCCCATCCTACTTATGTAATACAATGCATCTTTTACAGTTGATTGAATATTTTGAATGGACTGATGAATTTAGTGTTGTCACCCTGGGCGTGAAAGCTCTGTATACGTCTATTTGTCATGATCTATCCCTGAAAACAATTGATTTTACATTTGCTAATAGGTCTGCCTCATATTTGATGCAAGTGGTGATACTGAAGGAAATGTTTAAATATCCGTTGATGAACAATGTGTTCACATTCAACAATACAATTTATTGACAAATACGAGGGGTGGCAATGGGGGCCAATTATGCTGCATTGTTAAACATATTTATGGGCTTTTTTGAAAACCAGTATGTACATGGAGAACATGTGGCATCGCGTAGGTGTGTTGGCAAGATATAAGATGATGATGATGATGATTTGGCAGGGTGAAGACAAGGTGCTTAATGAGCATTTACAATATTTAAATGACGAGTTTGGAATGGAATTTACATGTACACATCTTATTTATTTATATAGTGCCGACCGCCCGCAGGCATCGGGGTGCTTACATGTAGACATGTACATAGCTTAAGATGGAGCCAGAATGAGGCGACGGGACAAAGACATAAAAATCCTTCTTGGGTTTTAAAGCAATATGTTAACGCTCACCTGGACCCCACAGGGGTGTCGATCGGACCCGGACAGCTGCGGTCTCCTTCAACGTGATGCGTAGTGCAGAGATGACTGTCTGGACTGGCCCGCCTAGTCTTGTCTGCTGGACCCAAAGAAGTATTTTCCTGCAAGTGGAGACAGGGATTAACCACCTGTGGGTTTTAGTGATGGCCTCCCAACTGTTCTTGCTCTCCCCCACTAATCACCTCCGATATCCCCTTAGTAACCTCACCTTATGTAAAAGAGGAGCTCTCCATCCTGCGTGTCTTGCAGGGGATACCAGTTACTTCACTGGTTTGAAGGCGTTGGGAGAGTTCCGGTAAGTATCGACTCTGAAGTCCCTGGCAGGATTGGTAAGTATCAAGTTCAAAGAGTTCAATGTGCCCGATGTTCACTCTTGTCCCCTTCCTTCCTTAAATTGCAACTGAGTTTGTGAGAAGGTCTCGTAGCTGCTGCTGGTGTTCAGGTAAGAGTCTGTGTTACCCAACGCTGTCCGGTAACTATTGCATGCGTTAACGTGTTGTTTTTCTCCCTCTTTACAGATGCGGCATATGAAAATGTGGAGAGTTATGGAATAATACCGCCGGTGGTAAGTCTATGGTGGTAAGAGGTTGTATGTGTTGATTCCCTTGGCTCACCTTGTTTTTTCTTGTGTCCCCAAGGTGCCGGATTACGCGAAGAAATGATGGAGACAGTGCCGGATCGAAAGATGCTGTGCGAACTGGTGAGTATGGCGCCGTGCTGGAGCTGGCAAAGCGACGTGTGCAGGATTGATGTACTTTCCAGGTCCGGAGATGAAATGGTTCCGGAATTAGGTGAGGAATTTGAAATAGGTTTGTTTTCTAACCTTGTCCTTTTCTTCTTCTTTATTCTAGGAGCTCTGGATTCCAGGCGGGCGTGGCAGAAGACTGGATGCTGGCCGCAGGCACGCGGGCGTGGCAGAAGACTGGACTGGCTGCAGGCACGGTGAGCGTCACGCTGCTGGATGCAGAATAATGCGAAGGAAGCATGTGCTGCTGTTCGGTGCGGTTTAAATATCCTCCAAAGTAGTTCCAGGTAAGAAATTCCCTAGAGCCACGCCCGAGTAAAAAAATAGTCCCTGTAACAAAATAGTTCCATCCAGACCTCATGTAGGCCTGGACTCTTTTGCAGCATGGTCTGCATCAGGTAAGTAAAGTCTATGAGCCTGGCGCCTATGGCGCCAGGACTGATTTCTATGATGAGCCTGGCGCCTAAGGCGCCAGGACTGAACCCAGACAGCCCCTAGCCGAAGCTGCTGAGGTTTAAACAAATGTCTGGATGCCTGCTCCCGGAGCTGAGGGCCTTGGTCCTGATACCCGGGGGTAGGTATCATGACACCATAGTCATTTCTTGAAGCATGCAGCATTATGAACCCTTCTCATTCCTTATCTCCCCCATTCACCTTTCGTAAGAGACACAAGTCGATGCTAAGAGTCCCCCCTTCCTGCCATCAATGTCTAATGACACGCATTGTAATGCTTTGTGCCAAGACAATGAGGATGCTGAGCAGGAACACAGTGCTCGGCCCGCTCAATGTCCTCCCAGCGCGACACCTTTCCCATTCGGCAGACAGGTGTCCCAGTGCAAATGTCATGGTCTACATTTTTTCTTTTATATAGCGCTGACCGCCGCAGGCATCGGGGCGCTTACATGTAGACATGTACATAGCTCAAGATGGAGCCAGAATGAGGCGACGGGCCAAAGACATAAAAATACCAGTTAACTGATTCAGTGGGGCCTAGACGGGAGGTTACTTGAAAAGCTCTGTTTTGAGTTTTTTGCGGAAGACCAAAAGATTGGGCTCCAATCTAAGGTGCTTCGGCAATTTGTTCCAGTTAGAGGCTGCTCGGTTAGGGAAGGCTCTGCCCATGCCGAGTTCTTTCTTGTGTTTCAGGGGCGTTATGAGCCCATTTGCTTCTGATCTTAATGCCCTGGGCGGGTGGTAAAAAGTGAGTTTGGACTTCTAATAGGCTGGTGCCTTGCCATATAAGCACTTGTGAGTTAGGCACATAGACTTAAATTGTATGCGTTCCTCTATTCTCAGCCAATTAAGGTCCGGTCTAGCTTCACTGATGTGTTCACTTCTTGCTTTTTGACCATTCTGATCGCGTTATTTTGGACCAGTTGGAATTTTTGGATGCTTTGCTTACTAGCTCCTACCAGGAGGGCATTACCATAGTCCAGACATAACAGGACGGTAGCTCTTGCTATTGTGGCACAGTTTTTCTCACTCAATAGTGGTCTGATGGCTTTAAGTAGCCAGAGTAATAGTTGCAGTTTTTACTAACATACGTAGCCTGGGCATCAGAGTTGAGGGATGCTTCCAACGTCGTGCCTAATGTTTTAACCTTATCTGTCACTGGAATAAGGGTTTCTTTAATTTGGAAGACCTCATATTCCGCTGGGAGTTTGGCACGAGCCTGGATGGAGCCAAATACCATTAATTGGGTTTTATTGCCGTTCAGGCACATCCAGTTATTGTCCATCCAATCTTCGATGTTTCCGTAGAGTGTATTTAGTATCGTACTATCCTTAGCGTAATCCCCACTCAGTTCCAGGACCAGCTGAGTATCGTAAGCATAGTTGGTAAAAAATATCTGGAGTTGTAGTAGCTCACATAGGAATCGGATGTACAAATTGAAGAGCAAAGGAGACAGACTAGCTCCCTGTGGTACCCCGCAAAAGATGTTAAATTCAGAGGACAATTTGTCACCCCAGTGTACTCTGGATATTCTGTTCTCTAAGAAGGATGATAACCAATTTATTGATTCCTTGGAACAATTAGTGACCTCAAGTGCTTGCTGCAAGAGCTGGTGTTCAAGCAGGTCGAAGGCGGCGCTCAGATCTAACGATCAGTAAGCCAGCCTTTCCCTTGTCCATAATTTCCAACATTCTGGACTGTAAGTCCAGCATGGCGGTCTCGGTGCTATGAGCGGCTCTAAAGCCAGATTGTTGAGGGTGTAAGATCTCATGGCTTTCCACATATTCTTGAAATTGGGCTGTTATTTTGTCCAGTACTTTAAGCGTAAAATTACAGTTTGTAATGGGTCTTAAGTTGTTGGGGTCGAAAGGGTCCAGGGTAGTTTTATTTGCTAGTGGTGTGAAGGTAACCTTTTTTATATTGTTGGGCACTACTTGGTCCTGAAATGAGGTGTTTACTAAAATTGTCAAGTGTGTTCGGGATATTGTAGGATGATCTTGGGAGGGAGTAAGTTTTCGGCACAAGAGGATGGTTTCATAGATGCTAACGTTTTTAACATAGTTTCTGGAGAGATGGATTGAAATTGAAACTTCTCCTTTCCAATTGTTGTTGGTGGTTCTGCAGGGAGGCTACATTGAGGTTTATTAGCTTGTGCTAGTGCAATACGTTCTCTGGCTTTAGATATTTTGTTCGCAAATGCTACCGGGGTGTTTTCGCATTCAGATTTTGATGGTATAAATTCAGGGGCCAACGCCTTAGGTTTATCTAAGGATTTGAGAATGTCGAATTGCTTGCTGGCTGAATTGGATGATGCTTCGATTTGGCTGTTGAAATAGTTCTTTTTAGCCTCATTGATCTTAGTTTTGTAAGATTTTTCTAGTGACTTCCAGCTTGTTTTGTGGTCCTTTGTTTGGTTTTTAAGCCATTCTACTTCACTATGTTTTTTTTCTTTCTTAAGAGAGATAAGTTCCGGTGTGAACCATTTTTGATGGTTAAGGTTGGGCCTTACAGTTTTTTCTCGATTAGGTGCTTTCTGGTTGATTAACGTGAGCATCTGCTGATCATATTTTTTGATAAGTGTCACATGAGTCTTTTTCGTTAATGTCAGCTAAAATGCTGTTGATGCAGAGTTATAGGTCTGCTCTTTCAATATTTTTAAAGTTTCTGGAAAGAACTTTACTTGCCTTATTTGCTGTTTTTTTTTGCTGGGATAGGTAGGTGCATGTCAAAAACTATTTTATAATGGTCTGACCATATGCAAGGGGTGGTAACATAGTTATTGGTCTCTATGTTGTTGGTAATGACCCAATCCAATTGGTGGCTATTTGCCATGGTAGGATAGTGATTAATAACATTGAAGTGCATTTCTTTCAATGTTTTTTCAAGGGAAAGGGCTTCCTTGTCTTTTGGGTTTCCACACCACCGATTTAAATCGTCAAGGATGATCGTGAATTTATTTAGGCCTGTAAGAGAATCAGCAAGGTTAGCAAGTTCATCGTTGAACTCTGATTCCAAAGAGGGAGGTCTATAGATAAGTATGAAATTAATGCAATTGTTGTTAGTGGGACAGAGTTTAAGAAGTAGAATTTCACAGCCTATACAGGAAGATATGGAGGAAAATACAGGCAGTGAGTCTCGAGTAACTATGGCTACTCCACCCCCTTTCCCGCTTCCTCTATTAGTGTAGTGGATTGTGTAACCCGTAGGTACCCCCAGAGTGCAAGTGGGTCCAATAGGGTCCTGTAGCCACGTTTCTGTGATACACATGTTAATATTATCTGACACAATCAAATCGTGTACACATGAAGCGTGTTGGTTAAGGGAGCGTGTGTTCAATAGACATATTTTCAGTTTTTGTGACAGGGGTTCTTTATCGTGAATTTGTTTGGTTTCTGTCCTGGAAGGGTCACTAATGCGAGCCTGTTCTACTGTTGTCAACCTGCAGGAGGGTGTTGTGTTAACATTCGTGAGGGAGTCATGGTCAGGTAGTGCTTGGGCGCTGTGGGTCTTATCTAAAGTTCCCTGTGCTTGTATGGCTCCTATTTTCTGTGACTCTTGTAGTTTGGAGAGAAGATCGTTGAGTTTTCCTATTCCCATTCTTACCAAGGTCGGAGAATAGGGCTGGCCAAGGATAGAAAACGCAGAGTTTCTGGGCAAGGACAATGGGACCGGCACAGACCGGCTTGCCTCTGAAGCACCGGCGCTGAAGCGCCTGACGTTTCAGTAAATAGTGCTCCTGTGAACTGTAGTTCCCACTCAAAAGAGCGCTCGCGAACAGTCACATACAGTTCAAACAAATGATATTACGAGTGCTTGCTCGTTGCCAAAGCTAATTCAAAGTTAGAAGCGCAAATAAATGCAAAGAGGAGATTTCAAAGCTACCTAATACGTTTGCCCTGACTAATTCAATTCTGTCTAGCAAATCAGTCAGGCACTGACTAAGACAAAATGCTGTTACAAAACACGTTATTACAAAAGGTACAAAAGTGGAGCTCTAAACTGCCAGTAATAATCTAACCTTGAAGTAATTGACTTTTTAAAAGTGTAACTATATGTAAAAGATGTTAATGTTCAAAACGAATAAGAAGGCAACAGAGGTAAATTCTACATTAGCGCCTAACAGTTGCCACATATCGAGCATTATCAAGAGTATTCCTACCAGTGAATATATTCGGGCAAGAAGGAACTGTAGTGAGATGCTGGAATATATAAGCATGAGAGATTTTAAAAACAAGATTTTTGCAGAGGGGTTACAAAGCGGAAAACATAGCAGCAGCTAAAAAAAGATGGATGAAAACATCTAGTAGTTAATTATTGAATCCCAAGAATGGGGATAAAAGCAAAAATAGTAATGTGGCAAGGATGATTACTAATTATTCAACGGATAGTCACACGCTTAAAGATGTTTCCAACATATTATATCATTGGATTCTGATTGACTTGAATATATTGGTAAGTATCCCACTTATGTATACACTAGAGCACCTACAATCAAAACTGTGGTCACTCCATCCGTTTTAAAACACATTGAAACACAAAAAACCTAGTTCCTCCGAAATTTGACAGGCTTCTTCGAATGGGGCATGTGTATTATGCGCCAGTTTGGAAAAGAAATGAGTACATGTATGAATGTGAATGAACCCTTTGTAATTGGGGACTTCTTAAATTGTAAATCAAAGTTTGTGCTATATGCTATTATTTATGTTTGTGGACTCCTATACATTGGTAGTACTATTTGAGAAATGAGAATAAGAATCTGAGAACTTCTACATGGGTTGCGAAATCATCACACAGACTGCCACTTTTGACACACTGGCAACAAAAGCACCAATGGGACGACAGAGCTGGAATAAGATTTACAGGTTTGAAATTGGCCCATTGGAATCTCTGATGGAGAGGACAGAGAGAAATATCTGAGACAGAGGCGAAGATGATATGTCGATATCGGACAATTGTAAAGGGTCTCAACTCTGACCAAGAAATGGGAGTATTTTTATGATGATTTGTGTAATGGAACTGTGTCTCAAAAGGCCAAAGAGATTTTTCAGTATTATAACGGAGATTTAAACTATTATAAAACACAATCCTAATAGGCATATGGTAATAAAGGAAACAAGGGGAGGGTTACAATATTGCCTTTTCAATTTAGGCAATAGGAACAAAAATGAGGTCTGCACTTGGCCTAAATGAAAGCAAGAACAATTGTACAATTGAGTTTATTAAGCTATTCAAATGATGGACCAACAAAGTGATAGATAAGAGAACTGAAATTATTTTAGGTTGGGTCAATGACCATGGTATAGGTGCCCTTGCAGCTGGTGAGACGCCTTAAATAGGGGTACAAGCAACAGATCTTTGTATATACACATTAGAGTGTTGTGAAGGATTAGGTTTCAAATGTTGGCATATGAGTAAGTGATTAACAGGCCTTGACATACATTTTGGATATTGTTGGAGAGTTCGAATATGATTTAGAAGAGATCACCATAATACGTTTGTGCACCATGGACAGAGATGCAGTAGCAAGCATAATGCAATCAGAAGGATGAATTACCAGCCTGTCACATTAGCAAAACAACGGGTGGTACGTTTAGTTACAATTTGTGAAGAACAGCGTTTTGATTAACGTGTCTAAATAAATGGGAAATTAGCACTGTGCGTAGTGCGCGCAGCGTGTTACAACTTGCAAATGTGTAGAAAGTTCAGAGTTAGAAGAAGTGAGAATAATAACCTTGGTTGTACGCTCAATATATTACAATGGACAGGAAATGATGGCTAAGATCACGCGTTGTATAAAAAAAACTGCTTTTTTCGGAAAATGGCTGTCAGCCAGCCACGTGGAAAGGCTTGGTTTTAGAAGACAAGAACCTGAAGAGCTTCTTAATACAAGATCGTGTGAGTATGGAATGGCATTAAAATAAATGAAATTCTTTGATAAATGTGGGTCACCGGGAGAAAGGTGACTGGTTCTTTCCTTTGAACGTCTTACTCCCTTTAATAAGGAAATAAAGGGTCATACTTGAGCAGTTTTGTAAACAGAGGAATTCATTATCATGTAAGAATGGGAATTGACAAGAGGACTTAAGCATTAATATGGACCATTTAAGGTAGGTTAGAGTTGATTCATATATTCTGGAACAAAAGACCTTTTTGAGCCGAGTGGGCCTAGGAACTATAGAATTAGACGCTGGATTATTAGTCATAAATAAAAACTGTCTTTTTGTATGTTTCTTTCTCTTTTGTCACAGTAGATAAAGGGAAAATGAATGACTTTTAAAAGATATAGTGAAAGCTTTAGTGGAACCTAGATCAACTTATGGAAGTGAAACCCCAAAAAACATTTTGAAGTATATTATGGTGCATCAGTAAAATGGGTAATAAATACAATAACCACTGGTTTGGTGACACACTCTTACACTTATGTTTGAACTTTAGGGTAAATGAAACCTCAAGAAAAAACAGGAAACTTAAATTGGGTAAAATGAATAATAGGATTTAGATAATTACCTCTATTGCATGTCATTTGGTGTGATTTTTAGGGTATAGGATTAATCAAGTAATCAAAGAGGAGTATGTATGATTTCAGGTGATGAAATACTAATTGATACACTTAGAGAAGATGCACTTAGAGGTAGCAAATACAGAGCTTGAATTAGGGGTCCACAGTTAATTGAGGTGTTGACTGAATTCACTTGGGAACATGCATTTCAAAGATAGGAATATGGAGAAATCACTTAAGGGTGTATTGGGAAATTGTACGTTTAAGAGAAACAATTATAGATTAATAAAAATTCTGTTTTTCTCTTTCTCCACTTGCTTACTATTGTAC
Source organism: Ambystoma mexicanum (assembly GCF_040938575.1). Lineage (NCBI taxonomy): Eukaryota > Metazoa > Chordata > Amphibia > Caudata > Ambystomatidae > Ambystoma > Ambystoma mexicanum. The sequence goes on along the minus strand of NC_090941.1, from coordinate 659,740,719 downwards.
TTTCCTACCCTTATGTCTTTGGTTTGGCTCAATTGTATATTATGTGATATTATATGTAATGACAATTGTAATTGTATTGATTGTGTAAAATCAACATTGGTCTGTATGTCTGTTTTGAATATATAACAAAATTTCTGAGGCTTGTGGAATCTGCTTAGATCACATGCTGTGCATAGGCCGACATCTAGTGGAAGCTGCAGAGTATTACAGTTTGTTTTTCGAAACTCGAAAATGGGCGTCGACACAGGGCGTGCCAGTAATACTATCCCTAGTGTGACGTCCACTGTACCCAAGATCCCTCACGCGTCTAGGATCCTCAGATTGTTTTTTTCCGCCATACTGGTCGGAAGCATTTTGCGGAGTCCCCTGGCCTTAGCCATACTTTTGCTAAAATATAAAATAATAATCTATTGACATCCTTCCCCACCCCAACGTCGAACTTCGACACTCGACGCCGGCTGGAGAAGAAATCGACCGTCGGCTGCTGCACGACGGATTTGGGCCTCGGAAGGCCGCTGGCCTCGGCCCGGGCCTGGTAGGCCGCTGCCCTCGGCCCTGCAAGTAGGGAGAGTGGGGGGGTGGTACATACTCTTCACTCTTGGTATATAGGTACACCTTATACATTTCCTACACTTAACAGCCCGCTGCCTCAAGGTGCGTATGGAGGGTACCCCTTTTCAATTCTGCCCCAAGTGCAATCGCAAATACCCTTGGGTCGACAGGCACGCCACGTGCAATCTGTGCTTGCCGAGGGACCACCCCAAAGCGAACTGCAGAGCGTGTAGTAGGTTTAAACCTAAGACACTTAAGGACCGTTCGACGAAGCGTTGGGCCCACCACGCCAGGCAGGCGGCCATGGCAGCGGAGGGCGCCTTCAGCGATGGCAGCGACACCATACTTTCGGGCGGCGAGGGCATTACGGCGTCGAAAGACAGCCGAGCGCAGGTCCCCGACCTCGGAAGATCGTCAGGCAGGGCGGCTATGGGGAAGACCCCCGGCGACACAAGCGCTTCACATGCTACACACACTAAACACACTAAGTCCAACCGAGACTCGACGACGTCGAGTTCTCGGAAAGAGGCACAGACAGAACGGTCCGATTCAGTGTCCTCTGGGCGCTCTCGATCAAGATCGCCGCATGACTCCAGGCAATCATCCACTCTTGCCAAGAGTGCCTCGCTCCCTAGGCTAACAGAAGTTCGATCGTCGGAAGACGAAGACGACTTCCACCCCCAGGCCGCGCTCCAGGAGTCGGAGCCCGCAATTAAAGCCAGCGAGGCCCCACGCTCGAAGGACAGGGACACCTCTCCCGATCCTCGACGCCAGGCATCGAAAAACTCCGGAGCCACTAAGGGACAGGGAAAACATTTTTCTACGCACGGGGAGGGGGGAAAACAGCAGAAGAAACTACCTGTACATTCTTCCATACCTATAAAATACTCCACCCCCCCTAAACAGACAGACAAGCCCAGGTCTGCTGATAGGTCCACAACCAGCAAAGCTACTCAAGATAAATCCCATAGACTTGCTGAGAGAGTCATTCCCAGTTCCAAAAAATGGTCCAGTGAAGACATAGATAGGGTCATGTCAAGAATGTCTTCTTTGGCTGATTTTTATGATAAAAATCCAGAACATTTCCTCTCGTATGATCCACAAGGGGCCACACCCTCAGGCTCTACTGATCCTATCCCCCCCGAGTAAGAAGGCCCGGTTTGAAACCCCGATGAGGTCTGAACCCTTCGAGGTACAACTTTACGCAACTCCATACTCACGATATCAAGGAGAGGCTTCCTTTTGTGAAGACCAAGAATTTGGTATGATAGAAGAGCAAACCGGGACGGGCTACTATGGGGATGATGAGGACCAGGAAGAAGAAGAGGTTGACCCGGAAACATACAGAGTAGATTCCCTGGTAGAGAACGAAGCCCCGGTTACCGACTCCCCGGTCGATAACCAACCCCTCCTAAATGAGGTTCTCGCTCGCGCAGCAGAACATTTCCACATTGACACCCACGGTGTACAGGAGGAAAGGGACTTCGCAGAAGAGTTAGTGGGAGAAAGGAGGCCTGTTGCCCAGACCATCCCTATCCTTAAATCCATTCAGCGGAGAATAGATCCGTCCCTGGTGAACCCAAACCTCACCAGAGCAGTCAATCCCAGGGTTGAAAAACTTTTCAGGGCGGCACAGTCTGACCCTCTCTATATAAGAAGACATCTGAAGCCAGACTCCCTAGTTGTCACCAACACTCGTAAGAGGGCTGGGACACCCTTGTCTTCGTCAGAAGCTCCTCCCGACAAGGAGAGCAAAAAACGATATGGTTTCGGCAGGAAGTTAGCCTCAACGTCCGCCTATCAAGCAAGGATTGCTAACTCCACCACCCTGTTGGCCAGCTACAACTGCCATCAGTGGGAAGAAGTCGCGGCTCTCATAGCCTCTGCTCCTGAACCGTTAAAGGGCCAATTAGCTCGGATTTCCGCAGAGGGTAGAGCCGTGTCTGGTTGCATTTTGAAAGCAACCTTCGACGCCGCGGACAAACCAGGCAGATTGATAGCAGAAGGTACTGTTATCAAGAGACATGCGTGGTTACGGCAGTCTGGTTTTAAGGCAGAAACACAGGCATCATTGTTGGACAAACCGGTGGAAGCCGATCTGTTTGGTAAGGCGGTCGAAGACGCACTGAAAAATGCCAAGGATGAATACGAGACACTCCAATCCCTTGGCCAGTTAACCAATAAACCCCCTAACCAGAGAGGGAATAGTAATTTTCGTCGCCCACGCGGCCAAAATTCCCAGAGAGGATCTAACTATTCCCAGGGGCAGGGTACACAGTGGAACAACAACCAACAGTCTACCCAGGGTTACGGCAGAGGTAATAGGAGAGGTCGTGGTAAAGGCAGAGGCAGCCCCAGCAAAGGAGGCGGCACGCCTCCACCAAAGCAGTGACGCTCAGTTCAGGGTCCCTTCTCACGCAACCCCAGTAGGGGGACGCATTTCAAACTTCACCCAGGCTTGGGAAGGGATCACATCAGACAGATGGGTGCTGTCAACAGTATCCACAGGATATTGTATAGAGCTACTGCAGCGTCCCTGGAACCATCCTCCACGACAAAGAGTGCACTCCTTAGAACATCAGAAGATTCTCCTCGAGGAGATCGCCATTCTTCTACAAAAGGACGCGATAGAACTCGTCCCGGGACACCAGGTAAACAAGGGTATTTATTCAACTTACTTCCTTGTGCCAAAGAAAGACTTGACAATGCGCCCAGTATTGGACTTACGGCCTGCCAACAAGTATGTCAAGCCCCAAAAATTTCGTATGACCATGCTACAAGAGGTAATCCCCCTCCTAAAAAAGGGGGATTACATGGCCACCTTGGATATGAAAGATGCTTATTTTCATATTTCCATGTTCCCAGCGCACAGAAAGTACTTGCGCTTCAAGGTGGACAGTCTCCACTACCAATTCAAGGTACTGCCCTTCGGGATAGCTTCAGCACCAAGGGTATTCACCAAGGTACTGGCGGTGGCGGCTGCACACCTACGCAGGGAGGCAATCCCAGTGTACCCTTATCTGGACGACTGGCTCATAACGGGGGAAACCCCAGGAATTTGCAGGACAAACATTCAAAGGACTATCAACCTCCTACACGAGTTAGGCTTCTCAATCAACGAGAAGAAGTCAAGCCTGGTGCCAAGCACCTCAAAACAATTCCTAGGAGCAATCCTGGACACCCAGGAGGGGTTGACTTTTCCTTCAGAAGAAAGAATTCGGAATATACTACTGCAAATTCCGCATTATCAGTCCGGTCAACAAATAACGGTACGCAAAGCAATGCGTTTACTGGGCATGATGGCGTCATGCATTTACCTGGTCCCCCACGCGCGCCTGCGCATGCGTCCCATGCAGGAATGGTTGGCGAAACGGTGGTCTCGGGCAAGTGGTCAGTGGGACGATCTAGTGGTCATTTCGCCAACACTGGTACAAAGCCTTCACTGGTGGACAAGAGAGAATCTCGCACAGGGGAAACCCTTTTTCGATCCCGAAGTACAGGCAGTAGTCACTACAGATGCATGTCTGACGGGGTGGGGAGCTCACCATCTCCACCACACAGCTCAGGGTCTCTGGTCTCACTCAGTGGCCAAGAACTACATCAACCTGCTAGAGCTTCTGGCAGTATTCAGAGCGCTTCAGGCGTTCCAGCCCCATCTACTAAACCTGTCAGTGCAAATCCGGACGGACAGCACTACAGCCATGTTCTACCTGAACAAGCAAGGAGGGACTCGCTCGCCAAATCTGTCCAAGCTTGCCCAGAAAATCTGGATATGGGCACTCAGACGGAACATCTTCCTGTCATCACAACATGTTCCAGGGGAGCTCAATTCCCTAGAGGATGCTCTGAGCAGAGACTCCCTCCCAGAGGAACACGAATGGGTTCTTCACAGAGAGGTCGTAGAAGATCTCTTCTCTCAGTGGGGTTTCCCCACTATAGACTTATTCGCCACAAGCGAAAACAGACAATGCCCAGGATTTGCATCAGGTTCCCCCAACCAGACTCCCAGGGGAACACCCTGTGGATGAACTGGTCAGGGATGTTTGCGTACGCTTTTCCACCAACTCCTCTCATCTGGAAAATGGTGAACAAGATGAACAGGGATTCGATGACGCTCGTCCTAGTTGCTCCCATGTGGGCAAGACAACCGTGGTTCCCACACCTACGCAAGATGGCGGTGTGCGAGCCCATCAAACTTCCAGCCTGGTACAACCTACTGTCCCAGCACCAAGTTCAAACAGTGCACCAGCAACCCAACTCGATGAACCTGGCAGCATGGCTCCTGAGGTCATAGAGTTTGGACACCTCAATTTGCCACAGAGGTGCATGGACATCCTAAAGGAATCTAGGAAACCAAACACAAGGCACTGTTACTTTGACAAGTGGAAGAGGTTCGTTATCTGGTGCCAGAGTAGACAAATCAACCCAGTTGATTGCACTCCTTCCTCTATTGTTACATACATGCTCCACCTGCTAAATGCAGGATTGGTTTTTAACTCACTGAAAGTACACCTGGCAGCCCTCTCGGCTTACACCACTTCACATAGCACGGTTTTTGTGGTGGAAAGTACCAGTAGTTAAAGCCTTCATGGAAGGAGTAAAGAGGCTTCACCCTCCTATTTCAAACCCACCACCAGGGTGGGACCTTAATGTGGTGCTAGCCAAGCTCATGGGCCCCCCTTGAACCCATGCATAAAAGCAGTCTCAAACACCTGACTTATAAAACGGCCTTCTTAGTAGCTATTACTTCTATAAGAAGGGTCCGTGAAATTCAGGCTCTGTCAGTGCAGGATCCCTTCTTTACTATCCATAAAGACAAACTGGTTTTACGCACACACTCTAGGTTCTCACCTAAATTTATATCAAAATTCCATGTAAACCAGTCCATCGAGCTTCCGGCTTTCTTCCAGAACCCGCAAAGCTCGGCTGAGGTGAAACTACACACCCTAGATGTGCGTAGGGCGGTCCTCTACTATGTAAATAAAACAAGACCGCTAAGGAAAACAGATCAACTGTTTGTCTCCGTAGCAACCGGCAGAGAGGGGGATCGCGTCTCGAAAGGTGCCACCTCGAAGTGGATTATTAACTGTATCCAGCTGTGTTACTCACTCTCTGAAAAGACTCTGCCTTTTACGCCAAGGGCCCACTCTACTAGAGGCATTGGGGGCCACTCTGGCTTTCATTGCAAATGTACCCCTTGACACCATTTGCAAAGCAGCTACCTGGAGCTCTACTCACACTTTTACTCAGCATTACTGCATTGACACCCATTCCAAGGCAGATACACAAGTGGGACAAGCGGTTCTAAGACACTTATTTGCTCATGACCCTTCTCACATCCCACCTCCTTCTGGTACTGCTCGCTAATCTATGCACAGCATGTGATTTAAGCAGATTCCACAAGCCTCAGAAGGGATACATTACTCACCGTAATCGTATTTCTGATGCTTGTATCTGCTTAGATTCACATGCGACCCACCCTTCCTCCCCTCCGAGAGAAGGCGCATGATTGCTTGTAGTCTTACCTTTCTGTCTATCTGCCTGGATTATCTGTACTCACGCTACTCCTCTTGCTACCTCATGTCAGAAAAAATACAATCTGAGGATCCTAGACGCGTGAGGGATCTTGGGTACAGTGGTCGTCACACTAGGGATAGTATTACTGGCACGCCCTGTGTCGACGCCCATTTTCGAGTTTCGAAAAACAAAGTGTAATACTCCGCAGCTTCCACTAGATGTCGGCCTATGCACAGCATGTGAATCTAAGCAGATACAAGCATCAGAAATACGATTACGGTGAGTAATGTATCCCATATCAAATTGATGACATATAATGCAGCCCTGAAAACCACCTGAAATAGGTTAAAACACTTATCGCTGTACGTGCACAATATGCATATATGAATAAAAGTTGAAAATAATTCTGGAATGGTCACTTATTTAGTGAAGATTTTGTGGCATCGGTGCAGGTGGCAGGTTGGGTTATGTCAAGTTTAAAATTAGTTTCAAGGCCTTGGGTCGAACCTTGATTAACTTAGGCCATTGCTAGCCAACCACATAGCTGTAGGAAAAAGAGTAATTTTAGATAAATTACTAGATAATAAACAAGTCTGGTAGAAGCTCGGACCTGTTGCAGCCCACAGATCTTAAAGTTTAGTTCAAAAAGAGGTTTGAATCGGCATTCAACGAAGTGCGGCCTTTCAGGGCAGCCAGCTTCTGTTAGTCGGTTTGATGGTGAAGATGCTGGTGAGTGGATGTGCAGTTTGAATCTAGCATTGATATTCCAGGTTCACCATTCGATAAAGTCGCCAGTGTCTGCTCTGATGTCGATCAGAAGCTAATTTGCTGTGGGTACAACAAGTTGCAAGTTGGAGCTAAAGCAATGACTCGCTCAGCTGGCTCAGTGCGGTGGCAAACTCTTTTGAGATCGCAGTACAGTGGCATGCAGATTGGTAGAGTGCCAAACGAAGCTCTGGAGTGTTTTGGTTTGAACGGTCTTGAATCGCAGTTCACAGAGGTTCAAAATGAAACACAGGAATCCTGGCAGTCTTGACATTAAGGTTGTTGTGGTAAGATTAGTCCCTGCTCTCGGTCTCCCAACATGGGGGAATTTGACACACACCTGCAGGGATCCTTCAGCGCAGTGAGGTCCTGTGCACCAGTATGGCTGGCAGAGAGGCAGGTCTTGCTTCAGCAGCACATCACCCCCATTGTTCCCTGGGGATGGTTGGGGAGCAGAGCTTGCCTCGGTCTTGGACACTCTAGTCTTCCCTTCCGGTGGTGGGCTTTGGGAAGTAATCTCCTAAAATGGAGGCCTTAATTAGTTTTCCGGTGTTTGTTCAAGAATAACTCAAAGGAGGAGTGGACGACTCTTTTATAGGACAAAGGCAACAAGTGATTGGACTAAATAAGCCTGCTTTGAGGGGTACAAACCCTGTCCGTGAGACAAATGGTCCTTGTTGTGTTAAAGGAATTGGAGCGAAGAGAGATGTAGAGAAACAGTATGGCCGAATAATCCTCCAACTATGCAGAGTCCCTCGGTCTATACTAACTCTGCTCCTTCCCTTGCCAATAGCATCCAAGGCCGTTTTGGTATGCAGCACCCTGGTGTGAGGCTAGTCTTTTTAGGATGGGTATACCATTTGATGCCTGTTTCCCAGATCACCTTCTGCTGGGGGGCTGTCCTGCTGTAGAATTGTTACCGGTCCTCTCAAAGGACCAAAGGAGAGCCCCAGCCATTCAGTCTCCTTCCCTGAACTACACATTCCTTCCATAGCTGGGCAGGGCTCACAGTGCTGACACACAGACATCGATCTGATGTGGCTTCTTATAGTTATGTGAATTACTGTCCACCATACCCTAAACTCTGATGTTGCATTGTTGAAACTGCCGCCAGAATAGTCATGACTCATGATTTTGTGGTTTTGGAGCAGAGGTGCAGATGTAAATGCAGCCTCTGTGTTGAAGAGACGTGGCTATCACAACAGCTGTCAAATGTCACCTCTGAGCCTGCTCTGTGGCACTAGATAACATGCAGAGCAGGATAATGATCCGGCAGGGCATAGGTGTATGCTAATGCTTTTGGCATGAATCTCAATGAAAAGGGAGATCTGGTTAGTAGATCACCCTTTCTGAGATTAAATTAGCTGCTTTATTTTATTCATGAATAAAAATCAAAACAGCCACGGCTTCTCCACCCTTGCCAGATGGCAAGTCCTCAGTAACCCCTCTAATGTATGTGGATTAGGGAGAGCCAAATCCCTGTCCACCCAGTCTGCTTATTTTGGTTAGTCTATCGAATCTAGATATGTTTCAATGAAGCATCTTAATAGAAAACTGTTTTCTGTTTTACAATGTCATTGAAGCTGCAGACATTCCATGTAGCTGCCTTAACAGACATTTTGTATGTGTTTTACAGATATGCATCTGAAAAATAAATCTCACTTTCTAAGCAGCTGAACTTGCATCATTACATTCATTCTTTAATGTGTTCAAGTCATATTTCTCCAGAACTGTAAACTTCAATCTCACAGCATGTCTATTTTGCTCATAGTGCGCGTAACCTAGCCATTATTTAGCAACTTGTCAACCATTGGAACTCTTGTAAATTTAAAAAAACAGGCATGCATATCAGGAACCTATTAAAGTAGTTTGCACACACGTTTACCGATCGAGCTGTTGTGGTGAACAGTATCTCTAAAGGGGCCATCCTCTGGTTGCCTCCAGCGGGCGACAATGTTTTAGTGTATGAATACGGGCAATGGGGTGGTACCAGTATACATGACCTTGGGATTAGCTTTAGATAAGAAAACTCATGAGCTCCCAGCATGTAGTGGAGTGGTGTGTAGTGCAGTAGTCCAGAGAAAATGATTCTCCGCTTCATCTAAAGAGTTAGTGGTCACAGGAGAGGTGTCCTCTTCAGACGACCTCAACCAAAGAACCCACCATTTTCAATTAGTCTTTTCTTGGATGGATCCTTCATCAAACTCTGTGTTAGTCTTTAAACGTCGGGACATGGCTAATTATAGTGTTCACTATTTCTCATGTGTCTCTTTTTGGGTCATCTTGGTTTGGGCATGAATATTGGATTTTTCCAGCCAATTTAAAACTTCCTCAGACAGCTCAAAAATATGTTTAATTATTATGTATAATTTTCAATGTGTGTATAGACGCATTATAAATACTCAAAAAGTAAATAAATACAAATGTTGGTTTGACTACTTCAAAGTATGGTCTCTGCCTCTGGACCTGTGATGTTTAGTCTTGGTAAACGGGCAGAGTTGATTGCCCCCTCCCTCTTCAGTGTTTTCCCACCTTGCTGTGAGAATCTGTTTTGTTTCTCTGTCCTTATTTAATATCTTTGCGATGGTCTGGTGGGTGCCCCGTGTTAGGAATATACGCAGGACTTCCAATTTTGTGTCCAAACAACAAGAAAGAAGACCTCTTCTTCCCAGGACACTTGCATACAGCAACGTTTTTTGTCCCTTCATAGTAGACTCAGACACTGCAAACCACGTTGTAAATATCATTTTGCACGATTCCCAGCTACATCGTCTAGGAAAAGATATGTCTCCTTAAGAAGCGTTGACAGTTACCTTGAAGAGTAGGGCAGTCCTGTTAACGTAACCACGTCCATTCCATGTTACTGCATGTCATGTGATTGTCTTTTTAAGCTCCTCCTTTCTGGAACTCTGTGCTTCTGATTCTGTGAAGTGTGTTCGCTACATTTTCTCTTTTGATATTCTGGTTTCCTTATACCTTGTTAACGCTTCCTAGAATGCCCTTTTCTTGTGCCCTTATATAGCTTGGTCTACCTACGAACTCCATGGTTTTTTGAATTGCTTTCGACCTCAGATTGCTCTATTGGATTGCTTGCTGTTTCCTTGGATACCATTTGCCTGAGCTGTTGCCGACTCAGATTTCCACAAACCTTTGCCTCGGTCTGCTCCTTTGGATTACGTTACTGCCCGCATTGGTTTCAAGACCCAGGACGCAAACAACGGACCGCCACTTGCCTTCCCGGAATCCTGCAACGGCAGTATATTCGGCTGCCGTGATAACCTAAGTTAGCCTCAAGGTTCTCTGCATCCCCACCAGTTACGGACTAGAGACTGCCGTTGTACTGTGGCCGGGCAGCGAGGAGGGTCCTCGTTTTGTCGGGTTGAACTTCTGTGACTTCCTGGCCATAGACTTACACGTTTCAATGGGAATAGTCGTCATCTCCCTGAATATCTTTAGGCTGACTTGGTTATCATTATTGTTCTATTTCTTCTGGAGAAAGAGTTGGACTGAATCCATGGTAAGACTATTTCCAACCTTCCCTTTCTGCCTCTATCAATATACCGGTTTTGTTGTTTCTTAACCTGATTGGGTACTATTCTGTTCTATAATACTGCAGGTCAGTTTCTTACATTCTGGAAAGGGCATCTATTCTTACACATCATACGATCCGTTTTCTGCTTGGCTCTCAGGTTAGTTTTGAGTGTTGGTTCCTCACTGTATTACCGTCTAGTCCGTGTTTTGTCTCCTAATCCTGTAATTTCCTTTCCGGTTTAGGAACTCTGCAGTCCGGTCTGGGTCCATTCTACCAAAGAATAAACTCCTTGCTATTGGTTTATTCTCCATATACAAGGGTCAATTGTTAGGCAGAATTTGTTGCCTACACTACGAGGGCAAATATCAAGACGGATTCTGACACTCTGGAAGAAGTTTACTTATGGCTCTATGCACTCTTTCCACCACAAATCCTTTGTACAGCTTTCCTGGCCCTCTTGTAACAGAAGGTTCTCCACATAGTCTGTTGGTTTCTGCCCTTCTAGATTCTCAGGTAATCCAACAATACTAATATTGCTTCTTTGCACCCGTCACTCAGCACCTCTCCTCTCCAGCATTGTTGTGCACTCCTGCAGATTGTGCAGGGTTCGGCAAGGTTCTAGGAGGATCATCTCCCTGGGCTACTGCACTCTCAGGATCAGCTCCATCCATCTCAAATCGTCCTCCGGCATCTGTTACCTTATTTTTTTCAACATGGGCTTAGAAGCAACTAGTGAGCACATGTTGAAATGCTTCGTTCCCTTGAAGGAACCAAAAATATTCTGTAATTTTAAATCCACTCCGCCTGTCTGTAATTTGTTTTCAAGATGATCACCTGGTTCCCTGCTGTCCCCTGTGGTCCTGCGGGTTAACTTAATTCCCCTTTCAGTGTTTGCTCAGTGGATGATTTGGGGCTCAGTCCAGGAGCTCCAAGCCTCAGATGATCATATAGCTTTGGTGCTGGCCATTCCCATCTTTAGCTTTAAATTCAATCCGTTGTTGACTGCGAAACTAGTGCAGTTTCTAGTGCCCTGTTACATTTATTTTGTTTTTAGATTCTGGATCAATCTTGCGGCTCGGTTTATTGTAGTTCATGATTTCTTTGTTTGTGGGGGTGGGAGGGATACATACATACATACATACACACTGACAGTTGTCCAGTTTTGACTGGACAAATGACACAATATAAGAGTGGTATGGTGTTCTTGAGCATGTGGGTTTAGACATGACTGACATCAATAAGGTTGATTTGAGGAGTAAACCTTTGTTTGGAGGTCCAAGATTATTCCTGGGTTTCTCACTTTATCCACTGGCCTCAGTGTACAACCCATTCGGGGTGCATGTGAAAGCTAGAATGTAAAAGTATGTTTGTCAGGATTTCTGTTATCTCCATTAAGTCAGTCGACTTTCTTGCATTCAAATCCGCATACTGGCTGGTTCGACCCTTTTTATTTGCATTTTTATCACAAAACAGTACAAATAACCCCTTCAACAATACACAAATCATTTCTACTAGCACTTTTCGTGTTGGAGTCCTTATTGTTTATCTACTCAATCCACGGCAGGGCCCCCTTTTCCTCTGTCCATAATGTCCTAGGCCACTCTGCGTTTTTTCCTCCTGCCCCCCGGGAGCGAATGGCCCAGTCGTCTCACTCTTGACTCATTTCGGCCCAGGATCTCTGAGGTTCCCCTGTCGCCTGTTGGTTCTCGACTCGGCCCTCCGACTCACCTGTGCTGTGCCGCCGAACAGTTCCTGCACAAGTGTATTCCATGCCAGGATCTTGGCCCGCTGTTGCCTTCTCCCCTTTGCGTCTCCCTCGTCCACACTGACGTCTCGGCTATTGACCACTTGTGCAGGTCTGCTCACCATCCCTCCATCGAGGGTCCCGTGCTTGGGTTCCACACCATTGCTATGCAACGTTTCCCCAGTATTGTCATCAGGTGTTTCATTTTTGCCAAGTGTGTTCTCCGCTTGTCTCCCCTCAGGAACAGGCCCAACAGGTAAGAGGCCGGCGAACACGCCTGATCTGAATTCCTCCCTTCAACGTTCTTTCCTTGATAGTGTCCCAAAAGTTCGTTATTCTCGGGCATGACCAGAACATATGCACCATATCTGCCAGCTCTGCCGCGCAGCGCAGGCAGCTTCGGCTCTGTCCTCTCCCCATACTCGACATTCTTTTTGGCGTTAGATATGCTCTGTGTATAAGATAGGGCTGCATCTGTCTGAACCTTGCGTTCCTAGACACTTTCTTCGGCTACCTGAGGGCCCTGTACCATTCCTCATCTGTCAAGGGCTTCTGGAGTTCTTCCTCCCATTTCACTTGTGCTAATAATTTTCTCATGTTGTTGACTCCTAGTAATTGTTCGTAGAGCCTGGACACTGCCCTCCCCCCACCCGCCCCCCTTAGAGACGTCGTACCATGAGTCCAATGCCTCCCCAGTGTCATTATCGTCTGGCAGAGTTTTCCATCTTTTCCTTATCGTCCAGACCATATTGTTGTACAGTATGAATTAGCCCTTGTGTATGCCCTGTTCTTCAGCCAGGGTCTGGAAGTCCACCCAGTTCCCATTTTGCCACAGATATCCTATTTTGGTTACTCCCTTGTCCTTCCACTGTCTTCTAAACCTTGCCAGGCTTGCAATACGGTTATCAACTAGTCCCGCTACAGGGATTTGCCTGGAGCAGGGGGTCCCTTACGTCTTGGGTTTTCCATGCCCTTTTCCATAGGGCTAGGCCCAGCTTAACCATACTAGGGAGTGTTTTGGCTGAGGCCGCATCTATCCACAGGAGTTCTCTCAGATAGTATCGCTGCAGCGACGATCGGAATAGTATTGAATCTATGGATGTTTCCTCGCCCAGCCACTGCACCACGAACTGGAGTTGAGCTGCCAAATAGTACCGCTCAAAGTCTGGGCGCCTGATGCCACCCCCCCCCCCCCCCACATTCATAGTCTTTGTAGTGTGGTCAGTGCTACCCTGTTTCTCCTCCGCCCACCAAACTCGCTTGCCTTGGCGTGTAGTAATTTAAAGAACGAACCAGGGATATAAGGAATGTTAGTAAAATAATACAGGAGGCGGGGAAGAACCATCATCTTAAACAGAGCCGCCCTCCCTATCATCCCCAGAGGCAATGTCATCCAAAACTGCATGGCCTTCTATATTTTATCCAGGGCCCCTTGTGTATTGGGCTGATGTGTCTCTTTAGTGTTGTGATATATGTCCATCTGAAGGTGCGTGGGGTCCATATGAGGCCTAAATCCAGTAACTGGTCTGGCTTCTTGCCCCCTCAAGCCTGCTAGGGGAAACAATGATTTTCCCTTGTTGATAGTAATCCCTGACAGCATGCCAAATGCCCCCAGGGCTTCAAGCAGGTCCGGCAGATGAGTCTGTGGGTTGTGGACATAAAGCAACATGTCATCTGCATAGATTGATATTTGATGTACTTCCCCATCTTGCTCTATTCCTGTGTCCGTGTACTCTTCTGTAAGGAAGACCGCAAATGGTTCTAGGGCCAGGATATACAACATCGGGGACATCGGCAATCCCTACTTCATACCCCGCGCTATGCTCCATTCCTCAGATGTTTCCGCCAGTCTTCACTCTAGCCTTTGGATCCTTATATAACAGCTTGATCCAACGTAGGAACCCTTCATCTATCCCGAAGTGGGCGAGCACTCCCAGAAGCCAGTCCCAGTTCACTGAGTCGAATGCCTTAATGGCATCCAACAATGCAACTGCACTTTCCTCCTTACGCTGATTTGTGTTGTCTATTATGTAGTGGAGTCTGCGGAGATTCCACATTGTATTACTTGCCAGTACATACCACGTTTGGTCTGGGTGTACCAGTGTGGATATAACCCAGAGCCTCTGCAAGAACCTTGCAGTCTTGGTTTATCAAGGAGATTGGTCGATAGGACCCTGTGAAGTGTGGATTTATAGTCGGAGACAGGCAAATGCTGAAACAATATTTATTCACTGGTTAAGGGCAGCAAATGCTGAAAGAATAACTATCAAGTCCTCCCGGTTAGCTTCACCGGTGTCTTGGCCTCCCGTAGTACAACGGCGTTGGTCCTGGCTTGGTCCAATCTCCAGCCGGTGTCCGAATAGGCCCACCACTCTGGTTCTCTCTCTCCTCTCTCTTCTCCATGTCCTGTGGAATGAGAGCAACCCATTAGTCTTGTTTGGCGTGCTTTTAACACACCTGGTGGTTTCAAGTCCCCTCCAATCACTGAGGGTCTGGGTTAACCCCCTTCTCATTGGTTCCTGGGACGTGGTCCCGCCCCTCTTAAGGGTTGCCGTCCCGAGGTGTTGCCATTCCCGTTCCGCTTGTGGTGGTGGGCGGTTGCGTTTGCCATGCGGTTGTGGCCGCGCCGTATAGGGACGCATCCGGATGTTGGGCGTCCCTCCCCAGCAATGCGCAGCTCCGGCACCGTCAGGAGGAGCACGGGGGCGGCGAGCCGGGTGCTGTTCTCCCGCGTCTCGATGCCGTCGTGGGCACTGCTCCCCCTCCCCCAGACCGGGGTGATCAGGTGAGTACATTGCGGCCCCGCCGCGGCTGTAAACAGAGGCTCCTCCCGCAGCCTTGCCGCGGCTGCCTGTAGCGGTTTTAGCCGCGGCGGGTTTCCCTTCCCTTCCCGCAAGGGAAAGGTTGGACATGGCAGCGCCTCCCGACTTGTGCGGGCCGGCTACACGCCGCGGCACCAGCCGAGGCGCAGCTTCACACATCCCCACCCCAATCCGTTCGGGCCAGGGTGAACACCTAGACAGATAGTCAGCCACCAGCTGGAACCTGGCAGGCCTGTGCAACGTGGCGGAGTACCCTCTGGTTCGTGTCCTTATGTTGAGCCAGCCACTGGAGGGGGACATGGTCGGTGTACAGAGTCAACCGGCGACCCAACAGATAGTACCGGAGCGAGTCAACGGCCCACTTGATGGCCAAACACTCCCAATGGTTGAGTAAGCCGCCTCATGGGGCAACAATTTTCGACTGATGAAGCACACCGGCTGCAGGTCCTCCCCATTCATCTGTGATAAAACAGCTCCCAGGCCTTGGTTTGAGGCGTCCGTTTGTAAAAAGAAATGTTTCTGGAAGTCCGGGCAGCAGAGGACCGAGTTGGACGTGATCCTTCGCTTTAGGTGTGCTATGGCGTTCAGGGCTCTCGGGTCGTTGGTTAGGTTGGGATTCCCCTTGAGCCTCAACGCGTCTGTCAAGGGAGCGGCTATCGAGGAGAAGTCAGGGATAAATCTTCGGTAATACCCGATCAACCCCAGGAACGCTCGTATTTGTTTCCTGTTGGTGGGAGTCGGTATATCATGGATAGCCTGTGTTTTGGACAACTGTGGTTTCAGCACTCCCCCACCCACTATGTGGCCCAGATATTTGGTTTCGTGGGTTCCCATCGTAGTCTTCCTGGGGTTGATATGTAGTCCTGCCCTCTGTAAATCAGTCACTACTAGTTCTAGGTGGTTCAGATGCGATCCCCAGGATTGGCTGTATACCACAATGTCGTCCAGGTAGGCAGCAGCGTATCCAGCATGCGGTCTCAGTATGATGTCCATCAGTCTCTGGAACTTGGCAGGGGCCCCGTGGAGGCCAAAGGGCAGGACCTTATACTGATAAGCCTTGTGGGGTGGAAAAGGCAGTTTTCTCCCTGTCCTGGGAGCGAAGGGGTATTTGCCAATAGCCCTTGGTTAAGTCTAGAGTACTTAAAAAACTGGCTGCTCCAAGGCCCTCCAGGAGTTCGTCCATCCGAGGCATTGGATAGGCTTCGTATCGGGACACTGCGTTCAATTGTCTGTAGTCCATACAGAAACGGACCGAGCCATCCGGCTTAGGGATGAGTACTATGGGGGACGACCAAACGCTGACAGAAGGCTCGATGATATCCATCCTTAACATCTCATCCACCTCGGATTTGATGATGTTTCGCCTGGCTTCGGGTATCCGGTACGGTCTAAGCCTCACAGGTTGTCCGGGATCTGTTTTGATTATATGCTCAAGAACATCGGTTCGTCCAGGTAAGGCGGAAAAGGCGTCAGCATAAGGGGACAGCCTGTTCCTGATGTCCGTCTTCATTTCGAGGGTTAGGGCGTCTCCCCAATTGACTGAATCCAGGGTATCAGGAATGGTGTTCAGTATCTCGTCCGGTTTGGCTTCCTCGATACACACAAAGTCACCCAGAAGATGCTAGTTTCATTTTTTTAGAAGGTTGATGTGATAGACCCTCTCTGGGGTGGTACGATCAGGTTGCTGTACTCGGTAGGTTACTGGGCTTAGTACATCAGTGATCTTATACGGCCCTCTCCATCTAGCCAATAGTTTGTTGGTGCTGGTATGCAGGAGTACCAATACCTGGTCCCCTGGGCTGAAGGTTCTCATTCGGCTCCCCTTGTTGTAATTCCTTTCTTGAGTTGTTTGGGCATGTCCACGATTGTCTTGGGCCAGTGTATGTAGTGCGGTTAGGTGTTCCTTTAACTCCTCCGTATACTCGGTTAAAGACACTTCTTCTGTGGATTACCATTCCTCTTTAACCAGGTCTAGTATCGTTCGAGGTTGTCTCCCAAACAAGAGCTCGAAGGGAGAGAAACCGGTGGACGACTGGGGGGGGGGGTGTCTCTTAACACCATTAACACCAGGGGGATCACCCGACCCCAGTTTTTCCCGGCTGGTCCCGTCCCCCTTCTTAGCATTTTCTTGATTGTTTGGTTATAAAGTTCTACCAGCCCATCAGTTTGGGGATGATATACTGAGGTTCTCAACTGGTTGATCTGAAACTGTCCACATACTTGTTTTAGGAGGGTTGACATGAAATTAGGACCCTGGTCAGTGATTATCTCGGAGGGTATCCCCACTCGGGCAAAGAATGGAATTAGCTGGTCGCACAATACCCGGGCCGATGTTCCCTTTAGGGGAAAGGCCTCTGGGTACCGAGTGGCGTAGTCAACTACGACCATTAAGTATCTATAGCCGCGGCTGGCTGGTTCCAGGGGTCCCACTATGTCCATGCCGATCCTCTGGAATGGGATTGAAATGAGGGGCATTTTCTGTAGCGGTGCCCTTGCGGGTAGAACCCCGCTAGTCAATTGGCAGGTGGGGCAGTTCTTGGAATATTGGGCGACCTCCCCATAAATGCCTGGCCAGTAAAACCTCTTAAGTAGGTTTTGTTGGGTTTTAAGAGAGGCCATGTGACCCCCACAGGGATGGTTGTGGGCCAGTTGTAGCACTATAAGACGGTGGCTCTTCGGTAGCACCAGTTCCTTTATGGCGTCGTCGTCACCCTTATACCTCCGGTATAGGAGACCTTGTCGCAGTAGAAACCCTGGGCCTCTGGCTAGGTTGGGTTCCCCTTCCCGGGCGGCCCTTTCCCTGGCCGCTCGTAGGGTGGGGTCGGTTAGGGTCTCCCCTCTTATGGTGTCTTTGTTACCCGCGAGCTTCCAGTCGATAGGCCGGGTCATATAACTGGCCTGACACCATGCCATCCGGGTCCGCCTCTTTCGATCAGGTGGGGGTTCCCGGGAATCGGGGTCCGTCCCTGCAACATCGGAATTGGGCGGGGACTGCCCTTCCCTTATATCCCTTAATGTCTGATCGAAACTGGGGAGGTCGGTCCCAATTACCACCGGGGTGGGGAGACAAGGTAGGACGGCAACCCTCAAGGGAGAGGAGGTTTCATTTAAGTCAATCACTACATCCTTCATCGGGTAACACTTGGTGTCCCCGTGAATGCATCGGATAGGTACGGTTACGTTAGATGAGCAGGGAGTGTTACTCACGGTTAGTGATATGGCGGTCTGCCTGCTGCCGTTGTCCAAAAGTGCACGTGATGGTCTGCCGTCGACACGAATGTCCACCACATATGGTCCTGGGACGCCGTCCTCGTCTATTGGGTTCAGGTAGCCGATGTCCATGGGTTCAACCGTTCTTCTCCTGGGACAAAACCGGGCTATGTGGCCCCACTCGTTGCACTCATAGCACAGCGGTTGCTTGTAACCAGGGGTCGGTGATGGGGCCTTCTCCTCGCTTCCTGGTCTCTTGTCCTCGGGTCTCCTGGTGTTCTCATTGGAGGGTCTCCATCGTATGGGTAGGGCTCAGTTACCCCTAATCACATGGGGGTCAGATATCGGGATGGCGATGCTGGCTGATACCCCTGTAGAAGTGGCCTGCCTTCTGGTATGCTGGTGCAATATCCACAGCCTCGGTTAGGGTGGGCCGATGGTGCTGCCTGACCCATTTCTGCATCTGCCCAGGCAGGGCTTCGACAAATTGTTCCAGAATAATTTTATCCATCAGGGGTTGGTTAGCGGGGGTTGGAGCCAGCAACCACTTCTCGGCTAGGTCCTTTATCCTATAGTATAGCTGGCGTGGACTCTCCCCGGCTCTGAGCCTGGTTTCCCTCAGCTGGATCCGGTATGCCTCGTCGTCCAGTCCTAAGCGGTCTAGTACTGCAGCCTTGATCTCTCCGTACGGTGTGTTGCCGTTGGGGTTTACTGCCTGGTAGGCCCCCTGCATCATCCCAGACAGTAGGGGGGCTACATACTGACCCCACCGGTCCGGAGGCCACTGTGCGTTTCTGGCTATGCGTTCAAAACTAGTAAAGAAGAAGGCAGGATCCTCTCCGTCCCTATACTTTTGCAGGAGGGCCGAGGGCACCAGTGGTTGATTTCTAGTACTGGCCACTGCATCCGTGAGACGGGACATGGTCTCATGCTGTTTGTCCTGTGCAGTGGTCAGTATAGTGCCCTGCAGCTGGATGGCTTGTTGAAAGGCTTGCCGATCCGCAGCTGCTTGTTGCGACTGCAGTTGTACCATCTGTTGCAATTGTTGTTGGCCCTCAGACAGGGTCTTTATCAAAGCCTCCATAGCGCTGTCTAAAATCCCACCTTCGTCGCCAGTGTGAAGTGTGGATTTATAGTCGGAGACAGGCAAATGCTGAAACAATATTTATTCACTGGTTAAGGGCAGCAAATGCTGAAAGAATAACTATCAAGTCCTCCCGGTTAGCTTCACCGGTGTCTTGGCCTCCCGTAGTACAACGGCGTTGGTCCTGGCTTGGTCCTATATCGAGCCGGTGTCCGGATAGGCCCACCACTCTGGTTCTCTCTCCTCTCTCTTCTCCGTGTCCTGTGGAATGAGAGCAACCCATTAGTCTCGTTTGGCGCGCTTTTAACACACCTGGAGGTTTCAAGCCCCCTCCAATCACTGAGGGTCTGGGTTAACCCCCTTCTCATTGGTTCCTGGGACGTGGTCCCGCCCCTCTTAAGGGTTGCCGTCCCAGGGTGTTGCCATTCCCGTTCCCCTTGTGGTGGTGGGCGGTTGCGTTGGCCATGCGGTTGTGGCCGCGCCGTATAGGGACGCATCCGGATGCTGGGCGAGACTCCCCAGCAATGCGCAGCTCCGGCACCGTCAGGAGGAGCATGGGGGCGGCGAGCCGGGCGCTGTTCTCCCACATCTCGGTGCCGTCGTGGGCACTGCTCCCCCTCCCCCGGACCGGGGTGATCAGGTGAGTACATTGCGGCCCCGCCGCGGCTGTTAACAGAGGCTCCTCCCGTGGCCTTGCCGCGGCTGCCAGTAGCGGTTTTAGCACATCCGCGGCTATCCGCAGCGGGTTTCTCTTCCCATGCCACAAGTGAACTAACCATGCAACTCCTACAACTATAAACGCCCAGCCCCCCCTCCCTGCTGGGGCTCTGCCGCTCTCGAGGTGCTCCCTTCCCTCCTGTGGGTGCGCTCGTTGCGGCGTGGTGCCTTAAAACTGGCATCATAACTTCTGTTCTTCTGCGGGGTCGCTTCTGTAGAACTTGGCGGCCTGCTTCAGAGATTGCGGGCTCCCGCATCTAACTGCTGGTTCGAGTAGCGGAACTAGTACTCCTTGTGCGGTGCGCTTCTTCATAAGTCATTGGGGGCTGGGG
Organism: Ambystoma mexicanum; assembly: GCF_040938575.1. Lineage (NCBI taxonomy): Eukaryota > Metazoa > Chordata > Amphibia > Caudata > Ambystomatidae > Ambystoma > Ambystoma mexicanum. The sequence continues at coordinate 659,720,444 of NC_090941.1, read as the reverse complement.
GGAATTCCTGTTTCTCATCCCCATCTCTCAAATGTGGGATCCCCTGCTGGTCCATCCACTCTTGGGCCTCTGTCGTGTTTTCGAGGAAATATGGCCTGCCATTGTGTAGGACTTTCAGTTTGACTGGATACAGTAGCATGAATCGCACCTTGGCGGCCCTGAGGCTTTCTTTTGTTGGCCAGAATTGTGCTGTGCGCCGTGTAATCTGGATACATAGTTATTCTGGCAGCATTCCTTGTTATGACCCCACCCTCTCTTGAAAATGCCAAGATCTTTTGTCTGTCTCTGAAGTTCATAATCTTTGCTATAATGCGTCTTTGGGGTGTCCCTGGGCAAGGTCTCCTGTTTAGGGCCATGTACGCTTTCTCCAACACGAATCCCTGGGATAGGTTCCCCGCCACCACTTCCTGGAGCAGAATGTTTTCCACGCATCCTGTGGGGTCCCCACCTTCAGCCCCACTATGCGCACGTTGTTACGCCTGGCCCTTCCTTCCGCATCTTCAGCCCTCTGCTCCAAGGTACTTATTCAGTGAAGCGCCTCTGCCATTTTGCTCTGGGTGGTGGTTATGTTCGCTGTGTTGCTCTGTATTTTCTGTTCAGCTGAGCCAACCCTTTCTGATAAGTTCCTCACATCTTGTCGTAGGAGTCCTACATCAACTATTACTGCATCCATTTTAAATTCGAGTGAGGTTTTCAGTGCCGCAATAGGACACGGCCCTCTTCTTTTGCCTTCTCGGCCTGTGCAGTGTCTGTTATGCTTGAGCCCAGCTTCTGGCACCCCGTCTGGGGTGCCTCGGTTTTCTGGGCAAATGCCTCCATTTTTGTTTGTTTTCACTCCACCCTGCCCCCCTTCTGCTTTTCCAGAATTTTCATGCGGGGGGTGCCTTGTCTCTTGCGTCGAGGTCCCAGTCTCGCTGCTTCCCCACCGCCGCTGTGCATCCGGATGGCTTCCGGCACACTCTGTCTCCTTGCATTGTGGGTTTGTGCTGCTGTGGCACTTCAGACCCCCAGTTCGTGCTCTTGTTGCCTGCGCTCCTTGCTTCAGTGTAGTCCCGACCCTTCCGTACAGATGCAGCCCTGTTGGTGGCAGGCTGCCGTAGCATGGCATCTGTAATGTTCCTCAGTTCCTTCTGTTGGTTGCTCGCCCGTTACGGGTCCAGGCGCTCGCTTTTTGGTTTATACTGTGATGCCCTGGTACGTTAGGCTAGGTCTCCCTTTTGCGGGCTTTTATCCAGGCGTACCCCTTGTCTGTACGTTTGTGGCCAGATTCACTCTTTTCCTTTCAGCCGATGTGTGGTTGTACACCGACGGGCTGTGGCCCCCTCATAGGTTTGCTGTCTTGTAAGGCTGATCTACTCCGTCGACTGGTGTTGGCCCCTCACTGCGTATTATATCCTGTATGGCCGCAGTCTTGAGTCTCTTGGCTCCTCTGCTGCTGTCTAGTAGCCCAGCCTCATTGCTGGCTTTCCTGTATATCCGTTCCTATTGTCCTTGCCTCAGTTGCCGGACTCTCGTCTCCTGCTCGCAGATATGCAGCCCTAGGCCGTGGGCTATGGCCTCCCACGTAATGTTCTCTTATTGTCCTGCGGCACAAAGCCTCCTTATCTGTTGATGTTGCCCCTGGCTGTGCTTCAGTTGCCAGGCAGCCGTAGTCTCTGGGTCCCTTGTCACTGTGTCAGCCTCACTGCTGCTTTCCGGCTGTCTGGCTCCTGTGTCCGTCCCCCTCTTAGGTTCGCGTGATCAGGTTCGAGGGTAGCCCAGCCAGCAGGCGCGTGATTGAATCCCCGTGGATTGTGGCCTCCCGCGTAGTTTATTTTGGGCTTGCCACCCTATTCCTTCGTGGGGCCCTGTTAGTCTGTCATTGGAATGGCTGCTTCCTTGTTCAAAGTGCCCCCCCTTACTCTAGCGGTCCCTGCTGGCTCTCGTTGCCAGCAGTCCTCTAGGCAGCGATATGCTTGCGGCAGTGGCGTGCCTTCCAAAATGTGTCATCTAAGGGCTGTTCCACCCACTCACACAGTTCTTTTGTATATTGGTGCTTACTGTTTGTTGGCCAAGCGCCTCCCTCCACCCCGGTACTTTAATGTGGCCTTCGTGCATCCGCCTTCTTAATAAAAAAGTCTTGGCGCTCTTCCGTTCCATCGCCGTCCCTTAGTAGCTGCTACAAGATGTTGCTTACTGCCTCTTGTCCGCACTCAGGGGCCCGGCGGTTTTGTCTTTATTCACACGCTGCTCCGTGTCCCCAGGACAGGACGCCCGGGCCGTCGTCACCGTCTGGTACAACGGACACACAGGTCCGTCCTCTTGCCTGCATGTCCCCACCATGTGTGCTGGTGGCTAGCTTGGAAGTTTACGCTTCTTGTGAGCCAACCACCTCCTTCGTGGGCCCCGGCTCCCGACCTTGCTGCAACCTCCTGCGCTCAATTCTGCCAATCGTGGCTCTTGTGCCTGCTCCAGCGTAGTCTGTCTCGGGTCCCTCGAGGGGCCGCCGGTCACCAAGACTTGGTGGCCAGCTGCTGCTCCTGGTGCTTCTTCGCTGCCTGTTATCTCGTGTCTAGCCCTCAGGCGCTTCACCTCCTCTGTCCGTTATGACGACAGGAGGGTCGTGGGCGATCCCCCCCCGGTGCCTCTGCGCACCCGGCCCTCAGTGTCTGCTGCTGGCCCACCGCCAAGCCAGCTGGTGCCTCTTCCTTATGGTTGTTCGCCTCCGCTCCAGATGTCGCCCAAAGTCCGCCGACTTGGTCTGCCGGGGTCTCCCACCGTGACATTGTCTACTGGACTGCGCCACAGCGTTCGCCCTCGCTGCCTGTGCCGTCTCGGTCAGTCCGATCAGCACGTCCCTCGTGGATGGCTGGGTCCGTTCCTCCGACCCTAGATGGTGTTGGGTGGGCTCCTCGCCCTCTGGGCGGCCCACATGTGGCTCTCAGTCTCCCGCGTGTGACGCGGATGCCTCCTACACCTCGGGTCTTCTCTCTGGAGCTCCTATTACGCTAGCGGGGCTCCGTCACCTGCCCTGCTGCGCCTGCCATTTTTTCTGCTGGCTTCGCTGTGGTTTCAGTTGTTTTCCAGGCTAGTTGCATTCCGTTTTCCACCATAATTCCGCCCAGTCGTGCCTCAGGCCTTCAGATGCCTGTCGGTCGCTTTTCGTGTAGTTCTCTGTGAGCATACTCCCAAGTCTCTGGATCTAAAATCGGATCATGCAGGAGCTCTTGAATTTCTCGCCTCACAGCATGGCCGCCAAGCCACGCCCCCCAGCTGGCTAGATACTTGACAAGATTGTTAAGGGTCTCCTTCTCCAGTTTAATCATAAATGTCTCATTGGCTTAGAGTTTGAATGCCATCAAGGATTACTATGAGAGGCTACGGGCTTCATGTAGAGAGCCATGGGTACACGGCAGAGGAAGGGGGGGGGGGGTTCTTCTTGTGTTATTGGAGAGGGGCCAGAATGAAGTATCCCATTGAGACTTTTGCTGCAAACATTTGGAGAAAGGATTAGAACGATTTTAATGCTAACCTATTCGTACCCATGCTAGCTTTAAGTCTGTGTGCGAGAATTATGCCATCAGTTGTCGTATGCATCGGATAAGTCTAGTCAGTTTAATGCTACCGAGTCATTCTTGTAAAGGAAAATCTGGATTTCTTCATACTAGGAGAGAGAGTAGTGGTGGTAATGAAGGACCTGATTAGGCTCACTATATTCTTGTAATTAGAGTTGCTAATTTTTCAGTGAATTTGGCTTCAAAAGTAATTGGTCTAAAATGTACTTAATTGGATGGTCCATGTTTTATTGATACATTTTTTGGACTTGTGTGTTAATGTAGGCCACATAGACTTAATTCCGGTATGACGGTATACAAGCAAAAGCATTTAAATAAAATGTCCTTGATGCTCGAGCTGAAAGAGGTGTTCTAAAGAGTTTTTTGGGTGGAGCCGCCACTTTCAGCGACAATCTTGGATCAGTGACAACACTTCCTTTGGCCGTCTTGGACCAACCCAATTTCCAGCCGAAGGCTGCAAGAGGCTACTCTCTGAACACCAATCAGGAAGAAATCACTGCGTCCCAGCAACACCAGGGACAATATCATAGGTGCCAATCACTGCTGGACTAAGCAATCAGGTGACAAGAGCTCGTCATACCTTCTGGTTTTTGACTTCACTTCCAGTGCCATCTTTGATTGGTGATTGGCATTGCTTCCAGCAGCCATCTTGGATCACCCCAAACGCCAGCCAAAGGCCACAGGAGGCTCCTCTGGGAACACCAATCAGAAAGAAATCACTGCATCTCTGCAACACCAGGGACAATATCAGAGATGCCAATCACTGATGGACTAGGTGATCAGGTGACAAGAGCATGTCTTCCCTTTTGAACTTCCTAGGGGCGTGAAGCCACAGGGTGTGGGGGGGGGGGTCCCAGTATGGGGCAAAACAGTGAAGGGTGAAGACCAGCCATTGACCAGCCTCTTTGCCCATGAGCCTTTGCCTTTCTCCCTGTTGTACCTGTTTGTACCCCAAGTTTCATTACTACTGTACAGTTTTCTCTGTACTGCTTGCTAATCAATTATAATGCATTCACTTCTACTGCTGCGCCTCATCCTACTCGCCTCTCCCTCCGCTTTTTTCAATCAGCCTACAACTTCCTCCTTTCCTATCCCTATTCTAAAACTCGCAACTTTAAACGCCCACTACTCCATCTCTCTTCCATCTCCTTCCAACAAAGCGGACAACCTAACCATACCTCCTCTAACGCCGATCACCTGACCTCCATTCCTCTGAGACTCAACTTCTCTACTCTTCCTTACGTCACCAACTGAGCATTGCACTCTGGAATGCTAATTCTGTACTCAACAAAACTTCCTTTATCACTTACTTTCACTCCAACTTTCCTCCCCTAAACCTTGTTGCTATCACCGAAACCTGGATTTCTCCATCGGACACTGCCACTCTGGCGGCCCTACACAACTTCAAACTATCGTTTATTCGCTTTCCTCGACTGACTGGCAGAGGTCGGGGCATCGGGCTCCTACACTCTGCCTCGTCGATGCCTCACAAATCTCCAATACATCATCCTCTCCTACCTTTTTCAAATTCACCATCTCTACTATTGCTGTGTGTGACGTGTCTGATGCTGTCATCACTTCTTTCCTGGCGATAACATCTCCCCATGTGGCCAGGGGACAGCAGCCGCTACCTGATCCTGACCCTTTGAGCGGTTATATGAGAGAGGATCACACTGTGGGAAGCAATCCTCAAGGGAGTGACGCAACATCGGGTGAGATGCGGTATCCCCGCCAATCAATGGGCTCTAAACATCTTCCTTACAACCCTAAACACCGTTTCATCCCTAATGGACTCATGGGTTGTACTTTTCTTACCAATCTTGTTCAGTATTAATCAGCAGCTGACTTGTCAGCAGTATTCAACAAAATGATGACCGAAGCAGTAGATGGTCTGGCTCCTTTGAATCCAAGACCAGAAAAAGCCATTCCATCAAAAAGTTGGTATACTTCAGAAATGCGAAACCTGAAAGTTAAGACAAACAAGACCCTGCGGCAATGGCAGAGTACACAATCTACTAATGACAAAGCCAACTACAGCCAGGCAGCTAAAGAGCACAAAGCGGCTCTGTGCCGCAAATAAATGCTCCTATGAGAATAGCACCAAGTCTGACACAAAGGAACTTTTTAAGACCCTGTGGAAGATCCCTTCCCCATTAACTGCATTGTCGTGAACGACTCACAATGGTGCACCCAAATTGAAACCCAATGGCCAATAAGATCTCTATGATCACATTGAAACCAGGCTCCCCCCAATTGAATCTGTTCTCTCCTTCGGCTCATGTTACCCCGGATTAATCTTTTCTCCTTTCAGGAGATGACGGAAGTTTAAGTTCTAGATACGATCCACCAGTTCCAGGGGGGATATCTGCCTTGCTAATATAGTAAAAGCTTGTGCACAGTCGCTGGCCCCTCTAATTATCAAGTTCGTAAAGGCGTTCTTTAATGACATGTCAGTACTTTTACTTTATTTGTAATGCGTGCCATGGAGACTCAGGCATTAGGGCGCATACAACGAGACAGACAAAACAGGAAACAAAGTGTACCGTCCAATATCCGTGACTGGAAAAGTAGTGCACGTGAGAGGCTTAGCAAAATAACAGGGTTTTTATTTCTTGAACACAGTCAGCAAGGTAAGTCCTCTTAGCGCTGCTGGGAGGTGATTCAGAGCTTAGGGGCCGCCAGAAAGAAGGCCCCATTCTCTGCTTTCATTGTTCTTCTCCTTGGTAGGACCAGATAGTTCTGTCTGCTTGACCTAAGAGCTCTCTGGTTGACCTTCTCAGTAATGTACTCCTGCAAGTAGGAAGACATTAAACCTTGCCTGCACTTACAAGTTATGACCAGTACCCTAAACTTGTCCTGTGCTTACACTGGTAGCCAATGCAACGAGCGCCTAGCTTCTGAGACATGATTTCGGCGAGACAAGCCAACCACAACTCTAACCGCCCAGTTTTGTACTATCTGGAGTCTGCCAGTGTCCCACTTACAGAGCCCAACCAGGAAGCTACTGCAATAGTTGATCTTGGACCCTATTATAGCGCTAGCAATGGTTTCAGAGTTAGCCTGAGTATTAATGGGTCTAAGGTGCGATAACAGTTTGACATAGTATACTGATGCCGAAACAACTCTGGTAACATGAGACCTCATAGTGAGTGACTGGTCCAAGACCACACCCAAGATTTTTAATTTGGGAAGGGGTATAATGTTATCAGCTCCTAAACAGAAGGAACTATAGGCAGAGTCCAATTTAAGAAGAGAGGCTGGGCTGCCCACCAGCATCCGTTCTGTCTTCCCTTTATTCAGAGCTAGATTGTTATCTAGCATACAAAAACTGAGAGAGAGACAACAAATTGAGTGTCGTCGGCATAGTTCGAAAACATGACCCCTTCTGACTCTAAGAGCGAGAAGAAAGGCGCCGTGAAGATGTTGTAGAGGCAGGGGGATGTACCCCCTCTTTGGGGACTGCAATTGGGGGTGCCTCCGCCTCCTCTGAGCAAACTCTACTATGTCTATTATCCAAAAAGGATGTAATCCAGGATACAGCTGTGGGAGAAAAGTTGGCAACCTCCACCAATCTAGAAATAAGAATAGAATTTTCGACCATGTCGAACGTAGCGGCCTGGTCCAATGATATTAGAAGGGAGAGAGCCCCTATCCATCCGGTCCAGTAGTCTTGGATGTCAAGCAAGGATTGATCACCCCTCTTTTGAAGAAGCCCTCATTGGATCCATGCAGAGCGGGCAATTATCGTCAAATTACGAATGCCCCTTTCCTCCTGAAGGTTTTGGACAAAATATTGCATGAACAGATTCAGGCATTCCTGAGTGCACATAACCCTCTGGGCCATAAACAATCAGGTTTTCGAAGTGCGCATAGTGTGCATGAGTCCTGAGGGTAAGACATCTCTGCTGATGCTCCTTCACATGACGGCCGCATTTGACATGGTGGATTATTCCATCTTGGCTAGCAGATTGCTAGAGAGGGCCTTTTTCTCTAGTGAAGCAGTCAGCTGGGTATTTTCATTTCTATCGGACCGAACTGCAAATGTCTTCCATGAGGATGCCATGTTTTGATGAAGTTGAGGATGGTGGTACCTGTTATGCCAACGATACTGAGCATCTTTTTCCACTGTCGGGGGATTACGTCAAAGACACTCAGGTCATTAATGCAACGTACAATCAAATCCATCTCTGGATATTGCATAATGGCCTAGCCTTGAACAACTGAGATCATAATCCTGGACACTGGCCCTAAGCAGCGCCATCTTGATCAAGCCTACCCCTCACTCCAAATTGCAGACCATCTTCTCCCCACCCTCAAGAAAGTGAAAAACCTGGGTGTGACTATTGATCAAGAGCTCTCAATGAGGGCCCATATCAGCTGCCTAGTGTCAAACACAACATATTACATCAAATTACTGGCACAAATCAGACCATACCTGGATGTGGCCAGTTGTGCCAATTTAACCAGAGCTATCATTCGGACTTGCCTCGACTATTGTGCCAGTACCTTACTGGGCGCGGAGGTTAAGGTGAACTAAACTGTCTCTCAAGTTGTACAGAACAATGCAGTGATGATTGTAATGGTTTGCGCAAAAATTATCATGTGTCAACAACTCGGAGAGCATTACATAGGCTCTCTGTGGCAACGAATCAGGTTTCACACGCTCTGCATTTCACATTCCTCTCTGTATGGCAAAAAATCTGTCCCATCTAGTAGCCCAGCTTAAATGGCTGCCGGAAAGATGCAGCCTTGGAACTGGTCTATTCCATATGCCCAAAACCAAGCTGACGCAAGTGAAAAGTGGATGTTTTCCATTCTCAACCCCATGCCTTGGGAACACCCTTCCCCACGACCAGAGGTTATACCCTAGTCTGCCCAATTTCAAACGTGGGCTGAAAACCTTCCTTTTTGAAAGAAATTGTCCGCCACGCTCCATACCTCCAACAGATATTTACCTTTTTGTTTTCTCTCGTATATAAGTCCCAGCGCTCCCATGCCTCTGGGCTTTTTGTACTAGCGCTTTAGAAATAAAATAAATACATTTCCCTAAAAAGTACTGGCACGAGGAAGAATGGTAGTATCCTAAATGAAGATCACTTTCACAGTATTGTGACCAGGGAGATGTATGGAGGAATGATATTCACTCCTAATGAGAACCATTGTCAGCGGTCCAGTCTTTCTCCAACAATTGAGACGAGAAAGCGTTGAGGAGAAATAATTATCCCTTCTAATGAGAACACTGTCAGCAGTTTAGTCTTTCCCCAAATCCTATTGGCCAGGGCCATTATAAAATCAAGGAAAGACTCATGAAGTGTCAGAGGCCCTCCCTGGAGAACCTGGCTGCAGGATGTGTTTGTACCAGAAGAAAGAGGACTTGGACTGCTATCCCAGAGAAGTGATGGATAAACCTTTGCATCCCAACAGCTTGGTGAGAACTGGGGACCTCTGGGTGAACCTCGGGAACTGCTTGGACCCCTAAAAAAGGGGGTGAAACCCAGGACACCAACAGTGTTCTAGAGGGAAACTGGATGCGCCATCACTGGAGAAGTGCAGCTGAAAGCAGGAGTTGTTCTCCAGCTCACAGCAGAGCAAGGCACTGGCAGCGGCGCAGGAGTCCAGACAGCTACAATGTGCAAGAGGACAACCCAGTGAGCAGTGCTCCCTGGGAAAGGGTTGGGGGACACTGAAGCTGGTGTGACTGGGGTCTGGGACCCACAATGCAAACTTGTGGAAGACCAAGAAGGGTCTGGGACCCACAATACTAGTTTGGGGAAGAAAAGCCCGAGAGAGGTCAAGGGGAGAGATGGAGAAACCCTTAACTTGTGAACTTTGCAAAAATACAATAGTAACGAGTCTGGGACTCAAATCAAATGGAAGCAAAGCCCGATAAAGGTGAATGTTACTCACCGGACGGGAAGTATACCAAATCGGTGGCCGGAAGGCACAGAACTGAACTATTGATTGAAGAGCTAGGTCGGGGCCTCCAACCTAGCCTCCTCTCTGTGAGGGCACAAGACCTTTTTAACAATCTCTGCTGGGTAGGACCAGGCAGAGGGACTGATCGCTCAAAAGGGCGGGGAGGACACGCCGCCAAGAACCCAGCTGTAAAGGAAAAACAAGAGGTGAGCAATTGGAAATTTAAGAAAGATCCCTTTCCCTCGATACTTCTTTCTAGCAGTACCTGAGCTATTCCCTCCCCTTGTTTCAAGGCTACCGGAACCACCTACAAGTAAGAGAGGAGAATGTAACCTATCCTGACTATAGTTGTCAATTAGCTAAGGAGAATGGATAATCATACAACAGAAAGCCCTTACCACTGATGTGCTGTTTAGTCTGTGTTGTCCCAAAGAGTTCATAAAAACGGAAGTGCAAAATAACAAATGGGTAGGTTAGTTAGGGAAACTGAACCCGGGCGGAACGAGGGCCGCACTAGAGTCGGGTAGGTGCACTATCCGCAAAGCGTCCCTGTGCACTACTGAAGAATGTCCAATGGAAGTCTGATTGTGGAGAGGATGGTAACAGCAACAATAAAGGACACAATTGAGTTGGAGTATTGCAGGTGATATAGTTCAGCGGCAAGGTACAATGAGTACAGGAGATATGCTTGTTAGCAAGTGGTGAAAAGAAGGGTCTTACTGATGCCGTGATCACAAGGTTACAAAAGCGGCAGGCTCAAGCAGTCCGTGAATGTGGAAACAGGTCTGGTACACGGGTAAGTAGTTTTCCAAAAAGCGGCAGGCAAAAGCAGTCCGTGAAAGAGGAAACTGGTCTGGTACACAGGTAAGTAAAGGAGGATTGAAGACGGAACTTCTAAATACCGGGATGCAACTTCATTCAGAAGCAGCGTTTCGCCCGGTTCCGAGGTTTAAATCGGGAAGGAGAAGGCAGAACTGGAGGAAACCGAGGCTCACGCATCATCGCCTCTCAGCTGACAGCGGGAGGCGGAAAGCTGGGAATCGTAGTCCAAACTTGCCGCAGAGTGCTGCGGAGTGAGCCGAAGCCACTATTTTCCAGGGCAGTTGCCAGTGGGCGTAGAATGGGTTTGCAATATGACGCATACCCTTACGGAGGGCAATAACCTTCCTGCGGGCCTGCCGAGGCGTAACAGTGAAGGGGAGAGAAGGCAAAAGCTTACCTTGTGAAACTTATGTAGCTATTGCAAGTGTGCAAAAAACACTGGCAGGAGAGTATACCAAGAAAAAGTACAGTGTGTGTAAAGCTGCATAAGAGAATCCCAAGGAAGGCCCATCTCCCTGGGATTTTGACTTGCACAGCATTTAGAGACAGATAGTTTTATGAAGTTGAGACAGGAGAGTATACCAGGTGCAAAGCAGATCTGGGATTCGCACCCATACGGAGTGGTACAAGAAAACCTGGCAGGGGAACATGGCAGGTGTTTTGTGAGTTTGGGACTCACACCCAAATGGTACACCTATGAAAAAAGAATTCTAAGGAAGATGAATGCTCTTGAGAATTTAACTGTATTGAATATGTGAGATCTGTGGGTGGGGAGAGGGAGCCATATCCCCTGGAGTGAGTTGCAGTACAGGAGGCGAAAGCTATCCTCTTGATTAGCAGAACTTGTTCGTTTTGAACTTGTGCTTTCGATGGAAAGACTCCTGGGGAAGGGGGGAGTCCCTATTGAAACTGTGAACTTCAACCACTGGCATCCTTGGTTGGACCATTTGGAACTTGTGTTGGATTTGAATATTTGTTCTCGTCAAGAAGTAGACACTGGTCCCTTTGCACCTTAGAATTAGTTTTTAGAGTGTGAGGGCGAGGATATGATTTTGGACATAGGATGTACCTTTAGTTTGGACATCTAGACACTGTACAGACCCTTAGTGTTAGTTGAGGTAAGGAAATACCTGCCAGAGTAGGGACAGCAAGGCATTTTCCAACCCCTTTTTACTTTAAATAAAAGTTTGTAACCACAAACAGGACTCTACTGTGTCCATGTCGCATTTCGAGGGGATTGGGTCCCCGACGTATTCCATATCTATGACAGTAATCACCACAGCTGTGCTCCTTCGGAAAATCTTTCTGCGTCAATGACGTCGATACGCCGTCCTCGAGGACCTCCTCCTCCGACGGCCAACGTCACCAGATGTTATAAGTAGGATGCACGACGCCCGTAGCCTCAGTTCCGTTTTTTCCGCGAACGTGTTCGCTTCAGAGATCTCGGCACACCTCGACTCTTTGGAGTTCCTGTTCTTTCTCGGTTCTTCGAACCTGTTTGTATTGTGAAGTCTTTCTTCGTAAAGATATCTACCTCTTCTTCCACCCCGCGTCTGGGCTTCAAGAGGTGGGGGGACTGTGGGTCCAAGATGTCAGTGACGGACTCGCACAACGCTTGCCTCTGGTGCCTCGGGGAGGCCCACGACGCAGGTGATTGTGTCGACTGCCAGTCGCTTACGTCCAAGGCCTTGCGGGAACGTAAGAAGCTGTCGGTCGGTAAGGTGTCCAAGCCCCGGAAGGCGAGGTCCACTGGGCTTTCGACGGACGATTCGAGGGAAGACTCTCCGCGTTGTCGTCGGAAGTCCAGTGGGTCTCGGAGTGGGTCCTGCCACTACTCTGCCTCTTCGAGGCACTCCCGGAAGCGCCGTCATCGGTCGCCTTCCCCATCTTCATCCAAGGACTCGCCCGTCAGCGGGTTTCTTATCCCACCAAGCGATCCTCTCCGGAGGAGTGGGCTTCCTTCGGGAGGAAACTGTTGGCGATTCTTGAATCGCAGGGCTCTTGTCCGTCCGTGCCTCCGAGAGGGGTTGGTCGTGACCGTACTGGAGACACCGCTCGTACGCCTTCAGGCTCGAGCGGTCGGCACGATTCGCGGGAGAGGTCCCGCTCGGAGAAGGGGAATCGTCCCAGTCATGCCCGTTCCAGGTCCCGGTCCTCGACGCGCTCGAGCCCGCGTGCACCTGTGAAGTCTTCGAAGAAGACGCCGAGGTCGTCAAGGGACTCTCTCTCGAGGCTCAGCCTCCGAGGAAGTCGTCGACGCCATCGGCACCCAGGCTGTTGAAGGACACGCTCGGGGCTCCACCCTCGAGGCCTGTGTCGAAGCCGTCGATGTTGTCGACGCCGATTCACTTGACGCCCTAGACGCCTTTCGAGGCTGTGGTGTCGGAGGTACCCCATGGCACAGGGGAACCACCTGGCAAGGCTCTGGCCAAGGCAAAACATGTCTTTCTCCCCTATTCAATGCCCACTTTCCAGCCTATGGATTATATTTCTGAGGTGGAAGAGGGTTCTGAAGATGGGTTGGTTCCGGACACGGTACCAAATGAGATTCTTTCTGGTCATAGCCAGATTGAGGACTTGCGTCAGTCACTGCAGTTCTGTAGGCCTGAGCCTGGCACCCATGCTGAGTCATCGTACTGGCGCCTTATGTCGAGGGTCACTGACTACTTGGGGTGGTCGGCGCCCCCAGTTGATTTTGTGCAGGATGACCTTACGGATATCCTCGATCAAGGTCCACCCACTGACCAGGTACTGCCATTCCATATGGCTCTGCAAAGAAGGGTGGCAGCGGCTTGGACTGCTCCGGTGAGTCTCCAGACAGTGGGCAAGTCTTTGCCGCGAAAATACCGCCCAGCCAGTAGTGACCCTTGCTACTTGACCACGCACCCCACTCTGGAGAGTTTGGTGGTGCAGGCGGCTACGGCCCCAGCTAAGCAGGCATTGTATCCTAAGATCCCTCCTGATAGGGGCGACAAGCGTTTTGATGGCTGGGCGAAGAAAGTGTTTTCTTCAGGGGGTATGTGTCATGATGCCTACCCCCAGGGACCCAGACCACGTCCAGCAACCCCGGAAGCAGGCATCAAGTTATCCTAAGAAAGCCCAACAGCCCCTGCTAGGGGCTATTTGGGTCCAGTCCTGGCGCCTTCGGCGCCAGGCTCATATGGAGTCAGTCCTGGCGCCATAGGCCCCAGGCTCATAGATTAAAACTTACCTGATGCAGACCATGCTGCAAGAGCTCCAAGCCAAAAGAGGCTTGGAAGGGACTACTTTACTTAGGGACTATTTTTTACTTGGGCGGGGCTGGGGAGGAATACTTACCTGGGACTACTTTGGTGGCTATTTAAACCACGCCCGAAGAACAGCACACGCTTCGCGTTATTCTGCATCCAGCAGCGTAACGCTCACCGTGCCTGCAAGTCTGCATCCAGCCTTCTGCCACGCCCGCCTCGAGTTTGGAGCTCCTAGAAAAAGGGAGACGGAAGGAGAAAAGGTTAGAACAAGAGCAATACCTTTAATCCTTACCTGAATTCCCGATCCAGCACGCCTTCGAGCTGGAAGAAAAGTTATTTTATGCGCGTCGCCTCGCCTGCTGCAGCGCCGCGCTGAACTCACCAGCCTTCGCAACATCTTCACATTCCACTGCATCCTCCTGCATGTTCCCGCCGCACTCCGGCACCTAAGGAGAAGACAAGAACAGCAAGGTGAGCCAAGGGAATACACAGAGGAATATTAGTTACCCCCCCATAGACTTACCTGATTTTACCGCCGGGGGTACTATTCCTCTTCACGGGTCGGCGCAGCTTCCACTGCATTTTCGCCGAACCCCGGCCCCTAAGGGGAAACAAAAGGACAGCAAGGTGAAACAAAGGGACTAACAAGGGGAACCCTCCTCACCACAATAGACTTACCTGATTTTACCGCCGGAGGTATTATTCCCCTTGACTTCATACTTTCTCTCAGCGCCTGAATAAGGGAGAAAGCAACAGGTTACATATTGACATTATTTTATCGAACTGTATTGGAAAATACAAATCCTTACCAGAATACTACCGGTTGCCACGAGGAGCTCTTCATTAGGGTCAAGCTGCAACCTGCAAGGAATCGGACAAGAGTGAAAGTGAGGCATTTGAACTCTAAGAACTTTATACTTCTCAGAGTCAATATTGTTCTGGAACTCCTTCGAGCCAGTGAAGCAACTGGTTATCAAAGCGCCCCTGCGCTCAATGCAGGATGGAGAGCTCATCTTTTCAAACCATCAGGTGAGACTATAAGAGGGGACATCAAAGGTCTGTGGGGAGAACAGCGGGGGTGGGGGGATTTACGCTCAACTCCACAGGTGGTTAATTCCCTTTCTTCATTTGCAGAAGAATATTCCTACGGGCCAAGCAAACGAAGCTAGGTGGGCCAGTCCAGTCCGTCATCTCGGCCCTATGCGTCACATTGGTGGAGACCGGAGCTGTCCAGTTCCGATCGACGCCTCTGTGGGAGCCAGGTGAGCGTAACAGTATGATGCTCCAGGCAGCCAACTCCGTATGTGTCTTGTCTTGTTTCACGCACACTCTGTGGAACTGTATTTCCTTAGTGGCTGAACATATTCCCGAAGGGGACGAACGGGATGGTTTTCTTGCTATTATTCAGGATGGCAAGGATGCCATGTGAGTCCATTCAGTCGGGTTTGGACATGGCAGACTGTGTCAGCCGGTCCATGGCGGTGAGCACCGCAATACACAGGTTTGCGTGGTTGCGGAAGTCGGGGTTTGCTCCTGATGTGCAGGCCCGCCTCCTCCACATGCCCTTTAACGGGGAACATCTTTTTGGCAGCAAGGCTGACGAGAGCCTTGAGAGGTTGCAGACCTCAAAAGCTGCAGCAAAGTCGTTGGGAGCTGCAGTTCGCCAACCTCCGCCTTTTCGTCCTAGGGGACATCAATGGAGGGGAGGTTCCTTTTAGTTTTACTCATACTTTGGTAAAGCGAGAGGAGCTGCCAATCAAAGTGCCACTGTAGGAGTGCCAGAGATAGAAAACAAGGTACTCGTGGTGCCAAAGCCGCTCGGGCTGTTGCCTCTTTGCCCTCAGGCAACGCTGCAGCCGCTTCAGCTCAGTCATGAGGCCATGTCCCATGGTTCGCCGGTTGGGGGAAGGCTGGCGCAGCATCTTGCAGAGTGGCGCGCCATTACTTCAGATATGTGGGTTCTGGAGATCATAACCCATGGCTACTGTCTTCCTTTCCGGCAGAGGCCTCAAGACAATCCACCGGGGAATCTCTCTTTGAAGAGTCCAGATCTGCTCCTTGCGCAGGAAATTCTATCCCTGCTGGAGAAAGGCGCAATAGAACTGGTGCCTGTAGCGGAGAGGTACAAGGGGCGGTATTCCCCTTATTTTTTGATTTCCAAGAAAGACGGGGGATTGAGACCCATCATGGACTTGCGTGGTTTGAACAAACTCCTCAGGAAGGACAAGTTCAAGATGGTTACTCTCTCTCAAGTCCTCCAGGCCCTTCAACTTCAGGACTGGTTGGTGTCTCTCGACCTCAAGGACGCTTATTTTCATGTGCCGATACATCCAAAGCACAAGAAGTACCTGAGGTTCGTGGTTGGTGACTTGCACTTTCAGTTTTGGGTCCTGCCGTTCGGATTGACCTCCGCCCCGAGGTTCTTCACCAAGCTCATGGTAGTGGTGGCAGCGCACCTCAGGAAAGGGGGGATTCATGTCTACCCCTACCTGGACGATTGGTTGATCAGGGCGCGCTCTCCTGAGCAAGTCCTGGATCATCTGTCAGTCACCTGCCATTCCCTACACAAGCTGGGCTTCTCCCTCAACTTAAAGAAGTCCCATTTGACACCAACTCAGGCTCCAGTACATCGGAGCAGTGCTCGACACGTCCCAGGGGCAGTGTTTTCTTCCCCAGTTGAGGGCTCATCACATTCAGCAGGTGGTGCACAAGTTTGTTTGCCCAGAGTCTCCCAGCGTTCGAGTTCTTGAGATTGCTCGGCCGCATGGCATCCTGCATTCTTCTGGTGCCAGAGGCCAGGTTGCGCATGAGATCTTTGCAATGGGCACTCAAGCTCCAGTGGTCTCAGTCCTCCGGCAGGATGTCAGACCCTGTTCAGGTGCCGTCCTCGGTCGCCCAGGACCTTCTTTGGTGGGCAGTCGAAGACAATCTGATGAAGGGGGCTCCATTTTGGCTACCCTGGCCGGAGGTGACCATCGTGACGGACACATCCCTCAAGGGATGGGGAGCTCATGCCAACGAGTTGACAGTCAACGGTCGTTGGTCTCCGTCGGAGTCCAGACTCCATATCAATCTGTTGGAGCTGAGGGCCGTCAGGCTAGCCCTGAAGGCTATTCTACCAACTGTGCGAGGGAAGAATGTCCTGATCCTTACGGACAACACGGTAGCCATGCACTACCTCAACAAAAAGGGGGGGGGGGCAGGGTCACTTCCTCTGTGCAGGGAGGCGATGCAGCTCTGGTCTGGGCAATCAAGCAGGAAGTTTCGATCTCGGCAGTTCATCTGGCCGGAGACTAAAACGAGACGGACGCTCTGAGAAGGCAGAGCACGATCTCTCACGAGTGGGAGTTGGCTCAAGAGATTCTCCTGGAGATCTTCGCCCTTTGGGGGACCCTCAAGTGGATCTTTTCGCCTCCAGTGTCAACAGGAAGTGAGAAAGGTTCTGCTCGCGGGAATTTCCTCCAAGAGGTGCCTTAGGAGACACGTTTGTAGTGGAGTGGTCCTTCCCACTGCTGTACGCGTGTCCTCCAGTCCCCGTCATTCGGCAAGTGCCGCGGAGGTTACGGAAGTTCAGTTCCCGGATGATCCTCATTGCTCCGGCGTGGGCCAGGAGGATGTGGTACCCGGACCTTCTCGACTTGTCCATCTGCCCTCCACGTCGTCTTCCCTACCGAGACGATCTGCTCTCACAGGAGAGGGGTCAGGTTCTCCATCCAGAGGTCAGATCCCTCAACCTTCAAGCTTGGCTTCTGAAAGGTTGAGGTATAAGGATTGGGACTTCCCTGAAGACTTGATGGAAGTGTTGCTTTCGGCCAGACGGCCGGCAACTAAGTCCCTGTACCGTTGCCGTTGGAGAAAGTTCTGCGATTGGTGCAGGGTTCAGAATGTGGATCCTTTTTTCATGTGACATTCCTATCGTTCTGTCTTTTTTGCTTTCTTTGGCCCACAAGGGCCTGCAAGTGGGTACCATTAAAGGTTACCTGGCGGCGATGTCTATATTTAAGCACTCGCCCGAGGTGTGTTCTTTTAAAATCCCTTTAATTTCTCAGCTTCTGAAAGGGCTCACTAATGTGTTCCCTCCGTCACCTTTCCAGGTGCCCGGTTGGGATCTGAAGCTTGTTATTAAGTTTCTAATGGGTGCTCCCTTTGAACCTTTGCATTCTTGTCCTTTGAGACTGTTAACCCTTAAAACTGTGTTTTTAGTTGCGGTCACTTCCGCTCGTAGAGTGAATGAGTTACAGGCACTTTCAGTTAAGCCACCCTTCACTGTGTTTCATAAGGACAGGGTTGCCCTTAGAGTTCGTCCTTCCTTTCTTCCGAAGGTGGTGTCGGAATTCCATTTAAGCCAGAAGGTTATTCTTCCGGAATGGTATCCTCCTCCACGTTCTGGTAAGGAAGAGGAGAGGCTCCATAGGCTGGATCCTAGGAGAGCTTTAAGCTTCTATATTTCACGCATGTCCCGGGTCAGAGTGGACGATCAACTCTTTATTGGTTACGCTGGAAGGCGTTTGGGACAAGCTGTTACTAAGCAGACTGTCTTGATGGATCATCTTGGTAATTGCCAAATGTTACTGCTTGGCGGGTAAGGACCCTCCGGTAGGCTTACGGGCCCATTCTACCAGGGATATGGCTGCCTCTACTGCCCTGCAGAGGGGTGTTCCTATTCGTAACATCTGTGATGCAGCCACCTAGGATTCGGTCCATACTTTTGTACGTCACTACTCCCTCGATTCTATCCGGGGGCAGGACCTGTCCTTTGGCAAGGCGGTCCTTTACTCTGCAATTTGATTGGGCATTCTAAATTTGTATATTCTAAAATAAATTCCCACCTCCTTACGTTGGTACTGCTTTGGGAGTCTGTCATAGATATGGAATACGTCGGAGGACCCAATCCCCTCGAAGAACAAGTTACTCTCTTACCTGGTAACGTTCTTTCGATGGGATGGTCCGACGACGTATTCCATATCGCTCCCTCCCTGCCTACCCCGCTACAGAATTTCTTATGCGATTGCAGCTTACGTTTCCGCAAGGCTTTCTGTGGTCATACTGGCAGAAGATTGGTGCCACACGTTCTGGGAAAAAACTACAACTGAGGCTACGGGCGTTGTGCATCCTACTTATAATATCTGGTGACATCAGCCGTTGGAGGAGGTCCTCGAGGACGGCGTATCAGCGTCTTCGACGCAGGACGCAGACGCCGAAAGATTTTCCGAAGCAGCACAACTGTGGTGATTACTGTCATAGATAAGGAATACGTCGTCGGACCATCCCATCGAAAGAACGTTACCAGGTAAGAGTAACTTTTTCTTCTGGCTCCTCACATCTGCCTCACTCAGTTCGCATCTCCATCTATCATCCTCCTGTCTCACTGGACCATTCTTTGATGATCTTGGGCAACTGCTTGAGTCTCTTCCCACTAATAGTAACCTCTGTATTTTAGGTGACTTTAACATTCCCTCTCCAACCACTTCTCATTAATCTGAACTTCAATCTTTTTTAAGTGCCTACTCTCTCCACTCAATCCATAACCTTCCTACCCACAAATGGGGGTACATCTTTGGATCTTATTCATCTCTAAGGAAGGCATGGTATCCAAGTAAGACAGACACAACTGATCACAGTTCAAGGGTGTTTACTGAACTTTATCAAGGGTGTAAAAAATGCCTATTTAAACCTAAATCTAAGAAGGGAGCAAGCTACGACCGTCAAATAGTCCTAGTGGAGTATAGTCAAATAAAAAGGGCCTATACTAAGAAAACAATTGCCAAACCTTACCACTATGCTACAAATGGTGTGGGGTAATGTTCACGAAAAAGGAAGAAGTATTCAGAAAAGGATGTTTTTAGCACGGGACAAGGCGGGTCACTCGAGCACAGCACACTCTTGAGCTTCTTCATTATGAGGCCACAGTTCCTTTTATCAACATCATGGCCTTCTGTACCCAAGTCTCGTAAGGTGAGTCTCTTGATTCAGAGGGCCTGATGTACCTGAAACAAAATAACACTTGTTTCCCAAATATTCAAGTTGGGCGATTCACTCTTCGCCCTGGAACCCCCTCAGCCGGGCTCAGATCCTTTTTCATCACTCCGTCGGGTTCAGACCAAATTTAGTTTGCAAGCATCCCTCAGTTTGGGTTCACACTTGCCACAGCAATATCTTCATGGGTGACATATGGTTCACACCAGATCCCCCCTCCCCCTCTCCTCTGGGCTCAGATCCCTTTTTTATACAATTGGTTCCCCTCAGCCGGGCTCAGACCAATTTCAGTTCACAGGCAATCGAAAACCTTCGAATGTGCACAGGATTCAAATTAACCCGCTTCAGGACCACTTCGATTTCACAGTTCAATAATTGTTACATACTTAGTGGGATACCAAATAAAGACCTTCGAGTGAGCACCCACGTGACGCCGGACCACTCTGTATCTGGTAGTTATTTCGGTTTCATAAAGTTCAATTGCTTATAAGTTCCTACTCTTACGTCCCTTCACCTTTCCTACCTACTACATGGGCGTCCCTCGCTAGGGACGGGAGACAGAACCTTTTTCACCCGAAAAAACCTTCTCCTTGAAATTTAGAGGCACGGGGGGGTGCGGCCCTGAGAGCATGCACTACCCTTACTCTGCCCTATGTCGCCACACTTCAGTCCCCTTTTCTGCGTCGACTGGAACTGCCCGAATTCACCTGTGCTCCTGGGTTTGGCTTCGCTAATTCATGAAGTCTCCTCAGATGGGGGTCATCCTCGGAGACGCCATCAGGGACTTGCTCCCTCCAATGTCTCCGGCACCGCAGGCCCCAGTACAGGCTGCCCCAGTCCCTATTCAGCATCAGCAGCCCATTCTGCCCCCTCTGCCCCCAACCGATTGGGCAGGCGGTTCCATACCAGCTCCCGCTGCAGCCTCCGGCTCCGGTCCCTACACCTAAGCCCGCAGCTCCTAGCACCCTCTCCCTCTTTGGTGCTGGACCCTCGAGGCCCGCAGGCGGACACAGAGGAGGACGACCCCGACACGCCAAGGCCTTCCACAAACGTCTGGCTGAGTACTTGGTCCTTCCTCAATTCGAGGTTGAGCAACCAGCAGAGGGTGTCCACGCAGAAGTCCTCTGGCTGCGTCCCGTGGCCAGAATGGGGGATCCCGATGCAGAAGGACGTAGTTGCCTTGGCCAAAAAGGGTTGGCTCAAGCCCCACTTGGCACAGCCGGTAAATAAACGCCTGGACGCCAAGTACAGGCAGATTAATGGGGGATACACTGTTGCTATCGGCCCATCCTCAGCCACACTCCTCGGTGATTGCTGCAGCATCACTGTACTCCAAGCCTGTCGTCTTCAGCCTCCTCCTCTGCGGCACTGGTAGGCAAGGAGAAGATCTTGGAGGCATACCGGCAGAAGCTGTATTCCAACGCGTCCTTGCACCTGCGTCAACCCAACGCCGATGTCATGCTGGTAGCCGTTAATCAGAGGCTCTGTTGGGAAATTGTGGATTTCATGCCAGAACTTGCGGCACAGATCCAATCAAGATTCAAGGCGGGCTTGGCGGAGCCCAAGATTGTGGCGCAGGACATCATTGAGCTCTCCGTGGCGCATATTGACACCTCTGACTGTGCCATCTGTATTGCCACAGACATGAGAAGAACGGCTTGGCTCTGTGCTAGGAAATTCAACCCGGATGGCCAGTAACGCATACTAGATCGTCCGTTCGAAGGGGGTGACCTCTTCCACTCCATAACGGACGAGGACCTGGGTAAAAAGAAAAACCGCTCTCAAACGGCCAAGTCTTTATCCATCCTTACAAAGACCACACCCAAACCGTACACTGAGTCACAGCAGCGCTCTGAGAAGGGGGCATACGTATGTTAGGTTTTACAGCTTCCAAGAGCGTAGTTCCAGGCAGCCTGACAGTTTGCCATTCCAGCATCGGCACAAACAACAATAAAGGATGTGGGGGGAGTAAGGGCTTTTTCCAGTCCCGCTCCTCCGCAACAGCCTCTGAGGGAAAGAAGGCATGATGCACCTCTCGATCCACGTGTCTCCAGTGGGGGGCAGGCTTGCTCTTCACGCACATTTCTGGTGCCAGAATTTCGAAGACTTCTGTATCCTCTCTGTAGTCTCCACGGGGTACTGCCTCCCTATCCCAGCCTCTCCTCACTCCTCCCCTCCACTCCCACAGGTTGGGACAGCAACTCTTTTGGCGGAGATCAGGTCCCTCGGCGAGAGCAAGGCAGTGGAGGAAGTCCCCGCCTCCCAGCGAGGCTTGGGCTTTTACTCCAGGATTTTCGCCATTCAGAAGAACAACCGGGTGGGCCTGAGAGTTGTGCTGGACCTTTCCACCCTCAACCTCTCCCTAATTCTACAACCTCTCCCTAATTCTACAAAAATTCAAGATGGTTGCACCAGCTTTGATAGCGGAGACATTGTGCAGGGGAGACTGGATGTGCTCCCTGGATCTGAAAGACACGTACCTACACATCCCGATCTGGCAGCCGCATTGTTTCTTTCCACGAGTCAGGATCATGGGCTGTCATTTCCAATACAAGGTGCTTCTTTTCGGTCTCAACCCGGCTCCCCGGGTCTTTACCAGGCTGATGAACTCTGTGGCGGCCCTCCTCAGGTCGGAGGGCCACCACATCTACCCGTACCTCGACGACTGGCTCGTCAGGGCTATGTTATGATGATACCTTAGTGTGGTCTGATAATGTAGATCAGATTAGTAGAATGCTGTGAGGAGAATGTCATGACATGTAGTTCTGTAGCATCATATGGAATGTTATTGCTTGATGTATTTCAGTTGATACTGTGCTGGTGAGAGGGTTGTGGGTCTCTACCTTCGTGACTTGTATATTATCAATAAACTACATGTCATTTCCCTGACTGGTCTGGTGCTTCCACATTTGGTGACGAGGATGGGATTCGGTATGCTGGCGCACTGAAGAGGACTGCTGGCGCTCAATTGAACGGACCCGCGTTACAGCAAGACCGGTCCCGAGGATCTGAGACCCCCAGCCGCAAGGCCCGGTGAGGAGGGGCTGCCCCACCACCTTGCACACCTGTGTGCCCGGAGAGACACCCGCTCGCTGCCCCGTGGATGCCGATCCGAGCACAACCCTGAGCGGCGACTCCGAGCGGAGCCTACCTGTCTGGAGAAGAGAGCGGTCCCGAGCGCGCTGCTCCTCGGTTCGCGGTGCCATCCAGCATCACATTAGCGGACGAGATCCCGTGTGTGCGGGGAGGGGGTGCCTGTCCCAACCCTATTGGGAGGAGGCGCGTGGAATCGCAAGGAAGGGACCCTGTGGCCTCGCGTGCACACCGTATCACGTGCGCGGAAGCATCGTACGAACGAGTGGAGAGGATCCAGCAAGCCTGCACGTCACGTGTGCGGAAGGGATTCTCGGCAGGATCATTTAGGAGGTCATACCGCACGGAGCACGGACTACAAGCTTGTGTGAAAGTCTGAACTACGAGCCGTAGCTTGTGGAGACTGTCGGAAGACTGACGCCTGTCATTTGGATTTTGCAGTGCCGTGGATACAGTAGCTTTCAACAGAGGTGAGCGCTCGCAACGGAGATTTGGGTGTAGCGCTGTTTGCATTTGTGCTTTTCCTGTTCCACGAAGTGTGTGGGTACTTTTAGACACTATATTGGGCAGGCATGGCTTCGTCTGGTATACCCCGGACCACAGATTTTCTTGCCATCTCCCGGTCCCCCAACAATAAAATGGGGACCCTGGAAGAAGGGTTTTCTTCATTATGTAAAAGCCATGTGTGGGAACGGCATGTCGGTGGAGAGGAAGGTGTCTATGCCTTATGCATCTACTGGGAAATGAGGGGCAGCAAATTTTTGAAACACTACCTAATGTGAATGAATTGGATGCTGAAGAGGGCATGAATGATTTTGATGAAGCACTGACAAAACTGGATAAACATTTCGAGGCAAAGATAAGCACTGTCTTGGAACGTTATCACTTTGGCATGAGATCGCAACATGAGGGCGAGTCGGTTGAAGACTACATCACCGCCCTGAGACATCTGTCACTGAATTGTATATTTGGGTAAATCTTGGATGAACACATTGGGGACCAATTTATGTTGCACTGTTCCAATGACAAGATTAGGGAAGAAGTTTTGTTAAAAGATGATCCTTGCCTGGATGAGGTAAGTGGTATAGCAAAAAGGATTGAACATACATTAGTGTGTTGCAAAGTTGGGAACGAAGGATAACCAAGTTGATCAACAGGTTGAGGTTTTAAGAGTGGGTGACAGGAAAAGAGATGTTACCAAAGCCCAGAGGAAACAGAAAGGCAAATCGCCTAAATCTGAGGTGTACCAAGGGAAAGGTGGTAATGGAGCCCAGACAACCAATACATTTTCACAAAGAGAACCTGTACAAAAACTGGGAAAGAAGAGAGAGGAACGTTTATGCTTTCGGTGTGGAAGTGCTCGCCACCTATCTACCTCTCCGATATGTCCTGGGAGAAAGTCGAAGTGCAATATTTGTAAAAGATGGGGACATTTTGAGAATTGTTGCATGAATTACAATATAGGTGCGGGTAGAAGTATAATGCTGGTTGAGGAAGTTGATGGACCTTCATCAGAATAGTGTGATGGCTCAGATAATGAAATTGTCACTGTAAACATGGTTCAGTGCACAGAGGTGGATGAGTGTGAGCACCCCTCAGCCTGGGTTTAAGGGAATGGGTGCCAGGTTAAGATGCTTGCAGATTCTTGCTCAAAAATTACTTTGATGTCGAAGGCTGTATATGAGAACGTTGTTGGTGGAAGGATGGATGAGTTGAGCCCATCGGACAATACACCTGGGGGCTATAATGGTAGTAGGATTGATGTATTAGGGTGTTGTACGGCAAGGTTCAAATTTAAAGATAGTTACGTACGGCAAACTATATGTCACAAGGAATGGTGAGACGACGTTGGGGTGGAAGGAACAAAGGGGTCTATGTATCAAGCTAGATCCCAATAGCAAGGAACAGGTATTGAATGTAGACAGAGAACCTGAGTAGTGGTTTGGATGTGATTTCCAACAGTTTGATTGCTGAATATCCTGATGTTTTCAACAAAGGTGTTGGTTGCCTCAAAGGTATGGTCCATAAAATTATTTTAAAGGATGGTAGCAAACCTGTGGTGGTGAAACTCACTGTTGCCGCTATCAATGCGTAGTGCTACGAGTGTGGAATTGGAGAAATTGGTGAAAGCTGGTATTATTGAGCCAGCCAAGGCGGTTGAATGGATCTCCCCGGTAGTTGTTGTTAAAAAACCAAGTGGGGAGTTGAGGGTATGCATCGACCTGAGAGAATTGAACCGTTGTGTGGTAGCTGATCGACACCCGCTTCCCAACATGGGGGAGCTTTTGAGCAGGATCAGGAATGCTAAATTTTTTGCCAAATTGGATATGGCCAGTGCCTATCATCAGGTTAACTTAGATGTTGAGTCACGCAACCTGACAGCTTTTATTACATTCGAAGGTATCTATCAGTTTAGACGCATGCCATTTGGTTTAATTTCAGCCTCCTCAGTCTTCCAAAAAGTGATGGATGGGTTTTTCAAGGGCATTACCAATGTTTGGTGTTTCCAGGATGATGTGTTAATCAGTGGAAATACCCAAGAGGAACTAAAGGAAAAAGTGGAAACTGTATTGGAAATATTCAGGGCCCGTGGTATTACTTTGAGAGGGGAGAAGTGTCTTTTCCACTCCGGTAGTGGAATATTTAGGGCATCAAATATCTGAAGGACTGAAGCCAAAGAGAGAGCTAGTTGATGGTATAAAGAGAATGCAAGCTCCTAAGAATAAGGCAGAACTGTGTTCCTTCTTGGGGACAATAGAATTTTATCACCGCTTCATAGAGAATTATGCTGATAATGTTACTGCGCTGAGGGCATTATTGAGGAAGGGTGTAGAGTTTGATTGGAGCTTAGAGTGCGAAAAAGAATTTAATGAGATTAAGTCAAAAATTGACATGGCCAAACCTTTGGCCATGTATGACACTAGGAAAAAGACAATACTGTCTGTTGATGCGAGTGAAACTGGGATTGGAGTGGTGATGTCACAAGTAGGAAGGGACGGTTCAGAGTTGGTGGTGTTGCATGCTTCCCGCATGCTGAGGGGAGCTGAGCTCAACTATTCTGTCTTAGAAAAAGAGGCGTTGGCGTGTTATTGGGGAATTGAAAAGTTGAAAAACTTTGTGTGGGGTCAAGATTTTGTGTTGAGAACAGATCATAAGCTGTTGAAAGCCCTATTTGAAAGTAAAGTACTGGACAAAGTATCGAGAAGGGTTGCATGTTGGGTGAACAGACTGCAATGTCACAAGTTTAGTATAGAGGTTGTGGCAGGAAAGGACAATGTGCAGGCTGATCATGCGTCGGGAATAAGGGTTGAAGATGAGCATGAAGCTGGGGGCTCTGCAGATATTGAGTCTATGGTCTTTACCATTGGAGGAGGTGTAATTCACAAAGAAGAATGGATCAATGCATTTGCTTTAAATGACATGTGGAAGCGCATAATGTCGCTCATTAGAGGGAAATGGCCAGAAAAGAGGTTATCTGGTGAAGAAAGAGCT
This sequence comes from Ambystoma mexicanum, assembly GCF_040938575.1. Lineage (NCBI taxonomy): Eukaryota > Metazoa > Chordata > Amphibia > Caudata > Ambystomatidae > Ambystoma > Ambystoma mexicanum. Next base: position 659,694,361 of record NC_090941.1, on the reverse strand, counting down.
TTCTGGGAGGTGAGGTTCGAATTATCCGTGAAGGATGGTTTGGTATGTCGGTGGGACAAGTTGGTTGTGCCGAGTTGCCTAAGGAGAAAACGTATTGATATTGCGCATCAAGGACATATTGGGGCGTATAAGACCAAGGAGGTGATTAAGGCTGATTATCGGTGGCCGGGATTGGACTGTGAGATTGAGAGGGTATTGGAAGATGTGTTGAGTGTACCAAGTCAGGGAAGAACATATCCGCGGTGGTACAGCCGGTGAGGGGAACAGAGTCCAGAGGGAGTTTGGCAGGATTTGGCCATGGATATTTTAGGACCTGTTGACATGGGTAGAGGTAGGTTTATTTTTGCACTAGTGGACATGTTCTCGAGGTGGACGGAGTTTAAGATAATGAAGGACGTCACAGGACAGTCCATTGTGGCATTTCTGGAGGAAGTGTTTGAAAGGGAAGGATTACCTAGGATTGTGTTGACGGATAATGGTCCACAGTTCACTGGAAGATTCTTTCAAGAGTACATGTAAAAGTGTGGTATTAAACATAAAAAGACTGCATTGTATTATCCTCAAGCCAACGGCATGATTGAGAGGGTTAACCGTTGCATAATGGAAGGCATCAGGAGAGGCAGTGCATGTGGTTTGGACAGAAAAGTGGCGGTAAAGGAACACATGTATGCTTTGAGAATGGCTCCCAATACTGAAACGGGAGTTAGCCCATTTGAGTTGATGAGAGGGCGGAAAGGTAACACAGTATTGTCTCCAGCTTGGTTAGGCCGGGCGAGAGAGACAGATACAGTAGTAGATGAAGTTAAAAGAAGGATGGATGAACGGAAAAAGTTGGTTGAGAAAGTCAATGAGAAATTTCCGAGAAAGAGGACAATGGTTGCAGTAGGTGACTTGGTCAGAATAAGAAAGGCTGTCATTGCAAAGAAGGGGGATCCTCTGTATTCGGATCCAGTTAGGGTGGCTCAGGTGTTTGAGGGTGCGGTAAAATTGGAAAGTGTACAAGTATGGAATTTGTCGAGAGTTGCCAAGGTGAGAAAATAAGGTGTGCACATGTTTGGGCATTTCACAATACTATTTGCTTTGTTCTTGATATTAAAAGATTTATGTATATAGTTTTTTTTTTTTGATAAGGGAGGGGGTGTGTTATGATGATACCTTAGTGTGGTCTGATAATGTAGATCAGATTAGTAGAATGCTGTGAGGAGAATGTCATGACATGTAGTTCTGTAGCATCATATGGAATGTTATTGCTTGATGTATTTCAGTTGATGCTGTGCTGGTGCGAGGGTTGGGGGTCTCTACCTTCGTGACTTGTATATTATCAATAAACTACATGTCATTTTCCTGACTGGTCTGGTGCTTCCACAGGCTACATCTCTGAAATCAGTGTACCATACTTCCCACGCTCTTGCTTGATGTATTTCAGTTGATGCTGTGCTGGTGAGAGGGTTGGGGGTCTCTACCTTCGTGACTTGTATATTATCAATAAACTACATGTCATTTCCCTGACTGGTCTGGTGCTTCCACAGGCTACATCTCTGAAATCAGTGTACCATACTTCCCACGCTCTTATGAACACGCTGCACAAGCTGGGTTTTTCACTCAACGTCAAGAAGTCACCGCTGCAGCCCACGAAGAGACTGACCTTCTTGTGCCTCATTTGGGACACATGCTCCGAGAAAGTTTTTCCCTTGGAGGACAAGATCACAGCCATCAAGAGGGCCACGGCGCACATAATCAGCAGAGAAGTGAGCTTGGCTTGGTGGTACCAACACCTACTGAGTCCCATGGCAGCAGTCCTCTTTGCCGTCCCCCACACAAGGCTCGGGATGAGGATACAGCTGCACTTTGCAGCATCCTGGAACCAGGAACTGGGCCATCAGTCGGAGATGATCATCGTTCCTCAGTCACTTTATCCAGACCGCACGTGGTGGTCCAGGGACTGCAACCTGCGGACGTGCAGGCCTTTCCGGCAACCTACACCACAGGACACCATCACCACTGACTCCTCTCTCAAGGGTTGGGGGGCCACCCTGGACAACCACTCCGTCCATGGCACCTGGACCCGGCAGGAGCAGGAGTACCACATCAATTGGCTGGAATTGAGGGTCATTTTAGTCCTCACAGCGTGGTTCCTGAACAGGTCATGCTAGGACATCTCAGCCTCTCTCAGGATAATCTAGAGATCATACAGGGCGCCAGGAGCAAAACTTCCCGGGCCCAGTATAAAAGCAAGTGGACCAGGTTCTGTCACTGGGCTGACTCTAAGGGCTCTGACCCTCTGACATGTTCCCTGGACGACGTGCTCTCCTTTTTGGCACATCTCCACCATTCAGGCGTGCAAGTGGACACTTGCCGCACCTACCTGGCAGCCATTGGGGCATACAGAAACTCTGAGAAGGAGAGTTTTCCTCTTCATACCCAATTGTCAAGAGAAATGTGAGGGTCTCCCCAGGCTCTAGCCGCCCATCAAGAGGCTGCAATCCATATGGGACCTCAACATAGTCTTGGTTTCCCTGGCGCAGTGGCGGCTGGTGAGTTTGAAAGCTGGTGGGGCGTAAATTTCCCAGGGCGAATATAGTAGCGAGCGCGCGAGCCCACCCCCCCTAAGGGGGGTGCGGGTGGGTTCTCCCCCCGCGAAAATTTTGGAAAAATGGCCTACAAAATGTGCAATTTACTGTCCAGAAAACCCACCGAAATATGAAAAAAGCATTCGGTTTTACATATTAATGGTGGTACACTATTCTTACGTGTGCAAGTGTGATGGTGTATTTTACAGCAGCTTGTACTGGGAATAGCTGGTACTATGGTGTATGCATAAAGAAATTCATTATATAGTCAGTAATGATGGAAACATGTTTGTCATGCTGTTACTGGCATTCACATGCGTTCATCCTCTTACTAAGGTGGGATTTGAGGCATTTTCTGAAAGGGGGAAACTAAGCTAAAATATGACTTTAGTTTTTAACCACTTAATTAATGCGACATATTTGTCCTACCTTTTAATGGCTGTCTGCCTCGCTGAGTTGCCATTGCTTCAGTTGCTCAAAGTTGCAACACGTGGAATGCACAGGTCTCAGAAATGGCACATACATATTGCATGGAGAAAAATGCAACAAATAGTTTACTATGTTGAGTGCTTTATTATCAACCAACAACCATAACATCAAAACATACTTCACATTTCTCACTGTTCTGTCAAATAGATCACTGCAACCTTAAACAAAATCCTAACATACATAAGGCCATTGAAACAAAGAATTCAAGGTAACCCACAAAATAACTGCAAATAGCTTGTTTGTAACAGAACATTCACTGGTCAATCATTTTGAAAGTTTGTAGACAAATTGTGCACGTCTATTTTTCAGAGAGGCAAATTTATCAATAGTCCGTGTATTGAAGTCAGGGATCTCTTGAATTAGTTGTTTTTCCATGGACAGCATGGCCAAAGCATTCAGACGATCCTCAGTCATTGTGTTTCTCAAGAATGTTTTAATTCGCTTCAGGGTGGAGAAACAGCGCTCAGACTCAGCTGTTGTCATGGGTGTAGTAATCAGAATTTCTAATAACTGCATTGTCTCACTAAATGCTTCTTCGAGATTGTTTTCAACGAACAATTTTAATAAAGAAATTGCCCCACTTGAACTACAGAATTCTGGTCTCTCATAAACAATTGAAAGCTCAGTGCGCAGTCTTTCCTTGTTTAACATGGGGTACGCTTGGACAGTTGCATTCAGTGCATCATTGGGAAAAGACTGTCCATGTGTTTGAAATAGGTCACTCTACAACAATTTGGCCCCCTCCAAGTGGTTAGTAAATGCAAAGCGTTCTTGGGCTTGTGTAACTATAATATCACATACTTCTTTAGCCAAACGATTCAAAGTGTTCATATTTGCATTGCGACCTGAAAAAGTTGCCTCTGATGGAAATTTAGCTTCCAGATTGTCAGTGCTTTCACGTACTCTGCCAATGCACTTGATAAAAGTTTCAGTAGCTTTCTGCACATACACAGTCAATGTCTCGCTTCTGAAGCTGGTTATATAAAATGTCGACATGGGGCATTATGTCATTGAACAAAAAAAGGAAGAAAAGGAACTCCTTCTCTTTGAGTTCGAATGAATCCCTGGGCCTCATGCACAGTAACCCCCTCAAAATCAGTCCGTCTTTCAATAATTTTCTCAAAGCATGTACGGAGTGCTTCCCTGTGCCGATATATGGCTTCCACTACCCGAATATGGTAGCTCCAGCGAGTGCGAGATGGTTTTGGAAGTCTGGAATCTGAAACCTCATCTAGAACTGCGGTTCTTTTTGGAGAACGAGAAAAAATGTACAGAAGCCAGAGATATCCAAAAAGAAAACTCAAGCTTGTGAGATATTTGAAACAGCCTGTTCAATGATGAGGTTAAGCTGGTGTGCATAGCAATGTACAAAATGTGCATTTGGATACACTTCAGCTACTTTCTTTTGGGCTCCACCAGACACCCCCCTCATTACACTCGCACCATCATATGTTTGCGCAATTACTTTTTTTTTGTGGCAATCTTCAGGGAATACTTTGTCCAATTTTTCCATTATGGCAGTAGCAATGGTCTGCGCACGAGTCTTTCAGATCAGAGAATCCATAAAACCTTTCAACAATTCTGTATCGTTCATCAATGTAGCGATAGACTAGCACAGACTGAGTCTTAGTGGAAATATCAGTTGTATCGTCTGCCTGAATAGCCACATAATCAGTGCATTTTAACTGCTCTACAATGATCTCTCTGGTGACCGTGAGCATGCAGTCCAGCAGTTCATTCTGAATTGTTTTTGAAGTGCCCTTGGATACTGTTGCATTTTTTAAGTGTAGTTCCATTGCACTGTCTATGCTGGATACAAAATCCACCAGGCCTCTAAACACACCAGGATTTAAAGAGTCTTCAGTTTCATCATGGCCACGTAAAGCCAATTCAAACGAACCACAAAAACGCACACAGTCTATTAACTTTGACAAGATGTATCGGTTTTTATCCACATCCTCATTATGCCACATCACGCTCCGGCGATAGGCATCATCCAACTGTGTTGCAATGTTCACACTTCCCAACATGCGCAGCTGTAATATATTCTCAATATGAGATTTGCACGATTCATGTCTCTTGGTTTTTTCTGACAAATGCTTTAAGTCAGTGACTCCGGTTTTTGTCCAGGCCTTTTCACCTCCAAACAGCAGGCAAGGGAAGCAGAACAAAGACCGCTTAGCAATGCTACCAGTGAGCCATGTCTTCTTTTCATACCACACCATGGAAAATGTGCGTGTGTAAGCCTTTCCCCTATCTTTTGCGGACTGTTCAATTTTTACATCTGGCCGATCAGGCCCTAGTCTTTTCCCCCTCCAGTTTTTCACTGTGTGCGAGTCCGGAAAATGGTTTTGAGAGTAATTGGTCCACTGAATTCATTTTCAGCAACAGTGACACCTGTTAATAAGCAAAATGATTATGTACATGTATATGTAGATGGGATCATGTAGTCATTGTTAGGTATGCTCTTCAATAACACATAAGTATAATTAGTCGGTACTAGACACAGATAGCGTCTGCAATTATACACAACTCTGCTGTACTTATCATCGACCAGTACAGTTGAGTATAATTGCTGATGTTATCTATGCATGCGTTAACACACATGCCCATTAGCAAATGTGACACCAGCCACACAGTACATATTGCAGCTTGTTTGGCAAATGAGTACTTATGGAAGAAATGAGGCAAGTTTGTTCTGTTAATACTGTTCTAAAAAAAACATTGTTTAGAATGTAGGGAGATTTTTCTGACTGCATGACACAACCCCAACCCCTCCCAAGCACTGTGGGAGCAATGGTGAAGATTAGAAAGAAGGTATTCTGATGTTTGAAAGACTGTGGGATTTTACAGCAGTAAAACAAATTACTGTATACCATTCAACTGGATGATACCAGGACATCATGAGGTAAGTGGGAACCACCACCCAATCCTATCCTTCGAAAAACAGTTTCCAAATGGACAGGTTTGCTTCCGTTGAACCATAAGCAGGCCTTTTTGCATTATATGTATGACTTTCGATTTTCACATGCCACCTTCTCAGCTAGTCATAGATGCCATTCTGTAGTCTGTACTGTTCATCAGATTTCCCCCCACCTCATTGATCCCCACAATCATGGGCTTCTTTTCAATTTTTTTTTAAACAAGATAGCTGTGTGCCTTCTTTACTACAGATGAACACAAACAGAGTTAGAGTGCCCTGAGCACCAAACTCTACAAAAGACTCATGCTAGCTCACCTCGTTCTGGAGAATGGTCACTGCAATGAACTCCTTCGCAGGCTATGGGAAATCCAAATCCCGGAAGGTGCACTGTGGAGGTTGAAGTCTGATGTTTTTAGTTGCACAATTGCCCTGGACTGGTTGGATTTGTTCATGTAAGGTGTTGCTGATGGTCTGTAAAGAGAAAGCGAGAGACTGATCTGAGAAAGGGCAACATAGGCTTAGAGCAGTATTAAAATGGTTTTCACACATGAAGGAGAGAGAGTTAACTGCTTGTAACATTGAAGCTGCACCAGAATAATCATTAGTACAATGTGTAAAGAAAGTACCAGCAACTACCACCATGTGCCAGTCATCAGTTGTATAACGCTGCAATATATACATTTTTGTAATGTTTTCGTTCTGGGGCTTTAAAAGTGCGCTTTGCGGAGCTCACATTACAAAATTAATTTGCTGCAGCCCTTCAGGCACCCGATTTATAAGCACTCTGCGTGTCCTTCGCTGAAGTCCTGTTAAAAACAGCATTGGCAAAGCCACTGAGATCCTGTTCAACACAAGCATTGACAAAGCCAACATTTTGGCCTTGTGCATACGGTGCAAGCTTCTGCCAGGCACTGCTATTAGATCATGATGTCCAGGAACTTGCACCATGTTTCTGCTTCTAGAACAACGGGTAGTTAATTCTGCTACAGCTGTGTCTGGCAAGTGTAGCTGTGCTACAGCTGTGCCTGGCCACAACAAGGAATGAAGGGATGAAGGTAGACAGATCAAGCAAGCACAACACAAGGCAGTGAGCCGAGGTCAAAGGGGAAGGTGGGTAAACAGCAAGAAGAAGAAGCACAGGATGACAGTTAATTACACATGCACATTTAAACCCAGGAATGAAAAGAATATGTTGCTATTTGTGAAGACTGCAGACTGCCAACATGGGGGCAGTTGCTCAGGGCCCCTCTGAGGCTCAAGGCCCCTTTCATTTGAAAGGTTTGAAATGCCCTGACGCCGTCCCTGCTTTTGATGCTACCGCAGCTCCTCACTGCGGCTCCCACCCTGTTTTTAATGAAATGGCTGTGCAAGTTCACTGCCATGCGCTGCACAGCTAATGGCTGCACGAGGAAGCCTTGCAGCAGTCAGGCTGCATTGCGCCAAGCTAACTAGCACAAGACACCAGCAAGCTTCTAGTAAGACCGTTTTTCGGGGGTCTTTCGTTTTTAAACATAACATCTTTAGTGATTATGGAATGAACACACAGATGACATCACACGGATAATGACTGGTGCTGCGACCAGAATACCCCATGCGAGGTCATGTAAGCTATTTGCTAGCACTTTAAAATGGTAATGGCCAATTCCAGGGAAGGACAGAGGCATGATAGGATATTTTATTTATAGCGCGCCTGTTTTCCTTTAGGGAAGAGTGTTGATTGTGCTAATTAATTTACCCAGTTCTCATAGTGCTTACCAGGTTTCCCTGTTCTGTGGTGTTCATGAATAAAGCAAACAAACAGTAGGCAGTATTGTTTTGAATAGTACTACTTGCCATATACTTTTTTTGGGTGTTAGTTATACGCACTCAGAAGAGTAAAAACAAGTGTTGCGATAATGGAATATATACATGACTGACAAAGAAACAAGTGACATGTTTTAAATAATTAATATAAATGAAATCATATCCCAAACAGGTCAATTTCTCAAGCACTTAAAGATACATGCCTGATTCTGTAAGGTTACGGTCACTGTGTCTACCAGTTTGAGTGTGCCAGCCACTGCCAGACCATCCATGCGTTAAATTGTATTGCGCACTTCTCACTCTACAAGTTGAGACTCCAGCCAAGTGGAGTCTCACTATCGTTTGTAAAAGAGGACTGAATGAGGGGAGATGGTAGCACGACGACCCTTCCCCATCCCAAAAATACATCCCAGGGGCAAACCAGGCTGATCTGAGGTGCTGGAGTCTCCTGAGGCTTGAGTTCAGCCCTTTCTACCCAGGCCAGGTGTCCAGTGGCTGCCTAGGATAGCACTGGTGGCTAAGCCAGGGTACACCTCCTAGGAGAGGAGTCCCACAGCAGACGACGTGCAGTGCAGCCAGGCCTGCCTACTTTTAGAAAAAAAATCCCTGAGTGAGGTGTATGCCCATATCCACACAAGACTCCGCCCAGTCACACGAGGCTCTGCCAAAGTGTCAAAAGGATAAACTGCGTAGAAAACTGCATCAAATGAAACCACCCTCAAAAAAACTAATTTACCATTTCGACAGGGACCTTTTGCACCTGGAAAACCTTGCACTATTCCAGATAGAGGCATTTTTGCTCACATGTGCAGGCAGGTCTTCTCAGCTGAAGGGAAAGGGACCTCCAAACATCATTTTGAAATTTGTGCCCAGACACCATTCCATTCAGAGACGGCCTTCCAGCCTCTTTAAGTTGATTCTGGGAATATACCCTAGTTTCCCTGTTATAACTACAAGACTACTACGGGTCCCAGAATGCAGTTCTGTCATTTCACACTGGCATTCATCTTGTTATGCAGGACGAAAAAAAAATATGCAATGCCTCATAAAGGGTAAAAACATTGTTTTCATGTCAACCATGCAGACAAGGCACAAACTAGTATGGATTGTTAGTCTGGTATTTACTTTAGCATAGATGCAGATTATGGGGCTTTTAAATGCTAAGCAGCCCATCCCAATGAGCTGTGGCTTCACAGAGAAATTGACCGTTCCCATTTACTTTTCTGCTAATGCCTTTAATAAGAAGTGCCAAGTGGGTTACTTAAAAGAAACAGAATGAGGGGAAAATGCCCGCACCCTGGATAGTCCTGCTGAGACATCTAACATTTTATCACGCCCTTGATCAGCGCTTCCCTGGCAGGAACAAATACAGGTAACCCTTTAGAAAATGATTGACAATTTTAAAAACACCCTTTTTTAGGGGTGCAGGTGCGGCAAGTGCCGCCATAGCCGCTTCAATGTTGACTGCGCCAGCCCATCTGAATCCCTGAGCCGCAGCAATTCTGAGCCTGGTCACTGGTGTGATAAAACAGAGACTCCACACTCTTCCCAGAGAAGAGCGTGAAAACCCTGAGTCTGCGGGCTAAACTCAGAGGTTAGGCAGGTATGAGTGCAACTGTATGCAGGCTTAAAGTACTGCCAAGTTAATTTCATCCTTATTTTTCATTTTGAATGTAACAAAGGGGCGTGAATGGCACTTAGGAGGTAAGTACATCTCCCCCAAAGCCACTTGCAAGGAATGGAAAGGTATTTTGGGGTCTTCAGGGGGCCCCTGCAGCAATTAGCCAAGCATTGTTATGTGGTTTACCGTTTGGCATTGACATCTAACGGAAATATTGTGACACCAGTATCCCCATAGTGCAATATTAATTTTCTGCCTAACTAATGTCTCTATTGAGCCACGATATTGAAGTTTGTCTGTCTTGCTATAAGTGATGTTTGCGGCCATCAGTACTGGGCACTGGAAATCCGCTGAAACTGGCATGTATTGGTCAATCACAGTAATAGCCAGTGGCAGGTCAGTAAAATCAAATATTCTGTGCCTTATCTCCATATCTGAAGTGGCACATTTTTGAAATTAAAATGCTATGCTTTTTGTTGTAAGGGAAAAAATGCAATACTGGGTTTTGCTGTGTTAAATATTGGATTGATGATTTCCTATGGGCCAATGTTTAGTTTGTTTATTGTCCTATGCGAGCCAACTGCAAACACAGTCATGCATAGCACCCCAAGTGGATAAAGTAGGTCTGATCATGCTCAACTTTGGAGGTATCGCTTAGTGTGCCTCAGAGTTTGCACTCACAGCTAGCCATTGGCATTTACTAATTGAGCTTGTATTTAATTAAGGGAGTGAGTGGCTTCCTATGCCTGCCTCGTAGATTGCAACTTGAATGTTTTACCCTTGGGTTAAGGGCCGAGGGAGTGGGAAAGGGATGTAAAACCATAACGGAAAACCACAATAAGCGCATCAACTGCATGCAAGGGAAGTCGGAAAAATCAGCGAGTTCCCAGAGACTTAGTCACAGACTCATATCACAAATCAAACAGTTCCTTCAACAAGTGTCAATGGATCTCAAATTAGAGAGGTACTATATGAAGGATGAGCAATGTTCAGTGATGTTGACCAAGATGAGGGAGAAAGTGCCGGCAGATCTCAGGTTTCTAGTAGGGCAGTATTTAAAGAGTTTCCGTTAGTTGTAGCCCAAAACGGGCCCCAGTAGGCATGGGATATGATGCACATGATTTTATAAATGACCCGATTTTGCAGAATGGAAACCACACCATCCACTTCCCCATGCACCCCGGGAGGTTTGCGACTATGCCCTTAGTCTCCGGTTCACTGCTGGTACCACAGTGTCACACCAGGTAGGCAGACGGGCTGCCTCGATGCGCAAACATTGTTTTCTTTGGGCTTTGTCTTTCTTTTGGTTTCCCATTGCCATAACTCTACATCTGATTGTCCGTTAACCAGTGTCTACAGAGGGCGACGATAGGCAGCAGCGTCTCATTAAAGCGCTCTGCAAGCAAAGCCGGCGACTGATACATGTTGGGAGCAGTTTCTCTTGTGGAGTCTCGCCTGCATAGCTCCCACGCTTCCCTCTGTGGGAGCGCAGAGGAACATGAAGGTAATTAAAGCAAGCATGCCTGAGGCGTGCACGGTGTGGATGTGGGAGCTCTGTGCACATTCCTTTTTGAGCGTGCATGAGTGTGCACAGAGCATTGCTGAGAGTAGTGGGTATGGACGGTGGAGGGTGTGGAGAGGCAGTGGCGGGTGTCGCCGTTCCTACTTCACTGTGTTCCACATGTTACTGGCAGTCTGCACCACGCGTGTCAGGAGTGGGAACATGCCTCTGTTATGCACAGCATGGCAGAGGGGGTGCACAGTGTGGATGAGGGTGATTAGAGCATTGTTCAGTTTGGCCAATGGCGTGCAGAGCTGGAATAGGGGACTTGGGGTACAGATAGTAAATAAGCACCGCTGATGGTACTGATTATGAAGGGGTGCAATCAGCGAGGCTGCGTGTGTGAAGAGCATGACTGATCATGGCTGATGGAGTGACGAGCGAGCGTGCGCACTCTGGAGGGTATACATAGGTGATGTATACCCTCCAGAGTGCGCACGCTCGCTCGTCACTCCATCAGCCAGATAGGCATGTCCGATCATGGTATGAGCAAGGCTATGCAGTCAGTGTGGCTGGGTGTGTGCACGCTACGCATGGCTGATTGTACAATGTGTGTGCATCGTTTGCAATACATGAGTGCAACTCAGCCGCGACCACTCCGGGCCCAGGCGCATCTGCTAATTGTGCCGTTTTATTTTCGGCATTTTTCGATTTCGACAAAAAATGCCGAAAATAAAAAACGGCACAAGTCGCCAGCAGGGAGAGCCCTGGCAGAGCCTCTCCCTGCCAGGGCTCTCCCGGGTGATTTGTGCCGTTTTATATTTTCGGCAATGCCGAAAATATAAAACGGCACAATAGCAGATGCGGAGTGGTCGCGGGCCGCTGTATGGGCAGCTGCAGCAGTGCAGCAGCAGTGCACGCCTGCCTGCCCTGGGCCTTGCGTCCCGGTCCGGCGTGGCCCAAGGCAAGGCCCTTGGGCCACGCACGGACCAGGGGTAAACAAAAGTAGGCTAGGCCCAGGCCGCAGGCGGCCCCCGCCGAGCTGACTGCCATCAACTTGGGGCGAGCCTTGTGTAGCGGGCGGCCCGCTTCTAGTACCGTCTCGCCCCAAGCTGACGGCAGTCAGCTCGGCAGCAACACTGAACAACGTGTAGGCCCTGGCATACACATCGTTCAGTGTTGACTGGGCCCTGGCCCTGGGCTGGCCGTGTGGTGGACCACATAGTTTGGGCTCGGGGAGGGGAGTGTAATAATGTAAGTAACACTCCCGTCCCCGGGCCCAGAGAAGAAAGGGTACTTACCGGTCCGCAGCGGCGCCTGGTCACTGGGTGGGGCAGCAGCACACTCGTATTGTTGATGTCAGTAGAGTACGGCTGGAAAGAAAGAACTGAAGTCAACAAACAGGGTGTGAAGGCGCGCAGGCGCGCGCACGCACACACCCTGCATAGATACAGTAATCTCATTGGCTGTTTGTCAGCCAATGACATTACTGTATCTATGGCAGGGGAGGGGAACTGCGCTGTTTGCGCACATTTCATACTGGCGGGGCAACCCCTGAAGCGCCCCGCCAGGCTTCTAATTAAAGGGGCTACGTAGAGTGCGTGGAGCTACGAGCTCCACGCCTCTACTATAGAAAAAAAATTACTAAATTGGGACGCGCCCCGCGGTCCCACTGTGAATGCCGGGCAGGCCTATTTTCTTTGCCACAGCGCCCCCACGCTGTTGGCAAAGGAAATGCAGCAGCACTAAAGCTAAAAGAGATTCAATCAGAGAAGTTCTCTGACTGAATCTCTTTTAGCTTCTCTCTTTTTTTGGGGGGGGGGGCGGCGCCCGGCCGCCCTATCATAGCAGCCGCCACTGCCCTGGCGCACAAACCATTTGAACCAATGGCGTCTGTGGACATCAGGCTGGTCACCATTAAGATGGCCTTGTTAGTCTGCCTCACCGCGGCTCGCACAATCTGCGAAATCCAGGCGCTGGTCGCCTCAGAGCCATACACTACGTTTCACAAGTACAAGGTAGCCCTATGGATGCACCCAGCATTCCTACCTAAGGTGCCGTCCGCATTCCATCTGAACGAAGAAATTGTGTTGCCCATGTTTTTTGCTGAGCCCAAAGACGAGGCACAGAGTTCTGCACTGAGTTGTCAGACGTGCCCTGAAATTCTACCTGGACAGGACCAAGGGCTTCCGGAAGTCAGACGCTCTTTGTCACCTTCGGAGGATCAAGACCGGGGTATCGGGCCTCCATAGCCCTTTGGATGGTCTCTGCCATCAAAGAAGCCTAAGAGGGACAGCACAAGCCACTGCTATCCAACAGGCACACCCACGCGGTCAGAGCCAAGGCAACGGCCATCGATTTCTAGCGGCATGTCCACTGTTTGAATGCCGGCTCTAGAGCAGACGCGGCTTTGGGACAGGCGGTTCTTAGAAACCGGTTTGCTTAAGGAGGGTCTCCTCTCCACCCCGGTGCTACACAAAGTTGTAATGGCCCATGCAGTATGGAGGAAAGGGGACAGGACGTAAGAGTAATTATTAGTTACTCACCGTAATGACCCACGTACTCTTAGTCCGCAGTCCCCCTTTCCTCCATACGTCCCACCAACCTCGCCAAAACTGGTGTCATTAGGCAATGTTAAATCTATCGTCGATGCGTCTCTGGGGACTGAGGTGTGGCGTCGGAGGGCGGAGTCAGGGCAGTGCATGCTCTCAGGGCTGCACCCCCGCGCGCCTCTGAATTTAAAGAGGAAGGTGTTTTTTTCTGGTGAATAAGGTTCTGTCTCAGGTTCCCCGTGAGGGACGCCCATGCAATATGGAGGAAAGTGGACTAAGAGTACATTGGTCACTACAGTGAGTAACTTATAATTTCTTAACACAGTCCGGTCTATCGGTTTCTCCCACTCACCGGCTGTGCTGAACTCGCTGACATTGCTTTTCTGTCAGGAGTCGAGGACAGTACCACAGCAGCAATCACTTCTCCCTGCCTTGGCTATCAATGCGGGAGGGCCCTGTATACTTTTGAGGCACGCTGCGCCGTTCATCAGCTGCAATTCCCGGTCTTATGTTTCATTTTCTTGAGGCCTCTTGAAAGTCTCAGTCCTTCCCCGAAAAGGGCAAGGGTAGTTCCCTTCTTGTCCTATCTGGTTTCGCCACTTTTCTCCTCTGTTTAAACTGCCATCTCGGAATTGCTGCTTCCTCATGCGTTTTGCCTTGCTCAGTGTGCTTTTGTGCTCCGCCTTTTATCCGTGCGGGGAAGTGTGATGAAAGTCAGGTGTGTGTAATTATCAGTCATTTCCTGACTCTGCTTGACCCTTGTTTTGGGACATGTCTGGTATACAGCTCTGGTGTTACTCCGTTTTCTCTTACATTGAACTGTCTGTGAGAAGTTATTTGTGTCGGAAAAGGGTGGTGCGTGTTGTCGAGCTTTGAAGTATCCTATCCGGTAGGATGGGGAAATGGTGTTATAACGAATGGTATACTTACCCCTCCGCCTGGTAATCCTCCCGCACTGATCCACCCGCAGGAACTGGATCCAATAGTGATGGCCCTGTCCTGGTCACCTGAATGACAGATCCCGGGGACTAGCGGGTGAGGCACCTGCAGGTTTCTCACATACCCTTCCCCCATGCGATGTATCCCCATCTGTTTCACAGGAGAACCGGGAGAGGAAATCTACATTCCCTTGGTCTTTACCTTTTCGGTGTTCCACAGTGAAACAGTAGGGCTGCAGGTCTAAGAACCATCACATGACAGGAGGGTTGAAGTCTTTTCGTTGGCTAATCCAAACTAGTGGAGAATGATCCTTGACAAGTGTGAACTTTCTTCCTAGGAGATGGTATAAATAGTGGATAATGGCCCACTTTATAGCACCTCTAAATCCAGCACAGAGTAATTTTGTTCACGTGGGAAAAGTTTGCTAATCGTAAAGCAGATGGGATGTTGTTATCCGTTGCAGAATTGTGATAGGACTGCTCCTAACCCTGTAGGGGAGGCGTCTGTTTGCTATAAAAATTCTTTTGAGAAATCTAACTTTTTAGGATTGGGTTCTCGCACAGGGTTTGTTTGAAGTTGTTGTAACAAATATCCTCGTCAGTCCAATGAGGTTTCTCTGGTTCGGCATTCTTTAGTTTTGTCGGCCTAGCTGTTCTGTCTGAGAATCTTTGGATAAACCTACGGTAATAACTGATTAACCCTAGAAAGGCTCCGGGATCTTTTAGTTTTAGGTGTAAGGGTGTCTAAGACTGCGTTCACTTTCTCACGTTGAGGTTGTATACTACCATTCCCTACAAAGAAGCAGAGGTATTTCACGCCTGACTGGGCAAGTCTGCATTTGGATGGATTGGCAGTTAGGCCGGCCTCTCTGAGGGCTCTCATAATAGTAACAAGATGGAAAAGGTGGTCCTCCTAGGTTTTACTATAAATGATGATCTCCTCAATATAGGCTCCACAGAAATCGGAGTAGGGCTGTAATAGTTTGTCCATGAGTTGTTGGAAAGTGGCTGGAGCACCATGTAACCCAAAAGGGAGGACTTTGAACCGAAATAGTCCTAGGGGCGTTGAGAAAGCCGTCTTTTCCTTATCAAGCCCATATACTGGGACCTGCCCTTTTGTTAAATCTAGGGTGGATAGAAAAATGGCGTTTCTGAGTTTTTCAACTAGGTCATAGATGCGTGGCATGGTATAGACATCGAAAGCGGAAATGGCATTAACTTGGCAGAAATCTATGTAAAACCTGGCATGGTCAGGTTTGGTGACCATTATAATAGGGGAGGACCATGGGCTTGAAGACTACTCGATAATATTTGCTTTTCACATCTTATTCACTTCCTCAACCACTATCTGTTTACAGGGGTCAGGGAGTCCATACGGTTTTAGATTAACCACTTTTCCCTTAAATGTTCTAATATAGTGATGGGTGCCTTTTTACTCTTTCTGGTTTCTGAGAATACATTGGGAAACGGCTTGACTACATCTTTTAAATCTTCTTGTTGCTGAATAGATGGCTCTGGAGGGATTCATTCAAAGTTGTCTATTCTTCTGGAACCAAACTGGATAGTGTCGCCATGTGTGGCTGACAGGTTCTCCTTCCACTCTCTTTTAAAAGATTTACATGATATAGATGAACTATCTGTTTCCTGACAAAGTTGGACTACCTTCAGAAGTGCAGGTTCCCGTTTAATCCAATATTTCATATCGCTTGGAAGCTTGTTTTCCGAGGTGGGTAAGAGGACTAGTACTTTTAATCCTATGGAAAACTATCTTTAGCCCACCTTGTCGTAAGTGAAATTTTATTGGATCTGTGCTTTTTCCATTCGAGTACAGACTAGATCTCGAACAAGTCTCATATGCTCTTGCAATCTGGTAGCGGTTTGCGAGAGGGGAATGGGGCCTCTTTTCGTTCTTCCCAGGTCTCCCGGAGCATGTCCAGGACATCTCTAGGTTCTCTACCATAGGGTAGTTCAAAAGGAGAGAATCCAGTAAATGTCTGAGGGGTTTTCCCTACTGCGAATAGTACTCTGGGGATCATTCAGTCCCAGTCCTTCCAGTCTTTATCTTCCGATGTTCTTAGGATCAATGCAAGTGTTTTATTGCCCCTTTCTCCAAATCATCTGTTTGGGGATGGTACACAGAAGTTTGTAAGGTGGTAATATGGAGTAGCTCTTTGACTTCAGCCATGAGCTTGCTCATGAAGTTTGAACCTTAGGAAAGCCAACCCTCGAAAAATACAGTAGGATGTGTTTCAGAATTTGCTGGGTGGTATTGTTCTGCATAGGGAAGGCCTCGCAGTACCTGGTTGCTTAGTCAACAATCACAAGTAACTATTTGTTGCCCAGTCGAGATGTTTGTAGTGGCCCAATGATGTCCATCCAGATTCTTGAAAAAGGACTTCTATGATTAGAGGTGGGCAGGTAATGGGATGCGAGTGCAGTGCTGTTTTTTTTAAATTATTTTTTTTACCCTTTTCACACGTCTGAATAAAGGTTTTTTTATTGGCATGGATTAGGGATGTAACGGTATAACGGTATACCGTTAAAGATACCGTGAACCACTTAATTGAACAATAATAACCGTCACATTGTTTATACCGTTCATACCGTTAAGTGTAATTTTTCAATCTGATTTGGAAAGGCTGCAGTAAGCAAGTGCTGCGCAGTCTTGGTCTTGCACTGTTGGATGTGCCGTCTGCCAAGTAGTTTGTTAGAGCAGTTTTTAATGCCATTCCATAAACCACACGTGCCTGACACAAAATCAATATGTTAGCAATTGGAAGAATAGATACAGTGCCAAGAAGGAAAAGGGTTTACTTTGGGGTGGCGGCTTTTGGGTTTATATATTTATAATGGATAATGTTCTCTAAACATATGGCAATGGGGGATTTCCCTGGTTCGATCATTGAATTTACATATAATAAGTCACACTGCGAAATTCACTCATCTGTTGGTATTCCCTGCTGCCGTACCAAAACTAAAGGCTGTAACGTGTTGTGTGCGCGCGTGCGCATGTGTGTGTGTACAAGCTTATACCACCATCATCCTCCATTGATCCATTGAGCATGCAGGTTATCAAGATGGCATCATGTTCATTTTCACCAGTAGCCAGTGGGGGAGCAAAACGCCTAAATGACCACAAGAAAAGCTATTCAGCTTGCTTTGCCAGTTGCAGCAGCCCCCCCTCTCCACACGTGTTTGTGTTTGGTGGAAGCACGCCATTTCAGTGGAAAGTATGTTGAAATGCCCAATACTGGCCCTGGGTGCCTGGTTTTGTTTGTGAAGATAAATCTGTCAATTTATGACCTTTTAGAAAATATTTGTTAACTCCACCTGCTATACCGCGATAACCATGATATACCGTCATTTGGCAAGAAGGTTATTGTACCGTCAGAAAACTAATACCGTGACACCCCTAGCATGGATACTTGGCAAATAACACTTCCCACTGATATGTGCCTGGGTTTTGGATTGTCTTGAAGTGCCCCCCTGTTAGATGGGAATAAGCAATCTCTAGTCCGACCATATGTGTGCGTTTTGGGGATTACTAATTGTTTTTTCTAGGCCTTCTGTAGATTCTTCTTTTCTTTTTAAATGTTAGTTTTTATTGGCATTTGAACAATCCGAACAAGGACAATGTTTTACATCTAACTTTTGAAGCTTTGCCATACCTCATGGAAAACACATTTCCCCTCGCTCCCTTATCAAACAAACAGTGGTGGTTTCTTGAACAACATTACTCGGTTTACTTGATGACATTCCTCTGCAAGTTGGTCTCCCCATTTGGGAACAGTTCTTCCAATATTTAGTTTCTTACTTGGCATGTCACCCTTTTCGGCAGTGGTCTGTCATAGCAATGGACCCATCAGGGGCAACCCGCCTCTATCCGACCGCTTGTCTCTGGCCCTTCTTGTTCCAGGGGGGCTCCCCTTTCTTTCTCTTAACCCAGTTGTGCTCCACCACTGCCCCATCTATGAAGGGTCAGAATCACCTCTCGACTAGTGGACGTCCCATCCCCATTTCTGTCTGACCCCATCCCAGGCTGTCCTGGAGGCACCCCCCTCATCGATGTTTCTTTTCTATAAAGCAACCCCTGCTTTAAGAAGAAAAAAGGGCCCCCTTCTCTATACCATCTCCTTCTGGAATAGCTTGTAAAAAAACTTCAGCAAGGGCTGGGTCGGGATAGATGGTAGGCTCTTCTCCCTTTCTCTCTTCGATGTTCAGTTGATCTACTTCCCCAAAGCCTAAGGTACCTCTTTCCGTTTCGTCTGGTTTACTTTGTTTGAAATTAGGAAATAGAGCCTTTTCCAGAATTCCTTGAGCAATTTGGTCCCCATGATGTACTTATGGGATTTCACCATGATTCTGTAAGAGAACCTTTAAGTCTTCCTGGAATTCAGGATCGATGATGCCTGCTAGAACGTCTATACCAAACTTTCAAGCTGGCCCCAAAATCTGGCCTAATCTTAAGCAACACCCCAGAGGGGGGTATTAAAACCAAATCTGTAGGAATCATTACTATTTTCCCGGGAGGGATAATAGCTTCTCTACTGCTACAGATATCGAATACCTGTTGATTATTTTGTGGCAACAGAGGGTTTGGAAGCTCTGAGTAAGCTTCTAAAATTGTAGGGTTCCCCAATTTGTTTCAATTGAGTCAAATCCTACTCCTGACACCATATGTAAGGAAGGCATGGTATCAAAGTAAGACGGACGAAAGTGATCACAGTTCAAGGGTGTTTATTGAACTTTACCAAGGGTGTGAAAAACACCCATCTAAACCTAAATCTAAGATGGGAGCAAGCTACGAACATCAAATAACAATACAGCCCTTGTGGAGTCTAGTCAAATAATAAAGGCCTATGCTAAAAGAAAATTTATTGACAATCCTTACCGCTATGCTACAAATAGTGTGGGGGTAATGTTCACGAAAAAGAAAAGGGTTCACAAACTGATAAGTCAGGATGTTTTGCCTGTTGGCATCTCTTGCCCATGTTTTTTGCATGGGACAAGGCGGGTCACTCGAGCACAGCACACTCTTGGGCTTCTTTGACACAAGATCACCGTTCCCTTCATCAACATCAGGGCCTTCTGTGCCCAAGTCTCGTCTCTTGATTTGGAGGGCCTGATGTACCAGAAAGAATGAAAGTTCCATTCCAAATATTCAAGTCGGGCGATTCACTCTTCACCCTGGATCCCCCTCAGCCGGGCTCGGATCCCTTTTCATACAATTAGCTTCCCTCATTTGGGTTCAGACCAACTTTAGTTAACAGGCATCCCTCAGTTGGGTTAACGCTTGCCACAGCAATATCTTCTTGGGTTACTTATGGTTCACCCCGGATTCCCCTCTTCCGGGCTCAGATCCCCTTTTATACAATTAGTACCCACTCAGCCAAGCTCTGACCAATTTCAGTTCACAGGCAATGAAAGACTTTCGAATGTGCACGGGATTCACCGTAACCCGCTGCAGGACCACTTCAATCTCACAGTTCAATAATTCTTACACATTCAGTTGTATACCAAACAGAGACCTTTGAGTGAGCACCCACGTGGCGGTGGACCACTCTGTATCTGGTACCTATTTCGGTTTCATAAAGTTCAATTGCATACAAGTGCTCTTTCTTCAAACAATGTTGCTGCTTGCAAACTTTAGTGTAACACAGTCCGGTCTCCTATCTGTTTCTCTAACTCACTGACTGTGCTGAACTCACTGGCGTTGCTTTGCTGTCGGAGTGAAGTACAGTACCACAGCGGCAATCGCTTCTCCCCGCCTTTGCTATCAATGCAGGAGGGCCCTGTGTACTTTTGACACAAACTGCACAGTTCATCAGCTGCAATTCCTGGTCTCATGTTTCTTTTCCTCAAGGCCTCTTGAAATCCGTGGTCCTTCCCCGAAAAGAGTAAGAGTAGTTCCCCCCCTGTCATCTTCTCCAGTCTCTCCGCCTTTCTTCTCAGTTTAAACTGCCATCTTGGAATTCCTGCATCTTCATGCATTTTGCCTTGCTCAGTGTGCTTTTTTGCTCTGCCTTTTATCCATGTGGGGAAGTGTGATGGAGGTCAGGTGTGTGTAATTATCAGTAATTGCCTGACTCTGCCTGACCCTTGTGTTGGGACATGTCGGGTATACGGCTATGGTGTTTGTCCGTTGTTGCATGTCGGAAAAGGGTGAGAAGAGGGGTGTGGGGGGTTTGAGCTACTAAGTATCCTACCTGGTAGGATAGGAGCAAAGGTGTCATAAGGAAGGGGATACCGAGTCTCTCCCTTTGGTGTCCCACTTCCACTCCCCGAAGACTCTTCATCCAGGTGATCCTCCCGCACTGGTCCACCCCCAGGAACTGGATCCTGGATGACAGATCCTCGGGCACTAGCGGGTGAGACACTTTCAGATTTTTCACATCTCCACCTCTCTCTCAACCACTAATACTACTATCACAACATCTATATTGGATCACTCAATTGTTTCTATCACAGCTCCTTTCCACCCTCTAACCTTTCCTCAACACTTGCTTCACCTATTAATAAAAGGAAATGTAAACCTTATGCCATTTCCCCTTTCTCTTCGACCTACAGTTATCACTCTTCTGACATGATGCCTCTTCCACCAACACTGCCTTGTCCAGCTTCCAATCCCTATTATATGACGACTCCTCTCACTTACCACTGCTAACTTTCTTCCCCAAGTCTCAGCATCTTCAACCATGGGTCACCCCATTCATGCGCTCTTGATATGGACATACGTCGGCTGCTGCGTAAATAAAGGCGTACCCACTCGCATGAGGACCTGCAACTTTACCTCTCTGCCCTGAACTCTCTCAAGTCCACTCTTGATAGTGCAAAAAAGGAATTCTACCTAACCCTCATTGACTCAGTCCAACTATTCTTGTCGGCTACAGGGCACCCTAAACTCACTCCTCACTCCTACCAAGTCTATGGCTATGAACTCCACTCTCACAGCTAATGACCAAGCTGAATACCCCGTTACAAATATTGCCAAAGTTAGAGACCCTCTCCTGACCTTCCTCACAGACCCTTCTTGCACATTTTACACTCCGCCTACTCTACCATCATCCTCTGCATCACTCTCCCACTTTCCCACTTTAGTCACACTAATACTAACAGTGCTATTTCTACTGATGTAGGCACACCCCTCTTGTGCCCCATCAGACCCTCTAGCTCCTCAGCATATTCCCCCTTTAGTGGCCTCTCATCTCGCTGCACTCTTCAAACGGTCCTTGGACTCCGCTTGCTTTCTCTCCGTTTTCAAAACAGCCACGGTCAACCCTCTCCTAAAAAAGGGGCTGACCCAAACCTACTGGCTAACTTCCACTCTGTGTCTCTCCTTCCGCACAACTCAAAAGTCCTCAAAAGGGTTGTGTTCAACCGTCTTGCCAATTTCTTAGGCATCCACAACCTTCAAGACCCCCTAAAAGCAGGTTTCTGCTCCTGTCACTCCACGGAAATGGCTCTCATGAATGTGTCCATGAATGTCTCTGCTAAGTACTCCAACCTATCCTCTATCCTAGTTGTCCTTGACCCCTCTACTGCCTTTGACACCGCCTATCACTCTGATCTCCTTACAACCTTCTTCTTGGGATTTGCGATAAAGCCCTTGCCTGGGTTGGTTCCTACCTTGCACCTCACCAATTCTCTGTCTGCTGGAGCAAGAACACCTCTCGACTCACTCCTCTAACTGTTCGTGTTTGACAGGGTGAGCGAGACTGTGATTGTGTCCTTGGTGCCTGCCAGGTGAAAAGGGAGGAGAAACATGTCCTGACGAATGGCACAGTGCCACATATCCTGGGCCTCTCTGGAGAGCGTGTCCTGCCCTGCTTCTGGATGTAGAACATGGTGGTGGTGTCTGTGAACATCCTCACCACCTTGCCCCTCAGCGATGGCAGGAAGGACTGGAGGGCCCAGAAGATGGACTAGAACTTCAGGACGTTGACGTGAATTGTTTTTTCTACTGGTGTGCAACTGTCAGTTGTGATCTTCCCAATCTTCCAGAGATGCTTCTGTGGTGACGGTCTTCTGGTTAGGAGGGATTTGGATTGGAGCCTGTTAGGCAGAATCTTATGCAGTGCCCTTAGGGACCACTGCACAGAGTTAAGACTACACGTGGTAATACAAGTTCACCCTTGGTACAAGCCTGTACTACACAGAAAGAGTGTTAGCAGTGACTGAGCAGCCAGACTTATCTCAAGAGCAAATGAGCAGTAGTAGTAGAGATTGCACAAAGGACTAAAATTACTGTGACTCAAGCAAAGACTGACTCAAGGTTTCTGGTTAAAAAATATATACATTTATTTTTAAACCATCTGTTCACAAAACACTTCACTTCTAATAAAATAAAAACCACAATTCAAATACACCACACACAACCAATTTCCCTTGTGCAGAACAATTCAAGTTAAGTACCTTAGGATTTGACAGACCGGTGTTATGAAACAAGACGTTACCGGGAATACATATGCGATCACTTTTTGACAGTAATGACAGTTAGGTCTTACTAAAGATATGCGTACCCGCGGGAAGAAGTGTAACAGTAGTCAAACACACTTAGCACATGAATTAACACAAGAGTTTGGGTTAAAAATCGTAGGCAATACTTTTTTCAAGGCAGAGAGAATTAGAGGGCACCTTCTAACACGAGGATGAAAGTCAATAGGCCTGCGCCAGTGTCAAGTGGAACAGGGTCCCTGTTACCGAGGATCACACAGTTAGTACAGTTCACGATTCAAGATTGCCAGGAGTACTTAGATATTGTCAGAAGAGGAGGCAAAAGTTATAAGAGGGAAGGAAGAAAAGGACAAGCCTTTGGTGAGGAAGAAGGGTTCACCCCGATTCTTCAAAGTCGGACACAGTACCTTATTCGTTGAACGCTGGCGCCACAGCAGTTGTTCCTGGTAGTTTTCTGCAGACTCACGGTTCCTGGAGCTTCAGTCGTGGAGACGAGAAGGACGTTTGGAGTGATCTGCACTACCCAGGGATGAGGCTAGCAGCAGCGACTGTGCATAAAAGGTGCACTCCTTTAAAACAGGAGAGGCTCTTGAGATGGCTATCTGGACCACTACAGCAATGTGCAGCGATTACGACCACGAAGAGGATCCTCTGGCTGTGGAAGATGAGCTGGTTGACCCCACCAGGCTCAAGGGAAGAAGACTCCGGACTGGATCTTCTCTGGTCGTTGAAGGGTAGATAGCTCAAAACTGCAGCACGGCTTCACCGGGACTTGGGGGTGCAGCAGCTGTCTTCTCCGCTTCTCTTCGGTTCCTTGCAGTTCCAGTGGTGACTCTGACTTCCAGCCCAAGAGTCCTGCCTTTTATGCGAAAATCCCCCATTCACACAGCCTGGCTGTCAATCACTCAGCAGGGGGGTGGTCGTCCCGGACAACCACCTCAGCCAATCACTACAAAGCGCGACTTGTGTCTCCAAGGAGACCCTGTGCAGGGGGTGACTACACCCTTTCCTCAGATTCAGCCCACCTAGACACCCAGGCGCCAAAAGGAGGGCTTCTTCGTAGAAGCCCACCAAAAGACAGTGAACAAAGAAGGCAAACCTGGTTTGCCGTGCAAAATAAGACACACGAGGACAACAAAAAGAAATGGCAACTAAACCCGACCAGAGCCGAAATAAAAAGTATTTGGGCAAGCGGGTTTAAGTTCGAGGCTACCACAATATCCTGGAACAGTACCACGTTTATAAAGTATAATTGCGGTAGAAAAGTTACGGTAGATACCACTGCCACCAGCCAAGTCTAAATGTGAAAAGAGCAAAACAAAGCTCAGAGAGGCACAGACAAAAAGGGGTAGGACAACCCTTTCCAATACTCCATGTAAGATGGGGTGTACTGGGTCTGTAGTTTTAAAGTGACTAAAGTTAATGGCAATGTTTTGTGTCTCTGGGGGACAGTAGTCAGCCCCAGAAAAATGGAGTCAGTGGGAAGTTTAAAAGACTACCCTGTGTTACTGCACTGAAGGTGCTGTGTAACACGCACACAAAGTGGGGCTCATGGAGTGGTGTGCTCCAGAGCCCAAGATCACAAAAACAGTAGAAATACACATGGCAAAACACATGTAAGAGTGGGGAAAAAGGCTCACACTCTTACCAGATGGAAAAAATAAACCCCAGAAATCCAGCAAAGCTGCTGAGGGACTCACTAGGTGAGGGAAATTAGCCATAAATGAGAATTCTCCCTAACGGAGCCCTTTGTGTGAGATGAGAGTGCATGCCCCACCACTGTATTGCTCGTCGGAACTCCTCATACAGGGCAATCTTGTCAGTCCAGGATCCTGAGACTTGCAGCCAGCTCGCATCCAGAAACTCCTGGAGGACTCGTCGGTAGTCTGCAAAGGAGGACGAGGTTGATGCAGGAGGACATCCTGCCCAACAGCGACTTGACAGCTCGCACAGCAGCTGACCATGCCAATGACAGGCGATGTACCTTCCATAGGCGGGCTCCCACCCTCTCGTCCGAGAAAGAGGCAGGCAAGTCACTGTGTTGAGTCAGGCTTCCAGAAACAGTGGTCCAACGCCGTGTTTAGTATAGTGGTCAGGCCTCTCCCCACCGCACATTCTCTGCAAGTCGATAGGAGGCACATAGCACAAACACCCTGCTGTAAAAATCCAGGTTGTCGCCATTAGGACTATACATGTTGAGCAGAATTATTTCCTTCTTATGTAGGACCCCATGTACTAAAACTTATCTGCTCTCAGCATCCACCTTAGTATCCAAATGCGTAAAGTGTAATGAGCGGTGAATCAAAATATATGCACGCCTAGCATTAGTAGGGTAAGTAGTGTAGTAGCGTTGGGGTCCCCAGCTCGATGCAAGGCTGAGCGCCTGCCGGCCTAGGGCGTGCCTCTTGTAAGATCAGGATTTGGGCACCCTTGCTATTGGCTTACACTGCAATCTTGTGAGCCTTAATTGGGTTGCGGAACCCCTTGGCATTCTAACTAAGAAGTACAACCTTCTGAGTCATCCCCTACACTTATGGTACAGCGGTGAATTCTCCCACAACGGGCAAAGAAGTGCATACTTTCCATGCTCCAACCCCAGTTTCACCAAGTATGATTTAAAAAAAACCAACTATGTACCCTATCCCACCCACCCTCTCCCGAACTTCACCAGCGACTTTTGCCACCCCAACTTTAACCAACCCTAACCATAACATTTGCACTCTCAAACGGGAGCAGCTTAGTAGAACAACTTAAAGGCGGAGCCCATCAATAAAAGCATTACCATAGACCCATAGCACAAAATTGCAGCTTATCAAGCGATGACCATAACTTTCAGATAGAAGTGGAGCCCCCAGGTTGTGAATCGCCCACAGGTATATACGTCTCTATGAAGGATATAGTTTCAGCTGCGACTGTGAAAAAGTGCATCTTGTTGGGTTTGAACTTTGCGCAGGGAACACCATAGGAGATATTCCTTTCCTGTAATAACTTCTTGATCCCAGTAAAGGTACGGCGCTCCTGCTGTAGCGCGACAGTGAAGTCTGGGTAGATGTGTATGACGTGTGGCTCATAGCGGAGTTCCTGCAATGCTCTGGGTCACCGTAGCATCTGGTCTGTCTCTGTAGTGAATGATGCGAGCAATAATGCGATGAGGGCATTTACCAGGTTTCGGTTTGTCTGCCAGTGCCTGATTGGTGTGTTCAACTGTAAAGTGAGAGGAAAGCTCAGCGTCCTCAAGTAGTGTCTTGAGTAATTTCTCCACTGCAATCTTCATGTTGCCGCGGAGGACCTCTTCCAGCAGTCCAATAATGCGTCCGTTTTTTCAACAGGACCTCGATTCTAGATCAAATTTAGCTTTCTTTGATTTCATGTCTTTCACCAAAGATGTCACTGCGGCCTGCAAATTGGTGATGCCATCTTCACCTGTGCTAATTCTGCTCTCAGCTTCTGTTATCCTCTGCAATTCCTTTTCAAGCTGTGTGTGTAGGAAAGTCACTGAAGTGGTAATGCCATCAAGCGTGTTATTAACTACTCCAAAGCCTTTTGTCATGGTATCAAATATCTGTTGCATGGTGAGTGCTTCAGTTGTCACCTGGGGCGCTGGGCTCGGTGCCACCAATGGTGGTGTGGCCGCTACCTCTGCGGCCATGGGGTGGCCTTCACGAAGTGGTCCATACTTCGACCTTTTTTGTTCCCGGCCCCCTTTGTCATGCCCGACACTGCACTGCGCCCGGGGTGAGCCCAAATACCAGATGATCTGGGCCCTCCCCACAGCAGGTCACTGCGAGCGCACTCAGTGATATATATTGCTGCAGATTAGATGCCGATGGTATCAATGCATTGACAGCTGAGAAGATGTGGCCTCCATGCTCGCCCACTCACGCCCGCAGGTAGTTAGGGTGTGTAGGACAGGCCAACACAAAAAGGTAGTACCTCCAGCCCCCACCCTCGGTTTTGCTCAGTTCTGGGACCAGAGCCTATATATCACAGCTCCCCTCTGGCTCCCCCGTAGAGTCACTGTATATGAGCCCAAATGCTGTGCTCCAGAGCATGTTCCGAGTGCTAATTCAATGTACACAGCACAGGGACGGGGGGGGGGGGTCTAACAGAGTAGGAGGTAGCGTTGATTAGGGCATCCCAGGGCTCCCCGCAGCTTGGTCCAGTATCGACAGTGCACCCACAGGCTTTGGACTCGGCCCCCCACAGCCAGGCCTTTGTACGTACTCGCTACTTCTGTGTGAGAGATGGGGCCACAGGGCCTACTCTGAAGGACGGGCACTGCAGCGTCTGACCAGTCTGTGCGTTCCACAAGCCTGTGCTGCAGCATCGTCACCCACCCCAGCAGTGCGGTGGTCCGATATCCTCTGGTGATGTCTTACAGGCGATTCCAGTCCTTGCCAGGGGGAGGCGAATGCGTGATAGTCGCGCCCCCTGCACCTCAGTTACCGCCTCTCACTCATCAGCTCTGGGTATCATAGACTGCCTCATTCTCTGCCGTCCGTGGGTCCCAGAGTCCAAAATAACGACCCCCACATTCAGGATCCGCTCGTACGATCACCAGAACGGTTCTCAGGGCAGATCACAGTAATTGCTCGATACTGTGGCTAAGTCACCCACTTCGCAGCAAGATTAGAGAAGCTGCCATGATAGTAGGGCTGCTCCACAGCACCCCCCTCTGCTTGCTAGTCTAAACATTCTTCTTTATTGGTGCTCTTAGACCTGTCGGCAGCGTTTGACACTGTTGATCACTTCTTCTCTGCCATGACTCTTTGGCTTTAACATTCTGTTATTCAGTGGTTCCATTCTTATCTTTCAAACTGCATTTATTCTGTTTCTTGGGCGGATAATTGCTCACCCACCCTTCCTCTCAATCATGGTGTGCCCCAGGGCTCTGTCTAGGGACCCCTTCTGTTTACTTTGTTCACTATTTGCCTTGCTGCTTTTATTTCTTCTGGCGATCCAGTCTTGGATGTCCAATCACTTTCTTCACCTCAATCCCTCCAAGGCTGAGGTTTTGTTAGTTCCCGCTACTACTATCCCTCTGCGACCCCCTCAGTTTCATCCTAATTCTCTTTCTGTCTCCATCTGCACGTAACCTTGACATTTATGTTGATTCTTCCCTTACTTTCGCTTCTCAAATTTCTTCACTCGATCCTGCCTCTCTCATTTCTACACAATCTGGAAAGGAAGAACCTTTCTCTCCTTCCATGCAACCAAGCTTCTTGTAGCCCCTTCTCTTTGGACTTCCTATCTCTCATCTTTCCCTGTTGCATTTGTTCTAGAATTCTTCTGTTCATCTTCTTCTCTCTCTACCTGTGTGACTCTGTCCAGCCCTAGTCGCTCTTCTCTGGCTTCCTTTTCACTCTCGTCTCCTTTTTAATTTACTGTGCCTAGTTTTCATATCTCTACATAACTTGGCTCCCCCTCGGCCTTCCATGCTTGTAGCTTTCTATTCTCCTCCCTGCTCCTTAGGTTCAGAATCCTCATTTTTTTTCTTACTGTCTCTTGTCTCCTCCTGCTTCTTTTCTTTTTGGGCCCCCTATCACAGGAATGCTATTACTCCCTCTCTTCATTCCACTGTCTCTTCTCCCATGTTTCGTTCACGCTTGAAGGACTATCGTCTCTCTCCAATTTCTTCCATTTCACATTTTGCTTTGTACCGTTTTATAACATTTTGTACAGGGCTTTGGCTGAAAGCACTATAAAAATCCAAATCAAATACAAATCTAATCATGAATAGCCACTGGTCATCACAAATGCCCCATCAACAGAGTTTCTGGCACCAGAGATTTGGATTGGCGCTAGAGAGTCCCAGCCCCCTTGTCTGGCACACACACACACAACACCCCTTAGCTCACGAAAGCCACAGCTTTCCCTAGGAAAGGGATTTCCATAGAAGGCATTTCCTGACAAAAGAAGGCCAAAAAACAATATGGCCTCCTTTTTAGTAGCCATTTGCGGTAGATGCAAATATGCATGATTTAAATAAACGGTAAAGATATATCCGCTGCCACCAGCTTGTCTTAGTCACATATGAAGAGTAACCAAAAAGTCATTATATGAAAAATATAAGGATACAAATTATCAGAACTGCACTTCACTGTAAGGTGATGTATTTAATTATAACAATACAATAATTCATAGAGATACAGTCTCTCAGTACTGATAGTCTTGGGGACTCTGTCGGTTTCCCCACAAGACTGAGCACCACAGGCAAGGGAAGTAAAGCTAAAAGCTTTACCTACCTCCAAAAGGTCAGGACAGGGTTCAAAACAAGCAAAAAGAAAGGATGACCCATTTAACTATGGAGGAAAGGCACAAAAAGAAGGTTTCCTGACTGAGGGCAGCGGGTGTCATGTCTTGTGCCAGTGTGTAGTGGGAAAGGTGTAGACCATTGATATATGCACACAATGGGGGTTCCCCAGAGTGAACCATTGAGAAGCATTTATAAATGCAATTTATTTATAGTGGTCGGCCCCTATTTTGGCTCAACCATGACTTCAGTTGCTGATTAAATCTTGACAACCGGCACACATGACCATTATAAAAAACAATCTTTATTATACCTATTATTACTTTATATCGCCAAGACCTTTAATTCATACCGCTCCACATCTAAAAACTCAATCTTGCCAAATTCAATTAAATACATGATTAATCATGACAACTCAGTTTAACACAACCCGTCTACATTTACACAGGCATATGATGTAACTTCTCTAATATGACATTTTGAAAATAAAGAGACCCAACGTCGTTCCCAATTTCACATGCAGTGCATATATTCAAGCACCTGTGTGAAAATGCATTTGGTCCGAAGCTGTTCATCAATAATTCTACATCAACCTTCTCCATGTATTCAGTTATGTTAAACAAACACATAGATAAACATCTGGGCACAACAAAAGGACATAGGATCCCGAAAGATTCAATTGGATTGGTTCCATAAATAACAAATACCTATCCTATTCTGTCCCTGTTTAACAATATATATAGCAGGTGACCGCTTTACCCATGCCCTATGAATGCCCAGTACGATCTGAACACAAATCCCAGGTCTACGTCTTCAGTATAACACCCCAGACAGTTCACAGACCTTGTTCAATTGCCCGTGTGTGGGGGACATGACATTTCGGCAGATGTCGAGCTCCGCTGCCTTCATCAGGACCCCAAAGGAAGTTGGAGCTCTGTGGATGTGATGCGCAAAATTACTATAGTGTTTTTGATGTGAGTGACTAAAAAGGGAAACCCTGTCAGGGTGTCCTATCATAAAACTATTTAAAATCAATAGCATATCAAGAAGAAATAAAAGGGAGAGAGGGAGAACCTAATAAATCCCAAAAAGGGATAGTGAACCCTAACATGTGCCGGCCATCTACCACCAGTGGCCCTTCCCTAGGGATATGTGTATCTATATCTAACCCAGAAAAGGTGCCAAAGCCAAAAAGGGAGATACAGGTGTGAAAGTCATTGATCTGAACCAACCTGCGTTCCTTGCTGGAGTACAAAACCTTCACCACATGCATATCCTTCACCAAGCCAAGGGGATCACCCCCAACCCAAAAAGCCCCTACCCTCTCACGGGCTGTTAAACTCACTGAGTGTGCAGATTGTTGTATTATCCATCATTGAGAGAGGAGCTGGTGTATAGAAATCCCAGCCACTCTTTTTCTCCAGAACGGTGTCGTCATGGGACTTTATTCCCCTCTGGCGTGGACACCTGCGCAGAATAAAGTCTAATAGAACTGCCCAAAAACACAAAGTCTGTGTCATAATTGTAACATTCTTCAACACCCTGATAAGGGTGCATTTAGCTAGGCACACACTTCTGCTGGGTCAAAGCTGGCCCATATGATCATAGCAAGGCAAGTTTGTGAAAATCTATAAGTGATCAAATAGACTCACCATATGTCCGTATTGGACTTGGATAACTGGAGCCTGTGAATCAATCTAACGGCTTCCACCAGTCAATTTGGAAGTTGTCCTAACCAGTAGCAGTATGCGACATCTCAAACAGACGGATACAAGGTGTTGTATATGCGATGGGCTGTGCAGTGACAATGCAGGTGTTCCTATGTGTACAAAAGCACCCCGGCTCCATGCAATTCCGAATGGAAATCGAGCCCAAAAACAGCCCGCAACATTTTATTCTGGGTTCGCATATAATAGCTTTGAGCAGGGTTCCGACAGAGTGCTTGTGGCATTTTCCACAGCACGTCGGTCCACATTTCCTGGAATGGAATGGTTCATAGTTTGGCTCATTTGTCCCCAGGACGCCCTGTGAGTATTATTTGCTGCTGTGCCAAATACATTGACCATTGGTAAGCATCAGTACCAGTAACTGTGATCGTAAAAACATTTCCTATGCACCTTACCTTAGTTTTACTGACTTTTACACATGGAAAATTAACAAGTGGGGCATGGCCATATTGTGCTAATCTTATGTGTGGATCGATCGCCCTAAGCTCAAGTGCCGCTGCAGCACTAAATCATATCACCCGCCTCTGAAGCTGACATGTCTATTCCTAGCGATATTCTCCACCTACTTTCAAGACGTTAGTGGGCAGCGTCACCAAATGTGCCCAGTCATCACCTATGTCGTTAACGTCAGTTGATGCAGAACCCGAAAATTCAACAATCACATCCTCTCACAGCACAGCGTGTCCCAAATCGGAATAGAGAACACTATTTGTTAAAGAAAAATGAATCCTCTGCATTTTATAATGGTCTTTTATTTTCACAAAAAGCGCTCCGAGAACATCCGCAGATTTCCCAAATTTTTGAATGTCCTTTGGTTACAGCATCAAAAATGTATCATGAGGCAGTGTTCCTTTCGGGAGAAGATGTGCATTCGACACATCTTAATTCGCATGATTTCGTCATCGGCTTCTTGCTAGACCACCGTAAACTATGACAGGTGGCTCCTTGTAACTGGTACGGCCAAAGGGCATATCGGTCCCGGATCATCGTCCCACATCAGCATAATAGACATTCATCCATTTAGGCGTACATCCGCAATTGCTGGTTGAAGAAACAGTCACTCTGCATCTGGAAACAATGACTTTCGCAGAAAGGAAGAATGTAGCTGTGTTGAAAACAGAATAAAAATATATTTCAGTAGCCGTTCTTTATTCAAATGTATCCATTTACCCTTTGATTCGGCACCGGGTGAAACTTAATAACGAACACAAACAATGGAAACACACAGAAAACATTGGGGAAAGTTGGAGTCTACGATGTGCCTGAGAGATTTGCGCTGTGGAGTATGTTTAGCTCCCAATGGGATGCGGTAGCTGATGGAAAAATTGGAACAACACATAGACAGCGTTATAACAGATTGTTAGCAACAAACTTGCGGTTGGTGGAACCTGGGAGAACCCAGACGTGGACTCCATGCTCACTGTACTCAGAGAGGCACAGCTCCACCTCACTGATAAGGGACAACAAGGCTGAAACATGTGTATGGGGCTGCTGTGGGTACTCTAGTTGAGAATAGGGATGTAACGGTATTACGGTATACCGTTAAAGATACCGTGAACCACTTAATCGAACAATAATAACCGTCACATTGTGTATACCGTTCATACCGTTAAGTGTGCTTCTCAATCTAATTTGGAAAGGCTGCAGTAAGCAAGTGCTGCAGTGTCTTGGTCTTGCACTGTTGGATGTGCCGTCTGCCAAGTAGTTTCAGTTGGAGCAGTTTTTAATGCCATTCCATAAACCACACGTGCCTGACACAAAATCAATATGTTAGCAATAGGAAGGATAAATACAGTGCCAAGAAGGAAGAGGGTTTACTTTGGGTTGGCGGCTTTGGGGTTTACATATTTATAATGGATAATGTTTTCTAAACATATGACAATGGGGGATTTCCCTGGTTCTATCATTGAATTTACTTATAATTAGTCTCTGTGGGTATTCCCTGCTGCCATACCAAAGGGTAACATGTCCGTGATTACTGAACACCTTTTCGCCCACAAGTAAACTAAAGGCTGTAACATAAAGAACGTGCGTGAGCGTGCGCACAAGCTAATACTACCATCAGTCTTCATTGATCTGTGGCATGCAGGTTATCAAGATGGCAACATGTTCATCTTCACCAGTAGCCAGTGGGGGAGCTAAAAGCCTAAATGACCACTTAAGAAAAGCTATTCGGTTTGCTTTGCCAGTCGCAGCAGTGCTCCCCTCCTCTCTACACGTGTGTTTGTGTTTGGTGGAAGCAAGGGGTGGCATTTCAGTGGAAAGTATGTTGAAAAGCCCAATTCTGGGTCTGGTTGCCTGGTTTTGTTTGTGATGATAAATCTGACAATTTATGACCTTTTAGAAAATATTTGTTAAGATTAGTTAGCTCCACCTGCTATACCGCGATAACCATGATATACCGTCATTTGGCAAGAAGGTTATTGTACCGTCATAAAACTAATACCGTGACACCCCTAGTTGAGAAGGGAATTTCCATAGCATTTCGGTGCTGGACTGCCCATGTGCCCGGGATAAAGACAAATATGCAAATTGATGTGAAAACGTACATTAAGCTAAAGGCGGTGACTGCAGAAACTCAGTGTCAAAAAACATATAACAGGTTATCATGGCATGTTCTTTCTAGAGAGGGGCACCTGTATCCCAATAATATAAAGTTGATAGCACACACTGATATTCCATGGGACAAAGTGGTTTAGATATCACTAGTCTGCATAGAGGTTGTTTGCGTGTCGTCCCAATATACCCCAACCAACAACTCACAACAATGTAAGTAAGCAATACCGGTCAGAAAATGAAACGTTTAATCATTCGTCTATATATAAACTTGTCTTCAGTCAAACTTGCATGATATTTGGTATTTCCAGTCACACTCCGTTACGCAGATTGTCCTCTCAGATCAACGGTTTTCATAGAATGAAAATAAATATTCCAATGTCAAGTTTTAAAATTGTGAACCTTATCATTTTTTCAGGTTTTCCACAACTTCCGTCCTTCCATCCATAGCGAATACTCCCTTTCTTCCAAGGTCGAACAACAATTGAATCTTGTTTTGAACATTTATGCCTGGTAACTTTCGTTTTTGTGAAGGAAAGCCACAAATAACATACTGTACAAGACGCGTCGGTTTGAACTCCCCACAAGCTACATCAAACGAAGTGACCTTCACTCCATGGGAGCGATTAGCCTGCCGGCAGACCAACGTGGCATTTGAAATATGTTTGAAAAATAAATGAATTGTTTGCGAGCATCCACCAATGCTGCGCTATCGTGAATACTTTTTTGACCATCAATAGTGCTAGTGGTTTCGTTTTTTGGGGAAAACCATCAGTTAGGGTAAGTAAAATGGATAACATGGAAACCATTTTCAAATAGAACTAATGACATCTTTCTACTATGCCCGAAAATCCATCTCTTTGTACAAATACAACTCTCCCATCCCCAGCGCCTAGCTCAGCCACCCCACCCCATATCCTCACCGCATCTGCACACGTCCTGTTCTCGTGGAGGAATGTGCTCTGCGGATAATGTGAGACACTGACGAGTCATAAATCCAAGTGCCCATTCATCTCCACTGAACTGCCTGTGCACTAGCAACCTACACCCCTTTCCCCTCCCAGGCCTGAGCTCACCAGCTCAGACCCAGCAGTTCCTTTCATGCTGACATCCATCTGACCCTTCCGAGCCCTGATCAGTCAAGGACCCACAAGAGCGGGGCAAAAGTGTGAAGGGGCAAAACAGTTACATCGTATGGCAACCTACAACAGGCACTTCTTGCAACAAAAAAAGTTGACAAAGAGGATACATTTGATAAGACAATTTGTACGCTTTGGCCACCTATGTCGAGCTTTACAGACACCAAGCAACCACAGACATGCATGTTATCGTTCAAGACATAAATTAATGAATCATTAACTGGATTAAATGTGCATAATTAAATACTTCTTAATACTTTTAATAGCTTTGAAATTCGAGTTTAATAGCATGGCATTGTTCATATATGAACACCGCTGCAAATCATTTATACCAGGAAGTCAACTGTTCAATGAGATCTGCTTTAGGTGGACAGGGCACATTTGCAATGTATGTGTCCTAGGAACAAAATCAGATCGATTCCATGATTATGCATGTCCAACACAGTCAAAGTGAGATCTTTCACAAAATCTAATTCCATTTCCTGGTATATTGGCTTGGCCACCCATTTTTTACTTAGTTTTGCAAAGGCCATTGTGTAACGAAGCATCCCAAAATGTCCTGCAGTTCTCAATTGTGCTTTCCCTAGGTTCTCGTTATGCGCTAATACCTCTAGTAATGTCTGAGCTTGCATACTGTCTATGCCGAAATGCAACCTTTTGGGTTTGTACTTTAGGCACAAATTGTGGAACACCTCCAGATCTCCAGTGTGACAGAATTCTGTGAGTCCCTTTTAGGTCTCTTGAAAGAGTTTTATTAAACGATATCTTCTCAAGAGCTTTGTGTGGAGGTGAAGATGGAACCAACCACTACTTCTTGCATTGCTGCTCCTCCGATAAAGGTCCATGTGCACATTGGTGAAAATGTTGGTTTTCTGTCCATGAGTGAACGTTGGAATAGTGGTGCATTAATGACCGCCGTTTTTCAAGTAGAGTTTCCACAGACCCATCACAAGTTTTGGAGCTACACCAAAGATGGTTGCTTAAAGACTGAGACCACTGTAAAATATTTTTCGAACCCTTTTTACCAGCAACTGTATTTTTTTTATCGACTGATTTGGCAATGTGCCAGTCATCAAATTGATGACGAATGTTTGGAAACAGCTCTCGCATGGCCTTGGCTATTGAAACATGTCTGCCAGTGGCTATGAGGTCTATTGGCATTCCCCTCGATTGAAGATGTTCCAGGGATTTCATGAAACCGTTTCTCCATGGCCACAGAGGATTTACATTGGGACACCTGCACGATCTCCGGACTCGCCATTCTATTTTGTTTCCATGTTTTGAAAGTGGTATGTGCAGTACTTTGCTGAAAACCTGGAGCTGTCACACTGTCCATTGCCAGCTAGTCTGGACCGTTTGCCTGAGAATGTGCTTTCAATTGCATTTGTTCAATTTTCCAGGCTTGACTAATAGCAGGGAATAATAATTCTTTGATATTTGTAGTACTGCGTTTTAGCAAGGAACACCCACAAATTGACAAACTGGCCAACTTACTAAAAGTCTAGCCACTAAAAAGTAAAGCTGCTGAACACAGATTTCCAGCTGGCACTTTGAGCGGACCATCAAAATATATCATGGACGTGGACACAACTGGTTTGGATTTTCAGGTTAGTGCCTTGTAATACACGAGACACGTGCACCAATTGCTGTCCGCATGTTTTCCCTGTATGGATACATTTTAGCATCAGTATAATCTCTAGCAGGCAGCTTTTGAATACATTGTATTTCTGCTCCTTATTAGCCAATCTTCCTGCATGATTGTGGTCTGTGACTCAACTGTGGTGGAAAAATTGGCCAGACTAGTTGAGATCTTTGGCAAGTTCTTCGGTCAATTGCGTAGAAGCTTCAGTCTCTTTTAGTTCACCTTGGGTTATTTGCACACGAAATGGAGAAACCACCAACGTCGATTGTTTATTGGGTGGATCTTTTTTGGCGGGTGTAGATTGTGTCAAGTGGTCTGCAAGGAATTCCAAAGCACCTTGATTATATTCATTTTATCTTGTAGAGTTCTCACATTGTAGCAATTGTACAAGAACACTTTGCTGGCTTCACCGGTCACATTGCATTAAATTTCAGGCCATTGGGCATAATCATCGTGAAACTGCTTATTGAGTGGACCAAGCTGCGCCTCAAATAGTTGTTGCTCCATGGTGAAATCTGTTTGGCAAGCAACATCTTTGGTTTCATTTGTTGTCTGTCTTTATACTACTTTTTCTTCTGGGCCTCTAGGAGATGGGTTGTAAAAACATGTTCAATGTATAGCACCCAGATAGCACTTTAAATAAACAAAACATATTATGAAGAAAACGCAAGCTCAAAACACTTCTAGAAAACTAAATTGTTTGCTAGTTACCCTTGTTTTCTTGATTTTCTGTGAAACCGTGGTCTTCTCTGTAACAAACCCACCACAAGCTGATCCACCACCTCTGATATATGTGCCTCCTCTCCTAATTCCACACAATTTGTACATTCCTTGAATAGAACATTCATTAAAAAAAACAAGTCAATAGTATTGGAAATTAAAATCTTTCATCGCACACATCGCTTACACAGAACCTCGCAAACATGGCACGTCATTTAGTCAAAATATACATTTCGAATTCCATCTGATTGATGGCGAGTGTACTTGATCAGAGATCACTGTGAGAAACATACTGATTGTAATGTTGTCCTCAAACTTTTTGCAATGTATTCTGCATTAGGGAGGAAGTGAAAAGTTTGAAACACTGCACGTTTATATGTCACTGTCTAATAGTATCCTCTGTAGGATTTCATTTCTTTCATTCAATGTAACTGTTAGTACGCATACCTCATACTCTGGACCAGCTGCAAAGGACTATTAATTGTAGTCGAAGTACCAGCATCCTCCTGTAACACAGTACTTGTTTTAGTATGGATGAAAACAGCAAAATCGAACAGAAACAATGGGATGCAGACAACGGTACATATAAAGAGAAACCCATAAATGACACCTAGTGTAAACAACCGACAGGATACATAAACATTTTCATATTATTGGAAATTCCAAGCATAATACATTCTCGTAAAGGAAATGTGAAATACACTTACCTGATAAGCGCTTTAAGTTGTAGTTGACTCGTGAAAATAGAATCTTGTTCCTTCATTTTCAGTGCGTTGTCATGAAGTGGTAAAAGGGAAAATTAGATTTGCATTAGATATGTAGTTAAAATGCAACTGTCGAGAATATAAACTTCTGCAAGTCTGTAGGGCTCACCATTGGTATAATGGACGCGTCAGTGGTTTTGTCACTTTTGAGGGTCTGTGCTTCCCTCAGTATGCTTTCTTAAAGAAATGTACATGGCAAGCAACCGATTACGAAAACATGCTTCTTGTGAAGGGCACAATGGCATTGTTTTCCATGGTCATAATTACTTCATTTGAGACTCCATAAACCAGGGACAGATATGTAGTAAAATGTGTTATAGTTAAAATGTAATACAATCTGGTAAATATGCAAACTTTAGTAAGACACATTTACACCGAAAGCCCCAATCCGTTTATGGAGTTACCTGTTCAGTACCCCACCGCCTACAGCTAATTCATCCGGGACTCACCAGAGGCAGCGTGTGTGTCAATAGTTTGAATTGCATTTGGAAGCAATTTACAAAACATTCTGGGCCGACCTTTTTTTGTTTGTCGATTGTTCGTACATATCCTGGCTAAAGTGCAGGCTGCAGATGCGGAATTGATTGGCCCTGAAGTCCCCAACGGCAGCCTGGGTTCTACTTTCAATCTCGTCCACCACAAAACCACAATGTGCGAACCCATCTTCTTATCAAATGAATATCCTTCGGGACTGTATGCAGGATTGTGCTCTGACCTTTGACATGGCTCCTAGAATGGCAACCCAAAACCATACAAGCAGGCATTCTTGAAAAATCTA
This sequence comes from Ambystoma mexicanum, assembly GCF_040938575.1. Taxonomy (NCBI): domain Eukaryota; kingdom Metazoa; phylum Chordata; class Amphibia; order Caudata; family Ambystomatidae; genus Ambystoma; species Ambystoma mexicanum. Next base: position 659,655,931 of record NC_090941.1, on the reverse strand, counting down.
TAAGATCTGTATGGAAAAAGTATAATTAATTACAAAAAAATGTACTGAATGCATGCGATTGATGGAATTATATCAATTTTCTATGCCACGTTTTTGTTCAAAGAAGCAAAACCTGTGTAGCGTAGTCGAATACTACATACATACAGAATTGACATGGATACAGAATTGATTGATTGATTGATATGACGCTAATCATAACGTGTTACTCGTCCGTTGAATGTACTTTCATGCATCAAAAGGAAACCTGCTTCTAGACATGGTCTGAGAAAGATGCGATTCTATTACAATTGACGATGATAAAATGTACTTTATATCGATCAGAACACTTGAAACATTAGACAATAGTAAAGTCATTGAATTGTTTATATAGTGCCTATACAGTGTTTCAAAGTGCTTCAAGGAGGGAGGGAACATGGGAAAATACAGTTACATTCATAAAGTCCTTGAAACGATACAGAATGTTAAAAATAACGATCGTAATCAGCCTGGCAACATTTCAGATAGTGCAAGTGCATGGAACAAATAAGGCAGAGAGGGAAGTGAAAAGGAGACAAAACAAGCAGTAACATTACTATGCCTGACGACAATTGATGTAGTGCATGAGTATACAAGAGGAGGGGGCTTAGAGTGAGGGAGAGGAACAAAACAAGCTACTGTCAAAATAGGTCAGACAAATTTTATAGAGCGGGGGGGAGGGAGGAGAGAGACAAGGAGGAGAGACAAGATGAGCTGCTATCAAGTCCTGGGACAAATGATAAGAGTAAGTGCAATGGACAAAGAATGGTGGGGGGGTGAGGAGGGGAGGGGACGGGACGGCAGGGTGGCTGCGAAGCCAGTCAGCTACGATTACTATGCCTGACGACAATTGTGGTAGTGCCAGTCTTAACAGGAAAAGAAAAGGGGGAGGGGGTTTGAGGTGGGGAGGCAAGGTGGCTGCAAAAGACAGGCAGCTCCGGATTTACTATGCTTTGGGGCAATTAAGGTAGTGCCGAAAATTAACAGGAGGTGGCGAAGGGGAGGAGGGAAGAGTAGGAAAGGAGGGAGAATAGAGGGAGGTGAAGAGTATGAAAGGAGGCAAGGGGGGTTCATGGGGGAGGGAGGGGAGAGACAGGCAATACACGGGGGGGCAACAGAGGCACACAGACCCTCAAGGAGGGCACACAGAAACTACAAGGGGAGCATGGGGGGCACACACACTCACGGGGGGCACAAAGACACTCATGGGGTAAGGGGCCACACCAACACTCACGGGGGGCACACAGACGCAGGGGGCATGGGTGGCACACAGACAGTCATGGGGGGCATTGAGATGAATGAACATTACACTACTGGGTACATTCGGCCGAAATAGATAGAAATTTTGAGATCCCAAAAAGATGAATATAGTGAAGTTAAAAGGTGACCTGCCCTTACCTTGACTAACAAACAATTAGTTTCAGCAAGCAGGGGAAATGGCAGTAGGAGAACAGGTAGCACGATCAAAAGTTGACTTCCAGTGCTCAGAGATGTTCTCCGGATAAATATCAAGGGGTTTATAAAGGATTTGAAAAGTGGGTGTGGTGGGAGCGTGGCTTGGCGCCATGACAGTCGGTCTGGCTCTGTAAGAGCGCTCAGCTGTGTCCACGCGCCCAACAAATTATGCCGGTCGCGGAAGGGCTGCCGCGCATAATGACCAACTTTTAGCTACTGGAACCATCTGTGACCCGTGGTTTGTGCCAGGTTCCTCCAGGGAGGGGGCTGCGACAACAGCAGCGCACTCAAAATGGCGGGCGTAATGTCGGCGGGTGAGCCCTGCAAAGACGTCCACCAGGAGGCCCTCTGAGGGCTAAACACAGATTAACCTGAAGACCCCTGCTTATCTATGGCATACACTTCACCAGCAATATTACACTCTGGCGTTCGTGCTCTCAGGAGCCCGGGGACCCACATCAGTGCTAGGCTGTCCCAATCGAGCCGATCCAACGCCAGCAGCTCAGCTATCCGCTTTTGGCAACTGACCAGCCTTCCCTAGCAGTGCAGAAGCCGAGCGGACTCCACAACAACGGCCCCTTGCAGGGTGAGCGGAGGGAAGATACCGGGAGGGCTCCTCGTCCCTCTCCCACCCCATCCGCAGTATCACCATCAGCGACAACATCAAGGTCCACCCCGCAACCCAACTGCTGGTCTTCCCCACACCTTACACGCTGCCCACAGTGATCCGAGGGTGAGTCGCCTGCCTCATTCAGCAGCCCTGGGACACTCCGGCGAATTGCATATTCTGAATGTCATGGAGTGGGAGGCAGCCCTACTGAAACCCTCTCCCTTACCAATGCCTCGTTTACCCCCCCCCCTTCCAGCTGCAACTCCTGTTGAGGTAGCCCCACACCCAAGCAAAGCGGCCTGGAGCAGGCACGAAAAGGTTCCCCCGAAGCTCTGACTCCTGGCCATCTACGTCGAGAAAGGGCCTGTCGAGCCCTAGCATCCACACAAGCCCGAAGCTATGGTTCAAGGTAGGGCGGCACATGCCGCACCCCTAACTGTTCGCCTCCAAGCTCCTGGGGCCGGGACTGTTACTGTACTGTTTTACCCTGCTTTGCAACACTGTACTAAGCTGTAAGTTCTCTTCTGTTCACCTGCGCCCTGAAACCCCTGGGTCCGGCACGCACAATAAATAAACTGTTTCCTTCCCTCCCCACCCCCACAGAACCCCCCCAGCCATATACAGCCCTGGGAACTCCCGACACCTCACTTCACATTCTAGGGGTAAGCCCCCGCTACAAGGTCAGCTCCACAACCCCCACTAGACCTGGGTGCCAGCCAGTGGGGGCGCTAGTCGTTCCAGCTTAGCATGTCCCTACAGCTATGCACTGGACACTTACTGCAAGCTTGGCAGAGGGTAGGCAAGCTCAATCCCCCCCCACCCCCTCCACAGGAGATGCTCCGGAATACCGCCATCCAAAGCCTCTCCATAGGGGGTCTCTGGGACAGAGTCTAGTATCCTTGGGGGGGCCCCGGGAGCCCCCTCACGCAGAACCTACCCTCCTCCGAAGCAACCAAATCTGGTCCTGGAGCGCTAAGAGGCCCTGACCACTGCTTCCCGCCCATGCCCCTTGGAAGTCGTCTGGTAGCTAACAGAGTCTGTACTTACTCAGGCACACCAGTAAACAGTCGATCATTGGATTCCGGGTGACACCTACAACCCAGCATCCTCACAGATCTGGCATGGAAGAACAGGCGCAGCCACGGCCCAGGCAAGCAGAGACTCAGGGCGAGCGGACCATATCTGTGGAAATTCGGAGTCCCATACCACAGGAATAGTTCAGGGCACTAACATCCCAGGTCCACCCCTGGGGGTGCTGTTAAAACTCGTACGTAGGATGTCTAGAAACCTCAAGCCCACGAAACAACCGGACATCACCACCCTGCTGTCAGCAACTATTGTGGAGAAACCAAAGAGAAGAGAGCGTAATGAAGACATAAGCCTGGGTCTACACACGGAACCCAGCCCCAACCAATCTGCGCAAGCGATCACTAATGGAGATCGCCAAGACCTCCGAACTGCCATTACCAAGGAATACCAAAAAGGGACCGGAGACCTAAAAGGCAAGATCTCAACCCTAGACAAGCGTGTGGGGGAAATTGAAACTAGAACATAGGAAATAGAAAACACCCAATTCGACCAAAACTTTGAAATTGGGGCGGGGGCGGACAGACTTACGGCACTGAAGCTAGATGCGAAGCCCTCCAGCTCAAGCAGGAAGATGCTGAAAACAGATCCAGGCGCAACAATATCCGCCTGTGGGGAATCCCCATCACCATCCCCGATGAGGAACTAAGGGCCTATGTTAACCATCTATTGTGCTTCATTCTTACCCTTCCAGACGGAGCCGTGTTAGAACTCAACAGAGTACACTGAACAAGAGCTAAGCAAAGTACTGAAAACCCCCTCCCCCCCCCCCCCCCGGATGTCTTAGTAAGGGTGCACTTCTACAAAATCAAAGAAGAGATCATGTGCGAGGCCAGAGGTTCAGCCTGCATACACTTCTGGGATGCTGCAATATCCCTGTACCAAGACCTAGCCGCAGTCACCCTAGCAAAGAGAAAAGCCCTGAAACTAATGACTGAATTGCTCCGCGAAAGGAATATCACATACCATTGGGACTTCCCTAAGGGCCCTCTCCTTCTCATGGGAAGGCAAAACCCAACACATTCTCTACCCCAAAAAAGCAGAGGGTTTTATGATCCCGGAAGGTGAACCAGATGAATCCGACAAACCCACACACAACATGGAGGAGGGGCGGTGGGGACCCCCAAATCCCTGGACCCGCGTCGAGAGATGCCGTAGATTGCAAGGTCCTCCTGCTAAAAAAAGAACCACCGCTGAGCAAGGGGTCCGTCCTCCAATGTACCTAGATCTATTGAAACCCGCAGCTCCCAGCAATCCTAAAACCTACATAAAATGGGTGGCATCACAACAGGACTGTGTTTGCTAAAAACTCAGATAACTCTTCAGACTCTCCAGCTGGCCGATCCTGTAACCAGTGCTGCACACCTCAGCATCGGGAGGTACCCACGGGGCCCACGCTCCCATTGGCACTCCCGTGGCCCTGGAATCTGGGGCAGCCTGGGCCGCAACTCTATCCTGTTGCACTGGAAAAACAAGAGGCACTGTTGCCTCCATTTGAGTTGGCACAGTGGTCCAGCCTCCTGCCCTGTTGGCTGAACGCTGGTCCGGATGTTCTGTCATTCGTTGGGGGAGGGGGGGCGCAGGGGGTGGGTGTTCTGGGAAGAGGGTGGGAAACCTGTAGGGGAGGAGGCACAACAGAAGAAAAGCAGACAATGTGAGATTGAGCCACCTCTATGGGAGACTCCAAAGCACACCACCATAGGTTCACTGGATGGGTTCCCAAGATTAAGTACTCACTTTAATGACCTGGAATGTGCAAGGCCTGAACGACCGAAGGAAGCGAAAACTAGTGGAACACAGACTTGCCCAACTCGGGTCTGACAGTCTCCCTCCAGGAAACTCATCTCATCGAGTCCGACGAAAAGCGGATACATTTCTCCAACATTGGATCTTTCATGGATTTCCATGCTGTGAATATTCCCAGTCAGGCTGGGAACCTCGGTCATTTTAACTTAGCGTTTTCCTATGGAAAACTTCGACACTTCAGTGTCCTATCAACATCCTTTTGGGTGCTTTAGCCACCACCAATAGGATGTAGGGTATAAATAGCCACGCCCTCATAGCTTCCCTTCAGATTTCAACCGTCTCCAAAGTGTTGGGATCACCTCGTGCTCGTTGTGGTTTCTGCACGTGCGTGTGAGATTGGATTTTGCAATGTCTTCAGGAATGAAGAAGTCTCTGTTCCGGCCCTATGCGACTTGCGGGCTGAAGATGTATGAGGGGGGACAGGCATATGGACTGCCTCTATTGCCTTTACCCCCATCACTTGGACGATTCTTGCGATATCTGTAAAGGGTTTTCACAGAAGACGCTTAAGGACCGCAATCGGTGGTTGGTTTGTTGGCTTAATGAGGGTACCTACCCTGCTTCGGAGGGGGGGTCGGTTCATAGCCTGGCGTCTGATAGGGCTGTTCAAGCTGCGGATCATCGCTGGGTGGCGTCGGCTGAGCCTCTGGCTAAGAAGTCTCGGCCTGCCCCTGGGGCTGAGGTCGGGAAGAGTGGTTGCTCCTCGAGTAAACACCTGTCGAAGGGGGGGCATCTTCGTCCAAGCATGGTCGGTCGGACCAGCCCTGAGGGTCTGGAGGTAGGCCCGAGAAGTCAGCGTCTCAGGTGAAGGCCAAGAAGGTCTCGTCGAAACCCTCCTCTGGAGGGGACCACCACAGGTCATCCACTAGCAGGGAGTCGTCTAAACACCGGTCCAGTGGGGCCAGGCATGCAGGATCGCCTGGAAAATGTACACCGCAGGTTGCGGTTCCGCCTAAGTCATCGTCGACAGGGTTCCCGTCGTCGATGGTTTCTCTGCCAGCTCTGAAGCTGTCGTCGACAGTTGTCATCGCTCCGGCGACGACAGGGGATAAAGGCCCGATGTTGTCGTCGTCAAGGATGGATACGGACAGCTTGCTAGCGACGAGTGAGACGTGGCAATCTGCTACTTTTGACTTGCTTCTGCCTGACACTCATCTACATCAAGAGTCTGCTGCTTTGTCGGTGTCTTTGGAGGGGGAGGGGGAATGGGAGCCGCTGTTGGGTCCGACGGCCGTGGGCCTGCAGTGTGTTGGTCCAGCGACGTCAATGGATGTGGGGGCTGGTCCGTCCAGTTACCCGCTGGTGAATACGCATGCGATGTTGTCACTCCAGGTCCTGTCCACGCTGCAATCCTTGTTGAGCCAGCTGGATTCCAGGTTGCCTTCTCTGAATGTGGTTCCGGTGGGGCCTATCGTCGACGCTGCAGATGTTCCTCTGCGTGTGACGGCTGTGGCCGAGTTGCCAGCGCCTCTGCCAGTGAGTGAAGATCGTCCACGTTCCCATCCGGAAGAGGGTAAGCTGCTGGATTCTGAGTCTGACAGTGTGCCTAGGGAGACGTCTACTCCATGTCTACTGGCTTTGTCGCCGTTGAGGGATCCAGTGTGGATTCGGATGTCGAGTTGGACTTGCCTCGCAGTCCAGCACAACAGTCTCCTCCCGATGATGTTGGGGCATTCCACACCATGATGGCAAAGCCATGTGTGGAATTTGGGTTGGCTCCTGAGGAGGAGCAGAAGTGCTTCCTGTTTGACCACATAGGCAAGAGACGGAAAGCTGTGTTCGCCGTACCTGTCCAGGACCACGTGTGGCAGGAGGGCCTGTGCACGATGCGACATCCCTTCTCGGAACCGGCTGTCAAAGGAAGGCTGGAGAAGAAGTTTAAGGCCCCGTACTCTACACCGAAGTGCTTGGTGTCGCAGCCCACGCCTGAGTCGGTGGTGGCGGCGGCGGCTAGCCGCAAAGCCAGGAGTCAGCACAAATATTACCCCTCCCGACAGTGACGCCAGGTGACAGGATGCCTTCGGGAAGAAGGTTTTGACTGTTGGGGCGACGACGGTAAAAGCGGCCAATTAGTTGGCAATCATGGCTCGCTCTGATCGTGAGATGTGGCATCGGCTAGCGCCTCTGTTGGAACATCTGCCTGAGGAACAACGTTAAGCTGCCATGCTCTTGGTACGCGAAGGGGAGGAGGCATCCAATCATAGTATTATGATACTATTAACATTGCTGTGGACTTGGCAGAATCTGGTTTTAAACAGATAAACAACGCTTGTGCTGCGTCGACAGGCCTGGCTTAAGTGCACAGACTTTCGCCCGGAGGTGCATTATGTCCTGTGAGGGGGATCAGTTGTTTGGTGACACCCTCAAGGTTGTGAAGGAGGACTCTGAAACTGCTAAATCTCTGGGAGCTTTGAAGAGTGGGTGCTCTTTTCGCCCCTTTGGTCCCTTCTATGGGGCGTTGGGAAATTGCTGGTTTTCATCCTCCAGGATCTGGGGGTGCAGTCGGTCTGGTTACCCCTCCCAGGGGTATAGGAGGTTGACGTAGAAGAGTCGGGACTTTCAGGCCTCCAGGCCTCTGGAGGTGGGCAGGCCTCTTCCTCCAAGGGGAGACAAGCTAAGCCACATAAATGACTCATCAGGGAACTCTGCTGGTGGGCAGGGTAACACTGCATGTGGACGAGTGGTGCAAGATTACATCAGACCATTGGGTATTGGACACGGTCCGTCTGGGCCACTCTCTGGAGTTCAAGTGTTCCCTGGTTCCCATTCCTCCAGTTTATACCGTGCAAACTCACCTTCATATCCTACGGCAAGAGGTTGTCCTTATGCTACAGAAAGGGGCTATAGAATTGGTTCCGGTGGCCGAGAAAGGCCAAGGGGTTTATTCCTGTTACTTCGTGGTGAAGAAACCCAGTGTCAAATGCCGACCATTTCTGGATCTTCGGGAGCTGAACAGACTCTGCAACACCTGAAGTTCAAGATGCTCACGCTTCAGGAAGTCATTCGGTCTGTACAGCCAGGCAAGTTTCTGTCCTCGTTGGATTTACAGGATGCATATTTCCAAATTCCCATGTGTCGACGGCACCGCAAGTTTTTGCGGTTTGTCATAGGAGAACATCATTACCAGTTCAGAGTGCTCCGGTTCGGTTTAAAGTCGTCTCCCAGGACGTTTACAAAATGTTTGGCGGCGTGGCTCCGACGGGAAGGTCATCACGTCTACCCATACCTGGACGTCTCGCTGGTACGCGGTTTGTCACCGGTGGAGACGCAGGGAAGTCTCGGCGCTACCATGTAGCTGTTGAAACGGCTAGGCTTCACAGTGTACTTCGAGAAGTCCTTTCTATCGCCTTCCAAGGACTTGGTATTTCTGAGGGCAGAGTTTCAGACTCAGCTAGGTCTTGTGAAGCCCTCGGACGAGAGGGTTCTGAAGCTCCGGCAAAGAGCGGAAGAGTGGAAGATAGATACAAGGGTGTCGGTCCGGACCTACATGTCACTGCTGGGGGCCATGGCCTCCTGCATTCCACTGGTGAAAAACTGTTGTCTCTTCATGAAGCTGGTGCAGGAGTTCCTCGCCAACCGGTGGGCTCAGAGTCGCAGATCATGGTCCGACAAGGTGATAATCGATGGGCAGTCCGGTGGAAGCTCTTCGATGGTGACAGTGCTTGGACAATCTGCTTCGGGGCATGCTGTTGCTGGAACCAGAGTTCCACTTTACAATTGTGACAGATGCCTCTCAGACAGAATGGGGAGTGCATCTCGAGGGCTCGCAAGTCCAGGGCCTGTGGTCTCTGGTGGAGTTGCAGTTCCACATCAATGTGCTTGAGTTGAGAGCGGTACATTGGGCCCTGAAATAGTTGATGCCGCGCATACGCAGTTCGGTTGTGAGGGTGTTGACAGGCAATACCACCACAATGTTATATCTCGGGTTACAGGGGTGCACGCATTCCAGGGTGCTGTTGAAAGAAGCACAAGAACTGTGGCGTTGGGCTCTGTTGCACGACATTGGCATTGTGGCATTTTATTTGTTGGGAGTGTTGAATGTGCAGGCAGACACGCTCAGCAGGGAGGTAGGCCAGCTCCATGAATGGCAGCTGAAGGTGCAACAGGTGTCCATGATCTTCCAGAAGTGGGGCCGTCCTCCGTTGGATCTCTTTGCAACAATGGAGAATAAACAGTGCAAGGAGTTTGCCAGCAGGTGGGCTCAACCCGAGTCTCTAGGGGATGCATTCTCGTTCCCGTGGACAGACCGGTTCGCTTATGCATTTCCTCCGTTTCCGCTCATTTGACAGACCCTCCAGTTGATTCGGAGATACCCATGCCGTGTGATTCTGATGTCTCTGTTCTGGGCCAGGTAGCCGTGGTTCTCGGATCGCCTTCATCTGTCCGTCGCAGAGCCGATTCGACTGGAAGCGACACCAGACCTTCTGTCTCAGGACAAGGGCGCTGTCTGGCACCACAAACCGGGATCTCTCAGCCTGACGGCTTGGCTTTTGACTTCTCCGAGTTTGGCCTGCTAAAGCTTTCTAGTGACTGTCGGCGCATTTTGGAGGCGGCAAGCGCTCCGTCCACGAATGCCTCCTATGCTTGTGAACTTGTTGCAGTTGGCGAAGAAGGGTCTGGCGTTCTCCTCCATAAAGGTACACTTGGCAGCAATTTCTAGATTTGCTCGGAAGCAGCATGCAGCGCCTCTATTTAGTGATAGTCTCATCAAGTATTTCTTGAAGGGGTTGTTCCGCACGTTTCCTCCAGTCAAGAAGTTTCCACCGGTGTGGAGCCTTAATGTGGTTGTCAGGTCTGATGAGACTGCCGTTTGAACCAATGTCGTCAACACCTTTACAGTTTTTGTCTTGGAAGGTGGCTTTTTTGGTGGCCATTACTTCGGCCAGAAGGATGTCTGAGTTGCAATCTTTGGTTGTGGACCCTCCATACTTGCGGTTCTTCAAGGACAAGGTGGTCTTGGCTACTAATCCACACTTTATCCCAAAAGTGCCAACCACATTTCATAAACTCTCTTCTATTGTGTTGCCCTTGTTCTTTGCTTCAGCCCCCACATCAGCAGAGCAGGCTTTACATTCGCTGGATGTCAAGAGGGCGTTGAAGTTTTATTTGAGTCGTACTCAAGAGTTCAGACCTTCTAAACAGCTGTTTGTGGCTTATGGACCATCCGTCAAGGGACGGGAAATCTCCAAGCAAGGACTTTCTCGCTGGGTGTCATCTGCTATCTCTTTCTGCCACACTAAAGCTGTGAATCCTTTAGAAAGGAATCCGACGGCACACTCGACAATGTCAACCCTTTCTTCGGCAGCATTATCATCGGGTATTCCGCTGGTGGAAATTTGCCATGCAGCCTCCTGGGCGGTGCCGCATACCTTTTACTCGACATTACTGTCTGGAGCAGCAGCATAGTGAGGATGTGCACGTTGGACGGGCCGCCTTGCAACGCCTGTTTCAATAAGGTAAGCCCCGCAGCTTCGGGGTATTTTGTTTGAACTTGATCACTGATGAGTTTTTGTCTCATGTATGTGATTCTGTATTGCTTTGCCTTTGCACTCCGCCATGCATGTTTGGTACTGCTATGTGATCTATTCACAGCATGTGAATCCATCAAAGATCCAATGCTGGAGAAGGGAGTAGTTTCTTACCTTTAACTCCATTTCTCCAGCGTTGGTGTCTTTCATGGATTCACATGCGTCTGCCGGCTGCCCCTGCAGGCAAACCTGGTTCGGGTTGCCTCTACTTTGGAGGTTAAAATCTGAAGGGAAGCCACGGGGGCGGGGCTATTTATACCCTATGTCCTATTGGTGGTGGCTAATGCACACAAAAGGACGTTGATAGGACACTCAAGTGTAAAAGTTTTCCATAGGAAAACGCTAAATTAAAATGACCGAGGTTCCCAGCCTGACGACTGGGAATATTCACAGCATGTGAATCCATGAAAGATACCAACGCTGGAGAAATGGAGTTACAGGTAAGAAACTACTCCCTTCTGTCTGACGTTACCCGAAACGTTACTTTGTCTCCGCAAATCAAAAGAAAAGAGGGGTCGCCATCTTACTCGGCTGTAACTTGCCTCTAACTCAGGTTACAATTAAGAGGGATCCAGAAGGGCAATACCTGTTGCTAAGGGGCCTTTTGGTGGAATTGCCTCTCACCCTACTTGTAATCTACAGTCTTAATAACTAGCAAGGCCATTTCCTGCGCAAGCTTCTACCAGTCATAGCAGCATTCGGCAAAGGTCACCTGTTGATCAGGGGCGACTTCAAACTCTCTCCGGACCCAAACCTAGACAAAACACTGAATTCCTGATGGAAATGGAAACCATTGACATGTGGAGATTATGCAATCTGGGCACAACCTATTACTAGCTGCAAACATCCTCGCCCCTTGTGCGGAAGACATCCAAATCTGGCATATTACCATTTCAGACCATGCACCTGTCACTCTGAGTCTAAGAGCGCAGGGATTCCCGTAGCCCCTCCAAAGACAATGGAAAATCCAAGACCAGATCCTATCTGATATAGCCATCAGTGCAGAACTCGCTGAAACGCTCACCCACTACTTTAACGAGAACTCAACCCAAGACACCTCTATGGCGACCGCATGGGACGCAATGAAACAAGTCATTTGAGGGGTGGCGATGGATGCCACGGCAAGGCTCTGCCGGCTAAACCAGCTGCATCAAATCAGGCTGGAGAAGAAGGTGGTGGAATTGGAGTGCAGCTTCAAAAGGTGTCCATCCAAAACCATAGGGCGAGAACTTAGTGCGAAAAAGGCATTGGAGATACACCAGGCAGACTCGGCAGCCAGAGCTCTGACTTACACCAAACAATTCTACTACGTCAACAGCAACAAAGCAAACCGCCTCCTCGCCCATAAGCTGAAGAAACTGCAATCGAGGAACCATATCCAATCCCTGGCTGACAATGTTGGTAACCTGTAAAAAATGAAAGACCTAGGCTAATTAGCCTTCGGTGTGGGCTGCACACCCTTTATACCCACTTTGGGTTGAACAATCTTCTTATATCCTTATATTGATTTAGAGCAAGCTTAAGCTTTTATCAATTGTTTTTATTCATCCAAAAAAAGTATTTTCAAAAAAACAATCTAGTAATTGGTTCACTTCACCAATTAGGCTAGTGCTGAGGCTAGGGCAAACAACCCTATGGCTAATGCATTTCGGAACAATTCCTTCCTCAGAGCCAGGTTATATATGCACTACTAATGCTGTAGTGACATCATGTGCCAATAAGTTTCAATAGACATAATGCCATTTCAAATTACAAAAAATGACTCGATGCCATAATTGCAGAAGCAATAATAAGGAACACAATAATCAAATTAGACAGGGTGCTCACAGTTGAAAACGGACATAAACGCACACAGAAAAGAGAAAGTATACTAAGTTCACTTGCTTTGAATTTACACCATAGTTAAACGGTTAAACTGTTATATGACCTTTAGTGGTCAATAATGTGCTCTTTAATGTGCACCAGTCTCATGCTTGTGAAACCGTTTCAAACTTTCTACATATTCAAGTTGACACCATACATCAGAGTGATATCGTGAACTTAACAGTTTGAGCAGTTAAATGTGATTGTATCCTCTTACCAATGCGAGCCGCTATGTTCTAGTGCATATGTGTTCACGTATGAGTTCTCATGTATAATCTACTTGTGAATATTAGAGCCGTGATTCATAATATTTCTTACTTGATCTGTGCACCGCGTGGGTTACTAACCTGTATATTATCTCAGTTCCAAAGCGGGAAAGAAATAATCCTCAATTCGTTATCATGCGTGCACTGTAAAAGATTGAGTTCTACATGTTGGGGCAAACATCACTTTAGTCACTTGCAACATAAAGCTGGTATCATTAACGTGTAGCTACTACGGAGCAACTAGTGCCATGTATCTTACCTGTTCGGATAGTCCTGCTGCTTCTAACACGAACTGCGGTCTGAAGCCGCGATTCGTGGCGTTGCTAAGGCAACGTTTGCGTACGAACATGGCCGCACGCGTTGTGGCGCGTAGGCCATGTTGTTGTGGGGAAAATGTCAATGTAACAACCTACGTTACTGCAAGGCGTTCAGGCTAAGCTCGATAAGTATGTAGAGTATATGTGGAGCATGCTAGGCGGACGTGAGTTCACTCGCCTCATATGTAATGTGCGTAGTGCACAAATTCGTCATTTATGAAAATAGTGCTTTTCTCAATCTAGATCAAATAAACTCAAAAAGTCGGTAAAGATGACTATTTCTAGTGCTAATCAATAGACTGCGTGTAAGGTGAATGTCACTGAGATTAGGTGCCAATGTGTGGTGAACACTACTGATAGAAAAACGCTGTCTAACACAGCATAAGTTCAAAGACTGGTTATCATACCACTCAAATTGTTATGAAGCGCTGCATGGTAATGTCTGTTATTGGAACAAATCAATGACAACTCACCAAAGGACTTTTGAAATATCATACCTGGAAATAATATCTCATAAGGTCAAATAACCTTACAGCATGATTCTTGAGTAATACTCATGTGGCATCACTGTTGCATTTAAGGGCTCTGTAGTATGATGCGTTCTGCTAGACTACTGGCCTAAAACCAGTGTGCAATGATTGGCTTAGTAAAACTGCTTTCACAAGGTCACGGTCTCACCTGCAAATAATCTATCATTAAAGCAAATAACATTGCAGCATGATTTTTACATAATTCGCATCTGACATCACAAACTGTTGTGTTAAAGGGCTCTGTAGTATGCTGTATATTGCTAGACAATAATTAGCTTAATACTTTCACAAGATCACGGCCTGGTGCGGGTTAGTAAACATGGGGTGTCATGATGAATGTAACCTGTACCACACAGAGGCAGAGAAACTCGACTTAATGACACCGCACCATGAGATCTTCATGTCCGGCCCCCCTTCAGACGCGACAGTCCTACCACAATTCCTGGCCTCACTCCCAAAGTTACCACCACACCCGTAGCTAGAAGCTCTGGAACGCCAGATTATGGCGGAAGATGTAGGAGACACTATCTGCTCCTTGAAGAATACGACCCCGGGACCAGATGGGCTTTCAACACAATTTTATAAGAGGTTTGCTCACATCCTGGTGCCACAACTGGCAAGCTTATTCAACTTGTTCCTAGTGACGGGCTTCAGCACGGCCTCCATGGAGGAGTCAATAACTGTTCTCATCCCGAAGCCAGAAAAATACTGCACACAATGTTAGTCGTACAGACCCATCACGCTGCTAAACAACAGTGCCAAGTTATCCTGGCGAACAGACTAGCCCCTATCCTCCCAGACATCCACCCGGATCAGACGGGTTTCATCCCTGGCTGAAATAACCAGGACAGCATCTGAATAACCATAAATATCGAGTCTGCTAACAGGATGGGTTCAGTGCTGGTCGTCCTCTCACTGGACACATACAAAGCGTTTGACATGCTGGGCTGGGGCTATATAAGAGAAACCCTACTCCTTTATGGATTTGGTCCGAACTTCGTAAAATGGGCACTAGCAAATTACCAGCATCCTTCCACTCATCTGAGACTGAATGGGGCCAGATCAGTTAAAATCAACATCACCAGAGGCACAAGACAAGGATGCCCTTTCTCTCCCCTCATATTTGCGCTCTCCATTGACCCCTTCGCTAGCAGGATTCGCTGCAACCTGGCAATCCACGGTTTGGAAGTTAAGGGAGAATCTTACAAGACGGCCTTATACGCGGATGACGTGCTACTAACGATAACCCACGCAGAAAAATATATGAAGGCCCTATGGCAAGAGCTCGAGTTCGGGGAAGCCCCCGGGTTTACGGCAAACACAGGAAAGTCCATAGCAATGTGTGTCAATGTGCCGGAAAGACTCAAGGAGGGCCTGAAGGCCGTATACACGATCCCATGGGTCAAATCGCTGATGAGTTACCTGGAGGGTTCAGATTCCAAGTAAAACTGAAACAATATACAAAGCAAACTTCCCCCTGCTGGTCAAAGAACTAAGACGATCTAGGGTGCTTGTGAACGCAAGAAATCTCATGGTTCGGCCGCATCATGGCGCTGAAGATGAATTTAATCCTGAGGGTACTTTTTTCCCTGCCTTGCCCATCCGAAAGAAAACTATCCAAAAACTGCATGGAGACATCCTGAAATATGTCTGGGAAGGAAAGAAATCGTGAATTCCGAGGCGTATCCTGCTCCGGGCTCTGCGGTGGGAGGCCTGGGGTCCTAGACGTGGTGAGGTACTGCCTTGCAGCACAGCTCTCCCAGGCCTTCGCTTGGAAGATAACTACCATTCGTCCCAGATGGTTGAAATTGGAAGAAGACTGATGCATTACCCAGATAGAGGCGCTACCACACATGAAATATCTCAGCATCACCTGTGACTCGGGCCCATTACCAGCGACGAGGAATACAGTGACAAGCTGGAAAAGGGCAGCACGCCTATGGAAATGCAGGAGCCCGACGGGCCCACTGACGCCAATCTGGGACAACTCTGGCTTCTCCCCTGGTATTGCACCAAACAACTTCGCCAAATGCTAAGGACCGTGGCCGACTTCTTTGAGAACAGTAACCTGTTGAACTTAGAGGCCTGTAAAACCAAATTCCAGGTTCCAGAGACTGAGATTCCGATATACTGAACTCAGGCACTGACTGTCTAGCGGGCACGCTAAGAAACACGACAGCAGAGAACTAACAGCCCTAGAACGAACAGTCACTGCAAGCCCTCCTAAGGGGAACATATTGACGCTATACAAACTATTAGACGGAACGGACCCGACTAAAAGAGTCCTGTATGTTAAAATGGGAAAAAGTCATTTGCACAACCATCGAACCAGAGGAATGGAACCACATCTGGACCGGAGCGCACAAAAGCTCAAAATGCACGACGAACAAAGAAGGCGCATTTAAAGTGTGTTATAGATGGTTCCACACCCCAGAGATCATGAACAAATACAACCCGGCCATCCCTCCACAATGCTGGAGAGGATGCCCCGACATGGGCTCGTTTCACCTCCTTTGGTCTTGCCAGAAGGCCACTCAATTCTGGAAGAAGGTCCTAGAACAAATCAAATCAATAACTGGCCTCGCGATCCCATGGGACCCGGGAATTGTCCTTCTAGGAGCCACTGGCGAGGGTCAATTCCCACTAACAGGCCGCATGGCAGACTTATGTTCTGACCTAACAGCCACGAAGATTTCAATTGCCATACTCTGGAAAAACGCCGAAGACCCAGCCACACAAATGTGGTGGTCCAAATGCTGGGACATTGTTGAGGCTGAAGAGATTACAGCCATTAGATTTGGTAACCCATCCAAGTTCGACCAAACATGGACCCTTTTTCCTGGACTACACACATCAATTTCCAGGAGTGGCAAGACAACCTCCTACCCTGCGTTGGATGGGGAACCAAGACTAAAAGGACAGACTGAGGAGTGCAAAACAATGGCTCAACGCATCCAGAGCAGAAACTTAAGCTACAGTGCATCCCACCTCTCAGTCTCTGAACTCCAGTAGATGTATACCTTGGACGAAGTCTGCACCTAGACAACTGCGATGCTCCTCCCCTCGGACTAAAGTAACTGTGAAAGCCTCAATCTTCCTGCTCGCCTCCTTGCCTCGCTCTACCTCCTCTCCCAAAGACATTTTCTGTTATTTGAGTTTTTAAGTTCCTGTTTTACTTTGTTCTGTCTTTTCTGTCATTTTCTATTTCTTGACCTCATGCAAGCTCTAAGCAACGTCATATTAATGCTTGTTTGTACAAAACCCAATAAAAAGATATTTTGAAAAAAGAAAAGTGGGTGTGTATGTGAATGTGTGACATGTTTCCGGCGCGGTCTGCTTCAGGGGAGCCTGGAGACACTGGATCTGGGGAGGCCATGTGTACAATGGCCCCTGTGCGGAAGATACCTTTCAAGTGTACATGGTGTTTGGAACCTTGGCCGTTTATAATGGAATTAAGAGGCAAATGAGTCTTATAATAAGGATTGAAAGCTGGAGAAGGCAGTGATGGTGGAAGAGGCATCAGGTTGGAGGAGAGTGAGAACAGTTGGTCAGAGAGAAGGGGAGTTATGGCAGAAGGTTTACATTTCCTTTTAGTAATAGGTGGGGCAAGTGGTGAGGAGAGGTCAGACTGTAAAGGAGATGGTGGAAATAATGGAGTGATCAGATATTGATGGTGTCGCAGTATTAGTGGCTGAGAGAGACAGGAGGAGATGAATAATGGGTCCAAAGTGGTTTATGGATCGTGAAGAGCGTGGTTACTAGGAAAAGACTGAAGTTCCGAGAAGTGGTTGGAGAGGGAAGGTTAAAGTCGCCTAACCCATGAGAATTAGGTATTTTTTTGTGGAAAGAGAATCATGAAGTTGCCCAAGTTCATCAAAGTATGGTCCATTGGAACCAGCAGGTCGATGGATGGAGACATGAACTGAGTGCGGCAGAGTAAAAATAGAGATTGGGAATTCAAAAGAGGTAAGAGAATACATGACATTGGACATTTGTGAGACAGGAAAAGAGTAGGTGCCCGGCGCCTTCACCTCTTCCAGTTATAGGAGAGAAGAAAAGTGAATAAAGGATAATTTGGAGTCATTTAGGGCTGTCAGGGTGGCAGTATGAGATGTAGAAATCCAGGTTTCACTAATTGCAAGGAAACCTAGGGGAGGAGACCTACATGAAAGTAGTTGGTGATAAAGGATGTTTTGTTGGATACAGACTGAGCATTTGTGCAATGTTCAGTTGATGTGGAAAGGAAGAGTAGAGAAGTTGGAGGCTCAGAGGAGTAAGGCGCGGTGGATAGGTGTTAGTGGAGGTTGTAGTTTGCTCGTCAGCTTTGTTAGAAGTAGGAGTTGCAAGAGAGATGGAGTAGTGGGAGTTTTGAGACTCAAGTTTTATGATGGGGAAAGGAAAGAATGAAGTTGTAGCATGACTGGAAAAAGCATAGGGTGAAGTGAGTAGAAGCAGCAGCAGGAGCGAATGATGGACAGTCAAAAAATGTTTATTCGGGGCTCAAAGGTTCCATAAAAATAAAACACATCGTATACACATTAATGATAAAAAGATCAAACAGAAATAATTGTGATACATCAGTGATCATACATTTCATAACTTTAGAAGAAAAGAGTGCAATACTTCAAATACATTTCTATACTCCAGATAAAATCAGTATCAAATGTGAAATATACAATATTTTCTACAAACCACGCATGACATAAATGTCATGTACATGACATCTTAATAAAAGGATGACCATTTCAATACAGAAGTGAAATGGATCATAAGGAGAAGGCAAAGAACAGGTAAAATACCTCACAAACAGTTTCTGCCTCAATAGAAATTAAATGTCAATGGTTAAATGGGAACTACAGTATTGCGAGAGGCCCTAAACTTCCAAGCTTGTTGAATATTTGATAACCGGCCCGAGCTTAGAGTTTTAGCCTTCAATAGAAAATAAAGTGCTGGGCGACCTTGTGTTTACCTTTAAACAGTAGTAACGTTCTCCTAGTACTTGTAGGAAACGCTATTGAATCTAAAAAAAAACATATTTTACATAATAAAACAGTAGTAGAAATTGCACAGTGGTCATTTTCATAATTTCTACATGAATATTCTGGACAAAAGAACATAAAATGTATTCTCCAGCATGGGGTCTGGCATGGATTCACATGCTCATGAATATTCCCCGTCGTCAGGCTGGGAATCCTCGGTAAAGAAAAAACCAGTATCAGTTTCGTTTCTGATCTGTCTTTCGTAGTAATAACCAATCACTGGTCTCTGCGTCATACTGACCACAGCCAATGACTGCCCTCTACCTACGCACCGCCTCTGGCAGCCATCTTCAGATTTTTACCGCACGTTCATGTGTTGGGATCCTCGTGCTATTGCTCTCGAGCGTTAGTGCTATTTTTTCACATTTTTTCTCAAAAAACTTCGTTTTTCGGTCAAAAGAGCCTCAAGCTCCACCGACTCTCCATCCGATCAACGGGGACCCGTGTCGGATTCGTCTGCGCCCCTCAAGGGTGAAGATCTCGTCGAGCTACGCTTTTGGAGGACTCCAGAAGTTTCTCAGGCCCGGACATGGCCCAGGAGAAGGGAAGCTCGACGCCCGGAAAGCTGTTCAGGATCTGCCCTGGATGCCAGCTGCAGAACGTCTTTAAGGAGGACGAACACTCCTTTTGTCTCTACTGCTTACATGAGGACAAGACGCACGTGGAGAAGGACTGTGCGTTTTGCGGCAATATGTCGGAGCGGACCATGAAGGACCGCCACCAACGTCTCGCCAACTGGCTGGAAGGGAAGAGCCCGTCAGGCGAGAAGAAGAGGAAGAAATCCGAGCGGTCTTCTAAGACCTTTGAGGACGCCCCGGCGACGGGGGTCCAACACAAGGCCAAGCACCGCGAGTCCGCTGGCACCGGGAGCGCCGAACGGTCGGGCTCTACGGGCGCCAGGCAGGGCGCACCCTCCCCGGCACCTTCAGCCACGAGCCAACGCTCTTGGTCGGGTAAGAGGAAGGGCGAGCACCCGGCGAAGCTCCTGGAGAGGCCCCGGTCGAGCTCGAAGGCCCCATCGGAGGGGGAGCGAGGCAGTGTCCCCCCCTCAAGGATAAGGCGGTGAGCGCACCTAAGGTGGTGAAGGCCTTAATCCATCCGGCCAAGCCCTCTATCGATACTGTCGCGGCGGCCCTGGCTCAGCCTGTGGAGGCTACACCAGTGGTGGCGACCTCGGGGCTCAGAGTCTCCCTGCCACCTCGGAGGGAGTCCTCTTTTTTGCCCATCGATAGGACCCCCGTGAAACCCCCGGCGGGGAAGAAAAAGGGGGGGCAGGGCGTCGTCGTAGATTCAGCCTCAACCTCAGAGGAAGAGCTGATTGAGGTCTTAAACCACGGCCTTGGCGTGGAAGAAGACCGGCCCGTCGGGATGGATCCCGACGCAGGTGACGACGACATCGTCGAGGGTGCCGACGGGGCTCCTGATCGCCCGTCGGATTCCCCTCTGCCAGTGCCGCAAGACAACTCGGCGGCCATTTTGTTGGCTATACAGTCCTTATGTTCAGAGATAAGGACGAGACTACCGTTGCCGACGGAGGAACCTCTCCCGTCGGGGGATCCTGAACCGGGACCTTCTGGTGCTCCCCCGCCCAAGAAAAGGAGGATTCACCCTCCACCTCCTTTTCAGCCGTCACGTCCCGTCCAGTCCTCCTCCCCGTCCACCCGAGGGGATGATACGGGGACTGACACGGCAGCGACGGGTACGGACGACGAGGTATACGATGAGGGTCTACCGTCGTCACCTTCCACCAGGGTTTCTCCGCCCGACGAGATTGGATCGTTCCACTCCATGATCGCCAGGGCATCCGAGCTTTTCCAACTCTGCCCTGAGGAGAAGAAAAAGGAAGGATTCCTTTATCAACGGCGCGAGGCCAAGAGGAAGACGGTCCTCGCGGTGCCTCTACTGGACGACATTTGGGATGAGGGCCTCGCCCTCCTCAAGAACCCTTCCACGACGCCAGCTAGAAGAGACCGGTACGAGAAGAAGTACCGGGTCCCGGGCGCGGCCCCCCTGTGCCTCCGGGCGCAGCCTACCCCGGACTCCTCCGTCGTCTCCGCGGTGGCCAGGAAGAAAGCGGGGGGGGGTGCGGCCTCCACATCGACTTCCCCACCGGACGCCGAGGGAAAGAAATTGGACGCTATGGGACGCAGGGTCATCTCGTCTGCAGCGACGACGATTAAAGCGGCCAACGCCTTGGCTATCGTGGCCCGCTACGACAGGGAGCTATGGTACAAACTGGCTCCCCTGCTGGACTTCCTACCGGACGACAAGAGGGCGGATGCCCTGGAGATCCTACAGGAAGGCGAGGTGGCGTCGGACCACGCCATCACTATTGCGACGGACATCGCCGACACTGGGTTTCGCCAGTTGGGCAATGGCGTGTGCCTTAGGCGGCGTGGATGGCTCAAGGCTACGGACTTCCGTCAAGACGTACAGACCAGAGTCCTGGACATGCCGTTCGATGGGAACAACCTGTTTGGGAAAACAGTGGACGATTCCCTTCAGGCCATTAAAGCGGACACTGAGACGGCCCAGGCCCTTGGGGTTCTGCAGCAACGACGGACGCCCTTTCGGAGCAGCGGAGGCAAGGGCGCCTCCAAAGGTTCCGGCGGCGGTTTCTCCACCTACCGTCAAGCGGCCCGCTCGTCGTCTCAGGAGGCCTACAGAGGACGAGGCAAGTCTGGCGGACCCCGCCGTCGTCGCCAAGGAGGTCAAGGCGGCAAAGCCTCGTCGAAACAGGATTGAACCGGCCGTGGGGTCGGGCCCCCACCGAAGCACCCCGGTGGGAGGCCGGCTGGCGAGCTTCATCAGCGTGTGGGAGTCCATCTCCACCGACCGTTGGGTGCTGGACGCCTTAGCCCGGGGCCACGCGCTCGAGTTTCAAAGAAGGTGCCCGCGCGTCCCCCCCGTGGCCAGGAAAGAGCTTCACGTCCCTCAGCTTCTCCTGGAGGTAAAGGCGATGCTCAGGAAGGGCGTCATCGAACTCGTCCCAAAGAGGCTTCGGGGCTCCGGAGTTTACTCGAGATACTTCCTCGTGAAGAAGAAGACGGGAGGATGGCGCCCCATCCTAGACCTGCGACGTCTGAACAAGTTCATCAAGGCGCAGAAGTTCCGGATGGTCACCCTCCAGCACGTCCTGGGGCAGCTGGAGGAAGGAGACTTCCTGTCGTCATTGGATTTGGAGGATGCCTACTTCCACATTCCCATCCTAAAGGGGCACCGAAAATTCCTCAGGTTTGTGGTCCAAGGGCGTCACTACCAGTTCAAAGCCCTCCCCTTCGGACTACGGTCGGCACCCAGGGTATTTACCAAGTGCCTTGCACCGGTGGCGGCGCAACTGCGCCGCGAGGGGATCCACGTCTACCCCTACCTGGACGACTGGCTCATCCAAGCCAAGACGAGGGAGCTCGCCGTGGAGCACACGGCAAGGACCGTCCAACTTCTCACGGACCTGGGATTCTCCGTGAACTACGCCAAGTCCCACCTGGTACCTGCTCAAAACGCACTGTTTCTGGGAGCGAAGCTCGACACAGTGTCCCTTCTGGCCTCCCCGTCGGAGGAAAGGACCAGGTCCATCCTGGGCAAGGTACAGCGGATGTTGGTTTCCGACGCGGCCAAGGTGAGGTCCATCAAGTCCCTCCTCGGAATGATGTCTTCTTGCATCTACCTCATTCCCATGTGCAGGCTCCGGATGCGCCCGTTGCAGGAGTTCCTGGACGCGCGCTGGATCCAAACGACGGGCGGCTTCGAGGAGAGGATCACACTCGACGAGAGTTTCCGCCGAGCGGTCCGGTGGTGGGGCACCCGCGCGCATCTGACGGCGGGCATGGACTTCCAGACCACCAGGAGACAGTGACCACGGATGCCTCCCTGGAAGGGTGGGGAGCGCACACCGAAAATCTGCACGCGAGAGGCCTCTGGCTCCCGACAGAGAAGTCCCTCCATATCAACGTCCTGGAGCTCCGTGCAGTGTTCTGGGCCCTCAGGTCCTTCCTTTCGTCCCTCAAGGGCAAGGTGGTGAGGATCTACACCGACAACACCACCACCACCATGTTTTACATCAGGAAACGGGGCGGAACCAGGTCCCCAGCACTGTCCAAGGAGGCGCAGGACCTGTGGCATTGGGCAGTCGCCCAAAGGATGTTTCTGGTGCCGTTTCATCTGGCAGGGATAAAAAACACCATCGCCGACTCAATCAGCAGGGAGCTGCGCTCGTGCCACGAGTGGGAACTACGGCAGGATCCAGTGGATGGCCTCTTCCGACGGTGGGGCACACCCCAGATCGACCTGTTCGCGACGGCGACGAACTCCAAGTGCCGGAGGTTCGCCAGCAGGTTTCCCCAGGCGAGGAGCATGGGCGATGCTTTCTCGTTCCCCTGGGAGGGCCTGTTCCTCTACACGTTCCCTCCTTTGCCACTGCTAATCCGGCTCGTCAACCAGCTCAAGAGGTCACGGTGCAGGATGATCCTCGTCGCACCTGCGTGGCCGAGGCAGATATGGTTCCTGGACCTTCTGGACTTGTCAGCGTCCCCGCCAATCAAGCTGCCGGTGGACGCGGATCTACTCTCCAGGGAAGGAGGCGCCATCCTCCACCTCGACCCGAAATCGCTGAACTTGCAGGCCTGGCTCCTGCAGCGCTAGAGTTTGGAGGATACGACATACCGGCCGACTGCAGAGAGGTTCTTGCAAAGGCCAGGGCGTCCTCTACTCTTAAATGCTACGTACACAAATGGAAGAGGTTCTCTGTCTGGTGCCACGCACAGAAGATTAACCCTCTACGGATTACGGCTCCCCAGGTACTGCCGTACCTGTTGACGCTGGCCAAAGCTGGACTGGCACACGCGTCCATCAAGATTCATCTTGCTGCGATCTCCCGATACACCAGAACCACGGGCCGGACGTCCCTGTGGTCTCATCGTCTGGTGAAAGAGTTCATGAAGGGACTGTTCAGATCGTTCCCGCCGGTGAAGCCCCCGGCCCCGGCGTGGGAGCTCAACGTGGTGCTGACCAAGCTCATGGGACCTCCGTTCGAGCCTCTGCACTCGGCCCCGTTGAAGTTTCTGTCGTGGAAAACAGCGTTTCTTGTGGCCATCACCTCCGCACGACGGGTGGGAGAGATCCAGGCCCTTTCCTGCAAGGCCCCGTACTTGACTTTTCACGACACGAGGGTAGTGCTCAGGACGCACCCCTCCTTCATGCCCAAGGTACCGTCGGACTTCCATCTCAACGAACCCTTGGTGTTGCCTGTGTTCTTCCCGTCGCCTTCGTCGCCAGCTGAGAGGACTTTGCACTCGCTGGATGTGGCTAGAGCGCTGAAGTTCTACGTGGACCGCACGAAGTGTTTTCGGAAGACGTCAGAACTCTTTGTGAACTTTGGACCTGTCAATCAGGGGAAGGCTCTCTCGAAGGCTTCCATTTCCAGATGGCTCTCCGGCTGTATCATGTACTGTCATCGGTTGGCAAACCGACCGCTGCCTGGCCGTCCGAGAGCCCATTCCACCAGAGCGATCGCAGCTACCACGGCGTCCCTTTCTGGTGTGCCCCTGTTGGACATATGCAGGGCTGCTACGTGGAGGTCGACGCACACCTTCACGAAATTCTACTGCGTGGATCGGGATTCCAGGGAGGAGTCCAGGGTCGGCCAAGCAGTGCTGCGGAACCTGTTAGCCTGAGGTGAGCCTGGTGAGGAGGTAAGATGCTTAATGTTGAGTTTGATGTAATGCTTAATGTTGAGCCTTTGCCACCTCCCGTGGTTGTGCATGTGTGTACTGCTATGTATTCTTTATTCATGAGCATGTGAATCCATGCCAGACCCCATGCTGGAGAAGGAACAAGTTACGTACTTGTAACTGTTGTTCTCCAGCATGGGTCTGGCATGGATTCACATGCGAACCCTCCCGCCTACCCCTCTGCGGCTCTTCACTTGGTCATACTGCCACTTCACGTGCTTCCAAATCTGAAGATGGCTGCCAGAGGCGGTGCTTAGGTAGAGGGCAGTCATTGGCTGTGGTCAGTATGACGCAGAGACCAGTGATTGGTTATTACTACGAAAGACAGATCAGAAACGAAACTGATACTGGTTTTTTCTTTACCGAGGATTCCCAGCCTGACGGGGAATATTCATGAGCATGTGAATCCATGCCAGACCCATGCTGGAGAACAACAGTTACAGGTAAGTAACTTGTTCCTTCTTCAACCACCGCATTACACATTTTACATCTCTTTTGTTGTAATTTGCTCAATCTTCTTGCTAGAACGGCATCCAGTTGTAAACAATTAAAACATGCTATAGTGGGGGGGGCGCTGTTGCGCTTGACTAAGATGGCTGCCTGAGCGCGATGCTCCGAGACGGAGAAATTCATTTTCGTGAACCCTGTCTTGATACCGCTGAGTTATATGCAGTAAACTGGTGGATTGCTTACTTAGGTACCACTGATCCTCCTGCTCGCTCGGCGTCTTCCGGAGATGCGCCGACACAGAGATCCCTGCGGTGCAGCGGGACACGGGCTGGATGCACTTCGCCACCCTGCCACACGCATCCACAGGGAGTGGACACGCAAGCACCGCGGATCCTGAGGCCGGCGGGGGAGGGGAGACCGCCACTCAGCGTGGCACATTCTTTTCGAGCTGCTCTCCGCGGTCGTGGCTGCGGCCCTGGTCCCCCTCTGCCCCCTCCACCAACAGTCTCCACTGCGGACCTACCAGGGCTTTTACCTCTCTCCCTTGGCTCCTGCCGGACTCCCGCCTTGATCCACTGTTCGGGAGCTGCAGCCTCGGAGACACCGCCCAGGCACTGACATCTCCTGGGAGCACCGCGGATCTAACAAAGCCCCCCGCTGTCAGCTCCTCTGATGTGCTGGGGCTATCAAGATTTAAGGTACGAGGGCCTCTACATGTTAAGCAACTCCCCAAGGTGCCACTCATAGGGAATTGTGCCTACTTTGAACTTGTTGACACTACTTAGAGCACTAACGGCAACATAAAAAAAATGCCTACATACCGGTGCAGTGCTGGACTGGCCCATGCTGCACTACGCTTCATCCAGCAGCCTGAATATTAACACTGTTCGGCTCCCGGCTCCCTATGACCCTGTGAGCCCACTGCCGGTTGTCCACCTTGCACCAAGGGAAAGGCTGACCTGTTGGACTGGGCACCCTGCACGCCATACTGCCCTGGAAACCCTAAATCTCGGCACTCACCCGAGGATACCCCCCGACTTGGCAGGGCCCCCTCTTCAGTTGGCCCACTGCCACCCTGTGGTCCACAACAGCGATTAAAGACTTGATAACACAGAAATGGTACTATGCTATCCACGTGCCGGGATACTGGGTGCAGAGCCCCCACTACCTACATCTACCACACTAACCCCATTACTGCACTCCCGACATAACTAGGAAGCAGAAACTGGGATAAGACGGCAACACCACAGAGCTGCTCAGGGTGGAGCACACTGCACTACACAATGCCCAAAGACTCGCACTTGGAGGGGTGATGCCACACCTGACGGTCTGGTATCCGATGGGCCGAACTCCAGACCAGGGAGCCCCTATACTCGGAGGGGGACACCGGTACTTGGACGTAGCCAACCACTTGCACCAGCCCACACCCCCAGGGCCCACCCTTCGCCGACATTGACCAAAGGAGCGGGTGCAAGCAAGAAACGGAGCTCTCTAAATATGTTCGCTAAGACTCCAGCTAAGCAGGCAGCGGAATCACCTGAGGAGACCCTTGCAACATCGGCCCCACTATCCCCCGATGATTCACAAAAAATGTTAGAATACATCCGCAAGGGGTTCACCACTCTTCACACCAAGCTGGATGACATGAATGGTACCATCTCATCCATTAAGGCGCACATTGAGAAAACAGATGGGCGGGTGGCAGAAATTGAAACAAGGATGGGGGCCGCTGAAGACTATCTTGGTTCCCTCTGGGCCACAGTCTCCTCGTTCTCTACTCGAATGCTGGCGGTTGAAAAAAAGAATGATGACTTAGAGTCCCGTTCACGGCACAACAACCTACGCATAGTTGGAGCACATGTTGCTGTCAGTTCTTGATTCTCCGAAACTTTCCCCGCAGTTCGCGGTAGAAAGAGCCCACCATTCCTTGATTGCAAAACCTAAACCTGGTGCACCTCCACGCCACATCACCAGGATCTTAAATTTCTGGGACCGTGATGCTCTTCTGAGAGCTGCAAGACTCAAGGGGGAGTTGCGGATGGGGGCAGCGAGGATCCATCTCTATCCTGATTTTTCTGTGGCAGTGCAGCAGGAACGTAAAACCTTCATAGCAGTAAAAAGAAGACTCTGTGATCATGGGGTTAAATACTCCATGTTATTCCCTGCCAAGTTAAGAATGGAACACTCTAATCAAACATTCTTCTTCACGATCCTGGAGGAGGCCTCAAAGTTCATAGATGAACATTTTCAAGGCTGATACTTAACCACTGACATGGCACCTATGTAACCTGACCACTTTGCGCCGACTCTCTGCCACGAAACATGCTCACAGATGCACTCACGCACAGCTGAAGCTATATTGCAGGGAATGCATCGGGAATTCAATCTTGTTATTCCACCGAACTGTTGATCATCTGTTTACCCAGACTATACTACCATCATCCAATCAAGACTGCGGTATTGAAAATCCTCCTTATGTTCCCCAGCCCGATGCGTCACTGCCAGGCCAGCCAACAGGCCCCCAGGCGCTGATGCCAACGAGTTTGTTGCTACTATGGTTCTATAGGGTTGTCATTCCTCTTGTTGGGGGAGGGGGAATATGGAGTTGTGTTAAAAAGGACTTGACAACCACAGAAGATGCCACACATACCACAGTAATATATCACAGGCTTGCGGATGCCACGATGTGCCTGCCCTTGTTGGGCTGGCTACGGCTACCGCCACTCCGCACCCCGGAAATCAACCGACACCTCCATATAAATGGCTGATAGTACTTGGCATTCATGAGCTGGAACATAAGAGGCCTAGGTAACTACAAAAGAATGAGGCAGATACAATTGTACGTGGAACGTCATGACATTAAAGTCCTATGCTTGCAAGAGACCCATGCCCGCTCGGAACAATGCGAAAAGTTTGCTAAGCAATGGGGGCTTCAGAGATACTTTACAACTATTCCACCCAAAGTCGAGGTGTCCTAACTTTGATACACAAGAGCCTAAAGTTCTCGTGCAGTCACTCATTGATAGACCCGCAGGGGAGGTATGTGGTAATCCATGGTAAACTACAAAATCAAGAGGTAATCATCATCTTAAATATCTATGGTCCGAATATCAATGATTTCTACTTAAACCTAGCTTCAGTGTTGGAGAGCTACCCCCCGGTCCCGATCATATGGGGTGGTGATTTTAACACGATACTTGACGTCAACCTAGACAGATCAGGCTCTAGACCCCGCCAATTATCCAGGGCAGCCCATGCAATTTTGACTACGCTTCCTCGTTTGGCGGTCGTAGACACCTGGTGACTCATGTACCCTGACTCCCGCACATACTCCTACTATTCCACAGTACATGATTCACACTCCAGGATAGATAGGTGGCTTGTATCGGACATATTAGTCAGGTGCCTATCCCGCCTCCTGATCCTCATTAAAACATTATCTGATCACTCACCGGTTATTATCTCACTTAATTGGGGCAAGACTATAATAAAACGAGACAGTGGAGAATGAGACCTCATGCCCTACTCGACCAAACCTTCGCATCTGAACTTGAATCCTCCATCGAGAAATTCTTTGAGATTAACACTAATTCTGTCGCATCACATGCTACCCTCTGGGAATCATTTAAAGTATACATCAGGGGTATCGCCATCTCCAAAGGGTGTGGTATTCTGAAGGGAATTTGCGAGGAAATCGCTGGTAGTGAGTCGGCCCTGGCTACCTTCGAGACCCAATATGCCCTCGATCAGGCTCCTGAAACGTTGGCACGGCTGGGGTCGGAACTAGACACATTCCGCACTCTTAGCAGAATGGGAAATCACATTTTTAGACAGCCCACATTCAGTTAGGAAATATGGCGAGGGAGAACGCCCAGGGCGACTGCTCGCCAGGCTGATTCACCAAGAATTCGGAGCCCCCAACATACCGGCGATAGAGCGACCAGACGGAACACTAGCTACGTCCCCACAATACATCAACTCGGTATTCCTATCATTCTACACCTCCTTATACTCTAATGTTGATGGCCCCCAGGTATCGAAATTGACTCCTATTTGGAAAACCACCCTCTCTCCGTCCTTTCCACCGACGCTAGCATTTCCCTGGAGAGGCCGTTTACACCAGAAGAACTCACGGAAGCCATTGAATCATTGGCAACGGGTAAGGCCCCTGGCCCAGACGGGCTCCCCATCGACCTGTATAAGCGCTTCAAATCGCTCCTAGCCCCACATCTATTAACCCTATGGGAGGAGGTGTGTGAGAAGGGCATACTCCCTCCCTCTCTCTGAGAGGCGATGATAACAGTTCTTCTTAAACCTGGCAAAAACCCCACCCAATGTGGCTCATACCGCCCTCCCTCATAAATTAACAGTGACGTTAAAATATATGCTAAAGTACTATCCGACTGGCCTCATTCATGCCCCACATCATTCATTGTGATCAGGCAGGATTTGTTCCTGGCAGATCCACCGCCCTGAACCTGAGAAGGCTCTTTAACGTGATCAGTAGGATTGGTCCAGAGGTGCAGGCGGTGGCAGCCACCCTAGACATACAGAAGGCATTTGACTTGGTGTCATGGGAATATCTATGGCGAGTCCTTGAGGTGCAAATTTGGCCCCAACTTCCGCACCTGGGTTAGGTTGCTCTACACTGATCCATCGGCCAGGGTCCGCACAGAAGATAGATGCTTCTCCCCCTTTCACATAGCTTGGGGAACACGGCAGGGCTGTCCATTTTCACCGTTGATATTCGCTATAGCCATGGAACCCTTCGCCGACATGATGCGCCAATCACACACTCATAGGGGCCTACGTACTGCCAGTCAAGCCGATATTGTTTTCCTGTATGCCGATGATGCCCTCCTTTACATTTGCTGGCCAGAAACCAACCAAAAGTAAACTGCTCTAAATCTGTTCTATTCCCAGTCAGACTCCAAATTACCCCCCTCCGACCTGGGTAGATTCACTTGGTCCCAATCTAACATTACTTACCTGGGAGTGGTGGTCTCCCGGCATGCGGCGAGGCTACGTGAAGACAACTATCGTAATTACCTCACGCACTTGGCCGCTAAAGCAGAGAGTTGGACTAGACTCCCTATCTCCTTAGCGGGTCAGATAGGTATACTCTAAATGGTGGTACTACCCCAACTCCTTTACCGATTTACTAATCTTCCCCTGTGGCCGGGCGATGATTTCTTCCGATCGCGGCGCCGTATAACCAACACCTTCCTATGGCACTCCGGTGCAGTCTGACTCACGCTACCACACTGACCGCCCCTAAGGAACTGGGTGGGTTCGGCGCCCCTGACTTTACCAGATACTGGTTAGTGGCTCAAGCACAATTTTACTCCTACTGGTTTAACACCACTGACCCCCCTCCACATGTCCACTTAGAGAAGCGAACGGTCAGTGATCGAGAAATTGGGTCCCTTAGTCTTAAAGCGGTCCCAGCTGATCCAGACTCGGCTGATCCTGTCGCCAGTACATCCTTGGCTCTCACTAAGATCTGGAAGCTGCTTGAAACACCTCGCCCCTTCCACAGGGACCTCCCCCTCTGGAACTTCTTTCCCCGATGTCCCAAATGTCCCACAATCCATAGTGTCCCGCTGGGCCGATTCAGGCTTCCTGGCACTCCGGGATATCTATGAACAGGGCAATTTCCTTGAATGGGCAGACCTCCCAATTCCCCTCAAGCGGACACCTTCTGCATGGTTACAATACTCTTCCCTCAAGGCCAGCGACCCTAACTTCCCTACAATACCACCGGACGAGCCCATAATCGAAGAGTTGTGCACCTTTGACTGCTTTAGAGGCAAGGTATCAAGGCTCTATACCCCACTGCAGGCTAGGGCCACCTCCTCCTTTGGTAAACTGAGATGTAGGTGGGAGGAGGACCTTGGAATTGAGATCACTGATGAACGCTGGTCCCAGATGTGTGCTTGCACCCACAACGTATCATATAACTCCCGGTTCAAACTAATACAATTTAAAGTGTTACACAGATACCATCACACTCTGGGCAGACTACACCATATGTTTGGTGAACTTCCTTCCAGCTGCCCTAGATGCGGTGCGGATCAAGCCCCCTACACCCATATGATCTGGAGCTGCCTGCGGCTCATGCAATACTGGACCGAAATATGCACCACATTGTCTGCCATACTAGACTACACCATAGATCCATCCCCAATGTGATGCCTCTTCCATGACTTCCCCCAACTGGGTCGTGATTCCAAAAAACTGGCTGGACTCTGTATGATACTTGCTGTACGCTGCAACCTGATGAACTGGCTCCGGCCCAGAGCCACCCACCTATGCACAGTGGCTCAGGACGGTCACATGGGCACACAACACCAAGGAGGCCTGGGGAGCAATACAACACCCACGCTCAAGGCCAAGAGACATTTGGCAGAGATTTCGTAATTGCTTGTCCGCCACGACCTCGAACCCGGACACTGAATCCTCCACCGCTGGCCTTTCCCCCTGCACAGCTGTTATCCCATGAATAGTGGTTCTTAAGCTTTACACCCATGCCGTCACATAGTTCCCTGACCCTCTTGATGCACCCGAAAGCCAGCACTTTATTGTGAAGTATGTACTTCAGTAATAGTGCATCCTTTTGTTGTGTTGTGAGCATCTGTCTGTGTATGTCGTCAACCCGAATAAATAAAGTTTTTTAAAAAAAACATGCTATAGTGATAGGACATCTTTCCATAGTATAATTACTCCAAAAGAGGTAATCTTGGAAGCAGAAGATTTTTCCTAGTGCTTAGTTCATCCTTACTGCTTGTTTCTCCATAAAGAAATAGTAAAGAGAATGCATGCATAATCAAAAGGGTCTGTTCGTAGTATGGGGCAACCGTTGCTGAACATAGTATATTTGCCTTCCTCTTGCCCCTTGAACATTTAAGTATTGCTGATTTTGCCGTATTTATCTGCAAGTCCAATATGTTAATTCATTTATTTATTAACATGCAAGTGAGCGATTATTCAAGCCCAATCCTCCAAATTAACACTAGAATTTCCAACTCCAGCACTTGTGAGATAGTCACCATTCTACGAGAACTAGAAACCCTGTCCTGCCCACACCCGACCTCACGAAAGACGAGATCCAAAATGCCCTCCGAGGAAAAATAGCCACTCTCCCCTCAAAAATTCAGCATAAAGAAATCACCACCAACACCATAATCTTACCCACTCTCACTTCCCACCACTTCACCAGACCTCCTCTCCTTTGTCTTCAAAATGGTCACGACACTAAAAGGCCTGCACCCACCAGATGCACTAGTGATGCTTACCCAGTTAACACATCTAGGACCGCGCCAAAGCATTGATTCCCTTTGTGACAACTTTCATCAACTCCTCCTTCTCATGTTTGGTTGCCTCAAGGAAGCATCCGTTCTTCCACTGTTAAAAAAGCCATCACTTGACCCCACTTCCCCCATCAACTACCGACCCATCACAACAGCTCCATTTCGCCTCAAAATCTTATGATAGGGCTGCCTACACCTAAATCCAGCAATATCTTGAAACCAACCACATCCTAGGCATTCACCAATCCAGCTTCCATCCAGGCCACAGCATTGTATCAGCCCTGTTGGACCTGAAAAATAGCTTTGAAATCAAAGACTCTGGTGAATCGTCCCTCCTGCTTCTCCTTAACCTCTCGGCAGCATTTGACCTGGTCGACCATGGGATTCTCGGCCACCACCTCACCACAGCCGCCAACTTCTCCCAGAAGCCGCTAGGTGGATCGCCTCCTTGAAGGACGGAACCGTTCAAGACTTCACAGAACATGCAACCGCTCCACTAGCGCCCTTCTCCAGCATGGGGTCTGGCATGGATTCACATGCTCATGAATATTCCCAGTCGTCAGGCTGGGAATCCTCGGTAAAGAAAAAAATCAGTTTCAGTTTCGTTTCTGAGCCGTCTTCCTACTAGTAACCAATCACTGGTCTCTGGGTCATACTGCTCCCAGCCAATGACTGACCTCTACCTAAGCCCCTCCTCTGGTAGCCATCTTCAGACTTTTACCGCATGTTCAAGTGTTGGGAGTCCTCGTGCTGTAGCTCTCGAGCTTTTACTTTATTTCGCGTTTTATATATCTCTTATATTTTCGGTCAATCGAGCCTCAAGCCCCACCGACTTCACTAACAATTAACAGGAACCCGTTTTCTGAATTTTCTTCCCCCCTCAAAGGCATCTTTTCGACGTGTTTTCTACTTCTCTGAGGATTCCAGAAGATCTTTGAGTCCTACCCTGCGTGGACATGGCCCAGGACAAGGGAAGCGTGACGCCTGTTGGATCCAAGCTGTTCAGGAGCTGACCTGGATGCAGAATTCAGAACGTCTTTAAAGAGGACTCTTGGTGCCTCTACTCCCTCCATGACGACAAATCGCATGTGGAGAAGGACTGTGAGTTTTCTAAGAACATATCCAAACGGACAATGAAGGATCGTCGTATTGGGCTCACCAACTGGCTGGAGGGGAAGAGCCCAGCAGCAGGTGAGAAGAGGAAGACATTCTGAGTGGTCTTCTAAGACCTTTGAGGGCGCTCCGGCGACGGGGGCCCAACAAAAGGCAAAGCAACGCAAGTCTGCGGGCACCAGGAGCGCCGATCGGTCGGGCTCCTCGGCTGCCAGGCAGGGCGCACTATCACCGACGCCATTAACAACGAGCCAACGCTCTGGCTCGGTGAGGAGGAAGTCTGAGAACCCGGGTAAGCTTCAGGAGAAGTCCCGGTCGATCCCGATGGAGACAGCTGAGGGGGAGCGAGGCGGTGACCCCCCCCCCCCCCCCGCACCCCTCAAGGTGAAGGCCTCAGGCACGCCCAAGGTCGTGAAGGCCCTGATTCACCCAGCTCGATTGAGGGAGTTGTGGCGGCCCTGGCGAAACCTACGGAGGCTTCCCCAGTGGAGGCAACTTCAGGGGCTAGAGTTTCCCTGCCGCCCAGGAGGGTACCGTCTTTTTTTTTTTTCTCCGAAATATATTTTTTTATTGATTTTATACATACTGTATCACATGTGGCATACACTTGAAGAGCTCTGCAAGCAGCGTAATCGTGCTTAGAGGTGCATGTAATAAACAAAAAGAACATAAACGTCAACAGGTTCGAGAAATGTTTGTGGGGGGAGCCAAGAGGAGAGGGGTGCCAAGATAGTCGCTATTAGTTGATTGAAGGTGGACAAGGGGAATTGTACATGCTTCGGGATCAGGGCAATAGGCGGAAAAAGGGGATCACCGGTATCCTGGGCCTTCAATGTTTCGTTCCTGGACTTGCAAGCAGGAGGGGAGCTCCCCCGATTGGATCCTCTGCTGTGCACTGCCCCCCTTATTTTTCAGTCCGCTTTGTCCATCCATCGTAAGGAGGGTGGTTGTCGGGCCAGGCCTGGGTATTTCTGGGTATAGTCCAGGAAGGGGGCCCACGTCTGGAGGAATTTGTCTCTATTCCCGAACCGGATGGCAGTTATTTTTTCTGCTGCAATTATATCCCAGCATTTCGTCCACCACATTTGTACTGCCGGGCCCTCTGGATTTTTCCACAGCCTAGCCACAGAGATCTTAGCGGCAGTCAGTCAGCAGGTGAGAGCATAGCTCTGCTCTATGCCCTGAGAGGGGGAATTGACTCTCCCCGCCTGCTCCCAGTAAGACTATGCCCGGATCCCAATGGATAGTCAGGCCTGTGATCCTGTTGATGTGATCCAGCACGGATTTCCAGAATTGGGTGGCTTTGGGGCATGTCCAGAACATGCCTTTATCTGGGCATCCTCTCCAGCACACCGGTGGAATTGTCGGGTTGCATTTATTGAGTGTTTCTGGGGTCCGGTACCACCTGAAGCATACCTTGAATGCCCCCTCCTTGTTGGAAACACATTTCGAACTTCTGTTTGCCCTCGCCCAGATGTGATCCCACTCCTCCAGTTCGATGGGTCTCCCAATGTCTTTCTCCCATTTAAGCATGTACGGCTCTTTGCGGGTTGGGTCTGTTCTATCCAGGAGCCTGTAGAGGGTTGATATTCTGCCCTTTGGTGGGGATGCTGTGAGAGTGAGTTCCAGGGCTGTAAGGTCTCTGCTTCCGAGGTGCTTCATATCCCTACTCGAGAGCCAATGACGAAGCTGGGTATATATGAATCTCTCGCTCTCCGGCACATTGAATTTCCCCTTGCAGGACTCGAAATCAAGGGAGTATCCCTCCTCATAAAAGTCTTGCACCCTTTCCAGCCCTCCATTGTTCCACCTCGTGAAGTTCTTGGGGTTATAGCTTGGGGTGAATTCTGGATTCCCCCAGACCGGTGTGAGTGGACCCGTAGTGCTGCAGAGTTTCCACACACGCGCCGCCTTCCTCCAGCTCACCACCGTGTTTTCGGTTGCTGTCAGGGGTCCCATGCCCTCGCCTGCGCTGGGTCGTTTCAAATGTGGTAGAGAGTTTATGGGGTTTGGGCTCCAGTCCTCTTCCAGCTCCTGCCAGTGGCGCTTTGGGGTGGAGGGGAAGCCAAGCGAACGCATATGAGAGCTGAGCAGCCAGAATATATCTGGCCACATCGGGTGCTCCCAGTCCACCCAGCACCCGTCCTCGGAGCATGAGTTTCCTTGGGATTCGCGGCTGTTTTCCTCCCCAAATATAACTCATGATGTTCTTTTGCAGCTTCTGGATACCCTGCTTCGGAATTGTGGTTGGTAAGGCTGCGCACTGGTAAAGTAGTCTAGGAATGAGGTTCATCTTCAGGGCCGTGATTCTCCCAAACCAGGAGATCTCCTGTTTTTGCCAGCGTATCGGGTCATTCTTGAATTCTTTAAGAAGCGCCGGAAAGTTGGCTGTGTATAGTCTGCTGGGTGCGCATGGAAGCTGGACCCCTAAGTATGGGAGATTCTTTTTTGCCCAGGGTATGTGATATTCTTTTTCCAGATCCAACATTAGAGGACGAGGCAGGTTAATGCTCAGCGCTGTTGATTTGGATAGGTTGACCTTAAATCCTGATGCTTCCCCAAATTCGAGCAGTTCCCTCCATAGGGCCTTCATGGATTCTCTTGGTTTGATCAGCGTAAGGAGGACGTCGTCGGCGTACAGGGTGGCTTTATATGTTTGGGCCTTGATTGTCAGGCCTTGGACCTCTGCATTTTGACGTACCCTGTTCGCGAATGGCTCCATGGAGAGGGCGAATACCAGGGGGGACAGGGGACAACCCTGCCTGGTGCCTCTTGAAATTTTGATTATTTTGGACCTGGCCCCATTGAGCCTTAATCTGGTGGAAGGCTGCTGATAGTTTGCTAATGTCCATTTTATGAAATTTGGGCCAAAGCCGAAGTGCCAAAGTGTTTATTGGATGTAGCCCCGATCGAGCATGTCAAACGCTCTATGCACGTCGAGGGATAGTACCATCAGTGCCCGCCCCTTCCTGTTGGCAGTTTCGATGACGTTTATGGTTCTCCTTATATTATCATGAGTGCTGCGGCCAGGGATGAATCCGGTCTGGTCCGGATGGATGATGGCTTGGAAGCAAGGGAGCCATCCCGTTCGCAAGGGTTTTGGTGAAGATCTTTGCGTCGTAGTTCAGGAGGGTGATAGGTCTGTAGGAGGCGCAATGGCTCCGGTCCCTTCCAGGTTTCAGTAGCAACACAGTTAGTGACTCTTCCAACGAGGGGGTGGTCGTTCCTGTTGATAGGAACGAGTTGAAGAGGGATGCCAGATGGGGCGAGAGAATGTATGAAAACTTCTTATAGAATTGCGCTGTAAGCCCATCCGGGCCGGGAGTTGAGTTTTTCATTTTTGCTATGACCTCGCTCACTTCTTCTGCCGAGATAGGGACTTCTAGGGCCGTGAGTTGAGGATGTGGATCGACCGGCTGTCCCCCTGCTAGATATTTCACTTGTGCTAATGCGGCCGTGGTGGCACCCGCCATGATACCCCTGTGATGTGCTGTCATGATTTCCAATTTCTCCGTGATGGTGTAGCGAAGAGTCCCTTGTGCGTCCAGGAGGCTATGGATGGAATTTCTCGATTGCAGCTTTTTCAGTTTGTGGACCAGGAGCCGATTTGCTTTGTTACTGTGCACATAGTAAAACTGCTTGGTGTATGTTAGTGCTCTGGCCGCTTTGTCAGCTAGATGCATTTCTAGGGTTTGCTTCGCCCTTTGGAGCATGCGACTCACTTTCCTATTCTGGCCTCGTTTAAGGTTGCGTTCTGCTTCCGTCACTTCTGCCTCAAGTGCGTCTTGTTGCAGCTTGCGCAGTCGCCTGAGTCGGGCTGTGCAGTCGTTTGCCGTGCCCCTAATGACGGGCTTCATAGCGTCCCAGATCGTGGCCACTGATGTCTTTGGTAGTGTTTTCCCTGAAGTAGTTCTTGAGGGCTTCTGCCATTTCTGTTCTGATTGCAATGTCCGTTAAGATCTGGTCTTGAAGCTTCCATTGCCGCTGAGGCGGCTCGGGGAAGCTCCCCACCCTCAGGTTCATTATGACTGGTGCATGTTCCGAAAGGGCTCTGTGCCCTATTTGGATGGATTTGACGCAGGGAATGAGAGCGCTGGAGAGTAGCAGAAGGTCGATTCTTGAGTGCCCCAGACGAACATGAGAGAAAAAGTGTAGTCCCTTGTTCCCATGTTGGCCCATCTCCATGCATCTATAGTGTCGGTTTCCCTCAGGAATTCTGCCATGGCGAGGGCCTTGCTAAAGTCCTCCTTAGATGGAGGGAGCGTTTTGTCCAGGTTTGGGTCTGGAGTCAAGTTAAAATCACCCCCTATGAGTAAACGACCTTCAGTGAAGGTGACAAGAATGGGTAGAAGGTTTCGGAGGAATGTGCTCTGCGCTGTATTTGGGCAGTACATGGCAGCAATGGTGATGGGAAGCTCTACCAAGAGGCCTTTTAGCAGGAGATACCGACCCTCTGGGTCTCTCTTGATGGTTATGTTAGTAAAGGGTAAGTCTCGGCCTAACAGAATGGCAACCCCTCTTTTCTTGAGATCAGCAGAGGCAAAGTACCTTTTTGTGTAGCGTTGAAAGGCTATGCGGCGCTAGTCACTCCTGAGGAGATGAGTCTCCTGCAAGCAAATAATGTTGGGTGCCAATTGGGCGAGCCTGTGCTCCACGGACTTCCTTTTCCAGGGAGAGTTCAAACCCAGGACGTTCCAGTTCAGGATCGAAAGCTCCTTATTCGGCAGAGACATTGGTGGGTAGGTTTGATGGCTGATTTACCCTGCATGTTTCGGATTGCGAAGCTTGAAACCCCCCCACTCCGGTGGGCCAATCCGCCATTGCCGTGGTGATTCCGAACAGCGAGGTGAGCCCTCTGTCAACTTGTGTTTTGACTCTCGAATCCCCCTCGTCTCCAGCCCACTCCCCAGCTCCCCCTCTCCCTCTGACCAAGTTAAACCAACAAAATGAACTAGAACAAAACCTAAAACAAGAAACAAATGAAGGTATCCAGACCAGCCTTCTACCAACAGGGCTGTCGGCTGGGCCATGGCTACCAGCTGTGTCAGAGACCAAGGGGTCTCATGCTGTAGTGGTGAAAATCTTTTAAGTTCGAGAGAGATCGCCGCAGGCCACCCCGGCCAACGAGCTTGTTGAATTGGGATTCTTTCCGCAGCGGCCCAGGAGGCCCGATTATTTGTGAGGCTCTGGGTTCAAAGACTGGGCCCCCTGGGGGAGAGAGGGGTGGCCGCTGGTCTCCGAGGAGGAGGTACCAGGATCAGGGCAGATGGGGCTCTCAGCGGTTATTGATGTTCTTCCCCCTTGCGGGAGGGCCGCGCATCCTACGTCGACCAGCTACCCGGGACCAGGGACGGAGAGACTCCCCGCCAGCCCCCTCGGGGGAGCGGTCCGAGCCCCCCGGGGCAACCTCCTCCGTGTCCGGGTTCATGAACGCTTCAGCTTCCCGAGGTGATGGGATTTGCTGAGTCTTTCCCTCCCAGGTGAATGCGAGGCCTGAAGGAAAGCTCCAGCGGTAGGGAATCTTGCGTTCGCGTAGCCAGTCAGCCATGGGTTTAAGAGCTCTTCGTTTGGCCAGGGTTGATGCTGCTAAATCTTGGAACAGGGCTATCTCCGAGTCCCAGAAGTGGATGTGTTCCATGGCCCTGGCCTCCTGCATTATCTCCTCCTTGAGCTTATAGAAATGGACACTGACCAAGATGTCAGCCACCCCATTGGGCCTCTGCCTGGGTCTAGCCCTGTGCACTCTGTCCAGCTCCAGGGGAGAGTTATCTGGGAGGCTGATGATGTGGCAGAGGAAATCGGAAACATATGATGGGAGGTCTTTCTCCGAGATTGCAGATGGAATTCCCCGGATTCTGATATTATTCCGCCTCGAGCGGTTTTCAGCATCTTCTTGTCTGGCTTCAAGTGCCTCGCACTTGCACTCCAGGGCCCTAATCCTGTCAGCCCCCTCTCCGATCTCAAAGTTCTGATCACATAGAGTGGTCTCAATCTCCTCGGTTCTTGATTCAATCTCCCCTACTTATTGTCCAGCCGGGCAATTTGACTCTCTACTTCTTCAGTACCCTTCTGGAATTCCCTGGTGAGGGCTGATAGGAGGTCATGAAGGTCTGCTTTCGTAACCGCCTGAGATGCCCCGGCCGCCTGGTCATCAGGGAGGCCATCCCCGTCCCACCTTCATTGCGCTCAACCTTCTTGCTTTTCTTTCCCCCCAGCAGGCATGATTAATAGCGTGGAGATGTCCGTTTGCTTGGCGGATTTACTGGATTTGGACATGGCGACTCAGTGCGACCCGTGCCACTAGGATAGAAGGAAGGACAACCAGCGCCAGACCACTGCGGGCACCCGGTCCCCAACCAGTCCCAGGAGGCAGCAGAGCGTCCAGGCGGGGCCAAGGCCCAGTCAAGGTGATCAGCCACCTGGAATTTTGCTGCAGGGGGGGGGAGATCAGTAGGCTCCTCAGCGACACCCGGGCCCATTGAGCGTGATGCGGCAGGTGCCGCCTTACCTTGTGATAGCGGCGTATAGAGGTCGCCCGGGGAAGGGCACAATAAACTGGCGCAGGTTCGGGTCATTGTTGACCCCCGAAGGAGTGCACCGGCCCCGATTTTCACCCCCCCTTGGTAAAGAGCTAGAGCTGTGTGGTTAGAAATAGTCTGGGAGCATGGAGGCCCGGGGCGAAAGCTGATGGGAGCCCAGGTGCGGGGCCAATTGCGGAGTTGGAAGCGTGGAGAAGCCCTCAGAGGTCCCCGGGACAGGCGGACATCAGAAAGAGAGACTGTGGCTCCTGCTGAAGGCGGATCTGATGCGGTGAGATTGCGGAGCAGTTCAGGATGGCAGGAGGAGTGTGGAGGCTATTGAGGGGCCCCGAGGCATAAGCGTAGGCAGAGGCAGGTGGTCCGGGAGGAAGTGTCTTTGGTGCACCGCCGTTGGAAGCAGCGTGAAAAGGGGGGGTCGCAGCCCAAGAGGACCACCTTACTGCAGGAGCCTCGACTAGCTCCATTGGGCCTTCAGTCGGCCCGCCGCGGGAGATGGGCGCCCCCCTGGGTGTTGCGCTTGACGGCGAGGCTGCCGGGGGCCCTGAGGCAATCAGGTCCAGTCCGCTCCGACGCGGGTGATTCCAGGCGCCGAGCACATGATGGCAGCTCCGACTTTGCGGGTGGGGGATTAATGGAGATGATCCCAGACCGCTTCAGGGGTGATGGGTGATGCAGGGAGGCCCGCCTGGTAGACCGGAGTCGGAGCCCCGGCCCCATTGGATGTTGTCTGGAGTATTGTGTTTGGGGAGAACAGCAGGCGCTGCTAACGTATGGGCGAGGGGGCCTTCCCCTCATTGTAGCTTGCCCGCCGGCCCCCGCAGCCCACCGGACCTCCAGAAATCACAGGTTGCAGGTTGATGCCCCGTTCGGGAAGGAAGGCTCGGATAGCAGGCGGTAGTTTATCTGCAGCGGATGCCGCTGCTGTGGGGGTGAGGAAGCGGAGAGAGAGTGAGACTCTGCGGGTGCCGCTCACCCAGGCCCCGGAGGGTCAACCCCGGAAGCCCCAGCGGATCCCCCACGCTGGGGTATGAGAAACTAGGTCCGCTCCAGGGAGGGGGGGAGATGAGGGAGATCTCTGCCACGCTACGCTGGGGTGCTGCTGCCAGGGCTGCTTGGTTTCAGTGCACCGCGCTGTGCGGCTTAGAGAGACTCCGTAGCTTTGGTGGTTCTGCCGTTGGCGCCCTGGGTTTAGGGGCAAGAGAGGAGGCAAAGCGCTGGCAGAGGACGGACTCCGTGTCGGGTGCACACCGTCGTTTCGTCCCGCTGGTCAGAAGGGATGCCGGTCAGCCTCATAGAGGGGTGGAGTAGCAGGGGTCCATTGCTGCTTGTCATCCCGCGGTTAGATTCGTTCAGACCGCCCACCTCGAGACCGATGTCAAGCTGCAGGGGAGTCCGCCATTTTGTCCCCCACACTCGCTCTGTCTTCCCCACCACTTCAATACCACCGAATACACAGTGTTAGCTCCCGTGGAGAGTTGATGGTTGGCCAAAGCGTGCCGCCACTCTTCATCTTTCGTCTGAGCTGGATTTAGCTGTTGAAACTCAGTCTTCACCGGTGCATGATAAATCGTAGCGTGGCACCAGTCGGGAGCTCTCAGAGCCGATCTAGCCGCCATGAATCCAAGCTACGCTCATAAGATTTTGAGCCGATGGGTTGCCTACACCTAAATCCAGCAATATCTTGAAACCAACCACATCCTAGGCATTCACCAATCCAGCTTCCATCCAGGCCACAGCATTGTATCAGCCCTGTTGGACCTGAAAAATATAGCTTTGAAATCAAAGACTCTGGCAAATCGTCCCTCCTGCTTCTCCTTAACCTCTCGGCAGCATTTGACCAGGTCGACCATGGGATTCTCGGCCACCACCTTACCACAGCCGCCAACTTCTCCCAGAAGCCGCTAGGTGGATCGCCTCCTTGAAGGACGGAACCGTTCAAGACTTCGCAGAACATGCAACCGCTCCACTAGCGCCCTTCTCCAGCATGGAGTCTGGCATGGATTCACATGCTCATGAATATTCCACGTCGTCAGGCTGGGTATCCTCAGTAAAGAAAAACATCAGTATCAGTTTCGTTTCTGAGCCGTCTTCCTACTAGTAACCAATCACTGGTCTCTGGGACATACTGCTCCCAGCCAATGATTGACCTCTACCTAAGCCCCTCCTCTGGCAGCCATCTTCAGATTTTTACCGCACGTTAAAGTGTTGGGAGTCCTTGTGCTGCAGCGTTTTTTCAAAGAGTTTCCTCTTATATTTTCGGTCAATCGAGCCTCAAGCTCCACCGACTTCACTAACGATTGACAGGGACCCGTTTTCGGAATTTTCTTCGCCCCTCAAAGGCATCTTTTCGTCGTGTTTTCTACTTCTCTGAGGATTCCAGATGATCTTTGAGGCCCACCCTGAGTGGACATGGCCCAGGACAAGGGAAGCGTGACACCTGTTGGATCCAAGCTGTTCAGGAGCTGCCCTGGATGCAGAATTCAGAACGTCTTTAAAGAGGACTCTTGGTGCCTCTACTCCATCCATGACGACAAATCGCACGTGGAGAAGGACTGTGAGTTTTGTAAGAACATA
The DNA here is from genome assembly GCF_040938575.1 of Ambystoma mexicanum. Taxonomy (NCBI): domain Eukaryota; kingdom Metazoa; phylum Chordata; class Amphibia; order Caudata; family Ambystomatidae; genus Ambystoma; species Ambystoma mexicanum. Next base: position 659,613,701 of record NC_090941.1, on the reverse strand, counting down.
TCCGAACGGACAATGAAGAATCGTCTTATTGGGCTCACCAACTGGCTGGAGGGGAAGAGCCCAGCAGCAGGTGAAAAGAGGAAGAAATTCTGAGCGGTCTTCTAAGACCTTTGAGCGCGCTCCGGCGACAGGGGCCCAACAAAAGGCAAAGCAACGCGAGTCTGCGGGCACCAGGAGCTGCGGGCACCAGGAGCGCCGATCGGTCGGGCTCCTCGGCTGCCAGGCAGGGCGCACTATCACTGACGCCATCAACCACGAGCGACCGCTCTGGCTCGGTGAGGAGGAAGTCAGTGAACCTGGGTAAGCTTCGGGAGAAGTCCCGGTCGATCCCGATGGAGACAGCTGAGGGGGAGTGAGGCGGTGACTCTGCCCTCTCCCCTCCTCCCCCCTCCAAGGTGAAGGCCTCAGGCACGTCCAAGGTCATGAAGGCCCTGATTCACCCGGCTCGATTGAGGGAGTTGTGACGGCCCTGGCGAAACCTACGCAGGCTTCCCCAGTGGAGGCGACTTTAGGGGCTAGAGTTTCCCTGCCACCCAGGTGGGAATCGTCTTTTATGCCTATCGAGAAGACCCCCGTGAAAGCCCAGCAGGAGAAAGGGGGGTGGGGGGGAGGATGCTAGCCGTAACGGACACGGATACCACCTCTGAGGATGAGTTGGCGAGTGTCCAGAGGATCCTGGACAAGAAGTTCGAGGAATCCAGGGCCCACGGGAAGGATCCCAACGAGACCGACGAGGAGAGCAACGGGGGGGTCGACGAGGAAGATGTGGCGCAGATGACCCTGCGCCCCAACCCTCGGTCCTGTTGCAGCCGGTACCCGTACCTCAGGACAATTCAGGAGCTATCTTGATGGCTATACAGACCCTGTGTGCGGAGATGAGGACAAGGATGCCCTTATCCCCCACCGAGGACCCAGCATGGCCTGCTCCGTCGGGGCGCCCGCCTAGCGAGCGGAGAAGAGTCCATCCTCCCATCCCCCGTGCCCCCCCTCCAGCCTTCACCCCCATCCCCTCCTCCGAGGGATGAGACGGGAACGGAGACGGCAACGACGGGGACGGATGACGACAGTGGTGACGACAGAATGGAACTCCCTTCACCACCTCCTCGGAAGTCAACTCCCAGGGTGTTCACTAAGTGCCTAGCACCAGTGGCTGCGCCTGCAGGGGATCCACGGCTACCCCTACCTGAACGATTGGCTCACCCGAGCAAAGTCAAGAGAACTCGCCGTCAATCACACAGTGAAGACCGTCAAACTTCTCACGGATCTGGGATTCTCGATCAACTTCGTGAAATCCCACTTGGTACCATCACAAGTCGCCCTGTTCCTGGGAGCCAGGCTCAACACAGTGGCGCGATTGGCTTTGCCGTCGGAGGAAAGGACGAAGGCCGTCCTGGGCAAGGTACCATGGCTGTTGACCATGGACATGGCGAGGTCCATCAAGTCCCTAATCGGCACAATGTCCTTGCACATCTACCTCATGCGCCTATACAGGCTGCAGATGCGACCCCTACAGGAGTTCCTCGATGCCTATTGGATGCAAGCGGCGGGCAGCTTCGAAGACAGGATCTCACTCAACGAGACTTTCCACCAAGCGATCCGGTGGTGGGGCACCCGCGCGCACCTATCGGTGGGCATGAACTTCCAGACCCCGGCACATCAGGAAACGGTGACGATGGACGCCTCCCTGGAGGGATGGGGAGCACACTCTGGCAATCTCCACGCAAGAGGCCTTTGGCTCATAGAGGAGAGGTCATTACACATCAATGTCCTGGAGCTCCGAGCCGTGTTCTGGGCCCTCAGGTCATTCCTCCCGTCCCTTAAGGGCAAAGGGGTAAGGATCTTCACCGACAACACCACCACGATGTTCTACATCCGGAAGCAGGGGGGGGGGGGCACCAGATCCCCAGCCATATCCAAGGAAGCGCAGGATCTGTGGCACTGGGCCGTCGCCCAAGGGATGTTCCTGGTACCCTTCCATCTGGCAGGAATAAAGAACACCATCGCCGACTCGCTCAGCAGGCTCGTTCCACGAGTGGGAACTTCGGCAGGATCAGGTGGATCTCCTATTCCGACGATGGGGCAATCCCCAGATCGACCTATTAGCGACGGCGACAAACGCCAAGTGCCGGAGGTTCGCTAGCAGGTTTCCCCAGCCGGGGAGTATGGGCGATGCCTTCTCATTCCCCTGGGACGGCCTGTTCCTGTATGCATCCCCCCCCCCCGTTGCTGCTGCGACTCATCAGTCAACTCAGAAGGTCCCGGTGTAGGATAATCCTCGTCGCACCGGTTTGGCCGAGGCAGATCTGGTTCCTGGACCTTCAGGACATGTCAGCGTCCCCTCCGGTCAAACTTCCGACGGACCCGGATCTCCTCGCCAGGGAAGGAGGCACCATCCTCCATCACGACCCAGGATAGCTGAACCTGCAGGCCTGGCTACTGCAGCACTAGAGTTCGGAGGGTACGATATATCGGCGGACTGCAAGGAGCTGCTTGCAAAGGCCAGGGCGTCCTTGACTCTCAAGTGCTATGGACACAAATGGAAGAGGTTCTCTATCTGGTGCTGTGCACAGAAGATTAACCCTCTCCGGATTACGGCCCCTCATGTGCTACCGTACTTGCTATTGCTGGCCAAGGCGGGGCTGGCACATGCCTCCATCAAGATCCATCTGGCGGCTATCTCCCGCTACACCAGAACTCTGGGGCGGTCATCTCTGTGGTCTCATCGCCTGGTGAAGGAGTTCATGGAAGGACTGTTCCAATCGTTCCCGCCGGTGAAGGCTCTGGCCCCGGTGTGGGAGCTCAACGTGGTGTTGACCAGGCTCATGGGGCTGCCATTCGAGCCTCTGCATTCGGCACCATTGAAGTTCCTGTCATGGAAGACAGCGTTTCTTGTGGCCATCACCTCTGCACAACGAGCGGGAGAGATCCAGGACCTCTCCTGTAAACCGCCATACCTGACATTCATGCCCAAGGTGCCGTCGGACTTCCATCTCAACGATCCCTTGGTGTTACCCGTTTTCTTCCTGTCGCCTTCGTCGCCGGCTGAGAGGACTTTGCACTCGCTGGATGTGGCTAGAGCGCTGAAATTCTACGTGGACCACACGAAGAGTCTTTGGAAGACATCACAGCTGTTTCTAAACTTTGGACCTGTGAACCAAGGGAAGGCCCTCTCGAAGGCTTCCATTTCCAGATGGCTCTCCGGCTGCATCATGCACTGTCATCGGTTGGCAAACCGACCGTTGCCCGGCCGTCAGAGCCCATTCGACCAGCGTGATCGCTTCTACCACGGCGTTCTTGTCTGGTGTGCCCCTGCCGGACATCTGCAGGACTGCAAAATGGAGGTCGACGCACACCTTCACGAGATTCTACTGTGCTGACTGGGATTCCACGGAGGAGTCCAGAGTCGGCCAGGCAGTGCTGCGCAACCTGTTCGCTTGAAGGTGAGCCAGGTGATGAGGTAAGAGATGCTTAATGTTGAGTTGTTGAAATGCTTAATGTTGAGCCTTGCCACCTCCGTGGTTGTGCATGTGGGCACTGCTATGCATTCTTGTATTCATGAGCATGTGAATCTATGCCAGACCCCATGCTGGAGAAGGAACAAGTTACTTATCTGTAACTGTTGTTCTCCAGCATGGGCCTGGCATGGATTCACATGCAAACCCTCCCTCCTACCCCTCTGCGGCTCTTCTCTTGGTCCTACTGCCACTTTACGTGCTACCAAATCTGAAGATGGCTTGCAGAGGAGGGGCTTAGGTAGAGGGCAGTCATTGGCTGGGAGCAGTATGACCCAGAGACCAGTGATTGGTTACTAGTAGAAAGACAGTTCAGAAACAAAACTGAAACTGATTTTTTTTCTTTACCGAGGATTCCCAGCCTGACGACTGGGAATATTCATGAGCATGTGAATCCATGCCAGACCCATGCTGGAGAACAGTTACAGGTAAGTAACTTAATCTATTGCGGCGTACCCAAAGTTTCCTGTGTTTCCCCCTCACTATACAACCTATTCACAAAATCCCTGTTTGACCTCCTTGACTCTATCGGCATAACTTAGACCAACTGTGCAGGCGACACCCAGATCCTCGTCCAACTGTCTGGCAACTACACCCAAGACTCGGAGAAGCTGAACTCTGTCTACCATGTCATTCAAGCATGGATGGCAACAAACTCCCTTTGCCTAAAAGGCGATAAGACAGAGCCACTAATATTTGGTCTGTCCTTGGTGCTAAAGTAACCCTGACCAACAACACGCCTCCTTCTCAATAGACGGAATAACCATCCTGGTCTGTCTGTTAAAACAGAGTCCACCTAGATTTCTCTCTTGCTCACTTGCCAGAGTCAGCGCCATCTCCTCATCCGCTGCCCGCACCATCATACTCATCAATGGTTGCAGCTCCTTCCTTTCCACTGACGGTCGCCTCACCGTTTCACACGCTGTCATAGGTGCTAGAATGGACTACTGCAACACATTGCTAGCTGGCAACTCGCAGCGCAATGGTCACAAACTGCAAGTGATGCAAAACAATGCCCTCCGTTCAACCCTGAACTTCTCAAAAGAGAGCACATCTCCTCCGCTAGGTGAACAGCTCATTTGTTGCTCATTCAAGAATTGATCAAATTCAAAACACGAACCATCACCCACAATTGCCTCTCCAAGAAGGCACCCCCATACCTTGTTCAAAGGTTCTCCAGGGCCAATCATCAAGACCGACCAGAACTGCTTAGGCGAACTGACTCATTCTTCCAAAATTCTGACTAACCAAAGCCAGAGACTCCAGTTTTTTGTCCACTGCAGCAAAACTGTGGAACACATTGCCCCCCCACCCAACCCCCTCTCTGAGAGCGGATCAATCTTACTTGTCTTTCCGCAAATGCTTGAAAACCAGGCTCTTCACCCAGAGCAACTAAATATATTGTATAGACTTTGAGCAAATGCGTCCATTGTATATGCTGTTACCTGTGCCAGGTATTATGCCTCCGTAAAAGCGCCTTGATGCCCCAAGGTTTAGTGTGCTATACAAATGAAAAAATAATAAATAAAAGTTGGAGTGATCTAGATGTACGGGCAAATAACACTGCCAGCATAGGTATAACCAAATGCCGTATCTTTGGACATTCCAAAAGTGCATTATGCAAGGCATTAATATAAAGTGAAAATACTAGGGGCTGGGGGCAAAAAGCACTCCTGCTGTACCCCAGAGTTTATTGGAAACCTATGGGTACTATTCCTATGGACAATCCTTACAATGCCCAATATACCTTGGAGAGGGAGGAAGGCTGGAATGAATGCATTGACGATTAATGCAGTGTGGAGCAACAGCAGAGGAATTTGGAAGCTAGGGGTGCTCACAGTTGCCACAGTTACAAAGACAAAAGCAAAGGCTTATAGGCGAAGGCATGCCAGAGAAACAGCAGAGACTGCAGCCAGATATGTTTGGGGAAGGGGGCGTGGCTGAGGGTTTTTTTAAAGCTTTGCCCCAGTGTAACTTGACCCCTTGCAAAATGATAGCTGCCAATTAGCCCACAATAAGATGAGTGCCAGAACTAATGAAAGGGGTGAGAGATAGAACCAGGAAGAGAATAGTACTAATGTCATCTGGCGGCATGGAGGTGGACCGAGCATGATTGTCCGTGTATGTTAGGAAGTTGTCGAGAGTGTGTAAGGCGGTAGTAGTAGTGGCAAGGGCAGAGTCAAGCCGGAGGGTGGGTAAGTTAGAAGAGATGGGAAGATAAAGTGTGGTAAGATCAGGAGACAGATGAGTAGATTGGTTATTGAGGGTGAGAGTAGGGAGGTGTACGTAGTCAGGGGGTGGCAGAAGTGAGAGGAGAAAGAAAGAGGTGCACATAGAGCAAAGGAAACCTGGAAGTTCATGGAGGGAGAAGAGTGAAGATGTACATAGAGAGAAATAGGGACATAGTGCGGACGTCGGGGACAGAAGGGGAGAGAGGGAGAGGAAGAAGACAGGAGGGTCCGAGAGGAGGCAGGGGTTGAAATGGAGTGGAGGGTGAGGCAGAAGGTGTAGTGAGGTCAATGAAGGGAGTGAGTGAGTCAGTGAGAGAGAGAGCACACACGAGAGAATGGACCATGGTGTCTGTTACTGGCACAAGGATATAGCCATTCCTATTGGGCAAGCCTGGCGTCTGTTAGGTTAGGGGGACTTTAGAAGATCCCCGGAGGGATCCAGATAAATAAGGCTTTGGACTTTAGGCCCTCACCTGCTGCTAGCTTTTAGATGGAAGGGGTTACCGATTGCTAGTTGTCAAACCTGGGGATAGGCGAAGCCTGGGTTAGTAGCGTCGGAGCCGAGTTAGGGAAGCCTTTAGAACCATTTTGACTATTTTCAGAATACAAAACCAGAACCATCTTTTGGAGTCTGAGTAATTAAGGCCATCCGTGAAGGGGTAATGCCCCTCTCACCCGCTTCATCAGTTTATCGCAATTTAGGGTTTAAATCTGTCCATATGTTTTTTTTGTTTATGGCTACAACAGTTGAGTCGTTGCATTCTTCTTTGTGGTTGCTCATGCTAAAGGGGAATTTGCTGGTTCCTGTTACATTCCTGAAGTGTTCTCTAAAGTGTCATTTCAAGGGTCAGATTTGGATTTCTCACGAAGGTTGTGATGGGTTTTCACCTTACTCAGAAAATCAACCTGCCAGTACTTTTCCAATACGATAGTCCTTTGTATTATCAAATGCTTCAAGCTGGGTGTATGGGGTTGAATAGTTTCCTACCTGGTTCCACACAAGGTATGGGTGATTCTTTAGTTCCTTACGAGTGTGTGCTGATGCTGGACATTTTTGCCATTCTGCAAAATGAATCTCATTGCACATGTTCTGCCTGGATTCCATGAACGGGACGCTAGTTTTGGTTTTGAAATCATCTAGAAATTCCTGTTGTAGGTGCTGGTTTGTTGCCCTCTCTATTGCTTTCGGAGACTTTCAAGAGAGGAGGGATCTGTCCTTTCTGAAAGAGAAGTACTTGCGAACACAGATCCCTCAACACCCTTCCCATCCTGCTTCTCTGATGGATTGCTCGGCACATTTTATATTTCGTACATTTCTCAGCCTCAGTAGGGAAAACTTGCCAGCCTCAGGGTAGTGGAGTTCATGCGGCTTGGTTTATATACCTCTGATGAGACATCAAGCTCTAATATGTTGGTGTGGGTGATTAGATTTTTTAATGGAATTATCTGTCAGAACATTACAAAAGGTAAGTAGCTTGTTCTTGTGAAAATAATTTTGTAGAGTGCTCGCTACTTCATTTCAAATCACTTTGTTTTTATTCAGCTTAGTCATATATTTTTAATGTAATGACTGTAATTGAAATTAAACTTGAAAACTTGCCAGTGCATAGTGAGTTCAGTAGATAAAAGTATTTGAAATATTTCTGTGCTTCTTGGGAAGTTTTCTGGGAAGTTTTTTTTTTTCATATTGGTGTATGTCTAGAAGTCGGAGAGCTTGAATGTGCTCTTTATTTCTTGCCAGACAGAATGGATATCCTGGCACATCTTTGTTTAGGAGAGATTGAGAATTGTAAATCTACAGGCAGTATTGAGAGATGTACCCAAACCCACTTACCTTTTTCTGTCAGGAGCGTGTAGGAAATTGATTTATCTTACCGGTGGGACAAATAATGGTCTGAAATCTGTATTTAAAAAAAAAATCCATTGCCCTCTTTCTATGCCTTTGTACTCCTAGAATTGGAGTAATTGTTTTTGGACCCATTTCTCCAACCTGCAAAGAATATTTAGAGATGTAAATAGATGATGGAATACAAAAGAAATCTTTGAAGAACATTCATATTGATGTAATTGATTCCTCCCACAACTGCCTGTTGTAGATGTACCAGTTTCCTTGTAGTGTTAGGACATTGCTGAAATCCAAGCATCTGGAATGATGTCAATAACAAACATTGGCTGTGTTCCAAGAACTTGTATAGGTTTACAGTAGGTAAATATTGACTTCCATGGCTTCAAGGTGTTGTATTACAACACACGTACAGTACTAGATCGACCATGATTATTAATATTAAAATAATTGGACACAATAATGAAAATAATAAAATCATGACACCTGCCCCAATTTTCATCACTGATTGCGTTCCTTTGCTTTTAGGAGGCCACTTTCCAAGATGCTGCTAAGGACCATCCAAGTAACTGGGTAGCCTAAATCAGTTGCTTCGCTATTCCAACCAATTCTACTTTTCCTCCACCCTCCCTTTTTTGTGGTTGCTGAATAAGCATGTTCTACATAATGTTAAATTGTTTCAATAAGTTTAACTTTGCAGCTACCTATGGCACTATATATTAATATGACAAAGCAAATACTTTGTGCCAAAGCTAGCTTTCGTTACTTGAAAGGTTTGGATAGGTCTGACACGACTATTGAATTTAAAGTGATGTTTTAAAAAAATGTATTTGCATTGTAAACTTGTAGTTCCCATCCTTGATGTTTTCTTAATTTTTAAGGGTTCTGAGGTCCTCCCAGCTATGAGAGGTATTCAGATGATGGTAATTGGCGGAGAGAGTGAATCTTGGAGAGAACCAGCATTACAAGTGAGTATGTTGGTTCCCCCCATGTCCGCATCTATAAAGTGTTTATTTTAAATGTTTGAATTGGTCTTGTCATAGTCTTGATTTTAGTTTTTTGCTTTCTAAACATGGTGGTACGTCTTTAGTACAATAAACATGATCCTCATTAAACTGTTAATGCTGTTAAAATTGCTAGATTAACATTTTCAGACTTTTTTTGAGAACAGTCATGTCAGATTGTAAGGCCATTCATCTAAACGACTTTGCTTTAACATTGCAAGCTGTGCAACCTGTGACCCACCAGAGTAATTGGCTCCTTTTTATAATGCATTAACCAAAAGGACAACTTAATCCTCTGATTTTAGCTATTTATTGTGAAGTTTTATAAAGCTCTGCATTGTAACACAACATTGCTTCAAATCACAGAAGAAAGGCAGGGGATGCCAATAAGCATTCACAGCTAAACCCAGGGTTTGCTTTCCTCTGGAACTCTGAGGGAGCGATGAGCGGAAGATTAAGGAGAGGTAAAAGGAAAGGATTTAGAGATATTCCCTACTAAGACTTGTAGCTGCTTTCTAGAACCTGGAAAGGAGAATTACTGGATGGGATGGGCATACGAAGGATAAGAGGATGGTTAGATTGTATAAAGTTTCAAATGGAATTGTGTACCGATTCTGGGTCCAGCATGCGGAAAGGTAAGCATAGAGTGTGCGCTATATTTTGGATTAAGCAATAGTCATTGGTTGTAGTTAAGTAACTTAAATAGGGTTGTACTACCTCCTAGTGTGCCCTGGTCCTGTTGTGTGTGGTGTGGTATGGCATGCTGCGTGACTAGTGTGGAAAGGTTGTAGCCTTGACCTCATAAACAATACAGTTTTAATCAATGACACTTGTCGCTCGCCCTTAAATTGACATTTGTACAAAGTATTTTGTTGCAATATTACGTTTCAAGAAGATTGGGATTCATTTTGATGCATAAGAGATTGTCTTGCATAAACAGCCAACGCTTGTTTCTACACAAGGTCGTTATCAAGGCTGTTATAATAACATAATCATAATAATAAAAAAGAGTGACAATACCAAAATTAGAAATGAATTTTGTACACATCATAGTTTGGTGCAGGAAAAACAGAATGAGGAAAAAAGGAGGAATCCAAACAATATGCAAAGGTAAGCTCAATGTAGATAATGATTCAATCATCGCAAACCTGAATAATTACCATAACTTTTCTATTACGTAGGCTATTTTTCCACTTCATTAAATGCTGAAAGTGACCTGTGAGACTTCACTAGAAATCAATTTTCTTATGATAGATGAGGTGAAGCACCCATAATGCTGTCATATCCAACAGTGAATAGCTGCTACCCAAGGGTTATCGTGCATTATGACACCTATGGGCATATAAATGGGGAATGTGAGCTGAGTAGTTTGTGCTACTTCATTAGCTGTGAGGTACTTGTGTATACCTAGTGTGCCATGTCCAATCGGTCTCATGTGAAATTATAACGAAGTAATAAGAACTTTGGTGTATCAATTTCTGCAGTCTGTTGAATAGAATGTGTACTCCTACGTCCCGTCCCCTTTCCTCCACACTGTCTGGGCGTCCCTTGCTAGGGACAGGAGTCGGAACCTTTTATCACCAGAAAAAACCTTGTTCCCCTTTAAATTTAGAGACGCACAGCGGCGCGGCCCTAGGAGCATACCCTCCCCTGACTCGAACCACCGGCCCCACTCCCCAGTCCTCTTTTCTGCATTGACAGGAATGGGCCGATTTCACCAGCGCTCCTGTGTTTGGCTTCGGCCATGTAATACCACGTGCTCTTCCCCGGATACTTTCCACTGTCTTTTTGTCTTCTTTTATCAATCCGGTACTTGCTCCTCTGACGCCATGCACCTCCCCGGCGCATGTCGACTTCAGCGTGCTTCAGCTTGTGTCCTGCCTGCGTGGGGCGATGTCCGATCCCCACGCTATTTGCGTCCACGGCTGGGAGGGTTGTACCCCGTGCAACGCACTTACACCGCATGCTCTGAAGAACAGGTTAGCTAGGTGGAGGGAGCTCTTTGAGAAGTCTCCTCCAGGGGACTTGAAGGACTTCGTCAGACAGAAGTCAGGGCCGAAAGGAGGGCCTCTCTTTTCCATCACAGCCCGCAATGGCGACTCCTCCCCAAGGAAACGCCTGGGCAGGAGGAACCTTTCAGGTTCTTGCACCAGCACGGGTACCAAGCCTGGCTTAGCTACCGGCCGCCAGGCCTTGGGGTCCGTAGATCCTTCCGGAGACAGTGCTGTGGGACTGCAAGGTTCTTTTACCGGGTGTACACCTGATTGGCTAAGCCCTATTACCCGCAATATGTCTGAGCGTGCGCCTGCACGCAGCACTACTGGCAAAACTGCCTAGGGCGACACGCCTACCAGGCCTCGGCCTGTGGTGCAGGTTAGGTCTCATGGCCAGCCGCCAAGAGTCGTGGAGGAGGTCGGGCCCAGTGAGCCATGCAGCTCGACAAGATGGCCGCAGCGCCAGACAAGATGGCTGCTCGTCCAATACCACCCCGAGGAACGGAGCAGGTGGGGGAGCGAGTTAAAAGTTGGTACTGGTGTAGACCTGTTACGTGGCCTACAGCTTATCCATCAGCAGCGCTGGGCAGGTTTACCCCGCAACTGGCTAGACCGAGTATGCACCGACCCCGGGCAGCCCCCCCTCTACCCCGTCAACATCACCTGCCACCCCACCGGCCTGCAAGTACAGTTTCTTTGAAAAGTTCCGCACTCTCCTGAGATCTCCTCAGATGGGGGCCATCCTTAGGGATGTTATCAAGGACATGCTCCCTCCGGCCCCCCCGCCTGCGCCTACAGTCATTCCTCCTATGGCTCCAGGGTCGCAGGCCCTGTTGCTGCCCCAGCTGCCCGCGCTGGCTTCTTCAATTCCGGCTCCCCTGCCTCCCACAGTTCAGGCGGTTCTGTACCAGCCTTAGCTGCAGCCTCCACTGCAGCCTCCACTGCAGCCTCCAGGTGCGGTCTCCACACCTCAGCCCTCAGCGCCCAGCACTTCTCCACCCGCTCCAGACCAGCCAGACGACCCTGGTGGACACAGACGAGGAAAAAGACCCGATACGCCATAGTCAGCCAAGGCCTTCAATGAACGACTCGCAGGTCTGGCAGAGTACTTGGCCCTTCCTCAATCCGAGGTCGAACAACCAGAGACGGGGGTACTTGCTGAGGTCCTCTCTATCCCCTGCAGCTAGAACGGGGATCCCGATGCAGAAGGACGTTGTCGCCTTGGCTAAGAAGGGGTGGCACCACTCGGCCCAACCTGTCAATTGGTGCCTCAACGGCAAGTATAGGCAAATGAAGGGGGATCCACTCTTGCTGTCGGTCCACCCTCAACCACACTCTTTGGTGATTGGTGCAGTGTCACTCTAATCAAAGCCTCAGTCGTCCTCGGCCACCTCATCTTCTGCGCTGCTAGGCAAAGAGAAGATCTTGGAGGCGTTTGGGAAGAAGCTTTATTCCACCGCTTCGCTGCATCTTCCTCAATCCAACGCGGATGCCATGCTGGCAGCCGTTAACCAGAGGCTTTGGTGGGAAATGGCCAACTCAGTTCCGGAACTTCCAGTGCAGAGCCAGGCACGTTTTGAAGGCGGGACTGGCGGAGGCTAAAATAGTGGCGCAAGACAACATGGAGTCTACCATGGCCCACATTCACACCACTGGCTGGGCCATATGCACCGCTTTCACTCCACCCCCGATGAGGAGCTAGATAAAAAGAAAAACAGTTGGCAAACTGCAAAGTCTTTATCCTTACGAAGTCCACACCCAAGGCGTACACCCAGTCACGTCATCGCTCAGCACCGGCACAAACAACAAAACGGGGGGAGCAAGGTCTTTTTTCAGTCCATCTTTTCTGCAGAAGCCTCAGAGGGAAATAAGGCATGACATGCTGCTTCGGGTCCATGTGTCTCCTGTGGGGGACAGGCTTGCCCTTCACGCACAGTTCTGGCATCAGAACTTCGCGGACCCCTGGATCCTCTCAGTAGGATCCACGGAGTACCGCCTACCGATACCTCTCTCCCCTCCCTCATCCTCTCCACTCCCACAGATTGGGACAGCAACTCTGTTGGTGGAAAGTCGGTTGTTCGTCGAACCAAACAGTGGAAGAAGTTCCAGCCTCTCAGCGAGGATTGGGCTTCTACTCCAGGATTTTCGCCATACAAAACCACCACCAGGCTGGCCTGAGTGGTTTTGGACCTCTCCAACCTCAACCTTTCCCTCCCTATTCAAGATGGTTACGCCAGCACTCATTGCGAAGACATTGTGTGGGGGAGACTGGAGGACACTTATCTACACGTCCCAATTTGACAGCTGCATCGCTCCTTTCTGCAATTCAGTATCATGGGCTGCCATTTCCAATACAAGGTGCTGCCCTTCGACCTCAATTCAGCCCCCAGGGTATTTACCAGGCTCATGAATGCAGTGACAGCCCTCCTCAGGGCCCAGGACCACCACGTCTACCCATACCTGGACGACTGCATCGTCAGGGTGAAATCTCAGAAGGCGTTTTATCACACTTCCTCTGCCCTTATGATCACACTACGCGAACTAGGATTTTCGATTAACCTGAAGAAGTCTCAGCTGCAGCTTACGCAGAGCCTGTCCTTTTTGGGCCTCATATGGGACACAAACTCAGAGTTTTTCCCCTCGGAGGACAAGATCACGGCCATAAAGAGGGCCACCACACACTTCCACACTCGAGCAGTGACTCGGCCTGGTGGTACCAACATTTATTAGGTGTCATGGCAGCGGTCCTACTGGCCATACCCCACACGAGACTCAAGATGAGATTACAGCTGCACTTCACAGCCTCATTGAAGCAGGAGCGGGGCTCCCAAGCACAACTTGTCAGCATTCCTCCTTCTCTCCACCCGGACCTCACATGGTGGTCCAGGGACTGCAACCTGCGGACAGGCAAGCCCTTTCGGCAGCTAGCCCCGCAGGTCACCATCACCATGGATTCCTCCCTGGAATGCTGGGGAGCCACTTGGGATAACCAGTGTCCATGTAGTCTGGACCCTCCAGGAGCAGGAGTCTCGTATCAACTGGCTGGAGCTGAAAGCCATCTGGCTAGCTCTCAGAGCTTTCCTTCTGCTCATTGGGGGCAAGGTCGTTCTCTTCCAGACAGACAACTCCACCAGCATGTACTATGTCGACAAGCAGGGGGCTACCAGGTCTCCTCCACTGTGCAGCCTAGCGATCAGCATGTGGGAATGGGCCCTGGAGAACATCTACCTGACCGCCATCCACCTTCCGGAGGAGTCAACCTGGAAGGGGACAGGCTCAGCACACTGGAAGCAGACAATTACGAGTAGCAATTGAACGATTAGGTCCTGCTGGGGATCTTCAGAAGATGGGAGCATCCTCAAATGGATCTCTATGCCTCGCCATCTGGGCCAACAAGAAGTGCCAGCAGTTTGTGTCATGGCAGGGGCAGGGCCCCGGCTCCCTGAGCGAGGCATTCCAGATACAGTGGAACAGCATGTCGGCATATGCCATCCCTCCCACACCCCTGGTCCAGTGACCTGTAAGAGAAGACTCCTGTTACCTCAGCATCATTCTGAAAGCTCTGTGGTGGCCGGCGAGTCCGTGGTTCTCTGAGCTCCTCAGCCTCTTGGGCAGGCCACCCATTCACCTGCAGCTCTGCAGCTGGGCCCAGCTCATCTTCTTTCGCAGCACGGAGGCAGGGTTATCCACCCCGCTCCACAGAAGTTAGCCCTCGCAGCGTGGTTCCTGAGCAGGTCACACTGAAGCATCTGGGCCTGTCACAGGCTAACCTAGACATCCTTCAGGGCACTAGGAGCAAGTATACTAGGAGACAGTACACAAGTAAATGGACTAGGTTCTGTCACTGGGCGTACTCTAAAGGAGATTGGTCCCCCCCCTTACATGCTTATTACACAATGTGCCCTCCTTCGCTGCACACCTTGTTCACTTGACCGTGCAAGGGGACACATGCTGCACCTATTTGACAGCCATAGAAGCCTACAGGAACTTGGAGGTTTTCTCCTCCTCACACCCGGTGGTTAAACATCTGGCGGGCCTCACCAGGCTCTACCCACCCGCTTTACCCACCCATCAAGAAACTACACCCGGTGTGGGACCTCAATGTGGTGTTGGTCGCCCTGGCGCACAAACCTTTCGAACCATCAGATTGGTCACAATTAAAACAGCCTTGTTGGTGGGTCTCACCTCTGCTTGCAGAGTCAGCGAGATCCAGGCTCTGGTGGCATCGGAACCCTATACTACTTTTCACAGAGAGAATGCAGCCTGCTTTCCTACCTAAGGTAGTCTCTGCTTTCCATCTAAACGAGGAGATAGTTTTACCTACGTTTTTTGCCGGTCCTAAGGACGATGCTCAGAGGGTCTTGCGCTGTCTGGATGTCAGACGCGCTCTGAAATTGTCTGGACAGGACCAAGAGCTTCCGCAGGTCAGACACTGCCGCCTTCAGGGGGGCCAAGGCCAGGTTATCGGGCATCTAAGGCCTCTATAGCAAGGTGGAACCACCAACCACTTCCATCTTACATGCACGCCCACGCTGTCATAGCCAAGGCCACGGCCGTTGCATTCCAGCGGCAGGTCATCAGCTTGGCGGCTACCTGGGCCACCCTTTCCGCTTCCTGTAAGCACTACTGTTTGGACGCCGGCTCTAAATCAGAAGTGACTTTTGGCCAGGCGGTTCTAAGGAACTTGTTCGCTTAAAGAGGGTCATCTCTCCACCCTGGGGCTACATTAATTTGTAATCGGCCATGCAGTATGGAGGAAAGGGGAAAGGACATTGGAGTAATTAATAGTTACTCAACGTAGTGACTAATGTACTCCTTGTCCCTAATCCCCTTTCCTCCATACATCCCACCTTCCCCCTCCACCCCCCCCAAACAATACTGGTGTCATTAGGCAATGTTAATATTGTTGATGTGTCAATGGGGACTGAGGAGTGGCACTGGTGGGCAGAGTCAGGGGAGCGCATGCTCCCAGTGCCATAGCCACTGCGCGCCTCTAAATTTAAAGGAGAAGACATTTTTTTTTTGATGAAAAAGGTTCCGTCTCCCATGCAGTATGTAGGAAAGGGTACGATGGACTAGGAGTGCGTTCGTCACTACGTTGAGTAACAATTGATTATCTGATCAGCGTGTCAACGGTCAATTTTGAGTATGTCGACCATGATTCTATCTAAAAGTATGTGGCACTTACCCGTGTGAAGTTTATCATCCTTCAACCAAAGTTGCGTTTGATTGGGTTCAATTCAAATATTGTCTTCTATTGCTGCAAAATTCCATTGGAACTGTATGTTGGCCTAATTCAAGTGGATCTGCTTGGTAAATTAAAACCATCATTCACCTCTAGGTTCTTGAGCTGTTAATATATTTCAGCCAAATGGCTGGCGGTTGACTCAGTATTAATGATCCTGCAAGAATCCGAAACATTTTGAGTAGAAGGCAAAATTGCCATGTCTCACTAGCTTATTTGGTACCATGATTGGCATAACAGACATTTATTGTTTACACGTTTCACATTGTAATAATATAAGATCTGCTCTTAAGTTGTGCGGTTCTATATACTAATGGGTCAAATATGACGGGTATGAGTGCCATGTCACTATCGTATTGCATATCTTAATCCTAGACAAGTGCTATTTGATCATTAGCTTGCACATTTTACTTAAAACCTGTTATCATGTTAGTGAGAGGTCTATATAGTGCCTGCAGATGCGCTGAATTAGGTGAGTCTTAACTAAATGGATGTGGCGCCTGATTGACATCCTTGACTGTAACCCACTTGTGCTGTTCACGCGGGTGCCATTTTGACTGTATATAGTCCTGACGTGCGTGAGACTTCACACGTGGGTTGCATGTGACATCACAGGCATTGAGATATGTAAACAGTAAATAGTTATGTGCCCAAGTTGTTTTAAGATGGTCATCACAAGTGCTCTGTAGGGCATAGGAAACTTAATATAACATGCCAGGATCCTATATATCATGATTCAATAGTACCACCATGAGAGGTTGTCAACGAATTAAATACGTGAGTGGAGTACCACTGTAGGCCATTGTACAATTGGCCTAAATGGTATGTGTCACCACTTGGTTGGTGATTAGGTAACATACGATGTATGTGATTAGCACTACATGAAATGTTAAATCTGAATGTGATTTCTCACTGACACGGAATGGGTCCTAAGCCACTAATGTAAATGCATCAGCGCTGAGTATCTTTCGATCAAATTAGTAAATAACAGCTTTGCTCTACAATTTACTGTAATGCACAGTGCATTTGGAGTGCTCCATCTATCTTATCTTTCAAAGTATTGTTGTTGCCAATGATGTTCTAATACATCAACAAAAATATGTTGTAACAGAAACACGTCTACAAACTTTGGTCATCTATTGGATATTACCTATATGAATTGGAATGTAAGCCTGATAGTGCAGCAAATCCAATGGCAACTCCTCTGTTGAACTGTCCTTCCCATGATATGTGACATTAAATCCTACTTGGATAAGAAATTAATCCCAATTGGATAAGAAATCATAATACATATTTCATGTATTAAAACACACACACTAGAACAAAATGTTTTCAGCCTGTGGTCATCCATCAAAGGTTGACAAAATGCGTTGAAGTTCAATCACAATAACACTATGTAACAAAGCAGGGTCTTAAAGGTAAAAGATTGAGCCTCTGGAATTGATCTTCCATGGGATACATATAGTGTAATATAACATTACATTATCATTCTGTTGTCATTAAATAGAATGTCTACACCCTTCTCCACTGTGGATTTCCTTGGTGTGAGTATCATAAGTCTGACCCTTGTGTAGCATCATTGTGAATGTCCAAATAGCACCATTATTGCAGGAACACGTACATTTTGTGTTCTGTGTTGGGCCTTTCAGTGGTGCTGGGTAGGTTGCAGATACATTTGGATTCCATGCATCTAAGAGAGTCATTTTCAGATAAATCCCTCCCCCCCGTGTTTGCCACAGTTGTCTTTCATGAGGCCAAAGCATTTGAGATCACCTTTATTGCTCATCTGGTGGCATGTTTGTCAATGATTAGCCAGTGGTATCCTGGAGTCTTCACTGTTAACCTTGCCAAATGTTCTCTGATGGGTATTCTTAATGTCTGATATTGCTGCCAATGTTTAACTTATTGCACACACATGATGGCATAGACGAGATGGTTTGCTTTGCAATTGATAGTCTCTAATCTTAATCGCTATGCCTTCTTTGTAAATTAATGTATTGCAGTCTTTGTGTGCCTATTTGAACATGTTACATGTCCCACACTTGTGGAAACAATTGCTGCCACTACTAACCCTGCAGGGTTATAGCAGCTGGTGTCCTGAAATTAGGGACATAGTATGTTTCTGATTGTCGGCGCACTTGTGAATACAAATTTGGCCATCCGATCTATGAATTGCTTGAGATTATTAGCCATAGACAGAAGATGCCACTATCTGTGCATTGTTATACAGAATATGAGCGTCTTTAGAATATTGTTTGATCTCAATACTATTCCATTTGTTTGGACTGAAGTTGGAAGAAACAAGTCTGTTCTGACCTGATGTTTAATCTTGTCATGAGATTTGGTGGCCACACATGGCGAATAACCTCTTGGCAGAAATCTCTTGGATAGCAATACACATTCTTGTTCAAAAATGTTATTACGTTTCTGTCGAGCCTGATGGACCTCTCCTGCAGGTATAATATTGACATTGGCCTTACTGTGGCAATTTGTGGGATGTATTGTGGAGTTTACTTTTGTTGCTTTACACAATGTAAATTTTCTCATTAGCAATGTAGATATGTAAATCTAAAAAATACATACTAGTACCATCACAGTGCCCTGTCGGATTAAGACCAAATTCGTTGAGATATTTAGTGAAATTTAGAAAAGGATTCTGGTGTTCCATTCCATATTATGAAAATATTAATATATCTTCTCCTTATTACAACATTGTCAATAAACTCATTGTTATTGAGAGCATGCATATCTTCAGAATGTCATGAAGAGATTGGCCAGTGATGGAGCGTATTTAACACCCATAGCAACTCCTTTCGTCTGCACATAGTATAATCAAATATGAAGATATTGTTTGTCAATGTGAATCTCCAAAATGTTTTAATCATCTCCACATGTGAGAGGCCGTGAAATCCTAAAAAGTGTAATCCTTAGCTGAAATTACTAGATTGTGATCTATTGAAGTATAAAGGGTTGCAACATCTAATGTAGCCAAAAAGGTATCCTTCTTGCCAATCAACATTCTGTAGACACTGAAGAGCATGGGTACTATCCCTGATGTTAAGATGGTAACTGCAAAAACATGCTCTTTAATAGTATTGTCAATGTATTTGGAAAGACCTTCAGTTAGCCAACCAATGCTGCTCATTATAGGTTGCACCTGCATTAAGGTATCACATTTTTTATGAATCTTAGGCAGAAAATATATGGTTGGCATTGTAGGTTTGGTGATGGTGAAAGGAATTTTCCTCATCCTTGAAGACCACGTCCATGCCATTTAAGTACCATTATTTTCAAATCTTCAACTATTATATTATTCAAATTGGTTGTAAGTTTACTGTAACATCCTGGTGTTGCTAAATGTGACATGGCCACGTTGATATAATCTTCTCCGTTCATAATCACATTACCTCCTTTATCAGCCTCTTTGATCACTATACTCCTATCAGAGGCCAGTGCTGCTAGAAGCGTGCTGTTCGCTCCTGCTTAGATTATCTGTTTTTCCTATGACCTTAATGTTTTTTGTCTAAATAAGAGGGTACATCTATTGTCACAGCCTTGTGAAATGTTTCAATTATCTTGTCTGCGGACAGCTGTGAAGTGAATTTAGATCTGGGTTTGAGTTCTTGTATTGCCACGTTTCTTGGCTGAACCTCCAAGTCACTGCAAATTTCCGCAAAGCTAGTCCGAGTTCAATTATAAAGAGATGGGTGTTCTCTGTCAAAATTGAGAATGTGCTCAATGGTTTCAATGCTTTCTCAAAACAAATGTTTTGACCGGAGTGGTAAAGAACCTTTTCAGTTTGAGTTGACGAACAAACTTGAAAATGTCTATTTGAAAATTCATGAAGTCTTTGCCTATTGTGGGAGCAAAAGAAAGACCTTTATTCAAAACTGCCACCTCTGTTTTAGAGAGCTCCCAGTTTGACAAATGAATGAGTAGATTAGGGTTTGTTATAGGCCTGATTGCTTCCTGCAGCCCGATCTCGTCAACCTGCCTGCTGGCCCTTGTTCTTCGTCCAAACTCACTCCTCTCTTCCTTTCTTGCCCCTGATGTTTTGTTTCTTGTTATAGTATTTTATACTAGAGAGTCTTGGAATCTTACCTGTTTGGTTACATTTCTTTGGGTAGCAAAAACAAAGAGGTGATGGCTGGAAGGTTTAGACTTAATCTCAACCACTGGCAATGCTCTGGGCAACCCTCCAGACCACCGTTCTTCGCCTGCCAAGCCATTACAGAAGGGAAAGACCATATGCAAATCAGGCTTGGCCCCACCCCAAAAGGGGCAGTCCAGCCCGAACTGCTAGGCCACATCCCTTCTGCACGAGACCACAAGCATCCCCAAACATGTTTCGCCCTTGTTGGGGCTCATCAGTGAGGAGTAGCTTGGGTCTCTAGGCCCAGCAGGCACGGGACCCACGTCTGGGCATACCCGTCCCACTCGGGGTGACATAGCAAAAACAAAGAGGTGATGGCTGGAAGGTTTAGACTTAATCTCAACCACTGGCAATGCTCTGGGCAACCCTCCAGACCACCGTTCTTCGCCTGCCAAGCCATTACAGAAGGGAAAGACCATATGCAAATCAGGCTTGGCCCCACCCCAAAAGGGGCAGTCCAGCCCGAACTGCTAGGCCACATCCCTTCTGCACGAGACCACAAGCATCCCCAAACATGTTTCGCCCTTGTTGGGGCTCATCAGTGAGGAGTAGCTTGGGTCTCTAGGCCCAGCAGGCACGGGACCCACGTCTGGGCATACCCGTCCCACTCGGGGTGACATAGCAAAAACAAAGAGGTGATGGCTGGAAGGTTTAGACTTAATCTCAACCACTGGCAATGCTCTGGGCAACCCTCCAGACCACCGTTCTTCGCCTGCCAAGCCATTACAGAAGGGAAAGACCATATGCAAATCAGGCTTGGCCCCACCCCAAAAGGGGCAGTCCAGCCCGAACTGCTAGGCCACATCCCTTCTGCACGAGACCACAAGCATCCCCAAACATGTTTCGCCCTTGTTGGGGCTCATCAGTGAGGAGTAGCTTGGGTCTCTAGGCCCAGCAGGCACGGGACCCACGTCTGGGCATACCCGTCCCACTCGGGGTGACATAGCAAAAACAAAGAGGTGATGGCTGGAAGGTTTAGACTTAATCTCAACCACTGGCAATGCTCTGGGCAACCCTCCAGACCACCGTTCTTCGCCTGCCAAGCCATTACAGAAGGGAAAGACCATATGCAAATCAGGCTTGGCCCCACCCCAAAAGGGGCAGTCCAGCCCGAACTGCTAGGCCACATCCCTTCTGCACGAGACCACAAGCATCCCCAAACATGTTTCGCCCTTGTTGGGGCTCATCAGTGAGGAGTAGCTTGGGTCTCTAGGCCCAGCAGGCACGGGACCCACGTCTGGGCATACCCGTCCCACTCGGGGTGACATAGCAAAAACAAAGAGGTGATGGCTGGAAGGTTTAGACTTAATCTCAACCACTGGCAATGCTCTGGGCAACCCTCCAGACCACCGTTCTTCGCCTGCCAAGCCATTACAGAAGGGAAAGACCATATGCAAATCAGGCTTGGCCCCACCCCAAAAGGGGCAGTCCAGCCCAAACTGCTAGGCCACATCCCTTCTGCACGAGACCACAAGCATCCCCAAACATGTTTCGCCCTTGTTGGGGCTCATCAGTGAGGAGTAGCTTGGGTCTCTAGGCCCAGCAGGCACGGGACCCACGTCTGGGCATACCCGTCCCACTCGGGGTGACATAGCAAAAACAAAGAGGTGATGGCTGGAAGGTTTAGACTTAATCTCAACCACTGGCAATGCTCTGGGCAACCCTCCAGACCACCGTTCTTCGCCTGCCAAGCCATTACAGAAGGGAAAGACCATATGCAAATCAGGCTTGGCCCCACCCCAAAAGGGGCAGTCCAGCCCGAACTGCTAGGCCACATCCCTTCTGCACGAGACCACAAGCATCCCCAAACATGTTTCGCCCTTGTTGGGGCTCATCAGTGAGGAGTAGCTTGGGTCTCTAGGCCCAGCAGGCACGGGACCCACGTCTGGGCATACCCGTCCCACTCGGGGTGACATAGCAAAAACAAAGAGGTGATGGCTGGAAGGTTTAGACTTAATCTCAACCACTGGCAATGCTCTGGGCAACCCTCCAGACCACCGTTCTTCGCCTGCCAAGCCATTACAGAAGGGAAAGACCATATGCAAATCAGGCTTGGCCCCACCCCAAAAGGGGCAGTCCAGCCCGAACTGCTAGGCCACATCCCTTCTGCACGAGACCACAAGCATCCCCAAACATGTTTCGCCCTTGTTGGGGCTCATCAGTGAGGAGTAGCTTGGGTCTCTAGGCCCAGCAGGCACGGGACCCACGTCTGGGCATACCCGTCCCACTCGGGGTGACATAGCAAAAACAAAGAGGTGATGGCTGGAAGGTAGGACCATGCCTGATTTGCATATGGTTTTTCCCCTTCTGTAATGGCTTGGCAGACTGAAAAACGATGGTCTGGAGGGTTGCCCAGAGCTTTGCCCGTGGTTATGATTTATTCAAAACCTTCCAGCCATCACCTTTCGTTTTGCTAAAGTCACCCCGAGTGGGACGGGTATGCCCAGACGTGGGTCCCGAGTCTGCCGGGCCTAGAGACCCAAGCTACTCCTCACTGATGACGCCCAACAAGGCTGAAACATGTCTGGGGATGCTTGTGGTCTCGTGCAGAAGGGATGTGACCTAGCAGTTCGGGCTGGACTGCCCCTTTTGGGGTAGGACCATGCCTGATTTGCATATGGTTTTTCCCCTTCTGTAATGGCTTGGCAGACTGAAAAACGATGGTCTGGAGGGTTGCCCAGAGCTTTGCCCGTGGTTATGATTTATTCAAAACCTTCCAGCCATCACCTTTCGTTTTGCTACATTTCTTTGGGTACCTTATCTGTACCTGCAAATTTAATCTAAAAAAAACTTCCTGAGTCTAGTGTTGTTCATTATGGGGTCAGTGGCCCTGGATTCAAAATATGTTCCCCTTCTGACGCTATAGCAGAGCTGCCCGGTGATGTATTGGGAGTACTTTCCCTAGATCTGTTTTTTTGTAGGATTTCATCAAATTTGGGTTGGAGTGTGTAGACTCTATCCGTTCGATAATCCTGATAGTCTCTAAAATATGTTCTAGATATTTGCAACTTAATATCTTAACCTTCAAAATATACAACTTTTAATTTTTTTGTTTTGTGCTTTCGGCACTATTCTTGACAAATTCTTGTTTTACCTTCTCAATTTTGTCCTGTACTCTAGCATGCTCCTTAGTGGCATTTTCAATTAATAACTCAATCCTCATTGGTTGTAGTGACTGTATTGGGTAGGCCACTACATGTGTTGGGAAATTCTGTGATAAAGCACCGAGGGTCTGTGTCACTTAACAAGGACATGCGGAAGAAAGGTTCAGGTTTTCAATCATCCAGTATAAAAATGCTTGCTAATGGGATTTTAGGAGCAACCAGGTACACAAGTGAAAAGTACCTACAGGTACAGCGCTACTGCAGTTGTAAGAGGGCCCCCATGATATTTCTGAATGGGTACCCTATATGAGATCTTAGAAAATTGGCCAGTGTCTGTCACTTTGCCTGGCCAAGCCTATTAGGGTGGCATTAGATGTTATTCTGGTGTGCACACGGAAAGCACTCTTTGTTCCTGGGGATGCCGATCCAAACTGCTGGCTATTCTTAAGCTTCTAAAGGCATGTCAAATCTGAACCTATTGCACCTTTCGCTCTAAAAAAACATTCATTGCCAACCTGGTCATCCTGGTATACCCTCCCCTTTACCCTTTTGTGCCTCAAAACCATGCATTGAACATAGTTATGTGCATCCTCTACAAGGTTTCACAGTCTTCGCCCATTTCATCGTATGGCTATCAATGCAAAATTGAGCCCAATTCAGAATCATTTGTGTTTTATATCTCTCTGTGGGGTAGTGCCCCACATACTGGCTGATTTGGTCTCCTGATGCTCACCTCCCTTGCACACTACGCTCCCAGTCTCATTGACCTAACTCTCCTCTGTTCGCCCTGTGTGGTCTCACTTTGTTCACTCTCCTATCTTCCCATTGCTGGAGCTCTGTAACCTTGGAATTAAGGACATTCTAAAAGTGATTGACTGGTAGGCCTTTAAGGACCATCTTCTCTTCCAGAAGGTAGCCATAGTCCGAGTGCTTTCCTCCCTTTCCTTTCTCTCACTATTATCCCCTACCAGCGGCGTCACTGGATTAAATGTATGTATGTATCTGTTAAAGACTCCAATTACTAAGGACGTATTTAGAAGTTACCTTTGCTTTGCCAGTTAGCACCCAGAGCTCATCCAATCCACCATGGACCACATCTATACCGCAGCAAAGGTTATGTTAATTGTCTTGGATATGAGGTGCCAGGTGTATATGAGGCCAACCAAATTTAACCCTGACGTATAGGAAAAGATCCTGTCCCTCCCATTTGATTGGGTTGATTAGTCCAACTTGACACAGTTCCATGTAATAATGTCCCCACAAAAATATCGCCATGCAATAATATCGCCGAAAAATGGCCGTTTTTGTGGGGACGTTATTGCATGCACAACCTTTTCCCGTTGATATTATGTACGGCGACCATATATATGGGGAAAATATTACCTGATACCCTTGACACTGGATGGTGAGCTGCTGAAAAACGACAAAGCTTATGAAGCCAAAGCAGTAGCCCTTTCTCTCCTCTCAGAAGAAGCAGAGATCCTGATCCTTTGGGGCTTTTTCAAGGTTCTTCCTCCACCTCAACTGAGTCCAAGTCAAAACAATGACATGTTGGCTTGCCCTCGTGCCTTTCCTGGGTGAGGCAGGGTATAACACGTGGAATCTTGGTTGGCCATCTTTGCTGATCCATTGGTACTCTGAGACTTTGTTATTTTGTCCTCTTCCCTTGGAGAGGTTGAGGATGTTCATGCCAGCTCCTATCCAGTTGGCCCTCTGTTGGGATGAAAGGCTCTGCACTGTTCTTATTTGTTTGTTTTATTTGCTTATATAGTGCACCGAGCCCGAAGGTATCTGGGTGTTTTTTTCTTGAACTACATAGTTACATAGATTAGCTACAGTGCAATATAAAATACATAGATTGTATACAGTACAACAATGAGATAGTGATTTATACAATTTTGAGAAGATGTAACATATATACAGGACATGGAGTTTTGCAGAATTTACAAAAGGGCAAGATAATATTAAGGTAAGCGTAGCATATTTACAGGTCATGCGGAATGTACATAATATACAAAGGCGGGTTGGATAATTGGCATTAGGAAAGGGTACACTTTGCTAGAAGTGGCCAAAGTGGTGAATGTAGCTTTGTGCAAGCATAGGTCAGGAAAGTTGCTGAGGTCTAGGAGTCACACTGGAGCAGGTGACTTGCTTCCCAATGTCCTTATATGGGAGCCTCATCTGAGTTTCTTTCACTTTCCCTGATGGTGGGTTTGAGGCATTTCCAGTACTGAATGCTGCTCTTTGGGATAAAGTAGACGCCCAGAGTTCACATTAAGCTTAGGGCAGCAGTGGCCTTCCACTTTCGTCTGAGACCACATCTCTTCACCTGGATGAATAGTTGCAGGGTACCATACAGGAGGAGGCAGCTTAATCACTGAGGCTTTTACTGGATTTTCTTTTTGACCTGGGGCTTTCACTGAACCCTAGGAAATGGTCTTGACGGCTGTGCACAGCCTAACCATTATCTTTTTCCTGTGGTATACTGAAGGATTCAATATTTCTCCAACACAGGAGAGAGTCCAGAACCTCCTCCACACTTGTTCCTTTTTTTCCTCAACAACAAACTGACAACTGCATGGTGGTTCCAGAGACTGCTGGTACTCGTGGCTGCATGCTTGCTCTCAACACCTTGAGTGGGATGATGAGGCAGATGCAGATTTAGCAAGCTTTGGTGTAGAAGCAGTCATACAGTTCTGAGGAGGTTGTCATTGCAATTCAGGAGAACCTGCAGGAGGATCTTCAGTGATGGAACATCCAGACAAATCTCACTATATGGGTTCCATTTACGAACCCTCCTCCCTTGGCTACGATTCCAACTTTTTTTTCGCAGCTTGGGCAGGAAGCCACTCTGAACACGGTTAAGATCCATTGGTTTCGGTCCCTGAATCTGATGATGTGGCACATTAATCGCCTGGCGCTCCAGGTTGTAGAAGATAGCCTGAAGGCCTTTGTTCTGAACATTGCGGGCCAGGGCATTCAGGTTTTAATAGACAAAACAGTGATGTTTTATTTAACAATCTGGGTAGCACGAAGTCACAGCAGTTCGCTTTCCTGCCAGTGTAAATGTGGGAGTGTGCACCCTGATATTACATCACTCTCGAGGTGTGGCACCCACCTGGCAAGAACGAGGAGGTGGATTCTCTCGGCAGAAGGGATCTGAACAGCCATGAGTGGGACCTTCACCCTCAGGTGTTGGACTTGTATTTTTCCTGGAGTGGGGGGTTCCACTTGGTTAATCTGTTTGGAACTCACCAGAACACCAAATGCCATTGTATGCCTCACGGCAGGGGATGGGACCAAATTCCTTGGGGGAGGGGGTGAGAAGATTGTATGTCCTGATGGTATCCTGGGACGGCCTGTATGCATTCCCTCTTTTTCCGCTTATCTGCAGGATTCTACGAAAGTGGCAGGAGTGCAACGGGCATCTGTGTCCTGGTTGTCCCCTACTAGCTGGCAAGGTTTTGGTTTTCTCGTCGGCCTCTTCACTGCAGCTTCCTCTAACGAGTGATGTCTTGTCCCAGAATAAAGGGAAGACTCTACCCCCCCATCCTCCTCCCTAGCAGTCACTGAATGTGTCAACCTGGTACTAAGGTTTGGCCATTTGGGGTTATCTGATGAAAACATGCAGGTTTTTGATCCGGACAGGTGAAAAGCCTGGAATACAAGTGTAGAAGCAAATGGGCCGGTTTCTACCACTTTTCTGTGGTGTCTTGCCCAATTGTCCTGCTGAGTTTTTGGTAATCTCCTGTATTGTGGAACTGGCAGCTGCGGTTGTTGCTCTGTACTCATGCTGCACACCTACAAGGGCTCGGACAACACCTTTTTGTCTCCTTGGAGACATTTTGAAGGACTCCTTAGGTTATTCCCCCTGTGATGGCTCTGCATCCTACTTGGAATCTAAATGTGTTTCTGGATGACCTTGGTCAGTAGTCTTTGCACCCATGTTATCGGCTGATATCACTCTAGTCTCCTGGAAGACTGCATTCTAGGTAGCAGTCACTTTGGTCTGTCGGGTGGGGCACTACTGGCTCTTTCTTTCCTCTAAGCTATACACTATTTCCTGGAAAGACAAGGTAGGCATTTGGGCACATCATTTATTTTTTCGAAGGTTATCTCAGAATTTCACCTGAGTCAGATCATCGCCCTTTCTACCTTCTTCCCTAACCCGTCAGCACTGTCCGAACATGCCCTCCTTTGTTTGAAGGTGAGCCGCGTGCTTGGGCTTTATGTGGACAGAACTAAATAGTTCCACCGTTTGCAGCACCTTTTTGTGTTGTGATGGCACTTTCTGTTGTCAGTTGGCATCCTTGCGACTATTGCTTACTAATCTCCTGCATTGCAGAGAGCTATACATTCCAGAACCTATCTTTCAAAAAGCATGTATGTGGTGAGGGCCAAGGTGACTTCTATGGCCTTCAAAAGGCATGTCTTTTTGGGACGTCCTTGCCAAGATAGCGACATGAGCCTTACCCTCTACGTTCTGATGGTACTACTGCATGGATGCCAGCTCACATGATGCCTGATATGCTCAGGCAGCACTGTTGAACTTGTTTGGCTGATCAGGCTGTCTTCCTCACCTCCAGTGTATTTTGCTTGGTAGTCTTCGAAGAGTGTTGCGACATCGAGTAAGTAAAGGTTACTTCCCACAGTGGACATCTTATTCCTAGTACATAATCCGTCTTCCTCCATATACTCTCCCATCTTGCCCAATAAAATCGACATCGGTCGGTAACAGCCTGGACGGATGGAAAGGGGCTAGCACAGGGAGGGTGGGAGTGGTGCCTGGAGGGGGGTGGCTGCATACCACAATGAACCCTATCTGGGCCTGTCCGGGCCGTGAGGGCCATACATCCATCCCCATTCCAAAGTATTTGCATGGCGATATTTTAATTCCTACTGTTAACCACATTTTGCCTGTACATGTCATCAACCACTCTGCAATCCGTCACTCACTCTCCCTTCCTCGCGCTTACACACCCGCCACCCCCAAATATTCCTTCCTCGGCTGCTCCTCCAATGCTGACACGTTCGCCTGCAGCAGTGAGTCCACTCGACCCACTCCCTGGCCTGCTTTCCTCTAGACTCTCTCTACGTTAAGGTCTCACAATTTAGCATTTTGCGCATCACAATCTGCTGCTACACCCAGCAGGAATGGCAGACTGCGCACTTGAACACGGCCTTCCCCTGCCTGCTCCGCTCAAAACATGCGGGACAGGTATGCCTCACCCTCCTGCAACAAACGCAGCCAATGCCCGCTAGTCATCAGCCACTTCTGTTGCCCTGTCCCCATAACCCACTGAACCCTGGCAAAGATCTCACACCCACTGTTCTTCCCACAACCGCTCCCCGCATTTCCGTGTCACAAAACCAACAGGAATAGAGGAGACCCTCCCGGTAGGCAATCCTGTCTCTCCTGCACAAACCCCCAGCACGATTGCATCAGGCAACACCCCCTCACCATCATACCAGCACGACTCCACCCATGCACTTGAGCACACGTCCACCATTGAATCCTGCACAACCAGCACCCTGCATACTGACAGCCCCTCGAGCTGCAACTCACTCCCTGCACTCTCCTAACCTCAACAGATCACATAGTAGAACCCAACCCACTCCCCATTCCAATCCCCGGACCAGTGACCAAAAAGATACCCATAAGGATTCCCAAAGCGGCATAGTCCACAACGACCAACCCACAAAGCGCACCGCTTCTCACCATCACCTAGGCAGAACACAACCCAAACACCCTGACACTACTACCTGCCAAACCCCTGATCTTACTTGCGCCATGGTCCATGCCAGATCTGTCCATGCGCATCCCTTGGATATTCACAACCTCATTTCAAAATCCTAGACCTCCTCACAATTACAGAAACCTGGCTGCACGATGCCTCCGGCCCTACCCTCTACATAGAGCCTTTCCACCCTGCTTCACCATCCATTGCCAGGACCAACCTAATGCCAGAGGTGGAGGGGTTCGAATAGGATCTCCTTCATGTGCTTAACTCTAACATCATGCCGTCCTCCAAAATGATCGTTCTAGGTAATTTCAACCTAGGGCTCAATGACCAGATCCAAATGCGGCAGCGCTAGTCTCCTCCTTGGACACTCATGGGTTTACGCAAAGGATTACCTCCTCTACCCATGCCAAAGGCCGCACTTTGAACTGGCTTGCTGACCTCATCTGCCAAGTCTGTGTCCTCCAACTCGCCTGACCCTTGGACAGACCACCATGTCATTGCAGTCTCCTTATCCTCCACCACCTCACCAACCCTGACCACTCTCCCCTAACCCCAGAAACCCAACTAAAGAGAAAATGCTACCTCTATTAGGCATCCTGCTATCCCATCTGCCTTGCTCACCTCTACCAAGATAACATCGCAGCTGCTGTTGACACCATCGCTCCATGGCACTACGTAAAACAAAACCCTCCATTTACATCATTGCGTTGTTCACACCCGACCTCCATCTACTCATTGCCAAAAAGCGAGAGGCAGGAACAAAATGGAGAAAAACTCCATCTCCAACTTCAAAATCCAACTTTTCTGCTTCTACCAAAGTATATAAACAGGCCATCCTAATAACTACAAAAAACTGTATACAAAATTAGAAGTCCAAATGCCAGGTCAAATGCACAAGAACTCTCTAACATCCTTGCAGAACTAGAATCCCCACCTGCCCCATCTCCCAACCTCACCAAAGACGAACCTTGGTGTAGCAAATCCAGAACGCCCCATTAGGTAAAGTTTTCAAACTTCATGAAAACATGCAACTTGAGGAAAAAGAAATTGGCACCAATGTACCACCACAGGCACCTCTGTCCACCCCCACCTGCCCACCTGACTCGCTGACATTCCAGTTCAAGGAAGTCACTGAAGTGGAGATCTCCTCTCTGCTCAAAGGTTTTAAACCATGCAGGTGCAAAGGAGACCCCTGCCCAGACGCTATCATTGAAGACGGCGCAGAAGCCCTGAGGCCCTTCCTCACTGCCTTCATCAATGCCTTATTCTCTGCCTGCCTAGTCCCCGCCAGACTAAAGGAAATCTGGTTCCTGCCACTCCTAAAAGAAAAAAAAGGCCTTGAGCCAGCCATATCCACTAATTACAGTCCAGTTTTTGCTTATCTGTATCTCCAGGTCCAGCAATATCTGGAGACCACCAAAACCTTGGACCTCGCCAATTGTGCTTCCGTCCAGGTCATGGCACAGAATTCGCTCTGCTTGAACTCAAAATTCAACTAGATGAAATTACAGTTGTAGGAAAGCCTGCCCTCCTCCTCATCCTAGACCTCTCGGCAGGATTCAACCTTGTCGACCACAAAATCCTCTGTCACCACCTATCCGCAGCTGCTAACTTCTCTCCTGAAGTCACAAACTCGATCACCTCCTTAGCGGAAAGATCCATCAGACTTTTTGCAGACAACTCAAACGCCCCACCCACCCCCATCTCCTGCGGGGTCCCCCAAGGCTCTTGCATCTCCCTGACTCTGTACAACATCTGTACTAAGCTTCTCTTCAACCTACTGGGCTCGCGCAGAATTGCCTACTTGAACTACGCCAACAACATCCAAATGCTTCTTCCCCTCTCAGGTGACTACTCTTAAGACACTGCCAAACTTGTAGAAATCTACCATATTATGTGACCGCTATGGTATGGATGGCTTTCCACCAACTCTGCCTGCTTCCATGTGATAATGTCACTGCAAAAAAGTTACCAAAAAATTGCTGTTTTTTGCAGAGACTTTGTTACTTAGAACAACAGTGGATGCCCCTGCAACCCCCAAATCCTTTTTCTTTTTCAACAGCAGCGGGTGACACCCCTGCAAACCCGGCCCCGTGTCCCCATAAATATTGTCAACTTATTTCTGATGCTTTGAATCTGTTTAGAATCACATGCTGTGCATATAGTCCGACATCTAGTGCTAATCGCAGAGTATTGCATCTTGTCGTTCGAAAATCGAAAGGGGACGTCGACATGGGCGTGCTTGTAACACTATCTCTAACGTGACCTGTATTGTACCCAAAATAGATTGCGCGTCGAGGACCGTCAGATTGTTTCTTTACACCCAGCTAGCTGTTTGCCTTATGCGGAGCTCGTAAATTGAAAAAGTTCTGTTTCATTATCCACGACCGTTGGTGGTTAAATATTCGTCCATCCTTCGACTGCTCCTGAACCAATGCCGAAGACGACTGCAGATTTCCGTGGTGGGTGCTGCTGTCGACCACATGGCCTCAGCCCTCTGGTCAGGCTTATACAGTAGGGAGAGTGGGACACCAGGGTGTGATTCTTTTTGAATGCATTTCCTCCCCCCCCCCCCCTCTTTTCCCTTCTCGTCTTGCTGTCTCTTTTAAACTGAGCTATGGACAGGACTCTTTTTAAATGTTGCCCTTCCTGCAACGGCAAATAACTATGCAAAGACACTCACCGAAGGTGTAACAAGTGTCTACCTTGTGATCACGACGAGCGATCCTGCAAGTCTTGCCTATTTTTGTGTCCAAAGACAATACAAGATCGGCGGACTAAGTAATGGGCGGCCGACGCCATGCAGCAGGCCGAGAGTAGTTCTGCCCCCTCTAACTCCTCCTCCCCCGTCGGCGCAGGTGCCTCAAGTGACAAGGATTTAAGCAACGGCCATGTATCCGATGCAGAGGCCATCAACCTCTTTGCGGAACAAGCATGTTCCAAGGTGTCTGTCCCCGGCAGGCAGGCCACTAGTTCTGCTGTGGGAGACAACACCCCGGCAACAAGGACACACCCACACCACGAAAAGAAAAACTGGCAACCCTGTGAGCTTCCTCGACGGACTCGTTGAGTAGGCCACAGACGCCAACGGGCCAGTCGAAAGTTTTGACAGAACCCACAGATCCCCCCCCATGATCGGCCGCCCACCCCGCAAGCATTGATACAGCATGCGTCCGGGCATTCAAGTTAGAAGGGCGTCTGCACCAAACAACAAAAGAGTGCCAAGACGCCTCAGAGGAGCGCGTCAGTGCCAAAGGTTTCAGTGACGTCGAAGACCGTGACAAAGCAGTCAGGCTCGTCAAAATCACTCCCTGATATGCCGGAGATACGCGAGAGTCTTGCGAACATAATTTTGGCGGCAAATACGCCAAAGGACACGTTGAGACATCGAAGAATATTCAGATGGGTCAAAGCCCTGCTCTAAGTCTGACTGAAAAATCTCGACTGCCTAGAGACCCAGTCCTTCAGAAGAGTCCTTTCCCCCTCCAGACCCCTCTGGTTCATCCCTGTGAACCAGAGATAGGTTTGAGGGATACATGAACAAGCTTTCCAAATTTGTAGATTTCTCTGAAAGGTTTATCACCCCATAAATACAGAGGAAGGAAGACTCCTGCCCTACTGTGTCCAAAGTTCCAAGAACTTCAAGTTAATTCCCACATGAGGAGGTGTTTGACCTGTCAGTACCTGAAGTCGTCTATCAAGACCCCTATAACCAGGGAGAGAATACTTTTGCGGAGACACCAGACTAGTGTCCAGGCTGGGGTGATGAACAGCCGGTAGGGGAAGGCACCATGGCTTTCCCCCTCCACTACTCCAGATCCAGTCGCCCTGTATCTAGGTCCTCTCTCCTCAAAGACGAGCCTCACCTATTGATGACCAAATGGCGTTCAATGCTATTCTAAAAAAGGCTGCTAAACTCTTTCAAATTGCCACACAAGAGGTGGTACAGGACACAGACTTTGTGGAAGACATACAAAGGGAAAACCTACCACAAGTCAGGTGATACCACTATTGAATTCTATCAAGAGGCGCATCGCTCCCTCTTTGTTAACTCCATCACTAACAAGAGCTGTAAATACTAGAGTCGAGTAGCTTCTTCCCACCCTCAACCGACCCGCTGTATAGCCGGGGCTATGCCACTCCCGACTCCCTGGTAGTCACTAATACAAGGAAGAGAGCTGGAGTACCCTTGTCTTACGGCTAAGGCAAGGATTGCAAGACGTTATATGCCCTTGGAAAGCGCATTACAACATCAGCGGCTTATTGCCCTTGCCCACCGTATCGCCACTCTGTCCCAACTTTCAGTGCTATGCGGACGATACCCAGCTCATCTTCAGGCTACCCTCGGCCTCCTCCTCTCCTTCCCTCATCTCCGACTGTTTGTCTTCCATCCAGGAGTGGTGTGCCGCCAACGACCTCTGCCTTAATGCCAGTAAGACTGAGATTCTACTCATCGGAAGACCCACCCCCTCCTTCCCTGCAGCTCTCTGGCCGGCCTCTCTTGGCCCTCTTCCTACTCCCACCTGCAAGGCTAAAAACCTCGGGGTCATCTTCGACTCCGCTCTCTCCTTCTCCCCTCACATCTCTGACGTCTCTAAGAAGTCACACTACCAGCTGCACCTCCTTAGAGGTATTCTTCCTTTCCTCTCCTTCCCCCAGAAACTCACCGTCTCCAGAGCCCTGGTTCTCTCTAAGCTGGACTATTGTAACAGCCTCTATCTAAAGCTACCTGCCTCTACCCTCCGCAACTTATCCAGAACAGGACTGCAAGACTTGGCCTCAAGCCCAGGGATCGTATCGCTCCAGGACTGAAATCTCTGCACTTGCTCCCAGTGGCTGCGAGGATTAAGTTCAAAACCCTCTGCATTGTACACAATGCCTTCTGGGGTCTGGGACCGCAATACCTTCAACTCTCTCTCTTCCTAAATATCTTCCTTCTCAAGCTCTTCGCTCATCCGCCTCCAATCCCTCAGTGTCAGTCGCTTCTCCAAGCAACGAGTTGGTGGAAGATTACTCTCTTCGGCTGGGACCTCTCTCTGGAACAGCCTTCCTGCCTCCCTGAAACTCGAGGAGAACCATCTCCGGTTCCGGAAGCACCTCAAACCCTTCCTCTTAGCCGCTGCTTTCTCTCCCCCTCTCCCCTGCTGATTTTCTGACTAAAACTGCTCGCGTTACCTGGCCACCCTCTCTGATCTCTGGCCTAGGCCCTGTCAATTTGCCCACTTGCACTGCCTCCCTGGCAACCCCTGCACCTGGGGACCGTTCTGTATCCCTACAGTCCCCCACTAGCACTTTTGTCTGCACTTCCTTGCACTTGCCACCAGCTGGCCGTTATTTATTCTTATTTATTCCACTTTTTCCCCATGTACTGTACTTCCCCTCTCCCTTCCCCCGCGCACTTTTCCTTTCCCCCCTTCCCATGCACTTGCACGATCTGAATGACACTTGGCCTAGTTTGATCGTTGTCTGTCCTCCCCTTGTTCCCCCCCCTGCCTCGTCACGCCTTGAAACACTTGTATAGGCGCGTTATAAATGCCATATCATATTCCACTAGGTTTGCCAATAACACCACATCGCTTGCTAGCTATAGCGACGGCCAATGGAATTTACTCCAGGAGGGCCTGTAAGAAGTCCCAGAACCGGCACGATCACGCCGAATGGCGGTTGTTTTGGAAGGGAGGCAGGTCAATCCGAATATCCTCAAGAATACCCTGGATGCTGCAGAAACAGCAGGACAGACCCTGGCCCAGGGTACCCTGCTTAAAAGGCACGCATGGCTCAAGAATTCGGGCTTTAAGCTTGAAACTCAGGCATCCCTTATTAACAAGCCAGTTGAAGAGACTAACCCATTTGGGAAGGCAGTAGACAATGCCTTAGAAACAGCAAAGAAGGAGCATGAAACCTTAAAGTCTATAAACCAAATTACGCAAAGGCCCTATAAACAGCGAGGCGATAGCTCTCGCCGTTCCTTTTGGGATCAATCCTTCCCACGTTCCCCCCACAATCAATAGGGAACAGGGAATGCACCATGGTCCTCCGGACAAGGGGCAACTGCCACGGGTCAATATCAACAAAGAGGACAGCGCTGTGACAAAGGAAGGGGTAGAGACTCCACCCCAAGAGACTCCCCGGCCTCTGCTCAAAAATGACTTGCCAGTCCGGGCCCCCTCCCATGCCTCCCCGGTCGGCAGACAAATAACATCCTTCCTTCATAGATGGAAGGGGATCACCACAGACCAGTGGGTGCTCAATACCGCCACCCACTGTTAATGTATCGAGTTCAGCCGTCCACCTTCGATACCGACCACCAGCATCCAGACGTCAAAATCGCCAGAACACCTGAAAATAGTGCTACAAGAGGTGGAGATCCTTCAAGAAAAGGGCACGATAGAAGTCGTCCCCATTCTACAGGGAAACAAGGTTATTTATTCAGTGTACTTCATTGTACCCAAAAAGGATCTCACATGCAGCCTGTGTTAGACTTGCGCCCAGCGAAGAAGTTTAAGCCTCAAAAGTTCAGAATGACAACATTGTAGGAAGTAATCCCTCTGCTAACACAGAGGGACTACATGACAATATTGGACATGAAAGATGTATACTTTCATATTTCAATGCTGCCAGCGCACAGAGTACCTAAGGTTCATGATGGAGGACAAACACTATCAGTTCAAGGGCCTTCCCTTCGGCATTGCCTCAGCCCCAAGGGTATTTGCAAAAGTGCTGGCAGTAGTAGCAGCTCACCTGTGCACACAGTCCATTCCAGTTTATGCTTACCTCGACGACTTACTAATAACAGGGTATTGATACGGAACATGCCTATCAACTGCCCAGAAGACGGTAGATCTACTCTGCAGACTGGGATTTTCGATCAACGAGAAAAAGTCCAGCCTAGACCCCAGCAAAGTCAAACAATTTCTGGGGGCTCTAATTCGGACCAAAGGCGGCCTCATCTGGCCCTCCAATGAGAGAGTTCAGAACATGCTGTTCCAGACTATGTAGCCAATCGCGAGGTGACTGTACGCAAAGCCATGTGACTGTTAGGGATGATGGCCTCCTGCATTTACCTAGTCCCACACGCACGTTTGTGCATGCCCCCCTTGCACGAGTGGCTCAACAGCCAATGGTGTCAGGCCAGCGGACAATGGGACGATCTCGTGTTTGTCTCGGCAGCCCTCATTCTCTCTCTGCAGTGGTGGTCGAGGGAAAACCTCTTACAGGGGAAAACCTTCACCATCCCCGCAGTAGAAGCCACTCTCACCACGGACACATCTCTCACGGGGTGCGTGGGCTCACCTCCTTCGTCACACAGCGTTTGGTCCCCAGCAGTAGCATCCACCCACATAAACCTGTTAGTTGTTAGCAGTGTTCAAAGCTGTGAAGCATTTTCAAACACAACTACAGGGAAAGACAGTACTAGTCCTCACGGACAGCATCATGGCCATGTATTACCCGAACAAACAGGGGGCCACGCACTCGCCATTGCTATCCAGAATGTCTCGGAACATATGGAAGTTGGCTGTCAAACACAAGATGTTCCTCCTGACTCAACACGTTCCAGGGTAACTCAATTTTCTGGCAGACGTGCTCAGCAGACATTTCCCACTACCCACAGAGTACGAATGGCGATTACACGAAGACATCGTCTCCAACGTTTTCGCAGAATGGGGCTTCACAGAGATCGACTTGTTCACAACTCTGGTGAAAGCACAATGCACAGATTACGCCTCCATGTACCCCCAGAACCGCTCCGATCGGAGCGGTCTCTGGATAACATGGTCAGGGAAATGTGTTTATGCTTTTCCCCCCGACTCCCCTACTCAACAAGATGGTGCACAAGATGCACCAGGAACCAGTCACAATGATTCTGGTGGCCCCTATGTGGGCATGCCAACCCTGGTTCTCTCATCTCATGAGGAAACTACCTTGCCCATACAACATCACAAGACAGGATGGAAGCACTCCATTCATGCCTGCAAACTCTCAACTTAGTGCCCTGGCTCCTGAAGTCATGCACCTCCAACTTCCTCAGAGATGCATGGACATATTTGGAGAATCAAGAAAGCCTAACAGCAGACATTGCTACTCCAATAAATGTAAGCGCTTTATCTGGTACAATTCCAAGAACATCAATCCCATAGACTGCTCACTGACACATATTGTCTTATACCTGACTCACCTACTTGACTCGGCCCTGGTTTTTTTTATTCCCTGACGGTCCACTTAGTTCCACTTTCAGCTAATACTACGTCCCAGAAAAAGGTGTAGTAGTGGCAGATCCCAGTAATCAAGGCTTTTGTGGAAGGGGTTAAAAGACTTCATCCGACCTATTTCAAACCCAACTCCCGGGTGGGACCTGAATGTGTTAACTAACAAGACTAATGGGATCTCCCTGAGAACATATGCATAAGGCTAGCCTTAAAGCACTCACTTACAAGTCCGCCTTCCTGGTGGCAGTCGATTCAATAAGATGAGTTACTGAACTACAGGCCCTTTCAGTTCAAGACCCATTTGTCACAATTCACAAAGATGAGGTGGTTCTGCGCACTCACCCGCGGTTTGCGCCTTAATTAATTTCAAAGTTCCATGTGAACCAATCAATAGAACTACCCACCTTCTTCCAGAACCCCACTAACATGGCAGAAATAAGCCTTAAAACACTTGATGTGCGCAGGGCATTCATATATTATCTGGAAAAAACAAAACCACCAAGGAAAATAAACCAGTTTTTCGTTTCAGTTGCAGCTCTGACCCTGTCTCTAAATCAATAATCTCAAAGTGGATTTTAAATTGCATCACACTGTGCTACACTCTTATCAAGAGAGCTCTGCTCTTCAAGCCTAGAACACACTCTACTGGGGGCACTGGGGCTTCCATAGCCTTCATTGCAAATGTTCCTCTCGAGTCAATTTGCAAAGCAGCAACCTGGAGTTCTGTACACACCTTTACAAAACACTACTGCCTAGATACTGACTCTAGGTCTGATTCTCAGGTGGGACAAGAGTACGAAGACATCACTTTACTACTGTTCCTTCTCACATCCCACCACCAACTCTGGGTACTGCTCGTTAGTCAATGCACAGCATGTGATTCTAAGCAGATTCACAAGCATCAGAAGACATGCATTACTCGCCGTAATAGCATTTCTTATGATTGCATCTGCTTAGATTCACATGCGCCCACCCTTCCTCCCCGCTCGGAGAAGAAGGAACATAGACATCTTACTCCTTTATATCTGTACTCACTCACGGTAGTCATAAGGCTCCCTCACGGTAGAAAAAACACAAGCAGAGGGACCTTGACACGTGAGGGATTTTGGGTACACTACACGTCACCTTAGGGATAGTGTTTTACAAGCATGCCCATGTTGACATCCTTTTTCGATTCTCGAAAGACCAGATGCAATACTCTACAATTACCACTAGATGTCGGCCTATACGCAGAGCATGTGAAGCTAAGCAGATACAATAATCAGAAATGCTATTACGGTAAGTAATGCATGTCATAATGTCTCCACAACCTTATCCCAGCGACATTATGTATGGGGACAATATTACCTAATACCCTCTGCCTGAACGATGAGAAGGACAGATATCCTCCTCGTGGGAGCCAGAGCTGTGCTAAAAAAACCTTGACCCATGTTATAGGGTCTTAATTATCAATAGCATCTCAATTCTAGTCTCCTCCACAGTAAAGACCCTAGGAGTCCACCTAGACGTCTCCCTCTCACGGCATATAAATTCCATTGCATCTTCCGCAGTCCACACTAAGATCATAAATGCCTGAAGGCCATTTCTCTCAGCCGATAATTGCCTCACCATTGCCCAGGCAGTCATCAGATCGAGATTAGACTACTGCAACGCCCTCTTCATTGGCACTTCCAAGAGAAATATTCACCAACTACAAGTGATGCAGAACAGTGCTCTCTGGGCCGCCCTCAACATGCCTAGGTGCGACCACATCTTTGCTGTGAGATGAGCTGCACACTGGCTCCTGATACAAGAGGTCATCTTATTCAAAGTCCTCTCAATCACCCACAATTGCCTCTCCAATGCATCCTCCCCTCACCACCGATCACATAAATTCACTACAGCAGTGAATTTGTCATTTCAAGAAGGGTCCATCCCCAGCACATTGAAGCATGCCCGGGTACTACCTCTTTTGAAGAAACCTTCCCTGGACTCTGGCGTGCTTGGCAATTTCCAGCCCATTTCTCTGGCGGCCAAGTGCTGAGATGGTTCACTGCCTTCCTGGCCGACCGGTCTCAATCTTCTTTCTGCCTCCATTCTGATCAAAGTGGACTCTTGTCCTGTGGAGTTCCATAGGGATATGCTCTGTCTTCTATACTGTTCAATATCTATATTCGTCCACTTCTGCTTGTTATTTTGTCACATGGTTTTCGTTTTTATTCTTATGCGGACGATTCGCAGATTCTGGTTCGCATTGATCCATCTCGTCCTGAAACTGCCCTTAGGCTCAGAAGCTGTCTTGAGGACTTGTGCGCCTGGATGGCTAATAACTCTTAAACTGAATGGTAGCAAGACTGAGGTCCTGTTGGTAGGTACGACCAGCCCACTTTCCTTTTGGACCCCGCAGTTCTGGCCAGTCTCTCTCGGCCCATTTCCTCTTCCTTTCCCCCCTCCCCCTGGTGAAAAATTTGGGGATGAAGTTTTAAGCTTCTCTCTCTGACAGAGCAGGTTGGTGCAGTCTGTAAATCCGGACATTTTAAATTGCGCAGCTTGAGGAAGGTTCTCCCTTTTATTCCTTGCAGTCTTCATGCCCCCATGCTAGCGGCACTCGTTCTCAGTACAGCAGATTATTGTAATTAACTATACTATGGCCAACCACGTGATCTGATAAATCGTATCCAACTACTACAGAATGCGGCAGCCAGAGCAATCTTGCACTCCACTCCATGAGCACATGTCACCAATTTTGAGACCATCGCACTGGCTTCCAATTGAGAAGCGGATCCTGTTCAAATCAATGTGTCTCGTACATCGAGCCTTCTACAAGTCTGGAGCCGAGTATCTTCAGGAAAAATGTGTCCCCTATGTTCCTTCTCGCCCTCTCCGGTCTGAGACAGATCTGCTATTATTAGTCCCCCTTTTCCGACACTCATGTACTGATGGCCGTGCTTTCTCGGTAGTAGCCGCAAGGGCCTGGAATCAGCTGCCCTGGGCTCTTCATGCTACAACCAACCATTTGGCCTTTCAGCGTTTTCTGATGACCCTTCTTTTCTAAGTGGTCTGTCTGCAATTACAATCTCATCCCAACTGCTCTAGCGCCAAGATGCCCTCGGGCGTATGTGCGCTGTATAAATACACTTAACATAACATCTTTGTTTCAATAGCACCTGGGAGGGAAGGTGATCACATTTCAAAAACCGCCATCTCCAGATGGATAGTCTAGTGCATACAGCTGTGCTATTTACTATGCAAGAAGACCCTACCTTTCACACGAAGAGCTCCCTCTACCAGGGGTACAGGGCTACTTTAGCTATTTGCAAAGCAGCTACTTGGAGTTCCATCCATACCTTCACTGAGCACAACTGCATTGACACGCATTCTAAAGCATATCTACAGGTGGGACAAGCCGTGCTAAAGCGCCTATTTGCCGCAGTACCTTCTCAAAACCCACCTCCTTTTAAAGATGCTGCTTGCTTATCTATGCATAGCATTTGATGTAAGCAAATCCACAAGCCTCAGAAGGCATACATTACTCATTGTAATCCTATTTCTGATGCTTGAATCTGCTTAGATTCACATGCACCCATCCTTCCTGCCCTCCTGCAGTCAAAGATGCATAGGTTTTTCTTGCTCTATCACTATTGTTCTGCTTTATTACATTTGTACTCGTGCTACACTTCATGCAACTTCACGTCTGAAACAAAACCATCTGAGGCACCTTGACCCATGAAGGAAAATGGGTGTCATACTAGGGATAGTATAACTGACACCCCAGTCGACGTCACTTTTCGAGTTTCGAAAACAAATCATGTAATACTCTGCGACTACCACTAGATGTCGGCCTATGCATAGCATGTGAAGCTAGGCAGATACAAGCATCAGAAATAAGATTATGGTGAGTAATGTATAAAGCTGAAAATCTGTTAGTTTGTTCCTTATACAATTCCACACCATTCCACCATTCTGCACCACATTTTGCATAGCTACCGGTTAGGATTCTCCAGAAATTACTGGCTACATGACATTGGGACACCCTGCACCTTTCCCCTAGATTTCAGCCC
The DNA here is from genome assembly GCF_040938575.1 of Ambystoma mexicanum. Taxonomy (NCBI): domain Eukaryota; kingdom Metazoa; phylum Chordata; class Amphibia; order Caudata; family Ambystomatidae; genus Ambystoma; species Ambystoma mexicanum. The sequence goes on along the minus strand of NC_090941.1, from coordinate 659,572,624 downwards.
CTTCACACATGAGATGGTTGCCTCAAATTGGCGGAACATTAATGTGGCCGCAAAAGGACCGGACTAAGCTCATTTTAAGTTTCTGGGCGCAAGGCACAAAACTCAAAGGTCGATATCTCGAAAACCACGTTTCAAGGCCCTGGGTCGTACCGTTTCTGGGATATTTGCTCCTCGCCATGCCAGGGTGAGGCGACATGGTGGGGAAATACTGCACAGACAGTCCAACTATGCTGCTGCATGCCAACTCTCGCCCCCCCTCCACATCTGCTTCAAGGTATATAAGCCAGCCACATGCGCCCATTCTAATTGCAGTTTACTTCAGAGCGCAAAGCACATCAATCCATAAGCGACTCGGAACAGTGACTTGCAGGATCATTGATTTGCACCAATGGATTTTTAACAATTGATGAGTGTCATCATGTCGGTCTACAGAACCCGTGCGGAATACAGGTACTTGTTTCTAGTTACCAATAAAGTTGTAAAGATAAAAAACAACCATGACACCCCTGCTTGCAATGCATTAAAAAATTAAATTGCAGCATTGCTATATTGGCCATGCAGAGGGCAGGAGGATGCAGCAGGAGAATTGCTGCAACTAAGTTAGCTGCCTTTACAGGCTTGCTGTTCTGAGTTGTGACCCTGCTCCAGAAACGAACATTTCTGATGCTGCCAGAATATGTATATAAAGGTGGCTATAGCAGAAATTACAACCACATTTTCTGTAAAGAGTTCCCACACTGGTGCCACTTGCAAATGCATTATCCTTGCTTCCATTAGGAGGGCTCTTAAGTGTTGTTCACATAGTGACCATAATATTTACTCAAAAAGAGGAAATGGGCAACAGATTCCTGCACTGGGACACATGAGCAAAAGGGTATCGTACCAAAATGTTGCCACCATTATGCAACATTACCAATACTGCACCATTGCGCAGTACAAAAATCCTGACCCCCCCCCCCCATTACACAGAGTAAGGGTTGCAGGGGTATTCCCCGGTCTCCTTGTTTGGGGTAATGGTGGGTGCGGTTGCGGGGCTGTCTCCAGTTTCCATTAGATGGAGAGCGGCGGACAAGAAAGTTGAAATAAAATACTTAAAAAAAAAAAAAAGACTCTGGGGTGCCAGCTCCGACCTATGTAACTGGGTCCGAACTGACACCACAGGGATAGAAGGGAGTCAGCGGCACACTTCTGTGTGCGCTGCCGCCGAGAAGGTAAGTGTGTTGGGTGACGGGGGCACTGGAGGAACAGGTAGGTGGGGATGCGCGAACAAATGATCAATGTGATCACTGTGCTGCACTGTAATGGAAGTAGTCGACATTACAGGCAACGAAGTGATCGCATAGATCCAGCAAAGGCACTTCTGTGGTTTGAGTTTGTCCCATTTACCTGTTATCAGATTTAAGGATGGAATACCACGACAAAATAGAGGGTCCACAGATGTTTCGGCCAAATGCTGTCTAAATCGGGAACCTGCTACTCATGGGACCTTAGGTTGTAGCACACTTCAAAACTACTAGTTGGCCAGTTAGGCTCTTGGTGGGCTACAGCTATACTTTCTGTGATGAATCCCTGGGTATTGTCACTGCTTCCATGGGGGAATCCCCTTCCCATGAAGCCAGGGAGGTGATGCCGCTACCTGATAGTCCCCCTGGGGTTGGTACTTAGTGGGTGAATCTGATGGGGAGGGAAACCCTCCATGGGACCAGTGACCATCACCTTGGGAGAACGCTGTATTCCCCTCCCTCATCTCAGTCCCTTTCTTTTCACCCCACTCAGTACCCTGTGGTCCCCCACCCACCTCTGTCTGTGTAGAGTTGCGGAAACCAAGTCCAAGGAGAATACTGAAATGAAGAAGAGTGCCACTGAAATCTGTGATGATCATCAGATCATTACTGTGACAAGAATGGAACAATGAAGAATACCTATGGAAACCAGCATATGCAGTCTAGTTGCTGGAGACTGCCTATTGGTTTCCCAAAGTACAAATTGAAGGACTATGCCATTGGTCAAGCCTGCCCCAGGGGAACCAAGAATGAAGTTTCAATGCTACAGCCGGATGGACACAGGAAGAAGCTTTAGACCTGAATGCTGGTGGAGAGAAGAGAAACCAAGTTTGCAAAAGACTTGGGTCGCTTCCTGGAGGGAAGCCGCGCAGCCCGACTCGCTTAAGCAGGGACGTGGACCACAGCAGAAGCAGAGAGGGAAGGATTGGAAGCTTGCCCAGAGATTCGGAGATGCCAGAGCCTGACGCCACACAGCGGGAACCCAAAAACAAGGTACGGGTGCTGCCTAGGTCCATGTGAGGGTCTGGGGACTGAACACGTGGAGCCTAAGGAGGGTCGGGCCCCTGTTATGAAATAAAGAAGCTGTTAACAGATGTGTCAAAGACCCTAAGGGAAATATAAAGATAGCCATATGCTGCATCCATAGACACATGGCAGGAGAATAGACCAAGTGTCCTGGAAAGCCAATACAAAAGGGTCTTGGACCCAAGAGAATCACAGGGGCAAAGCCAAAGTAGATGGGTCAGGGACCCAAATGAAATACAAAGACAAGGATGAGATGCGAGGGTCTGGCACCCTGAGAAAATCAAAAAGGGAGAGATTGAAACAAAAGTGTATACAATATCCTATGTCGAACATTAACTGGCAGGAGAGTACACCAGGTCTGTTAAGTAGGACAGTGAGTGAAATTGGGGTAGAGAATCTGAGAAAGCAAAACCCCAGGTTCTGCGACCCATATGAAGTTGGGAGCGATGCCCACAAAAGCAAAGTACAAGGGTTAAAGACCCACACAAGAGCGAAGAAACAAATATTCAATGGGCTGAAGCCCAGAGCAAGTCTGAGAGATCCCAAGAGAACATAAAGGGGTCTGGGACTCGGACAGAAGAGAAAGGAGTTGCCAAACAAGTCAGGGAGACCCTGAAACGACCCACAGGGATCTGGGACCCATGTGAAGGAGAAAAAACATTTTCTGGAATTCTGAGTTCTTTAGTCCAGTAGGCAAGATAGTGCACCACACTTGGCACTACGGTTTTGAGGTGGAAGAAGAAACAATGGGAAGAGACTTCCATCCCCCGATACAAGGATAATGTTTTGCAACACAAGGTCTACAGTTAAGCCTGAAGGTATAGTGAACCAGACTTACCACTATGTTTGGAAATTGGCACTTTGGAACTGTTTTTGGTTCTTTAGAGCAGTCTGGCAGGATAGTAAACCAGACTTAGAAGTCGAAGAAGCAACAGGGGAAGGAACTGCCCCACAGAACCTTGGGAACTGTTTTGTGTTCTACAGCCAAGTGTGCTAGAACAGAGAACCAGACTTGGTGCTTCATTTACAAATTGAAGAAGGAACAGGAGAGGGAGGCCCGCCACACCCTCTGAAACTAGGGAACTGTTTTGTCTTTTTTCTTTTTTTGGAAGGACTTGAAGTTAAATAATCACGAAAGTGTTTGTTCATCAGTTGAATCCTTTTTACTAGAAGACCGAACCACATCTGCACATGTAGGTGGAAGGGGAGGGGTGATTCATCACAGAGAGAATCCCTGCTCCACAGGGTTGACTGGTCAGCCCCTTCTTTGAGGGGTCTGGTGACTGCTGCTTCCCAGTCATTCCAGTATCACCTACAGGAACCAGCAAGTTCCTGCTCAGGATTCTCCTTTGGTCTTTACCTAGGCCTTTGCATTGGGCCTAATTCCCTCTGCAGTCATTAGAGGCTACCAGGAATGTCGGGAACTGTGACGATTCACTAGATGTTGTCACTTCTCCCTGAGGGGGAGCAGTTTCCCATTAGGCCAGGGAGGTGAGGCCAGTACCTGATAGTCCCCCTGGTGCTCTTAAAATGCAGGAGGATCTCATGGGGAGGGACACCCCCTCTGGGGATAAGGACGACCATCTAGGGTACAGCCCTTATGAGAACATCACACCCCCACATACTCTGGCCTCTCCTTACTCGGCTAACCTCTTTGTAGACAGTAGACCTATGTACTATTATAAGGCAGTGTACCTCTAGGCTCTTGAAAGTGCTGAGACGAAGACAGGAACCTTGGTAATCCAAGTACTTGGGCGAGTTGGCCCCACGGAGCAATGAAGATGATACCCATGAAAGAGACTAAGAACTTAAACAATGGGCCCAGTCACTGCTGGCAACATTGTATACCAATCGACAATGGACTAAACACTTGGTCTGGGTAAACCGCGGAAGACTGCAGTTGTGCTGTGCACCAAATGCGGGAGATTCAATCCTGCGCTGCTGATCTGGAGAGAGCGAGCTCCAAGGATGCTGGCAGTCTGCCGCGTCTGATCGGAAGGTCTGCAGAAGCAGACCTGTGCACACCAGTGTCAAGAGGAGCAAGGAAAGCAGACGGCAGCTAGGATCACAATCGCACAGCCGCAGGGAAAGCAAGGCACTGGAGAAACCAAACGCCCGCCATCCCAGGAAGCCCTGGCGACATGCTGATAAACCCAACAAGGTAAAGGGTGGCATGGTGACCCGGAGGGGATGCGGGGCAGCTTGCCAAGAGTGTGCATGCTGTTTTCGGTAGGCCTCATTGCAATCATAATGCTTGGGTGGCACGGCAGGGGCAGAAAGCCTTCATACCTTCTCATCACAGTGGTGGAATGAAGCCTGTTGACCACCAGGAAAGGGTCATGGACCCCAAACACCATAAAGGGAACTTGAGAGGGAGAGCCCCTCACTACAATGGCGGAGATAAGCCGACTGACTGCCAAATAAGAGTCAGGAACCCTTACCAAAATACGAGTCATCTTCCTTGTGGCAGTACTTGTCAGGGAAGTGAACAAAGTAGGCCAGATCAAAGAAGAGAAGCAAGGGTTGTGAACCCTCCCAACAATTAAAATTGGGTGTTATAGATATGAAGCCTAATGAGAAGACCAGGGGATCAGTCATTTCCCCCCTGGTTGTAAGGAACTGATGACAAGAAAAGGGAGTCATTCTCCTGGTAACCTGGGCCAAAAGTAAGGTCCTGAGAAAGGGAGTTATTCCCCCAAGCTATCGGAGACCAGACATCAGGAGAAGGGAGACAGTATTGTTTGGAACTTTACTATCACAGGAAGAGAGCCATTCCCCCTGACAACGTGAGACACAAGACTGTTCTAAGATTTGGGAACTATTTTGACAAACCAGGGACCAAAACCCAGGAGAAGGGAGTCATTCTTGTGGGACAAAAACAGTACTGCCTTATTCTTTAGTTTCTAGTGTAAGTGACCGAAGTAAGGTTTTCTTGACATAGGACGGTGGACACTTTTGAGTTGACAGACATCCTGACAGTCACCTTATCTCTTTAGTTGAGGCAGGGAATCTCCACTTAGGAATAGGGATGGATAGGGTTTCTTTTTCTTTCCTATTCAATACTTTTTTGCCCCACACATGCTACCTTTGTGTCAGCCTCCTTCTGCACCCCACCAATTAGTCTCCTCAATAAACTGATTCCACTCCTTTGTAATTTCTCCAGACAAGAGGATGTTCTTCGAAAAGATTGCAGATGTGGTCTTGCCTACTCTGGCCTCTTCCAGTGGCTTCATCCGTATCGGCTCTTGCAGTACTTTTGACTGCACCATAAATCTCAACGATTCCAGTCTCTATATCGCCTGCAGCACCAGTGGCTCCAGTCTCGACTTTTTCCACCTGTGGTTCCTACCACTATGGCCATTGCTATCTGCGTTTCCAGTGGTTAATGTAACATGCAGGGCGTGGTCACTTCCCATCAGGTCCTCCAGAAGGTGGTGGTATCATCATAATTATGGTATTTATTGAGCACAGACCTAGCTTCTAGAAGCAACTGAATGCATTACAAGTCATACGGGGAATTGCATGACAAGGAAAGCAGAGATGGGATGGAGCAGGAAACTAACCAGTAGTGGGAGGGTGGGCCGTTGGACGAAGAGCTCCTTTTTGCCTTGAAAACATTTCATGAAAGGCTCATGGAAGTCTAGCAGTCCTTGGACCTACATGTTCCTGCTTCCCCACCTCCGGAAACGGGGCTTTTAGCAGCATTCGGTTTCCCCAAGCTGGTTGAATGGGCAACACCATCCATCCCAATGTCCTATGCGAGGCCCAAAAAGTTTGAGCCTCCCGTTTTGCGGCACCAGTCTGCAAAAGGGTGGACGCGAAGTTTGTGATTGCTTAAATTGGACAAACTATGCCTCACTGCCAAACCACTACTACATTCTTCCTTTGCCTCTGTGGCATTGGCCAAAGGCAATCCTCTTTTGGCTTTGCAGACCTTGTCTTTGTCTCAGCCCTCCTAAACCCCCTCGGGGTAAGGAAAAGAAGGCCTGGAACGTTTGGCACCGAAGGGTAAATCTCTATGGTGCCCTACATCTGAAACTGTGAACTCTTGATGGTTTTAAAGTGGCTTGTAATATCAAGATCTACAGGGCGATACACATTCCGTCTAATTAGAAGGACCAATTTATAAGAGGCTCACAAAGTGGTGCATGATGGGCATAACTTGATGACTTGGGATGTTGATACGGTGGCCTTAGGGTATGTGTTTGGGTTTTGATAACTGCATGGTTACCTGGCCAAGAAGCACAGCACAAGTGGAGTGTCTTTTCCTCGATGGGCTGACACTTTTTTCACCCACCACCAATTAAGAGCTGTTAAATAAAAGGCCAATACACAATCGCCTTCAGAGCGGTCACATGTTCCCTTGATTTATTTGGGTCAGAATCTAGATCAATCCAGGGCTTCTAGAACAGATCCCAAGGTTGTGACAGGCAAGGCACTTCCTTGGGAACCCCTCCAAGAAAGTGCGACCCCTTGTAATGTCCTTTCACTCTGCATCTGATCTACTGATGAGTCGAATAATTGCCAGCCTTCAGACCCAGTGGCATGATTTCACAGTAGGAGGTTGACTCTCCACTTTCCTCCAAGTCTGCTAGGATAAATCATACTAATGGATCTTGTCTATAGTCCACTCCAGATAAAGGATTCTCCTTCCTGCTTTCCTTCTTCACCTCCCATAACAACTTTTATCAAGCCAGAGTCAGGACATTACTGAATTAGTGACCCTGAAAGAAATTGGATTAGTTCCCCTGGTTTCTTGGGCAAGCTATTTTATTCACTTTAAGTTTCCAAATAAGCACATTGGGAGGTTTGGGACGATGTTCAACTTCTGACTCCCACACCTTTTTTCCTATGGAGAGGTTAAAGATGGTCACACTGGCTCATATCATAGTGGCGTTACAGGTAGTGATCTGGTTTTGCGTGCAGAACTTTGACACCTACATACACAATTACCTCCTCGGGTTCACACCACCAGTCCGTAATGGCAGTTCTTCGGGGCATCGCAGCATTTACAGTTATGCGCCCTCTCATTTCTGCTCCCAGGAAATTCAACAAGGTGATTCGTTGGTGTGAGCTTGTCCGAAGCAGCAGTGTGTTCACATTGACCCCTATTTGGATGACTGTTTTTTTTTTTTTCAAGGATGCCTGGCAATTTGTTATTCCCCTTCATCCACATTGGATTTGATTCTTGGGCTGAGCCAGTCAACGGGGGCGGGGGAGAAATCTTCGGTGTCCATCTCAGCAAATTCATTGCATCCAGTTAATTGTCGCTTCTCAATTGGGCAGAGTATCGCCCAAACTCTCACTCCTTGTCTCAGATGTGCAATTCCTTTGATTCACCATCCTTGTGGTTTCAAACAATACTGGGGCTTATGGTTTATTGTGTATTGGTGCTTCTACATGCTCAGCTACATGATGGGCATCCAACTGAAGTTGCCGAACACGTTGTGGCAAAATAATAAGAATGGGGCCGTTTGCTGGGATGATTTGGAGCGTTGCTCTTGGGCAACTAGATAAGTGACGTTCCTTTTTATTTTTTTTCTTCTTTTCCAAACATTGCCATTGCAATGGGCTGCTATTTACCCCTCATCTGTTATGGTTTTGACAAGGTCCCTCATGTGATTCTCAAGCTGAGCCCTATGGAATACTTTGTGTTTTCTATTCTATGAATAAAGTTTTGGGGAAAATAATTGGTTTCATGTGGAAGCCCATAATGCATTGAACTCATGTCTAGCCACCTCCGTTAATTCTTTACAGCAGAAGAGGCAATGCTCTGCCAGTGGAGTGCACAGTAACAGTGACATGCTTGCGAGGCGGGAATAGCGTTTTAGTAAAATGAAAATACCCAGCAAGGGAGCACTGGTATTACTTGTAACTTTCGTTTCTCCATCATGCGGTCTTAATCATAAACCTAGAATGGAATAGCAATGTCCGCACCTGCAAGGAAGCGATATAGCAGATAAAGCGGTTCTATTTCTATCGGCAAAGCGTCCCGAAACGGCATAGCCCCAGAATGATTGATTTCACTGAAGTTCTGCAAGGAGGTCTACTCCACCTGACTCTTCCCTAGTACCAGAATCAGACAGTAGTGTTCGCTGAAAGTTTAAACAAATCTTCATGTAGCTACTTTGCAATTGTCTTTAACAGGGACATAGGTGCTTTACCTGTGGGGAACTGAGCCTTAGGCCTACCTGGGCAAGGTCTACTTGCTGTGGTGGGTCGGAAGAAGTCAGACACGCTGAGGACATTAGTCAATATCTTTAATGGAATCATAAATAAAAGGCCTAACTTTCCTTGTTCCTAGATGGTATGCCCTACCTATCTAAAGGAACTAAAGGTGCTCGTCAGTTGTCAAGAACCACCAGGCCTGGCAAATTCTTAAAAATTTCAGTAGCCGTGCAGGGCTCGTAATTTACTTCACCTACGCGCCCAACAAAAAAAAACGGATCTTGTCCCTCCCAAAAATGTATTAAAAGAAAATTCATGTTTTTTGTTAAATGGTGTACATCACCATTAATAGCATATTTGACACAATGCTGCAACCCAGTGTCCAGCTGTGCATAGTGACACGTTTATTTGCTATAGACTGCAAAGATTGTTTTTTTGCAGCAAATATAAAATTAAAAGTTGCTAAAATCCCTGTACTTACCATGAAGGGCGAGGACCATGCACGTTTTTAAACACACATCTTCCTTTTCTTTTCCATGTGAGTTTCTCTTTTCACTGTCTCCAGCCAAATGAAGAGGTCACATGATTTGTTATAATAGGCAGTCCCTTGTATGCAGCTATTATAGTAGGTGGTTGAGGGAGTTCCTCACAGGAACGAGAGTACTTGTCTCCAAAGGGGGAGTCTCTCCCAGTGAGGTCCCACTTGCCTCGATCGGCATCTGTATAACTACCTGAATGCAAAAATAACGGAGAAGTGGTGACTGGGTTTATTTGGCCGATTTATTTTGAAATGTTAATATTATTTTATTAAATGGGTGCAGGGGTGTGGGGTAAGGGTAGAAGTTAAGGTAGGGGGAAGTGGAGGGATGCAGGAGTCTCCTCTGCATTAGTAAAAAGGTGCAAAAACGCAAAAGTAATTTTTGTTTTTCGTCATTTCTCATTCGTTAATTTATTTTCAGTTCTTTCATTGACAACTGCCTCGACCCCTAGGGAGGGTGTTGCACAGTGGGCTTACCTCCCTATCCTACCAGGGGGAGTCTCCCACCTTGTGGAGAAGGGGGACAATACCTGCGATTCGTCACACTGCCTTCTGGTAGCAGACACTCCACAATAAGATAGTTTGCAAATTACAGCCCACAGATCTTCAAGCTTCCAATCGCTGCTTCTTCCTAATAGCTTGAGTTCTATAGAGACAATTTCAATGGTCTCTTAATGTCTAACGTGTGCTTGTCTGTTAAGCAGGGGGAGTAGTAAGTGCTATGGTTTGATTTTAAATGGAAATACAGTAACCCTTTGATGGAAGGGTGTGTTGTGAGCACCACCTAATTCTGTGAAATACTGCGAATGGCTCATGAGAACACATACCCTATATTTCACGGATTCCCATAGGACTGATGTAATAGCCACCAGAAAGGCTACTTTTCAAGTCGGGTGTTAAAAAATCTTTTCTATGTAAGAGTTCAACAAGGTGCCCATTAACTTAAACAATGCTTCAACTACAAAGGCAGAGATGTCTAATAGAGAAGTACTGTCTTCTGACATTAGAAAAAATCATTGAAACCGAAGAAAGGGCTTTTCCTATAGTCAGTAATGGCTGACAGATGAACACTTATAGAAGAACATTTTAAGCCACTTCTAGCTAAATGTAGAAATTAAAGCAGTACCTCACTTTCTTCACAAATCTACATGAGATGCAGGGTCTTGTGGAGGGCTACTTGGTATCTTTTAGAATGTCAGTACATTAGGGTGAGAGGGTCAAATGTCTGGTTTTCGAACCGCAGCAGCCAGACATCTAAACGCAAGGAGGGAAAGTTCGGCCATAGAAGGCTCCCTCCCATGTTTGTCAGCAGATTGCGTGACAATATTCTGTGTTCATATATCGCGTCAGCAGGTCCAAATGCCACCACTACCTCGGTCATGAGCTATGATTATTTTATTGCCCATGACTCATCTTCACGATTGTGGCATCGGAGGCAGAGGTGCAAAGGCAGAAGTACATTTTCGTGTCTAGGACATCGAAAGTGTATTGCCATGGACAGCTTGGGCATTCTGTTTTTGCTGTTTTAACGAGCAAGCCTATGCTAGTGAACACTGTTAAGAGTGCTTGCTCTTTTTGAGTACCACTTCTGCTGAGCCTTCATCAAGAAAACTCTCACCCTTATCCCTCCCTACTAGTTGATATAAATATTGTTCTGTGAACAATTTCCTAACCTTGTGCTCGAGCTTCAAGTTAAACATCCGGATGCCCTCATTGTTGGAGATTTCAATCTCCCTCTGAACACTGCCTCTATGTGCCCGGTCACCAGCTTTCTGTCGTCCATGCAGGACCTGGGTCTCCCTCAATGGATCACTGAACCTACCCACATCTGTGGGAATATCCTTGACCTGGTTTTTGCCCCTAAAGCTGCTCTTTCCTCTATTTCTGTCAGTCCTATGCTCTGGTCTGACCACTTTTTGATATCATTCACTTACCCCCTCCAGATCCTCACCCCCCACCTCCCTTCCCTGTTAAATCCTCTGTCCTTAAACGCAGCTGACTCAAGACTATCTAGTCTCGATCTGACCTCTGCTTTCTTAGCTAATTCTGGCAACGCTGTGGACTGCTCCTTAAGCTTGAAGCCGCCTTCCTAGCTTCGGCTGACCTGCTGGCCGCTATCAAACTGTATAAACTTAAAACTCGCACTCCTGAACCCTGGTTCACTGATGATTTTAGAGCACTGAAATTGCACTGCCGTCAGGCGGAGAGAAAGTGGCGTTTGGATTATTCCCCCTCAGCTAAAGACTCCTTTCGCTGCTCTCTCTCGGCTTATCATAAGGCCCCTATCACTGCTAAGAAGTTCTACTATAGTCGGAAAGTTCAATCAGCCCTTAACAAACCAAAGGCCCTCTTTGATCTTGTTCAATCTCTCTCCTCCCCTGAGAACAGTGAGGCCTCGGTCCCTCCGTCGCAGCGCCTGTGTGACACACTCTTGGCCTTCTTCCTCGAAACAATCTCCACCATTTGTGACCATATAAAGGATGGCCTGCCATTGCTCACAGCTCCTACAATTGCTACTGTTTGTCCCTCTTCTACCGCTTCCTGGGCCTCCTTTCTGCAGTTTTCCAGCTCTGATGTACTGTCAGCTATTTCTTAACTGAAGTCGGCATCTCCTAACAATGATATACCCCTTGCTCTTTTAAAGGAGGTATCTGCTGACCTGATCGAGCATATTACCACTGCTGTTAATACCTCCTTTTTCCACTGTGCTTATTCCCCCATCTGTTAAGCACGCCCCGGTAGTCCCTCTTCTTAAGAAGCCCTCTCTCGATCCTGATGTTCTGTCCAATTACTATCCTATCTCACTTCTCCCTTTCCTTATGAAGCTGATGGAGGCACTGGTGTCTCCTCTTCTGTCCAACTTTCTTGAATCCTCTCACTTATTTGACCCATTTCAGTCTGGTTTCCGGCCTGGGACGGGAACTGCATCTGTTTTGAACTCGGTACTCGATGATTTGGTATGTCTGGTGGACAAGGGTGGTGTCGGAGCAGTCCTGCTTTTGGACCCGTCGGCTGCTTTTGACACCGTCGATCATTCCATCCTGCTCTCTCGTCTCTCCGACACTGGTCTCTTGACTGGTTTACTTCGTTTATGTCTGATCGCTCCCAGTCTATTTCTCTTCCTCCTTTCCGTTCTGGTTTGGTTACACTTCCTTCTGGCGTTCCTCAGGGCTCTGCACTGTCCCCTATTCTTTTTAACATTTATATCAGATCTCTTCTGCTTCTCATCCTGTCGCATGGTTTCCATTACTATTCTCATGCGGACGACACACAGATCCTCGTCCTCCTTGATCTTACTCAAGCCGAGACTGCAGCATGGCTCAGGAGCTGCCTGGAGGATCTGGGGCACTGGATGAGGAGTAATTGCTAAAGGTTAATGGCAGTAAGACTGAGGTCCTGGTTGTGGGTACTTCATCTCCCCAACTCTTTTGGACCTCTCAATTTTGGCCACTGAGTCTTGGCCCTCTTCCTCTTCTGGTCCAATCGGTCCAAAACTTGGGTGTTAAAATCCCTGCCTCTTTGTCCCTGGATAATCAGGTTGCTAGTGCATGCAGTGCCGGGTACTTCAAACTTCGCATTCTGCGGAAAGTCCTGCCCTTTATTCCTGCTGAATGTCGAGCTCCGTTTCTCAGCACCCTTGATTACTGTAACTCTTTATTTGGTCCAGCCTTGTTATTTGATCCAAAGGCTTCAGCTTTTGCAAAATGCTGCCGCTCGTTCCATACTTCACCCTCCTTTTGGATCTCACCTTTCCCCTCTGCTTAGGAAATTGCCCTGGCTTCCTGTGGCTAGCCGGATTCTGTTTAAATCTGTCTCTGGTGCAGCGTGCCTTCTATGGCATGGGTGCCGAGTACCTTCAAGCCAAGTTTATTCACTATGCCCCTACCCGTTTGTTGAGATCTCCGTCTGTGTTTCTTGTCGTAGTTCCCTGCTATCGCCTGTCGTGCAAGGGAGGTCGTGCCTTCTCTGTGGTTGCTGCCAGAGCCTGGAATGAGCTTCCTACTGCTCTCCGTGCCACTGAAGATCACCTCACATTCAACAGGCTGCTGAAAACCACTCTTTTTCAGGCTGCTTTTTCTTCTCTGCTGTTGGTTTCTGACATTGTTACCCTCCTAGTAGTCAGCGCCAAGATGCCTTTGGGTGTACATGCGCTTTACTAAGTTTATATAAAATAACATAACAATACAGTTATTTTGTCCTTTTGCACTAGTATTGCCTTGTTCTGAACCAAGAGGAGGAAGAATTTGGGGGCTAGATGGACCACTCGACGTGCCAGTAAGTTGTTGTGGTATGCTTGTTCCGTCACTGACCCCGACCCATGACCGACAGACAAGCCTTATGGGAACTCCAAACTAAGGGATGCATCTGTCCCTACCTTATTTACCCTTGGGAGAAGGTAAAATAAATCCCACCATAAGATTGCAAGCATTCCTCCAACAAGAGACTGAATGGACTTGTGTGAGACTGGCTAATTCTGTCCTAAACGGACCAGTCTTCTGTTGCCACTAATCATCCAAGCTTTCTTGCAAAGCACATGTGCAGTCTCTTATGAGGGACTGGAAAAACACCTGATGCCATTAACATGGATTTCTAGAATCTGGTTTAGGAAGCCATCCTAGTTCAAGTGAACACGGGAACTCTGAAAGGTTATCCAAACCCAATCAAGAAAAGCGTGTAGAGTGGTCAAGGCTTAGTCTCAGGAGAAAGTGAGTGAGGTTCAGGGGTCCACAGTGAGTCCACACTGCAACGCACATAATTCAATTTAGACATGTAAGTACAACAATACTCTATAATAGGCCCAAAAACACACACTAGAAAAATTAATCTAGCAGGTAGTAATTTCATATAATACTCAATTATGAAACATATATAGTCACCCTTAAAGTGTTTAGGAATACATACAGTAACTTGGACAACTAAAAGAAGGTAAGTAGTGATGCAGTAGAATGAAACCAGTTCACAAGAATGATGCCCTAGCTTTATACGTCCAATCCCCATGATGTATCGGGACTTGTGCCCAAAAGTCACAAGGCCTGTTCTTAGGAGAGAGGATAGTTGTAGGAAGTGTGTGTCTGCTGGTGCACATGTTCCACAAGATATTCAACAAGTTAAAAGTATGTACAATATTATTCCTATCTTTCAGATGCAAGTTTTAGATCCAACTATCAAAAAGTGATGGACTTGACTAACCAAAGTTTATTCTAAGGAGAACAGGGGAAGGGGAATGCATTGCAATTACATAACCCCTGGATCAGATTTTCCCTAGTGACAAGGTATTTCGGCTGGAGGCCGCTGTAGGTAGGTTTCCCATTGTTGGATCTAGAGATGCCCATGAGCTGTGGGTTCAAGGATTCTTCATGTTGGTTCCAGGAGCAGAGTGCAACCAATTGTGAAGAAATACAGAAAGCACTGATGCAGACCACTTCAGGACACTTCATCCGACTAGGCAAGGTGACTTCCAGCGACGGCTACCGCACATGGGCGACAGCAGGCGTCTTTCCAGTCGCGATTTAAGCCCTTCCACAGCAGAATCCCTTGATGCTGGGAGGCTGAAACTTGGCTGGAAGGCAACTTGTGGCACCATCTGGCGACCATTGAAGATTCATCGATGAAAGGGGAACACCGACAATTCTACTGAGGCAGCCCAATGGAGAGCTGGTCAGTCCACCAGGTGGCCCATGGACACTTATGAAGGCTCTGGGCGGGTGGATCTTAAAGAATGTCTCGAGACTGGTTGGTCCCACCAGTCCAAAGGTTGTAGCACCGCTCAGGACCTTCATAGATCGGGTAGTCCAGCAAGGCTTCACCGGGCCAAACGCAGGAAGGGATGCCAGGGCTCTTCAGGAGTCGTCCACGGATCTTCAGTTGGCTGCTCTTCTACACAGGATACTTCGCTTCCAACGCTGATCTGAAGAAATGCTGCAGGAGTCCTCTTATCCCAAATCCTGTCTGGAAGCAAGTCCAAGCCCACCAATGGTAAGGATCTGTACCTTTCAATCTGCTAGCAGTGGTCCAATCGGGGACCACTGTGGGTTTCACTCATGCCCCACACCTAGACTTTCAAACACCCCAGATTTCACACAAAGCAGGCTGGCAGTAGCCTTCAAAAGCAACAGCTTTCCTGGCCAAATGCATGACCATGTAAGTGAGTTACTGAACTGAGGGCAGGAAGAAAGCCAAACAACAATATGGCCAAAGGACAAGCAAAGAATCCTGTGGCACAGGCATTTTAGGGCACTAGCCACGTTTAGTAGCCAGACACAGTAAACTCAAATGGGCACACTAAAAATAATGCAAACATCTTCTGGCACCAGCTTTTCCATGGGCACATATAAAAGTAACCAAAAAATCTGAAGTGTAAAAGACTATGGTGATGCAAAGTATTCCCACAGCATTGTAAGATGTGTGCATTGTTACAAAGTTATCATGAAAGGTAAAAAGATGAAAGGGGAAACCTAGTTTCCCAAAACTGATTGAATTGTCTTAAGAACGGTTGCCCCATGACAAAATGAGCAAAAGACCAGCGGATTGAAGATGAAGGCTTCACTTCCCTGTTGCCAAGTTTAAAAACAAAAGCAAAACGTGTGTTGGTCCATACAATATGGAGGGAAGGTTGCCTAAAAAGAAATCTTTCCTAGCGGCCATGGAGCCCAATTTAGAGGCCAGCTGTCTGGTCCAAAGACTTTTGTAATAGCAACATCTTCCTCTCCATGGATTGACGTTTCTCCTGTGAAAGATCCAGACATCCTTCTGCTGAATAGATATTGGTGCCAAAGAACATTTTCCTCAGGACTGGAAGCAAAGGCAAATGTCCTAAAATTGCAGTTATTCCATAAATTGGAGGGTGACCTTTAAGGGCTGAATCAAAGGAGATCATGACACTATCAGCCAATACTGGAATAGAATTTGCACCCATGTGGAGGAGTGGGGTGTCGGCCTACCAGCCAAGCAGAAAGCATTGCAATGCCCCCTTTCTGAGCCTTTTTGGAAACTGGTGACTGCCGTCTTCCCCACCACTACAGCATGTTAGTGCACTTAATGTTCCTCTTCCCCTGACCCCAGTTTCCACATCCCTCTCCCACCCCACTTAGCTGGCACTCACTGGTTCCTTGCTGGCACCGAAAACACTTGTGTTCTGGCACATCTGTATATGGCAATTGCCACCATGGAAAGGTAGAAGGGGCTAATCATAGTTCTCTTCTACCTAGTACATGGTGGGCATCTTGGTTTGTAGTTCTTTTCCCCAAGCTGTGAAATGGCAAACATGCGGTTTCTCAACTTGAAAAAAAACTATTAGCATCCCAGTAAAAAATGCTGGAATGCTAATAGCAATAAACCCCTCTGTGCAGGGATTTTTACTGGAACAGGCAATGCCTGGTCTTTAAAGCCATCGCTTCACTTGGGCTTGTGACTGGCCCGGTGAAGCCCTGCCTTTCATCGTTTATTGCCTGTGTAAAGATGAACTTCCTCTTTATAAAGGCTCTTTAGAAAGGCCTCCACCAGTGCTATACATTTGGAAAATGTTCACGGACCTCTGAATGGCAACACCTTGTACTACAAATGCATTTTTCTCACTGTGAACCTAAGGAAATGTCTGTGGTTCCCTCTGACCGGCTTGTGGAAGTAGGCCTTTTGGAGATCTATGGCAGCAAGCGGGTTTACCCTTTTTCAAGTTGCCTTGTATAGTGCCAGGTTTCTGTTTTAATCTACCTGTTCAACGTTAATATGATGAATGAGTCTGAAGTCTTTATTTGGCCATTTCTTCCATACTAACAAGAATCTCGGGTATATTGCTTTATTCGGCAAACTCTCAAAAGAAAATTATTTCTACTTTCTAACATACCTACAGTAATTAAAATGTAAGCATACAATACAACAGTACGGTTGGTCTTGTGCTGTGTAAGTGACTATAGCTGTCACATTTTTTTTTCAAAAGATCAACACTGTAAATGCAGATTGCTCTTTGGACTGTTTTATTTTTTTTGTTGCAGTATTCATTCTCGGCATGCTTTTAATAAACACCCTCATCCGCAGCTGTCTGCAAGAGTTCTTGTCTTGATTCTTGCCACTGCTGAAGCTTTCTCAGGGGGAATACAGTGGTATACTGCTAGAGCTCCAAAACTGAGGGCTCCACTGAATTCAAGGTGGGAAAAAGCAAATGTGGAAGGTGCCCTTTTAACCCTCGCTTTGAAGGTTAATGGGCATTTTACAGGACTATTTTTATACTTAAGGTCGCCTGGTTACGTCCCTGCTCTACCCAGGTGGGTGAACATTTATATAATACAATTGAGCAAGGTCAAAGGGAGACACTGCCCCTGACAGTCGATGGTGAAGGCTGATCAAGTTACAGCCACACAAGAACAGCTTTGAGGCCAAAACACAGTTTTGTAGACCTTTTCCTGTGTCACAATATTTTCACTCATCAGCAGTCCAGTCTATTGACTTAATGTACTGCAATGTCATTATCCTCCTCATGGTATCCCCCACAAGGGACCATAGATGATTGTAATTGCTGCTAAATTTTTATTGAATGTCCTATGTTTCTTCCCTATGGATATGCAACATATGCTCTGATGCATTAAATTTGAATCACATGCAGTAGTCATTGGCACCATTTGGTCGTCTATTGACTGTCAGGGGCATTGTCTCCTCTTTTTGTGGGTTCCTTTGACCTTGCTCAATTGTATTAAATAAACATTTCACAGAAGGCACATATTTAGCATATTTGCAAAATTACTATTAACTGGTGTCTAGCCCAGGTTTTATTTTTGGTAATTGGTAGATTAGATGTTTACATTGTAAGTGCAGGACTGCAAGCCCCAGAACCCAGACTGCAAGTTGAAAAAACACAGGACTAGATGACCTACTTACTTGTGATATGGGACATCTTAAGATCTGAAAGACTGGCAGTAAAGCAAAAATAACCATGATTGGTAGTATGAGGCCTTAGCCCTGGCACTAAGATGTTGGATATGTGTGGTGCAGTTTTTAATTGAATTATCGTTTTGCCATTTTGTACTAAACATGTCTTCACTTGCTTTTAAATTCAATGAACTCATACATATCCCTTAGCATATGTCAGGAATGCCATAGCTTCACATCATCAATATGGAGTGAATGACCGCTTAATTTTGTTCTGACATTTTGTATAATGTTGGTCCTCTGGCGCTTTGAGAACTGTAGGTTTGTTTGATATGTAACTTCTAAAGTGTTTCACGTTCTAATCCCTCAAATCATGCCTGCAGGACAAATGTTACTGGTCTTTTCAAGATGGAGCATTGGATATCGGTTTTGTTGAGCTTAAGACCCTATTTTTAGCTGCCTGTCATGCATTTCCCCAAGAGACACAAAACTAAACTGGTATGCAAAAAACAGGGTACTCTTCTGTTTAGGAGGTGGAGTGCCCATTTCCACCACAACCGCCCAATTGCTATGAAGTCTCAGGAGAGTCTTCCACAACCTCTTTATCTATTTAATTGCTTATAGTTTAGAAAAAGCCTTTGCAATAACATAAAATAATTCTTATCAAACTCCAATAAAAACAACAAAATACATACAATTCCAAAGACAATTTTTCCAATTACTTATTTTAAAATAAATTCCAATTTTTATTTATTGATCTATCCAAAGAAATGTAATTTTTATTTAAAGTCCTTGCCCAAAATACTTCTGAGTTTAAAAAGTACTTGTTAAAAACAAAACGGACGAAGAAATTCAACATGCAGATCTTGAAGTGCACTACAAACAAAAGGTGGCAAAGTGATTCCACGTCATTGGCACAACATCTACAAATTCGTAAGATCCTAGGGATGTTTTCCCTCGCTCCTGCTGCTTTTCTACTAGGGAGTAAATTCAGATTAAAAGGCAGCATGTTTTATCTGATTTCTTTTGGGATGCTTTTGGAGTTAAAAAGGTAACATAATGAAAGTCTTAATTTCATACTTAAAATGGTTAAAAAAACTCATGGCTGAGGCCCAATTCTTAATCCAGTTGATTTCAAACATTTTCTTTTTAACGCAATATGGGAGAGCTGTAAGGTCTTTTTCAGAAATATTGTAAGTACTTAGCAGTTCCATAGGTTTCTGTTTCCAATCGAATAAAACCGTACAAGAATTCTGCATCAATTCTACCTTTAAGTCATAGAATTAACAATTATTAGGGAGCGGGGGGAATAAAATGTTTCTTAATAATTGTACTTTTTTCCAATCGACACAGGCACTCACGGAGATCAAACCCACTTTGTGCCTTAATTTGGAGTCCCTCAAGGTAAAATTAGAATCCTTTTCCAGAGAAGAGATTCTGCCATATTGCATTTGTTAGTCAACAAGCCCATTTCCACTCCATAAAGGAGACGAGGGACCGTCTTTTGATGGTTATACTTAACAATGGGACTGGCAGAAAAGCGAGAAAATGTTCTAAGACCATTTATTCGGTTGAGCTTACCCTCATCTGTCTTCTCATATTTTGTAAGGCTGCCCAACCACTTCCAGGCACATATGATTTAAAAACCAGTTATATTTCAGCTTCCTCTTTTTAGTATAATTTATCATTAGAATGCTTGATTTATTTACATTTAAAAGAAAGTCCAATGATAAAAAAACAGGCCTTAATCGCTGCCGAAGCGCTTTGCAGACCTATTGGGGTTGGATCAAACAAACCATCGTCTGCATATGCCAGGTGGTTTATTTGTAAATTACCCAATTTTGGGGGATTATTTGCTATTTTCCTAAAAATCCTTCTACGGTCGCTTTTATAAAAATGAAAAAAAGATGCTAAAACACGGCCTTGGTGCCGATGAGTTTGAATCCACCTCGTTGCACTGCCCTTTTTTTGTCTAATCAAACCTTTATCTCTGTGTCTGAATGGAGGGTTCTGTTATGTTGATTTGTACCGCGCACCACTATCACCCAGGGGCAGTCTCCAGGCGCTTGCATTGCTCTGCAAGAGAGGGGCTAGGGTGTTAATGGGGATAGGGTGTGAGGATAGTGGGGATAGGATGAGAGGATAGATTCAGAACCAGGAGGAACTGGTGTCTGAGTGTTTTGCACGTGGTAGTTTGTAAGAGGCCTCGTGCTTTGTAACTGTATGGGTACGATTCGGTGCCTCGGCTGTGTGGTAGTGTTTTGTGTTGGTTTTAGTGTGTTGTGTGGGTTAAGATGTATTGGTAGTGTGCACTGGTTAGATAGTGTTCATAAGGGATCCAGAGTCACAGGTGGTCGTAATGGTTTTATGGACTATGTGGGTGGTTCACTATATGTGTGGAGATAGTAATGGTACTCTGTTTATGTGGAGTGTGGTTAGTCCATGTCTGGTGCAGTGGCATCAGTTCTGTAGGCGGAGTAGGAAGGGAGAGTGGGTTAGTAGAGTGTCAGTTTGTTGGATCCTCTGGTATGGCCCTTTGGATGCTGCTTGACGGTATCTAGCCAGGTCTTTGTGGTGCTTTTGGCCCATCTGAACTCCTCTCTAGTTTGTCTGTGGTGTTGCTGTTGCTGGTGTCCCTTTGAGGTTGTCCTTGTCTGCTGAATAGCCAGGTTTTCAACAGTTTCCTGAAGGTGATGTGGTCCTCTGTGATTCTAATTTCTTTGTGCATGTTTCAGATATTAGCAATTAGGCGTGAGAATGTTTTTCAGCCGAATTTCCTTTTTTAGTAGTACTTTGCCTCTATTTGTAGGTCATTGCTGTATTTAGTTCCCTTCCTGGGCAATAACCGCTAATCTTGTCTTGGAGGAATTCCACTCCTTGTCTGTACACAGCTTTGTGGGCAATGCAGAGTTCTTTGAATTGTATGCCCTTTTTCACTGGTGACCACCCTAGGCTTTTCATTGCTGGAATGATGTGGTATCTTCTGTTTAGTCTTAATAGGATCCTGGCTGCTGTATTTTTCACCATTTTGAGTTTTTTGGGAAATCATTCCTGGGTAGAGGCTATTTGCATAGTCCATTCTTGTGAGTAGCAGGGATATGATTGTGATGGTTATGTGGGGGAATGAGAGTTAGGGGAATAATCCTCTGAGCCGTCGTAGGAGGAAGAAGCGTTTTTTAACGATTGCGTTGACTTGCGGTTCCTGTGATATTCGTTTGTCCATGAGTTTGCCTGGGTTATTTACTAAATCGGTAGTCTCTGGTTGTGCTCCCATGCCTATTGGCCAGTCCAGTTTTGGGTTGCCTCTGTTGAATCCTGCGGGTGAGAGCATTATTTCTATTTTTGCTGTGTTCAGTTTGAGGTTGTTCGTTGTCATCCATTTGTAGATGTCTGTGAGGCGGTATTAGCTTAATTGACCTAAAAACATTTGGCCAAAGAGGAGTATGGAACGCTCAAATCTCTTGGCCAACTTCGCAATAAACCAGCTGGGCAGAGGGGTGGAAACAATTTTCGTCATTTTCACAGACAAAACTCCCAAAGAGGTTCAGGCTATGGACAAAAGCAAAATTCTTCATGGAACAGCAACCAGGTTACAACGAGGTAAACGAGTATTTATTCAACATACTTCCTTGTACCAAAGAAAGATCTTACAATGCGCCCAGTATTGGACTTGTGCCCTGCGAACACTTATGTAAAGCCACAAAAGTTCTGCATGACCACGCTACAAGAAGTAATTCCCCTGCAAAACACAGGGATTACATGGCAATATTGGATATGAAAGATGCCTATTTTCAGATTTCAATGCTCCTAGCGCACAGAAAACTCATGCGGTTCAAAGTAGCAAACTGGCACTAACAATTCAAGGTGCTACCCTTTGGAATAGCAGTTAAGAAACACAGAAAGGATAGTACTGCTACTAAGAAAAGGCCCACCCCGATTTTGTCATTGTATGACGCAAAAAACGTATTGGTTATATCGGGGGACCATAACCTGTTTTACTAATGGAGTATATCCCAAGGTTAGTAGCCCGTGAAGGTGTCCAGAAAGGAAAGACCACGTACACAAACGGACTGTGGATATATATTAATTGTATTGAGAAAAAATAAAGTTTTTTGTTAGGTAAACACTTGCATATATGAATAAAGTGCAAAATTACAGACCAAAACATATATCATGGTGTCTTCAACAAAAAAAACCTTTAGCAAATTATGATCCTTAAATTCGTGATGTTTTAAAGAAAATCAAAAACACAGCATAAAACAAACACAACACAACGATTTTAAATGTGCTTGTGAATTATCACATATGTAAATCTGTCAAAGAACCTGTGTTCTTAGAAAAAGCCCAGATTCAAGGTTTCTGGTGCATGAACTTGTCTACCTTGCATCACTCATTGGGAGTTCTTCAGATGCCTAGGTAATATCAGCAGTCTTAGATCTGCCTATTCTAGTAGATTCTATCGGGGGAAAAAGTGGTTCCAATAGCCATATGCCAACATAGCAGGGGGTGGAATGATGGTCACGCCACCAAATATTTGTAAATCACATAAACCATGTTAGTCACAGAACTCCAATAGTAGGTCCATTATTCCCCCTTGCATGAAAAAAGACGTTTCGGCGGCAGTAACATCAATCTTGGAACTGCGTCAGAGAGATGTAGGTTTGTGAGTGTTGGCCGCCTTCTTCAGGGCGATAGAGCGACCCCTAAAGCAGAGAAACCAAGAGAGAGAAAAAAAGGGGATAAATCTACTTTCTGCTTGGTGAAATTGTTTCCTTTCTGGACATTTCTAGGCCAATTAGTAAAAGCAAAATTCTTTATACGTCACCAGAAATACTTGAAGATCAAACTATCATTGAAAGAAGGGCTAATAAACTATTGTTTGTTCAGGATAAAAAGGATAATTACTACTACCTCTGATAAGATGCAGTGGGCATAATAAATAAATGTCTCACCGCAGTAAACTTGTGACGACTCGCTTGATAGGGCAGGCTCCCCGGACGGGGCTCTGCAGTAGACCGAGCTGCTCACCAGTTTGAAAAAGAACCGAGCGCGCTTGCCTCAGTTAAAGTGCGCGAATCTCATTAAACTGCAGAGTGGTGTGTCTCTGTGGAGAAGCAAAAAAAGGATGGCGTTGTGTTGAATAAGTGCTACAACCTCTATGTAGAGTACATGCATAGAGGAAATGAATTTAGTAGTAAATCTGGGTGCGCTACCTTGGATGTGGAGGTTCACCCCTGGAGTCTCGTATGGCCCTCCAATTTTGAAAGTCAGGATGGGACTCAAACCGTATCTGTGTTCCAAAGATGTCACAACAACCTGCAAATCCTACAACGGAGGGAGAGATTGGACATGTCGTGAGGGGGGGATTTTTTGCATCATTCTTCTGGGAGCTGTACTTCATCTCTGCTGTAAGAATGATGATAGAAGATCTTATTGTGGTAAAAAAAAGTAATTTAGTCCTTCATTACCTGTGGGGGTCCTTGGTTCTGCCCTGCATCCGGTCCTGCGCTGTTCCGTAGGGCACGTCTGTACTCCTGGCTCCCTGTCGGAACGCTGTATGGGCCGAGGTGTGGGCCGGTGCAAGAAGCCATACAGCGAGCGTCAAGAGTGCTCGAGAACTGCTGCTGCAGTGAGCCCAGCCCGGAGGAATTAGGTGGGTGTGTCTCCCAGCCAATCGGGATCCTGGAATTCCCGTGTCCCGATTGGCTGACACGTTGCGAATCCGGAAGCTGGGACGGCTACCGAAACTGAATGAGCCGAGTGCTTCAACCGAGTGGCGCTGAAGCAGTCACAAACTCTTCATATCCCCCTAAGGTGATTGTGTGAACCATCGTGCCAGCCGTGCCTTACCGTGTACTTGGTATGTGTTTGTGTGATCCGAGTCTGCTTGTGCAAACTGCGTGTGTCAACGCTCAGCAGGCCCTCTGTGGGTGTGCTGTGTGTCCTCAATCATGTTCATGTATGCCTCGGACCATGATTCGCTATGTTGGTACACGCCCGCAGCTCAGTCCGTGATGCGGAAGCCCCGGACCTGGTGTGTACAGGACCTCCGCGCCTGTAGCGAGGTTGCTCGCGAAAATACTCCCTCCCAGCAATGGTGGGCCCTCATGTCTGATGGGTAGAAAAAAATGTGATCCATTGTGGTATGTAAAGGGATAAGTCGATGTACCCTTACATAGGGGACAGAAGCCAGATGAGTGATATGGTACTGGTCTGTTGTTTTAAAAAAAAGGGGGGGGGAACCAAAGTGTTGGATCGGAAATTTTATTATATGTATCGGTCTCCCTGTTAGGTGTTATTGCTGGTCATGAATGGAAATGAGACTGCCAGGCAGCTATCCTGTAGTCGAGCACTGCTGCGTGCATGAACCATGGATGGTCATCTGTCTAGAGGACCTGCAGGCATAATGAACTGGCTCCACTGATAGATCATCTTTGCGGAAATAGTTGCTGTTCATTAAGACCATAGGCTACTGAATCCATTCTATGTATCCACCTGCATTCCAGGTCTAAAAGTCGACCTTGAATGTTTGGACCATTGCAGACCTGTTCAATGACCCACCACTTGATGTCTTGAGTGCTGCGTTTGTTCTCTATGTAGTGTTGTACTAGAGGGGATGTCAAGTTTTTACATCAGATTCTTGATCCGTATGCCAACATTGCGCATAGTTTGCCCAACATAACGCAAGTGGCAAGGACACTCAATACAGTAAACCACTTGGTTGGTTTTACAGTTAGACGCATCATTCAGGGTCCAATTTCTTTCTCCGACCTGGAATTGTTGCTATTTCATTGTAAATGGGCATACTGAACATGCCCTGCATGGGTAGTGTCCTTTCAGGTGTCGGAGATTACAGAGGCTTCATTAGGTGGATTTTTTGATGTATATAGAATGTACCAGGAGTTCTCTAAGGTTACGGGCCCTCTTAAGAGCGAATCTAGGTTTCTGTTGACCCTGTAAGCATAGTCTGACTATAGTCCAGTACTTTTGAATGATTTTTCTTAATTTGAAAGGCATGTTGGCCATGGTTAATTACACATGTGATTTGGTCATCTCCTGCATCAGGTGTTTTAGGGGTAAGGAGTGAGTCTTGACATGTGAATCAAGCTATTTTCAAAGATCTGGCCACCAATTTTTTAGGGTAGCCTCTTTCCCGCAGTTTATCACTTCTTAGGCTGGCGTCATGATAGAAGTCGTCTAGAGAGGTGCAATTTGTGCGGGTTCTCAAAAATTGCCCCTATAGTAAGTTCTCTTTGATGTGCTGAGGGTGATCGCTCTCAAAGTGCAATAACGTATTGCGGTCTGTGGTTTTGCAAAGAGTAGTACAAACTAGTTTGCCATGGTTGTGTTCAATTGTTAGGTCCAGAAGGTGAATGGTTGTGTTGCTGTATTCGAACGTGAATTGAATATCAAGGCTACATGTATTAAGCCATGTACAAAACTCTTTCAATGCTTCCTCCGAACCCTTCCATAGACATATCACGTCGTCTATGTACCAACGCCATTGTTTCATATTTTCCCTCCACCTATTGGTTTGAGTACAAACTTCCGTTTGTAGTTGGCCATAAATAGAATTGCCAAACTCTGGGCGAATGTCGCCGCCATAGCTGTTCCCTTCGTCTGTAAATAGAACTGTTTATTGAACTCAAAGATTTACATAGGGCTAGTGTCATCACTTATATGATGAATTCTGGTGGAGAATTTGTCTGTGTATTGGCTGCGATAAGGTATTCATACACAGTCAATCGTGGCCTGTTGAGGAATGCTGGTGTATAGTGACTTGATGTCCAAAGTTACCAGTATCTGTTCCTGTGGGTCAAAGTCCACATTTTCGAACAGCTGAATAGTATGCATAGTGTCTCGGATATATGATTCTGCTAATGGGTTTTAGAAAGTGATCAACAAATTTGCATAAGGGTTCTAATATCGAACCACATCCTGAAACAATTGGTCTCCATGGGGGTGGTGGGGGTTGGTAGAGTCTTTGTGGATCTTAGGTAAAGCATATAGACGGGGAGTTCTGCCTTGCGTTGCCAAGAGGAATTCAGATTCTTTCTCTATTATCCAGTCCCTTTCACGTGCAAACGAGACCATTGCAGCAATTTCTATTTTCAAATCTTTAGTGGGATCTTTTTAGAGTATTTTGTGACTTTGAGTCATTCAGAAGTTCCATGACCATTCGATAGTACTGTTCTGATTTCATGATCACAATCCCCCCTCCCTTGTCGGCAGGTTTTATGATAAGCTCAGATCTTTTCCAAAGTTCGGAAAGGGTTTCCCTTTCTGAAGGGGTGATGTTTTAATGTCTTTTAGGGCCGTTCCTCTTACTCATGTCGCTGAGATCTCGCAGAACACATCTCTCAAATGTCAGAAGATCATCAGGGATTTCAATATCCGAGGGCGTAAAGGTAGACTTCGGGTGAAGTCCAGTGTATCGAGGGTTTCAATGTCTTCATGCTCTTGGAAAAATGCATGTTCTCCAGCATGGGGTCTGGCATGGATTCACATGCTCATGAATATTCCCCGTCGTCAGGCTGGGAATCCTCGGTAAAGAAAAAACCAGTATCAGTTTCGTTTCTGATCTGTCTTTCGTAGTAATAACCAATCACTGGTCTCTGCGTCATACTGACCACAGCCAATGACTGCCCTCTACCTAAGCACCGCCTCTGGCAGCCATCTTCAGATTTTTACCGCACGTTCATGTGTTGGGATCCTCGTGCTATTGCTCTCGAGCGTTAGTGCTATTTTTTCGCGCTTTTTACAAAAACTTCGATTCTTTCGGTCAAAAGAGCCTCAAGCTCCACCGATCCTACATCCGATCAACGGGGACCCGTGTCGGATTCATCTGTGCCCCTCAAGGGTGAAGATTTCGTCGAGCTACACTTCGGAGGACTCCAGAAGCTTCTCAGGCCCTGTCTCGGAGATGGCCCAGGAGAAGGGAAGCTCGACGCCCGGAAAGCTGTTCAGGGTCTCCCTGGATGCCAGCTGCAGAACGTCTTCAAGGAGGACGAACACTCTTTCTGCCTTTACTGCCTTCATGAGGACAAGACGCACGTGGAGAAGGACTGTGCGTTTTGCGGCAACATGTCGGAACGGACCATGAAGGACCGCCATCAACGTCTCGCCAACTGGCTGGAGGGTAAGAGCCCGTCTGGCGAGAAGAAGAAGAAATCCGAGCGGTCTTCTAAGACCTTTGAGGGCGCCCCGGCGACGGGGGCCCAACATAAGGCCAAGCACCGCGAGTCCGCTGGCACCGGGAGCGCCGAACGGTCGGGCTCTGCGGGCGCCAGGCAGGGCGCACCCTCCCCGGCACCATCAACCACGAGCCAACGCTCTGGGTCGGGTAAGAGGAAGGCCGAGCACCCGGCGAAGCTCCTGGAGAGGCCCCGGTCGAGCTCTAAGGCAGAGGAGGAGCGTGGCAGTGCCCCCTCCCTCAAGGATAAGGCGGTGAGCGCACCTAAGGTGGTGAAGGCCTTGATCCATCCGACCAAGCCCTCTATCGAAACGGTCGCGGCGGCCCTGGCTCAGCCTGTGGTGGCTGCACCAGTGGTGGCGACCTCAGGGCCCAGAATCTCCCTGCCTCCTCGGAGGGAGTCTTCCTTTGTGCCCATCGATAGGACCCCCGTGAAACCCTCCGTGGGGAAGAAGAAGGGGGGGCAGGGCGTCGTCGTAGAGTCGGCCTCAACCTCAGAAGAGGAACTGATCGAGGTCTTAAGCCACGGCCTAGGCGTGGAAGAAGGCCAGCCCGTCGGAATGGACCCCGACGCAGGTGACGACGACGACATCGTCGAGGAGACCGACGGGGCCCCTGCTCGCCCGTCGGATTCCCCTCTGCCAGCGCCGCAAGACTACTCGGCGGCCATTTTGTTGGCCATACAGTCCTTATGCTCCGAGATAAGGACGAGGCTACCGTTACCGACGGAGGAACCTCTCCCGTCGGGGGATCCAGAACCGGGACCTTCTGGTGTTCCCCCTACCAAGAAAAGAAGGATCCATCCACCACCTCCTTTTCAACCGTCGCGCCCCTTCCAGCCCTCCTCCCCGTCCACCCGAGGGGATGATACGGGGACTGACACGGCAGCGACGGGTACGGACGACGAGGCATACGACGAGGATTTTCCGTCGTCGCCTCCCACCAGGGCCTCTCCGCCCGACGAGATCGGATCTTTCCACTCCATGATCTCCAGGGCTTCCGAGCTTTTCCAACTCTGCCCTGAGGAGAAGAAAAAGGAAGGCTTCCTTTATCAGCGGCGCGAGGCCAAGAGGAAGACGGTCCTCGCAGTGCCTCTGTTGGACGACATTTGGGATGAGGGCCTTTCCCTCCTCAAGAACCCTTCCACGACGCCAGCTAGAAGAGTCCGGTACGAGAAAAAGTACCGGGTCCCGGACACGGCCCCCCTATGCCTCCGGGCGCAGCCTACCCCGGACTCCGTCGTCTCCGCGGCAGCCAGGAAGAAAGCGGGGGGGGGGTGCGGCCTCCACATCGACTTCCCCGCCGGACGGCGAGGGAAAGAAATTGGATACTATGGGGCGTAGAGTCATCTCGTCGGCAGCGACGACGATTAAAGCGGCCAACGCCTTGGCTATCGTGGCCCGCTACGACAGGGAGCTCTGGTACAAGATGGCTCCTCTGCTGGATTTTCTGCCGGACGACAAGAGGGCGGAGGCCCTTGAGATCCTGCAGGAAGGTGAGGTGGCCTCGGACCACGCCATCACCGTGGCGACGGACATCGCCGACACTGGATTCCGCCAGCTGGGCAACGGTGTTTGCCTTCGACGTCGTGGATGGCTCAAAGCTACGGACTTCCGGCAGGACGTCCAGACCAGAGTCCTGGACATGCCCTTCGACGGGAACAACCTGTTTGGGAAGACAGTGGACGATTCCCTTCAGGCCATCAAGGCGGATACTGAGACGGCCCGGGCCCTTGGAGTCCTGCAACGACGGACGCCCTTTCGGAGCGGCGGAGGCAAGGGCGCCTCCAAAGGTTCCGGCGGCGGTTTCGCTTCCTACCGTCAAGCGGCCCGCTCGTCGTCGCAAGAGGCCTACAGAGGACGAGGCAAGTCTAGCGGACCCCGCCGTCGTCGCCAAGGAGGTCAAGGCGGCAAGGCCGCGTCCAAGCAGGATTGAACCGGCCTTGGGGTCGGGCCCCCACCGAAGCACCCCGGTGGGAGGCCGGCTGGCGGGCTTCGTCAGCGTGTGGGAGTCCATCTCCACCGACCGTTGGGTGCTGGACGCCCTGGCCCGGGGCCACGCGCTCGAGTTTCAAAGAAGGTGCCCGCGCGTCCCCCCCGTGGCCAGGAAAGAACTTCACGTCCCTCAACTTCTCCTGGAGGTAAAGGCGATGCTCAGAAAGGGCGCCATCGAACTCGTCCCAAAGAGGCTTCGGGGCTCCGGAGTCTACTCGAGATACTTCCTCGTGAAGAAGAAGACGGGAGGATGGCGCCCCATCCTGGACCTGCGACGTCTGAACAAGTTCATCAAGGCGCAGAAGTTCCGGATGGTCACCCTCCAGCACGTCCTGGGTCAGCTGGAGGAAGGAGACTTCCTATCGTCATTGGATTTGGAGGATGCCTACTTCCACATTCCCATCCTAAAGGGGCACCGCAAATTCCTCAGATTCGTGGTCCAAGGGCGTCATTACCAGTTCAAAGCCCTTCCCTTCGGACTACGGTCGGCACCCAGGGTATTCACCAAGTGCCTTGCACCGGTGGCGGCGCAGCTGCGCCGCGAGGGGATCCACGTCTACCCCTACCTGGACGACTGGCTCATCCGCGCCAAGACGAGGGAGCTCGCCGTGGTCCACACGGCAAGGACCGTCCAACTCCTCACGGACCTGGGATTCTCCGTGAACTACGCCAAATCCCACCTGGTGCCCGCGCAAGTCGCACTGTTTCTGGGAGCGAGGCTCGACACAGTGTCCCTTCTGGCCTCCCCGTCGGAGGAGAGGACCAGGACCATCTTGGGCAAGGTGCAACGGATGTTGGTGGCCGACGCGGCCAAAGTGAGGTCCATCAAGTCCCTCCTCGGGATGATGTCTTCCTGCATCTACCTCATTCCCATGTGCAGGCTCCGGATGCGCCCGTTGCAAGAATTCCTGGATGCGCGCTGGATCCAGACGACGGGCAGCTTCGAGGAAAGGATCAAGCTCGACGAGAGTTTCCGACGAGCGATACGGTGGTGGGGCACCCGCGCGCATCTGACGGCGGGCATGGACTTCCAGACCCCAGCCCACCAGGAGACTGTGACCACGGATGCCTCCCTGGAAGGGTGGGGAGCGCACACCGAAAATCTGCACGCAAGGGGACTCTGGCTCCCGACGGAGAAGTCCCTACATATCAACGTCCTGGAGCTCCGTGCAGTGTTTTGGGCCCTCAGGTCCTTCCTTCCGTCCCTCAAGGGCAAGGTGGTGAGGATCTTCACCGACAACACCACCACCATGTTTTACATCAGGAAACAGGGCGGAACCAGGTCCCCAGCGCTGTCCAAGGAGGCGCAGGACCTGTGGCATTGGGCCGTCGCCCAAGGGATTTTTCTGGTGCCGTTTCATCTGGCAGGGATAAAAAACACCATCGCCGACTCACTCAGCAGGGAGCTGCGCTCGTGCCACGAGTGGGAACTACGGCAGGATCTGGTGGATCGCCTCTTCCGACGGTGGGGCACACCCCAGATCGACCTGTTCGCGACGGCGACGAACGCCAAGTGCCGGAGGTTCGCCAGCAGGTTTCCCCAGACGAGGAGCATGGGCGATGCTTTCTCGTTCCCCTGGGAGGGCCTGTTCCTCTACGCGTTCCCTCCCTTGCCTCTGCTAATCCGGCTCGTCAACCAGCTCAAGAGGTCACGGTGCAGGATGATCCTCGTCGCACCTGCGTGGCCGAGGCAGATATGGTTCCCGGACCTTCTGGACTTGTCAGCGTCCCCGCCGATCAAGCTGCCGGCGGACGCGGATCTACTCTCCAGGGAAGGAGGCGCCATCCTCCACCACGACCCGAAGTCGCTGAACTTGCAGGCCTGGCTCCTGCAGCACTAGAGTTTGGAGGATACGACATACCGGCCGATTGCAGAGAGGTTCTTGCAAAGGCCAGGGCGTCCTCGACTCTTAAATGCTATGGACACAAATGGAAGAGGTTCTCTGTCTGGTGCCACGCACAGAAGATTAACCCTCTACGGATTACAGCTCCCCAAGTACTGCCGTACCTGCTGACGCTGGCCAAAGCTGGTCTGGCACATGCGTCCATCAAGATTCATCTTGCTGCGATCTCCCGATACACCAGAACCACGGGCCGGACGTCCTTGTGGTCTCATCGTCTGGTGAAAGAGTTCATGAAGGGACTGTTCAGATCGTTCCCGCCGGTGAAGGCTCCGGCCCCGGCGTGGGAGCTCAACGTGGTGCTGACCAAGCTCATGGGACCTCCGTTCGAGCCTCTGCACTCGGCCCCGTTGAAGTTTCTATCGTGGAAAACAGCTTTTCTTGTGGCCATCACCTCCGCACGACGAGTGGGAGAGATCCAGGCCCTTTCCTGCAAGGCCCCGTACTTGACTTTCCACGACACGAGGGTAGTGCTCAGGACGCACTCCTCCTTCATGCCCAAGGTACCGTCGGACTTCCATCTCAACGAACCCTTGGTGTTACCTGTGTTCTTCCCGTCGCCTTCGTCGCCGGCTGAGAGGACTTTGCACTCGCTGGATGTAGCTAGAGCGCTGAAGTTCTACGTGGACCGCACGAAGGGTTTTCGGAAGACGTCACAACTCTTTGTGAACTTTGGACCTGTCAATCAGGGGAAGGCTCTCTCGAAGGCTTCCATCTCCAGATGGCTCTCCGGCTGTATCATGTGCTGTCACCGGTTGGCAAACCGACCGCTGCCTGGCCGTCCGAGAGCCCATTCCACCAGAGCGATCGCAGCTACCACGGCGTTCCTATCTGGTGTGCCCCTGCTGGACATATGCAGGGCTGCTACGTGGAGGTCGACGCACACCTTCACGAAATTCTACTGCGTCGACCGGGATTCCAGGGAGGAGTCCAGGGTCGGCCAAGCAGTGCTGCGCAACCTGTTCGCCTGAGGTGAGCCTGGTGAGGAGGTAAGATGCTTAATGTTGAGTTGATGTGATGCTTAATGTTGAGCCTTTGCCACCTCCCGTGGTTGTGCATGTGTGTACTGCTATGTATTCTTTATTCATGAGCATGTGAATCCATGCCAGACCCCATGCTGGAGAAGGAACAAGTTACTTACCTGTAACTGTTGTTCTCCAGCATGGGTCTGGCATGGATTCACATGCGAACCCTCCCGCCTACCCCTCTGCGGCTCTTCACTTGGTCATACTGCCACTTCACGTGCTTCCAAATCTGAAGATGGCTGCCAGAGGCGGTGCTTAGGTAGAGGGCAGTCATTGGCTGTGGTCAGTATGACGCAGAGACCAGTGATTGGTTATTACTACGAAAGACAGATCAGAAACGAAACTGATACTGGTTTTTTCTTTACCGAGGATTCCCAGCCTGACGACGGGGAATATTCATGAGCATGTGAATCCATGCCAGACCCATGCTGGAGAACAACAGTTACAGGTAAGTAACTTGTTCCTAGTCTCACTGTGCGTAGGAACCGTTGTATTTCCATCTCGGTATTGTACCAATCTGTATTACCAGATGGTACAAATGATAAACCCTTTGATAATACAGAAATGTGTGTTGAATATTAGCCAGATTGAAGATTGGTAGGTGCTGGTCTGCCTCTGAATTTATCTCCTCCGGCGTCTCGGTCGTCTCCGTTGGCCTTGGAAGCCAGGATTCCATGGTGGGGGGGCCCCATCCTCCACCTATCCCTCCTCGTCCTAAAAATCGTTGAGGAGGTGGTGGTGGGTAAATCTGTGATTGTGGTGGACCAAATTGGTTATATTGAAAGGGATTGTAGTTGCCGCTTGACGAACTACTACTTGACCCTGAAAAAGTCACACCTCTCCTCCTTGGTCTCTGCTGCCCAGGCTGGGTGTTCCCTGGCTGTTTAATATTTTTAGAATATTCTTCAGTTGTGTACGGATACACCAATTCTGTTGTAAATTCTTTGTCTTTCTGTAGTTTATTGGTTTTCCTTGCCAGTGTATTTGTTTTAAAGGTGGCAAGCTGTTTGTTGATTGCCTCTATTTGATTTCTAGCATCTATGATGAGTGTGTTATTTGTGAATTTCGTCTCTTCCTAGTCCAGAGTCTTTTGTAGTTCTGAGCTGATCTTCTGAGCAGTTGTAATTGTGAGGACCATAAAGTCCCTACTGCACTTCGTAGCAATATAACTAAAATTTGTAGTGTATTCTTTGTCTTCTAAAAACAGACTAGGTTCGTTTCGAACAATTAGACCGGTCAGAATGATGCTGGCTCTTTGATATTCTTTAAGAAAATGTCCATGCAGTTCCATCCGGAAGACCTTTTTCTTAAGTTTTAAAAGATCATCTCCTGTGTTTGTTGAATAGCATCAGCTCCAAGGCTATTCACCAAGGTACTGGCGGTGGTGGTGCACCTGCGCAGGGAAGCAATTCCAGTGTAACCCTATCTGGAAAACTGGCTGATCACATTAGAGACTCCCCATCTTTGCAAACTAAACACGCAAAGAACCTTAGATCTTCTCTTCCAATTGGGCTTCTCGATAAACGAGAAAAAATCAAGTATTGTACCAAATACATGAAAATAGTTCCTAGGAGCTGTATTCAATACAAAAATAGGCTTGGCCTTCACTTCCATGGAAAGAGTGCAAAACATGCTTCGGCAAATACCCCAGTATCAAGCCGGTCTCCAGTTAAGCGTACACAAAGCTATGCGTTTGCTAGGCATGATGACATCGGTCATATATCTAGTCAGGAGTGGTTGGCGAAACAATGGTCTCAGGCAAGTGGTCAGTGGGACGGTCTAGTGGTCGTTTCGCCAACACTAGTACAGAGCCTACGCTGGTGGTCAAGAGAAAATCTGTTAAAGGGGAAAACCCTTCCACGATCTGGAAGCACAAGCAAATGTCACGACAGATGCGTCACTCTCCGGGTGGGGGGGCTCATTAACTTCAGCACATGGTCTGTGGACCCAAGTCACTGCACAGAACCATATCAACCTGCTAGAACTATTAGCAGTACTCGAACCACTCCAAGCATTCGAAGTACAACTGACCAACCAATCAGTTCAGATCCTGACGGACAGCACAAATGCAATGTTCTACATCAACAAACAGGGGGCACACGAACCAAGTCTGTCCAAGTTGGCACAGAAAATATGGAAATGGACACTCAGACGAGGAATATCCCTATCCTCACAACACGTTCCAGGGGTACTCAACACTCTAGCAGACTCTGAGTAGAAATCCCCTACCAGAGGAACATGAGTGGCAACTAGACTTGGGTGTCGTAGACCACATCTCAATGGGGTTACCCCACAATAGACTTGTTCGCAACTGGAGAAAACAAGCAATGCCCAGACTTCGCGTCCAGGTTCCCCCAGCCAGACACCTAGGGGAACGCCCTATGGATGAACTGGTCAGGGAAATGTACTCACACTTTCCCCCCAGTCTCTATTAATGAGCAGGATAGTGAACAAGATGCACAGAGAACAGATACCACTTATCCTAGTTGCTTCTATGTGGGCGAGATGGCCATGGTATCCACATCTGTGCAAACTGGCAATGTGTGATCCCATCAAACTCCCATACCTAACCAACCTGTTAACCCAACACGAGGGAACAACAGTGCACCCTCTACCACACTCCATGAATTCGGCAGCATGTCTCCTGAAGTCATAGTTTGGACACGTTTATTTACCACAGGGGTGTATAGATATCCTCAGGGAGGCAAGAAAACCTAACACTAGATACTGTTATTTTGACAAGTGTAGGAGATTCGTAATTTGGTGCCAGTCTAAATAAATAAACCCCATAGAATGTGCTCCTTCACGCATTCTCAACTATGTGCTCCACTTGTTAGACTCAGGGTTATTCAACTCTATAAAGGTTCACGTCGTGGCTTTATCAGCTTATACCACCTATCAGAGTAAGATATTGTGGTGGAAAATTCCAGTCATTAAGGCTTTCATGGAGGGAGTCGAGACTCCACCTTCCTATTTCAAACCCACCGCCAGGGGATCTCAATGTAGTACTAGCAAAGCTCATGGGGGGGGGGGGCCTTCGAGCCTATACATAAGTCAAGCTTGAAACACCTGACATACAAGACTGCCTTCTTAGTGGCTATTACTTCCATAAGAAGAGTTAGTGAATTGCAAGCATTGTCAGTGCAGGTCCCATCCTTTATCATTCATAAGGATAAATTGGTTTTATGTACTCATCCTAGGTTCTTCCCTAAATTCATTTTTAAATTCCACGTGAACCAATCCATTGAGTTTCTGGCTTTCTTTCAGAGACCAACTAGCTCAGCTGAGGTAAAACTCCACACACTGGATGTGAGGAGAGCGGTCCTTTACTACGTAAACAAGACCAGACCGCTTAGGAAAACAGATCAACTGTTTGTCTCCATAGCACCAGGCAGAGAAGTGGACCGCATTTCTAAAAATGCCATCTCCAGATGGATAGTAAGATGTATTCAATTGTGCTATTCATTATCAAACAAAACACTGCCTTTTAACCAAAGGCTCACTCCACAAGGAACACTGGAGGTACGCTGCCTTTTATCGCAAATGTCCCATTAGACAGCATTTGCATAGCAGGTACATGGAGCTCAGTACATAACTTTACTCAGCACTACTGCATTGACACACAAGACATACACAGGTGGTGATAGATCAGCAAGGAATATAGAGGCTTAGTACCACCAAAAATGAAATCTGCCAGTCACGAAGTCAAAGTTCTAAGTATAACTTTTATTCTGTACAGATACAAATATGAAAGCAGATAGCTATCTGGCTCTCAAGCGCCTCGCAGTGTTTACCAGCAGACGTGAGGGGAGAGAGTACTGGACATTACAAAGCTCACAGTAGTTATACTTTCTTCCCCAAGCCCGGTTACTTTGTCGAGCCCCTCTTCAAGTTACACAGTTGCTAGAGTTCATGCCCAGTTCACATAGCAAATACAGCATTGCTGTTTCCAGATTGAAGAGACAATCCTTTACACACGAATTACAATGACAACAAACTTTGCTTTTCTTGGCCATGTAGACGCTTCCTTGTTCTTCAGCTTTAGGGTAAGTCTCGTTCCAACAGATGAGCACAAATGCTTTCTCCCAAAACACACAGCTTTGGTTGCTTTGCATTATGTTCCATTGTTTGAATGAAAATGAGGCTTGTAGACACAGAACACTTTGAATGGCAGTTAATTTTGATTACAAGGTCTCTTTGCACTGAATATTCTGCTCTCAGCAGCCCTAGTGTTGACATAGGCACAAATTTCACTCTGGTCAGTAGCAGCTGAAAATACAGTTAACCATTTCAGGACAGAAAGAAGGTGTTAGAATCAAAATGGCGGATGTTTCTAAAATGGTGGATTTAGTCAATTCTATTCAGGGCATTTTAGATATGGTTTTCTGTACAATGTGAATGTACTTAGGCCAATGTTCATAATCAGACGGTATTATGCGACTATGGTTTAACAGTGGGACAAGCGGTTCTAAAACATCTATTTGCTGCTGCTCCTTCTCATGACCCACCACCTTCTCCTAACACTGCTCGCTTATCTATGCATAGCATGTGATCTAAGCAGATTCCACAATCCTCAGAAGGAATCCATTACTCACCGTAATCGTATTTCTGATGCTTGTATCTGCTTAGATTCACATGCGCCCACCCTTCCTCCCTGGAGAGAAGGTGCATAGATGTTATGAGCTTTCTGCCTGCATCTGCCTGGATACAACTGTACTCGCACTACACTTCATGCAACCTCTTGTCAGAACAAAACAATCTGATGGACCTTGATGCTTGAAGGACCATGGGTACAGTGGGCGTCACACTAGGGATAGTATTACTTGCATGCCCTGTCAACATCCCTTTTCGAGTTTCGAAAACAACAACTGTAATACTCCGCAGCTTCCACTAGATGTCTGCCTATGCATGGCATGTGAATCTAAGCATCAGAAATACAATTACAATGAGTAATGTATCCCATATATGGTGTTAGGTAAGGGTATAGATTAGGATGAAGGAAAGTGGGGCGAGGGTTGCGGGGGGGCCCCCCCCCCCGACCCCTGCATTTTAGACTGGAAAAAAAAGGTCAAATGAATTT
The DNA here is from genome assembly GCF_040938575.1 of Ambystoma mexicanum. Lineage (NCBI taxonomy): Eukaryota > Metazoa > Chordata > Amphibia > Caudata > Ambystomatidae > Ambystoma > Ambystoma mexicanum. The sequence goes on along the minus strand of NC_090941.1, from coordinate 659,535,554 downwards.
GATGAAATGTGATTGGGTCAAATGTTTCAGGTCAAATAGACCCAAACCCTGTGAGGCAGTTGAGGATTTTATTTTGTTCCTGCATTCTGTTTGTATTCACAATCAGTTGGGTGTTGTCTGCATAGTTGTAGGTGAAAAGTCTGTTGGTTTGAATGATTTTCATCAGTGTGCATATGCATATGTAGATGTTTAAAAGTAGAGCGGAGAGGCTGGATCCCTGTGGGAACAATCAACATGCTAAGGACATCTCTATATAATCAAGGATAGGCAACCCCTACCGCGTAGACCCGGGGGAGCAACAGAACAAAAAACCAAAAGGAGAACGTGGGTCACGCGGGGCTAACCGCTAGAATAATCGAGCAAAAATGTAACCTATCAGTAAGGGAATCCGTTCCTTGGACTGCCCGTATGATCGCGGTGTCCGCGCGCCTGCTCCACGACGCGGAGACACTCGCCTTTCTAAGATCTGGCTTCCAGCGAGCTGTTAAGTGGATGCCCCGTCGCGAGGAGACATTGCTCTACTAGTCAGCAGAACATCAGCTGGTGGAATTGTAGAGAGTTCCTGTATGAATGAATGGAACTAAGTTTGACTATGACATCATAGTCCCAGAACAAAGTGGTTCCCCTTTTCCTACAGCTTTACCCAAGAGGAGCGGGTTTTGTCCTACTTTGAAGTGATGAATTGGATAAAGAAGGAACACAAGGATTATCTAAATATACAGAAGCAGATTTGTGATCTGGAAGGACACAGGGAATAATACCAAGATGCCCATCCATTGACTGACTGTATAAATCTGTTTTTGTTCCATCAGTTTATCACCATTTCTTTCCTGTCCTGAGTAAGACTGTCAAGCCGTATCTCTCTTTTTCTAAAGAGTGTTACGACTCAGACACTTTTGAGGTCGTCAATTACTAATTTAGTGATACCAGTGTGGCACATGTGAATGGTGATTACACTAGGTACCGGTGGTTGACTATCGGTCGAAATGGTGACAAACGTTGTAGGTAGCATTTTTTAATCAATTATGCGCTGCAAACTTGTCTGACAATTCTTACATTCAATATTTCTATGAACTTTGTTACTCCAGACCAGTAGGCTAGAGACAAATTGCAATTTTGCACTTAGCACCTTTTCATTCTTAAACTTGTATTCAAAATTGATTGTATTATTTGATTTTTATTAATAATTGAATTATGGACTGTGTATGCACTTATAGATTGGGGAGATTGATAGGATCCCTTTGGGGAACTACTTTTTTCATGGTTCCTCTTTTCCCCTTTCTCTTCCTTCTTTTTTCTCTGCCCCTGAACAGTAGTGAAAAATTAGCAAATCTTTTTTTCGCTCTGCTCTCCTTTTGTACTGCAGGGTGGTTAATGAATTGGTTGTCATGCACTTTATTTGTATATATTCAATATTAATAGTGTGCTTTTATGCTGTTTTATTATGCACTTAGTACCAAGTGTTATGCGATTTGATATGTAAACAATAAAGATATGCTATTTTTATACAATCCTTGACCTGGCCTATCCTCTAAGGATACATCTCTGGCATCCAAACCTATTTAACTTATCCCAGAGTAAAGCCCTATTCACACAGTCAAAGCCTGTGTAATTTCTAAAATGACACAATAAAGAACTTTTTTCACATTGTGCTTGAATTTGCAAGAGATGAATAGCGAAACAATTCTGCGCAGTGCTCCTGCCATTCCGGAAACCTGATTGAAATGTGTCGACATCCAATCGAACACGTTCACTTCTATAATTCCTGGAGCATTAAAGCACCAAATACCTTACTTGAAGAATTCAGTAAAGTAATTGGGTGATAATTCCTTGGAAGTAATCTATCACCACTTTTATAGATCACAATAATCTGAGCTTTCTTCCAGCATACAGGAAATTTATTTAACAGCAAAATATTCTGAAAAAAGGCTCACAGAATTGCTGCCTATAAGTTCACGTTTGATTTTAGGGTTGCAGTTGCTAACCAAACGGGACCTGGAGCATTTGATGATTTGCTTCTCTTAATAAGAGCTTGAACCATTTGAGTCCAACGACATAGAACTGGCCCAGCTCACAGCCACTTTCATCACAGTAAATTCTTTCCCCTTTTCATCGTCCAGATTGAAAAATTGGCAACCCATGTTTCTGCTTGTATAGTCTGGATTTGAAGAGAAAATTGAATCGCTGGTTCCCTAACGAGCCTCCAAAAGGAGCGTGCGTCTTTACTAATTGTTCCAAGCATAGCCTCAGCATCCGCAATATGCAAAATAAAATCATTCTTTAGCCAATTTTATAGTTTTGTTTTAGGGTCTTCACTTTTTCTTTATAGCAAGTAACATCCTTATCTATGTGTCTCAATGCTTTATGTAACCAACGCTTCCTATCTGAATGCCTCCTATCGTATGTATGTCTCTGAGCTTGCTTCCCTCTTGAAGGCTGGGGACCAGAGCTTCCAGAACATACAAATTCTCATTTTTTTTTAACTACTTTATCATAAACACGCGGGTTTAACTGCAAATCCTTGTCAACTCCCTCAATGAACTGAATAGTTTCGTTAAAATGTGTTGCCAACCCTGGTTGCCATATCAGGGCATTATTTCTCGGTTGAACGTCCACCAGAATGTCAATATTGTCTGAAGCGGTTTCCACAATAATCAAATTCTGGAATAGTGCAAGTAAACAGTGGTCACTTGTGTTAATTTCAATCAAACTAAGATTAGAGCACAACCAATTTAAATCTTCTGAAATAAAAATGTAATCCAATGTGGACTTCAAAACCCCATTTCTCCATGTAAAGTGAGGGGGCCTGTCACCCAAAATATTACCATTTACCAAGGCTAAATCCTAGTCCTTCATCTCATCCCTGATGAGCTTCCCCCTTTCATTTGCCAAAAAGGATACTTACTCTCTCAGCCTGTAATGATGGGGATCTAAACATCCACTGTTAAAGTCCCCAAGAATGACAACACTTCAATTAAGGTCACCAACTACCTCTATTAGATCTGACAAACTGTTAGGAAATTACACTATATTCCTAGTCTTTGGATTAAAATATAAATTGAAAACATAGCATAAGACTTCTTCAGACTCTGTACCATTACAGTATGATAATTTGACTAACTGCATATCTTCTCTATTTGTTTCTATCTTCATTTTTAGGGACAGTCCGTTCTTAATAGCACGCCGTCCCCCCCTGATGGGCACCCACGTGGACCCTGTGTCGAATTTGGTAGCAGGCGATAAAGCCGTCAACACATGTAAAAAGCGTTCACCAGGTCTCCTGTAAACATATAAAGGAGTGAGACAGTAAAGTTTAAAATGCGTTGTCAAAAACTGTGACCCCTACAGTTCCATAAAACTAATGTAAAAAAGTTCTTTCAATCAGTCTTTGTCAGCAGACTTGCCCCCCTGCATTGCAGATACAATTGGGTTCCAGTCATATGTTGAAGGGGCATTGGGCAAACTTTGATCTACCACACGTCGTACAGATTCTGCTTTACAGTTAATACTTATAGTCCATGGGCGACGCTGAGTTGGCTCAGATATTCTCAGGTTTAGACAGGCTTCCGAACTGTAGGAAACCTCACTTAGATTATTCTCCTTTAGCACTTGCATTACATTGTAACCCAATGGCATAAATGATTCTAATTCAGATAACACAAGGTTTCTAATCATGCGAGAGAAAAAATATATTTGAACTAAATCCAATCTCTTTTCTCATACAAACTCAACCTGAGCAATGTCTTATATGATATGGCATTTATAACGCACCTATACCCCTGTGTTTGAAGGCGATATCAATCGAAGATTAGGAATCTCTGATAACAGAACCATAATGTGACGACGATTTAGTGGAAAAACAGCCTAGTCCACAAATATTTGTTCCATAAATAGTTTGGTCATCCGAAAAATGTGGGGTTCTCCTGATCCCTCAACCCACCGTATTACTTTTTCCAATTGACCCTGGGAGGAGACACTTGGATGGCTCATGATTTTATTAAGTGGCTTTGACAAGGGGCCTAAATCAGGAGACAGGCTTAAAGCCCCAGATTGGGACAATCTAATTGGGATCCCACTCAATTGTATCCTTTTTTTCTTCTAATGTTATAAAGGGCAAACAAAAGGGCACTTGGTTATTTGCAGATGAGGCCCCCGGGCAGAGGTACCATAGCAGGATTTTCAGACAGATTCTTCCTTTTTTCTTCTAACGTAGTAAATGATGGTACAAAAATCACTTGGGGCTTCAAGATACTGCCACCCCACCCAAGTGCGGAGGTTCCACCAACATCACTTCCAGCCTTTGGTTTACGTGCACAACCTGCTTGTTCAACCTGTCATTTTTGCCACTTTCTGCACCCTCAAAGCACATTTTTTTTGTTTTTATATTGCTAGAACCACGATTCAAGAAGATCGGGCCCCAAGATTGTGTCATCGGTGGCAAACTGGACGCTGTGTCCTGAATAGTAGCATATAAAGGATTGTGTGCAAGTAGGCTTGCAACAGGAAGTTGCTGCGTTTTATTTATTTATTTTTCAAATTAAGTTTTCAACAAAACAAAGTAGTTGGATTACATTTGCACACACAGGACATTTGCAATCGTGTTTATAATTCAAATTCTTATGTTTCCCTGCTACAGTGAACTGCAACCATTTAATATAACTCTCCAACTGGTTCGTTTTTCCCCCCTCGCCCCTCCAATCCTCTCCTCGACCAGTTTCTCAATAGGGAGTTGTACATTTCGCATTACACAGTTGCATTTGGGTGTTAATGAAAGCAGTGAATCTGCATTCTTATTAATGTCCATGCAGTTTGAGAAAAATTAGGTCAGTAGTTTCGGGGGCATGGGCCACCCAGGGGCGTAACTCAGATCAAAAAGAGTTGGGATGCTTTGAAGGGTCTACCAGTGTTCCTGTGATTGTCACCAGAGAGGGGTCAGTCAAATATTCCCTTACAAAATCACACCACGTCATTTCATTCTGGGCTGCTTTTCCGTGGAGAGCGGCGGTAATTCGCTCCATTGTGTATATGTTGGTCGTCACTGTAATCCACTCCCTCGGGCTAGGGAGTGTGACCGCTTTCCATTTGATGGCCAAACATGCTCTTGCGGCTAGCAGGAGCGTGGCCGCTATGCCTCTTAGTTTATTCATCTCCCCCTCAGACTGATCAAGGCTGAATATAACCAGAAGTGGGGTAGTTTCTCTGGAGATCCCATCAACCCTTTTGATCCAGCCTAAGGACTTCATCCCAGTATGTCTGGGCACTGGGGCATCCACACCACATATGCCTCTAGTCCCCACATTGGCACCAACAAAGTGGGCTTCCTGTCTGGTACATTTTAGATGATCTATGAGGGTCGTATTGCCACCTATGGAGGAGCTTGATGGCGTGGAGCTTGTATTGCGCTGCTATTGATACCTGGGCCACTCCCCCACAGATGGAGTTCCAATCGCTTGGGTCTACTTCTATGCCCAGGTCCCTTTCCCATTTGTGTTTGAGATTATCAGTCAAGCCCCAGCCCACCTCTAATAGTGTTTTATACACGCATGATATCATGCCCTTTGTCTCAGACATTAGATCTAAAAGCTTTTCAAAGGGGTTGAGCTCTCTTTGGATTTTTTTGGCCTATTCTTGCCTCATGAGAGTACCCTTTAGTTGTAGAAAGTGGAAGACTGGTAGTGGGTGGATCCCCAGTGCTTCCTCGAGCTCAGTGATCGTAATGTATGTCCCATTTCTCCATAATTGCTCGACCCTTTCCAAGCCTGCATCGTACCATGGTTGGAATCTAGGATGACTGTGGATTTCCTCTCGTATACCCGGTGACCGTATGTGGCTCAGCGGGGAAGGCCACGTAGTGACTCCTTTCATGCCTGCCCCCTCTCTCCAATTATACCATATTGTGTCTAGTATTGGGTGAGTCCGTAGCCTGCGTGTGATTTTGCGTCTGGGAACCCATAGCCATTCTGCAAGTGTCACCGCAGTCAAGTTATGGTTATCTAAGTGTACCCATTGTAGTTCCTTCTTTTCTCTCAGGTGGGGGATTAGTATCCTCAGTTGCACTGCGTTGTAATACAGTCGAAGGTCAGGGAGACCTACGCCTCCTTTTTCTTTGGGCAGGGTGAGAGTGTCATAAGATATCCTTGGTTTTTTCCTTTTCCACAAGAATTTAATGATGGCTCTTTTTACCTCCTTGAAGAATGTGTCTGGGATTTTTATGGGGAGCATTTGGAATGGGTTATAAGAACCTCGGAAGGCAGACCATCTTAATCGCATTAAGTCTCCCCATCCAGGATATTGTGAGTTTTTGCCGTTTAACTAGATCGCTATGGAAGCCTGCCAAGAGTTGGGGAACGTTTGCCTCATATAAATGCTCACATTTTTTAGTAAGGTTTATACCCAAGTATCAGAGGACGTCAATCCGAGTGCAGAGAGGGTGGAGGTATCTGCAGGGTTGAATTCCTTCAGTGGGAATACTATTGATTTTGACTTATTAATTTTGAAGCCCGAGAGGGCACCATATTTCTTGATCAGTAGTATGGTCCTTGGTATGGTTGTAAGGGGATTTTGAACGTGGAGTTGAATATTGTCTGCGTAGAGCTATTTTGTATTCTCTTCTGGCTGTCTGGAGGCCTTCAACTCGGGGATCCGCCTTGAGGACTTGGGCAAGGGGTTCTACTGATAGGGCGAACAGGATAGCAGATTGTGGGCAGCCCTGCCTCGTTCCTCTGCTTAAGTCAAACCACCTTGAATATTCAGAATTTACCATTACCGAGGCCTTCGGGGATGTGTATACTGCCTTGATTCCTCTACAAAGAGTGGGACCGATTCTGATCTTGGTCAGGACTGCTTCCAAAAAGCTCCATGCCACTCTGTCAAATGCCTTTTCAGCATCTACGGACAAGAGCGCCGGGCTGTCCGCCATTTTCTGTGACTCAAGTATGAGGTGTAATGTTTTCCTCATTGTGTCTGTTCCCTAATATGAATCCTACTTGATCTGAGTGGATTATAGAGGGCATATGAGTTTCCAACCTGGCTGCTAGAACTCTAGTTTATATTTTCACATCTATATTAAGAAGGGAGATAGGACGATGGGAGCCACAATGCTTGGGGTCCTTTTCTTCTTTTTGAATTACAGGGATCAAGGCATGGGAGAAGGATTCAGGGGCTAATCCTGTTTGTAAGGTGTCATTGAATAGCTCTACCATGAAGGGAAGGGTGGGGGTTATGAAGGTTTTATAAAACCCTGCAGTGTAGCCATCGTTTCCGGGTGCCTTCCCCAGTGGAAGCAGTTTAATTGCTCTTTCAACTTCCTCTGCTGTGGTTGGTGAGTCTATCCCTTCTGCTGTGCTTTGGGGGGGGGGGGGAGTCTGGGCATGTCTATTCCCTCTAGGTATTGGTCAATCTCCTCCTGGGCTTGTCCTATTTCTGATGTGTAGAGGCGTTCATAGAAATTTGCAAATGCCTCAGAGATCCCTCCTGGGTATGATATCTGCATTCCATCCTCTGCCTCAATAGCCTTGACCCACCTTTATGCCTGCTGTCCCGTAGTCTGGCCGCCAATAAGGCGTCGGCCTTGTCTCCTTTTTCATAATGTTTCTGTTAGAGGAAGGCCTTGTGGTCCGCAAACTCCAATTCCTCAAAGCGTTTTAATTCTTCCCTTTTCTGCATTGCCTCTTCGCACCGGTGAAGTCCCGTCAAGTCCCGCTTTGCCCGCTGCTCTCTGTGCTCTGAAATCGTCTCTTGAACGAGGACGCTCTCACCATTCATTCTTCACTACGGACTTCAATATCCACAAGGTGAAGCATTCTGAAGTCCCAGCATCTACATTTTAAGAACATATATATATGCCATATATATATTAACTCTATTTACTTGCTTGTAGGCACTCTGTTTCCCTGTGTGGGCGTGCCTATTTAAGAAGACTCGCGCGCGCACTGGTGAAGTCCCGTCAAGTCCCGCTTTGCCGCTTCGCCGCCGCGTCGCGAGCTAAGCGAGTCTCGGGGCTGATTTCGTTAATTGCGCAAACCGGCTCGCTCACTTTCTGGATAGTAGCCCTGAGTTTCGGGAGTCTTGCGGCTGCTGCTTATTTAAAATTTCCAGAAGTTGGGCTCCTCTGGTCAACTGTCCCCGATTTTCATTCTTTTGAGGCACCATGAAACGAAATGTATATACTTTATGTACTGGAATGCCTCCTCTGATCTCAACGACCTCGAACTCAAGCTGTATGCTGGTTATAGCAGTCCCCTGTGAATCGACTCCTCGTGCGGTAGGCTCAGGGGTTGAAGCTCACCCCTTTTCTAAACTAAAAAAGCGAGTTACTGCTCGCGCTACTAATTGTAAGAAACAATCCACAAGTACACAGGATATACGTTTCTTCTATCCGGATTGTGTTACTCTAAATCCGAATTTACAGAATCCCAAAGACAATTCTCAGGTTGTTCCAAACACAAATACAAACAAGCAAGAGGAGTGTTGTACGACTGTGCATGTCTCTTTATCTGACAGCACAGTTTTAAGAGGGGACTCATTGGCTCCAAACTCAGAAACCAAACACAGCTCATCATCAGCAAAAACTCCTTAAAATGTAGCGGTGATTGATTTGCCTTCCCCTGACTCTGATTTTATGTTACAACAAACTCTTGGAAATTTGTCTTTTTCGCCAAAGCTATTTTCTAATGGTGTTGCACAAGATCAAACTTAACATCTTCCTTTTTACATCCTACTCCGCGCAAATGCTCTCATGTAGAAGAACCTCAGCTCCCGCAAAATGTGTCAAAGGTAGTGGAATTAACTTTGAGAGCAATGAATTTAACCATGCAAACAATTACCACTCTGTTTAATACGCTGAATACTAAACTGGACGTACAAAGTGCTCAATTATCTGTTTTAGCCTGGCGGGCTAAACAAGACATACTTTGGGCTAGAAAACGACATTTTACAAACGAAATTCCCTTGCCCCCAAAGATGAGTCGACCAGTGTTTATCAGCAATAATATCTACTCCTGTTGTTGATTTAACCTTGCATCCGAATTCTGCCCTTCCAATAGTACTGCCGAACTCGGTGGAAAATTCAAACCTGCATCAACATGTGGGGAGTCAACTGTCGCCAATACTGTAGACAACTCAGGCATTTTGTGCTCTCTTCCCTATATTGGCCAAATTATCAGAGAAGTCAATCCAGACAATAAGACCACACTATCAGGAATAAAACCTGCCTCTTCTGAGAAACCCAAACAAAAAATAAAGGCGCCTGCTACTTCCAAAAAATTTAAAAATCTTTAAAAAAACTGAAGTAATTGCTCCGGTAAGCTCCAAACCATTCTTTAATATGCTTACTCTTCCTAAAAAGCACAGTCAGTTAACCTCATGTGCTATTATAAAAAAGTACACGCAATTGAACCAAATACGCAAAATAAAGCTTGATTGCGTTAACAAAAATGTTGCTGCATCGGCTCCTTACGCGCCTTTAGACCACTTAGTTCAAGCAGTTCAAGACTTTGAAACTCTTGGAAAACAGAAAGCTTGTTCAGAGATTCAGCCTCCATTGCAGGCTGTTAGTACCAAATCTCTGAAGACTGTACCAAGGGTAACCAATAAGAGAATTACTAAGAGTCCCAAAACGAGACAAGTTTTGACCTCCCTACCTAACACACCCTCTGATCTCGCACAAGAGATGCTAGCGGCTCGTAGAGCAGAAATCAGAAAGGAAGTTGACTCATACATGAGTGCTTTTGTAGCTCTACCGTCACTTAAAGCTCCAACGTTTCAGTTAAGCCAGTGTAAAACTCCAATAACCCAATTGCCTGTGCCTAGATGGTCAGTTACCTTTAAATGTGACCATGATAAGAAAGTGTTAGCTTCTGCACCATCTTTGCCAACTCACAAGGCTGAAATTGCCTCTGTTAAATTCTTTACGCCCAGTGCCAATTAACTCGGACTCCACCCCCCCCCCCCCCCGGCATCAGCTCCTCCGAAGAACCCAGCCTCAAAGTCCATCTTGAAAACAAAAGCAAAAAAAGAACATCATATTGCTTTAGTGTTGGGATGTCGGCCAGCGCCGCATCCTCAATACGTGTTAAATCGTCATAGCATTTTACAGGTGTTCTCTGATATTCCACTCCTACAGGACATTGGGTCAGCAGACATAGCTCAGGTGGAGTTCTTCAATGACAACCTAGTGAGTACAGCGTGTATTTGGCTGACGTCCCGAGTTGTTAGAAATCTTATATGGGAAGCTAAAGACCAATTGCTAGAGCTAGGGTTCATACTCCTATTGGGACCCATCAATCCACCTGGTGGACCCCACCGTGCAGAAGCCTGGATTGAAACAGCTTCAAAGGAGCTTATGAATTCCAAAAGGTCAATTGAAGCTAATACAGTTGTTGACGTACCCTCCCAATGCTGCTGTAATTGTGACTCCAGAAGTTAACTTCCGTACAAGGTTAAAAATGAACGGCTTGTTATTTTTGCCACATAGAATACGCGTGTTTTTCGCCATCTAATTAACAACACACAAGATCCCTTCATTAATTATGATGTGATCCTTTTACAAGAAACCTGGCTGATGGCTGTCCCCTCATGGGATAATCACGGTTTACATTTTCTGCCAGCAATGAAAGGAGAGAAAGGTCGGCCGATGTCTGGTCTTCTGACAGGTGCCAAATTGACTTCAAATACTAGCATAATATTTACATATGCTCCAAATTCCTTAGCGCAACTAACAATCATATCAATTGAAAAAATCTTGTACGCGATTGTAAACTTATACTGGAATCCCAAAGGCATTGAAATTCTGAGGTTTCTGGTTGATCTGTCTACCATGTTGGACTTTATTGTACTAGTCCCGAATATCCAGCATACAATTGTTGCTGGTGATCTCAATCTACACTGCCTCCATGAAAAGTTTGTGATAGAAAATTCAAGACAACGAATGTGGGAACAACTTATGTCAAATAGAGGGTTTTGTATGTTGAATGGGAGTAGACTTGACATTGGTGACTCTAATTACACATGGCAACAAGGTCCTCAAAAAGCCACAATTGATTATATCTACACAGATGACAGGCTTTTTTCCAAAATCCAAGCTTTTAATATTGTCTCAAATGTTAATAGTGACCATTCTAGTCTTTCTATCAAATGGTTAGTTGATGCTTCTCACACCAAGTGTCGTACTATGGCGGTGTCTGGTCAAATGTCTGTCTCCAATCAGTTAAACCGCATACTCTAGAATGAAACCAGTCTTAATAATTTTGACAACTCCTTGCGAGCAGCCTTCCGACACTCGCGAGACAGCCCACTATTCACTGTTACTCCTTACTATGATCTTATGCAATACTTTCCAGACAAAAGGGCTCGTAAAACTCTGGCCCCTAAGTGCACTCACATGTTTGATAGGGAAGCCCAAAACAAAAGAACAGAATTTCGACTTCTAAAAACAGAGGCCTTAAAGCTCCCATCGAGCATGAGATATGAAGGACTAACCAAAATGAAAACCTCATACAGAAATTGGCGGCGACAACACCGCAGTAAATTACTCCAGCAAGATGGTGAATTAATGTTAACAATCACTCGTGACAGGAACACAGCTCAAATTTGGAAGGTTATAACTAATGCTTAATCTCCGGTACAAATAATGTCCCAAATTCAGTGTGTTCCGGAAGAGAGATGGATCAGTTACTTCTCCAAAATGTATGCGCTTCCGCCAAATTCTGTGCAAACTTCTAGTACATTCTCTCACAAACCTTTTCACATTGATATCTCGAAGGCCGATATATTGTATTTCATCAACAAAATAAGTCATTCCAGAGCCCCGGGTCCTGATGGCCTGTCTAACAAAATCTTCAAACGGCATCCTGAACTATGGTCATCGATCCTGTATCAAATTTTTGAGCATATTAATGATACGCAAGAGATTCCTGCCTCATCGAAACACTCTTAATTGTCCCTATCCATAAAAAAGGTGATCGGTGTCTGCCTGAGAACTACAGACCCAAAGCCCTATTAGATGCTCCGGGGAAGTTATATAGTCGCATCATATTACAAGAACTGAATAGATGGACAGCAGCTGACCTCAAACTAGATCCGTTTCAAACCGGCTTTGTGGCGGGTTTAGGAACTTCGGTGAATTTAATCACGCTAAACATGTTAAAGTCGAAATATGTCAAACTCAATCAACCACTGTATATGGCATTCGTAGACTTTCGGTTAGCGTTTGATTCGGTTGATAGAATGCTACTTTTTCAGAAATTGCAAAAGTATGGTTGTCCACCCTCAGTGCTAACCATAATTAAAAAGCTACACTCAAATACAACTATGCAAGTTAGATTGTTTCTTGAGGGTGCCCTGTCTGCGAACATTGAGACATTAAGAGGCCTAAAACAAGGGTGCATCTTAGCGTCAACTTTATTTAACCTTTTCTTATTAGATATTGGAACTTCCTTCGAAGAAGCAATCTCTGATGCACCTAAGCTAGGGTCCCAAAAGATCATATGGCTTCTCTATGCCGACGATCTAGTCTTAATTTCGCAAACCCCAAAAGGTCTGCAAGATCTACAAAATAATTGGATGTTGATGTTGGTAATAACAACTTAACCATCAACGTGAGCAAAACGCAGATAGTGATCTGTCAAAGAAAAAAGAACACAAAAAAGTCTAATTATCAGTGGTTTTTGCAGAAATCACCCTTAAAAATTGTAGCCAATTATAAATATCTAGGACTTCCTTTCTCAGGCTCTGTAAAAAATAAAATTTATGAAGATACACTAAGGGCAAAAACTTTGACTTTAACGTCGCAAGCAAAGATAATTCTGTATAAATATGGAAAATTCACATCAACTCATGTAGTCCCTTTTTTTTTCAACCAAAAAGTTGTTCCTATCCTTTCGTACGGAGCTGAGACTTTCACACCTCGTCCAAGAACCTTCTGGGATCTCCTGGAAGGCAAATTTTGGAAAACAGTTTTCTGCTTACCGATGTGCACCCTGATTTGTTTATTAAGGTACGAATTGGGTTTGATTTCGTTATCTGCATTGGTTATGTGGAAGTTGTGTAACTTTTATCGTAAATGCTTGCTCGGATTTAACTACACGAACATTCTGGGGTCACTGGCAATGTATTTGTGCTCATCTCATGATGTTTTTCCTAAATTGTGGATAAAAGTTATCTTGAGGCTGTTGGTTGATGCTGACATTTCAATTGATTTGTTGCTAACTAATCCAAACAAAGCGAAGAAAAAAATGTATTGGCATGATTGGGTGCTGACGCAGCAACTGTGTACTAATTATGTGGATTTTGATTTAAATATTTTTCCACCTAAAAAGTTTAAACAAATGGCCAATTATCTCATAAAGTCTCCATCACATTTTGTCCGTGCAGAAATGCTAAGAGTACGTCTAAATCTGCATCCGACTAATCAAATCTTAGCTAGACGCGCATTAATTCCAAAAGATCAACAATTTTGCCGGTTCTGTAAAAACTGTGAACAAGTGGAAACACTAGCTCAATTAGTAGTCGACTGCCTCGCTCTCTCGAGTTTGCGAGAACTTTATTTTCGCAATTTTCTACAATTATCGTGTGATCGTTCTCCATTGAAATTTGGACTATATTAATCACGAGCAATCGAACTGCTATTCACATTGCACTTACGCAGTTCATAAAAACAATTCTGCCACATGTTTCCTTGCCATAAAAGAATTTTACATTTGTGTGGTTTAGGTTTCTTTTAACATTTATCTTGTTAAATGTAATATGCTATGTTAACTATTTTATATATTTTAGTTGTATTGGCATAGTTTTGGTTTGAGAAAAACTTTTCTATTTTCTGTATAATAATGCTGTTTTTGTATAATTGAAGATAACTGATTTAATTATGTAAACAATCTGTAATTGTACTTCTGTTTGTCATTGTCTAAAATATGTTGTAACAAAGTTGTTTTTTGAAAGGTTGAAGTCTTCAGCCAATCAAATAATAAAAATAAAAAAAATTGCCTCTGCGACTCTTGCAGCCCCATCAGTATCATTATACCACACTATTGTATCTAGGTGTGTGATTTTGTTCCTCAACTTTTTCTCTCTAATGGCACTTTTCCTCTTTTTCACCGCCCCCTCCCTAACTAAGACGCCCCTCCACGTCGCCTTTCCCGCCTCCCATACCGTTCTCTTTGAGATGTCGCCCATGTCGTTTATATTGAAATATTCTTCAATTTCGTGGGTCGTTTCAGTACAGAAAATTGGGTCTTTCCAAAGTCATTCATTACATCGCCATTTCATATTTCTGGGTGGTAGGGTGTCCAGATTAATGCCGACCGTTACCAAGTCATTGTCTGACCATGAGGTTTGGATTATGTCAGCCGTGTTGGTGACTTCAAGGATGTCCTTCGTTGAGTATATGTAGTCTATCCTAGTGTATGTTAAATGTGGGGCTCAGTAGAAAGTGAATCCTTTTTCATTGGGGTGCAAAAGCCGCCAGGTATCATGTAAACCATAGACTCGCAACATCTCTACCACTTCCGCACGGCGTCTGTCTGATAAAGGGACAGTATCTGGGTTGCCTTCCTGTCTATGGTGGGATCGGCCCATAGATTGAAGTCCCCTCCTAGGATAGTATGTCCAGCTGCCTCTAGCATTATCTTCAGGACAGTGCGCTTCAAAAAGCGGGTCTGACCTATGTTAGGGGAGTAGAGTGTGGCTAAGGTAAGAGTAATATTGTGAATTTTGCCCACCAATAAGATTACCCTCCCTTCCTGATCAGTCCATATCTTGGAAACCTCAAGGTTTAGCCCCTTCCTGACCAGTATGCCTACGCCGCCTTTCCCAAGGGGCCGGAGTTCAGTATTCAGAGCCCATTCTGGTATGTAAAACTGCAGCGTCTGACTTGGGTGAATCGAGCATAAAATGGGAAGGTGTTTGTGATAAATTAGTGTCTGGAATTATACAGACCCCTAAAGAAAGATATGACGTACTTGTGGGGACCCAACGTTGTTTACAACCATGCTTCAGCCGTCTCCAAGTCCAAAGGGCCCCTATAGGTAAATGCTCCATTTAGAATAGAAGTGTCCGTCAAGGATGGCTGTGGAAGGAGTATAGAAAATACTGGCAACAAAAGTTTCCTCCACGCTCCACAGCAGACGTAATAAGGAAGGGGCGGGGGGTGTAATGTCAATTAAAGAACGAGGTTTTAATCTGCTTTCTGAAGGCGCTGTAGGAGGAGGTCTCAAGTGTTGGGGGTAGCGTGTTCCAAAGTGTCCGTGCACGGACTGGGAAGCTGTATCCCCCAGCTTTTGAGCACTTGACCCTAGGTGTGACAGGGCAATGTGTGTAGGTAGATCTTGCCGGAGCGTGTTTTTTTTTTTTTGTTTTGTTTATCCGCTCTGTAGCCCGGTGCATCATTCGCAAGACATCGGTGGGTAAGGGACAGTATTTTGAAGTCGATCATGTCCTTAACTGGGAGCCAATGAGCTGCTTTCCTAGCATCCGAGATATGGTCCCATTTGCCAATGTCGAGTGTAGCTCTGAGAACATTGTTTTGGGTCGTTTGTAGTTTGCGTTCACTGTTGCTTCCTTATGCAATTGGAATGTTATTATTTGATAATTACTTCTAGAAATTAATTCACATGTATGTTCTAAGCTTTCCTTAGCAGTTGGATTTGAGAAAATAAGTATTGTACTATTCTGCAGTGTGGTAAATGTATCCGTTTTTGCATTTTTTGTCTACAATTCTTTTAAAAAGGGAAATGAGAAAATATGTTGTCATGACAGTTTACTACTCTGGACTCTTAGACCACATTTCGAACTCGAGGGCATTGCTGTGCAGCCCTCAAAATGTCCTCTTTAGTAATTCAAATACAATCACCATATTGATACAAATTATAGGCAAGTGTAAATGTTTGCACCTTGCCAAATGAAATCAGTATTCTTCAAATGTATAAAGTAACCTACATCATGGTGCAAAATATGGCCTCACTACTAGCTTTCGGCTACTTCTAGTTGGCTGTTCGCGTGTAAGAAATGGTATAGAATGGCATTGTAAATAACTTGTATATCGTTGGCCAAGTAGCTTGCAACTTGTATTTGTGCCCCCTTAGCCATATGCATGCTTCTCGGCCTGTGTATTGCGTTATAAGGACAATGTATTTCCAGTTTACTTTGGATACGTAAATTGCTCAGTCTACAACCAGATAAGGCCCCACATATCTGTCAGCATCATTTAGTTGGCCTTGGACTCAGTTGCATATTCTGTTACTTAAGTATGTAACACATTTCAGAGACACGCCTTTGAGTATAGATCTTTTTACATGCCACCCTGCTCCCACGTCACCACCACTTCCAAATAGGCATACCAAAATGCCACGGATTACAATTTATTTTGGTAAAATGGAATTTGTTCACAGTTAACATATGGAAAAAGGTAGGAAATAAATACTTTCTGGCTAAAGTTACCACACTATTCCTTAAAGAAATCCACATAACTGCAATTACCAAGTTGGTTCAATACAATCCTTGGCCTGCAGCCATGCAAAATGACGATTTATGTGAACACCTTTGTAACCGGTTTTCATAATGCACTTCGTTAAAGAGTCTCAGATGTGAAACCCCAGCATATCGGGAAAAGCAGTAACACCGGGACATTTCTGAAAGGACACCTTGAAAATTCAAAATGGGGTCATTTGTGTTTGATTGTTTTTGATTTTTTGATTGTTTATTTGTATAGCGCCTATGCACAATGTGCTTCAAAGCGCTTCAAGGTGGGAGGGAACATGGGAAAATAGTTACATTCTTACAGGTCCTTTAAACCAATCAGAATGTGAGAATAACTATCAAATCATAACAGATAGTGCAAGTGCATGGAACAAACAATAAGGGAGAGGAGAGGAAAAAAGGAGAACAAGACTAGCAGTAACATTACTATGCCTGATGAAATTTATTGCAGTACAAGAGTGACAAGAGGAGGGGGTGGCGGGGGAGGGGAGAAGGGAAGGGAAGAGGAGAGGAACATAACAATTGACTATCTTAAAGGGTCAGCAACTGATCAAGGTAGTGCTGGCAGGGAGTGGGAGGGGAAGACGAGGAGGGAAAAAAAGGGGGGACAGTCAAGCTCTTAAAAGGTCAAGGGACGATGATAAGAGTAAGTGCTAAGATAAAACAAAGGTGAGAGAGGGGAAAGGGAGGGCAAGATAGCTGTAGGAGGCAGGCGCTACAATTACTATGCCTGACGGCATTTGGGGTAGTGTCTAACTTCATTCAACTACAGCCTTCATTCACTACCTACAACTCCATTGAATTGCATGATAATCTCTTTTAACATGAAATCTGTGAAGATGGGAAACGTGACTGCATGGGTTACAAACCATTGCTTCACATATATCACAGAAAATACCAAAGGAGCACAGAGATGTTGCATGTCGGTGTTTGCTTGTGATCATACGTTACTAGCTGTTTGGCCAAGAAGCCATTCTGATGAGGTTTTCTGCAGAATTCTAGCCCTTTAGAGATTTTACAGCTCTTTAATTATTTACGTTAAAATAGGTACAGTGCATTCTTGGAAGCTTTTCATGGTGTTAATGTTGTTTGCACTACATACGTATCGTAATAGTTTAATAAGGAGATTTAAACATGAAGGTATTTGTAGTTTGGTGTATGCATTGATGGGTTTTTTCACTTACATATGCTCCCCTTGAAGTACCAGTCCTGGTTTCATCTCTTTTGGTCAAACTTGAACTGGTCGAATACATTGTTTTTTCCTGCATTTATTTTGACCACCTAATGGTAGATGGTGGGTTGGAATAGGGAAATATTGGAAGGGGAAGGGGTTGAGTGAAGGAGGAGGTGGGCCACCCTGCGCCACGTACACACTTTCGCCCACAGACGCACACGTTTGCTCCCACACACACGCACACTTTTGCTCGCACACACACTTTTGCGCACACACACTTTTGCACACACACACTTTTGCGCACACTTAGACACACTTAGACACACTTAGACACTTACACACACACACATTCACCCACACACACTTTCACCCCATACACACACTTTCACCCCATACACACACTTTCACCCCATACACACACTTTCACCCC
Source organism: Ambystoma mexicanum (assembly GCF_040938575.1). Taxonomy (NCBI): domain Eukaryota; kingdom Metazoa; phylum Chordata; class Amphibia; order Caudata; family Ambystomatidae; genus Ambystoma; species Ambystoma mexicanum. The sequence continues at coordinate 659,517,477 of NC_090941.1, read as the reverse complement.
ATACACACACTTTCACCCCATACACACACTTTCACAGTAAAGGAAAAGTAAAAAATGTGGTTAAAAATGTATGTTGGAAGTAGACTAAAACCCGATCCTGTTGTGCTAGTTGGAAGTTAGTTTTAATTATATATCCGCTTTTAAAAATGTTCACCTTTTTAATTTTTTTGCATAGGCACCAAATCCTACGGCAAGTGAATTTATTCCGAAGGCAGGATCCACCTCGAGACTGAGTAACCTGTCCCAAACCAATCTGTCTGCCTTTTCTCAAGCCTTGTTTTCACATCCACCCTTAGGAGGCCCTGCAGGAGCTGGTTTAGTTCCAGGTTTGTAGTCATTTGAATATATTAGTCTGAAATTGATACATTTCTAAATGGCTGATTGTTGGGTTACTCTGCTGTTTTCCATTTTCAGAAAATTCCAGATATTTTAACTGCCTATACAGAATATTCTATTTTTTATTTTACTGTGCTTTAGTTTATTACAAACTTTATACGCTTTTAACCATTTTCCATTTCACTTAGCCATATGAACTACTGGAGAAAGGAACAAAGTAGAGTCCAATTAATAGTCCCATTGTCTAACCAACCCATACAATTAAATTTGACACACAAAACAATTTGCGTATGGTTTCCTAATCAATGAGTCCATACTGGCCATCTGTTTAGCCGTTTACTGACAGCCCACTTCATATTTTGTCCAAAAAGTCAATTCCTGCACATACTAATGCTGTCCTCCCACCACCAAGAAATAGTAACAACCAATCACCTGCAGACAAGGATCCAGCCTCTTTAACATGTCACCAAAAAGATCTTTCCTCCTTTACTGCAGGACACACTGTCAACAAATGTTTTGCAGTCTCCGTTTCCAAGACCGTTACAGAATCGACAGACCCAGTTGTTGCTACCTCGTTTTCCCTTTGAGTGTAGATATTCATTAGTTGGATAGATATTTAGCCTTATACGTAACTGTTCTCTATGATGTCTACTCGGGATTTTTTTTATAGATGATCTGGAATGGTGTTTTATATTGAGCTTTTATTTCAAGCGCGTGAAACCAGCCTGCTCTTCTCAGTTTTTCTTTTTCTCCATCGGGATTAGCAATTAGATCTTCAAATGGATTGTGTCCTCCAACGTATTCCACATCTTTCACATTTAATCTCCACAGCTGTGTACTTCGGAAACTTTTTCGGCAGAGGATGTCCCTTGAAGGCCTCAGTCGAGGGCGACGTCACCAGATGTTATAAATAGCACGCATGGCGCCCGTAGCTTCAGCTCCGTTTTTTCCGCAGACGTGTTTGCTTCGAAGACTCGCCACGCCTCGTGTATTACTTGTGAATGTCTTCTTCAACCCCTCCGACTCCGTGATCTGGCTTCAAAACTTGCCGGGACTGCAAGTCAAAAATGTCAATTCCCGACCCGCATCGCATTTGTTTGTGGTGCTTGGGTGAGAGTCACAACACCGATGACTTTTCCAAATGCCAGTCGCTGACTGCCAAGGCCTTGCGGGAGTGAAAGGAGAAGCTTCAGGTAGGTAGGGGTTCTAAACCCAGTAAGTCCTGTAAATCGAAGTGCAAGGGGATGCCTACCGACGATTCGGGGGGTGACTCTCTGCGTCGGGAGGAGTCCCGGGGTTCTCGGTCCCAGAGTGGCTGCCACCATTCGTCCTCGTCTCGGCATTTTAGGAAGCGCTGTCACCGGTTGCCTTGCGCGTCGTCCTCTGAGGATGGAGCCACAAGGAAAGTGGCTTGCCCGACAAAGTCCTCGACTCCGGAGGAATGGGCTGCCTTTTGAGAGCAGATGTTATCGATTTTTCAATCGCAGGGCACAGTTCCATCCATGCCTTGATGAAGCCGGCAAGGAACGGTCTCGTACCCTGGCTCGCGCGCCTTCAGGCTCGGTTCCTCAATGCAACGCTCATCGGGAACCTTCGAGGTCCCGTTCGGACGAGGCTTAGGACAGTCTCAAGAGACGTGCTTCCTGGTCTCGGTCCTCGTCTCCAGCGAGACTTCAGAAACCGCGTAAGGGCTCAAGGTCGGCGTTGACTCCTTCGGCGCCGTGTCCATCAGATAACTACGTCGAAGCTTTGCCTTCATTCCAGCCCTCAGCGCCGTTGTGGACACCTAAGCCAGCGGCGCTCTCAACGCTGAAGCCTTCTGCGCCCTCGACGCCTTTGGGGCTTTTTGCCTGAAATTTACCATTAAAGATCCCTGATACTGTGGATCCTCCAAGGAAGGCTCTCCTTATACGTCTGAGGCCTGTGGTGGACTCAAGACCCTCTTCTGTCCCGAGGAAGGGTTTTTCCCTCCCTCGGGATGACATTTATGAGGAGGAGGAAAGGTCAGACTTTGATATGGACCCTGTTGAACCTGATGTGGCTTCTGTCTTTTCTGGAGTTGAGGCAAACGCTTCATGCCAGTGGTTTGGACACTTCTCCAGCAATGGAATTTAGCAGGCCTGAGCCTGGGGCGCATGCTGAGTCGTCTTACAGGATTCTCATGGCTAGGGTTCCGGAGTATCTGGGCTGGTCCAGTCCCCCTGAAGATTTTGTGCAAGATCTAACAGACATTTTAGATCAAGGGCCGTCCTCTGACCCGGTGTTACCGTTTCATCTGACATTACAGAAAAGGGTGGCGGCTTCTTGCCAGTCCCGGGAATCTCTTCCGGCTGTTAACAAATCGTTAACCAAAAATACTGCCCTTTAGGTAGCGATCCCAGCTACCTTTCGTCTTACCCCACTCCCAAGAGTTTGGTGGTTCAGGCGGCTACGGCCACCACGAGGCAGGCGGCGTTCCCTACCATCCATCCTGATGGGGACGGCAAGCGCTTCGACGGTTGGGCACGCAAGGTGTTTTCTGCAGGGAGTATGGTGTTGAAGTGTGCCATCTCCACTTGTGCTTTGGCAAGGTTTTCACACACACTGTGGAATTGTTTCTTTAGCGGCTGAGCATATTCCCGAAGGGGAAGAAAGGGATGGGTTCCTTGCTGTCGTGCAAGATGGCAAGGATGGCATGTGTGAATCCCTTCAGTCGGGTTTGGACACGGCCGACGGTGTTAGCCAGTCGATGGCTGCGGGCACCATTCGACGCAGATTTGCGTGGTTGCGGAAGTCGGGTTTTGCTCTGGATGTGCAAAGCCGTCTTCTGAACATGCCATTTGATCGCGCACATTTGTTTGGCAGTAAGGCTGACGAGAGCCTTGAGAGGTTGCAGACCTCAAAAGCTGCTGTCAAATCTTCGAGTGAAGCTGTGCGTCAACCTCTGCCTTTTCGTCCTAGGGGACAGCAGTGGAGGGGAGGTTCTTTTTGTTACTACTCCTCCTTTGGTAGAATAAGAGGGCCGCCAGTCAAAGGGGTCAACGTAAAAGTACCCGTGGTGGTCAGGGAAATAGAGGTGCCAAAGCCACTCAGGCAGCTGCCTCTTTGCCTTAAGGCGCTGCCGCAGCAGCTCCAAAACAGTCATGAGGCCATGTCCCATGGTTTGCCGGTTGGGGGCAGACTGTCTCAGCATCTCGAAGAATGGCGAGCCATTACTTTGGATGCGTGGGTGCTGGATACAATCGCCCACAGCTACTGCCTTCGCTTCCTAAAGCGGCCTCATGACAATCCACCAGGGAAGCTCTTTTGAAGCTTCAGGATCCGCTCCTTGTGCAGGAAATCTTGACCCTGCTAGAGAAAGGTGCTATAGAACTGGTGCCTGTAGCGGAGAGGAACAAGTGATGGTGTTCCCCCTTATTTTTTGATCCCAAAGAAAGACAGGGGATTGAGACCCATCCTGGACTTGCGTTGGTTGAACAAACTTCTCAGGAAGGACAAGTTCAAGATGGTCACTCTTTCTCAAGTCCTCCGGGCCCTTCAACTTCAGGATTGGTTGGTGTCTCTGGACCTACAGGATGCTTACTTTCATGTGCCGATTCATCCCAAGCACAGACAGTACCTGAGGTTTGCGGCTGGTGACTCGCACTTTCAGTTTTGGGTACTGCCATTAGGATTGACCGCCCCCCAGAGGGACTTCACCAAGCTAATGGTGGTGGTGGCAGCGGATCTCAGGCGAGGGGGGGATTCAAGTTTACCCCTACCTGGACGACTGGCTGATCCGTGCACATTCTCCCGAGCAAGTAGTGCATCACCTCGGTTGAACCTGCCGCTCCCTCCACAGGCTGGGCTTCTCTCTCAATTATAAGAACTCGCTTCTGACACCTTCCCATCCTGCCAGCTCCAGTACATCGGGGCTGTGTTGGACACGTCCTTGGGTAGGTGCTCGCCTCCCAAGGTATGGGCTCATCACATTGTGCAGATGGTGGACAAGTTTCAACATGCCCAGTCTCTCCCGGCTTTCGAATTCTTAGGGTTGCTCGGCCTCATGGTTGCCTGCATTGTTCTGGTGCCAGAGGCCAGACTGAGGATGAGATCCCTGCAATGGGTTCTCAAGATGCAGTGGTCGCATTTCTCAGGCAAGAAGTCGGATCCGTTCAGATTACAGGTCTCCCAGGATCTTCTGTGGTGGGCCAACGGGGGGGAGCCGTTTTGGCAACCTTGGCCGGAGGTGACTGTAGTGACGGATGCTTTCCTCACAGGATGGGGCGCTCATGCGGGCGACTTGTCCAGACTCCACATGAACCTGTTAGAGCTGAGGGCCATCAGGCTAGCCCTGAAGGCTTTTCTGCCATCTGTGCAGGGGAAGACTATCCTGATCATGACAGACAACAAAGAGGCCATGCATTACCTTAACAAAAAAGGGGGGGTGGTAGCGTCACTCCCGTTGTGCAGAGAGGCAATGCTGTTCTTGTTCTGGGCCATCCAGCAGGCAATTTCGCTCTCGGCAGTTCATCTGGCCGGAGACGAAAATGCGGCGGCGGACGCTCTGAGCAGGCAGAGCACGATCTTGCACGAATGGGAGTTGGCTCAGGAAGTCCTTCTGGAGATCTTTGCCCTTTGGGGAACCCCACAAGTGGATCTCTTTGCCACCAGTACCAACCGGAAGTGCGAGAGGTTCTGCTCAAGGGAATTTCCTCCGAAAGGAGACTTACGAGACGCATTTGTAGTGGATTGGTCATTCCCACTGCTGTATGCGTTTCCTTCAGTCCCCGTCATTCCTCAATAGTTACGGAGGTTTGGATCCCACATGATCCTCATTGCTCCGGATTGGGACAGGAGAGCGTGGTACCCAGATCTTCTAGAAATGTCCATCTGCCCTCCACGCCGTCTTCCCTACCGAGAGGATCTGCTCTCGCGAGAGGGGGGGGGGGGGGGGGGGAGTTTCTCTATCCAGAGGTCAGGACTCTCAACCTTCACGCTTGGTATCAGGAAGGTTGAGATATAAGGATTGGGACCTCCCAGATGATGTGATGGAGGTGTTGCTTTCGGCCAGAAGGCCAGCGACAAAATCCCTGTACCGTTGGCGTAAGTTTTGTGACTGGTGCAGAGGACAAAATGTTGATCCTTTTCAGAGTTCCATTCCTATGGTTTTGTCTTTCTTTCTTTGGCCCACGGGGGCCTTCAAGTAGGTACCATTAAAGGTTACCTGGCGGCGATGTCTATATTTAATCGGTCTGAAGAATGCTCTTACTTTAAGATTCCGTTGATTTCTCAATTTCTTAAAGGACTGACTAATGTGTTCCCGCCGTCTTATTTCCAGGTGCCGGTTTGGGATTTGAATTTGGTTTTGAAATTTATAATGGGTGCTCCGTTTGAAAGTTTGCACTCTTGTTCTTTGAGATTATTGTCCTTCAAGACTGTGTTCTTGGTTGCGGCTACTTCCGCTCACAGAGTGAGTGAATTGCAGGCACTTTCATCGACACCACCCTTTACTGTGTTCCACAAGGACAGGGTTGTACTGAGGGTACATCCTTCTTTTGTACCTAAGGTAGTTTATGAATTTCATTTGAGCCAGAAAGTGGTTCTTCCTTCTTTCTATCCTCCTCATCCTGGTAAGGAAGAGGAGCGCCTCCATAGGTTGGATCCTAGGAGGGCTCTGAGCTATTATATTTCTAGGATGTACAGGGTCAGAGTGGACGATCAACTGTTTGTGGGATATGCGGGACACTGATTGGGCCGGGCTGTTACCAAACAGACCTTGTCCATGTGGATTATCCTCACTATTACTGAATGTTACCGATTGGCGGGTAAGGACCCTCCTGAAGGGTTGCGAGCTTATTCCACTTGGGGCGTGGCTACTTCCACAGCCCTACAATGGGGAGTTCCTATTGGGAATATTTGTGATGCAGCCACATGGGCTTCTATCCACACCTTTGTTAAACATTATTCCCTGGATACGACCCATGGTCGAGATATGGCCTTTGGGAAGGCGGTTCTTTATCCTGCCATCTGAATGGGTACTCTAAATTCTTCCCCTCACCCCCTCCATTTTCTGGTACTGCTTTGGGAGTCTGTCAGAGATGTGGAATAGGTTGGAGGACACAATCCATTCGAAGAACAAGTTACTTATCAACTGGTAACGTTCTTTCGATTGGATGTTCCTCCAACATATTCCACAACGCCCTCCCAGCCTGCCCTTCTGGAGAATTTCCTATGCGATTGCAGCTTACGTTTCCGCAAGGCTATGTGTAGTCCAGTTGGCATTGGATTGGGGCCGCACGTTATGGAGGAAAAAACATAAACTGAGGCTACGGACGCCGTCCGTCCTATTTATGACATCCGGTGACTTCGCCCTCGACGGAGGCCTTCGAGGGACATCGACGCAGGACGCCCCCTGCCAAAAAGCTTTCCAAAGTACACAGCTGTGGACATTACATGTCAAAAATGTGTAATACGTTGGAGGAACATCCAATCGAAAGAACGTTACCAGTTGGTAAGTAACTTCTTCTATGGACGACTACAACCAGACAAGATGTTTGTTACATTTTACTTTCCATGTGTTAAGAAGTTCTGCGTCTCTTCCTGGACACTTTGCTCTTAAGATCCTGTATGCGATTTTTAGTTCGGTCACAGAAATCTTTCTTAGTAGGGATATCCATAATATAATATAATGGAATGTATGGATTTTAGACCTAATTCCGCTCTGATCGAAAAGAACCGGGCAGCCCCAGTCATCTTCCAAAATTTGCTTTCCAAGGCGTTCCAAGTCTCCCTTGCCAGTTTTGAAGTGGCTTCTCAGCCATAGGTGAGAGCTGGTTCTGCCTTTTGCAGATAGAATGTTCACAAAGGAATCCAAGAACATTTCCTGTATCTTACGTGCAGTATCGAGCCCTGTGCTGCCAGAATTTTTACTTTTTGACACCGTTCCATTCCAGTTCCCACTGCTTTTCTGCAATTGACCAGTTAAAGAGGATTCCAAGGTATCGTATGGCTTCCACTGATTGCAATTGTTCCTGCCCAACTCTCCACTTGAACGTCTTTCCCCTGTTTCCCAATTTATGGCTGAATGACATTGTTTTGGATTTATCTGTGTTGATAGCTAGGTCATTGGCTACCATGTATTTTTGTAGTTGTTTGAGAGAGTGCTGTAACCCAATCTGTGTCTGATCAATTACGACCGAGTCATCCGCATAGGCCACTACCTGAATCGCTTAATTGTTTATTTTGAGCGGATGACGTTTGATGCTGCTTAGGGCCTGTTTAGTTTAAATAGTGTGGCGGCTAAGGGACAGCCTTGCTTAACCCCTCTTTTGGTCTCAATTTGTGTCGACATTTCTCCTTTGTTATTTAGCGGAACACACATGGTTGTGTTATTGTGAAGTGCTTCCATCGCCTGTAGCAGGTCTCCCAGGCAACCCCATGCTCGTAATATTGCCCACAATTTCTGTCTTTTTACTCTTTAGAGTTCCAGCAGAAGCGTCTGCGGATACCTATTGTGGCCCGGCAGGAGCAGCACACCCCTCAACCAGCAGGAAGTATGGCCCATGATTAGAAAAGGGGCGATAGAGCTGGTTCCAAAGTGACTCCGGGACTCCGGAGTCCACTCCAGATACTTCTTGGTAAAGGCCGGGGGCTTGAAGCCCATTATATCCCTGCAGTGTCTCAACAAATACCCCAAGTCCCAAAAACTCAGGATGGTCACTTTGCAGCATGTGCTCGGCCAACTGGAGGAAGGAGACTTCATCACCTCATTGGATCTGGAGGACGCATACTTTAACGTCCCTGTTCACGAGAAGCATAAGAAGTTCCTACACTTCGTAGTATTCCAGGGAAGGCACTACCGATTCAAGGCCCTCCCCTCCGGACTGAAGTCAACACCCAGGGTTTTAACGAAGTGCCTGGCACCAGTGGCTGCCCATCTGCGTCTACAGGAGATACAAGTCTACCCTTACCTCGACTGGCTCATCCGGGCTAAATCAAGGGAAGTAGTCGTCGAACACACGGAGATGTCTGGCCGGCTGCTGACGGATCTGGGATTCTCTATCAACTATCCAAAGTCCTGCTTGATACCACCGCAGAACGCGCTGTTCCTATGGGCCAGGCTCAACACGGTCTCCTGCCTGGCAGCTCCCTCGGAAGAGAGGATAGTGGCCCTGCTGGGCAAGGTGCAACGGCTGTTGCCACTGAAGAACACCACAGTGCGGACCATCATGTCACTGCTTAGCATGATGTTGTCGTACAGCTACCTGATCCGGCTCTGCAGGTTGCGGATGTGACCCGTTCAGGAATTCCTGGAAGCTTGGTGGATTCAGGTGTCGGGAAGCTTTGCTGACCAGATTGCTCTCGATGAGGAGTTCTGTCGAGCGATAAGGTGGTGGGGCGTGCGCTCCAACAATCCCGGGGGCACAGGTTTTCAAAGCCCCCCTTACCAGGCGACAGTCACCACAAACGCTTCCCGGGAGGGCTGGTGAGCCCACACCAGACCTCTCCATGCCAGAGGCCTGTGTCTGCCGGAGGAGAGGGATCTCCGCATCAATGTCCTGGAGCTGTGGGCACTGTTCTGGACCCTCAAGTCGTGCCTTCTGTCCCTCAAGGGCAAAGTGGTGAGGGTCTTCACGGACAATACCACCACAATATTCTACATCAGAAAGCGGGGGTACACCAGATCCCCAACGCTCTTCAGAGAGGCACAGGAATTGTGGCACTGGGTCGTCGTCCAAGAGCATGTTCCTTATCCCTTTTCACCTGGTGGGTTTCAAGAACACAATCCCCAACTCCCTCAGCAGGGAGCTGCGCTCCTGCCACGAGTGTGAACTTCAACAAGATCAAGTGGACCGCCTCTTCATCAAGTGGGGCAGACCCCAGATCGATCTGTTTGCGACAGCGACGAATTCGCCTTCCCGTGGGATGGCCTGTTCCTGTATGTGTTCCCTCAGGTGCCTCTCCTGCTGCAAGTCATCAATCAACTCAAAAGGTGCTGATGTAAGATGATCCTCGCCGCCACGGCGTGGCCGACTCAGATTTGGTACCTGGGTCTTCTCAGCCTGTCATTCACCCCCAGTCAAGCTGCCAGTGGTTGTGGATCTGCTCACCAGAGAAGGAGGCACAATCCTGCATCATGAGCCAGGGTCGCTGAACCTGAAGACTTGGCTCCTGTAGCTGTAGAATTCAGAGGGTACGAGTTGCCGGTGGACTGCAGGGAGGTCCTTGCCAGGGCCATAGCGTTGTCTACTCTTAAGTGCTACGGGCACAAGTGCAAGTGTTTTGCGGCGTGGTGCCACATGCAGAAGATCAATCCTCTGAGGGTCATAGCCCTCCAGATTCTTCCTTCCTTGTTCTTGGCCCAGGCGGGGCTGGCGCACGCCTCTATTAAGGTGCATCTGGCAGCTATCTCCCGCGACCCCAGGTCACCAGGACAGTCTTCTCTTTGGTCCCACCGTCTAGTCAAGGAGTTCCTCAAAGGACTGTTTTTTGATTGTTCCCGCCAGTGAAGGCGCCTGCCCCGCCGTGCAAACTCAACATGGTTTTGACAAGGCTCATGGGAGGGAGCCCCATTCGAGCCTATGCATCAGGCCCTTCTCGGGTTCCTCTCATTGAAAACGGCTTTCCTCATGGCCATCACCTCTGCCAGGAAGGTAGGTGAGACCCAGGCTCTATCCTGCAAACAGCCTTATCTGACTTTTCATGACACAACAGTGGTGCTGCTGACGCATCCCTCCTTCATGCCAAAGGTTCCGTCGGAATTCCACCTCAACAAGCCTTTGGTGTTACCTGTGTTCTTTCTGCAACCTTTGTCGCCGTATGAAAGGACTTTGCACTCGCTGGATGTGGCTCGTGCTCTGAAGTTCCGTGTGGCATGCACAAAGAGTTTCTGGAAGACACCTCAACTGTTTGTGAACTTTGGTTCTGTGAACCATGGCATGGCCTTGTCCAAGGTTTCCATCTCTAGGTGGCAATCTGGCTATATCACACACTGTCACCGGTTGGCAACCCGACCGCTGCTCGGCCGTCCGAGAATCCATTCCACCAGAGCGATTGCTGCGACGACGGCGTTCCTGTCTGGTGTGCCCCTGCTGGACAGCTTCAAGGCTGCTACATGGAGGTCGACGCACTCCTTCACAAGATTCTACTGCGTCGACATGGGAGTCCAAGGTCGGCCAAGCAGCGCTATGCAACCTGTTCGCTTGAAGGTGAGCCTGTTCCTGTCACACTTTGCGTGAAATCTCACCTGCTTGTCTTTCGATGTCTTGGACTGGTACTTTTCCTTTTTCCGGACAGCTTGGGACTTGTAAAGACACGGGCGTGTATCCTCCGTCGCCAGCGTGTAGATTATTCTGATCGAGGGAGTCTGCGTTCAATTGCAGGAGGGAGCACAAGTAACTAAGGTCCCTGAAGGAAGTAGACCAGGAAGGAACCAGGAGAATCAATGGAAGAAGCGATCGAGCGCTACGGGCGAAGGCCCTCGATAAGGGAGCGCTGAAGGAGACTAGGAAAGAGAAGCTCTAGGATCCTGGACAGAAGGTAAGAGCACAGGAAAGTACGAGCACACTTGCCGAAGTTCGGAAGTCTAGCGTTGAGACGCGAAGCGCCCCGGGGGCGTGTCCTTTTTCAAGGGACTGGCGAACTCCTGGAAACACTAGCGCGGTACTCGCGCACCAACGTCGGCCCATGTTGAGTGTGCCTTAGAGGGACTGTAGCAATGCCTTATGGACCACGTAGTCAAGAAGGGGCTGAAACGGCAAATCATGACAGTTCCGGAGGAAAGAGTAATTGCTTCTGTGGATCCTGTGGTTGTGTAATGTACTGCTATGTATTCGTTATTCATGAGCATGTGAATCCATGCCAGACCCCATACTTACCCGTAACTATTCTTCTCCAGCATGGGTCTGGTATGGATTCACATGCGAACCCTCCTGCTGTCCCCATTGTGGCTATTCTTGGTCATGCTGCCACTTTACGTGCTTACCAAATCTGAAGATGGCTGCCAGATGTGGGGCTTAGGGAGAGGGCAGTCATTGGCTGGGGGCAGTATGACCCAGTGCTCAGTCATTGGTTTAGAGGAGAAATACAGTTTGTAAGTGAAACAGTTTTTTCTTTTACCGAGGATTCCCGGCCTGACCGGGAATATTCATGAGCATGTGAATCCATGCCAGACCCATGCTGGAGAACAATAGTTACAGGTAAGTAACTTTGTCCTTACAGTTAAGTAACTAGTTCCGCCTTGGCTCTTCTGGTTTGGCCAAATGCCAACCTCCTTCAGGGGGTGCGCTAGACTTGGGGAAACAATGACCCAACATAAGATTGTGATTGACCTGCCTATTTTTTTACAACTGGAAGACGTGTGTATATTTCTAGCCTAACAGCATAACCTTTGATGAAAATGTCAGTCCAAGCTTAAAGTCTACTTGGTCAATTATTGTTTCCTTTTTCCTCCAATGTAGTACTACATTAAATGCCTGTATTGCTTTTTAGTTCTTCATGGGACTCTAGGCCCTGTGCCGATACAACGCTATACCAATTAACCATCTCTTTATGCACTCTGACCGAAATATATGAAGGTAGCCTTTGGGTTAGTCTGAGAAAGCCCATTTCTGTCAAGGCCATCCTTCGTGCAGAAGAAATCATTTGAACCTTTTAAAATCGGAGACAAAGTGCTTCTGTTGCTACAATGGTTCATATTAGTGCTTGATTTCTTTGTGGTATACTTCGGTCTAGGCAGTATACCCTTTGCTTGGGTCTCGACATAGTCACTTTATTTCATTATGAATTTAATCCACACACAATGTATTGACAGTGGAACAAAAAGGAGTTAATTGCGTTCCACTAGAGCATACATGATTCAGTCTGTTTCACAACTTTTGTTGGTTTATTTTGAGCACTTCCTTTTTTTGGTTGTACTCTTATTTTATTTTTTGAATGTACTGTAGAGAAACCGGTCAATGCTCACACCAGAAAAAATACAACCCACTAGGGGAAAAAGGCCCAGCACACCTCTTGCAAGAAGATCAAAGTTTTATTTCCATAAAAATATAAATATGCCAGCAAAGTACCCTGCTGCCACGGAATGTTCTGGCAAAATTAGTATGAACAACGCTTTATGAATGTACACAGCATCATCCTTGACGTAAATTACATAATGTACAAATCAAAGTGGCTGGGTGGTGCAACCCTATACATAGGCTACCTGCTCCATAGGGGATGCCAAGCCGTTGGTCCCAGACCCTTCTGTCCATCTTCTTCCATGTGGGCTCCGCCTTGTGTGTCATCAGACATGAAGCTACACTTGGTTATTAGGCAAAGAAAAACAATGCAGGCTCTGTCTTTAATCTGATGTGCACCTGGTACTGCAGACAAGGGCTAAGAGGATACTTCAAGGTTATTGCATCGCACACACTAACTCTATTCCAGACACGTTGGTGCCCATCCAAAGCGCTCCACCCTCATTTTAGCCATGTTTTACCCGTCCCAGCACCTCACAGCACAAATCACGTGGCCTATAGTGAAGGCAACTGGTCCCTGCTTTCTGATCTTTACATTTCGATTGGGGGTCTAACAGTTTTATGGTTGGTGGTCTGGGATTGACTGGTACCTTGGAATGATTCAGGTCTTGGCACAGGGGCTTTTGGGTGCTATTACGTGGACGCGGGACTGGGAAGGTCGGAGGCGTCTGCCTTCCCTCTCTTGGGATCGCTTTTTTGCAGAGCTCTCTCCTCCCTTGTGGCCTTGCAGGGCGTATTGTTGGCAACATGAAACCATGAAGGGTCTATGAATCTCTGCAGCTCTGGCCTTTCTCACCATTGCCCAAGCTACACACTATTCCTGCATGCATGCACCTATGTCTGTGTGTGGCTCGGGGCTGCAGCCTCGATTCCAAAATGGCTGCTGCTACTACTATCTAAGATGGCATTTGGTTCCCCATGTTCGCTAGAACAAAAAACATCACCCATCCTCTCCACATTATGGCCCATGCCACCACCTCCCCTGTCCCTCCCTGACTCCCTACTGCACACTTCCAAGCCTCTGCCTCATCCGACAGCGTTGGAGGCCAGGGACGATCGTCCTCCCTTCCCCACACCCCCCCCCCCCTGTCTGAAATACTTTTGAAATTTTGATAATTTCCCCCTACATTAACAAACTCCCTTGGATGGGCCCCCATTCCGTCTCACCCCTTCTTTCCCTTTCCAAGCTTTCAGCTTCCAAGTATGGAGGTGGCCTTTCCTTTTGGTACCCATGCCTTACATATGGACTGTAAACTTTCCCTTGTCTGTGCATATTGCTCAGGGGTACATGTCATGTATCTCCATCCCCTGCTAAATTTACCCAGTGTTCTGTGTAGTTCTCGGGGTCAGGTGGGGGAACTGTGGTGGTACCTGTGGGGTGAAGATGTTGCTCTATTGCAACCATGCGTGGCTTGTCTGGGTCGTCAGTCTGATCTGCACCATCTTTTGTACCAAAAGGGGCCTCCTGTACCCCAATTGAAACTATAATCATTGCACTGCTTTAGCACAGCATCGTAGTCCAAGCTGGTAGCTGCAGAAGATCACGAACATGATCACCGGAACAAGCATCTTCACAACACGATGGCCCCCATCCAGGACGGCACCGTGGAAAAAAGGTTATTGAAACAATCAGTCTCTGGTATTCCAGCTACTGAATGCATGCGAGTGCCAAGGGTATGCCCCAAAAAATAACAGAATAAGCTGATTGTGCAATTACTGCACATTCGGCATGTGTACAAAATAAAATTTAAAAAAAATCAAAGCCCATAATGCTGAACATGGGGAGCATCAGGGTGTTAGACAAGAATTGATGTTAGTAGCTCCATGGGAGACTACACAACCCTTGACCTCTTGGTATTAGGTAACCTACCATTTGGTATAGGACTGCACTACACAAGTTGGAAGTGTGACTAAGCAGCCAGGCTTATCTTAGGAGGGGGTAAATTAGAGCTGTAGCAATGCAATCCACAAATACACGTAGCCAAGTAACACTTATTCCCAAGGTCTTTGTTATGAATATTTAACCAAAGTTTTTAAATAAGCAATATATGTAAAATCAAGTACACTTTAAAATACTTTTCCAGAATCAACACAAAGCTAGTAGATACTCTTTAGAGATGCTTCTTACACACTTCCTACTCCCTGAGGTGATTTCACTAACTAGGACAGTAATGGCATCTATCATTAGTACGCTTTGTAGATTCTGTGGTTTGTAGAAAGGAAAGTTTAAGGGAAGGAAAAAGGTTAAAACGGGTTCTCAGAGCATGTGAGCACTTTAAATCTTCCAATGAAGTCTAGATAACTTGGTTTTTAACTTATTTCTGGGAAAGGTTATCACCTATGAAGGACAGTAAGTATCAAAGTCAAATGGACTAGAATAGTCTGCAGGGAGCCAGGACAGCCAAATTCAATCGGAGCACAATCTATGGAGATGAGGCACTTTTTAGATAGCAAAGTCTTGCACAAAGTTAGAGAGTTTGTTGCAGAAATATCACTTTAGGGTCACAAGCTGGTAGACTTAGACTAGCTGAAATCAACTCTAGCAAAGCAGCTACTGCAAGTCTCAACTGAAGAGCAAAGCTACAGACAATTAGGTAAGTACCCTAAGTCAGAACAATACCTTTGGTTAGAAGAAGAGTGGTCCAGCTGGCTTATATCTGGTTGCACTGATGCAGATCCTGGGTTACTGGGCCTCAGTTATCGGAACAAGAGGGAGGATGTCTGGAGGACTCCTGAACAGCAATTCGAAGATCGGCGGCAGATACGGGCTCTTTTCGGATCATCAGCACTTTGTGGTTTCAGTGCTCGGTAAACGGCACTACTGCCCATCTTGGATACCGGTTGGGCTTCCTTAATTCAAGCTCTGGTCGTCATGCTTCTGGAGGGTCCTGGGGAGACTCCTGGAGCTTCTGGCCAGATCAGATGTTGCACTCGACTACAGTTTTCTCAACCCCTGGCACTCGGTTCCTGCAGCGGCAAAAAAGTGTAGGTCAGTCGGGGAAGATGGTCCAGTGGAGTTAATCTCGGGCTTAGTTGGTCCCTTCTGGAGCGTCTCTTGTCGATTCGAAAAGAGGTTCAGCACAGCAGCAGGGCTTCACCAGGCAATTCAAAGGTCCAGGAGGATGCTGCAAGTTTGGTTTGCGGTTTCTTCATCGGGTTGTTCTTCCCAGTGGTCGACTGTCTTCGGGTTCCAAAACCCTCACCTTTTAAGCCGGTTTCTCCCATTCATGCACCGCCTATCTGTTACTCAAACAGGGTGGCTGTCCTAAAAGGACAGCCAGCCAACTTATCGGCACTGGGTGCATTCAGGCATTCCTAAAGACAAAGGACATGGGAGTTTCGGGAACCTCTCTCGCTTCATGCCCTTCCAGACACACTGGAGCCAGAGGTGTGGGTTTCAGTACTGAAGCCCGCCAAAAGCAAAAGGAACAAAGAGCTCAAACCTTGCTTGGCGCGCAGAGTAAAACCCAAGACAGACCTCACAAACAGAAAATGTTGAAAAAAGATGATCTGGGCCATTTTGACAAATGTTCACCCAGGGTTGCTATACTGCAGCAGAGGATTCAGCCAGCGGTAGAAAAGCACTATGGTCGGAAAATTAAAGCCACCATCCATTAAAAGTAGTGAGGGTAACCTGAAAAAAGTAACATGAGTAGGTAGGCAAAGGGCCACTAAGTAATGCCCCACCATCTCCACATAAGATGTTGTGTGCTGGGCTTACAAAGAGAAAAGGTAAGTAAAGTCCATTTCACTTTACTATTCTTGGGAACAGTAGTTCACCCAAGAAAAGATATTTAAACCTTATGAGGAATTCTAAAGGATTTGAAGGTGCGGTGTGTCACCATACAAAAGGTAGATGCCTATGGAGTTTCAGACTCCAAAAACAAAGGAACACATAATCCAAATCTGGTCAAAACACATGAGAGAGTGAAAAAAAGGGCTCACTCACTCTAGTGTTAAAATTAAAAAGTCCTAAAGTCCAGCAAAAGAGCTGGGGCTCTCTAAGGTTGAAGGGAATTAGCACAGAAGTGGGATTTCTCCTAACACGGGTGTGTCTCCCGCTTCTCTTGTTCGGAATTATGGCCTTTGGAGGGTGCGTGGGTGTCCCTCGCTTCCGTGCCATTGGAAGCGGGGGCCAAAAAAGAAAAAGGGGGGGGAGCAAGAAACGGGGACCCTGCAGTGTCAGCTCCGACCCACGTTAGTGGGAGCGAACTGACACTGCAGGGATAGAGAGTCGGCGGCACACTGTGTATGCTGCTGAAAAGGTGAAAAGGGGGAGAGCTAGGGTACATGGGATGGCGGCGACCGTAATCTGTGCTACTGCGCAGCAGGATTTTGCAATATTTTCGGATTCACAATTTCCTGATGTGCAGTAATCCCGTAGATCCAATGCAGAGGACATGCAGTGCCCCTATTATGTTGGTAAGGGACCTAATCTCTGCATCATTCGGAGGTACATAGGTTCAACATGAATCGCCAATCTTCTTGCAGACCCCTCCCTCCATAGCCGTGAGGAGGTCCAACCCAACAAGTACCGATTCTGCAACATCAGCGGGATTGCACGCATTTCCTTCTTGATCGCCTTGAGGACCTGTTCAGTGTCATTGGCTAGTTGGATCACCTCCAACTGCACAATTTGCAGCCATTTGGCATTCGTGGCAGTCTGCACTCCTGGAAAGTGATGAGGCAAAAAGTGTGTGTTCGTTGCTGTCAAGTTGTTATTGATCTGGTGTTTCTTTAACTAATTTGGAAGAGTCTTGCGATAGATAGATCGACCTTCTCCGCAATTTCTTTTTTCTCCTTTTCTGGCAAGCTACGGAATATGGGCTTCTTCCATGGCACTGTGGTGGGGATGTCAGACACTGGTGCAGATGTTGGGGCCGACAAGCCACCTGGACCCACTATCAAATGTTCTTCAGGGACCACCTGGAGTGCTCAGTGTAGTAAGGCCAGCGTGCAGGTGCCCCTTATTGATGGTGGGAGGTGCAGGAATGCCTGCTGGCCATACCCAGTAGTTGTCCATCATGGCTGCTATCCCTTTCTTGATCAGGGATGTATAATGTTTTGTTGCACCTACTGTTGATCCCCACAAAGACGTTCCCTTCTATGCAAAAACACAGTTGGTAATCTGCCTGCTTTTGAACTTACCCTGGTGTTTCCATTGCCTCAATCCAAGTGAGTTTTGCCATTTGCTCATTCCAGTAACTGCTGCATACTGTGTTCACTTATTTGATCACTTTTTCTCCAAATCCTACCAGTCCCATTCTATACTGCTCATTGTAGTTTCTTGCCATCTGCTTGCCACAAACCTCATGCCTTACAATTTTAGATAGGTTCTTTGCAGGCACTGCCTACTTTTGGGGTTTTGGACAGATTGCTGTTGGTCATGGTCCATTATTTTGAGTTGCACGCTTCGGGCCTGGAAAGTGCTTTGCAGCCTGCACAATGTCAGATGGAGTAAACATTAAGCCTCCACAATCAGAATATCCTGTGGCAGTAATACCATGGGGGCCTCCAGCATGTGTGGAATCAAGGAACACACATAACTTCCATTTACTTTGGTTTTCCCCATGTCTGCATACAAACTATTACTTAACTCTGGATGGTGCACATCTTCTATTTTATCTAACCCAAGTCCTTGGTAATGATCATACTTGGCCCTTCTAGCTTGTCGTTTAAAAGGTTTCAGGCCTCTAAAATGTGAAACACTAGAAAATAGGTTATCATTTGCTATTATGTTAGAAAACACACTGCAAAATTCCCCTTAGGTTGCTGGGTGACACGTGGATCATTAGCAGATGCATTAAGTTATATATTGTGGACTGTGGTTGCGGTATTATTCGGTTCAATCACATTTGCAACATTGTTATTGTCATGTAAAAGTGCCTAATGGCGTCACTGTGCTAAAGTTGAATCTAGACAGTGTTCCTAATAGCGTAACTGTGGTATAGTTGAATCTAGAAAGTGTGCCTAATAGCGTCTCTGTAGTATAGTCACTGTACTAAAGTTGAATCTAGAAAATGTGCTGTGGTATTGATGAACTTAGAAATTGTGCCTAAATGTACGCCCCCTGTCCTGCTCTTGTGCTTTATCACAGGTGCTTCACTGATAATCACCATATCAAACTACTACGCTTACTCTCCCCTATACACCATCATTCAACTAGAACACAGCTGTACTGTGACACATTCGGTCTAGCTGTTCTCATAATTAACATGACCCCACAAACTCCACTTCATCCTAATAAAACACAGCTAGCTGAGCACATTCCGGCTAGTTTAAGCGTCTCTTCGGGCCTAACGCAGCCAGAACTCAGTCTGGGTGTCCACCTGCCAGACTGAACACATCCAACTGATTTCCTCAGCACCACACCTACCGCTAAGAAGCAGCTTTCATGCAACAACCACACCAGCTGCACACACATCCCGTGCGCCCACGCACCATACCACACTCTCTCTCTTCTGACTGAACTGCGGTTCCCGAGGGCATTCAACCTACCAGCGCTTTGAAATCATACCAATGATACATAAGGCGGTATATAAATGCCAAGTAACAGAAAATATTAAAGAACCTATAGAGCCATTAGTAAAAGTTCTATTAGTAATAGTTGTTTCTTAGCCCCCCTTTTTATGACCACCCCATATAAAATTACACCCTAAATATATTCCTAATCCAAACATAGAAATAGCAAATATACCAGTTACCAAATGCATTACACATATGTACGTGGGGGAAAATCTAGTATTACAAGTCTTTCTGATAATGAGAACATTGTTTTTTATAAATTGAGTTGTTGGACCCATGTACATAAATTGCGAGGTAAATGGCTGAGACACACACAATAGAAAGGGAAACAGTGGAAAGTGAGAGAGCTCAGTACAAACAATGCGTGGCAGTGTTTTTATGTATATCAGAGGTAGGCTCGTAGAACTTTGAAAAAATAAATTCAAAAACACACTAGAAAGAAAACAGCAGTCACTACAGCTACACATGCTTCTATAGAATTTTTACCAGGAGAAGTTTTTTTACTGGCAGGCACTTAACCTGTACTGTTTAGTACTTTACTGTGTTTGGGTGTGGGAGTGTGGCCTGGGGTGATTTGCAAACATCAGATAAATGCACTCAGTACTGTAATTCACAAACTTTTACCACAAGTGGGGTAGCATAGAAGACCTCCAAGGGGCCGTTAGGCTCGCTCCACTAGTTCTTTACAAAGACATGGTCGCCAGAGAAAAGCTGGAGAGGAGGCGATGTGCGTGGAGTCTCCGATGCAGCGCTGGTTGTCTCTTTAGTCCTTGACGGTGCCATCTGTTGAGAGAAACATTTTATGACTTTGGTTGAGGCACACAAGTAGCTATGAAATTCGTCCCCTAAAAGATGCAGCCCTGTGAGCATCCGATGCTCTCATGATTGGGGATAGGGGCATGTGCATGCGTCGCCCCGTTACCACCTCGTGGGGTAGTAAATAATGATCCTTACAGGGATGCATTTGCATGCTAAATAGAGTGGGAGTTAAGCAGTGCACCCAATTTGTCTTTAAGGTGCTGCAAAGCTTAGACCACTTGCTCTTTTATCCTCCATTTATCCTTGGACCATTTATCCTCTCTACAATCCCGTTGGCCTGGGGGATGGTAAATTGTACACATTCGATGCTTAGTGCCCACAATGATCTCTGTTACGCTCACCTGATATCCCCGGGGGCATCTGGAAGGCTCTGAGATCTGGAACCCTGGATGCGTAGTTGCCCAGTGCTGAATAATGAATCTTAGTTATTTGTAGGGTGAGCTATCCATCCTGCGTTTCTTGTGAAGGGGCGCTTGCCGTTTATTTGCGAGTTGCTTCACTGATGCAGTACGCCTTCCTGGGCCCAGTACTGCTGTGACCCCGAATCTGCCGGTAGGAAAGGTAGGTTTGTTAATTGTAAGTCTTTGTTCTGTTCATGGTGGGAATTCGTTAATGTCTTTATCTCCTTTTCAGGTGCGAAGGTCTTGATGCTGGCGTGCTGGATGGAGAGGCACGTTTTCTAGGTAAAAGAAAGCTTGAAGTGCAGCGCCTTTGTCTTTTAAAGCTAACCAGGGTTTTCTTCTTCCCCTTCACAGGCCGCTGTGGTGTTGCAAGTGGATGAGAGCGCGATGAAAAACAGGCCCCCAGAATCCGTTAAGGGAAGTACAGCGCTGTGTGGTTATTTAATATTGAAAGCGAACCTGAATATGTGTCTTCTCCTTTGAAGATGTTGCTTTTGGTGCTCCGGATGGAAGCGTGGCGTATCGCGATGGAATTCAGGTAAGACTGATGGAATTCGATGTTTTGGAAGCGCACATTCTAATATTGTTTTTCCCTTTCTCGTTATTGCAGGTCGCAATGTTCGAACAGCAGCTCTGGTAGCGGTTCGCCGGAAGTCCTTAAGCTAGTACTCACAGGTGAGTAATGTTTGTTCTTCTCTCGGTTTCCACAGATTGCAGCCCAGTTGAGATGCTGAGTGCTGGATGGTGTTTTCTCAGGTAAGGCAGAATAATCTTGTTCTTTTTCTTGCAGGATTACAGGAAGATGCTGAAGACCAGGAGCTGGAGACGGTGAGCGTCACGCTGCAGGTTGCAGAATAACGTGAAGCGTGTTCTGCGGTCAGGGTGTGGTTTATATAGCCCAGGTAAAGTAGTACCAGGGAAAGTAGTTCCAGGCCTGCCACACCCAAAACACTAAACCGCATGGCTTGGTTCTTAGAACTAGATTGTGTGGGTGCTTCCATGTTGGATTTAAAGGCCCATGTACATAAATGGGACCTAGTTTGAACAGCCCTTCCTTCCTACAAATGAGCCTGGTACCAAAGGTGCCAGGACTGGCTCCAGGAGCCCTTTTGCAGTGGTTTTAAGGCGTTCAGGGTTTTGGTGGGAGCCTCCTTGTGGCACAACTTGTGCCCCCTCACAGTGGTCATGACAATCTCTTTGAAGAGCTCAATGAAAAGTATGTGCCATTGTCGGACCTTAAAACTTCACACATGCTCCATCGAGGAAAGACCTGTGGCAGCACATTTTGTATCAGGGTGTGCACAAGGGCCAGTCTCCACCCACCGTGAGGACACACAGCAATCTGGTAGCGGGATCCATTACACCTTTCGCCCATGTTTGCATAGTTGATCTGTAACTCGCGGAATGGCCCAGTAGGGCGGGGTAGCGTACCTCGGATTGTTCCTAGGGTAATACCAGCACTGTAGGTCTGACACGTTATACAGTTAACTATCATTTTAGTTACTGCTTTCTGCAGATTTGAGACAAACCAGTCCTGTTTATCTGCAGCGATATGCTGTTTTGACACATAAGATGGATGATGCAGCTGGTCAAAGCTGGTCAAATGCTATTGTGGCATAACTGTTTTGCCTGATGTTTCTTGTTGCCACAGTAAATCTGTACGGGACTACTTGAATCCCCTTTTCAATCACAAGTCCGTCTCCTCCTGTGGGACTCATTCCTGCAGTTCAATTAGATGTGAAATCAGTAAGGAATTGTAGTAGTTTGGCAGTTGTTCCCTTCTCTGCGCTACCACTGCATACTCAAAAACACTCGACACCAGTAAATAAGCTGCTTGCTTGGCCTCTACCTACACTGCAGCGTTACTGAGTGAGACGTTGTCTGTATCGTTAGTGTGGGCGGTGCATTTAACCCCTGCTGTCACGGATGGTTGGGATAGTGCGTCAATTAGTTTATAACAGTGCTATATGGTGTACCAGGGACCAGTCAGCCCTCCTAAATCCCCTCCTCTTTCACCATGCTAGCACTACGTGCACTGTGGTGGTGACATAAGCCAAATCAGAATAGACAGTGACGCAACACCCTTGAGATGCAAGAAGCGCCTCAATGAGTACTAGAAGTACTGCTGCTTGGGCCAAATAGTTAATGGTTAATCTCTTTTCCACCACCAATACCTCATAGACCCCGTCCACTAGGTGTACTACTGCCACCCCAATATGCCTCACACCTGTGCTCTGGTCTCTTGTTGGTAACCCATCAACGAAAACCACCCCCCATCTCTTGTCTTCGGGATGGCTCATCCTCCCCCCCCCCCCCCCTGAAATGTTACACAATCATGTGATGCAAGGTCTTCCTCAGTACGCTGCTCTGTCAAAGGGTGCCAGGATTTACAGTTAACTCAAAATATGAATGTTTGGGCTGGACAGAATGATCTCATGGACGGACGCCTGCTGCATTGTGAAAGTTGGTTTGGAACACTCCAAAATGGCAAACACTGCATGCTACATGTACAGTGTCACGGAGTACCCCATGTCAATTGTGGAGCTTTTCTCCATTGCAAGTGTAGCTGCAGCAAGCGCTTGTTCACATGGGTACTGGCCCTCCATCACAATCCAGCAGTCTGCTGTAGTATGCCAATGACTTGTGGCCCATCGTGCTCTTCTGTGTCAGTACTGCAGTCATCAATTTGTCATTTCAGTGGTAAAAATAGATAAAACTCTTGTGTAATCAGGGGTAGCCAGCCCCCGTGCAGTGCAGATCACTTCCTTTAGGGCGTTCAAGAAGTTGGTGAGCATGTCCTCCATCCATGCAATCTTATGGTCATTCTTTTGAGCCTCTTTAAGGTCTTGTAACAGGGGCCTAGTGTACGCCGGATCGTCTAGAATCCATGCCCTGCAGTAATTACACAACCCTAGACATTTCTGCATCCGACAGTTTTGGGATGGGTATTGTTGCGCACTAAAGCGGCACGATCGGGTATAATTATCTTCCCATGAACAGATATCAACTGACCCAAATAGAGCACTTCTCGGAGGCAATATTGCAGCTTCGCCTTATTTACCTTGTACTCGTTGTACGCTAGTAGTTACAGGAGGGTGTTAGTCCTTTGGGCTCTGCTTCTCACTGTCACTAAACACCAGCAAATAATCAACGTACTGATTAATGGTACTGGTCACTTGAATGTATGTATGCAATATTCGGTTGAAGATACTGGGGGGGCTCACAGTATCCTTGGGGCAATCTTGTGTGCTCGGGAACGCATTCCCCCATGTGTGAACGCAGTGTGGTACTGCAAATTAGGGTGCAAGGGTATGGAGAAAAGGTGTTCTTAAGATCTACTACAGTGAAGTGGGTCGCTTCCTTGGCGATGCTGCCTAGTATCGTTGCATGATTTGGAACTACAGGAATTTCTTTCTGGGCAATGTAATTTAGAGGGCGAAGGTCCTGTATCATCCCCCAACTCCCTCCTTTTGTCTTTTTAATCTGATAAATAGCTGTGTTGCATGGGAAGGTGGATGGCACTATTATTCCCTGATTCAGAAGTACCACAATGGTGTCCAGTATGCCCTCTTCTGCCTCTTTCACCAACTGGTAATCTTTAGCCAGGGTAACACTGCACCTGGATTGAGTGTTATTTGGACCGTTGCCACACTCTGCAAGAGCCCCACATAGTGAACATTAGTTGTCCACAATCTCTCTGGGACCTGCTCCATGTCTCGCCAACACACCTTGCCAATCTGGGGCATCGCATCGGGCAGTACTCGTTAATCCCATGCGGAAACCTGTCCGGGTCCACAGGGATGCCGCTATCCACCTCCCCTCCCCTCCCATCCTCCCCTCTGGCCTATATGATGACCTTGGACCTTAAAACACACATTCCTTTCGTGGCACATACCACTCTACGGTCTGTGAATGAAATGGTCATTTCAACAAATCACGTCCCAAAAATCTTTTCAGGGAGGATTCGGAATACAGTAGGTATGCACTCACACTTTTCCTTCTATTTTGATAGCTACCTCTTCTGTGAAGGGAATCGTTGCAACAGCCGAAAAAAAACCCCTGCTAATGGAAAGTTTCCCTCACTGATGCATAATTTAGTGGCACCAGTGTCGACCATAAAGATGAATTGCTTATTACCAATCTTATTGCCCACAAAGGTTCCTTATCAGGCGACAGGACTGAGCACTCACAAACTTTCTGTGGACTCTCCTAATCAGGATGCGTAAAATACATGGGAACGTAAAGGGATTTCCCCCATGACATTGACCCCTCGGTAAGGCGCTACCGTTCTATTCAGAACTGCATTGGGAGCGGGCATTTGACCTTTGTACAAGGTGTTCTGCTAGGCCTCTTGCGGTTGCATATTAGGCTGTGCCTGGGCCAGCATATGTGGGGGGTTTGGTGGCAGCTGGGTGTAGGCCTGGTGTATTTCCTAAGGTATGGAGGTAACCTTGGGTGGC
Organism: Ambystoma mexicanum; assembly: GCF_040938575.1. Lineage (NCBI taxonomy): Eukaryota > Metazoa > Chordata > Amphibia > Caudata > Ambystomatidae > Ambystoma > Ambystoma mexicanum. Next base: position 659,492,958 of record NC_090941.1, on the reverse strand, counting down.
TGTGGTTGCAGGTTAATTGGGGCAGGTTAATTGTATGCGTTATACCATGCCCGCCGCTTGCTTCTACACTATCTTGCAAAATGTCCCCTTCTTCTTGCAGCTCCAACACTGAGACAGTCCAATAACACCTCTGGATCCTATAACACCGAACTCCCTTCAGCCCCCTCTGCTGCTTTGAAACCCTCCTCTACCCCGCTGCTGACCTCCTTAGTACCACTCAGGATACTGATGCAGGGTTCTACCACCCCACTGCCCTTGTCCTCCAGCTAGCCAAAACACCATTATCCTTACATCTGTGCAAGCTGCAGCCTTCTCTGCTGAATTTGTCTGTTTGCCGTCACCGCCCCTTCCACTGCTATTTTAGCTAACTTCTTCTGCACTACTTCAGCTTCCTCTGCCTGCAACCTTTGAGCCGTTTACTTTTCTCGTTCTTTAATCCTTTTGCAATGGTGTATTATAGTCTGAATCTCAGCCCACCGCTTCGCCTCTATGCCCAATATCTTGTCAAGCGCTTTCTGAACTTCCTTGGGCAATCCCCTCATAATAACAAAATGGAAAAGAGGAACGGATCGATTCCACTGGTCACCCGTCTCCGATCGCCAAATCTCATGCACTTTTAAAATGTACTGAGCGGCACCTTCATTGTCCCCTATGGTGTACTGAATTATGGACTGCATGTGTGTCGGGGTACGCCCGACGAGTGCGTCCCGTACTTGCGCCCTAATATTGTTGAAAGGGCCCCCATTGTTTGCATTGTCATCTAACTTCACCACTGGGTCCCCGGCCTTAACCCACACATCACTCGCCTGATCTCCCACAATTTCAACAAGTAAACTATTCTTGTCTCCCACCTCCAAGGGGATTCCTGCTGTCTTCTTTTTCAAAGGCATATATCCACTTCCCAGCCCCAGCAGTAAGGGGCGGAAGCTTTATAATCAAATTATTTGTATCCATTTGCGCCCATGGGATGTAATGCGCTCTCCTGGGTCTCTTGTGCAGTGATGGCAGTTGTGTGCCCACGCCTCGCTTTCTGTCCATCACTTCCCTTTTCCCTTGCCACTGGTACCTGCCCATATCTGTTCCTCAACCGCAGTCCCCACAAGCTCTCTGTGCAGCCCCCTTGTCATCCTCGAATTCATCCACAGTATCACATTCTCCCTCTCTAACCTAAGCTTTCTGCTCCACGGTAGTCACCCTTCTCTTTCTCCAAATGCACATCTTTTATTGTGGTGCTATCCATTCTGAACAAAAAATCTCTGGCCCTCCACTCGTCCAGACTACACCCCTGGTTTCTCTCCCCTTCCTTCACTGCCCTCAGACGGGCCAGCTACGCTTGCGTTGCCTCTAAGGCCTCCTCGAACTCCTTCTGTGACTTACTCTCCTGTGGTGGAATGCTGTTCGGTGTTGGACTATATGGGGGTTGGGGGCTCTGCCAATCGTTGGCACATATGTTGGGTTAGTTTATCCTGTGGCTGGGTGGGCGATAAGTGAATGAAGTCCCTCTCGAGGCACGGGCTGTGACGCTTCCTCCGGTGCTCTTGCATTCAATATATTCTAGGTGGTGCTATCTTTACGCCGGGATGTACACCCAACAGCATTCTCTGTCCTCTACCATTTTCCACCAGTCTAAAATCTTTTTGCTACTGTAGTTTACCTTTATACTTGGCAGTTAGGAACGTGTTTGTATATTCTAATTTCTGATGTTTGTGAATCTACTTAGATCACATGCTGTGCATATAGTCCAACATCTTGTGGTAATCGTGGAGTATTGCATCTTTTTTCAAATATCCAAAAGGGACTTCGACATGGGCGTAACTGTAACACTATCCCAAACGTGACGTGTAGTGTACCCAAAATCCTTCACGTGTCGAGGTCCCACCAGATTGTGTTTTTCACCTATCAAGTCAATCACACCTAATGCGGGGCTCATACGAGTTTTATATTGCTGTTTCATATTTGTTTGGCGGTTTGCTTGCCTTTGACAGATATTCAACGCCTCATCTTGTCTACCGCCGATCCATCTAGTGACTGCTCGGCTACTGTTTTCCACGTGGCCTTGGCCCACCAGCCCAGCCTTTACAGTAGGGAGACTGAGGCCATGTTCGTACTCTTCCCTTGAGAATGCCTTTTCTTCACCCCTTCTCTCTCCTTTGATCTGGCTGCCGTTTCTCTCAGCTATGGAGAGGAGCCTTTTGAATTTTGCCTATCTTGCAACTGCAAATACCCCTGGAAAGACGCCCATTGCCGATGCAATCAGTGTCTCCCTTGTGATCACAACAAGCATAACTGTAAAGCCTGTAAGCTCTTTTGGGCCAAGACCCTAAAAGACGGGCGTATGAAACAGTGGCCACCCTACGCTATACAGAGTCACTCTGCCACCAGCGTCTCAGTCGAGGAGTCTGTCGGCAGCCACGGCTCCGATTTGGAGGCATTCAACCTTACCGTGGACCCCTCGGTTTCCCCCATGTCCACCCCGACAAGCATGCCGCCAGCGGTGCCATGGGGAACCCACATCCCAGCGATAATGGTACACGCACCACCCACTCCAAAGTGCACCACCAGGCACCTTCCCTCAGCAGAGCCGTGGAGGAAGGCTTCTGTGCCTGCAGAAGTCCTCAGCGGGGCCTTTTTAACCTAGTGGTTTGCCCCCTGGGCACACACCCTTGCAGCCTACGCATGGTGATAAATCCTCTCTTGTAGTGGGCGCATCCACTAAATATATGGCCTCATGACTCTGACCCAGTGAACATATTTCTAGACGCTCCTCCGACTTCTCAGACCAGAGACTCGCCTATTGATGACCAGATGATGTTCTATAACCTTCTAAAGATGGGTGCTGACCACTTTCAAATTACCACACAAGAAGCTGTCTCTGATTCAGACTTAGTGGAAAACATCCTTAAGGAAAAGACCCCGGTCAGCCAAGCCATCCCTTTGTTGAACTCCATCAAGCATCTGGCCCCCTCATTGCTTACACCATTGCTCATACGTGCAGTTAATCCCTGTGTGGAGAAAATGTTCCGCCTGGCTCCTTCGGACTCGCTATACAGCAGGGGACATGCCATCCCAGACTCCCTGGTCGTCACTACTATACGAAAGCGGACTGAGGTGCTGTCCTTGTTTGAATCCCCTCCCGACAAGAACTGCAAGAAATGGTACCCCCTTGGCAAGTGTATCACCACCTCTGCTGACTTCTCCACCGAAATAGTCGACACCACCACGCTTCTAGCAAGCTATAGTGACGTTCAGTGGGCTCTTGTGCAACAGTGCCTCCAAGAGGTCCCAGAACCTGCTCACACCGCCTTTTGGCAGTGGATGCGGAAGGACGGCAAGTCACCCTCAATATTCTTAAAAATCCCTTGGACTCTGCCTAAACTGCGGGGCGTGTCCTTGCCCAGTGACCCTTCTCAAATGTCACACCTGGCACAAACATTGTCTTTAAACCAGAGAGCATGCCTCCCTGATCAGCAATTTGGAAGCCAACCTTTTCAGGAAAGCGGTTGATGAGGCTCTGGAGATCACCAAGATAGAGCACAAGACTTTAAAATCGCTCAATCAAATATCGGGTAAGCCCTTAGTCCAGCAGGGCAATTTCAACACCTGCTGGCCCTTTGGTGAGCAATCCTTCCCCTGCTCCTCCAAAGGACGATATGGTTCGAGGGGCTCCAACAGGAGGACCTATGGACAGGGCTCCCCCCACTGGTTTCCAATCCCCTCAACAAAGAGGATTTAGTCGGGGGGGTTAGAGGGAGAGGTGCAGAGGCAGGAACTCTGCTTCCAGATGCTCCCCAGCCTCTGCCTCCAAATGACTCTGCGATACAGGTCCCCTCCTACCCGGTCGGGTGGACGTCTTAACATCTTTTAGCCATGTGTGATCACATCAAATCAGTGGGTACTGAAGACCGTCACCCATGGGTACTTAGTCTAATTCCTCAATCCACTCTGCTACCATCTACCCGGGAGAAGACGACTGTCATCAGACCATCTGCGCATCCTATTGGACAAGGTCCAGATCCTACTGGAAAAGGGCGCCATCGAAGTTGTCCCTCATCTCCAGGTAAACAAAGATATTTATTAAAGATACTTCCTTGTACCCAAAAAGTATCTATCCATGCACCCTGTTTTAGATCTACGTCCTGCAAACAAGTATGTCAAACCTTAGGATGACCACTCTTGAGGAAGTAATCCTGTTGCTGTGGCAGGGGGATTACAAGGCCACATTGGACTTGAGAGATGCGTACTTTCATAAATCAATGTTGCCAGCGCAACCTCTGGTTCAAGCTAGAGGACAAACGCGATCAGTTCAAGCTTCTCCACTTAGGCATTGCCTCAGCCAAGAGGCTGTCTACAAAGGTAGTGGCTCACCTGCCAGGCAGTGCATCCCCGTGTACCCTTACCTCGGCGACTGGCTCATAACTAGAGACTCGTACGGAACATGCCTGGGAAATACCCAGAAAACAGTAGATCTCCTATTCAATCTATGATTCTCCATCAATGAGAAGAAAGTCAAGTCGGGTCCCCAGCAAAGTCAAACAGTTTCTGGGGGCATTGATTCAGACAGAAGATGGGCTGTCTTCCCCTCCAATGAAAGGGTTCAAAACATGCTGTTGCAGATCCCTCATTATGTAGCCAGTCACCCGGTAACCGTTCGCAAGGCTGTGCGACTGCTGGGGATGGCGACTTCCTACATGTCAGGTTGCCCTTCAGTTTTCAAGCTAGAAAAGGGCTTTGGGTGCTCCGGGCAGGGGAGGAAAATTCAAGAAGTGTTTGTTTTTGAAAACTAGTTTTTTGAGAATTATTAACATAGTATAAACTTTCCTTAACCTTTATTATGTAGGAGGCAGGGGTCTCCCCAGCCCAAGACGGTGGCAGTGAAACCATAGAGTTGATTGATTGAATTGCATCAGTGAAGTAGTTTTGAAACTTGTAAAGGATTCTAAACTGCCTTTCCTTCAGACATCTAACTAAGAAGGTCACAGCAAATCAAGCTCCAGAGAAAATCCATCGAAGTCTGAGAAAAATGTGTCGAACAAATTCAAGTTTAAATTGCGAGCAGAATAAAGAGAAAGCACAGGCAGCTGCTGGAACTGGAAAGCTAAGTGAATTCTTTTCTGAAAATTATGATATGAACCTGTTGATGTAGTGTACATATTAATGTCTGGACAATTCAGTTTAGAAGGTCCAAGGAGGACAGCATAGTTTTCCAGTGAAGCAGAATTTTGGAAATTGTATAGCACTCAGGTTTAACCTACGTGCAAGTACTAACTCATTAATCTACGTGCACGAGCAGAGCAGAAGAGAAGGCTAAATGTATTGCACCAGAGGACAGCATACTAATCTATGCCCACTGGGCCATAATAGTGGGATTGCGGCTTTCTGAGGAATGCGAGGAAGTGCCGGAAGGCCTTAGCGTAAAGGACCTCTATACGCGCCTGGACAAAATGTGCACAACATTTTTTTGAAAGCCTGACAACGTTGTAAATTCATGTGCGCCAGAGTCTCGTCTCTGAAGAGACCACAGGTTACGTTGCGCAACTTTGGGAAACGGCAGCACAGAGTTTTGGGAGCAGCACAGCAAGCATGGTTTAAGTAGGTAGCCAGAGAAGTATAGACTTCAAAGGTTAATTGTAAATAGTTGGACACTTAGGAATTAAACATAGAAAAACAACAAGGTGTTAAGTTTCAAAATACACAGGATAAAAAAAGTGGTGTCAAGACACAATTCAGGAAAAGGCAGTAGTAAAAGCTACAGTGAAAAAAGAAAGTTGTCCACAAAGTTGAGCCACAAACACGGATCAGGAACATATATCGTACATGCATTTTCCTTTTTCAGTTCCATTCCTTGCAATGTCCAACTTTAGTGCTCATAAGTTATCATAAGTATCATTAGTGCAAGAAGTTGTCTCAGGAGGATAGCTCGGGGGCAACGCGCTCGCCTTAGAAGCAACACGACACAAAGCAACACAAGTTCGATCCCCGGGTCCGTGCTTAAAAACCTCTGGGTATTAAGCGCGTTATAAATAACTTATCATAATATTTTGTATAACTCCCATCCACTCTCTAAATTAAGGTTGAAGTGAAACGCCTTCCTTTGTTAGTTCAATCTGGTTATGCCTACCAGCCAGGGCCCCTGCGCCCGAATATAATCTGTTGTCGGAGAATGGAGAAGTTACAAAGCAATGTTGGCTTAAAGTAGAACTGCGCTCGATCTGCCACAAATTTATGGAATGGAAGCCAGGCTGCCAGGAACTTTTGATAGGTGCCGTTAGCCAGAGCCGTCACCTTCTCCATTGCGATTACTCCCCATAGCCTCACCCACGACATGGCTACCTCAGGCCCCTTCTCGTTCTTCCTTGAATATGCCAGGGAGATCCTGGCCGCGCTCAGCATATGGGTGATGAGGGTGGCGCTACTTCCGGTGGCTGCATAGGTTTCCTCCACCTTGGCACCCAACCCCACCACTGCTGGATTAAGGTACCTTTGTTACATCTTTAATGTGACTTAGGATTTCTTTCCAGTATACCTCCACTAAAGGACATGCCCACCACATGTGTATCAAGTCGCCAATCTGTCCACAATCCCACCAACATGTAGGAGGATAGTCTTGGTTAATAGAGTGCATGCGTTGTGGTGTCATGTACCACCTGAAACGTAGTTGATTTGCTGATTCCTTGATTGGCAAACATTTGGAGCTTTTCATCGCCCAGCACCATATATGGTTCCACATGTCCTCTGTGATAGGTTCTCCAAGTCTCGTTCCCATTTTGACATGTACGGTAGGACATCTCCTGGATTTGACCTGTCTAGCAGATGATGGTCTGGAGACCCCTTTCTCAGTTGGACCTTCTTTTATTGCGAGTTCCAACCCCACTGGAGTTCTATTGGCCCTTTCACTTTTGTGTTCACAATCCAGTATCTTCTTATTTGGGTGTAATGAAAACGTTTGCGTTCCAGTATCTGGAATTTATTTTTACATTCCTCAAACGTCAATTGGTTCCCGCCTGAATAAAAGTCCCCCAGTGTCGGCGATTGTCCAGCCCCCTAATATGTCAAACAATTAGGCTTCATTCCGGGTGTGGAGTCTGGATTATAAGCCATTGGCGTGAGTGGGCCTCCCCCCAATTTTATTTCCTTTGCCCGCACTGCTTTATCCCAGTACCAGAGTGTGGCTTTTGTGGTGTCTAGCAGCATACCCCTGCTCCCCTGTGTTTTGGGGTCAGTAAACCTAAGTTCTCCAAAGGTATGTTAGTCACGTCTCTTTCTAGGTTGGACCACCCCTTCAAGTTCTCGCTTTGAGCCCATTGAAGCATCTGGGCCACCTGTGCAGCTGTTGGGTATCAGCTAAAGTCTGGCACCCTCAAGCCCCCAGTGCAGGAGGGCGGAACAAGACCTTTCTGGGCACCCTAGGTTTCCTTTTCTTCCAAATAAAGAGCTTGATCTCCCTCTGCAAATGTTTGATTGCAAAATATTTGATTGCTAGGTTTGGTATCTGTATCGGGAGTGAGCTCACTACGTACAGGAACCTTGGCAGTAAATACATTTTTATGGCCGTTTTACGTGCAAACCAATAAAAGCTCCTGCATGTCCCACCTCTTGAGGTCCTCGATCAAGGCTTTCAATAGTACCAGAATGTTGGCCCCATATAGCCTCTCATATCTAGATGTTAGGTTCACCCCCAGGTATTCTATTGTTTTCTGTTCCCATTTTAATGGGTAGTGTTTACCCCATTCTTCGACCTGCGCTGTGTCCTCTGTGATATTAAGCGCTTTAGATTTATCGTAATTAATATAGAACCCTGATACGCTCGCAAAGCTATTTAATAGTGTGATGACCCTTGGGAGGGAATGTGTCGTATCCTTTAGGCACAATAGGACGTTATCTGCATATAATGCTATTTTTTTGTATGCCACTTCCTACCGTGGATATCCTTTGAATCCTCTAATCCACCCTGACCGCCTGGGCCAACGGTTCCATGGCCATTGAAAATATTATTGGGGATAGCGGTCATCCCTGGTGGGTACTTAATGTATGGGGATGCTGTCTGAGAGCTGCCTGTTGACCATTAGTTTAGTAGTCGGGTTACAATAATTGCCTAAAACCATGCAGGAGAAAACTGGTCCGCACCGAAACTTTTTCAGTGTTGGCTATGTGAAATTGTTGTAGACCCTGGTGGCGTCCAAAGCCAACACAGACAAATTGTGTCCAGTTTTTTGGCCCCATGCAATGACATTATGGCTCTTCGGATTTTGTCGCAAGTATGGCACCCCACCACAAAGCCTGCTTGGTCCAGATGGACAATTATGATATATTTTATTTTCATTGCGCTCATACACAAATGTTTCAGAGCGCAACAAGGCAAGGGAGGGGAAAAGGGGAGAACAAAACGACGATCTTACTAGGCCCAGTGACATTGAGATCGTGCAAGTGCAATCCCCGGCAGAACTCCCGCCGACCTCTGTGGCAATTGCTATGTGTACAGTTTTGCATCTCCATTAAGTAGTGAGATAGGCCGATAGCTTGTGAAGTCTGTCGGGTCCTTACTCGGTTTTAACAATAATACTGTGGTGGAGGGGCCCATATCTTTAGCGATTAGTGCCGTGCCCCTTATGTAACTGAAATGTTTGGTCAAGGGGCCCACCAATATGGCCCGGAAGGCTTTGCAGTAAGCGTTCCCAAACCCGTCTGGACCTGGGGGATTTATTACCTTTCATGGAGCCTATGGCGTGCCCTACCTCATCCTGTTATCGGAGCTTCAAGCGCCAATCTATCCATCTGTGGCAGGTCTACTTTCCCCAGTAATTCCCGTTGTGCCTTCTCTTTTAAGTTCTATCCAGCTAGATTTCATGAGCAATATGAGTGCATGATCTCAGCTTTTTCAGCTTCCCCTCTTTTGCCCCCTAAGTTTTTGAGTTGACTGATGTAGTTTTTGGACTTCTGTTTTCTTAAATTGGCCACCAGGAAGCAATTGGCTTCATCCCCCTTTTATATAGTAAGTTTGTTTTGTTTGTAAAAGGAGTTGCGCGGATCTGTGAGGTGTGACTCTAGTTTAGCCCTTGCTTGCATATGCTCTTGCCAGGCCTTTTGGGATCCTTTTGCGTATGTTGTGCCTCAGTGTTCCCAACCTCCCTCTCCAGCCTTTGTCTCACTATTTCTTTTTCCCTCTGGAAGTTTGCAGTCTGGGCTATAAATTCTCCCTGCATTACTACCTTACTGGCATTCCATATTGTACCCCAATCTAATCCTGGCATATTGTTTTCCTTAAAGTAGTTCTGCAGGGTTGTTTCCATGTGTCTCCTAATGGCCTGATCCCTTAATATGAACTCATTTAATTGCCATGGTTTCTGGGACCGTGGAAGTGGCACTATCGGGTCCACCGGAGGGAAACCAGCGCGTGGTCTGACAAGTATCTCACCCCTGTTTCCAGCGCAGTGACTTGTGGGACAAGTGTATCTGAGATCAAAATCATGTCTATCTGCGAAAAGCCCCTTTGTGCTGCTGAGTAATGTGTATGATTTATGCTGTGGGTGGTAGAACCGCCAGGTTTCTATAAGGCGCAACTCTCTGAGAAAGCGAGCTAATGCCTGCCTACATTTGTTGTTGTTTGGGGTCTTTTCAGTGGGTTTTGTCCATTGAAGCATCATCACACAGTTGAAGTCCCACCGAGCCCCAACTAGGACCTGTCCTATACACCACCCTGCCACTTTGGCTAGCAAGCCCGTCAATAAATTATCCTGTTTTACATTGGGAGCATATACCACAGTCAAGGTTTACTTGTTGTCCTATCAGGTTCCCTCCCAACACCAATTAACGTCCATCGGAATCTCAATATATACATTTTCTCAAATCGTACGCTTGCCAAACAGTATACCCACTCCCCTTTTCTTAGTACCGCCCATATCAGAGGCCAGCATCTCTGACAACCGCCTCATGAACTACCTTCTCTTCATCAGTGAATTTAAACCCTGTGCATTCAATGTGATCAATATCAAGTCAGCCATAGTCTTAAGTTACTTACGATATGTTGAAGCTCTGACCACCTCCAATCCCACGTACTGTAAAGCAGTCTTGTATCCCCCTCAACCTTTTGATGGTCTAACCCCTAATTCCCCCTCCCTTCCCCAACTTTAAACTCCCACATTAGAACGGAAATGTACTATTGTTCAACTGTATTTCACTGGGTCTTGATTCCCACCCGGGATATGTGGGGTCCGATTTCCCCCTCTCTCCCCTCACCCCCTTTCATCAACTATTACTTAGACCAGGTTCTTCCATGGTAAGCCCCTTAAGAACGGGCCAGATTCCCAGCAACCCGCCCCTCTTACTTTAGTTTTCTTCTGCAATCGGCTCAGTACTTGTAATTGCGTTGTTTCAGAGCTTGTCTTTGACCCTTTCCCCCACTCAGTCTGTTCATGGCGTGTCTGAGTTTTTAGCCTCCTTGCTTCTTCCTTTTGGGCGCGGATGTCCCTGCCTACTATTTCTCCTTCCCTGGATGTGCTTCCGCGGACAAGCTATCTTTCGGGTTCTCCTCCTGATCGCTGGTTCCTGTATTTCCAGCCTCTCATCAGCTCTGTCATTTCGTCCTCTTTAGAGATTGTGTAGCGCCGACCCTTCCACTCAAAGCTGAGCCCACTCGGAAATATCCAGCGATATCACACCTCTTTGGACCTAAACCAGTCTTTGGCCACCCTTAGGCGTTTCTTTTCAGCAGGGTCGTCTGGGCCAAGTCCTGGTAAAGTGAAATAGTAGCTGCCTGGAAGCAGACCGATTCTGATTTCTGGGCTGCCCGCTTGATTTCTTCTTTTAACTGAAATAGGAGGACCCTAGCCAGCACATCCGGGGTCAAGTTTTTGCTTATCTGGTACGAGGAGTATACTCTATGGGTGTGATCCAGGATGATCTCCTTGTCAACCGCAGGGTCCAGAATGTGGCGAAACAAGTCCACCACATATTGCTGTAGGCCTGTGTCTGATATGGATTTGGGGGTCCCCCTGATGCGTATATTGTTACGCTGTGACCTGTTTTTGGCACCTTCTTGTCTACTCTGGACCAGGTCCATTTGTTCCTCCAGTAAGGGCACTATACTGGCTAGCTCGTCCTGCTTTTGCCCCTCTTCTGCCACTGGTTTCCACCTCGTCCACTCTTAAGATTGCCAGAACATTTTTATTGAGGTCTGTGATTGATTTAGCCAGGTCAGAAGCACTCTCTTTAATGTATTTTTTGAGCTACATCAAAATCTGTCAGATTTGACCGCCATATCAGAGGATCTTCTTCCTCCTCCTCCGCAGTGTGCTGGTGGGGGGAGGCTGAGTGTATCTGGGCGGTCGTTTGTTGCTGGCTGCGTTTTTGCGCTTCTGAGATTTGCATGAGGGCTTTGATATTCTCAGAGGCTGGCCCCTTTTTGTTTTCCAGTTTGTTTAGCCATCTTATTTCGTTTCGGGGGCCCTGTATGTTCCCACTGTGTCCCAACTCAGCAACTGTGGCTCCAGTGGCCGATGCCCCAGCCCAATGACCGCCTATGGAGCCCAAGCACCGCAGAAAAGAATCCACACCACCGTCCAGGACAGTGACTACCAGCTGGTGATTATGTCCCAACCAACGCCCCAGGGGGTGGATGCCACTCCTTGCCTCCGTGCCCTAGAGGAGCACCAAGCCGCTCTTGTGCTTTGGTTTTAGAAATGAGGGGGGGGGGGGGCCTCTGCAGGACCTCAGTTTCACTTCAAGTTCGTTATCCCTCACCTCGCACCAGGCCCACTCCAGAGCTAATGACTGGAGCCCAAGCCCGGTATCTCGCGTGAACCGAGGAGTAAATGACTGTAGGGGGCGTGAGGGGGCTCCCCGAGCCTGGGGGCAACTTCTCTCTGCCACGGCCGCACACCCCGCATGAGATGCAGCGCTGTCCACTTCCTTCCTTTTTCCTGTTTAATGCTCCCGGACTGCGCGATCCTCCCCCACTGCTTCGGCTTCCAATCTGAGCTCTGATGTCCCCAGCCACATAGCGCCTCCAGACAGCTCGCTCACTCTCACCTTGTGCTTCCTACCTCGGGGTACTTGTTCCGTGATGGTGGTCCACCTCCCCAATCTGGGGCCGCCTCCTCAGTTGCCATGGCGCCTCTGTCCCGCATTCCGGTGTCTGCTTGTCAGGCGAGGCACCACAGGCGCACAATTCGTTCACCGCAGGCTGGGAGGGGGCTCTCCCCTTCCCCTGCAAATCTTCTGCCTGCCGCCGGCCCGCAGCACCATCACTCTCCACCAGACCCTTGTCTGGCAGGTCCCTTCCGCCATTTTGTTGTGGCATCGGGCGGGCTCTGTCCCGGTCCTTCTCATGTAGTGGGCCGATCCGCTCCAACCTTTCAAGGGGGATGCCCTGGCCGTTCCGCTAAATTTGCCCCGTTACTGGTATTTATTTACATTTATTTCTGGGGAGCGTTTGGGCGTCAGAACAGGGCTGACCGCAGGAGCTCACCGAGGATGCATCAGTCAGCTTCCTCGGCTGGCTACGCCCCTCCAGCTCCTAGTTTTTTTAAATCCCTTAATCACTATAAAAATGGCTTCATCTCCTACTCTGAAAGGATCCTACACTCCTGTTTACTCTTACGTCCCGTCCCCTTTCCTCCATACTGTATGGGCGTCCCTCCTAGGGACGGGGGATACGGAACCTTTTTCAACAAACAATCTTCTTACTCTTTAAATTTAGAGGAGCGTGTGCTCCCCTGACTCCGCCCCACTCCTCAGTCCTCTTTTCCACATCGACAGGAACGGACCGCTTTCACCAGCGCTCCTGGGTTTGGCTGCGGCCTTGTAATTCCACGCGCTCTTCCCCAGTCTTTTTTGTCTTTTCTTCTAATCTTTAACCAGGTAATTGGTACTCTGTCGCCACGCTCCTCCCCGGTGCCCAGCCTGTGAAGGGCTCTTTCCTATGTCCAAACCCCACACTCTGTGACTCCGCTGCCTTGGCCCTGACCACGGCTGGGAGGGCTGTACTGCGTGCAAAGCGCTCGCACCTCGAGCTCTGAAGAACAGGTTAGCAAGGTGGATGGAGCTCTTCGAAATGTCTCCTCCAGAGGACTTGAAGTACTTTGTCAAGCACAGACCAAGGTCCAAGGCAGGGCCTCTTTTCTGTCGCACCCTGCAAGGGCGATGCCTACCCTAGGAAACGTCCGAGCGGGAGGGGCCATTCATGTCCTCATGCCAGCGCTGGTACCAAGGCTCATCCAGCTACCGGCCACCAGGCCAAGGGGTCGTTGGATCCTTCCGGAGACAGCGCTAAGGGACCGCAAGGTTCTTTTACCTGGTGTCCACCCGAGGGGCTACGCCGTAGTACTGGACAAATGTCTGAGGGGGCACCTGTACGCAGCACTACCGGCAATTCAGCCAAGGACTCTATGCCTGCCAGGTCTGGTCCTGAGGTGCAGGGTAGGCCTCAAGCTCCACCGCCAAGGTTCCAGGAGGAGACTACTCCCAGCGAGCCAGGCACCACTACGCAGGCACGTGGCATGCAGCTGAACAAGATGGCCGCCGCGCCAGACAAGATGGCCACTCGTCAGACACCAACCCCTTTTGTGGAGCAGGTAGGAGATGGTGTCCAGGTGGGACTGGTGTCAACCAGGTACGTGGGGCCTACAGCTTATCTATCTTCATCGCAGTGCAGATACCACCTACAACAAGCAAGGCAGAGTACGCACAGGCCCCAGCTGCTACTCTGTCAATACCACCAGCCACCCCACCAGCCTGCGAGGACCGGTTTCTTGAGAAGTTCCTCACTTTGATGAGGTGCCCACAATGAGCTGCAGCCTTCGGGATGTTATCAGAACATGCTACTTCCAGTCCTGCCGACCAGCACCCATAGTCATTCCTCCTATGGCTCTGGTGCCTCAGGCCCCGTGCAGGCCCAGCTCCCCACGCCGGGTCCTTCCATTCAGTCTCCCTTGTCTCCAGACCAGTAGGACACCCTAGTGGACACTGATGAGGAGGACGACCCCGACACACCATCGTCCGCTAAGGCCTTCCACGATAGACTTGCAGGTTTGGCAGAATACTTGGGGATTCCACAACCTGAGGTTGAACAACCGGAGGCGGGGGTCCTGGCCGAAGTCCTCACTCTGCGCCCCCGTGGCTAGAACGGGGATTCCGATGCAGAAGGATGTTGTTGCCCTGGCCAAGAAGGGATGGCTGAAACCCCACTCGGCGCAGCCCACCAACAGCTGCCTCAACGCCAAGTACAGGCAGTTGGAGGGGGCTACACTGCTGTTGCCGGCACACCCCTTACCACACTCCTCAGTAATAGAGCGGTTTCCATATACTCTAAGCCTCAGTTGTCATAGGCCACTTCATCCTCAGCTCTGCTAGGCAAGGAGGAGATGATCTTGGAGGTGTATGGGAAGGTGGTCTACTCCAACACCTCTCTGCACTTCGGTCAGTCTAATGCAGATGCCATGCTCGCAGTCGTTAACCAGAGGCTTTGGTGGGAGATAGCCGACTTGCTTCCAGAGCAGTCTGGCACATTTTAAGGCAGGGCTGGGAGAAGCGACCATGGTGGCTCAAGATATCATGGTGTCCACAGTGGCGCATATTGACACCTCAGGCCGGGCCATCTGCATCGCCACAAAGTTCAACTCGGACATCCAGGAACGCATATCGGACCTTCCATTCGAGGGTAGCAACCTCTTCCATTCAACCACTGATGAGGAATTGGATAAGAACAGTTCCCAGACTGCAAATTCTTTATGCATTCTCACAAATGGCCTTGGTGAATAGGGTGTACATCATTATCCAGGCATGGATGGCTACACATGGTCTATGCCTGAATGATGATAAAACTGAACTTATCACCTTGGGTACTACTGCTAGTCTAAAGAAATTAAGCCCCGCTTATTCATCGTTCATGATTGATGGAAACAGCATCAGGGTGGGTCATGAAGTCAAAACACTGGGATTCTACTTGGATTCCAACTTTTCACTCAATAAACAGGTGAATTTGTTGGTGTCCTCCACAGCCTACACGTGTAAATTGATCCGTACAGCCAAACCCTTTCTATCCGACATTAGCTGCTTAACCCTTGCCAGAGCCAGCATTCTGTCTCGACTGGATTACTGCAACACGCTCTATCTTGGATCATCTAAAGCCATCACTTGCAAATTACAAACTCTCCAGAATAATGCTCTCAGAACGGCCCTGGGCATACCCAGACGAGATCATATTTCAGTATACAGCCAACAGAACAATTGGCTCCCTGTTGCTGACAAAATTCTTTTAAAAACTGCTTCACTTACCCATAAGGCCCTTAACAATGCTGCTCCTATCTACCTGATTGAGAGATTTCAGAGACAAACCTCCCTGAGACCCACAAGAATAGCATACAGAGACTGCCTCCTGTCCCCAATTACAAACGCTCCACCATTGGCGGAAACAGCTTCCCAGTGAAAGCAGCTAAACTGTGGAACTCTCTCCCACCTACTCTCAGAATGGACCTACCTTACGAAAACTTCCGTTCCAAGATCATCCTTTGGCTGAAGAATTAAGCTCTCCAGTACTCTGAGCCCACAAACCCTGCCTATTCTCAGTTGCACATACTGTACTTAACCGTGTTAACATGTATATATGTTTATCATTCTTGCCTTTTATGTTGATTTTGTGTATGCATATTTCACTACTGCTGTAACTAAGTTTTGCAAATTCCTGTAACTGCTTCGCCCTGTTACCTTAGGGTATTTTGGCACATTACAAATAATAAACAAAGTCCACGCCCAAGACCTACAGTCAAACGCACCAGCGTTCTGACAAGGGTCCTGCTTTCGGTGGGTTCCGTGGCTTCCAAGAACGACAGACCAGGCAGCGTGACTGATCTCTGAGCCAACACCGCGGCAAGCAGCACAAGGCAGGGGATGGGGGCTTCTTTCAGTCCCCCTCCTCAGCCTCTAAGGGAAAGAAGGCATGCCATTAGCCTCCGGGTCCACGTGTCTCCAGTGGGGGGCAGGCGTGCTTTCCACGCACACAATTGGGGCGCGAGGTCCCAGGACCCCTGGATCCTATCAGTAGTATTCACGCAGTACCGCCTATCCGTACCTCCCTCTTCGCCCCCCCACCCCTGCCCCGCCCACTCCCACAGATTGGGACAGCAACTCTGACGGAAAGTCAATCGCTCGTAGAAAGCCAGGCAGTGGAAGAAGTCCCAGCGGTGTATGGGCTTCTAATCCAGGATTTTTCGCCACACACAAGAAGAACCAGGCAGGCCTCGGAGTTGTTGGATCTTTCCACCCTGAACCCCCACCCCTCACCCACTTCAAAAGTTCAAGATGGTTACCCCAGCGCTTATTGCGGAGACACTGTGCAGGGGAGACTGGATGTGCTCCCTGGATCTGAAGGACGCTTATTTACACATCCTGATTTGGCAGGCCCATCGGTCCTTCCTTCGATTCAGGATCATGGGCTTCCATTTCCAAGACTAGATGATACCCTTTGGCCTCAATTCAGCCCCAGGGTCTTTACCAGGCTTATGAATGCAGTGGCAGCCCTTCTCCGGGCCCAAGGTCACCTTATCTACCCATACCTAGATGACTGGCTCGTCAGGGCGAGTTCTTCGGAGGCGGTCCAGCATACCTCCTCCGCCCTCATGAACACATTACATGACTTGGGTTTCTCCATCAATCTCAAGAAGTCTCAACTGAAGCCAACGCACAGAGTTGAACGTTACTGGGCCTCATCTGGGATACAAGAGCGTTTTTCCCTCGGAGAACAAGATTGCAGCCATCAAGAGGGCCACAGGTCACTTTCTCAGCAAAGAGGGGACTTCAGCATGGTGGTACCAGCACCTCCTCTGTATCATTGCGGATCGTCTTTTGGCAGTACCTTACACAAGACTCAAGATGAGGCAATTACAGCTGCACTTCGCAGCTTCCTGGAGTCAGGAGCGGGGTTCACAGGTGGAACTCGTCAGCGTTCCTCCCCCCCTACACCAGGACCTAATCTGGTGTAGCATGGACTGCAATCTGAGAATAGGCAGGCCCTTCCGTCAACCAGCACCGCAGGTTACCATCACCACGGTTTCATCCCTGGAGGGCTTGGGGGCTACCCTGGACAACCACAGCGTCCAGAGTTTGGTCCCTACAGGAACAGGAAGCACATATCAATTGGCTAGAGCTGAAGGCCATCTGGCTGGCTCTCCAGGCCTTCCTACAGCAGCAAGGTGATCTTCATTCAGACAACTCCACCAGTATGTATTACCTCAACAAGCAGGGCGGCACCAGGTTCCTTCCCCTACGCACCCTCGCGGTCAGCATCTGGGAATGGGCCCTGGTGAACAACATTCACCTGACGGTAATCCACCTTCGGGGAGAGTTGAACCTGGAGGCGGAAGGGCTCAGCAGGCTGGGTGCTGACAATTACAAATGGCAGTTGAACGACCATGTCCTTCAGCAGATTATCAACAGATGGGGTCATCCTCAGGTGGACCTCTTTGCAACCTGGTTCAACAGGCAGTGCCATCAGTTCGCATCCTGGGAGGGTCAGGGTCTAGGCGCACTCGTGATGCGTTACAGATTCAGTGGAACAGCATGAACGCCTATGCCTTCCCTCCAACTCCACTGGTACACAGGGTGATCTGCAAGCTAAGAGTCCTGGCCCCTCCGCATCATTCTGATAGTTCTGTGATGGCCGGCGAGGCCATGGTTCTCAGAGCTACTGAGCCTGTCGGACCAACCTCTGATGCACCTTCCACTGGGCCCAGCTCATCTACTGTCACAGTAGGGGCGGCACGGTCATACACCCCGCTCGCAGAAGTTCGCCCTTGCAGCGTGGTTCCTGAACAGGTCACTCTGAAGCATCTGCGGCTCTCGCAGGCTAATCTAGACATCATTCAGGGTGCTAGTAGCGATGCCACTAGGAGTCAGTACAAAAGCAAGTGGTCTAGGTTTTGCCACTGGGCTAAGTCCAAGGAAGTAGATCCTCTGGATGATGTGCGATCGTTCTCTGCACACCTAGCATACTCTGGGGTGCAGATGCACATGCCACACGTATCTGGCGGACATCAGAGCATACCGGAATTGGAGGAGGTTTTCTCGTCCGCCAATTTGGTGGTTAAGACATTTGACGCTATTCATAGGCTCTACCCTATCAAGAAGCCACACCCAGTGTGGTAGCTCAATATATAGTTGGGCGCCGTTGCCCATAAACCTTTTGAGCTTATGACATCCGCGAACATCAGACTGGTCACCATGAAAACAGCCTTTTTGGTTTTGGTGGGTCTTACGTCTGCACGCCGTGTCAGCGAGATTCAAGCGCTAGTGGTTTCTGAGCCATACCCTACCGTTCATAAGGACAAGGTAGTCCTCAGAATGCATCCCACATTCCTTCCTAAGGTAGTCTCTGCTTTCTACCTAATTGAGGAGATAGTACTCCTGACTTTTTTTTGCAGACCCCAAGGACGATGCTCAGAGGGTTCTGCGCTGTTTAAATGTTAGAGCGCTAAAGTTCTATCTGGACATGACCAAGAGCTTCTGCAAATAAGAGGCTCTATTTATCACCTTCGGCGGGTCAAAGCCCGGATATCAGGTTTCTAAGGCCTCCATAGCAAGATGGATGTTGGCAGCCATTAAGGAGGCCTACGAGGAGCAGCACAAGCCGCTTCTGGCAAACATGGTCCTGGATTGGCTCCTGACCATTCTTATTCAGCCTATCAGAAGCCAGCAGGCTTGGCTGGCCTTCCCACCAAAGTCCCAAACATAATGCCCCTGTCTGCTCCCTGTCCGCTTCAGGTACGCCCCCCTGGTTGCCTGTGTTGCTGAGTGTGCCCCCCTATGTCCGCCTGTTCTGCTCAGTGTGCGCCGCCCCGTGGTTGCCTGTGTTGATGAGTGTGCCCTGCCCCCCCCGTGGTTGCCTGTGTTGCTGTGTGCCCCTCCCCCCCGTGGTTGCCTGTGTTGCTGTGTGCCCCTCCCCCCCTATGGTCGACTGTGTTGCTAAGTGAGCATGTATTTTCCCACTGACTTGACTTTGCATCTTTGTGTTGCTGCCCCCATAACATGGGGTCCGGTTCAATGGATGTAATCACCTGTACTTCTCTACTTCACATATGATGTTTTATCTTTCCACGTTGTT
This sequence comes from Ambystoma mexicanum, assembly GCF_040938575.1. NCBI lineage: Eukaryota > Metazoa > Chordata > Amphibia > Caudata > Ambystomatidae > Ambystoma > Ambystoma mexicanum. The sequence goes on along the minus strand of NC_090941.1, from coordinate 659,473,868 downwards.
GTAACTCACCTTTTACGCTTCATTTTCTGTAACCCAAAGCACTGAAACAAATGTTTGAAGTTTAAGCGCCTAGATACCTCAGGGTTTTGCACGCTATACAAATAAACAAATCATGCTATCAGAGCCAAGGCCACGGTGGTCGTATTCCAAAGACACATCCCGTGGCAGGTCATCAGCAGGGTGGCGACATGGGCCACACCCTCAGCCTTTTGTAAGCCCTACTGTTTGGATGCCGGCCCCAGGTCGGACGCGGCTTGCAGGCAGTATTAAGGAACTTGTTTTCTTAAGGCGGGTCACCTCTCCTCCCTGGGGCTACATTCACTTGTAATCGGCCATATCGTATGGAGGAAAAGGGACGGGACGTGAGTCATTATAAGTAACTCACCGTAGTGACTAATGTACACTTAGTCCATAGTCCCCTTTCCTCCATACGTCCCACCATACTCCCTCCCTAATAAAACTGGGGACTGAGGAGTGGCACCGGTGGGTGGAGTCAGGGGAGCACCCCTGCGCGCCTTTAAATTTCAAGGGGAAGATGTTTTCTGGTGAAAGGTTCAGTCTCCTGTCCCTAGGAGGGACGAACATACAGTATGTAGGAAAGGAGACTATAGACTAGGAGTACGTTAGTCACTATGGTGAGTAAATTGTAATGTCCTCCTCGTTATCTCCTTAATAATAATATAAAAAATACAAACGCTCTTAAGTGGCCTTTCACACTCTCCCGTCAAACCCACACACTTACTTTGCTTCCCCACTTACTCTTACCCACTTTGTTGCTCGCAAGAGATGTACTTAGATTTGCTTGTTCACCCAAGCTCCTCCGTCACAGGGTCCCAACAGCCTGCAACCTCCTAGGAGCTGCGCCCCCTTCAAAGAGCATACAGTAATTTTGTGAAAACGACTTCTGCACACCACTGTGGGTTGCCCGCTTGGGACTAGTCACTGCAGGTGGGTGCGGCACCTCCAGAGATGCAGCCTGGAAGCCTCTATCTTTGCGGGGGTTGTTGAGATCATGTAGGGGTCACCAAAAATGTAGAGAACCCACTCAACGCTCACACCAGAAAAAATACAACCCACTAGGGAAAAAGGTCCAGCACACCTCTTGCAAGGAGAACAGTTTTATCTCCCAAAAAATAGAAATGCGCCAGCAAAGTACTCTGCTGCCACGGAACGTTCTGGCAAAATAAGTATGAGCAACACTTTATGAAGGCACACAGCGTTATCTGTGACGTAAATTACATAATGTACAAATCCAAATGGCTGGTTGGTGCGACCCTATACATAGGCTACTTGATCCATAGGGGATGCCAGGCCATTGGCCACAGCCCCTTCTGTCCGTCCTCTTCCACGTGGGCTTCACACATGTGCATCATTGGACATGAAGCTAGACTTAAACGTTTATTAGGCAAAGAAAAACAATTCAGGCCCCATCTCTAACCTGATGTGCACCTGGTACTGCAGACAAAGCCTGAAAGGATACTTTGCGGGTAGTGTATCGCACACACTAACTCTATTCCAGACACGTTGGTGCCCATCCAAAGCTCCCCACGTTTGTTTTAGCTTTGTTGTTTTACCCCTCCTTGCACCTTGTAGCACAAATCACATGACATATGGTGAAGGCAACTGGTCACTGCTTTCTGATCTTTGGTGATCTAACAGTTTTATGGTTGGTGGTCTGGGATTGACTGGTACCTTAGAATGCTGCGGTCCTTGGGATGGGGGCTTTTGGGTGCTATTACTCAGAACTGGGACAGGGAAGGTCGGAGGCTTGTGCCCTCCTTCTCGTGGGATAGCTTTTCCCAGAGAGTTCTCAACTCCCTCATGGCCTTGCAGGGCACATTCCTTCGGGGATATGAAATGTTGGCAACATGAAACAATGAAGGGTCTATGAATCTCTGCAACTCTAGCCTTTCTCACCGATGCCCAAGCCACACCCTATTCCTCCATGCATGCACTTATTTACAGGTTTGTGGCTCGGGCCTGCGGCCCTGGCTGCAGCATGAAGTTAGGGCTATTTTCCAAAATGGCTGCTATTATCTAAGATGGCGTTTGATTCCCCATGTTCATTAGAACAAAAAACATCCCCCATGCTCCCTCCCACCCATTCTCTCCGTCCCTACTGCACACTTCCAGCCCTATGCCTCGTCCGAAGGCGCAGGAGGGTAGCTGGGGGGTGTGTGGGGGTGCCTGGAACCATAGTCTTCCCATCCCAACAGTACCCTTCATATTTCAAGATCAAAACATGCTATTCTATCACTTATACTTCCTCACGAAGTCTGGAAGAAAAAAGCTCTCCTGGACTCTAATCCAGGCCTACCTATCGCTGACACTTATGTCATTGCCACTTCCAGACAGACTATTACGGACATCGTCTATAATGTTCCCTCTCTTGACCTATGGAACACCCCCCCCCCCCGCCACGCCTCCAAAATTCTGGTTTCTTTCTCCTTTTTCCTCCTCACCCATAAATGGGGGCATCTGGTTAGAAGTACTCCATACTGCTCATCCTCTAGGTGTATCATTAATGTATATCACCATGGCACTATCCTGGCCCAAGCTTCTCAACTGGTGCCTGCCTTCTCTCATAAACCTCTTCCTGCCACCCCTGCTTCCTCTCCCCTCACTTCACCTCACCGATGGGAGAACCAACCCTCTGTATACCGCCTCGGAAAACCTTCAAAAGTGGTAACCAGCTTCACTTAGCTACTCTGAATGCTCTCTCTATCACACTCCTCAGACATCTGTCCCCTCTTGAAGATTTTGACCTGGACGCCCTCGCTCTTACCGAGACATGGTTCAATGCCAGCCCTCACTGCTCTTGACACTCTCTTGCTACAAAATCCTCTCCAAACACAGGCGCAACATTCCTATAGGTGGAGAGACCCTGATCTTCCCTGAGTGGGTCCCTGCTTCCATCATGCCTACTCCTCTTTTGAATGCCTTGTCTGTTGGCTTGGGGTCTTGCCTACTCTCTCACAGGTTCGCCACTATCTACAGACCCTCTGACCATATCTCCCTTTTCCTCTCTGAATGGGCCGAACTTCCCTCATTTCTATCAATCTCTTCTTCCAACCTCCTCCTTGGTGACTTCAACATCGCCTCTCTTGAATCATCCACTTCTCAATTCCGGGTCCTCTCTGACTGGCTCTCTCAATATTCTTCCTTCTGGCCTGACGGCCGCACTCTTGACACACTCATCTCTGGTGACATCCCTATCACTAATTCAGTCACCAGATCCTTCTCTTGGTCTGACCACTCTCCTTTCCTCCCACGTGGGGCCCCTCAGTCCTCTATCTGAGCCACCCCCTGCACTGCCAGCCTCCTTTGCTGTCATTCGACCGATGAAGCGAGTGTCAGTTGCTGCTTTTGCCTCCACCTTGGTCCCCCATTCGCACCCCCACTCCTGACTCTCCCTCTGAATCTATCCTTGCTAACCTGCATCTTGCAATATCCACCCTTGACATCATTTGCCCCTGCCATGAGGATCCGCTGAAAACCTGCCACCAAGAACAGCTTGTATGACTCGGATCTAGCATCTCTGAAACGCAAGTGCAGAGTTGCTGAATGGTAGTGGCAGACCTTGGGCTTAACCTCTGACAAACTAGCCTGCCGCCTGCTCCAAAGGCAATATTGCTTATCTATCCGCTCCAAGAACCAGGCCCACATCCAAGCCTGTAGCTCTGGAGCCACTAACAACATGGCCAAACTTTTCAAAATCTGCAAGGAACTCTCCAATGCACTTTCAGTCTCCACCTCTCTCCTTCCTTCTCAGTCTCTCTGCACTGCCTTGACCCCCTCTTCCCATTCCTCTCTCTCCTCCCTCCTGCCCATGGCACGGGATGATGTCTCTGAAGTGCTCTACTCTAGGAAGGCCTCGTCCAAACAGGTTCTCTCCTGAACAGGTGCTCTTATGCTCCTCCAGAACCATCAAGGATAACATTTCCTCTCTCGCCCTGGCTCTTGCTGACTTCTGTAACCATTCCTTCGCCACTGGCTCTTTCCCTCTATCCCTCAAGCACTCCCTTGTGTACCCTCTCCGAAGAAAGCCTTCTCCTGACCGGCTATCGCCCTTTCCCTACTACCCCATTCCTAGGTAAACTCTTGGAAAAGTGGGTCCTCCCCAAACTGACCCTCCACACTGATCTGGTTTGTTGCCTTCATGACCATCAATCTGGATTCTGGGCATCCAGAGTCACGCAAACTGCTCTACTGAACACCTGTGAAACCATGCTCGCAAATCTCGACTCCAACTTTCCTGCTGTTCTCATTCTTGTCGATCTCTCCTCTGACACGGTCAACCATTCCATCCTCATTAAACGACTCATTGACACCCTCTGCATCACTGACTGTGCACTGGATTGGCTGATGACCTTCCCCACTAACTGCCCTTCCCAGCTGCAACTGGGCCCTTTCTCCTCTACCCTCTTTACCAGTGGCGTCCCCCAGTTCTCTATCCTATCGCCATAGCTCTTCAATATCTTTCATGCCCCTCATGCTCACCTGATCCTCACCTCATTTCCAGTGTTATGACGATTACGCACAGCTTTCCTTCAAACTTACCTCTGCTTCCCCTGTTCCTCCTCCCCGACTGTCCGCCATTCCGGCATGGTGTGCAGCGAATGAACTCTGTCTCACTGCCAGTACGACAGAGATTCTCCTCATAGGGACTACTCTGCCCTTTTTTCCTCCTACCCTCTGGTCACCCTCTCTGCACCCTCTACCAACACCATCTTGTGAGGCCAAAAACCTTGGGGTAATATTTTATTCCACTGTCTCCTTCAGCCCTCACATCATGGACCTTCCAGCTCCACCTTCTCCGATGCATTCTTCCTTTTCTCACCTTACCCCAGAAGCTCAATGTCTCCAGAGCTCTGGTCCTCTCTAGGCTGGACTGCTGCAACAGCTTCTTTCTCAATCTCCCTCTTTCCATCCTTTGCCCCCTCCAGCTAATTCAGAACAGACTTATCTTTGGCCTCAAGTCCAGGGACCATATCTCTCCAGCCCTAAAATCTCTCCACTGGCTCCCCGTATCTGTAAGGATCAAATCCAAGACCCTCTGCATCATCCATAAGGCCTTCTGGGGCCTTGGACCATGCTATCTCCAACTTTACCTCCTAAATACTCCCATGCTAGAGCCCTATGCTCCTCTAATTTCAACTCTTGACTGTCAAACGCTTCTCCAAGCAGAGAGTGGGGGGCAGGTCTCTCTTCTCGGCTGGTGCCTCCCTCTGGAACAGCCTCCCTGCCCCTCTCAGACTTGAGCTGGACCTCCTTAAGTTCAGTAAACTTCTCAAAACTCTGCTCTTTTCTACCTCTTTCCCTTCCCTGTTAATCACCCCACTGGCGCTGTGACTTGTAGCCTGATCCTCATGAATCTCACAGGATCCCAGGCCCTTCCTCAGTCAATACCAGCCTCCCCAATCCCCCCTTGCACTGCCCTGCGGGCCCCTGCATGGTTGCACCACATTCCACCCCAAGAGTCACCTGTACCATCACTTAGCCTGAGATTCTCTTCCTCGGCTGCCCTCAGCACTTCCCTCCCGGGCCCTCCTCCAGCACTTGTCCACTCCTCTGTTCCCCGCTTCATCCCCTTCCCCTGCAATTCTCCTCAATGCACTTACACAGCCGAATGCCACAACGCCTAGTAGGACCACGACTGTACACTACTGTTTTGCTATTGTTTTTATTTCCCCTTCCCATTTTGACTTGTGGCACTTTGAAACACAATTCTGCTGTATAAAGCGCCTGACAAATCCTCAATAAAATAAAAAATGCATGAAATAAGTACATGTTTTAAAAGCAAAGGTGGTTTTGACTTTTGGTGCATAAAATAGAATGGGCTAGTGGTTTTAGATGCGCCTCGCACATATAGTAGATGGTTCCATGTCATTTCATCGTCAGGCATTTCAAAGCCTGCAATTTAAACGTGTTCGACAGTTCATCGAAAGAAAAAAAAATTGTTTGGGGTGGGGGGATTTCCTCCTCCAATCCCCCTGGCCTGCGCCTATTTTTACCTATACTCGACCCCCCCAACCACTTATCTGCCCTTTCCCACCCCCTGCAAAAATTTGATGAACTGTGAAACACGTTTAAACTGCAGGCTTTGAAATGCCTGACGATGAAAGAACGCCGTACCGTAGTGGTTATGCTATAACAGATAATTTGTGTGCCATATCCTTCGCACCCATTGCAGTACTTTAAATGAGACTGCACGTTATTAATATGTAGATGTGCATTAAACTATAGTGGTGGTTTCATTATTGTTGAGTCCTACAATGTTCCTTTCGCAAAGATTGTTTTTTGGAATGCCAGAACTTGTTTCATGAAGATTGTGAAATAGTTTCAATTAGGATCTTTACTTGTAGATTAAACGGGGGTAATGATTGTTGTGGGCTCCCCCCGCCCCCCGGGATCACCCTGCACAGTCCGGTTCACCGGACTGCCAACACGTGCTGGGGGCACCCAGCACAATGGAGGCACGGACCTGGGGTCACCCAGGCTGCACCACACCAAGTAGGCCATGTTCATGTGGCAAACCCTGGCCCCCAAGAACACACACACAGACACGAGTTGCCGCTTCCAGGGTCTCTGCTGCTCTGGCCCATGCGTGCCAGCAGAGCCTCCTTTATTGCACAGGCGTCAGGACGAGGTCATGATGCTCTCTGCCAAAATAACTAGACCAGCACACAACAATGATGACCAGTTGTAAGCCTCTAGCCAGGCATACAGTCACTCTCCCCTCATTTATCAAGGTATACACCATACGCAATTTCTTACTTGCCAAAAGTCAATTATCACTTGCCGTTGGCTAGTGAAGAGTGCACATTTTGAGGCATGATGTTTGGGTTTTATAAAGTTCAGGCAATGAAATACTGTACTTGGGACGCACCCAGCGGTTCACAGATAAAATGCAGTTGTGGCAGAGGTAACTGAGATGGGAATGGGTAGATGGAGGAAGCTCCCAAGGGGGCAAAGTAGAGTGATCACTGATTGGTTAGGCGTTCTTTGAAGAGTAGGATCGTTTTTAGGCCTTCCTGGTGTGTAGGATAGAGTGGTCCAGTCTAGTCTATGTTGCTAACTTGTTCCAGAAACAGGGTGCATATTAGTCCTGTTGCCTGTTTTTTCCACTTGCAGTTCTTTTTCTAGGCTGGAAATGCCATGACTTCTGGTGGGGTATTTTCCTACAGAGATGGTGAGTTTCTCAGCTGAGTAGCGTGGAATTTTTATTGTGACTGCTTTATAGATAACGCAGGCTACCTTTAACATAATGTATGATGCATGCTTTAAGGGTAGTCCGCCCAGTTAATTGAAAACAGGGCTGAAGTGACCAGGTTTTTATTTTTTAGTCCTGTGCTGGAGAGCTTTCAGAGTAGCACAGGTGGCATTTGAGACACCTACGAATAGGATGCTGCTTCCATCTTAGTTTGAGATAACCATGTCTTGGGCTGCAGTTCTGAAACTCATGCAAGCATGAAGAGACATACCTTTTACGAAGGAGCGCAAGCGTTCAATATATGCCGTTTTGGCCTTTTGCACAATATTTTTTCCGTCTGATAAGTCACTGCTGATCAATGATCACTTTGACCAGAGTTGAATGACCATTTCAAAAGATCTTTGAATTAACAAATTTACCAGGGACGCTTGGCTTATGAGTATTTGCAAACATTTTTTTAAAAAAGTTTCAAACTCATCAACGTAACAACTGCACAGTTTTCGAGTTCATCCAGCAATAATTTTGCGCACAGATTCATGCATCATTCCAAGTTCATTTTATCTCTTTATTTTTGTTGTTGCCACTATTGCCGTTCTCTTCCTGTATTTACCCGCAGCTACTAATGTGACCTTGAATAACCACCCACTTTGCTCCATGAGACTCCATTATACCTTTTGTTCTCTCCTAGTTTACAGCGCTTTTTCCGCCTATATGGTATCACTTTTTCTGGGATGTGAGTTTCCAAAGAATAGCTGGGATGTTTCAGGGTAGATATTCATGGTAAAACAAATAGAATGTTTAATAGGGAGAAAAAGTGCATGAAGGGACCCAAGAATCTGGGGAAAGGGGTTGAGTGAGGTGTTAATAAAAGCAAAAAGGTGGGCGTGGCTTGGTGTCGGTTAAGATTGCAGCGTAACCGTCTCTCTCGCACTTAGAGTATAGTAAATAAAAATACCCCTGTGAAATTTGATGCCGAAATGTAAAAATGTGGAGCCTCAGCAGACTATTAAAGTGGATGAAGGCGGCAGAGTGAATCTGATATCTGAGGTAGCCTTGTTAGACGTGGGCGCCGTGGTAGAATGGAGCTCCATGTTTGCTGCTGTGTAACCCAAAGGCCAGGTGATGATGGCATAGCACATCCCTGCACTTAGTGTTAGTACTGATTTTCTATACTCTGGCCTGGTGGATAGATGTGTAGAAGACAAACCTACCTTACTGTCAGGGACGACTCTGGGAGGTGTAGCCAAACCAGTTCAAGGTAGCCAGGCGAGTGGTCAAGGCTAAGTCGCAGGAGGGGGTGAGTCTGGTAAGGGGGGAGGGTTCCTCAGTGAGTACACAGTGAAAAGTCAAGGAATACACTTAGACAACCATTTATAAACATACATATTTATTTATGGCTATATAACACTGAAACATGACTACTAGCATGCAATATTATCACACAATACTAAATAAGATCCATGTATACAATTGTTTGAAGGTAAAGCAGAGCGGCTTCTGAGTGCCACGACAACCATTCTTCTAATGCCATTGCCAGGAAAGTGTGCTCAAATATACTCCCTGACTCTCCTACGAACGCTAATGTAGTACCAAAAGGAAACAGAGAGCAGCCCTCGAGCACCTCTGCCAATCCACCTGTCAACACTGAGACACTGAGTATAAACATACCTCATGAACCTAATGCCAACGTTGGCGCGGTCACAAAAGGAAATGCGGAGCGGCCCCTGTGCACCGCTGATACAATGCATGTTAGCACTGAGACCAGGAGGTAGAGCTTAGACACCCCTAAGTGTGTATTGTTTGAGTTGCAACCGCTGCGCAAAATTGAAGTTGAAGATGAGATTTTCTCTGCATTGCCGCTTTTATCAAAACCGGAAACCGAGGATTTAAACTTCCTACACATAACCTCCTCCTCAAGGTCTGATTGCTCTTGGGTAATATCTTCACTAGTACTTAAAGAACACAACACCGCGCCAGCAGAAATGGAAGCTGAGCGGCATTTACAAAGAACAGAAGATCTCATTACTCGGACTGTTGTGTCGAACTCAGTATGTGGAAATGGCAAAATTATCTAGGCTAAACACTCCTGCTCAGATGATTGCAACTACAAATGCTGACAACACTAACCAACCACTGACAACAATGTTGCACCTGAATGCGATGAGACCTGCCAACAAAAGTGCGGTGGCAAGAGCTTCACGGCTCTCCTTCAACATTGTGGAAATCGAAGCACTAATGCAGAATCAACAAAAGCCAAATGTGGTTTTTGGCTATATGCACCAAAAAGAACAAAACTTTAAGGGAGATATTTCTGCTTCATTTCACCAAGTAAGTCTAACCAACTCAGTTGATAGAGATGATGAAACAATTAAAAAAACATGATGCAGGGAAATGATGGAGCACTCGCAATGCATCTAACCTCAGAACTGGGTGTAAGATCTCCCAACCTCAATACCATGGAATAATCCATTTTTAGTAGTTGCTCTATGGAAATTACTCCACACCAATGCATCAGAATGGTCTTGTTACAGGAAGTGAGCCTTGGGGAGGAGAACTGGCTACCAAAAAACACCAAAGAACAACGAGCAGAGACCGAGATCAAGGAAGTTGCACCTTGCTCTCATGGTGTGGAGAAAATGGATCTGCAGAATATTTATTAATCCATTAGCAATGCTTTGAGAGATCAGGCGACTCTCCTAGCAATGGTACATTCCAAACAGATCTACATGGAAGCTTTTACCACCAAGATTTAAACATGACTAGACAGAGAAGCCAAGCTGTCTGCCCAATGGCAAGCACATTACCTCTTTGATCTAGCAAGAAGCGACCAAGTCAACAAAAGGACGATGATGACCGCAATCCTGGACATGATAAAGATAATGCGCCAGGAAAGTTTGAGTCCCCCAAGTATCTCTATATCTCTCAAACAAGGCCTGAATTGTGCGGAAAAATCCAAAGCATCTGGAAGATCCTCCTCAATTCAAACAGACATAGAAGAACATGACAAGACCATAATGGGGCAGACGAATGAACATCCAAACGGTATGCTGAACCCATTGATACAGCAGGGACTACAACAGAATGCCACAGATTCTAGTCCTCAAACCATAGAAGTAGTAACACATGAGGAGAAGCTGACTGTACCACCAGCGGTTGAAGCCATAAGGAGAGCATTACAGAGCACAGTGATTAGAACTTAAGAGCTAACCATCAAATCAACGATTATCACATGAAACTGAGGTTCCAGGATTGCAGATGAAACAACCTTTTCTGATATTTAGCGCTCAAGCCGCCAAGAATATGGGTTCTAAACTATCTACAAATAAAACGAAAAAGATCACAAGACACAACTCACCTGTAAAGAAAACGAAGAATCAACCAAGAGACTCTAAGCAAAAGACAAATGGATCACAAGCGTTTCTACGCAACCTAAGAGTACCGGTAGGAAGCCCAGTAGTGCCTATTAATCACGCAGTACAGAAGCAGAGCGAGACGCTTATATTGCCCCGACAAGAAGAAAGAACAAGAGACCATTTTTGCCAAGGAAGAAACAGAACAATGCGAGATCATGATTAACTTATCGTACATCTCTCTGAGGATGACCAGGAGGGGGAGACGCCTTCCATTATAAATAATCAACTCTCAGTAGAAGGCATTCCCTATGAAGATCTTGATGATGCCGGTCGAAGCAGCTCCCTCATGGTCCAAGAGCTCCAGGACTTCGATCCTCTATCAGCGTCAAGAGGAAACATTTTTTCCACCCTAGATCAAAAACGTTCAAATACATTGGGGAAAGCAGTGTTCCTAGATGAGAATCCAATCAACAAAGGACTAATAGGACTAATTGACAGAACTAATAAAGGACCTCAATTTGATCTTGCATATGCTGCAAGGCAATCCAGTACCATCATGATTGATCGCGCAAATGTGATTAAGTTATTACAGTTCATCTCTGAACAATTTTTATATTCCTGGATTCTAGATGGTTGATTTCAGTTTGTGGAGGAAGCAAGACACAACTGGGTTATAGTACACCTATATTCAACCAAGGTGAAAAAAAAATCCTAGCCCAGAAGGATGCGTTCTTACCATTGGGATTTGACATCGGCCAAAATAAACAAATGCAGAAATTGGAAGAGGAAAGAGAACAAAGCAAAAGACAACTGTCCACTCAGCAAGTGATGCTTAAACCACTAAATAATGAATGACTAAGGAAATGGATCAATAAAAGAATGCAACCAGATAACATACAAGTGAACTTGGTGCCACTTGACCAGGGGTTCTGAAGGGTCGTTATGATAACAGGCTCAAACTCAGCCAGTAAAGGGGACATATACGCCAAAAGATACATTGTACAAGGGTTTATAGACACGCCAAGCAGATTAGCAACCAGGAACTTGGGTGCTGCTTCCCTTTAAATGATGCTGTTGGAACACCGGGGGATTTTAACATCTATTTTCGAAAAACTGAATTAGAACTTCAGACGTGCAACATCATTTGTCTGCAAAAAACCTGGATACAGAATTTACTGATTTGCTATGGATACATTGCATATTTAAACCCAGCTATTCTAGGCAAAACAGGACTCCCCTTTTCAGGCCTGCTTACTTTAATTAAAGCTGGCCGTAATCTGGAAGTTCAAGAAGAACAAACCCAAACCTTTACGTTCAAATCTTGCTAATTAAGAGAACGGCCCAAAATGGAAGTCGATCTAATTTTGTGCTGATTTGCAATTTGTACTGGAACCTTGCATGGGTATTACTGAGGCAATCCTGATCGATACAGTACTTGCAGCAATTGATACATTCCAAGTCCAATGTAAAAAAAAATCCAAATCATCATTTGCAGTGACTTGAACATTCATTTATTTGATAAGGCAGAAGTGTGGAAAACAACCAAGTCGATGCCCCAAAAAGCACAAGTTTGGGTTAAAGAGCTACAGGCAAGATTGATTGTGCTGATGAATGGACAATTAACAGGAGACATGCCTCCAACTCCTACATGGCAAAAGGGGAACTCTTAACTACCTTGATTATATTTTCACTTCAGCAGAAATGCTCCTGGAATTGGATGCCTTAAATGTGAGGCTGACTGCCAAAAGCGATCATAGTCTATTGATCCTAACCTGGAAAGATAAACGGGGAGGAAGAATGTTAAATAACCATCCTCCCCTGAACACTAAGAAAAACAGATTACGAATACATAGCAGTGATGTTTCCGCAATGACAACAAGGTATCTGGATTCACCCTTGATTGGACATGACAGGCTAAATTATGGGTTTATAGTGATTGTTTCGAAACAAGAGTTTCGAAAACAAAAGCTTCGACATGGTATTTTTAACATGCAAAAGTGCATTTCTATCGAAACCATTCTGTCAATAGACATGGACTGGTTTCCGTAGAAATGCACTTTTACATGTTAAAAGTAGCATCTCAATGCTTTTTTGTTACATAGAGCTGTCCAGTGCTGACATTTCAGCATTGGCCAGCCCCTTGTTACGTTTTAAAGTTTTTGTGTATATTGGGGGAGGGGGGTTCCTCCCCAACACCCCAAACCCTAAACACTAGCCCTGACCCTAACCCCAATGTAACCCTTAAACTAAACCAAATCCTAACCCTATTTTAACACCTAAACTACCCCTAATGTAACCCCCCAATTTAAACCCTTAAACTAACCCAAGCCCCAACCCTGCACTAATACTTATCTGCATTTAGTTACCATATTCAAACATTTTTTGGGAAGAATGACTATTCGAAAAATTACTATTAGAAAAAAATGTATTCTCAAAAATTGCATTCGAGTTTTGCTTTCGAAAAAATGACGGGATACCCGCTGATTGGATGCTGATGCTCCATGAACTCACTGGTGCCAAATGCAAATTTGACATCCTTGCGAGGAGCCCTGCATTTAATAGCGAGATAGTTGAGCAGAGAAAAAGGTTTCGAGCAGATCTAAGAAAGCTCAACCGCTCCTTGGCATCAGATCGCCAAATGCTAATACTAAAACGAAAACAAAAATACTAAAATTGGATCCTTATGTCAAGGGCACAACAAATTCAGATGGACGTAGAAAGACTGCTTAAATCATTGGATAATCGAAACACTCAAGAGCTTTGGCCATTTTTGAACGATCAGCACAATATTTAATTTGCCTTGACTGCGGCAGTCCCAGAAGATAGCGCACTTTTCAGCACTATTTGCAAAGGCTCCAAGCTGGGAACCGATACCCGAAAAAGGTAATATGTCAAGATGGAAAATAGAATGGGACAAAGGACTTTTTGATATTGTTTGTTTGTTTGTGCATTTATATAGCGCTACGAACCCTCGGGTATCTGAGCGCTGCTTATTTCCCACGGTGTGTGGTGCTCATTTATCGACCTCGGAAGGATGAAAGGCTGAGTTTGGCCCCGCCGGGATTCGAACCTGCATCAGCAGGCTCTGCACGGATGTCAAAGCGAGCGCTCTACTCGCTGTGCTATCTGACCGGCTTATAAATATTAATTAAATGACAACACATCTCGAGCACTGGGCCCAGATGGGCTGTCAAATAACAGCTTGAAGCTAAATCCAGAAGCATTAGCGGACTTGCATGTCGCTTTATTCTCTACGATTATTGACACTAATCAGATTCCACCATCTTGGAAAAATGCAACGTTGATATAAACAGGGAGACAGAGCCCTTCCAATCAACTACTGCCCACTGGCACTCCGTACTCCTTAAGACAACTTACAGGATGGGCAAAGCAAACTTAAAATAGGCCTCAGACAGATCAGATTTGTTAAGGGGGCAGGTACTAACATCAGCCTCCTTCTACTGAATCTCATAAAGCTCGAAGCTATGAGGGCGAAAACAAGTCTATGCTCTGTTTGTTTATAGATTCAAAACAAGCGTTCGATTGCGTTAACCGGATGAGATTATGGCAGAGACTGCAGTGCTGTAATTGTCCACCTGATCTAGTTGCAGCTATTAAAGAGCTTTATACCGCCACATGTATCCAGGTCAGATTATCTAACCAAGGTGCACTTTCAAAGAAAATTGACACGTGGAATGGACTGAAACGGGGATTATCGTTGGCAGCTTTTCTGTTTGATATATATATCAGATCTAAATTTTTGATGTTTGTTAATCTGCTTAGAATCACATGCTGTGCATAGGTCCGACATCCAGTGGTCACTGCGGAGTATTGCATTTTGTTTTTGTAGTCGAAAAGGGGACGTCGACAAGGCGTGTCTGTAACACTATCCCTATAGTGACGTGCGTTGTACCCACAATCCCTCACGCGTCGAGGTCCCTCAGATTGTTTTTTTCCGCCCAGTTTATGGTCGCCTTACGCGGAGCTCCTAGAGAGACATTGCTAAACAATTACTACGGACCTCGGTCCTTAATATATACTTATTGTTAAAAGATCCCTCCCCTCGACATTAGCTGTGAAGCTGTTTGTCCGCCGAGCAAGTTTTCGACGGAGGGGAAGAGACGGAGGAGATCCTTCGGTGCTGCCGAACACGTGGCCAGGCCTCGCCGGCCAACATACAGTAGGGAGAGTGGGGGTTTCGAACTTTTACCTTCTCGTCGAGAATGTCTTTCTTTCTCCCCTATCTTTCCCTTGGGGTTGTTATCACCAGTTTTTATTGCCTCAGCTATGGAGAGGACACCTTTTAAGTTTTGCCCACGCTGTAGGGGCAAATACACTTGGAAGGACAAACACAAGCTCTGTAATCGTTGCTTGCCCCTCGATCATAAAGAGGACAGCTGCGCGGCCTGTAAGCTCTTGAAACCAAGAACTCTTAAAGAACGGAAAGTTAAGAGGTGGGCGGACTACGCTATGTCGAAGTCAGTTTCCTCACCCGCCGCCGCTGTTACAGAAAGTGACGAGGAGGGTGATAACTCGACGTCCGTTACGGAAGTCATTAACCCCCAGAAGGAGCGCTCCTCGACGTCCGTCCCCGGCCCCGACGGGCTCGGCTCACGCCCTGCTTATGGGGATGAACACCCCGGCGACAAGGACGCACACAGACCCCATAGGTCTAGGCACACAACCCACGGCTCTTCTTCGTCCAGGACGAAGGATCCACCAGCGCCGAAGGGGACGCAGGGCACTCCGGCGTCGACCTCAGACCGCAAGGGTCTCGAGCCCCACCCGCAAACGCAGCCGCGACCAGCGATTGGGCTTTCATCTAACACGGGCGCTACCTCAAAAACATCCGACGTAACGCTCCATAGAGCGGCCGTCGAAAAACAACGCGCAACGCAGGCAACGCCGACTCCAGAACCCTCGACTGACGAACTCGTCGTCGAGAGTCTGGCGAGAATTGTTTCCGAGGACAAACGTAAGCGGACGACGAAACAGATGTCGAATACCGCACCCAAGGAAATAGAAACGCCGAAAAAGCACAAGAGTAGCCAGGAACTGCCCCATCCATCTAAAGGCACTTCTGAACTACCGGAGGGCTTTTCTGAGGGCGACGGAAACCTTTCGTCGACGTTGTGGGAGCGTTCGAAGCGTTTTGAAGGTGAAAACACTGATTTCCCCCCTCTAGACTATTCAGGGGTTCCCCATGAGACCATGGAAAGACTCCATTCTTGTATGGAAAAGATGGAGAGGTTTTTGGATAGCCAAAACCCACCCACACCCAAAAGACCAAGAGAATGGACCCAGGATGACCCTAGGGTCAAGATTCCTAGACTGTTTCCCCCTTCTACAGATGCATATGACCTCACTGAAGAGGAGCAATACCTCCAGAAGATGAGGAGTGTTTAGGTGGAGAGGAAGAACCTGAGGAGGAGAGGTTTGAGGAAGACCCTTACACTAGCGCAGGAGCTTTTGAAGAGGATACAGCTACCTCACAGCCCTGGCACTCCCCATCAGTGCAGCCTTGGCAATCCCCATCAGTGCACTCAGACCCTGATGTCTTTCACCCTTCTCCTCCCAAGGACTCACCTATTGGGAGCACCTCCCCCATAGATGACCAGCCTTCACTTAATGCACTATTGCGCAAGGCAGCAGCGCATTTTCAAATAGACACAGGGGAGACTCTTCCGGACATAGACTTTGTAGAAAAAGTTATTAAAGAAAAAGCCCCGGTCAGTCAGTCCATTCCGCTCCTGGCTTCTATAAAGAGAAGAATAACTCCTTCCCTTTCCAATCCGGCCTTAGTCAGAGGGGTCAACCCTCGGATAGAAAAGCTCTTCAGCCCTTCGTCTTCTGACCCTTTGTACATCAGGGGACATTCTATTCCGGACTCTCTGGTAGTGACTAACACAAGAAAGAGAGCGGGAGTACCACTATCTACTAGTGAGGCACCACCTGACAAAGAGGGCAAGAAGCTCTATGCACTTGGGAAGAGAATCACGACCTCCGCCGCCCTCTCAACCAGGATCGCGAATAACAATTCCCTACTAGCTAGCTACGCAGATGCACAGTGGAGCAAGCTGCGCAGCGAAGCAGAGGACGCACCAGAACCCCTGCATTCACGCCTGTTGGCTACTATATCAGAGGGAACTCTCGTAAACCAGGGCATCGTAAAGAACTCCTTAGATGCCGCAGAGACAGCTGGCCGCTCCCTGGTTCAGGGAATACTTCTCAAACGCCATGTCTGGCTGCGCAATTCGGGATTTAAGCCAGAAACCCAGGCTTCCCTAATAAATAAGCCCATAGAGCAAACATCTGTTTGGGAAGGCAGTTGATGAGGCCCTAGAACATGCGAAGAAGGAGTTTGATACCATCAAGACTCTTGACCAAATTTCTAGGCCACCTAACAGACGCAGCTATGGCAATAGACGCTCCTTTCGTGGCCAACGCCAGCAGCAAAGCCAATAACAATGTTACTCTGCTACCAACTGGCCCTCTAACCAAAGCACCCAGTTCAGTCAAAGAGGCCAACGTCGTGGCAAAGGAAGAGGGCGCGGCTCCAGTCCAAAAGGCCCCACGCCCAATACCAACAAATGACCCAAAGATTCGGGTCCCCTCCCATGCATCACCGGTCGGGGGCCGGCTAACATCGTTCCTTTCAGCATGGGAGGGAATAACGTCAGCCCGCTGGGTATTATCCACCATAGCCCACGGATACTGCATCGAATTCAACGGTTCCCCGAAATACAGACCCCCACGGAACCGACGCATGACACCGGAACACCTCACTATTCTTATTCAAGAAGTAGAAGAGCTACTGAAAAAAGAAGCTATAGAGGCTGTCACCCTATCTCAGGTAACAGAAGGTATTTATTCAGTGTACTTCCTTGTATCCAAAAAGGACTTAACCATGCGCCCTGCATTAGATCTGCGCCCAGCGAACAACTTTGTCAAACCCCAAAAGTTTCGTATGGTGACCTTGCAGGAAGTAATCCCACTGTTATCACAGGGGGATTACATGACAACACTAGACATGAAAGATGCATACTTTCATATTTTAATGTTGCCAGCGCACAGAAAATACCTCAGGTTCAAGATGGAGAACAAACACTACCAGTTCAGAGTTCTACCCTTCGGGATAGCATTTGCACCAAGGGTATTTACGAAAGTACTGGCAGTGGCAGCGGCCCACCTGCGCAGATTATCCATCCCGGTTTACCCGTACCTCGACGACTGGCTCATAACAGGGGATTCTTAAGAAACATGCTTCTCCAATACCCAAAGGACCGTAGACCTTTTGTCCCAACTGGGCTTCTCCATCAACGAAAAGAAGTCCAGCTTAGACCCCAGCCAAATCAAACAATTCCTAGGGGCTCTAATTCGAACAAGGGACGGCCTCGTCTTCCCCTCCAATGAGAGGGTCCAAAACCTGCTGTTTCAGATCCCCCAATATGTGGCAGGTCGACAGGTGACGGTACGCAAAGCAATGCGCTTGCTAGCGTCATGTATTTATTTGGTACCTCACGCGCGCCTGCGCATGCGCCCAATACAAGAGTGGCTCTACAGCCAGTGGTGTCAGGCCAGCGGACAATGGGACGATCTAGTGGTGGTCTCGCAGGCCTTGGTTCTCTCGCTACGGTGGTGGACAAAGGAAAACCTGTTATTAGGGAAAACTTTTGCCACACCCGCAGTGGAAGCCACTCTAACCACAGACGCATCCCTTACAGGATGGGGGGCTCACCTATCCCATCAGACTGCTCACGGAGTGTGGACTCCGAGCTTAGCATCCAAGCATATAAAGCTGCTGGAACTATTAGCAGTGTTCAAAGCACTGAAAGCTTTTCAGGAACACTTACAAGGAAAGACAGTGATGGTCCTCACAGACAGCACCACAGCCATGCACTATCTCAACAAGCAAGGGGGCACTCGCTCTCCAGGACTGTCCAAGCTGTCCCAGAATATATGGAAGTGGGCTCTCAAACACAACATGTTCCTACTATCACAACATGTACCAGGGGAACTCAATCTGCTAGCAGACAAACTCAGCAGAGACTTCCCCCTACCCAAAGAGTACGAATGGCAATTGCACGAAAACATCGTCTTAGACGTCTTCACGCAATGGGGTTTCCCGGAAATAGACCTGTTCGCAACCCTGGAGAACTCACAATGCCAAAGTTACGCCTCCAGGTACCCCCAGAACCAGTCCAAGGGGAACGGTCTGTTGATTCAATGGTCAGGGAAATTTGTTTACGCCTTTCCCCCGACTCCCCTCCTCAACTAAGTGGTGCACAAGATGCACCAGGAGCAGGTTACCATGATACTAGTGGCCCCAATGTGGGCCCGGCAGTCATGGTTCGCTCTCTTGATGGAGATGTCCCTATCTCCCCCAATGAAACTTCCCTGCCCGTACAACATGCTGTCACAAGACAAGGGCAGGACACTGCATCCATGCCCTCAGACCATGAACTTAGCAGCCTGGCTCCTGAGATCATAGAATTTGGACATTTACATCTCCCTCAGAGATGTATGGACATCGTCAGGGAAGCCAGAAAACCTAATACTCGCCACTGCTATTCTAGCAAGTGGAAAAGATTTGTCATCTGGTGTAGAAGTAAGAACATCAACCCGGTTGACTGCTCTGCCACTAACATTATTCTATACTTGACCCATTGACTGGATTCAGGTCTAGTGTTTAATTCCATTAAAGTCCACCTAGCGGCACTTTCTGCATACACCACTTCCCAACTTAAAGTGTCGTGGTGGAAGATACCAGTTATCAAGGCCTTCATGGAAGGGGTAAAGAGAATACACCCCCCGATAGCTAACCCAGCTCCCGGATGGGACTTAAACGTGGTACTTTCTAGACTCATGGGCACTCCTTTCGAACCCATGCACAAGGCAACTCTTAAATACCTCACTCTTAAGACTGCTTTCCTAATAGCTATCACCTCCATTAGGAGAGTAAGTGAACTACAGGCTCTTTCTGTACTAGACCCCTTCGTATCAGTTCACAAGGATAAGGTGGTTCTTCGCACACACCCAAGGTTTGCACCAAAATTCATCTCGAAATTTCATGTAAACCAATCTATAGAACTACCAACGTTCTTTCAAAACCCTTTCAGCTTGGGGGAAAAAAGTCTGCATACACTAGATGTACGCAGAGCTGTCATGTTCTACATGGAAAGAACCAGATCACTGAGAAAGACTAATCAGTTCTTTGTCTCGGTGGCAGCAGGAAGAGAAGGAGATGCAGTCTCTAAGTCCACTATATCTAGATGGATTGTACAATGCATCACTCTCTGTTACACTCTTGCTAAGAGAGAACTACCCTTCAAGCCAAGAGCACATTCCACTCGAGGCACTGGGGCTTCCATAGCATTCATTGCAAATGTTCCCCTTGAGTCCATCTGCAAAGCGGCTACCTGGAGTTCTGTGCACACCTTTACAAAACACTACTGTCTAGATGCACACTCTAGATCTGACTCCCAGGTGGGACAGGCAGTATTAAGACATCTTTTCTCTACTGTTCCTTCTCATAACCCACCGCCAACTCCGGGTACTGCTCGCTAGTCTATGCACAGCATGTGATTCTAAGCAGATTAACAAACATCAGAAGACAATGCATTACTTACCGTAAAAGCATTTCTGATGGTTGTATCTGCTTAGATTCACATGCGCCCGCCCTTCCTCCCCGCTCGGATGGAAGGAACATAGACATCCTCTACTATATTTCTCTCTTTTCTGTACTCACTCACGTCTAGAAGGCTCCCTCAGGGCAGAAAAATACAAACAGAGGGACCTCGACGCGTGAGGGATTGTGGGTACAACGCACGTCACTATAGGGATAGTGTTACAGACACGCCTTGTCGACGTCCCCTTTTCGACTACGAAAAACAAAATGCAATACTCCGCAGTGACCACTGGATGTCGGACCTATGCACAGCATGTGAATCTAAGCAGATACAACCATCAGAAATGCTTTTACGGTAAGTAATGCATTGTCATATCCCAACAGGGAATATGAACATTTCACCAATCTTAAATGGTACGGCTGTACCTTAGAAGATGTATGCTGATGACCTTGTTCTTCTGGACAAAACACCTATTGGCCTACAATGTGGTTTAAATGCATTAGTCAACTACCTTGAAAACAATGGGCTTACAATCAGTTCTACAAAAACCCAAACGTTGTTCTTCTCAAATCGGCAAGGTCAGCGCAAAGAGAACTTTACCCTGTATGTCGGTACAACTGAGCTGGTACAAGTGCAAAAGATCAAGTATCTAGGAGTATGGATTAAAACATCTCTAGACGATTATGAATGGGGCAATGCCCTTCAGACTCAAGCACCTTCACTGGCGCGTCAAGCCTATGTACTACATCGGTAATGACTTTCCATCGATAGGTCATTCCCATCTTATCCTTCGGGGCTGAAACCGCTCTCAATGTATCGTGGAAACTATAGGACCAGTTAGAGGGTGTTTTTTGTAGAAAGGTTCTGTCCCTCCCTAAATCCTTCCCAATTGCACAGATCAGATTTGAAATTGCAATGCAATCCATTCGATAGTGCTTTGGAAAACAATGGATCTGTACCAAAAAAAACTCCTGGACGATGATGCTTTACCCATTGAGATTCTGAGAACGAAGTAGACAATACGGCAAACTGAGATCTTGAATCAGTGGAAAGCCAGATGTACTAGATGGCTAAGGGTATTAGATACTTCAGAAGAAGTGCTAAAAACAAATCCCTCCATGATCCAAACAAAAATCCAATGGAGAGACTGGATGGAAACCCAGGAGAACCAGGCAAAATACAAACTTTCCTTGAACTGTCCCCTCGATTGCCATGCATTAAATCAATTGCCAAAATATCTACTCAAATTTCCATGCCCAAAATTTAGAGATTTGTTTTTACGCTTGAAGCTGAACCTCTTACCAACAAGAGAAGTATTAGTATACCGGAAACGACTGAAAGAAGACATGACGTACTGCTGATTTTGCCTCAATAATGACAAAGTGGAAATAATATGAAATATTGTGATGGACACTGACGCTCTGGGCGAAACAAGATGGAAATTTTGATACGATGAACTGTACAAATGTCTCATGATTCATCGAGCATGATGACAACTCTGCTGGCGGAGTTCTGGTCGCTCGTCGAGAGCCAGGCAGTGAAAAGTCCCAGCCTCCCAGTGAGGATTGGCTTCTATTCCAGGATTTTCGCCATAAAGAACCACCAGGCTGGCCTGAGAGTTGTTGGACCTTTCCACCCCCAATCTCTCCCTTCCTCTGCAAAAATTCAAGATGGTTAAGCCAGCTCTTACAACAGAAACACTGGACAGGGGAGACTGGATGTGCTCCTTGGATCTGAAGGACGCATATCTACACGTCCCGATTTGGCAGCCGCATCGTTCCTTACTGCTCTGCAGGATCAGGGGCTGCCATTTTAAATACATGGTGCTACCCTTTGGCCTCAACTCGGCGCCCAGGGTATTTATCAGGTTAATGAACGCAGTGGCAGCCCTCATCAGGGCCATCACGTCTACCCATTCCTGGACGACTGGCCAACTCTCCATCAGTGCGGAACAAACCGCTTCCGAACAACTTGAGCTGGGGTTCACAATCAATCTCAACAAGCCTTGGCTGCAGCCCATGCAGAGCCTGACCTTGGGCCTCATGTGGGACATGACCTTCATGAGTCTTTCCCTCGGAGGGCGAGATTGCGGCCATCAAGAGAGCCACAGTGACCTCTGCCTGGTCGTACCAAAACCTATTGGGTCTTATGGCAGCAGTCCTGTTGATCGTACCTCACACGAGGCTCAGGATGAGGAATTTGCAGCTGTCTTTGCTGCCTCATGGAATCGGGAGAAGGGTTCCCAAGCAGAGCCAGTGAAAACTCCTCCCTTTCTCCACTCGGACCTCCAGCGGTGGTCCACGAACTGCAACCTGCGGCTGGGCAAGCACTTCCGACAGCTGGCCCCTCAGGTCACAGTCACTACAGACTGTTCCCTGGGGAGCCCTCTAAACAACCACAGCGTCCAGGGTGTCTGGACTCGGCAGGAGTCCCACATCAGTTGGCTAGAATTGAAGGCCAAATGGCTGGCTCTCAAGGCCTTTCTCCTGCTTATCGAGGGCAAGACCGTTCTTATCCAGACGGACAACCCCACCAGCATGTACTAGGTGAACAAGCAAGGGGGTCGGGGGTACCAAATCCCCTCCTCTTTGCAACCTAACAGTCAGCATGTGGGAATGGGCTCTGGAGAACATCTACCTCATGGCTGTCCACCTCCTTGGGAATCCAACCTGGAAGTGGACAGGCTCAGCAGATGTGGGGACGCATAATTACGAGCTCCTGAGCCAGCAGGGGGGAAGGGTACTCCACCCTGCTCCTCACAAACTACCCCTCGCAGTGCTGTTCCTGAGCAGGTCACGCTGAAACACTTGAGCCTATCTCAGGCTATCCTAGACGTCCTCCGGTGCGCTAGAAGCAAGACTACTAGGTTCCACTATAAGAGTATATGGTCTAGATTCAGTCATTGGGCAGACTCTAGGGAGGTCGACCCTCTTAAGTGCACCTTGCATGACATGCTCTCCTTTTCCGCACACTTTGCCCATTTCGGCGTACAGGTGGAAAAATGCCACACCTATCTGGCAGCCATAGGGGCTTACAGGAATTCGGAGGAGGGCCTTTTTTCCTCCAACCCGGTGGTCAAGCGATGTCTGGCGGACCTCCACAGGCTTTACCCGCCTATAAAGAAACCACACCCTGTGCAGTACCTTAATGTTGTGTTGGGCGCCTTGGCGCACAAACATTTCGATCCACTGGTGTCCGTGGACATTAGGCTGGTCACCATAAAGACAGCCCTGCTCGTCGGTCTCACCTCAGCTCGCGGAGTCGGCGAGATCCAGGCTTCAGAGCCCTTCACTACCTTTCACAAGGACAACGTCATCCTGTGAATGCACCCTGCGTTCCTACCCAAGGTGACCTCCTCCTGCCATCTCGACAACGAAATGGTCATACCTACTTTATTCGCTGACCCCAAGGAGGAGCCTCAGAGGGTCTGACACCGTCTGGATGGCAGACGCGTGCTTAATTACTACCTGGACAGGGCCAAGGATGTCTGCAAGTCAGACGCCTTGTTTGTCACTCTCGGTGGGTTAAGGCTTGGTTACAAGGCCTCCAGAGCAAGGTGGATGGTCGCGGCCATCAAGGACACCTACAAGGGGCAGCACAAACCTGTGCCAGCTAGCTTACATGCCCATGCGGTCAGAGCCAAGGCCATGATCGCGTTGCAACGGCATGTGCTGTGGCAGGTCATTAGCAGGGCGGCTCCCTTGGCTACCCCTTTGGCTTTCTGTAAAGCTCTACTGTTTGGACGCCGCCTCTAGGTCAGAAGCAGCGTTCGGACAGACGGTTCTAAGAAACCTGCTTTCTTAAGGACGGTCTTCTCTGCACACTGGGGGCTTCGTTCAGTTGTAATCGCCCATACAGTATGGAGGAAAGGGGATGGGATATAAGAGTAATTAATAGTTATCACCATAGCGACTAACGTACTCTTGGTCCATAGTCTCCTTTCCTCCATACGTCTCACAATCCTCCTCCCCCCCACACCACCTAATACTGTTGTCATTAGGCAATGCTAAATATTGTCGACACGTCAATGCGGACTGAGGAGTGGTGCCGGTGGGCGGAGTCAGGCGAGCGCATGCTCCCAGGGCTGCACCCCCGCGTGCCTCTAAATTTAAAGGGGAAGAATATTTTTCTGGTGAAAAAGGTGGTTTCCTGTCCCTCGCGAGGGACTCCCATACAGTGTGGAGTAAAGGGGACTCTGGACTAAGAGTACGTTAGTCACTACAGTGAGTAACTAATTTGTTCCGGATACACTCAGGGCAGACAGTCTTAAACTTGTGGCCCATCACAAGGACAATCTTCCTCTTCTGGTTTTCAAAGAGGAAATAAAAGATCCAGAGCAAAGGGCAGAACCTCACCTGGGAGAGGCGCCAACACTCCCAAACAATGACGCACCACTGTAGGTCCCCTCCCATGTCACCCCAGCAGGTCGAATTTCACGCTTCACCCACGCATGGGAGGGGATAACGTCAGACAAGTGTGTTGTCCACTGTGGCAGGCGGTTATTGCATCGAACATTTACAAAAACCACCCAACAGCCTGCCAAGACATAAAGATGACAACAGAAGAGTGGTGCATACTGTTAGAATAAGTAAAGACACTGCTGGAAAAGGACGCCATAGAGATCGTCCCAGAAAAACAGGTAAACAAGGCTATTTATTCAACATACTTCCTTGTGCCAGAAAAAGACCTTCCAATGCGCCCAGTCCTAGATCTGCGCTTTAAGAACAAATATGTCAAACCACAAAGGTTTCGGATGACCACGCTTCAAGAGGTGGTCTCCCTATTAAAACAGGGGGGGGGCTGCATGGCAACATTGGATATGAAAGATGCATACTTTCATATTGCAATGCTCTCTGCGCACAGAAAAGATCTGCAAATCAAAATGGCACGAGTTCACTAGCAGTTAAAAGTGCCCCCCTTCGGCATCGCCTTGGCACCAAGAGTATTCGCAACTGGGCTCATAGTAGTGGCAGCACACATTCGCAGAGAGTCAATCCCCATATACCCTTGTCTGGACGACTGGTTTATCACCAGGGAATCTCCTCAAATTTGTAGACAAAATACCCAAAAAACGATAGAACTTCTTTTCAATTTGGGATTCTCCATCAACAAAAAGAAATCCAATCTAGTTCCCAGCCAAATAAAACAATTTCTGGGACCAATTCTAAAGACAAAAGAGGAGCTGGCTTTCCCGTCAAACGAGAGAGTAAAAAACATGCTGTAGCAATTACCTTACTGCAAGGCTAGTTGCCAGATAACTGTACGCAAAGCAATGCGCTTACTCCCGATTGATGGCCTCATGCATTCACTTGGTTGCGCATGCGTCCAATGCAGGAATGGTTAGTGAAACTATGGTTTAAGGCAAACGGCCAGTGGGACGATCTAGTGGTAGTTTTGCTAACTCTGGTACAGGCTCTTAGCTAGTGGTCCAGGGACAACCTGCTAAAGGGAAAACCCTTCTGCTTTCGACCAGCACAAGCAATCCTAACTACAGATGCCTCACTTGCCGGATTGGGGGACGGGGGGGCTCACTTCTTCCACCACACTGCCCACCGCCAGTGGACACGCACAACAGCCCAAAGACACATCAACTTCCTGGAACTTTTGGCAGTTCTCAAAGCTCTTCAAGCCTTTCTGCAACCGAAACAAATCGAACGTTGCAATTCCTCACAGACCGCACCTCTGCCATGTTCTACATAAACAAGCAGGGAGGCACACGCGCTTGTCTGTTCAGGCTATCCTAAATAATATGGAAATGGGCACTCAAGCGGAACCTTCCTAAACTCTCAACACGTTCCAGGGGAACTCAATGCTCTGGCAGACGCTCTAAGCAGATACCCTCTACCAGAAGAACATGAGTGTCAGCTCAACAAAGATATCCTAGACGGAATATTCTCCCAATGGGGTCATCACCGTTTGGATTTGTTCACCACAAGCCTAAACGTGAAATGCCCAGACTTTGCGTCCAGGTTTCCCCCACCAGAGTCCAGGGGGAATGCCCTATGGGTGTTAGGGATAATTCTCTGTATAGTCTAATTTCCCAAACCTAGTGAGTCCCCCAGCAGCTTTGCTGGATTTTTGGGATTTATTTCTTTCTCCTGCCAAGAGTGGGACTCTTTTTCTCCCACTCTTGGACATGATTTGAGATATCCTTTGACTTTGTAATGTTTTTTATGGGCTATGGGTTCTTTTACTCCATAGGGCTTCATGTGTTTTTGGTATGTGTGTTACGCAGCTCCCTGCGTGCAGTAACACAGGGGTGTCATAGTGACCCCCAAGAATAGACTCTGTACCCTGGGACTGACTACTGTCTCCCAGGGCATGTAAAGTCACCATTGGCTTTACTAGTCCTAAATTGTGAACAGAACCAGTACAAACCATCATATTGTGGACGTACTGTTAGGGGCAATTCGATTGCCCCTGGGTCTGTTGTTCGAGGGGGCACTGTCCAGTCCCCCCTGATCGAGTTTTGGCTGGTGGCAGTGGATACTACTTTTTATATTCGACCGCAAATATATTCCTATGGGATTTTCCCATTGTTCGAGGCTACCACTTTTTACAATAGCCTCAAACATACTGCCGGTTTATTAAATTAATATTCACCGGTTGGGATTTTTTACCAGAACTCGGTGCCAAAATGGCGTCTGTGTTCGCTTTTGTAACTCCAACCCAAGTCGAGCCCTTTGTTCCACTTTTTGGCGGGCTTCTGCACAGAAGCCTCCAAAAGTGGTGCCACTCTGTCTGGGTCTACAGGATGTGTGGGAGGGGGGGTTTAGGCACCCTGGACTGAGTTGCCTCGGCAACTCAAGTCACACTCTTGTGTGATTGGCCCAGTGGTGTGCCACCCGGCTCACCACTTAGCATGTTTGAGTGACAGCTAGGACTGATGAATGGGGGTTTTCTGCATAAAAGCAGGGCTTTGGGGACTGGAACTTCAGAAGTCGCCACAGGACCGAAGAATCCGAAGAGGGAGAAGCTGAGCCGACCTGCAACAACGACACCACCGGTGGAGCCCTGCTGAACCACCTCACCACTTCCCGACGACCGAGAAGATCTTCATCCAGGAGAGTCTTCTTCCTTTGAACTGGTGGGGATAACCAGTTCGCCCTCTTTTCGCCTTCCTGGATCGTCTCGTGGTCGAATCGCCCGTGCCAAGCACCCCGGCGGCCGGGTAGCCATGCTTCACCACTACCGCGAATAAAAGGGTAATACCTTTTTACCGGGAAACTCCGCGGCTGGTTCCTTCCCTGGCAGTACAACGACCTCCAGCTTTCCTCCACGTCGAGATCTTCTCTTCCCCTGGACGAAGCACCGACTTGCACCCGCTGCCAGGAACAACTGCCCCCGCTGGAGCTTCCTCACCATTTCAGGTACTGTGTCCCGCCTGGTCTCCCTTGCAACAGACTGTTCAAGGTGTCCCGTAAATCCTGGACTCTCTATCCTGGGGTGACTTGGGACCTGTTAACTAGCTTTTTCTGAACTGATCCAACCCTCTTTGAACTATCTGCAAAGACTTTTTAAAGCATCATTCAACTGTGTGATCTTGGACACATTCCGCCTTGCTCCCTCCAAGAGGGGGCCTGGCCTATGAATTTTCTTGCTCCTCAGTAGACTCTGCCTTTTCTGACTTGCTGTGGTTCTTTTAGAAGTGTTGGTGTTGTGTGCTTTCCCAATTCTGCCTTTTTCCCTCCCTTTTTAATTTACTTATTGGAGTGCCATCTTAAGTTAAGCGCTCACCTCTGTCTGCAAATAAGTGGTGTTTTAACTAAGACTTGTTCAATAAGTAATCAGGGATGTATATATATTGATAGTGACTGTGTTGGAACTTGCTTGCCATATTAGTGTCAGTGTATTTTTAGAAGTGTGTTTTTAAATAAATAATGAAATACTTTGATACCAAAGCTCTGGTCAGTGTTTGCTTGTGCTACTGTATTTTGGTACCTATCTTGTATACTCTATATACTGTCTAACTCTTCTTGAGAGAAGTCTGGCTGCTCAGCCAGAGCTACCAGGTAAATCTGGGTGGTACAGACTGCTACCAACTGGGTTTACTGCCAACACCTGTAGTCCTAAGCCTTTTGCAGTGGTCCCTAAGGGAACTGCGTTTCTGCCTAACAATGGGTGAGCTGGTCAGGGAAATTTCCTTATGATTTTCCTCTGCCACTCCACAGCAGGATTGTGCACCAGATGCACCAGGAACAACCGACTAATCCTGGTTGCTCTTGTGTGGGCGAGACAACTTTGGTTTCCACATCTGCTCATACTGGCGATGGGCGACCCAATCAAGCTCCCTTGCCCCTATAACATGCTAACACAACACAAGGGAGCATCCCTCCACCCTTGTCCTCAATTTATGAACTTGGCAGCCTGGCTCGTGAAGTCGACGAATTCGGCCACTTAAATCTTCCACAAAGGTATATGGATATCCTAAAGGAGGCCCGGAAACCCAACACCAGATAGTGCTATTTCACCAAGTTGAAGATACTTGTGATATGGTGCAGGTCACAAACCTTAAACCCAATAAAAAGTTCCCCAGCTAACATTCTACATTACATGCTTAACCTTCTAGACTGCGGCATAGTATTCAACTCCATCAAAATACACCTGGCGGCTCTCTCAGCTTGCACCACTTCACAAATTAAGGTGTCCTGGTGGAAAGTTCCTGTCATTAAAACATTCATGGAAGGGCTAAAGAGACTATACCCCTCCCATCTATAACCCTCCACTGTGTTGGGATCGTAATGTTGTGCTCTCCAAACTCATGGGTCTGCTCTTTGAGCCCTATGCACAAAGCCAGCCTAAAACATTTAACTTACAAAACTGCATTCCTAGTAGCCATCACCTCTGTAAAACGAGTCCACACAAAACCCTTTCTTCATAATCCACAAAGACAAGGTTGTCCTCAGAACACATCCTAGTTTTTCACCGAAATTAATTTCAAAGTTCCATGTTAATCCATAGAACTTCCTATGTTCTTTCACAATCCATCCAACTCAGCTGAGAGAAGCCTCCACACACTTGATGTACGGAGGGCGGTCTTGTACTATGTGAATAAAAACGAAACCCCTAAGGAAAACAGACTGATTCTTTGTTTGCTTAGCACCTGGGAGAGAGGGTGATTGCATATCAAAAAACGCCATACCCAAATAGATGGTCCAGTGCATACAGCTCCGCTATTCCCTATCCGAAAGAGTTTTACCTTTCACTCCCAGGGCTCACTCTACCAGAGGTACAAGAGTTACCTTAGCCTTCATTGCAAACGTTCCTCTAGACACCATTTGTAAAGCTGCTACAAGCAGTTCCATTCATACTTTCACGCATCATTATTGCATTGACACTAAAGCAGATTCACAGGTGGTCAAGCGGTTATAAAACATCTATTTGCTGCTGTACCTTCTCACATCCCACCTCCTTCTCTAGATACTGCTTGCTAATCTAAGCAGAGAATGTGATTTAAGCAGATCCACACCCCTCAGAAGGGATACATTACTCATCATAATCGTATTTCTGACGCTTCTATATGCTTACTCGCATGCACCCACCCATCATCCCCTACTGGAATCGAAGGTGCATAATGTTTTCTGGTTTATCACTGTTTCTGCTTTATCACATATGTACTCACGCTACGCTTCATGCAACCTCATGTCAGAAACAATCTGAGGGACCTCGACGCATGAATGACCATGGGTACAGTACAAGTCACATTTTGTATAGTAATACTAACATGTCCTGTCAACGTCAGTTTTCTTGTAATCCTCCGCTTCTGCCACTAGATGTCAGACTATGCAGAGCATGTGAATCTAAGCAGATACAGGCAACAGAAATACGATTATGATGACTAATGTAGCCCATATATTTCTGAGACTTTTGGATCTGCTTAGATCCCATGCTGTGCATAGGCCGACATCTAGTGGTAGTCACGGAGTATTACATGATTTGTTTTCGATACTCAAAGGGACGTCGACTGGGTGTGTTAGTAATACTATCCCTAGTATGACGTCTACTGTACCCATGGTCCTTCAGGCATCGAGGACCCTCAGATTGTTTGTCTGTGTAAAGAAACCCACTGGAGGGGGATGTCTGTACTCCTGCTCTCTATACGGCAGAGGAGAGGCACAGACGACACCAGCCAAGATTCTCTATATTGGTAAACGTGGCGAGCAATCAAGGCCTTCTCATGAGGTGATGCGGGCTGTTTCTTAAGTACAGTGTAGTGCCCAAGCACCCACAAAGGAATGTCCACACACTGTTAGTTAAAACAGTCTTTATATAAATAAGGCTCAATGTTATATACACTATCCGGATAATACGCTCCGACAATTCTTTTTTTTTTTAAACCCTTTTTATTGTTTGAATTGACAACACACTTGAAGAAAGAAAAAAAAATAAACACAGGGAGCGACCACACTGCGGCAACAGCAATAAAGAAAAGCATACATTTTCAGCAATATACATCAGATTATCTGTGGAGAGTAAAGGGGAACAGGGAACAATCGAGGTATCAGCATTTGAACCACAAAAAGCGTCCAAATAGCATGGCAATCACATTATGATGAACATATAGGAGAGGAGTGAGCAGAGTCTGAGGGGGAGGACAAGGTGGCCATGTAGTCACGGAACCGTCGCCAGATGTCCCTTGGCCTTGCATGCGGATGTTGCATAGCGCTCCAGCTCTCTTCGGTGTTGTGTGCCCAAGCAACCGATCTAAGCCATTGTGAGTACACAGGGGCCCTAGGCCGGAGCCAGCATAACAATATGCAACGGACCGCCAGAAGCATGCAGAGTCCCTCCAGTTTCTTTGATCTACGGCCCAGCTGGGGAAAGTCGTGAAAGAGACAGTGTAGCAGCGTGGGGGCAATAGTGTTTTCCAGTATGTCCGATAACGTGGCACATATGGAGGTCCAGAATTGGGTCAGGTGAGGGCAGTGCCAGAGCATATGAATGTAAGATGCATGATCTATGCCGCACCTGGGGCAGCTGGAGGGGGTGTCGGCGAACATACAGTGTAATCTTTTAGGTGTATGATGATATCTATGCAGGATCTTTAAATTGTATGAGCTTGAATTTCGAGTTATACGACACATCTCGAGTGCGAGCGCACATTCGAAACCACCTTTAGTCAGTGATCTCCACCTCCAGGTCCACCTCCCAACTGTGTTTCAACTTAGTAAAGGAAGGGTCTGCCCCAGCCTGCAATAGGGAGTATAGTCTTGACACTTTACCACCTAAAGGATAAATAGGAACAGAGTTCTGTAACTATGGGTTCGTCAGGTGGTAGTGTAGGGAAATCAGGGTATCTGGATTTGAGGTTCCTCCGAAGGGAGGAGTATTGCAGCCATGCAGTGGGCCGGCGTTTGAGGGACGGAGGGAGGTCCGACCACTCGATGAAGTTGCCTTGTTCGTATACGTTGCGAAGTGTTAGAAAGCCAGCGTCAGCCCAGCGGGTCACGATAGATTGCGGGATAGGTGGGACGTCAGGGAAGAAGTTTCACAACGGTAGGTCTCCATGGAATGGGTGCGGTGTGTCAACCGAAGCCCAAAGTTTAGTAAGTGCTAAGGATGTGGTAGCCACGGGGTCTGCAGAGTCGTGGTTGGATGGTGTAGGCTTGAGGATGAGGGAACCAAGGACTCGATCGGAAACAGTGAGCCTCTCCAGTCGGACATGTGGGGTGTGGGCGGGGGGGTTTGGTGGTGTTGAACCAATGGGAGGCAAATTGGGATTGAGCCACCACCCAATACCTAGTGAAGTCTGGAGCACCAAATCCGCCCAATGCCTTAGGGGTGGTCAGCGTAGAGAGTTTAAGTCGGACTGCACCTGAGTGCCAGAGGAAGCTGTTACAAATATGGCGTAGTGTCTTAAAGAATGCGTCTCCTGACATATAGGTAGATTGGTGAAACGATACAGGAGTTGGGGTAATACTACCATTTTGAGAATTCCAATCCTACCTGCTAGTGAAATAGGGAGCCTAGTCCAACTGGCTGTTTTAATGGTCAGATTCGACAGATATTTCAAGTTATTGTCTTCGCGCAGTTTCCGAGTACAGCGAGGTGTAGAAGGATAGAAATTCCGCGTTAATGTCTTGTGGGGTCACGGCCATGGATCCGTCCGGTCTCATTATGGACGGGATATTAGGGGCACCGAATTCGCGACGAAGCATCCTCGCGAGCATACATCCAGGGCATTCACCCTCGCCGTATCTCCTCGCCAAGTGGGTGGAGTCCAGGAATTTAATCTCCCGTTCCGCGAGTTCAGTCGAGGGAGTGTTGTGAGAATGGTATAGGCCGCTTTGGAGAGTTGGCGAGGTCGCGAGCCTGACCTGTCTAAGGTAACATCCAATGTAGTGTTAGTCACCTCCCCATATAATCGGAATCATGGGAAAGCTTTCAAGGACAGAATCTAGGTGTAAATAGAAATCAGGGTCATCAACATTTGGACCGTAAACATTTAGGATAGCTACCTCCTGGTATTGGAGCGTGCCGATGATCAAGACGTATCTGCCCAGGGGGTCTATACGTGAGTGATTGCACACAAATTTCTGTGTATTAGAGTGAGAGTGCCGCGGCTTTGGGTGGAATAGTTTTCTTTTATTTTTTAAATATATTTATTGTTTTTTCAAATACAATACAACCAGCATCATCAGCATAGTAATCAGTTGTGTCAATAGTAACTCCCCCCCCTTCCCTCCCCCCCCAATGTAAACCCAGACCGGGACGTTGGGCTGTCTACTGTTTGCGCTAAGGTGAGCCTGGACTGTCCAGGTCCTCGCCTGAGGAGCTGTCTTCTTTAGGGCGGAACAGAGCTGCTGTGAGGGCTATCCATTGTAAAAGGTCCTCATAGTCGCCAATTTTTTGTTGTCGGTGCGCCAGCTCCCAGGCCCCGGTTTCGGCCACAGTCCATCTACGGAGGTCTTCCCACCATGTTGTGAGGCTAGGGGCTCTGGGGCGTTTCCAGGCCATGGCGATACGTCTTTTTGCCAGGATGTACATTAAATCCTTGAGTCTGTTGAGGGGCTTGTTCTTTTTGCCTCTCGGGTATGAGCCCAAAATGCAAGCCCTGGGGGACTGCACGTCCAATGTTATGTCCTCTTCTGCTACCCTAGCTTGAACCTGGGACCAGAAGGTCTGTATGGCCGGGCAGGCCCAGAACATGTGGGTCAGTGTGGCTGCGGGTTCTTGGCACTTGGGGCACGTCACCGCACCAGTGCCGCTGAATCTTGAAATGACAGCTGGGTTAAGGTAGGCTCTGTGGATGATGTAGAATTGAATGAGCTGGAATCGGGCATTCCTGGATACTCTTTTGTGGTAATGTGTTATGGTTTCCCATTCCGTGTCTCAAAACTGCGTGTTTAGTTCAGATTCCCATTTGCCTTTACATTTTAGTTTATGTGTGGTGTTGCCAATTAGGATCTCGTAGAGCCTTGAGGTTTCGTGCCCCCCCCTCTGCAACGCTCAGCAAGTTTTCGATGACCTCGTGCCCGGCGCAGAGGGATTCTGCATCTGGCCATCGCTTCTTGAGCTTTTCCAACACCGCCCCGTGTAGGAGGAACTGACCCAGCGGGATCCCTGTCAACTCATGCAGCTCAGGGAATGTGTGGATGCCCTGGTCATCCACCAGGTCACCCAGGGTGGCGATACCAGAGGGTTCCCATATATTCCGGATCGCCTTTCGGTCCTCTGGTCTGGTGGACATGATAGCAGCTATTGGGATTTGTGGGGTGTAAGGGTCAGTCAGCTTGACCGATTTGCAGGCCCGATTCGCAGGCCCGATTCCAGATCTGGGTGCCCAGGCGGATTAGGTGTGCATTATGCGTTTTCGGCATCGGTTTAATCCAGAGAAGGTCCCTGATCATCCAGGGTGCGTCTGGGGGCTGTAAGAGGCGTGTGTCCGTTGAGGCGTCGGCAGCCATCCACTGAATCACATGCTTGAGCTGGGCTGCTATGTAGTAGAGCTCAAAGTTGGGGGTTTTTAGGCCTCCTTTATCGTACGGTCTCTGTGTTATGTCTAGGGCGACTCTGTGCCTTCCTTCCCGCATAGAAGTTTCCTACAAAGTTTATTCAGGTCTCTGAAGAATTGTTGCGGGATATTGTAAGGGACATTGGTGAAGAAGTGTAGGAGGCGCGGGAGTGCCACCATTTTGAGGAGGCCCGCCCTGCCAGCCATCGAGAGAGGTAGCTTGCACCAGAAGTCAATTGATTTAGCCAGGCCCTCCTTTGCCCTGCTGGTGTTTAGTGCGTGTTCGGCTACGGGGTCGCGGTGGATCATAACGCCCAGGTATTTGAATGTGGTGGGTGCCCATTTGAGGGCTAGAGGGGGGAGGTGTTCTTTCTTGGTCTCGCTGAGGGCAGCCAGGGGGAATAGGCAAGACTTGCTGTGATTGATCTGGATCCCGGTGCATCTATGGAACCCATCTAGGGTTTCAAGAATGTAGGGGAGGATGTGTTTGGGATCTTTTAAGTAGAGGAACATGTCGTCCGCGTACATGGAAACGAGGTGGTTTACCCCATTTATCATTATACCCCCGTCTCCGTACTCCTGCCTGAGGTATGCCGCCACTGGTTCGATCGCTTAGATGTAGAGCAAAGGGGATAGGGGGCACCCTTGCCGGGTGCCTCTAGCCAGGCTCCATTTTTCTGAAAAGGTGTTATTGGTACGCACTCTGGCGGTGGGATTGGTGTAGACGAGTTTGACCCAATTCATGAAGGCCGGTCCGATCCCCATCTTGGATAGGGTGGCGTAGAGCCATTTCCATCGGACCGAATCAAAGGCCTTAGAAGCGTCGAGGGACGCAACTGCGTATTTACCAGGTACACTATTTGTGCTGTGTATGACGTGGTGCAGCCTGCGCAGGTTCTGTGAGATGGAACGGCCCTCCACGTAACCCGTTTGATCCTGGTGTATGAGGTGTGGGATGGCTGCTTGAAGCCTTCTGGCCAATAATGTTGTGAGGATTTTGTTATCTACGTTTAGCATGGACAAGGGTCGATACGTGCCGCAGTCAGTGCTGTCTTTGTCGGGTTTAAGTAAAGGGATGATGGTGGCTTCAGCCATGGAGTAGGGGAGGTGGCCTTTTTCGTACGCCTCGTTGTATACTTTGGACAATAGGGGGGCGAGTATGTCCTCGTAGGCTTTATAAAATTCGCCTGGGAGACCGTCTGGTCCCGGCGTTTTCCCAGAGGGTAGAGATCTGATGGTGGCCATGACCTCGTCTGGGGTGACGGGGCTTCCGAGGGGATCTGCCAGGTGGTCGTCCAGGCGTGGGAGCCTGATGATGTCCAGGACATCTTCAATTGCGGAGTCTGGGGGCGGTGCGGGGATCGGAATAGAGGGTTTGATAATATTCCTTGAACGCTGCATTGATCCCCACTTGCGTGTGGAAGGTCAGGCCATCTATGTTACGGATAGAGCAGATGGGGTTCCTGGGAGTTTCCCGCTTGTATAGCCACGCAAGTAGTTTCCCGGGTTTATCGCCTAGGGCGTGGTTCCTTTCGGTGTATTTGGTATAGCTTAGTTTCCCCAGTGTCTCCCAGTGTGTCAGGCACGTTTGTTTGAGTTCGATCAATTTGTGCGTATGGACTGGGTCAAGGGATGGTGTTGCTTCAAGGGCTTGGAGTTCGGCTTCGTTGTGCGCTAGTTGGGACGTGATGAGTTTTTGGGCCCCTCCAGCGGCGGCTATCATTTCCCCCCTTGTTACCACTTTATAGGCTTCCCATGCTGTACTTATGTGTTGGACACTATCAATGTTGGTTTGCCAGTAGTGTGTGGTGCCCTCTCTGATTTGTTTGTTAAAGGCTTTGTCTAGTAACGCTTCGCTTCTCAGTTTCCATGTCGGGATGGGGGGTCTAGGGGCTGTAACCGCCCATGAGGTCATTAGGGGGGGGGTGGTCCGATAGCACTCTGGCCAGGTACTGTGTCCCCTCAAATCTGGCAGCATGCTCTTCACTAACGATTAAGCAATCTATTCTGGTGTGAACCTTATGTGGGGGGGGGAGTAAAAGGAGTAGCCTCTGGTTTCAGGGTTTTGTGCTCTCCACAGGTCTTTCAGGGCGTATTGTTGCATGAGGGCGTTCAGTATTCTGGCGGGTGGGGAGGGGTCGCCATGCTTACTATACTATCTGTCTATGAGAGGGTCTAAGGTGCAGTTGTTATCGCCTCCCCATATTGTTATGCATTCGTTACTCGGGGACAGCCGGGTGTACAGCGAGCGGAAGAAGACAGTTGCATCATGATTCGGGGCGTAGGTGCAGATCAAGCGTATATCGTGCCCTTCTATGGTGCCCTGTACCAGGGCCATTCTGCCTTTGTTGTCCGTTTTGGTGTGGGTCAGCGAGACAGGGACGGAGGGGGCAATCCAAGACTCCTAAGGAGTATGTGGAGTACGAGGAGCAGGGTTCCTCTCCAGACTTTGGCCAGCGCTGCAAGTTTGGGGGCGCTTAGGTGGGTCTCCTGAAGGAGAGCGATTCCAACTCTGTGGCGTTTCATGTAGGCGTGGATGCGGCACTGTTTGATGTAGCTATTTAGACCCCTGACGTTCCAGGACATGACTCTGATCTTGTCAGCCATATTCTGGATGTGGTTGTGGGGCTGTGGGCAGCCTGAGGTTGAGGTTTTTAACAAACTTGGTCGGCCTGGTGGTGATTCCGTTGCGCGTGGTCCCGGTCTGGCGTGTGGAGAACTTAAACTGAAATCCCAACTTGGGGTTCTGACCCCCATGAATAATAACATCTAACTTAACTTTAAACACAACACGTCTAGCGAGGTTTCCCTTGCTCTGACTTTCCCGTTTCTGCCCCATCGGACCTGGGTCTCCTGGTGCCCTACGGGCGGGTGAACTCACCCAAAAACTAGTCTGGGGGTAGGGGAGGGGTTGCCCCCGGGGGATATTATCGAGAGGTACGCTGTGTCTGGTGCCGCTCCGGTACCATCGGTGTTACCGCCTTTGCTGGCATGTTGCTGTGTGTTTAATGGGTGCTGCCCAAGAGAAGTGAGGAAGGGTCCATTGCTGCGGGCGGCTAGGGCCTGCGTTGCTTCAGTTCAATGTCTGGGATCTGTTCTCGGTCCATCCATTTGCAGGCCTCTGCGGGGGTGTCGAATAAGTGTGCCTTGTTGTTGCGTAGGACTTTGTCTAGCCGGGTAGAGGAGTAAATAACGCAGGCCTGCGTTCTTGAGTCTGGCTTTGGTGTGGTGGAACTGGGCCCTACTCCTTTGGACCTGCAGGGTGTAATCCGGGTATATTGCGATCCTTGCAGTGTGCCTCTGTATGGAGCCACCCGTTCTGGAGAAGGCCAAGATGGTTTCCCTGTCCTTGTAATTGAGGACTTTGGCTATTATAGGCCTGGGTGGGTTCCCCGGAGGGGGCCGCCTGGCTAGGGAGCGGTGGGCTCTTTCTATGGTGAAGCCCTGTGACAATTTTCCGGCTCCAATTTCGTGTATGAGGAGGTCCTCGATGTAATTAGTGGGGTTGTTGCCCTCGATGCCCTCGGGCAGGCCGATGATTCTAATGTTATTTCTGCGGGCCTGTCCTTCGGCCTCATCGGCCCTGTCTTCCAGGTTCTTCACCTTTTGCGCCAAAATGTCCACTGTCATGATGCCTACCCCCGGAGCACCAGGCCCAGCACACCCGGAAGCAGGCATCATGCCCTTGGGTAAAAGCCTAGCCGCCCCTTAGAGGGGCTCTTTGGACTCAGTCCTGGCGCCTTTGGTGCCAGGCTCATGTTGGACATCAGTCCTGGCGCCAGGCTCATAAAGGGAGGTGTTTTGTGCACTTACCTGATGCAGACCATGCTGCACGCTGCAGGCCTCCCTGAGACCTGAAAGGGACTATTTTTTCAAAGGGACTATTTTTTCACTCGGGCGTGGCCAGGGAAGGATACATACCTGGTTGGGGAAGGATACATACCTGGGACTTCTTTGGAGGCTATTTAAGCCACGCCCAGACAGCAGCTCATGCTTCGCGTTGTTCTGCTTCCTCAGCTTAACGCTCACCGTGTCCGCTCCTGCTCCTGGACTCCAGCCACGCCCGCCTCGAACCTGGAAGACCTGCAAGGAAGGAAGAGAAGAGAAAGGTGAAAACCAAGGACTATTTCAAACTTCTTACCTGCATCCGGAATCTTCTCGCGAGCATCCCTGAAGAAAGACTTACATTTAAAAGCATCCCGTTGCTTGCTGCAGCGCCACGCTTCACTCACCTGTTCTCGAGACATCTCCCGGCTCCATCGCGGCTGTCAGCATCGGACGCCACATCTCTGTACCTAGGGGAGAGAGGAAGAAACAAAAGGTGAGCAGAAGGAACACAGAAGGAAAGCCTGATTAACAGCCATAATACTTACCGGCTTTTCTTCCACATTTCGGGTCAGCGCCGCCCCGTTGGCAGGTACGTACCCCGGCCCCTATGGGGAAAGGACAAGAGACATTTCTGTGGAATGATAAGGACATTTAGAGGGATCGCCCTCATCACTACTCACCTCGGCAGTTTAACCCCTCGACGCATCGCCTTCATTCTGCACCTGAAATAAAGGACAGATCACAGGTTAGAAAGACGACATAAAGGGGGCCTCACTTGAACTTTGAACTTTCATACTTACGGCGCATCGCTCAGGAAAGTCAAGTGGATTTTGCCAGCGCAATTCTGAAAACCAGTGAAGTAACTGGACGAACGCGCGCCCCTGCACCAGAAGCAGGATGGAGAGTTCATCCTTCCAAACCATAAGGTGAGCTTAAACCGGGGTTTGGAGGAAGTTAGAGAGGAACGAAGGGGGAAAGGGGGGAGCTAGCACACTATTCTGCAGACTGTTAATCCCCTTTCTCATCTGCCGAAGGATATTCCTACGGGCCAGGCAAGCACGATTTGGAGGTCCTGTCCAATCGGTGTTCCGGGTCCTGCGCATCACGCTAGAAGAGGCCACAGCAATCCAGACTAGACCAGCGCCCCCGTGGGAACCAGGTGAGCGTTACAGAACGCGAAGACTTCCTACGAATTCCCACCCAGGCGCTATGGAAACTTCCGAAACTGACCAGTTGGCCAAATTACTGGGGGAATTACGGGCCGAAGTACACGCCGCTCGTCAAGAGACTAGTGCCCTCAGGAGGGAAGTGATTGTAATAAAGGATAGAGCTGATGACCTGGCTAGACAGCTTTTGCAAGGTCAAGCTGGACAAACTCCTTTACCCGGTTCCGGAGGGAACCCC
The DNA here is from genome assembly GCF_040938575.1 of Ambystoma mexicanum. Classification (NCBI taxonomy): domain Eukaryota; kingdom Metazoa; phylum Chordata; class Amphibia; order Caudata; family Ambystomatidae; genus Ambystoma; species Ambystoma mexicanum. The sequence continues at coordinate 659,434,487 of NC_090941.1, read as the reverse complement.
GCTCCTGTGGTCGCCAGTAACCCGGTGCAGATTAATCTACCTGGAAACATGCCGCTGGCCCCACCTTAACGCTTTGCTGGGGACCCCAAACGATTTGCCGTATTCATGAATTAGTGTCGTTTGCACTTCCTATGCAGACCTGGGGCCTTCCCTAATGATCAGACCAAGGTAGCCTTTGTGTTGTCATACCTCAGCGGCTGTGCTGCCGATTGGTCAGTCCCACTGGTAACTCAAGATTACCCGATTCTTCGTGATTTTCAAGGGTTTCAAACAAGCATGGAAAGGTTATTTGCTCGACACTCCGGGGGACAGGCTCTGGATGACGAACTTCTATCTCTGCGACAGGGCAATCAAGACCTTCTATCCTACATTGCAACCTTCAATAGACTAATTGTGGAAACTGGTTGGCCAGAGGATAAAAGAATCACGTTTTTCTATCGAGGTCTACGCAGAGAACTTAAAGATGTCCTGGCACAAGTTATAAATCCGCCCCAAGAATGCTCTGAATATATAGACTTAGTGGTCCAATTGGATCACAGGCTTCAAAACAGAAAAGCAGATCGGTCCAAGTTTGAAACCTGGGTGTTGGCCAAGACCCACGCTAACCCTAAGGGGGCTGATGGTTCGGAGCCTATGCAAATCGGAGGGGTTAAAGGACCCCTAACTCAAAAAGAACAGGAAAGAAGACGACAGATGCAATTATGCCTTTATTGTGGGTCCCCTGGACACTTTCTACGAGATTGCCCGGTTAAGCCGCCCAAGAAGGTGGTAGGAGCCGCTGATAAAATCCATGGAAACTCTGTATCGGGAAACGACCACGCCCGGCAAGCGTAGGGGTCCGCTTGCCGAGCTTGAAAACTAACTCTCAGACCTCGCATTTCATTGTGCCAATGGTCCTCATAGATCCGGAACAGCCTAAACGGTTGCATGCTATAAAGGCATACATCGATAGCGGGGCTATAGGAAACTATGTGGATCGAGAATTGGTCTCTAGGATAAACCTCCCTCTGCATCCTAAAACCAACAAAGATGTCATCACCACAGTAGATGGAACCGAAATTGCCTCTGGACCGGTAACACATTCCACAGCTGAGGTGACACTTGTAGGTCCGGATGGCCATCGGGAGGCAGTTGTGTTTGATATAATCAAGGCTCCACAGTTTCAGCTTATTCTCGGAATCCCTTGGTTAGAGACACATAATCCTCAAATTGATTGGCGAGCGAAGAGAATAACCTTCCCGGATTGTGCACAAACCTGCTACCCAGAAAATCCAAAGATTAATCTAGCATCAGTAACCTCTGTCCCCGTGCAACTACCTCCAGAGTACCAAGACTTTCAGGACGTCTTCCAAAAGGAACAGGCCAACACGTTACCTCCCCACAGATCGTACGATTGCCAAATCGATCTGGTGCCCGGTGCACAACCCCCTTGTAGCAGGATTTACGCTCTTACTGAACCAGAGAATCTGCATTTGAGACAATATTTAGATCAATACCTCGCCAATGGTTTCATTCGCCCGTCAAAGTCCCCGGCATCCTCATCTTTGTTCTTCGTGCCTAAAAAAGAAGGTGGCCTTAGAACTTGTATCGATTACCGCGCATTGAACCAGATAACTGTTAAAAATCGTTACCCTCTGCCTCTGATCCCTGAACTCCTTGACCAGGTGAAGGACGCTTGCGTGTACACCAAGTTAGATCTCAGGGGGGCTTATCTGGTACGAGTAAAAGAAGGCGACGAATGGAAAACGGCCTTCCGTACAAAATATGGACTATTCGAATACCAGGTGATGCCTTTCGGGTTGTGCAACGCGCCTGCAGCCTTCCAATTCTTCATGAACGATGTCCTTCGGGAACTCATCGATGTCTGTGTTGTTGTGTATATCGATGACATTCTTGTGTATTCCTCTTCGGAATCTGATCACAGAAAGCATGTCAGGGCCGTCCTAGAGAAACTGCGCCAGCACAAACTGTTTGCCAAGCTGGAAAAATGTGTTTTCCATACCACCGAGGTTGAGTTTCTCGGATTCAACCTGACACCTAAAGGGGTCCGAATGGATTCACGGAAAGTGGATGCCATCCTCAAATGGCCATCACCTAGTTCGGTGAAAGGTGTCCAAAGCATGCTTGGTTTTGCCAACTTTTATTGCAGGTTTATCCCGGAGTTTTCACGTGTGGTGCAACCCATCACTGCACTCTTGCGAAAAAATAAACGTTTTGAATGGACCGAGGAAGCCGAACAGGCCTTTCAGGAGTTGAAAGCTAAGTTCACGTCCGCACCTATTTTGAAGCACCTGCGTCCCGATCTCCCATATATAGTCGAAAACGACGGGTCCAGCTTAGCCATGGGAGCTGTCCTGTCTCAGAGAGACCCTGAAACCAACCAACTGCACCCCGTAGCATTTTGGTCCAGAAAGTTCTCGCCGCCGGAGATAAATTATGCGATCACCGATAAGGAACTATTAGCCATTAAGTCCGCCTTTAAGGCTTGGCGGCATTATCTCCTCGGCGCCCGGCATACCATCACCGTGATCACTGATCACCGAAATTTACAATATTTAAAAACTGCCAAGGCTCAATCGTCTCGACAGCTCCGATGGGCTTTGTTCTTTGCTGAGTTCGATTTCGTAATCACCTACCGCCCCGGCTATAAGAATGGTAAGGCGGACGCTCTATCCCGAATTGGAATGGAAGAAATCGACACAAACTCAGAACCTGTGCCGATAATTCCCGAACAAAGAATTTTGGGGATAACCACTTTACAAACCCTTGAAGACATTCAGGCATGAGTGAAACAATTCCTGGACTCTTCAGCCTTTCAGGATTGGATCAAAAGGGGGTCTAACTTTTCAGTCAAGGATGGCTTACCTTCCAAGGACGCTTATTTTTGCCAGAAAAGGAATTGCAAGAACTGGTTATTTCCCGTCATCATGATACCCTGATGGAAGGACATCCTGGCATTGCCAAAACAGAGGAAAAGGTTAAACGACAATTCTGGTGGCCTTCCTGGCGAAAGGATATTAAATCTTCCGTGATGTCCTGTGGAGTTTGTGCCCAAAACAAAGGTCAAAAGACAAGACTCGCCGGTCTTCTTCAGCCCTTAGACATTCCACCAGCACCTTGGCACACCCTGTCACTAGATTTTATCACGGACCTGCCCTTTTGTAATGGTTACAATGCTATTCTGGTCGTGGTGGATTTATTTTCCAAAATGGCCCCCTTTATTCCGTTGAAAGGATTACCTTCAGCCTTTGTTCTTGCCAAGGAATTCCTCGAAAATATCATCCGTTTGCATGGATTCCCGTCCATACTAGTCTCCGATCGGGGAAGCCAGTTTATTTCTCATTTTTGGAAAAAGTGTTGTCAACTGGCACAAATCGACGTAAGACTCTCGACCAGCCACCACCCACAGACCGATGGTCAGATGGAGAGAACGAACCAGACCCTTGAACAATATCTACGATGTATGTTGCACCAATCGGAGGGTAATTGGAAGGACATTTTATGGGTGGCTGAATATGCATACAATAACTCGATACACTGGAACTGGTCAGAGCCCCTTTTATACCCTATATGGACATCACCCTCGTACTTCAGACTTGGACTCACCTCTGAGCCTTGAAATGCCCGCAGTGGACCATTTGCATTCTACGATTACTCAAGCCTTCAAGGATGCAACTGCACATTTGCAACATGCGAAAGGGAAATACAAAAAGAATGCGGATCTGCATCGAAGAGAGGAGCCTCCATACCAAATAGGGGATCAAGTATGGTTGGCTACCAAACACCTATCACTCAAGGGGCCTCAAACTTTTAATCCAAGGTATTTAGGCCCTTACTCGATCAAAGCTATAATCAACCCAGTGGCAGTCAAGCTCGATCTACCAGCTAACATGCGGATTCACCCCGTTTTTCATGTGTCACTTTTGAAACCAGTGCACCCAGGAACCAGATTAACAAAGCCACCAGAACCGATTCAGATAGATGGGGAGCCTGAATTCGAGGTGAAGAACATTTTGGATTGTAAGATCTCAAAATCAAAACTTTTCTATCTAATTGATTGGAAAGGGTACGGGCCTCAGGAAAGGTCTTGGGAACCCAGTGATCACGTACATGCACCTCGGCTGGTAAAAAGGTTCCATCGGAATTTCCCAAACAAACCGAAACCTCCAGAAGGAACGACCTTGGGAGGGGCCTTGGGGGGGGGGGGGGGGGAGAGCTGTCATGATGCCTACCCCCGGAGCACCAGGCCAGGCCCAGCACACCTGGAAGCAGGCATCATGCCCTCGGGTAAAAGCCCAGCGGCCCCTTATAGGGGCTCTTTGGACTCAGTCCTGGCGCCTTTGGTGCCAGGCTCATGTTGGACATCAGTCCTGACGCCATAGGCGCCAGGCTCATAAAGGGAGGTGTTTTGTGCACTTACCTGATGCAGACCATGCTGCACGCTTCAGGCCTCCCTGAGACCTGAAAGGGACTATTTTTTCAAAGGGACTATTTTTTCACTCGGGCGTGGCCAGGGAAGGATACATACCTAGTTGGGGAAGGATACATACCGAGGACTTCTTTGGAGGCTATTTAAGCCACGCCCAGACAGCAGCTCATGCTTCGCGTTGTTCTGCTTCCTGCAGCTTAAAGCCCACCGTGTCTGCTCCTGCTCCTGGACTCCAGCCACGCCCGCCTCGAACCTGGAAGACCTGCAAGGAAGGAAGAGAAGAGAAAGGTGAAAACCAAGGTCTATTTCAAACTTCTTACCTGCATCCAGAATCTTCTCGCCAGCATCCCTGAAGAAAGACTTCCATTTAAAAGCATCCCGTTGCTTGCTGCAGCGCCACGCTTCACTCACCTGTCCTCGAGACATCTCCCGGCTCCATCGCGGCTGTCGGCATCGGACGCCACATCTCTGCACCTAGGGGAGAGAGGAAGAAACAAAAGGTGAGCAGAAGGAACACAGAAGGAAAGCCTGATTAACAGCCATAATACTTACCGGCTTTTCTTCCACATTTCAGGTCGGCGCCACCCCTTTGGCAGGTACCGTACCCCGGCCCCTATGGGGAAAGGACAAGAGACATTTCTGGGGAATGATGAGGACATTTAGAGGGATCGCCCTCATCACTACTCACCTCGGCAGTTTAACCCCTCGACGCATCGCCTTCATTCTGCACCTGAAATAAAGGACAGATCACAGGTTAGAAAGACAACATAAAGGGGGCCTCACTTGAACTTTGAACTTTCATACTTACGGCGCATCGCTCAGGAAAGTCAAGTGGATTTTGCCAGCGCCATTCTGAAAAACAGTGAAGTAACTGGACGAACGGGCGCCCCTGCACCAGAAGCAGGATGGAGAGTTCATCCTTCCAAACCATAAGGTGAGCTTAAACTGGGGTTTGGAGGAAGTTGGAGAGGAACGAAGGGGGGAGCTAGCACACTATTCTGCAGACTGTTAATCCCCTTTCTCATCTGCAGAAGGATATTCCTACGGGCCAGGCAAGCACGATTTGGAGGTCCTGTCCAATCGGTGTTCCGGGTCCTGCGCATCACGCTAGAAGAGGCCACAGCAATCCAGACTAGACCAGCGCCCCCGTGGGAACCAGGTGAGCGTTACATCCACTTCCTTTAAAAGCTGTGTTTTGGTTTCAGAGTTGTCCCGAACTTGGATCTCTAGGGCGTCCGTTCTGCTGGCGATGGAGTGCACATCCTGCCGCAGTAAGTTCAGGTCAATGGCAACCGCGGCTATTTTGTTCTCCATGGTCTTCTGAAGTGTCATGATGGCCTCTAGTAGCTGGGAGTTGGCCGGCTCAGGCGCCTCTCCAGGGGCGGGAGCCGCATCGGGCCCAGTCGCTCCGGCGGCCGCGAAGGACTCCATGGTGGTTTGATGGTGTTTGCTTCGGGCGCCCTTGGTGGTATTGTCCCCGCCGCAAGGCCCCCCAGTCCTCGGCAGGCGCTGTGCGGTCTGTAGCCTCTGGTTGTGCCGATGGTCTACTGTCGTGCGAGGGATGCCCAGAATGGGTAATCCTGCGTGTGTCGTCGGGGCCGGTTCAGCCGGCGAGTGTGGGGGGGAGCCTTCACGCTCCGAGGGGCCTGTCTCCCGGTGGACGTGTTCGAGCACTGGTTGTCCTCAGGCTTCGCTCAGGGTGCTAATGATATATGGGTCATCGGCCCACCGGGCAATGTCAGCGGAATGTGGGCGCCTCAGCTGCTTGGCGAGGTGGCTGGGTACAGTTCGGCTTCGAGGCCCCTGCCACGGGTCCAGTGGGAGTGTAGTAAAGGCCGCGCCAGGCGCGCCCCCCCCCCCTCCGACTCCTTACCGCTTTCCTTCGTGGCTCCGGCAGTGCGAATCCCAGCAGAGAAGCCGCAGTGTCTGCGCGGCCTCAGCAGCTCGCGGGGGAGTTGTGTGCCCAGACCGCCGCAGCGGCTTCAGTCCGATTTCCTCCGAGGCTGCTCCGACTCCCCCTCCATCGGCCTGGGGCTCGGGCGTGCAGGTCTGGGCCCCACGGGTGCAGGCAGCCCTCTTCGGATCACTGTTGGTCGGGCGCCCGGGTCCTCGGCGAGCACCCTCAGGATCGGCCGCAGTGCTCTGCTTACAGCGGCGGGCCGAGACTCACGATGGCCGCCATTTTCTGTGTCCGCATGGCGTTCTTCTCGTCGCTGCGGGCCAACGGAGGGACGCAGGGCTTCCAAACTTCGACAGCGGGCGGTTCAGGCTTTCGCACGGCTTGTGTGCGATTTTCAGATGTTTGTAGTCGGAAAAAGCAGTAGTTGGCGGCGGATCGTTAAACGTATCACACAGAGCTGCACCGAACACGTCTCTCCTACATGGCGGTTAGCCACGCCCCACGGTGGAATAGTTAGTATATCTTTGAGAGCCCCATTGCTTAGCAAACCGTTCACACTGCTCGAAGCGAGCATGGGTTTCTTGGAGGCAAAGAATTTTTGACACCATGGCGCTCAGCGTGTAACTGTATCTGGCGCATCTTTTTGTGATTGCCCAAGCCACGGACATTCCAGCTCATGAAAGTCAGGTTGTCACTCGCCATTCGTGTAGGGATGCTAGTGCAGTCTCAGCAAATAGGTTGCCAATTAACGATCCGGGAGTGAGCAGATCTCTGCCGATGTATATAAGATATAGTGCTGAGGAGCATATGGTGCCCCTAGTGGTCGTCAAGTCATTTTTAACCATAACTACCCCCCCACCCACCCTCCCACATCCCTCCCCCAACCAGAGGGACGAAACCCAAACCAATCGACAACAAAATAAGAGTGCTAGGTGTCTGCGCCTGGGGGGCTGTACGTAGCCTGGCGATGGCGCACCAAACCGGGGAGAGCGTAAGGATAATAAGCAATGCAGTAGTAGTAAGTAGAATACACAGTATTGGTGCAGGGGAGCAGCAGGGCCCCAACCTGATAGAATGAAAGCAGCCAGGGCCAGGAGTGTCAGCAGTGGGCCCCGGTGCGCCGCCACGAGGGCGACCAGTGAGCCCAGATATGATTCAGGTGGATGCATAACCCAGGCGACCAGGCCCGGAGGCCAGACACTGGCTGTGGGATAGTCTCCAAACTGGGATCTCGTCCGGGTGTCAAAGCTCCTCCGAAACAGTGAGGTCGTGCGGACAGCCAATGACAGCATCGCCAAGGATCGCCGGGGCAACAAGAGCAAAACTGGTGGTGGAGAATTTTTATAGGAGCATGGGTACCACAAAAAGCTTGTCCAGCTATGGCAGCATAACTGATATAGGAATGAGCAGGGGTCATCTTGGGTCTTAACCTATGCAGTGGTAAGAAGAGGGTCATCCGGGAAAGTGTTCATCAATGAATTTCGATGCCTCTTCTGGGATAGTGAAGAAAAAAGTTTGGTTCGAGTGTTCAATCCTTAACTTCGCAGGGAAGAGCATGGAGTACTTGACTCCTAAGTACAATTCTAAAATGGTAAATGTATACAGTTCTAGGTGGTACCACGATTACTCTGATTCCATTAAAATGCATCAACTGTACTCAGTTCGAATAGCATACGAATCAACATAGCAAAACGATATCAACCATAGACTTTTTGGAGGAAGACAAGTTGGTTAGACAATTGGCAGAATACTGAGTCCCTACCAACCAGACACAGTACTGTATGAGGATTCCCCCCGCCCCCTACCTGGGGAACCTGTAAATGAAGATGCACTACAAGCCCATTCGATATATTGTCTATCGGAGTCTTATCTTCTATAGTTCTGCAACCCAATGTTCCTTGCGTTGTAGAGTTCTGCGTCAGGGAATCGACAGGCCCTTCTTGAGTGCGCTCCCTTTCAAGCGGGAGCCACGGGTCGTCTAACTTCTGAGATAAAGAAAGGGTGAACGTCGTTGAGGCAGCAGCTTCGGTCCTTGCGGTGCCCATAGACGAGTGATCGAAAACGTCCTGCAACGGGGTAGGCGTGCGGTACACCTCGTCGATGATGGTTCGTTGCCGCAAAGAGTTGAAGAACTTTGGCCCAGCAAGGGTGTTGAGTCGTCGGCGTCTGGCGTCGGCAAACGGGACGTGACCACGGCTGGCTTCAGTAGCTTCGTCGGTGTCTGAGGTCTTCAGGTGGTGGGAAACCCACCGGCAGATTCTCCTCGGTCGTCGACGGCCTTGACTTTCTCCGGCAGGACGAAAGTGGTAGACTATGAACAAGGGAGTCGTTGGATCAAATGTTCTTAGGCAAACTGGAGCACAGCGGCTCCGGTCGGCGGCAGCGGTCGGCAACTGTGGACGGCTGTCCGGTGCTTTTTTTAGTTCTCCTCAGCGGTCCTCTTCTCCGGTTGGCAGCCTTTCATCGGTCTATCTACCAGAGAGCTTTGGCAAAGATCAGCTGGTGCACGATGGTCCCTCGTAGCTCGGGAAGAGGCTCCTTAACAGGTCCTCTCTTGGATCAGTTCTTGAAGACACAGCAGCTTTCAGACTAAAAAGAAGGGAATAGCGGTTCACTGTCTTCCTCCGACTCGGCTTCAAGAGTAAGCATCAAGTATCAACTTCAGCTTCTGAACGATTTCTAGCAGTAAGAGGCCCCCAGATATACTGTTGATCTCCCATTCACTCTGCTAGGTCACACTCGGGCAACCAAGCAGTCAGAAGGGCATTCAGGCAGTCAACCAATCGGGCGCACAATGCATTCAGGCCATTCTTCTCCATCCAGACACTCACAACACAGAATGTGGATTCGGACAAGTACCCTGCCATTCAGCACTACACACTGCATTCATACCAGTTTCGGGAAGGGCTGCCTCAGTCATTGTGTCAAACACCAGATACTAGACACCCATAACACAAATGCATATTTGTCACACACTTCACCCAGGTCCCACTCCACGGCCGTACCCACAACATAGTCATTGGGAAGGCTCCAGCCAGTCTGGCCTGGACTTCCCCACAACACCATATATGGAACTTTCACCCAACAGCCAGTCGGGGGAAACAGAAAGAGTCAGGGCTTCCCGGGACTTTGGGAAAAGGTAATGGGCAATGGAAAGCAAGAGGCCACAGGGGCCATCTTGTTTCCTATCAGGAATCCACTGATTCCAATGACAGGGCCTCGGCATCCCAAAATGGAGGACGCTCAGGGCACCTGTCAATTCAGCACAGAGCTGCCACCAGCCCATACCCTGCTCTGTGGGCCACACATAGGTGCCCAAAAACATACACTAGGAGTACAGGGTCATACTCCCACCCATAGGTGCCATAAGGGTATCCCAAGGGTCTGTTCACCAAACCAAATACTGGAAAAGCCACACCCCCAGGAGTCCCACGTGAACTCCTGCGCGGAAAACAAGTCAGAACACAAAGCAATAAAGGACAAGGATTAAGAGGCCCTGTGTCCCTCTGATGCATTTCCAGCATCCCGGTCTGACATCGTAGTCGATCGCTGGTTTGCAGAGTTCTTCTGGCTAACACCTTTAATATTGTAAAGTTTAATCTTGGACTTTCTTACCTATTCTTTAGTTATAACCGCCCATCGCCTGCCGCACCAAGAACATTTTCTGTGGATCTTGACGGACGGACCCATCGTCGTCAATGATCTGACTAACCCTTTTCGACAGACAGTGGCTGCAGCCTACACAGGCCTCACCGGTCTTCTTCCCATTACAGCAGGGAGAGTGGGGGGAGGTCCTACACTTCTTTATCTTTGGAGAATGCCTAATCTGACCCCTTCTTTTTCCCCATTCATCGCTGTGCTGCTTTTCCTAACTATGGAAAACACGCCCTTTAAATTCTGTTCCTCTTGTAATCTGAGGTATCGCTGTAAAGACAGGCACAAGGTGTGCAATCTGTCTTCCAAGTATCACCCTAAAAAGAATTGCAAATCTTGCAAGCTTTTCCATCAAAAGACTGTAAAGGACCGTCGAACTAAGCGATGGGCCGCCCACACCGTGCAGACGGCGTCCTCAATAGACGTGGCGGGTGAATCCAGCGATGGCAGCGTCGACGTCCTAAGTGACGCCAAAGGCGATCTGGTTTCAGGAGTCCCCAACTCCATTAGCAGACCAGTGGTCCTGTTATGGAGAGAACCCACAGCGGAAAAGCACACACACACCACGACGCACTAAGGACATACCCCATGGCCCAACGCTGACCACGTCAACCGTTCATAGCCACGTAGTGTCTAAGGAGAAGTCTTCCAAATCCTCTGTCCTCTGGGCCATCACGATCGCTGCATGACAGGCCTCTGAAACAAGCGCCGACTAGGCCAGTTTCACACATCGCTCCTATAAAGGCCCTCCTTTCGTGCACTGAAGAGCATGTGTCGAAATCAAAACCTTAGACGTCCTCTTCTAACGCATAGAAAATGCAGGAATTAATCAAAAAACATGTCTCGGCCACGCTTTTAAAGTCCAAGATGTCGAAACCCTCATTTTCGACAGTTACGCCGTCTCAGCCCCCTCCCTCTCAGGATAGTGGCTATACTCCTTCTAAAAGCACCCAATCGGGGGCTTTGAGTCACCAACAACATACACCCCTTCAAGACACCCCTCCCCCTCCTGTCTTTGCTAGATCCACTGAGTGGACACCTGAAAGCTTTGACAGGGTGATGAGGAGGATATCCTGTTTTGTGGACTTTATGGACCATCAACCCGAAGAGTTTACAAGCCCTCTCGGCTCTGCACAGGGGGAAAGGGTAGCCAGGGGTGAACCACCCAAGGTGCCACGAATAGACACTTCCCAGCCCTTCCACCCAAACTCATGTTACCTCACAGTTCCAAGATCCCTCACAGGATATGTATATTATGGACACCAGACACTCAAGATTCTAGTTCCCAGGGTGACCAGTATCGTCAGGACCAGGACCAATACTATGACGACCTAACACACCTATAGATAATCAGCACCAGTATAACGTGCTGCTCATGAGGGCCCCCAACACTTCAAAATTGATACTCAGGAGGCCCAACAGGACAAGGATATTGTGGAGGATATTCTGGGAGACGAGAATTCCGCAACACAATTCATTCCCCTCCTTCAGTCGGTTCAAAGGTGTATTTAGCCTTCCCTGTTTACACCAAACCTCACGAGCGGCCAATCCCCGCATTGAAAAGGTGTTCAGGCCAGCCCCTACCGACGCACTGTACATCAGAGGTCAATTAAACCCGACTGCCTGATCGTCACCACGACCAAGAAGAGAGCAGGCACACCACTGGCTTCCGCCAAGGCACCACCTGACAAAGTATAAAGATGTATACATTTTGCAGAAAAGTGGCATCCTCAGCTGCCTATCAAACCAGAATCGTCAATAATACCACTCTTCTGGCTAGTTATGGCTGCCATATGTGAGACTCGTTGGAACAGCAGATTGAATCCGTCCTGAGCCAATCAAATCTCATATTACAAAGACCATTTCAGATGGCAAGCAAGTGACCAATTGCATTTCTAAAAAATAATTTAGATGCCGCTGACAATGCAGGCGGCATCATAGCTTTGAGAACTCTAAGCGCCATGCCTGGTTAAGGCAGGCAGGCTTCAAGCTGGAAATGCAGGCCGCATTACTTAATATGCCCATCGAGCCAAATGGCTTGTTTGGCAAGGCAGTTAAGGATGTACTGAAAAGTGCCAAAGAGTTATGACACCTTATAATCACAAGGACAACTGTCTAATAAACCTTTTGTGCAAAGCGGGGCATTCAACACTAGAAGATTCTTCCGTCGACAAGGTCCACAACGGTCCTCTAACTACAGCCAGGGAAACCATTCTCCATCATGGGGGTAGCTCACACCGACAGTTCTCTAGTGGCTACAAAAGACCCAAGAGGAGAGGTAGGGCCTCCTCCACCAAAGGCTCCACTACCTCTAAACAGTGATTCCCTGCTTCAGGTCCCCTCCCAGGCTACTCCAGTAGAAGATCGCATTTCTCAATCCACCTGTGCATGGGAGGGGATCACTTCGGACAAGTGGGTGTTTTCCACCATGGCAGGAGGGTACTGCATAGAACTTCTGCAGAAACCACTCAACCATCCACCAAGACACAGAAAAATGACACCAGTAGAAAGGCTCATATTACTGGAAAAATTGAAGACCCTGCTGGAAAAAGATGCCATAGAAATAGTCCCAGCAAACCACGTAAATAAGGGTATCTATTCAACGTACTTCCTTGTGACAAAGAAAGACTTAACAATGTGCCCTATACTAGACCTGCGTCCAGTGATACATATGTCAAGCCACAGAAATTTCGCATGACAACACTCCAAGAGGTAATTCCTCTCTTAAAACTGGGGGATTTCATGGCAACATTGTGTATGAAAGATGCATACTTTTCATATTTCAATGTTCCCAGCACACAAGAAATACCTGCGCTTCCAAATAGCAGGAGAACACTACCAATTCAAGGTACTCCCCTTCAGAATAGCCTCAGTTCCAAGAGTGTTCACAAAGGTACTGGCAGTTGTAGCGGCGCACCTGCGCAGTCAATCCCAGTGTACCATTATATAGACGATTAGCTAATAGGAGAGACTCCGCAAATCTACAAATTCAACACCCAAAGAACAATCCAACTACTGTTCCAATTTGGATTCTCCATCAATGAGAACAAATTAAGTCTTATCGCTAGTCAAGTAAAACAATTGCTGGCTGCAATCATAAAAACTCAAGATGAGTTGGTCTTCCCCTCAAACGAGAGTACAAAACATGTTGCTTCAGGTATCTAATTATCTAGCCGGTCGCCAGATAACAGTAGGCATGCCAATATGCCCCCTTGCGATGATGGCCTCATGCATCTACCTAGCGCCAAATGCGCGACTGCACCCAATGCAGGAGTGGTTTGCAAAACCATCCTCTCAGGGAGCGGTCTGTGGGACGATCTAGTGTTTGTTTCGTTAAACCTAGTGCAAGCTTTCTGCTGATGGTCCAAAGACAACTTGCTAAAAGGAAAACCCTTTTGCAATCCACCAGTTAAAGTGATACTAACAGACGCCTCACTTTCCGGCTGGGGAGCCCATTACCTTCACCACATAGCACACGACTACAGCCCAAAACCACATAACTTCTAGAACTTCTAGCAGTTCTCAAAGCACTGCGGGCTTTTTAACAGCATCTAGTCGGTCAGACAGTGAAGGTCTTCACAGCTGCCATGTTTTACCTAAACAAACCGGGAGGGACACACTAGCAGAGTCTGTCTAGGCTATCCCCAAAAATGTTAAAGTGGGAACTCAAGCGAAACATGTTCCTAGTCTCTCAACACTTTCCAGGGCAATTCAATGCTCTAGCAGACAATCTGAGCAGAAGTCCTCTACCGTAGGAACATGAGTGGCAAATCCACAAAGACATCCACCTCTAGATTTGTTTGCAACAAACCTAAATGCACAATGCCCATACTTTGCATCCAGGTTTCCCCAACCAAGGTCCAAGGGGAAACACCCTATCTTTATTTATTTTGTACATTGATAGGAAGCACACATAATTCAGAGGCATCTAGGTGCTGGTTACAAGGAGGGAAATGGGTGAGGAGGTACAGGGAGAATGAGGGAGAGTTGGTTGAAGAGGAGGCTTTTTGGCTGTTCCTGAAGGCACGGTAGGAGAGTTTGGTTCTCAGATCAGCCTCCCTGAGGATCTACAGAGGGAGCCCAGCCCGTTCCAGAGGGGTCGTCCACGGGCTAAGAAGCTTGCCCCGCCTGCTCTTTTCCTGTTGAATCATGGTATGATCAAACGGTGTGAGTAGGCTGATCTGATCGGTCTGCTGGTAGACAAATGTTTTTCTTTGTGTCTTTGATGCATTAGGGTGCCTCATTGGTGATGCATCTGTGGGTGATTGTGAGTGTCTTGAACTTAATTCTGTCGGTAACTGGGAGCTAATGGGCAGACTTCCTAGCCTCTGGGCATGTCTGCCAATGTCATCTCTCTACTCGAACAAAGCAGCTGCTGAACTCCTGTTACTGCGGTCATATCCTCCATCTGGAGACCATCAGTGCACTTGCAGCATCAAGGTATGGCTACCCCCTGGCTACTGCGACCATATGATTGTCTGACATCTGACTAAACATTTTGCCTCTTTCTGTCCGGGACCCCTAGAATTTTTTTACCCGCGTTTCAATTGTTAAAATGGAGCTATCTTGCACGCTCTGTTGGGGATTTCTACATTAATCTGTTGTGTGCACCAATGCCCGGACATTTCAAGATGTCTGCGCTCTTTGTCCTCTGTGGGGTACCTGGCATTTTCATTAGAAGGCATCGGATTGGTTATGGCCTTCCTCATATGGCCCTATCAGAAGGCCATTATAATACAAAGGGCTCCTAGTTACGGCCCTGCTCTACCCAGGTGAGTGAACATTAAATAAATCAAATGAGCAGGGTCACTGAACCCAATACGTCCACTCCTATTACGGATTACCACACAAATAAATGGTTGCTTTTTGTTACAGAAATTTAATATACAACATAAATTTGTATTCAACTTGAAATATATTACAGTAAGCTCAATGATTTACAAAATAGTATCTACATATTATACATTTAGTGCTTGCCCAAAACAGATGCCTTGGATTCTAATACAAAACATATACATACCTTTCAGTCCTCGATGGATTACATGGGAAATGAATGTAGAATAACAATACAGGGTGCATAATAGCACAATTCTACACAATAAGTTGGTGTAGGAGAACATCTAGAAGCTAGTGCCTCCTCAGGCGGAGTGGTGCGTAGTCACGGGGGGCAGGGGGATCATGCCTGCTTTAGTGAGATGGTGGCATGTATTCAGACCGCCGCGCAGCCGAGCCTCCAGCTGCCTACTGGGGAAATCTTACGCTCCGTTCGTATGAGATACTGTGGACCTAGATGGTGGTCAAATAGGGGTTTGGGATACACATTGTATAGTTTAGGCGATTCGCAAGATCCTCGAGATACGCCGCAGGAAGCTGGTGTGAGAGTATCGGTGGCCTCCCCCGAGAAGACTCTGGATGATCTGTTGGTCAGAAAAGAGGAGATCCATTTAGTTGCATCCAGAGAGAAGAGAGCAGAGATGGACGGTGCTTGGCATAGGAGCTTGTGGTCCACAAGGTTGAATGCAGCAGAGAGATCGAGCAGTAGGTGGAGTGAGAGGGATCCCTGGTCATAGGCAGTATTGAGCTGGTTTTTTAGGTCAAGGAGCGCTGTCTGTATGCCATGTTTAGGGCGAAAGCCTGATTGACTGGTCCCTAAAACCTGGTGCAGGTCTAGGAATTATTGGATCTGCTGGTAGGCCACATAGTCCATAATTCTCAGAAGGAAGGGAGCCGTTGTAATTGGGTGGTAGTTGGTGGCCGTAGCTGGGGAGAGCCAGGATTCTTTGAGAGACCGGGACTGTGCTGGAGGCAAAGGAGGTGTTGATGATCGTGGCGATGAGGGGAAGTAATGGTTTGACACATTCTTTAACAAGTGAGGCTGGGCAAGCATCTCCCTTGTAACAGGAGTGCTTGAGGCCTTTGATGTTGAAAAGGCTGGTTGTGTTGACAGGTTGGAAGTGGAAAGGGGTGATAGCCAGCGAGTGGTGCGTTGGGGGGTATGAAGGGGCTGGTAGGGTCTTCTGTTTGGCTTTTATTTCTTCTTGGAGTTGTGATTTTTCCTGTGTGTCTTGGATGCTAATGCACCAGCCATTGTCTTGGAGGATGGAGAGAGGAGGGGAGATGGGGGTCTCTAATTCCGTTAGAATGGAAATGAGGCCCAGGAGCTAGAGGTAGCTTTGGTTATTCTCTCATCGTAGGTGGCAGCTTTGGATGTTAGGATGGCTTTTTTATAGTTGCAGAAGGGGTTTCAGAGGAGAGCTTTATTGGATGACTCTTTAAGCCAAGCTGCTTTCGCTGCTCTTTTTCAGGCTCTTAACGAGCAGAGGCAGGAGGTAAACCAAGAGTTGAGGTGTGCTATGATTTTTCCTTTCTCGGCTTTGAAGGGAGCCAAGTGGTTGATGGATGTGTGTAGCAGGGTGTGATAATGCTCCACTAGGGTCGTGGTATCCGACGTGGGAGGGTTCGGTTGGTTAAGGAGGGGGAAATCAGGCAGGTGAGGTTGCTTGAGCTGCGGGACCAGATTATGGCAGGGCAGCTTCTGGTTTGGTATGTGCAAATTGAGATGGCAATGGTATAGTGGTTGGACCATGTGCATGGGCAGTTTGAGATGATCTCAATGTTGCTATTATGGTCTACGATCCAGTCTAGGGTTCGGCTGTGGGTATGAGTGGGATGTAACATGCGTTGGGTGCAGTCTAGGGCTTCCAAGGAGTTCGAAAGGTTGGTGGAGTCTGGGTCGGACGGGTCGCTAATGCCCAAGTTCATGTCCCCAAGGAGTAGGAGTTGTATGGATGGCTTGAGGTTAGACACAAGTTGGGTGATATCCTCCTCGAAGGTGAGGGTTTGGCCTGGCGGTTGATAAATGAGATGGACAGTGGTTGACGCGGTATGTGAGCAGCTACGTTTGGCCGAGAGGAGTTCGCAATTAGGGGGTGGAGGTATGTGGATTTGATAGCAGTGGATGAGTTGGTCAGGGATATTTGCTTACATTTTTCTACTGACAACACTCCTCAGCAGGATAGTGCACAAGATGCACCAGGAACAAATCACTCTGAGCCTAATCACTCCAATGTGGGCATGACAACCGTGGTTTCCACACCTACTCAAACTAGCAATGTGTAAACCAATCAAACTTCTGTGTCCCTTTAACATGCTACTCCCAGCACAAAGGGACAACACTCCATTCACATCCTCAGTCTATGAACTTGGGAGTTTGGCTCCTGAAGTCAAAGGTGTATGGATATCCTCAAGGAAACACAGAAAAACAGCACTAGACGCTGTTACTTTAACAAGTGGTACAGGTGTGTTGTCAGTGGGCCTGTCTGCTTACACCGCTTCTCAAAACAAGGCGTCTCGGTGGAAGGTACCTGTTATCAAAGCATTCCTGGAAGGAGTAAAGAGACTATAACCTTCCATTTCAAACCCTCCACCAGGTACAAACAAAGCTCACGGAACTGCCTGTTGAGCCATTGAACAAGGCCAGCCTAAAACGCTTAACTTGGAAGACTGCCTTTCTAGCAGCTATCACCTCGATAAGATGATTCGGTGAGCTACAGCGACGTTCAGTACAAGACCCTTTCATTATCATCCAGAAAGATAGGGTGGTTCTTAGAACACTCTAAATTATCAACTAAATTCATATCAAAGTTACATTTAAACAATCCATTGACAACCTACTTTTTCCCCAAAGACCATCTTACTCAGCTGAAAGTACCTCCATACTTTAGATGTAAGGTGGTCTTGTACCACATAAACAAAACCTCTAAGAAAAACAGACCACTCTTTGCTTCCATAGCACCTAGTAGGGAAGGATATTGCATTTTTTAAAAAACTCGATCTCCAGATGGTTAGTAAAGGGCATACAGTTGTATGCTATCTCACTATCAAAGAAGACTCTACCTTTTACACCAAAAGCTCACTCTACCAGAGGTGCAGGAGCTACGTTAGTATTTATTGCAAATGTTCCCTTAGACGTTATTTCCAAAGCAGCTACATTGCTGCATTGACACACTCTAAAGCAGACTCAAAGGTGGGATAAGCAGTCCTAAAACATCTATTAGTCGATGTGCCTTCACACAACCCACCTTCTCCAGGTACTGCTCGCTAATCTATGCATAGCATGTGATCTAAGACGATCCACAAGCCTCAGAAGGCATACATTACTCACCGTAATCGTTTTTCTGAAGCTTGCATCTGCTTAGATTCACATGCGCTCACCCTTCCTCCCCTTCTGAAGTTGAAGGTGCATAGATGTTTTTGCTAGATCTACTTTTTTCTGCGTTCTTATCTCTACTCGCGCTACACTTCATACAACCTCATGTCATAAACAAAACAATCTGAGGGACCTCGAAGAGTGAAGGACCTTGGGTACAGTAGATGTCAGATTCACACTATTACTAACACGCTCAGTCAACATCCATTTTCAAGAGAAAATTACTTAATACTCTGCGACTACCACTAGATGTCTGCCAGAGAGGATCTAACTATTCCCAGGGGCAGGGTACACAGTGGAACAACAACCAACAGTCTACCCAGGGTTACGGCAGAGGTAATAGGAGAGGTTGTGGTAAAGGCAGAGGCAGCCCCAACAAGGGAGGGCAGTAGGGAGAGGGGTGTTGAGAGGGGTTGTGGTTCGGTATATAATATAGGGAGAGTGGATGTAGATTGTGTTAAGATGGATTTCTGAACTCCGACCTGGTGGGCAGAGGTTCTGAAGGACAGCCTAGTTTCTTGAAACAGGGTAACCTTCTGGACAAGCCAAACCGATCAAGGTAGCATTGGCGGCGGTCAAGACTAAGTCTCTAGAGGGAGGGGTGATGGTGACTGAAAGCCCACAATGAGCACACACAGCAAAGGACACTACAAATCATTCCAGACAGATGTGTATATATAAAAAATACATATACATTTGTTCAAGGCCTTTGAAATCAAACACAAAGCAAATATCAACAGTAATACTTCAAAACAATACAACACTACTATAACACATATATAGAATACCAAGTGGCCTAAAGGATTAGTGCACAGAATGGGTCCACAACCTAAAAGGAAAGGGAGAAAGCAGTCCAAACAGACTTTAGGCAGTTCTTCATCAATCAATCCCTAACTAAGAGGCAGTCCAGTCCCTATGAAGAGTGGAGCCTAATGCTCAAAAGTACTTTTGTATGCTGGTGCACGCATACATGCGGTGGAGCAAAAACAGGGTCTCTAATAGCAGCTCAGGAAGGTGGGTGAGGCGCTGAATAATTTCACACTATTCGTGGAGGGTCTCCCCAAGAGGGCTGAACAGGTTCTAGGAGTTGGCAATACGAGGGTAGCACAGGCTATCTGAGGAAAGGTGAGTTGCCCTCAAGGGACACTTGTGTGTAAAAATGGATGGATGCGCTAGGGGCCACTGGTAAGGGTTGCAAGTACTCACCGACAAATGCAGCGGTTCTGCGACTTTCAGCGGCTGAGTTACAGCAATGACTTGCCACAACCACTCCACTCCAGTGCCCTTAACAGTTTCAGGGTTGAACCGGCGCCTCCGTTGACGTGTCTGCCACAATGTACACCTCCCTCTCTCACCATCACAGAACCCAACTGCTACCAAACTCTCGTACACCAAACCATCACTCCAACTAGCCTCACCCTCACTACACCACAAGCCTCAGCCCCCGCCAGACGAGGCACACCACATCATAACCACTCTCATGGCCCTTCCGCACCCAACCGTACACCCCCCCCTTCAACCCTCTTAATTGCGCCCTCATCAATGCCTGCTCTATCCCAGCTCACTCGACAGAGATCAGGGGCCTCCTCACCACTCAGAATCTAGATCTCCTAGCGGTCATGGAAACCTTGCTCCACGAAGCCTCAGGTCCCTCCATAGGTCTAACACTTCCCCAAGGTTACACCATCTTCCGGCAGGACTGCTTTGAATCGAAAGGGGGCAGGGTAGCCCTTATAGCCTAAGAATCCCTTCTCATCAGACAAATTGACAACAAACTAGGTAATAATACAGACGCCATCTCCTGCAAACTCTCTCACCCATTACCATCAGCAGCTACATCATTTACCGACCGCCTGGACCTTTAGCTGACTTCCAGGAAAACATATTACACATCATTGGCAACAATCTCAAAACTACCTCCAAATCCATACTCCTTGGCGATTTCAACTTGGGTTTTGATGACCAAAAAGACCTGCATGCCATTGCACTCGCTGAAGCGCTATAAACCATGGGCTTTTCACAACTAGTCCACAACCCTACTCATGCTAAAGGCTGTATCCTAGACTGGGCCGCAGACCACAACTGTTCTGCCACCATTACCACCAACAAGCCCTGCTCATGGACAGACCACCATGCTATTCTCTTCTCCATACCCAAACCCTCAAAAACAAAACGTTATGCTCTTTCGCTACCCTCCACCATGGCTAGGAGCTCCCGCAACCTAACAAACCTCCTTCCATATCTTGCCTTGCATGTCTTCCAACCTCCCTTCTCTAATGACCCCACTGTGCTAGCCCATAGCTACATTGATACACTTAAGGAAGCCATTGAGTCCATAGCCCCACTCTTGCTACAAAAAGCTAAACCTGTTAAACATTACAATTCCTGGTTCACAGCTGAACTCCTTGTGCTACGTGCCAAGAAGCGCACGGGCGCTCTCCAAATGGCAAGCAAAGCCTGTAGAAGCCACCAAAAAAGAATTTAATTTGATAGCTATGCAATACAAAAAATACAAAAAAACCATCATCCTCGAAAATCCAATGCTTACAATACCAGAATTGACAATGCTAAATCTGAATCAAGAGATGTTCGCCATATTTAGGGCGCTAGCTACGCCGGCACCCACTACCCAAGCGATCGCCAACACTGGTTATCTAGCGTTCAAAGGGCACTGATCAATAAAATAACTCTGCTACAAAGCAAAATCAGCACCAGCCAAAAATCCCTTCCTGTCATACCTCTCACCCCGCACACTTCCTCCATGCCTCTCACCAACCTTCCCACTAAGGCCAAAGAAGGTTTCCCCTTCAAAGAAGTCACAGAACCTGTAGTTCTCACTCTTCTCAAACCCATAAAGTCGTCCAACTGAAAAGGGGATATTTGCCCTGCCAACATTAACTCCTTAAGTGCCAAGGACGACCTATCTCGTCCTTGACATTACCGCCGTAGTGTAAAGGACGAGATAGCTCATCCTTTTTGGTAATCTGTTTCGTGCGATCCCTGCAAAGTAGGGTTGCACAAAACTGTAATCCAACCCTCGGGCTATGTGATGGGGAGGTCCTCCCTCATGGCCTGGGGGTTGGATTACCTTCAGTTTCACGTCGGCGTGCGTAATGCATGCCGACATGAAACTGAAAGTAAATTCACTGCAGCAGCCATTTGCCCTCTCCCTCGATCTTTGGCTTTTTGGAGCCGATGAGATTGAGGGATGTGTCGTTGGAAAGGGGAGACTCTCCCCTTTCCAACAACACCTTTTCTTTAAGCATTGCTGGGCGCGGATCGAGCAGCCCTCTTCTCCCCCCCGTCCTCCAAAGCATGGGGCCCCACCTATGGAGACCCCTGGGGGCAGATGGGTGATCATCTGCCCCCAGGGAAAGGGGATTTCAAAATAAATACATAAACCCAAATGCAACAGAGATTTGGGTGGGGGTGGGAGGCCACTAGGTATTTTCTTTGCCATGAAAGGGGGGTGGCCCTCCCCCACCCATGGATGGGGCCACCCCTTGTAGCCCTACCTAGGGGGTAGATTTCTGTCCCTATCTGCCCCCAGGGAGGACTACATGAGGTGTGCCCCCATCCATTGGGGGGGGAGGGCCACCAGGAAAGTGTGGGCAGGCCCCCCAAAGGATGGGGCCTACAGGTTAGGACCCACCTGGGGCAGATGGGTGCCCAGCTGCCCCTAGGGAAGGGCCCACAAAAATGGTTGGTTTTGGGGGAGTTCATCCCCAAACGCCCCCTCCCCACTAGACCACCAGGGAAATGTATTATGGAAAGGGGGGTGCCCCCCCCCAACCCAAGTGGATGGGGGGGGTACCTCATGTAGCCCTCCCTGGGGGCAGAATTCTGTCCCTAGGAAGGGCCAAATGCCCCCAGGGAGGACTACATGAACTGCCCCCCCAACCATTTGGGGGAGGGGAGGGCCACCAGGAAAGTGTGGCAGGCCCCCCTGGTGCAGATGGGTGCCTGTCGGCCCCTAGGGAAGAGGCCGAACACAGAAAAGTACAAAGAAAAGAATGGGTGGTTTTGGCGGGGGAACTACCAGGTGAATTTCTAATTAAACCACCCCCCCTCCCTGGGGGCAGACTTCTGGCCCTAGGAAGGGGCATCTGACCCCAGGGAGGGCTGCATGAGATGCCCCCCATCCATTCGGGGTGGGGGGGGGGGGGAGAGGAGAGCCACCACAAAACGTGGAGAGACCCCCCCCAAACCCCCCCAAAATGGATGGGGCAGTAGGTTTTGGGCACCCTGGGGGCAGATTGCACACTAATGTGCCCATCTGCGCCAAGGGAAGTTGGGTAAACAAAAACAAAATTTGAAAATAGTAGGATGCATTTTAGGGGGGCTGAGAGGCACCCTAACACACCAGGTAATTTTGTAATGGAAAGGGGGGTGGCCCTCTCCCCCCGACCCCCACCCTAAGTGGATGGGGGAGCACTTCATGTAGCCCTCCCTGGGGGTAGATTTCTGCCCCTAGGAAGGGGCACATTTGTTTTTACTGGGGGATGAGGGTCAGTAGACCACCAGGGTTGGCTTGAAAGGGGGGATGTGATCGGAGAGTAGTAGTGATGATTTGTTTTTGCTGGGGTGACCATAGGTAAAAAATGTTTTTTTTTTGTTTCATTTGCAGCTTTTTCTACGCGAGCGGCTGCAATGTTATGAGAGTACTGTTTTTGATTATTAGCCTGCCCCCCTATCCCAGACTCCAACTGAGTCAGGCGGATGGTGTCGCACTAAGGAACTCTAGACTAGGCACTAGACTACCTAAACAGCCTGCGCCCTTCACCCAGACCCTACAGAGTCAAGCCTACCCTACCGAACTACAGAACCTCAGACTAGGCTACAGACTTCCCAAACCACCTAGCATTCACATACCCCTCAGCCACGCTAAGAAGGAGCTCAAACACACCAGCCGAAACCGGCATACAAGGAAACCCAGCTGCAATCTAACCCTTTGCACCAATTCCTCTGAAAGTCTGCCCAACAAGGTCCACACTAGCAATAACACACAAATAACTCAAAACCTCAACGGTGGTCTCATCAACGCTAGATCCCTAATAGCTCACGCCTCGTAAATTGCTGACATCATCACATGTAACCAACTTGACTTCCTAGCAGTTACCGAAACATGGCTTCACAAAGCCGCTGGCCCTGCCCTCATGATAGCCATACCCCCTAACTTCACCATCTTCAGAAAAGACAGGGAAACTTCCAAAGGAGGAGGCATAGCTTTTATTTGCAGAGCCAATCTCACCATCAAAGAAATAGACAGCCTCACTATGCCGTCAGCTGAACTACTGTCCCTTAAACTAGAAATCTCTGCCACACGTACTATCACAATACACCTGATCTACAGACCCCCTGGTCCACTAGGCACCTTTGAAGAGGACTCAACTACCCTACTAAATACTAATGCCAAACCGGGAACACAAATCATCCTATTAGGCGATTTCAACGTAGGCTACAAAGACCCAAAAGACTCTAATGCCTCCACTATAGCTAACACTATTGAGGAAGCAGGCCTCACTATTCGAAATAACGGCCCTACTCATTCTAAAGGCCGCACATTGGACTGGGTCGCAGACATCAATTGCATTTCCATCATAAAGGCAATTGAACCCTGTATTTGGACAGACCACCATCTGATCTCATTTACCATCTCGGACCTCCCACAACCTAAATCTACCAAACCTCATGCTCCACCTGCCCTCACCCGTTGCAAAAAAAAATATAACACTCGCTAATCTTCTCCCCCTGCTCCAACCTATCACTAATCACTCCAGTCAGTTCTCTAACCCTAACGATCTAGTCGACCTGTACAATAACACCATCAAATCGGCGATCGACGCCATTGCGCCGCTGAAACCCACTAAATCAAAACCTATGGCCCATCTGAACACTTGCTTCACCCCTGTGCTAAAAGCCTTACGCAAATAGAGACGACATGCAGAAGCCTGCTGGAGAAAAAAACCCTCCTCCCACAACAAAGTCCTTCTCACTGCCCTCACTAACAGCTACAAAAAACAAATCATTCAGGCTAAAAAAGAGACCTTCAATGACAGAATCAAAAAAGCCAATTCGAACACCAGGGAAATCTTCTCCATTCTGAGATAATTAGAATCCCCAATTGCACCCATAGACTCTTGCACCAAAGACAAAGTCTGGTGCACTAACATTCAAAAAGCCCTATGCAACAAAATCACAATGCTACAAGACAAAATACGAGCTAAAAAATCCGCCCCCCACAACATCGCCCGCTCTACGCAAGAAACCATCCTCCAGGAACTTGCCACTAACCAAACTAAACCCCCTAACCAATTTAGCTTTAGAGCCATCTCTACTGAAGAAACTAAGAACATCATCTTGTCCTTGAAAACGTCCCGATGCCTCGGGGACACCTGTCCAGCCCCAATTATTAAAGAGGCTGCACATGAACTAGCCCCCTTTGTTACATCATTCATTAACTCCTCATTTAAATCATGCTCTGTGCCAACAAACCTTAAAGACGCATGGATACTACCTCTACTAAAAAAAGTTAACCTGGACCCCAACGTCCCAACAAACTATAGGCCAATAACAACTGTCCCGTTCCTCCTTAAAATCTTAGATAAAGCCGCATACCTTCAGATCCAAGATTATCTGGAGAGCAACAATCTACTAGGGTCAAGACAATCTGGATTTAGGCCTAGACATGGAACCGAAACGGCTCTCCTTATTCTTAAAAACCAGCTAGACGTAAGACAAGCTGGTAGCTAGATGTAAAGACAGAGGAGATGTGTCTATTCTCCTAATCCTAGACCTATCAGCTGCTTTCGACCTGGTAGATCACAAGGTACTGTGCAATCACCTCAAATCGGCAGCCAACTTCTCCACAAAAGCCACGGCATGGATAAATTCATTCTTCAACCGGAGAACCATAAGAGTCTTCTCTCCTTCATCAGCAGCGGATCCAGTCCCCATTACCTGCGGAGTCCCTCAAGGGTCATGCGTTTCCCCCACGCTATACAATATTTTTACAAAGCCTCTCTTTGATATATTGGACAAGCTAGGGGTCTCATACACAAATTACGCCGATGATACCCAGATCCTTATCCCAATCCAAGGTGACTATGAAAAAGACACCAGACTCATAAACAAAATTTACCAAATCATCCAAACTTGGATGGCCACTCATGGTCTATGTCTTAACGACTATAAGACCGAGCTCTTAATCATTGGTTCTACCAATAAACTGAACAAACTACCCCAGCTTTTCAATTCCATCACAATCGACGACATCAAAATAAAGGTAGCTAAGGAAGTTAAAACCTTAGGCTTCTACCTAGACTCAGCTCTCACCCTCGACAAGCAAGTAAATGCCTCAGCAACCAGCTACACCTGCAAACTCATCCATGCCTGTAAACCATACCTTTCCATAGATAGTTGCACCACCATTGCGCGAGCCCTCATCCTCTCCAAATTAGACTACTGCAATGCACTGTACCTAGGTACCAGTAAACATAACACTAACAAACTCCAAACCCTGCAGAACAATGCCCTCAGAACAGCCCTAGGCATACCCAAAGGACAACACATATACCCACAGAAGAGCCGTCAACTGGCTGGCCGGCAATGACCGTATCAAACTCAAAACTCTGAACATTACACATAACTGAACAACAAAGCTCCTGCTTACCTGTCAAAATTCACGAAGCACACTTCTGAACGTCCCATCAGAAAGGCCCTCTCAAATAGCATCAAAGTCCCTAACTTTAAACTGAAAAGAACTGGTGGGTCTAGCAGCGCAGCTCTGGAACTCCATCCCAGATGCACTTCGAGCCACCCCCTCCTTCCAAGTGTTCAAAGCCAACGCTAAACTCTGGCTTAAAAATAACGACTGCTTAATGCCCCAACTATATCAAATACTCTGTATATTCATTGCAAACACTGTAACTTATCTATACTGCAAGTCATCCGACAGTGCTACACAAAAGATTATGATAAATGTAACATATCTCTCTTGTAGGTAAAAATGCCTTGTAAGCAATGCTCGATATATGAGCCTGTAACCTAAGAAATGTAACTGTAATATATGATCCTGTAACCTAAGAAATGTAACGTATTCATGTACCTGTAACCCAAGATTTATTTCTCTGCAAGCGGCCAGTTGCTTAACGGCCAGGCGCGCTCTATAAATAAATAAACAATACAACACAATACGGTTAGGGCCGATTGTCAGTGGGGTGGGTGAGACTGGGGCTGGATTGTTGGTGGTGTGGACGGGAGTGGGCCGCCTGGGGAGATATTTTGGTAGGCTGGGACACAATTGGAGGGGCAGGCCACAAATTGCTCCCCATGCCAGCAGAATGTTAGTGTTTCCATGGGGCGGATGTCTTCCATGTGGGTTCACCGTCTGTAAGCCGGGGCTGCACCTCTGGCTGTGCTACGCTACAGATGTCACCTCCAGGGAGGAATGGGGATCCTGCCAGGGCTCCCTGGGACTGCCGCCGCACTCGGGGATGGTCAACCCACATGGGAGATAGCTGCCCAAGGCCAGGGACATCACCTCCAACCATCCTGGAGTTTTGGCTGGGCTGCATTACATCTTTTCGCTTCAGGGAGGTATTGGCACACTGCCGGGACTCCCTGGTGGGGAAAAGCTGTGACACAGGCCAGCAAGAACTCCAGGACGGTTGGAGGTGATGTCCCCGGCCTTGCACATTCGTTTACCATGTGGGTGTACTGTCACCAAGCACAGCGGCAGCTCCAGGGAGCCCCGGCAGGGTCCCCCTCCCTCCCTCAAGGGAAATTCTGTATTGCAGCCCAGCCCGTGCTCCAGGATGGTCGGGCTGATGTCCCTGGCCTTGGGTGGCTTTCTCTCATGTGGGTTGACCATCCCCAAGTGCAGCGGCAGTCCCAGGTAGCCTCGGCAGGGTCCCCGCCCTTTCCTAGAGGGGAGAAGCTGTAACGCAACCTAGCCAGAGCTCCAGCGTGGTAGGGGGGGGGTCATATGCCTGACCATGGGCGGCTGACTCCCATGTGGGTTGAACGTCCCCAAGCCAGCTTTTGTTCCAGGGAGGCCCAGGACATTCCCTGTCCTTTCCAAGAGGGAGAAGCTGTAACGCAGGACAGCCACAATACTAGGAAGTTTGGGGATCACGTACCTGGACTTGGGCACCCATCTCCCATGTGGGTTGACCATCCCCAAGTGCAGCGCCAGCCCAGGCAGCCCCGGCAGGGTCCCCCCTCCCTTCCCGGAGGTACATTCTGTAACACATCCCAGCCAGACCTCCAGGATGGTCTTGGGCACCCTTCTCCCATGTGGATCGACCATCCCCAAGCCCAGCCTGGAGCTCTGGCTGGGCTTCTTTACAGCCTTTCCCTCCTGGGAAGAATGTGGACCCTTGCCGGAACTGCCACTGGACATGGGGTTGGTTGACCCACATGGGAGACAGCCACCCAAGGCCTGGGACATTCCTCGTCCTTTCCCAGAGGGAGAAGCTGAAACGTAGGCCAGGCAGAGCTCCAGGAAAGTCGGGGGTAATGTCCCTGGCCTTGGTCACCCATCGCCCATGTGGTTCTTTGCCGGGGCTTGTGGGTAATACATTCTGGGGTGAGTTCGCGCAAGTCGCACATCTGTGGAGTCCCACAGGTGTCTTCTTTTCTGAAATGGATGGGGGTTTCCTGTTTTCGTTGGTGGCTTCGACACCCTAGGCCCAAATCTGTAGGTCGTCTCCCCAAACCCTTTGGGGCTTACCAGTGGTTTAGCCTGTCCCCTTTGCTCCCAGGTAGGCGTACCCACACATGTGAGGTATCATTTTCATTGGGACACTTGTGGGAACGCGGGAAAGTATGACATTTGTTGTTTGTGTGGTTTCTTAACATTTTGACCCATTTGCTGCTGCCCTTTGTCACACAACCCTTTCATTTCCCAAATGTGACCTACATTTAGTCACTGCTTTAGGCACTATACACTTTTGTAACCAGCACAAGTCCCCTACCCTTCAAAAGGTCTGCCTGTGCTCTTTCAAAAAATGTATGCTTGCCCTTCCTCGCCACATTTGTTTTCCTTATTTACACATGCTGACTACATCTGTTTAGGCTGTAAGCATAACACTCCTGTGTACCATTGCTCTGTTTTTTTGGCTTGTGGTATTGCTTGTTTTGTGAAATATTACAAAAAATGTGCGATTTCCTAACTGGAAGAGTCGGGGGAATGTAGCAGAGCATTGTTTTTCTCAAAATTCACAGAAGCCATTGCTTTACCGGGCCAACCATGTCCACCACATACCTTTTTTGTCTACTTTTCAGAAATGTATGCCTTTCTGTCCTCCCAGTCAGCTTTCCTACCCTTTTCTTCCATTCCGTCCACGCATGTCCTATTGGAAAAAAGGACGAAATCGCCTACCTCTCACAAAACGGTTGATAACCATATCAAAATAAGTGTTTTTATTATTTAATTTTAGTTTCCACTCAACCTGTTCTTTAAAGCCGGGAAAATGGGGAATTCAGCACAGCAAACCATTTGTTCCTAGCTCTTACAAGGAAAAAAACACAGGCGGCTTTGTACATCATTTTATTGGCATTTTCTGGAAAAAGCCCAAATTGTCTCCCTTTTTGGTTATTTTCTCTCCCCCCTCCCCTCTAAACCTCCCCCCCCCACCACAGCAAACTAGGATTCCTGGGTGGTGTTACGACCACCAACTTGTGGGGAAAAAGGGGGCCAAATTTGGTTGAGATATCGAATGTAACAAAGGGATTGAATGGCGACATACCTAAATCACCAAAAAAGGCCTTGGCATTGGAGGGGGGGCACATGGCAGTTAAGGGTCTAAAGACTGCGCTGCCTCCCTAGCCCCTTTCACTGCATTCATAAATGCTTCATTTACAACTGGTACAGTTCCCAAATATCTTAAAGAAGCTTGGGTACGCCTGCTCCAAAACAAAAAAGAAAAAAAAAACTCCCTTGACCTTTCCTCCCCCACAACTACTGCCCCATCACCACCGTGCCATTCCTCTTAAAAATCCTAGACAAAGCAGTATACACTCAGGTACAACACTTCCTGGAAACTAACTGCTTTCTAGCCAAGAGGCAATCTGGCTTCCGCTCAGGTCCTGGCACAGAAACAGCCCTTCCGCAACATCATAGATGAAGAGAAACCAGCACTACTACTCCTCTTTGATTTATCTGCGGCATTTGATCTAGTGGACCATAAGGCCCTATACAAACACCTCTCCTCTGCAGCCCAGTTCTTCTAAACCCACCTCCTGGATCTCTTCTTTTCTCAAAGGCAGAGCAATGGGGGTGTTCTCTGACCAGGCCAGTGCAGCGCCCACTACTATACACTGCGTTGTCCCACAGGGCTCCTGCATCTCTCCTACTCTCTACAATATCTTTACCAAGCCCCTGTTTGACATGTTGGACGCTCTAGGCATAGCGTACACTAACTATGCCGATGAGAGGTTCTCCTTCCCCTCACCGGTTTGTACCAAACTGACGCTAAAACACTTAAAGAGGTTTACTCCCTTTATCCATGCCTGGAAAGCAGTCAATGGGCTCTGCCTAAACGGGTACAAAACTGAGATCCTGCTAGTGAGGCCCATGAAAACTCTTAAACTCAACACGCAGTAGTACACCGCTTTCACTTTGGATATCACTCAAATTACGGTTTCAAAGGCCGTTAAGATGCTGGGTGTCTAGGCTCCACAGTCCATGTCACGTTAGGTTAACACTATTGCAGCGTTTTCCACTAATCTTATTAATGCAGTCAAACCATACCTCTCCACGCAATACTCTCTCTCTCCATTATAAGAGCTACTATAGGATCCAAACTAGACTACTGTAAGGTCCTTCTGGCCCACACCTCAGCTAAAAGGATCAACAAATTGCAAATAATTCAAAAAAACACCCGCCGTGCCTCCCACAACATTCCAAAGAGGGAACACCTATCAGCTGCCAGATGCTCTGCACATTGGCTCCTGGTGATAGAACGCATATTATTCAAAACTCTTGCACACAGCACCAGCATACATATCTGAGAAACTGGTTAGATCAATCTCTAACAGGCCTACCAGGTTACACTATGCCAACCTCCTATATACCCAAAGGGTTAAGCGTGCGAAGGCTGGAGGCATTAGCTTCCCTTTCATTGCCTCTAAACAACTGAATGCCTTGCCACCTACACTCAGGAAAGAAACATCTCACTTTGCCTTCCAGAATGCCCTGAAATCAAGACTCTTCAGATAAGTCACTCACACCATCATTGCCCTGCCAAACCATGATCCTATACTGCCTTTTTTCAACATCCCACACAGTGGCTACCAGCACTGGGTCCCTTGTAACCTTTTGTATCTCGGTATGCTCTACTCTCTCTAGGCAGCAACGAGCCCGCATCCATCTGCATTTGTTTTTGTTATGCTGGCACTAATGTTGCCTTTTACCCTCACTGTTGTAAATAAGTAAGCGTGACTGTAAGAGTGCCATGATGTCCATGGCTTGCCTTGTGCGCTTTATAAATGTAAAAATAAAATAAAAATGAATTCTGTGCCAGGACAGTGATGATTTCTCCGTTCCTAATGAAGGGATCAAGCCAGTTTCACTGCAGCAGGATTCAGGGCACAGAGGTGCACAGCAGCAAGGCACCTGCGAAGTAAGTCACCACGGCTGGGCGTCGGTGACCGCATGTACTCTGGTTCGGGCGTTCAAGTGTACGATATTCGGTGTGAGTGCTGTGAACACAGAGCTTATGATCTACCAAGTTTAAAGTGTCCACTTGAAACGACGGCGGTTTCAGGGCAAAGGTCCTGCGCAAGCTGGTCAGTTCACTGGTTGGCCCAGGGCCACTTCTAAGAGGCTCACTTGCAGGTTAAGATGAAGGTTGTGTGAATAGTTCCCACTATTCAAATGGGTCAAAGCGTCTTTGCAGACCTACTAAGTTCAATCCGATGCAGAGGAGTCCTGCGGACAACAGCGGGCTCAGGGAGCCAATCCTTCTGCGCGTTCACCAGCGGTTCCTCGACTCAGCTTCTTAGTTTCAGGATGCTTGGATCCTGTCCTAGGTTCAGTGAGACCTCAAGAGATCGACCTGGTATGGGAGTTTGAAGCCTTCTCTTATCCAGAATCTCCTTCACGCCAAAACGAAGAGGACCGAATGGGAAATCTGCTCACATACAGGCACAGCAGACGTGGACCAGTCACTGACCACGGTGGTCCCAGTCATTCCTAGCACACCAGATTCTCTGGCACCTAGGATGTGTATTGGAACTAGACAGTCCAGCCCACATCCTGGAGGCGCACACACATGGCATGCAGAAGCCTGCGAAAGCTTGGCGTTTCGCAGGAGAATGCATGACCAAAACTGACCCGGGTCTGCTCGACCTGGGGAAGGTAAAGGGACAAGATGGCCAAAGGAAAGTACAGGACAAAGAACCTCGTGGCATGGCCATATTGGAGCCGGGTCACCTTCCTATGCCAATCGCGGTAAACGCGGTTTGTATTGCAAGAAAGGGTTACAAATTGTCATGATTCCTGCCCCTCATGTCCCCAGCCCTCCGAGATGTCAGGCTGGAGCGAGGCCACGATCACCTACATGGCCCTCAAGGGCCTCTCCATCCCTCCAAAGACCCACCTGGAGTCAGACTTGGCGCCTGTGGCACCAGACTCACTTACTCCCATAGGATAACATTGTGGATTGGACTTGTAGTGCTTTGATGGGGACAAGATGGATGCCCCCACATATTTTGGTTCCCAGAACTGCATTTGCAGTCTAGTCATTTGGGTGTGGTTCAGCCCAGACACACCTGGGATACCCAGAGACTATTTAAGCCACGCCCAGGCTGAGAAACATGCCTTGTGTTTTCTGCACCTGCAGCATGACACTCACCGTGTTCGGATCGGTCTCCAGTAGGCCTGCATCTTTCTTCTGCGCTCAGTTCCTGCAAGAACAAGAACACTGTTAGGACCAGCCTTACCTTGCGCCGCTTCTGCCTATCATTTATCGCTTCTTCTGTTCTGCGGGCATCTTTGGCGGCGTCATTCCCATCCCAGCACGCCGCTTCCTAAGGAAAAGGGAAAAGAACAGAAATAAGGCATTAGTAAACATTCAGCAAATCTTTGAACCTCGTACAGTCTTTAAAAATAAGCAAACGCTTACCTGAATCCCAGCCGCTCTGGGGAACTGTCTCCGGAACTTCTCATCCATCTGCAAGAGGGAAAAGACACTCCAGGTTAGCGTGGAAACATCTGGAGGCGCCGCATACTGTGCTTACTCACCGCATTTCTTCTTCATAACTGGCATCCACGCTGAAAACGTTGCGGCACGTAAAAGACACAGAAAAAGAACTCGGTTCAATACAAATACGAAAGAGTAGCATCGCGCTCTCACTCACCTTCAGTGCTACTCATCTCATCAGCACGTCGCCATCCCCGGACGCCAGCCATCATCTAAGGAAGGAAAGGAACGAAGTTGGAGAACTGTTCAAAAGACTCATTATACTTACCTGTCGGACTCTTGCCAGTGAAGTAACTAGGCAGCAACGAGCCCGCATCCATCAACGCGCCCCTGTGGTGAAAGCAGGACGGAGAGCACACTTTCCAAGAAATCAAGGTGAGCTGTAGATCAAAGGGAAGGGTTGGACCCCGGGGAAGAAGGGGTTCAAGGACACAGAGACAATAGGGAGTTAAACTCTACAAATCCTGTGTTTCAGGCCCAGTCTCCAGTCGAGTAGACTCCAGGGAAGGGTTCGAGGTCGTAAGAGGTCAGAACAGGCTGAGTGACGTCCCCGTGGATACCAGGTGAGCGTAACACAAATATGCAAAAAGATGAGCTGCCACCAGCCCTGTCCAAAGCACATATACACTTCCACCAAAAGATCCTTTGAGGGAGTTAAGGGCCTTTGGAAAGGAAAAGGTAGACCCAAGCGCACTGTGCTGTAAGGTACTTTGTGCACTTGTAACATGTTGCAGAAAAGTTGCATTATAGGAAAGGACTAAGGGAAACAGTCTCCCAGTATGGACTGCATTTAAAGGCATGTCATTTTCCCTATAACAAAGGGGATCGAAAACACAGGGCAGTGCAGCATAAGGCTGTGCTCAACTGGCAAGTAAGGTTAGGCTTGTCAGACAGCAACACATTGGGGGAGGGAGATACAAAACTGGAGGGAAAATTACACATAAATGGGAACTTTTTCCTAACAGATTGCATTAGACCAAAGTTGCCATTTTGGTTAATCGTAGCTATCTTTAAATTAAGGCCTGCTGCCATGCTGCAGCCAGAACAGTAGGCCATGGCATAGGGCATAGTTGAATGTGTGTGAATATGGGAGAAGGGTACGACTGGGGTGGGAATGGGACAGCCCAGGCTCTCACAGATTCATAAATCTCTTGTTTCGGATCAATAGCACATGTAACCAAGAAAGAATGCGCCATGCAAGGCCATAAGGTGACCGAGCGCTCCCTGCGAACAGTTATCCCATGAGAAGGAGGTCATGAGCCGCTGACCCAGTCCAACTCAAATTCAAAGTTATATTGCACAGATGCACCTGGCCCAAGACCCTAACATTCCGGGATGTCAGCCAGTCCAAGACCCCCAACCATAACACATTTTGACCACCCATTTGTTATATAGATCACAGTAGAATGTCTGAGGCCCCTGCGATTGGTGTTGCGGGTTGCCAGGGAGGGAAATTAACAATTAACAGCAAGGGCGGGGGATACTTGGAATGGCGCTGATGCGTCTGGTATCGAATTGCGGTTTGCTGAGATAAGACTACATCGAATGTAGCCTCTGCGCCCATGTCTGCGGTACCAGGCGCACATTTGGCCACTGAAAAGGCAGGCAGTGAACTCCATCCTTAATTGGCAATCATCAAGTCCAGCACCTGGTTACATCGAGAGAAGAGCCCCACGTGGAAGAAAAGCTGGGACCAATGACCTGGCATCCCATATGGAGCAGGCCGCCTATGTATAGGGTCACACCAACCAGCCCCATGGATGTGCGTCATTGTGACGCTTTTTGCCCTTATAACCGTCTATGTTGGTTTTTGTTAGTGCTCTCCGTAGCAGCAGAGATCTTTATCACGTACCTGTTTTTTATGAGAAGGTTTTATGGTCAGGAGCTGCTGTAGTGTTGCTCGCTCTGTCGCAACGCTTCAAGCGTCTTCCTCTGGTTTGGGGTGTTTGTTAATCTGATAATTGTTTTTAAAACACAAAAATTGGGGGAGTGTCCCAAAGACAGCAGTGGAGCAGGACTACTAGACTCAAACACAATAATGTCCAACCTGCTGATAAGGTAATTTGAATGCTAATGAAGATAATGATTTAAATATGGAGTGTGTCAATAGCGAAATCACTCAAACTAATTTGATGGCTAGGTCAAACTTTAAAAGCAATCAAAATGTTATTGAAGCGAAGACGGAGAACAACATTTATTTTAATGAGTATTGTGTTACAAAAAAGAGAGGGTCTACATTTAGACCAAATAAATAAATGAAAAATGCATATGTGATCAATGAAAACATTGTGACACTTATGAGATGACAAATAACATACGTAAAAAGAACATTAAACAGAATAGGTCATTTGATAGTAAGAAAAACTTATAACAATATCTACATCATACTAGAATGCAAAAATGTTTTATTAAAACTTCAATTCATAAGAAATGTGTATCTCCACTCTAGTAGTAAATATTCAATGAATGACGTTATACAGGTCTGCCAACGTGTAGGTGTCTTAACATAATTTTTTGACACGCAAAATACTGACAGACATCAGGGACACGTTTCGGCAAATGGCCACCTGTCTGGCATTTAACTTCCAAAAATTGCCTTCCTCAGGGCGAAAGAGACAACAACTGAAGACCCAATATTTGGACATGATGAATGATCTACTACAGGACCCAGTTATCAAAAACTTAGGAATGACCCGACAAGCGACATTAGATCAGAAATTGAAAGTATAGTACAATATGCCCATGAGCGCGATTGGATTTCTGACAATGAATCGAAGTTCCTCACCACTAGTCAAGGACGCATACCGACAATGTATGCACTTCCAAAGATACACAAAAACATGGACAAACCACCTGGCAGACCTATAGTATCAGGCTGTGGATCTATACTTGAGGCTTTGTGCAAATTTATAGATATCTTCTTGAAACCGCGGAGTATCCACACAGACTTCCTTAAGGGACACCACCCATACCATTAAGATCTTTGAAAATCTTGCTTTTGACAAATCTACACAAAGACTAGTGACAATGGATATTCAGTTATTGTACACTAGTATACCTCAAGATCAGGCAATTGATTGTATAAGAGATCTACTCTTGGAATCCGACACACAGGAACAAGTCCCACAAAATGTTATCCTTTACCTCCTGACATTAGCTCTAAATAAAAATTACTTTGAATTTAATGGCCAGTTTTACCTCCAAACCAAAGGTACAGCAATGGGGGCAGCATTTGCCCCCAGTTTAGCGATACTCTTCATGTCCAAGTTTGAATGGCAACACATTTGATCTGTTACCAGTCCTTACCGAAACTATATAACCCATTGGAAGATAGATGACATTATTTTCCTCTGGAGTTGAACAGATTCAGACCTCGAGCTATTCCTAATCTGGCTAAACCATTTAGACGCCAATATCAAATTTACAATGGAATCCAGTTCGAAACAAATAGCTTTTTTAGATCTGTTAATTAAAGACGAATCAGGTAATTTACAATGTTCTCTATATCGCAAGACTTCGGCACGCAATACCTTGCTACATTACTCTAGCAATCATCCGTGTCACCTACGAGACAATTTGCCCTATGGGCAGCTTTCTCCGCATTCGGAGGAACTGCTCTAATCTAAGTGACTTTTATGAACAATCAGACAATTTGAGTGCCCGACTTATTGAAAGAGGATACCCAAAGAGACTTATAAGTAAAGCAATGAAAAGAGCCTGCAGAGACACATTACTTTCTCCTGAGACAGTATCTAATCAATCGTCTGAAACTGAGAGAGCCAAAATGACGTGTCATCACCCATGGACCACAAACTTTTCAAATTAAGAAGCTGATTTCCAAATACTGGCCCATTGTGAAACTGAGCATTCCAGACGCCCCTTTACCCAGGTTTGCCTTAAAAAGGGCTAAAAATATCAGAGATAAATTGGTACACTCGAATTTTAAGAAAGACCCACCAAGAATGGGTCTGTGGGATCTCAGAACTACTGTTAGTCATTTCCCGTGCAGATCTTGCTCGGTCTGCCAGGTCACTAAAAAACAGAAGGAATTTAATCAGTACCAAAACATGGACGCTTTCTTCCCTGACCAACTGCAAAACCAAACAAGTGGTGAACTGTATTGAGTCACCATGTGGGCTCCGGTACGTCAGAAAAACTTCCCGTCCTGTTCATATCAGGATCTCTGAACACCGTTCCAGAATAAGGTGCAAAACGGAATCCGCACCCCTTGTGAGCAACTATCTTGAGTTGCATCACTCCGCCAATGATATCTATTGGTGGATTGTAGATGATGTCGAAAACTCCACAAATGTTTCTCGCAGCCTCCTAAAGAAAGAGGTGAGATGGATTTTCAGATTATCTACACACCCCCATGGGCTTAATGAGGATTTTTTTCCAACTACTTAAAACCTCCGCCCTTTTTGGAACAACCCTCCTTTTTTGGCCAATTGTGATCTTTCCAGGCCGTTCTCTCCTTTTTGAAACAGCATGAATATTAGGCACTTTGTCTCTCTGCTTATAGTTCTCAGTTTTCATTTTCCATTCACTTGTCCTTTGGAGTTTATTATTATTATTAGTTATTAATTTCTACGGAGACACTTTCAGTGAGTACTTTATTACCATCAAATCCTTATTTAATTGCTGCAACACACTGTCAACCCGACTGCATTTTTAATTTTTAATTTATATTTTTAAATCATGTTCCTTCATGCTCCTTTACCGCATGCATAACTACATTTTAGGTAGTTAGTTATGCAATGAGTATGGCCCATGACTCAAAGGCCTGCAAGGTCTTTCAAGCAAATAGGTATACTCATCCAAACCATTTGCATCTTAAGTGCTCTGTAGCTTTGCCTCTTTCTTTCTCGCCACCCCTCCCCCCTCGTTAAGACACCTCTCAGCGGTTTTAGTAATGTACGTGCCTTCTGGACCATAGAAATATTCACAATAAGAAAGACCACGTGCCCTTTGATTATAATCATACGCGTGTCTTGCATGTGCCTTCTTAATTAAATCAATATCAGGCTCATACCTACGGTTGTAGAAGCCGCACGGCTGCTTCAGACACACGTCAGCAGCGAATGTCACGGCAGTGTAGTGAGGTTTTTTTCCTCATCTACCAATCCACAAGTAGATGTTGAAAGGCACGTCTCCCATTAACCAATGGCAACAAAATGAGGTTGGCCCGCATCAACCAATCAATTCAGTCGTTGGAAGGCACATCTCACACTAACCAACTATAGCGCGACTTTCACGCCGCACAATCAGAGGTGGCCACTAATCTAGCCCCCTTTAACCATTCTTTTCTTTTCTAAAACTTATCGGAGCACGGGCAAACAGTCTGATTCAGTCGCGTCCCGTAACCAAGCAACTTTGAACGCTGAAGCGCGGTAAGAGGGAAAACAGTATTATTGCAAAACCCGGCGACGGATTTTGCAATCTCCTTTCTAAAACGCGATGCTGTTTTGTCCTTGTCTAGTCGCCTTTTTCAGAATGGATTAACCACTACAGAGGCATGAGTCTCACAGACCGCTGTCTCCTACTTTCCATTAAGTATTCATTCCACGACAACCGGGTCCTAACATCAATTAAAGTGAACGCATTCGCATTCCAAATACAAATTCAAGGTAGGCAGATCTTAACTATCTTACAGCTTTCTTTATTCATTAATTAGCTCTTTTTACTTCATTTTCTTATTTTCATTCACTTTAATCTCTACCCAATAGTCCATAATGACACAAGCATGTTTTTTCATGCACCTCTTGTCTATTTTTATTATTTTTTTCTAAGGTCAGCAACACGGAAGTCAAGAGCCTTGCGACCTTACCTGTTACTTGCAAAAATTATTGAATCTGGCAAAGTTTGCTCTCCCCTTTCTGAAAAAAGCAGTCAGGTAGGCAACTTACATTTGACCTGACGGAATTTTTAACAAACAGAAAGACTTAAAGCGCTCTGAATTGTTTCTTAACTAAAGTCCATATCCAATTATTTTTCACAGTGGCTGCTTTTACTGCCACACCTTCTGTGATGTTGCCCCGCTGCTGAGATCATTTCTGGCCTATTGCCTCAGATGTTCTGCCCCGTTTAATTTCAGTAAGCTCCTCATCTGGCCATTCTAATTAGAACTACAATCAGATTTTATGGCATATTTTGCCCCTTTTTTTTGGCTTATACTCACTTTGCAAGCAATCTTGATTGAACTCAGTACCTAAACCATAGAGCATTATATGTTTTTAACAAATATCAAAATATTTTTTGTCTGCTTCCCCAGAGGGTTCAGTTGTTTTTTTCGCCCTGAGGAAGGCAATTTTTGGAAGCTAAATGCCAGACAGGTGGCTTATTTGCCGAAACGTGTCCCTGATGTCTGTCAGTATTTTGTGTGTCAAAAAATTATGTTAAGACACTTACACAAATGGCTGGGGGGGACACCTCATGCAGCCCTCCCTGTGCCTCCTAGGAAGGACTGCATGATGTGCCCCCCCCCCCCCCTGTTCGGTGTGGGTGAGGAGAGGGCCACCACAAAAGATGGGGCAGGACCCCCAATAGATGGGGCAGTAGGGTTTGGGCACCCTGGGGGCAGATTGGCACACTAATGTGGCCATCTGCGCCAAGCGAACTTGGGTAAACGACAAAAAAAAATCCAAAATCGTAGGCTGCATTTTAGGGGGGCTGAGGGCCACCCTAAATTGGCAGCGAATGTTGTACTGCAACAGGGGGTGGCACTCACCCCCACCCCAAATGGAGGGCCCCACCTCATGCAACCCTCCCTGGTGGCAGATGCCCCTTCCTAGGAGCAGATATCTGCTGAGGTGCAGAAACTGCAGGACCTCAGAGCTGTGGAACCCGTTCCTCTTGGGGAGCGAGGGGAGGGCTTCTAGTCCCGGCTGTTTACGGTGCCCAAACCCAACCAGGCGGCCTGCGCACCATCCTAGACCTTTCCCAGTTCAATCTTTTCCTACCCCAAGAGAAATTAAAGATGATCACGCCCGGCCAGATACGGTTTTCCCTGCAGATGGGCGATTGGCTCAGCATGGTGGATCTTCAGGATGCCTACATGCATATCCTGATCTGGGGTCCACACAGGAGATATCTCCGTTTCTCTGTGGGAGAGTAGCATTTCCAGCTTTGAGTGCTTCCTTTTGGCCTAAGTTCAGCACTGCATGTCTTTACGAAGATGTCGTAGGTGATCGCGGCCTATCTTCGTCTGCAGGGTATCCATGTATATCCGTATTTGGATGACTGGCTCTTGCGCAGCCCTTGTCTGCTGAAAGCTGCCTCCAATCTTCAGTCTCTCCTCCAGCTCCTGTTCCACCTCGGGCTGTCGGTGAACTGGCGGAAATCTTCCATGACGGTCTCTCAGGACTTTATCTTCCTGGGTTTTCGCTGGAACACGATCGACTGCAGAGTGTACCTGACCAGCGACAGAATGGCAGATCTGTTAGCCACTTGTCGGATGTTTGCACAGTCGGAGAGCATCCGGCCTGGTGGTTCCAGAGGCTTCTGGGCCTCATGGCCTCGTGCGTTTTGGCGCTTCCTCTTGCTCGCCTGAAGATGAGGCGGACTCAGATGGCTCTTCGAAGTTATTGGCATCAGGCTGTGGATCCAGACTCCAAGTTGATAACGATTCCGGCTTCCATGAGAGCAGACCTGGACTGGTGGTCGTCTCTCAGCAATCGGTCGGTGGAGGCGGGGTTTCGGGACCCAGCCCCAACGGTAACAGTCACGACGGACTCCTCCCTTCTGGCGTGGGGTGCGACGTTGGATCTTCTACAGGTCTCAGATCTTTGGTCACCTCAGGATAAGCTCCTCCACATAAATCATCTGGAGCTCCTGGCGATCTTCCTAGCGCTCAAGGCGTTCTGACCGATCATAGCCAACAAGGTGGTCCGGGTTCGCACGGACAATGCAGTGTCGATGTTTTACATAAAGTCTCCCCCGCTCGTGGAGCTGTCCATCCAGATTTGGGAATGGGCGGTTCAGCATGGTGTTTGGTTACTTGCAGTACACATTCCGGGCCAGCTGAATGTCACGGCAGATGCCCTCAGTCGGCGGACGATAGTCATCTACGAGTGGGAACTGAAGGCAGAGGTCCTCTCATGGATTTGCCTGCGCTGGAAGTGGACCTCTTTGCTACAGCAGAAAACAAGAAGCTTCCTCTGTATGTCTCCAGAAACTGACTGGGAGCCTCCTCTCTGGAGCGTCCTCTCTGGGGGATGCTCTTGAAATTCCATGGCACAACATGAGGGCTTATGCCTTCCCGTCTCTGCCTCTAGTTCATCGGACGATTTGCAAATTGAAGAATTCGGTGAATGTTCTCTTCTGCTCATTGCCCCGTGGTGGCCGGCCAGGTTTTGGTTCTCAGAACTTCAACACCTGTCAGTGTATCTGCCGATCAGGTTACCGGTGACCCCCGATCTTCACCAGAGGGAACAACTGTGTCACCCCTCCCCACAATCACTCAGCTTGGAGGCGTGGTGCCTGCGTTCAGGTCTTTAGAACATCTTGGCCTGTCCGCGGATAACATGTGCATTATCCAGGCAGCCAGAAAACCTTTGACTAGGTCCCAGTACAAAAGCAAATGGCTTACGTTCTGTCATTGGTGTTTGGACAAGCAGATGGACCAAAGGCGGGGTACAGTTGACACTGTACTGTCCTTTGTATCCCACCTAGCAGAGTCTGGAGTTCACGTTCTGTCATGCAGAACTTATCTTTCGGCGGTTTCCGCCTACCTATCTACGGACCAATGTTCTTACTCTCTGCCTAATCCAGTGGTTAAGAGACATTTTGCAGGCTTGATACGCCTTTATCCTCCGATTCGCAGCCTGCACCCGGCGTGGGATCTAAATGTGGTCCTGACGGCGTTGTGCCATAAGCCTTTCGAACCAATGGCCACGGTGGACCTCAAGCACCTCTCATGGAAGGTGTCCTTTTTGGTGGCCGTTACCTCGGCAGGGCGCGTGAGTGAACTCCAAGCTTTGTCAGTGGAATATCCCTTCTTGGCTTTTCACAAGGATAAGGTGTTCCTACGGACAAACCCTGCTTTCTTGCCAAAGGTGGTTTCTGAGTTCCATCTAAACCAGTCTATTTCCTTGCCGGTCTTTTTCCCGAACCCCACCTCAGAGGCGGAAAGGGTTCTACACTGTCTGGATGTTAGCAGGGCTCTTAAGTTCTATCTTGACAGAACTTCCGAATTTGGGAGCTCTTCTCAACTGTTTGTCACCGTTGGTAATCCACAAGGTAAGCAGGCCTCTAAGGCGACCATCTCCCGATGGATCGCGGCCTGCATTACGGAGTCTTACACCGTTCAAGGGCTGAAGCCTCCTAAAGGTATTCATGCACACCTGGTGCGGGGCAAGGCAGCCGCAGTTGCCTTTCAGAAATATGTCCCCTGGGAGACCATCGCAAAGGCGGCTACTTGGGCCTCCCCATCGGCTTTTTGTAAACATTATTGTCTAGACCTGAGTTCAAGAGCTGATGCCCAGTTTGGTCAGGCTGTGCTGAAGAACCTGTTTCAGTAAGGTTTTTTTTCCATCATCCCATAGTTCCTGTAAGGAGTGCTTGGGAATCTCCCATAAGTATGAAGGAAAGGGGACGAGACGTAGGGGTATAACCAGATTACTCACCGTAGTGACCACCTTACTCCTAGTCCATAGTCCCCTTTCCTCCATACGCCTGCCTGCCGTCCCCTCTAATAAGGTTCCTCTGTTATTGCTAAAAGGTCTTTGACCTGGAGATAGAAAAGGACTGATGGGCGATGCGCGGGGCGGAGCCGAAATGGGCGGGGTTATGGCCGCGTGCTGGGCCCCGTGTAGAAAGAGAGGAAGGACTAAAAAATGTGACATTTTTGGATGCTTTTACAAAGTGCTCCGGTTCCGTCCCATAGGGCTTAGGGATGTCCCATAAGTATGGAGGAAAGTGAACTATGGACTAGGAGTAAGGTGGTCACTATGGTGAGTAACCTGGTTAATACAAGGCATGTAAGACATGCGCAGAATGAATGTACATATTTTATAAAAACTGTAGTGTAAGGGAACATGTCTTGTATATCGAGGCATACATTAGTTTTCAAAAGTTGACAGTTTGGTAATTAAAATGTTCTTGATTAACAGCCAGATCATTTGATTAGCAATGTTGCACTAATATTTGTAATGCCATCAGACCTTATTTGTACCCAAGAAATAAAATGAGAAACAATGTTGCATTTTTTAATAACGCTGAAGTAAGACATTAGTGAGATGAGTCAGGCCTTGCAAATTCTCTAAAATTTTGCTAGACATGCAGGTAGAGTAACTTAGTTTACCTCACTTGACCTAGGAAAAAAGCACTCAACCCATGGCAGCGGATGTCAAAAAATGTAAATGCGCCTTCTGTAAAATGGTGCATGTAATCACAAACCCACTTTATTGGACCCACTGCTGCTACACATGCCCAGCAAAACGTTTATTTGACATTTACTACAAACATGGAAAATGTTAAATAAAGATTTCAAGCATCCTCTGCAAATGGTACTCTCCCTTCATAAAATCCACTCGACTAAGCAAGTGAGCTAGTAGACTTTGTGAGCCTTGAATTGAATGTCTGTAAAAGGTTAACTTCATGAATGGACACAAATAGGTATGATAAAAAAGGATCTGAAAAGAGTCTGGGCAGCTCTCTCCCACAGGTGCGAATATATAAGGTAATACGCCCAGAGCAAAGCGAGCTCTGGAGGCTAACTACAGTGTATGATATTGCAGTAGACCTGTAGATGTACAGACTTGATGGGACTATTGATCACTATTTTGCATAAACATCCAGTTTGCTTTGTGTATTCATTATTTAAGAGGCAAGAAAGAAAGACTAAGCAGAATGGATGGTACAGCAGGCAGAACACTGGACAAATTAGGTGCAATATTTTAGTTTGGGGCCGTCTCACTTTCAAGGTGACTGGTAAAGAGCCACAGAGTGATAAGATAGATTAAGCATTACAGGATCAGCTAATGGGTTGAGCACCAATTGAACAGATGTATGCAACCGGCGGCTCCCAGAACTGTGTTTGCCATCAAAAGCATTTGGCCGTGTGATCATGTGCATTTTCAAAAGTGTTAATTTGTCAATATGTTGCATCTTCGCCAACAAAATGAAATATACTGGACACTAAGATTTAGATAACCCAACCTAAACGTTATGCAAAGCATGATGACAATGCAATGTTTTACAGTAGCAATATTACATAATGCATAATTACAACTTACATATTTAGGAATCTAAAAATAAATGAAGTTAACAAAGACAATATGATGTTAGATTAATAAAGGTACCATCCTGATGACATATGGTAATTATCTGAAAATGAAAAAAGTCCATCCGATCACTCCCACACATGCCTTTGCACTTTAGAATGAAGGAGATGATTACTGCTGCACCCTCTCTCCATTAGTCTCTTTGAACTTGCAGTGAAAAGAGAAAGAGGGTGGCGAGAGCCCCGGGGACAAGAGGGAATGCAGGGTGGGCTGTGATTTCATTGAACAGTAACTTAAATAGCTAGCTTTGCTATACAAGTGTCCATTTAATTAGCTAACCTACAGAATTGCATAGCAAATTGCTACGCAACACTGCCTATTTTATGCCTTGAATATACACTTGTATATGTATGAAAACTAACATCAAACCCGGGACTGTCAGTTCTCATATGTATAAGTAATATGAGTTGTAAACTTAGTAACTATGCAATTTAAAACTCTTATATGCCTCATTTTAATTGTGAGTTTTCATATGTATAGGAGATGTGTAGAACATGTTAATTTGAAAGGACTGTACAATATACACCATACATTCACATGCTAGACACGGACACACCAAACACACTTATCCTTACATCACTCACACGTAGGCCACATGCTTACATCTTGCTTTTAAACATGACATAAACACATAACTATACGCTCACACGACAAATGCCATACACTCCTATTCCCTGTGCAATTTAGTCATACACCATAATACTTGTATGACATACATATAACATAATTGCACTCATACGGCATATGGAATTATATTACTTGCACTGATATGCCATATGCCAAACTCACCACAAAAACCAGAAATAAAATTGAAAAAACATACTTTATAAAGAGTTGTTTAATC
This sequence comes from Ambystoma mexicanum, assembly GCF_040938575.1. Taxonomy (NCBI): domain Eukaryota; kingdom Metazoa; phylum Chordata; class Amphibia; order Caudata; family Ambystomatidae; genus Ambystoma; species Ambystoma mexicanum. The sequence goes on along the minus strand of NC_090941.1, from coordinate 659,389,962 downwards.
TAACGCAAGGTATAGCCTACAAACAATACACATAACAGCATTAAAGTATAAACTCTTTACCACTACAAATTCAACCATGAAACTCACTTCAGATGTTTGGGAGGTTATATTGACACCAGTGAAGCAGTGGCGTACTGAACGGGGAAGCAGGGAGGGCAACGTGCCCCCAAGTGACTCTTTTATGGACAAGGGAAAGGCTGGCTTACTGATATTGTTAGATCTGAGCGCCGCCTTCGACCTGCTTGACCACCAGCTCTTGCAGCAAGTACTTGAGAAGGTCGGTAATTGTTCCAAGGAATCAATAAGTTGGTTATCATCCTTCTTAGAAAACAGAATATCCAGAGTACACTGGGGTGACAAATTCTCCTCTGAATTTAACATCTTTTGCGGGATACCACAGGGAGCTAGTCTGTCCCCTTTGCTCTTCAATTTGTACATCCGATTCCTATGTGAGCTACTAGAACAACTCCAGATATTTTTTTACCAACTATGCTGACGATACTCAGCTGGTTCTGGAACTGAGTGGGGATTACGCTAAGGATAGTACAATACTAAATGCACTCTACGGAAACATCGAAGATTGGATGGACAATAACTGGATGTGCCTGAACTGCAATAAAACCAAATTAATGGTATTTGGCTCCATCCAGGCTCGTGCCAAACTCCACGCGGAATATCAGGTCTTCCAAATTAAAGAAACCCTTATTCCAGTGACAGATAAGGTTAAAACATTAGGCATGACGTTGGAAGCATCCCTCAACTCTGATGCCCAGGCTACGTATGTTAGTAAAAACTGCAACTATTACATCCGGCTACTTAAAGCCATCAGACCACTATTGAGTGAGAAAAACTGTGCCACAATAGCAAGAGCTACCGTCCTGTCACGTCTGGACTATGGTAACGCCCTCCTGGTAGGAGCTAGTAAGCAAAGCATCCAAAAATTCCAACTGGTCCAAAATAACGTGATCAGAATGGTCAAAAAGAAAGCAAGAAGTGAACACATCAGTGAAGCTAGACGGGACCTTCATTGGCTGAGAACAGAGGAACGCATACAATTTACGTCTATGTGCCTAACTCACAAGTGCTTATATGGCAAGGCACCAGCCTATTTGAAGTCCAAACTCACTTTTTACCATCCGCCCAGGGCATTAAGTTCAGAAGCAAATGGGCTCATAACGCCCCTGAAACACAAGAAAAAGCTCGACATGGGCAGAGCCTTCCCTAACCGAGCGGCCTCTAACCGGAACAGATTGCCAAAGCACCTTAAATTCGGAGTCCAATTTTTTGGTCTTCTGCAAAAAACTCAAAACAGAGCTTTTCAAGTAACCTCCCGTCTAGGCCTCACTGAATCAGTTAACTGGTATTTTTATGTCTTTGGCCCGTCGCCTCATTCTGGCTCCATCTTGAGCTATGTACATGTCTACATGTAAGCGCCCCGATGCCTGCGGGCGGTCGGCGCTATATAAATAAATAAAAAAATGTTAGACCATGACCGGGACATTTCCATTGGGACACCTGTCTGCTGAATGGGAAAGGTGTCGCGATGGGAGGACATTGAGCGGGCCGAGCACAGTGTTCCTGCTCAGCATCCTCATTGTCCTGGCACAAAGCATTACAATGCGTGTCATTAGACATTGATGGCAGGAAGGGGGACTCTTAGCATCGACTTGTGTCCCTTACGAAATGTGAATGGGGGAGATAAGGAATGAGAAGGGTTCATAATGCTGCATGCTTTATGAAATGACTATGGCTTTAAAACACAAGGGGGATTTGTTAGGCTCACATTAATCTGGATGATACTATTGTGACATTGCATGCAGGATGGGTAAAGCCATAATCTTATTGCTCAACATATTTCTATTACGGCGTATATAGTGTATAGTATGGACTGCGAACTACGATCATTTGCACAGCCTTTGGTCGCATGTAGAGGTGGAAAAAGTTGTTATTCAAGCACCGAAAAAGCCACAAAGATATATTATTTGTTGCCCAAGCCCATCTCTTAGAATGTTTTAACTAAGGCTTAGGATAAACCAGCTACCGTTACTAATGCATCTTGGGATTCAATACAATATCCCGCATAACAAGCGAATGTCGTTTGTGTAAGAGAGATAAAACTCTCGAAATGGCTAGACATCTATTCACCGAGTGTACAGAGATTAAGAATATTATTCGTTTTGTGTAATTTTGTTTATGATATTGAGTCAATTAAATCTGATTAATTTTGGACATACTAACTCTGAAAACAGAAGAATGCACTTTTCACTGTTTAGATTATGGAAAATAATTGTGAAACTTCTCCCTAATGAAATTAGACGATTGGGAGTTGTATATCCCCTACTTCCATGTTGGACATTTATTTAGAATTTTATGTGTGAGTTTTAATTTAATATATTAATTTTGAATTTAATTATCTATAAGGTTGAACATAGTTATGAACTCATGCCATGTGACTATCGGGTGTTAGATGATACACCTTGTTGTACATTGAAGTAATTGTGATGAGATCCTATGGTGTTATTACTGTCATATTAATATATTGAATGTAACGATTTTAATGATTATAATGATTGCCGTTGTGTTTTTAAATATTTGTATAGTTTAATTACTGAATACAAATAGCAAAAGTATAGTTAATTATGAAAGGTTAGTTTATTATGTAATGTGTTTTGCTTCCAAAGCAGTGCTATAACTTAAGTATTATTTAAGCTCATGAAATGCAAAGCAATACGTTAATAAATATCTATATCAACTAAACCTGGGATGTTCAGTTTCTTAATGTCCACAACCCGGTTTCACCATTTAATCAGTGTGTGTGATCCTGGGCAAATCCTTTAATTGCACTGGGTCTTATGTGCAACTCTAAGTGATTTGGGGGGGGGGCGCGAATGCGACAGTATGGAATCATGCGCACTGAATTTGGGGGTAGAAGTAGCAGGACTTTTTTCATGGCTCACCCCATCACTCTTGCAAGGCTGGATACTTCCCTGAGTTGAACGGAGTGGTAAGTTTGGATTTGTAGCGGTAGAAAGGGAGTGTTTATACTTAAGATTTTTCAAACGTGAACATACGGCTCTCAAGAATCCATACAACTGCATACAGGTATCACCCTTATTAGGGATCTTTAGTGCAGTAGACTCTGAATCCTTGTATTCAAAGCATTTGGTCACTTTGCGCACACATCAGCAAAGTTACAGTGGGTTTAAAAGGCTTGAAACAAACCTTTCCACCTGAGGTGTGAAAGTAGAATTAGCCATTTCAGCTGACTCACACACAGCACACCACCCAGTAGCCATCACTGTAAGATCACTTCCAAAGGTATTTTCCTGAATCAAAGGCTTGACTGGACAATGCTTTGCCCGCCTGCCTCTGAACTTTGCACCTATTTGGTTCAATCTGGCCAGTGGGCTATGGTTATTTCCTGCTAAAGGGGGACATTAACCACGGCCAGTACCCCCCAGCCTTTGACCCTAATTGGTATTAAGTGACAACGGCCGAAGCCCCGGGCCAGAGGGCCATGGTTATATACAACCAGCGGGTACTGTTGGCTGGGCAGACTGGCCAGCGGCAAAGGCCATGGCCAGTGCGCCAGTCTTACCTATTTCGTGCAAGGTGGTCTGTGGGCCAGCGATAGTATAACCTCGACAATCGGTGAAAAATCTTAAATTCTCCAACATGGGGTCTGGCATGGATTCACATGCTGATGAATATTCCCCGTCGTCAGGCCGGGAATCCTCGGTAAAGAAAAAATCAGTATCAGTTTCGTTTCTGATCTGTCTTTCTTAGTAATAACCAATCACTGATCTCTGGGTCATACTGCCCCCAGCCAATGACTGCCCTCTACCTAAGCCCCTCCCTTGGCAGCCATCCTCAGATTTTTACCACACGGTCAAGTGTTGGGAGTCCTTGTGCTTTACCTCTTGAGCTTTTACTGCGTTTTTGCGCTTTTTCAGGAGATTTTTCTCATTTTTTCGGTTTAATCGAGCCTCAAGCTCCACCGTTTTTAATTCCGATAACGGGGACCCGTTTCGGAATTCTTCTACGCCCCTCAAGGCTGAGGTTTTCATCGAGTTATGCTTCTTGGAGGATTCCAGAAGATATGTGGCCTACCTCGACGGACATGGGCCAGGACAAGGGAAGCTCGACGCCCGGATCCAAGCTGTTCAGGAGCTGCCCAGGATGCGGATTGCAAAATATTTTCAAGGAGGACGAGCATTCGAGATGTCTCTACTGCCTTCATGAGGACAAGACGCACGTGGAGGAGGACTGTGCGTTCTGCAAGAACCTGTCGGAACGGACCAAGCAAGATCGTTGTTCCCGCCGCCTGGCTGGAGAAGGGCACAGCAGGTGAGAAGGCGAAGAAAAAGTCTGAGCGGTCTTCTAAGTCCTGTGAGGGCGCCCCGGTGATGGGGGCCCAACAGAAGGCCAAGCACCGGGAGTCCGCGGGCACTCGGAGCGCCGAAAGGTCGGGCTCCTCGGCTGCCAGGCAGGGCGCGACTTCCCCGGCACGATCAACCACGAGCCAGCACTCTGGTTCGGGGAAGAGGAAGTCCGAGAACCCAGGTAAGCTTCTGGAGAGGCCCCGGTCGATCTCGAAGGGAACCGAGGGGGAGCGAGGCGATGAACCCCCCAGCCCCAAAGCGAAGGCCCAGGACGCACCTAAGGTGGTGAGGGCCTTGAACCAACCGGCAAAGGCCTCTATTGAGGTTGTCGCAGCGGCCCTGGCGAAGCCGGCAGAGGCTTCGCCAGTGGAGGCGGCCTTGGGGCCCAGAGTTTCCCTGCCACCGCAGAGGGAAACCTCTTTCCATACCATCGTTAACACCCCCGTGAAGACCCTGGCGGAAAAAGAGGGGGGGTGGTGGCCATTACAGATTCGGATTCAGCCTCCGAGGGTGATCCCGTGGAAACCGTGAAAGGCCTCAACGAGAGGTTCATAGGCCTCAACGAGAGGTTCGAGAAGGTTCGATCCCAGGGGAAGGTTCCCGCTGATCTGATCGAAGATGGCGACAACGAGGGCCCAGTGGAGCAGCCATCCCGTCCGTCGCAGCCATTACCCGAGCCCCAGGATAGCTGGGCGGCCATTTTGTTGGCGATCCAATCCTTATGTACTGAGATGAGGACGAGGTTACCACAGACCCCGACAGAGGATCCAGAACCAGGCCCATCGGGAAGCCCTCCGAACAAGCGGAGGCGAGTCCACCCCGCGCTGCACTTCGTGTCCGCGAGGCCTGTGGACCCCTCATCCCCCTCGCCGGACCCTCGGGAGGATACGGTGACTGATACAGCGACGGGGACGGACTACGACGACGGCGGCGATGATACAACGGACATCCCGTCATCATCCCCTTCCCCCTCGGGCCTCTCCGCCCGACGAAATTGCCTCTTTTCACGCCATGATAGCTAGGGCATCCGAGCTCTTCCAGCTCTGCCCTGAGGAACAGAAAAAGGAAGGTTTTCTTTACCAACGACGAGAGGCCAAGAGAAAGACGGTCCTCGCGGTGCCGTTGCTTGAGGACATCTGGGACGAGGGGCTGGCTATCCTCAAGAACCCTTCCACGACACCCACCAAGAGGGACAGGTACGAGAAGAAGTACCGGGTCCCCGATGCTGCCCCCTTGTGCCTCAGGGCCCAGCCCACGCCGGACTCTGTCGCCTCAGCAGCGGCCAAGAAGAAAGCACCGGGTGCGGCGGCTTCAACTTCCACTTCCCGGCCGGACAGCGAGGGCAAGAAGTTGGACTCCATGGGACGACGAGTCATCTCGGCGGCAGCGACGACGATTAAGGCGGCCAATGCCTTAGCGATTGTGGCCCGTTACGACAGGGAGCTTTGGTTCAAGATAGCTCCTCTGCTAGACTTCATACCGTACGACAAGAGGGCGGAGGCCCTACAGATTCTGCAGGAAGGTGAGGTGGCGTCGGATCACGCCATAATGGTGGCAACGGACATTGGCGATACTGGATTTCGGCAACAGGGTTTGCCTCTGACGACGAGGATGGCTCAAGGCGACGGACTTTCGCCAGGATTTCCAGACCAGAGTGTTGGACATGCCGTTCGATGGCAACAACCTGTTTGGAAAGACGGTGGATGAGTCCCTCCAGGCCATCAAGACAGACACGGAAACAGCCCTAGCCCTAGGAGTCCTTCAGCAACGGCGGCCCTTTCGGAGCTCTGGAGGCAGACGGGGAGCCTCTAAGGGATCCAGCGGTGGCTCTTCTACTTACCGCCAGGCAGCCCCCTCCTCATCCCAGGAGGCCTACAGAGGCCGCGGCAAGCAAGGAGGGTCTCGCCGCCGGCGGCAAGGCCTCTTCCAAGCAGGACTGAACCGGCCGTAAAGTCTGGCCCCACCGAAGGTCCCCGGTGGGAGGCCAGCTGACGAAGTTCATCAGCGTGTGGGAGTCCATCTCCACCGACCGTTGGGTGCTGGACGCCCTGGCCCGCGGACACTCGCTAGAATTTCAAAAGAAGTGTCCTCACATTCCTCCCGTGGCCAGGAAGGAGAATCGCGTCCCTCAACTGCTGTTGGAGGTAAGGGCGATGCTCAAGAAAGGTGCCATTGAGCTCGTCCCCAAGAGGCTCCGGGGCTCCGGAGTATACTCAAGATACTTCCTCGTCAGAAAGAAGACAGGTGGTTGGTGCCCCATCCTGGACCTGCGTCGGCTGAACAAGTACATCAAGGCACTGAAATGGTCACCCTCCAGCACGTGCTGGGACAGCTGGAGGAGGGTGACTTCCTATCGTCGCTGGACCTGGAGGATGCTTTCTTCCACATCCCCATTGTAAAAGGACACAAAGTTCCTCAGATTCGTAGTCCAGGGGCGTCACTACCAATTCAGGGTCCTGCCGTTCGGATTAAAGTTGGCACCCAGGGTGTTCACCAAGTGCCTTGCACCTGTGGCGGCGGGGCTGCGCCTGCAAGGAATCCACGTCTACCCCTACCTGGACGACTGGCTAATCGGTGCAAGGTCAAGAGAACTCGCCGTCTAACACACAGCGAAGACCGTCCGCCTGCTTTCGTAGCTTGGATTCGCCATCAACTACCCCAAATCCCATCTGGTTCCGTCGCAGGTGGCACTGTTTCAGGGAGCGAAGCTCGATACAGTGAAGCGATTGGCATCTCCGTCGGAAGAAAGGACGAAGGCCATTTTGGGCAATGTGCAGCGCCTGTTAGCCACGGATGTTGCCAGAGTGAGGTCCATCAAGTCCTTCCTTGGGATGATGTCCTCATGCATCTATCTTGTGCCCCTTTGCAGACTTCGGATGCGTCCGCTGCAAGAGTTCCTCGACACCCGCTGGATTCAAGCGGCGGGCAGCTTTGAAGACAGGATCCCGCTCGACGAGGAGTTCCGTCGGGCGATTCTATGGTGGGGTACCCGTGCGCATCTCGCGGCAGGCATGGACTTTCAGGCCCCGGCGTATCAGACGGTAACGACGGACGCCTCCCTGGAGGAATGGGGGGGCCCACACCGGAGATCTCCACGTAAGAAGCCTCTGGCTCCCGGAGGAGAGGTCTCTCCACATCAACATCCTGGAGCTACTAGCCGTGTTCTGGGCGCTCAAATCGTTCCTTCCGTCCCTCAAGGACAAAGTGGTGAGGATCTTCACCGACAACACCACCACAATGTTCTACATCCGGAAGCAGGGAGGCACCAGATCCCCACCCCTATCCAAGGAGGCCCAGGATCTGTGGCACTGGGCCGTCGCTCAGGGGATGTTTCTGGTTCCCTTCCACCTGGCAGGAATAAAAAACGCCATTGCCGACTCACTCAGAAGGGAGCTACGCTCGTGCCACGAGTGGGAGCTACGCCAAGACCAGGTGGATCGGCTCTTTCAACGGTGGGGCAAACCCGAGATCGACCTGTTCGGGACGGCGATGAACTCCAAGTGCCAGAGGTTCGCACAACCGAGGAGCATGGACAATGCTTTCTCATTCCCTTGGGACGGCCTGTTCCTGTACGCGTTCCCTCCGTTGCCGCTCCGTCTCATCAACCAGCTCAAGAGGTCCAGGTGCAGGATGATCCTCATTGTACCGGTGTGGCCGAGACAGATCTGGTTCCCGGACCTTCTGAACTTGTCAGCGTCCCCACCTATCAAGCTGGCGACGGACGCGGATCTTCTCTCCAGAGAAGGAGGCGCCATTCTTCATCACGGCCCGGAGTCGCTGAACTTGCAGGCTTGGCTCCTGCAGCACTAGAGTTTGGAGGATACGATATCCCGGCTGACTGCAGAGAGGTTCTTGCAAAAGCCAGGGCGTCCTCAACTCTCAAATGCTATGGACATAAGTGGAAGAGGTTCTCTGTCTGGTGCCGTGCACAGATTAAACCTCTGCGGGTTACGGCCCCCTCAAGTATTGCCGTACCTACTGTCGCTGGCCAAAGCTGGACTGGCTCACGCCTCCATCACGATACATCTGGCTGCCATCGCCCGATACACCAGAACTACAGGACGGGCGTCCTTGTGGTCTCATCGCCTGGTGAAGGAATTTATGAAAGGACTATTCCGATCGTTCCCGCCGGTGAAGGCCCCTGCCCCAGCGTGGGAGCTCAACGTGGTGCTGACAAGGCTCATGGGGGCCCCATTCGGCGCCGTTGAAGTTCCTGTTGTGGAAGACAGCATTTGTCGTGGCCATCACCTCCGCACGACGAGTGGGAGAGATCCAGGCCCTATCTTGCAAACCTCCATACTTGACTTTTCACGACACGAGGGTGGTGCTGAGGACGCACCCATCCTTTATGCCCAAGGTGCCGTTGGACTTCCACCTCAACAAACCCTTGGTGTTGCCAGTTTTCTTCCCGTCGCCTTCGTCACCGGCCGAGAGGACTTTGCACTTGTTGGATATGGCTAGAGCGCTGAAGTTCTACGTGGACCGCACAAAGAGTTTTCAGAAGATATCACAGCTGTTTGTGAACTTTGGACCTGTGAATCATGGGAAGGCTCTCTCGAAGGCTTCCATTTCCAGATGGCTCTCCGGCTGCATCATGCACTGTCACCGGTTGGCAAACCGACCGCTGCCAGACCGTCCGAGAGCCCATTCGACCAGAGCGATTGCTGCTACCACGGCGTTCCTGTCTGGTGTGCCCCTGCTGGACATCTGCAGGGCTGCTATATGGAGGTCGACACACACCTTCACAAGATTCTATTGCGTCGATCGGGACTCCAGGGAGGAGTCCAGGGTCGGCCAAGCAGTGCTGGGCAACCTGTTCGCTTAAGGTGAGCCTGGTGAGGAGGTAAGAGATGCTTAATGTTGAGTTGTTGTATTGCTTAATGTTGAGCCTGTTGCCACCTCCCGTGGTTGTGCATGTGTATACTGCTATGTATTCTTATATTCATGAGCATGTGAATCCATGCCAGACCCCATGCTGGAGAAGGAACAAGTTACTTACTTGTAACTTTTGTTCTCCAGCATGGGTCTGGCATGGATTCACATGCGAACCCTCCCTCCTTCCCCTCTGCGGCTCTTCACTTGGTCATACTGCCACTTTACGTGCTACCAAATCTGAGGATGGCTACCAGGGGAGGAGCTTAGGTAGAGGGCAGTCATTGGCTGGCGGCAGTATGACCCAGAGATCAGTGATTGGTTATTACTAAGAAAGACAGATCAGAAACGAAACTGATACTGATTTTTTCTTTACTGAGGATTCCCGGCCTGACGATGGGGAATATTCATGAGCATGTGAATCCATGCCAGACCCATGCTGGAGAACAACAGTTCCAGTTAAGTAACTTGTTCCTTATTTGACCATCACTGTCTAAATAAGACAAAACCCATGAAAGACTGCAGAAGTTGCAAGTGATGACAACCTTAACTCTGCCACCCCTTCCCGTTGCCTAGCCCATGAGCACTTGCATATCATCGCAGATGTCATCGGCAATGTCATCAGAAATGTTGTGGATGACTGAAATGAGGTGGCCTCATAATTAAGGTGGTTGTAACTAACTTTTTAATAATTTATTTTTTTCTATTTAGTTCATGAAAGAACTTTTACAAAATGTAATAAATATACAAATTCATGCTGTTATTTGACAAAACACAACAATTGTACACTAAAAGTAAATACAAGAGGAATTGATGCATATAACTATTAGTACGTCATCCATATTCAATAAAGGAACCTATTTTACAATTTCCACATCATTTCATAATCTTGAAAATGGTCCTGGCTTCATTTAAATAGTTATAACAGCGAAAACAATTTCATGCAATAATGTAGATGCTTATATTTCCCCCATCTGTATCCATATTCTGTATATTGATCTGTCGACTGTTAGGATTATCAATGTGCTTTTTCAAGATGGTTTTTTACTCTGCACCATACTCTATACATATATATAGTATGTATATATACAGAGCAATATGGGTTGCCCCACATTCAGTGTTCAAACAGTAGATCAAAATGTAAAGGTTTTTATTGAATCATAGTCCTGTCAGGTCGCTCAAATGGTCATATAAATATGACCCAAGTTGGAACATTCCGTAAGGAGGTGCCTGGCCGTTTCCATACACCCTGGAATCTTACAAAAACTGCAGAATCTGGCCTCCCTAGGGATTTTCTATTGTGCGCCTCGAATGGCTCTCACAGGGAGCTGGTTGGTGCGCATTAAAAGTCTGAACCTTTTCGCACTTTGGTGTCAAGGCAATGAAGCAGATATCCTTGAGGTTTCATAAACTTATGGGCGACTTGCACAACCAGGCTTTAATGATAAATGACTGCAGATTGTCATTATTATTGACCAAATCACATTTTTTCAAACGGCAAGTAAAAGCACCCTTTAGTTTTGGGAAATTCGAGCAGCGCCGAAAGTCGGGTTTCCAATCACAGCTTCATGAACCCACTCTCTTTTTCAGTTCCATGTTCTAAACAGTAATTGGCACCTAATTTTATAAGCATGTGGGATGTGGGGGATGTATTAGATTTTAGAAGAAATTCCCCTCTGCGTTTTAGTGACAAGTATTTTAACGACATTAGTCCTAATTCTAGTCTTATATATTCAGTAGAAGCTGATGGAGGAAGCCCTAATACACACCGCCAAAAGTACCCTTCAAAAGCTTTTAACCATTCAAGATCATGCATGAAGATGATAGGGTATTTATAACGCACTTAATACCCAGAGGTTTCCAAGCGCGGACCCGGGGATCGAACCTGTGTTGCTCCGTTTCTTCTTGCTTCCAAGGCGAGCATGTTGCCCCTGAGCTATCCTCCCAAGACATCTCCAAAGCCTCAAGCCCGTATAACCGTACTGGGGCAAAATCATTGTTTGTATAGGTGTAAATACCGCCTAATGTAAACCCAGGTTGATGGTATACAAATCTTCGTACCATGAAAGAGATATGTTTGGCTTTTCACGACTTAAAAATTACCAGCTTGCAATAGCCCTTTTTATTTGACATCTCAATTCCAAGCTACTTGTAATTTTGGGCATATTCAATATGACCAAAATCAGTAATCGGGGAATGTATTTTAACCTGATGTGCAGTAATTTAACATCGATTTAGTTTTTTTTTTTTTTTTTAAGTTAATGGATAACTCGTGTTCCTCTGCATAACTGGCAAGGGCATTCAACCCAGCCTTCATTCCTGAAAATAAATGGTCACATAGTACTAATTCATCAGCTTAGAGCATGGCAGCAACAACGCATTGACCAATTTTCGGGGGACATTTATCATATACTGTCATCCTAGTAGGGAGATCGGCTATGGAGAGGTTGCTTTACCCCTCTATCAATTTTAAGTACATCAGATAGAAGACCATTAGTTCCTAGCCAGATCTGAGCCGTTGTCCATTTGTGTAAAGCCACTAGGATTTGAAGTATCAATTCGGGGCAACAGAGTGCCTGAAGTTTCTTCCACAAAAACTCACACTTACCTTGGTCAAATGCTGCGCAGAAATCAATGAAGGTGATGTAAACTCAAGGGCTATTTTTAGATTTAGCCCGCACTATCACTGAGTCTAATAGTCGAATATTGTGGGTAGTGCAGAAGCCCCGACGAAAGCCAGTCTGAAATGCGTGTAGAATGTCGTGCTCAGTAACCCATGCTTGCAGATGGTCCAACACAAACCCAACAAATACTTTTCCTGTGGTATCAGGGAGTGATAGTAGATGATCATTTTCAGGAAGCAGGCAATCCCCAATTTTGAACACGGGTATGTAGATTGCCTTTTTCCATGAAGTGGGGATATTCAGTATTTTTACTACAGAGTGCCCCAATCATCTTTAGCCAATTTGCAGTCGTGCCCATGCGTTTCCTTTGTTTCAGCCAGTTATTATATTGGTTTTTCAATCTATGCGTTTACATATGGTCTTCCAGACAAGACACCCCCCTCATTGTTCAATCTGCGAATAGAAAGGTTTGTGCATATCTTTTTTTCTGGCAAAACCGATATATTCTTCTTAGGTGTTCCGCGTTCATAAGCCAATTCCTTTAACCAGGCTTCAATCTCATCCCATGTGTGTAGGCCCAAACTGACTTTATAGGTAAGCGCCTACTACGTACACACCTTTCTAATGTTTTTCTCAGACCAAACAACACGGTTGCCAGCCTGGTTAGGTACCAAACCGCTGATGGTGTATTGTTCCTTTATCAGATCAGGATTTAGTGTGAAACATAAGGTGGCATGATCACTATGTGCATTCTTACTGATACTTAGATTTTTGATAGTCCTAATCAGTTGGGGATTTCCACGTAGATAATCTAAGTTAGCCTCTTTATTTCCACACTTCTATGTGGTATGACCTGGGATATCACCAGGTGTACGTCCATTTAGTGTGACAATATTCCATTGGTCTAGAAATCAAAGCCAATGCTTACCCTTTGTGTTAGCTGATTACTGCAACAGTGTATTTTCTTTCACAATAGTAGAGTAAAACTCATCAATTGAATGTTCGCAACATCTTGCATTTACATCGCTGCCCAACAATAACAAATCAGAGTCTAGGTCATCATGCCAATTGGTGGTAATTGAATCAATTGATTCAGGTACACTATCAATATTAGCATTGCTGCGGGGGAGGGGGTCATATACATTGATAAGCATACTACACCGATTAGTCATACCATTTTTTAAGTGTCAATTCTACCGCTAACACATTATCATTGTCGCCTGGGTGTAATACGACCGAGGATGGTATCTCTTGTTTACCTCCTATTATAAGGCCCCCAAACGGGTGGCCTTGCATCACTCTTTGCCAAGGACTGGTGAATAACATATCTATCAATAAAAAACGTATCCATCAGCCATGTCTCCTGGAGCATAAATACCAAAAACTTGTCCAAGCTATCGAGTGGCCCTTTTGTATGAAATGCGTGTGGCCACAGGTGTTCCTTGAAAGAACATCAAGATTTCACTTGAGAGGGTTCGATACCCGGTATAAACTTTTTCAGCCACTGCCATCCTTTTTTGTTCTATTTTTTTTTTTTTTTGTTTGTTCGATTCATCAGTGGACTTGTTACCAGGAGCTACACTGACAATTGGCACCTCTGATGACGATTTTTTACAATGGTTGCAACAGGAAGTAGTAGCTTGAGGTACACTAGGTTTGTATAATTCATAACTCCAATGACTCAACCTGATTTCTAATTGGAGACACTGTCATAGGTAGCACACAATGGACACAGGCCATCTCACCAGCCCCCCTCACGTTCAGGTGCAATAAAATCAAAATCACAGGGAAGGGACTGACAAGGGCAGTCTGCAGTACTTGCACGCTGTGCTGGTGCATGAGTGACTTTTCCTGTTCCATTGTTGGAGGCGTGTGCTCAGAGGTGTGACCTGAGCCCTCCACCCTTTTTCTGCTCAGTCCTCCGCGAAGCGGACCGCGAAGGGACTGACGAGGGCAGTCTGCAGTCCGCGAGACCGCGTGATTGCACGACACTTTCTACAACTGTGAATCTTCTAACAACAGAATTTTCGTCCTCCAAACCAACTCGACTTCCGTAAACAGCACAGCCGGCGGGCCGGCGTATGGCAGCCCAGGACGAAGCCGTAAAGCGGAACCTTGGCTTGGAGGAGCAAGATAAACGTTCGCTAAGAAGCACCAAAGCCCGCCTGCAGAACCGTAAAAAGGATTGCGCAGTTTCGCCGGAAACCGTGGAGCAGCTGGCAACCCAGAGACTCCAGCACATTTCCCGCATCAAGCTTGCGGGGAAATTGACACAGGCAAACATAATCCGACCATCTGAGCCCAACAAAGTAAGTGACTTCATGTTTCCCCCGATAGAATCTCTGGGTCTGGATTGTACGCCGTCCCACTCGGCGGTGTACACGGGACATGACCCAACCATCTCTCAGGGTGCTCTTCCAGTGGTCATTTGTCCCGTTACTCCCCCCTCAAATAACCCTAATGTTCGAGGTTTGGAAACTGGGCGGGGTCCCTCCCCTCCCCCGGAGCTGATCCCATCGTCCAGTCAGGGAGCGCAAGAGGTCGTATCTGAGCAGCCAATGACCCCCTCACGGGTTTTGGAGGGGGGGGGAAGCACGAAGCTGCGCAGCAATCTTGACTCTTCTTCGAACCGAACTACGAGTTTCGGGGACAGGAAAGCAGCCCAGACAGACCTCATTCCGCTCTTACCTCTGGGGGAGCAGGTAGTGATTATGATAAACAATACAGAGGGAGTGGAGGATTTAAGGACACCTCCTGGATTAGATGTCCCCCAACCCTCTCCTCAGTTGTCGGAACATGCTCGTGAAGAGGGAGGGGAGGAACATAGGGTGTTGGAGAGTGCGGGGCTCGCTTTGGAAGAAGGTGGTGGCCAGATTACTGCTACTCCCTCTCAGCCGACAAGTCCAAGGCGAAGCTCCGGCACCATGAAATCCCTACAATCTTCTCCAAGCGCTCCCCCTACTGTCCCACATGACACTGTCGTTTTGCCAGTAAACGGTAACCAGATCCTTGGCAGCTTGCCGAAAACCTCGGGAGGCAGTCAAAAGATGTCTTCTCGTAGGACGGTGAGGGCCAAAGCCCCATAGAAAAGAGGGCAGGTGGGCTGCAAAAAACAAGCAATCCCCCATAGTGTGAAATCTATGTCAACACTGAGTTTTTTGGAAAAAAAATACGAATGGAAGGGGAAGGTTGTCAGGATGTATCAGACGCGGAGCTATTGGCCATAGTCGAAGATACAGCCACGCACTTATCTATCTTGAACTTTCCTCTTAAGATGCCACTTTTGTCAGAAAAAACTGCCTATAAGTCACCACTGCCGACCCCCCAGGGGAGTCGGGGCCTCAAAATAACAAAGACGGGATCCGAGGCTCTGATGGGGAGGTGTGCTACAGAGCCTTCCCAGGGTGGTGGAACCAGTGGTCCGCAGAGCAGTAGGCCTACTACACCTCAGCGGAATGCCGAGACAGTTCAGCCGGGGAAGGGGGTCCAGGGGAGCGCCACCCAGATACCAGGTCTCTCACCCTATATGGATATGCAAGCAGGGGGAACGGGGCCGCCTGGGGCCCCAGGGGAGGTGATATCCCTCTCCCCGGCTTTGGAGATCGGCCCCCTTGTGCCACCAAAAGTGGCCGTTCCCTGCCCTCCCCGTCCTCTAGCGGCTAGCTTGGATCTATGTATGGGGGGGGTGGGGTCCTCCTTATGACATAAGTCCGGGGCATTCCCAAAATCCGGCTCTCCACTGCCCCTTAAACTTCCAATCGAAATTCCATCTAGACCAGCGACTGAAACCCCCTCAAAAAAAGTGGACCCAATGACCATTCTATCCACAGTTACTATTGCACTGGCCCCGTTTGGGAAATTATATGAAGCAATTAGTGACACTCTAAAAGATCAAACCACTCTGATTCCTCATATGCACACCAAATTGAATTATTTAGAGGGGTTCATCGCTGCTTTTCAACAGTATAGGGGCGCTGACACGGGGGGGCAATAGCACTGGGAGCAGTGGACTATCAGTGGTCCGAACAGCATCCCCCCAGCCGGGCTTGGTAACTAGGACGGTATGTGCCCAGGGGACACAAACGATCGCATGGCCTCGTCGGAGGGAAGCCTCTGCGCAGGACCAAGGTTCCGAGCTTTCCCGGGAGGTGGAGTTTATCGATCGGCCCCTAGATCGGTCCCCTCCTCCGGTGAAGGGGGCAGTTCAGATGGAGCGATGTACAAAAGGGGGACAATCCCAGAACGGTTCGACTAGTAATCCAGCAAAGAAAAATGGATCGGTGGCCTTCGCCCTCCCAGAAAACGCAGCTATTCAACCAGCTGCGAAAGCAATAGATTTTTCCACAGTGAAAATTCCTTCTACTTTCGAAATATTTCAACACATAGGTCAAAGTAAACCGGTTCGTAAAAGTAAGGTGGTCTGGAAACATAATCCCTCGCAACAACCCGCGCAAAAAGATAAGCCCGAGATCAGAGGGTCAAGTAACCGAGAAAAAGATACTCCTCCAACGCAAAACCGTCAAGTGTTTAAATTAAAACCCTCAGACAAGCCGCGGCAGGCTCCATCGAGTCCAGAGAGGTCGCGAGAGGTCTCATGTAGCTCAATGGACTTAATGAACATGAGTATATACACGGTCGAGGAATCGGAATCAGAAATTCCGCTAGCTCTCCACCAAAAAAAAAAAAAAAAACAGAAAGCTATGATAATAGAGAAGTGGATGAACCGAAATCAAAGGCCCTACTCCTTGACTCTCCCTCGACATCGCCACGGACTGTGGAAAATGCGACCCCGCCTCATAGAAGAGTAAGCAGGACGCTGGGCCAGGGGCGGGGTAAGGGGCAACAGGGGAGAAATCAAGGGGAAGGTCACCCCCGAGATCCACAGTGACGATCCAGCCCCCGCGGGGTGAAAAATCCTTGGGTTCAGCAAGATAGAAAAAAGGACAGGAATCCGTCTGTGGATAAATCTAAATCCCACTTCAGATCAAGGGCCCATGCTCCGAGGGGATCTACAGATCGGCTGGCCGGTAGAGACACTCGACCAAATCACTCCCCTCTGCCCAGGCAAAGGAAAATGACGTCAAGAACGTTTAAATTGCAAAGGATACATGAGACTAAGGATAGCTGGACACTGAACCGCAGGGCCTTATTTAAACTGTTCCAGGAGAGTCGGTTGTCCCAAATTGATGTTACAAAAGATATAAACATCTTGGAACCTAATCCTAATGGAAGAACAGATAGTTTGTTTCTACATATAGGGTCAAATCATATCCAAGAGCAAATCTGGAAAGCAAGAGGCGAATTGCATAATCTTGGCTTTGATCTGATAAATGCAGCGGAGGGCAAATCGTCGACCTCCTCTCCTCAGGAACGGACTCATCGTCGCCCTTCAACATCCCGATCTAGACACCAGGAATCTGATCAAGGCTCTTTTTTTCATAGGAACAACTCCGGGGAAAGGGCTTACAGTGAAAATGTTGAAAACTGGACTTTTCGAAAAACGAACGCCCCCAGCACTCGACGTGACGCGTATAGGAGACTGAGCCCGAAGAGGGGTCACTCTCCGGTACCTCACTCCATACTCAATTCCACTCGTAGAATTTTTGAACGTGTGGAAAAAGCGGATGATGCAACGAAGCAGGGCAGAAGTCCATCAAGAAAAATTGCTCCCCGGGAGGAGGAACCCTCAGGATCTTTCCGAAACCACAAGGGAGAAGGCTGCAGCCACCAGAGGGACTTATCCGTCACTCCATCCGGAAGGATTTGGTTCCCCTGGAAGCGCTGGAGGTGATTTAGAAACTGGGCTCGTGGAACACCAGAGGTTTCGCCCACTTAACTATCACATCAGATGTTAATTTTGGGAGTTTCGACGCCCTATGTTTGCAAGAAACATGGCTAACCGAGTCACCTATGCTGGACGGTTTCCAATGGGCACATTCACCTGCCCACAAAGGTGATATGGGTAGGCCTAGATCTGGCCTTATTACTGCCATAAGAGTGGGTTCGGGTTTATCACTGTCCAAGGTGCTCTTGGCTTCAGAATTCATTTTGGCGATGCTATTGGAGTGGGAAAGGGTGGAAAGCCCCCCGGAGTCAATTCAACGTGCAGCGATCCTGCTGATCAACGCCTACTGGAACTCAAACCGTGTGACTAACGACCATTTCCTCGCCCAAATCGAGTCCCTAATAGATGACTTTCTGATCACAACTAAGTCCAGTGATATCATCATTGCTGGAGATCTAAATGTCGACCTATCCCAGTGCTCCAACGCGCCCCAAAGCAGAAACAGCATGTGGCACAACTGACTAAATTCTAGAGAGATGCACATTCTCAAACAAAACGACGCTGTGGTGACTGAAGTCATCCCCACTTGGGAGCGAGAGGACCAAGAAGCAACAATCGATTACATCCAGGTTTCCAGGAGCCTACTGCCGGTGTCTATATCTTTTACAGTTACCAGGACGCAGCACAGTTATCATAACTTGCTAACCTTCTCGTGGTAGTCACGGAGAAGAGAGGCGGTTTATGGTGCTCAGAACCTGGTAGTAAACCAGAGCGGTATAAGGCTAAGATTGTCAGAAACAGCTATTGCCAATCTAACCAAGCAATCTAAGGAACGCAACAGGGTTGACCTTTCTAGCCCGGCAAGCTTGGTCGATTATTCGCCTCTCCTGACAGTGTATCAACGGAAAAAAGGAGTGGTGAAACCAGGAAATAAGGCTCCACAACATGCATATAACGAACAGCTGGTTGCCCGAAGAAAAGGGGTCAGAAAGTTACAACGGGAGGCTGCTAAATCTACATCTACAAGAAAGAAGGTAGAAGCTATCACTGCAGCAAAATCTTATAAATGCTGGCTGAAGTCAACAAAAGCACAGAGGGCCCAGGTAGATTCGGAAAATATGCTACGCGCTATCTGTGGTCACAAGGCACGCAATTTTTGGTCACTGATTAAGGGTAACTCTAAATTAGTGAACCAGGCATTGCAAAACTCAATTGGTGAGAAAACTTGGTTATCCCACTTTGAAAATCTCTATGGAGTTCCGGATAAGGAGAAAGAGATCCGGGTCCCAAGTCCTGGGGTAGTGTGGGCAATTCCTCTGGACCTGAATACAATCAAATGGAAAATAACCCATCTTAACGGGTCAAGGGCGGCAGGCCCGGATGGAATAACCAATTTTGATATAAAAAGCAACATGGAATTTTGGGCCCTATTCATCAAGGAGGTCTTTTCAAATTGCGTCCAGTTTTCAACCATTCCATCGTCCTGGAAAAAAGCGATCTTGGTCCCCATTTTTAAAAAGGGAGACAAAGACAATCCTCTACACTATCGGCCGATCGCTTTACTCAACTCTATAGGAAAGCTTTTTGGTGCCTTAATCCTGGACTCCTTCAGCAATTGGATCTCCGTGACTGGCCTGTTGGACCCCTTTCAGGCCGGTTTTGTAAAAAACGTCGGAACCATGGTTAACATCTTGGCGGTGAGCACATTCAAAGCCAAAGTGTTCGAGGGTAGCCCAAAGATCTGTATGGCATTCATCGATCTGGTCCAGGCCTTCGACCGGGTAGACGGGCAACTACTCTGGTCAAAATTACAACACCATGCCTGTCCTCCAAGGATCTTGGAGCCTATAAAGGCCTTATATACCGAAACCACAATGTTTGTCCGTTTGAACAATCAAGGCCTCCTATCGTCCTGGATTCAGACGGAACGAGGGGTAAAGTAGGGATGCCCCCTACCCCCCCCGCCTTGTATAACGCATACACGGCCGATTATAAAGACTATGAAGCTAGAGTCCGTATGTTCCCCCCAACATTGGGAATTAGCAAAATCTCACGCTTATTATATGCGGATGATATAATACTTTTTGATGTAACACCTATCGGACTCCAGAGGCAGATAAATAATCTTGACTCCTATCTTAAAGAGAACAAACTCCTGATGAACTTGGAAAAAACTAAAATCATGACTTTGGGCGGAAATGAAAGGAAGTCGGAGAAATTTTCATGGTCGGTAAATAACATCAAAATTGAACTTGTGGATAGCTTTAAATACCTGGGCATTATCATTAATAAAAGCAGTAATGAAACGCTGATGCAGGAGAGCATCATGTCAAAGGCGAGATTACTTATCTCTCAATCTCGGGCTATGATGAACAAGTATGGCAAATTCACTATGGCGCCAATGGTGATCTTCTATAAGTCGAAAGTGATTCCAACTCTCACTTATGGGGCAGAAGCCTTACCTAATCTTCCTGTATCCTTTTGGTTAAAATTGGAAGGTTTTGACTGGAGAAAGGTTCTCAATCTTCCTGACTCTCTTCCAACTGTGTTAATAAGAAGAGAACTCTCACTCCAATCTCTGGGCTCCATCGTGATTCGCAATGAAATTGTTATTCCGAAAAATCTTACTTCCAGGTCCTCCATTGATTCTGCAAGAAATCCAGAGGGAAATCCATTCGGGATCCTGTAAAATGTTAACGGAATGGGCAGCAAAGATCTATTCATTGCTAGATGGGGCTGGCAGTTCCAAAGAAGAATGAATTCATAACCCTTCTAAGGTCAAGCAACGCCACCTAAACCAAGACTGGATAGACACTTTGGAAAAGGCAGCAGCCTCGAAACTGTTAAAAGATCTGCCTCCGCAGCTGACTAAAGTGAATGACCTAAAATCTTACCTGATAAAAAGCCCAGACCCTAAACTCAGGGCGAACTTTCTAAGAATCCGCCTTAATATTCTTCATACAAGAGAAGTCCTGTCAAGAAGAAAATTGGTAGCGGATGCAGCTTGTAGATTTTGCAAAAATCCAGAGATGGTGGAAACTATAAGACATCTCCTGTTAAATTGTTTAGGGGTCACGGGCCCCCGTTTGACACACCTGGGGCACTTGTTCAAAAACTTGCATGTCTATGACGAAGAGGAATGGTGGTGTCGGCTTTTGAGTGGGGAAAAGACCACCTGGGTTATGGCGGTGGTGGGCTTCTTCCGAGATATCGACCTACTTACTTGACTGTCGTTATGGTCGGGCAGGGCTGAAAGAGGGTGTTCTCATCTTAACATCTCCTAGGAGGACGTCGACTCCGACCCAGTCTCTGAATGTGAATTTGAAACTGAGCTGAACTGTCTGATTGGGATCGTTCTTCTGCTTCCTCTTCTTGTTCTTGTTCTCCTTTTTTCTCTCCCTCCTTCTCCTTTTCGGCTCCTCGCTTTTTCTTTTTCTTTTTCAAAGGGAGATCAGGTTTGTTTAGAGCTGAGAGACGACCTGGACATTGAATGTGGAGTGAATGTGCGGGGGATCCGGAACAGCTAATGTGGGGATTATTATTCATTTTGTAAAAATTGTTTTATACAATTAAATCAAATAAAAAAAAATAAAATCAAAATCACATGAGTTAAAAATACGTAATGATGGTATTTTAGCAAAAATCTTTAGTAGATGAGGTCTATTGATGTGCTTTTTTACTCCAGCCTCGGCTCTGTTTGATAGTCAAAATTCGAGCATCTAACTTTACCCCTATACTTCATTTGCCAGCAGGTTCCAGCAAAGGAATATTGTATTCAGATTATACATCTGCACACGCATTGGCAGTGGGCGCACAAGGTACACTAGGCAAAGCAGCAGACAAACAATCAATCAGAGGAAGGTAAATAAATGACTTTTGTACCAGAAGCATTAGCCTCATTATCTTGTAACGACCAACTGGTTAAAGCTTCCACGTTTTGTTGGCAATGTTTTTTTCTCCTTATTGCTTTTTTCTTTGCCTTCCTTGTTAGTTGACTGAGTTGTCACACAAGTCGAGTTCAAAGGCTCTACAATGACTTGATCTGTTGGGGTAACAGCTAAATCCAAATCAGTGCGTTTCGCCTCTATTTTCTTTAACTTTTTTTATCCTTCGTGCTTGCTTGTGTGTGGGGATAAATAAGAGGCGATTCAGTCACCTCAAGGGACTGTGACCCCACCTCTGTTTTGTTGCGACTGATTTGAAATAATAGTGTCAGTAGTGGGTTCAGTAGAAGCATTTACGCTATTAGTACTGAAGGCGAGCGTCCCCAGCCAGCACGATCCTCCCCGCAATGAGAGACAATGACAGACTCTCCCAGGTTGGGAATAAAGCCAAGACAGAGTGCGGGTGAGCTTAAATGGGAGTTTATCAATCAGAATAGGGCATGCAAAGAACTCTGCAAACTCCGAGAGCGCTCTGTCTGACAATAGCAAAGACAGGCGTATATATTTACAAAAAACGTCATAAGAACCTACACACTATAGAGGGCACAAGTTCAATGGGATTGGGTGGCGACGACTAACTATAGGTGCTGCTGCGATGTGGTTGGCCGTGGCTGGAGAACGTCACTGGTCAGCCTCGTGGGTTGGGCTGGGCCTGGCAGGTTGGCAGAGTTCATCCGGGCGGTGTTGTTGTGCCATCGCGGCCAGTGTCAGAGATGAATGTCTTTTCCTGACTTATTTGCCTTAGGCCATGCACACCGCAGTCATTCAGTCATTGCAATATTATCTTCTTTGGTAAATCTTCCGATAGGTTATTCTACAGGTTAATGCAACACAGGAGGAATGCACCTTGTGAGGGGTCTGATGGTCATTCGTCAGGGCAAGGTTACCAGTGTCCTGTTGACCAGGGCCATAGGTTGAGGGGCTAAGCTTCAGGGCATGGGACGGACGGTACATGCCTCCCTGTCTTGTTAGATGTGGTTATAAATATGCCGCTGTGTGTTGCCACAGTGTTGGGTGTCCTGATTGCACAGGGCCATAAGTCTAAGATGATTTGGTGGGTTGTGGGGTTTACGAGGGGGCGCCTTTGGAAGCGTGGGTTCAGGCAGGGGTTTACTGCTGTGCTGTAAATAATGCAGGTGGCGGACCGTGGCCTTGGGTTTTGCAGAGGGGGCTACACATCTTTGAAGCGGCTCCAGTCTAGTTGGGGGAGGTGCACCAGCGCGGCGCGGGCCTCTGCTCTCATGTTTGGCAGTCTTTGCAGGGTGGGAGGGGGAATGGCCTTGCACATATTCACAAAGGTATCTCCCTCGTGTGTTGCCGACTTTAGGTAAAAACATCACAAACATTTGAACGCTCTATAATACTTATTCAAATCACTTTAAAACATGCATTTCAACTTTGCTGGATGTGTCTCGATTATATTCAGTCTGGGCACCTTATGTGTACACTATGTTTTAACAACTACAGTATTTAATTATATGCATATACATTTGCAGTAAGTGAGGTAGTAGCGGGGTTGGTGGAGTACATAGAAGGTAACCCGTCACTGTACGTGACGGTGGTGGTACATAGGGACTTAGACATACGCGCGTGACGAGTGCATTCTCGCACACTCTTCACATGTGCCCTCTGTATGGTTACATTCGTTTTCTTGTGTACTCTAGCAGCATTAGTTCAGTTATGGCGCGGGACCGCGGGGTGTATGGCTTTCAATAATACATATAAAGAATAATTCCCCGGAATACTTTTATCATTTGCACACCCCTGCAGGGGTGTGGGTCCTTCACGGCTGGTGTCATGTATGATAATTACACAATTTTACAGGTTTCTTTAGTGAAAGTGGTTGTATGGAAAGGAAATAGTGGTTTTTGACATTCATATTTGGGTACCTTTCTGCTTTCATCAGAAGACCATTCTACAGATCTTCCCATCGCCCAGGCCTTGCTGACCGGGTCATTCTGGGAGCAGTGATACACTGCGGAAGGTGAACTTGTTACAATGTTAGTGTATTATGCTAGATCATGTCCGTCTTGTTCGTGGGAACTGGCTCGCAGCGGATCTGCCATGGTGCTGCGGCGACAGGGAGAGCTGAAACTTTCCGAAGGTGGGGGCCGCGCTACAGTGCGCTGAGCTCACACCATATTTAGCAGACAAAATGGTTTCTGAGGCCTAGCTAAATTCAATACGTGCGGGCAATGTCTTCAGCAGGTGAGCCATCCACCACCTGGGCCCTGGTGGTAAGGAGGGGACGCCCGCTGAGCCATGGCCCTCACCTGGGGTGGGGGTGTAGGCAAGGGGGGTCTTTTGGACCATT
The DNA here is from genome assembly GCF_040938575.1 of Ambystoma mexicanum. Taxonomy (NCBI): domain Eukaryota; kingdom Metazoa; phylum Chordata; class Amphibia; order Caudata; family Ambystomatidae; genus Ambystoma; species Ambystoma mexicanum. The sequence goes on along the minus strand of NC_090941.1, from coordinate 659,366,041 downwards.
CCTCCCCTACAGTACATTGAGCATAATTATTATTTATCAACTGTTGAGATTGCCATGCCTTGCTTCTGCACATCATTGTGAATGCGTCCACAAAGTTTCAACAACATTTTTATGGCAAATTTTAGTGCCCCCCCACCTCCCCCAATGCCGGGGTCATCGTTTAATAGTTAACAAACAGTTATTGATTTAGCTGGGGGGTGAACACTGAAATCGGCCGTTCGGATTTTTGGATCGCTGTGTTCTCATTTTCACTAAAATTTCACATGAACATTTTAGGTGATGCAGATAACCTGGGGCTCATATTTATTTCAGCAGCAGTTTTTGTCGTAGGGTCAGAAGTGCTTTTGATACTGGTGTCACTTTGGGCCGGTTGAGGACGTGTTTACTTGGCACATTGAATAGCATAACTCGAGCAGAGAGTTATTGTCAATCTCTTCACAGGTAATATTCAAGCCCTGATCCACAAGTGGCAAACTGTTAGCCTGTAAGGGCGTGTCCATCACACAGGCCGCATTAACCGAAGACATTTTAACATTTTTCACTGTGTTTGCTTTAAAGTATGAAGTAATTTGCCCGCAACCAGCACCACTAGCACCCTCCAACACAGGCTGTATGCGTTCTTCCTCGCATCTACGAACGGGACGCGCATCAGTGTTTCCTGCACGTTTATAACATACATGCCAACCCTCCTGATTTAGGCGGGAGACTCCTGATTTTGAGGTGAATAATATTGCTATTTTTCACGGTCTCCTGCCTAAAATAACTTTAGCCCCAATGCATTCCTATGGGGAAATATGCGTCTCCCGATTTCCCTGTGGAAATCTCCCTCCCAGGTGCATCTCAATGTTGGCATGTATGTTATAACCCTGCGCTTTCACGTAAGGTCTACGGTTTCGCGGGTTATATGCATGTTTTTACTGAGTTTTCCCTGGCATATGACTGGATTTAGGATACCAGTATTTGCTTTGCTATTTAATGCTCAGTTGCAGGTGTTGGCTGTCGCAGCGGTACAGACGAGTCGGAACAACAAGAGGAGGGACAGAGTGCAATGAAAGCTTACCGCACGTACACCAGAGATTTTCTTGCGGTCGCTCATTCTCTGCTTTCCCTGCCTCCACCGCCGATCACGCCAATCACTTGGCACACTTTGCTCTCAGTGAGGTTAAGAAGAGTGGGTCTTAAAGGGGCATACACCTACTCAACGGGAGCTTCGGAGAAGGGGTTCCAAATGCAACGGTTTTCACCAGAATGTATCCACAATCACTTGGAACACTTCCAACACCTGCCAATTTTATGGTTTTTGTTACATTGAATTTTTCACGTTAACTATTTCTTAACTCACTTTTTTTCTCTGTATGCACAAGTAGAGTAAAGGCAATGTGACAGGAACGCCCCTGTCAGTGTCGTTTAAGATTTTAAGGAAAACAGTGTATTGCTCTGAATTAACCACTCATTGGTAACCTATGTGACTCCAAGCAATACAAGTCACAGATAATTTCTTGGTATGTAATGTTCACCATAAATGGTCTACTTTACATTATGTTTGTGCATGAATGATGGGAACGGACACTGCGATATGGAATCCATGCATTTGCACTGGGTTGGTTCATAATTGGACTAGAACTAACTTCTGTGCACAGGCTATGCTAGAGCTTTTACTTCTTTACCTGGCCTTTGTGATATGGGTTCTTTGTGGTTCTGTGTGGCTCATTATTTGGAAACCTTTTAGTCCTGAAGGTGTACAGATTTCCATAATTTAGACGTTGTCCTGCACAGACCCCTTCACTTAGAATGAGGTGTTTCTTTTTAATCATTAATTGTTTAAATAAATGACTGTATTTATCATTGAGTACTTCCAGATACCAGATTGTATATGCATATTAATATTAAATTAACATTTGGCTATTTTTACTGTGTAAAACTGCACTTGACCAATTCCGTTTGTAATCATGGGTTTTTAAGTGCCATTTGTTCTCCAATAATCTACAAAGCTGCATATCTTGGTAGCCGTTTCTTCAACCATGAAAGCTGCTTTCCTCACAGAGCCCAAGTACAAGTCCAAAACATGTACTTTAATAGCGGGGCCAAAACTTCCCAGTGCAATGCAAAAACGTATTGTGGTTGAATCAGATGATTTTTTAAATGTCTATTACTATGTGTTCAATCATATGGCATACTAAATATATGATTATTATGAGGTCAATATTAATTATTTTCATTTTCCTTAGGAATGTCCTTATCTGCTGGATCTTCTCCTCTTCATTCTCCTAAAATCACACCTCACACTTCTCCTGCTCCGAGGAGGAGGAGTCATACTCCCAACCCAGCAAATTACATGGTGCCTAATAGTGCCTCTACGCCAGTTAACGATGCAGTTTCACAGAATTCATCTGGATCCCAAATTATCCAGAAAGAAACCGTAGGTGGAACAACCTATTTCTTCACGGATACACCACACGCACCTACTACCGGAATGGTATGATATTTCTTAGACCATGTTTTTGTATTGTAAATAACTTTGGCATCTAACCTTGGTTATCACGTTTCTTTATCAGTTTGTCAGGTTTATTAGATTCCTCTTCTATGTATCACATATGCCCATCTTTCATTGTGGATTGCTGTGACCTCTATTTGGCTTATTCTAACTAAGACACGATAAACAGTTTGTTTACTGAAATGCTCTCTGTAGCTCTTTATTAAAAGCCTGGTACAAACCACAATTAAGAAAACACGTCAATAGTGAACAAGCTTTCTAAAGGGTAACCATTTTCTTAAGAATGTTGATCTTCTTTCTTTTAAGGGTTTGATTGGTGCTTCCCTCCCGATCTATCCCACTCAGCCCAGCCCATTTTATGGACTGTGTAGAGTTCTTATTAGTCACTGAGGCAAGAGTTTATATCTTAAAATCCAACCCTCGGCATGTACCATGGTTCGTTCTTACTCCTTAGCTGACTAAGTGTTGCTGTATCTGGGCCTAAGATGAAGGAATCTTCACCCCACCCCCTCATCCACTTCCCCACAATAATTCCGGCATGGATTCATTGATTGAGGTGGTTTATTGTGACATAGGCATGATGACCGGTCAGATCTACACAAATAGGGAATCGAGAGTAGAAGAAACCATAACTCCAATGGAGCCACTAAAAGCTCCGTACATTAGGTAAAGGACAACGCAAATTTAGCAATCTTAGTAATGTACATATATTTCAAACTGAAAATAGTTAATATTGAATGAGCATGGATCAGGGATCCCAGGTGTTGTGTGATTGAAACATGGCAATTTTGGGTCAGGTCCCATTCAGACTATTTCTTTATTCCTTAGCGCTGTGGGAGACAACACAGGGAACCCCCTGTAACAGAAGGGGGGAGTCATAAACCCCACAATTCATAGTCCACCTCACAATTCAACTTGCTTTTTTACAGTTGTCGTAACCTAGCCAAGGGAATGTTTGTCTGAGGCGCCCATAGGAGCAAGATAACTTTTTTGTTAAAGTAATGTAAATGTATCTGGGGCAATGGCAGTTTGGATCAATTGGCTTAAATCGGAACAATTCAGATTATCATCTTCAGTTCTTCTTGGAACCAATCCGTATTCTCATATTTTTTGCAAACATTGGACAATGTTAAACAGATTGATGGCGCTCCATGGGGTGGGTACTATTACCCGTGTGTTTGCAGTGCCATGCAGCTGGCGCTATGGAAATGATAAAGAGCCAGCTTGAGGCGTGGTATTCGGGAACCCTTCAAAAGTTGGAGACCCTCGTGCAGAGAGTTGTGTACTGCAAATGTTTGACTTGCCATCTATCACCTAATGTATCAAAGGCTGTGTGTGTGTGTGTGAGACCATGTGGCAGGGCTCATTGTTAATTGTATGGCAGTAGGTTGGCTGTAAACTGGAGGTTCTGTCATAGCAGCTGGATAGTGTAACTTATCCTGTTCATTTGGTTCATGTGGGGGTGCAATCATGGCGTGGGTTCATTATGGCTGGATGGTAAGCATTGAGCGGATCGCTTGAAGTTATATGGCATTTCTATAGTGCCTACTGCTATTGGTATGGCCTTGAAGCGTTGTGGGGTTGAACGCCCTTCGGAGGAGCTTTGTCTGAGATGAGATGTGGAGGAAGGATTTCTGAAATGCATTTGTGCATTTTTAGCTAGCACAAAGGTAGGTAGGGCGTGGCTAGGTCCATAATAGCAGCCCATAGATATCAGATGAGAGGATGGGTGCAGTGACAGAATGTCAGGGGGCGGTAGGCGAGTCAAGGAGACTGATTATGTGAACAGCTGGACTGAATTTTTTCAGGGGACTCCGCTGTTTTCTATTGGAGGTGGCAATGTGTCTTTGGGTGGGTAAAGTCAGGCAGTGTTTTTTGCAGATGTATGGAGGTGGGTGAGCCATGCCCTGGGTGGGATACAGCTATGTTCTGTTGTGATGGAGCTCTAGACGTTCCAGTGAAGCACGGCTAGCACCCAGTTAGATGTGGTCTTGCAGAGCTTATCATGAGGCCTGACTGAGATGCATTCTGTGAGGGGCTAGGTCCCACCTTGTTGACTCATCAATTGCCCACGCAGTCCTGTCGGGGGTGGGTAATATTTAACCCAGGAGATGGACTAAGTTTGTGAGGAGGCTAAAGGTGAAAAGCCAGGTTTTTAAGAGCGTTCCTGAAGGCAACGTGATCCTCTATGCAGCGGATGGTAAATGGGATAGAGTTCCTGATGGTGGCTGCTTGGACTGAGAAAGAGGAGCCCCCTATTCTGGTTGATTTTACCACTGGAATGACGAGTGGTGCTGCATCTGATTTGAGGATTTTTGTAGTCCTTCAGTGTGTACGTTTATGTTGCAGATATTCTGGTCCTGTGTTGGGGAGAACCTGGTGTGTGATGCACATTGCCTTGAAGGTGGATCGTCACCCGATTAGCAGCTTGTGAAGGACATGGAGGGTGGATTTGATGTGTTCTCTAGGGCAAGGAGGAGCCTTGCAGCAGTGTTTTGTACCTGTTGGAGCATTTGTAGGTGTGATGTGGGGGCCCCCCAGCAATCCAGCTGGGGAGTCCAGTCTGATAATGCAAATGAGGCAGAGTACAAGCATTGGGGAGATTCATTGTTGCAAACAAACCCAACCTAAGAAGCACTAAAATACGATATGGTTGACAACAACAGAAGCGAGATTCAAATATGCAAACCCAGCACCGTCGGAGGAGAAAATACAATGCGGTGGAACACACTAGCGAGACTCAAAGATGCAAACCCAACCCAGGAAGTACTGTGGGAAGATGATGCAATGTGGTGGAACACAACAGTAGCGAGATTCAAAGTTGCAAACAAACCCAACCTAGGGAGCTCCGAAATGCGATATGGTTGTCTACAACAGAAGTGAGATTCAAATATGCAATCCCAACCCAGGAAGCACTGGGAAGAAGATGCAATGTGGTGGAACACAACAGTAGCAAGGTTCAAAAGGGCAACCCTACATCAAATGACGAGGTCTCCTACCTGGGTGTTGCTGCAGATAGCAACGGCGGTACCGGCAGGCAGGCACTGGGGCGCCAGGGTAAACAGGCACACTGGGATGGTAAGCACCCACACAAAGGCACCCTTTGCCTGAGCCCTTAGCCGGCTGCCCGGGCCAGGCTGCCCTTACTGATTCGCTTATAAGGCTGCAAGCGTGGGTCAGCTGGTTCGACTTGTTCTGCCAATCAGTAGGCAGGGAGGAAAAGAGGGAGGCCTAAGCAGAGGGGCAGCAAAATGGATGTGAACCCCCCTAACCCCTGTACAAAAAACTCATCACCACCTCCTTTGCGTGTAAAAGCTGCCTTGAAGAACCTGGAGCTGTGATGAAAGTGTTTCCCCAGCTGAGCACGGGAAGTACTGACGAGACGGCTATAAACTTTACCTTTGGACAGCCCAATTTGCTCTGAAGTCTTTTAATTCTTTCAGCAAATCTTATAATTTTCCTTGGGTACCTTTCAGGTCTAGTCTGTGATTCAGTGTGTCCTTTAGTGGTTTCGGTATAACAATCAAAAAAGTGTGTTGCATTGTTTGATGGTCGTTTGCCCGCAGGAATTCGAGAGCTCCTTGTAAATTTAAAGTTTAATCTAGATCAACTGTGCCTTCCTCAGGGAATGAATGCCTAATGGGAAAATATTTGATGTATATAGGATAAGGTGCATTGAGGCACTTGCTTTGACGTACTCCTTTCCATTCTGAGCAGGGTAAGGCAAGGAAAGACTTGCAGATCCTATGCTGTGCTTTCAAAGTGGCCTTCAATACTTTTCAGAAACAGTTCAGAACCAACAATGGTTTGTGGCTACTGTTTCGGCACCATGCCCTGTGCTATTTCACTGAGACAAACCCATAAGTAGTTCAGTGACACCAGTAAGGGAAGGAGATGGGGTTAGACGCAGACATGGGAGTGGGGGAGAGGGGTGGTAACCCTAATCAGATTCCATTGCTGGAGCATAAGAAAAGGAGAAAATGTGGCAAATGGTATTGTAAGGAGAGGAAGAGTTTTCTTGAAATGAGCGCATTGAATAAACAACTGAGTGTCAAGTCTCTAGTGTCCCCTTATGAAGGATACCAGATGAAGGGCAACTTGTAATAAAAACTTCACAAAGTCACATATAGTTCTGACTGAGCCCGCTATTTAGTCAAGATGTTGCTGTATGCTATCTGAGCTGTAGCTCCACAAATATATATAGGGTTCTGAGAAAAGACTTTCCAAACACTGAAAAACACATTCATATCGGTCACTGTCTGGCACCACATTGAATTCTCTGCCGTCGGTCTTATGCAGCAATCGTATCCCCCTTTAAGAGCGTCTTATGAGGTTCAGGGTATAGATGTGCCGGTTACCTGACAGTTTTGAGTTGTACTACATGGACCATATATTTCAAAAGCAAGGATTCAAAATAGGAAAAATAAAATGTCAAACTAAATCATTCTCGCATGAATGTTGCCCCATTTCCCTCTCCTAAAAACTCTTTGTGTAGAACCCGTGTGCAAGTGCTTTTCAGTACAGTAACTGATAAAGTATGCTCTTCGAGTTTCAAGAGCACTCAAACAGAACAGACCGGAATAACATTAAACGGGAAGACCAAACAAATGAAATAACAAGGCTGGTCTTGAGTCTCTGAACTTGCCTTCATAATAATTGCTAGTTACACATTTAACCGGGGGGGGGGGGGGCGGTGTCCCTCTGCCTATGGGTGTTCTCACTTCTGTGGATGCCGCAGGGGAAAGTTATAGGTTGGCCCATCCGCGATCTTGAACCTGTTCTGGTTAATGGAGCCAAGCCACAACACTGATTGATTGTTGCATAAAACAAACACGGAAATAGTTTTGAGTTGGGTCACATTCGGAGAGTTATTTTTCCACAGTGCTATGGAAAGCAAAGCTTAAATGAACATGGAAATCCCTGGAACACAAGAGTGCCCCTCTTACAATTCAACAAGCTTTTATACATTTGTGATCGCATAATGTTCAATACAGGGTACGTGGGCATTTCTGTGACCTCATTAAAGTGAAAATAGTATATTTTATGTGTGTTCCATCTTAACATATACAAGGTTGAACGCTCAATTAGTGAGTAGATAACGCTTGCAATTGAGCAGGGGTGTAACATAATTGGACTTTGTGGCTGTCCTTGCAAACTGGCAGAAACAGTGAGACTTAATGCATATACTCAACGTTCACAACATGGAAGCAGTCTACATTACTAATTGTGTTAACATGGCAAAATATAAAACGTGCTGCAAGTATATACTTTTTCTCTCGCCTTAACCTACACCAGCCTAAAATGGTTTGGGACTCATTTGATTCTAACGGTCCTTGTGCTTTTATGACAGGTTGCTGTGTTATATTGTATATTGTAGTACACTCCAAATTCTGTTTTTCCCTACAGAAGAACATTTCAGTTTTGCACCCTAAAAACTCCTTAGCATGTTTCCTTTCCAAAACATGTAAATCATTGTTATGGTATACATATTTGTGCAGGACAACATACCCGTCAGAGACTTAGTGCTAAGTGCATTTGGCTAAAGTGGCTTGCCTGAAAATATCAGAAGTTAGCGAAATTAGGTGAGAGATTGGTTAGCCTGCCCCTAAATAGATGGTCTGAAATACATCTGGTTGTGGGAATTGGTTTCCACAATGTGTCTGCTTGGACTGAACATATTTTCTCCCCTCTGGTTCTGATCTAAGCAATCTGGTAGAGATGTAAAGTATGAATGAACTAGTTCTGAAGAAATATAGGGTCCTTTTAGTCACATGTACAATGAATGATGCACAAAGACTTCAACTGAATCTCTGCTGTCACCTGAAGCCAATATACACATCCACTGCAGGAGAGACATGCTCTCTGCTCCCGTTTACACAGAATGTGCTTCCACATTCTCCAGCATGGGGTCTGGCATGGATTCACATGCTCTTGAATATTCTCTGTCGTCAGGCTGGGAATCCTCGGTAAAAGAAACATGCTTCACTTACAAACTGTATTTCTCCTCTAACTTAATCACTGTACTTTGGGTCATACTGCCCCCACCCAATGACAGTTCTCTCCCTAAGCCCTTCCTCTGGCAGCCATCCTCAGATTTTTACCACATGTTCAAGTGTTGGGAGTCCTTGAGTTTTGCTCCGTGAGCTACTTCTACAGTTTTTTGTTTTTCGGTGGAAAAAGTTTCTATTTTCGTCAAAAAAGAGCCTGTGTGCTCTTCTCTCAATCTGCCGACAGCGGGGGATCCGTTTGTCAGTGAATTCTTTGCACCCCTCAAGGGCAAGGATCATCAGTTTTGTTGAAGTTTCCAGAAGGCCATCGGGCCTACTCCGCACCTCCGACCATGACGGGAGGAGAAGGTAGTAGGGAAGATCCCTCTTCAAGCTCTGCACCAGATGCGGACTATGGAACGTGTTTGTCGAGGACAAGCACCTTCGGTGCCTCTGCTGTCTTCATCCGACAACAAAGGAGGAGAGTGCGAGATCTGCCTCGGCTTCTCCAAGAAATGATGAAGGACCGACACAGTAGACTGGCGGCGTGGCTAAAAACCAAGGCCACTTTTCTGTGCCCCAAGCAGGGTCATGCCTCGCCCAAGACCAGCCGGTCCGAGGAGCAGCCTTCGAAGTCCTTTGAGGGCTCTTCATCCATGGTTGCCCAAGACCAGGCCGAGCACCGTGAGTACGGTCCCATTGGGGTCGCAGCTCAAGCTGGTCCCGTGATGGCCAGGGCGTGACAAACGTCACCATCTACCTCGATCGCCAGCTAGCGACCGAGCTCCTCCTCAAAGAGGAAATCGTCCAACTAAGCTGCAGGAGAAACCTGAGAAGCCCAGGACGGAGAAGAAGGCAGCCAACCTGCCCAAGAAGGGCCAAGCGGCACAGGAGACATCTTTGTCGATGATTGAGCTGGTGACGGCTGTTCTCTCGAAAGCCAAAGGGGCTGACCCCGTGAAGGTAACCCCTACTGCACCCCGGGTGTCCCTGCCTCCGAGGTGGGTGGCCTCAGCGGGGGCAGTGGCAAAGCCTGCTGGCACACAAGGGAAGAGGATGCCTAGCCCCTCAGGGTGCCAAAAAGGTCATGGTGTTGGGGGTTGGGGGCGATGGAATCCCAGGCCAGCCACAAGCCATGGAAGTTTAGTCCACGGACAACAAGGACCTTGAGTTCCTGCACACGGTCCACGAGGATGTGGAGGACGACGGCACTGGGCTTAGTGTTCCGACCACACCAGCTCAGATGACAGATGTATCCCTGGACATCCTACTGACCCTACACACGTTGGTGTCAAAAATCCAGAAAAGGATGCCGCATGCCCTAGCCCCTGCGGCCCCCGATGCTCCACCGGTCGAGAAGAGGAAGCGCCATCTGATGCCCCCGTATCGACCTCCACATCTGCGTAGACATGGGAACGGGCACGGCGACGACTGACTGAGACGATATCGTTACGGCGGGCGGACCTCCGCAACCAAGGGCGTCCCCACCGGATGAGGTGGGGTCGTTTCATTCCATGGTTGCCAAAGCGCCCAAGCTTTTCCAGCTTATGCCCGAGGAAACCAAGAAGGTGGGATTCCTGTACCAGATGCACAAGGCCAAGAGGAAGACCATCATGGCAGTACCCCTCCTGGACAATGTGTGGGAGGAGGACCTGGCCCTCTTGAAGAATCCTTACATGGTTCTGGGCAAGCAGGATAGACTGGAGTAAAAATACCGGGTGCCGGAGCCCGCACCCAAGTGTCTACAGTCACAACTATCGCTGGACTCTGTGGTTTGGGCATCCATGAGGAAGAGGTCATCAAACACTTTTGTCGTCTTAAGTCCCTCTGGACAGCGAGGGGAAGAAGTTGGACACCATGGGGAGGAAGGTAATTTACACCTAAACATCGATCATCAAAGCTGCCAACGAACTAGCAATCCTGGTGGTGTACGACAGGGAACTGTGGTACAAACTGGGCAAGATTCTGGAGTTCCTTCCCGACAAAAAGAGGATGGAGGCGATTGCCCTCTTCCAGGAGGCAAAAGTGGCTTCGGACTATGCCAGGACAGTGGCGCTGGAAATCGCTGACACGGGGTTCCGGAAGATGGGGAACGCTGTCTGACTCAGCCGTCAAGCCTTGCTGAAGGCCATGAATTTCCACCAGGAGGTCCAGATGAGGGTACTGGACATGCCCTTTGGGGATAACCTCTTTGGGAAGGCCGTTGATGAGTCCTTGCAAGCCATCAAGGTTGAACGGCCCATGCCCTGGGCACTCTCCAGCAACTCCGATCTAACTTTCGTGCTTAAAGAGGAAAGTCCGGCAGGTCGATGAAAGGTTTCTCACTGTACCGCCAGTCCTCCAGGTCCACGACCCAGGAGGCCTACAGAGGCTGTTCCAAAGCCTGTGGTGGAGGTGGTCAGCGCTGTTGCCGCCCTCAAGGTGGGATGCCGACCCCGAAGCATGACTGAACCGGCCAAGACGTCAGGGCCCCACCCATGCACCCCGGTGGGAGGATGGCTGACGGGATTTGTCAGCGAGTGGGCGAAGAACTCCACAGACAGATGGTTGCTGGACGCTCTAGCCCACAGACATACCCTGGAGTTCCAACACAAGTGTCTGCAGATTCCTCCCGCGGCCCGGCAGGGAGAGCACATCCCTTTCCTCTTGGAGCTGGTACGGGCCATGCTACAAAAAGTGGTGATAGAGCTGGTTCCAAGACGACTCTGGGGCTCCAGAGTCTATTCCAGATACTTTTTAGTAGAAAACAAAACCAGGGGCTGGCGGCCCATTCTAGACCTGCAGCATTTCAACAAGTACCTCAAGTCCCAAAAATTCAGAATGGTCATGTTGCAGCACGTGCTCGACCAACTGTAGGAAGGAGACTTCTTGACGTTGCTGGACCTGGAGGACGCGTACTTCCACGTCCCCATTCACAAGAAGCACTGAAAAATTCCTACGCTTCATGGTGCTGGGTCGGCACTACCAGTTCAACGCCTTCCCCTTCGGCCTGAAGTCAGCCCCCAGGGTATTCACAAAGTGCCTGACACGAGTGGCGGCCCTCTGTGTCTATGGGGGATACACGTGTACCTCCATACCTGGATGACTGGCTCATTCAGGCCAGTTCATGAGACTTGGCCGTCAGACACACTGAGACAACCGTCCAGCTGCTGACGGATCTGCAATTCTCCATCAATTATCTGAAATCCTGCTGGTTTCCATCGCAGAATGCGCTGTTCCTAGGAGCCAGACTCAATACAGTCTCCTGCCTAGCATCGCCCTCGGAGAACATGATAGCAGCCATTCTGGGGAAAGTGCGACGACTGCTGTTGCTGAAGACCGCTACGGTGTGGACCATCAAGTCACTTCTCGGCAAGATGTAGTATTGCATATCCAGCTCTGCAGGTTATGGATGCAACCTCTTCAGGAGTTCCTGGATGCTCGCTTGGTTCTGGTGTCACGGACAAGATCCCGCTCGACGAGGAGTTCATCAGGCGATACGGTGGTGGGGCGTTTAATCCAATGTCGCCTGGGGCACAGGGTTCCAAAGCCCTGGTTCCAGGAGACGGTCATAAGAGATGTTTTTCCTAGAAGGCTGAGGAGCCCACGCTGGACATCTGCATGCCAGAGGCCTGTGGTAGGTGGAGGAGAAGGATCCTCACATCAATATCCTGGAGCTGCGGGCAGTGGGCCCTCAAGTCATTCCTTCCGTCTCTGAAGGGCAAAGTGGTGAGGATCTTCATGGACAACACCACCATGATGGTCTACGTCAGGAAGCAGGTGGGCGCTCAATCCCCAGCGCTCTCCAAAGAGGCGCATGACTTGTGTCACTGGGCCATCGGGCAAGTGATGTTCCTCGTCCCCTTTCACCTGGTGGGAGTTGAACAACATCGCTGACTCACTCAGCAGGGAGTTGGGCTCCTGCCATGAGTGGGACCTGCAGCAGGACCAGTTGGACTGCATCTTCATTCAGTGGAGCAGGCCGCAGATCGATCTGTTTACAACGGCGGCGGCAAACTCCAAATGTCAGAAGTATGCCAGGCGATTCCACCAACCGGGGAGCATGGGGGACGCGTTCTCCTTCCCGTTGGAAGGCCTGTTTCTGTACATGTTGCCTCCGTTGCCTCTCCTACTGCGAGTCATCAATCAACTCAAACGGTACCGATGCAGGATATTAGACGCCCCGGGGTGGGCGAGGCAGATCTGGTACCTGGACCTTCTCAGCAGCTCCTCCGGTCAAGCTGCCGGTGGCCGTAAATCTGCTCACCAGAGGAGGCGGCGTACTCCTCCATCATGACCCAGGATTGTTGAACCCGAGGGCTGTCTCCTGCAGTCCTAGACTTTGGAGGATACGAATTGCCAACGGACTGCAGAAAGTTCCTTGCTAAGGCCAGACTGTCTTCCACTAAGTGCTACGGTCACAAGTGGAAGTGTTTTGATACGTGCCGGTCGCAGAAGATTGCCTCTCCTGAGGGTTACAGCCCCGATAATTCTTCCATACTTGTTGACCTTGGCCAAAGCGGGACTGGTGCACGCCTCCATCAAGGTGCATCTGGTGGCGATCTCCCGCTACACCAGGTCTCCTGGAAGATCTCTTTGGTACCGCTGTCTCGTCAAGGAGTTCCTCAAAGGACTGTTTGCTCTTTCCCACCGGTGAAGGCTCCTGTCCCGGCGTGGCAACTCAACGTGGTGCTGACAGGGCTCATTGGGGGGGGAGGCCCGTCGAGCCTATGAATCGGGCCCCTCTCAAGTTCCTATTATGGAAGACTGCTTTCCTTGTGGCCATCGACTCTGCCAGGAGGGTAGGTGAGATCCAGGCCCTATCCTGCAAACGGCCTTATCTGACTTTCCAGCCTTATCTCTCTTATTGGTTTAGCAATTGCCCTTTGAAAAAACTGTCTTAGTAGTTAATTGAATGAAACACACTAAAAATGTCATTGTTCTAGGTAGACGGGATGTACAACACCTGATGAAGGGAGCCAAATTATCCCAAAACGTGTAGTGCATTAGCAGACCATTTCCTCAAACATCTATACTCTTACGTGCGTCCACTTTCCTCCATACTACACAGGCTTCCCTTCCAAGGGATGGGAGACGTAACCTTTTTCACCAGAAAAAACCTTCTTCCCGCGTAAATTTAGAGGCGTGCGGGGGTGCAGCCGTGGGAGCATGCGCCCTCTGGCACCACACCTCTGTCCCCTTTTCCTCTTCGACTGGAACATGCCGAATTCAACAGTGCTCCTGGGTTTGGCTTCGGCCATGTAATTCCACACGCGGATACTTCTTCTCTTCTGTCTTTTTATCATTCAGGTACTCGGTCCTCAGGCGTCACGTTCTTCCCCAGCGCATGTCGACTTCTACAGGGTTAAGCAGGTGTCCATCCTGCGACGGGCTCTTTCCAACTTCAGACCCCCACGTCCTCTGCCGCTTTGGCCCAGACCACGGCTGGCAAGCTTGTACCGCGTGTAACGTGCTTTCCTCGATGTCACTGAAGAACAGACTAGCCAGGTGGAGGGAGCTCTTCCAGAGATCGCCTTCAGAGGACCTGAAGGACTTTGTCAATCATTGATCCAGGCCCAAGGTAGGGCCACTCTTTTCCAGCACACCCCGCAAGGGAGACTCCTTTCCAGGGACTCACCAGTGCGGGAGGAACCGCTCAGGTTCTCATACCAGCACGAGTACCGAGGCTAAAACAGCTACCGGCCGGCAGGCTGAGGGGTCAGTGGATCCTCCTAGTGACAGTGCTGAGGGACCGGAAGGTTCTTTTACCGTGTCTTCACCCGAGGGGCTACGCCCTGGAACCGGCAACATGTCAGCGGGGGCGCCTATACGCAGTACTACCGGCAGATTTGTCGCGGGTGTAACGCCTAGCAGGCCTCAGCCTGAAGAGCAGGGTAGGCCTCATGATGCACACTCAAGATTCCTGGACAAGGCTGGGCCCAGTGAGCCAAGCAACACGACGCAGGCACGTGGAAGGCAGCTTCGACAAGATGGCCGCTGTGCCAGACATTACAGACACCAGCCCGATACTGCACCAAGGAAGGGAGCAGGTGGAGGAACGAGTGTCAAGGTGGGACTGGTGTCAACCAGGTATGTGGCCTACAGCCTATCCTTCTTTTGCGCAGGGCAGGTTCCCCCTGTATCCGTATCGGCAGGACAAGCAATGGCTCCAGCAGCCACCCGCTACCCCGTCAATATCACCTACCACCCCTCCGGCCTGTGAGGACATATTCTTCTAAAGGTTCCTCAGGCTTATGTAATCTCCTTGGATGAGGGGGCGGGGGGTCTTACTCAGGGACGCCATCCGGAAAGTGCACCTGCCAATGGCTCCGGGGCTGCAGGTCCCAGTACAGGCGCCCCTGTAATGCCTCTGCCATCCGTTCCGGCCCTCCAACCGATAGTGCAGGCAGTTCTGTACCAGCCTCCGGCTTCAGTCTCCACACCTCAGCCTTCGGCTCCCAGCACCCCTCCACCAGTGCCAGACCACCCGGAATCCCAGGTGGACACAGATGAGGAGGAGGACCCCGACACACCGTCGTCAGCCAAAGCCTTCACAAACGTCTTACATGGCTGGCAGAGTACTTGGGCTTTCCTCAGCCCGAGGTCAAGCAACCATCAGAGGGGACCCTTGTCGAAGTCCTCACCCTACGTCCCTCAGCGAGAACGGGGATACCGATGCAGAAGGACGTTGTCGCCTTGGCCAAAAAGGGCTGGCTCAAGCCCCACTCAGTCCAGCCTGTCAATTGACGCATGGCCGCCAAGTAGAGGCAGATGGAGGGGGATACACTCTTGCTATCGGCCCACTCTCAGCTGCACTCCTCAGTGATGGCTGCCGCATCACTATACTCCAAGCCTCAGTCGTCCTCGGCCTCCTCGTCCGCGGCGCTGCTAGGCAAGGAGGAGATTATCTTGGAGGCGTACGTGAAGAAGCTGTATTCCAGTGCGTCCCTGCAGCTTCGTCAAGCCAAGGCGGATGCCATGCTGGCTTCCGTTAACCAGAGGTTTTGGTGGGAAATTGCGGATTTCCTCCCTACCCTACAAATTGGAAAAATGCCCAATACAGGATAATTCAGGCAGATTTACAGCACTTCGCATACTATTTCTGAGTGTCTGTAATGGTAATAGCCTTCTAATCTGAAAATACCTGTGGTCGAGCACTGCTGTCTGTGTGTTCGCCACCTGACTGTTTCAGCAAACAGCAATCTAGAAAACAGACCAAAAGTCCTCTTAGCATCTTTAGCTCATAAAGATCCACATAGCTAGTCCTAATTAGTGTAGTGATGTTAGCCCGGTATTTCTGTTTGTAACACAGTTATAACTCGTGAAAGGCACAAGAATACCTGAGCTGCCCGATTAGATCAGGAACAGATGGAACATCATTGCGGTAGTGCAGAGCGAGTTAGTTTCAATGCGGATAGCCTGCTGCTAGTCCCGCAGCCCAAAAAGGGGGTGTCACCCGTTTGTTTCTGTATATGGAATGAGGAGAGGGCCTTACATCAGACATATTCTTCCTCCATATTAGTCCTATGCAATCCCTTCATTTTAGCGGATAATTCGAAAAAAGATGATTGTGTAATCAGAGATTTCGTGAAGTTACCTTAAGCGTGTGTAAACGCTTGCGTCCCGGTGGTGAGCTAATAGTATGCCGGTCTGGTGGAAAAGGTTTTTTCCGATTCGGCCGTCAGCCTAAAGTTTGTAAGGACCTTTTTTCATGGCTCTCACTCTTCCAATGGCAAATGGAAGGAACTTTTTCTGTCAGAGAAAACAATAAAGAAATAAACTTTTCCCGTCACCGTACGGCTCCACGTTACTTTGTCTAAAAACATATGTTTAGTGTACCGGGTGGCAGAGCTCGCTTACCCATTCGATGTGGAGTCCCAGGTCTCAAAATGTTTGTCTGTACTTGGGGCTGTGTGACGTGTTACCTCACACTATCTGGCTGTTTGTTTTTATACGTCCACTGCAGAGGATGAGGCAATTGGTCGAATCTTGTGCTTTGTACACCTAATTAGTCTCAGCTAGCCAGCAAATTACTGATGTTAATTATGTAAGGAACTACTGTGACTTCAAGTTTGTTCGAGGCGACAAAACCACCTTGGGTGCTATTAGTTATTGGATCATCGTTGACCCGCACGGTGCTAGCAAATAGCCACATTTCAAAGTTTGTAATGTATATGCTCCAATAATTATAAGCACTGGATGCGGCCACTATCAATTACTTGCCGCATCGTGCCAAACTCGAGCGAGCAGAAGGAACTTTTAATATTAAGAGCCAGCTCCACTGGTTACAAAAGCACAATAAATAGCAACAGTTTAGATCAATCAGTCCATCTTTTCATTCAGGCCAACATGGTGGCACAAGACATCATGGAGTCCACCGTGGCACACATTGACACCTCTAGCCGGGCCATTTGCATGGCCGCGGACATGAGAACAACGGCCTGGCTCCATGCTACAAAGTTCAACCCGGATGTCCAGGAACGCATCTTAGACCTGCCGTTCGAAGATGTGACCTCTTCTACTCCACTATGGACGAGGATCTGGATAAAAATTAAAACGGCTCACAAACAGTGAAGTCTTTATCCATCCTTAGAAAGACCACACCCAGTCACAGCAGTGCTCGGACAAGGGGCCTACATACAGAGATTTCTGCGTCTTCCAAGATCGGAGGTCCAGGCAACCGGACCGCTCGCCGACCCAACATCGGTGCAAACAGCAAAAAGGGGGTGGGCGAGTAAGGGCTTTTTCCAGTCCTCCTCTGCAACAGCCTCAGAGGGAAATAAGGCATGACATGCCCCTCCGGGTCCATGTGTCTCCAGTGGGGGGGGGGGCAGGCTTGCTCTCCATGCAAACTTCTGGTACCAGAATTTCGCGGACCCCTGGTTCTTCTCCATAGTATCCACGGGGTACCACCTACCCAGCCCAGCCTCTCCTCTCTTCCCCTCCACTCCCACAGATTGGGTCAGCAACTCTTTTGGTGGAGATCCGGTTGCTCGTCGAGAGCCAGGCAGTAGAGGAAGTCCCAGCCTCCCAGCGAGGTTTGGGCTTCTACTCCAGGATTTGTGCCATTCAGGAAAAGTACCAGGCAAGCCTAAGAGTTGTTCTGGACCTTTACACCCTCAACCACTCCCTACCTCTACAAAGATCCAACATGGTTACGCCAGCCTTAATAGCGGAGACATTGTGCAGGGAAGACTGGATGTGCTCCCTGGATCTGAAGGACGCATACTTGCACGTCCCGATTTGGCAGCCTCATCCTTTTCTATGATTCAGGATCATGGGCTACCATTTCCAATACAAGTGCTTCCCATCGGCCTCAACTCTGCCCTCTGGGTCTTTACCAGGCTAATGAATACAGTGGTGGCCCTGCTCAGGGCGCAAGGCCACCACATATACCCGTACCTCGACGACTGGCTCGTCAGGGCTTCATCTACAGAAGCGGTGCACCGCACTTCCCATGCTCTTATGTACACGCTGCACGATCTGGGCTTTTCGCTCAGTCTCAAGAAGGTGTAGCCCATGCAGAGTCTGACCTTCTTGGGGCTCATCTGGGACATGTGCTCGAAGAGGGTTTTTCCTTGAGAGGATAAGATCACGGCCATCAAGAGGGCCACAGCGCACTTCCTCAGCAGAGAAGTGACATTGGCCTGGTGGTACCAACACCTACTGAGTCTCATGGCAGCGGTCCTACTGGCTGTCCCCCACACAAGACTCAGGATGAGGAGAATACAGCTGCATCATGGAACCAGAAGCGGGTCTTTCAGTCGGAGATGATCAACGTTCCTCCTTCTCATCACCTGGACCTCACTTGGTGGTTCAGGGACTGCAACCTGCGGACTGGCAAATCTTTCCAGCAGCCTACCCCACAGATCACCATCACTACGGACTCCTCTCTCGAGGGATGGGCCATCCTGGAAAACTGCGTCCATGGCACCTGGACCAAGCAGGAGTACCATATCAATTGGCTGGAAGTGAAGGCCATCTGGCTAGCTCTCACAGCCTTCCTTCCAGTTATCAAGGGCAAGGTTGTCCTCATTCATTCAGACCGACAACTCAACCAGCATGTTCTATGTCAACAAGCAGGGAGGCACCAGTTCCCCTCTGCTGTGCAGGCTGGCGGTCAGCATGTGGGAGTTGGCCCTGGAGAACATCTACATCACGGACGTCCACCTTCCGGGGGAATCCAATCTGGAGGCGGACAGGCTCAGCAGACAGGGAGCAGACAATTAAGAGTGGCAACTGAACGACCTCGTCCTGCAGGAGATCTTCAGCAGATTGGATCACTCCCAAGTGGACCTCTTTGCCCCCTGGGACAACAGGAAGTGCTAACAGTTCGCCTCCTGGCAGGGACAGGGCCCCAGCTCCCTGGGCGATGCATTTCAGATTCAGTGAAACGGCATGACGGCATACCCCTTCCCACCCACACCGCTGATGCGCAGGGTGATGTGCAAGATCAAGGAGTCTCGCCACCTCAGCGTCATCCTAATAGCTCCATGGTGGCTAGCCAGGCCATGGTTCTCAGAGCTGCTCAGCCTCTCGAAGAGACCACCCATTTGCCTTCCGACGGGGCCAGCACATAGTCTGACGCAGCAGGGGGGGGGCAGGGTCATCCTCCCTGTGGCACTGAAACTGGCCCTCACAGCGTGGCTCCTGAGCACATCACGCTAGGGCACCTCACCCTTTCCCAGGCTAATCTAGAAATCATACACGGGGCTAGTAGCAAAGCTACCAGGACCCAGTATAAGAGCAAGTGGACCAGGTTCGGCCACTGGGCAGCCTTCAAGGATATGAACCCCCTTGCATTTACATTGGACGAGGTGCTCTCCTTCTCTGTGCACCTCGCCCATTCGGGCGTGCAGGTAGACACTTGCTGCACGTATTTGACAGCCATTTTGGCCTACAGAAACTCTGAGCAAGAGGTCTTCTCCTCTTCCAACCCAATTGTCAAGAAGCATTTGATGGGACTCGTCGGACTCTACCCGCTCATCAGGAGGCCACACCCGGTGTGGGACCTTAACATAGTGTTGGTGGCGCTGGCCCACAAACCATTTGAGCCAATGGGGTCCGCAGACATCGGCCTGCTCACCATTAAGATGGCCTTGCTAGTCTGCCCCACCTCGTCTCACAGAATCATCGAAATCCAGGCGCTGGTGAACTCTGAGCCCTGTACTAGTTTCACATGGATGTAGTGCTGCGGACACACCCGCATTCCTACCCAAGGTGCCTTCCGCATTCCATCTGAACAAGGAAATAGTGCTGCCTACGTTTTTTGCCGAGCCTAAGGACGAGGCACAGAGTTCTGCACTGCCTCGATGTCAGGCGTGCCCTGAAATTCTACTTGGATAAGACCAAGGGCTTCCGCAAGTCGGACGCACTGGTTGTCACCTTCGGTGGATCAAGACCGGGTTATCAGGACTACAAGGCCTCCTTAGCCCGTTGGATGGTGCCTGCCATCAAAGAAGCTTAGGAGGGACAGCACTACTGTTTGGACGCCAGCAGTAGATCAGACTTGGCTTTTGGACAGGTGGTTCTTAGAAACCTATTTGTTTAAGGAGGGTCTCCTCTCCACCCTGGGGCTACACTCAGTTGTAATCACCAATACAGTATGTAGGAAAGGGGATGGGACGTAAGAGTAATTATAAGTTACCGTAGTGACTAACATAATCTTAGTCCCCTTTCCTCCATACGTACCACCACCCCCCCCTAATAAAACTGGTGTCATTAGGCAATGTTAATCTATTGTCCACGCGTCTATGTGGACTGAGGTGTGGCGCCCGAGGGCAGCGTCAGGTCAGCGCATGCTCCCAGGTCGGCACCCAGCGTGCCTCTAAATTTAAAGGGGAAGAAGGTTTTTTTTCTGGTGAAAAAGGTTCTGTCTCCCGTCCCTTGGAAGGGACGTCGTGCAGTATGGAGGAAAGGGGACTAAGAACTAAGAGTATGTTAGTCACTACGGTGAGTAACTTATAATTTTGTTGGAACAAACAAGTTGACAATCTCTGCAACCATTTGACATCCAGTGAACTTTATATTTGTTTCCAAATACATGCTTGAATGTATACATAATTGTCATCAGGAATTAAGTACAAATAATTGGGTACAATCACTGATGAACCTATGCATTTATTTGGGAATTGATATATCTGTTTAATCATAATAGTATAATGTACTTGATTTTGTTCAATTTAACACTTATAAAATGTTACAAGTCAATGTATACTTATTAATCATGAGTTTTCTGAAAATTGTCTTTATGGGATTTACCCCCAAGAGTGCACAGGTATTTTGAGTTTTTTCACATGTCCCATTTGCTGTCTTATAGTACTCAGATTGCGAACCTTCATTTCCGGGTAAGGCAGGTAATAAAAGTAAATGACCACAAATGAAAGGCGTATAACTCTTAACTGATAGCTCTGGTGATGTTATTATTCTGGCATGGTCACCTAACAGAGGTTGACAAAGAATAGCCTCAATTTTTGCTGGATTGAACCTTGAGCGGTTCTCATTGGTAGCCAGTGAAAATATCAACATGGTAGGTTTTGCCAGGGCGCAATATTTACTAAAATGTACACACAGACTAAAATCGAGAATTTTTCCCAAATATTCCACGGCTGGAGTTTAGAATTGTAAATAACACCAGTCCTAGAATATTTGGGAACTGCTTTTTTGTACTTTTTTTGGGCTGGGGGGGGGGGGGATCAAAATCACCTGCTTGGCAACATTTCTATGTGAGATCTTCACATAGAAAATTCTCGTCCATCCAATACCCTACCTTGATCATACAATGGTCCAAACCGGCACTCTGGTCAATATTTACATGATTACCAACTTGTTTCCTGTACACAAACCCAATGGACTCATAGAGGTTAAATAGCAACAGGTTCAGTGATCAGCCCACTCGTTATAGCAGTGGCCTATGATTTTACAGGAAGAGAGCAACAGTCCGAGTACATCAATTTCAAAAAAGGATTTCAACCAGGATTAGGCATAGCACCTCATTCTAAGCAGATACTGGCCCAGTAATGTAGGATTGCTGATGGATTTTGAGTGCCTCAGACCAGTGCAAAAGGAATAGGGCACTGTCATGGCCATCATCAACTCTCCTAAGGCCATCGATTGCAGCCACAATCCTACTGTTCCCTTGCGAGATCTAAATCCTTTTTGGAAAACATCCAGCAGAGAAGATTCCTATTTGAAGGCTTCCGTTTGGCAGGATTAAGAAGTTGTGAAATTGGACTGTTTTAGGTCCTGAGGATACAGTCTTGCACGATGTCTGTTCTGAATGAGCACTACTGATAAAGCTGAGATTCTGGGCCATGACTTGACGAGGGCAACGCCCAGCCAGTGAAGGTAGCTTGAGATGGATTTGTATTAACGAATAAGGGCAACACTCAATGGCTCTGACTGCATCATTGCATTAGGCACCCTCCACAGTTTCCAGATAAAGTCCTAC
Source organism: Ambystoma mexicanum (assembly GCF_040938575.1). Classification (NCBI taxonomy): domain Eukaryota; kingdom Metazoa; phylum Chordata; class Amphibia; order Caudata; family Ambystomatidae; genus Ambystoma; species Ambystoma mexicanum. Next base: position 659,344,131 of record NC_090941.1, on the reverse strand, counting down.
TTGAATGTCCTTTTTATCCATAAAACATTGTGCTACCTTTTCAGAATTGTTGTGATGGGATTACTAGGCATGCCGAAGGGACAGAGATCTCCTGAGAGGTTTGTAATCTCTAAGATGTTAGCACAGTGATGCTTTTTCTTTTTATAATCTAAAATTGTTCCTGTATCTCTGAAGTTTCAAAAGGTATAGGATCTTTTTGTTTTTTTACTTTAATTCATGAGCACACAAATTATCCTATGGACTTCATTTTGGTCGCTAGCTCCTTGTTGAACCATTCTTTATTTGTTTCAGGTTTTCATTAAGTCAGTTTTCAGTGTGTGTAAATAGCACAAACATTTAGCATAAAAACCATCCAATGCGATTGTTGGTTGGGCTTCGGACAATAATTGTGAATAGGTAATATTAGGATTTTGTTTTTACCAAGGTAAGTCATTCAGGTGTAGTATTTCACCATTTCGAGGGGATTGGGTCCTCGACGTATTCCATATCTATGACAGGTAATCACCACAGCTGTGCTGCTTCGGAAACTTCGAGGACCTCGTCCGACGTCATCCAATGTGATAAGTAGGACGCACGACACCCGTAGCCTCAGTTCTTTTTTTTCCGCCAACGTGTTGCTTTGTGAATCTCGGTTAACGCCTCGACTCTTTGGAGTTCTGTTCTTCTCGGTTCTTCGAACCTGTTCGTTTTTGTGAGAATCTCCTTCGTGTGAAGATGTCTTCTACTTCGTCTTCGACCCCGCGTCCGGGCTTCAAGAAGTGCGGGGAGTGTGGGTCCAAGATGTCGGTGATGGACTCGCATGACGCCTGCCTCTGGTGCCTCGGGGAGGCAAACGACACGGATGACTATCGACTGCCAGTCGCTCACGTCCAAAGCCTTACGTGAACGTAAGAAGTTGTTGTCGGTAGGTCGGGTGTCCAAGCCCCGGAAGTCGAAGTCTGCGGGGCTTTCGACGGATGATTCGAGAGGAGACTCTCTGCGTCATCGTCGGAAGTCTCGTGGGTCTCCTTCTAGGAGTCGGTCTCGCCGCTCCTCGGCCTCTTCGAGGCATTCTCGGAAGCGCCGACAGCAGTCGTCTTCCAGGTCCTCTTCTGAGGACTCTGCCCGGCACGTCGCTTACCCCACCAGCCGTGCGACGCCGGAGGAATGGGCTTCCTTCGGGAAGAAAATGCTGGCGATTCTCGAGTCGCAGGGTACTAAGCCGTCCGTGCCCCCGAGTGGGGTCGGCTGCGAGAGGTCGAGAGACACAGCTCGCAAGAGTGGTCGGCACGAGTCACAGGAGAGGTCCCGTTCGGACAAGGGGACTTGTTCTCGACGTACCCGTTCCAGGTCCCGGTCCTCGACGCGTTCGAGACCGTGTGTACCTGTGATGTCTTCGAGGAAGACATCGACGTCTGAGGCGTCGACAGGCTTTCTCGAGGCTCCGGCTCCGAGGAAGTCGTCGAAGCCGTTGATGCTCAGGTCGTCGAAGGACATGCTCGGAGCTCCAGCTTCGAGGACTGTCGACGCCGTAGATGCTGGCGGCGCTGCATCTGACGTCGACGCCGATCCTCTCGGCGCCGATGCCTGTTCTCTCGACGCCGGCGCCGATTCACTCGACGCCTTTCAAGGCCAGGGTGTCGGAGGTACCCTGTGGCACGGGGGAACTCCCTAGGAAGGCTCTGGTTAAGAGCAAACACTCTCGGGTGCCTTCTTTTCACCACCTGGAATATATTTCGGTGGTGGATGAGGATCCTGATGGCGTGGTTCCTAGTCAGGTTCCAGATGAAATGGTCTCGGGCCATAGTCAGTTTGACGATTTGGGGCAGTCACTGCATGATGCCAGTGGACTGGACACCTCTCCGGAGGTGGAGTTTTGTAGGCCTGAGCCTGGCTCTCATGCCGATTCCTCGTACCGGCGCCTTATGGCTAGGGTTTCCGAGTACTTGGGATGGTCCGCTACCCCAGGGGAGTTTGTGCAGGATGATCTCACGGACATCCTTGATGTTGGTCCCCCAACTGACCGGTACTGCCGTTTCATATGGCTCTACAGAGAAGGGTGGCGACGGCTTGGCCTGCTCCAGAGAGTCTCCCGGTGGTGGGCAGGTCCTTGTCGCGAAAATGCCGTCCAGCCAGTAGCGACCCCTGCTACTTGACCAGGCACCCCACTCCGGAGAGTTTGGTGGTGCAGGCGGCCACTGCTGATAGGGACGACAAACGTTTTGATGGCTGGGCGAAGAAAGTGTTTTCTTCTGGTGGTAAGGCGCTTCAGGCGGCCAACTCATTTGTGCCTTGTTTCGTTTCACACACACTCTGTGGAACTGTGTTGCGTTAGCGGCTGAACATATTCCTGAAGGGGACGAACGGGATGGTTTCCTTGCTATGGTCCAGGATGGTAAGAATGCCATGTGTGAGTCCGTTCAGTCAGGTTTGGACATGGCTGTATGCGTCAGCAGGTCCATGGCGGTGAGCACCGTGATACGCAGGTTTGCGTGGTTGCGGGTTGCTCCTGATGTGCAATCCCGGCTCCTCAACATGTCCTTTGACGGTGAACACCTTTTTGGCAGCAAGGCTGATGAGAGCCTTGAGAGGTTGCAGACCTCCAAAGCTGCAGCAAAGTCGTTGGGCGCTGCAGTTCGCCAACCTCCGCCTCTTCGTCCTAGGGGACAGCAATGGAGGGGTGGTTCCTTTCGCTATTACTCGTCCTTCAGTAAAGCAAGAGGAGCTGGCAGTCAAAGAGGCCAACGCAGGGGTACCAGAGGTGGACGACAGGGTACCCGTGGTGCCAAGGCCGCTCGGGCAGTTGCCTCTTTGCCCTCAGGTAACGCCGCAGCCGCTACCACTCAGTCATGAGGCCATGTCCCATGGTTCGCCGGTTGGGGGAAGGCTGGCGCAGCATCTTGTAGAGTGGCGTGCCATTACTTCAGATGTGTGGGTTCTGGAGATCATAACCCACGGCTACTGTCTTCCCTTTCGGCACAGGCCTCGCAACAATCCACCGGGGAACCTCTCTTGGCAGAGTCCGCTCCTTGCGCAGGAAATTCAAGCCCTGCTGGAGAAAGGCGCCATAGAGCTGGTGCCTGTAGCGGAGAGGAACAAGGGATGGTATTCCCCTTATTTTTTGATTTCGAAGAAAGACGGGGGATTGAGACCCATCATGGACTTGCTCGGTTCGAACAAACTCCTCAGGAAGGACAAGTTCAAGATAGTTACTCTCTCTCAAGTCCTCCAGGCCCTTCAGCTTCAGGACTGGTTGGTGTCTCTCGACCTCAAGGATGCTTACTTCCATGTGCCGATCCATCCCAAGCACAAGAAGTACCTGAGGTTCGCGGTTGGCGACTCGCACTTTCAGTTTTGGGTCCTGCCGTTCGGATTGACTTCCGCCGCGAGGGTTTTCACCAAGCTCATGGTGGTGGTGGCAGCGCATCTCAGGCAAGGGGGGGATTCACGTCTACCCCTACCTGGACGATTGGTTGATCAGGGGGAGCTCTCCCGAGCAAGTCCTGGATCATCTGTCCGTCACCTGCCACTCCCTTCACAGGCTGGGCTTCTCCCTCAATTTAGAGAAGTCCCATTTGACGCCAACACAGCGGCTCCAGTACATCGGAGCAGTGCTCGACACTTCCCTGGGGCAGTGTTTTCCTCCCCAGGTGAGGGCTCTTCACATTCAGCAGATGGTGCACAAGTTTCAGCATGCCCAGACGCTCCCAGCGTTCGAGTTCTTGAGGTTGCTCGGCCTCATGGCATCCTGCATTCTTCTAGTGCCAGAGGCTCGCCTGCGGATGAGATCTTTGCAGTGGGCACTCAAGATTCAATGGTCGCAGTCCTCCGGCAGGATGTCGGACCCGGTTCAGGTGCTTCCCTCGGTCGCCCGGGACCTTCTGTGGTGGGCCGTCGAAGCCAACTTGATGAAGGGGGCTCGATTTTGGCTTCCCTGGCCGGAGGTGACGATCGTGACGGATGCATCCCTCACGGGATGGGGAGCTCATGCCAACGAGCTGACAGTCAGCGGTCGTTGGTCTCCGTCGGAGTCCAGACTCCATATCAATCTGTTGGAGCTGAGGGCCGTCAGGCTAGCCCTGAAGGCTTTTCTGCCGACTGTGCGAGGAAAGAATGTCCTGATCCTGACGGACAACACAGTGGCCATGCACTACCTCAACAAAAAGGGGGGGGGCAGGGTCTCTTCCTCTGTGCAGGGAGGTGATGCAGCTCGAGTTCAGGGCCATCCAGCAGGAAGTTTCGATCTCGGCAGTTCATCTGGCCGGAGACGAAAACGTGATGGCGGACGCTCTGAGCAGGCAGAGCACGATCTCTCACAAGTGGGAGTTGGCTCAGGAGATTCTCCTGGAGATCTTCGCCCTTTGGGGGACCCTTCAAGTGGATCTCTTTGCCTCCATTGTCAACCGGAAGTGCGAGAGGTTCTGCTTGCGGGAATTTCCTCCAAAAGGAGCCTTAGGAGACGCGTTCGTGGTGGAGTGGTCATTCCCGCTGCTGTACGCGTTTCCTCCAGTCCCCGTCATCCCGCAAGTGCTGCGGAGGTTACGGAAGTTCGGTTCCCGGATGATCCTCATTGCTCCGGCGTGGGCTCGGAGGACGTGGTACCCGGACCTTCTCGACTTGTCCATCTGCCCTCCACGTCGTCTTCCCTACCGAGACTATCTGCTCTCACTGGAGGGGGGTCAGGTTCTCCATCCAGAGGTCAGATCCCTCAACCTTCATGCTTGGCTTCTGAAAGGTAGAGGTTTAAGGATTGGGACCTCCCTGAAGACGTGATGGAGGTGTTGCTCTCGGCCCGACGGCTAGCAACAAAGTCTCTGCACCAGTCACAGAACTTACGGCAACGATACAGAGTTCAGAATGTGGATCCTTTTGCATGTGACATCCCCATGGTTCTGTCCTTTTTACTTTCTTTGGCCCACAGTGGCTTGCAAGTGGGTACCATTAAAGGTTACCTGGCGGCACTGTCCATCTTTAAGCGCTCATCTGAAGAGTGTTCCTACTTTAAAATCCCTTTATTTTCACAGTTTCTGAAAGGGCTCACTAATGTGTTCCCTCTGTCACCTTTCCTGGTGCCCGGTTGGGATTTAAACCTTGTTCTTAAGTTTCTGATGGGTGCTCCGTTTGAGCCTTTGTATTCATGCCCTTTGAGACTGTTGACTCTTAAAACTGTATTTTTGGTTGCGGTCACTTCCGCTCGCAGAGTGAGTGAGTTACAGGCACTTTCAGTTAAGCCACCCTTCACCGTGTTTCATAAGGACAGGGTGGTCCTTAGGGTTCGTCCTTCCTTTCTTCTGAAGGTGTGTCGGAATTTCATTTAGGCCAGAAGGTGGTGGTTCCGGCGTTTTATCCTCCTCCACATCCTGGTAAGGAAGAGGTGTTGGGTAGAATTCTCTGTTAAGGCTAATTTCCCAAACCCAGTGAGTCCCCCAGCAGTTTTGCTGGATTTTTGGGGTTTATTTTTTTCTCCTGGCAAGAGTGAGACTCTTTCTCCCGCTCTTAGACATGATTTGAGATATCCTTTGACTTTGTAATGTTTGATGGGCTATGGGGTCTTTTACTTCATAGGGTTTCATATATATTTGGTAAGTGTGTTACACAGCACCCTCAGTGCAGTAACACAGGGGTGTCCTAGTGACCCCCAAACATAGACTCCATACTCTGGGACTGACTACGGTCTCCCAGGGCATGTAAAATCAACATTGACTTTACTAGTCTTAAATTGTGAACAGAACCAGTACAAACCATCATATTGTGGAAGTACTGGTAGGGGTAATTAGATTGCCCCTGGGTCTGTTTTTCGAGGGGGCACTGTGCAGTCCCCCTCATCGAGTTTCTGGCTGGTGGCAGTGGTTACCACGCGAAATATTCCACCAGAATATTTCCTATGGGATTTTCCCATTCATTTTAAACGCACCACTTTTTTGGTGCAATGTCAAAGATACCGCTGGGTTATTTATTTAATATTTATTCCCCGGTTGGGTCTTTTTGCCAGGACTCTGTTTTAAAATGGCGTTTGTGTTCGCCTCTGTAACTCCAACCCAAGTCGAGCCCTTTGTTCCACTTTTTGGCGGGCTTCTGCACAGAAGCCTCCAAAAGTGGTGCCACTCTGTGTCTACAGGATGTGTGGGAGGGGAGGGGTTTAGGCACCCTGGACTGAGTTGCCTCGGCAACTCAAGTCGCACTCTTGTGTGATTGGCCCAGTGGTGAGCCGCCCGGCTCACCACTTAGCATGTTTGAGTGACAGCTAGGACTGATGAATGGTGGTTTTCTGCATAAAAGCAGGGCTTTGGGGACTGGAACTTCAGAAGTCGCCACAGGACCAAAGAATCAGAAGAGGGAGAAGCTGAGCCGACCTGCAACGACGACACCACCGGTGGAGCCCTGCTGAACCGCCTCACCACTTCCCGACGACAGAGAAGATCTTCATCCCGGAGAGTCTTCTTCCTCTGAACTGGTGGGGATAACCAGTTCGCCCTATTTTCGTCTTCCTGGATCGTCTTGGTGTCGAATCGCCCGTGCCAAGCACCCCGGCGGCCGGATAGCCACGCTTCACCACTACCGCGAATAAAAGGGTAGTACCTTTTAACCGGGAAACTCAGCGGCTGGTTTCTTCCCTGGCAGTGCAACGACCTCCAGCTTTCCTCCACGTCGAGATCCTCTCTTCCCCTGGACGAAGCACCGACTTGCACCTGCTGCCAGGAACAACTGCGCCCGCTGGAGCTTTCTCACCATTTCAGGTACTGTGTCCCGCCTGGTCTCCCTTGCAACAGACTGTTTAAGGTGTCCCGTAAATCCTTGACTCTCTATCCTGGGGTGACCTGGTACCTGTTAACTAACTTTCTCTGAACTGATCCAACTCTTTTTGAACTATCTGCAAAGACTTTTAAAGTACAATTCAACTGTGTGATCTTGGACACATTCCGACTTGCTCTCTCCCATAGTGGGCCTGGCCTATGAACTTTCTTGCTCTACACTAGACTGTCTTTTCTGACTCGCTGTGGTTCTTTTAAAAGTGTTGGTATTGTGTGCTTTCCTAATCCTGCCTTTTCCCTCCCTTTTTAACCAACTTATTGGAGTGCCATCTTAGGTTAAGCGCTCACCTCTGTCTTCAAATAAGTGGTGTTTTAACTAAGACTTGTTCAATAAGTAATCAGGGATGTATATATATTAATAGTGACTGTGTTTGAACTTGCTTGCCATATTAGTGTTAGTGTATTTTACAAGTGTGTTTTTAAATAAATTATTATATACTTTTATACCAAAGCTCTGGTCAGTGTTTGCTTGTGCTAGCTGTCCAGTCATTTGATCGACAGACAAATGGTCGACGCAATTTGGTTGAAAGACAAATGGTCGAATTTATTTTTGAATTTATATATATATTTTTCAGGTTTTCGTTTAGGAAAAAAAATGGGGTTGGGGTGGGGACCCCAACCAAAAAAAAAACAAAAAAATTGCGTCGACCATTTGTCCTGTCGACCATTTATTTTCGACCAAATGCCCTGTAACCCTTGTGCTACTGTATTTTGGTACGTATCTCGTATACTCTATATACTGTCTAACTCTTCTTGAGAGAACTCTGGCTGCTCAGCCACAGCTACCATGTAAATCTGGGTGGTGCAGACTGCTACCAATTGGGTTTACTGCCTACACCTGTAGTCCTAAGCCTTTTGCAGTGGTCCCTAAGGGAACTGCACAGGTTTCTGCCTAACAAGAGGAGAGGCTCCATAGGCTTGATCCTAGGAGAGCGTTAAGCTTTTATATTTCATGCATGTCCCGGGTCAGAGTGGACGATCAACTCTTCATTGGTTACGCTGGAAAGCGTTTGGGACAAGCTGTGACGAAACAGACTTTGTCTCGCTGGATTATTTTGGCTATCATCCAGTGTTACCGCTTGGCCGGTAAGGACCCACCGGTCGGCTTGCGGGCCCATTCTACCAGGGGTATGGCTGCCTCTACTGCCCTACAGAGGGGTGTTCCTATTTGTAACATCTGTGATGCAGCCACCTGGGCTTCGGTACATACTTTTGTACGTCACTACTCCCTCGTGTCCATCCGTGGGTAGAATCTGGCCTTTGGCAGGGCAGGCCTTTACTCTGCAATTTGATTGGGCATTCTAAATTTCTGTTTTCTAAATTCTTTTCCCACCTCCTTGCATTGGTACTGCTTTGGGAGTCTGTCATAGATATGGAATACGTCGGAGGACCCAACCCCCTCGAAGAAAAAGTTACTGTCTTACCTGGTAACGTTCTTTCGATGGGATGGTCGGACGTATTCCATATCGCTCCCTCCCTGCCTTCCCCGCTACAGAATGTCTTATGCGATTGCAGCTTACGTTTCCGCAAGGCTTTGTGTGTCAGACTGGCAGAAGACTGGTACCACACGTTCTGGGGAAAAAACAACAACTGAGGCTACGGGTGTCGTGCGTCCTACTTCTAACATCTGGTGACGTCGGCCGTCGGAGGTGGTCCTCGAGGGCGGCGTATCGACGTCATCGACGTCATCGACGCAGGACGCAGACGCCAAAAGATTTTCCGAAGCAGCACAGCTGTGGTGATTACTGTCTTAGATATGGAATACGTCATCGGACTATCCCATTGAAAGAACGTTGCCAGGTAAGAGAGTAACTTGTTCTTCCTGGTCCTCCTCTGGGATACAAGCCTCGGAGGACAAGATCACAGCCATCAAGTGGGCCACAAGACATTTTATCAGCAGAGCAGTGACCTCTGCCTGGTCGTACCAACACCTCCTGGGCATCATGGCGGCATGTCTCCTGGCAGTGCCATATACGAGGCTCAAAAGGAGGCACTTGCAGCTGCACTTCGCATCCTCTTGAAGTCAGGAGAAAGGTTCCCAGGTGGAGCTGGCCAGCATTCCACTTAATCTCCACCAGGATCTAGTCTGATGGAGCACGGACTACAACTTGCTGATAGTTAGGCCCTTCTGGCAACCAGCACCACAGGTTACCATCAACTCAGACTCATCCCTAGAGGGCTGGGGAGCTACCCTGGACAGCCACAGTGTGCCTGGAGTTTGGTCCCGTCGGGAACAGGAGGCCCACATCAACTGGCTCGAGTGGATGGCCATCTGGCTCACTCTCAAAGCTTCCTCCCAAGGATCAGTGGCAAGGCGATCCTCATTCAAATGTACAGCTCCACCAGCATGTATTACATCAACAAGCAGGGTGGCAACAGGTCTCCTCCCCTCTGCGCTCTAGCAGTCAACATTTGGGAGTGGGCTTTGGTAAACAACATGCACTTGGCAGCAATCCACCTCCTGGGGGAGTCCAACCTGGAGGCAGACAGGCTCAGCAGGCTGGGTGCGGAAAACTATGAATGGCAGTTGAACGATCAGGTCCTTGGGGATCTTCAACAGATGAGGTCATCCTCGGGTGGATCTCTTTGCCACCTGGTCCCACAGGAGGTGTCCCCAGTTTGCGTCCTGGCATGGATAGGGCTGGGGCTCTCTGGGCGATGCAGATACAATGGAACAATATTAACGCATATCCCTTCCCTCCCACTCTCCTGGTGCACAGGGTAATCTGCAAGATGAGGGAGCCCCGGCACCTACATATCATTCAGCGAGCTCCTTGGTGGCCGGCAAGGCTATGGTTCTCGGAACTGCTCAGCCTTTCGGATCAGCCCTGATGCACCTTCCGCTGGGCCGAGCGCACCAAATATTTCAGCAGGGAGGGACAGTCATCCACCTGCCCCCCAGAAGCTACCCCTCGCAGCGTGGTTACTGAGCAGGACACAAAGCACTTGCATCTGTCACAGGCTAACCTAGACATCATACAGGGCGCTAGGAGTGATGCTACTAGGAGCCAGTATTAAAGCAAGTGGACTAGGTTTTGTTACTGGCCGGAATCAAAGGTCGTCGATCCACTGACCTGCACTTTGGACGACTTGCTATCCTTCTCAGCACACCTTGCACACTCAGGGGTGCAAGTAGGCACGTGCCACACTTATCTGGCGGCCATAGGCGCCTACCGGAACTTGGAGGAGGAGATCTTCTCATCCTCTAACCTGGTGGTTAAGACATCTGGCGGGCCTCATCAGGCTCTACCCACCTATCAAGAAGGCACACCCAGTGTGGACCTCAACTTAGTATTGGGAGCCCTGGTGCTTAAACCATTCGAGCCAGTGGTGTCCACGGACATCAGGCTAGTCACCATTCATACAGCACTCTTGGTGGGTCTTGCATCTGCACGCAGGGTCAGTGAAATCGAGGCATTGGTGGCTTTAGCGCCTTACACTACTTTGTATAAGGACAAGGTAGTGCTTAGAACTCACCCTGCCTTTTTACCTAAGGTAGTCTCCTCATTTCACCTGAATGAGGAGATGGTACTACCTACTTTCTTTGTGGACCCTAAGGACGAAGCTCAGAGGGTACTGCACTGTCTAGATGTTAGGCGCGCTTAAAAACTCTACCTAGACAGAACCAAGCGTTACCACTAATCAGATGCTCTTTGTCACCTTCGGTGGGTCAAAGCCAGACTATCAGTCTTCCAAGGCCTCTATAGCAAGATGGATGGTTTCGGCCATCAAGGAGGCCTATGAAGGGCAACACAAACCACTCCCGGCAAATATGCATGCCACGCTATCGGAGCCAAGGCCACTTCAATCGTGTTCCAGAGGTACGTTCCGTGGCAGGTCATTAGCAAGGCGGCTACATGGGCCATACCTTCGGCCTTCTGCAAGCACTACTACTTGGATGCTGGCTCCAGGTCAGATGCGGCATTTGGGCAGGTGTCTTAAGGAACCTGTTTTCTTAGAAGGGTCACCTCTCCACCCTGGGGCTACATTCAGTTGTAATCGCCCATACAGTATGGAGTTAAGGGGACGGGACATAAGAGTAATTAGAAGTTACTCACCGGAGTGACTAACGTACTTCTAAACCATAGTCCCCTTTCCTCCATACGTCCCACCATCCCCCACCCCACCCCCCCAATAAAACTGGTGTTTTTAGGCAATGGTAATATTGTTGACGCGTCAAAGGGGACTGAGGAGGGGTGCCGGTGGGCACAGCTCTCAGGTGTGAACTAAATGAGACAGAAAAATTCCATAATCTTCAAGAGAAATACCAATGTGACCGCTATTGTTAATAATCAGTGTGTGGCCTTAGGTAATGTATGCCCCAACTGTTTAAGGAGCACTGTGTTAGAATATCAGGTAGAGATACACTCACTTCAATATAGCATCAGTTGCCAGCGTCAGCGGAGTTAGTTCTGCGGTGGACAAAAATTCTGTGTTAAAAAAAAAAGCAATTTTGTTCGAAGTTATAGAGACCGATTTCTGTTTGATCAGGCAAAGATTGAACATGTACTTACACTGGATGGGCTGGTTCCCAAATTTGCAGGTAAGGATTAGTTAGGATGTAGTGCTTCCATATCCTTAAAACAAGAATAATGCTGGTGTGTGTGTTTTAGATTTATTTTCTTGTATAGCGCGCTGAACCCTGAGGTAGCTAGGTGCTTAACTTGTGGAGTTAGTTACATACATAGTATAAATACAAGTTACAGGAGGGAAACAATATAATATACTGTACAAGCATGTATAGTCATAGTAATGGGACACAAGTTATGATGTGCATAAAAAGGTCTATATATAGGTGCTGTATGATAATGAGGGTTCGCCTGTTGACCCAAAAATTGCCAGAAATATTTAGGCTCAAGAAATATATTTGACATGGCACATATTGTGCAGGCAATGTGCAGTTCAAACAAAGTTTCATGTTTGTTTGAAAAAGAACAAACATGTAAGAAAGAAGTGACTTGCAGTCCAAAAGCCCTCATCTAAGCGTGGCTTGTGTTAATATGCTGCCAGTTTGTGTAACAGTAATCAGACCGTGTCATTAGTAATGGGGCAAGTTTAAAAAAAAATCATAAAGAAGTGAGCGCCATGTCTGAAAATTACATGAAAGTTAAGAGAGTGAAACTCACCATGCAAGCAGACACGTTGCCTGGCAGCATATTGTTGCTGTTGCAAGCAGCAGTCTTCAGAAAAGATGCCATCTTTCTCATGTGTGCATTTGTGGTGTCAGCACGTTAATACATGTGACTTCATGAACCGAAGCCTGTTCATCATGGAAACAACAATATTATGTGTATACCTCTGGATCATAATCTATAATGTAAAGGTAGATAATCACACAATATATTAGAGTTCAGTGCGAGAACAAATTGTGTGCTCCCTGGGATTATAATATAAATGTGCAGAGTTGCTCACCATCCAGTCGCCACGCTGGTGCCCTGGGTGGTCACATGAGTGCCTAACGGAGAAGGGATTCCAGAGTGGAACACTGAGTCAGATGGTTGGAGCAGGACAGCGAGAGGGGCAAAGAAACTGGCGGCGCTCGCTACACGTGTATCGCCATATAAATAAATTAGTGGGTTTACTCACCCCGGCCTCTGCGTTAAATATATTGTGCACTACAATTTTGCCAACAAGCGCTTTTGGAACCTGGAGAGCCCCGCAGTGGTCCCACAGCCACGCAAGCGTCAACAGTGGATGGACAGGGACACCCAGCGGCTATGTTAAGGTGAACCTGCTCCCTCTCTTTGTCCCTACCATAGTCCCTCTGTGCTGAGCGGTAACTAGCTACTGCCACGGCTGCAAATTCGCAGAGCAACGTCAGCGTGCCAGTTAAGCAGAGATACATTAAATTGTGAGGAGCATCCGTTTCCCTCATCAGCAAAAATAAATATAAGGAACGTGATTCAACATTTTGTGTCTGAGTACAACCAATTCTATAAATACATTGAGGATAGAACACTTCTTTTGGAGAACCTTTATTCAGACATCGCTTCCAACTTACACTATCACAATGGCTTTTAAGTGTTCTTCCACCAGCCTTCTTTTTCCCGGAAATAGGGGAGCCTGCAGTACACTGGAAAAGGTGGATAAAGTCGTTTGAGCACTGTGCAAATGCCGTATGTGCGGCCAATTGTGTTGAAAGAAAGAAATCACTCCTACTACACTGTCTTGGCTCTGCAGGGCAGGATTAATTTGAAGATCAACCAGATCTTCCAGGGAATGAATCTGAGGAGTTTCATGAATATGAAAAAGCAGTCAAAGTGATGAGTAAACACTATGACAAGAAGCACAGTACAATATTGGAATGGTACTAATTTGGGAAAAGGGTGCAAGAGAAAGGCGAATGTGTAGAACAACATATAACAGTCATGATGAAAAAGGCCAGGACATTGAATTTCAACACTCAGCTGGATGAGCGCTTTAGTGATCAATTTATGCTTGAATGTAACAGCGGGAAAGTCCGAGAGAAATTGTAGCCGGAGGATGATCCCCTTTGGATGCAGTTCTGAGAGTTGCCAAAGAGGTGGAACATGCTGAAAAATGCATCAAGTTCTGGAAGACAGGATACAAGATACAATTCTGATGCTTGTTAATCTGCATAGAATCACATGTTGTGCATATGGTCCAACATCCAGTGGTAACCACGGAGTATTGAATCTTGTCTTTCGGGGGACCGAAAGGCGACGTCGGCATAGGCGTGTCTGAAACACTATCCCTATCGTGACGTGTGTAGTACCCAAAATCCCTCACACGCTGAGGTCCCTCAGATTGTTTTTTCCGCCCAGATAACTGGTCGCCCTATAGCGGAGCTCTTCATGAGACATTGTTTATCTTAACGAATTGTCGGTTTAATTCCCGTTAAGTCTCTTTGCCCATCAAGAACATCTTCGACAAAGACTACGGGGGAATCGTCTACGGTTGTGGGGTTCCGACGCCTAAGATCTGGCGTTCAGACTTCCACGTGGCCGGGCCTTCTGGCCGGCCTACACAGTAGGGAGAGTGGGCTCAGGGTTTGCCATACTGCTATGTCTTTCCTCTTTTCCACTGCTTTCCTTTTTGGTCTGGTCACCCTTCCCTTCTGCTATGGAAAGGACTCCATTTAGATTCTGCCCTGTGTGTAGGGTCAGATATCCGTGGAAAGACGAGCACACGTCGTGTAACGCTAGTCTCCCCCTAGAGCACGACGAGAAGCGGTGTTCGGCGTGTAAAGTCCTTAAACCTAAAACCCTTAAGGAGCGCCGGTTGAACCGGTGGGCCGCTTACGGAATGGCACGCGTGGAGCCTCCCTCCCCTGCTGCGACACCAGCCGAAAGTTACAGGGGTACATCGGATGACCAAAAGTCCAACGTGGACGTTATAGACCTTGAGGCGGACTATTCTAGAGCCGCCATGCCCGTCCCCGACCCTTCCAGGCTCGACTCCGGTCTTGCTACAGGGACCACACCCGGTGACAGGGACGTACAATCGCACCGCACAAAGCACACAACCCAAGCGCCCTCCTCAACGACTTCGTCGAAGAAGGCGAAAGCGCCATCGGATCGATCTGATCCGAAGCCTTCCCAGCATCCGCAGCAGCGCATGACGACTGGGCATAACAAACATAACAAGGGCGCTACTCCCCAAACTACACACGCCGAAGTTTCTGAACAAGAAACTTCGACTGGGTTCCAAGGTTTCCAAAGCCCGTACAGGCCCGAAAACTGCGAGTAGGCCTCTACCCGAGAAGCCATCCGCTGGCCCTTCTGGAGCCGCAGAAGACATTTTCACTGCCGACACATCATCGGAGGCGTTGTCTCCCGAAGATTCGGTGACTATCTGTAAGCGCATCAATAGGATTGCTACGGCGGTGGGCCTAGTACCGGTTCCGCCCAGGGTTATGGGCCAATCCGCTGAAAAGTTTTCCACGGATTTGGAAGACGATCCCGAAGACTCTTATGAAGAAAGCCAGGTACCCCTCTCAAGCACCCTGAGGAGATCCTCTCAACGCCTTAGGGCGGAGAACCCGGTTCCTACTCAGCTAGGTCCATTTGGGTCATCCAAGTGAACCATAGAGCAATTCGAGGAGTGTGTGGATCGGCTGGAGCAGTTTTTCAGGGCTTCTGATCAACCTCCGCCAAAAAAAGCTTGGGTAGACCCTAACCCTCAAACACAAGATGCCCAACACCTAGATGTCCAACACCATGTTGACTATCAAGAAGATGTCCAGATGGACATGTATAGAGACATCTATACAGAAGAAGAGTAGGCTTCTTTTCTGGACAGCTATGGGGAAGATCAAGGGGCAACAGACTACTGGGAGGACACCCAGCAGGATGATCACAATTCTGATATCGTTTGCCTCGACTCTCCCCCATCCACCCCGATTTCGACAAGCTTCCCCGGTGGATGATCAAATGGCTTTCAACATGTTGAAAAAAGCAGCGGAATTCATTAAAATTGCCACGCTTGAATCCTTGCCCGAACAAGATTTCGCGGAGGACATTATTAATGAAAAGCCTCCGGCAAGCCAATCTATCCCTCTCTTGAGCTCTGTAAAGAGACGGCTGGCCCCTTCCTTACTCACATCTGCTCAGACTAGGGCTGTGAACCAAAGGGTCGAAAAACTTTTCCGGCCCTCCCCCACCGACCCGCTTTATATCAAAGGACACGCAATCCCAGTCTCGCTGGTGGTGACCAACACTTGCAAGAGAGCAGGGGTTCCCCTTGCCACGGGAGAGTCACCCCCGGGCAAGGAGTCCAAAAGGTTGTATGCCTTAGGCAAACGGGTTACGTCAGCGGCGGCCTATACTGTCCGGATTGCCAATAACACAACGTTACTGGCAAGCTATGTCGACGCCCAATGGAACCTACTCCAGGAAGGCCTTCAGGAGGTTCCGGAACCAACCAGAGCCAAGCTTCTCGCCATTGTCTCGGAGGGCAAACTTGCCAATCAGAATGTTGTAAGGACACTGCAGAGACAGCAGGCAGGTCTCTCGCACAGGGTACTCTCCTAAAGAGACACGCGTGGCTGCGCACGTCGAGCTTCAGGCCTGAGACCCAGGCATCCATTATCAACAAACCCATCGAAGAGGCCAACCTCTTCGCGAAGGCGGTAGACAATGCGTTGGAGACAGCCAAGAAGGAGCACGAGACTATTAAGTCGCTGCACCAGATTTCCCAAAAACCCTCTTCACAGAGGGGCAGTAATTCTCGGCGGTCCTTTCGAGGACAAGCCCGTGCCGCTCAAAATAATTTCAGCATTGGCAACTTCAACTCAAGTCAACCTGCTGCAAGCCCCACTTACTAACCCCAGTGGGGTCAGAAGCGCGGAAAGAATAGAGGCAGAGGCTCCAATTCCAGAGGAGCGTCAACTTCGGGTCAGAA
This sequence comes from Ambystoma mexicanum, assembly GCF_040938575.1. Classification (NCBI taxonomy): domain Eukaryota; kingdom Metazoa; phylum Chordata; class Amphibia; order Caudata; family Ambystomatidae; genus Ambystoma; species Ambystoma mexicanum. The sequence continues at coordinate 659,327,977 of NC_090941.1, read as the reverse complement.
ATGACCACCAAGTTCAGGTCCCCTCCCATGTCTCCACGGTCGGGGGGCGATTAACATCTTTCCTCAAGGCATGGGAGGGGATAACTTCAGACCAGTGGGTCTTAAAGACGGTCGCCCACGGTTACTGCATGGAATTCGCCCGACCTCCACAGTTCAGACCGCCGAAACATCGACGCCTTTCACTGGAACATCTGCAGATCCTGATCCAGGAGGTAGAAGCGCTGCTAGGAAAGGACGCCATAGAAGCCGCCCCGATTCTTCAGGTAAACAAGGGTATCTATTCAGTGTACTTCCTTGCACCCAAAAAGGATCTCACCATGCGTCCTGTTCTAGACCTGCGCCCAGCGAACAAGTTCATAAAGCCCCAGAAGTTTTGCATGGTGACACTGCAAGAGGTGATCCCATTGCTAAAACAGGGGGACTTCATGACAGCATTGGATATGAAAGATGCATACTTTCATATTTCAATGCTGCCAGCGCACAGAAAATTCCTAAGGTTCGTGATTCAGGACAAACACTACCAGTTCAAGGTACTCCCCTTCGGCATAGCCTCGGCGCCAAGGGTGTTTACCAAGGTCCTGGCAGTGGCAGCGGCACACCTGGCAAGACTTTCAGTTCCAGTTTACCCTTACCTCGCCGATTGGCTCATCACGGGGGACTCGTTCGACATTTTTTTTTCGAACACCCAAAAGACAGTCGACCTACTGTTCAGCCTGGGATCCAGCTTGATCCCCATCCAAGTAAAACAGTTCCTTGCGGCTCTAATTCGTACGGAAGACGGTCTAGTCTTACCTTCCAGCAAGAGGGTTCAGAACATGCTCTCTCAGGTTCCTCAGTATGTAGCCAGTCGAGAGGTGACGGTACGCAAAGCTATGCGTTTGCTAGGGATGATGGCGTCATGCATATACTTGGTTCCCCACGCGCGGCTGCGCATGCGTCCCAAGCAAGAGTCGCTCAACAGCCAGTGGTGTCAGGCCAGCGGACAATGGGAAGATCTGTTAGTTGTCTCACCAGCCCTCGTTCTCTCTCTGCAGTGGTGGTCGAGGGAGAACCTCTTGAAGGGGAAAACCTTCACCACCCCTGCAGTGGAAGCCACTCTCACGACAGAAGCATCTCTCAGAGGGTGGGGGGACTCACCTGCTTCAACAGACAGCGCACGGAGTGTGGTCCCCTCAGGTAGCATCCAACCATATAAACCTACTGGAGCTACTAGCAGTGTTCAAAGCATTCAAAGCCTTTCAGGAGCAACTGCAAGGGAAGACAGTGCTGGTCCTAACCGACAGCACAACAGCAATGTATTACCTGAACAAACACCGGGGCACTCACTCTCCAGGGCTATCCAAGCTGTCCCAAAACATCTGGATATGGGCTCTCAAACACAAGATGTTCCTGATATCCCAACATGTTCCAGGGGAACTCCATCTTCTGGCAAACGTACTCAGCAGAGATGTTCCTCTGCCAGAAGAGTACGCATGGCGACTGCACGAAGACATTGTATCCAACGTCTTCGCAGAATGGGGGTTTCCAGAGATCGACCTGTTCGCTACTCAGGAGAACGCCCAATGCCAAGATTACAACTCCAGGTACGCCCAGAACCAATCCAAGGGGAACGGTCTCTGGATAACTTGGTCAGGGAAATTTGTCTATGCTTGTCACCCCCCCCCCCACCCTCCTGACTCCCCTTCTGAACAAGATAGTACACAAGATGCACCAGGAACCAGTCACCATGATTCTGGGGGATCCCATGTGGGCCCTCCAACCTTGGATCGCGCACCTGATGGAAATGTCCCTCTCCCCACCAGTCAAGCTGGCCTGCCCGTACAACATGTTGTCTCAGGACAGGGGGTGACTCTGCACCCATGCCCACAAACTCTGAACTTAGCAGCCTGGCTCCTGAGGTCATAGAGTTTGGACATCTGCAACTCCCCCAAAGATGCATGGACATACTGAGGGAGGCAATAAAGCCTAACACACGTTATTGCTATGCCAGCAAATGGAAACGTTTTGTTATCTGGTGCAGTTCCAAAGGTGTCAATTCCACCGATTGCTCGCCTTCACACGTTGTATTATATCTAACCCATCTGTTGCACTCTGGGTTAGTGTTCAATTTCTTAAAGGTTCACCTAGCGGCGTTGTCAGCCTACACTACGTCACAGCAGAAGGTGTTGTGGTGGAAAATACCTGTGATTAAAGCCTTTATGGAAGGGGTTAAAAGAATGTATCCCCCCCATCACTCAACCAGCCCCTGGGTGGGATCTAAATGTGGTTTTAACTAGGCTCATGGGACCCCCTTTTGAGCCTATGCTTAAAGCTAGTCTGAAAGACCTGACTTACAAGACAGCCTTTCTAGTAGCTATCACTTCTATCAGAAGAGTTAGCGAACTACAGGCCCGCTCAGTTTTGGACCCCTTTGTTACAGTCCACAAAGTAAGGTAGTTCTGCGCACTCATCCCAGATTTGCGACTAAATGTTTTCCGAAGTTCCATGTGAACCAGTCAATCGAACTACCCACGTTCTTCCAGAGACATACTAATATGGCCGAAAGAAGCCTTCACACACTAGATGTGCGCAGGGCAGTCATGTTCTACATGGATAGAAGTAAACCACTGAGGAAAACTAAACAATTCTTTGTTTCAGTGGCAGCTGGTAGAGATGGGGATCCTGTCTCTAAATCAGCAATATCAAGGTGGATTGTCAAATGCATCACACTATGTTACACTCTTGCAAAGAGAGAACTGCCCTTCAAGCCTAGAGCACATTCTACTCGAGGCACTGGGGCATCCATAGCATTCATTGCAAATGTTCCCCTAGAGACCATTTGCAAATCGGCAACCTGGAGTTCTGTACACACCTTTACAAAACACTATTGCCTAGACACTCATTCTAGGTCTGATTCTCAGGTGGGACAAGCAGTACTAAGACATCTTTTTTCTACTGTTCCTTCTCACAACCCACCTCCAACTCCGGGTACTGCTCGCTAGTCTATGCACAGCATGTGATTCTAAACAGATTAACAAGCATCAGAAGACATGCATTACTTACCGTAAAAGCATTTCTGATGATTGTATCTGCTTAGATTCACATGCGCACTCCCTGCCTCCCCGCTCTGGGTGGAAGGAACATAGACTTCGTACTACTTTCTCTCTTCATGTACTCACTCACTATAGCCTTGGGCTCCCTCATGGCAGAAAAAATACAATCGTGGGACCTCGGCGCGTGAGGGATTTTGGGTACTACACACGTCACGATAGGGATAGTGTTTCAGACACGCCTATGCCGACGTCCTCTTTCGGTCCCCCGAAAGACAAGATGCAATACTCCACAGTTACCACTGGATGTCGGACCATATGCACAGCATATGAATCTAAGCAGATACAATCATCAGAAATGCTTTTACGGTAAGTAATGCATGTCATGTGAAGGGAGAAGTTACTCCCCATTCAGTGGCGGCACCCAAGGTAAATGATGCGGTATCTACAGTTAGCGATAATACATCTATGAAGAACAGGCCAGAGTTAAGAGCCAGAGAAGTAGATGGAATGATGACGGGAGAAGTAGGACGCCCTTCCGTGCGAAGAGGCGAAACAGCCCAAGGCGGAGTAGCCCAAGGAGATGCTTTAGGTGCGGCAGCTCAACCCACTGGGCAGACAACCCAGAATGTCCAGCTCTGAGAATCATCTGTCGGATTTGTAGAGGGAAAGGGTCACCTTTCAAGATGTTTTAGGAGCAGGAAATCTGCCACCAAATGGATTGGTAATGATTATAGCAAAGGAGGTGAGGAATGCATATCATTAGTAGTAGATTAAGACAAAGATGATCTAGACAGTCCCAAGGCCTTAGTGACTGTTGATGACGTCATGATCATGCCTCAATGATCAATCATGCCTCCGAAGAACGCTCTGCCTGACTGTTTCTTCCCGACCTACTCTATGAAGTGAGCTCAGTGGCTACCTCAGCCCCACCGAATCTCTGCTTCTCTGCCTTCCAAGTCTTCAACCTTGCAGTTGCACCATGCCGTACAGTGACTGTTTTCCCCTTCACTCACTGTGACTCAATTACCATCTACTGTATTGCCATGCCGCAATCCCTGTGCCTTTCAAAATCTGTGTGCCTGAAAGAACGTTTTTAGCTGTGCTTGTTAGCTGCATGAAAGTCTGTTTTTGCTTGAAAATCGTTTCTAACAGTGCCCCCTCCCTGCATTGAAAGTGCCTGTGTGTTGCACCCTCTGTCCCCACCCCTTGTGTTTTTGCCCTTCACCTTCCATGTGCCTCAGTACATCAGCCTGGTAAGTGTAGCCCCTCACCATTGCAGCTAGCGATGTCACTATCTATCTCCTATCTCCTATCTTCCTAACTGCTTCTCTATTTCCTACCACTCCCCTATCACTAAATCTGGCCAGGAGAAACTTAAGAAGGGCATACTGGGGTCCAACCCAACCCAGGCCTTCCTATTTGCACGGCTTCCGCCAGAGCGACTCTCGCAGACATCCTCTTTGTCGTTGCCTCACCCGACCTATGGACCTGGTCCATGGTCACCTTTCTCTCTCCTATCGCCTACACTCCCATTAATGGTGGCACCCGCTGGGAGGTTCTTCCATGACCTCTTTGCCATTTCCCGGGTCATCATTAATGTCCATCGGAATGGGACCATCATGGTTCAGGGTCCTCAACCCAACCTTCTGTTCTTTGACATGCTCCTACCCCGCCTCCCAAACCTTACCTCTCCTCCTGAAGAGACTCCCTTTCCTGCTGTGCCTTCCGCCTCTGCGCTGGCTCCCTTGCCTGCTGGGCCTTACTCGTCCTCTGCGCTGGCTCCCTTGCCTGCTGAGCCTTCCTCCTCCTCTGCACAGGCACCCTTGGCCTGCTGCACTGTCCCGGCTCCCTTGTCAGCCTTGGACCCCCCACTATCCTGCACTATCCATCTGGTGCTCTTGCCACCCTCAGGGGGACCACTGTCACTTGTGCCCCCTGCGGAAGACCTTCAAAGATAACAAGCTGCTCCATATTGCCATGCTTAACTTTCGCTCTGCTGTAAAACACTTGTCTGACATCTGCAACCTCCTTGAATGCATGGATCTTGATGTGCTCGCCATCACAGAGACATGGTTCAAGGACAGCTCTGTCACAAGCTTTGACACACTCCTCTCTGAAGGATACAAGATCCTCTCTGGGCCCAGACCCAAGGATTCTGGAGGGGGGAGTGGAGTTGATCTTCCCAGAATGGATACCTGTCTCTATCATCCCCTCTCAGGCTTACTCCTCCTTCGAATGCCTTGTCTGCAGGCTCTCGCTCTCTCCTAAATCTTCTCTCCTTTGTGCCACCTTCTATCGGCCACCAGGACAGCCCACTCTCTTCCTCTCGGAATGGGCTGACCTGGCCTCCTCTGTACTCTCCTCCTCCTCTCAACTCCTGCTTGGTGACCTCAACATCCATCTGGACTCTCCTGAATACTGGAGATCTTTTTGCAACCTATGTGATTATCTCTCCCTCTCTTACCTTCTGGCTCCACTCACACAGCAGGCCACACTTTAGACGCGCTCATCCCCATCATCCCTCTTTCCCTCTCTCCTGGACTGACCACTCTCTTCTGTCTTCACATTTGAAGCTCTTCTCCCTTTGCATCGGCACACCCGGTGCGGCCCCTCAGTTTCAAAGTCACCAGACCCATGAAAAGTGTGACGGCGGCTGCCTTGGCCTCCACCTACTCTACTCCTACTCCTGTGGCTGACTCCCACGCTGACACAGCCTTCGCTAACTTCAATCTCTTTATGTGGAACACCCTTGATACTCTTGCCCCTGTCATGAGGGTCCGACTGAAGCCTTCGAAAAAGTGCAACTCTTGGTACGACTCTGAACTGGCTGCCCTTAAACGCAAGTGTAGGGCAGCTGAGCGGAATTGGATTGCTTCAGTCGGACCATCTGACAAACTGCCCTGCCGCTTCCTTCAAAGGCAATATCTATTATGCATCCACACCAAGAAAAGTTTTTATTCAAGCCTGCATCCCTGCGGCATAAAACATGCCCAACTTTTCAAAGTCTGCAAGGTACTGGCAAATCCTGCAGCAGCCTCCTCTTCTGTCACACCCACTCGGGAGCTTTGCTCAGCCCTGGCTACACACGTCCGCGCAAAAACAAGACATCCTTTCCTCTCTCACTTTCACACTACATCATACACCAACACCTCTGGAGCCTCCCTTGGCCCCTCACCACTTCTTTCTTCTCTTACTCCCATCACTCCTGATGAGGTCACCAGACAAGTCCGGTCTATGAAGGTCTCATCCAAACAGGTGAACCCCTGCCCCTCCAAAACCATTAAGGACAACATTGACTCTCTCGCTCTAGCCTTGGCTGATCTCTGCAATCTCTTTTGCCCCTGCAGTCTCCCCAACTGCTCTTAAGCAGTCACTTGTACACCCTCTGCTCAAGAAACCCTCTGCCGACCCCTCCTTTCCGGAAAGCTACCGCCATCACCCCTTTCCTGGGTAAATTACTGGAGAAACTGGCTATCTCTCAGCTCCTACTCCACACTGAATCTGCTGGTTGCCTCCACGACCATCGGTCTGGCTTTAGAGCATGCAGAGGCACGGAAACTGCTCTTCTGAACACCTGTGAAGACCTGCTCTCAAATCTTGACACTAACACTCCTTCTGTCCTCATTCTTCTTGGTCTCTCCTCTGCCTTTGATACGGTAATCCACAACATCCTGATCGCACGTCTCCGTGACACCCTGTGTCAGGCTCTGGCATGGCTAAGCTCCTTCCTCTCTGACTGCCCATCCCAGGTGGAACTTGGGCCCTTTCTCTCGACTATTATTCTTTCAACCTGCGGCGTTCCCCAGGGTTCTAACCTACCCCCTTGGTTCTTCAATGTCTACATGGCTGTCCTGGCACGTGTGATTGCCACTTTCATCTCTAACTTCCAGTGCTATGCGTATGACACACAACTCTCCTTCAGGCTACCCTCCGCCACCTCCTCTACCTCGCTCATATCTGAGTGTCTGCCCGCAATTCAGTCATGATGAGCTGCAAACGACCTCGGCCTCAGCACCAGTAAGATGGAGATTATTCGCATTGGGACTCTTGCTCCCGCTTTCCCACTTGTACTCTGGCCGGCCTCCCTTGGGCCTGCGCCCGCACCCACCTGCGAGGCAAAAAGCCTTGATGTCAATCTTCGACTCCACTCTCTTTCTCTAGTCACATTTCAGATATCTCTAAAAAGTCCAACTACCAGCTGCACCTCCTCAAAGGTACTCTTAATTTTTCACCTTCCCCCAACGGCTTACTGTCTCAAGAGCACTGGTACTCTCTAGGCTGGACTACTGCAACAACCTCTTTCTCAACCTCCCTGCCTCTGCTTTGCGCCCTCTGCAACTCATCCAGAACAGAATCGCAAGACTTATCCTTGGGACCGCATCTCTCCGGTGCTGAAATCCCTCCACTGGCTCCCCGTGGCTGCAAGAATCAAGTTCAGGACCATCTGCATTGTCCGCAAGGCTTTCTGGGGCCTGGGACATACCCATCTACAACAATGCCTACCTAAATACTGTCCCTCCCGAGCCCTCCGCTCATCTACCTCCAACCTTTTGCGAATGAGCCGGTTCTCCAAGCAGAGATTTGTAGGGCGATCTTTATTAACAGCAGGGGCCTCCCTCTGGAATAGCCTCCCTGCCGCCCTCTATCTTGAGCCTGATCTCCTTAAGTTCCGGAAACTCCTTAAGACACTCCCCTTCCTTCCTTCTCTCACTCTACCCTGGTAACCTCTCTCTGCTCTTTCCCTCTCTCCCTCTTTTTCCACACAGCTTGCCGACTGGCCGCAGGTTGTACCTCAGTCTTACAGGTCCCTGGAACCCTCGCCAGTCCTCTCGCACTTTCCTCTGGGCCTGCACTTACTGCATTGCTACTGCACTGGTCAATGACCCATGAGAATGGCAATCTCTCAGCACTTACCCAGTTTCTGACTAACTGGGTGCACTTGGATTCCCCCACCCCTGCACTTGTCCCCCCCTCCCCTGTACCCTCTGTGCACTTGCACAATCTGAACGTACCATGCCTTGAAGATTGTATATCTATCTCCCCTGTCTCCCTCCTTGTATGGTTGTGCTTCAATGCACTTGGAAAAACTGCAGAATCGTCAGACCGATTTGCTGTCATCTACACTGTTAATTGTATTATATGCACTTACTCTGCCTTTGCAGACTTGTATCGTTCAGAAATATAAGGGCTCTGAATGACTGTTGTTTTTTCCCCTTGTTTCCTCCCTCCTTGAGTGCTTTGAAACACTTGCCTTGTGTATAGGCGCTTTACAAATCAACATTACCATACCATGATGCACATGAGGATTGACTCTGGTGCCAAATATACCCTCCTACCCCAGAATCAATTGAAAGGTCTTGGACGTGAGCATTTAAATGAAGTTGAAATCAATTCGAGATCCTCTGGAGGAGCATGAATTGATTTAATTGGATGGTTCTGGGACAATCTGAAGTTCAAGGATGGGGAGGCCAGGGGTAAAGTGTACTTGACAAAGTTAATGCCTCCTTATTGAGCTGGACGCATCAGCAAAAACTCTGGGTTAGACTGGATCCCAGTGCAGAAGAGGCAGTATTGGCCATTGAGAATACCGGTGCCAGAAGCCGACTAGTAGATTAAGTGTTTCAAGACAAAATTGGTTGCCTACGTGGCTTTGTACATAAGATACAGATGAAGGACAACTGTGTACCCATAGCATCCCTTTGTCGATGAGAAAAGAAGTCAAACAAGAACTGAAGAAGTTAGAAGCTCAAGGAATCTGAGAGTATAGATTCATCAGAGTGGGTATCACCTTTGGTTGTACTGAGGAAGAGTTTGTGGAAACTGAGGATTTGTGTAGACATGGGACAACTGAAGTGTCTAGTCCCAGAGACACACCAGCTACCTAACGCTCAAGAAACCATATCGACCATGGGCCCTGCAAAATATTTCTCTACATTGGATCTCGCGTCTGCCGATTATCAGGTTAAACTGCATTATGAGTCTAAGTGTCTGATAGCTTTCGTTAGCCCAAAGGGGCTATTCCAATACAAATGGATGCCGTTTGGACTTGAATCGGTAGCCTCCGTTTTCCAAAAAATGATGCACAAGCTGTTCGATCGGGATGAGGGCATTTTGTGCTTTCAGGATGACATTCTAGTTTACGCAGACAACCTCAAGGCCCACAATGAAAGTTTGGATAGAGTATTTTAAAAAACTGTGTGATGCAGGTATGACATTGAGCCGTGAGAAGTGCAAAATCAATAGACGAGATATGGAGTATCTGGGGCATGTCATGTCCGCAGATGGCAGACTTCCCAAAAGACATCTAGCGGAAGCAATTGAAGGAATGCCAAGCCCCTTGTGTCGTGAGGAAGTACGGACATTCCTAGGGATGGCCGAGTATTATTCTAAGTTTATTTGGAACTTTACAAAGCATACAAGTCCATGCATAAATCAGTCGAGGTGAAAGGTGTGTTTATTTGGAATGAAATCTGTGAAGATTTCAAATTCATTACGGAAGCTTTCGCAAGTGCAACTGCATTACAAGACTTCAGAGGAAACACAAGGACGATTATCAGCACAGACACCAGTAATGTGGGCTTGGGAGCAGTGATGATGCATGAGGAAGAAGGTACACATTTCCCATTGCTTTTGCATCCAAGTTGTTGAAGGGAGCTAAGAAAACCTAGAGAAGGAGGCACTGGCGATCAAGTGGGTGGCTGAGAAATGTAGAAGCTTTATCTGGGGCAGGAATTTTGGGTGTCAACTACAAGATTATAATTGCATAGTCAAGTCAAGTATATACCAGGTGTTCCCATTATGCAGCAGATTGTCTATCAAGGATGACCACTGTTGTGGAGCTAGGTGATGAGGAAAAGAATCAAGAGGTAGTTCTGGAAGTGTTGACGTTGCCTGTACCTCGGGAGGTATGGGAGGAGGCGATGAGATATGATACTGTCTTAAACTTAAACAGGGTTGGAGGAGGACCAGCCTCATAGCAGAAAGGTGTTTTAGGAACTAGGACTGTCATCTTTCTGGAATGTGAGAGATTTGTCAAAGGAGGAATGGTAAGGCGTGGTGACAAGATCATCCCACCTGAAAGAATTTGAGAGCATCTCAGAACTTGGACATGAAGGTCACCAGGGAATTTTTCAAACAAAACCTAGAATAAGAAACAACTATTTGTGGCCAGCACGTGATCTACAAATCGAAAGGATTGTCAGAAGTTGTATCCTTTGCAATAACAATGATAAAGTGTGCCATATATCATTGCCAAACCAATTGGATAGTAAAGTGTTTTAATAAGGTGTTGAAGGTAGCAATCAGATGGGCCTGGGCCAATGGCAGGGATTGGAAGGATGCAGTGAGAGAAGTCATTGTTACTCATAGGTGTACCCCTCATTGCAACATGGGTATCTCCCTTATTTGAATTTAGATGGGGCAGGAAAGCCAACACAAAACCTGTGCCTGCCTGGATGGGTAGAACTCCTGTCTCAAAGAGCAGATAGGGAAGTGCAGTGGAGAATATCAGGAAGAGCCAATTGAAGAACAAAATAGCATGTGATGGTGCTGGTGTAGGGGAAGAGCAACTTTCTTCCCACTGTAGGAGATGTGGTGAGAATCAAATTACTCCCCACTCAGGGATGGATATTGTAGATGGTCTAAGCAAAGCAAGGTGTGAGGCGTCTTCAAGCATGTTAGGTTGGATGGTGGGATGGTGTGGAACATGGAAAGAGTGTCTTTGATGAGAAGGGGAGAGTGTGGTTGATGTCGGGTCAAGTGAGATGGCGGTACCAGGGTGAGACCCAGGGACAGAGAATTTTCTTTTCCTGGCTGTACAGTTGCAAAGTCGTTCAACTCAAGGTCTGGGAGGTACTATCGGAAGCCTAAGTACCTCAGAGAATATGTGTAGAAGAAGACCCTGAAGCTTGCCTGATTGGGTGGTGGGACGTTTTGGAGAGAAGGGGATGTGCAGAGTGGCTCACCATGCGGTTGCCATGCCGATGCCCTAGGTGGTAACACGACTGCCTGACGGAGAATGGATTCCAGAGCAGAACGTGAAGTTGGACGGGTTGAGCAGGATGGAGAAAGAGGCAAAGAAGCTGGTGTGGCTCGTTACGCATCTATCTTAATATACCTAAATGAGTGCATTTACTCACCCCAGCCTCCGCATTAAATATATTGTACACTACAATATTGTGAAAGGTTGAACATCACAATGGTGCCTCGTATTGGGCCAAATGTAAACACCAAAAATAAACAAAACAATACTGTGAACGAGTCCTGCGTATGAGTTAAGTTACATCTAGGGGCCATTCCTTAAACAATTTGAGGATTTCTGCACATTTAATGAGGATTATATACATACCCTGATGTGCAATGTGAGTGCTGGTAATACTTACTATAGCCTAAACTCCATAGATAAAACAATGCGCGATAATAAAGTGTCAGGTTGCCAGCATGATTTTGACACTCCAAATTGGGTTGTTACATTCAAGGAGGGAAGAAGATCAGTTGGGAAATGGCCCTGGGCAGGCGCAATGCTGATGATGAAAGTTATCACTTTTACTTTACTAATACATTTGTAATGCACAGACCTTGGACCCATGGGCATCAGGGCGCAGACGGACATAAAAACTAACATAGAACAGGACCAGAGGTAGAATACTCAGCCGGAACCAGCCAGGTGTAGAAGTAATAATCACAGACATATTAACATAATAGTTACATGTATGTGATATAGGCATGAATAAACAGTCTTTGGGGTTGTCAGTTGGCAAATGTAAGTGCAAGTGAAATGGGGTCAATGTTATCCCTATGAGAGGTTTGGTGGCAGTCACCTAGTTACACTCCTATAAGCATTCATGACAAGGTTAATTTAGTAGTGTAGTAATAAAAATTGCTAATGCATTTAAGTACATTCTACATGACCATTTTTATCTTGGTGGTGTGAGAAACCTGAAGGTGTCTCCCTAGCTATTCCCCGGGGATTTGTCATCCAGATGGCCAGGACACAGCCATCGCTATTGGATCCAGTTCCTGGGGGTTGACCAGTGAGGGAGGATAACCTGGATGGAGGGATCCTCGGGGAGTGTAAGTGGGACACTGATGGGTGAGATGCGGTATCCCCCTTCTTTCAACACCTTTTCCCCACCCTACTGTGTAGGACATTCAAAACCACTGCCAGCCCCTCATGACCCCCCCCTTTTCCTACACGAACACTTTCGCATGACACACCAGAGAATGGACTAACACCAGAGCCACAGCTATCCAGGTCCAGCAATTTAAGAGGAGGAGAAAGGCAGCAAATATCAAGTTGCTGACAAGGAGAGACATGACCTTGTCCTTTCTGACGCAGACCCGTCAAACCTCAGCAGAGGGAATTGTAAGACCGAGGACAATAGCCCAAGTGTTCTGCTACAGATGTCAATGGTACACATAGCGTGTCAACGTTGATAAGCGGGAGCAAGGGAAACGCCTGCTACCGTGGTACTGGCCTTGACTCCAGTTATAAAGAAAGCCAGCAGTTCATCACAGCCGGTGAGACGAGGGGAGAGCCGATAATAGCCGAGCTATGGTGCATGAAAGACACAGTGGCAAAATTAGCTAAGTTCCAAAGAACTGTAAAAGCGTTGAGGGGAGACCAGCTGCAGAGGGAACTGGCACCACGTGGTTGCTAACTCGACAAACTCTGGTCGATCTCTATGTGAATGAAACTGCAGGTACCAGAATGCCGTAGGAGAACCGCCAAGTTAGGTCAAAGTGGTCATACAGGAGGTCAAGCAAAATCCCCATACAGTCGAAAGCCTTTGACCTAAGATCTGTGAGAACGCGAGGTAAGTGAATCCCAAACATTTGTGAATGTGAAGCTGGCAAGAGTTAACCCGAGGGAAGGATGCTGATGAGGGGGGGGCGCGGGGGTAGTTTAAAGTCCCAAGAAACAGTGTGTTGAAGGGATGTCCACTTGAACTGTTTAAAAAGACATTAATATTGATGAAGGAAGGAAAAGCCATAGTGAACCTGGTGGACGGAGGCTGAGAGTAAATAAGGGGCAGTACCCAGAAGAGGGGGATCGAAGGGTGACGAATCCTCACCCTAAGTGAAAGCAGGAAACAAACTTTCATTTGTTGAAGAAACATTTGTTTTGTTAACTGAATACATCAGGCCATCGATTGAAACAAGTCTTGGCCATCGAGGCTCCTGATAAACTGTAACAGAACTGTCGACTCGTGCTGGGGAAGCTAGAGTGTTCTGTGCTCCTCCAAGATGCCCATCTTACCCCATGCTCAAAACGTGTGGAAGGGAGAACCAAGCTACTGCATCCTGACATATTATGGGAGAACACTTATTTCTTTACTTGATAATCGTCCTACACCCTTTTTGTATTGGTTGTAAGGTTTGGCAATACGTTTTAGTGTAGGCCCTTTTAATTTGCCACAACGCAGCTAAAACTGCCTTATTTTCATTTGATGGTCGACGCTTGCTCACATCTTAGATTTAGGTTTCGTTTAGGCATTTTTCCACCCTGCAAACATTTTTCTATAAACACCTTTGAACTGGTGATCATGTGTCTGTCTTTACTGTTGCCACCATGTGTTCCTTACAGTGGCTAGCTCAGTTAACCTGGGGATCTTTCATGTGGGTAATAATGAATGGGATGGGTGTCTATATGGTAATATAGTCAGAGATAGGTTACTTGCCTCGACGGCTAGGAAGGATGTTGCGAAGCGGGCTCACCGCCCTAGCCTCACAGGGAGGGGGCTCTCCTTTGGGGAGAAGGGACAAATGCCGTCAATTCGTCGCACTAAGCACAATATTGCAATGCTGTGGAAGGCTCTGGGGTGGTGGTGGTCAAGGGGGAGGTTGCCAGTCTTTGGCAGCTGGGTTAGGGACCTTAAATAATGGACCTAAGCCGAAATTAATATTGCTGACAGACTGGAGAAGCCCGATGTTGATACTGGTTTTGTTTTAGTTTGTTTTGTTTATGGTTTGATTAAAAACCTTTACACAACATTATACAATATTTAACAATTACATATAAAACAATACAGGGAATCAAATATGAGATATCTATAAAATGAATTTAACATAGCCCATGTAAAGTAGCTAGATTTGGAACAATAAGGTGCTTAGTTAAGCTTAGATCTTCAAACAGAGTCAACAATATGAACGATACCTTATACAATATATCAATCCAATCGGACCTATTACAACATAGTATACAGCTTGATCAAAACACGATAAAAACAGTGCACATGTCATAAAATCAATCTGATAAGATATGTTCAGTTTGGGTTAGGGTAGAATCGCCATTCAGCTAAGTTTGAGTAATCACCTTAAAGTGCAATGCGCAGTTAAAATCAAAGATTGGTACCCCTAACAGATTAGTCATTAATTACACATAATAAAGACAGTTAAAAGCACAAACTCAATCGTGTGATTCAACAGATAAAAAACGAGGACCATTGAAACAGAGTAGGCTGACCCATAAGATCATAAGAATTTGCTGTCAGTTAAATTAACAAACATTTACATAAAGGACCATCAAGACTCAATTATGCACACAGTTCTACTTTTTAATAGTAAGTTTGGGTCTCAATAATTCGGCTTCAATTTCCTTCAATAATTGTACCAGTGCAAAGATAAGAAGTTTGTGATTACCCGACATCATCCTAGTCCAAAGAGAATCAAAGGCATCTTTACATTCAATGCTAATGAATCTCATTACTAGGTTAGTTCTCGCTACTCTAAATTGTGGGCATTCAAGTATTAAGTGCTTAAGTTATTCCTTGGGTTCAGCACGATTCTAGAATCGACAGTTCCCCGCCTGCTCACAACCTTTTCTACTTCCCCAATACCTGATCATCTATAGTATGTAAAATTTGATTACATTAAAAGCGCATGTAATACATTCGAGTCAGATTACAAGGAAACACAGTTAAATAGGGGCAACACACATCTCCTTTACGAATGTGCTTTGCAAATTCCTTGTAGGTACTATATTTAGTGGGTCCTTCTATCGTGAGAATTCAGTCCCTTTCGAATAATTTAAGGTACGTTGGACGAGAGCATAACTCAGTGGTCGTAACCTCAAGATCTTTAAGTACGCTCTGCATCCTCCTATGATATTGCATAAAAGACCCAGAACTAGTACCCAAGGTCATTTCATAAAAATCTTGGTGAACAGAGTTTCTCGGTGGATCGAAGATTTTGGCGTAATTAGACAAAACTCGCCATTCTCGTCCACAGGACAATGAGATTAGACCTAGCTCATGTCATATCGCACAGTTTGGAATAGATAACGGAAGGTGCAATGCAGTTTTCAGCCACGGCCCTGCAGACTGTTAACGTGCATATTAAGATTAAACAGACACATGTCAAGTTTATATAAAAGAACACATTACACCTTTGGTGTAAAGAATTCCTTCAACAGGACCAAAGAGAATTTGCAGTACTTAGAAAAAATCACCTTCATTTGGCACAACACTGGTCTTGATACTGGTTTCTATAGTGTCTGGCATGAGCCATGGGACATATTATAAACACTCTCCAGATCTCAGACCTCCCTGAATATGATCGAATTTATATTTGGGGTAAGCGTGATGAAACACTCCTTCCCAGCATCTAGGATGTTTACTTCTTTTTACCCTGATCAGCCACGTGTCTCTAACAGACAATGGTGTACGAGCTGTGCATAAGTATGCATGATTCTGATGTCTTGGGTGTATGATTATTGGTATTGCATTACGTTAATTCAATACAATAAAAAAACTTGCAGTAGAAAAACTGTGTACATCACTGGATCCGTTAGGTGTGGACTAAGAGAAAACCAAGACCAGCTGTTTTTCCTTCAATTCCAATGACTCCACAGATGATGAAGCCCAGAGCACCCCGCGATCTGATTCAGACACTGACCCGATGGAGCCCAAAGAAGTGATGGAAGATACCCCTGCCAAAATGAAAATATACCTGCCAAGCGAGAGTGGAGCAGGAAAGAGGGGCAAGAACCGCTACTGCCAGAGTTTGCATTTTAAGGCAATGCGCTCTGACCCAAAGCCTGACAAAGCCACAGTTAGACAGTCTGCAAACAGACAAGGAGGCGGAAAGCCGGCATAGTCATAGGTGCCCATTTAAAGGAGGAGAGCTTCAAAAGCAGTCCACACAGAGGAAGAGGTCCAAAAAGTAAAGCTGCTGACGGAGATAAAATGTCCTCATCATTATGATGTAGAAACTATACAGTGAGAACCTGCTGCATTCTGTGACAGAGTCCAATTTCCCAGAACAAACTATAGTACGACCCCGCTAAGTAACCCATATGTGCTGGGGTACTGAGCCTAAAAGGCCTGAGTGAAACTGATAAAATACTGGTAGTGAATCTTTGAATTTGGAACGATACTGATACCGGTCAGCAAGAACATGGGAACTGTGGAAAATGTATCGAATCATTAGATCTGGACTTGAATTTAGGTTCTGAGGAAGGTGTGTAACAAAAGGGGTCCTGTAATGGCAAAACCTGCGTTTTGTCCTCCTGTATACGGTTTCTGGAGGTATGATAATGTGACCGTTCTTCTGCCCTGCTAGTCTATAATACAGTATGTAATGGCCAATAATGATTGATCATCTTTGAATGTGTAATTTGGATCTTATCTGCATATTTTTACTCAGTAGCATCTGTTGTATATAATTGTGTTCGGTTTGTAATTTGCAAATGTTTTGTTTTACTGAAAGTATTCAAACATGAGCTTTTTCAAATTAAATGTTTTTATAAGATACTGTTAATTAAACCTCCATATGAATTTAACTACATCAGCAAAATGCACATTTCAAGTGTATTTATCCATTAAAACCATTTCTTAATGTTTTAAGCACAGCTTATGCAGATGTCAGGTGCTGCCTAACTTTGGACATGGGAGCCATTGGTTGATTAAGAAAAACATTTGCCTTTTGTATTTTGTCGTTGCAAATGCAGTGACAAGTGCAGACTGAAGCACTATTTTGTTCAATTTGCCAGTGGGTGCATTAACAAATTCCTTGTTTGTCTTGCCAGAAAACTGTGTTCGGGGCCATGTTGTAAGATACGTACTGGTTGCTACTTGGATCATCATTTTAAAGATGTTGGTGCAGTAGGTGGATTTCCTCCTCCAGCCATATCTGAATGACAAGATGTGGTAGGAGGTAAGATATTTGTCAGTGGGGATTGAGGTAGTGTTCCGATAGAATTTTGGTATTTTAAATCCACTCAGTGGACCTAGGTAAGACTGATTGACAAACTCTGTTCTTTGTGTGATTTTCATCCAAGATGGCAGACGGCATAAAGGGAATTAGCAGTACTCTGCTGAGCATCGCAGTTATTATCCTCAGGACCATACCTGCATGCTTCCTCCTGGTTGCTGATAGCTTAACGTAATGACTGCATGTGAGGTGGGTTGTTACTCAGTGCAGCTTCTGCAAACAAAGATGAAACCTGCCTCTGCTGTGCTGTCACCCCACGTCTCTCTCACGGTGACAGTGACACAATAGATTCTTTGGTGCCCCTAGAGGATGCTAGTCAACTGAGTCCTGGCCCGTGCGTTCTCTAGCCGCTGAAAGCCTGTCCCCTCCAGAGTGAAGAGTTAGGAGAGGAGAGCCTTTGACAGAGTCTGCTGTACCCGACTCCTTCGACCGAACACCGAATTGGTTGCTAGCATGAAGTATCTTCCAAACTGCTATACAGGATTGGACATTCACAGAGGTAATCTGTTCTTTTGGGGCCTTATGTCACACCCTCTATTAGATTTCATATCTTCCCTGCAGCAACCCCATGCACTCAACATACAGAACTGTGCCTACTATAAGAATCCATCCTACTACAAATTACAATTTTTAGATCGATCTTCTCTAGCTCTGAGTCTTTGTAAACCTTTTTAAGCCACCAATGACAGTAACTCGGTCTGCTTAAAATCACAAATCATTGTCATTTGGCACCCCATGATGCTACTATTTATGGATCCAGCGGCACCCTGTGTTAGGGAGAATTCTCTGTTTAGGCTGAATTTCCTAACCTAGTGAGTCCCCCAGCAGCTTTGCTGGATTTTTGGGGTTTATTTTATTCTCCTGCCAAGAGTGAGACTCTTTTACCCTCACTCTTGGACATGATTTCAGTGTGTTTCTTTGAATCTAGATGTGTTTAATGGGCTATGGGGTCTTTTACTCGATAGAGCTTCATGTGTTTTTGTGATGTGTGTTACACAGCACCCTCAGTGCAGTAACACAGGGGTGTCGTAGTGACCCCCCAGTATAGACTCCATACCCTGGGACTGACTACTGTCTCCCAGAGCATGTAAAGTCACCATTGACTTTACTAGTCTTAAATTCTGAGCAGAACCAGTACAAACCATCATATTGTGGACGTACTGGCTGGGGCAATTCAATTGCCCCGGGGTCTGTTAGTCGAGGGGGGCACGTCACCGTCCCCCCTGATTGAGTTTTGGCTGGTGGCAGTGGATACTACTTTTTATATTCAACCTTGAATATTTTCCTATGGGATTTCCCATTGTTTTAGGCTACTATCTTTATTTAATTATTTACGGTAGCCTCGAACATACCGCCGGTTTATTTAATTAATATTAATTCTCCGGTTGGTATTTTTTGCCAAAACTTGATTCTAAAATGGCGTTTGTGTTCTCTTCTGTGACTCCAACCCAAGTCGAGCCCTTTGTTCCACTTTTTGGCGGGCTTCTCCACAGAAGCCCTCCAAAGTGGTGCCACTCTGTCTGGGGTACTTAGGAGGGGTGGAGGGGGATTTAGGCACCCTGGACCGAGTTGCCTAGGCAACTCAAGTCGCACTCCGTCCTGATTGGCCCAAGTGGTGAGCCGGCCACTTAGCATGTTTGAGTGACAGCTAGGTTGAGTGAATGGAGGTTTTCTGCATAAAGGCAGGGCTTTGGGGACTGGAACTTCAGAAGTCGCCACAGGACCTAAGAATCCGACGAGGGAGAAGCTGAGCCGACCTGCCACGAGGCCACCACCGGAGGAGCCCTGCTGGACCGTCTCACCACTTTTCCCAACGACAGAGGAGATCTCCCGCCAGAGAGTCTTCTTCTTTTGACTGGTGGGGATAACCAGTTTCATCGTCTTTTCGCCTTCACGACGTACCTCGTGGCTGCCTTGCCTGTGCCAAGCACTCCGGCAACCGGGATACCACATTTTACCACAACCGTGAACAAAGGTACCACCTTTAACCGGAAAACTCTGCGGCTGGTTTCTTCCCTGGTAGTGCAACGACCTTCATCTTTCCTCCAAGTCGAGATCTTCTCTTCCCCTGGACGACGACGCGACTTGCACCCACTGCCAGGAACAACTGCCACCGCTGGAGGATCCTTCCCACATAAGGTACCGTGTCCCACCTGGCTTCCCTTGCTACTGACTGTACGGGGTAGATTTAGCCCCCGGCTTTCAAACCTGGGTAAGCTTGGGACACCCTGGCTAAACTTTCCTAAAGCCTCTCTAAACTCTTTTTGAACCCTCTGCAAGACTTTCTAAGCCTAGTGTAACTGTGTGATCTTGGGCGCATTTGTGCTCTGCTCTCTCTAAGAGTGGGCTCAGCCTTTGGACTTTGGCTCACCAGTGACTTTTGCTCTTCTGCCTTGCTAACAGTGTTCCTGAATATTAGAGTGGTGTACCTTTTCATATTCTGTCTTTTTCCCTCCCTTTCTCACAAACCTATTGGCGTGCCATCTAGTTAAGCGCTCACCTCTGTATGAAAATACGTGGTGTTTTACTGTGACTTATCTGATAAGGAAAAAGGGGTGTATATATTACAATAGTAACTGTGTTTAGAATATTTTGCAATAAGAGTGCTGGAGTGTTTCAAACAGTGTGTTTTTAAATAAATAATTATATACTTTGATACCAAAGCTCTGGTCAGTGTTTGCTTGTATTGGTGTGTCTGAGTGCCTATTGTGTATACTTTGCATACTGCCTAACTCTTCTTGAGAGAAGTCTGACTACTCAGCCACAGCTACCAGGTAAATCTGGGTGGTACAGACTGCTACCAAGTGGGTTTACTGCTAACACCTGTAGTCCTAAATCTTTTGCAGTGTTCCCTAAGGGAACTGCACAGGTTTCTGCCTAACACCCTGCAACAGTTGTTTTTTTTCATCCTCTCAGTACGCTGCTTTGGAACGCCACTGGCTTTCTGTTTCAGCTGTCATGCCTAATCCTTCAAGGTGGGCTGCAAGCCATGCAGGGGTTGTGTGCAGCAAATGTCTGTTGGATCCACAAATCGTATCGCTTTACTGCCATGGGGAGGAGCATTATGCAAATGACCTTTTGTGGCAATCCATGCATCTTAAAGCCCTCTTCTGAGGTCTCAGGCAGTGGTCCTTGAACTAGAGGAAGGACTAGAACTTGGTAATAGTTTTTGTTTTATTTTTGGTTTCCTTCCCAGTTGCTCTAAATGCCAGACTTTCCAATTTTTGGTTACACTGTTCGATGTGTCCTCTTTCCTTTTCCCACTCTCCCTGGTCATCTCCTCGGCTCCTTGTATTCCGGTAATGCACTTGCATCCAGATGCTCCCTGTATTCCAGTAATGCACTTGCATCCAGATCCCACCACCCAAATCCCCGCTCTCTGCCAGTCTTGCAATCCCTCAAGTGTGTTCTTGTTTCTGTGATTCTCCAGCAACGGAGATGTAGTCCATGTCTGCAAAGCCTGATTGCACATCACGTTCGCCTCAATGTGCGTCTTTGTTCTACTTCCTGGTTGACCATATGTTCTTGCTCTCATTTTCACCGTTTATTACTCCACTGCAGTCTCCCCCACCCCACTCCCCCCCTCACGCTCCACCCCCTGGTGTCCATTTCCTTGATCTTACTGTGCATAACCTACATCCAATCTTTTGGTCGGTCACCCTTCCACATTACAAAGGATAGGAGGGGTAAGAGTAGGGCCCAGCAGAGTCATGCTGCAATTTGCGCTCTTCTGAGTAAGATCTTTCCATACTGTCAATGTGATTATGCTATAAGGAAGGTACTGGCCAATCATTTCTGCAAAGAACTTCAGCCTTTACCTTCCCTTGTTTTGTTTCCGTCCCCCTGCGGACCTACCTGTAGTAGATGCTGATTTGTGGTCTCCGACAGCGAGTTTTTTGGGGTCAGAGGAGTATCGGATTCTTGAGTAATCCTTTGTTCATGACGGGAAACCATTCCTTCTTGAACAGCACGCCTCCTGGCTCTGTTTATTCTCCTGTTGTGGAGAATGCTCCCCTCCAGTACCATGCATCTCTGCCTCCTGACACAGAAGCCCTTGCACACGCTTCTTAGGAACCAGCTGGTTCCACCGTCTGCCTGGACTTTGCTCTGATTTCTAGAGCCCAAAATCTTTCCAAAATGCTAATCTATAGATGACGAATGTCATCCAAACTAAAGACCTTTTATTCATTTGCGGTGAAGGATTTTACTGGAGAACTCTATGATCAGGATGAGGTCCCTACAGAGCTGACTTGGACGTTTGGAAGGCAAGTTGTCTGGGCATGCCCCCGAATCTTCAGTTCATACAAACCTCTGCTTATGGCAATACTAACGTGCCTTTCTAGAAGACTAATTCCAAGGTTGTTAATACTTTGGGATTGTGAGTGGTGACGAAGCCTGTGATCGTATGTGAGCTAACACACATTTTTGACTGTGAATTGCTCCAAAGGAGAGGCTTCTGCCTTTTAATCTGTTTTCCGAATCTGTAATTGCAGCGTTATGAAAGCCTGCCTGGTATCCGGATGTGAATTTTGCAAAAAAGCATCAGTCGGCTCCTGCAGATCAGGAGGTTTAATCCACACATGCAATCCATGAGTCTGGTGCTTCAAACCTTCATTCACTCCAGGGTCCATGTTGGCCACTCTTCCAACCTTGCCACCAGGAAGGGGTGTAAATAGCTGGATGACTTTGCCTACAAGGTTTGTGCTTTAGGCAACCTGGCCTTGAGTTTTGTTAAAGTGCCCTGGCCAGGTATTGCAACACCTAGTGGATCGATCTCTAAGGCAGCAGACGATCCTTCCCATGCCGGAGATGAAATAAGATTTTACCTCCTTGGTCAACGACGGTAAGGAGGCTTCATGTCAGATCGTTAAGAATGATTATTATAAATGGTGGTCTGCCCCTACCCGACTAGTAACTGGGACTGTACAGAGAGCACACGAGAAGGGCTGTTCCTAAGGCATTAGTTTGTTATTTACATGTATTATTTATGCTGTCAAATGAGGAAAAAAGCAAAATCGAGACAGAAAATCGTTTCATATTAAGCATATTGCTGTCATCAAATATTTTGAAATCATAAAGTTAGAAAACACTTAAAACATTAACGAGTTTTCATGAAGTTCATGAGGTAGATAAAATGTTGTTTTAAACATGTCCACATGGAAGAAACACGCAAACATACTGTCAAAACATGAATGTTTTCATATTGTAAATCTTGAATTGAAAGATATGCTTTCTTCTTATTTGGGACAACTAATGTATTGCGTTGAGCATCATTTAAACCAAACGGAGAAAGATATATATTTTACATATTTAGAAACGTGAATGCATAACTTTGAACAGCACGTGCCCTTTGTGCACCACATAGCAGGGACAATCTTGCTAATTGTGGGAGTGCTCAAATAGATGCACTTTTATTATGGAGGGTCAACGTCCGCCTTTAGCTTGATAGGCTAATGTGGCTATGTTGAAGGGTGTGTATAGACGTTTCGGCGAGGGAATCGATGAAAACGCCTTTGTCAGACCCGGGCCATCACTGGAATGCCCTATCCATAAAAATACAGGCACAATTAAAAAAATAGGGTTGCTTGCATGGATGCTGTTATCTGTCAGATAGTGCTTATTTTCTCTGAAGCTGCCTTTGTATCGATAAAAGGCGGAAAAAGTAATTTTAAAAGACTGACTCGCCATGCTTTTTGTAGGTAAGAGGGAAATCACATGGATTAGAAACACCACGGAGTGAATGTTAATTTATTCAGTTTGAAATGCCTAAATGCTGCTTCTCCTGTTCACTGACATGGGCTTCCGTAGATCAAAGAGAGATTGGAAGACACATTTGTGTGCGTACTTTGGAAAACAAAACTATATTCCCATATAGTATAATCCCGTCACAATAGAGTGAGTTAAAAAGTGTCAATTTTTGGCATTTCTTTCCAATTCCGCATGGTCATGAACACTAACTTTGTCTACCTTCCTGTGCTCACATTTCCACTGCCTACACCTTTGTACTGCTGGTGCTGCAATACTTGTTGTCCAAAAAGTAAAAAATCGAATTTAGGGGTCTACTCATCCCACATTGTTTTGCTGCTAGCTAAAATCGAATTTAGGGGTGTGCTCATCTTGCATTGTTCTGCTGCTAGCTAAAATCGAATTTAGGGGTGTGCTCATCCCGCATGGTTCTGCTAGTTAAAATTGAATGTAGGAGTGTGCTTGTCTTGCAATGTTTGGCTGATAGCTAAAAATCGAATTTAGGGCTGTGCTTATCCTGCATTTTCTTGGGACAGCGTTGACTGGTTACTCCCTTTGCCCTCTGTTCTGGTCTGGTTTCTGTTCCCTCACCCCTTCAGTTCCCACTGTTTCTTCCTAGTCCTGCCGTGTCTCCTTGTGCGCCTGCTCCCTCCCACGGACCTCAGCTGCTCTGTCTGGTTTAAGTGTACCACACTTTGTGCCCCTCATTTTGGCGCTTTCTATCTCTAGTATATTTCCTATCCTTCTCCTCTCACTAAGTCTGGCAGGAAGAAACTCGAGGAGGACACACACTGGGCTCCATCCCAGGCCTGCCTATCACTGACACCTATGTCAGTGCTTCCGCCAGAAAAACTCTCACCGACATCCTCTTTGTTGTTCCTTCTCCCGACTTATGGAGTCTTCTTATGGTCGCTCTGCTCTCTCCTTACTCTTCCCCGCACATTAATGGTGGCACCTGCTCGGAGGTCCTTCTTGCCGCCTCCTCCACCTCCAGGGTTGTCATAAATGTCTATCGAAATTATACCATCCTGGTACAGGGCCTCAACCCAACCTACTCTTACTTTTTGATAGGCTTCTTCCTGACCTCATCAGATTTCCACTTTCCTCCTCGCAGGCTCCCTTGCCATCTGTTCCTATGGCTACCCAGCTCCCTTGCCAGCTATGCCCATCTTGGCTACCTTGCCTCCCACTAACCTCACCGCCTCTCACAACTGCTCCCTTGTCGCTTGCAACTGTACAGGCTCTTGCCTACAAGCACTGCTCTGACAACCTCGTCAGCCTCCACCATTCTGGTGCCCTTGCCACCCACTGCTGATGCTTCTGGGGTCCCCTTGCCCCCTCCTACACTAGCTCCCTTGCCATTTACTACTGTCCTGGCTCCCTTGCTTACACTCCCCTCACTGACATTCGCATCAGCCTCGGCTCCTCTGTCCCTTCCTATCTCTATCTCTCAGGCACTCTCGCCGCTTACTGGGAGGACCTCTATCACGTGTACCCCCCTCATAAGTCTTTCAAAAACAGCATTCTGCCCCACGTTACCACGCTTAACTCTCGCTCTGCTGTCACACACTCCTCTGATATTTGCCACCTCCTTGAACTCCTAGATATCGATGTCTTAGCCATTACGGACACATAGTTCAAGGACCACTCTGTCACAAGTTTTGACACACTTCTCCCTGAAGGTTACTAGATTATCTCTGTACCCAGGCCTAACAGGCCAGGACTGGGAGTAGCCCTGATCTTTCCCGAGTGGATCCATGTTTCCATCATTCCCACTCTGGTCTACTCTTCCTTTGAATGTCTGCAGGCTCTCTCTCCTGTCTCCTCTTACTCTGGCCACCTATCGGCCGCCGGGCCAGTTCACCCTCTTCTTCTCTGAATCTGCTGATCTGGCGTCCTTTCTCCTTTCCTCCTCCTCCCAATTCCTCCTGATTGGGGATCTTAACATCCACCTTGATTCTTCTGACTCTTCAGGTCCTTTCCGCAACCTATGCGACTCTTTCTCTCTCCATTCTTCCTTCTGGCTCGGCACACACTGCTGGTCACACCTTAGATGCTCTCATCTCTACAGACCTCTCTCTATCCCTCTCACTACCTCACTCTCCTGGACTGATCATTCTCTTCTCTCTTCCCACATGGAGCTCCCTTCTCCTCTAGCACTGGTTCACCCTTCACTGCCTCCTGCCTTCAAGGTCATCCGACCCATGAAAAGAGTGACAGTGGCTGCTTTTGCCTCCTTCTACTCTCCTCCTTCTACTTCTGCAGCAGACGCCCAACCTGACACAGCCCTGTCTAACTTTCACTACTCCATTTTTTAAAAAACAAGTTTATTAGGTTTACAATACAGCAGTTCTACATAGGTGCAAACAAACATTGCAGTATTCAATTTCAAATGAAAGTCATGAGCAAACCATGCAAAACACAACTAAATGAATTTCGATAAACTTTATATGTAACACACATAAAACATCACAAAGACAAAACAAAACATCACAAAAAGAAGGAAAGAGAGAATAAATTAAATAAAAATAGTCTATCTTCCATATGTCACCAAATACATCCACAATATATAGAATCAATCTTAGAGGGCATCAAACGAACCCCACAGCAACAAATATTCATCTTCCTTACCTCTGTTCTTCAACGAAACCTTATCATACCTAGATAAACCCTCAAATCCATCAACCAATCCTCAACATTTGGTTTCTTCCTAGTTTTCCAGACCCTGAGAATCAATCTAATTGCTATCATCAGAGCTCTATCAATCCAAAGGTTACGCTTTCTAATTTGAACACCCCTCCCAACATGTGAGAGCAAGATTATATTAGCTGCAGATCTTGTTAGTTATCCCAAAAATGAAATCAATCCGATCTATCACCACATTCCAAGACGACAATACCCTTGGGCATTTCCACAGTAAATGTAAAAGAGTACCTCTACCCGCACTACAACTCCAACACAAGTCATCCAATCTCAGTTGTAACTTAAACATTCTCACAGGGGTCCAATACAATCTACCAACAATCTTCTGCCGAATCAGACGCAAGTTCATATCCTTCCCTAAATTCACACCCACTCTTAAAATATCACTCCAATCAGTATCAGAAATGTCCCTACTGATATCATTCGACCAAGTAACCCGCAACCCCTCCCATTCATGCCAACATATATTTCGCATTCATGGGCATGAAATTCATGTAGGTTTGCGCACCTACATGAATTTCCAACACTCTTCACGTTATTGACCCCGTCATGAGGGTCCGACTGAAACCTTCCAAAAAGTGCACCTCTTGGTACAACTCCGAGCTGGCTGCCCTTAAACGAAAGTGCAGACCTGTGGAACGGAAATGGGATTCTTCTGGTGCACCATCTAACAAACTGGCCTGCCACCTTCTTCAAAGGCAATATAGACTCTGCATCCACTCCAAGAAAAGAGTCTGTATTCAAGCCCACATCTCAGCGACAGCTAACAAAACGGCTGAACTCTTCAAAGTCTACAAGGAACTGGCCATTCTTACTGCAGCCTCTTCCTCTACTGCACTCACCCAGGCCCTTTGCTCCGCTCTGGCTGTGCATTTCACTGCCAAAACACAGGACATCCTGTCCTCTCTCTCCCTTGTCCTGCACTTTTGCCTTCACCCACATCTCTTGGGCACCCCTCGTCCTCTTCTCTCCTCCCTCTCCCCTGTCACACCAGAGGATGTCTCCAGTCCGGTCCATGAAAGCCTCCTTGAAATAGGTTGACCCATGCCTTCCTAAAACAATCAAGGACAAAATTGATTCTCTTGCTCCAGCCTTGGCCGACTTCTGCAACCTCTTTCGCCACTGGAGTTTTCCCCATTTCTCTCAAGCACTCTCTTGTGCAGCCTCTGCTCGCAAAACCCTCTGCTGACCCTTCTATCCTGGCAAACTATTGCCTGATATCTATCACTCCTTTGCTGGGCAAACGCCTGGAGAAATTAGCTATTTCTCAGTTTACCCTCCACACTGAATCTGTTGCTTGTCTCCATGACCATCAGTCTGGCTTTAGAGTAACCAGAGGCACGGAAACTGCTCTTCTGTTCACCTGTGAAGACCTGCTCTCAAATCATGACTCTAACTCTCCTTCTGTATTCGTTCTTCTTGATCTCTCTTCTGCCTTTGACATGGTAAACCACAACATCCTGATCTCTTGTCTCCGTGATACCCTGGGCATCATAGATGTGGCCCTGGCGTGGCTTGCCTCCTTTCTCTTTGACCATCTTTCCCATGTAGTACTTGGGTCCTTTCTCTCCTCTATCACTCTGTCTACTTGTAGTGTACCCCAGGGATCTAACCTATCCCCTTGGTTCTTCAATGTCTACATGGCCCCTCTGGCCCACAGGATCTCTCCCTTCACCTCTAATTTTCAGTGTTATACTGATGAAACGCAGCTCTCCTTCAGACTACCCTCAGCCTCTTCCTCGCTCATGCCTGACTGTCTGTCCGCATTTCAGTATTGGTGTGCTGCCAATGATCTCTGCCGCAAAGCCAGTAGGATAGAGATCATCCTCATTGGGACTCCTGCTCCCGCTTTCCCAATTTCTCACTGGCCGACCTCCCCTGGCCGTGCACAAGCTATTGAGGAAAAAAATCTGGGGATCATTTTCGACTCCACTCTCTCCTTCTCTACTCACATCTCGGACATCTCCAAAAAGTTCCACTACCAGCTGCACCTTCTCAGAGGTATTCTACCTTTTCTCACTTTCCCCACAAACGCTCACCGTCTCCAGAGCCCTGGTTCTCTCTAGGCTGGACTACTGCAACAGCCTCTTAGTCAATCTTCTTACTACTCTTTCCGCTGCAACTCATCCAGAACAGAACCGCAAGACTTATCCTTTGCCTCAAGCTAGGGACCACATCTTTCCAGCGCTGAAATCCCTCCACTGGCTCCCCGTGGCTGCTATGATGAAGTTCAAGACCCTCGCATAGTCCTCAAGGCTTTCTGGGGCCGGGGCCTGCACAATCTACAATGTTCTTCCAAAATGCTCTGCTTCTAGAACTCTCTGCTCGTCCTAAAATTCTTTGCGAGTGAGCCGTTTTTCCAAGCAGAGATTTGGGAGTAGATCTTTATCCTCTACAGGTGCCTCTCTCTGCCTTGAGCTGGAGCTCCTTAAATTCCGGAAACTCCTCAATTCCTTCCTCTTCTCTTCCTCTTTCTCTCTCCATCTCCCCTGCTAACCTCCTCTTTTTCTCTCCTGCTTACTCCTCCTTCTCTTCCCTAACTCTGTACAACTTTTGCGAACTGGTTGCCTGGTTCACCTCCAGAGCCGCACAGGTCCCAGTCTCCCCCGCCAGTCTTTGCACTTGCCTCCAGCCCTCTGCACTATGTTCAGCACTACTACACTTTCAGCATACGTTCCAGGAGACGGGTAACCGCTCTGTACTTAACCCAGGGCCCTGCTGGACTGGGCACACTTGTTCCCAAACACTTCCGACCCTCCTCATCCCCCCCCCCCTCCGTCACACCTCCGTCTACACTTGCATGACTGGAATTTACTAGCCCTAGTAAGTTCTGTCCTGTCCCCCTTTGACTCCCCTCCCTAGTTTGGTTGCAACTGAAACACTTCATGCACTTGCACTAGGAGAAATGCCGCCAGGTCTAGTATAATAGGTACTTTTTTGTTAGATCATTCGGAAACATCAAGGCCTAAGAATGACTACTGTATTCCCTTGCTCCCTTCCCGCCTTGATGTGCTTTGAAGCACTTCACTTGTGTATAAGCAGTGTACGAATAAGCAATTACAATTACAAAAAGGTGATTGGAAAAAAGAAAAAAGATTGTCTAGGAAGGCTGACTGTGTAGCAAACCTATGGCTCTTACATATAGTCACTCCTGTATGTGGTCCTTAGGTTTCCCCTCATGTCTAGCAACAGCATATGACTACCTCGGGGATCGAAATTGGTATTGGGTAAGAAGGAGCTAAAAGCAGCTTCTGGGTATCCAGCATTAACCAGTGTCCAGGAGCTACCACTTGAGAACAAGGTGCTAGTACGTAGCGTTACACAAATATAACTTCCACATAAATGCAAACATCATTTTGTCCCTTATTTATAACCCCTTAAGCTATATGCTGATTCTTTATTATTTCGGTTTTTGTCAACAATTGCTCCTTTAACAGTGAATTAATCTCCATAAATAAGAAGACTCTCCACTCTAATATTGCTAAACAATTACTCCTGAAGAAAGTCCCACCATAATCCAGAGGACTGAAACATGTCGAGTTCACAGTCCAGGAACTATCCTAGACTGGTGATAAAAAATATTTAGAGATTGTGATTGATCTAAAATTCTGACCTAATAGAATTTTTCCTTATAGGCTTTTTTACCCATTAATGAGTGTGTATACCTTTTTAAGAAAACATTGATTGTGTTTGTTTTCGTTATCATTGTTGATTGTAGCTTTAGAGTTTTATGATGAATGCATTTAATATGAAGTGTGTTTCTAATTTGATGACATTTTTATTCAATAATTATTCAAAATAAATATATTTTATGAAGAAAGTATGAAATGTTCTTGATAGAGAGTAACTGTTGACAATTACCCTTGTCCTACCTTCCCTGTATCCTAGAGTATGCCCACCTGCACCGCACTGGCCAGCTGCTTGACAGCATGGGCTTCTCACTGAACTTCAAGGAGTCCCTTGTCATGCCACCCCAGTCACTCCAGTTCATTGGGGAGGTACTGGACACAAGTTTGTGGAGGGCCTTTCGTCCTGAAGAGTGGGTGGCGAACATCTTGCACAGATGCCATGGGTCTTACAAAACCAGAGTAGGGTCCTAGCCTCTGCCTTTGTGTCTTTTGTGCCTTATGGCCTCTTGGATCCACCGGTTACCGAGGCCCCCCGATTACTAATGAGCTTCCTCCAGTGGCTGCATCTGTGTCGGTGGTCTCAGTTTGAGGGGGACAAGATGGAACATTTGCAGATCTTCAGCTAGCTATCACAGGAGTGTGAACCTTGTGGGGCAATGTGATGAGTGTGAAGAGAACCTTTCAGCACTGTTGGCTTACCTTGACAATTGTCGCACATGTCTTACTGAAGGGTTCGGCTGCTCACCTTGATGATCTGGCAGTGAGTGGACTTTGTCCCTCGGGCGAACAAACACACCAATCTGCTGGCGGCATATCTTCTGTGCATGGCGTGTCCTGGTCATGACGGGCAACAAATGGGATCTCTGGCACTGTGCAGGGAAGCAATGCAACTGTAGTTCTAGGCTCTGGAGAATGCTTGTTAGCGGTCCACCTTGCTGCAATAGATACCAATGTTGCAGATGCCAGGAGCATTCAGGATTTTGTCCCGCTTGAGTGAGTACTACCACAAAGTTGTGGGCAAGATCTCTGCCCTTTGAGGGGCACCTCAGTTGAACCTCTTTGTTACAGTGCCAAAAGGAAGTGTTGGTTGTCCCATGATGGAATCTCTGGTCGGACACATTCTCAAGTCTAACTTCGCTCTACTCTGTGGTCCTGCAGAATCCAGTCGGTTCTCAGAAGACTGTGTAGGGTCTGGCCCATCATCATCTTGATTGTCCCAGTATTGCCTTGGCGGATATGGTACCTTGAACTTGTGGACATGTCCATCTGCTTTCGCAGTTTGAGGGGTTCAGCCCCTCCACCCAGGCCTCGGCAGCCGGAAACCTCATGCTTGGCTCAGTTCTTTAATCTCAACCATTCTTACCAAAAGAAACTGGTCCTTTACTCTCTCAGCACCACCCTCAAGGACTTTAGAATTCTTGTCTTGGTAGATCTTCCCATTCACCTCTTTTTTGGATTGAAAGCAGGAATTGAAAAGCAGATATCTATGATATCAGATGTACACAAATAACTCCCAACTAATCATAAGAAACAATCACTCCATTCAACAAGCGCAGATAATCCTCAACCTGTCCTGTCTACGCTTTTCAACTGGCTAAAAGCCACCCAATCCTGTATGGCGTAACAAACCTCTCTTGAACACAAACAAAATGTTCATGCTGCACATTCACCCATCCCCCTTCCAGGCCTTCAAACGCCTCCTTTCCAGCTGGCTTACCAACTTTCCCCCTATCAAGACCCCCAGCTAAGATGGTCCTTAATCTTGCCAACCTCTTTGATGACAAACTCTTGCTCGAAAGACAGATAATGAATTGCCTTTCTCCCTACCACCAATTGTGCTCTACTCATTGGAGCAATCTTACTCTCCAGCCGTTCTATATAAACGCCCTCTACAGTGGTCTTCCCCAATCTTCCACACTATGCCCCTGTCGGTGCAGATCAAAGCTTGGAGCAATCTAAAACCACAAACCCCCTACAATCACATCTTTCAACCAATGGAGCAACTCCACAGGATCTTCAATATTAAATCAAGTCTCATCTGCCAGCT
This sequence comes from Ambystoma mexicanum, assembly GCF_040938575.1. Lineage (NCBI taxonomy): Eukaryota > Metazoa > Chordata > Amphibia > Caudata > Ambystomatidae > Ambystoma > Ambystoma mexicanum. The sequence continues at coordinate 659,296,610 of NC_090941.1, read as the reverse complement.
CAGCCTGTATGACATTCAATTTCCAGGCTCCTCTTCATTCCAAGGTTCCCAAAATATTCAGAAGGTAGCTGCTTTGCTGTTCAAGCCACATGACAAGTCTAGTCTTTGTCATACGTTGTTTGGCTTTTCCTTGCTTGCCCGCCTTTGTTCACCGCCCATCATCCTTGTCTCACATGCTCTGAAACAATGTTTTCTGTCTTTCATGTTCATGTCAAGATGAACATAAATGTAGGATCTGATCTTGTAGTATATTGTCATTGGAAAAATGTGCATATTTTTCAGGCTTCCCGCCACAATAGATGAAGATATCTAAAAGACGATCAGCCAAAGAGAACTGTTATGCTGGTGTCCATGCCCACTAGTTATAACATTTCATGTTTGTGCTATGTACATGGAATCATCGTTGGTATCTAACTTCTTGTGTTAGTCAAATGCAGTATTTGTGCATTTGTAAAGGCACATTATATATTTTGCAGCAATATGTTTGGCTGCTATGTGGGTATTATTGTGAGTCATCTTTACAAGGTTAGTATCTCTTTTGCCTGGAAGCTTTATGAAACCTACAATCTTGAAAATAAATCGCTTTGTCCTCCTGCCAATTACTTTATCTGTCAAACCTCTGGGAGCTGGCAGTTCGCTGTCGTTAATGCAGGTGTGTGGGGGTGGGTGGAGTGGACGAGCGAAATGCTATTGAAAAGCTATATACTGCTGACCTGTAACAGAAAGAAGTATTCCCAGAACCCAGTGATCAAAGGATAACAACCAGTACATATCTGTGATATATCTATGTAATTTGGAATGTTTTATGATATTTTGACCTCCAGTTTATTCCATTTATATATAATATATAATCTGGTGTTTTTAATAACAGAAAACCTCTACTTGTTTTATTTTCATAGGTGTTTCCAAATTATCACATCTACCCTCCCACTGCACCTCATGTTGCTTATATGCAGCCAAAAGCCAACGCACCTTCTTTCTTCATGGCAGATGAACTCAGGCAGGTAAGCTCATATTATGAAATATTTATATTTTACGTGTAAACTTTCATTAGTTAAAAGGACTTCCTAAATTGTAAGTTCCCTACTAAGTATGTTACTGGAACTTGTTGGTCAGTCATTTGTACCTAGGTCCACAATGAAAAATGCTGATTGGAACAGAGAATGTGAAATATTGTTGAGCAGAATAACTTACTAAGTATCTCTTCTATATGTTCTGTATATCCTTATATGCACCTACAACTAGCTCAGACATTTTCGTATGTATGATAATGTCACATTATTTGAAATGTATGTAGCACCTAACTGCCATTGTTGCAGCCTCAAAGCTGTGTGGGTTAACTGGAAATTCTGTAGGATGAGGTATTTGGCGGATTGCTCAGCGCCCATCAATGGGTATTCGGTTTCATTAGGTCCCACTTAAGAGGATCAATCCGTATCGTACAATGCAGGGGAGAAAGACAAGTAGTACAAGACCAGTTTCCCACCCAGGTTTTTCTTGGAGAAGGTCTGGTTAGCACTCGCCTACCCCACTATCCTTGTTTTCAGATGCCTGTCTTCTACAATCTCGTAGACCCCCAAGAAACTTTGCAGCTGGGACTCCTCCAACCACCCACATTTTCATTAAATTGCTGCTCAAGTCTACAATCCTGCTCAATGGACCCCATCATTGACTCATTGGCGGGCCAAGGAGAAGGAGCCTCCTGGAGAGCAAAAGCAGAAACTCTGCACTGCACCCCGGAAGTGAAGCAGCACACAAGGTCGCCTTGTTTCCTAGTGGGAACAAAGTCCATACACAGAGCTGCGGCACCCACAGTGGAGCCATGCATAAACACCCACCTCATCCTGACTGGGGAACGCAACCTTTTAAGCCTTGGGTCACTGCTGTAAGGCCACTCATTAATCCAAATGCCTTACAAAACAGTAGAGAATTGAACCCCAAATGAACACTTGGAGTTAAAAGTAACACCACATTTGAAAGGAGTGTGGAACCAATCCCTTAGAGAAGAATTGACCAGTCGGGCCAATCAATCCCCCCCTATGAAAGGGGTAAGCCTCTGCAGGATTTGTCAGAGCTGGCTAACACCACAAAATAAGAGCAGGAGATCACAAGGGGACGCTCAATGGAGAATGCCAAGAGTCTGCTGAAGGCTGCACCTTGGACAATGGCAGATTGTAGACCAAGAGAGAACCATGAAGAGCTTGGCCCAGGAGAGGGACCTATTGGCTGGTGCGTTTATTTAAAAAAAAAAAAAAAAAGCCAATCACAAACCCTAGGCAAATGGTGAGAAATACTTGCTGATGGACTGTGTCAGAAACCAGGTGTCTCACCCACTAGTCCTCTGGAATGTGTCATCTAGGTGGCCAGGACACAGCCATTGCGTTAGTATCCAATTCCTGGGGGTGGACCAGTGGGGGAGGATCACATTGATGAGGGGTCCTCGTGGAGTGGAAGTGGGACACCGGAGGGTGAGACGCGGTATCCCCTTCCCAATAACACATTTTCCCCATCCTACCAGGTAGGATACCATGGAATTCAATGCCTTCTCTAGCCCCCCTTTTCCGACACAAACTCTTTCTCACGGACAGTTCACCGTGAGCAACAACGGACTAACACCAGAGCTGTATACCTGACATCTCCCAACACCATGGACAGGCAAGGTAGGCAATTGCGGATTATTACACACACCAGACTTCTATCACACTTCCTCTCACGGATAAAAGGCGGAGCACGAAAGCACACTCTGAGCAAGGCGAAACACACGAAACAGCAGTTCCAAGATGGTTGTGTAATACAAGGGGGAAGGATGGCAAGACCAAAGAGTCGCAAGGAGGGAAGTACCCGTGACCTCTAAAGACTGTTACTTTCGTGATCCTTGGAAAGTAAGAAACCGAAGACTAGGAAGTAAGGCTGATCAAACCTGCACAGTGTGGCAGAGGTATCCGGGATCTCCCATGTCCATAAACAAGGCTAGGTGGAGCGATTGCCGCTGTGGGACTGTCCTTGGCTCCAACAACAAAGCGACCTCAGAAAAGACGGCGCAGCCGGTGAGTCAGAGACTGATACCAAACCAGCTTGTGTGTTTGAACCAAGGTTGCAAGCGGCTACATTGTACAAAGAGAACAGAGTGTGACGCGTTTGCAAAGAGCGACGCAGTAATAAGTACAGTAGCAGGAGTGGGAAATATTCTGCCTCCCACTCAGTCTTTCTGAAGCTTATTGATTAAAAGAGACAGGCTTACTGCAATCGAAGATTACAACCTGAGTGACATTGTTCAAATTTGTATTTTATGAAGACTGGGCCAATGTTGTAATAATCTTTATGGGCTAGGCACAAGTTCTTAAAGAATTTGCCAACAAGTGGCTAATGCAATTAATTGGTTTAGGAACTGATGTTGGACCACCATCAACGCTGACCAGCCTGGCAGCACTATTTCGAAACCCCTGTAAGTGATGCTTTGTTTAGGCAGCGAATCCCAGACAGACATTCAAACAGTCAATGCATGGGATGACAAGAGCCAGCACACCTTGAATGATATGTCCATAAGACATAAATGCCATTATTCACCTCACGAGATGCCAGTCATGAAATCCAGATGTTAATTCTAATACCATTGTCATGTGAAGTTCTGTGAGAGTTTATAGTTGATAATGACTCCCAGATCTTTCACCTTATCAACTTGATATGGGCATGAGCCAAGAAAAATGAATAAGATTTTTAGTGCCTGTTCAATATTTGAAGGGTCTACAATTAAGATATCTGTTTTGGAGGCGTCAATCATGCAACACAATATGTTAATATTTTGTTTTGAGGTAGAAGAAGCAATTAAAGCAAAATCTATCAACATAATTACTTATTTTTATTGTGCATGTTTTCAGGAGTTTAATGTTAGTGATTAATTTACATTGAAAAGTAACAGAGAAAGGCTTGAACCCTGTAGAACACCACAGGAAATCTTTATTAAGTCCTAACAAAATGGCAGAATTGCAATAGCATTTTCCCTGTCGCTAATGGAAGAATTAATCCACTTCAGTGCAGCACTTGTTAATCCAATCTGATTTAGTATGCTTAGCAAGGTGTCTGCAGTTATGAACGCTGCTGATAAATCTAATAACACATGGTCTCCGATTTACCAGAAGAGACCACGGCTCCTATATCGCCAAGCATAGTTATTATGATGGATACCATTCTAGTTAATATAAGCCAGATATTTGGGAGCTAACGGTATTATTTTCTGAGATTGGAGAAGTCATTAAGTTCAGTTGATTGGCCGTTTTCATTAATTTGGCTAAACAGAAGATATTGTAGATTGGCCTAAAATTGGCCAATATGTGTCATCTTGTGCCACCTTAAGCATTGGTGTAACCGCTGCCTCTTTACGTTTCTAAAGAATTGGGGATGATAACAAATAGTTTAATGATTTAATGTGTACGGTTAGCTTTTGGAATGTTCAATATGGTTTATTTGAACAGGGTCCCTTGGAGTAGAGGTGTCCTTCCCTGAACTAAGCAAGCAAATCAATACAATTACATTCTTTATGCCTAACTGGTGCGTTTGAAATGCCCTGTTACACCAATTTGCTTAATAGGCCGCCTTAATTATTTAGTATTTTAGGAGTATTTAGTGAATTAGTGATTGCTGGCATGAGAGCAGTTTGGGTTGTGGGAAACTGATCAGCTACTATGGGAATTCTGAACTAAAACGATGGAGTGAGCCAAGCCAGTTGGGACACGACTATCCCAAAGCAACTGATGAGAGTTGTGGGCTCTCAAATTGCTTGTTAAATTGTAGTAAAATAATGCATTTGGCAGAGACGACCAGCACTGTAACATTCTTTCACAGATGAGCCTAAACTGTGAATGTCAAAAGCAACAGACTTCAGTATATCAACATATAATTGGTATGACTTCACAGATCAGAGTTCCTGTTCAGGAGGCTGTTTATTATAGCACTGCCACCACTTAAATATATGCTTCTTGTATAGCACTTTATTCCACAGTAAGGTCCCCACACAGTGCTGAGGTTGATGAGCAGGAGAGAGTCTTTGAGGCGCTAGCCTAACCATTCCAGCACAAGCACACCAAAAGATCTTCACTGGAGGGCCCCCTCAGCCTTGAATATACCATTTTTTATAGTGGGGATAAAGGGAGTGACTGACACTTCCATGTAATGGTGGCATTCAATAAATAAGTTCTCATGTAGGGACTACAACCTTGAGCCAGCTGTCCAATCAGTAATTGAGCCTTGGCAGCAAACCTCTCTGGATTCCTTGGGGTTTGTGGTGAGAACCTGCTTTTTGTGTATATTACTCAATGGGACAAATGTGTGGAAAGGTGTGAGGAAGAGGGAAGAAAAAGTAAGGAATTGTGGAGTGTGCCCTAAATCCCTGTGCCAAATGATTCTGACCACTGTTGGAACCCAGGCTGATTTGAGGGAGTGATCCGGTATATTGCACTTAATCATTGGGACTTGAATGATTGCATGTCACAAGGTTTCATAGTAAAGTGGAAGTTGACAAGAACCATTAGAAACTGTGCTTAGAGGGAGGGGGCGCTGTTGCGCATAACGTTGATGGCCACCTGAGAGGAGAGCTCCTGCCCGTAATCTATCCTTTTTTATAATTAATCCTTGCTGGGGTCACCGGAGTGCCAGAAAAACACTTTGACTGGTGGCGGTGGGTCCGCAGCACTGCCCATTCAAATCCTGAGGGAAAACGGACACGGATTCCCGAAATACGGCTCAAGAAACTTTCACCGCAGGAATCGTGGAGGCGGCCCGTGTCGTGGCTCCACGCCAAAACCAATATAGCCCGGAGGCGTTATGCCGGCGCCAGGCCGAGTGGGGGAGGGGCCGCGTGGCGTACCTCTGAATTGAGGGCCCCGCCGTGACACAGCTGAATTGGTCTGCAACGGGCTCCATAGTCACCCGCCCAAGCCGGTGACCCTGAACGGACTGTGGGCTACCTGCTGGGGGAACCTGCTCCTCCTACCGAACGCTGCGCCCGGACGGCGGTGGAGGGACGCGGATCCACCCACATCCTGGAGCCGAGTCTGCCTGGGGAGTGCGGTCTGCCACTGCACGGCGTCCGTTGCCGCTGGGACCAACACACACCAACTTCAAGCCAGGACCTGCGACGAAGCCCCTGCATAGACAGAGCCAGCTGCTTGGATGCCCACAAACCCAGAAGGTACTATCCTTTTACCTCAAACCCAAGGGGCAATAAACCATTGGGCCCAATTTACACCCTGATTCCATACTTTGTTCACAGCCTAGGGGACCCGCCTGGAGAGACCACGCACACCCTTTTGCCGAACCTAAAGGCCCCCGGCTCTGGAGGAGCCGCGGCGCGGCAGGCGGGCGAGGTGCACGCCACACTGGTCACTGGAACTGGGTACCCTGCATACATGGTCATATAACAACCCCTGCCCACGGCAATAACCCACAGTGGGGCACCCACAAGAACATTGGTCTCACTAAACCGTAGAGGCCGGCGGAGCCCTCATAAACATCTAGACATTGACCTATGGCTCAGCTCTATAGTGCGAACTATAACATAACCCTGGTACTCCCACTTATCGACGGCTGAACTTCACAAGCCGGAGCTGGGCGGCAGGCACGATCGCCAGAGAACATTGGGACGTGGGAGAACACAAGCCACTCGACCCACCATATGGGCCGTCACAAAAAGAAGGGGATGGGCTCCAAGAAAACAGGCCCAATGGACTACTTTGCCAGATCCCAGCTGCACGGATCTACCACACCACCACCCGGGCCAACGGACAGCCAACGAGAACCCCCGATGGAGAGTGGACAAGTTGATGTCAATGGTCCAGAATGGCTTTCTTGCGGTCAATAGTAAATTGGACGATATTGGGGCGACAATCGGCTCCTTGAAGGCAAGGGTCGATAAAGAAAGCGCACACATCACTGAGGCGGAAAGTAGGATCAGCACCAATGAGGATTCGATAATACAACACAGCCGTGACATAGCCCAGCTGAAAGGTGACCTCTAAAAAACCTTAAATAAATGAGAGGACCTGGAATCTCGGTCCAGAAGAAATAACATCCGTCTGGTCGGGGTAGCCAAAACCTTTGGCAGGGGATCCATGGAATGCCAAGTGGAAACCCTTTTGAAATCCCTTTTGGGCCCTGACTCCTTCTCAGACCATTTCCTTGTGGAACGTGCCCACTGTACCCTAGCACCTCCTCCTAGACCTGGGGCACCACCCCGTACGATAATTGCCAGTCTCCTCAACTATAGGGAGAGAGACGCTATCCTGAAAATATCCAGGGAAAAAGGCAATTTACTCTACAAGAACAGGATACATATATACCCGGACTTTTCGATAAATGTGCAAACACTAAGAAGGTCCTATGAACTAGTTAAGAAACAACTGAGACTTCGCCAGATTCCCTATGCGCTCTTCTTCCCAGCAAAGATGAGAATCCAACACGGGGGCTGAGTGCATTTCTTTAAAAATCCTACGGAGGCCATGTCATATGTTGAGGCCTCCATCCCTCTTCACTCCTCCCCCACCCCCCCACCACCCGAGACCGGGCAATAAACCAGAATTTGCCACCCCAGCCCGCTGAGGAACCGGAGGACCCTGCCGGCTGACAGGCTTTTGTTCACATCGCATTGGTATATAGTTAAAATCCGTGGGCGGCGAAGTGGCCCTGATCACTACTTATTTGTAGTAGGGCCGTGGGCCCCCTTGGTAGGCGGCCACGCGAGTACAGCTTACACCCCCAGGAGACTTCCCAAGTTATGGTTCAAGGGATACATCATCTGGTTGGGGTTGATGATGCGGGTGGGGAAATCAAGAAAGGGTTATTCCTGGCTAAATGCCAGGCATGTTTGGGGATGTTATAACGTTAAAATCGGAGAGCTGTTTTGTAGCGGGGTACCCGTACCATTTTGGAATGTGGCAATGCAACAGGCAAACTGACAATCTCAGATACGACTATGACACAGGCTAACAAAGGCTTAAATATTAAACTACTCGCCTGGAATATCCGAGGGCTTAATAACCTGGTTAAAGCGAGGAAGATTGCAGCATATATTGTACGCCATAACCCCCATATTCTTTTTATACAAGGCACACATGTATTGGGGAGTGTTAACACCAAATTCCTGCCACGGTGGGGCCCCCATAGATATTACACGGAATACTCAACTCAATCTAGGGGAGTACTGACACTCGTACATCCCAAGCTGTGTTTCAAACATCACTCTAGTAAGATAGACCCACAGGGTAGATGTGCACTGGTATGGGGAGAGATAGCGGGGTACCAGATAATACTGATTAACACGTATGTACTCAATGTGGATGACCCACAAATTTACTGTGCAATACTGGATATGTTGCCCACATCGGGGGAGGCACAAATAATCTGGGGTGGGGATTTTAACACAATACTCGACCAATCCCTAGATCGATCTTCAGCCGCCCCTAGGGCTCCATCCAAAGCCGCACTGGTCGTGAAACAACTGATGGAACAGACTGACATAATAGATGTGTGACGTACATTACACCCAAATGAGAGGAAATTTACTTTCTGCTCGTCCGTCCACGATTCCCACTCGCGCATAGATTACTGGTTCATCAGTTCGTCCCTATCTGGAAAGGTTTCTAGCTGCGAAATACATCCCGCACCCTCTCGGATCACTCACCGATAACACTTGACATTAACCTTGGTGACACTCCACCTCCAGCTAGAAGATGGAGGATGCCCCCCACAATCCTTAGAGACCCCCATATCTGTGAAGCCCTACATACTGAAATTTGGGAATTTCTGGAATTAAATGAGGGTTCCGTGAGCACCTATGCTACCCTGTGAGAGGCATTCAAGGTCTGGATTCGGGGGACCATCCTGGGCAAGTCCATGGGTATGCTGAAATCTGTGCGAAGGGAACTGGGTATAGCCGAAGCCAAAATAGACTTGCTACAAACTGAATATAGCACCACACTTGATAAGGAAAAACTGTCAAATTCAAACTACATTAAAGGAATTTAATGAACTGGCCAACAGGGAAGTCCTATACATGACCGCCCCAGCTAAAGCCTGTAGATATGGGGAAAGTAATAAGGCGGGCAAATTCCTGGCCAATATGCTTAGAGCTGATAGACACCATAATCCGATCGCCAGCATACAGACACTTGTCGGGGTAACGGTTAATAAAGAACAAGACATTAACTCCACATTCGTCGACTTCTACTCCTTATATTCCATTCACGATGTAAAAACCAAAGACGACACATTCAGGTACCTGGATGACCTAGACCTCCCAACATTAACCCCCCGAGACACGAAATATACTGGATTAACCTATCACAGTCGAGGAACTTACCGCAGGTATTAAATCCTTGTCCGGTGGCCGGGCTCCTGGTTCAGATGGCCTGGGCTCTGAACTATACAAGGAATTCCAGGATGAATTAGCCCCTTTACTATTGAAGGTATGGGAGGAGGCTATGGACCAGGGTGTCCTCCCAGAGTCGATGCGTGAAGCAATTATCACGGTCCTCCTGAAACCCCGTAGACCAGCACAAGACCTGGCCTCCTATAGACCCCTTTCCTTGATAAACACTGACGCGAAGATCTTCGCTAAAGTACTAGCCACCAGACTCCTGCTGTACATGCTAATCCTGGTCAACCCAGACCAGGCTGGCTTTATACCAACGAGATCCACCGCCCTGAATTTAAGGCGCCTGTTTGGAGAAATGGCACAGATCGATCCGATGGTAAAAGCGGCGGTTGTGGCCTTGGACGCCGAAAAGGCCTTTGACTCCGTCTCCTGGACATATATCTTTCTGGTGCTCGAGCGGTTTGGTCTCGGACAATATGTTATTAAATGTGTCCGGCTATTGTATACTCGGCCGTCTGCCAAAGTCCTAACCAATAATACCCCCAATAATACCCTATCCGCCACATTCCTGTTACATAGGGGAACCAGACAGGGCTGTCCCTTCTCACCCATCCTTTTCAGACTCACCATAGAACCAATGGCTGAATATATTCGTAAGAACCACTCAGATAGAGGACTCAGGACGACTAGTCCCCTACAGATCATATCACTATACGCGGATGATAACCTATTTTATGTTCGAAACCCACATGAGAATGTGCAGCACATAATGTCAGACATACATGAGTTCTCAGAATATTCTGGATATAAAATCAACGTCCCGAAGTCCGAAATATTTCCTCTGACCTCAATTACTGGATACCTATCTGAGATAAGGGGGTTTAAGCCCGCTCCTACTCGGGTACGCTATTTGGGAATCATGATAACCAGAGACAAACAAACACTATATATACACAATCATGGTGAACTGTTGCTAAATTTGACGACCAAGTTCCAGTTGTGGGCTAGTCTTCCACTGTCTTTGTACAGCCGAGTGGCACTACTTAAAATGGTGGTTCTCCCCAAACTCCTATACTACTTCAACAACATCCCGATTTGGCCCGGTAAGCCCTTTTTTACGAAACTCGGGTCACTCGCCTCCTCCTTTATTTGGAATGGGAAGACGGCTAGGCTAGGATGGGCTAAGATGGTGGAACCATATTCACAGGGCAGTATTGCGGCTCCTGATTTCAAACTGTATGATTTAACTGCACAGGCACAATTTGCGAAACACTGGTTCGACCCCGAGGACACAGCCCCACATACGCCCCTTGAAAAACACGCTGCCCGTCCAATGACATACGTTCCATTATTTTCAATTCCACCTACAAGGACACTTGCCCATTTGACCCGGTATATAACACCATACACACCTGGTCCAAGATCTATAAAAGGATTGGTCTGGAGACCCCTTACGACCCACAGGTCCCCCTGTGGAACTTCTCTGGCATCTCCCCAACCTTTGACAAGGACCTTCAGCAATCTTGGGACCCTAATAGGCTTTTCAAAATGTGGGACATGTTCCCGGATGGCACGTTCTGCGACCTTACAGACTTTATTGATGCGGTGGGAGGGGGCCAGCTTAAACGCTTCCAGTTCCATCGGATGAGGGCTGCTTTTGCTGCTAGATGGCAAACATTCCCAATGGAACACCAGACGCACAAGTGTATTAGAACTGTGGTATCCACAGATGGTCATGGCAAGGGGATCTCGATGCTATACTCCTTGGTGCAGACACACTACACTTCACGTAATACAATTAAAGAGACCTGGGAGCGCGACACGGGCACCCTGATTGACATCAGATGGTCCAGTTACTGTCAACTCACCAAATTTGTTTCGATGAACTCTGGGCTCCGATTGATACAATTTAAAATCTTAAATCAGTTGCATTATACCCCTGCTAAACCTGCTAAATTTGTAGGAAATTGTACAGGGTCTTGTCCAAAATGTAGTGCCCCTAATGCTGGAGCGTATCATATGTATTGGTCATGCCACTTGCTTGTGGAATTCTGGCGGGAGGTGGCGAGGCTCCTTGAGGAAATAAAGTTGATCCCGGCGACTTTGTCTCCTTTGAAGTATTTGTTTGGGGACATTGGTAAAGTGAAGGAAACCACCAGACGACTATTCAATATCGCATGTATTGTTGACAAACGATGTATCCTGAAATGTTGGAAATCACAGCTGGACACTGTTGCGCCTATACTTGTGTAATTTGACGCCTGACCTAGATGTAACGTCTACATCCTCGCCCTGATTTGCGATATTTGCCTGTCCGCTATATGCATGTGTAACAGAACTATGCTCAAACCACAATGCAATGTTTATGTAAATGGTCTTGCTATGAAGCTGCTCTCTTAATAAATAAAAGTAAAAAAAAAAAAAAACTGCGGTTAGAAACCACCTGTTGGTATTAAGCGTGTTATAAATGAACAATTAAAATAAAAAATTACCATGACCGTGTTCAAAGTGGAGAAAATGAGATTGAAACACAAATTAATTTGCTCCAGAATTATCTTGCATACAAGGCACTTTTTCTTGCAGACAATAGAAAAGTTGATCTGGGCAGCCAACATCCTTGGACCCCCTTTATATGTAACCTTCAAAAACACATGTGGGAGGAATAGACGTGTGCCGACGGCGCTCCGGAGCTCTTCTCCTGGTTTAGGCAGCTCCACCACCCCTTGCAGGAAGACGGGCGCGTAAAAACGAAGAGCTGTGGCCCGTCTATCTGGCGGGTGATTGTGGCTGTTCCCCCCTGCCGCGCAAGGGAGTGCAATACATGGAGACTTGAGATCCAGTACCTGGCAGCCTCGGAGGGGGAGGGGGCGCGGGACGGGCTTACTACTGTCCGTTGCCTGCCCGGGCGAAAGAGTAGCGCTGAGGCGGAGCTGGTTTTCAGTGCGCTGTGGAGAAAATTAGAAGGCCGGTCCTCGAGTCGGGATCGGCAGCGCATTCCGGAGCAGTGCCGGCTGAGAGGAGGAGGGGACTTGGCGGGCAGTGTCGGCTCCGAGTCTCTGGGTTCCTGGTGTTGGATGCGAGCCATCTGTTCCAGCGCCCTGCTGGGAAGGAGACGACCCGTAGCCCTGCTTTGCGACATTAGAGGAGTGTGCCGCTTCGCTCGCAAAGAGGATCGGTTGGGGAGCAGCTTGTGTTGTGGAGAAGCGCCCCCCCCGGGAGGAAGGAGCGGACTGGAGGAGCGGGACCCCCCCCCCCGACTGGAGGGGTAAACGACATTGGCCCGCGGGGGGGGGCCAAGGTGAGGAGGAAGGCCCTGCCGGCTTGTGTGGGTGCAGGGGAGGGGGAGGAGGGGTCACATCCTGGCGGCCTTGGTTCCTGGTGATATTTTGAACAGACTGCTCTTCTGCCCCCCCCCCCCTCTCCTTCTCGTGGCCCTCTCACCCACTGCAGGCCTACGAGAGGGTTCTAATTGATCAGGAGCCGTTGCTGCCCTACTGGGGTTCACCCGAACATCGGCCTCCCCACAAATTGAATTTGGGCGAGTAATAAGAGACGAGGGGGGCCTGGGAGTGCCCTGGACATTTCCTCCCTGGGGACTTACTCTCCCACCCGCCACAACAGCAACCTAAGATAATCAGGGGCTGCATCGAACATTAAGACATTACTGCTTAGGTTAGGTCTGAAGGTAGAGCCTGGGGGGAGGCGCTGCAGGGAGCAGAGGAGCCTTCTGCTGGGCGTGACTAATCGCAGAGGTCCTCTATACTGGTTAACACCTCTTCAATATGGCATCCAAGACCAAAAGTAAAGGAAGCAAAGGACACGTGCCACATGCAGAGACTCCGGGCCCCCTTGCTTCTATGTGGGCGAGCAAAGACATGATTGACGAATGCAGGGCAATGCAGGGGGGGGGGTCCCTCGGGACAAGAGGACTTCCTGGAGAGCACAGATGGGGCCGCTCCAATAACACGCCAAGACTTACGAGGGGAAATGTTCTCTCTTCAGACATCACTGGGACTAACTTTTCAGGAACAATTTCAGCTAATGAGAACGGATATTAATCAAGCAATGGCAGAAATCAAGCAGGAAGTGAACACGCTGGGCGAGAGAACAGATATAATTGAAAAAAAAGGTCTCCAAGAGGTGGGCAAAGAATCGATGGAGAATAGTGAGGCTATAGAGAGGCTCGATATAGCAACGCGAAATCTCGAGATTAGACTGGAGGACATGGAAAACAGATCACGAAGGATCAAAATTAGGTTGAAGCTTCTGCCAGAATCCGTCCAGGATCGAGCCCTGAAGGAGACAGTTCAGCGAATTTTTGCGGAATTGCTGGGGGAATCAACCCCCGACAAGATTGAGCTCGATAGGGTCCACAGAGTGGGTTCTCTCAACAAGAACCCGCGAGATGTGTTGGCTGCTTTTACAAGATACTGCCAGAAAAAAGCAGTACTCAGGGCAGCCAGACAAAAAGAGCCGCTAGCATTTTCTGGTCAGCTAATTGAATTATATCAAGACCTGGCAGCCAGCACCTTACTGAAACGGCGGCAATGGAGCTCAAGGAAAAAGGAATCAAGTATTAGTGGACTTTCCCATTCGGGCTCATATTTGAATGGGCCGGATCGCAGAAGCGTATAACCGGAGCAGACTTATTGCAAGTCGAGTTGGACCAGGCGGTGGAGCGGGATCGGGGGGCGGCAGTGTCGGGCAAACCTTCCGAGGGGAAGGGGGGGGTGAGGCCTAGACCATGGGAATGGTTGATAGTGGGAGAGGGGAAAAGGAGGAAATCCGCGGTGTGGAGGCTATCTGGGAGTGGAGGGGAGCCGGGCTTCACCTCGGTTGGAAGATCCGAGGTTGAGGAGACTTGAGCTGGGATGTGGAATGATACAAGGGGTGGTGGACCAAAAAGCAGCTCATAATTATGAGGAGGAGAGGAGGAGTATCAGGCAAACATCATGGGATCGAGAAGGGCAAGAATGCCAGTGGGGGGAATGGGGGGGGGGGGAGACCTGGGTTTACGGCTGTCAAGGGTAGGGTGGGGTGGGTGGGAACAGGGTGTTGGGCGGTGGGGGGTTCCTTTCTGGTGCTGCCAAAGAGGCAAAACTAATGTGGTGAGACCTCCCGGAAGTGCGACCTGGTGAGATCGAGTTGAGGCAAATACCCGGGGGAAAGTAATTAGCAGGAGTTGGAGAGGTATCACAATTCAAGTGGGTAACCCATAAAGTTAGGGGCCTCAATTCCCCGCTTAAGAGAAAAAAGTTAGAGCAGTTCACGAAACGGGGAAAACCGGACTTTCTGGGGTTGCAGGAAACACATCTGCTACATAGGGACCAATGCCGACTGAAACTGAGGGGGTTCGACCAGATATTCCACTCCTCTGGTCTCACGAAGACGGGAGGGGTAGCATTGGCCGTGAGGAGTTCAGTTAACTTTCGAGTGGAGGACACTCTTCGGGATAGAGAGGGCAGATTCATAATGGTGGTGGGTAAAATCGCGGATGAGACATACACTATAGGGGTCATATATGCACCTAATTCAGGGCAAGATTCCTTCCTCCGTGGCATCCTAGGGAAAATAGAGTGGGCGAGGGGACAGCTAATCATAATGGGCGATCTAAACATAGCTTGGGATAAGGATACGGATAGATCAGGCGGGAGCAGGAGCTCAGGTGGAGGTGCGGTGGCCTCGCCGGGTCTAAGGGATAAAATGGTGGACGCAGGCTTGAAAGACATGTGGAGGGAATTGAGAGGAAATGCGGAGGGCTACACCTTTCTTTCCGAAGTCCACGGGTCACAGTCCAGAATAGATTATATTTGGGTCTCAGCCTCCCTAGTGGGGAGAGTCAAAGAGATTGAGGTGGGCCCTATGGGGATAGCAGATCATAACATTTTATCAATGAAGTTGGAACTAGGGGCGAAGAGTAAGGGGGGGTGTGGGGTTGGAAGTACCCGGAATGTTTGATGAGGGACTCCGTTGTGAGGGAGGAAATGGAGGGTAAGATGGGGGGAGTTCTTTTCTAACAACAAAAGCCACCATGAGAGGGGAACTGATAGCAGCCAAAGCACAAAGGGACAAACAGCCGCAGCCCCTGGAGACCCGACTAGAAGCCGAGGTAGAGGAGGCAAGACACAAGGTAGCCGAGATCCCCAATAGACGAAATCGGAGGGAATACAGGCGGGCGGTAGGTCAACTTGGTATCCTGCCCATGAAAAAGGCAGAGGGGGCTCTTCTCAGGATCAGGCAAAAATTCTATGCTAGAGGGAATAAAGCGGATGCTCTAATGGCGCGTCTGCTCTGGGGAGCGTCCTCCAGAAACATAATTACGGCTTTAAACTCGGACGCGGGCGTCAGGCTTACAAGAACTGAAGACATCCAAAAAACTATGGCCCAATTCTATAAGAATCTTTACACATCACAAAATCCCGATCCTCAAGCACAAGAGGAATTTTTGGAAAGGGTACGTCTACAATCTATTGACGAGAATGCCCAGCTTGGTCTACAACAGGAGATCTCGGAGGAGGAAGTAAGGGGAGTGATTAGGAATCTGCCGGCGGGCAAAGCCCCAGGTCCAGATGGATATACGGCCTCATTTTACAAGACTTTTGCCAGGGTGCTGGTGCCCCAGTTAACTTACCTCTTTAACTCCTTTAAAGGTACTGGGCAGTTAACGCCTTCCATGACAGAGGCTAAGATCTCCCTCATTCTGAAACCGGGCAAGAATCCCCTAGAGAGATCATCATACAGGCCTATAGCGCTTATCAACGTTGACGCTAAGATCTACACTAAGATATTGGCCAATAGGCTTGAGGGGCTTCTTCCTGACCTGATTCACCAAGACCAGGCGAGATTTATAAAGGGAAGGCAGACAGCTGATAATATTCGACCGGTAGTGCATCTTGTGGAGAAGGCGGAAAAGACCCACACTCCGGCAGCTCTACTATCTTTAGACGCTGAAAAAGTGTTCGACCGGGTGGAGTGGTCTTTCCTTTTTAAGACCATGGAAAGGATGGGTTTTGGGGGATACTTACCTGCAGATGGTCAAGGCAAATTATGAGGGCCCCCAGGCACGGGTGGTGGTTAATGGCACTACTTCAAGGTCATTCCAGCTTTAGAGAGGTACAAAGCAGGGGTGTCCCTTATCGCCTCTGCTGTATGCAATCTACCTAGAACCTCTGCTACAAGCTATCAGGGATTCAGAAGCTATACAAGGTATTACATTTGCGGGTAGACAGCATAGGGTGGCGGCTTTTGCGGATTACATGCTGCTCGCTCTAACTAACCCTTTGCAGTCGAGTAGACCATGCAGGCTATTGTTGGAGGAATATGGTACCTCGTCGGGGTTGCGCATAAATATGAATGAGTCTGAATTGATGGACCAGTCCCTGGGGAAAGAAGATAGGGAGGTTTTAAAAAGTCAACGGCCTTCGCTTGGCTGCCGGGGGGGAATTACTTACCTGGGGGTTAGAATCACCCCGAGCCTCTCTGGGTGGTACGCGGCTGACTATCCCCCCCTCATGGAAAAAATTAAAAAGGATCTCACCAAGTGGAGGAATCTACATGTTTCTTGGCTTGGGAGGATGGCAGCAATAAAAACGGTCACCTTGCCAAGGTTACTATTCCCCTTCCTGTTCCGGACAACTTTTTTAGGATGCTTCAATCTATTACAGGTAATCTCATATGAGAAGCGAAAAGAGCAAGGGTAAGCAGGGACAACTCATGGCCCCGAGGAATGGTGGGGGATTGGCCCTGCCCAATTTTCGACAATATTATGAGGCGGCACAACTAAGGGTGATTAGAGAGTGGCTTCGGGAGGGGGAAGGAAAACATTGGGTTAAAATGGATAGGGCAGTGGCAAAACATGACTTAGGGGAGGTCTTGTGGCTTCCTAAACAACATAGGCCAGGGCACTTGTACCAGCGCGCCATCACTAAACTAGTGGCGGACAACTGGCACAGCCTAGTTAAACATAAGGGAATCACAACCTACCCGTCCCCCTTCACACCATTATTTAATAATAAAGAGTTCACCCCAGGCTCGAGAGAGGAGCCTGGGGTGAACTCTTTTTGGACTGTAAAAGGGACTTCGGTATAGGGGAGGGGGATAGATTGAGATATTTCCAGCAGCAATCGGTGATACTCAAGAGAAGTCTGTATTGACTGGATTTCTCAGTGGTTTCGGTAAATATCAACTCAGTACAGAAAACGAAGAAACAAAAATGTGTAATTAAGGAGACTGAATAGCATAGCAAAAACGCAAAAAGCAAAGAAAGTAAACAGTAACTCCTTGTTGAAGTTTGTATGGTCGCTAAAACTGGTACTAGATCACGCGGACGCTCCTTTAAAAAATAGTGCAAAAGTCCCTTCAAATATTGCCCCAATATTTAAGCAGGGTCAAACTACGGATAAGCCTAGGGAAGTGAGCTTTTATCAGTCTGTTTGCCAACACTCTGTCACTGAATTAACAGATAGTAATGGTGGAACCCCATCCTGTACGAATACTGCTTGTCAAACTAACTTGGAAGAAGTATCCTTAGATTCATGAATACGCATACCTCTATGGATCCAGGATTAGCGGAGGTTCGTCACTTCTGTGATGTAAATCAATTAAAACCGACTTGTCTTCGCTTGAGTACAACGCAAATGATGGAAGAGTCACACCTCTCCAGAACAGTAAACGGGTCGGCAAAATATACTGTTTCTTTGTGATTTACGCTGGAGATGATTATTTTTTTTCACAGGAAGATGGAGCTATTTATTCATTATATTCCCCAGCATGGGGTCTGGCATGGATTCACATGCTCATGAATATTCCCCGTCGTCAGACTGGGAATCCTCGGTAAAGAAATGCTACAGATATAAATGGAAGAGGTTTGCCGTTTGGTGCAGTGCCAAGAAGATCGACCCTCTGCGAGTCACAGCTCCGCAGGTGCTACCGTATTTGCTGTCGTTGGCCAAAGCAGGACCGGCCCATGCTTCCCTCAAAGTTCATCTGGGGGCTATCTCCCGCTATACTAGATCTCAGAGACGGTCGTCATTTTGGTCACACCATCTGGTCAAGGAATTTGTGAAGGGACTGTTTTGCTCGTTCCCGCCGGTGAAGGCTCCAGCCCCAGCGTGGGAACTCAATGTGGCGCTGACTAGGCTCATGGGTCCTCCATTCGGACCTATGCAGACAGTTCCACACTAGTTCTTGTTGTGGAAGACAGCGTTCCTCGTGGCCATCACATCTGCACGACGAGTGGGTGTGATTCAGGCCCTGTCATGTAAGCCACCTTATTTGGCTTTTCATGACATGAGGGTGGTGCTGCGGACACACCCCTCCTTCATGCCAAAGGTGCCGTCGGACTTTAATCTAGACAAGCCGTTGGTGTTGCCTGTGTTTTTCCGACGCCTGTCGCTGGCCGAGAGGACTTTGCACTCGCTGGATGTGGCTAGAGCGCTGAAGTTCTACGTGGACCACACACAGAGTTTCAGGAAGAGGTCACAACTTTTCGTTGACTTTATCCCTGTGAACAATGTAAAGGCCCTCTCCAAGGCTTCCATTTCTAGTTGGCTCTCCGGCTGCATCACCCATTGTCACCGGTTGGCAAACCGACCGTTGCCTGGATGTCAGAGCCCATTTGACCAAAGCGATTCTGTCTGGTGCGCCCCTGCTGGACATCTACAGGGCTGCTACGTGGAGGTCGATGAACATACCTTCACGAGATTCTACTGCGTCAACAGAGATTCAGGGATGAGTCCAGAGATGGCCAAGCGGTGCTGCGCAACCTGTTCGCTTGAAGGTGAGCCTGGTGAGGAGGTAAGAGATGCCTATGTTGAGCCTTTGCCACCTCCCATGGTTGTACATCTGCTTACTCATGAGCATGTGAATCCATGCCAAACCCCATGCTGGAAAAGGAACAAGTTACTTACCTGTTGTTCTCCAGCATGGGTCTGGCATGGTTTCATATGTGAACCCTCCAGCCTACCCCTCTGCGGCTCTTCTCTTGGTCCTACTGCCACTTTACGTGCTACCAAATCTGAAAATGGCTGCCAGAGGAGGGGGATTAGGTAGAGGGAAGTCATTGGCTGGAGATCAGTGATTGATTGTTAGGAGAAAGACCGTTCAGAAATTAAACTGATTTCTTTTTCTTTACCGAGGATTCTCAGCCTGAGGACCGGGAATATTCATGAGCATGTGAATCCATGCCAGACCCATGTTGGAGAACAACAGTTACAGGTAAGTAACGTGTTCCTTGCTTTCATTTGTAAAGTGCATAAACCCTCAGGCATCAAGGCGCTGTTGCAGACCAGTTAAATTTATATACAAGCTTTCTTCAGTGCAAGTAATGCCTCAAAAAACAATGGGGCAGAAGACATGAATGAATCCAATTACAAGCAGATCACTTTCCCCGGTAAAGGGGAGATTAGGCAAATAGCCACGTTTTCAGGGCTTTGCGGAAGGCCCAGTATGAGTCCTCTGCTCTTAGTTCTGAAGGGAGGGAGTTCCTGTGGTTTACTGTGACTGCTAAGAAGCTGAACCACCTCGACCCCCCCCCCCTCTCTTTATCTCTTCACTCTCGTATGACTAATTTTGTGGGCATGGGTGGATCTTGCTGGTTTGATAATTGGATCTCTCAATTATCTGAGACGGGTACTATGCGGGCAGTCTTGCTCAAATATTTGTGGGTAATAGTCTAACAGATGATCCTTTTCCTGATCTGGAGCCTTTTTCCTGGCGGATGTGATGTGGTCCATTTTGACATGTTCAGTGCTGCTTTGAGTGCGTTATTCTGTTAGTAGGTTCCTGCAAATAGGACGTAGGAGTAATCCAGTCTCGCACCCGTGATTGCTCTGGCGATAGTCATTATGCTTTCTGTGGTGAGGAATTGTCTCGCTGCATTGATGCGCCTAGCAGTGTAAGCTTCTGAAGAAGCAACAGCACTGACTTGTTTGTTGAGGGAGAGGGATGCATCTAGGTGTACACCTAAGCTGCTTATTGCGCCTGAAACTGCAATCTGGATTCCATTCATCAAGAAGGATGTGAATTTCAGGCTTAGTTTTTTAAAACGTATATATTTTCTTTTTACGCACTGCAGGGGAGCTCACCAGTAGAATCTCAGTCTAGTTGTCTTTTAGCCACAGGTTGGTGGTCGCCATTCGTGACTGGATTGTGGAGTATACTTTGAGCATAAGGGAGTCTTTGTCATAAGAGCTTGACAAGTATATGAGGACTTTGGTGTCGTCAGCATAGTTTGTGAGAGATAAACCCAGGTCATCCAGGAGATAAAATAAAGATTTAGTGAATTTTATATAGGGCTATTCTATTCTTAATAGAAGTGCCGTTTTGGCCATCTTCCACGATATTCAGTGGCCGGCGAGTCTCCCCATTTGAATGCACCACCTAGGGCGTCCCCACCGGGCGAGGTGGGGTCGTTCCACTCCATGATCGCCAGAGCCTCCAATCTGGTTCAGCTTGTGCCTGAAGAAACCAGGAAAAAGGATTTCCAAAGCAGGTAAGATAGCTCAGCGGGTTAAGCGCTCGCTGCTGCGATCTGAGTGTGAACTGCAGGTCGCAGGTTCGAATCCCGGCAAGGCCAACTCAGCCTTTCATCCTTCCGAGGTCCATAAATGAGTACCAATTTCGGTTCAGTGATATTGTACGTAAATATGTGCTCTGTAAAGCGCTTTGGATAAAGGTGCTATATAAATAACACATCATTATCACTGTACCAGAAGCCCAAGGCCAAGAGGAAGATGAAAATGGCAGTGCCCCTTATAGACGATGTGTGGGAAGAGGGCCTGGCCCTAATAAAGAACCTTGCACAGCCCCTGCCAAACAGGGACAGGCTGGAGAAGTAGTATTGGTTGCCGGACTCCGCCCCCAAGTGCCTGAGGTCGCAAACCTCACTGGATTTGGTGGTCTAGGCGGCCACGAGGAACTGGTTGGCTTAACCCGTCCTAGTCGTCTTCGTTCCCTCTGGACAGTGAGGGGAAGAAGATGGACGCCATGGGAAGGAAGCTGATTTACACAGCTGCGTCCACTATCAAGGCAGCCAACGCACTGGCGATCCTATCCAGGTATGACATGGAGCTGTGGTACAAGCTGGGACATATTTTGGAATTCCTGCCAGATAAGAGGATGGAGGCAACAGCTCTTTTCCAGGAGGGGGAAGTAGTGTCTGGTCATGCCATTACAGTGGCGTTGGACGTCGTCGAAACGGGGGTTCCAGCAGATGAGGAACGGTGTCTGCCTTCGTCGACAATGCTGGGTAAAGGCCATGAATTTCCGACCGGATGTCCAGGCGAAGGTGTTGGACATGCCCTTCAACGGAGAGAACTTGTTTAGGAATGTCATCAACTAGTCCCTCCAGGCCATCAAGGCGGATACGGAGACGGCCCGATCCCTGCACTCTCTCCACCAGCAGCGCTCTTCTTTTCACTCCTCCAGGGGAAAGTCGAGCAGGTCTTCTAAAGGTTTCGCCTCTTCGTACCATCAGCCCTCCAGATCCACGACTCGGGAAGCTTACAGAGGCCATGCCCAGGCCTATGGTAGCGGAGTACAGTGTTGCCATCGCCCGCAGCACGCCAGCTTTGAAACAGGCCTGAACTTGGCGGGACGTGGAAGATCACTACCGACATGTGCACACCCTGGAGTTTCAAGGCAGGTTTCTGTGGATTCCTCAGATTGCCCGTCAGGAACAGCACATCCCTCAGCTCCTGGAAGAGGTACGGGCCCTGCTGCGAAAAGGGGCAATGGAGCTTGTTCCCCAAAGGCTCCGGAGTCTATCCCAAATACTTTCTGGTCAGAAAGAAGACGAGGGGCTGGAGGCCCATCCTAGAGGTGCGACGTTGCAACTAATACTTGAAGTCCCTAAAGTTCTGATGGTCACATTACAGCACATGCTCGGCCAACTGGAGGAAGGGGACTTCTTGAAGTCGCTGGACCTGGAGGACGCCAATTTCCACGTCCCCATTCACAAGAAACATCGAAGGTTTCTGTGTTTTGTAGTGCAGGGTCAGCCCTAGCGGTTCAAGGCTCTGCCTTTCGGATTGAAGTTGGCCCCCAGAGTGTTAAAAAAATCCCTGGCACCGGTGGTGACCCATCTACATCTATGGTGCATACATCTATACCCGTACCTAGGCTGGCTCATCCGGGTCCCGCTCGCAGGAGTTGGCTGTTGGACACAAAGAGTTGACCGGCTAGCTACTGACAGATCTGGGATTCTCCATCAACTATCCAAAGTCCTGCTTCAGACCATCGCAGAACATGATGGTCCTAGGCACCAGACTCCATGTGGTGTCCTACCTGGCGTCACCCTCGGAGGAGAGGGTTGCAGCCATTAAAGGAAAGGTGCATCAGTTGTTGATGAAGACAGCCACGGTGCAGACCATCAAGTCGTTGCTCGGCATGTCGTCATCCTGCATCTACCTCATACGGCTCTGCAGGTTGCAAATGCGACCTCTTCAGGAGTTCCTGTATGCTCGATGGATACAGTTGGCCGGAAGCTTCGCAGACAAGATCCCGCTCTGATATGTTCTGTCGGGCGACTGGGCGGTGGGGCGTTCAGTCCAACATCACCCGGGGGAAAGAGTTTCAAAACCCTCCATACCAGGAGACTGTCACCACGGACGCTTCCCTGGAAGGCTGGGGAGCCCACACCGGATGTCTGCACGCCAGAGGCCTGTGGCTGCCGGAGGAGAAGGATCTCCATATCAACATCTTGGAGCAACGGGCAGTGTTCTGAGCCCTCAAGTCGTTCCTTCCGTCTCTGAAGGGAAAGGTGGTGAGGATCTTCACGGACAACACCACCACCATGTTCTACATCCAGAAACAGGGGGGCACTCGATCCCCAGCGCTCTCCAAGGAAGCGCAGGATTTGTTCCTTGTCCCTCTACACCTAGCGGGAGACAAGAACACAATCGCAGACTCCCTCAGCAGGGAATTGTGCTCCTGCCGTGAGTGGGAACTTCGGCAGAACCAGGTGCTCCACATCTTCGCCAAGTGGGGCAGGCCCCAGATTGATCTGTTTGCAACGGCGGCAAACTCCAAATGCCAGAAGTTTGCCAGCAGATTCCACAAACCTAGGAGCCTGGGGGGATGTGTTATCCCTCCTTCCCGTGTGAAGGGATGTTTCTATACGAGTTTCCTCCATTGCCTCTTCTGCTACGAGTCAACAACGCACCCGGACAGTGCCAATGTGGGATGATAAGGACTGCAGGGGGGGGTCCTCGCCAAGTGCTACGGGCACAAGTGGAAGCGTTTCACAACGTGGTGCCGGTCTCTGAAGATTACCCCTCGGAGGGTCACGGCCCCGCAGATTTTTCCATACTTGCTTTCCATGTCCAAGGCCCGACTGACGCACGCCTCCATCAAGGTACAGCTGGTGCCCATCACCCGCTGCACCAGATTTCCAGGAAGGTCTTCACTTTTTTCTCATCGACTAGTCAAGGAGTTCCTCAAAGGACTTTTTCTATCTTTCCCGCCGGTGAAGGCTCCTGCCCCGGTGTGGGAACAGAACGTGTTTCTGACGAGTCATGGGGGCCACCTCTGAGCCTATCCATTAGACCCCTCAAGTTCCTCTTGTAGAAAACTGCTTTCCTTGTGGCCATCACCTCCGTCAGGAGGGTGGGTGAGATCCAGGACTTATCCTGCAAACAACCATACTTGACTTTCCACGAATCGAGGGTGGTGCTGCGGACGCACCCCTCTTTCATGCCGAAGGTTCTGTCGGAATTCCACCTCAATGAGTCTTTGGTATTACCTGTTTTTTTCCAGAAGCCTTCATCACCAGCTTAAAGGGCCTTGCACTCTCTAGACATTGCTCGTTCTTTGAAGTTCTACATGACACGCACAAAGAGTTTTCGGAAGACTTCACAACTGTTTGTGAACTTTTGTCCTGTGGATCGGGGGAAGTCCTTGTCCAAGGCTTCCATTTTAAGGTGGCTCTCCGGCTGCATCACACACGGTCATTGGTTGGTGTTCCTGTCTGGTGTGCCCCTGCTGGACATCTGCAGGGCTGCTCCGTGGAGGTCCACACGCACCTTAAAGTTCTACTGTGTCATCAGGGTCCAGAGTCGGCCAAGCAGTGCTACGTAACCTGTTCACTTCAGATGAGTCTGTTCCAGAGGTAAGAGTTGATTGCTTCTTTTGAGCCTTGCCATCTCCCATGATTAACTAATGTTGTACTGCTATGTATTTGTTATTCATGAGCATGTGAATCCATGCCAGACCACATGCTGGAGAAGGTTTACATTACTTACCTGTAACTATTGTTTGAATGGATTGTGTCCTCCAACGTATTCCTCATCTTTGACATGTAATGTCCAGCTGCGGCTGCTTTGGAAATTTTTCGGCCGAGGGCGCCCTGCATTGATGGCATCAAGTATATGTCCCTCGGAGGCCTTTGTCAAGGGTGACGTCATTGGATGTTAGAAGTAGCATGCACGGCGCCCGTTTGCCTCAGTTCTGTTTTTCCGCAAACGCTTTTGCTTCGTGAGAAACTCTGTGCGCCTCATACTTGTGAAAGTATTTGCTGTTGATTTTCTAATATGTCTTTGTCTTCTTTTTCGACGACAAATAAGTCCAGATTCAAGAAATGCCGGGTCTGCGGCTCCAATATTTCCATCACGGACCTGCATCTTGTCTCTGTGGTGCCTCGGCGAGGGTCAGGATATGGATACGTGCTCCAAGTGTCAGTCCATGACAGGAAAGGCCTTGAGGGAACGAAAGGGGAAACTCAAGGTAGGCAAGGTGTCCAAGCCCCATAAGTCCCGCCCTGCTGAGCCTTTGACTGGTGAGTCGAGAGGCGACTCTCCTCGGAGGAAGGAGTTCAAACGCTCTAGGTCTAGGAGTGGTTCCCTCCACTCTTCATCTTCGTCAAAGCGTTCGGGGTGAAGGCACCGCCGTTCGCCTTCTTCGTGAGGCGACACCGCCGAGAGGGCGAAATGTCGTCCAAAACGTTGAATGCAGAATGGGAAGCTTTCTGTGTGGAGATGCTTAAAATCTTTGATACAAGGACAAGCTCCGACCACGCCTTCTGTGGAAGCCGGCAAGGAGCGGTCTCGGCAGGATACTCGCACGCTCTCATTCGGACAAGGTATCGAAGGATCACTCAAGACATGGAGAGAGGTCCAGGTCATCAGCACCACAGCAGTTGATAGTGCCCGTCCGGTCCTCGACACCAGTGCCAGTCTGGTCCTCGACCCCGGTCCGGCCTTCGATGCCATCTGTGTCAATTATACCGGTGCAGCCCCCGGTGACTGTTGACCCTCCGAAGAAGGCAGTAGTTAAGTCTAAGTCGACACCTTCGACAATTTCAAAGCCTCTGGGTATTACCCCAGAGAACAGCTATGCCACTCTACCAAAAAAGGATTTTTTTTAAGTCCCTCACTTCAATTTGTGAGGAGGAGGAGCTTTCGGGGGGAGATGATGCCCCTTTTGGTCTCCAGTTTGGGACCCCTAATGTGTCTGAATGCCTAATTTCAGAGGAGAGTAGGATGCAGGATCTCTGTGATAATTTGCATAATATAAGTGGTATAGACACCTCTCCTGAGCTGGAGTTTGGCAAGCCAGACGCAGGGGAGCATGCAGACTCCTCGTACATACAACTTCTGTCTAGAGTTGTTGAATATTTGGGCTGGTCTAGACCTCTTTTGCATTATGATCAGGATGATCTGACTGACATTTTGGACAAGGGTCCGTCTACGGCTCCAATGTTAACTTTACATGTGGCTCTGCAAAAAAGGGTGGCCAGGAATTGGGGAAAGCCCGGAAACTAATCCGGCGCTTAACAAGTCCCTTACAAGAAAATACTGCCAATCACTAGCGACCCCGGATACCTGTCAACTCACCCTACTCCCGAGAGTCCAGTGGTCCAAGCAGCCGCAGCTACCTCAAAACAGGCAGCGTACCCTACCATCCCTCCTGATCGGAACGATAATCACGTGGATGGATGGGCATGTAAGCTATTTTCGGCAGGGAGTATGGTGTTTTAGTCCCAACTCCACTTGTGCCCTGGCAACATTTTGGTACCCTCTGTGGGAGTGCATCTCTATGGTGGCAGAGCATATCCCCAAAGGGGAAGAAAGGGACGGCTTCCTGGCTATTGTTAAGGACGGCAAGGAAGCCATGCGAGTCCCTTCAGTCTGGGTTGGATTCTGCAGATACTATCAGCAGTTCCATGGCTATGAGCACCGTAATACGCAGGTTTGCATGGTTGAGAAAGTCAGGTTTTGCACCTGATGTGCAGGCTAGACTTCTCGACATGCCATTTGGCGGGTCTCATCTTTTTGGCAGCAAGGCTGACGAGAGCCTTGGGAAGTTGCAGACCTCTAAAGCAGTGGTCAAGTCTTTAGGCACCGCTGTTCGGCAACCTCAGCCTTTTCGTCCTAGCGGACAGCCTAGGAGGGGTAAATCTTTTCGCTACTACTCCTTTTTTGGAAGGGCGAGAGGAATGGCCAGTCAGAGGCCAACGTAAATTTCCTCGTAGTGGATGAGGTAGAGGTGCCAAGCCAGCTCAAGCAGCAGCCTCTTTGCCATAGGCCTCTGCTGCTTCAAAACCGCTCTGAGAGCTTGAGTCATAGCTTGCCGGTGGGGAGCAGGCTGTCTTAGTATCTAGAAGAATGGCAGGACATTACTTCAGATGCTTGGGGTCTGGAAACAGTAGCCCATGGTTACTGCCTTCCTTTTCTAAAAAAAAAAAAAGCCTCAGACCAATCCACGGGTAGACACTCTTTTAGGGTTCCGGATCCGTTCCTTGTGCAGGAAATCTTGACCCTGCTAGAGAAAGGCACTATACAACCAGTGCCTGTAGCCGAGCGGAACATGGGTTGGTATTCCCCATATTTTTTTTATTCCCAAAAAGGACTGAGAACCATCTTGCACTTGAGATACTTGAACAAGTTCCTCAGGAAGGCCAAATTCAAGATGGTCACTCTTTCTCGGATCCTTCAGTCCCTCCAGCTTCAGGATTGGTTGGTGTCATTGGACCTTCAGGATGCTTATTTTCATGTGCCAGTCCATTTTGAGCACAGGAAACACTGGAGGTTCGCTGTTGGCGGCTCGCACTATTAGTTTTGGGTGCTGCCATTCGGGTTGACCGCACAAGGGTCTTCACCAAACTGATGGTGGTGGTGGCAGCGCATCTCAGGAGGGGGCGGGGGGATTCATGTCTACCCTTTCCTGGATGAGTGGCTGATCATGCCGCGTTCTCCCAAACAAACCTTGGATCATCTCAGTGATACCTGCCACTTCCTTCACAAACTGGGTTTCTCCCTCCATTTCAAGAAGTCCCACCGGACACCTTCCCAGTAGCTCCTGTACATCAGGGTTGTGTTAGACACTAGGCTGGGAAAGTGCTCGCCACCCAAGGTGAGGGCTCAAGACCTTCTCCAGATGGTGACAAAATTCCAGAGTGCACAGTCTTCCATCCTTCGAATTCTTCGAGGTTGCTCGGCCTAATTGCATCCTGCATTCTTCTGGTGCCAGAGGCCCGCCTGAGAACGAGATCCCTTCAGTGGGCTCTCCGGACACAATTGTCCCAGTTCTCTGGCAAGATGTCGAACCACCTTCAGGTTCCAGCCAAAGTCTCCCAGGATCTTCTGTGGTCGGCCTGCAAAGAAAATGTTCTGAAGGGAGAACCCTTTTGGCAACCAAAGCCAGACATCACTTTAGTGACCGATGCCTCCCTCACAAGGTGGGGAGCTCACGCCGACGATTTGACAATCAGCGGTCGTTGGTCTCCAACTGAGTCCAAGCTACACATCAATCTTTTTGAGATGAGTGATCAGACTAGCGCTGAAGCTCTTCTGCCGTCTGTAGGGGGAAAGAATGACCTGATAATGACGGACAACTCAGTGGCCATGCACTACCTCAACAAGAGAGGTGGCTTAGGGTCACTGCCACTGTGCAGAGCGGCAATGCAGCTCTGGTACTGGGCTATACAGGAATGAATATCCCTATCAGAGGTTCACCTAGCCAGGGAGGAGAACACAGTGGTGGACACTCTGAGCAGGCATTGCACAGTCTCACACGAGTGGGAATTAGCGACCAGTGTCAACCGCAAGTGTGAGCTGTACTGCTCAATGTAATTTCCTCCAAGAGGAGCTTTAGGAGATGTGTTTGTGGTGGTTTGGGAATTCCCGCTGCTGTACGCGTTTCCGCCAGTCACTCTCATTCCTCAAGTACTCAGGAGTTTGAGACGATTCGTGACCCACATGATCCTCATTGCCCCGTATTGGGCCAGGAGAATGTGGTACCCGGACCTTCTGGACATGTCCATCTGTTCTCTGATACGTCTTCCACAAAGAGAGGATCTTCTCTCACGAGAGGAAGTTCGAGTTCTCCATCCAGTAGTCAAGAGACTCAACCGTGATGCTAGTTTTCTGAAAGGTTGAGGTACAAGGATTGGGACCTCCCGGATGATGTAATGGACGTGTTGCTTTTGGCCAGGCGGCCAGCAACAAAGTCTCTGTACCGTTGCCGTTGGAACAAGTTTTGCGACTTGTGCATGCAGAGAAAAGAAAGTTGATTCTTTTCAGTGTACAACTCTGGATGTTCTATCCTTTTTGCTTACATTAGCACATAAGGGTCTTCAGGTTGGAACCATTAAGGGTTACTTGTCAGCGCTTTCAACCTTTAAGCACTCTTCCGAGGAATGCTCCTATTTCAAGATTCCACTGGTCAATCATTTTCTAAAAGGGCTTACGAATATGGTCCCGCCATCTACTTTTCAAGT
This sequence comes from Ambystoma mexicanum, assembly GCF_040938575.1. NCBI lineage: Eukaryota > Metazoa > Chordata > Amphibia > Caudata > Ambystomatidae > Ambystoma > Ambystoma mexicanum. The sequence continues at coordinate 659,267,529 of NC_090941.1, read as the reverse complement.
TCCCGGTTGGGACCTCAACCTGGTTTTGAAATTTCTGAGGTCTGCTCCTTTTGAACCCTTGCAGACATGTCTTTTGAGGTACCTTTAAGACAATTCTATTGGTTGCTATTACATCTGCGTGTAGAGTGAGGGAGTTGCAGGCACTTTCTTCCAAGCCACCCTTTACTATATTCCACAAGGACAGGGTGGTGTTGAGGGTGAAACCCTCCTTTCTACCCAAGATAGTTTTGGACTTTCACTTAGTCCAAAAATTGTGCTGCCGGCCTTCTATCATCCTCTGTATCCTAGTAAGGAAGAGGAAAGGCTCCATAGGTTGGACCCTAGGAGACCATTAAACTTTTATATTTCCAGAATGTCCAAATTGAGACTGGACGACCAGCTCTTTGTAGGTTATACAGGACACAAACTGGGCCAGGCTGTTTCAAAACCGACTTTATCGAGGTGGATCATCCTCACTATGTCTGATTGCTATAGACTGTCTAGCAAGGACCCTTCTGAGTTCTTGCGTACTAATTCCAACAGAGGCATTGCCACATCGACAGCCCTGCAAAGGGGTGTTTCTATTAAAAACATCAGTGATGCTGCAACATGGTCATGAATACACACGTTTACTAAGCATTATTCTCTGGATACTTCCCATGCTCAGGATGTTTCTTTTGGTAAGGCACTCATTTACGCTGCCCTTTTAAAAAAGATAAAAATAATGCATGTCTACATTCTTCAGCACCCTCCTATCGTGGATACTGCTTTGGGAGTCTGTCAAAGATGAGGAATATTTTGGAGGACACAATCCATTCGAAGAACAAGTTACTTACCCCTGGTAATGTTCTTTCGACTGGATGTACCCCCAACGTATTCCTCATCGGTATGATGTCCTTTCATCGCAGGATGTTTTTTCACTGGGTTTTTTACCGCAATTTTTTTGGGGGGGGGGGTTAAAAAAATTATATAAATTGGGTGTGGGTGCACGGGAATATAAAAAAAAGGGGGATGGAAGTTTGGGGGGGTAACCCCCCCACCCAAAAATAAAAGATTCGATGAGTTTTTTCTAAATAAATCCGCGGTAAAAAACCCAGCGAAAAAACATCCAGCGATGAAATGACATGGAACCGCCTCATCGCCCTCCCAACCTAACCCTCTGTAGAATTTCCCATGCTATTGCAGCTTTCTTTCCTACAAGGCTGAGAACGGTCAGGCCCATATTATGGGCATTTCTGCTGCACAAGGAGGGGAAAAACAGAACTGGGGCCACAGGTGCTGTGCGTGCTTCTTATAACATCCGATGTCACCCTCGACAGAGGCCTCCGTGGGACATCGACTCGATGGCATCGACGCAGGGCACCCTCTGCTGAAAAAAGCCTGAAGCAGCCGAAGCTGGACATTACATGTGAAAGTTGAATACGTTGGAAGAACATCCAGTCGAAAGAACCTTACCAGGGGTAAGTAACTTGTTCTTCTCCAGCATGGGTCTGGCATGGCTTCACATGCTAACCCTCCCTCTGACCCCTTGCGGCTCTTCTTGGTCATACTGCCACTTTATGTGCTTACCAAATCCGAAGATGTCTGCCAGAGGAGGGGGTTAGGGTCAGAGTGGTCATTTGATGGGGGCAGTGTGACCCCCGAGGACAGTTATTGGTTTAAAGGAGAAATACAGTTTGTAAGTGAAAGTGAAACTGTTTTTTCTTTTACTGAGGATTCCCAGCGTGATAACAAGAAATATTCATGACAATGTGAATCCATGCCAGACCTGTGCTGGAGAACAATAGTTAGGTAAGTAAACCTTCTCCAGCATGGGGTCTGGCATGGATTCACATGCTCATGAATATTCCCCGTCGTCAGGCTGGGAATCCTCGGTAAAGAAAAACCAGTATCAGTTTCGTTTCTGATCTGTCTTTCGTAGTAATAACCAATCACTGGTCTCTGCGTCATACTGACCACAGCCAATGACTGCCCTCTACCTAAGCACCGCCTCTGGCAGCCATCTTCAGATTTTTACCGCACGTTCATGTGTTGGGATCCTCGTGCTATCGCTCTCGAGCGTTAGTGCTATTTTTTCGCGCTTTTTACAAAAAACTTCGATTCTTTCGGTCAAAAGAGCCTCAAGCTCCACCGATCCTACATCCGATCAACGGGGACCCGTGTCGGATTCATCTGTGCCCCTCAAGGGTGAAGATTTCGTCGAGCTACACTTCGGAGGACTCCAGAAGCTTCTCAGGCCCTGTCTCGGAGATGGCCCAGGAGAAGGGAAGCTCGACGCCCGGAAAGCTGTTCAGGGTCTGCCCTGGATGCCAGCTGCAGAACGTCTTCAAGGAGGACGAACACTCTTTCTGCCTTTACTGCCTTCATGAGGACAAGACGCACGTGGAGAAGGACTGTGCGTTTTGCGGCAACATGTCGGAACGGACCATGAAGGACCGCCATCAACGTCTTGCCAACTGGCTGGAGGGTAAGAGCCCGTCTGGCGAGAAGAAGAAGAAATCCGAGCGGTCTTCTAAGACCTTTGAGGGCGCCCCGGCGACGGGGGCCCAACATAAGGCCAAGCACCGCGAGTCCGCTGGCACCGGGAGCGCCGAACGGTCGGGCTCTGCGGGCGCCAGGCAGGGCGCACCCTCCCCGGCACCATCAACCACGAGCCAACGCTCTGGGTCGGGTAAGAGGAAGGCCGAGCACCCGGCGAAGCTCCTGGAGAGGCCCCGGTCGAGCTCTAAGGCAGAGGAGGAGCGTGGCAGTGCCCCCTCCCTCAAGGATAAGGCGGTGAGCGCACCTAAGGTGGTGAAGGCCTTGATCCATCCGGCCAAGCCCTCTATCGAAACGGTCGCGGCGGCTCTGGCTCAGCCTGTGGTGGCTGCACCAGTGGTGGCGACCTCAGGGCCCAGAATCTCCCTGCCTCCTCGGAGGGAGTCTTCCTTTGTGCCCATCGATAGGACCCCCGTGAAACCCTCCGTGGGGAAGAAGGGGGGGCAGGGCGTCGTCGTAGAGTCGGCCTCAACCTCAGAAGAGGAACTGATCGAGGTCTTAAGCCACGGCCTAGGCGTGGAAGGAGGCCAGCCCGTCGGAATGGACCCCGACGCAGGTGACGACGACGACATCGTCGAGGATACCGACGGGGCCCCTGCTCGCCCGTCGGATTCCCCTCTGCCAGCGCCGCAAGACAACTCGGCGGCCATTTTGTTGGCCATACAGTCCTTATGCTCCGAGATAAGGACGAGGCTACCGTTACCGACGGAGGAACCTCTCCCGTCGGGGGATCCAGAACCGGGACCTTCTGGTGTTCCCCCTACCAAGAAAAGAAGGATCCATCCACCACCTCCTTTTCAACCGTCGCGCCCCTTCCAGCCCTCCTCCCCGTCCACCCGAGGGGATGATACGGGGACTGACACGGCAGCGACGGGTACGGACGACGAGGCATACGACGAGGATTTTCCGTCGTCGCCTCCCACCAGGGCCTCTCCGCCCGACGAGATCGGATCTTTCCACTCCATGATCTCCAGGGCTTCCGAGCTTTTCCAACTCTGCCCTGAGGAGAAGAAAAAGGAAGGCTTCCTTTATCAGCGGCGCGAGGCCAAGAGGAAGACGGTCCTCGCAGTGCCTCTGTTGGACGACATTTGGGATGAGGGCCTTTCCCTCCTCAAGAACCCTTCCACGACGCCAGCTAGAAGAGACCGGTACGAGAAAAAGTACCGGGTCCCGGACACGGCCCCCCTATGCCTCCGGGCGCAGCCTACCCCGGACTCCGTCGTCTCCGCGGCAGCCAGGAAGAAAGCGGGGGGGGGTGCGGCCTCCACATCGACTTCCCCGCCGGACGGCGAGGGAAAGAAATTGGATACTATGGGGCGTAGAGTCATCTCGTCGGCAGCGACGACGATTAAAGCGGCCAACGCCTTGGCTATCGTGGCCCGCTACGACAGGGAGCTCTGGTACAAGATGGCTCCCCTGCTGGATTTTCTGCTGGACGACAAGAGGGCGGAGGCCCTTGAGATCCTGCAGGAAGGTGAGGTGGCCTCGGACCACGCCATCACCGTGGCGACGGACATCGCCGACACTGGATTCCGCCAGCTGGGCAACGGTGTTTGCCTTCGACGTCGTGGATGGCTCAAAGCTACGGACTTCCGGCAGGACGTCCAGACCAGAGTCCTGGACATGCCCTTCGACGGGAACAACCTGTTTGGGAAGATAGTGGACGATTCCCTTCAGGCCATCAAGGCGGATACTGAGACGGCCCGGGCCCTTGGAGTCCTGCAACAACGGACGCCCTTTCGGAGCGGCGGAGGCAAGGGCGCCTCCAAAGGTTCCGGCGGCGGTTTCGCTTCCTACCGTCAAGCGGCCCGCTCGTCGTCGCAAGAGGCCTACAGAGGACGAGGCAAGTCTAGCGGACCCCGCCGTCGTCGCCAAGGAGGTCAAGGCGGCAAGGCCGCGTCCAAGCAGGATTGAACCGGCCTTGGGGTCGGGCCCCCACCGAAGCACCCCGGTGGGAGGCCGGCTGGCGGGCTTCGTCAGCGTGTGGGAGTCCATCTCCACCGACCGTTGGGTGCTGGACGCCCTGGCCCGGGGCCACGCGCTCGAGTTTCAAAGAAGGTGCCCGCGCGTCCCCCCCGTGGCCAGGAAAGAACTTCACGTCCCTCAACTTCTCCTGGAGGTAAAGGCGATGCTCAGAAAGGGCGCCATCGAACTCGTCCCAAAGAGGCTTCGGGGCTCCGGAGTCTACTCGAGATACTTCCTCGTGAAGAAGAAGACGGGAGGATGGCGCCCCATCCTGGACCTGCGACGTCTGAACAAGTTCATCAAGGCGCAGAAGTTCCGGATGGTCACCCTCCAGCACGTCCTGGGTCAGCTGGAGGAAGGAGACTTCCTATCGTCATTGGATTTGGAGGATGCCTACTTCCACATTCCCATCCTAAAGGGGCACCGCAAATTCCTCAGATTCGTGGTCCAAGGGCGTCATTACCAGTTCAAAGCCCTTCCCTTCGGACCACGGTCGGCACCCAGGGTATTCACCAAGTGCCTTGCACCGGTGGCGGCGCAGCTGCGCCGCGAGGGGATCCACGTCTACCCCTACCTGGACGACTGGCTCATCCGCGCCAAGACGAGGGAGCTCGCCGTAGTCCACACGGCAAGGACCGTCCAACTCCTCACGGACCTGGGATTCTCCGTGAACTACCCCAGCCCACCAGGAGACTGTGACCACGGATGCCTCCCTGGAAGGGTGGGGAGCGCACACCGAAAATCTGCACGCAAGGGGACTCTGGCTCCCGACGGAGAAGTCCCTACATATCAACGTCCTGGAGCTCCGTGCAGTGTTTTGGGCCCTCAGGTCCTTCCTTCCGTCCCTCAAGGGCAAGGTGGTGAGGATCTTCACCGACAACACCACCACCATGTTTTACATCAGGAAACAGGGCGGAACCAGGTCCCCAGCGCTGTCCAAGGAGGCGCAGGACCTGTGGCATTGGGCCGTCGCCCAAGGGATTTTTCTGGTGCCGTTTCATCTGGCAGGGATAAAAAACACCATCGCCGACTCACTCAGCAGGGAGCTGCGCTCGTGCCACGAGTGGGAACTACGGCAGGATCTGGTGGATCGCCTCTTCCGACGGTGGGGCACACCCCAGATCGACCTGTTCGCGACGGCGACGAACACCAAGTGCCGGAGGTTCGCCAGCAGGTTTCCCCAGACGAGGAGCATGGGCGATGCTTTCTCGTTCCCCTGGGAGGGCCTGTTCCTCTACGCGTTCCCTCCCTTGCCTCTGCTAATCCGGCTCGTCAACCAGCTCAAGAGGTCACGGTGCAGGATGATCCTCGTCGCACCTGCGTGGCCGAGGCAGATATGGTTCCCGGACCTTCTGGACTTGTCAGCGTCCCCGCCGATCAAGCTGCCGGCGGACGCGGATCTACTCTCCAGGGAAGGAGGCGCCATCCTCCACCACGACCCGAAGTCGCTGAACTTGCAGGCCTGGCTCCTGCAGCACTAGAGTTTGGAGGATACGACATACCGGCCGATTGCAGAGAGGTTCTTGCAAAGGCCAGGGCGTCCTCGACTCTTAAATGCTACGGACACAAATGGAAGAGGTTCTCTGTCTGGTGCCACGCACAGAAGATTAACCCTCTACGGATTACGGCTCCCCAAGTACTGCCGTACCTGCTGACGCTGGCCAAAGCTGGTCTGGCACATGCGTCCATCAAGATTCATCTTGCTGCGATCTCCCGATACACCAGAACCACGGGCCGGACGTCCTTGTGGTCTCATCGTCTGGTGAAAGAGTTCATGAAGGGACTGTTCAGATCGTTCCCGCCGGTGAAGGCTCCGGCCCCGGCGTGGGAGCTCAACGTGGTGCTGACCAAGCTCATGGGACCTCCGTTCGAGCCTCTGCACTCGGCCCCGTTGAAGTTTCTATCGTGGAAAACAGCTTTTCTTGTGGCCATCACCTCCGCACGACGAGTGGGAGATCTCCAGGCCCTTTCCTGCAAGGCCCCGTACTTGACTTTCCACGACACGAGGGTAGTGCTCAGGACGCACCCCTCCTTCATGCCCAAGGTACCGTCGGACTTCCATCTCAACGAACCCTTGGTGTTACCTGTGTTCTTCCCGTCGCCTTCGTCGCCGGCTGAGAGGACTTTGCACTCGCTGGATGTAGCTAGAGCGCTGAAGTTCTACGTGGACCGCACGAAGGGTTTTCGGAAGACGTCACAACTCTTTGTGAACTTTGGACCTGTCAATCAGGGGAAGGCTCTCTCGAAGGCTTCCATCTCCAGATGGCTCTCCGGCTGTATCATGTGCTGTCACCGGTTGGCAAACCGACCGCTGCCTGGCCGTCCGAGAGCCCATTCCACCAGAGCGATCGCAGCTACCACGGCGTTCCTATCTGGTGTGCCCCTGCTGGACATATGCAGGGCTGCTACGTGGAGGTCGACGCACACCTTCACGAAATTCTACTGCGTCGACCGGGATTCCAGGGAGGAGTCCAGGGTCGGCCAAGCAGTGCTGCGCAACCTGTTCGCCTGAGGTGAGCCTGGTGAGGAGGTAAGATGCTTAATGTTGAGTTGATGTGATGCTTAATGTTGAGCCTTTGCCACCTCCCGTGGTTGTGCATGTGTGTACTGCTATGTATTCTTTATTCATGAGCATGTGAATCCATGCCAGACCCCATGCTGGAGAAGGAACAAGTTACTTACCTGTAACTGTTGTTCTCCAGCATGGGTCTGGCATGGATTCACATGCGAACCCTCCCGCCTACCCCTCTGCGGCTCTTCACTTGGTCATACTGCCACTTCACGTGCTTCCAAATCTGAAGATGGCTGCCAGAGGCGGTGCTTAGGTAGAGGGCAGTCATTGGCTGTGGTCAGTATGACGCAGAGACCAGTGATTGGTTATTACTACGAAAGACAGATCAGAAACGAAACTGATACTGGTTTTTCTTTACCGAGGATTCCCAGCCTGACGACGGGGAATATTCATGAGCATGTGAATCCATGCCAGACCCATGCTGGAGAACAACAGTTACAGGTAAGTAACTTGTTCCTTACCATAGCAGTAGAAGAGATGTTCAATTGTGGCATTGGGAATGTACTAGACTGTCACTAGTATGATTAAAGCACTGAGGCAGTATAGACCTACATTGCATGCTATTTGTGGTGAGTTTTGTGGGAACATGACCCATTCAGGCAATATAATTTTGTTTTGTTTAGGAATTATGTTTTGTCAGCTCATATTGTGACAGTGTGTCAAAGCTGCATTTCTAAGGGCAGGGTCCTGTCACACTAGGGCCTTGGATGCTCCCTCTGGGGAACACAGAAAGCCCAAGAGACATGGGTCAAAATTGGCTCAGTAGGTTGGAGTGAGCTGGAAGCCCCCTCCAACCAGAACAAATTTACCACCATGAAATTTCAAGTGCTTACTTTAAGAGTACTAAGTTGAAACAAACTAACAACTGGGACCGTTGCTACTTTGTTTTAGAGTCAGCCAGGAAGAGGGTTCCCTGGACCCAGAAAAAACAAGTAACCATTTCTCACTCTGCAGAGCGGGAGAAAATAAGCATGTACAAGAGCTAGAAAGATTAAGCTTTGTTATCCTGCTCCAGTACTCGTAGGGGGAGATGCAATGTTGCAATTTCTTCATAACAAACGGTTGCCAGAAACATTAAATGTACCTAGACCTTCTCCAAGCTTATCAGAGTGTTTCTGTACATCTAAAATATAGTGGGCTTGCAGTCTGGGAGAGATCCCAGGGAAAGTGATGAGCAAACCCTTAATCCAGGCAGACCAGCTGACAATGAGCACATTGCCCACCCTGAGAGCTGCAAATCCCACAGTATGCAGGTATTTTTATTTGTAAGGCGCCAAAGCCTGAGGGGCATCCAGGCGCCGTGAAGACGGAAGGTAAGGCCCTATCTAGTACAACCAGGTAGCTGGATCAGAAATGTATGAAAATAAAAAGGTCTTCAACTGTTTCCGGAAGATCAGAAGATTGGTTGTATTGCGTAGAAGTGCCAGAAGCGCCCTCCAGGCCTGTGCGGCTTGCACATGAAAAGCGCTGCCTTTTCCACAAGCTCTTTTTACTCGATCTACTTGTAGAGAGCAGGTCTTAGCTGAGCAAAGAGATCTACTAGGCATATATAGCTTCAGCCTGTTCTTAAGATATATAGGTGCATCACTGTAGACTCATTTATGACAAGTTGTCCGAAGCTTGAATTGTATCCTAGCTGAAACTGGCACCCAGTGCAGACTCCTCCTGGCTACAGATGTGGGCTCTAGATTCTTCATCTGAAAGACGATGCATACCGCAGCGTTTTGAATCTTTTGGAGTTTTTGGAGGTCTACTTTCTTTGCTCCTCCCAAAAGGGCGTTACAGTAGTCCACTCTAGGCAGTATTACGGCCCGAGCTAATTTCTTAAGGTTTTCCTCTGAAACCAGCAGGGCCACTTGACGTAGCACTTTCAGATGATAATTAGTGCTTTTCACAATAGCATCAACATGGGCCTTGTCTACACTGGCCTCCAAATATGTGCCCAAGGTCTTAACCTTGAGTACCACTGGTATCTGACATCCGTCAACCAGAAAACTGTTATACTGGGAACCCAACTTTTCTCAAGCTTGTTTGGGGACGTATAACATTATCTCCGCCTTGGTGGCGTTAAGGCAGAGCCAATTAGTTGTCATCCAGCGTTTCACCATTTGATAGACCCGATCTAGGTTTTGTTGGTCCTTACTGTGGTCTCCTCCAACCTCCAGTGCCAACTGAAAATCTTCTGCATAATTGCAAAAAAAGAGGTCTGAATTCTAAAGATCGCTGCATAATGGGATGATGTAAATATTAAAGAGCAGGGAGGAAAGGCAAGCCCCCTGAGGGACTCCACAGATGGTAATCTCGGCATCGGAGTCACACTCACCCCAGTGTACTCGGGAGCTACGCCCCTCAGGAAATTACCTGAGCCAGGTTATTGCCTCTTCTGAGAGACCTCTAACGGTAGACATCCGATGTAGCAGAATCCTTTGATCTAGCAAGTCAAAGGCTGCCGATAGGTCGAGTAACATTAGCAGCCCCGACTTGCCAGATTCCAACCCAGATAGCATGTGCGTCTGCAAATCCAACAAGGCACTCTCGGTGCCATGGAAGCTGCAGAACCCTGATTGTTTTTTATGAAAGATGTTTGTTTCTGCCACATATGCCTGCAGTTGTAACGTGGCTACTTTATCCACAAGCTTTAGGAAAAAAAGGGTATTTGTAATTGGTCTAAGATTTGCAGCATCATTAGGGTCTAGGCCAGCCTTTTTTAACAGTGGAGTGACTACTACATGTTTTATAGATGGGTGGGATGTGAATGGTACGAAAAGAGGAATTTACAAAACGACAGAGAAAAGGGGCAAACATGTCTTTGTGTTCTAGTTTGGTTTCAGATGGTAAAAGTTCACCTGGGCAACTTGTAGGATGCATGTCCCGCATAATATTACAAATATCTGTCGTAGTATGTTCTTTGAAACTAAACTTGGCTTGCGATTGTTAAGGAGATTGTTCTCCTTCGGTTGAGGATTTGGATGTAATTTTAGATTTAAACTATCTCCTCGGTACTGTCATGACTGGGTTCACTAAAAGTAGCACTAAGGGTTATTTTGGCTAATTCTTGAAGGATTTTCTTTTGGGACGTTTTTAATTTGTCGGCAAAGGCTGTTTTGTACCTTTTTTACAGTCGTCACTTTTGGGTTTAATGACCGGGTTTATACTGGCAGGCTTTTCTCAAGATCTCAGAAGACTAAAAAGCTCTTTGGTTTGATTCCCAGCATTAGTGGTTTGATTGTTGTAGAAGTTAGCTTCTACAATTTTCATCTTATATTTTTTAGCCTTAATTTTCCAAATTTCTAAGTTTTCTGGGGTATTGTCTTTTTGCCAGGTGTGTTCCGCCTGTCTTAACTGTTTTCAATTCTGCTAGTGCTGGGGCAAACCATCTGCGATGGTTTGGGGTATCTCTAACCTTTCTAACTTTCAGCGGTGCAACCTGATCTAACAATTTAAAAATGTAATTATTATAAGTACTGATAAGTACTTCCGGGCTATCTGAATCCTTAGTAGTATTATCTATCGTCTCCAAGTATGCTGAGGATAGGAGGCATAACCAGCTTCATGTTCCTACCAAGCAATTCATGCACAGGTTCGTGTTTCCTAGGATGTGTGAGGATTGGACGTATCAGTTGGAAATGGATGGAGAAATGATCCAACCAGGGACATGGCGTGGTAATTACATTATCAATTAAAATATTTCCACTTCCCACCCAATCCAAGATATGACCTTTTATATGCGTAGGTTCATAGTTGTGAATAAGTATATGGTGGTTATTTAAGGATTTTTCAAGGTCAATGACTTTATTGTCCTTAGCATGACTCTTCCATAGGTTAGTCACCCAAAATCACCACAGCAGAATTAGTGGTCAACAACAGTGTGATAGTGTCCACAAATGCCGTCATTGAAATTGGGGGATTCGCCCAGTGGGCGATAGATTAGGATAACGTTAATGCTGTGATTGAAGTCAGCAAGTAGCTTAATGTGTAGGAGATCGCAACCCACACATTCCATTTTACTTTGATAGATACCTAATTCCTTTTTACATATATTTGCCACGCCTCCTCTGGGGCCCACTTCTCGGTGTTCACCAAAGAAAGCATAGCCGGGGGGTGTCACCTGTTCAGTAGTGGGGCCATGTTCATCGCTGAGCCAAATCTCAGTAACGCACATGATATCCACATTGTGTTCAAGGATGAAGTCATGAATATCAACCATATGTTTTACCAGAGATCTGGTGTTTAACCAAACTAATGTCAGTTTCTTTTTAATCAGTGGGTGTTTGGGAGGTCCCTGTTTAGTGTGATCCATAATGGGGTAACAACCATCTGGGATCATTTCTATATTACGAGTCAGTAAGCAGATTAGCCGAATGTAGAAAATCACAAGGTTCTTTCCAGCCTCCAGACAGCAAGGCAGAAATGAATCACTGCTCTTAGTTATAGGTTAAAAGCATTCATGAATATGGAGTTAGGAACAAACAGGAGATAACTTACTGCACGCCTATCCTCCCAGCCTGGCCACGGACTGCCACAGACTGCCCGCATGAGCGTTCGCACAGGGTTTGTAGGGAAATGGGCGTCAGGAACTACAAACTCTCAGGGAGTTGGAGTTCTTTAAAGAAAAACCATGTGCGTGCAGGTGCAGTTATATCACCCAGTATTCAGAGAAACCCTCGAGAAAGAAAAAATGCTGAATGCGCATTCACTGCGTATTCAGGATTTTCAACAAATAAAAACAAATCCGATTTTACTGAATGAGCAGACTGGGTTGCGGGGGTGTCCCCCGCTCCCAATACATGGAGGGCGGGGGACAATAAAGTTTCCAACCAAAAACAATGACCCTGTGGCACCAGTTCTGACCCACGTAGACGAAACTGACGTTGCAGGGGAAGGGGTGGGTGGCCGGGCAGTGGGTGGGGGGGGTGGAGTCATGGCATGGGAAAGCAGTGTGCCGCAGAAAAGTAAGTAGGGATAAAGGAGTAGTGAATAAGGGGGATGCTGGTAAAAACGATCTATGTGATCACTGTGTGGTGCCATTTTCGGATTTGACATTTTTGTTATCGAAATGTTGGGCTTGATCACATAGATTGGATCACCCTAATGCCCAATAAAAGGTTATTACATCTGTTACTTTTTTTACGTGGCATGGCAGCACCATCTTCATGCCTCTCCTCCTTTGTTATTAAAGAATGGACTTTGAGAAAAGGTCTAAGGGAGACAAAGGGTCCAGATGTATTTTAGTTTCTGATGTTTGTTAATCTGCTTAGAATCACATGCTGTGCATAGTCCGACATCCAGTGGTCACTGCAGAGTATTGCATTTTGTTTTTCGTAGTCGAAAAGGGGACGTCGACAAGGCGTGTCTGTAACACTATCCCTATAGTGATGTGCGTTGTACCCACAATCCCTCACGCGTCGAGGTCCCTCAGATTGTTTTTTTCCACCCAGTTATTGGTCGCCTCTATGCGGAGCTCCTCGAGAGACATTGTAAAATCATTTCTTCGACCCTTGGTCGTTTATTATTATTAATATCTAACACATAGATCCCTCCCTCGATGAAGCTGCAAGCTGTTTCTCTGCCGAGCTAGATCTTCGACGGAAGGACGAGCGGAGGAGATCCTTTGGCGTCGCCGAGCACGTGGCCTGGCCTCACCGGCCTTACACAGTAGGGAGAGTGGGGTTGTGTGATCTTTTCTTTTCACTCCGAGAATGCCTGTCTCTTTCCCCTCCCTCTCTTTTGAGGTCGTAATCACACTTCTTGCCCTCAGCTATGGAGAGGACGCCCTTTAGGTTTTGCCCACTTTGCAAAGGCAAATATACCTGGAATGACAAGCACAAACGGTGCAACGGTTGCTTGCCCCTCGATCACAAAGAGGACGGCTGTGCGGCCTGTAAGTTACTTAAGCCCAAAACGATAAAGGACCGCAGGGTCAAAAGGTGGGCGGCCTACGCCATGTCTAGGTCAGATTCCTCGCCCGCTGCCGCCGCCGAATGTGACGAGGACAGTGATTACACGGCCCCCATAACGGAGGTTGTAGACCTCTCGAGGGAGCATTCTCGTTCCTCTTTGTCCGTCCCCAGCCCCGACAAGCCCGGCTCACGCCCAGCTCATGGGGATGAACACCCCGACGACAAGGACGCACACAAGAAATCTCATACACATACCCCACGGCACGCATTCGTCAAAGACGAAGGCAGCCATAGCGCCAACGGAGGCGCCGGGCCCACCGGCGTCTTCCGCTGACCGTTAGGGTCGCCAGCCCTCCCCGCCACCGCTTCCGCGACAGGCGACTGGGCACTCTGGAAATAAGGGCACTAACCCCAAACCCTCAGGCGGCGACGCGCCTCGTAAGAGTGCGCACGTTGCCAGTGAAGACTCTGCGGTACCTAGCGCTACAGCGAGCGATCCCTCAGCAGAGAGAATGATCGCCGAAAGCCTCGCGCGTATATCTTCTAGGGACGGCCATAGACGGTCGACAAGTGACACGCAGAAAACTGCGCACAAGGCCAAAAAACCTCCAAAGGCGCCGGAAAGTAGGCTTGGACAGCTCCCACCGTCGACGGAAAGCCCTAGCCTGCCAGAAAACTTCTCAGAAGGCGAAGGCACCTTATCATCGACACTATGGGGCAGATCTAGGCAAATACAAGGAGAAGAAACTCCTTTTTCACTCCCAGACCGCTCTGGCCTACCTCAGTGGACCTTAGAGAAGTTCCAGTCCTGTATGGACAAGTTAGACAGATTCATGGACATTCCAGAAAATAGGACACCTAAAAGACCTAGGGAGGTACTCCTAGAAAGTCCAAGGGCTAAAAACCCGAAGTTGTTCTATAACCCCTTTCAGGAGGATATGAACTCTAACGACCTCACCGAAGAGGACACTCACTTCCAGGAAGGAGAGGAGTTCATTAATGATGAAAACCAACAAGAGGGAGAAGGCTTCCATGAGGACACTAACATAGGTGAGGAAGGGTACGAGGAAGACCCAGGTGAGGGTGACCCAAATCCCTGGCGGTCACCATCAGGGTCTACAGAGCCAGACATTATAGATATCAGGTCTCCTCAGACCACACCAGTCAGGAACCCTTCGCCTGTTGACGATCAGCCCACCTTTAATGCGCTGCTGAGGAAGGCAGCAGCACATTTTGAGATCGAAACTGGGGAGGTCACCCCAGACACTGACTTCGTGGAAAGGAATATCAAAGAAAAACCCCCCACCAGCCAAACAATTCCAATACTCGCCTCTGTTAAGAGACGGATCAAGCCTTCACTGGCCACCCCTTCACTAGTAAGAGGGGTTAATCCAAGAATCGTAAAATAGTTCTCACCCTCTCAATCAGACCCACTATATATTAAGGGTCACTCAATCCCGGACTCCTTAGTGGTGACTAACACTAGGAAAAGGGCTGGGGTTCCACTGTCTACCAGCGAGGCACCCCCGGATAAAGAGGGGAAAAACCTTTATGCCCTAGCCAAAAGAATTACCACCTCGGCAGCGTTCTCAACTAGGATTGCCAATAATAACACATTGCTGGCAAGCTACGATGATGCGCAATGAGGAAAGCTTAAGCAGGACATCGAGGAAGTCCCTGAACCCCTAAAGACTCGATTGCTGGCTACAGTTAATGAAGGGTCTCTGGTCAACCAAAGCATCGTTAAGAATACCCTCGATGCAGCAGAAACAGCTGGCCGCTCTTTGGTACAGGGAATTCTGCTGAAGCGGCACGTCTGGCTTCGCAATTCCGGGTTTAAGGCGGAAACGCAAGCGGCGCTCATTAACAAGCCTATTGAAGAGTCTAACCTCTTTGGAAAGGCAGTGGACGACGCACTAGAAAATGCGAAAAAAGAATTTGATACCATAAAGACCTTGGACCAAATCTCAAAGCCCCCTAACAGGCGGGGATTTGGCAACAAGCGTTCTTTTCGTGGCCAACGCCAGCAACAGAATCAACAACTTCAATATTCTGCCAACAACTACCAAAGTAATAGTGGCCAGTACAATCAAAGAGGTCAACGTCGTGGCAAGGGGAGAGGTCGGGGTTCCACCCCTAGAGGCTCCCAAGCCACCAACAACACCAAGTGACGCAAAGATTCAGGTCCCCTCCCATGCATCGCCGGTCGGGGGCCGGTTAACATCCTTTCTTCCAGCATGGGAGGGAATAACATCAGACCGCTGGGTACTATCCACCATAGCCCGCGGCTACTGTATAGAATTCAACAGTTCCCCAACATACAGACCCCCCCGAGGGGACGACGCATGACACCAGAATACCTCGCCATCCTTCGCCAAGAAGTGGACCAGCTACTGGAAAAAGGGGCTATAGAGGTCGTGCCTCTATCTCAGGTAACGGAAGGTATTTATTCAGTGTACTTCCTTGTACCCAAAAAGGATCTAACCATGCGCCCTGTATTAGATCTGCGCCCAGCGAACAAGTTTGTCAAGCCCCAAAAGTTTCGTATGGTAACCTTACAGGAAGTGATCCCACTGCTAGCACAGGGGGATTACATGACAACACTGGACATGAAAGATGCATACTTTCATATTTTAATGTTGCCGGCGCACAGAAAATACCTCAGGTTCATGATAGAGGGCAAACACTACCAGTTCAGAGTGCTACCCTTCGGCATAGCATCTGCACCAAGGTTATTCACGAAAGTACTGGCAGTGGCAGCGGCCCACCTGCGCAGGCTGTCCATCCCAGTATACCCTTACCTTGACGATTGGCTCATAACAGGGGATTCTTACGAAACATGCTTCTCCAATACCCAAAAGACTGTAGACCTTTTGTTCCAACTGGGCTTCTCCATCAACGAGAAGAAGTCCAGCTTAGACCCCAGCCAGACCAAGCAATTCCTAGGGGCTCTAATTCGAACAAAGGACGGCCTTGTCTTCCCCTCCAACAAGAGGGTCCAAAACATGCTGTTTCAGAGACCCCAATATGTGGCAGGTCGAGAGGTGACAGTGCGCAAAGCGATGCACTTGCTAGGAATGATGGCGTCATGTATTTATTTGGTACCTCACGCGTGCCTGCGCCCAATGCAAGAGGGCTCAACAGCTAGTGGTGTCAGGCCAGCGGATGATGGGATGATCTAGTGGTGGTCTCGCAGGCTTTGGTTCTCTCGCTACGGTGGTGGGCAAAGGAAAACCTGGTAAGAGGGAAACCCTTTGCCACACCTGCAGTGGAAGCCACTGTAACCACAGACGCATCCCTCACAGGATGGGGGGCTCACCTATCCCATCAGACTGCTCACGGATTGTGGACTCCGAGCGTAGCATCCAAGCACATAAACCTACTGGAGCTACTGGCCGTGTTCAAGGCACTAAAAGCCTTCCAGGAACACCTACAAGGGAAGACAGTGATGGTCCTTACGGACAGCACCACAGCCATGTACTACCTCAACAAGCAAGGGGGCACCCACTCTCCAGGACTGTCCAAGCTGTCCCAGAATATCTGGAAGTGGGCTCTCAAACACAACATGTTCCTACTGTCGCAACATGTACCAGGGGAACTCCATCTGCTAGCAGACAAACACAGCAGAGACTTCCCTCTGCCCTCAGAGTACGAATGGCAGTTGCACGAAGACATCGTCTTCAACGTCTTCACACAATGGGGATTGCCAGAAATAGACCTGTTAGCAACTCTGGAGAACTCACAATGCCAAGATTACGCCTCCAGGTACCCACAGAACCAATCCAAGGGGAACGGTCTATCGATTCCATGGTCAGGGAAATTTGCTTACGCCATTCCCCCGACTCCCCTTCTCAACAAGATTGTGCACAAGATGCACCAGAAACAAGTTACCATGATACTAGTGGCCCCTATGTGGGCCCGGCAGCCATGGTTCGCTCTCTTGATGGAGATGTCTCTATCTCCCCCAGTGAAACTTCCCTGCCCGCACAACATGCTGTCACAGGACAAGGGCAGGACACTGCATCCATGCCCTCAGACCATGAACTTAGCAGCCTGGCTCCTGAGATCATAGAATTTGGACACTTACAACTCCCGCAGAGATGCATGGACATCCTCAGGGAGGCTAGAAAGCCTAACACTCGTCACTGTTCTTCTAGCAAATGGAAGTGATTTGTCATCTGGTGTAGAGGAAGAAGCATCAACCCAGTTGACTGCTCCCTCATGCACATTGTCCTGTACCTGACCCATTTACTGGACTCTGGTCTAGTGTTCAATTCCATTAAAGTCCATCTAGCGGCACTTTCTGCATACACCACTTCCCAACTTAAAGTGTTGTGGTGGAAAGTCCCAGTTATCAAAGCCTTCATGGAGGGAGTAAAGAGAATACACCCTCCGATAGCAAACCCAGCTCCCGGCTGGGACCTGAATGTGGTACTTACCAGACACATGGGCTCACCCTTTGAACCTATGCACAGAGCAACTCTTAAGGACCTCACTCTTAAGACCGCTTTCCTAATAGCTATCACCGCCATTAGGAGAGTAAGTGAACTACAGGCTCTTTCTGTTCTAGAACCCTTTGTAACAGTTCACAGAGATAAAGTGGTTTTACGCACACACCCAAGGTTTGCACCGAAATTCATCTCAAAATTCCATGTAAACCAGTCAATAGAACTACCAACGTTCTTTCAAAACCCTTCCAATTCGGGAGAAAAAAGTCTGCATACTTTTGATGTCATCAGTTCTTTGTCTCGGTGGCAGCAGGAAGAGAAGGAGATGCAGTTTCAAGATCCACTATATCTAGATGGATTGTTCAATGCATCACTCTGTTACACTCTTGCTAAGAGAGAACTACCCTTCAAGCCAAGAGCACATTCTACTCGAGGCACTGGGGCATCCATAGCATTCATTGCAAATGTTCCCTTTGAGTCCATCTGCAAAGCGGCAACCTGGAGTTCTGTGCACACCTTTACAAAACACTACTGTCTAGATGCACACTCTAGATCTGACTCTCAGGTGGGACAGGCAGTATTAAGACATCTTTTCTCTACTGTTCCTTCTCATAACCCACCGCCAACTCCGGGTACTGCTCGCTAGTCTATGCACAGCATGTGATTCTAAGCAGATTAACAAACATCAGAAGACAATGCATTACTTACCGTAAAAGCTTTTCTGGTGGTTGTATCTTCTTAGATTTACATGCGCCCACCCTTCCTCCCCGCTCGGATGGAAGGAACATAGACACCTTTCTACATCTCTTTTCTGTACTCAATCACGTATAGAAGGCTCCCTCAGGGCAGAAAAAATACAAACAGAGAGACCTCGACGCGTGAGGGATTGTAGGTACAACGCACGTCACTATAGGGATAGTGTTACAGACACGCCTTGTCGACGTCCCCTTTTCGACTACGAAAAACAAAATGCAATACTCCGCAGTGACCACTGGATGTCGGACTATGCACAGCATGTGAATCTAAGCAGATACAACCATCAGAAATGCTTTTACGGTAAGTAATGCATTGTCATTCTGTTCAGCAGTGCTACCTACATTTTGAAAAAGTGGATTTAAATGTTATGCACTTTATTTGTAGCACCAATGGTACCAACATTTTATTTACACGTTTACAGAATAATATTCAGCAAAGGCAAATAGTTAATTCCTTGTTAATGCTTTTTCATAAGAAAGAATCTGATCTCATTGCGTTTTTTTGGTTATATTTTAAGAATGTCTATCCTTATGTACCAAGGTTGTCACTTTTTTAAGTATTCTTATGTCGGTCTTGCATGGTTTTTCTACTTTTGTGGAGACATTTTCCTGAAATCGTTTATGATCATTCCATTACTAAAAGGGGAGCCTGTCAGATTGCCAGATTAGATGTGAACAGAAGGCTGGCACTACTTAATAAGCAAGAAAGGTGGTGAGCAGGTGCAAGTGGATCTCGGTCATGTCACCTACGCCCCGCCCACCTATGTTACTGCTAATCTTTTGGTGCCTTCTTTTTTTGCTACTTAAACAGCACCCCAGACTCCCTCTTTGCAGCTGGTGAGCAGGTGCAAGTGGAACTTAGTCATTTGACATCAGCCCTACCCGCTTTGGCCCTGCCCATTTCCTTTCTTAACTCTTAGATCAAGGTTGTCACTTGTGTGGGCGGGGAGTACAGCCATTACTGTACTTGAGTAAAACCCCTACACTCTTACTACCCAATGTCATATAGCTACATGTATTTAGCCTAATTGTTTAAGTTAGCCTTCTCCAGCATGGGGTCTGGCATGGATTTGCAGTCTCATAAATATTCCCCGTCGTCAGGCTTGGAATCCTCGGTAAAAGAAAAACATTTTCTCTTTCACTTAAAAACTGTATTTCGAAGGGATTGTGTCCTCCGGACGTATTCCTTATCTTGATAGATCATCTCCAGCTTGCTGGCCTCGGACATTTTTTTTTTCAGTAGAGGGCGCTGCGCGTCGACGTCCCTCGAGCCGATGTCCCTCGACAGCCTCCGTATCGGCGCCAACGTCATTATGCGTATAAATAGACACACGCAGCGTCCATTGCTCAGTTCCGTTTTTCCGCGCTTTGTGGGCCTCGGAATCGCGTTGCTCAGTTTGTTAGTCAGATATATTCTTCATTATTGCTCGAATACCAACTCTTACTCGATGGCTTCCTCATCTGAACCAACGACTCCACGGTCCGGCTTCAAAAAATGTCGAGACTGTGGAAAGAAAATGTTGACAGATCCTCACAGGATCTGTTTGTGGTGCCTGCGATCGGAGCACCAATGTTCGGAGTGCGAGGACTGCATGTCCATGCCGGCGAAAGCCTTGAAGGAGTGTAAGGGGAAGCTTGAAAGAGGTAAGACAGTTAAAACTCCTTCTAAAGTTTCCTCGGCAGAGTCGAGACATTAGTCTCCTCGCCGACACAGGAAACATTCTCATTCTAAGTCTCGAAGCAGTTCCCACCACTCTTCCAGATCCAAGCATTCAAGTAAGAGATGTCGAAGATCCCCTTCTTCGTCTTCTGTTTCTCCGGAAAGAGTCACCTGCCCCACAAAACATAGTTCTCAGGCTGAGTGGGAGGAATTCCGTAAAAGGATGCTTATCGTCTTCGAGAAAGCGGCCTCGACCCCCTCGAAGACAGCTGAGGGTGATAACCTGGGTGAAAGACCCGAAAAATCGAAATGCCGCGAGTCGTTGCACCCGGAGAAAGAAACTACTCGAGAGCGTCACGAACCCTCGAGCAAAGGCACTGTGCCATCGACGCCATCGTCGAAAGTCCCTTCGACGCATAAATCTGCGTCATCGACGCCATTATCGAAGGGCTCATCGCATAGGTCAATCAAATCGACGCCGTCTTCGACCTCAACGCCGAAAAAGAAAAAACCCACGACCGGCACTACCTCACAGCCAGTGGTCATACCCAGGGCCTCTAACACGACTTCGAGAATGTCATCGACAACCTCGAGTAGGATTCCGATCCTCTCAAGTTCTTCGAGGCCTCTTCCAATCTTCTCAACGCCTTTTTCGGTGTTTTCGAAGACTTTCACGGCCGCGTCGACGACGTTGATGTTTTCTCAACCAATTGTGACAAATTTAGCCCCTTCTGCTCTGGAAATGGGATTTAAGCCATTTCCAAGGTCTGATCATTTCAGACCTTTGTCTTCAATTTATGAGGAAGGGGAGGATTAGGATCAAGAAAGACCCTTTGGGTTGCAGAGATCTGCAACACCTGAACCAGAGGAATTTACCTCTGAGGGAAATCGGTTAAAGGATCTTCGAGAATCCTTACATGAGGCAAGTGGGTTAGATAGTTCCCCAGAAATATAATTTGCCAAACTCAGACCCAGCAGAAAATGCCGAGACCCCTTACAGAATTTTAATGGCAAGATTTATAGAATTCATGGGTTGGTCTACACCTTCACCTGCATTCCAACAGGATGACCTTACAGACATTTTAGTTAAAGGCCCACAGGAGGATCCTGTGGTTCCATTTCACGCTGCATTACAAAGAAAAATATTGGCTAACTGGGAAACTCCTGAGGTTATCCCGGCGGTTAACAAGAAGTTATCAGCCAAATATAGGATATCTACTACTGACCCTGAATTTTTGTCTAAACATCCAACTCCAGAGAGTCTGGTTGTTCAAGCAGCAACTGCATCAGGCAGTAGATCGGCATACCCTACTGTTCCACAGGACAGGGATGACAAAAGATACGACTCCATGGATAAGAAAGTTTTTTCTGCATGTAGCATGGCGTTGAAATCTATTAACGCTACTTGTACGCTCGCAAGGTTCAGCCATACACTTTGGGAGTGTGCTTCATCAGCGGCTGACTGCCTCCCAGAGGGAGAAGAAAGGGAAGCGTTTCTAAACATCATTAAGGATGGTAAAGACGCAATGTGCGAATCCCTTCAAACTGGCATTGATTCTGCTGACAGCATCATTCGGGCCATGGCGGCAAGTACTACAACCCGCAGATTTGCGTGGTTGCGAAAGTCTGGGTTTGCTTCAGATACACAAGCCAGACTTTTAAATATGCCCTTTGACGGCTCTTCTTTGTTTGGCAAGAAGGCGGATGACAGCCTAGAAAAGTTAGACATCCAAAACAGCAGCAAAATCCTTGGGAGCTGCAATCCGTCAAACGCCATATCGCTCCTCAGGAACCTCTTGGAGAGGTAAGTCCTTTCGCTTTTATTCCGCATTCGGAAAAGGCAGACGACAGTCGGTTCAAAGAGGTCAAAAAAGATTCACCCGAGGTGGACAGGGTAAAAATACAAAAGCCGCAGCAGCAGGTGCCTCTTTACCCTCGGCATCTGCATCAGCCGCCTCTAAATCATTCTGAGGACTCTCCTCACAAGACACCAGTAGGGGGCAGGCTAACTCAACATGAGGCAGGCTATTACGTCAGATGCTTGGGCATTGGAGACAGTTTCCCAAGGTTACTGCCTGCCTTTTCTATGCATTCCT
This sequence comes from Ambystoma mexicanum, assembly GCF_040938575.1. NCBI lineage: Eukaryota > Metazoa > Chordata > Amphibia > Caudata > Ambystomatidae > Ambystoma > Ambystoma mexicanum. Next base: position 659,245,616 of record NC_090941.1, on the reverse strand, counting down.
CAGAGTCATCCACCAGGGAACAGCTCTCGGAAAGTTCCAGATCCGCTCCTCTTGCAGGAAATTGTAGACCTGCTGGAGAAAGGTGCCATAGAACCGGTACCTGTAGCAGAGAGGAACAAGGGCTGGTACTCCCCCCCCTACTTCCTAATACCGAAGAAGGACGGAGGACTGAGACCTATCTTGGACTTACGAGAATTGAACAAGTTCCTCAGGAAGGACAAGTTCAAGATGGTAACTCTCTCAGATCCTTCAGGCCCTCTAGCTCCAGGACTGGCTGGTATCTCTGGACCTTCAGGATGCTTATTTCCATGTGCCAATCCATCTCAAAAACAGGAGGTTCGCAATTGGCGGCTCTCATTATCAATTTCGAGTTCTGCCATTTGGACTGACCTCCGCCCCGAGGGTCTTCACCAAGCTAATGTCGGTAGTGGCTGCAAGTCTAAGGAGGGAAGGGATTCACGTCTACCCCTACCTGGACGATTGGCTGATCAGAGCTGTATCTCCGGAACAAGCTCAGATCCAGCTAGATTATGTCTGCCACTTCCTTCACAAACTGGGATTCTCCCTCAATTTAAAGAAGTCACAGATGATACCATCACAGAGACTCCAGTTCATTGGAGCGGTCCTGGACACTTCCCTGGGAAAAGCCTCGCCACCAGAGGTGAGGGCTTAAGATATTCTGCAGATGGTCACCAAGTTTCAAAATGTCCAACATCTCCCAGCCTTCGACTTTTTGAGGTTGCTAGGCCTCATGGCATCCTGCATCTTCCTTGTGCCAGAGGCTCGCCTGAGAATGAGATCTCTTCAGTGGGCACTAAGAACTCAGTGGTTGCAATTCTCAGGGAGAATGACAGATCTCCTTCAGGTTCCGGACAAGGTGGCTCGAGACCTTCAGTGGTGGGCCTGTCAGGAGAACATCTTGAAAGGAGAACTGTTTTGGCAACCATGGCCGGAGATAACAGTAGTCACAGATGCCTCACTCACGGGGTGGGGAGCCCATGCCAACGACTTGACCATCAGCAGTCGTTGGTCTCCATCGTAGTCCACACTACAAGTCAACCTGTTAGAGCTGAGAGCAATCAGACTAGCGCTGAAGGCTTTTCTGACATCTGTACAGGGGAAAAATGTCCTGATAATGACGGACAACACAGTGGCCATGCACTACCTCAACAAAAGAGGAGACGTAGGATCACTGCCTCTGTGCAGAGAGGCGATGCAGCTCTGGTTTTGGGCAATCCAAGAAGGAATCTATCAGCAGTTCACTTAGCCGGAGAGAAAAACTTGATGGCGGGCGCTCTGAGCAGGCAGAGTACAGTCTCCCACGAGTGGGAACTAGCTCAGGAAGTCCTTCAACAGATCTTCACGCTTTGGGGAACCCCTCAAGTGGATCTGTTCGCCACCAGCATCAACAGGAGGTGCGATCAGTATTGTTCAAGGGAATTTCCCCTCAGAGGAGCTCTAGGGGATGCGTTCGTAGTGGACTGGGAGTTTGCACTTCTGTACGCGTTTCCTCCAGTCCCTGTCATTCCTCAAATGATCAGGGGGTTGAGAAGGTTCCGGATAGCCAAGATCCTAATTGCCCCAGACCGGGCCAGGAGAACGTGGTACCCGGACCTTCTGGACATGTCCATCTGCCCTCCAATTCGTCTTTCACTCGAGGAGAATCTTCTCTCGCAGAAGGAAGTCAGGTTCTCCATCCAGACATCAGAACCCTCAACCTTCACGCTTGGTATCTGAAAGGTTGAGATACAAGGATTGGGACTTCCCAGATGACGTCATGGATGTGTTTCGGCAAGAAGGCCAGCAGCAAAGACTTTATACCGCTGCCGTTGGAACAAATTTTGCAGCTGGTGTAGAGAAAAGAATATCGACCCCTTTTCATGTGGTACACCAACGGTGTTATCTTTTCTACTCTATTCGGCAAATTCGGGCCTTCAGGTTGGCACGATCAAGGACTATCTTGCAGCGCTATTGATCTTCAAGCGCACTGCAGAGGAAACATTGTATTTCAAGTTACCATTAGTAATACAATTTCTGAAGGGATTAACCACTGTCTATCCTCCAAGACCATTCCAAGTTCCCTTATGGGACTTAAATTTAGTCTTAAATTTCCTGATGGGTACTCCTTTTGAACCACTCCACTCTTGTTCGCTAAGGTTTCTGACCCTTAAAACTGTCCTATTAGTGGCATTGACTTCTGCTAGGAGGGTGAGCGAATTACAAGCTCTATCTTGTAAACCCACTCATACAATTTTTCATAAAGACAAAGTTGTCCTACAAGTGAAGCCTAATTTCCTTCCAAAGGTGGTTTCTGAATTCCACATCACTCAGAAGATTACCTTACCTTCATTTTATCCCCCTCCCCATCCGGGGAAAGAGGAAGAAAGGCTACATAGGCTGGACCCAAGGCAGGCTTTGAGCTTTTACATCAGCAGACTTGCTAGGATTAGGCAAGCAGACCAACTGTTCGTAGGTTACTCAAGGCACAAATTGGGATTACCGGTAACAAAACAGACCATTTCCAGATGGATTATTTTGGCCATTCTGGAATGTTACAAACTGGCAGGGAAAGAGCCTCCTCAAAATCTTAGGGCTCATTCAACCAGGGGTATCTCAGCCTCTTCGGCCCTCCAAAGAGGGGTACCGATTCGAGACATATGTGCTGCTGCCACATGGTCGTCTGCACATATCTTCACAAGATTTTACAACCAGGATTCCTCCTCTAGCCAAGAGACTAGATTTGGCAAAGCTGTGTTGCACTTGTTCATTCTTGAAGGGAAACATGGCAATTTTACTCCCACCTCCAATTACACACCACTGCTATGGGAGTCTATCAAAGATAAGGAATACGTCGGAGGACACAATCCCTTCGAAGAACAAGTTACTTCTTACCTGGTAACGTTCTTTCGATGGGATGTTCCTCCGACGTATTCCTTATCGCCCCTCCCATCCATCCCCTCAGTAAAGCTTCCCTTGTGGTTACAGCTTACGCTCCTTAAGGGTCAATAACCAATTCATGTAAAGCAACTGTTAACGTCAAAACGGAACTGAGCAACGGCCGCTGCGCGAATCTATTTATACGCATGATGACGTCGGCGCCGATACGGAGGCTGTCGAGGGACATCGGCTCGAGGGATGTCGACGCGCAGCGCCCTCTACTGAAAACAAAATTCCAAGGCCAACAAGCTGGAGATGATCTATCAAGATAAGGAATACGTCGGAGGAACATCCCATCGAAAGAAAGTTACCAAGTAAGAAGTAACTTGTTCTTCTCTTCTAAACCAATAACTGTGGGCTGGGGTCATACTGCCCTCTACCAATGACAGTCCTCTCCCTAAGCCCTGCTCTGGCAGCCATCTTCAGATTTTTACTGCACGCTTCAGTGTTGGGAGTCCTCGAATTGCTCTGCGAGCTATTGTATGCTTTTTTCCGTGTTTTTTCACGTAAAAGGTTGTTTTTTTGTTTTCAAGAGCTTGTGTGCTCTTTTCCTCATCTGCCGGCAACGGGGATCCATTGTTGAAGTTTCGTGCCCCTCAAGGGCGAAGATTTCTTGAAGGCCATTTTGGGCCTACTTCGCGCCCTCAGACCATAAGAGGTGTGAGGAACTCATGGTGGCAACAGTAAAGATAGACACAAGTGATCACAGTTAAAGGGTATTTATTGAACAATGTTTGCAGGGTGGAAAAACGCCTAAACTAACCCTGAATCCAAGATGGGAGCAACCGTCGACCATCAAATGAAAATAAGGCAGTAGTAGTAGCATTGTGTTAAAATAAACAGGCCTGTACCAAGAAACCTATTGCCAAACCTCACAGATGATAGAAAAAGTGCTGCAGGATAGTTTTCAAGAAAAGAAAGAAGTGTTCTCAAATAATATATCCGGATGCGGCAGCTTCGGTCTTCCTTCCCCACGTTTTAAGTACGGGGTAAGGTGGGATCTTGGAGCACAGCACACACTCGAGCTTCGGCACGAGTCGATAGTTCTGTTCCAGCTTATCAGGGGCCTTGATGGCCAAGTTTCGTTTCCCTAGAAAGTCTTTTGCCTTGGAGGGCCTAACGTGTTCAAATAACAAAACAAAAGGTCCTTTATCGAAATAAGTGTGTTTCTTGGTTTTACCTAGGGTGAGGATTCTTCACCCCTAAATCCCACTCTTCCGGGCGTAGATCCCTCTTTCACAAATCTTAATGTCTTTTTAAACAGTTCCAGTGGACATCCCGCGGCCGGGTTTACTCTTGTCAACACACTGTTTCCTGAGACTTTAGAATTGGCCCTTTCTCGTCAGCATCCCTCGGTCGGGTTCGCTCTTACCAACTTCACATTCTCAAATGGTTACGGGATTCACTTCCCTTGCTTTTTTTATTTTGTAGATGAAAGACTTTCGACTGTACAGGGATTTTGCTTGACCTCCTGTATTACCACTTTGACCTAACTTGGCAGCTCTCCTACGGCCTTCTGGTTTCTGTAGTTTTCCTTCACACGGGGATCGACCAGTGTGTCTCGAGTTAGCACCCACGTTGTGTCAATTTCCCTCTGCAGCTGGTCTCCCCCTTAACATTCTTCACAATTCATTGAACTTGGTTCAAACTTGCCACTTTGCGATTCTCATTCAACACAGCCCGGTTCTTAAAGTCTCTGCCCTCAACTCACCGGCTGTGATGAACTGCTTGGCTTTCTCCGTAACTGGAGCCAAGGCCAGTACCGCGGTAGCAGGAGTTTCCCTTGCTCCCGCTTATCAGCGTTGACACGCTTTGTGTACCGTTGCCATCTGTTGCAGCACACTTGGGCTATTGTCTTTGTTCTTACAATTCCCTCTGCGAAGGTTTCGCGGGTCTGCGGGAAAGGGCAAGGGCGTGTCTCTTCTTGTTAGCCTCTCAATATTCGCCGCCTTTTTCCTCCTCTTGAACTGCCATACCTGGATAGCTGTCTCGCTGTGCGGTCTGTCTTGCTTGTACTGTTATCGCTTCCTCCACCTTTTATCTTTTATCCCTGTGGGGAATGGAAAGGGCCGTCAGGTGTGTGCGATTCTGATCAATTGCCTGACCCCTTGCATTGGAGCATGTCAGGTAAAGTGTTCTGGTGTTAGTCCGTTCTCTAGTGTATTGTGCAAAAGTGTTTGTGCCTTTAAAGTGGGGGTGGGGGGTGGTTTTGAATGTCCTATGTGGTAGGGTTGGAAAAAGGTGTTGAAGGAAGGGGGATACCGCGTCTCACCCGTCAGTGTCTCACTCCCTGAGGACCCCCCATCCAGGTGATCCTCCCTCACTGGTCCACCCCATGGAACTGGATCCAATAGGGTTGGCCGTGTCCCGGCCACCTGGATGACAGATACTCGGGGGCCAGCTAGGGACACACCTTCAGGTTTCTCACAGAGGAGGGAAGGACCCTCTTCAGGTCCTGCACCAAATGTGGACTACGGAATGTTTTTGTGGAGAACAAACATCTACGATGTCTTTACTGCCTGCACCCGAACCACAAGGAAGTGGAGTGCAAGATAATACTGGGCTTTTCGAAGAAGACGAAAGACAGGCATAGCAGGCTGGCTGCATGGCTAAATTCGAACAAGACCTCTGCCCTGTGTTCCGAGCAGGGTCATGCTTTGTCCAGGACAGGCCGGTCTGAAGAGTGCTCTCCCTCTGGAAAGATGTCCAAGTCCCTATCTTGGACTCCCACGGGTGAGGTGACCTCAAAGGCCAAGAGCTGCAAGTCTGATGCAGGTCCCAGGTCAGCCTCATCCCACCGCCAAACAGATGACACACCCGATGCTGGAGTTCGCGTGCTAACGCCTAGCCTGTAAAATCAGGTTAGATTTCCTGAAGCGGCGCCCTGCAACACGTGTTTCTCACTGTGTACCATTAAGATCCACTAGCATTTCAGCCGTGGTAATCCTGTTCCTGTAATGGCCGCCTACACGAGCCAGAATGCAACAAGCACCGTTGCCTAGTAACTGTTGTGCTTTTTAATTGCACGCAAACGCCGGCAGGCGGAAGAAGCCGGCTGCAGCCCTTCCCGCAAAGGGCCGCGGCTAAGGGCCCTGTTTTGCCCCTATTCGGCGCATGGGCGGCACGGCCTACTCCTTTGTTCCTGCTTCCCAAAGACACCCCGCAAGGAACCTTGCCTTCCGCCATGAGGGGCCCACATATCCACGGTAAGCCTTGAGGCTTTTTCTTGCACTCTAAGCAGGGAAACCAGAAATCCGTACATTTGCGACTTATTTGCCACTCACTTACAAAGGGTCACTCTACAACCTTTGCACTTCTGTAAGATGTGCTGATTTGCCCCTGCCCACTACCTTGCAGCTTTACAGTCCTAATGCATGTGGCTAGCCACGCTATAATGTCCGCTCTGCTTCACTAAGATCCCCCCCCACCTGTGCTGAAACTAGCCTCTACATAAGGGAACTATGACTACCCACTAAAGATCAATTGGGATCCACGCCGTGCTATCCCCTCGCCCAGCCAATGTCTTGGGTTAGCCTGCAAGCCTAACCTGAACATTGCACACTGCCTCTGCTGAATATTGCCCACTGTGCCTTTGTGGAATTTAGTCATTGCCTATATTGATCCATGCCCACTGTGCCTTTTGTGTAATTTAGTCATTGCCTATGCTGATCTATGCCCACTGTGCTTTTGTGCAACTTAGTCATTGCCTGTGCTGATCTACGCCCATTGTGCCTTATGCAACTTAGTCATGGCCTATGCTGATCTATGCCCACTGTGCCTTTGCGCAACTTAGTCATTGCCTATGCCTCTGTGCACTTAGTCATGGCCTATGCTGATCTATACCCACTGTGTCTTTTGTGTAATTTACCCATTGCCTATGCGGATTCATGCCCACTGTGCCTTTTGTGTAATGCCCACTGTGCATTTGTGTAAATTAGTCATTGCCTATGATGATCCATGCCCACTGTGCCTTTTGTGTAATGCCCACTGTGCTTTTGTGTAATTTAGTCATTGCCTATGCTGATCCATGCCCACTGTGCCTTTGTGCAACTTAGTCACGGCCTATGCTGATCCATGCCCACTGTGCCTTTTGTGTAATGCCCACTGTGCTTTTGTGTAATGCCCACTGTGCATTTGTGTAATTTAGTCATTGCCTATGCTGATCTATGCCCATTGTGCCTTGTGCAACTTGGTCATTGCCTATGCTAATCCATGCCCACTGTGCCTTGCCTTTTGTGTAATTTAGTAATTGCCTATGCTGATTTATGCCCACTGTGCATTTGTGTAATTTAGTCATTGCCTATGCTGATCTATGCCCACTGTGCCTTTGCATATTTTAGTCACTGCAGCCCACTATGCCTCTGCATATTCTAGTCATTGCAGCCTACTGTGCCTTTGTGCAATTTAGCTCATGCTATTTGAACATTAGTCATTGTAGCTTACTGAGCCTATGCTATCCTCTGCCCATCTAAAGCTGCCTACCCAGCCCATCTTGTTTACTGGAATTTAGTCCCACATCATGAGTAGCATACTCTGCAGCCTGCTATTGTACTTACTTCTAATCTGCATCCACCATAGAGAGGACAGTAGCCTCCCTACAGCGCTTATGAGACCCCTAAATAATCCTACAATGACATCCTCTCTACCAATACCAGTATGGAACACCTGGATCTTAGTCCCTCAACTGAGTTTCCTAGCAACCCATGTAGTCTACTCCGTAGAAGTTCCAGGCTTAGAGCTAGACTCTCGAAACTCCATGAGCCTTTGACTAGAACCCTACCTCCTACCAACAACAGATCTAACACCCATAAGGCTAACATCGCCCATCTCAATAACAGGAGACTTCTTCCTACCTATACCAAAATTGAACCGTCTCATTCAATAGCCCTCCCACCCCCTCAAAAGGGGGGATTAATAAATGCCAGAACACTGACAGCACATGCCACAGACATCTGCGATTTGATAGTACTCGACAACTTGGACTTCATCGCTATTACGGAGTCTTGGCTGTACGACGTATCAGGACCCTTAGTCTCCTTAGCTATCCCAGAAGATTTCACTATACTCGGGCAAGACAGAATCAATATGCGCGGTGGCGTTATTGCTATCATCGCAAAGACTAGTCTAGGTATGAGAATCTCACCTACAATAGCATCCGACTCATGTGAATTGCTACCCATTAAACTCCCACTAGCTAGTCCCCAAACACTGACTATCCACCTCATCTACAGACCACCTGGTCCCATAGGGACCTTCGAGGAGGATATCCACAACTTACTCTCCAACAACCTTAAAACTTCCTCTCAACTACTGTCCTAGGGGACTTCAATTTGGGCTTCAATGACCCTTCAGACAAAAATGCTACCATCATTGCCAATTCCCTCTCCAAACTGGGTATGACGCAAAAAACTCTAGAACCCACCCACAATAAAGGAAGAATCCTCGATTGGCTAGTAGACTACAACTGTACTGCCAATATTAAAGCCATCATCCCTCAACCTTGGACAGACCATTTCTTCCTGTCATTTGAATTATCTACCTCCAGACCATCTCCACCTGCTTCTATCATGGCCCCGCCTTGCCCAACAAGAAATAAAAAGAGCATCACCAGAGATAAAGTGATCCCGGCCATTCTACCTACCCTCAATGGATTAGAGGATCATGTAGACCCAGAAACATTAGTTAATAAGTATAACAAAATTATGTTAACCACCCTCAACAACATCGCACCTCTGAAACTCAAAGTAAACCCAAATCTCACCTAAACAAATGGTTTACCCCTGAATTAAAGGATCTGCGACTACTTAAGAGGAGTTGCGAAACAGCATGGAGGCTTACCCCCTCAGTAGATCATAAAATGAAACTTACAGAAATCTCCTCCCTGTATAAAAAAGAAATCCATTTGGCCAAACAAAAGTCTTTCAATAAGCGCATCTCCAACGCCAACTCGAGCATGAGGGAACTGTTCACCATCCTCAAGGAACTAGAGTCACCCATCCCCATCCCAGATATATGCACAAAGATAAAACTTGGTGCTCCGACATTCAGCAAGCCTTATCAAATAAAATGTCCTTACTCCAAAGGAAAATAGCCAAAAAGAAAGCCTCCCTTACTCAACCATCTAAGACTAACAACTCCATTATAGACCTTGCCCCAAAGGCTCGGGACCCAGCTATATGGTTCTCATTCTCTAAAACCTCTATTCTTGAGGTGGAGAAAGTCATCCTCTCTCTTAAGCCGTCAAACTGCCAGGGCGACTCCTGCCCTGCCGAGCTTATAAAAGATGCTGCTAGGGATCGCTCCCGGTTTATTGCCAAACTTGTCAACTCATCATTCACATCTGGCACGGTGCCCACCAATCTAAAACAATCCTGGGTACTACCACTGCTCAAAAAGCAAAGGTTAGACCCTCTTATTCCCACAAACTACCGTCCCATTACGACAGTCCCCTTCCTGCTTAAAATCTTGGATAAGATTGCCTATAATCAAATCCAAGGTTTTCGGGAACAACTTAAACTCTTAGGAGAGCATCAATCAGGCTTCCGTCCCCAACAGGCACAGAGACTGCCCTCATTGATATAAAGGCACAAATAGATGAACTAAGAGATAAGGGAAAAATGGCTCTCCTCTTGCTGCTGGACCTCTCGGCGGCATTTGACCTCGTGGACCATGGGGTACTTTGCAGCCATTTAGACTCTGCTGCACATTTCTCCAGAGAGGCCATAACTTTGATTTAAACCTTTCTTAGTGACAGGATTATGAGGGGGTTCTCCCCATCGGCAGCGGCTGACCCAATCCCCATCCGGTGCGGAGTTCCTCAGGGCTCGTGTATCTCCCCGACTCTTTACAACATATTCACTAAGCCCCTTTTTGATCTGCACCATCTCGGTATCTCCTACACTATGCAGATGATACCCAGATTCTCCTCCCACTTTCCGGGGATTACGACAAGGATTTGGCCTTGGTGAATAGGGTGTATATCATTGTCCAGGCATGGATGGATACACACGGTCTATGCCTAAACGATGATAAAACAGAGTTGATCATCCTAGGGAACCATTCTAACATCAAAAAACTTAGCCAGGACGATACCTCATTTGAAATTGATGGGAATATCATCAAGGTATCTAAAGACGTGAAGACACTTGGCTTCTATCTGGACGCCACCCTCTCCTTCGACAAGCAGGTGAAGTCATTGGCCTCGACCACTGCCTACACATGCAAACTTATTAGAGCAGGCAAGCACTTTCTTTCTGACAACTGCCTTATCCTAGCGAGAGCACTAATCCTCTCGAGGCTCGACTATTGCAATGCCCTCTACATTGGAGCAAATAAATTCATCACCCACCGAATTCAAATTCTACAAAACAATGCCCTACAAGCCGCCCTCGGTGTGCCTAAAAGATCGCATATTTCAAAGATCAGGCGTCAAAACAACTGGCTGTCCACCCAAAACAAAATCCACCTAAAAGTAGCATCCTTGGTTCACAAAGCCCTGAACAATGCAGCACTAAGCTATCTCTGTAATAAACTCACAAAAAGAAACCAAACGCGCCCGCCAGAACATCTAATGCCAATAGCCTCATCATTCCTAGATTCAGGCTATCTAGGGCGGGGGGTAGCAGCTTCCTGGTTCAAGCGGCCCAATTATGGAACTCTCTGCCAAACCCTCTACGTGAAGAGCAGCCCTTTCCGAAATTCAGAACCAACTACCTTAATCTGCTGAGGTCTGCCAATGATTAGCCCATTGGCGCCCTCTTTTCTCCAGCATGGGGTCTGACATGGATTCACATGCTCATGAATATTCCCCGTCGTCAGGCTGGGAATCCTCGGTAAAGAAAAAATCAGTATCAGTTTCGTTTCTGATCTGTCTTTCTTAGTAGTAACCAATCACTGATCTCTGGGTCATACTGCCCCCAGCCAATGACTGCCCTCTCCCTAAGCCCCTCCCCTGGCAGCCATCCTCCGATTTTTACTGCACGTTCAAGTGTTGGGAGTCCTCGTGCTTTAGCTCTCGAGCTTATACTGCGTTTTCGTGCTTTTTCAGGAGAAGTTTCTCATTTTTTCGGTTTTATCGAGCCTCAAGCTCCACCGTTTATACTTCGGATAACGGGGACCCGTTTCGGAATTCTTCTATGCCCCTCAAGGGTGAAGTTTTCGTCGAGTTACGCTTCTTGGAGGATTCCAGAAGATCTGTGGCCTACCTCAACGGACATGGCCCAGGACAAGGGAAGCTCGACGCCCGAATTCAAGCTGTTCAGGAGCTGCCCAGGATGCGGATTGCAAAATGTTTTCAAGGAGGACGAGCATTCGAGATGTCTCTCCTGACTTCATGAGGATAAGACGCACGTGGAGAAGGACTGTGCGTTCTGCAAGAACCTGCGGAACGGACCAAGCAAGATCGTCGTTCCCGCCTCGCCGCCTGGCTGGAGAAGGGCATAGCAGGTGAGAAGACGAAGAAAAAGTCTGAGCGGCCTTCTAAGTCCTGCGAGGGTGCCCCGGCGACGGGGGCCCAACAGAAGGCCAAGCACCGCGAGTCCGCGGGCACTGGGAGTGCCGAAAAGTCAGGCTCCTCGGCTGCCAGGCAGGGCGCGACTTCCCCGGCATGATCAACCACGAGCCATCGCTCTGGTTCGGGGAAGAGGAAGTCCGAGAACCCGGGTAAGCTTCTGGAGAGGCCCCGGTCGATCTCGAAGGGAGCCGAGGGGGAGCGAGGAGATGACCCTCCCACCAAAGCAAAGGCCCAGGACGCACCTAAGGTGGTGAGAGCCTTGATCCAACCGGCAAAGGCCTCTATCAAGGTTGTTGCAGCGGCCCTGGCGAAGCCGGCAGAGGCTACGCCAGTGGAGGCGGCCTCAGGGCCCAGAGTTTCCCTGCCACCGCGGAGGGAATCCTCTTTCCAGACCATTGTTAAGACCCCCGTGAAGACCCCGGTGGAAATAGAGGGCTGGGGGGGCGGTGGACATTACGGACTCGGATTCAGCCTCCGAGGAGGATCCGGTGGAAACCGTGAAAGGCCTCAATGAGCGGTTCGTAGGCCTCAACAAGAGGTTCGAGAAGGTTCGGTCCCAGGGGAAGGTTCCCGCTGATGTGATCGAAGATAGCGATGTTGGCGACGACGAGGGCCCAGTGGAGCAGCCATCCCATCCGTCGCAGCCATTACCCGAGCCCCAGGATAGCTCGGCGGCTTTTTGTTGGCGATCCAATCCTTATGTACTGAGATAAGGACGAGGTTACCAAGGACCTCGACGGCGGATTCAGAACCAGGACCGTTGGGAAGCCCTCCGAACAAGCGGAGGCGAGTCCACCCTGCGCTGCACTTCGTGCCCGCGAGGCCTGTGGACCCCTCGCCGGACCCTCGGGAGGATACGGCGACGGATACAGCGACGGGGACGGACTACGACGGCGGCGATGATACAACGGACATCCCGTCATCACCCCCCCCTCGGGCCTCTCCGCCCGACGAAATTGCCTCTTTTCACGCCATGATAGCCAGGGCATCCAAGCTCTTCCAGCTCTGTCCTGAGGAACAGAAAAAGGAAGGTTTTCTTTACCAACGACGAGAGGCCAAGAGAAAGACCTTTCGAGGGGATTGGGTCCTCCGACGTATTCCATATCTATGACATGTAATCACCACAGCTGTGCTGCTTCGGAAACTTTTTCGGCTCCTGCGTCCTGCGTCGATGACGTCGATGCGCCGTCGTCGAGAACCTCCTCCGACGTCATCCGATGTGATAAGTAGGACGCACGACGCCCATAGCCTCAGTTCCGTTTTTTCCGCGAACGTGTTGCTTCGTGTTTCTCGGTTTAAACGCCTCGACTCTTTGGAGTTCTGTTCTTCTCGGTTCTTCGAACCTGTTCGTTTGTGAAAATCCTTCTGAAGATGTCTACTTCGTCTTCGACCCCGCGTCCGGGTTTCAAGAAGTGTGGGGAGTGTGGGTCCAAGATGTCGGTGACGGACTCGCACGACACCTGCCTCTGGTGCCTCGGGGAGGCCCACGACACGGATGACTGTATCGACTGCCAGTCGCTCACGTCCAAAGCCTTACGCGAACGTAAGAAGTTGTTGTCGGTAGGTCGGGTGTCCAAGCCCCGGAAGTCGAAGTCTGCGGGGCTTTCGACGGATGATTCGAGGGGTGACTCTCCGTGTCATCGTCGGAAGTCTCGTGGGTCTCCTTCTAGGAGCCGGTCTCGCCACTCCTCTGCCTCTTCGAGGCATTCTCGGAAGCGCCGACGTCGGTCGTCTTCCAGGTCCTCTTCGGAGGGCTCTGCCCGGCACGTCGCTTACCCCTCGGGCCGTGCGACGCCGGAGGAATGGGCTTCCTTCGGGAAGCAGATGTTGGCGATTCTTGAGTCGCAGGGTACTCAGCCGTCCGCGCCCTCGAGTGGGGTCGGTCGTGTGAGGTCGAGAGACACCGCTCGCAGGAGTGGTCGGCACGAGTCACGGGAGAGGTCCCGTTCGGACAAGGGGACTCGTTCTCGACGTACCCGTTCCAGGTCCCGGTCCTCGACGCGTTCGAGACCGTGTGCACCTGTGAGGTCTTCGAAGAAGGCTTCGACATCTGTGGCGTCGAGGGCGTCGACAGGCTTTCTCGAGGCTCTGGCTCCGAGGAAGTTGTCGACGCTCAGGTCGTCGAGGGACACGCTCGGGGCTCTGGCCTCGAGGGCTGTGTCGACGCCACCGATTCTGGAGGCGCTGCATCTGACGTCGACGCCGATTTCCTCGACGCCGATCCTCTCGGTGCCGATGCCGGTTCTCTCGATGCTGGCGCCGATTCGCTCGACGCCATCGACGCCTTTAGTGTCGGAGGTACCCCAGGGCACGGGTGGACCCCCTAGGAAGGCTCTGGTTAAGAGCAAGCACTCTCGAGTGCCTTCTTTTCGCCACCTTGACTATATTTCAGAGGCGGATGAGGATTCTGATGGCCTGGTTCCTAGTCAGGTTCCGGATGACATTGTCTCGGGCCATTGTCAGTTTGACGAGTTGAGACAGTCACTGCATGATGCCAGTGGACTGGACACCTCTCCGGAGGTGGAGTTTTGTAGGCCTGAGCCTGGGTCTCATGCTGATTCCTCGTACCGGCGCCTTATGGCTGGGTTTCTGAGTACTTGGGATGGTCTGCTCCCCCAGGGGAGTTTGTGCAGGATGATCTGACAGACATCCTTGATGTTGGTCCCCCAACTGACCCGGTTCTGCCGTTCCATATGGCTTTACAGAGAAGGGTGGTGGCGGCTTGGACTGCTCCGGAGAGTCTCCCGACGGTGGGCTGATCCTTGTCGCGAAAATACCGTCCAGCCAGTGGCGACCCCTGCTACTTGACCAGGCACCCCACTCCGGCGAGTTTGGTGGTGCAGGCGGCCACGGCCCCGGCGAAGCAGGCGTCGTACCCTACCATCCCTCCTGATAGGGACGACAAACGTTTTGATGGCTGGGCGAAGAAAGTGTTTTCTTCTGGTGGTATGGCGCTTCAGGCGGCCAACTCCATTTGTGCCTTGTCACGTTTCACGCACACTCTGTGGAACTGTGTTGCGTTAGCGGCTGAACATGTTCCCGAAGGGGATGAACGGGATGGTTTCCTTGCTATGGTCCAGGATGGTAAGGATGCCATGTGTGAGTCCGTTCAGTCGGGTTTGGACTTAGCTGAATGCGTCAGTAGGTCCATGGCGGCGAGCACCGTGATACGCAGGTTTGCGTGGTTGCGGAAGTCGGGGTTTGCGCCTGATGTGCAGTCCCGGCTCCTCAACATGCCCTTTGATGGTGAACACCTTTTTGGCAGCAAGGCTGACGAGAGCCTTGAGAGGTTGCAGACCTCAAAAGCTGCAGCGAAGTCGTTGGGCGCTGCAGTTCGCCAACCTCCGCCTTTTCGTCCTAGGGGACAGCTGTGGAGGGGTGGTTCCTTTCGCTATTACTCCTCCTTCAGTAAAGCGAGAGGAGCTGGCAGTCAAAGAGGCCAACGCAGGGGTACCAGAGGTGGACGACAGGGTACCCGTGGTGCCAAGGCCGCTCGGGCAGTTGCCTCTTTGCCCTCAGGTAACGCCGCAGCCGCTCCCACTCAGTCGTGAGGCCATGTCCCATGGTTCGCCGGTTGGGGGAAGGCTGGCGCAGCATCTTGTAGAGTGGCAAGCCATTACTTCAGATGTGTGGGTTCTGGAGATCATAACCCACGGCTACTGTCTTCCTTTTCAGCACAGGCCTCGCGACAATCCACCGGGGAACCTCTCTTTGCAGAGTCCGGATCCGCTCCTTGCGCAGGAAATTCAAGCCCTGCTGGAGAAAGGCGCCATAGAACTGGTGCCTGTAGCGGAGAGGAACAAGGGATGGTATTCCCCTTATTTTTTGGTTTCGAAGAAAGACGGGGGATTGAGACCCATCATGGACTTGCGCGGTTTGAACAAACTCCTCAGGAAGGACAAGTTCAAGATGGTTACTCTCTCTCAAGTCCTCCAGGCCCTTCAGCTTCAGGACTGGTTGGTGTCACTCGACCTCAAGGATGCTTACTTCCATGTGCCGATCCATCCCAAGCACAAGAAGTACCTGAGGTTCGCGGTTGGCGACTCGCACTTTCAGTTTCGGGTCCTGCCGTTCGGATTGACCTCCGCCCCGAGGGTTTTCACCAAGCTCATGGTGGTGGTGGCAGCGCATCTCAGGCAAGGTGGGATTCACGTCTACCCCTACCTGGACGATTGGTTGATCAGGGGGAGCTCTCCCAAGCAAGTCCTGGATCATCTATCGATCACCTGTCGCTCCCTTCACAGGCTGGGCTTCTCCCTCAATTTAAATAAGTCCCATTTGACGCCAACACAGCGGCTCCAGTACATCGGAGCAGTGCTCGACACTTCCCTGGGGCAGTGTTTTCCTCCCCAGTTGAGGGCTCTTCACATTCAGCAGATGGTGCACAAGTTTCAGCATGCCCAGACGCTCCCAGCGTTCGAGTTCTTGAGGTTGCTCGGCCTCATGGCATCCTGCATTCTTCTGGTGCCAGAGGCTCGCCTGCGGATGAGATCTTTGCAGTGGGCACTCAAGAAGCAATGGTCACAGTCCTCCGGCAGGATGTCGGACCCGTTTCAGGTGCCGTCCTCGGTCGCCCGGGACCTTCTGTGGTGGGCCGTCGAAGGCAACTTGATGAAGGGGGCTCCATTTTGGCTTCCCTGGCCGGAGGTGACGATCGTGACGGATGCATCCCTCACGGGATGGGGAGCTCATGCCAACGGGCTGACAGTCAGCGGTCGTTGGTCTCCGTCGGAGTCCAGACTCCATATCAATCTGTTGGAGCTGAGGGCCGTCAGGCTAGCCCTGAAGGCTTTTCTGCCGTCTGTGCGGGGGAAGAATGTCCTGATCCTGACGGACAACACAGTGGCCATGCACTACCTCAACGAAAAGGGGGAGGCAGGGTCACTTCCTCTGTGCAGAGAGACGATGCAGCTCGATTTCTGGGCCATCCAGCAGGAAGTTTCGATCTCGGCAGTTCATCTGGCCGGAGCCGAAAACGTGACGGCGGACGCTCTGAGCAGGCAGAGCACGATCTCTCACGAGTGGGAGTTGGCTCAGGAGATTCTCCTGGAGATCTTCGCCCTTTGGGGGACCCCTCAAGTGGATCTCTTCGCCTCCAGTGTCAACCGGAAGTGCGAAAGGTTTTGCTCGCGGGAATTTCCTCCATAAGGAGCCTTAGGAGACGCGTTCGTGGTGGAGTGGTCATTCCCGCTGCTGTACGCGTTTCCTCCAGTCCCCGTCATCCCGAAAGTGCTGCAGAGGTTACGGAAGTTCGGTTCCCGGATGATCCTCATTGCCCCGGCGTGGGCTCGGAGGACGTGGTACCCGGACCTTCTCGACTTATCCATCTGCCCTCCACGTCGTCTTCCCTACCGAGACGATCTGCTCTCACGGGAGGGGGGTCAGGTTCTCCATCCAGAGGTCAGTTCCCTCAACCTTCACGCTTGGCTTCTGAAAGGTTGAGGTATAAGGATTGGGACCTCCCTGAGGACGTGATGGAGGTGTTGCTTTCGGCCCGAAGACCGGCAACAAAGTCTCTGTACCGTTGCCGTTGGCGTAAGTTCTGCGACTGGTGCAGGGTTCAGAATGTGGATCCTTTTGCATGTGACATCCCCATGGTTCTTTCCTTTTTACTTTCTTTGGCCCACAGGGGCTTGCAAGTGGGTACCGTTAAGGGTTACCTGGCGGCGCTGTCCATCTTTAAGCGCTCGTCTGAAGAGTGTTCTTACTTTAAAATCCCTTTGATTTCACAGTTCCTGAAAGGGCTCACTAATGTGTTCCCTCCGTCACCTTTCCTGGTGCCCGGTTGGGATTTAAACCTGGTTCTTAAGTTTCTTATGGGTGCTCCGTTTGAGCCTTTACATTCTTGCCCTTTGAGGCTATTCACTCTGAAAACTGTGTTTTTAGTTGCGGTTACTTCCGCTCGCAGAGTGAGTGAGTTACAGGCACTTTCAGTTAAGCCTCCCTTCACTGTATTTCACAAGGACAGGGTTGTCCTTAGAGTTCGTCCTTCTTTTCTTCCGAAGGTAGTGACGGAATTTCATTTGGCCCAGAAGGTTGTTCTTCCGGCATTCTATCCTCCTCCGCATCCTGGTAAGGAAGAGGAGAGGCTCCATAGGCTTGATCCTAGGAGAGCTTTAAGCTTTTATGTTTCACGCATGTCCCGGGTCAGAGTGGATGATCAACTCTTTATTGGTTACGCTGGAAAGCGTTTGGGGCAAGCTGTGACGAAACAGACTTTGTCTCGCTGGATTATTTTGGCCATCTCGGAGTGGTACCGTTTGGCGGGTAAGGACCCACCGGCTGGCTTGCGGGCCCATTCTACCAGGGGTATGGCTGCGTCTACTGCCCTGCAGAGGGGTGTTCCTATTCGCAACATCTGTGATGCAGCCACCTGGGCTTCAGTACATACATTTGTACGTCACTATTCCCTTGATTCCATCCGAGCACAGGATCTGGCCTTTGGCAAGGCGGTCCTTTGCTCTGCTATTTCATTGGCTATTCTACATTTTGATTCTAAATTCTTTCCCTCCTCGCTTTGGTACTGCTTTGGGAGTCTGTCATAGATATGGAATACATCGGAGGACCCAATCCCCTCGAAGAACAAGTTACTTTCTTACCTGGTAACGTTCTTTCGATGGGATGGTCCGACGACGTATTCCATATCGCTCCCGCCCTGCCTTCCCCGCTACAGAATTTCTTTTGCGATTGCAGCTTACGTTCCGCAAGGCTTTGTGTCTGACTGGTAGTTGACTTATGTCACACGTTCTGGGGGAAAAAACTACAACTGAGGCTATGGGCGTCGTGCGTCCTACTTATCACATCGGATGACGTCGGACGTCGGAGGAGGTCCTCGACGACGGCGCATCGACGTCATCGACGCAGGAAGCAGACGCCGAAAAAGTTTCCGAAGCAGCACAGCTGTGGTGATTACATGTCATAGATATGGAATACGTCGTCGGACCATCCCATCGAAAGAACGTTACCAGGTAAGAAAGTAACTTGTTCTGTGGTGCCGTTGCTCGACGACATCTGGGACGAGGGGCTGGCTATCCTGAAGAACCCTTCTACGACACCCGCCAAAAGGGACAGGTACGAGAAGAAGTACCGGGTCCCCGATGCCGCCCCCTTGTGCCTCAGGGCCCAGCCCACGCCGGACTCTGTCGTCTCAGCAGCGGCCAAGAAGAAAGCAGCGGGTGCGGCGGCTTCAACTTCCCCTTCCCCGCCGGACAGCGAGGGCAAGAAGTTGGACTCCATGGGACGACGAGTCATCTTGTCTGCGGCGACGACGATTATGGCGGCCAATGCCTTAGCGATTGTGGCCCGTTACGACAGGGAGCTTTGGTTCAAGATAGCACCTCTGCTAGACTTCCTACCGGACGACAAGAGGGCGAGGCCCTACAGATTCTGCAGGAAGGCGAGGTGGCGTTGGATCACGCCATAACGGTGGCAACGGACATTGCCGATACCGGATTTCGCCAACTGGGCAACGAGGTTTGCCTCGGACGAGGATGGCTCAAGGCGACAGACTTTCGCCAGGACGTCCAGACCAGAGTGTTGGACATGCCGTTTGACGGCAACAACCTGTTTGGAAAGACGGTGGATGAGTCCCTCCAGGCCATCAAGACGGACACGGAAGCAGCCAAAGCCCTAGGAGTCCTTCAACAACGGCGGCCTTTTCTGAGCTCCGGAGGCAGACGGGGAGCCTCTAAGGGATCCAGCGGTGGCTCTTCTACTTACCGCCAGGCGTCCCGCTCCTCTTCCCAGGAGGCCTACAGAGGCCGCGGCAAGCAAGGAGGGTCTTGCCGCCGTCGGCAAGGAGGCCAAGGCGGCAAGGCCTCTTCCAAGCAGGACTGAACCAGCCATAGCGTCGGGCCACCACCGAAGCACCGCGGTGGGAGGCCGGCTGACGAAGTTCATCAGCGTGTGGGAGTCCATCTCCACCGACCGTTGGGTGCTGGACACCCTGGCCCTGGGACACTCGCTAGAATTTTAAAAGAAGTGTCCTTGCATTCATCCCGTGGCTAGGAAGGAGAATCACGTCCCTCAACTGCTTTTGGAGGTAAGGGCGATGCCCAAGAAAGGTGCAATCAAGCTCGTCCCCAAGAGGCTCCGGGGCTCCGGAGTATACTGAAGATACTTCCTCGTCCGAAAGAAGACAAGCGGTTGGTGCCCCATCCTGGACCTGCGTCGGTTGAACAAGTACATCAATGCACAGAAATTCAGGATGGTCACCCTCCAGCACGTGCTGGGACAGCTGGAGGAGGGCGACTTCCTATCGTCACTGGACCTGGAGGATGCTTCCTTCCACATCCCCATTCTAAAAGGACACAAAGTTCCTCAGATTCATAGTCCAGGGGCGTCACTACCAATTCAGAGGCCGCCGTACGGAATAAAGTCGGCACCCAGGGTGTTCACCAAGTGCCTCGCACCTGTGGTGGCGCGGTTGCGCCTGCAAGGGATCCACATCTACCCCTACCTGGACGACTGGCTAACCCGTGCAAGGTCAAGAGAACTCGCCGTCGAACACACAGCGAGGACCGTCCGCCTGCTCACAGAGCTGGGATTTGCCATCAAATACCCCAAATCCCATCTGGTCCCGTCGCAGGTGGCACTGTTTCTGGGAGCGAAGCTCGATACAGTGAAGCGATTGGCATCCCCGTTGGATGAAAGGACGATGGCCTTTTTGGGCAAGGTGCAGCGCCTGTTAGCCATGGATGTGGCCAGAGTGAGGTCCATCAAGTCCCTCCTCGGGATGATGTCCTCATGCATCTACCCTGTGCCCCTTTGCAGACTTTGGATGTGTCCGCTACAAGAGTTCCTCGATGCCCGCTGGATTCAAGCGGCGGGCAGCTTCGACCCTGCTCGACGAGGAGTTCCGTCGGGCGATTATATGGTGGGGTGCCCGTGCGCACCTCACGGCAGGCATGGACTTTCATACCCTGGCGTATCAGTAGACGGTAACAACGGATGCCTCCCTGGAGGGATGGGGGCCTACACCGGAGATCTCCACGCAAGAGGCCTCTGGCTCCCGGAGGAGAGGTCTCTCCACATCAACATCCTGGAGCTACGAGCCGTGTTCTGGGCGCTCAAATCGTTCCTTCCGTCCCTCAAGGACAAGGTGGTGAGGATCTTCACCGACCACACCACCACGATGTTCTACATCCGGAAGCAGGGAGGCACCAGATCCCCAGCCCTATCCAAGGAGGCCCAGGATCTCTGGCACTGGGCCTTTGCCCAGGGGATGTTTCTGGTTCCTTTCCACCTGGCAGGAATAAAAAACACCATCGCCCACTCACTCAGCAGGGAGTTGCGCTCGTGCTACGAGTGGGAACTACACCAGGACCAGGTGGATCGGCTCTTTCTATGATGGGACAAACCCCAGATCGGCCTGTTCGCGACGGCGACGAACTCCAAGTGCCAGAGTTTCGCCAGCAGGTTCGCTCAGCCGAGGAGCATGGGCGATGCTTTCTCGTTTCTTTGGGACGGCCTGTTCCTGTACGCGTTCCCTCCGTTGCCGTTGCTGCTCCGTCTCATCAACCAGCTCAAGAAGTCCAGGTGCAGGATGATCCTCGTCGCACCGGCGTTGGCAGACAGATCTGGTTCCCGGACCTTCTGGACTTGTCAGCATCCCCACCTATCAAGCTGGCGACGGATGTGGATCTTCTCTCCAGAGAAGGAGGTGCCATTCTTCATCACAACCCGGAGTCGCTGAACTTGCAGGCTTGGCTCCTGCAGCACTAGAGTTTGGAGGATACGATATCCCGGCTGACTGCAGAGAGGTTCTTGCAAAAGCCAGGGCGTCCTCAACTCTCAAATGCTATGGACCGAAGTGGAAGAGGTTCTCTGTCTGGTGCCGTGCACAGATTATAAACCCTTTGCGGATTACAGCCCCTCAAGTATTGCCGTACCTACTGTCGCTGGCCAAAGCTGGACTGGCTCACGCCTCCATCAAGATACATCTGGTGGCCATCTCCCGATACATCAGAACTACAGGACGGGCGTCCTTGTGGTCTCATCGCCTGATGAAAGAATTTATGAAGGGACTATTCCGATCGTTCCCGCCGGTGAAGGCCCCTGCCCTGCGTCAGAGCTCAACGTGGTGCTGACCAGGCTCATGGGGGCCCCATTCGAGTCTATGCATTCGGCGCTGTTGAAGTTCCTGACGTGGAAGACCGCATTTCTCGTGGCAATCACCTCTGCACGACGAGTGGGAGAAATCCAGCCCTATCTTGCAAGCCTCCGTACTTGACTTTTCACGACACGAGGGTGGTGCTGAGGACGCACCCCTCCTTTATGCCCAATGTGCCGTCGGACTTGCACCTCAACGAGCCCTTGGTGTTGCCAGTTTTCTTCCCGTCGCCTTCATCTCCGGCCGAGAGGACTTTGCACTCGCTGGATGTGGCTAGAGCGCTGAAGTTCTACGTGAACCGCACAAAGAGTTTTCGGAAGACATCACAGCTGTTTGTGAACCTGTGAATCAAGGGAAGGCTCTCTTGAAGGCTTCCATTTCCAGATGGCTCTCCGGCTGCATCATGCACTGTCACCTGTTGGCAAACCGACCGCTGCCCGGCCGTCCGAGAGCCCATTCGACCAGAGCGATCGCTGCTACCACGCCATTCCTGTCTGGTGTGCCCCTGCTGGACATCTGCAGGACATCTGCAGGGCTGCTACGTGGAGGTCGACGCACATCTTCACAAGATTCTACTGCATCGATCGGGACTCCAGGGAGGAGTCAGGGTCGGCCAAGCAGTGCTGCGCAACCTGTTCGCTTAAGGTGAGCCTGGTGAGGAGGTAAGAGATGCTTAATGTTGAGTTGTTGTATTGCTTAATGTTGAGCCTGTTGCCACCTCCCGTGGTTGTGCATGTGTATACTGCTATGTATTCTTAAATTCATGAGCATGTGAATCCATGCCAGACCCCATGCTGGAGAAGGAACAAGTTACTTACCTGTAACTGTTGTTCTTCAGCATGGGTCTGGTATGGATTCACATGCGAACCCTCCCTCCTTCCCCTCTGCGGCTCTTCACTTGGTCATACTGCCACTTTGTGCTACCAAATCTGAGGATGGCTGCCAGGGGAGGGGCGTAGGGAGAGGGCAGTCATTGGCTGGGGGCAGTATGACCCAGAGATCAGTGATTGATTACTACTAAGAAAGACAGATCAGAAACGAAACTGATGCTGATTTTTTCTTTACCGAGGATTCCCAGCCTGACGACGGGGAATATTCATGAGCATGTGAATCCATGCCAGACCCATGCTGGAGAACAACAGTTACAGGTTAGTAACGTGTTCCATCCTCACACAACCCCAGCATGCACACACCACTATCCTGTTCTCCTTTGCTCTTATGGACCTCCTCACTCTGCCGATAAGCTTACTTCTATCTAGCACCTGTATATACACTGTCTTTATCTGTATTTTGTATTTATTTTGCATGTACTTCGTGTGTAAATTGCAATTGCCGCCTACCTGCAATAGATGGTATTCTGTATTTGTACATTGTATGCAACCCATGACCCTACCCTGCAACTTAAGCTTCACATTTTCTGTACTGCTGCGCCCGGCTACCTGCGGGTCTGGTGCGCATTATAAGTGAATAAAATAACAATCCGTCCCCTTCCAGAGTCAGCCTACCATTGAGAGGAAGTCAACCCACCTACTTGGGAGAGAAATCTGATAAATTCAGGGCAGAGGATGAGAAGGTCTCGCAGCCCAAGCAGGCTCAGCCTGCGCCGCCAAAGTCCTCGTCGACATCTGCTGTGACGGCCATGGCGGCGATGTCGATTCTACGGGGGTGGCTCCCACAGTACAGAGAGTATCCCTACCCCTCTGGCCAGACACGGCCGCAGAGGCATCAGCAAAGGCTGCAAGCACACCTGGAGGGGGAAAGACACTGGTCGAGATCCAAAGCCCTCAGGGAGGAAGAAAAGGGGGAGTGAAGAGGGCTCCCGAAACAGTCTTTCCAATAATGGTGTTCAACCAATGGATGTCTCATCCACGAATGACGACAAAGAGTTAGTACATATGGTCCACGAGGACGCAGGCAGCAGCGCAGGGCCTAGCGCTCCTTTGTTACATCCTCAACCAAGGGACATGCAGGCTCCGGACCAGCCTCAGCGTAAAAGTCATCCTCCACATAAAAGTAATCCGACACCCCCACATCAACCTCCTCCACCATGTCGGGCCAAGACACGCCGACCCCATGGCCCCAGAGACTGGGACGGATACGTCCATGGGTACCGACGAAGACAAGGACTTTGTCACGGCAGACAATGAATCACCACATTTGGATGCTCCTCATAGTCTCTCCACCAGAGAAGGTGGAATCATTCTACTCCATGATCTCCAGGGCCTCTGAGCTCTTCCAGCTGGTGCCCGAGGAAACCAGGAAGGAGAGTTTTTTGTATCCAAGGCGAGTGTCCAAGAGGAAGACTATCATGGTGGTACTTTTTCTGGACAACATTTGGAAGGAGAGCCTAGCCCTCAAGAAGAACCTGTGCATGGCTCCAGCCAAGTGAGACATGTTGGAGAAGAAGTACAGGGTGCCGGACTCCACACACAAATGCCTAAGGTCGCAACAGTCAAAGGACTCGATGGTGTCGGCTGCTGCAAGAAAACTTTTGGCATACCTGGCCTTGTTGTCAGTTCCCTGGACAGCGAGGGGAAGAGAATGGACGCCATGCGAAAGAAAGTCATTTACACGGCAGCATCCACAATCAAGGCAGCCAATGTCCTGACTATCCTGTCCAGGTACGAGCTGGGCCTGATCCTGGAGCTCCTTCCCGATGACCAGAAGATGGCAACTCTCTCCCTCTTTCAGGAAGGGGAAGTGGCATCAGACCATGACATTACGGTTTGCAGTGGACGTCGCTGACAAAGGTTTCCGGCAGATGGGCAACGGAATCTGCCTTAATAGGCAAGGATGGTTCAAGGCCACTAACTTCTGTCAGGACGTCCAAACAAAGATGCTGGACATGTCCTCCTACAGCAAAAATCTGTTTGGAAAAGCAGTTGACGAGTCCCTCCAGGCCCTTAAAATGGCTGCAGAGATGGCTTGGCCACTCTTCAGCAGAATCGCTCATCTTTTTTGTGCTCCTCCAGGGTGAAAATCGAGCAGATCATCAAAGGGATTCCTCAGCGTCCTACAGGCAACCTCCTCGATCCGCAACACAGAAAGCTGTTAGGGAGAATTCTCTGTTTAGGCTGAATTTCCTAACCTAGTGAGTCCCCCAGCAGCTTTGCTGGATTTTTGGGGTTTATTTTTTTCTCCTGCCAAGAGTGAGACTCTTTTACCCTCACTCTTGGACATGATTTGAGAGTGTTACTGTGACTTGCTATGTGCTTATGGGCTAGGGGGTATTTTTTCCCCATAGGCTATCATTGGTTTCTGAATGTGTGTTACACAGCACCCTCAGTGCAGTAACACAGGGGTGTCATAGAGACCCCCAAACATAGACTCCACACCCTGGGACTGACTACTGTCTCCCTGGGTCTGTAAAGTCACCATTGACTTTACTAGTCTTAACTTAGGAACTTAACCAGTACAAACCATCTTACTGTGGAAATACTGGTAGGGGCAATTAGATTGCCCCTGGGTCTGTTGTCGAGGGGGTACTGTCCTGGCTGGTGGCAGTGGATACCACGGAAATATTCCACCGGAATATTTCCCAATGGGATTTCCCATTGTTTTTAATGCACCACTTTTTGGTGCAATGTTAAAGATACCGCCGGTTTATTTATTTAATATAAATTCACCGGTTGGGATTTTTTGCCAGAACTCGCCGCCAAAATGGCATCTAGGTTCACTTCAGTAACCCTGAACCTGAGTCGAGCCTTTGTTCCACTTTTGGCGGGCTTCTGCACAGAAGCCCTCCACAGTGGTGCCATTCTGTCTGGGTACCACAGGGGGTGTGGGAGGGGGTTTAGGCACCCTGGTCTGAGTTGCCTTGCCAACTCATGTCGCACTCTGGTGTGATTGGCCCAAGTGGTGAGCCACCCCGCTCACCACTTAGCATGTTTGAGTGGCAGCTAGGCTGTATGAATGGGGGTTTGCTGCATAAAAGCAGGGTTTTTGGGACTGGTTCTTCAGAAGTCGCCACAGGACCTAAGAAGCCGAAGAGGGAGAAGCCGAGACGACCTGCCAAGACGACACCACCGGTGAAGCCCTGCGGAACCGTCTCACCACTTTTTCCGACGATAGAGGAGATCTCCCGGAGATCTTCTTTTCGCCGTCCCGAAGCATCTCGTGGCCGCCTTGCCTGTGCCAAGCACCCCGGCAACCGGGATACCACTTTTTACCTCAACCGAGAAAGAGGGGTAAACTCCTTTGTGACCGGAAAACTCCACGGCTGGTCTCATCCCTGGTAGTGCAACGACCTGCAGGTTTCCTCCACGTCGAGATCACCTCTTCCCCTGGACGACGCCGCGACTTGCACCCACTACCAGGAACAACTACCACCGCTGGAGGATCCTTTCCACTTTTAAAGGTACTGTGTTCCGCCCGGCTTCCCTTGCCACCGATTGTACGGGGTAGATTTAGCCCTCGGCTCTCAACCCTGGGTAAGCCTGGGACACCCTAACTAAACTTCTCCTTGTTCCACAGTTGACTGCCTTTGCTAACCTTATGTGGAAAGTGTTTTACCTTGCTGCTTTCATTACTTCTGCTTTTTCCCTCCCTTTTCTAATAACCTGACGTTATTAGAAAATCTGACGTTAAGCGCTCACCTCTGTTTGGAAATAAGTGGTGTTAACTTAGACTTGTCCAACAAATGACTAGGGATGTACATATAAGTAATAGTGACTGTGTTTTGACTTACTTAACTTTTTCTGTGCTAGTGTAATTTATGAGTGTGCCTTTAAAATAAATAAGTATATACTTTTACAACTAGCTCTGGTCAGTGTTTGCTTGTACTACTGTGCCTCTGTACCTATCCTGTATCCTCTATATACTGCCTAACTCTTCTTGAGGGAAGTCTGACTGCTCAGCCACAGCTACCACAGTGAATCTGTGTGGTGCAGACTGCTACCAAGTGGGTTTACTGCCAACACCTGTAATCTTAAATCTTTTGCAGTGGTCCCAGAGGGAACTGCACAGGTTTCTGCTTAACAAAAGCCTACACAGGCCGCTCCCAGGCCTAGCCTACGGTAGCAGAGGTCAGCGTCGCTGTCGCCCACAGGGCACTGGCACTCGAGCAAGCCTGATCCGTCCAAGACGACGGGCCCCCCACTCTTGCACCCCGGTGGGAGGCCGCTGACAAGGTTCGTCAGCAAGTTGAAGATCACTGACAGATGGGTGCTGGCCACTCTTGCCCAGGG
This sequence comes from Ambystoma mexicanum, assembly GCF_040938575.1. NCBI lineage: Eukaryota > Metazoa > Chordata > Amphibia > Caudata > Ambystomatidae > Ambystoma > Ambystoma mexicanum. Next base: position 659,218,870 of record NC_090941.1, on the reverse strand, counting down.
GCACATCTTTGAGTTGCGGTGCAGGTGCCCACATATTCCATCAGTTCCCCATCAGGAGCTGAAGGATGTGAACATCCCTCAGCTCCTGGAAGAAGTGCGAGCCATGCTACGGAAAGGGGTAATAGAGCTTTTTCCCCGCTGGCTCTGGTGCCCTGGAGGCTATTCCAGATACTTTCTAGTAATTAAGAAGTCTGGGGTTGGAAACCCATCCTGGACCACCGCCGTCTGAATAAGTACCTGAAGTCGCACAAATTCAGGATGGTCACGTTGGTCGGCCAACTGGAAGAAGGGGATTTCTTGACGTCGTTGGATCTGGAGGATGCATACTTCCATGGCCTATTCACAAGAAACAGACATTTTCTATGGTTCGTGGTGCAAGGCCAACACTACACCAGTTCAAGGCCCTAGTGACAAAGCTGGGGTTCTCCATAACCTATCCAAAGTCCTGCTTAACGCCATCACAGAACATGCTGTTCCTCAGTGCCAGACTCAACACAGTGACTTGCCTGGCTTCACCCTCAGAGGATAGGCTAGCAGCCTTTCAAGGAACGGTGCAGCGACTGTCGGCAAAGACTGCCACTTTGCGGGCCATCAAGTTGTTGCTGGGCATGATGTCCTGCGTCTACCTAGTCAGTCTCTGCAGGCTGCAGATGCGGTCCCTACAGGTATTCTTGGATGACCGTTGGCTACAAGTGTCCAGAAGTTTTGCAGACAAGAACCATCTCAACAAGGTGTTTCGGCGAACGATAGAATGGTTGGGTGGTGTGCCCCCACATAGGCCAGCAGGCGGGATTCCAAACCCAGCCATACCAGCAGTCGCTACGGACGTCTCTCTAGAAGTTTGGTTGGGGGGGCTCACACCGGACGCCTACACGCCTACACGCCCAGAGGAGAAGGATCTGCACATCAACATCCTGGAGCTACGGGCAGTGTTTTGGGCCCTCAAATATTATATGTATATACAACACCACCATGTTCTACAAAGCAAAGGGGCACTGGAAACTCAGGCACTGGTCCATCGGACAGGGGATTTTCCTCATCCCGCTCCACCTGGCAGGCGTCAAGAACACCATTGAAGCATTCCGCAGCAGGGAGCTTCACTCCTGCCACGACTGGCAACTTCGCCAGGGTCAGGTTGACCGTCTGTTATTCAAATGGGATAGACCCCCCCCAATCAATCTTTTTGCCACAGTGGCAAACTCCAAATGCCAGAATTTTGCCAGCAGATTCCATCAACCGAAGAGTTTGGGGGCGGAGGGGTGGACGCATGTCCTTCCTGTGGGAAGGTCTGCATCAACACAGACCGTGTAGATGCAAGATGATGCTCATCGCCCTGGCGTGGCTGCAGCAGATTAGGTATCCAGACCTACTCAGGCTGTCTGCATAGCCTCCGGTCAAATTTCTGGTACCTCCAGATCTGCTTACCAGAGAAGGAGGCACAATCCATCACGACCCATGATTACTGAACCTGAAGGCATGGATCCTGCAGCCTTAGAGTTTGGAGGTTATGAGTTGCCAGTGGACTGCAGGGAAGTCCTCGCCAAAGGAAGGCATTGTCGACTCTAAAATGCTACGGCCACAAGTGGAAGATTTTTGCTATGTAGTGCCAGTCACAGAAGATTACCCCTTTCAGGGCCGCGGCTCCACAGAGCCTTCCATACTTGATGTCCTTGACAAAAGCTGGACTGGCTCACGCATCCATCAAGGCAGCCATCGCGCGCTACACCAGCAGATCACTGGGAAGATCCTCGCTGTGGTCCCATAGACTAGTCAACGAGTTCCTCAAGGGACTGTTCCAATCTTTCACGTCAGTGAAGGCTCCTACCCCGGCATGGGAACTTGACGTGGTTCTGATGAGGCTCATCAAATCTATGCATCAAGCCCCACTCAAGTTTCTCTCGTGGAAAACCGCTTTCCTTGTGGACATCACCTCTGCCAGACGTGTGGGTGAGAACCAGGACCTATCCTGCAAGCAACCAGATCTGACTTTCCACGAATCAATGGTGGTACTGCGTACACACCCCTCTTTCATGCTGAAGGTTCAGTCGGACTCCCATCTCAATAATCCTTTAGTGTTGCCCGTTTTCTTCCTGAAACCTTTATCGTCGGCGGAAAGGGCCTGGCACTCGCTGGACGTTGCTTGTTCCTTGAAGTTTTACGTGACCTGCATGAAGAGTTTCTGGAAAACTTTCCATTTGTTTGAATTTTGGCTGTCTAGCTGCATCATGCGCTGTCATCGGCTGTCGAACCGGCTGCTGCCAGGCTGTCGAGAGCCCATTCCACCAGAGTGATCGCTGCGACAAGGGCGTTCCTTTCTGGTGTGCCCCTGCTCCACATCTGCAGGGCTGCAACGTGGAGGTCCACACACACCTTCACGAAGCTCTACTGCGTCAACAGGGATTCCAGGGAGGAGTCCAGAGTCGACCAGGCTGTGCTACACAACCTGTTCGCTTGAGGTGAGTCTGTTCCAGGGGTAAGTTTAATTGCTTCTGTTGAGCCTTGCCACGTCCTGTGGTTGTGTAATGTTGTTGTACTGCTGTGTATTTATACTCTTAGGTCCTATCCCCTTTCCTAGATACTGTATGGGCATCCCTCGCCCTCACTAGGGACAGCAGAAAGGACCTTTTTCTTACGTACTCATAGTCCATAGTTACCTTTCCTCCATACTGTATGGGCGTCCCTCGCTAGGGAAGGGAGACGGAACCTTTCACCATAAAAATCATCTTCCCCTTTAAATTTAGAAATGGACGAAGGCGCTGCCCTGGGAGCATGTGCTCCCCTGACTCCGCCCATTGGCGCCATTCCTCAGACCTCTTTTTCGCATCGACTCCCACGGACCGCTTTCACCAGCATTCCTGGTTTAGGCCTCTGGCCTATTAATTCCATGCGCTCTTCCCCAGAGAAGTACTTTTGTATTCTTTTTTTCTTGTCTTTAATCAGTTACCTCTGTCTTTTTGGTGCCACACTCCTCCCCGGCGCATGTAGATGTCTGTGGGATTCAGCAGGTGTCCAGCCGGCGAGGGACTCTTCCCTACGTCCAACCCCCATGCTCTCTGCCTCTGCTGCCTTGGGCCTCAACCACGGCTGGGAGCGATGTACTACGTGCAACGCGCGGACACCATGCGCTCTGAAGAACAGACTAGCCAGGCGGAGGGAGCTTTTCGAAAGGTCTCCTCCAGAGGACTTGAAGGAATTAGTCAAGCACAAGTCCAAGCCCAAAGTAGGGGCACTGTTTTCATCTGCACCCCGCAAAGGCGACTCCTTCCACAGGAAACGCATGAGCGGGAGGGACCCATCAGGTGCTAGTACCAGTGCAGGCACTCAGACTGCTTCAGTTACCAGCCACCAGGCCGAGGGGTTGCAAGATCCTACCAGTGACAGCGCAGAGTGACCGCAAGGTTCTATTACAGGGTCTCAACCTGAGGGTCTGCGCCCTAATACCAGACAGATGTCTGAGGGGGTGCCTGTATGCAGCACTCCCTGCGCCACAGCCGAGTGCACACTGACTACTAGGCCCCATCCAGAGGTGCAGGGTAGGCCTCAACTTCCTCCGCCAATAGTCCTGCAGGAGGCTAGGCGCAGCGCGCCAAGCGTCACAACACAGACACATGGCACGCAGCCCGACAAAATGGCGGCTCGCCCGACACCATCCCCCTTTGCAGACCAGGTGGGACTGGTCATCACTTGGCACGTGGCCCACGGCATATCCTTATGCATCGCAGGGCAGATAACACCCTGCATACAGCAAGACAGTGTGTGCCCTGGTCTTGGCGCGGGGTCCTGAGGTTGCCCATACCCGCTTCACCAAGCGCTCTGCCGGCCTGTGAAGACAGTTTTTTTTATTTTAAGATTCCTGACTCTCATGAAGTCTCAGCAGATGGGCATCATCTGACAAGCTGATGTCATCAGGGACCTGCTCCCTCTGGTACTGCCGCTAGAACCTACGGCCACCCCGCCCCCAAGTCCAGAGCTTTCGAATCCAATGCAGCCCCACTGCCAGCACCAGTCCCCATGACACCGGCTCCCATGCCTCTGCCAGTCACTGCAGCCCTGTATCTGCTGCCGCAGCAGCCTCCGTCACCTGTCAGTACTCTATAGCCACCTGCGCCCAAAGCTCCTCCAGCTGCACCGGACCAACAGGACACATTGGTGGACACGGAGGACGCATACACATCCTCATCTGCTAAGGCCTTTCATGAACGGCTTGTGGGCTTGGCTGAGTATTTGGGGCTCACTCAGCCTGAGGTTGAACAACCAGAGGCAGGTTACTGGCAGATGTCCTCACTCTACGCCCCACAGCTAGACCAGGGATCCCAATGCAAAAGGACGTGGTGGCGCTTGCCAAAAAAGGATGGCTCAAACCACACTCTGAACAGCCTACCAATAGGTGCCTCAATGCCAAGTTTAGGCAGCTGGAAGGTGACCCCCTCTTGCTGTCGGCACACCCCCAACCATACTCCTTAGGGATTGCTGCGGCTTCGCTCTATCCCAAGCCACAATCCTCATCGGCTACATCAACCTCTGCACTCCTGGATAAGGAGAAGATCTTAGAAGCATATGGAAAGAAAATATATTACAAAGTTTCCCTCCATCTGCACCAGTCCAATGCTGAAGCCATGCTGGCTGCTTTCAATCAAAGGCTCTGGTGAGAGATCGCCAATTTCCTTCCAGAACTCGCTGTGCAGACCCAGGCGCGCTTTAAGGCTGGGCTGGCTGAAGCCAAAATAGTGGCGCAGGACATTTTGGGACATTATGGAGTCCACGGTGGCTCACATTGACCCCCCAGGTCGTGCCATATGTATCATTAGCAACATGAGAAGGACAGCCCGACTACGGGCAAACCAGTTCAACCCTGATGTCCAGGAGCGTATATTGGACCGCTCTTTCGAGGGTGGGGATCTGTTCCTTCTACCACAGACGAGGAACTCGATAAGAAAAACAGCTCGCAGACTTCCAAATCCTTACCGATCCTCACCAAGTCCACCCCCAAAGCCTATAGCCAGACACACCAGCGCTCAAAGGTCGGTCTTTCGGCGGCTTCAGGCACTTCTAGGAGTGACATTCCAGACAACCTGACAGATCCCAGAGCCAGCACAGGCGCAAGCAGCACAAGGCGGCTCGCAAGGGCTTTTTCTAGTCCCCCTCTTCAGGAGAGCAGGCTAGGTGTGGACAACTACGAATGGCAGTTGAACAAACAAGTTCTTCAGGGGATTTTCGACAGGTGGTCATCCTCAGGTGGACCTCTTCACCACCTGGTACAACAGGAGGTGACCTCAGTTATCGTCGTGGCAGGGACAGGGCAGGGGCTCCCTGGGCGACATGATGCAGATCCAGTTGAACGTCATGATCGCGTATGCCTGTCCTCCGCCACCCCATTGACCACAGGGTAATCTTCAAGATCCGGGATGCCCAGCGCCTCCATTTCATACTGATAGCTCTCTGGTGGCCAGCAAGACCATGGTTCTTGGAACTACTCAGCCTGTCGAATCAGCCACTGGTGCACCTTCCGCTCAGTCCAGCACACCTACTTCTCTCAGCATGGAGGCACGGTCATCCACCCCGCCCCCAGAAATTAGCCCTTGTACAGTGGTTCCTGAACAAGTCGCACTGAGGCATCTGCAGCTGTTTAGGTTTTGTCATTGGGCATAATCAAGAGGTTGATCCTTTGACCTGCACGTTGGACAATGTGCTATCCTTCTCGGCACACCTTGCACACACGGGGGTGCAGGTAGACACATGTCACACCTTTCTGGCAGCCATTGGAGCCTACATGAACTCTGAGGAGGAGGTGCTTTCTTCCTCTAGTCCGGTGGTTAAGACACTTGGCGGGCTTTACCCACATATCAAGAAATTACACTCCGTGTTGGACCTCAATGTGGTATTGGGCGCCCTGGCGCATAAACCATTCGAACCTATGGCATCCGCGAACATCAGGCTAGTCATCAAGACGGCCCTCCGGGTGGGCCTCACCGGATCAGTGAAATCCAAGCGCTGGTAGCCTCAGAGCCTTATACAACTTTTCATAAGGACAGGGCGGTGCTTAGAACTCACCCTGCATTCTTAACTAAGGTTGTCTCCTCGTTCCATCTGAATGAGGAGATAGTGCTACCAACTTTCTTCGTGGACCCTAAGGTTGACGCTCGGAGAGTATCCTGTCCAGGAATTCTACCTGGACAGGACCTGGAGCTTCCACAAATCAGATGCTCGTTGTCCCCTTAGGTGGGTCAAAGCCGGGTTGTTAGGCCTTCAAGGCTTCCATAGGAAGGCTTATGGAGGCATACATGCTTGGATGCCGGCTCGAGGTCAGACGCGGCATTTGGTCAGGCAGTGTTAAGTAACTTGTTTTCTTAGCAGGTGCAACTCTCCACCCTGGGGCTACATTCAGTTGTAATCGCCCATAAAGTAGGAGGAAAGGGGACAAGACGTAGGAGTAATCATAAGTTACTCATCGTAGTGACAAACGTACTCTAGTCCATAGTCCCCTTCCTCCATTCGTCCCACCATCCTCCCCCTAATAAAACTGATGTCATTAGGCAATGTTAATATTGTCGACGCGTCAAAGGGGACTGAGTGGCGGCGCCGGTGGGCGGAGTCGCGGGAGCGCATGCTCCCAAGGCTGCACGCATCTAAATTTAAAGGGGAAGATGAGTTTTATGGTGAAAGGTTCTGTCTCCTGTCCCTACCGAGGGATGCCTATATAGTATGGAGGAAAGGGAACTATGGACTAGGAGTACGTTAGTCACTACAGTGAGTAACTTATTTTTTATTTTTTTTTAAAACTGTGTTCATTGGTTTTTTACAACAAAACAACCAAACCATGAAACTGAATGTCGGTCGTACTGTGAAAACTGCACCCTTCCCATCCACTCCTCCCCTCCACCCCCCTCGCCCATCATGTTGAAAAGAGTCATTGTGCTAGAGGTTATCAACTAGGTGGCGCCTGTGCTGGGGCACTGGCGTTGTGTGTCGGGCTGGTATTGGAGTCCTGCGGTAGTTCCGATTGTTGAGAGTCAGCAGCGTCGGCCGTTGAAAGTAGGAATGTGATGTACGGCCCCCAAATGTCCTGAGGGCGTGCGTGTAATGGCATAGTCTTGATAAAGTCCGTTTCCACATCTTGACAAAAAGTTACGTCTTTCAGCCAGTGCTGTAAGTTTGGAGGGGGTCCTCTGCCCCACGTGTAGGCGATTCTCCTTCGTGCCAGGACCAGCAGTAGATCCGTCAGCCTTCTAACTGAGCTCGGTAGTGATTGAGTCAGGCCTAGTAGTGCTGTTTTTGGCTCGGGGACAAGCTCTGTTTCGATTATTGCTGAGATTTTTTCGAGTACTGCTCTCCAGAAGGTAGCTACTGGAGGACAGGACCACGCCAAGTGAAGGAAGTCAGCTGTGGGTGTCCCACATCGGTTGCACTCTGCTGAGATGGAGTCCCTTTGGGAGTGCAGTTTCGCCCTTGTATGTTTGGTGGAGAAAGTTAAAGTGGATCAGTTTGAATCTCGCATTGATCGCTTCTCTATGGGTTAGTTTTAGGATGTAGGTCCATTCTTCGTCTGAAATCACACTGTCTAGTGTCTTTTCCCATCTCATTTTGGCTTTTGCTCCGGGTGGGATTGCTTCATCGAAGAGGCCTTTGTAGATGTTAGTTACCAGGTGCCCTTCTCCCTGGGCTTGGATTGTGTAGTGGAGTAGTGGCCAGATTGGTGGTTGCTGAGGAAAACTCGGGATTATGGCCTGAAGCGAGTCTCGTAAAATGTAATATATGAACGTGTCGAGGGCGTTGTCGCCTCCTCTTTCTCAGGCTTGTTGTGCCGTCATGAAAGTCCCTTCTGGAAAGAGGTTGTCCATGGAGTGCACCTGTAGCTTTTCTGTCCAGAGCAGGAAGACTTTTTCGGTCGTAATGGGGATACCAGGAATGTGCTTTACTGGCAGGAGAGGAGAGTATCTGGCCGAGATATCGTTTACCTTAGCGATTCTCATCCAGATTGAATATGTGGTGGCGACAGGATTCATTCCAGACTAAGTGACAGGGAACTGCCCAAAGATTATGGCTCGAAGGAGGTGCGGTGTCGCCAATGCTCTCTCTATCTGGACATGTGGTCGTATGAACTGCGTTGCGTACCATTGGCTGAGGTATTGGGCCTGGGCCTCCCAATAGTAACGTTCTAGGTCCAGAAGGGCCAATCCGCCATGCCGTACCGGTAGGGTTAGTGTGGAGTAGGCGACTCTTGCTACCTTGCCGGCCCAGACGAGATCTAGGACCATACTCTTTATGCGTTGAATAAGTTTTTGTGTGAGGAGTAGAGGGATGTTTGAGAAGAGGTACAACTGTTTTGGTAAGATGATCATCTTTACAATTGATACTCTGCCCCAGAGGTTGAGTGGGAGGGACTTCCATCTCTCGGTCTTGGCTTGGAGGATGTCTATAGTGGTTTCATAGTTATCATGAATGATCTCCTCTCTCAAACGGAACATGTAGATGCCGAGATACCTTACGTGTGTGTGTGTTGCCACTGGAAGCCAAAGTCGTCAGTAAATTCAGTGATGGTGGTGGCGGCGGTGAGCGGGAAGATGACCGATTTGCTGTTATTGATTTTCAGCCCAGAGAAGCGGCCAAACTGTATTACCGCGCTCATTGCTGGGTTTAGGTTTTCATCTGCGTTCTTTAGAAACAGGGCTATGTCATCTGCGTAAAGCGAGATGACCATTTTGTGTGGGCCGAAAGAGAGGCCTCTGTGAAGGTGTCGCATACGCATGTCGGAAGCTAGGGGCTCCATTACTAAAGCGAACAAAAGTGCCGAGAGTGGACATCCTTGTCTTGTTCCTCTTCTCAAGTGGATATCAGCAGAATAGTGGCCGCCTAGCGTGATGTTGGAGACTGGTTTTTTGTAGAGTAGGGAAATCATTTGCAAGAAACGCTTGCCCAGCCCCATCCTTTCCAGGACAGTGAACAGAAAGGGCCATTCGACCGAGTCGAAAGTCTTCTCGGCCTCTAATAGTACTGCCACGGCCTGACAGTCCGGTTCTAAGGCCTCAATTGCTCCGAACATCCTGCTTATCCCATATGAAGTGTTCCTCCCAGGGTGTAACGCTCACCTGATTCCCACGGAGGCGCGGGTCTTGGCAGGACCTGTGACTCGAAAAGTGATGTGCAGGACTCGATTGGCTTCTGGGGTCGGACCTCTTCGCACTGTGTGTCGAACTCGAAGAGTGAGGTTTCTGCAGGTGAAAGAATATGGGGGTTAATGGCCTGGGTTGTTGAATGTCCCTCTCTCTCTCTCTCTCTCTCTTCCCAGCTTTTCTGTAGAGCCCCCCCCAGGTCAACATGCTCACCTTAGATAGGTGAATGCTGGGCTCTCCATCTGCGTCTGGTGCAGGGTGCCGTTGCAGTTCCTTCACTGGTGAAACATTGGCCTCTTGAATTCAGAGGATGGTTACCGTCGTTATCTGCACGAGCGGTGAGTTTCTGGACACCTTTTGTCTTTATAGTCTTTAAATGCGTGGCACGTTAATATTGAAGACTCTGTATAATGCTTTTCCCTTATGTATTGCAGGACTCTTGGGATGGAAGATGGAGTGAAGCGCCTGGAAATTCGTAAGTATGGCAAGCGCTCTAACTGTCTCTTTCCTTGCAGCTTAGTTCATGTTAAAGAGACGCCGGAGTATTCGCAGGCGTTTTATTGCGACGAGCGTGATGGGCGTGAGTAAATACCTGCTTAATGTCTTTTTCTTTTGTCTTTCAGATGTTGGTTTGCAGCGCCGGAGTCAGCGGAATGCTAGTAAGTTGTAAGTAAACTTTGTCTTCACAGGCGGCGATGCAGAATGAAGAAATCCGGAATTCACGGCGTGCCGGTAAGTATAACAATGCTTTTGTCTTTGCAGGCGAAGGTGCAGCGTGAAGACACGGCCGCTGCTGATGGATCAGGTGAGAAAGCACTGTGTGTAAAGTTTGTCTTGCTAACCTGTTGTTTCTTGTCTTTTGCAGGTGCTGATGTTGACTGGATACAGGAATGGTAAGTATAATTCTTGCAGGTTCAGGATCGAAAGAGGAAAGGCTGGAACCGACTCGGTGAGCGTTCTGCTGCAGATGCAGAATAACGCGAAGCACGTTTCATCTATCGGGTGTGGTTTAAATAGCCTTGGAGTGATAAGGCGTCTTCTTCCACGGCCCCGCCTAGGTAAGAAAAGAGTTCCAGTTTCCAGAAGAGTTCCAGTGCTGTATCCAGGGAGTGGAGCTGCCCCACCCAGGTAAGAAAGTAGTTCCTGTTCACAGAGGGCTTCTAAGTGGCTGGTAAGTAAGCAGCATGGTCTGCCGCAGGTAAGTCCACCCAAGCACTTTCACACCAATTAAGAGCCCAGCGCTTCCAGTGCCGGGACCGATGGTTTTGATGAGCCTGGTGCCACCGGCGCCAGGACAGGGTCCAAAAGGTCCCAGTAGGGACCGGCTGGTGCCTAGGATTAGGGTTAGGGGCCTGCTTCCAAGGACGTTGGGCTGATCCTGGCTCCTTGGAAATAGTGATCATGACACAATGATGAAGCCTGCCTGGTCAGCCAGCACCATGGCGGGCATGAGGGGCATCAGCCTCCTGGTTAGGACTTTTGCAAAGATTTTGTTGTCCAAATTTATTAGCGAGATTGGCCTGTATGAGCCGCAATCCATAGGATCTTTGCCGAGCTTGTGCAAGAGGATTATGTTGGCCCTGTATAATGTTGGTGGTAGCTGGTCATTGGTCAGGGCCTCTTCATAGACCTGGAGGAGTAGCGGGGCAAGGAGGTATGCAAAGTGTTTATAGAATTCACCGGACAGGCCATCTGGACCTGGTGCTTTAGAGTTGGGTAATTCTTTGATGACTTCAAGGATCTCCTCAATGGTAATGGGGGAATTTAATGGTTCTCTGAGCTCTGGGTCGACCCAGTTAAGTTCTATTTTTTCTAGGTATCGTGTCAGCTCTGTTTGGTCGGCGGAGTAGTTGGAGTCGTACAGTTCCTGGTAGAATCTGCGAAAATGTTCAACAATGTCGATCGTCGAGTGGACGGTATTGCCTGTTGGGTCCCTTACTGACTCAATCGCTGTGGGTTTTCTGTCGGCAGCTATGAGCCTCGCGAGGAGAGCTCCGGGTTGCTGCCCTTCACCGTACTGCCGAATTTTGCGGTGTCTGCCCAGAAATTTTATTTCCCTTTCAGCTGCGTTGCGGAACGCTTCTAATTCTTTCTTGATTGCTGCTAGTGATTGTGGAGTTTTGTTTATCAGGAGAGCGCCTTCAAAGTCTTTGAGTTTTGCTTCGCTGGTGTTCAACTCCCTTTGCAAAAGTTTTAATATTCCGCATTACTTCATCATGCAGACCCCTCTGGTGAAACATTTTAGAGTCTCCCACAGAGTCCCGGCTGAGGGCACTCTACCTGTGTTGGAGTCGAGGAAATGTTCTAGTTCACTTCGGAGTTCTTCCGCAAAGACTGTCTTGCAGCGCTCGTGGTTTGAATCTCCAATGAGGTTGAGGTTTGGTTGTTTGTGCGGTGTTGCAGGTGAGAGACACCATGGAGTGGTCTGACAGGGTTCTCGGTAGGATATGGCAGTAGTTCCATTGTAGGCGGCTGTGGAAGGACACGAGGATATAGTCTATTCTTGAACTTGTTCCGTGTACCCAGGAGTGGAAGGTGAAGTCGCGGGTGTTTGGGTTCTAGTGTCTCCATATGTCAATTAGGTCGTAGGCTTTGCAAATTTCAGTAATTTGTAGGGACGCCTTGGATGGGGTCACTGTTTGGTTATGCGATTTATCTTTGGCTGGGTTCAGGGTTGTGTTGAGGTTGCCACCCCATATGATCGTGGACCGACTGACCGTGCTCAGTTGGGTCATTACCCAGTCGAAGTTATTGGGACCGTCGTGTTCGGGCCATATGAATTCACTAAGGTGATTTCTTCTCAGTCTATCGTTCCTTGTACCATGAGCGACCTGCCTTCTGTGTCCTTTTTTTGAGCGATTAGTTTAAAATTGATTGCCTTATTGATTATTATGGCCACTCCTCTGGCATAGGATGAGAAAGAGGCAAAGTAGCAGTGACATCCCCCAGTCTTTGGCCCAGGGGTGTTCGGACGTTGGGCGTAGGTGTGTTTCTTGGATAAACGCTATGTCGATTTTGTGCCGGCGTAGGTATTGAGTCATTTTCCTCACTTTCGCTGGTTGATTCCCACCTTTAATGTTCCATGTGGCTACGGTGAAGGCGCCGTGTTTTCAATTCTTTGCACATGCGGATCGTGGCATTTAGCTACTAACGGGCGGGGGTGGTTGGCCCTGTTTTGTTTGTGGTGTGGACTTCTCTTGAGTGGAGCATGTGGGGTGTCCTGGGTGCTGTACAACTTGTTAACCCCCAACTTGTGTGCTTCTCCCTCCCATTTCTCGCGAGCAACCCTCAACTGGCTCGTCGTGGATCCCCCCTTCTTTTAACTTGTAATTTGAAAACTTGAACATTGCTGTGCTAGGGGCGCTTGGATCTTCCCAAGTCGCGCGGCCTTAAGGTGATTTAACCGTCTATTTTGCATTCCGGCAGCGCTGATTGTTGCTCTTTGTCGTGTTATTTTGCTTCAGTTGGTTTATGGAGGGTTCCTCTGGGCCCTTTCTCTTTGAGCTTGTGCCTGGTTATTCTCTGGTGGTCGACAGCCCGCCCGGTCTAGGTACATATTTGCCTCTTCAGGTGTTTGGAAAAACTGGGTTTTTCCCTGGTGTTGTATTCTCAATCGGGCTGGGAACAGCATAGAGTATGGTATCTGGTTCGTGCGTAGTCTGTTTAGTGTTTGTGAAAGACCTCCTTTGTGCCTGGACGGCTGGGGAGAAGTCCGGATAAAAGTGGACAGTATCGCCATCGTGCTGTAGCTCGCCTTTCTCTCTGGCCATTCGAAGTATCGAATCTCTGTCCTTTATAATTGAGTAATTTTGCAATTATTGGGCGAGAGGGGGCTCCGGGAGCGGGTCTTAGCGTCGATATTCTGTGGGCTCTTTCGACGACGAACAGGGGCGAGAGAGTTTCCGGACCGAAGAGCGATTTGCACATTTCTTCAACGTGGTCTTCCATTTTGCCTTGTAGTTGTTTCTCTCTTACTCCCACTATCCGGATGTTGTTCCTTCTGGAGCAAGCTTCGAGGTCTTCGTTTTTGGCGTTGATTATTTTCATTTGGGCCTCGAGAGACAGCACCTTGGTATTCAAAGACGATACCCCATCGTCCAAAGTAGATATCTGTTGCTCTGCCTCATCCAACCGTTCATTGTGGGTGTCCAGCTGGTGTTGGACTTGATCAACCTTGGACGAAAGGCCGTTCAGCTTATTATCTAGGTTTCTGATACCGGATTTCAGTTCCAGGAGCAGTGCTCTGATGTCGAGGGACTGGGTATCGTCGTCCTCTTGGTGTAGTATGTGTGGCGGGGACTCCGATTCATTGCTGTGTCTTGGGGTTTTTGCCGAGGTTCAAGCGTCAAAGTTCAGTTTGCGCTGTTGTTTGTCGGTTTTCCCCATTGCGGGTGCGGATGGACAGCGCCGTTGGTTGCCTGGTCGTAGAGTTCGTGTGGCGGCAGAGGCGGGGGTTTCCTGTGCCCTTATACGATGTTTCGCAAGATGTTTTGCTCGACAGCAGGGACGGCCTGTGCCGGACACTCAGCCCGCCATATGTGTCCTGGTTGGTGTCGGGGATGGTGGATTATCGGGTCTCAGGATAGTTGGTTCAGTTTGGAGTTCTATGGTCCCTACGGTGCGTCACTGTGCTGCCGGAGTGGGGCCTCTTGCTAGATAGCGCCGCCTCCCACCCCAGCGTGCGCCGTACCTGGTGAGGCCTCGCCTGCGTTCCGCTCCTTCGATTTGGCCACCGCTTCGTCAGGATGCAACTGTGTAGCTCGCCAGCGGGGGGCTGTGGAGCCGCGAGGTTCTGCCGGGATGCTGCTTCTCAGCTGCCGGGGCGGTGCGGGATCTGTAGCGCAGGCGTCTTGGCCAGCGGGCTACTCCTTTCTCCCACTTTTCAGCGCGGCCTCGTCTAGGCCACGCTGCGGCCGCCGAATCTCTCTCGCGGCCTTGAAGGCGCCCCAGCCATCCGGGGATGTCGCAAAGCGGGATCTAGACTGTCAGGGTCTCTGGATTCTGCTTCTGCACGGCTGGTTTTCTTCCCTGTACACTGGCTGAAGCGATGGTTGTTTTAGGGGGTTATACTGCCAGAATAAACAGGATTAATAAGGATTTTAAAAGGCCGCGCGGAAGCTCACAAGGGAGCGGCCATCTTGGTCGGGTCTCTAGCGCCCTCCCTCTCTCTCTCTCTCTCTCTCTCTCTCTACATTGAGTAACTTATAATTTATTCACGAGCATGTGAATCCATGCCAGACCCCATGCTGGAGAAGGTTTAAGTTACTTACTTGTAACCAGTGGTCGAAGTGCACAAAAAGAAGTAATGGAACTATGTTCCCTACTGGCCTGCAACCACCCCTCACAAACCCCATCACCATGCCCCCTCCTAAGCATAATACAAACCCCAAACTCATGCGCCTGCTGTTTTAAGGGAACATCCAATGCAATGCACTGAAAGTGCAAGTTTTAACTTCTTCATACGCTTTTATTTTAAGTAAAAAACATTCCGGAACTGTTTCATTTTAAAATAAAAGTATACAAACAGTAAAACTTAATAAAAAGAAGTAGAGCAGCACGGCTCCCGCCCACTTCGACCACTGCCTGTAACTATTGTTCTCCAGCATGGGTCTGGCATGGATTTACATGTGTACCCTGCCCCCGGCCTCTCTGCCGCTCTTCTTCTTGGTCATACTGCCACTTTACCTGCTTACCAAATCTGCAGATGACTGCCAGAGGCGGGGCCTAGGGAGAGGACTGTCATTGGATGGGGGCAGTATGTCCGGGATTGGTTTAAAGGAGAAATACAGTTTGTAAGTGAAAGTGAAACTATTTTTCTTTTACCGATGATTCCCAGCCTGACAGGGAATATTCATGAGCATGTGAATCCATGCCAGACCCATGCTGGAGAACAATAGTTACAGGTTAGTAATTTAAACCATACTCTGCATTTAGCCTAACTGTCCGGTAGGCAAGGCTGTGTCTGGGTGTCTATCCATTGATGTGCCGTGGCTGAGTCTAGGTGTTTTCCATTGCTGTACCCGAGTTGAGTCTGGGTGTCTTTGCTTTGCTGTGCCAAAGTCGATTCTAGCTGATTTTCCACTGCTGTGCCAGTCGAATCAGAATGTCCTTCCATTGCTGTGCCGAAGTTAAATCTAGTTGATCTCCTACTGCTGTGCCAACGTTGTAACAGAGCCTTTCCATTGATGTGCCAATGTAAAATATGGGTGCCTTCCTGTTGCTGTGCTATCTAGATGGTTTTTGGGGGTAGAAAATGTGTTGCAGTTGGATGGTTTCTAGGAGTAGAAGTGAATGATTCCTCCTTGGGCCATTCAGGTCCTGTGACCATTTTCTTGCTGTCTCTTTTTTGGCATTTGGTCCCTGGTCTTAAACCACTTTTTTTAGTTTGTTTTTTTCAGAAGTCTGCCTTTAAATCAGGTAATGTTTAGGATCACATGCTCCCTGGTCTTTCATTTCCATTGTTCAGGACTAGTTTCCAGGTCTCATGGCATCTTTTCTTCTCAAAATGTGGGACTATCTCACTTTGTGGGCTTGGAAGAACTTTTCCCCCTATTCCCAAAGTGACCATGTTAGTCCCAGGCATCTCCAGCGTCTTCCACAAGACGGCGCTGGTGCATAACATGTCTGCCAATCCCCTTTCAATCACTGGGAGCACTTTGAGCAATATGTCAAAACAGGGCAATGGAGGAATGTGAAATTTGTTGCCATAAGCATTTTGCTCGACATGTGTGACAAATGCATTGTGTTTTTATTTGTTCAGGTTTTAGGGTGCAATGCACGGGCTGAATTGCGCACCTAACTGGTCTTGCTTCCAATATCGGAATATTTTCTTTAAGACTGCCATTTATTTGTGCTATTTCCCTTTGTGAGGATCCATAGATGCAGTAGGTGCATGCCGAACTGTAGCTAATATTGAAAATCGAAATATTGGATCTCTCTAAAGCAGACATTACATTTTGGTCCTTCCCACCAAATTCTTCAAAATAGTCTGAGCTGCTTCTTACCCTTGCTACGTCTGTTCCCGTTCTCTCCTGGCTGAAGGCTGAGCTGGGAAAAACCATAGAAGCCGTGTTCAAAGTGGGAATGACAGTTTTAGATGTTTGTTTTATTTAATCAAGTTGCAGTTAAAGAAAACGATACATACGCTTTAAGCAATACGGCGTGCTTCGTTAACTTCATACGACTTTGTTACTTCATATGAGTATATCTTCTTTCGTCGACAGGCTAACCTGAAAAACGGGTTCAAGAAGTGTTGTGATTGTGGTTCAACAATGTCATTCACTGACCCACACTGTATAAGTTTATGGTGTCTCTGGGTGGAGCATGAGACCTCGGTCTGCTCCAAGTGCCAGTCGATGATGGGAAAGGCCTTGAAGGAGAGAAAAGGGAAATTGGCGGTAGGTTGAAACCCCAAATCATCTACACTGACCAAAAAAACGAGTCAAGAGGTGACTTTCCGCAGAGTAAGAAAGATTGAGGAGTGACTCCCACCACTTGTCGAAGTCATCCCAGAAAAAGCACCATAGGCTGCCTTCTTCAACTTCGTCGGACATGACCCCTGAGAGGGTATCTTGCCCCACAAATAAATCCACAAAGGCCGAATGGGAGGCTTTCAGAGCAGAGATGCTAAAAATATTTGAAAAGCAAAAATTCCCAAGCCATGCTCCTACCAATCCTTCCAAAGAAGCCGGGAAGGAAAGGGCTTGACATAAATCCCGGGCATCGTTGAGCCCAGGACGAAGGCCCGATCCTCATCGGGAGCCGTCGAGGCTTCGATCTGATGACGTGTCATCAAAGGATCTGTCGAGCCGAAAGCATAAGTCGAAGTCGTCGACACCGGCTACACCTTTGACGCCAGCCAAAACCCTTGACAACGACATCGCTTTTGGCGCCAAAGGCATGGACGCCAGCTGCATCAACATTGCCAGCTGCACCATCGACATTGATGTCTAGCACCCCATCAAAACCTATGGGTGCCATTGAAAAAGGTTTTGACAACTCCTCTAACGTCAAATCAATTATTCATTAAATCCTTGATGCCGGAAAAGACTTGTGCCTTTGCCAAGGAAGGACTATTTTAAGTCACTTACCTCAATGTCTGAGGATAACTATGCACCATTTGGCCTCCAGTTTGGTACACCAAATGGCCCAGAAAGTTTTATCTCTGAGGAATCAAGGTTGAAAGACCGTAATGACCATCTGCAGACGCCCAGTGGGGTGAACACCTCGCCTGAGCTCAGTGGAGTAACTTTGCTGAAAATGTTGGGGGGACATGACATCTGAAGAAAAGGTGCCCCAGCCAAATGAATGGGGACAAAATGGTGTGCCATGAAAGTTTGGGGGGAAGGGGGGCGGACAAACACCCGGCCCCCAACCCCCCCAAAATTCCACCCATGCCTGAGCTAGAGTTTGGAAGACCAGAGGCTGGGGAGCATGCTGATGCGTCATATAGACAGCTCATGTCCAAGGTAGAGGAATATATGGGGTGGAGTAGGCCTGCCTCAGTTAACATTTGAGCAGGATGATCATAGGACATCCTGGATAAAGGTCCTCAATCAGATCCTATATCACCATTTCACATTGCTCTGTAAAAAAAGGGGTGGCAGCGAATTGGGAGATGCCAGAAACCAATCTGGCTGTCAATAAAGATTTGACCAAGAAGTACCGCTCTTCCAGTAGTGACCCTGACTCCCTGTCTAAATACCCCACTCCAGAGAGTCTGGTGGTACAGGCAGTTCTCCAGCATGGGGTCTGGCATGGATTCACATGCTCATGAATATTCCCCGTCGTCAGGCCGGGAATCCTCGGTATAGAGAAAATCAGTATCAGTTTTGTTTCTGATCTGTCTTTCTCAGTAGTAACCAATCACTGGTCTCTGGGTCATACTGCCCCCAGCCAATTACTGCCCTCTCCCTAAGCCCCGCCCCTGGCAGCCATCCTCAGATTTTTACCGCACGTTCAAGTGTTGGGAGTCCTTGTGCTGTAGCTCTCGAGCTTTTGCTGCGTTTTCGCGCTTTTTTCAGGAGATTTTCTAATTTTTCCGGTTAAATAGAGCCTCAAGCTCCACCTTTTCTACATCCGATCAACGGGGATCCATTACAGAGTTTCTACGCCCCTCAAGGGTGAAGATTTCGTCGAGTTACGCTTTTGGAGGATTCCAGAAGTTCCGAGGCCTACCCCGGACATGGCCCAGGAGAAAGGGAGCTCGACGCCCGGGAAGCTGTTCAGGACCTGTCCTGGAGGCCAGCTTCAGAACGTTTTCAAGGAGGACGAGCATTCGTTATGCCTCTGTCTCCATGAGGACAAGACCCACAAGGAAAAGGACCGTGCGTTTTGTTGGAACATGTCGGAGCGGACCATGAAGGATCGCCACCTCTGTCTCGTCAACTGGCTGGAAGGTAAGAGCCCGCCAGGCGAGAAGAAGAAAAAGAAGTCAGAGCGGTATTCTAAGTCCTGTGAGGGTGCCCCGGCGACGGGGGCCCAACAAAAGGCTAAGCACCGCGAGTCTGTGGGCACCGGGAGCGCCGAACGGTCGGGCTCCTTGGCTGCCGGGCAGGGCGCTCCTCCCCGGCGCCATCAACCACGAGCCAACGCTCTGGCTCGGTTAAGAGGAAGTCCGAGAACCCGACGAAGCTTCTGGAGAGGCCCCGGTCGATCTCGAAGATTCCGGCAGAGGGGGAGCGAGGCTCGGACCCTCCCCCCAAGGTGAAGGCCCCAGGCATACAGAAGGTGACGTTGGCCTTAATTCACCCTGCTAAGACCTTGATTGAGGATGTCGCCGCGGCCCTGGCTCAGCCTGTGGAGGCTACACCAGTGGAGGCGCCCTCAGGTACCAGAGTCTCCCTGCCACCGCGGAGGGAGTCGTCTTTCAGGCCCATCGAGAAGACCCCCACGAAGTCCTCGTTGGAAAGGGTGGGGGAGGGGCTGGTGGCCATCATGGATACGGACATGGCCTCTGAAGAGGAGCTCATCCAAGTCATGGAGGAGGCCCAGCCCATCGGGAGGGATCCCGACGAGGGCGACGACGAGGGCGACGGTGTCGCAGACGAGGCTCCTCAAGAGCCCTCGCTCCCGTCGTTTCCGGCGCCGCAGGACACCTCGGCGGCCATTTTGTCAGCCATCCAGTCCTTATGCTCAGAGATGAGGACTAGGTTGCCCCTTCCCCCGACGCAGGTACCTGAGCCAGACCCGACGGGGGAACCGGAGCCAGGACCTTCGGAGAGCCCACCATTTTAAGAGGAGGAGGACGCATCCTAGGCCTCCTCTCCCGCCTCTGCGGCCTTCTCTGCCTTCCCCCCGGTCCACTACCCACGGGGATGATACAAGCATGGACACGACTACGATGGGTACGGATGACGACGGAGGCGACGCCGGGACGTGTCCCCTGTCCCCCCGACCGCCCCCCCCCCCCCCGGGCGTCCCCGCCCGACGAAATTGGATCCTTCCATGCTATGATTTCCAGGGCATTCAAGCTCTTCCAGCTCTGCCCCGAAGAAAAGAAGGAAGGGTTCCTTTACCAACGGCGCAAGGCTAAAAGGAAGACGGTCCTCGCCTTACCGCTACTTGATGACATCTGGGATGAGGGGCTCGCCCTCCTCAAGAACCCTGCCTACGAGAAGTACCGGGTCCCCGACGCTGCCCCCTTGTGCCTTAGGGCCTACCCCGGATTCGGTCGTTTCGGTGGCGGCCAAGAAGAAAGCGGGGGGGGCATCGGCCTCGACTTCAACCTCCCGGCCGGACGGCGAGGGTAGGAAGCTGGATGCGATGGGACGACTGGTCATCTCATCTGCAGCGACGACCATCAAGGCGGCCAACGAGTTGTGGTTCAAGATCGCCCCTCTGTTGGACTTCCTTCCGGACGCCAAGAGGGCTGAGGCCCTGGAAATCTTAGAGGAAGGTGAGATTGCCTCGGACCACGCCATTACGGTGGCTACGGACATCGCCGACACCGGTTTCCGTCAGTTGGGCAACAGCGTTTGCCTGAGACGACAAGGATGGCTCAAGGCGACAGATTTCCGCCAGGACGTACAGACCAAGGTTTTGGACATGCCCTTCGATGGGAACAACCTTTTTGGCAAGGCGGTTGATGAGTCCCTTCAGGCGATCAAGACGGACACGGCCCGTGCACTGGGTGTGCTCCAACAGCGACGCCCGTCCTTTCGGAGCTCCGGAGGCAGACGGGGTGCCTCCAAGGGAGCTGGCAGCAGCTCCTCTACGTACCGTCAAGCGGCAAGATCTTCATCGCAGAAGGCCTACAGGGGATGTGGCAAGTCAGGTGGATCCCGCCGTCGTCGCCACGGTGGTCAAGGAGGCAAAGCGGCCTCCAAGCAAGATTGAACGGACCGTCCGGTCGGGCCCCCGCCAAAGCATCCCGGTGGGAGGCCGGCTGACGAAGTTCGTCAGCGTGTGGAAGTCCATCTCCACCGACCGTTGGATGCTGGACGCCCTGGCCCTGGGGCACGCCCTCGAGTTCCAGAAGAAGTGCCCCCGCATTCCTCCCGTGGCCAGGAAGGAAAATCACGTCCCTCAACTGCTGTTGGAAGTAAGGACGATGCTCAGGAAGGGTGCCATAGAGCTCGTTCCAAAGAGGCTTTGGGGCTCCGGAGTTTACTCAAGATACTTCCTCGTAAAGAAGAAGACAGGAGGATGGCGTCCCATCCTGGACCTGCAACGACTGAACAAATACATCAAGGCACAGAAGTTCCGGATGGTCACCCTCCAGCACGTGCTGGGACAGTTGGAGGAGGGCGATTTCCTGTCGTCGTTGGACTTGGAGGATGCATACTTCCACATCCCTATTCTAAAGAGACACTGAAAGTTCCTCAGGTTCGTGGTCAAAGGGCGGCACTACCAGTTCAAGGCCCTCCCATTCGGCTTAAAATCGGCGCCCAGGGTGTTCACCAAGTGCCTAGCAACGGTGGCGGCGCGGCTGCCCCTGCAGGGGATCCACGTCTACCCCTACCTGGACGACTGGCTCATACGGGCAAGGACAAGGTAGCTCGCCATGGAACACACTGCGAAGACCGTCCAGCTGCTCACGGACCTGGGGTTCTCCATCAACTTTCCAAAATCCCACCTGGTCCCGTCGCAAGTCGCCCTGTTTCTGGGAGCACAGCTCGACACAGTGGCGCGGCAGGCCTCACCATCGGAGGAAAGGATAAGGACCATCCTGGGAAAGGTGCAACGTCTGCTGGCCACGGACGTGGCCAGAGTGAGGTCTATCAAGTCCCTCCTCGGAATGATGTCCTCCTACATTTATCTGGTGCGCCACTGCAGACTTCGGATGCGGCCCTTGCAAGAATTCCTCGACGCCCACTGGATGCAGACGACGGGCAGCTTCGAGGACAGGATCCCGCTCGACGAAGCGTTTCGTCAGGCGATACGATGGTGGAGTGTCCGCTCTCATCTGACGGCGGGAACAGGTTTCCTAGCCCCGGCCCACCAGGTGACGGTGACGACGGATGCCTCCCTGGAAGGGTGGGGAGCGCACACCGGGGGTCTCCACGCGAGAGGCCTTTGGCTCCCGGAGGAGAAGACTCTCCACATCAACATCTTGGAGCTCCGTGCAGTGTTCTGGGCCCTCAGGTCCTTCCTTCCGTCCCTCAAGGGCAAGGTGGTGAGGATCTTCACCGACAACACCACCACGATGTTTTACATTCAGAAGCAGGGCGGAACCAGATCCCCTGCCATATCCAAGGAAGCCCAGGATCTGTGGCATTGGGCCGTCGCCCAAGGGATGTTTCTGGTACCCTTTCATCTGGCAGGGATAAAAAAACACCATCGCCGACTCACTCAGCAGAGAGCTGCGCTCGTGCCACGAGTGGGAACTGCGCCAGGATCAAGTGGACCGACACTTCCGACGATGGGGCGAACCCCAGATCGATCTCTTCGCGACGGCGGCGAACTCCAAGTGCCGGAGGTTCGCCAGCAGGTTTCCCCAACCGAGGAGCATGGGCGATGCTTTCTCGTTCCCCTGGGACGGCCTGTTCCTTTATGCGTTCCCGCTGTTGCCGTTGCTACTCCGGCTCGTCAACCAGCTCAAGAGGTCCCGGTGCAGGATGATCCTCGTCGCACCGGCGTGGGCGAGGCAGATCTGGTTCCCGGACCTTCTGGACTTGTCAGCATCCACACCAGTCAAGCTGCCGACGGACGCGGATCTTTTCTCCAGAGAAGGAGGCGCCATTCTTCATCACGAACCAGAGTCGCTGAACTTGCATGCCTGGCTCCTGCAGCACTAGAATTTGGATGATACGACATCCCGGCCGACTGCAGAGAGGTTCCTATGAAGGCCAGGGCATCCTCAACTCTCAGGTGCTACGGACACAAATGGAAGAGGTTCTCTGTCTGGTGCCGTGCACAGAAGATTAACCCTCTGCGGATTACGGCCCCTCAAGTATTGCCGTACCTTTTGTCTTTGGCCAAGGCTGGCCTATCTCACGCTTCCATCAAGGTACATCTGGCTGCCATCTCACGTTACACCAGAACTACAGGACGGGCGTCCTTGTGGTCTCATCGACTGGTGAAGGAATTTATGAATGGACTGTTCCGATCATTCCCGCCGGTGAAGGCTCCTGCCCCGGCGTGGGAGCTCAACGTGGTGCTGACTAGGCTCATGGGGGCCCCATTCGAGCCTATGCATTCAGTGCCGTTGAAGTTTCTGTCGTGGAAGCCAGCATTCCTCGTGGCCATCACCTCTGCACGACGAGTGGGAGAGATCACGGTCCAGTCTTGCAAGCCTCCATACTTGACTTTTCACGACATGAGGGTGGTGCTGAGGAAGCACCCCTCCTTCATGCCCAAGGTTCCGTCAGACTTCCACCTCAATGAGCCCTTGGTGTTGCCAGTTTTCTTCCCGTCGCCTTTGTCGCCGGCAGAGAGGACTCTGCAATCGCGGGATGTAGCTAGAGCGCTGAAGTTGTACGTGGACCGCACGAAGAGTTTTCGGAAGACATCACAGCTGTTTGTGAACTTTGGACCTTTGAATCAAGGTAAGGCTCTCTCGAAGACTTCCATTTCCAGATGGCTCTCCGGCTGCATCATGCACTGTCACCGGTTGGCAAACCGACCGTTGCCAGGCCGTCGAGGGCCCATTCGACCAGAGCGATCGCTGCTACTACGGCGTTCCTGTCTGGTGTGCCCCTGCTCGACATCTGCAGGGCTGCTACGTGGAGGTTGACGCATACCTTCACGAGATTCTACTGCGTCGACCGGGATTCCAGGGAGGAGTCCAGAGTCGGCCAGGCAGTGCTGCGCAACCTGTTCGCCTAAGGTGAGCCTGGTGAGGAGGTAAGAGTTACTTAATGTTGAGTTGTTGTATTGCTTGATATTGAGCCTTTGCCACCTCCCGTGGTTGTGCATGTGTATACTGCTATGTATTCTTATATTCATGAGCATGTGAATCCATGCCAGACCCCATGCTGGAGAAGGAACAAGTTACTTACCTGTAACTGTTGTTCTCCAGCATGGGTCTGGCATGGATTCACATGCGAACCCTGCCGCCTACCCCTCTGCGGCTCTTCACTTGGTCATACTGCCACTTCACGTGCTACCAAATCTGAGGATGGCTGCCACGGGCGGGGCTTAGGGAGAGGGCAGTCATTGGCTGGGGGCAGTATGACCCAGAGACCAGTGATTGGTTACTACTGAGAAAGACAGATCAGAAACGAAACTGATACTGATTTTTTCTATACCGAGGATTCCCGGCCTGACGACGGGGAATATTCATGAGCATGTGAATCCATGCCAAACCCATGCTGGAGAACAACAGTTACAGGTAAGTAACTTGTTCCTTACTGCAACTTCTAAACAAGCAACTTACCCTACCAAACCTTTAGGGAACTGAAATTCTTACTCCCTCCAACAAAGCAAACACTGCTTTGGGACTCTATCAAAGATGAGGAATACATGGGAGGAAACAATCCATTAGAAGAACAAGTTACTGAGGAACCCCTATGTGGTTAGTCATTCAACAAACCATAGGGAAGGATGCAATTGTGAAGGTTTAGTATCAAGATAGCTTCAACCCTAAAGAAATGAATTTACCTCCAATTACATATCTCAGTAAGTTGTCAATTTGTATTCCATCGATCTGAGATCCTTCTTGATACCTTTCCCTTGACCACCTATCATTTGAAGCACAGGGACCCATTCTTTTCAGTTAGAAATGCTGAAACATTTATAAGACCTGGAGCCCTGGGTCTCAGAAGCGTGGAACAGGGGAATCCTTCTACCTTTCATTCCCCCTTCCTTAGAGCTAGTAAAAGAGGATACCAGTCTAGCAGGTCCTGAGATCAAATCTGAAGGCATTGAGGACCTGGAATTTTTTTCTATGTCAGATTCTGAAGAGGATTCCAGTGACGCCATGTCTTCTCCCGGCGTAGCAACATCTTTAGAGGAAGTGTTATCCCACCTGGCCACACACCAAATCCAAGCTGAACGCTTTCAAAGGCCGATTGCCATTCAAATAAATATATATATATATATATATCCTGGGGGGTTCTTATACTGTGAGAGGTTGGTTTGATGCTGGAAATGCATTGGAGGGACAGGGTTTCCTTGTCCTGTACTCCCTTATGTGTTCTATAATGTTTTCTGCACTTGAATTCAGTTCAGACTCCTGGCAGTGCAGCTCTTCCTCTTTTTGGCTTTGGCAAACAGAGACCAGAGATCCTCACTCAGAATTAGGTTTAGTAGCAAAAGAAGCATTCTTCCATTGTTTAACCTAACTTTCCTTCCTTCCTATGATCTATGTGATTACACATTGCTTCATAATTTGTATGCCATTATAACTGACAGCAGTTGATGCATTTTAAAGGAATCAATAGCTTAGTGTGGTACCACATAGACATTGTATATATTTGCCATATTAGAATTGCCAGAGCACAAAGTGTTATTAATTGAAGTATATATATTGAACCTTATTTTTATATAAAGAACTGTTAGCACATAACGTAGTGTGTGGGCATTTCTTTGTGGGGATTTGGGGACTCCACTGTACTTAAGAACCATCCTGCTTCACCTCCTGAGACCTTAAGCCTTGGTTGCTCATCCATAGCTACCATATATAGAACCTTGGCTGGGGTGCTGTGTGCCTCTGCTCTGCCATATAGAGGGCAGAAGTACAGATACCCCCTTCAGACTTTACACTGGGGGCAGCGGTGGGACGCTAATGTTTTTAAGAATCGGTGTGTAGCCTTGCCACCTACAAAAAATCCACTGTTTGTGTTTTATATTGTTTACCAAGACACTACATTACAAGCAATGGAATCCATTGCAAATGGCACATTGCCCCGATGAGCTTAGAGGCTCCCGAGTGCTTGTGAAGCCAGGGAGTTAGACTTTGAAGATAAGTCTAGGGCTGAGCTGATAGCTCGCCTTGTGGACTACCAGACTGATTGTGATGCTCTTGATGATGATGATGATAATAATGATGGGGTGGGGGGGTGGAACCACTGAGGTCTCTACCCTTCACTGCTCTTCAGGGGGATTTAACTTTTAAAATTGGAGCTACACATGGAACAGTTAGCCTTTCAATAAAAGATAGAGACACTGAATAGACTCCAGCTAGAGAAATCTAAGGTGGAGATTTCAGCTAGACCAGTTGGGGTGGCAGGGCCCATGCCACTACATTTTATGAAAGATTTGGTGAATGTGTTTATGGAGAGTTCAGATATTCCCCAGTGGTTGGAAGCATTTGAGATGGCTTGTGAAATCAATGAAGTTGACCGAGAGGATTGGGCTAAGTGTTAAGCAGAGTGCCTCAGACTGGTTATGGCTGCATTCTGAAGTTGAGTGTGGGTGAAAGGGGCCAGTATGGGTGCATGAAAGCTGCTTTAATTGCCAGGTTTCGTAAGACACAAACTCAATACCTTAAAGGTTCAGGGAATATAAAAAGAGAAGGAATATGTCTTGGTTTGACTGGGTGAGTGCTGCACATATGAACATGATGGAATGGATTGATGGATACAAGGTGAAAACAATTGTCCCACATTTGTTTTTTTTAGCATTTTTTAAAGGCCTGTTCACCAGAGCTGCATCAGTACATTGCTGACCAGAACTTCGGATCCCCTCAAGCTGACCAGGCTGCCTGACAAGTGGGTCTCCCACCCGGTTCACCTAAGGAACCCAGTGGGAAGGACAAGGACAAAGAGAAAGGGACCTCTGAGGTCTGAGGAGTCCCCTAAGCAGTCAGTCGAGTAAACTTAAACCTCCCTCTCCTAAGAACCAGAAATCTAGTGGGCATAATTCTCATGGGTATGGGACCAAGAGTAGTGGTTCTCCTGCTGTAAAGCAGTCTCCCAATGGACCCAGTACAGTACCTCACATTCCTGGCACTTGTTGGGGCTCTGGAGCACAGGAGGGGGACCCCAAGTGTAAAGGTAAGGTACTTGGGAGTTCAGGCTGTCAGCATCACCTACCCTTGCTTCATGCCGAGGTGGAGGCCACTGTCCTCCCCTCCTCTACAGGAATCACCTTTTTTAGGTTTTTGAGAAATGTCCTCCTGAATGGCCAGTCTTCTATTGGTTTGAGACACACTGGGGCAAGTATAACAGTGGTGGACAGGACCCTGCTCATGCCAGAGGACTATTTAGGTGCTCCTCTGAGAACTACCAGGTTATCTGGTGGGCCTCCCTAATGATTTCCTGTAGTCCTAGTCACCATCACGATTGAAGACAAGACAGCAAAGTTTCCTGTCCTGGTTCAGGACAACGTGCCGGCCCACATCCTGTTTGGAAACGATCCAGTAGATTTTGGGTTGATATCTGGTGGACTACCCCTGGCTGCTGCTTTCATTAGGTCTCAGGCCAAACCGGTCTGACTGTCAGTGACCCACGCCAAAGGGGAAACCCAAGGCGAGATGGAAGAGCAAGAAGACTACCTCTGTGAAGGGGGCTCCTTCTCTTCCTGCTGTTTCAGCAGCACCCACTGGGCTCCAGATTTCGGACGGGCTGGGTCCAGTGGTAACCAGAGACTGAACTCCAGAGGGAGGAGAACCAGAAGACCTTCATGCGACGCAACCCAGAGGATCACCCTAACCTTCAATGCTTGCTGGCTGAAGGGGGGGTCCTCTAGGGGTGACTTCTGCAAGGGTCAGAGAGTCTGCCACGCTCTCGAGGGTCTAAGAAAACAGGCCCAGGCACAAGGTAAAATGCCTAGGTCATTCAAGATTTATTGGGAGGGTGAGCTCCTTTGTAGTGAGCCCACTAAGCCTGAACCCGGTGCCCTCAAGAGGTTGGTGTTACCCAAGGTGTACAGGCCCTTCCTATTTCAGTTGGCACATAAGGTGCCCTTAGCTGGTCATCTTGGTACTCGAAAGGCTAAGCAAAGGCTCTCTGCACATTTCTACTGCCCCCTGAATGGGAGTCGAAGTGGAGTCCCACTTGTCAATTGTCTGGCAAGACTGGAGGCAGTGTAAATGCCCCACTGAAGCCTTTGCCAGTGGTTGTCGCACCATTTGACATCGGCACTTTTGGTCCCTTGGACCCTCCCACATCAGGTGGACACTGGTTCATCCTGTTATTGGTTGATCATACAACCGGTACCCTGAGGCTATACCCCTTCGGACCATTAATGCCAAGGTGGTTGCTAGGCCTCTCCTGGGCATTTTCACTAGGATTTCGTAAAGAGGTGGTCTCTGACACTGGATCCAACTTCATGTCTAGTTAACATGCAAGCGATGTGAAAGGAATGTGGAGTAACATATAAGTTCTCCACCTCCTACCACCTACGGTCTGTTTTAGAGGTTTAATAAAACTCAAGGGCCTGCTGGGTGCTTTGGAAGAGCCCCCAAGGAGGAAATGGGATATCCTCTGGTCATGCCCGATGTTTCCCTATAGAGAAGTGCCTCAGAAGGGTGTTGGTTTCAGCCCCTTTGAGCTTCTCTTTGGACATCCCATGAGGGGGCCACGTTCCTTAATCAGAGAACGTTTGGAAGCCACCCCTCCAGGTCCTCTCAAGCAAGTGGTGGACTATGTGTTAGGCCTCAGAAGGAGGATGGCACTGATGGGCTAGGCATCAGCGAATCTTAGGGTAAGCCAAGAATTAAACAAGTACTTTACTTTATTACATTTGTACTGCGCAGCCATAGACCCGTGGGTGTGAGGGCGCGGCCAAGAACGAACATAACATAGAACAAACACAAGTTGTCCCAGGAGAACCATGGAGACAGAATGAAGAAAGGCTGCAATGAAATACTAGTTAAAAAAGGTGGTTTTTAGTCCCTTCTTGAAAGTGCTCAGGGACGATGAGCATCTCAGATGGGTTAGAAGGGTATACCAGAGCCTACGGGCCTCAAAGAGAAAGGCACTCAATTGCGCTTTCTTAGTTTTAGATCTGGGCTGGTAAAGGAGATTTTGGTTATCAGAGCGCAGGTTTCTATGGCAAGGTTTTTCCCCCAATATAACTTTTGTAAATATGGGGGCATAGTTCCCATACAGCATTTAAAGGTGATAACCAGAAGTCTGAAGGAGATGCGAGCTTCCACAGGGAGCCAATGCAGTGCTTGTTGCTCTTCGGTCACATGGGACCGAAATGAGAGACCAGCTACAACTCTTACCGCTACATTCTGGACTACCTGAAGTCAGCTAATGGTGGCTTTGCTAGATCCTGCCAGCAAACTGCAGCAATAGCCTAATTTAGTGCCTATAATGGCCTGTGCAATTGACTCTGCGTTATTTGGAGATGAAAGGTCTCAAATGAGCCAGCAATTTGATGTAGTAGGAGGCGGATGCAACTGTGCTGGCCACATAGGACTTCATATTTAGCGACTGGTCCAGAACCACTCCCAAGATTTTTACTTTAGGTAGGGTGGGGATTTGAACGTCCAAAAAACTGAAAGTGCTTATAAGCTAGGTCAATTTTTGGCTAGGATGCCCTCAGAACCCACTACCATGTGTTCTGTCTTTCCCCGGTTGAGTGCAAGGTTGTTTTGCATCATCCAATGTTCAATGATGGAAAATATACGGTTGAGTTAACTTTTATCCAGATCCTGCTAACCAGTGAGTGGGATGACACATTGAGCGTCATCTGCATAGTTAAAAAAAGTATCCCCTCTTGAGTGAGATAATCAAAGAAAGGAGCCATAAAGATGTTATAAATATAGGGTGATAGGCTAGCTCCTTGCAGAACTCCAAAGAGCACCGGAATGGCAGGTGCTATCACCTCGTTAGCACACACCCTACTAATTCTATTGGATAGAAAGGAAAGCAGCCATTTGGTAGCGGCCTGGGAACAATTAGCTACAGTCATAAGCCTGTCAGCCAGCATGGAATGATAGACCAGGTCGAATGCCGCAGATTGATCTAAAGAGCTGAGTAGCAAAATCTGCTGGTTGTCCAATCTCTTTAAGAGTTGTGATTTAAGTTCCAATAAGGAGGTCCCGGTACCGAAGCCTTGTCTGAAGCCCGTTTGAAAAGTGTTAAGGATGGGGTACTGGCATGACCTTAAGGCCTCACAAGTGGATTGGACTCCAGGACAGGAGATCCTTGTGATGGAGCCTACCAGGCCTAGAGCTCTGGCAGATAAGTGGACTAGACCCTTCAGAATAATCTCCAAGATGGACGAAGTCAATTAGCTGTTTTACATAGGAGTCGCGGGGTAGCCCCTCGGGTATTCCACGTTAACAGGCTCAAGCCTTTCCACAGGCGAGAGAAAGTCTCATGTCTTCTGCTAGCTTCAGAGCAAGAGGATGAGAGTGGGCCCCTTCCTGATTTGCTGCATTTGGATGGCTCAGTGGAGGGAATACAGCTCTCTCCAGAGCAGCAGAGGACCTGCACAGCTTTGCTCCAGCAGTATGCCCCTCTGTTCTCACTGACACCAGGCCTTACCTTGTGGTACAGGCACGAAATTGACACTGGTGACAGTGTACCTGACAAAAGCAGATGCTATTGGATGTCAGATACTGTAAAGAACCACTTCCAGGCTGAGGTCGCCAAGATGTTGGATCTGAGTTTAATTGAACCCTCAACCAGTCCCTAGTCCAGTACCGTGGTCCTTCTCCCCAAGGCAAGTTCCCAGGCAGGTACGAAGGAATAGAGGTTCTGCGTGGATTACAGAGGAGTCAATGCCGTCACCAAAACTGACGTACACCCATTGCCCTGGACTGTTGAGCACGTGGGACACCATAGCTGCTGCCAAATTTGTAAACACCTTTGACCTCACTTCAGGCTATTGGCAAAAAGCTCTGACGGACCAGGTTAAGGAGAACTACATTTTCAACACCTGTGGGGCTCTACCAGTTTACAATCATTCCTTTTGGGTTGAAGAATGCACGTGTCACCTTCCAAAGGTTGGTCAATCATGCGCTCAGTGGGCTGGGGGCCTTTTGTGTGGCCTATCTAGACGACATTGCTGTCTACAGTCCCACCTGGGAAGAGCATTTGACTCATTTGGATCGGGTGCTGCAGGCCTTGAAAGGGCTAATCTCACTATCAAGGCCACCTAGTGCCAGATAGCTCGGGGGAAAAGTCACTTACCTTGGTCATGAGGTTGGTGCGGGTTGAATCCAACCTCTCCCCTTTAAGGTACTGGATGTACATGTCTGGGAGACTCCCACTACTCAACCCCAGGTGAGAGCTTTTTTGGGCTTCACTGTGTATTACCGGAATTTTATGGCAGACTATGAAACCATAGCTGCCCCTCTGACAGCTCTGACATTGCCCAAGCAACTGTGGAAGGTTAATTGGACGTAAGACTGTTGGAGGGCCTTTGTTGACTTGAAGATAAGTCTGTGCAGAACACCTGTGTTGTGTGTGTCTGATTTCAGCAAACCCTTTGTTCATACTGATGCCTGTGACACAGAGTTGGAGCGGTCTTGTCCCAGTTAGATGACAAAGGGAGGAAACATCTGATCATCTTCATCAGTAGGCCTCTCAAAGGTAGAAAACTTAGGTGGGCTACTGTTGAAAAGCAATGTTTCAGTATAGTTTGCAGTTTTAGGCCTTACCTTTCAGGGTCTCCCTTCAAGGTCCAAACAGACCATAAGCTCTTAAAGTAGCTTATGCAGATGAAGGGTGAAACCCCTAAACTGCTCAGGTGGTCTATTAGTCTGCAGGGGCTAGACTATACACAATTGAGCATAGACTAGAGAAGAGTCATGATAATGGAGATGGCCTTTGCAAAAGGTATGTTAACTGTCTGGGTGAAGGTGTCAATCTTGTGGGTGATTAGACCACCCTAACCTCAGTCTGGGGACGGGGATGGAGGGGGGCGACTGTGATCCTGGAAATGCACTTGAGGGACAGAACATCTGTCCTTGTCCTGGACTCACTTATGTGTATTCTGTGATGTCTTCTGCACAGGAGTCCAGTTGGGGCAGTGCAGCTCTTCCTCTTTTAGTTCTGGTGAACAAAGACCCTTGGGATACCCTTATGGCACCTATGGGTGGGGAACAAACCTGTACCCCTAATGTATTTTTTGGGCACCTGTGTGTGGCCCACAGAGCAGGGTATGGGCTGGTGGCAACTCCATACTCAATTTGACAGGTGCTCTGGGTAGCCTCCATTTTGTGGTGCCCAGGTCCTGCCATAGGAATCAGTGGATTCCTGATAGAAGGCAAGATGGCCCCTGTGGCCTCTTGGTTTCTGTTGCCTGTTATCTTGTTTTCCCAAGGTCCTGAGAAGCCCTGACTGGCTGTTGGGTGAACGAACCATATATGGTATTGTGGGGCTGTCCATGCCAGACTGGCCGGAGCCTTCCCAGTAACTATGTTGTGGGTACACCCTTGGGGTGGGTCCTAGGTGAATATTGATTGATTTGATATTTTATTTCTATCACGCTCGTACACAAGTGTTTCAGAGCGCGACAAGGCAAGGGAGGGGAACAGGGGAGAACAAAACAGCGATCTTACTAGGCCCAGTGACATTGAGAACACGCAAGTGCATGGGAGAGGGGGGAGGGGAAAAGTGCATGGAAGGGGGGAGAGGTGGAAAGTGCGGAGCAGAGGAGAAACAGATAAATAATAAATAAATAATAAAGGCAACAAACAGTGGTAATGCAGTCAGCAATTTGCAAGTGCTAGGTTTAAGGCAGCAGTCCGGGAGGGTGGCAGGATGAGCAGGTACCTGGGCCCAAAAGACGGAGGGTGGCAAGTTGCACGGTGCCAAGAGAGAACAGATCAGCAGGGGAGAGCGGAAGCGAAGGCAGAAGAAAAGAGGAAGGTCTTGAGGTGCTTCCGGAACGGTAGATGGTTCTCCTCAAGTTTTAGAGTGGCATGGAGGCTGTTCCAGAGGGAGGCCCCAGCCGAAGACCGAGATCTACCCCCAGCTCGTTTCTTAGAAAAACGACTGACCCTGAGTGAGTTGGAGGTAGAGGAGCGAAGAGCTTGAGAGGGGAGGTATTTGGGGAGGGATAACTGAAGGTATTTTGGACCCAGGCCCCAGAAAGCCTTGTGGACAATGCAGAGGGTTTTGAATTTAATCCTTGCATCCACTGGGAGCCAGTGGAGAGATTTCAGAGCTGGAGAGATACGATCCCAGGGCTTGAGGCCAAGGACAAGTCTTGCAGTCCTGTTCTGGATTAGTTGCAGAGGGCGGAAAGTAGAGGCAGGTAGATTTAGAAAGAGGCTGTTACAATAGTCCAAGCTAGAGAGAACCAGAGCTTGAGATACCATGAGCTTCTGGGGGAAGGAGAGAAAAGGCAGAGTACCTCTGAGGAGGTGCAGTCGGAAATTTGACTTTTTAGAGAACTCAGAGATGTGGGCGGAGAAGGAAAGGGTGGAGTCAAAGATGACCCCGAGGTTCTTAGCCTCGCAGGTGGGGGTAGGAGGAGGGCCAAGGGAGGCCGGCCAGAGAGTGAGGGGAAAGGATGGTGAAGGTGTGCCGATGAGGAGGATCTCCGTCTTGCCGGCATTCAGACAAAGATCATTGGCGGCACACCAATCTTGAATGGCAGTTAGGCAATCAGAGATGAGAGAGGGAGAGGAGGTGGCAGAATTAGAGTGTTTGACCAATATGCATTCTGTTATGGGTGCCTGTTTTCTGTGTGTTTGACACAATGAATGAGATAGCCCTGCCTGAAACTGACATGAATGCAGTGTGGTGTTCTGAAAGGCTGGGTGCTTGCCCCAATCCACATTCCTTGTTATGGGTGTCTGGGTGGAAGTGAATAGCCTTGAATGCCTGTGAGCCCGATTGGCTGCCTGCCTGCATGAATTCCCTTCTGTGTGATTGGCCGACTGAGCTTGGCTCAGCCAGAGTGAATGAGGGACAGATGTGTATATCTAGGGATCTCTCGCTTCCCAATTTGGTCAGAAGCTGAAGCTGAAAATTGTAGCTGCTTATCCTTGAACCCAGCTGGAAGAATAGCTGCTGCTTTCCTTCGACGAAAGCTGAAAACTGTCAAGTCTGTCGTGGACTGATCTGAGAGAGGACCTGGCCCTGGAAGCCAGTCTAGAAAGGCTGTCGACCGGAGAAGGGATCCACCGAGAATCTAAAGCACCAAGACATCGGAATCCATAGTCGTCGACTGGGGTTCGGAGGATTTTCGTAAATGGTGGAAGCCAGTTGAGTCGTGTTGCCCAGAAGCGGGGACAGCTTGACGCTGTGCTACTCGACAATTGGCGCCGCACCGCTCCACCTTGCCTAAGAGCATTAAACGAAGGGTTTCCTTGCCATCACTGTCGAGCGCTTTCACCCGCCGGAAAAAGTAGAGGTTGTCTGCTACCAAAGAAAGTCTGCCGGTGTTTCCCGCCACCAGAAGCCGACAGACGTCCCAAGGGCACTGACTAAGTGAAGATCCGAAGTCCAGCCCATGGTCTAGTCCCGATCACTGAAGCTATCACGAGGTACCTGCTGCAGCACCGACAGGCCAGAGGACCGCCGAAACCTCACCCGACGCATGCTGCTGGGCCTACACCCATCACAGAGTCTTCTTTGTGGCACTGAACTCTTGGCACTGAGGTGGACCGCACGCCTCATCTTCACAGGACTGCCACGATCGACCATCGAAGAGCACTGCAAAGGTCAACACTGCAGTCTGGAAGCAAGTGTTCACTTCACTTTTGAGGAATCTTGACGCCCTGTGTCCCCTGCTTTAAAGGGCGTCCACTCTTGAGGGATCTACAACGGACCATTGAAGAAACTCGTCTATCTCAGGTACATTGGGGTGGTTGAACATTTTGACCAAAAAACAAGACTATTTAAACATGAATGGACGGGGCTTGTTAACTCTTATTACACGTTGCCCAGGTTTGGGGGGGGGGGGAATCCTCATTCAGAATTGTCTTAGTAGCGAAAGAAGAATTCTGCCATTGTTTAACCTAACTTGCCTTCCTTTCTATGATCTATGCTGTTAAACATTGCTGCATGATTTGTCTCACTATATCAAACTAGAGAATCCCACAAAAATCATTGTTAAGTGATTTCTCTACCTTTAGGTGGGCGGGGTGGGAGGTTGTATGTGAAAATACTAAACTGCCTTTACCACTGTTCGCATATAAGAAATCGACCACAATAGGGAACTGTCAGTCAAAGTAAGCTAAAAACTAGGCCCCCTGTGATAGCCAGTATCACTGAAGCATGGTGACTGGATCCTTTGACTGGCCATTATCCCTGTGGACATTGCATTATTTGTAAAATTACCACTAAGTCGAAAGAGATTGCCATTGGTACCAATAGGCCTTGGAAACACTCATTTTTCAAATTGCAATTCTGAATCCAGTCTATATATTATCACTTGTCCATGTTCACTAATATACATAGGCAGGACTAATAGGAAAACCATAACTAGAATCATCGAACATAAAAGCTGTACACAAAATAAAATTGTACTTGCCCCCATGGTAAAACATTTCATAGACAATAATCGTGGTTGTGAAGACTTTAAATGGCCAGTACAGGGTGCGAATCACAATATTAAAAATAAAATTCTTTTTTCACAAGAAAAAAAAATAAATTCTCACCCAAAGTGTTAAGAAGGGTCTCAATGAAGCCATTGAATGGCACAGAATATGATATGAATATGTACATCTGATTAATATCCTGGATAAATAAGGACCCACAAGCTACTTACTGCTACAGCACGACTTTAGATAATCACACTTTAATTTTTTGTTTTGTTGCCCGACTCCAAATCATGAGTATTTAGTTAATTGATTTAATCTTGCACACTTAATGTCATCTCTAGCCCTTTATTGTGCTGGGCTATGGTGTCACTGGTTGACCTTCACAAGGGAAGGCCAGTAGTCCGGTTTCTGCATTTTCCGTTAGTAGAAACTAAAAAGGGACTTGGCTCCTTCACTAACGACTCTCGATATGGTGTTGCCTTCCATCCGGCAACAACTTATTCCCTCAATATTTCCAATACAAGGTGCTTCCCTTTGGTCTCAACTCTGCCCCCAGGGTCTTTACCAGGCTGATGAATATTGTGGCGGCCCTCCTCAGGGCCACCACATCTATACGTACCTTGACGACTGGCTCATCAGGGCTTCATCTGCAGAAGCGTGCACTGCACCTCTCATTGCCCTCATTAACACTCTTCACGATCTGGGCTTTTTGCAAATTTTTTGCTCACTCTCAAGAAGTCACAGCAGCAGCCTACGTTGACTCTGACCTTTTTGGGGCTCATCTGGGACACAGGCTCAGAGTTTTTCCCTCAGAGGACAAGATCGCAGGCATCAGGAGGGTCACTGCACACTTTCTCAGCAGAGAAGTGACTTCGGCCTGTTACCAAGACCCTACTGGGTCTCATGGTAGCGATCCTACTGGCCTCCCCCACTCGAGACTCAGGATGAGGAGGATACAGCTGCACTTCGCAGCATCGTGGAACCAGGAACGGGCTCTTAGGCGATGATCATCGTTCCTCCTTCTCTCCAACCGGACCTCATTTGGTGGTGCAGGGACTGCAACCTGTGGGGGCAAGTCCTTCCGGCAACCTACCCCACAGGTCCCCATCACTACGGACTCCTCTCTCGAGGGATGGGAGGAGGCACCCTGGACAACCACTGCGTCCATGGCACCTGGACCCGGCAGGAGCTTGAGTACCACATCAATTGACTTGAACTAAAGGCGATCTAGCGATCGCTCAGAGCCTTCCTTCCGGTTATCGAGGTCTAGGTTGTCCTCATTCAGACACAGCTCAACCAGTATGTTCTATGTCAACAAGCAGGGGGGGGGTACCAGGTCTCCTCAACTGTGCTGACTGGCAGTCAGCATGTGGGAATGGGCCCTGGAAAACCTATACCTCACTGCCGTCCACCTTCCGGGGGAATCCAACCTGGAGGTGTACAGGCTCAGCAGGCTGGGAGCGGAAAATTTCAAGTGGCAGCTAAATGACCTCGTACTGAGGAGATCGTCAGCAGATGGGGAGACACCCCCAGGTGGACCGCTTTGCCTCATCTGACAACAGGAAGTGCCAACAGTTTGCCTCCTGGCAGGGCCCTGGCTCCCTGTGCGATGCATTTCAGATTCAGTGGAACGGCATGCCTTCCCGTCCACACTGCTGATACACAGGGTGATATGCAAGATCAAGGAATCTCGCCAACTCAGCATCATTCCGATAGCTTCATGGTGGTCAGCCAGGCCATGGTTCTCAGAGCTGGTCAGCCTCTCAGAGAGACCTCCCATCTGCCTTCCGACAGGCCCAGCACATCTTCTGGTGCAGCAGGGCGGGGGGGGGAGCGGGCAGGGTCATTCACCCTGCGCCACAGAAACTAGCCCTCACAGCGTGGTTCCTGAGCAGGTCACGCTAGGGCACCTCCGCCTGTCTCAGGATTATCTAGGGATCATACAGGGCGATGAACAAAGCTACCAGGGCCCAGCATAAGAGCAAGTGGACCAGGTTCTGCCACTGGGCAGACTCCAAGGATATCACCCCCTTGCATGTACATTGGACGATGTGCTCCGATTCTCGGTGCACCTCGCCCACTCCGGCGTGCAGGTAGACACTTGCCGCACTTACTTGGCAGCCATTAGGGCCTACCGAAACTCGGAGAAAGAGGTCTTCTCTTCCATCCAGATTATCCAAAAGCATCTGATGGTACTCGCCAGACTCTACCCGCCCATCAAGATGCCACACCCCGTGTGGGACCTCAATGTAGTGTTGGGTGCTCTGGCGCACAAACCCTTTGAGCCAATAGCGTCCGCGGACCTCAGGCTGGTCACCATTGAGACGGCCTTGCTAGTCGGTCTCACCTCTGCTCGCAGGATAATTGAAATCCAGGCGCTGGTCGCCTCAGAGCCTTATACTACGTTTCACAGGGATAAGGTAGACCTGCGAACACACCCAGCATTCCTACCTAAGGTGCCTTCCATCTGAACAAAGAAATAGTGCTGCCTACCTTTTTTGCTGAGCCCAAGGACGAGGCACAGCCTGGATGTCAGGCATGCCCTGAAATTATACTAAGACAGGACCACGGGCTTCCGCATGTCGGATGCACTTTTTGTCACCTTTGGCGGAGCAAGACTGGGATATCGGGCCTCCATATCCCATTGAATGTTTTCGGCCATCAAAGAAGCGTACTAGGGACAGCATAAGCCACTGCCGGCCAATATGCACGCCCACCCGGTTAGAGCCAAGGCATCAGCCATCGCATTCCAGCGGCTGGCTCTAGATCAGAAGCGGCTTTCGGACAGGAGGTTCTTAGAAACCTTTTTGCTTAAGGAGGGTTTTCCACCCTGGGGCTACACTCGGTTGTAATTGCCCATGTAGTATAGAGGAAAGGGGACGGGACGTAAGAGTAATTATAAGTTACTAACCTACTCTTATTCCTTAGTCCCATTTCCTCCATATGTCCCACCATTCTCCCCCCCTAATAAAACTGGTGTCATTGGACAATGTTAATCTATTGTCGACGTCTATGGGACTGAGGTGTGGCGTCGGAGGGTGGAGGGGGCAGCGCATACCCCCACGCGCCTCTAAATTTAAAGGGAAGAAGGTATTTTCTGGTGAAAAAGGTTCCGTCTTCCGTCCCTTGGAAGAGACGCCCCATCCAGTATGCAGGAAAGAGGACTTAAGAGTATGTTAGTCACTATGGTGAGTAACTTATAATATGTTGTT
Organism: Ambystoma mexicanum; assembly: GCF_040938575.1. NCBI lineage: Eukaryota > Metazoa > Chordata > Amphibia > Caudata > Ambystomatidae > Ambystoma > Ambystoma mexicanum. The sequence goes on along the minus strand of NC_090941.1, from coordinate 659,180,768 downwards.
CTTTGAAAAAAATGAAAATAGTGCTGATAAAAACATAAAAATATAAAAAATGTGAAGTCTAAAAAAAAAAGTAAAGTTGAAGAGGAAAAACAATCTGTTGTAGATGTATGCTCTTGTGTAAAATAGTATAACAAATATTCCCAATAAAATGTAGAGATAGAAAAGTAGAGAAAATAGTCTGTTATAGATGATTGTCGTTGTGAAAGGTAGTCCTCAGCAGCAGAAATACTATGTTGTTGATGTATTCAAAAATTCCTCAGCATACTGTAATTTAAATTTGCGCCTGGATTTGGCTTGCCGCATTGTTCTTTTGGGATATGCATGTTAGAAACTTTTAATAAAGTAAAGTCAAAGCACAAACTCCTTTCTTATTGTTCCCGTGAACGTTCATTCTCAAAGTTCAGCATCAGTGTTCCTCAAGTGGTACAATGTGATTTTATCTCCTTTACTCTCAAGCTCCTTATCCCTTTTTATCTCTTTTCTCAGCATGCACTTGAGCTCTTGTCCTGGGTCTGGTTTCGTTCTCTTCTCCCTCAGGATCCTGGTGGCTGGGCAGGGAGGCGGCACTCTTTTATTGTCTTATGTTGGCTATGTTGACCCACAGGAAAAAGAAAAAAGTTGAAAATTGAAGTAGCATTTAATTTTATCTCTTCTTTTTCTGTGCCTTTTGCGATACCTCCCCGCCGTTCCTTTCCCATTAAGAACCGAAAGAGAGAGGTATTTAGTCATGGACATCAACTCCTTTAACACATTTACAAACAGTCGCAGTGCTTTCTTTGGTAATCTGTCTGCGCGTGCATGGGCGAGGTAATGGGTACGGTTCATAGTGACATTTTCAACCTCATATTTTCGAAATGCCATTTTTGCACCACGAAAATAAGGAAAAAAATGTTTTGCATGTTTTTACTTAAATGGCGGGGTTCCCCCAAACCTGTTGTTTTTTTTTTATAGACACTTTTTTTTTTCCTAATAAAACAAAATCAAAAAACATTTGGAATTTTTTTTTTCTGCATTTCTTTTTCGACAAAATGGCATTTCGAAAATGTTTTCGACAATTTAACTGGATACCAATGGGCACATGTATCCTACAACCCGTCACCAACTCCTAAGGAGTTGGGTGCAATCTCGCTAATCTTGCTAACTAATGGAAGGCTTTTTTGTAATTAGGCTTAGCTGCACAGTGTTATTAAACCACCAGGGACGTCCACCGAGGATAGTGAGATCCCTTCCTTAAAAAATAAGCATGGTGTGCATCAGATTGTCGCTACATTGATTTTACCAACATATGTTCTTATGTGTTTTGATTACTTTGTTTGATCCATCCTGTCACCGACAACTATTATGCTAAATATATCTTTTATGACCAGAATCACGAATTATGCGCGATGGCATTGATCACTAAAATAGATATTTCGAAGGGATTGTGTCCTCCGACGTATTCCTCATCTTAGATATCTCCTTCCAGCTCTGCTGGCCTCGGAAAAATTTTTCTCTAGAGGGCGCTGCGCGTCGACGTCCTCCGAGTCGATGTCCCTCGACAGCCGCCGTGTCGACGTCATCCTGCCTATAAAGGCCGCGCGCAGCGTCCGTTGCTCAGTTCCGTTTTTCCGCGCTTACTCAGTGCCTCGGAATACCGTTGCTCAGTTCTTAGTCAGATTAATCCTATTTACCTCGAGTTATTCGATCCGTACTCGATGGCTTCCTCGTCAGAACCGACAACTCCTCGATCCGGCTTCAAAAAATGTCGAGATTGTGGGAAAAAGATGTCGTTGACCGATCCTCACAGAATTTGTCTGTGGTGTTTGGGAGCTGAACACCATTGTTCGGAGTGCGAAGACTGTATGTCCATGACAGCTAAGGCCCTGAAGGAGCGTAGGGGGAAGCTGGAGAAAGGTAAGACTTTTAAAGCTTTTTCTTCGTCGACGAAGTCGAGACATTCGTCTCCTCGTCACCATTCGGGCTCCAGGTCTCGGAGTGGGTCTCTCCTCGAGATCGAAGCACTTGAAGAGGAGACGTCGAAGATCCCCTTCTCCGTCTTCCTCTGTTTCGCCAAAAAGAATCCCTTGCCCCACGAAACATAGTTCCCGGGCTGAATGGGAGGAATTCCGAAAAAATATGATGAGCGTCTTCGAGAAAGCGGCCTCGACCCCCTCGAAGACTGCCGAGAGCGATGCTCTGGTCGAAAGACCCGAAGGTCAAAAACGCTGCGAGTCGCAGTACCCGGCGAAAGAAACCTCTCGAGCGCATCTCGATCCCTCGAGCAGGACTATGACCTCCAAACCTTCCTCGGAGGTTCCGTCGACGAGGGTTCCGTCGAGGTCGATGTCTTCGACGCCGTTGTCGAAGGGACCTTCGACACACGGGTCTGTTGACTCGACGCCAGCTTCGACACCGGCGTCGACGCCAAGAAAAGTCACGGTTACCACACATCCAGTGACTATCCCCAGGCCCTCGACGTCGATGGCTTCGATATTGTCGAGTAGAATTCCAATTCTGTCGAGGTCTTCGAGGCCTCCGCCTCTGTTTTCAACGCCACGCTCGAAGCCTTCGACGTCGGCATCGACGACATCGACGTTTTCGAGGCCAATAATGACAAGTTCGGCACCCTCTGCCTTGGAAATGGGATTTACTCCCTTTATGAGTTCAGAACAATTGAGAACTATATCCTCAATTTTAGAAGAGGGTAATTTGTCTGAACAGGAAGACACATTTGAGTTACAGGGACCTGTAACCCCAGTTAGAGAGGAATTTTCCTCTGAAGAGCGCAGATTAAAGGATCTTCATGATTCTTTACATGAGGCAAGTGGGTTAGACACTTCCCCTGAGGTGGAGCTTGCGAAGCCAGACCTGGGTGAGCATGCTGAAACCCCCTACAGAGCCTTAATGGCCAGGATTACAGAGTTCATGGGGGTGGTCTGCACCTTCACAATCTTTCCAACAAGATGACCTCACGGATATTCTTGACAAAGGCCCACAGGAGGATCCTGTGGTGCCTTTTCATAAAGCTCTTCAGAGAAAGATCATGACAAACTGGGAAACCCCAGATGTAGTACCAGCAGTAAATAAAAAACTGTCTACAAAGTACAGGGTATCTTCTACAGACCCAGAGTTTTTGTCTAAACACCCATCCCCAGAAAGTCTGGTGGTACAGGCAGCATCCTCTACTGATGTCAAGACAGCTTATCCTACCGTCCCACAGGACAGGGATGATAAAAAATATGATACTATGGCAAAGAAAGTCTTTTCAGAATGTAGCATGGCATTAAAATCTGTTAATGCTACTTGCACCCTTGCTAGGTTCAGCCATACACTTTGGGAGTGTGCTTCTACAGCGGCTGACTGCATCCCGGAGGGAGAAGAAAGGGATGCGTTCCTGAATATTATACAGGACGGTAAAGACGCTATGTGCGAATCCCTCCAGACGGGCATTGATTCGGCTGACAGTATCAGCAGAGCAATGGCGGCAAGTACATCAACCAGGAGATTCGCTTGGTTGAGAAGGTCGGGTTTTGCCCCAGATGTGCAAGCCAGGCTCTTGAACATGCCATTCGATGGCTCTTCTTTGTTCGGGAAAAAGGCGGATGACAGTTTAGAGAAACTGCAAACTTCAAAAGCAGCAGCAAAATCCCTAGGAGCTGCAATCCGTCAGACTCCTTTTCGTCCCACAGGAACCTCTGCGAGGGGCAAGTCCTTTCGCTTCTACTCCGCATTCGGAAGAGGTAGAGGACGACCGGCTCAAAGGGGTCAAAGAAGATCTACCCGAGGTGGACGGGGTAGATATTCAAAAGCCGCAGCAACAGCAGGTGCCTCTTTACCATCGGCATCTGCATCAGCCGCCCCAAAACCACTCTGAGGACTTCCCTCACAGGACACCTGTAGGAGGCAGGTTGACTCAACATCTGACGGTATGGCAGGCTATCACGTCAGATGCTTGGGCATTGGAAACAGTTGCCCAAGGTTACTGCCTGCCTTTCCTACGTATACCTCAGCGTCATCCACCGGGGATCAGCTCTCAGAAAGCTCCAGATCCGCTCCTCTTGCAGGAAATTTGGGACCTGCTAGAGAAAGGTGCCATAGAACCGGTACCTGTAGCGGAGAGGAACAAGGGCTGGTACTCCCCTTACTTTCTCATTCCAAAGAAAGACGGAGGAATGAGACCCATCTTGGACTTGCGAGAATTGAACAAATTCCTCAGAAAAGACACATTCAAGATGGTCACTCTTTCTCAGATCCTCCAGGCCCTTCAGTTCCAGGTCTGGTTGGTATCTCTGGACCTTCAGGACGCTTATTTCCATGTGCCTATCCATCTCAAACACAGGAAATACCTGAGGTTCGCAATTGGCAACTCTCACTATCAATTTCGAGTGCTGCCATTTGGGCTGACCTCCGCCCCGAGGGTCTTCACCAAGTTAATGTCGGTAGTGGCTGCAAGTCTAAGGAGGGAAGGGATTCACGTCTACCCCTACCTGGACGATTGGTTGATCAGGGCTGTTTCTCCGGAACAAGCTCAGATCCAGCGAAATCACGTGTGCCACTTCCTTCACAGACTGGGCTTCTCCCTCAATTTAAAGAAGTCACAAATGATACCATCGCAGAGACTCCAGTTCATTGGAGCGATCCTGGATACTTCCCTGGGAAAAGCCTCGCCACCAGAGGTGAGGGCTCAAGATATTCTACAGATGGTTATCAAGTTCCAGCATGCCCAACGTCTCCCAGCCTTCGACTTTTTGAGGTTGCTAGGCCTCATGGCATCCTGCATTTTCAGAGTGCCAGAGGCTCGCCTGAGAATGAGATCCCTCCATTGGGCACTGAGGACTCAGTGGTCACAATTCTCAGGGAGAATGACAGATCTTCTTCAGGTTCCCGGCAGGGTGGCTCGAGACCTTCAGTGGTGGGCCTGTCAGGAGAACATTCTGAAAGGAGAACAGTTTTGGCAACCCTGGCCGGAGATAACAGTAGTCACGGATGCCTCACTCACGGGGTGGGGAGCCCACGCCAACGACTTGACCATCAGCGGTCGTTGGTCTCCATCGGAGTCCAGACTACACATCAACCTGTTAGAGCTGAGAGCCATCAGACTTGCGCTGAAGGCGTTTCTGCCAGCTGTACAAGGGAAGAACGTCCTGATAATGACGGACAACACGGTGGCCATGCATTACCTCAACAAAAGAGGAGGCGTAGGATCACTACCCCTGTGCAGAGAGGCGATGCAGCTCTGGTTTTGGGCAATCCAAGAAGGAATCTCTCTATCGGCAGTTCACCTAGCCGGAGAGAAGTACTTGACAGCGGACGCTCTGAGCAGGCAGAACACAGTCTCCCACGAGTGGGAACTAGCTCAGGAAGTCCTTCAAGAGATCTTCGCCCTTTGGGGAACCCCTCAGGTAGATCTGTTCGCCACCAGCGTCAACAGGAAGTGCGACATGTTCTGCTCAAGGGAATTTCCCCCGAGAGGAGCTCTGGGAGACGCGTTCATAGTGGACTGGGAGTTTCCGCTTCTGTACGCGTTCCCACCGGTCCCTGTCATTCCTCAAATGATCAGGAGGTTGAGAAGATTCCGGTGAACCATGATCCTAATTGCCCCGGATTGGGCCAGGAGAACGTGGTACCCGGACCTTCCAGACTTGTCCATCTGCCCTCCAATTCGACTTCCACTCAGAGAGAACCTACTCTCACAGAAGGGAGGTCAGGTTCTCCATCCAGACATCAAAACCCTCAACCTTCACGCTTGGCTTCTGAAAGGCTGAGGTACAAGGATTGGGACCTCCCTGATGATGTTATGGAGGTGTTGCTTTCGGCAAGGAGGCCAGCAACAAAGTCTTTATACCGCTGCCGTTGGAACAGATTTTGCAGCTGGTGTAGAGAACAGAATATCGACCCTTTTTCATGTGGTACACCAATGGTTTTGTCCTTCCTACTATATTTGGCAAATTCAGGCCTTCAAGTTGGCACCATTAAGGGCTATCTAGCAGCGCTATCCATCTTTAAGCGTACTGCGGAAGAACCATCCTATTTCAAATTACCCTTGGTAATACAGTTTCTAAAGGGGTTAACCAATGTTTATCCCCCAAGACCATTCCAAGTTCCCCTATGGGATTTAAACTTAGTACTAACTTTCCTGATGGGTACACCTTTCGAACCGCTCCATTCTTGTTCGTTAAGATTCCTTACCCTTAAAACTGTTTTATTAATAGCACTTACATCTGCTAGAAGGGTGAGTGAATTACAAGCTCTTTCTTGTAAACCCCCTCATACTATATTTCACAAAGACAAAGTTGTCCTGCAAGTGAAGCCTAATTTCCTCCCAAAGGTGGTTTCTGAATTCCATATCACTCAGAAGATTACCCTACCATCTTTCTATCCTCCTCCTCACCCGGGGAAAGAGGAAGAGAGGTTACACAGGCTAGACCCTAGGAGGGCTTTAAGTTTTTACATTAGTAGACTAGCCAGGATAGGACAGGCAGACCAGCTGTTTGTAGGTTACACAGGTCACAAGCTGGGGTTACCAATAACTAAGCAGACCATTTCCAGATGGATCATTCTAGCCATTCTGGAATGTTATAAACTGGCAGGGAAGGAGCCCCCTCAAAACCTTAGGGCTCACTCGACCAGAGGTATTGCAGCTTCATCGGCCCTCAAAAGAGGCGTGCCGGTTAAAGACATATGTGCGGCCGCTACATGGTCGTCTGTCCATACCTTTACTCGTTTTTACAATCTGGATTCCTCCTCCAGTCAAGAGACTAGGTTTGGAAGGGCTGTACTGCATTCTATTCATCAATAGAAGACAGCGTGAAGTCAGTACTCCCTCCTCCGATAATAGAATACTGCTATGGGAGCCTATCTAAGATGAGGAATACGTCGGAGGACACAATCCCTTCGAAGAACAAGTTACTTCTTACCTTGTAACGTTCTTTCGACGGGATGTTCCTCCGACGTATTCCTCATCGACCCTCCCATCCATCCCCGCAGTTCTACTTCCCTTGTTGCAGCTTACGCTCCTTTAGGGTGATTGGTTAGTCCAGAAAGTATTATTGTGGGCTACAAAACGGAACTGAGCAACGGACGCTGCGCGCGGCCTTTATAGGCAGGATGACGTCGACGTCGACGTCGATACGGCGGCTGTCGAGGGACATCGACTCGGAGGACGTCGACGCGCAGCGCCCTCTAGAGAAAAAATTTTCCGAGGCCAGCAGAGCTGGAAGGAGATATCTAAGATGAGGAATACGTCAGAGGAACATCCCGTCGAAAGAACGTTACAAGGTAAGAAGTAACTTGTTCGTCTGTGTAAGTTGCTTTCTGCTCCAATAACAAATGGAATTGTTTAATTCACAGTAGCCATCATGAATGAGAACATAACTTGTATGAGTATCCACTGGAACCCGGTTTATATGCAACTATGTAGAAATGTCAAAAACGCCTAGCATGTAGTTACCATGGCAACTTGACTCGCAAAAAAATATTTTCCTAATATACATCAAAATACCACCAAACCTGAGGTCAACAACCAAAATTGTTTATTATCTTTTGTGGGTCCCTGGGGAGGCCCCTAGCCACCTTTGTTTTCCGATGCGGCATTTTTTTACCACTTTAAGATGGCCGACCGTATAAATATGCATGGAGACCTAGCAACAGCGTTAGCAATGCTGTGCTTCCAGATCACAACACACACAGAATGACTCAGCATTTCCTGTGAACTTTCGCATCGGCTGCATGCCGCTCACCAGCTCCCAAGGTAGGCATTGGATCTATCATCGCGCACACCGTACAGGACACGGTCGGCAGATCACCGTCATTAAAACATATGTCCTCGTTTCAGTAAACCTGCCTGGGACAAGATATGGTGATTCCCTTTTTCGAAAACTAATGCGACTGAAGACTCGTTTCAGAGGTAAGAACACCCCAACCTCATCACGTTATTTTTACCCACACGTGCATACAGCCCAGAGCTGATGTGCACTAAAGTATAACTCTTGTAAGGAGGCATAAATTAAATATCGCCCATTCTTTGTTTTTTTTCAATAATAGAATCTCACGGGGACCCACACAGATGTGATTGGACCCCCGCCAGAGTGCCTGTGGCCATAACTTTACCCATAAGTAAGCTGTGTTTAAACTAACACGACACTGTCCACGATTAATTCAATATGAAACAATGTCAACTCAAGCACTCCCCTGACTATATTCTCCCTTCCCTCCCCCAAAGTACGAACTGTATGTTCATACAGCATCCCGTTCTAAAGAAGGCCGTAAAATGAGGCAAAACAAGCCCACATAGACGGCTGAAACACCCCGGTGTAGACGCATTGTTCAAACTACAGTGTATCATCTCTGTCCTCAAAAAAATGTTGTTACCTATTATGTTGTGCTTTGTCACAAATGTTTTTGTGTAAACCAATGTCACCGCAAACACTGACAGTAAAGGTCACTAACCTCTTTCTTTACACAAACCATTGTACTATCTAACTTGTATATTGGTGTATCGTTTTTAATGGATGCTATATCTCATATAAAAAGAACCAAGATTTTTTCAAAACTGAATACGTGAGATTGTGTCTTTCAATCACAGGTGAACACAGAGGGTATTAGGGTAAAAGGAGAGTGTTTGGGTGCACACCCCAACCTATTCAAGTGTATCTTTATTTCAATGTTCAGCCTTCCTGAGCAGAATAGGTTCCAAACCAGGAGCCCCTTTTTTTAGTGTATTCTTTTGCTGTCTGGATATATATGCCTGGTGTAGAGCATATTATGCAGTCTTCTATGAATGATATTGACATATTGAGTTTGGTCATAACATCTCTTCCCAATATGTTAACGGGTATCTCCCTGGAATATAGGAATGGTATAGCTACCGTCTACTCTCCTAATGTCACAGGATGTTGCTGTCCCAGTGTCAACTAAGAAAGAAAGCGTCTGGTCTCCTATAGATACCTCCATCCTCTGTTCAGTGGCTGTGGTTGCTATTAGGATAAGGCATATCAAGCTATTCTGTGTGCTGTCCTATTGGGGATACATGTTCAATCCAGTCCCTGTAAAAGGGTTCCCCCAACCGCTGTTACTCCTATTTGTGGTGTCTGTGGCAGAATATTGGTATCCCACTGTGTCACTGCTAGCTGTAATTGCACTGCACTCTGGTTTCTGTGTCAATGTCTGCTGTGGTTGTTGTGGCCCCATCTGTGGGCCTTGGGGTTGCTGCACCAGCTGTGCTTGTCTCTGATCTGGTGAATACTGTGTGTAGTGATTGTACTCATAGGTTTGCTGTGGTGCACCATATGGTGCTGGATGTGCCATCTCCCCCTCTTGCCCCATACTGCATTGCACCTTGCTGCATTGCTCCTCTACTTCTATACACATGTGAAATGTCTCCTATTTGCCCAGAAGTCCTACATACTGCTCTAGTTCCCCCAGGGCCTCCAAAGGGGGGCTGTTCCTCCCCCAAACCTAAATCCTCTCCCTCTGTGAACAAATCCTCTACCTCCTCTGAGGTAAAAACTACTCTCCCCTCTTCCTGCAAATAACCACCCATGCCCTGCTGTGGCATAACTCCCTGTCCATTATTCCTGTCATCTGTATTTCTCAATACCGCTCCTTCTACTGCCCTTTTGGATAATGTTTTCCAATTTTTCCTCTTCCTTTTGCCTTTCCTCTTCTTTCTTTTGGTCCTTCTCCGGCTTTAACCTACAGTGATGGATGATAGTCAGTTGTATTGCTGGCCCTGATCTCATTTCAATCCCCACAAACGTTAACTGTCTCTGTACATCTCCCTCCTCTTTACCATCCATGTCTACCCAATTTGTCTCCCTGTCAATTTCTCCACTCTAGTCATCCTCAAGTATGAGATCAAAACTCTCTCCCTTAACAGTGTTCAGGATTTCAATCAGGCGACACACACCTTGGTTTCAGCCTATGATGTAGTGCGCAATTGATATGCCTTTCTCTTTATTTTATGCAAATTCAATTTTCGATGGTACACAACTCGCATCACACCCCCTTTTTCAACTATCCTGGGTCACAGTGGACCATGAACCAGGCCGGTTGGTGAAGATGCAATATTTATTTATTTCTAAATTCAAATGAAATCAGACAATTTTAATATGGGGCAGCAATCACCAATGGGGTGATAATTACAATAGAAATGTAAGCAATGCACTCAATTAACCTTCTCCCAGAACATATACACTGCACAATTGAATAGGAGTACTTTTTGATTTTAGGAAAGATAGCACCCAAATTAAGGTTTCCCCCTGCAATGTTCCCTCAACCCACAAAGATAGAGAAGTTAAAAGTGAGAAAATTGGTTTTGAAAGAAAGGAAAAGGTTACTTACACTAAATTATCTAGGCTATATTGTTAAGGAGGAACACGGTAAGCTCCAAGGTTGATCTGTGAGGTCAACCTTGCCACCCCAGTGCTCAACCCCAAGAATAAAATATATGGAAATTAGTTTGATTACTCCAAATATAACTTAAGGGCTTATAATTTACATCAGACAAAATTGAAAAGAGATGGTGCTAGCAATTAAACATTAAGGACAGGATACAAGGATAATTCTAACAGTTTCAACAAGTTACAAATATGACTATTTAGAGAGTGGGATAAGGACAAAGGCATGACAAGATAGGCTATGTGTTTCTATTGCGTGGGGATTATACTCGCAGTCCACTTTTTAGTTTTGTGATTTTTGGACAGTCAATAGGTTTTGGTCAACACATGGCTGCATCCTTGGCAAGGTCTGGTCACCGGGTAGCGAACAGCTGGGCAATTCAGGTCACTGAATGGCACAGGTACCGCTGGATGCAGTCAGTGGGCAAGCAGTTAGTGGGCAGCAGGCCGGTCTGATTTCAGGATGCACATTTTTAATGGGAGATTAGTGGGTTGATTCTGGATCACTGGCCTTGCTGGGATAGGAATCGGCTGTGCTTGGTTTTTGCAGTGGGCTCTGGTTTAGGGTCAACAATGCTTTGGCCTTGTAGTTGGGATCAGCAAGATGAATGGAGCAGATCAGTAACGCAGCACAGGAACTTCAGGAAGAGTGTGTATCTAGAGTCCTGTCTTTTTTAATTATTTTTTTAATTATTATTTTTTTTTATAATGCATAGTGACATCATATTAGTATATGGCTGGCCAGTCTTAGCTAAAAAAACCTCTACCCCGCTGGATTGGTCAGGGGTGCTATTCCCCACCTCGCTCTCAGCCGGTTGGATTTCTAGGGCAGGGTGTCAGATTTTTGATGCAAGTTTTACAATGTTCAAAAACGTCTCACAAATACTTTAGCTAAAATCCGATTTTGCCACAAATGGTACATTTATACAGTTGAAGTCTCTTAGCAAATTACATAAACGAGTTACATATTTTATGCAGACTATTGCAGTCCAACTCTGCATTCTGTGAGACATTATTTTGTACGTTTAATAATCTTTAATTATTTTCAGTGTGAAATGTTTGGCCTAAAATTCTGGGACTTTACACGTGCGTACATACTATCATGGGGCCTATTTCTGTTAAATGTTAACATTCCATCATGTGTCCTTTCCCCATGATTCACATTCTTCTGGCGTTCGTGTCCCATACATGCTATTGACAGCCAAGACCTCTTATTTGAAAGCCACAAAAATCACATTTAAACTACTAAATGTTAACATTTTTGCAAAGTCCTGTTTGCAAAGATAACAGTCTTCAAAGTTTCTTAATAAAATAGTCTTTTGAAACAAATGGTCATCCTTTTTCCATTTTTTTCTTTTCAGCTACCACCAGCTGTCACTTCCCCCAGAGGGAGGATGGGGTTTTCCTAGCTTGATTGAAGGTTTATAGCCTCTTCTTCACTTCACAAATCAGTGTCCTGGAAATTCCACTGTAGAGGGCTCAGCCCAGACCAGATTCTGTCCAACCTAGTAATTATCACAGGGTTTTAGTATCTACTGAGAGGGCCCCTTTTGTTTCTGTCATCCTCTGAGCAGAAACCTGTCTTGGGCTGATGCAGCCACTGAAGTTTGATTTAATTCCATTAATGCTCTGAATTGGAAGAAGACCTGCTGAATAGAACCATCTCATTCATGTATTGTCACAGCACAATCCCCTTTTACGTTGTTAGGCAAGAAGTTTTTGTTCGACCTAGTACTCTCAACCAAGCATTTTTCTTCTTTAGTTTGCAAAGTCCATTTTTACACGTGTCAAAGGTGCTAGCACTTAGCTTTCAAATTCGGTTTTTGACTTTCCATCTGGATTACCACACTGTTTTGCAGTCAGTTATTTTCTTTTAGGCAGTAGTTTATTTGAACCACCTATGTACTGACATTGACATAGCCCAGAGCTGGAGTTCCTTTGAATTACTGATCCTTGACACTTTGTAACTTAAAAATGAAACTTTTTTCCTGTGCGGCGGAAAATTAAGTTTCTTTGTTGATTTATGTCAGATTTGGTTTGACAGAGCTTGTCATTCAGGGGTCATGCTTGGTTTCGCTGAAGCACAATGGGGATATGAATGGGCATGGCAGGGCCTTATTACTAACAGTAGTTTGAGGAAGAACAGATTAAAATAGCGTCAGAGCAGTATCCTTTTAAGGTAAAATACCCCCTTTTCTTTTTTTTTCCAACAACACTATTATTTTTCATATAAACAATAATAGTAAAAGCAACAATGCTTCACAATCAGCATAAAGAATGAATTTTACAAAAAGACCAGAGCATCATAAATAATGCAAATCAAACAGAAAACCAACCGTAGTGAAACATAACCAGCAAGATAACCACAACCACACAAGACAGCACAAAAAAAGGGGAACCCCACCCTTTTCACTACGACTACCATAACCGTCAAAATAAGTCCACCTTCCCATCCATCATATAGAGCCATAAATGGACCCCATAATTTCAAATAATCCTCATCCTTATCTTTATTATGAAATTAAACCTTATCATACTGTGCCAAAACATGTAATTCCGTCAGCCATTCATCAACATTAGGTTTCTTCCTCGATTTCCAAACCCTGAGTATTAACCTGATAGCCACCATTATGGCCCTATCAATCCAACAAGACTGTCTTGTAATTTGACCACCCCTATCCTTACGGGAAAGTAGTATGATATTCACCGACGACCTCCGCAAAACCACATCAAAAATCAAATCAATTCTATCAATCACTGCCATCCAAAACTCCAGCACTCTCGGGCAGTCCCACAATAAATGCAACAATGTACCCCTATCATTATTACAACCCCAACACAAATCATCTGGCCGGAGCCCCAGTCTAAACATCCTAACAGGTGTCCAATATAACTTTCCAATAATGTTTTGTCGAATTAAACGTAAACCCATATCAGCACCCAAAGTCAAGTTAACCTTCAGAATGTATTTCCAATCTAACTCAGAGTTCATCCAGAACATCATCCGACCAAACATTTCTTAATCTAGACCATGCCCCCCGGAGTTTCTCCCAATAGAACCATCAGCCAATTCCAATCTATTTATCATATTCTCAAAAGCCAAGTACCTATTCAGTTCACTTGGCCTCAGACCGTAGCTATTCATCAATTCCGCAAAACTCAACAACCTATCCCCATCCAACACATCTGCCAACTTCAGAATACCCTTGTTAATCCAACTGAGCCAATTCAAACATTTATTATCAATCTGTAAAGCAGTATTGTACCATATAGAAGCATCCCTACTGAAACCATAACTCCTTCCATTGTCTCGAAACCACTCTCCAATAACTTGTCTAGTAGCCACAATCGGGCGCAACTTCAATCTATTAATTGGCAATTTATCCATACTGTATACGGATCTCAAGTCAAAAGGAGCACAAATGCCCCTTTCCATACGCAACCAAATTGGTTCATTCACCCCACAATCTCTAAAATAATAGCTTTTTTAAGTAAAAAAGCTTTGTAATATTTTTCCAAATCAGGGAATCCAAATCCCCCATCCTCAACTTTTTGTACTAGCATGTATTTCGGAACCCTAGGCCTTTTTCCAGAACCCCACAAGAAAGAAGAGAAAAGTTTTTCAATCTTAAGTAACTGTATCTTATAAAACAACGGGATGGACTGAAGAACATGCAAGATTTTCGGCAAAAGAACCATTTTAATTGCATTGATCTTAGCCCACAGATTCAATGTCAATCTCTCCCATCTCCTAATCAATAAGGACATTTGCGCGGTTACCAAATCCAGATTATATTGCAGTAATTTCTTTAAATCCCCAATAATATGAATTCCTAGATACTTAACCCCCCCTGGAGACCATTTACAATTCCATGAACTAAAAACTGAACTTCCATGCCGACCAGACAAGGGGGAAAAGCTCAGTTTTATCGCAGTTCACCTTATGCCCTGACAATTCACCCACCTCTTGAAACATTGATTTTATTACATCCCCACACACTTCTGGATTCGATAACATAAGAAGCATATCATCAGCGTACGATAGGACTTGCACCTCAACTTTCCCAACATTAATACCTCTAATAATCTCACATTGTCTAAAATAAGTAGCAAGAGGTTCCAACGCCAAATCAAACAAAAAAGGTGACAACGGATGAAATACCCCCTTTTCAATGCTGCTTTTACACTCTATTTCTTTTGTGTATGTAAGAACACACTGGCAAGCCCCCACAGTGTGCCCCCTTGTCCCATCCTGCCCATGTGTGCTTGGCACGATGGTGCAGTCATCTTTTTGTTGCTGCAATACGCAGTTTTTTGAGGCCATGGTGCTCACAGGAGCCAGTGCAGCGGTTTTGCTGGTTACTGTAGATGCGTAGCTTGGTGATGTGGGGGACGTACAGCTGAGTACGTCCCCACATCACCCACAACAGGCTCCCATAAATATGTTCCACTCATTATCCCTGGCAACACATCTCTGCCCCTGGTCTCTGGGGTTATTGTCCCACTCCCTTCTCCCCACATCTCTGGCATCGACCTCTGCTCATTCTTTGGCTCATCTCATTCCTCATTTTTTCAATTTCTTCCTTTTCTCTCGTCATTCTCCTGTTCTTCTCAATGAGCCTCTTTACATACTCTTCCCTTTCTCCTACCTCCCTCTTCCTTCTGTCTTTCCTGTTTCTCTCTCTGCATCTTCTCTGCTGCTTCTCTCTTTCCTCTCTTTCTCCCTTTGGGCATTTTGTTCCATCTCTTCCCGTTCTCCCTCCTGACTTTTTCCCTGGCTGCTTCCTTCATTTCTTTATACTCTACTCTTCACATAACTATTTTTGGTGACTTTCCCCTCGAGTTTTAACAATATTTGTCCTCCTACCCATTTCTCTGGTTTCATCACGGTCTCTCCACTATCTCGATAACCTATGGGTACGCTTCTTGCCCTGTGGCCATGTATCTGCATGCCTTTCACTCTCCGGAGCTCTTCCTTGGTTGCTTTTAGCTGCTTTTCTAAGCTATGGTAGCCCTCTGTTCTTTCTCCTCCCTTAACTGTGTCTCTGAGCTGTGCCATGCTTCATGCTCCATTTGCACTAATGGTGCTTTTCCTTTTACCACTTTCACCCTTTTCCTATTTTCATATTTTCATTACCTTCCTCATCGCGGTATTCATACCTGGGATTACTATACCCTACAACTGCTGGCTGCACCGGTATATTCCCGGGCTGGTCGAGACTGGTGTGCTCTCCTCATATGGAGGTGGTACTGTGAATTGTGTGTGGCTGCCTTCCTCATCTGGTAGTGGCAGAGCTGTTGGCTGTGTCTAAGAGCTTTCCTCAGGGAGGAGGCGGCGGCACTGTGGGCTGCTCACTCTCCCCCTGACGCATATGAAGCTTCCATTCCTTCCTAGGCCCCTCTATTTATTCCTCAAAGCGCTTCCAGAGTTCTAATACCCTTGGCCTGTTCTTGAGCTTCCTGCCCTTGTGTGTGGCATGTAAGTATGTGCATATGTGTTGGTGTAAATTTTTACAGTGAGTGCCCTCTTGTGGCCACGACAGGTACATATTTTCAGCAGTCCCTTTCACCCACTCAGCATGATATTTAGTGATTTTTGGCACCAAATCTAGGGAATGCTTTGCATAGGTGGATTATTGGGATATATGACATGGTGACAACTTTTAAGCAGCACGTATCTTGGCACTGACACAGAATACACAATTTAAAACAGTGGTTAGCTTACCAAAATTTTAAAAGCAGAAATAGTTTTTTGACAATTTTCTCACACTTTTCACTTAGCACCACGCCCCAAACTCCAAATTGTACCTCTGGATCACAACAAAATCCGCTCACAATCTAAATGTGCATACTTAACCCATCAACCTCTATCTCACAACACACAAAAGAAAAATCGCCTCTAAAGGACCTGCCTCACAATACCATGCCAGCAAACAACAATTTAATCAACAAAACCACAATAGAACACACCCCGGGATATCCTTATCTCTCTTCCACAAGCTTGAACCGACCTCTAAGAGGGTCACAAAAGGCCAAATTGCCCTCTAACTGGCATTTGTCAAAAAAGAGACAACACAGAATGGTTCTCCAACGTTTGAACAGAAGACAGGAGTTTATCTAACATGAATGAGTCATTGTGATGTCACAGTTATGAAAACCTATCACTGCTAATCATTGGCTCCCTCTATTAAACTACATATGGTACCTATATGTGCACAACTAGGGATTGGACAATCGTTATCTAAAATCCCACCGATGGACCTTCCCCTAAAAAGTGCTACCTCCTCATATCTTGAAATTAATTGATAGGCCCTAAATTACTACTGCAGTGAAAGACATGTGCTTCATAGAGTACAATCCGGTCACACTATCCATGAACTGGCTGCATGATGACACTTATGTAGGTGAGAGACCAACAAGAGAGACAAGTCCCCGGGACATGTACAAATCAATCCTCGCACAAGGAACGCCAGAAGAATATTACAGAAACCTTCTAAATCTATCACTAGCAACAGGGACTGTACCGAGGCTCTTCAAGTCAGCATATATCAAGCCACTTCTAAAAAAACACAAGTGGCGACGTAGAGGACCTCTCCAAATACAGGCTGATCTCAAACATTCCCTACCCGGCAAAACTCCTGGAAACCTATGTATATAAACTTACCCAAAAACACCACCTGCTAGACCAAGCTCAAGTCTGTTTCAGACCAGCAAGAGGAACGGAAACAGCACTACTATCCATCTGGGACGACCTAAAAACGAACGCAGACTCAAACACAACCTCAGCCCTTATTCTGCTTGACCTTTCCGCAGCCTTTGACACAGTTAGCCATGACACCCTGACCAAAAGACTAGAAGACATAGGTATAACAGACACAGCACTACTCTGGACTAAATCATTCCTAGCAGACACAAGAGAAACCGTATGGATCAAACCCTTCAAATCCACAAGTTAACGACTGTGAAGTGCCACAAGGATCCTCACTATCACTACTATATGTCAACATCTACAAGACTCCGGTCATCAGAATCTTCAAAAAATTCAACATTACTTGCTACAACTACGCAGATGACACTCAAATCATCTACAAAATCAAAGACACCGAAGCCGATCATTCAACTCTAATCGATAGTCTGAAAGTTCAACTGGATGAATGCCAACAACGTGAAAATCAACCCAGGAAAGACCGAAATCATGATCATATCCAAAGACCAAGAGAAAGAAACTGCCATCCCGTGGCCAACGGAAATGGGAACCACACCAACACCATCTAAGGTAGTAAAAAATCTGGGAGTCCTGATGGACAGCACCCTAACCTTAGAACCACAAATAAATGCAAAAGTGAAGAAATGTTTTTTCCTCCTCCACACGGCAGGAAGAATCCTACCTTTCCTCTCCTTCACGCACAAAACACTCACTATCGTCGCACTCATGTCAATCGACTATGCAAACAGCCTCTACCTCTGAATACCAGAAAACCACCTGAAGAACCTACAACGGATCCAAAATGCAGCATCCAGACTACTCCACAAACTATCCAGAAGAGATCACATCACTCCTGCCCTAAAAACACTACACTGGTTCCCAGTAAAACATTGCATCACCTTCAAAACCATGTGCATAACACACAGGGCAATCAGTGGACAAGGAGCAGAATTCCTACAAAAGAAAATAACAATCTACAAACCAACGAGGCCCTTCCGATCCAGCAACGAAATCTGCCTGGAACTAAAACCATACCTCAAAAAAAACTTGGAGGCACCTCCTTGTACCACTTAGCAACAAAAACCTGGAACAACATCCCAAAAGAGATGAGAAACACCGAAGATCACCACACATTCAGGAAATTACTAAAAACCTGGCTCTTCAACACCGCAAACTCAAACTGAAAACTGAAACAGAGAAAAAGGACGACCTAACTGGAAAGGACACTAACAGCCCCAGAACCGACAGGGAAGCTCCCACAACACCTGAACGGGTGACACCGGATAGACAAACACAGGTGACACCGATGGAGACGGAGTCAACTACCCCAGCCAATCCCACCCAACATCTTCACCCTAGGCCTCTAGACTCTATCTTAATCTGCCAGCCTCCACTCTCCGCCCTCTGCAACTTATCCAGAACAGGACTGCGAGACTTGTCCTTGGCCTCAAGCCCAGGGATTGGATCTCTCCAGGACTGAAATCTCTGCACTGGCTCCCAGTGGCTGCGAGGATTAAGTTCAAAACCCTCTGCATTGTACACAAGGCCTTATGGGGTCTGGGGCCGCAATACCTTCAACTCTCTTTTCCTAAATATCTTCCTTCTCGAGCTCTTCGCTCATCTGCCTCCAACTCCATTAGGGTCAGTCGCTTCTCCAAGCAACGAGTTGGTAGCAGATCACTCTCTTCGACAGGGGCCTCTCTCTGGAACAGCCTTCCTGCCTCCCTGAAACTCGAGGAGAACCATCTTCGGTTCCGGAAACACCTCAAAACCTTCCTCTCTGCTTCTGCTTTCTCTCCTCCCCTCGCTTGCTGAATTCCTGACTGTAATTGCACTGGTTACCTGACCACCCTTTCTGATCCCTGGCCTGGGCCCCGTCAATTGCCCACCTGCACTGCCTCCCTGGCAACCCCTGCACTTGGGGACGGTTTTTCTGTATCCTTTCAGTCCCCCCCTACCGGCACTTATGTCTGCACTTCCTTGCACTTGCCACTAGCTGGCTGTTTTATGTGTCTTATTTATTCCACTTCCCATGTACTGCACTTTCACCACTCCCTTCCTCCTGCGCACTTTTCCTTTCCCCCCTTCCCGTGCCCTTGCGTGATCTGAATGACACCTGGCCTAGTAGGATCGTTGTCTGGCCTCCCTTTGTCCCCCCCTTGCCTCGTCGCGCCTTGAAACACTTGTGTATAGGTGCGTTATAAATGCCAAATCCTATCATATCTCCAGGTGCCAAAGTGTTAATTTAATTGTCGAGATACTGGCAATCACCACACTAGCTGAGTTGTGGACATTGGCAGGTGCACTGGCCACAGGAGTAGGAAGGGAGGACAGGTGGGCTTTTGAGGAAGGCTGGCGGAGGTGGGGGCCTGATGTGAAAGGGACCTTGAATACAAGATAGGCCTAGATCAGGACAGAGGCGCATCAGGGGAGACTATGCAAGCCCAGCTCCTCAATTAGGATAGAAATGCCAACTAACCAATTCCACTAACAATCTCCCCCCTCTGCATACACCTGTCAAACCAAACACAACCACAAACCTACAGCACAACAAACCACACACACTTCACTACATTGCAACAACAAAACAAAAACACACTTATACTTGCACAACAGTACACGACGACTACTGGCCGCAAACACCCCAGGACCAGCCAACGGACCCACCGGGCTGAGGCTGCCACAGCACATCACTGCTCTCTTGCACTTTTCCTGCTTCCTCCCACTAACTCACCCTCCCTCCCTCTTTCAGAGCCGCCAGTGCGCCAGGGGACCACTCCGGTGGTGATAGTGCACGGTACAAATGTCCTTTAACATTAACATGACCTTATTTTAATTAAATCAACTAGCCCATGTTTACCTCCCATGCCATGAGTCCAGGCTCAAGGCCTTGTTCTCAATCCGTGATCACCATTCTTCTCTTGAAAGGTTAATGAATAATTATTTTGTGAGTCGTCATGCTAAGATTTAATCGCAGCATTTTAGTGTTTTTCTTTAGCCGGTTCTTGCGTCTTCCCTTCATGCCTAGCCGGTTGCAGAATACATTAATCTGCCAACTTCCTCTGAGTTCCTGGGATGTGCAATTAGTCCCATAAACGTGCCGTGCCTTTGCAACTTGATTTATCGGACAGCTGGCCGAACACAATAATATCTTATTCCGCCATGTACACTTCCTGCAAAGGCTCGGCCTTGACATTTCTTTGGGTAGCCACCATCTAGCCGGCTACAGCATTTTCCCCGATTTGTTCAAGCGTGCTCAACTGGGCTTTTCTTAAAGCAGCAAGCTGAATTCTCTGCTGGTGTAATTTTAATATGGCACGTTCTTTGCTCTGCATTTATTTGCTGCCTACCGAGAACCTGGTGCATGCCTGGCACATCAAAGTTCTACCTATAGGTAGAACCTCTTTCCTACATATAGAAATACTGCCCTACTAGCGTTCTGAGTCCCTATCTTGGTACACGCCTACCTGTCACCTAATCTATTTTATTTAAAAACACACTACTTGTGCAAGCTAATGCCTCCTCTGTCCCCTATTTGTCTAGCGAAACTAACTATTCTCCAGCATGGGGTCTGGCATGGATTCACATGCTCATGAATATTCCCCATCGTCAGGCTGGGAATCCTCAGTAAAGAAAAATCAGTTTCGTTTCTGATCTGTCTTTCGTAGTAGTAACTAATCACTGATCTCTGCGTCATACTGACCACAGCCAATGACTGCCATCTCCCTAAGACCCGCCTCTGGCAGCCATCTTCAGATTTTTACCGCACGTTCAAGTGTTGGGAGTCCTCGTGCTTAGCTCTTGAGCTTTTGCTGCGTGTTTCGCGCTTTTTCAGGTGAATTTTAACTTTTTTTCGGTTATTCGAGCCTCAAGCTCCACCGTTTCTACTCCCGTTAACGGGTACCCGTTGCGGGATTTTCCTACGCCCCTCAAGGGTGAAGATGTCGTCGAATCGACCTCTTGGAGGATTCCAGAAGATTTGCGGCCTACTTCGAGATGGCCCAGAACGCGAGTTCGTCACCTGGACCCAAGCTGTTTCGCAGCTGCCCTGGATTCGGGCTGCAGAATGTGTTTAAGGAGGACGAACATTTGCGATGCGTCTACTGTCTTCATGGGGACAAGACTCATGTAGAAAAGGACTGCCAGTTCTGCAAGAACTTGTCGGAGCGGACCATGGGGGACCGTCGATCCCGTCTCGCCAGCTGGTTGGAGATGGGCTCAACGGGTGAGAAGAAGAAGAAAGGGTCCGAGCGGGCTTCTAACTCCTGTGCGGGCACCCCGGCGACGGGGGCCCAACACCAGGCCAAGCGCTGTGAGTCCGCTGGCTCTGGGAGCACCGAAAGGTCGGGCTCTAAGGTCGCCAGGCAGGGCGCACCTTCCTGGCACCGTCAACCACGAGCCAGCGCTCCGGTTCGGGGAAGAGGAAGTCCGAGACCCCGGGTAAGCTTCGGGAGAAGCCCCGTCTGATCTCGGGAGAGGGGGAGCGAGGTGTCGCCCCTCCCCCTAAGGAGAAGTCCCAGGACGCACCTAAGGTGGTGAAGGCCCCTAGCCAGCAGGCAAAGGCCTCTATCGAGGCGATCGTGGCGACTCTGGCCAAGCCGGCAGAGACCCCGCCAGCGGAGACTGCCTCCGGGACTAGAGTTTCCCTGCCGCCAAGGAGGGAATCCTCTTTTCAGCCCATCGTCATGGCCCCCGTGATGGAAAAAGGGGGGGGGGGCACGGTAGCCTCCTCGAGCTTGGAGTCCGCCTCGGAGGGGGAACTGACAGAGGTCGTGAGGAATCTCGAAGTCCAATTCGAGAAGGTTCGATCCCTCAAGGAAGATCCTCGGGAGATAACCGAGGAAGACGACGATGGCGAGGAAGAGCAGCCTTCCCTTCCGGCGCAGCCGGAACCTAGGCCTCAGGATAGCTCGGCGGCCTTTTTGTTTGCAATCCAGTCCTTATGCTCTGAGATAAGGACGAGATTACCACGGCCCAGGCCGGAGGACCCGCAACCTGGCCCTTCGGGAAGTCCTCAAAACAAACGATGGAGGACCCAACCCTCTCCTCTGCTTGCCCCCGTAAGGCCTGCAGTTCCCTCCTCATCCTCCCACGAGTCGGGAGATGACGGTGCGGTGGGCTCGGCGACGATGACGGAACGGGTCTCCCGTCTCCCGGGCCTCTCCGCCCGACGAGATTGGCTCATTCCACGCCATGATCGCCAGGGCGTCCGAATTGTTCCAGCTCTGCCCGGAGGAGCAGAAAAAGGAAGGTTTCCTCTATCAGCGCCGGGAGGCCAAGAGGAAGACTGTCATCGCGGTGCCTCTAATCGATGACATCTGGGAGGATGGCCTGTCGGGACTCAAGAACCCCTCCACGGCACCAGCCAAACGGGACCGGTACGAGAAGAAGTACCGGGTCCCCGAGACCGCTCCCCTGTGCCTCAGGGCCCAGCCAACGCCAGACTCGGTCGTCTCGGCGGCGGCGAAGAAGAAAGCGGCAGAGTCAGGAGCCTCAACATCGAATTCCCCTCCGGACAGCGAGGGAAAGAAGTTGGACGCCATGGGGCGACGGGTCATTTCGTCGTCGGCGGCGACGACTATCAAAGCAGCCAACGCCCTGGCGATCGTGGCCCGTTACGACAGGGAGCTCTGGTTTAAGCTGGCCCCCATATTGGACTTCCTACCGGACGACAAGAGGTCCGAGGCCCTGGAAATACTTCAAGAAGGCGAGGTGGCGTCGGACCACGCCATAACGGTGGCAACCGATATTGCCGATACCAGGTTCCGCCAGCTGGGCAACTGAGTTTGCCTACGACGATGGGGTTGGCTCCGGGCGACCGACTTCCGTCAGGACGTCCAGTCCAGGGTGTTGGACATGCCGTTCGACGGCAGCAACTGGTTCGGGAAGGCGGTGGACGAATCCCTCCAAGCCATAAAGACGTACATGGAGACAGCCCACGCCCTAGGAGCCCTTCAGCAACGACGGCCCTTTCGGAGCTCCGGAGGCAGAAAGGGGGCCTCCAAGGGATCCAGCGGTGGCTCGTCGTCCTACTGCCAGGCGGCACGCTCCTCGTCTCAGGAGGCCTACAGGGGTCGCGGCAAGCAGGGAGCGCCTTGCCGCCGTCGGCAAGGTGGCCAGGGCGGCAAGGCCACCACCTCCAAGTAGGACTAAACGGGCCGTGGCCTCGGGCCCCCACCGAAGCATCCAGGTGGGAGGCCGGCTGACGAAGTTTGTCTGCGTGTGGAAGTCCATCTCCACCGACCGTTGGGTGCTGGATACCCTGGCAAGAGGACACTCCATCGAATTCCTGAAGAAGTGCCCTCACGTTCCACCTGTGGCCAGGAAGGAAAATCACGTCCCGCAACTGCTGTTGGAAGTACGGGCGATGCTCAGGAAAGGCGCCATCAAGCTCGTCCCGAAGAGGCTCCGGGGTGTACTCAAGGTACTTCCTCGTCAGGAAGAAGACGGGCGGCTGGCGCCCCATCCTGGACCTTCCTCGTTTGAACAAATACATCAGGTCACAAATGTTCAGGATGGTCGCCCTCCAGCACGTGCTGGGACAGCTGGAGGAAGGCGACTTTCTATCGTCGCTGGACCTGGAGGATGCATACTTCCACGTTCCCATCCTCAAAAGTCACCGAAAGTTCCTCAGGTTCGTCGTCCAGGGACGCCACTACCAATTCAGAGCACTGCCGTTCGGATTGAAGTTGGCCCCCAGGGTCTTTACCAAGTGCCTAGCACCTGTGGCGGCGTGGCTGCGCCTGCAAGGGATTCACGTCTACCCCTACCTGGACGACTGGCTCATCCGCTCAAGGACGAGGGAACTCGCCGTCGAACACACTGCGAGGACCGTCCAGCTACTCACAGACCTGGGATTCGCCATAAATTACCCAAAGTCCCACCTGGTGCCGTCGCAGGTGGCCCTGTTTCTGGGAGCGAAGCTCGATACAGTGAGGCGCCTGGCGGCACCGTCGGAAGAACGGACGAAGACCATTCTGGGCAAAGTGCAGCGCCTGCTAGCCACGGACGTGGCCAGGGTGAGGTCCATCAAGTCCCTCCTGGGGATGATGTCCTCTTGCATCTACCTGGTGCGCCTCTGCAGACTACGGATGCGCTCTCTTCAAGAATTTCTCGACACCCGTTGGATGCAGGCGACGGGCACCTTCGAAGACAGGGTCCCCCTCAACGAGGTGTTCGGCGGGCGATTCAGTGGTGGGGCGTTCGAGCGCACCTCACGGCGGGCAAGGACTTTCAGACGCCGGCGTACCAGGAGACGGTGACGACGGACGCTTCCCTGGAAGGTTGGGGCGCCCACACCAGAGATCTCCACGCAAGAGGCCTCTGGCTCCCGGAGGGGAAGCTCCTGCACATCAACACCCTGGAACTCCGAGCCCTGTTCTGGGCTCTCAAATCGTTCCTCCCGTCGCTCAAGGGCAAGGTGGTGCAGATCTTCACGGACAACACCACGACAATGTTTTACATACTGAAGCAAGGAGGCACCAGATCCCCAGCCCTTTCCCAGGAGGCACAGGATCTGTGGCACTGGGCGGTCGCCCAGGGGATGTTCCTGGTTCCCTTCCACCTGGCAGGAGAAAGAAACGCCATCGCCGACTCGCTCAGCAGGGAGCTGCGCGCGTGTCACGAGTGGGAGCTGCGCCACGATCGGTGGATCAACTCCTCCGACGATGGGGCAAACCCCAAATCGACCTGTTCGCAACAGCGACAAACTCGAAGTGCCAGAGGTTCACCAGCAGGTTTCCCCAGCCGAGAAGCATGGGTGATGCGTTCTCATTCCCCTGGGACGGCCTATACGTGTATGCGTTCCCTCCGTTGCTGCTTCGACTCATCAACCAGCTCAAGAGGTCCCAGTTCTGGATGATCCTCGTCGCACCGGCGTGGCCGAGGCAGATCAGGTTCCCGGACCTTCTGGACTTGTCAGCGTCCCCATCCATCAAGCTGTCGGCGGACGCGGATCTTCTCTCCAGAGAAGGAGGCGCCATCCTCCACCACGACCCGGCGTCGCTGAACCTGCAGGCTTGGCTCCTGCAGTGCTAGAGTTTGGAGGGTACGATATACCGGCCGACTGCAGAGAGGTTCTTGCAAAGGCCAGGGCGTCCTCGACTCTCAAATGCTATGGTCACAAGTGGAAGAGGTTCTCTATCTGGTGCCGAGCACAGAAGATCAACCCCCTACGGATTACGGCCCCTCAAGTGCTGCCGTACCTGCTATCGCTGGCAAAGGCTGGGCTAGCCCATGCCTCCATTAAGATTCATCTGGCGGTGATCTCCAGATATACCAGAACCACAGGACGGACGTCCCTGTGGTCCCATCGACTGGTAAAAGAGTTTGACAGGACTGTTCCGGTCGTTCCTGCCGGTGAAGGCCCCGGCGTGGGAACTTAATGTGGTGCTGACCAGGCTCATGGGGCCCCCATTTGAGCTGATGCACTCCGCACCGATGAAGTTTGTCGTGGAAGACTGCATTCCTGGTGGCCATTACATCCGCACGACGAGTGGGAGAGATCCAGGCCCTATCCTGCAAAACAGCGTACTTGGCTTTCCATGCCTCAAGGGTGGTGCTTAGGACGCACCCCTCCTTTATGCCCAAGGTGCCGTCGGACTTCCATCTTAACGAGCCCCTGGTGTTACCTGTTTTCTTCCCGTCGTCTTCGTCGCCGGCCGAGAGGACTTTGCACTCGC
Source organism: Ambystoma mexicanum (assembly GCF_040938575.1). Lineage (NCBI taxonomy): Eukaryota > Metazoa > Chordata > Amphibia > Caudata > Ambystomatidae > Ambystoma > Ambystoma mexicanum. The sequence continues at coordinate 659,155,005 of NC_090941.1, read as the reverse complement.
TGGATGTGACTAGAGCGCTGAAGTTCTACGTGGACCGCACGAACAGTTTTCGGAGGACATCACAGCTGTTTGTGAACTTTGGACCTGTGAATCAAGGGAAGGCTCTCTCGAAGTCTTCTATTTCCAGATGGCTCTCCGGCTGCATCATGCACTGCCACCGGTTGGCTAACCGACCGCTGCCAGGCCGTCCGAGAGCCCATTCGACCAGAGCGATCGCTGCTACTACGGCGTTCCTATCTGGTGTGCCCCTACTGGACATCTGCAGGGCTGCTACGTGGAGGTCGACGCACACCTTCACGAGATTCTACTGCGTCGATCGGGATTCCAGGGAGGAGTCCAGGGTCGGCCAAGCAGTGCTGCGCAACCTGTTCGCCTAAGGTGAGCCTGGTGAGGAGGTAAGAGATGCTTAATGTTGAGTTTTTGTATTGTTTAATGTTGAGCCTTTTGCCACCTCCCGTGGTTGTGCATGTGTGTACTGCTATGTATTCTTGTATTCATGAGCATGTGAATCCATGCCAGACCCCATGCTGGAGAAGGAACAAGTTACTTACCTGTAACTGTTGTTCTCCAGCATGGGTCTGGCATGGATTCACATGCGAACCCTCCCGCCTACCCCTCTGCGGCTCTTCACTTGGTCATACTGCCACTTCACGTGCTACCAAATCTGAAGATGGATGCCAGAGGCGGGGCTTAGGAAGATGGCAGTCATTGGCTGTGGTCAGTATGACGCAGAGATCAGTGATTGGTTACTACTACGAAAGACAGATCAGAAACAAAACTGATACTGATTTTCCTTTACCGAGGATTCCCAGCCTGACGACGGGGAATATTCATGAGCATGTGAATCCATGCCAGACCCATGCTGGAGAACAACAGTTACAGGTAAGTAACTTGTTCGTTCTTTATGCAAGCTGCTTTTCCAGGAGAATTTAAAGTGCAGTTTCAAATGGGTCCTTTCTGATTTTATTACCTTTTTTCTGGTGAATGTCAGTGGGTGGGTGGGTGGGTCGCACTACACCTTCCTTGGCCCACAACAATCCTGATGAATGACAGTTCACTCTAGCAAGTTCTCCTGCAACAAAAGTTCATTCTTTTAGAACAAACACTGTTTCTGCTTGACACTCTTTGTGGGTTTGCAATTTGCCTGGTGTTCTCTCCTGCCAGGACCTCTATATTTCTCAAGTAGCATATACCCTTCTTCTTGGCTTGGTAGATCTGCTTAGTAATCCTCTTTTACTTTGGTTTCTTCAATTTCAGTGTTCAAAAATCTTCTGCCCTTTTTATTCATACACAATCTTCTTGTCTTTTCACTTTTTGTAAACTTCCCAATGTTCTAATTCTCTTCAGCGTGGCCGCCGAAACACCCAAAGTTCCCACTCTGCTCTGGCAGACTCACCGGCTCACTGTAGTGTTTCTGGGGTTCCTCGCGCGTACGCAGTGTACTTTCGATGCAGGTTTGCCACTTTGAGCGGCTCAGACTTCTTTCCACGCTCTCTCATGGCTCTGCTCCTGTATGCTGGCTTCTCTCCGGCTGCCATTAAGGACAACACTGCTTTTCTTGGCTGCCAGACGGCCAAGGACCCTCTTGCATTTCCTGGTGTCTCCATGTCCCACCTCACTGGCACCACGTTTCTTTCCTTCTTTGCCAGCGAGCACTTTCACTTAGCCACACCGACTCGTGCCTCCAGCTTCTGCATAGTGGCTTGTGCCTACATCCTCCTTCCTCCTTCCCTGGAGAGATCACGTCTTCTCCGGAGCTCCTTCTCTTAGCGTGATGACAATTTTCAGTGGTCCCGTGCACAGATAATTTCATCCAATGACTAGCACGTTCACCATGCTTGTTGCTCAGTCTCATTTGTAATCCTGCTCGTCTCAGTACTTGAGTGGTTGTGGGAATTAGTCTGTTGATGGTTTCTGATGGGTGATTCTTCAAAGGTCTTTATTAATGGGTTCACATGGAAGATCAGTTCTACCTGAAGAAAAATTATAACAAAGTTTTGTTTTTCCAGCCTTTACTCTTGAGGTCAGGGATCCAGGTTTGGCCCAAAGGGTACTGGAAAAAGGTTGCCTTACTTTTCCTATAGGGGGAACATATGCATGGCAACAGGCCATAAGGGTATTGGGGAACAGGGTGTTTTCCGCATTGGGGAAATGTGGGATGCTGCGTCTTAATCAATTAAGCCATGTCATCTCCCCTGTGGCTGTCCACTCCCATGTGATCCTCCGTCATATAGCCGCCCCCAGGGTCAGGATCAGGCGGCGGCTGCTAGCCCCTGACTACATGGGCAGTGGTTACCTCTTTGGAATACTTGATGATTCCATTGGATTTATCACATTAGCCTCACAGGAACACCTGCACTCTACAGGGACCTTGCTAGTTTGAATGCCTTTATACATCCTTCTTGACATCGACAGTCGATTCACAGCAGCGCCTACATGGCTCCTCGGGAGATAAATGGGGTCCCCACATATCACAGTGGCCACCGACGGATGGAGGGTGACAGTGGATGGCGGGAGAGAAGCAAGTTCCTTCCGTCTGTTGCTTTGCCATCTTGGCCTAATTGTATTTGTAAGACATATTTTGCAATGTTTATTTTGTCTGCAATTTACAGTCCCCTTGTTTGCATTATTATTGTATTTGTCCTCTATACATGTATGAAAATAAAATGACTTTAGGATGCTTGAACTTCACGTTTCCGAAGCTGTTCATTTCCTGTGTCTTTACTTTAAATCTTTACCAAAATGCTCGAATATCCTATTATGCTCAGGGTAGAGAGCTGCAGCACCTGTATTGCAGAGCACAATACAAAAAAAATGCCGAAAATAAATGACTTTGTGACCATATACAGCATACCCACGCTGAAGCAGTATTGTTACAGGGAATCAACAAGATTTCTGTAAAGGCACAGCTGTTGGGGACCTATGTTTGTTAATGACCTGTGCAAAAGGTGTACATTAATTACACGTTGTTTTATTTATTGTTTAGGAGCTGATAAACCGGCATTTAATAACAATGGCTCAAATTGATGATGCAGATATGCCTGGTAAGCAGACTCAAGAAGGTCTTTTTTTTTTTATTGGACTATGTGCAGTCTCCATAGGATATGTATTAGTGAAAATCGTATTTGCAGATACATTTAATGACTTTGTCTTCATTTCATTAAGTTGACTGACGTTGTTTTACTACTGCCAACTATAAATAATCACTTTGCAAGGTGGTTGATGTAGGAGAGATTTGTATCACATTTCAGAATCCTGAAGACGTGTTTGAACATAGCTGTGCCTCCAAAATGCAATCTAAGATCAACGCACACATCTGTATCTTGCCTAAATAACTTCAATCTTCTGTAACGGTCATCCTTTTTAAGACAGTAAGTTTAATTTACAATCCGAGAGGTAAGAACATGGTGAGGGAAACAGAGGAAACTTGAGTGACGAGCAGGGGAGGTGAAGGTGGGCAATTGGTCAGCCAGGGATCCACAAGCAACCAGTCTGTGAAACAGTAGGGATCAGATCACCCAGCCTAAGGTAGTGTGGAGAGTGGAAGAGGGTGTGTCTTGACCTAGGTGTTGGGGAGGAGCCATTCTTTCATGAGGGTGGTCTTGAACGCCTTCCTGAACTGAAGTAGCGAGGGGGCAAGTCTGATGTTGTTGGGGGAGGAGGTTCCAGAGTCTTTGGGCGCAGATAGAGAAGGCCGGTCTTTTGGTTCCTTCAACCTGCACTGGTGGAGTTCAAATCCGCTCATTTCTTTAATTCTGGTGAATCGTAGGCCTTCAGAAATGCTGAGTTTCTCAGTGAGGAGCTAGGGCGACAGCCTTGTAGATGATGGATGATTTAAAGATGATTTGGCCTTGCAGCTGGAGCTATTGCAGTTTGATGAAGATCAAGGTCATGTGGTCGAACTTGCAGAGAGTCCTTTGAATCGTGCTGCAGCATGCAGGGTACATCTTGGCGGCGCCCGAGTAGTCTCCCAATGGCCTTCCAAAAGATCTTTTCCACCATTCCGGTGCAAGAGGACCAAGGCATGGACAGTGTTAGGCAGAAACCTGTGCAGTTCCCTCTGGGACCACTACAAAAGATTTAGGACTACAGGTGTTTGGCAGTAAACCCACTTGGTAGCAGTCTGTACCGCACAGATTCACTTGGTAGCTGTGGCTGAGCAGTCAGACTTCCCTCAAGAAGAGTTACGCAGTATACAGAGTATTCGCAATAGGTCAAGATCACACAATAGAACAAGTAAACACTGACCAGGGCTTGGTGTAAAAGAGATATAATTATTTATTTAAAACCACATCTAGAAAAACACACAGGCACTAATAATAAGTAATTCAAAAACATGGTCACTAAAAGATATACACTCCCGTAAAAGAATATTAGACAAGTCTTAAGTAAAGCCCCACTTATTTTCAGACAGAGGTGACCGCTTAACGTAGATGGAACTCTAATAGTTCGTTTAAAAAAGGGAGAGAAAAGCAGAGAACAAATTGAAACAGATCCCAACACTTTTTCAAGAACACAAGGGAGGAAGGCAAAGTAAAACCATGAAGTTGAGTTCAAGAGTCCGGATCCACTTTCAGAGGATCCAAACGAAATGTGTCCAAGGTCACACGGTTGCAGTGCACAAAGGTCTTGTAAAGGTTCAAAAAGGAGTTGGACCACAGAAAGGGACCAGTTAGAGGGTCAATGCGGCCAGCCCAGTCCAGAAGGCTAAGGAGTTATTACCTTGTAGCAATCTTTAGAAAGGGAGGCCTGGCGGACACGGTACCTTAAAGTGGTGAGAACGCTCCAGCGGGGGCAGTTGTTCCTGGCAGCGGGTGCAAGTCGGTGCTTCGTCCGGGGGAAGAGAGGATCTCTTCGTGGAGGAAGACAGGAGTCCGTTGCACTGCCAGGGAAGAAACCAGCCGCAGAGTTTCTCAGGTGCAAGGAGCGGTCTGGTGATTTGCGGTTCAGTGGGGAGTGGCTAGCCGGCTGCCGGGGTGCTTGGCACGGGCAGTTCGACCACAAACCGGGCTGGGGTGCGAAGAAAGAAAGGAAAACTGGTTGTGCCCACCAGTCAGGGGAAGAAGCCTCTCCAGCCGGGAGATCTTCTCTGTCGTCGTGAAGTGGAGAGTCGGTTCTGCAGGACTCCACCGTTGGTGTCGTCGTGGTAGGTCGGCTCAGCTTCTCCCACGTCGGATTCTCAGGTCTTGTGGCGACTTCTGAAGTTCCAGTCCCCAAAGCCCTGCTTTTATGCAGAAAACCCCCATTCACTCAGCCTAGCTATCACTCAAACATGCTACCACTTGGGCCAATCACACAAGAGTGCGACCTGGGTTACCAAGGTAACTCGGTCCAGGGTGCCTAAACCCCCTCCCACACACCCTGTGGTACCCAAACAGAGTGGCACCACTTTTGGAGGCTTCTGTGGAGAAGCCCGCCAAAAAAGTGGAACAAAGGGCTCGACTTGGGTTGGAGTCACAGAAGAGAACCCAACGCCATTTTAGAATCGAGTCTTGGCAAAAAATACCAACCAGAGAATTAATATTAATTAAATAAACTGGCGGTATGTTCGAGGCTATGAGAATTAAATAATTAAAGTTGGTAGCCTTGAACAATGGGAAAATCCCATAGGAAAATATTTGCGGTCGAATATAAAAAGTAGTTTCCACCGCCACCAGCCAAAACTCGATCAGGGGGGATGGAGACGTGCCCCCTCGACTAACAGACCCCGGGGCAATCGAATTGCCCCGACCAGTACGTCCACAATATGATGGTTTGTACTGTTTTCTGCTAATAATTTGGGACTAGTAAAGCCAATGGTGACTTTACATGCCCTGGGAGACAGTAGTCAGTCCCAGGGTATGGAGTCTATGGTGGGGTGTCACTATGACACCCCTGTGTTACTGCACTGAGGGTGCTGTGTAACACACATAGGAAAAACACATGATACCCTATGGAGTAAAGGACCCCATAGCCCAAAAAACACATTACCAGTCAAAGGAATACCATAAATCATGTCCAAGAGTGGGAGAAAAAAGAGCCTCACTCTTGGCAGGAGGAAAAAAACAAACTCCAGAAATCCAGCAAAGCTGCTGGGGGACTCACTAGGTTAGGAAATTCAGTCCAAAGAGAGAATTCTCCCTAACAGACAGCAGATCTGAAGTTGTTTTCGAGGGGATTGGGTCCTCCGACGTATTCCATATCTATGACCGTAATCACCACAGCTTATCTATGATATTTGTATCTCCAGCTTGCTGGCCTCGGAAATTTTTTTTCCCAGTAGAGGGCGCTGTGCGTCGACGTCCGTCGAGTAGGTGCTCCTCGACGGCCACCGTATCGACGCCGACGTCATCATGCCTATAAATGGCCATGCGCAGCGTCCGTTGCTCAGTTACGTTTTTCCGCGCTTCGTGTGCCTCGGAATACCGTTGCTCAGTTCGTCAGTCGATATATGTTAAGACGGATTTCTGAACTCTGTCCTGGTGGCGCAGAAGTTCAGAAGGCCAACCTAATTACTTGGAACAGGGTAACCTCTGGACGAGCCAGACCAATCAAGGTAGCGATCGCGGCGGTCAAGACTAGGTCTCAAGAGGGGTGAGGGTGACTGAAAGCCCGCAATGAGCACACAAAGCAAGAGCGCTTACAAACTACTCCAAACAGTTGTTATATCAAAAAATAGATACACATTTATTTTAAGGCCTTTAAAACAATGACCGTAGCGAGAAAATCACAATATCACAATATTAAACCAACACATACCATATCAACCCAATATATATACAAATACACAGTCGCAAGCGTTTAAAGCACGAAATATGTAGTCCACCTGAAAGGAAAGGAAAACAGGCAGTGCGATAACGCTTTAGACTCAGTTCGCCTTCAGAGGCACCTAACTAGATGGAAGTCCGAGCCCTGCGAAGAGTGGAGCCTTGTGCTCAAAGTACCTGCCACGCCGGTGCCAACGGGCAAAAGGGGAAGCTCTTCGGAGGGAGTCAGGCAGTTCGGGTTAGTGCACAGCAGAAGGAGAACAGGTTCCGCAACTCAAGCGCAGCCTCCACAGCGGGCAGAAGCAGAGCGCGAGTACGGCCAAAAGGGTGCTGTTTTTACACAGCAGGGAAAAGCAATGGGATACTGCAGGAGGGCGACCAGATCCTAGCTAAACTACTCACCGGTCCCCGAAGCAAGCAGACCCAGGCTTCTCCACGCTAGTTTCAGCAGCTGGCAGGTTCAGAAGAGCAGGGAACGCCTCGTAGTCGTGTAGAGCAAAAAGACGTCCCAATCGACGAAACCAGCACAGTTTTGTTGCCGCAGCAGGACAACGGAGCGGCCGTGTGTATTCAAGCCAAATGTACACTCCTCCCTTCAGACTTGGGAACGCCAAGTGTACGAAGCGTGGGAGAGTGACAAGGACTCGAAATACAACACAACCTGGCGGCAGTTAGAGAGCAGGACTCCCTTGTAAGCTGGTCAGTCAACTGGATGGCCCAGAGACACTTCCGAAGGCTTACTTGGCAGGAGATGATGAAGTCGCCGGGAATAGCTGTTCCTGCTATTCCAAAGGTCGAAGCACCAGTGCAGGCCTTCTGGTTCGATCCAAGGAGGAAAGGGCTTTCCCCGGACGACAGCAGTGCAAAGGAGGATTCCTTTAGCGGGTCACCAGCGATTCCTCGGTCCAGCCTCTTGGTTGCAGGATACTTGGCTCCTGTATTCCTTCGTTCGTGAGAACTCAGGAGATCGACATGGTAGTGGTGTTTCCAGCTCCCTCTTATCCACGGTTCCCTTCGCGCCAAAACGGAGGGGAGCCAATGGGAGATCCGCTCATCAACACACATACCATACGTGGACCAATCACGGACCACGGTGGTCCCAGGCATTCACACCACCCCAGACTCTCTGGCACCCAGGATGTGTATTGGGACCAGACATCCCAGCCCACACCCTGGGGGCACACAAAAGACATGTAGAAGCCCGCGAAAGCAACCACGTTTCGCGGGAAAGTACATGTCCAAATAAGGAAGGCCCCGGGTCGCCCGACCTGGGGAAGGTGAAGGGAGCAAGACGGTAAGTGGACAGGACAAAGGAGCCTCGTGGACTGGCCATTTTGGGAGCCAGGCCACCATTTTGGGTTCAGTGCGAAAAACGTGCTCAGAACGCCAAAAGGAGCTCAAAATAAACAAAACGATCGCTGCCACCATTCGAGTCCCTGAATGACTTGCACCTATCAAATACCATCCTAAAAGAGTATCTAGGGTCTGTAGAAGGCTAGAGACCCAAGAGAGCTGTAACTTAGCTTACAGTGCCCTCTTGTGTCATGTTGCACTAAAGCCGCAACATGATAAAAGAAACTACGGGAAACAGCGATCCCCGGTACTGACTGTCTTAAGGGCATGTCAGTTTCCCCGTAAGAAAGGAGCGAAAGCCCAGAGAAGTGCGGCAGAAGGCTGTACTTCTCTGGCAAAGTCAAGAACAAGGTTAAAAACAATAGCAAAAAGTTTAGGGGTTGCCACATGGAAGGAAAATTCCCTACAATTACGAAATCTTTCCTAACAATATATATTCATATTTCCTTGAGAAAACCGACTCGTACTCGATGGCTTCCTCCTACGACCCGACGACTCCTCAGTCCGGTTTCAAAAAATGCCGAGACTGTGGGAAGAAAATGTCGTTGACGGATCCTCACAGGATCTGTTTGTGGCGTCTGGGAATCGAACACCAGTGTTCGGAGTGTGAGGAATGCCTATCCATGACGGCGAAAGCCTTGAAGGAGCGTAAGGGGAAGCTCGAGAGAGGTAAGTCAGTTTTAACTTCCTCGAAAGTTTCCGCGGTAGAGTCGAGACATTCGTCTCCTCACCGTCGAAAGCATTCTCGGTCTAGGTCTCGAAGTGGCTCACACCACCCTTTCGAGGTCTAGACACTCGAAAAAAAGACGAAGAAGATCCCCTTTATCGTTGTCTTCTAGTTCCCCTGAAAGAGTAAATTGCCCCACAAAACATAGCTCTCAAGCTGAGTGGGAGGAATTCAGAAAAAAGATGCTAAGCGTCTTCGAGAAAGCGGCCTCGACCCCCTCGAAGTCAGCTGAGGGTGATACCCCAGGTGAAAAGCCCAAAAAATCTAAACGCCGCGAGTCGAAAAACCTGGCGAAAGAGTCGACCCGAAAGCGCCATGAGCCATCGGGAAGTAAAGCATCTTCGACGCCATGGTCGAAAGCCCCTTCAAAGCATAGATTGGCGCCATCGACGCCGTTATCGAAGGGTTCTTCGACGCATCCGTCGATCGAGTCGACGCCAACATCGACGCCGATAAAAGAAAAATCCACGGCTATTCCACAGCCAACGGTTACACCGAGAGCTTCCGACACGACGTCGAGAACGTCGTCGACATCCTCGAGCAGGATTCCGATCCGCTCGAGTTCTTCGAGGCCTCTTCCAGTTTTCTCAGCGCCTTCGAGGATTTTTACATCGGCATCGACGACATCGACCTTTTCAAGGCCACTGATGATGGCTCCCTCTGCCTTAGAGATGGGTTTTATACCATTTCACAGACCAGAGCATCCCCCTTAACTTCAATTTTTGAAGAAAGGGAAGATTCTGATCAAGAAAGGCCTTTTGGGCTGCAGAGGACCACATTACCTGAACCAGAGACTTTTGCCTCTGAGGAAAGAAGGTTGAAAGACCTTCAGGATGCATTACAGGAAGCAAGTGGCCTAGACACTTCCCCAGAAGTGGAACTTGTCAAACCAGACCCAGGGGAAAATGCTGATACCCCTTATAGAACCCTAATGTCAAGAATTATGGAGTTCATGGGTTGGTCTGCGCCTTCACCTGTTTTTCAACAGGATGACCTCACAGATATTCTGGATAAAGGTCCACATGAGGATCCTGTGGTTCCCTTCATTCTGCTTTACAAGGAAAGATTTTAACTAACTGGGAAACTCCTGAAGTTGTCCCTGCGGTTAACAAGAAGTTGTCAGCGAAATATAGGGTATCTGCTGCTGAACCTGAATACCTATCTAAGCACCCTACTCCAGAGAGTCTTGTGGTCCAGGCTGCAACTTCATCAGGCAGTACTTCTGCATACCCCACTGCTCCTCAGGATAGGGATGATAAAAAATATGATGCCATGGCTAAGAAAGTCTTCTCGGCCTGTAGCATGGCTTTAAAATCTATTAATGAAACTTGTACGCTCGCTAGGTTCAGCCACACTCTTTGGGAGTGTGCTTCATCGGCGGCTGACTGCATACCGGAAGGAGAAGAAAGGGACGCATTTTTAAATATAATCAGAGATGGTAAAGATGCAATGTGTGAGTCCCTTCAAACTGGCATTGATTCTGCTGACAGTATCAGCACGGCCATGGCGGGAAGTACCACAATCCGCAGGCATGCGTGGTTGAGAAAGTCTGGCTTTACTTCTGACGTACAGGCCAGACTTTTAAATATGCCCTTTGATGGCTCTTCCCTATTTGGTAAAAAGGCGGATGATAGTTTGGAAAAACAACAAACATCTAAAGCAGCAGCCAAGTCACTAGGAGCTGCAATCCGACAAACTAATTTTCGTCCCTCCGGATCCTCTTGGAGAGGAAGGTCCTTTCGCTATTATTCCTCATATGGAAGAGGCAGAGGACGGCCGGCTCAAAGAGGCCAAGGAAAATTTACCCGTGGTGGACGGGGTAAAGGAAAGAAAGCCGCATCAGCAGGAGCAGGAGCCGCTTTACCTTCGGCAACTGCATCAGCCGCTCCCAAACCACTCTGAGGTCGCCCATCACAAGACACCTGTAGGGGGCAGGTTAACTCACCATCTGACGGAATGGCAGGCTATTACGTCAGATGCTTGGGCATTGTAGACAGTTGCCCAAGGTTACTGCCTGCCTTTTCTACGCATCCCTCAGAGCCATCCACCGGGGAACAGCTCTCTGAAAGTGCCGGATCCGCTCCTCTTGCAGGAAATTGTAGACCTGCTAGAGAAAGGTGCCATAGAACCAGTACCTGTAGCGGACAGGAACAAGGGCTGGTACTCCCCCCTACTTTCTCATACCAAAGAAAGACGGAGGACTGAGACCCATCGTGGACTTATGAGAATTGAACAAGTTCCTCAGGAAGGACAAGTTCAAGATGGTAACTCTCTCTGATCCTTCAGGCCCTCCAGCTTCAGGACTGGTTGGTACCTCTGGACCTTCAGGATGCTTATTTCCATGTGCCAATCCATCCCAAGCACAGGAAGTACCTGAGGTTCGCAATTGGCAGCCCTTACTATCAATTTCGAGTTCTGCCATTTGGGCTGACCTCCGCCCCGAGGGTCTTCACCAAGCTAATGTCGGTAGTGGTTGCAAGTCTAAGGAGGGAAGGGATCCACATCTACCCCTACCTGGACGATTGGCTGATCAGAGCTGTATCTTCAGAACAAGCTCAGATCCTGCTAGATTATGTCTGCCACTTTCTTCACAAACTGGGCTTCTCCCTCAATTTAAAGAAATCACAGATGATACCATCATAGACTCCAGTTCATTGGAGCGATCCTGGACACTTCCCTGGGAATAGCCTCACCACCAGAGGTGAGGGCTCAAGATATTCTGCAGATGGTCACCAAGTTTCAAAATGCCCAACGTCTCCCAGCGTCTGGCTTTTTGAGGTTGCTAGGCCTCATGGCATCCTGCATCTTCCTTGTGCCAGCGGCTCGCCTGAGAATGAGATCTCTTCAGTGGGCACTGAGGACTCAGTGGTCGCAATTCTCAGGGAGAATGACAGACCTCCTTCAGATTCCGTACAAGGTGGCTCGAGACCTTCAGTGGTGGGCCTGCCAGAAAAACATCTTGAAGGGGGAACTGTTTTGGCAACCATGGCCGGAGATAACAGTAGTCACAGATGCCTCACTCACGGGGTGGGGAGCCCATACCATTTACTTGACCATCAGCGGTCGTTGGTCTCCATCGGAGTCCAGACTACATATCAACCTGTTAGAGCTGAGAGCAATCAAACTAGCGCTGAAAGCTTTTCTGCCATCTGTACAGGGGAAAAATGTCCTGATAATGACGGACAACACAGTGGCCATGCACTACCTCAACAAAAGAGGATGCGTAGGATCCCTACCACTGTGCAGAGAGGTAATGCAGCTCTGGTTTTGGGCAATCCAGGAAGGAATCTCTCTATCGGCAGTCCACCTAGCCCGAGAGAAGAACTTGACGGCGGACGCTCTGAGCAGGCAGGGCACAGTCTCCCATGAGTGGGAACTAGCTCAGGAAGGCCTTTCAGGAGATCTTCGCCCTTTGGGGAACCCATCAAGTGAATCTGTTTGCCACCAGTACCAACAGAAAGTGTGATCTGTTTTGTTCAAGGGAATTTCCCCCGAGAGGAGCTCTAGGGGACGCGTTCGTAGTGGACTGGGAGTTTCCAATCCTGTACGCGTTTCCACCAGTCCCTGTCATTCCTCAAATGATCAGGAGGTTGAGAAGATTCCGGAAAACCATGATTCTTATTGCCCCAGACTGGGCCAGAAGAACGTGGTACCCGGACCTTCTGGACATGTCCATCTGCCCTCCAATTCGTCTTCCACTCAAGGAGAATCTTCTCTCACAGAAGGGAGGTCAGGTTCTCCATCCAGACATCAGAACCCTCAACCTTCACGCCTGGCTTCTGAAAGGTTGAGATACAAGGATTGGGACCTCCCTGATGACATCATGGAAGTGTTGCTTTCGGCCAGAAGGCCAGCAACAAAGTCTTTATACCGCTGCCGTTGGAACAAGTTTTGCATCTGGTGTAGAGAAGAGAATATCGACCCCTTTTCATGTGGTACACCAGCGGTGTTATCCTTTCTACTCTACTTGGCAAATTCAGGCCTTCAAGTTGGCACTATCAAGGGCTATCTTGCAGCGCTATCGATCTTCAAGCGCACTGCGGAGGAACCTTCCTATTTCAAATTACCCTTAGTAATACAATTTCTAAAGGGATTAACTAATGTCTACCCTCCAAAACCTTTCCAGGTTCCTTTATGGGGCTTAAATTTAGTCTTTCAAACCACTCCACTCTTGTTCGCTAAGATTTCTCACCCTTAAAACTGTCTTATTAGTGGCTTTAACATCTGCTAGAAGGGTGAGCGAATTACAAGCTCTATCTTGTGAACCCCCTCATACAATCTTTCATAAAGACAAGGTTGTCCTACAGGTGAAGCCTAATTTCCTCCCAAAGGTGGTTTGTGAATTCCACATCACTCAGAAAATTACTTTACCTTCATTCTATCCACCTCCCCATCTGGGGAAAGAGGAAGAAAGGCTACATAGGCTGGACCCAAGGCGGGCTTTAAGCTTTTACATCCGCAGACTTGCTAGGATTAGGCAAGCAGACCAACTGTTCGTGGGTTACTCAGTGCACAAGTTGGGACTACTGATGACAAAACAAACCATTTCCAGATGGATTATTTTGGCCATCCTGGAATGTTACAAACTGGCAGGGAAAGAGCCTCCTCAAAATCTTAGGGCTCATTCAACCAGCGGTATCGCAGCCTCCTCGGCCCTCCAAAGAGGGGTTCCGGTTCGAGACATATGTGCGGCTGCCACATGGTCGTCCGCACATACCTTCACAAGATTTTACAACCTGGATTCCTCCTCCAGTCAAGAGACTAGGTTTGGCAAAGCCGTATTACATTCGGTTAATTCCGAAACATGGCGTTTTACTCCCACCTCCAATTGCACACCACTGCTATGGGAGTCTATCAAAGATGAGGAATACGTCCGAGGACACAATCCCTTCGAAGAACAAGTTACTTCTTACCTTGTAACGTTCTTTCGATGGGATGTTCCTCCGACGTATTCCTCATCGCCCCTCCCATCCATCCCCGCAGTAATACTTCCCTTGTGGTTGCAGCTTACGCTCCTTCAAGGTCAATAACCAATTAATGTAGAACTGTTAACGTCAAAACGGAACTGAGCAACGGACGCTGCACAAGTCTATTTATACGCGTGGTGACGTCGGCGCCGATACGGAGGCCTTCGAAGGACATCGGCTCGAGGGACGACGACGCGCAGCGCCCTCTACTGAAAAATAAATTCCGAGGCCAGCAAGCTGGGAGATGATCTATCAAAGATAAGAAATACGTCGGAGGAACATCCCATCGAAAGAACGTTACAAGGTAAGAAGTGACTTGTTCTTCTAGTCCGTGTCCTACATAGGTGCAATCTCTCCAATAAGAAAGTGCATTATGTACGCATTACCACTGAAATAGCGCCTCAATGCCTCTGGATTGTATGTGCGCTACACAAATGAAATAAATGAATACCCCTGACATCAAAAACACAGCCAACATATTTGTTTTCAAGTTGGCACTCCAACTCCATCTCCTGCACTTGGATGTGGCTACCGGACTTACCTGGCATATTCTTGTCCACCCTTAAATCCCACTCCACAACCATCACTGTAGATGGGCATGTTGATGACATCTTGTAAATTCTCCTTTTTTTTCTGTTAGTTTGTTTTCCATCCCCGGTTCATGCCCTACCATTGACTCACCAATACCATGGAGATCCTGAGAAAAGGGTTATGTCTGGGTATTGGCTCTAAAAGCATGATGAGAACACAAACAATTCTCATGTAACAGGTTCACTGGTGGCGTGGGGAACCCAAAAGGTTCTTATGTTGGCACCTCTTGGCTCTGTTGAAATGTAGCCCTCCCCTAAAGTACTTATTTGCAATTGCTGGAACACTGCCTCGACACAATAGCACCGTCAGGACTCAGAATGTGCCTACTGTTCACTGGCAGAGAGGCGCTTAGGGATTCTCTGACAACTGCCACAAGTGGTGCTTGCCTGGTACACCGCTTTAAGAAAAATTACTGTAATGGGTCATCATCCCGACTCATGTAAGATGAGTCACACAACTGTACATATACCATCCAAGCTGGTGGAGGTCCACTCTATTTTACTTCAAACCCATCCACATTGAGGACTGCCGATTGAGTGTCCCCAGACTCACCATCTGCAACCGATCACTAGTTTTCACCAAATATGGGTCCGGTGGTGTAGGCGACAAGAGCAACATGCTCCCTGATGAGGAAGGCAATGTTCTTAACGTGTCTGGTGTGGGTGCATTGAGCGCTGCGGTAGTTTTATTTTATTCCTGATTCTTCTTTGTGCAATTCAATTGCCACCTCATTCATCAGTCCATCTTTCTGAAATGTTTCATTCGGCCCCCTTCTGAAAAGCAGCCACTTTGTTATTGAAACATGGGTTAAGAAATGAGGCCAGGAGGTATTTGATAACTTCAGTTAAGACTACGCATTATGTGCACACCAGGTGGAGAGCATATTCCTCACCAGCTGCTCTGTATCCACCTCGTCAGCCAAATCATGTGCCCCTATCACACTTGATGGGTGGAGTTGTAGTTGGTACTCTATTTGCAATTCCTCACTGTTTGGGGCGCTTTGCTGGCTAACACATTTAGTGGCCTCCTCAGAGGACAACAGCACAGAAGATGTTGGTTGTTGGCTCCACTGACTTAAGGAATGCCCCATCAAAAGTTCATTTTTTGACTGTATTAATAATTGATAGCAGGGAATTTTTCACTTCGCTGTTCCAATGTAGAATTCCAAAAGTGGCAACTGCTTTGTCGAAGTGGTTACTGTGGCAACTTGTAGCACACCTGCAATTAGTCTAGCATATTTCCTGCACTGTAGTTCTGGCTTGCTGATCCTTTGGCAAATATGTCCTTCACAGACTGACAATTGCTGATGAAAAGTCACCACAAGATGAACGACATGCACAGCGCAAGGAAACCTGCATGGTTTTGTTAATTTGTATGGCAGCCTAGATCAACACATTGTCAGCAGCAACAAAGGCCAGTATGGCAGCAAAGATCATTAACACATTATCATCAGCAGCTGAAGCTAGTTCAGCTACTGGACCCCTACTTACTCCACCTTCCCCGAGATTTTGATTTCCCCATGGCTTATACCCTCAAATCCTGCACAAAATGGCTTGGTGCCGGACTATTTGAACTTGCTGTCCACTAGGATTACTGCAGAATCAACACTCCAGCCACGTAGTCTACGCTCTGTCTATATGTCTGCATGTCCATAGTGAAGTAGCTTTCCGGCTCTGACTGATGTAAGGGTGCAGAAGGAGACTGACACAAAGGTGGCATGTTTGGGACTTAAGGCTTATATTTAAATGAGAAAGCAGGAGGAAACCTATCTGTCCCTATTCCTAAGATGGGTTTCTCGGCCTCAAGTAAAGAACTAATGCGATTGTCAGAATGTCTGTCATAGCAAATGTGTCCGCCGTCCTGTGTCAGGAAAACCTTACTTCTGTCTCTTACACTAGAAACTAGTGAATAAGGCAGTACTGTTCTGGTCCCAGGAGAATGGCTCCCTTCTCCTGGGGTATGATTAAAATTCCACACAATGCTTCCTTGGTGGGCCAGGAGATTGCCTTGCTTCTACTGGACTCCAGTCTGATAGCTCGGTTGGGATGACTCCCACAGACCTGTTGGACCTTACTACCAATCCGGGTTACCAGTGACTCCCTTCGCCTTGTAATTTTAGAACAGTCTCTTACAATCACGGGTAATGACTCCCTTCCCCTGGTCTTTTCTTCATTAGGCGTCACTCCTACAACACCCAACTCTTAGTTTTAGGAGGGTCTGCAACCCTGGCTTCCCTTCTTTGGTTTGGCCCACTTTGCCACCAAGTACTGCCACAAGGAAGATGACTCTTATTCTTGGTTTTGGTCCCAGACCCTGGTTTCTCTCTGTGGGTTTACCCCCACCCATGTTTTGCAAGTTCTCTTCATGGTACTTTGGGTCCTCCACCCTTCCCTGGTGATCAACAGGCTTGGTTTCACCACTGAAATAAGGAGAACGTTTATATGCTTTCGGCCCCTGCCGTGCCACTCAACCGTTATTGTTGCAAAGGGGCCTAGGGACAACTACACGCGCCCTCTTGTAAAGCCGATCCTTGTCCACTCCCAGTATCACCATCCACCCTTTACCTTGTTGAGGGATTCAACACATCCCTGGGGCTTCCTGGGATGGCGGACGTTCTGTTCAGTTTCTCTGGCATATTCCTTTCCCTCAGGCTGTGCAATGGTATTCCCGGTTGCCTGGGCACTGGCCTGCTCCTACAGATTTCTCGATCATCAGACGCAGAGGTCTGCTGGAATCCTTGGAGTTGTCTCCACCTGGACCAGCGACGCAGGTTTGTTTCTCCTGCGTTTTGTACGCAGCCCACCTGCCATCCTCCGCGGCTGCCCGAGACCAGGCGTTTAGTCCATTGTCGATTTTTATACTTTGTTGCCAGCAGTGTCTTGGCCCATTGGGAAAGTCCTTCTAGTCTTTCACTGGTTTCATCTTTATCGCTACTCTGGGGCGACTCGTACCAGAGCTCGGATTACCTAGGTTCTTGATATTCTTCTTCTCCTCAGTACTTTCCTGAACCTTAAGGTAGTCTGCCTTATGACAGTACATAGGTCTACTGTCTACATAGAGGTTACTAGAGGAAGGAGATGTTAGAGTATATGGGGTTGAGATGTTCTTATAAGGGCTGGACCCTAGATGGTCATCCTGCCTAGGGGATCCCTTCCCATGAGATCCTCCCTCATTATACCACCCCCACCACCGCCGGGGGACTATCGGGTAGCCTTCTCATCTCATGAGAAAGTTCTCCCGCCTAGGGGTGAAGTGACGACATATAGTGATTTGTTACACTGATAGTTCTTGCCCTACTGTGTAAAGTACCTCGTACAACCCTGGTACAGCCTTGCTTGAAAAGTAACGTGGACTAGAAACTTCCCTGCAGTGGTAATCTTTATCCATGAAACAATGCAACATGGGTTTTCGGCAGTAAGGACCGCATTCTGTGATCTATTTATTCACTCTCACACTTAAGTCATGCAGATTTGTGGATTAGGCACAGTATTCCTGCAAGGAACTTTGCTGGAGCTTCATTTTGTGAACCATGATGCCACGTCCTCTTATATAACGTGTACTAATCTTGCTTTATTGGTGACTTTAATGTTAAGACTTCTAAGGCTAGGATTTTAATTTACGAAAATGCTACCACGGTATTAGAATACAAAGAAATGGTATATTGAGCAGCTCTCCGCCTATGGCTGCGACAATTATTCCAGAGAAACCACAATGTACGTATTTGTTTGTACTTGGTATGTTTTACAGAGATGTAATTAAATTCTTCCCATTTTACGTATTTTAAGCAATGCCAGCCAGCTTTTTTTCCATTTCACAACATTTGACCCTCTGGCTTGTCGGTTGCTTGGAAGGTCTCTAGTTATGATATGGTATTTGTAACGCGCCTATACACAAGTGTTTCTAGTTCAAGGCATGGATGTTAGATGGGGGAATGTTCTATTCTAATACTTTTGAAATTGTATTTATTTTGCTGCGTGTACTCTGCATCACTATATTTAATGTTGCATTGTGCGTTTTACGGATTTTATTTGAAATAAACTTTGTAATTACTCTTCACTCTAGATTTTGAGCCGCTACCCGTTGTACGAAGGAGACATTTAAGTGGGCAAGAAATTATTTCTGGAATGGAGCACATAGTGGTGTTATACGCAGATTACAGTCTATTTCGTGTTGGTCTGCGAAATAGTCTTTCGAATGGCTTGTGTCCTCCAACGCATTCCACATCTTTGACATGTAATGTCCACAGCTGTGCACTTAGGAAACTTTTTCGGCAGAGGGCGTCCTGCGTCTATGGCGTCGGGTCCATGTCCCTCGAAGGCCTCCATCTAGGACAATGTCACAGCATCTCATAAATAGGACGCACAGCGCCCTGTAGCCTTAGTTCTGTTTTTTCTGCGAGCGTGTTATCTTCGTGAGACTCGGCGCGCCTCGTGTGTTTTCTTCGTGAAGATGTCTTTCTCTTCGACACTCTGACTCTGCAGTCTGGCTTTAAGACCTGCTGGGACTGCAAGTCGAAGATGTCGCTCACCGACCCCCACTGCATTTGTTTGTGGTGCCTGGGTGAGTCGCACGACACAGACAACTGCTCGAAATGCCAGTCGTTGACTGCCAAGGCCTTGCGGGAGCAGAAGGGGAAGATGCAAGTAGGTAGGGGCTCAAAGCCTGTTAAGTCCGTACTTCCAAGGGGGTTTCCACCAATGACTCTCGGTCACAGAGTGGTTCCCGCCACTCGTCTTCCTCGTCCCGGCACTCTAGGAAGCTCTGTCACCGGTCGACTTCCCCGTCCTCCTGGGAGGATGGTGCCTTGAGGAAGGTTACATGCCCTACGAAGTCCTCGACTCTGGAGGAATGGGCGGCATTTAAGAAATCCATGATGGTGATTTTTCAATCGCAGGACACTGTTCCGGAGGTGCCTTCTGACGAAACCAGCCAGGATCGGTCTCGTTACGTGGCTCGCACACCTTCGGGTTTGTGACGCGACACACATCAGGAGCCTTAGAGGTCCCGTACGGACAAGGAATCGAAAGGTCGCAAGAGACGTGTCTCTAGGTCTCGGTCCTTGTCCCCAGCGACACCGCAGCTACCTATGGGAGGGCTCGATGTCAACTCGGTCGGCACATGTCTGTCCGACTCGGACGTCAACGCTTTGCCATTATACCAGCCCACGGCGCCATCGGCATCTGTGTCGACGTCGAAGCCTTTGGCACTCTCGACCTCGAAGCCTTCGACGCTCTCGGCACCTTTGGTGATTTTTTTCTCGAAATTTGCCTTTGGAGTTCCCAGACATCGTGGATTCTCTGAGGAAGGCTACGGCGAAGTCTGTGAGAACAGTTGTGGACTCCGGGCCCTCTTCTGTCACCAGACCTGGGTTTCACCTCCCTCTGGCTGACATTTATGAAGAGGAGAGGTCTGAGTTTGAGGACCCTGGTGAACTGGATGAAGCTCCACAATTTTCTGGTGACAGTCAGTTGGAGGAGTTGAGGCAGACCCTCCATGATGCCAGTGGGTTATACACTTCCCCGGAAGTGGAATTTGGTCGACCTTTGCCTGGGGCTCATGCAGAGTCTTCGTACAGAAAGCTCATGTCACAGGTCTTGGAGTATCTGGGATCGTCCAGTGCTCCTGAAGACTTTGTGCAGGATGATCTGACGGACATTTTAGATCAGGGTCCGTCCTCTGACCCGGTTTAGCCTTTTCATCTTTCCTTACAGAAAAGGGTGGCAGCTGCTTGGCAGTCCCCGGATTCTCTTCCGCCTGTTATAAGTCCTTGACCAAGAAATACCTCCCTTCCGTTGGCGACCCCAGCTATTTATCTACTCACCCCACTCCTGAGAGTTTGGTGGTTCAGGCGGCTACAGCCACTTCGAGGCAGGCAGCGTACCTTACCATCCCGTCAGATAGGGACGACAATCGCTCAGACGGTTGGGCCCAGAAGGTATTTTCTGCGGGGAGCATGGCCTTCAAGTCGGCCAACTTAACGTGTGCCTTGGCAAAGTTTACACACACTGTGGAATTGTTTCTTTTGCGGCTGAGCGTATTCCCGAGGGGGAAGAAAGGGATGGTTTCCTTGCTATTGTGCAGGATTGTAAGGATGCCATGTGTGAGGCCCTTCAGTCGGGTTTGGATACGGCTGACAGTGTGAGCCGGTCTATGGCTGCGAGCACCGTTATACGCAGATTTGCGTGGTTGCGGAAGTCAGGGTTTGCTCCGGATGTGCAAGCCCATCTTCTCAAATTGCCCTTTGATGGCGCACATTTATTTGGCAGGAAGGCTGACGAGAGCCTTTAGAGGTTGCAGACCTCAAAAGCTGTGGTGAAATCTTTGAGTGCCGCAGTGCGTCAACCTCCGCCTTTTCGTCCTAGGGGACAGCAGTGGAGGGGAGGTTCCTTTCATTTCTACTCCTTTGGTAGAGCGAGAGGGGCCACCAGTCAAAGGAGCCAGCGAAAAAGTACCCGTGGTGGTCAAGCCGTTCAGGCAGCTTCCTCTTTGCCTTCAGGCACTGCCACAGCCACTTCCAAACAGTCGTGAGGCCATGTCCCATGGTTCGCCGGTTGGGGGCAGACTGTCTCAGCATCTCTAAGAATGGCGAGCCATTACTTCAGATGCATAGGTTCTGGATACCATAGCCCACGGCTACTGCCGTCCCTTCCTTCAGCGGCCTCACGACAATCCACCGCGGAAACACTCTTTGAAGAGTCCAGATCCGCTCCTTGCGCAGGAAATCTTGTCCCTGCTGGAGAAAGGCGCCATAGAACTGATGCCTGTAGCGGAGAGGAACAAAGGATGGTATTCCCCTTATTTTTTTGATCCCAAAGAAACACTGGGGATTGAGACCCATCATGGACTTGCGTTGGTTGAACAAACTTATCAGGAAGGACAAGTTCAAGATGGTCACTCTTTCTCAAGTCCTCCTAGGCCCTTCAACTTCAGGATTGGTTGGTGTCTCTGGACCTCAAGGATGCTTACTTCCATGTACCGATCTGTCCTGCGCAAAGGAAGTACCTGAGGTTTGAGGCTGGCGACTTGCACTTTCAGTTTCGGGTCCTGCCATTCGGATTGACCTCCGCCCCAAGGGTCTTCACCAAACTCCTGGTGGTGGTGGCAGCGTACCTCGGGCGAGGGGGGATTCATGTCTACCCCTACCTGGACTACCTGGACGACTGGCTGATCCGGGTGCGCTCTCCCGAGCTAGTGTTGGATCATCTCGGTGTCACCTGCCGCACCCTCCACAGGCTGGGCTTCTCCCTGAATTTCCATGCATGCCCACGCAGTCAGGGCCAAGGCAACGGCCATCGCATTCCAGCGCCATGTCACTTGGCAAGTCATAAGCAGGGCAGCCACTTGGGCCACTCCCTCGGATTGGCAACTCGAGGCCATGGAGGTGGAGTGAGCCTTCAGCGACGGCAGCGACCCCGCACTTTCGGACGGCGAGGGCCAAGCGCAAGCCCCCGACCCCGTAGGACAGGCCGGCGGCCATGTTGTGGGGACTAAACCCGGCAGCGGTAGCGTTCCAACTACACACACCACAAAACGCACAACCCCCAGTCGACACTCGTCAGATTTATCGAGTACTCCACAACGCTCGGCACCCCGTGAACGGTCGACTGAATCCCTGTCCTCTCGGCAATCTCGATCCAGATTTCCGCATGACAAGACGAACGTGTCAAAAGACGGTAAAACATCAAAAGACGGTAAAATGGCAAGGGTGCCTCGTGGAAAACAACGTCCGAGGGTCATACGTCCGCAGACGAAACCTCGGCCCCCACACACAAAATTCGACGTTCTTCAGCTAGTAAGACATCAGGCCCCAAAAAGTCAGTTTCACTCTCCTCTGGGACCCAAGGTGGGGACAAACGCCATTAAACACATAAAACCTCCCATACAGAAGGCATATCCAAGGGGAAACCTAAAGACCCTAGGCCTAAGCCTATCCCACCCACTAATGAAGACATGGGCCGCCCCAGCTCAAAGCCCGAAATTGTCTTTCCAAGCTCGAAAGATTGGTCTACAGAGGACATCGACAGGGTTATGCGTAGGATGTCCTTCATTGGAAACTTCTTCGAAAAGCACCATGAACAGCTTTTAAGCCTTCAGACCACCCCACCCACCTCAGCCCCTTCGAGGTCCCGACCCCCTGTGTCTCAACCGCCTTCTAAGAGGGTTCGTACTGATTTCCCAACTCAGAGTTTTAGACCTGTATGACCCTGAAGTCCATCCAGACGAACAGGAGGATGTTTTGTTTGATACATCTGATCCTCAATTTATGTATGAGGACTTGGACGAATTCTATGATGTGGATGATGAAGACCCAGACCAGGAGGCCAACATTTACTCCTTGGATTCACTCATTAATCAGGATCCTCCAGTAGTAGACTCCCCTATAGACAACCAACCACTACTCAACGAAGTTCTAACTAAGGTGGCAGAACACTTCCGCATAGATACCCAGGAGGTGGTAGAAGACAGAGACTTTCAAGTCTGTAGAACGCACAATCCAACCTTCTTTGGAGGCTCCCAACCTCACACGGGCCGTTAACCCGCATGTTGAAAAAATGTTCAGACCTGCACCTTCCAACCCTCTTTACATAAGAGGCCAGTTTAAACCGGACTCCCTGATGGTTACCACCGCACGGAAAAGAGCAGGCACTCCCCTTGCTTCTTGCATTGACACCCATTCCAAGAACGATACACAAGTGGGACAAGCGGTTCTAAGACACTTATTCGCTCATGAACCTTCTCATGTCCCACCTCCTTCTTCCACTGCTCGCTAATCTATGCACAGCATGTGATCTAAGCAGATTCCACAAGCCTCAAAAGGGATACATTACTAGCCGTAATCGTATTTCTGATGCTTGTATCTGCTTAGATTCACATGCAACCCACCCTTCCTCCCCTCGGAGAGAAGGTGCATGGATGCTTATGAGCTTGTCTTATAAGTCTCTGCTTGGATATAGCTGTACTCGCGCTACACCTCATGCTACCTCATGTCAGAAAAAATACAATCTGAGGGAACTCGATGTGTGAGGGATCATGGGTACAGTGGACGTCACACTAGGGATTAGTATTACTGGCACGCCCTGTTGACGTCCCTTTTCGAGTTTCGAAAACAACTGTAATACTCTGCAGCTTCCTTTAAGTTACTCACCGTAGTGTCTAACGTCGTTAGACCCCTTTCCTCCATACGTCCCACCAACCTCCCCCCTAATAAAACTTGTCATTAGGCAATGTTAAATCTATTGTCGACGCGTCAATGGGGACTGAGGTGTGTCGCCGGAGGGCAGAGTCAGGGCAGTGCATGCTCTCTGGGCCGTACCGCTTCACGCCTCTAAATTTAAAGGGGGAAATAGGTTTTTTCTGGTGAAAGGTTCCGTCTCCCGTCCCTTGGAAGGGACGCCCTTGCAGTATGGAGGAAGGACTAAGAGTACGTTAGTCACTACGGTGAGTAACTTATTATTTTTCATCTGAATCGAGAGATCTGCCTGCCACTGTTCTTCACGAACCTGCTGTCAGAGAGGGGGCCTGCAGTCCTTGATCCTCAAGAGGTTCGTTGCTCAAGTTTCATCTCTCTCAGAAAAAATCCTTCAAGAAGTCTGAGGCATTGTTTCTTTTGGGGGCTCCTCACCGAGCTCTCAGGCTTCCATCACCCGTTGGACAGCTCAAGCCATTTTTGAGGCGTTCACAGCCATGGACAAACCTGTTCCAGAGGGGATTCATGCCCATGCACTCACATCTAAGGCCATGGTCTTCGCGGTTCAAAGACTTGATTCTTGGGATGTGAACAGCAAAGTGGCTACTTGGGCCACTGTTGACCTTCTGTAAGCACTTCTCACTCTACACTAGCTCCAGGCGCAATGCAGTGTTTGGGCAGGCGGTTCTGAAGAACCTTTTTGCTTTGTCCTAGATATGAGGCAGGTTATCACAGCTCCACCCTATGTTCTTGTTTGGTGGAATCACCCGCAAGGATAGATGAAAGGGGATGGGACGTATGATTAAATAAAGGTTCCTCACTGTAGTTACTAGAGCACTCCTGTTTGTGTTAATACATTTGTAACACGCTCCCGGTACCCGAGGGCGTAAGGGCACCAACACAAAAAACACATGAAAAGAAGAAGAAAAAAAACGGGGACTAAGTTATGTACTGGCGGGCGGCTAACGTAGCATAATCTAAGAGAACAGAAAGGTCTTCAATTTCTTCTTAGTCTTCCGTAGAGGCAATGTTTCTAAGAGCAGGAGTCAAGGCATTCCATGCTAATTGGGCTGATATGCTGAATGCTCCATTACATGCTTTGTTTGTATTACATCGGGTTGCTTTTTTACAGATTTCTATTGTTAGATCTCAGCGAACGAACGCTGGGTTTTTTCACAATGGCTTCCATCAAGTAGGTTGGGATCTCGCCCACAATACATTTGTTGGTCATAAGTAGCAACCTAAAATGCACCTGGCCTGTATAGGGAGCCAATGTAGGCTCTGTCTTGCTTCCGACACATGGTCTCTTCTGTAAAGTCCTTTAATGACCCTCACGGCCCCATTCTGGGTAACCTGGAGGCGGTGGAAATCTGTCTTGGTGATGCCAAAAGACTGCCACAATAATCGAGTTTAGAGCCAATAATGGCTCTGGCTAAAGTCTCTGCGTTTTTCTCATAGTCCATAATACCCTTTCCTCATACGCCCCACCTGCCTTCCCCTGCTAGTATACCAATGGCTAATATGTAATAGGTGTAGCCAGGTATCCAAGCATCCGATATGTTTAAAGGGGACTGGGGTGAGGCACCTGAGGGTGGGGCCCCACTGGGGCGTTCACAGGCCCGAGGCTGTGCACCCGTGCACTATACTAAATTTAAAGGGGAAGCTCCATTTTTCGCTGCCAAAGTTTCTGGTACTGTCCCCATGTTGCGGGAAGCCCACAAGGATGGAGGAAAGGGAATGGACTAAGAGTACTCTAGAAAGTGCAAGAATGAGGCTAGAGAGATCACTTATATGTTCAATAAACAATTTTATATTTATACAAAGTTATTTTGTTATTTCTTCACAGAACAATTTCAGTACTTTTTATTCATAAATTACCTTAATTCACAACAGTTCAACATCTGCTCATTCATCTCACCATACATAAACCTACTCACTCTACACACTAAATGCTCATTTTTTATACAAAACGGGTGATTGCACCTGCACATAAAACCAGCACCTCGATGTGCATTTTTGTTACACCCAAAGCAATCGTTTGTGTTTTCTTCATAGAATGGCAATATGCTTATTCACAAGATCTACATATGTTTCGGTCGTGTTCTCATGGCCTATTTCTAATTGACCCAGTACTCTTCAAGCTTCTTCAGGATCAAGGTGGACCTACGTTGTGGTCTACCACAATGGGTGAAAGATGGGTGAACAATGATGATACTAATTGACACTCGCCTCCAACCTTCTGTGATGGGGTGGTGTCTTTGACACCACCCCATCACTGAAGGTTGGAGGCGAGTGTCAATTATCATTATTGTTGATGTGTACACACAAGTAATCTGTGTCGTTATTAAATGAGAGGTTAGAGAGTAATAGTTTGTTACTGTTTGATTTTGTTTATTGAACATATAAGTGATCTCTCTAGCCTCATTCGCCTAGGTCCGATTCTTGCACTTTCACGTATAACTTACATGGAGGACCTATGGTGTGTACAGGTACCATTAAACTTGAACCCTATGAGTACTCTAGTCGCAATGGTGAGAAACTTTAATTTTTGCTTCACAATAACTTGCATACATTTCTATTTCTCCCTTTTAGGAGTTCCTTCTGAAGTTGACAGCTACCACAGCCTTTTGCCTCTAGAGCCATTGCCACCACCCAACAGGATACAGAAATCCAGTAACTTTGGGTACATTACATCGTGCTATAAAGCTGTAAACAGTAAGGATGATCTGCCATATTGCCTTCGCAGGATACATGGTAAGCAATGTGTAAGACATTTATTCTGGGTTATAACGTTTTTATCTTGAAATATTTTTAACTGATTATGCGTTTAGCAGAGTGAAAAAATGGCATTTACATTCAATGCACTAAAGAGGACCACCAACAAGCACTTTTTGTTGTATTATATTAGGGTTTCAAATTGCTGGTAACTACTTGACTTCTGCTTCTACTCTGGAAGTGCCTCGTTAGCTTCAAACCAGTAGTTAAAGGGAGCTACTATTGGCTCTCCAGGCCAACTGGTGCCTTAGAAACATGCATATGTGAAGATCAGTTTCAGTGTTTGAAAATGTAAATAAAACATAATTAGGACAGATCTAGGACATATTTAACCATAATGGATCATACATAATGAACAAAACGTTACTGTGCATCTCATGTGGACGTTAGATATGCAGTATGCTGTGCACTCAATTTTGATCCCTCTATAGGCATAGCACTGCAGATATATGCGTTCTGCAAGACAATTTTAGTAGTATTCCAACTCCTGCATCCTGTACCCTCTTCAGGTTCCTGGTTGGAACAGCCTAAAATGTTTCATTTGTCACCTATGCATTGACTACGGTCACCTGCTGAGGGAATGTGAAATATTTCTATGTTTCCTTTTTGTTACTTGAAGTAGAAAAATGTGCATTGAGTGACTTTGTTGAAATGGGCCATGATGGGTAATGTGCAGTCCCTTTGGATGATCACGTTTTATCTACTGCAACATGGCTAGGGAAAGGACTTAGCTTAGAGAGGCACATGGCTGGATTCCATATAGCTGACTTGGTAGCACACAGCATAATCTACATTTTAGCTTCGTCAAATTGTAATCTGTTAATATTCATGCAGTTTTGAAGTTCTGCCATGCAATCTTAAGAAGGTGCAAGTCCTACTATTCTTGACAGTCTCGAGATTCATTTAGATCTGTGCATCAACATGCAAAAAAAGGAATCAAAGGCATGGAGTCATTTTGCTCGGGTTTGCATGTATGGAATAAATGGGGACTATTGCAGAGACTTGTGATATGCCTCCCAGCACGTTATGGGTCTAAGATTCAAACCCTCCTAGTTTAAGCAACTGGCATCGAGAAAGGACTTAATTCCCAAATGTCTTTTGTAATTACCAACCATAATGATCTACAAATGAGAATACTGTGCTGAAAATTATCGAAGGCAGCTGACAAGTCAAGTAATATCAAGTCTAATACCCTAGTGCAGAGGTCTTCAAACTGTGGGTCGCAAGAGCCCAGCATGAAAAGTAAAAAAAAACCAACTTTTTTTATTTTATTTTTTTAGATTGAGGATATGGGCAGGGTTGGCTTACATTGTCAGACTGGGCCATACAACTGTCTCAGGCACCAATGAAAAAGTGGCCCACAGTTGCAAATTGAGATTCATTCTTTTAGGCAAAGACTGTTAGAATAGTATCCAAGGGGGTGCTTTTTGTTAAAATGTAAGCAAATTTTGATATTTAAAGACCGTTTATTCAGCAACAATGGTCAAAACTGCTAGCTGCATAGTGAAGTAACTCATCAAACTGGCCCACATTGGCTAAAAAAAAAGTGCCCCATTTTTACTGGCCTACACTAGCATTTTGCATTTTTGGTACGGGCATTGCCCTATAGGCCAGTCTGTGCCTGGCAGCTCACCCATAATGGGCGAAGGGGTGTCCACCCAGTAGCCCCCTCAACCATTATGGAGGAGCTGAGGAGCCAGCCCAGTGAAACACTGAGCACTCCCTCAGCTGCTTTTTCCAGTTGAGGGAGTGCTCCTGGGCTGGCTGAACTGTCAGAGAAACACTGTTTCCCTTTGACAGTTCAGTTCCCCAGCCGCACATGCTCACTGAGCCATGCAAGGCTGGGGGTGTTTTGCTTTGCCACCCTTGCATAGCTCTTTGGAAATGCTGGCTGGGGCACTGCATGTCTGTTTGTGCGAGGGAGAGCTTCTGCGCCTCTTTGCACATACGGACAGAACAACCTGGAGTTGGGGCATTTCAGGTCCCTGCAGAAGGTACGTTTATCTTCATTTTTTAAATTTAAATATGTGTATGGATGTGTGTATGCTTGTGTTATGAGTGAGTGTATGGGAATGGGTGTTTGTATGAATGATAGAGTGATTGCTGTGTGAAGATGTGTTTGTTTTGTCCATTGAGCTGATTTTGGCGAGTGGGGAGTAGAAGGGGGAAGGAGGGTTGTACAACAAAGACATTTTAAAAATGCCTTTGTTGCCCAATCCCCCTGCCAAAATCAGCTCTCCTTCTGAGGCGCTGTGGAGTCCAGGGGACAGGGATGGTATTTTGTTTATCTATCATAGATGTCCAGTCAAAAATACCATGCTTTCCCCCTTGGCCCCCCAGCGCCAATTGCAAACTGTTTGGCTTTTTACCCTTTTTATTTTAAAGTAGGTTCTAAAATGCAATGTTTGAACCCATTATTTTAAAACAACACAAGGGGGGAAACCCCCCGAACTACCCTTGCTTGGTTCGGGCGCCCTAACTGCGCTCGGTCACTGTGGCATTTTTGTGGGAAATATTTATGCCCCTCCACTTAAAAAATTCACCATCTCTCACTGGCCCTCGGACTGTGTTGGGAACTGGGTGGGGGGAGCCCAGGGCCTGTGATGGGAGCAGGATGGGCGGGAGCACTGGATAGTCGTGGGAGAAGCGTGGGGAGAGCCGAGGGTCTGTGATGGGGTTGGGAGAGCCCAGGGACTGGGTAGGAGTGGGATGAGGGAGCCCAACGACTATACTGGTGGGGAGGCCAGGCACTATACTGGGAGTAGGGTGCGGTGACTGCGCACAATCATTCATAGCCATTTGTACATACTGTCCATTTGGTATTTTTTGGGGGGGCCCGGCCTGCCCAAATTTTGCTCAGGGGGGGCCCAGGCCAAAAAAGTTTGAAGACCACTGCCCTAGTGCTATCTGTCAGTAGGCATATGTCATCTGCCATGGAGGTTAATCACCAGTTCAGTCCCCCTACCTGGGCAAAACGCATTTTTAATATTTAAAAACTCCTACGTCCCGTCCCCTTTCCTCCATACTTGTGGGATATCTCTCCGTCCTGTGGGACAGGACCGGAGCACTTCGTAAAAAGCATCCAAAATGTGTTTTCCAAAATTTGTCCCTCCTCTCTTTCCTGAGCCATCAGTCCTTTTCTCCACTCGATCGGGGCCGGACGCACTTGCATCTTCGGAAGATTTTCTTCCCTTTTTTCCTCTATGGCTCTCGCTGGCGTTCGTTTACTAGTCTGTCTTTCAAATTAGACTTTCCAGATTGTTCTGTCGTGTCACCGTCGCTTCGCGAGGGCGGATCCCCATCCTCTTTGTTTAGAGTGTTTGGGTCCGGAAAACCGTTGGGACTCCTGTTTTTTTTACTGTGACTCCCTTTCGGTCTGGGCACTTCAACGTCGGTTGGAGCGGTGGGAGGTGGTGTTCCGACGAACTCCTCCTTCGCATTTTTAGGCATTCATCGACGAGAAGAAAAAACGCCCGGTAAGTTCGTTACTTTTCAGAGCACCCCGACCGGGGGATACCTTCCCGGGTTCCTCGCGGGCCAGGAGGGGCGTTGATCGCTCTGTTACCGGGGTTCGCCCTGAGGTGCCCGTTGGGCCTAATAATTCTATCAGAGTTTTCTCCAAGGGTCTCCGTAAGGGGCCTGTGAACACCAGAGTACGCTCCGAGGCCCCTCCTGTGGGGGCTGTTTGTAGACCCAGTTCTACTGATTCGTGGGGTACCGGAGTTCGCTCTGAGGCCTCTCTGTCTGCTTCCCTCAAAAACAAAACCGGGGTGCGCCCTGAGGCCTTGGCTGGGCTTATAGTTATCGAACGGATGTTCGAGGCCCGCGCAGAAAAGGCTGTTACGAGCCTGGGTCCGAGGTCCCCCGTACAGAGGCTAAAGCTACCAACAGTTCTGAGAGGCCGGTCAAGGCTTTGTCGGTGAAAGCGCACCGTTCCCGCTCTTGTGGTGACACCAGATCTGTTGAGGGGGCAAAGAAGCAAAGTTCTTCTTTTACCGGCAGTGCCGAGGTCCTTCCTTTGAGGCCTGGAATGTTTTTGTGACTTGCCAACTGAGCCTTCATAGTACCGGCTCGGCCGAGGTTCCTTATGTTAAGGCTAAGATTAAGACCCCTGATCCATCGACGGGGACCCCTGCCTCACTTCCTCACGTGCCGCAGTTCCCCTCAGATGAGGACAAAATGGTGCCCGTTCCCCCCACGACCACGGCAGCCATTTTAGGTGCTACCCCTACAACTACACCATCGGCCTCTGGTGTAGGGCTTGGCCCCTTTGGTGAACCTAAGGTCCCTTGTGCGCATCCTTACCGGCCGGTTTGATTGGAACGCCCGGATGCCTCTTCTGCACAATGTTTTGTTGCCCGCGGGGGCGGCACCTTTGATTTATGTGGATACGTCGGTGGAGGGGCCGGTGTGGCACCCTTCCCCCGTTACGTCCATGGATTTGTCCACCTCATGAGAGGCCTCCTCAGGTTCCGAAACAGTCTCCTGAGGATGCCTTTTTCGGTAAATTTCAGGCGCTTATGCGCACCAACCCCATGAGGGAATATTTCAAAGGGCTTTTCAAGGAGATATGTCCACCTGCGTCTCCGGCTCCACCCGTTCCTCCGGTGGGCCCGCCGGCGTCTCCCTTGCCCGTGGTGCCTCCCCTGGCTCTTCCGCCTGTGCCTCCGTTTTCTCCAGTGGACAAGGCAGTGCCTGACACGGCTCAGCAGGATCCTGACCTGTTAGATGACCCTCAAGGCGATCAGGACAACGAGGACCTGCCCCGCTCTATCAGAGCCTTCATGACCGGGTACTGGACATGAGTTTCTTAATGTGCCGGTGTCCGAGGCACCCGCTCCGCAGGAGGGCGTGCTTTCTGGGGCGTTCGCCCTGTCTCCTTTGGAGCGTACTGGCCTGTTCCTGCAGAAGGACGTTCTGGCCGAGGTCCGAAGAGTCTGAGAAAAGCCACACTCGGGACTCTTTGTCAGTAAGAAGATTGATGCAAGGTACAGTCTACATTCCTCGGAAGAGGTGGCCCTGTCGTCTTGTCTTCCTCCCTCCTCCACAGTGGTGGCTGCGGCCACTTTGCAATCCAGGCCAGCAGCATCCTCTTCCACGACGGCTACTCGGGTCCTGGGTAAGGAGGACAAGCTCCTTGACTCCCAAGGGAGGAAAATCATTGCCAACTCGGCCTTGCAGCTCAGGCAGGCCAACGCCGAATTGATATTGGCGGGAGCTAACATGCGGATGTGGAAAGGTCTGTCGGAGTTTGAGGAGCACATCCCGGTCGAGAAGCTAGAAGACTTCAAAGGAGGCCTTTCCGATGCAAGGGTCTTGGCCCAGGATCTCCTGGAGGCTGCAGCTCATCAGAGACACCTCGGCTCGGGGCCTGATGCTTGGGGTTGATACCTCACGGCAGGCGTGGCTGCATGCCACTAAATTTTCTAAGGAAGTGCAAGACAAGGTGTTGGACCTTCCATTCAATGGTAAGGAGCTTTTTCATTCTTCTACTGATGTAGAGCTCACCAAAACCAAGGATAGCACTCAGACTGCTAAATCATTGTCTGTTCTGGTTAAAGCTCCTTTCAAATCCCAGAGACCGTTGTCGCAAAGTCGACCTTCCTCTGGTTTTAGGGGCTTCCTCGACCGCAAATCTCGCAGAGTGGATACTCCTGCGGGGAATAACCGCCGTAGCCAACAGCGTACGCGGTTTTTCTCCCGCTCCTCAGCCTCCTCATCAGGTTCAGGTGGCACCGCCACCGCTAAGCCTGCAAAATGAGGGTTTTCTGCGCTCGCACAAGACCCTGGTGGGAGGACGCATTGCGTCTCATTGGGAGGCGTGACAGACCATCACAGAAGACAGATGGGTCTTGTTAGTCGCTCGAGCGGCCTTCTGCTTACCTTTGTCCCCTACCCCACCCCTCAACCCTCCTTTTCAGCTGTCGGGCCCACCCTCCCTCAAGGCCGAGGTTCAGAAACTTCTGGACCTCAGAGCTGTGGAACTGGTTCCCCTTGGGGAGCGAGGGGAGGGCTTCTACTCCCGGCTGTTTACGGTGCCCAAACTCAACCAGGCTGGCCTGCGCACCATCCTGGACCTTTCCCAGTTCAATCTTTTCCTACCCCAAGAGAAATTCAAGATGATCACGCCCGGCCAGATACGCTCCTCTTTGCAGATGGGCGATTGGCTCAGCGTGGTGGATCTTCAGGATGCGTACATGCATATCCTGATTTGGAATCCACACAGGAGATACCTCCGCTTCTCTTTGTGAGAGGAGCACTTCCAGTTTTGGGTGCTTCCTTTTGGCCTCAGCTCGGCGCCACGTGTCTTCACGAAGATGTCGGTGATTGCGGCCTATCTTCGTCTCCAGGGTATCCATGTGTATCCTTATTTGGACGACTGGCTCTTACGCAGCCCTTGTCCGTTGGCAGCAGCGGGCAACCTCCAGTCTCTCCTTCAGCTCCTGTTCCATCTTGGGCTGTCGGTGAACTGGCGGAAATCCTCCATGGCGGTCTCACAGGACCTGATCTTCCTGGGTTTTCGTTGGAACACGATCGACTGCAGAGTGTATCTGACCGGGGACAGAATGGCGGATCTGTTGGCCACGTGTCAGATGTTTGCGCAGTCGGAGAGCATGTCGCCCTGGTGGTTCCAGAGGCTTCTGGGCCTCATGGCCTCGTGTGTACTGGCTCTTCCTCTTGCTCGTCTCAAAATGAGACGGACCCAGATGGCTCTTCGGAATTCATGGCGTCAGGCAGTGGATTCGGATTCCATGCGGATAATGATTCCGGATTCAATGAGAGTGGACCTGGACTGGTGGTCATCTCTCAGCAACCTGTCGGTGGGCGTGGGGTTTCAGGACCCAGCCCCCATGGTGACGATCACAACGGACTCCTCCCTTCTGGGGTGGGGTGTGACGTTAGATCTTCTTCAGGTCTGGGACCTCTGGTCGCCTCAGGACAAGCTCCTGCACATAAATCATTTGGAGCTTCTGGCGATCTTTCTGGCACTCAAGGCATTCAGACCGCTCATTGTCAACAAGGTGGTCCGCATAAGAACGGACAATGTGGTATCAATGTATTACATGAACAAGCAAGGGGGAACAAAGTCCCCCCCCCCCCCGTCTCCCATCGTGGACCTGTCCATCCAGATTTGGGAGTGGGCCGTGCTTCACGGTGTCTGGCTGCTTGCAGTGCACATCCCGGGCCAGCTGAATGTCACAGTAGATGCCCTCAGCCAGCGGACAGTGGTCAGCTACGAGTGGGAGTTGAAGGCAGAGGTCCTATCATGGATTTTCTCGCGTTGGGGCACACCAGAGGTGGACCTCTTCGCCACAGCGGTGAACAAGAAACTTCCTCAGTATGCCTCCAGAGGGGGGCTGGGAGGCTCCTCTCTGGGGGATGCTCTCGAGATTCCATGGCACAACATGAGAGCTTGCGCCTTCCCGCCTCTGCCTCTAGTTCACCGTGCAATTTGGAAGTTGATGAACTCTGTGAACTGTTCCCTTCTACTGATAGCCCCGTGGTGGCCGGCCAGGTTTTGGTTCTCAGAACTTCAACAACTGTCAATGTCTCCACCGATCAGGTTACCAGTAGCTCCCGATCTTCTTCACCAGGGGGAACAACAGATGTGGCACCCCTCCCCACAATCGCTCAGCTTGGCGGCATGGTGCCTGAGTTCAAGTCTTTAGAGCATCTGAGTTTGTCTGCGGATAACATGCGCATTATCCAGGAAACCCCCGACCAGATCTCAATACAGGAGTAAATGGCTCAGGTTCTGTCATTGGTGTTTGGAGAAGAAGTTGGATCTGAGGGTGGCCACGATTGACACGGTGCTGTCCTTCGTGTCCTCCCTAGCAGAGTCAGGGGTTCATGTTCTGTCATGCAGGACTTCTCTCAGCGGTTTCTACTTACTTTTCTACAGACCTTTGTTCTTATTCTCTAACTAACCCAGTGGTGAAAAGGCATTTTGCTGGCTTGACACGCCTCTACCCTCCGGTTCGTAATACGCACCCACCATGGGACCTAAATGTAGTCCTGACGGCGCTGTGCCATAAACCCTTTGAACCAATGGCTAAGGTAGACCTCAAGTATTTGTCTTGGAAAGTGTCCTTTCTGGTCGCTGTTACATCAGCGAGGAGAGTGAGTGAGCTCTAGGCATTGTCGGTGGAGCATCCTTTCTTGGTCTTTCACAAGGACAAGGTAGTCCGTCGGACAAACCCGGCTTTTCTACCGAAGGTGGTGACCGAATTCCATCTGAATCAGTGCATCTCCCTTCCGGTCTTTTTTCCGAACCCTGCCTCAGAGGCTGAAAGGGTTCTATACTGTCTTGGTGTCCGAAGAGCTCTTAAGTTCTACCTGGACAGGACCTCCGAGTTTAGGAGTTCTTTTCAACTTTTTGTGACCTTCGGTAACCCTTGGGGCAAGCCGGCGTCTAAGGCAACTATTTCTAGGTGGATCGCCGCCTGCATCA
The DNA here is from genome assembly GCF_040938575.1 of Ambystoma mexicanum. Taxonomy (NCBI): domain Eukaryota; kingdom Metazoa; phylum Chordata; class Amphibia; order Caudata; family Ambystomatidae; genus Ambystoma; species Ambystoma mexicanum. The sequence continues at coordinate 659,120,207 of NC_090941.1, read as the reverse complement.
CTGAGTCTTTCACCGTCCAAGGGCTGAAACCTCCTAAGGGTATCCATGCACACCTGGTGTGGGGCAAGGCAGCCGCGGTTGCTTTTCAGAAATATGTCCCCTGGGAGTCCATCGCTAGGGCAGCTACTTGGGCCTCCCCATCTGCTTTCTGTAAGCATTACTGTCTCGACATGAGCTCAAGAGCTGACGCTCCGTTTGGTCAGGCTGTGCTGAAGAACCTGTTTCAGTAAGGGGTATTTCCACCCACCCGTAGTTCCTGTAAGGAGTGCTTGGGAATCTCCCACAAGTATGGAGGAAAGGGGATGGGATGTATGAGTATTACCAGGTTACTCACCGTAGTGACTACCTTACTCCTAGTCCCCTTTCCTCCATACGCCCTCCCGCCGTCCCCTCTAATAAGGTTCCTCTGTTATTGCTAATGGGTCTTTGACCTGGCGATAGAAAAGGACTGATCGGTGATGCGCGGGGCGGAGCCTTGGTGGGTGGGCTTACGGCCGCGTGCCGGGCCCCACGCAGGAAAGAGAGGAGGGACACATTTTTGAAAAAACCTTTTGGATGCTTTTTACAAAGTGCTCCGGTCCCATCCCACAGGACGGAGAGATGTCCCACAAGTATGGAGGAAAGGGGACTATGGACTAGGAGTAAGGTGGTCACTACGGTGAGTAACCTGGTAATTGTTAGGCATAAAGTGAAAATAGTCAGATGTGCATGGAGCCGTCTTATTTCCTGATGTTGTTATGCCAGTTGTTGGGGATCAGCCCTATCATATCACCCACTTCTTTCCCTGATGAGAAATATGTAAGTAAATGTTTGCATACAAAGTGAAATAATTAGGTTTGCAATGGACATTGGTGCTCAATCACAGGATCTTCGTTAATGCTCGACACTGATTTTATGTCAATGTGCAAGATCTTGGAACACCGGTTAACAATGGTTACATGGCTTCATCGAAAAATGTTTAATTGAAACATTTTTCACCTAATGTAGATTAATGACATTTTTCATTGAAAATGTGTATCAAATTTACCTTTTATTTTATTTTTTTAATAGCGGGTGCCTCCAAAACCCGTTTCTGCCCTTTAAAACGCCCCAAAAATTCATATATATATAAATTTTTTTTTTTTTTTTTTTTTAATTGGGGGGGTTCCCCCAAACCCTTTTTTCCAAATGTGTAACCCTTTACCCCATCCAAACATACATACATATGTTTTAAATAAGAAAAAAATGTATTGAAATATTTGTTCAATTAAAAATGTTTTCAATTAAGCATTTTTGATGAAACATCTTCCACTTAAATATTTTTCAATGAAAAGATTGTATACCGTTAACAAGAGAGGAAATGTTCCATTTAAAATAGATAAATGAACATGCTTCACATCACCGCTGATTAACAACTTTTTACTCTTCAAAAAAAATAAAAAGGTAGGTGGACCAGGACCCAAGCATGCACAATGAACATTTACAAAATAACTGTCACTTAGTCATCAAGTTGCTCTACAGTCAGACAATGCCTTGCCGTGACAGATGGACTCATTTTCCTTCTCCTTCACTTAGGAAGCTATCCAGATTGGAAAATAGTTTTTCCTCATATCTTACTAAGCAGTTTTTTGTTATCCTTTGCTTTAGAACAGTGTTTTGGACCGATAGGACATGTACACGCCTTTTTACCCCCCTCCACCGGTTTCTTTTTTATTGGCCCTTGTTGCTTTTTGACATGTGATGTGGTGAGCCAGTCGTTTGGCGGTCACCAAGTGGGATGACGAAGAACAAAAAACGAAATTTTATAAATTTCATGTTTTTTATTAAAGGGTTTATACTTGGGTGGCAAAATGTCTTACTGTATTTTGTCAGCAATGCCGTAATAGAAGAGTCTTTCTAATGTATATTGGCCTTGCACAGATTCCTCTCCTTGGATATATTCCTGCAGCTTCAGCTGATCACCGAAAACCAGGGTTTGCTGTGCGACTTCGGTGTCTGGATTCCTCAATGCATGCATTCCACAATGCCAGATATGATGTTATCCATACATGTTGCTCGTGCCCTGTGACCTCAGTTCCTTTTTTCGATATGCTCTGCATGCATCACAGAGCATCATTGGTTTCGTCACAGACATGGTTTTCATTTTTTTCATTTTCTGAAATATCTACTTCCAAGCTGTTGGGTTTGAAAGGAGTGCAGACTGTGACACAGAAATGTCACTAACGGAAGTCCGTGCTAGTCAAGGGCGCATTCTGGACCACTGTTTTGCTGTGCTGCTTTGCTTGCTTGCTGTGCTGTGTAGCGGTTGCCTCCTGGATTTACCCTGCAGTCTCCTTAGTCTCCTGTGAACAACACGAACCAGTCTGTATTTACAATCTTTAAAATTCTGACAGAATAAGGCACTGTTGCCTTAAGAGCTGCGAAACATGTAGCTCCGCCCATTCAGGAAGTGGGTGCAGGAATAAAAGGAAGGCATTGACGCCATTGCGGCGTGAAGCCCTTGCTAGTCGAGGGCGCATTCTGGACCACTGTTTTGCTGTTTGCTGCCTTGCTGGGCGCTGGACGCCGGACTCTTTTCCTCCCCGGACGAACAGTGTTATATTACCTACTAAGGGGCAGTGAACTCTGGTAACTAGTACGGATCCGGCTGGCGATTAGCTCTCCCTGCTACCAGAATGGATAAGCTGTCATGATAGCCTACCAGGCTGGGCTCATATTCCTGTGGAAAACACCTAACAACCTACTAACTGGGCAGTATTTCTTTGTTCATTGACTGGGTGCTGTGGAGTAGCAGGGGCTTGGGTGCTCCGCCTCTGGATTCATTACTAGTTCTGTAACGTTTCTTGTAACGTTTCTCTCAGTAGCTGCTCATAACGTCACAGAGCTATTTGGCGGCTATATCCAATGTAGCGTCTTTGTCTGCTGGCTCTGAAGCTGCAGTGACTGCGGGACTTGGTCCTTTGAACCGCGCTTCTTGTATAACGGCTTGTTTTGTTCCACTTGCGCTGGAGCTGTACTTTAAGATTTAACCAGTTCCCATCTAGTCATTGTCTCTATGCCAGCTTAGTCTCGAAGACTGTTTTTTTCTGTGGAATCGGTTTGGGTATACCTGGGGACTGCGGGGGCTTGCCACTGGCATTCCCCTCTGACCTAGGAATTGCCCATTTGCCTGAACTACAGCTAATCAAACAGATCATGCGATCTACACTATGCACTGGGGGAGAGTCGGATATGGCTGCCACTCAAAGCCTGTTAGCTGTACCTCTTATTGCTCATCCCACGGATCTAACACAAGTGGGTAAATCGGAGCCAAGGCTGCGGAGGTCCCTTTCATACGCCTCAACCAAAGAATGCTCGCCCACATTTACATCCAACCTGACTATCCCCCGTGATTCCATCCATGTTTTACCGCTTAGTCCGAATGAACAGGTACTGGGGGCTATCCAACTGGCTGGCCATGTTCATATATCCCATCCCCTGGTATCCTCGCTGCGTATGGATGAGTCCACTCAACGTATGTCGACTACCAATGTCTCATCCCATGGTCTACACCAAGTGCAATGCCATCTCTCTGAAAGAGGAGTGCGGGTCCCTCGGTTCCAAACAGCTAACTCCACCCCGGGCCCAAAACCTATCTCATGCCAACGTGTTATGGACCACTATTTCCCCAAGACCATCATTACCAGTACTGAACTTAAAGCTTTACCAGCTATTAAATGTAAAGCTATTTTAGACCACTCGGTCATGATCTCCCAGCCTAATTTTTCCGGCATGAAGGACTTTACTGACATCAGCATCCTTGAGGTGGCAGACCAAGCTGAGGCAGATCTGAAGTCTGATTCACCACCTTCTCGGCCTTCAGCCAAGCAGGATGGGGTGGTGTGACACTGGATTCACTAACTCCATTGGTCACTGGAATCTCTCCTGATTTTGATCAATTTGAAAAACCCCAAATACCACCAGCAGGGGGGCAGGAGGGTTCGATTGATTCATCAGCGCTTCACCATACCCTGAGGGAAGTTGATGAACGCTTTCGATTGACACACCCCACAGTATCGACCTTAAATGTTGTTTTGTGCTCCTTTGTCCCCTTGTACGATAAATTGTGGGCTGAATTGAAGTCAACTAATGTGATTCTGTCTGAGGTTATGTTTAAATTAGAGGAGCTGAGAACAGAGGTCCGTTTGGGAAAGGATGGAGTGGGGCATAGAGATGGGCAACCCATGCCTCCATGCCCATCTACTGCAGGGAGCCGAGCAAGTGATCTGTGTGCCGGCCTCCCTTGGTGCTTCCGATTTGGCAATTATTGAAATCTCGGATGATACTATTGCAACTGAACACCCTACTATATCAGCCCCAGATGTGCACTTGGTTCATAATCTGTCACAGACTATCCCAGTATGCCCTGCTGTTGTGATTCTTCCCAATGTTATAACCTCCCCTGGGGAAACTTGTGAAAATGATGATTTGTTTAATGAAATACCTAAGACAAAGTGACAATATAACGAGAGTGAATGTGCTAAATGGGGAGACAGGCAAGAGGCAAACAGAGTTTTCGTAAAAATCGGCTCTTATCTATTAGAGCTGCTCATACTTCTCTGTTTTGACCTGGTCTGCCTCCCGTGGTGGAACTTGAATCCCCTACCCTGGTCCCGCCCCTAGCAACAAAGAAAGTGGATTCTATGAACCAAATCGACTTTAGATGGGAAATCCGCCCTGGTGGAGTGGCTGTTGGGGAGGACAATAGAATTGGGGCATCTGAGGTCCTGAAGGCCCCAGATTCTGTTGAGGCCCCATGTGCCTGTAATCCAACAAAGGTGGCTCTTAAATCTCCTGCACCCAAGAATTTGGCTGTACTACCCCCACCACTAATCCCCACTTTAATTTCTATTTTTGCAGGGGGGGGGGGACAGTACCCCCCTCGGGGAATCACTGAGCGAATTGAGTCAGTCTGGGGACCCTGCAGGGGGCCTCTACCTCGGGTGAGATGCAGTCCGACCATGGGAGGGGCAGTCTATCTATCCTAGTCCCATGTAAGGAGGTGGAGGGGGTGCCACCTTTACCTGGTACGGTTGGGCCACCCGAGATTGAGGGTCCCAAATTGAGCATGGGATGTGGGAGCGGTAAATCAAGGTTCTTGGAGGCTGAGGCCGACATCCCTGACACTGCTACACTCGGCCGAATCTCGGCAGGGGTAAGGGATATTTTACGACTCAATTTCCCCCCTAAGTATGTACCTCTGTCCCAAAAGGTAAATATGGGCAACTTGGACAAGCTCCCTCTGAACAGGGCCCGTTCATCTATGGTGCCTTCTCCTGAAGGGAACAAAACCACCCCATACCAAATCCAGCTTAGCAGCACTCTGGAGCCAACTATTAATATTTGTTTGAATCGTGCTAATATCCTGACCATTTTCTCGGAAATAGCACCACTTACTTTGGTGGTGTCTACGGACATCGAAAGAGTCTCATTCCCAGTGAAGAGCCAAATGGGCATTAGTATTATCGATTTGGCATCTCCGCTGGTGGGGGAACTCATTCTAACTCCGAGGAAGGCCTTATCTGCGATAAGAATTGATATTCAAAGGGTGGAGGAGGAGAAGAGGGCTATCGGCCTCCAAATGGAAAAATCTACTATTTGCTTCCCGGGAAAATCAGGCCCACTAAATAAGGTGTGAACGGGAGAATTGAAAGATGTGATTGGGCAATGATAATCTCCTCTCTGTGGCAAAAATTGGTATCATGATCAGTCTCTTGGTGAGATAGCTACGAGGGAGGATAAGTAATTCAGGGTTAAATCTTGGAACTCCCGAGGTAACTCGCACTTCCACTGATCAGGAATGTGCCAAAGAACTAAGATTGGCAAATTGTGTATGTCTACAGGAGATATGGCTTACCTCTGCCCCTATTCTAGATGGCTTTACTATATTTATACAATCTGGGAAACAAAGTACTGGGGGTAGACCGTCGGGGGGGGGGGGGGGGGAGAGGGGGGATTTCTGATAGCCATTGATAATTCTTTAGGGCTAACTGGGGACAAACTTGAAAACCTGTCATTTGGGGCCGTGGGAATTGAACTTTGTTCTGGTAATGATAGGGGTAAGCTTCTCCTTATCAACATATACTGGCATAAGGGGATTGCACCCTTAGACAACTTCCTGGGTACTATTGGTGATACCATTGACATCTGGAGTGAGAGAAACCTGAATGGCAGAATTATGGTGCTCGGTCACCTTCATACTGATTGTGATCAACATGGCCCCCTATGGAATGGGGATGATATAATTAGGGGGGCTTCAGAAAAAAGATTGCAGGGCTGGAGGGTAGTGGCCTCCATCCACTTGTGGGAACTACTACCAATCAAAATTCCACATTGGATTGGAATACATGGCACAGAGGTTCCAGCAGTTGCACGATTGACTATATCTTTGTTGACTCCTTTCTCATGAACCATTGCCACTCCTTTGAGGTGAAGATTACTGCTTGAAGTGATCACTCTATTCTGATAGCCTCATTTGATCTCTTTCAAAATACGAGGTTCTTCGTGTCCCAGCCACTCTTAACTCCTGTGGCCGGGAATGCTGTCGAATCGGAATATATTTCAGTTGAATTCTAGGGTAAGGAGTGCACTTGACCAGTCCTCCTATGAATGGAAGATTATATACTTTAATTCCATTGAGCGCCAAAACCTTGTTGAGGGAATAGTGACAGAAATTGGGGCTGGCCTGGGCAGTAGATGTAAATCTGTGTTTAGACATACTCATGTCTTTAGTTCTGAAGCTGTTGAAGAAAAAAGATCTAATGAGGAGGGAAATCCGTAAGATAAAGACCAACAACTCCCAGCAAGCTATCTACAATGAATTAATTAGAAAGGTCAGACAGGCATATAGGAATCTTTTTGTAAATCCCGCAAGCATATGATTTTACAACAAGATGCATAACTGATGTTGGTTATATTGATGAGAGCGGATGTGAGTGCGTTCTGGTACCTTGTGAACGGGCAAGACCCTAATTATACCGTATCCCAGTTTAACTGCATCCCTGAATATGCTTGGGTAAAGTTCTATGAAGATAAATTTGGGCCCCTGATTAGCAATACCCTGACCAAACTCTCAGTGAAGAAAAACGACAGCTGGGACCCTCATCTAGATCTGGCCACTATATATGGCCTAATAACTAGATCGAAGTACTCTCGGGCACCCGGCCCTAATGGCCTGACAAATGCTACCTTTAAGGATGACCGCAATCTTTGTTTTTTATTTACAGATTTTACACTATAAAGAGAAAACCACACATGGCATAGAAACAAATATATACATATTCACTAAACTAAAACAAACGAGAGAAAACAATGAGGAGAAAAAAACTTAGAAAAGATCATTAAACTTCCCCCATATTTTATCATAAAAAGACAATTTGCATTTGTTTATAAATCAACTTTTCAGTTCTCGACAGTTTGTGCATTTCCTCAATCCTATCATCAAAGGAAGGAGAAATCCTGCTTTTCCAACCACAGAGTATCAAGCGTTTGGCCACAATGGCTCCTCTACAAAGACATTTTTTGCTGCAAGTGCTAAGATCACTAATCTCTGAGTCATCATCTAATACCATTGTCTTGAAATCTAAAGTGAGATCCCCACCAGAAATCTGAACACAATCTTCACAAACTTCAGACCAGAATCCTGAAACCCTGACAAAACTTTACAACATGTACTCCAACGAACCCACTGAATGCAAATAGCCCCAACACTCGTCACCATCTATCATACTCATTTTCAGTTCTCTGGATACCAATATACATGATTACGAATTTTGAGTTGACGTTACCTCTCACCTAAGTTCAAAGAACATAGTGAAAAATTCCTACAAATGTTTTTCCAACACTCAGGAGTGATTTCTGAACCAATCTTCATACTCCACACATTCTGCAGTGCAACATTTGTACGATAATTTGACACAATTAATTTGTATATTCTACTCGCTAAACCACCCCCGGACTTCCTAGGCGTTGCAAGAAAAATATTTAAGTCCACAGTGTTAGACCAATCAACTTCGCTTATTGACTTCTTCAAACGTCTATAAGCTGAGTCTGTCAGATTCCAGAAATCCCACTTCTCCCTTAACTCATTTGCAGACATCCATCTACCATCCCTCCCTAGATCGCCAATCTGCTTAATACCAGCAAGAAACCAGTCAGGCCAAAAGATGGTTTTAGAGTTGTCTCTGATCCTAGGATTCATCCAAATGGACGCTCTTAAACCTCCGAAAGTATCTTTACCCAAAAGCGCCAACAATTCACTCCAAGCAGTGCGTAAAGATGCTGTGACAAATGATTTAAATCCTTAGAATTAGTAGTTAATAACGCCTCTGGTCCAAGCGGACCAAAGGCATTAGATTCCACCAAAGCCCATCGATCTGGATCTGTACTCAAGAAGGGAATGAATGAATGTGAAGAAAAGGCCAAATGATCTGCCTTAAAATTCGGAACTCCCAGTCCACCCTCGTGAACTGGAAGTTGCAGTTTCTAAATGCTAAGTCTCAGGGGCTTCTTGTCCCACAGAAATTCCTGAATTAGACGGTCTAAATCTTTCAAATAGCGATTACTGATTTTCAAAGGCAGGATACCCGTTACATAATTAACTTTGGGAGCCAAATTCATCTTAAGGCCGTTGTCCATACCCCATAATGACGAATTAAGAAGCATCCACCTTGCAGTATCCGTTCTGCATTCCCGATAAATCTCACTCATGTTCTCATCAACAATAGTCGTAACTGAGTGCATCAACTAAATACCTAAATACCGCATTCTTAAGTCACACCATTTAAATCCTAACCCAGTTACCAGAGATTTATCACAACGAAATGAAAGAGGCAAAACCTCAGACTTCGACCAGTTCACGTTGTATCCAGAAGATGTGTAAAACTCCCTCAGGATTGTCATCAAACAGGGGAGAGAATCAACCAAATTCCTAAGAACCAACAGAAGATCATCTGCATAAAACCATATTCTCTGTGCAATATCCCAACAGCTCACTCCCTCCAAACCAGGGTCACTTTTCAGAGAGTCAGCCAACAGTTCAACTGCCAAAACGAACAAAAGCAGAGAAAATGGGCAACCCTGGCACGTTCCCCTTTCCAAGATGAAACTTTCATACTTGATTCCATTAGTATTGACATCAGCTATCGGGAAGGAGTCTAAAAGCTCAATCCACGATATAAACTCTATCCCAAGATTCATTGCCTTCAAAACCGAGAACAAATAATTCCAGTTAAGTCTGTCAAATGCCTTCTCAGCGTTGAGGGAGAAGACAGCCGCATCACAATCCATCTCACGTGCCCTCTCTACAGCCTAGAACAACTGTCTAATATTACTGGATGTGCGTCTATTCCTCATAAAGCCCGATTGCTCTATACTAATCAATTTTGGAAGCAATGTTTCTAACCGTAAAGCCAAGACTTTACCCAGAATCTTATTATCAGTATTGATGAGACTGATTGGGCGGTAGTTCGCCAGATTGCTGCCATCTCTCCTCTTCTTCAGAAACACAGATATAGAGGCATGTCTGGTGCTTTCAGGAAGCGCCCTTGATGATTTGCTAGCAACGAACATATCCCTTAAGCGTTTGAGAGCAGATTCTGGAAGAATTTTATAAAATATACAAGGAAGTCAGTCAGGGCCTGGAGATTTACCACTATTCAATCTAGAAATTGCAGTTCTCACTTCATCCACCATAAGGTCTGCTGCAAGAAGCTGAGATTCAACGTCGGAAATTTTGGGAAGTCCAAGATTACCGAAAAAATCACTCCCCACATCTGAAACACCCGCTTCATTGCAATATAAATTTACGTAGAAGTCATGGAAAATCAAATTAATTTTATGAGGGTCAAATGTAATCTTACCATTAGAGTCTACGATGGAAGAAATGGCAGCCTCTGACATTTCTGTTTCAGTCTGTATGCGAGCCAACTATCGCATTTCTCTCCTTTTTCAAAGTAAGTACACTGAGAAAAGAACAAACTAGGCTCCGCCCTTAATGATAAAAAATAATTAATTTCTCTTTTGAGTTTCTTCAGTAGTGTCAACTTAGTTGAATTTGACAGGTCAATCATCAATTCTGTGGATATTTTACTAATTTTCTGTTCAAGTGCCAATCTAGATCTCTCCTCTTTCTTCTTCTTACCACTCGATAACCCTAAACAAATCCCACGCATACAACATTTGAAAGCTTCCCAAGTATTTTGTATACTAACCTCATCTGATCGATTCTCCGCAATAAAAAAATTAACATTGTATTTAATCCTTTTCAAAAACCAAAAAGTCATCATCCATCAAGATGGAAGTATTTAATTTCCACAAGAAGGATCTGTGAAAATGATGTTTGAACTTCAAGTGCATACACAGGGGCGTGATCACTCACTGAAATGTTCCCCAAATCACATGCAACAAAAATTTCCGTCACCGTCCTGCCAGTCAATAGCATGTCTAACCGCGAGTACATATTATGTGTACCAGAAAAAAAAACGATATTGACGACTATCGGGATGAGCAAGGCGCCAATTATCTTTCAAATTGTGTTCTTCCAATAATGACAAAAGAGCATGATGACGTAAATCACTCCGATTCACTTTTCTGAGATGACTATAGTATTAAAATCCCCACTAAGAATGATGTTTGAAGAATTCCAATCCAAGAGTGTCTGAGCCACCATTCTGATAAAAGAGCCATTGACTAGAGTTGGAGCGTATATTTTACAAAGAATCATCTGCTCCCCTTGAATCCCAACCAATAATGCTACCATTCTCCCTTTTTTGTCAGTACAATTTTGCAAGATTTTAATAGGTAGCCTTTTTGCGAAATAGAATGGCTACCCCCCTTGATCTTGATCTTGAATATGAAGAGCCAATGGCCAAACTAACCCACTCCTTTTCTAACTTCGAAAGCTCATCTGACAGCATGAGAGTTTCTTGGATAAAACAAGTATCAGTTTTCAAATCATTCAGGACCGCAAACACTTTATTTCTCTCAAGCTCATTATTAACCCCATTGACATTCCAAGATACGTCACAAAAGTTCTCATTAGCCTTACCGGAAGGTCTCAAGGCCATCCCAGCACATTCAACATTAAAAACAGAAGCAGAAACACAAAGGAAAAAAGAAAAATTAAAAAACCAATGATGGAACAGTCAGAACCACAAAGACTATTCAGCCTGGTGAATGTAGGAAACAAACACCAAAAGGAAAGTCTCTAGGACCTCTCCCGAATCCCAAGTAAATTGAAATAAACCCCACATCAAAAAAAGCCCAAGCGTTATAACTAGTAATTAAGACAAAATAAAATTTGAGAAATAGGAAGAAATAACATTAAAACCCCAGTCAACCAAGTACCCCTATACATGAAAATAAACATCTCCTAAGCCCATGGTAAAACATTCAATAGTTGGAGCAAAATCAGGAAAAGAAAAAAAAAATAGTATATTAATTCCAGAAAGAACTCTATGGAAAGGTAAAGTCATGACACAGTGCATTATCCGCATTAGTTCACGTCTACGTTACTAGGTAAACAAATTACTTAAAGAATCCATGAACAGACTGTTCAACAAAAGTCAGAGACTTATACCAATCCAACTATCGAGCACAACACAGCAGATACAAAGAAAATAGTGGAGAGAGAAAAAGGATAGCAAATCAGAAAAAGAAGCAAAAGCTCAGCAAAAAAAAACAAATGTACATAATAATCCCACCCCATAGCCGCCAACATCATGCCAAAGGTCAAGATCATCCCAATCCAGGTCCTTGAAATTAACCAGAAGTTCCTGATATAACATAACTCCTTGATGTTACAACCGGCAACAAGGAGGAGAGAAGCAATATAGACACGGAGCCAAACTTAACTTTTATCATTCAAGTCATAACCATGTCCACCTTGCCCCCATTTATAAGCTTGTACCTCAGCAGTTCAGACCATCTGGAACTAGTATGCAATTTAGTAAGACATTTGACAAATAAAAACATAAGTTTGCCCCATAGATGTTCTTACGCTAATGGGTTCAGACTGCGTACATCCGGGTTGCCACTCACCTCAGCCACAGGTGTGTCGAGTCGCAACACTACTGAGATACTTGAAAACAGAACCAGCGGTATGGCTATTAACAGCAGACATAGCACACATGCTAAGCCTCAAAGGTCATGGGCGCAGGCCACGACGCGGGACAAAGCCGACCGCAGAGCCAGAAACCCAATAAGCAAGTGCAGTACACGGAAAGGCTGGGTAGCGTTTGAGTAGTTCCATAAGTTTATAATCAAACGCTGTCACGATTGTTACCGTAAGCACTTTCCGTGATAATGGACAACCGAGTCAGCCATACACCATAGAAGAATCCGCTACATGTCGACGTGCATTTCAACGCCATAGTGGGCCCTTCGTATCTCTGCGTAATCTACGTTTCGAGTTCCGGGTCAGCTCACTCTGTTCCTGAGGGTCCTTTACTCGAACAGGCTCCACAGTACACGAGCAAACCAGATGTTGTAGAAGGTAGGGACGAACGTTCGTATTATCACAAAATGACGCATTAGTTGAGCGGGGGAGAGATTCCAATGCAAATTTGAAATGTCAACTGAATGTTTCCATCGCCACCATTTTAAGGCAACACAATATTAACAAAATAAGCCAAGAAACTCAAAAGCAACTCCAAAATGGGGAGGCTTTGAGCTAGCTAAACTGGGGGCAACAAGTGATGAATCAATTTTAAACTGCTCCAGCCAGTGCATAGCCATTGCCAGGTCATGAGTACTCTTCTCCCCATCAGGTAGCATAACAGTGAAGACTTTATGCTTATTCAAGAAGGCCTTCAAGTGGAGTTGCCTAGCCAAGTCTTTAGCACCCATTAAAGATTTTCTGATCAATAAAATCTCCTTAGGGTAGTCTGGGTAAATAAAAACCAGTTTACCTTTAAAACTGGCTTTCCCTTTCAATCTGGCAGCTTTAACCAGACTCTCCTTTGATCTCTGATTCTGAAAGGCCACAAGGATGTGTCTTGCTTTAGGTCCCTTGTCATTACCAATCCTGTAGGCATTATCAATGTCCAAAGGAGATATCAGATTGCAATTAAAGCTGTCTTTGAAGACTTCAATGACCAATCAAATTCTCCCCATCAGCAGATTCATCCACTCCAACCAGCCTGATGCTTTTAGCCCTCAGTCTCATTTCCATCCCCAAGTGCATTTCTCCGTTTGTAAATCTGTCTTCAAGTTGTTGTAAGCTTGAAAGCTGCCTGCAATTTCAGTGCTCATAGATGATGATGATTCTTCAAGAGCAGTCACTGCCATCAAGCTGTCCTGTTTTTGAATTAAGATCAGCCAAAGTGACCTTGACTTCACAGACATCCTGGGCCACCTGGCGAAGGATTTTGTAGATATCTTGGATACTAGGGGTATCCTCCATTTCCCCAACCTGCTTAGGTTTCTTTGAGGCAGGGTTTTCAGCTTCAGCAATCTTCTTTTTTGAATTCATCATGTCTTTTAAATGTCTTCAGGGAGAGGTCGAGGAGCAGTTGAACTAAGCTGCTACTCCATAGTCTGCCATTCTTGAATCTGACCGCAATCTCTTATCTAATCTTCTGTTCCTTGAATTTAAAGATATCATCTCCACTGGGATTACTCCGAGCTCATGGAATACTGCACATGTGAATTGCATCTTCAAGTGTGGGGGCAGGACTGATCCTAGCAACTATCTCCCAATTTCACTCATCAATGTCGATTACAAAATCTTTTCGGCATTCCTGCTCTCACACTTGGAGAAGTGGTCTTCTATTCACCATCCGCTAAACCAATTTCAGACTGGTTTTAGAAAGGGACACTCAACTAACATCAATGGGCTGGCACTGAAGTGTATTCAAGAGGAGGCCTGGATCCAACCATGGGGCTGCACGGACATGACATCGATTGATTTAACTCCTGCATTCATCGATCGAGGCAGATTATGGGCCAAATTATCTAAATAGGGGTTGCCGGAGGGGCTGCTAAGACTTGTCTCGGGGGTCTATGAAAATTGTGGTATTCAGGTTCGTCTGAACCAAAAAGGGGATCTATCAAGAAGAATATGTTCTTTCCGGGGGGTGAGACAAGGTTGTGTCTTAGCACCTTTGCTATTTAACCAGTATTTTTCAGAGGTGACTATATCCCTGGCTAATGAGGCTTTGATTACCCCAAAAATTGGCAAGGAGAAAATTGTCTGCCTAATTTATGCAGACTATATATTGATATTTGATTGTACTAAGGTTGGGCTACAAAGATCGTTGAAGAATTTTGAAACTTTTGCCAATGACAACGGGCTAGTTATCAACCCAATGAAAACAAAGATCCTTGCATTAAAAAAAAGAAGGGCCCAACTAAAGGTCCTATATGTACTGTGGGAGCCATGCCTCTGAGGTTGGTCGAGTCGGTCGGTACTTGGGCTTCCATGTTTTTGCCTCTAGATGCATTAATACTGCGAATGAGATCTTATTACATAAGGCAAAACTTTTGGAGGCCCAGGTTTTCCGAATCGATCGTAAGTTCGGCAGATGCTCCCTGAAGCCCTCAATGATGTTTTACGAGGGTAAAATAGTTCCTAAAATGATCTATGGACTAGTGTTAAGATCTGACAATCTGTGCAATGTGTTGAACAGAATTGAGGGGAAAATCTGGAGGCGTATCCTGGGAGTCCCGAACGCGGTACCAATCGCAGCAATTCGCTTTGAACTGGGACTAGTGTCATTGTGGGCTCGGGTCCAATTGGATCTGCTTGTTCTCTACTCTAAAATTATCTCTCCCATATCTGACACACTCTACCAGCTTATGTGCCGAAATCTCGATAAATCCCACGTACTAAAGACCCTTAGAACTCGAGCAGACTTAATACTGGTTGAGATTGGGATGACAGTAGAAACTCTAATTATGAACCCAATGAGGACTAAACAGGCTCTATTCAACCATGTTTGGGCACTGCACAACGATGTATTTCACTCTTACCCATCGATGAGTCATTTGACAGACGAGCATAGAAGAAGAGGTACTCTGTCTAGGATTCTGACACAGTTCCCTAACGGATTCTACAGAGGTATTCTCTTGAGAGTAAGGTGGAACTTGCTTCCTACTAGAGAAATCCAACTCACAAGATCCCTTATCACTGTGGAAAATAAAATGCCTCCTGTAGGTTCTGCTTAGTTGAATTGGAAACTCTTAGGCATCTGGTCCTTGAATGCCCCTTCTTACAGGGCCTTAGAGTTAATTTCCTAAAGTCATTGGCAATGTCTCCTTATCTTTACGATGAAGATTTAATATGGAAACGCTGCCTCGAGAATCACAATATACGGGAAGGGCTGGCTTTGGCTGGCTCCATTAAATCTTTGTATTTATATGCTGGAATAAGTCTATCTGCAGCCTTGGGACTTGACATTCTTTGTCACCCCATACCCTTTTCTGTACCTGTTTTTTCTGAACCCTTTGGGGAATTTTGGATTTTGGATTTTACGAAAATACTTTTGTATCACTGGATCAATATTATCTCTAATTATATGTTTAATTTTTACTTTTTGTATCTTTTTTTTATGGGTGGTATTTTTCTTTTTTCTGTGATGTGAAATCTGTTTCTGATTTTCTTTCTCTGTATTCATTGTTTTTGACTTTGATCGATTTTATTTCTTTTGTAAAGGTTTGAACTAACCAAATACAATAAAATCAAAAATAAAAATGTCACTGACAGAACCCCACTGCATATTTTTGTTATGTCATGTCATCCAGCACGATGTTGCAGAATGTCGTTCATATCAGTCTGTGACCCCAAAGGTTTTAAAGGAGTGGATTTTGAAATTAGCATTGGGTCGCTCGATGTCTTAATCGCTGACCATTACTTTCTTTTCTCAAAATGAAAAATTCTGGCCACGGAGAAGCCTATAGAGAGACCAAAAAAGAAGAGTAAGAAGTGCCGAAAATGCACCCCATCAAGGGCAGAGTCTTGTCACTCTTCACCCTTGACTTCTACATGCAAAAGAGAAGACGTCCTTGACTCTTCATTTTACTCTTCCCCTGACAAGAGATAAAGGGATATGTTATCTCAAAAGCCACTTTGGCAAAAAAATTGAGGAATTTCGATTAAAGATATAGGATGTTTTCAGGAAAGCTGCAACAGCACCACCAAAGCAATCGTGTACCACCACACATTCCAAAATTGGCAAGGTGTCCAAGAAAACGTACTTGTGCAGACCCAAAGGCTTGGGTTCAGTGTACAATGCCAAGAATCCTCAAGTTGGATCGATGCCAGTTACTGATATCCATTTATCCTTGCCACCTGGCGCTGATGTGGCATTCACCTCAAAGGGAGATTTCAAATTGGACATTGACCTAATCTTTACCATCGAGATACATCCCAGAGAAAAGGCAGAATTTGAGGTCTTTCTTTTCAATTTCTGATAAGAAAGGGCATCCAATCCCATTTGGATTCGAAACCCTTCCAATGTATCCATACACAATTCCCCTAAGAGTTTATATCAAAGGAAACTGGCCTAACTGATTTGGCTAGTGACTTGAGAGATGCAAGTGACTTTGACACATCACCAAAGATTGACCTCATGCAGTCAAACCCATACACCCACCTGAATGCAGTATATAGACCCACTATGTCGAAGGTTTCTGAGTCATTAGGGTGACGAGGCCCACCTAAGAAACCAGTCACAGAATAAGATTTAACAGACGTCTTGGATAAAGTCCTGACATCTGAGTCAGTGCTGCCATCTCATGCGGCGCTCAAACCCTTTACTGGAAATGTGGCAAAAATCTGTGTTTGGCACCTGCGTTCAACAAACATCTAGTTAACAGATACATGTTGTCATTGATTGCTCTGGAATTCTTAACATAGCATCCCAACCGAGAACTCCTTATTGTACAGACAGCCAAATCAGAAAAAAATGTGGCCACTTTCTTGACCCAATAGGGATGGAAAAAAAGATGACACATAGCAAAAAGACTTTGCGTAGAGGATTATGGCACTCAGACGACGGAGCATCCTTTGCCCTTGCAAAATATTTGCAAGTGGTGTGGACAGTAATTTCTGACTAGTTGGCCCAAATGCCAGAGGGTGAGTTCAGAGATGGGATCGGTGACCTTGTCTCTGATGAGAAGGAAACAGCATGCCAGGCTCTCCAGGCAGCGCTCAATGCTACTCACTGCATTAGATGTTCTGTGGACAGTTCAGTTGCTGGAAGATTCTCTTGACTTTGAAATTGGCTGTTTGCCCCAGATGTGCAATCGAACCCACTCTATATATGGACAACACTTATCAGGTCCAAAAGCAGATGATAGGTGAAAAAGCTTCAGGCTTCCAAAACAGCTGCTATGTCTTTAGGAGCATCTGTGAGACAACAGCTTGTTCAGGCAACAGGACCAACATAGAGGGGCCATCGATATTTGTACTTGAATGCTTTCAGTAAATGGGCAAGGGTCAGTCAGCCCTTTAGACGGCCAAGGACAAATATGGTTCTCAAAACAAGTTTGGAGTAGAGGTGTCAAGGGAAAGCTCACTCTGCCGTGGCTGCTGTCTCCTCCAGAACTGCAGAAAAACTCTGCAATGTTCTCCCACATCTCAGCTGTGGGAGGGAACCCAACACTTGCAAGAATGGGAACACATTGCTTCATATGCATGGGTTAACCAGGTGGTAAACCCGGTTTGCCCTCCGCTGCCTCATGCTTCTTGCCCACCGGCAGGAAATTGGGGTCTTGCTGGACAACTGGTGTCTGTCAGAACTGAACCAGAGGTGGTTCTCCCATTACCTCTTGGTGCTGGAAAACAAAGGGGATGACTCCTACCCATCTTGGAGCAGAGGTACTTGAAGTTCCTCTGGAAAGATATTCAAGATGGTGACCTTATTGCAGATCCTCCAGACTCTAGAGTTGCAAGATTTGTTGGTGTTGCTTGACCTCCTGAACTCATTTCACACTTATTTCCATTTGCCATCCACCCCAAGTGCAGGAAGTACCCGACATTCGTGATTAGCAATGCTCTTTGTCAATTTGGAGTCTTGCCTCTCTGGCTAAACTCTGTCCATGGGTCCTCTCAAAGTTGTCAGTGGTGGCAGCCAGTCTGAGGGACAGAGGGGTGTGGATCAACGCCTTCCGTTAACTGTCCAATAGGCTACCCAAAGCCTGTTTGCCAGAGCAGGCTAAAAACTATCTCAGCCAAACGGGTGACCTCATACACAAACTGACTTCTCCCTGAATCAAGAACAAGCACTCCAGTTAATCAGAGTAGTCTGTGAAGACACCTCCGGCAAGGCTTTCCTTTCCAAGGTTTGGGCTTTTATTCATAAGATGGTCATGAAATGTCAAATCCCCGTCACTCTGCCGGCCCTAGATTTTCTACGGTTGCTGGATTTCATGGAATTCTGCATTTTCCTGGTGCCAGAGGCTCGATTGAGAATGAGGTAATTTCAGTGTGCCCTCAGATCTCAAGTTCTCAGGCAGCATGATTGCCCTTCTTCAGGTCCCAAACAGGGTATCACAGGATCTTCTGTGCTTGTCCTGCAGAGAATCTGATGGCAGGAGAACCCTTTTAATGGCGCCCGTGGCTACAGGCAACAGTGATTACAGATGCCTCTTTGAAAGTCTGAGGCACACAACTGAATAAGCCGACGGTGAGTGGATTATGGTCCTTGGCAATGACGAAAATGCACATAAACCTGTTTGAGCTACTGGCTATAATACTGCTGTTCTTCCCTTCATTAAAGTAGAAGGATGTCATGATAAAGATGGGCAACGCAGAGGCCTGTTTCAACAAGAGAAAGGATGTGGAGTCACTGCAGGGAGGCAATACAGCTTGCTTGCTTGCGGCTCCCCTTCCCTCCTTCCTCCCGCCTCCCTGCCCGCGTCCTCACCCCTATTGGTCTATCAAGGCTCTTAAGCCACCTTCCCAGGGCAGCCCCTACGGCTAAGAACCCTGAGGCGAAGGACGCTACACGAAGTGTCTGCAGGTGTCCACAGGGGAGCAAAAGAATCCAACAGACACCAACTAAACTGTAAGTGTGGTATGGGTGGGGAGTAGAGCAATTACTCTACTCCAGAACGCCCTTGTCACTCTACCTTACCTCTCCTAAACGCATACTGCCTTAGAATCACACCACGCATACCTAGAGAGATTTGTCATCTCCAGCCTAACTCCATTCTTGGCCTGACTGTAAATGTTGTACTGCACTCTGCACTAACACACTAGCCAATGTTAATTAGCGCCACAGCTATAGAGAAATGTCAAGATTAGCCTGCATCACCTTTAGACGGGTGTAACAATGTTAGCATGTACCACACTTAGCTGGAATTCTCCATTTTAGCCTGCGCCGCATCTAGATAGAAATGTGAATGTTGGCATGTACCACATGTAGATTGAATTCTCAATTTTGGCTTGCGTCACATCTAGACAGGATTATGAATGTTAGCATGTACCACACTTGGATTGAATTCTCAATTTTAGTTTGCGTCACATCTAGGCAGGATTATGAATGTTAGCACACGCCACACTTAGATGAAACTGTAATGATGACGAGGGGAAACACCCGGATGGAATCATGATCACTAGCCTTCCTCACATAGACAGAATTTTGAAATTAGCAAGCGCCACACACTCAGATGGAATAGTGAATGATAGCAAGCATCACACCTAGACATAATTGCAAGGACAGAAAGGCCAACTAACAAATCCATTAACAATTTCATCCCTCTGCATACACCTCTCAAACTCTAACCAAACACAACCATAAGCCTAAAACGCAGCAATCTGCCCAAACGTCACTACACTGCAACAACAAAACAAACCGCACATAGACTTGCACAACAGCACACGACTACCGATCGTAAAACACCCCAAGCCCAGCCAACGGACCCACCGGGCTGAGGCTGCCAACAGCAAATCACTGCTCTCTTGCACCTTTCCAGCCGATTCCCACTAACTCAACGCCCCCTCCTTCTTTCAGAGCTGCCAGAGCGCCAGGGGACCACTCCAGTGATGATAGTGCGCGGTACAAATATCCTTTAACATTAACATAACACTACAGATTGGAATCTCTTAGTAAGCAGGCCATCTGCCAAGGATAGAGAACACAATGGTGGATGTTCTGAGCAGTCAGGGTTCGGTCTTCCATGAGTGGGAGTTGTGCCACAAAGTTCTTTCAGAGATCTTTGTTCTTTGGGGAACCCTGCCAAGAGCATCTTTTAGCATCCAGCTCAATCAGGAAAAGCTAGCTGATCTGATCCAGGGAATGTCCAATGAGATGGGAACCAAGGGGTGCGTTTGTGGTAGACTGGAACTTTCCACTTTTATACACATTCCCTCCAATTCATGTAATTCCTTGCATTCTCAATAGTTTGAGGTGGTTTGGGACCACCATGATTCTGATTACCTCTTATTGGATCAGGAGGATGTGGTCGCCCGGCCTTAGTTCTGGACATGTCCATCTGTCCCCCATGGCATCCTTCTCAGAGGACAGACTTTCTCTCACAGTTAGGTCTGTTCCTTCACCTGAACATCAGCACTAGTCCTTCATTAATGGTTACTAAAAGGATGATATGCAAAGACTGGGATCACGAAGAAGACACTGTGAAGGTGCTACCTTTTCAGCACTGGAGGAGAAGGAGCCCCTCCAACACTGCAGGGGCAGTACACCGCCGTAGGAGGGAAGCTGGAGCTTCCTTCTACATTGAGGTAGGCCCGTGGGCACTTCCAACCTCATAAATCCACTTTTGAATGCACGATCGAAAAGCGCTGACATCACGCTTCATGTCCTTCTAAATACAAATTTATCCTGCTGCCTGATCTGCCCCACACCTTTTAGGGCATCTATCTGCTTTCTTCACGTGTTCCAGCTTTGGAGGACCACGTAGTAGCCATTCCAAGATGGCCGTCGTATGCTTTTAGGCCTCGGCGCCTCTGTTGTGTCCACATAGGCAGCTGCCACCTTTTCATTGGCTGCCTACACCTTGATTTGGCCCAACCAGCAACCGGCAGGCGTAAGCCGGCCTCCAACACTAAGGCCTACACAACAAGGCGTTCTGCCTGTCCCAGCCTGTCCTTTGCCTGACACTTGCCTCTTGCCAGAAACTCTGCATCTCAGCTCCTATTTGTAGACGCTTCCATAAGGTACTGTGATTCCAGAATACACATCAAACAACCCAACTTAAGTTGCGTTTACGGGTGCAACCCTATCCTACTGTGCTTCATTTATCTGTCTCTCATACCTTGCTATGCCGCCTGACGTCCTGTGCTAGTCAACTTGTCTCCTGTACAGCAGGATTACTGTGCCCCTAGCGGTCGGTTGCCACATTTGCCCTGCTGCACATGCACCTTGCTAGCCTAATCGATTGTATTTACTGTGCCTTATTGATTGGTTGCCACTCCTTTGCCCTTTGCATACTCCCTTGCATATACTAGGACAGTCAATGTTTATTAGTCATTATTGCTTTATTGACCGATTCCCACTCCTTGCATTAGCTTATACCCTAGGTCATTCAATGTGTAGGCACCGTGCACCAGCGGTCAGTCGCCACTTTTAGCCGCTATTTATATGCCATACCAGTCATTGTCGAGTTGTCTCTTGCATAGCCTGGTCACCGTGCCTCTAGCGGTCGGTCGCTACATTAACCTTGCTGCACATGCACCTTGCTAGCCTAATCAATCTGTGCTTATTGTGCTTTATTGGTCGGTTGCCACTCCTGCCTTTGCACATCCCTAGGATAGTCAATGTGTATTAGCCTGGTCACTGTGCCTCTAGCGGTCTGTCGCCACTTTTAGCCGCTACATATATGCCATGCCAGTCATTTTTGTTTCACCCTAGGCACAGCGTGATCACCGTGGATCTGGTGCTCGGCTGCCACATTAGGCCTGCCACACTGGTACTCTGCCAACCAAATCGTCCTGCATTGCCAGTGCCCGGCGAGCCATTTGAATTGCATCTTGCATAGCCCACTCTCCTTGCGCATCTATAGGCTGCCTTCTCTATGCCGGCTGTTGCACCTTGTGCACCAGCACATCCTGCATCCTACGGCACTCTTCTACCCAATTGATACTGGCCCGCTGTTTCAGTTTGATAATCAGTCTGCCTACCTTGGCCTCACTCTGCCACCGACTTAGTGTCTAAAATGCATAGTACCTGTTATACTCACCATCACCTATTACCCTCATATGTCAGTGCATTTAATTATGCACACCCTCCTATTTTACATCTCACCACATACTTACTGATCACCTTGCAGGTTCTAACATGGTCACTGTTCTGCACCATCACCACACAGATTAGCGCCCTGCCCTCGCCTACATATAGTGCCACAACATCTCCCGAACTACTGCTCGCATCCATCATGACAGATCCTAATCCTTATCTAAGCGAGCCAGCACTTTGGTTACTACATTTCGCTACCAAACTTACCCCTAATCAACCATGCCCTACTCTCTCTAGAAATTCCAGGCTTGGCTCGCGCCTGCGCCACCTACCTCGCCATTAATCTTCAACAATCAACAACTCAGCTACACCTGCCAGTCACCACACTGTGCATGGCATAGGCATACCGAACCCTGTTGCTATCTCTCTATCCCTTCCACCTGAGGCAAACACTGCTGCCAATTGTACACCACTATCATACCACTCCTTATCTACCTTGCCCCTTCAACCCAGTATACCTTGTGTTTCATTAGCCAGAAATCAAAGATTAGCCTCTAGATGTCATCACTGGTCCTACCACCTGAACAACCCTGTGACCGACAAAGTATCCAACTCTAGCAAGAACAAAACCATAGTCCACCCGCCACCTAAAGTTGATCCTGCCCTCCATACACATAATGACACCACGACCGCTAAACTCAAAGGCGCAATCATGAACGCACGTTCCGTCCCCGCGCATGCCTTAGATATTGCAGATTTCATTGTCGCAGAATACCTCGACTTTCTCACAATCACGGAAACCTGGCTGCATGCAGACTCCGGCCCCACCCTGACCCTGGCCATTCCCGACGACTATTAGATCATCAGGTGTGACGGGGACACTACCCAAACTAAGGGCGGGGAACTAGCCTTCATATTTAAGAGCTCGCTTAACCTCAGAGCTGACAACAGCCTAAAGCTGCCCTCAGCGGTAGACTAATACTGTCTATCAAACTACCGATCTCACCCAATCACACGGCCACAGTACATCTTATCTACAGGCCCCCTGGACCTACTTCCTCGTTTGTAGAAGACATCTCATCTATTCTAGCTTCTGGCACTAAGCCTGAATCTCAAATTATTATTTTGGGTGACCTCAATCTAGGTTACCAGGATAAGAATGACTCCAAAGCCAACGACTTAGAAAATGTCCTTGCCGATTTCGGCCTCACCCAACATGTTAGGGAGCCCACCCATATCAAGGGTCGTACTCTCAATTGCATCTCAGACATTAACTGTGCACTCAACGTCACCTCTGTGTCATCTTACGCATGGTCTGGTCAACACAAAATATTCTCCATTAATTCCAGTCCACCCATAGTTCAACCCAACCTTGCTCCTCCCACTTACACTTGTAACAAAAAGGACATCACGGTTGAGAAACTACTCCCTCTCATTCTCCCTTTACTGAACTCGGCGTCCTCCACCTGCTTGGACCCAACAGCATTAGTAGACACCTATAACCACGCCATGCCGAAAGCGCCCCCATCAAACTGCACAAACAAAAACCGCGGCTCCACCTCAACTCTTGGTTCACCCCGCAATTACGCGACCTGCGGAAAGAAAAAAGAAAAGCTGTGGCTCACTGGAAAAGCTCACCTTCTCTAATCAACAAAAATAACCTCATTTCAGCCTCACTGACCTACAAAGAAGCTATCCTATCTGCAAAAAAGGAAGCTATCCACCTTGGCATAGGGCAGGTTAGGCCTTCAACCATCGTGACATTTAAGTTAATAAACCATTTTTATTTGAACTTTGAATCTGTTGTCTGTGTCTTGCTTCATGATGCCTTCACAATCTGTGGACTCCAACTCCCATAACCCCTGAAGTACTCAGACGAGGAGGATGAAGGAGTTGGTACAAGGTAACAGAAGCTAGAAGCTCAATGTGCAGACTAGTTTTACAGAAATACCTGTGCGTGGGACATTTAAAGCTGCCAACCGCACTACAGACGTAAGCAGCGCAGGAGAAGATGGCTCCAAAGATAAGTCTTTTGAGTGCGGGAGACGCATAACGGTATGATGGAGCAGAGGCGTAAAGCAGAGGGAGAACAGGAAGTACCGTGGAGACGCCGCAAGAGTTCCTGGGCGCTCAGCAACTCGAAGAAGCAACATTCTCCAGACCAGGCCCTGAATGGAAGAAGGCGTGTGACGGCTGAGCCGCAAAGGAAGCCGGAAGGACGTCTGCAGCATCCAGAGTGGGAAGTGAGCACCAGACCCACGCTGCAGAAGCACAAGTAGGACCGTGGACACTGGGGAGAACTGGTGAGTCGACCCGAAGCAAGTGGGGACCCCGGGGCTTTCCAGCAACTGCACCAACGAATCTTTGACTTTTTGGAGATTACGGATACAGAAAATGCAAGAAGTTTATTTGAATGCAGAAAAGGCAAAGTGCAGAATCAAGTTCCAATTAAATACTAGTTCATGAGATGCAAGTGTAGGGCAAAGTTTGAACAAATAATGCAGACGGATACATCAAACACACCATGGTAGATACAGTTTTGGTGATACAGAGAAGCTATGAAATGCATATGATATCCTTGCAAGAGAAAGATACCAGGCTTTTGAAACGCATACAAATTCCTGGCCGGGGCGTATAACAGGCGAATTGCAAAGCTACAAGGAATACTAAAGAACAGTGTTTTGTTAGTTGAAGGAAATATTTGTGTTGAAGAAAGACTGTTGCAGAACTTGTTGCCAAACAGGAACATTGTGAATCCAGAAGAGATACAAAAGGAACTGTTAGTAAAAGAGACACTACCATCCACTTTGAATCCAGGGGAAGGGAACCACCCTTTGTGCCCAAGGTCTTTCACCTTGGAGAACACTTTTTTTTGTTACTAATCTTCAGTTATGAACACTTTTTTTGCCAATTTAAGGTTGAAGACCTTTCCTCGCACACTGTTTTGTTAGTAGTGTGACAGTCAGGATAGGATGTTTTGGACACAAGGACAGCTTTTCAGTTCTTGACATCCTGACAGACAGATCCTTCGTTTTTGGTTTATAGGTGGCGAAGCTCCTTTTTAGCATGGGGTCACAGAGGCATTTTCCCAACCCATTTTCATTTAAATAAGTCTTTAACCAAAAACATGACAACTTTGAGTCCGACTTTCATTTCTGACACTTCACAGTGGAGACCCATCTTCGACCTCGGGCAGCTCAACAAGTTTGTATATTTGCAAAAATTCCACATGGTCACGCTACGACATGTTCTCAACCAGCTGGAACAGGGAGCTCTCTGGGCTTGGAGGATGCCTACTTCCATATGCCCGTACATCGCAAGCACAGACACTTCCTTCGCTTTCTGATGCAAGGCAAGCATTACCAGTTCAGAGCTCTACCCTTTGGCCCAAAACAGTCTGAGTTTTCAGAAAATGTCTAGCTCTGGTGGCTGCCCATCTCTGCCGCACATGCATTTACGTCTACCCCTACATAGACTGGACTAATACGCGGCCCCTCCCCGCCGCTAACCTGGAAACACAACAAAGAGACCATCTGATGCCTGGCTTCTGGCCTGGGATTATCCATCAACTTTCCAAAGTCATGCATATCACTGTCTAAGAACGCTCTGTTCCTGGGCTCATGACTGGACACACTGCAATGTCTAGCGACTCCCTCAGAGGAGAGAGTCCACAAGGTCTTGCAACTGTCCTCTCCCCAGCGAACGGTTCTCTCCATCAAGTCGCTACTTGGTATGATGCCTTCCTGCATCCCTCTGGTACCTCACCGCAGGTTGCATAAGAGGCCTCTTCGGGAGTTCCTGGACGGCGGATGGAAACAATTGTAATTCTGAAATGACAAGTTCAAGCTCAGCCCGGCGTTCCGCCGAACTCAGTGGTGGAGTCATCGACAACACCTCACACAGTGCACTCCATTTCACCCACTGACGCATCAAGCCAAAGTGATGACTGATGCCTCCCTGGAGGGTTGGAGAGTGCACACAGGAAACCTCCATGCCAGAGCCCTCTGGCAGCTGGAGAACAAGTTGCTTCACACCAGTGTGTTGGAGCGCTGAGCGGTGTTCTGGGTCCTCAAGTCGTTCAAACCCCAGCTACAAGGCAAGGTGTTTCGCATCATCACAGACAAGCCGACAACCATGTTGTGCATCAGGAAGCAAGGAGCGACCTGCTCTCCCATTCTCTCCAAGGAATCGCAAAATCTGGGCCTCTACATAGAGTTCCTCTGAAGTTTCTACCATGGAAAACTGCTTTTCTAGCTGTTACTTCTGCCAGATGTGCCTGATAGTTACAAGCACTCTCCTGCAAACAACCATATTTAATGTTTCATCAATCCAGGGTGGTGCTGCGCACTCATTTCTCATTTATGCCAAAAGTACCGTCCTCATCATCTCACCATGCATCTTGTTCTACCAGCGTTCTTTGGCTCCCCCACCTATCTGGCAGAGAAGGCGTTGCCTTCATTGGACATTGCCCATACGTTGATGTTCTATATCTAACGCACAAAAGACTTTCGCAAGATTTTGTGCAATTTGGAACGGTTGATAAAGAACCCTGTCGAAGGCTTCCATTTCCAGGTGCCTATCTGACTGCATTTCAGATTGTCATTGGTTCGCAAACAGGCCGCTGCCCGGTAGACCAAAAGCACAGTCCACCATGGACGTGGCTTCTACTGCAGCGCTCCTGTCTACTCTTCCCTTGATGGACATCTGCAAGGCTGCTACTTTGAGGTCTACCCTCACCTTCACAAAATTCTACTGCATTGAGGAGGTTTCCAGAAAGAAGTCCTGTGTTGGACAAGCAGTGCTTTGCAACCTATTCTTGAAGTGAGTGTTCCAGAGGAGGCAAACCCTCTTTTGGCGCTGCTGTTACGCCACGGGCCAGTTCGGCGCGACCAGTTTGCCACAGCAGCTAATTTGGCACACACATTTTGGTGCAGGACCCTATCTGGCGCGTGCAATTTGGCGAGAGGGATGTTTGGACGTGGCTGACATTGCAGCCACGACTAAACTCCCTCACGCCAAATTCAAAAGCATAATTCTTTTCAAATGCAGCACGTTGATAGGTACTGTGCCCTTTAACATGTTTCATTAGAAAAGAATTGTGCGTGTGTGTGTGGGTTTGGTTTAAACGTTGTGCCCCCCCCTTTATACTTTTCCTGTTGTCTACCTGTGCTTTTTCCTTCTATATTTCCCTCGCCCCATTTTCTTGCATTATTTGCAATATTTTCAATGGCAGTTCCAGCCCTGTTGGATTTGGCAGGGCTCGGACTGCACAGGTCCCAAGGTTTTAATAGGTAGGGCTGGATGTCATGGACGAGGGACATCAGTGGAGCCATGTGCGGGTCCCATTGTTGGAGTAGACAGGACTGACTCCGGTCATGTGTGAGGTGCGTCAGTAGGGCCATGTGCGGGTTTCAGTGTTGGAATAGAGAAGGTTGGGGTATGTAATGAATGATGTAGACCGATGGGTTCCCTGTGTGGGTCACAGGTTTTTAATGGACAACGGTGGAGAAAGTCATGGATGATGTACATAGAGCCCTGTGCGTAGGGGCGGCACCATGCCTCTGGCGCTTTGACAAGGTTGTAGACAGAAGGCAGCGCTCAGCCGCAATGCTTCTGACTGGGAAGGGGTGTCGAGAGATACAGCTGGACTGGGTTGCATCAATTGAACTCTGTGCAGGTCCCAGTGTTGGAATAGCCACGTGTGGAGCGGCTTAGGATCGAAGTGCTTTAAATAAATGTGGGTACCGCTACTGGAATATCCTAGGCAGCGTCAGCAGGTCAGGATTAAGGTGCATCCTTGGAGCCCCATGTTAGCCAATCGCAATGCTGGAATAGGCAGGGCATGTCCCCCAGAAAATGCACCTGAGATACACACACAAACATATACCCACGGAAACACAAACACAGGTGAGCTGAGTTAATAGGCGCCTCATCTAGCATAGGCGGTTTACTGGGCTAGAGTGAACCGCAGAGAATGCACAGCGCCCACTACACTGTCTCTTGGCGCTTTAGATAATAGGTTTATTACCCAACTCAATGTGCTTTGCAACTTTGTAAAATGACGTCAGCACTGCCAGGATTTAACGTTCCCTTGAGTTCTATATATAACTCTGATGCAGGCACATTACCTGCTGAGTTATCTGGCTTCACAAGGTTTGTGAGACCTGCTGCAGGTTAGTCATAGCTATTGGCGGAGGACAAAGGACTCCCCTGAGATTTCTTACTGTAACTGGAGCATAAACCGCAGAAGCTGTAGACAGAGATCTGGGCTGGCACATTTCCTCTTTGGACTACTTGAGTGCATTGGGAACAACTTGTGACCTGCAGGTTACACGTGCATCTTTTCTGAAGGGCTACACCCACGCAGCTATCTTACCAGGATTGTAACCGGCAGCAGACACATTAACCCACTGTGCTATGTATTTGTTATTTGAACATGGAGCGCTTTACAGCAGAGGCATTACCACGCCAACAGCCCTTTTGCAGCAAGCTAAACTTGTGACCTGAGTTTTCTGTAAAATGTGCCTTATCAGATTGCGCGGTCTAGTTGGCACAGTATAGACTCAATGAGAGATCATCTTAGCTATTTGAATAAATGCTTAAAATGGTAACAAAGGTGGGGGCGTGAGGGACTGGGAAACCTTCCAGACAGACGCTTGAACATGTCTAAGGGGGGGTGGGGGGGAATTAGGCCCCAGTTACATATCTCAGTATGTTTTGGCGCGATAATGTCATAAAAAAAATACAATGACAGTCTTTGCGCCAAAACATTCTGGCGTTGTAACTTCCCCGCGCCGAACTGGCCACGCCAAACAGGGCATGCCAAACCTGCTCCTGCAGCGAAACGTCTGCGCTGAATCGGCTGTTAGGCAGAATCCTGTGCAGTACCCTTGGGGACCACTACCAACAATTAAGACTACAGGTGGCAATACAAGTTTTACCTTTGGTACAAGCCTGTACTACTATGTCAGAGTGGTAGCAGTGGCGGAGCAGCCAGGCTTATCTCAAGAGTATATGAGCAGTAGCAGAGATTACGCAAAGGGACCACAATTACTGTAACTCAAGCAAACACTGACTCAAGGTTTCAGGTAGAAAAATATAAGTACATTTATTTTTAAACCATTCGTTATAAACACAACACTTCTATTAAACTTAAAAACACCCCATACGTTAAATATACTACAACTAACCAATTTACTTTGTACACTATGTCTCAAGGTAAGTACCCTGTGTTTGAATGAACCTGTGTTATGAACAAAACACGTAACCGTGGATACGATTGCGATCACTTTTTGACAGTTCGGTCTACTAAATAAACACGTATCCGTGGCATGAAATGCTACCGGGGCAAAAACACACTTAGCACCTGAGATACCCAGAGGGAGTTGGAGGCAAAAATCACAGGCAATATTTTGGTTAGGCAGACAGAATCGAGAAACACTCAAGAGACAAGAGTTCAAAAGTCAAAGGGCCGGAGCCAGGGTCAAGTGACACCGGGGGACTGTTGCCAAAGATCAGACAGTCGGATAGTTCACGATTCAACATAGCCAAGAGTACTTAGATATTGTCAATGTTCAGAAGCAAATGTTAGAAGGAGGGAAGACGAGGGCAAGCCTTGGAAATGAAGAAAAGGGGTTCACCCAGTTTCCTCAAGCAGAACACAGTACCTTATTCCAATGGTGCAGCTGGCACCCTGGCAGTTGTTCCTGTTGGTTTCCCTCAGACCCACGATTCCTGGAGCTTTTTTGTGAAGGACGATGTCTGAAGGGGGTCTGCACCACACAGGGATGAAGCCGGCAGCAGCGACAACGAATAAAAGTTGCGCTCCTTAAAAACAGGAGAGGCTCTTCAAATGGCTATCCGAACCACTACAGCTGTGTGCAGCGATTTCGACCAAGGAAGAAGATCCTCTGGCTGTGGAAGATGAGCTGGTTATCACCACCAGGCTCAAGGGAAGACGACTCCGGACTTGATCTTCTTAGTCGTTGAAGGGTTGATAGCTCAGGATTGCAGCAGTGCTTTATCGGGACGGGATAGTTGCAGCAGCCGTCGTTCTCTGCTTCTCTTCGGTTCCTTGTAGTTCCAGTGGCGACTCTCTGACTTCTAGCCCAAGAGACCTGCCTTTTATGCGCAAAACCTCCATTCACACAGCCTGGCTGTCAATCACCCAGCAGGGGGGTTGTCCAGCCCGGACAACCACCTCAGCCAATTATGGCAAAGTGCGACTTGGGTTTCCTAGGACCCCCTGTGCAGGGGGTGACTACACCCCTCCCTCACATTCAGCCCACCTAGACACCCAGGCGCCTGGTGGAGTGCTTCTGAGCAGAAGCCCGCCAAAAGACGGTGAACAAAGAAGGCGAACCTAGTTTGCCGCGCAAAGTAAAACACAAGAAGGACTTTAACAAAAAGAAATGGCGAATAAACCCAACCGGAGCCAAACGAAAGACTATTTGGTCCAGCGGGTTTATGTTCGAGGCTAATATAATAGCCAAGAACAATACCACGTTTATCTATTATAATCGCGGTAGGAAAGTTAGAGTAGATACCACTGCCACCAGCCAAGTCTAAATGTTAAAAGAGCGAAACAATGCTCTAGGAGGTACAGATAAAAAGGATACGAATTAACCCTTTCCAGTACTCCATGAAAGATGGGGTGTACTGGATCTGTGGTAGATTGACCAAGTAAAGTTAATGGCAACTTTACCCTTTTCTGGGGAACTGTAGTCAGCCTCAGAAATGGAGTCAGGAGAAGTCTCAAAGACAACCCTGTGCCACGGCACTGAAGGTGCTGGGTGACGCACAGAAAGAAGGAGGCTACTGAAGTGGTGTACTTCAGAGTCCACAATCATAAAAACAGAGAAATAAACATGGCAAAGCATAGGTAAGAGTGGGGCAAAAGCTCACACACTTACCAAGTGGAAAAAAATAAACTCCAGAAGTCCAGCAAAGCTGCTGGGGGACTCATTAGGTGAGGGAAATTAGCCATAAATGAGGATTCTCCCTAACACTGGCCTTCTCCGTTCGAGAGGTGAGTTCCATTGCTTTTGTACAGCTGTACTGTGTATATGTAATGTAATTATATTTGAGCATGTGAATCCCTAAAAGATACCAACAGTTCGCATCTTTCATGGATTCATATGCAACCTTCCCTCCTATCCCTCTATGGCTCTTTTTGATGCCTACTGCCTGTTAGGGAGAATTCTCTGAAAAGGCTAATTTCCCAAACCTAGTGAGTCCCCCAGCAGCTTTGCTGGATTTTTGGGGTTTATTTTTTTCTCCTGCTAAGAGTAAGACTTTGTTTCTCCCACTCTTAGGCATGATTTGAGAATGTCCTTTG
Organism: Ambystoma mexicanum; assembly: GCF_040938575.1. Taxonomy (NCBI): domain Eukaryota; kingdom Metazoa; phylum Chordata; class Amphibia; order Caudata; family Ambystomatidae; genus Ambystoma; species Ambystoma mexicanum. Next base: position 659,088,716 of record NC_090941.1, on the reverse strand, counting down.
ACTTTGTAATGTGTTTTATGGGCTATGGGGTCTTTTACTCCATAGGGCTTCATGTGTTTTTGGTAAGTGTGTTACACAGCACCCTCAGTGCAGTAACGCAGGGGTTTTTTGTCATAGTGACCCCCAAACATAGACTCCATACCCTGGGACTGACTACTGTCTCCCAGGGCATGTAAAGTCACCATTGACTTTACTAGTCTTAAATTGTGAACAGAACCAGTACAAACAATCATATTATGGAAGTACTTGTAGGGGTAATTCGATTGCCCCTGGGTCTGTTTTCCAAGGGGGCACTGTCCAGTCCCCCCTTGTCGAGTTTCTGGCTCGTGGCAGTGGTTACCATGCAAAATATTCCACCAGAATATTTTCTATGGGATTCTCCCATTCATTTTAAACGCACCACTTTTTTGGTGCAATTTTAAAGATACCGCCGGGTTATTTATTTAATATTTATTCCCCGGTTGGGTCTTTTTGCCAGGACTCTGTTTTAAAATGGTGTTTGTGTTCGCCTCTGTAACTCCAACCCAAGTCGAGCCCTTTGTTCCACTTTTGGCGGGCTTCTACACAGAAGCCTCCAAAAGTGGTGCCACTCTGTCTGGCTCTACAGGATGTGTGGGAGGGGAGAATAGGCAGCCTGGACAGAGTTGCCTTGGCAACTCAAGTCGCACTCTTGTGTGATTGGCCCAGTGGTGAGCCGCCCGGCTCACCACTTAGCATGTTTGATTGACAGCTAGGCTGATGAATGGGGATTTTTCTGCATAAAAGCATGGCTTTGGGGACTGGAACTTCACAAGTCACCACAGGACCTAAAGAATCCGAAGAGGGGAGAAGCTGAGCCATCTACAACGACGACACCACCGGTGGAGCCCTGCTGTACGAAACTCACCACTTTCCCCGACGACAGAGAAGATCTTCTTCCAGGAGAGTCTTCTTCCCTTTGAGCTGGTGGGACCAACCAGTTCGCCTTTTTCACCTTGCTGGATCGTCTCGTGGTCGATTCGCCCGTGCCAAGCACCCCGGCGGCCAGATAGCCACGCTTCACCACTAACGCGAATTAAAGGGTAGTACCTTTTAACCGGGAAACTCCACGGCTGGTTTCTTCCCTGGCAGTGCAACGATCTCCAGCTGTCCTCCATGTCGAGATCTTCTCTTCCCCTGGACGAAGCACCGACTTGCACCCGCTGCCAGGAACAACTGCCCCCGCTGGAGCTTTCTCACCATTTCAGGTATTGTGTCCCTCCTGGTCTCCCTTGCAACAGACTGTCCAAGGTGTCCTGTAAATCCTTGACTCTCTATCCTGGGGTGACCTCGGACCTGTTAACATTACCTTTCTATCTTGATCCGACCTCTCTTTGACTTTCCTGCAAAGACTTTTAGTGCATTTCCACTGTGTGATCTTGGGCACATTCCGCCTTGCTCTCTCCAAGAGTGGGCCTGGCCTATGAACTTTTTGCTCTACAGTAGACCCTGCCTTTCTTGACTTGCTGTGGTTCTTTAAAAGTGTTGGTATTGTGTGTTTTCCTATTTCTGCCTTTTCTCTCCCTTTTTAAATAATTATTGGAGTGCCATCTATGGTTACGCGCTCACCTCTGTTTTGCTAAATAAGTGGTGTATTAACCTAGACTTGTCAAATAATTAGGGAGGTGTATATATTTCTAGTGACTGTCTTTGAACTTGCTTGACATATTAGTGCCAGTGCATTTTTACAAGTGTGTTTTTAAATAAATAATTATATACTTTTATACCAAATCTCTGGTCAGTGTTTGCTTGTACTACTGTATTTCTAACCCTATTGTGTATACTCTACATACTGCCTAACTCTTCTTGAGAGAAGTCTGACTGCTCAACCACAGCTACCAGGTAAATGTGGGTGGTACAGACTGCTACCAATTGGGTTTACTGCTAACACCTGTAGTCTTAAACTTTTTTCAGTGGTCCCTAAGGGAACTGCACAGGTATCTGCCTAACACTGCCACATTACTTGCACTTCCAAATCTGAAGCTGGCCACCAGGGATGGAGCCAAGGAGGACTAATTCCATTAGCTGGCGCAGTATGACCCAAAGTGACAGCAATATGCTATATAAGTGACAAGCAGATTTAAGCTTTAAAGCTAAACTGCATTAATATTACTGAGGATTCCCAGCCTGACGAGGGATGAGCATGTGAATCCATTAAAGATGCCCATGCTGGAGAACAGGATTTTTACAGGTAAGTAACTAGTTCTATACCTGTCCGACACTATAGATGTGTGTTTTCCAATGTGTTTTCGGGTACATTAGAACTGATTTGAAAAACCTTTTTTTAACTAACAATAGGGCATATATAATCGATCGGAGCGTAATACAGACTGTTTAGCAGCTTAAATTGTATGGCACGGTAACAGAAGTTGAGGGAAACTCTGTTGGTGTGCAAGCACATTTCCCCCCAAGGGTGATCACAGATCTCGAAGCCCGGCTCCTCCGCCCCTTCGCCCCATGCCCCAGAGGGTTGGGATGGAGAGTTCGTTAGTAGTATCTTATACAGTGCGAAAACAATGCAGCAGGTACCTCCTGAATTAGCGATGTAAGCAATCACTGGGGAGTTGGAGGGCTCGTCGGGAAATTCGGGCTATGCGGCAGCACAGTCTGTAGTATTGCAGTAGTTCAAGGGCTGACCCAGAGTGGCCCGGCTTCCATGTCTGTGGGTTTATAAACTGTCCGTCAGGGCCAGATAACCCAGATTACTCCAGTGTTGTGAGAGGGCTACATCGTGTGTGGGCTCTAACCCGGGGAACCCCCACGCTGGGAGCCACTTGTAGTAGGGGTGCTGATCTGCTGTCAGCCCAAAGAGACAGCTCCATGCATGTACGGTGGTGCCAACTGGGTCTATGGGGGAGTCTGGTAAGTATTGTCGGTACAGGATTAGTGCCATCACATTAACAATGTCTGCCGCAAGTGTTTCCAGTTTGACATGTAGGTGGGGGAGTGGAAGGGGGGGGCAGGGTACCAATGGGAGGCGTATTGGGCCTTCGCTGCCAGCCAGTATAGTGACAGATCAGGGGCAGTGAATCCCCCTCTCTCATATGGAACGGTCATGTCGGACCATTTTTTATGCACCGCGCCCGAATGCCACAGAAACTGCGGGTACATTTTATGTAATTTCGCAAAGTATGTTCCCCCGGGCCAAATGGGTATGTTGGAGAAAGTTTATAAAAACTTAGGTAGTAATACCATCTTAATAAGTGAAAGCTTCCCAGCAAGTGACAACCGGAGAGAACGCCAGCGGGCCATTTTGGTTTCAGCAAGCTCTGCCACTGCCGTGTAGTTGTCGGTGAGAAGTGTGTCTTTGGCAAGGGATATGTTAACCCCCAAGCATTTGATCCCATTGGGAGACCAGCGGAGTGGGTATTCAGTGGCTGGCTGTTGGGTGGAGCTAGTGAGTGGGAAGATCTCAGATTTGGTATAGTTGATTGTGTATCCAGAGTGGGTGCCGATTCGTGTGATATCCCGTAATATGGGGTCTAGGTGGGCTGATGGGTCCCTTACGTACAGTAACACATCGTCCGCATAGAGGGATATGATCTCAGTAGTCTCTTTTAGGCTAATCCACCGGTGGGAGTGACATGTTCTAATGTGGCCAGCCATGGGCTCGATTGCTAGGGCGAAGAGGATAGGGGAGAATGTGCAGCCCTGACGGGTACCACCTCCGGAGAGCGGGGATCAGAGACAATGTTAGGGGGTTGACCCGCACCCTGGCCACTGGGCAGGTGTATAGTAGTTTGATATAATTGCTCATGTTAGTGCCTATGCCCATCGTTTCCAACACCACCCACATGTATCTCCAGGATAGCATGTCCAAGGCCTTTTGCGCGTCCAATGTGACCGCAACCGCATCAGAGCCCTGGTCTATTCGCGACACAACGTTAAGTAGCCGCCTGATGTTGTGGGAGGTGATCTCCCAGGTACGAAGCCTGCCTGATCCTCGTGGACCATGTGAGTCATCACTGGGAGAAAGCGGTTCGCTAATACTTTAGCAAAGATCTTTGTGTCTAGGTTCATTAATGAGGGGGTCTATAGGATCCGCATTCCTCACTGGGCTTGCCGGGTTTAAGTAGCACCGTTATTACGGCTTCACGCAAGGTCGGGGGTAGGGCAGACACTCAAAGGGACTCCTCCCATACCTCCAGGAGCTTGGGGGCAAGAATGGCAATGTGTTCCCGATAGAAATCGGCCGTAAATCCATCAGGACCAGGAGCCTTGCCCTTGAGGAGATCTGAGATGGCAGTAACTATCTCATCAAGACGAAGCGGTGCGTCTAGTTGGTCCCTAGTTGCCAGGGAGATACTAGTAGTGGGTATACGAGCAAGGAGATCCCTCATATGTTCACTATGCTCAAGGGCTGGGAGTAGAGGTCCGACCATTGTGTGGCGCCCTGTTCATCTTTGATGCAGGCGATCTGGGCCTGACCCCATTCCCCCCTTGTCAGGGTAGCGAGTGTTTTGCCAGGTTGCTCGCTCTCCCCATACTTCGGTGCAGCCAGTGGGCGGCTGAAGTATTGAACTTCCCTAGTAGCGTGCGTATTAAATAGCTGGAGTTCCTCACTAATAAGGGCGAGGGTAGAAGGGTCAGCTGATGTGCATTTCTGCTCTAGATCACGGCGGATTTGAATCGCCAAGTTTTGAATGTTGGGACGGGCATCTCTAATTCCACAGCCAAGGTGATCGGGGGCATGATCCGAAAGGGTACGTGTCAGTATCTGTGGTCCCTCAATCCTCCCCATTATGCTACTTGATACCAGGAATAAGTCAATTCTGGAGGAGCTGTCATGTATGGCGGAATAGTAGGTATATTCCTGTAATTGTGGGTGCAAAAGTCTCCAGGCATCGTGAATGTCAAGTGTTAGGGAGTGTGTCTGAAGTCTGCGCGCCGCGCTAGACAGTGACCTGGGCGCTATCCCTGTTCTGTCCAGATTCGTATCTAGTATGAAGTTCATATCTCCTCCCCAGATAATTTGGATTCCCATGTATCCCAAGAGTATGGAGACCACACTGTCCACAAAGTCAGGGGTATCCACGTTTGGACCATATGTGTTGACCAGGAGGTATTCTCTGTTAATGATTGTGCAGTGTAATATGACATTTGGCCCTCAGGGTCAATGTAACTCTTGTGCATTATGAATTTGACAGACGTATGAATCATTGTTAGCACACCTCTGGCCCGGGTGGAATAGGAGGTGTAATAACTGTTTGGTCCCCAAGAAATTGCCATGTGTTTTGCCTAGGAACCCTCAGAGTGTGTTTCCTGTAGGAGTAATATCCTGCAACCGTGTCTTTGGGCATAGGCCATAATCTTGCGGGCTTTGGTGTGATTGCTGAGGCCCCGGACATTCCAGGACATTATGGTAGTGGGCATTTTAGTATTTTAAGGTGCATCCCAGCTTTGGCAATGTCGTCTGTGACTACCATCAGCGCTTTCAATCCGGAGATATCCCGGTATAGTGTGGTGTGTCCGTCTGCCTTTGCCATTTTTAACATAATCCCCCAACCCAAGTCCCCCTCCCTCACCACCTTCCCCAACCGGATAGTGTTCCCGTCCAGCCCTCCACCCCCCAATAAACCGACACTCCCTTTGAGACAGAGGTCAGTGGGCAGGACCCAACGTGGGACCATCCAAACCCAGCTTGATGCTACTTTCCCTCCATGTTGATTCAATGACATAGATGCTTATAAGAATCTGGGACATATTTAAAAGGAAGGTTCATTCCAGTAAGCAAGATGACTAGTGGCCAAGACACCGCATTATCTTCTGTAAATACACTCAAGCGTAAGCAAGAGCACCCATAATTTCCACCATGCTAACTCAGTCCTCTGCTGTCAGCGAAAAGGCACGGGGGGCATCTTAGTAAACATCCAAGCCGTTTGTGACTCTATTAAAAAAAAAAAAAAAAAAAAAAAAAGTGAAACAGTGAGCTATTCAAAACTAGCACAACTTATCCTAACCATAGAAGAGTATCTAGGCAACAAACTACTTTTGGAAGCCTTCTGGCTCGATATATCAAAATCAGCTTTGTTCCTTTAGGTGACCCAGTCTGCAAATAAAGCATAGCTGGCATTAAATGCAAACTGGGCCAATTGAACAAGAGAAGGAAAAAACTGCAAGGGAGGCAGGGGGAAGAGTGGTAGAAGAGAATTTGCCGGCTAATGTCTAATTTTGGACAGCTCAACTTGCCTATACAATTGTTGACCTGTGAAGAAAATGAAGCTCAAGAATTTGGGAAGCATTTTACTATAGGACATTATAACCTTAGGGAAAATGTAGGCCGACTGCAATGTAGTGCAACGCTAAGGCAATAAACAGTTTAAAGAAATTGTGTTACCTCAACTGAGAAGGCCTTACCTCTCTTTTGGAATTCAGTATAGTTCAAGCCAAATTGATGAGCTTTACATTTGAGTTTATACACTGATCTGAACTCGAAACCTTTCATGGAACGTAGCTCTCATTGTGGCCATCGTGTTGGCTAGAAGGGTCAGGGAGGTTCAGGAACTAGGTACCCATGTGCCTTGCACATTACTAAATAAAAGCAAGGAAGATTTAAGAACGTAGCCTTCATTTCTCCTTAAATTGGTGTCGATTCTGTACATAAACTAGGAATATTGCCATGTCCTGTCCATTTTACCAATGGGATAGCTTTCCCTCATGGAAGTGACTCGGAACTGTTGAACCCAGGGTCTATACACGGTACTCCTACGTCCTGTCCTTTTTCCTCCATACTTAATGAGGGATGGTCATCCATGGAGTATGGAGGAAAAGGGACAGTGGACTAGAAGTACAGTAGTCGTTATGGTGAGTAACTTTTTCTCTACACCTGCATCAGGCTCTTCAGCTCATGCATTTTACTCATTGTTCCCCCCCCCCCCCCCCGATAGTTTTTGTCCTCTGAGATGGGGACAGGTACTCGCCATATGCTCCTCGCATCTCTAACTTGCACTCTTCAATGGATTGCCTTTCTCCCGCAGATTCCTCATCTGATAGATTTCCTCATCCAGTTCTGCTGCTTTTTTCGACAGGCGTAGTGACCGCGACTCTGCCGTCGATCCGTCTTGCTCGGCACTCTATTGCCGGTTCCGGACGTGACATTGGGGCGTTGTATATATAACACGTCACTATGCCTTATACCTCAGTTCCTTTTTTCTGCACGCTCGATACGCTGCTCTGGGAACACAACAACCTAGTCTTTGACTCTTCGACTCTTTTTGTCGGACAAAGGTAGGACCTCAGCTGGGCTGACCACTCAGCAGGAGTGGGTTGATTTTAAGAGCCAAATGTTGGCCATGTTTGAAAAACAGCCAATGGCTGGTGCATCCCCCAAGCAGCAGGCCTCGGTGGCAGCAGCAGCGCTCGGCACTACCTACCCAATGCAGGCCCCTTTGCCGACGTTGGAGAGGACTTTGTGCTCAACGCCGAAAAAGGCACTTAAACCTTCAATATCGGGTCCTTCCCGAGAGCATCAAGGTGAGACATCCCTGATGTCTCGTTGGTGCCATAGCCTGTTCGCCGTCGGCATTTGTCGACGTTGAGAAATGGACCTTCAGCAGCGACGGATCCTTTGCTTCCACTCTCCAGGACAGAATTCTTTAGCTCCATGGCGTCCATTTTCAGCACTGACCAGGGAGATGACCAGGGTAGCATCAATCCCAGGTTTCATGGGGCAGGAGGCGGCCATTATTTTGACAATCAAGCAGATGTTTTGGCACTGGTTCAAGGGATCCATCACCAATGTGGAGTTTCTGCAGGGTCAGCCCTACACCCATACCCACGCTAAATTTAGAGCACAAGTGTAAGGGTGGTAGACACCATAGGACTGAAGACCTTGGCAAAGCCTACCATGGCCTATGCACTTGCAGACATCTTGGATGAGGGCCCGGTTACAGAAAGAAACATGCCACTTAATTGAGCAATTGCAGATCCCATAGCCTCCTTGTGACAGCATTCCTGTTCCATCACCCCGGTTAGCTCCACAATGACGGGGGGGGGGGGGGAGTACAGGCTGGCAAGAGATCATCCATCTTTTCTATCTTCTCACCCTTCTCCGGAAGGCCTTGTTGTGCAGGCAGCTACAATCCCCACCAGACCTGCGGCCTCTACCTCAAATCTGCCCCCGGGCAGAGAGGGTAAGAAGTTGGTTGCAATGGCCAAGAAAGTGTTGACATCTGGCAGCATGGCTCTGAAGGTCAGCAATGTGTTTTTTTGTTTATTTATATAGCGCGTGAACACAGGTGAAGTGCTTCAAAGAGTGTGGGTTCGCTTAATACTCATTCGTTCTGTGGAAAGCTGTGAAGCCAATACATTCACGAGGGAGAAATGCAGTATGGATTGTCACGGCTGGTGGGAAAATGGGAAGGAGATAGCCAAGCAGTCACTGCAAAAGGGCCTGGACCTGGCTGACTGAATGGACCATTCAGTCGGATCGGCGGTAGCCTTAAGAAGACAGGCCTATCTGAAAACTTCTAGCTTCTCCCCGACAGTCCATAACAGCCTGCTTGACGTGCCTTTTTGAAGGTGAGCATCCTTTTGGGCAGAAAGCTGACTCTGCCCCAGGAAAAATGTAAGGAGTCAAAATTAGCTACAAAATTGCAGGACCTAGTTGTGCAGCCTGCCAAACCTGCCTTCAGCTTTGAATCTAGGGGCAGAGGCTACAGGTGCTTCATGCCATGCAGCAGAAAGGTGTAGATTCTGCAACCCAGGCGGGGGCAGAAGAGTTTCTAGTGCCCCGGAAGGGGCAGAGGGGCTTCCAGAGGGCAGCAAACGGCGGCGGGTCGGCTCTGCACTCTAAGCCGCTTTGATTTTCCCCTTTCACAACCTACCAGTTGGTGGACAGCTGGCAGAGCATTGGCCCCAATGGTGGGAGATTTACCTCCGACGCCTGGGCCCTGGAGCTTGTGCAGTGGGGTTATTGTCTGCCTTTCTTTTACGAAAAGCACCGGACTGGCCTCCACTACCTCCAAGCCAACCAGGACAGGACAGGAGCTCCAGTAAGAATTACGAGCCCTGTTGTTGAAGGGTGCTGTGGGATAGCTACCTCCCAAGCAGATAGGATTGGGCTGGTATTCCTTGTATTTCCTGGTGCCCAAGAAGGGAGGCGGTCTCTATCACATTCTGGACCTCAGGTCCTTGAACACGTTCAGGAGGAAAGAAAAATTGAGGATGGTGACGTTGAGAGATTCTCCACGCTCTCGAGTTACAGGACTGGCTGGTGTCAATAAACAAAGGTCCTCACCAAGCTCATGGCAGTAGCCGCAGCTCACCTTGGGAGATCTGGTGTTCATGTATTCCCATACCTGGACTGGCTGTTCCAATGTGAAGTCGGCAGAGAAGGGTTTGTCTCATCTGGAGGACACCTGATCACTACTCCACAGGCACAGCTTCTCCTTCGACTTGAAGTCCCATGTGCTGCCAGAGGTTTCAGTTCATCGGACAGTCCCGGACACACGGGTAGGGAAGGCCTTCCCTCCCGAGCATAGAGTCAACAACTTAACGCAGATGGTGAACTTGTTCCAGAACCAGGCTGCCTTGCCGGCAGCTTCCGTTGTCCACCTCTTAGGTCTCAGATCCTGTATTTTTCTAGTGCCGGAGGCCATGCTGCGCATGAGATCTCTTCAGTGGCTCCTACGGGGTCCGTGGTCCCAGTACCTCCAGAACCCTTTCGGATTCCATCAGGGTGTCCATTTCAGTGGTCAACGACCTTGGTTGATGGGCTGACAGCAACAATCTCATGATGGGGGGACCCTTCTGGCCTCCGTGGTTCCAGACCCGAGTGGTCACGGATGCGTCTCTGAATGGTTGGGGCACTCACTGCAGAGATTTGCAGGTGAATGCCTTTAGTCATCAACAGGCTGGAGTTGCGAGCCATCATGTTAGCCCCCTCTCAAAGGGAAGCATGTCCTGATTCCGATGAACAATATGGTGGCCATGCATTACCTGAAAATACAAGGTGGTGTGCGATCCCTCCCCCCTTTGCAAAGATGCGATGCAGCTGTGTTTCGGGCTGTTCGAGACCCAGCTCTCATTCTCGGCAGTTCATCTGGTGGGGACAGAAAAGATTGCTGGATGATCTGAGCAGGCAGAGCACGGTCTCACATGAGTGGGGGGGAGTGTGCCCGGAATCCCTAGAGGACGTCTTCTCTCGTTGGGGTACCACATCAATGGGCCTGTTTGCCACTGAGTCCAACAGGAAGTGCAGACAGTTTTGCTCAAGGTAATTCCCAGCGGATGGTGCGCTAGGGGATACGTTTCTGGTGGATTGGACCTTACCTCTCCACTGTGCCTTTCCTCAGATTCCCGTCATTCCTTCGGTTCTGAGGAGGTTGAAGAGATTTCGAGCAAACAGGATCTTGATCATCCCAGATTGGGTGAGGAGGACTTGGTACCAGCATGGGGTCTGGCATGGATTCACATGCTCATGAATATTCCCCATCAGGCTGGGAATCCTCTGTAAAGAAAAAATCAGTATCAGTTTCGTTTCTGATCGGTCTTTCTTAGTGACTGCCCTCTCCCTAAGCCCCTCCCCTGTCAGCCATCCTCTGATTTTTACTGCACGTTCAAGTGTTGGGAGTCCTCGTGCTATAGCTCTCGAGCTTTTACTGTTTTGCGATTTTTTTTTTTTTTTTTTTTTTTTTTTTTTTTTTTTCTTTTAATTTTTTTTTTTTTAAAGAGTTTTATCTCATTTTTTTGGTCAATCGAGCCTCAAGGTCCACCGTTTCTGCTTCCGATCAACGGGGACCCGTTTCAGAATTTTCTACGCCCCTCAAGGGCAAAGTTTTCATCGAGTACGCTTCTTGGAGGATTCCAGAAGACCTTGAGGCCTACCCTGTGGACATGGCCCAGGACAAAGGAAGCTCGACGCCCGGATCCAAGCTGCTCAGGAACTGCCCTGGATGCGGATTGCAGAATGTGTTTAGGAAGATGGGCATTCTAGATGCCTCTACTGCCTTCACGAAGACAAAACGCACGTGGGGAAGGACTGTGCGTTTTGCAAGAACATGTCGGAGCGGACCATGAGGGATCGGCGGATCTGCCTCACCAACTGGCTGGAAGGGAAGAGCCCAGCGGTAGGTGAGAAGAGGTCCGAGTGGTCTTCTAAGTCCTTTGAGGGCGCTCTGGCGACGGGGGCCCAACAGAAGGCTAAGCACCGCGAGTCCGCGGGCACCGGGAGCGCTGACCAGTCAGGCTTCTCGGCTGCCAGGCAGGGCGCACTTCACGACGCCATCAACCACGAGCCAACGCTCTGGCTCGGGGAAGAGAAAGTCGGAGAATCCGGCTAATCTTCTGGAGAAGCCCCGGTCGATCCCGACGGAAGCAGCCGAGCAAAAGTCGTGAAGGCCCTGATTCACCCGGCTATGGCCTCTATCAAGGGAGTAGTGGCGTCCCGGGCGAAGCCTGTGGAGGCTACCCCAGTGGAGGCTACCCCAGTGGAGACTACCGCGGGCCCAGAGTTTCCGTGCCACCGCGGAGGGAATCCTCTTTTCAGCCCATCGATGAGACCCCCGTGAAGACCCTGGTGGAAAAGAAGGGGGGCGGGTGGTGGCCGTCACGGACACGGATACAGCCTCAGAGAGGAGGAGCTGGTTGAAGTCGTGCAAGGCCTCAACAAGAGGTTTGAGGAGGTCCGGTCCCACGGGAGGAATCCCGGGGAGGCAGACTAAGAGAGCGACTGTGGCGACCACGAGGCTCCCGTGGAGGAGGAGCAACCATCGCGCCCGTCGCAACCAGTGCCGACAACTCAGTGGCCATTTTGATGGCAAGCCAAACCTTATGCACACAGATAAGGACGAGGTTGCCTCTACCCCCAACGGACGCCCCAGCAGAACCGGGCCTGTCGGGAAGCCCTCCAAACAAGCAAAGGAGAGTTAATCCCCCCCCGCACTTCCAGCCTTTACGGCCCGCTCAGCCTTCATCCTAGGGATGTCATGAGAACAGATACAGCCACAACGGGGACGGATGACGACGACGGTGGTGACGACGGGATGGACCTTCCATCACCACCTCCTTGGGCCTGCCCGCCCGACGAAATTGGCTCCTTCCACGCCATGATTTCCAGGGCATCTGAGCTTTTCCAGCTCTGCCCCGAAGAACAGAACAAGGAAGGCTTCCTCTATCAACGATGCGAGGCCAAGAGGAAGACTGTCCTTGCGGTGCCGTTGCTTCATGACATCTGGGACAAGGGACTTGCTCTCCTGAAGAACCTGTCCACGACGCCTGCCAAGAGGGATTGGTACGAGGAGTAGTACCGGGTCCCCGATTCTGCCCCTTTGTGTCTTAGGGCGCAGCCGACCCCGGATTCGGTCATCTCGGCTGCGGCTAAGAAGGTGGCGGGGGCGACGGCTTCAACTTGAACCTCCCCACCTGACGGCGAGGGAAAGAGACTGGACGCCATGGGACGACGAGTCATCACGTCCGTGGCGACGACAGTTAGGCGGCCAATGCCCTAGCGATTGTGGCCCCTGCTGGACTTCCTACCGGACGACAAGAGGGTGGAGGCCCTGAGGATCCTACAGGAAGGTGAGGTGGCATCGGACCACACCATAACTGTGGCCACGGACATCGCAGACACTGGGTTCCGCCAGTTGGGCAACAGTGTTTGCCATAGACGGCGGGGATGGCTCAAGGCAACAGATTTCCACCAGGACGTGCAAACCAGAGTTCTGGACATGCCCTTCGACGGGAACAACCTGTTTGGAAAGACAGTAAATGAGTCACTTCAGGCAATCAAGACCGACACAGAGACGGCTCAGGCATTGGGAGTTCTGCAGCAAAGGCAGCTGCCCTTTCGGAACTCCGGAGGCAAGCAAGGTGCCTCCAAAGGATTCAGCGGTGGCTCCTCGACGTGCCGCCAGGCAGCCTGTTCCTCGTCACAAGAGGCCTACAGAGGGCGCGGCAAGTCAGGAGGACCCCCGTAGCCAAGGAGGCCAAGGCGGCAAGGCCGCCTCCAAGCAGGACTGAATCGGCCGTAGCGTCGGGCCCCCACCTGAGCACCCCGGTGGGAGGCCAACTGGCGAAGTTCGTCAGCGTGTGGGAGTCCATCTCCACCGACCATTGGGTGCTGGATGCCCTGGCCCACGGGCACACTCTCGAATTTCTAAAGTGCCCCCGAATTCGTCCCGTGGCCAGGAAGGAAAATCGCATCCAACAACTGATGTTAGAAGTAAGGGCGGTGCTCAAGAAAGGGGCCATCGAGCTCGTCCCGAAGAGGCTCCGGGGCTCCAGAGTATACTCAAGATGCTTTCTTGTCAGAAAGAAGACAGGCAGTTGGCGCCTCATCCAGGACCTGTGTCGGTTAAACAAATGCATCAAGGCCCAGAAGTTCCGGATGGTCACCCTCCAGCACGTGCTGGGACAGCTGGAGGCAGGCGACTTCCTATTGTCGCTGGACTTGGAGGATGCGTACTTCCACATCCCCATTCTAAAAGGACACCGAAAGTTTCTCAGATTTGTAGTCCAAGGACGGCACTACCAATTCAAGGCCCTGCCATTCGGATTGAAGTCGGCGCCCAGGGTATTTACCAAGTGCCTAGCGACAGTGGCGGCTGCGCCTGCAAGGGATCCACGTTTACCCCTACCTGGACGATTGGCTCATCCGAGCAAGGACAAGGGAGCTTGCCGTCGAGCACACAGACAGCGAAGACGGTCCAACTGCTCACTGACCTGGGATTCTCCAACTTCCCCAAATCCCACCTGGTTCCATCACTAGTCGCACTGTTTCTGGGAGCCAAGCTCGATACAGTGGCACGATTGGCTTCCCCGTCGGAGGAAAGGACAAAGGCCATCCTGGGCAGGTTGCAGCGCCTGCTGGCCACAGACGTGGCCAGGGTGAGGTCAATCAAGTTGCTTCTCGGCATGATGTCCTCATCTACCTGGTGCGCCTATGCAGGCTACGGATGCGTCCTCGGAGGAGTTCCTCGACGCCTGTTGGATGCAAGAGGCGGGCAGCTTCGAAGACAAGATCCCGCTCAACGAGGTCTTCCGCCAAGCAATTCGGTGGTGGGGCACCCGCGTGTATCTCGCGGCGGGCACAGACTTTCAGACCCCAGCACACCAGAAGACTGTGACGACGGATGCCTCCCTTGGAGGGTTGGGGAGCGCACACCAGAGATCTTTACGCGAGAGGCCTTTGGCTCCCGGAGGAGAGGTCACTCCACATCAACATCCTGGAGCTCCGAGCAGTGTTCTGGGCTCTCGGGTCGTTTCTCCCGTCCCTCAAGGGCAAGGTGGTAAGGATCTTCACTGTCAACACCACCACGATGTTCTACATCCGGAAGCAGGGAGGAACTAGGTCCCCAGCCCTATCCAAGGAGGCCCAGGATCTGTGGCATTGGGCCGTTGCCCAGGGGATGTTTCTGGTGCCCTTCCACCTAGCAGGGATAAAGAACACCATCGACGACTCGCTGAGCAGGGAGCTGTGCTCATGCCACGAGTGGGAACTGCGTCAGGACCAAGTGGGTCAGCTTTTCCGACAATGGGGCAAACCCCAGATCGACCTGTTCGCGACAGCGGCGAACACCAAGTGCTAGAGGTTCACCAGCAGGTTTCCCCAGCCGAGGAGCATGGGCGATGCTTTCTCGTTCCCCTGGGACGGCCTGTTCCTGTATGCGTTCCCTCCATTGCCGTTGCTACTGCAACTCGTCAACCAACTCAAGAGGTCCCAGTGCAGGATGATCCTCGTCGCACCGGCGTGGCCGAGACAGATCTGGTTCCCGGACCTTCTGGACTTGTCAGCGTCCCCCCCCCCCCTTCCAGTCAAACTATCGACGGACGCAGATCTTCTCTCCAGAGAAGGAGGCGCCATCCTCGATCACGACCCAGGGTCGCTGAACTTGCAGGCCTGGCTCCTGCGGCACTAGAGTTTGCAGGGTACGATATCCCGGCGGACTGCAAGGAGGTGCTTGCAAAGGCCAGGGCGTTTTCAACTCTCAAGTGCTATGGACACAAATGGAAGAGGTTCTCTGTCTGGTGCCGTGCACAGACGATTAACCCTCTGAGAATTACGGCCCCTCAAGTGCTGCCGCTGACCAAGGCGGGGCTGGCTCATGCCTCCATCAAAATACATCTGGCGGCGATCTCCCGATACACGAGACTATGGGACGATCATCTCTGTGGTCTCATCGCCTGGTGAAGGAGTTTATGAAGGGACTGTTCCATTCATTCCCGCCGGTGAAGGCTACGGCCCCAGCATGGGAGCTCAACGTGGTGCTGACCAGGCTCATGGGGGCGCCTTTCGGGCCTCTGCATTTGGCACCGTTGAAGTTCCTTTTGTGGAAAACGGCATTTCTTGTGGCCATCACCTTCGCACGACGAGTGGGAGAGATCCAGGCCCTATCCTGCAAGCCTCCATACTTGACTTTTCACGAGACGAGGGTGGTGCTGAGGACGCACCCCTCCTTCATGTCCAAGGTGCTGTCGGACTTCCATCTCAACGAGCCCTTGGTGTTACCAGTTTTCTTCCCATCGCCTTCGTCGCCGGCCGAGAGGACTTTGCACTCGATGGATGTAGCTAGAGCGCTGAAGTTCTACGTGGACCGCACAAAGAGTTTTCGGAAGACATCACAACTGTTTGTGAACTTTGGACCTGTGAACCAAGGGAAGGCCCTCTCGAAGGCTTCCATTTCCAGATGGCTCTCCGGCTGCATCATGCACTGTCACCGGTTGGCAAACCGACCGCTGCCAGACTGTCCGAGAGCCCATTCGACCAGAGCGATCGCCTCTACCACGGCGTTCTTGTCTGGTGTACCCCTGCAGGGCTGCTACGTGGAGGTCGACGCACACCTTCGAGATTCTACTGCGTCGACCGGGATTCCAGGGAGGAGTCCAGGGTCAGCCAAGCAGTGCTGCGCAACCTGTTCGCCTGAAGGTGGGCCTGGTGAGGAGGTAAGAGTTGCTTAATGTTGAGTTTATGTAATGCTTAATGTTGAGCCTTGCCTCCTCCCCTGGTTGTGCATGTGTGTACTGCTATGTATTCTTATATTCATGAGCATGTGAATCCATGCCAGACCCCATGCTGGAGAAGGAACAAGTTACTTACCTGTAACTGAGAGATTTTGGGTTTGGGTGAAGCACCTGACCTAACGACTGGGTCAGGAGATCCAGACGACGCAACCAGAGGTGGACAGACAGATCCAGAAGGAGCAAGTTCTGTAACTGTTGTTCTCCAGCATGGGTCTGGCATGGATTCACATGCTCATGAATATTCCCCGTCGTCAGGCTGGGAATCCTCGGTAAAGAAAAAATCAGTATCAGTTTTGTTTCTGATCTGTCTTAGTAGTAACTAATCACTGGTCTCTGGGTCATTCTGCCCCCAGCCAATGACTGCCCTCTCCCTAAGCCCCTCCCCAGACAGCCATCCTCAGATTTGGTAGCACATAAAGTGGCAGTATGACAAGGTGAAGAGCTGCAGAGGGGTAGGAGGGAGGGTTCGCATGTGAATCCATGCCAGACCCATGCTGGAGAACAGTAGTTACAGGTAAGTAACTTGTTCCTTCTGGATCTGTCTGTCCACCTCTCTGGTTGCCTTGTCGTCTGGATCGCCTGACCCAGTCGCAAAGTCAGGTGCTTCACCCAAACCCAAAATCTCTCAGCCTACATGTATGGCTCTTGGGAGGATGAGGTATGATGACTGGGACCTCTCGGAGGAGGTGCTTGAGGTGTTGCTGGTTGCACGCAGATCTACAAGATCTCGAAGTGTGCAGGTGGAGAAGATTTGAAGTGTGCTGTCGGGAACGCAAGATTGACCATAACTCATGCCCCACCACTACAGTAATGGATTTCCTTCTGTCACTGGCCTCAGCAGGCCTTCAGGTTACCACAGTCAAAGGATATTTGACGCCCTTGTCTGTGTTCAAGTGATCTTCAGATGAAGGTTCCTTTCTTACGATTCAGGTCATGGCCCAATTCCTGAAGGGCCTTCTAAATAGGTTTCCACGACTCCCTTTGTTGTCCCAGATTGGGATCTAAATCTATGGTTAACCTTTTTGATGGTGGCTCCCTTTGAACACATCATTCCTGTTCTCTATGGCTGCTCTCCCTGAAGACTGCTTCCTTGGTTGCCATTAAGACAGCCAGGAGGGGCAGCGAGCTGCAGACCACTGTGTTTGCATTTCTTTCGGGAGAAGGTCTCACTTAAGGTAAGACCTGGATTTTTCCCAAAGGTGGTTACTGAATTTCAGCTCTTTCAAGCCAAAGACTTGCCAGTCTTCTATCCCCACCTAATCCTTCCAAGGAATAGGAGCAATTTCATTGATTTGACCCAAAAAGAGCATTGAGCTTTGACATGGCTAGGACATATGAATTTCGCAAATCTGACCAACTGTTTGTGGCTCATTCTTTACCCCGCAAGGATTTAGCAGTAACAGACTCTTTCGAATTAGCCTTTGCAAAGCAGAATGCTATCAATCTGCAGGCAGGGAGCTTCCTCCTGGGATCAGGGTGCACTCCACCAGAGGGGTCTCGGCTTCTACGGCCTTACAGAGGGAAGTTCCCATTAGGGATATCTGCCATGCAGCCCCATGGTCTTTGTTGCACACGTTTAACAGACACTATAGTCTGGACGTTGCTCGCTGGGCTGATGCACATTTTGGTAGGGCATTGCTGCAAAACCTACCGGTATAACGTCTTCTGCCCTTCCTGTTGTCTCACTGCTTGGGGAGTCTATCGGATAAGGAATCTGTGGGAGAAAGGCAATCGGTTGAAGAAAAAATTACTTAAAGTAATTTTCTTTCTGTGGATTATTTTCCTGCAGTTTCCTGATCATCTCTTCCATCCATCCCCACTCAAAAAGCATTTGCAGTTGTTGCACAGCTACCTAAAGTGAAGGGACACCTGGTGATGGACTGAGGTTCCCTTTTCTGGCTGGCTAGTCTCATGTCTCTTACCCAAAAAAAATATATAATTCTATGTTCTGTTTTTCTATACTTGGGAATTGTGTTCCAAGTTCTTTTTCCATCCCATGGAATATTGTCACTGTTAGGTTATCTGGCTGCTTAGCCTAGTTTTCCATTGTTTCCTCTGCAGCGATCGAACACAGGGAAAAAAGGTGGAAGTGAGGTATGGGGTGTAGTGATGTTGTACATATACAACATCCAACGTCACGTCCGCAACTGACGATCAAGCGCTGAGCAAGACGAAACGACAATAGACTGCTGAGCTGAAGGAACTACGCCCCCTCATGATAAAGTTTCCGAGCAGCAGAGAAATGGAAGAGGATATCTATCAGATGAGGAATCTGTGTGAGAAGAATCCATATATTATTGAATGTATAGAGTGCTTTACAGCTTTTGCAGCAGACTTTAAGGAAGTGGAGGTGCAGCTGGTATTTGTTTTTTTTTTCTTTGCTGACAAGTTCAAACATTGTTTTAGAACGGCTGGGCCGAGCTGCAGTTTGGCCTCTATAATCCCGTGCTGTGCTCATTTCTTGAACTTTATTTTATTTTAAAGGACTTTGTTTGAGGTTGTAGCACAGGACAAACTTTCTGAATTCATCCTCGATGCAGCTTTAGAAAATTTGCCATTAAGAAGTTCTGGTAAATGCACTTTGTTTTGTTATTACAACATGACAAACTCGCCAGCTCAACCCTGTGTGACACCTACCCAGGAGGAACTTTGGTCCTGTGGTAAAAGGTAAACTGGACAATCCTTTAAAATATCGCTTTGGGTTGAAGACCTGAAGTCAACCTGAGGGAAAGGCACAGCCTAAGGGGTCTGCATATACTGTTACCAAGCGACTGACCAATGTACATAGGACTAACAATGGGGTGCAGGTACTGAGGTATTTTGTTAGTAATCTAAGAGCTGGGCACTGTGCCGCCTTTCAAGGGCTTGGTTTGACTTTCCCTGGGTCTTGACCCCAAGTGTCAGGGGTGTTCCATAAAGTTAAAATGCCAACAGGTTCCTAGAGTGCAACAGTCTACATTAAAGATCCCCCTACACAATATGATGGCACGTATTAATGCACAAGAGAAGGGCAAGCATCTCTGCTCTGTTTCAACGCCTCAAGCCCCCAGCAGTCAGACTATTAGGCAGATGTTTAAGTCCCTGAGCAGACTCTGGGTCTTTTCATACCCTCAAAGTGGTGTCTTCCAGCAAATCACGGTCAATCCAAAGGTTGACTCTAGGTTTCTTTGACCCACTTCTGAAAACTGAATATATTTACATCAAGACTGTGGTTTGACACTTGACCATGCACCATAACATGAGTCTGCACCATAATGAGTCCTTTTGTAAGCACCACTGCCATAAAAAAAATTGATTCCCTAGATGTTGCCCAGATTGGTGACCTTACCTCTGTGTGTTCAGACTTGTGCAATTTGCTGCCTTCATTTCAGCCAAACTGAGGCAATCGTAGACCCATGCCCTGTTTGTCAGCCAGCATTAAAGTGTACCCAGAAACCGCCCAAGTTTATTATTGATCAGGAAGCAGTATGTTGAGTTGAGGGATTTCAGTCCACTGCAGTCACAGCTCAAGCAGCATCATCACCGGAGGTGTTTTGTATGACAGCTAATGCTGCAGTAATGCTCCTTCGAGGGGATTGGGTCCTCCGACGTATTCCATATCTATGACAGTAATCACCACAGCTGTGCTGCTTCAGAAAATCTTTGGCATCTGTGACCTGTGTCGATCACGTCGATACGCCGCCCTCGAGGACCTCCTCCGACGGCCGACGTCACTGGATGTTATAAGTAGGACGCACGACGCCTGTAGCCTCGTTTCCGTTTTTTCCGCAAACGTGTTCGCTTCGTGAATCTCGGTACGCCTTGACTCTTTGGAGTTTCTGTTGTTCATCTTGGTTGTTCGAACCTGTTCGTTTGTGAAGTTATTCTTCGTGAAGATGTCTACCTCGTCTTCCACACCGCGTCCGGGCTTTGAGAAGTGCGGGGACTGTGGGTCCAAGATGTCAGCCACGGTCTCGTACTACGCCTGCCTACGGTGCCTCGGGGAGGCCCATGACACGGATGACTGTGTCGACTGCCAGTCGCTCACGTCGAAAGCCTTGCGGGAGCGCAAGAAGTTATCGGTAGGTAAGGTGTCCAAGCCCCGGAAGTGGAGGTCTGCGGGGCTTTCGACGGACGACTCGAGGGGCGACTCTCTGCGTCGTCGTCAGAAGTCCAGTGGGTCTCGGTCCCAGAGTCGGTCTCGCCACTCCTCTGCCTCTTCGAGGCACTCCCGTCCCCATTGAGAACTCTGCCCGTCGGTGGGTTGCTTACCCCACCAAGCATGCGACACCGGAGGAATGGGCTTCCTTTGGGAAGAAAATGTTGGCGATTCTCGAATCGCAGGGCACTGGTCCGTCCGTGCCTCCGAGTGGGGTCGGTTGTGATCAGCCGAGAGACGCCGCTCGCATGCCTTTGGGCTCGGGTGGTCGTTAAGATTCGTGGGAAAGGTCCTGCTCGGACAAGGGGAATCTTTCTCGGCATGCCCAGTCCAGGTCCCGGTCCTCGACGCGCTTGAGACCAAGTGAGCCTGTGAAGTCTTCGTGGAAGACATTGACGCCTGTGGCGCCGAGGTCGTCGACGGACTCTCTCGAGGCTCCTCCTCCGAGGAAGTCGTCGGCGCCCAGGATGTCGAGGGACACGCTCGGGGCTCCTCTCTCGAGGCCTGTGTCGACGCCGATTCGCTCGACGTCGGCGCCGATTCACTTGACGCCCTCGATGCCTTTCGGGGCTGTGTCGACGGGGGTACCCCGTGGCTCGGGGGAACCACCTAGGAAGGCTCTGGCCACGGTCAAGCATGGCTTTGGTTCCAGTTCTGTGCCTTCTTACCGCCATCTGGAATTCATTTCAGAGGTGGATGAGGACTCTGATGATGGCATGGTGCCTGACACGGTGCCTGACGAGATTCCCTCGGGCCATAGCCAGTTTTGAGGACCTGAGGCAGTCCCTGCATGATGCTAGTGGGCTGGACACCTCTCCGGAGGTGGAGTTTTGTAGGCCTGAGCCTGGCACTCATGCCGATTCTTCGTACCAGTGACTTATGTCACGGGTCACCGAGTACTTAGGATGGTCTGCTCCCCAGGGGAGTTAGTTCAGGATGACCTTAAGGATATCCTCGACATTGGTCCACCAACTGACCCGGTACTGCCATTCCATATGGCTCTGCAAAGAAGGGTGGCAGCGGCTTGGACTGCTCCGGAGTGTCTCCTGGCAGTAAGCAAGTCTTTGCCGCGAAAATACCGCCCAGCCAGTAGTGACCCCTGCTACTTGTCCAAGCACCCTTCTCCGGAGAGTTTGGTGCTGCAGGCGTCGTACCCTACCATCCCTCCTGATAGGGATGACAAGCGTTTTGACGGCTGGGTGAAGAAAGTGTTTTCTGCAGGGGGTATGGCGCTTCAAGCGGCCAACTCCATTTGTGCCTTGTTTCGTTTCACGCACACTCTGTGGAACTGTTTTTCCTTGGCGGCTGAACATATTCCCGAAGGGGATGAACGGGATGGTTTCTATGTGTGAGGCCGTTCAGTCGGGTTTGGACATGGTAGATTGCGTCAGCCGGTTCATGGCGGTGAGCACCGTGATACGCAGGTTTGCGTGGTTGCGGAAGTCGGGTTTGCTCCTGATGTGCAGGCCCGGCTCCTCAACATGCCCTTTGACGGGGAACATCTTTTTGGCAGCAAGGCTGACGAGAGCCTGGAGACGTTGCAGACCTCCAAAGCTGCAGCAAAGTCGTTGGGCGCTGCAGTTCGACAACCTACGCCTTTTTGTCCTAGGGGACAGCAATGGAGGGGAGGTTCCTTTCGTTATTACTCATCCTTTGGTAAAGGAGAGGAGCTGCCAGTCAAAGGGGCCACCGTAGGAGTGCCAGAGGTGGAAAACAAGGTACTCGAGGTGCCAAGGCCGCTCGGGCTGTTGCCTCTTTGCCCTCGGGCAACGCAGCAGCCGCTTCAGCTCAGTCATGAGGCCATGTTCCATGGTTCGCCGGTTGGGGGAAGGCTGGCGCAGCATCTTGCAGAGTGGCGCCCCATTACTTCAGATGTGTGGGTTCTGTAGATTACCCACGGCTACTGTTTTCCTTTCCGGCAGAGGCCTCAAGTCAATCCACTGGGGAATCTCTCTTTGAAGAGTCTGGATCCACTCCTTGCGCAGGAAATTCAATCCCTGCTGGAGAAAGGCACCATAGAACTGGTGCCTGTAGCGGAGAGGAACAAGGGATGGTATTCCCCTTATTTTTTGATTTCCAAGAAAGACGGGGGATTGAGACCCATCATGGACTTGCGCGGTTTGAACAAACTCCTCAGGAAGGACAAGTTCAAGATGGTTACTCTTTCTCAAGTCCTTCAAGCCCTTCAACTTCAGGACTGGTTGGTGTCTCTCGACCTCAAGGATGCTTATTTTCAAGTGCCGATCCATCCGAAGCACAAGAAGTACCTGAGGTTTGCGGTTGGCGACTCGCACTTTGTTTAGGATCCTGCCGTTTGGATTGACCTCCGCCCCGCGGGTCTTCACCAAGCTCATGGTAGTGGTGGCAGTGCACCTCAGGAAAGGGGGTATTTACGTCTACCCCTACCTGGACGATTGGTTGATCAGGGCGCGATCTCCCGAGCAAGTCCTGGATCATCTGTCAGTCACCTGCCACTCCCTCCACAAGCTGGGCTTCTCCCTCAACTTAAAGAAGTCCAATTTGACACCAACTCAGAGGCTCCAGTACATCGGAGCAGTGCTCGACACGTCCTGGGCCAGTGTTTTCCACCCCAGGTGAGGGCTCATCACATTCAGCAGATCGTGCACAAGTTTCAACTTGCCCAAACTCTCCAAGCGTTTGAGTTCTTGAGACTGCTCGGCCTCATGGCATCCTGCATTCTTCTGGTGCCAGAGGCCAGGTTGCGGATGAGATCTTTGCAGTGGGCACTCAAGCTCCAGTGGTCTCAGTCCTCCGGCAGGATTTCGGACCCTGTTCAGCTGCCGTCTTCGGTCGCCCGGGGCCTTCTCTGGTGGGCCGACGAAGGCAATCTGATGAGGGGGGGCTCCATTTTGGCTGCCCTGGCCGGAGGTGACTATCGTGTCGGACGCATCCCTCACGGGATGGGAAGCTCATGCCAACGAGTTGAGTCAGCGGTCGTTGGTCTCCGTCGGAGTCCAGACTCCATATCAATTTGTTGGAGCTGAGGGCCGTCAGGCTAGCCCTGAAGGCTTTTCTGACGACTGTGTGAGGAACGAATGTCCTGATCCTGACGGACAACACGGTGGCCATGCACTACCTCAACAAAAAGGGGGGCAGGGTCACTTCCTCTGTGCAGGGAGGCGATGCAGCTCTGGTTCCGGGCAATCCAGCAGGAAGTTTCGATCTCAGCAGTTCATCTGGCCGGAGACAAAAACGAGACGGCGGACGCTCTGAGCAGGCAGAGCGCGATCTCTCACGAGTGGGAGTTGGCTCAGGAGATTCTCCTGGAGATTTTTGCCCTTTGGGGGACCCCTCAAGTGGATCTCTTCGCCTCCAGTGCCAACCAGAAGTGCGAGAGGTTCTGCTTGCGGGAATTTCCTCCAAACAGGGCCTTAGGAGATGCGTTTGTGGTGGAGTGGTCATTCCCACTGCTGTACGCGTTTCCTCCAGTCCCCGTCATCCCGCAAGTACTGCGGAGGTTACGGAGGTTCGGTTCCCGGATGATCCTGATTGCTCCGGCGTGGGCCAGGAGGACGTGGTACCCAGACCTTCTCGCCTTGTCCATCTGCCCTCCACGTCGTCTTCCCTACCGAGACGATCTGCTCTCACGGGAGGGGGGGGTCAGGTTCTCCATCCAGAGGTCAGGTCCCTCAACCTTCACGCTTGGCTTCTGAAAGGTTGAGGTATAAGGATTGGGACCTCCCTGAAGACGTGATGGAGGTGTTGCTTTCGGCCAGAAGGCCCGCAAAAAAAGTCCCTGTACCGTTGCCGTTGGAGGAAGTTCTGCGACTGGTGCAGGGTTAAGAATGTGGATTCTTTTGCATGTGAAATTCCCATGGTTCTGTCTTTTTTGCTTTCTTTGGCCTTCAAGTGCGTACCATTAAAGGTTAACTGGCGGCACTGTCCATATTTAAGCGCTCGTCTGAAGAGTGTTCCTATTTTAAAATTCCTTTAATTTCTCAGTTTCTGAAAGGGCTCACTAATGTGTTCCCTCCGTCACCTTTGGAGGTGCCCGGTTGGGATTTGAACCTTGTTCTCAAGTTTCTGATGGGTGCTCCGTTTGAGCCTTTGCATTCATGCCCTTTGAGACTGTTAACTCTGAAAACTGTATTTTTAGTTGCGGTCACTTCAGCTCACAGAGTGAGTGAGTTACAGGCACTTTCAGTTAAGCCACCCTTCACTGTATTTCATAAGGACAGGGTTGTCCTTGGAGTTCGTCCTTTTCTTCCGAAGGTGGTGTCGGAATTTCATTTAGGCCAGAAGGTTGTTCTTCCGGAATTTTATCCTCCACATCCTCGTAAGGAAGAGGAGAGACTCCATAGGCTTGATCCTAGGAGAGCATTAAGCTTTTATATTTCACGCATGTCCCGGGTCAGAGTGGACGATCAGCTTTTTATTGGTTACGCTGGAAAGCGTTTGGGACAGGCTGTGACGAAACACGCTGGATTATTTTGGCTATCTGAGTGTTACCGCTTGGCGGGTAAGGACCCACCGGTCAGTTTACGGGCCCATTCTACCAGGGGCATGGCTGCCTCTTCTGCCCTGCAAAGGGGTGTTCCTATTTGCAACATCTGTGATGCCGCCACCTGGGCTTCAGTACATACTTTTGTACGTCACTATTCCCTCTATTCCATCTGGGGGCAGGATCTGGCCTTTTTGCAAGGCGGGCCTTTACTGCGCAAATTGATTGGGCATGCTAAATTTCTGTTTTCTAAATTCTTTTCCCACCTCCTTGCTTTGGTACCGCTTTGGGAGCCTGTCATAGATATGGAATATGTCGGAGGACCCAATTCCCTTCGAAGAACAAGTTACTCTCTTACCTGGTAACGTTCTTTCGATGGGATGGTCCGACGACGTATTCCATATCGCTCCCTCCCTACCTTCCCCGCTACAGAATTTCTTATGCGATTGCAGTTTATGTTTCTGCAATGCTTTGTGTGTCAGACTGGCAGAAGACTGGTGGCACACGTTCTGGGAAAAAACTACAACTGAGGCTACGGGCGTCGTGCGTCCTACTTATAACATCCAGTGACGTCGGCCGTCGGAGGAGGTCCTCGAGGGCGGCTTATCGACGCAGACGCCGAAGATTTTCTGAAGCAGCACAGATGTGGTGATTACTGTCAACGATATGGAATACGTTGTTGGACCATCCCATCGAAAGAACGTTACCAGGTAAGAGTAACTTGTTTTTCTAATGGATTCCTTCCTCCCATGGATTCCTCACCTTTGATATCCAGATCCCAGTGGAGCTGCTCTTTTGGAAACGTTTCCACCGCAAGGTGGGCACAGCACGGTTACACCGAATGCCTTTACCCGCCACATGCCAGACATGACCTCGGAACCAGTATATATCTTGGTTCCTTTTTTCCGTGCACTGTGCTTTGTTCAGGAACACAGCTTTGTTAGAAGTATTCAACTTTGTTGTTTCACACCATGCCGAAGGCCTCAGATTTTAAACCATGCGTAGACTGCTGGTGTGAAATGTCGGACCACCACAGAATTTGCCTCTACTGTCTGTGTGGATAATGATTAGCACGATTGCAGGTTGTCAGTTGATGCACCTGAGCACAGGCAGCGAGTAACTTTACCTTTCTCCATTGGGACAAAGTTGACCTGCGGACCTGTTCAAGGTCGCTGGGCACGGTGCTCTGAAGAACAGACCCCAGTCTGCAATGACGAGAAACACTGCGGGAGGTTTTCATCCAAACACCATTCTTCTTCCTCTTCGAAGAAAAGTCTCTGATCCAGTGAATCCTCTTAGAAACAGGAGCCACAAGTACCTTTCCCCACCAATTGCTCCACGTCGGAGGAATGGGAGGCCTTTCTGCTCCAGATGCTGGGTGTCTTCAGCATGGACCCGACTATGCCATCTGGGTCCACCGTACTGACTAGCAGGCAAAAACCCTGCAATAGCCCATGATGATTTGCCTTTAGGCTCTGCCATGGCTCCCACAGGCTACCATCTGTCTCTAACCTGCACCACTCCGTCTTCTGACATTGGTCTTCCTGCTTTGGCTGCTCATTAGCAAGCACCAAGATTCCTCAAGAGTTTACCCGGCTCCCTACGAGTGCTTTAATGTCTCGTTTGGAACATACTATGAGGGTAATCCTGTCCCTTTTGGGATGACGCCCAGGACGATCAACCCTCAGCATCCTTTAAGGCCCTTAATGGCCGCTTTCAGGGCCTGGTGGAGTTCTTAGGGTGGGGGGCCTTTGCCCGAGGAAGCTGTTAGGGAGAATTCTCATTTATGGCTAATTTCCCTTACCTAGTGAGTCCCTCCGCAGCTTTGCTGGATTTATGGGGTTTATTTTTTCCACCTGATAAGAGTGTGTACCTTTTTCCCACTCTAACAGTGTATTCGCTGTGTGTATTTTCACTGTTTGTGTGATCTTGGGCACTGGAGCTTCACCTACTCCATGTGCACAACTTTTTTTTGTGTGCTACACAGCATCTTCAGTGCAGTGACACAGGATTGTCTTTGAGACTTCCCACTGACTCCATTTTTTCTGGGGCTGAATACTGTCCCCCAGAAACAGGTAAAATTGCCAGTAACTTTATATAGTCACTTTCAACTGCAGACCCAGTACACCCCATCTTACATGGAGTATTGGAAAAGGTTAACTTTTATCCCTTATTGTCTGTACCTCTTGGAGCCTTGTTTCGCTCCCTTAACACTAAGACGTGGCTGGTGGCAGTGGTATTTACCCTCACTTTCCTACCGCGATTATGTTATATAAACGTGGTATTGTTCCAGGCTATTATAGTAGCCTCGAACATAAAGTCGCTTGACCAAAAACATTTTCGTTTGGTTCCTGCTGGGTTTATTCGCCATTTCTTTCTTTTTGTTAGTCTTTCTTGTTGTTTGCTTTTCGCGTGCCCAACCAGATTTGGTTTCTTTGTTCACCGTCTTTTGGCGGGCTTCTGCAAAAAAGCCCTCCTTTGGCGTCTGGGTGTCTAGGTGGGCTGAATGTGAGGTAGGGGTTTAGTAACCCCCTGCACAGGGTCTCCTTGGAGACCCAAATCGCACTCTGTCGATTGGCTGAGGTGGTTGTCCGGCCCGGACAACCCCCCTGCTGTGTGATTGACAGCCAGGCGGTGTGAATGAGGGATTTTGGCATAAAAGGCAGGACTCTTGGGATGGAAGTAAGAGTCGCCACTGGAACTACAAGAACCGAAGAGAATCGGAGAAGAAGACTGCTGCTGCAACTCCTGGATCCAGGTGAAGCCCTGCTGCAGTCCTGAGCTATCTACCCTTCAACGACAGAGAAGATCCAGTCCGGAGTCTTCTTCCCTTGAGCCTGGTGGGATCAAACGGCTCACCTTTAACAGCCAGAGAATCCTCTTCTGGGTCGAAATCGCTGCACACAGCTGTAGTGGTCCGGATAGCCATCGGAAGAGCCCTCTCCTGTTTTTAAGGAGTGTACATTTTATTCATTGTTGCTTTGCTGCTGCTGGCCTCATCCCTGGGTAGTTCAGATTGCTCCAGACGTCGTCCTTCTTGTCCCCACGACTGTAGCTTCAGGAACCGTGAGTCTGCAGGAACTGCCAGGAACTGCCGCCGCAGCACCAGCTTTCTTCATCCGAATAAGGTAATGTGTCCATTTGGTCATTCTCTCCGTCCGACCTTGAGGAATCGGGGTAAACCCTTTTCCTTTACAAAGGCTTGTCCTTTCTTTCCTCCGTCTTATAACTTTTGCTTCCCTTTGACAATACCTAGTACTCCTGGCAAACTTTAATCGTGAACTGTTCTAACCGTGTGAGCCTCGACAACAGAGCCCCTGCTCCTTTTGACACTGGTGCAGGCCTATTGACTTATCTGCCTCTTAGGAAACGTCCTCTGATTCGATTGCCTTGACAAACGTATTGCCTATGATTTTTATCTACTATTCCCTTGTTTTAATTCTATGTGCTATGTGTGTTTGACTTTGGGTGTATTTCTTCTCACGGGTACGCGTTATTTTCGTAAGACCGAACTGTCATTACTGTCAAAAAGTGATCGCGTATTAACCCACGGTAACGTCTTTGTTTCGAAACACCGGTCTGTCAAATTCTAATGTACTTAACTTGAATTGACCTGAACAAGAGGAATTGATTGTGTGTAGTATATTTAGAGTGTGGTTTTATTTTATTGAAATTAAGTGTTTTGTGAATAGATGGTTTAAAAGTAAATTTACTTATATTTTTTAACCAGAAACCTTGAGTCAGTGTTTGTTTGATTCACAGTAATTGTAGTCTTTTGTGAAATCTCTACTACTGCTCATTTGCTCTCGAGATAAGTCTGGCTGCTCAGCCATCGCTACCACTTTACTGTGTAGTACAGGCTTGTACCAAAGGTGAAAATGTACTATCACTTGTAGTCTTCATTGTATGGAGTGGTCCCTAAGGGCACTGCATATGATTCTGCCTAACACATGCCCCCCAGAAGTGCTAGCATAGGACTTCGGGAAGCGCACCACGATTCGATCTGGCATCCCTCTCCAGATGGATGTGCTGCAGGTGGCTAGAAAGATCAGAGCGAAGCGCAAGGCCAACGCCCAGAAGAACAAGAAGTTGGACAGCCGGTTTAAGCTGACAGACCGGAAACCACTCCTCCTTGCCTCTCCTCACAGCCACATTCTTCAGTGGTGGCTCTGGCCTCACTATATTCTAAACCATTTTCTTCCTCCACGGAAGCCACCTCGAGTTGTCTTTTCAAGGAGAAGGTCCTCGTGTTTGTGGGCAGACGCTGTTATGCCATTTCAGGACTGCATCTGCAGCAAGCCTGTGCCCTTTTAGTCACGGCTAACCAGAAGCTGTGACGTGAGCTTGGGGAGTTTCTCCCTGACCTCCCTTTAGAGAGGCAAGCCTCCTTCAAGGCTGTTCTGGCAGATGACTGTGCCATTGTGCAAGATCTCATGGAGTCTTGGTCTCTCACATCGACACAGCGGGCATAGGGCTGTGCCTGAGTATCGAGCTGAGAAGTACGGCGTTGATGCATGCCACTAAGTTTTCATCTGACGTGCAAGAGCGGGTCGTAAATCTGCCCTTTGAGGACGTGGACCTCTTTCATTCGTCAACTGTCTTTAAAGGGGAAGAACATTTTTCTGGTGAAAAAGGTTCCGTTTCCTGTCCCTAGCGATGGACGCCCGTACAGTATGGAGGAAAGGGAACTATGGACTAGGAGTACATTAGTCACTACGCTGAGTAACATAGAATTTCTGGCCAACTCTACCACCTTAGCAGGGTGGTTCCAGCACCTTCTGGGGCTGATGGTATCTTGCGTGCTCACGGTTCAGCACACCTGCCTCAAGATGAGATGCCTCCAGCTCCACCTGGCAGCCAATTGGCACCAGGAAATGGGGGTATGTCGGACAGGATCCCAATACCCCGGCTACGCCTCCTGGACCTTCACTGCTGGTTGATGGAGGACAGTGTGACAGTGGGAGCCCCCTTTACCCGGCCGGAGCCAACTCTGGTGTTGATGATGGAATACTTGCTTTCGGGCTGGGGGGGGCTACTCTGGAGGGCTACTCCATTCATGGCGCATTATCCATGGTGGAGTCCCTCCTGCTGTGGGCTTGGTGCTTTAAGACTTTTCTGCCTCGTCAGGGACATAGCAGTTCTGGCCAATTCCACAACAGTGTTTTACCTGAACAAACAGGGTAGCACCTGTTCCCCCTCACCCTCTCCTGTGCATGGAGGCTGTGGCGATCTGGGAGTGGGGCCTTACGGAAGAGATTTGGATTTTCGCGGTCCACCTTCCGGGGGACAGCAATGCAGAGGCAGACCAGTTCAGCCGCTTTTGGTTGAACAACTACTAGTGGGAGTAACAGATCAACTCTATGTTGCCCCTGTTCCAGAGATGGGGTTTCTGGATCT
Source organism: Ambystoma mexicanum (assembly GCF_040938575.1). Classification (NCBI taxonomy): domain Eukaryota; kingdom Metazoa; phylum Chordata; class Amphibia; order Caudata; family Ambystomatidae; genus Ambystoma; species Ambystoma mexicanum. The sequence continues at coordinate 659,058,741 of NC_090941.1, read as the reverse complement.
GGATTTTGAATTCCAAGTGCCCCCGGTTTTCTTCTTGGGCGGGCCAGGGTCAGGGGTCTCTAGGGGACGCGTTCCAACTCTGCTGGGCCGACCGCAGGTGCTATGCGTTTCCTCCTGCACTGTTGCTTCTGCGGTCGCTCTGCAAGTTGCAGACGTCAGTGGGCTGCAGCCTCATCCTGATTGCCCGCACTGGCCGTCGAGGGCTTGGTGCTCGGATGTACTGCAGTTGTGCTCCCAGGGACTGGTCCGCCTTCTGATCCCCAGCAGGGACTTTGTTACATAGCAGGGCATGGCGGTGGAACACCTGGACCTAGCGGCCTGGTTCCTGACCAGCTGAAACTCCACCATGCTCAGTTCTGTGAGGACAAACGTAACATCAATCAGGAGGCCAGGCGGCTGTCTACGGGGACCCAGTACAAGAGCAAGTAGACAAGATTTTGACAATGGGCGCACAAGGGGCTTGACCCCTTTACCTGTTCCCTAGACGACATGCTGGCTTTTTCCGCACATCTGGCTTGTTCCGGCATTCAGGTCGAGATCTGCGGCACCTATCTGGCAGCCATTGGGGCGTACAAGAATTCTCCAGAGCATGCCTTTTCAGCAGCCAACCCGGCGTGTAAGGCACATCTCAAGGGGTTGTCCAAGGTTTTAACTCCCTTTCAGGAAGTCTGAGACCTTTTTTTCATCATGTTTGGGGACAGGCAGCCAGGCTTCTAAAGCGTCTATCGACCAGTGGATGGTCCAGGTCATTTCGGAGGCGTATACAGCCATGGGCAAACCCGTTCCTGAAGGGATTCATGCCCATGCGGTCAGAGCTCAGGCCACAGCTGTCGCTTTTCAGAGACATGCTTCCTGGGATGTCATCAGCAGGACGGCAACTCGGGCCACTCCATCAGCCTTCTGTAAGCCCTATTCCCTGTATACCAGTTCTCAGTACCTTTTTTTCTTCGTCCTAGATATGAGGCAGGTTGTCACAGCTACATCCTGTGGTCTTGTTCAGTGGAATCACCCACAAGGATGGAGGAAAGGGGACAAACAACGAGCCAGCATGGAATCAGAAAGCGGATGCGACAAGGTCATGTATAAGGCTCACAGTATTGAGTCCGAGCGTCAGTTCTCTTTAACAGCGACGTCCGAGTCGTGAGAGAGTTTCTCCCACTCCTGAAGGAGAGCATATATATCCCATTTGGAGGACATTCATTACGAGGAGGGAAACCACAGTCCCTTTAGGGCTGGACCCCCCCACCCCTACGCCCTCGTGAAGTCAGACATCCCAGAGGAGTTTTATGGGGAACAAGGCAACTTGTGGCCAAATTGCAGCAGGAAAGTAGCGTGGACACCTCCACAGAAATGCTCCCTTGAACCACCCTGGGCAAACTACAGACCGCTTTCCAGCATCTGATGGCGAAGGTGGTCAACACCTTGCGGCTGTCGGTTCCTTCACATCTGAAGGTGCTCTATGAACTTACTGACATCCGGGACGATGGTCCAAAGATGGAGACACTATTTCCTTTCAGTCAGGCAGTAGAGATGCCGGTGCTGGAAATAAGGCCCAAACCGGCTTCAGCTCTGATTTATCTGTAACCTGTCAAAGAAGCACAGGTCGGCACCCTCCGACCCCATGTTCCTTTATGGCCATGCTTCCTCGCAAAGATGGGTATTACAGATCGATATGGCGAACCTTAAGACCACTTCACTTCTTTCCCATCTTTGCCCCCCTGACACGGTAGATCAAGATGCTGGCCGTATGAGGTAGGAAGATTTTCAGATCTTCAGGCCTTGGTCTCTGGTGCTTAAACACCTCTTCTGCTGTGGCTAAGTTCTCCTTTGACCTGTGGTCGGTTATGGGAGAGGTGTCTGAGAACATTCCTGAGGGGCAGATGCTTGAAGGCTTTGAGGCCATTTTGAAGGACTGCAAGGAAGCCTCCCATCAGATACTGAAGACTGCGTAACAAGAACAGCCACCTGCACAGTCTCATGCAGATCTGTTTGGCTGCAGACATCCGGCTTTGCTACTTACGTTCAAGAGAAGATTCTGGATATGCCCTTTGATCCCATTAACTTATTCAGCGCCAAGGCCATTGAGTCCTTACAGAGGTTCCAAGCTTGTAAGGCTACTGACAAGTCGCTGGGCTTGCAGCCCAGCAGTAGCGACCTGTAAGCCTCACCGGGAGGGGTTTTCGCCCCCTTGGCCCAAGGACATGGAGGCCAAGCCCCAGCAAGCAACGAGCAAGGGCAGTGTCAACCCTGCAGCAATGAGGGCCTTGGTGTGCCCAGGGGACGGGCTTCCACCTCCGCAGCCCCTGACATGAAACCTCTTTGAAATTGACTTCAGCTATCAGTCTCTGAAAGGGGGCAGAATATCGCAGTTTGGCGAGGAGTGAAAAAATACCACTTCCGACGCCTGGGCCTTAAAGATCGTACAACAGCCCTAATGCCTTGCTTTTGCCCTTCACCGTCTGGCCCACGCGCCCGTGCCACCAACCTTGCCTCTGTAACCTCTTCAGCTACGGGTCACCCATCCGCTTCTGCTAGAAGTGGCCATAGAACTGATAACTTGCTCAGAACAATGCAGGAGTTGGGGCTCTGCCTATTTTCTGGTGTCAAGAGGATGGAGGTCCGAGACCACTCCTGGATCTGCAGCTTCTGTACTTGCGAAAGTACAATTTAAAGATGCTCACTCTAGCTCAGATCCTCCTGGACCTGAATGACGCTAGTTTTCCTGGATCTCCAGGAGGCTTACTTCGATGTGGCCATCCACAAAAGGCACAGCAAGTACCTGGGATTTAAGGTAAGGAACTGTCACTCCCAGTTCAGGGCCCTGCCTTTCGACTTTCTTCAATACACAGGTTTTTTTTTTTTTACCAAGTTTAGCAGCGCAGCAGTGGCAGCTCACTTCAGAACTGAAGGCGTACATGATTTTACCTATCTGGACGAGTGGTTCGTCCAAGCCCGCTCCCCAGTACTAGCTTCAGCACACCACACCTGTACAGTTGTGCAACATTTTGCCCATTTTAGGCTTCTCCCTGAACTTAAGTCTCAGGTTTCACTGTCCCAGTCCCTCCGATTTATTGGAGCAGTCTTGGCCACTCAACTGGGATTTCCACCTGAGGGCAGAGACACAAACATCTACAAGATAGTCCAAGTTTTCCAGCCACAGACAAAAGTTACAGCCTCGGCTTTCCAGCACTTGCTGGCTCATAAGGCCTCTTGCATCCTTATGATACACACTGCATATGAGATTGCTGCAGTGGCTTCTGATCTCCTAGTGGTCACAGTTTTGGGGACGAATATCGCACCTTCTACTTGTCTTGGAGAGTGTGTCCGGAAACCTGCAATGGTAGCCCATGACAGACAAACCTCCTGAAGGTTTTGTTTAGTCAACCTTGGCCACAAGTGACTAGTCATGGATGCGTGCCTGAAAGGCTGGGCTGCTCACCTCCAAGATCTTAGGTCGAGCAGACTGTGCTCCCGATCAGACTGCCGGGAGCCCATCAGTCTGCTGGAGTTGAGAGCAATCGGGCTGGTTGTCATTGCTTCACCCCCACTCCTCTTTAAAGGACAAGACGGTGTTGGTCCTAATAAACAACACTTTAGCCATGCATTACCTCAACAAACTGGGTGGTATAGGCTGCCTGCCTCTGTGCAGAGAAGCAATGCGATTGTGGTGTTGTACTCTGGAGAACAGTCTCAGACTGCACCCACCTGGCCGGCAAGGTGAATGTATTGGCGGATGCACTGAACAGACAGTCTTCGACCCCCCCCCCCCGCACCCACATGAGTCGGAGCTCTTTTAGGAAGTTCTGGAGAAGATTATCTTCAATTGGATCAATTGGGTTACTCCTCCAGTGGACCTCTTAAGTGGGAACAGGAAGTGCAATTTGTTCTGCTCCAGGGAGTTCCCTCCTCACAGAGCTCTGGGGGAGGCCCTAACAGCCGTTGGGCCTTCACCTCTCTGCGTTCCTGTTGATTCCTGTCATACTGCTGATTTTTAGGAGACTGCACCTTTTCATATCCACAATGATCTTGATACTCTGGACCGGGCCCGGAAAACATGGCACCTGGACCTGTTGGACATGACATCTGACCTCCTTGGCGTCTACTGCAAAGGGCCAACCTCCTCTCCCTGAACCTCAGCATTCTGAACCTTCATGCCTAGCTGCTGAAAGGCTGAACTATAAAGAATGGGCCCTGTTGGAGGATGTTCTGGATGTGCTCTTATCTGCTACATGGACCACCACCAAATCCATACATGTCTGTAGGTGGCGTGTGTTTTTGGCTTGGTGCCAAGAAAGAGAGCTGGACTCCTTTACTTTATCTGCATCCTTTGTTTTGTATTATCTTTCGTCTTTGGCCCGGACGGGTTTGCAGATTCAAATTGGTGCAGTGAAGGTTGATCATGTGACCATTTCAGTCTTCAATATTTTTGCAGTTTTCGACTTACAAGAGAAAATGGCATCCTAGCATTAAACGATTTACTCCCAACTAACACGCTCCACCCTCCTGCAGAGCTGTTTTTGTGTGCTTCATACCCTTCAATGTTAAAGTACTTACCAGGCCATACGGTTTTTTTATTCCCACCCCTCTTAAAACCGTTATCACATTGTCCTGGGGATAGTCCCTTATTCATAGCCTTGCTCGTAATGCGCCACCCAACTAATCCGTTCCGGGTAAAACATGGCACCAGTGCCTCGTTTCCGGTGGTGTCGTCCTCAGACTGTGGGATATATTGACCCAGACACACAGTGCTCCAGATGATATTTTGAGGTTGGGAGTATTTTACTCCCCGGTTTTAAACTTTGGGAGTAAATGTGATTTTAAGAGTAAAAATTACTTTTCTCCTTTTCAAGAGTAAAATGTATGTGACATCCAGACGACGCATGCATAAACTGTATGGAAATCATTACCGTACGGCAGCTTTCTGCATTGTGACAGAATACACCTTTCATTATTTCTCTAAGGTCTGGCCATTTGATCTCTCCTGTATATATTTAAATGTCTGACATCACATCACAAGAACCTAGCTAATTACATAGTAAAGCAAACATGAATTGTATTGTGTGTTTTGAGGTTTGATAGCAGGATTTTCATTTGATGTTTAATGAATCCTCATTTTCTGGAGCTATTACTACCTAATGGTATGCCAATGTTATGATAAAACAGTGCAGAGAGGCAATGACTCCATGCTAAATTCTACATCTAATCTAATGGTCAGATGGTTATTTATATAGTGCTTTTGGCCAAGCGCTGTACATAGAACATATTTATCACAATTATCACCAAACCAAAGTCGGTACTCATTTATCGACCTCGAAAGGATGAAAGGCTGAGTTGGACTTGCCGGGATTCGAGCCTGCAACCTACAGATCACGCACAGATTGCAGCAATGAGTGCTCAACCGGCTGAGCTATCTCATTGGCTAACATCCTTCAGAGGTCGGTTAACTGAGTATCGACTGAGGTATAATAATCACAGTACCTAGATGTTGGATGAACCATTTATGAAGCACTACATGAAGTTCAATACCTATCTGGATTATCACAGGGACAGGTTTTGCTGAGTTTCTATTTCAATTACCAATGTAACTTTCATTTGTTTGTTTTTGAACAGCGCTTGCACTTCCTGGAGAGTCAGGTTTTGGATGTTTTAATTGTAGTCTTGAAGATTTGAGAGGCTAGAACACCTGTGATTGGTGTACTGACAATCACTCACCCTTGACAAAGACTCTTGTACCCCATTGACTGCAAGTCTGAATGGATGTAATCTAGACTGTGCATAGTCATTTTACACAATTATAATTAATGTAAATTCAAATACAAGTGTAAAAATGATCTGCCTCTGCATGATTATGCACACAGCACCAGAACTCTGAAAAATACAATTGTGCAATAATGGTTTCCTTTCACTAGAAAAAAAGCATCATTTGTTACAAAATATTAATTCTCAATTGCAACTTAGTTGTCCATCTTATTAATTAAACAATCCTAAACATCTAGGAAATTATGCACAGTGCGTCTAAAGCTGAATGGAAAGAAACCATTCCTTTTATCACAGTGTGCAGTTTTTTTTAAAGGCTTCAGAGAAATACATTCCGTTTCAGAGGTGGCTTACAATTACATCCATGTAGATAAAAATCAAAAGAAGCCTCCTAGTTTCTATCAAGTAACCTGACCTTTGCACTGCCCTCTGCTCTAAACCTGTGTGTAAATGTACCCAGGAAAATAATAAAGCTGTCATATTTGCAAGATTTTCATGGGTAAAAAGGCCTGGTACCCACCTTATCTGGAGGCCTGCACTCGGCAGCACTTCCCCTTCCTGAAGTTCCTGCGCTGCGTTGCTGATCTGCTCCATTCATCTTGCTGATCCCAACTACAAGGCCAAAGCATTGCTGACCCTACTCCAGGGCCCACTGCAAAACCCAAGCATAGCTGATTCCTATCCTAGCAAGGCCAGTGATCCAGAATCCACCCACTAATCTCACATTAAAAAGGGGAAAGCTGTGGTACCTTTTGCATCCTGAAATCAGGCCGGCTTGCTGCCCACTAACTGCATACAACGGTACCTGTGCCATCCAGTGACCCGAATTGCCCAGCTGTTCGCTACCCGGTGACCAGACCTTGCCCAGCTGACTTTTACCAGGCGCGCCGACATGTGGTGACCAGACCCTGTTGACTGTCCGAAAAAATCCCAAAACCAAAAAGTGGACAGAGTATAATCCCCACCCCCATAGAAACACATAGCCTATCTTGTCTTTCCCTTGTTCTTATCCCATTCTGAGTAATCCTATTTATACCCTGGTAACTTGTTGAAACTGTTAAACATTAAGGACAGGGTACGAGGATAATTATATCTAGCGCCATCTCTTTTCAATTTTGTCTGGTGTAAATTAGAAGTCCTTGGTTATATTTGGAGTAATCAAACTAATTTACATATATTTTATTGTTGGGGTTGAGCACTGGGGGACAAGGTTGACCTCGCAAATCAACCTTGGAGCTTACTGTGTTCCTCCTTAACAGTATAGCCTAGATAATTTATTGTAAGTAACATTTTCCTTTCTTTCAACACAGATTTTTTCACTTTTAACTGCTCTATTTTCCTAAAAACGAACCTCCTCTACCTTCCAAATCTCTCTTAATTCACCGGCCAGAGACCTATTTTTACCTCTATATTTTCCCTGTGATATACCTCTATCCCGAGCCCCAGAACTGCGCTCCAAATCAGAGTATTTCACCTGTTTTTATTCAAAACCGTTTGGGTAATTTAAAGCGGGAATTGAGAAAATTGCAAGTTTTCCAACGTGTCATTTGGCTGCAGCATGCTCCACTCATTATCGATTTGTATGCCTTTTGCTGATCCATTGCCTTGTGATTGCTAGTGATATAACATACCTGCAATTGTGATAAAACATATGTATATTATAATTTAACCACACATTAATTAATTATTTGCAAAATTAGAGTGATCTTTTAGGCCTTTGCTAAGGGTTTTTCTTTGCTAAGCTTTTTATTCTGTTTTCTCCCTCTTATTCCTGACTACCTGCTGCTTCTTTCTATCCACTAAGAATTCGATTATTTGTGGGTTGAGGGAACCTTGCAGGGGGAAACCTTAACTTGGGTGCCATCTTTCCTAAAATCAAAAAGTGCTCCTATTCAATTGTGCAGTGTAGATTTTCTGGGAGAAGGTTAATTAAGTGCGTTGCTTACATTTATATTGTAACTATCACCCCATTGGTGATTGCTGCCCCATATTAAAATTGTCTGATTTCATTTGAATTTAAAAATAAATAGTAGTTGGTTGCATTTCCACCAACCTTCCTGGTTCATGGTCCATTGTGACCTGGGGTATTTGAAAAAGGGTTTGTGACGAGAGTTGTGTACCATCTCAAATTGAATTTGCATAAAATAAAGAGAAAGGCATATCAATTGATCGCTACATCCTAGGCTGAGACCAAGGTGTGTGTCGCCTGATTTGAAATCCTTAACAAGACAAGGGCCTTTGGCCTCCCCTCTGAAATCCGGTGTAGGAAAAGGGCTTCATGCTGTTAACAGGTTCAGCCTAGTTTGGATCCATTGGCGCCAAGATGGGGACCTTGCCCCAGTAATAACCTGGGACAGGCCGAAAGTCCAGTCTAATTTTTCACTGCAACTGCGCCGTTCATTAAGGTGGTTATCAGGATTGCCCGGTGCCATACAAATCGGGGTACCCTAGCCAAGAGTCCACTGGGATGCAAAGGAAAATAATACACTAATGACAGTTGATTCTTTTAGCAAGGTGTAAGATGTTTCAAATGAGAAAAATGGTGAATCCCAATGATGTATCCTTCTTTTTTTTTTATTTTTTTTGCTCAGACACTTCCTTATCAAAAGCCCACAAGATATCACTAGGATCGCATGAAGTAGCTGTGCAAAGCACTACCTCAAATTATTACTGCTTTTTAACACTACTTTCAACATCTGCAAGCTTTTCTGAACCTCAAATATTTCTAACTTCTGGTATCAATTCCTCTAGCTCAAACCTTCTGGGTGGTACTTTATATCATCCTTTCAAGAATTCTATCTGAACATGCACAGACTTTTTCTCTGTCGGCCAATACGCATTGAACTGCCTAAATAATGAGATGCAAATCTATAGTCCGCATAGACACGAACTTGACACACTTATCTACAGCATGTAGCAGCAGTCAGACATCCCAGTACCTTCCCACCCCAACATATTCTATTTGCTAACAACACCTGACCTTCTGCTCGTTGTTTAAGGCCTTATAAATGAGGCGACTGAAGGAGCCGCATCTTCCAAGCTGAGCCTATTCCTAGCCACACGCCGGGGGTTATCCCTGTGAGAGATGTAAGCTATCTCATGGGGCTGTCAGACGGTCACATTTACCAAACAACTCTGTGGTTCACCCAGTGCCAGTTGCAGTCCGCTTACTGCCATGATCTTGCTGGTGGAAGCCCACATGCCTTTGATTGTCCCCTTATCAATGAAGGTGCATTCTCGTTGTCCACAGAACCAGCTGCTGTATTCCAGAGGTCTTTCATGACAGGTCTTTGGGTATGCCGGATGAGTTTCCCATGATTCCCTGCCTGCTGTTTTTCCATAGATGCTTATTTCAGAGTTAAAGTAATCTTGTACTTCTTCACAAGCAATTTCCCACTGTAGTTTCTGTCTTGCTGTCACTACTCCATGGTTTAGTTGAATCAATTGTGAGCTTGCAGAGTGTACCAATAATGTGGCATTCTCCAATATTGATATTGAAAAATTGTGCCCCAGAGAAGTTCTGTAGTTCGTTCTATGGAACCAAAACTGCCTTATACATTTTGTCCCTTATAGACTCCTAAGGCTGCAAGAGCTGTATTTGCCCCATCCCAGTTTCGATCGACTACTTCCCCTTTTTGTCTTCCTCTGACGTAATTCCTCCCTTTGCTGCTGTAGGCTAATTGTCGCTCCCCCACTGCAATTGGGGAACTGAGTGGTAACCTGAAATGCAAACCGAGTGATGGACAGTAAATATCAACATGGCCAGGCTGGTATTGAAAACATACAAAATCCAGACTGGTCTTTCTTGTTAATGGTGTCATACTACAGAGACTGACTATTCTTTCGGGAGTTTCTAAGAAACTCTATTGTTTCTAAGTCGTCAAAACTAAGCACTGTCAGGGTACAGGTTTTGTTATCTAAATAATAGTTATATTGACATAAAGCATAGATGGAATTCAAACAAACTCTGGACTCTGCTATTTCTAGGATTCAGAATAGTCAGCAAACAGTTCCTTCCTAACACTATGCTTTGGTCTGCTTTCTTGCATTGTCCAGGCACTGCTATCCTTTGAAGACTACAAGGCAGAGCCAAAACATCTGTGTCTCGGCTATTGTTACCGATTTGAGAACATTGTCTCACCACCACAGTGGTATTTGTCTGCTATATTATTACAGCACACTCTCCTCACTTGAGGACCCTCTGACCGAGCCCCCTCCCACACTGCCAGCCTCATTCTCCGTCATTCGACTGATGAAGCGAGTGATAGACGCTGCTTTTGCCGCTTTCATTCCCACTCCTGCCCCTGACTCTTCCTCAGACTCCGTCTTTGCTAACCTTCACCTCTCCATCGCCAACACCCTTGAAATCCTTGCCCCTCTCATGAGGATTCACCTGAAGCCCGCTTCCAAGTGCAACAGATGGTATGACTCCAATTTAGCTTCTCTGAAATGTTGCTGAACGGAAGTGGCAGACCTCTGGTTCATCCTCTGACAAACTGGCCTGTTGCCTGCTCCGAAGGCAATACAGTTTCTCTATCTGCTCCATGAAGAGGGCCCACTTCCAAGCCTGCATCTCTGGAGCCACTAACAACATGGCTGAACTCTTCAAAATCTACAAGGAACTCACTAATTCAACTCCAGTTCCACCTCTCTCCTTCCTTCCCAGGCCCTCTGCACTGCTTTGGCCTCCCATTTCACAGCTAAAACTCAGGACATCCTGTCCTCACTCTCCACCACCCTGATGTCGACCCCCCCCCAACCCACCTCTGTGCCCCGCTCACCTGCCTCCTTTTGCCTCACTCCTAGCACCCCCCACACTCTCCTCCCTCCTGCCTATAGCACCTGACAAGCTCTTCAAAGTTGTCTGATCTATTAAGACCTCCTCTGAACAGTTGCACTCTTGCTCTTCTAGAACCATTAAGGACAACATCTCCTCTCTTGCTCCTGCACTTGCAGACTTCTCTAACCACTCGCCTGCTACTGGCTCCTTCCCTTTATCCCTTGTGCACCCTCTCTGTCTGGTCACCCCTCCTGCCTGGCTAACTATCGTCCCATCTCCACCACCCCCTTACTGGGTAAACTCTCGGAGAAGTTGCCCCCCCCCCCCCAAGTGATCCGTATTCACTTGCTGGTTGACACCATGACCATCAATCTGGATTCCGGGCATCCAGAGGCACGGAAACTGCTCTCCTGAACGCCCGTGAAGACTTGCTTGCAAATCTAGATTCTAACTCTCCAACTGTTCTCATCCTCCTGGATCTCTGCTCTGCCTTTGACACGGTCAACCATTCTATCCTCAGGCTCTGAGATACCCTCGGCATCATGACTGGCCACTGGAATGGCTGACCTCTTTGATCACTACCCGCCCTTCCAATTGCAACTTGATCCTTTCTCCTCCACCACCTCACGCTCTACCTGCAGCATTGCACAGGGCTCTATCCTATCGCTGTGGGTCTTTAATATCTATATCGCCCCACTTGCTCACCTGATTTCCTCCTTCTCTCCCCACTTCCAGTGTTATGCTGATGAGCCACAGCTCTCCTTCAAACTTCCCTCTACTACCTCTTCTTCCTCCTCTCTCATCCCTGAATGCCGTCCAGGCGTGGTGTGTGGCTAACGATCTCTGTCTTTATGCCAGTAAGACAGAAATCCTTCTCACTGGGACTCCTGCACCCTGTTCCCTCCTACCCTCTGGCCACCTTCCTTGGGCCCTCTACCCTCAACATCCTGTGAGGCCAAAAACCTTGGGGTCATCTTTGACTCTGCTCTCTCCTTTACCCCTCACATCTTGGACCTTGCCAAGAAGGCCCACTTCCAGCTTCACCTCCTCCTTAGAGACATTCTCCCTTTCCTCACCTTTCCCCAAAAGCTCAATGTCTCCAGAGCTCTGGTCCTTTCTGGGCTACACTACTGCAACAGCCTCTTCCTCAATCTCCCTCATTCCTCCCTATGTCCCCTTCAGCTGATCCAGAATAGGGCTGCAAGACTTATCTTTGGCCTCCAGCCAGGGACTGTATATCTCCAGCCCTAAAAACTCTCCACTGGCTCCCGGTGGGCATAAGATTCACATTCAAGACCGTTCGCATCATCCACAAGGTTTTCTGGGTCCTGGGACCATGCGATCCCCAACTTTCCCTCCCTAGATACGTCCCTGCTAGAGCCTTTCCCTCCTCTAACTCTGCTTGTCAAACATTTCTCCAAGCAGAGTGTGGGGGCAGGTCTCTCTCTTCGGCTGGTGCCTCCCTTTGGTACAGCCTTCCTGCCCCTCTCAGACTTCAGCTGCACCTCCTTAAGTTTCAGAAACTTCTGTACCTCGTTCACTCTTTCCCTTCCCTGCTAATCACCCCACTGAGACTGGTGGCCTTGTCCTTCATGAATCCTACAGGTCCCAGGCCCTCTTCCAAGTTGACACCAGCACCCGCCACTCCCCATCAGCACTGCCCTTGCGGGCCCCCTGCCTGGCGGCCATGCAACCCACCTGTGGATTCCTCCGCTCTAGCACTTAGCCACTGGTCTCCTCCCTTGTTGTCCCCCCTTGCACTTCCCTCCCGGGCTCTCACCAGCACTACATAACTTGCTCCTCCCTCCTCCCTTCACCTGCACTCTCTTCACTGCACTTGTATGTCCGAATGCCACAAGGCCTAGTAGGACCACAATGTATATTTACTGTTTTGCCACTGTTATTTTCACCCCTTGTCCCCTTCCCATTTCACCTTGTGGCACCTGGAAACACCATTTTGTTGTATAGACGCCTAACAAATTCTCACTAAAATAAAAAAATAGTCTTTAGAAATTCCTTTCTTCCCAACCTAATATGCAAATCAATGTAGCAATAATGAGTTAAGTCAGAAACATGAGAGGACTCTGAGTATATTTCAGGTGCTGGGGTAGGTTTCACAACTGGTTTTACAATGGCTAATTGATCATTGGGGAGTAGTGTTCAGGATTGGATGCTGCTATTCAGCATTGAAAGCCCAAAGGTAACCGTTAGGGGTGTTCCCATTGCAGTGGGTACCAGACAAGTTTAAATACTAAGTAGTTATAATCTCCAGGGACAGAGGCACACTGATGCATGCGCAAATGGAGCGTTGATCGCGGGCTCCGATGTCGCCAGCAGGTCGGCTAGCACTGATAAAAATGATCTGCGTGCCCAAGTTGCTGTATTTATTTGTGAATGTGCCTTTGTGGCCAGGGAAGCAGTGCTTTGGTGATCTACAAAGCGGCATGTCTATATTTATGTGGTGTTCTGGAGCTGTTCGGAAAAAATGGGAGGATATGGCGCACCCCTATCATTGGGGAGGATTGAAAAACTAACACCTGGAGCTGTACTGGCTGGCTGCCCAGGCACAGTTTTCAATTTACCGATATGGCCTGGAGGGGCCCCTACCTCATGTCAAATTGGAGGAAGCAGCAGCTATGGTAGGCAGTCATGAAGTTATTGTTCCTAGACAATGGCTACAGAGAGTCTGTTTAAAATCCTACACAGGCTGCACTGCACACTGCGTAAACTGGGGAGATTATACCCGGAACATGATGGCTGTTGGATGGTGGGAACGCAGACTATGCACATATGCTATGTTCCGTTCCACTATTAGTAGTAACCTTATCTACTATTGTGGGGAACCAGTTGGAGAAGTTGCCTATTAATGTGTTATTTGGGGAGATTTCTAAGTGACGCTTGAGTCTTCTTGAAAATTGAGTGCATGGCAGTTTAGTGCTGTATTTTGCGAAAGAGGAAACACCAGCAGCCACCCACTCAGCAGGACGGGCTGAGGGAGTTAACATGGATCATTGACTGTGAAGACGTGTAAATAATGATGCAGTTGATCTCGTCCTGCCCGAAGGACATATGGGGTGAGTTCCGGGCATTTTTCGCCAGAGAGGAGTAGACTTGTGATTCAGCTGTTCACCAAACTATGATCTATACCATGGTGACTGCATGGTGCATGCTGAAATGTCTGTTGTAATGATGTTTTCTTTTTTTACTTGTGCTTGCCAAACTTTAAATAAAGGTTTTTAAAAAAGAAAGCCCAAAGGTAGTCCTTGATGGTTCACCAGTACAGGAGAGCTTCACGGGGGTATGGATCAACACCCTGGGGGCACCTTGTGGGCCTTGTAAGAAAACCTAACCACATATCCAAACCGCAATCCCATTTCATTCATATCACAAGTCCCGCCTGCCAGTGGACAATGAAACTGTTAGGCAGAAACCTGTGCAATTCCCTTAGGGACCACTTCAAAAAGTTTAAGACTATAGGTAAACCCAATTGGTAGCAGTCTGTACCATCCAGATTTACCTCGTAGCTGTGGCTGAGCAGTCAGACTTCTCTCAAGAAGTGTTAGGTAGTATATAGACTATACACATTAGGTACAAAAATACAGTAGCACCAGCAAACACTGACCAGAGCTTTGGTATAAAAGTATATAATTATTTATTTAAAAACACACTTGTAAAAATACACTGGCACTAATATGACAAGCAAGTTCAAACACAGTCACTAAAAATATATACACCTCCCTGATTAATTATTCGACAAGTCTTAGGAAAAGGACACCACTTATTATCAATACAGAGGTGAGCGCTTAACCAAGATGGCACTCCAATAATTATTTAAAAAGGGAGGGAAAAGGCAGAATTAGGAAAGCACACAATACCAACACTTTTAAAAGAACCACAGCAATTCAAGAAAAGCAGAGTCTACTGTAGAGCAAAAAGTTCATAGGCCAGGCCCACTCTTGGAGAGAGCAAAGCGGAATGTGCCCAAGATCACACAGTTGAAGTACACTTTAAAAGTCTTTGCAGATAGTTCAAAAGGAGTTGGATCAGTTTGGAAAAGTTAGTTAACAGGTCCCTGGTCAAACCAGGATAGTCAAGGATTCACTGGACACCTTGAACAGTCTGTTGCAAGGGAGACCAGGCGGGACACAGTACCTGAAATGGTGAGAAAGCTCCAGCGGGGGCATTTGTTCCTGGCAGCGGGTGCAAGTCGGTGCTTTGTCCAGGGGAAGAGAAGATCTCGACGTGGAGTAAAGCTGGAGGTCGTTGCACTGCCAGGGAAGAAACCAGCTGCAGAATTTCTCGGTTAAAAGGTACTACCCTTTTATTCGCGGTAGTGTTGAAGCGTGGCTATCCGGCCGCCGGGGGGCTTGGCACGGGCGATTCGACCACGAGACAATCCAGGAAGGCGAAAAGAGGGCGAACTGGTTAACCCCACCAGTTCAAAGGAAGAAGACTCTCCAGGATGAAGATCTTCTCTGTTGTCGGGAAGTGGTGAGTCGATTCAGCAGGGCTCCACCGGTGGTGTCGTCGTTGCAGGTCGGCTCAGCTTCTCCCTCTTCGGATTCTTTAGGTCCTGTGGCGACTTCTGAAATTCCAGTCCCCAAAGCCCTGCTTTTATGCAGAAAACCCCCATTCATCAGTCCTAGATGTCACTCAAACATGCTAAGTGGTGAGCCGGGCGGCTCACCACTGGGCCAATCACACAAGAGTGTGACTTGAGTTGCTGAGGCAACTCAGTCCAGGGTGCCTATTCCCCCCCTCCCACACATCCTGTAGACCCAGACAGAGTGGCACCAATTTTGGAGGCTTCTGTGCAGAAGCCCGCCAAAAGTGGAACAAAGGGCTCGTCTTGGGTTGGAGTTACAGAGGCGAACACAAACGCCATTTTAAAACCGAGTCCTGGCAAAAAGACCCAACCGGGGAATAAATATTAAATAACCCGGCGCTGTCTTTAACATTGCACCAAAAAAGTGGTGCGTTTAAAATGAATGGGAAAATCCCATAGGAAATATTCCGGTGGAATATTTCGCATGGTAACCACTGCCACCAGCCAGAAACTCGACGAGGTGGGACTGCACAGTGCCCCCTCGAAAAACAGACCCAGGGGCAATCTAATTACTCATACCAGTACTTCCACAATATGATGGTTTGTACTGGTTCTGTTCCCAATTTAAGACTAGTAAAGTCAATGGTGACTTTAAATGCCCTGGGAGACCGTAGTCGGTCCCAGGGTATGGAGTCTGTTTGGGGGTCACTGACACCCCTGTGTTACTGCACTGAGGGTGCTGTGTAACACACTTACCAAAAACACATGAAGCCCTATGGAGTAAAAGACCCCATAGCCCATAAAACACATTACAAAGTCAAAGGACATTCTCAAATCATGCCTAAGAGTGGGAGAAAAAGAGTCTCACTCTTAGCAGGAGAAAAAAAATAAACCCCTAAAATCCAGCAAAGCTGCTGGGGGACTCACTAGGTTTGGGAAATTAGCCTATATAGAGAATTCTCCCTAACAGAAACGTCTTTTATACCATGCCCAACTTGCCATCTCTGATGTTGTTGGCTTGTTGGTGAGTTGTAGGTTTGCATAGTGTCAAACATTTTCACAATCACCATTGAAGACCAGGCGAGAAAATAAGACATGGAGAACACACATAATAAACTGTTTCAACCTTCTAATGGATTGTTTCCTCCCACAGAATTCTCATTTTGGATGTATTCTGTGCCAGCAGCACAACTTACTTTTTGACCACCAGGGGGTGTCATGCGATGTTGGCGTCAAGAGGCCTTGACACCTCTCAACCTAGTGTTTGGACAGGACATCGATATAGCCAGCACTGCATCCTGTGACCTCTTTTCCACCCGCATAACACATTACGATCGTAACACTTCACACATCAGTAAACTTGTTACATTATAGACATTTCGACACATTGTCGAAAGAGAAGCCTATGGGTTACAAGCTCTCGAAGTACTGTGACAGTAAAATGTCACTTACCGATCCTCACAGATTCGGCTTGTGGTGTCTCTGCATCGATCATGAAACAGCTACCTCTGGCTGCTGTTAGTCCATGACTCCAAAGGCCCTGAAATGGGTCACTCCAAATTGAAACTCGGACGATCTTCCTCCAAGTCTCCGAATACCACACCCTCCAGAATTTGCATGTCCGAAAAGGAAAAGGGTCCACTGACTGACTTTAGGAGAAGAGAAAGGCAGAAAAACATGAGTTCCAGCTCCTGGATTGATTCTCATTGGTCATCTTTGTCATCTTTGAAGACCTAGAAGAGCAGGAGGAGACACTCTTTGTCTGACTGCTCTCCAGATACAAGGGTGAGGTACATATCTTAAACTCCCTCTGCTAAAAAGTGGGAACTGTTCAGGCGATAAATGATCGATGTTTTTGAAAAAGTGTCCCCTTCGACCTCCTCGGAGTCATGGGCCAAAAAAGGGTCAGAGCAAAGTAAAGCTGGCAGGGACTTTTCGAAGGACTTGTCGAGTGCAGAGCATGACGTCTGTTAGACTTGCTAAATCCTCAGCTTCAGCATCGAAGACTAATGCCTTGACTGGTTTTGAAGCCGCTTCAGTGCCCTCCTTTAGAGGCCCATTGGCATTGAGATTGGACGACCCATCAGTGCCGCTTACGCACGTAGGCCGAGGAATGACTTTGTCCTCTTTCGAAAAAGATATTTGAGGAGATGAGATCCCTTTTTGGTCTCCAGCCCATGAGACAGTCGAACACTACAGATGAATTTGTCTGGGAGAATGTGGAAGCAGACCTCTAAGGGTCTAGTGGGCCAGACACCCACTGTGAGTGGCCTATTTTTTTTTTAAATGTATTGGCTTGATCTGGTTAGACAATACAGTTAATCTTTAGCCATCGTAAACGCTATTAAAACTTAAGCTTTCAGCTTATATTTCTAGTCCACATGATTTAATTTCAGTTCATCCCGAGGCTCGAGCTTTGGATTCGACTTCCCACTCTTAAATATTTTGTCCAGCAGTTTCACAAAGGCTAATGTCAGAGGGATAAGGTTGCCCAATAGCAATTCCCTCCACCAGTCTTCCAGCGACCAGGCTCCATACTTTTTTTTAAATTATTTTTTTGAAAGTTTTATTATTTTATTCAAACAAAACAATACAAACCACACACGCAGTGTATGCATCAACAATACAGATGTTCATTGAGTTATTCTGGTCACTGCTTCCCCCCTCAACCCCCTTACGAGCCTAATTGTTCCAAGCACTTTATATCTGCCTCACGTGGTGGGGTCTCGCACCTCGTGGACCCTGTCAGGTCTTGTACCCTTCCAAACAGTTCCGCTATTAATGATCTCCATGCCATCAAGCTTCCCGCCGCCTCCTCTCCCCCTACAGTGCTTGCTTCTTGCCATACCATGGTTTCTGCCTCCGCCCACTTCTGAAAATCCTTCCACCACACCTCCACCCGTGGCTTGTGACATGTCTTCCATCCCATTGCAATCCTTCTTTTTGCGAGCACATATGCTAGGTCCCTCAATTTGCTGACATGCTTAAGTTTCTGCGGTCTGGGGAACCCCCCCAGCAAGCAAGCCCATATTGTGTTCACAACCATCCTGACCCCCTTTCCCTCTAGTTTTTGTGCTACTTCCCCCCCAGAAGCGCTCAATTACTGGGCATGCCCAGAGCATGTGCACCATGTGTCATGTATGCTCTATGCGTGATATATAGCTGTATCTGTTTCAGCCTCACATTCCTTGACTCCTTGTGGTATCCCAAAGCACGTTCCCACACCCCATCTTCTAGCGGGGCGCCCACTTCCGCCTCCCAGTCTAGTCTCAATTTCGTTAACTCCTTCCCGACCTTGGACATCATCATCTCATACAGTCTGGAAATCTCATGCCCCTCTTCTGTCATATCATATATCATGTCCATAATAGCATCTGGTTCCCCCTCCAATACCGTTTCAGGCCATGTTCTCCTGATTCTCTGGACCATCCTGTGATATGTAATATACTGGCCCGTGTGTAACCCCATCTCTTCCCCGAGTACTTCAAACTCTGTGATGGTCCCCTCCTGCCAAATATCCCCCATTGTCACCACTCAACCGCCTCCCAGTGGTTCCTGATATCGTCCCCTGTCAGTGCAACCAGCTGCGCCTGCGGGGAGCATGGGTATGGGTTTTCCATCATCTGGCACGCTCGGTGCCACATCTCCCACCTGAGCTTCATCATCTTAGGACGCCCTTTCATTTCTGTCTTGGGTAGCCAGATCCTTTTGTTCAGATAAAATGGGGCACAATCATGTCCAAACAATCTGAATTCGGGGGTCAGATCGTCTGAGAGCCATTTAGCTATATATTGCAGTTGGCTCGCGACATAACATACCTCGTAATTGGGCGATTTTATTCCCCCTTTTTCGTAAAAGTTCTGCAGCTTCCATAATGCCACTCTATTCCAGGTACCATGCCACAGGAAATCCCAACACATGCTATTTAGTTTGGTGAAAAATGTCTTGGATATCAAATATGGAATATTTCCAAAATAGTGCGAGAGTCTGGGCAGGACCACCATCTTAAGCATCGCCCCCCATCCCATCATTGCTAGGGGCAACTTCTCCCAGAATTTCATGCACTTCTCTATTCTCTCAATGGCTCTTTCGGTATTGTCTATGCTCCTCTTCCACCGTGTGGTACACGTCCATCCCAAGATACCTTAATGTGCTAACCGTCCATGGTATTTGTAGCACTGGCAACCTCCCCATAGGGATTCCCTTGTAACTACCTAGCGGGAAGATACTAGATTTTTGGGGATTCACCGCTATGCCAGACAGCCCAGCATATTTATCCAGCACTTCTAATATGTACTGGAGATTTTCCTCCGGATGTCTCGGGTACAGCAGCAGGTCATCGGCATACAAAGAAATCAGGTGTCGTTCTCCACTTACCTCAATACCTATTTCGTCATATTGTTGCCTAAGGTATATCGCTAAGGGCTCCAAGGCTAGTATATAAAGCACTGGGGACCATGGGCAACCTTGTCTGGTGCCTCTTCTTAGTTGCCATCTGTCAGATATCACCGATCCTGTTCTGACCCTAGCTAACGGTTCACTATATAACATCTTTGCCCATTTTATGTATCCAGGCCCCATACAATAGCTCGCCAAGGCGGCAAGCAGCCATGGCCATTTGACTGAATCAAAGGCTTTGACCGCGTCTAAGGAGACAATTGCCATTTCGCCCTTGTTCCTGCTTGCCCACTCAACCACCCGATGGAGTCGTCTGTGATTGTGAGTTATATTTGTATTCGGGACATAGCCCGTCTGGTCAGGGTGTATTAGTTTGCCAATAACTCTGCGCAATCTGTTTGCCAGAACAGCCGTCAATATCTTGCTGTCCTGGTTCAACATTGACAGAGGTCTGTAGGAGCCATAACTATGCCCAGGCGTGTTGGGTTTGGGAAGCGGTATTATGATCGCCTCTCTGAGTGACTCAGGCAGCCGTCCCACCTCAAATGCCTCATTGAACATCTCTAGCATTGGGGGGAGCACTTCCTCCTTACATATTTTGTAAAATTCACTCGGGAACCCGTCTGACCCCGGGGTCTTACTGGTGGGCAGCTGCCTCACCACTTCCTCCAAGGTAATCGGTGCATCCAGCTCTTCCCTTTCCTCCACACTTATCCTAGGCAGTCCTATGTCCTCCAGTGTTTCTGTGATCTCCCCAAGACTACTTCCCCCCCCTCATCCCCATATAGTACCTTATAATATTCTGCAAACTCCTGATTAACTCCTTCTTGGGTGTCAGCTACATTACAATCTTCTATTGCAATCGTTTTAATCGTGGGTCTGGGAGTTTCGCTCTTATATAGCCACGCCAGAAGCCTCCCCGTTTTATCCCCTCCCGCATGCTGTCTCTCTATGTATTTTTTATAGTTAATGTTACATAATCTTCTCCATTGCTCCGCACATTTCTGCTGCAGTTTCAGTATCAGTTCCATGTCTGCACCTACCTCCTTCAATGCCTTTTCCAGTACTCTTTCCGTTTCATGTATATCAGCTAAAATCCCACCTTGTAGGCCTTTCGATTTAGCTATGGCTGCCCCTCTCATCACCACCTTGAAGGCTTCCCATAGCGTGCTCGCCGAATCAATGCTACCTGTATTGGTCTCAAAGTAATTTACAATCTCCTCCCTTATATCTTCCCTGAAGATGGGATCCTTAATTGCCTCTGCCCGAAGGTGCCATGTTTTAATCCTTGCCCTCGGGGGGCAGTATTGCCACCCAACGGCCAAGGGCGAGTGGTCAGAAAGGACCCTCGCTTTATATTCTGTTTGGGTACACTCCATCACCACGTCCGGCGTAGCAAAGACATAGTCCAATCTCGTATGCAATTGCTGCGGGGCAGAGTAACGCGAGTATTGACTATCTTGGGGGTGTCTTGTTCTCCACACATCTGCCAGACCAAAGTCGTCCAGCAGCGTCTGCAGCGCTTTAGCCGCTGGGGCAGGTCTATCAATCTTCCCACCCAATCTGTCTACCCTGGGGTCTAGTATACAGTTAAAATCCCCCCCCCCAGAACACCGCCCCCCCATGCATATGCTGAGGTTATGGCTCAGAGTTCTGAAATATGCTGCCGTATTATGGTTGGGGGGCATATGTATTCACATACTTATCTCTCTGTTCTCCACTAATCCCCTCAATATGACCATCCTCCCATCTGTTTCCGCTACTTCCTGTAGCTGTTGAAAAGGGACGTGCGGAGCCACCCAGATGAGTACTCCTCTAGCATAGATCACTAGAATCCCTTTCCTCCTCCCACTGGTGCCGTCCAAATCCCACTTCCATCTTAATCTATATAGGCTTGCTTCCCAATTCAAACTCCCCTTAACTACAAACACCCTCACCTCCCTCCCACCCTCCCCCTTTCACTTCCCCAACTTCACCCTCCCCAACTGTTGCCCAGCTCCATACCTGGATCTCAGGCACCCCCGCATCTAGCCCTTTCTGGTATAACCCGTACTCGCGTCTCAGCAGGGTTAGGCCGCCCTATTGGCCGCCTTTCTACTAGATCTCGGGGGTAGGTAAGTGCGGTCCTGCTGCTCCTATTTGTCTAGAGTTGCTACGCCCAATACTTCCATTTTCATTAGCGTTTTAACACACTATATTCCAGTCCCATAAAGTTCAAGGGCTACGCCATGTCTATCAAGCAAATCAAGGCACTATATCAGGGTTCCCCACTCTCCCCCCCTCCCCTCTCCCCCCCATGTAGGGTACATGACACAGTGTCTTCACTTATCGTGTTCCTGGGATTCTTGTTCCTCGTTCCGCGCCAGGCAGCCCTGTAGATCTAACCACGCCTCCACATCCTCTGGGGAGTCAAAAAAACAGCGCTCTGCCTTTGTGTAGAACTTTCAACTTTGCGGGATACAACAACATGTACTTGATGTCTGCCGCATGCAGTCTTCTCTTAAGTGCAACATAACCATATCGCTGTCTTTGCACAAACATAGTATAGTCGGGGTATGCCGTAACCCTGGAGGAGGCTTTTTCTATCATGCTGCCCTTACGAAAATACTCCAATCTTTTCCCTGTCTTTGTAATTCAAGATTTTCCCAATTATTGGCCGCGGTGGAGCTCCAGGTCGTGGTTTCCTCATAAGGGCTCGATGTGCCCGCTGTACCGTGAACCCCTGCGACAGTTTGTCGGCTCCCACTTGTAGGATCATGTTCTCCACGTAATCCGTGGGGTCCTGGCCTCCTTCTTCTGGCAGGCCGACCACTCGGATATTGTTCCGTCTCGCCCGTCCCTCTGCTTCCTCCACCCTGTTTTCAAGATTGGCAACCTGCTGTTTGAACACATGGACCTCCTTTGCGTTGTTCGTGCTTACATCAGTGTTGGTCTTTACTGCGCTTTCCAATCTGCTAGTTCTTTCTGCTAGCGCTCTTAACGTCCTGCCGCAACAAGGTAACTTCAATTCCTACGGCATCTATTTTATTTTCTTGGGCTGTCCGCAGTTCCACCATCGCCGTGCCCCACTTAGCACTCAAGTCCGTTATGGCCGCTAGGACTTGTTGAATTTCTCCTTCCGGAGGGTCATCCCGTCTTTTGTTTCCCAGGGTTGAAGGGGTCCGTTGCACCTTTGCATAGGTGTCCATAGTGGGTTGCTTACTCCTGGACTTCAGCCCTTTCACCGACATCCTGCCGTCTCGCTGTGTCTTTTATCCACTCTCCTGTGTCACTGTAATTTCCCAACTTTAGGTCAGTGTTTGGGTGACCTCGGTGGGCTACCCTGATAGGCGGTACGCAAGCTCGATGTTGGAGTGGGCTTTGTCCCTCCACGTCCCCTCTTTAAGCCGCATTCTTGGTGGCATGCTTCCAGGGCCCGTGCTCCCAGTGGTCTGCCATTGCTGGGCACTTCCGCGGTGGAAAGGATTCAGTTTGTGGGCCTTTTTATTATAAAGCAGACATTACAGTCCGCCCCATCCGTTCATATATTCCATGCCGGGTGTCCCTGTGTCTCCACAGTATGCAAGTAATGATGGCCAACTGTTCACCTGTGATGCTTATTACGCACTATGGCGCGCGCGGTTTTGCCCAACAGTCACTTTCTGGATTCCGGACTATTCAGGAATCGAGGAAGTTAAATATTCTAACCTACTCTAGCCTATTCTATTCCCATAGAATTTCAGTATCTGGCGTTCTTCCTGGGTGGTGATCCCATCACGGATGTATAACTTCTTGTTCAGTTTGTCTGGGTTATGCCACAATGTTAGTTTGAGGGGATTGGGTCCTCCGACATATTCCATATCTATGACAGTAATCACCACAGATGTGCTGCTTCGGAAAATCTTTGTGTCCTGCGTCGATGACGTCGATACGCCGCCCTCGAGGACCTCCTCCGACAGCCGACATCACTGGATGTTATAAGCAGGACGCACGACGCCCGTAGCCTCAGTTCCGTTTTTTCTGCGAACGTGTTAGCTTCGGAGATCTCTGCGCGCCTGGACTCGTTGGAGTTTGTTCTTTCGGTTCTTCGAACCTGTTCGTTTGTGAAGTTAAAGTCTTCTTCCACCCCACGTCCGGGCTTCAAGAAGTGCAGGGACTGCGGGTCCAAGATGTCAGTGACATACTCGCACGACGCCTGCCTCTGGTGCCTCGACTGCCAGTCACTTACGCCCAAAGCCTTGCAGGAGCGCAAGAAGAAACTGTTGGTCGGTAAGGTGTCCAAGCCCCGGAAGTCGAGGTCGGCAGGGTTTTTCGACAGACGATTCGAGGGGCGACTCTCTGCATCGTCATCGTAAGTCCAGTGAGTCCCGCCACTCCTCTGCCTCTTCGAGGCCTCCTGGAAGAGCCGTCATCGGTCACCTTCCCCGTCCTCATCCGAGGACTCCGCCCGCCGGCGGGTCGCTTATCCCACCAAGCATGCGACGCCGGAGGAATGGGCTTCCTTCGGTAAGAAAATGCTAGCGATTCTCGAATCGCAGGGCACTGGTCCGTCCGCGCCTCCGAGTGGAGTCGTTCGTGATCGGACTAGAGACACCGCTCGTACGCCTTCGGGCTCAGGTGGTCGGTACGATTCGCGGGAGCGGTCCCGCTTGGACAAGGGGAATCGTTCTAGTCGCGCCCATTCCAGGTCCCGGTCCTCGACGCGCTCGAGACCGTGTGAGCCTGTGATGTCTTCGAGGAAGACGTTGACGCCTGTGGCGGTCGTCGAGGAACTCTCGAGGCTCCGCCTCCAAGGAAGTCGTTGACGCCATCGGCGCCCAGGATGTTGAGGGACATGCTCGGGGCTCCGCCCTCGAGGTCTGTGTCGATGCTGTCGGCGCCACGTTCAGCGGCAATGCCGATTCACTCGATGCCCTCAATGTCTTTCGGGGCTATTTCGACAGGGGTACCCCGGGGCACGGTGGAACCCTCTAGAAAGGCTCTGGCCAAGGTCAAGCATGGCTTTGTTCCCCATTCTGTGCCCTCTTTCCACCATCTTGAGTACATTACGGAGGTGGATGAGGGCTCTGATGATGGCATGGTTCCTGATATGGTGCCAGATGAGATTCTCTCTGGCCATAGCCAGATTGAGGACCTGCGTCAGTCCCTGCACAACACCAGTGGTCTGGACACCTCTCCGGAGGTGGAGTTTTGTAGGCCTGAGCCTGGCACCCATGCCGACTCCTCGTACCGGCGCATTATGTCTGGGTTCACTGAGTACTAGGGGTGGTCTGCTCCCCCAGGGGATTTTCTTCAGGATGACCTCACGGATATCCTCTACCAAGGTCCACCAACTGACCCGGTACTGCCGTTCCATATGGCTCTACAGAGGAGGGTGGCGGCGGCTTGGACTCCTCCGGAGAGTCTCCTGGCAGTGGGCAAGTCTTTGCCGTGAAAATACCGCCCAGCCAGTAACAACCCCTGCTACTTGACCAAGCACCCCACTCCGGAGAGTTTGGTGCAGGCGGCTACGGCCCCAGCAAAGCAGGCGTCGTATCCTACCATCCCTCCTGATGGGGACGACAAGCGTTTTGATGGTTGGGCGAAGAAAGTGTTTTCTTCAGGGGGTATGGCTCTTCAGGCAGCCAACTCCGTATGTGCCTTGTCACGTTCCACGCACACTGTGGAACTGTTTCCTTAGCGGCTGAACATATTCCTGAAGGGGACTAACGGGATGGTTTCCTTGCTATGGTCCAGGATGGCAAGGATGCCATGTGTGAGGCCGTTCAGTCGGGTTTGGACATGGCAGATTGCGGCAGCTGGTCCATGGCTGCGAGCACCGTAATACGCAGATTTGCGTGGTTGCGGAAGTCGGGGTTTGCTCCTGATGTGCAGGCCCGGCTCCTCAACATGCCCTTTGACGGGAACATCTTTTTGGCAGCAAGGCTGACGAGAGCCTTGAGAGGTTGCAGACCTCCAAAGCTGCACGAAGTCATTTGGCGCTGCAGTTCGCCAACCTCCGCCTTTTCGTCCTAGGGGACAGCAATGGAGGGGAGGTTCCTTTCGTTATTACTCATCCTTTGGTAAAGCGAAAGGAGCTGCCAGTCAAAGGGGCCAGCGTAGGAGTGCCAGAGGTGGAAAGCAGGGTACTCGAGGTGCCAAGGCCGCTGTCCCATGGTTTGCCGGTTGGGACACGGCTGGTGCAGCATCTTGTTGGATGGCGTGCCATTACTTCAGATGTGTGGGTTCTGGAGATCATAGCCCATGGCTACTGTCTTCCCTTTCGGCAGAGGCCTCACGACAATCCACCGGGGAATCTCTCGTTGCAGAGTCCGGATCCGCTCCTTGTGCAGGAGGTTCAAGCCCTGCTGGAGAAAGGTGCCATAGAACTGGTGCCTGTAACGGAGAGGAACAAGGGATGGTATTCCCCTTATTTTTTGATTTCCAAGAAAGACGGGGGATGGAGACCCATCATGGACTTGCGCGGTTGGAACAGACTCCTCAGGAAGGACAAGTTCAAGATGGTTACTCTTTCTCAAGTCCTCCAGGCCCTTCAACTTCAGTACTGGTTGGTGTCTCTCGACCTCAAGGACGCTTATTTTCATGTGCCGATCCATCCAAAGCACAAGAAGTACCTGAGGTTCGCGGTTTCAGTTTCGGGTCCTGCCGTTCGGATTGACCTCCGTCCCGAGGGTCTTCAACAAGCTCATGGTAGTGGTGGCAGCGCATCTCAGGAAAGGGGGGATTCATGTCTACCCCTACCTGGACGATTGGTTGATCAGGGCGCGCTCTCCCGAGCATGTCCTGGATCATCTGTCCGTCACCTGCCACTCCCTCCACAAGCTGGGCTTCTCCCTCAACTTAAAGAAGTCCCACTTGACTCCAACTCACAGGCTCCAGTACATCGGAGCAGTGCTCGACAAGTCCCTGGAGCAGTGTTTTCCTACCCAGGTGAGGGCTCATCACATTCAGCAGATGGTGCACAAGTTTCAGCTTGCCCAGAGTCTCCCAGTGTTCGAGTTCTTGAGATTGCTCAGCCTCATGGCATCCTGCATTCTTCTGGTGCCAGAGGCCAGGTTGCGGATGAGATCTTTGCAATGGGCACTCAAGCTCCAGTGGTCCGAGTCCTCCGGCCGGATGTCGGACCCTGTTCAGGTGCCGTCCTCGGTCGCCCAGGACCTTCTGTGGTGGGCCGTCGAAGGCAATCTGATGAAGGGGGCTCCATTTTGGCTACCCTGGCCGGAGGTGACGATCGTGACGGACGCATCCCTCACGGGATGGGGAGCTCATGGCAACGAGTTGAGTCAGCGGTCGTTGGTCTCCGTCGGAGTCCAAACTACATATCAATCTGTTGGAGCTGAGGGCCGTCAGGCTTGCCCTGAAGCCTTTCCTACCGACTGTGCGAGGAAAGAATGTCCTGATCCTGACGGACAACGCGGTGGCCATGCACTACCTCAACAAAAAGGGGACGGGGCAGGGTCACTTCCTCTATGCAGGGAGGCGATGCAGCTCTGGTTCTGGGCAATCCAGCAGGAAGTTTCTATCTCGGCAGTTCATCTGGCCGGAGACGAAAATGAGACTGCGGACGCTCTGAGCAGACAGAGCCCGATCTCTCACGAGTTGGCTCAGGAGATTCTCCTGGAGATCTTCGCCCTTTGGGGGACCCCTCAAGTGGATCTCTTCGCCTCCAGTGTCAACCGGAAGTGCAAAAGGTACTGTACGCGTTTCCTCCAGTCCCTGTCATGCCGCAAGTGCTGCGGAGGTTACCAAGGTTCGGTTCCCGGATGATCCTCATTGCTCCGGCATGGGCCCGGAGGATGTGGTACCCGGACCTTCTCGACTTGTCCATCTGCCCTCTACGTCGCCTTCCCTACCGAGACGATCTGCTCTCACGGGAGGGGGGGTGGGGGTCAGGTCCTCCATCCAGAAGTCAGATCCCTCAACCTTCACACTTGGGTCTGAAAGGTTGAGGTATAAGGATTGGGACCTCCCTGAAGACGTGATGAAGGTGTTGCTTTCGGCCAGAAGGCCCGCACCAAAGTCCCTGTACCGTTGCCGTTGGAGAAAGTTCTGCGACTGGTGCAGGGTTAAGAATGTGGATCCGTTTTCATGTGACATTCCTGTAGTTCTGTCTTTTTTGCTTTCTTTAGCCCACAGGGGCTTGCAAGTGGGTACCGTTAAAGGTTACCTGGTGGCACTGTCCATATTTAAGCGCTCGTCTGAAGAGTGTTCTTATTTTAAAATCCCTTTAATTTCTCAGTTTCTAGGAGGGCTCACTAATGTGTTCCCTCCGTCACCTTTCCAGGTGCCCGGTTGGGATTTGAACCTTGTCCTCAAGTTTCTGATGGGTGCTCCGTTTGTGCCTTTGCATTCGTGCCCTTTGAGACTGTTAACTCTTAAAACTGTATTTTTGGTTGTGGGCACTTCCGCTCTCAGAGTGAGTGAGTTACAGGCACTTTAAGCCACCCTTCACTGTATTTCATAAGGACAGGTTGTCCTTAGAGTTCGTCCTTCCTTTCTTCCGAAGTTGGTGTTGGAATTTCATTTAGGCCAAAAGGTTATTTTTCCGGCATTTTATCCTCCTCCGCATCCTGGTAAGGAAGAGGAGAGGCTCCATAGGCTCGATCCAAGGAGAGCTTTAAGCTTTTCTATTTCACGCATGTCCCTGGTCAGAGTGGACGATCAACTCTTCATTGGTTACGCTGGAAAGCGTTTGGGACAAGCTGTGACTAAGCAGACTTTGTCTCGCTGGATTATTCTGGCAATTTCTGAATGTTACCGCTTGGCGGGTAAGGACCCACCGGTCGGCTTGCGGGCCCATTCTACCAGGGGTATGGCTGCCTCTACTGCCCTACAGAGGGGTGTTCCTATTCGTAACATCTGTGATGCAGCCACCTGGGCTTCGGTCCATACTTTAGTATGTCACTACTCCCTCGATTCCATCCAGGGGCAGGATCTGGCCTTTGGCAAGGCGGTCCTTTGCTCCGCAGTTTGATTGGGCATTCTAAATTTCTGTATTCTAAATTCTTTTCCCACCTCCTTGCATTGGTACTGCTTTGGGAGTCTGTCATAGATATGGAATACGTCAGATGACCCAATCCCACTCGAAGAACACGTTACTCTTACCTGGTAACGTTCTTTCGATGGGATGGTCCGACGACGTATTCCATATCGCTCCCTCCCTGCCTTCCCCGCTACAGAATTTCTTATGCGATTGCAGCTTACGTTTCCGTAAGGCTTTGTGTGTCAGACTGGCAGAAGACTGGTGCCACACGTTCTGGGGAAAAAACTACAACTGAGGCTACAGGCGTTGTGCGTCCTACTTATAACATCCAGTGACGTCGGCCGTCGGAGGAGGTCCTCGAGGGCGGCGTATCAACGTCATTGATGCAGGACGCAGACGCCGAAATATTTTCCGAAGCAGCACAGCTGTGGTGGTTACTGTCATAGATATGGAATACGTTGTCGGACCATCCCATCGAAAGAACGTTACCAGGTAAGAGAGTAACTTGTTGTTCCGATTCATCTAAGCCCAAGATGATTGCTTGGCATAGGTTTCTCCATTCTGTCAATATGATATTGTTAGTTCTTACCAGGGCTTCTCTTTGTACCGCAAAGCCCCCTGTTTA
Organism: Ambystoma mexicanum; assembly: GCF_040938575.1. Taxonomy (NCBI): domain Eukaryota; kingdom Metazoa; phylum Chordata; class Amphibia; order Caudata; family Ambystomatidae; genus Ambystoma; species Ambystoma mexicanum. The sequence goes on along the minus strand of NC_090941.1, from coordinate 659,029,673 downwards.
CGTGTTGTCTGGGTATTTCCTATAAAAGGCAAGACTTTTCCAGACAACTATTGTTTTCCAGCATGGGGTCTGGCATGGATTCACATGCTCATGAATATTCCCCGTGGTCAGGCTGGGAATCCTCGGTAAAGAAAAAATCTGTATCAGTTTAGTTTCTGATCTGTCTTTCTTAATAGTAACCAATCACTGATCTCTGGGTCATACTGCCCCCAGCCAATGACTGCCCTCTCCCTAAGCCCCGCCCCTGGCAGCCATCCTCAGATTTTTACCGCACGCTCAAGTGTTGGGAGTCCTTGTGCTTTAGCTCTCGAGTTTTTGCTGCGTTTTCGCGCTTTTTCAGGAGATTTTCTCATTTTTCGGTTTAATCGAGCCTCAACTCCACCGTTTCTACTTCCGATAACGGGGACCCGTTTCGGAATTCTTTTACGCCCCTCAAGGGTGAAGTTTTCGTCGAGTTGCACTTCTTGGAGGATTCTGGAAGATCTGCGGCCTACCTCAACGGACATGGCCCAGGACAAGGGGAGCTCGACGCCCGGATCCAAGCTGTTGAGTAACTGCCCTGGATGCGGATTATATAACGTTTTCAAGGACGAGCATTCGCGATGTCTCTGCCTCCATGGGGACAAGACGCACGTGGAGAAGGACTGTGCGTTCTGCAAGAACCTTTCGGAACGGACCAAACAAGATCGTCGTTCCCGCCTTGCCACCTGGCTGGAGAAGGGCACAGCAAGTGAGAAGGCGAAGAAGTCGTCTGAGCGGGCTTCTAAGTCCTTTGAGGGCGCCCCGGCGACGGGGGCTCAACAGAAGGCCAAGCACCGCGAGTCTGCGGGCTCCGGGAGCGCCAAAAGGTCGGGCTCTTCAGTTGCCAAGCAGGGCGCGACTTCCCCGGCACGTTCGAAGACGAGCCAGCGCTCTGGTTCGGGGAAGAGGAAGTCCAAAAACCCGGGTAGGCCGCTGGAGTGGACCCGGTCGATCTCGAAGGGGGGGCCAGGCGCTGACCCTCCCCCCAAGGCGAAGGCCCAGGACGCACCTAAGGTGGTGAGGGCTTTGATCCACCGGCTAAGGCCTCTACCGAAGTGGTTGCTGCGGCCCTGCGGAGCCAGCTGAGACTAGGCCAATGGAAACTGCCTCTGGGCCCAGAGTATCCCTGCCGCCGCAGAGGGAATCCTCTTTCCAGCCCGTCGCTAAGACCCCCGTGAAGCCCCTGGCTGAAAAAGAGGGGGGGGGTGGTGGCCATTATAGACTCGGAATCAGCCTCTGAGGAGGAACTGGTGGAGACCAAGAAGGGCCTCAACGAAAGGTCCATAGGCCTCAACGAGAGGTTCATAAACCTCAACGAGAGGTTTGAGAAGATTCGATCCCAGGGGGACGGTCCCTGCTGACGTGATCGAAGATAGCGACGACATCTGGGACGAGGGGCTTGCTGTCCTCAAGAACCCTGCCACGACACCCGCCAAGAGGGACAGGTACGAGAAGAAGTACCGAGTCCCCGATGCCGCACCCTTGTGCCTCGGGGCCCAGTAGGCTCCGGGGCTCCGGCGTGTACTCAAGGTACTTCCTCGTCAGAAAGAAGACAGGTGGTTGACCCCCCATCCTGGACCTGCGTCGGTTAAACAAATACATCAAGGCGCAGAAATTCAGGATGGTCACCCTCCAGCACGTGCTGGGACAGCTGGAGGAAGGCGACTTCCTATCGTCGTTGGACCTGGAGGATGCTTACTTCCACATCCCCATTCTAAAAAGGCACAGGAAGTTCCTCAGGTTCGTGGTTCAGGGACGCCACTACCAATTCAGAGCCCTACCATTCGGATTAAAGTGGGCACCCAGGGTTTTCACCAAGTGCCTGCCACCAGTGGCGGCGCGGCTGCGCCTGCAGGGGATCCACGTCTACCCCTACCTGGATGACTGGCGAATCCGGGCAGGGGAACTCGCTGTCGATCATACGGCGAGGACCGTCCGGTTGCTCACGGAGCTGGGGTTTGCCATCAACTACCCCAAATCCCACCTGGTTCCGTCACAAGTAGCACTGTTTTTGGGGGCGAAGCTCGATACAGTGAAGCAATTGGCCTCCCCTTCAGAGGAGAGGATCAAGACCATCCTGGGCAAGGTGCGGCGCCTGTTAGCCACGGACGTGGCCAGGGTGAGGTCCATCAAGTCCCTGCTCAGGATGATGTCCTCATGCATCTACCTTGTGCCCCTTTGCAGACTTCGGTTGCGTTCGCTACAGGAGTTCCTCGATGCCCGCTGGCTTCAGGCGAGGGGCTGCTTCGAGGACAGGATCCCCCTCGACGAGGAGTTCCGTCGGGCGATCCTATGGTGGGGCACCCGGGCTCACCTCACGACGGGCATGGACTTTCAAACCCCAGCGTTTCAGGAGACGGTGACTACGGACACCTCTCTGGAGGGTTGGGGGGCCCACACCGGAGATCTCCACGCAAGAGGCCTTTGGCTCCCGGAGGAAAGGTCTCTTCACATCAACATCTTGGAGCTCCGAGCAGTGTTCTGGGCGCTCACGTCGTTCCTCCCGTCCCTCAAGGACAAAGTGGTGAGGATCTTCACTGACAACACCACCACAATGTTCTACATACGGAAGCTGGGGGGCACCAGATCCCCAGCCCTATCCAAGGAGGCCCAGGATCTGTGGCACTGGGCCGTCGCCCAGGGGATGTTTCTGGTTCCCTTCCACCTGGCAGGAATAAAAAACACCATCGCCGACTCACTCAGCAGGGAGTTGCGCTCGTGCCACGAGTGGGAACTGCGCCAGGATCAAGTGGATCGACTCTTCCAACGATTGGGCAACCCCCAGATCGACCTGTTCGCGACGGCGACGAACTCCAAGTGCCAGAGGTTCGCCAGCAGGTTCCCACAGCCGAGGAGCATGGGCGATGCTTTCTCATTCCCTTGGGACGGCCTGTTTCTATACGCGCTCCCTCCTTTGCCGTTGCTGCTCCGCCTCATCAACCAGCTCAAGAAGTCCAGGTGCAGGATGATACTCGTCGCACCAGCGTGGCCGAGGCAGGTCTGGTTCCCGGACCTTCTGGACTTGTCAACATCCCCACCAGTCAGGCTGCCGGCGGACGCGGATCTTCTCTCCAGAGAAGGAGGCGCCATTCTCCACCACGACCCACAGTCGCTGAACTTGAAGGCCTGGCTCCTACAGCACTAGAGTTTGGAGGGTACGATATCCGGCTGATTGCAGAGAGGTTCTTGCAAAGGCCAGGGCATCCTCAACTCTCAAGTGTTACGGTCATAAATGGAAGAGGTTCTCTGTCTGGTGCCGTGCACAGAAGATTAACCCTCTGCGAATTACGGCCCCTCAAGTGCTGCCGTACCTGCTATCGCTGGCCAAGGCTGGACTGGCTCACGCCAGTCATCTAGCTGCCATCTCCTGATATACCAGGACTACGGGACGGGCGTCCCTGTGGTCTCATCGCCTGGTGAAGGAATTTATGAAGGGACTATTCCGATCATTCCCGCCGCTGAAGGCTCCTGCCCTGGCGTGGGAGCTTAATGTGGTACTGACCAGGCTCATGCGAGCCCCATTCGAGCCTATGCATTCAGCGCCTTTGAAGTTCCTGTCATGGAAGACCGCGTTCCTCGTGGCCATCACCTCTGCACGACGAGTGGGAGAGATTCAGGCTCTATCTTGCAAGCCTCCATACTTGACTTTTCATGACACGAGCGTGGTGCTGAGAACACACCCCTCCTTCTTGCCCAAGGTGCCGTCGGACTTCCACCTCAACGAGCCCTTGGTGTTACCAGTTTTCTTACCGTCTCCTCCGACGGCGGCCGAGAGGACTTTGCACTCGCTGGATGTAGCTAGAGCGCTTAAGTTCTACGTGGACCGCACAAAGAGTTTTCGGAAGACGTCACAACTGTTTGTGAACTTTGGGTCTGTGAATGAAGGGAAGGCTCCCTCGAAGACTTCCATTTCCAGATGGCTCTCCGGCTGCATCATGCATTGTCACCGGTTGGCAAACCGACCGCTGCCTGGCCGTCCGAGAGCCCATTCGACCAGAGCGATTGCTGCTACCACGGCGTTCCTGTCTGGTGTGCCCCTGCTGGACATCTGCAGGGCTGCTACGTGGAGGTCGACGCACACCTTCACAAGATTCTACTGCGTCGATCGGGACTCCAGGGAGGAGTCCATGGTCGGCCAAGCAGTGCAGCGCAACCTGTTCGCTTAAGGTGATCCTGGTGAGGAGGTAAGAGATGCTTAATGTTGAGTTGTTGAATTGCTTAATGTTGAGGCTGTTGCCCCCTCCTGTGGTTGTGCATGTGTATACTGCTATGTATTCTTTTATTCATGAGCATGTGAATCCATGCCAGACCCCATGCTGGAGAAAGAACAAGTTACTTACCTGTAACTGTTGTTCTCCAGCATGGGTCTGCATGGATTCAGATGCAAACCCTTCCACCTACCCCTCTGCGGCTCTTCACTTGGTCATACTGCCACTTGGCGTGCTACCAAATCTTAGGATGGCTGCCACGGGCGGGCTTAGGGAGAGGGCAGTCATTGGCTGGGGGCAGTATGACCCAGAGATCAGTGATTGGTTACTACTAAGAAAGACAGATCAGAAACGAAACTGATACTGATTTTTTCTTTACCGAGGATTCCCAGCCTGACGACGGGGAATATTCATGAGCATGTGAATCCATGCCAGACCCATGCTGGAGAACAACAGTTACAGGCAAATAACTTGTTCCTTTTCATGACGGTTAGGCCAAGCTCCATGCCTATCCCTTGGATCGGGGTACACAGTGGTAATCTGAGGACATTCTTCCAGAACAATCCCTCGATTTTTGGGCAATTTTCAAGGTGTAAAGGTTAGAGGTTTCTGCCCCATATGTTAATATGGGTAGCACCTTCATGCGGTAGAAGGCAATTAGTGGTGCCATAGAAAAGCCACACAACCTCTAGCTTGGGGATATCCCTTATACTTCTGTTCAAACATACTCACAGGTATGTAAAAGATTTTACTTCCGGGATCTTTTTCCCTGTTGGGCACCATGATTCGGCTTTTTTTGTTGCGCTCTTGCTTCCGCCTCTGATGATTAGGACCTCTGAATTATCAGGACTCATTTGCAGGTTGTTAGTTATTGTAAACTTATGCAGAGCGTCAATCTGTCTCTGAAGTCCTACCGGGGTTTCCTCCCGTAAAACTACATTGTCTGCGAACAGCAGCCGACCGATCGGCTGTTGGCCAATCTTTGGTGGAAAACATCTTATTGGTGAACTCCTTATCCACATCTAACTATGGATTAAAGAGTTCTGGTGCCAACAGGCATCCCTGTTTGAGCCCCTTATTTGTCTTTATTTATTTTAGTCGGATTTGAAGAGCGCGCAACAGCCCAGGGGCATTGTGGCGCTTGTGACAGTTCTTAGTTACAGATAAGTGAACATTTGCGATTTTACAGTATGGCTGCTATTTTTACAGACAGTTTATAGTTAAATAAAAACAGTTGCAATTTACAGTTAAGATAAAAACAGATGCCATTTACAGTACAGAAGTGAGGTTTTAAGTTTTTTTCAGAAGGTAGGGAGCAAATTTTCTGCTCTAATGTCTGTGGGGAGTGTGTTCCAGGATTTGGCCGCAATGTAGGGGAAGCCTAGGCCGCCAGCTTTCGCCCTATTGATTCGTGGGATGTAAAGTTGGCTGGTGTATTGTGTCCTAGTGGGTCGTGTAGATGAGGATTTGGTAATTGTCTCTGATGGGTATGATGGTGCAGAGAGAGTGAGGCATTTATGTGTGAGGGTGAGAATTTTGAAATTGATTCTCTGTATGACCGGGAGCCCTTGAGCTGCTTGTCTGGCTTTGGAGATCTGCTCCCTTTTTGTGATGCTTAAAGCTGCACAAAGTGCATTGTTCTGCGTGACTTGTAATCTATTTAGGTTTTTTTCGGATGTACCTGCTAATAAGGCATTGCAATAGTCTAATTTAGCACCAATAGTGGCTCTAGCAATTGGGTTTGGATATGTATGGTTTTAGGGCGTTTATAAGTTTGGTGGTGTGTGCGGATGAGGATGTGATAGCGCTGACCTGTCTACTCATGGATAGTGGGGAGTCTATGTAGACCCCAAGGGTCTTGACAGATGCAGACATAGGGATGATAGTATTGTCAATGGTAAAGTTGGCGTACAGTTTATCAAATTTGACTTGGTCTTATCCCCATTGAGGCAAAGGCCATTGACAGCCATCCAGGCCTGGATGGTGGAATACATTCTGTGAAGTGTCTCGGCATCTTTGTGGTATGAGCCGGAGGGCGGTAAGAGTACCTGAGTATCGTCAGCGTAATTCGTGTACGCGAAACCAAATGAGTCGAGCTTGTCGAAGAGAGGCTTTGTGAACAAGTATAATGTGGGTGCTGTGCAGGAGCCCTGTGGGACTCCGCAGTGGATGGTGGTAGGGGTAGCGTTCGCTATGTTTGAGAATACCTTCATTGCTCTGCCTTCAAGGAAGGAGGTGATTCAGAGAGCTGCTTCTTTGGAGAAGTTGGCTGATTGAGTGAGGTGCGATGTGAGGATCTTGTGGTCCACCAGATCGAAAGCAGCCGAGGTGGTCTAGGAGTAACAATATGACTGGTTTGCCTTTGTCCATGATTTGGGTGATCTGATTCTTTAGATCCACCAAGGCTGTTTCGTTGCTGTGTCCTTTACGGAAACCAGATTGCCTAGTCCCGAGGGTAGTGGGTTTCCAAGAAGTGTTGGATCTGGCTATGGGCAGCTTTGTCCAATATCTTGAGGAGGAAGGGCACGGTGGTTATGGGTCGGTAGTTATTTGGTTGTCGAGGGTCGGCTTTTTTTATGAGGGGGCGGACCCCAGCCTCTTTGAGGTTGCCTTGGATAATGCCTGTACTGAAGGAAGCATTAATGAAGGCCGTCCGGAGCGGTGTGAAGCGGTCTGCACAGTCCTTGATGAGCTTAGGAGCACATATGTCCCCTTTACACATAGAGGGTTTGAGGTTTTTGAGGAGGTTCATTACTTCTAATTCAGTGATGTCACTGAAGGTGAAGACGGATTTAGTGGAGTTAGACGAGTGTCACAATCCATACCCCTGACCCCCACAGGTATAAAAGCCCCCTGGCAGCAGAGGGGCTAAAGCCCTTCACACTGCCCCCAAGGGCCTTAAAACTCCATCGGAAACATACATGAGTCAGTCCTGGCGCCTTTGGCACCCGACTCATTATAGGGAATAAAGCAATACCAGTTTTGGACCTTAATCCAACATGGAGGCCTATTACACAGCTCAGTTCTTTAGAACCAGCCATGCAGTCTAGTGTTTTGGGTGTGTTTGGGCCTGGAACTACTTGGCCTGGAACTACTTTACCTGGGCTATATAAACCACAACCAAACAGCAGAACACGCTTCGTGTTATTCTGCACTCCTGCAGCGTAACGCTCAGTGTCCAGCTCCTGCTCATCTGCTTCTCCGGCGGCCAGATCCTGAAGCCCTAGATCCAGATTCCATTAATACCTGGAAGAACAAGAACAGCATTAGCGAGCAAGAACACTTACCTGCGAAGTAACCAGTCTTGAATCCATCCTGCGCTTCGCCTACCTCGCCCATCTCCGGAGTTCGCCGCAACCTGCAAAGGTAAAGAAACAAGCACAGCATTCATAACAATTCTTACCAGGGCAAGCAGCGAGTCCTGGCAGCACCCTGCGCTTCTCTTACCTCGCCCATCTCCGGGTTTCACCGCAACCTGCAAGGGAGAAGGAACAAGGTCAGCATTAACAAAGCACTTACCTGGGCAAGCAGCGCTTCGATCGCTCATCACTCCGGAACATCACCGCAACCTGTACAAAGAAGGGAAGAGAACACAGGTTAGCAATTAACACAAATAAACAGCGCAGCGCTCCGTGCATCAATAAGTCAGTGGTCTTCGCCATCGGCGCGGCAACCCCGAGATCGCAACCATCCCTGTGAAAACAAAAATACATTGTTAGGGAACAGCATAGTGGAGCAAGACGCCGAGAAGACAGAGAAAACAGAGGGAAAGAAAGAGACATAATAAAGAATGAAAAGACATTATAACTCACCTGGAAGACAGCAAGCAGAGTCGGAGTCACAGCCGGTCTGGACCCGACATAAGGGCACACGGACCAGTGAAGCAACTAGGTCCACGGAACGCCCGCACTAACCACACGCCCCTGCACAGAGACACAGGAAGGAGAGTTCAACACACAAAAACCTAAGATGAGTAATAACCCCAAGGCCGGGGATTTGGACCAGCGGGAGGTAGGAGTCCACCCATCACAGAACCAGCATATTAACCCTCCATTCTCCTGTTATAGGTACCTCCCAACGTCTGTTCAATAACCAAGCAGAGGGGTTTGGGATAGCGCTTAGACCTCCATGCAGTATCGTGTGGAGCCCCTGTGGATACCAGGGGAGCGTAACAATAAGGCTGGAGTAGAATTGGTTTGCTTTGGCCTTAGGTGAGGAGGTAGGGCTTTGCAGTGGTCCTGGATTTTTTTTTTTAAGGAGATCTATTTTGTTTAGCATGGCTGATTGAATACTGACACACCAGGCTTCATCTTTGACGATTTCGTCTGGGGTGTTGGGTGGTGAGATGAGCTCGTTGAAGATGGCGAAGATTTCCTTTGATTGTGATTTGGCATTAGAAATGCATGCATTAAATGTTTTAGCTTTGGTGATGGCTGCTTTTTATTGGTGGGAGATTAAGTTAAAGCTGTTTTTGGCACTGTCACTTGGGTTAGTTTGCCAGTTTTTTAGTGCCTCTTTTGCAGGAGCGCAAGGACTGTAGTTATTCAGTGAACCAGGAATTGGAGTGGAATGATTTAATTTCTTTTTTGCATTCAAGTGGTGCTTTTGCATTAATGGCTTTAGTGAGAGTATCCTTGTAGATCTCTGCTAGGGTATTAGGATCATTGGAGAAGGGGGGCGGGGGGTAGCTCAGGGTTTTAAGGTATGGGCGAAGGTTATCCTCGTTGAGCTTCTTGGAGCTTCTCATTTGAGCTGCCGGGGCACGGGTGAGAGTTTTGTGGCTTTCGATGATGGGTAGAGTGAATTCAATACAGTTGTCATTAGTCCATGGCCTGGCTGTATTGGAGGTGATAGTGGTGAGGCAATTATGGTCTGCAACCCAGTCTAGGGTACGGCCTTTGGAATGCGTAGGACTCAAGACTTTTTGTGTGAAACCCAAGTCGATGAGTTCCTTAGTGAAGGTATTAGCAGCTTTACCTTTTAGAATCATCGAATCCTAAGTTTAGGTCTCCAAGTAGAAGGGTCTTGGTGGAGCTTTTGATGTTGCACAGTAGGTGGATGAGGTGTCCTTGAAAGTCTAAGGGGAGACCTGGCGGGCAGTATAGAACATGAATGTTGATGGTGCTATTGGGGTACAGAGCAAGCTTAGCAGACAGAATGTCTGAGTTGCTAGTCGAGGGGTGACTGATAAGTCGAAGAGGGAGGCTCTCTTTAAAAATGAGGGCTACTCGGCCTCCCAGGCGAGCTGGTCTGTCTTGTCTGAGGATGGTAAAGCCTGGTGGGAGTGCGAGAGCGACGGGGGGCCGGAGGCTTCATGAGCCACGTTTCTGTGATGGCAAGTAGGTCAATGTTGTTGTTGGTTATGAGGTCATGGATTTCTAATGCATGAGCTGGGAGGGAGCCAACATTTAAGAGGGCACATTTGATATGTGGTGTAGGTGTGTATTTGGTGTTTGTGATGGTGGGGTTGGAGGCTGAATATGGTGAGGCAGGTGTAGTAGAAGGAATTGGCCTATTGTGATTAGTGTGCGAATGTTTGAGTGTGATAGAATGTTCGATGTGGTGGGTGTATCTGTAGATGGAGCGGGAGCCTAGTCTAGTATTTCTAGTTGTAGTGGGAATGTGATGAAGGCTGTGTTCTAGAGGTAGAGAGTGAGCTCTGTGTCTGTCAAGTCTAAGGCACAGTGATGGGGAGGATGTGTCTGTGTGAGAGTGGTATGACTGATGCGATGTAATGGTAGTGTGCATGGCAGTAGGTGGCGGGAGAGCTGAAAAGATGTTCAAGGGTGTTGGGTGCGGCAAAGTTGGTGCAGTGTATGGGGAGAGAATGAAGAGTGTGAATAGGAGTGTGAGCAGAGTGGTAGTGTTAATAATGTGGGCAGAAAGGACCTTGCTAGTGCCTTTGGGTATCATAGTGTGCATGATCAGAGACCACAGGTGGTAATACTGACCAAGTAATGAGATAAGTATCGGCAATTATTTTAGTATGAATAATAGTATGCAGTTAGCAATCGGCACATAGAGCTGCAATTGATAATGATATTAGGGGTGCATGGAATACGTTGGGGGGCAATTCAGATCAGGCCCCTTAATGGCGAGATAAGCCACAATTTAAAAATTACAAGCCAATCCCAAAGTGGCACAATTCAAAAATTACAAGGCAATCCCAAAGTGGCACAATTCACAATTTCCTTCGTTAGAAGACCCGATCTCTCCAATCTGATGTTTATTGACGTGTCTGAATATAGGTCTTGGGTGACTTCCGAAAATTTCATTGGGGCATCCCCATTGTTGTAGTTTGTTCCAGAGTCTCGGGTGGTCAACTGTCTCAAAGGCCTGTGAAAGATCTATAAAGGCCATGTACAGCTCTTTCTTTTCCTCGTTGAACTTGCACCTTCAAGGTGTTGATAATAAAGATGTTGAGTGCTATGCCCACGTCCTTCACGAATCCGGCTTGCCATGCATCCCATTGGCCTGATTCGGTGCACCACTTAGCCAAGTTCTTCAAAAATAGAGATGCAAACACCTTTCCGGCTATGTCTAATAACGCAATTTGCTGGTAGTTGCCTGGTGCAGTTCTACGGCCTTTTTTATAGATGCAGATAATCACAGTTTTTTCCAAGTGGGTGGTTCTAATCTGGCCTTTTTGATGTAGTTGAAAAGTGTTAACAGGAAGATTGACCAGTTGGCTGGATTCTCCTTCAATAGGGCGTTCATCATTCCTTCGGGTCCTGGCGCTCTGGAGCTGTTCAGTTTAGCTAAGATAGCTTGAACATCTGATGAGTTGATTTCCAGTGAGTCCCACGTTGTACTTTTTTTGGGGGGCGTTGATATTACCCTCTCGTTCGGGTCTGTACATTTCGAGAAGTATGCACTCCATGCTGCTGCTGGTATTGTATTGGTGAGTAGTGCATCCTGAGGTGCATCTAAGGCATTTATCATAGCCCAGATTTCAACAACCTTTTTTTATCTCATGTTCATGAGCATGTTCTATGCATCCTGACGTACTAGTGTTTTATCATGGATTCTTCTCCAATTGCGATAGTGTTGATTACATTTATTAATGTTCTGGTTTGCTTCTTTCTTAAAGGCACCAATGGACTTGGTTAGTTTGCTTTTTTTTTGGTATGGGTGACTGCATCAAAAACATGCCGTCTAATGATCGTTACCTTTTCTCCACTCACTTTTTTGTTCTCGAATGCTTTCAGTAAGGCTAAGTAATCGATCGATCGGTTGGTTAGGTTGATGGTATCGCTTTTACGTTATTGCCTTCTCCAGATTGTCTTGGAGTACTGCTCTATTTTCTGTTCTAATCCTCAATGTATGTCTCCCCGGTATAACTTCGGGGTTGCCGACATAGTCCTGACTCTCATTGTATGCTGCACCCCACCAATTCATGGATATGAGTTTGTGGTCACTTGTCACCTTTTCTATGATCCTTAATGAGTCTGTTAGCAACAATATACTATGGCACACATATATAGTCTGATTTGCGCCCCCTTCTCCAGCATGGGGTCTGGCATGGATTCACATGCTCATGAATATTCCCCGTCGTCAGGCTGGGAATCCTCGGTAAAGAAAAAACCAGTATCAGTTTCGTTTCTGATCTGTCTTTCGTAGTAATAACCAATCACTGGTCTCTGCGTCATACTGACCACAGCCAATGACTGCCCTCTACCTAAGCACCGCCTCTGGCAGCCATCTTCAGATTTTTACCGCACGTTCATGTGTTGGGATCCTCGTGCTATTGCTCTCGAGCGTTAGTGCTATTTTTTCGCGCTTTTTCACAAAAACTTCGATTCTTTCGGTCAAAAGAGCCTCAAGCTCCACCGATCCTACATCCGATCAACGGGGACCCGTGTCGGATTCATCTGTGCCCCTCAAGGGTGAAGATTTCGTCGAGCTACACTTCGGAGGACTCCAGAAGCTTCTCAGGCCCGGTCTCGGAGATGGCCCAGGAGAAGGGAAGCTCGACGCCCGGAAAGCTGTTCAGGGCCTGCCCTGGATGCCAGCTGCAGAACGTCTTCAAGGAGGACGAACACTCTTTCTGCCTTTACTGCCTTCATGGGGACAAGACGCACGTGGAGAAGGACTGTGCGTTTTGCGGCAACATGTCGGAACGGACCATGAAGGACCGCCATCAACGTCTCGCCAGCTGGCTGGAGGGTAAGAGCCCGTCTGGCGAGAAGAAGAAGAAATCTGAGCGGTCTTCTAAGACCTTTGAGGGCGCCCCGGCGACGGGGGCCCAACATAAGGCCAAGCACCGCGAGTCCGCTGGCACCGGGAGCGCCGAACGGTCGGGCTCTACGGGCGCCAGGCAGGGCGCACCCTCCCCGGCACCATCAACCACGAGCCAACGCTCTGGGTCGGGTAAGAGGAAGGCCGATCACCCGGCGAAGCTCCTGGAGAGACCCCGGTCGAGCTCTAAGGCAGAGGAGGAGCGTGGCAGTGCCCCCTCCCTCAAGGATAAGGCGGTGAGCGCACCTAAGGTGGTGAAGGCCTTGATCCATTCGACCAAGCCCTCTATCGAAACGGGTCGCGGCGGCCCTGGCCCAGCCTGTGGAGGCTGCACCAGTGGTGGCGGCCTCGGGGCCCAGAATCTCCCTGCCTCCTCGGAGGGAGTCTTCTTTCGTGCCCATCGATAGGACCCCCGTGAAACCCTCCGTGGGGAAGAAGGGGGGGCAGGGCGTCGTCGTAGATTCGGCCTCAACCTCAGAAGAGGAACTGATCGAGGTCTTAAGCCACGGCCTAGGCGTGGAACAAGACCAGCCCGTCGGAATGGGCCCCGACGCAGGTGACGACGACGACATCGTCGAGGATACCGACGGGGCCCCTGCTCGCCCGTCGGATTCCCCTCTGCCAGCGCCGCAAGACAACTCAGCGGCCATTTTGTTGGCTATACAGTCCTTATGCTCCGAGATAAGGACGAGACTACCGTTACCGACGGAGGAACCTCTCCCGTCGGGGGATCCAGAACCGGGACCTTCTGGTGTTCCCCCTACCAAGAAAAGAAGGATTCATCCACCGCCTCCTTTTCAACCGTCGCGCCCCGTCCAGCCCTCCTCCCCGTCCACCCGAGGGGATGATACGGGGACTGACACGGCAGCGACGGGTACGGACGACGAGGCATACGACGAGGATTTTCCGTCGTCGCCTCCCACCAGGGCTTCTCCGCCCGACGAGATTGGATCGTTCCACTCAATGATCGCCAGGGCATCCGAGCTTTTCCAACTCTGCCCTGAGGAGAAGAAAAAGGAAGGCTTCCTTTACCAACGGCGCGAGACCAAGAGGAAGACGGTCCTCGCAGTGCCTCTGTTGGACGACATTTGGGATGAGGGCCTTTCCCTCCTCAAGAACCCTTCCACGACGCCAGCGAAAAGAGACCGGTACGAGAAAAAGTACCGGGTCCCGGACTCGGCCCCCCTATGCCTCCGGGCGCAGCCTACCCCGGACTCCGTCGTCTCCGCGGCAGCCAGGAAGAAAGCGGGGGGGGGTGCGGCCTCCACGTCGACTTCCCCGCCGGACGGCGAGGGAAAGAAATTGGATGCCATGGGACGCAGAGTCATCTCGTCGGCGGCGACGACGATTAAAGCGGCCAACGCCTTGGCTATCGTGGCCCGCTACGACAGGGAACTCTGGTACAAGATAGCTCCCCTGCTGGATTTTCTGCCGGACGACAAGAGGGCGGAGGCCCTTGAGATCCTGCAGGAAGGTGAGGTGGCCTCGGACCACGCCATCACCGTGGCGACGGACATCGCCGACACTGGGTTCCGCCAGATGGGCAACGGCGTTTGCCTTCGACGTCGCGGATGGCTCAAGGCTACGGACTTTCGGCAGGACGTCCAGACCAGGGTCCTGGACATGCCCTTCGACGGGAACAACCTGTTTGGGAAGACAGTGGACGATTCCCTTCAGGCCATCAAGGCGGATACTGAGACGGCCCGGGCCCTTGGAGTACTGCAGCAACGGCGGACGCCCTTTCGGAGCGGCGGAGGCAAGGGCGCCTCCAAAGGTTCCGGCGGCGGTTTCGCTTCCTACCGTCAAGCGGCCCGCTCGTCGTCGCAAGAGGCCTACAGAGGACGAGGCAAGTCTGGCGGACCCCGCCGTCGTCGCCAAGGAGGCCAAGGCGGCAAGGCCGCGTCCAAGCAGGATTGAACCGGCCGTGGGGTCGGGCCCCCACCGAAGCACCCCGGTGGGAGGCCGGCTGGCGGGCTTCGTCAGCGTGTGGGAGTCCATCTCCACCGACCGTTGGGTGCTGGACGCCCTGGCCCGGGGCCACGCGCTCGAGTTTCAAAGAAGGTGCCCGCGCGTCCCCCCCGTGGCCAGGAAAGAACTTCACGTCCCTCAACTTCTCCTGGAGGTAAAGGCGATGCTCAGAAAGGACGCCATCGAACTCGTCCCAAAGAGGCTTCGGGGCTCCGGAGTCTACTCGCGTTACTTCCTCGTGAAGAAGAAGACGGGAGGATGGCGCCCCATCCTGGACCTGCGACGCCTGAACAAGTTCATCAAGGCGCAGAAGTTCCGGATGGTCACCCTCCAGCACGTCCTGGGTCAGCTGGAGGAAGGAGACTTCCTATCGTCGTTGGATTTGGAGGATGCCTACTTCCACATTCCCTTCGGACTGCGGTCGGCACCCAGGGTTTTCACCAAGTGCCTCGCACCGGTGGCGGCGCAGCTGCGCCGCGAGGGGATTCACGTCTACCCCTACCTGGACGACTGGCTCATCCGCGCCAAGACGAGGGAGCTCGCCGTGGTCCACACGGCAAGGACCGTCCAACTCCTCACGGACCTGGGATTCTCCGTGAACTACGCCAAATCCCACCTGGTGCCCGCGCAAGTCGCACTGTTTCTGGGAGCGAGGCTCGACACAGTGTCCCTTCTGGCCTCCCCGTCGGAGGAGAGGACCAGGACCATCCTGGGCAAGGTGCAACGGATGTTGGTGGCCGACGCGGCCAAGGTGAGGTCCGTCAAGTCCCTCCTCGGGATGATGTCTTCCTGCATCTACCTCATTCCCATGTGCAGGCTCCGGATGCGCCCGTTGCAAGAGTTCCTGGATGCGCGCTGGATCCAGACGACGGGCAGCTTCGAGGAAAGGATCAAGCTCGACGAGAGTTTCCGACGAGCGATACGGTGGTGGGGCACCCGCGCGCATCTGACGGCGGGCATGGACTTCCAGACCCCAGCCCACCAGGTGACTGTGACCACGGATGCCTCCCTAGAAGGGTGGGGAGCGCACACCGAAAATCTGCACGCAAGGGGACTCTGGCTCCCGACGGAGAAGTCCCTGCATATCAACGTCCTGGAGCTCCGTGCAGTGTTTTGGGCCCTCAGGTCCTTCCTTCCGTCCCTCAAGGGCAAGGTGGTGAGGATCTTCACCGACAACACCACCACCATGTTTTACATCAGGAAACAGGGCGGAACCAGGTCCCCAGCGCTGTCCAAGGAGGCGCAGGACCTGTGGCATTGGGCCGTCGCCCAAGGGATTCTTCTGGTGCCGTTTCATCTGGCAGGGATAAAAAACACCATCGCCGACTCACTCAGCAGGGAGCTGCGCTCGTGCCACGAGTGGGAACTACGGCAGGATCTGGTGGATCGCCTCTTCCGACGGTGGGGCACACCCCAGATCGACCTGTTCGCGACGGCGACGAACACCAAGTGCCGGAGGTTCGCCAGCAGGTTTCCCCAGACGAGGAGCATGGGCGATGCTTTCTCGTTCCCCTGGGAGGGCCTGTTCCTCTACGCGTTCCCTCCCTTGCCTCTGCTAATCCGGCTCGTCAACCAGCTCAAGAGGTCACGGTGCAGGATGATCCTCGTCGCACCTGCGTGGCCGAGGCAGATATGGGTTCCGGACCTTCTGGACTTGTCGGCGTCCCCGCCAATCAAGCTGCCGGCGGACGCGGATCTACTCTCCAGGGAAGGAGGCGCCATCCTCCACCACGACCCGAAGTCGCTGAACTTGCAGGCCTGGCTCCTGCAGCGCTAGAGTTTGGAGGATACGACATACCGGCCGATTGCAGAGAGGTTCTTGCAAAGGCCAGGGCGTCCTCGACTCTTAAATGCTACGGACACAAATGGAAGAGGTTTTCTGTCTGGTGCCACGCACAGAAGATTAACCCTCTACGGATTACGGCTCCCCAAGTGCTGCCGTACCTGCTGACGCTGGCCAAAGCTGGTCTGGCACACGCGTCCATCAAGATTCATCTTGCTGCGATCTCCCGATACACCAGAACCACGGGCCGGACGTCCTTGTGGTCTCATCGTCTGGTGAAAGAGTTCATGAAGGGACTGTTCAGATCGTTCCCGCCGGTGAAGGCTCCGGCCCCGGCGTGGGAGCTCAACGTGGTGCTGACCAAACTCATGGGACCTCCGTTCGAGCCTCTGCACTCGGCCCCGTTGAAGTTTCTATCGTGGAAAACAGCTTTTCTCGTGGCCATCACCTCCGCACGACGAGTGGGAGAGATCCATGCCCTTTCCTGCAAGGCCCCGTACTTGACTTTCCACGACACGAGGGTAGTGCTCAGGACGCACCCCTCCTTCATGCCCAAGGTACCGTCGGACTTTCATCTCAACGAACCCTTGGTGTTACCTGTGTTCTTCCCGTCGCCTTCGTCGCCGGCTGAGAGGACTTTGCACTCGCTGGATGTAGCTAGAGCGCTGAAGTTCTACGTGGACCGCACGAAAGGTTTTCGGAAGACGTCACAACTCTTTGTGAACTTTGGACCTGTCAATCAGGGGAAGGCTCTCTCGAAGGCTTCCATCTCCAGATGGCTCTCCGGCTGTATCATGTACTGTCACCGGTTGGCAAACCGACCGCTGCCTGGCCGTCCGAGAGCCCATTCCACCAGAGCGATCGCAGCTACCACGGCGTTCCTATCTGGTGTGCCCCTGCTGGACATATGCAGGGCTGCTACGTGGAGGTCGACGCACACCTTCACGAAATTCTACTGCGTCGACCGGGATTCCAGGGAGGAGTCCAGGGTCGGCCAAGCAGTGCTGCGCAACCTGTTCGCCTGAGGTGAGCCTGGTGAGGAGGTAAGATGCTTAATGTTGAGTTGATGTGATGCTTAATGTTGAGCCTTTGCCACCTCCCGTGGTTGTGCATGTGTGTACTGCTATGTATTCTTTATTCATGAGCATGTGAATCCATGCCAGACCCCATGCTGGAGAAGGAACAAGTTACTTACCTGTAACTGTTGTTCTCCAGCATGGGTCTGGCATGGATTCACATGCGAACCCTCCCGCCTACCCCTCTGCGGCTCTTCACTTGGTCATACTGCCACTTCACGTGCTTCCAAATCTGAAGATGGCTGCCAGAGGCGGTGCTTAGGTAGAGGGCAGTCATTGGCTGTGGTCAGTATGACGCAGAGACCAGTGATTGGTTATTACTACGAAAGACAGATCAGAAACGAAACTGATACTGGTTTTTTCTTTACCGAGGATTCCCAGCCTGACGACGGGGAATATTCATGAGCATGTGAATCCATGCCAGACCCATGCTGGAGAACAACAGTTACAGGTAAGTAACTTGTTCCTTCTTCCCTTTCCAGGTGACCTGCCCTGGGAAGTCGTTGTCAATGTTTCCATTTAATATCAAAATGTCTCTTGACGTGAGGGTATTTTTCCACTGTTGCCCCCTAATCATTGAATATGATGTGATTACTTGGTCATCATCTAGCTGTTTCCCGTTTGTATCAAAACATTGACAGTTTAAGTCACCACCCAGGATAAAATGTAGATCCAGCCATTTTTCTCTTTGGTGGTCTATTATTGCTGCTGTTTGTTCAGGGAAATCAGAGTTCCTTAACTTTGGGGTTCCAATATAAATGTATGAATTAAATAGTTTTCTTTGGTTTTTCTTGTTTCATGAGTACTTTGCCCAGTATAGATTTTATGTACAGGCTCGGGTTCACCACTTTTAAAAGTTCAAAGTGTAGCCGGTTCCTAATGGCTAACAGGAGTCCTGACCTTGGCATGGCTTTGGACCCCTTTTAAGGCTGGATTTAGAAATGTAGTGTAACCTTCTAGGGGGGTGAGTCTCTCAACCATGTCTCTTGTAGGTAGATAACATCTTGCTCTCCAATTGTTGTGTCGACGTTGTTTAACAGGTGAGAGAACCCCCTCATGTTCCAGCAGGCCAGTTTGAACTTTTTCCTCTCCAGGCTAATTTGATGTTATGGCTTGCCTATCTTTTCTGCCAGCAAACCTGCCAGCAATCAACAGTTCTCTTCTCCTTCGTTAATGTGAGAGCCTTTTTCCTTTTTGTTGAGTTTGATCTGTTTGAGCACCAGCTTTTTTTTTATCCTGTCTGTCTATTGGCCGCTGTTTGCCATTGTTTAGTATCCTCTCCCTCCCCGGGTTTCTAGGACCTTCGTGTTTTTGATTCGGTCTTCGTACTGGTGTTAGACTTGGGGCAATTTACTCCCTAATGTCAAAACCCATTGGGATCAGCTTGTGCGTCTCCTCCAGTAACATGTGTGCTATCAGCGGTGTCACAGGGTGTAGAATGACTCTATAGGTCCGTTCTTCTTCCAAGAGCTCTATTATGTTCAAATCATTTGATGATAGAAATCTCAGGTGCGGGACATGATGGAAAAGCCTGAACACATTTGCCCTGTTTAGGACCAGGCCGGCCTTCAAAGGGATCAGTCTTTCCAAAGGCAGGGTAGATGGCGGGTCTAATTGATGGTTGTTATTTGGTTTCCCGCTAGTCTCTTGCGGTTGATGTTCTCTTCTGGAATGATGTTTAGGTATTGTACGATCGGATCAAAAATAAAAGGTCCGACTGTACAAAAAGACAGAAAATGCTACCACCAAAGGTTCGAACACCAAAAGTTCAAACCCATGGTGGTAGCATTGTAGATAAGTACATAAAAATAAAACTGGGGGGGTGTCCCCCGCAACACCCCGCTCACTATACTTTGTGGTTCAGTGAGCGGGGTGTTGGGGGGACCCCCTTGCAGTACACCAGACGGGGGGAAAAAACAGGGGCTGCGGGGGTGTCCCCCGCAACACCCCGCTCAGTATTCTTTACAGTATAGTGAGCAGGGGTTCCGGGGGAAACCCCTGCAGCCACTGTAAAAAAAAAAAAAAGAGACGGCATGAAGAGAAGGGAAGTAGGGTTTGTTTATGTTGGGGGTGTGGGTGGGGGTTTGTCGTGGGTGTGTTGTGGGTATGGGTGTGGGCATGTAGGGGTTTTGTATGTGTGTTCGCATGGGAAATGTACGAACCTTTTGTGGTTCATACATTTCAAATGCAAACTTTTCGGCCGTGCTAAAATCAGCCGTGGTTGAATCGCGTAGATCTGATGGTTAGAATGTTCATTGTGTCTGCTCCTTGGTTTCACGAGTCTCAACGGTGAGATCACATATTGGCCGTTTTTATAAGTTGGTTGATTCTCTACCAAGCTATAGTGTACTTTGGTTGGTTTCATGGTTTGTGTATCTTGCTCCAGTTGCCCCAATGAACTATCTGTTTCCATTTTCCGCTTCCGTGCGGGACATTGTTGTTCAATGGGTTGGATCTGCGGGATCCTTACTTCTTTCATCTCAGGGTTATGTTCCCCGCCTTGCCTCACAGTATGTTCAGCGAGTTTGGGGCCAATCGGCCTCTTGGACCAAGATGGTATGTCATATTCTGTTTGTTCATGGTCACTTTCCGAGGACGATGGCTCGTAGGTTGCGTCTTCGACCTCAGACCTTTCCTCGTCATCCTCCTGTGGGCTCGAGGCGGTGTATGTTGATAAGTCTAGTAACTCTGCCATAGCCGAAACTTGTTCCTTTTTGTCCGCTGTAACCATCACCCCCTGATTGTCTAGTATTTGTTGTTTGTTTACTTGACTATCGTTAATTGCTAGGGTATGTGTTGTCTTTCGCATCACTGCTGCACTCATCTGTTTTGCTTGTTCAATGTTTTTAATTAACTTTCTGCTTCTGTTGGACTTTCTCATCGTTGTCATTGGTTGGTTCTTCGGTTTCTTCCCTGGAAATCTGTCTTCTGCCACCCCTCTTTTTATATGGGTCTTGGTCATCTGTTTTTTTCTCCTGGGGACGAGTGGGCTGCACTATTTCTTTGTGCATTGTTTTTCCCCTGACAATAATTTCACATAATTTGGCTGGATGGTTGGTAATGAAGTCCTTTCCTGTATTACCATTGACCGGTTCTTCCCAGCTAGGTGGCTTTGTTGCTGTTGACTCTACAGGGTCCTGTATTATTTCTTCAATGTCCGCGGTACTTATGTTCCTTTCATTGTTATGTTTTTTTATACAACCCTTTTTTCCTGCAGGGTCTCTTTTCCAGATGGCTAGGGCTCAGACTTGGGGGGGCCTTAAGTTGCCTTGATCTGTCTGAGTTCCTGTGGTTTTAACAATCCCGTTCAAAGATCCAGTCTGTGTGGATTTTTCTGTTTTCCATGTTGGTATCACACCACCTGTTGATTGCCTCTCTGGTTGCATCTCTGCTAGCTCAAATCCTCTTGACATTCTCTTTGTTGGTTTTTCTTTAATAATGGGGTCGAGGATAGTGTGAAGTAGGTTTGTAACATTGGCTGAAGGTTCGTAACATTGGCTAAGCTGTTATCCATGTTGTTTTGGATCCCTGCTACAAGGCCTCCACATACACCGTTTTGAAATGGAGCATCACTAGCATGGTGGTCTGATCTTTCAGATGATCCCCTCATAGAGCTTCATAAATGGGGCTAGTACTGTGGTTGGGGTTGAAATAATCAGAAAATCTGTCTCCCTTAACTGCCCTTGCATGTGGTCTTTTTGAGTTGAAGCCTCTTTCTCTGTGTCCATGTTTGGTGTCTGAGCTATCGGTGTGTTGTTCGTCCCTGGTAGCTGTAGTGACTTTTGAGGGCTTTTTTTCCACCTTTGGGAGGTCGGGGGATCTTCTGTCACTATCTCCCGAGCTCCTAGAGTTTTGGGTAAAGTATTTTCTGATCTGCGTTGGCCTTTCAGATTTGGTTGGTGACAGCCCCTCCCAGACCTGTTATCCAACTCTTCATTTTGTTGGGCATAGTGAACTTCGGTTGGTGGTTCCACACACTTCCCCTGACTGTCCTTACCTTGTGGGATTTCCTGCTGCTTACTCTGGTTATGGTTTTCGGCAATCTCCACGACCAGAGAAGTTTCCAGCATTAATTGGTCATGGACTTCACTCTGTGCCGAGTTGCCGAGTTCTTATTAGTGATTTGATTAGTAGATGTTTCTGTCGCAGTTGTCACCTTCTCTACTAGGTTAGCCCCCTTTTCTAGATGTTGTTCCCGGAAGAAGAATCTATGACCTTTCAGGTCGTCATCAAGGTTTAACGACGTTAGTTTCCACACCTTTGAACCCAAGTAAGCCGTAGAATTGAAGCACTTAACTCCAGGTTTGCCCTGGCTGACCTTACGGGGCAACTTGTTCCCCGTCCATCTCGTCAACTGAAAGTAAGGTCTGAACCGGTTATCTGGGCTGCGAAAGGAACATGTGCTCGTTTGTAGATGTGGCTTTGTCCAATGTGCCTCATTGGGGTTAGGTCCATGCAGGCTTGATGTTCTACTTGTGTGAGAGGGTGATGTTTTCCTCCCTTTTAGAAGTGCTTACTGGTCAAACTGATGTTAGAGTTCTTGGGATGAGTCTGTACCTTCTCCTATAGTGTCCTCCATGTTCTCCTTGTGTTTGCTCCTTTGTTTACTCCTTTTATTGAATCTGTAGGGTTGCAGGGGTCAAGTCTGAGGTTTTTTCGTTAGCTACCGGGTCCCTGCTGTTCTCAGGGTGTCTGTCAGTATGGCTAGTGGGTCCACTTTCCACATCCAGGGGTTCAACGTGCACAGTTGGCTTTTTTGTTGCAAGACGATGCATCATATGCAAGGGGCATGTTTGATTTAAAAATCAGGGCAACATTGGTGGCTGCCCCCCTTGCCGTTTGTGTCTCTGTTTGGTGGTACTTGCCATTATTACCACTTTTGTTTTTAGCGGTGGCGGAGGGCGATGAGACACCCTCTCGTGCCATCTTTCTCTTGTAGGTCATGCTGATAGAGGCGCTCCTGGCTGTCCTGAGCGCTCCCTTCTAAGTCCTCTGTCAACCGCCAATACTCGTTTGTCCAGCTGGTTTTCATTGCTGTTTTGTATTACTGCGTAATTTCAAACGCCCTCCCTTTCCCACATTGTTCATTCATGCTCGCTCTTGAGAAAGACGGCATCACTCACCCTGTTGGAGCTTCCTGTGCAATGGTCATGATCTAGACAGGCCGCGGGTGCTTGCTCTTCACTGTTCGTTGCCGCGTCTCTTTGCATGTTCGCCGGACACTTCCTACTGCTGTTCCTTTTGCTTCCACGTTCCGTAGCACACAGCCCATTCCAAGGCTGTCGGCTGCAGGAGGCGTGCAAGAGGCGCTAGAGGCAAGCAGACCGTCACTGACCAGACTGTGCACCCTTGCACACGGTCACACAGTCACTGCCTCGGCTTCACCGACCACAGAGCTTTTGAATGGGAAAAAAAACTTGAAAGAGATGACAGACAGCTCCGTCCACCACAGTCCACAGTCACTCTGCCTCTCACTCCACCTATTCCCTTCAGATCCTCATGCTCAACCCAGTGCAGCTTATAGAGCGGTCATGGGCAATGTCTCGGAGGCTCTAGAGTGGAGACCCCCTACCAGGGAATGTTACAGATTGTGACCTTACTGACATCCTGGACAAAGGTTCAAAGAAGGAGCATATCCTTACTTTCCATGCAGCCTTGAAGGACCGCCTCCTGGAGCTTTGGCAAAAGCCCTGCTAGGTACCAGCAGTTAAGGGGGACCTGTCCAAGAAGTACAGGCTTGCTTCTTCAGACCCTGACTTCTTAGCCAAGCACCCTAGCCCAGAGAGCCTTGTGTTCCATGCCGCCACTTCTGTAGTCAGATTATCAGCATGCTCATCCTTGCAGCCAGACAGGGATGATAATAGGAAGGTGGACGCCTGGGCTAAGAAAATGTTTGCTTCAGGGAGCATGGCCCTGAAGGCAGTGAATTCTTCCTGCGATCTGGCCAAATACAGACATAGGTTATGATCAGGAATTGGACAAAGCAGTTGAGGAAATCCCTGAGGGAGAAAAGAGGGATGGTTTCATGAATATAATATGTGGTTAGCCAGAAGGAATCTGACAGCTTAATGACATGTTAAAAGGGTTTCATTTACAAGAAAAGATAAACTCTTAACTTGCTCTATCGCTATAAGGGAAGTGAAGTAACCAAAGTAAAGCTAAGGGCGCACGTCAGGTCCAAATAGAAGTTTCTAGTCCAAAACCTAAGCAACTAACTGGCCCTACCACTTTGGAAAAACACCTAACTAAAGCCTTGGTGTGGACTAGTGCCTGGCCTACTTGTAGATGACTGGTTCTCAGCCTTCACAGCTTTAGCGTCAAATCCCTTTGGAAAATAAGAATTATAGTTGCTATGGGTTTCTCTCCCCTTTTATAAAGAAACAGTTTCTATTTTTTAATGTACAAATTCCTCAAGGAAGACTTGAAAATTACACTTTTCGTTCCCACCTTTTTACTGTTGGGACTTCCCAAAATCCAGTTACTCTTTGGAATATGTCTTATTTCTTGTTACCAAATGTATTTGTATAGCTTCCTCTTATTTCATACACATTGTTGTCTGTGTTTATGAAAATTCAACTTCACTTTGCTCTGTTTCAACATAGGATCTATAGTTGTTTGCTCCCTTAAACTTGCGGGTCATGTGGTGCGCAATATAAATAGATTAAAGTAAAATTGTGCTTCCTTGATACTCTTTGTGGTAATTTCAGCTTGAGCACACAGTCTATATATTTTCCTTTCTCATGTAGTACGGCTGTGTGCACGTCTCATCCATAACATTGATTGTATCCCTTTTACTCTGGATAAGTGGTGCTCTGTGTCCATTGCGTTCCTAGTGTTTGTTACCTGTGATGGTTTCAGAGTGCTTGGAAACCTGCAGTCATGTATCTCACTCTCCTCCCCATGGCCGTACCATCTCTTTCCCTGTCAGTTCCTTACGTGGCAGGAAAGGTGCTTGGCAGTGTGATCAATGGCTCCTCTCTTTCCGGGTCTTGCAGTTTCTTGCTGGTTGCCTGGCCCACCATTGCTCCTCGGTGGTCAAGCCACCCAAAAAGACTGCTGTCTCTCCATCCTCTGCTTCCCCTTCACCGGAGCATGTTGCCAAGGTACCCACCTCCCAGCACCCAGCTAGCAGGACTCTTGTGCGGTACGTCGCTGATGGCTCTGCGGCCAGACCTGGCTCCACCTCGCCAGACATCGATGCTCATGGGATACTTATGTTCCTCTCACTAGGCAATAAGGCGAGATTCACCATTGTCTACAGCCAATAATTAACTAAGGATCTTAGTGAATTCTAAGAATTCTAATGTTGCATTCACAGAATGCAACAGTTATTCCGACATATATACAGAAATTGTGGTTTGGTCAAGCAGTTGCATGCTGGACTGGGAGTCCTTGTCCCCTAGAGGGAGCTCTGTGAAGTCCCAATTGCCTGGATCTCTAGAGAGGGCCTTGCATAGTGAGCTCACCTCCCTAGCCTCATAGGGGGTGTCTCCCCTCTGGGGAGAAGGGACGAATTGTCCAGATAAGTCACAAATAGCGGATGGAAAAGAGGCAATGTGCTAACTCTTAGTGTGTTTTGGACACCTCTGATTACCTGGGATGAGGGATGGGCACCCGCCAAGTTTTGATATGTTTCTCATGGCCGAGAAGTCTGGTTTTGTACCTGATTACAGGCTAGACTGTTGGATGTGCCCTTTGTTGGCCATAACCTCTTTGTATCTAAGGCTGACGACTGTTTGGAGAAGTTGCAATTCTCCAAGTAAGCTGCTAAATCCATGAGTGCTGCTATTCATCTACCTCCTCAGGCTCCCACTTCAGCTTGGAATAGGTCCTTGCATTTTAATGGCTTCTTCAACCAAAGAGGAAGAGGCCAATCCCCCTCCAGGCAAAGACGATTTGCAAGATCTTTTAGAGGGAGGGGAGGGAAGGCAAACCAATAATCTACCACTTCCATTCCGTATGGGACAACAAAACCTTCCTAGTAATCTCACTTCTCATGTTTGTTAATCTGCTTAGAATCACATGCTGTGCATAGTCCGACATCTAGTGGTCACTGCGGAGTATTGCATTTTGTTTTTCGTAGTCGAAAAGGGGATGTCGACAAGGCGTGTCTGTAACACTATCCCTATAGTGACGTGCAGTGTACCCACAACCCCTCACGCGTCGAGGGCCCTCACATTGTTTTTTTCCGCCCAGTTATTGGTCGCCTTTATGCGGAGCTCCTCGAGAGACATTGCGAAATCATTTCCTCGACCCTTGGTCGTTTATTATTATTAACTATCACATAGATCCCTCCCTCGACGTAGCTGCCAAGCTGTTCTCCGCCGAGCAATATCTTCGATGGAGGGACGAGCGGAGGAGATCCTTCGGCGCTGCCGAACACATGACCTGGCCTCGCCGGCTTAACACAATAGGGAGAGTGGGGTTGTTGGTCATTTCTTTGTTTCACTCTGAGACTGCCTTTCTCTTTCCCCTCCCTCTCTTTCGAGGTCGTAATCACATTTCTTGCCCTCAGCTATGGAGAGGACGCCCTTTAGGTTTTGCCCGCGTTGCAAGGGCAAGTTTACCTGGAAGGACAAGCATAAACAGTGTAACTGTAGCTTGCCCCTCGATCACAAAGGGTCAAAGGGTCAAAAGGTGGGCAGCCTATGCGATGTCTAGGTTTGACTCCTCGCCAGCTGCCGCCGCCGAATGTGATGAGGACAGTGATTACACGGCCTCCGCAACGTAGGTTGTAGGCCTATCGAAGGAGCGTTCCTGCTCCTCCTCGTCCGTCCCCGGCCCCGATAAGCCCGGCTCACGCCCTGCTTATGGGGATGAACACCCCGGCGACAAGGACGAACACAGAAAAACACATAAGCACATGCTCCACAGCACGCATTCGTCGAAGACGAAGGAGGCCATAGCGTCAATGGAGGCGTCGGGTCCACCGGCGTCTTCCGCCAACTATAAGAGTCGTAAGCCCTCCCCGCCACCGCTTCAGCGACCGCCGACTGGGCTTTCTGTAAATAAGGGCGCTAACCCCAAATCCTCAGGTGACGCGCCTCGCAAGAGTGCGTACGTTGCCAGTAAAGACTTGGCACTGCCTAGCGCGACGGCAAGCGATCCCTCGACGGAGAAGCTGATCGCCGAAAGCCTCGCGCGTATAGCTTCTAAAGATGGCCAGAGACGGATGGCGGGTGACACGTCGAAAACCGCTCACAAGGCCAAAGAAACACCGAGGACGCCGGAGGGTAGGCTGGGACAGCTCCCACCGTCAACGGAAGACCCGAGCCAGCAAGAAGGTTTCTCAGAAGGCGAAGGGACTCTATCTTCGATGCTATGGGACAGAACTAAGCAACTACAGGGAGAGGAAACTCCCTTTTCACTCCCAGACCGCTCTGG
Source organism: Ambystoma mexicanum (assembly GCF_040938575.1). Taxonomy (NCBI): domain Eukaryota; kingdom Metazoa; phylum Chordata; class Amphibia; order Caudata; family Ambystomatidae; genus Ambystoma; species Ambystoma mexicanum. The sequence continues at coordinate 659,002,995 of NC_090941.1, read as the reverse complement.
CCTACCTTACTGGACTGTAGAGAGGTTCCAGTCATGTATGGACAGGCTAGACAGGTTCATGGCCATCCCAGAAAATAGGACACCCAAGAGGCCAAGGGAGGTACTCCAGGAGGGGCCATGGGCTAAATACCCAAGGCTCTTTAACCCCCTACAGGAAGACATGAACTCTTACGACCTCACTGAAGAGGACTCTCACTTCCAGGAAGAGGATGAGTTTGTGAATCATGAAGAACAACAAGAGAAAGAAGGTTGTCATGATGACACTAACATAGGTCAGGAGGGCTACGAGGAGGACCCAGGTGAAGGTGGCTCACAGCCCTGGCAGTCTTCATCAGGGTCTACAGACCCCGACATTATAGACATTTCTTTTCCTCAGACCACACCGGTCAGGAACCCATCTCCAGTAGACGATCAGCCCACCTTCAATGCACTACTGAGGAAGGCAGCAGCGCATTTTGAAGTTGAAACTGGGGAGGTCACCCCAGATACTGATTTCGTCGAAAGGATTATTAGAGAACAACCTCCCACTAGTCAAACTATTCCATCCTCGCCTCGGTTAAGAGACGACTCACCCCATCGCTGTCCACCCCCGCGCTGGTAAGAGGGGTCAATCCAAGAATCGAGAAATTGTTCTCACCCTCTCAGTCAGACCCATTATATATCAGGGGTCACTCAGTCCCGGACTCCTTAGTGGTGACTAACACAAGGAAGAGGGCTGGGGTTCCACTGTCAACCAGCGAGGCACCCCCAGATAAAGAAGGGTAAAAACTTTATGCCTTGGGCAAAAGAATTTCCGCCTCGGCAGCGTTTTCAATTAGAATTGCCAATAATAATACATTGTTGGCAAGCTATGCTGATGCTCAATGGGGAAAGCTTAAGCAGGACATCGAAGACCCCCTGAACCTCTAAGAACTCTTATTGGCTACAGTTACAGAAGGAGCTCTGGTCAACCAGAGCATCATTAAGAACACTCTTGATGCGGCAGAAACTGCTGGCCGTTCTTTGGTGCAGGGAATTCTGCTGAAGCGTCACGTCTGGCTTCGCAATTCCGGTTTCAAGGCAGAAACGCAGGCGTCACTCATTAATAAGCCAATAGAAGAGTCAAATCTCTTTGAAAGGGCAGTGGACGACACACTGGAAAATGCGAAGAAAGAATTCGACACCATAAAGACCTTAGACCAAATCTCAAAGCCTCCAAACAGGCGGGGATTTGGGAAGAAGCGCTTTTTTCGTGGCCAACGCCAACAACAGCAGCAGCAACAGCATTACACTGCGGGCAACTGGCCCTCTAATCAGGGTACCGGTAACCAGTATAACCAAAGAGGACAACACCGTGGCAAGGGCAGAGGCCGGGGCTCCAGCCCCAGAGGCACCAGTAACACCAAATGACCCGAAGGTTCGGGTCCCCTCCCATGCGTCTCCGGTTGGGGGCCGGATAACATCGTTCCTATCAGCATGGGAGGGAATAACATCAGACCGGTGGGTATTGTCAACCATAGCCCACGGGTACTGTATAGAGTTCAATCGGTCCCCCACCTACAGACCTCCAAGGGGACGACGCCTATCACCAGAACACCTCGTCATCATCCTGCAAGAAGTAGAACAGCTGCTACAGAAAGGAGCAATAGAGGTCGTGCCCCTATCTCGGGTAATGGAAGGTATTTATTCAGTGTACTTCCTTGTACCCAAAAAGGACCTAACCATGCGCCCTGTACTAGATCTGCGCCCAGTGAACAAATTTGTAAAACCACAAAAATTTTGTATGGTAACATTACAGGAGGTAATTCCCCTGCTATCTCAGGGGGACTACATGGCAACACTAGACATGAAAGATGCATACTTTCATATTTTGATGTTGCCAGCGCACAGAAAATACCTCCGGTTCATGATAAAGGGCAAACCACTACCAGTTCAGAGTGCTACCCTTCGGCATAGCGTCTACACCGAGGGTATTCACGAAGGTACTGGCAGTGGCACTGGCCCACCTGCGCAGGTTGTCCATACCGGTATACCCTTACCTCGACGATTGGCTCATAACAGGGGAGTCCTATGAGACATGCTTCTCCAACTGGGCTTCTCCATCAACGAGAAGAAGTCCAGCTTAGACCCCAGCCAAATCAAACAATTCCTAGGGGCTCTAATTCGAACAAAGGACGGCCTCGTCTTCCCCTCCAACGAGAGGGTCCAAAATATGCTGTTTCAGATACCTCAATATGTGGCCGGTCGAGAGGTGACGGTACGCAAAGCAATGCTCTTGCTAGGAATGATGGCGTCATGTATTTATTTGGTACCTCACGCGCACCTGCGCATGCGCCCAATGCAAGAGTGGCTCAACAGCCAGTGGTGTCAGGCCAGCAGACAATGGGACGATCTAGTGGTGGTCTCGCAGGCCTTGGTTCTCTCGCTACGGTGGTGGTCGAAGGAAAACCTGGTAATGGGGAATCCATTCACCACCCCCGCAGTGGAAGCCACTCTAACCACAGACGCTTCCCTCACAGGATGGGGGCTCACCTATCCCATCAGACAGCTCACAGAGTTTGGACTCCGAGCGTAGCTTCCAAGCACATAAACTTATTAGAGCTACTTGCGGTGTTCAAGGCACTAAAAGCCTTCCAGACACACCTACAAGGGGAGACAGTGATGGTCCTCACGGACGGCACCACAGCCATGTACTACCTCAACAAGCAAGGGGGCACTCACTCTCCAGGACTGTCCAAGCTGTCCCAGAACATCTGGAAGTGGGCTCTCAGACACAACATGTTCCTATTGTCACAACATGTACCAGGGGAACTCAATCTGCTAGCAGACCAACTCAGCAGAGACATCCCTCTGCCCTCAGAGTAAGAATGGTGGTTACACAAAGACATCGTCTTCGACGTCTTCACACAATGGAGCTTCCCAGAAATAGACCTGTTAGCAACTCTGGAGAACTCACAATGCCTAGATTACGCCTCCAGATACCCACAGAACCGCTCCAAGGGGAACGGTCTCTGGATACCATGGTCAGGGAAATCTGTTTACGCTTTTCCCTCTGACTCCTCTGCTGAACAAGATAGGGCACAAGCTGCACCAGGAACCAGTCACCATGATACTGATAGCCCCGATGTGGGCCCGCCAACCATGGTTTGCGCACCTGATGGAGATGTCTTTGTCCCCACCAGTGAAACTGCCCTGCCCGTACAACTTGCTGTCACAGGACAAGGGCAAGACACTACACCCATGCCCACAGAACATGAACTTAGCAGCCTGGCTCCTGAGGTCATAGAATTTGGCCATTTACAACTCCCTCAGAGATGCATGGACATTCTCAGAGAAGCAAGAAAACCCAACACTCGCCACTGCTATTCTAGCAAGTGGAAGAGATTTGTCATCTGGTGTAGAGGTAAGAGCATCAACCCAGTCCACTGCTCTCCCACACAAATTGTCCTTTACCTGACCCATTTACTGGACTCAGGTCTAGTGTTCAATTCTATTAAAGGCCATCTAGCGGCACTTTCTGCATACACCACCTCTCAACTTAAGGCGTCATGGTGGAAAGGCCCAGTTATCAAAGCTTTCTTGGAGGGGGTAAAGAGAATACACCCTCCGATAGCAAACCCAGCTCCCGGCTGGGACCTTAATGTGGTACTTACAGGCTCATGGGCTCACCCTTTGAACCCATGCACAAGGCAACTCTTAAGGACCTCACTCTTAACACTGCTTTCCTAATAGCTTTCACCTCCATTAGGAGAGTAAGTGAACTACAGGCTCTTTCTATTCTAGACCCCTTCGTAACAGTTCACAAAGATATGGTGGTTCTACGCACACACTCAAGGTTTGCACCGAAATTCATATCGAAATTCCATGTCGACCAGTCAATAGAACTACCAACGTTCTTTCAAAACCCTTCCAATTTGGGAGAAAAGAGCCTGCATACACTCGATGTGCGCAGAGCTGTCATGTTTTATATGGAAAGAACTAGGCCACTGAGAAAGACTAATCAGTTCTTTGTCTCGGTGGCAGCAGGAAGAGAAGGAGATGCAGTCTCAAAGTCCACTATATCTAGATGGATTGTTCAATGCATCACTCTCTGTTACACGCTTGCTAAGAGAACTACCCTTCAAGCCAAGAGCACACTCTACTCGAGGCACCCATAGCATTCATTGCAAACGTTCCCCTTGAGTCCATTTGCAAAGAGGCAACCTGGAGTTCTGTACACACCTTTACAAAACACTACTGTCTAGATGCTCACTCTAGATCTGATTCCCAGGTGGGACAAGCAGTATTAAGACATCTTTTCTCTACTATTCCTTCTCACAACCCACCTCCAACTCCGGGTACTGCTCGCTAGTCTATGCACAGCATGTGATTCTAAGCAGATTAACAAACATCAGAAGACAATGCATTACTTACCGTAAAAGCATTTCTGATGGTTGCATCTGCTTAGATGTCGGACTATGCACAGCATGTGAATCTAAGCAGATACAACCATCAGAAATGCTTTTACGGTAAGTAATGCATTGTCATACTTTGCCAGTAGGAGGGCGTTTTTGCCCCCTTTTTACAAGAATGAAAGGGCATTACTTCATACAAGTGGGTCAGGGAAATTATTTCCCAGGGCTCCTGCCTGCCTTTTCTCCGACGCCCACCTGCTTGTCTCCCTTCCAGTCTGATTCCAAAAGATCCAGATCTGTTGCTGCAACAGGAAATACTTTCCCTGTTAAAGAAAGGGGCTGTAGAATGTATTCAAGTGGAGAGGAATCTGGGATGGTACTAACTCTGCTTCTTAGTACCAAAGGAGGATGGGGGACTGTGACCCAGCTTGAACCTGAGGCGCTTGTACAAGTTCCTCAGAAAAGACAAATTCTTTGTAAGTACTTCTCTGTAAGTAGCTTATTCTTTGTACTGCCTGGCTGTGGCCATTATTACTTGTACTGCCTACCTGATAGTCCCGCTACTATTATCAATGTATTCCTGATACTGTTGTTTATATTCCTTTATGGGGGCATTATTGGTTATTCTGTCTATTAAATATTATTCTGCTTGCCACTCTACCTAGGCAATATTTCCAGGCAAGGAATGTTGTGCCAGTCTGTAATGAAATACAGCCCGAGTTGAGAACCTTCAGCAAGTATTGGTGGTCGATACCACTACAGGCAGAATCTTTATTAGCCCCGGTCAAGAACCAAGATCATGGTGTAAAGCATGGCGTACGAGGGGCCACCGTGTGCCTGTTCCAAAACAATGTGCAATCCCACTTCAATCCACCCATTTCACCCTGTGCCGGATATTATCAGCATTTATAGCCAGCAGCAACTGGCTGCACGCTGCAGATCACCCATCAGAACCCAGTATACTAAATGATTCATTCTCAGTTTGCACATGCCTTATGTCAAGTCTGAGTAGCTCAGTATGCTCCCAGTTTATTCGACCCCTAAATTTTTCCTATTTCGGAGAATGTTTTATAGTGGCAAACCTCTTAAAAATAGTCCCTATTAGTCTGTGCTATTTGTTATTTTTATTTGTAATGTGTGTACCTTTGTTTGAGTTGAAACTCAAACTTGACATTATTTGTGCCATGTTTATTTGCATTAATATGGAGTATGGGATGATTTTAAGTAATAGTGTTATAATGTTGTATTTTCCAAACATGAATACAGATCAGGTGAATATTCGAAAACGTTGCATTTCGAATAGATCGATTTTGAAAAAGTTGAATTTGATTGCATTCGGTACGATATACGGAAATGCTTGTGCACCACTGCTGCCAGCATCCATAGCTGCGCTCCACAGACATATTTGGGTACACTACAGATCATTGTGGTTGAGGGATGCACTCACTTTCATCATTTCATAATTAAAGTCAGTCTGAGACGATAAGTACTGGGACTCAAAAATAAGTCCCAGGACTGAGCCCTGGCAAACATGCCGACAAATTAAGCACAGGCGTTCAGGCTCAGGATTTTAACCAGGCTGATTGCAGTGGTGACAGCCAGTCTGAGAAGGGAGGGGATTCATGTCTTACCTTACATGGACGACTGGCTAATCTGAGGCCGCTCAGAGGAACAAGCCTGATTTCATCTAAGCCTTGTCTACTACTTAATTCACAAGCTGGGCTTCTCCCTCAGTTTCAAAAAGTCACAGGTGACACCTTCTCAAACGTTCTGGTTTATTGGGGCAGTCCTGGACTCATCTAAGATTCCCCACCACCGAGGACAGAGCTACCAATATCCAACAGATGGTGTCCAAATGCTTCGCCCCTTTCACTTAAGATTGCTGGGCCTCATGGCATACTACATACTCACCCGTCCCCTTTCCTCCATACTGTATGGGCGTCCCTTCCAATGGACGGGAGACGGAACCTTTTTCACCAGAAAAAAACGTCTTCCCCTTTAAATTTAGAGGTGCGGCCTAGGAAGCATGCGCTGCCCTGAGTCCGCCCTCCAGTGCCACACCCCAGTCCCCTTTTTTCCGTGTCGATGGGAATGGGCCGAATTCACCAGCGCTCCTGGGTTTGGCTTCAGCCATGCCATTCCACGCGTGGATACTTCTTCACTTTGTCTTTTTATTTTGTCTCATCTATCATTCAGTTACTCGGTCATCAGGCGTCACGCTCCTCCCCGGCGCATGTCGACTTCTACAGGGTTCAGCAGGTGTCCATCCTGCAACAGGCTCTTCCCAAATTCAGACCCCCACCCCCTCTACCTACGTTGCCTTGGCCCAGACCATGGTTGGCAATCATGTTCGGCGTGTGACTCGCTGTCCTCGAAGGCGATGAAGAACAGACTAGCCAGGTGGAGGGAGCTCTTCCACGGGTCGCCTCCAGAGGACCTCAAGAACTTTGTGAAGCATCGAACCAGGTCCAATGTAGGGCCAATATTTTCCAGCGCACCCCCCGCAAGGGAGACTCCTTCCTAGGGACTCTCCCGCGTGGGAGGGACCGGCCAGGTCCTTCTACCTGCACGTACCCTGAGGCTGTTACGGCTACCGGCCTTCGGGTCGAGGGGTCCTCGGATCCTCCCAGGCGCAGTGTCAAGGGACCGGTAGGTTCTTGTACCGGCTCTACACCTGAGGGGCTACACCCCAACACCGGCAATATGTCCGAGGGGCTACCACCTAATACCGGCAATACGCCAGAGGGGGTGCCTAAACGCAGCTCTGCCGACCCCTGGTTCGAGGGTCTTACACCTACCTGGCCGAGGCCCGAGGAGTTGGGTAGGCCTCGTGATCCACACGCAAGAGTCTTGGACGAGGTTGGGCCCAGCGGGCTGAGCAACACGTTGCAGGCACGTGGCAGGCAGTTCAACAAAATGGCTGCTGCGCCAGAAAGGGGCACCCGTCCGACGCCATTGCACGAATTCGGCGAAGAACAAGTGTTAAGGTGGGACTGGCCTCAACCAGGTATGTGGCCTACAGTCTACCCTTCATTTGCGCAGGGCAACTTTCCTTTGCGTCCATATGGACAGATGTTAAGAAGGATTCCTGAACTCTGTCCTGGAGGGGCAGAGGTTCAGAAGGCCAACCTAGTTTCTTGGAACAGGGTAACCTCTGGACAATCGAGACCAATCAGGGTAGCTATGGCAGGCGGTCAAGACTAAGTTTCAGGAGGGCTGAGAGGGACCTCAATGAGCACACAGAGCAAGGACACTTACAAATTACTCCAGACAGTTGTTATATAAAAAATATAGACACATTTATTACAAGGCCTTTGTAACATAGACCATAGCAAAGAGTGACAGTAATACTAAACCAATACATCACACTCAATACAATATATATACAAGACCAGGTGTGGTCTAATGGGATGACTGCACACAATATGTTAACAACCTGTCATGATGCCTACTCCCGGGGAACCAGACCAGGTCCAGCAACCCCGGAAGCCGGCATAAAGTTATTTTGAGCAAGCCCAAAAACCCTAGCTAGGGGCTGTTTGGGTGCGGTCCTGGCGCCTATGGCGCCAGGCTCATATGGAGAGCCAGTCGGCGCCAGGCTCATAGAGTAGAACTTACCTGATGCAGACCATGCATGCCAAATGAGGCTTGGAAGGGGCTATTTTACCTAGGGACTATTTTTTACTCTGGTGGGGCTGGAGAGGAATACTTACCTGGGACTACTTTGGAGGCTATTTAAACCACGCCCGATGAGCAGCACACGCTTTGCGTTATTCTGCATCCAGCAGCGTAACGCTCACTGTGTCTGCAAGCCTGCATCCAGTCTTCTGCCACGTCCGCCTCGAGTCTGCAGCTCCTAGAATAAGGGAGGAACAAAAGAGAAGAGGTTAGAATAAGAGCAAAACCTTCGATCCTTACCTGAATTCCGGATCCACCGCGCCTTCGAGCTGGAAGAACGAAGCATTTTACGCGCGCCGCCTCGCCTGCTGCAGCGCCACGCTGAACTCACCGGCCTTCGCAGCATCCTCACGATCCACTGCATCCTTCTGCACGTTCCCGCCACACTCTGGCACCTAAGGGGAACACAAGAACAGCAAAGGTGAGCCAAGGGAATAAACAGAGGCAATAGTAACTACCCCCATAGACTTGCCTGATTACCGCCGGGGGTACTATTCCTCTTCACGGGTTGGCGCAGTCTCCATTGCATCCTCACCGTACCCTGGCCCCTAAGGGGAACAAAAGGACAACAAGGTGAGACGAAAGGACAAACAAAGGGAACTCTTCTCACCACAATAGACTTGCCTAATTTTACCGCCGGAGGCATTATTCCCCGAACTTCATATTTTCTCTCCACACCTGAATAAGGGAGAGCAAGCCACAGATTACATTCTTGACTTATTTTATTGAACTGTGTAGGATAAGCCAAATCCTTACCTGAACTTCGTCAGCTACCGCGAGGAACTCTTCGCTGGGGTCAAGCTGCAAACTGCAAGGAATCGGACAAGAGTGAAAGTCAGACATGTGAACTCTTACGAACTACATACTTTTCGGAGTCAATATTGTTCTGGAACTCACCAATTCTATCGAGCCAGTGAAGCAACTGGTTATCAACGTGCCCCTGCGCTCCATGCAGGAGGGAGAGCTCATCTTTTCAAACCATCAGGTGAGACTATAAGAGGGGACATCAAAGGTGATCTGTGGGGAGAACAGCGTAGGTGGGGGAATTTACGCTCAACCCCACGGGTGGTTAATTCCCTTTCTCCATTTACAGAAAAATATTCCTACGTGCCAAGCAAACTAAGCTAGGTGGGCCAGTCCAGTCCGTCATCTCGGCCATACGCGTCACATTGGTGGAGACCGCAGCTGTCCAGTTCAGATCGACGCCTCTGTGGGAGCCATGTGAACGTAACACAACCTAGAGGGGAAGGAAACAGGTAGTGCAGTTAATCTTTAGGCCCAATTCAACATCAGTTATTCACCTAACTAAGAGGCAGTCCAAGCCCTAAGAAGAGGGGAGCCTTGTGCTCAATAGTACATGTATGCCAATGCACACGGTTGTTCCAATGGGCAAAACGGGGTCTCTTCAGGGGTCTCTAGCAGCTCTGGAAGGTGGATAAGGCGATGAAGAATAAGTTCCCACTATTCAAGAAGGACCTCCACTTGAAGACAGAGGCAGTTCGAGAGTTCGGGGTGGAGTCGCTATTTCGCAATAGAAATGGACAAGAGAGGGGCCCCCAGGGGCCACTCATGCATAATAATGGGCTCTGGCGCTAGGGGCCACTGGCAAAGGATGTTGCCGCAGCAGAGCAACGTGGTAACCGCGTTTACTCCGGTCCGGGCGCACTCGTCTCTTCTGACATGGGAATGCCAAGTGTACGAAATTCGGTGCAAGGGTGCCATGGACATAGAGCTAGCAGTATACCAAGTTTCGAGGGCCTCCTTGAAACGACGGCAGAGACATAGCAAAGGTCCTGCGTAAGCTAGTCAGCCCACTGGTTGGCCCAGGTACAATTCCGAGAAAGTTTACTTGCAGGTTTTGGTGAAGGTGCCGAGAATAGTTGGTCCCACTATTCCAATGGGTCAAAGCGTCTTCACAGACCTTCTAGGATGACCAGATGCAGAGGGGTTCCACAGGACGACAGCGGACTCAGGGTGCCAAACCTTCCAGCGAGTCACCAGCAGTTCCTCGACTCAGATTCCTAGTTGCAAGATACTTGGATCCTATCCTTTGTTCAGTGAGAACTCAAGAGATCGACCTGGTAGTGGTGTTTCCAGCCTCCTCTTAGCCAAAGTATCCTTCGCGCCAAAACAGAGAGGACCCAATGGGAGATCTGTTCACAAACACCCACTCCATACGTGGACCAGTCACAGACCACGGTGGACTCAGGCATTCAGCACACTCCAGACTCTCTGGCACCCAGACATCCCAGCCCACATCCTGGAGGCACACACCCAAGGCATGCAGAAGCCTGCGAAAGCATTGGGATTTGTGGGAAAATGCATGACCAAATAAGGACTGGCCTGGGTCGAAGGTGAAGGTGCAAGATGGCCAAAGGACAGGACAAAGAACCTTGCGGCATGGCCATTTTGGAGCCAGGCCAGCTATTTGTGCCAAACGCGGTTAACGTAGGAAAGGGTTAAAAATAATGCAAAACGATAGCTGCCCCCAGTCCTGTCCATGACACATCTGCACAGTTCATAAAAAGTCCAGCGAGAGTATCTAGGGCCTTTGGAAATAACTATAGACCCAAGTGTGCTGTATGATAAGATACATTGCACACTTGTTAAATGTTACACAAAAGTTGCAACATGAGAATAGGACTAAGGGAAACAGTCCCCCAGTACTGACTTAAAGGCATGTCAGTTTCCCCAAAAAAAATGAACGAAAACCCAGAGGAGTGCAGCTGAAGTCTGTGTTTCTCTGGCAAAGTCAGTCAATGGTGTCTAAACAGCAGCAGAAAGTTTGGGGGTTGACACATGGAGGGAAAATTGCATAGAACTATGAAATCTTTCCTAACAGGGTACGCAGCGGCTCCAGCAGCCTCCCGCTACCCAGTCTGTTCCCCCTGCCACCTCTTTGACCAGTGAGGAGGTGCTCTTTGAGAAGCTTCTCTACCTCATGAGGTCTCCTCAGATGGGGGTTATCATCAAAGACGCAGTCAGGGAAGTCCTCTCCGCCATGCTAGAGGCACCAAAGACTCCTTCATCGGGCCCCCAGGCCCTGGCGCAGCTGCCTCCTCCGTCTTGACGGCCAACTTCGCTACCTCTGCCAGCTCATCAGCCTCTGGCTGCGGTCCCTGTACCCCAGCCTCCGGCACCATCTACCCCTCCTCCTCCACAAGATCCTCCAGATCTGCAGTATACGGACGAGGAGGAGGACATGCCATCCTCAGCCAGGGCCTTCCATGAACGTCTTGCTGGCCTGGCAGTGTACCTGGGCCTCCCCCAACCCGAGGTCGAGCAGCTGGCAGAGGGGGCTCTGGCTGAAGTCCTCATAAGACGCCCCTCTGCCAACACGGGGGATTCCACTGCAAACCGATGTAGTCTCCATGGCCAAGAAGGGTGGCTCAAGCCCCACTCAGTCCAGCCGGTCAACAGGCGCCTGGACGCCAAGTACAGGTAGATGGAGGTGGATACACTCTTGCTCTCGACCCATCCTCAGCCACGCTCCTCTGTGATTGCTGCGGCATCACTATACTCCAAGCCTCAGTCATCCTCTCCCGCCTCCTCTGCGGTGCTGCTAGGCAAGGAGAAGATCTTGGAGGCGTATGGCAAGAAGATCTACTCCAACGCATCCTTTCACCTGCGTCGGGCCAATGCAGATGCCATGCTGGCTGCCGCCAACCAATGGTTATGGCGGGAAATTATGGACTTCCTCCCGGAACTCACCACCCAATGCCAATCACGCTTTAAGGCGGGGCTAGCGGAAGCTAAGCTCGTTGCGCATGACCTCATGGAATTCACAGTGGCTTATATCGATACCTCACGCCGTGCCATCTACATTGCCACGGACATGAGAACAGCTTGGCTCCAAGCAATGAAATTCAACCCTGATGTCCAGGAGCGCATTCCAGATCTACCGTTCGAGGGGTCCGGGGGGGCGCCTCTTCCACTCCTCTACGGATGAAGAGCTGGACAAAAACAACAGCTCACAAACTGCAAAGTCTTTATCCATTCTTACAAAGACCACGCCAAAATCGTACACCCAATCTCAGCAGCGCTCCGAAAAGGGTCGTACATATGGAGGGTTCTGCGGCTTCCAGGAACGCAGATCCAAGCAGCCGGACCGCTCGCCGTCTCAGTACCGCCACAAACAACAAAAAGGGGGAGGTGGAGTAAGGGCTTTTTCCAGTCCCCCTCCTCAGCCTGCGAGGGAAAGAAGGCATGACACGCCCCTTCGGGTCCACGTGTCTCCGGTGGGGGGCAACTTGCTCTCCATGCACAATTCTGGTGCCAAAATTTCTTGGACCCCTGAATCCTCTCCGTAGTATCCACGGGGTACCGCCTTCCTATCCCAGCCTCTCCTGCCCTCCCACAGGTTGGGACAGCAACTCTTTTGGCGGAGATCCGGTCACTCGTAGAGTGCCAGGCAGTGTAGGAAGTTCCAGCCTCCCAGCGAGGCTTTGGCTTCTACTCCAGGATTTTCGTCATTGAAGAAGAACCAGGCGGGCCTGAGAGTTGTGCTGGACCTTTCCACCCTCAACCTCTCCTTACCCCTGCAAAAATTCAAGATGGTTTTGCCAGCTTTTATAGCGGAGACATTGGACAAGGGAGATTGGATGTGCTCCCTGGACCTGAAGGACGCGTACCTACACGTCCCAATTTGGCAGCCCCATCGTTCTTTCCTATGGTTCAGGATCATGGGCTACCATTTCCAATACAAGGTCCTCCCGTTTGACCTCAACTCGGCCCCCAGGGTCTTTACCAGACTCATGAACGCTGTAGCGGCCCCCCTCAGAGCGCAGGGCCTCCACATCTATCCATACCTCGACGATTGGCTCGTCAGGGCTACATCTCCAGAAGCGGTTCACCACTCTTCCCATGCCCATATGAATACACTGCATGACCTGGGCTTCTCGCAACCTCAAGAAGTTACAGCTGCTCCCTACGCAGACTGACTTTCCTGGGACTTATTTGGGACACGTGCTGCGAGAGGGTTTTCCCATCGGATAACAAAATCTCAGCCTTCAAGAGGGCCACCGCCCACTTCCTCAGCAGAGAGGGTACCTCGGCATGGTGGTACCAACATCTCCTGGGTCTACTGGCGGCAGTCCTGTTAGTCGTGCCGCACACAAGACTAAGGATGAGAAGGATTCAGCTGCACTTCGCGGCCTCATGGAATCAGGAGCGGGGCTCGCAATCAGAGATGATCAACATTCCTCCATCTATCCACCCGGACCTAACTAGGTGGTCCATGAACTGCAATCTACGGACGGGTGAGCGCTTTCCTCCGCCCTCTCCGCAGGCCACCATCACCACAGACTCCTCGCTTGAGGGCTGGGCAGCCACCCTGGATGATCTCTCGGGCCACGGCACCTTGTCTCGACAGGAGCAGGAATACCACATCAATTGGCGGGAGCTGAGAAAGGGAAAGGTTGTCCTCATCCAGACAGAAAACTCGACCAGCATGTACTACGTCAACAAGCACGGAGGCACCAGATCCCCCTCCTCTGTGCAGGCTGGCGATTAGCATGTGGGAATGGGCCCTGGAAAACGACATTTAACTCTCGGCAGTCCACCTCCCGGGGGAATCCAACCTAGAGGCGGACAGGCTCAGCAGGCTGGGCGCGAACAATTATGAGTGGCAGCTAAACAACCTCGTTATTCAGGAGATCTTCAACAGGTGGGGTCATCCCCAAGTGGATCTCTTTGCCACCTGGCACAACAAGAGGTGCCCCCAGTTCGCATCCTGGCAGGGTCAGGGTCCCAGCTCTCTGAGCAACACATTTCACCTCCAGTGGACCAGCATGAAAGCCTACGCCTTTCCGCCTACCCCCCTGATCCACAGGGTGATTTGCAAGATCAAGGAGTCTCACAGACTCTGCATCATTTTAATGGCTCCATGGTGGCCAGCTAGGCCATGGTTTTCGGAACTACTCAGCCTCTCAGAAGGCAGGCAGGGTCATCCACCACGTGCCAACGAAACTAGCCCTCACAGTGTGGTACCTGAGCAGGTAACGCTGCAGCACCTTGGCCTTTCACAGGCCAACCTAGAGATCATATAGGGCGCCAGGAGCAAGGCCACCAGGGCCCAGTACAAAAACAAATGGACCAGATTCAGCCACTGGGCATATTCCAGGGGCATAGCTGTTTGGCTGCTGGCTCTAGATCGGATGCGATTTTTGGACAGGCGGTTCTCAGGAACCAATTTGCATAAGGAGGGTCTCCTCTCCACCCTGGGGCTACAATCAGTTGTAATCGCCCATACGGTATGGAGGAAAGGGGACTATGGACTAATACTAGTCACTACGGTGAGTAACTTATAATTTTATCTGATGCCAGAGGCCAGGCTTAGAATTAGACCAATTTGGTGCACTCTTGGATGCCAGTGAATGCAGTTCTCGGCCAACATGTTGGATCTCTTGCAGGACACGACCAGGATCTCGCATTACCTACTGTGATGGTCAAACAAGGAGAACTTGATGAAGGGGGAACCCTGCTGGCCGGAAGTGACAATAGTGACAGATGCCTCATTAAAAGGCTGGGACGCATACCTGAACACAATTAATGAATGGGCTCTGGTCCGCAGGGGACGCAAAACTCCACATAAAACTTTTCGAGTTGAGGGCAATCAGACTGGCGCTGATGGACTTCTTGCCCTTAATACAGTCCTGATCATGACAAACCACACAGTGCCCATGCAGTACCACCACAAGAGGGGCAATGCAACTCTGGTTTTGGGTGTTGCAAAGACAAATCTCCATCAGCAATTCATATGGCTGGGAAGGAGAACATGGTGGAAGACACCTTGAGCAGGCAAAGTTCGGTCTTCCACGAGTGAGATATATGCCGGGAAGTCCATTCATAGGTCTTCGCCGTCTGGGGAAACCCCTCAAGTGGATCTGTTTGCATCCAGCTCCAACAGGAAGTGGAAGCTGTTCTGCTACAGGGGACACCTTCATAGTGAAATGGAGTTTTCCACTGGTCTATGCATTCCCACTGATTCCAGTCATACCACACGTCATAAGGTGGTTGAGGACGTTTGTTGCAACCATGTTCCTGATAGTCCATGCATTGGGCCAGGAGAACATGGTTCCCGGACCTTCTAGACTTGGCCAACTGTCCTCCAAAGACGCCTTCCAAATAGTGCAGGCAAGTTCTGGCAAGGAGGCGGCTGGATTCGCCATCCTGGCTTCAGTACCCTCAATCTTTATGCCTGTCTTCTGAGAGGATGAGGTACCGAGACTGGGACCTTCCAGAAGACATCATGGAGGTGTTGCCTTCGGGAAGAAGGCCAGCAACAAAGACTTTTACTGCTGTTGTAAAAAATCTTAAAGCTGATCTAGAGTCAAGGTATTCAATCCCTTATGTGACATTGCTGTGGTTTCTGTCTTTCTTTGTACGGTAGGGAAGGAATGGTATCACAAGTATGACACTGACTGGTAACATTTTTAAAACCTTTATTAAAATTGTTGGGCCTGGAGATACTCCTACTTTGCCCTATAACTAAAATGGGAGTAGTCTCAACCATCAAATAATAAATAACTCAGTCCTAGTGGAGCCCGTCAAATCAAAATGGCCTGTGCTAAAAAAAACCAATGCCTGCCCAATCTCTTATACAGAAAGTGTAAAAAGGAGAAATGTATGCAAAAGGAAAATCAGTGTTCAAATGATGATGTGGCTGACCCAGCTCTCCTCCCCGTGTTAGACCTCATGTAGTAAGGTGATCCTTGTAGGAAGGAGGACACACTCTGGCTCGGTTTCCAACACAATACACAGTTCAAAACCGTGGATCGAGGCCCGCCTGGCCTTCCATGTTAAACTCTTTCTCTGACTTCCAAAATAATGTTTCAACCAAAATGTTCACAAAAGATCCCCCTATGCCGGGTTCAGACCTCTCATGATAAAGTTCAACAGGAAGTTGCAAAGGGGCTCCCTTCCCCAAGCTTATTATACTCCGAGTCGGGCTCGGACCACTTTCGGATGTCAGTCTTTCGAATGTGCATGGCTTTCTTTACAGACCACAGCGGGACTACTTTGACTTTTACCTTTTTACTTTCACTCTTTCCTTCTCTAGGAAATAGTCTTCTTTATTTCACTTTTGCTGTTCATTCGCTTTCTCGTTTAAACAACGTTCCTTTCACAGATACTTTCGAGTGGGCTACTTCCTTTCACCAGACTACTCCATTACTTATTTCACAGCCATCCTTTACATCAAAGTTCACTCGCAGGTCTGCCTTTCTTCGCATCTCATCCACATGTGTGCAGCCTTCACTTGCAACAGTAGGTTTTCCTTTGTCCTGGAAGTTCTGCTCGTACTCGTGTTCTGCCTTGCTCAGAGTGTGTCTTTAGGTGTTGGCTTTTATTCGTGTGGGGAGAGCGAATTGGTATCGGGTGTACGCACTTGTGAAGTCAAGTGCCTGACTCTGCCTGACCCAGTTAACGGGACATTTCCAGTACGATGCACGAGAGTCTTGTTACTCTGTCCCCCTTTTACTCCTGCGTCCCGTCTCCTTTCCTCCATACTGTATGGGCACCCTTTGCTAGGGACAGGGGAAACTGAACCTTTTTCACCAGAAAAATGTCTTGTCCCTTTAAATTTAGATGTGCGCGGGGGCACGGCATGCGCTCACCTGACCCTGCCCACCGGCACCACTCCTCAGTCCTCTTTCCAAATCAAAGGAAGTGGACCGATTTCACCAGCACTCCTGGGTTAGGCCTCAGGCCTTGTAATTCCACGCGCACTTCCCCAGGATATTTGTTCACTTTTTTTTCATAGGCAATTCTTCAGAGTTCAAGGTATTTTGTCTTCTGGTGCCACTCTCCTCACTGGCGCATGACGGTGGCGGGATTCAGCAGGTGTCCGGCCTGCGAGGGTTCCTTCCCAGATGGATCCACACACACTCTGCTTCAGGTGCCTTGGCCCAGACCACGGCTAGGACAGCTGCTCAGCGTGTGACTGGCTCACCCCACGTTTATTGAAGAACCGCTTGGCCAGGTGGCGGGAGCTGTACTTGAGATCACCACCGGACAACTTCACGGAGTACGTCAGGAGGAATACTGGCCAAAGGTAGGTGCCCTGTTCTCTTCTGCATCCTGCAAGGGCGACTCCTTCCTTGGGAAGCGTCCAAGCGGGACGGGTCTTCCAGGTCCTAAGACCAGCAAGTGGACAGAGGCTCGTGGAGCTACTGGCCAACCAGCTGAGGGGTCCACAGACCCTCCCGGTCCCACCGCTGAGAGGCCGCAAGGCTTTTGTACTGTTGACCTCCCCGGGGGTACTGCTCTGAGACCGGGCCCGATCCCGAGAGGGCGCCTAAATGCATTACCAGCACTACTGCTGCCATGGCCGAGGGAACTCTGCCTCCCAGGTACCTACCTGAAGTGCAGGGAAGGTCTGAGCCTTTGCAATCCAGCACGCAAGTGGAGACTGTTCCCAGTACAGCAGTCAACACTCAGCAAGCTACGCTTCCAGGGCCTTCCCATTCCATCACGCAGGCATCAGAGCGCACATGAAGGTGGGATTGGTCAGCACCAGTTACCTGGTCCACCTCGTATCCAACTGCATCTGCACAGGGGCGATACACAGACCCTAGCTACGCTAGGCAAGGTGCCGTCGAGAGCACAGCATCAGGTACAGGTTCAAGGACTCGCTCCCACGCCAGTAGGCTCCTCACCAGTGGGCGAGAATGTTGGGGCGAATTCTCAGAAATGTGCTAATTCCCTCTACCTTAGAGACTCCCAGCAACTTTGCTGGATTTTGAGGACTTGATTTTTTTTAACCTGGAGAGTGAGACCCTTTTTCCCTACTCTCTCATGTATTTTAATATGATTTCTGAGCTTTGTGTTTCTTTCGGATATGGAGTCTGACAAACTCCATAGGCATCATCCTTTACATTGTGTCACAGTGCAATGGTACAGGGAAGTCTTCCAGATTTCCCCAAGGTTTAAATACCTTCTCTGGGATAAACTACTGTTTCCCAGAGCAGTAAAGTGAAATTGACTTTACTTACATTTGTAACTTTCTAGACCCAGCACACACTATCTTACAATAGGGTGCTGGAGGGGTTACCTAGTATCCCCTTTGTCTAGCTTCTCATGTAACAATTTTGTTACCCTTTCCTCACTGAATGGCTCGTGGCAGTGGTTTGGTTTTAACTATTGTGGTGTGCATTTAATGTGGGTGTGTTCGCAGCTGCAGTAAAGCACCCAAGGGTGCCATTTTTGTCAAAATGGCCCCAGTCGTCTTTATTGACCATTTCTTTGTGGAAAGGTCCTTCTTGAGATTTACTCTGCGCGCCAAACCAGGTTTGGTCCCATTGTTCGCTTTGCCTTTGGTGGGATTCACCAGTGAAGCCCGCCTCTGGCTCCAGGGTGTCTGTGGGTGGGCAGGAAGTGAGGGAGGTGCCAGAAACTCCCTGTGCTTAGTCTCCTAGGAGACCCAAATGCATTCTGTAGTGATTGGCCGGCTGACTGTCCGGCAAGGACAGCCACCTTGCTGGGTGACTGACCGCTAGGCTGGAATGAATGGGAGAGAACTGAATAAAAGGCAAGGCTTTTGACTTGGAAGGCAGTCGACCACTGGACGAAGGAACCGAAGAACAACTTGAAGAGGACCCCTGCTGCAACTCCTGGACCGTTGGTTTGCCCGATGAAGCTCTGCTACTGTGCTGAAACTCCACATTTATATCAACAGAGAAGCCCCTGCAAAGACGACTTCTCCCCTTGAGTTGGTGAGACCAATCAACTCCAAAGTAAGCCACCTGGACATCCTTCTCTGAGCTGGTTAAATTTCCACAGAGTTGCTGCTGGAAACCGTATACCCAGGGAGAGGAACACCAGATTGTGTGTTGCTTGTAAGCTGGCCTAGAGCTCCAGGAAGATCCTCTGGACTCCCAGGAAGCAGGACTGACCGAGCCTGAGACCCCTCAACAGAGTACAGGTGCCCAGAAGCAAGGAAAGCCCATCTCGACAGCCAGTAACGGCAGTGTTGCTATTAGCGGTAGACACGAGGCGGTGAAACACTGAACAGCCACTGATTTGAAGATTGCCGGTTGAGAGCGGTGACTGCCCCATTGCAGTGCAGGAGTCCTCCCTCTCGTCCCCACAACTATGGCCCAGGAACTGTGAGATCTGCAGAGCTGTTCAGGAACAGAAGTCATCTGCACTTGTTCTTCAATACAAAGGTAATGTAAAAAGTTTGAGAGAACTTGCCTCTTGCTGTAGAGTTGCTTGCATCTTCTACCACTCACAAATCTAACGGCTTGTGGCCCTACATTTGATTCTTCTTTTCTTCAAAGCCTTCTAAAACATTGTGCAAAGACTTGTTCTACTTACCTACCAGAGGTGCTTCATCCTATATAAGACTTTTGCCCATTGACTTTGGCTTAGCCTATTATACTGAATGACTCTGCTTAGGGTATCCAAAAGTATTTGCCTGCTTAAGGATATGTGTGGTCTCTTGTTTGTTCTAATTACCATTTCCTTTTACCTACTTCTAAGAGTGTTCTAAATGCCAACAGTAAGATAATGTCCCCAGCACCCTAGTTATTGTAGTCACCTGAGGGTGTAGGTTGTAGCTGTGGGCCATCCCAAAAGGGTCTTTACTGATTTAGAAACTAAGTGTGTACAGTATTGAAGTTTATGTGTTACTATTATATTGCTCCCTTCTGAAGAAGGCTTAATCTAACTGATAAATTAATAATTGTTTATTCAAGAAACCTGGTGTGTAAGTATTTATTTGAATACTTTTCATTGTGAATCTCTGTGTAACTCCCCTACAGCTCACATTGACCCCTATTGAGATAAGACTGGCTGCTCAACAAGCTTCCAAAACTCTGTAGTACAAGCTTATACCAAAGGTTGCGTTTCCTATTATCTGTAGTCAGTTTCCAAAGGGTACTGCATACAATCGTGCCTAACACTGGTGGCAGGCAGTGAGGATTATATTGTAGAGTTGTTACACTAAGAATTTGCTTTTCTTTTGTTCAACTAAAAACCTTCACAAGGCTAAGCTCCACTAGAAAAGCGATTGTAACATGCCAGATATGGATAACTTCAGGCAGGAAGACTTGATCATTCTAACAGTAGTGCAACTGAAAGAAATGTGAAAAATCCGGAATCTCCTGGTTAAAGGAAGGAAAAATGAACTAATTGCAAGATTGTTGAATAATCAGTCTGGGTTGTAGGCCTATCACACCTACTAACCCAGTAAATGTGGAAAATGATAATGAGGATGATAATTCAGAGTCTAACTCTGATATTGTTGAAGAATCAGAGGAGTCTCCGGAAGAGAGCCCCTCTTTACCTCAACAGGCCCTTATGCCTCAACCTTTACCCACAGGGACGCCACAAGGTCCCTCACTGAGTCCAGAATGCGTCTCTCTTGTGAAAATGAGACCTGAGTTAGATTTCAAAAGATTACAAATCCAAGCTGAAACCAAACATCAGGACATCAAACTAAAAGAAATGGAAATGCAACATGCTCTTGAAATGAAGAAATTGTCTCTTGAAATTTTTTTTATCCCAGAGTCTTCTAGGTCTCAGTCCAAAGAGACCTTGCATGCCTAAAAAAGCAGTGAATATTTATGATGTGAATCTTGATATTTTGGATTGGTTGGGTGCTTTTGAATATAACTATGGGAATCAGCGGGTTGGAATTCAAATGCAAGTATGGACTCCCTAGTCGTACCTATTGAGCCTTTTCCCCAAGAGGTGGCAGACAAAGGACGCACCTGGCCAAAATGAAGGATTTGGAATGCATATTGGCTAAACGTCAGATAGCAATGTCATGGACCTCCAAGGAGGGCCCAACTATAGATTCATGGTGGTCTGATCTCCAGAGGTGGGCAGTGGCGGAAACAGTGGTACGGACAAGAGTGGTGCAGGAGGTTGGGGGGGGGGGGTGAAGTGAGCAAAAAATACTGGCATGGAACTCCCTGAGGAAAGATCTATTTGGACAAGGGGCAGAGAGCAGTACAGAAGGTCCTGTGGGGAGCGGAGGAACAAGAACTAGAGAAGGGATAGAGATATGCTGTGTCCCCTAAATGAGCGGACGTGCAAGAGAGATGGACTTGAGCCTGACCAAAGGGAAGGCGGGGTGCCAGAACAACTTGGCCACACTATCGCTCCAGGACGGAAATGCAAAGGCGGAATCCACACACAAGTGCCAGATGTTTGTTGGTTTTTGTTGTTGTTTGTTCAAAAATAGTTTTAATTTTTGTTTTTTTTAAACTATGGTATTCAGGGTTTCCCAGGGAATCAGTTGATTCCTTGGCTTTTGTCTAGGCTTTCCCAGATTGCAACTGATGCTGTAATGGAGGTGGGGGAATTTGAAAGATTGGAGTATGAAAATGGGAAGCTAACTTTGATAGCTAGATTTAGGAAAACTCCTTCCCAGTACCTTTAAGAGGTTTAGGACCCTCAAAAGACTGATGATACCCCTTGGGCTACCTGGGTGGATTCTGAGGCCACTGACAAAAAGGATGAGGAGAAATAGCACAAGAAAGATGACAAAGAGAATTCTAAAACCTCCCATTCAAAAGAGAGCCACAAACGTAAGAAGGGTAAGCCATTTGGGAAACCAGGTCAGTCTAGTGAAACCTCTGGTGCCAAACCAGAGGGAGGTCAGCAGAAGCCCCCATTTATCAAAACCTTTGGAAAATGTTATGCTTGTGGGTCAACTGACCATGTGAAAGGGGATCCCAGATGCAAGGGTAAACCTTCAGGACTCCACACTGCCTCCTTAGCCTTCATCCCTGAGGGAGAAGTACATATGGCAAGTGGAAACCTTGAACTATTGGCTGAAGACCCCATTGGAGTCTCTGCCCGTGTTCCCTAGTGTCCCTCGGTCTGTGGGAACAGCAGAATGTAGATGTGTACAATTCTATACCAGATAACACAAAAGAATACTACAAGGACAGTGTACTTGTAAAGGGTCAGGAGACCCCTGCCATTTGAGACACTGGGGCCAGCATTACAGTGGTGGATGAAAATCTTTTTCAAACCTGAGGATGTTGCTAAGGCACCCAAAGGCCCCACTAAACTTGCTGGAGGCCCTAGCCAGATGGTTCCAATACTACCAGCTCTCATGCAGTGCAACACTATGACTGTAAGAATACCTGCCAATGTACAAAGTGAGTTGCCTGGCAGAGACCTGCTGGGGAATGACTTAAAAACTCTTGGAGTTGTATCAAGCACCCCCAGGCCTCCCAGTAAAAGGAAGCAGAGGCAGACTAGGAAGCCCAGAGAGCTCACTTTAAATGACTCTAAGTGGGTTTTTACAGAAGAACCTATAACACCCAGTCCACAGGAAGGACAAACCTCTATCTCCAGGAAGAAAGAGACACAGGGGAAACCCAAGGTCGCAGGAAACAAGAAGAGTCACACTCCTAGTCCAAAGTCACACCTGTGACTACTCCACCAGCTGAAACTAAGTGTGAGGTCCAACCAGAAGAGGTTGAGTCAGCTACTGATGATAGAGAGCTGGAAGAAGACCTTCCTCCTGTTGGAGATCTGGATCCTAAAGACCATCCTGAGCTTCAGACTTTGCTTGCAGAAGGTGGCCCCTGTAGGTGTGGTATGTTTTAACCCACTTCTGCTCTGCTACAGCACTGTGTTATGATGGTGCCAGAAATGGCAAAATGGCCGCAAAACCCTTGTGCGCGCCAGAACCTCTGAAAATAGCGCTTTGCAACTCTCAAAAAGATGGTTGCCCAATCTGCCATGCATGTTGTCAGTGGTGGAACAGAGATCTCAATCCCGGAATACGTCAATGGGCTCCACAACAATTGAAAAGGGAATACAGAAGGAAAAAGCAGTGTTTTGCTAAATGAAACCGCCAAAATCTTGCTTTAAATCCCTTTTTCTTTGTTGCTGAAACTGCAGAATACTGGTACAAAACACCCTCAAACATCCAAAATCCTTGCTGTGTGCTACAATTCACTTAGTCTAAGAAATCATTGTGAACTTGCAAGGTCCTGAAAAGCTGAAAGCATAAAGGGATTTCCACAGCAAAAGTGGCCTGTCTGTGGATGTCAAAAATCTCTGTGCAGCAGAGGACTGCTGTGATGACAGCTGTCAAGAGCCTGCCTGATTAAACTTTAAACATGTATAAACTGAAATCAAATGTTTGCAATCTAAGAGGCCTGTTACTGAGAATAACCATCTTGTAATTGCTTTGATCCCATGGTTTAAAATCTTGAATCAGAACTCAAGCTGCTATTTTGAAATCACAAGTTTGTTTTAAGCTAAGGAAAAATGCAACAGAATTAACAATTAAAGCAAGCCTGGCTAAAAGCTACCAAACTGGAATATCCGGTTTCTCCACAGAAGGATGGCCTTCCCCCCACCAGGAAATCACACCCAAGTGGTAATTTTTAGGGTTTAGAAAGAACTTGGTCTGCAGAGGCAAAAGGGAACAATGAACAGCTGCTGCTAAGGAAATGGGAGGTGTGAGGACATTTGTAAATAGCCTCTGCAAGGAGCAAACATGGGGGATGGGTCATGGGCTTCCAGGAAGAGACCAAGGGGTGGAGCTAAAACAACCATTTGTTGCTTAACAAGGACAAAGAACACATTTTAAAAAGACGGATAACTTACTGTTTAAAATTGTGAGAAAAATGAAAATAACAGATTGGTGAATCTAAATTTTGGCTGCACGTTTCAAGAAGCGGCAAAATCGTGTGGCATGTTCTGGAAAGAAATGGCAGGAACTGTGATTTTACACAAAATGTATTTCTGCTAGAAGTATGAAACTTTATACACTTATGCCCATGTTAAACGCGCACACTTGTAGAAATTTGCTTAAGAATTGGACATTGTGTTCCTGATGAAAAGGGCAGAATTCTGTGAGAAGCAGAGACAAGATCCCACAGCTACAGGGTTTTGAGGGATAGCTGCCATATAAAATATGTAATCTGTATATGTGATTCTTATAGAGGTTACACATGTGTAAATATGTATGGTGCCAAAAGTAGATTTTGTGTTCAAGGGGCTAGGGGTGGATTCTCTGCCTCATAAAATCACACCATAAAGGTGACACACTGTTTCTCTCCTCTTATCAAGGTAGAGAATAGACTCTGACCCAATCACCTGTCAAAGGGGTGAGCTTAGGATAAACCAGCCCACACACCCCTTTATCAAAGATGGACAGCTCACCACTCAGAAAGACGGACAGATTCTCTCACTATCCCGATGCTGGCGGAGCACCCTGCTGCTGAACTCTACATCTTCCTTACTCCAGAAACTTGGCAACGCACAAACCCATTGCATAGCTGAATCATTTTCAGCTAGGCCTCAAATTCCAGAACCCCACAAACCAGCATCAAAATACAGCCGGGCTGCGCTGTACTGCTTGCCTGCTGAAAATAATTATCATCAGAACCAAGAAGGGCAGATCCAGTCCAGTCCTGTGCCGTGCTGTGACCAGAGCACCTTGCTAATCAGGCCTGTTCCGAATCTTGACGGTCCAGAATCCTAACGGTTCCCTTTAAAAACATATCCTGTGAGTATATATAGAAAGAATTGTGTCACAGGCATATGTACTTTGCATAGTCAATCCCTATCTTAAACCCATCCTATCTTGTATTCAGAACCTGTATTGTTAGGAGTATTTTTGAATTGTCTGAACTCTCTATCCAAACCATCCTATCTTCCTCCACAATTAGCACTGTTAAAACTATCTTTGCGCTGATCTTTTCTCATCTGAAGAAAGCGAGTTTCCTTGGCAGGCAGTCATTCTGATCAAGTGACTGTGTTCCTGTGTGGTAGTCGTTTTGTTCATACTCATCCTCTAGTGTAAGAAACCCTTTTGTCATTTTAAAAGTGCATTCCTGTTTTCCATTCTTGCGCCTATCTCGAAAAAAAGACCTCTACTAAAATGTCCATAACTCCCTCTATTTTTGTGCTAGAAACGATGTCTGCTGGTAGCTAACATCCAATGCTTTAAATCGCATCTAAAACCGCATTCCAAATCAATATGGTTTTCCCGTTATCGCGATTATCGCGCAGTGAAAAGTTTGTTGCAAATTTTCTTTTTGGGAAATTCTTACACGTGTAAAACAGCTTTTACTTGCTTCCGACTTGAATTTTAAGATTTCACATTGTTTCTTGGTATTAAATAATTGCTTGTTTGTGTGCAACTATCCATAAGAATTTATACAATTTTCAGCGATTTTGACCACATTTAGTGTTTACCCAGTCCATTCTAAGGATAACTTTAAAAACCATATTTACAGCTTGACAGTCAATTCCATTTTCTCTTGTGTTTGAAAGGGGGAAAGTGGGATTGATATTCTGTTTTGAATTCCGCCATTCCTGAATACCTTCTCTCTCCTCCCATCTCTTTACATTGCCTTTTGTGGGGTTGAGGGGTTTGCAGAGGGAACCTTTTAACCACAGTGCTATCCGATCTGAAACCACACACAAGTATCATTTTCTGTGCTGAATTGTTTGCTCACTGTTAATCCTTGTGAATTAAAGAGTTTATTCTGTGTTACCTCACCCCATTGGTGAGTGTGGTGTACCTATTAAAACCTATTGTGATAATGTTAAATACATAAATACATCTTTACCTTTGCAAACCAGCCTGATTCCTGGTTTAGTGGGGGCGGGGGGTTCCAGGAGTAGGCCATGTTATGAGTGGTATATCGTTCAGAATAAAGAACTTTTAGATAAAAATAAATAAGGATTTCAGTTGTGCATTACATGCTAGGCGTTGACTTGGGTGTATGCCGGATTGAAATCACTTACATAGGGCAGACTTCAGCAGAGGTCAAAGAGATTTTCCACCTCTTGAAGGTCTTCGCCAACAGGCAGCTTCCCAGCTGGAAGGGCAAGAGCCAGGGAAGCACAGGTTGTACTGGGAGGATGGCCTCCTCTACAGTGAACCTATTGAGTCTACCCCCAGGGGCCTACAGAAGACTTGTAGTGCCTCAAGAGGTAAGACCCCCGTTTCTACAGTTAGCCCATGATATTCTTTTAGCCGGTCACTTAAGCTTTAAGAAGACCACGGAAAGGATTTCTCTTTATTTCTACTGGCCTAAGAGGGGATCTGATGTAGATAAATTCTGTAGAAGCTGTCACACTTATCAAACATCTGGCAAGAGTGGAGCTAAGAATGTGGCACCTTTGGTGCCCCTCCCATTGGTGGGAGTGCCTTTTGAGAGGATGGAAATCAACATTGTTGGTCCCTAGACCCTTCAACATCTTCAGGCAACCGATTTTATATTGGTTGTGGTAGACCATGCTACCCGGTATCCTGAAGCTATACCTATGACTGTCACAGCTCAGGCCGTGGCTAAGGCCATACTTGGTATTTTTACCAGGGTAGGTTTTCCTAAGGAGGTTTTCGAGGGGATTGGGTCCTCCGACGTATTCCATATCTATGACAGGTAATGTCCACAGCTGTGCTGCTTTGGAAAATCTTCTGCGTCTGTGTCCTGCGTCTATGATGTCGATGCGCCGTCCCCAAGGACGACGGCCGACGTCACCCGATGTGATAAGTAGGACGCACCACTCCCGTAGCCTCAGTTCCTTTTTTTCTGCGAACGTGTTCGCTTCGTGAATCTCGGTACGCCTCGACTCTTTGGAGTTTGCTGTATTCTTCTCAGTTCGTTGAACCTGTTCGGTTTTTGTGAAGACCTGTTCGTGGCAATGTCTACTTCGTCTTCAACCCCGCGTCCGGGCTTCAAGAAATGCGGGGACTGTGGGTCCAAGATGGCGGTCACGGACTCGCACAACGCCTGCCTCTGGTGCCTCGGGGAGGCCCACGATACGGACAACTGTGTCGACTGCCAGTCGCTCACGGCCAAGGCCTTGCGGGAACGCAAGAAGAAGCTGTTGGTAGGTCGGGTGTCTAAGCCCCGGAAGTCGAGGTCTACGGGGCTTTCGACGGACGACTCGAGAGGCAACTCTCCATGTCATCGTCGGAAGTCCAGTGGGTCTCCTTCCAGGAGTCGGTCTCGCCACTCCTCCGCCTCTTCGAGGCATTCCAGGAAGCGCCGGCATCGGTCGCCTTCCCCGTCCTCTTCCGAGGACTCCGCCCGTCGGCGGCTCGCTTATCCCACAATGTAAGCGACATCGGAGGAATGGGCTTCCTTCGGGAAGCAGACGTTAGCGATTCTTGAATTGCAGGGCACAGGTCCATCCGCGCCTCCGAGTGGGGTCAGCTGGCACATGTCGAGAGACACCGCTCATACGCCTTCGGGCTCGGTTGGTCGGCACAGCATGCGGGAAAGGTCCCGCTCGGACAAGGGTAGCCGTTCTCGCCATGCCCGTTCCGGGTCCCGGTCCTCGATGCGCTCGAGACCGCGTGATCCTGTGCCATCTTCGAAGAAGATGTCGACGCCTGTGCCGCCGAGGTTGTCGACGATTTCTCTCGAGGCTCCGCCTCCGAGGGGGTCGTCGACGCTGTCGGCGCCTAGGTCATTGAGACACATGCTCGGCGCTCCGGCTTCGAGGCCTGTGTCGACGCCGTCGATGCTGGCAGCGCTGCAGCTGACGCCGACACCCTCGACGTCAACGCCGTTTCTGTCGACGCCGGCGCCGACTCGTTTGGCGCCCTCGACGCTTTTCGAGGCGGTGGTGTTGGAGGGGGCCCCTGGCATGGGGTTAGCCCCTAGAAAGGCTCTGGCTAAGGTCAGGCATAACTTTGGTCCCCAGGTGTCTTCCTCTCACCGCCTGGAGTACATTTCAGAGGGTGATGAAGGCTCTGATGAAGGCTTGGTACCAGTTACGGTACCAGATGAGCTTCTCTCGGGCCATAGCCAGTTTGATGACCTGAGGCAGTCATTGCATGATGCCAGTGGACTGGACACCTCTCCGGAGGTGGAGTTTTGTAGGCCGGAGCCTGGCACTCATGCCGATTCTTCATACCGGCGCCTTATGTCTCGGGTCACGAGTACTTGGGATGGTTGGCTCCCGCAGGGGAGTTCATTCAGGATGATCTCATGGACATCCTTGATCTTGGTCCCCCCACTGACCCTGTACTGCCGTTTCATATGGCTCTGCAGAGAAGGGTGGCAGCGGCTTGGACTGCTCCGGAGAATCTCCCGGCAGTGGGCAAGTCTTTGTCGCGAAAATACAGTCCAGCCAGCAACGACCCCTGCTACTTGTCCATGCACCCCACTCTGGAGAGTTTGGTGGTGCAGGCGGCTACGGCCCCGGCAAAGCAGGCGTCATATCCTACCATCCCTCCGGATAGGGACGACAAACATTTTGACGGCTGGGCGAAGAAAGTGTTTTCTTCAGGGGGGTATGGCGCTTCAGGCGGCCAACTCCATATGTGCCTTGTCTCGTTTCACACACACTCTGTGGAACTGTTACATTAGCGGCTGAACATATTCCCGAAGGGGACGAACGGGTTGGTTTCATTGCTATGGTTCAGGATGGCAAGGATGCCATGTGCGAGGCCGTTCAGTCGGGTTTGGACATGGTAGATTGTGTCAGCCGGTCCATGGCGGCGAGCACCGTAATACGCAGGTTTGCGTGGTTTCGGAAGTCTGGGTTCGCTCCCGATGTGCAGTCCTGGCTCCTCAACATGCCCTTTGATGGTGAACATCTTTTTGGCAGCAAGGCTGACGAGAGCCTTGAGAGGTTGCAGACCTCCAAAGCTGCAGCGAAGTCGTTGGGCGCTGCAGTTTGACAACCTCCGCCTTTTCGTCCTAGGGGACAACAATGGAGGGGAGGTTCCTTTCGCTATTACTCATCCTTCAGTAAAGCAAGAGGAGCTAGCAGTCAAAGAGGCCACCGTAAGAGTGCCAGAGGTGGAAAACAGGGTACTCGAGGTGCCAAGGCCGCTCAGGCATTTGCCTCTTTGCCCTCTGGCAACACCACAGCCGCTACCACTCAGTCATGAGGCCAGGTCCCATGGTTCGCCGGTTGGGGGGGAAGGCTGGCACAGCATCTTGTAGAGTGGCGTGCCTTTTACTTCAGATGTGTGGGTTCTGGAGATCATAACCCACGGCTACTGTCTTCCCTTTTGGCAGAGGCCTCACGACAATCCACCTGGGAACCTCTTTGAAGAGTCCGGATCCGCTCCTTGCGCAGGAAATTCAAGCCCTGCTGGAGAAAGGCGCCATAGAACTTGTGCCTGTAGCGGAGAGGAACAACGGATGGTATTCCCCTTATTTTTTGATTTCGAAGAAAGACGGGGGATTGAGACCCATCATGGACTTGCGCGGCTTGAACAAACTCTTCAGGAAGGACAAGTTCAAGATGGTTACTCTCTTTCAAGTCCTCCAGGCCCTTCAACTTCAAGATTGGTTGGTGTCTCTCAACCTTAAGGACACTTACTTCCATGTGCCGATCCATCCCAAGCACAAGAAGTACCTGAGTTTCGCGGTTGGCGACTCGCACTTTCAGTTTCTGGTCCTACCGTTCGGATTGACCTCCCCCCGAGGGTTTTCAGCAAGCTCTTGGTGGTGGTGGCAGCGCATCTCAGGAAAGGGGGGATTCACGTCAACCCCTACGTGGACGATTGGTTGATCAGGGGGAGCTCTCCCAAGCAAGTCCTGGATAATCTGTCCGTCACCTGCCACTCCCTTCACAAGCTGGGCTTCTCCCTCAATTTAAAGAAGTCCCATTTGACACCAACACAGCGGCTCCAGTACATCGGAGCAGTGCTCGACACATCCCTGGGGCAGTGTTTTCCTCCCCAGGTGAGGGCTCTTCACATTTAGCAGATGGGGCACAAGTTTCAACTTGCCCAGAATCTCCCAGCGTCCGAGTTCTTGAGACTGCTCGGCCTCATGGCATCCTGCTTTCTTCTGGTGCGAGAGGCTCGTCTGCGGATGAGATCTTTGCAGTGGGCACTCAAGCTCCAGTGGACTCAGTCCTCCGGCAGGCTGTCTGATCCTGTTCAGGTGCCGGCCTCGGTCGCCCAGGACATTCTGTGGTGGGCCGTCGAAGGCAATCTGATGAAGGGGGCCCCATTTTGGCTGCCCTGGCCGGAGGTGACTATCGTGACGGACGCATCCCTCACGGGATGGGGAGCTCATGCCAACAAGTTGGCGGTCGTTGGTCTCCGTTGGTGTCCAGACTCCATATCAATCTGTTGGAGCTGAGGGCCGTCAGGCTTGCCCTAAAGGCTTTTCTGCCGACTGTGTGAGGAAAGAGTGTCCTGATTCTAACGGACAACGCGGTGGCCATGCACTACCTCAACAAAAAGGGAGGGGCAGGGTCACTGCCTCCGTGCAGGGAGGCGATGCAGCTCGAGTTCTGGGCCATCCAGCAGGAAGTTTCGATCTCGGCTTTTCATCTGGCCGGAGACGACAACGAGACGGCAGACGCTCTGAGCAGGCAGAGCACGATCTCTCACGAGTGGGAGCTGGCTCAGGAGATTCTCCTGCAGATCTCTTCGCCCTTTGGGGGACCCCTCAAGTGGATCTCTTTGCCTCCAGTGTCAACCGGAAGTGCGAAAGGTTCTGCTCGCAGGAATTTCCTTCAAAAGGAGCCTTAGGAGACGCGTTTGTGGTGGAGTGGCCATTCCCACTGCTGTACGCGTTTCCTCCAGTCCCCGTCATCCCGCAAGTACTGCGAAGGTTACGGAGGTTCGGTTCCCGGATGATCCTCATTGCTCCGGCGTGGGCCAGGAGGACGTGGTACCCAGACCTTCTCGACTTGTCCATCTGCCCTCCACGTCGCCTTCCCTACCGAGACGATCTGCTCTCACAGGAGGGGTGTCAGGTTCTCCATCCAGAGGTCATATCCCTCAACCTTCACGCTTGGCTTCTGAAAGGTTGAGGGATAAGGATTGGGACCTCCCTGAAGACGTGATGAGGTGGTGCTCTCGGCCAGGCGGCCGGCAACAAAGTCTCTGTACCGTTGCCGTTGGAGAAAGTTCTGCGACTGGTGCAGAGTTAAGAATGTGGATCCTTTTGAGTGTGACATTCCCATGGTTCTGTCTTTTTTGCTTTCCTTGGCCCACAGGGGTTTGCAAGTGGGGACCATTAAAGGTTACCTGGCGGCGCTGTCCATATTTAAGCGCTAGTCTGAAGAATGTTCCTATTTTAAGATTCCTTTAATTTCTCAGTTTTTGAAAGGGCTCACTAATGTGTTTCCTCCGTCACCTTTTCTGGTGCCCGGTTGGTATTTGAACCTTGTTCTTAAGTTTCTTATGGGTGCTCCCTTTGAGCCTTTGCATTCTTGCCCTTTGAGACTGTTAACTCTGAAAACTGTTTTTGGTTGCGGTTACTTCCGCTCGCAGAGTGAGTGAGTTACAGGCACTTTCAGTTAAGCCACCCTTCACTGTGTTTCAGAAGGACAGGGTTGTCCTTAGAGTTCGTCCTTCCTTTCTTCCGAAGGTGGTTTCGGAATTTCATTTGAGCCAGAAGGTTGTTCTTCCGGCATTCTATTCTCCTCCACATCCTGGTAAGGAAGAGAAGAGGCTCCATAGGCTTGATCCTAGGAGAGGGTTGTGCTTTTATATTTCGCGCATGTCCCGGGTCAGAGTGGACGATCAACTTTTCATTGGTTAGGCTGGAAAGCGTTTGGGACAAGCTGTGACGAAACAGACTTTGTCTTGTTGGATTATTTTACCTATCTCCTAGTGTTACCGCTTGGCGGGTAAGGACCCTCCGGCTGGCTTGCGGGCACATTCTACCAGGGGAATGGCTGCGTCTACTGCCCTGCAGAGGGGTGTTCCTATTCATCACATTTGTGATGTAGCCACCTGGGCTTCAGTACATACTTTTGTACGTCACTACTCCCTCGATTCCATCCGAGGGCAGGATCTGGCCTTTGGCAAGGCAGTCCTTTATTCCGCAATTTGATTGGGCATGCTAAATTTGTGTTCTAAATTCTTTTCCCACCTCCTTGCTTGGTACTGCTTTGGGAGTCTGTCATAGATATGGAATATGTCGGAGGACCCAATCCCCTCGAAGAACAAGTTACTTTCTTACCTGGTAACGTTCTTTCAATGGGATGGTCCGACGACGTATTCCATATCGCTCCCTCCCTACCTTCCCGCTGCAGAATTTCTTTTGCGATTGCAGCTTGCGTTCCGCAAGGCCTTGTGTATCTGACTGGCAGAAAACTGGTGGCACACGTTCTGGGGGGAAAAACTACAACTGAGGCTACGGGCATAGTGCGTCCTACTTATCACATCGGGTGACGTCGGCCGTCGGAGGAGGTCCTGGGGGACAGCTCATTGACGCAGGACTCAGAAGCCGAAGATTTTCCGAAGCAGCACAGCTGTGGACATTATCTGTCATAGCTATGGAATACGTCGTCGGACCATCCCATCGAAAGAACGTTACCAGGTAAGAAAGTAACTTGTTCATATCTGACAGGGGATCCAATTGTATGTCCCAGTACATGCAAGCCATGTGGAAAAACTGTGGTGTGGCCTACAAGTTCTCAACAGCCTACCATCCCCAAACCAATGGGTTGGTAGAGAGGTTTAATAGAACTATGAGAGCAGGATAGGTGCTTTAGAGGAACCCCTTAGATGAAAGTGGGACCTTCTACTGCCATGCCTTCTATTTGCTTACAGAGAGGTCCCTCAAGAAGGGGTAGGATTCATTCCCTTTGAGCTTCTCTATGGTCATCGGGTTAGAGGTCCAGTGGCCCTAATCAAGGCGGGATTGGAGAGTGCTCCTTCCCCCAAGCCAGTGAGAGTCACTGACTATGTGTTAGGTCTCTGAAGGAGAATGACACACATGACAGAAGCTTCAGATAACTAGAAAGCAGGTCAGGTTCTGGTGAAGCATTGGCATGACCAGAATGCCAACATGGTTGAGTTCACTCAAGATCAGTTAGTTCTAGTTATGGTACCTACAAGGCGGAGGGCCTTACAGGACAAATGGATTAGACCCTTCAAGGTTGTGGGAAAACTTGGAGAGGTCAATTATTTGGTGGACAACCCTAAAGAGGCCCCCAGGGTCTTTCACACCAAATGCCTAAAGGCCTATTCCTCTAGACCAGAACTGGGAGCTTTGCTTCTAACCTCTGCTCAAGAGGAGAAGGAGAGTTATGCTCTACCTGATCTCCTCACCGGAGAACCTTTAGATGAAAAGATAAGAGTCAATGGGCCTCATTACACGGATGGCGGTAAGGATTTACCGGTACCTATAAATCCTTACCGCCTTACTACGAGGTCCCTTTGCGGGTTGGGGGATTTAACGCCTGCTTTTTGCAGGCGTTAAAAACCAACCTGCAAAGGGACCCAGGGAGCTAATTACGGTACCGCAATTTGCGGTACCGTAATTAGCGCCTTCCCCATTCCCATTAAGTCTGTTTGCCCCTCTGTTTTCACTATCTCCAGGCTTGACCCTTTTGGGGCCAGCATGAGATTCCCCCTGGTGACTGTTTACCTGTTAAAAGCAGAGGTTACAGGAGTTGAGACCATGTAAGAACCCACATAAAGGAAGAGGTCAACAAGATGCTTGATCTTGGTGTAATAGAGCCCTGTACCAGTCCATGGTCTAGTACAGTTGTGTTAGTACCAATGGTAAGATCCAAGGCGTTGAGATTATGTGTGGACTATAGAGCTCTTGATGCAGTCACCACGACTGATGCCCATCCTTTCCCTAGGAAAGATAAGCTGGTGGACAAACCTGGTTCAGCCAAGTACCTCAGTACATTTCTCCTAACCTCAGGCTATTGGCAAATGGCTCTGACAGACCATGCCAAGGAGAAAACTGGATTTTCAACCCCAGGAGGCCTCTACCAGTTTAAGGTTATGGCTTTTGTTCTTAAGAATGCACCTACTACATTCCAAAGGATGGTGACTCATGTTCTGAATGGGATGGAGGACTTCTGCATGGCATACTTGGATGACATTTCAGTGTTCAGCTCTACTTGGAAGGAACATATTGACCACTTATGAAATGTATTGCAGGCTCTTGAGCAGGCCAATCGGACCATCAAGGCAAGTAAATGTCAAATTGGTCACAGTAAAGTGGTCTACCTTGGACATGAGGTAGGAGAAGGTTAAATAAGGCCATTGCCTGGAAAGGTACAAGCTGGGCAGGACTGGGCCACCCCTACTACGCAAACCCAAGTGAGAGCCTTTCTGGGTCTCACAGGTTACTATAGGAACTTCATTGAGAACTATGGGACCATAGCTTCTCCCTTGAATCTGGTGATCTCACCCAAATTCCCCCAAGAAGGTCAGGTGGAATGATTAGTGCACTAAGGCCTTTGAAGGACTTAAGAAAGCCCTTTGTCAAGCTCCAGTCTTAAGAGCTCCTGACTACAACCAATCCTTTATTGTACAGACAGATGCTGCCAATATAGGTATAGGTGCCGTTCTGAGTCAGCTGGATGAGAAAGGCAGGGAACACCCAATCTGTTTCATCAGTAGGAAACTCAAGGAACCTGAGACAAGGTGGGCAATCGTAGAACATGCATGTTTTGCCATTATGTGGTCTTTGAAGAAGTTTAGTCCATACTTGTATGGATCTTGTTTTGTAATTCAAACAGATCACCAATCCTTGAGATGGTTAATGCAGATGAAGGGGGGGAAATCCTAAATTGTTAAGATGGTCAATCAGTCTACAGGGGTTTGATTTTACCATTGAACACAGGTCAGGGTGTAATCACCAAAATGCTGATGGCCTCTCCAGAAAATATGACCGACTGGAGTAAGGAGATTCATCCAGGGGTGGATTAAATTCTCCTGTCCCTTAGTCGGGGGGGGGGCGAGTGTTGGGGAGAATTCTCATAAATGTGCTAATTCCCTCTACCTTAGAGACCCTCAGCAACTTTGCTGGATTTTGAGGTCTTGATTTCTTTAACCTGGAGAGAGTGAGACCCTCCCCCCACCCCTCTCATGTATTTTAATGTGATTTCTGAGACCCCCCCTCATGTATTTTAATGTGATTTCTGAGCTTTGTGTTTCTTTTCAGTATTCTTTTGTGTTATCTGGTATAGAATTGTACACATCTACATTTTGCTGTTCCCACAGACCCAGGGACACTAGAGAAACACTGGCAGAGTCTGACGAACTCCATAGGCATCTTTTACACTGTCACAGGGAAGACTTCCAGATTTCCCCAAGGTTTAAGTACCTTCTCTAGGATAAACTGTTTCCCAGAGCATTAAGTGAAATTGACTTTACTTAGGATTGTAACTTTCTAGACCCAGCATACACTTTCTTACAATCGGGTGCTGGAGGGGTTACCTGGTATCCCCTTTGTCTAGCTTCTCATGTAACAATTTTATGTTACCCATTACTCACTGAATGGCTGGTGGCAGTGGTTTTGTTTTAACTACCGAGGTGTGCATTTACCGCGGGCTGTGTTCGCAGCTGCAGTAAAGCACCCAACGGTGCCATTTGTATCAAAATGGCCCCAGTCTTCTTTTTTGACCATTTCTTTGTGGAAAGGTCCTTCTTGAGATTTACTCTGCGCGCCAAACCGGGTTTGGTCCCATTGTTCGCTTTGCCTTTGGCGGGTTTCACGAGTGAATCCCTCATCTGGTTCCAGGGTGTCTGGGGTGGGCAGGAAGTAAGCGAAGTACCGGAAACTCCCTGTGCTTAGTCTCCTAGGGGACCCAAATGCACTCTGTAGTGATTGGCCGGCTGACTGTCCGGCAAGGACAGTCACCCAGCAGGACGTTTTCTCCCCTTGAGTTGGTGGGACCAATCAACTCCAAAGTAAGCCACCTGGCCATCCTTCTCGGAGTTGGTTGAATTTCCAGAGTTGCTGCTGGAAACCGTATACCCAGGGAGAGGAACACCAGATTGTGTGCGTTGCTTTTAAGTTGGCCTAGAGCTCCAGGAAGATCCTGCGGACTCCCAGGAAGCAGGACTGACAGAGCCTGGTCTCTTCCCCCCCCCAACCCCTCAACAGTGTGCGGGACCCCAGAAGCAAGGAAAACCCATCTCGACAGCAAGGAACCGTGGTGTTGCTATTAGCGGTAGACATGAGGCGCTGAAACACTGGACAGCCACTGATTTGAAGATTGCTGGTTGCAAACAGTGACCATCCCATTGCAGTGCAGGAGTCTTTTCTCTTGTCCCCACAAGTGAGGCACAGGAACAGTGAGTTCTGCAGAGTTGCTCAGGAACAGAAGTCATCTGCTGCACTTGTTCTTCAATACAAAGGTCCTGTAAAAAGTCTGAGAGAACTTACCTCTTTCTGTAGAGTTGCTTGCATCTTCTACCCCTCACAAATCTAACGGCTTGTGGCCCTACATTTGATTCTTCTTTACTTCAAAGACTTCTAAAACATTGTGCAAAGACTTTTTCTCCTTACCTACCAGAGGTGCTTCATCCTATATAATACTTTTGCCCATTGACTTTGGCTTAGCCTATTATACTGAATAACTCTGCTTAGGCAATCCAAAAGTATTTGCCTGCTTAAGAAAATTTGTGGTCTCTTGTTTGTTCTAATCACCTTTTCCTTTAACAAATTGGTAAGAGTGTTCTAAATGCCAATAGTAAGATATTAATGTCCCCAGCACCCTAGTTATTGAAGTCACCTGAGGGTGTAGGTTGTGGCTGTGGGCCATCCTAAAAGGGTCTTTACTGATTTAGAAAATAAGTGTGTACAGTATTGAAGAAGGCTTATTCTAACTGACTGATAAATTAATAATTGTTTATTCAAGGAACCTGTTGTGTAAGTGTTTATTTGAATACTTGTCACTGTGAATCTCTGTGTAACTCCCCTACTGCTCACATTGACACCTCTTGGGATAAGCCTGGCTGCTCAACCCCCTCCCAAAACGGTATAGTACAAGCTTATTACGTGTAGTCAGGGTTGGTGTAGTGTTCCCAAAGGGTACTGCATACAATCGTGCCTAACAGTTCCTCACGCTCATGAGATCGCCAAAAATGGGCACCATCTCGAGGGGGTGGGGGGGTAATTCTTCCTGTACCGCTTCACCTTCCTGTCATTTGTTTATTTGTTTGCTTGTTAGGTGCTTATACAATAAGAATATACTGTTTCAAAGCGCCCAAAGGGCAGGGAGGGGGGGAGGTACGGAGGGAGGGTGGAAAATATATTACAACACAATATTTAGGAGTAGAGCGGGGAGAGGGACAAACCTACTATGCCTTGTGAGTATTCAGAACGTGCAAGTGCAGAAAGGAAGAGGGGGGGGGGGTAAGTGCTTGGGAGTCATAGGTCATGGGTTAGCCATGGACGAAGTGCCAGGAAAGTTGAGTGCTTCACAGCCTGGGCCGCGGGAGGTGTAAATGCGGGTCTCCAGAGCGAAGGGTGTACATATGCAAAGTGCTGTGGA
The DNA here is from genome assembly GCF_040938575.1 of Ambystoma mexicanum. NCBI lineage: Eukaryota > Metazoa > Chordata > Amphibia > Caudata > Ambystomatidae > Ambystoma > Ambystoma mexicanum. The sequence continues at coordinate 658,965,778 of NC_090941.1, read as the reverse complement.
TATACTGGAGCTGGGAAGAATTGGTGTGGGAGGTCAAGGCCCCTAAGATGCATAAGGGCCAAGGACACCGATTCAGCAACAGTAGGATTAGCAGAGGCAAGGAGGAGGAAAAGAGAAGTCTTAAGGAGCTTGAGGAATTTGAGAAGATTCTGCTTAATGCACAGGGAGAGGCAATTCTAATGAAGGGAGCTGGCAGAGGAAAGTAAACGACCCCCTGCCCTCTGTTTAGCAAAATGCTTTACACACAGAGTTGGTGCCACTGGAGCGAAGTTGTCTAGGGGGAGAGTATTTAGTAAGATATTGAAGATAGTGTGGTCCACGGACCCAGACAGCCTTGTGGATGGTGCAGAGGGATTTGAATTTAATTCATGCAGCAACCGGGAGCCAGTGTAGACTTTATAGTGCAGGACAGATGCGTTCCCTGGGCCTAAGGCCAAGGATACGTCTCACTGTCCTATTCTGGATAAGCTGATGGGTTTGTACAGTGGAAGAAGGAAAATTCAGGAGGAGGCTGTTACAGTAGTCCAGTCTAGAGAGAACAAGGATCTCAGTTTTACAGGCGTTGAGGCAGAGATAATTGGAGGCACACCAGGACTGGATGGCAAATAGGCAGTCAGGGATGGAGGGTGCAAGAGGGTCTGCAGGGAGTCTGAAGATGAGTTGTGTTGTCTGCGTAACACTGGAAATTGGAGGAGAAAGGAGATGAGGCGTGCAAGGAGAGCAAGGTAGATGTTCAAGAGCCAGGGGGAGAGCAGAGAGCCCTGGGGGATACCACAGGTGGAGATGCAAGTAGGAGAGGAGAAGGGGTCGAGGATTACTTGGGAAGAGCGGTTAGTGAGGAAAGAGGACAGCCATTCCAGTGCACGTTCCGTGATACCAAGTGTAGCCTGGATCCTTTGTTTGAGGATGGAATAGTTAACTGTGGCAAATGCAGAAGAGAGATCGAGAAATATAAGGACAGATGGGGTGTTGGAGTACAGAGATGCAAGTGGTTCTTCACAGGTGTTAAGAAGAGCAGTTGCCGTGCCTCCGGATGCTCAGAATCCAGATTGATGGTCCTGAAGGCCACCAACAAGTTCAGTGTGAGAGTTAAGTTGGGGCAAGGCCAGGTTCTCAAGTGGGCACACAAGGGAGTGCTTAAGGGAGGAGGGGAAAGATCCAGTGATAAGAGTGATTGCAGAAATCAGCTAGAGCAGGAACAAGAGAGCCAATGTTATCCTTGTTGGTCCTGGATGAGCAAGGGGAGACCTGTTTAGAGGAGACCTCCATGGAGCAGACAACTCTGGTAATTTCCTCAGGTGTGATGGAGGAGGAGGAAGAGGAGGAGTGGGCAGGGACGTCATTTCACAAAAATGCCAGAGGTGGCAGAAGTGAAATCCCGTGACCTTTGACATCACCGGAAGTGATGCCATTTGACCCCCACCCCAAAGTGACTTCACAGGAAGCAATGGAACATGACTTTTTACCCCTTGACAAAACAGGAAGTGGCATCGCATAGCATTGTTCCCAAGTACACTATGAAAAATGTGGTTACAATATCACTGTAACGTGATAAACATTTCATACAAGAATGGATCACCATATGTATCGGCAAAAAAGAACATGCTATAACTCCAACTTGCAAAAAGCAAAATACATAGTCCAAAATGGATGCTTATTCTACTCTAAATGCTTTTTGGAGTATTTCGCCTGCATTGTGAATTTGAGGTGTTTAAGAACATAATAAATCAGCGACTCGCCCCCTGAAGTGTCCCTAAAATAAACCTTTAATGAGTCTAGCAATTATTGCATAGAATTCCAGAAAGACAAATTATGTTATTCCTATTCTTTCCTTTTTAGGGTCACTGCTCAGTGTTACACTTGTGGAACCCCCTGTTTTTTTTAAAGAAACTTGAACAAGAAAGCCAGCCAATCTAGAAACAAAGAGCCACATGGCATTGTCCAGAGCCAACGCGCTTCAATTAGCAAAATAAAAAGAGAAATTTTTAAAAAAACATTTTTTTTAGAAGTAGCAAGGGAGACCACAGGGGTAGCAAGGGAGACCTCAGGGGTCGCAAGTGCAACCCCTGGTGTCCCTCTGAATGACATTCCTGGTGGTGGGGGTATGGTATTGGTTGTGAGGGAGTGTACAAAAGGTGGTCAGAATGTCCTGAGTTTTGGTGGCAAGGTGTGAGGCCACTGCATTGCAGAGGGCCTGGGAAGGGGATGGGGAGGAGGAGACTGCAGAGGTGTTGGTGAGTTCCCTGCCGATTTTGAAAAGTTCAGACATGTTATTGGATGCGGCAGAGACCTGTGCCTGAATTTTGCCTTTTTTTCTTTTCACGAATGGCAAGTCTGTATTGCCTTTGGTGCAAACGGCAAGCCAGTTTGTCAGAGGATGAGCCTGAGGTTAGCCACTTCTCCAGCATGGGGTCTGGCATGGATTCACATGCTCATGAATATTCCCCGTCGTCAGGCTGGGAATCCTCGGTAAAGAAAAAACCAGTATCAGTTTAGTTTCTGATCTGTCTTTCGTAGTAGTAACCAATCACTGATCTCTGCGTCATACTAACCACAGCCAATGCCTGCCCTCTACCTAAGCCCAGCCTCTGGCAGCCATCTTCAGATTTTTACCGCACGTTCAAGTGTTGGGATCCTCGTGCTATTGCTCTCGAGCGTTAGTGCTATTTCTTCACGTTTTTTTCTCAAAAACTTTGATTTTTCGGTCAAAAGAGCCTCAAGCTCCACCGTTTCTTCATCCGATCAACGGGGACCCGTGTCGGATTCGTCTACGCCCCTCAAGGGTGAAGATTTCGTCGAGCCACGCTTTTGGAGGACTCCAGAAGTTTCTCAGGCCCATCTCGGACATGGCCCAGGAGAAGGGACGCCCGGAAAGCTGTTCAGGGTCTGCCCTGGATGCAAGCTTCAGAATGTCTTTAAGGAGGACGAACAATCCTTTTTGTCTGTACTGCCTACATGAGGACAAGACGCACGTGGAGAAGGACTGTGCGTTTTGCGGCAATATGTCGGAGCGGACCATGAAGGACCGCCATCAACGTCTCGCCAACTGGCTGGAAGGGAAGAGCCCGTCAGGCGAGAAGAAGAAGAAATCCGAGCGGTCTTCTAAGACCTTTGAGGACGCCCCGGCGATGGGGGTCCAACACAAGGCCAAGCACCGCGAGTCCGCTGGCACCGGGAGCGCCGAACGGTCGGGCTCTACGGGCGCCATGCAGGGCGCATCCTCCCCGGCACCATCAACCACGAGCCAACGCTCTGGTTCGGGTAAGAGGAAGGCCGAGCACCCGGCGAAGCTCCTGGAGAGGCCCCGGTCGAGCTCGAAGGCCCCATCGGAGGGAGAGCGAGGCAGTGACCCTCCCCCCAAGGAGAAGGCGATGAGCGCACCTAAGGTGGTGAAAGCCTTAATCCATCCGGCCAAGGCCTCTATCGAGACAGTCGCGGCGGCCCTGGCTCAGCCTGTGGAGGCTACACCAGTGGTGGCGACCTCAGGGCTCAGAGTCTCCCTGCCACTGCGGAGGGAGTCCTTTTATGCCCATCGACAGGAGCCCCGTGAAACCTCCGACGGAGAAGAAAAAGGGGGGGCAGGAGGTCGTCGCGGATTCGGCCTCAACCTCTGAGGAAGAGCTGATCGAAGTCTTAAGCCACGGCGTTGGTGTGGAAGACGACCAGCCCGTCGGGAGGGACCCCGACGTGGGAGACGAAGATAACGTCGAGGGTGCCGACGGGGCCCCTGACCGCCCGTCGGAATCCCCTCAACCAGTGCCGCAAGACAACTCGGCGGCCATTTTGTTGGCTATACAGTCCTTATGCTCGGAGATAAGGACGAGATTGCCGTTACCACCAGCGGAGGAACCGCTCCCGACGGGGGACCCGGAGCCAGGCCCTTCTGGGAGCCCTCCCCCTAAGAGAAGAAGCATTCATCCTCCACCTCCTTTTCAGCCATCGCGCCCTGTTCAACCCTCCTCCCCATCCACGACTCGTGGGGATGATACGGGGACTGACATTGCAGAGGGCCTGGGAAGGGGATGGGGAGGAGGAGACTGCAGAGGTGTTGGTGAGTTCCCTGCCGATTTTGAAAAGTTCAGACATGTTATTGGATGCGGCAGAGACCTGTGCCTGAATTTTGCCTTTTTTCTTTTCACGAATGGCAAGTCTGTATTGCCTTTGGTGCAAGCGGCAAGCCAGTTTGTCAGAGGATGAGCCTGAGGTTAGCCACTTCTCCAGCGACGGGTACGGACGACGAGGTTTACGACTAGGATCTGCCGTCGTCACCTCCCACCCGGGCTTCCCCGCCCAACGAGATTGGATCGTTTCACTCCATGATCGCCAGGGCATCCGAGCTTTTCCAGCTCTGCCCGGGAGAGAAGAAGGAAGGTTTCCTTTATCAACGGCATGAGGCCAAGAGGAAGACGGTCCTCTCCGTACGTCTACTGGACGATATTTGGGATGAGGGCCTCGCCCTCCTCAAGAACCCATCCACGACGCCGGCTAGAAGGGATCGGTACGAGAAGTACCACCGGGTCCCGGACGCAGCCCCCTTGTGCCTTCGGGCACAGCCAACCCCGGACTCGGTCGTCTCCGCGGCGGCCAGGAAGAAAGCGGGGGATTGGGGGTGCGGCCTTTACGTCGACCTCCCCGCCGGACGCCGAGGGAAAGAAATTGGATACAATGGGACGCAGGGTCATCTCGTCTGCAGCGACGACGATTAAGGCGGCCAACGCCTTGGCTATCGTAGCCCGCTACGACAGGGAGTTGTGGTACAAACTGGCCCCCCTGCTGGACTTCCTACCGGACGACAAGAGGGCGGATGCCCTGGAGATCTTGCAGGAAGGAGAGGTGGCGTCGGACCACACCATTACGATTGCGACGGACATCGCTGACACTGGATTTCGCCAGTTGGGCAACGGCGTGTGCCTTAGGCGGCGTGGATGGCTCAAGGCTACTGACTTCCGTCAGGACGTGCAGACCAGAGTCTTGGACATGCCGTTCGACGGAAACAACCTGTTTGGGAAAACAGTGGATGATTCCCTTCAAGCCATCAAGGCAGACACGGAGACGGCCCGGGCTCTTGGGGTTCTCCAGCAACGGCGGCCGCCCTTTCGGAGCGGCGGAGGCAAACAGGGTGCCTCCAAAGGTTCCGGCGGCGGATTTTCCACCTACCGTCAAGCGGCCCGTTCGTCGTCGCAGGAAGCTTACAGGGGACGAGGCAAGTCAGGCGGACCCCACCGTCGTCGTCAAGGCGGCAAAGCCTCGTCGAAGCAGGACTGAACCGGCCGTGGGGTCGAGCCCCCACCGAAGCACCCCGGTGGGAGGCCGGCTGGCGAGCTTCGTCAGCGTGTGGGAGTACATCTCCACCGACCGTTGGGTGCTGGACGCCCTAGCCCAGGGTCACGCGCTCGAGTTTCTAAAGAGGTGCCCGAGCGTCCCCCCTGTGGCCAGGAAAGAACATCACGTCCCTCAACTTCTCTTGGAGGTAAAGGCAATGCTCAGGAAGGGCGCCATCGAGCTCGTCCCAAAAAGGCTTCGGGGCACCGGAGTTTACTCAAGATACTTCCTCGTGAAGAAGAAGACGGGAGGATGGCGTCCCATCCTGGACCTACGACGACTGAACAAATTCATCAGGGCACAGAAGTTCCGGATGGTCACCCTCCAACACGTCCTGGTCAGCTGGAGGAGGGCGATTTCCTGTCGTCGTTGGATTTGGAGGATGCCTACATCCATATTCCCATCCTAACGGGACACCGAAAGTTTCTCAGGTTCGTGGTCCAAGGGCGTCACTATCAGTTCAGAGCCCTTCCCTTCGGACTGAGGTCGGCACCCAGGGTGTTCAAGTGCCTCGCACCGGTGGCGGCGCAGCTGCGCCGAGAGGGGATCCACGTCTACCCCTACCTGGACGACTGGCTCATCCGAGCGAAGACGAAGGAGCTCGCCGTGGAGCACACGGCAAGGACCGTCCAACTTCTCACGGACCTGGGATTCTCCATAAACTACGCCAAGTCCCACCTGGTGCCCCGCGCAAGACGCACTGTTTCTGGGAGCGAAGCTCTACACAGTGTTGCTTCTGGCCTATCCGTCGGAGGAAAGGACGAGGGCCATTTTGGGCAAGGTGCAGCGGATGCTGGTTGAGGACGCAGCCAGAGTGAGGTCCATCAAGTCCCTCCTCGGAATGATATCTTCTTGCATTTACCTCATCCCCCTGTGCAGGCTCTGGATGCGCCCGTTGCAGGAGTTCCTGGACGCGCGCTGGATCCAGGCGACGGGCAGCTTCGAGGAGAGGATCACACTCAACGAGAATTTCCGACGAGCGATCCGGTGGTGGGGCACCCGCACGCATCTGACGGCGGGCATGGACTTCCAGACCCCCGGCCACCAGGAGACAGTGACCACGGATGCCTCCCTGGAAGGGTGGGGAGCGCACACCGAAAATCTGCACGTGAGAGGCCTTTGGCTCCCGACTGAGAAGTCCCTACATATCAACGTCCTGGAGCTCCGTGCAGTGTTTTGGGCCCTCAGGTCCTTCCTTCCGTCCCTCAAGGGCAAGGTCGTGTGGATCTTCACCGACAACACCACCACCATGTTCTACATCAGGAAACGGGGCGGAACCAGGTCCCCAGCCCTGTCCAGGGAGGCGCAGGATCTGTAGCATTGGGCCGTCGCCCAAGGGATGTTTCTGGTGCCGTTTCATCTGGCAGGGATAAAAAACACCATCGCCGACTCACTCAGCGCTGCGCTCGTGCCACGAGTGGGAACTACGACAGGATCTAGTGGACCGCCTCTTCCGACGGTGGGGCACACCCCAGATCGATCTGTTCGCGACGGCGACGAACTCCAAGTGCCGGAGGTTCGCCAGCAGGTTTCCCCAGCCGAGGAGCATGGGCGATGCTTTCTCGTTCCCCGGGGAAGGCCTGTTTCTATACACGTTCCCTCCATTGCCATTGCTGATCCGGCTCATCAACCAGCTCAAGAGGTCATGGTGCAGGATGATCCTCGTCGCACCTGCGTGGCCGAGGCAGATATGGTTCCCGGACCTTCTGGACTTGTAGCGTCCCCGTCAATCAAGCTGCCAGTGGACGCGGATCTTCTCTCCAGGGAAGGAGGCCCCATCCTCGATCACGACCCGAAGTCGCTGAACTTGCAGGCCTGGCTCCTGCAGCGTTAGAGTTTGGAGGATACGACATACCGGCCGACTGCAGAGAAAGGCCAGGGCGTCCTCAACTCTTAAATGCTACGGACACAAATGGAAGAGGTTCTCTGTCTGGTGCCACGCACAGAAGATTAACCCTCTACGGATTACGGCTCCCCAAGTACTGTCATACCTACTGACGCTGGCCAAGGCTGGACTGGCGCACGCGTCCATCATGATTCATCTTGCTGCGATCTGCCGGTACACCAGAACCACGGGGCGGACGTCTTTGTGGTCTCATCGTCTGGTGAAAGAGTTCATGAAGGGACTGTTCAGATCGTTCCCGCCGGTGAAGGCTCCGGCCCCGGCGTGGGAGCTCAACGTGGTGCTGACCAAGCTCATGGGACCTCCGTTCGAGCCTCTGCACTCGGCTCCGTTGAAGTTCTTGTCATGGAAAACAGCGTTTCTTGTGGCCATCACCTCCGCACGACGGGTGGGAGAGATCCAGGCCCTTTCCTGCAAGGCCCCGTACTTGACTTTTCACGACACGAGGGTAGTGCTCAGGACGCACCCCTCCTTCATGCCCAAGGTGCCGTCGGACTTCCACCTCAACGAACCCTTGGTGTTGCCTGTTTTCTTCCTGTCGCCTTTGTCGCCGGCTGAAAGGACTTTGCACTCGCTGGATGTGGCTAGAGCGCTGAAGTTCTACGTGGACCGCACAAAGTATTTTCGGAAGACGTCACAACTCTTTGTGAACTTTGGACCTGTCAATCAGGGGAAGGCTCTCTCGAAGGCTTCCATTTCCAGATGGCTCTCCGGCTGTATCATGTACTGTCATCGGTTGGCAAACCGACCGCTGCCTGGCCATCCGAGAGCCCATTCCACCAGAGCGATCGCAGCTACCACGGCGTTCCTATCTGGTGTGCCCTTGCTGGACATCTGCAGGGCTGCTAAGTGGAGGTCGACGCACACCTTCACGAAATTCTACTGCGTCGATCGGGATTCCAGGGAGGAGTCCAGGGTCGGCCAAGCAGTGCTGCGCAACCTGTTTGCCTAAGGTGAGCCTGGTGAGGAGGTAAGATTTGCTTAATGTTGAGTTTGATGTAATGCTTAATGTTGAGCTTTTGCCACCTCTTGTGGTTGTGCATGTGTGTACTGCTATGTATTCTTTATTCATGAGCATGTGAATCCATGCCAGACCCCATGCTGGAGAAGGAACAAGTTACTTACCTGTAACTGTTGTTCTCCAGCATGGGTCTGGCATGGATTCACATGCGAACCCTCCCGCCTACCCCTCTGCGGCTCTTCACTTGGTCATACTGCCACTTCACGTGCTACCAAATCTGAAGATGGCTGCCAGAGGCGGGGCTTAGGTAGAGGGCAGTCATTGGCTGTGGTTATTATGACGCAGAGATCAGTGATTGGTTACTACTACGAAAGACAGATCAGAAACAAAACTGATACTGGTTTTTTCTTTACCGAGGATTCCCAGCCTGACGACGGGGAATATTCATGAGCATGTGAATCCATGCCAGACCCATGCTGGAGAACAACAGTTACAGGTAAGTAACGTGTTCATTCTGTTCTGCTGCCCTGCACTTTAGTTTCAGGGCTGCAGGTTTGGTGTCCTACCAAATGTTAAGCTTTGAGGCAGGTTTCAGACGGATCCTCATGACTGGGGCAAGAATATCGAGTGTTGGTGATGGAGGTTGCTGAGGCCAGAGTCTGAGTTAGAGTTAGAGGTTGGGGGCGTTAAGAGTTAGGGTGAAGGTGGAGGCGAAGGCAGCCGCAGTCACTAGTTTCATCGGATGGGTGTAGGTTAACAAGGTTGGTGCAACTTGGGGGTTGGTTCGGTGGTCAGGGGGCACAGATGGGAGGAGAGGGGAGAGTGGTCGGACCAGGAGAGAGGGGTGACTAATGGGAGTGGGGGGGGGAAAGAAATCGGTGTATCCGGGCCTCCAGTGTGTGACCAGCTGTGTGGGTTGGCCCAGAAGGGAGAATGGAGATGCAAAGCGAGGAGCAGAGGTTAGTGATTAGAGTGGGTGCAGAGCCAGGGGAGTCCAGTTGAATGTTGAAATCACCCATGAGGTCGAAGAAAGTAAAGAAGAGCAAAAGTCAGCCCATTCACAGAGGAATAGGGAGGTGGCGCCTGGAGGCCGACAGATAGTAGCAATGGTCTGGGTGGAGCTGGGAGAGGTGACCACCTTGCAAACCAGGCTTTCTAAAGAGGAGTAGGACTGGGTAGGTAAGATAGAAGCAGGAACCCACTCAGGGAAGAGTAAGACAACCCCCCGCCAGTGCAGTGAGTTCAAGGTTTGGAGATTATCTTGAAGCAGTCCGGGAGGAGGGAGTCAAAGGCAGTGACTGAGCTGGCATTGAACCAAGTCTCGTTAAGAGCAAGAATGTCGGTCATTGTCTTCAAGAAACAGACAGATGTCAGAGGAATGTTTTTTGACTGAGCAGGCGTTCGAAGTCGCCAGGTGGAGGTGGTCAGTGCTTTTGAAGGTTTTCTGAGGTGGCGTACAGGGGCATGGTACCCCATTCAGAGGAGAGGGAGAGTAGCAAGGGGAGAGGCAGACGAAGGAAGGAAGTTAATGAGAGAAGGCAAGATCCGGTCAAAGTAAAAGAGGTTGGGTTGTGGACCCTGAACCAGAATGGTGCCAGTGTGATAGATATTAACAAAGCAACAAGAGGATGTGAAACCAGCCAATAGAACTTCCTACTTGGTGCTGCCGTTAATAGAGGAGTCTGAGGAGGGAGGGAGAGAGAAGAGATGAGATGGGGGTTCAAGAGAAAAGGATATCAGTGAAAACCTCTCTAGAGGAAGCACTGACATGGGTGTCTGCAATGGGAAGTCTGGGGTTTGCATTCAGGATGTCTTTTTTTGTTTTTTCCTGTCGGACTTGGAGAGGGAAGGGGGATAGTTGATAGTGTAGCAGTTAGAGAATATATGAGAGAGATGGAGAGAGCAATAGGAGGGCAGGGGTTTAAGCTAAGTAATGAGGGAGGAGTGGCAGCACTGCACAGTTCTGGCTAAACTCACTAGGAGGCCTAGTAATTTAAGTCGAAAAGAATAGGTAAAACCCAGCAGGAATAGTATTACATTGGAAGTGTGGCACAGAGATGTTAAAGGTATTTATATTGCGCACCGTCACCAACAGAGTTGGTCCCCAGGCGCTCTGGCGGGTCTGTAAAACAAGGAGGGGGGGATGGGTTAGTCCGGAGAAGAGGGAGTAGGGGAGTGAGAGAGGTGGTGTGCTGTTGGTGGCTTCAGTTCAGTGTTTATGGTGCGCTGAGCTTTGGTGTAAGTATTGGACCGGAGCCAGACCTTGTGTGCTGTTGGTGCTATTTATGTGTTGTTGGTTTGTTGTTGATGCAGTATGGTAAAGTGCATGGGGTTTGCTGGGCGAGAGTTGGTTGAGTACATTTTCGGGTGAGTTAGGTATGCCGAGATTTGAAGGTAGGGTTAGTGGGGTGAGTTAGGTATGCCGAGATTTGAGGATATGGTTAGTGGGGTGAGAATCCTGGTTGTGGGACACATTGTTCGATTTTAAATTGTATTACTAAGGGTAGGATTAGTTGCTACAATCCTTTGACCTTCTGACTGTTGTGAAAGTTAGCGCAGCGCACTCTCTGCTGTATTCTAATAAGCTTTGTATAATGTGATTGGTGTCTCTATTCTCCTCCTCCTTAGGTGTCGGAGCTAGGGTTGGGTGGTCCCCATTTCCTTTTTGTCTATTAAATTGGACTGTTGGAGCTTGGGTGTGGTACAGGGTCAAGATGCTATTGACGAATCGTCCAAGTGTTTCCGTCTTGGCTTGCCTACGTTTTCAGTCTATAGTGTCCTCTCATGGCCATCTCTCATTATGAGGTTGGTGTGTCGTGGGGTGTCTTCCTTACATTCTGTTTGTAGTCAATGCTTGGTGGGAACCGGGATCAGTGTCTTCATTCATCATCGTTTTAGCTGTGTGTGTGTCTCTGTGGGTGCTCTTCTAGTTAGGTAGTGAAGAGCCAGGATGTGAGTAGTTTCCTGAATAGTAGGTGGTTTCTTGTGTTCCGTATATTCTGTGGTAAGTTGTTCCAAGTTTTCGGTGCCTGGTGAGACAAAGAGGATCCTCAGTTTTCTTTTGTTGTAGGGTTTTGGTTCCAAGCGGATTTTACTTGAGCTGAGAGTTCTTGTTGGCTGATGTAGGCAGTGCTCCAGATAAGATTTTGAGGTGGGAGTATTTTACTCCCTGTTTTTAAACTTTGAGAGTAAATGTGATTTTAAGAGAGTAAAAATGACTTTTCTCCTTTGCAAGAGAGTAAAATGTATATGACATCCAGCCGACACATGCACAAACTGTATGGCAATCATTACCGTACGGCAGCTTTCTGCATTGTGACAGAATACACCTTTCATTATTTCTCTAAGGTCTGGCCATTTGATCTCTCCTTATGTATTTAAATGTCTGAAATCACAAAAACCTAGCCAATTACATAGTAAAGCAAACCTGAATTGTATTGTATGTTTTGAGGTTCGAAAGCAGAATTTTCATTTAATGTTTAATGAGTCCTCATTTTCTGGAGCTATTAGTACCTAATGGTATGCCAATGTTATGATAAAGCAGTACAGAGAGGCAATGACTCCATGCTAAATTCTACATCTAATCTAATGGTCAGATGGTTATTTATTTAGTGCTTTTAGCCAAGCGCTATACATAGAACATATTTATCACGATTATCACCAAACCAAAATCGGTACTCCTTTATCGACCTCGAAAGGATGAAAGGCTGAGTTAGACTTGCCGGGATTCGAGCCTGCAACCTACAGATCACGCAAAGATTGCAGCAATGAGTGCTCAACCGGCTGAGCTATCTTATTGGCTAACATCCTTCAGAGGTAGGTTAACTGAGTATCGACTGAGGTATAATAATCACAGTACCTAGATGTTGGATGAACCATTTATGAAGCACTACATGATGTTAAATACCTATCTGGATTATCACAGGGACAGGTTTTGCTGAGTTTCTATTTCAATTACCAATGTAACTTTCATTTGTTTGTTTTTTAACAGCGCTTGCACTTCCTGGAGAGTCAGGTTTTGGATGTTTTAATTGTAGTCTAGAAGATTTTAGAGGCTAGAACACCTGTGATTGGTGTAATGACAATCACTCACCCTTGAGCAAAGACTGTGCTGCCACTGACTGTTTATAGTAATGTACCCCATTGACTGCAAGGTTGAATGGATGTAATCTAGACTGTGCATAGTCACCATTTTACACACTTATAATTAGAGTGTAAATTAAATTATTATAAGTGTAAAAATGATCTGCCTCTGTCTGATTATGCACACAGCACCAGAACTCTGAAAAATAAAATTGTGCAATACTGGTTTGCTTTCACTGAAAAAAAAACATAATTTGTTACAAAATATTAATTCTCAATTGCAACTTAGTTTTCCATCTTATTAATTATACAATCCTAAAATGTTAGGAAATTATGCACAGTGCTTCTAAAGCTGAATGGAAAGAAACCATTCCTTTTATCACAGTGTGCAGTTTCTTTTTTTGAAAGGCTTCAGAGAAATAAATTCTGTTTCAGAGGTGGCTTGCAATTACATCCATTTAGATAAAAATCAAAAGAAGCCTCCTAGTTTCTATCAAGTAACCTGACCTTTGCACTGCCCTCTGTTCTAAACCTGTGTGTAAATGTACCCAGGAAAATAATAAACCTGTCGTATTTGCAAGATTTTCATGCATAAAAAGGCCTGGTACCCACCTTATCTGGAGGCTGGATGTAGGCGTAATTTGTCTCTCAGGAATTCTGCGTCTTGGTTGTGTATTGCTCTGCGCGTGATGCACATTGATTTGAATTTCATTCGTTGTTTCATTGTTAGCCAATGTAGTGTTTTTAGCACAGGTGAGATGTTCTCTTTGGGGTAGCTTGAGAAGCGGTTTGGCTGCTGCATTTTGTATGCATTGCAGTGCAGTTTTTTAGCAGTCGTTCAGGCATACTCAGGTATAGGCTATTGGCGTAATCTACTCTGGACATGATGAGAGCGATGATGGTAAGTGTTTTGTTGGTGAATGACAGGAACGGTAGAATCCTTTTTTCTGCTTGCAGGAGAAAGAAGCATTTCTTGAGTAGAGCGTTTACTTGCCGCTCTAGAGTGAGATGGTTGTCCATCGGGACCCCCAGGTTTTTTGCGATGCCGCTGGGGTTGTACCGAGTTCTTGGCCAAGGGATGTAGTTGGTGTCTCCTCCTTTTTTTTGTGACAATCATTATCTCTGTTTTGCCTGGGTTAATTTAGAGGTAGTTAGAGTTCATCCAGTTGAATACGTCACAAAGGCAGTTCTCTAGTGTTTTGTTTTCTTCTTGGGTGTCTTGTATTTTGAAGATTGTTTGTCGTTGGCATAGTTGTAGCAGGTGAGACCGTGGCATTTGATGATTTTGATTAATAGAGATAGGTAGATGTTGAATAATACTGGGGAGAAAGATGATCCTTGTGGTACTCCGCATGTGGAGTCTCTTTGGTTGGACTTGAAAGGTTTCATCCATATGGTTTCTGTTCTATTTGATAGGAAGGATTTGATTCATAGTAGAGCTGTGTCTGTTATTCCCAGTCCCTAATCTTGTTATGAGGATATCGTGGTTGACTGTGTCGAATGCTGCAGATAGACAACAGTACTGCCTTGATACTTCTAGACCTGAGTCAGCGTTTTCTTTTAGGTCGTCCCATATTGAGAGGACAGCTGACTCCGTTACTCTCATTGGTTGAAGCCAACCTGTGCCTGGTCCAGTAGGCAGTGCTCTTCAATGAATTCTTGGGTTGTTTTGCATATGTACGTTTTGAGCAATTTGGCCAAGTATGGGATGTTGGAGATGGGTATGTAGTTGGAGAGGTCCTCTACGTTTCCTGCTCTGTCTTTGAGTAGCGGCCTGATGTACGCTGATTTGAAGGAGTGTGGCACTTTGCCCGTTGAGATTGAAAGGTTGAGGACCTTTCTGTGGTATTCCTTGCTTGAGAATTAATTTGTATATGTCCGGGGGGCAGGGGTCCTCCGGAGAGCCTGATTTGTTGCTGTGATTTACCAGTTACATGAAAGTCTCCACTGATATTTCGAGGAAGCTTTGTAGTTTGTTCGGGTGTTCCTTGTGAGGATAGGCGGGGTCTGTAGTATGATAGTGGTCTGCTTTGTATGGTTTGTTGGATGGTGATGATTTTGTTTTTGAAGTGGTCTGCTAGGTCATTGCATAGTTTCCTCAAAGATATTGGCGTGTTGTTGCAGCCCGGAGGATTTTTTTTCATTTATGATTTTGAAGAGTTCTTTTTGGGTGTTTAGTGCTTTGAAGATTTGGTTGTTGTAGTGTTTCCTCTTCGCTTTTTGTATTTCCTTTTTGTATGATCGGATATGTTGCAGAAATGTCAGTTTATTTGCAGTGTTGTTTTTGTTCCTCCATTCTAGTTCAAATTTTCATTTTTTTCTTTTCATGGTGCTGAGTGGTGGGTTGATCTATTTTGCTGTTCTTTTGCGTGAAGGAGTTATAAGTTTTTCTTTGGCGATGGCGTCTATGGTTGTTTCAATCCAGGTGTGGAGTAGGGCTACATTTTTGTCTGGTCAACTTTTTCATAAGTGTTGCTTGTGGTTTGCTGTGTTCCAGAAGTTCAGTTAGGTTGGAGTTTTTGATGGTTCTCCAGTTTCTTTTCATGGTGATCGGTGGTTTGTCTTGTTGCTTGTTTGTTGGAGTGGTCATTGTGATTATGAATGGAATGAGGAGGTGTGCGCTCCAGAGTATTTGAATTGGGGGTGCCGTGGTAATGAGTTCTTTATTGGCGAAGATTGCGTCAAGCGTATGCCATGCCGAGTGGGTTGCTCCTTAGACTAGTTGTTGTAGATTCATTGCTGCTAGTTGGGTGGTAAGTATTTTTGTGTGGTTGTGGTTTCTTTATCAAATAAAATGTTGAAATCTCTGAGGATGATCAGATGATTATGCTTGATGGCTAGGATGGTGATTGCTTCAGTGAAGGCGTCAACCAAGGTTGCATCGTAGGCTGGTGGTCTGTATATCGGTATGAATTTCAAGTTTGTTTTGGGGTTTACTGATAGGCGTAGTATTAAGGATTCACATTTATGGATGTTTAATGGGTCTTCCAGTTTGATAGCGAGGTGTTCCTCGTGGAGGATTGCCAGTCCCCCTCCTCTTTTGGATTTCCTGTTTGCTTGGACGCATTTGAAGTTTTCAGGCAGGCAGTTGTTGCGGGTGATCTTGTAGTTGTCGTCTAGCCATTGTTTCAGTTACAAATAGGATGTCGATACCTACGTCGGATAGGATTATACCTAAAGAACTTAAAAGAAGAACAACTTGTGCTTAGCTCCTGGAATACAAGAGGTTTCACCCATTTGATTAACAGCAATGGGAAATGGACTTGTGAGATGGATCTGATTTTGTTTGCAAGAAACTTGGATGGTAACATGTCCTATAGCAGAAAATGTTGAAGTTGCAATAAACCCAGCTGTCAAAAGAAACAAAGGTAGACCAAGTGCAGGCCTGCTTATATCAAAAAAACATCTGGCTATAGATTGCAAGAGTCTAAGAATGTATCACCGTACATCCAAGTAGCTACCATCACAAAGAATGATGGCAAAGAAAACAAACCTATACCACTCTATCTTAAACTTCTATTGCAATCACTGTGAAGCTGGAACAGTTTCTTTTGTCGATCAAGTCATTGACTTAATCGATGAAATACTGATTGCTGACAACTCTGCTCATATTATTGTGTGTGGAGATCTCAATATGAACTGCATAGAAATAAGTAAAAATGAGTTACCAGCGAACCAAAATCTGGCTGAAAGATGGTCCGAAGAATTAACCCTATGGAATTTTTCAAGGCTAAAAATGTAGAGGGAGACATACCAGCCAAACCAACCTGGCAAAGGAATAATCAAAAATCCACATTGGATTACATCTTTGCATCAGATAACCTTAACATCATTGATCTGAAAGTACACAAAATGCAGGCTAGCGGCCATGATATGGTCGTAGCTCGCTTTAAGATGATCAAGCAAACTGTTTTGCCAACATGAAAACATAATATAACGCTAAACTGCGGAAGAAATAGATTGAAATTGAACGCAAAGCAGGTGAGCGAAATAAAAAATGAATATGAAAATCATATCGACCGTTTGGGTGTTGATTACACTCCATTGTTGGAACAATATACGATCGGAAAAAATCCAAACAACACTCAGTTATAAGCTAAAACATGCTTATAATACAGAAATTGCTGGCAGAAAGAGGGAAATGCGCAAGGCTTTATGACAAATTAACAATCTCCCTAAATTAGATCAGTTAGAGAGGAAGAAAAAAATCAGACAAAGGTATAAGAATTGGGTCATAGCACATCGATCCATGACGGAAAATGATGCAGAAATAATGATGAAATGTCTGAAAGAGAGGAATTTGTCTGATTTTTGGACAGTAATGAATGCAGTGTACAGCAGGCGCCACAAAAAAACTTGGTGACCGAAAAAAAATGGATTGAGCACTTCCCCACGCTGTTTGCAAAAAAGGGCAATACCATCGATCCTCCTATGCCATCTCTACGACATTGGGATATTCATTTTGACCAAGATGACATTTTGACAAATATAAAAAAAACTCTCAAACTCCCGCGCGCCTGGACCGGATGGTATTACAAATGCGATGCTTAAAGCCAATCCTGACGTGTGGGCTGAGTTTTGTAAAATTTTGTTTGACAAAGTCGTAGCAGAAGCAATTACTCCTAGCTCCTGGAAGAAGGCAATTGTCGTGCCTATTTTCAAGAAAGGCAACAGATCTAATCCAACGGACTATCGTCCAATTGCCTTACTTGATGTTATAGGTAAAGTATACGCAGCCCAACTTCAGCAAAAACTAAAGGAATGGCTAGATCTAACTAACCATCTAGATGTTAGACAAAGCGGATTTGTGAAAGGAGTGGGATGTTGTTTAAACCTCATACTAATTAACCTATTGAAAATAGAGGCAATACGGAAGGGCTCAAAAGTATATCTTGCTTTTGTCGATCTGTCCCGTGCTTTTGACAGTGTTGACAGGGAAAAGCTCTGGACAAAATTAAAAACCTGGAAATGCCCTGAAAGTCTGCTCGCTGCCATTGAAGATCTACATACAAACACTGAAATTAATATCCGACTAGATGCAAACGGCACCTTGTCAAAACCTATCTTAACCTTTTGTGGAGTCAAGCAAGGGTGTCCTTTAGCAGCCATAATATTCAAAGCATTCATCTGATATTGGCAAGGGTTTTGGAAAAATTCAGGGGTTTGCTCCAAAAATAGATGACTCAGCCCTGAATTGGATTCTCTATGCTGACGATTTAGTATAAATGGAGCTTGCACCAATTGGGTTACAACGAAAATTGCAAGCTTTGGAGCAATATATTAAGGACAACAGTTTGTGCATAAATCCAAGCAAATCAGTTGTTCTTACCTTACAAGATCTTAAAAAAGGTACAGCTAATGCAAACAAATTTAGATGGCACTTGGACGGCGCGCCCCTGCAACATGTGAATCAGTTAAAATATCTGGGCATGTGGCTGAATTCAAATGTAAATGATCACATCTGGATAGAAAAAACAAAATCCAAATGTCGCCAGCTTAGTGCCCAAGCTGCAGTACTTGATAAAAAATATGGTCAAATCTCACTGGTTCCCATAATAAAGTTTTATAAACAAAAGGCGGTGCCATCTTTAATCTTTGGCGCAGAAACCGCTTTTGGATGTCCAGCGACAATGGGGGGGATACCCTTGAAAATATTTTCTGGTCAAGAATCCTGAAAGTGGGGAAGGGCATTCCAGCTGCAGTAGTACGATACGAATTGGGACTAATCTCAATTAATGCAAAGATCATTTGGAACACCTTGGCAATCTTTCGAAAAATAATTCTGCCCAATGGTACACCGCAAATGAAAATTCTCCATGATCAAGAGAACAAACAATCGAATTCCGTTTTATCAGCTTGGTTAAAACAATGCCACCAAATTTTGGCTGATCTAAACAGTGATAAGACCATCCTGGTTGAAAATCCAGATGCCTTAAAGAAGAAATTTTGGGAACATGATTGGATAAATACTGGTATGAGCAGAGCAAAATATTCGCTAATGAAAAATGTTCCTCTCGAAGGAAAAGCCTACAACTCTCTGTATAAATACCTTGAAAAATGTCCAAATAAACAAAAAAGAATACTCCTCATGAAATTCTGATTGAACCAATTCAAAACAAAAGAAGTGATTATGCGTTGGCCTAAATATAAGAAGCTCGATCCAAACTGTAGGTTTTGTAACCATCATGAAGAAAATATTAAGCATCTCATTCTTACCTGTAACGCTTTTAAAACAATAAGAAAGACACTATTTGAAGCAATTGTTGCAGAAAAAGTTCACCACACAATGGAAGAATGGTGGGAAGAATGCTTCATAGAAGCAAACAAAAAGTTTACCTATGCCTTGACACTTCTAAAAGAAATCGAAGAAGAACTTACTAAATCCAGCGTGTAATGGGGACTGAAATCTGTACTTCTTTAGGCTTTCCATCTATTCAAATAGTGTTTGACTGATTTTAATTTTCAGATAATTTGAGCGATGTTTTCGTCATTCATGATGCTTTTGTTTGTAATTGTGTAAATGTGTCAATTTTACTTTAAGACTTGTTTTTTTAAAGGTTTGGATAAACCAATAAAAGAAAGTCGTATATTTCCGTTGAATGTTTGGACATTGACCTTGCATTGATTAAATTACAGTGGATTCTTTTGGTGTGGTTTTGTTTAGTGGTTGTTCCTTGTTTTGGTTTGTAGTTCAGTCGTGCTTCTGTATTGATGTTGGTTGGATGAAGAACAGCGACGGCTGTTCATCAAAGCGGTCCACTAGATTGATAGCATGGCTGTTCAATCGTGGTGCTTCTCCGATGGTACCAATTGGTTGAAGATCAGCAATGGCTTCATTGAATCGGTCAATTAGGTTTATGGTTGGGTTGTTGGTTACCAGGGCTTTGTCGTTTTGTCTAGTATGTTGTGGGGATCGATGGTGCCCTCCTGTTCTTGTGATGTATGAGGTAAGGGGATTGGAGTCGTCCCACTCTCTTATTGAGAGCTCCTGTCTTTTTTCTGGATATTTGGGGGGATTCTTTGCTTGTTTCAGTGGCGTTGGGGTATCGAGGCTCTGAGGTTGTCGCGAGGTATGGTGTAAGATATAAGGATTTTTCTCTTTTGTAGTTTGTTCTGGTGGTAACAGTGTTAGGTGGGGCGTTTCCTGCATTTGGGGTCGCTTCTACTGTGGAACGTTGGTTTTGAGTATCCATGTCCATTGTTGCATGATCTTGCCCTCTTTCTCGGCATCCATTTCTGCAACAGGGCATTTTGTTTCTTGATATGCTTGGATGCTTTCAGGTTCTGTCTGTCCTTTCCTATCTGTTGGTCAGGTGTGTTTCCTAGAGGTGCACTGTCCGGGGCTTTTGTGGGAGTGCAAGGCGTTTGGCTGTTGGTTGGTTGGTGTAGGGCTCAGTTAAGGTAGGTGGCGGTGGGTTCTCAGGGTATTGGTGGCACGATGGTGGAACTTTGTTTCACTGAAGTTGGTGATAGATATTGGCACGCAGTGCTTAACGCTTCTATTGGGACCTGAATGGCCTGAGGGGGCCGTGTTTCAGACGGTCTCAGGTGGTAGTTAGAATAGCTGGTTTCGAGACCCCTTAATAACTAGAAGAGGGTATAGGTTTTAGAGAACTGTAATCCAACACCCAGATCTGAGGCGACTGGACAGTGGGGGATGCCTAGGCTTCAGATAGGGGGCGGTGGAGTATGGGACGTCTAGGTTTAAGGTGGGTATGATTGAATCCTAGAGATTGACACACTTTAGAAACAAAGCGCTACCACAGTGTGGACCTTTCTGGATGTGGTTCAAGTTAATCTAAAACTCTGTTATCCGGGTATCTGTTGTACGGTAGGGATGTAACGGTATACCGTTAACGATACCGTGACCCACTTAATTGATCAATAATAACCGTCACATTGTTTATACTGGTATACCGTTTATACCGTTAAGTGTGCTTTTCAATCTGATTTGGAAAGGCTGCAGTAAGCAAGTGCTGCACAGTCTGTCTTGCACTGTTGGATGTGCCATCTGCCAAGCAGTATCAGTTGGAGCAGTTTTTAATGCCATTCCATAAACCACACGTGCCTGACACAAAATCAGTATGTTAGCAATAGAAAGAATAAATACGGTGCCAAGAAGGAAAAGAGTTTCTTTGGGTTGGTGGCTTTGGGGTTTATATATTTATAATGGATAATGTTTGCTAAACATATGACAATGGGGGATTGTGATGCCGGAAATGCATCTGAGGGACAGGGCCTCTGAATCCTTGTCCTTTTTCTGTTTTTACCGTGTGTTCTGTCATGTTTTCTGCCCAGGAGTCCATGAGGGACTCCTGGCAGTGCAGCTCTCTTTTGGTTTGGTGAACAGACCCATGGGATACCCTTATGGCACCCATGGGTAGGGGTACAACCCTGTGCCCCTAGTGTATGTTTTTGGGCACCTGTGGGTGGCCCACAGAGCAGGGTATGGGCTGGTGGCAGCTCCATGCTAAACTTGACAGGTGCTCTGGGTGTCCTCCATTTTGGGATACCCAGGCCCTGCCATTGGGATCAGTTGATTCCTGATAGAAACAAGATGGCCCCTGTGGCCTCTTGCTTTCTATTGCCTGTTGTCTTGTTTTTCCCAAAGTCCTGGGAAGCCCTGGCTCTGTCCCTTCCCCCTGGCTGGCTGTTGGGTGGAAGTTCCATATATGGTGTTGTTGTGAAGGCCCAGCTAGACTGACTGGAGCCTTCCCAGTGACTGTATGTTATGGGTACCTCCTGTGGGTGGGACCTGGGTGAATGGAGTGTGTGACCAATATACACTTCTTGTTGTGGTTGTCTGGTTTCTGGCATGTGAGACAAAGACTGAGACAGCCCTGCCCGAAACTGGCCTGAATGCAGTGTGTAGTGTTGAATGGCTGGGTACTTGTCCCAATCCACATTCCTTGTTGTGAGTGTCTGAAAGGGAGGAGTGTGGCCTGAATGCACTGTGTGCCTGATTGGCTGACTGACTGCATGAATGCCCTTCTGTGTGATTGGCTGCTGTGTGTGTGCCAGCAGTGTGGATGAGAGACAGAATAGTATATCTGGGGACCTCTCACCACTGGAAATTGTTCAGAAGCATTCAGAAGCTGAGTCTCCACTCAAGAGTAACTGGATTTGCTGATCCTCGACGTCCAGCTGGAAGAAGAAGACTTGCTGTGGCATTTGCTTCGACGGAACTGAAGGTTGTCGAAATCGTCGAGGACTGACCCGAGAGAGGACCTGGTAAGGCGCCCTCTTCCCGTGCTCCGAGGGACCATCGAGCACCGCTGAATCTTCGCCGAAGCTCCCTGGACGCCAGACCATCGAAAGGCTGCCGACCGGAGAAGGGGACTGCCGAGGAGACCGAAGTAAAGCACCCGGACATCGACGCTGTCGAAGTCCATTGCCGTCGACCAGGGTTCGCAGGTCTGTGCAACCGCTGGAGGCCCGTCGAAGTGGTGTTGCCCAGCCGGGGGAACCACTTGACGCCGAGCCGCCGACGACCGGAGCCGTCCGCTCCTTGCCTAAGAACATTTGACTCGAAGGACTCCCTCGTCCGCACCGTCGACCGCTTTTGCCCTGCCGGAGAAAGTCGAGGACGACCAACGCGCAGAGGAGAATCCGCCGGTGGGTTTCCCGCCACCTCACGATCCCAAAGACTCGAGCGACTCGACGCCCTTGCTGGGCTCCCGTCTCTACAATCTTTGCGGTCCAGAACTATTGTCATCGAGGTGCCCCGCACACCTCCGCCTTGCAGGACGCCGACGCCCCGACGCCGACGAGCACCGCTCGGACGAAGCTGCCGCCTCTTCGACATCGTTCTACCGCGTTTGTCGACGGACGTTCGACGCCCCGTGCCTCCCGCTTGAAAGGGAAGGCATTCAAGAAGGGCCGTCGATTCCCCGTCGCCGAACCCCGAGGTCTTCGACGTTTCTCGACGCCTCTCGACGATCCGTGACTCCTGCTTTAAAGGGGGTCATTCAAGAAGGATCTGTCGACGCCTCTTCGAAGAACTCGACCCCACCAGGTACATTGGGGGGGGTAAAAACATTGTAGGAGAGAATAAGACTGTTGAACAATATATGGACTGGGCTTGTGTTATATCTCTTTATTTTACAGGTTGCCCAGGTGGGGGGATCTCCACACAGAACTGTGTCCAGTGGTAGGGGCCAGTATTCTGCCTATTGTTTCAACCCTCTGTTAGCTCTCCTCTCTCTATTTGCTGGTTTCCTGCTTATTGATCTGCGTGCCATTGCTACAGTATTGTGAATGCACTGTTATGAGGTCTAATATTAGTGGTACCACTTTAGAATTGTAGATATTTATCATTATTGGTTTTCCTGAGCACAAAGTGCGTTGTTGTGATAAGTGTACATAACCCTTGAATATTAATTATATAAAGACTGTGTTTTCAGTAATACAGTGTGTGGACATTCCTTTGTGGGGGCTTGGGGATACACTGTACTTAAGAACCAGCCTGCATCACCTCCTGAGAAGCTAGGCCTTGATTGCTCGTCCATAGCTACCGTATTAGAGAATCTTGGCTGGGGTCCTCTGTGCCTCTCCTCTACCATATAGAGAGCGGAAGTACAGACCCCCCCACCGGTCTTGACAGGGATTTCCGTCGTTCTATCATTGAATTTACATATAATAAGTCACACTGCGGAATTCACTCATCTGTGGGTATTCCCTGCTGCCATACCAAAGGGTAAGATGTCCGTGATTACTGAACACCTTTTGGCCCTCAAGTAAACTAAAGGCTGTAACTTAAAGAGAGCGTACGTGTGTATGCGCACAAGCGTATACTACCATCAGCCTCCATTGATCTGTGGCATGCAGGTTATAAAGATGGCAACATGTTCATCTTCAGCATTAGCCAGTGGGGGAGCTAAAAGCTTAAATGACCACTTAAGAAAAGCTATTCAGTTTGCTTTGCCAGTCGCAACAGGGCTCCCCCGTCCCCCTCCTCCTCCTCCTCTCCACACGTGTGTTTGTGTTTGGTAGACGCAAGGGGTGGCATTTCAGTGGAAAGTATGTTGAAAAGCCCAATTCTGGCCCTATCTGCCTGGTTTTGCTTGTGATGATAAATCTGACAATTCATGACATTTTTAGAAAATATTTGTTAAGATTGGTTAACTCCACCTGCTATACCGCGATAACCATGATATACCGTCATTTGGCAAGAAGGTTATCGCACCGTCATAAAACTAATACCGTGACACCCCTAGTGTACGACGCAGGCTAGCAGCTACAGTGTTATCAAAGTGTGGGAAGGTTAGCAATTAGTGGTATCACAGTGTGGAGCAGACCAGCAACCACAGTGCCACTACCGCATGGACCCCTGCATGCGTGAATCAAGCCCGTTCCAACAAATTCCCCAGAGTGCAACGCAGGCTAGTAATTACAGACTATGGTAGTGTAGAGCAGGCTAGCAGTCACAATACCATCACAGTGTGGACCCTTCTAGGTATGAATCCAGTTGACCTCAACTGGTTGACTAGTGTGACGCAGGCTAGTAGCTGCAATACTATGTAAGTGTAGAGTAGGCTGGTAGTTACAGTGCTATCACAGTGCGGAGCAGGCTAGCAATCGCATTAATATCACAGTGTGGAGCCTTCTAGGTGTAAATCTCAATAAGTACAAGTTGATCTCAATAAGTTGATTTCAAGACTGAACAAAGCCGGATCTGAAGGTCCTGCATATTGGGAGAGAGGCCCACGCCCAACAATGCCATTGAGTACAAGGCTAACAATGCAATTGGTTACATGCTAAACCCAGCTAGATTTGAGAGACCTGTATAGTGGGAGAGAGGCCTACGCCTAACAAAGCAATTGAGTAAAGGCTGACAGTGCAATTGGTTGTAGGTTAAACACAGCTAGATTTGTGAGTCCTGTATATTGGGAGAGAGGCCGACACCTAATAATGTAATTGAGTAGAAGGCGAACAATGCAGTTAAGTACAAGACCAGGCTTACAATGCAATTGAGTACAAGGTTAACAGTGCAAATGGCTGCAGGCTAAACACAGCTAAATTTGAGGGTTATGTGCGGTAGGGGGAGGGAGAAAGAGGATATTACTTACAATATTGTACAGGTGAAGGTAAGTTTGCTAAGTCGCTGGGCTTCCACCCTGGATTCTCCTACTGTATTAGTTGCTGGCTGACGGCTGGCCACTGTCTTCCTCTGCTGACACCTGCCGATATGGAGCCGCCTCTGTTGGAGTCGCCCTTTGCCTTGGGCCCTTAGCCGCAGCGGCTGCACCGGCACAGGGCTGCCCTGGAATAGTCACTTATGACCAGGTGGACCGACCATTCAGGGGAAGTGTAAGGACTCAGGAGGAGGGAGGGAGAGGAAGCAGAGCAAACGGGGCTGCAGGCACGGCCTGGGGGCCTCAACGGTCAGCACAAGTTACAAAATCTGAGGCCCTGCAGGGTCTGGACAACACCAAGCTCGCCTGAGGTGCCGGGAAGCTAACCCACATCTATACACACACACAAAATTGATTTTAAGAATGAATGAGGCAGCAAACAATGCAATGCAGATGGTGCACAGGAAATGCTAAACACAAGTGACAGTAGTAAATGCAGTGAAAGGAATGAAGTTACTTAAGTTGAGGATGGAGGAGGTGAAAAGCACTGACGATGCCTCAGAGTTAATAATGGAGGTCAGCCAAACTCACTTTCATGACTGCAGGGATCGAGGTTGAACCAGTAGCTGTGGAGCAGTCCAAGAATTAGTCCGGAGGACGGATCAGATTGAGAGATGTAAAACTGTGGCTCTCCAGGCCCTCCTAGATCCCGGCAGGCACAGGCAGGGCCTAGTGTGGGCCTTGGGAGGGGGGTGGGGTTCACCTGCCGGCTATCGTGAATGTAGTACAAGGAGAGGAACAGAGCAATCACAATGCAGAGCAGACAGGCACTGCAAGCACTCTGGTGCATGCAATTAGGCGGCGACCATGAAGGAATGTTGGAAAAAGAGGCTGCAATGAGTTTCCAAGCAACCCAATAGAAGTTGCACCAGTAGCACTTCGAAATGCCAATAGGAATCAAGTCATTTGAAAAAAAAAAATGAATAGAATGCAAATGAAAAAAAAATGGTAATACACTTTGAAATTTTGTTTCTTTTTTCTTATTGTCCCTCACGGTGTGACTCGCCGCTCAGGCATGATGAAATAAGATGCCCCCGAGTATTTTAAGCGATGCCCAGTGCAAGGCTTACCATGCTGTTGATGGAGGCCCAGTTCCTGTGTCCTCGAAGTAGGCTGGGGGGCTGCTGCTCGCTCCTCAGCTAGCACGAGAAGAAAACACCAGTACCTGTGCAGGCCCAGGTTCCCGCACCACCCCAGGTGGCGCAGCCCCGGCCGTAACCCCCGGCACTGCCTGTTAGCACCCCTCAGCTGCCCGCAGCACCTGACCTGCGGGGGGAAACGGACAACAATGAGGACCAGAACACTTCCTCTTCAGCTAGGGCCTTCCATGAGAGGCTGGCAGGTTTTGCAGAGTATCTGGGGGATCCCACAGCCGCCAGTTGAACAACCAAAGGTGGGGGTATTGTCAGAGGTGCTAACCATCCGCTCAACCACAAGAAACTGGCGTCCCCTTGCAGAAAGATGTCGAAGCGTTGGCCAAGAAAGGCTGGGTGAAGCCACATTCCACTCAACCTACCAATAAGCACCTGGACGCCAAGTATAGGCTGTCTGAGGGGGATGCTCTTGTTCTGTCGGTGCACCCAGCATTTCTGTTATTGTGGAGGCCTCTATGTATTCGAGGCCTCAAGCCTCCACATCTGACCCCACATCAGCCCTCCTAGGAAAGGAAGAAAAGCTCCTGGAAGCATATGGGAAGATCTATTCCAATGCTACACTCCACCTGTGACAGGCCAATGTGGACGTCATGCGTGCTGCGGTTAATCAATAACTTTGCCGGTAGATAGCTGACTTCCTCCCTGAGCTCCCGGCAGTCTGGCAAGAGTCAAGGCGGGTCTGGCAAAGGTGAAGATAGTGGCCCAGGATATCATGGAGTCAGACGGTGGCACATATATACACCGCAGGCAGAGCAATTTGTGTGGCCACCGACAAGAGGACAGCTTGGCTTAAAGCGACTAAGGTTAACCCCCACATGCAGGAGCGCATCCTCGACCTGCCCTTTGGTGGGGAGGGGCTTGTTTCATTCAACAACAAAAAAAGGAGCTTCATAAAAAGAAAAGCAGCTCCCAAACAGCCAAGTCCCTGTCAATTCTAACTTAATCTGCCACCAATACCTATAGCCAGAGTCACCCACGCTCAGAGGTCGTACCTTCGGCAGCTTCAGGGGCTTTCAGGAGCGCCGTTCCAGGCAGCCGGACAGGTCACCCAACCAGCACTGCTGCAATAACCCCAAATCATCTAACAAGGGCTTCTTCTAGTCCCCCTCCCAGGCACCAGACTCAGAGGGAAACTAATTGTGATGGTGCCATCCAGAACGACAGTTTGCCGGTGGGGGGGCAGGTTTGCCCTTCATTCATTCCTGGCAGGCAAGGTTCGCGGACCCATGGATTCTCTCAGTGGTTTCCTTGGACTTCCGCTTGCCGATAACCTCAGTTTCCTCTTCTGCACCCCACATTCAGACACAGCGCTACATGCATGTATTATATTAACAAGTAGGGTGGTACTAGGTCTCCTCCCCTCTGCTGGCTGTCAATAGACATATGGGAGTGGGCACTGGCAAACATCTTATCGGCAGTCCACCTCCCGGGGGAATCCAACTTTGAGGCGGACGGACTCAGCAGGCTTGGGGTCGACAACCATGAGTGGCAGTTGAACGAGGATGTCCTGAGGGAGAAATTCATGAGGTGGGGCCACCCTCTGTTGGACTTATTCGCCACCAATAGCAACAGGAGATGCCACCAGTTTGCATCCTGGATGGGGCAATGCACGGGCTCTCTGGGGGAACCGTGCAAATTCAGTGGAACGACATGAGTGTATAAGCTTTTCCCCCCACTCCATAGATTCACAGGGTAATCTGCAAGGCAAAGGAGTCAGAGATTTTGGCTCATCTTGATAGCGCTGTGATGGTCGGCCAGACTCTGGTTCTCAGAACTCCTGCGTCTGTCGGATCAGCCTCCGGTCCCCCTACCGTTGGGTCCAGCCCCCCTACTATGCCAGCAGGTGGGCACAGCGGTTCACCCTGCTCTGCAGAAGTTAGCCCTGGCAGCCTGGTTCCTGAACAGGTTACCCTGAAACATCTGCACCTGTCACAGAACAACCTGGCTATCATTCAGGGGGCAAGAAGTGAATCCACAAGGAGTCTGTACAGAAGCAAATGGACCAGGTTCTATCACTGGGCCAAGGCAAACAAGATAGATCCTCTGGCATGCTCTCTGGATGGCATTTTGTCGTCCTCCTGCATATCTGGCACGATCTGGTGTGCAGGTAGACACCTGTCGCACTTATCTGGCAGCCATAGGGGCCTACAAGAACTACTGAGATAACATCATCTCCTCCTCCTCCAATCCGCTGGTCGAAAAGCACTTTGCGGCGGATCTAACAAGATTGTATCCCCAAGTCAAGCCTCCACATCCCGTCTGGGACCTTAACGTGGTGCTGGGCGCCCTGCCCACAAGCCTTTCGAGCCCATGGCGTCAGCAGATATCAGGCTGGTTACTATAAAGACTGCTCTACTGGTTGGCCCTACATCAGTGTGCAGGATCAGTGAGATACAGGTGCTGGTGGCTGCAGAGCCATATACCACATTTCACCGGGACAAGATGGTGCTTAGGACTTGCCCTGCATTTCTCCCCAAGGTCGTGTCAGTTTCACCTTAATGAGGAGATAGTACCAATGTTCTTTGCAGATATAAAGGATGAGGCACAGAAAGTACTGCACTATCTGGATGTCAGGCGTGCTCTAAGATTTTACCTGAACAGGACAAAGAGCTGTTAATCAGTTGCCTTGTTCATCGTTTTTGGCAGGTCAAAACCAGACTGTCAAGGCTTCAATAACTAGGTGGATGGTGATGGCCTTCAAGGAGGCCTATAAGTGGCAGCACAGGTCTTTGCCAGCAAACATGCATACCCACGCCATCAGAGCCAAGGCCACTGCTCTGGCCTTCCAAAGACAAGTTACATTGCAGATGACCCCAAGACGGCTATTTGGACTTCCCAATCAGCCTTTTACAAACACCACTGCTTGGATGCCAGCGCCAGATCTGTCGCAGCATTTGGCCAGACAGTTTTGAAGAACTTGTTTTCTTAGAGGGGTAACTCTCCACCCCAGGGCTGCATTCAGTTGTAATCGCCCATACAGTATGCAGGAAAGGGGACAGGATGGTAGGAGTAATTAAGTTACTGTTTTGCGTCTGTTTGGCCCTGTGGGGACAACACTAACACTTGCCTCTCCCCGGCCCCCTCAGCAAAAACAAGTAATTGGACTCGGACTAGCAGAAAGAAAAACACACATACATCATATAAGATTATAAAACAATTGGCTTGTTATAGGCCCTTAATTATGGCTAAGGCCAGGGAACTCCGCGGGATGCTTCCGACCAGTATGGCGGAAAAAACAATCTGAGGGTCCTAGACACGTGAGGGATCATGGGTACAGTGGACGTCACACTAGGGATAGTATTTCTGGCATGCCCTGTGTCGACGCCCATTTTCGAGTTTTGAAAAACAAACTGTACTACTCCGCAGCTTCCACTAGATGTCGGCCTATGCACAGCATGTGAATCTGAGCAGATACAAGTATGATTATGGTGAGTAATGTACTATATATATATATTATTTCTGAGGCTTGTGGAATCTGCTTAGATCACATGCTGTGCATAGGCCGACATCTAGTGGAAGCTGCAGAGTATTACAGTTTGTTTTTCGAAACTCGAAAATGGGCGTCGACACAGGGCGGGCCAGTAATACTATCCCTAGTGTGACGTCCACTGTACCCAAGATCCCTCACGCGTCTAGGATCCTCAGATTGTTTTTTTCCGCCATGCTGGTCGGAAGCATTTTGCGGAGTCCCCTGGCCTTAGCCATACTTTTGCTAAAATATTTAAAATATTAATTTATTGACATCCTTCCCCATCCCAACGTCGACACTCGACGCCGGCTGGAAAAGCAATCGACCGTCGGCTGCTGCACGACGGATTTGTGCCTTGGAAGGCCTCTGGCCTCGGCCCGGGCCTTGGAAGGCCTCTGGCCTCGGCCCTGCAAGTAGGGAGAGTGGGGGGTTGTACATACTCTACACTCTTGGTATATAGGTACACCTTATACATTTCCTACACTTAATAGCCCGCTGCCTCAAGGTGCGTATGGAGGGTACCCCTTTTCAATTCTGCCCCAAGTGCAATCGCAAATACCCTTGGGTCGACAGGCACGCCACGTGCAATCTATACTTGCCGAGGGACCACCCCAAAGCGAACTGCAGAGCGTGTAGTAGGTTTAAACCTAAGACACTTAAGGACCGTTCGACGAAGCGTTGGGCTCACCACGCCAGGCAGGCGGCCATGGCAGCGGAGGGCGCCTTCAGCGACGGCAGCGACGCCGTACTTTCGGACGGCGAGGGCATTACGGTGTCGAAAGACAGCCGAGCGCAAGTCCCCGACCTCGGAAGGTCGTCCGGCAGGGCGGCTATGAGGAAGACCCCCGGCGACACAAGCGCTTCACACACTAGACACACTAAACATACGAAGTCCAACCGAGACTCGACGACGTCGAGTTCTCGGAAAGAGGCACAAACAGAACGGTCCGATTCGGTGTCCTCTGGGCGCTCTCGGTCGAGATCGCCGCATGACTCCAGGCAATCATCCACTCTTGCCAAGAGTGCCTCGCTCCCTAAGGTAACAGAAGTTCGATCGTCGGAAGACGAAGATGACTTCCACCCTCAGGCCGCGCTCCAGGAGTCGGAGCCCGCAGTCAAAATCAGCGAGGCCCCACGCTTGAAGGACAGGGACCCCACCCCCGATCCTCGACGCCAGGCGTCGAAAACGTCCGGAGCCACTAAAGGACAGGGAAAACATTTTTCCACTCACGGGGAGGGGGGTAAACAGCAGAAGAAGCAGCCCTTGCACTCTTCCACACCTGTGAAACACACCGCTCCCCCTAAACAGACAGACAAAACCAGGTCTGCTGATATGTCTAAAACCAGCAAATCTACTCAAGATAAATCACATAGACTTGCTGAGAGAGTCATTCCCAGTTCCAGAAAATGGTCGAGTGAAGACATAGATAGGGTCATGTCAAGGATGTCTTCTTTGGCTGATTTTTACGATAAAAATCCAGAACATTTCCTCTCGTATGATCCACAAGGGGCGACACCCTCAGGCTCTAATGATCCTATCCCCCCCGAGTAAGAAGCCCCGGTTTGAAACACTGATGCGGTCTACAGACCCCTTCGAGGTACAACCATACTCAAGACCATACTCACTGTATCAGGGAGAGGCTTCCTTTGGTGAGGACCAAGAATTTGACATGGTAGAAGAGCAAACCGGGACGGGCTACTATGGGGATGATGAGGACCTGGAAGAGGAAGACCCGGAAACATACAGAGTAGATTCCCCGGTAGAGAACGAAGCCCCGGTTACCGACTCCCCTGTCAATAACCAACCCCTCCTAAACGAGGTTCTCTCACGCGCAGCAGAACATTTCTATATTGACACCCACGGTGTCCAGGAGGAGAGGGACTTCGCAGAGGAGTTAGTGGGAGAAAGGAGGCCTGTTGCCCAGTCCATCCCTATCCTTAAGTCTATTCAGCGAAGAATAGACCCGTCCCTGGTGAACCCGAACCTCACCAGAGCAGTCGATCCCAGGGTTGAAAAACTTTTCAGGGCAGCCCAGTCTGACCCTCTCTATATAAGAGGACATCTGAAGCCAGACTCCCTAGTTGTCACTAACACTCGTAAGAGGGCTGGAACACCCTTGTCATCGTCCGAAGCTCCTCCCGACAAGGAGAGCAAAAAACTATACAGTTTCGGCAGGAAAGTAGCCTCAACGTCCACCTATCAAGCAAGGATTGCAAACTCCACCACCCTGTTGGCCAGCTACAACTGCCATCAGTGGGAAGAAGTCGCGGCACTCATAGCCTCTGCTCCTGAACCTTTAAAGAGCCAGTTAGCTCGGATTTCCGCAGAGGGTAGAGCCGTGTCTGGTTGCATTTTGAAAGCAACCTTCGACGCCGCAGACAACGCAGGCAGATTGATAGCAGAAGGCACTGTTATCAAAAGACATGCGTGGTTACGGCAGTCTGGTTTTAAGGCAGAAACCCAGGCATCATTGTTGGACAAACCGGTGGAAGCAGATCTGTTGTTTGGTAAGGCGGTCGAAGACGCACTGAAGAATGCCAAGGACGAATACGAGACACTCAAATCCCTTGGCCAGTTAACTAATAAACCCCCTAACCAGAGAGGGAATAGTAATTTTCGTCGCCCACGCGGCCAAAATTCCCAGAGAGGATCTAACTATTCCCAGGGGCAGGGTACACAGTGGAACAACCAACAGTCTACCCAGGGTTACGGCAGGGGTAATAGGAGAGGTCGTGGTAAAGGCAGAGGCAGCCCCAGCAAGGGAGGCGGCACGCCTCCACCAAAGCAGTGACGCTCAGTTCAGGTTCCCTTCTCACGCAACCCCAGTAGGGGGACGCATTTCCAACTTCACCCAGGCTTGGTAAGGGATCACACCAGACAGATGGGTGCTATCAACAGTATCCACAGGATATTGTATAGAACTACTGCAGCGTCCCCGGAACCATCCTCCACGACAAAGAGTACACTCTTTAGAACATCAGAAGATTCTCCTCGAGGAGATCGACATTCTGCTAGAAAAGGACACGATAGAACTTGTCCTGGGACACCAGGTAAACAAGGGTATTTATTCAACTTACTTCCTTGTGCCAAAGAAAGATTTGACAATGCGCCCAGTATTGGACTTACGGCCTGCCAACAAGTATGTCAAGCCCCAAAAGTTTCGTATGACCAGGCTAAAAGAGGTAATCCCCCTCCTAAAAAAGGGGGATTACATGGCAACCTTGGATATGAAAGATGCTTATTTTCATATTTCCATGTTCCCAGTGCACAGAAAGTACTTGCGCTTCAAGGTGGACAGTCGACACTACCAATTCAAGGTACTGCCCTTCGGGATAGCTTCAGCACCAAGGGTATTCACCAAGGTACTGGCTGTGGCGGCTGCACACCTACGCAGGGAGGCAATCCCAGTGTACCCTTATCTGGACGACTGGCTCATAACGGGGGAAACCCCAGGAATTTGCAGGACAAACATTCAAAGGACTATCGACCTCCTCCACGAGTTAGGCTTCTCAATCAACGAGAAAAAGTCAAGCCTGGTGCCAAGCACCTCCAAACAGTTCCTAGGAGCAATCCTAGATACTCAAGAGGGGTTGACCTTTCCTTCAGAAGAAAGAATTCGGAATATACTACTGCAAATTCCTCATTATCAGTCCGGTCAACAAATAACGGTACGCAAAGCAATGCGTTTACTGGGCATGATGGCGTCATGTATTTACCTGGTCCCCCACGCGCGCCTACGCATGCGTCCCATGCAGGAATGGTTGGCGAAACAGTGGTCTCAGGCAAGTGGTCAGTGGGACGAGATCTAGTGGTCATTTCGCCAACACTAGTACAAAGCCTTCACTGGTGGACAAGAGAGAATCTCGCACAGGGGAAACCCTTTTACGATCCCGAAGTACAGGCAGTAGTCACTACCGATGCATGTCTGACGGGGTGGGGAGCTCACCATCTCCACCACACAGCTCAGGGTCTCTGGTCTCCCTCAGTGGCCAAGAACCACATCAATCTGCTAGAGCTTCTGGCAGTATTCAGAGCACTTCAAGTGTTCGAACCCCACCTATTAAACCTGTCAGTGCAAATCCGGACGGACAGCACAACAGCCATGTTCGACCTGAACAAGCAAGGAGGGATTCGTTCGCCAAATCTGTCCAAGCTTGCCCAGAAAATATGGATATGGGCACTCAGATGGAACATCTTCCTGTCATCACAACATGTTCCAGAGGAGCTCAATTCCCTAGCGGATGCTCTGAGCAGAGACTCCCTCCCAGAGGAACACAAATGGGTTCTACACAGAGAGGTCGTAGAAAATTTCTTCTCTCAGTGGGGTTTCCCCACTATAGACTTATTTGCCACAAGCGAAAACAGACAATGCCCAGGATTTGCATCCAGGTTCCCCCAACAAGACTCCCAGGGGAACACCCTGTGGATGAACTGGTCAGGGATTTTTGCGTACGCTTTTCCACCAACTCCTCATCAGGAAAGTGGTGAACAAGATGAACAGAGAGTCGATGACGCTCGTCCTAGTTGTTCCCATGTGGGCAAGACAACCGTGGTTCCCACACCTACGCAGGATGGCGGTGTGCGAGCCCATCAAACATCCAGCCTGGTACAACCTACTGTCCCAGCACCAAGGTCAAACAGTTCACCAGCAACCCAACTCAATGAATGGCTCCTGAGGTCATAGAGTTTGGACATCTCAATTTGCCTCAGAGGTGTATGGACATCCTAAAGGAATCTAGGAAACCAAACACAAGGCACTGTTACTTTGACAAGTGGAAGAGGTTCGTTATCTGGTGCCAGAGTAGACAAATCAACCATGTTGATTGCACTCCTTCCACTATTGTTATATACATGCTCCACCTGCTAGATGCAGGACTGGTTTTTTACTCACTAAAAGTACACCTGGCAGCCCTGTCGGCATACACCACTTCCCATAGCAAGATATCGTGGTGGAAAGTACCAGTAGTTAAAGCCTTCATGGAAGGAGTAAAGAGACTTCACCCTCCTATTTCAAACCCACCACCAGGGTGGGACCTTAATGTGGTGCTAGCCAAGCTCATGGGACCCCCTTTCGAGCCCATGCATAAAAGCAGTCTCAAACACCTGACTTATAAAACGGCCTTCTTAGTAGCTATTACTTCTATAAGAAGGGTCAGTGAAATTCAGGCTCTGTCAGTGCAGGATCCCTTCTTTACTGTCCATAAAGACAAACTGGTTTTACGCACACACCCTAGGTTCTCACCTAAGTTTATATCAAAATTCCATGTAAACCAGTCCATCGAGCTTCTGGCTTTCTTCCAGGACCCTCAAAGCTCGGCTGAGGTGAAACTACACACCCTAGATGTGCGTAGGGCGGTCCTCTACTATGTAAATAAAACCAGACCGCTAAGAAAAACAGATCAACTGTTTGTCTCCATAGCTACAGGCAGAGAGGGGGATTGTGTCTCTAAAGGTGCCATCTCGAAGTGGATTATTAACTGTATCCAGCTGTGTTACTCACTCTCTGAAAGAACTCTGCCTTTCACGCCAAGAGCCCACTGTACTAGAGGCATTGGGGCCACTCTGGCTTTCATTGCAAATGTACACCTTGACACCATTTGCAAAGCAGCTACTTGGAGCTCTATTCACACTTTTACTCAGCATTACTGCATTGACTCCCATTCCAAGGCAGATGCACAAGTGGGACAAGAGGTTCTAAGACACTTATTTGCTCATGACCCTTCTCACATCCCACCTCCTTCAGGTACTGCTCGCTAATCTATGCACAGCATGTGATCTAAGCAGATTCCACAAGCCTCAGAAGGGATACATTACTCACCGTAATCGTTTTTCTGATGCTTGTATCTGCTTAGATTCACATGCGACCCACCCTTCCTCCTTTCTGAGATAAGGCGCATGGTTGCTTGTAGTCTTACCTTTCTATCTATCTGCTTGGATTATCTGTACTCACGCTACTCCTCATGCTACCTCATGTCAGAAAAAATACAATCTGGGGATCCTAGACGCGTGAGGGATCTTGGGTACAGTGGACGTCACACTAGGGATAGTATTACTGGCACGCCCTGTGTCGACGCCCATTTTCGAGTTTCGAAAAACAAACTGTAATACTCTGCAGCTTCCACTAGATGTCGGCCTATGCACAGCATGTGAATCTAAGCAGATACAAGCATCAGAAATACGATTACGGTGAGTAATGTATCCCATCAGTAAACAAACGCACACTTAGATATATAAGAATTTAAATATAGGTTACATCACAGTCATGCATGTGGCAGAAGAAAACTTAATCTTGGCCACTAACAACACTGCTTAGTCCCTTAGCAGCTAGGCAAAGAGATCCCTGCGTCTGACTGGGTCTGAAGCGGAGCGTCCTCCCTTTCAGCGAGACTGCATCACTCGGGGTTCAAGTTCCAACTAACTTTCTCCATACAATGCTCTCTCTGGGGGCATTTCCCCGCCCTTTTCAATTGCGTTCTGCTCTTGGCCGAGGAGCAGATCACAAGTCGGAAGGACAGAGGGTGGAAAAATCCAGTTAGAAGTGGAAAAACCCAGCGCCCCTCTCTCTCGCATTCATTCCCAGACCCCTTATGCACCTGCAGTGTGCTCCCACTCCCTTTCCTTCAATGGACAATATAATAACTATTCCCGCAGTCAGTCCACTCGAATAATATTTACGTGTCCTTGCCCTATTTTCGCTGCTACTTGTTCATTCTGTGAGGCCCGCGGAAACAGACTTTATTACTGAGATGGAGGAAGAGTGTTCAAAATGGCGGAGCATCGACGCCATGTTATTCTGGCTCACATTTTTCACACTAGCATTACGCTTACTCACTGTAGTGACTTAAGTACTCCTAGTCCATAGTCCACTTTCCTCCATACATCCCACCAACCTCCCCCATAATATACTTGTGTCATTAGAATTGTAATATAGCCGACGCATCAAAAGGGACTGAGGGGTGGTGCCGGTGGGCGTAGTCAGGGGAGTGCATGTTCCCAGGGCCACACCCCCATGCACATCTAAATTTAAAGGGGAAGACAATTTTTCTGGTGAGAAAGGCCCTGTTTCCTGTCCCTAGCGAGGGACGCCCATACAGTATGGAAGAAACAGGACTATGAACTTGGAGTACGTTAGTCACTACGATGTGTAACCCATAATTCCTCGACCCAGTTTGTGTAAAGAGTGGGGTGTGGGATCTCGGAGTATCCTAAAAAATAGCATGAGGTAGATGAAATAAAAAGAGGGGAATACCACATCTCGCTATCGGCTGTCTCCCTCCCACCCCCGAACACCCCTCACCCAGGTGATCCTCCCGCACTGGTACACACAGAGGGTCTGGATCCAAAGGCGATGGCCATGCCCTGGCTGCCTGAGAAGGAGATCTCGGGGGACTAGCGGGTGAGACACCCTCTGGTTTCTCACAGTACGGCTGGTGAGAAATTGTCTCCAGTTGAATACAGCTGAGGGTTACTTAGCTACCCTTTCTATCATTAAGAGGAAGCCTGACCATGGCTTGTATTTTAGGGTACCTTTTGGTTATTCAGTTCCTTAAAGGTCTGACAAATACATTTCCTCCTGCACCTTTTATGGTGCCAGTATAGGACCAGGACCTGTACCTGGTATTGACCTTCTTGATGGGCACACCCTTCGAACATATGCACTATTGCCAGCTCAGGGCTCTCTCCTGGAAAACCACCTTTTGACAGCTATTACGTCCGCGCAGAGAGTAAATGAGCTTCAGGCCCTGTCGTGTAAACCACCCTTTACTGTTTTAGCAGCAACAAGGTGACACTGGAGTCCATCCGTCCGTCCGTCCTTCCTTCCTTCCCAAGATAGTGACAGACTTTTTTTATAAGACCATCATTAAATCTTCCAGCTTTTTATCCTCCTCCTCATCCATCTAAAGAGGAAGAGAGACTGCACAGATTGGACCCAAAAAGGCTCCAAGCTTCTACATTGCCATAACTAGAAGCTTCAGGATTGACAACCAGCTGTTTGTGATTTATGCTGGACATCAAATGGGAAAAGCCATCACAAAACAAACTAACTCTAGATGGATTGTGTTTGCCATTTCAGAATGCCTACAGTATTGCAGGCAAATCACTCCCCTAAGATCTAGGAGCTCATTCAAATATCTCCCTGCCTCGCTCTCTGCTCTCACCCTCTCTCATCCCCCTCTTCTGCCCCCTCTCCCCCTTCCTCTTTTCCTCCCTTTCTCTTTTCCTCCCTTTCTCTTTTCCTCCCTTTCTCTTTTCCTCCCTTTCTCTTTTCCTCCCTTTCTCTTTTCCTCCCTTTCTCTTTTCTTCCCTTTCTCTTTTCCTCCCTTTCTCTTTTCCTCCCTTTCCTTTCTCTTTTCCTCCCTTTCCTTTCTCTTTTTCCCCCTTTCTCTTTTTCCCCCCTTTCTCTTTTTCCCCCTTTCTCTTTTTCCCCCTTTCTCTTTTCCCCCTTTCTCTTTTCCCCCTTTCTCTTTTCCCCCTTTCTCTTTTTCCCCCCTTTCTCTTGTTCCCCCCTTTCTCTTGTTCCCCCCTTTCTCTTGTTATCCCCCCTTTCTCTTGTTATCCCCCCTTTCTCTTGTTATCCCCCCTTTCTCTTGTTATCCCCCTTTCTCTTGTTATCCCCCTTTCTCTTGTTATCCCCCCTTTCTCTTGTTATCCCCCCTTTCTCTTGTTATCCCCCCTTTCTCTTGTTATCCCCCCTTTCTCTTGTTATCCCCCTTTCTCTTGTTATCCCCCCTTTCTCTTGTTATCCCCCCTTTCTCTTGTTATCCCCCCTTTCTCTTATCCCCCTTTCTCTTGTTATCCCCCTTTCTCTTGTTATCCCCCTTTCTCTGGTTCCCCCCCTTTCTCTGGTTCCCCCCCTTTCTCTGGTGCCCCCCCTTTCTCTTGTGTCCCCTCCCTTTCTCTTGTGTCCCCTCCCTTTCTCTTGTCCCCTCCCTTTCTCTTTTTCCTCCCTTTCTCCATTGCCCCCTTGCCCCGCTCTTCTCTTCCTCAAATGAGCAAGTACTGCTATGGGATTCCTCATCACCCTCCCAACCTGCTCCTCAAATTGGAGAACAATTGCCATTTCCTAAGCCTCTCCTTTGCTGTAGGCCCAGGCTAGCCTGCTGGTCAGATGACTTAATGCAAATTAGAATTGTCTAATGCGTCTGAGCAATTAAAGAATAAATGA
The DNA here is from genome assembly GCF_040938575.1 of Ambystoma mexicanum. NCBI lineage: Eukaryota > Metazoa > Chordata > Amphibia > Caudata > Ambystomatidae > Ambystoma > Ambystoma mexicanum. Next base: position 658,927,585 of record NC_090941.1, on the reverse strand, counting down.
CATTACTGAGGTCACGGAGCTTAGTGCCTGCGATTTATATCGACCTCACGTCTGGACTGAAAGTCGAGAGGTGTTGACTTCTCTTGACGCCAACGTCGCACAGCGACCCCCTCCACCTCCCCCGGTGGTCAAAACGATTTCGAAGTTGGTGCAGAATGTATTGAAGTTGAGGAATATGTGGGAAGAACAGCCATCAGAAAGAACATTACAGAGAAGCAAGTCATTTTTTCTTCTCATGGTGCTGATGGTGTGGCCACATGGACCCAGGTTGTGCGCCCCTGAAGTTTCACTGCAAAATTAGATGCAAACAAGATATGGGGAGGGCCCTCATCTTGAAGCCTAAACTGACCTTCTCAGGTACATCTTCATGTTAATCCAAGTGCCTGGTTGCAGAGAATGTCGGGTCACAAGAGCCTCCTTAAGGAGGACTGCCTTGAATCGGGTTATGGACCGATTTGACAAAGGAGATTGGTGATATCCCAATAATCTGTCATTCGTCAAATGCAAATGATCATGAACAGTTTTTACCAGTGGGGTCCCGGGCAAGCGCACTGGCCTGCGATACTAAGGCCAGTTCATGTATTTGGCATACGCCTGATACTAAATAGGACCAGCGATAGGGCTTCGGGTCACTTTAATCCTGTCTCCTGACAGAGTTTGGCTAATTAATTCTTTACTTCTCCATTCCTCCTGTACGGCCTCTGCTGTTAGGGGTAGTGGGGGCAGTGTATGTTGTGCTGTATGTTTGGGGTGGTCACTAGTGATTTAATAATACTATTAACAAAATTGGTACCCTGATCGCTGTTGATGTTGACTGGCACTCCAAACCTGGGTACAAAGTCTCCTACAGGTATTTTACAACTGCCACAGCATCTGCCGTGCTACAGGGGTTGGCCTCCAACCATCCAGAGCACACATCTAAAATAACCAAAAGGTATTGCCACTTATTATTACATAGGAGCTGGAGGAATTCAATCTTCAGACCTACAAATGGGCCATAAGGGGTAGGATATGCTTCCTTGTTTGACGTTTATTCCTACATTGTTGGTGACAGATGGAGCACAGTTTACAGTATTCCTTTGCCATCTTTGAAAAAGCTGGTGTAAGCGATGTTTTGTTCAAAGCCCTAATTCTCTCTCTCCCCCTACATGGACCTGGCCATGATATAGTCTAACAAGATGTGATAGTATTCTGGGTGCCACGTATTGACCCTGGTGATCTCGCCACAGATACTCTTCATGTAATAGACAGCCTTTCCTTAAATTGCCTTTTTCAATGGTTGGTGCATTTTCCTTCATCAGAATAAAATCCTCAAGTTTTATATAGGGAGGGGCAGGACTGGTCTTGACAGGGAAGGCATATTTGAGTCTACAACAGCTGCAATTTGGCAGTTTGGTCTGCTAAATCATTGCCACAGCTAATCGCATTATCTAAGAGCTGATGTGTGGCACAGTCGATGATGGCTATGTTTTCAGATAGTATGATCTTTTCCAGAAGGGCCTTGACATTTTGGCTGCTTTTGACCGAGTGGATATTAAGAAGTCTGTTTCTAGAGCTGGCCATAGTCGCGTAACGCCCCAAAAGCATAATAAGAGTCTGTATAGATATTGACCGACCTTTGCGTGGCTTGGCTACAAGTTTTATAAATGACTGAGTACCGCCACTTGGGCGGAAGTAACTTGGTGCCATTTTCCACTCTCCACCTTCACATGTAAGATCTGCTTTGGGTATGGGTGCATCAGTCTGATCAGTTGGAGGGGTTAACCAGCAATTTGTTATGCTGACACTATCACGAGGAAGTTGCTGCTCTGCTGTTCCCCATCAGGATAGGGAGTGGGGATGCTGGGTTCAATAGTGAACATCTGGTTCATGTAATTTTGGCAAAATTAAGGAGAAGGATCTCATATTTATTTGAGCGAGAAACGGATGTGCATTTTGGTTTTTAGTAATAGAGCGACAACTAATGAGGCACTGCAACTTCAAGGGGAGATTTTAACACAATATTTTCACCCTGTCCCTCTGCTAGAGAGACTGCTACAACTGATCTGAAGCAAGGTGGTATGCCTGCTAAAACCGGGTCTAAAATGTTGTTGTAGGTGACTGGCTTGTGGTGTATTCTGACTCAAAAAACGGAACAGCTAAGGAAAACCCATACATTTTATGACCGGACAGTTTTAAACCCTTTTGTATAATTGGGATGTCCTAATGCAGGGGCACTAACCAGACTATTTTTTATTTTGACTAATGCTTTCTCAGCCTCTGGTGTCCACTGTGAGGGCTCTGTGGTACTTGGGTATATTGCTTCTGGGGCTTAACTAGAACTACATTACCCACACCCACAACACACCCCCAACATAAACAAACTATACTTACCTTTTCCTCAGGCTGTCTCCTTGCAGCGCCAGTTCCCTTTCACTTCTGTGATCGGGAACCGGCACAGCAGGGTCCTTTTCTTTTTTTTTTTTTTGTTTTTCTTTTTTTTTTTATTTAAACGGAAGGCTGCAGGGGTTTTTTGTCGTCTGTACAGCGGGGGTGTCCCCTCCAAGCCCCGCTCTCCCTTCAATGCCTGCTACCACCAAAGGTTCAAACTTTTGGTGCTCAAACCTTTGGTGGTAGCATTATTTGGACTTTTTGTGCGTTCATACTTTTTTTTCGGTCTGTTTGTACAATTCTGAGGTATATTGGCGCTAGAGAGGGGAGACTACCAAATATGCCAAAGGAGAGGAGACCTAAAACAAGCATGTTTTGAGTGCTCTCCTGAACTGCAGGTGATTTGACTAGTTAACTCTCCCAGGCAAATTGTTCTGCAATTGAGCAGTGACAACCGAGAAGGCACAGCCTCCAATATGTGACCTGTGGAACGTCGGAACCACTAGAAGGCCAGCCGAGGCGGAGCGAAGATGGCGAGTGGGGAGGTACCTACTGGAGGTACTCGCCTCCTTGCCCATGCAGCGCCCTATGCACAATGTGGAACCTTGAACCTAATCCACTGCGTGACAGGAAGCCAGTGAAGAGTGCGTAGCACAGGGGAAATATTGCCCCCATACAGAGACCCTCTTGCCACCCGGGCGGCTAAATTCTGTAGTCATAGCCATTGGATTGTGCCATTGGGCTGAGACCGAATTACAATAATCAAATCAAAAAGCACCAAAAAGTCCCACTAATAGCTTCTGGGAATAACCCAAAGGCTACTGAGCCTCTTTTTCCCAATTGCCTGTGTGTAACACAAAGTACGTTAGCTTGCTTATCTCCGAAAAAAAATATAGGGTTCCCCAAGTAAAAAGAAAAAAAGGTTAATGGACATATAGTAAAGGCTTGAATAAGAATGCCAGAAACTCGGGGCGTAATATGATGAAAGCTGATCTGACCTGTCCAGATCGTACATCGTATCTTGACACATCAGGGGAAGGTGAAGTCATGTTTAATCGTGATGGGGGAATTTTAGGTCCTGATACCATCACCGATAACATGAAAAAAAAGAAAACTAAAAGAAATAAGACACAGACTGGGAACATAAAAGGATCAATCACTGCCAAGGACTTCCGGCTTCAGAAAGGTATTCTCTCGAGCTATTTCTCCAAGATACTGCCTACGGATAAATCAGCCAATGTAGCAGAATCCTCAGGGAAGCTGGCTGTTTTGAGCATAGACAAACCCGCCTTGGCTTAAGGGACAAAATATTACAGTGTGGGAAACTCAACAAAAAAGAGGCACTTAAGTAAGGCCTGCGCTTCCACCATAGTTACACCTATGAAAGTTGTGGATTTAACTGAACTCTCAAGCAAGGTTATCATGCAGACAGAACCTAAAGTGGGCTGTACCATGATTAATCTGTTCCACAATTGTTGTACTACAACAGATCAAGGGTCTCGGGCCTCAAAATCGGGCAATGATCTCCTAATGGAAAAGGTTGCTAGGAGGGTGTTAAAAGAAATAATGGCTGACTGCACTGAAGAACAAAAAAGTCACCTGGTCAGGGACAAGGACCTGAACTGGATGTTCAAGATCATATAAGCATAGAAGCTGAAGTGCAAAATGGGGAATCAAATGACCCTGAAGTCTTTATTAACACTGTGGGTGTGCGGAGGTCTAAGACCACCGAAGTGGGCTGTCAGGCGGAAAATCAACTGTTGAAACAAATAAATATGAAGGAAGGCTCATGTAAGGACAATCAAATCAGTAGTTCTTTAAACAAGCTCTATGGGATTAATTCTTCTTATAGTAACAAACAGCACATGTGGAATCAGTGCGACGAACGTGCTGCTATGAAAAACTGCAGCAACACAACTTGACAGGCAGTCTGATTTCCCAAAAACGGTTTGTAACAGTGATTTAAGGGCAGTTCAGTGGAGGCAGCCATGCCACCTAGACTATCCAAGTGTCCTGGTTTATTACCTGTTTGAGTATGGGTGACCATACTCCTTGAACAGGTGGAGATTGCTCGCATTACTAAATGAAATTGCAACATTGAGAACCATATCTTCAGCAGACATCAAACTGGTGGATTTTATCCATCCAGAGTGATTTGACTGATTTATAAGGGTGGTTCTTAATTCTAGATCTGTTTGAGGCCTTCCTAGAGCAAGCTGAGGTCTTTAACAAGATGGGATATGATCTGGTGTCTTTTTTGCCGGGGTTCTCTAAGGCTGATGCCACCAACACTACCTGTACATCTAGAGAAGTCAGGAGTATGGATGGTCCCTCTCAGGACCCGATTAGTTCCCAAGATACAGGGGAGGACATTGCTAGCTGACATTTGTTGGCGTTGTCTCTTAAGAGACTCTATTCATCAGCTAAAGAAACTAAAACCTAACCTTTAAGAGTAGGGAAATCTCGATTCTATCCTGGAACATTAGGGGCTTTGGTCATATATCAAACTCGTCTGAGCTCTGTGGCAAATTGGCCACATATTCGCTTCTGTTTCCAGGAAACATGGATGCAGTGTCCATATACATTTGATGGTTTTGAATGTTTTTGTGAACCTGCTACAAGGAGTCTCATTGGTCGACCATCGGGAGGCCTGTTAATTGCTGTACGAGTGGATAGCAACCTTAAGGTTATGAAATGTACCTACATTGTGCAGGGATGTATGGCCATTGGGATTGAAATAATTGCTTCTGCCTCTTGCGCTATGTACTTGCTGGTGGTCAGTATCTACTGGTCTCCTAAAAAAAATTTGGCACAGCATTTGGATCTTCTGAACAAATTTGTCATTGAAGAGATGATCAATTGTGATGGTTTACAAATTGTGGTGGTTGCAGACTTAAATACCCTCATTTAATCTGTTGAGAACTCCAACACTTCAGTTAATATATTGGGGAGTGGTAAGATCACAAGTAGGAAATTGTAACGGATTAAACTTTGGGGGGCATTTTTCATAACTGGGGTCTTTTCTCTGCTAGAGAGAGTGAAGTCACAATGTGACCTCCCAACCTGATCGGATGAACGGAGATCATCATCGTGACCCATTCTCTTCTTGAAGTGACATGTTTGTTCAGAATAATGCATTCTGATTTAAGTGACCATTGCATGTTGATATTGACTTGGGATTTGGGCCTGAGACCGAAACAATTGTCGCATGCAATAGATTTGCGGTTAAAACCAGCAAAAACAAGGCTGAAATGGCACCAGGGCAAAGTCACGAAAGTAAACAAACTTTGGGGAAGACCATGCCCAAACAACAATTCAGGAGAAGCACTCCATGTATACTCAAGATTCATTTGGTTCATACCTGGACGGCATAATTAATCCAATAGCCAATAAGACTGTGAATAGGTGGGCTCGGAGAGGAAAGAACAGACACTGTTATAACTTTTAAGTTAGGTAAATGAAAAACAAGTGTACCAGAGAAATTAAACATACTAGAAACTCCGGTTTAGAATGGGCAAGCATTTCCATTGAAATAAAGAGGCTGAAGATGAAATGTAGAAATTGGCTAAAAACATCATAGGGTGACTCAATTACAGGAAGAAAATGAAAAAATGCTGTCTACCCTTAGGGATGGTTCCAGTAGAAATTTTTGGATGTTAATAAATAACTTGGGCACCAATCAAACAATCTCACAGACAAATGCCATCAGCGAACCAGCCTGGTCAAGTCACTTTGGGTAAATCTATGTTCATAATGTGCCGCCTAAAAACTGGAACTACATACTATCGTTGCCTTGGGAAGTAAAGTTCTCGGTTGAAGAAATTGAGGCACAAACTAAAACAATAAGTGCATCACGAGCTGCGGGGCCAAACAACTTGTCAAATGTATTGTTGAAGGGGGGCAGTGGGATGTGGGCATAGGTATTGTCCTCCTTGTTTAAGGACATTATTAGCAGAAAGTTAATCCCTCCCACATGGCATCTATCGTATGTTGTGCCGATTTTATAAAGCTGGGGACAAAGAAATCCCCAAGAATTACTGTCCAATTGCAATCATGGATGCTGACTCCAAGATCTTCACCAGTTTAATATTGAACGATATTCAGGAGTGGGCAGGGATCAACAAGATCTTCTGTGCCCAGCAGTTTCGGTTTAGGGGGCAAATGGGTACGGATACAGGAGGGTTACTACTGTCAATTCTCCAACATAAAGCCTGGAAAACCGGATCTTCGCCCATATATCTATCTGCCATTGACCTCTTTAGGGCTTTAGATTTAGTGAACAGACACCCTATGGCAAAAACTTCAAGATCTAGGGCTGCGAAGCAATATTGTCTATACTAATTCATTTCCATAAAGATTCATATGTGCAGGTACGTCTGTATCTGGGGGGCCTATTGTCCGGTCCCATTAAACTGTTTGGTTGGAGCCACTTTCATTCAACCAAGAATTGCTGGAAAGAAGATGGCATGGTGTGCTTACACTGATGACTTTCTCCTGTTTCATCAATCGGCTAAAGGATTGCAGCGTATGATTTCAGCATTTTCTGCTTACATTAAGCAAAACCATCTTAAAATTAATCCTGGTAAAACAACCACTATGAAACTGAGTGCTTGTAAATCCTTTAAGAACTATGACTGGTATATAGATAATATAAAGCTGAAGGTCAAAAGCGAAATTACATTTTTTGGTTACCCCACTTTTGACCAATATAAGAAAACTTCATACTTAGCCTTTCTGGAAAAAAATATTATTACAGATAACTCAGATGAAGACAGTTAATGCAAAATTTGGTCTGTATTCAATGATCCCATTAATACGCTACTACAGCTTAAAGGTCATACCCAAAATAACTTTTTGGGCTTGAATTTTACCCAGATTCAATAATATCTGAGAAATTGGAAGCTAAAATTTGGAAATCTAAACTGTTTTGTTTGCCGAAAGCAGTTCCAATTCTTGCTATTCGGTATGAGCTTGGCCTCCTATCTCTGGGATATCATGCTCTGTGGCGTAAACTGTCTGTTTAGTAGACTTATAGTTGACTCGGGAACAACCTATACAGACTTTTGGGCAGTGACCTTTTGCAGGTGAATTCTAAGGTTATAGAGCTGGTACAAATATTGACCCTGGCAACATTGGAGAAGCTGGGCCTTTCTTGTAATACCCTGATATACAATCCGATCAGGGTAAAGAAACTCATGCAATACTCAGATTGGTCTGACACAACGACGGGGGTAACCTCTATGAAAATGTTTGCCCAATTGGTTACTCATCCAAATGAACTGGTTGAGCTGCAAACGTATCTAAAAAGATTTCCAAACAAAAACTGGAGGCATTGTTATGAGGTTTCTCTTCAATGTGCGTACAACGGGAGAAATATTGGAAATTAGATCTGGCAAAGGGTCTCCTTCCCATGCCGATTTTGTAAAATCAGCTCTAAGAAAGAAACGCTAAGAACTCTGCTTCTCTACTGCAAGGCCTTATTAACTGCCTCCATCAAATTATTTGGTCACTTTGTTTCAAATCTGGGTTGGGTTAACTCAGCTTTTGGTGGTATATGATGCATGGCCCCTTTATATCACTTAAAATTGCCATTGTTGATTACGTATCCAGAGTTTGTGGTGGTGTAATGATTGCTAAGTATTAATGGAATTATGCTGTGTGGAATGGACACTTTGAAGGCACTTATATTTGACAGCATTCCCTCAAGCACAAGTTGAATGTAATATTGTCCAAGAATGTATTTTTCCTTTTTTTCGGGTGGTTGGGCACCTCTATCAAGAGTGGAACAATGTGGAATAATGTGACCGATTTATGTCCGATGATCAAATGTCTAATGTAATTAAGGGTGGTGACAGCTTGATTCTTTTAATAAATACTTGAAGGTTTATTATCAAGCACTGTTGTATTTGGTGCACACTTTTCTCTTACTGTGGTATAAGTCGTTTTTTTTTATAAATGTTCGAACGATCATTATCTAGCACTAGTTTTTAATGATTACTTTTTACCATTCTGTTATTCTGTAATGGAAATGTTGTAAATAATGATTTCTAATGATGCATGATATGTTACTTGAGTTGATTTGTTTGTATTTTGGCTTTTTGTAAAGTTTTGCTCTGAACGAATAAAATAAAAAGTCAAGTCTCTGAACACCAAGGAAGCAACCACCGGCGGATGGAGAGTAGCTGGTAACAAAGGGATGACCTTTTTTAAGATTTTAAGGTGGTAATGACCAGCTTTGCAGACACTTGGTCTTTCATTGAAAGAGAAGATGAAAGAATTACTTCCAGATTCCTCACCTTGGACACAGGGACAGGAAGAATACCAAAAGAAGAAGGCCAGAAAGAAGACACCCAAAGAGTGGGATCAGGAGGTACCCCTACCACCATCACCTCCGTCTTGTCCCCATTCAGTTTCAACCAGCTTTGGCTCATCCACTCGCCCACAGCAGTCATGCACTTATGAAAGGACGACGACACCTCAGTCCGATCAAGATCTAACCGTATCAGGATCTGGGTGTCGTTGGCATTAGAGTAGCACCTGATGCTGAAGGAGCGAATTAGACAGATAAAAGGCCAGATGTAAATGTTGAAAAGTATAGGTGACAAGGCGGAGCCACTGCTGGAGAGGCGGCAAGAGCTTGAGAGAAAGGAAGCAAGAGACAGTAACTGAGTGCGATCGGCCAGAAAAGAAGAGAACCATGACGGAACCTTGCCCGAGGTGCCAATTTGAGCGAGGCGAGTAAGCAGGGTGGGGTGGTCTATGGTGTCGAATGCTGCTGACGGATAAAAAAGAATCCGGGCACCCACCCAACCTGCATCCACCAGCCTAACCATGTCATCAAAAACTGAGACCAATACACTTTAGGTTCTCCGACCAGGCCTAAAACCAGATTGGGTAGAATCAAGAAGTTTAGAAGATTCTAAGAAAGAAGACAGAAGTGGAGAAACCAAATATTCCAACAGCTTCATAGAAAAAGGAAGCGGAGAGGTAGGACGGAAATTAGAAAGAAGAGATGGATCCCAGGAAGGTTTTTTTAAGAGGGGAATAACCGTAGCAATCTTAAATTCAGCCTGGGATGATCCCCGACTGACATGAGACATTTGCGGCTGACGTAAGTTCAATGAGGAGATCCTGAGAGATCTTTCATAATAACTAATGGAACAACATCACTGGGGCAGCCAGATCTAATGCTCTGTATGGCAGTGGATACCATCTCCTCTGAAAAGAGCGGGAAGGACAACCATTTTTCCACAGGACGACCATTTTTCCACAGTTGCTGCATTACAAAGGTCAATGTGTTGCTTTTTAGGTGAGAGTACTGGACCAGACACAAGAATATTGTTGCGAATTACCTCTATTTTAGAGAGGAAGTACTGAGACAAGGCGTCACAGCGGACCTGAGAAGGATTTAGCATAGGCAAGAGATTGTTGTGCATGGATCGTGATTTGACTGCTGCGAAGAGTGCTTTGGGCTGACATATAGCAGTCTTGATTTTCTAAGCGAAATAGTTTCTTAGCTGCTGTTATAGCCAGGAAATATGCTGCTAAACATGCTTTATGCTCATCTCGTTTTTTTCAACAAGGCTTTTATTAAGATTTTGTATAACAAACCGATCACTGCCAAAATTATTCAAGTCATAATGCGATAATAGTCGAACAAAAGGACAAAACAAAAATCAATCCAAAACATTAAGAAAACCAGAGGGGCTTGGGGGGGGGGGGGAAGGGGGAGTCAAGCAGGGGGTTGGTGTGAGTGGAGGCGGCTTTAGTTCATAGATGAGCATGTTGAGGCTGCTGTTTGGTCAGGTGATGGGTTGGAAGGCAGTGGTGGAGATCAAGTTGAAGGGTGGCTGTGGTGGGAGTCGAGTTGGTGTGGCCGGGGGTTCCCGTGCAGGAGGCCTCAAGGGAGCCTCCGACGGGGTCGCAGACTTCTTTAGTCGTATTTTGCCATCCAGCTGAGGGGTGGTGGCTGCCTCACCACGCCGGGGTACTGTTGTGCACAATCTAAAAAGGGCACCCAGGTGCTGTAGAATTTGTTTCTGTTCCCAGAGCCGAGGGCAGATATTTTTTCAGCCACTGCGATATCCCAACACTTTGCCCACCACATAGGGATGACTGAACCCTCGGGGTGTTTCCACAGTCTTGCCATTGAGATTTTTGCAGCTGTGAGCAGGTGCAAGCAGAGGTCCGCTAGTTGGCCCATCCTCAGACATTGGCCCTCGCCTGTGTCTCAAAGCAAGACCACACCTGGGTCCCAGCTATATGCTCATCTTTAAGGTTACAGTCATAGGCCTTATGCCATTTGCACTCCGATTATTTAAGTTTTACACAAGTTTTGAGATACTCTGTGAACCATAGTTCAGAGGGCAGGCAGCGTAGTTGAACGAGCCATCGAGAGACAATAACATCTGTAGCTTCCAGAAGCAAGCCAGACAGTGTAGCAAAAGAAATAGCCGGAGCCACTTGGCCTTAACTAACGTGACCAGCCCTGATAAATCGGCCGATCGCCAGCTGCGCATGCAAACCCATGGCGGGGGAAGCCTAACTGGTGCAGTACCCAGCTTGAATTTGCAGGTCACCAGAAAGTGGTCAGACCACAAAACCGGCTCAACTGCTTGAAAAAATAGTTGCTTCACTAGCCAGTACCAGATCCACGGTATTGCCCAAAGAGTGGGCGGGACCGGGTATCAGTTGAAGATCTAGATACAGCAAACTGGTAAAGAATAGATAAGAGCCGAAGCCCGCGGTTCATTACTTTTTAAATTGAGTAGGCACCTGTCTTCTGCAGCGGGCTTCAGTAGGTGCCTGTTGTGGGATGGTTCGTTCCCCACATCGGACCCACATGCCCTCTTACTCTGGTGCCTAGGAGGAGACCACGGGGGGGAGAAACACACACACACACACACACACACACACACACACACACACACACACACACACACACACACACACACCCCCCTCTCCCCCCCCCCCCCACACCCCCCAAAGAACCAGTTGGCACGATGGAGGGAACTGTTCTCCGGGTTCCCACCAGAGCACCTTAAGGCAGACCAAGAAGGCAAGCATACTGTTCAACGAAGCACCCAGTAAGGGCGACTCCTTCCTGAGGAAGCCTGGTATCGTCAACAAGGGTACCGAGGCTGCAGCAGCTACCAGCCTCTCGGCCGAGGGATTCACAGATCCTCCAGGTCCCGCCAATCGGCTCAACTACCTGGACACATCCCGAGTGACTCTGCCCTATTACCAGGCCTACACCTGAGTGGGGCGCCTAAACGCACTACCGGCATCATGGACGAGGGCCAACAACCTTCCAGGACCACGCTTGAGGTGCAGGGATGGAAACAGCCTACGCCTACCATCAAACAGGCCGAGCCCAAACCCATGTCATCCAAGGATCCACGTGCAGAAGATGCAGACAAAATGGTGACGCACAGGGACAAGATGGAAGGCAGAGCAGATTCCCACCAATCTGATGAACTCCAAAGGTGGCCCACCCCTCCCGAGAGCCCGCAAGGCTGAAAACGCTTTCGGGTCAGAATGGGTTCTGGTGCCTCAGGTCACTTGGTGCACAACCTACCCAACCATCACGGAACAAGCACACTACACAGAAGTAGTGTTCTCGCATACTACGGGCAGGCAGCAGTTCATGTCCCTGCAGAAGGCGCCGGTTCAGGAGCGCTCCCTGCCAGCCTGCGAGGAGCATTTCTTCGAAAAAGTGTGTAACGCTTATGCAGTCCCTGCAGATGGGTAACATCCTCAGGGGCATTGTGCAGGAAATGGTAACGTGCATGCTTCCTCATCAGTCTGCACCAGTGCAACCCGGGCTACTGTTGCAGCCTGTGGCTCCGGTAGCAGCACCACTACCTCCTCCTACAACACCCTTGCATCCCCCAACGCATGAATCTACTCCGGTGAAGCCAATGGCCCCCACAGATACACAGGTTCAGCAGGACACTGACTAGGAGGAGCAGGACACACCTTCGTCCGCAAGGGCATTCCACAACCGGATCACTGGCCTGGTGGAGTACAGTGCACACACTAATCAGCGCATAGATGAAGACCATGGACAGAATATTTACCTTTTCTTCACCCATTAGTGTGTTAGACAAATGTTTTTCAACACGTTGGCTAAATTTAGAGATATCCCTAAAAGTCCAAAGACCTAGACTTTAAAAAGTCAACCTTGAGCACTGAAGTTGAGAGAACTGTTAATAATACTTTGCTCAAATAACCAACCTTCGAGGAAACTGCACCTCGGAATTCATGCGACACTCCATACATGTTCCATAATTGTTCTATTTGATTGTATGTCACGAAAAATATGTTGTAGGAAATATTTAGGCTGAATTTATGCTTATTCCTTCTTTGTACATTGATTGTTTGGCACTAAGAATTTAATGTGCAACACGGTTATATTTTGTTTTGTTTTGGTTACACACTGTATATACGAGTCACTGTAAATTGGTCGCTACACACTTGTACCATATAAATTGTTCTTTTACTATATAAATTGTTTTCTCAATACACTTGGTTGCATACGGTCATTCTTCTTTAGTTTGGTAGCCACAGGGCCCGAATCAATAGAGGCAATTGTACAAACTATAGTAACAGACATAGACCGCGACCAATGCAGAGATATGTGAAGAGCTCCACAGTAGTCCCTGTGTCTAACATCCAGTGACGACTCAGACAAAGACAAGGCAGGAACAAGTTTTATGCCCCCATCAATCTAAGGAGGGCCACATAGAATTTATAAACTGGGAAAGGGGACAACTTTTTCTTTGTTGGCACTGGCGGAGTACCTCGGCATCCCACAGCTGCAAAAAGAACAGCCAGCAATGAGTCTTGGTGGAGGTCCTCAATATCACGGGAGAGTCCAGATCCGGGAATCCACTGCAAAAGGATGTGGAGGCCCTAGCTAAGAAAGGGTGGTTGAACCTCACTCCACTCAGCCTGCAAACAAGACTGAATGCAAAGTTCAGGCAAGTGGAGGGTGACTTTCTGCTATTATCTGTTCACCCTCAGCCATTGTCATCAGTCATCGCGGCAGCATCTATGTAAGCCAAACCGCAGACCGCACCTAGGCAAAGAGGAGAAGGTCCTGGAGGCCTCCAGCAAAAAAGTTTATTTAATTGCAGGTCACCATATGATATGGCATTTGTAACGCTCCTATACACAAGTGTTTCAAGGCGCGAAGACATTGGCCTGTCAAACCACCTCAGACAGGCCAATGCCATATTAACTGCGGCAAACCAAAGGCTTTGGATGGAGATTGCCGACTTCCGCCCAGACCTCCCTGCCCACAAACAAGCATCCTTCAAGGCGGGACTGGCAGAGGCCAAGTTGATGGCAAAAGACATTATGGAGGCTACCATTGCCAATCTTAATACAGCAAGTAGAGCCATCTGCGTGGCATCGGATGTGAGGACGGCGGCCTGGCAGAAAGCAGCCAGGTTCAACCCTGATGTCCAGGAAAGAATCCTAGATCCCCCACCTTCGAGGGAGGTGATTTGTTCCACTCCACAGCAAAAGCAGCTCCTAGACAGCCAAATCATTGGCTATTCTTACCAAACCAGCAACAAAAAACTTTGCCCACCGCCAGTCTCGGTTGGACAAGGGCAGGACCCTTGGGTGTGTTCTGAGGCTGCCAAGACCGACTGGCCAGACGGCCAGAACGGCCCCCCAGCCAGCATAGGCAGAAGCACCAGAAGTCTTCCCATAAAGGTTTCTTTCAGTCCCCATCCCGGGCCCCAGCCACACAACCAAAGAAGCAATGACAGGATGTTCCAGATCCACAACACCCCAGTTGGGTGCAGGTTGGCTCTCTCCACAGTCAGGATTGGAGGGCATGGTTTGCGGACACCGGAGTGATCTCTATAATCTCACTGGGGCTTCCAGTTACCTCTCCCATCTCCTCCTCCTTCCTCAAATCGGGACACATCACTCCTAGCGTATATGCGCTGCCTTGTTGCAAGCGAGGCAGTAGAGCAGGTGCCAGTTCCGGGGAGGGTTGGGCTTTTATTCCAGCATCTTTGCTATTCAGAAATAGAACCAGACTGGCCTGGGACTGGTCCTAGATCTTTCTCCTCAAACCTATACCTGCCTATTCAGAAATTAAAAATGGTGACTCCAACTTTAATAGCATAAACGCTGTGGAGGGGGGGTGCTGGACGTGATCCCTGCATCTGAAGGATGCATATTTACACATCCCCAAAGCCCAGGTGCATCGACCCTTCATTAGGTTTCGGGTCTGCATTTCCAATAGAAGGTACTACCATTCGGCCTGAACTAAGTACCCAGGGTCTTCACAAGGCTCATGAATGCGATTGCAGGTCTGCACCGGTCAGAGGGCCATCATGTATACCCCTACCTCGACGACTGGCTATTCCGAGCGGGTCCTCCGGAGCAAGTCAGGTATTTAGTCTCCAGGCTCATAACCACACTCTACGAACTGGGTTTCACACTCAGCACCCAGAAGTCGCACCTACAACCGACTCAAACACTGGTTTTCTTGGGTCTTCAGTGGGACAGGCAGAGGCAAATGGTGTTCCTCACAAGGGAAAAGGTGGCAACTATAAAGGCCTCTGTGGGTCACTTCCTCAACAGGGAAGTAACCACAGCATGGGGATACCAGCACCTATTGGGTGTTATGGCGGCCTGTCTCCTGGTGGTCCCATAGACCAGGCTACAGATGAGGCTGCAGCTACATTTTCCAGCATCCTGGGACCGGGAATCGGGAGATCATGTCCATCTGATTACCATACCCGCACATCTGCACAAAAATCTGGAGTGGCGGAGACAGGATTCCAACCTCTGAGCAGACAACCCCTTCAGACTACCACTCGCAAGAACATTTACAACTGACTCCTCCCTCCAGGGCTGGGTGGCCACCCTTAGAGAGCATGGTGTACATGGTCTATGGTCAAGGGAGGACTGACAGAACCATATCAACTTGTTGGAATTGGTGGCTAGCTGGCTCGCACAGGTTCCTCTTCATCATCAAAGGCAGAGTGGTGTGCATTCAGACCGACAACTCTACCTGCATTTTTTACCTTAACAAGCCGGGGAGCACCAGATTGCAGCACAAGGAGGTGCAAAGGGACTTGCACGCTCACACAATCAGGGCCAAGGCAGCAGCGGCCGCGTTTCAACGCCATGTTCCATGGCATGTGATTAGCAGGGCAGCCACATGGGCCACCCGATCGGCCTTCTGCAGGCATTATTGCTTGGATACCAGCGCTCTGGCTGACGCTGCCTTTGGGCAGCCGGTTCTGCATAACCTGTTTGGATAGAGCCCACAATAACTGTCCTCCCCAGGGGCTTTCTAGTCAGTGGTAATCGCCCATCCAGGCTGGAGGAAAGGGGACAGGACGTAGGAGTAAATAGGTGTTACTCACCGGAGTGACTAACCTACTCTTAGTCCCTTTTCCTCCATACCTCCCACCATTTCCCGCAAAACATGAGCAGTGTTAAATATTCTGATACAGCCAACGCGTCATAGCAGATTGAGGTGTGGCGCCAGTGGGTGGGGTTAAGGGGGCGCATGCTCCTGAGACTGTGCTGCCGCACGCAATTGCATTTAAAGGGAAAGTGCTGTTTTGCTAGTGAAAAAGGTTCCGTTCTTGTCCCTAGCGAGGGAAGCCCATGCAGGATGGAGGAAAGGGGACTAAGAACTCTTGCTATCTTTGTCTATAGGGACAGAGAAGAAAGCCGAACATAGATCTTCTACTGTACAGTGTGTTGTCTGGCGGGATGCATGACCGTATCGTTGCAGGGTTTGATACCACTGGGAAGAGGGATAACTATTGTTTTCACGGCTTTTAGGTCCTGGACAAAACGCCAGGTGGTCTTTCCTGGCTTTTTAACTGACAATCAGGTTGTTACATGGACTGATAGGGACAATTATACTTTAACCCAAAAGTGCCTCCTTGACTGGGTTGATCCTTGCTCTGCTTCAGATTTTAGGGAATATTGATGGATTTAGGGGAACTTCTTAAAAGGTTTATCTTTTATCTTGACCCGCTCTGCTGTGCCCATCTACCCTACCTCATTATAATGGGTTGACCATAGATTGGCAGGTGGGGAGTCAATCAAATCCCCCCCAGTCCTCCCACCCTTTCTCCCCTTCTGATGGTTTCTCCTCTAGTTCTACCTGCAGTGTAGCTAGGACTGCTTCGTCATTGGATAAAGGGACGCTTAAGGAACTCCCTTCTGGTGTACATTAGATGGTGCATCCAAGTTTACAGAGCAGTCCCTGTCTAGTATGTTGATTGGAGCCAAAGGGTTTAGAAAGGCATGTCTACTTTTATAGGTCAGAAGTAGATTGTAAGGGGTTCTGTGACTGAGTGTAGAACAGGTATGTTGTAGATTCCCACTGCTAGCCCAGTTTCAGTGGATATTGGCACATTCAATAAAACAATATATGCACAGGGCATATCTACTTGCTCCACTTTCTACCAAACAATTGGACATACGGGCCATGTTGATTAATGGGGAGTAATGGGTTCAGAGAGATAATGTAGTCAGAATGTGTCTTATTCATCTTGAGTAATGAGGGGTGGTCTGGGGCAACTGTCAGGTTTTTCCTATTCAAAAGGGGTTGAAAGGCCCCTAATTGGGATCGGGGAAAGGAGCTGTTAGCCGCAGGATTGGCGTTCCCTTGTTTCTGTAGTCTGTAGGGGCACTCATTCTTCCAATATCCTTCCTGCTTCCAATAGTTATAAATTAAAGGGTTTGTCGGGGGTCCTCCAGATTCCTGTGGAATCCAGGGACCTTGATGTCCTTGCTGGCTCCATTGTCCCTTTTGCCTCCATTGTCCTGGACAGTGTTCTACGCGCCTTGTATCTTTCCATGCACCTATCCTTGTATGCTTTGCATCTGGAGAGTCATTAGCTTAGGGTTGGATATCTGGCATCCCTTCGGTCTCCTGTGTGCCTCAGTCCAGGTATTGCGGGTGCCAAGGGCTCAATCGCCTGAAGCTGCAAAAACACAAGAGGCAGTTCCATCCCATCCGCCTGTGCACCAGCCTGGAACCACCTCTTGTGGGGCTGCACCTTCTGGTGATTGACCCCTTGGCACACCAATGCCTCTGGACCGCTCTTGCTGCAGCACACATGTTTGTAAAGAATTCATCTACAACTTCAGCCGTCTCTTTATCCTGATCATCTGTTGCAGTCTCATATGTTTTCTCGCATATATGGATGGGTGTCCCCTATTTTTTGTTAACGGGAGATTGCCTTCACGGGGAGTGTGCATATGAGAATAAAGAACTATGAAGGCAATTACACCACTCTTGATTCGCCTTCTTAAGGTTTGTGCACCAACTAGGGCCGGAGTACTACAGAATTTATGTAGACCTGTTTTTCGAAACTGACTCCATACCGTTCCAATATAGATCATATGTTATTAAAAATTTAATCACAAAAGATTAAACAGTATCAGACTGTTAAATGTGTTTCACAGTAAATAGTAAAAAACGTTAAAAAACCTAATTTACATAGTTTACTTCAGAGAGGTGGGGTTAGTATGTTATCATATGGTGTGTCCGCAGACTCGATTTCCCTATTTAAAGGTTGCGGATCCCAACAATAACCAAACTGACACTAAGCGCTAGCCATTTGGTTACATACATTTCTGGTGTCATGCAGTCACAATCTACAGAGATACCGAACTATAATCCCTAACGGAAAGGCCAACATTTTGGACCTAAAGGATTGTCGACTTATATTTCAGCTGTTTTACAGTTTGAGGCACTATCCCTAGTGCCCTTTGTGGTGTTATAGCCGTCTCCAGGACAAAGCAATTTCTTTCAGATATTGTAGTTGAATTCACAGGACCCCTTATTTTGATCAGATTTTTCGCACCCTCTATATGCACAGAAAACATAAAAACAAAAAAAGAGCATTTTGTAAGATTAAAGTATGGTGAATGGTAGAGAGTCGTCTTATTAAACTAATGATGTTGGGCACTAACCTGTTCAAGAAAAAAGGTGGATCAGAGCTGTTTCTTCTATTTTTAAAAGGTATTGCATTCTTTTAACAAGGTAGAGACTTCTTCTTTTACCTAGAATATTCAAAAGGATGGTGGTTCATCATCTTGTTTTGTTATTATTGATTATACTTATTCTTGTTTTATTCAACGTACTGACCAGTCAAGAATATAATTGTTCTATTCTTCCACTGGGTTATATCATTCTTGCATCATTTATTTGAACATAAACTGTTCTGTTTCATTTATCTGCTGCGGAATTCCATCTGCAAAGTAAATTGTGATACATACGGCGGAGTATTATATGCTGCGTGTTGTATTTGCAGTTACATTATTTATATTTTTACTCTTGTTTCATTTGGACATGTTGCTCTAAATATTGCTATCCAACTAGTTTAGATCAAAACAAGGGGTCCTGTGAACTTAACCACAATATCTGAAAGAAATTGCTTTGTTCTGAAGACGGCTATAACACCACAAAGGGCACTAGGGATAGTGCCGCAAACTGTAAAACAGCCGAAACATATGGCCACAATCCTATAGGGCCAACATCCCAGCCTTTTCGTTAGAGATCATAGTTCAGTAACTTTGTAGATACAAAGATTGACTGAACAACAAAACAACTGTATGTAACAAATTGGAAATTGATTAGTGTCTGTTCGGTTATTGTTGGGATACGCAACCTTTAATTAGGGAAATAGTCTACGGACACACCATATGATCACATACTAACCCCACCACTCTGAAGTAAACTATGTACATTTTTTTTGTTTTACTTTTTACTGAGAAACGCTACATTTAACAGTCTGTGATACTGTTTTTTTAATCTTTTGTGATTACATTTCGAATAAAATATGTTCTAGATTTGAATGGTATGGAGTCTGTTTCAAAAAGCCTGGTTATGAAATGCTCAGTCCTGTCATGCCCCCTGCACCATATACTCTTTGACTCCCCTGTTGTGCTGTTCTTTCAGGGGAAAGGTACTTTAACAAAGGCTCTGCATAGTGGTCCTTAAAGGGACACTCAACATGCAGGCATTTGTCTTTCCCCTGTGCAAAATGATCCCATTAACCAAACCCTGTACTGATCCAGTTTTATTTTCCGCACAAGGAGAAGTCAAGCAGGCAGAGCAGAGATTACAAGAAGGCTTGTAGAGTTGGATAGAGGAGGATGGATAGAGGGGTGCCTTACTGTGGATAGATTTGTGAACCATTAGAAGACATTTAAATCCAGCCCTGTTTTGAATCTTCAGCCATCCAGCCTGGTGACGATATGAGAAAGTAGATGTGAAGTGAGGGAGTTCAAGTGTCCTGGTAGAATGATCTTGTCGAAAGGACAGAAAGCATAGTTGGGGAGACCAAAGAGGATACTGGCACAGTAGTCCAGTTTAGTGAAGACAAGAGTGGTTAAGAGATGATTGACGGTGTTGGAAGGAAAAAGGTACCTTAGTTTCCTAATATTTAGGAGTTTGAGGTGAGTTGCAGTTCCAGTTTTGGAGATGAAAGTAGAGGTGGTGTGAGAAGGGTCATACATGATGCAGAGAGTTAAACATAGGCCAGGGGGAATCAAGAGGTTACAGGGAGGTGAGTAACTCTGCTTTTATGGGGAACAATTGAGATTTGAGGGGGTTGGGAGTGGGTAAGAGTTTGTGCAGTTCCTACTACACATGAGGCTCGTCGTATTCAGTAATTCTCCCGCCATCAGGAAAGGAGGTCCAGGAGTTGGGTTATCATTCAGTTACATGACACTATTAGGTGTGGGCACTATTAGGGGATTAAATTCTCCAATTAAGAGGACTTGCATATTTAGCACACTGATAGAAGATAACATTGCTATAGCCTTTATACAAGAGACCCAGCTACAAAACATTTGTCAATGCAGATTAAGACCCAAAGATTTTTCCGCTTGCCCTGCAAGCATTCAAGGAGAGGAAAAAGGCTACCATGGCAGTTACAACTTCATGGGGAGTCCCCTTACAGGTGGAGAACACTTTTGAAGATAGAGGTGGAAGATACAGCTTCATAAAGGGTCAACTGATGGTCAGAGGTCTGATATTAATATCAGTCTATGCCCCAAAAACCGGGCAAGGGAAATTAGTTTTAGACCTTCCAGATCTGGTCATGGAAAAGGTGGATTATGAGTTAATAATGGGCTGAAACTTTAACATACTAATGTCTGGAGAGAAGGATCACGTGAGAGTGGGGCTCTAAAGATAGCATCCCTCCGCTAGCTTTAGATAAACTCTGGGAGCTGGGTTTGAGGGACCGGTGGAGTTCGCATTTTCCTGAAGCTAGTGACTATACTGTCTTCACCCACACACATAGATTTTTCACAAGAATTGATTACTTTTCAATGCACGCTACACTCATTCTGAACACCCCCAAAGTATGCACGGTCTCCAGGGCAATCTCAGACCACAGCTCCTTAGACTACACAGTTGGATTAAGCCAAAGAAGAAACGGGAATAAATCTTGGATGTTACCCAATATGTACTAAGAGATAAAGTGGTAATCCAAGACATCAAAGAAATTAAAGATACTCACTGTAGTGACTAGAGTACTCCTAGTCTATAGTCCCCTTTCTTCCATCCTTGTGGGCGTCCCCCAACATGGGGATGGTACCAGAACCTTTGGCAGTGCAAAATTGAGCTTCCTGTTTAAATTTAGTTTAGTGCGTGGGGCGCAGCCTCTGGTGTGGAAAGGCCCTGCTGAGGCCCCACCCTCCGGTGCCTCACCTCAGTCCCTTTTTTAACACAGTGGCCGTTTAGATACCTGGCTATGGTTATTACCTATTAGCCCTTTGGCATACTAGCAGGGGAAGGTGGCTGGGACTTATGGCGGAAAGGAGACTATGCACTAGGAGTACTCTAGTCACAACAGTGAGTAACATTAATTACTTGTACGTCCCGTCCCATTTCCTCCATCCTTGTGGGTGATTCCCCCAAACAAGAACATAGGGTGGAGCTGTGACACCTTCCTCATATCTAGGATGAAGCAAAAAGGTTCTTCAGAACCGCCTGACAAAACACTCGATCGTGCCTTGAGCTGGTTATCAGCGAATAGTGCTTACAGAAGGCCGACGGAGTGTCCCAAGTAGCCGACTTTCTGATGACAACCCAAGATGCATGTCTCTGAAACTCGACACCCGTGGCCTTGGCTCTGACCGCATGGGCATGAATCCCCTCGGTAACCGGTTTGCCCACGGCCGTGTACGCCTCCGAAATGGCCTGAATCATCCAACCGGCGATCGAAACCTTGGAAGCCTTGGGGCTGGGGGATGAGCCCCAAAAGTCATGAACCAATGCCTCAGAACTTCCTGAAGGATTTCTTCAGAGAGAGAGAGAACCTGAGAACCCTCTTGAGGTCCAAGGAATGGAGGGCCCTCTCTGCCTCAGACTGTGGGTTCAGGAAGAACACTGGCAGGCAGATCTCTTGATTCAGATGAAATGGAGAAACCACCTTGGGCAAGAAGGTTGGCTGAGTGCGCAAGATGACCTTGTCGCTGTGAGACGTGATGAAGGTCTTGCACAAAGACAACACCTGCAGCTCACTAACCCTGTGCGCAGAGGTGAGAACCACCAATAAAACTGAAGTGTCACCAAGCTGATGTCCACAGAGGCCATTAGCTCGAAAGGCTTGCGTTGCAAAGCTGCAAGAATCACATTGACACCCCACACCTCAATGTTGCCTACACACCGGAGGAAAAAGCCCATCAAACCCTTAAAGTGGGCCTTAACCACTGGATTGGCTGCCAAAAACACATGCTATGGGGAATTCTTGTAAGCCAATGGCTTCCAAATAAGTACGGCAAGTATCCACTTGAACTCCAGAACAAGCCAGATGTGCTGGAAAAAGCCAGTACATCATCCAGAGGACAGGTGACAGGGTTCAGACCCTCGTCGCGAACCCAATGGCAGAATCTAGTCCATTTGCTCTTATACTGGGACCGAGTAGAGGGCCTCCTGGCCTGCTAAATTTTGTCCTAGTTATCTGAAATTGAGCATGCTGAAGCTTCAGCTGATCAGTAACCAGGCTGCCAGAGCCAGCTTGGACGGGTCCGGATGTTCCACTGCCCCGCCGTGTCAGAAAGCCCCTTCTGGGGATCGGAAGATGGACAGGACCATGGGAGCACATTTGCAGCAGATCCAAAAACCAGGGTCTCGAAGGTTAGTGGAGGGCAATCAGAGTGAGGCTGCAAACCACTGAAGCCCAGAACTTGTAGAGGGTCTGCTGAAGCAGAGGGGTGGGCTGGAACTCATAACATCTGCGGCCGTGCCAACAAATCTGGAAGGAGTCTCCCAGTGACCGCTGACCTGCCCATGAAGCAAACTGGGGGCACTTGACATTCTGGTGAGATGCGAACCGGTCCAGGTCCGCAAACCCTCCAACGCTGGAACAGGGGCAGCAAGGAGTTGTGCAACTCCCACTCTTAGATGTTGAACCCCATGCGACTTAGCTGGTCCGTTTCTGCATAGCTGTCCCCGGGAGGTGGACTGCTGGACTGCAGAAATCCAAATCCCCTCTGACCGGCCCATTCCCAGATCGATCCCGCCTCCATGCAGAGAGGGTGGGGGGGGATGGGTGCCACACTGCTTTTTCAGACCTGTTCCTGATGAGGGGCAAGAAAGAACACCATGAGGGCCTGGCCGACTGCCCTGAGCTCGACCAGATTGATATGCTAGATGGCTTCCATCCTGGACCATGCTCCATGATTCGCATAGCCCTCCAGAGTAGCACCCCAGCCCGAAAGTGTCATCACCACTAGGGTAGCTTCTGGTCAGGTGAAAGGGGCTCCCACTAAAACATTGCCCTACAACAGCCACCAGCAAAGATTGGGCAGCAGGAGCAGTGGTATTGGGATGCTGTCTGGCTGAGACCCCATCTCCTGATCCCAATTGGCCACCCGGTAGAGCTGGAGGCGCCTCATCTTGAGGCGAGTGCGCTGTACAGTGAGCATGGAGGAGGCTATCAGGCCCAGAATGCGCTATAACCACCATGCCGAGGTGGTCAGAAAGTGCCCCACCGCCTTGCGGAGGGACAGAAGCCTCTCGGGCCTAGGGAACACCCGCTGAATGGTAGTGTTCCAACGCACCCCTAGGAAGAGCAGTTCCTGAGAGCAACTTAACTGTGTCTTCTTCTGGTTGAGGGGAAAACCCCATCTGATGAAGGATATCTGCCAATATCTGGAAGCAGTTCACCATCCCTTCGGGTGACCCTGCCCTCGCCAGCCAGTCGTCCAAATAAGGATATAGATGATGACCCTCCAAGCGGGTAAAACCGCCACTGCGTTCATTAACTTTGTGAAGACACAAGGGGCCGAATTCAGACTGAAGGAGGCAGCAGCTTGTACTGAAAGTGGTACGACATAATCGTGAACCACAGAAACTTCTGATACGGTTGGTAGATGGGCACATGCAGACTAGGCTATGTGCGCGGGACTAATCATCTTGAACCGTTCCAGCGGTAAAGACAGATTTGGACATGACAGATCTAGGGCTACCATCAGGCCAGTCTGGTTGTTCTTGGGTACCGCAAAAGTCCTGCAATAGTAACCGAAGCCCCTGTCTACAAGAAGAAAACTGGTTCCATCGCTTGCATCTCTAAGAGCGAAAGGACTTTCTGTAAAAGAGACAGGGACACGATCTGGCGAAGAGTATGAGAGGATGATAGAGGCAAAGGAAGAAGAAGACTGAAGCCAGTGTAGACTACGGATAGGATCCACAGGTTGCTGAAAAGACGCTTCTAGGTGTCCTGGAACAGAGCCAAACGCCCCCCCCTTAAGGCAAGCTGTGTTCCCCGACCTTGATGTCACTGCTTCTTGGTGTTAGGTGGGGTCAGAGGAGGGAGTGTGGGGAAAAAACGCACAACGTCCTCTTCTGCTTCCTCCTTTTGTCCTTGTGGGACTTGTCATGCCTCCGTGTACTATGGTCCCGGAACCCCCCTGAAGTCGCAGGAAGCACATGGCTTGAATTCGGTCCTGCCCTGGGAATGAGGGAAGGATTGCTGACCTGGTTTTGTCAGAATGGCCAAGGACTTGGCGGTTTGAGTGGAGGTTTTCAGATCTGTCAACTCGTCATTGGTTGATGAAAGAAAAAGGCTCACACCCTCGAAGGGCAGATGCAGTATCCGCTCCTGCACGTCGTATAAAAACCTAGTTGCATGCATCCATGCTGTCCTTCTCATCTCAACCCCAAGGCACAGCCCTTGGTTGGTGTGTCCATGTGGGAGACTGAAGACTCCATGAGGTCCTGCGCAATGGCCCAGGCATCTGCCAGCCCAGCCTTGAAGGAGGCTTTCTTGTCTGAAGGGAGATTGGGCAGAAATTCCCGAGCTTCCGCCGCAGCTTCTGGTTAGCCGCATTCAAGAGGGCGTCTGCGTTGACTTGCCTCAGATGCAGTCCTGAGATGGAATAACAGTGCTTTCCCAAGGACTTAAGGACCATAGCAGCAACTGGAGGTGGCTCCCATGGAGGAAGACAACAAAAACGATGGCTTAGAATACAAAATGTTGCAGCAACCACTGAGGAATGATACTGCGCATGGTAGGCAAGGAGGGTTGGCTCCCCGTCGGTCAGCATAAACCTGCTGTCCAACTTCTTGTTCATCTGGGCGTTGACCCTGGACTTCTCCCAGACCTTTAGCACCACATGCAGGACATCCTTCTGGAGATGGATGCCAGACCGCATCATAGTGCGTTCCCCCCAAGACCTCTGCTAGCTCACCAGACTGCTGGGGGCTTCCTCTGACAGAGGGACCCCTAAGAACTCCGCCAGGCCCTGAAGGCGGTCATGAAAGGCCTTAATGGATGACGAGGCTTCATCGTCCTGGCTGTAGTCATCGAATGAGTCGTCATCGTTCCCGTCCCCCTTTTTCACAGACGGAGGGCAATCTGTGCCGCAGCCACCGACCGGTCCAACGGCTGGTGAGGGGGAGGCATTGGTTGTATAGGAGGTGGTGTAGGGGTCTGAACGACCTGTAGAGCCTGAAACGGTGGATGGACCAGCACCGGAACTGGGAGCGCAGGAGGAACGGTAGGAGTACCCAGAGGGGGCTGGGGCGCCGCCTGCGGAATGTCCTTCACAATGTCCTTCAGGAGCCCCCTCACCTGAGGGGGACGTATGAGGAAGAGGAAGCGCTCGAAGAAGCAGTCCTTACAAGCCGCCGGGTCCCTAAGGGCACGACCCTCCAAGGCACTGGGCCGCCGCTCCTGGTCAAAGCGCTGAGGCATCTTGTGATTGTAGCCGTATGGCTGTGCAGGGTAGATGTATCCCTGAGCAGACCAGAACCCTGCACCATAGGATCTGCTGCTGCTTCCAGAGGGAAGGTGGCTGGGTTTATCCAGCAAAGCCTATTGGATGGGCGAAAGCACTGGCGTGCCATGAGCTGGATCCAATATGGTCGCCGGCCTGGCAGTCTGCGCCACATGCTCTCTGCCATTTTGAAGCCTTGCGCCACACTCTGGGCGGGGGGGGGGTGGTGGAGGCCCTGAACCAAGAGAGGCCTCAGACACGGGAGGATACAGCTTGGGTTTTGCACCCGAAGCTGATGCGCCGACCTCGGAGATCACTCTGGTAGGCGCTGAGCCTTCGGCAGGTAGTCGTAATGCTCTGATTCACGATCTCTGAGCAATCTCTGGTAGGCTGGACACCCTCAGCACCTGTGCTGGTAGCCATGCTGGATCAGGCCAAGGACAAACTCTTGGAGGTGACACTCGATGATCCCTTACCCCCTGATGTAGAAGAAGACTAACTTGATCACCCTTCCGAGGACAGCCTGTTAGGGCCCCTGAGCCCCTCCGCTTGGGAGCCGGTAGCCAGGACGGCCTTTTGTCTGACAGCGTAGCGCCCAGAATATCGCCTGGGCCCCTCGACTTTGGTGCTGGTAGCCTTAGAAGCCTTGGGCCTTCCAGAACCTGATTACATGGAGTCGACGCGCTGTGGAGCGGTGCTGAACAGAGACCGTACCTTGTCTTGATGAGAGGTTATGGAGACAAAGTCCTTAAGGTGGCGAGGAGGAGACGTGTGGAAGATCTCCCTCCACCACCACAACCGATTCTTCAATGCTGTTAGCCGAACGTGCATCCCAGCAGTGGTCGGACCCCAAACACTCAAGACAGAGTGCATTGGGGTCCGAGGCCAGGAACGAGCAGTCGCATGAGGCACATCTCATGAATCCTCCTGCAGCCAACATGCGCCGGGGAGGCGAGGCACTGAAGGTAAGTTGAATAAGATTGAAAAAGAAAACTGGGAGGAAGTGGAAAGCTAAGTCTCAGCGCAAGCTGGCAGGTTTGACACCGTCCATGCGGACAAAGGGACTGAGGTGAGTTGCCGGAGGGCGGGCCCCCGGCGGGGCGTTAATATGCCCGAGTCTGCGCCCTGTGCGCTATACTAAATTTAAAAGGGAAGCTACATTTTTTTTCGCTGCCAAATGTTCTGCTACTGTTCCCATGTTGTGGCACACCCACAAGTATGGAGGGAAGGGGACGGGATGCATGAGTATTTATTAGACAATTTGTTAAGATACATTTACCCTCCCACACGTCTCGCAATAACACTTGGGACACTTTTAAAGCTACAATGAGAGATAGTCTTGGCGGAAGCATGCGAGCTTTCAAAGATAAGGAAACAAACCTCAGAGATCTTCCAATCAGAATAGAATATGCCAATAGCCTATACCTCGAAATGCTGGAATGCCTGCTAAAGAAACTGCACCGTATCTAAAATGCAGCAGCCAGACTTCTCAGACTACTGCAGCAGGGCCACACCAAAGCAGCGCTAGAAATGCTTCATTGGCTGCCAATCAAACCACGAATCACGTTCAAAACAGTGTGCATAACGCACAGAGCAATCTATGGCAAAGGAGCAGAATTCCTACAAAAGAAAATAACCATTTATCTACCGACAAGACCACTCATATCCAGCAATGACTTTCGCCACAAGCCTAGGTGGGGGTCATTCTCCCACCTAGCAGCAAAAACTTGAAACACCCTCCCAAAAGAAATGCGCAATACGAAGGATCATCTAAAATTCAGAAAACAACTTAAAACCTGGCTATTAACCTCCGAATCAGCCAGGAACGACTAGGAAAGACAGACACAACTGGAAACAGAACACACCGCAGCAAGCATACATGGAAGGAATAAGCCCGCGAAGGACCCTGAAAAGACCAACTCCCAAACAATACCCCCACTTTAGACATCACCACAGGGACAAGCATTATAGCTGCAGAGGGAGTATCATTACCCAGTTAGCTGGCAGCCCTGGAGGCCTTAGAGCGTCTGATCCTCTGGGGGTTGGGGAGGGGGGGGGGGAGTGATTGGGGTGATCCTGCCCAATGAGCTGGGGGTGGCAAGGGTAGTCACACCCTTTAGCAACCTAAGAGCTACCCCTTGAACCATACCCATCTCCACCCAGGGGAGTGGGGAAGGCATTCGCAACTTCATGAACACAGACCGCTAGACAGTTGGAGAGGACCATGTGCACAACCCAGCGAATGAACCGCTACAAATGCCCAGCACACAGCACAGGCAGAGGCGCTGAGCACAGAAGTCCGAACCAATGAGGTAAGAGAAGCCCCACTAACCCAATCCTAAAATCTCAAGTTCCACATACACCTCTTAAACACTAAACAAACGCAACCTCTTCTATGCACAGCAATCAGCATGCACTTTACTACAAAAACAAAACAAACCACACAGTCCCGCCCAACAGCACATGGGAGTCTTCCTAGCCGTAAATTGCACCTAAGCTAAGCGAACAGTGCAAACCGAATTGAAGCTGTCAACATGACATCGCAACTCTCGCTCTACCTCTTCCTGCTATGCCCTACTAACTCACCCCACACTCTTTCTTTTCAGATCCTCCAGAGCGCCAAGGGGCCACTCTGGTGGTGATAGTGCATGATATAAATTATATTTAACATTATAACGTACAAGAATCCTTGGGTGTCTTTCTTTCCTACAGGATTTTGTTGGGTTTCAGAAGAACTTTCTATGAGAATGGGAATAACTCTGAAATAATCTCGTAATTTGGTGAAAATGAAACGAGAGAGATGCTTTCCAGTTATCCCAGATAAAGAGGGAAGGGGGCAGACGGATGACAATCTCAAATTGAATTCCTTCAGAAAGTGCTTCCAAAACCTCTATGCCCAAGAATAGTGATGAAACGATTAGACCTACATATCTTCATGGGGCCAAGTTATTCAGTATTTCACCTGAACAAAGAGACCATTGCCTCACGTATCACAAAGGAAAAGGTATAAGTGGCCTTTTCTGCTTTGAGACCAAATAAAGTCCCGGGCCAGACAACCATGCAAGCCTGTTCTATAAAACATTTCAGAGGAACCTCTTCAATTAATTCTTTTGCTCAGGCTCTGTTACAGATAACATGTCTGAATCAGTGATGAGTGTGTTACCTAAACCTGGCAAAATCCAGAGTTCTGCAGTTCATACAGACTGATCACTCCATTGAGCATAGATATAAAGTATATTAAAAATTCTAGCCAGCCAATTCAAAGGAGGTCTTCTACAGATAATTCACAAGGTTCTGTTGGGCTTTGTCAAGGGACGCCAAACATTTTACAGTATATGAAAGTTCAAAGACCTGCTTAATATGGTTACCCAGTTTTGGAACGGTCTGCCTGCCCTTTTGGTTTTAGCCACTGTGACTGGGTGCCCCACCTTGCCCCAATTCCCACATTTGTCAAGAGACATGAATAAACCACTATGGGCAACTGCCCCTCCCCCACGCCACCCCCTTAACGCAGATCTTGGACTTCTCACTCTGATGATTTAGGAAATGCACTGATGACCTGTCATGTCCAAGGTTGGTGAGCAAGGTATCGACCATTGAAAACGCTTAATGTTGTGCCACCCAGGACCTGTGGTATTAACCAATAGGTAACTTTAAAGATGGCATATACTCTCTACTATCAATTCAGAGGTGGTCCCAGGTGGAGCCGTCGGATAGCAGTATAACCAATGAGAGTAAATGTAGACAATTCCCTTAACCAATGCCCATACCCTGTAGGTTTTTGTAACTAAAATTGTAGTGGGACATCCGTGGTGATGTGTTTTCTGTTTTTAAATCGTTGTCATGCTTGAGAAAAACAAGAGCACACAACTATTGTTTGTATGCTGTCCCTGCTTTATGTGGATTGTTAATAAAGCAGGTTGTTGCCATTTATTTTGACTATTTCTGTTATTGGGTGCAGGATTTCCCAGCCTATCTGTTCCACTTAAACTGGGCTTTTCCAGCATACCTTTACACGCTAACTCCCACAGTAGTTCAAAGGGTGTTTGTTACTTTACAGATAGTTTATCAGTTCTTTGGGAAAACATTACGGTCTACCGGGATTTTAAGGGAAGTTGGCGCTAGGGCGTCGATCTTTATTTGTATTACACCGGTTTATCCCCTTCCTTGCGCAGGCGTCCTTAATGGAACACTAGTCTGTTTGGTGTTCGTTCTGGTTCTATTAGTGACTTCCGAAAAACAATGGCCAACTGACTTCCCAGGGGCTGTCTATTCTGTCTCTGACCTACCCCGCTTAGTAGTCTAGGGAGTTTGGGAATGGTGCCTTCTTCCACCCGGTGTCACTTTCTCCTCTCTAACACACTTTATTACTTGTCACTGGATTTAAGATGTTCTCCTCCTGCCGTACTATTGTCCCTCTGGTCTCTCACTCTTTCCACTTCCACCCTTTCATTTGACTTCTCCTCTTACTTCTCAGCTCCTTCACTTCTTACTGTCGCTACCTCCTTTTACCTCTGTTGGTCCTTTCCTCCTCCCTCCCAATATACTTTGTTGCCTGTTGCTGTTCTTCTGTTATAATCTCTGCTCCAACCATAACTCCTAATCTCCCGCACCCTGCCACTCTTACTACTTTCTCTACTGCTAGTCCTACTCTCTATTTAACACTCCGTACCACCCTCGACTATCGACTACTGCTCTACTACCTTTTGAACTTCGAAACGTATCCTTCACACCCACTACCTACTACCATTCCCTCACTCGTTACTCCACTACCACGATCTCCACTTCAAACTACTACTACCTCTACCACTTCCACTGCGCTACTCATATTCTAACAATACTCCTTACACTCTCCCCTCTGACACACAAACACTCCACAAACTCCCTCCTTCCAATAGCGGCTGCACTCCTTTCACTCTCGCCTCCTCTGGTCTTTTGTACGTCATCCACAACCCCCTGTCCTCACCCAACTGACCCACCCTGCACACTCACCAGGCTTCCCTTCAAATGCCCCACCCCCTCCCAGGATTGGCCACTTACCTTATTCAATGGGGCCAGTAAGCCCTGCACCCCTTCCTTTTTAACCTGGAGCCTTTAATGTCTCCTAGGAGTTATGTATCCCTTGCCCATTAACCCGTTCCCTGGTGGCATAATGGTGTTGGGGAAGGTCGTCCAAGGGTCTTTTCTATAATGACCCACTCCCTGCTGGCCTAGTGGATTCTCATTGTCCTATGGGAAATACCTGGTGGATTTAGTGTAGGTTTCCATGGTGGCATGGGCTCCTTTACCCCTGCGAAGCCAGTGTTGTCCCGGCGCTGCATCCCAGGTCGTACATACACCGCTGCGACCCTCCTTCGACTGGTGTTGTCACCTTCGTTGCTTCCCCTAGTTTTGTGCAGACCGCTGCTCTGGCATCATCCTCCGCTGCCTCCTCTTCCTGCTGCTGCTGACTGCAGCGTCCCTAGGCATTCCTCTGCTGCAGGGACACCATCTCCCAAGTTAAGTGGGGGCTGGGAGTGGTCTGTGCTCCACTCTCACTGGCTGATGTGGGACAGGCTCCCCCAGCCCCACTCCCCCTTTTGACAAGACCTGAAAGCAGACCCTGTCAGAACACCAAGAACGCTTTCGACTGGGTTGATTGTGCATTTTTGACAGACACCTTGGTCAATATCAGCTGCGGGATTTGTAGGATAGCTTGGATTCTTGTGAACTACACCCAATCGACAGGAAGGATCGGACTAAATGGTAAACCGTCCCAACATTTTTAAGTGGGAAGGGGGTTTGTATCGAAAAGAGGTGTAAGGGGTAAAGGGAGAGCCTCCCTTACTAGTCTCTGGTTCCAAATGACAAGAACCAATTTGGTAGTGGGGCTGATGTAAACAGTACAACCTGTTTTCTTTTGGTATTTGCAGGAGCTTCCAGAGCTCTAGGCTTGATATTGCGCCATCCATTTCCCACCAAGGTTTCACTGTGGTGGTCTTTGCCTATTCCCCCAGAATTCTCAATTGGAATCGTAGCTCACACTGCGATGTGCATAAAGTCTACTAGCACTTCTAAATTGGTGTCTCATGCATAGTTTTCCACTCTGGCAGTGGATGAGGCTGCCTCTGCCCTTTCTTTTTTGCTTTAGTCATCTCTTGACTCACTGTATCCTTCATCTTTCTACCCCACATGAAAACCCCCTCAACCAAGGCTTTCGCCTCCTCTTCGCCGGATGCGATGTGTTCTCCGGCGTTTAGAAAGATACTGGTTAAAGCTAAAAATAGCAGAGAACTACAGTTCTTATGCATCTTACCATGCTCTCTATGATAATTGTCTCACTCTGCTATACAATCTTACTTCTCTGATCTCTTACACTGGCAGTCTTCCCATCCTAGGTGACTTATTCAAACTCTTTCCCGCCTCTTTTCTTCTCCTACCACTGATCCCTCAACTAATTCCACTCTTACTGCCACAGATCGTGCGCTCTATTTCACTTCTAAGGTCTCCTCATTTAGATCTGAAATTGTATGATCCAGTATGCAAGTCATTCATCTGACCCCTCCTTATCTCTTTGGTATCTTCCAAGGAGATCTTTGCAGTGTTTGTTCCCATCACTAATGAGGATACCTTTTTTTCCTTCTTGCTTGTGCTCACCCTACTCCCCCCCCCCCCCCCCAATGGATCCAATACCATCTGCACTTATTCCTAAAGTCTACCCTCTACTTGTTCACTAGCTCACAATCCTGTTTAACTCCCGTCTGTCCTCTTTGGTTTTTTCATCTTCATTTAAGCATGCTACCATTATTCCAATCTTGGAAAGAACCTTCTGCTGATGTATCCTCTGCCTCTAATTTTAGTCCCATTTCACTCCTACCTTATCTTTCTAATATTCCTGAACGTATTGTTTTGTTTGTCAGGTTTCTAACTTTGTTTCTCGTAATTCTGTTCTTCCTTGTTTTCAATCTGGGTTCCACCTGGGTTATTCCACTGAGACTGCTCTTCTCTCCGTTCTGGACTCTCTTCATTCTGCACGTCATGGTAAGCACTCTTCTCATTCTTTTGGATATTTCTGCAGCTTTCAACACTTTTGATCACACACTTCTACTGTCTCATCTTCCTCTTTTGGCTATTCTGGTTTGAGTCATACTTGTCCCAGAGGACTTTTTCAGTCTCCTTGACCGGGGTTTCCTCTAAAACGTGTTCACTTATCTATGGTGTTCCTCAAGGTTCAGTTCTTGGTCCTTTCATTTTATTCTCTTCATACCTCCTCTCTTGCTGGTGTCATTTCTCCCTTTGGATTCTCTCATCACTTTAATGCTGGTGACACAGAACTCTTTCTGTCCTTTACGCACTTCACTGACGTCCACCTCAAGCTCAGCGCCCGCCTCCTCGCCATTTAGTCTTGAATGTCTGACCACTTCTTTGTACTCCATGCCGCTAAAACTGACCTTATTTTCTTTCCTTCCACCACTATTTCTCCTCTGCCACCTCCATTCATATTATTTCCTCCATCGCAGTTGCCTACTTCTTCTGTGGCCCGTAATCTGGGTCTTTATTTTGATTCAGATCTTTCTTTCAGTCACCATATTTCCCATCTGCCTGTTCTTGTCGATTTAATTTTTACAACAATCGAAAAGCCTGTCCTTTCATGACATTTTAGGCCACTCAACTGTTGGTGGCTGCCCTAATTTTCTTGTGGCTTTACTATTGTTCTTTCGCTCTCTTTTAACTTCCTTTATCTCATCTTGCCCCTCTGAAATCTATATTTAATGCTTCTATTTGTGATCTCCGTCTTCTTGCTCCTCGTGATTCTATTTAATCTTCTTTGACTGATCTCGGCTGGCTCACTTTTCATCATAGTTTAAAATGTTATTTTCTATGTCTAGTTTAAAAGAATGCTCTATGGCCTTGCACCTCCTTATCTCGCTTCTCTTATAAAATGTTATTCTCCTTTCCATTCACTTCATTCTTCTCATTTTCTTTTTATGGTTCCTCGCCCTCCGTGTTCTCCATCTCATGTCCATTCTTTATCTCTTTTGGTACCTTTACACTGGAATGCTCTCCCACTCTCTTCGTTCCATCACTGTTTATCCTTTCAAGTCTCTCTGCGATCCTACCTTTAGTCCCCTGGCCTTAGCCATACTTTTGCTAAAATATTGATTAAATTACATCCTTTCCCCATCCCAACGTCGAACTTCGACACTCGACACCGGCTTGGAGAAGAAATCGACCGTCGGCTGCTGCACGACGGATTTGGGCCTCGGAAGGCCTCTGGCCTCGGCCCTGCAAATAGGGAGAGTGGGGGGATTGGACATACTCTACACTCTTGGTATATAGGTACACCTTATACATTTCCTACACTTACCAGCCCGCTGCCTCAAGGTGCGTATGGAGGGTACCCCTTTTCAATTCTGCCCCAAGTGCAATCGCAAATACCCTTGGGTCGACAGGCACGCCACGTGCAATCTCTGCTTCCCGAGGGACCACCCCGAAGCGAACTGGAGAGCGTGTAGTAGGTTTAAACATAAGACACTTAAGGACCGTTCGACGAAGCGTTGGGCCCACCACGCCAGGCAGGCGGCCATGGCAGCGGAGGGCGCCTTCAGCGATGGCAGCAACGCTGTGCTTTCGAACGGCGAGGGCAGTACGGCGTCGAAAGACAGCCGAGCGCAGGTCCCCGACCTCGGAAGGTCGTCCGGCAGGGCGGCTATGGGGAAGACCCCCGGCGACACAAGCGCCTCACAAACCACTCACACTAAACACACGAAGTCCAACCGAGACTCGACGACGTCGAGTTCTCGGAAAGAGGCACAAACAGAACGGTCCGAATCGGTGTCCTCTGGGTGTTCTCGAACGAGATCGCCGCATGACTCCAGGCAATCATCCACTCTTGCCAAGAGTGCCTCGCTCCCTATGCTAACAGAAGTTCGATCGTCGGAGGACAAAGACGACTTCCACCCCCAGGCCACGCTCCAGGAGTCGGAGCCCGCAGACAAGATCCGCGCGGCCCCACGCTCGAAGGACAGGGACTCTACCCCCGATCCTCGACGCCAGGCGTCGAAAACCTCGGAAGCCACAAAGGGACAGGGAAAACACTTTTCCACTCACGGGGAGGGGGGAAAACAGCAGAAGAAGCAGCCTCTGCACTCTTCCACCCCTGTGAAACACTCCACTCCTCCTAAACAGACATACAAGACCAGGTCTGCTGATATTTCTAAAACCAGCAAATCTACTCAAGATAAATCTCCTAGACTTTCTGAGAGAGTCATTCCCAGTTCCAAAAAATGGTCGAGTGATGACATAGATAGGGTCATGTCAAGGATGTCTTCTTTGGCAGACTTTTACGAAAAAAATCCAGACCATTTCCTTTCATATGATCCACAAGGGGCTACACCCTCAGGCTCTAATGATCCTATCCCCCCCGAGTAAGAAGCCCCGGTTTGAGACACCGATGAGGTCTACAGTCCCCTTCGAGGTACAACCATACTCACGGCCATACTCACTGTATCAAGGAGAGGCCTCCTATGGTGAGGACCAAGGTTTTGGCATGGTAGAAGAGCAAACCGGGACGGGCTACTATGGGGATGATGAGGACCAAGAAGAGGAAGAGGAAGACCCTGAAACCTACAGAGTAGATTCCCCGGTAGAGAAGGAAGCCCTGGTTACCGACTCCCCTGTCGATAACCCCTCCTAAACGAGGTTCTCGCACGTGCAGCAGAACATTTCCATATTGACACCCACGGTGTCCAGGAGGAGAGGGACTTCGCCGAGGAATTAGTGGGAGAAAGGAGGCCTGTTGCCCCGACCATCCCTATCCTTAAGTCTATTCAGCGAAGAATAGACAGTTGTCACTAACACTCGTAAGAGGGCTGGAACACCCTTGTCATCGTCGGAAGCTCCTCCAGACAAGGAGAGCAAAAAACTATACGTTTTCGGCAGGAAAGTAGCCTCAACGTCCGCCTATCAGGCAAGGATTGCAAACTCCACCACCCTGTTGGCCAGCTACAACTGCCATCAGTGGGAAGAAGTCGCGGCACTCATAGCCTCTGCACCAGAACCCTTAAAGGGCCAGTTAGCACGAATTTTCGCAGAGGGTAGAGCCGTGTCTGGTTGCATTTTAAAAGCAACTTTTGACGCTGCGGACAACGAAGGCAGATTGATAGCGGAAGATACTGTTATCAAGAGACATGCGTGGTTACGGCAGTCTGGTTTTAAAGCAGAAACCCAGGCATCATTGTTGGACAAACCGGTGGAAGCCGATCTGTTGTTTGGTAAGGCGGTCGAGGACGCGCTGAAGAATGCCAAGGACGAATACGAGACACTCCAGTCCCTTGGCCAGTTAACCAATAAACCCCCTAACCAGAGAGGGAATAGTAATTTTCGTCGCCCACGCGGCCAAAATTCCCAGAGAGGATCTAACTATTCCCAGGGGCAGGGTACACAGTGGAACACCAAGAAGTATACCCAGGGTTACGGCAGGGGTAATAGGAGAGGACGTGGTAAAGGCAGAGGCAGCCCCAGTAAAGGAGGCAGCACACCTCCACCAAAGCAGTGACGCTCAGTTCAGGGTCCCTTCTCACGCAACCCCAGTAGAGGGACGCATTTCCAACTTCACCCAGGTTTGGGAAGGGATCACATCAGACAGATGGGTGCTGTCAACAGTATCCGCAGGGTACTGTATAGAACTACTGCAGCGTCCCCGGAACCATCCTCCACGACAAAGAGTACACTCTTTAGAACATCAGAAGATTCTCCTCGAGGAGATCGCCAATCTGCTAGCAAAGGACGCGATAGAACTCGTCCCGGGACACCAGGTAAACAAGGGTATTTATTCAACTTACTTCCTTGTGCCAAAAAAAGATTTGACAATGCGCCCAGTATTGGACTTACGGCCTGCCAACAAGTATGTCAAGCCCCAAAAGTTTTGCATGACTACGCTACAAGAGGTAATCCCCCTCCTAAAAAAGGGGGATTACATGGCAACCTTGGATATGAAAGATGCCTATTTTTCATATTTCCATGTTTCCAGCGCACAGAAGGTACTTGCGCTTCAAGGTGGACAGTCGGCACTACAAGTTCAAGGTACTGCCCTTCGGGATAGCTTCGGCACCAAGGGTATTCACCAAGGCTGCACACCTACGCAGGGAGGCAATCCCGGTGTACCCTTATCTGGACAACTGGCTCATAATGGGGGAAACCCCAGTAATTTGCAGAACAAACATCCAAAGGACTATCGACCTCCTCCACGAATTAGGCTTCACAATCAACGAGCAAAAGTCAAGCCTGATGCCAAGCACCTCCAAACAGTTCCTAGGAGCAATCCTAGATACTCAAGAGGGGTTGGCATTTCCTTCAGAGGAAAGAATTCGGAATATACTACTGCAAATTCCTCAATATCAGTCCGGTCACCAAATAACGGTACGCAAAACCATGCGTTTGCTGGGCATGATGGCGTCATTTATTTACCTGGTCCCCCACGCGCGCCTGCGCATGCGTCCCATGCAAGAATGGTTGGCGAAACAGTGGTCTCAGGCAAGTGGTCAGTGGGACGATCTAGTGGTAGTTTCGCCAACACTAGTACAAAGCCTTCACTGGTGGACAAGAGAGAATCTTGCACAGGGAAAACCCTTTTACGATCCCGAAGTACAGGCAGTAGTCACTACCGATGCATGTCTGACGGGGTGGGGAGCTCACCATCTCCACCACAAAGCTCAGGGTCTCTGGTCTCCCTCAGTCGCCAAGAACCACATCAACCTGCTAGGGCTTCTGGCAGTATTCAGAGCGCTTCAGGCGTTCGAGCCCCACCTACTAAACCTGTCAGTGCAAATCCGGACGGACAGCACAACAGCCATGTTCTACCTGAACAAGCAAGGAGGGACTCGTTCGCCAAATCTGTCCAAGCTTGCCCAGAAAATCTGGATATGGGCACTCAGACGGAACATCTTCCTGTCATCACAACATGTTCCAGGGGAGCTCAATTCCCTAGCGGATGCTCTGAGCAGAGACTCCCTCCCAGAGGAACACAAATGGGTTCTACACAGAGAGGTCGTAGAAGATATCTTCTCTCAGTGGGGTTTCCCCACTATATACTTATCCGCCACAAGCGAAAACAGACAATGCCCAGGATTTGCATCCAGGTTCCCCCTACCAGACTTCCAGGGGAACGCCCTATGGATGAACTGGTCAGGGATGTTTGCGTACGCTTTTCCACCAACTCCTCCTCCTCATCAGGAAGGTGGTCAACAAGATGAACAGAGAGTCGATGACGCTCGTCCTAGTTGCTCCCATGTGGGCAAGACAACCGTGGTTCCCACACCTACGCAGGATGGCGGTGTGCGAGCCCATCAAACTTCCAGCCTGGTACAACCTACTGTCCCAGCACCAAGGTCAAACAGTGCATCAGCAACCCAACTCAATGAACCTGGCAGCATGGCTCCTGAGGTCATAGAGTTTGGACATCTTAATTTACCACAGAGGTGTATGGACATCCTAAAGGAATCTAGGAAACCAAACACAAGGCACTGTTACTTCGACAAGTGGAAGAGATTTGTTATCTCGTGCCAGAGTAGACAAATCAACCCAGTTGATTGCACTCCTTCCACTATTGTTACATACATGCTCCACCTGCTAGATGCAGGATTGGTTTTTAACTCACTGAAAGTACACCTGGCAGCCCTGTCGGCATACACCACTTCCCATAACAAGGTCTCGTGGTGGAAAGTACCAGTAGTTAAAGCCTTCATGGAAGGAGTAAAGAGACTTCACCCTCCTATTTCAAACCCACCACCAGGGTGGGACCTTAATGTGGTGCTATCTAAGCTCATGGGCCCCCTTTTCGAGCCCATGCATAAAAGCAGTCTCAAACACCTGACTTATAAAACGGCCTTCTTAGTAGCTATTATATCTATAAGAAGGGTCAGTGAAATTCAGGCTCTCAGTGCAGGATCCCTTCTTTACTGTCCATGAAGACAAACTGGTTTTACGCACACAGCCTAGGTTCTCACCTAAGTTTATATCTAAATTCCACGTAAACCAGTCCATCGAGCTTCCAGCTTTCTTCCAGGACCCTCAAAGCTCGGCTGAGGTGAAACTACACACCCTAGATGTGCTTGGAGCGGTCCTCTACTATGTAAATAAAACCAGACCGCTAAGGAAAACAGATCAACTGTTTGTCTCCGTAGCTACAGGCAGAGAGGGGGATCGCGTCTCTAAAGGTGCCATCTCGAAGTGGATTATTAACTGTATCCAGCTGTGTTACTCACTCTCTGAAAGAACTCTGCCTTTCACGCCAAGAGCCCACTCTACTAGAGGCATTGGGGCCACTCTGGCTTTCATTGCAAATGTACCCCTTGACACCATTTGCAAAGCAGCTACTTGGAGCTCTATTCACACTTTTACTCAGCATTACTGCATTGACACCCATTCCAAGGCAGATACACAAGTGGGAGAAGAGGTTCTAAGACACTTATTTGC
Source organism: Ambystoma mexicanum (assembly GCF_040938575.1). Lineage (NCBI taxonomy): Eukaryota > Metazoa > Chordata > Amphibia > Caudata > Ambystomatidae > Ambystoma > Ambystoma mexicanum. Next base: position 658,888,525 of record NC_090941.1, on the reverse strand, counting down.
TCATGACCCTTCTCACATCCCACCTCCTTCAGGTACTGCTCGCTAATCTATGCACAGCATGTGATTTAAGCAGATTCCACAAGCCTCAGAAGGGATACCATTACTCACCGTAATCGTATTTCTGATGCTTGTATCTGCTTAGATTCACATGCGACCCACCCTTCCTCCCCTCTGAGAGAAGGCACATGGTTGCTTGTAGTCTTATCTATCTATCTATCTGCTTGGATTATCTGTACTCAAGCTACTCCTCATGCTACCTCATGTCAGAAAAAATACAATCTGAGGATCCTAGACGCGTGAGGGATCTTGGGTACAGTGGACGTCACACTAGGGATAGTATTACTGGCACGCCCATTTTCGAGTTTTGAAAAACAAACTAATACTCCGCAGCTTCCGCTAGATGTCGGCCTATGCACAGCATGTGAATCTAAGCAGATACAAGCATCAGAAATACGATTACAGTGAGTAATGTATCCCATATATGCTGTGCTTCAAATGTTAATTTTATTTTACCGTTGTTCTTATGTGCAGCACTTTGGTGTATAGCGCTATATAAAACCAAATAACTTTGCACCCTGCATTGTATTTTTATTTAACTGTGAACGACACAAGCGGTAGGAGGGTTAGAATCTGCAGTTAAAAAATGGTAGAGAATTGCGTGGTCTGAGGCAGGCTGTTGGGAGCAGCACGTGCACTACTACAAGCAGGGCATGGAAATGAGCCACATCACTCATTGACAACACTACCAAGACTGCAGCCTTCGAGTTAATGTTTTTGGTAAGCTCTCACTTCTGCACACTCGCCCCAACCCTTGCTGTCTATTGTCACATAAACTGCTATCTTGCTGCATAAGATGCTGGGCTGTGGGCAGACACCAGGCTCAATTGCAAAAATGTTGTTAGAATGGTGCCTGCTTGCTAAGCCCAAGTCAACATGGTGGTTTGTCAGCTTGCACTGCAATGCATTTTGCCAAACTTCTCTCTCCTTGAATCACAAACTAAGCAGTTTAACAAAGTGCAATGCCGAAATGTATTAGTGTAACAACGTATGATGGGTTACTGTCTGATACCTGTATCACCAGGTTGGGGCACTCGAAAAAACAGGGCAGGCCTTGCCCTGTAGGACACACACTCTCTACGCCAATGCATAGAAGTAGTTTTGTTCGTAGAGCACACACCATAAATTATCATATCAATTAGCTATGGAGAAAGATCAGTTTACAGCAATAAGGACTATGGAAACGTTCAAATGCTCTATATAGGGATATCGTTTTTAAAGTAAAACAAACCACTGAGATGTAATAATGAACAAATAGCTGCGGAAAGCTACCTAGCAGAATTAAAAAGCAGATAACCATTTTACAAGAGTACATTTCTGAAGTTTATAATGCTCCAGGATAAGGCAATGTGTTGGTGGGCTGCCTGTCAGTTTCCACATGTGAAATAGTACATATAAGAGAAAGAAACTGAAGCACAATTAGTACCAGTCTTCTGATTCCAGGTCATGTATTTAATGTAAAAAGAAAGGAAAATAGTCTGAAGATGATATTTTGGAAAACTCATATATAAATAGAAAATTGCCACAGAAAAGCAAGTTCTGCTCCCTGGTGCCCCACAGTATTGCTCTCCCTTCGTGTTCCACCTTCATTTGTCCTATGCTTTAATTTATGCTCTCTTGAGACCCACAGTTATATGTGCTATACTGTGATTTTTGCTTCACAATGTTATTTTCAACAGTAAATCTTCCTGCTGCCCTTCCACCTTTTGATTTTGCTCCATGGTGTCCCACCTTCAATGTGCTCTTACTTCCTTCTGTCTCACAGTATTTCTGCCCCCTAGTTTTGCACCGCAATTTGTGGCTTCCTACGATTATGCCTCTGGTGTTGCACATTAATTCTGACTTTGCACCCACTGTAATATTTTATATACTGTAATGTTGCTCCATGGTGCCCCACCATAATCTGTGCTATATACTGGGATTTGTTTCCTCAGTGTCCCACCTCAACATGTTATACCTGAGGTCTATAACCTGCTGCTCTCTAGAGGTTTTAGACTACACCTCTCCTGATATCTACACATTGGGCCTCATTACAACCCAGGCGTTAAGGGGTTAAAGGCGCCGTAAAAGGTGTCGGCGCCGTTAAACCCTTAACGCCTGATTACGAGGTCCCTTTGCGGGTTGCACTTTAACGCCTGCTTTTAGCAGGCGTTAACCAACCCGCAAAGGGACCTAGGAGCTAATTACGGCACCGTAATTTACGGTGCCGTAATTAGCGCCTTTCCCATTGAGCCCTATGGGCCAAAAATGGGAATGGGAATGGGAATGGGGAAGGGGCCATGGTGAATGGGGAATTACCGCCCCGCCAACCTTGGAATGGGGTGGTAATTCCGCCATTCACCATGGCGGATTCCGGCATGGATCATGGTGCTAATAGCACCATGGTACACTGCCTGGGTTGTAATGAGGCCCATTGACTCCGCTCTCCAGGGCAGATGGGCATTGTACTCCAAACCATCTGGCGATCCAAAGGTTACAGACTGCAGTGCTATGATATGATGTCGCACCCACCTTAACTTGTTCTATGTGATTTTATCCCTGGCATCTCACTATCTTACTTGCTACACTGGGCTTTGATTATGTGTCCCACCAGAATGTGTGCTGTACTTTGTTTCCATCGCTGGTGTTCCACAGAAATTTTGCCCCATGTGTCCCACTAATCTGAACTATGCAGTGAATGTGCTTCCTAATGTCCCACCTTAATTTTTTCTAACTTTCCTGCACTTAAATTTTCAGCTTCTACCCTCAGACAACATAGACCAACTAAGCCACTTATGGCTGTATGTTCTCCCTACCCAACACATCAAACAGAATGCTACACTGCACAAAACCATCTTGTTTACCAGAGCTGTATTTAATAAATCCTGACACGACGGCCACACAAGGCTCTCAGTTGGATGCCTATGTAGTCCACAAAGAACACTTAGAAGCTTACCCATATGCAGACCATACATTACTTCCAGTCTGCACACATTACCCCAACAGCAAAGGTATTTTGCATTTTTCCACTTTCCCCCCCACTAGATTAGCCCATTCCCCCTACTTCAGATCTGCCAGAGCACCTACAGCACGTGCCAAATAGCAACATTGCACCTTTTAAAACCCTGTAACTTAATATATTGAAAGAATAACTGCTCATCCAAGCAAAGTGATTGGTCAAGGTTGGTGATAATCTGCCGCGCAAGATAACATGAGCCAATATTGAAATGGCTCCTGTTAGCCACATGGGCATCAACAAAACTAAACACTGTGTGGTTAGAACTGGCTGTTCAGATAGAATGGAAAGTGACAGTGTGCTGACTTCATGTGTTGCAATAAAATGGTAAAACCACATCTTCACTCAATATCCTAGTAGAACCTCCAGGTGGACCATGAGTCAAGATGAACATAAATATGCTAGGACTTTTCCACACACCTGGTGCAAAACCTCTAAATGTAATATAGTGATGGCTTGCATGTATTCCAAATGGCTTCATTCGGGAATAGCAGGGGAGGTAACATCGGAAAGAGTTATAAAAGATTCATATAGAGGTATTCAATAGGTCATTTAACCAGCAAGTCTCTTATTGGTATTAGTGTGTAATTTCTTTGGGAAGATGCAACAATATTTACAAGAAAAGGGGGAAGAATATCTGGCCGTTCCTGTACCACCGAGAGACCAATGAAAATGTTGAAATAGTGAATCATATGCTGAAAAAGTATACAGATGTCAGTTGAGATTGGTTGTAATTTGAAAGAAGGGATGCAGAATATTATGTCCTTATGCATAAAATGTGATGCAGGGAATGTTACCTCCTGTAACCTTGTGAAAAGGCAATACATGTACCAGTGTGGGTCCTGGATAGTTAAGATGTGACATCTAATGGTTGAGAGGGCTCCTATCGAATGAAAAAGAGGGAACATTGAATACAATTGTTTATTTGAAGTCATCTGGTTGCAGTACAATGATTCATACGTATCTAGAGTGCTTAGGAAAGGGGAAACATTTAGGACATATGAGCACCATGCAAGTGCAGTAATCCATTGGAGTACAATCTTTTTTATAGACTGTTCAATAAGATTTTAAATAAATGCTTGGGTTAAAGTTGGGTCCAGCCTTCAACTTGCTGAGGGGGCATTTTGTGAATTGATGAGAGGAATTTAATTGATCCAAGTCTATCCATCTGAGTGAAGGATGGATGAAAAGGATTTATCAACAGAGGTCACCTAGAGAAAGGGTTATGTAGCTGGGAGGGCTGTTTGGAACTGGAAGCGCTTCACCCGATTTCTTGATTCTGCTCTACTACTTTTAATTTTCAGTTGTTAGTGAGGTTGTTCCAGTTACTTGGTGCGATCATCTCAACGGCTTTTATTCCATGTCAACATCTTCTATGTTGCATTTGCGAGTTTGTTTTCCCTCTTACCTGAATGTTTCTTCCCAGTTGTTTGGTCTTTAAATAGGATGCAAGGAATTTCATACCATGGCTGGCATGGTGCGATAGGTTTTGCATGGTGTTTTAAAACCCATTTCTGCATCAAGTGGGGCCCACAAGAAACCCTTGGATCTTAGTGATAGTCTATTTAGGCTCAGGATCCTTTTAGCAGTTCTATTTTTGGTAAATATGCATTATCTGTTTGATCCTATGAGCAAAGTGTTAGAGTATTCTAAGGAGTAGGACAGTTCATGTTTCTAGTGATTTCTTTCTTCCCACCGATTCCTCATCTAGGATATCCATATTTCCAGCTCATTTGTTTTCAGAAACATTTCTGCTACCAGAGGCCACAGCGCTGCTCTGTCTACTCCACTCAATGCCGCTGTGCCCTGCGCTCGTTATGACATCTTGAGTTCTCGACCACAACATATTTAGGTGCCGTACCACATGACCTTGGTTCCTTCTTTCTGTGCACTCTGCTTGCTTCAGAGGCACCGCTTTGTTGCTTAGGTTTCTATTCATGCCATGCCAAATCCTGCCTCTGGTGGGGGCTGGGGGGAGGGGCAGTTCTCCGTCTCAGAACCCTACCGGATATGTATTTTGTGTTTGACGGAGACATAAGTCACCCCCCTGGACTGGGGGTTCTTGCACCAGAAGGTGCAGCAACATACAGCTCCCTCTAGCAAAGATAGAGGATGTTGGCCCCTCACCTCCTATGCCCACCTGGCAGAGGATAGATGCATTGGCACTCCCATATGGAGTCTCTGCCTCAACAGTTCCCTCCACTGCCACCTATATGAAACCCCCGTGAAGGCATTTTTCATCATCCTCTGCAGAGATAATCGCCCTGTTTGGCACAGGGTGGTCACACCACTTCAATGCGTAGGCCTTGCAAGTCGTATACCTGAGATATTGTCTCCCTTTTGCTCAATACCCTCCAGAGCATCACCCTTCTGCCCCACTTCTCAGGTCCCCCTTGTGTCTGGACCCTCTAGGTTCTATAGAACCGCTTCTCCATTTGGAACAATGCATGAGCTGGTATTCAGTCTATTTTCTCCTTCCAAAAGAAAACAGGTGATTGAGTGCAGTGCTGGATCTGCAGCTGTTGAACCTGTATCAGCGCAAAGACCAGTTCAAGATGGTGACTGTGCCAAATCCTCCAGGCCCTCTACCTGCAGAAATGGCTGCTATCACTAGATAGTCAGGATGTCTACTTTCATTTGCTGATTGAACACAAACAGGAAGTACTTGAGATGAATTATGGGCCATTGCCACTACCAATTCAAGGTCCTGCTTTTCTGTCTGTCTTTGGCACCCCTGGCCTTCACCAAGCTGCTTGCACTAGTTGCGACTCACCTCGAAAGGCATTCATTTCTGTCCCTACTTGGACAGCGGACTCCCCTGATCAGTTGTCGGCACACCTGCTATGTGCATGTAGCCTGTTGCACAGCTTGGTCATATCCCTTAACTCCAAGATCCCTTGCGCTTTGCTGTCCGAAACCCTCCGATTTATCAGGGTGGTCCTCTATACTCTCCTTGGTAGGGCTTTTCCACTATGCCGAACATCTTCAAGATGTCCCATGTCCTCCAGTCACAGTATAGGGTTCCGCCCTAGCCATTTTGCGCTTGCTGGCTCTGAGCGCCTCCTGCATTCTTGTAGTGCCAGAGACCTGTCGGCCCATGATGGCGTCAGTGGCTTCTCCATTGTCAGTGGTCTAGGACAAGTGAGACCTTCTGCGAGTCTTGGCGAGAGTTTCCAGAGACCTGGATTGTTGCCCAAGTGAAACAATCTGTTGAAAGGGTTGTTGTTTCAGTAACCCTGGCCCCAACTGACGGTGGTCACAGATGCGTCATTTAAAATGCTAGGCTACTCGCCTGCAAGTTCTGATGGTGAATATACTATGGTCTCCCTCATAGGCTCAGATCACATCAGCTTGCTGGACTTGAGTGTAATCAAGCCGGCCCTTGTTGCCTTCCTCCCTTCAGTGCAAAGCAAAAATATGCTGGTCAATAGGACAACACACTGACCATGCATTTCCTCAACAAGCAAGGTAGTGTTGGGTCCTTGCTTCTGTGCAAAAATAATGCCAGTGTTTCGGGGCTCTGTAGAACGTGTCCCTACCTGCACGTCATCTCAACGGGTCGGAGAATGCCATTCCAGATGCCCGGAAAAATCAGACTCCTGCCGACCATGAGCCGGAACTCTTCCGGGTTGTTCTGGAGATTTTCTCCTGTTGAGAGACCCCTCATCTGGACCCCCTTGCTTTCAGTGTGACCAGGAATTGCAAGTTGTTCGGCTTCACAGAACTTCCTTGACAGTGAACTCTGGGGGAAACACTGACTGTCGAGTGGACTTCAACCTCCCCTATGCATTCCCACCGAACCCTGCCATTCCTCAGGCGGCTACTCCTATTCGGTCCATGTTAATATTGGCTTGGAGAACATATCGACTGCACATGTCCATCTGTCCTCACTTGGGCCTTCTGAGAAGAGGGGGATCTGTTGGCCCAGTCGGAGAGGCCGGCCCTCCGCCCGAACCTCTACAACTTAAACTTTCATGCTTGGTTGCTAAGAGGCTGTGATAATGGTAGTGAGATTTGTCAGATGACATCCTGGACGTTCTCCTCACGCCACCAAGTCTACTTACGCCTTTATATGGAGGGCATTTTCAACTTTGTGTCGGAAGAGGGATCTGGATCCTTTTGCTTGTTCCACATCCTCTCTGTTGGATTTTATGTTTTCCTTGACCAGCTCAAGGTTTGCTGATTGGCACCGTGAAGGGGTACCAGGCTGATAGCTCGGTTTTCAAATGGACGACTGAGCAAAGCTTGTTCATCGCAATCCCCATGCTTTTGCACAGACTGTTAATACGTTTTCTCAGTGCAAGTTTGTTGTTCTGGCGTGGGATTTGATTTTAATGTTGACATTGCTTGTTAGCTCTCCGTTTGAATCCCTGTGCTCATGTTTACAGGTTCCTCGCACTTAAGGTGATTTTTCTTGTAGCCATAATTTTCGTGAGAGGGGTGAGCGAGCTCCAGGCTTTGTTTCCTCCCGAAGGTGGTCTTGCATTTCCATCTCTCTCAAAAGATCAAGCATCAAGATCAAGCATCCTGTGCCATTCCTCCGCCTCATCCTTCCAATGCAGAGTAGATGGATGATCTACCATAGTGTAGCCTTAAGAAAAGTTCAGCATGAAGACAATAGAGGTTTTATTATAGGGCTTTTAAGATCTCCCCTGTAATGAATAGAAGGTCTGATTCCATACTCCTAAAAGATGTGAAAGAAATTATGGGATTTGCTGAAATGTGTAATTTGAGGTGTGACATTTTTTCTCCAGTATTTTGGCCAAGAGTGGAATGGTGGCTGATAATCCTCTAGGTTTTTTTAAGAGAAGGTTTTAGGGTAAGCATTCTACTCTTAAATCAGATATTTCTGGATGTGACCTGGTTTCCTAGTCTGCCAAGACATGTGTGGAGAAAGAGAGATAAACAATCTAAATTCCCATAAGATTGAATGCCAGCATGAAATCTACTGTCAGAACAGGAGATATGTTGTGGCATAGGAAGAAACTGGTTGTGGGGAATGTAGAGGAACAAGTGAAATCTGAAAACTAAAGTGTGTGGTGAAGGCCGAAATCTGAGGAAGAGCTTAAGAGCATTAGTGATACCAAAGAAGTACAAAGATTATGAAATGGGAATGATTTGTAAAGGAAGGGAGATGATGTAATATCTAACATACAGAATGTTGAGGGATTCAGGTTAGAACATTAAGCCATTTAAATGTGTCACGCGACTGTCACCTCCTTTTGAAGGGGTTGGGTTATATACCTGAACTGTTGTGTTCAGCTATATTTACTCGCCCATTGTGCATAGTTATAGAATGGTCATAGTCGCTGCTCTTACAGTTTGCAAAATTATTCCTTTTTTCTAGTCCTATTTAAATGACTGGTCACACAAGACATTGAAAGAGCAGACAGAGGCCTCCTGTGCAGTTTCCCTTCTCTTTTAACTGGGAAATGTCTTGATTTATATGCAGCAAGAAGGTTCATTTATTGCTTCACCAGTTAACACTGTTCCAGGAAAATGCATATACTTGGTAGTATAAATGGTTCTACCTTCTTTTCAGCGTTCACCTTTATTTCCAGAAACAAAAACCTCTCTACTGACTCTTGGTAGTCAGCCATGCAAACTAGAGACATATTGAACTATAGCAGTCTAGCTCTTGCTGACAAATATGCTTCCCTACAGTCAGCCAAAACCTGGTCCTGATAAAACACCATCCTGTGCATTGTGTCAAATGAAGAGTACGAACAAGGTTGAGGCATCTATCCAGAGACCTAGATTCTGGACCCTGAATCACAAACTGTAATACACCTAGGAAGTGCGCAGGGGTCCGGACACAACAGCGGGCACCGTAAACCGTCTTCGTTGAGAAGAGCACAACTTGGTTATCCAGCATGGGGTCTGGCACGGATTCACATGCACATCAATATTCCCCGCCATCAGGCTGGGAATCTTCGGTAAAAGAAAAAAGTTTCACTTTCACTTAAAAACTGTATTTCACTTCTAAACCAATCACTGTCATCTGGGTCATACTGGCCCCATCCAATGACAGTCCTCTTCCTAAGCTCCTCCTCTGACAGCCATCTTCAGATTTTTACTGCACGCTTCAGTGTTGGGAGTCGTCGAGTTTGCTCTCCAAGCTATTTGCACGTTTTTTTGTGTTTTTACAGAAACAGTTCTATTTTTGTTTCAAAGAAGCCTGTGTGCTCTTTTCTTCATCTGCTGACATTGGCGACCTGTTGTCGGTGAAGTTCTGAGCCCCTCATCGAAGATTCTAAAAGGCCTGTGGGCCTACTTCGCACCCTCTGACCATGTGGAGGACAAATACCTCCAGTGCCTCTGTCTGCACCCAGACCACAAGCAGGTGGAGTGCAAGATATGCCTTGGTTTATCCAAGACAACAACAAAGGACAGGCGTAGTAGGCTAGTGGCATGGTTTAACACCAAGGCCTCTGACATGTGCTCCGATCAGGTTCATGCCTCACACAGGACCGGCCGGTCCGAGGTGTGGTCTTCCATGTCCTTTGAGGGCACCTCAACTGTGGGGGCCCAAGATAAAGCCAAGAGCTGCAAGTCAGAGTCCACCGGGTTTGCTGCGGAAGCAGGTCCCAAAGTGGATAGGGCGCGATCAGCATCACATTTCGCCACCATTGACAGCCAACAGTCAAACTCCTCTTTCGAAGAGGAAGTCATCTACCCTGTCTAAAATGCATGCAAAAACTGAGAAGCTGCGGACGGAGGAGAAGGGCGAACAGCCCAAGCAGGCTCAACCGGCACAGGCTAAGACCTTGTCACTGACTCAGACGACTACTACTGCCATGACAACTAAGGGTGCTGATCCTATGAGGGTAGCTCCCGTGGCTCAGATGTCCCCAAGGCGCAACACCGCTGCAGTGACTGGCAAAGTCTGCAGGCATGCCAGATCTGGTGAGACCGGCTCAGGTCCCGGTTCAAGACCCTGAGGGTGGGGGGAAGAGAGGAGGGCAATTAGGCCCTGAAACAGCCCTCCCAGGCTGTCTCCCAAACCATGGAGGTCTTGTCCAAGGACAACGAAGATCAGGACGGCCACGAAGGGCCTAGTTTTCCTGTTCTGCCTTCTCAGCCGAGGGACATATCCTTGGATATTCTGTCGAGACTACACACCTTGGTATCGGAGATCCAGATGAGGATGCCTCTGGCTCTGGTGTCTGTGGTCCCCCCAGGTCCCCGATCAGCCTCCAGCGAAGAAGAGGAAGAGTCACCCCCATTTCAGCCCCCGCTAACACGTTGGGTCCCTTCTCCCCCAGCAGACCCAGACACTGATACAGCCACGATGTCGGATGATGACTAAGACATTGTTGCAGCGAACTGTGAATCGCTACATTTGGATGCTCCACATAGGGTGTCCCTCCAGACGAGGTGGGATCGTTCTGCTCCATGATCTCCAGGGCCTCCGAGCTGTTCCAGCTGGTGCCTGAGGAAACCATGAAGGATAGTTTCTTGTATCCAAGGGGAGCGGCCAAGAGGAAGACTATCATGGCGGTGCCTTTTCTGTACAATGTTTGGGAAGAGGGACTGACCCTCATGAAGACCTCTTGCACAGCTCCAGCCAAGCGGGGTAGGCTGGAGAAGAAGTATAGGGTGCCTGACTCCGCACCCAACTGCCTGAGGTCACAGCCATCGCCGGATTTGGTGGTATCGGCAGCCGCGAGGAAACAGTCGACCAACCCGTCCTCGTCTTCGGTCCCTCCGGACAGCGAGTGGGGAAAAGGATGGACACCATGGGAAAGAAGGTGATTTACACTGAAGCGTCAACTATCAAGGCGGCCAATGCACTGGCAATCCTGGCCAGGTACGACAGGTAGTTGTGTTATAAGCTGGGGCCAATCCTGGTGTTCCTCCCCGATGATAAGATGGAGGCAATCGTTCTCTTCGAGGAAGGGGCATTGGATCACACCATCGCAGTGGCATTGGACGTCCCTGATACAGGATTCCGGCAGATGGGGGGCAGTGTCTGCCTTTGTCGCCAAGGTTGGATGAAAGCCACGAATTTCCCTCAAGGGGGGGGGGGGGGTCTAGCGAAGGTGCTGGATATGCCCTTCGACATAGAGTATCTGTTTGGGAAGGTCGTCTACGACCTGGAGTACCTCCAGGTCATCAAAACGGATACGGAGACGGCCCGATCCATGGGCGCTCTCCAGAAGCGCTCATCTTGTCGCTCCTCCAGGGGAAAGTCAAGCAGGTCTTCAAAAAGGTTCTCCAGATTGTACCTACAGCCTTCCTCAACGCAGGAAGCCTACAGAGGCTGTTCCCTGGCCTACGGTAGCAGAGGACAGCGTCGCCCACAGGGCAGGACACCGGCGCTGAAGCAAGCCTGAACGCATGTGACCAAGGTTCCCATCGGTTACACGTCAGAAGCAGCACATCCCTCCAGCTCCTAGAAGAGGTATGGGCCATTCTGCGAAATGGGGTGATGGAGCTAGTTCCCCAACAGCTCCCGAGCTCTGGAGTCTATTCCAGATATTTTCTGGACATAGAGAAGACAAAGGGCTGGAGGCCCATCCTAGTCCTACGAAGTCTGAACATCTACCTAAAGTCCTTAAAATTCAGGATGGTCACGTTACAACACGTGCTCGGCCAACTGGAAAAAGGAGACTACTTGACGTTGTTGGACATGGAGGACGCCTACTTCCACGTCCCCATTCACAAGAAACATCAGAAGTTTCTAAGTTTCGTGGTGCAGGGACAGCACTACCAATTCAAGGCTTTACCTTTCTCCTTGAAGTCGGCCCCCAGGGTGTTCACGAAATTCGTGGCACCAGTGGCTGCCCATCTACGTCTACAGGACATACACGTATACCAATACCTGGTCTACGGGTGATTCGCACCCGCTCGCGGGAGCTGTCCTTCGGACACATAGACGACCGTCTGGCTACTGTCAGATCTGGGATTCTCTGACAACTTTTGAAAGTCCTGCTTCACGCCATCAAAGAACATGCTTTTCCTAGGCGCCAGACTCGATATGGTATCTTGCCTGGCATCTCCCTTGGAGTAAAGGATAGCAGACATTCTCGGAAAGCTGCAAAAGCTGTTGTCGACGAAGACGGCCATGGTGCGAGCCATCAAGTCATTACTGGGCATGAGTTTGTCTTGCATCTACCTCGTCCATCTCTGCAGGTTGAAAATGCAACCCCTTCAGGAATTCCTGGATGCCCGCTGGTGTCCGGAAGCTTCACAGACAAGATCAAGGAACAGGGTTTCAAACCCCCCCTGCCTACCAGGAGACAGTCCCCACTGACGCCTCCTTGGTGGGTTGGAAAACGTACACCAGATGTCTATACACCAGAGGCCTGTGGTTGCTGGAGGAGAAGGATTTTCATATCGACATCCTGGAGCTACGGCAGTATTTTGGGCCCTCAAGTTGTTCATTCTGTCTCTTGAAAGGCAAGGTAGTGAGGATCTTCACGGACACCACCACCACCATATTTAACATCAGGAAGCAGGGAAGCACTCAATCCCCGGCGCTCTCCAAGGAAGCGCAGGACTTGTGGCGCTGGACCATCAGACGGGATGTTCCTCACCCCGCTCCACCTGGCAGGAGTCAAAAACACCATTGCAGACTCACTCCGCAGGGAACTGCGCTCCTGCCATGAGTGGGAGCTTCGTCAGGATCAGGTGGATCGCCTATTCGTCAGATGGGACAGGCCCCATATCTATCCGTTTCCGCCGGCGGCAAACTCCAAATGCCAGAGGTTTGACAGCAGATTCCACCAGCCGAGGAGCCTGGGGAGGCCGCATTCTCCATCCAGTGACAAGGACTGTTCTTGTTCGCGTTCCCTCCGGTCCTGCTACGAGTCAACGCACTCCGTGTACATGCAGGATAATGAAATTAATTCTTATTTTATTTATATTGCACTAATACACAAGTGTTTCAGAGCATGACCAGGCAAAGGGAGGGGAACAGGGGAGAAACAAAAACAATGATCTTACTAGGGCCAGTGACATTGAGAACAAATGATACTTATCGCCCCGACGTGGCCAAGACAAAGTTGGTACCTGGAACATCTCAGCCTGTCAGCGTTGCCGACGGTCAAACTGCCAGTGGTTCTGGATCTTCTCACCGGAGAAGGAGGCACAATCCTTCATCACGACCCAGGATCGCTGAACCTGAGAGCTCTGCTCCTGCAGCCTTAGAGTTTAAAGGATACAAGTTGACTGCAGGGAGGTCCTTGCCAGGGCATCGTCGACTTTGAAGAGCTACGGTCACAAGTGGAAGCGTTTTGCTACATGGCGCCGGTCTCAGAAGATTACCCCGCTGAGGGTCACGGTCCGCAGATCCTTCCATATTTGCTATCATTGGCCAAGGCCGGACAGGTGCACGCCTCTATCAAGGTACATCTGGTGGATATCCTCTGCTACAACAGGTCTCCAGGAAGATCTTCACTTTGGTCCCACCAACTCGTCAAAGAATTTCTCAAAGGACTTTTTCAATCTTTCCCACTGTTGAAGTCTCCTGCCCTGCACGGCAACTCAACATGGTTCTGACGAGGCTCGTGGGGGCCCCTTTCGAGCCTATGCATCAGGCCCTTCTCGGTCCTCTCGTGGAAAAAGGCTTTCCTTGTGGCCATCACCTCTGACTTGAGTAGTTGAGATCCAGGCCCTATCCTGCATACAACCAACCTGACTTTCCACAAATTGAGGGTGGTGCTGTGTACACACCACTCTTTCATGCCCAGGGTTCGGTTGGAATTCCACCTCAACGAGCCTTTGGTGTTGCCTGTTTTTTTTCCCTGAAACCTTTGTCACCAGTGGAAAGGTCCTTGCACTTGCTGTATATTGCTTGTGCCCTGAAGTTCTACGTGACGTGCACAAAGTTTTCGGAAGACTTCACAATTGTTCGTGAACTTTGGTCCTGTGAACCATGGGAAGGCCTTGTCCAAGGCTTCCATTTCAGGGTGGCTCTCCGGCTACATCATGCATTGTCATCGGTTGGCGAACCGACTGCTGCCTGGCCGTCCGAGAGCCCACTCCACCAGAGCGATTTCTGTGACAACGGCTTTCCTGCCTGGTGGTCCCCTGCTGGACATCTGCTGGGCTGCTTCGTGGAGGTCCACGCACATCTTCACGACGTGCTACTGCATCAACAAATTCCAGGGCGGAGGCCAGAGTCGGCCAAGCAGTGCCGCTCAACCTGTTCGCTTGAGGTGAGCCTCTTCCAGAGGTAGGAGTTACTTGCTTCTGTTGAGCCTTGCCACTTCGCGTAGTTGTGTAATGTTGTACTTGTATGTATTTATTAATCCTTCGCATTTGAATCCATGCCAGACCCCATGCTGGAGAAGGTTTAAATTACTTACCTGTAACTTTTGTTCTCTGGCATGGATTCACATGCAAACCCTCACTCCGGCCCATCTGCGTCTTTTTGGTCATAGTGCCACTTTATGTGCTTACCAAATCTGAAGATGGCTGCCAGAAGACGGGCTTAGGGAGAGGACTGTCGTTGGATACGGGCAGTATGACCAAGAGGACAGTGATGGGTTTAGAGGATAAATACAGTTTTTGAGTTAAAGTGAAACTATTTTTTCTTTTGCAGAGGATTCCCAGCATCCTGACGGGGACTATTCATGAGCATGTGAATCCATGCCAGACCCATGCTGGAGAACAATAGTTACAGTTCAGTAACTTAAACCATATAAGTGCTATGTTGAAGTCATTTATTTGCTACAGCAGAAAATGCCCAAATTCATTATTCAGATTCCAAAACAATTATAGTGTAAGGGAAGCCCTGTAGATTGTCAGAGAAAATGCCTCTCTCCCATGCTGGATTGCCAAGCTTATTCAGAGCTCTAATACTCCCAATTCTGGAGGATTCAAACAACCTCCATCTCTATTCTTTATCCCATACCACCTTCACCTTTTAGATTAACAAGGTTGTCGTGAAGGCAGGCTCTTGTTCAAGTTTCAGTAAAACATCTATTACCACAACCTCACTGGACACAAAAAGTGTTTGTGTCCAGTGTTTGGTTGTTGTTTGTGGTATATTTAGAATGGGTTTAAACCATTGCAATCTCAGAAAGAGGCAATTCCGATAGGATTTCTTCATTTAACAAAATAGTTTCTTTGGTAGTCTTCGCTGAGTGTTCATCTATCATCTTTCATTGCCATCTGAGTGATTTTTCAGAGGGATAAGTAAGTCGTTTTGTGCACATCACTCCTTAGTTTGAAATTTGATCTGATTTCCACTTTACTTAGTCTAGTTTACTGTTCATCTTTACTATATGCTGGCTGCAGAGAAACTGCATACCCTTTAATTCAACCTGAAAATAAACAAATGGGAAGGTATTCCAGACTACTTTTTCATTGCTTATGTATCGCTGGGTGAAGGGCATTCTGTGTCCATTCTATTACAGCATAGTTTTGTATTTTGCGTCCAATTACCATGTCGTCGGTCGTCCTTTCCAAGGTTAAGCCAAGTGCTCACTAGACTAGGACAGCTTCTACAGCAACCTTATTTAGAGGCCAGTTCCCAACCTGCTTCGCGGTGGTCATGCACATTTTCTGTAAAAACGAGTTCTAACAGCTTCCTTCCTCTTCTTGGAATTACCTCCAGGCGCATATCAGACTTCTGACTTTTTTGTCACAACTTTGGCATCATTGGCACCTATTTCTCTGGAAGTGATGTCATGGGTGATGACATACATAGAGCTAGCAGCACAGAGGGCAAAAGTTACTTTTTTTCTACACCCTCAGAATGCCTCTTATCAGAATTCCAATGCTTACTTGTGACTGTTATGCCTTCCCCTGAGGGCTTCTGGGTTCAAGCTGTGCAAAGACTGCAGGAATCCGATGTTTGTGTCGGATCCACACTAGTGCTGAATATGGTGCTTGGTCCTAGAGCCCAACAATGCAGCTCCCGTCATTCGATTTACCCCTTGTCTGTCTCCAAAGTCTTTTCTACCCTGCACAAAGATGGTAAATCCCCAACTAAATCCCCTGCTCCAATTGGGGCTTTCCAAAGAACTGGAGAAGTCCTGTTCTCACGCTGTGCAATAAGCCTCATTCCCTGAGTTCATTTTCATCCAGACGCAACCCATCTTTGTCCTCTTGTAAGCGTTCCTACCACCCTCAGCCTCCAGAGTTGAGGAATCACCTCCCTTGTTGGTGCAGGTACTGTTCTCCACTGCTGCTTCACCAGAGCTTTGGGAGGGGTGGAGGCAAAAAATGCTGGATGTGTTCAATAAGGCGCCGACGGCTTCAGCCTCAGAGGATGGCCTAATGAGGGCTTATTATGCCTTCAAATGCCAGATGAGGGCCCCTATCAGACCACCACTGCACATATGTGAGGTTTAGGGCACTGAGCCACTGGTCACTGTGCCCCCTCCACTCTGTGGCTGCTTCGACTACTAGCTCAATTGCCTCAACACCTCACTGCCACATCTTCTTTGTAAGAGCCTGAAAGACAGATAAACATTACTGTCTCCTGAAGTTGGTGCATGTGCAGTTTTAGACCAATTTTGATGAGTAGGAAGATTAGCTTCACTTGGGTCAACTAAGGCGTTTTACTGAAGAATTGTATGAGTATGATACATTCCCAGATCTTCACTTCATTCAAACTGCTCCAGATGGCTCTGCTCAAACTAGTGTGTGTATCCAGAGCATGATTGCCAAAGTCGTTGAATTCCTGAAGATTACTGCCCCTTGGTATCCACAAAACCGCATAACTTAACAGATTTTGGAACAGGGTCTGTCTAATCACCCTCCTTACCTGTGACTAAGCCATTTAGGACTCTGTACATTCGGTGTGGGAGACACCTGCTTCGGCTTCTGGCACTGATAAGTACTTGACAAAATAACATTTGCACCTGATCTCAGTGCTGAACATTTGGACATGTCTTTTGATTGGGCTGATTAACTTGGCCCTGCAGGGAGTTTCCCATGAATTCTGTCTCCCGGACAGGTTACACTCCCTGCCTGCTTCTCTTGGAAGAGATTTCTCAACTATTGATCCAAGCCATCATAGAGCTGGTGCCCACCTCGGAGGAAAAAGCAGTGGCATTCACATTGATTTCTGGTGCCGAAAGCAGTGTAGGATCTGTAACTCATCCTCGATCTACAACCAGGGAACTAGTACCTGAGCAGGTTCATGTTGGTTTTCCTTTCTCAGCTTATTCTCATTCATAACTATAACTGACTGGTGTTCCTGACCCTGCTGGTCACCTACTTTCATGTACTGAGCTATCTGAAGCACATAATACATAAAGATTGTAGTTTGGGGGCAACCAGTGCCAGTTTACAGTCTCGCCCTATGGCCTCTTCTCTGCCCCCAGGGTTTTCACAAAGGTGCTGACGCTAGTGACCGCTTATATCAGTAGTTACCTGATTCATGTCTTTACCTACCTGGTTCATCCATGCCTGCTCACCATATTGTGTCTCGGATGCTTGTTCCTCATATGCCATCTGCTCCACAACTGTCTTTTCCCCCCCAACTTCCAGTCCAAATCCTCCCTCCTCTCAAATCCTCTGGTTCATCAATCCAGTTATAGACATAGATCTGTCATGGCTTTTCCACACAATAACATGGCAACATCATTGCAATGGTCCAGCAGTTTCAATTAAGACTGTAGACACAAACCTCTTCGCTTTATGTCTCATGGATTTGTCTTCATCGGTATAGTGCCATAGGCCCAGTTGCTCATGAAGTAGCTCAAGTGGCTGCTATGCTGTTTAAGTATGTCTCTACCACAGGGTCCCAGGAATTCACATGGTGGGCCACCAGGGAGAATTTTCTCCGAGGGAAGGATTTTTCTGCATCCTTGGCCTTCAATGCCAGTAGTCATAGATGCCTCATTGAAGGGCTGTGCTGCTCACCAAACTGCTGCAGGGTGGCCTGCGGTCACCCACAGTGGAGCTCATTAACCTCCTGTTCTGCATGGCATTGTATGTCCTTGTATCTTTCCATCCCTTTGTGCGTGGCAGGTGTCCAGATCCTAAAGGACGATATTATAGCCATATATCATCTAAAGAAGAGGTGGTTTTTGGTGCAGGGAGACGGTGACTGTGCTTCTAGCCACTGGATAAAGTCTTCCCGATGACACCTCATCTAATGGTATAGAGAATATTGTAGCAGAACCTTTGAGTAGGTATTGGACGGTCTGCCAGTAATGGCAATTCCGAGGAAGTCCAGGAGCAGATCTTATCCTCTTGGGGTGCCTCTTAAGTGGTTCTCTTCTCATCCAGCCTAATCCAGAAATGCAAATTGTTCTGCTCCAGGACATGCATTGGGTATAGAGTGGAACTTCAAACACCTCTATGCCCCCCCCCCTCCTCCCCACCACAATTCCCCAATTCCTTTCATCCTGCTTGTTCTCAGCAGATTGAAGAGGTTAGTACATTCTCACTTTATTTCCTCCTGGTTGCGTTGGGAGCACATGGAACCTAGAACTTCTGGATCTGTCATGCTTAGCTGCCTATTGTCTGACTTACAAGCAGTGGAAGCTGTCTGACGTCCTGGATGTGTCCCATACCCTTTCCACCATACAGTGGGTCATGGGGACAGTACATTTGCTCCGAAAACTCCAAAATGTAAATTTGGGGGCAGAGCAGATGCACGTGTAGGGCATGGTCAACTGTGCACCCAGCGGCAACACAAGCCATTGCCTCTCCAACGTCGACGGGGCTAGCCACAGAGCTGGGTGCACTGAGGCTTTGGTATTTCCTCCTTTTTATTTTTTCATTATTTTCTCTGGGACTCCCGTCTTTCCTCCAATCTTTATGTAGGGGATAAAAGCAAGGTTTGTTTTCCATCAGCTGTCCACAGCAAATGTTTTGGCTTGGGACCCACAATTACCTTACTTGGGGTGCTTGGGCCCTAATTGCTGGACACGTGCTTGGCCTGCAACTCCCTCCCACATGGGGCCTTGGAAAGTGATTAGCATGGATAAGCATGCTGGGAAGAAATAGTTGTTTCTATTCCTCTGGAACATCTCGGATGCTTGGTGGTACACCTTGGGTTCTTGGTCTTGATGCAAGGGGAAAGGTGAGTGATCTTCCTTTTTCTAGGGGAACCCCGGAGCAGTGACTTCTTCCCAGGGGGAGGGGGGAGCCTGGTCTGGCAAGGCCCTAGCAGGTCCTTCTACCAGCCAATCTACCGGGCTCCCTTCCCAGCATACCTAGGAATAAGCAGAGGACTATGGCCCGGGCTATACCATGTCTGTGCAGTGGGAACAGAAGCAAACATTATTTCAGTCTGGGTCCCAAAAGTCTCCAGTCAGTGGCAGGCTTTTATTTTTTTATTTTTTTGCAGGATAGAGCATCATTTGGGAGGGTCCATTGGTTTCTGTGGTGTCCAGTGGCTAAGGATTAGCAACCCACCTCCCCCAAACCAACTCCTTCCTGCTATTTGACAGGCTGCTTCACCGATTCTTCTCCAGGAAGTGTAGAAACTCCTGCGATGAGGGCTTGGAATCTGTCCCTGGAGGACAGCTCAGGGGCTCTATTCAAGACATCTGCCTGTTCCCAAGAAAAGCCTGGTAAGCCTGAGAACAGTTCTGGACCTGTTGCCCCTCAATTTCTTCCTCAACCTAGAAACATTCAAGATGACTGCTGCTGCTCGCTCATATTCTCTCTGATGCAAGGAGACTGATATGTGCAGTGGAGCTGAAAGACGCTTAACTGCATGGCTCCATATGGCAGCCTAAGATGAAGTGTCTCAGGGCTGCACTCTTCCAATAGAGTTTTGCCCTTTGGGCTCAATTGAGTCCTTAGAGGTTTTGCAAAGCTCATGGCAGTCATCAGGGCCAAAAGCCACCTGAAGTCGATTCACATCTACCAAAATCTTGATGACTGGCTGCTTTGGGACTCCTTGGCCGAGGAGGTGAGGATGGCCTTAGGACTGTTTCTGGATCTTCTATTTGAGCTGTCTATCTATCTATCAATCACGGGAAACTCTAGGTTTGGCCATCCCAATCAGCCTGCATTGCAATACCATCAGGATGAGGATCATTCCTACCTTGAACCGAACAAAGGACATCAAGGAAACTGTCCTTCACTTTTTGAAACAGGAGGCCCTCTTGACATTGTGTTTCAGACCCCTGGGGGGCTCATGGATTCCTGTGTGCTTGTACTGCCTTTTTCACGCCCTAGAATGGGAAGGATTCATCTTCATTTAGCAGAAAACTGGAATCGAGCGATGGATGCTCAGTTGGTACTCCACCCATTATGGTGGCTTTACCTATGCCTTTCTGGGGTGGGCCAAAGCCAAGAACCTGCTGGTGGTCAAGCCCTCCGTAGATCCCCTTATGAAATGATGTTCACTACAAACTCCTCTCTCAGTAGGTAGTGTGCTACCGTGAACCATCTGTCCTACGAGGATCAGTAGGAACAGATCAACACCATCCATCTTAGAGCTATTCAGTTAATTTCAGCTATATTTCTCCCCTACTGGATTGCAAGATTGTGCTTACTCAAACCAACAAAATGACCTGCATGTACCCTATCAACAAGCGGCGTGGCACAAGGTTTCTTGTACTGTACAGGTTAGCTGTGTTTTTGGGAGTGGGCCCTAGACCACGGGCCATTCACCTTTCAAATTGGAGAACATGGGGGCAGACAGGCTGAGCAAGCTTTCACAATGAAACCACAAATAAGAGCTACATAATCCGAGCTCATCTGATCTTTCAGAAATATCATGTTCCCCCCAACTATACATATTCACCTTCTATAGCATTGCAAAACGCATATACTTTGCTTCAAGAGGTGATCTGGGTCATCAGTCTGTACTAGAAGCCCTTTTAATTCAGTGGTACAACTCAACCATCTCTGCAGTTCTTCCGATCCCCCTCATACAGGTGATTCTAAGTGGAGATCTACTTGCAATGCACTAGTGATACTAGTGACTCCCCATCGATGGCTACTATTTGGGTGGAGCTCTCAATGGAAGGGCTGGAATTTCTCCTTGCCTTTCTGGAGATGCTAACACAGCAGAGAGGCAAAAAGTGTCTCCCATCCCCTCAGTCACTGAGACTGGTCATCTGGTTCCAGAAGATCTGACACTGGTTTAGTAGAATCTGATGGTTACTAAGGCAGCCATCTGCTCATTCTCAGTACAAAAGCAAATGGCTAATGCTTTGTCATTGGTCTTCTAGACCATAATTCGATTCCTTTAAAGTGAAATCTTGATCAGGTTCTCTCCTTCATGGCCGACAAAGCAGGTTCTGCTTTTGAAAACGCTGCATCATGGATACTATTAGCAGGTCGGAAGGGTAGCTTTGGACATGCTGTCCTTCAGAAAGTCTTTGCATAGGATAGCTTCCACCCATAGTTTTGTGTTTGTACTCTTTGATATAGTATGGAGTAAATGGGACAAGACGTAGGAGTAAGAAACGGTTCCTCTCCATACTGACTGCTGTACTAGTATGACCCACCTGCTATCCCCATATGAAAAAAACGCTAGTTATATCACCCATATAAAGCGGGGGAAAGAGGGAGTGGTGGTTGGTGTTTAGTGGGTGGCATCTTCTTGCACTGTGACCATGCCCCACACAAGCTCTGCCCCCAAATGTACAATTTGGAGTAATGTTGGGCTGTGCAAATGTACCAGTCCCATCCTCATGTGATGGACGCACGTAAATTATGGAGGAATGTGGACTATAGAGAGAGTACTGCAAGTCTCTAGGGTGAGCAACTTTCTTTCTGCCAGGAACCCGGCTACCAAGACAGTTTATGTCTGCATGTAACCTATGTTTTGCAGCTGGTGCCAGGGGGAAGTCTGGATCCTCTTGTCGTCTTTAACTTTCTCTGCACTTTGCTCTCTGGCCCAGTCGAGCCTTCAGATTGGCACTGTTAAAAATACTCGCCTGCCATTTTGTTTTTTTAAATGAATGCTTTGGCAGCGGTCCTTCTTTGCCATACCCAGTGTTATTCAGTGGTGGATGGTCTAGACTATCCTGTTTCTACAATGCCAGCTTGTTCTTCCTGCTTGATATTTAAAGCTTGATCTAACCTTGGCTGTGACCATCACTTCTGCAAGGTGGAGGTGTGAGCTCCAGGCTCTCTGTGTTGCCCCCTTACTTAGTTTTTCTTAAGGTAAAGGTGACATTGAGATGTTTGCCATCCTTCTTCAACAAGCCCGTGACAGTTTCACCTTTCCCAAAAGATCCATCTTCCAGTCGTCTTCCCTCCTCATCCATCCAAGTGGGAGGAAAGTCTTCCATTGTCTGGACCGCAGGACATGTATGTGCTCTGGTGGGCAAGACTGTCACCAAGCATACTCGATTCATATTGATTGCTATCTGCATCTTTGAATGGTATCTCGCTTACAAGGAAATGCTTGCAAGTCTTGGGGTTCTTTCGACCTTGTGCCTGGGAGCTACCTCTGCCTTGCGCAGTTGTCTCATGGATGTCATTGTACACGTTCGGTAAGGATTGCTACCTGAATTTCTTAACTGACCAGGACATCCCTTTTGGTTGTTCAATGTTCCAGAATTCCTAGTCTGGCTGTTGGTCCCTCCCTCTCTTCACGCCACCACGGTCTGTACTTCTTTGGGAGTCTTTCTTAAATGAAGAATATTTGGTAGGAAGGAGTGCATCAGAATAAGAAATGAATTACTGTTGGTTGTTATTTCTGATGGATTAGTTCTTCCTACCACAGATTTCTCAAATTTCTCAACACCCTCCTAATCCCCCACCCACCCTCCACTGAATGCTCATAACCTATTGCTTTTCTGTGTTCTTCCGTCGCTGTGTAGAAAAAGGGTCTGAACTGAGATGCCTATAGCTCCATGTATATCACCCATGTCTTCCCATCCAGAGTACTAAGTGCCAAAATGCGATTCTCTGACTGAAAGAATGTCAGAAGCCTGACTTGCACCTGGAGAATTTCTAAAATGAGGAAGTATTAATCCATCTGGAAGAACATTACTGAAGTTAAGTAATTTGTTTTTTTTTAGCTTCCATCTAAAGCGTTAATTGATTCTTTGTCAAGACCGATGGCAAGTATTATACTTCAACTTCTTTAATATTAACTCTTCAGCAGTTTCAAGATCTTAAACTTTGCATACAAAAAACAGGCCTCACAAGGGCTCAAGAAATCCATAAAAGAGAAGAACATTGATATTCCGGACTCAAAAATGTCTGACATGTTTGACCCGGACGATATTAGAAACCCTAAGTCATCTGACTTTCAGCAATCTCCCAGGGTGCTTCTAGACATGTCCCAGAGGATAAGGATGCCTTTGGACAAGGACACAGGAATGCGCATGAGAGCAGAGTGCGCCACGTCCTGACCTAGCAGGCAAAGTAGCCGACTCTGCCCATTTAGACCCTTGAATGATCACTTTTGTCACAAAAGCGTCAAAGAACTTATGAAAGGGGATAGATAGATTCTGTAAGAGCTGCCAGGAGCAATTCTTAGACCTCACGGGCCAATAGCAAAAATGATGGACCAGGCAGAGCGCGCCAGCCATACAGGCGAGCCGGTCGAACCAGATACCCTAGCGAGCTGGGCGCAACAAGCAGTATTTTTTTTGGGAACTGTCAATTGCGCAATTTTCTCAGAGGTGCAGAATCCTAGTACTCAAGATCGACTCGAAATTGAGCAATATTGCCTCTTGGGGAAGCAGTGCACTAGCTCATGTTTGGTGAAGCTTTAGGCAAAGAAATGGGAAGGTTTGTCGGTACGTAAACCTCCTTAGCGAAAGCTCAAGCCTCGATCAAGATGATCTTCCAAGCAGAGTTTTTCCCTGGACCCGTCATATAGAGGTCACCCGACCGTTTGATACTCCTCATCCCGAAGATATCAAGGCACCAGTGTCCAGTATTGGAAATCGTGCCAGCAGGACACAACCTTTCGGGCACAAGGAAGGAACTTTAGAGGGAGAGGATTCAGCAGAACGCCAGGAGCAATACCTGGTGAGGCTTAGCGGGGGAGGGGCATGTCCATTTTACTCAAACTGGCGCACGCTATCCTGCGACTCGCGGGTCTTGCAGTCAGTGAAGGGATTCAACTTCCAATTCATCCAAACATCCATTCAGATGCATTTTCCGAATCACATCCACATGTCCCAAATAGAATTGGAACTGGACAACGAGTTGTCACATCTCAGCACGAAGGGAGTCATAAACCTGTATCCAGGTCACAGGCCCAAAGTCCTAATCAATATGTTCTTAGCTCACAGGAAGGAGAATGTCCAGTCTTATACTTGAAAGATCTGAGTGGGTGGATTACTTACAAGCACTTGAAGATGGAGGATAGTCACCGCCTGAAAAACATCCTCCGGAAAGACTGGCTAGCCAGGATTGACCTGAAGGATGCATATCTAACAATACTGGTAGCGCAGGAATTCCAGTTGTTTGTGTTTCAGATGGGTAGGACAGATTTTCCTATTCTAAACATTGCTATTTGGGTCTCTCGTCTGCTCCTTGGGCGTTCACCAAGCTGATGAGACCAGTAGCAGCGGCCATCAGAGAGAAGGGCATCAGGATAATAATTTATCTCAACAATATCTTGCTGTTACCAGTCAGCAGGAAAACTCTTGTGTTCCAGATCGAGTAGGTGAAAGTTCACTTAATATCTCTTGGGTTCCTCATCAATGAAGAGAAATAGGATATGTCCCTGAGCAAGAGACAAGACTTCCTAGGGTTCATACTGGACACAAAGAAAGTGACGCTGGAACTTCCAGTGAGTAAGATGAGATATCAAGATGGAGATCAAATCTTGTCTTGGGAAGACTGTTAGCTCCCTGCACACTTTATCAAGGATAGTGGGGCTGCAAGTGTCTTTCATTCAAGCAATATTACCAGGGCCTCTCCATTACAGAGCCCTTCAGACACTTAAAGCAAAGTCCTGGGTAACATCAGATGTTTCGAGTCCAGAAAAGACCTACATTGGTGGCTACAAAACATGGAGGCTTAGAACGGGCGTGCCATCTTCGGAGACAGCCCGGATCTGATCATAAGCACCATAGAGTCAGACAGCAAGAGGGCGCCAGAAGAACGATCTCTTCATATAAACTGTCTTGGGAGGATAGCACAGGGGCAACGTGCTCGCCTTGGACGCAAGACGACACGCAGCAACACAGGGCAACAGAGGTTCGATCCCCGGGTCCGCGCTTAAAAACCTCTGGGTATTAACTTTACCATAGCCAGGAGGACCAGGACTCGCTCTACCTTTTTATTTCATACCCGCATTTGCCAAAGTAAGAGCCCAGGACAGCTGATTTTAGGCCTCCAGGCGTAACACAGTTGCTCATAGCACGTAGGAAAACTTGCAAGGCAGTAGCTTCAGCTTAGATAGCCAGATGGGTGTGCGAGATCATGGTGCAAACGGGGATTGATATGACCAAATTCGGGGCACACTCACGGGTGCAATGCCGTCTAAGGCTTTCATTGCATGCACAGAGTTAGTGGATATCCTGCAAGCAGCTGATGGGACGAACAGCGCTTTCAAGGCTTTCTTTTTCAAACCAGTAACATCAGTGGCAGTGATGCAGAGCTTTGAACAAGCATAATGCTCACCTGCAGTCTTGACATAGAATGAAGATTGCCCAAGCTTACATCACAGGGAGTCTTGATTCTATTAAAAAAACGGAGGCAAGCATTATTTCCTGCCCGACATATGCACTATAAAGTGTTTGCAAGCAATATCACGTTTTGTTGCATAGCGGTATGAAGTGCATACTCCCTCCCTACCATTGTCTTTCTGTTAATTCAGTGAATGATCAGAAGAACAACTGGGGGATATCTGGCGGAAAGGCGAGGGAGTTTGCAGCAATTAGCAGGGCAAGGCCCAGTTTTTGGTTATGACGGTTTAGTCGAGAAACTTCCTCTGAGCTGGCATCTGTTTCATGTTCACCTTCGAGATGCACGGTTTGCATGGAATGGTTCAGAGCATCTGAAGAAGACGAAGGACCTAAACAGGAAGTGACTAGAGGGTCCCAAGGAAAGGAAGCTGGAGTGTAGTGTCTAAAATGAAAAAAAGTTAAGATTAAAGAAGTTGAAGCATAATGCTCACCGCCATATCTTTAATAGAAATACGACTCCCTGTGCTGTAAGCCTAGGTAATCTTCATTGTCCATTCCAGATCAAGTGTAGTAGATTGTGGTTTCTCTGCAAAAGTAGCAGACAGTTGTTTCCTTGGAATGGGCTCTCACTAATTATTTAAATACTATAATTGATGTTTCCCTTTATACTACACCAGTGTCCATAATATTTGTACTTCCTTTCTCAAGGGTGTCAGTGTACACTTGTTTTGTAGCTTCTGTTCTAATGATGGAAATTGTTTGGACCGTGTTATCATTTTAAAAAGCCACTATATTACTTAAAACAAAAAAGGGAATACTTTTTAAGATCATGATACACTTTCTAATGAGAATTTCATTATCAGGTTTTCGTCTTGTAAACACGAAGTGCATGATGTTGGTGGATATGTGGAAAAAAATTCAACACTCCAATATCGTAACCTTGAGGGAAGTATTTACCACGAAAGCATTTGGAGAACATTGTAAGTTTGTCTGCAGACTCAATAGTGCAAGCATTTCATTGACCTGTTCTTCCCTGAATCAAATTGCTATTAAATGACTGCTCTTTTCTTTTTAAGCTCTTGTCTTTGCATATGATTTTCATGCTGGGGGGGAGACGATGATGAGCAGACATTTCAATGACCCAAGCGCTGATGCCTATTTCACCAAAAGGAAGTGGGGTAAGGAATATTGATTTGAAAAACATATCCTTTAGTTAAAGACTTACTCTTCGGTGATCTCAATTTAGGTCACGGTAAATCATTTTCTTTTGGCACTAGCATGCCCTGTTTTCCCACTGACACATTCGGCATTGTATTGCTAAACTAGAGTGTATATATTTAACTAGTGCAAATCAAAAAGGTTTGCTTGCTATTACCTTAAAGTAACCGAAAACTGAAGAACAATTTAGCACCAACCTCTAATAAGTATTATTCCTAATGAAAATCTGTCTGTATACTATTGACTTGTGATGTATTGGTTCTGAATTCAAATATTGGTTTGCCAATTTTACATGTTGATGTTTTTGAAACATTCCAAGAAATATTTCACCAAATGTTGAAGCGTTAGTTTTCTTGGATTATCCCTGCACTTCCTGCTTATTCAGTTAGGATAGAATTGCATGCAGCTAACATTTACTGATTTACTCCATTCTGCTTTCAAAACAATTGATTTTGAATCGGCTTAGTTTCTTTTATTTCAAATTCTCGAAACATAGTAGTTATTGATATGTGGATGACAGTACTATCTTGTCTTTTTTTCTAAGCTTAAACGGCCAACGCCACTCCCACGACAATCCACTGCGTGGTCCCTCAAGGTTCCTGCACTGCACCTACACTCTATAACTTGTTCACCAAGCCCCTCTTTGACAAACTTGACTCATACGGCATCACCTACACGAACTACGCGGACGACACACAAGTACTTCTACCCCTCTCAGGCTCATACAAAGAAGACGCAAAGGCTCTCCACACTATCTACTCCATCATCAAGGCATGGATGGCAATTAATGGCCTCTGCCTCAATGGTGACAAGACTGAAATCTTGATATCAGGTCAACAGAACACCTTAGACAAACTGGACAAACTGTACACTAACTTCTCCATTGACAACTCCATCATCTCCGTGTCCACAGCCGGCAAGACACTGGGAGTATACCTTGACTCTTCGCTATCAATGACTAGACAAGTCAGCGCAATCACTTCCGCATCCGCACACACCACCAAACTTATAAACGCCATCAAGCCCTACCTCTCTAAACCTAACTGCCTCTCCATAGCGAGGGCAACCATTGGAGCCAAATTGGACTACTGCAATGCTCTCCTAGCAGGCACATCAGCCAAAAACATAAATAGACTACAAATCACGCAGAACAACGCTCTCCGGGCCGCTCTTGTATCCCAAGAAGAGAGCATATCACCCAGGCCAGGCTCTCAGCCCAATGGCTCCCAGTCAAAGAATGGATCACCCTCAAAATCCTCACCCTCACTCACAAATGCCTCTCCTTCTCCGCCCCGTCCTATCTTTCAGATACCATCCTCAAACCTTCCTCCACACGTCCCACTAGGACGCAATACGCTAACCTACTCTGCATCCCACGCATCAAAAAAGCCAAAGCCGGAGGTCTAGGTTTTCCCTACATTGCAGCACAGACATGGAACGCTCTCCCTTCAGACATCCGAACGGAAAACTCACTTCCCATCTTTCGCAGGAAACTGAAAACCTCGTTCCTTGCAAAATAACTAGCAAACTCTCAAGAAGCCATGTAAATATACTGCCTTGCTATTGTATATATTTCCTCTGTAATTTATGTACTACTTGTAACTACGGTTTCCTTTGCAACTAAGATATCTGTAACAAGCGCCACGATGCTTCTGGGCTGATGTGCGCTCAACAAATTTGAATAAATAAATAAATTAATAAATTAATTAATTGAATGATTTGAAAAACTGTCAGTTTTGATCATTTGTTTTTGGTTTTAATTTCACTGAATGCAACCTCTTAAAGCATGTCCGGAGAAAGAGCTATTGCTGAATATGTTGGAAAGCAACCTATAGAGCATATTGAACAAACTATGTTTAGAGAATTTGAAATAAAAACATTGGTCGAATTAAAAAATGTGTTTTTATCAATTTAGAATGTTTATTAAATGGAAGCTTGGTGTATTTCAATTAAAATAGAAATGTTTATGTTTGCATGAGTATTTATTTAACATATGCAAATGTTAGCATACGGTTTAACTGTGGGAAAACACCAAATGTATAACAGAAATGGAGCATCCAGGAAAAAGAAACTGATCATAATACATTTGTCAGTTGAAGTACCTATTTTGTAAATAACAAAATAATATACAAGGCAATAGGTAACATGTAAAGCAGCAAGCAGAGCATTCTCCCAACTACATTTGTAAATTAAATAAAAATAGCATAAGAACCTTTATCAAGTATTCAAAATCACGTTCGCTTTGTCTGACGAGATGGTCTGTAAATGTGCATAGACCAGAACAATTCCATATTACACGGAATTTGTGAAGCTTGTGCTTAATTACAGCAGTATTGTTTCCATTGTGATAATGTTATACAGTTTACCCCACCATAAAACAGTATGTGTGCGTCCAAAATTTCCATTCATGAACTATTCATAAACATTTGTGATGCGTTTGATCAAATCCGCTATTTTCACCTGTAATGATTGGTCACTCCCACAATTTGACACAATGACCCGTCCCCACAATTTCTCCAGTGTGCTTTCGATTTATTCAGCATCTTCGGTGAAGATTGAGCGGGTAAAGATACCAACTATAGCAACGTTTGTATACAACAGTTTTAAATTGAAGGCTGGTAGCTGTGCATTTCTGTTGAAAATAAATTCTTTATCTTCTAGCGTTAGTCTGCTTCCCATTTTTTCGAAAAGTGAGGATTGACCTCCTCTGTTTTGGAATCTAATGATTTATAGGCTTGTAAGAGTAATCATTTCTCAATTTGTTGGCAACTACAGTTTAGAATGTAGTTTTCTCCCTCAAAACACCCTGCCGAATTGTTGGGTGCGAACACCAATGACGTGTTTGTATGTAGCCAAATCTTTTTGGTTCCAGTAGATTAAATTTAAGGTTGCATTCTTAGACGGTGGTGGGTGCCCATTATAATATAATTGATAAATGAATGTTCGCCCCTCTACCCCATCTATGCATCTGTGAATATTTTCTGATTATAGTCCTAGTGAAAAAGCTGGATGATTATAATTGGAGAAATGGGAGGAGGGAAAGATGACACTGAGTATTTTTCCTATTTCGTATTTCACTATTCCAGTACCACATATCGTTCCATTCGAGTTGGGAAATCCAAGCAAGTTAAACTTTGTAACCACCCCATCTGTTCCTGATCTAACCATAGATTATCTTTATCCATATATAACCATTCCATTACTGCAAAAATATTGGCTGCAAAAGTATGCTTTTCATTATCTGTTAACCTTAGTTCTCTGCATTTTACTGGCCATATTAGCACTCACCTAGCTATTCTAGATAGTCTTCATTTTGATGCAGTTTATTCTACTCATCCAAGTCTTTGCCATCTCAATAAGTGTGTACGTAAATCATTTAGAAGGGGAGGGATGTTGTGGCTATATCATTTATGGTAACTGAAGAGCAGGATGGGTGGTTCCGCGCGGCTCCACTTTGGTTCTGCCTGACGTCTCTATGCTCCCCGTACCGGACATGACGTCTGGGCCAGTATATATAGCCCCGTGACCTCAGTTCCTTTTTTCTGCGCACTCTGCCCACTGCTAGGTACACCGTGCTTAGCTAACAATTTGTAAAAGTGATGCTGAATCCAATGAGGTCTTAGGATTTCAAGCCCTCCACGGATTGCAGGCACCAAGTATGTGTCAGAACCACAAATCATGCCCTTTACTGCCTTGGTGAAGGCCACTATGCGCAGCACTCTGCATTATGCCAGTCAATGCACCCAAAGGCGCTCCAGGAACACAAAGTGAAGCTGTTCACCTTTCTCCACAAGGAGAGAGGTGATAAGCTGATCCGCTGGATGTTGCCGGGTGCGGAGCATGGCACCGTGGATCGCCTACCCCTCACCCCCGTCCGGAAGGACAAAAAGAAAAGCCATTCAAGAGGTCCAGCTGTTCTTCTTGACATCACTCGTCTTTGAAGAGGAGCCAACACTCCAAGGAAGTGCAGGATTAAGAATCCGAGCAGGTACCTTTCCCCACCAAATCCTAGTCACCAGAGGAATGGGAGGCTTACCATTAGAAGATGCTTGGCATCTTTGCCAAGGCCCTGGCGCCTTCAGCGCCCACGACTCTGGATTCACCCAAGCCGACGAATCACTCTGTGCTTGGAGGAGCCAACAAGGAATCTGCAGTGCAGCGCAACAAAATCGAAGAAATGGGTGCACTGTTATGTTGGACATCAGCACATCTGCATATGGTACCGCTCCCATGAAGGGCATATATGTAACATTTGGAGGACATTTATGATGAAGTGGCTGATGAACCTTTCGGTATGGAGCCATTACACCTCTAGGAGGTGATAGACTTCCCAGAGGAGTTTTACTGGTAACAGGGTGATTTGATGGACCTGGCAGCTGACTTGCAGGAAGCAAGTAGCCTAGGCACCTCTCCGGAGGAAGACTTGATATCTGCTGCCACGTCTGGCAAGTCGCGGGTGGCTTTTCAGCGCCTCATCGTGAAGATTGGGCTTTTGGATCCTGCGAGGCCTAAGGTGCAGTGTGACCTGTGCAACATTTTGGAAGAGGGTCTTAAGGAGACCTTACTGCCTTTCAATCGGGCCGTAGAGGGGCCTGTGGTGAAATTGTGTGCCAAACCAGCGTCCGTCCTCACAGTGGACCATGACCTGGCCAAGAAGCATTGTATGGCTTCTTCGTACTCCTTATTCCTCTCTGCCCACGCTTCTACAGAGTGTTTGGTGTTGCAGGCTGCTGCAGCAAATCTCAAGTCCACGACTTTTCCATCATTTTCCTGGATAGGGAGAACAAACGGTTAGATGCATGGGGCAAAAAGATTTTCAGCTCCTCTCCTCTAGTCTAGGTCTCTGGTGTGTCAACTCCTCTTGTGCATTGGCCAAATTCTCCTTTGGACTCTGGCCACTGTTAACCAAGGTCGCTGTGCAAATTCCAGAAGGGAAAATGCGAGACAGTGTTCTTGCCATTGTTAGAGACTGTAGCTTCCTGTCCAATATTGCAGTCTGGTCTGGATACCAAAGACTGCGGTGCTAGGATGATGGCTACAGCACAGTCTTGAGGCGATTTTCTTGACTGAGGACGTCAGGGTTTGCCACTTAAATCCAGCAAAGGCTTGTGGACATGCCCTTTGATTGCATGGACCTGTTACACAACAAGGCTGAGTTGCCCTTCCAAAGGTTCCAAAGAGACAGCAGCTGGTGGAAAAGGGGCAAGGGTGTTCGTCCCTTTTCTTCTTACACCCAGAGGGGGCAAATGTCAGTCTTCCTCAGGCAAGCAAGGACTATGCCATCCCTACAAGGGGTAGGGTATGCGGTGTGCCTAGAAGAGGTGCTTCTTCCTCATTGGTGCACTCCACAACCCCCATCAAGAAGTTTCAGTGAGAAGGACGTCTGCCTTTCATAACCTGTGGGTGGGGTTGCAGTATATCGCAGTTTGTCGAGTAATGTGGAAACACCACATTGGATGCCTGGGCTTTCCAGATTTTCCAGCATGGATACTCCCTCCCAATTGCCTCTCGCCGCCCTACAGAAGACACACCATGTCACCAACCCTTGACTCTGGAACCTCTACTGCTGGAGGAGATCTGTCGGCTCCTGGCAAAATGGTCCATAGCGATGGAACCTTACTCGGAAGGAGGCAAGGGTTGGTATTCCACTTTCTGGTTAGGAAGGACGACTGAGGGTGGGGGGTTAGGGGTCTGAGGATGTGCAGCTTCTGAACTTGTACTTGTGCAAGGGCAAGTTCAAGATGCTCACTCTAGCCAGTCATTCACATCCAGGCCCTGGATGATCTGTACTAGTTTCCCTAGATCTCCAGGAAGCTTACTTTTAATGTGGCTGTCTGCAAGAAGCACAGGAAGTATCTGAGATTCAAAGTGGGGAACTGTCATTAGCAGTTCAATGTCCTTCCTTTCGGTCTTTCTTTAGGACCCAGGGTTTTCATCAAGCTGATGGCAGTAGTGGCGATTTGTCTCGGGAGGGAAGGCATTCATGTCTTTTTCTACCTGAACTGGCTCATCCGGGCCTGTTCACCAGATCTAGCATCTGTACCAGACGTGCATCTTATTGCATAGCTTGGGCTTCTCTATGTGCTACAAGAAGTCAAAGGTTTCATAGTCCCAGTGCCTCCAATTCATTGTGGCGGTTTTGGGCACTTGTCTGGGTGGGGGTTTCACACAAGTGGACAGAGTGGCTAACATCTTCACGATGATCCAGTTTCCCAACCTCAAAAAATGGTTTCAGCCTTGACTTTTCTGCGCTGCCTGGGTCTCCTGGCATTTATCTTGTTGGTAGCGTAGCCCAGTCTGCGCATGAGTTCCCTACAGTGGCTCCTGAGCTCTCAATGGTCTCAGTTCCGAGGGCAAACGCAGACCTTCCAGTCTCTGCGTTTCTTTGGTCTCCAGTGACCTTCAATGGTGGTCCGTGAAGGACAGCCTCCTGAAGGGGTTGCTCTTCTGTCACCCCTTGCACAAGTGACCCTAGTCACGGATGCGTGCCTGAAGGGCTGGGGGCTCACCCACAAGATTGGACGGTGAGTAGACTGTAGTCCCCATCAGAATGCCAGGGACACATCAATCTGATGGAGCTTAGAGCGATCGGGCTGGCCTGGTCGCTTTCTCTCCTCTCTGAAGGGCACGAAGTTACTGGTCCTGACGGACAGTACTGTAGCCATGCATTACCTCAACAAAAGGGGTGGCGTGGGCTCCTTGCTGCTATGCAGAGAAGCAATGCAATTGTTTTTCTGGTCTCTGGAGAGCAGCATGTCTGAATGTGGCTCACCTGGCCAGCAAAGGGAACACTCTAGCGGACGCACTGAGCAGACAGTCCTCCACCTCCCACGAGTGGGAGCTCTGCCAGGAAGCTCACTCTAGGATACTCCCCAGATGGACCTATTTGCTTTCAGTATAAACAGCAAGTGCAGGTGGATGTGCTCCAGCTGATTTCTTCGACAAGGTGCTCTGGGGAATGCCCTGATGATTGAATGGAATTTACACCTGCGCTACGCGTTCCCGCCTGTCCGTATCATTCCGCTGGTTCTCAGGAGACTGTTCAGGGCCACGATGATCTTGATCTCTCATTACTGGGTCAGCAGAACATGGTACCCAGAGTTTTTCAACAGGCCATCTGCCCTCCCTACTCAGAGAAGAAGGTCCTGCACCCAAATCCATGTCACTTTTAATTCCCAAGTCTTGCAGTGGAGACATGTCTTTCGCTCACATTGCTACAGTGAATCTCACTCACTTGCTAACAACGCCTTGTTTCTAATCATCCATCCAGGCATGTTTAAAAAAAATGCCTCACTGGCGTTCAAATTCGATGCTGCTTATATATTCCTATCTCAGACTTGCGTGGTCGCAGTATGGCGAGCTCACACAAAAAGCGACTGACTCATTCTTTGTGCGTATTCATCCTGGCATATTTGAATTCTTACCTTCTTGATGTTAGGTCCGGTAAATGTGTCTGACTGAATCCAGCGCGGTTGCGTTAGTCGGGGCTCCCGCTAGACACTGTTGGGCGTAAAGGGAAACTCTCATAATCAAAGCACCTGGTGTGTTGGGAGCGCCATGGTCCTAGAGAGGAGACTGGCGATTTCACTCTCAGCAGCGTATAGATAAATATGTAGGGTTTGACTTTCCCATACTTTTACACCCATATTTTCTAAGACCATCATTTCAGCGTCCCGTGTCTCTTCGAATATTCCATTAGGAATGTATAAATCACATCTCAGGGTTCACATAATTTAGTAAAGAAGTGGGTGGTCATGGGACATGTAGTTCTCCCGCGATTTTGCTAATGGGTCCAATCCTGTGGCCCTTTTTTTGGATAGTAGGCATGCGGTTTTCATGTCCAAATAGACCACATGCAATATTGAGGTTATGGTACATCTCACACTGTTTATTACTAGCCTTAGCTAAATCATGGTTAATACATGCACAGTTTGAGACGCCTATGTAGTCTAAACTGCCTTAGTGTTGATTGAAGCATTACATAAATGGCGCCAGATCTACTTATTAGGGTATTCCATTCCACGGAAACTTTCAAGCCCTGCCAGGGCATAGATCCAGCGTTCTATCTTATGCAGTGTCGTTGCCATATCCCATCCACGTGTTTTTGGTTTAATAGCTTGTAATACAAACCATTTTAGTTCGGTATCTTTATGATTTTTTTCTTACAAAATGGTCAACCAAGGGTTTATCCGCACCTTGTTCCGTATGAAAGATGTATGTGCGGATATTCTCTGCCTTATTTGTCTGGTAGTCTTGCCTACATATAGCAGATCACACGGGCAAGAAATAATGTAGATTACATTTTTCGTGAGGCAGTTTGTGTGGCTCTTTAATTCCCATTTCATGTGACATAATTAAACATGTATCTTTCTGTCATAGGACATATGGCGCAGTTCCCGCATTTGTGATGCCCTATTATAGGCGGCAATCCCAATTGACTTAGTACTATTTGTTCCTTGGTTTTTTTCTCGGTATGTATGTACCAATTTTTTACTTACATTACTACTACGTTTGAAAGTAAACATCGGCTTTTTGAACAAACTTCCTATATATTTCACAAGGTTCCAGTTGGGGTTGATCTTTTAATGATTTTGTTACGAATAGGGTTGTATGTTGTGACACATACCAGTCTGTCATTTGTTCGTTTTTCTCGGGTTGTCAGAATTATTTCCCTGTTAGTGTTGGCGGCTCTTTTCAAATTGCCTCTTACCAATTTCTTGGGGTAACCGCGTTCCTTCAGTCTGTCTTTCAATTGTGATCTATGCAAGTTATAGTCTTCTTTCTCGGTACAATTTCGGCGGATTATCAAGAATTGGCCATATGGCAGATTTTGTCTCAATCCTACAGGGTGAAAACTTGAGTAATGTAGCGGGATGTTCCTGTCAGTGGGCTTCCTGTAAACTGTAAAGTGTGGTCACACAAACCACCCACAGGTTTTATCCTAGAGTGAGCCCCTCTGGCCATGACGGAAAACTTCTTTTTGTTTAAAAAGCAGTTATATAACCAGCAAAAAGGAGTACAGATTCTTTGAAAGGTTCCTCTGGCTCATGAAATCTCCTTGGATGGGGTACATCCTCAGGGACTCCATCAGGGACGTGCTCCCGCCAATGGCTCTGGCGCTGCAAGTCCCAGTACAGGCACCCCTGTTAATCCTCCGCCAGCTGCTCCGGCTGCTCAACCGATTGTGCAGGCGGTTCCGTACCTGCCTCCGCTGCATCTTCCGGCTCCGGTCTCCACACCCCAGGCTTCAGCTCCCAGCACCCCTCCACCGGAGCCAGACCAACCGGACCCTCAGGTGGACACGGAGGAGGAGGACCCCGTTACACCGTCATTAGCCAAGACCTTCCATGAACGTCTTGCAGGGCTGGCTGAGAACTTGGGCTTTCCTCAACCCGAGGTCGAGCAACCATCATAGGGGGTCCTCGCCGAAGTCCTCACTCTACGTCCAGCAGCGAGAACCGGGATCCCGATGCAGAAGGACATAGTCCCTTGGCCAAAAAGGACTGGCTCAAGCCCCACTCGGTCCAGCCGGTCAATTGAGGGGGGGATACGCTCTTGTTATCGGCCCACCCTCAGCCGCACTCTTTGGTGATCGCTGCATCATCACTATACGCCAAGCCTCAGTCGTCATCGACCTCTTCCTCCGTGGCGCTGCTAGGCAAGGAGGAGAATATCTTGGAGGCGTACAGGAAGAAGCTGTATTCCAACGCGTCCCTGCATCTTCATCAAGCCAACACGGATGCCATGCTGGCAGCCGTTAACACGAGGTGTTGGCGGAAAATTGCCGATTATCTCCCAGAGCTTCCGGCGCAGAACCAATCACGATTCAAGGCGGGACTGGCAGAGACCAAGATGGTGGCACAAGACATCATGGAGTCCACTGTGGCCCACATTGACACCTCTGCCCGGGCCGTCTGCATTGCCACAGACATGAGAAGAACAGCCTGGCTATGTGCTACTAAATTCAACACGAATGTCCAGGAATGTATATTAGTATGCAGTATGGAGGAACAGGGATGGGACATGAGAGTAATATAAGTTTCTCACCATATTACATAACTCTTAGTCCTTAGTCCCCTTTCCTCCATACGTACCACCATCCTCCCCCCTAATAAAACTGATGTCATTAGGCAATGTCAATCTATTGTCAACACATCTATGGGGACTGAGGTGTGGCGCCGGAGGGCGGAGTCAGGGCAGCACATGCTCCCTGGGCCGCACCCCTGCGCGCCTCTAAATTTAAAGGGGAATACGTTTTTTTCGGGTGAAAAAGGTTCAGTCTCCCCTCCCTACGAAGGGACGCCCATGCAGTATGGAGGAACCGGAACTAAAAGTACGTTAGTCACTATGGTGAGCAACTTATAATTACAGTATGGAGGAAAGGGGACTATGGACTAGGAGTAACTTAGTTTTTCTCACTTTCCCTCAGAGGCTCAATGTGACTCGAGCCCTAGTTCTCTCTAGGCTTGACTACTGCAATAGCCTCTTCCTGAATCTACCATCCTCCACTCTGCAAACCCTCCAGCTAATCCAGAATAGGGCAGCAAGACTTCTGCTTGGCCTTAAGCCCAGGGCCCGCATATCTCCTGCACTAAAAAGTCTTCACTGGCTCCCAGTTGCTGTACAGATTAAAATTCAAATTCAAACCCCTCTGTATCATCCACAAGGCTGTCTGGACCCAGAGACCACACTATCTTCAACTTTATCTCACTAAATACTCTCCATCTGGCACCAACTCTGTGTGTAGAGCGTTTTTTCTAAACAGAGGGCAGGTGGTCGTTCACTTTCCTCAGGGGATTCCTCCTATGGAATAGCCTCCCCCTCCCTCTGTGCCCTGAGCAGGGTCTTTTCAAATTCTAGAAGCTCCTTAAGACTTGCCTCTTTTCCACCTCATTCCCTTCTTCTCTCCTCCTCCCACAGTTGCTGCGATCAGTATCCTGGGCCCTTATGCATCCTTGTGGCCCTGAACACCTACACCAATCCTGCCCAACTCCTGTCTATCCACAGCACTTGCATGTGCACGCCCTCTGCCCTGGAGGTTTGCACTTAAACCTCCCAAGGCCCCAGTCCGTGTAGCACTCAAGATTCCTAGCACTTCATCTGTGGCTCACCCATGAGCTCGGGCTCTCCTGCACTTACCCCTTCTTCCCTCTTCCTTGCTGCACTTGTACGTTCACATTACTCACAAGGCATAGTAGGTTCATCCCTTCAACACCACACCGCCACACTTACATTTTGTGTTTTTAATGGGGTTGTTTCCCCACCCTTGCTCCCTCCCTGCCCTGTGGGTGATTTGAAACAGTATGTTCTTATTGTATAAGCGCCTAACAAGCAAACAAATAAGCATTTTGCCCAAGCTTGGGATAGGAAATGCAGCAAGTCACTTGTCGGACAATTGTATTTCGAAAAAATGATTGACTGTTGGTCACATTTTCAGTTCTTCTTCCTAGAAAGCCAATAAAGATGGGGAACCATCAGTCATGTTTTGGCCCTTTGACTTGTGAAGGCTGGTGTGAAAAGGATACTGCCGTGTTGAGTGTGCTTCTCTACATCTAGGTGGGGGATGGGGGAGGAGAACAAAATTGTTTGCCATGGAACCTGAGCGCTAACCATCCTCGGGCAGCTTATGGGACAGGGCTTTTAAAGAGCTGGTAGCGCTTGAGCAAGAGTGAGTCCAACAACATAACATTGCATCAGAGAAGCAGATGGTGCTGGGATTATGTCGGGCAAGTGTCATGAAAGTGCCATAGACCTGTTTTGTCCTACATTGTCTACCTGTTTTGGCCTTTGGTTCACTATGGATGCAAAAAAATCTGTCTAGATTCATCCGCTTATCTAGTAACCGGTCAGTTTCCCCAACATAGTAGCCCCACAAGGGACATTTCATACACACAATAATATGCACAACATTGCAGGATGCACATGTGAAACTTCCTGTGATTTTGTAATCCTGCCCTGTGTGGGGTATCTTGATTGTATCTGAAATGTAGGTATGTGAACAGGTCAGGCATCCTTTGTCATTGCATGTGTTTGTTTCATTTTGTGTGCGAAGTGGATGTAACTGGATTCTTATCATTTCTTTGAGATTGGCTGGCTGAAAGTAAGGAAGGGCATTTCAGGGAAAATCTCACACAGTCGTACAGAGTTTTCCACTATGGTTTGCAGTTCTTGAGGAATCTTGCACAAGGATAGCAACTCTGGATTGTATGCAACAACCAGTGGCACCCGATTCTGTCTCTTTTGCTCTGTATTCCAGGAGTTTGCTCCGGGGATGTTAGTTGCCCGGTTGATCTGCCTGTCCACAGTCCTGCAGTTGTATGCTTGGTTTAGGCAGCCAGATCTCCGAGCTTGTATGTTCTTATCCTGGTACCTTGTATCTGAGCATATTCGGTTGTACCTTATTGCCTGGCTGAATATTGTGGCATGCTTTGTGTACGTTAGGTGTAAGCTGTCACTCTTCAAATAGCTGGGGTGGTCTGTTGGTTTGTGATATACTGTGGTTTGTAGCAGCCCATTTTGTATTGTTATGGTGATGTACAGGAAATGTACTTTTCAAGGAGCATTTGAGGTTGATGGCTGCGCAGAATTCACTTGATCCATGAAGGCATATAAGGTCCTGTTCTGCAGCGGTCCAAATAAGGAGGATATCATCAATGTATTGCAGATACCTCAGTGTTCTGCAATCGCGGGTGGCAACGAAATACATATAATTCATCTTAACCCACAACTGTTTCACATTTGGTACTGTTATTCAGAGATAAGTATCGGTACCAAATGTGAAATAGTTATGGGTTCAGATGAATCCTATGTATTTGGGTATACGATAAACAAGCTGTTTATTTCAGAGAGCATTTTTGCACCCCTCTATCGATGTTTGGAATGTTGGTGTAGAGTGACTCTAAATCCATGGTGCCTAGTAATATACACCATGGTAGGGGGCCAATAACAATTTCATTTTTAGTAGGTCAGTGGTGTCTGGATATAGCTGGGCGTGTCTCTTATAAGTGGCTTCAAGATGTTATCCTCTCAACCAGAAATGTTCTCAGCATGCCTGATCCAGAGATGATTGGTCGTCCAGGGTGGTTTTCTTTGTGCATCTTTGGGAGCATATATTGTGTATCGGGTAGTCTGGTACCTGGCAGTGAACATGTTACTTGTTATCATTTGCGAGTGTATTTAGAATCTTGTGGAATTCTTTTATATTGTATGTATCTACTTGCGGGTTTGTATAATATCTTGTCAGAAAATTCTTTGTGTTCCCTCCACATGAACTTCATTCGCGTCTTGAAACACTTGGCGCGTTACAAATATCATATCATTATGACAGCTCCTCCTTTGTCTGCAGGTTTGATTGTGATATTCTGAATGTTGTTCAGGGATTGAATAGCCTCTCTCTGTGTCAGGTTATAAGACCGTTTAATATGCTTTGCCAGTATGGCAGATGTTGCTCTGTCTCTGAAACTTTAAATGTATCGGTCCAGGTTTGGGTTGTGTCCAGGCTCGGGTCTAGTTTGGAGGTCCGCTTCTTTTCTCGGTTTGTACCCCAGTAGTTCACCATTCCGTTGTTATCTTGACTCTCCTCTGGTTTGTAATGAAAGAATTCCTTCAGCCTGAGGCGTCTGAAGAAGGCTTTAAGATTACTGCACAGTTCTATTTTGTCGAAGTACTGAC
The DNA here is from genome assembly GCF_040938575.1 of Ambystoma mexicanum. NCBI lineage: Eukaryota > Metazoa > Chordata > Amphibia > Caudata > Ambystomatidae > Ambystoma > Ambystoma mexicanum. The sequence goes on along the minus strand of NC_090941.1, from coordinate 658,848,112 downwards.
TTTTCTGCCTTTGTTTGGGTATCATTTTGTGAAGCTGACCATGCTGTCCTGTTTTTGGATAGTCTGTTTTCCCTGCTCTCGCATTGTTGTGTTGCTTCAGTATTTCTCACTCTGTCTAGTGTTTCAAGCTTTTTCTTCTTGTGGCCTAAAAGAGATTCTGGGAGTCTTTTTGTTGAATCTTGGAGTTCAATATATATTTGCAGTCTGTCTGTGTCCAAAATAGTTTTGATTCCATCTTGCGTCATCTTTCTGTGGTTTTAGCGGACACTGGTAAGGTTGTACCGTAAACTTTGAGGTCCTGATGCATATTTGTTGCCAGAATCTTGGAATGTAGGTCAAAGCCAGAGAGTTAAGAGGCTAACAAAGTCACTTATTTGCAAATTTTCGTAATTTTCAAATTACTTCATCAGGTATAGGAAGAGAATTGAGGCTTTTGGGCTCAAGCGCTATACATGTTTTACAAAAAACTTTACAAAATAAGAAATTAATGTACAAAATAGATGACACACTAAAGTTAAGTAGCAGAAAGGGAAGCAAGAACATCGGCTTTTAACCATGTATGGAAGATATGAAGGTAAAGCGCAAATACTGGGAGGAAGAGATTCCCAGAGTTTAGGGGCAAGAAGAGAAAAAAAAGATGGGGTTTTGCACCGAAAGATGATTTAAGTGTGTGATCGAAGAGAGGACAGGTTGGAGTGGGGCTGGACGATGGTAGCATTTAAAGACAATAGTTGGGAAATGGAATAGAAGATGAGAATCAAAAGAAATGGAGAGAAGTGACCACGAAATAAAAGTTTGGGGGTGTAAAGAAAAGGGAATACATTTAGCTGCATTTAAAACCAAACAGAGTTGAGTAAGATGAGAAGGAAGGCTCACTAGAAGAGCAAGGCAATAGTATAGTTGAGAAAAAATAGAAGATGAGGTGTTTAGCAGCTTGATAAAGGTGTAAGCCTGCCGTGTATTGTCAATATGGTAGAGATGGATACAAGCAGTAGTGGAAATATGAAGAGAGAAGGATAGAGCGGGATCAAAGGTGACATGAGATTACGAACCCATGAAGAAGGGAGAAAAGAGGGAGTGAAGGAGATACCGGAGGTGTAGGAGGCAGGGAGGGGAGAAGAAGCTGGGTATAAGATTATTTTAGTTTTGGACGCGTTAATATGTAAGAAATGAAAGGACATCCAAGACTGAACAGCAGAAAGGCAAGCTGAGACAATAGAATAAAGTCAGTCAGAAAAGGAACAAAAAGAAAGATCTGGGAGTCAGAGTAAAAATGAGACAAAAGATTAAAGGACTGAATAAGTGCTGATGGAGGAATAGTGTAGATGGAATACAGTAAGGCCATCGCGTCGCCCCTTGCGCCACCATACTCGCTAGATGCTGCCTGCACCTTCCCTCCCTGCCACCAGGTACAGCTGTACCCCTACTCTGTATCCTACCCCCTCTGTATATCTGTGCTGTTACGACTGAAAAGCGCTCTGTTATGCATCTGAAATGTTGTACACCTCTGTAAAGCGCTCTGTTATGTATCTGTATTGGTTGCTTCTCGAAGCTAGGTCTGCGCTCAATAAATAACATAATAATAATAAAAGAGACAGAAGATTGTAGAACTGTCGAAGACATGGCGAAGAAGTATGACCAGCCCAGGACAGAGATTAAGTACCAGTGTCTGAGAAGCCAAGAGAAATGACAGCGCAGAGAGTACTTTAGGGTGATCGACTCATCAAATGCAGCAGAGCGATCTTGGTGAATTGGAATTGATGAAAGCTTGTTGTGTCTGGGAGAAAGAAGAGCGTTTGAGACATGCAGCAGAGTGGTTTTGGTAGAGTGCACTGAATGGCTGCCAGATTGCACTGATGGAAGTAGGAATTAAGATGTGAAGAGACTTGGGAATAGTAGAGGTCTCTTGCTAAGAGTTTAGAGTGAAAGGGGAGACGTGAGATAGGATGAACATTAAATGGCGAATATAGGGCCAAGTGAGTGTTGCTTAAGGATGGTAGTTGCACGTTTGATGAGGGTGGTGAAGGAAGAGGAAGGTAGAGAGGTTAAAAAGAGAGGTAAGAAAAGGAATTCTGGAAGAATAAATAATTAATAAGAATAAGCCATGAATAAATAGGTTCAGAGGTTGTAGGGAGGACACGGGAAAAGAGGCAATGCTCGAGTTAGCAAGGAGAGAGAAGGAAGAAAATGACAAAGCGGGCTGACCATGCGGAGTAGTAGTAGATTGGGAAGGTGAAGAACTAGGTGGGGGTGAGCAAAGAGAGGAAACTTTAGAGGTAAAATAGTGTGTGAAATCCACAGAGGAAAGATAAGCAGAAATAGAAGGAGCAGGAGGGGAGGAGAAGAGCATAGCAGACTGTGAGGCTGCCATTAAAGAGATGAGATCAGATGAGAAGTAAGATTATTTTAGTGCTGGAAAGTAGAGAATCATAAGAGGAGTATCATGTAGTGAGAATGCTAAGATTCAAAGCAGTGCAAGATTTCTTAGAGCGTCGCTCTACTTTGTGTAGAGAGGTGCCAGAGAGTGGAGGGAAGCAGAAATCTACAGTTGTGGAGGTTTACGAGAAGGAAAGAAAGGGCGAGAAGGTTAGTGAAAGTCAAGCCTGGAAAGAAAACTATTGTGTTAAGTAGAAACAACTTGATCACAAGAGTGCAGTTAAGGGCTGGATAGAAAGTAAATGGGGGAGAGAGGAAAGAAAAGGAGGAAGAGAATCTGTGCAAGTCAAGACAAAGATGGAAAGGGAACAGGTGAGGGGAAATGAAGCAGAAAAAAAGGAAGAAATTATCAGAGGAATAAATGGGGACATTGAGTGGTATACAGGGTAAGATGAGGTCCAGCGGAACCAGAGACTTGAGGGAAGACAGAGAGAAATAAGATAAAAGGAATTAAGAGGAAGGAGAGGTGAAGATTAAAATCGCAGTACTCTGCTGCCGTTTAGCACCCACATAGACCTGCTTCTGAGCGCAGCCCTTCTCTGTGACACCTCCCAGAACATGCTATACTCAGCATTTCCATGAGGGATGACTTCAGAGTGAAAATACCACTTGAGAAGTGCGTCCCTACCCCATTGAAATTGCTACTCAATTTATCAACCAAGTAAGGATGAAAGGCTGATGCATGCAAGTTGGTATTCAATTCAATTCACGCATTGTGCAGGCATTAGCTTGTCTATAGCGTACGAGGGCTGGGCCTGATGTACCGGATCATCTTGACATTTAATTTCATATCTATCCATGCTTAAAGGGGCATTTGTTAGCATTGGACCGAAGCCTTGACGCATATGCAGATTCCTATTTACTAAATGCGAGAAATTAACATTACAGTCGGGCAAGCTTAACAAAAGTGTTCATAATTGTACATTGAACAGAAAATAGAGTTTTTGTTTAGGATTCTGGAACGGGGCACCAATCGACCTTGGTATTAGAACAATATGCCGTGCTTAGTGTAAACAACCCATTGACTGCTCTCCAGGCTTTCTGGGATGAACACCAAGTGTTCTGATAGTAAACAAAGACTTGAGAGAGCAATATGAAAGAACTACAAAATTACAAAAAGACAATAGAACTTCCTGTGGCGCCTTAGGCTGTCGGCAGCTTTTTAAAGTGGGTGAAAGGTGCATTTTCCTTGTTCTTAGCACAATTTTGGCTTTTCGTCAGAAAGATGAACACCGATAATGAGCTTGTTTAGCCAACCTCAAGCTGCTGACGGATTGATATGCTAATAGGAGGCAATAACAGTGAGAGCCCTGAGAATATTAAAAAAGGGCTACATTTGAGTCGTGCAGAGGTAAATTTTGCTCCGCGGAGACTCGGTGCTGGCAAGAAGGCAGACGGAAGGCTGCAGAGGGAGCAGCAGAGGGAAGGGGGGGGGTCAATGTCCTCTTTTTTCCCCTGACTGGATTTTAAAGCCACTAAATAAAATGTCTGGCTTTTCTGATACATGTGTAGTCCCCAGAGGCCCTGGTGTACTGACTTATGAGCAGAACCTTTGCTTTTGATGGCGTTGTATGGAGAATATTGTGTACTTTTCCACCCAAGGCAAGACAACTCACAACCTCATTTGTATTTGGCTGCTTGCTGACACAATGGTCAATCCCAATTGACTAACTCTTTTTGGAGCATTTTCCCACAATTTTTATGCATTTTCATGAAAAGACCCAGGTGATTGTACTTCCGTCCCCTTTCCTCCATCCTTGTGGGCCTCCCCGAACATGGGGACGGTACCGCAACCATTGACAGCGAAAAATTGAGTTTCCCCTTTAAATTTAGTATAGCGCACGGGTGTGCCTCTGGTGTGGGAATGCCCCGTCGAGGCCCTGCCCTCTGGTGCCTCTCCTCAGTCCCTTTTTCCACACGGAAACTCCTCAAGACCTTCATCTTCTTTTCCTCCTCTCTGCCTCTCCCCTGCTAACCTCTGTTCTTTTTCTCTCCACCCTCCTTCCCCCTAACTCTGTTCAGTTTTTGCTTACTGGGTGCCTGGTTCACCTCCAGAGCCTTACAGGTCCCAGGCTCCCCCGCCAGTCTTTTGCTCTTGCCTCTGGGCTGCTGCACTATGTTCATCATTACTGCACTTTCAACTTAGGCTCCATGAGCGGGGCAATCTCTCTGCACTTAACCCAGGGCCCTGCTGGACTGGACATGGTTGTTCTCCCTTCCCACCCATCCTTCCTCGCACCTCCGTCTGTGCGCATGCATGACCTAAATGTACTAGTAAGTTTGTCGGTCCTATCCCTCACTCGCCCCCTTGTTTTGTTCCCCCTCCCTAGCTTGGGCGCAACTGTAACACTTCATGCATTTGCACTAGGAGAAATTCTGTCAGTCCTAGTATGCAATTTCTTCTGCTTATTTCATTCGGAAACTTCAAGGCCTAAGAATGATTACTGTATTCCCTTCCCGCCTTGAAGCACTCCACCTGGGTATATGCGCTGTATAAATAAACAATTACAGGTTTCAAAGCAGAAACATAAGCCAATCTGTTGGATACGCCAGTCAAAGACTCCGTGCTGTTGGGCAAATCAATAGACACCCTTCTACAAATGACCAGATGAGAGCACAATACCCTGACATTCGTTAGTTAGACATCATTCAGAACTTTCCATTAAAGGTGCACGTCGTGAAACTTTCGCTCCTTTTGGCCTGGCTTTTCTTTAATTTTCGGGTCATTTCAGCCAGCCATCTACCAGTGGATGTTTCTCAGTGGCACAAACTCATTTCTGTTCCAGAGGTATAGGGTAAACCCCAAGAGGGGCAGCTTCTTCCTCCTCTAAGCAGTGACGCGCAAAGTTCATGTTCCATTTCATGTTCCCCAGTAGGAAGAACAATAACATTGTTCACGCACACATGGGAGGGATTTGCAACCGACAAATGGGTCAGAAGCACGATGGGGCAAGGATACTGTGTGGAGCTTGTAGGGAAGCTTTGCAACCTCTCGGCAAGAACAAACACAATGCTGAAGGAGTATCTGAAACTACTGCAGAAAGAAGTCAAGGCACTACTGCAATAGAGTACCATAGAACCAGTTCCACAACGGTGGCTACACACAGGCATTTCATTTACTCTTTATTTTCCAGTTTGCAAAAGACCAGATGAAAAGGCTGTTTCTAGGGCCAACAAACAAGTATGTCAAAAAGCAAAAGTTCTGGTTGACTAAGAAATCTGTTGTCTAAAAAGGGTGCCTGTATGTCATATGAAAGATGCATACTTTCATATTTCCATGTTTCCAGGTCACCGAAAGTATCTTTGCTTCAATGTAAACTCTCTTCATTTTCTGTTCAAGTTACTTTCTTTTGTAGTTACATCTGCACCTTGTCTGTTCACAGATGTCCTTGTGGTGGTGCGACATCTATGCCACCAAAACATTCCTGTGTACCCTTCTCTGGGTGACTAGGTAATAGCAAGAGAAATCATGGCAGTTTTCTTGTAGAACAAAAGGCCATAGATCTACTGTGCCAACTTAAGCCTCATCCCATTGGAAAATAAATATTTTCGGGGCAATTTTAAAAACAAAAGAAGCTTTAGTTTATCCCTCCGGAGAGAGGGCAAGCATTACTGGTACCGGCCCAACTCATTGCAGCAATTTAACTGCATTTAGTGAAACTGTAGTTTTACTACATTTGAGGGGTAAGGGTACAGGGTGTGGGTATATTTTAAACAATACATTAGAGTGGTTGGGGGAGAAGTGAGTGGAAGTAGAATGGCAGTATGGGTGTCGGTATAAGGCAGTCACCCATCTACCTTGCGGTGAATCTCAGAATCTGTGGCGGACAACGCACCACCAGAATCCAGTACACATGCAGACTTGCCCTCTGCAAAAAGGAAAGGACCAGAAAACTAGCCTTCTCTGCCTATGCCCCAAGAACCTCCTCCCCGTCAGCATAGACCAGCTCCTACAATTCAGAAAAGAACTTGAGACCCACCTCTTCGAGAACTCTTTCCTCCTCAACACCTAGGGCATCACAACACCCCCAATGCCACCTGACCCACTAGACGCTGTCCACCTCTCTCCTCACCACCACCCTGTACAACTGTACCCCCCTGTATATCTGTATTTGTATGGCCTGTCCCCTTTCCTCCATCCTTGTGGGTGTCCCCCAACATGGGGATGGTAGTGGAACCTTTGGCAGCAAAAAATATAGCTTCCCCTTTAAATTTAGTATAGCGCGTAGGGGCACAGTCTCGGGCGTGGGAACACCCTCTGCTGCTGCCGTCCCCCTGTCCCTTTTTCCACACGGACGATGTCAGACCTGGCAGCCAGCGCAAATACTTTTTTAGCTTTCCGCTTGCTCCCAGTTTGTATTTTCAATTCTTATTTCACTTCCCTTCGGTGCCTCGCCTCGCTTCCCCTCCCCTGGTGCAAGTTGGCCAAAGGAAAATTCACAAGATATGCCGCATGCGACCGCTCGTTCCCGGCCTCATACCCCCATGCACTCTGTCCTGAGTGTTTGGGGCCCAACCACTGCTTGGACTCATGTTGGGCCTGCAGCGCTCTTGTCCCAGGGCATTGAAGAATCGTTTGTTGCGGTGGAGGGAGATCTTCCACACTTCTCCTCTGCCCCACCTTAAGGTCTTTGTCCCCAGGACCTCTGGTCAAGACACAATATGCCCTCTGTTCAGCACGGCTCCACAGCACAGTGACTCCTTCCCCGGGGTTCCTCGGATTCAGGTTCTGGCAAGGCTACCGGCTCGCAAGCAGAGGGTCTCTTCTGGGCAGTCCAGGGACAGACCTGATGGCTTCCAGACTACCTGCTCCCAAGCTGAGGGGCTCAGGGGCCCTATCAGGCTGTACTTTCGGAAGATCGATCAGGCTTGTCCTCTTCTAGCCCAGGGGGTAAGGGATCATCGGGTGTCACCTCAGAGTCTGTCCTCGGGTAGATGAGCACGGCTACTGATGCAGGTGCCGAATGCTCCCAGCCTACCTGAGCTTGCTGCTAGGCCATGAATCAGGGTGTTACGACTACAGGCCTTCCGGCTCAGGACTCAGCGCCTACCAGAGGGATCTCTGTGATCGGCGCCTCTGCTTCAGGTGCAATGCCCAAGCTGTATCCTCCCGTGTCTGAGGCCTCTCTTGGCTCGGGGCCTTCGCGCCCTCCTGCCCAGGGCGTGTTGCAAATCTTTAAAATGGCAGTGGTACATGGCAGAGCCTGCCAGGCAGGCAGCCATCTTGGACCCTGCTCACGGCCCGCCAGTGCTTTCGCCTATTGAGTGGGCTTTGCAGGAGGATCCCAGCCCCCTTCCTTCCGGAAGTAGCAGTGGTTCCTAAGGTGCAGGGTTTTGGTCCCCTCAATGCGTACATCTACCCATCACAGCCGTACAGATGCACGCGCCAGCGCCTCCGCGCTTCGACCAGGAGAGCTTTGATCCAATACAGCAGTGGCTCGCAAAACAATGGTCTCCGGGGACAGGATGGTAGGACAATCTAATGGTGGTATAGCAAGAGCTTGTACAAGACTACAGTGGTGGAAAACAGTAAACCTACTAAAAGGAGACCTTTTCACAATCCACTTGTGCAAGTAACCATAACATCAGATGCTTCACTAACGGGTTGGGGAGCATATTGTTGTGACCTCCTTGCACAAGGCAATTGGACAAATTGGCAAGCAAATCAACACATAAATGTACTAGAACTACCGGCTATCAAATTGGCACTGCATGCTTTTCAAGCACTATTTGCAAACAAAGTTGTGCTCATCAACACAGATAATTGAAACAGTCCACACGGATGTGTTCTAAACCAGACTAAAAGCCTACCTAATTGGCTCCGAGTTACCCTCTTAACCTACCTCTCATCTGCCTTCTAGCTAACATTTTTTCCTTGCCTCGAACCAATCTCTTTTGCTCATTTTCTACTGCCTCGACTCTGCTGCTCCATTCATCATGGTGCCATCCCTAAAACAGCTGTCCTTACCACCTACCAGCACTTAAAAATGTCTGTTTTTCTTAAACTGTGTGTGTCCACCCATGTATTGTCCCAGGTGACTGTTCCATTTAATCGCCCCCACAAGCTGGTCAGAATATCACTCACCCCATTGTAAGAAGCTCACTGCTTCCGGTCAAATCTGATTTCTTATCAATTGTACGTTCTTTGGTGATCAAGAGGATTGTTCCTCCCTGTATGAATAAATAATACAACTGCCGTGTTTTATGTCAAGAAACATGGCTTCATTAACTTTGATTAGGCACTTTGCTTAGGTTCAGCACACTTAACATCTTTTCGGGTGTCTCTTGTTGTGGACTGTTTAATTTTAATTATTCTTGTTTCCTTCTTTCCACCACCGTGTTGAACTAGTGTTATTCCTCTTTTTTGTTTTCCTCTCTGTTGATTTCGGCTTCATTTTGATTGGCTCTTTTGTTTTAAGTTTAGTTTTTACTTGGATTCTGGTGCTCCCCTATTTTTTCACTAATTTGTTGAATTCAGAAAACCTTAATGACCCTTCTGGGGTCATTTTTTAGCTTTTAGCTCTTAATTTTTTGTAAAATTATTATCTTTATATTTCAGATCTAATGCATTTGTGATCTATTGTTGGCATGGCCGGACTGTGATTTCCTGGACTTTCTAGACAGGCTCCCCGAGCCTTTGCCCCTCCAGTGGTTGAGATTCATGGTAATTAGATTTTCTCCCCCTTAGTTTTTGACACGGTTGACGCTATGAATTTTGCAATGGCGCAGACGGGCTAAAAAAACGGTGGTGTGGAAGGTTGGCCCAGAGCAATTGCCAGTGGTTTAGATTCATTCGAAACCTTCCACCCATCACTTTTGTGGTCAGTTTGTTTCTCCTTGTGAGAGAGGGTATGCCTAGACGTGGGTCCCTTGCTCGCTGCGCCACAGGGAACCAGGCTGCACCTCACTGAGGAGGTCCAACAAGGCCGAAACATGTCTGGGGTTGCTTGGTTTTCTGTGCAGAGGGGACCTGGCCTAGCAGTTCGGGCTGGGCTGTTACCTTCGGTGGCGGCAGCTGCTGACTGATTTGCACATGGCTGGTCCCCTTTTGCAATGGCGCAGACGGGCTAAAAATCGGTGGTGTGGAAGGTTGGCCCAGAGCAATTGCCAGTGGTTTAGATTCATTTGAAACCTTCCACTCATCACTTTTGTGGTCAGGTCGCTATGAATATGGGAGCGGTTCCCCTGGTTTAACCCTCGGATCACCTTATTTTATGTGTACAGACCATTTGTATTGCTTACATGCTTGTTTTTTTCTCTTTCTCTCTTTTTATTTCAGGCAGAACCATTATCTATGTGATATTACCTTTAGCTTAAAGGTTGTTTTTATCATTCACCAATTGATGTATTCGTCATCTAAAACAAATTATAGACGAATCCTCAAGAATACGTGTATGGGAATGCCATGTCCTGATGAAGATGGACATCATCTGTAATCCAGTTTGATGTTTGTTCCATCGAAACTACTCTTTTTTGGTGTCATGCTTATTACATTGTGTTTATGTATTTATGTGAATTTCGGCATATCACCTTAGTAGTTGATGTATAGCATCCTATGTCAGATTTTTAGTGTATGGCTTTAGAATTGTGAGGCTTTGCAGTGCTAACATACCATTGGACTGCCCTATTTGGGATCAATTCATTGTTCCTTTTTTCTATTGCCCATGTGACAGGTTGATTTTATCAACTAATGAACATATTAATTAAATCAAATTATTATATTCATCAGTGTCCAGTTGACCTGGCTCTTTTTCTCCGATGGAGATGGTGGCCTTGGCAACTGAACAGCTATTTGAGGGATTACTGTCATTTTTCCCCTGAATTGTTTATTGGCATTGAATTGTTTACTGCCTCCCTCAGTGACCAGCACTTTTTTAACACACATTGCACTTTATATCTCGGTATGTTTATTCCTGTGTGTATTCCTAACTATTTAATATCTTCTTAAATGAAATTTGACTAAAAGAATAAAAATGTATTTTTTTAAAGCTTTTTCTGTGGTCTCTATGGGGTGATCGGCGGAGTTGACCTTGGGTTACTGCTTTCATGTTTTTGTTGGAACCATGCTTTCATAAGTGAACTTAGTTTCATATCCGCTGGCTTGACCTTGTTCAGTATTATGTCAAGAAACATGGCAGAACATACTCCCAAAATCTCTCTTCTTGCATAATCTGGCAGTGGTACTGCAAAAGAAATATATTCATTGAGGCACAACACGTACCAGGGAAATACAGTTGTCTTGCAGACAGCTTAAGCCGAGTTTTTGTAAGTGAGAAGTCGGCACAAGCCCACTCACAGAACTTTGTGACTTATGGACATCCCATGGTGGCCCTCTTCAACAGCTGACGGCGCCAAATGCCTAAGCTTTGCCTCCACGAACCCACTGCAGGAAGTGAAAGATCTCTAGGGTATTCCCTACGTGATGCACTTTTGTTCCCATTTGAATTTGACCTGGTTTATGCGTTCTCCCAGTTTCCTTTGGTGCTGAGTAAATTGAAGCAGAGTGTAACAATGATCTTAATCGCCCAGACTTGGCACAGAGGACCTCTGGTAGCAGTCATGCAGAAAATGATGCTTTCTTCCTTGCACTGCCTCCTATAGAAGTAGAATCTGCTGATGCAAGCTTGGGGCAGAGTGCTTCACCTCAGTGCCAGGACGCTGAGTTTCATGTGTGGCTATTTAGAGGCTAGGTAAAAGGGAGGGGCGATATCTGAGAAGGTTATTGTTATGATGCTCTCTAAGTGCCCGTCCTTCAAGTCAATCTATTCTTCTAATTGACGCACTTTCGCTACCTGTTGGTTTGATAGAGAGCATGGCCATTTGTTGGCCAAAGCAGGGTTAAACAGAAGGGCAGTCAAAGCTTTTCTTGTGGCACTCTTTTTTAAAAAGGGTGCCTGAACAGTACTCCTTTTTACCATTCCCATGGTTTTACAGTTTCTAAGAGGTCTTACTAATGCTGACGCACCAAGACCTTTAATAGCACTATCCCACTCCACCACCTTTTTGAAACCCCAATTTCGTTGTCACATACTTGATGGCGACTTAGTTTGATCCCATTCACACTTGTCACTCTGCCTGTGGTGTCTCAAGGTAGACATGTTTGTGACTGACACCAGCAAGAAGGGTTTCAGAACTGCATGCTTTATCTAGATTTCCTCTTTCTACACTTCTCCAACTAGAGACCACCCTTTCTTCCCACTGTGATATCGGATTTGCATCTTGAACAAACAAATCGTTCTTTCTCATTCTTCCAAGACTGAGGAAAGGATGGGTATTTGCTGGATGATAAGCTATTTGTGTTTTGCTAAATCAGACAAAGGCAGAACAATCCGTTACCATACTGTCTCTAGGTGGATTGTACTCTACATCCTAATTTTTGAGCTGGCCCACAAGAAAGTACCACACAGTCTACACTAATTCAACAAAGTCAGGTAGCCACTAATGTCTTAGTTAAGTAAGACAGGGAGTTCATTTGGTAGATAACTGGCAAGCTACTAATTGGACATGGTGTCATATCTTCAGCAAGCATTACCACCTTTGATTCCTTGACTGGTGATGAGTAGGTATGGCAATTCTGAAAAATGTCCTCCTGTTACTTTTTATCTGGACTTTCCTTCACTGCCTTTGTTTTAGAACAATTAATTCTCTGCATTCAAATGTGACAGTTTGTTTCTTGTGGTTGTGGTCAAAAGGGCGGATCTGATGCAAAAAGCCTTGGACGCTTTGTATATAAGTATGGATAACATCACATTCAAAGCAAAATGGAGCCTTCATCTGAATCGTATGGCACCACCTGGAGCAGCAGACTATCTGGAGTGTATTTCACAAGATGTGGAAGGAATATCTTGTGCATCCGAACGATCATTACTGGAGGTAGCGAATTTGTTCTTTTTGCCTCTTTGCAGGATAATCCATTTGAGAGGCAAGTGCACTGTGCACATTTTCCAAAAAATGCACATAATTAACTTATGAGGGTTCTTGAATGTTTTGATTTCCAGCTCAACGCGGTCACAAAAGTGTTAATGCTCTGAAGCAGTTTATTATTATCAAGCATATAAGCAGGAATCTTCCGAAAGATTGTTTGAAATGCCTCTTAACAAACTGTGATACATTTTTCTGTCTCCTGATAGGCCAACATGATGGGCCGTTACCACGTCAGCATGCTGGTTTGCTGCCAGAATCCCTTATCTGGGCATATATTGTTCAACTAAGTTCTGCACTGCGAACGACTCACACAGCAGGGTTGGCATGTCGTGTTATGGATCCAACAAAAATTCTCATAACTGGTAAAACAAGGTATGTTGCACAGAGGTAATATGGAAACCTTGTCTGTTGGGAGTTCATTAACAAAGGATTTCAAGTTTACAAAATCAGATGTGACATTCGACCTGTACATTAAATAAAATTATGAAAATAATCTGGGTATACTGAAACTAATCACATCACATATTTCCATAAAGTTAATAATCCTTTCTTTGTGTTTTTTTTTAATCATTACATGAAATAGAAATACAAATCTCCCACCATATCTCTCTCACTTCTCGTGCCTGTCGCTACCACCTCTTCAATATTCTCAAAATCCGCCCTTCTCTCACCTTTCATGCTACTAAACTCCTATTCTCCAGCATGGGGTCTGGCATGGATTCACATGCTCATGAATATTCCCTGTCGTCAGGCCGGGAATCCTCAGTAAAGAAAAGATCAGTATCAGTTTTGTTTCTGATCTGTCTTTCTTAGTAGTAACCAATCACTGATCTCTGGGTCATACTGCCCCCAGCCAATGACTGCCCTCTCCCTAAGCCCCTCCCCTGGCAGTCATCCTCAGATTTTTACCACACGCTCAAGTGTTGGGAGTCCTCGTGTTTAGCCCTCAAGCTTTTTGCTGCGTTTTCGCACTTTTTCAAAGATATTTTCTCATTTTTCGGTCAAATAGAGCCTCAAGCTCCACCGTGTCTACATCAGATCTACACCCCTCAAGGGTGAGGTTTTCGTCGAGTTATGCTTCTTGGAGGAGTCCAGAAGTTTCTGCGGCCTACCCGGACATGGCCCAGGAGAAAGGAAGCTCGACGGCCCGGAAAGTTGTTCAGGGTTTGCCCTGGATGCCAGCTGCAGAATGTGTTCAAGGAGGACGGGCACTCGAAATGTCTCTACTGCCTTCATGAGGACAAAACGCACGTGGAGAAGGACTGTGCGTTTTGCGGGAACATGTCGGAACGGACCATCAGGGACCGACACCTTCGTCTCTCCAACTGGCTGGAAGGAAAGAGCCCGTCAGGTGAGAAGAAGTCTGAGCGGTCTTCTAAGTCCTCTGAGGGCGCCCCGGCGATGGGGGCCCAACAGAAGGCAAAGCACCGCGAGTCCGCGGGCACCGGGAGTGCCGAGCGGTCGGGCGCCTCCGCTGCCAGGCAGGGCGCATCCTCTCCAGCACCATCAACCACGAGTCAACGTCTGGCTCAGGGAAGAGGAAGGACGAGAACCCGGCGAAGCTTCTGGAGAGGCCCCGGTCGATCTCGAAAGATCCAGCCCAGGGGGACCGAGGCGGTGACCCTCCCCCCAAGGTGAAGGCCACACCCACAGAAGGTGGTGAAGGCCTTGATTCACCCGGACAAGGCATCCATCGAGGAAGTTGCGGCGGCCGTGGTGCAGCCTGTGGAGGCGACCTCTGGACCCAGAGTTTCCCTGCTACCGCGGAAGGAAGCCTCTTTATAGCCCATCGAGAAGACCCCCGTGAAGACCCCGGCGGAAAAAGAGGGGGGGGGGCGGTGGCCATTGTGGACACGAACACAGCCTCAGAGGAGGAACTGGTTGAAGTCTTGGAGGGCCTCGACGAGGGCGTGGAAGAGGCCCGATCCCACGGGAGGGATCCCGACGAAGGGGACGACGAGAGCGACGGCGCCGGCGAGGTTCCTAGTCAACCGTCGCGCCCGTCGCTTCCGGAGCCGGAGGACAACTCGGCGGCCATTTTGTTGGCAATACAATCCTTATGATCGGCGATAAGGACGAGATTGCCCCTACCACTGACGGAGGAGCCGGAACCAGGCCCGACAGAGGAGCCAGAGCCAGGCCCGTCGGGAAGTCCCCCAAACAAGAGAAGACGGACCCATCCAGCCCCGCCTTTTCAGCCCTTGCGGCCTGCTCAGCCTTTGCCCAGGTCCCCTGTACCTGAGGATGACACTGGAACGGACACGGCCACGACGGGTACGGATGGCGGCGACGATGGGACGGAGGTCCCATCACCTCCAGCCCAGGCCTCCTCGCCCGACAAGATTGGGTCTTTCCGCGCTATGATCGCCAGGGCATCTGAGCTTTTTCAGCTCTGCCCCGAAGAGAAAGAGGAAGGTTTCCTTTAACAATGGCGCGAGGCCAAGAGGAAGACAGTCCTCGCCGTGCCTCTGCTGGATGACATCTGGGATGAGGGTCTCACCCTTCTCAAGAACCCATCTACGACGCCTGCCAAGAGGGATCGGTACAAGTAGTAGTACTGGGTCCCTGACGCGGCACCTTTGTGCCTTAGGGCGCAACTGACCCCTGACTCGGTCGTCTCAGCGGCGGCTAAGAAAAAAGCGGGGGGGGGCATCAGCCTCGACGTCAACTTCCCCGCCGGACGGCGAAGGAAAGAAGCTGGATGCAATGGGACGAGTTATCTCGGCGGCGGCAACAACGATTAAGGCGACCAACGCCCTTGCGATCGTGGCCTGCTACGACAGGGACTTATGGTACAAGATCTCCCCCCTGTTGGACTTCCTACCGGACGACAAGAGGGCTGAGGCCCTGGAGATCTTGCAAGAAGGTGAGGTGGTGTCAGACCATGCCATAACGGTGGCAACGGACATTGCCGACACCGGTTTCTGCCAGCTAGGCAACAGCGTTTGCCTCGGACGACGAGGGTGGCTCAAGGCGACGGATTTCTGCCAGGACGTACAAGCCAAGGTTTTGGACATGACGTTCGACGGGAACAACCTGTTTGGGAAAACAGTGGATGAGTCCCTCCAAGCCATCAAGGCAGACACGAAGACAGCTAAGGCCCTGGGAGTTCTCCAGCAACGATGGCCATCCTTTCGGAGCTCCGGAGGCAAGCAGGGTGCCTCCAAGGGATTCGGCGGTGGCTCCTCTACGTACCGCCAAGCGGCCCGCTCCTCGTCGCAGGAAGCCTATAGAGGACGAGGCAAGTCGGGTGGATCCCGCCGTCATCGCCATGGAGGCCAAGGCGGCAAGGCGTCCTCCAAGCAAGATTGAACCGACCGTGGCGTCGGGGCCCCCACCGAAGCACCCAGGTGGGAGGCCGGCTGGCAAAGTTCGTCAGCGTGTGGGAGTCCATCTCCGCTGACCGTTGGGTGCTGGACACCCTGGCCCAGGGGAACGCCCTCGAATTTCTAAAAAAGTGCCCCCGCATTCCTCCTGTGGCCAGGAAAGAAAACCATGTCCCTCAACTGCTGTTGGAGGTAAGGGCGATGCTCAAAGGTGCCATCGAGCTCGTCCCAAAGACGCTCTGGGGCTCCGGAGTATACTCAAGGTACTTCCTCGTGAAAAAGAAGACAGGAGGGTGGCGACCCATCCTAGACCTGCAACGACTGAACAAGTACATCAAGGCACAGAAGTTCCGGATGGTCACCCTCCAGCATGTGCTGGGACAGCTGGAGGAGGGCGATTTCCTGTAGTCGTTGGATTTGGAGGATGCATACTTTCACATTCCCATTCTAAAAAGTCACCGGAAGTTCCTCAGGTTCGTGGTCCAAGGGCGGCACTACCAGTTCAAGGCGCTCCCGTTCGGATTGAAGTCGGCACCCAGGGTTTTCACCAAGTGCCTCGCTCCAGTGGCGGCGTGGCTGCGCCTGCAGGGGATCCACGTCTACCCTTACCTGGACAATTGGCTCATCCGCACAAGGACAAGGGAGCTCGCCATAGAACACACAGCGAAGACCGTCCAGCTCCTCACGGACCTGGGGTTCTCCATCAACTTCCCCAAGTCCCACCTGGAACCCTCTCAAGTCGCACTGTTTCTGGGAGCCAAGCTCGACACAGTGGCGCATCTGGCCTCGCCGTCGGAGGAAAGGACAAAGGCCATCCTAGGCAAGGTGCAGCGTCTGCTGGCCACGGACGTGGCCAGAGTGAGGTCCATCAAGTCCCTCCTTGGGATGATTTCCTCTTGCATTTATCTCGTGCGCCTGTGCAGGCTTCGGATGCGCCCTCCACAGGAGTTCCTCGACGCCCGCTGGATTCAAGTGACGGGCAGCTTCGAGGACAGGATCCCTCTCAACGAGACCTTCCGACGAGCGATCTGGTGGTGGGGCACCCGCACTCATCTAGCGGTGGTGAGACTTTCAGACCCCGTCCCACCAGGCGACGGTGATGACGGATGCCTCCCTGGAGGGGCGGGGAGCCCACACCGGAGATCTTCACGCGAGAGGCCTTTGGCTCCCGGAGGAGAAGCTGCTCCACATCAACATCCTGGAGCTCCGGGCAGTGTTCTGGGCCCTAAAGTCCTTTCTCCCATCCCTCAAGGGCAAGGTGGTGAGGATCTTCACCGACAACACCACCACGATGTTCTACATCCGGAAGCAGGGCGGAACCAGATCCCTGGCCCTATCCAACGAAGCCCAGGACCTGTGGCATTGGGCCGTTGCTCAAGGGATGTTTCTGGTGCCGTTTCAACTGGCAGGGATAAAAAACACCATTGCCGACTCACTCAGCAGAGAGCTTCGCTCGTTCCACGAGTGGGAACTATGCCAGGATCAAGTGGACTGACTCTTTCAGCGATGGGGCAAACCCCAGATCGACCTTTTCGCGACGGCAACAAACTCCAAGTGCCAGAGGTTCGCCAGCAGGTTTCCCCAACCGGGGACCATGGGCCATGATTTCTCCTTCCCCTGGGACGGCCTGATCCTATATGCGTTTCCTCCGTTGCCGTTGCTGCTCCGACTCATCAACCAGCTCAAGAGGTCCCGGTGCAGAATTATCCTCGTCGCACCGGCGTGGCCCAGACAGATCTGGTTCCTGGACCTTCTGGACTTGTCAGCGTCCCCACCAGTCAAGCTGTCGACGGACGCAGATCTTCTCTCCAGAGAAGGAGGCGCCATCCTTCATCACGACCCGGAGTCGCTGAACTTGCAGGCCTGGCTCTTGCAGCACTAGAGTTTGGAGGGTACGATATCCCAGCTGACTGCAGAGAGGTTCTTGCAAAGGCCAGGGCGTCCTCAACTCTCAAGTGCTACGGACATAAGTGGAAGAGGTTCTCTGTCTGGTGCCGTGCACAGAAGATTAACCCTCTGCGGATTACGGCCCCTCAAGTACTGCTGTACCTACTGTCGCTGGACTAGCTCACGCTTCCATCAAGATACATCTGGCTGCGATCTCCCGATACACCAGAACTACTTTTTATGAAGGGACTGTTGCGATCGTTCCCACCGGTAAAGGCTCCTACCCCGGCATGGGAACTCGACGTGGTGCTGTCTAGGCTCATGGGGGCGCCATTCGAGCCTCTGCATTTGGCGCCGTTGAAGTTCCTGTCATGGAAGACAGCATTTCTTGTGGCCATCACCTCCGCACGACGAGTGGGAGAGATCCAGGCCCTATCCTGCAAGCCTCCATACTTGACTTTTCACGACACGAGGGTGGTGCTGAGGACGCACCCCTCCTTTATGCCCAAGGTGCCGTCGGACTTCCACCTCAACGAGCCCTTGGTGTTACCGGTTTTCTTCCCATCGCCTTCGTCGCCGGCCGAGAGGACTTTGCACTCGCTGGATGTGGCTAGAGCGCTGCAGTTCTACGTGGACAAAGAGTTTTCGGAAGACGTCACAGCTATTTGTGAACTTGGACCTGTGAACCAAGGGAAGGCTTTCTCGAAGGCTTCCATTTCCAGATGGCTCTCCGGCTGCATCATGCACTGTCACTGGTTGGCAAACCCACCGTTGCCCGGCCGTCCGAGAGCCCATTCGACCAGAGCGATCGCTGCTACCACGGCATTCTTGTCTGGTGTGCCCCTGCTGGACATCTGCAGGGCTGCTACGTGGAGGTCGACGCACACCTTCACGAGATTCTACTGCGTCGACCGGGATTCCAGGGAGGAGTCCAGGGTCGGCCAAGCAGTGCTGCGCAACCTGTTCGTCTAAGGTGAGCCTGGTGAGAAGGTAAGAGTGCTTAATGTTGAGTTGTTGTATTGCTTAATGTTGAGCCTGTTGCCACCTCCCGTGGTTGTGCATGTGTGTACTGCTATGTATTCTTTTATTCATGAGCATGTGAATCCATGCCAGACCCCATGCTGGAGAAGGAACAAGTTACTTACCTGTAACTGTTGTTCTCCAGCATGGGTCTGGCATGGATTCACATGCGAACCCTCCCGCCTACCCCTCTGCGGCTCTTCACTTGGTCATACTGCCACTTCACGTGCTACCAAATCTGAAGATGGCTGCCAGAGGCGGGGCTTAGGGAGATGGCAGTCATTGGCTGTGGTCAGTATGACGCAGAGATCAGTGATTGGTTACTACTACGAAAGACAGATCAGAAACGAAACTGATACTGAATTTTCTTTACTGAGGATTCCCAGCCTGACGACGGGGAATATTCATGAGCATGTGAATCCATGCCAGACCCATGCTGGAGAACAACAGTTACAGGTAAGTAACTTGTTCCTTTCCCTACCTGAATGACTAATCGGGGCTCATTCTCAGGACAGGCTCTGGAACATCTCAGCCATACCTGCCTCTCCCTCCACAAACTGGGCTACTCCCTCAACCTCAAGAAGTGTCAGATGAAACCTTATAAAATGCTTTAATTTATTGGAGCGGTCCTGGACTCCCCCTCAGGGGACTGCTTCTCCTCAGTTGATGGCTCAACATATCTTGCAGATGGTCATGAAATTTCAGAACGCCCAATATCTGCCGGGATACACTTTGCTCACGTTGTTGGGTGTTAGGTAGATTTATCATTGTTATGCTTCATCCCCTCTCCTAGTGAGACCCCCAGCACTTTTTGCTGGAATTCTGGACCTTTTTTCTTTAAATCCTGAATGAGTGGAGCCTTTTTCTACTCATTCATTCTTGTGGGCTCTGTCTTTTGGAACTCTATAATTTGTAATCTACCTGTATTATGGAGTCTGTCTGCTCCATAGCTCTTAAAGTCATCTGTGTTTTACTACTGCAGCACACAACTCCTTATGGACAGTGTTGCTGAGGACCCTTAGAGGCTTCCTTTAAGATTCTTTTTATATTGTCAAGTAACTACAGTTCTTAAGAAAACTCTATAGTCTGAGAGATTGGCACATATTACCTTCAGTGGAGTGCCAAAGGGATTCTTAGTATCCCCGTCTCTCTGCTCCTGTGACTTCTTTCATCACATAGACCATCACCTAGTTATGGCTGGTGGCAATGGGTGTGTGTGTGTGTGTGTGTCTGTCTGTCCCTGCATAGGCTCCATAGTTTCTGGGCAGGAAGTTGGGGAAGAGTCTTCTACCCCCTGTCCTTTGTCTGCCAGAGTGCCTGAATAGGTCCAGCTCCCACAGGGGGGGGTCTGGCTGTCCTGATTGGACAGCCAAATGCCCCTTTCTTTAAAACGTTGAGAGAGATTGTAGGGAAAGTGTGTGTTGGAACTGTATAAAAGGTGATGCTTCTGGGAGTGCAAGTCGACTACAGGAAACAAAAATAACCGAAGAAGACGACGACCAGAGACGCCTGCAGACCCTTTGCAAGACTGTTAAGCGACCACTGCTGTCCTGACACCATTTTCTATGTGACAGAGGAGCTCCGAAGAGGACTCTTTCCCTTTGGCTGGTGGGAACAACCAGTCCCAAGACGAACTATGAAACAAGCCTCCTCCCGAGGTCCTTGGAGCTTCCAGAGCTGCGTAACTCCAATACCAGGAGACGTGCTGCCCATTTCAAGTGCATCGTTGTGGAAAGGCCGAATCCGTCCAAATCTTTGCTGAACCCGTAACGACACTCGAGAGATACGATCCAACTAGCCCAGACCCCCTCACCAGAGTGTGGGACTGCAGGAAGCAAAGAAGATTGACAAGGTGATCCGTGTCCTTAGTTGGTGATGCTGAACAGGCACCAGAACCGCAGAGTGAACCAAGAAGTTGCTGAAAGTCGTGCTACAGGTCCTTCCTCAAGACAGCTTCTAAGAGAGAGTCTATTGTCCAGCCTTTCGTCACCAGATCAAGGAATCCGTAGGTCGGGTCCGGAGCTGCCACATTGCAGAGAAGCCAACACAAACACTTTCTTCAAACCAAAGGTACTGTGGGGGAAAAGGTATTGTGTGCCTGATTCCACAAAGTCGCTCCAGAGCGTTGGAGTGCACAAAGAGGTACCCAGGGCCAACCCCCTCTTACCTCTGACCCAAGCCTCTGCTTGTGTCCCCTTCTCGAGTCTGTTTTAAGGTCTTCTTAGTTACTAACTTGCTGCTTCAACAACTTAAGACATTGGAAGAAATCCACAGGAACTCTTCATAATTCGCCGTTTGTGAAGACTTCAAGCGCTCTCCCAACTGCCTCTAGCTACGGTTGTGTTTTTGGACTTAAAAGACTTGGCAGGTGAAGAAACCGTCTCTAGAACCTTCACCTAAGCTGATGTTGCACTAACCACTTATTTTCCTCCCTTTAAGTGACTTTTCTATATGTGTGTGCAGAGTAAATGCATTACTGTATAACCCGTTGAAAACCACATGAGTGCGCAATTACCGATAATACGATAACCTTGTTCTTTTCCCTTTGTGTACTTACTGTTAGGGAGAATTCTCTGTTTAGGCTGAATTTCCCTACCTAGTGAGTCCCCCAGCAGCTTTGCTGGATTTCTGGGGTTTAATTTTTTCTCCTGCCAAGAGTGAGACTCTTTTACCCTCACTCTTGGACATGTTGAAGTGTGTTTTCTTGGTTAAACCTTGTGTTGAATGGGCTATGGGGTCTTTTACTCCATAGGGCCTCATGTATTTTTGTGGTGTGGGTCACACAGCACCCTCTGTGCCGTGACCCAGGGGTGTCCTAGGGACTCCCCAACATAGACTCCATACCCTGGGACTGACTACTGTCTCCCAGGGCATGTAAAGTCACCAAAGACTTTGCTAGTCTTGAATCCTGAACAGAACCAGTACAAACCATCATATTGTGGACGTACTGGCTGGGGCAATTCGATTGCCCCAGGGTCTGTTAGTCGAGGGGGCACGTCTCCGTCCCCCCTGATCGAGTTTTGGCTGGTGGCAGTGGAAACTACTTTTTATATTCGACCGCGAATATTTCCCTATGGGATTTCCCATTGTTTTAGGCTAACACATTTAATTATTTATTTACGGTAGCCTTAAACATACCGCCGGTTTATATATTTATTTTTATAACTCCGGTTGGGACTTTTTGCCAAAACTTGATTCTAAAATGGCGTTGGTGTTCGCCTCTGTAACTCTGACCCAAAGTGGAGCCCTTTGTTCCACTTTTGGCGGGCTTCTCCACAGAAGCCCTCCAAAGTGGTGCCACTCTGTCTGGGGTACTTAGGAGGGGGGGAGGGGGATTTAGGCACCCTGGACTGAGTTACCTTGGTAACTCAAGTCGCACTCCGTCCTGATTGGCCCAAGTGGTGAGCCGCCCGGCTCACCACTTAGCATGTTTGAGTGACAGCTAGGCTGGGTGAATGGGGGTTTGCTGCATAAAAGCAGGGCTTTGGGGACTGGGACTTCAGAAGTCGCCACAGGACCAAGAATCCGACGAGGGAAGAGCTGAGCCGACCTGCTTCGACGACACCACCCGGTGGAGCCCTGCTGAACCGTCTCACCACTTTTTCCCGACGACCGAGGAGAACTCTTAACGGAGTGGCTCCTTCCCTTGACTGGTGGGGACAACCAGTTTTCGCCTTCTTTCCGTTCTTTGAGGTATCTCGTGGCCGCCTTGCCTGTGCCAAGCACCCCGGCAACCGGAATACCACACTTTACCCCCATACCGCGAAAGTCGGTACCAACCCTTTAACCGGAGGACTCCGCGGCTGGTTTCTTCCCGGGCAGTGCAACGACCCTCTTCTTCTGCTCTTCAGCGAGAACTTCTTCTCCCCTGACCGACGTCGAGCCCTGCTGCCACTGCCTGGAACAACTGCCACCGCTGGAGGATCCTTTCCGCTTAAGGTACTGTGTTCTGCCTGGCTTCCCTTGCTACCGACTGTACGGGGTAGATTTAGTCCCCGGCTTTCGAACCTGGGAGTGCCTGGGACACTTTGGCTAAACTTTCTGAGCCACTCTAACCTCTTTTTGACTCTTTGCAAGACTTTGAATCTCTAACTAACAGTGTGATCTTGGGCACATTTTCGCTCCGGCTACTCTAAGAGTGGGCCCTGCCTAGTGACTTTTGCTCACCTGTGACTTTATTCTTCTTTAAGCCTATTGCAAGTGCTCTGGACCTTAGAGTGGTGTGTCTAACCCATTTCTGCTTTTTCTCTCCCTTTCTTGGAAACTACTAGAGTGTCATCTAACGTTAAGCACTCACCTCTGTTTTAATTAAGTGGTGTTTACTTAGAGTTGTCTAGATAGGAGAAAGGATTGAATCTACTTTCATTATAACTGTGTTGAAGTGCTTTTACTATATTTTTGCTAGAGTGTTTTTAACTTATGTGTATTTTAAATAAATAACTATATACTTTTGAAACCAAGCTCTGGTCAGTGTTTGCTTGTGCTATTGTGTTTTGGTACATATTGTGTATACTTTACATACTGCCTAACTCTTCTTGAGAGAAGTCTGACTGCTCAGCCACAGCTACCAGGTAAATCTGGGTGGTACAGACTGCTACCAAAGGGGTTTACTGCTCTACCTGTAGTCTTAAATCTTTTGCAGTGTTCCCCAAGGGAACTGCACAGGTTTCTGCCTAACACTGGTGTACAGCGGTGGGATTTGTATTGAGTATACATTTTATTGTGCTTTAGATACCTTAGTGCAACTAACCACAAAGCTTAGCACTGAAAAAGTAAAACCTCTAACATGTCAGTTATAGAAAGCTATAGTCAAGAGTCCCTTGCAGCCAAAACTGCTGATTGTTTAAGAGTGCTCTGTAAACATAAGGATCTCCTGACTAAGGGCAAGAAAATGGAGCTGATTGAAAGATTGTTAGCTAACCAAAGTCTGGGTGAGGGTTCAGAGGAACCTACCACTCCAGCAACTGTAGATGACAGTGTTGAAGTTAACATGGAACAAAATGTTGATGTTTCTGAGGAAGAGTCAGAAGAGGAGGGTGAGGCTGTTGTAACTGTCCCCCCTAGGCCTCTGCCTGCTCTACCTGCTGTGCCTACTGGACCTTTACCAGGTCCCACATTTAGTCCTCAGTACTTTGAACTAGAGAAAATGAAGCTAGAATTGGAGTATAAGAAACTGAATGCTCAAACTGACAAAGAACTAAGGCTAAGGGAAATGGAGCTCAAGTATGACTTAGAAATGAAGAAATTATCTGTTGAGAATGTTTCTCTCTCTGGCTCCTCTAGAAGTTCCAGTCCTAAAAGACCCCGGATGCCTAAAGAATTGGTTGGTATGTATGAGCCTAAGTTGGATGTGTTGGATTGGTTGTCTCTGTTTGAATATAATCATGGGCTCCAGAACATCACAGGAAATGACTTACTCACCTGGTTGTTCTCTAGGCTTCCCCCTGTTGCAACTGATGTGGTAATGGAGATGGGGGAGGAGGATAGGAAGGACTATGAATGTGTGAAACTAGCTTTGATAGCTAGGTTTGGGAAGACCCCTTCCCAGTATCTTAAGAGGTTTAGGAGCCTCAAAAAGCATGATGGTACCCCTTGGGCTACCTGGGTGAGTGAATGTTTGAAAAACTTAGAGGGATGGATTAAGGGTTACAAGGTGAACACTTATGAAGGTATGAAGAATTTGTTTATGTTGGAGACTATTTATGATGCCTGCTCTCCTGAGCTCAGACAACACTTGGCTGATTCCAAGGAATTAGATTCCCGGAAACTAGCTAAGGCTGCTGACTTGTGGGTTGCCAACAGGGCCACTCACAAGGATTCTGGGGTAACTCAGAAGAAGGATGGGGAGAAACAGCCTAAAAAAGACTCCAAAGAGAATTCTAATAATTCCTATCCCAAAGAGGGCCCCAAACCACAAAATAACCAGGGTAAGCCACATGGGAAACCTAGTCAGGCTACTGTACCTTCTGGCCACAAGCCAGAAGGAGGTCAGAACAAGCCACCCTTCCAGAGAGCATTTGGACAATGCTATGTCTGTCAGGGTACTGACCATATCAAAGGAGATCCCAAGTGCAAGGGTAAACCTGCAGGGATCAGCACAGTCTCCTTAGCCTTCACTCCTGAGGATGAAGTACAGATGGCTAGTGCCCACTTTGAACTCTTTGCTGAAGAACCCTTGGGTCTTCAAGCAACTGTAAACTTAGAGCCTATGGGTCTGGTTAGTCCCCAGAATAGGGTTGTGTATAACTCCCTACCTGTTAACTCTAAGGTGTATTATGTGGACAGTGTTCTTGTCAATGGCCAGGATACTCCTGCCAGGAGAGACACTGGGGCCAGCAGAACAGTAGTGGATGAAAGCTTCTTTCAACCTGAGGATGTGGCCAAAGCACCCAAAGGTCCCACTAAGATGTCTGGAGGCCCTGTCCAAATGGTTCCTATTCTACCAGCCCTCATTCAATGTAACAACATGACAGTAAGGATCCCTGTCAGTGTTCAGACTGAGGTACCTGGGAAGGTCCTGTTAGGGAATGACCTAAGAACTCTAGGAGTAGTGTCACATACCCCCAGGCCTCCCAGTATGGAGAAGCAGAACTTAACCAAATTGGCTAGGAAGGCTACCTTGAAGGACCCTTCTAAGCCTGTGGGACCCTCTACTGAGAACCCCACTACAAGCCCTGGTGTTAGTAAGTTGACCTCTAACCCAGGCACATTTCAGGATAGTATGCTAGGAACATGGGCGCCCCAACCAAGCTCCAACATTGTTCCCCTAGTCTCAGAGTCTCTGACTCCCCCTGCTTCTGAGGAAGAGGTGGATAGACCAACTAGGCCCCTATCTAGACCCGAGAGAACTGGTAATTCTCAGTGCTGGTGGAAAACCAGAAAAGAAAAGTCTAAGGCCAAAAACCTTCAGACTGTTGGACCTTCTACTGAAGACCCCAACTCAAATCCTAATATTAGGGGGGAAACTCCTAAAATAGGTAAGGGTAGATCTAAGAGGAAGGGGAAGCAGGTACATTGCCTAACCCCAACCCCTCCAACCAAGAGGCCTAAGACCCAACCTGCTCCCACAAGAGAGGTGGTGAGGAACCTTGGAGGCCCCTCTAGATCTAAGGGAATCCTTTATAAGGACCCCTTCAAAAAGCCTAACATAGGTTCAGAAGTTGTCCCAACTTCTGAGGGACTGGTCAACCAGATCCCCTATAACAAAAAGACTGATGTTCCTCAAAGGGTTTGTAGGTCCTTTAGCTTGCAAAAGAAAACCTTTGAGTTCTCCCTTAAGCAAAGGTCAAGGTGTCACCATCAAAATGCTGATGGACTCTCTAGGATGTATATCATCGACTAGAGGTATGAGGTTCATCCAGGAGTGGATTAAATCCTCCTGTCCCTTAGTCTGGGGGGGGCGAGTGTTAGGGAGAATTCTCTGTTTAGGCTGAATTTCCCTACCTAGTGAGTCCCCCAGCAGCTTTGCTGGATTTCTGGGGTTTAATTTTTTCTCCTGCCAAGAGTGAGACTCTTTTACCCTCACTCTTGGACATGTTGAAGTGTGTTTTCTTGGTTAAACCTTGTGTTGAATGGGCTATGGGGTCTTTTACTCCATAGGGCCTCATGTATTTTTGTGGTGTGGGTCACACAGCACCCTCTGTGCCGTGACCCAGGGGTGTCCTAGGGACTCCCCAACATAGACTCCATACCCTGGGACTGACTACTGTCTCCCAGGGCATGTAAAGTCACCAAAGACTTTGCTAGTCTTGAATCCTGAACAGAACCAGTACAAACCATCATATTGTGGACGTACTGGCTGGGGCAATTCGATTGCCCCAGGGTCTGTTAGTCGAGGGGGCACGTCTCCGTCCCCCCTGATCGAGTTTTGGCTGGTGGCAGTGGAAACTACTTTTTATATTCGACCGCGAATATTTCCCTATGGGATTTCCCATTGTTTTAGGCTAACACATTTAATTATTTATTTACGGTAGCCTTAAACATACCGCCGGTTTATATATTTATTTTTATAACTCCGGTTGGGACTTTTTGCCAAAACTTGATTCTAAAATGGCGTTGGTGTTCGCCTCTGTAACTCTGACCCAAAGTGGAGCCCTTTGTTCCACTTTTGGCGGGCTTCTCCACAGAAGCCCTCCAAAGTGGTGCCACTCTGTCTGGGGTACTTAGGAGGGGGGGAGGGGGATTTAGGCACCCTGGACTGAGTTACCTTGGTAACTCAAGTCGCACTCCGTCCTGATTGGCCCAAGTGGTGAGCCGCCCGGCTCACCACTTAGCATGTTTGAGTGACAGCTAGGCTGGGTGAATGGGGGTTTGCTGCATAAAAGCAGGGCTTTGGGGACTGGGACTTCAGAAGTCGCCACAGGACCAAGAATCCGACGAGGGAAGAGCTGAGCCGACCTGCTTCGACGACACCACCCGGTGGAGCCCTGCTGAACCGTCTCACCACTTTTTCCCGACGACCGAGGAGAACTCTTAACGGAGTGGCTCCTTCCCTTGACTGGTGGGGACAACCAGTTTTCGCCTTCTTTCCGTTCTTTGAGGTATCTCGTGGCCGCCTTGCCTGTGCCAAGCACCCCGGCAACCGGAATACCACACTTTACCCCCATACCGCGAAAGTCGGTACCAACCCTTTAACCGGAGGACTCCGCGGCTGGTTTCTTCCCGGGCAGTGCAACGACCCTCTTCTTCTGCTCTTCAGCGAGAACTTCTTCTCCCCTGACCGACGTCGAGCCCTGCTGCCACTGCCTGGAACAACTGCCACCGCTGGAGGATCCTTTCCGCTTAAGGTACTGTGTTCTGCCTGGCTTCCCTTGCTACCGACTGTACGGGGTAGATTTAGTCCCCGGCTTTCGAACCTGGGAGTGCCTGGGACACTTTGGCTAAACTTTCTGAGCCACTCTAACCTCTTTTTGACTCTTTGCAAGACTTTGAATCTCTAACTAACAGTGTGATCTTGGGCACATTTTCGCTCCGGCTACTCTAAGAGTGGGCCCTGCCTAGTGACTTTTGCTCACCTGTGACTTTATTCTTCTTTAAGCCTATTGCAAGTGCTCTGGACCTTAGAGTGGTGTGTCTAACCCATTTCTGCTTTTTCTCTCCCTTTCTTGGAAACTACTAGAGTGTCATCTAACGTTAAGCACTCACCTCTGTTTTAATTAAGTGGTGTTTACTTAGAGTTGTCTAGATAGGAGAAAGGATTGAATCTACTTTCATTATAACTGTGTTGAAGTGCTTTTACTATATTTTTGCTAGAGTGTTTTTAACTTATGTGTATTTTAAATAAATAACTATATACTTTTGAAACCAAGCTCTGGTCAGTGTTTGCTTGTGCTATTGTGTTTTGGTACATATTGTGTATACTTTACATACTGCCTAACTCTTCTTGAGAGAAGTCTGACTGCTCAGCCACAGCTACCAGGTAAATCTGGGTGGTACAGACTGCTACCAAAGGGGTTTACTGCTCTACCTGTAGTCTTAAATCTTTTGCAGTGTTCCCCAAGGGAACTGCACAGGTTTCTGCCTAACACTTACCTACAGCTTATATCCTCCTCTTCAGATAAGCCTGACTTCTCTGCCACTCTACCAAGGTCCTGAGCTAGTACAGACTGATACTAAGAGTTGGGGGATCTACAAGCCACTGGGATAGCTTACTAAATTCTTACTGCCAGTAGGACTTTAGGAGAACTCCCCTAACACGGTATTGTGCCATCCTACATTTTTCTGGTGCCGTAGGCCAGTCTAAGGATGAGGTCCTGCCATTTGGCCCTCAGATCCCAATAGTCACAGTTCGCAGGCAGAATGACTGACAAGTCTCCAGGTTCTGTGCAAGGTAGCACAGGATCGCCTGTGGTGGACCTGCAAAGACAATGTGACCGGAAGAACCTTTTTGGCAGTCCTGGCTGTAGTCCAAGATGTCTCCCTCATTGGATGGGGAGCTCATGAGATGTGACGATGAGCTAACTTTGGTCCCCATCAAAATCAAAACTACATAAAAACAGGTTAGAGCAGAGTGCGAACAAACTGGTGCTGATGGCCTTTTGCCTTCCATCCAGGAGAAGATAATGACGGACAGCACAGTGGCCATGCATTACCTCAACAGGTGAGGTGGTGTTATGGACACTACCACTGTGAAAAGAGGCGAAGCTCTGATTAACTGCTTTACAAAATGGGATCTCTGTCGACTGTTCCTTTAGCTTTGAAAGAGAATACGACAGCGAACGCTCCGAGCAGGCAGAGCACGATCTCCCACGAACGGGAGTTGACTCAGGAAGCCCTTCTAGAGATCTTCGCAGGCTGGGGAACCGCTCAGGTGGATGTGTTCACATCCATTACCAACAGGAAGTGTAACCTTTTCTGCGCCAGGGAATTTATTCTGAGGGATGTGTTCTGAGTGGACTGAGAATTTCCACTCCTGTACTTGTTACCACCAATCCCATGTCATCCCACCCTTAAGTTCAGGTGGTGTAGGAAGTTTGAGAAATCCGTGATTCTGATTGCTCCGGATTGGGCTAGGAGGATGTGGTACCCAGACCACCTTATGTCAATCTGCCCTACTTTCAGTCTTCCCCTGAGAGTACATCTACTCACAGGGGGGAGGTTGTTGTCACCCAGGAATCGGAACTCGGAAACCCCCCCTCCCCAGAACAATGCTCTTACTTGAAGATGCTTATTGTAATATAATTCCTGAAAGGACTAATGAATACTTTACGCTGGTCCCTTTTCTGGTTTTGTCATGGGATTTGAATCTGGTTCTTAGAATTTTAATGGGAGTGCTGTTTGAATCATTCCATTTCTGCCCTCCAAGACTATTAACATGGAAAACATCACTTATGCCTGCAGGGTTATTGAGCTACAAGCCCTATCCTGCAAACCACGATTTAGTCTTGTACAAGGAGAAGATTGTTTTGACGGTACGTCCCTCGTTGGTGTCTGAATTTCAGCTTTCTCAAAGAAATCACATTAGCAGCTTTCTACTCCTCTCGCCCATCTAAGAATGAAGAGACGTCACATAGACTTCACCCAAAAAGAGCAATAATCATAAGAATCTGCTTCTCTACCTCCATCTTAAAAACTCCTATAGAAGTCTAAGATGAGGCATCTGTGGGAGGACACAATCCATTATAAGAACAAATTACTACTGCCTGGTAATTCTCTTTCCGTTGGATGTTCCTCCCACAGATTCCCCACCGCCCTGCCAGCCTAACCCTCTGACTGTGGGTGAATTCTCATTTCTTCTCTTTCATAACCAATTTGGGGTTACATTGCTCTGCCCAAGATTGCTGTGCACGGGGAGAGGGAAAAACTAGGAACTGAGGTAACTGGGCACAGTGCATGCTGTTTATACGATCAATGTCAGGTCACCCTGATAAACTTTTTCTGAGAATGCAGAGCAGGATATGAATATACCTAATATGAGGAATCCATGAGGATGACCATCCATCAGAAAGAACATTACCAGGGGTAAGTAATTTGTTCTTCTCAGGGTCTAAAGGCATGAAAGACCTGCAGGCCACCATCTTCCACAGCACTTTACCACTAAACCCTTAGCAACTTGAGAAGGTGCAAAGCCTTCTGGACAAGGCTACAACAGAGCAAGCCCTAACAGAACAGAGAATATGTTGCTATTTGCTTTGCTTTTGGGCCCTGAAAAATGAACTGTAGTAGGTTTCCCATCTTCGACCAGTAGTTCTTGAACAGGTTCCTCTGGAAAGATAGGGTTACAGTGGTGCCCTTGTCCCAGATTCTCTATTACTGGGCGTTCCAGAATTGGCAGTTTTTGCTTGACCACCATGAGGCTTATTTCCATGTGCCTATTTATGAAAAGCACAGGAAGTACCTGAGGTCCGTGATAGACCACACTATGTAGCAGTTCCAAATTCTGCCTGATCTCTGCCCCAAGGGTCATCACCAAACTGATATCCGTGTTTGCGGCAACTCTCAGTAGGAGATGGTCCACATTTTTCTTTATCTGACCACTGGCTCATTAGAACTCACTCGTTAGAACAAGTGTCCTCTCTATTGCGCCACACCTGCAATATTCTGCACTTCTCCTTGAATTTAAAGAAGTCGCTATTCCACAGCTCGAGTTCATCCGATGCTCACTCGGAGGGCATTTCCACTGGAGAACAGATCTTCAAACATTTCCAAGATGGTCAAGTGATTCCATAATTGTCAGTTCTTTCTTCGCCTCTTGATTCTCATTGCATCCTGCATTTGTTGCCATACGGTCTACTGAAAAGGTCACCCAAATGACTTCTCCATTCTCAGTGGGCCCTGTTCTCTAGCGACATGATGCACCTGCCTCAGGTCTAGATATTGGTATCACAGGCCCTTCTGTGATGGGCCAGACAGGAGAACTTGATGGCGGGGGAGACCACCTGGCTGGCAGCTGTAGCCGGAGGTCAATGTGATCATGGATGCTCCTTTGAAAGAAAGGCTGGGGCACTCACCTGAGTGATCTCACAATGAACAGGCTGTGGTCCTTTGCAGAAGCCAGATTGCACATCTTTTTTTAATTTGATTTATTTTATTAACATGGCGCAGAACAAAAAGCCTTAAGGCATGGGTCTCCTAGACTGAGCAAGACAACAAGGAACAATTCATCCGGATCATACGGAAGGTGCAAGAATCAAGGGGAGCGGGGAACTTGGTGAAACACTGGTTTTCAACCCATGTTTAAAGACAGCCAGTGAGGTGCACGCTCTCAGCCTGTGGTATTTCCAGAAGACATGCATTATCGGATTTTACGACTCTACTGGCTGCCAACCATGAGATGCTGCTGGACAGGTACCTAAGGCCGTGCCCGTACAGACACTTTTGTGTGATGCATTGTACTCGAAACAAGATCCTGCTGCTAACGGGAAGCCAGTGTAGAACTTTTGTAGCCGTGGACGCATGGTCTGTTCTGCACAGCCCCTCGACAATGCATTCTGGATGACGTGTAAATGGGTGAGTTCACCCTTGGCAATGCCCATCAGTAAACTAGAGCAATAATCCAGCTTTGCCCCTATGATGGCTCGTGCAATGGTAGCACAATTGGTGGAATTCAAGAAGAGTTGGAGCTGAGCAAGCCATTTCAGATGGTAAGATGTACCTGAAACAAGACTATTAGCTTTAGCTTGACTATTGACTTCTTTGTCTAGGGTAACTCCTAAGGTCTTAACTTTAGATTGAGTGGTGATGGAACATCCTGAGATGACAAAGTGCAGATATTCTGGGCTTAGCTTAAGTAACTGGGAGGATGTGCCCATGATCATGAGCTCAGTCTAAGAATCATTGATCCCAAGGCCATTAACGTGTATCCAAGTTTGAATCGGGCAATAGCTGGAGTTAACAGTGATTGATTCAGTGATGTAGTCCCCAGTGAGGAGAATAAGGCATTGAGTGTCTGCATAGTTGTCATAAAATATGCCTTCTGCGTCCAGTTGTTCGAATGAGGGTAACATGAATATATTGAACAGCGTCGCACAAAAGCCCTGTGCAACCCCACACGTTAATGGAAACGCTTCAGCCATAGCCTCCTCAAAGAAGACTTTGGCCTTGCGGTCAGAGCGAGAGGATTTTAGCCACTCTGTAGCGGATGATGAAAATGATGCTTTACTCCGCCGTCTGTTCACCAGATTGGAACGCTGCGAACAGATCCCACAGCACGAGTCACACTGTGTTGAATTTCGCAAAGATGTTGGTTTTCATGTCTAATAGAGTAGACTCTACTATGGGCGCGTCTACATCCAGATTGTTCCTGTCCCAGGACTTTGTGGTTGGAAAGAAATACCTCAATATGTAGGCGAGCCACCTTATCCAGTATTATCAATAGATGGGGAAAATTAGTAATGGACCTGTAGTTACCCGGAACATTAGGGTCCAAGAAGTGCTTTTAATCGGGGAGAGATCAATGCGATAAGGGAATGCAGTTTTCCCTAAGTGAAGCAGTCAGTTTGTGATCAACAGGACTAATTGAGGAGCACAAGACTTAACTAAGTGCAGGACAGATTTCCCCTTTGCAGTTTGTGGGTTTGTTTCCTTACTACCTCTGCCAGTTCTTGCTGACTAACTGATTGAAACTTAAATTTAGGGAGGATCACCTTACTCCCTATAGGAGATGTATTCTCTTTCGATGTTTGCCCTGCACAACATTAGGCTGCAATGTCTATCTTGATATTTCTTTTCAACTTATCCGTCAAGGCATTTTGAATGGCCATAGACTAGTTAGAGTCTTGGATCACCTGCTGTGGGCGAGGGCAGAGGTCCTCCAATTCCTTTTGAATTCTAAAGAGCTTCTTAGAATTGGAAGCTGCTCCAGCAATTATGTGGTCCTAGTGTAGTTTTTCTTGTCAGACGGCTGATTTGTGTACTTTAGCAGCAGAGGAATAGATAATTTTAGTTTTCCGAGGGTTCGGTTTTCATCTACTGCTTCAGAGTTTTGGTCTTACATTTTTTAACCCCTTAACTGCCATGGGTCCCCCATCTTCCCCCCACCCCGTGCCAAGGCCCTTTTGGTGATTTCAATATGTCGCCATTCAATCCCTTGTAACCTTTGTGTTATATGAGATATCTCGGCCAAATTTGGCCCTTTTTTTCCCACATGTAGGCGGTCATTTCTCCAAAAAATGCCAGTAAAATGATGTACAAAGGGCTGTAATCTCATTGTTTGGTTGTGGCGAGGGGAACTGACCTACGAGGAACATCTTTTTGGAGGAGAAAAGGCAGTGGACTGAGAGCTTGGAGGTGCGTGTGCCTGTACCTTTAACTTTCTGTGCTGGTCATCTAGTCACCTGACTGCACACCTGGTACTTAAGGCCGCCTCCCACACCCTTGTGGCGCTAAGCCCTGAGGTGCAAAGGGCTGTAATCTCACTGTTTGGCTGTTTGGCGAGTGGGCGACGTGGTCTAGTTGATCGATTTCCAGATTTCCATACTGCAGCCCAAAGGAATCCATTCAAATGGATGGTCCACAGCAAACATCAAGGACAAGAGCGCAATTAAAACGCTTGGGTAAGCAAGAGGAGACTCAAACAAAACGTAAAAGACAAACTCTGGCGAGCCACTATACCTCGTGTAGCTCCGTACTGGATTTAAGTATGGAGTGTAGCGCATGTGACCCTCAAGCTGTTATTGTTGACGAGGTCTCGGGATGTGCGATCGGCGATGTCCAATCGAGTGCACACGTGTCTTTGCAGGAGGTTAGGGATGGGAGTGATGCGGTGCTCCCGAGGGGTATGAAACACCTGGAAATCAGTGGCTGCAACATTGTATTTACCGCCGAAGTGGGAGGCGAGGGATGTTCCCTGGTGGGAGAGGTGATCCCAGAGTGTTCGCCGCAGCGTGAGGATGGAGCGGCTGCTTTGGTCTCCCCGCCGTCGGAGCGGCCTGGGAGTGTGGGGGCGGAGCCAGTCACCTGTGTGGCGCCGCGTGATGACGTGGCAGAGCAGTCCTCGAAGGGGGAGGCTGCAGCCCCAGTCGAGGAGGTGGGCTCCTCGCAGAGCTTGGCGGAACCGCGCTGCGACAGCTGCTTGGAGTTGGCCACCGTCCAGCAGGGTCTGCACGCAGGCCTTCATTTTGTGCCGGTCAGTGAAACAGCAAATGAAGAATGCGTAAATGGGCGAACGCATGTAAGCCAGGTAAGCTCCAGTGATTTGCGAGCAACTTTGGAGTTTCCGGATTGCCATGAGACAGGCAACGCCGGGCATGTTGAGGATGAGGTGTTCACCACTGTGCCCACAGTGAATGCAGGTAGAGAGCACACCCTGGTTAGCACAGAGGATAGACCAGTAGTGTCTCTTGAAATGGTGGTGCCGGAGTACACTTCAGATCAGCCATGTGGTGTAGGTGTACAGATGATTTCAGGAGGGAGATGTTATGCTGAGCGAAGGAACTCTTTAGAGGTGGTCTCATCTGTCCTGCAAAACCTAATTGAACTGAACAAAGCTTGTGCTGATAAACTAATGCCAGATTCCATTCCGGAACTAAGTGGAGCGCATAAAATACCTCAGAAGAGACAGTGGCATGAGTTAACGGACACAAACTGTGATACTTGGGGTGTTGGTTTCTACAAGCGTGCTAGAACAGCAGAGGCTGAGACATCTGAGGAGTCCTCCCAGTCTTCTGTGGGAAAAGTGGCTAAATCCCAGAAAAGGCTGGCTAACCCTCCCAATGAAGGACCGGGTATAAGGTTGAGTCGGCCAAACCAGCGGCCGCATAAATCACATAGTGAGGATTCAACAGATGACTCTTCATCAGAAGACTCTTCTCTTGTGGAACGTCCGTTTCCTAAAATACGACAGAAGCGTTATGCATCAAGGTATGCTGCACAGGAGTCAAGGTCAAAAGACAATGGGAGCGAGGCAGCACCTTGAGTGCATGTGCCCACTAGCGAGTTATTTTCATCACTGACCGCCGCCATGGCAACATCACTAACGCTTTTTACCAAATTGTATGAAGCAATAAACGACAATGTGAAAGATCTGTCAACACTAATTGCACTCATGAACTCAAAGGTATTGCAATTAGAAGCGTTGCATAATGGTCAGAGAAATGAGCAAGAAAACATCAACCAGAAACTGTTGATTGGCCTCGCTGCAGTCAAGGAAGCAAAACACGACATGATTGATAAGAAATTATTTGCTGAAGTGGCAAGGGAAGCGCTTGCTCTCTTTCACAAGCCACATAGCAAAATAGGTGGCGACCCACCAGGAGGCTGTTCTGCCGATGCCACGGTCTGAGCAGTCGGCGGCCCTCGACTTACAGCAAGAGAGTGTTTCAGCTGCAGAGTTAGTAGCATCTGAAAGGCAAACTAGCCAGCACGATCTGATCCAGGATGCAAAGATCGTAAGTACAAAAAATTCACTCGAGTGGTCGAGTGAGCCCCCTGAAATAGTAGACAAGGGGATTCACCAACAGGTGGTAAGCGAGGTAGTTGAGCCACGGGCAGATGGTGCCCAGATCAATGAATGTAGCGAACCTGATAGCACGCTAGTGACCTCTTTTCACTCTGCTTTCTTACAAGCAAGAAGCGCGGCAAATATGGGTCAAACAGGCCGCCAAAGTGCATCAGGGTCAAGTTTGCCGCTGCCTGTGCCTGAAGTGTGTACAGGTCTTACAACAGATGCTGCCGAGGGGCCAAAATCTGCGGCTTTGTTTCCCATCTTTGGCAGTACTGATGCTGCCCCTCAAGTAAATGTGGAAAGTAAGAGAGCTAAACCCCGACAAGCCAAGAAGCAAAAAAACATGCCGAGCCGTAAGTTGAACAAAGAGGTGCCCGCAAATTTCTACGCAATATTAATGTGCTGCAGATAGTGGATGAAGCCATTTCCACTCGCCTGAATCCAGTGGCAAATAAGATCAAGGCAGCAACGTATGCCCAGAATCGATGCCCAACTCTTCGCAAGTAGGTGTCAGCCAGATGACTGAAGATGAGAAGATGGTCCAGGACGAGTTGATGAATTTGTCGGTCTACGAAGATGGCGAAGACATTGTAGGCTACTCGGCGCCGAGTGGGATTACTGTCAACGTAGATGTGGCTATGATGAATCCAATCTCGTGCAATCCATCAGAGACCTGACCAGTCGAGCAAAGTACCTGGAGTGGAGCATGGAAGAAGCTGCATTATAATCTTGCCTGAAGTGGTGGGGATAAAGGAGGACCAGACTGTCTGTCTGAGTCCGGTGTTTTACACCTTACAGGAAAAAAGAGAGAAGTTCTCTAGTGTTCTACAAAGTCACCCTCCAATGAAGAATGCACCAATGGAAAAGGACAGTTTTAAGTCTAATTCAAGCCCTCGGTCTGCAGCCAGTCGAGGTCTGAGTAATGGTGCCTCAGCTCAGCCATTAGTGCTGGAAGAAAGAATGATCTGCACTAAAGGGCAAGCAGCTGTGTGCTCTACGCCCCACGCCTTGACTATTAAATTAATGTTGGAGAGAGTGGAGTCACGAGATAAACTAATCTTGAATCGTACCAACGTTGTAAGATTGCTCCATCATATTCCGCGTTTACGTTCAATAGGATCTAAGGACATAAAAATTGTGGAATTCCCTGATGAATTGTGCCATGACAAGGTGATTCTACACATTGAATCCAATATTATCGCCAACGCAGTCTTGGAGGCAGGGGAAGACCTTCTGTCCATGGGTTTTGACATTTACAAAATAATGGAAAAGGTCCTTGAGAAAAAATGCGACAACATTGGTGCCATAGGAACCAGGTTAATACCACAAGAGGACTTCCAGTACACAACAACAAGGAAGCAGCAACCAGAGAGTAGAAGATCAATCTTGTCAGTGCAAAATAGTAGAATGGACTTAGGTCCCAAGTGGGTACAACCGTGTGGCGAGGCTAACAAGAGATTGGAGTCTGATCAAGAAGTGAGTGTCAAACTGAGGCCCCTCGACAAAATTCAAATTACATTTAATAATGGAAGCCGCCTGGACGAAAGTGTGCCTAGTGCAGGAGTTGTCCCGGGGGAATCTGAAAACACACAGGATTGGAAATGGCTGGCCAAATCATTGAATGAAAAAGCACAAAGCTAACGTCCACTGAGTGGAAATTCACAAATGTGCACGTTTGCGTCATGGAACACTCGAGGTTTTCTTCATTTGTTAAACACTGATTGGCTACAAGATTTACATCTGGTCTGCCTCCAAGAAACATGGATGAGTGAGATGCCAGTCACCTCGGAGTACGAATGTGCCTTAAATCCACCAATCAAGGCAGTGAAGGGGCGCCCGATGGCCTGCTTGTTTACCATGATTAAATGGTCATCGGGTTACCGCCTGTTAAAATTCAAGTTTCGGAGATTGGCAAAAAGAACCACATAGGGAGGGAGACGGAAGTAATTCAAGTGATCAATCTGTACTGGAACCATCAACGTACGGGAACCTACCCCTTCATCGACCAACTAACGACGATCATCGACAACTTGCTGGGCTCGAATAAAAGAGGTGGAATCATTGTTTGTGGCGATTTAAATATTGATTTCACCAAGTCTGTCAACCCGGAGAAAGACCAACTTGCGAAAGATTGGTTGGAAGAGCTAAATGCAAGAGGTTTTACGATGTTGAATGGAAACACGCAAAGAGATATCCCGGCGAGAGCAACGTGGCACCGAGAAGGTCAAGCGTCAACTATTGACTACATTTTTACAACTAATGACCTGCATGCCAGGATAACCTCTTTCAAAATTGTACCCATGAAAAACAGTGACCACGATATGTTGCAGTTAAAACTTCAAGTCGCTGACACTGACCAAGCTTGCAAGTGGGTACCCAAGGTGATAAAATCAAATCGCCTAAGATTAAGACTGCAGGAACATGAGGTGTTAACGCTTTATAATCAATTTAAGGGCCTGCCGGAGGAGTTAGAATACGCCTCATTACTGCAACAATTTAAGGCCAAAAACATTGGTCTGAAACAATTGTCGGTGCAGAAGACTCACCACTTTGACCTATTAGTGATGCAGCGTAAGCGTTTGATGCGTGCAGAGATACGACGAAATAACCAAGGCCCGGTGATGGAAAGGAAGCCGAAAAATAGAGCTACCAAGCAAGCCTATAAGAACTGGTTAAAAAGTCATAAATACCAACTTCACCAAAATGATGCTGAGGCTATGATGAAAACCCTCTCGAACAAGAACAGCGGTGAGTTTTAGCGCCTAATTAACAGATTGGAAACATCACAAGAAGCTCTACAAAGATGCTTGGTCTCCGAGGTAGAGTGGGTTAAACACTTTACGACCCTAAATAACAAAAACTCGACCAATGAACCCTTAAAGGTGGTGAAGTCTTCATCATGGGAGTTGCACTTCTCAAAAGAGGAAATTTGTGAAATTATTGTGAAAGCAAAAAACTCTAGGGCTCCTGGACCCGACGGGTTAACGATTTTCACAATTAAACAACTCCCAGATCTTTGGGCAGACTTGTGCCTTGACTTGTTTGAGAAAATCAATTTGCAGCAGCAACCACAAGCCTCTTGGAAAACAGGGATAATTGTCCCAATTTTTAAAAAAGGTGACAGAACATCTCCCAAAAACTACCGGCCAATAGCCCTGCTAGACGTTTTAGGCAAGATCTATGCTTCAGTCCTACAAAGAAAACTAATTACCTGGGCCCATTCTGCAAACAGAATCGACGAAAGACAAGCAGGTTTTGTAAAATATGTGGGCTGTTCTTTGAACCTACTTATTTTAAACCTGCTAAAGATGGAAGCGCTGCGAACAAACACTGCAGTTTATCTTGCCTTTGTGGACTTCTCTTGCGCTTTTGACATGGTTGATAGAGAGTTGCTATGGCATAAGTTAAGATCGTGGGGCTGCCCTGTTGGGTTGCTGGAGGCTATCAAAGAGCTACATACAGATACGCCAATTTCTATCTGCCTGGATCAAACGGGTACCCTGTCGTCGCAGATTTTGACACATAAGGGGGTGAAACAGGGATGCCCGTTGGCTGCAGCAATATTCAGTTTATTTATCTCAGACATCGGCGAGTCGATAAACGCGGTGCAGTCTTTTCCACCTAAGCTCCACCTTTCCAAGATAAGTTGGATTCTATACGCTGATGACTTAGTTATTTTAGACGTAACCCCGATTGGGTTACAAAGAAAATTGGAAGCAGTCCAGAAGTATGTGGCTATGAACAATCTGAAAATCAACGTAGCTAAGAGCGAAATTCTGGTGATGCACAATATGAGGAACAAACAAAAGGCAAAAGGTCTGAAGTTCGCATGGAGGTTGGGTCCTGAGACGCTTCGCATTACAAATAGTGCAAGGTATCTGGGTATGACATTAAATGCCAGCATTTGCGACGCTCCCTGGGTGCATGATTCAAAAAGGAAATGCGGTCGACTTGCAAACCAGGCACTAATTCTGCATTAAAACTTTGGTAAATTCTCCTTGCAACCTTTGAGAAATGTTTACAAACTGAAAGTTGCACCAATACTAACATTCGGTGCAGAGAATGCGTTGGGATGTTCACCTAACCATTGGTCTTCGTTAGAACATGTGTTCTGGACCAAAGCCGTAAGTCTTCCTCCAGGCATTTCAACTGCGTGTATAAGATATGAAATGGCTTTGATCTCTTTGCACGCACGGATTAGTTGGAATTTACTGGCACTATATCGAAAAACCAGACCTGAAGAGGGAATTTTGCAATTTCATGTATTACACAACGTACCATCCGATGGAAGTGATATTGCTTCCTTGTGGGTAAAACGTTGTAAAGATCTACTGCTGGAATATGATATCAGCGTGGAAACACTCCAAACAAACCCCTTAGCTGCAAAAACCAAGATTTGACGAACAGATTGGGAGGTAACATGTAATGAGAGATCTGCCGCCAGAGCTGTGCAAAATTCCCCGGTTGAGTCTGGAGGATTTAATGTGCTACAAAATTACCAGCAGCGATTTGCGAATCCTGGAGCGCGGAGACTGTTTCTGTTGTTTCGTTTAAACGCTCTACAAACCAAGGATCAGTCCAGTCATTGGGCTTGTAATGCAGACATAAATCTCTGGTGCAGATTCTGTAAGAGCGGATCGAAATCGCTTAAACATCTGGTTTTGTTTTGCCCAAAATTGAGGGATGAGCGAACTGTCCACTTGGCACGCTGGAATGAAGACCATCCAGCGCTGGATGCGGACGACTGGTGGGGGCGAATGTGGAATGGAACCGATACAAAGCTAATATTGCCCTTGACATCTTTTTTAGCATGTATTGAAGAAAAGCTAAAGGCCTGGCAAGAAAAATAGGAAGTGAGACTGAGTCGTAAATAGGATGACCAGGATCGTTTAAATGAATCGGCCTAAGAAGATGGGGTGGTGTGCTAAAGAACGTGTGTGATGTGGATAGGGGATTTGTTGATTTGTCATTCGTGTAACATTTTAAAGGTTTGTGTTTTAAACCAATAAAATTAAATAAAATTTTTTTTTAAAAAAAATGTACAAAGAAG
Source organism: Ambystoma mexicanum (assembly GCF_040938575.1). NCBI lineage: Eukaryota > Metazoa > Chordata > Amphibia > Caudata > Ambystomatidae > Ambystoma > Ambystoma mexicanum. The sequence goes on along the minus strand of NC_090941.1, from coordinate 658,807,587 downwards.
CCTGTGGTTTTTCCTTCTAAGTGTTAGGAACAAATGGTTTGCTGTGCTGAATTCCCCCTTTTCCAGGCTTTCAAGAACAGATTGAATGGAAACCCAAAAAAAACATATTTTATCATGGTTACCAACCGTTTTGTGAGGTAGGCGATTTTGGCCTTTTTTTCCCAATAGGACATGCGTGGAAGAAAAGCATAGGAAAACTGAAAGGGAAAACAGAAAGGCGTACATTTCTGAAGAGTAGACAAATTTCCTAGTTTAGGAAAGGGTGATTTGAGCAAGTCAGGCAACTCCTATGTAGGGAAAAATTCCATAGTTTGGGGAAAAAGGGGGAAATTACAGAAAAAAAGGTATGTGGTGGACATGGTTGGCCTGGTAAGGCAATGGATTCTGTGCATTTTGAGAAAAGCAATGCGCCGCTACATTCCCCCAACTCTTCCAGTTTGGGAAATCACAAATTATTTGTAATGTTTCACAAAACAAGAAATACCACAAGCCATATTACACAGCTTTTTTATGCTTATGGCCTGAACAGACGTACTTAGCATGTTTAAGTAAAGAAAACAAATGTGGTGAGGAAGGGCACGCATACATTTCTTGAAAGAATACAGGGAGACCTTTTGAGGATATGTGACTTGTGCATGTTACCCTGACTGCCAGGGGGCTGGATTACCTTCAGTTTCACGTCGGCGTGCATAATGAATGCCGACATGGAAGTAAAAGCATTTTCACTGCGGCGGCCATTTTCAGCTGCTGCGGTGAAAACACAAGGTGAGTCTCCACCTTGCTCTGCCTTGACCTCCGGCTTCATTTCAAGCTGGAGATCAAGGCAGGTGTTGTTGGAAAGGGGAAAGCGCTCGATCCGTGGGCAGCAATGCCACTAGACGCCAGGGATGTCTTTACAGTGCAGGAGCCACATGTATGGAGACCCCTGGGGGACAAAAGAAAACAAAAAAAGTGCACGCAATGGGAATGGGGGAGGGGGTTGGTGACCCTATCCACCAGGGATTTTTTGTTTGATGGTGTTGTAGGAAAGGGGAGAATCTCCCCTTTCCAACACCTTGTGGAAATCATTGCTGGCCTCGGATCGGGCGCAGGGCGCTCGATCCGTGGCTAGCAATGGCCACTAGACCATCAGGATCCCATTTAGCAGCGGCGGAGGGGGGCTGCTTACTAGGTAAGTGGCCCTCTCCTCCCGCCCCCGCGGCCCCAAAGCATGGGGCCACATGTTTGGAGATCCCTGGGGGCAGATTCGTGGTCATTTAGGACATGAAAGGGTGGTGGCCCTCTCCCTTCCACCCCAAGTGGAAAGGGGGGGGTACCCCTTGTCACCCTCTCTGGGGGGGCAGATTTCTCACCCCAGGGAGGAGTACATGAGGTGGCCCCCGTCCAATTGGGGGAGGGCCACCAGGAAAGTGTGGGCAGGCCCCTCAAACGATGAGGCCTGCAGGGTAGGCCCCCCCCCCCTGGGAGCCCATCTGCCCCTAAGGATTGGGGCAAAGAAAAGTCATGGCTGGTGTTGGGGGAGTGCCCCCCCCTCTCTGGACCACCAGGGATTTTTTTTTTTATAGAAAGGGGTTGTCGTCCCCCCTCCCAGCCAAAATGGACTTGGGGTCATGTCATGCAGCCCTCCCTGGGGTTACATGCCCCTTCCTAAGAGCAGATAACTGCCCCCAGGGAGGGCTGAATGAGATGCCACACCTGCATTTGGTGTGGGGGGGGGGTCACCCCCCATTACATTGCAAAATTCCCCTGCGGCTTAAGGTGACCCTCGGAGCCCCCCCCAAAGTGCAGCCTTTTTTTGTCTGTTTACCAAACTTGCCTTGGCGTAGAGGGGCACATTGGTGTGCCAATCTGGCCCCAGGGTGCCCAAACCTTACTGCCCCCTCACTGGGGGACCTGTCCCACAATTTTTGGGGGCCCTCTCCCCCCCCAACCCCAAATGGAGGGGGGTGTACCTCACGCAACCATTTGTAGGAGGCCTAGGGAGGCCTGCATGAGGTGCCCCTGCCACCCATTTGTGGTGAGGGGGGAGAGGGCCACCAAAAATTGTGGGACAGGCCCCCCAGTGGGTGGAGCAGTAAGGTTTGGGCACCCTGGGGCCAGATTGGCACACCAATGTGCCCCTCTGTGCCAAGGGGAGTTGGGTTATCAAAGGAAAAAAGTGAAAATGGTGGACTGTATTTTAGGGGGGGCTGTGAGGCACCACAAACCGACAAGGAATTTTCAAATGGGAAGGGGTGGTGACCACCTCCATCCCACCCACAATGGAGTGGGGGCCATGTCATGCAGCCCTCCCGGAGGCCAGATATCTTCTCCTGGGAAGGGACACCTGAGCCCAGGGAGGAGTGCAGGACAGCCCCACCCCCTTATCTGCCCCCAGGGAGGGCTACATGAGATGCACCGCCCCTCCAATTGGGGTGGAGGTAGAGAGGTGCACCCCCCTTCACATTACAAAATTCCCCGGCGGTGTAGGGTGCCCCTCAGCCCACTCCCGCCCCCCCTAAAGTGCACGGTGTCCGAACCCTACTTCCCCATCCATTGGGGGGCCTGTCTGACGTTTTAGGGTGGGCTTCTCCCCCCACCCAAATGGAGTGTGGGGGGCACCTCATGCAACCCTCCCTGGGGGCAGATATATGTCCGTAGGAAGGGGCAAATGGGTTTTCACTGGGGGTGGGGGGTGAGGTTCAGTAGACCACCAGGGATGGCTTGCAAGGGCGGGGGCATTCTTGAAAAGTATTGATTTGTTTTTGCTGGTGTGACCGTAGGTAACGCATGTTTTTTGTTTTGTTTACAGCTTTTTCTACGCGAGCAGCTGCAACGTTATGGGAGTACTGTTTTTTTATTATTCTATGGTTAGGGTTGAGACTGGGGCTGGATTGTTGGTGGTGTGGGTGGGAATGGGCCGTCTGGGCAGATATTTTGGTGGGCTGCGACACAATTGCAGGGGCAGGCCACAAATTGCCCCCCCCATGCCAGCAGAACATTGGTGTTTCCCTGGGAGCGGATGCCTCCCATGTGGGTTGTCCGTCTGGAAGCCCAGGCTCCACCTCTGGCTGTGCTACGTTACAGATGTCACCTCTGGGGAGGAATGGGGATCCTGTTGGGGCTCCCTGGAGCTGCCGCTGTGCTTTGGGGACGGTACACCCACATGGTACATGGATGTCAAGGGCAGGGACATAACCTCCAACTGTCCTGGAGTTGCAGCTGGGCTGCATTCCAGCTTTTCACTTCGGGGAGGTATTGGCACACTGCCGGGACTCCCTAGTGGGGAGAAGCTGTAAAGCAGGCTAGCCAGAGCTCCAGCAAAGTCGGCAGTAATATCCCAACCCTTCTCCCATGTGGGTCTTTGGTGGGGCTTGTGGGTAATACATTCTGGGGAGATTTGCGCAAGTCAGACATCTTTGGATTCCCACGGGTGTCTTCTTTTCAGAAATGCATGGGGTTCCCTGTTTTCCTTGCTGGCTTCGACACCCTAGGCCCAAATCTGTAAGTTGCCCACACAAACCAAATGTGCTGTGCCAAAAGGCTTGGGGTTACCAGTGGGCTACACTTTTCCTTTTGCGTCCCGGGAGGTGCACCCACACATGTGAGGTACCGTTTCCGTCGGGACACCTGTGGGAATGCGGGAAGGTATGACATCTGTTGTTGGCGACGTGTTTCGGTGAATGGACAGAGGGAAATGTCTCTGAAATTTGGCTGGAAATAAAGACAATTCTCAGACATTTCGCTCTGGCCACCCACCAAAACACACCGCTAACAAGACATGGCCTACCTTCCCGCGTCCCCACACGTGTCCCAATGAAAACTGTTTTTATTAGCCACAATCCCCGACAAAGTGATGTTTGGTGGGGAAAAAACACAATATTCACTTTGTCTGTGGTTCTGGGTAATAAATTCTGAGCCGCTTCGCGCAAGTCAGACCTCTGCGGATTCCCACGGGTGTCCTCTTTTGGGAAATGCATGGGGTTCCCTGTTTTCCTTGCTGGCTTGGACACCCGATGCCCAAATCTTTAGGGTGTGCGCATGAGCAGAATTCCTGAAATTATGATGTGCCGAAAGGCTTGGGGTTACACGTGTTTTAGGCTTTCCCCTCTGCGCCCAGGTAGGTGCCCCCACACATGAGGTACTGTTTTTATTGGGACACCTGTGGGAACGCGGGACAGTGGGCCATGTGTTGTTGGCGGCGTGTTTCGGTGGGTAAGCCGAGTGAAATGTGCGGAAAATGGTTATTTTTTTGCCACATTTCGGACTTTGCTGGGATTTCTGGGCAATAAATTCTGGGCTGATTTGCGCAAGTCAGACCTCTGCAGATTCCCACGGGTGTCCTCTTTTCAGAAATGCATGGGGTTCCCTGTTTCCCTTGGTGGCCTGGACGCCCTAGGCCCATATCTGTATGGTGTGCCCGTCTGGAAAAATCGCAAAATTCTGCTGTCGGAAAAGACTTGGGTTTAGGAGTCTTTTAAGCTTTCCCCTTGGCACCCAGGTAGGTGCACCCACACATGTGAGGTACCGTTTTCATCGGGGCACGTGTGGGAATGCAGGAAGGTATGAAATTTGTTGTTTGTGTGGTTTTCATAACAGTTCGACCCATTTGCTGGTGCCCTTTGTCACACAACCATTTCATTTCCCAAATGTGCCCTACAATTAGTCGCTGCTTTAGGCACCATACACTTTTGTAACCTTCACGAGTCACCTACCCTTGAAAAGGTCTGCCTGTGCGCTTTCAAAAAAAAATGCATGCTTGCCGTTCCTCACCACATTGGTTTTCCTGATTTACACATGCTAAGTGCTAAGTACGTCTGTTCAGGCCGTAAGCATACAACTCCTGTGTACCATGGCTCAGTTTTTTGCTTCTTGTTTTGTGAAACACTACAAAGAATGTGTGTTTTCCTATCTGCAAGAATCAGGGGAATGTAGCGGAGCATTGTTTTTCTCAAAATTCATAGAAGCCATTGCTGTACCAAGCCAACCATGTCCACCACATACCTTAGTTTCGGTCATGTTGCCGCTTTTCACCAAACTGACTTTTTCCCCTACCTAGTTGTTGCCCGACCTGTGCAAATCGCCCCTTCCTAAACTTGGAATTTTATCTACTTTTCAGAAATGTATGCTTTTCTGTCCTGCAATTCGGCTTTCCTACTCTCTTCTTCCATTCCGTCCCCGCAGGTCCAATTGGCAAAAATGGCCAAAATCACCTACCACTCCCAAAACGGTTGATAACCACATCAAAATATGTTTTTATCGTTTCCACTCAACCTGTTCTTGAAAGCCAGGAAATTGGGGAATTCAGCACAGCAAACCATTTGTTCCTAGCTGTCACAAGGAAAAACCACAGGCTTCTTTGTACATAATTTTATTGCCCATTTTAATGGCATTTTTTGACAAAACACAACATTTTCGCCCTTTTTGGTTTTCTCCCACCCCCCTACAGCAACCTAGGATTCCTGGGTGGCGTTACAACCGCCTACATGTGGGGAAAAAAGGGGCCAAATTTGGCTGAGAGATCATGTAACAAAAAAGTTACAATGCATTGAATGAGGACATACCGAAATCACCAAAAAAGGCCTTGGCACTGGGGGGAAAAACTGATGGCACTTAAAGGGTTGAAGAACAACTGGTTATCTGGTAAGCCATACCATCGAATGCATTTGCATCAAATGTTTTACATCTAAAAAATGTTCATCAAATGCATGTTTTTGGGGGGTAAAGAGTTCATTTTTGTTTTGGTTGTTTATGAAGGGTAATAAAAAGGGGTTTAGGGGGGACACCCCCTCCCCCAAAAAAATGCATTGATGGAAATTTTTTAGATGGAAAAAATGTGATGCAAAGGCACCTCGATGCAAGGGATTCGATGCAATGACCATAAACCGAACAACTGCATCTTTGTTCTCCGGCCTCGCTGAGTTCTATCAAGAAGTATAAAATCGTCCACAAAGGCGATCCACTCCAACCTAATACTACCCAACCTAGCAGACGCAATGGAAGGACCCTGCCACAGTCTCTCCACATCGCACACATCTAGGTTGAAGAGTATAGGTATCAGTGTGCACCGCTGTTTCACCCCAATTTGTGTACATCTCTGATGAGACCCATCCTCCGTGAGACGAACTCGAATGGAAGTATGAGAGTGAAGGAGGGCAATCAATTGGACCAATTTACGAGGGATATTCATGGCAAGCATTTTCTGCCAGAGCCTGGACCTTATGACACCATTGAATGCACTGGTCATATTAAGAGAAGCTAAATAAACATCCCCCACTTCTGAATGGTGAACAAAGTGTCTAAGGTGGGCCAAAATGGTCGCATTGAGATAAGTGTCTAGTTCTTCCCGGAACCCCACCTGAAACGGACCCAAAAGATTATTAACTTTGATCGCACGGTTGAGATTCCTTAGAAGGATAGGAAAAACCTTGCTGGTAGCATCTATGCATGCAATGGATCTATAATTGTTAAAGTACAATTTATCCCCTTTTTTGTGAATGGGTACAATAATAGATTGTACGCATGAGGCAGGGACGGTATGGGACAAAAAGATATGATCTAACAAAGGTTCCAAAAGCTCAGCCCATAAGCCCGAGGTCCTACTTAAGGACAAAGGGAGGTAAGACGTACGGTCCAGGGGCCCGCAACGCCTTGTTCGACCAGTGGCCCACACAATGTTCTCCCTGTCCCAAGTACACAAACCTTCGACAGGGATACCCAATTCGAGGCCATCTGTATCCCTGAATTCTGATGCTTATCGGGCAGTCCAAACCGCCTTTAGCATTTCCCAGTAGCCTGTTGACAATAGACCAGAATTGTCCCTCTTTGCCTTTGTGCAAGTTTTACAGCATAGTCTGCTGAAGCCTGTGGTGAGCATCGATCTTGAGGGATTTTACATAATTCTTGTGTCTTTCCAGAAGCTTGCGCTTGCACACAGCATATTCAGAAGCGGTCAAGCACTGTCTACCCAACGTGACAAGTTCCCTTCTTTTACGGGTCTTGGATTGGAGAATTCTATCATTACTCACGTTTCTCCTGGCACTGACTGGAGTATGATAGTCTGATTTGACGAGTACAGGCCAAGATAAGGTTATACAGTGAGTCCATACAACCCTCCCTTGATGTACTGATGGGGAGCCCAGAAACAAAATCCTTCAAGGAGGCAAGGAGTAGCCATTGAATTTGAGAATAGTTTTCCTATTCCATACCACATTCGTCCCCTTGTTGTTAGTATTCAAGCCAGCCAAATTCGGTCTGATAAAAAGGGTAGGGCTAGATATAGATAGAAAGAAAGAGGTAGGTGGTCTCCTAACTGGGAGGGGATGTGACTCGGATAACTACAGCTATTCCTAAGACCATTAGAGATGTAAATGAAATAGATCCTTGAAGTCAAGGGCCCTCTATGCCAGGTGTGTCTGGAAGAGTGGCAAGAGGGCGAATGATCCAACATAAACATGTCCCAATCCTCCAAAAGGAGATCCCAGCGGATACCTCTCTTCAATTGTTGAGAGGTCGGGGTGGCCCCCATGATGTTCCACACGGTTCCCTCTGCGCAGAAGGAATTAGTCACCTCCCAAAGTTACTCGCTTACCACATCCCCTCTCAAACCAAGCATACAGGATGTCAGCCAATCCCTCTTCGATGCTTTCAAAATTGACCCTGATGGGGTTCCAGTAGAGATTAAGTAGCAAGATGGGTGAAGGCCAGGCTACACCTCCAAGCTGGTCGCCAAAAGCCATTCCTTCCAACATATTATTTCCGATGTGAGCCCTAGGTTACGATCTATAGCAATAGTAAGACCTCCTCTAGGTCGTCCCCAGTCACCCCTAACAGCTAGACAGGAGACAGTATGAAATCTTTCCAATAAAGAATTGGCCAAAAGCACAGTCTCATGGAACAAAAGCATTCTAGGGAGTCCGTTGCTTACAGAGTTGATCATAAACTTGTACATGTTGACGCTACCACATGCATTCCAAGTAACAATTTCAATCTCAATATTGTCATGCATGTCCCGGACCCTGCCTAATACTCTCTAAAGTCTTAAGAGCCGGCTGAATCCAGGACCAGTCCTGGCTGTTACCCAGAAGGTTTGAAATGAGGGACAACACATTGCCAGAGTCGCTCGGTGGTGCAGATGTAGACCTTACCAGTACCTCTGCTATGGGAGCAACAGGTTCCATAAAAACAAGAAATGTTTTTGCTTCATCTAAATTTTGCAATTCCACCAGATCAAACCCTATGGAGATTAAATATTTCCATCGGTCCCACACCATTGTGGCAGCCATTACCGAATGGAAATTGCTAACCATTCTACCGTTCTCAAGTCTGAGCAAGGATATTGCATCTATGTCATATGATAATTTTACCAAAAGCAGTCATATTTGTCTGCTTTGTTTGTGGGCGTTCAATCAGACTCTCGCTTTTAGTCCCCCTGTGTGCTCCCAACGAGGTACTAAGTCCCTCCATGTTCACATCTCTAAACACTCCTGGTCCTCTCAATGACACACCATGAGATGCCATTCTTGCTTCAGCGCCACCCCCTACCTGTGACGATTCACATAGGCTATTATCAATGTGCATATCGTGTTCAGGTAATTACCGTAAAGCTTTAAGGTTAGAATTTCTCCTCTTGATCTTCACTTGAGGTATGTTTTTTGTTTTTTTGATATGTTTAGACTTCTTCCTGCGCTTCTTCCCTCTCAGTAGTAAATTCATTGATGTATCTAAATCAACATCATTTCCAGTTGGTAAAGAAGTAAATCAACTACCGCTATTGCCTCCTGTTGTATTTCCTGCTCGTCCAACAGGACCATGGCCTCCACCAATGCAGAGGGACTGTTGGGAGCAGTGTCGGCCTCAGTCCCAGGAAACTGTTCCTGGATAGTCTTCAAAGTATGTTCCGTATCCCCACTAGGGTGCCAGCTCTCTTTAGAAATAGCATTGTCCCTAAATAAGAGAACATCCAGTAACGCTGAGACTTTGGCATCCAAAATTGACAATCTATGGTTGTATTCATCTAGCAAACATTTCCCCATAGGTATATTTTCACTGGCGGGAGTATTACTCCTGGCAAGTCCCTCAAGAAATGCCATACGTACCAGTAACTCATTGAATGCTGTTTGTTGACCTACCAAACTCCCCCCCGTGCCCCCTCCCCCCCAGTTCTCCTGCGTATCGCCCAAAGTTTTTAACGCCAGGTTTAGGCTAATGTGGAGGTTAGACAGGATGGGAGAAAGTAGCTCACAAATCCCCAACCCATTGGTAACCTTTGTGTTTTCAGTACAAGAATAGGTACTAGGTTCCCCCCGCCAAGGTTGGAAATCACAGGTGAAGTAGAAACACCAGGAAAACTCGTCACAATTGTCTGACCAGTCTGAGGAGGAATGCCTTCTTGGTTATCCCTCATTGCAACTTCCCCATTAACTCGGTCATATACACCATGTAACCTCCCAGAGTCAGTACCTCCATTAGACAAAAATCGCCCCCCTCCCCCCTCTCCGAAGTAACTCCCTTGCTGCGGTTTGTTTCACCCACTTCTCGTTATGCCATTAAAGGTGCCCTCCATTAAACTCCTTTTTTCCCTTATATGAATGGGTGCGTCCAAAGTAGAGGGTATATTGAGATTGATGGTATCCCTCAATAGGTCCCTTGTGGCATTTGCATCTATATGAAATGAGTCCTCAAGGCAGCTTTCCTGAGCCAGCCCTTGAGAACTTGCCTCTAGAGGAACCTTGTTATTGCTCCCGGGGCAAGGGACATGCTGACTCAAGAAATCACCAGTTTGAGACGAGCACAGATCTGGTCCTAGACGTAGATTCATCATTAGACCTCCGAAAGATCAGATGAAGAAGTCACTTTAAGTGCACCCAAGTCGACAAAGGAGCCACCGTTACCTCCAACATCATGCAAATTATTAAAGCCTAGCAATCCACCCGCTTTCCTATAGTTTCTAAGTTTCACTGCTTGCTGTGGTGTAGATGCGAGAAACCTTATTAGAGAAGCAGATGGAGCCACGAGGGCTTCCTGGAGGCACTCCATGTTGGTCAGCTCCAAAGGCCCCTGAAAGGTAGGAGCATTCACCAACGTTCCCAAAACCTCAGTGTTTGTTAACAAGGTGTCCGAAGGAACCCCCTCCCCTCCCCCATGACAATTCAGGCATCGTTGCTTCAATCAAAGTGGTAGTTGTAACCAGGAGTTTGCCATCTGATCTGCACACTCCCCCCTCATCAGACAACAAATTGTTCAGCACTACAGAATGGCTTAGAGGCATAGGAAGATGCCCCAATGATTGCTCAACAAAAGAGGCAGAGTTTGCCCTTGGTTTAGATGACTGGAAGGAAACAAAAAAAAACACTTCTCAAAGCAGGCATGGCTTCGAGGAAGGAGAGCAATGCAAAAGGAAAGGAGAAACGCAGGTGTAAGCGAATACAAAAACACCCCAGTTAAAACGAGTATAGCAGAAACAATCAAGCTGAGTTGTTGGCCTTGTTAGTAAGGAAAGGGGGTAGGCCTCAATACGTTCGTATCACCATGAAAACCCCTTTGGCACAAAATAGGCTGACTGCTGCAATGAAGCAATTGCAGGATCCATAACACAAATCCAATGAGTCAGATTCTTTGATGGAGTTCCGCAAGAATAGAGGCCACGGAAAAAATACAATTCAGTAAAAAATGCTAATGTCTATAAGGCCAAGCCTAGAAGGTTCAAACAGCTTAAGGGCAATGAACCCTCGATCTCCTCCGTGATCAGGGATAGAAGACTTGTGGAGGACCAATGTCCCATAAAGTTCAAAGTGTTTCACAGTAGTAGTAGTAGTAGTAGTAGTAGTAGTAGTAGTAGTAGTAGTAGTTCAGTAGGAAACAAAATGTGGCTCAAAGGCCCATAGCCTGCAGTCGCTGCACTTCGAAGGGATTGTGTCCTCCGACGTATTCCTTATCTTTGATAATTTGTCTCCTCGAAAAAATTTCTGGCCTCGGAAAAATGTTTCTCAGTAGAGGGCGCTGCGCATCGACGTCCGTCGAGTTGGTGTCCCTCGACAGCCACTGTATCGTTGCCGAGGTCACCATGCCCATAAATAGCCACGTGCAACGTCCGTTGCTCAGTTCCGTTTTTCCGCGCTTCGTGGTGCCTCGGAATATCGTTGTTCAGTTCTTCAGTCAAATATACTTCATTATTCCTCGAGAATACCGACTCATACTCGATGGCTTCCTCATCCGAACCGACGACTCCACGGTCCGGCTTAAAAAAATGTCGAGACTGTGGAATGAAAATGTCGTTGATGGATCCTCACAGGATCTGTTTGTGGTGCCTGGGAGTCGAGCACCATTGTTCGGAGTGCGAGGACTGCATGTCCATGACGGCGAAAGCCTTGAAGGAGCGTAAGGGGAAGCTCGAGAGAGGTAAGACAGTTAAAACTTCTTTGAAAGTTTCCTCGGCGGAGTCGAGACATTCCTCTCCTCACCATCACAAGATATTCTCGTTCTAGGTCTCGAAGCAGTTCCCATCACTCTTCGTGATCTAAGTATTCAAAAAAGAGATGTCGAAGATCCCCTTCCTCGTCTTCTTCGTCTTCCGTTTCCCCGAAAAGGGTCTCCTGCCCCACAAAACATAGCTCTCAGGCTGAGTGGGAGGAATTCAGGAAAAAGATGCTTAGCGTCTTCGAGAAAGCGGCCTCGACCCCCTCAAAGACTGCTGAGGGTGATACCCTGGGTGAAAGACCTGAAAAATCAAAACGCCGCGAGTCGCAGCACCCGGCGAAAGAAGCTACTCGAGCGTCGCAAACCCTCGAGTAAAGGCAAGGTCGTGTCTTCGCCGCCGTCGTCGAAGATCCCTTCAACGCATAGATCTGCGTCTTCGACACCATTATCGAAGGGTTCTTCGACGCACAGGTCAGTTGATTCGACGCCGAGAAAGGACAAACCCACGGCCATCTCACAGCCAGTGGCCATACCCAGAGCCTCGATCACGAGAATGTCGTCAACAACCTCGAGTAGAATTCCGATACTCTCGAGTTCCTCGAGGCCTCTACCAACTTTCTCGACGCCTTTTTCAATGGCTTCCAAGCCTTTAACGTCTGCGTCGACAACGTCGACGTTTTCTCAGTCAATTATGACAAATTTAGCCCCTTCTGCTCTGGAAATGGGATTTACACCATTTCCAAGATCTGATCATTCCAGAGCCTTAGCATCTATTTATGAAGAAGGGGAGAATTCGGATCAGGAGAGACCTTTTGAGTTGCAGGGATCTGCAACTCCTGTACCAGAGGAATTTACCTCTGAGGAAGGTAGGTTAAAGGACCTCCAAGAATCCTTACATGAAGCAAGTGGGTTGGACAATTACCCAGAAGTGGAATTTGCCAAACCAGACCCAGAGGAACATGCTGAAACTCCTTATAGAACCTTGATGGCAAGGATAAGCAAGTTCATGGGGTGGTCTACACCCTCACCTGCTTTTCAGCAAGATGACCTCACAGACATTTTGGTTAAAGGTCCACAGGAGGATCCTGTGGTGCCATTTCATGTGGCATTACAAAGGAAAATATTGGCAAACTGGGAAACCCCTGAGGTTATCCCGGCGGTTAACACAAAATTATCAGCCAAGTATAGGGTGTCTACTGCTGACCCTGAATATTTATCCAAACGCCCAACTCCGGAGAGTCTGGTTCTTCAGGCAGCAACTTCATCAGGTAGTAAATCGGCTTACCCTACTGTTCCACAGGACAGGGATGACAAGAGATATGACTCTATGGCCAAAAGTCTTTTCTGCATATAGCATGGCGTTGAAATCCATCAGTGCTACTTGTACGCTCGCAAGGTTCAGCCACGCACTTTGGGAGCGTGCTTCATCAGCGGCTGACTGCCTCCCGGAGAGAGAAGAAAGGGAAGCGTTTCTAAACATCATTAAGGATGGTAAAGACGCAATGTGCGAATCCCTTCAAACTGGTATCGATTCCGCTGACCGCATCAGCAGGGCCATGGCGGCAAGTACAACAACCCGGAGATTTGCTTGGTTGCGAAAGTCTGGTTTTGCTCCAGATGTGCAAAGCAGACTCTTGAATATGCCCTTTGACGGCTCTTCTTTGTTTGGTAAGAAGGCCGATGTCAGTTTAGAAAAGCTTCAAACATCAAAGGCAGCAGCAAAATCCCTGGGAGCTGCAATCCGTCAGACACCATATCGCCCCTCAGGAACCTCTTGGAGAGGTAAATCCTTTTGCTTCTATTCCGCATTCTGAAGAGGCAGAGGGCTGCCGGTTCAAAGGGGTCAGAAAAAGTTCACCCGAGGTGGGCGGGTTAAAAATACAAAAGCCGCAGCAGCAGGTGCCTCTTTACCCTCGGCATCTGCATCAGCCGCCTCCAAACCGCTCTGAGGACTCTCCTCACAAGACACCAGTAGGGGGCAGGTTAACTCAACATCTGACGGAATGGCAGGCTATTACGTCAGCTGCTTGGGCATTGGAGACAGTTGCCCGAGGTTACTGCCTGCCTTTTCTACGCATCCCTCAGAGTCATCCACCGGGGAACAGCTCTCTGAAAGTTCCAGATCCGCTCCTCTTGCAGGAAATTTTAGACCTGCTAGAGAAAGGTGCCATAGAACCGCTACCTGTAGCGGAGGGGAACAAGGCTGGTGCTCCCCCTACTTTCTCATACTGAAGAAATATGGAGGACTGAGACCTATCTTGGATTTACGAGAATTGAACAAGTTCCTCAGGAAGGGCAAGTTCAAGATGGTAACTCTCTCAGATCCTTCATGCCCTCCAGCTCCAGGACTGGCTGGTATCTCTGGACCTCCAGGATGCTTATTTCCATGTGCCAATCCATCTCAAACACAGGAAATACCTGAGGTTCGCAATTGGCGGCTCTCATTATCAATTTCGAGTTCTGCCATTTGTGCTGACCTCCGCCCTGAGGGTCTTCACCAAGTTAGTGTCGGTAGTGGCGGCAAGTCTACCCCTACCTGGACGATTGGCTGATCAGGGCTGTATCTTCGGAACAAGCTCAGATCCAGCTAGATTATGTCTGCCACTTCCTTCACAATCTGGGCTTCTCCCTCAATTTAAAGAAGTCACAGATGATACCATCACAGAGACTCCAGTTCATCAGAGCAGTCCTGGACACTCCTTGGGAAAAGCCTCGCCACCAGAGGTGAGGGCTCAAGATATTCTGCAGATGGTCACCAAGTTTCAAAATGCCCAACATCTCCCAGCCTTCGACTTTTTGAGGTTGCTAGGCCTCATGGCATCCTGCATCTTCCTTGTGCCAGAGGCTCGCCTGAGAATGCGATCTCTCCAGTGGGCACTAAGAACCCAGTGGTCACAGTTCTCAGGAAAAATGACAGATCTCCTTCGGATTACGGAGAAGGTAGCCCGAGACCTTCAATGGTGGGCTTATCGAGAGAACATTTTGAAAGGAGAACTGTTTTGGCAACCATGGCCGCAGATAACAGTAGTCACAGACGCCTCACTCACGGGGTGGGGAGCCCATGCCAACGACTTGACCATCAGCGGTCGTTGGTCTCCATGGGAGTCCAGACTACACATCAACCTATTGGAGCTGAGAGCGATCAGACTAGCGCTGAGAGCTTTCCTGCCATCAGTACAGGGAAAAAATGTCCTGATAATGACGGACAACACAGTGGCCATGCACTACCTCAACAAAAGAGGAGGCGTGGGATCACTGCCACTGTGCAAAGAGGCAATGCAGCTCTGGTTTTGGGCAATTCAAGAAGGAATCTCTCTATCGGCAGTTCACCTAGCCGGAGAGAAGAACTTGACGGCGGACGCTCTGAGCAGGCAGGGCACAGTCTCCCACGAGTGGGAACTAGCTCAGGAAGTCCTTCAGGAGATCTTCGCCCTTTGGGGAACCCCTCAAGTGGATCTGTTCACCACCAGTACCAACAGGAAGTGTGATCTGTTTTGTTCAAGGGAATTTCCCCTGAGAGGAGCTCTAGGGGACGCGTTTGTAGTGGACTGGGAGTTTCCACTCCTGTACGCGTTTCCACCAGTCCCCGTCATTCCTCAAATGATCAGGAGGTTGAGAAGATTCCGGAGGACCATGATCCTAATTGCCCCAGACTGGGCCAGGAGAACGTGGTACCCAGACCTTCTGGACATGTCCATCTGCCCTCCAATTCGCCTTCCACTCAAGGAGAATCTTCTCTCACAGAAGGGAGGTCAGGTTCTCCATCCAGGCATCGGAACCCTCAACCTTCACGCTTGGCTTCTGAAAGGTTGAGATACAAGGATTGGGACCTCCCTGATGATGTAATGGGAGGTGTTTCTTTCGCCCAAAAGGCCAGCAACAAAGTCTTTATACCGCTGCCGTTGGAACAAATTTTGCAGCTGGTGTAGAGAAGAGAATAGTGACCCCTTTTCATGTGGTACACCAACGGTATTATCCTTTCTACTCTATTTGGCAAATTCAGGCCTTCAAGTTGGCACTATCAAGGGCTATCTCGCAGCGCTATCGATCTTCAAGCGCACTGCAGAGGAGCCATTGTATTTCAAATTACCCTTAGTAATACAATTTCTAAAGGGATTAACTAATGTCTATCCTCCAAGACCATTCCAAGTTCCCTTATGGGATTTAAATGTAGTCTTAAATTTCCTGATGGGTACTCCTTTCGAACCACTCCACTCTTGTTCGCTAAGATTTCTCAAGCTCTATCTTGTAAACCCCCTCATACAATTTTTCATAAAGACAAAGTTGTTCTACAGGTGAAGCCTAATTTCCTCCCAAAGGTAGTTTCTGAATTCCGCATCACTCAGAAAATTACCTTACCTTCATTCTATCCTCCTCCCCATCCGGGGAAAGAGGAAGAAAGGCTACACAGACTGGACCCAAGGCAGGCTTTAAGCTTTTACATCAGCAGACTTGCTAGGATTAGGCAAGCAGACCAACTGTTCGTAGGTTATTCAGGGCACAAATTGGGACTACCAATAACAAAACAGACCATTTCCAGATGGATCATTTTGGCCATTCTGGAATGTTATAAACTAGCAGGGAAAGAGCCTCCTCAAAATTTTTGGGGCTCATTCAACCAGGGGTATCGCAGCCTCTTCGGCCCTCCAAAGAGGGGTTCCGGTTCGAGACCTATGTGCGGCTGCCACATGGTCGTCCGCACATACCTTCACAAGATTTTACAACCTGGATTCCTCCTCTAGTCAAGAGACTAGGTTTGGCAAAGCAGTATTACATTCTGTTCATTCCTAAAGGGTAACATTGCGTTTTTACTCCCACCTCCAATTACACACCACTGCTATGGGAGTCTATCAAAGATAAGGAATACGTCGGAGGACACAATCCCTTCGAAGAACAAGTTACTTCTTACCTGGTAATGTTCTTTTGATGGGATGTTCCTCCGACGTATTCCTTATCGTCCCTCCCATCCATCCCCGCAGTAATACTTCCCTTGTGGTTGCAGTTCACGCTCCTTCAAGGTCAATAACCAATTCATGCATGACTTATCTTATGCTACAAAACGGAACTGAGCAACAGACGCTGCGCGTGGCTATTTATGGGCATGGCGACGTCGGCGACGATACAGTGGTTGTGTCATGATGCCTGCCCCCGGGAAACCAGACCAGGCCCAGCAGCCTCGGAAGCAGGCATCACGCCATTTGGAGCATGCCCAAAAGCCCCAGTTAGGGGCTGTTTGGGTGCAGTCC
The DNA here is from genome assembly GCF_040938575.1 of Ambystoma mexicanum. Classification (NCBI taxonomy): domain Eukaryota; kingdom Metazoa; phylum Chordata; class Amphibia; order Caudata; family Ambystomatidae; genus Ambystoma; species Ambystoma mexicanum. Next base: position 658,790,944 of record NC_090941.1, on the reverse strand, counting down.
TGGCGCCTTTGGCGCCAGGCTCATAAGAACAAAGTCAGTGCTGGCGCCATAGACGCCAGGCTCATTTATGATAACTTACCTAAAGCAGACCATGCTGCATGAAGACCTAAGCCAAATGAGGCTTAGGAGGGACTATTTTCTTACCTGGGTGGGGCAGTGGAAGAATACTTACCAGGGACTTCTTCCAAAGCTATTTAAGCCATGCCCGGACAGCCACACGTGCTTCGCGTTATTCTGCAGTAGCAGCGTAACGCTCACCGTGCCTGCAGCAGCTTCCAGTCTTCTGCCACGCCCGTCTACACTCCGGAGCTCCTGAACCCTGCAAGGAAAACAGAGGAAAGGTTAGAGCAAGAGTTTATTCATACTCACCTGAATCCTGCATCTTCCCGACTTGGACCTGGAAGAAAGGATCCATTAGTCGCTCTTGCCGCGCCTCCTGCAATGCCGCGCTGAACTCACCTGTTGCCATTTTCAGCATTCCATCACGCTCATCTTCAGTCTGCGGCCGCTCTTCATCACCTATGGACATAATAACAATAAGGTGAGCAACAGAGAGTTATCTAAGGCAACAAAGGCAAATATTAAGACTTACTTGAGATCACCGGGGATACTCGCCTAATCTCGAGTCGACGCGACCTTTTCCGCATATCCGCCGCACCCCGGCCCCTATGGGGAAACATTCCGCTTCAGACTTACCCGGTTGCGGAAAACGCTTCAATCCACGGATCTTCCTCCGAATGGATGCCTGAAAAGGAAAAAGACCAAAGCTTCCCTCTTTATTCTGAACAGCTTTTATAAACCCTTACCTGCGCATCTCTGGTTGCCACGTGAACTCTTTCCAGATCCATAAGGGCAACCTAGGGGAATTGGACAGAGTGAATTCCAGACGTTTTGAACTCTTATAACTATTACCTCTACGAGTCAACTCTGTCTGCAACTCGCCAACTTCCCACACCAGTGAGGCAACTGGTCATCTATGCGCCCCTGCACTTGAAGCAGGATGGAGAGTTCATCTTTCCAGATTATCAGGTGAGAATCTAAAGGAGTCCCAAAGTAATTCATGGGGAGAAGGTGGGGTTAACCTTAAACCTCACAGGTGGTTAATTCCCCTTTCTGCATTACAGAAGAGTATTCATACGAGCCAAACAGACCAAGCTGGGTGGCCCGGTCCACTCCGTCATCTCGGCGCTCCGAGTATCACTGGAAGAAGTAACATCAGGCCGGTCCAGATCAACGCCCCCGTGGACACCAGGTGAGCGTAACAGGTTGACGAGGGACACCAACTCGACGGACGTCGATGCGCAGCGCCCTCTACAGAGAAAACATTTCCGAGGCCAGCAAGCTGGAGACGAATTATCAAAGATGAGGAATACGTCGGAGGAACATCCCATCGAAAGAACGTTACCAGGTAAGAAGTGACTTGTTCTTCTAGCAGAGGACCTCCCCAAAATGTACAAGTGATTAGATCAATAAGTCGTGCGGCTCAAAGGCCCATAGCCCGCAGTCGCCGCACTTCTAGGAGAGGAACTCCCAAAAGAGTACAAGTGATTAAATCAATGAGTCGAGCGGCTCAAAGGCTCGTAGCCAGCTGATGCCGCTTAGCAAAGCAAACCCCATTAAATTTCCTTCCTTCTTTTAAAAGTAGTGAAAGTGTGCCGTTATTGCTCACAGTACACCCTGCATGGAGCCGTGCATTGAAGTCAGTAGAATGCCCCAGGAGTTATCCAGGAGTTATCCGAAGCGGAAAAGGAGTGGGAGCGACAGAGGCACAGGCAAATAAGGCAGTACATTCTTTACATTCTTTACCTTTCTTGTTGCAGGTTATCACAAGAAGTAGCCCACGCCAGACGTGCACGGACTGCACAGACTGCGTTCTCACTCTTAGTCCTGACTCCTTTACAAGATTACATAATGAACAAAAACATTTGTTCCCGACTGAATGCGGATAATTCAGCTGACTGCCGCTAACTGCCAGTAACTGCTTTCGACCTCTGCTTTCGACACCGCTTTGCAGACTCTCAAAGTATTTATTAGCTCCTCCTGCAGGCACAAACAGTGAAGACAGCTTTCCAAAATGCAGCTTCCTGCCAGTAACTGCTTTCGACCCTGCATCCAGGCAACTATGTATTGTTAATTCAATTATTGCTTAGAATCTTTGGAACGCATATCAGGTTGACGCTTGATTCACCCATTGATATATTGCTTATTAACTTTTATTGACATGTGGGTTTGGGTAGCCTTGAGTCATTTATTGATTACATCATGGTCTTTGAGAATGACTGGCTGGAAGCTAATTCAGGGGGACAGATGATTGTCCTAGGCTACCTAAACGCATGTTGTTTGTCTATTCAATATGAGATGGACCTCCCCAAATTAGAGAAGGGCAAAAAGCAATGTGGGCACATGTGGCTAAAAAACCTAAAAGGTCTTGGCCTTACGATGCTAAATGGCTCGATTGCTGGAGATGTCCTAAGTCGTCATACCTGGACAAATGGGACCTCTTATTCAACATTGGATTATATTTTTTACAAGCAATAGATTGTATAACAGATGTATATATGATCTGTTATTTGTATTGCGCCCATAGACAAGTGTTTCAGAGCACGATGAGGCAAGGGAGGGGAACAAGTGAGGACAAAACAATGATCTTACTAGGCCCGGTGTCATTGAGAACCTGCAAGTGCAAGGGAGAGCGAAGGGGGAAGTTCAAGCAGCAGCGGAGGTTGGAAACTGCTGAACACCTGATAAAATGGCAGGTAGTGCGGCCAGCAGGTGGTAAGTGCAAGAATAAGGCGCAGACAATGGGTGTCTAATAAGTGCATGAAGGGGACTGTAGGGTTGCAGATACAGACCCTAGTGCATGGGTTGCCAGGAGGCAGTGCGGCTTGGTGGGCAGGGATCTGGGCCCGAAATCATAAGGTAACCAGAGCCAACGCAGACTGAGATCAGCCGGGGAGAGGAAGAGTGAAGGTAGAAGCAAAGGGGAAGGTCTTGAGGTGCTTCCGGAACCGAAGATGGTGGTTCTCAAGTTTCAGAGAGGCTGCTCCAGACGGAGGCCCCAGCCAAGGAAAGAGATCTACCCCCCAACTCGTTGCTTGGAGAAGCGACTGACCCTGAGGGAGGTGGAGGAGCGAAGAGCTGGAGTAGGACGGTATTTCCGGAGAGTTGAAGGTATTGCGGACCCAGGCCCCAGAAGGCCTTGTGGACAATGCAAAGGGTCTTGAATTTAATCCTTGCAGCCACTGAGAGCCAATGAAGAGATTTCAGAGCTGGAGAGGTATGATCCCAGGGCTTGAGGCCAAGGACAAGTCTTGCAGTCCTGTTCTGAATGAGCTGCGGAGAGTGGTTGCAGGCAGATTTAGAAAGAGGCTGTTGCAATAGTCCAGCCTAGAGAGAACCACAGCTCTAGAGACAGTGAGCTTCTTGGGGAAGGAGAGGAAAGGAAGAATACCTCTGAGGAGGTGCAGATGGTAGTTTGACTTTTTAGAGATGTGTGGAGAAAAGGTAAGCGTGGAGTCGAAGATGAACCAGAGGTTCTTAGCCTCAGAAGTGGGAGCAAGGAGCGGGCCAAGGGAGGCCGGCCAGAGAGTGCCAGGAAAGGAAGGTGCAGGTGTGCTGATGAGGAGGATCCCTGTCTTACTGGCATTAAGTCAGAGGTGGTTGGCGGCGCTCAACTCCTGGATTGCAGACGGTCAGTCAGATGGGAGAGGGAGAAGAGGTGGCAGAGGAGAGCCTGAAAACAGGTTTGAGGTCATCCGCATAGCACTGAAAGTTGGAGCAGCAATGCAGTGGGCGAGCGTGGGGCTGGTTATTGGTTGAAAAGCCAGGGAGAGAAATTGGACCCCTGCACCACAGGTAGAAAGTGAGATGGAGGAAAGGAAGCACCCAAGTTGGACCTGGGAGGGTCAGTTGGAGAGGAAGGAGGTCAGCCAGGCTAAAGCCTGATCAGTGATACCCAGTTTATCACGGAGGCGATTGAGCAGGATGACATGGTTGACTGTGTCAAATGCAGAAGAGAGATTGAGTAGGATGAGCAGAGATGGGATATTAGAATCAAGGTTGGAGAGCAGGTCTTCACAGATGTTCAGGAGAGCAGTTTCCATGCTTCTGGCTGCTCTGAAGCCAGACTGATGATCATGGAGATAACCAACAGAATCGGCATGAAGATGAAGCTGGGAGATGGCCAGCTTTTCCAGGGGTTTGCACAGGAAAGGAGTGATAGAGATCGGGTGATAAGTATCCGGTCTGGAGGGGTCAGCTGTGGGTTTCTTGAGAAGAGGGTGCACAAGAGAGTGCTTCAGAGGGGAGGGAAGGCTCCACAGGTGAAGGAGTGGTTGCAGAAGTCAGCCAGAGCAGGAGCAAGGGTGTCAATGTGGTCCTTGATGGTTTTGGACGAACATGGAAGAATCTTTTTTGATAAGACTTTCATAGATGGGACTTGTCTGGAAATCTCGTTTGGGGAGAACAGAGGAAAAGTTGAGAAAGAGGGAGGCTGCAGGAGGTATCGGAAAGAGAAGAGAAGAGAAGAGGACGAGAGCATGGACAGGATGTCCAGGGTTTTTGAGGTGGCGAAATGAGGCCAGGGCCATGCAGAGGGCCTGGGAGGGGACGGGAGAGGTAGAGATTGCAGCAGGGTTGGCCAGCTCCTTGCAGATTTTAAAGTTTGGCCGAGATGTTAGATGCTGCAGAGACGCGGGCTTGGATGTGTGTCCTCTTCTTAGTGCGGACAAAGACCCGATATTTCCTTTGCAGCAGGCGCCAGGACAGTTTGTCAGAGGATGCATAATAAGCCCACCATTTCCTCTCAGCGACTCTACACTTGTGTTTAAGGGTAACTAGGTCAGAGTCATACCGAGAGTTGCACTTGGCTTTGGGCTTCAATTGGATCCTAATGACAGGGGCAAAAACATTGAGAGTAAAAGAGATAGCGGAGTGGAGCTTGGAGAGGGCAGGGAGAAAGTGGCAGCGAAAGTCTCAACTGACACCCGCTTCATGGGCCGGATGACCGAGAAGGTAGGTGGCAGTGCTGGAGTAGTCTTGGCCTATGGAGTAGGCAAGGAGAGATGGGAGGCAAGGAGAGGGTGATCGCTCTAGGACTGAGGAATGGTGAGGGGGTTGGAGAGGGGAGATCAGAGCAGATGAGAACATCAAGAGTGTGCCCAGCACAATGAGTTGGCCAGAGGGAAGAATAGAGAGAGAAGTAGAGGTAACGAAAGAGTAAAGAGGAGGGACAGAAAGGATCCTGGTGGATATTGAGGTCTCCAAGGAGGAGGAGTTGAATGGTCGCGGCCATGAGGGAGGAGGACAGGTCCGCTCATTCAGAGAAGAACTAGGTAGTCGGACCAGGTGGCCGATAGATAGTAGCAATGGTCGGAGAGTGGCAGGGAGAGAGAGAAGGCCTACAGACACGCCATTCGAAGGAGGAGTAGGCCTGCATAGGAATCACAGAGGCAGGAATCCAATCCTGGAAAATGAAGGCTACACCCCCACCGGACTGTTTGGATCTGGGCGCAGAGAGGATGTACTCATTTTTTAAGTGTACCCAGCGAATTTAGACACTATTGTCATTTGTCACCATTTTTTTCATTTAACTCTTACCCAAGACTCTTTCTTCTCTTAGAGTTAATCCAGCTGGAAATCGAGTTTCTTGGAATGTGGGAACTGTCCAAAAGGTAAATGAGGCAGCTTCAACTTACTTAATAGCTTCATCATTGGATTGGCAGTAGTCCACAATTAGGGTGGACAAATATGGTGATTTTTGGTGGAGGGATTGCCTAACCTACAGTTTACCATTGCAACTTCGCATTAGGAAACCCTTTAAAAAAACATCTGCACTAGTTTGATTCCAATATGGTTAGTAGGAAACTGCCCATGCGTGCAGAAATTAGAAATCTGAAATCTAATTTGAGGAGTAGCCTAGAATCTAAGAATTTGCTCATCAAAACAGTGAAAATATTACACAGGAATTGGGGCACACACGCCCTAAGTTATCAACATGATGCTGACAGCATGCTATTCGTTCTGAAAAACAGATGCCCGTTCTTTCTGGCATTTAATGAACGATATGGAATGCAACCAGCCTGAACAGTCATCAGTTTCAGAGCAACAATGGCTTTCCCACTTTGGTAATGTGTTTACTGGCTCCTCGCGTGTGCTTGCCCCAATAATCTCTCAGAACATATTATTTAAAGGGGACCCGGACACCTGGGCATCAATTTAGTCTGTTTTATTTAAGAACATTGTGGCTACTCGTGCTTTTCCAAAAACCTGGTCCACTGCCTATATACTACCAATCTTCAAAAGAAGCTGACGTTACGATCCATTGAATTGCCCACCCCATATTGATTTTGGACATGGATAGCAAGGTATTCTCAGTCTTGCTTTTACAGCATCTGGAAACTTGGCAAAAAACTATTGGTAGAATTCCGCAATGGCAGACAGGCTTTCGTAAGCCCCAATGTACGTCCTTGAATGGGTTCTTATTGAAAGCCACTCCCAGCCAAGTCTGGCAGAAGAAATATGAATCGGTTTATGTGGCCACAGTGGACCTCTCAGTTGCCTTTGATGCAGGTCTACTGTGGGCAAAATTGCAGAGATGGGGAATCCCCTATGGCTTACTTCGGCTTATTATCAGTCTCCATACCAATTCTTATATACAGGTATTAGTTGACCATGATGGTACATTGTTTCGCAGCATTTTAACATCTAGAGGTGTCAGGCAGGGTTGTATATCAGCACTGTGCCTGTACAATCTCTACTTAAGCGACATCAGCGAGTATTTAACTTACGTTGCATTGGCTTCTCCTAGGATTCATAATCTGAAGCCGGTTTGGCTTGCCTATGTCAGTGATTTTTAACATTTTTGATATTACTCTGGTTGGTTCTCCAGCGATTTCTGGTTGCCTTTTCTAATTTTGCTGCGGTACACAGTGTCAGGATTAACCCTAATAAAACAAAAACATTACACTGTACTAATAAAAAAAAAGTTCATTCATTAATCTGGCGTATTGATCATGATTCTCTTGAAAAAGTGGAAAGCTTTATATATTTGGGATTCCCATCTTTGTTAAACAGGACAAGGCACTGGTTGGAGACTGGAAGAATTCTCGCAGTGTGGCGCTTTGCAATCAAATTCTCCGGGTAGACTTTAGGTATGGCAGATTTTCCATTTACCATGTGTTAAATTTTACAAAGGAAGAATTGTGCCAAAAATATTGTATGACATAGAACTCTTGCCACCGTGGGCTTTGGACTTACTGCCTGTCATTGAGGGGCAGTTGTGGAGGAAGGTTCTGCAGGTATCGACTAGCATTCCTCTATGAGTTAGGCCTTCATTCACTTAAATGTGTAGGGTACAATGGAAATACTTATTCTATTATAAAATATTATGCCCAATGAGCGCACCCTCTTTATATACAGAGATTAATGTGATTCTTAAAGAGAGAGGTGATACTTTTGGTAGTGACTTTTCAGACTTTTGTACCCAATTACTTGATGATCTGGGGCTTTTACTCTGAGACCTTGTCGATAATATGATTAATGATAAAAAAAATCCTTTACCGACAAGAATGGGCTCTTACGATTAACACCTTCCATTCCTATGAATCGTTAAAACATTTGAGATTTGAATTCAAACATGTCAGAGTTCTTGCTCCCTATCATACCATCTATCATCATCGTTCCATCAGACGTTTGTATATCCGGTTTAGATGGAATGGGGTTTCAACCAGGGAGGCGCTCTCTCGTTATAATGATAGTTTATTTATAACACGCTTAATACCCAGAGGTTTCTAAGCGCGGACCCAGGGATCGAACCTGTGTTGCTCCATGTCATCTTGTTTCCAAGTCGAGCACGCTGCCGCTGAGCTATCCTCCCGTGACAAAAACCTATCAAACGACTATGGTCTCTTCGAGTTTTTGCAACTCGACCGATTTAGTTCAGACTTTAGACCACCGTTTAATCTCTTGCCCTAATCTTCGAAGTAACCGGGAATTACATTTCAGGCGATTTTCATCAACATTGGCTCTGATGTCTTACGTTTCCTTTTGGAAATTTTGTCTAGCTGGATTGACAACTTCAGTGATTTTGGCAGTAACAGGCTTTTTAACATTATTGAAATTGTAAGTAAGATGTCTGCTTTCTTTTTCCCTCTCATTCATTATTCAATTATTTATTGACCTTTTAACAGTTTTACTAGGATTAAATGTGATTATGATTAAAATTGAATTAGTTTGTAAAGATTTTAAATTGTATGTTTTCTTAATATGTCAATTTGTAAATGAGGTGCTTAAGCTTGTATTTGTTAAAGGTTATTAAATAACCATAAAACAATACAAAATAAAGAAAAATAATAAATGACGCCAGGTTTTGAAGAGCAGGAACATGACAGGAGCCTGCTGAAGGCTGTAGCCCAGTATACTCATTGAACATGTGGAATAATCTAACAAAGCATGCCTTCATAGAAGTGCATCACAGCAACAGATTGCTGAAGGACTACTCATTGTAGGGTGGGTAGGGCCAGCACTGAATAAAAATTTGAATAAAATAAAAATATTGTTGACTCCATGGCAAAGGGCAATTTCAAGAAGTGTACTGGGGCCCTTAACTCTGTCTGCATTGTGGGACGCTTTACTGGCTGTGGACACCGGAGAACTCTGTGAATTATAATAGCACCTCAATACTGGGATACAGATTTTTGGACCTCTTGGCATATGCCCCTCACTTGATTTGTTACTCCATCCTAGCACTGTTTCTTGAGAAATTGCCCTTTTTGTTGGCTTTTCCTCTGTCCTGTAGGAGCTCTTCAGCCTGCCCTGTCCCTAGGATTCATGTGTATGGGAAACTAGAGTGGGAGTCGGGGGCTGGAGATATACTAGTGTGTCCCAGAACAAGATCTGGGATAAATGAGAGAAATAATGCCTCCCACGAAAAGCGAGGGCTGTTGTTGACAAACCTAGATAGTGCCCAATTTGTGAATGGTGCAACACTGAAGAGTGATAGTTTTAAAACCTTTGAATTAAGTGTGACCACTGGCATTCGTCATGGGCAGCATTCCAAGGTATAGTTGCTCAGCCTTCAGTGCCATTACAGAAGAGGAAAAAAAGCACAAGGTAATCACGCTTGGTTCCATCCCTGAATGGGGATTCCAGACTTATTGTGACTGCTAGATCACGTTTCTTTCCATGTGGCCCCACGCAACCAAAGACCTGTTTCAACCTCATTGGTCATCATCACTGATATATAGATTGGGACTGTAAGTGCAGTAAGCTTGGGCCCCATATTTCTGACTGGTGTCTCTATTACAGGTCTGAATCCATACCTATGGAAAGGTTTGTGAGCCACCAGGTAGTGCTCGGTCAGTGGTCAGAAATAGCAGAAGGTTCCCGAATCACAAGGTTCCCGAATCACAAGGTTCCCTATAATTATGATTACATAACTCTCTAACATTTTTTCCCTGTACTTATCTTTGGGGGATCTGTGATAAGTCAGGAGTCTGACACAGAGGTGGCATTTCAACTTCAGAGTTGTATTTAACAAAAAGGAAAAAAAGGACTGTACACTCCGTATAACTAAAGGGTTTGCACTACCTAACTGAATGGTTGCTTGTCATCTGGGTGGTTCTCAACTAGTGTGTCTGTCCTCTGTCCAAAAATCTCCTGCTCTGACCCTACCACTAACAAAAGATAACTTCCTTCTCCTGGTTCACCTGCTTCAATTTTAGAGCTGTTTTCTGACAATCTTTTGAAATTGCTTCTGATTCAACAAAAGGTGAGACCAGGAGAATGACTCCCTTCTCCTGGTCAAACTGTATTAGTATTAAATGCGATTTTCAGATAGTCTCTGACAGCCTTCGAGAGTCCTTGTAGTTCCTCCAAGGGACTTTCCTTGACCAAATGCCCAAATGTTCTCCCATTTAAATACAACATAGTGTCTCAGGGTTCCCTGGTCTTCTCCTTGAGCAATGAAACAAGGGACATCCCTCCCAAAGTATCCTTGGCTTCTTCCACTATTGTTAAGGTGACCCCTCTTGTAACTTCCATGGCTCTCAATGTCTTGCTTATGATTATTAGAAGGGAGATTTCTCTGTGATTTTGCAATCTTCCTTTCGATTATTCTGATGAGGAAGCTTTATTTTGACACCCTCCCCTACTCACTCTTGGTCATTTTGGTACTGGTGCTGTGACGGGGGAGATTACTCCCGAGATGTTCTTCAATCTTAATACATTGTCAGTAGTTACTATTCCGCTTGAGGGACTCTTCAGTATTGATGGTTTTTACACCGTTACTGTGACGAGGGAGATTACTCCTGAGGTACTCTTCAGTATTGCCCAAACCGCTCACTTGTAACTCCCATTACCTTCTTTCTCAGCTGGGCCATGCCAGCGGATCCTCCCGGGCTATTGGTCTTGTCATCTTGCTGAGGGCTATGATCGTCTCTCCCTCCGCTCCCTGCTGAACTGCGTTGGCTACGCGACTTACTGGGCATTTCGGTGTCGGCATAGTTGGACTGCACGCTGCACCTCCCGAGGTCACGACACTGTTAGCCTGGTTCCAGCTTCTACATAGGTCGGTTTTTCACTCCACAACTGGGCATTCTTCCGAGCCTTCCACTACGTCCTCACGGCTGAAGGTGAGCTTCTTCAGCTTGCTGCCTTGTGCCCAGGATTGAATTTCTCTGGGTTAAATGACTTCACGCCAGGTTCTCGTTTCAGTAATTCCCTTCTTGCTTGATCTGGTCTGTAGCTGGGTCCTCCCCAGCGCAGTGCCAGTCTCTTTTGTTAAGACATTCTTCATGCTTCCTTGGGGCCACATCTTCTCAGTAATGCTGATACTTCGAAAAAGAGCAGTTTGCATCACTCCTTCAATCGTCCTCTTCTCAGTACTTTTGAGATATCTCTCATGATCACCTTGTGTGTTCCTCCTTGTGTTGATATTCTCATGTTTTATGTAAGGAAAGTAGGGAGAATTACAGTCGCAGGCTTCTCAGGTTGGTTCTTGGACGACCTTGAAGATTGCATGTTCTCAAAGGTAAGTGGGTTAGGGAGTTCCATCACGGAATGGGTGTCCTTGCCCCCATGAGGAGAGTCTCTCCCTGTGATTCCCCTCATTCCGCCACCTCGAGGAGAATTATTGCGTAGTGGGCTCATCTCCCTACCCTCACAGGGAAGGGCTCCCCTGTGGGGAGAAGTGACACGATCACGACTCGTCACAGATCATGTACATCGGGAACAGTTTTGTGAACAGCCACCCAGAAGTCGGTTTATCACCCTCATTCATTCCAATAGAAGATATACTGCCAGTTGACCCCAAACAAGTAGTTGGATACGAAATGTTAGTACCTACACAGCCCAATTGGCCTTTACTTTTTGAGTGATCTAACTATTAGGGTTGTTTACCCATGAAAACTTCAATAAACCTTCTGAAACTGCCTTAGTGATCTGTAGCCCACGTTTTCTATTTTATGAGCTATAGAGTTCATTTTTCATCACATGGTTAGGTTGATATTCTTTTATTCAAACGCCATGGCTGCTCATCCATACATAAGTCAGTCAGGAAAAGTTGAAGATTAAGCTGTTTGCCCATGTTGGGCTGCTGACCTTGTAACCAGAACAGAGTACTGAGAGGAACCTTCTAGCACAAATGAAGTTTCAAAACAATTAACAAGTTGGTAATTTTTGTTTTGTAAGCCAGAGCATTTACCGGTTGTCACATACCATACAGGTACAATGCATTTGTGAAAACCTATGGTGCCAAATTTACTATTGTGTTGAGAGCCTAATGTTTGTGATCTACTAATGCTAAATTGTATTAGGATTTTATATTTTGATACAAATGAAAATCAAATTAATCCAACATTTGTATTTGCCTTGAAGGTTGCATTTAAATTGTGTTGGAATTTTTGATGTGTTAACATTTGACGGCAATCAAAATAATCCACTGGCCCTTATGCCACAATACCAGGTAAGGCATCACTTTTTCCAAATCTTTGCTTTAAAGCTACTTTTCTTTGTCATTTGTTTCATGAAATGTAATGTTGTCAAATTATTTATTTTAGGTGTGTGTGTGTGTGTGTGTGTGTGTCTCTCTCTCTCTCTCTCTCTCTCTCTCTATATATATATATATATATATATATATATATATATATATATATATATATATATATATATATAAATCTGTGTCCGAGTAAAAAGAATGCTGCGGCAGGACCGCACTCTGTGGTCTAAGGGCAAATAGAAACAATTAATTTAAACAAAACTGTGAGTAAATAACACAAGTTTTATAGAATCCAAAGAGATTTCACCATTAGCAGAGTACATAGGGAGTAAATAAATGTCTTTTTTCGCACTTCCTGGTGCTTCACATAAATGTGTGTGTGTATATGTATATACATATATATATATATCTATCTCTGAGGTTTGTGGAATCTGCTTAGATCACATGCTGTGCATAGGCCGACATCTAGTGGAAGCTGCGGAGTATTAGTTTGTTTTTCGAAACTCGAAAATGGGCGTCGACACAGGGCGTGCCAGTAATACTATCCCTAGTGTGACGTCCACTGTACCCAAGATCCCTCACGCGTCTAGGATCCTCAGATTGTTTTTTTCTGCCATACTGGTCGGAAGCATTTTGCGGAGTCCCCTGGCCTTAGCCATACTTTTGCTAAAAATTTAAAAATAATAATCTATTGACATCCTTCCACACCCCAACGTCGAACTTCGACACTCGACGCCGGCTGGAGAAGAAATCGACCGTCGGCTGCTGCATGACAGATTTGGGCCCCGGAAGGCCTCTGGCCTCGGCCCTACAAGTAGAGAGTGTGGGGGGTGGTACATACTCTACACTCTTGGTATATAGGTACACCTTATACATTTCCTACACTTAACAGCCCGCTGCCTCAAGGTGCGTATGGAGGGTACCCCTTTTCAATTCTGCCCCAAATGCAATCGCAAATACCCTTGGGTCGACAGGCACGCCACGTGCAATCTCTGCTTGCCGAGGGACCACCCCGAAGCGAACTGCAGAGCGTGTAGTAGGTTTAAACCTAAGACACTTAAGGACCGTTCGAAGCGTTGGGCCCACCACGCCAGGCAGGCGGCCATGGCAGCGGAGGGCGCCTTCAGCGACGGCAGCAACGCCGTACTTTCGGACGGCGAGGGCATTACGGCGTCGAAAGACAGCCGAGCGCAGGTCCCCGACCTTGGAAGGTCGTCCAGCAGGGCGGCTATGGGGAAGACCCCCGGCGACACAAGCGCTTCACATACTACACACACTAAACACACTAAGTCCAACCGAGACTCGACGACGTCGAATTCTCGGAAAGAGGCACAAACAGAACGGTCCGATTCGGTGTCCTCTGGGCGCTCTCGATCAAGATCGCCGCATGACTCCAGGCAATCATCCACTCTTGCCAAGAGTGCCTCGCTCCCTAGGCTAACAGAAGTTCGATCGTCGGAAGACAAAGACGACTTCCACCCCCAGGCCGCGCTCCAGGAGTCGGAGCCCGCAGTTAAAACCAGCGAGGCCCCACGCTTGAAGGACAGGGACACCACCCCAGATCCTCGACGCCAGGCGTCGAAAAACTCCAGAGCCACTAAAGGACAGGGACATTTTTTTTCCACTCACGGGGAGGGGGGAAAACAGCAGAAGAAACAACCTTTGCACTCTTCCACACCTGTGAAACACACCACTCCCCCTAAACAGACAAACAAAACCAGGTCTGCTGATATGTCTAAAACCAGCAAAGCTACTCAAGATAAATCCCATAGACTTGCTGAGAGAGTCATTCCCAGTTCCAAAAAATGGTCCAGTGAAGACATAGATAGGGTCATGTCAAGAATGTCTTCTTTGGCAGATTTTTATGATAAAAATCCAGAACATTTCCTCTCGTATGATCCACAGGGGGCGACACCCTCAGGCTCTACTGATCCCATCACCCCCGAGTAAAAAGCCCCGGTTTGAAACTCTGATAAGGTCAGAACCCTTCGAGGTACAACCATACGCAAGACCATACTCACTGTATCAAGGAGAGGCTTCCTTTTGTGAGTTCCAAGAATTTGGTATGATAGAAGAGCAAACCGGGACAGGCTACTATGGGGATGATGAGGACCAGGAAGAGGAAGAGGAGGACCCGGAAACATACAGAGTAGATTCCCCGGTAGAGAACGAAGCCCTGGTTACTGACTCCCCGGTCGATAACCAACCCTTCCTAAACGAGGTTCTCGCACGCGCAGCAGAACATTTCCACATTGACACCCATGGTGTCCAGGAGGAAAGGGACTTCGCAGAAGAGTCAGTGGGAGAAAGCAGGCCTGTTGCCCAGACCATCCCTATCCTTAAATCCATTCAGCGGAGAATAGATCCGTCCCTGGTGAACCCGAACCTCACCAGAGCAGTCAATCCCAGGGTTGAAAAACTTTTCAGGGCGGCCCAGTCTGACCCTCTCTATATAAGAGGACATCTGAAGCCAGACTCCCTAGTTGTCACCAACTCGTAAGAGGGCTGGAACACCCTTGTCATCGTCCGAAGCTCCTCCCGACAAGGAGAGCAAAAAACTATACGGTTTCGGCAGGAAAGTAGCCTCAACGTCCGCCTATCAAGCAAGGATTGCAAACTCCACCACGCTGTTGGCCAGCTACAACTGCCATCAGTGGGAAGACGTCGCGGCACTCATAGCCTCTGCTCCTGAACCTTTAAAGGGCCAGTTAGCTTGGATTTCCGCAGAGGGTAGAGCAGTGTCTGGTTGCATTTTGAAAGCAACCTTCGACGCCGCGGATAACGCAGGCAGATTTATAGCGGAAGGCACTGTTATCAAAAGACATGCGTGGTTACGGCAGTCTGGTTTTAAGGCAGAAACCCAGGCATCATTGTTGGACAAACCGGTGGAAACCGATCTGTTTGGTAAGGCGGTCGAAGACGCACTGAAGAATGTCAAGGACGAATACGAGACACTCAAGTCCCTTGGCCAGTTAACCAATAAACCCCCTAACCAGAGAGGGAATAGTAATTTTCGTCGCCCACGCGGCCAAAATTCCCAGAGAGGATCTACCTATTCCCAAGGGCAGGGTACACAGTGGAACAACAACCAACAGTCTACCCAATGTTACGGCAGGGGTAATAGGAGAGGTTGTGGTAAAGGCAGAGGCAGCCCCAACAAGGGAGGCGGCACGCCTCCACCAAAGCAGTGACGCTCAGTTCAGGGGTCCCTTCTCACGCAACCCCAGTAGGGGGACGCATTTCCAACTTCACCCAGGCTTGGGAAGGGATCACATCACAGATGGGTGCTGTCAACAGTATCCACAGGATATTGTATAGAACTACTGCAGCGACCCCGGAACCATCCTCCACGACAAAGAGTACGCTCTTTAGAACATCAGAAGATTCTCCTCGAGGAGATCGCCATTCTGCTAGAAAAGGACACGATAGAACTCGTCCCGGGACACCAGGTAAACAAGGGTATTTATTCAACTTACTTCCTTGTGCCAAAGAAAGATTTGACAATGCGCCCAGTATTGGACTTACGGCCGGCCAACAAGTATGTCAAGCCCCAAATGGCAACCTTGGATATGAAGGATGCTTATTTTCATATTTCCATGTTCCCAGCGCACAGAAAGTATTTGCGCTTTAAGGTGGACAGCCGACACTACCAATTCAAGGTACTGCCCTTCGGGATAGCTTGAGCACCAAGGGTATTCACCAAGGTACTGGCGGTGGCGGCTGCACACCTACGCAGGGAGGCAATCCCAGTGTACCCTTATCTGGACGACTGGCTCATAACGGGAGAAACCCCAGGAATTTGCAGGACAAACATTCTAAGGACTATCGACCTCCTTCACGAGTTAGGCTTCTCAATCAACGAGAAAAAGTCAAGCCTAGTGCCAAGCACCTCAAAACCATTCCTAGGAGCTATCCTAGATACCCAAGAGGGGTTGACCTTTCCCTCTGAAGAAAGAATTCGGAATATAAAACTGCAAATTCTGCATTATCAGTCCGGTCAACAAATAACGGTACGCAAAGCAATGCGTTTACTGGGCATGATGGCGTCATGTATTTACCTGGTCCCCATCGCGCGCCTGCCCATGCGTCCCATGCAGGAATGGTTGGCGAAACAGTGGTCTCAGGCAAGTGGTCAGTGGGACGATCTAGTGGTCGTTTCACCAACACTGGTACAAAGCCTTCACTGGTGGACAAGAGAGAATCTCGCACAGTGGAAACCCTTTTACGATCCCGAGGTACAGGCAATAGTCACTACAGACGCATGCCTGACGGGGTGGGGAGCTCACCATCTCCACCACACAGCTCAGGGTCTCTGGTCTCACTCAGTGGCCAAGAACCACATCAACCTGCTAGAGCTTCTGGCAGTATTCAGAGCGCTTCAGGCGTTCCAGCCCCACCTACTAAACCTGTCAGTGCAAATCCGGACGGACAGCACAACAGCCAGGTTCTACCTGAACAAGCAAGGAGGGACTCGCTCGCCAAATCTGTCCAAGCTTGCCCAGAAAATCTGGATATGGGCACTCAGACGGAACATCTTCCTGTCATCACAACATGTTACAGGGGAGCTCAATTCCCTAGCGGATGCTCTGAGCAGAGACTCCCTCCCAGAGGAACACAAATGGGTTCTACACAGAGAGGTCGTAGAAAATATCTTCCCTCAGTGGGGCTTCCCCACTATATAGATTTATTCGCCACAAGCGAAAACAGACAATGCCCAGGATTTGCATCCAGGTTCCCCCAACCAGACTCCCAGGGGAACGCCCTGTGAATGAACTGGTCAGGGATGTTTGCGTACGCTTTTCCACCAACTCCTCATCAGGAAAGTGGTGAACAAGATGAACAGAGAGTCGATGACGCTCGTCCTAGTTGCTCCCATGTGGGCAAGACAACCGTGGCACTGTTACTTTGACAAGTGGAAGAGGTTCGTTATCTAGTGCCAGAGTAGATCAATCAACCCCGTTCATTGCACTCCTTCCACTATTGTTACATACATGCTCCACCTGCTGGATGCAGGATTGGTTTTTAACTCACTGAAAGTACACCTGGCGGACCTGTCGGCTTACACCACTTCCCATAGCAAAGTTTCGTGGTGGAAAGTTCCAGTAGTTAAAGCCTTCATGGAAGGAGTAAAGAGACTTCACCCTCCTATTTCAAACCCACCACCAGGGTGGGACCTTAATGTGGTGCTAGCCAAGCTCATGGGCCCCCCTTTCGAACCCATGCATAAAAGCAGTCTCAAACACCTGACTTATAAAACGGCCTTCTTAGTAGCTATTACTTCTATAAGAAGGGTCAGTGAAATTCAGGCTCTGTCAGTGCAGGATCCCTTCTTTACTGTCCATAAAGACAACCTGGTTTTACGCACACACCCTAGGTTCTCACCTAAGTTTATATCTAAATTCCATGTAAACCAGTCCATCGAGCTTCCGGCTTTCTTCCAGGACCCACAAAGCTCGGCTGAGGTGAAACTACACAGCCTAGATGTGCGTAGGGCGGTCCTTCACTATGTAAATAAAAGCAGACCGCTAAGAAAAACAGATCAACTGTTTGTCTCCGTAGCTAGAGGCAGAGAGGGGGATCGCGTCTCTAAAGGTGCCATCTCGAAGTGGATTATTAACTGTATCCAGCTGTGTTACTCACTCCCTTTCACGCCAAGAGCCCACTCTACCAGAGGCATTGGGGCCACTCTGGCTTTCATTGCAAATGTACCCCTTGACACCATTTGCAAAACAGCTACTTGGAGCTCTATTCACACTTTTACTCAGCATTACTGCATTGACACCCATTCCAAGGCAGATACACAAGTGGGACAAGCGGTTCTAAGACACTTATTTGCTCATGATCCTTCTCGCATCCCACCTCCTTCAGGTACTGCTCGCTAATCTATGCACAGCATGTGATCTAAGCAGATTCCACAAGCCTCAGAAGGGATACATTAATCACCGTAATCGTTTTTCTGATGTTTGTATCTGCTTAGATTCACATGCGACTCACCGTTCTTCCCCTCTGAGAGAAGGCGCATGATTGCTTGTAGTCAGTCTTACCTTTCTGTCTATCTGCTTGGATTATCTGTACTCGCGCTATTCCTCATGTCAGCAAAAATACAATCTGAGGATCCTAGATGCGTGAGGGATCTTGGGTACAGTGGACGTCACACTAGGGATAGTATTACTGGCACGCCCTGTGTCGACGCCCATTTTCGAGTTTCGAAAAACAAACTGTAATACTCCGCAGCTTCTACTAGATGTCGGCCTATGCACAGCATGTGAATCTAAGCAGATACAAGCATCAGAAATACGATTACGGTGAGTAATGTATTATATATATATATATATATATATATATATATATATATATATATATATATATATATATATATATATATATATATATATATATATATATATATATATATATATATATATATATACTTGCCGGTCTGCTTAGATCACATGCTATGCGTAGGCCAACATCTAGTGGAGGCTGAGTAGTATTACATTTTTTGCTTTCGTAGCTCGAAAAGGAACGTTGACAGGGCGTGCTAGTAACACTATCCCAAGTGTGACGTGTACTGTACCCATGGTCCTTCACGTGTCGAGGTCCCTCAGATTGTTTTTTCCCGCCATTGTAGTCGGACGTATATCACAGAGCTCCTTCATGGCTGACGCCATTACTTAGTGAAGATTAATCTTCGTAATTCTTTCTGTCCTTTAGACTACCGTTTACCGCATGATCTCTGGCAATGACTTTGAGGACCAGTCCATTCTCCGCCACAGCGACTCACGTCTTGCCAATCCTCTGTTCTACGGCCTTTCAAGGCCCATCTGGCCTCGGCCTTGCACATTAGGGAGAGCGTAATGAGGTTCACATTTCAGTCTCACTAAGAGAATGTATATTCCCCTTTACTCCTGTTTATTTCACCAGGCTATTACATCATGGAAAACATTCCTTTTTAAATGAAGTCCTTCCTGTAACAGGACGTTCCTGTGGAAGGATTTGCACCGAGTGTGCAACCTTTGTCTTCCCAGGGACCATGCCGAAGAACGGTGCAAGTCTTGCAAACTGTTCAGGCCAAAGACTTTAAAGGACCGCAAGACTCAATGCTAGGCCCATCACACCATGCAGGCCGAGCCCTCCATGGATGTCGAGAGAGCCTCCAGCGATGGCAGGATTAACGTCCTAAGTGACGCAGAGGACGATCGGGATCCATGGGATTCCCACGTGCGAGCCCCCGACCCCAATGGGCAGGCCGGCGGTTCTGCTACGGGGACAGCGCCCAGCAGCTCAAGCATTACCAAGTCACAACACCAAGCACATCCCCCGAAAGTGGACCTCGTTGTCGACTGATAAGCCACACACGGCATTGAGGGGAAGGTCCGAACGTTCCTTGTCCTCTGGGTCGTCACGATCACCACACGGCAGGCCCTGAAACAGATGTTAAAGTCTGTTTCCAACACCGCGTCTACATTTGGGAAGTCCTCGGGTGCTGACGACCGGGCGTCGAAAGACGCGTCAACAGCCTCTGGAAAAAACTCAAAATTGAGCGAGTTAATTAAAAAACATGTACCAGACACCTTACTAAAAGCCAGAATGTCAAAAAAACATAAATCTTCGACACACTAGGTTAAAAAGGTACAGACTACCAAAAGCAGGGATTACACTACCCCTGAAGATACCCTTTCTAAGGATGTGCAGAAGGCCCCTGCCCCAGAACCCCCACCTACACCCGCTCCTTCTACTCCTGCTCCCTCTGTGTTTCTAAGCTCCTCCCAATGGACCACAGAACAGTTTGATAAGGTCAGGAGGAGAATGTCCAGTTTTATAAACTTCTTTAACGACCACACCGAAGTCCTCCACAACCTTCAGGGGACCCCACAGAATGGGGCAGCAGACACTCGGCCTGCTGCCAAAGAAGCCCGCCTGGACACCATGCAGGCTACCACCTCATCACATCAGGACCTGGGTCAGGACACATTATTATTATAATAGCACTCAGGGCTCACAGGACCCTGGCTCATACAGACCCAGAGGACCAAGGGTACACAGGAGACTTGGACCAATTTTATGGTGACAATGAGGACGTTTGCATCATCCAGTCTCCAGACCATTCCGACCCACCGTTGGCTGACTCCCTGGTAGATAACCAACTGCAATATAATGACCTGCTCCTAAAGGCTTCAGAACACTTCTAACTAGACACCCAAGTCGACAAGGACTTCTTTGAGGACATCCTTGGGGCAACTCAATTTATCCCCCTGTTACAATCGGTCCAGAGACGCATTCAGCCCTCTCTGCTTACACTCAGTTTGGCAGTCAAACTGCACATCCAAAAGATTTTCAAACCAGCCCCCTCAGATCCCTTATACATTAGGGGGCAGCTAAAGCCTGACTCCCTAGTAGTCACCACTACAAGAAAGAGAGCAGAAACCCCTCTGGCCTCTGCCGAAGCCCCTCCTGTCAAGGAGAGTAAACCGATCTACACCCTGGGCAGGAAGGTAGCGTCCTTTACAGCCTATCAAACAAGAATAGCTAATAACACAACGCTATTAGCCAGCTATAATTGCCACAAGTACGACGAAATCGCACAACAAATAGACTTATTCCCAGAGCCCCTAAAGACACAGCTCTCGCTCACCGTCGCTGAGGGGAAACTAGTAGCCAGCTGCATACTTAAAAATAATCTGGACGCAGCAGACAATGTGGGAAGAATTGTGGCAGAAGGCACACTGATAGAGCGCCATGCATGTCTCTGTCAATCGGGTTTCAAACTAGAAACCCAGGCTGTTCTTTTGAACATGCCCATTGAACCCAATGCTTTATTTGGCAAAGCAGTTGAGGATGCACTTAAAAGCGCGAAAGAGGAATATGATACCCTCAAATCCCTGAGTCAGCTCACTAACAAGCCCTTTGGGCAGAGAGGGGGCTCAAACTCTAGCAGGTTTAGAGGACAGAACTCCCAGCAGTCCTCGAATTACAATCAAGGTGGGCAAGGTTCGTTCTGTGGCTGTTCACAAGTGTAGTCCTCCCAACAGGGTTTTCAGAGGCCAAAGAAGGTCTAGCAGTAGGGGCCGTTCCTCCTCTTCAAGAGGGGGCTCAACCCCTCCCAAGCAATAACCACCAGCTACAGGTTCCCGCCCATGCCACACCAGTAGAAGTTTGTATTTCACACTTTACCCACGCATGAGAGGGGATCACTTCAGACAAGTGGGTACTTTGCACTGTGGTGGTCGGGTAGTGCGTGCAGAAAGCCGAAGGGGTGGCCCATGTGGCTACACTCAGTTGTAATCGCCCATGCAGTATGAAGGAAAGGGGATGGGACGTAATAGTAATTATAAGTTACTCACCATAGTGACTAATGTACTCTTTTCCTCCATACGTCCCACCCACCCCCCCCCCCCTAATAAAACTGGTGTCATTAGGCAATGTTAGTCTATTGTCGACGCGTCTATGGGCACTGAGGTGTGGCGCCGGAGGGCGGAGTCAGGGCAGCACATGCTCCCAGGGCCACACCCCCACGCGCCTGGTTCTGTCTCCCGTCCCTTGGAAGGGACGCCCATGCAAAATGGCGGAAAGGGGACTAAGGACTAAGAGTACTTTAGTCACTACGGTGAGTAACTTAACATTTTTAACAAATGGAAAAGATTTGTAATATGGTGCAAAAAATGTAAACCCAATCGAATGTACTCCATCACGCATTCTTCATTACATACACCACTTACTAGACTCTGAGCTACTATTTAACTCTATCAAGGTTCACCTAGCTGCCCTATCCGCGTACACCACTTCTCAAAGCAAGGTGTCCTGGTGGAAAGTCCCTTTCATTAAGGCATTCATGGAAGGAGTAAAAAGACTCTCCCATTTCAAACCTGCCTCCTGGTTGGGACCTAAATGTGGTACTTGCAAAGCTCCTGCGACCCCCCCCCCCCCCCCCCCCTCTTGAACCTATGCATAAATCCAACCTTAAATAACCAATATAAATGGGCTTTTCTGGTGGCTGTCACCTCCATAAGAAGGGTCAGTGAACTACAAGATTTGTCTGTGCAAGACCCTTTCTTTGTTATCCACAAAGACAAATTGCTACTAAGAACACAACCTAGGTTTTCACCCAAGTTCATATCTATGTTCAATGTCAACCAGTCTATTGAACTACCGGCTTTCTTTCAAAGCCCTTCAAGTTCAGCTGGGAAAAAACTCCACACACTAGATGTAAGGAGGGTGGTCCTTTACTATGTAAACAAGACAAGACCGACTCTGCCTTTCACACCAAAAGCTCACTCTACCAGTGGTGCAGGAGCTTCTTTGGCCTTTATTGAAAACGTCCCGATGGACGCCATTTGCAAGGCAGCTATATGGATCTCTATTCATATCTTTACTCAGAACTACTGCATTGACGCACATTCTGAAGCAGATTCACAAGTGGGACAAGCGGTGCTAAAGCATCTATTTGCTGCTGTACCTTCTCACAACCCACCACCTTCTCCAGATACTGCTTGCTAATCTATGCATTGCATGTGATCTAAGCAGATCCACAAGCCTCAGATGGGGATACATTACTCACCATAATCATATTTATGATGCTCATTTCTGCTTAGATTCACATGCGCCCACCCTTCCTCCCCTGTGGAGTAGAATGTGCATAGATGTTTCTCTGGCTGTACTCTCATCTGCTTCATCACATCTGCACTCACGCTACACTTCATGCTACCTCATCTCAGAAACAAAACAATCTGAGGGACCTTGACACGTGAAGGACCATGGGTACAGTACATGTCACACTAGGGATTGTTTTGCTGGCACACCCTGTTGACGTCCCTTTTGAGCTTCAAAAACAAAAAATGTAATACTCTGCAGCTACCACTAGATGTCGGCCTATGCATAGCATGTGAATCTAAACAGATAGTGTGACGTCTACTGTAGTCAAGGTCCCTCAGATTGTTTTTTTCCGCCATCATTGTTGGTCGCTCAAAACAGAGTTCCTTTTGGCTATCGCCATTACTTAAAAAATGATTACTTCTAGTATTCTATTACTGTCCATTGTTAGCTGTTACCCTGCAAGAACTTCGGCAGCGACTTTCAGGACTAATTTCGTCGATGACTGCTCCAACTCATCTCAATGAACTTCTCTGACAGCCTCGGAAGGCCGCACCGGGCATTGGCCCACACAGTAATGAGTGGGGGGTGGTTAATTTCTTAGTCTCCCTAACTTGCCAGGCTACCTTCGCAATACTCCATGGAGAATACACCATTTAAATTTCGGCCATCTTGCAACTGACAATTTCCCTAGAAAGACTTGCACTGGGTGTGCAATCTTTGTCTTCCAAGGGACTAAAACGAAGGACACTGCAAATATTGCAAGCTCGTCAAGCCCAAGAATCTTCAGGAATGCAAGACAAAGCGCTAGCCCCACCACACCATGCAGGCCTAAGCCCCCATGGACGTTGAGGGTGCCTCCAGTGACGGCAGAATTGGCGTCTTTAGTAACGCTGAGGGCAAAGGGGATCAGTCTGATGCCAGCGTGCAAGCCTTCGACCCCACGAGGCAGGCCAGCGGCTCTGCTACGGGACACCGTCACTGGCACGAACAAACATCACCACACAAAGCACACAACCCACAGCCAAAAGTCAACTTCAATGCCGACCTGAAAGGGGGAGGACTGACAGTCCCCTGGGCCATCGTGCTTGTGGTAGTCTCACAACATGCCCCCGAAATCGGCAGGCAAGCCCGGATCTGATGCAAAAAACCTCTAAATACACACACGCCGGCAACAGAATGTCAAAAGATGCATCGACGGCCCACTCGCATTCTGATAAACGACAGTCTAAAGACACCTGGAAGGCCCATGTGAAGACCACACAGAGCACTAAAATGAGTGAGCTCATCAAAAAACACATCCCAGACATGCTACTAAAAGGTCGGTCGTCAAAAAATCACAAGTCCTCAAAGACACAAAAAGAGGGCTCTAGTTTAGAAACTGACCCAGGGGGAGAGGACCATTACAGGGGTGATGAGACAAAAAAACTCCACCTGAGCCCACACCCACCCCTCCCGCCACCTCTATTATCCCAAGTTCATCCCAATGGTCTGCAGAAGACATTGATAAGGTCATGAGACGGATATCTTTACTGGCCAATTTCTTTGATATCCACCCCGAGGTGTTGGTAAACCTTCAGGGTACTCCACGCAGCGGACCAGCTAGTGGGGCTGCATTTACACAGCCCTCCCCCTCCAAGAGAGCCTGCACAGACAACACACAAGCACCCACCTCTCAGCAGGACCTAGGGCAGCTTGCTTATTATGAGTCAACACAGGACTTTCAGGACACTGGAACCTACACTGACACTGAAGACCAAGGGGACATGGGGGGGATGTAGACCAGTTTTACGACTACGTCATTCACATTCAGTCACTGACTCATTGAGACCCACGGGTGGCAGACTCGCCGGTCGATAATCAAATTCAATACAATTCTCTGCTCCTAAAAGCAGCAGAACATTTTAAGATAGATACACAGGAGACCCAGGTAGACCAGGACTTTGTTGAAAACATTTTGGGAGGTAAAAATTCTGCTACCCAATTAATTCCAATTCTCTAATTTGTACAATTTAACCCAGGCTGCCCGTGCATTGAAAATGTCTTCCGGCCAGCTCCTCCAGACCCCCTTTACATCAGGAGACCATTGAAACCAGATACCTTTAGTGGTTACAACCACTATAAAAAGAGCGAGAACACCTCCAGCCTCTTCAGAAGCACCCCCGGATAAAGAAAGTAAGAAGATTTGTACTTTTGGTAGGAAAATAGCCTCTTATGCAACTTACCAGGCGTGAATCGCCAACACCACAACCTTACCGGCCAGCTACAACTGCCATAAGTGCGAAGAGTTGGCCAAACAAATATCCTCAACCCCAGAGCCCCTTAAGTCTCAACTCTCTCTCCGTTGCAGAAGGTAAAGCTGTTGCAAAAGACATCCTTAAGAACAACCTAGATGCAGCCCATAATGCGGGGATGTTGGGCATAAACCTGTGCTGTTCCCTTAGGGACCACTGCAAAAGGCTTAAGACTACAGGTGTTGGCAGTAAAACCAATTGGTAGCAGTCTGTACCACCCAGATTTACCTGGTAGTTGTGGCTGAGCAACCATACTTCTCTCAAGAAGAGTTAGACAGTATATAGAGTATACAAGATAGGTACCAAGAGACAGTAGCACAAGCAAACACTGACCAGAGCTTTGGTATCAAAGTATATAATTATTTATTTAAAGACACACTTAGAAACACTCCAGCACTATTATTGTAAGCAAGTTCAAAACACAGTCACTATTAATATATATACATCCCTTATTCCTTATTAGACAAGTCTTAGTTAACACCACTTATTTTCAGACAGAGGGTGAGCGCTGAACTAAAGATGGCACTCCAATAAGTTATCAAAAAGGGAGGGAAAAGGCAGAAATTAGAGAAGCACACAACACAATACTTTAGAAGCACTCAGCAAGGCAGGAAAGTCAAAGTCTACTTGTGAGCAAAAAGTTCAGAGGCCCGGCTCCCTCTTAGAGAGAGTAGAACACCAATGCACCCAAGATCACACAGTTTAAAAGGCTTGAAAAGTCTTGCAGAGAGTTTAAAAAGGAATTAGTTCAGCTCAGAAAAGTTCAGTTAGCCAGCCTAGGGCCAACCCAAGTGGTAAGATGAGGATTTACGAGACACCCCACACAGACCGTTGCGAGGGAGGCCAGGCGGACACAGTACCTTGAAAGTGGAGAGAATCCTTCAGCGGGGGCAGTTGTTCCTGGCAGTGGGTGCAAGTCGCGGCGTCGTCCAGAGGAAGAGCAGATCTCGACATGGAGGAAAGCTGAAGGTTGTTGCACTGCCAGGGAGGAAACCGGCCGCGGAGTTCTCCGGTTAACAGGTACTACCCTTTTATTTGCGGTAGTGGTAAAACGTGGTATCCCGGTTGCCGGGGTGCTTGGCACAGGCAAGGCGGCCACGAGATGATCCGGGAAGACGAAAAGGTGGGCAAACTGGTTATCCCCACCAGTCAAAGGAAGAAGACTCTTCGGGATGAAGATCTCCTCTGTCGTTGGAAGAAGTGGTGAGTCGGTTCAGCAGGGCTCCACCGGTGGTGTCGTCGTTGCAGGTCGGCTCAGCTTCTCCCTCTTCAGATTCTTTGGTCCTGTGGCGACGTCTGAAGTCCCAGTCCCCAAAGCCCTGCTTTTATGCAGAAAACCCCCATTCATCAGTCCTAGCTGTCACTCAAACATGCTAAGAGTGCAACTTGAGTTGCCGTGGCAACTCGGTCCAGGGTGCCTAAACCCCTCCCCTCCCACACATCCTGTATACCCAGACAGAGTGGCACGACATTTGGAGGCTTCTGTGTAGAAGCCCACCAAAAAGTGGAACAAAGGGCTCGACTTGGGTTGGAGTTACAGAGGCGAACACAAACGCCATTTTAAAACCGAGTCCTGGTGAAAAGACCCAACCAGGGAATAAATATTAAATAAATAACCCAGCGGTATCTTTAACATTGCACCAAAAAGTGGTGCGTTTCAAATGAATGGGAAAATCCCATAGTAAATATTCTTAAGGAATATTTCGCGTGGTAACCACTGCCACCAGCCAGAAACTCGACGAGGGGGGGGACTGGACAGTGCCCCCTCGAAAAACAGACCCAGGGGCAATCTAATTACCCCTACCAGTACTTCCACAATATGATGGTTTGTACTGGTTCTGTTCCCAATTTAAGACTAGTAAAGTCAATGGTGACTTTGCATGCCCTGGGAGACAGTAGTCAGTCCCAGGGTATGGATTCTATGTTTGGGGGTCACTATGACACCCCTGTGTTACTGCACTGAGGGTGCTGTGTAACACACTTACCAAAAACCACATGAAACCCTATGGAGTAAAAGACCCCATAGCCCATAAAACACATTTCAAAGTCAAAGGATATCTCAAATCCTGTCTCAGAGTGGGAGAAAAAGTCTCACTCTTAGCAGGAGAAAAAAAAGAAACCCCAAAAATCCAGCAAAGCTGCTGGGGGACTCACTAGGTTTGGGAAATTAGCCTTACCAGAGAATTCTCCCTAACAGGGGAGAATAATAGCTGAGGGTACGTTTAATCAAACGCCACGCATGGCTACGCCTGTCTGGGTTTAAGCTCGAAACACAAGCCACTCTTCTTGATATGCCCATAGAGCCAAACGTGTTGTTTGGCAAGGCAGTGGAAGACGCCCTTGAGCGCCAAAGAAGAGTATGATACTTTAAAGTCACTAGGGTAACTTACTAATAAACCCTCCGGACAAAGAGGCGGTTATAATTTTCGCTGTTTTAGGGGGCAAAACTCACAACGGGGTCAGGGTACAACCAGAGTCAGAGCTCATCGAGGCCAGAGAAGATCTTGCAGAGGCTGCTCAGCACCCCAAAAACAATGACCACCCGCTACTGATTCAGTCCCATGCCACTCCAGTAGTAGGCTGTATATCATACTTTACCCACGGATGGGAGGGAATCCCCTCAGACAAGTGGGTACTTTCAACCATGGCGTGCGGTTATTGTATAGAGCTGCTACAGCAACCCACCAACCATCCCCCATGACCACCTTCAAAGAAGAACAGTGCACCCTATTGGAAGAGGTGGCAGCACTGCTTTTAAAGGACGCAGTAGAAGTCGTCCCCGCGATCCAGGTAAACAATGGTATCTATTCAATGTACTTCCTTGGGCCGAAAAAAAGGTCCCACAATACGCCCTGTCTTAGATCTACGGCCTGCAGACACCTATGTCAAGCCACAGAAATTCCGCATGATAACGCTACAGGAAGTAATTCCACTGCTAAAGCAGGGGGACTACATGGCAACCTTGGATATGAAAGATGCATACTTTCATATTTCACTGTTCCCAGCGCACAGAAGCTTCTTGCGTTTCAAGATGGCAAACCAGCACTACCAATTCAAGATGCTACCCTTCGGCATAGCATCTGCTCCAAGGGTGTTCACCAAGGTACTGGCGGTGGTGGCGGCGGCGGCGCACCTATGCAAGGAGTCAATCCCAGTGTAACCTTATCTGGACGACTGGCGGATCACAGGGGAGAATCCCCAGATTTGCAAGCAAAATACCCTAAGGAACGATCAATCTACTTTTCCAATTGGGTTTCTCAATCAACGAGAAAGTCAAGCCTTGCACCAAACAAGACCAAAAGAACTAAAAACAGAAGATGGTCTAGGTCAAAGGAAAGAGTGCAACACGTACTGCTGCAAATACCTCAGTATCTAGCCGGTCGCCAGATAACCGTACCCAAAGCAATGCGCTTGCTCGGGATGGTGGCATCATGCATTTACCTGGTCCCAGACGCGCAATTGCGCATGCACCCATTGCAAAAGTGGTTGGCAAAACAGTGGTCTCGGGCAAGCGGTCAGTAGGACGATCCAATGGTCATTTCGCCAGCCCTAGTACAAGCTCTACGATGGTGGACAAAGGAGAACCTATTAAAGGGAAAACCCTTTCACAACCAGGCGGTACACATGGTTGTTAAAACAGATGCATCACTCACCGGGTAGGGGGCCCATTACCTTCATCTCACAGCACATGGTCTGTGGACACAAATCACATCAACCTTCTGGAACTTCTAGCAGTGCTCAAAGCGCTACAAGCCTTCTAAGCACAACTGACCAATCAGTACAAATTCTCACAGGCAGCACCACTGTTATGTTTTACATGAACAAGCTGGGGGCGGGGGGCACACTCTCCAAGTCTGTCCATTCTAGCACAAAAAAAAAATCTGGAAGTGGGCACTCAAGCGGCGCCTGTTCCTAACTTTGCAACATGTTCCAGGGGAACTCAATTCTCTAGCAGACTCACTAAGCTGAGATCCTCTACCAGAAGGGCATGAGTGCCAACTCGACAAAGATATAGTAGAATGCAGCTTCACACAATGGAGCTGCCCCCCTCTAGACTTTTTGGCCACAAGACAAAACAAACAATGCCCAGACTTCTCATCCAGGTTCCCCCAACATGACTCCAAGGGGAACGCCCTGTGGATGAACTGGTCAGGGAAATTTGCCTACGCTTTTACCCCAGCTCCTATCCTCATGCTCCACTGTCCGACGACTGAATCTCCAAACTATGCGTTTTTAATACAACTTGAAATGTACAAGGGAGCACTGTATAAATGGAAGCTCCCTACATCCACTTGCATACAAAACGTACGGTCTTGCCAAAACCTGATAAGCAGCTCCAGCATTGATTATCATTGAACCCTATATCCATCATTACCACCTTTCACACAATCATGGCAAAACTCTTATTTAATCATCCTTTTCCCTACGTGCACTCACTGAGTATTAATATCCAGGCGAGTTTAATTCCGGGTCATTCTATGCTGAATCTTATGCACAGGTTGCTCCTTCTCCTGTATAACACAGATATGAACATACTGGTGGTCCTAGCAGCCCTCAATGCAGAGAAGACCTTAGGCTCAGTTGGAGTTTCTTTTAGAGGTCCTGCAACGATCCGGTGTGGGATATTACCTTTCTACAGTGTAACTATTCTATTTAAAACCACAGGCTTATGTGCCTATTAACTATACAGTTTAACCCTTTTTTACACCTAACTCTAGGTAAACATTAGGAATGTCCCTTATCCTTGCGCCTCCTCACACACACATTATAAAACATTGTTTGTTTTTTCCAAAATAACAAAGGAAAACATACAACAACCGTAACCGTATAAGCTTGGCAAAACTGTACAGACATGTCCACAGTAAGTAATAATGATGACTGGGTTCCATATGACAATCTGAGTACTATATTGATCATAAAACCAAAAAAGTTCCCAATTAGGGAATTTGCGTCCCCTGCACACTATCCTAAGGCCTGATATAAGGCAAACAGTTAATAGTCAGTGGTAAGTGGTTCCTATAAAGGGAGTCACATCACTATTAGGTTTAACACATTTTAGTCTGGTAATATCTCAATTTTTCAATTATTAAACATAATTCATTTATAAAAAATCACATAAGGCTGAGGTTCATAACAAGAACATTTAATTCTCAAATTGCCCAACGCGTTTCGAGTTATTCACTCTTCATCAGGGGCTTCTTAACATTGTTTCACTAAAAAAATCCAAAAAAGTGAAAGTAATGTCTAACTTCATAACTGGTATGTTAACCATAAAGTACAGGTCATTGCAATACATGAATTAAAACACTTCATAAATTCGAAAAGGAAGACAGGAATTACAGAAAAAAAGCTGTCAATTCATCAATGTTAAAACATTAGTTTGAACTATTCTCAAAGGTGCCACACAATAGGTTATGTTGGCCTCATGTCAAAGTAGGAAACAAGGTTAAAGGAACTGTGCACCGAAGTAACCGAACATTTGGTTATGTTTGCCTCATGTAATCCCACGTGTCATATTGGAAGAAAGGGGAATGTGTCACCTTTATGCCATACATTAAAGCTAATCTATGTACAGGTAGTTCAGGAATTCTGTATGTGAAGATAGATAATAGCTAATATACAAACTCAAAATATCAACCTAATGTTCAAAAGTGAACTAAAGGCTCTGAAAAAAAGAGGTTGAGTTAACTTCATAAGCTCACCTGAAGTCTAGCAGCAGTATAAGCACTGCAGCATAAATCATTATCCAGTTCACCAACAAGGATACCTGGGTCTGTAAGGTGTCTAACAAATGCGCTGCCTGAAATGGAAAGAGCACATCAAGTCATGGTAAATAAATAAATAAAATCGCTACCGAAGTGTGAACACCCGTCGCGGAAATACTTGCACTGTGTAAGAGGCTCAAGGCTAAGTTTCCTATCAAGATATATCTGCACTGTAGGCGTCTTGTCAGTAATACATCACACTTGGCCACAATAAATCCGTCGTGAAGTGGACTGTGAAAAGAGAGGTGACGGGGTCACCCTTTGGTAACGGATGTGGAATGCTAAAGATTAGAATAAGCGCTTGCACTGCGGTACTTACAATGTGCTAGCGTTGCCCTGCGTGAGTGTTCCTGCTTTTTATCATGTAAACAACGGCTTCCCAGTATGCTGCTCAATACTCTGCGTTCCATCAGAAATGCTAGATCAGAATAGATTTAGCATTCGACG
Source organism: Ambystoma mexicanum (assembly GCF_040938575.1). Lineage (NCBI taxonomy): Eukaryota > Metazoa > Chordata > Amphibia > Caudata > Ambystomatidae > Ambystoma > Ambystoma mexicanum. The sequence goes on along the minus strand of NC_090941.1, from coordinate 658,759,853 downwards.
TGTCAAGTGATGCATAATGCTCAACGTTTAGGTAGCAATGTAAAAAAAAAATGCTCTTACGGGCTAATGTAGAATGACCTTCATCCACTTGGAGTCTGCAACCGGCGCCATACCATGAAACGTGCTTAACAGACTACAAAAGTAGTTCTTACTCGTAATGCCGTCCTTTTTTCATGATGTCACCACGCCAAAGCGCGTGTGACCTCATGTCAACAAGGAGTATTTTTATGGAAAAATGGGCAACTTTCTTGAGTGCAGTTGTCATTTTTGAAACATCCATGCTAAAAAGGATGGATAGAATGCAGATGTGGATAATGGTTCTGCCTACCGCAGAGGCTCCAGCTAAATGAGGAAAACTTTAGGATAACGCTCAATGAGGGTTCGTACACATTAACCAAGGTAATAATAATTATGCTCCATTACCCTCTGGAAATACGTCTGTTACTACAGAAGGAAAAACGAGGTGAACCAGGGAATTAAGTGTCCTATTGTCATACTCATTAATGACTTGAGAGAATACATTACATGAAAAAATGATGATGGAAAAGGGGCGTCGGATGCGTTAGGGGACAGTCATATATTGAAAGGGGCAGGTGGTGTCACCCGCCTCTGTTGCTATGTTGGTGTCTTAAAATGGCATAACTGGTAAGAAGTTCCTGATTAGCTGCAGAACGACGCCTGCAGGGAAAGGTCAAGGTCTAAATGATGTCTGCTCAAGGGATGGATGATGGTATATAAATGAAAAACAAATAATACTAGTCATCTATGTGTGAAGTGAGCATAAGGTAAATATGATGAAGTATCAATACCTGGGCAATGATGCCACCTTCATGTTATCTTTTTACCTGTCTCGAATAATGAGCTCACACTCTCTTACGGTATTCCTGATGATTACCATTGTGATGTACACAAGGTGCAATCCATGTTGGTGCTATGGGCTCATCCTGGGCTCATTAATGTTGCGTTTTACAGATAGAGTGGCACTGGAATAACAAGGTATGTGCCTGTAATGAACAGACTATCGTGCTAGATAATACAAGACGTATTCACATTATCTACTTTACCAAATCTCAAACCAGTAATAACCAAGAACTCGTAGCGGTTCTGATGATTAAAATGTGCTAAACCGCTCCACCTTTCTTGTTTTATGTACGATCAAGATGGTGTGTGGTACTACAAACTCTTGACTGGACATATCTCTACTAGATGGAGAATTTAATATGACTTAACGGTATCTAAAATACTAGTGTTGAATCAATAGATAGTTGGCTAGTATGTCCGAGTGACAGCAACTGTATAACGCTATTAGTTATTATAGTGACTCACTTAACACTTCTTTCTGACATCCAATCCACACTTTGACCTAACTCACAACAGTATTCTTTTAGACGGTGGAGCGGTTTAGCACATTTTAATCATCAGAACCGCTATGAGTTCTTGGTTATTACTGGTTTGAGATTTGGTAAAGTAGATAATGTGAATACGTCTTGTATTATCTAGCACGATAGTCTGTTCATTACAGGCACATACCTTGTTATTCCAGTGCCACTCTATCTGTAAAACGCAACATTAATGAGCCCAGGATGAGCCCATAGCACCAACATGGATTGCACCTTGTGTACATCACAATGGTAATCATCAGGAATACCGTAAGAGAGTGTGAGCTCATTATTCGAGACAGGTAAAAAGATAACATGAAGGTGGCATCATTGCCCAGGTATTGATACTTCATCATATTTACCTTACGCTCACTTCACACATAGATGACGAGTATTATTTGTTTTTCATTTATATACCATCATCCATCCCTTGAGCAGACATCATTTAGACCTTGACCTTTCCCTGCAGGCGTCGTTCTGCATCTAATCAGGAACTTCTTACCAGTTATGCCATTTTAAGACACCAACATAGCAACAGAGGCGGGTGACACCACCTGCCCCTTTCAATATATGACTGTCCCCTAACGCATCCGACGCCCCTTTTCCATCATCATTTTTTCATGTAATGTATTCTCTCAAGTCATTAATGAGTATGACAATAGGACACTTAATTCCCTGGTTCACCTCGTTTTTCCTTCTTTAGTAACAGACGTATTTCCAGAGGGTAATGGAGCATAATTATTATTACCTTGGTTAATGTGTACGAACCCCCATTGAGCGTTATCCTAAAGTTTTCCTCATTTAGCTGGAGCCTCTGCGGTAGGCAGAACCATTATCCACATCTGCATTCTATCCATCCTTTTTAGCATGGATGTTTCAAAAATGACAACTGCACTCAAGAAAGTTGCCAATTTTTCCATAAAAATACTCCTTGTTGACATGAGGTCACACGCGCTTTGGCGTGGTGACATCATGAAAAAAGGACGGCATTACGAGTAAGAACTACTTTTGAGCCTCTTACACAGTGTAAGTATTTCCGCGACGGGTGTTCACACTTCGGTAGTGATTTAATTTATTTATTTACCATGACTTTATGTGCTCTTTCCATTTCAGGCAGCGCATTTGTTAGACACCTTACAGACCCAGGTATCCTTGTTGGTGAACTGGATAATGATTTATGCTGCAGTGCTTATGCTGCTGCTAGACTTCAGGTGAGCTTATGAAGTTAACTCTACTTCTTTTTTTTCAGAGCCTTTAGTTCACTTTTGAACATTAGGTTGATATTTTGAGTTTGTATATTAGCTATTATCTATCTTCACATACAGAATTCCTGAACTACCTGTACATAGATTAGCTTTAATGTATGGCATAAAGGTGACACATTCCCCTTTCTTCCAATATGACACGTGGGATTACATGAGGCAAACATAACCAAATGTTCGGTTACTTCGGTGCACAGTCCCTATAACCTTGTTTCCTACTTTGACATGAGGCCAACATAACCTATTGTGTGGCACCTTTGAGAATAGTTCAAACTAATGTTTTAACATTGATGAATTGACCGTTTTTTTCTGTAATTCGTCTTCTTTTTTTCTTTTCGAATTCATGAAGTGTTTTAATTCATGTTTTGAAATGACCTGTACTTTATGGTTAACATACCAGTTATGAAGTTAGACATTACTTTCATTTTTGGATTTATTTTTAGTGAAATAATGTTAAGAATCCCCTGATGAAGAGTGAATAACTCGAAATGCGTTGGGCAATTTAAGAATTAAATGTTCTTATGAACCTCAGCCTTGTGTGATTTTTTTTTGATTTTTTTTTTTTATAAATGGTTTCTTTAATAATTGAAAAATTGAGATATTACCAGACTAAAATTTATTAAACCTAATAGTGATGCGACTCCCTTTATAGGAACCACTTACCACTGACTATTAACTGTTTGCCTTATATTAGGCCTTAGGATAGTGTGCAGGGGACATAAGTTCCCTAATGGGAACTGTCTTTTCGGTTTTGTATTGTTCAAAACGAATAACGAATATGCCAAGGTTGTTCTTAGTCTCCCCGCCCCTGAAATATCTTGAAATACCACACTTTCCACTAACTGATTCAATTTAGGACTTTCTACATATAGAGTGCATTGTGTCAACCTAGCGTACTATATTGATCATTACCGCATCAGAGAATATCCCCCATCTTGTAAGCGCCCCTTACCCGATCTCTCCCTGCTCCCATTTGCCCCAAAGCTTTCCAAACTTTGCTGGGCACCATCTTGAATTGCACACTTACCTTTCCAAGGCTATGCCCATCCATCTTGCCACCCGGGGGCGGGCCCGGGTCTCCCATAGCGAGAAAATGACACTTCACCAATCCCAAGGCAACCGCTAGGAATATCCTCTTATTTGGAGAGTTCCATCTTCCCCCACATCCCAAGTAACATACATTTTGGGTCAGATGAGATTTCCGTCTGCAATACATCGGATACCCTAGGGAAACAATCCCTCCCAGCCGCTGTATCGGGACATTGCCACAAAATATGATAAAAATGACCTACCAGGCTGCACACACCTCAGACAACAATCATTGTCTGCCCACCGATGTAGCTTGGTCCGAGAGGAGTAAATTGGTGTACAATCCTGTGCTGCATGTGGCAAAGCCTGACAGCCATACTAATGTCCCTCAAACATCAACACTTCCACCCATTCCTTGGGCACTGTAGGGCCTTATATGTGATTTCAATCCGGCGCACACACCCAAGTCAACGCCTAGCATGTAGTGCACAACTGAAATCCTTATTTGTTTTTGTCTAAAAATTCTTTATTCTGCACGATATACCACTCATATCACACCCTTCTCCTAGAATCCCCGGTCACACTGAACCAGGAATCAGGCTGGTTTGCAAAGGTAAGGATTTATTTATGTATTTAAAATTTTATCACAATATGTTTTAGTAGGTACACAACAATCACCAATGGGGTGATGTCACACTGAATAATCTCTTTAATACTCAAGGAGTAGTAGTGAGAAAAACAATTCAGCACAGAAAATAATACTTGTCTGTGGTTTCAGATCGGATAGCACTGTGGTTAACTGTTTCCCCCTGCACACCCCTCAACACCCCCCCCCCCCCCACAATAGGCAATGTAAAGAGATAGGAGGAGAGAGCAGGTATTCAGGAATGGCAGAATTCAAATAAAATATCAATCCCACTTTCCCCCCTTTCAAACACAAGAGAAAACGGAATTGACTGTCAAGCTGTCAGTATGGCTTTTAAATTTCTTTAGAATGGATTGGGGAAAAACACCAAATATGGTCAAAATTGCTAAAATTGTTATAAATTCTTATGGGAGCTGCTTTGGATAGTTGGACGTAAACACAAGCAATGATTTAATGCCAAGAAACAATTTGAAATCTTAAAATTCTAGTCATAAGCAATTAAAAGCTGTTTTACACGTGTACGAATTTCCCAAAATGAAAATTTGCAGCAAACTTTTTACTGCGCGATATTCGCGATAACAGGAGAACCGTATTGATCTGGAATGGACTATGTGGTCGTTTTTTCGAGATAGGCGCAAGAATGGAAAATAGGAATGCACTTTTAAAATGACAAAAGGGTTTCTTACACTAGAGCAGTGGTCTTCAAACGTTTTTGGCCTGGGCCCCCCTTGAGCAAAGTTTGGGCAGGCCGGGCCCCCAAAAATGCCAGATGGACAGTATGTAGAAATTGCTATGAACTTTTGCGTGACGTCACCGCACCCTACTCCCAGTACAGACCCTATGCTCTCCCCACCCTACTCACACCACTATCCCAGTGCTGCTGCCCATCCTGCTCCCACCATAGTCCCATAACACAAGCATACACACATCCATACACATTTAAATAAAAAATAAATCACCATAAACGTACCTTCTGCAGGGGCCTGCACATGGTTGCTAAAATGCCCCACTCCAGGTTGCTCTGCCCGTATGTGCGAGGAGGCGCAGGAGCACCCCCTCGCACATACATACATGCAGTGCCCCAGACAGCATTTCCAATGAGCTATGCAAGGCTGGCGAAGCAAAACACCCCCAACATTGCATGGCTCAGTGATCATGTGCGGCTGGGGAAATGTACTGTCAAGAGCAAACAGTGTTTCCCTGACAGTTCAGCCAGCCCAGGACACTCCCTCAGCTGGAAAAAGCAGCTGAGGGAGTGCTCAGTGTTTCACTGGGCTGGCTTCTTGGCTCCTCCATAATGTTTGAGGTGGCCAGTGGTTGGACGCCCCCTCACCCATTATGGATGAGTTGGCAAGCGTGGACTGGCCTATAGGGCAATAGGGCGATGACTGTACCAAAAATGCAAAATGCTAGTGTAGGCCAGTCAAAATGGGCCACTTTTTTTGGCCAATGTGGGCCAGTTTGAGGAGTTTCTTCACTATACAGCTAGTAGTTTTGACCTTTGTTGCTGAATAAATATTCTTTAAATATCACAATTTGTTTACATTTGAAGACAAAACAACCCCCTTGGGTACTATTCAAACAGTCTGTGACTAAAGGACTGAATATCCATTTGCAACCGCTGGCCATCGTTTCATTGGTGCCTAAGACCGTTTTATGGTCCAGTCTGACCATGTGAGCTGCCCCTTCCCATTTCCTCCAATCTAAAAAAAATATATATTTTTTTAACACATTTCATGCTGGGCTCTGGCGCCCCCCTGTGATGCGGCCACACACCCCTGGGGGGGCGCGGCCCCAAAGTTTGAAGACCTCTGCTCTAGAGGATGACTATGAACAAAACGAATACCACACAGGAACACAGTCACTTGATCAAAATGACTGCCTGCGGAGGAATCTCGCCTTCTTCAGATGAGAAAAGATCAGCGCAAAGATAGTTTTAGCAGTACTAATACAGGAGGAAGATGGGATGTTTTGGATGGAGAGTTCAGACAATTCAAAAATACTCCTAACAATACAGGTTCTGAATACAAGATAGGATGGGTTTTAGATAGGGATTGACTATGCAAAATACATATGCCAGTGACACAGTTCTTTCTATAGATACTCACTGGATATGTTTTTAAATGGAACCATCAGGATTCTGGTCAGTCAAAATTCTTGTCAGGGAATGGGGATCGGGTTTATGACTGACGGCTGGGCACATCGGACTGGATCAGATCTGCAAGGCATTCTGGTCACAGCACGGCACAGGACTGGATTGCATCTGCAAGGCCCTCTGGTCACAGCACGGCACAGGACTGGATTGGATCTGCCCTTCTTGGTTCTGGTGGTGATTATTTTCAGCTGGCAAGCAATACAGCTCAGCCCGGCTGTATTATTTGTTTCCCCTTTGGTTTGTGTGGTTCTGGTTCTGGAATTTGAGGCCTAGATGAAAATGGTTCAGCTATGCAATGGGTTTCTGCTTTTCCAAGCTTCTGGAGTCTGGAGCAAGGAAGATGTAGAGTTCACCAGCAGGGTGCTCCGCCAGCATCGGGATAGTGAGTGAATCTGTCTGTCCTTTTGAGTGGTGAGCTGTCTCTATTTATGCTATGATAAAGGGGGTGTGTGGGCTGGTTTAGCCTAAGCTTGCCCCTTTAGACAGATGATATTGTCAGAGTCTACTCTCTGCCTTTATAGGAAGAGAGAAACAGTGTGTCACCTTTATGGTGTGATTTTATGAGGCTGAGAATCCACCCCTAGCCCCTGGAACACAAAATCTACTTTTGGCACAATACATATTTACACATGTGCAACCTCTATAACAATCATGTATACAGATTACATATTTTACATAGCAGCTACTCCTGTGTGATCTTGTTTCTGCGTTTCACAGAACTTTGCCCTTTTCACCAGGAACACAATGTCCCATTTTTAAGCAAATTTCTACAAATGTACGTGTTCAACATGGGCATAAGTGTATAAAGTTTCATACTTCTAGCAGAAATACATTTTGCGTAAAATCACATTTCTTGCTGTTTCTTTCTAATACATGTCACACGATTTTGCCGCCTCTTGAAACGTGCAGCCAAAATTTAGATTCACAAATCTGTTACTTTTATATTTTTCACAATTTGACTGGCAAGTTATAAGTCTTTACACAAAATGTTCTTTGTTAATGTTCAGCCACAGATGGTTGTTTGGGTCCGTCTCTTTTTGTCTCCCTGCAGTTCAGGAGCAGTCTCCTCCCTGCTTGCTCTTGGCAGAGGCCATTTACGACTGTCCTCACACAATTTCCTTAGTTGCAGCTGGTCATTGTTCCTCATGCCTCTGTAGACCAGGTTCTTTCCCAACACCATAATTAATGCTTCTGTGTGATTTCCTGCTGTGGGGAAAGACCTTCCTTCTGTGAGAAAACCTGTTATTCCAGTTTGGTAGCTTCAGCCAAGCTTATTTTAATTGTTACTCTCTTGAATTTTTCCTTAGCTTAAAACAAACTTGTATCAAATCACAGCTAGAACACTTATTCAAGATTTTAAACAATGGGATCAAAACAATTACAAGATGGGTTACTCTCAGTAATCGGCCTCTTAGATTGCAAACATTTGGTTTCAGTTTATACATGTTTAAAGTTTAATCAGGCAGGCTCCTAACAGCTGTCATTCAGGCGGCCCAGGGTACTGCACCCAGAGATATTTGACAGATCCACAGACAGGCCACTTTTGCTGAGGACATTTCTTTATGCTCTCAGCTTTTCAGGACTTGGTAAATTCACAATGATTTCTTAAACTAAGTGAATTGTAGCACCCAGCAAGAATTTTGGATGTTTGAGGGTGTTCTGTACTAGCATTCAGAAGTTTCAGCAACAAAGAAAAAGGGATTTAAAGCAAGATTTTGGGACTTCATTTAGCAAAGCACTGATTTTTCCTTCTGTACTTCTGAGATCTCTGTTCCACCACTGACAACATGCGTGGCCGATTGGGCAGCCATCTTGTTATGCTTTGCAAAGTGCAATTTTCAGAGGTTTTGGCGCGCACAAGGGTTTTGCGGCCATTTTGCTGTTTACTGGCACCATCATGACACAGTGCTGCAGCATAGTAAAGCAAAAGTGGGTCAAAACAACCCACAGAGCCCCCCCCTTCCTGACTTGAGTTTGACCACCCATCAAGGGGAAGTGGGGAGATTGGGATGTTTTTTTCTTTCTTTGGTCCAGGTGTAGAAATTCAGCTGCTTCTCCCATCAGTGCTGGAGGTGGCACGCTCTCCTTGCCGGTTCTGGATGGGGGTATAGAACGGCCATCCGAGCTCCCTGGGTCTTTCCTCCCGTTCCCCGAGTGATACTCCTTGGTAGTTAGAAATTCTTGGTTCCAATGCTATGAGACAGAACAGAGCATGGTTATGGAAATTTCCCCACTACGACTCGTGTAGTGGGGCAGATGCATACATTGAATACAATTTACAATATTCCCCGCCTGTATTTACTAATGGTTTTAACAGTTAGATTCTTCTAGGTGGCCGGGATGTCCCCCTCTGGGTTTCTGGTTGGCTCCTCTATTTGCCGCAAAGTATGCCTGGGATGGCAACTCTTCAGCTCATTTATGTGGACCCACTTATCTTCCCCTTCTGCCAAACTGCCCTTTGGATGCGGATAATGTAGGTGACTGAGATTCTGTCCACAATTTCAAAAGGACCATGCCAAGTTGGGAGGAATTTGCGCTGTTTGGCTTGGTTCCTTTGGAAATTATACAAGTAGACCCGGTCTCCTACGTGGTAGTCTTTTTTAGTTGTCTTTAGGTCATAGTGGGTCTTCATACTGTCGATCTGCCTAGATTCCGCTGAGCATAGGCAAAATCATGTTGAAAGTGTTTTCTCAGATTCTCAACATACTCATGAGTTGTGGAGGCATTTATCAAGGTCTGCTCTTCAGATCTGTAGAGCAGATGTTGGGGTAGCACTATCCTTCGTCCAGTCATCGGCTCAAACAGAGACATTTTTGTTGCAGAAGATGGGGTAGATCTGATGGCTATTAGTACAAAGGGTAATTGAATGTCCCAACTTGGCCCAGAATCTGCCACAAACTTTTTTAATATGCTCACAATAGTCTTGTTGTATCTCTCAACTCCACCACTAGAGGCCAGCCGGTAGGCAATGTGTAGTTTGCTTTTGACCCCAAGTATCTCCCACATCTTTGTCATCACCTTGCTAGTGAAGTGACTACCTCGGTCTGACTCAATCCTTTGGGGTAGTCCAAAACGCGAGAAGATTAATTGATCATCACAGTCCACTTAATTCCCATCCCAAGATTGCAAAAATTATATCTGCATCTGCTTGGACAGGACTGAAATACCTATTACTTAATACACGCTCCCTGGTTAAGCACTGTCATGAGGTAGCAGTTCTCATTGTTCAGGAAAAAGTGGATATATGTGCACTTACCGAAACATGGCTGCATGACACCGCTCTCCACTCCTTATTATTGGCCACTCCAACAGGTTATTCCTTCTTCCATTCCGATAGACAGGAAAAACGTGGCGGAGGTGTGGCGGAGGTGTGGCAGTGATCTATAGAAGTACCATTAATATACACAAATCTGTCAAACTAGCCTTGGATCAATGTGAAACTCTCTTTCTCAAATTGAGCCTTTCTGCTACAGTCTCTCTTAACCTCTTAGTGCTCTATAGACCACCGATTGATACTCCCTCTTTCGAAGAACAACTGCTGGCTTTTATTGGCAACTTCTGTAAACCTCATTCACCTACTATTATACTGGGTGATTTTAACCTCTGGGCTGACAATCCCTTGGATGCCTTGTCCACTTCCCTAGCAGATTCCCTGCTCTCTTTATCCTTTACTCAGCACGTTAAAGCCCCCACTCATACTGGTGGCAACAAACTGGACTGGGTAATAGCTAAAAATGTCCCTATTATTAACATTGATGTTAATCCATGTATCTGGTCAGATCATTTTTCCATAATCTTTCAGACCAACCATAATCATATTTTGAGAACAAATAATCAGCCTATTTTACCTGTTATGTCTAGGAACTTATGCAAAATCACCCAAGAGGCCTTTCGTACTACGGTCATATCTCTATTACCCTCCTTAGAGATGACCGTGCCACTTGGAGACTTTGTAGCTAACATAAGATCCGCACTTGATACTACACTGGAAATATTAGCCCCACTTAAACCTTCCAACAAAAAAAAGGAAAAAAATGCTCCCTATACTCCATTCTCAGTTGAAATTACTGAGGCCCGCTCTAAAAAATGCCAAATGGAACGACAATGGCACAAACAACTATCTGAGTCTAGTCTGAACGCCTATAAGCAGGCTCTTCTACATTATAAATCTCTTATTCGTTCAACAAAATAATTGCATCTTAACTCCAGGATTTCTAAAGCCAAATCTAGCTCTAAAGAGCTTTTTGTTATTCTCCAGGAGCTTAAAGGTTGTAATACCATTTAATTGCCCCCGGCAGACAGTGCTTGGTGTCAAAACATCCACAGTAGCTTCACTAATAAAACTCTAACTCATCAAAACAATATTAATTCTCAGGTCAAATTATTGACTAATACCGCATCCATTCTAGATAACATGGATTCGCCCAATGATGCTCATGCCTTTACCTTTAAACCTGTTTCAACAGCAGAAGTTATCGACACCGTCTCAAAACTCAAACCCACTTCCTGTAGGGGAGATGTCTTTCCAGCCTCCTTATTCAAAGATCATATCCATACTCTTGCCCCATGGGTCACTACCTTTGTTAACAGATCTTTCAGTGAATCATATGTCCCAGAAAACATAAAGGAAGCATGGGTCACCCCTCTGCTTAAGAAGGAAAATCTGGATCCTGCAGAGGCAGGAAATTATCGCCCAATCACTAATGTTCCCTTTATGCTGAAAATCATAGACAAGATTGCCTACTGTCGAGGAACATGATATTCTAGCCTCACAACAATCTGGGTTTCGCCCCAATCATGGGACTGAGACCGCACTGTTAGATTTAAAATCTTACATTGCTGGTTTTGTTGACAAAGGGCATACTGCCCTGTTATTATTATTAGACTTATCCGCTGCGTTCGATTTAGTCGATCATCAACTACTGGCGGATAGACTAATCACAATCGGCAAATGTTCCCCTGAAGCCTCTGCCTGGTTCAAATCATTTTTGGGTCCACGGAACATGAGAGTTACTAAGGATAATGCTCACTCCATGGCTTCCTTACTATTATGTGGTGTTCCACAGGGCTCATGTCTCTCGCCTCTTCTCTTTAATATCTACTCTCGTCTTCTCTGCGCTCTTTTGTCAGCCCTAGGCATTTATTTTGCCAATTACGCTGACGAGACGCAGATTGTTATTAAACTCACTGGTGAGTATCTAAAAGATGTAGAGTATATTAACTCCATCTTCACTGAAATCCAGAAGTGGATGGCATTAAACTCACTGGCCCTCAACAATGCAAAAACAGAGCTGTTGATTTTAGGTACCCAGAAAAAACTGAAGAAACTTGACAAAAAATATGACAACTTTCTGATTGGTCAACATATAATTCCTGTATCTAAGTCCGTAAAGACCTTGGGAGTTTACTTTGACCCGTGGCTATCCTTTACCCGTCAGGCCAATTACCTCTCATCCTCGTGTCATTATTATATTCAGCTTCTATAGCAGATTCGTCCCTACCTGTCTAAAGAGAACCTTGCTGTGATTGCAGCCACCATTGTAAACTGTAAGCTGGATTATTGTAACAGTCTAATGATCGGTACCTCCCAGGTCAACATTAAAACTTTGCAGATTATACAAAATAATGCAGCACGTGCTGTAATGGGCCTTAAGCGCAACATGCACGTCTCTGACGCCAGGCGCAGCCTTCATTGGCTTCCAGTGAAACAGCGCTTACAGCACAAAGGCCTTACTACTGTGTTTAAATGCCTTCATGGTCAAGCTCCATCTTACCTCGCTACTAGGATCAAAAAGAAACCTGTCACCCGTTCTTTGCGCTCAAGTAGCAACACTGTCTTGGTTCAGCCCCCATCTATCCTGAAAAGATTTGGGGGTATTAGCTTTGACTCTTGGCCCCGGCTCTCTGGAATGTACTCCCTAAATACCTTACTAATAGTGAGTCTCTGCCTATCTTCAAAAAGCAATTGAAGACCTTCCTGTTTGACAAAGGACAGGTCTCTTCTGTCTCTTTAGCATAGCTCTCTCGGTATCGAAATCAGTCTTCCGCTATCTTTTCCTCATTCTGCTTGTCTTTGTGAGACTTGGGTTCACCATGTCTCCATGTCTCTTTATTTTCCCTGTCTGACATTGTTTTCTTTGTTGTCTTTCTCCTTCTTCCTTTTGTGTGCGCCCTCAGGCCTATGGGTTAGTGGCGCAATACAAGAATACAGATAGATAGATAGATAGATAGATAGATAGATAGATAGATAGATAATCAGGGCAGCTGCTGTTTCTGCCTTGCAATTTGGGGCCGGGAGACATTCCACCCATTTAGTGAACAAGCATGTTACGGTCAACATGTAATTGTTCCCCCTAGAGGAGCGAATCACGGGCCCGATAAAATCGACTTGTAAATCTGACCAAGGCAGCGTCATCCCCACTTTTGGAGGGGAGCACAGTGTGTGAGTGATGTTGGCTGAAATTGTACACACACAAGACACCCCTTCAAGTATTGGTCGAGGTCCTGCCCCATGTGTGGCCAGTATGCAACCTCTCGCAAGATTTCTGATGTCGTATGAAACCCCTGATGACCGGCTGTGGCCGCATCATGGGCGTGACTTAACATCAGGCTTCGGAATGAGGTAGGGCCCACCCACTGGTCATGGCCAGATATGGATTTCCTCACCAACAAACCATCTTGGATTTGGAAAATATTTTTGGATATTTCATCAACACTATGAAGTCCTCTTTCCCAATGTAATCGGTATCCGTCAGGGGAAAGTTCTCAGGGTCCTCAAAGTGTTGATAAAACTTACCAATTATTGGATCCCCTTTCTGAGCCGTGATCAAATCAGCATCTGGGGTCTCCTTACTCTATTGTGCAGTTGAGAGTTCATTGTGAGCATTGGTCTGGGATCTAGTGATAAGTGACCTGGATTTCCCGCAACGGGGACTCAATCTCAAGTAGATCCCCTTGGATGGCTCCGGTTTGGCCGACTGATCAGCTAGGTCATTTCCAGTTTTGTCTGGTCCCTCTACTTTAGAATGACCTTTGATCTTATTCCAGTAGATGGTCATCCCATTCGTGGTGACCAGATCATCAATATTTTGTATTCATTTTCCATGTTTTAATGGTTTATTATTAGCACATAGCATGCCTCTGATTTTCCAGTTAGCCAGGTGCTGGTGTTGGGCAGTAGTGACGATGGCTTGATGCAGTCATCAGCTCTGCCGCTTGACTACTTCGGGGACCGATTTTGTACCCAGCGGAGGGTTCTGGGGCATCTTTCACCCATGCATTCCCTACGGCGGCCACAAGTTCCTTTTCCCCTTAGTGGTCACCATGTTAGGAGCACCCATCCACATAGACAGTGGGCATTCCCTCACACTGGTCTTCTTCATAGACTTTGTGTCGGGAATTAAGGTATGCCTCCATGTTGTCCTTGATTTTAAGACTTTCGTCCTCGAGACAGTTTTTCTCTGGCACAATCATGCAAGTCAGCCAGATCCTGCGCGAAGGGACTCTTCTTGTTTTGGCCATATCTGACCTCCACAGGAAAGCCTTGCATTGACAGAATCCAGGAATTACTCACATTTCCGGACCAGATTCTGTCACTCTGAAGATATTGCAAAGGTTGGTGTGGAGTCTCCACTATGATGTGTTCCCCCTGGATAAACGGGAGGTTATTCTTAAATGCCCACACTGTTGCCAGGAGTGCCTTCTCACAATCGTTGAATTTTTCCTCCACGGAGGATAAAGTTTTACTCGCATAGGAGATTACTTTATTGACCTTGTCATGCTTTTGATATAATACTGCAGTCAAGCATTTATCTGAGAACCTGGTCTCCAAGAAAACACCTCGTTCTTGACAGGGTAAGTTAGGCAAGGCTCTTGTGAGAGGCTTCTTTTGAGTTGTCTTACTACCTCAGCTTGTTCTGGACCCCACTCTCACTTGACCCCCCCCCCCTTCAAAAGATGGATCAAGAATCTTGTGATCTCTGCGTAAACCTCAATGAACTTTCTGCTGTAATTAGTCAGTCCAAGGAGGCTCCTTAGTTCCCACAGAATGGTGTGGTCTTTTATTTTCTGGAGGGCTTCTACTTTCTTTTGCTGGGCACAGAGACCTTCAGGGGGTTACTTCATGCCCCAAGAAATTGACACGGGTTCTGTACCACTGTGCCTTTTGGAAAGAGTGTTTTGCTCCGGCAGCCCTCAACTGTGCCAGAACATATCAGATCTCCGCTATGTGTTCCTCCACAGTTGAGCTTTTGACTAGAACATAGTCTACATAGGCCAGGTTACCCCTTTCACCGAGGTCCGGCATGGCCTTATGTAGAAAGATGTAAAATTCATTGCCGTAGTTGATTTATCCGAAGGGAGTCCGGGTCCACTGCTGCCCCCCGAAGGTAACGGCTAGCTTGTATTGGTCCTCCCTACTGACAGGTACAGTCCAGTACCCATTGGTCAGGTCAATGGCAGTGAATACCTTCGACGTCTGGATCTGGGCCAGCCCTTGGTCAATGTAGAGAAGAGGCCATTGGGAAGTATGGACCCGTATGTTGAGCTCCTTTAGGTCAGCGCAGAGTCTCCACTGGCCGTTTAGGTTTCAAAATCCCCAGCAACGGATTATTGAAGGTGCTGTTGACTGGACGAATTATCCCGCGGGACTCAAGGTTCTTAATTATTTCAGTAAGGGACTCCATTGATGTGAGAGGCAAGCAATATTGCTTCACAAACACTGGAGTCATGCCAGGGTTTGTGGGAATAATTGTTGTGTGGATGTCAGTGCGACCACAGTCATATGAGTCCACCACAAAGAGATCTTGAAAATCTAAGAAAACTTGTTTCAATTTTTGCTTTTGCTCCAGAGTCTCACAGGCATCAGCTAGATTGACTCTCTCTTCAACCATCTGCCTGAAGCCTGGAAAGACTTCGGGTTTGGCTATCTCAGCGGCCTCCTCCAGCTGGGTGGAGAAGTCCCTGGTCAAAGTGCTGATTTGGACTAATGGCTTCAGGTGGGGAAGGCAGTCCTTGTAAGATCACGTCATCCCTCCTGAAGTCACAGGTCACATCTTCCTTACCATAAGGGCAGGAAGAGTACACCAGGATATTCCCCATGGACTATGCTCTTGTTTGCCTACGGACATTTTGCACATAAACCTGCTAGGTGGGAAATGTTTGGAATTCGGTGTTTCCAGGTCCATTTCCCATTTGTCTAACAGTTTAAATGCAGGAATGGCTGGATCTTTTGGGAGTTTGCGGAACATGGCATCGCTGATTAAGCTCTTACCGTTGTTCACACACACTCGGGCGAGAACAGTCATTCCCCTCTTTTAACTGAATTGGGATGAACAACTGCTCTCCAATTTTATGAATATCAGCTAAGCGTTTAGCTGATTTTGCATCTTTTTGGACTACAGCAGTGGGATTTTCTGATTGTGAATTTGTATAGAATTTCAGAGTGTTTCCTTCTAGTGTGGAATGCCACCTTAAACTGGAAGGAAGGTTGATTTTCAGAAATGGAGAGGACTTCCCATCACCGGTCTGTTGTCCTACTGCAATTACTGTCACGTCTGGGATTTGATTATTCTGGAAGTGAAATTCAACTTGGTCAGGTTTTTGTTCAACCATGTGCCATTTAAACTAACCTAGTTGACACACTGTTTCAATTTTATTGGTCGGTTAGTCTGGGTCCAGAGGACCTTGTTTACACTATCTATGAGGGGAGACACTCTACACAGGATGTCATTCCCTAGTAAACATGGTGTGCCCTCTGGAGTTACAACTATGACCGGGTGCTTCACCTTTTGAGCCCAATTTTAATGTCTACACCCGCAGGTCCCTCGACAGGAATTTCCTTGCCATGGAAGTTCTGAAGTTGTCCAGGAAGAGGGGTGAGAGAAATTTGGTATTTCTGCCCCCTTCCCGAATTCTGCTGATCAAAGGCCCTTATTGACGGAAGGGTGGCTTGGGATCCAGTGTCTGTCCACCAGTGCCGAAACTGTACATTGCCCCTGTATTTGGACAGGGGCATAAAATCTTCCCTCCTTTTCCTCAAGGGGCAAAGATAATGCCCATTTTTGGCCAATTGGTGGGTTAATTTCTTTCCTTTGGATTCTGACAGAGAGGTGATTTGGGCAGAATTCTGTTTGGGATCTTGGGAACCTGTAAGAAAAAGGTGACCGCTAGATATGTGGGAAGTTTTGGACTAGCCTGGTTCTGGGCTGCCCCCCCTTTTTGGAGGCAGTCACCAGAATGGGTTTGAACAAGGGGATTTTCGTGCTGGTCCTTCTGGGGTTTGATGATTGGCAGTTTTAACTCGGTCCCCTCATCTACCCAGTCTGGATTTGGATCCTTTGGGACCCCTTTTTCTATGGGAGGAGTTCCCCTATCCCTGAAGAGGATCCTTTTCCCAGAATCCTCTGCAGACCCCTCTCCTTCAAACTGGAAGATTTACACCTCATCCTCAAAATGGGCCTTTTTAGGCTCTTTATTTCTCTTCCCCACCCTCTGCTCCTTGGGTTGCAGACTTTCCGGGGCAGGAGATTTTGGTTCCGGTTCCTGGCTTTCCAGGGTCTTTACTCAAGTGGGGAGGGAAGCTTCCTCTAAGGCTTTACACCCCCCTTCCCCCGTGCCTCCTCCCTGGGAACCAGTGGATTGTCGGGGTTCTTCCCCCGCCATTGTTCTGGAGCACCAGACCCTGGATTTGAGGAGTTCTGAGCTGCCATGATCATCTGAGAGTTCTGTTGAGCCCTCACCATGCGACCCAGATCCTGAGCCATGTTCTTGACCTGGCGCTCTATTTGGGACACCAGCTCTGGCTGGTACGGGGTCCTCGGGTCTACCCTGGTTTGATCCCGGGAAGGGTAACTATCCCTTCACGCATAATACCCTTGATTAGGATAGTTTGGGTACCCCTCCACCCTTGGCCTCCCGTCTCCCGGATTGGGCTGTCTGGGCTCAGGAAAGTGGGGAAAGAAAGAAGGGTTGTTTTGGGGGTTGAAGTTTGGCAGGTACCAGGAAAAGAAATTTGGTCTGGCGTTTTGGGGATTACTGCCCTCCTGGGGAAAGTGAGGAGGGAAGTTTCCTGGGTTTCCTGCTGTCTGGTTGGATCCCCACCCCCTTTGGGCTGGAGGAGTCCACACACAGCTCAGGATGGGTATATTTCCCTTGTAGTGCGGGCTGATGTAGTCAGGGGAGTTAGGGGTCCCATTTGTGGGGTTACCTCCCTGGCGCCCCGTTTGGTATTGGCCCGAGGGCCTTCTGGGTTTGGGGTTGGTCGCATTCTGCGCGGGAAGGTGTTTAGGCCCCCCCATCTCCAGATCTAAAATGGGGGTAACCTTCACCTCTGCCACCTTAGCAGCAGGGGTGTTGGTTGGTTTGGGGCTTTTGCTAATATTTTTGTTTTCCAGCGGCTTCTGCACCTCATAGATGCGCGTCGCTTGTTCAATGACCCAGTCTAGTGATCTTTTCTCATGAAAGTCCCTCACTAGCTGGGTCATAATGTACTTGGGGAGAGCGTGAAAGAAGGTGTTCACAAATTCCTTACTGTCAGTTTGCACCCTTCTAGTGGTCTGCGCAAAGGTGTTTCAATTCCTGAACAAATTCTTGTGGGGCCTGGTCTTTCTCACATTGTAGGTTGTAGGCTGCCTTGCGGGCTTCTTGAAGGTTCCTATGAATAGAAAAATGTTTCAGGATGGCCGCCCAATAGGTGGACCATCTGGAATGGTTCTGATCCTCCAGCCCCGCAAAGAAGCTGGAGTACTCAGGAGAAAATGTCCACTTTATGTACTGAATACAGCTTTGTCTGTCCTTCAGGTGGAAAGTGTCCATCTGCTCAAATAACTCGAGGTGCTCCCAAACCGAATATTTGGCATTTTTGTGGTAGTGCAAGATGACACTCCTAATAGCTTTTATTTGCTTTAGGGGATCCTTGAGTAAAGCCCTCTTAACTTTGTTAGCCTTTTTAGTTCTGGTCACCCTGGTCCACTCATCCTCTGACTCTGAGGCACTGCTACCAGAGATGGCTGCCTGATCTTCTAGACTCTCCCGGATTCTGCGGGCTTGGGGATGGCTGGCAGAATGTGGGGGCCTAGTCTCTTGGGACCTGTGATGCTCAGAAGAGTCTTCTGACTCTTCCTTGCTCCCAGGATTGGTTGAGTAACACCCCCCCACTGTCCTAGCTGGGAAGAGGTTGTTAGTATGCTCTTGGTGGGCCTAGTCTCATGGAATTCCCCACCAAATTTTACCGCCTGATCGCTTGGTAGGTTATATTGCTGAGGATCCAGTTCTCTGATTCTCCCCTCACTGGAGTCTCCCTAATCAGAGAAGATGGCCCTAGCACTTGGGAACCTGTACATAGACGCTCGCCCATCCATTTCTGGGAGGCACTGACTTATTAGCCCCATATTTCCCATTGGGTTGAAGTCTACCATCCCCATGGCGCTTGGTTCATGTGAGCCAGTTGACATGGGGTTGACATGGGGTTGGCAGAGTCCATGGAATTGAAGGGATTAAAGTCTCTGGCGAGAACAGGGTTCCTGGGGTTATGCTCAGGGGTTTCCCTCTCCCATCTGACCTCATCTCTTTCAGCCCCTACTCCCTGATGGCATGCAAGAATCTGACCCTTTTGTTCTTCTATTAAGGCCTTACTGGTCTCTATTAATTGTTCCTGCATGGCTATCTGTCTATGAAGCCTGCCATATTTTCACAGAGAGCCTCATTGTCTCTCTGTGCTTCCTGTCTGCATTGGGAGTATTGGGCCAAACTTTGCTGCAGGAGACTCACCTCCTGAGTTTGGTCCTTACTGGCCTGATTATTCTTTGCCAGAGTATCATCAACCCTCCTGGTATGCTCGAACAGCTTTTCATAGTCCATTTTGAGTTCACCCAGTCCCTGAAGGGCCAGGTGATTTTCTTCTAACTTGGTTTTTAAATGGCTGACTTCCTGGCCTAAGGCGTCCCTTTCCTGAGTTAGAGTGCCCCTTTGTGCAGCCAGGTCTTCGCTCTGTTTTTTCAATGCACCAGCTTTCTGGCGCTCTTCATCAAACTCTGTTTGTGATTCTAGGTCTTTGATAATCAATTTATTATTTTCCTCTTTTAAGTATTCTAGGCGGTTTTGCAGGGTGACGATCTGCTCTGCACAGACTCCATTTTAGTTCAATAGCTGCTCCAGCTTTTGTTGGCTCCGTTTTAAAGAGTCCAACCTTTCTTGACACTCTTTTTGCAGTGTCTATATCTCGGCATCTTGCTCTGCATTCTTTTGCAGTAAGAGTGTTGGTTCTTCTTGCAGTTAGGCGGCATACTGCCTAGCCTCTGTTTCAGCTTCTTGGCTACTCTGGAGCCTTTGCTCTGCTGAGTCCAGATTAGTCTGGATTTTCTCTAGGGATTGTACTTGCCTCTTTGCCAGATCTAGGTTTTTGGCAAATTTTTCCTGTTTTACTCCAATGTGGAGGTACAGATAAGCCACTATTTTTGCAATTTTACATTGCTCTTCTTTTACTTTTGGGGCCATATACAGTTCATTAAGTGCCTGGTGTAATGGACCCTGGTCCTGCCATATATCCAATTCTGTGGCAGTGACTTGATGTTTGATTTCCTGTAGCCAGACTTTCTCATCCTGCTCAACCCATTCGCCCCTGACAAATAATATGTGCAGTAGGTGTTCCCTTGCAATATTCATTTGCACTAGGGTCGCCGTTCCAGAAATATTAATTTCCTTCTCACTTATCTTGGGGTTACTTTACTTTTGCAATACAGGCCTAACTTATTCTATCTTTCTGTTGAAGGGTGTTTTTACAGTGTAGCACAGTATGGTACCCCGTCAGTTAGCACGCTGTGTTAGACTGTCACAAGTGGTATGTGTAATTCAGGATCCCGGAATTGCCCCCAAGCTGTAAGTGTTTTCAATCCGGCATACACCTAAGTCAACGCCTACCATGTAGTGCACAACTGAAATCCTTCTTTATTTGTGTCTAAAAGTTCTTTATTCTGAACGATATACCACTCATAACACGCCCTTCTCCTGGAACACCCTCTCCCCCCACCCCCCCGGTTACACTGAACCAGGAATCAGGTTGGTTTGCAAAGGTAAAGATTTATTTATGTATTTAAAGTTTTATCAAAATATGTTTTAATAGGTACATAACAATCACCAATGGGGTGATGTCACACTGACTACACAAGGAGTAGCAGTGAGAAAAACAATTCAGCACAGAAAATACTTGTTTGGTTTCAGATCGGATAGCACTGTGGTTAACTGTTCCCCCTGCACACCCCTCAACCCCCCCCCCACCCCCAATAGGCAATGTAAAGAGAGGAGGAGAGAGCAGGTATTCAGGAATGGCAGAATTCAAATAGAATATCAATCCCACTTCCCCCTTTCAAAAACAAGACAAAACGGAATTGACTGTCAAGCTGTCAGTATGGCTTTTAAATTTATCTTTAGAATGGACTGGGCAAAAACACCAAATATGGTCAAAATTGCTGAAATTGTTATAAATTCTTATGGGAGCCGCTTTGGATAGTTGCACATAAACACAAGCAATGTTTTAATACCAAGAAACAATTTGAAATCTTAAAATTCTAGTCGGAAGCAATCAAAAGCTGTTTTACACGTGTAAGAATTTCCCAAAATGAAATTTGCAGCAAACTTTTCACTGCGCGATATTCGTGATAACGGGAGAACCGTATTGATTTGGAATGGACTGTGAACAAAACGAATACCACACAGGAACACAGTCACTTGATCAAAATGACTGCCTGCGGAGGAAACTCGCCTTCTTCAGATGAGAAAAGATCAGCGCAAAGATAGTACTAATACAGGAGGAAGATAGGATGGTTTGGATGGAGCATTGAGACAATTCAAAAATACTCCTAACAATACAGGTTCTGAATACAAGATAGGATGGGTTTTAGATGGGGATTGACTATGCAAAATACATATGCCAGTGACGCAATTCTTTCTATAGATACTCGCTGGATATGTTTTTAAATGGAACCGTCCGGATTCTGGTCAGTCAAAATTCTGTTCAGGGAATGGTATCTGGTTTATGACAGACGGCTGGGCACATCAGACTGGATTGGATCTGCAAGGCCCTCTGGTCACAGGACTGGATTGGATCTGACCTTCTTGGTTCTGGTGATGATTATTTACAGCAGGTAAGCAGTACAGCACAGCCCACTGTATTATTTGTTTCCCCTTTGGTTTGTGGGGTTCTGGTTCTGGAATTTGAGGCCTAGCTGAAAATGGTTCAGCTATGCAATGGGTTTCTGCTTTTCCGAGTTTCTGGAGTCTGGAGCAAGGAAGATGTAGAGTTCAGCAGCAGGCTGCTGGGCCAGCATCGGGATAGTGAGTGAATCTGTCTGTCCTTTTGAGTGGTGAGCTGTCTCTATTCATGCTTTGATAAAGGAGGTGGGTGGGCCGTTTTAGCCTAAACTTGCCCCTTTTGACAGGTGATGCGGTCAGAGTCTACTCTCTGCCTTGATAGGAGGAGAGAAACAGAGTGCCACCTTTATGGTGTGATTTTATGAGGCTGAGAATCCACCCCTAGCCCCTGGAACACAAAATCTACTTTTGGCACAATATATATTTACACATGTGCAACCTCTATAACAATCATATATACAGATTACATATTTTACATAGCAGCTACTCCTCAAAACCCCCTAGCTGTGGGATCTTGTCTCTGCTTTTCACTGAATTTTGCCCTTTTCACCAGGAACGCCATGTCCCATTTTTAAGCAAATGTCTACAAGTGTGCGTGTTCAACATGGGCATAAGTGTATAAAGTTTCATACTTTTAGCAGAAATACATTTTGCATAAAACCACATTTCTTGCTGTTTCTTTCCAGAACATGTCACACCATTTTGCTGCCTCTTGAAACGTGCAGCCAAAATTTAGATTCACAAATCTGTTACTTTTATATTTTTCACAATTTTGACTGGCAAGTTATAAGTCTTTACACAAAATGTTCTTTGTTAATGTTCAGCCACAGATGGTTGTTTGGGTCTGTCTCTTTTTGTCTGCCTACAGTTCAGAAGCAGTCTCCTCCCTGCTTGCTCTTGGCAGAGGCCATTTACGACTGTCCCCACACCTCGCATTTCCTTAGTTGCAGCTGGTGATTGTTCCTCATGCCTCTGTAGGTTCTTTCCCATCCCCATAATGAACGCTTCTGTCTGATTTCCTGCTGGGGGGAAAGACCTTCCTTCTGTGAGAAAACATATTCCAATTTTGTAGCTTCTGCCAAGCTTACTTTAATTGTTACCCTGAATTTTTCCTTAGCTTAAAACAAACATGTTGTATCAAATCACAGCTAGAATACTTATTCAAGATTTTAAACCATGGGATCAAAACAATTACAAGATGGGTTACTCTCAGTAATTGGCCTCTTAGATTGCAAACATTTGATTTCAGTTTATACATGTTTAAAGTTTAATCAGGCAGGCTCCTGACAGCGGTCATTCAGGCGGCCCATGGTACTGCACCCAGAGATTTTTGACAGACCCACAGACGGGCCACTTTTGCTGTGGAAATTTCTTTATGCTCTCAGCTTTTCGGGACTTGGTAAATTCACAATGATTTCTTAAACTAAGTGAATTGTAGCACCCAGCAAGAATTTTGGATTTTTGAGGGTGTTCTGTACCAGCATTCAGAAGTTTCAGCAACAAAGAAAAAGGGATTTAAAGCAAGATTTTGGGGCTTCATTTAGCAAAGCACTGATTTTTCCTTCTGTACTCCATTTTCAATTGTTGTGGGTCCCAGTGACATATTTCAGGAGTGAGATCTCTGTTCCACCACTGACAACATGCGTGGCCGATTGGGCAGCCATCTTGTTATGCTTTGCAAAGTGCAATTTTCAGAGGTTTTGGCGCGCACAAGGGTTTTGCGGCCATTTTGCTGTTTTCTGGCACCATCATAACACAGTGCTGCAGCATAGCAAAGCAAAAGTGGGTCAAAACATCCCACAGCCTACATCTTTCTCCCACCTATCTCTGAGAGCGGACAGTTCATGGGCACCAAAAGCAGATAATACTTGGTACAATGTTGACGTGACCTTTAATTCAATTCTTGAATCCAGTAAGTTCACCTCCACAGGGGGACATTACCGAAGCTCACCCTGAACCGGGAATTAGGCTCCAATCGCGTTTGACAGCTGTTCATATCTAAAATTCTCGCCTCTGCCCAGACCATATTTTTCCTGCATGGACTCGAATGGAAGGATACTGTCACCCTGTATCACGCCAGCGAGTTTCTGGATCCCACATCGCTCCCAATATCTGAAGTGGCCCATCTTAAGGATTTCCAGGAGAAGCGCATTCCCCCATAGAGACTGAACCAACGTTGGCTTTTCTACCCACCCTATCTGTTTGTGTGCCTCGTCCCATATCTGTTGTATGCACTGCCACATGAGCAGGAGGGCACCCTTAGCATATAAGACCCGTGTAGGGGTCCTGCTTCCCAGCCACCCCCATTCTAACTATGTGAGGCAGCCCAGGGTTCTCATGTAGCCAATCGGTAACAACTCCCAGTTGCGCCACCCAATAGTATTGTTGTAGACAGGGTAAGCCTATCCTCTCCTCCCAGACCGACCATTGAGATCTGTTCTGCCCATGAAGCTCAGAGGGAGGGATTGCCAGTGTGACATCTGCTTATAGAGATCTTGTCTCTCGTACCCAGAGTCATCTGAAGCCCACCCACTCCGCACTTGGCCTAAGCCTCACTGCCAACGGTTCTATTGCGAGGGTGAGGAGCAAAGGCGGCAGCCCTGCCACGTTCCTCGTTCCAGTGGAAATGTCTTAGAGCAAACCCCATTAACCTGCACCTCGGCTACTGGTGATATGTATAGCAGTCGCACCCAACAGAGAAAGCTCTCCCCAAAACCCACTGTTCCCATTGTCTCCCATAGCGATTCCCAAAACACTGAATTAAAGGCTTTCTCGAAATCCACCGACAGGAATGCCAGCGAACCGGGGATAGTAGAGGCCTGAGTCAGGGCCAGTTGCACCCTATGCAAGTTCATGTGGGCGGACCTGGATGGCATAAACCCACATTGGTCCGTGTAAACCAAGCAGCCTATCACACTGTAGATATTTTGTCAAAACCTTGGCCAGGATCTTCGCTTCCCCATTTATCAGCGAGATCGGCCTATATGAGGCACAATCATCCGAATGTTTCCCAGGCTTGTGGAGAACTGTTATACAAGTCTTTCTCAGATCGGCCAGAAGAATCCCCTCCAGTCTACTATACAGAAACAGTCTGTGGAGTGGCCCAACCACTGCCTCTCCCAACTTCTTCCAGACCGCCACATGGAAACCATTTGGGCCTGGGGTCTTTCGCATTTGCAGTTGGGACATTGCTACCCCCACCTCTTCCTCCGACACTTCCCGTTTCCAAACCTTCACGCTGTCACGGCGACAACTGCGCAAAACCCACGGAATTCGCCTCTTGGCCAACACCGTCCCCATCTCTGGCAGTTGGAGCCTTGTATAAGGACTCATTATAACCTGCAAACACTCGCGCAATATTGACTTCTCTCATTGGAATCTCCCCTGCCTTGCTCTGTAGAGCTTGCACCTGGCTGTTACCTTGTTCCCTGCATTCCAACCACGCAAGCTTCTTACCCGCTTAGTCTCCAACTTCATAAATCTGGCTACGGCTATAGAAATGTACATGCTTTGCATTGTCCAATGCTACATTCTGGAGTGTCTCCTGGGCACTGCAAAGCTTGAGCTGCGACTCCGTGGAGTCCGCAGCCACAAGAGGAGACTCCACCCTCACAGAAGCCATTTCGGCCTCCCCAACCGCCAGTGCGTGCCGTTTTCTATGTGCTGTGATGAGGGAGATTACCTCCCCCTGGAAAACCATTTTGTAACCCTCCCAAACAGTAATCTGGCTTGCCACTGATCCCTCATTGGTCAGAAAATATGCCTGCATGGTTTGCGCTAAGGCCTCAGTGAAGCCTAAATAGTAGGAGTTCAATCCTCAGGTGGGTGGTTCCCACCTACTTAAGTGTCACTACCAGTGTAGAGTGATCAGAAATCCCCCTGGCTAGCATTTTTATTGGGAGTAGTCTGACCATCGCCTTGTAGGATGAAAAGATAGTCGAACCTGAAAAAGGAGGAATGAACCCCAATGGAGGAGTACCCAGTCTCTCCCACATGCATAGGCTATCCATGTATCGAGCCAGCCCATTGCACTAGCGAATGTGCATAATTTAGTGGGGTGTCGACACGCAACCTTTCGAGGTTCATGTCCATTACATCGTTGAAATCGCCACTCTGATTATTTATTATTTATTTCCATCTCTCAACCTCCGCCATTACTATAAGTTTCTGGAGGTCATTAAGCAGCTCCTTTGTAAGGGGGAGGATGTGCATAGACTGCTATTATCCCCCATGTGGCCCACCAAGAGTCCCCCCTCACCCCGAAAGACCAGCACAAACCTCCCACCTGGGTCCGATTTCACCCCCATAATGGTACCCTCTTATGTATTAGAATCATGTTGCCCCTTGCCCCTCTGGCAAAGCCTACATGGTATGTCACTCTATATAGATTTTGCGTATAGAGAACTTGCAGTACGTCCCTACCAGATGGGTTTCAGTGAGTAGGGCAACGTCAGGAGAGTGCCTGTTTTAAAATGTTTAATATTAGCCGACGTTTAATGCTCAAGCACATCCCATTGTCATTACACGTTAATACTGTAACCCCCTTACTCTGTGCCTTCCACCACCAAATTCAAATGCAAGACATTTAAACACTGGGGGACTGCTTTCCTAATTACTCTCACCCTGACATCCTCCCAGGAAACCGTTATTCCATGAACCGATCGACCTAGCCAAGCTGTGTAAACCCCAAAACAATAAAACCAGGAAATAACAAACCTAACGACCCCCACCCTGCACTTCTTCCCCAACTGAAGCAGATGTCACCCTTGGCCCATGTAAAACCTACAAAAGCCCACCAATTCATCTGAGCAGGGCACCCCCAGCTCACCCGTTGGCCCAAACTGAGCTTATCCTAGATCACTTAAGTTCCGTAGGCCGGTCCTCTGGAGTTGCTACAACGTACGTTTTAAATGTTCCAAAGTGTGACGGTGTTTGGTGCCACATTACCTTTGCCACTCTGCTCCTCGGTCTGGCCCCGCGCCTGCCTCCTCTGAGGGGAGCAAGTCCTGGCAATATAACGGGGCAGATGATGGCACAGAATCCAAACCAGGTCGCTTTGACTCCTGTGGCAAACAGGCCCTTTCTAGCTGGATATTTGTTTCTAAACATTCCCCACGCCTTCTGTTTCGGTGGGTGGGCAGAGGGAAATGTCTCTGAAATTTGGTGGAAAAAACACAATTTTCAGACATTTCACTCTGGACACCCATCGAAACATGCCACCAACAACACATGTCCTACCATCCTGCGTTCCCGCAGGTGTCCCAACAAAAACGGTACCTCTCATGTGTGGGTGCACCTACCTGGGCGCAAAGTGAAAAGGCTAACCCACTGTTAACCCCAAGCCGTACAGATTTGGGCCTATGGTGTCGAAGCCACCAAGGAAAACAGGGAACCTCATGCATTTGCAAAAAGAGGACACCAGTGGGAATCCACAGAGGTCTGACTTGCGCGAATCGCCCCATAATTTATTACCCACAATACCCAGCAAAGTCAGAAATGTTACGACCGCCTACATTTGGGGAAAAAAGGGGCCAAATTTGGCCGAGATATCTTATGTAACATAAAAGTTACAAGGGATTGAATGGCGACATACCGAAATCACCAAAAAAGGCCTTGGCAGTAATACCCATGGCAGTTAAGGGGTTAAGACTGTAAAGCCTCTCGAGATATCATTTGTAAGGTAGCTCAGTGAGTTAATGCTCCATATGCAGATTGTACACAGGAATATGTAACACCTGTGTTCAGCACCTGCCTTAATCTTCCGGTAGGATAATGTGCGGAGTGAATGCATTCAGCTTCCGATGCAACACAGCATTTTCCAGGTCAATTGGTTCAAAAAAAGTGGTGGAAAACACTATTACTGTCGCTTTTTGTAATTGGCCGGATTTTCGTGCATTTTCTGGGTGGAGTTCGGGAGCCGAGTGGACACACCAGGACCCCCTGTATTTCCTGCTCCACCAAACAAATGCAGCCTTACTGCCAGCATGGATTCTCATGCTGGAAATAAGGAAAGGGATTCCTCTGGGATCTCCTTGGAAATTAAACCTGGTAAAAGCGGGCGAAGTCCAGAGGAAGCCATTGTCAATTCCGCCAATAATCGCTAATTGTGCTAGGTATTTTCACTCTTCCACAGTGGAAAAGCAATGTGATTTCACCTGCCTTTTACACTAAAATCTTCAATTTTGTGGCGGAAAAGTAAAAACTTGTGCCAATGGAAGTGGTCCACTCCATGCAGTTTACTTTGCGCCTTGATGCTTGTGGGTTTTGCGTGATGCTACACATGTAATAAATACCTTTTAACCTGACCACAGATAAATGGCAATTCGTGATCAGAATGAGTGAGCATGGCATGTCGTTGATAAGAGGGTGTGATTCTTGAGTGTGTTGGCAAATTCCCTTAATTGCATCTCACATTAAACAGGTGCTTAAACCCATCAGTGTGGATTGCGCAATAATAATTAGACAGAGCTATTTCAAATGGCCAATTTAGCTCTTTGGGTGGCATTGTCAAAGTGGGAGAATGTTGCCCAGAATGTGCCACTTTCTCTGTGGAGTGAATTGTGCCCACCCCGAGGAAGAAGTGTGAAAAACCCACAAGGGCCCCTTGCCCTACTCTTTCTGTGTGTTTCTTCCCCACAGGGCGACAGATGCCGACTCAGACATGGGTAAGTCTCAGGTGGCAATCCTTGTACCCTAGTTGATGTGGCAAAGGATTCCAGACTTCCGAGACTGATAACATTAGTAGCATTGAGTTACATGCCATCTGACAGGTATGTGTGATAAAGTTGCAAAGCAGTGCTGTTAGTGGGGTAAAGCAGTAGGCAATGTCTGCCCACTGTCAAAGGGTATGTACGACCAAAAGTAATAGGCCCCTCACCCCATCATGGCTGGAAGGGCCAGGCTCCAAACCCTCCAATCATCCATGCCCAGGAGTAGGGTACCCCTCGTGCTCAGGAACCCTTTTGAGCAACCTCTGTGCTTTCCAGGTGATACTAACATTATTTAAAGCCAGAAGTCTAAAAGGTAATCGCTTAATTGCAGCTGGAAATTAGCTCCTGGCGTGATCAAAATGTCTTAACCAAGTGTGACATCATCCCCTTCATTTATAAGCAATATGTGTGTTCTTGCCTTTCTTCATCCACTGAATTACTGTTAGAAACAAAGGCAAGAGTTGTGTCTCTTGTGTAGGCATAAGGAAGGCAGTTGCCAGCCTCTGGCCTAATATGCCCATGTTCTTCCAATATTGACTAGCTGTTACCCTCTTATGGCCATTATGGCAGTGACTGGCAAATGCCTTTCCCCGGCAGACAGTAAAGCGGAAATAAGAGGCCAATTCAAGACACGGAACAAATAGCAGTTAAGACAGACTGCAGCTGCCATTGCTGTTAGGGAGAATATGTTAAGTGTTCAAGCAAGGAGGTATGTATTAAGCAAGCAAGCAGTGAGACAAGGGAGAGGCAAGGAAAGGGGCTCTTTGAATAGTGTAACAGGGCAGAGGACCCATGCTCTGCCGTCCTAGTAACATATGAGAGAATCAAATGGATCAGGCTTTGCAGCAAATGTTAAATGAGAAAGGAATAGAGCCCAGCTCTGCATTCAGAATAACAAAGGCAAAGAAAGGCTAGGCCCTAAAGCCAGCATGAGATGGAATAAGAGGAACCAGACTCATCATGAGGGGCTGGTCCGGCCCTCACAGGAGCAATAGAGGGGGGGCAGCCCACATAGCGGGCTGCCCCTCTGGCCACCCCCTGGGTCCCCATACACCCCACTTACTAGGCATCCCCCGGGTCTGACGCATCCGGCCACGGACCTGGGGAGTGCTTATATTGGGGTGGGCTTGCAATCGCTCATCCTCCTTATTTGCTGTACCCCCAGCCCCCGGAGGACAGTCAAAGCAGCAATATCACACACCTGGTCCCTCTACTCCCATAACAAGGCTTTCTCAGAGGTACAAACAAGATTTCCTCTTTCTTTGAAATCCCCATCCTTCCATTCAAAGAGACACGCACGTCTCCTTGCCCCACACAAAAAAAGTAGCAACTTGCAGTTGTTAGAAAAGGCAGCAACTCCTTCATTTGGCAGGAATCTGATTACAGGTGATCTGCCTCTTAACGAGCTGGCGTCCTAGCTGTGGCCCACTGGAAGTAATTGTTATTTCCTCTTACCATGAGCTCATAGTCGGATGACAAATCCAGAAATGCAACATATAAAGACATGTTCTTTACTGCTGCATCCTTTAATTGTATTGTTTTCTTTTCTTCTTTTCTCTTGTTTTATACAGTGATATTTGTAATTTAATACGTACTGCTATTTTAATGTTGTGAAAAGTCGAGTTCTTTGACTAAAACACAATAAATAAAGAAAGCAAAGTCCCCAAGGTGTCCCCTGTCCCCCCCCCCCAGATTTTGTGTGTCTCCTACGCCCCTGGACCCGTTGTTGCCTCGCTGGTTGCAATGCATGATACGGAAGCTAGCCTCCTCTTTGAGCTTTGTACTTGCTCTGTCCGTCCCCACCAGCGTTTCGGTTCATTCCGTTTGCTCTTCAACCCAGGCTGTGTATATGCCCCTTTAGCTCTCCTCCGCGCCTCGGGTACCGCTCGGCATGTCTCTGCGGCAGTGGCAGCTCTTTCCCAGTGCCCGCAGCCCGTCCCCGCCACTTAAGCCATCAACGGACCTTGTTTGTCCCGTGGTCCGCTGTTGTTGCTGCTATTGGCCCCACAGGGGGTTTCACCTCAGCGGCTAGTGAACACAGCACCGTCTGGCCTTCAGCACGATGGCGGTCACTGCACCACCATCATTCACCACCTCCACGACCAGGTTCTCGCTTCCTTGTTTCCCGGCCATAGATCACGCTGGGAGTGTGGCCTGTGGTGGTCAGCACCTTCCCCCTTGTATCTGTGGTTTTTGTGCCTTCATAAAACAACTCCAGCAGGATATTATAGACAAGATATTTCACAGCCGCACAGAGCGACCTGAATCTACTCCTGTATCCGCCACTGCTCAGCAGTACCCCCTCTTCCTCACGCACTCAATCAAAGCCCTAACCGGCATGCTCTGAGAAAAACACATAAAGGAGAATTGTAAATATCGTGGTGAATCAGACAAAGGAGACCGATCAAGAAGACCTATTTGAACAGTAGCCTTTAATAAAGAAATACATTAAACCTCCTCTAATCACCCTACTCTTATGGTAGATTCCCTATGTTAGACCACCACAAAACAGGCATGTATCAGGATGTGTGATAAATACATTCAATCCGCTGTCCTGACCTATCGTAATCTACCAACTCTCCTGCACTATACAAAGCAAGACAAAACAAAAAGATTCTAAGTTCAAGTTTAGGATTGGGTCGATCCCCCCCCCCGACCCCCAAACCATCCACCCCCCCACCCGCTCCTTGGATAACGCAAGTGGTGGCTGGTTTTCTCTCCCCAACCAAAAGAGTTCTTACAGTTTCTTTCTATTCCTTGATTTTTTCTTAGAGCAGATCAAACAAAAAAAATGTTTCTCAGCAAGTCAAAACAGTGTCCTTGTTAGGTAGTCCGTAAAGTTTGATATGATACGATGGTTTATTTATATCGCGCCCATACACAAATGTTTGTAGTTTAGCCCTTCCTGTGTGGGTTTTGGGCCTGCTCAGCCCTGTTTGGGCAGTCGTTGGTTCCATCCTCTTTGTTAGGCAGAATCCTGTGCAGTTCCCTTGGGGAACACTGCAAAAAGATTAAGACTGCAGGAGTAAGCAGTAAACCCAATTGGTAGCAGTCCGCACCACCCAGATTTACCTGGTAGCTGTGACTGAGCAGTCAGACTTCTCTCAAGAAGAGTAGGGCAGTATATAGAGTATACACAATAGGGCCAAAAACACAGTGGAGCAAACAAACACTGACCAGAGCTTGGTATCAAAAGGATATAATTTATTTAAAACACACTTTAGGAAATACACTAGCACTCTAAATCAAAAGCAAGTTAAACCACAGTCAGGTAAAGTATAGACACCTCCTTTGATAACTCTTAGACAAGTCAGAGTTAAAACACCACTATTTGTTAAAACAGATGTGAGTGCGTAACCTAGATGGCACTCCAATAGTTGAAGTTAAAGGGAGAGAAAAAGGCAGGGCATAAAAAGAAAACAGTTCCCAACACTAAAGTTCAAAGCAAGGGAGTAAAGGCAGTATACACTGTAGAGCCAAAGTTCATAGGCCATGCCCACTTTAAATGGAGCAAAGCGAAATGTGCCCAAGATCACACAGTTTAAAATGCACTAAATGTCTTTGCAGAATGTTCAAAAGAGGTTGGGGTGATTCAAGAAGTAAAAGTTGGAAGGTCTGGGGCCAACCCAGTTGGAAAGCCAAGGATTTAAGGGTCACCTTTAGCAATCCGTGGAAAGGGAGGCCAGGCAGAACACAGTCACTTAAAGAGAGAGGAAGCTCCAACGGTGGCAGTTGTTCCTGGCAGTGGTTGCAGTTCGTTGTTTCAACCGGGGGAAGAGAGGATCTCGTTGAGGAGGAAACTTGGAGTCGTTGCACTACCCAGGGATGAAACTAGCCGCGGAGTTTGTCGGTTAAAAGGTGCGTTCCTTTTATTCGCGGTCAAAGTGGTGAAGCTTGGCTATCCGGCCGCCGGGGTGCTTGGCACCGGCGATTCGACCAAGGGACGTCTTTGGAAGGCGAAAGGGGGCAAACTGGTTGATCCCACCAGCTCAAAGGAAGAAGACTCGTCCAGCAGAAGATCTTCTCTTGTCGTTGGGAAAGTGGTGAGTTTGTTGCAGCAGGGCTTCACCGGTGGTGTCGTCGTAGATGGCTCAGCTTCTTCCCTCTTCGGGTTCTTGGGTCCTGTGGCGACTTCTGAAGTTCCAGTCCCAAAGGCCCTGCTTTTATGCAGAAAAAAACCCATTCAAAAGCCTAGCTGTCACTCAAACATGCTAAGTGGTGAGCCGGGTGGCTCACCACTGGGCCAATCAGAATAGAGTGCGACTTGGGTTGCTAAGGCAACGCAGTCCAGGGTGCCAATTCCCCTCCCCACACACCCTGTGGAACCCAGACAGAGTGGCACCATTTGAAGGGTTTCTTGTTTAGAGTTACAGAGACGGACACGAACGCCATTTTAGAAAAGAATTCTGGCAAAAAGACCCAACTGTTGATTTAATATTAAATAAATAAATCGGTGGTATCTTTAACATTGCACCAAAAAGTGGTGCGTTTAAAATCAATGGGAAAATCCCATAGGAAATATTCCGGTGGAATATTTTCCGTGGTAACCACTGCCACCAGCCAGAAACTCGACAATCGGGGACTGGACAGTAACCCTTGAAAACCGACCCCGGGGCAATCGAATGAACCCCTTCCAGTACTTCCACAATATGATGGTTTGTACTGGTTCTGTTTACAACTTTGGACTAGTAAAGTCAATAGTGACTTTACATGCTCTGGGAGACAGTAGTCAGTCCCAGGGTATGGAGTGTATGTTTGGGGGTCACTATGACACCCCTGTGTTACTGCACTGAGGGTGCTGTGTAACACACAGGAAAAACAGATGATACCCTATGGGGTAAAAGACCCCCATAGCCCATAAGCACATACAAAGTCAAAGACATACCTCAAATCATGCCTAAGAGTGGGAGGAAAAGAGTCTCACTCTAAGCAGGAGAAACAAAACAAACCCCAAAAATCCAGCAAAGCTGCTGGGGGACTTCACTAGGTTTGGGAAATTAGCCTTATAAGAGAATTCTCCCTAACACTCTTCTTGGGTAATTGGATCGGCAGACCCCTGCAGGCTTTAGCGCGGACTCCGCCTCCCCAAAACTGCTCCTCTTGTACCGCTGCGTACCTGTTAGCAGAGCTGCTCAGAGCTGCAGTGGCTATAGCCCCTGAGGTTGGGCGTTCTTCCTCTTGCTTCGGTTCAGGTGGTCTCCTTTCTCACGGTACCTCTTTTCTCCAGCATGGGGTCTGGCATGGATTCACATGCTCATGAATATTCCCCATCGTCAGGCTGGGAATCCGATTCTAAGTGATTCGACTGCGGCTGATTTTGCCGCGGCTGGAATGTTCGCATGAGAAAGGTGCGAACTACTAAAAGTTTGCACCTTTCTCATGTGAAAACACTTGCATACTACAGGGGCTGCAGGGGTTTCCCCCGCAACCCCTGCTCACTATGCCACACAGTATAGTGAGCGGAGTGTTGCGGCGGCACCCCCTGCTGTCTTGGTGTTCGAATCTTTGGTGGTAGCATTTTTTTAATCTTTTTGTATGGTCAGACCTTTTTTTTCGGTCCGATCGTACAAAACCGGGAATCCTCGGTAAAGAAAAAATCAGTTTGTTTAGTTTCTGGACTGTCTTTCTACTAATAACCAATCACTTGTCTCTGGGTCATACTGCCTCCATCCAATTACTGCCCTCTACCTAAGCCCCTCCTCTGGCAGCCTTCTTCAGATTTTTACTGCACATTCAAGTGTTGGGAGTCCTCGTGCTATAGCTCTCAGGCTTTTACTGCGTATTGCGTTTTTTTTTCAAAGAGTTTTCTCAATTTGTTCCTGTCAATTGAGCCTCAAGCTTCACCGATTAATCATCCGATTTACAGGGATCCGTTTTCTGAAGCTTCTACGCCCCTCAAGGGCAAATATTCGTTTAACTTCGCTTCTTGGAGGATTCTGAACATTTTTGAGGCCTACCCCGTGTGGACATGGCCGAAGATGAGGGAGACTCGACGTCAGTTCAGGATCTGCCCAGGATGTGGACTACGGAACGTTTTCCTGGAGGATGGGCACTCCTGGTGCCTCTACTGCCTACACTCGGACAAATTGCACGTGGAGGCAGCCTGTGCGTTCTGCAAGGACATGGCTGCCCGCTCCTTGAAAGACCGTCGCAAGCGGCTCGCTGAGTGGCTGGAGACTAAGAACCCGGCGGCAGGTGAGCCCCGGCAACATACTTCTCCCATGAGGGAAATCTGAGCGGTCTTCTAAGACCTTTGAGGGTGCTCCGGCGACGGGGGCCCAACAGAAGGCAAAGCACTGTGAGTCCGCAGGCACCGCGAGTTCCGTTGGTACGGCTCCGCGGCAGCCAGGCTGGGCACAGCATCGCTGATGTCAACCACGAGCCAACGCTCTGGCTCGGCGAAGAGAAAGAAGTCTGAGCAACTGAGTAAGCTTTGGGAGAAGGCCCGATCGACTCTGACGGAGAAAGACAAGGGGCAGCGAGGCGCTGACCCTCCCCCCACAGTGAAGGCCTCAGACGTGGCCAAGGTCATGAAAGCCCAGGTTCACCAGTCAAAAGCGTCTATTGAAGGAGTGCTGGCATCACTGGCGAAGGCCGCGGATGCGGGTTCCCAGGAGACATCCACAAAGGTGAGAGTTTCACTGCCCGCCCGGAGGGAATCGTCATTCATGCCCATTGAGAAGACTCCCGTGAAGATGCCGATCATCTTCCCAAGACCATCGCCCCTGGCCGAGAAGGGTGGAGGGGTGCAGTGCTCCAGCTAGACTCTGAGATCTTGTCCGAGGAGGAGCTTTCAGGTCTGACAGTGCCTGAGAAGGAGGGCATTGAGGCCGGGGCCTACGGGAAGGACCCTGACGAGGCAGATGGGGAGAGCGACAAGGGAACTGATGAGGAACGGCAGGGCGGGGAGGAGCCAGACCCCACGCACTCCCAACACTCCCGTCGCAATCGCCTTCACCACTGACGGACAGGTCAGAGGACATCCTACAAGCTCTGCACATCCTGTGCACGGAGATACGGACAATGCTGCCCACGCCGGCGGGCAATTCAGTGACTAGACCGTCGGTGGAGCAACCAGCTAAGAGGAGACGAGTCCATCCTCCTCCACCGTACCATCGCTCCCCTTCATCCCCTCCGCCGAGGGACGAGACAGAGCCGTATACGGCGATGACGGGTACGGACGACGGTGGCAATGATGATGGAACAGATCTCCTGTCGCCGGTACCCAGGTCTTCTCACCCCGATGAGATCGGTACCTTCCACCACATGATCTCTAGGGCCTCAGAGCTGTTTCAGCTCAACCCCGAGGAAAAGGAGGGCTTCCTTTATAAGCAACGAGAGGCCAAGAGGAAGACCCTGCTCTCGATTCCGCTGTTGGACGACATTTGGGACGAAGGGCTGTCCCTCCTGAAGAACCCATCCTCGACCCTGGGGAAGAGAGACCGGTACGAGAAGAAATATCGGGTTCCACACTATGTGCCGAAGTGCCTCAGAGCGCAGCCGTTCCCAGACTCTGTGGTATCGGCAGCGGCCAGGAAGAAATCTGAAGGGTCGGCGGCATCGACATCCACTTCCCCAACGGACGGTGAGGGAAAGAGGCTAGACGGCACGGGTCATCGGGTCATCTCGTCAGCAGCGACTACCATAAAGGCGGCCAACGCTCTTGCCATCGTGGCCCGCTACGATAGGGAGCTGTGGTTTAAAATGGCCCCTCTCCTGGACTTCCTCCCAGACAACAGGGCGGAGGCCCTTGAAATCCTACAAGAAGGCGAGGTGGCTTCGGACCATGCCATCACGGTAGCCATGGACATCGCAGACACATGATTCCACAAGATGGACAACAGCATTTGCCTTTGCCGGCGTGGTTGGCTCAAGGCCACCAACTTCAGTCAGGACTTCCAGACGAGGTTATTGGACACGCCTTTCGGGTACAACTTGTTTGGCAAGACGGTGGACGAGTCATGCAGGCCATCAAGGCAGACTCTGAAAGCGCATGTGCCTTGGGCACACTACAGAAATGACGGCCGTCCTTTCGGGCATCCGGAGGCAAGTCACAAGTTGCCTCCAAATGGTTTGGTGGCATCGTTTCTTTGTACCGTCAAGCACCCCGTACTTCGTCCCAGGAGGCCAACGGAGGCCGCAGCAAGGCTGGAGGAAATCATCATCATCATCATCGTCGCCAAGGGCCCAAGGTGGTACGGTCTCAACAAAGCAAGACTGAACCGGCTGTGACGTTGGGCACCCCGGTGGGAGGCCGGCTGGCGAACTTCGTCGGCGTGTGCAAGTCCATCTCCACCGGCCATTGGGTGCCGGATGCCATGGGCCACGGACACACCCTGGAGTTCCAAAGGAAGTGTCCCCGTTTTCCACCAGTGGCCAGGAAAGAAAACCACGTTCCACAACTGCTTCTAGGGATATGAGCGATGCTGAAAAAGGATGCAATAGAACTCGTCCCGAAGAGACTCCGGAGTATACTCTCGGTACTTCCTCGTCCGAAAGAAGACCGGCGGTTGGCGACCCATTCTAGATCTCCACCACCTCAACAAATACATCAAGTCCCAGAAGTTCCGGATGGTCACCCTTCAGCACGTGCTGGGACAACTGGAGGAAGGCGATTTCCTGTTGTTGCTAGACTTGGAGGATTCTTATTTCCACATCCCCATACACAAGGGGCATCGGAAGTTTCTGCGCTTCGTGGTCCAAGGGCAGTACTATCAATTCAAGGCCCTTCCCTTCGGTTTGAAGTTGGCCCTAAGGGTCTTCACCAACTGCCTTGCGGCGTGGCTGCATCTACAGGGGAATCCACGTCTACCCCTATCTGGACGATTGGCTCATCTGAGCGAAGTCAAGGGAACTCGCCGTCGAACACGCAGCGAGGACCGGCCGTCTGCTCACGGAACTGGGGCTCTTGATAAACTATGCAAAGTCCTGCTTGGTGCCATCGCAGGATGTTCGGTTCCTGGGGGCCAGACTCAACATGGTGGCGCGCCTGGCTTCACTGTCAGAGGACAAAATAAAAGCCATCCTGGGCAAGGTACAACGGCTGTTGACCATGGAAGTTTCCAGGGTGAGGTCCATCAAGTCCCTGCTCAGCATGATGTCGTCATGTATCTACCACGTTCGGCTGTGCAGGCTGCGGATGCAGCCGCTGCAGGAGTTCCTAGACACCCGTTGGATACAAGTGTCAGGAAGCTTCGAGGACAAGATCACGCTTAATGAGACATTGTCAAGCGATTCGGTGGTGGGGCGTTCACGCGCATCTAGCGGCGGGCACAGACTTTCAAACCTCAGCGCAACAGGAGACGGTGACAACAGACGCCTCTATGGAGGGATGGGGCGCACATACCCGAAATCTCCACGCAAGAGGCCTTTGGCTCCCGCAGGTTAAGTCGTTGCACATCAACGTCCTGGAACTCTGGGCTGTGTTTTGGGCCCTTGAGTCATTCCTTCCGTCCCTCAAGGGCAAGGTGGTGCGGGTCTTCACCGACAACACCACCACAATGTTCTACATTCGGAAGCAGGGGGGCACCAGATCCCCGTCCCTCTCCAAGGAAGTGCAGGATCTGTGGCACTGGGCCGTCACCCAGAGGATGTTCCTTGTACCCTTTCATCTGGCAGGAGTGAAGAACACTGTCGCCGACTCACTCAGCAGGGAGCTGCACTCTTGCCACGAGTGGGAGCTTCGGCAGGGTCAGATGCACCTACTGTTTCGACGTTGGGGCAATCCCCAGATCGATCTGTTTTCGACGGCGATGAACACCAAGTGCAGAGGTTCGCCAGCAGGTTTCCCCAGCTAGGGAGCATGGGGGATGCATTCTCCTTCCCCTGGGACGGCCTGTTCCTCTATGCGTTCTCACCTTTGCTGTTGCTTCTGCGACTCATCAGTCAACTCAGACGGTCCCGGTGCAGGATGATCCTTGTCGCACCACCGTGGCTGAGGCAGATATGGTTTCTGGACATGTCGGCGTCCTCTCCAGTCAAGCTTCTGGCGGATGCAGATCTTTTCGCCAGGGAAGGAGGTGCGATTCTGCACCATGACCCGGG
Source organism: Ambystoma mexicanum (assembly GCF_040938575.1). Classification (NCBI taxonomy): domain Eukaryota; kingdom Metazoa; phylum Chordata; class Amphibia; order Caudata; family Ambystomatidae; genus Ambystoma; species Ambystoma mexicanum. The sequence continues at coordinate 658,721,481 of NC_090941.1, read as the reverse complement.
TCGCTGAACTTGCAGGCCTGGCTCCTGCAGCGCTAGAGTTTGGAGGGTACGAGATAGGTACTTGCCAAGGCCAGGGCTTCTTCGACTCTTAAATGCTACGGACATAAATTGAAGAGGTTCACAGTCTGGTGCCGTGCACAGAAGATAAACCCTCTACGGATTGTGTTAAGTGCTGCTGTACTTGCTGTTGCTGGCCAGGCGGGGCTGGTGCACGCTTCTATCAAAATTCATCTGGCGGCTATCTCCTGATACACCAAAACTCTGGGGCGGTCGTCACTGTGGTCGCATCGCCTGGTTAAGGAGTTCATGAAAGGACTTTTCCGCTAGTTCCCGTCGGTGAAGGCTCCGGCCCTGGCGTGGGAGCTCAATGTGGTGCCGACTAGGCTCATGGGTCCTCCGTTTTAGCCTCTGCATTCGGCGCCTCTGAAATTCCTATCGTGGAAGGCTGCGTTCCTTGTGGCCATCACCTCTGTAAAACGAGTGGGACAGATCCAGGCCCTCTCCTGTAAGCCTCCGTACTTGACATTCCACAAAAAGAGGGTCGTGCTGAGGACGCACCCCTCCTTCATGCCCGAGGTGCCGTCAGACTTCGATCTCAAAGAGCCCTTGGTGTTACCTGTTTTCTTCCCGTCGCCTTTGTTGCCGGCTGAGAGGACTTTGCACTCGCTGGATGTGGCTAGATCGCTGAAGTTCTATGTGGACAGCATGAAGGGTTTTCGGAAGACATCACAGCTGTTTGTAAACTTTGGCCCTGTGAACCAAAGGAAGGCCCTCTCCCAGGCTTCCATTTCCAGGTGGCTCTCCGGCTGCATCACCCATGGTCACCATTTGGCAAACCGACCGCTGCCTGGCCGTCCGAGAGCCCATTTGACCAGAGCGATGGCTGAAACTACGGCATTCCTGTCTGGTGTACCCCTTTGCAGGGCTGCTACGTGGAGATCGACGCACACCTTCATGAAATTCTACTGCGTCGACAGAGATTCCAGGCAGGAGTCCAGAGTCGGCCAAGCAGTGCTGCGCAACATGTTCGCTTGAAGGTGAGCCTGGTGAGGAGGTAAGAGATGCTTAATGTTGAGTGGATGAAATGCTTAATGTTGAGCCTTGCCACCTCCCGTGGTTGTGCATTTGTGTACTGCTATGTATTCTTTATTCATGAGCATGTGAATCCATGCCAGATCCCATGCGGGGGAAGGAACAAGTTACTTACCTGTAACTGTTGTTCTCCAGCATGGGTCTGGCATGGATTCACATGCGAACCCTCCCGCCTACCCCTCTGCCGCTCTTCTCATGGTCCTACTGCCACTTTAAGTGCTACCAAATCTGAAGATGGCTGCCAGAGGAGGGGTTTAGGTAGAGGGCAGTGATTGGCTGGGGGCAGTATGACCCAGAGACCAGTGATTGGTTATTAGTAGAAAGACAGTTCAGAAACAAAACTGATTTTTTCTTTACCGAGGATTCCCAGTCTGACGACGGGGAATATTCATGAGCATGTGAATCCATGCCAGACCCATGCTGGACAACAACTGTTACAGGTAAGTAACTTATTCCTTATTGCTGGATGTCGCTGGTGAATCTGGTTTCTCTTGGTTCTCCTGTGACTCTCCCATCGTTGCCTGCTTTCCAGGTGTCTGTTTCCCTTGAGCGACCGTGCTCTGTGTGCTGTTGTGAGGCTCTGCCTGCCACGCCAACTGCGTAGTTGTCGGCTCCTTGTGACTGGGGGCATCCCCCCTCTGTTGCGCATCTGCACAGGCTGGTGCTTCCTGCTCTCCAGCGGATTCTCTACCTCTGGCTTGCCATTCCACTGTATTTGAGTTACTCCCTGGGATGGAACGAGGACTCCATTTGCATAGAGAGGCGGAGACAAATTGAAGTCTGAAACCGAGTCATCCATAAAAGGGCCCTGTTTGTGTTTAACCTGTTCAACTTGCATACAACCAACTGACCTGGAGAGGGTACTTTGATGTGAGGGGATGGGATAGTATTCCCTACTTGTGTATTCCTTATTCCCAAAGGGGTTTGGGGGTGACCCCAGTGGGATCCCGCTTGCCCTGTCCCCTAGGGAGATTATCACGTAGCAGGCTCAACTCCCTAGTCACAAAGGGGGTGGCTCTCCTTTGGGGAGAACGGACATAGTCCATAGATTCATCACAGTATACTCAAAACACTAATTCCACTATACACAGATGACCTGCTGCTATGTAAGTTAACCGGCAATGAATCTTCCCCAATTTATGGAAAATGTGTGCAACTTTGGAGATTATGCAAGCCTCTATATTGCTGGAGATAAGTAGGAGTTGCCAACCCTCATTCCTGCCTTGGCTATTGTGAGGGGTCAGGAATGAAACTTGGACATAGTGGATTTATATTTTTGGCTATGGACTTTTATTAAACAAAATGGATTGGGAAAACGCCTCTGTCCCTGCTCTGAGGTATTTTCCCTACCAAAACCAAACTTTGGTCCTTTGTCGAAGTCCTGTGTCCAACTTACTATTCTAGCCCTCACATTCTAAAATCAACTCTAAAGTGAAAGGGAAATGTCTTTGGCCTTAAAGTCTATACATGTTCAAAAGAAGACAACACAAACGTTCCAAAATAAATATGGATCACAACTCCAGAGGGTAGGTCCCTTCCCCTGGATTTCTATTCACTTAATAGCATTTCTTGTGTTACTTTATAGAAATAGAATGAGTATACAAAGGACCGCCTGGTGTACTTTCCTGCCAGGCTTCATCTTACCCCGGGACATGTTTTATTCACATTCCTTGATCATCTCTTGATATCTATCTTGTCAGGATTCTCTCATATAACATTGTCCAATTTGACCTTGCCTGGAAGTCTGCTTGCCAGGGATTCCCTTTTGACAAACAGCTCTTGCTTGCAAATGCCTGGTACACTCTCCCGCCAGGGCTTCGTTTTCATGTAAACCACCTGCTCTCATACACTTGTTCTTATATTCTCAAACACTTGTAATTTGCAATACCTGGTATACTCTCCTGCCAGGACTTTGTATACTTGTACTGTGCACACTTGTAAACTTGACAATCTCTTGCTGTAACACTGTTTGGGTTTCTTTAAGTATTTTAGCGTCTTTCGTTCCATCTCATTCAGCTCATTTGCTTTATTTTCCCAGACCCTCCAGCTTATAGCGATTTTGCGATCCCGCAAAATGCTGCGAAAACAGCCGTTTTGCACAAAATGCCGCAAAAACGGCTGTTTTGTGCAAAAACAGCATCTTTTTTAAAAAAAAAAAATGTCTTACATTTCTTTTTAAAGTAATCTGCAAAAATTACTGTTTTTAAAAAAATTATGCTCTGGGTGCCAGGTTCTCAACTTTTTTTTTACACAAGAAATGAAATGCGCTAACACATCTCATCACTTGCGCCCCAAAAAAGTGCAGCACAATCCACAAGGGACACATGAATGGGCACATTTTATATGCGCGCCCATTCAGATGGCCTTTTTCACCTCCTTGATCAAATGAAGTATTTAAAAGCACATCCCTCATTTCCAAGTAAGATGCACTTTCCCCACTTCGTCGTCCCATCCAAGGGAAGAGGGCAGGAGCCCTTTCCCCATCGCTGGAACCGAAACAGCTGGTAAGCTGCAACGAAGGCCTGCCTGGCCTTGTCCTACTTCCTGCCTGTCCCCCGCATGCCGGGCGCATCGCGGCGCCACAACGAGGCTAAGCCACGCATATTCAGCTCCCTACATCCGCCGGCAGGCGGATGTGCCGGCGGCCCTACGAAGGCCATACAAAGGCCTGTTGAGAGCCTGTCTGGCCCCCACTTCGTCGTCCCATCCAAGGGAAGAGGGCAGAAGCCCTTTCCCCATCGCTGGAACCGAAACAGCTGGTAAGCTGCAACGAAGGCCTGCCTGGCCTTGTCCTACTTCCTGCCTGTCCCCCGCATGCCGGGCGCATCGCGGCGCCACAACGAGGCTAAGCCTCGCATATCCAGCTCCCTACATCCGCCGGCAGGCGGATGTGCCGGCGGCCCTACGAAGGCCATACAAAGGCCTGTTGAGAGCCTGTCTGGCCCCCACTTCGTCGTCCCATCCAAGGGAAGAGGGCAGGAGCCCTTTCCCCATCGCTGGAACCGAAACAGCTGGTAAGCTGCAACGAAGGCCTGCCTGGCCTTGTCCTACTTCCTGCCTATCCCCCGCATGCCGGGCGCATCGCGGCGCCACAACGAGGCTAAGCCTCGCATATCCAGCTCCCTACATCCGCCGGCAGGCGGATGTGCCGGCGGCCCTACGAAGGCCATACAAAGGCCTGTTGAGAGCCTGTCTGGCCCCCACTTCGTCGTCCCATCCAAGGGAAGAGGGCAGGAGCCCTTTCCCCATCGCTGGAACCGAAACAGCTGGTAAGCTGCAACGAAGGCCTGCCTGGCCTTGTCCTACTTCCTGCCTGTTCCCCGCATGCCGGGCGCATCGCGGCGCCACAACGAGGCTAAGCCTCGCATATCCAGCTCCCTACATCCGCCGGCAGGCGGATGTGCCGGCGGCCCTACGAAGGCCATACAAAGGCCTGTTGAGAGCCTGTTCGGAGCCATAGGAGCCAGGGGCCAGGAACTCTGCCCTCACCGCTCCAGGTAAGCCAACGCTGCCACCTGTTTCTGTGCCTGCTTATGCCCGACTCTACCCTCTGCCATACCCTATGCCCATCTTATTCCAGGTAACTTTCGGCCAACAACACTGCATTACTCCCAGTTACCTACTGTCTCCAGCACTATGTGCGTCTGTGACACCCCAGGAAATAGCAACCATAGTGCATTACCCATGTGCACCACAGGACTGTAAGGTGTTATTCCATTGCATTTTTGCCAAATTGTGCTATTTGAAGTTAGGTGTTACCCCACTGCATTTTTGCCAAATTGTGCTATTTGAAGTTAGGTGTTACCCCACTGCATTTTTGCCAAATTGTGCTATTTGAAGTTAGGTGTTTCCCCACTGCATTTTTGCCAAATTGTGCTATTTGAAGTTAGGTGTTACCCCACTGCATTTTTGCCAAATTGTGCTATTTGAAGTTAGGTGTTACCCCACTGCATTTTTGCCAAATTGTGCTATTTGAAGTTAGGTGTTTCCCCACTGCATTTTTGCCAAATTGTGCTATTTGAAGTTAGGTGTTACCCCACTGCATTTTTGCCAATTTGTGCTATTTGAAGCTAGGTGTTACCCCACTGCATTTTTTGCCAAATTGTGCTATTTGAAGCTAGGTGTTACCCCTTTGCATATTTGCTGCCTACCACTATTCCTGCGCATATTCCGCTTACAAAGCCACCTTTTTCAGATAACACCCACTTTGCTACTCCCACTCTGCTCACATAACGCCAGCGCAGTACTGCAGAAAATGCTAACTATATTACTCATCTTCTGTGCAATGGCCACGCCCGCATCCCTAAACATTCCCATCCAGGATACCGACTCAGGAGCCCCCCCTCCCCAGCCAGGCACTTGTCTCACCTACACCACTAGGCACTATCCTGACCCTTCCTACCCAAGATATCATTGCAAGTCAGGTCCTACAACCTTTGCCTCCCACCCTTGCACTACCACCCAAAGAAACAACAAACTTCGCGCCAGACTCTCTAAACTTCATGAGCCGCCCCGAAGATTCCTGTCTGATTCCAAATGCACAGCCAAAAGTTCTACCAAAGGCACCACTATCCCCACAACCAAGTCCAAACCTATCATTCATACAAACATCTCGGCAAAAACGGATGTACATTCTTACAAAGGAGCTCTCCTTAATACCAGATCACTGCTTGCACATGCCCTTGATATTGCAGACCTAATTATCAATGACAAATTAGACTTTATTGCTCTAACTGAAACGTGGCTCCACAATGCAGCAGGCCCATCTCTAATGCTAGCCATCCCAGACGGGTACACTATATCTAGGCAGGACCGGGTAGGTAACCGGGGTGGTGGCATCGCCATCATATCGAAAGTAAGTTTAGCTCTCAGACTAGCCCCGACCCAAACTCTGCAATCGTGTGAATCCCTCACCGCCAAACTCCCCATAAATAATACCCAAACCCTCACTATCCACCTGATCTACAGACCACCAGGTCCACTTGGAACCTTCGAGGAAGATCTACACAACTTAATTTCTAACAATGCGAAAACCACTTCACAACTACTGCTACTAGGGGACCTTAATCTAGGGTTCAACGACCCAGCAGACATACATGCCTCTACCATAGCCAATACGATCTCATCACTCGGACTCTCACAAAAAGTCAACCTACCCACGCATCTGAAGGGTAGAACCCTAGACTGGGTTGCTGATGCCAATTGCTCAGCGGTCATCTCCGCCACCACACCACTTCCTTGGACCGACCATTCGCTGGTCTCATTTAACCTATTGACCTCTAGATCACCTACCACAACTGTGTCACTGGCACCACCCTGCCTCACTAGAAACAAGAAAAATATCACAATAGAAAAAATCATCCCAGCTATCCTTCCAACCCTAAACGCATTGCCAGACAATCTAGATCCTAACACACTAGTTCACGAATATAATAAAATCATGTTAACTACCATGGATAAAATTGCCCCACTCAAACTTCGCTCCAGTAAGCCTAAAACCCATCTAAACAAATGGTACACACCTGAACTCAAAGTCCTCCGTCTAAAAAAGCGCAAATGTGAAGCTGATTGGAAATTATGCCCCTCCAGTGAAAAGAAAGCCATCCTGGACACGATTTCTCGTCATTACAAAGCTGAAATTTGCTTAGCTAAACGGAATTCCTATAACATCCGCATTGCCAACTCCAACTCAAGTATGAAGGAGCTCTTCTCCATACTAAAGGAACTTGAGTCACCCATAGCCACACCCGACACCTGCACCAAGAACCAGACCTGGTGCACAGACATCCAACAAGCACTTGCAAATAAAATAAACACCCTACAAAATAAAATTCATCTAAAAAAAGAATCCCTAAACCTTACTAACCCTCCCACATCTCCGCACAAAGTCTCACCAAGCATACACACTAACTCATTCACCTTCTCTAAAACTACCACCCTTGAGGTTGAGAAAATCATCCTCTCTCTTAAACCATCAAACTGTAAAGGCGATATCTGCCCTGCACACATAATAAAGGACGCAGCCAGAGACCTGTCACCCTTTATCTCTAAACTTATAAACGCCTCCTTCTCCTCAGGCAGTATCCCCTCCAACTTAAAACAATCCTGGGTACTCCCCCTCCTCAAAAAACAGACGCTCGATCCCCTCATCCCCACCAACTACCGACCCATCACAACCGTACCCTTCCTACTGAAAATCTTGGACAAAGTTGCCTATGTCCAGATTCAAAAATTCCTAGAACTACACAAGCTACTAGGCACCAGACAATCAGGTTTCCGCCCACTACACGGCACGGAAACAGCCCTCATCGATCTGAAAACCCAAATTGATGACCTGAGGGATAAGGGCAAGACAGCACTCCTCCTCTTACTTGACCTCTCCGCGGCTTTTGACCTCGTCGACCACAAGGTCCTCTGCAGACACCTTGATTCAGCTGCTCATTTCTCCCCAGAAGCTATCAAATGGATTGAATCCTTTCTGAGTGAGAGAACTATGAGAGTCTTCTCCCCTTCAGCAGCAGCAGACCCCTCTCCTATCACTTGCGGAGTCCCGCAGGGCTCATGCGTCTCCCCCACCCTATATAACATCTTCACCAAACCCCTGTTCGACGATCTGGACCATCTGGGTGTCACCTACACTAATTATGCTGATGACACTCAGATTCTCCTCCCACTTTCAGGGGATCACAGTAAGGACAGTGAGTTGGTGAATAGGGTATATCTCATCATTCAGGCATGGATGGCTTCTCATGGTCTATGCTTGAATGATGACAAGACAGAGCTCATCATCTTAGGTACCCCTGCTAATATCAATAAACTAGGCCTTGAATATGCCGAATTCAACATAGATGGTAATCTCATCAGAGTATCCAGGGAAGTAAAAACCCTTGGCTTTTATCTGGATGCCACTATGTCATTCACTAAACAGGTTAACTCACTAGCATCTACCACTGCGTACACTTGCAAATTAATAAGGGCAGGTAGACCATTCCTATCCAATGACAGCTGCCTGATCCTGGCAAGAGCACTCATACTATCTAGGCTTGATTATTGTAATGCCCTCTATAGCGGTGCCAACAAAGCCATTATCCACAGGCTCCAAATCCTACAAAACAATGCCTTGAGAGCTGCCCTCGGCATTAATAAGAGAGATCATATCTCAACCACTAGACGCCAACAGAAATGGCTCTCTACAGACAACAAAATCAAACTAAAGTTGGCCTCCCTAACCCATAAAGCCCTCAACAATGCCGCCCCTAGTTATCTGATGGACAAGTTAAAGAGAAAATCCTCCATCCGACAAACAAGAACTATCAATTCCAACCGTCTGATAATCCCCAGATTCTCAAACTCTCCACCATTGGTGGGAACAGCTTCCCGGTGAAAGCTGCCACGCTCTGGAACTCTCTGCCTCACAACCTAAGAGCTGACCAACCATACTCGCACTTTAGAAGACACCTCATCAGTCACCTTAACTCCAATAACCCTTGTATTTAGCTGCACTTTCCTACACCTATATATAGATAATGATACTCCTGTTCGTATTTCTGCCTTCGCCTCTAACAGCCCTGCACACTTCTGTACACTTACCTCCTGTATAGATATTGACTTAATGTTTGAAGACTTGTATACCTCTTATTCCTTATTAACTCTGTAATCCCGAATATTCTTTTAGGTTTACCCATCTCTAACAGCCCTGTACATATCTGTATATTTACCCCTGCATAGATATTGACTCTGTATATATGAAGATTTGTATATTTTTTACTCATGCAATTCTGATTATTTTTATGACTACCTCTAAGTGTATATTTCTGCAACATTGTAAGCTTCGAATTATCTTTTGCCTGCGCCCTGTTGCCCCTGGGTAAGGTGCGCCATACAAATAAATAAACAAACAAACAAACAAACTTTTAAATGTGCAGACATTGTAGGCAACCCTACGCGCACGGGATGTGGGGCTGCCACTGTATGACCGGGTCTTTCCTGACCCTGTCATGCATTTCTTTTAAGGTATGAACCGCTGCTGTGTCGCTTGCATTTCTGTTCCTCAAACAGGATAAAATGCGTTTTTTGGGTCACATTTTACAGCGGCAGGCACCTGGAGGGCCTGTCCCTGTGAAAGGTGCTGGGAGCTTGCAGCACACTGTCGGGAGAGCGATTCTATTCAAAGTACTGCCCATTTTGATGACAAAAATCTATCGAATGTTACAATTTGACCTATTTCGTCAAGTACTATTCGATCGATTTTTATAAATACTGAACATGTGTTGCAGGGCTGTCACCCTCTCCCCATGTTCAGTATTTTTGGTCTAGGGTGGTTGCAGAAGTGTTTTCCCCTTTTTCCTCAAAATTGGAGGCGGGGACAGAAAAAAAAGAAAATAACAAAAAAGGGACCCTGGGGAGTTGGATCCGACCTGCGTTAGAGGGACGGATCTGGCACCGCAGAGTTGTAGAGGGAAGTGGCAGCAACCAAGCAGTTAAGTAGGGGAGGGGGCGGGTGGTGGTGAAAGGTACATTTTAGGTTGTTTGGCTGAAGTGCAAATCAATTTGCAGCAAAATTAACTACGGTCAATTCCACCGCAAATAATTACATTTCGGTCAAACAACCCAGAACACCATTCAAGGCAGCTGGCCAGCGCACAATTTGCGCTACAGCTCAGGCCTGTGGAAATGCGTCGGTCACCTTTGAGAATAAGGTGACCAGCTCATTTCCAAAAATGGGTTGTCTAAAAATAGCATATCCTCCGTTCTTTTTTTAAATACCCCATTATTTGAGGAACTGGGTCAAAATCTACATTTAAAAAATAAATAAAATGGTTACACTATATGAGAGAGGGAGAGTGATGGGTGAGATGTGAAGTGATGGGCAAGAAAGCAGAGGGAGAGCAGTGGGTCAGAGGAGGAAGCGCTGCACAAGAGAGCAGAGGAAGCAGTGATGCGGTGGGCCAGAAATCTGAGAGCGAGCAGAGGTACAGAAAGTAGAGGGAGCATGTGGTCAGTGAGCCAGAAAGCAGAGAGGAAGCGGTTGGCCAGAAAGAGGCAGTGAGCTGCAGATTGGGAAAAAGGATGAGGGAAGAGTGCGATAGAATGGGAGAAAGGATGAAAGATGCAGAAGCAGTACAAAAGAATGAAGGACTGTATATTGCGGGAGGAATTGTAGAGTGTAAGGTGTGAGTTGGGAGTATGATTTGGAGTGTGGCAGGGGCTGGGCAGTGCAAATTGTGACTTGACAGTGTGACATAGCACATGAGTATTTGTATGATAGAGTGAGAGGTTAAGGAATGTAAGTTGTGATGGAGAGTTGTGTCATGATCTCTGCTTCCAAAAGGTCAGGGTTTTCCCAACTCCCTTGGAAGCAGATCCATAACCCAGGTTCTGAGTGCCAACCAGTCCCAATTGGGACCTTTTGGACCCAGTCCTGGCGCCAGTGGCACCAGGCTCATAAATATGCCCAGTCCCAGCGCTGGAAGCGCCGGGCTCATAATGCTTGGGTGGACTTACCTGCAGCAGACCATGCTGCTTACTTGCCTGCCAGTTGAGCCTCTGATCCTCTTCTGTTTGGAACTACTTTTCCTGTTGGGCGGGGCAGGAGCCACTCCCTAGATTCAGAACACTGGAACTCTTCTGGAAAGCAGGAACTCTTTTCTTACCTAGGCGTGGCTGTGGAAGGAGATGCCTAAGCACTACAGGAGGCTATTTAAACCACACCCGATGGATGAATCTTGCTTTGCGTTATTCTGCATCCTCTGCAGCAGAACGCTCATCGTGTCTTCTGCATCTGATCCTGGGCCTAAGGAAAAAGGCTGACCATCCTGAATCCAGTCTTCAGCAACACCTATAAAGACAAGAAAGAACAGGTTAGCATTACGGTCTTCAGTGACAGCTCTTCACTTACCTGGTCCATCGGCTGTCACCAACGCCTCGCGCTGCATTCCGGCATCTGAAAGACAAAGGCTTACCTACTCTTCGTGCGCTCCGGAGGTCTTCACACTGCATTCCGGCATCTGAAAGACAAAACAAGGTGCGTTTAAAGACATTGGGGAACTTTAATACTCACGTGCCATTACTCCTTTCCACATCTAACCCAGTGGGTATTCCGGCACCCTGCAGCCGCTCCGAACTTGTACCTGAAAAATAAAAAGACAGAGCGCATCGTGAAGCAGGCAACAAGCGCTTACTTACGTGCTTCCAGGCGCTTCTATTCATCACACGGGCTCCATCTTCAACTCACTTCAGCCCGTCATCCGCCATCGCCGGAACCCTGCAAAACAAGAAACATCATTACTAAAGACTTTAAAGACATTAGAATTACTCGAAACTTACCGTTCGTGCAGTAAACGACGGACAGCAGTCCTCTGAAGTCAAGAGGCCTGCTCCCCTTATCCAGTGAAGAAACTGGTTACAGCACCCTGCCCCGAGGCAGATGGAGAGCACGGCGTTCACTTACCTAAGGTGAGAGCGTTAACCTTTGGGGTTCTACAGGAGAAGAGAAAGGGAAGAAGAGAGAGACATTTAATAACCCAGTTCCTTAATCCCATATTTTCTATCTGCAGACATCTTACCCTTCAAGTCAGACATACAGTGCACAGAGGTCCAGCCCAAAGAGCCAGCCGTGTGTTACACATCACCTTTGCAGATACGGTATACGCCCAGTCAAGACCGGCGCCTCTACGGGAATCAGGTGAGCGTTACAAGTTGGTGAGATGTGTGTTGGTGAGAGAGGTGTGTGGGTGTTTGGGGGATTGGAGAACATAGAAGGGGAATATTTTCAGCATTACAATTGGTAATGATCAATTTAGTTAATATTAAATAGACATGAACATTAAACCAGAAACCAAACACTGTTCTGCCAAGCCAGAGACATCTGGGACTCTTCCTTTTAAAATAATACAAAAGATACATAATAATGATACCCTGGCTCTCTTATAGCCTTGCAATCTGCCTATTTCCTGCAATGTGGCAATCTTACACCCTCCAGTTAATACAAAATGTCCCGCAAAAATGCTGCAATAAATAAAGGTTTGTGCCGCAAAATTTGCCATTTCATGCTGCAAAATCCTGGAAGGTTCCTTTTGGCATCATTGTTTAAATAAATGCACACTCTTGCAATTTTGACAGTCTCTTGATATTATATGATTCTGTCTCTGTAAATGGTATGACACCTTCATTTCTGTTTAATTCAATATATTTACTTTGGTTTCCTTTCGGCACCATTGTTCATATGCCCTGGTGTCCCCTCTTTCCTCAGACAGACTCACCAGGTTGTTTTAACAGGGATAGCTCCTCTCGCGCCAATCTGCTGTCTCCGTGTCTTCTCTGGTGCTTGCCGCCTCTGCTGTGCGTTCCCGTCCTGCTCGTGTATTCGCCTCTACTGCTGTTTGCCTTCCTAGACTCCAGGAGCACAGAGGTTGCTCTCAGGTACAGCTGCACGTCAGGACGCAGTCTTACTCACTCTGGCGTTCCCACAGCTTGCCGGTTTAAGCAGTCTTCCTCCTCCGGTTGCACTTCTAAGCCACCTGGCTCCAAAGACCTCACCTCTCGCTGGTAGTCTGTCGGTCAGCAGCGAATGGAATATCTTCCTCAATGCAAGCTCCTCTACACAGCTGATCTCCGTTTAACTATCCCGCCTGCAGTCGGGCGCTCGCAACAGCTAGAATGCATTGTTCGTTCCTGGGCTTTCGTGATCCTCATTACTCTGCTCATCTTCTTCGTGGGAATGGTTTTAGTATTAGAAAAAGGAAAGTCAACTGGTGTAAAGTCAGAGTTTGAGGAGATGCCTTTAGTACGTTGAGGGGGAAGTGAGGAGAACTAGAACATGCCATCAAGACATCTGGAATGGAAGGGTCATCCTCCAAAAGGAAGAGGGGAATACCATGTCTCATCTAATAGTGTCATAGGACCTCCCCGTGAGTTACCTCCTCCCATATGATCCTCCCTTCATACAGCCACTCCAAGGGTCAGGATCAGGTAGCAGCTGCCATCCCCTGGCGAGAAGCTGCCCCAGATGAAGCAGTGATGACACCATTGGATTAATCACGCTATGGGCATATTTGGATTAAGGGTGCAAATAGACTGTATTGGATAGATAGATGGGACAGCTGCATCGGTATACTTAACAAGCTAGATCTTAAAGTAGGCAAATAGCTCTTGTTACCACTACCCTGTTTTCCCAGAAAGCTTATCAAAATGTTTGTCATGTTCACATATATTGATTTAAGAATGTGCCAGTGAGCCCAAATGCAGTGGTCTTCTCCATCCTTTAAAACTTACCAGGTTAATATCAGCTGCTAAACAGTTGTGTGTAGTACTAACAAATAAACTTGGGGTGTATGGGAGTGCCGGTCTTCGATTTAAGACTTTATCCTCTTGTCTTGCAAGCACTCTTGCTCACTTGGTACTTTCTACCATGAATTTCCACACATTGATAGGAAGCAGGTGGTGGCACACCCAAGCCCACCTTTTTTACCAGAGATCGTGTGATCATAAATGAATCGACAGCATGAGGTAGAACTGCTACACGCTACCTGTGGGGAAGGGAGGGTAATTTCCATATGCATCTTGACGCTCTTTAACATCTGGTGTTGGGTTGTGCCATTTGAGTGTGTTCTTTATTAAGTCTTCACAGCACTGTCGGGTCTACAGATCATGCAAAATTTAGTTAGTGGCTCCTTCATGTTGTTGGAGGTGCTTGGGTGCAGAGAGGGAGAGCCATTTATATGTTAGAATATTTCCATCTATGAAATACGCTCTAGATAAAACTGTCAAGAGTGCCCGTTGCTCCCACAATGCTACTGAACTTCACCACACTTGGAAACAAATCACATCTGGTCTTCAATCTTTATAATGTAGTTCAGGCTGAACGCACTCAGTCCCTACCCCCTCCTGTGTCAGTGGGAGAAATCTCGGGTCAGTAGATCCCTTGCAAAAATTGTCAATTAGTGTGTCGTCAGACAAAATAGGTCTTCATGGACTACAGACAGAAATGTTTACAAATCGCATTTCTTCATCTGACTTACTGTACACCTTGTAAATGGCGGCACCTATCCGGGGACTTATCTGATGCATGCGTTGACCCAAAATGCTGATTTCTTATGTCTAGTTTGGGATTGTCCAGCAATTACAGAATATTGATTTGATGCACTCTTAAAAAGATTATTGGGTGAGAGCCCCTCCCTACCCCCATTCCCTCCTCATGGATTATGGGTTGGTTTTAAAATTAAGTCCAAGGGCACGAGTTGTTTATGTATAGCGGCTATGTTGACCAATCCGAAGGTTTAGTATGTCCTTGCTCAAGGACCTTTTGTGGGTCTGTCAGTGGGCTGGTCATTTCCAATACTTGGATATGGAGTTCACAACTGCTTCTTTGATGATGGCTCCCTTTGCAGTATTTTGGCCAGAAAAGGGGGAGTCAGTCCTCGGACTGCTCCGTGTCAAGAGTGGAAGAAAAATCCCAGTGTCGGACAATCATTCTCAAACAAGACTCCACTAATGACACTGTTTCCGTCATGTGAGGCTTTAACAGAATCTTAGCTTTGTGGCAGAAACCCTGCAACAAACCTGTGTTCTCTTACATGTTCGCTAAAGCGCATCGACCTGGGGGGTGGGGGTGGGGGGGGGGGGTTGTGTGTGTGTGTGTGTGTGTGTGTGTGTGTTCAATATCTGCATTCTTGGAGTGTAAGGTGAGGTCTTTACATTACTGAGACCCCTCAAATGCCTCACCACTGTAAGACCCTTATTTTGCAGGTGCTGACTTAATACAGCCTCTCCTTCCATCCCACAGGATAGAGAATCTAAGGAACTGGATGATTTAGTTGAGAAACCTTTGCTTGTTGCAGTTTGACTTTGCGTTGATACTATGTTAATTTTTTCCAGGTACACTCACATTGCGTGATGTGGCAAAGTGAGGCTGCTAAGAATTGAGGGGATTGTAAAAAATGGAAAAGTGACAGCTAAATAGATTTGTAAAATGGATTTGGGCTCTATGTGGAAATTCAAGGCTACTTAGGGGATTGTGCGAAGACAATGATGAATATGTCTGAGTTTGCTCAAGATGTCCCGTACAACCATTTTGGACATGCCATCAATTTGTTTGTCATTGAGTCTATTGACTCATTGGAAATGTTTAAGGCTCACAGAGCTATGGTCAAACAAATTGATGCCATGGAATGCATGTCCAAATCAATTGTAATGGACATCCCGAGCGAACTCATCTGTCTTCTTGCAACCCACAAGTGTTTGAAGTCTCTTCACAATCGTCTTTTGTCTCGTGAGGCAGAGACCATTTTTAACCCTACTCCTTAAAAGGGTAGCAGAGTTCCAAATCAACCAGGATCTAAGAACTGCAGCAGAGGTGTTATTTTTGGCTCTCAAGGGGGGGGATCTTCAGGACAAGGTAAGCCTCCATCCTCCATGACATCTATCTGCTTTGAAATCTTTTATTTAAGCTCATTTGGCCCACCTTTCACCTTTAGCAGGCAGATTCTCAATTTTTCGACAACGATGGCAAGAATAATATTGTATAGTTGAGTCCTTCAAATAATTAAACGACAAGATTATGAGGATTAGGAGGCTTCTTGAGTTTGGTCAGGCCCTGGAGCTATGGAATGGGCTTATGTCAGTATGCCTAAAAGGCATATCTTCAGATACCTTTAGACTGCTCAGATCAACAGTTGTTTTGTGATGGGTCTGATCCACTATAAGTTTGCAGCACTGCTGTTTGGAAGAACGTTGCCTCCAATGTCCTTATCGAGGTGAAGGCTTTGGCTGTAGGTCATCTGTGTATGGCACAGTTGCATCACTTACGTTCTCTCGATGACTGACTCTTAAAGAAGTGGTTCACAGAAGGGGGTCACAAATTTGAGGACATGTTCCCTTCCTCATTCCCTGTATTTTTCTTTAAGTTTCAAGATTTCTTTCATACTTGAATTAAAATTGCTTCAGTTTATTGCAGCAGTCTAGTTACACAGGCCAGGTTGAGAAGGAGATCTTTTCACTGTTCACTGGGGAGCCAGTGGCCCCTTTTTGGGCCAACATGAGAGGCATGCTGAATTTCAAGCCACAAGTTCTCAAGCACTTGCAATTGTGTGTTTCACCTTTAAACCCCCTTTGAGGAGAACAGTATCACCAACTGTAGCTGAGCGGTTCCTTAGATGGATGTGTATCACCAACTGTAGCTGAGCGGTTCCTTAGATGGATGCATCGCCGAGTGGTTGGGACGCTCACATCCAAGATCTGTTGGTGTACAACCTTTGGGAAGAACAAGAGGTTTTGTGACATCCCTTTTGGTATTGAGTGATCAGTTAATTTGAGGTCCATTCTACTATTGGCTAGAGGCAAGACCATGCATATCCAAAAGAGCAATACCACCACCATGCATTACATATGGAAGGGTGGGTTGGGGATGATCCAGCAGTGCAGGTAGTCCATGCTTATGGTTTTTGACTATCAAAAATGGGTTTATTCTCAAGGCAGCTTATTGGCTGCAAAACAGATGCCCTATTGTACTCTGTTGTTGGTAGAATGGCGTTTCACAAAAGGCTATCTCTACAGACAGAGAGATGGTGGAAGTGATCCTTTCTGTGGTGGTTTCCTCAGCTTGGCCTGTTCATTTCCAATGCAGGCAAGGCATGCACTTGGTTCTGCTGAAGAGTGTTCCCACTAAATTATTTTGTGAGGGGTGCTCGATAATGTTGTGCTGGTGTATGGCAGTACCTGCCCACCACCTTCTTGTTCCCATCATTCCTGCTCTCCCAAAGTAACTGCTGCTGTGCAGAACAGGGATTTTGATCTCCTTAGATTGGACACCATGGATTACAGTCCATCTGCACCAGATCTTCTTCTCTCCTACAGATCCTTTATAGGGAGTATTTTTCGTTAGACTTGAGCCTTCACTTTCTGAGACCTTGGCTTTCTCTGATGAGTTCGAGGTGGTGCTCTGCCCACTGCCCCATCGACCAGAAATATCTGTGCCTGCATATGGAAAAGCTGTTCTGTTTGATTTCATGTGAAGGGGCGTTGACCCATTGGTGAGCCCTACATTGGGGGTTCTTTGTGTTTTTCATTCACTAGCCAAAGTTACTCTACACATTGGGTACTGTTTAAGGCTGTTTAGTGGCCCTTTGTTTAAGGAAGCCCCAAGGAAGTGTGATATTCTTCTATACCTACAGTCATAAAATTCATACAGTGACCTATTTATTTCCTCCTTATCCATATGAGATTCCTTCAGGACCTCAATTTGCTTATTTACTGTTTGATGGGTGTCTCCTTTGAGCCTTTACATCCATGTCTTTTATGACTCAACTTGAAAGAGAGATCTGTGTGCTCAGCAATGCACATTTCTGTAGGTTCTTACTCTTTTCTTTCAAAGCTGGTTGTCACTTTGACTTTCATTCCATCATATGGTGGTATCTGAATGTCATCGTCCAAAAGATTCACTAGCCGGTCTTTTTTACTTCTACACCAGCCTCCAAAGACCAAACAGTTATTCCAAATGTCAGTGAACTGGTGTAGCACCCCCTCTTTAGCCTCTGTGACCTTCTCTGCTACTAGAATGTCCCAGATTTGAGCCCACCAATGGGGAAACAGCGGGCCCTCAAGGGCCTTCCAGGCCCGGGCAATTATGATCCTCACAGCTAAGAGGAGATGAGCAATCGGCTTGGCTGTCTCCCCCAACCTTGGGTATTTCACTGGGGTCGGCACCCCCAACAGTTACTTCCCCTTCCAAAGGGAGTCAGACCTGAGTGATGGCCTCGATTGTGGAAACCACTTTCTCCCAGAATTTTCAGACGAAGGGCATTCCCACCACATATATAAATGTGTCCCCCGAGCCCCACATTTCCGTCAACAGGTCCAAAGATCTCTTGATATGGTGCAGCCTAACCTGGGGCAATACCATCGGTATGTCCATTTCGAGGCACATTCCTTTTTAAACACTTGGAGAACGAATATTTTCAATGTCCACCCATTTTTGGTCCTCTATGGGATGTCCCAGATGAGGCCTGCAGCATCCACATGTCCACCTGGCAGAAGCCTATACAGCCTGGAGATGGTCCCTCCTTATGCGCCCTCTAGTAAAGTAAGTTCAATGGCTCCCAGCTCCCGCGTAGCCCCCTGTCGAACCAACGGATGAAAAATCTAGTGCCAGAGTTGGGCCTAGCTATATCTTTCTGCCTCGGATAGGGCAAACCTTTCCTTGCATTCTGGCAAGGTCAGGGGCGGCCCATTTTCAAAAAGTTGGGATGGACATTGCAGACCGCTCTGTGACCATCTCCTGAATTCGGCAGGCGAAAGACCTGGGACAAAGCCTGCATTGTGAAAGATGGGGCTTTGTGGACCCAGCCCCCTCGGGATTCCGGCCCTTTTGATCACCCAGTTCCAAGTCTACACCGTTGTTTTTGTGGAAGAGAGTAGCCCAGGCCAATGTTGCTGTATGATAGCGGAGGTATATGGCAGAGATCTGAGGGGCAATGGGAGTTTAGATTACACTACTTCCACCCATCTCTGTAGGAGCATGGGGGTTGTTGCTCGTGTGCCAAACGTGAATGTGCCATCTGTGCCACGGCATAGTAATTGCGCAGATTGGGGACCCCCGTCCCACCGAGACGAGCGTTGTCCATCATCACCCCTTTTGGAATTCTTGATTTCTTCCCCTGTCAAATCGGGGGAGCCTACACTGCAATCGGGGGAGGGGGTTTCTGCAGGATCTCCACTGGAACATGTGCAGTGATAAAGGAACCTTGGGAGCAAGTTCATGTTACTATCCGTAATCCGACCCATTAATGAGATCTCATGGGTTGTCCACCTTTTGAGTTCAGCTTCCAGATCTTTGAAAAGTTGTGGAAAGTTGGCAGCATAAAGCTCTTTTGGGTGCGCTGAGATGCAAATCCCCAGATATCCTATGTCCTTGATTTCCCGCATGATAGGACATTGGGGCCGGAAGGCCTGAACTTCCCCTGGCTTCCAGCCCACCCCAGTGCCCCAGATTTGTGGCATGTTTGAAGGAATCTACCTCTGAGGGACTGATGCTGGGATGACTGCAAATTCGCAAAGGTTAGCAACACATCGTCCACATACAGGGACAGCTTATATTGTTCCTGGCCCACCCTAACCCCCTCGATGGCGGGACTGTTGCGGACCCATTGGGCAAATGGCTCTGTTATCAGGGCAAAGATTAGTGGAGAAAGGGGGCACCCCTGTCTGGTTCCACATGTGAGGGATATGGAGCCAGTCTGCCTTTGTTTACCCTTAGTGGGGTTCTGGACAAACTTCATTGGCCAGGAGCATCATCTGGAATAGTGGCACAAATTGGAAGGCCTCAAGAGTAAATTTCATAAAAGCCCAGTCAACCTTGTCAAAGGCCTTGGTGGCGTCTAGCGCCAACAGCACCATCTTTCAGTGCTCTGATGGTGCTATCTCCACCAGGTTCAGGGCCAGACAGATGTTCTCCCCCTTGGTTATACCCAGACAAACCCGTTCTTATCTGTGTTGACTACTTGGAGGAGAACCATGGCCAGACGATTGGTCAGAATTTTGAAATAAATGTTAGCATCAATGTTCAACACTGAGATTGGCCTGTAGGTGGCACAGTCTCTGAGGGCCTTGTCAGGTTTTAGCAAAAGAATGGTGGAGGATTCTTGCATGGATTTCCGTAAAATCCTTGAAGTCTACCGGAAGGCATTAAAGAGGTTAGTTATGGGTTTCAGGAGCTGTATTCGGAAGAGTTTGTAGAACGGTGGTGTAAAGAGGTAGGGGAGCCCGGGGGTCTTTTCTTCGGGGTTTTACTTACAGCATCTACCTCCTCTACCATAATCGATGAATCTAGGCTATCCCTGCTTGCTTCGGTGAGGCGGGGGAGGACAGCCCCTTCTATGTATTGGCTCTGTTCTGAGAGAACTCTGGGAGAGGCCTACATGGTTTCTATTAAGTGATGTTCCACCAACTGCATTTTGATGTCTGGTGAATATTGTACTACCCCCTGAGCGTCCCTCCGAGCCACTTTTGTATACCATTGTTTTGTTTTCGCCAGCTTTCGGACCAGAAATGTATTGGCTCTATTACCTTTAGCGTAGTACCCTTGTTTTGTTCTGATGAGGGTGATAACATTTCGGACAGAAAGCCATGTTGTTGAGAATCGGGTCATATCTCCACAGGGGGCATAGAGGGGGAGTAGTCATGATTCGAGACTGCCAGTAGGACTGGGGCATGATCTTGTACTTGTAGCGTTCTCGTTCCTATGGCTATGTCATCCACATATAACATTAGTTGGGGGTTGGCCAAGAGTAGGTTTGTACGGGACAGGGTGCGTTGTACATGAGAAAAGTAATAGTAATCCCGTGACCCTGCATGCAGCAGCCTCCAAACGTCAATTACCCCCCCGAGTCTTAAAAAGATGTAATGGCCCTATTGCAATTTTGAAGTCGCTCGATGTCTGCTGATGTATTTTATCAATATGATATATGATATAATAGTTTATTTATATAGTGCCTATACACAATGTGTTTCAAAGCGCTTCACAGCAAGGGAGGGAACAAGGGAAAAAATACAATGACGTTCTAATATGGCTATGAACAACAAGAATACGAAATTAACTATCGTACTCGGCTTGGCGACATTTCAGATAGCGCAAGTGCTAAAATACAGGTACGGAAGAAATGGAGTAGGGAAAGGAAACGGACAGGCAACTACTGTACTAGGCCGGACGACATTTCTGGTAGAGCTGGAGAATACAAGAGAGAACGGGGAGAGAAGGGGGAGAACAACAAAACAAGCCACTTTCGTTACGTTATGTTACTGACACTTTTTAAGCGTACGTTCGCCCAAGGGCATCATGGTGTTGAGCCGCAAAGAGGCAGAAACATAATGAAGGCTTAAAACAATCAAGTTTTCAGTGAACGGCGAAATGTCAGGTGGGCAACAGTAGCTTGTAGAGAACAAGGAAGGGCATTCCAGGCCTTAGCGGTGGCCACAGAGGAAGCTCGAGCACCCATACGGGATAATCTAACACGAGGAACTGAGATACGAAGAGCAGACTGGGAGCAAAGACAGGGAGACAGAGCATAGGGCAGGAACTTGGCCTGCAGATATTCCGCCCCAAGTTTGTAAAAGGCCCGATTGACAATGCACATGGATTTAAACAGAACCCGCTTCTCGATAGGCAAACAGTGAAGCTGTTTAAGCAAAGGGGACATGTGGGCTCAAAATAGAGGACAAAGGATAGACCTGGCAGCAACATTCTGCAGTAGCTGAAGGTGATTCGTCAGGAAGCGTGGTTGAGCAAGGTAGAGCAAGTTGCAGTAATCCACTGCACTAAGAACAAGCGCAGCTACCACCGGAGCATGGAATTTAGCCGGGACAAAGGGAAGAACTTTCTGGAGGATTCACAGCTTGAAATGACCGGCCTTACAAACATCCGCCACCTGCTCATCCATAGAAAGGGAAGAAGCGATTTTTACCCCCAAGTTCTTTACTGAGGGGGACAGCAGAGGGAACGGCCCGAGAGATATATGCCAGAAATCTGTAGTCTAGAAAGAGAGGACAGGATGTTCCAACAACAAGAACCTCCATTTTGTTCCCTTTCAGTTTTAACCAATTTGCCGCCATCCAATAGCCCAAGTTCTCCAAGCACCTCCTGAGCCGTAACGCTGTATCTGAACGAGTAAGATCCAGACGAACCAAGATCTGTGTGTCATTGGCATAGAAGTAGTATCAGAACCCGTCAGATAAGTGGCCTGATATAGATATTAAATAGTATTGGTGACAGCGCTGATCACTGAGGAACTCCGCATGACAGCAACACAGATTTAGACCAGAAGGGAGGGAGAGAGAGAGATTGAGAGCATTCGGCCAGGAAGGCAGTAAACCACACCAGGAATTGGCTGGATAGACCAGCTGCAGATGGAGGGGAGATCGGGGTGGGATGGTAAACTGTGTCGAACGCAGCCGAGAGATCCAACACTAGTACTGCTCCGACACCACCCTGATCTACCAGGCGAGCTTGATCATCCAGCACAGAATTGAGAATTGACTCTGTGCCCCTCCCAAGGCCAAAAGCTGGATTGAAAGGAGTCGAAGAACCCAGAGGATTCGAGAAAAGTACAGCGCATAGGTGAAACAAGAACCTCCAAGACCTTCATGAGAAAAGGCAGGAGAGAAATAGGACGGAAGTTGGCAAGCATCGCAGGAGCTACAGAGGGTTTCTTAAGGAGGGGGATCACCAGGGCGTGCTTCAAAGTGTTAGGAATAAATACATCACAAAACGAAATATTAACTCCTGTGGTTATTTGGGAAATCAAATCTCCTGAAATTTCCTAGAGGTGGGCCAGAAGGCTAGCATCAGCTGGGGAGGCTGATTTAAGACGCTGAATATCCCCAAGTATGTCTTGGTCAGAGAAAATAGAGAAGGTAGACCAGATAGAACCAAATAGCAGTGAGATAGGAGGCAAAGAAGCGGCTGCTGGCTGACCAGTCCCACCACAGATATTTTCATGAATAGTCTGAATTTTAGAGTGGAAGAAAGAGGAGAGCGAGTCACAGAGGTCTTGGGATGGCATCGCATGAGAGCAGATCTTAGTTTGCATAGAGAGAGATTGATCCAATTTGAACAACGCCTTAGGTTGATTCCACCTTTCGACTAAAATAAGCTTTTTTTTGCATTGGTGATCATTTTGTGATAGACTGTCAGAGAATAACGAAAAGCAGATTTTTCTTCAGTAGAATATCTTGCTCACCACTTTCCGTTTGTCTATCGTACTATGCCCGACACAGTTTAAGATGGTTCTTGGGGGGGGGGGGGGGATGAGTAATGGAAGGGGGAGGAGACACAGTTGTTATCATAGTAGGTCCAGCGACAATTCTGAAAACGTAAGTGCATAGAATAAAGAAGGGGGTGGGGGAGGGAGCCTAGAGTAAAAACAGTGAGGGGGAGAGCAGAGGGGAGAGAGAAACAGTTCCAGAAGTCAGTAAGATGCAATGTTACAGAGGAAAAAATGTAAGCAAGGATTCAAGATGGCACAACGTGAAACACAACATGGAACTGGGTCGCCATGCGTACTAGTTCAGAAGGTGATGCACAGGAGTCGGTGTCTAGAGACAAATCCAAGCATTTGCAACAGTTCGGTGAAGGCGAAACGGATGGTGAATCAAGACAACCCCTGCAGCAGTGATGAGGAGTGAAAAAGTGGGGGGAAGTGAGAAGGGAGAGGTGAGGGGGAAGGGCCATCATGAGGTGCCAGGACAGAGGGGGGGGGGTCACAAGCATCACAGGGGATGAGGATCCGGTACCCCGCTGAAGTCACCCCCATCAGCACTTGGACTCTACAAAGTGGCCCAGCTCGGACTTCAGTTCCTGCAGGAATGTCTCCTGCCTTTCGTTCGGGGCTTAAATCGAAATCAAAGTGTACAGTTGCCAAAACTACAAACCTTTCTTCCAGGCCATGCTGCGATCCCAGCTCGACATAGGGGACCCCTCTCACGAGAAGGATCGCTGTGCCTCCTTTCTTCGAGCCAGTAGATGTCAGGAATTGCTTCGGGAAATAGTTTACTGCACAATCGGGCAAAGTCCGAATGGGTCAGGCGAGTCTCTTGTAGGAATACTATAGAACTGTTCAAGTCCACAAGTCTCTGCAGGATCGATTTGCGATTGGATGGCAAATTTAAGCTTTTTACATTAAGAGTCACAAATGTCATCTTTCGGTGAGGGGGGTCGGTTTAGGTTCTGGGTTCTCCTCAGAGGAGGGGCGATCGATATGGGTGTCAGCTGCCATCTGGTTCCGATATCAATTCACGCTCCTGGTGCAACTGGATTTTCCATGTTATAAACCAAAACTGAACCAGTGCCAACAGTGCACTATCAAAACTGTGCCATCCGCACAGGTGACCAGCAAGCAAGATTGCTCTGCTGGTCTGGCCAAGTCCATGCAGGGCCTGGGCCAGGTAAGTGCTGTAGTCAGCCAGGTATCATCAGCCAATGTAATTTTGTCACTCATTTACATTTCAGGTGACTTCGGGCTTTCAAGCTTTTATCTGCCGTTGACCACAGAGTGCATAGCGGCTTTGGGTACTCCCGCCAACCCCTCATTGGTTCAGGCCGTAGTAGAGGGGAAGCTTTGTTCGCCACGGGCCGAGAATCTTCCCACAGGTCTTCTGCCTCCTCGAGGGAGCCGATTTTCCTGGTAGCATCTGCTATGGTGAATTGCAGTGTTGCCGGGAAGATCCACCTATAACGGATTTTCTTGTCTTGAAGTATGGTTGCCAGCGTCCTGAGGGCCCTCCTTTTCTGTATGGTAGCCATAGCTAGGTCTTGATAAATATGGAGGGACATCTCTTGGAAGATATATTTTTGATTACTTCTGGGCTGCCGCCATGATCTCTTGCTTGGTGGTGAAGAAATGTACCGTCGTTATGACATCCACTGGGTGGTCCGAGGGGTCTATGTTCCGTCTCCCGGCAGTATGTGCATATGGTCAAGCAGCAGGATAGTTTGCTCATGTGTAGAAGAAAATGTTCCCTGATATTCTGGCACTGTCAGCGACGCCTCTGCCGTGCACTCTGTGGAAGTTAAGACGGAGGGAGATGCCTATGCCTGGCCCTTATCGGGAGGCTCCCACTCGCTGCTCTTGGACCCGCTGGCTCACGCGTCTCCTTCTGGCCTTCAACTGCAGTCTGTGACAGCAGGTTGATGTCTGCAACAAATAGCTTGTGCCATTTTGGAAGTCACTTTGGTCCTCTCTCCGAGCTGCCCCAACGCCTTCACTGAGGATCCATACTCCCGGACGGTTCAGACAGCTCAGTTGCAAACCCGGAACATGTATGTTAGTGCGCTGCGTTTGTATTTGAGCTTCCTAAGCGGTGTGTAGCCATTACGAAGTGTTGGCTTCCCAGGCTCTGCACAGAGGCTCTCAGAACAGCATCCACATCGATGGCGCTCCAAGTTATGCCCCTAAATAGACATTTTCAAAATGAACTCTATGGTGTATCAGATGTAATATCATAACATAACACGACATTGCAGAGTATGGGGCAGTACTCTGGACGGCCCAAGCAACTTCAGTGGCTGGGAGCAAAAGGAGAAAATGTAATGTTGGTTCAACCACAGTCTGCTATACTAGAATTTCTGGTGCGCTGACTGGCTGGTGAGACCGTCTGCCTCTCAAATCAAGTGATACGAGATTGGGGGAGGGCCAGTGCAGCAATAATGCAAGTCTATGTAACGGTATTGGAGCCACTAGTAGAAGAGCACCAGGATACACCAATTTGTCCTTCACTTATTAAAACTGTCCTATTGCAAGGGTGTAAATGTAATCACTTATAAGCACTCCATTTTGTGCAGTTGAAATCAGGATGAGATTACATTATTTGCCTGGGATCACACACTTTAGCTAAACTGCGAAGCAGGGATTTGAACGCACTCTGTAATTTAGGCATGGCCACCTTCTGCGCTTTACTTGGAACGAATATTTAAGTTTTGGGTGTCAAGATCTATCATAATACTGTCCTATAGAGTTTACTTGTAAAATACAATAATTGCATGGTAAAGCATAATGACAACATGCAAATCCTTATAACAGCATGTTGGTCAAAAATAATATCAGCCTACCTTTATTTTCCACATCCAGAATGGAAAACTATAAGATGCAAAGTGCAAAATATCTATTTACCCACTTTATTTTCAACGCTTTAAGACGCACAATAAAATAAGTTGCGTCATAAACTCACTTAGGTTTGGAGATTTGTCACAAACCTCCAGAGTGTTATGCATGGTTTTAAGAACATTCAACTAAGCACATCAAAGCAAACTACTTTTTAGTATATCAAGCTATTGGACGTTCTGGGTATGAACATGTTTTCAAAGGGTGCTTTATTGTGTTGCTCGCTTTAACTGTCAGATTTGCAAGGTGACTGGTAGTCTTTGAGTTGGAGATTCACCATCTTACATAAGAAAGGCTATGCTGCTGATGACAAAAGAAACGTGTTGTCGAGTTCATTACGGCACTGAGTGCAGAGCCAGGGATCCAGCCTGTGTGTCTCAGGGGGGCTGTGACACTGGGAAATGCGCAGTGCTTGATCATCCTACTCGAGCAGATAGTAGATTTGCCTCGGAAGAACAAGCGCCCAGAAGCATGTTCCTTATCGTTTGAACTGCTAAAGTGCACGGGCCGCCCCTCAGCTAACATTTCGGGGGCGGTGGGTGGCTTCAGCCCGGTCAGCACAATGACGTTGCGTGCCTGGTATGGCTTCAATGATTTAATGATCATGCCACCTACTACCTAGGAAAATCATTCCCGGACCAGTATGTCTGGATGGTACGACGTTACTGTTTTTTTCGATGAGTTTTCAACAGTTTTTTGTTTGCCAATAAAAACCATAGAAAAATAAAGGGAGGTGGGGTAAGGGGATGTAAAGGGTGGACGGGGGATGGGTAGTAAATAATAGGGGAGGGGGAGTTTGGGGAGGGAACACCCCCCTTACGCCCCCAAAATTAAAATACATTTTTTGATTCGTCTTTTCGGCAAAGAACTGTCAGAAAAAAGCTCATTGGAAATAAATGGGCCATGTAAGACCATAGAACCATCTGGATGACATTTCAAAATGGTGAATACTATATCCATCGCAACAAGGGAGTTTCAGAACTTTAGTGACATCTGTATTGCAATATACATACTGTAATACAATTAAGTGCTTCATGAAACCGACATCTAGAAATTAATTCATGTATAGCAAGCATGTGGTCTTCTGCGATGCAAGAGTGCATGTAGAGGTTTAGCTCTTTTAGAACCTGTCAGTTTGAATGTTTCTTCTTTGATATGAATATTTCTACAAATCCTTCAAATACCTGTAAGGAATCAAAGTTGCGGGTAAGAAACTAGCATTTTTCTCAATAAACGGCACAAAAATCCTGTTCTGGTGGTGAGTCATGGAATCGGGTCCCTGTGAGGCTAGGGAGATGAGCCTGCTACGCAACATTCCCCCTAGGGGTGGCATATAGGGGGACCTCAACGGGAGAGATTCGACTCATGGGCACAAGGATGCCCGTTCCATGATGGAACACCCCTAACCCTCTTACCCATGAGACCATGAAGTCTGCCGAGAGACCATCTGAAAGCACTACTGTATATACTCTTAAGTCCTGTCCCCTTTTCTCCATACTGCACACCTCCGTCTCCTTTTCCGCATCGACTGGAACGGGCCGAATTCACCAGCGCTCCTGGGTTCATGTAACTCCACACGTGGATACTTCTTCTCTTTGTCTTTTTATCATTCAGGTGCTCGGTCCTCAGGCGTCACACTCCCCCCGACGCATGTCGACTTCCACAGGGTTCAGCAGGTGTCCATCCTGCAACGGGCTCTTCCCAGCTTCAGACCCCCACACCCTCTGCCTACGTTGCCTTGGCCCAGACCACAGTTGGCAGGCTTGTTCAGTGTGTGGCTCGCTGTCATCGAAATCGCTGAAGAACAGATTAGCCTCCAGAGGACCTCAATAACTTCGTGAAACACTGAGCCAGGCCCAAGGTAGGGCCCCTATTCTCCATCGCACCCCGCAAAGGTGTCTCCTGCCCACGGACTCTCCCGCGTGGAAGGGACCGCCAGGTCCTTGTACTAGCATGTGCACCGAGGCTACTGCAGCTACCGGTCTTCGGGCAGAGGGATCCATGGATCCTCCCGGTGACAGTGTTGAGGGACCGGAAGGTTCTTGTACCGGATTGTCATTCGCGGGCTCCGCCCTTGTACCAGCAATATGGCCGAGGGGCTATGCCCTAGTACCGGCAATACGTCGTAGGGGGTGCGTGAACGCAGCTCTACCGACCCCCGGTTCGAGGGTGTAAACCTACCGGGTCTAGGCCCGAGGAGCAGGCTAGGCCTCGTGATCCACACGCAAGAGTCTTGGAGGAGGCTGGGCCTAGCGAGCCAAGCAACACGTCGCAGACACGTGGTAGGCAGCTCAACAAGATGGCCGCTGCGCCAAGCAGAGGCACCCGTCCAACGCCATTCCAGGAGTTCGCCAAAGAACGAGTGTCAAGGTGGGACTGGCCTCAACCAGTTACGTGGCCTACAGCCTATCCTTATGCGCAGGGCAGTTTTCCGCTGCGTCCATACGGAAAGGGTATGCAGCGGCTCCAGCAGCTCACATGAAGTCACCTTGGATGGGGGTTATCCGCCATCAGGGAGGTCCTCTCTACGATGCTACTGGCACCACAAGCTCCTCCGCCAGCACCACCGTTCCCGGCGCATCCGCTGCCTCTGGCTCCCCAGCCGATTCCTCGGGCGGTTCCGTACCAGCCTCCTCCTCCGACCACGGTCACTGTACCCCAGCCTACAGTTCCAGCTACTCCACAGGATCCTCCTGATCCACAGGATACGGATGAGGAGGATCCGGACACGCCATCCTCAGCCAGGGCATTCCACAAACGTCTTGCAGGGCTGGCAGAGTACCTGGGCCTACCCCAACCCGAGGCTGCACAGCCGGCAGAGGGGGGTTCTGGCAGAAGTCCTCACACAACGCCCCTCTGCCAAAAAGGGGATTCCACTGCAAACCAATGTAGTCTCCCTGGCCAAGAAGGATTGGCCCAAGCCCCACTTGGTCCAGCAGGTCAATCAATTCCTGGACGCCAAGTACAGGCAGATGGGAGGGGATAAACTCTTGCCATCTGCCCATCCTCAGCCACACTCCTCGGTGATCACTGCAGCATCACTATACTCAAAGCCTCAGTCGCCCTCACCCTCCTCCTCGTCGATGTTGCTAGGCAGGGAGCAGAAGATCTTGGAGGCGTACGAGAAGAAGCTGTATTCCAACGCATCCTTGCATCTTCGTCGGGCCAATGCAGATGCCATGCTGACTGCCGCTAACCAAAGGTTAAGGCGGGAAATTGCAGCCTTCCTCCCGGAACTCCCTACATAGAGCCAATCAAGTTTTAAGGCGGGGCTGGCTGAGGCCAAGCTGGTGGTGCAGGACCTCATGGAATCCAGCATGGCCCATATTGACACCTCTGGCCCTGTCATCTGTATCACCACCGACATGAGAAGGACAGCCTGGCTCCGGGCAACGAAGTTAAACCCGAACGTCCAGGAACGCATATTAGATCTACTGTTCGAGGGTGGGGACCTCTTCCACTCCTCCACGGACGAAGAGCTGGACAAGAAGAAAAACATCTCACAAACGGGCAAGTCTTTATCCATCCTGACAAAGACCAAGTCGTACACCCAGTCACAGCGGCGCTCCGACAGAGGGCATACGTATGGAGGGTTCCGCGGCTTCCAGGAACGGAGATCCAGGCAGCCTGACCGCTCGCTGTCTCAGAACCGACGCAAGCCACAAAAAGGGGCTCAGGGGGGTGTAAGGGCTTTTTCCTGTCTCCCCTCCTCCTAGAGAAAGAAGGCATGACGCATCCCTCCGAGTCCAGGTGTCTCCAGTGGGGGACAGGCTTGCTCTTTGTGCACATTTTTGGCGCCAGAATTTGACAGACCCCTGGATCCTCTCCTTTGTATTCCCGGGGTACTGCCTACTCATCCCAACCTTTCCTCCCTCCTCCCCTCCACTCTTCTGGCAGAGATCCAGTCGCTCGTAGAGAGCCAGGCAGTGGAGGAAGTCCCAGCCTCCCATAGAGGCTTGGGCTTTTACTCCAGGATTTTGGCCATTCAGAAGAAGAACCAGGCAGGCCGGAGAGTTGTGCTGGACCTTACCACCCTCAACCTCTCCTCACCACTACAAAAATTCAAAATGGTTACCCCAGTTTTTATAGCGGAGACATTGTGTAAGGGAGATTGGATGTGCTCCTTGGATTGAATGATGCGTACCTACACCTCCCTATTTGGCAGCCCCATCGTTCTTTCCTTCGGTTCAGGATCATTGGCTACCATTTTCAATAAAAGGTCCTTCCTTTTGGCCTCAAATCGGCCCCCATGGTCTTTACCAGGCTCATGAATGAAGTGGCTGCCTTCCTCAGAGCGCAGGGCCTCCACATCTACCCATACCTCGACGACTGGCACGTCAGGGCTACATCTCCGGAAGCGGTCCACCACTCCTCCCATACCCTTATGAACACGTTGCACGATCTGGGCTTCTCGCTCAATCTCAAGAAGTCACAGCTGCAGCCCACGCAGACTGACATTCTTGGGCCTCATCTGGGACACATGCTCCGAGGAGGTATTTCCGTCGGAGGACAAGATCTCGTCCATCAAAAGGGCCACCACCCACTTCCTCAACAGAGAGTGGTGGTACCAGCATCACCTGGGTCTCTTGGCGGCTGGTCCCATTAGCCGTCCCACACACGAGGCTCGGGATGAGGAAGATTCAGCTGCACTTCACGGCCTCATGGAACAGGGAGCGGGGCTCTCAATCTGAGAGGATCAACGTTCCTCTATTCCTCCACCCGGACCTCACATGGTGGTCCAGGGACTGCAACCTACCGACGGGCAAGCCCTTTCGGCCTCCCACTCCGTAGGCCATCATCACCACAGACTCCTCGCTCAAGGGCTGGGGAGCCACCCTGGACGATCTCTCGGTCCACGGCACCTGGACTCAACAGGAGCAGGAATACCACATCAATTGGTTAGAGCTGAACGCAATCTGGATAGTGCTCGCAGTATTCCTACCACTTCTCATGGGCAAGGTTGTCCTCATCCAGACAGACAATTCGACCAGCATGTACTACGTCAACAAGCAGGGAGGCACCAAATCCTCTCCTCTGTGCATACTGGCAATCAGCATGTGGGAGTGGGCCCTGGAAAACGACATCTACCTCGCGGCGGTCCACCTCCCTGGGGAAGCCAACCTGGAGGCGGACAGGCTCAGCAGGTTGGGAGCGGATAATTACGAGTAGCAGCTAAACAACCTCGTCATTCAGGAGATCTTCTACAAGTGGGGTCATCCCCAGGTGGATCTCTTTGCCACCTGGCACAACAAGAAGTGTCCTCAGTTCACCTCCTGGCAGGGACAGGGCCCAGCTCCCTGGGCGTCGCCTTTCGGCTTCAATGAAACAGCATGAAGGCTTACGTCTTCCCGCCCACTCTGCTGATTCACAGAGTGATTCGCAAAATCAAGGAGTCTCGCCAGCTCAACATCATTCTAATAGCTCCATAGTGGCCGGCCAGGCCATGATTTCGGAGCTGCTCACCCTCTCAGAGATGCCTCCGATTCACCTCCCGAAGGGCCCAGCTCATCTTCTGGCGCAGCAGGGGGGGTGTGGGGGCAGGGTCATCCACCCCGCGCCACAGAAACTAGCCCTAACCGCATGGTACCTGAGCAGCTAAAGCTGTGGCACATCAGCCTCTCCCAGGCTAATCTGGAAATCATACAGGGCGCAAGGAGCAAGGCTACCAGGGCCCAGTATAAAAGTAAATGGACCAGATTCTGCGACAGGCAGACTCCAAGGAAATCGACCCCCTGGCATGCACTTTGGACGACGTGCTCTCCTTTTCGGCGCACCTCGCCCACTCGGGTGTGCAGGTGGACACCTGCTGTACATACCTCGCAGCCATCGGGGCTTACAGGAATTTGAGGGAGGGGGGGGGATCTTCTCCTCCTCCAATCCTATCGTCAAACATTTGACGGGCTCGCAAGGCTCATCAGGCAGGTCACCATCAAGCTCGCCTCTGCCCGTAGAGTCAGCGAAATACAGGCGCTGGTCGCCTCGGAACCATATACTACCTTTCACAGGGACAAAGTAGTCCTACAGACACACCTGGCATTTCTGCCCAAGGTGCCGTCAGCTTTCCACTTGAATGAGGAAATAGTCCTTCCTATGTTCTTTGCCGATCCCAAGGACGAAGCACAGAGAGTGCTACACTGCCTGGATGTCAGGCGGCCCTGCAGTTTTGCTTGGACAGGACCAATGGCTCCTGCAAATCGGACGCCCTGTTCCTAACTTTCGGAGGCTCAACAGCAGGCAATCGGGCCTCCAAGGCCTCCATATCCCGCTGGATGGTTGCAGCCATCAAGGAAGCGTACGAGGGCAAGCACAAGCCGCTTCTGTCCAACAAGCACACCCACGCAGTCAGGGCCAAGCCAACAGCCATCGCATCGAAAAAGGTTCCGAATCCCGTCCCTTGGAAGGGACGCCCATGCAGTATGGAGGAAAGGGGACTACGTTAGTCACTACGATGAGGAACTTATTTATTGCAATACTCCTTCCTTGGTGTAAGAATTGATAGCACCAAGATGAGGAACAGTAAAATAGACATGCATTCTGATCTCAAATCATCTTCCAAAAGTACTGTGACGAAGAGATTTGCAAACTACTCCTTTGTCAAGTACAGAAGGTACTGGGAAGAGGTGGCCCAGAGAAGCCATGAAGACTGCACAATGGACACACAAACAAGGGAATATGACACTCCCCAGGGGAGGACCCAGCTGTACGACATAAACATGGAGAAAGGTATTGCTGAAAAGCGAAGCAGGCATGAAGCTTGGCAGACCCAGGAAGTTCGAAAACAAGAAGCTATGCTGGAGAAGCAAAACGCTAGACGGGAGGATGCCGACATCAGGGTGCAGGCTGACGCAGAGCAGACCTGACTGGAAGCTGGGAGCCGACCGACAGTGGTGTGACCTTGAGGTAGACCGAGTGGTCCATTAACTGCGCCGACACTGCCTGGCCGGAGACCCTGTGGAGCCAAAGCACGGCGGCGGGGAGTGGAAGGAGAAGCAAGGAGAGAGTTCAGAGAGCACGCAACAAACCCAACATTCCAGGAAGATCCGGTGACGTACCCCCAACAGAGAAGAGGTAACGGGAGTCACAGGAGACCCGGTAGGGGATTGGGGAATGGTGCCGAATGTAACAAGGGTATCAGGAGTGAAAGTTATTCTTTAGTGGGGTGGGGAAAACCCTTTAGAGATAGAGACTGGCCTTTTTCATTCATATTTAAATAAAGATTCTAGTGAAAATGCCACCTCTTTATCAGATTCCTTACTCCAACACACCACATACTCGTACGTCCCGTGTTCTCCATCCTTGTGAGAGTCCCCCAACATGGAATGGTACAGTGACCGTTACCGCTGGCAGCGAAAAATAGTGTAAAAAGGCGCGGCCTCCAGCGTGGGAACTCGCTGCTGAGGCCCCACCCTCCAGCGCCTCACCTCAGTCCCTTTTTCCGCACGGACGCTATCGGACCTGGCAGCCAGCACAGAGATCTTTATTTATTTAGTTTTCCACTTGCTCCCCATTTTGTTTTTTCAAGCTTTATTTTTATTATATTCATTTTGAATTTGTAAGGCGTTTATAAAATTAAATTGTGTTTCAAAAAGTAACTTCCCTTCGGTGCCTCGCCTCCCCCAGCGCATGTCTGCCGCAGGAGGATTTGCAAGATGTGCCTCATGCAACGGCTCATTCCTGGCCTCGAACCCCCATGCTTTCTGTTTTGAGTGTTTGGAGCCCGACAACCGCTGGGATGCATGTTCGGCTTACAGTGCTCTCGGTCCCAGGACTTCTACTCTAGGACCTCTCATCAAGACAAGGTAGGCCCTCTGTTCAGCACATCTCCACAGCGCTGCGACTCCTTCCCTGGGGTTCCCACGGATCGGGGTTCCTCGGATTCAGGTTCTGGCATGCCTGTGGCCTCTAAGGCTACCGGCTCCCAAGCCGAGGGGCCCGGGAGCCCTAGCGGGCTGTCCTCGGTCAGGCGATCAAGTTTGTCCTCTAATTCGGCCCCGGGGGTAAGTGATCGTCGACTGCCACTTCCAAGAGTCTGTCCTCGGCACGGCTACCGGCACAGGTGCTGAGGGCGTCTAGCTTACCTGAGCTCGCTCTGAGGTCGTGATTTGGGGCGTTACGAATACAGACCATCCGGCCGAGGTCTCGGCACCTACCAGTGCGATCTGAGGTTGACGCTTCTGCTTTGGGTGCAAGACCCAAGCTGTAGCCTCCCGTGTCTGAGGCCTTATGTGGCTCAGGGCCTCCGCACCCTGCTGCCCACAGCGTGGCGCGAAGCCTCAAAATGGTGTAGAGGCATGTGGCAGAGCCTGCCAGGCTGACGGCCATCTTGGATCCAGCTCTGGCCCGCCCGTGCTATCGCCCATCGAATGGGCTTTGCAAGATGATCCAAGCCCCATCCCTCTGGAAGCAGCATCGGATTGTACGGTACAGATATCTGGTCTCCTGGTTACATCTACCCATCACAGCCTTACGGCTACACGCCCCAGGCGCCTCGCGCTTTGACTAGAAGCTGAGGCCCAGCGCCACATAGGGCCGGGCCCCTAGGGACCTGGTGGCTTGCGAGGACCATTTCTTTGTGTTAGGCAGAATCCTATGCAATGCCCTTAGGGACCACTACACACGATTCAGACTACAAGTGGCAATGCAAGTTCTCCTTTGGTACAAGCCTGTACTACACTGTTAATGTGGCAGCAGTAGCGGAGCAGCCAGACTTCTCTCAAGAACAAATGAGCAGTAGTAGAGATTACACAAAGGACCACAGTTACTGTGACTCAAGCAAACACTGACTCGAGGTTTTTGGTTAAAGTAAAAGTACATTTATTTTCGACCATCTGTTTGCAAAACACTTCACTTCTATTAAATTAAAACCACATGAAAAATACACTACACACAACCAATTCACTTTGGATAAGGCAACTCGGGGTAAGTACCTTATGATTTTTCGGACCGTTGTTGTGAAACAAAAGACGTTACCGGGAATACATATGCGGTCACTTTTTGACAGTAATGATAGTTCGGTCTTACTAAAAATACGCGTATCCGAGGAAGGAAATGTTACCATGGTCAAAATACTATTAGCAGCTGAGTTAACCCAAGAGAGTTGGGGGCAAAAATCATCAGCAATACTTTTGTCAAGGCAGACGGAATCAGAGAACACTTTCTAACCCAAAGATAAGTCAATAGGCCTGCACCAGTGTTGGGTGGAACAGGGTTCCTGTTGTTGAGGATCACACAGTCGGATAGTTCAAGATTCAATTATGCCAAGAGTACTTTGATTTTGTCAAAAGAGGAAGCAAAAGTTATAAGGAAGACAAGGACGAGCCTTGGATGAGGAGAAAAGGGGTTCACCCTAGTTCCTCGAAGTCAGACACAGTACCTCATTCTCTGATGAAGCTGATGCCATGGCAGTTGTTCCTGGTAGTTTCCTGCAGACTCACAGTTCCTGTCTCTTCAGTCGTGGGGACAAGGATAACGACTTCTGGAGTGAGCTGCACTACCCAGGGATGAGGCCAGCAGCAGCAACGGTGGATAAAAGGTGCGCTCCTTTAAAACAGGAGAGGCTCTTCAGATGGCTATCCGGACCACTACAGCAGTGTGCAACGATTTCGACCACGAAGAGGATCCTCTGGCTGTGGAAGATGAGCTGGTTGACCCCACCAGGCTCAAGGTAAGAAGACTCCGGACTGGATATTCTCTGGTCGTTGAAGGGGTAGATGGCTCAGGACTGCAGCAGGGCTTCACCGGGACTTGGTAGTTGCAGCGGCTGTCGTCTTCTCCGTTTATCTTCGGTTCTTTGCAGTTCCAGTGGTGACTGTGACTTCAGCCCAAGAGTCCTCCCTTTTATGCGAAAATCCCCCATTCACACAGCCTGGCTTTCAATCACGCAGCAGGGGGGGTCATCCGGCCCGGACAACCACCTCACCCAATCATGGCAAAGTGCGACTTGGGTTTAACGAATTAACCCTTCCCAGTACTCCATGTAAGATGGGGTGTACTGGGTCTGTAGTTTTAAATGACTACATAAAGTTAATGGCAACTTTGCATGTTTCTGGGGGACAGTAGTCTGCCCCAGAAAAATGGAGTCCGGGGGAAGTCTAAAAGAGAACCCTGTGTTACTGCACTGAAGGTGCGGTGTACCACACAAAAAAAGTGGGGCTCATGGAGTGGTGTGCTCCAGAGACCAAGATCACACAAACAGTACAAATACACATGACAAAACACTTGTAAGAGTGGGAATAGGCTCACACTCTTACCAAGTGGAAAAAATAAACTCCAGTAATCCAGCAAAGCTGCTGGGGGACTCACTAGGTGAGGGAAATTAGCCATAGAATGAGAATTCTCCCTAACACTTCGAGCGCTTCCTCTTCCTCAAGTGTTCCCCTCAGTTGATAGGGCTCCTGAAGGATATAGTGTAGGAGGTCATACCGCAGGTGGCGCCACCCCGGCCCCTTCCTCTGGGTACTCGTCCCGTTCCTCCAGCGCTACCGGTTCCAGTGCCGGTCTCTCCCCTGGTCCAGGCCCTACCGGTTGTTCAGACCCCTCCACCTCCTCCTGTACCACAAACGCCACCCCCTCAACAGCCATTGAACCTGTCTTCGGCACCGGACTAGGGGGTGAAGGGACGACAACACCGTTGGCACCTGTGTCCCAGGGCCCAGATTCCCCTTGGTCTGTGAAAAAGGGGTTTGGGGGGAGACGAAGACGATGACGCCCAGGACTATTAACCCTCGACATCCGTTAAGGCCTTTTCATGACTGCCCTCAGGACCTAGCTGAGTTCTTGGGGGTCCCTCTGCCTGAGGAAACCCCCCAGGAGTCATGAGTGCTAGCTGAGGTCTTGGGTAAGGGGACCACGATTCGGTCTGGCATCCCTCTCCGGAAGGATGTCCTGCAGGTGGCACAAAAGGTCTGGGAGAAGCCCAGGACAAATGCCCAGACTAACAAAAAGTTGGGAAGCAGGTTCAGGCTGACAGACAGGGAGCCAATCCTCCTGGCCTTCCACCAGCAATCAAATTCTTCAGTGGTGGCTGCAGCCTTGTTGTATTCTAAACCATCGTCTTTGTCACTTCCTCCACGTGAGCCACCTCTGGTTGTTTTTCGCCTGGCTATGGGCAACCAGAAGCTGTGGCAGGTGCTCGGAGAATTTCTGCCCGACCTCCTTTCGGACAAGCAAGCCTACTTCAAGGCCGATTTGTCAGATGCCCAGGCCATTTTGCAGAACCTCATGGAGTCTTCGGTCTCCCACATGGACACAGCAGCAGGGGGCTGTGCATTGGTGTCTAGATGAGGAAGACGGCATGGATGCACACCTTTAGGTTTCCATCTGACGTGCAGGACCGGATCCTGGATCTGCCCATCCAGGGCATGGATCGTTTTCATTCGTCAACCGATGATGAGTTGACAAAGAAGTAAACTCCAATCAAACCGCCAAGTCCTTGGCCACCCTGACAAAACCTGGACAGAAATCCTTCCCTCAGTCCCAGGGCAGGACCGAGTTCAAGCCCTGGGCTTTCTCCTGCTTCAAGCGGTTCCCAAACCACGGTTCATGTAGGCCTGACACGTCGCCCAGCCACAACAGGAGGTTGCAGCAGAGGTTGTTGAGTGGGTTTTTCTGCTCCCCCTCCTCTACCCCCACCTCTGATGCCAAGAAGCAGTGACGTCTAGGTCGGCGAACACAGCTTGACTGGGGGGGGGGGCGTTTTGCTCTGTTGCAGGACACCTTGAAGCGTCTTCATTAACCTGTGGATCCTATCCGTAGTCTCCACGTGCTTCAGTCTTCCTCTTCCTTTACCTCTACCATCCTCTCCTCCTCTTCGTCAGATCGGGTCCCCCGGCTCTTTTGCGGGAGGTCCTGTCGCTCTTGCAGATGCAGGCGATAGAACTGGTTCCTCTTGTAGAGTGGCTCCGGGCACTATTCCAGGATTTTTGAGGTACCCAAGAACAACCAGGCTGCCCTGGGGTTTGTCCTGGACCTGTAATTTCGAAATCTGTCTTTACCGCTGGAATACTTCAAGATGATTACTCCCGCTCACATAGCCGTCTGTGTGCAGGGTATTGGAGGAATTCCCTGCACCTCAAGGATGTGTACCTACATGTACCCAGCTACCAACCATATCGGAAGTTTCTGCGGTTCACGATTGTGGTACCACTTTCAGTACAAGGTGCTGCCCTTGAGCCTGAACTCAGCCCCTCGTGTCTTCACAAAGTTGATGAACACAGTGGCGGACCTTCTCCTCTTGGAGGGCCATCCTTGTTACCCTTATTTGGGTGACTGGCTGGTGAGGGTGGGATCACCTGAAGATGTGGTGTACTCCTGCAAGAGATTGGCAGATATCCTCCATAAACTGGGGTTCTCCCTCAACTAGAGGAAGTCTCAGTTGTGCCCATATTGGGAACTGGTCTTCCTAGGGGTTTATTGGAACACAACCTTTCAGTGGGCGTTACCTACGCCCGAGAGGCTTCTGTCCCGCTGCAAGATGTCTGGGCACTTTCTGGCCAACTCGACCACTTCGGCACGGTGGTTCCAGCACATTTTGGGCTTGATGGCTTCCTGCTTGCTCACTGTACAGCACGCTTGCCTCAAAATGAGGTGCTTCTAGCTCCACCTGGCGGCCAATTGGGATCAGGAGACAGGGTCTCAGTAGGACAGTGTCCCAATTCCACTGCTTCTACTGCCCGATCTTCGCTGGTGCCTGGTGGATGGCAATGTTTCAGTGGGAGCCGGCTTCACCCGACTGGAACCTACCCTGGTGGTGACGACCGACTCCTCCCTTTCGTGCTGGGTGGGCCACTCTGGAGGGCTAAACAATTCATGGAGCATGGTCCAGGACAGAAGCCTTCCTACATATTAATCTGCTCGAGCTCAGGGCAGTGGGCCTGGCTATCAGGGCATTTTTGCCCCTCATCAGGGACAATTCTACTACAATGTTTTACCTGAAGAAGCAGGGGTGACACCCTTCCCCCACCACCCCCTCCTCTGCGTGGAGGAGGTATCGATCTGGGAATGGGCCCTAATAGACGGGATTTGGATTTCAACAGTTCACCTGCCGGGGTCAGCAATGCAGAAGTGGACCAGCGGAGTCGCTTGGGGTTCAACACCTACAAGTGAGAGTTTCGCACAGACTCCTTTTTGCCCCTGTTCCAGCGTTTTGCAGAACTGGATTCGTTTGCATCCCCTCTGAATTCCAAGTCCCCCAATGTGCTTCATGGGCAGGACAGGGTGAGTGGTCTCTCGGAGATGCCTTCCTGTTCTGTTGGCACAGCCGTAGGTGTTATGCGTTCCCGGCCACCCCTCTGCTCCACCGGACCCTCTGCAAGTTCTGGACTTCGGTGGGTTGCAGCCGCATCCTGATTGCCCCCCACTGGCCCTCGAGACCCTGGTTTTTGGATCTGCTGCAGTTGTGCTCCCAGGGTCCCATCCACCTTCCTATCTCCAGCAAGGCTTTCCTGATGCAGCAGGGCGGGGCCTTGGAGCATCCGAACCCAGCCAAGCTGGCGTTGGCGGCCTGGTTCCTGACCAGCTGAGGCTTCAACATGATCAGTTTTCAGATGACAACTGGGACATCATTCAGCAGGCCAGTATAAGAGTAAATGGACTAGGGTCTGCCATTGGCCTTGTGACAAGGGTCTGAACCTAGTCACCTGTCCTCTGGATGTTGCACTGGCTTTTTCAGCACACCTGGCTAGCTCTGGAGTTCAGGTGGATACTTGCTGCACTTATTTAGTGGCTATCGGGGCTTACAATAATTCCCCTGAGCATGTGTTTTCTGCGTCCAACCCAGTGGTTAAGCTTTTTCCGCTGGAGCATAGGTCGCACCTGGTCTGGGACCTCAATGCGGTTCTGGCAGCTTTGCAGCACAAAGCCTTTCGAGGTGATGGCCTCTGTGTACATCCGCTTGGTGCCACTATAGACGGTATTACTGGTGGCTCTTGCCTCAGCACGCAGGGTTAGTGAGCAGCTGCAGGCATTATCATTGTGCAAGCCCTTCACCTCGTTTCACAATGACAAGGTAATCTTCTGCACTCAACCAAACCTCTTGCCCAAGGTGGTCTCCATTTCATCTGAGTCAAGAGATCTGCCTGATGGTGTTGTACCCGCACCTGCAGCCAGAGTCAAAGAGGGCCTGCTATTCCTTGGACCTCAAGAGGGTCTTCAAGTTTCATCCCTCTGACGAAATCCTTCAAGAAGTCTGAGGCATTGTTTGTGACTTTTGGGGGCTCCTCCCCTGGCTCTCAGGCTTGCACAAATCTTCCATTGCCCGTTGGATGGTCCAGGCTATTTCGGAGGCATACACAGCCATGGGCAGACCTGTTCCTGAGGGGATTCATGCCCATGATGCGTTCAGAGTCATGGCCTTCACATTTCAGAGACATGCTTCTTGGGATGTCATCAGCAAGGCAGCTACTTCGGCCACTCAGTCTGCCTTCTGTAAGCAATACTCACTGGAAAAAAACTCCAGGCGCGATGTGGAGTTTGGTCAGGCGATTCTGAAGAACCTTTTTGCTTCATCCTAGATATGAGGCAGGTTATCACAACTCCACCCAGTGTTCTTGTTCTGTGGAATCACCCACAAGGATGTATGAAAGGGGATGGGACGTATGAGTAATTAAAGTTACCGTAATGACTAGAGTACTCATAGTCCCTAGTCCCTTTTCCTCCATACGTACCGCCCACCTTCCCCTGCTGGTATGCCAATGGCTAAAATGTAATGGGCACAGCCAGGTATCTGAGCGTCCGATGTGTTCAAAGGGGACTGAGGTGAGGCACCGGAGTGCAGGGCCTCAGCGGGGCATTCCCACGCCCACGCCCGAGGCCGTGTGCTTTTCTAAATGTAGGGGAAGCTTAATTTTTCGCTGCCAACGGTTCTGGTACCGTCCCTATGTTGGGGGACGCCCACAAGGATGGAGGAAAGGGGCTTACGGACTATGAGTACTCCAGTCACTTTAATCTGTCCATCTAGAGGATTGACATTAATTGAGGAGGAACAACATCATTGTTAAAGTAGATTTGTGTTTGATGCAGAATTCAAAGACTTGACCGTAAATATATTGAATGCCAGGCTTGTGTTTAAAGTTTGTCCTGACTCTTTTAATATGGTTACTTTTTAGTATTTTTATACTTTACACCGTAAACTGTATTTTATAAACCATTGTATATGCTAAATATGAATTACTGTTTAATTTGTGTTCATGCTGAAAGATGTTGACTGATAAACTGCAAGTATATTATGTTTTTTATATCATGTATTTCATACTTCTTTGAACCATATACAAATAAAATAAATATGGTTTTGCTCAAGACTGAGACTTTATTGAACAAATATTACATTGTAAATATGTACTGTAGTGTTTAAAGTTAGATACATTTGATCCTTTTTCAATTTATTTTTCCATTAGCAAGCCGACCTGATCTCATTGGGGAAAGTTGTGTTGGCTTTGGCTTGCAACTCTTTGGCAGGAATTCAACGTGAAAATTTACAGAAAGCCATGGAATTGGTGACGATTAACTATTCCTCTGACCTGAAAAATCTGATTATGTAAGTTTAATTTTAAATATTTTCAAATCGGATCAGCCGGTTAAGGTCTAAAATATCAATTATTAAATACATTTGTCTGAATACTGTGGTTTAAAAAAAAAAGAATAAGGGATGATGGTGAAATGTCCAGCCCATGTTAATTTTTTTTATGATGCACATTTTTTATTGAGATGCATAACTGTAGTAGTCTGCTTGCTGCCTAGTTTGAACATCGCCACTTATGAGGTATGCCCAACAGACTGAGGTTTTGTTGATAGTGTGCAGTTATTGGGTTATGTTGTGGGATATTGATGCATTGTTATATAAAGTACGGTAAGTGAATCACGTGCATATATATTTGTATTGGAGCATCTAAAGTACATTTTAGTGTATTTACAATTGCAATATAGCAACATGTTTCATAGAATTTAAAAAGGTAATTTCATTAATTTTATACATTTTAAATAAATGTAGGTTTTGTTTAATCTGCATATTTGCTTTTATGGTACATGTAAATCGTAGAGCAAACTAGAGTTGCATATATTGAAGTTCTTCCAGAAATAGTCGATTCT
The DNA here is from genome assembly GCF_040938575.1 of Ambystoma mexicanum. Lineage (NCBI taxonomy): Eukaryota > Metazoa > Chordata > Amphibia > Caudata > Ambystomatidae > Ambystoma > Ambystoma mexicanum. The sequence goes on along the minus strand of NC_090941.1, from coordinate 658,679,659 downwards.
TTCTCAATGAAGGCTGATGATTGGAACATTTCCTCGGTAGCTGGACATTTAAAAACCTAAAATGTGATTTATTGCTTGAACCCATTAGTATAGTTGGTGTCCTGGTGCCTCTCTGGTCTGCCGATTAAGCAATCTGGTGAACCTTACGATGATGCCTTAGGACAGATCCGTAAGGAGCCACTGGTACAAAGTCTTGTTATATACTACTTTCGCAGCTTCCTGTTGCTCTTCAATTACAGATCACACACAGATACACACTCAATCGTCCTCACACAGTCACAGCTGAGGGTGAACGGAAACTTGAGGAATAATCTTTCATACAGTCAACTCAACATTCTCCTGAGATGCTCAGTCCCCAAGGTTATACATGCATATGCAGATGGACATCACGATGAGACCCACCACACCTCCATTCCTTATTAAACATCCAGAAACAGCGCACCACTGTCCCTGTTTTTGTTTTTTTTGTTTACACAAATGAAAAAGTCACGAAAACAATGCCCAACATCACAGTGCACAACACCAAAACACCTTCACCACCCATCAAACATGCAAAAGGTCTACTCAAGACACCATAGAATTTGTGCCAGCACACTCAAACCAGGGTCCTTGACAGAGGACATGGCTCTCCTTTCTCAGGCTCTTGACCAAATGCCTAAATGTCTACAGTACATGTGCCAGCACACACCTCGGGACCAGACAGATCACAGACATCTTTTCTCTCAACTCCCTGACCGTCACAGCTAAAGCCATGCCTAAACTCAAACACCAGATGTGGATCAATTCATCAACAGGTTGGCCCTGCACCAACACACATGGGTGCTCACTAGATGGTAAACCCCCACAGGCAGCTTCCAATTCAGATGGGCCTGGAGCTTGTAGCATATGCATCCATTCATTAACGTAGACTGGGTAGAAGATTGGAATGCACACAGGTTTGTCCAAACAGAGTACTGTTTTCATAACCATCTCTGGTGATAAACCAAGCATGCTACTCACTAGACACCCTATTGACTCTAAGCCACAACCTCAACACATGAACTTTCACGATACTACATGAGGAATTTCTTTGCATGTTTGACACGTGTGTTAGCTTGTTCGATAGTGTCAACTCTGTGTCCAAAATGGCCCAGAGATGTTTTACTTTATTTGTTGGGATGATCGGGTGGCCAGTTAACATGTGTAGCAGCGGTTGTCGCGCTGAGTCGTGAAGAAGATCAGGTCTATTTTAGATTGATTGATGGATAGCCAAGATGTAATTTGGTTTGAGGCACTGGTGTAGTTGATTAAGTGTCTTTTTGTCCCGAAACGTTAATATAAGTTGAATATCAGCTGCATTAGAGTAAACATTTTCATTAAAACTACAGATGGCTGCATTAAAGAAAGTATATAGTTAATAAAAAGGACGTGATGAAAGTGAGTATCCCTGCGAACAGCACTGGTAGTTTGGGCAGGAGAGGTAGCAAAAGGAACACATTTCACAGATTGTGTTCTGACTGAGAGAATGCTACGAAACCACTATAATGCATTTCTGCGGATTCCAGCAGTGTGAGACAGTCTAGATAAAAGGATGGATGGATTGATTGTATCAAAGGCAGAATCGGATCTAGCATAACAATTAGCGTAATCGGAACGGTGGAGAAGGTTATCCCAGTTGGCACCAAAGGCTGATCCATGCCATTCCTGGGACAGAAACAGGATTGAAGGGGGTTGAGAATGTGGTTAGAATTGGTAAAATGTGATAGTTGTTATGGTTGCAACATTTCGGTGTTTATCCAATGAAAACCAGCTATTGAGCGGAAATTATTTAGAAAAGCAGAGCTGGGATTTTTTCAAAAGGGGAATAATGAGAGATATTTTAAAACATGAGGAAAGACCCCTTCCTGTAAAGATAAATTTGTCAATTTGATGATGCAGTTGGAAAGAGCTGGGGCATCATTCTCTTAGGCCACCAAAGCTGGCAGAATGTCGATCACGGAACAAGTGTGTTTGAGTTTGGCGAGTAATGAAAACATTTCCTGCTTGAGGACTTCTTTAAAAACAAAGGAGGAGATCAATTGAATAACCGAGGGATGAATAGTTGAACTATTTAAGGTTTCTTCATTTTGTAAGCTGTTGGAATCATTATGGCTTTAAGAAAGAATTCATTGGCCAGATCAGCAGGTGGTTGTAGTTTTTGGGGGGGTTGATAAAGGTTCTAGCTATAGAAAAGAGTTTGGCATGTCTGCTAAGGGCCATGTTGATGAGAATGTGTGAACATTTACTTTTGAGTTAAGGATAGCTTTTTTTGTAGCAAAAAAGTGATACCTTGGTATCTTAAAGATGATGCATTTCTCTAGCTTTATACCCGAGTTGTGTTTTGTCTATAGAAATGTTTGAGTTTTGAGTTCCTGTGAATACCATGGATTATAAACCTTTCTTGAGGGATGTGGGTGGGGGAAAGTTATCAACAGTTGTCGGGAAGGAGTCGGTTTGCCAGTTGGTCGAGCCACAGGGGGGTGATGAAGTAAGGTTGTCTGGGCTGATGTAGAGTAGGGCTTTTTTGATTTTGAGGCATCTTGGAGGGTAAAATGTTGAACATTGGGGCTGGAAGTAACTTTTAACGTAAACTGCTTTCTGCTCTGGTGCAGCATCCTGGTATCTCCCCTTTGACAGCAGTACCATTGAAATCGTAGCTGCCATCTCAGGGATCATCCGCAAAGGTGCAGCCTGTTTCAGTAGAGCAGGCTCTTCCGACTTTTGACAGAGTACTACAAAGTAGGATATAATAGCTACTGATAGGAGGAAGCCAAGCACTTTCCCAAAGCAGCACCAATTTTAGAGAGAGGTCTTTGCCGTGGCAAAGTCAGATGTCATTAGTGGAAAATTGCACATGATGTAAGTAATAAAGATAAGTCTCTGGATTCAAAGATCTGTACATTCCCCACATTTTCTCTAGGACTGGAATGTAACATTTCGGGCTTTGATAATGAGGGCAGTGGATTTTCAAGGTCTGATGACACCCTAGGAAGAGTTCAAAACCTATGCCTGGACTGATACTTTGCATCCATAGGTTAGCAGGATACTATTTCTCAGCTTTGGTTGACAAACTGATGTCTACATCAAGCAGGTCTTCTTCTGCAGCATTGGTTCTTATGTATCTGTCTTAAATGCACAGTGCAGTAGTCTCTGACCCTTAGTCCTTAATGACACATGCCTTGACGGAGAGGTTAGTGGTCAAGGTGGCCATGAAGTAGACTCTAGTCTAGACCAACTGCTTTTCGGACAACCTCTCCTGATAATGTGGAAAACTATAAATTGATACTTGGGGAGAAAGGTCTTTACGTCTGGCAGCCTAGTTCAGCCTATACATTCTGAATGTGCCCTGTACTGTGGCCTGCTATACCCAGGGATTGTGGGAGTTTGCTGAAGTTACTGGTTAACGCTAAGGCCCAGGCCTGAAGGGATCTTTCCAGTACATGGTGCATAATTGAAAAGACAAAAAAGCCCTATTTCAAACAGAATTGGACACTACGGACTGTGTAGGGTTGGATGAGGCATTTGTGGATCTTTACACCCAATTTCGCCCATATGCCTTTGGAGGTCTTTAACATGTTTGGTACAACGGCAGACTAATGTTGGGGAAAAATTGAGTGCCTCAAGCAAATGGCAAGTGTAAGATTTTCCGCACCTTCATCCTTAATTCTCCTTTAGCAAAGGGGTGAACCAGTCATACTCCTTCCTTCCTATATGTTTGGTCCTTAGCCGACCCCCTCACACCCACCAGCAGGGGAATCATATTTTCCAGCCTTGTAGGGGCTGTGGTGCCAGTAAAACCAAAGCTTCTGCACCCCAGTGGTCTTCAAGGGCATTGTGGGATATCACATAAGATAGCTGTGATGAATCCTGCGGAATGATCATTAAACCCAAGCTTAAGATCTCCTCCCATGTGGCCTGTCGAAGGCAGACGCTACCTGATCCTAACACTGGCGGGGGTATCATGCGGTAGGATCATGTGGCAGGAGATGGCTGTCAAGGGGAAGTGGTCACTCCTTTGGGAGAAACACAGTATTAATCTTCTTGTGAGGATGAATGTTCCGTAATTCCCAAGTATCTGATGGCCTGCTGTCATTGCACAAGTCTCCCTCATGAGGAAACCCAAGGAACCTTCTGTGAAAGGTTACCTAACGAAATAGGTTGTACACCTTTGGAGTTCCTAAATCCAATGTGATATCCTCTAATAGTCAGGATGCTGTCATGTGTGGAAGTCCTAGCCCTAATGTTAAGGCGCACATCAATTCTAAAACATTTCTTAGCTCTGATAACATCCAGTTCATCAATCCCATAGAAATGAATGGACATAAAAAGATCAGACCCATTATGGACTTCAGGATCCATAATGCTTGTGTTACTGTGACGAGTAAGAATGACCAGGAGTCAATGCGGATCAGAAATGCCATTGAAAAGAATATGCAGTCTAGTTATTTGGATGCAAGGTACCTGAGTGGGACCTTTACAATTGAAGATGAAACACAGCTGTGGGAAGGAGTTGCTGGAAGAAGGAGCAGGAGACACTCTGCTCTCCCAAGCTGCAGCTTGGGACCAGAGCGTGTGCGGAGCAGCTGGTGTGCAGAAGAGCGAAGAAACCGCAGAGACACTGTCCACGAGGGAACCGGGAGATCTTAACCATTGTCGCTGGAAGCTGATCAGCCGAGACTCCCAGAGAGAGAGAGAGAGAGAGAGAGAGAGAGACACCGACGGCGGGAGAGCCAGAGAGGTCCCTGAGATGATGCAGAGAATAGCCGCTGTACCACGCAGCACCGTACAATAACACTGAAGCCGCCACCATTAACCAGTGTGTCCCAGAAGAGACAAACCGGGGTGCTGTGTAATGTTTTCGGCTCCCGCAGATAAGCCATTGGAATCTTGAGAGAAAAGTAACAGAAGTAGGGGACGCAGGAGAGATACATGCTTAAATAACGCTTCTCATTGGCGAAATATAAGACTGCAACAAGGGTGCAATTTCCCATTTATGAGAAGTCAAATTGGGGGACAACTGTAACCCACATTGCCAAAAGCCAAGCCACATTTGGTTGTGGTAAAAAGGTGTTGGAGATATTAATAATTATATTCTTTTGACAAACTGTTGCATCATCAAGGCTGGTGGTTGTGCTATACTGACAAAAGCATTCCGTTTGAAGAATCATTGTGATATGCTAAGATTCACTTTGAAGTCTGAGAAAGTCATTGTGTGGAGAAAACAATTGCCTTGGTTTATTAACTGGTATTTTGTAAAAGAAACATTTGCCTTATCAAGAAGGATACTATTGCTTTTGTTTTGGAACAAGTCTTTGTAGAAAAGACATTTGCTTTATCAAGTGGTAAGACGCAACGGATGGAAAATGTTTTGTTGTTGTTGTACTTAACAGATCTTTGTTGAATCAGAACTTGTTCAAGGGTATTCCTGAATTGGTCAAGGGGAAGGAAGTCCACCCTGGTCATAAGGAGTACTTTTGAAAACATCGAAGGTTGAACTTTTGTACTGTTTTGTTGAACTGAAGTCAGCCAAATATTCCTTGTACATTTGTGTTGTATATATTAGTGTGAGGGTCAGAAAAATTGAACACTAGCTCATCTTTCTTTAGTTTTCTAGGTAGTCGTTAGCATAGACAAAGATAGGCGTTTATCTCCCCCCTTTTATTTTAATAAAATGGCGAACATTGAGTAAACTATACATTTGTGTCAATCTCCCATTTCTGCCTCATCACATAGCTCACCTATGCAAATTGTTGAACAGGATTACTGCTAGACATTTCTGACAAAACTGTCCCAAGACACCCTGACTCTTCCTTTTCCTCCTCCTGAACCACTCCCTCGTCAAGGATTTGCCTCTCTATTGCTGAAAGGACAGTGGGGCTCTTTTCTTCAGCAAAAGTCAGGAAAAGCTGGTATTCCCATTACCGGCTGGTTCCAAATAAAGAGAAGGACCCCAGACCAATCTTAGACTTGAAACTGCCCAACAAGCTCCTCCAAATGGACAATTTCAAGATCGGGACCCTGGCGCACACCATCTAGGCTTTGGAGTTTTAATTGTAACCAGTTGGCATTGCTCACATTCCATCTTGGTCTCCAGAGTGTTCACAGAGATCATAGAGTTGACTACGGCCCTTCTAAACGGGGGGGGGGAACAGTGCAGCTTTTCCCCTACCATGACAACTGGCTTCTTCAATCCAAGTTGGATGAGTCCATGCTCGAGAATCTCCGGACGATATGCAGCCTCCGTCACATCTACATTTTTCATTTCACCAAAAATCCTTTCCCAAAGATTTTCTTTCCTCCTCTTCGATATATATTCTTCAGTATAAGTCTTGATTTGACTGCCACCAGATGGCATAATGCAGCTACAATCGACATTGTTGGCTCCCTTTTATTCTGGACATGGCATCAAAGATGGTTTATATGGAGACGGTTGCACCCTACGACCTCTGTTTTTTTCCATGTTCTAAGCAAGTGCCTTTGGAAACGCCACTAGCTCTTAGTAATTTTTGATACTGCCATGTCTACTCCATCAAAGGCCTCTGGCGTCAAGCCCTCCTGGTGTTGCCAGAGGCCTGGTCTCTATGAATGACACCCACCCACAAGGTGTAGTTGTGCAGCCTTGGGGTAAGTCATGACAGAACTGTATCGCCTCTCAATTGTGACGAATCTAGCAATATCGTCACTGATTCTCTGGAGGGAAACTTCTCTTACGTGGCCAGGGAAAAGCAGAAGCTACTCGACTGACCCTGGGGGTGGATATCTGCGGGAGGACCTCATGGGGGAAGACCAACTCCAGAGAGTCCGACAACCACTGGACCAAAATACTCTTGCAGTCACAATTCCTGACACTCATGTGCCCCTGCGACAAACCTTCATGGCTTATTGTGATGTAGTTAAAGAATGCACAGGTTTTCTCAACCAACCAACTTCTTTATCTCCCGCCCCCTTTTAGTGCTGAGATGAGGAAGAGGGATAGAGCAATGAAGATGGCCAGAAGCAGGAAGCAAAAACCGCGTTCTAGTCTTTGGAAAATGTTAAGCAATGCTGGGAAGTTTAAATGTTGCGCAGCTGACCAGAATATGAGAGATGCAGAGACTGAAACTGCTGGTAACTTGTTCTGATGCCGGTCGGAACGCTGAAGGCGAGCAGACTGTAAAAAACAGTACAGAGGCTGACACGAGCAGCATGCAGGGAGACCAAACTCAAGGAAGCTTACTGCTTGATGCCCATAAGAAGCTGAAGCCGCACATAGCAGAAGATGGCAAAGCAAGGACCAACCGGGCGCATGCCGAATCATTGGTTCAAAAAGAAAGGAGAAGGAAATATGTGAGAAACACCAAAGCCGCCCAGTAAGCCCAGGGAAAGTGAATGGGTTCCAGGAGCTCCTGCAGGTGAATGCCATTTCGCACTAACAGCGCAAGAGAGTCAAAGTGATACCATTTAAAGAAACTGATACGGATGCAAGCAATATTAAGACAGGGTCAGCAATATTTCAGAAGAGGAATTATTGTAAAAGCATCGATGACCCAATATTAGAAAATAATTATTACATGGATGAAAGAGAGAGTGATTGGAGAACGGAAAAGCCCTGGCAGGTAAGTGAAATGGGCAAACAGCGAGTCTCGAGCGAAACAGTAGTGTGACATCCTGGCAGGAGTGTAAACCAGGAGTGAGAAGGGGAAGTAAACTTGAAATTGTGAAACCGTGACAAACTGTTTTAAAAGGGAAGTATCATCCTCCTCCTTTTAGGGATCAGTGAGAAAATCGCAATTACCCTGGCAGGAAAGTACACTGTGGAGATAAAGCGGCTAATGTAAGTACAAAGTGTGAGAAACTGAACATTTAAGAGAATTGGGTTTTGAAAGAAAACTCAAGGGAATATTCATTCCCCTTGGACAAACTTGAACTGTTAAGTGAAGTAGAATGTATCAAAGGAAAGATACTTTCCTTATAAGCTGTTGAAGTAACACTGAAGTGAAATACTGAGATTAAGACTTGAACTGTGCTAAGTGAAATAGAAGGTACCCAGGAAAAGAGGTACTTTCCTTACAAACTGTGAAAGTATTAAAAAGCAGAGAAACTTGAGGGAGAGGTCGTCTCCTTTAAACCGAAAAGTGAAGTATTGTAAGGAAAGCAAAACGTAGGGGAGGATCCCTCTCCCCCTGTTTATTTGAGGTGTGGAACATTGTTGATGTTTATCCAGAGGTGCCGGATAGGCAGTGAAAGACCAGAAGGAAACATAAGGGAAAGGAGAGCCCCTTTCTCTAGTAGAACGTTATTCTTTTCTGCACCTTCAAACTTTATATTTTGGAACTCTGAAAGAAAGCTATAAGTTTATAGCCTAAACAAATCCCCTTGTACACATTATATTGGGTTTAGAATGTAAGGGTCAGTTTAGGGGTTTGGACACAGGACAGAGGACACTCTCTTTTTAAAAAAAAACAAACATTTTCTAACACTCCGACACAGACGAACCTTAGTTTTGTTGAGGCAGGGAAACCCCTTTTAGGATTAGGTATAGATGGGATGACCCCCAGACCTCTTATTTTTATAAATAAGTCTATAGAAAGCACCTAACATGCCACTGTGTCTGAATCATACTTCTGATCCCTTACACAATGCACTTTAAGGCCCTCTGGGAACTTCAGAGTTCTCCATTTTCCTCATTAAGGATGAGAAACACACTTCATAAAGTTGCAACCTTTTGAGCCCTCTACTAAGAAAACTCTGATCTCCAAGAAGAATCTGAGGAGTCCTGCTCTCGGCAGTCTGACCGCAATGACTAGAAGTGGCTCACTAGGTCCTGCTGTTCAGCGACTTTTCATAGCAGCATTCTTCGTTGTCATCCGCTAAGAGGCACTTTCATTCTCACTTCAGGGAAGATAATCAAGATATTTCAGCTGAATCTCTACCTTTAATATAATATTGCATTTCCCAGTAGCTTCTCCAGCCTGGAGCATAGGGAGAAAGGCAGGCATCAGATGTTTGCCTCTTTTACCAAGCCATCAGTGCTTTTGGCCTCCATGCTGATTCAGGGTTTACCAAAAACATTACGGTACTCCCATCAAATCTGGGGATTTTATCTAAGCACCATACCCTGGAGAGCTAGTTCAGATCTACACTGCAGGATCAAATGTGGCTACTTTTAAATTCTGTCACCGGACAATGAGTAAAACGTTTGATGCCATCAGTAACAAAGTTTTGCACATGGAAGCTTGGCTCTAGGAGCTGTGAATGCTCTTTGATGCCCTGGCAAATTAGACACTTGCGTGAGTGACATTTCACTGGCTGCAAAATATTTTCTCATGTAATAGATGGAGAGTTTCCTCTCTAGTTAAGTATGGGTAAGGATGCGGCAGATCTACAATTGGGCCTGGACAAATCTGAGTGTGTTACTCTATCTAAGGGTAGAGGGACAGTTCCTCGCCTGTAGCACCCCTAGTCGAGAATGTCAGAGTTTACTGGTTGTTCTGGGCAAAGCAGTTACTTGCCATTTGACAGTAATAATCTATAAGTATTATAATTATTATTGTTATTTTATAATGTGCTTAATACCAGAGCCGGTTTCGTATCCAATTCCAAGCCTGGTGAGTCTTTGGGAGAAAATCAATGCCATGGCCAAATCTTTGGGCTTAGCCTCCCAACAACCTGCTACCTCCTCCTCTATGGGGTGGTCTTTTCACACCTTTCACGCCTTTGCTTACTGAGTCATGGGTCAAACGCCCTCTGGCAATCATACCACACAGGGTTGTTCTTGCCAAGGTTTAGGCAGTGGTACCTATAGGAGCAACTTTGCCACCTCTACCATGCCTTTGGCATGCCAAAACCCCTTTAATTTGGACTGTCTACTGTGCTCCATTGAGGGATGGGGTTGTCCCTGTATGTCAAGGAGTGGCACCACACCACCATCGACATATGGTGTTATAGGCAGTGTCACAGGGTTACTGTCTTGCTCTCCTTAACCACCAATCCAATCACTCGATTCCCCCTTTTCATCCTTTCGCCTCCCCTTTGCTTGCTTCTGTTGGAGAAGGTCTGACAACTCCTGATGAAGACCACTATAGAACCTCTTTGAGAGGAGAACGAGTTTGTACTCTTTGTTTTTTGCTGCTGAATAATGGGGGCGGTTGCATCCCATCATGGCTCAGAGGTTTGAGGTTTTACTTGTGCAAGGACAAATTCAAGAAAGTCAACTTGACCCACATCCTCCTGGCGCTCGATCTGCAGGACTGATTGGTATGACTGTTCCTACCGGTTGCATACTCCATGTGCTGAGCCATCAGAATCACAGGAAGCATGAGTTTGTACTTGGAAATGCCCATTATCAGTGACCAGTCCTTCCATTCTGCCTTTCCTCGGCCCCTTGGGGGATCCAGAGAGGATCCAATTCATATCTTGACTTACCTGGGCTATTGTCTCATGCAAGCCAGCACCCCCCACTCTGGTGTCCACACCTGCACCACAATTGTCATCTAATACACAGCCTGGGCTTCTACCTCAATTTCAGTAAGTGCCAAATGATTTGGGTGTTTGCCTAGTAGACAGTGCCAGGCCATGATCACATGTTCTAATGTTTTGCATACATCCTCCCTTTTACAGTATCTGCAGAATCTTCTAACGGCTGTATCCTTTGCTCTCATACTGCAGATTTCTTGAGTAGGGAGCAGATTCAACGTAAACCTCAGGAAATTAACTCTCCAATTTCTGTTAGGTGATTTCCTAAGGTAAGTTGACAAGAGGCCAGTGCTCTTCTCTGTCAAATGTGAACATTGAAACAATTTATACTTCATAATAGAGTCTCTAGTATAAATCCAGTCCCTTTGTTGGAGCTTCTTTTTCATTTGGCGGGGGAATTCTATTAGATCTTTTTCATGGACTGGATACCTCATCAGATAGCCATTACGGCATCAGCTGCTCAGAAAACATTTCGACAAGGGATGTAGTGCACCTCGACTTGGCCGTCGATCCGTCTTGCCTCGATGCCTTGGTCGTCGACTCTGGACGTGATGTCAATCGTTTTGCTTATACTGCGTCACTACGCCCCAGTACATGAGTTCCTTTTTCAGGAGGCTCAGCACGCTGCTCGAGGAACACTGCTAATCCATAGTGTTTACATTCAACGTTTATGTCTCTATTTTTTGACGTGAGCTCTAGTTATGTCTGTGCCCCAGGTATCTGGGTTCAAGTGCTGCAGGGACAGCAGTTCCAACATGTCAATAACTGACCCACATGACGTCTGCGTATGGTTCCTTGTTGCCGATCATGACACAGAGAGCTGTGTTTTGTGTTGAAAAATGAACCCAAAGTCCCTCAGGGAATGAACATCAAAGCTCACGGTTGGCTGACCTCCTTCAAAATCTGACAAGTTCCATCATCCAAGGTCGAGAAGGATGTGCCAATACCTGACACAGAAGGCTGACACAGAAGGCTGACACAGAAGGCTGACACAGAAGGCTGACACAGAAGGCTGACACAGAAGGTTGACACACTACCATAGTCACCCCTCTTCCTCCCAGGCAGGGGCGTTTCCTGTGCTCCAAAAGGTGGGGGCCTCTAGAGAACAGCAGCAGGGTGACCCTGCCCTCGAAACTGCTTTGCTTTCTTCCCCCACCCCAGTTTGAGGACGAATACATGAATATTGGGCCCAATGGCAGGAGATTAACTTTGATGCCTGGGCTCTTCAGCTTGTTTAATGGGGTTACTATCTGCCTGTCTTAAAAAGGCTGATGGACAGACCACCACCACCACGACTGGAACAGGAGCTCCAGGTGGAACTGCAAGCCATGCTTTTTGAAGGGACCGTGGCAGAGGTACCTCCGGAGCAGAGGGTTGGGCTGGTATTCCCAGTATTTCCTGGTGCCCAAGAAAGGGGGGAGGACTCTATCCTATCTTGGACTTCAGGGGCTTGATCAAGTTCCTGAGAAGTTGAGAGAAATTCTCCACGCTCTCAGGTTTTGAGACTGGCTGGTATCGATGGATCTCCAGGACACACATTTCCATGTGCTGATTTTCACCAGAGGCAATCAGTTTAACGTGCTCCCCTTTGGGTTGACCTCCACCCCAGGGTCTTCAAGCTCATGGCGTTAGTCGCAGCTCACCTCAATAGATCTGGCGTCCTTGTGTTCCCTCACCTGGATGACTGGCTCATCAAGGGATGTTGGTGGGGCAAATTTTGTCCCATCTCAAGGATACCTACTCACTGCTCCACAATCTGGGCTTCTCCCTGAACTTGCAGAAGTTCCACACAACATCAACACAGAGCCTCCAATTCATCGGAGCAGTACTTGACACTTGAGTGGCGATGGCCTCTTGGTGGGCCAGCTGCTACAACATGATGGTGGGGGAATCTTTCTGGCCTGTGTGGCCCCACCCCAGGGTGGTCACAGATGTATCCTTGAAAGGTTGGGGCACTCACTGCAAGGATTTGCAGCTGAGCAGCCTTATAACAGCGATGGAGCCCCAGTGGCATATCAACAGGCTGGCGCTGTGAGCCATCAGGTTGGCCCTAAAACCGTTTGAGCCCTCTGAGTGGCAAGCATGTCCTGATTATGACGGACAATACGGTGGCCATGCACTAGCTGAACAAGCAGGGTGGCATGCGCTCACTACCCCTCTGCGGAGAGGCGATGCGGCGGTGGTTCAGACTTTTGGAGAATCTGATCTGCATCCCAGCAGTGCATGTGGCATGTACAGAATGGTTTGGCGGATGCTCTGAGCAGGCAGAGCAGGGTCATTCGCAAGTGGGAAGTGTGCCAAGAGTTCCTAGGGAAGGTCTTCTCTCTCTGGGGTACCCCAGCAGTGGATCTGTTTGCCACCGAGCCCTACAGGAAGTGCAGACAGTTTTGCACGAGGGAATTCCCAGCGAAGGGTACACTTTTGGATGCGTTTTTCTCGTGAAGTGGGCTTTCGCTCTCCATTACGCCTACTCTCCTATTCCCCCCCATCTGTGGGTTCTCGGGAGGTTAAGATGGTTTCGAACTTCTCCAGCATGGGGTCTGGCATGGATTCACATGCTCATGAATATTCCCCGTTATCAAGCTGGGACTCCTCGGTAAAAGAAAAAAGTTTCACTTTCACTTAAAAACTATATTTCTCTTCTAAACCAATCACTGTCCTCTGGATCATACTGCCCCCATCCAATGACAGACATCTACATAAACCCCTCCTTTGGCAGCCATTTTCAGATTTTTACCACATGCTTCACTGTGGGGAGGCCTCAAGTTTGCTCTCCGAGCTATTTGGACGTTTTTCGACTGAAAAGGTTCCATTTTTGTTTCAAAGAAGCCTGTGTGCTCTTTTCTTCATCTGCTGACAGCAGGGACCCGTTGTCGGCGAAATTCTGCACCCCTCCAGGGCGAAGATCCATCGAAGATTCTACAAGGTCATCTTGGGCCTATTTCGCGCCCTCTCACCATAACGGAGGAGGAGAAGGGTGGGAGGGGGAGGGAAGTACCCTCTTCAGCCCTGCACCAAATGAGGGCTACAGAATGTGTTTGTTGAGGACAAGCACCTGCAATGCCTCTACTGCCCACACTGGAACCACAAGGAAGTAGAGTGTGCGAGATATGCCTCGGATTCTCCAAGAAAACAATGACGGACAGGCATAGGCTGGAAGCATGGCTTAACATGAACAAGGCCTCTGACCCGTGCTCCGAGCAGGGTCATGTCTCGTCCAGGACCAGCCGGTCCAAGGAGTTGCCTTCTAAGTCCTTTGAGGGCGCCTCATCCGTGGGGGCCCAAGAGGAAGCCAAGTGCCGCAAGTCTGAGTCCACTGGGTTTGCAGCGGAAGCGAGTCCCAAAGTGGATAGGGCGCGATCTGCATCACCTTCCACCTCCATTGACAACATACCTTCAAGCTCCTCTTCAAAGAGAAAGACATCTACCCCGGTTAAACTACGGGAGAAATCTGAGAAGTCACTTAGAGGAGAAGGCCGCGCAGCCCAAGCAGGCTCAACTGATAGAGGCAAAGACCAATTTGGCGACTCAGTCGATGGCTACTACTACCATGGTAGCTATGGGCGCTGATCCTACAAGGGTAGCTCCCATGGATCAGAAAGTGTCCCTGCCCCCACGGCGCGGCTCTGCCGCAGTGACTTCGGCAAAGTCTGCAGGCATGCCAGAAGGGGTAAAATCGGCCCAGGCCCTGGTTCAAGACCCTCGGGGTGGGGGGGGGTGATTGGGGCAGTAGGCCCCGAAACAGCCCTCCCAGGCCATCGCCCAAACCAAGAGTCCTTGCATACGGTCCACAAGGACGTTGAAGAGGACAACGACTGCAGAGATTTCCTGTTCTGCCTTCTCAGCCGAGGGACATTTCCTTGGATATTCTGACGACTCTAAACACCTTGGTGTCGGAGATCAGATGAGAATGCCTTCATTGCCGTTACCTGTGGTCCCCCAGGTCCCCGATCAGCTTCCAGTGAAGAAGAGGAAGCATCATCTGAGGCACCCATATCAACCTCCTCCGCCACACCTCAGGTACCTCCTCCAGACCCAGACACGGAACGGATACAGCCACGACATCAGATGATGACAAAGACATTGTTGCAACGGACGATGAATCGCCACAATTGGATTCTCCACATAGGTTGTCCCGCACCGGATGAGGTGGGGTCGTTCCATTCCATGATCACCAGTGCCTCAGAGCTATTCCAGCTGGTGCCAGAGGGAACCAAGAAGGGAGGGCTTCTTGTATAAAAGGCGCAAGGCCAAGAGGAAGACTTTCATGGGGATAGCTTTTCTGTACTATGTTTGGAAGGAGGGCCTGCCCTCATGAAGAACCCTTTTACAGCTACAGCCAAGCGGGACAGGCTGAAGAAGAAATATAGGGTGCCAGACTCTGCACCCAAGTGCCTGAGGTCGCAACCATCGCTGGACGGCCGCAAGGAAACAGTCTGCTTACCCGTCCTCGTTGTCTTCGGTCCCTCCGGACAGTGAAGGGAAAAGGATGGACTCCATGGGAAAGACGGTGATTTACACCACAGCATCCACTATCAAGGCGGCAACGCACCAGCGATCCTGGCCAGGTACGACAGTGAATTGTGGTACAAACTAGGACCGATCCTGGAGTTCCTCCCCAAACATAAGAAAGTTGAAGCCGCTGCTCTCTTCCAGGAAAGGGAAGTGGCGTTGGATCACGTCATCGCAGTGGCATTGGAAGCCTGAACCGACCAGGACGTTGGGCCCCCACTCGTGCACTCTGGACCCCTTGTCTTGTCAAGCCTAGAAACACTTGTGTACGGGCACGTTATAAATACCATATATCAATGCTGGGTTGTGCTGATCAGAGCTGCAGTAGATCCCTTGGTGGTTTAAAAAAGTCTGGAGGAAAAAAACTGAAAAGCAGGTGCCCCTGAAACCTAGATTCTGATGCTTGTGGATCTGCTTAGAATAACATGCTGTGCATATAGTCTGGCATCTAGTGATAATCGTTGAGTATTGCATCTTTTTTTTTGAAGATCGAAAGGGACGTCGACATAGGCGTGACTGTAACACTATGCCTAACGTGATGTGTAGTGTACCCAAAATCCCTCGTGCGTTGCTGTCCCACCAGATAATTTTTTCCACCAACCCAGTTGGTCGCTTATGTGGAGCTCGTAAGAGTTTATATTGCTATATCTATTCCCACGGCCTACGGTCGTTTAGTTCATTTCTAACGCCATCTCGATGGCTGTAGCATGGGTTTCTTGCCACCAACATCTACAACTGCTCAGCAACTGTTGACCATGTGGCCTTGGCCCTCAGGCCTGGCCTTTACAGTAGGGAGAGTGGGGCCCTGTTTTCTTTCTTCCCTCTGAGAATGCATTTCTTTCACCCATCGCTTTCTCGTCTCGGTCTGGCTGCCGCTAACCTCTGCTATGGAGAGTCCTCCTGTTAAGTTCTGCCCTTCTTGTAACTGCAAATTTCCCTGCATAGACACTGATCGCCAGTTGAACAAGTGTCTTCCTCGTGACCACAATGAGCAGACAGGGGGACTAAGCAGTTGTCGGCCTACGCTATGCAGGCCGAAAACCTGTCCCGCGCTGCCGCTTCAGATGAGGAATCCATCAGCAGCCATGGCTCTGATTCGGAAGCCATCGACCTACACGCTCCCATATGCCCATCCCTGATAGGCAAGCCGTCGGCACTGTTATGGGGCAACAACAACCCCGGCGACACGGGTACCCACCCACCACGTGGACTTAATCACACAACCCATAAGACCTCTTTCACGGGGTCTTCTCAGAAGGCCTCAATGCCTGTAGGCCCGCTGAAATATTCAGATGTGCCTTCTGAACCTCGCGGTTCGACGCCCTCACCCGACCCACAGCATGCAAATGGGCATAACTTCCGCTGGAACGGGCGGTTCTCTTAAAACTCCCACTACTGTCGACCTGCCGTCCAAAGGTGCTTGGACGCCGAAGGACTCTGTGGTGTTGCCGACCGTGGCAGCACCTACAAGCACGCTGAACCCCTCTACGCCGTCAGTAGGGCTTCCGAAACTTAGCAAGAAGCTTTCGGTTACCGTTTCAGCAGCTTGGAACTCCAGAAGGGATTATTCTGAGTTCCCCCATCCTCTTTCTGAGGCCCTACTTAAGGGGTCACCCCCTACTAGGCAGCCCTTCCCTCTTCAGCTTTCTCAGAATGGACTAGGGAGAGGTTAGAAGAGTGTATGGCTATCATGGATGAGTTCATCAACTTTCCAGACCAGTATGACAGGGCCTTGAAGAGACCTAGGGAAGTGGATTCATGCCCCATCCCCTCTAAATTTCAGAAACTTCGCTCCCCCGGTGCCCAGTTTCCCTCTTCGGAGGAACCACAGGAACACCATGATATCATCTTTGGGGATAACCCTGAGGACCCGGGCCAGGATGTTTCTTACAAAGGTTTTAACCTTAATGACGAAGACCCGGTCTATCAAGACCTAGACTGGAGTCCGGCGGAGCACCAGAGCTTGTGGTACACAGCGCCACATACCACTGACACAGATGTCATCTGCCTGGATCCCCCTGCTGCTACTCTTCCGCAGCGAGATTAGTCGCCAGTTGACGACCAAATGCTGTTCAACTCCCTCTTGAAAAGAGCAACCGACCATTTTAAAATTCCTACACACGAAGCCGCCTCTGACTTCGTGGAGGACATCCTTGAGGAAAAGACTCCAGTTAGCCAAGCCATTCCCTTATTAAATTCTATTAAAATGCCTGGCTCCTTCCTTACTGTCCCCTTCCCTTACACGGGTAGTTGATCCCTGTGTGGAATTTTTTTTACCCAGCCCGCTCTGGTCCCCTCTAAATTAGGGGTCACGCTACACCAGACTCCTTGGATGTAACAACCACTCGCCAACGGGCAGGGGTATCACTGTCCTTGGCAGAATCCCCTCCAGACAAGGATTGTAAAAAACATTACGCCCTTGGTAAGCACGTCAACGCCTCTGCAGCCTACTCCACGAGGATTGCCAACAACATGACGCTCCTTGCGAGCTACAGTGATCAGTGGGGCCAAGTACAGGATGGCCTTCAGAAAGTTCCAGAGCCTACCTGATCATGCCTGCTGGCGGTCATGGCTGAAGGCAGGCAAGTGACCCAGAATATCCTGACAAACACTCTGGCCTCGGCCGAAACTGCTGGACGCACCCTTGCCCAGGGAACCCTACCCAAGTGGCATGCCTGGTTGAAGAACCCTGGGTTTAAACACGAGACACATTCCTCCTTAATTAACAAGCCTGCTGAGAAATCCAACCTATGCGGGAAGGCGGTTGACGATGCCCTAGAAATGACAAAAAAGGAGCACAAGACTATTAAAGTCACTTGGCCAGATTATGGCTAAACCCTTTCACCAGCACGACGGCCCTAATGTCCGCTGGTCCTTTAGTGGCCAATCCTTCTGCCGCTCGCCGCAAGGTCAGTATGTCTCGGGGGTGCCCCCTGGTCCACCAGTAAGGGTCCTCCGGCAACTTCAAGTACCAGCAAAGAGGCTCTCGTAGGGGCAAGGGCAGGGTTAGAAACTCTGCTCCCAGAGGCTTCCCAGCCTCCACCTCCAATAGACTTGCTGGTACGTGTCCCCTCTCTCGCTTCCCTGGTCAGGGGTCGCCGGTCTTCATTTATCCACGCCTGGGAGGGGATCACTTCAGATCAGTGTGTACTAAAAACGGTGGCCCACGGGTAATGTATAGAGTTTCTCTGACCACCTCGCTACCACCCACCTAGAAGCAGACTTCTGTGGCCAGAACATCTGCACATCCTGCTGGAAGAAGTTCAGGTCCTGCTGGAAAAGGGAAAAGGGCACCATCAAAGTCGTCTCCCTTCTCCAGGTAAACAAGGGTATTTATTCTGTGTACTTCCACGACCCAAAAAGGATATCACCATGTGCCCTGTTTTAGACCTGCAAACAAGTATGGGAATACTCAAAAGTTCAGGATGACAACCCTTCTGAAGGTAATCACCCCGCTAAAGCAGGGGGATTGCATGGCCACACTGGACATGAAAGATGCATACTTTCTGTGCGCTGGCAACATTGCAATATGTACCTCTGTTTCATGATAGAGGACACCCACTATCGGTTCAAGGTTCTCCCCTTTGGCATTGCCTCAGCCCCAAGGGTGTTCACAAAGGTATGTGGGGAAGACAAATCCGTGGATTATTCTGGCGCTGGTTGGATGTGTTAGTCCATAATGTCGCAGTTGTGCGAGTTGCGTATATTAATGATCAAGTCACGTGTGTTGTCATTACAAGAGTAATTTATTTCTTGCTAGGTTGGCACCAAAGAGAACATCATTGTAGTAATGAATGACAATTTTTTGACATGATGCTTGGTACAATTTTTTGACATGGTACTACAATGATGTTCTCTTTGGTGCCAACCTACCAAGAAATAAATTACTCTTGCAATGACAACACTCTTGATTGCTCTCCTAACGATATTGTCCTGACTGGCTTTCTTTTTTCTAAAGGTCCACTAAGCCGCTCTTTCGGCGTACACCACGTCCCAGAGCAGGGTTTCGTGGTGGAAGATTCCTGTGATTAAAGCCTTTATGTAGGGGTAAAGAGACTTCACCCCTGATCTCCATCCCAGCCCCGGGGTGGGACATGAATGTTGTTCTTACCAGACTAATGGGATGTGTAAGTAACTCGTGGTGGCAACAGTAAAGACAGACACAAGTGATCACAGTTAAATGGTGTTTAGTAGACTGTAAATGTGGGATGGAAAAACACCTAATCTAAACCTAAAATGGGAGCAAGCTACAACCATCAAATAATAAGGCAGTCCTAGTGGCGTCTTGTCAAATAAAAGGGCCTATACTAAGAAAAACTATTGCCAATCCTTAAGCTAAATACAACAAAGAGTGTAGGACAGGAATCACAGGAAAGAAAGAAGTGTTCACAAATGAGAAGTCAGGATGTATTGGATTAGCCGGGGTTCTCCCTTCCCCACGTTTTGAGCACGGGATAAGGTGAGACTCCTTAGCACAGCACCTGCTCGAGCTTCCCAGCACAAACTAACAGTTCCGCTCTCAGTTGATCACGGCCTTTGGTGGTTAAGTCTTTCTTCTACAAAAAGTCTCTTGCCTCCGCGGACCTGATGTGGTCAAAATAACAAACAAAAAGTTCCTTTCCAAATGTATGTTGGGTGATGTCCTTTCACCCTTGGTTCCCCCCTTCCGGGATCAGATCCAAAAAAATTTCTTAATGATGTCAGGACCTTTCGTAGTTGGGTTTCTTGCTTCCAAGGGCCAGACCGGTTCAAAATGAACAAACAAAAGTTTAAAAAAAAGTTATTCTCTGATTATACTTGGATGACACCTCTTCACCCATTGGGTCCCCCTCTTCTGGGCTCAGACCCTGCTCAACTGTTAGCCTCCCTCCGCCAGGTTCACTACGGCTTTTAACACAATTTCATCTGTGACATTCACATATCTTCATGTATTTTTAGGCAGTTCACTGTGGCCATCCCTCTGCCGAGGTTCACTCTTGTCAACACTCTGTTAATCAGGACCTTTGGCTTCGCCCCTTCTTTATCGGAATCACTTGGTCGGGTTCACTCTTGCCAACATTTCCAGTTTACAATTAAACAGTTCTTCGATGCTGGATTAGCTTCTCTTCGCTTCACCATCATCTGTCGGTCAAAGGCTTTCGACTGTACAGAGGATTTTACTAAATATCTGTACGACCACTTTGACCCCCTTCTCGCCTTTCTCCCAAGGCCTTCTGGTAACGGTAGTTTCAGCAATAGGATAATCGCCCAGAGTTTCTCGAGTGAGCACCCACGTGGTGCCGGATTCCTCTATAGCTGGCTTTCCTCTTGCGTATCAATCGTTCTTGTACTTTCTTTATCAGCTTGCTACCTTCGTTCAACACTGTTCGGTTTCTTATCCGCTCTCCCCCTGACTGTGCTGAACTGCTTAGCTTTTCTTGTCTCTGGAGTCAAGGCCGGTACCATGGGAGCAAGCTCTCCCCGGCTTGGTTTGTCAGCAGAGGAGGACCATGTGTACCGTTGACATCGGCTGCAACATACGCTAGCTATTGTTTGCTGTATTACAATTCCTTCTGCAGCGGTTTCACAGGGCTTGGCCGCAAAGGGCAAGGTCACTTCTCTCCTTGGCACCCTCTCGATTTGCGCTGTCTTTCTCCTCCTCTTGAACTGCTGTGCGCAAGTTAGCTCTCTCATCGTGTGGTCTGCCTTGCTTGTGTTGTGACCTCATGCTCCACCTTTTATCCCTGTGGGGAAGGGAAAGGGCTGTCTGGTGTGTGTGATTGTGGTCAGTTGCCTGACTTTGTCTGACCGACTCTGGTGTTTGTCTGTCTTTCGTGGTGTGCGAAAGAAGTGTTCCTGTCGGAAAGGGGGGTGGGGGGTTGGTTTAAATATCCTACAGTCGGGCGGGAAAAGGTGTTATAAGAAGGGGCATTCCGCGTCTCACCCGTTTGTCCCACCTCCACTCCCCATGGACTCCCGCATCCAGGTGATCCTCCCACACTGGTCCACCCCCAGGAACTGGATCCAATAGTGATGGCCCTGTCCTGGCCACCTGTATGACATATCCCCAGGGACTAGACACCTTCATGTTTCTCACAGACCTCCCTTTGAACCATTGCACAAGGCTAGCTTTTAGTCACTCACCTACAAGACTGCCTTCCTTTTGTCCATCACCTCTATAAGGAGAGTTAGTGAACTGCCGGCCCTTTCAGTTCAGGACCCCTTTGTCACGATTCACAAGGACAAGGTGGTTTTGCGCACACGCCCATGCTTTGCGCCCACATTTATCTCAAAGTTCCATATGAACCAGTCCATAGAACTACCCACCTACTCCTAGGTCCCGTCCCCTTTCCTCCATACTATATGGGCGTTGTCGATGTCAGCGGGTTTCAGCAGGTGTCCAGCTTGCAAGGGGCTCTTCCGCTCCGACCATGGCTGGAAGGGTTGTACTGCGTATGATGCGCTCACACCACACGCTCTGAAGAACAGACTAGCTCGTTGGAGGGAGCTCTTTGGAAGGTCGCCTCCAGAGGACTTGAAGGAATTTGCCAGAAACAAGTCCAGGCCCAAGGTAGGGGCACTGTTTTTTCATCCGCAACAGCGACTCCTTCCCCAGGAAGCGCCTGAGTGGGAGTGACCTATCCGGTTCTAGCACCAGCGCATGTACCGAGGCTTATTCAGCTACCGGCCTCCAGGCCGAGAGGTTGCGAGATCCTACCGGTAACATCGCTGAGGGACTGCAAGGTTCTACTACCGGGTTTCCGCCTGAGGAGCTACGCTCTAGTACTGGACACATTTCTGAGGTGATGCCTGTAGGCAGCGCTACCGGTGACACAGTAGAGGGCACTCTGTCTACCAGGCCCCGTCCTGAGGTGCAGGCTAGGCCTCAACCTCAACCGCCAAGAGTCCAGGAAGAGGCCGGGCCCTGCGCGGTAAGCGCTGCGACGCAGGCACGTGGCATGGAGCCCAAAAAAATGGCTGCTGGGCCAGACAAAATGGTTACTCGTCCGACACCACCACCCTTCGGGGAGCAGGTAGGGGAACGAGTTTCCAGGTGGGACTGGTCTTTGCCAGGCATGTGGACTACGGCATACCCTTCAGTGTCACAGGGCAGATACACACCTCGTACAGCAAGCAGTGTGTGCCCAGGTCTCAGCACCGCCAGGGCCCTCGGTCCATGCCTGTGCCACCAAGCACTCCACCGGCCTGCAATGATAGGTTTTTAAAAAAGTTCCTGACACTTATGAGGTCTCCACAGATGGGCATCGTCCTCAAGGATGTGATCAGGGACATGCCTCCCCACCCCGGTCTTGCTGCTAGCACCCAGGCTACTCCGCCCTTGGTTCCAGCGCCTCCGGCTCCTATACAGCCCCAGTTGCCCGTACCAGTTCCCACTACACCAGCCATGTTGCCAATAGTCCCAGCAGCTCCTTATCAGCAGCGTTCGGCTCCTGTCAGTACACCGCAGCCCTCGGCTCCTCCGGCTTTACCTGACCAACAGGACACATTGGTGGACACACCGTCATTGGCCAAGGCATTTCATGAATGGCTCGCGGGCCTAGCCTAATACTTGGGGCTTCCACAGACAGAGGTTGAACAACCAGAGGTTTGGGTCTTGGCGGAGGTCCTCGCTATGCCCCACAGCTAAAACAGGGATTCCATGGCAAAAGAAAATGGTGGCACTGGCCAAAAAAGGAAGGCTTAAACCCCATTTGGCGCAGCCTACCAACATGCGCCTCAATGCCAAGTACAGGCAGTTGGAGTGGGATCCACTCTTTTTGTCACCACATCCTCAGCCACACTCCTCGGACATTGCTGCGGCCTCCATCTACTCCAAGCCACAATCATCCTCGCCTACCTCAGCAAGCCTGGGTAAGGAGGAGATTTACTCCAATGCTTCCCTGCATCTTCATCAGTCCAATGCGGATGCTATGCTCGCTGATGTCAATCAAAGGCTTTGGCGGGAAATAGCTGACTTCCTGCCGGAATTTCCTTTCCAGTGTCAGGCGCGCTTCAAGGCAGGGCTGGTGGAAGGCAAAATTGTAGCGCAAGACGTAATGTGGCTCACATTGACACCTCGGGTCGTGCCATCTGCATTGCTACGGACATGAGAAGAACGGACTGGCTACGGGCTACCAAGTTCAACCCAGACGTCCAGGAACGTATATTGGACCTTCCATTTGAGGGTGGCGATCTTTTCCATTTTACCACGATGAGGAACTTGGTAATAAGAACAGTTCCCAGTCTGCCAAATCCTTATCCATCCTAAGGAAGTCCACACCTAAGGCCTACAGCCAGACGCACTAGCATTCCAACAAGGGTCAGTCCTTCGGAGGGTTCTGAGGTTTCCAGGAAAGACGGTCCAGGCAGCCGGACCGATCTCCAAGCCAACATCGCTGCAAGCAGCACAAGGCAGCGCATAAGGGCTTTTTTCAGTCGCCCTCCTCACCCCCAGCATCAGAAGGAAAAAAGGCATCACACGCCCATCTCTGTCCACGTGTCTCCGGTGGGGGGCAGGCTTGCCCTTCACTCCCAATGCAGGCGCATGAGGTTCGTGGACCTCTGGATCCTCCTAGTGGTGTCCACGGGCTACCGCCTACCTATCCCTCCTCCCTCCTTTCCCTCTCACCTATCCTCTGCTCCCACAGATTGAAACAGCAACTCTGTTGGTCGAAATTTGCTCGCTCGTAGTGAGTCAGGCAGTGGAGGAAGTCCCAGCCTCCCACCGGGGTCTCGGCTTCTATTCACAGATTTTCACCATACACAAGAAGAACCAGGCGGACCTGAGAGTTGTGTTGGACCGTTTCACCTTGAACCTTCCCTTCCTCTTCAAAAGTTCAAGATGGTTACCCCAGCGCTTATAGTGGAGACACTGTGCATAGGAGACTGGATGTGCTCCCTGGATCTTAAGGATGCGTACCTACACGTCCCGATCTGGCAGCCCATTGCTCTTTTCTAAGGTTCAGGATCATGGGCTTTCATTTCCATTAGAAGGTTCTACCCTTTGGACTCAATTCAGCCCTGAGGGTCTTTACAAGACTGATGAACGTGGTGGCAGCCCTTCTCGGGGCCCAGGGTCATCGCATGTTCCCCGGAGGCAGTCCACCACACCGCCGCAGCCCTGATGAATACTCTACACGAGTTGGGATTTTCCATCAATCTCAAGAAGTCACCGCTGGAGCCTACGCAGAATCGAACATTCCTGGGCCTTATCTGGGATACGACCACAGAGTTCTTGCCTTAGAGGACAAGATCACAGCCATCAGGAGGGCCACGGGGCATTTTCTCAGCAGAACAGCGGCCTCGGCATGGTCGTACCAACACCTCCTGAGCATCATGATGGCATGTCTCCTGGCAGTGCCATTCACTAGGCTCAAAATGAGGCGCTTGTAGCTGCACTTCGCCGCCTCCTGGAGTCAGGAGAAAGGTTCCCAGGCGGAGCTGGTCAGCATCCCACTGCATCTTCACCAGGACCTAGTCTGGTGGAGCACAGACTACAACTTGCAAGTGGGCAGGCCCTTCAGGCAACCAACACTGCAGGTTTCCATCACCACAGACTCATCCCTAGAGGGCTGGGGTGCTACCTTGGACAAACAGTGTCCATAGGGTTTGGTCCCGGCAGGAGGCCCACATCAACTGGCTTGAGTTGATGGCCATCTGGCTCTCTCTCAAAGCCTTCCTCCCGATCAGTGGCAAGGCGATCCTCATTCAAACGGACAGCTCCACCAACATGTATTACATCAACAAGCAGGGTGGCACTAGGTCTCCTCCCCTCTGCACTCTAGCCGTCAACCTTTGGGAGTGGTTTTGGTAAACGACATGCACTTGGCAGCAATCCACCTCCCGGGAGAGTCCAACCTGGAGGTGGACAGGCTCAGCAGGCTGGGGGCGGACAACTACGAATGGCAGTTGATCGAACAGATCCTGCAGGGGGTCTTCAACACATGGGGTCATCCCCAGGTGGATCTCTTTGCCACCTGCTCCAACAGGAGGTGCCCTCAGTTTGTGTCATGGCTGGGACAAGGCTGGGGCTCTCTGGGCGATTTGATGCAGATACAGTGGAACAGCATGAGCGCGTATGCCTTCCCTCCCACTGCCCTAATCCACAGGGTCATCTGCAAGATAAGGGAGTGTCGGCACCTACGTATCATTCTGATAGCTCTGTGCTGGCCGGCAAGGCCATGGTTCTCGGAACTGTTCAGCCTTTCGGATCAGCCCCTGATCCACCTTCTGCTCGGTCCAGCTCACCTAGTATCTCAACAGAGAGGCACAGTCATCCACCCTGCCCCCCAGAGGTTAGCCCTTGCAGCATGGTTCCTGAAAAGGTCACACTAAAGCATTGTCATCTGTCACAGGCTAACCTAGACCTCATACAGGACGCGAGGAGCAATGCTACTAGGAGCCAGTTTAAAAGCAAGCAGACTAGGTTTTGTCACTGGGCGGAATCAAGGGAGGTTGATCCGCTGACCTGCAAGTTGGACGACGTGCTTTCCTTCTCAGCACACCTCGCTCACTCAGGGGTGCAAGTAGAAACATGCCGCACCTTGGTGGCCATCGGAGCCTACCGGAACCCGGAGGAGGAGGTCTTTTCGTACTCCAACCTGGTGGTTAAAAGACATCTGGCGGGCCTCAACAGGCTGTACCCGCCTATCAAAAAGCCTCACCCTGTGTGAGACCTCAACGTTGTCTTGGGCGCCTTGGCGCATAAACCATTTGAGCCAATGGTGTCTACGGACATCAGGCTAGACTCCATTCAGAGAGCCCTCTTGGTGGGTCTTAGTCTGCATACAAGGTGAGTGAAATCCATTCACTGGTTGCATCAGAACACTACTTTTCAGAAATACATGGTGGTGCTTAGTACTCACCCCACATTCCTACCTAAGGTAGTCTCCTTGTTTCACCACCTCAATGAGGAGATTGTACTTCTTCGCGGACCCCAAGGGCGAAGATCAGAGGGTACTGCACTGTCTAGCAGTTAGGCTCACTCTAAAATATTACCTAGACAGAACCAAGACCATCCGCAAATCAGAGGCTCTCTGTCGCTTTCGGTGGGTCAAAGCCGGACTATCAGGCTTCCAAGGACTCCATATCAAGATGGATGGTTGCGGCCATCAAGGAGGCCTATGAGGGACAGCACAAACCACTCACGGCAACTATGCATATCCACGCTATCGGAACCAAGGCCACGTCTGTGGCCTTCCAGAGGCACGTTCCCTGGCAGGTCATCAGCAAGGTGGCTACATGGGCTATGCCTTCGGCCTTCTGCAAGCATTATTGCTTGGATAACAGCTCCATGTGTGATGCTGCATTTGGGCAGGCAATATTAAGGAACTTGATTTCTTAGGAGGGTCACCCTGTGGGGTTACATTGAGTTGTAATAACCCATACAGTATGGAGGAAAGGGGGCGGGACGTAGGAGTAATTATCAGTTACTCACCGTAGTGACTAATGTATTCCTAGTCCCCTTTCCTCCATACATTCCACCATCCTCCCCCTTAACAAAACTGGTGTCATTAGGCAGTGGTATTATTGTTGATGCGTGTAGGAGGACTGCGGAGTGGCGCCGGGGGTGGAGTCAGGGGAGTGCATGCTGCCAAGGCTTTGCGCCCACATGCCTCTAAATTTAAAGGTGAAGGTTTTTTCTGGTGAAAAAGCTTCTGTCTCCCGTCCCCACCGAGGGACACCCCATACAGTATGGCAGTAAGGGCACTATGGATTTTGAGTATGTTAGTCACTACGGTGAGTAACTTATAATATCCGATAAGAGACTGTTACTTTCACAAGCCCTTGAGATTAGAAAGCGTACGACCAGGAAACCAGGCTGAAGAAACCCGTATGATATGTTGGAGATACCCCGTGCCCTCCCTCGTCACTAATCAAGGTGGGGAGAAGCGGCAGCCACTGTGGTACCGTTGTTGGCTCCAAGAACAAAGCAGCATCAGTGAAATCAACACAGCAGGTGAGTTGGGGAGACCGATGCAAGACCGGGTTGTGTTGAAGCCAAGGTTGCAAGCAGCAACATTGTATGGCGAACGCTGGAACAAACATTGTTAAAACGCGTGTGAGAAAAGACGCAAGTAAATTTTGAACTGCTAAGGAGTGTTTGAACTTTGAAGAGACTTTGATAGGATACCGTTGACAGAGTGGTCTGGCACCTCGTGGGTTCTCAATAGAAAGTCTCTGTAAGGTATCCAGCTGAGAAGTGGCAGAATTTTAAGTTAGAAGGATTACATTAAGAAGAGAACAAAGAATTGTGAATCTAAATTAGTCCTGCGATGGGTCAAGCAAAATCCCACGCACAGTCGCAGTCTTCGCTTTTGATATAGTAATGAAAGTTTTGAAAATGAGATTTTGGTGCGAGCCAAGTAGAGGGTGACCAATTGAAGGTTTTGTGTTAAAGTGGGTCTGAGCCCGGCGGTGGGGGACATGGGGTGAACAGTGAATTACCAGAGAAGTTGTGCAAATGAGAATCCCGAGGAGAAAGGAACTTTGAATGTGTGTCGCATCAGGCCCTCTTAAATAAGAGACTTTGACAGACACACTTTGGCACAGAAAGTCCTGATACTGAGATTTTGAACTGCATCCTCGTGCTAGACAAGACAAGAGTATGTGCTAAGCTCGAGTGTGCTGCCTTGTCCCGTGCTGAAAACGTGGGGAAGGGAAGCCATCGTCTCAACTATACTGACATATCATTTCTAGAACACTTTTCTTTTGTATAACATTGTTTCTCCAGCATGGGGTCTGGCATGGATTCACATGCTCATGAATATTCCCAGTCGAATCCTCGGTAAAAAAAGAAAATCAGTTTCGTCTCTGAACTGTCTTTCTACTAGTAACCAATCACTGGTCTCTGGGTCATACTGCCCCCAGCCAATGACTGCCCTATACCTAAGCCCCTCCTCTGGCAGCCATCTTCAGATTTGTACTGCACGTTCAAGTGTTGGGAGTCCTCATGCTGTAGCTCTCGAGCTTTTACTGCGTTTTTTTGAAGTGTTTACTCTTATATTTTCGGTCAATCCAGCCTCAAGCTCCACCGGTTCCACTTCCGATCAACGGGGATCCATTTTCGTTGAGTTTCCACTTCTCAGAGGATTCCAGAAGATCTTTGAGGCCTACCCCGCGTGAACATGGCCCAGGACAAAAGGAAGCATGACGCCTGTTGGATCAAGCTGTTCAGGAGCTGCCCTGGATGCGGACTGCAGAATGTCTTTAAGGAGGATGAGCACTCTCGGTGCCTCTACTGCCTTCATGACGACAAATCACACGTGGAGAAGGACTGTGCGTTTTGTAAGAACATGTCCAAACGGACAATGAAGGATCGTCGTACTCTGCTCAACTGGCTGGAGGGGAAGAGCCCAGCAGCAGGTGAGAAGAGGAAGAAGTCTGAGCGGTCTTCTAAGACCTTTGAGGGCGCTCTGTCGACGGGGGCCCAACAAAAGGCAAAGCACCGCGAGCGCCAATGGTTGGGTTCCTCGGCTGCCAGGCAGGGCGCATTATCACTGATGCCATCAACCACGAGCCAATGCTCTGGCTCGGTGAAGAGGAAGTCGGAGAACCCGGGTAAGCTTCGGGAGAAGGCCCGGTCGATCCCGAAGGAGACAGCCGAGGGGGAGCGAAGCGGTGACCCTCCCCCCGAAGGTGAAGGCCTCAGGCACACCCAAGGTCTTCAAGGCCCTGATTCCCCCGGCTAAGGTCTCGATTGAAGGAGTCGTGGCGGCCCTGGAGAAACCTACTGAGGCTTCCCCAGTGGAGACGGATCCAGGGGCTAGAGTTTCCCTGCCACCCCAGAGGGAATCTTCTTTTTCTGTCTATCGAAGACCCCTGTGAAACCCCAGCAGGAGAAAAGGGGGGGCACGGTAGCCATAACGGATACGGATACCACCTCTGAGGATGAGTTGGCTAGCGTCCAAAGGATCCTGCACAGAAAGTCCGATGAATCCAGGGCCCATGGGAAGTATCCCGACAAGGCCGACGAAGAGAGCAACGGGGGAGCTGACGAGGAAGATGGGGCCACGGAGGGTCCTGCGCCCCAGCCGTCTGTCCCGTTGCAGCCAGTACCCATACCAGGGGACAATGCAGGAGCTATCTTGATGGATACACAGGCCCCGTGTATGGAGATGAGGACAAGGATGCCCTTACCCCCCACCGGCGACCCAGCAGAGCCTGGACCGTCGGGGAGCCCACCTAACAAGCGGAGACGAGTCCATCCTCCTCCCCCCTTCCAGCCTTCACCCCTTTCCCTCCTCCGAGGGATGAGACGGGAACGGAGACGGCGGGGACGGATGACGAAGGTGGTGACGACGGGATGGACCTCCCATCACCACCTCCCCGGGCTTCCCCCTTCCCCCGGACGAAATTGGCTCCTTCCACGCCAGGGCATCTGAGCTCTTTCAGCTCTGCCCCGAAGAACAGAAGCAGGGCTTCCTCTACCAACGACGGGAGGACAAGAGGGAAGACTGTCCTCTCAGTCCCGTTACTGGACATCTGGGACGAGGGGTTGGCACTCCTGAAGAACCCGACCACGGCTCCCGCTAAGAGACCGGTACGAGAAGAAGTACCGGGTCCCGGACTCTGCCCCTTTGTGCCTCAGAGCATAGCCATGCCGGATTCAGTGGTCTCCGTGGCGGCCAAGAAGAAATCGGCGGGAGCGATGGCCTCAACTTCTACATCCTCCTCGGACGGCGAGGGGAAGAAGCTGGACGCCATGGGATGACGGGTCATCTCTGCGGCGATGACGATTAAAGCGGCCAACGCCCTCGCAATCGTGGCACGCTACAACAGGGAGCTGTGGTAAGAGATTGCTCCGCTCCTGGACTTCCTCCCGGGCAACAAGTGGGCTGAAGCCCTGGAAATCCTACAGGAAGGGGAGGTGCCTTTGGACCACACCATAACGGTGACCACGGACCTCGCCGACATCTGGTTTCACCAGATGGGCAACAGCGTTTGCCTTCGCCGGTGCTGTTGGCTCAAGGCCACCGATTTCTGCCAGGACGTGCAGACCAGTGTTCTGGACATGCCCTTCGACGGGAACAACCTGTTCGGCAAGACAGTGGACGAGTCGCTGCAGGCCATCAAGCTGGACAACGAGATGGCTCGGGCCTTGGGTGTTCAACGACGCCCGTCCTTTCGGAACCCCGGAGGCAAGCAAGGTGCCTTCAAAGGATTTGGCGGCGGTTGCTCGTCGTACCGCCAAGAGGTCCGCTCCTCGTCGCAGGAAGCCTACAGAGGACGCGGCAAGACTGGAGGATCCTGTTGTTTCCAAGGAGGCAAGGCCGCGACGAAACGGGATTGAACCGGCCGTGGCGTCGGGACCCTACCCGTGCACCCCGGTGGGAGGCTGGCTGGCAAAATTTGTCAGCGTGTGGGAGTCAATCTCCACCGACCATTGGGTGCTGGATGCCCTAGCCTGCGGGCACACTCTGAAATTTCAAAAAAGGGTTCCCCGTATTCCACCCGTGGCCAGGAAGGAAAACCACATCCCTCAACTGCTGCTGGAGGTAAGAGCGATGCTAAGAAAGTGAGCCATTGAACTCGTCCCAAAGAGGCTCCGGGGCTCTGGAGTGTACTCGTGGTACTTCCTCATCTGGAAGAAGACCGGCGGTTGTCGGCCCATCCTGGACCTTCGTCGTCGAAACAAGTACATCAAATCCCAGAAATTCCGGATGGTCACCCTCCAGCACGTGCTGGGACAGCTGGAGGAAGGAGACTTCCCATCGTCGCTGGACTTGGAGGATGCCTACTTTCACATCCCCATTCTAAAAGGACATCGAAAATTCCTATTGTGGTCCAAGGGTGACACTATCAGTTCAAGGCCCTTCCCTTCGGATTGAAGTCAGCGCCCAGGGTGTTCACCAAGTGCCAAGCTCCAGTGGCGGCGCAGCCGCGCCTGCATGGGATCCACGTCTAGCCCTACCTGGATGATTGGCTCAAGTCAAGGGAACTCGCCGTCGATCACACAGCGAAGACCGTCCAACTGCTCACGGATCTGGGATTCTCGATCAACTTCGCGAAATCCCACTTGGTACCATCGCTAGATGCCCTGTTCCTGGGAGCCAGACTTGAGACAGTGGCGCGATTGGTTTCACCGTCGGAGGAAAGGACGAAGGCCATCCTGGGCAAGGTACAAAGGCTGTTGACCATGGAAGTGGCCAGGGTGAGGTCCATCAAGTCCCTACTCGTCATGATGTCATCGTGCATCTACCTCGTGCGCCTATGCAGGCTGCGGATGCGACCACTGCAGGAGTTCGCCCATTGGAGGCAGGCGGCGGGCAGTTTCGGGGACAGAATCTCACTCAACAAGACTTTACGCCAAGCGATCCGGTGGTGGGGCATCCGCGCACACCTAGGGGCGGGCATGGACTTCCAGACTCTGGCACATCAGGAAACGGTGACGACGGACTCCTCCCTGGAAGGATGGGGAGCGCACACAGGAGATCTCCACGCAGGAGGCCTTTGGCTCCCGAAGGAGAGGTCTCTGCACATCAGTGCCCTGGAGCTCCGAGCAATGTTCTGGGCCCACAGGTTGTTCCTTCGATCCCTCAAGGGCAAAGTGATAAGGATCTTCACCGACAACACCATCACAATGTTTTACGGAAGCAGGGGGGCACCAGATCCCCAGCCCTATCCAAGGAAGCGCAGGATCTGTGGCACTCGGCCGTCACCCAAGGGATGTTTCTGGTACCCTTCCATCTGGCAGGAAAAAAGAACACCATTGCCGACTCTCTCAGCAGGGAGCTGCGGCAGGATCAAGTGGATCTCCTATTCCGACGATGGGGGCAATCCCCAGATCGACCTTTTTGCGACGGCGACAAACGCCAAGTGCCGGAGGTTCGCCAGCAGGTTTGCCCAGCCGGGGAGCATGGGCGATGCCTTCTCATTCCCCTGGGATGGCCTATTCCTGTATGCGTTCCTGCCTTTGCCATTGCTGCTGCGACTCATCAGTGAACTCAGACGGTCCCGGTGCAGGATGATCCTCGTCGCACCAGCGTGGCCGAGGCAGATTTGGTTCCCGGACCTTCTGGGCATGTCAGCATCCCCCCCCCCCAGTCAAACTGCCGACGGACACGGATCTTCTCGCAAGGGAAGGAGCGCCATCCTCCATCATGACCTAGGATCACTGAACCTGCAGGCCTGCCTCCTGCAGCACTAGAGTTTGGCGGGTACGATATCCCGGCGGACTGCAAGGAGGTGCTTGCAAAGACCAGCGTGTCCTCGACTCTCAAGTGCTATGGACACAAATGGAAGAGGTTCTGTCTGGTGCCGTGCACAGAAGATTAACCCTCTGCCGATTACGGCCCCTCGAGTGCTGCCGTACTTGCTATCGCTGGCCAAGGCGGGGCTGGCGCATGCCTCCATCAAGATCCATCTGGCGGCTATCTCCTGCTAAACCAGAATTCCGGGACGCTCGTCGCTATGGTCCCATTGCCTGATGGAGTTCATGAAAGGACTGTTCCGATCGTTCCCGCCGGTGAAGGCTCCGGCCCCGGCGTAGGAGCTCAACGTGGTGCTGACTAGGCTCATGGGGTCACCATTCAAACCGCTGCATTCGGTGCCGTTGAAGTTCCTGTCGTGGAAGACAGCGTTTCTTGTGGCCATCACCTCTGCACGGCGAGTTGAGAGATCCAGGCCCTCTCATGTAAACCTCCATGCCTGACTTTCCACAAAACGAGGGTGGTGCTCCTTCATGCTCAAGGTGCCGTCGGACTTGCATCTCAACGAGCCCTTGGTTTTATTCCCGTTGCTTTGTCTCCGGCTGAGAGGACTTTGCACTCGCTGGATGTAGCTAGAGCCGCACGAAGAGCCTTCGGAAGACATCACAACTGTTTGTGAACTTTTGACCTGTGAACCAAGGGAAGGCCCTCTGGAAGGCTTCCATTTCCAGATGGCTCTCCGGCTGCATCATGCACTGTCACCGGTTGGCAATCCGACCGTTGCCCGGCCGTCCGAGTGCCAATTCGACCAGAGCGATCGCTGCTACCACGGCGTTCTTGTCTGGTGTGCCCCTGCTGGACATCTGCAGGGCTGCTACATGGAGGTTGGCGCACACCTTCACGAGATTCTACTGCGTCGACCGGGATTCCAGGGAGGAGTCAAGGGTCGGCCAGGCAGTGCTGCGCAACCTGTTCGCCTGAAGATGGGCCAGGTGAGGAGGTAAGAGTATCTTGATGTTGGGCCTTGCCACCTCCCGTGGTTGTGCATGTGTGTACTGCTATGTATTCTTGTATTCATGCGCATGTGAATCCATGCCAGACCCCATGCTGGAGAAGGAACAAGTTACTTACCTGTAACTGTTGTTCTCCAGCATGGTTCTGGAATGGATTCACATGCGAATCCTCCCTCCCTACCCCTCTGCGGCTCTTCTCTTGGTCCTACTGCCCCTTTACGTGCTACCAAATCTGAAGATGGCTGCCAGAGGAGGAGCTTAGGTAGAGAGCAGTCATTGGCTGGGGGCAGTATGACCCAGAGACCAGTGATTGGTTACTAGTAGAAAACAGTTCAGAAACGAAACTGAAACTGATTTTTTCTTTACTGAGGATTCCCAGCCTGACGACAGGGAATATTCATGAGCATGTGAATCCATGCCAGACCCATGCTGGAGAACAGCAGTTACAGGTAAGTAACTTGTTCCTTTTCAAATGATTCTTTCATTAGACATTTTCTACATAAAGATGAAGTATTCCACCACTCTATTGCTTTTAGTGAAATTAACCCTAATTCATATCGGATGATGGTGATAGGAAAGTTGTTGGTAGCAATGATTTCCAAAAAACGCCTTCTATGTAATCCCATTCAGGTTGGTTTTGAGGGAATTCAGATTGAGCCCTATAAGGTATCGGTATGACCTTCTGCTTGTAATTTATCAACACTATATGAGAATTTACCATATTTGCATTGAATAATCTTTACTTGCGAGCTTGAAGATTGTATTTTGTGTTATTTCTAGCTTATATGGTATATCCACTTTGGTATTATTGATATTCACTCCTAGGTATTTGTACTCATGAGTGATCGTCATTGGGGTCTGAGTCTATGGACCACTTGAATTCGAAAAAAATGTATAGGATCCCTTCCTGCACTGAAATTTCAAGATGTTTGTTTTCTTGATGTTTATTGCTAGTTTATTTTCAATTGCATACTTTTGAAGTGCTTGAAGTTGCCTTTGAAGGCTGATTGGGGTTTGGTCCGCAAGCACCAGGTCATCCACGTAGAGGAAATGACAGTGGATTTGAGGGATTGCCAGGTGTCAGAAGCGCTGGGGCTGACAATTTGATGGACATTGCTTATCAAACTGACCAAACTATCTGCTGCACCGTGGTGGGACTGGTAGGCGCCTCAAGCCTACTCACACGTAATGTAAGGAAAAAAGTAAAAGTTCCACGGGTTCGATGTGCTGCTTGTATGAAGGTTGAAAGATACCCCTACTAAAAGAATTGCATCATTCTTGTACAAGATATATTGACTCAGATAATATTGTTTGTCACAAAATATAATATTGTGTTCTTCTGCATGGAAATGGAAGAAGTCTGCCGACACGTGTTTCGACCAAAGTAGGTCTTTCTCAAGGTAAGACTGTACATTACCAAAACACAAAGCCCAAAAACACCAAACATTGCATGTTCCATAACATTTTTCAAACATGCAATTGCAACACACATCAACAAAATATTGCTGCAATGTGTCAAACAAAAAGTACAAACATTTTTAGAAAACTGGAAAAATAAAGTGTATGTTATCAATGAGGGCGAATAGTAAAAGGTAGAAGGGTCATAGATAACGTCAAACCAATTTTTCAAACCAAACTATGTAAAAACAATACATTACCAAATGTGAGGTGAAGATCAATTCATACGACCAGCAACAAGTCAGGATAGGGCCATATAATAGGACCAACATAGAAACAGAATAGAAACACAAAAGAGAGAACAGAATGGGTCATGAGATTAACAGCATTATTAGTACTCGGGTGCCCTAAGTGATATTTGCAGGGCCGTGTGCCTTGCATAAAAAAGAATCCTGGATCGCACCCAAGGTGTGTCTGGTAATTACATGCACATTATGAATGCCATCTTGTGTAGAAAAAGCCCAGTGTAAAAACATGTGATCCACTCGCCAATTCCTGTTCACAAAACATTAGGTGGGGGAACTGCGTGCTGTTCAGGCTCAAACATTAATGTCCTGATACAAGATGTGTGCAAATGGGATTCTAGAGTGAATACCCCAATGTAGCCAGTGCAGTGTAGCTCACTTGCACTGGCTTCACCGCATGCGTCGAGATGATGACATAATGTACTGTGGCGGCTGAATCGTTACTATTCCACGTGGGTTTGTGGGGTGTGCCCCTTTGAATAGTTCCATTAAGAATGGTGACATTTCTTTCCGCCATTAGATTCATCCATCTGAGGCTTTTTGATGAGTGTGATTTATTGTTCAGCGGGATAATCTTAGGTGTAAATCCCCTACGATTAAGATGGTATAATGGTTCTGCGCGCCATCAATAGTATCCATCGTCAGAGTTGCATGTTTAATGAGTACATAATCAATTATTATGGCAGAATTCCAATACAAGTTTATGATGGCAGTATGTGTGGTAATTGATGTCTATCATCTGCAAATTCCAATTTGAGCAATTGGACGCATGGGTGGGGAGATAGCCATGCCGTTAATTTGCCACTGGAATCTATTCAGGGGGCGGCTAGAAGACCAGCTATGGGTCTTCCTTTGGCTTGTTTAATGGCTGGGAAATCGGCATGTTTCGTAATTAGGTAAGACCGGTTGTGTGGAGATCCAGGTTTCTTCTAAGATGACGATGTCATATTTATCTAATGGGAGTTTTGAATTTACTTTCAACAGGTTTTTAAAACCCCTGGTGTTCCAAACTGCCATCTTGAATGAGCAAGTGGACACCTGGATTTGGCTCTAATTGTTTACTCCATGATGGTGTTTCTTATTGCTTTTTTGAGTATGCCCATTTAGCTGTTTTCCGCACTTATATATGATTTTTTTGATGGTTAAATCAAAGCCCTGTTGAGCTAACGGGTCTTTGGCGCTCCATATTCTTTCTTTTACAACAATATGTGATGGAATTTTTAACGTTGCTCTATCAATTATTTTCATATTGCTAATGTGGATTGCTTCAATATTGCTCGTTTCTATTAGATTTAGTTTAGAGATTGACTGGAAGCTAGTCACAATCATCGTAGTCCTGTTTGGGAAAGGATCTTTCCTATGTCTGTCAGTCCAAAGTTATGATAAGATTATCTGAGCGATCTACATTAACTTGTTTTAGGCTTTTTTTGTTCTTGTTTCACCATTCTGGTCATCATCAGCTCTATCTGATAGAATTTTGCTATGTGTTGGGGGTCTGCTTTCACTTTTATTAGCACCCGTGTCCGTGACTTTGGTGTTTGTGTAATTACGTGTTCTTTTTTGTTCTAAGGTTAGAAAATGTGTATCACTGGTTTGAGTCAGTCAGTCACGTATTGGTTATCCCAATGGGTTGGCGTTCGTTGTTAGGTTTTTCTTTATCTCTGACAAAATGTACAATGATAGATTCTTCCTCGTTATTTTGATGTATGGTAGTGATTGAGTACGTGGAGAGATTCATTATCTCTTCTTCTAACTGATCTTGATTTATTGCCAAACCCTCTGGCTGCTTATTATTGCTTCGTTTATTTGGATTGTGATTTATATCATTAGCTAGGTTTTCTGTGCTGATTTTATCATGTTTGGGAGCATCATTATGTGATGGCATGGTCAAGGCGCTAATACATTTTTTTTTTTTTTTTTTTTTTTGAGTTATTTGACTTTTTGGCACTTCCCTGATTTTTTTTGTTTTCTTACCTTAAACATTGTTTTGGCGTTTAACCGATTTCTTTTTGCGCTTTTGTCGGTTGAATACTTAAAAAACAGATTCCTTTATTTGTTCAGTTTCGATTATTATCTCATTGGTGCAACCAATTTCCACAGTCTTTTCAGCTATCGCATCAGCCGTCATTATGGAGGTCAATTCTGTGCCTTCAGTCATTACCAGCAGCATTATTCTACTGTGGGGAGCCATGGAAGTGCGCATAGAGGGATACATGTCGCAGTTTTTTCTTATCATTAAGTTCTTTTGCTTTTGAGTATCTGATATTAGTAGATAGTTTGGCCAAAATGACGCTTATAGCGAGACCCTGCGAATGTGAATTTTTTCAAATGTTTCATATCGTTTAGTCAGGATGTAGAGCCCATTATTCATTGCAGCCAATGTGATTTCGTACACAGGAATAGGCAATTGCCTGAATCCAAACAACGGTCTCGGAGTAGGCTTGACAAAGAACGTGTCTGATGCTGAAGAGTTTGCAGTGTAGTTAAATAAGTTTGGATATAGTATAGGGGAGTGCGACAATGTTGTGGTGGCATAATGGTTGATCACAACTGAGTCTCTAGCACTGTTTGCAATGCATTCTGGTCGCCCACCGGCTCTCAGTTGGGTCCATTCGGTGGGGGTGTGCCAGATCTGTTATGACTCTCTCAACAAGGTCCTTGTTGTGTAGGTTCTATTTGCTGGAAGCCAGCATCTAGCGGATTTATGTTGATGTCGCAAGATCCATCATCGACGATCGGTAAAGTCACGCTTTCCATCTGATACATTTTGTAATCTGTGAGTAAAGGAGCGGTCATGTTATATCCATTGCTTTGTGAATCATGGCTGTTGTCCTTGGCACAAGATCAGTCCATTCTTTTTCAGTTGGCTTGGAAATTTTAGAGATTGTTGGCTTGGGCAAAGTGCCTGTTTGTAATGGGCAGTCCAAAATGTCTTCATCCGAAATATGTATGCCAATTTGGATATTTTGGTTCTTTTCGTGCGGGCGAGTCACGCTCTTTTGTTGTGGTGATTCATTTTCTCGTGATGGCAGAATATCCATAAATGCTTTAGAATCAGTATGGGTGTTTGCCAATGGATGCCAGATTAACCTAAGGTCAGTAGTCGGCGATTTAGAAGGTGCAATTTTCGTGCTTTGCCTTTTTCTTCCCTTGTTTTTAATCTAGCGCCACAAAAGGAGGGATGGCAGCTTGAATTGGACTTATTAGCGGCATGTTAAAGTTTAGAGTATAGTCAGCCATGTTTCCCCCCCTTTTTTCTTTTGACAGCAAAGTGCTCGAGAGGCTTTGGTGATCGCTGTCCACTGCACCGCAGAACAGCTGTACTGCACTCTCCAAAGCACTCTCACAATGCGCGTGACCTTGATCTTTTGAAGTACTTATGGGTAATCAAGGTCGGGGCTTAGCAAGGCTCTAAACAGAAGACAAATACAAGATGTTAGTGATTTCCATGTAATAGTTTAGAGTCCGTTTTGGTGTCAATAGATGCAATGATACTCTTACCTATTTTCTGTAGTTTATAGAATTTGATGGTTGATGGCCCGATTCTTGGAGTCCAGCAAAATGAAAACGCGTATTCAGCAGCAGAACGTAGCGAGGCACAGCTGAACAGCACTCGCCAAAACACTCACAATGCACTCTCATCATGCTGTTTATTGACCGGGTTGGAAGAGGACATGCTACCCAGACCTTCTGGAGTTGGCTGTCTGTTTGCCTCACCGGA
Organism: Ambystoma mexicanum; assembly: GCF_040938575.1. NCBI lineage: Eukaryota > Metazoa > Chordata > Amphibia > Caudata > Ambystomatidae > Ambystoma > Ambystoma mexicanum. The sequence continues at coordinate 658,641,108 of NC_090941.1, read as the reverse complement.
TTCCTCAGAGGCCAGATTCCTGTCCCAGTCGGAAGGTTGGGTGCTCCACCGGAACCATGAGTCTCTCAATCTGCATGTGTCTCTTGGGAGGTTGAGATATGAGGACTGGGATCGGTCAGAGGAGAGGTACTTGAGGTGGTGTTGTCTACAGGTAGACCTTCCACCAGGTCTCTTTATATGTGTAGGTGGAGAAGGTTTGAGGCATGGTGTAGTGTCTGAGGGGTGGACTCCATCTCAAGCCCTACTTCCACTTCGGTGGAATTCCTTTTTTCTTTGGCCTCGTCTGGACTGTAGAAAGGCACAGTCAAGCACTACTTGGAAACCTTTTCGCTGTTCAAGAGATCCCTAGATCAAGGTCCTTTCTGTTCAATCCTGGTGTTGGCACAGTTCTTGAAGGACGTCGTAAATAGTCTGCCTCCAATGCCCTTTGTAGTTCCAGCTTTAGACCTGAATCTGATTGTTACATTTTTTATGGCGGCTCCGTTTGAGCCTTTGCATTCCACATCCATTAGACTGCTCACTCAGAAGATGGGCTTCTTGTTGGCCATCACTTCAGTGAGGAGCATGCATGTACCCAAAGTGCTTTCCTGTAAACCGCCTTTTTTCGAGGTTCTTCAAAGAGAACGCTTCTATGACAGTTTGCCCGAAGTGCTTGCCTAAAGTGGTCTCAGAGTTCCACATTTCTGAGCGTGGAGTTGCCTGTGTTTTATCCTGTGCCTCATCCCTCCAAAGAGGAGGAGAGACTGAATAGGCTGGAGAGCATTGAGCTTAAATGTGGACAGGACGGTGGCCTCAGGCGAGATGACCAATTGTTTGTTGGTTACTCCCAATCTAGTATGGGACTAGCTGCGACTAAATAAACCATCTCTCACTTGATAATCCTTTGCATTTCTGAATCGTATGACAACGCAGGCAAGGAGATGCCCTCAGATGTAAGGGCCCGCTATACGAGAGGTGTGCTGATCACCTCTGCGCTGCAAAGGAAAGTGCCAGTTAGAAAGATCTGCCAAGCTGCAACTTAGTCGTCTCTTCATAAGTTTAATAGACATTACAGGCTGGATTTGGCTGAGGGTTCGGATGCCCAGATTTGTTGAGTTGTGCTGCAGAGCTTTTTGGTCTAAGCTTTCATCCCACCACCTACAGTTGCACTGCTTTGGGAGTCAGTCTATCAAGATGAGTAATCTGCGGGACAATGCAATCCATTGAAGGAGAAGTGACTTCTTGGTAATGTTCTTTCTATGGATTCTTCTCCCACAGATTCCTCATCGTGCTCCCACCCGACACTGCTGTGAAAGTGTCTTGGTTAGCAATGTTCTCAGTAATTTTGTTTCTTTTGTGGTCGTTTGGGCCTTCAGAAGGTGATGCCAGTTCGTCACCATGTAAAAAATAAAAAAATGAATTATTACAGATCTGGATTTATACATGAGTGGAATTTTCCCCTCTGTTTAGATGCCATTTGTAAATCTTCCCTCGCCTGCTGCACACGATAAAAGGTGGGGAACTGAGGTAAGGGGACATAGTGACGATGTATATGTACTCCCAGCATCACGTCCGAAGTCTTGGAGTGGCATGGTCAAGGCATGCAGAGGTCCTTCTCATTCATATTTTTAATTACTCATATTGTCACACACCTATCCATTGGAGGATGACACACAATAACAGGCATTTCGATGGGTATAAAATGGGTGAACACAGGTCTTGAGGTCTTGTAGTTTCAGAAAGGGTTTAGTTTCAGAAAGTCTCATCCTGTATGGTTACTTGGAATTGGTTATGTTTAATTGATTGTTTTGAGTTTCATTTCTGGAAGGTGCCAACATGCGTCTTTCACTGTAATACCAGCATTTCTACCCTTTCAAAGATTGTGTTGCCCCATGGCCAGGCTAACTCAAGGGCGTAGGGTATCTTAAGCCTGCAGACAGTGACATGGATTTTAGAATCTGTGTGCTAATGACCTCTTCATAGAAAATCATACCAGAACGGATGCAACCTTCTCTTGCTACCTTAGCGTTTAATATGCCAGCCAGTGTGAAGGCTGTTACTCCCTTGCGGCTCGGCTCCAGAGCAAGGACATGGACATTAGAGACTTCTGAGCCTTTCAGAAGCAATGCCAGGTTGGTTCGCGTGTGCGGATGTACTTCAGCCCGTGAGAGCCACTGCCAGCGTTTTGTGCATTTCTCGTGATTCAGCAGCAACTGAGAGCCTAACACTATTTTCTCTAGAGCGAGGGGGAAACCAGCACTCTCGGCACAAGTTTATCTCAGTGTTACAACCAGAGCTCCACTGCAAAGGAAGTTACGCTCTTAGTGGGTCAGAATTGCATCAGCAAGAAAATTCCTGAAGGAACATTAGTTTATTTAAGAGTAATATCAAGCTGTGAGCAATGTTCTAGTGTCTCTTTGGGGAGCCTCACTTCCTCAAACCTACTCTCAAGATTTTGTAACTGGGAGGAGGTAGGAAAAGAGAATCGTTATTAGACAATGTATGTCAGAATCGTTATTTATAGTTAAGTTGATGGGCCAAGTTCGATATTAAGGTAAGAACCCCTAAAATCAATTATAATAGCGATAGTGGCGGAGGGATAACAACTGAGAAAAAATACGTCAAGCAAGAATTTAGGAGAAGCCATTACAATTTAAATGTGGATGTCATGACCAGGTAGAGTAGAGGGATTGGTGGGATAGAGAAGCTTCTGCAATGGTGCTCTGCATCACCCTTGACACTTGTGCCAGCCTCCTTTTACGCATAAAACCCCTTTCCTAACAAGGGAGTGTTGGCTGCTACAGAAACCAGCTTGAAGGAAGCTGCCTTCTTGGAAAATGAATACTTACCTCATTCCCCTAGCATCCTGGTTATCCATCTGCAGAATCGGCGAACAAATTTTGGTTCTTAAAAAAAATAATCTTAAGCCGACACAATCGGCATAGCCCAACACAGCATAGTCACAATTGGGTTTCCAGTCATAAACTCGCCTTTCTCGATCAGGAAATGGCTTGGCCAACAAGTTAATTGAACTATGCGTATATATGTAAACAAAAAATCCTTTACATTTCCTGGTGCTGCTGAAAATGGAATACTTCAATGCTACCACAGGAAGTCTCCATAGCAAGCTGAGTGTTTTATGCCAACGCCTTTAAAATAATATTTTAGCACTAATCTGCCCAGGATTTAAAAGGTAAGGAGGGTGCTTCATCGATAATTGACAGACCCCTGTCACCCATTCCGGCTTGGACTGGCCTATAGAGCAATGCCCCAACCAAAAGCACAAAATGCTAGTGTGGGGCAGTTGTTTTTTGGGGTGCAATGTGGGTCACTTTTATGGCCCATGTGAGCCAGTTTGGTAAGTTACTTCACCATGCGGCTAATAGTTTTGACCAGTTTTGTTGAATACATATTCTTTAAAATGCACAATTTGCATCACTTTTTATGAAAAACCTCCCACTTGGGCACTACAGTCTGTCACAAAAGGAATGAATTGCCATTTGCAACGGTGGGACACTTTTTCATTGGTGTCCAGGGCAATGTTATGCCCCACTGCCCTGCACCAATTCCACCCATTATAGAGTAGCCGGCCCACAATATAAAAGCAGATGGAAGCAAACGCGATCGCCCTCCCTGTACGTACATTGGGCTGCTGTACCCTTTCAATACAACGCGTGAGGCTGGGGCGTACAGCTGCCCCAGCCCGGCGTGGCCCATTGAGAATGCTGGAGATGGGACACTCCTCTGCTGCCTCTTGATCGCGTGGGCAGTAGAAGCTTTAGGGGCACAATGTCTGCATGGTCTGGACGCTGAAGCTGTAGGCGCTCAACGCTTCCTTTATCCTATGTGTGTGCAGGATCCAAAGCTGAAGACAGGCAGCATCCTAGAGGCACTGAGCTGAGTCTGGTAAGCAAGTTTACATAACCAATAAAAAAGGCATGTTTCTGTGAACGTTGCGGCTGAGTGTGTGCGTGCACATATGGATCTGCGTTTGGTCATTTGTATGCGTGTTTGCGCATGTCCCTTCGGAAAGCTGACTTATTGTTGCGGCACTTCCAGGTAAAAAATATTTGTTATAAGTCTATGCTGCATAAGTTTTAGGCGCAGACATTATGACAGCGTATTACAGTGGCAGTGCTAATGTATATTGTGTGCCCAGGCATTATGAAAAAGTGCCTTGGTTTGCTTTTGTTCCTGTTTGTGTAATTATTGATGCCGCTGGGCTATGTGCACAAATAGCACTGTTCTTACTTGCATGATGTGAAAATGGAAAGCAAGTTCAGTGATGGTAAAACCACTGCTGTTAAAAAAAAAATCGACTCCAAAGCTGTATTTATGATTGCATGCTCTCCTTTATTAATGTATCCTCAAGCCAACATGTGTTGTCAATTAGATGATTTTCTAGACATAAGATATAAATCTACTGAGTGCTAAGTTTAGTGTCCTAACTGTGGCACATGAGCAAAAAAAACCCAAAAACGAATGGAAACAGTTTAATTTTATCACAGGTCTGTCTTAACATGCTTTTAAAACACACATTATGTTGAATTAGTCAACGTAATAGTACCATAGCAATTTTAATTTGCTATGTCCTACCTGGAACGAAGCAGCATAGTGTCCAAGTGAGTGTTTGCATTTTCCACTGGGAGACCCGGTCATATTAACAAATGTGCTCATAACAAAACTAAACATAAAGAAAAGCATGTATTCTAATGTATTTCTTCCTCCCACATAGACCTCATTCGATATCACGTACCCCTGCGCAGCTGATTTTTTTAAACTTTTCTGCCACCAGGGGGCACAGTGCGGCTCCGCACGACGTGTGTCTATACGCTCAGCATGATGTCGGGGCCAGTTTATATCGAGTGCTGCCCGCGTGACCTCGGTGCCTCTTTTCTGTGCACACTATTCGCTTTATCAACGTGCTACTTTGTTTAAAATATTTTTTTGATGTTTTTTCCAATCCTGCAAAGACCCAAGTCTTCAAGCCGTGTGCAGATTGCAGCCGAGAAATATTGCCATCCGGCACTCATAGGATCTATTTATTCGGCCTCTGGGAGTATCACGACACCCAGGATTGCGGGTCATGTCGGTTCATGCACACTAAGGATGTTTTGGAGCAGCCGGGAATGCTTTTTATCCATTTCCACAGGAAAAAGTTAATTGATCTTGGTCACAAGGGGAGGGGTGTCAGTCTGAGGACAGTTCTCCTGCCTGCAAGGCGGAGGAAAAGAAGCAATGCAAGAGATCCTGCTCCTGAGTGGTCCCTTTTAGCACCATTCTTCTTAATCGTCAAAGAAGAGGAGTCCCTCATAAAAGGACTCCCCTAAACCAGCAGAATAAGGTACCATTTCCCACCCATCCCTCCAGCCCGGAAGATTGGGAAGCCTTTAAGTTAAAGATGCTTGACAACAAGGTGCTGATAGTCTTTGGCCCAGCGCTGAAAGCAACATCAGGTCCGACTATGCCTGAAGTAGCTGGCAGGGAACCTGTGAAGGGCCACGACCCCAAGCCCAAGGACTTGGTCCCGACTCCAATTGCTGAAGATGTAGCCCAGCGCTGATTAACTCTGGCCTCGAGGCCTTGGCACCTACACCAGCCCCCTTAACTTTGTCCACGACCATGGCGCCGGAGCTCCTCTTGAATATATGCCCCACTCCCTATGGGGACATTTATGTCAAGGATGGGCCATATCTTTGACGAGGAAGGTGACCCCATTCCCTTTAGGATGAAGCAGCTATGCCCATTAGAGGAAGAGGACTTCCCTGCAGAGTTCTATGGTGAATGTGCGGACCTGTTGGAGCTGCCTTCTGAACTTCAAGATGTTAGTGGCCTTGATACTTTTCCAGAGTTGGATATACTACCAGTACCGAGACTGGTCAGATTCATGGCTCTTTGCAGCGACTCATGGCCAAAGTGGTGGGCACCCTGGGGTTATAAGCCCCAGCCCAGCCTAAAGTCCAATTTGAACTGACAGATATCAGGGGTGATGAATCCAAAAGGGGCAGACCTTACTACTCTTTAATGTGGCCGTTGAAGCCCTAGTGCTAGAGGCCTGGGAAAAACCTGCCTCTGCACCGGCAGCAGATTGAGAATTGATGAGGAAGCCTTGCCCAGCTCTTTCGAACCCGGTCTTCCTGGCCACCCATGTCTTCCCTGAGAAGTTGGTTGTGCAGCCCACTACCGCAAGCTTGCGGATGTTCACTTCCCCTCTGCACTCGGACAGAGAAAGTAATGGCCTGGACACATGGGGCAGGACGTTTTCAACTTGGGCAACATTGCCCTCGGAGTGATGAACACCTCCTGTGCCTTGCCAAATGCTTTTTTTTACCACCTGGTCAGTGGTGACATGTGCAGATGAACCCCTTCCCAATAGGTAGGTGCAAGACTGCTTCAAAGCCATCATTGATGTTAAGAAATTTCCCTGACCCAATTTTACAATCTGGACTGGATACGGCTGACTGTGTGGAGCCTGCTATATCTACTGGCACAGTGGTCATTCAACATTCTTGGATGAGGAACTCACGGTACGCAAAGGATGTACAGGTGTAGCTCCCGGATATGCCCTTTGATGGGCCTGACCTCTTAGGAGCCAACGCTGCCGACTCCCTGCAGGGATTCAAATCATAGGTGACTGCCAAATCCTTGGGTCTGGCTGTCCAACAACCATCCATCCCATCCGGCAGAGGTCATGGCTTTCGACCCTCTACCTCTTTTGCACAATGTGGGCGAGGTGAAGCTCCCCCAGGTTTGCAGCAAACTCGCAGTTTCCCCAGAGGTGGGGGCAAAGGAGGTTTGAGAAGTGTGATTGCCGCCTCTTCAGTACTCTCAGCCGCCACAGTCACAAAATCCCTATGAGAGGGACTTCTTCTGCCAGTCCTCAGTGGGATGGAGAACTTCCCAGTTGAGCATGGAATTGTCCCATACCAGGTCTAACACTTGGGGACATACAGGCAGTCTATTAGGGTTTCATACCTTTCATTCAGTGTCATTCTGGCCATCCTCCTTCCAACATTGCCTTTACTCCTGACCCTTCCCTCGGGAGGAAGTTTGTCACAGCTTCTGTCAAAGGACACAATCAAACTGGTGCCATGCTTAGAACGAGGCACGGGATGGTCATTTACTTATCTGGTCGGAAGGTGGCTTGCTTCCCATCCTGGATCTGAGACTTTTGAATCCGTACCTGCGCAAGGACAAATTCAAGATGGTCACTCTGGCTCCGTTCATGCAAGCCATAGACCTACAGGTTGGTTTCACTGGATCTTCAGGATGCCCATTTCCATGAGAGGCACAGGAAGTATACAAGATTTGTTTTGGAACAACATCACTACCAGTTCAAATTTCTGCTGTTTGGTCTTACTTCGGCAACCAGGGTTTTGAACAAGCTGCTGGCTGTGGTGGCGACTTGACTCGGGAGAGAAGGCATGCACGTCTTTATCTACATGGACGACTGGCAAGTGCCTACGGTGGACATTCTAGTAATCTCTATTTTGTTGGTTAGTTCGTATTTCCAATAAGTACGTTCTGCTTCTGCAGTTATTATTTATGATCTAGTAGTTACTTCCAAAAAATAAGTGATCCTACACGTGTTTAGAGCTATGCTCTTCTTCAGGGCTCTTAAAAATGATGTACTGTGTTGCAAGGTAATATCCACTTCACAGCTACTAAGCCTCCAAAATGTCTTTACAATCTTTCTTTTGGTGACACTGTAGAGCAGTCTGGACGGAGGGCGGCTACATGGCCTCATTCAGGTATCCCAATAGTTCTGTGCCAACGCACACGGACAGAGCTTGAGGCTGAGCGGCCACATCTTGAACAACACAAGACTTCAACCTGATTGAACTTTATCAGCGTTTTCACAAAATACTTTTTGTAACAACTTTTTGCAGGCCTCGAAGCCGTGAAGTGGATATTACCTTGCAACACAGTACATGGTATTTTAGAGCCCTGAAGAAGAGCATAGCTCGAAATACATGTAGGCTCACTTGTTTTTTGATAATTAATTGCAGAAGCGGAACGTACTAATTGGAAATAAAAATTAACCCAGAAAATTGAGGTTACTAAAAAGTCCAGGGTAGGTGCTTTTAGAAAACCAAGCAATTTAGCATCGACAATACTGTTTAAGATACATAAGGGAAACATCACATTTTGTTTTGATTGCAACACCCCACCCAGAAATAACGTCCCTACTAGCGCATATTCTGGAGCTTTAAACTTCCCATATGGTCTAGGGGCATAGCTTTTCTGCCCGAGGACTTAGTGGAGATCAAATCTGGGATGGCCCAAATCCTCCAATCCTGGGATCAGGTTCTGGCCTCAGCTGTCCTGTGTATGCCTAGCCTTATGGCCCTGCATTCTGGTGGTCCTAGAAACCTGGTAGGGTAGGAGATTACTTCAGTGGGTCCTCCATTGCCAGTGGTCTCATTTTCAAAGGAACATGTCAGATCTTCTGCAGGTATTGTGTCCAGTTTCTCAAGACCCTGCAAGGTGGTCCCTATGAGACAACCTTTTGAAGGGTGTTTGGTTGCAGCAACCCTGGCCTTTAGTAACGGTGGTCACCGATGAGTGCCAGAAAGGTTAGGATGCTCATCTTTTGTGTCTGACATTGAGCAGACTGTGGTCTCCCTCGGAGTCTCTGACAACTTCAACTTGCTGGAGTGAGGGCTATCCGGCTGGCCTGGGTTACCTACTTTACTATGTATAGGGCCAGTCTGTGCTGATCCTGATGGACAATACAGTAGACATGCACTACCACAACAAATGTGGTGTGGGGTTCTTGCTACTATGCATTGAACCAGTTTGACTGAGGGTTTTGTGCTCCGGACAATATCTCTGATGGAGGCTCACCTTCCTGGAAAGGAGAATGTCACAGCGGGCGCCTTGAGCAGACGCTAAGGTTTCCTACGAGTGAGAGATCTGCCAGGAAGCCCTGGGGGATATTGTTTCATGGGGATCTCTCCTCAGATAGACCTCTTTGCTTCCAGTGGGAACAGGAATTGCGACTTGTTCTGCTCCAGGGAATTTTGGCAGGGAGCTCTGGGTTATTGTCACTGTTGGCCAGATCTTCCTCACCTGAGTGTTCGTTGCTGGAGAGGACCGATGAATCGTCTGGAGGTGGGGATGATCCTTTCTTCAGGGACGAACATCTGTCCTTGTAGAGGTATGGTCTACCTCTGGGGGGAAGCCACTATGCCTGCTGTAGTTAACAGCTAAGGCAGGAGGCTCTCGCCCGAAAGCAACCAGGCAGGAATGGGAAAAAGCCAAGATGGCATAAAAAAACCTTTGTATTCTGAAGATGCGCTGGCACAGTGATGTACTGAGATCCAGGAGTCGAGAGTCCAATGGAAGAAGCAGCGTAAGAGAATGGAGCCAAGTTACTGTCAAGGACAGAAAAGGTGGGCGTGAAAGAACACTCACGAAAAGGTACGTTTACACAAAGTATTGAGCGGAGAGGCAGCGGACAAGAAGCAGCGTGGACAACGAGCATGGATAGAATGGGAGAGAGGAGACAAGGCAAGCCAACAAAAGTTAGTAAAAGAATGGCAAAAGGGAGCGAAGGAACACTTGGAGGAAAACAGCATCTCACCACATAGGAGAAGGTAAGCGGTTACAACACACCGAAAAGGGACCACAGAGTGCTATTGAAGGAAACTGACGGTGGCCATCCTGAAAAGAACTAGACCGGCAATGCGCGTTCCTGGAGAACGTAATGGAGCAATAATGGCGCTGCGTGTTTCCAACGGGACCATAGTTTCCAGGAGGGGCGGCTGCTGACGGTATGCCCCCCTTATGGATATGATCTATTTTATTTGTATCGCGCTCGTACACAAGTTGACCCCTGGGTTGCTAGGGTAAAGTCGATGAAGGCGTTGTGAAAGCATTGGTGCCTTGATATGTGAGGCAGCTTCCCATGTGTCTTCAGATGATGGGAAAACCTTTCCAATGAATGAGATACTGAAGTCTTCCCTTGTAGTAGCATGAATCACATATCTGCAATACCTCATACTCAACGGGTTCCTTTGGCGTCTTCAAGAGAAACTTTTTCTTTCTACGGCCAAACGGATCCGGTACATAAGAAGCCAAAAGAGAGGAATGAAACACATGATGAAGCCTGTGTAAGGACTGAGGAAGTCTTAGCCGAAAGGCCACTGGATTAATTTAGATGATCTCATAAGGTCCAATAAACATTGGAGACAGCTTCGAAGGCCAGTCCCATCGGGGTAGATATTTTGTTAAGTCAAACCAGGGTGCCCACTTCCCAATCAGGGTTAGGACTCCTGTGTGCGTCTGCTTGCTTCTTATATTCTTTACTTTTTCTTTGTAAAACTTCATACGCGTCAGCGTGAGCTTGTGCAATATCTTGTCACAGGTAATCAATAGAGGGGTACACAGGTCGTCAGATGGGCCATATGTGCAGTAGAATGGACTAATGCCGATGGCTGAATGAAGAAAGTTGTTATATGCCAGGTCTGTGGTGGGAAGCAAATCCGCCCAGTTATCTTGACCAGGGTTACTAAAACAACGTAAATACTGTTCAATCATGTGGTTTAATGGTTCAGTTTGCCCATTGGTCTGGGAGTAGTACCCTGGTGATAAGTCTTGTTCAATGCCCAATGGTTACACAGTGTTTTGCAGAATATAGAAGTGAACTGGGTACCTCCTGTCAGATGTTAGACTCCGGAATACTGTGTAAACAGAAGATTTCTCGAAGGAACTCTGCAGTGTTTTCTGAAGCTGTTGGAACTCCTGGTAACAGAACAAAATGTGCCATCTTACTGAATTAGTCTATTGTCACCATTATAGCTGTGTAACCCCGGGAGGGAGGTAGATCAACTACGTAGTCGGTGGAAACATGGCTCCAAGGCCGGGAGGGAGACCAACTTTGTTCAGGAAGGCCAATGGATTTGTTGGTCTTGGCTTTGCATTGGAGACAAACTGGACATGATCGAACAAAGAGTCTGATATCCTTACACATAGTGCTCCACCAGAAGAAGCCGAATGAGCTCTAAAGTGGCTTCATAACCTTGGTGGCCTGCTATCTTGCTGTCATGGTCGCAAGACATCACTGTCTCCTGCAGGTTGGGAGTAGGCAAGATCCGAACATTTTTGTAGAACAGCATACCATCCTTTTTGGTACATCCTTCTTTTGTGGACCTGGCATTGATGTTGGAGGATGCGTCTGACCTCTTGAACAAAAGTGGACACAACACCCAGAAATGTATTACAGGTAAAGAGGGGTTCCGACAAGGAGGTGGTAGTATGGTCGGGTACGATACTACAGGGTAGACCATCTGCTATTGCATTTTCAGTTCCTGGTAGGCATGTTATTTTGAAATCGAATTGAGCAAAGAAATAGGCCCATCTTGCCTGTCTGGCGTTAAACACAGTCCAACTGTTGTAATACTCGTAGCTTACGATGATCGGTGCGGATGGTAAATGGATGTGTAGCTCCCTGCAAAAGATGACGCCATTCGGTACAGGCCTGTTTCATTGCCATGAGTTCCTTCTCAATGACAGAATAGTTCAACTCGCTGGGACTGAATGTCTTGGAAATATGGGCAACAGGGTGTTCTGATTCTTCAAATTCTTGTTTGAGGACAGTTCCCAGTGCCCCAGCGGAAGCATCAATTTGAACGATAAACGGAAGGTTTTGGTCTGGCTGTTTGAGGATGGTGGCAGAACAGAATCTTTTCTTGAGACTGGAAAAAGCCTGATCAGCAGCCTGGTTCAAAAGAAAGGGTTTGTTCGTCTTCAGTATGGAAGTAATGGGAAGTACTGTGGGGAAGAAATCTGGAATAAATGTCATATACAAATTTGCCAGGCCCAAACAATGCTGAATCTCCTTAACAGAAGAAGGTGTGGGCCATTGTATTACAACAGAGACATTGCAAGGATCCATAGAGATCATTTTCTCTGACGAAATGAAGCCTAAATTGGGGACAGATGATACCTCAAAAAGAAATTTTTCAGGTTTGGCCAGTAATTGATTTTTTCTCAATCTCTCTAATACTTCCGATAGATGTTGTTGATGCTGGTCTTTAGATCGGGAATATACCAAGATGTCATCCAGATAGATTATGACTGTCCTGAACAACAAGTCCGAAAACAGCCGATCCAAAAAACGCTGGAAGATTACCAACCCAAAGAGCCTCACCTGGAATTCGAATAGTCCATAGGGGGTTCTGAAGTCGGTCTTCCATTCGTCTTCTGCGCTTTTGCGCAGAAGATATGCATCATATAGGACTAATTTGGTGAATATAACAGCCCATTGGGGTGCCTCGACGATGTCCCTTATGATGGGCATGGGATATCTATCTGGAATTGTCACTTGTTGAGGCTTCTGTAGTCAATACACGCTCTGAGTTCTTCTGAAACTTTTTTAGGGATGAAAATCAAGGGAGCCCCGCAGGGGATATGGAGGGGTGAATAAGACCATTCTGCTGTTTTTTTTCCAAATAGAAAACATACGCCCAAACTGAACCAGGGCCCTGGTCTTAGATCGACTGCACAGTCCTCAGGGCGATGCGGAAGGAGTTCCTCAGGCACTTTATACAGGAAAACCTCCCCAAACTATTGGTACAGTGAAGGAATACAGTTAATCCCAGCAATGGAAGACCAAGAGACTGCACATTTGGCCGAAGAGAGTTGTTTGTTGATGATTGGAAAACAATGAGACAGACAGAAGTCAGAACAGAAGTGTGAAGTGTTCTCCTTCCAATCGATGCAAGGGGTAAGTCCTTTTAACCATGGTACTCCTAAAATGATCGGGGAGTGTGCTGATCTGATTAGGTCAAAAGAGTCTCATGGTGATCATAAATGGACACCGGAACTGGGGCCGAAGTATGCGTCATCGGTCCAGAGCTGAGGGGTTCAACATCCACACCTTCGACAGCTTGTGTCTCAGAGGGTACTTGATGGGGAATATCTTCTTTCCTTGCCTAACTAACATCCTTAATGTTGCCAGCGGCTCCGGTGTCTTAGTTCCAAGGCTTCTATTGTCCTTCCTGAGATTTGTTTAATCACCCGAACCACCATGAGTCGAGTGTCCATTGAAGTTGAACAGGCTAAGGTAGGGAGAATGGGACCGTTAGAGGTACCCCAGCCTGATGTCTTCTCTAGGGCCGAGGTCTCTAGTTTCCCGATCTCCTCTGTGGCTCTTCTGGGCAGTCACGTAATAGGCGACTACTGGAACCACAGATATCGTCTCCGTTTTCTTTCAGAGGGTGTCAGTGAACCCCTGGCAGATCCAATCTGCATGGCTTCTTCTTTTGGTACAGATCCAGAGGCCTGGGGGCTGTAATTAGGGGTGATGGAACGCATGCTTTGCTGGGCATTTTCTTCCGTTCGGCTTTACTCTCCTGTAGGTGATAATCTATTTGTAGAACAAAAGAAAGTAGATCAACCAGAGGGGATGGACGGGCGATGCGGGCAAGTTCATCTTTCAAATCCTCATTTAAACCTCACCTGAATATGGTATAATGGGTTTCTTTGGCCCACCCAGCTTCCACCGCTGTTTTCTTGAAAGAGTTGATGTAAGTCATAAGGTCCGCTGAAACCTGCCGCATGTCCAACAGGGTTTCTCTGGCAGTAAACGCCACTTTTGGTCTCTCAAAGGTTTGCTTGAAAAGATTGATGAAGGAAGGATAATCTCACAAGACTGTGTTGGCTGAGGTTACCAATGGTGTGGCCCAGGCTAGGGCATTACCCACCATGTTGAAAACCATGAAGCCCACTCGTGATTGGTGCATAGCATACGTGGCTGGTCTGAAAGTAAAATGGACAATACAGGAATCAATGAATTCCAGGATCTTTTTTGGGGAATCATCAAATTTGCCTGACGCAAAACTCATAGAAGGGAGGTCAGCAAGACATTCTTCTCTGTTGGTTATCATCTGTCTGAGCAACACGTTTTCTGACTTTAATCCATGTACTTCCAGGGAAAGTCCTTGAACTGCCGCCAGGAGTTCTTGCACTTTTTCAGCTGATTGTAACGCTCACCTGATTCCCGTAGAGGCGCCGGTCTTGACTGGGCGTATACCGTATCTTCAAAGGTGATGTGTAACACACGGCTGGCTCTTTGGGCTGGACCTCTGTGCACTGTATGTCTGACTTGAAGGGTAAGATGTCTGCAGATAGAAAATATGGGATTAAGGAACTGGGTTATTGAATGTCTCTCTTCTTCCCTTTCTCTTCTCCTGTAGAACCCCAAAGGTTAACGCTCTAACCTTAGGTAAGTGAACGCCGTGCTCTCCATCTGCCTCGGGGCAGGGTACTGTAACCAGTTTCTTCACTGGATAAGGGGAGCAGGCCTCTTGACTTCAGAGGACTGCTGTCCGTCGTTTACTGCACGAACGGTAAGTTTCGAGTAATTCTAATGTCTTTAAAGTCTTTAGTAATGATGTTTCTTGTTTTGCAGGGTTCCGGCGATGGCGGATGACGGGCTGAAGTGAGTTGAAGATGGAGCCCGTGTGATGAATAGAAGCGCCTGTAAGCACGTAAGTAAGCGCTTGTTGCCTGCTTCACGATGCGCTCTAACTGTCTTTTTATTTTGCAGGTACAAGTTCGGAGCGGCTGCAGGGTGCCCGAATACCCAATGGGTTAGATGTGGAAAGGAGTAATGGCACGTGAGTATTAAAGTTCCCCAATGTCTTTAAACGCACCTTGTTTAGTCTTTCAGATGCGGGATGCAGCGCCGAAGGCCTCCGGAGCGTGCGAAGAGTTGGTAAGCTTTTGTCTTTCAGATGCCGGAATGCAGTGTGAAGACCTCCGGAGCGCACGAAGAGTAGGTAAGCCTTTGTCTTTCAGATGCCGGAATGCAGCGCGAGGCGTTGGTGACAGCCGATGGACCAGGTAAGTGAAGAGCTGTCACTGAAGACCGTAATGCTAACCTGTTCTTTCTTGTCTTTATAGGTGTTGCTGAAGACTGGATTCAGGATGGTAAGCCTTTTTCCTTAGGCCCAGGATCAGATGCAGGAGACACAATGAGCGTTCTGCTGCAGAGGATGCAGAATAACGCAAAGCAAGATTCATCCATCGGGTGTGGTTTAAATAGCCTCCTGTAGTGCTTAGGTGTCTCCTTCCACAGCCACGCCTAGGAAGAAAAGAGTTCCTGCTTTCCAGAAGAGTTCCAGTGTTCTGAATCTAGGGAGTGGCTCCTGCCCCACCCAACAGGAAAAGTAGTTCCAAACAGAAGAGGATCAGAGGCTCAACTGGCAGGCAAGTAAGCAGCATGGTCTGCTGCAGGTAAGTCCACCCAAGCATTATGAGCCCGGCGCTTCCAGCGCTGGGACTGGGCATATTTATGAGCCTGGTGCCACTGGCGCCAGGACTGGGTCCAAAAGGTCCCAATTGGGACTGGTTGGCACTCGGAACCTGGGTTATGGATCTGCTTCCAAGGGAGTTGGGAAAACCCTGACCTTTTGGAAGCAGAGATCATGACACTGATGCCATCTTGTCTGCAGCTGTTTGGCGCTATAAACTCACTGATGGCCCGATCTTCTTCACCTGAATATTCATTGCTAGAGGGGGCCGATGACTCGTCTGGAGGTGGGGATGATCCTTTCTTCCGGGAAGAGCGTCTGTCCGTGGAGAGGTATGGTCTACCTCGGGTGGAAGCCACTATGCCTGCTTTAGTTAACAACTAAGGCAGGAGGCTTTCGCCCGAAAGCAACCAGGCAGGAAAGGGAAAAAGCCAAGATGGCATAAAAAACCCTTTTATCCTCTTTTGTTCTCCTGAGGTGTGGTTTACATTGTGTTTTCACTTTCCTGTACTGCTGTCACTTTTGTGCTGGTTTAAAATAAACATATTTAAAAAAAAAAGAAAGAAAAGGAAAAACCTTTGTAGCCTGAAGATGCGCTGTCAAGGTGATGTACTGAGATCCAGGAGTCGCGAGTCCAATGGAAAAAGCAACGTAAGAGAATGGAGCCAAGGTACTATCAAGGACAGAAAAGTTGGGTATGAAAGAACACTCATGAAAAGGGTAAGTGCGGGGAGGCAGCTGACGGGGGAGGCAGCGGACAGGGAGCAGCGTGGACAACGAGCATGGATAGAATGGGAGAGAGGGGAGACAAGGCGAGCTAACAAAAGTTAGTAAAGGAAAGGCAAACGGGAGCGAATGAACACAGAGGAAAAATTCTTCTCACCACAAAGGAGGAGGTAACAGGCTGCAGAGTGCTATTGTGCGTCGGTGAAAGTGCGCCCTGCCTAGCAGCTGAGGAGCCCGACCCTTCAGCGCTCCTGGTGCCCGCGGACTCGCAGTGCTTGGCCTTCTGTTGGGCCCCTGTCGCCGGGGCGCCCTCACAAGACTTAGAAGACCGCTCAAACAACTTCTTCTCACCTGCTGGGACCTTCTCCAGACAGCTGGCGAGGCGGGTCTGACGATCACTCATAGTCCATTCCGACAAGTTCTTGCAAAACGCACAGTCCTTCTCCACGTGCGTTTTGTCTTTGTGAAGGCAGTAGAGACATCTCGAATGCTCATCCTCCTTGAAAACATTGTGTAATCCCCATCCAGGGCAGTCCTGAACAGCTTGGATCCGGGCGTCGAGCTTCCCTTGTCCTGGGCCATGTCCACGAGGTAGGCCTCAGATCTTCTGGAATCCTCCAAGAAGCGAAACTCGACAAAACTTCGCCTTAGAGGGGCGTAGAAAATTCTGAAACGGGTCGCCGTTGATCGGAAGTAGAAACGGTGGAGCTTGGGGCTTGGTTGACCAAAAAAATGAGATTAAACTCTCTGAAAAAACGCAAAACGCAGTAAAAGCTCGAGAGCTATAGCACGAGGACTCCCAACACTTGAACGTGCGGTAAAAATCTGAGGATGGCGGCCAGGGGAGGGGCTTAGGGAGAGGGCAGTCATTGGCTGGGGACAGTATGACCCAGCGCCCAGTGATTGGTTACTACTAAGAAAGACAGATCAGAAACGAAACTGATACTGATTTATTTTCTTTAACGAGGATTCCCAGCCTGACGACGGGGAATATTCCTGAGCATGTGAATCCATGCCAGACCCATGCTGGAGAACAGTTACAGGTAAGTAACTTGTTCCTTCCATGGTGTCTCAGCGTCATAGAGTGCTAGGAATAAGGGTGCAACTGAGGTCACGGCGTTGTGCCTTGATATATACTGGTCACTGTATTATTTACAGGGAGAACGTGTAGCAATGGAGCCATGCTGCTCCCTTTGGTGGCGAAAAGGTTTCTGAAGATCTGCTGCGCTGGGGATAATATGTATTGTTGATGAGGAATCCATGAGAGGAATATCCATCAGAATGAACATCACTGAGAAGTAAGACATTTTGTTCTTTTCGTACGTGCCTGTTCCATGTGAATCCCTATGATTGAGTGGGAAAGCCCCTTTGCTGGGTCATTTGTTCAAGAAGGAAGTTCTTAGTTACCCAATATTTCCGAAATTTTGGTTCCATTACTGCTCTGTTTAACCGTCATGATGTTTTTTTAGTGTACCGAAAAGGACAAAAATCTATGCAATGATAAAATAAACACAGATAAATTATACTGTCTTCATAGCGGCCACAGGAACAGGAGCAACCCTGGATGTAGCTGGAAGAAGCATTCAACAAACGTTTTTAAAACAAGAAAACCTGTATCAAAAATTGAAGAAAAGGTTGAATTTTCTCAGATTTCGGAGGACTCAACACAACTTACAGTAACACATCTGAAGATGGCCTCCAGGGGTGGAGCTAAGGGAGCCCTTTCTATTGGCTGTGGGCAACATGACCAAAAGTGACTAGAGCACTGAAGTATACGTTTTAAAAATAAATTGCTCGGTTACTGACGATTCCCAGACTGACTGGGAATATTCATACAGCATGTGAAAGCATGAAGGACACCAATACTGGAGAGCAGGAGTTACAGCTAAGTAACGTATTCCATATGTGTGGTTGTTTTAGGTAATCCGATAAATGCAGAAGAGATTCTTAATAGGGTATAGCAGTCAGATGAGTACCATCTTGAATTATTACTGTCACGTCTTCATTAAATCCCACAGTCCAGAAAGACATTGAATGTAAATGCGTGTCTGGTGAGTGGCATTTTTTTACTGTCTTTATCTCATGTTCTAGTTATCAGAGTTTATGAGAATGTGCTGTAAAATCTTCCTTTGTTGTGTTGATGAACTGGCATCTATTTAATGTTTTCCATGTGTTACCTACAATACCAATTATTAATCATGTGCTTTGTCTTTGTTTAAAAATAATTTTAAAAACATGCACAGCCCCCCTTTTCTTGCTCCCCTAGTTGGTTCAGGCTTGCTCACTCCAGATATTTTCGAGGAAAAGTGTATGCACATCCACTTAAAAAATAAAAGAATTCTTCAGCTACAACATAAGGAAGGGCAAATGTGTTTTGATTTTGTTGGGCAATTGGAACACATTTAATAAATCTAAAGTTATTAGGGCCAGGGGGTGGCAAAAAGCACTGGGTTCTACACCCTGCATTTGAGTTCTAGGTAAATCACTGCTTTAGATGTTACACCTCCGGGGTCATACAACGAACAGTGACCAGTAACTGTTGTATCCCTCAAGCTAAGAACCATTCATGTCCAAAGCTGTCCTTATCTCGACTCCCCATTTTAGCTGTCACCCGAAATCGATGTAGAACCTAACAATCCTCCCCTGCATTTGTTCTGTCCATCCTGGTAGGCATTTAGGGTTGGACTGAGTACCTCAGTGCAGTGTCTTGAAGGGGGAAACACTTTTATGTGTAGAAATAACACTGGGATGGGCTCAAGAACCAAAAGTGTACAGGCAACACAATCAATCATCTGACAAAGCAACAATATAAAGAAGACTGGGAAGTTGCAACCCACCTTCTTCCTTTAGAGTTTGCATACATAACTACCTTTAAGGATGGTACTATTACATTAATAACAGTTTAGGTGGACCCGCATTCCAGTCTGAAATTATTTCTTCTTTGCCCTTATTCTCTATCTCATATTGGTTCTGTTTTCCAAAACATTGGCCTATGAGGTCTTCAATAGGCAATACAAAGGAGATAATGTTACACTTGCCTTATAACCAGAGATCTGTTATGTTGTTTATCCATGGTATCGCCATGCTATCGCAGCCAGCCACCAGTCTGATGACTTCTGATGAGGGTTCAAATGATGGAAATTGTTGTAGCTAGCTTTATGTTGTTGGAAGTGTTCTGAGCAGGCATGAAACATGATCGGAATGCACAGTGTATTTGTAAAATGTTCTTCTCTGATGTTAGAGACTCAATCATTATGGTGATGCCATTTGTATAGACAATAACATCTTGAGAGGAAATATTACAAAGTAAGTGAAACTTGTTATTTTCTTGTTAGGTATTTGCTGACGGACCAAAATAGGCTTCGAAGTGTAAATGACATCATGCCAATGATTGGAGCGAGATTTTATACACAACTGGATGCTGCCCAAATGAGAAATGATGTTATAGAGGAAGATCTTGCAAAGGTAAACTCGATTGTCTCATTTTGGTTTAAAGGAATGGATTCTCGAAGCTTCACCGCTGCTGCCTGTTCCTATTGTATATTTGTGAATCCTTGAATTGTTAGCTAATCAGATTTCAACATGTCACATCATATACCGACACATATTGCATTAAATGGACATTCTCTTGACGTGTTTATGTAGACAAACATTTGCAGCACAAAATGGGTACAACCTTCTAAGAACATTTTCTTGCCTGCGTTGGCTTAAATACATATATCCTACATTGTACCATAATGCATTTTGGAGGAAGGAATGCCATTTGCAGTAATCTTTAGATACTTTTAGCCTGGGCTTTACTTTTTGTCCCAAAAATGTTGTAATGGACTTCATGCTTAAAACAAAAAAAGTTTGCCAAAGTAAAATTGCAAGAAAAAGTGCAATGGTAAAGGACCATCTTGAATCTGATTAACAATGGCATGGATCTCAAAAGAGAGAATTGGAACCAAGACATCCAGGCTGCCCATTCATTTCATTTTGAATGCTTGAACCTACAGTAGAAGAGTGGCACTTGAGGACGATCAACAAGCGGACGTGGATACCTAGAATTTGAATTGAATGTAGGCCACAATCTGTGAAAACCTTTGATGGGCATTGTAGAGGACTGTAAAGTGACTAAACTGCTGGACAGACTGGCGAAATATGATGGAATTTATCGATCCCAGTCAGCCGGCTTGATTGATATTTGAAAGAATTGTCAGGATCTTCTGCAGAATTTTAAGATGGTGAAAGCATGCACCGATCTTTGCATGAATCTTGATTATCATAGGCAAGGAATGGTTGACTTGTAACCCAAGATTCATAAAGGTAAAGGAGGGATATGCTCCCATCATCAATTGCAAAAAGATGATGTCCCTCAAGCACTTGCTCCTGCCTACCAAGAGCACTTTGAATTGATTGAACTTCAGTTTAAACCAGTTGAATACCATCACTCATCAGTGGCACTCAGATAATGCTGAAATCCACACCCAAGGACACCACATCCCTGCCAAACAATGTGGCTATTATCTGCATAAGAATAGAAATTAAGACAAAAGGAATGTCAGCAACGCTGTGTGCTTCTTCAATCTCAAAATGATCTTGTGCATCATGCCCTAACTGAACTTTATGTACAGGTCCATGTAAGTGATCACACTCAAGATTACACCAGTAGCCTAGTCCCAAATTACTTACTGAACAGACTACAGAGATGCTGCCGCCAGATCATTTTTGAGACTTCAAAGACACAAGGTCATCACCCAGTCCTCCGAACAGCCCACTAGCTACCTTTCAAAAATGATAATTAATTTCCAAGCCCAATTATTAGCCCACCACACCTTCAACAGTAGGGGCCTGGAATCCATCTCAAGAAAATTGTCAACAGTACAAACCACAAGGAACTGCCTTATCCATCAATACTACAGCAATGCCATCGATTTCCCATCTCTTTCCTTTCAACGAAGCGCTGTAATGCTATGCCCAGACATCAGCACTCTGTGTTAAGCCACTGGCATGGCTTTCAGAAAATTCCTTAAAATGTAGCTAGCCAACTGAGCTCAAGATAAGATTCCCACCAAATGCTACCTCTCCTCTTCCTACCTAGAATCACACCAACGATCAGGACTTTGTACTTCTGGTTTGCAAGTATCAACATAACAGGATTAGTGCCTGCCTTTCCTATCCCAGTAACACCCCTACACCACTTTTTTCTTACCAGGCCACACTCTGGGCACATGGAGGTGCTTGTAAACAAAAGGGGGAATTCAGTAGACTTGTATCACCTAGCATAAGGGACTGAAGCGAAGTAATGACAAATCCCCATTATCCAGCTTTGGATCTTTCATGGATTCACATGCTTTGAAGATTCCCCACCGACAGGCTGGGAATCCTTGGTAACATTTTTATTATAGCTTATAATAGAGCTTTTAGTGCTCATTATAGTAGCCTATCCATGTCCTTTTGGGTGGATTGTGCTTCAGGTAATGGGACGTCAAGTGACCAGCATCAC
Source organism: Ambystoma mexicanum (assembly GCF_040938575.1). Taxonomy (NCBI): domain Eukaryota; kingdom Metazoa; phylum Chordata; class Amphibia; order Caudata; family Ambystomatidae; genus Ambystoma; species Ambystoma mexicanum. Next base: position 658,619,655 of record NC_090941.1, on the reverse strand, counting down.
CCAAGAGGCCATCTTCAGATTTTTACCACAGACTGTTATGAAGAGTGATCGAGGCTTTTGCTCCTGAAGCAAAAAGGGCCAGAAACAAGAAATACATCATAAAACTTTTGGAACTTTAGGAAAACCTCAACATCTATACAGATAAGTGCTTTTGTTTTCAAATTGGAAGAAAAATGAAACCCCTTTTCAAGGCATGCCAGTCATGTGGAATCAGGAATGTGTATGAAGCATTCAGAATGTATATATTGTCTCTATCCAAATCACATTCAGGAATATCGGGAAATGTTTGTGTGCCACATTTACCACAAAAGCCCTCTAAGACAGAAAAAGGAGACTGGCCCTATGGCTTAATGAGGGAAGATACTCCCATTCAGAGGCTGAGTCCTCTAGAAGTGTGGTGGACAGAGCAGACAGGCTCAAGACTAATAAAAGGGCTAGGTTGGGAGAGAGAAGGTCTTCGTCTTTCAAAAGAAAAAAGGAAGGAAAAGTGGAAAAACCGATCCCCCCTGTCGACGACATGGCCGACGATGGATCCTCAATGGGCTGAAACTGTGTCCAAACCTGCATCAAGTGCTCCGACCCCTACCGTAGCCCGAAAGTCAACGGCACAGTCTGCATCATGGTTAACTACACCATCATAGTCACTGTCGACAGCCATCAAGGCACTGTACACTGCTGCTTCGACAAGAAAACAAGGTACGATTAAAACTTTGTTGACAACAGCTTTGTTGATGCACCGTTCGACGGCAACAATCCCTACAAAGAACTTGTCGTCGACAGTGTCGATGATGCTACCGTTCCCGGAAAGCCTTACAACGTTGATGGCAACGTTAATGGCACATGGAAAGCCGCCAACGCCATTGCTATCATCTCCGTCAACATGGGGAACAGCCCTGAGAAAGTATATCAAAGCGTCCTCGTCCACAGGCAAGCAAAAAGTCTCCAAGATCAGGAAACTGAAGGAAAATTTGAAAAATCAAGACCAAAATAGCACAAATGCATGTCTGGGGACAAACAGATGCCAGATAAAAAGGGACAAGAGCCTTTCGATGACTCTAAACCACCGGACCAGGGCCAATAGTTGTCATGCTGCCTCTCAGTCCCTTACAATCACCCAACGCCATGGATGGACCAAGCCATAATATCCGGAAGTGGGGAGCCATCCCCACCACAGCCACCAGAGCTGCTGACCAGCCCATAACATCCCAACGTTCCGGCCCTATGCCTGGTCTCATCAATTCTACCAGACCAAATATTGCAGCACCATATCAGTTCGGATTTTGAACAGAGGTACTCACCTCGGTTTTTGAAGGAAGAGCAGTATTCGCCACAGGAAACATCTGTGAGACCAGCATTAGAAAAGTCACCCGATCCTACATTGCCAACGCCAGTTGGACTTTCCCAGCCAACAGAGCCCTTGCTTAACCCGCTGTCTCTGCTATCGCTACAGGTCTTATCCACTCTCCAATCTCTGCTTCAACAATTGGATAGTAGGCTATCAGTTTTCCAATCCCAGGCACAAGTACCTGTGCCCCATATCCCTCGCAGAAAAACTCAGCGAGAACAGAAGTTTGGTCCTCAAAGCAATACACCTACCAGGCGTACAGACTCAGCACCAATGGAGCTTCCTATCAAACCTATGAGGCAGACCAGAATAAGTAGAACCAGCAGCCCTGTCAGAATGCAAGACACTTCCCCCAAGGCTGCAACTCTCCCCATACAGTCAGGAAAAGGGGAGAGTTGCAGCCTAAATCCTCTACCACGGATGATGAGGGGGACAATAGGGAAGCCGATACCTCCCCCTCTAAATCACCACAGCCGGACAACTGGGAGGACATGGGCCTAAACCAAGACTCAGAAGAACCGTTGCGCCAGTCATCACCAGACGACATGACAGCATTTCATAATACGGTCCAAAGGCTAGTGAAGAATTCGGCCTAATACCCTCTGAACAGGAAAAGGATTGTTTCTTTTTTTACTTAATGCACAAGCGCAGAAAGGCGGTAATGTCTACTCCCATTCCAGACCACGTATGGGAGGTAGGACTGTTACTCATGGAAAAAAATCCTTCTCGGAGCCAGCATTAAAAGGCTGCCTGTAAAAGAAGTTTAAGGCACCGGCTGTGTCCCCAAAAAGCCTCCTGTCTCAATCAAACCCGACTCAGTAGTGTCAGCGGCAGCATGCAGAAAACTGAACGCTCAAGGTCAGAAGTGACCTTTGCCACTTGACAACGACAGCGGGAAACGAGACTCATTTGGCAAGAAAATTCTGGCCACAGGAGCCACAACTGTCAAAGCAGCAAATTCACTGGCAATAATCTCGAGTTACAACCGTGAGATGTGGAAGCGGATGGCCCCGCTATTAGAGTGCTTGCCAGAAGATGAGCACAAACAGGCTCTGGACATCATGCAGGAAGAGGAGGATGCTTCAAATCATGCCATTAACATCGTAATTGACATAGCCGAAACAGGCTTTAAACAGATCAGCAATGTCGTCGTGCTACAGAGACGGGCATGGTTAAAATGCACAGGTTTTAGGGTGGATGGTCAACCTAAAATGCTAGGCATGCCCTTCAAGGGAGATCAACTTTTTGGCCCCAGAATTGATGATGAATTTAAACCGATAAAAACAGACACAGATACGAGGTCGCTTACCACCTTGACAGTGAGACCCACTTCTCTTCTTCCGGGGAGTGTCGGGTCTCTGCACAGTGACAAATAGAGGTGGCCAAGTATACCAATGATGGGCCTCCTACTCAGACTTACTACAAGGGACATTGTCGAGCATAACCATATAAACAGAAGGATTACAAACAAGCCCACATAAGGCAACAGACATCATCTGCCCCCAGGGGTAGGCAGCAAAAACAAGCTTGACTTCCATCGAAACCGGAAACCAAGGGGGGTGGTCACACGGAACAATAAACAATTTGATTGTAAATATAATCAACTCTGGTGGGTGGAAGAGAGGGTACACTCGGTCAGTGATTGTAATTCTATATTCATATTTTATTGATATAATACACACAATTTCATAAAAATGGTCCAAGTATTAGTCATAAAATGTATACAAACGTATGAAGGTTCTAAAAACATTCCAGTTTGGTACTGCATGAATAGACCATATAAAGTATGCATGCTAGAGAGCATTTTCTAATGTAAACCCTCGAACACCGGGTGCTGTATTATCTTTATCATAAATAGCCAACTGCCGATCTAATACCAATTTTTCAAACGACTTATGGCTATATTTCTCTAATTGTAAATTCAATGCTGCCTCAAATGCATAAATGCTAATAGCAAAAGTGCAAAGTATCTTAAAGTGCTAGAACAGTGCATGGATGCTGACAGAAAGTGCTGAGTGTCGACTACAAGTATCTTAAATGGACTTGTTACATGTCCCAAAATATCTTGTTTTATGGAGTTTCGAGGAGTATTTATATCTAGTTCAGTAAACAAACTGATATTCGTCTTCCTCAGGACACAAAAACCAAAAATCAGTAATTAACATTCTATATACAATAACATGTATAAAGTTGGAATTATATCCTGGCTTGCTCTTGTTTAGATATTCAATATTCAATCACGTTCATCTTCAATGAATTTCAAGCCTCATATTCTGAAATAAAAATGAAGAATGAAAAGTGCAATTAAAAACTGACCGGGCCTACAACCCAAGACCACCAAGTAGAGTTCAATATTGTAAGCTTCAAATAACAAATCAAAACATTGACCTTGTTAAATCCAATATGGGTATGGAGATGAAACGCTTCATCCAGCCATCCCAACAGCGGACAGATAACGGATAGTTTATCTGCAGAGACATAAAGGAACTGGGATTAGAACTATCCCTAGTTCAACCTAAAACACGAAATTCAATAGGACAAGAGACTATGCATGTGGTCATTGGCCTACTTAACCTACCTCTATTCATGTATAAGAGAAGCATCATCATCTGGTCCAGACGCTAAGGGCTGCCAAGAAGATTCAATAGCAGAATGTTTATTTTCAATTTTGTAAACATCATATGGCGAAGAGACGGTCAAATCTAATAAAAGTTTTTGGATCATTAAGCATGCCCCAGCCTGATAAATCGTCTTCCAATAATGTACTGTAAAGTGCAGATGGAGAATCCCCCTGCTTTGTCTAATACGACTATGGAAGAAAAAGAGGGCGGGCCATAGATGTTAAAATATGTCTGCCTTTTATCACCAGGTCATAACAAATATAACTGTAATGCTGAGCCCCGTTTTTGTAAGAGGTAAGAGGAAAAAAAAGTCTGTAAATGACATCTCAATTGATAACTTGCTTAAGCCATGCTAGCATGCATAGGGGACGAATTTTTATAAGTAAACTAGCTCAATTAGTGGTATTGAGCCTCAGGGGCAAACAATCCCGTACTGTGTAGAAAGTGGTCGCAAAGTAGAAACGGCTCTGCCTAACCCCAACGCTAACGCAATCGGGTTGATATGTCATATAAGCAAATTCAGTAAAGGGCGATGACGTGAAATAACACATTCGGTCAACCCGCTCACCTCTTCAATTAACGGAGACAGCAATGCAATGCTTCAAACCAGTCTATGGCACTCCAGACAGCGTGAAAACAGGACTGCTCCTACGCTGAGTGTTTAAAAGGGATATGACGAACTTCTGTTCAACCGAGTTCATGAGGAAATGTCATGGACATAGAAACGGGACTGAAGCTTCTAATAAAATATATGGGCTCCCGTTCCAGAATGCCGGAAAAAATGTCCAATTGTAAATTACTCAAATCAGAAGTGTAACTTGTCAGGTCGTGCTTAATTTCAAGCCATATAAGAAAGAATTGTGATTGTACCTATATGGCACGATCATGTAGACTGTCATAGAAATAGGACTATATGCACTTGTGGAGATCTAGCCCCTAGCGTGGATCTAACGACGGCAGTAGCTGCAGATCATCCCAATACAGAAATAAACCGAAAGCAGTGCGTGGTCTAACATACAATTGTGGTGTATGCCGAGACGCACTTATTCCGCTAAAAAGATTGTAGTCAATTCACATGGAACATGGTGACGAGAAGTAGCCCAAATTAAAGGCTAGTATATAGCCAATGGCCAAATTAAAGTTTGAGTAATTTCTCTTAGTGAAGCACATGAGGATCATACAGAATTATATTCAATTTTCGTGGAGCATCTTGAAGGTAAAGGAACCTATTAAAGACTAGACTATAGCCCATAGCCAAGTGGAGGTTGTAATAAATCAACATCTCTTATGGTACCCAATGGAACCATTCCTCTTGTTGTTTGAGACCCATGCAGTAACTTAAGAGTGTTGTACATCTACCATTGTTCGCGCTGTGCCAGTTTAGCTGCTATACTGTGAGAATCGATGCCTTCAACCTGCTCTAGTGCTCACCATTTGAAATCATCACAACTGTGATTGTTCTCAAGGTAATGGGTTACTAGTGGGGATGTTACGTTTTAGTGTGAATCTTAGATTTATGTTCCGTTATTCTTAATTTAATGGGTCTAGATGTTTTGCCAATGTATGTTTTAAGGCAAGGACAAATTATAACATAAATTACGTTTTTGGTGTTGCAAGTCGTATGGTATTTCAGGTGCCAATACTTGCCATTTATCATAAACGATGTGCATGCTGTTGTGGATTTACATTGACCGCAATAGCCGCATGGAAAATGTCCATTTATCGGCTTGGCATCCCAAAGGGCCAGAATGGTCATCTGGTTTGTGGTCGTGGTGGCTCTATCTGCTTGTGAAAGCCAGTTCCTGAGAAGTTTGCCTTTTTTAAATGCATAAATAGGGCGTTCCAAGCCTGGATTATTGAGTTGCAACAGGTGCCAGTGTTTGGAAATGACCTTCTTGATGTCATGATGTTGTAGGTCATAGCACAAATTATCTGTTCCTTAGTAATATTGCCCTTGTTATTCTTAACGAACATAATATCTTGATGTTGATTTTTGGCTCTTTTGCAGGATTGCCTTAGTAAGTGAGAAGGATAACCCTGTGCCTGAACCCTATCTTGAATAACATCCGTCTGGGACATATAGTCCTTTACTCTGGTACAATTGCGTCTTGCTCTTAAAAATTGACGTATGGAATACTTTCACGCAGAGCTTGGGAGTGAAAGCGGTCGAACTGAAGAATAGTGTTTCTATCTGTCTCTTTACGGAAAAGATCAATGATGATAGGACCATCGCCGATCTTAAGATATAAAAAAGCTAAAGATAGATTGCTGGCGGGCATTGTAAATTTAAGGTTGGTAATCAACGTGTTAATCCACAGAAGACATTTAGTATAGTCGCCCTTTGTTTTATCCCATACGATGATATCTTCTATGTATCATTTATACAGTCTAAAGGCAAACCTAAACGGATTGGTGTCATCAAGGTTAAATGTTTTTTTGGATTTCCACATGTATAGAGTGCATAATTAGGGGCAAAGGCTGCCCCCCCATAGCCGTACCCTTTATCTGCAAGTAAAACGCTGTCTTGAAACGAAAGTAATTTTTGGTTAGAGCTATTTCTAACAATTCAACCAAGAAGTCACTCAGTATTTGGAGAACACCTGGTCTAAGGTCGAGGAATTCTTTCATGTTGAATGACTCCAATTGGGGTATGTTGGAGTAAAGAGATTCTACGTTAAGCGTAATCAACATATCTGTCTCTGGATTGAAAGGTAACCCCTCTAAATGAATGCTAGCATCAGTGGTGTCAGATAGATATGTATCTGAAACAGAAGGCAAGAGTTTGAGGAAAAAATCTAGAAATTGTTTGATCGGTTCTAAGATGTAACTTCAAAGAGACCCGATCGGTCGACCTGGAGGATTTAGCAGATTTTTGTGTGTATTGTGCAATATGTATATTAAAGGGGTCCTAGTGCCTTTGGCTGTCAAAATTTGAAACTCCTTTTCATCTATGACTTCAACATCACAAGCACGTACCGGAATTTGGATTATTTCATTGCTTATACTTTCAGTAGGGTCTCCCCTCAGTTTACAATAAAATTCCAGGTTATTGAGTTGCCTCATTATTTCATCATCATACTGGTCTGCTTCAAGGACCACCACTCCTCCAACTTTAACCGCTTGTTTGATTACAATAGATTGATCTTCTTTCAATTTGCAGAGACATTCCCATTCACTTTTGGTAAAATTGTAACTCGGCCCATGTATGGTGGCATCTAGGGAATCGTAAATTGAGTTAAAATCCCTCAATACTGCCCTCTCAAAGATTGGAGTTTCATCCGAGACCATTTTAAGAGTAGGCGTGAAGGAAGATTTACATTTGAATGGAGTGTGTGCTCTAGTATCCCCATTATCTGTATTGTTTGAACCAAAAAAATCGCTTAAGCGGATTTTGGGAAATGGGCTACGTAGTTCAATTTCTGTCTCCATTTTTGTTCGATTCTTTATGCGGACAAAAGAAAATCCTTTTTCCACCATGGATGTTTCAAGGGGGCTCAACTTTTTGAGAAAATTATAAGTTACTCACTGTAGTGACTAACATACTCTTAGTCCTTATCCCCTAGTCCCTTTTCCTCCATACTGCATGGATGTCAGACGGAACCTTTTTCACCAGAAAAAAACCTTCCTCTAAATTTATAGGTGCACAGGGGTGCGGCCCTAGGAGCATGCGCTGCCCTGACTCTGCCCTCTGGCGCCACACCTCAGTCCCCATTGACACATCGACAAAAGATTTAACATTGCCTAATGACACCAGTATTAGGGGGGAGGATGGTGGAGACGTATGGAGGAAAGGGGACTAAGAGTATTTTAGTCACTACTGTGACAAACTTATAATTACTCTTACGTCCCGTCCCCTTTCCTCCATACTGCATGGGCGATTACAACTGAATGTAGCCCCAGGGTGGAGAGGCGATCCTCCTCAAGCAAATAGGTTCCTCAGAACCGCCTGTCCGAAAGCCGCATCAGATCTAGAGCCGGCATCCAAACAGTAATGCTTGCAGAAAGCCGAGGGAGTGGCCCAAGCGGTCGCCCTGCTTATGACTTGCCAAGGGACATGGCGCTGGAATACGATGGGCGTTGCCTTGGCCCCGACTTTGTGGGTATACATGTTGGCCGGAATCGGCTTGTGCTGGCCCTCGCACGCTTCCTTGATGGCCGAGACCATCCAGCGGAATATGGAGGCCTCATAGCCTCGTCTTGAGCCTCTGAAAGTGACATACAGGGCATCTGATTTGTGGAAGACTTTGATCCTGTCCAAGTAGAATTTCAGGGCATGTCTGCCATACAGGCAGTGCAGCACTCTCTGTGCCTCGTCCTTAATATCGTCAATGAACATAGGAAGGACTATTTCCTTGTTCAAGCGGAAAGCAGACGAGACCTTGGGCAGAGAGGCTGAGCATCTCCGAAAACTATGGCCTGGCCGGCCACAATGGAGCTATTAGAATGATGTTGAGTTGACGAGACTCCTTGATCTTGCAAACTACCCAGTGAATCAGCGGTGTGGGCGGGAAGGTGTAAGCCTTCATGCCGTTCCACTGAAGCCGAATGAGTCGCTCAGGGAGCCGGAACCCTGTCCCTGCCAGGAGGCGAACTAAGGGCACTTCTTGTTGTGCCAGGTGGCAAAGTGATCCACCTGGGGATGAACCCACCTGTTGAATATCTCCGGAATAACGATGTTGTTTAGCTGCCACTCGTAATTATCTGCTCCCAACCTGCTGAACCTGTCCGCCTCCAGGTTGGATTCCCCCGGGACGTCGACTGCCGTGAAGTAGATATAGTTTTCCATGGCGCACTCCCACATGCTGATTGCCAGTCAGCACAGAGGAGGGGATCTGGTGCCTCCCTGCTTGTTGAGGTAGTACATGCTGGTCGAGTTGCCTGTCTGGATGAGGACAACCTTGCCCCTGAGAAGTGGTAGGAATGCTCTGAGCACTAGCCAGATGGCGTTCAGCTGTAACCCATTCATGTGGTATTCCTGCTAGAGTCCAGGTGCTGTAGACTGAGAGGTTGTCCAGGGTGGCTCCCCAGTCCTCAAGCGAGGAGTATGTGGTGATGGAGGCCTGCAGGGTGGGCAGCCGAAAAGGTCAGTAGGTTGCAGTCCCTGGACCACCATGTTAGGTCTTGGTGGAGAGATGGAGGAAAGTTGATCTCGGATTGAGAGCCCCGCTCCTGGTTCCATGAGGCTGCGAAGTGCAGCTGAATCCTCATCTTCAATCTCGTGTGTAGGAATGCGAACAGGACCGCTGCCAAGAGACCCAGGAGATGCTGATACCACCATGCTGAGGTCCCCTCTCTGCTTAGGAAGTGGGTGGTCGCCTTCTTGATGGCCGAGATCTTGTCCTCTGACGGAAAAACCTTCTTGGAGCACATGTCCCAGATGAGGCCCAAGAATGTCAGAGTCTGCGTGGGCTGCAGCTGCGACTTCTTGAGATTGAGCGAAAAGCCCAGATTGTGCAGTGTGTTCATAAGGGCATGGCAAGAGTGGTGAACCGCTTCTGGAAATATAGCCCTGAAAAGCCACTTGTCGAGGTATGGGTAGATGTGGAGGCTCTGCGCTCTGAGGTGGGCAGCCTCTGTATTCATGAGCTTGGTAAAGACCCTGGGGGCCGAGTTGAGGCCAAAAGGGAGGACCTTGTATTGAAAATGGTAGCCTATGATCCTGAACCGTAGGAAAGAACAATGGGGCTGCCAAATTGGGACATGTAGTTAGACGTCCTTCAAATCCAGGGAGCATATCCAGTCTCCCTTGCCCAATGTCTCCGCTATAAAAGCTGGCCTAACCATCTTGATTTTTTTTAGGGGTAAGGAGAGGTTGAGGGTGGAAAGGTCCAGCACAACTCTCAGGCCTGCCTGGTTCTTCTTCTGAATGTGGCAAATCCTGGAGTAAAAGCCCAAGCCTCGCTGGGAGGCTGTGACTTCCTCCACTGCCTGGCTCTCTACAAGTGACCGGATCTTGCTGTCCCAACATGAGGGAGGGGAGGAGGGAGGAGAGGCTGCGGATGGGTAGGCGGTACCCAGTGGATACTACGGAGAGGATCAAGGGGTCTGTGAAATTCTGGCTCCAGAAATGTGCATGGAGAGCAAGCCTGCCCCCCACTGGAAATACGTGGACCCGAAGGGGCGTGTCATGCCTTCTTTCCCTCTGAGGCTGTCGCGGTGGAGGGGGACTGGAAAAAGCCCCAACTCCCCCCACACCCCATTTTGTTGCTTGGGCCGGTTCTAAGCCGGCGAGCGGTCCAGCTGCCTGGATCTCCGTTCCTGGAAGCCGCGGAAACCTCCATACATACGCCTCCTGTCGGAGCGCTGCGGTGATTGGGTGTACAACTTGGGTGTGGTCTTTGTCAAAATTGATAAAGACTTGGCCGTTTGTGAGCTGTTGTTCTTCTTGTCCAGCTCTTCTTCTGTGGTGGAGTGGAGGAGGCACCCCCCCTCGAACGGTAGATCTAATTGGGTTGAATTTCATCACCGGAGCCAGGCTGTCCTTCTCATGTTCATGACGATACAGATGGCACGGCCAGAGGTGTCAATATGGCCATAGTGGATTCCATGAGGTCCTGCGCCACCAGCTTGGCCTCAGCCAGCCCCACCTTAAAACGTGATTGGGTCTGCGTAGGGATTTCCGCGAGGAAGTCCGCAATTTCCTGCCATAAACTTTGGTTAGCGGCAGCCAGCATGGCATCGACATTGGCCTGACGAAGATGGAAGGACGCATTGAAATAGTTTCTTCACATACGCCTCCAAGATCTTCTCCTTGCCTAGCAGCGCCGCAGAGGAGGCGGCTGAGGACAACTGAGGCTTGGAGTATAGTGATGCCGCAGCGATTACCGAGGAGTGCGGCTGAGGATGGGCCAAGAGCAAGAGTGTATCCCCCTCCATCTGTCTGTACTTGGCGTCCAGGCGTCGATTGACCGGCTGGACAGAGTGGGGCTTGAGCTAACCCTTCTTGGCCAGAGAGACTACATCGGCTTGCAGAAGGGCATTGCGTGAGGACTTCAGTCAAAATCCTGTCTGGCGGCTGCTCGACCTCTGGTTGGGGTAGACTCAGGTACTCCGCTAGCCCAGCAAGATGTTTGTGTAAGGCCCTGGCTAAGGATGGCGTGTCCGGTTCCTCCTCCTCATCCGTATCCTGCGGATCCGGGGGAGCCTGCAGAGGTTGAGAAGTAGCTGGAGGCAGAGGCTGGGGTACAGTTTCCGTGGCCAGAGGCTGAGGAGGAGGAGGAGGAGGAGGAGGATGAGGAGGAGGCGGAGGCTGGTGCAGAACCACCTGAGGAATCGGCTGGGGAGCCAGAGGCAGCGGCTCTGCCAGCAGAGGCGCTTGTGGTGCTGCTAGCAATATCGTGAGGACTTCCCTGATGGCATCCTTGAGGATAACCCCCATCCGAGGTGACTTCATAAGGCCGAGGAACCTCTCAAAGAACCCCTCTTTGCCAGCCGGAGAGGTGGTAGGCGGTACTGATGGGGTAGCTGGGAGCCGCTGCATACCCTGCCCGAATGGATGCATTGGAAAGCTGTCCTGCGCATAAGGATAGGCTGCAGGCCACGTACCTGGTTGAGGCAAGTCCCACCTTGACACTTGTTCTTCTCCGAACTCCTGGAATGGCGTCGGACGGGTGCCTCTGTCTGGCGCGGCAGCCATCTTGTCGAGCTGCCTGCCACGTGTCTGCGACGTGTTTCTCGGCTTGCTGGGCCCAGCCTCATTCAAGACTCTTGCGTGTGGATCATGAGGCATTACCCTACTCCTCGTGCCTAGATCCGGTAGGCGTAACACTCTCGACCCGGGAGTCGGTAGAGCTGCGTTTAGGCGCCCCCTCTAACGTATTACTGGTACTAGGGCGTAGTCCCTCAGCCATATTGCTGGTACAAGGGCGGAGCCCCTCGGATGACAATCCGGTAGAAGAACCTTCCAGTCCCTCAACACTGCCACCGGAAGGATCCAAGGATCCCTCAGCACGAAGGCGGTAGCTGGAGCAGCCTCGTTGCACGTGTTTCTACAAGGACCTGAACGATACCTCCCATGCGGGAGAGCCCTTGGGAAGGAGTCTCCTTTGCGGGGTGCAATGGAAAATAGCGGCCCTACTTCAGGCCTGGCTCGGTGTTTCACAAAGTTCTTGAGGTCCTCTGGAGGCGACTTCTGGAAGAGCTCCCTCCACCTGGCTAATCTGTTCTTCAGCGCTTTCGATGACAGCAAGCCACACGCTGTACAAGCCTGCAAACCATGGTCTGGGCCAAGGCAACGTAGACAAAGGGCGTGGGGGGGTCTGAAGTTGTGAAGAGCCCGTTGCAGGATGGGCACATGCTGAACCCTGTGGAAGTCGACATGTGCCGGGGAGGAGAGTGGCATCTGAGTGAGGACCGAGTACCTGAATGATAAAAAGACATGGAAGAAGTATGTGGAATTACATGGCTGAATCCAACCCCAGGAGCGATGAATTCGGCCTGTTCCCGTCGACGCGGAAAAGGGTACTGAGGTGTGGCGGCAGAGTCAGGGCAGTGCATGCTCCCAGGGCCACAAGCCGGCACGCCTCTAAATTTAAAGTGGAAGAAGATTTTTTTCTGCAGTCTGGAGGAAAGGGTACAGGACATAAGAGTATGTTATACCGCCAAAGGTTTTTCTATTTTCGATAAGCTCGTCTTCTGGTTTCAAAGAAGTTGGCTGTAGGTGGCGCCCCTTGGTTTGGTGGGGAAAAAAGAAGATTGTGGGGAGGAAATGGAGTATTGGGTCCCCGTGGTCCAAAATGAGAAGACTGGGCATAATTTTGATGTTGCCAGTAAAGTCTGCCCCTTCTTCCTCTGTTTTGTCCCGTATTCCAATTACGCCGCCTTAGCCCTCGTGGATTTGCATTCGGATAAGTCCCACTCCCATCTGATGAAGTGTCAGAAAAAGTCACTTTTGTTTGTTTGAGTTATGCCACGCTGGTGGTTATATGGGTCATACCAATCTCATGGACCCTGATCTGCATTGAGATAAGGATAGGTGATTTCTTTGGTAAAGTTCTGGATGTCTTTTTTTTAATTTGTCCATTTTCTTATTGGTCAAAGTTTGACAAATTCATTGGTCTATTTATGGATTAACTAGAGCTTTTCTTTGATGTTAATAATAGTGGTGTCCAAAGAGAAGGCTGTTTCTGCCTTCTCTGTTTCTTCACCTATTATGGCACTTTTTTTTAAGGGCCGTATTGATGTGATGGTCAAGAGCATCCAGTCGCGACTGCATTTTGTCGCTATGCCTGAAAACGATGTTTTATATTCCTAATCTATAAAGAGATGCGGCTCATTACGCACTAAAAGTCCCTGTGGGATTATGTTCTCTTTAAGGTATTCAGTCAGCAAATGACTGTGCATTTCAGTCCTACATTTATTTCTTTTTAAGCTTAAGAATACTCTCACTAGTGACACAGGAATTGTCACCAGGAGTATTTTGCCATCAATGTTCGCAAAAAAGGATGTGACATTAATGACTTCTGCTAGCTGCTGTTTGCTAAAGTACACAGTGTCTGATGCTGCCATCGTTAAGAGCAATGGGAGAAGACTGCCCAAGGCCAGAGCAAGTCAAAATCTAAATCTTATTCCGCAAAGGTTAAGTCTCCAAACACTAACACATGCAACCAACTGTTGCACCAATAATCTAGCGAAGGATGGGTAACCCCTAAAACATGGACCTGGGGGGAACATATGTGGTGATCAAGAAACCAAGGGGGGTGGTCACATGGAACAATAAACAATTTGATTATAAATATAATTGAGTCTGGTGGGTGGGATAGAGGGTACGGTACGCTCGGTCAGTGATCGTAATTATATATTCATATTTTATTAATATACACACAATTTCATAAAAATGGACCAAGTATTAGTCATAAAATGTATACAAACATATGAAGACTCTAAGAACATTCCAATTTGATACTGCGTGAATAGACAATATAAAGTCTGTATGTGAGAGAATTTTGTAATGTAAATGACCCTAGAACACTATGTACTGGATTATCTTTACCATAAATAGCCAACTGCCCATCTAATACCAATTTCTTACACGGCTTATGGCTATATTTCTCTCTAAATTTAAATTCAATGCTGCCTAAAATGCATAAATGCTAATAGCAAAAGTGCAAAGTATCATAAAGTGCTAGAACAATGCATGGATGCTGACAAAGTGCTGAGTGTCGACTACAGGTATCTTGAATGGACATGTTACATATCCCAAAATATCTTGTTTTACGTAGTTTCGACAAGTATTTCTGTCTAGTTCAGTAAACAAACTGATATTCGTCTTCCTCAGGGCACAAACACCACAAATCAGTAATTAACATTCTATATACAAAAACATGTATAAAGTTGGAATTATATCCTGGCTTGCTGTTGTTTAGATATTCAATTGACTTTCATCTTCAATCAATTTCGAGCCTCATATTCTGAAATAAAAAATAAGGAATGAAAAGTGCAATTAAAAACTGACCTGGCCTACAACCCAAGACCACCAAGTAGAGTTCAATATTGTAAGCTTCAAATAACCAATCAAAATATTGGCCTTGTTAAATCCAATATGAGTATGGAGATGAAATGCTATATTGAGCCATCCCAACGACAGACAAGTAACGGATAATTTATCTGCAGAGACATTATAAAGTAACTGGGATTAGAACAATCGCTAGTTCAACCTAGAACGCAAAATTCAATAGGACAAGAGACTATGCATGTGGCCATAGGCCACCTTAACCTACCTTTATTCATGTATAAGAGAAGCATCATCGAAACCGGGACATCTTTCGAGCTGCAGCAAGTGCGGAGCAACTTGCAGTACCATCTGCAGCATTGGCAACAGTTTTCAACAGATGGGTGTTGGACATCATACAAAATGGCCATATAATAGAATTCTGAGGAAAACCCTTTTAGCCACCCCCACTGTTTCAACACCAACCACACTTAAGTATCTTAATAAGCGAAGTGGAGAAACTGCTCATAAAACATGCAATTGAAAATGTTGCAGAACATCAAAGGGGCAAGGGCATCTACTCAAGGTTCTTTGTGGTCTGAAAACCGGACAAATTGTGGCGACCAATTCTGGACTTAAGAAGTCTAACAGGTAGGTCAAGAAACAAACGTTCAAGATGGTCACCTTGGCAGATGTCATAAAATCGGTACAGGAAAAATACTTCCTTGATTCTCTCGATCTCAAAGATGCATATTTTCACATTCCCATTTGAAAGGGCCACAGAAAAAGTCTAAGATTTGTGGTGGGAACAAACCACTATCAATTCAAAGTCTTCCTGTTTGGTCTACACTCTGCCCCAATAGCATTTACAAAATTCCTAGCCCCGGTGGCCGCATCGTTCAGGAAAAGGGAATACCACGTGTATACGTATCTCGCCGATTGGTTAGTTAAAACACCACTGCATCTGTCAGCGAAAAAGGCAATCCAACCGGCAACACCCTCTCATGCCTTGGCTTTGCAATAAATGTAAGCAAATCCTGCTTCGAGCCATCAAACACGCTCCTGTTCCTAGGGGCTCAATTCAACACCACTGAGGGCCGAGTACGTCCCTCAGCAGAGAGGGCATCACCAATACCCAGTCTAATTATGAAATTCTACTCTGGCGCCAGGATCTCAGTCCGAGCGTTCATGCAACTCCTGCCCACCATGTCGTCATGGATCTGGTTAATCCAACATTGCAAACTACAAATGAGATTGTTAAAAGAATTCCTAGCTGATCGGTGGTCCCACCT
This sequence comes from Ambystoma mexicanum, assembly GCF_040938575.1. Classification (NCBI taxonomy): domain Eukaryota; kingdom Metazoa; phylum Chordata; class Amphibia; order Caudata; family Ambystomatidae; genus Ambystoma; species Ambystoma mexicanum. The sequence continues at coordinate 658,603,968 of NC_090941.1, read as the reverse complement.
TACAGTATCATGGAAGTTGACAGTAACAAAGACACTCGGACAACTTGCAGGGATCCTCAGTTTCAATAAACTCTGATCACGGACGCTTCACTGACTGGATGGGGTGCTCATGCAGAACCAGCTGTCAAAAGGGCATTGGTCCCCATCCCAAATACAACTGAACTTCAACATCCTAGAACTGAAGGCAGTAGCATGTGCCCTTCACTCGTTCGAACCAGTGCTCAAGAACAAAGTCGAAGGTATTGTCGGAATTCCACCTGCAAGCTGAATACTCATTGCAAATCCGTCAACGCCAGCTTATGCAGTCCTTTCACTCCCTAGACCTTTGGAGAGTCTGTAACATCTAAATAGACTGAACCAAAGGTTTTCGACGCACATCCCAACTGTTTGTAGCGTTCAACGCCCCTGATGGGGGTCAACCTATTTCAAAGCAAGGTATTGCCAAATGGGTCTACTCTACAATTTCAGTGGCGCGCACTCAAGCCACTCGACCATTGCAGGGACCCGTCCGTGCTCATTCCACTAGAGCAGTGGGGTGCTCCGCTGCACTGTGGGCAGGGATTCCCCTGGTGAACATTTGCCCTGCAGCAACCTGGGCAGTGCTGCACACCTTCTTCAAGCATTACTGCATGGAGGGTCAAGGAGAGGCAGAAGCACGGGTTGGAAGAGCAGTGCTACAACACTTATTTTAATAAGGTATTCCTTCTCCCTTTACACCTCCTGTTTAAGAATGTTAACCTATTTGGCAATCTGATAATAAAGGAGGGATGATATTCTAATGCACCAACCAATAATCTGAGAAAGTAGTGCCAGTATTGATTTTGCAATTTGTATCCGATTATAAGGTTTTTTTAATAATGATAGGTTTCTCAAAGTACAAGTAACATTCTGACAATGTTTTGATGCCAAAAAAGGTTTTTATTTCCAATCTAGTCCCTCAACACGTGGTTCACCATTTTGAACTCAATGGCTCATCAGGAGAGATTTCATACATTTTTCTAAAATTAACAAAACCAAATTAACATTCTGTTACATGATTCAATAAATTAATAACTCAAAAGAAAAAGTTTAATCACTTAGAAAAAGGCAGTGATTATCTTTAACACAAGGATAACTCACCCATTAATATATTATTCCTGGAATGGTATTTCCTAATGTTACAATATGGTCACAGTTGTGTCATGACTCTTCAGTTTAGGCGATCTTCAAACTGGCAAAGTTGAGAGGATGCCCCAGGAGGGTGAAAACAAAAATTATAGTGAAAGGTCGGGGAGAATAATCCAAAAAATACATTTTCTAAATGGGAGACATTACCAAGCGTAGATCTTGGTGTAGCTTACCTTTATAGGTGTTCTTATTCAAGGAAAAGGTCTATGGTAAGCATGACAGCATCTTGATTCTTCCTGTAGGAGGCACAGGATCTAAGTGAAAAATCGTGCTATTTCAAGCTAGAAAAATAACGTTGCACATGATGACGTAGCGTGCTGCCGCGCATAATCACGTGGCAACGGCATGATGTCACCACGTTGTGTAATCGTAGCCATTTTGGCTAGTGTTTGTAATTCTACATTCGGTTTAGTGGTGCGCTGAGCTAGTGTCAAATATAAGATATTTTGGGCCATTTTTGCCTTCATAAGATACCAAACTGGTTTTTGTATGTTTTTTTTGTGAAAGAGTTTTCATGTTGATTGTTGCGAATGTATAATTTCGGTTAATGAAAAAAGAAAGCCTGTTCTGTTTATGATGTGACAGCAAAATACTAAAAGATTAAAAATGTTTAGCATTAATGGGGTTTTCACCACGTTGGGATTGTGAATATTGGACCTAAGGGAAACATCTAAGAGGAGAAGGTAAGAAAAAGAAAGATGAAAAAAAGATGAAAAAGAAACAAACATTCTGCGGTAGATAGATCAATACATGTATCCAATGGCAATTATATTGTTACATTTTCTATAGCCAGTTATACATTTCTGTGTCAGTTTAAACCAGTTGTGCATGTGTCCATGATACATATCCATTTGGCTTCTTTTTGACGTAGTCGAATCTCCTTATTTCCTTCTCTAGGTGGCTATTTTATATTTTCAAGTCTAAATATTTTAAGCTTTTCAATGGCAAAGTTTTCATGTTCTGTCGGTACGTGTACTGAAAGTGAATATCTTAGATCTTTATTACGAATAGCCCTCAGATGCTCAAACTGTTTGAGGGCCCTGATACTACTTCCAATGTATGTTTTGGTGCAGATGCTTTTGATCCCATAGATAACGAATTTTGTGTTGCAGTTAATGAATTGTCTATTGGTCTTCTTTTGACCATTTGGAAGCAGGATGTCCTTCATGCCATGGTTCATTAGAGGACAGAGTTTACAGTTTCATATTTATAGTTTCCCTTGATCAGATTTTGATTGAAGATTCCACATGGAGCTGGTCTTGAAATAGGGCTAAGGAAACTAGGACTGATTTTGTTTCCTATTGTTGGGCACTCTATTCAAAGCATGTGAATCTATGAAAGATCCAATGCTGAAGGAGTATGTTGCTTACCTGTAACTCCTGTTATCCAGCATTGGTATTTTTCATGGATTCACATGCGTCCACCTACCACCCCTAACAGCGCAAGACTACATGTCACTGATGCTCATCTATCCGAGGTTAGAATCTGAAGATGGCCTTCTGGGTGGGGCTAGTCACTGGACGTCCCTTTGGCTGAAGCACTATGCACCCAAAAGGACATGGCTGAGCTACTATAGTGAGCTCTCAAAACTCTATTATAAGCCATAATAAAAATGTTACTGAGGATTCCCAGCCTGTCGGCGGGGTATATTCAAAGCATGTGAATCCATGAAAGATACCAATGCTGAGGAACAGGAGTTACAGGTAAGCAACATATTCCATCCACTTTCCTCGAGCAGTAGCAATAGCAACAGATGATCGATGGTGGAAAACACAGCAGAGTGTCGAAAAAGACAATGGCAGTGATGCCATCCCCATCACCCTCCATGCAAAGATCAGCCAATGCAGAAATAAACCTATCCTCCATAACCATTACTTTTTGAAAATCCACTTGTTGGTTATTGCGATAACAAGAAGATTTGATGGACCTTTCTTGGGATTTCCTAGCTATTATAAAGTCCTGGGGATATAACGCCAAGAACATTTATTTGTTCATTCTTAATTCTGGGGATATAATGCCCAGTTGACTTCTACTACCAAATTTTCCTCTCCCCCTTGCTTTAGTGTTCGTGTTAGGCATAGATATTCTTATCCTCCATCTTAGTCCAGGTTCAAAACCTTTAACACCCTTCAACCAGCAAATATGTCTTCCCCTTGATTAGAGTTTCTGTCTTGCTGAGAGTCTAACCTGCTAGCCGCAGGTCAGCCTCCGGGCCCAAAGTCTCAGAGTTTGGGATTGTGGCTCTCATTCTGCTGAGCTCCCTCAGTGTTCGGTGTACAGTATCGGAAGTGACTACTGGCCAGTGCGGCTTGACACCCTAACGCGTGGCAAGGGCCTTTCCTCTAATCTTCTTGGATCTAGTGCCAGTGTATTCTGTCAGCTTACAGTGCACCATGTCCTTGAGGAACCACAAGACGTGGGCTGAGTGCCTGAACCTAGGCAGAGAACTGGAACGCATCAGGAGGCTTTGGAAGCCTCCTAAAGCAGACAGCCTACAGAGAGCTGACCCAATGTTAGAGAGGTAAGTGGCGCATTATGTGCGCTCCCAGTTGGGGGTGGCATGTGGTTGGTAGTTGAAGGCTGGCAGCTATGAGGCAGTTAGTCAGATAACAGCTTGGGTCAGAGCTGCACTATAAAAAAAAAATACCCTTCTTACAAAGGAGTTGTATAGTGCCTGAGACAGTTTTTGTTGGGGTGAGTTAGCAGTCCACTAAAGCTAAGCGCACAGCGCTTGCAGAACCTGAGTGCTAGAAATAGCAGAAAATCCTAGCGCTGGGGGTCATCTGACCTTCTTGGGCACTCTGACCTTTTAAGAGGTGTGAAGTAGCGCAGTGCTCTGTGCTGGCAAGTGTTTTTGAGGTCTGCCTAGGGTAACAAAGGGACTGTAGCACAGACCTAAGACCTGGCATAGGAATAGAGCTGATCATGATATCTGCTCCCTCTGATAGATCGTTACTAGAAGCCTTGAAGCAGTCAATTGATAACGTGTACATAGAGAATTGCCTTCAGCCCCTTTCTAGTGGCTCGCTGGGAGGCACAATAACAGATCCATAAGATGATACCCGGGCAGAGGTGGGAGGGAGGGTATAGGTAATCTAAGATCCCTGCCACAAGTGAAGGCTGACACACCTCATGCACAGGAGGTGGCTTTTTCTACTAACGCACAAATTACCTAGGAGGGCAGTTTCATGCAGCAGCAAACACTTTGAGCAAATTATTGATGGGATCATCATTGACAATATGGACAGCCTTGGCTGTCTTGGTCCTAAGGACCTGAGTCAAGACTTCAGAGAAGAAATGAGGAGAGAAACACAGCTGGCCCAAGAGACCTGAACTGCCTTGCCCAGGATGACCAGAAATCGAGCAAGCACCTATAGTTGAGGATGTACAATTTGTTCAGGAAGTCAGTTTTACTGTTGATACCAATTATTCTTGACAGCATTCTGAGACAAGTGGAGTGCAATGCAGCAGCCCAGATCTGCTACAGTCTAGAATAATTGAAAGCCACTTGTTGAAGTGGTTGAGCCGAATTAACTTAGCCTTGTCAGATCTGTAGGTCGAGATCCGCTTATTGCAGGCATTAAGAGCTAAAGACGCAGTACGCTTCAATAAATGTCTGGATATTGTCAGCAAACTGGTAGAAGGCATTGGTTATAGAACATCATCTAACTCTCAAGCAACTGCTTGTACAACCTTGTCCAGAACTGAATTTGCATGCAAGACCGAGTACAGCTGGGCACAGCACGCAGGTCATTAGCTTGCCGTGAATCCAGCAACCACTAACATGCAAGGAGAAGCTTTCTCTGTGGAGACAGAATCACAAGAAGGAAGACCCAGCGATATGCCATTTGTAATGTCAGTCCAACAGTTAGTCGTCACTGGGAGCAAGTCCCCAAGCTGCAAAACTATTATGCATGTGGAATGTAGCAAGAGTCCCAAGATTATAACTTGTGCAATAGGAGGCCGCTTCAGTGGGCGAATATCTTGTGCTGTGTCCTTTGCTCGCAATACCCATCCAATGAGAGAATCCAACCAGACAAAGACTTCACAACTAACGATGCCTAGGATAGTCATTGTAGGCAAGGCCAATTAATCCAAGTTGCCGGACATTTTAGAGGGATGGAGGAACTAAACCATTTGTTTTGAGGGAATTGCCATGAAAACAAGAACTCTTACAAAAGAACATTAACAAAGACGCTTGCCAAAATTATAAGAGTTTCAGATATATTGTTCAAAATGTTTACAGTCACACAGATATTATTAGACTGTGTTCTGTGGGGGTAGTGGGGGGATGAGGTTCGGGAGGTCTAATTTATACCTCCGCTCACGTGTAATTAATTGTTGTCCAGTGCTGGCCTACAAGCATATTGAGAACATGGCACCTGCCCTTTGTATGATGCATGGCATGCACCCATACAGGGGCTCTTCCCCTCAGACCCAGTTATCAATAGAATCACCCAAAAAGACGTCTTTCAGACTCATGCTAGCAATAACCCACTTATCATGGAATAGTCTAAGGCTGAATTAGAATGCACACTTTAGTAGAGCACCTACACAGATTCAGAGCGGTATGTCAAGTTAGGCGACCAAGTCTGTATACAGATGTATAAACCAAGTTCCGCCATGCACACTCTGAAAACATGAATAACCACACACTCTAGTAAGGCATACAAAGCACACAAATAGCATGGAGTTCCTTAGCTGGAACGTGGCAGATGTGGAAAAACAAGCTTTATGATCCGGAATGGGTAGCAGGGATAAAAGGCATGATGTGATCTATAAACAGGAAATCTGGCTAAAAGAAGACAGCTGCTTACTCAAAACCTTTAATAAGTTCTCTGTGCTTTCATTAGGGGGTGATACAAGCTGTGCAGGGACGGCCAAGATCAAGCAGTGCCACAATGATTCATAAGTAACTCCCATATTGTGTAAAGAGACTAGCCAGAGATAATAAATAGTGCATTCTAACTTTGCTTGGAGAAAAACAAGGATCAGGAGATAAATTGTGGATTAGCAATATATATATCCACCCAAAAGAGAAGTCGAGCGAACCATAACCATTTAAGGCAGGCACACTCTTAGTATCGTTTTGGCCCAGTATGTGAACATTGGGTGTATGATAGTGGGGGGACTTTAATTCAAAATATATATATATATATATATAGCGAAGGAGGATCTAAAAACAGAGTTGAGACTTCTAGTGGAGGCCTGTGGCATCCCAGAAAGTAATGTTTGCCAAAACAGGATGTAAGGTCTGTATAATTCATAATTTTATGAAACAAGCATGGTTGTTGGAGCTAAAGAAGAAAGGTGTCAGAAACATTCCCCATAAGGCTACATAGCTCCATTAATCAGACTTCTGTGATTTATTACTGTATGGTAGATTAGTTTTAGTACAAGAACATTATAGACTTTACAGTCATTAATCACCCACAGAGTGATCACAATCCCCTATCAATAAAATGGAAATTGCCTGGTTCAGCATGTCTGCTAGAAGTAAAAGAGGAGGCTTGAATAATGAGATGTGCAGGCAAACCATGCCCAAAGAGAGCTTATTGTAAGTGTACTAAACAATTGTAATTGTTTATTTATGGTGCGCTTAATACCCAGGTGTTTCCAAGCGCAGACTCGGGTATTGAACATGTGTTGCTCCACGTCGTCTTGCTTCCAAGGCTAGCGCGTTGCCCCTGACCTATCCGCCCGAGCTAAACAGTGAAGATGACGGAGTGCTGAAAACAATCATCTCAATTGATCAGCCAAACCATGAAATAATTGCTGCATTTTAGGAGCTACCCCTGAGAATTGTGGGGAAACTCTCTCAGAAGCAAAGAAGTTAATTTGGAACAACAATAAAAAGACGGGATGATGCGCCTTGGTTTGACTGAGTGTATTGGAACAAAGCGACAGCTGTATGCAGAATTGAGTTGAAGGACTGTGCATGCAGGCGAACTACACGCCTTGAAACTTGCTGAAAATGAAATGGCTGCTTTTTTAGAAAAAAAATGGGGTCTGCCGGATAAAACAGTCCAATAAGTTAACATCAAAGAGTTTTGGACACTAGTAGCAAAAGAATATGAAGACTCTGGAAATGGGGATGCCAGGGCAATCTCTCCTGAGGTCTGGGAATCCCACTTTAAGGTTAGTTTATTTAAAAAGTGCCAGAGGACGCCATTAAGCCAGGTAAAGGAAATTGTGGCACTGTCAGTTTACCCTTTATAGCAGATGAGATCACTGCCATTGTGTTAGAGGATAAGGAGGGGAAAAAGGCGAGGGCAGATGGTATCAGACCAGAGGTTATCACCTGGTTTTTCCGAGTGGTGGTCTTTTATTTTGGTAAGGGTTTTTAATGCAAGAGTAAGTGCACAGACACTGCCCTCCTCATGGAAAAGGGATGTGATCATTCTGCTCTCCAAAAAAGGAGCAAGAAGCGATGAGCAATTCTACCAGCCAATTTCTGTCGTCAACAGCCTCTGCAAAATGTTCTTATAATGTATCTATGTACGGTTAGAAGAATGGGCAGGGGCCAGTAGCATTCTCCCAGATACGCAGTCAGGTTTCAGAAAGGGATGCAGCACGATCGATCAATGCATAATGCTCAATGCAATCATTGAAAAATATGCTAAAATCAGGGAAGGGCGGGGGTTTGTTGCATTTTTGGATCTCTCCAGAGCATTCGACTTGCTCTATCAGACTATTTTAGGGAAGACATTTAACAGGCTGGGCTACCTGATGGACTGCTTCGGCTAATTCAACTCATCTATGTGGAAACATTGTCCTCCATATGTTTCTCAGGAGCCGATGGTTGTATCAAGGAATTTGCTACTAGCAAAGGTGTTTGGTGCGGGTGCCCCATTATTTATTCCCTTTCTCTCTGATTTTGACCCCCATAACTCACTAATAAAAACAAAACAACCAGTCCTAAACTAGATTAGGTATGCTGCTCTGTTGCATGCCGATGACATGCCCTGATTGACCTCACACAGAGGGCACTCCAACATAGCCTGCTCTATGCAGCCAGGTTTTTCTCAGAACATGGCCTAGAATTAAATCTGGCAAAGAAGAACATAGTGGCAGTTGGAAACAGCAGATCAAACTTTGTATGGTCAATAAATAATGTCAACATTACAGGAGGGCATTCGATATAATTATCTAGGCATTTTGTTCTACCCCATTAAAATGATAGCAAAAAGGATTCAGTCAACTTTTAGGGGTGTATTAAGATTCTTTTACAGATTCTGAGGGAAAAGATTTGACAAATGCCTATAGAGGCCAAAGTTCACTCGTCTACATTATATTGTAGTGAAATGTGGAGATACGTGGATTGCTCAAGACTAGACGCAGCCCAAAATCAGTTTTTAAGGAAAGCAACAGGCCTGGGCCCAAGTACACTGGGAGACGCTTAGGTTGGAGCTGGAGGGTGGGGGCATGGTATTGCAGTCCCTGCCAAATGCATGTTTTTGGGGTCTTTTTTCAAAATGTATATGCTTGATATTAAAGGCATGGTCTAGTAAAAGTTTTTATTGTCCCAACGGGTCGGCCATGTTTTTTTAAGCCTAAGTGGCTCGATTTTAGAAAACTTTCCTATGGACCTTACCCGACTTTTCGTCCATTAAACGCACGCGAAAACAATTACCAGGGAGCCGCCATTTTCTGATAATCCTATCTTTTCCCCGATCGCCCTGGCGGACCTGCTTTTGCGGCACTAAATCAATTCCCCCGCCCCTGAGCCTGACATTATCAAAACATACATATTCTCTGCCTCGCCCCGTGACGTTACTGTGCTGCGTAGGCAAACGCGCCCAGTCGTCTTCTGCGCGACTCCACACAGAACCCGGAAACCAACACAGATCAACTCACAACACAGCGCGCCACAATTCGGAATATGAAACTGTACTTTACAATGAAACAGCAACACGGTACATTTGGTAAAGTACATTTATTTGACATTAAATGTTTAGAGAATATTTAGCAATTGCCATATGCACTCCGGAAGCCATTTATTTTCTTTTATCTGTATCCGCAATAAATAACTGTTCCGTTTCATCTTGAGTCACGCAGTCTTCCTTTATGGTGCACAGGGTGTTCATTTTCGTAAAAAGAATCACTTTGGAAGCGCGGTGAACCGCAAGGCTGTTCCATCAAATAGGCACTAGTCCAGCCTAAAGGTTGTTATGTTGCTTCTAGCCACTAGTACAGCGTAAGGGCATGTGGGCCCTTGGCGATCGTCCCATAATATGGTGATCGTGCTCCAGTTGTTGACACGAAGCTGCAGGTGTCTGCTGAAGAATCCATCCGCCGGTGTCTCAAACAGATGGCAGTGGCAGAAAGGGATCAAATACCTGTTATGAAAACAAAAAAATGACAATTAGACTCGCTAGCCGAACTTCATTAATGTTACTCATTTTATTTATTACGGCCGATCAGAAACTATTTGCTTGCAAGGATAGTTCAATGGAGTATGTTTGTCTATAAAATCAATGCGAAAAGTAACGAGATAAATCGAGGCAAACACACAATGATAAACGACAGTTAGTCTACATGCGTGAGGAATGATATGATATATGATATGGCATTTGTAACGCGCCTATACTCGTGTTTCTAGGCGTGACGAGGCAGGTGGGGAACAAGGGCAGATAGACAACGTTCCTACTAGGCCAGGTGTCTTTCTGATTGCGCATGGGGAAGGGCTGTACATGGTTAGTTGAATACAAATTAAATAATAGGGCCAGCTGGTGGCAAGTGCAAGGTAAATGCCGGGAGAAGGGGCTGAAGGATACAGAGACAGTCCCGTAGTGCAGGAAAAAGTGGCCGGGCCAAGGACCCAGATCGGTGAGACCAGTGGACCTGCATGCCCATGTGCCCACTACGAACACGTTTTACTTGCTTTTCCTAGCTCTTCATTCATTCATTTATTCATGCATCCATTCATTAAATCTTCATTCCGGTATAAAAGCGTGTAAAGATTTACTTACATTATATTTGAAATTTCCATTGTGTCTCTTCGTAATGCAGTCTGTAAAACGGACCGTGCTCTTGACAACGATTTTTCGTATACTGAACTAAAATGAAACTCAGTCTAGTTTCTGAATTTTCTGCCTTATCGTCTTACGTGATTGCGCACTCCCTTTAAATGTAGTTCTTTCGGCATGGTCCCTGTCTCAAGGTCAAAAAACAATAGACCCTTATACTTCCAGTGCGACTTGTGGGCCTCATCTGGGCGCTGTCCTTCGCATTCTTTATTTGCAACATCACGTAGTATAGGCATCTGTGAGAACTTGAAGTTTAGAATCCGTCTATGTAGTGCGCCTCAATGTGCAAATGCGAACTGGCTTCTCTCCCAAATGCCACGGCCCGCTTGGCTGGCGTGTTCTAAGTGCCCCAATTGTGTCCCCGTTGTCTGCGAGCTTTGCAGCCCAAATTGAGACATTTAATTTTTGGCGGAAGGTCAGGGAAAGTATAAAGTACCACAGGAGTTGAGTTAAAAGTGAGATTTATTGTTTGTTTGTTTGTTTGTTTTATTATTTGCAATACGCAAGCCTCCCCTCCGTTAACAGTGCGCAGCATTTACATTTACATGAGATGAGACATGAGAAAAATATACACATATGTGAGGTGAATAGAGAGAATTCAAAGATGACACCCAGCTTGTTCGCCACCCATGATGGGGAAGTTAGGGGTTAGGTTTACAGGTACACTGTACAATAACATTTATTTACAAAAAGACAATCGTATTGCAATTATTTAAACCGGGATTTGTACTTCACAATCAGCTGTGCATCGGGTGGGCATGGCACAGTCGCAATGTTTGGTGGCAATGGATCACTGCTCTGTACAGAAACGTCCAAAATTCCATATCTATGCTTCTCTAACACAGCAACAATAAGGCCTTTCACAAAGTCGAACTGCATTTCATCATAGACTGGTTTGATCACCCATTGCTTACTTCGTTTTGAAAACACCTCAGTGTAGCGAGGCATCCTTACTTTACCCCTAGTCCTAGATTGTTCACGTCCGACATTGCTGTTATGGGCCAAGACCGCTAGTAGAGTGCGATGTTTCATGCCCCGAAAGCTAAAATGCAAGCGCTTTGGCCTGTACTTTAGGCACATATTGTGGAACACCTCCAAATCTCCTGTGTGACAGAATTCTGTCAGTCCTCTCAAATCTCTTGATAGAGTTTTGTCGAAAACAATCTTCTCAATGGCTTTGTGTGTCGGTGAGGATGGAATCAACCACTTCTTCTTCCATGCCTCCTCTGGGGACAAAGGGCCATGTTCACATTGGTGGAAATGTTCATTTGCTGTCCAGCGGTGAACGTTGGTACAGTGGTGCATCAGTGACCGCCATTTTTCAAGTAGTATTTCTACTGACCCCTCACAAGTTTTTGAGCTCCACCAAAGATGGTTGGTGATAGAATGTGACCACTGCAAAATACTTTCAAAACCTTTTTTTTTTCCTGCAGCCGAGATTTTCTTATTGATAGATTTAGCAAGATGCCATACGTCAAATTGATGTTTAATATGTGGGAACTGCTCTCTCATTGTCTTGGCAATTGAAACGTGTCTATCCGTGGCTATGAGGTCGATGTGCATCCCCCTCGATTGTAGATGTTCCACTGATTTTATAAATCCTAGTTTCTCCATGGCCACTGAGGATGCACATTGTGTTACCTGCACGACCTCCGAACTCACAATTTCTTACTATCCATGTCCTGAAAGTGGTAGGTGCAGTACTTGGCAGAAAATCCAGGGCTATCGCACTGTCCATCGCCGGCTAGCCTGAATCGTTTGCCTTCGAATGTACTTGCTAGAGACAATTGTTCAATTTTCCAAGCATCACTAATGGCCGGAAACAGATAATCACGTTGGTATGTGTAGTACAGCGCTTTAGAAATGAAATGGAGTCCCACAAACTGAAAGAAAGCCTCTAACTTTCTAAAACTGGAGCCACTAAAAAGAGATGCAGCTGCACACAGTAGATTGCCTGCTGGCATTTTCCCCAGCATTGGTTGTGCAGACCATGAGAACCTATGATTTAATCTACAGGCGGCATTTATTTTGACGTTACTGCCTTTTATTTGACGAGTCACATTAATCAATGGCTTCCCACATACATTCCCTCTAATGGAACGCACACATTTCAGCATACTTATAATTTCCATCAAACAACTGTCGAATACAATGTATTTGCTTTCTTTCATTAGACTGTCATCCTGCGTCAACGTTGTTTCGGCCTGTGACGTTGTGGAGATTTCAACACATTGGAAAGTAATATCGCTGCTATCAAGTTCTGATGCGTCTATGGATGCTGCGGCTGGTTCATTCTCTCTCATTTCAACATCTGCTACTTCAACATTGATGGGAGAACACAACAATGTCGACATGTTTTTTGGTGGCAAATTTTTGGCGGGTGTAGATTGTGTAAATTGATCTGCAACTACTTCAGAGATATCTTCAATACATTCAATAACATCTTCTTGTGGTGGTCCGGTCGCACTGTAGCTATGGTCCAATGCAACTTTGCTGTAGTCTCCAAACACAGTTAATTCATGTTCTGGCCATTGGACATGAACATCTCGAGCCTGAACACGCCTCGCCTCAATTAATAGTTCCTCCATAGTGTACATGGTCTGGCAAGCCACATCTCTCATTCGCTTCACTGTCTGTGTGTGTATAGTTCTGACGCCCACGGGTAACTGGAGGAGAGATTGGAAAAGGGATGTTCAGTTTAAACACAAGATGGAGTGTAGTAGAATTGACTGGAAAAAAACATAAAATAGTCCCCACCACAAAACAATGTTGTAAGTTATTAACTGTTTGTAACCTTTTTTGTTTTTTTTTCTTTGCAACTTTTTTGACTCGACCTTCAACATCTGCACGCTGTAGCTCTGATTCGTTTCCGCATGTCCTCCCTTCCTCTTGCGCTGCAAGGACTATATTTTCTGTATCCGCATAGGCAGCACGGAATGAGGCTCCATCGTCTCCCTGAAACATAGTACTTTCATTACTATGTATCAAAATATTGTTAGCAAAAAACACACGTGAGGACTAACACACAGGTACATCTCAATAGCCAAATACGATTTAAACATTGTGTGCAACAATCAAAGGACAAGTATTCGACCAGTGATGATCTATTTCGATGGAACTGTCAGTATCCATACCATCTCCCTGAAACACAGTACTTGCATTAGAATGCTTTTCAATATTGGAAACACAACACACACTTGGGGTCGACGGCACAGGTACATATAAAGAGATAACCGCAAATGATGCATTGTCCAAAAGAATGAAGGAAAATCCAAATATGATCACATTTCATCGACTTATTTCAACGATTCCTTTACATCTGCATCATCTAAATGAGATGTTGTGATTGTGGTGGAAGCTCCGTCGTCTCCCTGAAACACAGCACTTGGATTAGTATGGTTTTCAATATTGGAAACATAACACACACTTGTGGTCGAACGCACAGGTACATATAAGGAGATAACCGCGAAAGATGCATTGTCCAAAAGAATCAAGGAAAATCCAAATATGATCACATTTCATCGACTTATTTCAACGATTCCTTTATATCTGCATCATCTAAATGAGATGTTTTGATTGTTGTGGAAGCTCCGTCGTCTCCCTGAAACACAGCACTTGCGTTAATAGGGAAGAAAGTATAGCAAATGGAATCACATTATACGATCACGCATGATGGAGCCGTCATTATCCATACCTCGTGCTGCTGAAGAATATCTATGGATGTTGCAAATGTAGTGCGCACTTCCGAAAGCTGTTGCGCCGATTCGTATACTTGAATGTCAGGCTCTGCATCAAGTGCAGGGGTTGACGCTCCATCAACTGCCTGAAACATAGTACTTGCATTAGTGAGGATTACAATTGGTAAACATAAAATACACCTGGGGTCGACAGCACAGGTATATAACAACGGCTAACCACGAATGAAACATTGTGTAGAACAATCAAACGACAAGAATTCCAGCTCTGATGATGACGCTCGATGGAGCTGTCAGTATCCATACCTCCTGCTGGTGAGGAACATCTAGAAACGTTGTAGATGTGGCGGATGCTTCAGCATCTCCCTGAAAGACAGTACTTGCATTAGTATGGATAACACTAATTATAACTGAAAACAAACACCAGTGGACGATAACTAAGGTGTATATTAATTGGAAAGCAGTAACTAAACATTCTGTAAAATAATTACACGATAGAATAAAACTATTACTTGACATGCATAAAACAAGTCTGTAGCGGATTAGCCTAGTAAGATTACCTGATATGCGCTAGAAGTGGTTGATAACTGCGACCACGTCAAGGATGTAGAATGTTCTTGCTTCAGATTCAAGGGATAGTCAAGAAGTTGTAAAGGTCAATTAATGATTGATAATGAAATGCCAATATTAAAAATAGCCATGTAAGACGACAGAATACTTGAAAAATGCTCAATACAGCACAGTTCCCTCTCCCCATATACATATACATTGCGTTTGTGGGTTATGAAATCGAAAAAGAATATATTGATAAATGTCATTATTCAAAAAAGTATACACTCATATCAATATCGAAATTATTACAAGGGATAGAACACCTACAATATCTATTAATCCATTCGGCTACACACTACCGCAAGGCCTAAAGCTAAATCCGGACACTTGACTCACCGGTGGCGGAATGTGGACCAATAGAGTGGGAATAGCGTTTTCGCGCAATTTCCGTGTCGTTCGCCGTTTATTCTTCTTTGTTACCCAAGAAGTTGTGTACATGTCCAAGGAAAAGTGCCGGCTGCAGATGCGGTATCAATCACCCCTCTTGTCCTCTAAGACTTGTTGGACTCTACTTTCCAGCTCATCCAGTGGATATCCGCAATGTCTGACCCATTCTCTTATTCGATCAACAGTTTTCGGGAATACATGCATTGTAGTTCCTTCAGATTTCGCATGGGTCTTCGAAGGGCAACCGCTAATCGAACAGGCAGGCATTGTTGATGAATCTGAAAAGTAAATATCGACATTATTATACAATCTTCAAGAGTAAAGATTTGATACAAAAGTAAATGAATCATACAATGATCAATGTAAGGTTTGTTTTGGTCGCAGGAACTATAACAGTTCATTATGTGCTGCTTAGCATTTGCATAAGTTGCAGAAATGTATAATTGATGTGACTGAAATCTGAACATGTGACTCGTCCCTTGGATGTTCTGTCTTGCACGAGAAGGAAACATGCTAACATTATTGACTGGACCCCCGAAGGATGCAATTCAATCACAATAGTCACAGATGAAAATAAATAGATCTATTGATAGCATAGCAATGGAAACTGAAGTCAATACCAATGAGACCAATGAAGATGGCACTATTTTGTACTCTACTGGAAAACAGATAGAAATTTAAAAATCTGCGAAATATAACCAGGATACATGGCCTTACCTTCACCAACAAACAGTTGGGTTCAGCAAGCAGAGCAGTATGTTGCGGGAGAATAGGTGGATGGCCACAGGTAGCACACTGATGGGTATGCTCGAAGCAGAGTTCACGGATAGCACGACGACAAGCAGATTAGCATAGATCTCAGTGGATCCCAGGTAGCACGTTCAAGAGTTGACTTGCAAAGCACAAAGATGTTCTCATGAGACATATCGAGTGGTTTTTAAAGTATTAGAAACTGGGGTGTGTTTGTGAATGAATGACGTATGTATGTCGTGGTATTAGGGGGGCGGCCTGCCTCAGGGGAGGCCTGCCTGGAGACACGGGGTCTGAGGAGGCCATGTGACCGATGGCCCCTTGGCGTGGGACACCTTTTGAAGTGTAAATGCAGTTCGGCACCTTGGCCTTTCGCGCCCCGGACAGCCCCCCATGCCAGCGCTCATCCCCGGGTGTGAACCGCCTTTGATAGAGGGGGGTGGGATGGATGGCCCTGGGGCGTGCAGATGAGGCACAGGAAGACTGCTGAATGGAGACAACTTATGTGGATTGCAGGGGGGCGGCCTGCGTCAGGGGAGGCCTGCCTGGAGACACGGGGTCTGAGGAGGCCATGTGACCGATGGCCCCTTGGCGTGGGACACCTTTTGAAGTGTACCTGCAGTTTGGCACCTTGGCCTTTCGCGCCCCGGACAGCCCCCCATGCCAGCGCTCATCCCCGGGTGTGAACCGCCTTTGATAGAGGGGGGTGGGATGGATGGCTCTGGGGCGTGCAGATGAGGCACAGGAAGACTGCTGAATGGAGACAACTTATGTGGATTGCAGGGGGGGCGGCCTGCGTCAGGGGAGGCCTGCCTGGAGACACGGGGTCTGAGGAGGCCATGTGACCGATGGCCCCTTGGCGTGGGACACCTTTTGAAGTGTACCTGCAGTTTGGCACCTTGGCCTTTCGCGCCCCGGACAGCCCCCCATGCCAGCGCTCATCCCCGGGTGTGAACCGCCTTTGATAGAGGAGGGTGGGATGGATGGCCCTGGGGCGTGCAGATAAGGCACAGGAAGACTGCTGAATGGAGACACACTTATGTGGATTGCAGGGGGGCGGCCTGCCTCAGGGGAGGCCTGCCTGGAGACACGGGGTCTGAGGAGGCCATGTGACCGATGGCCCCTTGGCGTGGGACACCTTTTGAAGTGTACATGCAGTGTGGCACCTTGGCCTTTCGCGCCCCGGACAGCCCCCCATGCCAGCGCGCATCCACCGGCGCGAACCGCCTTTATATCAATATACAGTATATCGCCTTTATATCAATGATAGTATATCGTTGCTTATCAATAACAAATGCCACATACCGGAGATTCTTGTGAGCACAGACCCACACTTCAACCGGTGTATTATAGTGGCCAAGACCCTAGGGCCTGTATAATCCAATTGTAATTGTTAGTATAGATATATGTGTGACTTTTATAGAGACATAACCTACTGAAAGACTTTGAACAAGTGTTATTTCGTGCATGCATTATCGAGAATATGTTATGTTACCTTAGATAGATAGTGACCACCCTGCACAGGTGTCTGACGTCCATCCTTGAATGGAGACACACTTGATTCATTTAAAAAATCGAGACAAACGTTGTTAAAATATATGTGGTGTTTTATTTTGTATATTATTTTCATGACACAAAAATAGAAGACTTTAAAGATTATACAGGTCAGGTTGCAGCACAGCGAGAGAAAATCCCCTGTACTGACCGCTGTCACTCGGGATCGTTTCTCTAATGGCACGAACGGCACAGGCGGGTATCACTCTTCGAACGCGGTGTCCAAGCCTCCCGTGAAGCCACCATGTAAAGGAACGATAGGCCACCAGCCTGTACCACCTGTGAAAAGGAATGAAACAAACTGTTTTTAAATGACCCAGATAAGTTTAATAAACGTTTGTTGTCAATGACAATTCTTGTAACTAATGGCATTTTACACGGACAAATGCTATCTAGACAATGCACACTATTGAATGACTTACATGCGTTACAATGATATGTAGATGTAATTTTGGATATAGTAGAAGAACATGAAATAGGAGTGGCATGACAAGCAGAGTATACTTACTCGTTACTCGGATTACGAGGACGAACAGTTGCTCGAAGTTCGTGCATAAGCACCATCATTATTCTCAACACGGCCCGTGTGAGGCAGGCTGCCCTGAAGTCTGGCAGCTCGGTGATGCATTGCGGTCGTGGCTCGCCTTTCCGAAATGTAGGCCAGGCATCCCGAGTTTTCTCGGCAGCAGCAGTTCTCGTCCTCAGTTGGCATTAGCTCGCACCGATTGCATGTGCACCAGGTGGAGACGCCGTCCATTCGACTAGGCCCAGGCTCTTCATCTGTTGATTCGTCCTGCCAACTGCCGTCCGAATCCCCATCGTTTTTGCGTACTTCCCTTTCCAGTAGTTCCTCCTCGGTATACTCGGGCTCGTACATGTAGGGCATTATTGTAGCCATTGTGTGTTAAACAAACTAAAATAATTTATAGCGGTGGTACTGATATCTGTTCACACGGGCTACAAGCGGCGAAGGTAGCTGACCAGAGCACTGAAACGAGTCACAGAATACTCAAAGTAACACAGAGAGAGGAATGGAATCGAAAATCGGCTGCTGTGTGTTGTGAAACGGTCTGTTTATACTTATTGAGGAGAGAGGCGTCCTGCCATTTCCATGGCGACACGTCATTAGCTGAAGCGCAGCGAATGTTGACACAAGACGTGCTTTGGCGTTGGGAAATGGGCGGTACGGGTCTGCTGATGACAGGCTCAGGGGCGGGGGAATTGATTTAGTGCCGCAAAAGCAGGTCCGCCAGGGCGATCGGGGAAAAGATAGGATTATCAGAAAATGGCGGCTCCCTGGTGCTTGTTTTCACATGCGTTTAATGGACGAAAACGCGGGTAAGGTCCATAGGAAAGTTTTCTAAAATCGAGCCACTTAGGCTTAAAAAAACATGGCCGACCCGTTAGGACAATAAAAAATTTTTACTAGACCATGCCTTTAAGGACCCCCCAACAGGTGCCTGAAATATCTGTTCCTAGTACAGAACAATTATTCATGGTTCAAATACGGAAATATGCAGGTGAGGCAGTTGGGCATTGTCCTTGACCAAGTTTAATAACCTGTATTAGTTTAAGAGAGCGCTCAAAGATAAGGCGGTACGGTTAGACCATGCAATCGTGTTGAAGTAAATCTGTGTTTTACTGTCAATTAAATTCTTTGCCACATAATGTATGAGCCCCGCCAACAGGAGCATTTTAAGCACTTGTCACAGGAGGATAATTGTAATGCTTCGTCTAAATTTGTTGTCTTTATTGGCAATAATTAATTGGGGCCATCAGGAGTGTGTATGCGGTGTCAGGCTGCGATGAAAATGTTTTACATTTTTTGTTGATCTACCAAATCTTGCACAACCATAGAGGGCAATGGCTCAAAGCATTTTTATTAATAATGGAATTGGAGAGACCAGAGAAGCAATGTGCCCATTTATGAATTTTAATTATATGAATTTTGTACTAGATGTTTGAATGTTTGTAAAAGCAGCTTTTAAAAGACTAAGAAGAGCTTTCTAGAAGATTTTATAGGCGTTTTAAATGGGGTCTGTTTTTAAATTGCAATATTGTCCGTGTAGCTTGTATGTTGTAATATGAATTGTTAATGGCTAACGCTGAATAAAATTATTTTTTTATCCCTTTTATCTCGGTTCTCATTCTGGGTTTGGATCCTTTTAGTCTGGGCTATAGTTTATTTTAGCAAGCTCTTGGTTTTCTCTGGTCTGGCTTCTCCCAGGGTCTGAGATCTAGCCCTTACCAGGCTGTTGGGTTTCTCCTCCCACCTTGTCTCTACCAGTCTCTGAGGAAACAAATCCTAACAAGTCCTTAGTTTTCACACTCAAGCAGGGTTCCTCTGTCTAGGAACCCCCAGTGTTCTTAGTCTATTCTTTTTCAGTGTTGTGATCATAGCTCCCAGCTAGGTTTGTATTCTGATTTCTGTTCTCATAGGCTCTGGCTTTTCGTTGGCTCCTTTTGTTCCTCTCTCTGCCTTCAGGTTGGTTATCTGACTGTCTTCAATACTCCTTGCAAGTTCCTGTATGCTTTTACAGTGCACTTATTGTCCTGTTTATGAAATAACTGTGATGGTTGGTTATTCCCTGTACTAATGTACTCCTTCCTGCCACGGATAACTTCCTAATCCAAGATATTCCTATCCCAGTGCAGCTGTTCTGCAGAAACTTTTCTGCCACCAGGGGATGCAGCACGGCTCCGTGCCGGCTTCGTCCGATGTCTCTACGTGCCACGTGCTGGATAGGACATCGGGCCAGTATATATATCTGTAACTCTTGTAAATTATAAATGCTCTGTGTGCTTTTTCATGTTGTAACTAAGTGATGCGCTCTAGTCCTCCGCTGCCTTGGCCCCAATCACGGCTGGGAGGGTTGTACCGCGTGTGACGAGCATACACCGCATGCTCTGAAGAACAGGTGATCTCTGTGGAGAGAGCTTTTCGGAAGGTCGCCTCCAGAGGACTTGAACGACTTGGTCAGACACAAGTCAAGACCCAAGGTAGGACCACTGTTTTCATCCGCACCCCGCAAGTGCGACTCCTTCTCCATGAAACGTCTGTGCGGGAGGGACCAGTCAGGTCCTAGCACCAGCACAGGTTCCGAGGCTGCTTCAGCTACCGGCCTCCAGGCCGAGGGGTCGTGAGATCCTACCGGTGATGTCACTGAGGGACTGCAAGTTTCTATTACTGGGGATCCACCCGAGGGGCAACGCCCTACTACCAGACAGATGTCTGAGGGGGGCGCCTCTACACAGCACTAGCAGCACCACAGCCGAGGGCACTCCGCCTACTAGGCCCCGTTTTGAGGTGCAGGGTAGGCCTCAACCGCCAAGAGTCCTGGAGGAAGCTGGGCCCAGCGCGGCAAGCGCCATGGCACAGGCACGTGGCACGCAGCCCAACAAAATGGCAGCCGGGCCAGACAAGATGGTGGCTCGCCTGACACCATGGCGCATAAACCATTTGAGCCTATGGCGTCCACGGACATCCGGCTAGTCACCATTAAAACAGCCCTCCTGTTCGGGCTTACCTCAGCAGGCTGGATCAGTGAAATCCATGCGCTGGTGTCTATAGAGGCATATACTTCATTTCATAAGGTCAAGTGGTGCTTAGAACTCGCCCTCCACTACCAAGAGTCCAGGAAGAGGCTGGGCCCCGCGACCCAAGCGTCACGACACAGGCACATGGCATGCAGCCTGACAAAATGGCTGCTGCGCCAGAGACCATCCCTCTTCGGGGAGCAGGTAGGGCAAGGAGTTTCTAGGTGGGACTGGTCTACACTAGGCACGTGGCTTTCAGCATATCCTTCAGCATCGCAGGCCAGATACACCTCACATGCAGCAAGGCAGAGTGGGCCCAGGCCTCAACAAACTCGGGGCCCTGCGTCTACGCCCGTGCCACCGAGCATCTCACTGGCCTGTGAGGGCAGTTTTTTCAAAAGTTCCTCACGCTTATGAGGTCCCCACATAAGATGGTCGTCATCCTCAAGGATGTGATCAGGGAAATGCTCCCTGTGGTACTACCTCCAGTTCTGCCTCTAGCATCCACGGCTGCTCCACCCATGGCTCCAGCACCTCAAGCCCCCGTGCAGCCCCTGTTGCCCATGCTTGTTCCCATGATACCAGCCTCCTGTAGTCCTGGCGATTCTGTATCAGCCTCCACAGCAGCCTCAAGCTCCAGTCAGTACTCCTCAGCGCTCTGCGCCCAGTACTCCTCCAGCTGCGCCGGACCAACAGGACACTTTGGTGGACACACTTTTGTCAGCCAAGGCATTTCATGAACGGCTCGCAGGTCTAGCCAAATACCTGGGACTCCCGCAACCA
The DNA here is from genome assembly GCF_040938575.1 of Ambystoma mexicanum. Taxonomy (NCBI): domain Eukaryota; kingdom Metazoa; phylum Chordata; class Amphibia; order Caudata; family Ambystomatidae; genus Ambystoma; species Ambystoma mexicanum. The sequence continues at coordinate 658,582,454 of NC_090941.1, read as the reverse complement.
CTCGGCGCAGCTTACCAACGGACACCTCAACGCCAAGTACAGGCAGTTGGAGGGGGATCCACTCTGCTGTTGGCACACCCTCAGCCACACTCCTCGGCGATCGCCGCAGCCTCACTCTACTCCAAGCCACATTCATCCTCAGCTACCTCAGCCTTGGCACTCCTTGATAAGGAGGAGACGATCTTGGAAGCATATGGAAAGAAGGTCTATTCCAATGCTTAAAAGTATATCTTTCGAGGAACTCTTTCGGTGGGGTTATCCTGTTGCTGGACCTCAGCGCCCTTGGTTATATTGCTGGTATGACTTTTCAGGGTCGCATGGAAAAGTAACAATGGAGTCCTTGGTTCCTCTCCTCCGTTTTGAAAAATGAAACTCTTTGGTGTGTTACATTAGCTTGTTCCCAAGCGCCCACAGATAACTGAAAAGGATGACAAATGACTCCCTTTACAGTGTTCAGAAACTCCACATCTTGTGGTTTATTATGAGATATTCTGGTGCCCTTTATGATTACACGTGTTTCGATGACTCATCTTTTTCAAATCAGGGCTATTAATATTACATAGACATTTTTAATTTTATAATTTACACATGTTAAGCACATACCATGATATTCCCATATGAACATCATATGAGTGTCATTGATTTATCAAGTAAGAACATTCAAGTCAACGAATTTTTGAAATCAAAAATACACAAATTAAGTAAGATAAAATAAAATTAAAGAATGCCCATTTTAGGGAGGGGTAAAGGGTAGGAATGTTAAGGATTGAAAAAAACAATTAGATGAGAAAAAGAGAAAATGGTAAGTTAAACCACAAAATACCACAAGGTTAAATTTCACTAATACTTTTCAATGGTGAATGAACAGGTATTCATGTAATAGTCCATGTGCTTCTTGATTTGTATTTTTTATTTTTTCCGTTATTCTTGATTTACTTTTAATTGTTATGGTATCAGGTACTACGCACACAGCCTTACCTAGTTGCACTGTTTCCCACTAGTATTCTTAATGTCTTGTTAATAATTTCATGGGTTAAATCCCAGATCCATCTACAAAAAACGAAAGGAATTGTTGTTGGGAAGAATGTTTGTCCTGTTAAATATCTTTTAGGTGTTGATGATAATCGTATCCCATCTGGTATTGACATGTATATCCCCCATGTGTTTACATTACGCGAATTTGTGCTGGCTCACGTTTCTTAATTCTCATAGTTCCCATAAAGAAAGAGTAGAAATCCTTAAATGGTTGGAAAAGTGTTCTATGAGCATGTTTTCATTTGTTGTTGTTGACTGGCCTTAATGGTAAGCGCAGCAAATAGAGAGCGTTAGATTTACAGACTTCGGTTCTCTTGCGTTTTAAGCACACGCTTTAGTAATTGTTCAGAAATGTTCCACGTGTTCCCACGTGTGCAAGATAAACCAGACCCCTTTGCCTTTCTAGCCCCCCTGTGAGTGGGTTTACCTTTCCTTCACTGCGTCCCGTGCCAAAATGTCCTTGTGTTTACGGCGTCCCCACCAGACTATTGTATGCTACGCTGTGGTTGCCTGGCAACCCAGTCTCGTTTCAACGTAGTTGCCTGCGGCCATATTGGAATGGGAAAACTGAGTTCACATGTTTACCCATAGTTCTGATCCTGAATTAACCTCTTTAGTTGCAAAGAGTGATCCAATGTACAGTTACTAATTGAAAATTGGTATTTATTTCATTTGGATCCGAATGTGAAGAAATACATTGATGACAACCCAACTATAATCTACAAACGGGCAAGAACGATTAAAAACTTTGAGTCCTTCACTTCTTCCAGAGTTGAAAAAGGATAATCCAATAACATGGCTTCCAGCACTTCCTAAAGGCCTAAAGGCTGCTATAAGTGTGGCACCTGCACAATGTGCAAGTATGCATTGGACAATTTAACAACCTTCAAGGACAAATATGGTGTCACACTACGTTGAAACGAGACTGGGTTGCCATGCAAACCACAGCGTAGCATACAATAGTCTGGTGGGGACGCCGTAAACACAAGTACATTTTGGCACGGGACGCAGTGAAGGAAAGGTAAACCCGCTCACGGGGGGGCGAGAAAGGCGAAGGGGTCTGGTTTATCTCACACACGCGGGAACACGTGGAACATTTCTGAACATGCCAGTCAACAACAACAAATAAAAAATGCTCATAGAACACTTTTCCAAACATTTAAGGATTTCTACTCTTTCTTTATGGGAACTATGAGAATTAAGAAACGTGAGCCAGCACAAATTCGGTTAATGTAAACACATGGGGGATATTCATGTCAATACCAGATGGGATACGATTATCATCAAAATCTAAAAGATATTTAACAGGACGAACTTTCTTCCCAACAATAATTCCTTTTGTTTTTTGTAGATGTATCTGGGATTTAACCCATGAAATTATTGACAAGACATTAAGAATACTAGTGGGAAACTAGGTAAGGCTATGTGCGTAGTACCTGATACCATAACAATTGAAAGTAAATCAAGACTAATGACGGAAAAAATAAAAAATACAAATCAAGAAGCACATGGACTATTACATGAATACCTGTTAATTCACCATTGAAAAATAGTGAAATTTAACCTTGTAGTATTTTGTGGTTTAACTTAACATTTTCTCTTTTTTCTCATCTAATTGTTTTTTTCAATCCTTAACAATCTTACCCCTCCCTAAAATGGCCATTCTTTAATTTTATTTTATCTTACTTAATTTGTGTATTTTTGATTTAAAAAATTAATTGACTTGAATGTTCTTACTTGATAAATCAATGACTCTCATATAATGTTAATATGGGAATATCGTGGTATGTGCTTAACATGTGTAAATTATAAAATTAAAAATTTCTATGTAATATTAATAGCCCTGGTTTGAAAAAGATGATTTAGTCATCGAAATACGTGTAATCACAAAGGGCACCAGAATATCTCATAATAAACCACAAGATGTGGAGTTTCTGAACACTGTAAAGGGAGTCATTTGTCTTCCTTTTCAGTTATCTGTGGGTGCTTGGGAACAAGCTAATGTAACACACCAAAGAGTGACTATTCCAATGCTTAGCTGCACCTTTGTCAGTCCAATGCGGACGCTATTCTCGCTACTGTCAATCAAAGGCTTTGGTGGGAAATAGCAGACTTCCTTCCGGAGCTTCCGGGACAGAGGCAGGCAAGCTTCAAGGCAGAGCTGGCGAAAGCAAAAATTGTGGTGCAGGAAATAATGGAGTACATGGTGGCTCACATAGACACCTCAGGCCGTGCCATCTGCATCGCTACGAACATGAGAAGATCAGCCTGGCTTCGGGCTATGAAATTTAACCCGGACGTCCAGGAGCACATATTGGACCTTGCATTCGAGGGTGGCGTCCTTTTCCATTCCATCACTGATGAGGAACTTAATAAGAACAGTTCCCCGACTGCAAAATCCTGATCTATCCTCCAGTCCACACCCAAGACCTACAGCCCGACACATCCGCGTTCCGGCAAGGGTCGGGCCTTCGGTGGGTTCTGAGGCTTCCAGGAAGGACGGGCCAGGCAGCTAGACCGGTCGCCAAGCCAACGCTGCCGCAAGCAGCAAAAATCGGGGTATAAGGGCTTTTTTCTATACCCCTCCTCAGTCCCAGCCTCAGAAGGAAAAAAAGGCATGACACGCCTATCCGGGTCCACCTGTCTCCAGTGGGGGGGGCAAGCTTGCCCTTCACTCTCAACGCTGGCGTACAAGCTTCATTGACCCCCTGGATCCGGTCAGTGGTATCCTCTGGCTTCCACCTACCTCTACCTCCTCCTCTCCTCCCTGCGGGTCCCCCAGATTGGGACAGCAACTATGTTTGCGGAAATGTGCTCACTCGCAGAGATCCAGGCAGTGGAAGAAGTCCCAGCCTCCCAGAGGGGTCTGGGCTTCTATTCACAGATTTTCGCCATACACAAGAACCACCATGCTGGCTTGAGAGTTGTGTTGGCCCTTTCCACCCTGAACCTTTCCCTTCCTCTTCAAAAGTTCAAGATAGTTACCCCAGTGCTTATTGAGGAGACATTGTGCAAGGGAGGCTGGATGTGCTCCCTGGATCTGAACGATGCGTATTTACAGTTCCCGATCTGGCAACCCCATTGGTGCTTTCTGAGGTTCATCATCATGGGCTTTCATTTCTAATACAAAGTTCTACCCTTTGACCTCAACTTGGCTCCCAGGGTCTTCACAGGGCTGATGAACATGGTGGCAGCCCTACTCAGGGCGCAGGGTCACCATGCCTACCCATACTTAGACGACTGGCTGGTCAGAGCAAGGTATCCGAAGGCAGTACACCACACCTCCTTAGCACTAATGAATACTCTACCCAATGTGTATTCTCCATTACTCTCAAGAAGACGCAGCAACAGCCTACACAGAATCTAACATTCCTAGGCCTCATCTGGGATACCGGCTCCAAGAGAGGTTTCCCCTCGGAGGACAAGATCACAGCCATCAAGAAGGCCTTGGGGCATTTTCCCAGAAGAGTAGTGGTTTTCTCAGCATGGTGGTACCAGCACCTCTTGGGTATCATGGCGGCATGTCTCCTGGCAGTGTCGTAAACAAGGCTCAAAACGAGATGATTACAGCTTCTCTTCGCAGCCTCCTGGAGTCAGGAGATGGGTTCCCAGGCGGAACTTGTCAGCATTCCAACACATCTCCACCCAGACCTAGTCTGGTGGAGCACAGACTACAACTTGTGGATAGGCAGGCCCTTCAGGCGTCCAGCACCGCAGGTTACCATCACCACAGACACATCCTTGGAGGGCAGGAAAGTCACCTTGGACCGCCAGTGTCCATGGAGTTTGGTCTCGTCAGGAGCGGGAGGCCCACATCAACTGGCTCGAGTTGATGGCCATCTGGCTCGCTCTCAAAGCCTTCCTTGCGATGATCAGTGGCAAGACGATCCTCATTCAAACAGACCACTCCACCAGCATGTATTACATCAACAAGCATGGTGGCACCAGGTCTCCTCCCTTATGAACTTTGGCAGTCAGCATTTGGGAGTGGGCTCGAGAGAACAACATGCACTTGACTGCAATCCACTTACTGGGGGAGTCCAAATTGGAGGCAGCCAGGCTCAGCAGACTGGGTGCGGACAACTACGAATGGCAGTTGAACGAACAAGTCCATCAGGGGATCTTCGACCGATGGGGTCATCCCCAGGTGGATCTCTTTGCCACCTGGTCCAACAGGAGGTCCCCCCAGTTCGCATCCTGGCAGGGGCTCTGTGGGCAACGCGATGAGGATACAATGGAACAACATGAACGTGTATGCCTACACTCCCACTCCCCTGGTTCACAGGATAATCTGTAAAATAAGGGAGTCCTGGCACCTCCATATCATTCTGATAGCACCTTGGTGGCCGGCGAGGCCATGGTTCTCGGAACTACTCAGTCTTTCGGATCAGCCCTTGATGCACCATCCGCTGGGCCCAGCTCACCTACTATCTCAGCAGAGAGGCACAGTCATCCACTGAGACCCACAGAAGTTAACCCTCGCAGCGTGGTTCCTGAACAGGTCACACTAAAGAATTTGCATCTGTCAAAGTTTAACCTAGACATCATACAGGGCGCTAGGAGTGATGCTACCAGGAGCCAGCACAAAAGCAAGTGGACTAGGTTTTGTCACTGGGTGGATTCAAAGGAGGTTGATCCGCTGACCTCCACATTGGATGACGTGCAATCCTTCTCAGCACACCTTGAACACTCGGGGGTGCAAGTAAATACATGCCACACCTATCTGGCGGCCATTGGAGCCTACCTGAACTTGTAGGGGAAAAGGTCTTCTCATCCTCCAACCCGGTGGTTAAGACATCTGCGGGCCTCACTAGACTCTACCCACCTATGAAGTAACCACACCCTGTGTGGGACCTCAACGCAGTTTTGGGCACCTTGGCGCATAAATTATTCGAGCCAATGGCTTCTGCGGACATCAGGCTAGTCACCATTAAGTGGAGGGAACGTGAGGGCGGGAGGGAGAGTAAACATGGTATGGCCCTTACTCTAGAACAGTTTTAACACAAAAACATAGGGCAAAAACCACTGTATGGAGACGTAGGTTATAGCTCATCAAAAATCCAGAGGCCTAAGTGGACCGGGACCAATGTACTAGCACCCAGAGGGAGGGTACATGTACAAACAAGGCTGTGTAGGAAAGACAGTAAAGGGATAGAGTGAATATAGGGCTCTCTGTGACCTCCATGCACTTATGTTCACTTCTGGACGGATGTTAAGAAGTTGAATGACACTGGGAGCACCTGTTAGTGGGCCATATCTCACTTGCCCTTGTCCTCTTACACCATTCATTTGAGCATGGAATATGTAGATATGGGTACTCACTCATTACCTGAAATAGGATGGTGATAAACTATTTGCCCCCCTTCCTAAATAGATAATAATACTAGTACTAGCAGTGTTGCCTATGTGAATGACAACCAATTATGTGATATTCATATTCAATTGAATTGACGTTATTAGCTCTGAGGTGAATATGGCTACATACACTCCCTTTTGGTCTTAAGTCTGCACGCAGGGTCAGTGAAATCCAGGCACTGGTGGCTTCAGAGCCATACACTACTTTTCATAGGGACAAGGTGGTGCTTAGAACGCATCCTGCCTTTTTACCTATGGTCTCCTTGTTTCACCTGAATGAGGAGATTATGCTACCCACTTTCTTCGCGGAGCCTAAGGACGAAGAGGATACTGCACTGTCTGGATGTTGGGGGCGCTCTAAAATTCTACCTAGATAGAACAAAGCGCTTCTGCAAATCGGAGACTCTTTGTGACCTTCGGCGGGTCAAAGCCAGGCTTCAAAGGACTCACTAAATGCAAAATTAGGGGATTACCCCAAAATGTGGTACAGTTATTGTGGGGTTCAATAATATATACACAGGAAATCAAAAAGCTGTGAAACAATGAGTTAATAGATTATCGTCAAATTTCCATAGTTAGTAATAGTGGTATCTAAGATATCCCAAAAAATCCTCCTTGGAAAACAAAAGATAATCTAAGGGAATAGGAAAACATATATAGAGCTAATGTTATGAATAGTTTCACTGGTTTATTTAAAGAAAAAGGGACTTATATTTATTCAAAAAATCATATTGGCAAGTTGCCATTCAGTTTAAAAAGGTGCATGTAAAAATTGGAGCACGAGGTTTAAACAATTGAATGAAACACAAACAGAATGAAAAATACAAACAGAAGGAAAAATACATACAAGCGGAGGTATAGATTAACAGATCTGCCAGGATTAAGCAATCAATGAAACACAAACCAAATATAAAATGAATAAATATATTTGTGCAGAAGTATAAATTAACTTAACAGGTCTGCCTAAATTAGCTTTTCACATTTGTTCATGTCAAAAGAACGGTCTCAAAATGATGTTGTATCCAGAAAGTTGGGATTTAAACAAAGAAGGGACCCAATTAAGTTTCGGCGGGCCACCTGTGGGGGCGATGAAATCCAAAAACGCCTTCCTCCGGGCAAAGTAAGAAGAAAGGATCGCTGCAGGGAAGCAGACAAAAAGTTCTAAGTATCCAATAACATACGCTTCCTATACAATTCTCAATAAACTATCTTTGGTTGACTCGGTACATAAACAAATTATTCAAAGAGTTTAACATGACTGCTGATTAAATTTGTCCAGAAAAAGAACCTTACCCAAATCAATGTGGGGGGGATCTTCTGGACAAGATTTATTTTAACACAAAAAAACACCTCAGTGCCAAACAGGAGCACAGGCGCCTAGTGAGTGATCAAAGCTAGTACTCGTCTGTAAAACCTATAAATTAAAATGTTTGAGTTTAGGTTTGGACTCCAGACTCGTGCTTAAATAAAAATAAAAAGGGGGACAGGCTTGTGCCTACCTTGTAGAAAATGCTGCTGTGATGTCCATAGAGTGGCGAGATCCTAAAATGGTCGGTTCGCCATCGAAAACCAGTCTTGAGAGTATCGACAACATTTTTAAGGGGTTCCATTCGTCTTCCCCAGAGGCTTCCCAATTAACATATGGAACCTGCCCACGTTCATCTATACATCACTAGATACATGGCAGGCATCGAGTGCAACTGATTCCACTCTCCAAGGTTAAACGGACAAGTAAGCATCATTGCATTGTTCTTCCATGTTCTGCAATTGTTGATGCCTTTGAGTGTGTATTCAATACTAGTTCATTATTTTCCACACCGGCTTGGACACTGCAACACAACTACTTTTCAAGACTGGTTTTCGATGGCGAACCGACCATTTTAGGATCTCGCCACTCTATGGGCATCACGGCAGCATTTTCTACAAAGGTAGGCACAAGCCTGTCCCCCTTTTTATTTAAGCACAAGTCTTGAGTCCAAACCTAAACTCAAACATTTTAATTTATAGGTGTTACAGACAAGTACTGGCTTTGATCACTCACTAGGCGCCTGTGCTCCTGGTTGGCACTGAGGTGTTTTTTTGCATAAAAAAAGCGTTGTCCAGAAGATCCCCGACATTGATTTGGGTAAGGTTCTTTTTCTGGACAAATTGAATCGGCAGTCATGTTAAACTCTTTGAATAATTTGTTTATGTACCCTGTCAACCAAAGATAGTTTATTGAGAATTGTATAGGAAGCTTATGTTATTGAATACTTAGAACTTTTTTGTCTGCTTTCCTGCAGCGATCCGTTCTTCTTACTTTGCCCCGAGGAAGGCGTTTTTTGATTTCAACGGCCCTACAGGTGGCCTGCTGAAGCGTAATTAGGTCTTTCTTTGTTTAAATCCGAACTTTCTGGATACATCATTTTGAGACCGTTCTTTTGACATGATCAAATGTGAAAAGCTTACGTAGGCAGACCTGTTAAGTTGATTTATACTTCTGCACAAATGTATTTATTCATTTTATATTTGGTTTGTGTTTCATTGATTGCTTAATCCTGGCAGACCTGTTAATTTATAACTCTGCTTGTATGTATTTTTCATTCTGTTTGCATCTTTCATTCTGTTTGTGTTTCATTCAATTGTTTAAAACTTGTGCTCCAATTTTTACATGCACCTTTTTAAACTGGATGGCAACTTGCCAATATGATTTTTTGAATAAATCTAAGTCCCTTTTTCTTTCAATAAACCATTGAAACTATTCATAACAGTAGCTCTATATATTTTTTCCTATTCCCTTATATTATCTTTTGTTTTCCAAGGAGGAATTTTTTTGGACATCTTAGATACCACTATTACTAACTATGGAAATGTAACTATAATCTATTAACTCATTGTTTCACAGTTTATGGATTTCTTGTTTATATATTCCAAGGACTCCATAGCAAGATGGATGGTTGTGGTTCTCAAGGAGGCCTATGAGGGGCAGCACAAGCTACCCCAGGCAAATATGCATTGCCACGCTATCAGAGCCAAGGCCACGCAAGTGGCGTTCCAGAGGCACGTTCCGTGGCAGGTCATCAGCAAGGTGGCTACATGGGCCATGCCTTCGGTCTTCTGCAAGCATTGCTGCTTGGGTGCCGGCTCCAGGTTAGACGCATTTGGGCAGGCAGTCTAAAGGAACTTGTTTTCTTAGAAGAGTCACCTCTCCACCCTGGGGATACATGCAGTTGTAATCGCCCATACAGTATGGAGGAAAGGGGACGGGACGTAGTAGTAATTAGAAGTTACTCACCGTAGTGACCAACTTACTCCTAGTCCATAGTCCTCTTTCCTCCATACGTCCCACCATCCTCACCTCTAATGAAACTGGTGTCACTAGGCAATGGTAATATTGTTGTCATGATGCCTACCTTCCGGAGCACCAGGCCAGGCCCAGCACCCCCGGGAGCAGGCATCATGCCCCCGGGTAAAAGCCCAGCGGCCCCTTATAGGGGCTCTTTGGACTCTGTCCTGGCGCCTATGGCGCCAGGCTCATAAAGGAAGGTGTTTTGTGCACTTACCTGATGCAGACCATGCTGCAAAATTCAGGCCTCCCTGATACCTGAAAGGGACTATTTTTTCATTGGGACTATTTTGCCACTCGGGCGTGGCCAGGGAAGGATACTTACCTGGAACTACTTTGGGGGCTATTTAAGCCACGCCCAGACAGTAGCTCACGCTTTGCGTTGTTCTGCATCCAAGCAGCTGAACGCTCACCGTGTCCGCTCCTGCATCTGGTCTCCAGCCACGCCCGCCTCGATCCTGGAAAACCTGTAAGGAAAGAAGAGAAGAGAAAGGTGAAAACCAAGAATTTTATCAAACTTCTTACCTGCATCCGCAACCTTCAAGCCAGCGTTCCTGAGAAAAGACTTTCATTTAAAAGCACTGCGTTGCTCGCTGCAGCGCCGCGCTTCACTCACCTGTCCTCGGGAGTTCTTCTGACTCCACCGCGACTGTCTGCACCGGTCGCCACATCTCTGCGCCTAGGGGAGAGAAGAAGAGACAAAAGGTGAGCAGAAGGAACATATGAGGAAAGCCTCATTTTCCGCCATAACACTTACCGGTCTTCTGTTGGTGGATCATTCCTCATTTCGGGTTGGCGCCGCTACGTTGGCAGGTACCTCACCCCGGCCCCTATGGGGAAAGGACAAAAGACATTACTGGAGGAATTTAAAGACATTAAGAGGGATCGCCCCCATCGCTAACTCACCTGAGTTTACCATCAGCAAGTCAATCCCTCAACGCATCGCCTTCATTCTGCACCTGAAATAAAGGACAGATCACAGGTTAGGAAGGCAACAGAAAAGGATGCTCAACACTTGAACTTTTGTAATCTTCATACTTGCGGCATTCCGTTCGGAAAAGTCAAGTGGATTTTGCCAGCGCCATTCTGAAAACCAGTGAAGTAACTGGACAAACAAGCGCCCCTGCACCAGAAGCAGGATGGAGAGTTCATCCTTTCAAACCATAAGGTGAGCTTCAACCGGGGATTTCGGAGGAAGTTGGAGAAAGACAAAGGGGGGAAAGGGGGAGCAAGCACACTATTTTGCAGACTGTTAATCCCCTTTCTCATCTGCAGAAGGATATTCCTACGGGCCAGACAAGCAAGATTTGAGGGTCCTGTTCAGTCGGTGTTCCGAGTTCTGCGCATCACGCTCGAAGAGGCCACAGCAACCCAGACTAGACCAGCGCCTCCGTGGGAGTCAGGTGAGCGTTACAATTGTCGACGCGTCAAGGGGACTGAGGAGTGGTGTCAGTGCGTGGAGTCAGGGGAGCGCATGTGTGAAGACCGGAGGGAGAGGGTCTGTACTTCCGCTCTCTATTTGGTAGAGGAGAGGCACAGAGGACCCCTGCCAAGATTCTCAATAAGGTAGCAATGGACTAGCAATCAAGGCCTAGCTTCTCGGGAGGTGATGCGGGCTGGTTCTTAAGTACAGTGTAGTCCCCAAGCACCCACAAAGGAATGTCTGCACGCTGTATCGGTTAAAACAGTCTTTGTATAATTAATATTCAAGGTTATGTAAAATATCACAACTCACTTTGTACTCGGTTATCTATAATGGCAAATATACAGTTCTACGTGGTACCCCAATCACTATTAGATCTCTTTAAAGTGCATCAACGGTACGGTTAAATGGCACACAAATCAGGTCGTAAAGGAAACCAACAATAGAGGTAAGAGGAAAGCAATTGGTGAGAGCAATTGGCGAGAGCAATTGGCAGAATACTGGTCACTACCGTTAAACACAGTTCTGTGTGGAGATACCCCACCCCCCAACCAGGGGAACCTGTAGAATAAAGATATCACAAGCCCAGTCCATATATTGTTCACAAGAGACTTCCCAATAGTTCTGGAACCCCAAAGTACCTGACGTTGTAGCATTTGTCGTAGGGGAATCGACGGCCCTTAAGTGTCCTCCCTTTAAGGCAGGAGTCACGGGTCGGCTAACGTCCGACGGAGAACAGGGTGAGCTATGACGGTGAAGTGGCAGCTTCGTTCCTAGTGGTGCTCATTGACGGGGAAGCGTAAACGTCCTGCAAGGAAGAGGCGTGCGGGGCACCTCGGTGTCGATAGTTCTGGACCGCAAAGAGTTTGAAGAACTGTGGCCCAGCAAAGGTGTCGAGTCGTCGGCATCTCTGTGGTCTTCGGGTGCTGGGAAACCCACCGGTGGATGCTCCTCGGTGTGTCGACGGTCAGACCTTCTCCAGGAGGATAAGACCGGTGACGATGCAGACGAGAACGTCCTTGGATCAAATAAAGTTCTTAGGCAAACAGGAGCACGGCAGCTCCGGTCGGCGACGGCAGTTGTCGACAGTGGCGGACAACAGTCATGGCGCTTCTCCTTCGGATTCCGCATCAGTCCCCGTCTCGGGTCGGCAGCCTGTCGAAGGTCTGTCTACCAGAGAGCTTTGGCAAAGATCAGCTGGTGCACGATGGTCCCTCGTAGCTCGGTAAGAGGGCGCCTTACCAGGTCCTCTCTGGGTCAGTCCTTGGAGAGACAGCAGCTTTCAGATTGTGAAGGAGAGCAACAGCAATTCTTCTCGTCCAGCAGGGCCTCAAGGTTAAGCTTCAGTTTTACTCCAGTTACTCGTCGTAGTGGACTTCAGCTTATGAACACGATTCCTATCAGTGAGAGGTCCCCAGATATACTGTTGATCTCCCATGCCTTCCGCTGGGTCATACTCCAGCATCCAGACACGGCGAAGGGCATTCATTCATGCAGGCAGGCAGCCAATCGGGCACACAGTGCATTCAGGCCATTCACTTCTCTCCAGACACTCAAAACAAGTTGTGTATTGTGGCACGTACCCAGCCATTCAACACTCCACACGGCATTCATACCAGTTTCGGGCATGGCTGTCTGTCATTGTGTCAAACACTAGATACTAGACATCCACAACACAGAATGCGTATTTGTCTCACTCCATTCACCCAGGTCCCACCCAGAGGCGTACCCACAACAGACGGTCGTTGGGAAGGCTCCAGCCAGTCTGGTCAGCACCCCCACACTACCATATATGGTACTTCCACCCAACAGCCAGTCAGGGGGAAGGGACAGAGTTGGGGCTTCCCGGGACTTTGGGAAGATCAAGGTAACAGGCGATGGAAGGCAAGAGGCCATGGGGGCCATCTTGTTTCCATCAGGAATCTACTGATTCCAGTGACAGTGCCTGGGCATCCCAAAATGGAGGACGCTCAGGGCACCAGTCAATTCAGCACTGGGCTGCCACTAGCCCGTACCCTGCTCTGCAGGCCACACACCGGTGCCCAAAAACAATCACTAGGAGCACAGGGTTGTTCCCCTACCCATGGGTGCCATAAGGGTATCCCATGGGTCCGTTCACCAAAACCAAAAGAGAGAGCTGCACCGCCAGGAGTCCCACATGAACTCCTGTGTGGAAAAAACACGACAGAACACACAATAAAAAGCAGTAAAGGACAAGGATACTGAGGCCCTATCCCTCCGATGCATTTCCAGCATCACAGCATGCTCGCAGGGCCGCGCCCCCATGCGCCTCTAAATTTAAAGGGGAAGAAGATTTTTGCTGGTGAAAAAGGTTCCATCTCCCGTCCCTAGCGAGGGACACCCATACAGTATGGTGGAACTTAGATGTTTTTTTGTATTCCAACGAGAAGGCGACATGGACAGTGTGACCCGCCTTTCTGCCAAAGGTGCTCTCCGATTTTCATCTGTCTCAGAAGATCCATCTTGCTATGTTTTATACTTTGCCTCACCCTTCCCAGGCAGAGGAACGATTCAATCGGCTAGAGCCGGTTCAGGCCCTGAAGTTCTGGTCTCTCGCACTAGACTAGAAAGAATGACCAGATTTTCATTAGTTATGCTGCTGCTCGTGCTGGCAGGGCTGTAACCAAACAAACTCTGCCAGGTGGATCATTGTCTGCATCTCAGAATGCTACAATCTGGCTGCAAAGGATGTACCCGAGGGTCTCAGAGTTGATTCTACCACAGGAGTGGCTGCCACCTTTGCCCTGCAGAGGGGGCGTCCCTATCCTGGAGATTTGCCAGGTGGCAACATGGGCATCTTTGCACACGTTTTCTAAGCATTATTGCTTGTGTTATCTTGGGGGCCAGGATGCCTGGTTTGGTAGGTCAGTCCTCCAGAGTTTTCAGGTTTAGGTGGTTTCATTGCTTTCCTCTCTCTTCCAGGTTACAAACTGCTTTGGGAGTCTATCATAGATGAGCGATCAGTGCGATCCCACTGGGGGGTGACCCTCCCCTAGGCATAGATTTCCCGAGTTTGTGTAATGATTTCAAACTTTCTTTTGGACTGACTGATGTGGTTTCTGATCTTCCACGTGTGGCATACTCACTTGGAACGAGAAAGGAGAGGCTGGAGCGGCACTCCCTTGCATAAAAAGATGCAAATCCTGCAGGTTAAAAACTGCTTTAGGAGTCTATCATGGATGAGCGATCTGTGGTGGGATGAAGGAGTCCATTAGAAAAACAAGTTACTTACATCTCTGTACTGTTCTTTCTGATGAATGTTCCTCATCACCCTCCCTAGCTGCCCCTCATGTGCGGGGGCTAGTACACCATCAACCGTATGGTCCCTTAGCTTCAGAGTGCTAGGAAAAAAGGGTGGAACTGAGGGCACAGGATGCAGCATTGCTATATATACTGGCACAATGTCCTATCGAGCGCTAGGTGTGTACAGGTGCTGGACAGAACCAAAGTGGAGCTGCACCCCTTGGCGGCGGAAATGTTTCTAGAGAACAGCTGTGCTGGAATAGGGATCATCCTAGATTAGGAATCAGTGGTAGGAACATCCATCAAAGTCCATTACCGAGAGGCAAGTAATTTGTTCTTTCCCTTCATTCCATATACTTCTATATTCCCTAAAAAATAGTGTTTGAGAGCTGCATGCACGTTATGAGGGCATCCTTAATCTCAGTAAGTGGTTTCTTGCTCTTACAAAGCAAGTAATTGCGATTGGGCTATCTCCCAAGGAAATCAGAAACGTTTCCATGGAATGGCCAGTGCTACTGGGGTTCTGTTCTCTTTTGGATACTTGCACACACTCCCAAGTGGATGAGCTCATCCAAAATATCATCCAAATGCTTTCCCTTTGCTGTGTCCCACTCACTTATTAGGATCTTTTCGATCTGAGAGAGCATTTTATTTTGCTGTTTTGTCAACAGATGAGTACCTGATATCTTGCCCTGCCCTTTGTTTGCAGTTCAACTTTTTTGTTAATTCAATTAAACTGGTCTTTAATTTGTTTTAATTTGCCTTTTCCTTAATGAGTTGTGGTAGATCAGAACTAGGAGATGGACAAGGTGGCATGGTTTCCAAATTTTTCTTTAAGTCGTCACCAGAAACCCCAAGCTATTCCATCTCTAGTGTGTGTACCTCGGATACCTGAGACCTGAATAAAAGGGCAGAAGAAACGAAGAGAGCGGGTGAGAGACTGGAGACCCCAAGACACGGCAAAAGACACATTATCGGACTAACTTTATCAATACAGGAGAGAAAAGCTGGGAAACTCAGTGAAACTTTTGGCTCAGCTTTCACAACTCTCATGAGGAGGAGCAGGTGCATCATCATCTGCCGCTGTTCCCAGGAGGAGGATCCCACCCTCCTCGCATTCTGCGGTCTTCTCTCCCGCTTCTTGCCTCTATATCTTTTTGTGCAAGGGGGTGGGTTGCTCCAGCCTCTTCTCGTTCCAGTGCGCCTTATGTGGAAAATCGGAAACCACATCAGCCAGTCCAAAAGGAAGTTTGAAATCATTACACAAACTCAAACCCATGTTACCAAAAAAGGTATTGGTACTTTGAGAAAAGGGATCATTAGGCATATCTGTCGGGAAATCCCCTATGCCCAGAGGAGGGTCACCCCCAGTGGGATCCCGCTTGCCCTGTCCCCCTTGAGGGGTGTTGCGGGCTCACCTTCCTAGCCTGAAGGTGGTGGCTCCACTTTAGCGAGAGGGGATGAATACCCTTGATTCATCACAGTGCCTATGTCTCGGAGCACAGGTTGCCATACAGTTAAGGAAATAATCTATACTATGAAGGCCTTCAATCTATTCTTGCTTACTATGCACCACCACGATACTAAATAGTTATTTAGCGTGAAATCATAAATCTTGGGAATCAAGCTACACAACTAAGTAAAGTCAAGTTTAACTTTTTGTTCTTGAATGGCCGGAGCATCAGTGTTGAGAAACCTTAGTTCTCAGAGGGCTGGGGTTATTAGTGTCACGGCACAAAATGTCAGTTTTCAATCTCCTTGTACCTCCCAACTGCTTTTGCCCCAAAGAATGAATCACCGGAGATCTAGGTAAACAACTTTAATCTAGGGCCACTCTCCCCAGAGCAGGGCTGACACCTAATGTACAGAAAGGGGCGGTAAGCTGATCCCAATTCAATCCTGTGCTCAGAAAATAAATATACAGGAGTAATGGATGCCCTTGGTGACTTTTTTTTAATATACTGCTTGCCTACTCAAGGTACTGAGAGCACATTACACACCAGCCACCTATGATTTAAAATGTTAATGCCTATCTGCTTTTCTACATACTTTAGGCATAAGGCATTTACTGTGGAGTGGTTAGGACACTGGCCACCAAGTGAGATGTGAGAGCTGGGTTAGAATGCAACCTCATCCAACTCCTTTTAGAAAGTGGCATTGTTTTATTATTTTTTTCTCTTTTTTGATGGTTTTCTTTTTTTTTTAATGGTTTTCTTTACCCAGTGACAAATGGACCAAAAAACATAGATAAGGTAAGCAATATGGGATTAGCGTTTATGGTTGGTTGAAGCGAGAGCTTGCCTAGCAATATGGTAGCTAAGTGGTTCTGTCTGCTGGCTTGGGAGTTGGAGTTAGTGCTTCCATCTATCAAGTTGCCCAGGATGGGTAATCCATCCAGGGATCAAATCGGGTTCTGAACTGTGTGACATGCAACAGTGTTGCTTTTATAAATCGGTTTACTTACTTAAAACTAATGAGCTGCATTGAAACCCCGAGGCTGGACCAATGGCTCTCCACCAACAGTTTGTGCCTTCTTTTTTGTACAATTTCTGTCCTTAGAACTTCCTTAGCACATTATATTTGGTGAAATATTTATTCGGTTTGTGTGAAGAGCTCTGCATGTTCTTTGACATTAATTTCATTCAGTTTTTGGTGAGGTCAAGATGAATTGAAACCCAGGAGCCAGGTCAATTCTTCACAAACAATATCACGGTATTACGCGCAGTGGTTTGAGAATTGGGGAGGAAAGATTTGCCAGCTCCTTCTGACCCAGCCTTTCCATCAATCCATACCTCCCCTGAGAGGTTGGCTGTGCAAGTCGCTCCTGCCAACCTGCTGATGTCCACTTTCCCCACTCTGTCCCTGAACAGGGAAACAAGAGAGTAGCCATATGAGGGAAGACCGCTTTCGCTTCGGGCAGCCTTGCAGAGTGAAGCAGCAGTGTTGGAAACCTGTGATTTGGTGATAGAGCTGGCTTGAAACAAACAGAGTGTTTTTTCTCTGTTTATGCCCTATTGGTTCCGGGGGGGGAAACGTACAGAAGACCTACCCACTCGCGGAGCAACGTGAAGTGAGGCAGGATGTTGTGCAGTGTTTTGCTGGGCCTGCGGGACAGTGGCCTTAAAATATATCCAGCTGAAAGCTTCTCCTAGGAGTAGTTATACATTTCCAAGAAACGGTGTGCTCACTCCCTCGACAAGGCAAGGAAAGTTAACTCCGTGTTATAACGTCCTTTCATCGCCAGTAATTTCAAAGCTTGGCTTTTAAACATGCACAGAATTACGAAAATGCTAAACTAAACTTTTAAACTGGGGGGGGGTGGGGAAAGGACAGATAAGGGGTTCAGGGTAGGGAATAGGTAAAAATAGGTGGGGGAGGGAGGGGCTTCGGGGACGGGGGTAGTAACCCCCCCGCACCTCCAAAAACAGATGAACATTTTCGTAATTCTATACACGTTTAAAAGCCAGGCGTTGAAATTACTGGCGATGAAAAGACATAGAAACCAACTCTGTCTCCCCGACCTCAAAGGTGAGACACAGGAAACCATTTCTACAAACCTTTTGCAAATTGGAGGTCCTAGCACCTAGCGCTGTGCCGGTTGCCCTAACTTCGTTCAGAGAGCCTGAGGCTCCTCCCCCTTTTCTTTGTAATAAAAATGCAACTATGCAGAACACGCACAAGCCATAATTATTCTCCACATTGACGAAAGCTTAATGGGATGAAATGAGAGTTGGCCAGATGGCCTAATTGCAGGAGATTTCAACACAAACTGTCTACCCACCTCAATATATGGTGACTTTTTGAGGACTCTTGAGAAACAGCCCCGGACACAAAGGGGAAGAAATGGTGGGACTTCCTCGAAGGCTGGAATTTGACTCTGTTGGTGAGAAAACTTGAACAAGGGATGTCCAATATGAACACCTGGAGCAATGGTGTTAATGCCTCCCTTATTGAATTTATTTTTATTTCTGAAGATTGGGCTGTTTCGAGTAATAACTTTGAAGTGAAATGCGGCCTCCCCCATGACCAGGTAATTCTCTCAGCAGTACTACCAATCGACATAAAGATGGTCCCTGTGACAAAAATTGACAAAGTTGCGGTCTCGGGGTGGGGGGGGGTAAAAATAGAATAATTTGGGCCCAGAATGACATTCTGGGGTTCAATGAGAAGCTTGAGATCTACCTCATTTCGTCTCAGGGAGAGTTTAATCGCCTTATATGTTTGGTACAAAACCTAACGGGACTCTTCGAAAACCTTTTGTGCCCTAGAAAATGTAGACGGCAGAAATGTAGAACCAACTACAACCCCCTAATTCAACAAATAAAGATGGAATTTAGGCATAATCTAAGAAGAGCCATCTGTGAGATCGACCTGGGACCTCCCCTATATAGTGAAATGGAACATCTCAGACACACCTATAGGTACAAATTGATAACAATCAAAGCAGCAAATTACCTGAGGGAACAGGGAGAGGATGATTACCTGTTTAGTGACGAAAAGCGACGTAAATGACTGGAAACTGGTACAACATGGGAACAACTTCCAGACCACAGCACAACAAATTCCATTACTGACAGGTATAGTCCGCTTGCTTTTCCAGTTTAGACAACTAGCTGTTGGAGACCTTAAAGAACTGGGAGAGCCTAGAAAATGGAGACTGGGCCCTGAAGTTCTCTCCGGAACACATTGAAATAATGATCGACAATTGTAGAAGCAATTCCAGAGCAGCGGGACCCAACGGACTTGGCAACAAATTAATGAAGGAATCTCCCAACTTTGGTCAACCATTCTGTATAACCACTTTCTGTCAAGTATAGAAACTAAAAGTACACCAGATTCATGGAAAGAAGCCCACATAGTCCCGTTTTATAAGAAAGGGGGCAGGGAAGCACCATAAAACTACATGCCATTGGCCCTGATGAATTCTGACTCCAAAATATTTGGAGGATTAATACTCTACACTAGAAGAATGGGCCAAATCAGAGGATATCCTGAAAGCCAACCGATGTAGGTACAAATCTGGCGGGATGCGTGATTAACCATGTCCAACGCCTGGTATGGGAAGGGACTTACAAAGAAGTGTACTTTGTATCAGTCCTTTCCCTAGCTTTTGACCGGGTGAACAGGGATATTTTATGGAAAAAACCTGCGGGATGGGTCTACCGAAAGGACTGTTGGCACTATGAAATATCTAGATTTTGATATCTTCAATACCCTGAGTAAGAAATCAATCATGAAAGGATTCCATACAAAGGCATCTAAAGCAGTGGCCCACATGAAAGTTTTTAACTATAAATATGGCAAGTTCTCCTTAATTCCGCTCTTGAAACTATACAAAGCAAAGATAGTACTGATGCTGATTTAGGAAGCGGAAATCCATCATAGTTTACTGGCGGAAGACTTTTGCCATTTTGAGGGCCTAATCTGGAAGAAGGTTTTGAGGCTCCCTCAGTCCATCCCGATTAGTGTGATTAGACATGAACCGGGCTTATCATTCGAAGCCTACGTAGCATGGAAGAGAATCCTGCTCTGCTATAGGTTGATCTCAGCCCAAGCTCACACTCTGTACGCATAATTTAGAGAGAAAGAGGGAGAATTTAAAAACAGGCTTTTGGATTGGGCCGAACACACATTGGTGAAAAGGAGACTGGATGGAACTTTAATAAAGCAGCCGCCTGACTCATATAAACAGATTATGGCGGGCTGATTGTTGCAAAACCTGTGACACAATGGGGAAATATAAGAATTACCAGAATAACACCAGAGTCCATAAAAAATTGGGAACCTGCGCACAATACCTATGCGAATTCCCGTCCTGGAAGGTTGGCTGCACCCTAATGAGATTTAGACTTGATCTTCTCCCGACTAGAACTAATGGTGTAAAATGGAAAAAAAATCGAAGAAACTAAAGACTGTTGTAGATTTTGCTCCATGCCTAATGAAACACTACACCATTTACTCCTGCAATGTGAAGCGCTTAAATCCCAACGCCTAATATGCTCTAAGAAATGTATAGATGATTCGGTAGTAGCACCGCCCCACGAGACTGGAATATGTGTTGGTCTAGAATTCCTTATCAATTAAGTAAATGCCTGCATCTTTTTTTTTTACGTTAATGGGGCTGACTGAAACAGAATGACTGGGTGGACTAGTTGACAAATTGATTTAATAGTAATTTTAATATATTTAAACTGCGATTTTAATGGATTAAGTATCTTTTTATTATTGTGTACTCTTGAAATGTAACTTAGCTGTGAATTCTTTTTTGTTTTTTAATATGGACTTTTTTGTATTGTGTAATGTTGAGTTAATATATTTGTGTACATTTTTAATTGTTTTTTGTTTGTTTATTTATTTGTATAGCGCTCTTGACCCAGGGGTATATGAGCGCTTTGAACATCAGGTTACAAGTAACAGAAGGGGACAATAGTACAGTAATAATAAGGCATAGGAAGGTTGACAGGAAGGCAGTTAGTACATAGATAATGATAGGCAAGCATCATAGGAAAACATTTGAGCATTAGGTATACATACATACATGGTTGGTCGGTTATTTGTTGAGTAACCAGGAGATGACCTTAGTTCTGAAGGGTTGGAAAGTGGGTGTGGATTTGATATCCAGTGGGATAGTGTTCCAGAGTTGTGATGCCAGAACTGGAAGCTGGATCCACCGGCTCTTTTGAAGGAGTATTTGGGCACTGTTAGTTGTAGTGTGTTAGATGATCTGGTGGTTCTAGTATTCTGTCTTAATGTAAATTTGTTAGAGAGATAGGGCGGGGCAAGATGGTTAAGAGCTTTGTATGTGAGGCATATAGTTTTCAGGTCTATTTTTTGTTGGATGGACAGCCATTTGCAAGCAGTTCTGGTGGCGGAGATGTGTTCTCTTCTGGGAAGATTTAGGGCGGCACGGAGTGCATTGTTTTGTAGGACTTGCAATTTATTGATTACTGTTTTGTTGGCACCTAAATAGAGGCTATTACAGTAGTCCAGTTTGGATTGAATGAGTGCTCTGGCTAGAATGAGGCAGTTGTTAGGGGAGATCAATGGTCTCCAGGCCCTAATTAATTTACCAGTGTAGGCAGTGGCTGAGGCAGTCATATTAATTTGTTTAGCTAGATTGGTATTCATGTCTAGGTAGAAACCGAGGGTTTTTACGCTCTTGGCGATGGGTATGGTGTTACCGTCAATAGTAAAGCTAGTGTAGCTGGGACAGAGTTTTCGGATGGTGTTAGCTGAGCCAACAAGGAGCAGTTCAGTCTTATCATCATTCAGGCACAGGCCATGTGTGGCCATCCATGCCTGAATGATGGAAAAGACTTCATTAATCCATTTGGCGTCCACATTGTAATTACCTGATAGAGTGAGGAGTATCTGGGTGTCATCTGCATAGTTAGTGTAGGTGACACCCAGATTGTCCAGCTTATCGAATAGGGGCTTTGTGAATATATTGTATAGGGTGGGTGAGACACAGGATCCTTGTGGGACACCACAGGTGATGGGGATGGGGTCAGCCGCTGCAAGGGGAGAGAAGACCCGCATGGTCCTATTGTCCAGGAAAGATTGGATCCATGTGATTGCAGAGTGGGAGAAGTGAGCTGCCAAAGACAAATGGTTGCACAGGATTTTATGGTCGACCAGGTCAAAGGCAGCAGAAAGGTCTAGGAGAAGAAGGATGGCAGCCTTACCTTTGTCTTTGAGTTCATCTATCTGGCACTTGAGATCAACAAGGGCCGTTTCTGTCCCGTGCTGTGGTCGAAAGCCAGATTGGCGAGTTCCTAGTAAATGATTTGCCTCGAGGTAGTCCTGGATTTGTAAATAGGCCACACTATCCAAAATGTTTAGTAAGAATGGGACGGTGGTAATGGGTCTATAATTCGTGGGAATGTCAGGGTCGAGAGTAGTTTTTTTTAGTAGAGGTAGGACCCAGGATTGTTTCAGATTGCTGGGGACCAGGTTATTGGCGAAAGACAGGTTTATTAGTTTAGTGATGAATGGGGAGAGATCCCTAGCTGCATCTTTTATGATCTGTGCGGGGCAGCTGTCCCCCTTGCAGTTCGACGGTTTCAAGGATGCTATAATTTTCTGAACCTCCAATATGGATACCTTTTTGAAGGTGAAGCCTGAGCTAGTGGCAGTAAGCGGAGGAGGAATGGGACTGGAGGTGGGATCAAGAGTGAGTTGTTGTCGTTTGTTGTTAATTTTGGTTTGGAGCCCTGAGATTTTGTTAGCAAGGGCATTCTGGATCCCTGTGCACCACGGTTTATCCTTAGTGCAAGAGTCAGTGGGAGTAATGGGGTTTTCTAATTCCTTTAGTATGTTAAAAAGCTCCTTTGTACTGGAGCTTGCCTGGGAGATCCTAGTGTTGAGAGATTCTTTCTTGGCACGTGTAATCTCATTTTTGTAGAGAGTGGAAATGTTGGTGAGATTGGTTCTGTTATTTACAGAAGGCACTGATTTCCATAGTGCTTGGAGTTTATTTTTTTGTTGACGGAGAGTTTTGAGCTCCGGGGTGTACCATGTGTTCAGGTGCGCTTTAGGTTTCTCTTTGCGCAATTTCAGTGGGGCGATAATGTTGATGGCTTTGGCCATGGAATCGTTGTAGACGTTGACCAATTGTTTCAAGTCCGTAGTAGCCGGTAGTGCGTTCAAAGTAGGGATCACCAAAGGTATTAAGGCTTCCGCTGTGATGTTGCTCTTTTTTCTGGTTGGGCAGGCAGGTGCAATAATGGGCCTTTTATGCACTAAATTGCTGGTATGAATGTCAAATGGGAGGAGATAATGGTCAGTCCAGATAAGTTGTGTGGGATCTTTCACAGTGATGTTGCAGTTAAGGGCAGTTATCTAGTCAAGGATTCTGCCCTTCGAGTGGGTGGGTTTGGAGCAGAGTTGTTGGAGGCCATGCTCCTCTAATGCCAAGGCCACGGCGATGGCTGGGGTGTCGAGAGGGTCGTTAAACCCAAGATTAAAGTCTCCAAGTATAATCATTTGTGCTGATGGTTTGGAGCTTTCAGCAACTAGTGAGGTGATGTCTTCCTCAAATGAGCCAGGTGGGCCCGGGGGTCGGTAAATTAAATGCAGCGTGATAGTACTTTTAGGGGAGGTTTGTAATTTGACTGTGAGATGCTCACAGGATTTAAGTGGAGGAGAGGAGGCTAGTCTGAAGTCAAGCGTGGACTTAAAAATAATGGCTACACCGCCTCCTCGAGCGTTCGGTCTATCTGCTTTTTATAAAGATAGATATCTTTTTATAAAGATATAATAAACTCCTCAGTGTACTAGTCACATTTTCTTTTGGCCTCTGGTCAGAGGTCAGTGGTGCAGCTGAACCACTTTCCGGGATGGAGGAACGAGCGAGAGAGCTTCAAAGCCATCATGCATGATGGCAAGGAAGCTTCCTGACAGAATTTGCAATCAGTACTCAATAGGTCTGTATGGGGCATACTATGGCTACTTGCACAGTGGTCGGGAGACATTCTTGGATGAGGAACTCCGGGTCTCACAGGATGTGCAAAGAGTGCGATCAAACGAGTCCTGTATGCAAAACGCACAGAATGGTATTCCACTTATTTTCTGGTTCCAAAGAAGGACGGTAGCTTATGGCCCATCCTGGATCATGAATCGGTACATGCGCAAGGACAAATTCAAAATGGACATTCTGGCTCAGATCGTACATGTTAGGACCTGGATTCCTCCAAGTCGCAGTTTCACACGAATCCGAGAAAAGCCGTGGTACGCATCCTTGAGGCCTGGTGCCTATACCCAAGATGGTGGCTGTAGTGGCAGCGTCTGGCTCGAAAACGTGCCTCTTTAAAGGCCATCGCACATTATCAGATGCGCCCCATGGTTTGTCCAGAGGAAACCCTTGTTTGATTCTACACGGCCATGTGCTGTCTCTCATGGTTATTTCTGGAAGTATGATCTCTTAGCTAGGACAAGTAGGAGATTCTGATATCCCATAGACAGAGTCTAAGTCCCTTCATTCCAAGTCTTTTCTTCCAAAGTCTAATCCCCCCTCCTCATGAAGTAGTACCTTCAACTATTATGACCCTTTCAGGAAAACATTAGTTACAAAATCCAATCTTCACAGCTCTACAGTAAGTTACCTAAAAGGGAACACTGTGCCTGGATAGAGGGGAGGGTGTTTAAGTTGCATATCAATCCAGTAAAACAATCTCCATACTTTACAGACAGTGAAGATCACCTCCTGTCCAGATGAGTCAGTCCTTCAGCTTCGCTTTCTTTTCGCTGTGGACTGGAGAGTGGGTGCTTTTCCTGTTGCATACTTTCCCAGTTGTTTCAGGACAGTATCTCCTCTCTGTTTTATGGCATATTGCACCCTGCAGTAACCAGCTACAGTTACAAAAAAATCAGCTACTGACAAAATAATCAGACCTTACATGAGACTCTCCCCACAGTGCAATGGAAATTGCCATCCTACAAATGGCGGCTGCTCTTCAGGCTATGCAAACCGACATGACCATTTCAAGGCCACTATGAAGCAAGACACAGACAACAGATTCAAAGTTCAAATAAATGTATTTTTATGAACTTAAATGTCAGGATGGTTGAAGGCCTAACTTGCCCTATGCTAAGGTGGCATTTCCCTACCTAAAGGGAAAGTCCTAGTCAGTAAGTTCAACTTAAGTCTGTCTGTGTCCAAAACCTATGCTTGCCCTCACACCAAAGCTAAACAATGTGTCGGGATGTCTGCAACAAAAAGTGTTTCAAATAAAGTTCTGAGCTTCTTCTAGTTCTTTGCTTGCTTTCAAGCTCCCCTTCCCCAAGTTCAAGACAGTTCCACAAAGTCTTGGGGTTCTTTTCCCCAAGAAGACAACACAGTTCCAAAGGGATCTCGGGGTTCCTTCCCCAAGGCGTCGGTTTTCCACCTTGCCAACTTATACTTAGTTTCAGTCTCTCAATAGTCAAAAACCAGTTCTAGGTCAACTTTACACTCCTGGTTTCTTGACACTTCACACAGATTGCTTTCTTCTGCCTCCTTTCAGCAATCTCTCACACACATGCATTTGGATTGGCTTTCTGTATGTTTCCTTGGTTTTCACAGATAGGGTGCCCCCGGTGTAGGTGCAGTTGTCTGACCACACAGTCCACCCATTACAGGTCACGCAACCGGTAACCCCATGCTTTCTTGCCCAGAAAGGTTCTTCTGGACCTACACCTGTGTTCTAATTCACGTTACCAGTTGGTAAGTAATTTGTTCATCTGAGCTTCTTCTCCAGCATTGTATCTTTCATGGATTCACATGCTGTGAATATTCCCCGTCAGGCTGGGAATCCCTGGTTCCTTTGATTTAGTACTTTTCCAATGGAAAAAGTTCACACCTTGAGTGTCCCATCGACGACGTTGGGGGTGCTTTTGGTTCCCACCAATAGGATGTCGAGTGTATAGCTCTGCCATAGCAGCGTCCCCTCAGATTTCAAATGTCTTTCGCGCTGGTGGCATTCCTTGAGTTCTTCTCTCCACACAATTCATACATTTTCTATTTTATTCTCCAACTGGACCGATGACTCATCCACAGTCCCGTTTACGAACATGGAGACTGTTGGACCAAAAAAATCCTTATTCAGGCCCTCTGACACTTGCGGCCTAAAGAACGTGTACGAAGGTGACAGGCATGCAGATTGTTTATACTGCCTCTACCCTAACCATTCCCCAGAGGCATGTGAAATCTGATAGGGGTTTTTCACTGAAATCCCTTAAAGACTGGAACAGTCGCCTCATTTGTTGTCTTAACGAAGGAGCGTACCCGGCATCTGAAGTGGGTTCATCAATGAGTGGGAAAGCTACCACTCCCTCTGACAAGTGGTCGCCATTGGGTTGCAGGTCCAAGTCTGAAGAAACAAAGGGTGAGCCAGAATCGTCCACGAGCCACGATAAGGCATCACGCTCCCAGGCTCCTGTTAAAAAAATAAAAAAAATACCAGGTAGCGGGAAGGGTTCCTATTCTGTGTCTAAGCACTTGTCCGAAGTTCCCTCATCGATGACCCCATTGGAAAAACTGACGGATAAAGGTTCATGCCCGTCGACTAACACCACATGTCACTCGTCGAAGGTTCTCTCCGATGACAGAGAAACAAAAATCCAAGTCGTCCACAAGGACCCTGTCTTCCACAAATAAACCATTTGTCCTAGAGTCTCGCAGATCCTCTTCTGGACAAGTCGTCCACAAAGAACACTACGACGACCAAATCGTCTGCACTCAATCTCGACAAAATCGGGACATCACTCGCAGGCGACTGCCCCCGGTTAATCCCCCCCCCCCCCCCGTCGACTACCAAAATACATTAATTGTCCGGGAGTTAGGCTGCACTGCCATCAACCCGTCAACCATTACCACGACTGAAGCCACGGAATTACCTATCCAACTATTACAACAGGACAGTGTATCATCGGCAGTAAAGGAGTACTAAAAACACACACAAGGGATCCTGTAGAGCAGAGACATCTTCCTCTAGGATCGTCTCTTATAAGCTACCA
This sequence comes from Ambystoma mexicanum, assembly GCF_040938575.1. Lineage (NCBI taxonomy): Eukaryota > Metazoa > Chordata > Amphibia > Caudata > Ambystomatidae > Ambystoma > Ambystoma mexicanum. The sequence continues at coordinate 658,555,557 of NC_090941.1, read as the reverse complement.
CAACATCATGCCAGATGACATTTTACAGCATGAAATCACTTCAGACTTGCGAGCCTCCTGGAGTGGAGTGCCCAAGGGTCACCGACTCCAATCCTGAGGCAAGCAGGTCCCAACCTCATATTCAGGACAAACGCTCTGATCGCCTTCCATCAAGAGGAGAAGAAACTCCTTTAAGAATACATAACATACCACCTACTCTACCATCAACACCTTCGGTAACAGGAGGTATTACTCCACAATACCCTTTTTTGAACCAGCAATCCTTACTCTCCGTGCAAGTGTGTTAGGGAGAATTCTCTGTTTAGGCTGAATTTCCTAACCTATTGAGTCCCCCAGCAGCTTTGCTGGATTTTCTGGGTTTATTTTTTCTCTCCTGCCAAGAGTGAGACTCTTTTACCCTCACTCTTGGACATGTTTGAAGTGTGTTTCTTTGCTTTGCCTTGTGCTGAATGGGCTATGGGGTCTTGTACTCCATAGGGCCTCATGTGTTTTTGTGAAATGGGTTACACAGCACCCTCAGTGCCGTAACCCAGGGGTGTCCTAGGGACCCCCCAACATAGACTCCATACCCTGGGACTGACTACTGTCTCCCAGGGTCTGTAAAGTCACCATTGACTTTACTAGTCTCAAATCCTGAACAGAACCAGTACAAACCATCATATTGTGGACGTACTGGCCGGGGCAATTCCATTGCCCCGGGGTCTGTTAGTCGAGGGGGCACGTCTCCGTCCCCCCTCATCGAGTTTTGGCTGGTGGCAGTGGAAACTACTTTTTATATTCGACCGCGAATATTTTCCTATGGGATCTCCCATTGTTTTAGGCTAATACCTTTATTTATTTATTTACGGTAGCCTTGAACATACCGCCGGGTTATTTCTTTATTATTATAACTCCGGTTGGTATTTTTTGCCAAAACTTGATTCTAAAATGGCGTTGGTGTTCACCTCTGTAACTCTGACCCAAAGTGGAGCCCTTTGTTCCACTTTTGGCGGGCTTCTCCACAGAAGCCCTCCAAAGTGGTGCCACTCTGTCTGGGGTACTTAGGAGGGGTGGAGGGGGATTTAGGCACCCTGGACTGAGTTACCTTGGTAACTCAAGTCGCACTCCGTCCTGATTGGCCCAAGTGGTGAGCCGGCCGGCTCACCACTTAGCATGTTTGAGTGACAGCTAGGCTGGGTGAATGGGGGTTTGCTGCATAAAAGCAGGGCTTTGGGGACTGGAACTTCAGAAGTCGCCACAGGACCTAAGAAGCCGAAGAGGGAGAAGCCGAGCCGACCTGCCAAGACGACACCACCGGTGAAGCCCTGCAGAACCGTCTCACCACTTTTTCCGACGACAGAGGAGATCTCCCGCCGGAGAGTCTTCTTCCCTTAACTGGTGGGGACAACCAGTTGCTGCCTTCTTTTCGCCGTCCCGAAGCATCTCGTGGCCGCCTTGCCTGTGCCAAGCACCCCGGCAACCGGGATACCACTTTTTACCTCAACCGCGAAAGAGGGGGAAAAATCCTTTGTGACCGGAGAACTCCACGGCTGGCCTCATCCCTGGTAGTGCAACGACCTGCAGCCTCCCTCCCCGTCGAGATCACCTCTTCCTCGGGACGACGCCGCGACTTGCACCCACTACCAGGAACGACTACCACCGCTGGAGGAATCTTTCCACGTTTAAAGGTACTGTGATCCGCCCGGCCTCCCTTGCCACCGATTGTACGGGGTAGATTTAGCCCTCGGCTCTCGAACCTGGGTAGGCCTGGGTCACCCTAACTAAACTTTTCAGAACCGTAGTAAAACCTTGTTCTCTCACCTGCAAAGACTGAGGACATTGTGTGATCTTGGGCACATTTTTCGCCTGGCTCCCTCTAAAGTGGGCCCCGAACTAATTCTCCTGGTTCCACCATTGACTGCCTTTGCTAACCTTATGTGAAAAGTGTTTTACCTTACTGCTCTCTTTATTTCTGCCTTTTCCCTCCCTTTTGGTAATACTTGTTGGAGTGCCATCTAACGTTAAGCGCTCACCTCTGTTTGGAAATAAGTGGTGTTAACTTAGAATTGTCCAACAAATGATTAGGGATGTACATATGAGTAATAGTAACTGTGTTTGACTTTCTTATCTTTTCTAGTGTGCTAGTGTAATTTATGAGTGTACCTTTAATAAATAAGTCTATACTTTTACACCTAGCTCTGGTTAGTGTTTGCTTGTGCTACTGTGCCTCTGTACCTATTCTGTATCCTCTGTATACTGCCTAACTCTTCTTGAGGGAAGTCTGGCTGCTCAGCCACAGCTACCACAGTGAATCTGTGCGGTGCAGACTGCTACCAAGTGGGTTTACTGCCAACACCTGTAGTCTTAAATCTTTTGCAGTGGTCCCAGAGGGAACTGCACAGGTTTCTGCCTAACAAAGTGCTTACTACTCTACAAGCACTGCTGGGACAGCTCAATGCCATTCTTCCACCTCCTCAACCACAGGAGTTTATGCAGGAATGACTAGGGTACACCAGGTCAGCAGGAACAAAGGGATCCAAGGGCATTCATCCAGGGACAACGACAAACTTCCAAGAGCCCAATCTCCTCCTAGACCTCAACCTCCACAAAGGGATAGTGCGCAAATAAATAAACAAGAGGGGAAACTAGTAGATCCAGACCAAGACGCAGTGCCAAGGGACATAAGCTCTACCGCCTCTTTATCTTCGCCTCACAGAGACGATACGTGGGACACGTATGACCCGGATCAAGATACACAAGGTAGTCCTGCTCAACCCTCTCCTCCAGATAACATTCCCCCATTCCATCTTCCTCGTCGAGGGGTGAGGGCAGGAGCCCCCCCAGCCCAGCAGAGGATCCAGGCTCCAGCGCAACACGGACAGGGCCTGCCTGACCCTGTCCCCCTACAGCGCCTGACTTGCCCATGCCGGGCGCGAAGCGGCGCGAAACCGAGGCTGAGCCTCGATCACATCAGCTGGTTCCGCCGGCAGGCGGATTCGCCGGCGGCCAGCACTAAGGCCACACAAAGGCCTGTTCCTGCGCCCCAGATCCCCCATTCCATCTTCCTCGTCGAGGGGTGAGGGCAGGAGCCCCCCCAGCCCAGCAGAGGATCCAGGCTCCAGCGCAACACGGACAGGGCCTGCCTGACCCTGTCCCCCTACAGCGCCTGACTTGCCCATGCCGGGCGCGAAGCGGCGCGAAACCGAGGCTGAGCCTCGATCACATCAGCTGGTTCCGCCGGCAGGCGGATTCGCCGGCGGCCAGCACTAAGGCCACACAAAGGCCTGTTCCTGCGCCTGTTACGCGCATGGGAGCGCGGCGTGGCCACCCCCCCTGCACAAATTTTCTACACTCCAACCGATACACTTCCACCCGGACAATGAAGAACGTACTGTAAGTACTTGCCAGCACCGGAGACACCACTGTATGTTTAAACCCTAACCGACTCTATTGAAATCTGCTATATTGTTCCTATATTGTGCCTTTTGGTCGCCTACAGACCATCTAGCCTGCTATATTGTGCCTTTTGGTCGCCTACAGACCATCTAGTCTGCTATATTGTGCCTTTTGGTCGCCTACAGACCATCTAGTCTGCTATATTGTGCCTTTTGGTCGCCTACAGACCATCTAGTCTGCTATATTGTGCCTTTTGGTCGCCTACAGACCATCTAGCCTGCTATATTGTGCCTTTTGGTCGCCTACAGACCATCTAGTCTGCTATATTGTGCCTTTTGGTCGCCTACAGACCATCTAGCCTGCTATATTGTGCCCTGGTGCATACATTTAACATGTACTTTTCCTATACGCCTCAGTTTAGAATGTGCCTATCTGCTAGCCTCTGTGCCTAGTCCATTGACCACCGTGCCCTCTGTACCGACTCTGACCTGACTACCTGACTACCTGCCCTCCTGCCTATCCCGACCCAGTCGGCTCCCACCTCACCTCAAACTACTCTATTACTACCACCTAGTCAACCTCGGCCAACTACACCCGGGTCTTACTCTGACCACCCATGGCAAACTTCTACTTAGCCTCGCTCACCCTAACAGCTACACTCGCCCTGCTCCACCACAACAACACTACCCACCACAAACCCCTTCCGCAATCACTCCCAACCCAACTTACTATGGGCTTTTTGGAGGCCCAACATACTGACAAGCCCGACGCCCTCAGTCCTATAGAATGGATCCGCCGATTTGCTGCTCCACCCACTCCTTGGAACCCATGCACATTAAAAGACAGAAACCTGAGACTCGGCTCTCGGTTCATAACCCCCAAAACACTCGCCAAAAAACACTCCTTTCATCCCGCACACATTCAAGCAAACTCCGCTCAAACTTTGAACATCACCCAATCAGCCCTCTTGAGTACATCTGAACAACCACTAATCAAGGGCGCCCTTGTCAATGCCCGCTCCCTGGTCGCCCATGCGCTAGATATCGCAGACTTCATCTCTGTCAACAATCTACACTTCCTGGCTATCACGGAAACTTGGCTGCACCAAGCAGCAGGCCCAGCCTTATCCCTCGCCATCCCAGAAGGTTATTCAATACTAAGGAAAGACCGGGACACAGGCAAAGGAGGAGGAGTAGCCTTCATCGCTAAAACATCCCTTGGACTTAGATTAATCCCGCCGCCTAGCTTCCGATCTGCAGAACTTCTGTCAGCTAAGCTCCAACTCTCTGCCACACAAACCATACTATTACACCTCCTCTACAGACCTCCAGGCCCCATCACCACATTTGAGGAAGAGATATCTGACCTCTTGACCACCAACACCAAAACAGGATCTCAAATTATCCTTCTTGGCGACCTCAACCTCGGTCTCGGCGACCCAAACGATACCAATGCACTCTCCCTGGAAAGCACCATCTCCCAACTAGGGTTCAAGCTCAGAATCACAGACCCTACCCACAACAAAGGCAGGACCCTGGACTGGCTAGCGGATCTCAACTGCTATACGACCATTACAAAAAACGAGCAAACTGCTTGGTCTGACCACCACGCCATCTCCTTCTCCATACAAGGGAATTCACACCCAAACTCTCCAACCCCTACCATCCCCCAAACCCTCACCAGAAACAACCGCAACATTACTTTACAAAACCTCTGCCCACTTATAGACAATATCTGTACCCCTACAAACTACGCCAACCTAGATGCAGAGAAACTCGCTGACCTCTACAACAAAACGTTAGAATCAGCAATAGACACCATCGCCCCACTCAAACTCACCAAAGCCAAACCGGCAGCTCATATGAACAAATGGTTCACACCAGAGCTAAAAATCCTCTGAAACTCCAAACGAGCCGCAGAAGCCACCTGGAGAAAAATGCCCAACCTCTCCAACAAAACTCAACTCTCGATAGCAGCCACCACCTACAAAACTGCTATCCTTAAGGCCAAAAAAGAGACATATGATAACAGAATTGAGAACGCCAAATCCAAAACAAAAGAGCTCTTCAATATCCTTAGGGAACTCGAATCCCCCCCACTCTGGCTGAAACCTGCGTGAAAGATGCAGACTGGTGTGAGAGGATTCAAAAAGCCCTTGCAGACAAAATCACCATGTTACAATCCAAAATCGAACAGAAAAAGCTCAGCCTATCCAAAAAAACAAACCACCCTCCGCCCACCACCCCCAAAACACCTACTTGCCCCCCCTTCTCCTTCTCACCAGTTTCCACTAAAGAAGTGGAAAGCATCATTAAGGGCCTCAAGCCCTCTAGATGCCAAGGGGACTCATGCCCAGCTCCCATCATCCAAGAAGGCGCCAACACTCTGGCCCCCTTCATAACAGCCCTCATCAATGCATCCTTCAAATCAAGCTCAGTGCCCAGTAGCCTCAAGGAGGCCTGGGTCATGCCACTTCTAAAAAAACCTAATCTAGACCCCAATAACCCAACTAATTACAGGCCAATCACCACCGTTCCCTACATCCTAAAGATCCTAGACAGAGTGGCCTACCTGCAAATACAGAAGCACCTGGAAGACAACAACCTCCTGGGTCTCAGACAATCCGGCTTCAGGCCAAGGCATGGAACAGAGTCAGCCCTACTGGACCTAAAAATCCAGATGGACGAGGCAAAGGACAAGGGTAATCTAGCCATTCTCCTACTGCTAGATCTATCAGCTGCCTTCGACCTCGTCGACCATCAGATCCTCACAGAACATCTGATGACCTCAGCGGCCTTCTCTAACCAGGCGACTGCCTGGATCCAGTCCTTCCTAACCAACCGAACCACCCAAGTCTTCTCCCCAGGGGCATCAGCACTCCCTGTCCCCATCACCTGCGGCGTTCCTCAAGGCTCGTGCGTCTCGCCGACCCTATACAATATCTTCACAAAGCTATTGTTTGACCGCCTAGATAATCTAGGTGTCACTTACACAAACTATGCTGACGATACCCAGGTTCTCATCACCCTATCAGGGTGCTACGACGAGGACTCCACCAAAATCAACAACCTTTATTTAGAGATCCAAGCCTGGATGGCAGAGCACGGCCTATGCCTCAACGATGAGAAAACTGAGCTCCTCATTGTCGGCTCCCAACCCCGGCTAAACAAACTAGACCCCCGTTACGCGTCCTTCAACATAGACGGTAACCTAATCACAGTAGCCAAAGAAATTAAAACCCTTGGGGTTTATCTAGACTCTACTCTCTCGCTCAAAAGACAGGTGAACGCAACTGCCTCTTCAACCGCTTACACCAATAAGCTCATCAACGCCTGCAAACCTTTCCTATCACCTTCTAGCTGCATTACACTAGCCAGAGCGTTAGTGCTCTCAAAAATTGACTACTGCAACACCCTCTTTCTTGGCTCATCAGAACACAACCTGAACAAACTACAGGTACTTCAAAATAATGCCATCAGAGCAGCCCTCAGTATCCCACGAAACGCCCACATCTCCAGCTTCAGACAAGATGCTCACTGGCTCCCAGTACGAGACAGAATCTCCCTCAGATCCCTCGTCATCGTCCATAAATGCCGCTCTAACGACGCACCCAAATACCTGGCAGACAAGTTCCACAATCACACCTCAACTAGACCAACTAGAACTCCATACGCACACTGCCTCTCTGTTCCCAAATTCTCCCTAAAAAAAGCAGGCGGCGCCAGCTTCCCGGTCCTAGCTGCCAAACTATGGAATGCTTTGCCACCATACCTTAGAGCAGAACCCTCATTTTGGACTTTTAGAGCCAAAACAAAAACATGGCTTTCCAACAAAAATTCTGTTTAATGCACTTTCTCTCTGCTTGCCTTTGTTGACCACCTGTAACCCGGTCTACTAAGCCGTTGTTGTTTTTTCACAATCTGTACTGTATATTTTTGCCATGCTGTAACTGTTTTTAAGTCTCCGGCGCCCAGCTACCCCAGGGTTCGGTGCGCGGTACAAATAAATAAACTAAACTAAACATTGGGGCTATCCACTCCATGGTATCTAAGGCCTGCCAGGAATCCGGTTTATCTCCTGTAGAAGAAAAGAAAGACTGCTTTATTTTTGACCATCTGGGTAAATGCAGAAAAGCAGAGTTTTCTATACCCATCCTAGATCATGTTTGGCAATAAGGCCTAAGTACTCCAAAACACCCATTGTCTGAGCTGGCACTTAAAGGGAGACTTGACAATGAAGGCACCAAGCACAAAACCAAAATGTCTCTCACAGCCCTCTCCAGAGTCTGTTGGGTCAGCGGCAGTGGGTCGCAAGGCTTGCACGCAGCACAAATGCACCACTCCCCCAGATAATGAAGGCATAAAAATCGATGCCTTCAGCAAAAAAGTGCTCACCATTGGGACAACAGTCAAAGCGGCCAATGCCCTTGCAAAAGTTGCTCACTACGATTGAGAAATGTGTCATCGCTTTGCTCCTATACTAGAGCACTTGCCAGAGCAACAACGCAAGGAAGCCATGACACTGGTGCGTGAAGTGGAGGAGGCCTCAAACCACACTATTGGCATCGCATAAGATCTTGCAGAAACGTGATTCAAACAAATTGGTAATGGGGTTGTCCTCGGAAGGCAAGAATAGCCACGTTGCACCAATTTTAGACGGGAGATATAACATAAGGTGGTAAACATGCCGTTTGAGGGAGAACATTTTTGGTGACAAAATTGATTGCCCTCAAAAGAAGGAAAGCTGACTCTGACACTGTCAGTAACATCCTTACAGGAGAGAAGCTATTTTCATTCCATTTGAAGTGCCTCTGGTCATTCTATGTTCTCCTCCTCAAGGGACAACAAAAAGGACAGCCGATCCGGACACTACTCCCAGAGATACAAGAGAAATTACTAGTCCAAACAGTGCAACAGGGAGGATCACCAGGGACAGTGCAAACACGGATCAACCACCTCTCGGAGGTAGACGGAACAAAGCCCAGCAATGACTGCCTCAGGGTGTGAGGAAATGTGGCGTATCATCTCCACAAGTGGCAAACAATTGCAAAACACAGATGGGTGCTAGATGCCATCCAGCACGGCCACTTGTTGGAATTAAAGTGCACACAGACACTGTTAACTAAAAGTATTGCATCCGCACCTTCCAATTTTACAACAGGAAGTGAGTCAAATGTTATAGAAACGTCAATTGAAATGCCTCATTCTTCAAAGTGAAACCGAGTATACTCCAGATACTTTGTCAAGAAACCGGACGGGGAGTGGCATCCAATCCTGACTTGCGAAAGCTAAACAAAAACATCAAAAAGTAAAAGTTCAAGATGGTCACACTACAAGACGTCATAAAGGCGGTACAACCCCAAAAATATCTAGCAGTGTTGGACCTCAAGGACATGTACTTCCACATCCCAATACATCCAAGACACCGAAAGTGTCTCGGATACAAGGTTAGCGAAAATCATTAACTGTTTAGAGTACTTCCATTCGTCCTCAAATCAGCCCACAGGACGTTCCAAGTGCCTAGCACCAGTGGCAACTTTTCTCAGAAAACCGAGCCACCACATCTACCCATACCTTGACTGCTGGTTGGTTAGATGTCCAACACTTCAACAAACCACGGTTTCTCTGGAACAAACAGGAGCTCTTCTCCAACAATTGGGATGTGCAAAAAATGATGCCAAATCTTGCACAGTTCCATCCAAGTTTGGTATTACCAGCAAGGTGACCCCAGGTGAGCTGCAAGGACCCTTCATTCCACTCTTGCCACCTCGTGGCCAAGCAGCCCCAGACCCCCTCGTATGGATCCCTTTCCCATTCTCCACAGCTTCCCCTCCCTCTGCCCGCCTCCCGGACCTTCCTCCCCTGTGATTGGCCAATCGTCTGGTCTTAACTGAACCAACCAAGGCAGCCCTGCGGCTAAGGGCCCAAAGGCAAAGGGCGGCTCCTGCACTGGCAGCTCCAAGATATCTGCCAGTGTCCGCAGGGGAAGCAAAGCTAGCCAGCAGCCAACAGACACCAACAAAACTGTGTGGCAAGGGTGGAGGGTAGAACAATCGCTCTGCTCCAGAAAGCCCTCGCCACTATAACTTACCATAACGCTGACTGCCATAGAATTACAACATGCATACTAAAGGAATTAGTGACCACCGACCGAAATACACTTTTGGCTGGACTACAAATGTTGCACTGCACTACACACTAACATACTGTTATGTTTGCTCCTCTGCATTTATATACCACTCTATATATAATTGGTAGGTCCGCAAAGCCAATGTTAACTAACCTATAGCGAACAGTCAAGATCAGCCTATGTCACATTAGGCAGGTGTAATAATTGTTAGCATGCATCGCATCTAGATAGAATTGCAAAGGTTAGCATGTGCACATAAATAGGGAATTCCTAAGCTTAGCATGTGCCACATCTAGATAGAATTGTGAATGTTAGCATGTACCACACTTAGATGGATTCCTCAACGTAGCCTGCGTCGCATCTAGATAGAATTGTGAATGTTATCATGTGCACACATAGAGGGAATTCGTAAGCTTAGCATGCGCCACATCTAGATAGAATTGTAAATGTTTGCATGTGCCATTCTTGGATGCATTCCTCAACGTAGCCTGCGTCCCATCTAGATACAATTGTGAATGGTAGCATATGCCACACTTAGGTGGAATCTTCAACCTACCCTGCGTCACATCTAGATAGAATTGTAAATGTTAGCATATGCCACACTTGGATGGAATCTTCAACCTAGCCTGCGTCACATCTAGATAAAAATGTAATTCGACGATTGATCTACAACTCTTTTGCCAAGCCTGGACCAAGCGAGCAATCATGAATCAATAACCAACCTACTAACAATTTCATTCCTCTGCATACACCTCTCAAACTCGAACCAAACACAACCACAAGCCTTAAACGCAGAAAACTGCACATAGACTTGCACAACAGCACACAACGACTACCGACCGTAAAACACCCCAAGCTCAGCCAACGAACCCACCGGGCTGAGGCTGCCAACAGCACATCACTGCTATCTTGCACTTTTCCTGCTCACTCCCATCCCTCCTCCCTTTTTTCAGAGCCGCCAGAGCGCCAGGGGACCACTCCGGTGGTGATAGTGTGCGGTACAAATATTTTTTAAGATTAACGTTCACTTGACTTTCTTCTTGCCAGCCTCAGGGCTTTTTCACAATGTGTTTTCCTCTTTGCCAGTCTCTTGACTTTGCCACAATGTGTCATTTCATATAGTCCATTCTGCGGTGCTCTTTTTCCTTCACCAAATTACTTACACCGTCTTCAGTATTCAATACTTGCTTTTCACTGCTTTTCATAAGCTTTTGTTCTTTGCTTTCAATATAAGGTATGTGTACTTCACCCAAACTTATCTTCTGTTCAGACTTATGAACAGTGTTCATGGGCTTGTCAAAGGCTTTCCTTTTAGTTTAGTATTCAATAGCGCTTAATTCTGATTCTTTTGTTGCTCACAGTTCATCTTATTCATATTGTTAATCACAACCCTTCATTTTGGGTTCATGGCATCTTGCATATTTCCATTCGTTATTCAGCAATTACTTTTGCCCTTTAATAGCCCCCAGGAGCACTCCAGTTAAGAGTATTCCATCAGCGGTACCTGGTGACTCCTCCAGGTGACTGCTTTCCTCTTCTCTGGCTCTGAAAAACACATTTCCACGGTATTGTACAAAAATGTCGCCTTCATTTGTGCGCCCCCGCAGTCACTGCGACTTTGGAGGCACACAAAATGAGGGTGACATTTACTGCACCCAAGCAGAGCAGGGTTTGCGGGGATCGCAGAGTGCGGGCGGCACACGCAGAAGTGTGCTGCCCTAAAGGTAAGTGGGGTTGGGAGGGGTAATGCAGGCCAGGGGAAGCGGGCACAGTGATCCATATGATCACTCTGCCGCACCGTAACTGCCGTCAGCATTTTCGGCGGGACAGTGATCACATAGATCCCATGTCCACTGTATCACGTGCCCTGCTCACTCTGGTTTTCGTTTTGTGCATTGCCGGGGCTATACTTGTTTCCTGGGGATACTGCTGGTAACTTGCAGCAATCTGATTCCTTCCGTGCCCCGCTGCTCCTGCTGCGAGCACCTGACCAGGGAGCCTCCCAGCACTGTGACCTCTCACGTCCTGCCCGGCCTCAGCACCACAATTTCTCCTGGGATCTTGCCGGCGTCCTGGTTTCCTGAGAGAAAAGTCCCCGGCAGCCTCCTCCTCCAGAAGGGTTCTCTTCCCTCAGGCCTGAAATGCTCGGCTTCTCTCCTGCGACTTTTTTTTAAACCCTTTATACCACATATATATGCAGGGGGAGATCCCCCCATATTAATATTATACAATTAACCCCCCCGCACATATATATATGGTGTAAGGGAGGGGTTCGGCCGTCTCAGTTCCCAGGTCGACATTTTTGTACGATTCCATTTTCTGGACAGGCCTGACCCTCAACAGTCTGCAGGCCCCTTCCTCGTCTCAGTACTATAGTCGTATGCATGAGGGTAAATGACAAGAAGTGATTGGCAACAGCCTATAAAAGAAGGGGGAGGTTGATTTTTACAAGGAAAAGGGGGCTATCATGTCACACCTGGAGACATGCTCTCCCCAATCTCCAAAAACCTTCCACCCAGATGATCCTCCCTCACGTCCCCACCCCCAGAGTCAGGATCCAAAAGCGAAGGTCTTACCCTTGCCACCTGAGAAGAGGATCCCAAGGGGAGTAGGTGTGAGGACACCTTAGGGTTTCTCACACCACGTACCTCCATGATAACCTAGCCTTAGCTGTACAACTCTCCACCTTATAACAGACAGTTTATTCTATTAAGTAAGGGAATACAGAAGGGCCAGAGCCCCAACCTTTGGTGGAGGCAAAGACGTTCAGCAAAACTCTCAGACCCGCCTCCTTCCAATATTCCTATGGGACCAGGGGTGAAAAGCCTGGCACTTATCAGCCAGATTCTCTCAGTTCAGAGATTGGCGTATAAGCACAGGTTCCATCTGCCCACCATGCCATGACAACACACAGGGAATACTGTGTAAGGAAGGCATGGTATCAACAGTGGGTACAGGCACAATAGGTGCAAGTTTCTAAAACCTTTATTTTGTAGTTTACTGGGGTTGGTGAAATTCCTAACTGGCCCTAACTCTAAAATGGAAGTAGTCGCGACCATAAACTAAACAATAAACGAGTCCAAGTCAGTCTAGTCAAAATAAAAAGGCCTATATTAAGAAAACCTGATCTTGCCCTCCTCCTCAAATGACAAATGTGTAAAGGGAATATAAAAAGGAAAAATAGTGTCTTAAAAGAAATGTCAGAATGGCTTTGGTAACAAATCCCTTCCCCACATTCTGAAGCACAGGGTCTCGAGAGTTTTGTAAAAAGGATAAGTGGATGGCACAGTTCCATCAGTCTTGCACACTCTGGCTTGCTAGTACAATTCAACAGTTTAGGTTTGGGCTTCAAGCTTTCGACAGTCTAATTCTTTAGGCGTTGTCCGCCTAACCACAAATACACAGTTCTGCTCTTGGCTTTCACTTTGCCACTTTTCAACACAGGCTTCCCTCTGCCGGGCTCGAGCCTGTCTTTCTGTTTGTGGGGGGTTCCCTTCCCCACGTTCTGTTCTCTCTTTTTACTGTCGCAGACTTTTGAAACTGCAAGGATTTTACGTAGACCCCTGCATGACCACTTAGTCCTCCTTTTAAACAATTTGACAATCGACAATCTTCCCAACACCAATGCTCCTTGGGACTTGTAGTTTTACTTTTACCCCCTTGGCATCTTACAAAGTTCATATAGATTGCTTTTCAGTCAATCAACTATCTTTTGGGATTGTGGTTACTTTCTTGCCTTAGTTTCCTGCTTTCCATAACTCAGAACATTTCACAGAGAATTTCGAATGCAAGATTCTGCTTCGCAGGACCACTCTGTTACTTAGTATACTTCTCTCCGTATTCAATCATTGTTCTCTTCAGTATGCGTTTTATCGGCACGCAAGCAACCTTCAATTCTTGTTACATGCCCTCTCTTGCTCTTAACACAAACCAGGCTTTTGTTTGCCTTCGATAACTCACCGGTCGTGTTAATTGAGCTTCTATCTTCAATGCTTTTCCCGTAGCAGTCAAGGCTGTTAACGCCTCCTCTGCTCCTCTCCAACTATGTCGTTCACCCGGGAGGGTAGCGAGCCACCTGGAAGCACTTTCAAGATTTCTCTTTTCCGCAGACTAGTTTTCAGTCGTGGAACGCTTACGGCTTCCCGAAAGGATGGAATTCTCGCCTGGCTGTCTCTCGTTCTCCGCAGCAGCCAATCCACCCCTAGGACTTCCAACGTCCATAGCCTGGTTTGCATGAGCCCCAAAAGAGCTGTTCCTTCTTGATCCCAGCCTTGCTCAGTGTGTGCCTGTGCGCGACACCTTTTATCCTGATAGGGAGTGTTAACAAGTGGCAGGTGTATGGGATTCATATTACGTGCCTCACTGCCTGATCTCATTAGAGGGACAGAGCCATTGAAAATAAGTAGAGGTAATCCTCCTGGCCTCATTCCTCATCTTCTTCGGCTCAGTAGTGTTCTCAATGTGAAGTGGGGCGGAATTATGCAAGTTGTGGTTTCCCATAAAATATGCAGGGATAGGGGTTAGATGGGTTTAAGAAAAAGGGGATACCATGTCCCACCATCAGGTGCGGCACCCCCTCTCCCTGAATACCCCCTACCCAGGTGATACTCCCTCGCTTGTCCACCCCAGGGTGGGATCCAAAAGCGATGGCCTTTCTTTGGCCACCTGAGTATGGAATCCCCAGGGACTAGACTGTGAAACACCCTCTGGTTTTTCCCACCTGATGATTTTCAAAGATTCCTGACACAATGTCTCTTTCACTTTATGAATCGTCTACAACTTTACACTACAGGTAAAACTAAGGTAGTATTCATGTTAATGAATTTAGACCGGTCTGCATTAGCTTGGGCTTCGCCTTGGATCACTCAAGACCCCATTATAAATGACTGAAGAATGTTTGATTCAACCTCGCTCCCCAGACCAGACATCAACGCACTTGCACTGGACATGCAGCCTGTTGCACAGCTTTGGTTTCTCCCTGAATGCCAAGAAATATCATGTTTAGTCATCCCAGTCCCTCCTATTCATCTAGCCGGTTTTGGAAACTCTCCTTAGCTGGGCCTTCCCGCCCAAGGGAAGATTATCATACATCTCCAAGATGGTGCATGTCTTCCAACCACAGGAAAAGGTTCCTGCCTTGGCTTTTCTGGGATCGCTGGGTGTAATGGCCTCATGCATTCTTGTGGTGCCAAATGCTCAGCTGTGCATGAGGAAACTTCAGTGGCTCCTAAGTTGCCAGTGGTCACAATTTCAGGGACGTACCCAAGGCCTTTTACAGGTCTCAGCGAAGGTGTCTAAGGACCTAGAATGGTGGTCCCAGAGGGATAACCGACTGAAGGTTACATTGTTTCTACAACCCTGACCACAACTGACTTCAGTCACGGACCAGTCCCTGAAGGGCTGGGGTGCACACCTCCAAGTCAGACGATGAAAAACCTTTACTCTCCACTGGAGAGGCGGGAGCACATCAGTTTCCTGGAGTTGAGATCGATCCTTACGGACCACTGCACACAATTAAGACTACAAGTGGTAGTATAAGTTCACCTTTGGTACAAGCCTGTACTACTATGTTAGTGGTAGCAGTAGCGGAGCATCCAGGCTTATCTCAAGAGTATATGAAGCAGTAGCAGAGATTGCACAAAGGGACCACAATTACTGTGACTCGAGCAAACAGTGACTCAAAGTTTCAGGCAAAAAATATAAGTACATTTATTTTTAAACCATTTGTTATAAACACAACACTTCTATTAATTCAAAACCACACATAAAATACACTACAACCAACCAATTCACTTGATACAGTGTAACTCAAGGTAAGTACCCTATGTTTTAACGGACTGGTGTTGTGAAACAAAAGACGTTACCGGGAATACTTATGCAATCACTTTTTGACATTAATGACAGTTTGGTCTTACTAAAGATATGCGTATCCGCGGCAAGAAATGTTACCGGGGCAAAAACACTTAGCACCTGAGTTAACCAGAGAGAGTTGGGGTACAAATCATAGGCAATACTTTTGTCAGGGCAGACAGAATCAGAGAGCACTCGTTGACTGAAATTCAAGAGTCAATAGGCCGGAGCCAGTGTCATGTGGAACCGGGTTCCTGTTGTCGAGGATCACACAGTCGGACAGTTCAAGATTCAACATTGCCAGGAGTACTTAGATATTGTCAACAGAGGGAGCAAACGTTATAAGAAGGAGGGAAGACGAGGGCAAGCCTTGGAGGAGGAGAAAAGGGATTCACCCTAATTCCTCAAG
Source organism: Ambystoma mexicanum (assembly GCF_040938575.1). NCBI lineage: Eukaryota > Metazoa > Chordata > Amphibia > Caudata > Ambystomatidae > Ambystoma > Ambystoma mexicanum. The sequence goes on along the minus strand of NC_090941.1, from coordinate 658,539,794 downwards.
CAGAACACAGTACCTTTTTCAATGAAGAAGCTGGTGCCACGGCAGTTGTTCGTGGTAGTTTCCTGCAGATCCACAGTTCCTGGATCTTCGGTACGAAGGAGAACGTCTGGAGGGGTCGGCACCACACAGGGATGAAGCCGGCAGCAGCGACGGTGAATAAAAGATGCGCTCCTTAAAAACAGGAGAGGCTCTTCAGATGTCTATCTGGACCACTATAGCAGTGTGCAGCGATTTCAACCACGAAGAGGATCCTCTGGCTGTGGAAGGTGAGCTGGTTATCCCCACCAGGCTCAAGGGAAGAAGACTCCGGACAGAATCTTCTCTGGTTGTCGAAGGTTAGATAGCTCAGGACTGCAGCAGGGCTTCACCGGGATGGGATAGTTGCAGCAGCCGTCGTTCTCTCCACTTCTCTTCGGTTCCTTGTAGTTCCATTGGCGACTCGGACTTCTAGCCCAAGAGACCTGCCTTTTATGCAAAAATTCCCCATTCACACAGCCTGGCTGTCAATCGCACAGCAGGGGGGTTGTCCAGCCTGGGCAACCACCTCAGCCAATCATGGCAAAGTGCGACTTGGGTGACTGTAGTCCGCCTTAGAAATGGAGTAGGTGGGAAGTCTAAAAGACAACCCTGTGTCACTGTACTGAAGGTGCTGTGTAACACACAAAAGATGGGGGCTACTGAAGTGGTGTACTCCAGAATCCACAATCACAAAAACAGATGAAATACACATGGCAAAATGCAGGTAAGAGTGGAAAACAGAGGTACACTCTTACCAAGTGAAAATAATAAACTCCAGAAATCCAGCAAAGCTGCTGGGGGACTCACTAGGTAAGGGAAAGTAGCCATTAAATGAGAATTCTCCCTAACAGTTTACTAAGCAAGACTGCATTGGTACTGATGCACAGCACAGTGGCTAACACAAGACTGCGAGGTAGTGCGGGCTCCTTACCTCTGTGTAGGGAAGCAATCTGATTATGGTTCTGGGCTGTGGAGAATATGGTGTCTGGTGGCTGCTCATTTGGCTGGCAAGGAGAACATGTTGGTGGGTGCCCTAAGTAGGCAGTCTTTGGCCTCTCACGAGCGGGAGCTCTGTTAGGAAGTTCTGCAAGAGGTGTTCTCCCATTGGGGGACCGCTCAGGTTGGACCTCTTTGCTTCCAGTCTTAACTGGAAGTGCAGGAGGTTCTGCTTCAGGGAATTTCCTCAGAAGGTAGCTCTCTGGGATGCTTTGACAGTCTAGTGGGACTTCAAACTGCTCTATCCATTCTTGCCAATCCATGTCATGCTCATGATTCTAAGGAGGCTTTCCCAATTTGGGCCCACGATCTTGGACTTGACTTGCAGAACTTGATACTGTCACGCTCACCTGATTCCCACGGAGGCGCAGGTCTGGCTTCGAGTGCTGATGCTTCTTCTATGGTGAAGCGCAGGACTCTGAAGATGGACTCACTGGCTCGCAGCAATATTCCCCTGTGCGTGAAAAGGGAGTATTACCTACTGACGGAATAATGCTCAAGCCTCCCACTCCCTTCCAACCCTCCACGATACCCTTCCTCGATTCCCCGTGAAGTCTCACCTTAGGGTTTGGAAGGACGAGTTCTCCATTCTGCTTCTGATGCAGTGGCGCGTTGAAACCCAGTTACTTCACTGGATTGAGGTTTGATGGGAGTTCAAATAAGCTTGACTATTCAGGTAAGGCGCTGTAAGAGTTCTGTAGCAAGTTCAAAAGTTCAAGCTTAATAATAATGTTCATTGTCTTATTGCAGCAAGCGCTAACGCTTATGTCTTTTTCCCCCTTAGGGGCCGGGGTTTGGAATGCCGGAGATATGGCGCCGACCCGAAGTGAAACGTGCAGTTCCAGTAAATGACAGGTATGTTCTGGATGAGCGTTCGGGTAATGTCTTTGCATTCGCTCATTCAATGTCTTTGTCTTTTTTCCCCATAGGGGCCGGGGTCCGGAATGCCAGAAAGCGGCAGGACCCGAAATGAAATGGGAATGACCCAACAGGTACGTCTTAGAAGGAAACTGAGCTTTTCCTATTCCCTTCCTTCTCTCACCTTGTGTTCTTGTCTTTTTCTCTCTAGGCTCTGGGAAGTGGCTGCGGATCCGGATGATCGCTGCTGAAGATGGAGGTGCCCAGGAAATGTGAGTGAAATGCAGCGCTGCAGCGATCGAAGCAAAATGCTTTTAAAATGATGTCTTCCCTTTCAGGATCGTCGGTGTGAAGTCTCCGTGATGCAGCTTTAGCAGGTAAGGTCTTCTTTCTCTCCAATTCTCTCTTAGCAGGTGACCCAGGCAGCTGACAGGCGTGGCTGAAGTCCAGATGCAGGAGCTGACAGGGTGAGCGTCCAGCTGCGAGGAGCAGAACAACGCGAAGCGTGAGTTGTTGATCGGGCGTTGTTTAAATAGCTTTGGAAGAAGTTCCAGGTATGTATCCTTCCACCGATCAGGTATGTATCCTTCCCCGACCACACCCAGGGGAAAGTAGTTCCACAGGTAAAGTAGTTCCATTCAGGCCTTAAGAGGGCCTGGATGTAGCAGCATGGTCTGCATCAGGTAAGTGCACCTTAAAACACTTGAACACATATCTAGCTTTATGAGCCTGGCGCCTAAGGCGCCAGGACAGGGGTCCAACATGAGCCTCGCGCCTAAGGCGCCAGGACTGTGTCCAAAGGGCCCCAGCTTGGGCCCGCTGGCACTTCCCTGGGGGAAATGATGCCTGCCTCTGGGGTTGCTCGGTAGGACCTGGCTCCTTGGAGGTAGGCATCATGACAGTACCCCCCCTCAAGGCCCCTCCCAAGGTTGTTCCCTCTGGGGGTTTTGGCTTGTTCGGAAATCTCCGGTGGAACCTTTGTATTAATCGAGGTGCGTGAACATGGTTACTAGGCTCCCACGATCTCTCCCGAGGTCCATATCCCTTCCAGTCAACCAGATAGAAGAGTTTGGACTTCAACACCTTGGAGTCTAAAATGTCTTTAACTTCGAATTCTAATTCCCCTTCAATTTGAACTGGGTCTGGAGGCTTGGACAGTCGGGTCCCTGGTTGTACTGGCTTCAAAAGTGATGCATGAAAAACTGGATGAATACGCATGTTAGACGGTAAATCCAGTTTAAAGGCCACGGGATTGATTATAGCCTTGATGGGATAAGGTCCTATGAATCTGGGATTGAAGGTTCGCGGGCCCTTGAGGGGTAAATGTTTCGTTGCTAGCCATACCTGATCTCCTACTTGGTAAGGAGGAGTTTTACTTCGGTGCAAATCAGCGTTTTCTTTATACTTTTTCTTGGCTTGCTGTAAATGAGTTGCAGCTTCTTTGAAGGCTTGGGTTATTGTGGAATGCAGATGATTTACTGCGGGCATTTCCAGGGTCAGAGGTGGATCTAGATCAGAGTTCCGAGGATGGTGACCATACAAAGTATAAAAAGGAGTTTGTCCGGTTCCAGAATGCACTGAATTGTTGTATGCATATTCTGCGATCCAAAGGATGTCTTTCCAATTTAACTCGGATTGGTGTAACATGCACCGAAGATATTGCTCGAGAGTCTGATTGGTTCTCTCGGTTTGTCCGTCGGGCTGGGGGTGGTGGCTGGTGGATAGCCGCACATCTATTTGTGCTAGTTGGCAACACTTCTTCCAAAAATGGGAGATAAATTGACTTCCACGATCCGAGACTAATATGGAAGGGAAACCATGTATGCGAACTATATTCTCCAGAAATTCCTTGTCCAAGGTGGAAGCTGAAGGCAAACCTTTTAAAGGGATAAAGTGGGCCATTTTGGAGAATAGATCCACAATTACAAGGATAGTGTTGTAACCAGCACAAGGAGGCAGGTCAATTATAAAGTCCATTGACAAGGTGTGCCATGGTGCCGGTGGAATATCCAAGGGTTGAAGTAGGCCGGCTGGCCTTTTCTTTTGACCCTTGTTTTGGGCGCAAATTCCACAAGACAATACAAAAGATTTTATGTCTTTTCTCCAAGAAAGCCACCAGAAGTGGCATTTGATTTTTTCCTCCGTTTTAGCGATACCAGGGTGTCCTTCCATTAATGATTCATGATGATGGGCAATAACAAGTTCTTGCAATTCTTTACTAGGCAGAAACAACCGCTCCTGGAAGTAGGGTAAGTCATCCTTAACGGTGTAATGAGGACCCTTTTGACTCCATTCCAGTAAGGCTGAAGAGTCTAGAAGTTTTTACTTGCGTTTGGATGTCCTCAATAGTTTGCAATGAAGTTGGGCCTAAGATTCTTTGTTCTGGTATGATTGGCACAGGTTCTAAACTCGAATTGGGTTCTTCCATGCCAATCCGGGATAAGGCGTCCGCTTTACCATTCTTGCAGCCAGGGTGATAGGTAATTACAAAATCAAATTCCGCAAAGAATAGAGCCCATCGGAGTTGTCGTGAAGATTGAGCCTTGGCCGTCTTTAAATACTGTAAATTTCTGTGGTCCGTAATTACGGTGATGGTGTGTCTTGCCCCGAGAAGGTAGTGACGCCAAGCCTTGAAAGCAGATTTAATAGCCAGTAACTCTTTGTCGGTAATTGCGTAGTTGATTTCAGGAGGAGAACATTTCCTGGACCAAAAGGCCACAGGGTGTAGTTGGTTAGTTTCTGGGTCTCTTTGCGACAGGACCGCTCCCATGGCTGAACTGGATGCGTCGGTTTCCACAACGTAAGGGAGTTCTGGGTGCGGGTGCTTCAATATAGGTGCAGAGGTGAATTTGGTTTTCAGGTCCTGAAAGGCTTGTTCGGCCTCAAGAGTCCATTCAAAGCGTGTGTTTTTCTTTAGAAGAGCTGTGATGGGTTGGACTGTTCGGGAAAATTCTGGGATGAATCTTGGATAGAAATTGACGAAGCCGAGCATGCTCTGAACTCCCTTCACTGAGCTAGGAGATGGCCATTTGAGGATGGCGTCCACCTTTTGCGAGTCCATTCGGACTCCTTGAGGTGTCGGGATGAATCCGAGAAACTCCACTTCTGTGGTATGAAAAACACATTTTTCGAGCTTTGCAAATAGTCTGTGCTGGCGCAATTTCTCAAGAACTGCCCTAACATGTTTTCTGTGATCGGATTCTGAAGAGTACACCAGGATGTCGTCAATACAAACAATGACACAGACGTCGATAAGTTCCTGAAGAATATCATTCATAAAGTACTGAAAGGCGGCAGGTGCATTGCACAAACCGAAGGGCATCACCTGATATTCGAAGAGCCCAAATTTGGTGCAGAATGCAGTCTTCCATTCGTCGCCTTCTTTTATACGCACCAGGTGATAAGCTCCTCGGAGATCTAACTTGGTGTACACACAATCATCTTTCACCTGGTCGATAAGCTCAGGGATCAGGGGCAGAGGATAACGATTCTTAATCATTGTTTGATTTAGGGCGCGATAGACTATACATGTTCTAAGGTCGCCCTCTTTTTTCGGCACGAAGAACAGAGCTGAGGAGACAGGAGACTTGGACGGGCGAATAAAACCATTGGCTAGGTACTGATCTAAATACTGACGCAAATGTAGGTTCTCAGGTTCCGTAAGAGCATAAATCCTACTACAAGGTAGTTGAGCATTGGGTACCAGATCGATTTGGCAATCATAAGACCGATGGGGAGGTAACGTGTTAGCCTGTTCCTTCTGAAAAACGTCTCGGAATTCTTGGTATTCTGGCGGTAGCTGTACAGGGGTGGAAGTTGCTGAGGCTAGACCCATAACTGGATTTCTTGGGTAACAAGTTGGTTCACAATCAGGAAAACTTATCTTCTTTGCTCGCCAGTCAATTCTGGGATTATGTGTTTCTAACCAAGGAATTCCAAGAATTACTTGAAATTGTGGGGCCTTGATCACATCAAACACGATTGCTTCCCGATGTCCATCCTGACCCACCAGTGTCATTTCAACAGTGGAATGCATTACAGGCCCTGAGGCTATTTCGGTTCCATCTACTGTAGTAATGACATCTTGGGTTACTTTCGAGCGGAGAGGGAGCTTAATCCTGGAAGCCAATTCACGGTCTATGTAATTTCCAATAGCTCCACTGTCGATGTATGCTTTTATAGCATGCAACAGCTGAGGCTGTTTTGGATCCACGAGTACCATTGGCATGACAAAATGCGAGGTCAAAGAGTTTGTTTTCAAGCTCGGCAAGAGGTCCCCTACGCTTGTCGGGCTAGGTCGTTTCCCGAATCAGGTGTCAATAAATCGTTATCAGTGGCTCCAACCACCTTCTTAGGTGGTTTAACCGGACAATTTCGAAGAAAGTGACCGGAAGTCCCGCAATACAGACAAAGTTGCATTTGCCGCCTTCTCTCTCGTTCCTTCTGCGTTAATGGTCCTTTAACACCGCCGATTTGCATAGGTTCGGATACGTCGGTACTCTTGAAGTTGGCGTGGGTTTTGATCGGTACTCGGGTTTCGTACTTGAACCGATCTGCTTTTCTATTTTGAAGTCTGTGATCAAGTTGAACCACCAAGTCTATGTAGTCTGCGCAGACCTGGGGTGGATCTACTATCTGAGCTAGAACATCCTTAAGATCTCCGCGCAGGCCTCGATGAAACGATGTGATCCTTTTGTTTTCTGGCCATCCAGTTTCCACAACCAGTCTATTAAAGGTGGCAATGTAGGACAGGAGATCCTGATTACCTTGTCGTAAGGAGAGCAGTTCGTTATCAAGGGCCTGTCCTTGAGAGTGTCGAGCAACAATCTTTCCATGCTGGCCTGGAAACCCTGAAAATTTTGGAGAATGGGATCATCCTGATTTACCAATGGAATAGACCAATCGGCAGCACTGCCACTGAGGTAGGATAGTATAAAGGCTACCTTGGTCTGGTCGTTAGGGAAGGCCCCGGGTCTGCATAGAAAGTGTAAACGACATTGGTTCATAAAGACGGCATATTTCTTGGGATCCCCCGCAAAACGTTCAGGCGGGGCCAAAGGCATGTGTCCAGGTAGATTGTTTTGTACCAGGTTATTCAAACCCATTGATGTGGAAGTACCTCCGGAATTAGGTAAAGGAGTGTGCCCTGCCTGGGCCTGCAATAACCTTTTGGCCAGGTCATCTGTTCTTTCCTTGGATAGGATCAGTTCTCTTTTGAGAGCGTTAGTCTCCTGGCGGGCTGAGTGCACTTCTGCCCGTAATTCCCCCAAAAGCTGGGCCAGCTGATCTGTCTCGGAAGTCTCCATAGCGCCCGGGTGGGAAATTGTGGGTAGGCTTCGCGTTCTGTCACGCTCACCTGATTCCCACGGAGGCGCAGGTCTGGCTTCGAGTGCTGATGCTTCTTCTATGGTGTAGCGCAGGACTCTGAAGATGGACTCACTGGCTCGCAGGAATATTCCCCTGTGCGTGAAAAGGGAGTATTACCTACTGATGGAATAATGCTCAAGCCTCCCACTCCCTTCCAACGCTCCACGATACCCTTCCTCGATTCCCCGTGAAGTCTCACCTTAGGGTTTGGAAGGACGAGTTCTCGATCCTGCTTCTGATGCAGGGGCGCGTTGAAACCCAGTTACTTCACTGGATTGAGGTTTGATGGGAGTTCAAATAAGCTTGACTATTCAGGTAAGGCGCTGTAAGAGTTCTGTAGCAAGTTCAAAAGTTCAAGCTTAATAATAATGTTCATTGTCTTATTGCAGCAAGCGCTAACGCTTATGTCTTTTTCCCCTTAGGGGCCGGGGTTCGGAATGCCGGAGATATGGCGCCGACCCGAAGTGAAACGTGCAGTTCCAGTAAATGACAGGTAAGTTCTGGATGAGCGTTCGGGTAATGTCTTTGCATTCGCTCATTCAATGTCTTTGTCTTTTTTCCCCATAGGGGCCGGGGTCCGGAATGCCAGAAAGCGGCAGGACCCGAAATGAAATGGGAATGACCCAACAGGTACGCCTTAGAAGGAAACTGAGCTTTTCCTATTCCCTTCCTTCTCTCACCTTGTGTTCTTGTCTTTTTCTCTCTAGGCTCTGGGAAGTGGCTGCGGATCCGGATGATCGCTGCTGAAGATGGAGGTGCCCAGGAAATGTGAGTGAAATGCAGCGCTGCAGCGATCGAAGCGAAATGCTTTTAAAATGTCTTTCCTTTCAGGATCGTCGGTGTGAAGTCTCCGTGATGCAGCTTTAGCAGGTAAGGTCTTCTTTCTCTCCAATTCTCTCTTAGCAGGTGACCCAGGATGCTGACAGGCGTGGCTGAAGTCCAGATGCAGGAGCTGAGACGGTGAGCGTCCAGCTGCAAGGAGCAGAACAACGCGAAGCGTGAGTTGCTGATCGGGCGTTGTTTAAATAGCTTTGGAAGAAGTTCCAGGTATGTATCCTTCCCCGACCACACCCAGGGGAAAGTAGTTCCACAGGTAAAGTAGTTCCATTCAGGCCTTAAGAGGGCCTGGATGTAGCAGCATGGTCTGCATCAGGTAAGTGCACCTTAAAACACTTGAATACATATCTAGCTTTATGAGCCTGGCGCCTAAGGCGCCAGGACTGTGTCCAAAGGGCCCCAGCTTAGGCCCGCTGGCACTTCCCTGGGGGAAATGATGCCTGCCTCTGGGGTTGCTGGGTCGGACCTGGCTCCTTGGAGGTAGGCATCATGACAGATACCCGCAGTTGCTGGACATGTCCATCTAGAGACCACACCAATTGGAGGGACGGATCCTGCAACCAAGCCTCAACAACCTGAACCTTTGTTTTTGGCTGCTGAAAGGTTGAGGTGTGAGAGTGGGATTTGTCGAGACATCCTGGACATGCTCCTCATTACTAGGAGACATGCCACTAAATCCATGTATGCATGCCGGTGGCATACGTTTTCGGCTTAGTGCTGGGAGAGGAATGTGGACCATTTTACTTAATTCACATCATCTTTTAGGGATTTTCTGCTTTATTTGGCCCAGACATGCCTGCAAATTGGCACCGTGAAAACATATCATGCTGCCATTTTGTTTTTCAAGAGGACCCTGCGGCATAGCTCTTTTTTCACGATCCCGACTTTTCTGCAATTCTTTCTGTGCAATCAGTTTCCCCACGTCAGTTTGTTGTTCCATCGTGGGATTTAAATGTAGTCTTTACATTTCTCATGGGAGCTCCATTTGAGCCCCTTCATTTTTTCGTTCTCTAGGCTTGATCACCCTTAAAATGATTTTCCTGGTCATCACTTCGCTAAACGTTTGTTGTCAGCTAAACTGTCCTTCCTCCTGAAAGTGGTCTCCGATTTCCATCTCTCACAAAACATCCATCTTCCTGTCTTTAACCTTCCAATGCAGAGGAACAATTCCATCAGCTAAACCTGATGCATGCCCTCATCTACTAAAAATGCCAGGGAAGATGTCCAGCTTTTCATCGGTTATGCTGGTGCTTGTTCTGGCAGGGCTGTGACAAAACAGACCCTGTTGAGGTGGGTCATCCTCTGTATCTTGGAATGCTATGGTCTGATTGGTAAGAATGTACCGGAGGGTCTCTGGATACATTCCACCAGAGGGCTGGCTGCCACTTCAGCTCTGCAACATGCAGTCCCTGTTCTGGTTATATGCCCGGCTGCTACTTGGGCTTATTTATGCACATTTGCTAAACACTACAGCTTGTTTTCTCTGTCTGGCCACGGTGCTTATTTTTGCATGGCGGTCTTTCAGAGTTTTATATGGTGTCCTTGCTATCCTCCCACCACCAAATCTCTGTGCTGCTACGAGAGTTGATCAAAGATTAGGAATCCGTGTGAGGAGGGAATCCATTAGAAGAACAAATTACTTTCTTCTTTGTAATGTTCTTTCTGATGGGTGTTTCTCCCACAGATTCCTCATCTCCCTTCCTGCCAACCCCTCTTGACGGATAGCTATTTAATCTTTGTTCTGCGGTCCCTCCGCACCAGAGTGCTAGGGGAAAAAGATTGGAACTAAGGGTGTGGCACCTCAAGATATACAGCCCCCAATGTCCTGTACGGCCCGGGGTATGTAGAGGCGTGAGATAGAGCAGACGCACAGCTGCGCTGCTCTCCCTGTTGGCAGGAAAAGTTTGCAAAGAGGAGCTGCTCTGGGATATAGAATTCCTCAGACTGTATCCCTCATCTTTGATATCTATCAGAAAGAACATACTCCTACGTCCTGTCCCCTTTCCTCCATACTGTGAGCCTCCCTCGCTAGGGACCAGAGACGGAAACTTTTTCACCAGAAAACAACTTCTTCCCTTTTAAATTAAGAGGCGCGGGGGTGCGGCACTGGGAGCATGCACTCCCCTGACTTCGTCCACCAGCAGCACTCCTCAGTCCAATTTTCCGCGTTGACGGGAACAGACTGCTTTCACCAGCGCTCCTGGGTTAGGCCTCCGGCCTAGTAATTCCACTCGCTCTTACCCAGATAGGTGTTTTTTTGTCTTCTTCTTTCATGTCTTTACTCGGATACTTCTGTCCTCCGGGGCCACGCTCCTCCCCGGCGCATGACGCCGTCATCGGGCTACAGCAGGTGTCCAGCCTGTGAGGGGCTCTTCCCTACGTCCGATCCCCACGCTCTCTGACTACGCTGCCTTTGCTCCGACAACGGCTGAGAAGGCTGCTCAGCGTGCAATGCGCTCACACTGCGGGCTCTGAACAACAGGCTAGCTCGGTGGAGGGATCGCTTCGGAAGGTCGCCTCCGGAGGACCTGAAGGAATTCGACAACCACAAGTCCAGGCCCAAGGTAGGGACACTTTTTTTCATCCGCACCCCGCAAAGGCGACTCCTTTCCCAGGAAGCACACCAGTGGGAGGGACCTTTCAGGTTCTTATACCAGGGTGGGTACCGAGGCTGCTACAGTTACTGGCCACCAGGCCGAGGGGGTCAGGAGATCCTACCGTTGTCACCGAGGGATTGCTGCAAGGTTCTGTTACTGGGTCTACACCCTAGTACTGGACAAATGTCTGAGGGGGCGCCTATACGCAGCACTACCGGTGACACAGCCAAGGGCAATCAGCCTACCAGGCCTCGGCCTAAGGTGCAGGGTAGGCCTCAACCTCCACCACCACGAGTATTGGAAGAGGCTGGGCCCAGTGTGGCAAGCACCACGGCACAGGCATGTGGCGTGCAGCCTGACAAAATGGCTGCCGGCCCAGATAAAATGGTGCCTCACTGGACACCCTCGCCCTTTGGGGAACAGGAAGGGAACGAATTTCCAGGTGGGACTGGTCTTCATCAGGCACATGGCCTACGCCATATCCTTCATTGTCTCAGGGCAGATATACCCTGCAGGCAGTAAGCCATGTTGTGCCCAGGTCTCAGCCCATGCCCGCGCCTCCAAGCACTCTACCAGCCTCTAAAGACAAGTTTTTTGAGAAGTTTATGACCCTCATGAAGTCTCTGTAGATGGGCATCATCCTCCGGGATGTGATCAGGGTCATGCTCCCCCCCCAGTTCTGCCGCCCGCACCCATGGCCACTCTGCCTGTGGTTCCAGCTATCCTGCATATAGTGCTGCCCCTGCCAGCTCCCACCACGCAGGCTCCCAGGCCGGCTCCCACAACTCCAACGGTCTTCGCTTCCCCTGTCATTATGCCACTGCCACAGACACCCAGCACTCCTCCAGCTGCTCCAGACCAGCAGGACACCTCGGTGAACACGGATGAGGAGGAGGACCCAGAAATACCATCGTCAGCCAAGGCTTTCCATGAGCGGCTTGCCGGCTTGGCCGAATACCTGGGGCCTACTCAGCCTGAGGTGTAATAACCAGAGGCGGCAGTCCTGGCAGAGGTCCTCCCTCTACGCCCCATGACTAGAAAGAGGATCCCGATGCAAAAAGACAACTAGGCTTAAACCCCACTCGGCGCAGCCTACCAACAGGTGCCTCAACGCCACGTTTTGGCAGATGTCAGAGGGATCCACTCTTGCTGTCCCTACGCGCTCTGAAACACTTGTGTACGAGCGCGATACAAATAAAATATCAATATCAATACCCTCAGCCACACTCTTTGGTGATCGCTGCAGCCTTGCTCTACTCCAAGCCACAAAAATCTTCGGCTACCTCAGCCTCTGCACTCCTGGGTAAGGAGGAGAAGACCCAGGAAGTGTATGGGAAGATGATGTATTCCAATGTTTCCCTTCATCTTCGTCAGTTTAATGTGGATACTATGCTCAACCCGGACTTCGAGGAGCACATACTGGACCTTCGTTTTGAACATGGCAACTTGTTCCATTCCAATACAGACAATGAACTGGATAAGAAGAAAAACAGCTCACAGACTGGCATATCTTTGTCCGTCCTCACTATGACCACCCCGAAAACATAGTCAGACGAGGGTCGGTCCTTTGGGGGGAGGTTCCGGGGCTTCCAGGAACGACGATCCAGGCAACCAGACAGGTCTCCAAGCCAGCACCAGCGCAAACAACACAATGCTGCGCACACAGGCTTTTTTCAGTCCTAAGCTGGAAAAAAAGGCATGACATCCAGGTCCACGTGTCTACGGTGGGGGGCAAGCTTGCCCTTCACTCCCACTGCTGGCGCATGAGGTTTGCGGATCCCTGGATCCTCTCAGTAGTGTCCACGAGCTACTACCTACTGATCTCTCCTTCCCCTCTCTCCTCCCCTCTGCTCCCACAGATTAGGACAGCATCTCTGTTGGCGTAAATTCGATTGCTCGTAGAGAGTCGGGTAGTGGAAGAGCTCCCAGCCTCCCAGCGGGGTCTGGGCTTCTACTCACGGATTTTTGCCATACACAAGAAGAACCAGGCAGATCTGAGAGTTGTGTTGGACATTTCCTCCTTGAACCTTTCCCTTCCTCTTCAAAAGTTCAGGATGGTTACCTCAGCGCTCTAGCAGAGACTCTGTGCATGGGAGACTGGATGTGCTTCCTGGATCTGAAGAATGCGTACCTACACGTCCCGATATGGCAGCTCCATCGTTTTTATCTAAGGTTCAGGATCATGGGCTTTCATTTCCAATACAAGGTTCTACCTTTTGGCCTCATTTCAGCCCCCAGGGTATTTACAAGGCTAATAAACGTGGTGGCAGCCCTCCTCACTGCCCAAGGTCACCACATCTATCCATACCTAGACGACTGCCTCGTCAGGGCAGGGTCTCCGGAGGCAGTCCACCACACCTCCTCCACCCTCAGGAATACTTTACACGAGTTGGGATTTTCCATCAATCTCAAGAAGTCACAGCTGGAGCCTATGCAGAATCTAACATTCCTGGGTGTCATCTGGGATACGAGCTCCGAGAGCTTTTCCCTCGGAGGACAAAATCACAGCCATCAAGAGGGAAACGGGGCCACGGGGCATTTTCTCAGAAGAACAGTGACCTATGCCTGGTGGTACCAACACCTCCTGGACATCATGGCAGCTTGTCACCTGGCAGTGCCATACTACATGAGGCTCAAAATGAGGTGTGTGAAGCTACACTTTGCAGCCTCCTGGAGTCAGGAGAAGGGTTCACAGGCGGAGCTGGTCAGCATCCTTCTTCATCTCCACCAGGATCTAGTCTGGTGGAGCACAGATTGCAACTTGCAGCTAGGCAGGCCCTCCAGGCAACCAGCGCCGCAAGTTACCATCACCACGGACTCATCCCTGGAGGGCTGGGGAGCTACCCTGGACAGCCAGTGTCCATGTGGTTTGGTCCTGTCGGGAGCAGGAGGCCCACATCTACTGGCTCGAGTTGATGGCCATTTGGCTCGCTCTCAAAGCCTTCTTCCCTATGATCAGTGGCAAGGCGATTCTCATTCAAACGGACAGCTCCACCAGCATGTATTACATCAACAAGCAGGGTGGCTCAAGGTCTCCTCACCTCTGCATTCTAGCAGTCAACATTTGGGAGTGGACACTGGTAAACAACATGCACTTGGCAGCAATCCACCTCAGGGGGAGTCCATCCTGGAGGCGGACAGGCTCAGCAGGCTGGGTGTGGACAATCAAGAATGGCAATTGAACGATCAGGTCCTTAAATCTTCAACAGATGAGGTCATCCTCAGGTGGATCTCTTTGCAACCTGGTCCAACAAGAGGGGCCCCTGGTTCGCATTCTGGCAGGGACAGGGCTGGGGCTCTCTTGGCAATGTGTTGCAGATACAATGGAACATGAACGTGTATGCCTTCCCTCCCACTCCCCTTGTGCATAGGGTGATCTGCAAGATAAGTGAGTCCCGGCACCTCAGTATCATTCTGATAGATCCTTGGTGGCCAGCGAGGCCATGGTTCTTGCAGCTGCTCAGTCTTTCGGATCAGCCACCGATGCACCTTCCGCTGGGCCCAGCTCACCTACTATCTCAGCAGGGAGGCGCGGTCATCCACCCCGCCCCCCCCACCCAGAAGTTAGCCCTCGCAGCGTGGATCCTGAACAGGTCACACTAAGGCATTTGCATCACTCACAGGCTAACCTAGACTTCATACAGGGTGCTAGGAGCATCACTGGGTGGAGTCAGAGGCGGTTGATCTGCTTACCTGCTTGTTGGACGATGTGCTCTCATCCTCAGCTCACCTTGCACACTCGGGGGTGCAAGTAGACACATACCGCACCTACCTGGCAGACATTGGAGCCTACCGGAACTCAGAGGAGGTGGTCTTCTCATCCCCCAACCCAGTGGTTAAAAGACATCTGGCGGGCCTCACCAGGCTCTACCCGCCTGTCAAGAAGCCACACCCTGTGTGGGACCTCGAAGTAGTTTTGGGCACCTTGGCGCATAAACCATTTGAGCCAATGGCGCCCGCAGACATCAGGCTAGTCACCATTAAGACAGCCCTCCTGGTGGGTCTTGCGCCTGCACGCAGGATCATTTGAAAGTCAGAGCCTTACACTACTTTTCATAAGGACAAGGTGGTGCTTCAAACTCACCCTGCCTTTTTAACTAAGGTAGTCTCCTCGTTTCACCCAAATGAGGAGATAGTGCTACCCACTTTCTTCGTGGCCCCTAAGGACGCAGCTCAGAGGGTACGGCACTGTCTAGATGTTAGACACGCTCTAAAATGTTACCTAAACCGAACCAAGAGCTTCCACAAGTCAGAGGCTCTCTTTGTGGCTGTCAAGGCATCCATAGCAAGATGGATGGATGTTTGCGGCCATCAAGGAGGCATATGAGGGGCAGCACAAACCACTCCCGGTAAATATGAATGTCCACGCTATCAGTTAAGGCCACATCAGTGGCGTTCCAGGGGCGCGTTCCAGGGGCACGTTCCGTGTAAGATCATCAGCAAGGCGGCTACACAAGCACTACTGCTTGGATGCTGGCTCCAGGTCAGATGCAGAATTTGGGCAGGCAGTCTTAAGAAACCTGTTTTCTAAGGAGGTTCACCTCTCCACCCTGGGGCTACATTCAGTTTTAATCGCCCATACAGTATGGAGGAAAGAGGACAAGACATAGGAGTAATTATAAGTTACTCACCATAGTCCCCTTTCCTCCATACGTCCCACCATCATTCGTCCTAATAATACTGGTGTCATTCGGCAATGGTAATATTGTCGACGCGTCAAGGGGGACTGAGGCGTGGCGCCGTTGTGCAGAGTCAGGCGAGCGCCTGCTCCTAGGGCCGTGCCCCTGTGCACATCTAAATTTAAAGGGAAGATGTTTTTTTCTGGTGAAAAAGGTTCCGTCTCCCATCCCTAGTGAGGGACGCCCGTATAGTATGGAGGAATTGGGACTATGGACTAGGAGTACGTTAGTCACTGCGGTGAGTAACTTATAATTTACCGAGAAGCGAGTAATTTGCTCTGTCGTAACAAGATCACAAAGTTGTGATATTAGGTGTAGTTGTTTTTGATTAGTGGTGAGTTACACATACATGTAACTGATATAGAAAAACAAACTCATTAAGTCTGTCGTTTACTCAAAAATGGATTACGCCATCTTCAGAGAAATCAAATTTTTTTTTTACAGCTCCAGGCATCGGAATGAGTGAGTTCTGCAAATTTGAACTAAAACAAGAAATAAGCGTTAGCTATAATATAACAAGGCGACTGATAAATAATGCACTCTACCTGGTCACATCATCCAAACTTAATTATGGTTTTTGTTTTCATTTTCAGGAAGTCCAAAATGGAAGACTGTTTAGGCTTTTAGCGAAACTGGGCACAATCAATGAGAGACCAGAGTAAGTCATGGAGTATTTTTCTGTCATTGCAATGACCTATTTAAGATTCCCTGTTTCAGTCTTTATTTCTGTTTTATTCTGGTGGTTTTGGAAATATGGAGTCTATATTTATGTTCCCATTTTTTCCCTCTCAAAAACATCGGACTGTTTTCCCAGGCAAATTTTAAGTTCTGGCTGCATTTATGGCATGTTGTAGCAGCAAATTCACAGGCTATATAAAGTTATCTGAAAGATCGCTATTTTCTGAGCAAGCAAAGTATTGATATTGTTTTGTTTGTATGTACATTTGCCACTAGATTCTTATTGCGAATTGACTTGTGTTGTATTCATTAACTTTGGAAAGCCAACTCATCGGGTTCCGTGCAATCTTACGAAAAGGGTGTTCCCCAATTGGTTTCACTGAAACTTAAAAAATATAAAAATAACAATTGCAGCGCAGCCTTTCCTTATCGTAAAGCCATTCACGGACTGTATGAATTAAAATAGATGAGCTCGGGCGAGGATAGGTATGAGGCTCAGAGCTTTTGCCTGAAACATTATGCTTAGATGTTGAAGTACTTCTGTCTGAACTCTTGACCTGCACCTGCTTCACTAATATGTAGTGCTGCTTACCTTACTACGACATATATAAAAGTGAATTCTTTGAATTACATCATGGCTTCGCTCAGCTAACTGTACAAATATCCTATTTAGTATGGTAGTGGGGTAAACTAATCCCAAACTAATTTGTAGAGTCAATATGGTTCCACCCCACTATCTTCGTAAATGGGATATTTGTACAGTTTGCTTCAGGCAAAAACACTGACATGTTCAAGAGTATGTTTGTTTTCTTTGAGAGACGCACCAGTTTCTTTGTTTTTTCATCCTGTACAAATAAAACTTTCCCCATAATAATTAGAATATGTACAGTGCAATTTTGTGTCAGTTAATACATCTTTGTTTGGTATCCACCATTAACAAGACAAAATTACACCCCTTAGCATACATAAAATATACATTATAGAAGATCCCAAAAACCTCTAAAACGTCTTCTAAAAGCCTTTTTTTCTTTTTTTTTTTTACATATTTTGAAACATTGTACATGAATGCATGAATAAAAGCATATCATCAGTGCAAGATCTAATATTATACTTAAAGAAATATGGCCTAACTATATTCTTCTTAGATCAATATAAAAATTACAAATTTATAAAAAATATAAAAGGTCCTCGTCTTTACCCAGCCCACAGGTGCATTGCCTATCCGTACCATCCAGCTTTTTCTAGTTTTCACGGGCAACAGATTTAATCTAATCATAAGGGCATACCGTCTCCACTCTTGTGATTTTTATTATTTTTTGTTTTAGTTCTAATATTTGATAATACATCAGCACAGGCCTCGCTCTAAAGCCTTGCTGACAACAGCTTTGCAATACGGGACTGGTTTCTGTTAATCCTCTTTTGCAGCATACTAAAGTAATATTTTCTATTGCGGGTTTGACATGTACCAAAGGTCACTATCTCATTTAACCCCCAACTCTTCATTAGGGCAATCCCAATCTAATACCAAACAATACTTCCCTTGTAAAGGGGATGGAAACATCTCTATGAATGTATTCCCTACATTGAGGTTTATTGAGGAATCCATCTGTAATTTAAGGAAAGGCAGTATAAATCTGTTAGATCCTATACTAAACACGCCTAGCTCTCGACATATAATGCATCTCCAGGCATAACAGGTGATAGCCTTACCAGTTTCCTTAAAAATATATTTTGTATGACCTCAGGCCGTATATAGGAAGAAAACCCCCATAGCTCACTTCCATGTATAATTGCTTTATGAGTTTTAACCTTTATTACTGAGAGCCATTTATACAGTCTTGCCCTCTCCATAAAGAGGATAAAAACGTCCCTTAAAGCTCAATTCAGCCTTCTTTGCCATCAGCTTTATATGCATGTTCCAACTGCCATCTTTTGAAAACACCAGCCCGAAATACCTGGAAAGTTTAACCACCTCTATTTCCTTATTATTAATGGACCATTTACACCGTATCCTACCCTTACCGAAGACCACAATCTTAGTTTTTAACAGATTTAACGTCAGACTGGGATCCTTGAAGAATGAATTGGCATATAAAAGGCTCTGCTGATAAAACCCCCTTCCGTAACATCGATTAGCACAGTGTCTTCAGCATACAGCAGGGCACTATCCTTAATCCCATTTAGTTTAAGGGGCTAACCCTTACTGATGCATCACACAGTCCACAGTTGCTGAGCCACTCAGAATGGAGCGTCGGCAGACGGGACCAAGCGTCAACAGCCCCGGAGTCGTCGAGGGCAGCAGTGGAATTACTGAAAAATAGAAAACGCAATATAAACTCTTATGAGCTCTGCATTATGTGCGACCAACTAGGTAGGCGAAATAAAACAATCCGGTAGGACCTTGGCGTCTGAGGGATTTTGGGTACAGTACACGTTACATTAGGGATAGTGTTACAGTCACGCCTATGTCGACGACTCTTTTCGATCTTTTGAAAAAAAGATGCAATACTCCGCGATTACCACTAGATGTCGGACTATATGCACAGCATGTGAATATAAGCAGATACAACCATCAGCAACACGATTATGGTGAGTAATGTATGTCATATAAAAGTGACGCTAGAGGGCAACCCGGTTTGACCCCTCCATACGTGTGCAGATCCTCTGAGTATTCATTTGCCCTAGAGCAACAAACTGCTATTTAGGTATCCACATGCGCTAGTTGGATTAACTGCAGCATCCCCGAAGGGACACAGATTTGGTCTAATTTCCTCCATTGCAGAGAACGATCAAAGGACTTGATAAGTGTAGGAAAGCTCCATAATACCCTACTGCCTCTGACGTTAGTGTATTTCTCCATTATAGTGTTAATTAAGAAAATATTGATCTATCGTTGAGAATCCCTTTCTAAAGCCAGTTTGCCTATCTGTCAAATTATTTTCTAGAGCCCAGTCCTGCTGTCTTGTTGCCAGGCAGCCTGCAAAAATCGTGCTTGAGACATCTAATAAAGACATTGGGCGGTAGAAATGAGGATCTGCTACTGTGCCCTTTTTTTAAACATGGGAACTAGCAAGCTTCTCTTGCAGGATGCTGGGCATTTATGACTGCATTAAAAACTTGCTCCAACACTGGGGTCTACCATTCGTGAAACCATAAAAATGGTTGTTCTGTCATGGCCTGCAGCTTTTCCCTTTTTCATCTCAAGGATGCGATTGACAATTTCCTTCTGTGTAAAATAAATCTGCTTGTGGGGGCTCAAATCTTTTATACATATGGGCATCAGGTTCCTCCTTAAACAGAACCTCCTGAAAATGTGCGTTCCAAACTGATGCTGATCTAGAGCTCGATCACCTTCCCCCTTTTCCTCATATCCTATTGATACCAATTTCCAGCATGCTTTAACCTTATTGTCCTGTATCGTCTTATCCAGCTGCTCCCATTGTTGTTCAATTAATTGTTGCTTCGTATCTAATAGCAATTTCTTATCTGCAAGCCTCTTTACATGCAGTTGATTAGCATTCAGAGCACCCTCCCTGGACTCTTGAGTGCAGCACTCATTTTGCGTGTCTGCCCTATGCGTCGAACCAGGGTGCACCTTGTTCTTCATTCAGTTTCTGTTGTAGAGAAGCAGCTGCATGCCTCTGCAGGAAACCCTGCCCCATTACCTCCCATATGTTGGAGACCTGAGATTGTGCCTTGTTTGACACCAGCAGTTGTGCCAACACTGCAGCGTGTGTTTGAAAGAAGATACCCATTGAGACAACCGTACCAAATGTATCCCCAAAGCAATGACAACCTAAGGGGAACTGCCTGAAGGAATATGAAAAAGAGCAAAGAAATGAACTAGTCGCGTCACAAAAGATATACAACGTCCCGAGCTAGTGACTAAATATGATTTATAGATCCTAGCGAACCTAATGACGAAGTAAAGACTCATGCATACTTTTAAATATGAAAAAGATTACACATGCACAAAATGCTGCAGAGAATCAACCATTCAATAATTGTACAGCTGCTGAAACGCAAGTAGTCTGTCATCATAGAAGCTGGCTACACATAGTGAATCGAATGCAGGCAAAGCAGCCATTGTATAGAAGCTTTTCATCGGTATCATGAAAAGTAAGCCAGGACTCATGAAGAGGAAAGGGAAAACTGTGTTGCAGCAAGAATAAGCTGAATCGTGGAGCTGCATGGCGAGATTGGCTGGCCTGAGTCAAGAATGAATAGCCATGGTCAGCTATCTATTCTGGAAAGAAGCAAACGTGCGAAGGATGAATCATCTCTTGTTAAGGTGCAAAGAAAGAACAGAGTCCCAAGTTTAATTCATTTAAGACCTGCAAAATGGACCAAATCGTGGTCTCCTGTCACATGAGCCAAGGATGAAAATAGAGTTCGAACTTGAAGTCCCAGAACACGATAATGACTTCCCACACTCCCATGTATTCTGAAGACAAGGATACTTTTGCAAGGCCAAGTTCAAAGACAATATTCATGGCAGAAGGCATGGATGTTCAACGATGCTGGGCTGATTAGGTGGGGAGGTAGTGTCCTGCCCCCTCTCCTTGCACCTGGGTCTGGGCTTATACGTACTGCTAAGTGAACCGAATGTTGCAGACATCGCACAAGCGTGCCAACCAATTGTAGTAGTCTTTATAATGAAGGACCTTATAGTTTGAAAACCAATGAGAAAAAGAGTATCTAATGTTTCTGAAGATTACATGTTTTAGAGATAGGCATATATTGTCCACCAGACAGTGGGCAGCCAATCATAATCCTAGTTCGTACAGATAATATTGCTTAAATGTTCCCTTTAAGATAATACCGACCTTTAGTAGGTTTTTCATCATTTGCCACATAGTATGACTTCACCTCTGATGTATTTTTGATATATAAATCATGTTTTGTGAAAAGATCACTGAGCGAAATCGAGCGTATGTTGGTTGTTAGTTGCAACTCCCTGTTTTAGATGATTGTTAATAAAACAGTACTTTGTCATCTACCTGAGTTTGATCGATTTGGACTCTTCTGGGATATTCTGTGCGATCCTATCCATTAGATGCATGTTTCTAAAGGGTGCTAAACTCACGTGGTAGCGGTGCAGATGGTTAAAAAGATCCAAACTAGCTCTGATCCAGATTTTCGGACGATCCGGCATCCTCCGCCATTAGCTGGAAGATCGCAGAGTTTCCTGTGGAAAGCGGCCCAATTGAAGTAAACTTGCAAGAAGAACCGAGACGGTGGGCAGGTCCCCCTTTGAAGAAATCCCTGCCCGGTTTCCACGGGCGCTCTGTGGACGGAAGGCGAAGTGGTCGAATTGGCGGAGGAGTCGATACCGAAGGCCTTGAGTCGATAGGTGAGAATAGAAAATAAACGGAATTGTGATGATTTTGAGTAACAGGGAAATATCTTCAAGATAACGAGGTACCGGCTAAGAATCCTAATTCAAGGGAATTGGGAGACATTTTAAACTCCAGCAGGAGTATGGTGAAATATAAAACATTAATGTCTCAAACCCTGTATAGTGTAACAAAAAAAAAAATTGTAAAGGCGAGCGAAGAGGCAATCGCAGTGTTTTGTAAAGTGTAAATGTCTTACTAGTCTAAATGTTGTCTGTTGAGTAAAATATCGAACGATAGAAATTGGGAAGAGTTAAAGTAACAGTGAGTAAAGACCAAGTGTAGTAAAACGATTGGCGCCAATCAAAAGAATAGAACATCCATTGAAACAAGAGCATTGAGAAGCGATTGATAGTGCTTGCTCATATTTGTTGTTTTAAAAAGAAATGTTGAAAAGTGGCGATTTAAGTCAAGGCAAAAGGTTTAACTGTCTGATAAGTATTGAAAGTCAATTGAGACTTTGTAATTATGGGGGCTGCTACTCTCATGCACCTGTGCAAGAAACTGCCAAAAGATGCCCAAGCTCGAACAGTACAGTGCAGAATGGGTAAAGAGCACAGCAGATAAAATGTTCATGCCGTGGTCACAAGGGGGGGGGGGGAGAGATCATTGTCAAGAGCGGTATTGCAACACATGACCACATACTTGCACACTGCGTACACAGGGAAGAAATTAGAGAAAAGATTTGTGATTTTAGAACTTTGGAAAATGTATCCAGAGGAAAGGGAAGATCCGCCACCTGAGGAGTGGATGCTTAATCAGCATAAGGGGGGAAGGTGTTGAGCCCTCGGCTCCCCTTAACTTGCCTGAAGCAAAGAGTGTTACTACGGAAGAGATGGGAGTGTATCCTTTAAATCCAGAAGAGGAGAAAAGAAAGGAAGAGATTTATAAGTTCATACAAGACAAGGAAGAAAAAAGTGAGCAGTCGAATTTGTCGACAGAAATTCAGAGGGAGATTAAGAGATGGAAAGGAGAGAAGGATGATGCTGACGAGACAGCGCTTGTGCAAAATGAATGGGATAAAATATATTACTCAAGATAGATGGAAAAAGTATCGAGGAAGGTAGCTAAAGCGAAGATGAGGACGTACAAGAAGGGAATGATAAGCAACGAGTGAAAAGATTGAAAGAGGATGAGCAGGAAAAACAAAGCAGGGGGCGACGAGAGCAGATATATCAGGAGGAGCAAGAGGAAATTGTCTTGACTTTGAGGGGTTTGAACAAAATGTAATTGCTGAGATTCCCTTTTCCCAATATAGATGAGTTGATTTTGGATCTGTCTGGAGCCAGGGTATTTTCACTCTCGATCTAAACTCAGCATATCAGATACCCCTACATCCCAATTCTTTGGACCTGACTGCACTTATTACTTAATGTGGGACTGTTCAGGTGTGTGCGTACACCTTTTGGTTTGGTTTACATAGCAAGTGTTTTTAGAGGGTTATGCACGTTCTCATAGGCAATCTATATAACACAATCCAAATGTGGATGGCCATCAACGGCCTTTGCCTTAATTCCGACAAAACTGAGCTCCTACTTGTAGGTTCCCCAGACACCCTCAAGAAACCTGACGCCCAGTTTAGCCACTTCACCATTGACTCAATCAGAATTCCAGTACTGGACACAGTAAAAACACTAGGGGTCTATCTTGACTCCAATTTGTCCTTGACCAGACAAGTAAATGCAATCGCCTCTCCTCTGCGGCTTACCATGCAAAACTCCTCAACGCAATCAGGCCGTTTCTGTCCAAAGACACTTGCACCAACATAGTCAGAGCCATAACTGGTTCCCGGCTAGACTACTGTAATGTTCTCTTTCTAGGGACCTCTAACAAAAACCTCGAGAAGCTGCAAGTAATCCAGAACAGCGCCCTGCGTGCTGCACAAGGCATTGCCAAGAGAGAACACATCACTGCTGCCAGAAAAGCATCCCACTGGCTCCCCATAAAGGAAAGGATTTTATGCAAAGCATTATGCATCACCCACAAATGCATCCACCTCTCAGCCCCAGCGTACCTATCCCAGAGAATCCACCCGGCTGCCTCCACCAGACCTACCAGGACACCCTATGCCAATATGCTCTCCGTACCCAGGGTAAAAAGAGCTCGAGCAGGTGGCGCCAGCTTCCCCTACCTTGCTGCTCTATATTGGAACACCCTGCCCACCTCTCTGTGAGCTGAACCCCCATTAATTGCCTTCCGCAAAGCCATGAAAACTACCTTGTTCACCTAACCAACCCCACATGTTTAAACCTTCATGACTAACATGTATGATGTACTATGGTGTATGATGTATTATGGTGTATGATACTCCTTATCGCTTAACACAGGATCTTGCCTTACTGTAACCCATGGCACAACCTGTAACTAAGTTCCCCTACAAGTAACAGCGCCACAATGCCCAAGGGCTGCCTGCGCGCTATATAAATGTAATAAATAAATAAATAATCTCTCAGGGGTTAAGTGCTATCAAGATGATAACCTAGTGTGGGGGTCTGATGTCAAGTAACATGATTGCAGGCTCAGAGTAGATTTGGAGAGATTGGGTGAGTCGGGCCTGATACTGACTTTTGTCAAGTGCAGTTTTCGGCAGAGTGAAGTAGAATACCTTGGATACAATTTGTCCCAGGAGGGCATCAAACCCAAAGTTAACACACTCAAGGCAATTTCAGAAATGGCTGCACCAGGAAACAAGATGGAGGTGGAATTTTTTCTTGGTATAGTTGAGTACTATGCCAAATGTGTCTGGGAGATGGCGAGTTTCACGCATGCTCTTAGAAAACTTTCAAGGAAAGGAGTCAAATTTGAATGAAGTTCGGAGTGGGTAGAGGAGTTTCAAACAACTCATTCAGACACCGTTAAGTGGTTTGAAAGGTGAATTGTAGACCATAGTATATACGGATGCCAGTGCACTTGATCTTGGGGCAGTCCTGATGTAAGAAGATCCCATGGGGAAGGAGAGCATTGTTGCTTTTGCGTCCAGGATGTTTAAGGATGTTGAAAAGAGATATTCTGTCATTGAGCAAGAAGCGTTAGCAGTACTTTGGGCAGTAATGAAGTTCACAGTTTACTTGTTTGGCAGACCTCTCATACTGAGGACAGATTATAAGCCACTAGTGAACATTTAGAACAGCGGTGGGTTGGACGGAGTCTCAGATTGTGAAATGGGTGACCGGGATACAAGGCTTGAACTTCCTGGTGGATCACATAGACGGTAGAAAGTATGTAGTGGCTGATGGCTTGTCACGCAGTGCCTCTGTAGCGGAGGATTCGGTTGTTGTTGAGGCATTTGATGGAGATATCAGACATTTTTGCAATTGAAAGATGCTTAGATCAGAGTAAATGGTTTGAAGCGTATGGTACTTATGAACTTTATCAGCTAGTGAAATGTTTTACCAATAGGATGTGGCATTGCCCTGACTTTGAACTGCCGGGTAACAGCAATTCAGACATACAGGGATTTAAGCGTATCAAGGATGAGCTGAGTGTTCGCAGTGACCAGAGTGGAGCGATTGTTAGTCACAGATGACATGATGGAAACTGTTGTTGACTTGGGTCATAGGTCCCACATGGGCATTTCAAGGACCAAATCCTTTTGGTGGCCACAAATGGATCTAGATATTGAGCGTCGTGTAGTGAGTTGTGACAATACTAGGGTGGCTCCCAGGATAGTGCCTGATGTACCAAAGGTTCCGTGGGAGGTGGTGGCCGTAGCTTTGTTGAGGCTACTTAATTTACCAAGGGTGAAGGATAGTTATTTGATAGTAGCTGTTGATCTAATGTCTAAATGGCCTGATGGAGTATTGAGGTAAGTTACCATAGCCAATGTGATTAAGTTCTTGGAAGGTGTGTTCTTGCAAAAAGGTTTCCCTGCCAAGATTCTCAGCAACAGTAGGACCCATTTCACATCCTTGGAATTTGAGACATGGCTCAATTCACTGAGGATTAAACACAAACTTCTGTCACCCACAAAATAACAGGTGCGTTGATAGATTCTAACCAATGGTGCTAATTGCAAGGAAGATTGTGTACAGTGTTTTTCAATACTGAGTCACTTCACATGGAACTATAGAGGGGTGATGCCTTTTGAGCTTTTTAGTGGTAGGCATCCCAACACACCTCTCACACCAGGTTAGTTAAGGAAGTCCAGGCTGGTGAGCATGGACCCTGGAGCAGTGACAGACCAAAGTACTTAGGTGTGGTGAGGTGGCGAAATGCAGGTATGACCAGAAAATGAGTTGCAAGCAACACTACATTTGTACATTTGTACGAGGTGATAAGGTTAAGATATTGTTGGCGAGGAGAGGGAGGAAGTGTGATGTAACATTTTCTGTTGTCAAAGTGATGGACAGAGATTATGGGAATGCACTGAGCATGTATGGTAGCGGGATGTGGAATAAAGAAAGGGTGATGAGATATGCTTGAAGCCTGACTTATACAGAAGGCTGTATAACAATAAGATACGTTTCTAGGAAAGGTGTGTTGTGATGTTACTACTCTCTAGGAAAGGAGGTGTGTTGTGATGTTACTACTCAAGTCATCATTAATTTCATCAAATGTGTTTACTATGCAAAGCTTATTGTATGTGCCATTTGTTATTCATTGTACATAGTTATATTCATCCAAAGAACCTTGTACATAGTTGTCATTCTTAGCACACTGTGACATCAGTCTCTTCCTTTTGGAATTGTTATGGCTTGAGACCTTATAGTTCTGCAGGCAGTTGAGAAAAAAGCCTGAAGGGGGTCAGCCACAGGCTTACCTGGATACCTGCATTAAACTGAACTGCTTTATGGCTGTCTCTTTGCAATAATTAATTTAGAGTATATCCTCCTAATACCCTCCACTGTTTGTTTTCAGCAAAATCAAAGAAACAAATGTTTTCGGTGTGGTGAGCGGCAAGCTATGCAGACAACACTGCTTCTGTGAGCTCATGGATGGCTAGGACTAAAATGGCCCCTGCAATCTGAACATTCTGTTTTTGGTGATTATGTCAGGGGTGAACCCTCTGAGGGACAGCCCCTTCAATGAGGGACCCAAACAGCCCTGCAAGTCTGCATCTTGTTTTGTTCCTTTGCAGAGATCACTCCCAGTGTGGAACTGGATGTAGGGCCTCCCGATTTTAAAGCTCTGTTGAACAGGGCTTCTTGGATGCCTCCACGGGCAGGCTCACCAAGAGGAACCGGCTCTTGGTGGTGTACGGCTCCCAGGCCTGCTGGTGGTGGTGGTGTGCAGTATTCAGCAGAGCATTAAGCATGTTGTGTCAGTGCGACATGGGAGTGGAGCCATGCTCGGCCAGACAATGGGCTCTCCAAGTGGAAGACTCCATTATGCCTAGATAGCACAGGGGGGCCCTTGTTAAGACTGCAGAGCGGGAGTTTGGGGGTCTGTGCATGCAAGTCCTCTGGAGGTTGCTTTCAAGAGTTGACCTTGCATCTTCCTGTAGTGGGATATGTCTTTTCCCCTAAGCCTTGCAAAGGCTACCCAGGTGATGCTGTGGCAGAGGAGGGTATGCCGCTTGAGCTCCTCAGTGTAGAGCTGGCAGTGGGGTTTGTGATCTCTAATTTGTGGGATCGCTATGTTTTCTTCTGCCTTGGAGATGCCCAGGAGAGCAGTCTGGCTCTAGTTTGAGAGGGGCAAGGATGCCATTCCAGAGGGAGGCACCTGCAGTGGAGAGCGATCTACCCGCCACACTCTGACTGGAGAAGTGTCTAACTCTTAGAGTTGGACGTAGCTGAGAGAAGGGCTCGAGAAGGAAGGTATTTTGGAAGAGAGCGTTGGATGTAGTGCAGACCTCAGCCACTGAAAGCCTTGTGGACAATGCAAAGGGTCTTGAACTTGATAATTGCAGCCACTGGGAGCCAGTTGAGAGATTTCTGGGCTGGAGAGATATGGTCCCTAAACTTGAGGCCAAGGATAAGTCTTGCAGTCCTGTTCTGGATTAGTTACAGAGGGCGGAGAGTAGAGGAAGGCAGATTGGGAAAGAAGCTGTTGCAGTAGTCCAGCCTAGAGAGAACCAGGGCTCTGGAGACAGTGAGCTTCTGGGGGCGAACGTGAGAAAGGGAAGAGTCCCTTTGAGATGTTTATCGAAATGCAAATCCATCGATCGAAATACATCGAATGCCAATCCATCGAAATGCTATCCTTTACATGTGAAAGTGCATATACATCGAAACCTGTCCATCGAATATAGAAATTGACAAGTTTCTATGGATATGGACTTTTAAATGTAAAAAATAGCATTTGGATGCATTTTTTTGTAACGTTAAACCGTTACATGAAGCTGTCTATTGCTGAAATCTTCAAAGGATTTTGGCACTGGCCAGCTTCATGTAATGTCATTGTTTTTTATTTTTTTGGGAGGGGGGGTTTCTTCCAAGACACCACCCTAACCCAACTCTACCCCTAAGCCTAATTCTAACCCTTGCCCTGACCCTTACCCTAATTCTAACCCTTACCCTACCCCTTACACTAACAGTGACCCTACTTCTAACCCTTGCCCTACCCCTTACTCTAAATCTAACCCTTGCCCTAACGCTAATTTTAAATTAAAAAAAATCCATTGCATATCCAGCTAATTTTATTCAATGAAAATGCATTTCGATGGAAAGTATTTTCGTTGAATAAAATTTGATGAAAAGGTCTTAGATGAATTTGATTTCGATGTAAAGTCTAGATGCCCTTTTGAGGAGGTGCAGCCTGGTAGTGGGACTTCTTGGCGATGTTCGAGATGAGAGGCGAGAGTGGAGTTGAAAATGACACCAAGGTTTTTATGGCTCGCAGGCAGACTAAGGAAGAGGGCCCAAGGTGGGCGGCCAGAGTGAGAGACAGAAAGCAGGGCAAGGTGTCCCAATGAGAAGGATCTCCGTCTTACTGACGTTAAGGCAGAGATTGTTGGAGGCGCACCAATTCTGAATCGCGGATAGACCGCCAGGAATGAGCGAGAGGAGGCTGAGGGGAGCCTGAAGGAAAGTTGAGTATAATCTGCATAACACTGAACGTTAGAGGAGAAGGTAGAGATCAGGTGGGCCAAAGAGGCCAAGTAGAGGTTGAAAAAACCACCAGGGAGAGAGGACAGATCCCTGGAGAAAGCCACAGGTAGAGAGGGAGGTGGCGGAGAGAAAGGACCGGTTTGGACTTTGGATTGGCCGTCCAAGAGGAAGGTAGTCAGCCACTCCAGAGCCTGATCCTTGATGCCCAGGTTCTCACAGAGTAAATTGATCAGGATGGCGTGGTTGGCCGTGTTGAAAGCAGAGGAAAGATCAAGGAAGATGAGGACAGAAGGAATGCTGGATGATAGAGAGCAGATTTTCACAGGTGTTCAGGTGAGCAGTTTCCGTGCCTCTGGCAGCTCTGAAGCCAGATTGATGGTCATGGAGACAACCAACAGATTCAGTGTGGAGAGTAAGCTGGGAGATGGCCAGCTTTTCCAAGCGTTTGCCCAGGAAAGGGAGGCTGGAGATTGGGTGATAGTGTGCCAGGCAAGTAGGATCGGCAGACAGGCTTGAGGAGGGGCGTGCACAAGGGAGTGCTTAAGGGGGAGGGGAAGTTGCAGTGGCAAGTGATTTACAGAAATCAGCCAAGGATGGAGCTCTACTCTTCCACTCTTAATGCTATCCTTATGTCAGGGATCTGCTTTTGAGTTTTGCTTAAGCATGTCCATTCCCAGTGTCATTAGTGTTTTCAGCATCCTTTGCTGAATGTTGGAATTGGTGACCTTCCTACAATATGTCCTTGGCCCGGCATTTTGGTTTGCTAATGTTGCATATTTCAGTTTCATTTTCACATACCCACACCATGTCCGATAACTTTTCGGAGTCCTTTGGAGCGATTGTCGACATACATTTAATTTTAATACTAAGCTTTGGTAGCAGCAGCGCCAGTCTTAGGATTTTTTTGTTATGTTCTGTTTCATCTGTGAACAATCCCAGTAGGCATAGGCAACCCAAAGGAGAGGACAAGATGGTACCCTTAACTTTGCACCCTGGGTGTCCAGTACAGTTCTCCAGTATTTTTTTGTTTAACCTATAGCATGTCCAGGCCATATGGTCAATGTTTGCTGCCACACCTTTACATTTTGGCCATTTGTCAGACTTTGTGTTGTCTATTCTGTGAAAATGACTGTGTATAGTAGATGTGATGCATGCAACGATAATGTATTTGGGATGACCTAAGTCTAATGGAAATGTTCTGTGACATGCTGGCATTTCAACTGTTTCTTTAAGTGAAATAAACTCTCCCTCCTGTTTCATATGCTCTGATTGATATATGTATATATTCCTGAGGCTTGTGGAATCTGCTTAGATCACATGCTATACATAGGCCGACATCTAGTGGAAGCTGCGGAGTATTACAGTTGTTGTTTTCAAAATTCAAAAAGGGAAGTCGACAGGGTGTTCCAGTAATACTATCCCTAGTGTGACGTCTACTGTACCCATAGTCCTTCACACGTCAGGGTCCCTCAGATTAATTTTCCGCCATCGTGAGAGGTCGCTTATCGCAGAGTGCAATTTCGGCTAATGCATTTACTTCATCAAAGTTTAAAAATAGTTACTTTTCCTGTCCTTTTTCGACCGCCATGTCTCGACGCGGTGAAGAATCAACCATCGAAGGACAAGACGAGCCATCAGACGAAGAAAATTCTTCAGATTCCTTTTGGCCTTGGAAGGCCCAACGGGCTTAGGCCCTTACAGTAGGGAGAGTGGGTGGGCGGTCATTTCACAATGTTTTTCTGCACCCCTTTCCTTTGTTGCCCTGCTGCCTGCCCCAACCATGGATAGGACACCTTTTAAATTTTGCCCACCCTGTGATAAAACATTTCTGTGGATCGATCAGCACAAGCTGTGTAACCTGGTCTTAATCGGGACCACGACAAAGGGCTCTGTTGGGCTTGCAAGCTCTTTCGACCCAAGACCCTTAAAGATCGTAGGACAAAACGCTGGGCCCATCACGCTATGCAGGCTGAGGCCGCCATGGTCGTGGAGGGTGCTTCCATCGTTCACAGCAATGCCGTTCTTCCGGACGACGAGGGTGATGGGGAACTTCCACGTTCCCCAGTGCTAGCCCCCAACCCTGGAAGACAGGCTGGCGGCTCTATTGTGGCAACTGCACCCGGCGGCAAAAGCACCCCATCTACCCACACTAAACACATACCCCTCAGTGATGTGTCAAGCACACGTCGAGATTTGGTGTCTAGGGGCAGATCTGTGGATATTCTGACCCTTGGCCACTCCAACAGTTGGTTGCCTCATGACAGGCCCCATAAGACTAAAGACGCTGCCCATAAATCCTCGTCTACAGAGCGCCAAACGTCGAAAGACTGAGCGGAAGCCCCTCCCGAATGTCAGAGGACACGGCAAAGGCCCTTCCCAGTCCCGAAACTCGACCTGTCTCTTTCGAAAACAACTTCTAGCTCAAAGAAATCGTCCTCTAAGAGGTATGATCATAGCGATAAGGACAAGGATAAGTCCCACAAGGACAAGAATAAATCCCTTGAGGACAAACCTCATAGTAAGCGTCCTCCCCCTGCCAGAGACACTGTATAGGAGATTGATGAAACCCTACAGGAGGATAGGGCATAAAGGCCTGCCAACACCTGCTGTTCCTTACCATGGCATTATCCCCAGCTCAGCCAAATGGTCAGCTGAAAGATAGAGGAATGTCCAGAATGACTTTCTTTTGCTAACTTCTTTGAAAGCACCCTCAAGCCTTTGAGAGCTTACAAAATACACCCCCCACTGATCAGGTTTCTACTTCTCAGACCCGTCAATCATCCCAGCCACCCGGAAAGAGATCTCTGATCTCTTCTGAGCCTTATGATATGTCTACTGCCAAAAAGTCTTGCACCCCTGCAGATCTTTATGATATACATGCAGACACAGGAGAATATGAAGCGGATAATCAATAGTATGACGTAGAGGATGAGGGGGATAATAATAATAATGATGAGGTGGAGGTCTATGCTATGGACTCACAAGTTCCACAGGATTCCCAGTTACCTGATTCCCCAGTGGATAATCATCCCCTGTTTAATGACATTTTGGTCAAAGCAGCTGAGCACTTCGGCATTGAGACTCAAGAGACTCAGCCGGACAAGGATTTTGTCGAACATCCTGGGGGACACGAAAGCTGCCACCCAGTTTATACCAATTTTGAAGTCCTTTCAAAGAAGGATCCAACCTTCACTTGAAACGCCCAATTAAACAAGGCCATTTAACCCAAGAATAGAGAAGCTAATCCGCCCGGCCCGGTCTGATCCCTTCTATACAAGAGGACCGCTTAGGCCAGATTCACTGGTGGTCACAACTACCCGGAAGAGAGCTGGTACACCCTTTGCCTCCTCCGAAGCTCCACCAGACAAAGAGAGCATGAAGCTCTGCACCATGGGTAGGAAAGTGGCTACTTCTGCAGCTTACCAAGCAAGAATCGCCAACAATTCCACATTGTTGGCAAGCTACAACTGTACTAAATGGGACAATGTTACTGCCCTAGCTGACTCTGCTCCAGAACCTCTGAAATCTAAACTTGCCCTTGTCGCAGCTAAAGGCAGAGCCACTGCCAGCAGTCTGCTTGAAAACAACCTTGACGCTGCAGATAATGCCGGACCCGTCATCCATGCCTGGCTTTGACAGTCCGGTTTTAAACTAGAGACTCAGGCAACCTTGCTTAATATGCCAATAGAACCTAATGTTTTATTTGGCAAAGCAGTGGAGGATGCTCTGAAGTGAGCCAAGGCCGAGTATGAAACACTCATGTCCCTTGGCCAACTTACTAATCAACAGACCGGAGGGGGGGGGGGGGGGGGGGGTTAATTTTTGTCATTTTCGCGGCCAAAATCAGAGGCTCCGGTTACAGACAAAACCATAATACATCTTGGAATTACAACTAGGGTCAAGCGTCCCAGGGTTATCCTAGAGGCCAGCACAGAGGTCGCGGCCGGGGGAGACCCTCCACTGGCAGAGGTGGAGGGAACACCTCCCAAACAATGATGCTCTGCTACAGGTCCCCTCTCATGCCTCCCATGCCTCCCCAGTCGGGGGAAGGATTTCAAACTTTACCCACGCATGGGAGGGCATAACCACAGACAAGTGGGTGTTATCAGTAGCGCAAGGTTATTGCGTGGAGCTCCTAGAAACACCATCAGACCTCCCCCCGCGCCAGAGGAAGACATCAAGAGAGGAACAACTCATCTTGATAGAAGAAGTCAACGCGCTACTCCTCAGACGCCATCGAGATCGTGCCGTCCAACGAGGTAAACAAAGGTATCTATTCAACATACTTCCTTGTACCAAAGAAAGATCTGACAATGCGCCCAGTATTAGACTTGCGCCCTGCAAACAAATATGTCCAGCCACAAAAGTTCTGCATGACTGAGCTACAAGAAGTAATCCCTCTGCTAAAGCGGGGGGGGGGGGGAATTACATGGCAACATTGCATATGAAAGATGCTTATTTTCATATTTCAATGCTCCCAGCGTACAGAAGACTTGTGCGGTTCAAAGTAGCACACCAGCACTACCAATTCAAGGTGCTACCCTTTGGAATAGCCTCGGCTCCAGGGGTATTCACCAAGGTACTGGCGGTGGTGGCTGATCACAGGAGAAACTCCCCATCTTTCCAAACTAAACACGCAAAGAACCATAGATCTTCTCTACCAAATGTGCTTCTCGATAAATAAGAAAATGTCAAGTCTTGTACCAAATACATCGAAACAGTTACTAAGAGCTGTATTAGATACCCAAACAGGCTTAGCCTTTCCGTTCATGGAAAGAGTGCAAAACCTGCTTTGGCAAATACACCAGTATCTCGCCGGTCTCGAGATAAGCGTACGCAAAACAATGCGATTACTAGGCATGATGGCATCGTGCATTTATCTAGTCCCACATGCACGTCTGCACATGCAACCAAAGCAGGATTGGTTGGCGAAACAATGGTCTCAGACAAGTGGTCAGTGGAACACTGGTACAAAACCTACGCTGGTTGTCGAGAGAAAATCTGTTAAAGGGAAAACCCTTCCACGACCCGGGGCCGCAAGCGTTGTCATGACAGATGCATCATTTTGTGTGTGGGGGGGCTCATTACCTTCATCACACACCACATGGTCTGTGGACACTGGTCACGGCACAGAACCATGTAAACCTGCTGGAACTACTTGCAGTACTCAAAGCACTTCAGGCATTCGAGATGCAACTGACAAATCAGTCGGTTCTAATTCTAACAGACAGCACAACTGCCATGCTCTATATCAACAAACCACATCTTCTCTCAATGGGGTTATCCCACACTAGACTTGTTCGCTACAAAAGAAAACAAGCAATGCCCAGACTTCGCACCCAGTTTCCCCCAGTGTTACTCACCGCTCCGTATGCTGATTGGAGCATGGGTAAGATGACCTCGTGGAAGGAGGTAGGATTTAACAGTTTTGGGTTCAGCCTGCAGGATTCCAGCTACCCTGAATTCTGTGATTCAGGCTTCCTCTAAGAGGGGCTCTTTTCTACGATGTACCTCTCTGCCGTTTGAGTAAAAAGCAGCAGAGATGTCGATCGCCTAAAAGAGCGGGAGAACACACACCGCCAATAACCAATGCTGCGAAGAAAACACAGTATGATTAGAAGCAATCAGGCAGTATGGAATTATTTAGACAATCAGATTTTTCTCGAAGTAGCTAGACAATGGTTGAAGTGGTGTTGGACCTTAATAGATGAACCTACAAGAAAACCCAAAACTAGGAGTATGCACAAATGATAACCACAAACTGACTGATACAGCCCCCAACAGACCTGATAAGTGGGATTCCTAGGGGAGTTGGGTACCAATCGAAAGGAAAAACAACGGCAGGTACAAAACAACAAATGGGTAGGTTAGTAAGGAATAATATACCCGGGCGGCACGAGGGTCGCACTAGTGACGGGATGGTGCATACACTGGAAAGCGTCACTACTATGCACTTGGTTGAAGTAGAAATGGAGGATATAGTTCCAGGAATCCACACGTATGAGAAAACTGGTAATTTCAGGTAATGAACAATGCAGGAATTGAATGGGTACCTTAATTACACAAACACAGACCAAGTTTGTGAGGCAGTCTTGTAATGTGCAGCGTGGTAGTCCGCGTAGGAAGATAGTTCAAATTGCGTAGAACGGCAAGAAAAGTAATCTCACCAGACAGGCGAAAGCACAGTGGAAATCCAAGGATAGTCCTAGTTCGGCAACTGGTTCACTGATCAAAATGGAGGAAAAAGCAAATGCAATCCAAGGACAATCCGAAGTCGGCAACAGAGTTCAAAGATCAGGTTGAAGGAACAGGCAAGAACAATCCAAGTAGACAAAGGTGTGTCGAATAACCAGGAAGTCAAATGACAAGAGGAAAGGAACTAAGGCACTAGAACGGGATGAAACCGTAGGAGCGTAACGCCACAATTAGTAGCAACAAGCCGCTGAGTTCCTTCGGCTTTTATGGTGCAGAGGGGCGGAGACTGCTTATGCGTTCTCTACGCACAGAACGTCTCAGCTGATGCAACGTTCTCTGCTGTACGGCCAGACGCCATGGCAACCGATACTAAAGCCACAACAAAGTTCAGGAACGCGCTTGCCCCCGTATGTGGCAACAAGAAACGGGAGGTACTGCAGGACGGGGCTGATATGTAACACCCAGCCAGACTCCAAGGGGGAACGCCCTATGGATGAACTGGTCAGGGAAATTTGCTTACGCTTCCTACACAGAGAACAGATGACGCTTGTCCTAGTTGCTCGTATGTGGGCAAGAAGACCAGGGTGTCCGCATCTGCGCAAACTGGCGATGTGATCCCATCAAGCTCCCGTATCTAACCAACCTGTTATCCCAACATGGCAGAACAACAGTACACCCTCAGCCACACTCCATGAACTTGGCAGCATGGCTCCTGAAGTCAGAGTTCCGCCACCTTAATCTACCATAGCAGTGTATGGATATCCTCAAGGAGGCACGAAAACCAAACATTAGACACTGCTATTTTGACAAGTGGAGAAGATTTGTAATTTGATGCCAGTCAAAACAAATAAACCCCGTAGAATGTACTCCTTCACACATTCTAAATTATTTCCTCCACTTGTTAGATTTGGGGTTAGTATTCAACTCAATAAAGGTCTACTTGCAGCTTTATCAGCATATACCACCTCTCAAAGTAAAGTCTCATGATGGAAAGTGGCGGTCATTAAGGCATT
Source organism: Ambystoma mexicanum (assembly GCF_040938575.1). Taxonomy (NCBI): domain Eukaryota; kingdom Metazoa; phylum Chordata; class Amphibia; order Caudata; family Ambystomatidae; genus Ambystoma; species Ambystoma mexicanum. The sequence continues at coordinate 658,504,171 of NC_090941.1, read as the reverse complement.
GATGGAGGGAGTAAGAAGAGTCAGTGAATTACAAGACTTGTCAGTGCAGGACCCTTTCTTTATTGCCCATAAAGATACATTGGTTGTATGTACTCATCCTCGGTTTTCCCCTTAATTAATTTCTAAATTCCATGTAAACCAGTCCATTGAGCTTCCCGCTTTCTTTTAGACTCCAACTAGCTCAGCTGAGGTTAAACTCCACACACTAGATGTGAGGAGAACGGTCCTCTACTACATAGACCAGACCGCTTAGAAAGACAGATCAACTGTTTGTCTCCATAGCAACAGGCAGAGAGGGGGACTGCATTTCCAAGAATGCGATCTCCAGATGGATAGTCAGATGTATGCAACTATGCTATTCATTATCAAATAAAATACAGCCTTTCACGCCAAGAGCTCGTTCCACACGGAGCACAGGAGCTACTCTGGCTTTTATTGCAACTGTACCTTAGACAGCATTTGCAAAACAGCTACATGGAGCTCAGTACATACTTTCACTCAGCATTACTGCATTGACACACATTCGAAAGCAGATACACAGGTGGGACAAGCGGTTCTAAAACATCTATTTGCCGCTGCTCCTTCTCACAACCCACCACCTTCTCATAACACTGCTTGCTAATCTATGCATAGCATGTGATCTAAGCAGATTCCACAAGCCTCAGAAGGGATAAATTACTCACCATAATCATATTTATGATGCTTGTATCTGCTCAGATTCACATGCGCCCACCCTTCCTCCCCTCGGATAAGTTGCATAGATGTTAAATGAGCTTTCTGTCTGTCTGCTTGGATACAACTGTACTCACATTACACTTCATGAAACCTCATGTCAGAACAAAACAATCTGAGGGACCCCGACGCGTGAAGGACCACTGGTACAGTGGATGTCGCATTAGGGTTAGTATTACTGGCACGCCCTGTCGACGTCCCTTTTCGAATTTAGAAAATAACTGTAATACTCTGCAGCTTCCACTAGATGTCGGCCTATGCATAGCATGTGAATCTAAGCAGATACAAGCATCAGAAATACAATTACGATGAGTAATGTATCCCATATATTGCATCCCGTCCATAATGTATGCATGTTGCTGTCAAATGGGAAATATAAGCCTTTAGTGTGCCATATTTCTAGTTTTGATGTAAAAAGCTGGACACCCGCCCTTCCCCACCCCCACACAGCTCATTTAACTATCCTACTTTGTTCCAGGCCCATTGTGTGATCGTTATTGGGTTTAGTCCTTCTGGTGGGCCTCTACATCTGACCGTAAGTGTTTTTAATGCAGCTGTTTCTGCCCTGGCTTGTTCCATTCAGACGTGCGGGTGGTCTGTTCCTGACTAAACCAGTACAAATTGAAATGTGTCTGCGCCATGAAGTAATAGTCTTATAAATTAGGTTTTACCAGTCCACCTTGTGCTTACAACTTCTGCAGTATTTCTCACTTAAGCCTAGGCTCTTTGCTGCCCCATACCAATTAGCTAAAGAGGTTGTTTAGCGTTTTAAAAAAGTCTGGAGGGAGATGTAATGATATGGATTGAAATAGATACGACTTTGGTAGCTCCAACATCTTTGATATTATTCCTACCTTTACTATGGTCGGAGCTATCCAATTGTGTATTTTGGACTTCAAGTAATGTCTGTGGTGCATAGTTAAGCTGATATAATATTGTTGGATCCTTGCTCAGCCAGACGCCCAAATTGCGCCTTCAGCTTGAAACCTTCATATACTTGCTTAAATCTATTGGTCAGTGCTAAGGGAATCATTTCTGACTTGGACCAGTTACCTTCCAGTCCAGCGTAAGTACCAAATTCTGTTATGTCATACATTAGCAGAGTATGGTTAACTATTGGGTTGGCCAGCTACAGGACTATAGTCGGCATATAAAGATACCAGAGAGGTAACTCCAGGTGTTCCAATTTCCCCATGTGTGTGTGTTTCAGTCCGTTACATAGATAGTGGCGCGTTCACCATGGCAAATCGTATCAGTGGCCGGGGCACTCTTGTCTAGTTCCCCTTATTAGAGTTATGGGTTCTGATATCATTGCTATGGTGATAATGTGAGCTAGCTGTGTAGAATGAGTTGAATCCCCCGTATGATGCTACGGCCAAATGCCATTTTCCATAGTACAGATCTTAGATCTTTCCATTCAATGGAATAAAACACGTTCTCAGCATCTAAAAATGTAGCTATTGCATCTGCCTCTGGATGAATATTTGTTAATGTGGTGAATATCATTGATATGATATGATGGGTTATTTATAACGCACTTTATACCCAGAGGTTTCTAAGCACGGCCCCAGGGATTGAACCTGTGTTGCTCTGCGTCGTCTTGCTTCCAAAGCAAGCACATTGCCCCTGAGCTTTCCTTGCGAGACCATTCTGCGGTGGAGTTGCATGGATCACCCAGGTATGAAACTAGACTGGTGATGGTGTAATTAAATGTGGAATGTACGGAACAATGCAATCTGCTATCATTTTCACCAGTATTTTGTTATCCAGATGTAATTGTGATAGGATCCGCATTTCTCGGCTGGTTTATCAGAGTTTGGTAGTTGAACTATGTGGGGCGTGTTCAGTGAAGGTGGCAGTGCTCTGTTGATGTATGCTTTGTTATACATTTCAAATAGCAGTTGGTCTACGTTTGTTTTACAAAACTCTGCATTCAGGCTGCCTGGGCTTGGCATTTGATAGATCCCCCACTGCCTTTTGTATTTCTGACAGCGGAATTGGTGTTTCTAGCGTGTCTACCAAACCCAGTGGTAGTTTAGGTGTTTCTATATTATCTGGATACTTTATTACCTCCTCAGTGGCGAAGATTGCCTTGTTACAGCTCTACATAAAAATCCCGTAACACTGAGTTTATTCCTTTTGTGTCTGTGGATCTGTTGCCTTTATCGTCTATAATCCCTGATATCACCATCCTCCACTTCTTTATTGATTAGCCAAGCTAGGAATTCTGTCTCTCTCACTCTCCATATTTTTTCTCCCTGCTGTTGGTCTTTATATGTGCTTGATTTCCAAATCTGCGGTGTCCCTAAACTGTTTCACTTTTTCTCGTATATCTGCCAATACTTCATTCCAATCCTCGCTAATATATTTTTGTAGTCGCTTGTTTATTTCTGATTTGAGGATACCAGCGCCACCTGAGATGCATAGGCATTGCATATAAACTTTAAAGGTCTCCCACAATGATCACTTGGACAAGACCAAATTAGTATTAAATCTGAAATATTCTTTGATGCTGAGATCTGTTGTGCAAACTTTAAGAATCTTGTCCCTGTCCATGTAGTTCAGAGAACGCATTATTGGTCTTGGTAGTGCACTTGGGACTGGTCGATGGCCTAGTGTTGTGTGCTCGTGAAAATAGTTCACTCTGAGGTTTTTTGATATGGGATGCTTAATAATTAAGGCTTTCGTATACTTATCCATATTCCCTGTTTCATATACCTCTTTCAAGCCCACCACACAAATGTTTTTTATGACATTCCCTCCAAGTCATCTGCCTTTATTTGGAGTGCTGCGATTTCTGATTGTTTGGGTTGTTTTCTTGTCTTACCTTTCCATGCACGTCCTCAGTCTGAGCTATTTGCTTTTCCACATGCCATATTCTGGTTGTTTGTTGCACCAATCTGGATTGTATATTGTCTTCTATGTTTGACACTGCAGATTTGTGTCGAAACCTCTATGTGATGGCTTCGGAGTACTGAGATAATCTGTTGTAGAGTGGGTTCCTGCGATGTAATGTCTGTATTGGATATGCAATTTGGTGCTGATGGGCCAGAGGTGTTAATCTTATTTCATTGATGGGAGAAGCATTGCAGGAGCGTACTGTCGCTGTGCGTGATTGTTGATCATGGCTTAGTCCTGTCCCGATTCTCTGTGATTTTATATGCCATCAGTCACTGTGCAGCCTCTGTCTGGATCTTATTCCCTCTGGACTAATACTTCATATGCACAAAGGGTGCAATACACTCCCATGTATGGTTGAGACTCCTTGTGCTAATGTGCATAACTGGCTTCTCGTTGCAGCTATATCACAAAACTCCTCTTCCCAGTGTCACCTGTTAACCACAACCCTCCTCACCCCAAGCCTTGTGATGGCTTATGCTCTGCTATTAGCTCGAGTAGTGTGCACTTCTGTTAGTCATTTACGTAGTTCACCCCATTTTTGTTCTGCGTCGTTGTTTGCTATAACTCCTCTGGCTGTGTTGTCAGTGTCTGGGCACTTTGCTGGCAGTTGGGTATTTTCTCTGCACCTCTACCTTGAGGCTAACTAACTGGTGAGGATGCAACAGCGACACACCAGGGCTTGCAGCATTGCAGTGTGGTGGTGAAAGCTTTGGATGGTTGCAAATGACCCTCGGTCTCTACTTTCCCCTTGGCGTGTCTGGTGTTCTGCTCTGTAACCACCCGAGTTCCCCAAGCTCAATGCACATGTCATCTTGGACTGTGTACACCAAGAGCAGATGCACTTGTTGTTCGGACCGTGTTCTGATAGCCAACAGCCTCTACCTCCGGAGCTCTCTCAATTCACAGGGGGGTTGTTCTTTTGCCGCTTCTCTTTGTGCTCTGACTCCAGCTGCTGTGATTCATATCATATTCGTATGCTTTTTTCTTCTCACACATTGCAGTCTGCCCCACTTTAGGTAGCAACCACTGGGGTTTTAGAGATCCGTGTATACCTCTAAACCGCACTCCCCTTGGCTAGTGTTTGGTATCGATTCTGCAGAAAATGTGCTTGTCATTTATGGATCCTCACAATAAAATATTTTTATCAGCAAAGGTCCCTCCCCAGGGGGAAGAGTTTACTCCTCTGCTTTCAGCCTAAGCTCCACCCCACCCCCCTTTATGTGACCCGGTTCACAAACAATAAGGTTAATACTCATACGTCCTGTCCGCTTTCCTCCATCCTTGTGGGCGTCTCCATAATGGAGACGGTACTGCAACCTTTGGCTGCGAAAACGTGAGCTACACCTTTAAATTTAGTATAGCGTACAGTGGCGTGGCCCCGAACGTGGGAACACCCCTGTTGGCCCATCCTCCGGCACCTCACCTCAGTCACTTTCTCTACGTGGAGTTGTCGGTCCTGGTAGCTTAGCGCAGTAACCTTTATCAATGTTCTGCGTGCTCCCTGTTCTGTTGTTTTTCGAATTTCTTCACCTCCCTTTGATGCCTTGCGTCCCCTGGTGTATGTCGGCTGCAGGAGGCTTCACGAGATGCGCATCCTACAATCGGTTGTTCCTGGCCTTGGACCCTCATATGCTCTGCCTTGGGTGCCTGGCCCGACCACCGCTGGGACGCATGCATGGCTTCCAGCTCTCTTGGTCACTGATCCTTGAAGAATCGTCTTTACCACTGGAGAGAGATCTTCCACCTGATCATCCAAAGGACTTTTTCACCAGGACCTTGTGTCAAGAGAAGGTAGGCCCGAGGCCATGACAGCTACTGGTTCCCAAGCAGAGGGGACCAGGGACTCTACCGGGTGATCCACCAATGGACGCTCCAGCTCTTCTTAGCTTCTGCACCGGAGTCCAAGGGGCTTTTGAGCTCTGGTTCCAGGCAGTAGCCTGTGGCACGGTCCCATATGACTACCAGCTGCCCAGCTGAGGGCTTATAGCCTACCGGAGCCATCTCTGAGGTAGGCGCTTCTGCTTCAGGGGTGGGGCACAAACAGTCCTCAGCTCTGTCGGACCCAGCACAGGGATCGGCACCTTTGCGTCCTCACGCCCAGAGCCTGGCGCAAGGGCCCAAAATGGAGGACATGCACATGGCAGAGCCTGCTCGGCCGACGGCCGTCTTAGACTCTGACTCTAGGCCTCAAGCGGCCCCATCACTTTACGAATGGGCAGCACAGGGTGGTCCAGTCCTCTTCCTTCGGGGAGCGGTATCAGGCCCCATAGCACAGGTGGTTGGTCCCTGCAGGGTTACATTTATGCCACTCAGCCGTTCGGGTATACATACCAGGTTCCTCTGCTCTTCGATCAGGACAGAAGGACCAGTGCAGTGGAGGGACGTGCTCCCTCTTGCAACCCAGCAGCCTGTGAGGGTACTTTTTTCGAGCACTTCATCCTACTCCTGCGCTCCCTGCAGATGGCAGGATCCCTCAAGGACTTACTAAAGGAGGTGGTCCCCTAGGGCCCCCTTCCCTTTGGACATCCACCAGTTCCACCTGGGGTCCCAGTACCGCAGCCCATGGCTGCTCCGGTCCAGTGCCACCCCCCTGACTCCCTCAAATTCTTCCAGTTCCAGGGCCAGTTAAAGGGTCAGGATTACACCTCAATTAACACTATTTGTCAAAGTTTAGTATTTATAGAGGGTGCAAGGGAGAATGTCAGCCCTGGCACTAGGTTGTGTACAATAAGAACATACAATGAAGTGCTGACCAACCGTGGGCCGGCCCCACCCACACCTGTAGTTACTGGGTACCAATCAATATTTAAATGTTGTGTACATTATTTAAATATGGGACCCCCCCTACAAAAGGGAATCAAAGAGTTACCATACCATTACAAGTCAAGCTTTTAGAATTTCTTAAGTGTAAAAAAAAACATATTTTCCCCTCTTCTTTTTTAAGTATATTTCATAAGCTTATAATAAAACATTCCAGCATATGATAAGATCACAATTTCACATTCAATAAAAAAACTAATTATGATTACATTTTGGTTACCTCCACGTGTTTCGAAGAAAATCCCCTTCAGAAGCAAACAATCCTCCTTGACCTTAATCTTCATTTCACAATGGGATCTATGGTCTAAATACATGTATATCACATTAGTATTGCATATTACAAGAATTCTCTCCATGTGGCTATAAACTTATAACACCTCTTTTTTTCTGTCATGGTTTGGTAAGTACTCATTCACCTGGTATGGATTAAGTGTCGAGATTCTGTAATTTTTTCAAAATGAATGCCGCAAAAAGAATTTTTTAGCGTTGCAACCATGCTGGAAATTCCTGTGTTTCACGATCATGTCGCACCACTTCCAATACAGAATGCTGCCGTTTGGCCTCAATTCGGCCCCTCGTGTGTTCACAAAGCTTATGAAGGTGGTGGCGGGCCTACTTCGCCTGGATGACCACCACCTATACCCTTATCTGGACAACTCGTTGATGATGGCCAGCTCGCCCGAGGGGGCAGTTCCCTCCTGCCAGCAGCTAGTGGACGTTCTTCACCAGCTGGGGTTTTCCCCCAACCAGCAGAAGTCATAGTTGAACTCTTCCCAGGACCTGGTGTTCCTTGGAGTAAGATGGGACACTGCCGTTCAGAAGTGTTCCCCACAACTGACAGGATTCTGTCTCTCCAGATGGTGATACGTCACTTCCTGGCCAAATCAACCATCTTGGCATGGTGGTTGCAGCACCTGCCGGGGCTTATGGCTTCTTGCATGCACAGTGCGGCATGTCCAACGGAAGATTGATTGATTTATTTACTATGCGCCTACACACAAGTGTTTCAAGGTGAGATGCCTCCAGCTTTACCGGGCTTCCAATTGGGATCAGGAAACAGGGGCACAATCGGACAGGCTGCCGCACCCAGTCTCTTCCGGATCTTCACAGGTGGCTCCTGGAGTGCATTGTGGAGATAGGAGTCCTCCTTTTTCTCAGCCAGATCCTATTCTAGTGGCAACAACGGATTCCTCCCTCATGGGCTGGGGGGGCGACCCTGGATGGCTCGATTCACAGTGCATGGTCCAAGTCAGAGGCCCTCCTGCGTATCAATCTGCTGGAGCTCAGTTTGGTTGGCCTAGCACTCGAGGCTTTCTTGACGATCATCAGGGGCAAGGTAGTTCTGATCAGAACCGACAATTCGACTTCAATGTTCTACTTGAAAAAGCAGGGGGGCGGGGTGTCGGCTCTCCCCTCCTATGCATTGTAGCGGTGTCCATCTGGGAGTGGGCTCTGTTAGAAGGGATCTGGATCTCTGAGGTTCATCTCCTGGGGGACAACAAGGCAGAAGCAGTCAGCCGCCTAGGGTTCAACACCTACACGTGGGATTTACACATCAACTTGTTTCCCCCCTTCCAGGTGTGCTGGTTTCTGGATCTGAACTTATTCGCATCTTTGCTTCGTGGGCCGGTCGGGCCATGGGTTTCTGGAGGACTCATTCCAGCTCTGCTGGCACAGCAGCGGGTGCTATGCGTTTCCTCATCCATTGCTCCAGCGAACACTGCAAATTTCGGTTCTCAGTGCGATGCAGCCTCATCGTGATTGCCCCCCACTGGCCGTTGAGGGCGTGGCTCTCAGACCTCCTCCTACTCTGGCCCAAGGAGCCAAACCAGCTTCCTATCCCCAGCAGGGGCTTCCCCATGCAGCAGGGCGGGGCAGTGAAACAGCCAGACCCAGCCAGGCTGGAGCTCTCAGCCTGGCTCCTGACCAGCTGAAACTTCACCACTTGCTGTTCTCTCTGAAAGCAATTGGGAGATGATACAGGAGGCCAGGAGACTGTTCACTCGCTCACAGTACAGGAGTAAGTGGACCAGGTTTTGCCACTTGGCATGCGGCGAGGGGCTTTGTCCCCTCACTTGCTCCTTGTACAATGTGTTGTCTTTTTCCGCACTCCTGGCTCGTTCAAAGGTCTAGGTGGATACTTGCTGCACTTACTTGCCGGCCATCGGGGTGTCCAAGAACTTGGTGGATGATTCTTTCTCAGAGCCAACCTGGTGGTCAAGGCCCACATCCTGTCAGGGACCTGAACATGGTTCTCGCGCCTTACAGCGCAAACCTTTTGAGCCGATGGCATTGGTCGACATCAGGTGGATTACGCTCAAAGCGGTCCTGCTGTTGGTGCTCACCTCTGCAGGCAGGGCCAGCGAGTTAATGGCGCTGTCGTTTGTCAACCCTTCACCACCTTGCACAACGACAAGGTAATCTTGCGTACTCATCAAACGTCTTGCCCAAGGTCGTCTCACCATTCCACTTGAGTCGGGAACTATGCTTGTCAGTTTTCCTCCCGAATCCTCAGAGGCAGAGAGGGCCGTGCATTCCCTGGAATTAAGGAGAGTGCTGAAGTTCTAGCTCTTCTGCACGAGGTCTTTCAGGAAGTCTGAAATTCTGTTTGTCCCATTCGGGGGCATGACACCCGGCTGCTAGGCCTCCAAGGCCTCCATCGCTCCTTGGATGGTCCAGGCCATTTCAGAAACGTATGTGGCCTTGGGTAAGACCTTGCCTGCAGGGATAAATGCTCATGTGGTCACGGCAGTTGCTTTTCAGAGGCACGCTTTTTAACTCGTTATTAAGGTGGCTGCGTGGTCCACTCCGTCTGCTTTCTGTAAGCACTATTCCCTGGTCACCAGGTAGGATACAGAGTTCGTTCAGTTGGTTCTGAGGAACCTTTTTGCTTCTTTCGAAGGAGGAGAGTTTGTCATATCTCCACCCAATGGTCTTGTTTCAGTGGAATCACCCACAAGGATGGAGGGAAGGGCACGGGACGTATGAGTAATTAAAGTTCTGATGCTTGTTTATCTGCTTGGAATCACATGCTGTGCATATGGTCCGACATCCAGAGTATTGCATCTTGTCTTTCGGGGACCGAAAGGGGACGTCCAGTGTATCCAAAATCCCTCATGCGCAGAGGTCCCTCCGAATGTTTTTTTCCGCCCAGAAAACTGGTCGCCCTATAGTGGAGCTCTTACATAAGAGACATTGTTTATCTTTACACCGACTTTGTCGGTTATTTCCCCTTAAGTCACTTCAACAGCGATTAAGAACTTCGATGAAGACTGCAGGAAGTTTCTACATCGGTGGATTTCAGCACCTGTGATCCGGCGGCTGAGGCATCCACGTGGCCGGGCCCTCTGGCCAGTCTACACAGTAGGGAGAGTGGGGTCGGGTGGCCATATATTTCGTTATGTCTTTCCTCTTTCCCCCCTCTTTGCCCTCTAAGTCTGCTTGTCTTTGTTTATACCTTTCGCTATGGAAAGGACTCCATTTGGGTTCTGCCCTAAGTGTAGGGTCAGATACCCATGGAAAGACCAGCACAGAATGTGTAATTCTTGTCTCCCCTTAGAACACGAAGAGAAGCGGTGTATGGCTTGTAAGCTCCTTCTGCCCAAGACCCTTAAGGAGCGCTGTGTAAAGCGGTTGGCCGCGTATGGTATGTCGCCGGCTGAACCCTCTTCCCCCACCGCCACACCCGCTGAAAGTGACGGGGGGGTACCTCCGATGAACAAACATCTGTATCTGATGTTATAGACCTTCAGGCAGACACTTCTAGGTCCGCCACGCCCGTACCCTACCCCTCAATGCCTGATGCAAATCTTGCTTCAGGGACAACACCCGGTGACAGGGGGCGTACAAAAACCACAACACACTAAACACACAACCCCACCACCGATTTGGACGGTTCTATCGAAAAAGGTGACCGCGCCAATAGGACAGTCGAAAATTTTGACAGATTCCTCTGATCGGGTAGATCAGCAGCATTCCCTGCATGCGCAGCGTCTTGCGACCGGGCACTCCAAAAACGAGGGCGCTACCCCTAAATCGGGTTTACATTTTGAAGCGCGGTCTTTCGACCCTTCGACGGTCCCTAAAGGCCCGGTAGGCCCAAAACCTAAAACTACTAGGCCTCCAGGTGAAAAATCTACCGCTAGGCCCTCTAACGCCGCGGTAGGCGGTAAATCTACCGATAGGCCTTCAAACCCGTTAACTCATGCCGATTTGGCAGAGATTGAAGACAGTATCGCAAGAATTACTTCGGCAATTGGGCTGGTACCTACACCATCGAAACTAATGGGGCAGGCCGCGGACAAGTCGAAAGACACGCCATGGTGCTCTGATTCTCGCGAAACCTACGAGGACAGTCTGGATCCTCTGTCCAACACCCTGGGAGACAAATTTCGAGGCCAAAGAGCGGAAAACAACGTTTTTCCACATTTAGGCCCTTCTAGTTCCTCTAAGTGGACAAGGGAGAAAGTTGAAGGGTGCATGGATCGTCTTGAAAGGATTGTCTCGCTTTCTGAGCAGCCTTTCCCTAAGAGATCTTGTGAAGACCCTTCTTTAAGATCAGCTTTGCGTTTCTAAGAAAATCTGGACTCTCAACCCTCGGCTTCTGTCCACCATGAAGATGTGGTCCAGATGGACACTTACCAGGAAATCTACAGCGACGAAGATGACCCTTCCTTCCTGCAGGACTACCCTGGGGACCAGGCGGATGCCATGGACAACAGGGAGGAAACCCACCAAGTGGAGACTGAGCCAAGGACGCTCCCCACGCATGATCAGGACACTGATGTGCTATGTCTGGATTCTCCTCCATCCACCCCAGCACGCCAAGCCTCGCCTGTAGACGACCAAATGGCCTTCAACGCTATCTTAAGGAAAGCAGCAGATCACTTTCAGATCACTACTCAGGAGGCGGTACCCGAATAAGACTTTGTGGAGGACATTCTCAAGGAGAAACCCCCCTCAAGCCAAGCCATTACCCTCCTAAATTCTGTTAAAAGAAGATTGGCAACCTCCCTGGTCATGCCAGCTCAGACCCAGGAAGTGAAACCAAGAGTTGATAAACTATTTCGGCCAGCTCCCTCGGTCCCTCAATATATTAAAGGCCACGCCACCCTCGACTACTTGGTAGTCACTACCACCTAGAAACGGACAGAAGTACCTCTTGCTTCGGGGGAGGCACTTCCGGATAAGGAATCCAAGAGGTTGTACGTCCTAGGTAAGCGTTTTACCTCTGCATCTGCATACACCACACGCATAGCGAATAACATCCCACTGCTGGCTAGTTATGCAGACGCGCAATGGAACCTTGTACAAGAAGGTCTTCAGGAGGTTCCTGAACCCGTTAGGTCCAGGCTTCTCACCATCGTGGTCGAGGGCAGGCAGGTAAATCAGACTATAATCAAGAACACTCTAGACACTGCTGAGACAGCAGGTAGGTCTCTTTGTTTTCAGAGAATTTCATAAAAATGCATGATACCAGAGTTTGGTACTTTTTTGAACAATTTAATCATGTTGATTTTGATACATAGCAGTAAGGGATCTACGGTGTTATTTAGGTCTCTGGCCCAGGGCACTCTTGGCTTCGTAACTCGGGGTTCAAGCCTGAAACACAGGCCGCTCTTATCAACAAACCCATAGAAGAGACCAATCTCTTCGGGAAAGCGGTCAACGATGCCTTGGAGACGGTCAAGAAAGAGCATGAGACTCTTAAATCCTTGCAACAAATAACTCAGAAACCTTCCCCACAAAGGGGAGGTGGTTCTCGTCGGTCCTTTAGAGGGCAGTCCCGTGCAAGTCAGAACAACTACGGCACGGGAAACTATAACCCTGGACAAACATCAGGAAGCCCCGCCTACTACCCACCTAGGGGTCAGCGACACTGCAGAGGTAGAGGCCCCAATCCCAGAGGAGCCGCAGCCTCTTTTCAGAAATGATCATCAGATCCAGGCCCCCTCTCATCCCACCCCTGTTGGGGGGCGGTTAACATCTTTCCTCACGTCATGGGAGGGGATAACTTTAGACCAGTGGGTCATAAAGACGGTCGCCCATGGGTACTGCGTGGAATTCGCCCGACCACCACAGTTCAGACGACCACGCTCACGGCGCCTCTCACCAAACCATCTGCAGATCATGAACCAAGAGGTGGAAGCGCTGCTGGGAAAGTACACCATAGAAGTCGTCCCTATTCTTCAGGTAAACAAGGGTATTTATTCAGTGCACTTCCGTGTACCCAAAAAGGACCTCACCATGCCCCCTGTTCTAGACCTGCGCTCAGCGAACAAATTTATAAAACCTCAAACGTTTCATATGGTAATGCTACAGGGGGTGATCGCACTGCTGAAACAGGGGGACCACATGGCAACATTGGACATGAAAGATGCATACTTTCATAGTCCAATGTTGCCAGCGCACAGGAAATATCTAAGGTTCATGATAGAGGACAGGCATTACCAATTGAAAGTGCTCCCTTTGGCATCGCCTCAGCGCCAAGGGTGTTTACAAAGGTCCTGGCAGTAGTGGCAGCACATCTGCGCAGACTGTCCTTCCCGGTTTACCCTTACCTCGACGACTGGCATATAACAGGGGACTCTTACAACACATGCATTTTGAACACCCAGAAGACCGTAGACATTCTGTTCAGTCTGGGATTCTCCATCAACGAGAAAAAAATCCAGTCTAGTCCCCATTCAAGTAAAACAATTTCTGGGGGCTCTAATCCAGTCGAAGAACGGCCTTGTCTTCCCCTCCGAAAGGGTTCAGAACATGCTTTTTCAGATCCCTCAATATGTAGCCAGTCGGGAGGTGATGGTACGCAAAGCCATGCGCATTGCTAGGTATGATGGCGTCATGCATATACTTGGTTCCCCACACCCGGTTGCACAACAGTCCCATGCAAGAGTGGCTCAACAGCCAATGGTGTCAGGCCAGCGGACAATGGGAAGATCTGGTAGTTGGCTCGCCAGCCCTCGTTCTCCCTCTCTCCAGTGGTGGTCGAGGGAAAACCTCTTGAAGGGGAAAACCTTCACCACCCATGCAGTGGAAGCCACTCTCACGACAGGCTCCTCTCTCACGGGGTCGGGGGCTCACCTGCTTCAACAGACAGAGCATGGAGTGTGGTCCCCACAAGTAGCATCCAACCATATAAATCTACTGGAGCTATTAGCGGTGTTCAAGGCATTGAAAGCCTTTCAAACGCAACTGCAAGGGAAGACAGTGCTGTTTCTGACAGACAGCAACAGCCATGTATATTACTTGAACAAACAAGGGGGCACACACACTCTCCAGGGCTATCCAAGCTGTCCCAAAACATTTGGATGTGGGCTCTCAAACACAAGATGTTTTGGTTGTCCCAACACGTTCCAGGAGAACTCAATGTTCTGGCAGACGTGCTCAGCAGAAATTTCCCACTGCCCATAGAATACGAATGGCGTCTGCATGAAGACATCGCGTCCAATATCTTTGCAGAATGGGGCTTCCCAGAGATCGACCTGTTCGCAACTCAGGAGACCGCCCAATGCCAAGACTACGCCTCCAGGTACCCCCAGAACCGCTCCAATGGGAACGGTCTCTCGATAACATGGTCAGGGAAATTTATTTACGCTTCCCCACCCTTCCTGCCCCCCCCCCCCCCCCGACTCCCCGACTCAACAAGGAACCAGTCACCATGATATTGGTAGCTCCCATGTGGGCCTGCCAACCCTGGTTCACTCATCTAATGGAAATGTCCCTCTCCTCACCCGTAACTCTACTCTACCCTGCCCGTACAAAATGTCTCGGGACAGGGGGAGAAGCTACACCCATGCCCACAAACTCTGAACCTTAGCAGCCTGGCCCCGAGGTCATAGAGTTTGGACACCTTCAGCTCCCTCAGACATGCATGGACATTCTCAGGGAAGCTAGGAAACCTTACACCCGCTATTGCTATTCCAGAAAATGGAAACGGTTTGTCATCTGGTGTAATACCAAGGGTAAAAACAAAGAGGTGATGGCTGGAAGGCTTAGAATGGATCTTAACCACTGGCAATGCTCTGGGCAACCCTCCAGACCACAGAAGAGGTGATGGCTGGAAGGCTTAGAATGGATCTTAACCACTGGCAATGCTCTGGGCAACCCTCCAGACCACCGTTCTTCGCCTGCCAAGCCATTACAGAAGGGGAAAGACCATATGCAAATCAGGCTTGGTCCCACCCCAACAGGGGCAGTCCAGCCCAAACTGCTAGGCCACATCCCTTCTGCACGAGACCACAAGCATCCCCAAACATGTTTCGCCTTAGTTGGGGCTCATCAGTGAGGAGTAGCTTGGGTCTCTAGGCCTAGCAGTTCGGGCTGGACTGCCCCTTTTGGGGTGCGGCCAAGCCTGATTTGCATATGGTCTTTCCCCTTCTGTAATGGCTTGGCAGGCGAAGAACGGTGGTCTGGAGGGTTGCCCAGAGCAATGCCAGTGGTTAAGATTAATTCTAAACCTTCCAGCCATCACCTCCTTTGTTTTTGCTTTGTAATACCAAGGGTGTCAATCCCAATGATTGCTCACCTACACACATTGTGCTATACCTAACCCTTTTGTTAGACTCCGGGTTGGTCTTCAATTCCCTAAAAGTTCATTTTGCTGCTCTCTCAGCCTACACCATGTCACAACAGAAGGTGTTGTGGTGGAAAATACTGGTGATTAAAGCTTTTCTGGAAGGGGTTAAGAGAATTCATCCCCCCCCATTTCTCACCCAGTTCCTGGATGGGATCTAAATGTGGTTTTAACCAGACTCATGTGATCGCCCTTTGAGCCAATGTATAAAGCAAGTCTAAAAGGCCTTACATACAAAACGGCCTTCCTAGTGGCTATCACTTCTATTAGAAGGGTTAGCGAACTACAGGCCCTTTCTGTTCTAGACCCTTTTGAACAGTCCACAGGGTTAAGGTAGTTCTGCGCACTCATCCCAGGTTTGCACCTAATTTCATCTCGGAAGTTCCACGTGAACCAATCGATCGAACTACCTACCTTTTTCCAGAATCCCACTAGCATGGCCGAAAGAAGCCTACACAAATTAGATGTGCGCAGGGCAGTCATGTTCTATCTGCAAAGAACTAAACCACTGAGAAAAACAAACCAATTTTTCGTTTCGGTGGTAGCTGGTAGAAAAGGGATTCTGTCTCTAAATCGGCTATCTCAAGGTGTATTGTCAAATGCACCACACTGTGTTACACTCTTGCTAAGAGAGAACTGCCCTTCAAGCATAGCGAACACTCTAACCGGGGCCCTGGGGCTTCCATAGCATTCATTGCAAATGTTCCCCTAGCGTCCATTTGCAAAGCGGCAACCTGGAATTCTGTACACACCTTTACAAAACACTATTGCCTAGACACCCATTCTAGGTCTGATTCTCAGGTGGGACAAGCGATACTAAAGCATCTTTTCTCTACTGTTCCTTCTCACAACCCACCTCCAACTCCGGGTACTGCTCGCTAGTCTATGCACAGCATGGGATTCTAAGCAGATTAACAAGCATCAGAAGACGTGCATTACTCATCGTAATAGCATTTCTGATGATTGTATCTGCTTAGATTCACATGCTGTGCAGATCTTACTCAACACTGTAGTGACTAGAGTACTCCTAGTCCTTAGTTCCCTTTCCTCCATATGTCCCACCCACCTTCCCCTGCTAGTACCAGGGGCTAAAATTATCAGCATATCCAAATATTGCAGTGTCCGATAAGTCAAAAGGGTACTGAGATGAGGTGGGACCATGTGGGCGGGACAAAGACTGATCTGCAAATGGATATTTCCCATCTGTGAAAGGTACAGTGAGCAAAAAGCGTGTGCTGCACACTCTCATCTCAGAACAGGTTATCATGCCATGTTCTTTCGGTTCCATGTAATAATGTCGCCACAAAAATCTCGCCATGAAAAATATCACCGAAAAATGGCCGTTTTTTGTGGCGACATTATTGCATGGAACATGCGGGGGACACCCCCGCAACCCCCAAACTTTTTTTTTTCATGCACCTGTCCCCATATATATGGTGTCCCATATAATATCGCCACAACCTTTTCCCGGCGATATTATTTACAACGACCATATATATGGAGATAATATCACCTGATACCGTCCTTTCTAGAGAGGATGCCTGCTACCTTTTTTGAAAAACTCAGAGAAGAAGTTGGTAGACCCTCAGGACCAAAAGTGCATTTTTTGGCCTCTGTTACATATTGAGACATAACCCTGCAAATAAGGATGCATGGGAGGTAACTATCGCTCTGGACGTGATTAAGCAGGATCTAAAGTTCCTGGCCCTGATGATTTCCTGAACACATTTTACAAAATGTATAGTAGTATATTGGTTCCCCAGCGTAATAGATGGTTTAATTCATCCATGCACAGCGACTAAATAACACATTCAATAGAGGAATCTGGACCGACTCTTGTACTGAATCCAGGCAAGGACCAATCAGATGATTATTCTTTTTGCTCCATCACTTAAGTGATACCAAAATCCTGGCAACACGTCAGATGGAGGTTCTCCTGACATTGGTAGAGCCTGATCAAACTGGATTCATAAGAGGTCGGACTTCTTCCAGTAATATTAACTAACAATAGAGCTTCTAGAAAGGGGGGCTTGCACGGTAAACAAGTTTGCCTTGTTGGCACTTGGCATGTTGTGATGTGGTCTATTTATTAATTTGGGGAGCCTCATGCTTTGCCGTATTTAATTCCTCTGTCATCTTTATTAATGTTCAGCAGAGGTGTGTTCTCATCCAGTATTCTCCACCATCTCTTCCAACCACCCTCCTGATGTCCTTGAGTGGCTCCCACAACTGACTTCTCTTTAGCAATCTAACAATTTCAAATGGTTTTACAACAGAACTTCAACAGACCTTACACCTGCCACTTTGCCCCTATAACAAAAAAAAGGCTTCCTTTGTGTAGATTATTAATAAGGGACCTATTTATAGAGACCTAACCATACCATGTGAAACACCTGAGCAAACTAAAAGAGCTGCAAATCCCCCAAGTGCAGTCTATGCCTTCATCTGTATCCCATTTATCCAGATTGGGGCCTACACTGATCCCTCTTCAATGTTTAGCTGGACTCTGGCCACACAGATTTAGGGTGAGAAGTAAGTCATCGATCACAATAGGTATTAACACTGTAACCTAGCAAAAAGTATGGAGTCGCTACTTTAGAACTCCTTTGTCGCCTGTTCCTGTGGAGCACTAGATACTCCTATATTCCATCCCTTACTCTTACGTCCCGTCCCCTTTCCTCCATACTGTATGGGCGTCCCTTCCAAGGGACGGGAGACAGAACCTTTTCGCCAGAAAAAACCTTCTTCCCCTTTAAATTTAGGTGCGTGGGGGTGTGGCCCAGAGAGCATGCGCTGCCCTGACTCCGCCCTCTGGCGCCACACCTCAGTCCCCTTTTCCGCCTCAACAGGAACAAGCCAAATTCACCAGCGCTCCTGGGTTTGGCTTCGGCCATGTAATTCCACGCGCGGATACTTATTCTTTGTCTTTCTATCATTCAGGTACTCTGCCCTCAGGCGTCACGCACCTCCCCGTCGCATGTCGACTTCTACAGGGTTCAGCAGGTGTCCATCCCGCAACAGGCTCTTCCCAACTTCAGACCCCCAAGCCCTCTGCCTACGTTGCCTTGGCCCAGACCACGGTTGGCAATGATGTTCGGCGTGTGACTCGCTGTCCTCGAAGGCGCTTAAGAACTGACTAGCCAGGTGGAGGGAGCTCTTCCAGAGGTTGCCTCCAGAGGATCTCAAGAACTTTGTGAATCATCGAACCAGGCCCAAGGTAGGGCCTATATTCTCCATCGCACCCAGCAAGGGAGACTCCTTCCCAGGGACTCAACCGCGCGGGAGGGACTGGTCAGGTCCTTATACCGGCACGTGCACAGAGGCTGCTTCAGCTACCGGCCTTCGGGTCAAGGGATCCTCGGGTCCTCCTGGGCGCAGTGTTGACGGACCGGAAGGTTCTTTTACCTGGTCTACACCCGAGGGGCTCCACCCTTTTACCGGCACCATGGCAGAGGGGCTACACCCTAATACCGGCAATATGTCAGAGGGGTTGCCTAAACGCAGCTCTACCGACCCCCGGGTCGAAGGTGTCGCACCTACCAGGACTATGCCCGAGGAGCAGGGTAGGCCTTGTGATCCACACGCAAGAGTCTTGGACGAGGCCGGGCCCAGCGGGTTGAGCACCACGTTGCAGGCACGTGGCAGGCAGCTTGACAAAATGACTGCCGCGCCAGAAAGAGGCACCCGTCCGCCATTCCAGGAATTCGGCAAAGAACAAGTGTCGAGTTGGGGACTGGCCTCAACCAGGTACGTGGCCTACAGTCTACCCCGAAGTTGTGCAGGGCGCTTTCCCTGGCATCCATATGGACAGGGTACGCAGCAGCTCCAGCAGCTCCCCGCTACCCTGTCGGCACCCCCTGCCACCTCTTTGGCCAGTGAGGTGGTGCTCTTCGAGAAGTTACTCTGCCTCATGAAGTCACCTCAACTGGGGGTTATCATCAAAGACGCTGTCAGGGAAGTCATTCCCGCCATGCTAGCGGCACCACAGATGCCTCCATCGGGCACCCAGGCCCTGGTGCAGCTGCCTCCTCAGGCTCCACAGCCAACTCCGGAACCTCTGTCGCCTCCTTAGTCTCTGGCTGCGGTGCCTGTACCCCGGCCTCTGGCGCCAACTAATCCTCCAGATCCGCAGGATCCATATCCTGCGGATCTGGAGGATTAGTTGGCGCCAGAGGAGGAGGATCCGGCTATCCTTAGCCAGGGCCTTCCATGAACGTCTTGCTGGGCTGGCAGAGTACCTGGGCCTACCCCAACCCGAGGTCGAGCAGCCGGCAGAGGGGGTTCTGGCTGAAGTCCTCACGTGACGCCGCTCTGCCAAATCGGGGATTCCTTTGCAGACCGATGTAGTCTCCCTGCCCAAGAAGGGCTGGCTCAAACCCCACTTGGCCCATCCGGTCAATCGATGCCTGGACACCAAGTACAGGCAGGTAGAGGGGAATACACTCTTACTTTTGGCCCATCCTCAGCCATACGCTTCGGTGATCGCTGCAACATCACTATACTCCAAGCCTCAGTTGTCCTCGGCCTCTTCCTCTGCGGTACTGCTAGGCAAGGAGAAGATCTTGGAGGCATATGGCAAAAAACTCTTCCAACGCCTCTTTACATCTACGTCAGGCAAACGCCGATGCCATGCTGGCTGCCGCCAACCATGGATTATGGTGGAAAATTGCGGACTTCCTCCCGGAACTCCCCACCCAGAGCCAATCATGCTTTAAGGCGGGGCTAGCTGAAACCAAGTTGGTGGCGCATGACCTCATGGAATCCACAGTGGCTCATTTTGATACCTCAGGCTGTGCCATCTGTATTGCCACGGACATGAGAAGAACAGCCTGGCTCCAGGCAACAAAATTCAACCCGGATGTCCAGGAGCGCATTCTAGATCTACCATTCAGGGGGGGGTCCTCTTCCACTCCTCTACAGATGTGGAGTTGGACAAAAAGAACAGCTCTCAAACGCCATGGTCTTTATCTATCCTTACAAAGACCACGCCCAAATCGTACACCCAATCTCAGCAGCGCTCGGAAAGGGGTCGTACATATGGAGGGTTCCGTGGCTTTGAGGAACGCAGATCCAGGCAGCCGGACCGCTCACCGTCTCGGAGACAGCATAAGCAACAAAAAGTGGGGGTGGGGGAGGTAAGGGCTTTTTTCATCCTCTCCCCCTCCACCCACCAGGGACACCCTCCGAGGGAATGAAGGCATGACACGCACCTTCGGGTCCACCTGTCTCTGGTGGGGGGCAGGCTTGCTCTCCATACACATTTCTGGCGCCAGAATTTCATGGACCAATGGATCCTCTCAGCAGTATCCACGGGGGTACTGCCTTCCTATCCCAGCCCCTCCTGTCTCCTCCCCTCCGCTCCCACAGGTTGGGACAGCAACTCTTTTGGCGGAGAGCCGGTCGCTCGTAGAGAGCCAGGCAGTGGAGGAAGTCCCAGCCTCCCAGCGAGGCTCTAGCTTTTACTCCGGGATTTTTGCCATTCAGAAGAACCAGGCGGGCCTGAGAGTTGTGCTGGACCTCCACACTCAACTTCTCCTTACCCTTGCAAAAATTCAAGATGGTTACGCCAGCTTTCATAGCGGAGACATTGGACAAGGGAGACTGGATGTGCTCCCTGGATCTGAAGGACGCGTACCTACATGTCCCGATTTGGCAGTCCGATCGTTTCTTCCTACGGTTCAGGATCATGGGCTACCAATTTCAATACAAAGTCCTTCCTTTTGAACTGAAATCGACCACCTGGGTCTTTACCAGACTCATGAATGCTGTGGCGGCCCTCGTCAGAGCACAGGGTCTCCACATCTACCCATAGCTCGACGACTGGCTCGTCAAGGCTACATCTGCGGAAGCGGTTCATCCCTCTTCCCATGCCCTTATGAACACACTGCACGATCTGGGCTTCTTGCTCAATCTCAAGAAGTCACAGCTGCAGCCCACGCAGTCTCTGACCTTCCTGGGCCTCATCTGGGACCCGTGCTCTGAGAAGGTCTTCCCATCGGAGGACAAAATCTCTGGGCCACCGCCCACTTCCTCAGCAGAGAGGTGTCCTCGGCATGGTGGTACCAACATCTCCTGGGCCTACTTGCAGCGGTCCTATTAGCCGTTCTGCACACCAGACTAAGGACGAGGAGGATTCAGCTACACTTCATGGCCTCATGGAACCAGGAGAGACATTCTCAATCCGAGATGATCAGCGTCCCTCCATCTCTCCACCCGGACCTAACATGGTGGTCCAGGGACTGCAACCTACGGACGGGCAAGCCCTTTTTGCTGCCCTCCCCGCAGACCACCATCACCACAGACTGCTCGCTCGAGGGCTGGGGAGCCACCCTGGACGGCATCTGAATCCATGGCACCTGGACTCGACAGGAGCAGCAATACCACATCAATTGGTTGGAGCTGAACGCCATCTGGCTAGCACTCGGAGCATTCCTACCTCTTCTCTTGGGCAAAGTTGCCCTCATCCAGACCGACAACTCGACCAGCATGTACTAAGTCAACAAGCAGGGAGGAACCAGATCCCCTCCTCTGTGCAGACTGGCGATCAGCATGTGGGAGTGGGCCCTAGAAAATGACATTTACCTCACGGCAGTCCACCTCCTGGGGCAATCCAACCTGGAAGCGGACAGACTCAGCAGGCTGGGAGCAGACAATTGAGTGGCAGCTAAACAACCTTGTTCTTCAGGAGATCTTCAGCAGGTGGGGTCACCCCCACGTGGATCTCTTTGCCACCTGGCACAACAAGAAGTGTCCCCAGTTTGCATCCTGGCAAGGTCAGGGCCCCAGTTCGTTGGGCTATGCATTTCACCTCCAGTGGACAGGCATGAAACCTACGCCTTTCCGCCCATTCCCCTGATCCACAGTGTAATTTTGCAAAATCAAGGAATCTCGCAGACTCTTCATTATTCTGTTAGCTCCATGGTAGCTGGCCAGGCCATGGTTTTCGGAGCTTCTCAGCCTCTCGGAGGTGCCCCCGATTCACCTTCCGACGGGCCCAGCACATCTTCTGGCGCAGCAGGGGGGGCAGAGTCATCCACCCTGCACTAGGGAAACTCTTCCCTCACAGCGTGGTACCTGAGCAGGTAACGCTTCGGCACCTTAGCCTCTCACAAGCAAACCTGGAGATCATACAGGGCGCCAGGAGCAAAGCCACCAGAGCCCAGTACAAGAGAAAATGGACCAGATTCTGCAAATGAGTATCAACCCCTTGGCTTGCTCTTTGGACGACGTGCTCTCCTTCTGAGCGCACCTCTCTCATTCAGGCGGGCAGGTGGACACCTGCCGTACATACCTTGCAGCCATTGGGGCTTACAGGACCTCGGAGGAGAGCATTTTCTCCTTCTCCAACCATATAGTCAAGAAACATCTTACGGGTCTCGCTAGGCTCTACCCACCTGTCAAGAGATGGCACCCTGTGTGGGACCTTAACATAGACTTGGGCGCCCAGGCGCACAAACCATTTGAGCCAATGGCGTCCGTAGACATCAGGCTGGTCACCATTAAGATGGCCTTACTAGTCGGTCTTACCCCGGCTGTTAGGCAGAATCCTGTGCACTTCCCTTAGGGAACACTGCAAAAAGATTAAGACTACAGGAGTAAGCAGTAAACCCAATTGGTAGCAGTCTGCACCACCCACATTTACCTGGTAGCTGTGGCTGAGCAGTCAGACTTCTCTCAAGAAGAGTAGGGCAGTATATAGAGTATACACAATAGGGCTAAAAACACAGTGGAGCAAACAAACACTGACCAGAGCTTTGTGTAAAAAGTATATAATTATTTATTTAAAACACACTTTAGGCAATATACTAGCACTCTAAATCAAAAGCAAGTTAACACAGTCAGGTAAAGTATACACACCTCCCTTGATAACTATTAGACATGTCAGAGTTAAAACACGACGATTTGTTAAACAGATGTGAGCGCGTAACCTGATGGCACTCCAATAGTTCAGTTAAAAAGAGAGAAAAAGGCAGAGCATAGAAATAAAACAGGTCCCAACACTTTTAGGAGTTCTGAGCAAGGGAATGAAGGCAGTATATACTGTAGAGCCAAAGTTCATAGGCCAGGCCCACTTTAAATGGAGCAAAGCGAAATGTGCCCAGGATCACACGATTTAAGATGCACTAAAAGTCTTTGCAGAATGTTGAAAAAGAGGTTGGGGCGATTCAAGAAGGTAAAGTTAGAAGGTCTGGGGCCAACCCAGTTGGAAAGCCAAGGATGTAAGGGTCACCTTGGGCAAACCGAAGAAAGGGAGGCCAGGCAGGACACAGTACCTTAAAGAGAGAGGAAGCTCCAGTGGTGGCAGTTGTTCCTGGCAGTTCGTTGTTTCGACCAGGGGAAGAGAGGATCTCGTCGAGGAGGAAACGTGGAGTCGTTGCACTGCACAGGGATGAAACCAGCCGCGGAGTTCGTTGATAAAAGGTGCGTTCCTTTTATTCGCGGTCAAAGTGGTGAAGCTTGGCTACCAGCCGCCGGGGTGCTTGGCACGGGCGATTCAACTAAGAGACGTCTTTGGAAGGCGAAAGGGGCAAACTGGTTGGTCCCACCAGCTCAGAGGAAGAAGACTCGTCCAGCAGAAGATCTTCTCTTGTCGGGAAAGTGGTGAGGTAGTTGCAGCAGGGCTTCACCGGTGGTGTCGTCGTTGCAGATGGCTCAGCTTCTTCCCTCTTCAGAAGTCTCCACAGGACCTAAGAATCCGAAGTTCCAGTCCCAAAGGCCCTGCTTTTATGCAGAAAAACCCCCATTCAACAGCCTAGCTGTCACTCAAACATGCCAAGTGGTGAGCCTGGCAGCTCACCACTGGCCCAGTCAGAACAGAGTGTGACTTTAGTTGCTAAGGCAACGCAGTTCAGGGTGCCAATTCCCCTCCCCATCCATCCTGTGGAACCCAGACAGAGTGGCACCATTTGGAGGGCTTCTGTGGAGAAGCCCGCCAAAAAGTGGAACAAAGGGCTCGACCTTGGTCAGAGTTACAGAGATGGACACGAACGCCATTTTAGAAAAGAGTTCTGGCAAAAAGACCCAACCGTTAATTTAATATTAAATAAATAAACCGGCGGTATCTTTAACATTGCACCAAAAAGTGGTGCGTTTAAAATCAATGGGAAAATCCCATAGCGAATATTCCGGTGGAATATTTTGCGTGGTAACCACTGCCACCAGCCAGAAACTCGACATGGGGGGACTGGACAGTGCCCCCTTGAAAACAGACCCAGGGGCAATATAATTAACCCCTTCCAGTACTTCCACAATATGATGGTTTGTACTGGTTCTGCTCACAATTTAGGACTAGTAAAGCCAATGGTGACTTTACATGTCCTGGGAGACAGTAGTCAGTCCCAGAGTATGGAGTCTATGTTTGGGGGTCACTATGACACCCCTGTGTTACTGCACTGAGGGTGCTGTGTAACACACACATAAAAAATAGATGATACCCTATGGAGTAAAAAGAAAACCCCATAAGCGCACAAAGAGTCAAAGACATACCTCAAATCGTGCCTAAGAGTGGGAGGAAAAGAGTCTCACTCTTAGCAGGAGAAAAAAACAAACCCCAAAAATCCAGAAAACCTGCTGGGGGACACTCACTAGGTTTGGGAAATTAGCCTTATAAGAGAATTCTCCCTAACACTGGCTCGCAGAGTCAGCAAGATCCAGGCGGTGGTCGCCTCTGAACCTTATACTACCTTTCACAAGGACAAGTTAGTCATGCTGACGCACCCGGCATTTCTGCCCAAGGTTCCGTCGGCGTTCCACTTGATCGAGGAAATGGTCCTTCCTACATTTTTTCCCGATCCCAAGGACGAAGCACAGAGAGTGCTGCACTGCCTGGATGTCAGGCGTGCCCTAAAATTCTCCTTGGGCAGGACCAAGGGCTTCCGCAAATCGGACGCCCTGTTTGTCATTTTCGGAGGCTCAAGACCAGGCTATTGGGCCTCTAAGGATTCCATATCCCGCTGGATGGTCTCTGCCATCAAAGAAGCGTACGAGTGCCAGCACAAGGGTATCCGGTCATTGCATCTAAAACAAAGCATCAACAAACCAAACCATTGGAAAAAAAGCATTGAGGAAAAATAACCGTTGAATGCATTTTTTTCAATGGTAAAGGCTTTAGTTTAGTAAAAATGTGTTTTTAAACCATTAAAAAGGGGTCTTTGGGGGAACACCCATAGAAAATTGTAAAAAATGCATTCAATGTTTTTTTCGATGCTTTTGGTGTCTATGGTATGGTTCTCGATGCTTTGGCATTCGATGGAATCACTAGGAACCCAGCACAAGCTGCTTCCGGCCAACATGCATGCTCACACAGTCGGGGCCAAGGCAACAGCTAGCGCATTCCAGTGCCATGTCCCTTGGCAAGTCATAAGCAGGGCGGCCTCTTGGGCCTCTTCCCTCAGCTTTCTGTAAGCATTACTGTTTGGATGCCGGCTCTGGATCTGATGCGGCCTTTGGACAGGTGGTTCTCAGGAACCTATTTGCTTAAGGAGGGTCTCCTCTCCACCATTGGGCTACATTCAGTTGTTATCGCCCATACAGTATGGAGGAAAGGGGACGGGACGTAACAGTAATTATAAGTTACTAACCCTAGTGACTAATGTACTTAGTCTATAGTCTCCTTTCCTCCATAGGTCCCACCAGCCTCCCCCCTAATAATACTGGTGTCATTAGGCAATGTTAAATCTATTGTCGACGCATCAATTGGGACTGAGGTGTAGTGCCAGAGGGCGGAGTCTGGGCAGTGCATGCTCCCTGGGCCGCACCCTTGCGCGCCTCTAAATTTAAAGGGGAAGAAGGTTTTTTCTGTTGAAAAAGGTTCCATCTCCCGTCCCTTGGAAGGGACGCCCATACAGTATGGAGGAAAGGGGACTATGGACTAAGAGTACGTTAGTCACTACGGTGAATAACTTATCATTTTTTGCCATACTTGAGGGATGTCATCCCTGGGAAGGAAATGTCACTGGAGCCTCACAAAGTACCTCCTCTGTGCACGCACTCCGCTGAACTGCCAAACCTTTTCTCTGCACAACCCCTACACCTGGGTCAAGAGACCTTATTGTATCTGGGAAGTTAGGCTCTCCCCGATCTCAAAGCCCAGTGATTTTGCTGCCACTGAAGTTGGGGAGTATGTAGCTACTGGCCTTTGAGAATTTGAGAACAGACACCAGACACCATCAGCCATGCTCCGCTACCCTTGCGCGAGTGAAGAAATTCCTTCTAAATATAGAGGTGAAAAGGGGAAATGAAGTAGGAAGTGATAATTGCCAGTCAACCAGCCATACATTGTACAAGACCTCAACTGTCAGGCGGATAGGTCCAGGGGGCAATGTTTGTGCATGATAACTAGAGAAAGGACCACCAAAGAGGGGGACTAGCCAGTCCCATCTCCCGCATATGAACTGGGAATTATCCTCTGGGATGGGGACGATCAGCCTATCCCTCCACCTCCATCCTGGATAAGGCGCTCAATAGTTCTATTCTCTGCAAAGAGGTTTGAAAGCAGGAAAAGGGTGCAACAGGCATAGAGTTGACTGTCTAGGAAGAGTGACACGCCAGCCCAAGTCACACAGCGGGACTGTTGATATGGATTTCTGAACTCTGACCTTGTGGGCAGAGGTTGTGGAGGGCAGCCTAGTTTCTTGGAACAGGGCAACCTTCTGGACAAGCCAGACCAATCAAGGTAGCTTGGCGGCAGTCAAGACTAGGTCTCTGGAGGAGTGAGGGTGACTGAAAGACCTCAATAAGCACACAGAGTAAAGGACACTTACAAATCACTCCCAGTCTCAGGTATAGATAGATTAAAAATACATATACATTTATTTCAAGGCCTTTGAGTTTCAAACATTCAAATCACAGTAATACTATTTAGACAAACACAATACTATCAAGATACATATATATACAAGACCAATGGGGTCTAAAGAGTGAAAGCACTAAATGGGTCCACAACCTCCAGAGATCGACATAGTATGGCTGTTTGGGGGCTTATTTTATCCAGAATCTCCTTCGCGCCAAAACAAAGAGGACCCAATGGGAGAACTGCTCCCATTCAGGCTTACCATACGTGGACCAATCCCGGTCCACAGTGGCCCCAGGCATTCACAGCACTCCAGACTCTCTGGCACCCAGGATGTGTATTGGGGACAGACACCCCAGCCCACATCCTGGAGGCACACACACAAGGCATGCAGAAGCCTGCAAAAGTTTGGCGTTTCACAGGGAAATGCATGCCCAAACAAGGACTGACCCAGGTTGGCTCGACCTGGGGAAGGCGGAGGGGCAAGATGGCCAAAGGACAGGACAAAGAACCTCGTGGCATGGCCATTTTGGAGCCAGGCCACCTATTTGTGGCAAATGCTGTAATCACGGTTTACCTGGCAGGAAAGGGTTAAAATTATATGAAAAGAAAGCTTCCACCAGGCCTGTCCGTGACACATCTGCACATCTCCTAAAAAAAATCCTTCGAGAGTTTCTAGGACCTTAGGAAATGACTAAGAGACCCAAGCGCACTGTACTGGAAGGTACATTGTACACTTGTTACATGTTGCAGAAAAGTTGTAACATTGGAAAAGGACTAAGGGAAACAGTCTCCCAGTACTAACTGTCTGAAGGGCATGTCCGTTTCCCCATAAAAAGTGAGTGAAAGCCTCGAGGAGTGCAGCATAAGGATG
Source organism: Ambystoma mexicanum (assembly GCF_040938575.1). Taxonomy (NCBI): domain Eukaryota; kingdom Metazoa; phylum Chordata; class Amphibia; order Caudata; family Ambystomatidae; genus Ambystoma; species Ambystoma mexicanum. The sequence goes on along the minus strand of NC_090941.1, from coordinate 658,476,475 downwards.
GGCTCCCCTGGCAAAGCCAGACTATGGTGTTAAACGGCAGCCAAACGTTGGTGGGTACAAAACTGGAGGGGAAATTGCACATAAATGGAAATCTTTCCTAAGGACTATAAAGCATTGCAGGGGGCAGCGCACAATATCCAGTCTCAATCTCAGCTGAGACATCAGAGTCCCCTTTCACCAGAGATAGGCTTGGAAATGGGGTGAAATCCCTATCCTATTAAAATCTAATGGCTCACACTGAGAGTGGAAGCAGGCTGGAGGACAGAACACAAGGACCTGAAGGAGGCGCAGAGCCCTGAAGGCTGAGGCTGAGGGGAGTGGTGGCTAAATATGGTAAATGTGACCTAAGGGGAGGGTTCTGCCAGAGGGGTGAAGATGGTTCAAGATCTAGTTGTGGGTTAGAGAAGATAATTTAGGAGAGGGGTGGCTCTCATAGGCGTTAAAAATGTGTGGAGGGGGGGTATTGAGAAGACTGGTGGTGCCCAGAGTAGCAAAGATGGTGGTGGTGATGGAGAACAAGGAGTAAAGGTGTCTGAAGGAGTGAAAACGCTGTGAGAGGTAGTCGTCGTTAAGAGATGTGGGACTGGCAAAAGTAAGGTGCGCCAAGGGGCGGAGAAAAGATGCTAGAGAATAAAGAGCGGAAAGGCGAATGCAACCATGAGCAGTGGTTACGAATGGAGGAAGAAACTAGAGGAAAGAGACATGAAGCTGCTACAGGAGTTGATAATGAAAGTCGAGGATTGAAGAGCTGGAAGACTTTCAGGAAAACATAAGAATTTTCTGCAGTAGTTGAGACGATAGATGTGTGGAAAGCTGGAACATGGTTACAAGAGTATGTAGACTAAATCTTGTTGCGATAAGCTGAGGATCAAAGTAATGAGGTAGGAGTTGGTGAGGGTAGGCAAGATGTAAAAAACATAGTTGGCCATCTTCCTGTCCTACCATGATTTACTGGTCCACATCTAGGACCTTAGGACCTACCACTCACTCCTCAACCCCCTCATTCCATGCACCCAAGATTCCCATGCGCCCACAGATTTTGTGAGTTGCGGGCGGGGGCCAGAGATCCTGAAGGACGAGCAGATAACAGCGACCAATAAAACCACAAGGGAGAAAGGGGGTGGGGGGGGCATCCCTATGAAAATTAATATTGGTGAGGACTATCCATAAAACCTGGGAGAAGGCAGGTCACAGGTATTGGGAAACCAGAGGCTTGGCTTAAAAGCTAATGTCTGTATGATGACATGTTGACCTGGGAAGGGAACCCTGGCATTTTTGCGAACTTTTAGTTTCCCTGCAATTTTAGTTGGAACCCACTAGTTTAACCCGACAGATTTTACTTGCCATTTATACCATCTTCATTTATTCATTAATTTTTTTTGTCCTTGGACTGTTATAGTTCCCTAATTAAACACCTTCAATGTATTGTTTGTCTGTTTATTGATTTCTGCCACAAAGATGGCAGGAATCAATGACTGTGCCCAGGTCTCTAGATCACTGCGTCCTGCTCAGTGCTTTCCCACTGCTGACACTCACGTTTAGTGTTCGTAATGCCTGGATGGTGGACCACACCAGAGCCCTTTGCTCTGTGTTGATCTCTCTCTGTCCCGTCTTGGAGCCAAGGATGATACCACAGCATCTGCTGCTCCTCCCCGCCTTGGTCAGTTACGCCGGAGGGCCTTCGATTTCTCCGACACACAATGCAGGATTCTTCAGTCTGGTTTCCTGGCCTTACACTTTCTGCCTCAAAGGTTTCTTGAAAGTAACAGTGTCTTGCCAGAAAGGTCAAGGGGAATTTCCTTCTTACAAACCCTTCTTGTTTTGCCGTCTTCCTCCCCTTGTTCAGCTGCCGACTCTAAACTGCTGTACCTTTTGTGTGCTTTGCCTCACTCAGAGTGTGCTCTGGTGGTCTGCCTTTTATACGTGTGGGGAAGTTTAATGGAAGTCAAGCGTAAGTTATGGCCAGTAATTGCCTGACCTAGCCTGACCATAGTAACGGGACATGTCAGATACACTGCTCGGGTGTGAGTCAATTTTCTCCCAGAGCGGGCTGTCCATGTGAAAATGTTGCAGAAGGGAAAGTGGGTGGGGGGGTAAGCTTCCCACGTATCCTACCTGGTAGGATGGGGTAAAAGTGTTACAGCGGGAGGGAGGGGTGTCGCGTCTTGCTATCCGGTGTCCCACTCCCTGAAGACCCCCTCACCCAGGTGATCCTTCTCACGCTGGTCCACCCCCAGAAGCTGCATCCAAAAGGGATGGCCTTGTCCTGGCCACCTGAATGACGGATCCACAGGGACTAGCGGATGAGACACCTTCTGGTTTCTCACACCCTAACCAATACTCTCAGAGGTGATCTCTCCAGATGCCTATTCAGCACCGCAGATAGTATGACATAAATCTATTCCCAGAACCCGCTCAAGTAGAGGACAACTCCATAGCATGTGCGTATATACCTTGTGCTATCATAGCCACATCTCGGACAACAACCCCCCATGACCAGGGTATATTTTCTTCAATGCAAGTGGTGTATAGTGTAGCATATGCAGGATCTTGTATTGGACTAGCATAAACCTTGTATTAATTGAGACCAATTTAGTAAATAAACACATACTTTCATTGATTATCCGATATGTCTAACTCCAGTTCTGTTGCCCGTTTCTTGTGAGCCGTATCTCTTTTCACAGGAGTCTTATCGAATATACATGAATACAAGGAGGCCAATAGTGTCTGACAGCCATAGGAGTTGGAAATGGAGACCAGTAGGTTGTGTTCTTAGGGTGTTTTAATGGATAACAGCCCCACCTTTTTTGCACAGCAGTTCTTAGTCTATAGAACTGAAGAATTTCCGTGTGCGTGCCCCTATGTCCCTCCCTCCATGTTTGCAATGTCAGGAACTTCCCATCCAGGATTATTTCTCCTATTGTACCCCAGTTTACTCCAGTGTGTCATCAGTGAGGCATCCTAGGTGAGGGAGAGGTTAGGGAATTCCCCAGTGGCAGCCATTGATAGCATGGGTTTGTCACTCCTATTCTCCAGAAAATGGCTCTCTCGGAAAACGACATAGCCTGCACAGGATCGAATGGGCAGTCATTAGTGTAATCAGTAACCAAAATCAATGTCTTCATGTCAGATTTCCCACAGCCGCTCGCTCTAACTTAACATGCAGAGGGAGGCCTTCAGTCCTGTACCAATAAGTTGCAAATTGCACCTGGGCAGCCAGCTAGTACACCATCATTTGTGGGTTGGTGAACCCCCCCCCCCCCCACACCCGCTCTGGTAAGACTGGCCCATATTTTCTCATTTCTTCCAAACGGCCCCAGAATGCCACAAAAATTGTGACAAGTTATTATGGAGAGTCAGGAAGAACGGTTTACCTGGCCATTCTGGTACATTGGCAAAGAGATTTTGGGTAGAAGTATCATCTTGACCAGTGCCAAGTATAGGATTCCGCTGACTTATTTTGGTGTTACCTTCGATGCACACATGTCACATGTTATCAGTCTTTAGTGTATATTTGCCCCTGGAGATGACAACCACTAGGTATTTGAATCTGTTTGGTGCCCATTTTAATGGAAATGCCCCTCGTGATCGGGTCATCCTATCAGTGAGAGGAAAGATACCAGACTTAGCGTAATTTACTGTGAACCCTTAAAAGCGCCCCATTTTAGTGATGTCTTCCATAATTGGGTCCAAGTTATCATGGGGATTCCTGACGTACATTAGCACGTCATTCGCATATAGCGAAATGATCTCTGGTCGACCCGATATCCGGAGCCTTTTTCACCAGAAAAAAACCTTCTTCCCTTTTAAATTTAGAGGCGCGTCCCTGGGAGCATGCGCTGCCCTGACCCCGCCCTCCGGCGCCACACCTCAGACCCCTTTTCGGTGTTGACGGGAGTGGGCCGAATTCACCAGTGCTCCTGGGTTTGGCTTCGGCCATGTAATTCCACACGCGGATACTACTTCTCTTCTGTCTTTTTACCATTCAGGTACTGCATCCTCCCCGGCGCATGTCGACTTCTACAGGGTTCAGCAGGTGTCTTTCCTGCGACGGTCTCTTTCCAACTAAAGATCCCCCACATCCTCTGCCTTCGTTGCCTTGGCCCAGACCACGGCTGGCAAGCTTGTACTGCATGCAACATGCTTTCCTCGAGGTCTCTGAAGAACAGACTAGCCAGGTGGAGGGAGCTCTTGCAGAAATCGCCTCCAAAGGACCTAAAGGGCTCCGTCTTTCATCGATCCAAGGTAGGGCCGCTCTTTTCCAGCGCACCCCGCAAGGGAGACTCTTTGCCAAAGACTCGCCCCCGCAAGGGGGACCACTCAGGTCCTCATACCAGCACGAGTACGGAGGCTACCTCAGCTACCGGCCGACAGGCTGAGGGGTCAGTACATCCTCCCGGTGACAGTGCTGAGGGACCGGAAGGTTCTTTTACCGGGGCTTCACCCGAGGGGCCACGCCCTAGTACCAGCATCATGTCCGAGGGGTGCCTATATGCAGTTCTACCGACAGATCTGCCGAGGGCGAAACGCCTTCCAGGCCTCGGCCTGAGGAACAGGGTAGGCCCCATGATCTACACTCAAGCATCCTGGACGGGGCAGGGCCCAGTGACCCGAGCAGCACGACGCAGGCACGTCGAAGGCAGCTTGACAAAATGGCCGCTGTGACAGACATTCCGGACATCCGTTCGACACCACACCAAGGCAGGGAGCAGTTGGAGGAACGGGTGTCTAGTTGGGACTGGTGCCAACCAGGTATGTGGCCTACAGCCTACCCTTAATTTGCGCAAGGCAGGTTCCCGCTGCGTCTGTATGGACGGGGCATGCAAAGGCTCCAGCGGCCGCCCGCTACCCCGTCCATGTCGCCTGCCACTCTGGCATGCGAGGACAGATTTTTTTTAAAGATTCCTCGGCCTCATGAAATCTCTTCGGATGGGGGACATCCTCGGGGACGCCATCACGGACGTGCTCCCGCCAATGGCCCCAGCGCCGCAGGCCCCATTACCAGCCCCCTTAGCTCCGGTGCAGCCTCAGCCGCCCGCTCCGGCCCCCCAACTGATTGTGCAGATGGTTCCGTACCAGCCTCTGCTGCAGCCTGGTATCCACTCCCCAGCTTTCGGACCCCCAGCACCCTTTCACCAGTGCCGGACCAACCGGACCCTCGGGTGTACACGGATGAGCGACACACCGTCGTCAGCCAAGGCCTTCCACAAACGTCTTGCAGAGCACTTGGGCCTTCCTCAACCCAAGGTTGAGCAACCAGCAGAGGGGGTCCTTGCAGGGACGTAGTCACCTTGGGCAAAAAGGGCTGGCTCAATCCCCACTCAGTCCAGCCAGTAAATCGACGCCTGGACGCCAAGTACAGGTAGATGGATGAGGATACACTCTTGCTATCGGCCCACCCTCAGCCGCACTCTTCGACCTCTTTCTCCGCGGTGCTGTTAGCAAGGAGGAGAAGATCTTGGAGGCGTACGGGAAGAATCTGTATTCCAACGTGTCCCTACATCTTTGTCATGCCAACGCAGATGCCATGCTGGCAGCTGTTAACCAGAGGCTTTGGTGGGAAATTGCGGACTTCCTCCCAGAGCTTCCGGCGCACAGCCAATCACGTTTCAAGGCGGGACTGGTAGAGGCCAAGATAGTGGCGCAAGACATTGAGTCCACAGTGAGCCACATCGACACCTCTGGCCGGCCCATCTGCATTGCCAAGGACATGAGAAGAACAGCCTGGCTCCGTGCGACTAAATTCAACCCGGAAGTCCAGAAGCGCATATTAGACCTTCTGTTCGAAGGGGGTTACCTCTTTCACTCCACCACGGACGAGGAGCTGGACAAAAAGAAAAACTGCTCACAAACAGCCAAGTCTTTATCCATCCTTACAAAGACCACACCAAAACGTATACGCAGTCACAGCAGCACTCGGACAAGGGGCATACATATGGAGGGTTCCGCGGCTTCCAAGAGCGGAGGTCCAGGCAGCCTGAAAGTTTGCTGACACAACATCGGCGCAAACAACAAAAGAGGGTTAGGGTAAGGGTTTTTTCCAGTCCTCTTCCTCCTCAACAGTCTCAGAGGGAAAGAAGGCATGACATGCCCCTCCGGGTCCGCATGTCTCCAGTGGGGGGCAGGCTTGCTCTCCATGCACATTTTTGGCGCCAGAATTTCGCAGACCCCTGGATCCTCTCGGTAGTATCCATGGGGTACCGCCTTCCTATTCCAGCCTCTTCCCACTTCCCCTCCACTCCCACAGGTTGGGACAGCAACTCTCTTAGCGGAGATTCAGTCGCTCGTTGAGAGCCAGGCAGTGGAGGAAGTCCCAGCCTCCCAGCGAGGCTTGGGCTTTTACTCCAGGAGTTTCGCCATTCAGAAAAAGAACCAGGCGGGCCTGAGAGTTGTGCTGGACCTTTCCACCCTCAACCTCTCCCTACCTCTACAAAATTTCAAGAAGGTTACGTCAGCTTTGATAGCAGAGACATTGTGCAAGGGAGACTGGATGTGCTCCCTAGATCTGAAGGACGTGTACTTACACGTCCCGATCTGGCAGCCTCATCATTCTTTTCTACGATTCAGGATCATGGGCTACCATTTCCAATACAAGGTGCTTCCTTTCGGCCTCAACTCGTCCCCCAGGGTCTTTACCAGGCTGATGAATACCGTGGTGTTACGCTTACCTGGTCTCTGCGGAGGCGTTGGGGCACAGTTGCAGCCCTCCCTGGATTTAGATCACCCTCTTCTGGTTTCATCCCCTGCGGATCAGCTGTGGGAGGCGACAATCGGTGGCACTGCTCCTGTGAGGATATGGGGAAACGTGAGTGCGCTGATAGGTGACTGTGGCATCTCCCTAACCCTTCAACCTAAGGTGCGATTTCAGTGGACACGTACCCGCCCATAAGGCTCACCTGGTAAGTGTGAATGATGAGCTCTCAGTCCTGCTACTTCTGGCAGGGGTGCTTGTTAATGGAATAGAGTTCCTCCACTGATTCCCGAGTATTGGTCCAGTCCAGCTGTGACTAAGCTCCTCTTTCTGCTTTCTCTCAATGTCTGTTGTCTTTTCCCCTTTTTCTGCTTTCTCGCGATGTCTTGATGTTTTTTGCTCTCAACGTTGTGCTTTTCCCCTGAATAACATTTGTCTCTGTTTTCTCCCAATAGATGGAAATGCGACCTAACTAAGTCGGTGGAGGCGCAGAACGCTGCTGAGCGGAAGATGGATGCAACCGCAATGTCCGGCAGCAGGTGAGTGGAGGCTTTAGAAAGGCGCAAGGTTAAATGGCAGCGCACCTTTAACGAATCTATGTTATGTGTCTTACCTTGTCTTTTGCAGGTGCTGCGAGTTTGGATGAAGCGCGTTGTGCCGCGGTGCCCAGATGATGCTGTCTGCATTCCGAAATGTTTACAGGTGAGCCGCGGTTCCAGGAAGAAGGTGACTGCGCTCCGAGATGTTTGCAGGTGAGCAGCGGTGCCAGGAAGAAGCATTCAGGTGAGAGCAGGATGTTCCGGATGGTGAGCATGTATGTAGATGGCGGGATCTCTTCAGGTAACTTAAATCCCAGGCGACGTTGAGCGTTACGCTGCACGGAGGTGCAGAATAACGCGAAGCGTGTGCCTTCGGGTTGGGCTTGCTTTTATAGCTGAGCTCTTAAGGCCACGCCCCCTAGCACAGTCCTGCATGCCACACCCTGTAACTCCTAGAAGTTGCACGTGCAGATGCAGATGGAGACCACACCCAGACTAGTTATCAAATGAGAGTTCTTGAGAGTATTCTTGCCCATAAGAGTTCCTGTTCCATTCTAAGCCCTTCTGCCCATAATGAAAGTGTCTTGTTTAAATTCTTCCATGAGCCTGGCGCCAAAGGCGCCAGGACTGTGTCCAACCAGGCCCCCCATGTATAAACATCCCAAAGGGACGTGCGCGACCCATGATGCTCCCTGCTCCCTCCACTTGATGGTGCCACTCCTGTGATCCTGGGCAAGTGGCGATGGCACGTGGTGGCCCTCCTCAGGTCGCAGGGCCACCACATCTACCCGTATTCGGCGACTGGCTCGTCAGAGTGACATCTCTGGAAGCAGTACACCACACTTCTCACGCTCTCATGAAGACACTGCACGAGCTGGGTTTTTCACTCAACTTCAAGAAATCGCAGCTGCAGCCTTCGCAGAGACTAACCTTCTTGGGCCTCATATGGGACACATGCTCCGAGAAAGTTTTTCCTTCAGAGGACAAGATCACGGCCATCAAGAGGGCCACAGTGCACTTCCTCCGCAGAGAAGTGACCTCGGCCTGGTGGTACCAATACCTACTGGCTCTCATGGCAGCAGTCCTTTTGGCAGTCCCCCACACGAGACTCAGGATGATGAGGATACAGCTGAACTTTGCAGAATCAGGAGTGTGGTTCTCAGTCAGAGATGATCAAAGTTCCTCCGTCGCTCCACCCGGACCTCACATCGTGATCCAGAGACTGCAACCTGCGGACGGGGAAGCCTTTCCGGCAACCTATCCCACAGGTCACCATCACCACAGACTCCCCTCTCAAGGGCTGGGGGGGGCACCCTGGACAACCACTTCATCCATGGCACCTGGACCCAGCAGGAGCAGGAGTTCCACATCAGTTGGCTGGAACTGAAGGCCATCTGGCTCACACTCTGAGCCTTGCTTTCGGTTATCGAGGGCAAGGTCGTCCTCATTCAGACAGACAACTTGACCAATATGTTCTATGTCAACAAGTACGGAGGCACCAGATCACCCACCTCCCCGCCTGTGCAGACTGGCAGTCAACATATGGGAGTGAGCCCTGGAGAACATAATCTACCTCGTGGCTGTCCACCTGCTGGGGGAATACAACCTGGAGGCAGACTGGCTCAGCAGACTAGGAGCGCACCACTACGAGTGGAAGTTGAACAACCTAGTACTGCAGGAGATCTTCTATGAATGGGGACACCCCTAGGTGGACCTCTTTGCCTCCTGGGACAACAGGAAGTGCCAACTGTTCCCCTCCTGGCAGGGTCAGGGCCCGGGCTCCCTGGGCGATGCATTCCAGATTCGGTGGGACGGAATGATAGCATACTCCTTCCCGCCCACCGCTGATACACAGGGTGATATGCAAGATCAAGGAGTCTTGCCACTTCAGCCTCATTCTAATAGCTCCATGTTGGCCAGCCAGGCCATGGTTCTCCGAGCTGCTCAGCCTCTCGGAGAGGCATCCCATTCGCCCTCCATCGGGCCCAGCACATCATCTGGCACAGAAGGGGGACAGGGTCATTCACCCCGCTCCAGAAACTAGCCCTCACAGCGTGGTTCCTGAACAGGTCACACTAGGTCACCTCAGCCTTTCCCAGGCTAATCTAGAGATCATTCAGGGCGCCAGGAGCAAGGCTACCAGGGCCCAGTATAAGAGCAAGTGGACCAGGTTCTGTCACTGGGCATACGCTGAGGGTATCAGCCCCCTGGTTTGTTCCCTGGACGACGTGCTCTCCTTCTCGGCGCACCTCGCCAATTCAGGTGTGCAGGCGGACACTTGCCGCACCTACCTGGCAGCCATCGGGGCTTAAAGAAACTCTGAGGAGTATACCTTTTCCTCTTCCAAACCGATCATCAAACATCTGACGGGACTCGCGAGGCTCTACCTGCCCATGAAGAGGCCTCACCCCGTGTGGGACCTCAACATAGTTTTGGATGCCCTGGCACACAAACCATTTGAACCAAGGGTGTCTGCGGACATCAGGATGGTCACCATTAGGCAGCCTTGTTAGTCAGCCTCACCTCACCTCGGCTCGCAGAATCAGCGAAATCCAGGTGCTGGTGGCTTCAGAGCCATATACTATTTTTCACAAGGATAAGGTATGCCTTCGGACACACCCAACATTCCTACTGAAAGTGCCTTCCGCATTCCATCTGAACGAAGAAATAGTGCTGCCTACATTTTTTGCTGAGCCCAAGGAGGAGGCACAGAGAGTTCTGTACTGCCTGGATGTCAGACCTGCCCTGAAAATCTATTTAGACCGGACCAAGGGTTTCCACAAGTCAGACACACTTTTTGTCACCTTTGGCAGATCAAGATCAAGACCGGGGTATCAGGCCTCCATAGCCTATTGGATGGTCTCGGCCATCAAGGAAGCTTACGAGGGACAGCATAAGCCACTTACGGCCAACATGCACGCCCACGCAGTCAGAGCCAAGGCAACAGCAATCGCTTTCCAACGGCATGTCCCATGGCAGGTCATGAGTAGGGCGGCCACATGGGCCACCCCTTCGGCTTTCTGCAAGCACTACTGTTATACGGCTATGGTATTGTAGCTAGACGACTGCAACTCTTTGTATCTAGCCCAACCTAAGCGCTTGATTCAATGGTTGCAACGTCTACATAATCTAGCCTCACGGGTGGCAACTGGCACACCCTTTGGAGCACACATCTTCCCCGTGCTTCGGGCTCTCCATTGGCTGCCTGTGGCCCAGCGTGTTAACTTGAAGGCACTATGTATAGTTCATTGTGCTTTTCACAACCAAGGCACTGAATATCTCCAAGCCAAATTCACCTGCTATTATCCTACTCGCAGCTTTCGCTCTGCCACGGCTGAACAACTTGTAGTGCCAAAGTACAAACGGGTTTGGGTTGGTGGCTGGGCATTCTCCGTTGACGCTGCAGCCTTATGGAATGACCTTCTGATTTCTATTAAGAAAACATCAAATTAGCTGGCTTTCAGAAGGTCTGTGAAAGCTTACCTTTTTTAGGCTTTGCCTGAAAGTGATCAGCGTCTGTCCTCTCTCATAGCGCCAAGATACTCCTGGTTGACCGTGCGCTTTAGAAGTATTTGTAACATAACTGTTTGGACACTGGGTCTAGATCAGACGCGGCCTTCGGACAGGCGGTTCTTAGGAACCTATTTTGTTAAGGAGGGTTTCCTCTCCACCCTGGGGCTACACTTGGTTGTAATCGCCCATGCAATATGGAGGAAAGGGAACAGGACGTAAGAATAATTATAATTTACTCACCGTAGTGACTTACGTACTCTTAGTCCCCTTTCCTCCATACATCCTACCATCCTACCCCTAATAAATCTGGTGTCATTAGGCAATGTTAATCTATTGTCAACGCGTCTATGGGGACTGAGGTGTGGCGCCAGAGGGCGGGGTCAGGGCAGCGCATGCTCCCATGGCCGCACCCCGCGTGCCTCTAAATTTAAAGGGGAAGAAGGTTTTTTTCTGGTGAAAAAGGTTGTGTCCCGTCGCTTGGAAGGGACGCCCATGCAGTGTGGAGGAAAGGGGACTAAGGACTAAGAGTATGTTAGTCACTACGGTGAGTAACTTATAACTATTGTATTATTTGATTCCCCATGCCGCATCTCTGCAAGACTGCAAATGGGTATGACCATGACACCAAAGCAAATGCTTTGCGTGCATCTAGAGCTACCGCCATTGTCTGAGCTGCAGGTGATGTATGGGCCATAACATTAAATAAACGTATGAGGGTGAGGGAAGTGAATCTGTCGGATACAAAACCCTCTGTCTCTGTGGATTGATGAGGGCATCACGGGTAGCAATCTATTTTTTATTTAGCTGAAATACATCAACCTTTCAATATTAGTATACAAATGTTTCAATTCTTGTTGTTTCAAATAAAACTAATGACAATAACACATTCTTACTACAGTGGCGTAACACAAAATGTGGGGGCCCCCCTGCGAGCCATGCTGAGGGGGCCCCCCCAACTCGGCAACAAATCACGGGTTGCGCCACACTCTGGGCCGGCCTAGACTGTCACGCTTGCACAATACGCATGAACGTGCTGCTGAAGGGGTATGCCGCACACTGCACTAGGAAAAAGATATATATATGTGTTTTAATGCAATATACAGCACACTTTCTGAGATAAATTGGCTATAAAGCCAGAGTGTTTGCAATTGTTTTGTAGGGTAACACAATCCAATACATGCAAGTCACCAACAGTGCACAGGAACATTAATGCTTCCAACTGGCTGCACAATGTAGACCAGTGTAAACACGTAATAACATTATAGTACAGAATGCCAGGCCACATTTAGACATACCTAGACTGTTTTCAGCAAAATGCCAGTCAAAGCAATAACACTCATCAAGAAGAGAGCACACAATAAAGCAAGTGTCTCCATGGCCTCGAACAACACGGCCAAACTCTTTAAAATCTGCAAGGAACTGGTCAATCCTGTTGTGGTCTATACCTCTTCTGTTCCCTCCCATGCCCTCTGTACAGCTCTGGCCTCTCATTTCTCTGCTAAATCTCAGGACATCCTGTCCTCTATGTCCTCTTCCTCTCTCGGCCCATTTTGGCCATCTCTTCTCTCCTCCTCCTTTTTCCTCTTTCTCTCTGACAACACCTGACGAGGTTTCTAGACAAGTCCGATCTATGAAAGTGTCGTCCAAACAGGTGCTCTGCTGCTCCTCCAGAACCATCAAAGCCCATATTGACATCCTCGCTCCAGCCTTGGCCGATTTCTGTAATCACTCTTTTGCCACTGCAATGTTCCCCTCTCCCTTTGAGCACTCCCTTGTGCACCCACTCCTCAAGAAGCAGTCTGCTGATCCTACCTGCTGGAAAACTATCGCTCAATCTCCACCTTTCCTGAGCAAACTGAATCTGTTGGTTGTCTCCATGACCATCAGTCTGGCTTCAGAGCTGCCAGAGGCATGGAAACTGCTCTCCTTAACATCTGTGCTGCTCTCTAACCTTGATTCCAGCATTCCTTCTATTCTCATCCTTCATCTTTCCTCTGCTTTCGACAGGGTCAACATCGCCATCCTGATCAATCGACTCTGTGAGAACCTGGGCATCACAGATCAGACCCTAGAGTGACTGACCTACTTCCACTTGGACCGCCACTCCGCTCCCAGGTCGATCGTGGTCCCATTCTCTCAGCCACCTCTCTCTACCTGTGGCATTCCCCAGGGCTCTATCCTCTCACGCTGGTTTTTCAACTTCTACTTGGCCACTTTGGCCTCCCTGATCTCTACCTTATCCTCTAACTTTCAGTGTTGTGCGGATGACTCAGCTTTCCTTCAGGCTCCCCTCATCCTCCTCTCCTCTCTTGCTCATTCCTGACTGTCTATCCACGATTCAGGATTGGTGCGCCTCCAACAATCTCTGCCTTAATGCCAGTAAGACAGAGATCCTTCTCATTGGTACCCTTGCCACTGTGTTTCCTCTCTCACTATAGCAGACCACCTTGGGCCCTCTTCCTTTGCCTTCCTGCGAGGCAAAAAACCTTGGTGTCATCTTCAACGCCACACTCTCTTTCTCTCCTAACATCTCGGACATCACCAAGAAGTCCCACTACCAGCTGCTCCTCCTCAAAGGGACTCTTCCCTTTCTCACACTCCACCAGAAGCTCACTGTCTCTAAGCTGGACTACTGCAACAGCCACTTTCTCAATCTGTCTTACTCTAGTCTCCTTCATCTGCAAATAATCCAGAACAGGACTGCAAGACTTAGCCTTGGCCTCAAGCCCTGGGATTGTATTTCTCCAGCCCTGAAATCTCTCCACTGGCTGCAAGGATCAAGTTCAAGAACCATTGCATTGCCCACAAGGCTTTCTGGGGCCAGTGCCAACACTAAATCCAATGCTCTCTTCCAAAATACCTTCTTTCTCTAACCCGTCACTCAGCTACCTCCAACTCTCTAAGGCTTAGACATTTCTCCAGGCAGAGAGTGGGGGTAGACCTCTCTCCTCTGCTGGTGCCTCCAACTGGAATGGCCTCCCTGCCCCTCTCAAACTTGAGGCGGACAACCTGAAGTTTCGGAAGCAGCTAAAAGCTTTCCTCTTCTCTGCTGCTTTCGCTCTCTCTCCTCCCTGCTGACCTACCTGACCTACATGTCTGCTGTACTGACTGGCTGCTTGGCTACCCTCAGAGTCTCTCTGAGTCCAGGCTCTTTCTTGATTGGTCACCCTTGCACTGCCTCCGGGCCTACCATGCACTTAGGGGCTGTAACTGTAACCCTGCAGTCCATTGTTCTCCTTGCACAACCAATAGCTGCTCTGCCCTGGCTGCACTTACTGAGAGCATTGCTGCCCTGTTTTCCCCTCCCCTCTCACTTGCACTTCCCTGCTCCCTTTTCCCTTGCACTTCTCGTTCTCACAATGACACAAGGCCTAGTGAGATTGTTTGTCTTGTCCTCCCTCTATCATCCCTCCCTTGTGTACACTTGTGTACAGGCGCATTATAAATGACTTGAATCACATCATATCATTTTATCACAGATGCCCAGAAAAATATACAATGCCGCAGTAAGAAATGGCTAGACTGGCAGCACCCAAATGCCAATCTAGCCAGGTAATTAAAGTTAGCAGGACTACTTTATCAGAAATGTCCAGTTAAAAGAAAGTCATACCAAACTGAGGAATGACTAGACTGGCTAAATCAAAATGCCTCTCTAGCCACTAATACCACATATCATGCCTGCTTAGCCTGGACATGCACAACCATTATGATTTATCACACAATCCTGCCCCCCCACACATCCACTCTCCCTCCCACCCACCACCCCAACCTCCACAATCAGCTCCTTGGCCCAGAATTACCTCTGTGTCCCTCTTCCTTGTCCCAGAGCTTTCGTATGAGGCTCCTTGCCTCATAGGTAAGTACTGGGATGAGGAACAGTGGGACTAGGAGTGATGAAGATTACAGGTAGCTAAATCAGGCATTACCTCCATGTACCTCTACCTCTTCCCAGTACTTTTGTATGAGGCAGAGTGCCTCAAACACACGTACTGCCTCGTATATAAGTACTGGGACGAGGAAGAATAGGGCTAGGAGTAAGCAAGGCATTAAACACAAGTAGTAGCGCAACACCATTGAGTTGACTGGGCTTCAGCACTACCCCCCCTGACATTTTGGGCTATATTGACTCAACTTGGCTAACCTTTAGAGCAGTTGCCAGACCGAACAGGACACAGATTCTAAACGGCACCTGGTTTTTGCTGTTAACAAGAACCCAGCAATTACCAACGTAAAGCATTTCACTGTTAGTACCTGCATTCAAATTCCACATTGTTTAGGCGATTGAAATCGTGATGTGGGTTTAGTACTTGCATGCCAGGGGAGTGATTGGAAGGGTAGAGAGGGAACAGGAGACTTATAGGAGAGAGTTAACGGCTTGTAACATTGAATCTGCACTAGAATAGTCTCATTAAAATGCGTAAATAATTTGGATGCGCCCACACAAATAAGTTTCCCCCTCCCCACCGCATGTGAAGTTAGCACCTCTCCCAACATTTGAAGGGTTAGCCCCCCCCGAAATGAAGGTTTTCTTGTGCCCCTGTACACAAGCACACACACCATTCACCTTATACACACCCAGTCATCCACACATTTAAGTGTGCACCCTTTCACCATACACTCACACAGGTAGCCACCTATACATTTATGTGTGCACCCTTTCACCATACACACACAGGCAGCCGGCTATACATTTGAGTGTGCACCCTTTCACCATAGACTCATACACGCACACCTCATGGAGTTGAGGGGGGGCCGTATTACTTAAAAAAGAAATTGGGGCTCATTACGGGTCCAGCGGTAACCGTGCCGGTGCTACCGGCGGGTTGCCGCCAGACCCATAAAAAATTACTGTGGCCTGACTTCCCGGTGCCACCGTGCTATTTCAAGTCCGGCGGCTGGGAAATCAGGTGCCAGTAATTTCGTTAAACCCCAGACTCCACGGGAATGGGGACACAGAAGCACCTGCACCATTGTTAACGGTGCCGGTGCTTCCGTGACAGGTCTGCCTACCGTGGCTGCTGTGCCTGGCAGGGTCAGACCTGTCGGGCACGGCAGCCCCACCAGGCAGACCTGTAATATGCCGGTCCGGAAACAACAGTGCCTGTAAGCTTACCAGCACCGTTGTTTCCAGACCGGCATGGTCAGAATGAGCCCCATTGTTTCTTTTTTAAGTCACTAAAACTTCATTAAGAAATTATTTCAGTTAAGGACCGAACCATAATTAAAATAATTTCTTTATGATGGCTGAGTGGCTTCAAAAACAAACAATTTCTTTTTGAAGGCATAGGGTTCCCCACCCCCCCCCCCTCACCCCATGACATGGAGGCCTCCAGCCTAGGGTCTTCCATGTCATGGGGTACGGGGGCCCTCAGACTTCAAAAAGAAAGTTTCTTTTTGTAGTCACTCTGCCTTCATAACGAAATTATTTCTGTTACAGAAATGTTCTTTATGAATGCAGAGTGAATTTCAAAAGAAACTTTTTTTTTTTTTAGAAAATATATTTTTTTTTTTTTTTTTTTTACTGGGGCCCCCTCCCAGCCATGTGCTGGTGGGGCCCCCCACACCGCAGGCCCCCCCGCACCGCGGGGGCCGCGGGGGCCCCTGTTACGCCAGTGCTTACACATTGATTCATGACATTTCATTCTCCATTTCATATAAAAATTTAAGATGGGATCCAATAAGCAAGGCCTTACCAACCAATACGGCTCATGTAGTGTACAATTGACAATTTACAATATAGATAGATCCATCTGATGGTGTGGTGATTACAGTTTTAGATTCTCTTTTTGTCTTCCCCTTTGGGTAGATGGTGGCCTCACATGTATGCTCTAGGGCTTATACAGTTCTCATGCACATTCAATGTATTTAGGATTTTTTTCTCTTTTACATCACCAACTTGACACAAATTTAAAGCTTTGATAAAATGATGGGTGGCTATACGGATACTCATTAGTGGGGTTGACAAAACTATGGGCCATCTAAATTCTGGCAACATATTGCTGAAATACACCAGATGCTTATGAAAGTGAGTAGCTCTTAATTGCGTTAATGCTGTGTATTTCACTATTAGATGTTCCATTGTTTCTTTTTCTGATCGAACCATACAGAAACAACAGAAATTTTGGGACATACTGATTATTTTACGTTCGGCCAATAAATCGCGCGTTGGCCAACGATTAAGACGCATTCTCAATATGGATTGCCTTATCACTGGTGACGGTGCTCTGCTCAGATAGTTCCATGGATCTGTATCTTTTTTCTCCGTAGCAAACAGAGTTAAAGTGTTTATACATTAAACATGCATTTCTCGTTTCAATCCAGTCGAGTTGATATATCTTACATTTTGCTCTGTCTGGATTGGTGAGAAGAACTTCAATGGAAACTTCTGCATTTGCCAAGAGTTTCATGATTTGGGTCGTCCATTCTTGAGCAAAACTATGTTCAGATGATAACATATAGATTGATATCTTTCTTAAGGCATTGTCTAAGTTTGTTGTTATTAAACATTTTCGAAATAGGGCATATTGACGCCAATTATACAAAGCTATTACCGATATAAAAACCAAGCTCATATAGTTATCCAGTGTGGCTACGGTGACTTTCTTGATTGCGGTTCGTTCTTCCTGAGGCGTTGGTGCTTGTTTTTTGTTCGTTGGTGAATCTTGTCGAGCAAAATGAGTCCTATTAGGGTTATTTAATCTTTTCGCTGTAACTTTTGATTTTCCCAATTTTCTATTTCTACTGGTAGTAATGTTCTTGGATATCTTGGCCTGCTGGGTGCTGAGACCATGATGACTTCATTCTAATCCTGCTCTGGTTCAATGGTCTGATCCAACCGCACATTTGATGATGGTTCATGGTCATCGAAAGGATCAGCTGTATCTATGCTGATCCACGACTCATTGTTATTTGCCCTTATATGTGCACCCTCCTGTTCAACTGACCTAATTGTATTTGTATTTATTTGGTTTATAAAGCGCTTTCATTCAAAGCGCTTCACATTAAACAGAAAACATAAACAATATAACAGTAGAAGCAATTTACAATCATGAATCGAACCAATAAAAACAGTAAGTAGAGCAATTAATCTGTAGGGGGCGGGGGAAGGGGTGAGGAAGGAGGAGGGAGAAAACAGGAGGGGAATAGGGTGAAAATGAGGGAGGATAAGGGGAAGGGGGAGGGAAGAGAGTATCATAGGGAAGATTCAAGGGAAGAGAATGAGCGGTGGGGAAAGTTTCATGGCATGGCATGGAGAAAGAGATTTCAGGGAAGAGCGGAAGGAGGAAAAGGTAGGAATGGAGGGGATTGAGAGAGGTAAGGCGTTCGAGTGCAGGGGGGGCTACGAGGTGAGAGGAGCGGAAATAGGAGGAAGCACATGGGGAAGGGGAGACGGTGAGAAGGAAGTGGTCGGCTCAGCAGAGGGAGTGGGAGGGATTGTAGAAAGAGAGGAGAGATGAGGGGGAGCCAGTTCATGGAGAGACTTAAAGACTAGGCAGAGGAAATTAAATTGAAGTTGGGAGTGGAAGGGAAGTCAGCCAAGGGAGGACAGTGAAGAAGAAATGGAGTCATGCGGGGCAAGGAGACGGAGGTTACGGACGGCTGAGTGGTAGATACATTTGAGAGGGGCAAGATGAGAAGCAGGAAGTCCAAAGAATAGAGAGGAGCAATAGAAGAGGCGAGAGAAGATAAGGGAGGAAATTGAGTTTTGTTGCATGGAAGGTAAGGGAGGAGCGAACTTTGCGAATATTAGAAGAGGTGGTAGCGACAGGCGCGAGAGGTAAGAGAAATATGGTGGGACAAGGAGAGGGAAGGGTCCAAGTGAATGGCTAGATTGC